>NC_136068.1:279381063-284181063 GCF_964261635.1 Lissotriton helveticus | reverse complement strand
TCCGGATGCGCTAACGCGGCACGTCATATGACGCATTACGCGACAACGCAGGTCCAGAATATAGTCAAAATGTCTCCACCAACCAGCGGTCGGAACACAACCCCTTTCAGCAGGCTAAATAGTTCTGTTAAATGACAACAGAAGGGACAGGCAACAAGAACCATTAGTCAAAGAGGGGAGGGCTAGTTCTTCTCTACCGGGTTACATTGGGGCGCTACCGGAACTGATCGAATTGGTAGTCTACAGTGTTTCTGGATGTTTCAGACTGAAGCTGGGGTTAGCATGAGAGCAGCACCATTTCGTAGCTCCGTCGTGGCCATTCCGCAACCAATCATGGCAGCCGCTCTTTATCGTTATTTTGGGCGGGGTGGGTGGCGGAGCCGAGCTGTTTTGCAGCCATCATTGTGTGGAGTTCAGTTCATTTCACTAGTTTTGTATTTGTCATGAGGGGTTGTTCCTAATGTTTCTATTTTAGCGAGGTCAAAAAGAGATCCCATTAGTGGCCTACTGATTTTGCTCGATTCCTTTTCTTTTTTTTTTTAAACGATTTTTCGTTATCTGCAAAGACTAAACAGAGTATTGCGACTCTGTGTTTGTTTGTAAATAGAGAATGAACCAAAGAGAACCAATTCTAAAACAGTAAATACTTGGATAACAATCAATCAAATGGAGAGAGAAGCAGGCACGACGTATTACAACGGGGGCAAAGGCCTGCGTTAACTACCCTTCACTATGTGCAAAGAGAGAGTACTCCTAATAGAAATGAGGGGGGGGGGCACCATTCAAAGCAGATCAGTGTGCATAAACACGAAAATGTTTTCACTTACCACGTACTTGACATTCGACAGCTTATGATATTTGCTATTAAAAAACCATTGAAATTCACTGAAAAAACCATAGGTTATAGACCATATATAGTTAGGAATTAGCATTTACAAAACCTTGAAAATTCACTGAAAAAACCATAGGTTATAGACCATATATAGTTAGGAATTGGCATTTAAAAAACCTTATTTTACTCACACAAAACCATTGAAATTCCATATATAGTTAGTTGCACTAACTATATATCGCGCACCCGCAATCCACTGCTGATGATGTCACATATTACATCATTCATGACATGGTCAGTGACATCACTGATGACATCACTGATGACATCTCAAATGACATCACTGATGACATCACTGATGACATCTCATTTGACATCAATGACCACATCACTGATGATATCATTCATGTGACAATACAATGCATCTCCTCACATTTTAATATAACCTCTGTTTCACCCAGTGTTAAATACAGAGTATAATTTTTGAAACCATTGACACACCAATACTAGTTACTACATATGTACTCACTGATTCCTACGTCTACACACACATTCACTCATTCACCCATACAATCATTCATACATACAATCACTCATCTTTACAACACTATCATATGCACTCATACACCTATACAGACACTCACACTCTGCCACTCATCCATGGAGTTACTCACACACCTAGTCAGTCCTGTAAAGAATCAATCACACTTCCATTTTCTTGTCTATACAGTTAAACATAGAGCACCTTACATTTTCAAACATATACTAACACATACTTACCTTGTTATACAATCATTGATATAAGTACACATTGATCTGCACAGAGTCACACACCTCCCAGCCAGCCACACACACACTCAGTCTCCCATACAAATACTTGGACAATCAATCAGTAACCCATATAGTTAATCATATAGCTACTGATCAACACATGCAGCAGTTTACAGAACAACAGACATAATGATGCACAAATTAAGACACTTTAGTCACTAACCCATGCACTCAGTGAGACACATTTAATCACTCACTCATACATTCAGTCATGCACCTACTAAATCCTTTGTCCAGACACTTATACTTCCACTCATTCTTCAATATGTAAGACACATTTTAACTTTACAGAAACATACAGTCACTGGATGTTGTCATCAGTGATGTCATCAGTGATGTCATTTGAGATGTCATCAGTGATGTCATCAGTGATGACCATGTCATGAATGATGTAATATGTGACATCATCAGCAGTGGATTGCGGGTGCGCGATATATAGTTAGTGCAACTAACTATATATGGAATTTCAATGGTTTTGTGTGAGTAAAATAAGGTTTTTTAAATGCTAATTCCTAACTATATATGGTCTATAACCTATGGTTTTTTCAGTGAATTTTCAAGGTTTTGTAAATGCTAATTCCTAACTATATATGGTCTATAACCTATGGTTTTTTCAGTGAATATATATATATATATATATATATATAGAGAGAGAGAGAGAGAGATATATAGAGATATAGATATAGATATAGATATAGATATAGATATATAGATATATAGATATATAGATATAGATATAGATATAGATTACCTACTGGCGGTCGCCAGTAGGTATATATAGTTAGGATTTTTTCTCTATGGGTTTTTTGAAAATTCTATGTCTAATAACTTTGGCGTTTGTGGACGGAATCGGCTGAAATTTTCAGGAAAATGGCACATTTTGTTCCTGAGCAGCCCTTGAAAATTTGGGGGGGGTTCGTCCAGTGGGGGCCGAGAAAAAAGGGGGGTCCCAAAACGTGTTTTTAACATTGAGTTTTCCATAGGGCGGTTGGCCTCACTTTTAGCCCGAACGGCTGAATGGATTTGCACGAAACTTGGCAAAATTGTAGGGACTGGTAGCCCGATGTGCCTTTTGTAGGTCTCAATATATGTGCTCCAGTGGATTTTGAGAAATTAACGTTTAAAAAAAGATATATATCTGTAACAGCGGACCGGTTAGCGCTCTGGTTCGCGGACTTTTCGCGCAACGGAGCTTTGTGAAGCGAAGCTGATTGGTTCTCCGGCGTCTGTCAACATTCCAAACAGTCCGTAGCGGCCGCCATCTTGTCTCTCGGTAGGATCGAGAGACAAGAGGAGGTCAAAACAAAGGGGGAAATAACTATAAGGGGGCATAGTAGATCCTCGCTGACCCCCTAGGTTTGATGTGGAGGTTTTAAAAGGGCCCCGCGGGGCAAAAAAAAACCAAAATAATAATAATCGAACGGCTGAATGGATTTGCACGAAACTTGGCAAAATATTAGGGACTGGTAGCCCGATGTGCCTTTGCTAGGTCTCAATATATGTGCTCCAGTGGATTTTGAGAAATTAACGTTGAAAAAAAGATATATATCTGTAACAGCGCTCCGCTTCGCGTACTTTTCGCGTTACGGAGCTTTGCGAAGCTGATTGGTTCTCCGGCGTCTGTCAACATTCCAAACAGTCCGTAGCGGCCGCCATCTTGTCCCTCGGTAGGATTGACAGACAAGAGGAGGCCAAAGCGAAGGGGGAAATGACCATAAGGGGGCATAGTAGATCCTTCCTGACCTCTTAGGTTTGATGTACCATTTTGCCAAGTTTGGTGTAATTCCGTTCAGCCATTCAGGCTGTAGACGTATGTAAATGTCCTATGGAAAATTGCATGGGGAAAACACATTTGAAAGTGTTGAAATTTAGAACCAATTAAAATGTTACTTTGGTTTTGTATTTGTGTGTGATGAAAGTTAATTGGTTATGTATATATGTCAAATGAGAGGAAACCACAGCCATTTTGTGATACTACTGTCTGAGGTACATTTGTGAGGAATTTTTGGTGGTGAATTTCTGGTGTTTGATTTACACAGTACTAACACTTCTGCTACTTTTAAAAAGGTGAGTTGTTAATTTGTAAGGGGAACTATGTTGTACACTTGAAGATAATTTGAAAAATGTTTTCTGTTATTTATTTGCTGTCCTTCTGTTATACTAAATACTTGATGAAGTTAGTTTTATATTATGTATTACTAAAAACGATAAATGAAAGTGATTATTTTTTTCTGCATTTTACAGCAAGCAATTTCAAAATAAAATGGCTCACAATGAAGAGACCGTGGCAATTTCTTTTGAATTGTCCACTACATTGATTGAAATTGAGAGCACCAATAATGAAATATTGTCACAAGGAGGACATGACTTGTATGATTCCATTAGATTGATTGAAATGGACAGCACCAAGAATGAAATATTGTCACAAGGAGATGACTTGAATGATTCCACTACATTGATTGAAATTGAGAGCACCAATAATGAAATATTGTCACAAGGAGGAGATGGCTTGTATGATTCCATTAGATTGATTGAAATGGACAGCACCAATAATGAAATATTGTCACAAGGAGGAGATGACTTGAATGATTCCACTACATTGATTGAAATTGAGAGCACCAATAATGAAATATTGTCACGAGGAGATGACTTGAATGATTCCACTACATTGATTGAAATTGACAGCACCAATAATGAAATATTGTCAGAAGGAGGAGATGACTTGAATGATTTTTTTGATCAATCTCTTGATGGCGAATTTATCGAGTGTTTGGAGACCATAGAGTTACAAGAATCATCATTGCAGACTTTTAATGAGGAGATTCCAGATGAGATGATTGAAGAGGAAATTACTGATGAGGACATGTTAGTAGTTGTTTCAAATTTAGAAAATTCTGAAGAATAAATTTATATTTAGAAATCAAAAATTGTTTGAGACATTATTTATTTTTATTTTTAATTTATGAGGTTGTAGCGAAGTGATTGTAGTATAAAATGAGACTTATAGTATAGAGTGCAACATTTTTATGTTACATGGTAAGTTTACTCATATTTACTTCCCTTCTGCCACTATATTATCTCCAATGTGTATTTGACATGTCTTCTTCATCTCCGGCCTCCTTTCTCTCACTGTGTGTCTCCGATGCATCTTATCGCTGGTATTTTGTGTAATTACAGAAGAGAGTAAAATAAAATAGTTCGGAACGTGAAAAGGGGGCAAAGTAGAGTACTCCTCACCCCCTAGGCCTTTTTAGGCGGTCCCAAAAGGATCAGTTTCTGCTTTCCTGAGAGATTATGGTATGAGTTCCATATACCACAATAACTTGCATTACAACATGCAAGATATCTATCTCCTATTACCAACTTTTGGAGATATTCGCGCTAAGCGCGAATATCTCCAAAAAGTAACACCTGCCCTGAGCAGTTCTTAGCCATGTTATCCAATGGGAGGTGGATAACATGGCTAAGAGTATTAGCTCGGTAATGCATGAATATCGCTGAGTTTTTAGCGATATTCATGCATTGCGGCCGTTTATTATCGCATTTGCGATAAACCTTGATAATAGTAAGGTTTATCTTCGATAATTTCTGACGATGCTTAGTGGTAAAAAATTGGTTGGTAAGCATCGTTAGCGATAAATATCGCTTAACTTTGGTAATATGCCCCAACGTCTGTTAACGTTCGATTTGAAGGAAATGAGGAAGTGTTGAAAAACATTGTCTGCGCCATCTTGCCTTTTTTGAAATGCCACACTTTTGTCGTGCACGGCAGCCATTTTAGATGTCTTGACCAGACCCACTCTCTGCACGCTGTCGATTCGTAGCATGGCTCCTCACCCTCGTAAGCATCTCCCCCAGGCACTGGTCACCACCGCTCTCTGTCTTATGCATGGGCAATAAACCTTCCCCCATCTGCGCTGCTCTTCCCTGAGAATCACACTCTGTGCCCGCCCGACACCTCCCTTTCGCCCTATTCACTACCGCACCCTCTGACACTCCTCTTCCTCTGTGTCCGAATGTCCAGGCCGGTCCTAGGCTATCAGCTAGCCCTGCAGATGTAGTTTATGGCCCCAGCTGTAAAGAATCACCCCTCTTCAAAGGAGTTATAGTAGATCAAGGCCCACACCCGATGTGATCCGTCACAGCACACGCGTTCCTACTATCTGAAAACCATCCTGTATTGTGATTGGGGAGAGGACCGAGCCTGAAGCGGAAGATTCCAGGAATGACTCTTTGTACATCAAAGTTTTTACAATTATGTGTCACATTAAAAATATATAGCACTCCAACAAAGTAGTAGGAATATAAAACTTTAATAACATATAAATATATACAACAAAACAAAAACAGTAAAAACATTTAAACAACGAAGAGACCGTGGCAATTTCTTTTTAATTATCCAATAGATTTATTGAAATTGACAGCACCAATAATGAAATATTCTTGTCAGTAGCGGTCTGTTGTGCGAATAGTTCCAAGGCAGCAGAACGCGCTGAAATCTAGATGGCACGAAAGTGATGTCTAGCAAGTTGCCGCCCAGCAAATAACGGCGTGGGGCGCCGCGGGGGTGAGTGAGTCCAGTAGGCACCACAGCTATTCTTACCGGCATTGCAGAATTACTGCTGGGGACAATGCCTGTGCTGTAGCAGGGTCACAGCAGAAACAAAAAGGATTCTGTTGAAGATGTTGTTGGTTTTCAATTTGAAAACAGTTCTGGTGTCAACTGCTATGCTAATGTAGTGGTTAATGTTTTGTTTTCTCTAGAAAATGTAAAAGAGGGGGAGGCAGTCCAAAGTTCGTTAAAAGGGCAAAGGAAAGGATCGGTGGTTTGAACTATCAGTCAAAAAGGGGAGGGGGTGCAATAATTTTTCCTACCGGGTCACACTGTGCTTTCACCGGAAGTGAGGTCTGCAGGATTGTAGTAATTCAAAGTGAGGCTGGCGCCAGCATGGGAGCGCCGACGTCCCGCGGATACAGTTTCGTCACTCCACGGGCGATCATGGCAGTCATTCCCCATCGGGGGTCGGAGACTCCCGCGGCTCCTCTAGAATCTTCAAGGTCGTGGAGGACTACGGTGGTGGAGTCAACCAGTGACCGGGCCATTTCTTTATGTTGGGCCCGCTCTTGCCAGGTCGACCGCCATTTTGAGAGTTCGGCAGCTACCGGCGATCGCGGGGTCACATGAGCGGACGGGCTCCACCCTGCCGGGCGAGACGTTGCAGCATGGCCACAGTGGAAGAACCGTTATCTAGGTCGTTCCGAAACTGTGCAGCACTGGAGTTGTTAGGATGCCACCGCCTGGAGCGCTGAGGGTGCAGCTGGGAAGCCTCCACCTGGGGAGGCGGGAGAGGCCTGTTCGCACCGTCTCTCCCTCCCAGTGCACCCCACGGCGTCTCGCTTGAGATTTGTTATGGCCGGACCAGGCGATGAGGACGAGGGGGGGTCGGAGGCATGTGCAAGACATCCCCCTCCAGTGTTGTCGCAGCCATTATAAAAGAAAGAAGTGTCCCGTCCGTCTTCGGGCCGGGCTTCCGGAGGATGTCGGCCGGACGCCCCTGGCTCTGGCCCCATGAACGGGTTTCTTGGTTTATCGGCTGCAGCCGGATCCCGTCGGCCTCGGCCCCCCGACCGTTGGTGGTCGGACCGGAAGAGCATGTGGCGGGACTACCTGCAACTCTCAAGGGCCACCGCGGCCGGACTGGGAGAGAGAGGGGAGGGTCGAGGAGACATTCCCCCCCCCTGCAACTGTTCAGCGTTGTAAAGGCAATCCCCTGGCCGGGTCCCGCTGGTCTCGGCCTCTCCTCCGGCTACACCCTACGTTAGGATCTCCTGGCCGAGGCGTGGCAGCAGAACCTGCCTTATATGGGCTGCTCCCGGCTGGGCGTAGCCGGAACCCTGCCCCACCTTGGAAGTTTCCAGAGTGGGGGTGGATGTTCTACTGACTTGCATTTTCCCTAGTCTATCGATTTTTTTGGCGTGGCAGGCGGTGGGACAGCGAGGGGTGATTTGGTTTCTCTTACTGTTTTTCTGGTCTCTCACCACTGGCATATTTTAACGTTTTCTTGTTTCTAGGACATTAATAGGTTTTATCATTACGTTATGTTATCGTTTCTTTGTTCGTTGTTTAATAAAAGTTCATGTTCATCAGTGGCCTACTGATTTTCGTTTTCCTATTTTTTTCTTTCCAGGTTGTTTCATGGTAAAGTTTCTGTTAACAGGATACAGTGATCACTTCGTTATTATTGCATATGTCCTTTTCACTAGGGGTGCTCTCTGGTCGGGCCAGATGACGTATCTCTAGTAAATGGTCCGGGTGAAAAAGGTGCATCAATCAGTGGGGAGTAGATAGGCATGACAGATTACAACGGGGGAGAACGGTCCGCATTACGTACCCTTTCACTACTTGCAAAGATTTTCCTACGTTTATTTGCAAACAGGGAATACCTCCAAAAAGAACTAATTCCCAAACAGTCAATGTTCGGACAATCAATCAATCAATGAGGAATGAAATAGGTACGACGTGTTAAAGGCTTGCGTTACCTACCCTTCACTATCTGCAAAGGGAGATAGAATATTCCTATTCTTCCTCGTTTGCAGGTAGAGAAGATCGTTAAGAGAATTAACTTCGAACAATTCAATGCTCGATTGAAACAATCAACAAGGGGTACTGTGAACACAAATGAACGCCGCTTATATACATACGCATTGCTATTTTCAACAGGTTGTTCCTAATGTTTCTATTTTAGCGAGGTCAAAAGAGATCCCATTAGTGGCCTACTGATTTTGCTCGATTCCTTTTGTTTTTTTACACGATTTTTCGCTATCTGCAAAGACTAAACAGAGTATTGCGACTCTGTGCTTGTTTGTAAATAGAGAATGAACCAAAGAGAACAATCAATCAAATGGAGAGAGAAGCAGGCACGACGGATTACAAAGGGGGAAAGGGCTGCATTAACTACCCTTCACTATCTGCAAAGAGAGAGTACTCCTAATAGAAATGAGGGGTGGGGGGCAGCAATCAAAGCAGATCAGTGTGCATAAACACGAAAAAAAAAATTCTTACCACGTACTTGACATTCGACAGCTTATGATATTTGCTATTAAAAAACCATTGAAATTCACTGAAAAAACCATAGGTTATAGACCATATATAGTTAGGAATTAGCATTTACAAAACCTTGAAAATTCACTGAAAAAACCATAGGTTATAGACCATATATAGTTAGGAATTAGCATTTAAAAAACCTTATTTTACTCACACAAAACCATTGAAATTCCATATATAGTTAGTTGCACTAACTATATATTGCGCACCCGCAATCCACTGCTGATGATGTCACATATTACATCATTCATGACATGGTCAGTGACATCACTGATGACATCACTGATGACATCTCAAATGACATCACTGATGACATCACTGATGACATCTCATTTGACATCAATGACCACATCACTGATGATATCATTCATGTGACAATACAATGCATCTCCTCACATTTTAATATAACCTCTGTTTCACCCAGTGTTAAAAACAGAGTATAATTTTTGAAACCATTGACACACCAATACTAGTTACTACATACGTACTCACTGATTCCTACGTCTACACACACATTCACTCATTCACCCATACAATCATTCATACATACAATCACTCATGTTTACAACACAATCATATGCACTCATACACCTATACAGACACTCACACTCTGCCACTCATCCATGGAGTTACTCACACACCTAGTCAGTCCTGTAAAGAATCAATCACACTTCCATTTTCTACTCTATACAGTTAAACATAGAGCACCTTACGTTTTCAACCATATACTAACACATACTTACTCTCTTATACAATCATTGATACAAGTACACATTGATCTGTACAGAGTCACACACCTCCCATCCAGCCACACACACACTCAGTCTCCCATGCAAATACTTGGACAATCAATCAATAACCCATATAGTTACTCATATAGCTACTGATCAACACATGCAGCAGTTTACAGAACAACAGACATAATGATGCACAAATTAAGACAGTTTAGTCACTAACCCATGCACTCAGTGAGACACATTTAATCACTCACTCATACATTCAGTCATGCACCTACTAAATCCTTCGTCCAGACACTTATACATCCACTCATTCTTTAATATGTAAGACATATTTTAACTTTACAGAAACATAGTCACTGGATGTTGTCATCAGTGATGTCATCAGTGATGTCATTTGAGATGTCATCAGTGATGTCATCAGTGATGTCACTGACCATGTCATGAATGATGTAATATGTGACATCATCAGCAGTGGATTGCGGGTGCGCAATATATAGTTAGTGCAACTAACTATATATGGAATTTCAATGGTTTTGTGTGAGTAAAATAAGGTTTTTTAAATGCTAATTCCTAACTATATATGGTCTATAACCTATGGTTTTTTCAGTGAATTTTCAAGGTTTTGTAAATGCTAATTCCTAACTATATATGGTCTATAACCTATGGTTTTTTCAGTGAATATAGATATAGATATATAGATATATAGATATATAGATAGATATGTGTGTGTGTGTGTGTGTGTTTTAAGGATTTTACAGATTCAGGGACTGGGAGGATGGGATAAATAATTCATTATGTGCTGTCTTTGAAAAGGTGATGATCTTCCCAGTAGACAAACTGCAACACCGTCAGATATGGTGGTGTTTTCTCACTGCTGGGACCTTATATAAGCAGTAATATTGTTTTGGACATGTTGCAAAAATCTATTCTATTGTGAATGACCATTAGTTTGTTCAGTCAGTTAAATGCTTGCTGCCACTACACGACTAAGGCATGCTGGGAACAAGTGTGAATTCTAATAGAGCTGAACTAACGACTTCATTCTCAAAAGGTGAAAAAATAAAGCGTCTTTTACATTAGTGGAAATTATTAATTACATTGCTACAAAATGGCAAGAATATGAAGCAAACAGAATAGAAAAATCATTTTATTATTCAGTCTGTGGGCGCACTTTTTTTCTGTAATTCCACAAATGTTTCTTCTTTAAGCTCACATTTAATTTCACTTCCAGCCTCCTAGTCCTGGCCTGGGGCATTGTACTTGCACGCGGTGCCCTGCGCAGGAAACATGATTGCTCAGGGCAGGCCTTAGACTCCTCACTCAGTGATTGACTTCACAGTTCACTTCATATGTATGAAGTGAACTGTGAAGTGAACCACTAAGTGACGAGTCTGAGGCCAAGCCTGCCGTGAGCAACCACGCCTCCGGCGCCGGGTACAGTGTGCAAATACCATGCCCTTAATGGCATTGATCTGTTTTTTGTTTATGTTGAGAATTCATTTATGATGTAGCAATGCACTACATGGATGAAATTCTCAATATAAAAAGGCAGGAAATAAGGAACTAAGGGGCATATTACCAAGCAATAGCGATAATTATCGCTATTGCTTGGTTAGAGACAATATTTTACCTCAAAGCTGCGGCGATTTTTATCGCAGATAAACCTTGGTATTACCAAGGTTTATCGCAAATGCAATAAAAAACGGCCGCAATGCATGAATATCGCTGAAAAGTCAGCGATATTCATGCATTACCGAGCTAATGCTCTTAGCCATGTTATCCACCTCCCATTGGATAACATGGCTAAGAACTGCTCAGGGCAAGTGTTAGCTTTTGGAGATATTCGCACTTAGCGCGAATATCTCCAAAAGTTGGTAATAGGAGATAGCGATGTTAGCGACTGTTTCCAGTCGCTAACATCTTGGCACGCCCACTTTGCATGTCATTAGTGATAAATATCACTGACATGCAAAGTGGGGCCCAAGATGGTCGCTATCTCCTACTAGCTGTCGCTAACTGGTGTTAGAGACAGCTAGGTAATAGGGAGATAATTTTATCTCCGCTTTCTTGGCTTTTAAAGCCAAAAAAGCGGAGATAAACCCCCTTGATAATATGCCCCTAAATTTACAAATGTTACTAAGGATTCTGTATGGTCCCGTATTTTCCATCTGTGTCCACTGGCAGACTTGGAGCGGAGGAGGTCCATGCGGTAGGTCGTGAGGGGGTGACACCATGAGTTACCCGCACCGGGTGACACCAACCCTAGTGACGCCACTGACACCGAGACTCAAACCTGATTATCCTGTTCAGCTATGGCCTTTAAACCCCATACCGCCTTCTTTCAAATACTACATTTGCAATATTAAGGTTTCTATGGGATTGCAAACAACCCCTAATTTGTTTAAAGAAGTGTGTCCTGCCACCATATGAGAGGGGCTGAGGCTTAGCCGACAGGCAATTACACTACTAGGCAAGGCAAATTATTCATATAAATGTCTGGCTATTCTCACATCAAGAGGATTCCATGGTGGTATCAGAACTGAAATGTATAGAACCATATGGCCTACTTCACTTACTTTATCTCCCTCATAGCCAAAACCAGTTTGTGTGTGGATGGACTGTTCCCTCTATTTTGACAACCAGGCTAAATTAGTGGCAGGCACCTGTTTTGGTCTTCTACTGGGCCTTGAACCTATTTTTTTTTTTTTTTTTTTGTAAACCTTTATTTTCACTTAAGGCAAATACAATATCAGATCCGGAATAATCACAGCCAGCAATTATTACAGAGACGGTCAGTGCAAATCAATGAAGCCAAACATATGCAACATTCCGCCTCCTCACTGCCCTATCGAAGTCCAGGATAATGTCTGCACCACATTGGTACCAGGATATAAGAGGTTTCTTTTAAAAGTTTTTAAGGAAGAGCAGGATCCGATGTCGTACAATCCAATAATGCCGAAACAAGGGGATATCAGTAAGCAGGATATTCACAATCGGGACCATTGCAGAAAGGGCGTTGGCACTAACGCACATTAAACAGGATAAACAGTAAATAGTACATTACGCCCCCCAATGCATCACACGCCCGCTGTAGCTGAGAACATTATGATGACATCCATCCTTGTAATTTGAACCATAGGAACATACAGCAAGCCACCTACCACTCGGAATCCCAAAGGATAGGAATAGGAGAAAAAGAAAGGAAAAAGCCAAGCAGAACAAGAGAGAAAAAGGGGCCCTAGAGACTGAAATAGGGAAAGAAAACAGAGAGTACCCCTCCCCTAACCCCCCACCCTGCACCCCTGCCTCCGGCTACGGCCTCCCCCTCAGCAGCGTGCCTGTCGCCCATTGTATGGAACCCGAAATTTAGAAGAAAGAGAAAGAGAACTACCACCCACCTAAACTAAAAGAAGAACCCAAGAGAGGGAAGAAAGAAAGGATGAACCCCGAAGTCTATGAAAGGGAGAGGAAGAGAAAGAGAAGAACAAGGGGTTCTAGTCTACAACTACTAGGAAAGAAGTGAAAAACGGGGAGGAGCCCCATAGCAAACCCCCGGCCTCTCCCTCATGCAAGAATTGTGTGTGCACAGGATGTAAACTACATTTGCTCAAGTCAGTACAATAGAACAATTCACTAGGTACAGAAGCAGCCCACTTTGTCATTAAGTAAAACAATATGTCGCCCATCCCTCACGAACCCATAATCAGCAAATATCAACACGGAGGAAACAGCATTTATCCTTGTCCAGTCTTGCTCATACCGCGATGGCCCACCAAAATATCGCACTCTAAATCCATAGTCATAGGGAATCGGAATACCAAAGCAAATCCAAAAAGCAGCAAGTCTGCAGTGCGTCGATGTGACCGGACCTCAGCCAAGCCCATTCCCTGCCAGTACGATGGTCCCAACCTGGCACAAAAACATGACTGCCACACTTCGATCGTCAAAACAGAGCAGGGGGAGAATGTCTCAATGTCCAAGCACGGCTGGAGCAGAACCAGAGATACTAACAGCATGACATGGAGAGAAGTTCCATCGCTCGGTTCCAGGCTAAGGCCCACAGATAGTCCCAGGTCTCCGACATCACTAACTGGAAATGGCTCGAGAGTATGTGTCTCAGATTCATCGGTATCAGTGTCCGACGCCATATTGTTGCATCTGGGTACTAAATAAGGCAGCTCGATTTGCGTCCACGAACCATCCGATCTCATTCGCTCCGCCGCAGAAAGCACATCATCGATTTTACTCCCCAGTGATCGGGTATCCTGCTCCAGAGAGTCGCGAAGGTCAGCTAAGGCCGCCAGAAGATCGCCAAGGTGTAGCTCTGCTCCGTGCCCCCCTTTTGTCATGCTCTCTGTCTCCATATGGTGCGCATTAGGTCGGGTCTCGGTCTTCCAGAAGCTGCACTCTGCTCCCCTCGCTATGCTCCGGGGCAGCACCATCCTGGATCGGGGCCGAGACACACGCAGTGGGGCATCGGGCGTCATGGAACCAACATCAGGGCCGCCGAAACCGTTAAAGTGCAACCAGATCGCAGCCACCGGTGGAATCAGCACTGTTTGGTCGCGGCTCGGCAAAAAAATCGGGATTCTCCCGCCGTTCGCGGGACGGGGTCTCCTAACACTCCCCGGCGGCAAGCGAGCAAAGTTCCAGCAAATATACACTTTACTCAGGGGCACAAAGACAGGCTTATCCCCGATTCCTGCCCCCAATCGATCCGAGTGAGTGTGCCAAGAATCGGCCGTTCCTTTTCGCGCCGGAGCCGACCGGCCCTTCCCTGCCACAGGTGGCCGCTGTTGTTCGCTCGGTGACCGGCCCTTCAATCTAGTCGAGTCCCCAGTCTTTGGGCTGCCGCGGGCCGCAAACGCCGTTGGCTGTTTCTCCCCGTAGGAAGCAGGCACGAACCTCGGGATTGCGCCATAAGTAGCCGGAACTGTTCATGTACCCGTGTGTACCTTTGTGGATCAGGATATCAAGCAGAATGTACACCCGGGAGGAGATGGTACTCGGAGCCGAGGGGCTGGGCGGCCATCTTAGACGCCGGCTTGGCTCCTCCTTCCCTTAAACCTATTTTAGGAATCTTTGATGCCCATACTCGCTAGATCATAGTTCAATCTACCATTCTGGCTAGGCTGGACTACTGCAATGCGATGCTCCTCGGTTCTAGCAAGTCTGTGACTAAAAGGCTATAGTGAGCCCAGAATACCGCTGCCCGGACCCTCTTTGCCCTCGCCAAACACTCCCATGTGCCTGGCTTTCTTTGCTATACAAAAGGGGATGATGGACGGAGCATTTGAGCAAATCAAACACTCACCCCCAGTCAACTGATCTGGGTTTAATCCATCACCATTCTTTAGCTCACTCGGCCACCCCAGTTCAGACATGGCTATATGCAAATCAGTTTGACCCTGTGCCTCATGGGAACAGTCCAGCCCGAACTGCCAAGCCATGTCTTCCCTGGACCGGAAACAAGCATCCTGGGACCGGTTTCGGATTCATAATCCTCATCAGCCAGGCTATCTTGAATCCAGTGGCCAGGTGAGCAAGGGACTCACGTCTGAGCATACCCTGCCACACTTAGGGCGAACAAAGCGATACAAAAGGGGAAGGCTTCCTATAGATCACAGAATCCTTTTCAAGGCTCTCTGCATCACTCATATTTATTTATTTATTTATTTTGTGTTTTTATAGCGCGAACATGACCCTGTGAGGGGTATCAGAGCGCTTTACAGAGATGTTTCAATAATAGAACCATTAAGAACCATAAATTGCAGAAAACAAACAAACTCTTTACAACAGTACACTTCGGGGAAGCGTATAAGAAATATATCAAAGAAGCACATTAAATCACACCACCATATGTGTTACAGATGTACCCTCTCAAGTGAGTGAAGAGAGATGCTGGTGTGTGATTGGAACAAATATGGAGAGATTATATCTATAGGTACTGCTGCCAGGACTCATTGTAGAAATTTTTCCATATAGAACAATTTTGCTTCTTTTTTTAATGCTGCAGTTGATGGAATTCTTCTAATGCTAGGGGGGAGAGCGTTACAAATTCGTGGTGCTGCCCCAGAGTCTGCTCGGTCATAAGTTTTTTTCTTACAAAAACGAGCTGGTTTCAGAAGAAGATTGTCTTTGCTCCTGGTGCCTCTGTTTCCTCCTGACAGCGTGATTTTCTGTGCAAGGTAAACCGGAGTTTTGTGGTGCAATGCATTATGGGTGATGCACGCTAACTTGAAGTGAATTCTTGCCTCGAACGGTAGCCAGTTGAGTACTTTCAGATGGGGGGAGATGTGGTCGTATTTTTTTGATCCTGATATCAGTCTTGCGGCTGCATTAAGACATGCTTTCAAAGGGGCTGTTGTGACCTTAGGAAGCCCTGCCAGAGTAGTGCACCCGTATTCTATCCTTGAAATGACCAGTGACTGGACTGCTGTTTTCAGATCTGTTTTATTTAGGAATGGTTTTAGTTTCCGCAGGTAGCTTAGGTGGAAACGGGCGTTCTTTGCCATTGTGTTAATGTGTGCGGTCATGTTCAGATTTTTGTCAAGAGTAATTCCCAAAGATTTAGTTGAGTCGACAATCTTCGGGGTGCATTTTAGAGCTGTGATAAAGTTAGACCACTCTGCTGACTTGAGTTTACTTTTCTGAGGTGTAATCAGTAAGAATTCAGTTTTTTGCGGGTTTAGCTTCAGGTGATTCAGGGTTAGCCATTGGAGGGTACTCGTAAGGGCTTGGTTCATAGTTTTTATATCTTCTGTCGATGTCACCTTGATATACAGCTGCGTGTCATCAGCGTACATATGGAATGCAATGTTCGCATTTTGTAGTATAGCCGTTAGTGGTTCTACATAAAGATTGAAAATCGCCCGGGATAACGTAGAACCTTGTGGAACTCCAATTGTTTTTCTGGTAGACCCTGACAGGGTTTGGTTGACAATTAATTTTTGAGATCTATTCTCTAGGAAGGAGCTGAACCACTTAAGTACTAAACCATCTAGCCCCATTCTGTTTTTCAACCTATCCAGGATTCTGGCATGATTTACTGTATCGAACGCAGATGATAAGTCCAACAGTATTAGGAGACATGTGTCATTGTGATCGAGAGCCCTTAATGCGTCATCTACTATTTGCAGCATTGCAGTTTCTGTACTATGGTTCGGTCTGAACCCTGATTGGTAATCATTTAGTAGATTGAAATCCGAGATGTGAAGACTCAGTTGTTGCTGGACACATTTTTCCAGAACTTTAGCAAGGATGGGGATGTTAGTAACAGGTCTTATGTTGTTTGGATTAGAAGGGTTATCAGTTGTTTTTTTAGAAGAGGAGTGACTTGCCCAGTTTTTAGGCAGTCTGGGATTTGACCTTGTGATAACGAGGTATTTATGATCTTAGTCCACGATGGGATTAACAAGTGATTAAGTGAGGACCAGCACTTTGCTGGAAGGGGGTCGTTATAATGGTTGTTGGGTTTAGTAGTTGAAATGATCTTTGAAATGTCTAATTCGCTGATTGGCTTAAATCCTGACCATCGCGCGTTGTTTTTTGGATTGTCATCTTCTTGTTGGAATTGTGGTTCATCTGAGTAACCTTTCTCCCTTTCCAAGTCTTCAGCTGATTTGTTAAGTTCCCTATCTAGTGCGTTACAGGCCTTTGCCCCATGATTTTGGGTGATCTGTGTCTTCCCTATGTTCCGACGTATGCCCTTGGCTCGGCTGATCTCAACTTTGCCCGAGTGCTACAGGTGCGTAGGGCCAGAGCCGGCGGGCACTCTTTCAGGGTGATGGCCCCTTCTCTGGAATTCCCTGCCTCCTCCCATCTGGGGCACTCAAGACCACTGGGCTTTTCGAAGGGCCGTGAAGACCTGGATATTCTCCAGTCACTATTTGCCCTCCTCTCATCCGACTCTATTCTACAGATTTTGCGCTGGGATGCCCCGTTGCTGGGGCAGCCATGCATTTTACAAGTCTCTTAACATAACATAACATGTATTGCGCACATAAACACTTGGACCTCCCCACGCGACAAGGAAGACCATGGCCTGCTGGTATTGAGCACGCCACAAGGGTGAGAAATACAGCAAGGCTGGATGGTTTTAGAGAATGGGCCCTTACTTGTGTCTCCAGGCTCGGGATATTTGGGAGGCAGATCATATTAGAACCTTCTCTCATTGCTTGAGACATACTATATGATTTGTACACAATTATATTGATAATTGCAAATACGTTGGGCGCTGGAAGCCCACCAACAAGACCTCACTAACCTCTCAGAATATTATCCTCTAAAGGCATAAATTACACTTTCAGCCATAAATGGCCATATCTAGACTTTACCTGGCACCAGTGGCTAATACTGCTGACCTCTTGATGACACTGAGCGACAGGTGGGCAAAGGATGTCAGCTCTTTTGATAAGGCAGACTGGGTAAAGGCAAAGATGTCCCCTGGAGTAGTGACGTCTTGCATGATATTAGGACTCATTCAGTTGAAATACTTGCACCGATTATACAGCCCATCTAGGCTCGGCAAAGAGAAGATGGGTCTTGACGCCTCTTTTCACAGGTGAAAATCTGAGCAGGGCATCTTTCACCATACTATGTGGATGAATCCCAACCATACAGCGATGCTGCCATGCATCCACTTGATTCTTATGGAGGAAGTGATCAAAATGGTTGTGGTCAATCCCATGATGGCACTCCTGGAACAAATTAATGAAGGGGATGGTGTGAGCTCCAAGACCCTTTGGGGCTTTGGGACCTCTAGTTGCTAAAGGAGACACCGCTCATCATTGGCCCACCAAGAGGGTGCATTGTTTACGATAGGTGTTGCATGGTATGGATTGGTGAACCAGGGCTGCGGAATATGTTTAGAAATGAATGGGCTGCCCCTAAAACAAATTAAAGTATGAAGTGCATGGCTGAACTATTTCTCGACTGCAAGGATCTAGGCAAGAAACTCTGTAATTATGTACATGATTTGATAATTTACCTTCATGGGTTAAATATTAAACTGTACGTTTGTGCGTATTGTTTTTATTTTCTTTGTTATAGTTTTTATACATGCTTGTCTTCATGAAAAGTAGTGTTATAAATAAATACAGTTGAGGGTTATTTTCATCCTGTTATTGCACTACCCTCTGCTTACCAGATTTAATGATCCCTATGAGGAAGTGTATTATTAGTTGGTGTGGGTGCGAAACTTCATCAAGTAATAATGTCACTATCTGTATCAGGTCTGTTTTTTTTTACCAACACTGAGCTCTGTTCTGGATAGTTGTGGCACAGAGTAGTCAGGATTAACTCAAAGGCCAATATAGTCAATAAGTAAAAAACAGAACACAAGAAAATTCCCTCAATATGGAGGAGCTTCGCGCGCGCCCAAGATGGACTGGGGGCTACCGAGACCCCCGCCGCCACCGGGAACATCCTGACTGAAATCCTGTGCCGGTGATCCGGAATTGTGTGGCAGAATGGAAGCGGCATCGAGTGAGACGTTCCGCGACCAGCTCCGATGCTGGGCTGCAGAGTTGTGGGGCCGGTGAGTTCGAGGACTACGACCGGAAGGTGACCGGGGTCTTGGGTGAGATTCGACCCCGGCTGGAGTTGAACAAGAACGGGTAGGTGCGCCGGAAGTGGCCGGTCCGGCCCCATTTTTGCTGCCGGTCGCAGTTGACTTTGCCGTAGGGCCCCCCCCTCACATGCGCACCAGTCGACTGTGGACAAGTGTGGAGGCCTTGGACCTGAGGGGACCAGAAAGACTAAGATCGCAACAGGAAGGGATCGAGGAGGCGAACCGCTCTGGGAGCTGGCCGAGGTGCTGAGGGAGAGTTGGAGACTGTGTTGGTCTCCTTGGACGTTTAGATGGTATTCGATCGGGTGGAGTTGCGGTATTTATTTGCTGTGTTGGAGAAGTAGGGCTTTGGAAGCGAGTTTATCAGCTGGGTGCGATTGTTATACTCAAAGCCCCTAGCTAGAGTGCTTGTTAATAATTGCAAGTCCCGTGATTTTCATTTGGAGAGGGGAACCAGGCGGGGTGCCCACTCTCCCCGCTACTCTTTGC
The DNA here is from genome assembly GCF_964261635.1 of Lissotriton helveticus. NCBI lineage: Eukaryota > Metazoa > Chordata > Amphibia > Caudata > Salamandridae > Lissotriton > Lissotriton helveticus. Next base: position 284,161,495 of record NC_136068.1, on the reverse strand, counting down.
ACTCACGATGGAGCCACTGGCTGCATGGGTGAGATGGGATAGGTCGATCCGGGGTTTGCGGTGGACTTCCGAATGGGAGGATAAGATTTCGCTGTATGCCGACGATGTGTTGCTCTACCTCACTAGGCCCAGGGAGTCCTTTCGGACTTTCCTGGATGTGTTTGTTATCTTCAGCAGCTACTCTGGATTGGTCATTAACTGGGCCAAGTCGGTGATGTTTGTGGTGGTGGGTGACCCGCTGGCGATCCGGCAATCGTGTCATGTGTGGATTGAGACGACGGGATTTCGGTACCTGGGCATATATATCACGCTTGATCCGAAGCTGAGATATGAGAGTAATTTGGCTGCTCCATTGAGTAGGTGTAGGGCAGACGTGGAATGCTGGAGGTCCCTTCCTCTCTCTCTGCTCGGGAGGGCTGCTTTGTTCAAGATGATGGCGCTACCTCGGTTTTTGTATGCTTTGCGGAACTCAATAGACCCGGTGCCGGTCGCTTATTTTAGGGAGATTGAGGCCCTCCAGAGGCAGCTCCTCTGGGGCGATAGCGCCCGTGTAGCTTTTGCCAAGTTGACTCTCCCTTGGTATGATGGTGGGATCGGGCTTCCAGATTTGCGTAAGTACTACTGGGCCTCTCAGTCGGCCGCAGTGAACCATAAAGTGTATGGGATTCCAGGGGACCCGGGTTACGCCATGGACCGAGCTCAGGTGCCCGGAGGGATGATTGATAGAGCCTTGTATTCTAGACCTGGTAGGTTTCCTCTGACTGGTCCGACTGCTCATGTGATACGGGTGTGGCATGCGGCCAATAAAAGTCTTGGGTGGGAGGGTAGACTGATGCTGGCCACCCCTCTGTTCAATTCTGAGAAGTTGGGCAGTATGTGGAAGACCAAGTGTTTCAATAGGTGGGACCTAATTGGAATTACTAGGATAAGAGATGTGTGGGGGAAAGGCTTGGTTCACACGTTTGAGTCCCTTGTAGAGCAATATAAATTACACCAGAATGAATATTTCCGTTATCTGCAGGTGAGGCATGCTCTTACTGCACATGTTCCTAAGGGCACGGATCTCCCGGAGGCGTCACCTCTGGGTAACCGGGTACTGGATGGGCATATCCCGGAGAAAACAATATCGCTAATTTATCGAATCCTGGTTAATCACTCCAAGGACCCATTGTTGAAAGTTAGATCTCAGTGGAGCGCAGATGGGCTAGAGTTGAATGATGAGGACTGGACAGAAGCAGTGGCCTCCCCCAAGGTAGTTGCTATCCAGATGCGGCTCCAATTGATGCAGCTGAAGATCCTGCGTAGGACTTATATCACGGGCCGCGCCTGATGCGAATGGGGTGGGCTGAGAGTGAAGCTTGTAGGCGGGAGTGCGGAGAAGAAGGTACCTTGATGCATACACTGTGGCATTGTGACATGATACAGACATACTGGGCCGGGATACATGCCGAATTGGGAGAGGTGCTGGGAGTGGAGGTGAGGCCAGAGGCTCGGAGATGTCCGTTGAATGTTTGGGAACCATCCGATTTAAGTGTGTATCAGAAGCAGTGGGTTACGTTGACGTATATGGTGGCTAAGCGTACTATTGCTCAACTTTGGGGTGCCAGCCAGCCGCCCCGGGTCTCCAAGTGGACGGAGGACGTTGACTGGTGTATGTTCAGAGAAAAGTCAGTCTTTGTGGCCCGGGGTTGCCCGCGGAAGTGGGGTAAGATTTGGGGGGCGTGGAATAGTCATTGGGGAGAAATTTGTGATCCGCCCATGTCAGGCCTGGATGAGGCAGTGCAAGAATCCGATGGACCCTAATTATTGAATGTAGAATATCTCATTCTGTACAGTACTGTAACCTGTGCATTGGAACCGATGACATTCACCTGAGAATTCTTTTATGTAATTTTGTTCTTCTTTGTTTAATAAAAAGATTTTTTTTTAAAAGTAAATATTTTTATCTGTAGATGGACAAGAAAATTACAAAAATCTGATTTTATGGTCAATATTGACCAAATAAAGATTCTTTGCCTGACTGTCTGACTGACAAAAATCTGACGAAGGGAACCCAAGTTGTGGATTTGCAGGATTTTCATAAATCACTGCAGGTCACTCCAAAATGTTTTGTAAATCACTGCTTTTTACTATTTGCTGCAGTCTAGGAACTCGTACATGAAGGTCCATACTAAAATCAAAGTTTCAGGCCAATCGTGATGTAGTGCGGGGTCGGTGGAGGTGCAGGTGCTGTGGTGGCATCGGTCAAAATTTTACCTTTGTACTTTGAAACGTTTTTGGTTCTTTTTCTCAATGACAAGCTCATCGGTGAGGTCCTCAGCAGCTTGACTACAGTTTTGATTTCGATGTTGGCAGACAGTCAAAGTCCAGTGGTATACTGAGCGTCTTGGCTCTCAACAGCGTTCAAGGCTACCAATGAACTGACAGGTTGATGTAGCCCATGATCCCCAGACTCTGACCCAAAATCTGTTGCTCAAGGCTCTCAGTGTGGTTCTGTCGGGAGAAAGAGTGCACTCTAGCACCAGGACCCGGACAGGACCTGGGGAGCAGCTAGGACTGTATCTCATGGTTACACCAGTGGAGTCCAGGGCAAGTCCAATGGCAAATGGTCAGCTGGGCACGGGATTTTCTCTCTTTTTTGTCCCTGAGGCTTAACAGGAGTCTAGCCAACTAGCCAGTGGGGTCCACTCACTGGTCTTTGGCACAAGTTGGAGCAGTCCAGTCCTTGGGGTCTCTTGCCATGGGTTTAACAGCAGGAGCAGTGACACCCTGTGGCATGATGTCAATGATGTCACCTGACTAGTGCTCATTGTTCAAAGCCCAGCAGCCTTAGGATGTTATATTACAGCGGTACAAAGAGGTCAGTTGGGCTGAGTGGAGGAGCTGGCAGGGGTGTTTTGAATAAAGCTCTTACCTGAACTGACGTTGTGTGCATTAATACGGAACATTTAACAAGCAGCATTTCTCTTTCTGAAGCCCTGTCTTTGTTCAGTAGATGAAGTCATTCTTGGTGCAGCCTTTATTTCTGTGGTCTACAGCTACATCAGATACATTCCTTCTGTTCTTTCTGTCTGCAGCCATGTTCTGAGACTGGAAGTCAGAGGTGCCACTTTATGCCAATGTTGAGTGTGTGTGGGGGAAGGACTCCCTAGCCAATGGGAGCGAAATTCCCAAAGGGTAACTCTACCTACTTTACATTGCTTTTTTCTGGAGTTGGCACTAAGTAATCCAACAGTGCATCTCTCTGCTCAAATCCAAAATGCTGGTAGCCTTCTTCCCTGGGTCAGAGCTATGGGCACATCCTTGAGTTGTGTCCAGTATAATTAGCCACTCCTCTTGGAAATTTTGTTCGGCAATGCTTTTTCCTCCTCTCAAAGAGATGCTAGCCTGTCTTCCTACAAAAAGGAGGGGGCAGGCTAAGGTGTGAGTTGGATTTGCCTCTCTGCAGCGTTAGGCCCTGTGAAGCGGGACCATCTGTGGCCACAGCCCTCTAGCTATCCGGTCAGAAGGAGGTCACACCAAACATCTGGAGGGGTGGTAAACGTGCAAAAAGAGTAGTTTGCTTACAATCACCAGCAGTTACTTTTCTTGATTGCTCTTTAACATGATTTACGCTTTCAGTATACTTCCTATGAAAAGTATGAGTTTGTGTAGATTATTACTTTTTAGTCAGATCACTCTTGCTATGCACACAATAATTTTTAAAACACCCGTATAGCATTGCATTCATTGATGAGTGAACTCTTTAACCTACCAGAGCACCAATTTGCTACATGCATACTTACCAAGTCAAACATTTCTGAAATGCTGCCAGTTGACTCACTATTCATTGTTGATTCTTACATATATTCTAATTACCCAAGCTTGTCTTTAACTCGTGTGACTGAACACCATATGTCCCCACTCTTTGTCAGTTTCATTTTGAGTACATGGATGACTGTCAGAAAGAGTTGCATGTTAGTTGAGATAACTGACTGTGATTTTAGAAATAAAGGTGAAATATTGATGATGGGTAAGAAATTGATGATCATAGTTTTCTTGGTGGTGCCTGGAAGACAATAAATTCAAGAGAATTCTGTGAAGATAACAGAGCAGAACCTACTCCATCAACCCAGAGATTTTAATCAGTGATTAACAGCTGAAGGCGGGTTCCATGACTGATGCCCGGATAGACCAAGATGGAAATGGTAACATCTACTTAGCTATGTTTAGCATAATTAGTTCTCCCAGTATGTTCAGAGGAATGAAAGACAATAATTAGAGTAATCTACCACTGCAAAACGGTTGTGTAGCAATCTACTACGAATTTCAAGTAATGGTGGTACATTTATTGAGTATGATGAAAGGAGTAGTCAGCCTTCCAAAATGCAAAATGTGCATCTGCAGGTTACTTGTCAATATCTGAAGAAAGTACGTCGATGGATTAAGCTATCCCACTAGCATGTTGAATTTGTTAAATATTGATTAATTTCAACAGTTATGTGGGAGTGCAATCCAATAGTCCGTGTGTGGTTAGAAGTAGTCCGCTAGGATATCAGAAGTACATAGATGCACATATTGAAGAAGTTCATTCAACTTATGAATTGTTAAATGTTGCTGAGTAGTCATATCTTGCCTTTTATTTATTAGTGCTACGATGCCTGGGGATTCCCACACGTGCAATCACCAACTTCCTTTCTGCTCACAACACCGATGGTAACCTGGACGTTGATCTATTCTACGATGAGAATGGCAAATTACTAGAGGACATCACCAAGGACAGCATATGGTTAGTTGAACAAACTCACTATCTATTACATTGTCATTACACACCATCATGCATGAGGTTAGAAGGGAGAATATACTTCCTGTTGATGATGTAAGATAATACATTATAGTCAGCGGTAGTACTTTATGTGTGTATATTTATCCAAATGTGTAAATCTGAAATTTTGCAAACAAAAGAATGCTTTACGGTACATGATTTTATCGCAAGGTAGAAAAGCGTTTTTAGAAGTAAACTCAGGTTTGTTGTTAGACCGGCATATAAGGAACCCCAATTGATAGCCCGGAACTGGTGGCTAGTTTCCCAGACTGTTTTCTGTACATTACTTAGATTTGCACAAAGAAAAACTTTCATTATCTGTAATGGTACCTATGCAAACACTGGTATTTCTTCTGGGTGTATGTCCTAGGTGATACATATGCACATGAGGTGAACGTGGAAAAATAACTTTGTGGGTATTCTTGAACATGTGTAGTGCCTTTCTTATACTTCATTGCACTTCTGCATTTAAGTATTGAATGAACCACATCAGGAGGGGCAGAAGTTGAGGGAAAACATGCCATGCAACATTTTTCTAAGGTGTATGAGGGAATTTAAACTTTCACATTAAATTCATGCCTTTGAAATGAAGAAAACATGCAGTGGAACAACATTTGGGACAATTTTGAAATTACTTCATACTAATATACACATTTTCTGAGGATGTCCCCATAAGGTGCAAGGAAAGACAGATGTAACCCAGAAAGCTACACAGTTCCTACTAAATTCTCACATATACCTAATGAAATACTTTTTTACTATTACAGCCATAGCTACTATATTAAAATTGTATTAAGAGGATTTGTAACTATAGTTTGCATCCCTACAGCGATATATGAATATTATAAGCCAAACTACAAAGCAATAGAATACTTATAAAGATATTATTTGTATTTAGGCATTCTCCATAAAGAATATAATTCTATATATTAATTGTGAGAAATCAGGACCTGTTTGCAGTGTCCCCACACTTTCTGCCACCATTTTGGCTACTAGATGCTGGTTTTCTGACTCTGCCTGTGCCCTGGGCTCTGCTAACCAAAACCAGGGCCTGTGCTCTGATTAAAAGTACATGGTAATTAGGTATAATTCTATTGGTACTGAGAACCGACCTGTAACTCACTAGTATATGGTAGCGCATGTAGTTTTAGAGGCCCAGTACACTTAATGCACTTACTTAAGTGTGCACTACTGTGGTGGCTGTTGTCATTTTAAAAGCCAGCCCTCCGTGCAGGCTGCTTTTAAAGTTGAATTATAAGCAAATTCGACTTGGGAATTAAAGGCACTTCCAAAGTAGTAATCTACCCTATTTTTACATATGTGACCCCTAAGATATCCCTGGGTACCCCAGGGGTATGCCATGTAATTATAAGCATGGACACATTAAAATATGTTTTATAAACTCTGGTGAGGGAAAAACTGTCAAACTAGAAGCTAACATTGCAATATTTTATTTAAGTATAAATATTGACAGGAGTGAGAACTAAATGTCATTTAAGGACTTATAATTATAGTTACGATAAATCCAACAACTTGCCACTGTTAGATATATAATAACTATCACAGAAAATAAGTTATTACACTTTCTTTTATGTGAGCCAGAATCCAGCCTTCCAGCGGCCCACTGCTGACTGGCTAGCCTCTGTCAGGCTGAGCCAAACTGCCCGAAAGACCTGCTAGAGAGACAATGGATTTCATGTGGGTGAAGAACTGAAGCTGCGGAAGTAAATGCGGGATGTGGGTGGGGTGGCCAAACTGGTCTTCAAAGGGAAAATGGTACTTTAGGACAGCACTGCCTCACCACCACATCCTGCAACCCCAGCCACCCAGGAGCCCTATAATAAGATTAGAGATTGTGATAGAAGGGGAATATTAGGGAATCTTAGCAACGCCAGTAGGGTTGGCTTAGCCTGATTTAACCTCCAGGCAGAGAATTTCTCCATGGTGGCTTTTGAAAGAATACTGCCTTCTGGGGCAAGAATATGCCACACGTTGGAGGAAGTGGTCATACAGCTGGGTGGAACCCTGCATCCCATTGTTCAGGGGTGCTCCCCTATTTGATGCACAAGAACACACACAGCATAAATATAGATCAGTTTCCAAGCATCTCAGGTCTGCTGCCTAAAACTACAAGGAGAAGAAGGACTGTCCTGCTGGAAACCTAATCAGCATCTGCAGGACTACACCTGCTGCTCATTCTGGGGCTGCAGCTCTAACGACTTTGCCTTACTTCAAGAAGGATTACGGAGTGGACTCCCTGCAAGAAACAGGTTAACAGAGCCCACCTGCATCATCTCCACCAAGAGTGTGTTGTGTCTTACTTATTTAATGTATTGGTGTTTTTAAATGCTTTACACACCTGTCTCCTAAGTTACACCTGCCTGCTCATTGCCACCTACCAAGTGAGACCTTGACTGAACCTTTTGTTGTGTTTATGGCCTTATTCCTAGTGGTAAGTCCCTACTTATCACTACTACCCACTTTCCAACATTAATATTCATCTCCATATAGTAATTACAACAAGTTTTTGCATTTCAGTGATATTGACATCTTGTTGCCAGGTGATTATATGTGTACCTGTTCATGTGACTTCAATATGAGCCCTTAGCGTTTTTATCCCTACAGGAATTTCCATATGTGGAATGAATCCTGGTTTATTCGGCGAGACCTGGGACATTTCTATGACGGATGGCAGGTTCTAGACTCAACTCCACAGGAGGAAAGTCAAGGTAACCTCAGAGTTCTAGCAGATGCCACATTGTCATCAGTATGTATGACTTCTGAAATCTCAGGAGGCTAGAATGTGAAAACTTTCAAGTGATTCAAAAAAAGTCACACTCATGTTAATGGCATGTTTCTTCATGGAGCAATGTACGCTAACACATATACCCCTTGTCATTAGTAGTGGGTGTTAAAGTTGATTTTTCACCACCAGAATACTTAGCAGCAGGAGTGTACTAATACCTTATCATACCTTGTCATGGATGTGGGCGCACTGAGGATTCCATTAAAATATTATAACACGCTTGACATTCTGTTTGCATTTACTTTCCAGTTTTATACTTGATGTTCTGCAATCAGGGATTCAAAGTTCAAAGTCCAATAGGCAGATAACCTAATAGGGGATTGCACTCTTACTTAAGTTACTAGCTTAATACATTTAAAAATGTCATTATGCAGTAGAAATAAGTAGACAAAATGTATCATACATATGAATAATCGATTTTAACTCCATGTGTGTATTCTCTACTTCATGAATATTCGAACCCTTAAAACAGTTCTGAATTTAGTATTTTACGAGGAAAAATATAGTTATTTAGCGAATTATTAAAAAAGAATGAAAACTTGTGGCTCATTGATGCATCCTTGATTTTGATCAGTGTACTGCTGTACAACTCCTAATGCAGGAGCGTTTACTTCACACTTCATATTTGCTGCAGGGTTATTTCGCTGTGGTCCTACCTCCATCAAGGCCATCAAAGAAGGGGACATTCAGCTGAACTACGACGCGCCCTTTGTTTTTGCAGAGGTGAATGCTGACCGTGCCAACTGGGTTTACTATGGTCCCAACAGGAAGGAGAGAGTATATTCAGATACCTACTATGTTGGCCAGATGATGAGCACCAAGGCTGTCGGCAGCAATGAGCGCGTTGATGTCACTGGTACCTACAAATATCCAGAAGGTAAAAAGAATTACACATGCTTATCAATTGTCACTCTATTTTAATAGTGACTCAGAAGTTCTTCATAAATGTTCCTATGTTGCCTATAATCAAAACTTGGTAGATCTATTCCTTTTTCTACATTGGCTGATGATTTCAAGTTGTGTGGTGATTAGTCAAGAAGGTGCAAAGAAAAAAGAGGTGTTCCCAAAACACATTTTCACTTTTCACTCAGATGTAACAGCAAAATAGGTGAAAGGATTTACATGAAATTTGGCAGCAATATAGAACAATGGTGTTTGAAAGGGTCCTTTTGGGTATTTGATGTAAACTCATTCAGTAGTTTTTGAGTAATAAGGGACAGGAACGTAGTGATATATTGGGCATCAGTAAACTACAGTACATTTCCTGTATACCGCAGTTCATACCAATGACAAAACACAATATTATTGATCCATGAAAGCCATTACAAAATAAAAAGGCTGCTAAATTGTTTAGACCACACTTTGTCTTTGTTATGAGTTTGAACTTGAAATAAAGTTTTATTACTGCTTATGTGATCTAGAGCAGGAAATTAGACATTTTATCACCATATGTATAAGTAGGGAAAAGTATTTTAATTGTCATATATATTTTAAAAAGAGTATGAAGTACCGAGGTACTTTCTCACAGCTATCTAGGAAGTACCACAGTACCTATTAAAATAAACAAATAATTGCATAATACAAAACAGAATCTCTGACAAACCACTTTACTCCACTCTACGACATGCCACTACACTCTGCAACACGCCATATCACAAAACTCCTCTCTATGTCAATCTATTCCACCTATGTTACTCCATACCACTCTATGACACACCCCTATACGCCACTCCACTCTACAACAGTCACTCCAATCTTCTGCACTTTACTCCACTCTATGCTTTGCCACTCCACTCCACTGTGCTCTACCACACTATATGGGACTTCCTCTACACCACTCCAGTCTACTTCACTCCACTGTACTTTACGACATACTACTCCACTCTACTCCATTCTAATCCACACCACTTTATTCAACTCCTCTCTAAAACACTGTACAACGCAACATGGTATGACACGCTACTCGACTCTACTCCATAACATGGTACTCCACCCTATTCCACTCCACTCCACAACATTCTACTCTAGTCTGTGCCTCTCCACCTTCTGACACTACTATGACTGTCTACGACATGCCACACTATAACACGTCACTCCACTCTACTCAACACTTCAACATGCCACTCCACTATACGCCACTCCACTCTGCTCCACTCTATGGCCATTCACTCTACGCCTCTCTACTTCATTCTACAACACTGTACGACATGTCACTCCACTGTATAACATGCCACTCTTCTCTATGACACTCCACTCTATGTAACTGAATACCATTCCACTCCACGACATTCCACTCCGCTCTGCAACATGCCACTCCACTATACGCTACCACTCTCTATGCCCTTCCACTATCAAACTACGACATGTCACTCAATGAGACGCCACCCCACTCTACTCTACAACATGCCTCTCTAATCTACACCACTCCACTCTACCATATAGCACGCCACTCCACTTTATGACATTCCACTCCACTCCACTCCAATCTAGGACATGCCGGTCCACTCTACAACACACCACTCCACTCTACTAGACGCCACTCCATTCTATGACAGGCCACTCCATTTTGGGGCATTGCACTCTGCTCCGCTCTAGCACACTATGTGACATGCCACTCTATGAGACGCCACTCCACTGTACTCTACAACACACCACTCCAATCTACATCATTCTACCCCATTGTATGCCCCTCCACTCTACGACACTGTATAACACCCCACTCCACTCTACTCTACAACACACCATCCACTCTATGACATGTCACTCCATTCTATGACATGTCACCCCACCCCACTCTACGATACTCCACTCCACCCTACGACATTACACAGTACTCCACTCTACGACGTCCCACTCCACTGTATGCCACTCCACTCTTTGGCCATCCAGCCTAAGACACTCTACGGCATGCCACCCTGTGACACGTCACTCCACTCTACTCTATGACACTCCACACCATTCCCCTCAACGACACGCCAGTGGATTCTATGACATGCCACTCCACTCTATGATAGGCCATTCCACTCTATGACATGCCACTCCACTCTGTGACATTCCAATCTACTCCACTACACTCTTAGACACTCTATGACGCGCCACTGTATTACGTGATACTCCACTCTACTCTACGACATGCCACTCCACTTTATACCACTCCACTCTGCAAAAATCTACTCCACTCTATGCCACTGTCCAACACTCAAGGGCATAGAATGGCAAGCTAGTCAATTTAAAATCTCTATTCTCCTTTAGGCTCTGAGAAAGAAAGAGAAGTGTTCAACAAAGCCCTCCGTAGACGTCAAATGAATGGAAGCATGGCGAACGAGGATGTGGAGGAGCTTAATACCCCACCGAGACTGCGTAACCGGGTTAGGGAACTACAGCCCAGGACAACAACCCGGGCTGGAGAGGCTGGAGCCCCTGCTATCTCTGGAAAGTTCAAGATAACATCCGGTGCCATGGTTGGGGAGGATATCAACCTTACATTGAATATCAAAAACCTGTCTCCTGAGACCAAAAAAGTGCAGGTGAAAATAAGCTGCTCCTCCATCCTCTACACTGGAAGACGCATACAAGACATTTTCACAGATAACAAGTTTGTTACTCTTGGTCCAAAAGGAGGTAAGTTTGCATAACAAGATAGATAATACACAGATGTGAAACTGATGTGAAATGGAGTCTTGTTAAAATGACAGTGGAGGCGATTAGGAGCCCTAAAACTGAAAATGTACCTACAATGAGATCCATCATTGCCCACTATCTGTGTACTCTAGGGGTTTAGAATAAAGGACACCACAGGGAGGAAGATATATCAGTAATCACCAGCAAAAGGTACTGAAAAGAAAGTAATGTGTGGAGTTAAAGGGTGAAACAAGAAGGTGCTCAATTTTGATATAACTTCTAATAAAGTGGGAAGGATGAACAAGGGAGCCATGGGAGAATAGGGCACAATCAGCTGGAGCCATTAGGAACATTATGGGAAATACACTGGAATTGCAACTAGCCAGCAGCAGCCAACATAGTAAGTGAATACAAATGTCCATCCATACATTAGTGTTAAACAGAACAGATAAATACCCACATATTTGAGGATCAATACAAACCCAACGTAATGCCTTTTTTAAATCTAAGAATTATTTTCTGTATTGAAAATGAAAGCTGTAAAATGGCAATAATTTGATATATTGAATTTGTTTTCTGCAGAGACCAATATTCCATTAGTGATATACTACACAGAATATGGAAGGTATTTGGCCAACAACTCTATGCTTTCAATGACAGCGCTGTGTGAAGTTTCGAATGGAGAAAAAGTGCTAGTGCGGAAAGACATCTCACTTGACAACCCGGCCGTGCACATCAGGGTAAATTTACTATGAGAAATGGTAACCTGAGGTCAGGGGACACAAATTTTAGACTAGACATATCATTTTTTTATTCATGAGATGACACCTTTTCATATAGACTTGAACACTCTATGGAATTTCCTTCAATTTTCAATCTTGTCAAATTATGATAATAGAATTTCAAGAGAATATTCAAAGTTGTTTATTTATTAATAATTTATTTGGGTTTTGTAAAGTGCTCATAATTCACAGAAAGGGCCACTTCAGAGCACTATAGAAGAGTTGAGCTAATAGAAGTACAGAGTATAGCGAGAGAAAGAATCTTCACATTGTATAGGTAAACAAGTTCAAATAAATTCGGATTTAGGAGTCTCGTCTAAACTATAGAATACTAAATACATTAAAGTGAGTCCTTTTGTAGCACATTGGTCCCAAAGCACAGAACACATCGCATTCTTAAATCAGTGCAACTAATTTTACCTATGGAAAGACTAAGGGCCTGATTTATAATTGGGTGGATGGCCTGTCCTCCGCTCGGTCATTGGAGTAAATGACTCATTTTCCCTGACAGAGGTGTCGCCTGCCAGATTATGAAACCCCGCTGGCTCAGTGGACATTTCAAACATGATGGTGGTTCCTTTCAATGCATTGTAAATTTGCCAGACGAATCCGTCAAACATGACAGAGCTGTATGTCAAAGTAAAAAAAAATGTTCATGAAATATTTTTATTAGAGTTAGGCAGTCATGCAGCAGATGTTAAAGTGGGATTTTCTTTTCGAAATTAACAAAATAATAAATGCCCCCCTCGCCATGGGAGTTTCTTCTCATGGCGATGGGAATGTGAGCACTTCAGAGACCCTTAACCCCAGGTTTTTCCTGGCGCTGACAGGCATTGAAAAACAGCTGTATGTCGACCCATCTCAGTTTTGTGGACATACATACAGGCAAACCTCAGAAGGCTCTTACTCAGTGGGGTCTTTGGAATAGCTTACCCACAGCAGAGAGGGAGTGGTTTGCCCCGTTGGTAAACTATGGTCCATCCGAATTTAAATCAGCTTGTGAGTGCACCACAGTAATGGTAGGGAGGAACCTCTTTCGCCATTTCGACAGAGTTCCTTTTCCACAAAGATATAAATCAGGCCCTAAATTTACAATGTACAAGAGTCGATTTTGTAATTATAATTATGAATCACATAGCACAGAATGCAACTTTTTACGAAGGTAAAATGGAAAAAACTTTGTATGCACAAATAATGTGCGATTTTTTTTGTGGATGAAAATCATTATATGTTTGTTACCTGCTTTTGCAAGCTGCCAACATTGGAGGGTGCAGACATTAATATCATGGATAAATGCATGCACTAAAACGCCTGCATACTACGATTTTGGATGCTCGGATAGAGGTCTGATGTCCCGAGCAGGGCTCCGTCCCAGCATTTGCCACCTTTCACTAGGAACCACGAGCCAATGTCTTCCTTGTTAATATTCATGTTCCAGGAAACCTAGAACTCTTAGCTAAAAGCGAGTTCGCCCTACAAGGGCTCTCAGTACAGCTTGAGTGTCTGTTGGCAGCGCAACACAATAATTGCAATGTGACTAACCTCTTATGCAGAAAAGGTTCATACAGTTTTACGTTACGTTTTTAGCAATCAAAAACCTAAATACTACGAAAATAGTCCCCAAAATAGTTTGTTATTGAAATGCAGAATTTTCAAAAACGAACCTTAAGTTTAAGTTTTTCTAGTTTTCAATGGCTGATTGGGCTTCTATCTCATTAAAAGCAAGGAGTGCAGCTCCGAGAGATGTGTGTGAACCACCAGCAGCTAAAGAAGAGGCTGTGTGAGCGTCACAGGAGGTTGGAGCTGTATTTTTTCACCCAAACATGTGGGTGATACATTGCTCATACTCCTGCTGCACTCTCGATTTGCCCAGAGCACACAGGAGGGAGGTTGGGACCTCATCAGTCACAGAATGCTTCCATTGCAGGCCTGTAATAAAATATATGTAGCCAAAGAAACCTTCTGATTCACTTTCCAGCCCCAAACCTTCCACTGCAGGAGATAATCAACCCCATGCAGCACCCACGGTCAAACCACAACTGGGTCAGGTATGCTGTGCAAATCATCAAGGGGCCATCCCTGACACAACAGTCATCCTCAAAATGCACAAACTGTGTCTGGTCTAGTGACAGTGTATCAACTACTGCTTAATCCTACTGCAGTTCCAAAGCTTTTAGGTCACACTGGTGCTAATGTGATCTCAAATCTTCTTATGCTTGAACTGGATACTGGACATTATTACTGAGATCAACTCTGCACTAATAACCACAGCTCATTAGTATTATCTATTTCTGCAGTTACTTTGAATCCCCCAATCCATGCACCATAATCTTCACAGCCTGAAAATGACATGTTCACACCTCCAATTGTTTATATTTGCAACCCATTTCCTATGGTCCTCAATAGGTTTGTAAACACAACTATTTATTAGAAGGAGGTCTTACTACTTGGAATGAGCCTGATCGAAGAGAGTGCCAATGTTTAATTAAGAGGAAATTGAGACACAGAGAAAGAAAATCGTCACTTGCTAGAACCACCGAATTTGTTCATGTGTAATAGTGTATATTAAAACTCTGCTCATATGGTTCCAGGCTATCACCTTAATTATATGTCCATACCTCCTCTATTGGAAGCTACCCTAGACTTCCATGCTGCACATATATTTGTTCTACAGATTTCTTTCTCTGTCTCTAAATATGTCTCCCATGTTTCGTTTGCAGTTCCAGGATCAGCCTATTGTTTATGAGAAAGTGAACGTGGAGGTCAAATTTCTAAATCCTCTCATGCTGACAGTGGATGACTGCATCTTGGTGGCAGAAGGCAGTGGCCTGATTGATGGGCAACTCAAAGCAGAGTAAGTTAAATAACAGACAAAGTTTCCCACACCGAAGGGAAAAGAATCCTTCCTTTTAATGTGCTGTGCTTTCATGAGAAAAGTCAGTCTGATTATAACGTTTCCCCACGTCTTGCTTTTGCAAATACTGGAATAAGAGCTTTGATGGGATGTGAACCCTGATGTCCTGTCCTTGACAAAATCTGCTTTGTTAAAGTAGTATTACCAGTGCAGCTCCTGTTAAGGTCAGGTTTACATGGCACTTTGATGAGTCAATAAGCTGTCTCTAGAAGGTCTGAAATACTGCGTACTAGTCCAAATTTCTAAATATGGCTAAATATGTATCATGTTATGTGATTGTTATGAGGAGGACTAACTCTTATAGTTTTGGAGAACATTGGAGATGAGATAGGTTAAAATTAGTTTGGAAGTAAATCCAATTAGGGAATGATTTGATGTATAAGTATAACTGTACGTCCAGCCAGAGAACCATCGATAACCAACACTACGGGCTACCATACTTTAAGAAGAGAGAAAATAACCATGTTTTAAATGCTTCAGAAAACAGAGGAAAATTAGTCGGACTTTTTAGATGCTGGGGCAGGCTATTCGAAAAATTGCATGTGAAATATTATGGACAAAAGTATGACCACCCCATGCCACTTCCTTGATCCTGGACACAATCACTGATCTTGAGATGGCTGACCTTAGGAATCATTTGGGAGGGTACCATCTGAATGTAGTTTTCGAATATTCCTTGTGCTGCCAGGCACAAAGCTTTAAAGGCAGTCCTCTTCCTTACTGAGAGCCAATGAAGCTCCACCAGTTTGACTGCTACTGACTTGAACTTTGGATGTTTTTCAGTAGTCGACAAGCTGTATAATGCAACATCTGTAGCTTGTTTAGTGATCTCTGTTCAATACCCATATACAGGGCATTACAGTAGTCAAGCCTTGATAGTACTAGGGAGATAATCACTGATTTTTGCAGATCTAGGGGGATGGAAGGTAACACTTTCTTCAACATTCTTAGAAAAGAACAAGTTGACGACAGTTTGTTTAGCTGAGACTGAAAAGACAGCTCAGCATCACAGATGACACCTACGTTTCTTACCATTGGAAATGCAATGGGTAGAGAACCAAGAGACTTAGGCCCCTGTGAATGATTCCAGAAGTCAACATGCTTTCCAAAATGAAGGACCTCGGTTTTTTGGGGAGTTCAATTTTTAACAGTTTCCACTCATCCATCTATCGATTGCTAGCATACATCTGTTGTATCAGTCCACCACCTCCTTCACGTTTCTGGAAATCGACACCACAAGCTAAGTATCATCAGCATACTCTACAGTGGTAAAGCCAAAAGAATGGATACGCTTGGCTAATGGGGCCACATAGATATTGAAAAGCATTGGGCTGAGAGATAACCCCTGGTGGACCCCACAAGGCAGGGAAAAATATTTTCAATTAAACTCCCCAAGGGCCACCCTCTGCTGGCGACCTTCTAAAAAAAGAGTCAAGGAGACCGAGGGCTGATCCAGAAATCCCAGCATCTGTCAGCCGCTTTAACAGGGCCACATGGCTCACCATATCTAAGGCTGCAGAGAGATCCAAAAAGATCACCTCGGCCTTCCCCCACTACTCGATGATGGATCATATTTCTTCTGAGACGGCTACCAGTGCAGTCTCAGTACTATGGTTTGACCTAAAACTAAACTTTACTTCATTCAGTATTTTATTTTTCTCTAAATAATCTGTCAGAGTTCTGTTAAGATATTTTTCTATAACCTTTGCAGGGAATGGTAACCCGGAGATAGGATGTAACCTATGCTCTATCGTAGGTTCAGAGTTGGCTTCTGCAAAAGAGGAAGAACTGAAGTCTTTTTCAATTCCTTTGGAAAAAGGTCTTCCTTAATGATGGTGTTACACAATGTTGTAAGAACCGGAACTATTTTATGAATTGCCTTGTGTACAGCCCTAGGTAGGCAAGGGTCTGAGGGGCTCCCGACTTTGTATGTCTAACTAAATCAATCACCTGATCCACTGTTAAAAGGGAAAAATTACAAAGCTCTGCGTTATTGACAGTCAAAGGGATGGACTCATCATCTTGATCCTGTGAGGGTCGGTCACACAGACATAATATCGACTCCAAAATATCGTTTGGACATAATATCGACTCCAAAATATCGTTTGGAGAAAATATCGACAGGACAGAATATCGACAGCCAAAATATCGTTTTTAAGGTAAGTGAAGTAATATCGTTTTTAAGGTAAGTGAAGTAATATCGTTTTTATTTTTAGGGTTCAGGGTCAGTTTTGGGTTTTTGGGTAAAGGGGTATTTTTAGGGTTCAGGGTCAGTTTTGGGTTTTTGGGTAAAGGGGTATTTTTAGGGTTCAGGGTCAGTTTTCAGTTTTTGGGCAAAGGGGTATTTTTAGGGTTCAGGGTCAGTTTTCAGTTTTTGGGTAAAGGGGTATTTTTAGGGTTCAGGGTCAGTTTTCAGTTTTTGGGTAACGGGGTATTTTTAGGGTTCAGGGTCAGTTTTCAGTTTTTGAGTATTATTTTATTATATTTTATTACTATATATATATGTTTAATAAATATGAAATAAAAAAATATTTATTTAACTTTCATTAATTATTTAATTATTATAAGTTAATTTAAGTAATTTTAAGTATATTTTAGTAATTATTATTAATATTATTTTAATTTAACACTGTTTTTAGTAAATACAATATTTTTTACAACTATATTTTTGTAAACGATATTTTTAACTCAATATTTTTGTACTTACCTGTTTGTAGATAGAAACTCGATATTTTGACAGTCGATATTTTCTCAACGATATTTTTGATGGTCGATATTCTGTCCGTCGATATTCTTTCAGTGATCCGTGAGGGTCTAATAAGATCAGAGTCACTGTACACAGCTTCCACTTTATCTAATAAAAAAGTTGCCAATTTGTCCCAAAAGCGCTGACTTGGAAGGGGACCACTTGAAGGGTGAGGATGCACAAGTGTTTGTACAGGTTTGTAATGCCTAGTGACCTGGTGTAATCAGATAAACTCTTTAAGCTTCACATTTTTGCTCTAAAAGGCAAAATATTAGAGGACAGAACTTGCCTCTGCAGAACATTTGCTGTCAGAAAAGTGTACATTGCTTTCTTTCACGTTGCCACACTCAGCTGTCATCTCCCGTTGTACCTGATGTGTAGGGCTAGATTTGTATTGTTAGGGCTAAGTTTCCTATTGGTCCAAGGTGACCTAATCACTAGCCCTATTTGACCCAAGAGGTTTTAGGGAATCCACATAGAGAACAACAGGTTAAGGATGTTGACGTTTTGGTCCTGTTAGTGCCTCAAAAGGGCCTAGGCCACCATAAGAATGTTAGGAAAGTAACCTTTCACAAAATCTTTATCAACTGATAATCCCTAAAACTCCTCCTGTAGTAAATACACACCCCTCATATACAAACGCTGAGTGATTTTAAGTATTAATAAAATATTCCATCAACCATGGACCTTTTCTAAAACAAAAGTAACCACAACACCAACACCACACAACCTATTGGTAACAATACAACAATTCAATAGCCACAACCCAAATAACCCAAATACCTTGAAGACATGATCTCACTTGCCAGAAGGAAACTAAAAATCAAGGGAAGGAACAAATGTTTTATCACAAGGCCCTTAATCACACCTTCCCACCACAACTCTCCACACTCTCCACTAATCATCAGACAACACATCAGTCGCAACACAATAACCAACCACAAAAAGCCCAAACAGAGAAAAACATACATTAAAGTCCTATTTTCTCTAACCACTCTATCTTCCACCTCCACTAAAGGCCACAAGCACAATACACCCCCAAAATACACCAGCCATATCAAAATGCCTTATGTCCCTCTAGCACCACTCATGCTACAGACATGGAAAAGAAAGAAACACAACAACTAAAATGCCTGCTATTCAATGAAATATCCCTGAACTAAAATCGTTTTAAAATATTTGAGTCAAAGAAACAATACTAGACCTCACCTTTGGTACAGAAGCATGGTTCAGCGGAGATTCTGCATCCACATGCCACAAAGCCTCCCTCCTGATTTTAACATCATCAACAACAAAAATAGTGTTGGCAAAATATGAGGAGGGCTGACAGTCATCCATAAAAAAACTCTACAAATACCAATAATTGGAAACCTCTCCAAGGACGCCTGTGAATTCTTGATGATTAGAAGTCACCCACTCCAACTATTATTTATTCTTTCCTGCTAATATAAAGACTACCATGCACAAGTGCAAACTTGACGTCCTACTTGATACAGTAACCAACACCCATCTGGACTGGCCAAAGCTATACATTCTAGGAAACCTCAAAATGAGGTTTGACAATAAGAATATTACAACAACTAGATGTCATATTTGCAGCCTTAGGATGAGCTACAGATACAGGCATCTCCCCTGTAAGTTGGAGAGAACACATCCTCATCACTTTCATGATCTACACACCTGGCAATACCAATACTTTAAAGACAACAAAAACCAACAACAAATTCATACAGACGATGGAAAAAACTGGACATCCAGCAACTCAACACCCACTTTGAAAGAATCCCAAAAAATCATGCAACTCCAAGACATACACACCTTCTACAACTGGATCTCAACTGCACTGAAAAAATAGACTGAAACAAAAGCCACATCTAGGGTTGACCACTAAAGGAACACCACATGGGTTAAGGGCATCAGATGAAAGACAATACAACTCAACACACTACAACCAAATGGAGAAAACACGTTATGCTAATATGACAGAGCCCTCAAAAGAGTCATAACAGAGGCAGACTGCCCTTCTAAAAAACTCTATAAAGTTCTAACAGAATTCTGCAATCCAGAGTGCCTAAGCAATCAACCACCATGATCACAAGAGTAATGAGACAAAATCTCCACTGAATTGATCTTCAAAATTAAAAAGATTGACAATTACTTAAGGAGAATGCAGGAATACCAAAACAACACTTGACCATACCACCACAGAAAGACATACCATTAATCATCCATCAATACATTTTTTCAGTACCCTATTACAAAAAGATTTCTTTAATATTATAATTTTAGCCAGACTATAAGGGTCACAATCAGACAGAGCACCATCGCAAATCTTTAACAATGTCCTGTAACTCAACTTGACCAGGTGAGGTAGTCAGATGCCCACTACACAAGTCAGTGGAACTAAGTCCATTCTCTCCTGAGCTGAAAACCACCTACATTAGACCTCTCTTCAAAAAGGAGAGCATCTGACCTAGTAAACTACAGGTCCATACCTAAGGGACCATCCTTAGGTACAAATGTTTGCAAGAGAGGTTTTTACTAAACTTCTTAACTTTACCTTACATTAGGGCTAACTGTCAGACCAACAGTCCAGTTTGCAGACCATGCAGAGGCACATAGTCCGCCATTATTCCACCTGTGATGATCTAAAACTTGCATTAAACAAAAACAGAATAGCTGCCTTCTTGTATGAGCTTCATTTACCACTGCCCATCATCACATGCTACTGCAGAGTCTCTACAGTCTTTGAATCTTAACAATCCTCTCAAATGGATTGCTTCTTATTTCACAAAAAAGTATAGTCTACCAACGCCCTTCTAAATCACCTCCTCACATACACCACAGTGGAGTTCCTCAGTGGTCCTTCTTATCTCCTCTATTATTCAACATTTACCTAACCCTCATACCAAATCTGATTAAAACATATAACCTCTCCTGTTTCCACTATGCAGATGACACTGAAACCATTTTAAAAATTGATAGCCCAGACGACCTTTATAATTCATAACTCAGTGACTTCCCTCGTGGCACAAGCACACAGATGATGAATAACCATCTACAGCTCAATGTTGCAAAGCCAGGGAATATGAACTGCAGACAATGGTAAAAGTACCAGCCTACCAACATATGGCCTAAGGAACTTCAAATCCTTCCAACAAAATCAACAGAAATTAGAAACCTACGATTCAGACCTAACCTTGATACGGCATGCCTACAACATCACAGTGTCCTCTTCACAATATAAACACTACATCACATCTTCCTATGTACTGCACACCAGCATCAACTGCGAGCCATCTTTACACTCTTAATCTCTACGTTTGACTATGCCAGCAGCCTATAACTTGATGTACCCATATTCAGCATATGCAAAATTCAACCCACCCAAAACTCTGCCCGAAGGCTCCTTCTCCCCCTGCACCCATGAGAAGGCATGACTCCAGTCCTGCAATCCCTCCACTGGATTCCTATAAATAGAAGGGCAAGGTTCAAGGCACTCTGGATTGTCCAAAGAGTCTGCCAAGGAAAAAGACTGGTATACCTAACTGTTAAATGCAAGCAATACAAATCAAACAGAACACTGTGCTTCAGGGTTGCACCACTTATCATCACACAAACGTATCAGAAAATCCATAGGAGGCACAGCTTTCTCAGTACAAACTGGAAAGCTCTGGAAATAACTATGAACCAAAATTCAAAGCACCCAGGAACATATATACTTCTTATGACAATTGAGGACAGTTGAAAAGATTACTATATCTCAGATAACTGCACCACCCACATCATTTCAACAGAGACCATAAAACCGCTTTCAAGCGCAATCCTCAGCTTACAAGCCACATTTTTCAACCAACTCAAATACAAAAATATAATTGATGTGCAGATAAGCTAAGAAAGTTTCCCCTATGGCTCTCTGTGACATTAAAAAGTTAAGTATTTGCATATATAACAGTTATGGCCTACCTTCATACTAAAACCATAATGTGAGAAATTGGGTTGTTGGTTGAGGGCGGTGAAACCCTACTTCAGCAAACACCAGAATCCTTTACAGGGTGAACCACAAAAAGTCACTAAATTAACCTCTGCCTAGCCCACTGGTAGCTTGGCACAAAAGCAGTCAAAGACATTGTGTGAAGTAGTTAGGTAGCACTTAAACAGTAATAAAGTGAAAACACAAGAAACGTCCCACGCCAATTTAGAAAAACAGAGTAAAACTTAAGAAATTATTGGAGACAAATACAAACAAAATCCAGTCAAAATGTGCGATTTTAAAGGTTTAGTAAATAGTACCTCCAAAAGGCAGAATTCACCAGCTGAGAGTATCTGGTTGCGTTGGACAGAAACAAAGTCATAAATTCAGGCTGACCACAATAGAGCGCAGGACATACACAGAACCAAGTTTAGCCCACTGAGGATTGTGCCTTATGTCCTTAGTGTGGGGTCTGCACAGTATTGCTTTGCGTGTCATTCACCGTCAGTTCACATGAAGCTATGCGGCAGGGCTTTGCGTTGCTTCAAATGTGCTGTGAAGCTAGGATCTGCAGGGCTTTGGCTCACTCTGCGTCGGTTCCAATGAAACTGGCAGCTGTGTGGTGAGGCTTTGTGGGACCTTGCTCAGTGTCGATCCAAACCAAGATAACAGCTGTGTGGCAAGGCTTTGTAGGGCTTTGTCCCGCTCTGCACTGGTTTTGGTGAAGCTTGCTGCTGTGCAGCAAGGCATGGGGTCTCATCACTTACCATCAGATTTGGAACCTTCAATTAGGCCAGGCGGAGCTTTCTCTGATGTCAGCCTAGGGCACATGACCTGGGGAGGCACTACTTAGGGATCAGGAACCCACTCCAGCAGAGGCCAGCATGTCTCAGGCAGATGCTGATGCAGGTACAGGCAGGTCCAGTACAGCAGGTCAGCTGGGCAGTGCAGATATGCCTCTGGAGCTTGTTGTGTCCCAGTAGCTCCAAGAGGAGGTAAATCAGCTGACCTTTGGAGTCACTTCAGCCTGGAATAAAAGGTACAGATACACTCTTCCTTCTGAGCAAGCAGAGCAGGCGACAAATGGAAGGACAGCAGGGTGCCCTTCTATTTAAGTATCCACAGGTCAGGAAAGTACTGAATTTGGGTCTGAGGGTCCAATATTTATAACTGGTTCCCACTTTGAAATGAGAAAAGCTTCTTTACATTCTCCCTAGAGAGAATTCCTTCTTTCGTGCCCTGGTTTCAGTCTGTCTGGGGGCACAATAAACTAGTGTAAAGTCCTTTGTGTGTGAGTTGAGCAAATACCTTTAAAGTGAATGTGTGGTAGGTGATAGCACCACCGCCCCCTATCAAGTCAGAGATGTCCCATCCTACCAACACCAAGACCATCCATTGTGACACTGTCTGGGAGAAATACACAAATAAAGCCAACTACACCTGGCCATGTGACACAGGAACAGGCTGCAGGCACCTAATAGTTAGGACTAGAATATGCAAACAAAGTGATTGATGGAATGCTTGAAATAATCTCAGCCACTGGCAATCACTTGGGCTTCATTTGATCCTTTGTTTTTCACCCACCATGCCACTTCAGTTTAGACCAATCCATGTGCAGTTTTGACCCTGCTCCTCATAGGAACTGCCCAGCCCGAATTGCCAGGACAGGTATTCCCTGGACCAGAACACAAGCATCCTAGGACCTGTTTCACACCAGTTGGGGCTCTTCGGCCAAGTATAGCTTGGTTCCCATGGTACAGTGAGCCCGGGACCCATGTCTGGTAATACCAGGCACCATTAGGGCGTCAAATGCAAAAGCAACAAGGTTATGGATATGAATGTTTTAATTAATCTCAACCACTGACAAAGGCTTGGCTGCATCTCAATCCATTGTTTTTTTGCATACCATGACACCTCAGATTGGACCACGTCATATGCAAATCAATCATGACCCTGCTCTTCATGGGAACAGTGCAGCCTTAACTGCTTTTATTTTCTAAAAGCATCATTTTCAGAATTGTGACTTAAAATCCTCCTTTAATATGAACGTGGGTTTTAAATTACAGTTCCTTAGACACCATACTTGACTTTCCTACCAGCTACCAATCAAATATTAACACTTAATACCTCTAACAAGGTAATCCAATGTTATCCTATAGGAGAGGTAGGTCTCAAAGTAGTGAAAAACAAATTTAGGAGTTTCTCACTACCACTTCAGGTAAGTACATGCCCGACTTTTTTAATACAATGCACCCGGCCTTGTAGAATGTTTAGGGCCAACCCTTGGGATGACTAGGCCCAGTCACTCTGTCCCAACCGGCCTGTAACGACCGAACCTACACTCGTGCGGATTTATTATCCCTAAAACCTAACAAACAGCCCGCCTGCGCGCGCATCCTGAATGGAGAAACCTATTTCTCTGGCTGTGACATCTGCGACCCCGCCAACCAATACTCGGCACCCAAGGGCTTACACCTAGGCCTACTTAATTGCAGGTCGCTCGTTAAACACTCACACGAGGTGAACCTTTTAATCACAAATAACGCCCTAGACATTCTGTTTCTAACAGAAACCTGGCTTACCCCCAGCAGCGGCCCAGATATCGTCCTGGCTCTCCCCCCCGGGTACGCTATGTGCTCACAGAACAGACCAGAAGGGAGGGGAGGTGGACTAGCGGTAATTCTTAAGGACACCCTCACCTGTAGAACATCTGATGGCAACATCAAGGGTTACGAAAGCTGCCACTACACAATACAAATATCCCCAGCTACCTCGCTGTCAGGGACACTGATATACCGCCCGCCAGGCAATCTAGGAGATTTTTCAAACAAAATTATTGATCAGACGTCCATCAAATGTACCTCCACCACTAATTACCTACTATTAGGAGACCTGAACGTACACTTCTTGGACTCAGATGACAAGCAGGCCAGTGAACTACTCCAGGATTTCACCTCAATGGGCCTTGATCTCAAAAACCCACGGGCCACCCAAGAAAGAGGACAACTGCTTGACCCTATCCTCTCTAATATCTCCAACCTAAGAACGATCGACCATATCCCCCTTCCCTGGACGGACCACTTTTTGGTCTCCCTAGTATGGGATTTCATCACTCCGCCCCCTCCATCGTCCAAAATTAGAACGTATAACAGACGCTGGCAGAAACTGGACCCAGATGTGTGGGCAGCCAAACTCAGGGAAAACGCCCCGCCTCCCCCCTACGACACCTTAGCAGGGGACAAAGAACTCAGTTCCTGGATTACCCAATCGCTCGACGCCATTCTGCCAAAAACCCACTCCCTGAAGCACATCAAGAGAGTCAATCCCTCACCCTGGTACACCCCGGAACTTAACCTTCTTCGCAAGATCTGTAAAAAAAACGAACGTATCTGGAGGAAGGAAAAAACTATGGAACAAAAAGAGTCATTTCGTATTTCTGTTAAAACCTACAAAAAAGAGCTCCGTAACACCAAAACTAGCTTCTACGAGAACAGAATTAAAAACGCTGCCTGCTCGGCCCATGAAACCTATGCAGTTCTTAAAGAACTTCTCCACGCCCCTGACCCCCCTCTCAAGCTCCTCGACCCCAAAGAAGCTGAAATTAAATGGAACAACTTAGCCACCTTCTTTGACGAGAAGATCCAAAAGATTCTTCTCACCATACCTCCCCCCGATCCGGCCGACACAAAGCAGGATCTTACCTCCACCTTCACCCATCCCCCCCCGCCGCCAGGTCACCCCCAACCTTCCCTGGATGCTTTCGGACCCGTAACTACGGAAGAAGTAGGAGCAACGTTTGCCTCAATTAAAAGTGGCTCCCCCCTCGACCCCGCACCCCTCCGCTTCTTAAAAAAAGTGTCGAGCACCATTATCCCTCCCCTTACGGCCCTGATTAACTCCTCTTTCGCGGAAGGCTTAGTCCCCCCCAGCTGGAAAGCGGCAGCTGTCAAAGGTCTACTAAAAAAACCCTCCTTAGACCCACAGGACCTTACCAACTACAGGCCCATATCCCTTCTCCCGGGTAACAGCAAGATCGCAGAGAAGCTGGTAAACAAACAACTATCGCTTTACCTAGAAAGCAACAACCTTTTAGCGGTCTCCCAGACAGGGTTCCGTCCAGGCCAGGGCACGGACATCGCCCTCCTGGCAGCAGTAGAGAAGGCCAGAAGCATTCTGGACACAGGAGGTTCAGTGGCAGTGATCCTCCTGGATCTCAGTGCGGCCTTCGATACTGTAGACCATCTAACCCTAATCCATCGTCTGGGAGAGATAGGACTAAAGGGTATGGCCCTGAAATGGCTAGAGTCCTTTTTATCTGGACGCACCTTTCAGGTACGGGAAAATGACAGCTGCTCATCCACCTTCCCCCTCCGGTGTGGAGTGCCACAGGGCTCATCCTTGAGCCCCACGTTGTTTAACGTGTACATGGCCCCACTGGAGAAGAGGGTCAGCTCGTTCGGCGTGTCTATTATCAACTACGCCGACGACACTCAGCTGGTCGTAACCCTCTCACATCCCCACCTTGCCCCATCGGATCTCCACGGCTGCCTCTCCGAAGTCCACCGATGGATGAACCTCTCTTTACTCAAATTGAATGGGTCCAAGACTGAGATCCTTCTGATGGGCCACAAGGGTCTCTCTTTACCATCTCACCTCTGGCCTAGCTGCCTAGGTGACCCTCCTACACCCAAGGAAGAGGTCAAGAGCCTGGGCGTATGGATTGAGAGAGACCTGAGCTTCAAAACCCAGGCTAAAAGAACGGCAGGGACATGTTTTGGACTACTCAGAGCCTGCAGGAAGATCTTCCCCTTACTGCCTGAGACCGCAAGGAGGCTCCTCATTCAGGGTCTAATCATGGCAAGATTAGATTACTGTAACGCCATCTACCTAGGAGCCCCTGAAGCCACCCTGAACTCACTGCAAAAAGTCCAAAACGCCGCTGCCCGCCTACTCACAGGCACCCCAGGAAGATCCTCCGCCAGGCCGGCTCTTAGATCTCTCCACTGGCTGTCAGTCAGGGAAAGGGTCGCTTTCAAGGCCCTGTGCATAGCCCATAAAACCCTCAACAATAACGGCCCCCCCCTTCTCAAAGAAATCCTAGTTCCATACAAAGCGGAGAGAGACCTCCGGTCCGGTACAGAAAATCTTATTGTAGTCCCGAGAGTCAGAAAAGCCAAGACTGGTGGCCGTCGCTTCTCGGTTCACACGGCAAAACAGTGGAACCATCTGCCACGAAAACTCAGGTCAGAACCGAACTACCTCCACTTCAGAAAAACCCTAAAAACTCTCCTTTTCCCGCGAACATAAATTCATCAGACGGCTGAACCCCCTCGGAGAACAGGTCAGCGCTGGGATGCTCCTTGAGTTACTACGCGCTTTACAAAACCATTAAATAAATAAATAAATAAATAAATGACTTATATGTATTAAAAAAACAAGTTTAGTCCTGTCAAAAAGTTAATTTTGCCAAGTCAAAATGGCAGTTTGAAACTGCACACATAGGCTGCAATGGCAGGCATGGGGCATGTTTTAAAAGGCTACTCAAGTAGGTGGCACAACCAGTGTTCCAGGACCATTAGTAGCATTTTAATTTCTGCCCTTGCCCCCGCCTATACATCATCACTGTATTTTTGCCATGGTGGGGTTTTGCAATCCATGCTCTTTTGAACCTTGACTCAGGACTGTTGCAAGTGTGGGGTCCCTGGAAGGGTGATTCCTGAATTGCCGCATTTGAGAGGAGACTCAGTTCCCCAGTAATTACCACTTCCAACCCCAGGTGGGGCTTATCATCATCACACTCCTAAGCGCTTGCTCCTGACCACCCAAATTTGGTGTCTTGCTCCTTGTTTACATTATTGTGCAGTCTCAGTAGAGTATGGGGGAAAAATAAGGCTCACTCTCAAAGCCATCGTTCCTACAAATGGCCTCACAAGTTACTACCATTGATGGCTTTCTG
Organism: Lissotriton helveticus; assembly: GCF_964261635.1. Lineage (NCBI taxonomy): Eukaryota > Metazoa > Chordata > Amphibia > Caudata > Salamandridae > Lissotriton > Lissotriton helveticus. The sequence goes on along the minus strand of NC_136068.1, from coordinate 284,133,893 downwards.
GCACAGGCAGTGGTGTAGTCTCGAAGGAGATTCAATTGGCAAAGAGATGTTTATCTTTAACCAGGGATGAATCTTCTTTTGCTCATTCAGGTTTCCCCTGCCCACCTGTTGATTCCATTGTGCATCCTGAGTCGCATAGCTCACATGTGGTGTGCTCGACAGAGGGAAACCTGATCAAGGTTCCAGCATCTATAGCTTCACCTTTGAGGTTGGGTTCGCCAGTTGATTGAATCCACAAGCCTACAAAGTCAAGTTTAGGCCCCAAGAACAAGCGCAGAAGATGTGCGGTAGTGCCCAAAAGTTGGTGTAGTCACGTCAATGTGGGCACGCAAACAGAGTTAACGCAACGTTCCTCCTCCAAAGGGAGTATCCTCCCTGATGTTTATTTGAGGGAGTTTAATGATGTTTTCAATGTCAAAATTGACTCAGTTGTATAAAGGTTAATGCTTATTGAATCCAGACTGTAACAGATCATGGATCTCTTGAACAATGTGGGAGAACCGATGCTGGACCCAGCCTTCTAATTGGTGGTGTGACTAAAAAGACCTTTCCTGTCCAGCCATGGATTACACAGGAGAACGCTATTAGGCTAGAACCTTTACTTGAAACACCCCACCTTTCTAGGGTGCTAAATAATGATCCTTCACTTTCTACTTCAGGATCTTGTGTCCTGAATGTAGCCTACCCCACTGATTCTAAGTCAGGGGTTATAAAGATAAGATTCTGGCGAAACTGGCTGAGGCGATTAATCCATTGGTTAATCCGCTGCTGAATCTTTCATTGAGCCAGGGAGTGGTCCCGCAGGCTTGGAAGCAGGCGATGGTCATCCCGCTGCTTAAGAAGCCTGGCTTGGACCCTAAGGCCCTTGCTAACTATCGGCCTATCTCTCTGCTGCCGGCTCTTACGAAAATTGTTGAAAAGCACGTGCAGACGGTGCTCTCCAATTTTCTTGAGGCGAACGAGATTCTGCATGCCACCCAGTCAGGTTTTCGCCCCAATCTCAGCACCGAGACTGCGCTCCTCGAGGTCTCCGAAACAATCAAGGGGATATTGGACTCAGGGGGCAAAGCCATGCTGATGTTGTTGGATTTGTCGGCGGCCTTCGACACCGTTCCCCATGATGGTCTTCTCACAAGACTCTACGAGATAGGACTTCGGAGAACGGTGTTCAGCTGGTTTTCCTCCTTTCTAGCTGGCCGCCGGCAAACGGTCTGGGCCTCGCCAGACTCCGCCGTGATGCCGCCTTTGGGAGTCGGGGTCCCTCAGGGCTCTATTTTGAGCCCGACCCTCTTTAATATCTTCATGACCCCTTTGGCGGCGTTGACGGAGTCGTTTGGGGCCCGGATCGTATCCTATGCCGACGATACCCAGCTCCTCTTCTCGTGTAAGAGAGGAGGAGATTTTGAGGGGGAGAGTATCCGGGATTGCCTTGGGGCTGTGTTTCAATGGTTCCAACTGCACAGCCTCAAGTGCAATTCCGACAAGTCCGAGATACTCTTCTTTGGGTGCGACATGGAGCCAGACTGGCAGGCCTGGTGGCCTGTCGATATGTTCCCCCCAACGTGTTCATCCCAAATGGCTAAGAACTTGGGTGTTAAGATGGACACGGGGCTGACAATGAAGGCCCAGATTTTGGGGGTGTCGGGCATGTGTTTCGGCCTCCTCAGGATGCTGCGGAGGTTTCTTCCCCTGTTATCGGAGGAGCACAGGAAGCTGACTGTACAGGCCCTGATAGGCTCCAGGTTGGATTATTCCAACGTTCTATACCTGGGCCTGCCAGAGTACCTGTTACAGCGGCTACAAGTTGTGCAGAATGCCGCGGCGAGAGCGATCTACGGAGTGAACAGACGTACCAGTGCTGCGGGCTTGCTCCGGACTTTGCACTGGCTCCCAATCCGTAAGCGGATCGCCTTTAAGGCTCTGACTCTGACATACAAGGCCCTTCATGCGACGGGAGCTAAGTATCTCCAGAGGAGACTTACTTTTTACCAACCAGCTCGCTCTCTGAGGTCAGAATCTTTATTTCTGGCCACTGTTCCACGAGTGAAGAGAGCGCGTTTGGGAGGTCGCTCCTTTGGATTACTGGCGCCCCAATTATGGAATTCTTTGCCCCTCTCCCTTCGGGGAGCCACTGGCCTATTGGCTTTTAGAAAGGACCTTAAAACCTGGCTGTTTACCCAGTAGGCCTTTTTGGTTTTTTGGTTTTCTGTTTTCCCCTTTTCTGTGTCTTTTCTCTTTTAATGTGTTATGTTGTTTACTGCAGTCTTCTTCAATTAAAAGCGCCGGGACACTCTTTTTGAGTAGCCGTGCGCTCTACAAAAACCATTATAACATAACATAACATAACATAACATAAAAATATTCCACCTGAAGCTACCACGTATGTAGTGGTCTGATCCTGGAGAATGGCCCTCCTTTTTGACTAGGCCTTTGTCGGAATCCTTTGATGAGTTGAAAAAGAAAGTGGGGGTATGCAGATATAAGGATCTATTAACATGGTGAGAAGGGTGAATTGTTTGGGGTCTGATCTCAAGAGGTGGGCTGGGGATACATTTTAATAGACCCACCACTGCTGCATGTGTCCTGACAACTTTAGGATCATTTCAATCTTTTAGACCGCCTAACATTCAGGCCCTTCCCCTTGGATTCTTTTACAAGACAGAAACAGTTGACCCGATCCTATAGAAACAGGTCTAACAGGTCCAGCAGCAGCAGGTCTCTTGGGGCAGATCATCACCTGTTTCCCCTGCACCCCCAGCCTTGAGGACCACAAATAGATTTGCTCCCTTGCGTAACCTGAACTCTTGTGATTGACTCGTCTATCCTGTTTTATCTTTGTCTTCTACAGTGTTGCTGTCCGTACTCACACCTGTTGATATACCGGCTAGTAGCTCTCATGATTTCTTGATTGTTATCATGGAATATTGCAGACCTGGCAGTCAAGTTTAATGATTGTAACTGGGTGTATTTTGTTTGGAAATGTAGCCTTCTCCCCAGCCCGGGTACATGTAAATGATTACACGACAGAAGGAGCTTGGTATTACACTACTTTCTCGGCTTGTAAACATTAACTGAACATTACTTCCTTGTCCATCTTCTTGGATGCAGTCCAAATGCATGAGATACTTCTCCTTTCTGGCAGAAGGAAAACCAGTTCCCTAGCTCAAAAATTCCCCCTGGATGGCCCCCATTACCCAGGAGCCACCACAAAAGTGAGGAACTACCGAAGCACTTCCTGTACATACCATGTGCTTTGACTCTACATATGGCGACCGTCGACTTTCACTTTGACTGAGGCACACGCGGCAAGCATGAGCAGTTTGCTGGACCGTGAAAAACTCTCGGGGGCACTCCCAGTTATTTGGGTCACAGGCTTTATGTAATCCCCTGTTCCATCATCAGTTGTAGCTTCCTCCCTAACCAACCCAGGTACATGTAAATGACTATGACACACACGGAGCTTGGTATTACACGTCTTTATTCCTCAGCATGTAACCGTTATCTGAACATTCTACAGCATGAACCCTATCCCCACACTCAAGCACTTATCTCATTGCTCTACGGAGTCCATCAGGGACCAAAAGGGTCCCATCATCTCTAGTTCACAAGACACTACAAGCATCATCAAAGTAATTGTGTTAGTGGTAAGATCATTAATATTTATGATGAGGGTTATTGGTTTGCAATTATTATAGTTCTTCAATGATTTTGATACTGTTATGATTTGTTATAATATGTTGAAATGGAGTGTTATGACTATTTTAATTATTGTTTCTTATTTTGTTGAGTATTAGCAGTTATGAAATGAGCATTAGACTTAGCATTTGTTTTAGTATTAGTTGAGACATTAGTATTTTAATTTGATGATTCTTAACCTGTGGTCCGAGGACAACTAAGGGTACCGTAGGCGTAAAAAGGGTGTCTGCACCTGTTTTGCAAAATTTTATAATATTAAAATTATTAAATTAAAATGAATAAGATGTGTACAATTAAAGGAACAAGATTGAAAATTTGAAAACTTTTCTTCCCTGTTTAATTGTGAATTAAACAAAATATTTCAATATTTGAGCATGTGGTGGTGTATGATTGTTTTAAAAAAATGTTTTGTATTGCTTTGAGGTTTAAATCATAGAAAGCTTTTAGACCGGGGTTCATGACTTCTAATAATGACTCAGTGGTGGTCCCCTGATTCAAGTAATGGTTCAGTGGGGGACCATAGAATTAAAAAGGTGAAGAACTATTGTTTTAACTCATTTCCTGAGTCCCACAGGTCACAGGATATCAGCCTGCGTATGCATGAATTCATGTCCAAATTCTAATTCAACACTAAGGGTTAGAGCCTTGCGGATGGCATTGTAATTGGCCCCTAGGTTTACTGTTTGACCACTGCATTACAATACTTACAGCCAGAAACTAAACCAGCCGGTCATTCTGGCTGCCTTCTGATGGACTCAAGGAGCCCGTCGGCCAGTTGGAACCGGCTTGTAATGCCAAAGGACTGGTCTTTCTGCCCTTGGGATTACCATTGAATGGTTTCCAAATTGGTTTCCATGCCAGCCTGACAGACATAGAAGCCATGTTGGAAAGCGTGTTTGGGGTCCCCCAGCAGGGCCCCCTGGGTGCACGGCCTCCGGATGGGGGCCGAGACCCTGTTGATCCCTGCACCCTGTGGTAGGCACCTTGGGTCCAGGAATGAACCGCACCTCCCATTCCCCTATGGCAGCATGTATTACAGCTGGTTTACGGCCGTAATGCACACCCCCTTAGGGAAATGTAGAAATGCGACCGAACAGTGTCCTGTGGCATTCTAATTAGGCGGTAAGACTAATGACCAGAGATCGGTTGGTCCCAGGACCGAGAAGGTGTTGGGCGGACTTATCGTAATTAGCCCTTAAATGCTGTCTATGCACTTTCAGGGATTTTTTACATTAAATAACACATTTGTGTCTTTAACATCTTTTGTGTAAACCGAGAAAATGTATGTGTTTACCTGTAAGAATACTGAAGAATAAAATGCAAGAATAATTTAAATAATTTTGCACGGACTCTTGCACCACACGTAGTACTACAACAGGATTTAAAGTGGAGCACACTATAGGGTCAAAAAAACTTTTGAGCCCAAAACACCTTTTTACACCAAAAGTTGATGTAAGTGCATCACTACATAGTTTTGTATGGACTAGCTCCAAGCCAAATATATTTCATGAACCTTGGACAGAACAGGACTGGAACCGCATAAACATCTCTGTGATTCTCTGCAAAGGCTAATCAATTAAAATGGTTCGACATGGCTTTGCATGATTTCCTAACTTCAATTGAAAAAATACACATGCAATTGGTATCAGCTCTCAAGGCAGTTTGGGGGGGGGGGAGAAAAAGCCAAGTTAAGGGGCCTCTGGAACTGCTGGGACACAGAATTGATAATTGTTTTCCACCAGCTTCCACCTGACTGTATACCTTATGTCTTTATGCTGCAAAATGGTGCAGTTTTAGCCCCCCACACATGTGAAGACTTTTCTGCCTTGAAAAATAAAGTAATCCACAGGCTAAGGGCTAAATCCAGATGGCCCATTGATCTCTAGGGAGATTCTAGTGATCAGAAGAGCATCCTGGATTCAATCGGGTAAGAAGGAAGCTCCGGGTGACTGTATTATCATCAACTTTAAGTCGCCTAATTTGATTGAATCATTGTTAAAGCACTTTAATACCCAGTGACGGGATTTAGGCCCTGTAGAGGCCCTATCATTAGGCTATATTTTTTAGGCCGAAGGTGCTGCCCTCCAGATCTGCCCAAGAAACTTTCCTTCACTCGGGGACTGTGTGCCAAGAATTTAATGATGAAGTAAGGAATTCTTGCATTCCTTAGAGGACCTGGACGGACTTCCCCCCGGTTTGGAGTGGGCCATGCAGCATGGTTTTCAATTTGATAATAAGGTGGTTAAAGAATGTTGTGTCTGAATGTTGGGCCTCAGGAGATCGGTCTTCCTATGGTTGCAGAGGCCTCTATGCCCACTCTGGATGGTTCTTGGGCAAATAGTTGTGGGTTAATGGTTCATGTCCTGGAACATTGCTAGTCTTCACAATAAGCTAACAAATCCAGACTGTCTCTCTGTATTTGAGAATGAAGATATTGTGTTACTACACGAAACTTGGTTTTTAGATGATTTTAGTGTTAATGATCATTATTTTTTTTGTAGTGCAGCTAACTCATCTAGATCAGGGTGGGGTAAGAGGGGTTTAGCTATCTTAATTTCTGTCAAACTAACAGGTCTATCAGCCAGAATTATAAGTCTATCACCCCACTTCCAGATGATTCTTTACAGTTCCCAGATTTATTTAATATGATTTTGATTAACCTGTACAATAATGTATTTGATCAACGAGTGATGAATGTACTTGAGGTTGTGGAGAATGTCCTAGAAACTTTTATGGAGAATTACCATAGGGAGACTTTAATAGTCTGGCTGGGTGACTTCAATATTTGACTGCGTGGGAATAGTGCAGCCTCACCCTCTGGAACTAAAGATAAGGATGGGGGGATTCACAACACTTCCAACATACTCCGGTTCGATAAATCCTGAATGGGATTATGGGGTCTCCAGGCATTTGGTCTTTGCTAACGAATTCAGGGTAGATGGGTCTACCCTGCTTCCCACCTTTAAAGGGGCTGGTAGGGGAAGTGAGATAGACTTTTTTCCCTTGTTTTAAAACATAGCAACAATGTAATTTGGGGTGTGAGGTAAGAGCATCCTGTATTATTGATCATAATCCTCTGGTATTGGCTATTAATTTACACTTGGGTGATATTGCAGGGAGTCAGGAGGTTTTACCAGTAACCAATAAACGCAATAAGGGCATAAGATTAAAATGGGAGAAACCTAATAAGGGGTCTTTCATGACTAAACTGGTCAAGGAGAATTTAAATTATTTTGTTACATTGCATCAGCAGAGGAACCCCTCAGTTCTATTATAAATGCTTTTAGTGCCCTCTGTACTGCAGTGGATAAAGGTCTAAGATCTAACAGTGTGGCAAAACTAATGCCACCCAAAGGTTGGTTTAACCATGCATGCACCCTTAGAACCTGAAACTAGAACTCTGCAAAATTCCTCGCTCAAGGGATGAAATTAAGAGTGTATGCTGATTTTACTCTGGATGCCAGGAGATCTGAGTTTATGAAGGCTACCTGGGAAGATTTGGAAAAGGCTGCCCGATCGAGGCATAGTGCTGCCTTTTGGAAGGTTGTAAATCAATCTTTTTTCATGGGTTATGAAAAACCGACACTAGATACAGTTATCCAATTGGATATGTGGGTTGTTCATTTCAGTAATATTTTCAGTCCTGGTAGCCTAGCCAAAGTTAGAGTAAGTACTGAAGTAGCAGTCTATAACGCAGCGATGTATGATGCCCTTAGTGAATCTTTGGATGTAAAGGATATTATTGCTGCAATTAATCAAATCCCTGTGGGAAAAGCACCTGACCTGGACGGTTTCCCGCTGGATCTTCTTAAAGAAAATATACTGCTTTGGGCTCCCTTTTTAAATAATATTTTTAAGGCGTCCATTAAAAGGTGAAATTATCCCCACTTGGATCAAAGCCATAGTAGTCCCCGTTTTTAAAAAGGAAAAACGAACTTGTTGGCCTGCTGTTGCCCGATTTCCCTCTTGTACTGCTCCCTAAAGATACTAGGAAGGATCCTTGCATCTAAATTGGCAGTTTGGATGCGCGAAAATCAGTGTCTTTCAAGAGTCCAGTTGGGCTCCCCCCAGAGATCGGCACTGTAGAACATGTCTAAACCTTCAGTTGATCATTGGTAAACACATTAGCTCAGAAGAGATTCCATTCACCTTGCGTTTATGGATCTCACCTCTGCCTTTGATACGGTCAACAGGGTGAAGCTATGGGATAGTATGGCTAGGATGGGATTTGATCTGGTCTTAATAGGACTAATACAAATAATGCACTGGAATATCACAATAAGGATCAGGTTTGGCAGAGCAGGTGAACTTTCCCCGAATGTTAAGTCCCACCTGATGGCACCACTCCTGTTTCATATTTATATTAATGACTGAGATTCTCATCCTGCTAAAGTAGGGAAAGACCACTCCTTAGAAAAGTTTCGAGTTCTCTCGGTTGTATTTTATGCAGATGATGCAGTCTTAATGTCAATACCGCCTTTCAGAAGCATTTTACAGCTTTATGGGGATCTTGATCTAAAAACATCTAAAAAAATCATTTACATGAGCCTTGGCCCTAGGAACCTGAAAACTAGGGACCACATGTACGACCTGTTTTAGAGGGCACTAATGGCAAATCGAGCTCTTGCAACCTCCAAAGAGCCGATTGGCATGTACTAACCCTTTCTTGTGAATCAGTAACCTATTATTGACTCGTAAATTAGGGTTTGCTGGTCGGTATTAGGAAGGGGCAAGCCAGGGGCGTCCCTTCTAAATAGCGAGTCGGTAGGGGATGTGAGAATGTTTTGCAACCGGAATTCAGTTGCAAAAAACGTCCGCAGTTTACTGCCTACTTCAAGTAGGTGGTAAGCCAGTCGCAAATTGGGAGGGGTCCCTATTCCCTTTGTGAGTGCCAGCAAAAACGTTTTTTAAGAGCCAGGGACCACTGCCAACTCTTAAAATATGAAACTCATTTAGAAACACATCCTGTTTTCCTTTAAGGAAAACAGGCAGCATTTTTTTTAAATTACTTTATTTAAAAACAAACACAGACATGGTGGTCTACAGTCCCCAGCAGGCCACTATTCTTGTGTTTTTGAGATATACAATGGGTTGCAAATTGTGACCTACCTCATGAATATTGATGATGTAGGTCAATTGTGTCAATTGGGACCCCATTAGAAATCGCTGAATGTGACTAAGACACATTTGTACACCATAATTTGCGAGTTCCTAATTGAGAATCACAAAACATCAGAATTAGTGACTCGCAAAATAATTTGGTCATACCTGTGGCCCTAGGTCTTTTTACCTTGGTCTGTTGGAAATCATAAGAGTTAAGACGTTTACTTATTTGGGTTTCCCACTAGAATAAATTTAACCTGGAAAAATGTGTATTACACAAGAGCTATAGAGTTGGTAATTTCTTTTGTCAGAGGACTTGGACAAATGCTGATTAGAGAAATGATTAAGGAGGAGTTTGAGGATATAAAGGTCCTGGGCCCTACAGCAGGTAGACAACAAGTTTTTGAGAAGATTGTTGGCTGTGCCCCATTTTACTCCTGCCTTTATGTGTAATTCAGAGACTGGTCTGGTTCCTTTGGGTGACAAGATAAAGCTGGAAATTCTGATTTTCAGAATTTGGGGAAATCCAGAAGCGCAATCATCGAGAGATGTTTTGGAAGACTACCTTCCCCTGGTTAATATTTATGCTATCTCTTGGTTTAATTTTATTAGGAAGGGATTCTCGGAGCTAATCATACTGGTTGTGAATGATACGAATATGAACCCAAAGGTTGTATCTCAAGTGAAGGAGGCCTTTCAGCTAATGCAGTGCAGCTACCACCAGGCGAATTTTAATAAGCTGTCTGCAAATACTAATTACAACATAATCAAATTGGATTATGGGTGTAGGCTGTGTCTTTCTTGGTTTCACACCCTGAACACTGTTTTTTTTTTTAATAATAATAACTTTTAATATGTTGCACCTTTTAGTTACTTTTCCTAGGAATGCAGGGCGTGGTTCTATGTTGCCGAGCTGCCTCTGTGACAATGTTGCACAACAAAGCACAATGTACTTTATCTTATTCTGTCTCCTTTGAACTTCTGCAAAAAAGGTTTACATGTATCCTATCCTCTGCTCCTCTAACATCAGAACTCATAAGGAGGCGTTTGTATTTTTGCCAAAGTTGGACAATGTGGACCTCTGTGCTGCTGTGGTAAATGTTGTTTCCCTGGCCAAGAGGATTAGAAACAGGTACGGTTCAGTGTAACGAACTGTGGGGCATATTACCAACAACTAGCGATAATTTTTGTCTCTAACTTGTTTAGAGACAAAAATTATCGCCGCACATCGGCGATTTTTATCGCAGATAAACCTTGCTATTAGCAAGGTTTATCGCAAATGCGATAAAAAACGGCCGCAATGCATGAATATCGCTGAAAAGTCAGCGATATTCATGCATTATCGAGCAAATGCTCTTAGCCATGTTATCCACCTCCCATTGGATAACATGGTGAAGAACTGCTCAGGGCAGGTGTTAGCTTTTGGAGATATTCGCGCTTAGCGCGAATATCTCCAAAAGTTGGTAATAGGAGATAGCGATGTTAGCGACTGTTTCCAGTCGCTAACATCTTGGCACGCCCACTTTGCATGTCATTAGTGATAAATATCACTGACATGCAAAGCGGGGCCCAAGATGGTCGCTATCTCCTATTAGCTGTCACTAACTGGTGTTAGCGACAGCTTGGTAATAGGGAGATAATTTTATCTCCGCTTTCTTGGCTTTTAAAGCCAAAAAAGCGGAGATAAACCCCCTTGATAATATACCCCTGTGAGCTGGAAGCCCGGGCATCTCATACATGCTGAGGTACTCACGTTTACAGATTTTGTTTGGACTCCCCCTCAGGGGTATAGGCCTATTTTTAAAAGGATTATTTTAATGTGCTTTGGGGTTGACTTAGACTTTTTAAATGGTCGATTTATGATGATGATTTATATAAAATGTTCTTTCTTAGGTTTTATGATGATATCATGATTATATATATATATTTAAGAACTGTTTTTATTGCACTTTTTTGGCGTATGAATGTCTGACTAAAGGAGCAGATTTACAAGAAAGTGACCCATCTGTAGAGATGCGTCACTTTCCCTGCACCACCATGTAAAACCCTTGCGTCACCATGGATGTGCCGTATTTACAATATGGTGTACCATGGTGCAGGATTAACAGATGCGTCAGAAATTCTGACGCATCTGCTGACGTCTGGCTGTCACAAGCACGACGCAACTCCAGCAATGCGTGTTGCGGCCCATTCACAATACACTGCATCACTGTTTACACCTGCTTCAAGCAAGCGTAAGGTTTTGACGCATTGGCGTCCTAAAAGTCACGCAGTGAAATCTTGTAGATTTCACTACGTCACTTTTACGAGGCTTTCCTGCGTGGGAATGCCTACCCTGCTTACACTATACCTGAGGCAGCTATAATGTCACGCAGGGCTTTACAATGTGACGCATCTCCCTAGATGCGTCATGTTGTAAATGGGCCGCCACTTTTACGCCGCCACTGTGTCACAAAAGTGACGCAACAATGGCGCAAAAGTGACGCAAGGGGCTTGTAAATCTACCCCAAAGTTTGTTTAAAGGATAATCATGTCACTTTCCCATGGGCCCATGAGCAGTACGAACAATGTTCTATCAGGTCGATTGTCTCCACGTAGATATTGTACAGAAAAGTTTTCCTGGGGTACAGAACTCATGCAGGTCACTCCTTCCTCCGCTTTTAGTTATAGCACAATGCCTAGCAATGTTCTGCAACAGCATTATTTGTGCAAGTGTGGCCATTACCACCCGCGACTCGTAGAAGGTGTGGCGCAACATTATTTTGGACATCGCCAATGCAGCACTGCAGATTTCTATGTGGTGCAGCATATTTAATAGTTTTGTAAATGTGGGTACATTTTAGTTTTCGTGCTGTAACGTATAATATCTTCTGATGAAATTCTCTTATTTCTTTGTGTCATGTTTTAGGCTTCCGCCCATGAGGCCCAGAGAAAGGATGAGGTTTAAGTTGGAATTCACGCCCTGGAAAAGTGGTACCCGGCAGCTGCTTGTGCATATAGCCAGCACAAAATTCTCCATGAAAGGATTCAAGACAGTGGCTGTTGCACCATGGTAGCAAGATCACTCCCTTCACGTTCCCCATCTACTCAGAGGCCGTTCATTTGCTCCTGCCTTTATGTAATTCCAGAGTGAATGTTGTCTTCTGTGTCTATGGTCAAAGTCCCTGAAATACCCTTCCCCCAAAATGTCTTTGCTCACTAACCCCCATACTGTCTTCCCATCTTAGAAGTTGTTGTAATTTTATCATTTTACTAAGGTTCAAGAAATATTTACTTGTGCTGCTACTTTCCAATTGTATGTGTTCATGATATCCTGAAACACTACTTGCATGAGAACAATCGCACAGGGAATCCTGCAAGTCCCTGTGGCCCTTTTACATTCACCACTGGTTAGACCTACTCAATCTGTCTTTTTTGATACTTAGGGAAAGATGTATCAATCTTTCAAGCAAGACAACTTGCTGCGTGGCCTGAAAGGCAGAGAGTAGGAATGCACCATACTCACCGATATATGGCGCATTCCTGATCTGGGCATGCGCTGGCATACAATCTGCTGTCTAGCGCCAGCGCATGCCCCTTTACGTCATGGGGCAACGCGTATGCATTGCAGGAAGGATTGTTTTTGTGCCTGTACAGACACCTTCCTGCACAAGAGCAATCTTTAGAGTCACTTTTCTCTTAGAAAGAGGAAACAAAGAAGAAAAATAAAGATATTTGTCCTCATTGTCCCTCCCCTTGAAAGGAGTAGCATTTTGATGCATTCACAGGTTTACCAGTCTTGCAAAATCTAAGACTATGGCAAAATACATTGGTGGGTGTGTGGGAACCCCTACATTTGATCTAATGTAACACTTTCCCGGGGCACAGTATCGAAAGGCAGCAGCTTACTCTGCATTACTACAGATTTACTAAGCATTGTAAGGTGTCTTTGCAAATCTGACTTTAGTATTGTGTTGTCCGTGCAACAACACGCATAACACAAGGGCAACACCATATTATGATGAATCTGGCCCCAGAGGTGCCCCAATGATGAAATCAGTTCATGGAGATTAAAAGCGAGAAATTTGTGATATACTTAACATGAAACACAAGGAGAGTAATTGTTAGAGGAAACTTTATTGCATGTCACAGGTTGCATAATTTAGTGTTGTGCAGGGCGCTTTTGCTTTGATGTTTGCATCATTCTACAGTTAAAGAAAAGAATATTGGCACTGAACAATGCCAAACCCAGCTGAGCTGTTTGGCTCAGTGCAAAAGTTGCTTTGCGCTCGTTGGTTGGAGTATATGTCATTGAGCAATAGCTTTGCATTCATGCAAATATATGTACTCTGTCACAAAAAGTATGTTTCTGAACGCATTTTCCTTTTACATTTTGAAATCCAGTTTAAAAACGTTCACAAAACATTTAAATCTTTTAATGCATGACGGACCATCTTGCTCCCTCCTGTGCCAATAAATCGCTGCATTACACATTCTTTTTTATGGGAAGTAGGAAAGCACCTGAAAGTGTTAATAGTCCCTTATGTAGAGTTTGACGGACGGTCACAAAGTGACGGGGTTCCCATTCACCATATTACATGTCCATTGTAGCCTATGTCACTTGTAATACAGCGTACAGAATATTCACTACGTTTTCAAGGAATATCCCGTCCGACGAACTCCACATAGCCCTATATGTATGGGCTTTCAATCTATCAACTCTTGCCACATGATGGCGCCCACCAAAGGCATAAAACGTGTATCCGTTTATTCAGGTGACTAGCATGTCTCAATCACATTGAGAGCTACTTCTTCTATAGATGGTATAAAAGCTGGCATCGTTTTTGAGTTATTTATGTGTCTTTATATAGATTCTAACTAGAAAAGGTTTCTATTTTTGAAAAGGCTTCCTCCCCTGGGTTAGTACTCAGAGATTACCGTACATAGCTATAAGATATATAAAAGTAAACATGTTAATTTATTTTACAAATAAACAAAATACATCAGAAGCCACTTGTCTGTAAAATTCTGTCTCGTCCTTTCATGATTTCTATCACCCACACATATTGAAAAATGCAAATTTGCAAGGTGTGTTTTGCAACTAGCGAATAAATGGCCAGTTACTTGCTGGTAAACGTGTTACTCTGAGTCCAAGGAGCAGATTTACTAACACTGTGCATGGGGTTTGCTTCACAAACGTAATGAAAACCTATGACAAATATTTATTTGGAATTTACTTTTCCATTAAAAAATCTGGGGCATATTATCAAGGGGGTTTATCTCCGCTTTTTTGGCTTTAAAAGCCAAGAAAGCGGAGATAAAATTATCTCCCTATTACCTAGCTGTCGCTAACACCAGTTAGCGACAGCTAGTAGGAGATAGCGACCATCTTGGGCCCCACTTTGCATGTCAGTGATATTTATCACTAATGACATGCAAAGTGGGCGTGCCAAGATGTTAGCGACTGGAAACAGTCGCTAATATCGCTATCTCCTATTACCAACTTATGGAAATATTTGCGCTAAGCGCGAACATCTCCAAAAGCTAACACCTGCCCTGAGCAGTTCTTAGCCATGTTATCCAATGGGAGGTGGATAACATGGCTAAGAGCATTAGCTCGGTAATGCATGAATATCGCTGACTTTTCAGCAATATTCATGCATTGCAGCCGATTTTTATCGCATTTGCGATAAACCTTGGTAATACCAAGGTTTATTTGCGATAAAAATCGCCACAGCTCAGCGGTAAATTTTTGTCTCTAACCAAGCAATAGCGATAATTATCGCTATTGCTTGGTAATATGCCCCTGTGTTCCATGCTGAGAGGTTGCCTGAAAGTAACGCAAAGCAAAGCTATGCACTGTTTTCCATTACTTTTGGTCGGGTGGTGTTCCATTGGTGGTACCTGGGTGTTCCCATGCAACCACGTATCGTTTTTGATGCAAAGTCCTACCTACCAACAATAATAGGCAGGGTATTGCATCAAAAATAACGCCTCGTTGAGATTGGTGTTAACTTGGAGAAATACTTTTATTTCTCCTAGCTTTTCCAACTTTCAATGTGTGCTGCACTGTGCAGGACACTACCAAAGTAGGAAATGTATTAAAGTGTCAAGAAATGATTTCCCATTACATCAATAGGTAGGAAACTAGAACTATGATCAGAAAGACTAGGACTTGGACTAAATTATCATTAAGTGACCGGGCCATCTCATCTTTCTTCCTCATACAATTTCTAACAGCACAAGAATGTATACAATTTGGAAAACATTCCTTTTTCAATAAAATGTATGTGCATATGTATATTGACAAATGAAGACATGAACAGCTGGAAAAGTTTCAACACCTAGTGATAATGTAATATCTCCTAAAATGAGAGAACAAAAGAAAAAGCTAATTTTGAGTTTGATTCACAATTGAAAGAACTTGAAAACCAAAACCAGACTTTAAATTACCCCCACTTGCAAATGATTAGGTGATATGAAAGTTTGAAAAGCCCACGTTGAAGCACTGCAAAAATCCTTAATTGATGCTCCCTTAAAGGCTGCCCAGGCGGTAGAGACCCCCTGGAACAATGGCTCTGAACCTGACGTAGAATGGCTATTCAAGGAGTTTAAGTAGCAAAGTAGAAGAACTAAGGTGTAGACCATGATTGGAAGCTCCAAAAGTGACAAATAAAGAACAAAATATTAGCAAGCAAGTTATGTTGTTCGAGAAAATTATAAGTGCCCTATGATCATCAAGGATATTTAGCTCTGTTCCTAATGCTAGGGAAGAGGTGGAAAAAGTAGAATAACTTTTTACCAAGGGTAATGGCATTTCGAAGGGACTTTAGGAAAGAAAGAAGGATCTTTACAAAGTACAACCATATCATCTAAAAATGTAAATAAAAAAAAATATCTGAACATAAAAGTGAAATCACCTCTCCTAAACACATCTCGCAAGAAATAGCAACCAAAATTGTGAAGTACTAAGGAAGGTCTAAACTACGAGGTGTGCTGTTCGTAACAGAGAACAAAGGGGGGAGAATAGCTCCTGTAATGAGCAAGGCCCTCACACACCCTGAGGGGTGTCATGCTTGATCATAGGGCAGATCCTCGTTGGGCTGGCCCTGTAACGCCCAACGGGCACGCAGGTAGGCTCTTTGCTGGAGATCATTTACCTGTATTCCTAGCTGTAGATGAGGCGGGTGTGTGTGGGGTGTGTGATGTAGTTACAATACATGGCACATTTTGAGACACTTTACATCCTCACAGATGAGAACCCCTTTTCAGCCAACATCATCATTTGGAGAATTTACACAGATGATATTCTCGTCCTGTGGCGAGGAAATATGGACACCTGTAAGCAATTTTATGACTGGGTGAACACGCTGAATCCTTTTTAGAGATTCACCAGCACTACTGCATTTGAGGACCAGCAGGGGACTCTAGGCCACCCTAGCAAGATGAAGGTTTATGTGGGTCTAATGTGGTATTGCCACCCAGACACCACAGTGGTGCCCACCCACTTGTTTGTGGTGTCTCTATATCCAGTGCATCACCATCATTATTTTGGGTATGGCCATATTTCCCTTAGTCCTCCTGCTCCACCTCTATGGGCTGATTGGCACAATAGGGTGATTGACTAGCATATCGTTTGGTCTTGGACCCCCATATCACCTAGGCACTTATCCCACTCATTTCTCCATGAACTGTGTTGATTTGTAGACCCCTCTAACATGGCTCCCGCGCAATGCCCTACTGGGTCAGCGCTGGAGCAAAGATGCGTTCTATTAACCAGACCTGGTATTTTGTTTCCCATGACTACCCCAGGGTTCCGTCCTTTCCATCATGGCGCCCGCACTGAGTCCCTTGGAGCCAATACCGATGTTTAGCACCGTTCTAGCAATCCATTGGAACACATTGAACTCTGATCTGGTATTTTTTACCTGACATCACCGAACACCTTCTGGACTACACTCCGCTCCGGAATCCACGGAGGGTAGGTCGGTCTCAAATTGCATACCCGACGGACGTAAGTATACGCTATGGTCTCTCCCTGCTTCTTTGCCTGCCTTTAGCCTCGCAGTATCCTAACAGCGCATTCTCCTCTTGCTTCGCAGGAATCAGTCGCGACGCCAAAGAGCATCTGGTGACACCAGAGCCTTTGGCTCATTCATCACCACACTCCCAGTAAGTGACTATGCGATGGAGAAGCTCACCCTAGGTGACTTTCATCTGGCCCAATAGGAGTCTGTTTGAGACACCCCGTAATACCAACTGCCCCCGATTCGACTGAGGGCTTTTTGAAGGGTTGGCCCACTTCCCGGTGTGGGGGCTCAAGTGTGTTTATTAGGCCGCACGCCACCAAACTTCAATGTTTATTCATTGTGAACATCAAATATAGAGTATTTGGCCTAAAAACGCACGTCCCCAAAGTGACTACATATATAGCGCAGTGGGAACAGCATGCGTGAGAGGACTAGCTGCCATCATGACACCAGGCAGGTTTTTAGTTCACTCTTTCGCGCATCAGACCCCAATTCCTTCAGTGCTGCTAGACCTGTGATCCTCCTACCCCTTATGAGGATTTACTGATTAACTTGCACACATGTCAAGGTAAAGAATAAAATATATTTTTTTATTGAGAGGACTGTGAGTAGTTCCAACTTTAATTATTAACCACCGAGAGCATGATGTTGATATTTTAACATACCTTCTATCTCGTACTTAAAAGTACCTTACCCCACTTCCCCCCCCCTCCTTTTTGTCCCAATTTTCTACTTAGGGCCCTACTCAGGAGGACCCTTGTCACAGTTGGTGTATTTGGTGAGGGCATGGTTTTCAATTCTTACACATAGATGTGAACCACCCCCCCTATGAGTAGCCAGTGGGTTTTTTTAGGTCCCGAAGAAATGCCATGATCTCTAAAACAATATAGGGCATGAAACATGTTGACCATTATCCCTACTTAAGTGCTTGATGAGACAATTAGAATCTCTTCATTCAAGCATTATAGGTTTTTAAACATGACATGGAATCCGCAAATTAAAGTGGGTTCAACTGGTTCCGATAGTTATTTTTAAATTTATACACTCCCCACACTCTACTCACCTTTGTGTATGCACCATGCACACAACACACACCCGCTTCATCTATGGCTAGGAAGACAGATAAAGATCTCCGGCGAAGAACCTCCCTGCGGGGACCATTGGGCATTGCAGCGCGGGCCCAACGGGGAGCACCCCTCGGGTGTGTGAAATCCCTTGCTCTTCATAGGAGCCATTCTCTCCCCCCCCCCCCCCCCATTTTGTTCTCTGTTAGGAACAGCCAATCTCATAGTTTATAGTTCATACTTTTGGGGCTCGTGTCCTGGACCTTTATTGCCCTTGAATCCCCCCCATTTGATGTGGTACTAAGGAAGGTACCAGGGAGGAAATGGACAATGGACAATGAATCATTGGATTAGAAAGAAACGTCTAAGAATTCGGAAAAACAAATTTATGGATGGATAACATTTTTGGAGCCCTAAAAACTCAGATGTCAGCCCCTTGACGTCTTAAAGCAGAAACAGCCAATTCTATAAAAATAAAAATCTCACAAAAAACATTTAATATTCTGGAAGTGTTACAAAACGAATACTGTAGTCATTTAGAAGACCACCAGCTCTCAATATTCTGCCAATGCCTTGTGCAAATTGGAAGATAAGTTAGGTGGAAAGAATTTTAAATACATTCTGTTAACACATTAGAACATAATTGAGTTTGAAGAATGAGCCTTTCAAGCTCCAAAGCCCCCGAAGGAGCCAGCATAAGGAGGATTTTGAGACAAAAGGAGACCTGAGAGAAAATGAATAGGTTGTAAACATTCCGTGGAATCAGGTGGCCAAATAAAAGACCAGAGGATACAAAAGCTGGCAAGGCCAACAAGGACCTACCAGTAGAACTTACAGATGATCACTCTCAATTTTGCAAAGTACGCTGGGAATTAGGATGATTAAAGGGAATGTGCACAACAGTCCCTAAGGCCACAGGAGATACCGGGCATCTATACCCCATGATGTCCTGCAAGGTTAGAATGAGAAGAAACAAGGAGGGAGAGTATTCTCTTCTGTGGCAAAAGGGTGTTTCTGAGGAAAATCCACAGAGTTACTACTGTCTGAAAATTTGTTTAGATTTAGACACAGATCTACTGAGTATCAAAAAGTCCAGCTCAATTGATCATACAGATCAATCAGAAGATAGGTCTCAGCCCAAGAAAAGTCTCTTGAGCAAAGGTATCTAGTTCTGGAGAATGATTACCCTCTTGTTTGTTGATGTAGGCCTTTGCCACTTGATAATCCATGCAGATATGCATAGCTTGGCTCTGAATAAGTGGAATGGACCATAACAGCCATCACTGAGCTACTGCCAGTTCCAACCTATTGGACAAGTTATCTTTCTCTGATGGTTTCCAAGGTCCTGGTGCCAGATTCTCACCGAAAGTTGCTACACACCCACTTCACTTGCATCTATTGTCAAAATCAGAGAGAAGACAAGGCAAATTAAACACCCTTAATGCAACTATCAATGAGGGATCGTTGGCTCTGAAATGTTAAAGGCACTAGAAGCTCATAGTTCTTTGAGGCTGGGGTCCACCACAGTAATAAATCTCATACCAGAAGAAGACGATGGATTCAAGCCCAAGAAGCAATCTGGAGGGGGCGTGGCTTGGAGCCGCCTGAAATGGCCACACTCGAGTGAAGCTCCGGACTCAGGAGTGTAGTAGTCCTAAATCGGAACCTTAATCCAGACCGGCATGGGGGCGAAAAAGTCAGTATTAAACCCTGATCCCCGATCTACAAGTATATTGTCCAGAAACCCACGGAAAGCCGGCAGGGATGATCGGAGGCAGCGCTCAACATGACCCCAGACGCCTGAGGAGAGCAGGACCTGAAACCAGGGAAAGCCACGCCCACAGGAAAATGCAATGTTTCATCGCATGCAGTACAACGCATGAGATTACAACGTGGTCGTTACAATGACCCCGTTGTTACAACGCATACCATTACATTGCAAGTTGTTTCTATGACTTGCTGTAGGGGGCACGTTGGACTTAGGAATAGTAGAATTTACTACGGCATGTGCAACAGTAGGGCAGGAGTTGGAATAGTAAATTATACAATTCCTTAGTTTAGAGCACCCACAACTGCAAGTCATAGAATCGACTTGCGTTGTAATGCTTAGCATTGTAAAAACCCGGTCGTTGTAAAGACCACGTTGTAATCGCATGTGTTGTACCGCATGCAATGTAAATGCTGCTTTCCGCCCAGTGTGATGAGTGACGGGCAGCGAGGTGAGCGGCTGCCGACATTGATTCGGCGACAACAGGCCCATCGGGGAAAAGACCATCACTGGACCCGCGGAGGCCAGAGGGATGACCGGGCATTCTGGTGACTGTGGCACCGACGGGACTTCAGATTTAGGAGAGAGGGGTGGATGCGACAGCAAAGGGACCCACAGTGGCATGGTGCCGAGAGATGATACAGCAAGAGCCGAGCCCCGGATAAGAGAAACGGCCAGAGCAGCCCCCAAGACACCGCAAGGAGTAGACACAGGTACTGAACAGAGACCGGGGGAAGTGATAGTGGATAGCAAGAGGACATTAAAATTACAGCCTGTCGTGTAGACTCTAAATCTTGCAAGGCTGAGAGCAGTATAACGGTCATAGAGCCAGCCTGAACAAGAGTGCTATACAGTGGGGGGCCTGGCTAGTGGGGCAGTCATCCCAAGGAGCTATGGACACCTGTACAGGGAGTAGTGGGCTCGACCAAACTGACAGCCACAGATCCGCCTAAAGGGACGAAGGTGAGTAATGGAAAAGAACTAGGTGCAAACTGAGCTAGCGGGCCTCGAAAAGGTGACCAGCAAAAGGTCCAAGAGGGTTCTTGAATGGCAGGAAAGTTTTACAGAGGGAAGGAGACTGAACAAACCACACAGGGCACCTCCTGGACCCTCTACCTACTGGAAATGGTGAAACTAAAGGCCCCATTGACAATACAAGCCAATAAGATGGATACATATGTAGTCAAAAAGCCTCTACAGCGGTCCCTGGTGCTAAAACGGAAGAAACAGGGGCAGAGCAACCCTTGCTAACGTCCATAATGGCGGCCATATCAGACCCCAAAGGAACAATCAAACCCAAAATTAACATGGTCACCGTCAAAGTAAATTTATTGAGGGCAGGTTTTCGCAAGATAACGGAAAAAGTCACAAATGCTGACCACTGCAAAGAAATTGGAATAGCAAATTCAGCACCTCAAGCAACAACAATGTACTATTGCAGCAAAGCTTGAAGAACAGGAGGGACGTGCACTATGTGACAAAATGCAAGTAGTGGGCGTCCTGGAGGAAATGGAAGGAACGAGTGTTGATCTCTTCTTGGAGGATCTCATTCTCAACCACCTATGTCCTGTACACTTATCAAACTACTTCACCGTGGAACAGGCGCACAGAGCCCCGATACCAAACCCGAGACCAGGAGCACCGCCTCGAATAATTATTGCAAGGATCCTTAATTATAGAGACAGGGATGTGATCCTACAAGCAGTCCATGGAGCCCTCATACACGAAAATGCAACAATACACCTCTGCATCGGAACTTTGAAGCTGTGAAGCGAGAACTACAGAATAAGGATATTAAAGATATGATGCTCTATCCAAAAAAGGCTGAAAATAATGCCAGAAGGAAAATCCTGGCTTTTCTCCACACCAGAAGAGGCTTGGGAGTGGTTAGAGGGGTGGAGAGTGGTAAAATAGAAGTCTCCCATGGCTAGTGACCAGGTCAAAACCCTCGGAAATCTCTGGGATCTGAGGTGAGTGACAGAGAAGAAAGAACTGAACCAGAGACATCGATAAGAATATAAGAGCAATCCAGCAAAAAGAGTGAACTAGACACAGTTGTCGTCAGACCTGTATGCACTTTGCCTCTCTTGAACGGGTGGGAGGGTCGGGGGGACCCTCCCACCATGCATGGGGTTGGAATAAAAGTATAGGAAGGTTTGGCTGCACAACTTCGTTTGAGGACCAGCAGGGGACTCTAGCCCACCCCAGCAAGATGCAGGTTTACATGGGATGACAGGCGCTCTGCAAGTTGGGTGGTTTTAGACCTGTCAAGCAGGGTAGCAGGGTGGGGGTTGGACTGGTTGGGGAAACAAATCATCCTTGTTGGGCAGGTTTGTATTGTTGTTTTTGTCTATAAGCTCAGACAGTACCGTTGTAGACCTAAACAAACACACAGTGACACCCACCGACATGAACTTAAATGTCCTACACTAACTAACACACAAATCGATTGACAAATGGATTCCTGGGGCAGCAGAACACATGAAGGGATTGATCCGAGCCTTACTATCGGGAAACTTACCTTACTATGACATTGAAAATTCTGATGTGGAACGTCAATGGGCTGGGCAGTAAAATAAAACGCACCTTGGTACTACAATATTTATGACGTCACACCCCGGATATCATACTGCTCCAAGAGACTCACCTGAGTCGTAACAACTGCAAAGCTCTGGATCAGTGGGGTTACAAACTTTTAGCATATGCAGGGTATACATCGGGTTCTAGGGGAGTGGGGATATTAGTCAAGATGTCGGTCCCATTTATTCCGGGCAGGTGCTGGTGCGACAGCTTGGGTAAATATGTAGCACTGACTGGCATGTGGGAGGGTAAGACAATAAATCTATGCTCCGTCTACGTTCCCCCAAAGTTACATACGGATTCCCTCGGAGCACTACGAGATACACTACTTGAAATGCCCATAGGCACGCTTACCTTGGGAGGTGATAAGAACTCAGTCATGGACCCGTAGATAGATAGGCTATCAGGTGCAGTAGGGTCAGGTGGAAAGAAGACCCTGTAGGCATTTATAACAGTGATGGGGATGAGCGACCTGTGGCGTACACACAATCCAACAAGCCAACAATATACGTTCACCTCAGCCGTGCATGACAGTCACTCTAAGACTATCTTTTAACATTTAAAATGCAGGTGGGCCAGTTTAGGGGCACATCCCACAAGGCAAGAGGTATCTCTGACCATTCCCGGTAGAGGTACAGATACAAGGACCAATAAGAAATAGTGTTCTGCCCCCAAGATTGGATCCATGGCAATTTGTAAAAAAAGTGCAGCAACGTACAACACACACAATACTTCCAAGAGAATGAAGGGTCAGTAGAAGCGGTCTCCACTCTCCGGGAGGCGTATAAAACAGTGATTAGGAGATACATTTAGACACAAATAGGCATTCACAAAAAAGAACAAACCAGAGAGTTTGAAGAGCTCGAAAGAGAGATAAGTCAACTGGAAAGAGAGACTTTGGAAGGAAGGGACTCGGATGAGTCTATAAAGCATCAGCTTTGGCTCAAGCAGCAGGAATTTAAAAACCTGGGGGAGTGAAAGGTGAGAGCAAATGCACTAGCAACCCATAGGAAACGATATGATATTGGCGATAAAGCGAGTAAAATGATTGCCTGGCTAGAAAAAAGAGACAGGGACAGAAGCTGGGTCCCAGATATGCACACTTCAGAAGGTGTGACACATTGCACAGGTGAGGATATAGCGGAGGTATTTGCACAATATTATGAAACACTTGAACCCCCTCTTCAAAGCGCACAGCAGTAGACTGTGCCGAATTACTGTGAAAAATTAACCTCCCCACACTATCCAAAGAAGATAGAGAGGCACTAGTCCAAGACTTCACGGTAGAGGAGATAACAAACACTCTCACAGATCTGCAATCAGGGAAGGTGGCAGGCTGCAATGGCCTGCTAGTAGAACTATCCAAGAGTTTTGCAAGAAAAAATGCACCCCATCTGTTAAATATGTATCAGGAATCTAGGAAAAGAGGAGAATTGCCCTTGGACCTACGAAGAGCCACAATAGTAGTGGTACCTAAAAAAGGGAACCCCTCCACTGGCTGTTGGTCCTGTAGGCCAATATAGTTGTTAAATACTGAGGTAAA
This sequence comes from Lissotriton helveticus, assembly GCF_964261635.1. Classification (NCBI taxonomy): domain Eukaryota; kingdom Metazoa; phylum Chordata; class Amphibia; order Caudata; family Salamandridae; genus Lissotriton; species Lissotriton helveticus. Next base: position 284,110,130 of record NC_136068.1, on the reverse strand, counting down.
AGTGCTTGCTAAGGCCCTGCAACCAACTACAGATGGTCATTTCTACACTGGTCCCCCCGGATCAATCAGGCTTCGTGTCGCATAGAGGCACCGGACTCAATCTAAGGAGGCTGTATGGGGTACTACACTGGACCCAAAAAGAATACACTGATGATGCAGTGCTCCTTTCCCTGCAGCACCAATGGCATTCAACAGTATTGAATGGCATTATACGTTTGCAACGTTATAAAGAGTGAGCTTCGGACCTAAGTTCTCTGCGTGAGTAAAGCTTCTATATCAAGACCTACAGGCCAGGGTAAAGGTTAATAGAGAAATATCCAGTTCTTTCTCACTCAGAAAGGGAACGAAGCAAGGCTGTCCGCTCTCACCTATGGTCTTTGCACTGACACTGGAGCCCCTGGCAGCCTTGGTCCGTAATGATCCTATAATATCAGGCATACAGGGAGGAGGCGAATGGGAGGATAGAATCTTCCTATACGCAGATCATGTGCTCCTCTAACTGGAAAACCCATATAGGTCAGTACACAGGTTGGTACATATCTTCCAGTTGTTCAGCAGCTATTCTGGATACATGATAAATTGGGATAGGTCCCTGATTTATCCATTAACGGGTAGCATCCCTCAGAGACTGCTTGGCATAACACCACTAGTAGTCAAGCATACTTTTACATACCAAGACATGAGAATATCTGGGAAAGAAGAAGACTTCCTGACAGGAAACCTATATTCTCAGTTACTGTGATTGAAAAGATATGTGGACTGCTGGAGAAGACTTCCGATATTACTGATGGGCAGGGATGGAGGCTGCTCAAGAATAGCACTTTGTAAGCTTCAAAGAGGAATATATAAGGGAGGGCTGGCAGTTCCAGACATCCAGAAATACTACTGGACCTCACAATTGATAATAGTAAACGACTGGGCATTCTCAGATTGCAATGACCCGGCCTTCGAGGAGATCACTGGGCTATGGGAGAACGGGGCTATCCAGCATCATTATACCATAGCAGATACAGAAAGATACAGATACCTGCAGTTGGGCCATGCACTATGCCAACATATTAGGGAAGGGGAAACCTTGACGGAATATTCACCGCTAGAAGACAGGCTATTAATTGACCCCATGGTAATCAAGGCCATCTCATAAACATATAAGAAAGTAATATACAACTCACCTAACCCGATAGATCCCTGATGGGTCATGGGAAAGGGAACTGGGACTTCTAGAAGATGATGATGGGAGGAGGCAGTACAGAGTCCCTGTGAGGTGGCTATCAGGGCCAGATTCCTTCTCTTTCAGTTGCACATCCTTTATAGGTCATATGCATCCAGATCGATTGGGCCATGGCACATCTAAGTACTATGCAAGAGGGTGTGGGGAAATAGGCTCCTTCTTTCATATTATTTGGGAGTGTAGATACATTCACAATTACTGGAAGGAAGTAGCACGAACCATGTCCGAAGTCTCTGGGGTAGAGATCTCATTGGAACCACGATGGCTACTGTTGTGTGTGACTGTCGAAATAAAATGGCCCAGGTACCCATTAATAAGGCATAAGTAGTGGCAATAGTGGCAAAAAGAAATGTAGACGAAAACCGGAGGGCAAACACACCACCAGATCTCCGGGAATGGGAGGAAGACTTAGATTGGTGCTCGGGGTGGAGAAAGGAACATATATAGCTAGAGGATGCCCACGTAAATGGGACAAAATGTGGGGGTGGTGGACGGTATACAGGGGACATTATGAAAGAGTGTGGGGCGGATGTTGAGAAAACAAAGCTGGTTTAGAATATATATCACAAGCATTTGCAATGATGTTCTAGAATGGGTGGTAGAGCCTTTGCAGTGATTACTCCCAAAGTGTGGAATGGCTTGCCTCTCTCTCTTCGTACGATTGAATCAGAAGCTGGTTTTTGACGTGCTCTGAAGACCTGGCTCTTCTCCAGCCTTTAGACCATTGCTGGCCATTCTTCTGCTTTCTGTTACAGCACTGGGCCACCCCAGTTGGGGGTAGCTCTCACGCTATATAAACTTCTGAATAAATAAATCAATAAATAAATGCAATAGGCCCCGCATAGATGCGTCACGTAGTAAATGGGCTGCATTTTTGCGCTGCGTCACAAAAAGTGACGCAACTGCGGAACAAAAATGACGCAAGAGACTTGTAAATCTGCCCCTTTTGCTGATCTGTTTAGGTGACTGATGTAATTTAAAAGGTTTGCATGGGTTTTTTTTAACATTCGACAGAAAATACCATTTATTAGAAGTGACGCATCGCTGCGTGAAAGCAGCGATGCGTCACTTTTCAGTGCGCCCTTCTTGCGACATGATGGATGCGTCATATTTACTGTTACAGATACGTCAGTAATCTGCAGGTGCAAAAGTGACACATTGCTGGAGTGTGTCACAAAAGTGACGCAACTCCAGCAATGTGTCCTTTCACATGGCGCAAGCTTACGCCTGCTGTGAAGCAGGCGTACGTTTTTGACGCATCTGCACCCTAGAAGTGACGCAGTGAAATCTCGTAGATTTCACTGCATCACTTCTACGAGGCTTACTTACTTGGGAACGCCCACCCTGCATACATTATACCTGACGCAGGTATATTGTAGCGCACGGAATTACAAAGTGGCGCATTTGCTTAGAAGCGTCACTTTGTAAATAGGGCGCACCGGGAGTCATGTTTTATGCCGTTGATGCGTCACAAAAAGTGCCGCAACAGAAGTGCAAAACTGTCCCAAGGCCTCATAAATAAGGCCCTGAGTATTTTGCTAAGTATGAGTCATTGTTCTTTTTCTACAACAGAGAAGTTGAAACTGTAAATACCTGTCCTGTCATGATATGATGTTACTGTAAGCTAAAAGCACACCCCCTGCTTTTATCTAGAAATAGGGAAATGGAGAATTCTGAGCATCCTCATTTATCGGGCATGTTCCTTTTAATATTCTGAACCTTGTTATTGGTCTTCCTCTAAACAGTGAACTCTTGCTGCCAAAATCTCTTGACATGCCTCTGTGTGGCTTGAAATCATCTCTACTCTTCCTGACAGAACGCTAAACCGGAATACAAATGTGAAGATTAAAAGGAGTTAGTGGCCATTTAAACTAAGTGATCTCCTGTAGCAGCTCAATACCAAGATTCAGTGAAATTGTTTCATTTAGATTTTCGTTCGGTTGTGCACGCCAGCCAAGTTACGGGATTACAGGTCTATCTAACCAATTTCAGGGCAATTGACAGCTGAAAGTAAGGCTAGTGTGAAAACTAATAGGCATCACACACGGATTTGTAACTACAGCCACAAGTAGCAAAGTAAAGGCTAAAATTATCTCGACAAGTTAATATATACGAATTTATCTGTAATAACTAAAACTTCCTTTGTATAGCGATGTACTCTGCAGTTGTGTTGCTTCTGCATACTACAAATGACAAGCATTATCTTTACTCAGAATAATGGTAGTCAAGTTATCGACCTCCAAAGGATGAAAGGATGAATCGGCATTTCCCAGACTCGCGCTTGTGAGCTGCATGCCACAGACAGATGTCATCGGCGAGCGGATTGTTACGAGGCCCTGAAAGACGCCCAACATCGTTTTGCTCACATATGAATCTTTTTATGATCTTGAAATTGATGCATTATGTTTTGAAAGCTCTGTTATGTATGGTACTTTGATTCTCCATACAAAAGCAAAAAGGTGTTATATACTACTTGGAATTAGGTCTGTAACTGGGGGAGTAAAAAAATATAAAATGAGCAAAAATGATACTACTAAAGGAACGCTGATGGATGAAAGCCACTCAAAAACTAATATTCATAAATGGCCAGGTTAAACATAGGATGTTGGAATGTGGCTGGTCTAAACGACAGAGGAAAAAGGGCCCAATTTTGCCAAATAATAGCTCACAGTTCCTGGGACATCATTTGTATACAAGAAACCCATATTCCAATAGGAGAGATCAACCAACTGAAAGTACCTGGTTATCATATATTAATTACAACAACACAAACCACAAGAACTAGGGGGGTCACAATTTTAGCAAGAACAAGATTAGGCCTCCCGGTACGTAAAAAAGCTGACGATCACGGACGATGGGCCATTGCCCAATTAGAACTGGGAATTACAATTTGCTCCATTTATGGCCCTAATCTTGACGACCCTATACTCTATAATGATTTGGAATCGGAATTAGCGTTATGGCCAAGTACTCTGATTCTCTGTGGAGACTTTAATTTAACATTTGATCAAACCCGGTCTCTCCAGAACCATTATACGTACACCGGGCGGAAGCCCAGAGTGTTCAGAGCTGTATTAAATTTGATTCAGACCCATAATCTTCACGATATATGGTTGTTAAAAAACAGTAAGGATCCAGGATACACATATTTCTCCTACCCTCACAGGAAATATGTTCGTATAGATTACATCTTTGCAACTCCAGATATCGCTCTGAACGCTCTGGTCTTTAAGGACCCGAAGACAATCTCCGACCATAATTCTATATATACTACATTGGTAGTATCTGGCTACAACCGGGTCCACACACAATGGACATTCGATAGGAAACTATTAGTTAGTCAAGAATATATATCATACATAGCCCAATGGACCAAAGAATTTTTTGATGTTAATCAATATAGTGCTTCACGCTGCAGCGTTTGGGATAGTTTTAAGGCTGCATTAAGGGGGGAGACTGCTGCATTTGTTGCTAGTCGCAAGAAAGAGCGTATGAAAATTCATAACCAATTGATAAACGAATTAGTACAGCTAGAGTATAAACATGCCAACCAAATACACCATGGTAAAGAGGCTGAAGGTACCCTAACAAAAATCCTAGTACTTAAAGCAGAGATAAATAATGAGCTTACGACTAAAGCCGCAGAAACTATCCAAGCTCATCGAAATAAAACATACGAGATAGGTGAAAACGTTGGGAGATATCTTGCCTTAAAAACACGACAGACACAATCTCACAACACTATACAAAGTATTGATTATAACGGGCGCAAATATAATACCCAGGAAGAAATAGCCAACTGCTTTAAAGAATATTATCAAAAATTATATCAGAACGAAGATAAGCAAACGGCGGATGAAACTAAGGAGTTTTTAGTCAGCTGGCTCAGCGAGACCAACATGTTACAAACGGTGGACGATGACACAAGGAAAGAATTGGAGAAAGAAATTACTAGAACAGAGGTTGAGCTGGCAATAGCGGAATTAGCCGCAGGGAAAGCAGCGGGACCCGATAGGATACCGCTAGACCTATATAAAATACTAGGTAAAATAATAATCCCATTCCTCCATGATCTATTCCTAGGCGTCCAATGGCATGGAAAACCTCCAGAGTCATGGAAACAAACTAATATAGCAGTTTTCAAGAAAAAGGATAAACCCCCTGATTTAACAACATCGTACAGACCGATTTCGCTGATCAATGCAGATTCTAAAACGTATGCGAAAATTTTCTCAAACCGGCTTTCCAAGTGTATAATACAACTAGTCTCTCCCTGGCAGCATGGGTTTATACCAGGCAAAAGCACCACGGACCACATACGTCGAGTAATAACACTTTTCGATATTATGAAAATCGAGAAAGGCCAGATGTCCCTTATATTACTAGATGCCGAAAAGGCTTTTGACCGGGTCTCCTGGCAGTTTCTCTGGCAGTTACTAGCCTTAAATAACATCGGCCCTGGGTTTATAAAGTCAGTAAAAGCCTTATATGTAGAACCTAAAGCCAACGTTTTGACAGGTGGTAGCGAATCCGAAAGTATAAACATCCAGAGAGGCACGCGACAAGGGTGTCCGTGCTCTCCACTTTTATTCGCACTCTATATTAACCCCTTAATCATTAAATTACTAACATCACCGGCGATAACACCGATAAAAACCGGTATATATAATACTAAAATTCTTGCCTACGCCGATGATGTAGCGATATTAACAACTAATCCTACTGAGGCACTAGTTGAAATAGAAGCAGTCACTAAAATATATGGTCACTATTCAGGGTATTCACTGAATCAAGACAAAACGATGGTAGTCTGTACCAACAACACACCATATACAAGTCAATATAGAGTGGAGAACGCGAAATACCTAGGAGTTAACATCTCACCTAATATCAATAACATTATCACGTCAAATTATGATCCCTTAATCGCAAGAATTAAAAAAGACCTTCTTAGAGTTAATAACCTTAGGTTATCTATAATTGGCAGAAGCAATTACATAAAAATGACAATATTTCCAAAACTATTATACCTATTTCGTGCAATTCCTATTCTAATTGACAATACTTATATGAAGAAGATAGACCAAACAATAACATCATTTATCTGGAATTATGGGAAGACAAGAAGGGCCATATCCAAGCTAACGCTACCGATAGCCCGTGGTGGACTAGCAGTTCCTAATTTAACATATTATATGTGGGCTGCTATGTTACAACAAATATTCTTCTTAATTACACCTAAAGGACCAGATCAAAATACATCACTGCATATCATCCCTTCTATCTATGAATTGACACTAGGAAAAACAGCTCGAGGACTACTACTACGACAAATTGAGCCCTCATACTATAAAAAAATTAAATTTAAAATAATTACGGATGCCTTCAAAATTTGGACTAGAGTCACTAAATTACTATCAATACCCAAATATACAAAATATACACCTCTATGGCACAGTTCTATAATCCCCCATTATCTCAATGATAATATTACTAAACGATGGGAAGATTCGGGTATTATTACTATTGGCAATTTTCTAAATTCAGATGGTAGAATAACCTTTAACGAGTTATGCCTTAAATATCAAATCCACCAAGCGGACTATTTAAAATTTATCCAAATCTTCACAGTATTAAGACAAAATGCTACAAATATGGAGATACAGTCGATACCACTCCTAGACTTGATATCAAAATTAACAGTTAGAATCAGCGATATCTACGGGATTCTCTTAAATAACCACCCGGATGACTTGGAAAAAATAGAAAAAAGTTGGGCGGATAAACTAAACAATCCCAACGTTGACATAGATATGGTGCTGCAACTATCTTCTAAAGTTTTATTAGCAAGTAACTTAAAAGCCCAAATCTATAAAACGATCTGCAATGTATATTACACACCATCTAAGCTATTCTCATGGGGCAAGATCAGCCAGGATAAGTGTCCCAGATGTGCACTTGGTCCTGCAGACCTAGTACATATGTTTTACGAATGCCCCAAGCTGAAACAACTAAAGGATAGTATAGCCAAATATTGGATCGAGATTTTCAGCCGTGAGATTCAAACTTCATCAACATTATTCTTATTAGGTTTTGACAGCTCCCTAGAACTTAGCAACCCAGAAATTTACACGATCTATATATGTACAGCCATATACAGGATTATGTTAGCAGCTCGCTGGAAGGATACTGAGGCCCCTACATTTCAGGGATGGGTTAATAGACTTTTAGCAACATTTAAACAAGAAAAAGCCATATATGAAACTAGAGGGAAAAAATCTAGAGCTAGAGGGGAATTGATTTGGTCCCTGGTGGCTAATTGGTACGAACTGCAAAGGGTTTGAGGCTAGAACTAGTCATTGTAGCGTAATAGTGAAGTCAATACTATATGCTGATAAGAAATATAGAGGCTCGAAATGGAAAAAATGAGTATATATTGTGTAATGCCTGCTCCTGTTTGTTTTCTTTGTTAACTGTTTTCTTTTTTCTTTTTTTCTTTTTTCTATTAGTTTTAATTGTAGCAATTGATTGCTTAGCCATTATTACTATACCTGCCACATCCTTTAAAAGTAACTCATATCAATATTTATATCTAAACTATGTTTTCATCCTACGTGCGCTCCTACATGATGAAAAATTTGTTTCTTTTTTTTCTTTTTTGATGTATCATAATGTGTATACTATAACACATATTCAACTGTTTATCACAAATGCTCAATAAAAATTAAAAAATAATTAAAAAAAAAAAAAAAAAAAAAAAAGGAATTAGGTCTGTAAATTTAGTAGTACTGTTGTTGCCATGTTGCATTCTTAAATGATCATAATAAATAATGGTACAAAATTATAATTCCTTGCATTGGTTAACGTGTGATCACTTTTGTGACTTATTGGAAACTAGAAATAATTGTAAAATAATTCCTAGGGGGACGATTTTGTATTTCTGAAAGAATAGGGCCACTGACAAAAATGTATCACCTCGGCTCTTTTCGTCGGAGATGCTTCAGTGGCATAATTTATTTTTCGTTCAAACATCTACAATTTCATTCCCTTGCCCACTGCCCCTCCCTTTACTCAAGCAAGTAGGGCAGCTGTGCTCTGATTCTCTGTAGGCCTCCGAATTTACTGTAGTGAAATTGCTAAAGCCTGCCACACCAGCACATGCATCACTGTAAAGGAGCTAAATCTTGGTAGTTCATAAAACACACAGATATATTTAGCGGTTGTTTCAAAATCTGAAGTATGTTTTCTCTTAGTAGACACTCCTTGCCTCATTTATGAAAAGTGACGCATCGCTGCGAGAAAACAGCGATGCGTCACTTTTCATTGCACCCTCCTTGCGACACCAATGATGCGTCATATTTACAGTATGACGCATCATGTTGCAAAGAGTAAAAGATACGTCAGAATTTCTGACGAACCTGTAGCCGCAAAAATAACGCATTGCTGGAGTGTGTCACAAAAGTGACGCAACTCCAGCAATGAGTCATTACACATGGGCAAGTCCCATGTGAAATGTGCCTGTGTCAGTCTTACGCCTGCCATGAGGCTGGCGTAAGATATTGACGCATTTGCGTCCTAAAAGTTGCGCAGTGAAATCTTATAGATTTCGCTGCGTCACTTCTATGACCCTTTCTTGCATCGGAATGCCCCCCTGCATACATTATGTAGGTAGATGCGTCACTTTGTAAATATGGTGCAACAAGGCTAATTTTTTACGCCGCTGGTGCGTCACAAAAAATGATGCACCGTCAATGCAAAAGTGACGCAAGGGCTCATAAATAAGCCCCTCCATTTGTCCTAGTAAGCTAGTGCTCTTACCTACTTCAGGAAATACAATCAGAGGGATCAAATAACACAGCTATGGCATGCAATGGATGTGATCTTACAAAAATACCCTCCCACAACACTTTTTTGTATTTTTAATTGTGCTTGCATACTACAATTTAGAACTTGTAAGGCTTTAAGGCGGCTCTGAAAGGGAAAGTGCGAGAATGAATAAGCACTGGGACAAGGCTGCACCATGCCTGCTGTGATTAAAGAAAGGGGTCTCAAAATAAACCGATAACGAAGGAAACTGCAGGGAGACTGTAATCGACCGGAGCTCCTCTGTCGTGAACGAAAGTGAGCAATCGGCACCCAGGATGAGTCAGGATGTAGCAATTAAGAGGTGCACTGGAGGGAACCTATGGCCAGCAGCAGGCGGGCATAAACATGGTGTAAGTAATTACAAAAGGTCTTTCAGACAGCTCATGCGCTATAGGCTGGACCTAAAAGTGGAGCGCTATGCTTCCCTTGGTCGCAACAACTTCAGGCTACAATATGGTGGGATACTACTAACAGACTAAGAAGTTCATGTAATGAAAAACGAGTGTTCTAATTTGTTGTAAGATCTGTGGAAGGATTGAAGTACTTAGCGAATTTTAATAAAAAGATTAAATATATATATATTTTTAAACCTGGAGACAAGAGATCATGTTGCTCTGAATTATGAGCAACTTAAGCTGATGCTTCCGGATTCTTCAGCAGAGATGACAAATTAGTTCTTTTCTTAAATTTGAGTGAACAACTTTTCCCAATTCTGAGCAGAGATAGCGTTGGTGAATTGAATAGTGTCGGTAGGGGCGAAATGAAGTGTTTGCAAGTTCAGAAATATACCATACCCTAGAAGAATCGGGCACACCTGCAATCTTTGGGGAAAAAATGAAGACATTAGGCAGTCATCAGATTAGGGAAATAAATGTATGCAATAAGAATGAAGCCTAATCGTCACATGGACCAAGATTTTTGTAAAAAGTGTTGGAGCTTATGAAATGTGAAAGTGTATCACCTGGAATGGGAAATACTGATATAACACAGAGAATGTTTAACTGTGTTGATGAGTATGTACATTAAGAAAAGTATGCAATATAATATGGATGCGAGAAAGTCCCTTGTATTGATCATGGGAATAATTGTCAGCAGACTGGAAATTTTGAAGGGTTGATGAGGTATGAGAGTGTTGACAGTCTTAAATCAAGAACTGTTAAATGTTTCCTGACAACATTTGAACCAGAAACAAGATGGAATATGAGCTTTGAAACAGACACAGAACAGGAATATTTGCTGACTTTTCCAGAAGGTCTTGCATTCTTTTAAGAAGTGCCTGTTTCTTCAGACTGGTTTCGAACAGGAAACGGACAAAATATATCTTAACAGGTTCTTGAAAGAGGAATTCTACACCCTGATGTAATGATTTGTAGAGCCCAGGAATCTTAAACCAATATCTGCAAACTATTTTAAAAAGCCTTTAGCTAACCCAGATCAGAGTACTGATGAGGGAGGGTTGTTTAGTCATCCTTTAGGAGAAAGTTGTTTGGGTTTTGAAGCTAGACGATTGGGGCCAGGACTTGCCAGTGAAAGAGGGCTGATACCAGCAATTGTCTGTGAAAGGGGTTTCCCTGGCGATGGCCCTTGCCTTAAAGGGGCAAACAAAAGTTCTTAGAACAAGATGAGGAACCAAAATATCTCACAGAGCAAAACCCACTCTGTTGGAAATCAGGACCTGTTTACAGTGTCCCACCCACTTTTAGCCCCATTTGAGACCCCTAGATGCTAGTTTTCTGACAGTGCTTTGTTGAACATGCCTACTGTTACAGTGAAAGCCAACACATTAGAGGACACTATGTGTTAGGGTACCACTATGATTGGCATGACATACCCTATAGGTCCCTGGTACATAATAGGGCAGGGGTATCAAAACTACCTTGAAGTCCCTAGTATATATTAGGGAATAGCAGTTTAGAGGTCAGTAACCCTTTCTGCACTTTCATGTGTGCACTGCTGAGAGCCTGAGGTCAGTTTAAAAGCAGCCCTGTGCTGCAGGACTGCTTTTAAATGTACATTGTGCCCAAATTGGATTTTGCTGGTAAGGGGAATTAAAATTTAATAAACTACAATAATTTGGCATATTTAGAACCCCCGGGGCCTCACCTAGCTGTCCCATGTGTGGGGGTGTCCCATCAGATACTCATAAGTAGGATTCTTATAAAAGATGTTTTACATGCCCTGGGGATAGAGAAATTGCACATTTCACTTCCCTCATTGTAATAAAGTGCTTCCCAAAAACAAAGTTTGTGCTAGGAGCACTGTGGAGAGAGAACCTTCAGTATTTTTGCATATTCAGAATCCCAAAAGTCTCCCCCAGTGTCCCAGGGGTAGGGGATCCTGTAGACATAAGCAGTGTCCTTATAAAATATGTTTATAGGCCCTGATGTTGGAGGAATTAAACATTTCATTTTCCCCATTGTAGATCCTCAGTCACATAGGTTAACATTGGAATAGTTTATGAACTCATAACTACCACTAGGGATTTCCGAAAAAATATAATTCAAGGATTTAGGAGAATAGTATTGATAAATCCACCAGTATGCTATTGCTGAATTTATCCCAAAAACATAAGTTATAAGACTGTTTTGTCTGTAAGCGAAAATGTATCCTTCCAGTGGTCTTCCCTGATAGGTCAGAGTTAAGAGGGTTAGCCAAGCTGCTTTGATGAAGTGACAATGGCACCCAGGGAGAAAGACTATCTCTTATAAGAGGACTCTGCTATACAGGAATGCCAGAGAAGGGGGGGGGGTCGCAAAGCATCAGCTTCAAAGGCAGAAGGGGATATACAGAGACCGCAAGGTCCATCTACCCCTGTCTCTTATGCACCTAGCTAGATGGCAGGCTTAATGAAGGAATTTGCAGATGCAAGGGGTAAGAGAGCTATGGAAATGGGCCATACTGGTAGTTGGTTTAGCTAGTTATTGCTCCTCTGCTGAGAGTTTTGCCATTTTGCATGTTTGAAGAGTAGTGCTCTCTGGGGAACCATTGTGCCACACTTTGGAGGATGTGGTCAGGCTCTGGGGTGTTGCCTTGTACCTCATTGGACAGGATTGCACTTCTGCTTGACCTAGAGGACACTGAATATGTATCTGAGAGAGGTCGAGCCTCTCAGAACTGCTGCTTGAAACTAAAAGAAGAAAAAGGGTCCATGCTTGAAGTTTGATTTGCAACAATTAGGCCATGCACTCTTACTGACAGCTCCGGCTGCCCACACTGGAACTGCAGCCCTGTTGACCTAACTGGCTTTAAGAGGAATACAGCGAGTAGGCCTGCCCTGCTGGTTTGTCCCACTGAAAATCTCCAAAGATCCGACTTCCAGAGCTAGACAGGGAGCTCATCAAAAGTCTAGCCGGCGAACCCTCACTGAAACTGGCTTGGTGAAGAGCATCAAGGGAACCAGGCAGAAAAAGTTCCAAGAAAGTTTCTAAGCCCGAACGTAAAAGACTTGACTGGCTCCACCGCGAGCGTCAAGCCAGCCACCTTCAACCGCAAGCTGGCCTGGATTCCTGGTTCATTCTACTGGAAAGGTTCGGAGGTCCAACTTCCAGAGTTTGACCGGTTTGGGAGCTCGTCGAAAGTCAAGTTGGCAAACCCTCACCAAACCTGGACTGGTGAAGAGCCTCGAGGGACCCTAGCAGAAAAATGTTCAGAAAAGGTTCTAAGTAAGAAGGTAAAAACTTTGACTGAGGCCTATCGCGAGGGGTAGCCACGCAGGATTCCATCGTAGTCTGGCTGAAACTTTGAATTTGTCCCGGTCCGGTGCGACCAGATGTCCCAATAGGTGTTATAGGTTTCTTTGGGCTATATAGTGCAAAATCTTTAGAAATTTATATTTTGGGTTCCTTATACTGGATTGTTGTCGTTTTGGTGTCATTTTAAAGATAAAAACATTACCTTTTTTATAAACTGGTTGTTAAAAATGGGGTCTCTAGCTGGCAATAGCTTGCCAAATAGGGACCCTTGCTTCTAGTCAGGGAAAGGGGGATACACTCCTAAAATAACCCCTGCTCACCCCCTTGGTAGCTTGGCATAAGCAGACAGGCTTATCTCAGAGGCAGCATGTAAAGCATGTGTGAACACATACAGTAATACAGTGAAAACACTACAAATGGACACCACATCAGTTTAGAAAAATAAGTAATTTTTACTAGACTTAACACAAGACCAAACAACAAAAATCCACAATACAATCTCAAGAAAATGACTTTAAAATGGTAGAAATAGCTTAGTTCAATGTAGATGGTAAATGTGGCACTTTATTCTCAAAGTACCTTGGATGCGTTACGCAATACAAACAAAAGAGGCCGAAGGGAAGGTGAAGCACCAGTTCCTTCCTTCGGGGGAGGTTATCCGTTGGTTCCTTACTGCAGCGCAGGGGAGGTGATGCGTCGGTTCCTTACCGGAGAGGAGGTGATGCGGCGGTTTCTTACTGCATTCCAGTTACGATGCGACATGCCGGCTCCTCGATGCGATGCGACAATACGCTGCGATGCAACAAAATGGCATCTTTGATGTAATGAGACAAAGGGGATGCAATGCGTGCACGCCCGACAGCCTTGCGGTGAAATCGATGAACTTTGGAGCGACGACAGGCCCTGCGACACGCTTCTCGGGTGATGCGACAGCGACCTCTGCCTCGGCGGCACTCTTCTGAGGATGAAACACGCTTTGTCTGCGATGCGACAGCAAATAGCTGCGGCGGCGGCACGCTTCTTCGGCAATGCGACGGCAACTGCTGCAGCAGTGACACGCTTCTCTTCGTTGCGTCCCGCTTCCAGCTCCCAGCGACACGCAGTCTCTCAGAAGGCCCAAACAACAGGCACCTCACTGCAGGTAGAATTCCCAGCAAGGGAATGCAGGGGGAGCTGTTGGTGAAGTCTTTGTGTCCATGAGACTTCAGAACAGGAGGCGAGCTCAGCTTCAAGCCCTTGGAGATCTTCCTCAATATAGTAAAAGTACACACAAAGTTCCTTTACTCCTTTCCTTGGCAATAAGTAACTACTGCAGGCCAACCCCAAATAGCAAACAGCACAGGGACAGTCTGCTCCTTCAGCTTCCTTGGTTTCCCTCCTTGGCAAAGAGTTTGTCTCGATTCCCAGAAGTGATCTAAAGTTCTGGGGTCTGGGCCCCAATATTTATACGGCAAAATCTTTTGTTTTCTGAAGGCAGAGAGTGTCTGTACCTAGTAAAAACCAATTCTGTCCTCCTGGGTGCCGCTTCCTGCCAGGAGGTGGAGACAGCATTGTTTGAGAGCAGACCTGGCCCAGGTAGCTGAAAGAAAATCTCCGCCCCCTACTATCTATTCTATGAGGGCTCAGGTCAGTGAAAGGAAATCTCCTCCCCCTACTCTCTATTCAATGCAGGTCCTATTCAGCCCAGCCCTGGCACATCAGACTGCTGGAGACAAGGCCCTCTCCAGCCCCCTGTCACTCACAAACCAGACATGGAATACACAATCCTAGCAGAGGCGTACTGGATGGTTAGGCAAGAAAATACCTACTTTCTAAAAGTGGTATTTTCAAACACAGAATGGTAAAATCACCCTCACTAAAAGATGTATTTTAACATTCTGAGTTCAGGCATACTAAATTCGAATTTCTACCTTGTTCCCTGGGTCACATAGGATTATAAGGTGTTCTAATCACACTGCCCATTCTGGTCTATGGGAACAGGTAGCCTTGCAATAGTGAAAAACAAAAGTGGCTGTAATTCACTATCAGGACATGCCACACACATCAGAGCATGTCCTACCTTTCACATACAATGTACCCTGACCATGGGGGTAACTTGGGCCTACCTTAGGGGTGACTAAGGGAAGGTTTAGGGACTGGCAAGTGTGTGCACTTGCCAAGTCGACATGGCAGTCCCAGACTGCACACAGGCTCTGCAATGGCAGGCCTGAGCCATATTTTACAAGCTGCTTCTGTGGGTGGCACAATCAGTGCTGCAAGCCCACCAGCAGCATTTGATGTACAGGCCCTGGGCACACATGGTGCACTGTACTAGGGTCTAACAAGTAAATTAAATAACCAATCATGGAGTCACTAATCCATTACAACAATTTACATTAGGGAGCACTTGCACTTTGGCACTGAATAGTAGTGGCAAAGTGCCCAAAGCATCTAGACCAACAAAACCATAGCAAAAACATGGGAGGCAACAGCATAAAATGGAAAGGGAGACCCACGCCAATGGTGCCAATTCCAACACTGGTGTTGGATTTTTATTGTGTATTGTGTATTAATTATTTACTGAATTTGTAGTTTTAAATGCTTTACATACCTGTCTCTGGAGGAAAAATAACCTTGTTTCTTCAAATTAATATTGAACAATATAATAAATAGGCCTGATTGTATTGGAAACGCAACAATATAATAAATAAACCTGATTGTATTGGACACGCAACAAGTATGGTCGGACTCACAGCCAAGCACGGTTGACGGGCGGCAACTGCATGTGTCTCCAGGGGATGTGGAACGTAGGAATGGAGGACACTCCCTAGAAGGTGGGATGCCGGTATGAACTCTGAGGGAAACCACCTGTCATCCTTGGCTTAAATTGAAATACCAGTGAGGTGAAGACTGGCCCGAGCCCTGATGAAATTGCCACGAGGTATTTTGGCAATGAAACATGTTGGCCTGTCCTAAAGTGGTTTGAAACATGCTGTTCGTTTTTAATCTTGAGTGGGCTCACATCATCTACTAAAAGTAGGATAATTTGCAAGTGAGTCATAACTCATTTCTAATTTGAAGGAACAAGGTTATGTAATGTAATGTAAATGGCTATTCTACCGCGCAACTTCCACTCCAAGGAGTATCTTGGCGCTCACACAACTCAGATGTAAGAGTTGGAAGGGAAAAAGAATGTCCTGATTTCTGAACACACATTACACTAAGGTCCTACAAATGGCATCGGGCAATGAGAAAATCCAAGTTTTCAGTGCCTTTCTAAAAAGGGCTTCCTGAGAGAAGGACCGCAAGGAAAGAGGGAGTTTGTTCCAGGCTTTAGATCCAAGTACAAAAAGGGACTTGCCACCCTTTGTGGCTAACTTGAAATAAGGTGGAGTAAGTAAATTCTGACTTGCAGATCTCAGACAACGCGTTGGAAAATATCTTTTAAACCCATTGTGTAAATAGGTTGGGCACGTTGGTGAAATGCCCTGAAGGTAATTAAAAGAAGCTTAAACAAGATTCTTTTACCTATTGGCAGCCAGTGAAGGGTGTTTAGAGCTGTTGAGGCTGACGATTTACGGGGCAGACGCAGTACAAGGCGGGCTGCCGCGTTTTGGACCATCTGTAATTTATGGAGAACAGTTTTATTGGCTCCAACGTATAGTCCATTACAATAGTCCAGCCTAGAACTTATTAAGGCCACTGCGACCGTTTTCCTCGCCGAAAGTGGAAGAAGATCAAAAAAGTTCCTTAGTGCCTTTATAATTTGAAAGCACATGCCTGCTACTGCTACAGCCTGGGGTTTAAAAGATAGGTGGTTGTCAAATTTCGTGCCCAAATTGCGAGCCGATGCAATTGTATTAGGGGGCACTTCAGCATCCGTTGGCCAACATGCTGTTGGGGAGAAAAGGTTGCAGTTCCCTATAGGTAGGATCTCGGTTTTTCCGGTGTTACACTTTAAATGGTTGTTGGTCATCCATTTAAAAATAGCTGCAAGGCAGTCCCTAAGGTCTTCCTCGGCACCTGGACGCTCCTTATCCAACACCAAAATCAATTGGGTATCGTCAGCGTATGAAATAGAGCTGATCTTGAATGACGCGATCAGTTTCATCAGTGGTACCATATATAGGTTGAAGAGAACAGGGCTCAAACTTGAGCCCTGCGGCACCCCTGAGCTGACGTTTTTGGCCTCAGATTGATATGGTCCTAGTACTGTTATTTGGCGTCTGTTGGTAAGGAAATTCCTACACCAAGCCAACACCTGTCCTCCTACCCCCGCGGCAGCCAACCAGTCCACTAGGATGTTATGAGAGACCGTATCGAAGGCTGCCGACAGGTCAAGTAGGATAAGGACGGCCTTCTTTCCTTGGTCCATTGCTGCCCTTAATGTTTCTGTAGTATATAAAAGGGCTGATTCAGTAGAGTGTTCTGACCGAAATCCTGACTGATTAGGATGGAGAACGTTATTCTTCTCCAAAAAGTTTGTCAGTTGACTATTGACAAACTTTTCAGTCAGCTTGAAAAGAATGGGTAACAAGGAAATCGGGCGTAGGTTGGAAAGGGTAGTAGGATCAGCCAGGGCCTTTTTTTGGAGTGGCTTAACAGCTGCCAATTTCCAGTCATTAGGGATATTTGCCGTAGCTAAAGAGGAGTTGATGATCTTGTTAATCATTGGATTAACCATCTCCATTAAAAAATGCAACACCGAGGGGGGACAGGGGTCAAAAGGGGAACCCGATTTGCTGGCTGAGATTGCTCTGGCAGTATCATCCAGGGATACTGGGGCAAAGTCATCAAAGCAGGGGGAAGGTGTCTTCTTCACCATCTGTTCAACCTCCATCGTTGCAGTAGCTCCCGATGGAAAAGTTTTTGTGATGGCCAGGATTTTATTGTCAAAATATTCAGATATCGCATTGCAAAGGTCTTGTGATGGAGGGATTGCTTGAGATAGAGCTGAGGGGTTCATGAAATCTTTAACAATCTTAAAGATAGCTTTTTGTTCCTGGCCTGCCATAGATATGGCCTGCAGATAGTGTATTTTTTTTGCTGATTTTATTCCTACATGGTACTTACGTCTCGCTGCTATATAGATGTTACGTGCCGCGGTGTCATAATTTCGACGCCACCTCCGTTCCAATAATTTCACTTCACTTAATTCAAGTTTAAGGGTGGGTGAAAACCAGGGCGCACTCCTTTTTGCCTTCCTAGGTTTAGAATTCTCATTCCTAGATGATTTTAACAATGTGCCCGCTCCAGCAATCCAGTCACAAAAGGTCTGATTGTCTGTGGAGGTACAATCAAGTAGGACTGGTAGACTAGTCTTAAGTTTCTCAACAATGTCAGGTCTGCTGGCTAGTAGCTTCCAGTCCGGAGTGGCTTTAATATGGTGTTTATCATTACACTTTGAGAAATTTATAGAGGGTTTCATAATCCCAACTATATTAAAAGGGACTAAAAAATGATCTGTCCATACCTGAGGACAAGGGGGTTTAGCTATCAGACTGGGGTAATTAGAACAAATGCAGTCCAATAAATGTCCTGCCTGATGAGTAGGTTCCTGGTTTACAAGAGTGAGGCCCAACACTTCAATTGTGTCCAAGAAACCACTAACCCCAGGATCATTTGGGGACTCAAGATGTAGATTGAGATCACCCAATACAGAAAAATTAGAAAACCTAAGGGTTAAATCAGTCAACACATCGCCTATAGAGTCTAAAAATTTTGTGGGAGGACCCGGAGGGCGATAAATAAGAACCCCAGAGAAAACAAGGGAGTCGTGGATTACCAAAGAGAAAGCCAATGGTTCTGCCTCCTTTATTTCCAACAGTTCTTCAATGAGACATTTATAGATGTTTCGGTAAATAATTGCAAGACCCCCTCCTCGTTGATCATGTCTGTCTAAACGCTGGATAAGAAAGTCATGGGGCAATGCTATGGCTAGGGCAGGATTACACCACGGCTTTAGCCAGGTTTCTGTGACCAAAAGCCAATCCAGATCTGATTCAGTAATAAGATCGTGAATATTCTGAGCATTTTTCACTAGGGAACGTGCATTAATTAGGCCACCCCGCACTATGATAGCGTCTATGGGTGTCTCTATTAGTGGTTCAGGACTTAATGTCTTGTGACAGTGGGTACAACAAACAGGGCCATGCCAATTATGTGGGAGTATCGAACAATTACAAGGGGCTTGAAACTCTTGAAAAGAAAGCAAAAAATCACAAGACATACCTGAATCTATATTAACGCGAGGTAGCTAAACAGTTGGTCAGAGTCTCCCGCCTCCTTAGCGCTGACGGGCGCAGACAGGCAGACTCTGGCTAGACTCAGGCGCGAGTCAGGCGCTTCTGCTGCGCGTCAACCGCTGCGCGGGTAGTGTGAGCTTTAAATAGAGGCTCACCTGATGTGGAAACAGAGCACTAGAGCGCTCAGGCAAGTAACAGGATCAAAATCTCAAGCACCCCCAAGATGGCGGCAGGCGCCTCGAGTGGCTGTAAGATAGGGAAGTAATCCGCTCTACAAGCGGTGGGGGGCACAATTAGAATGCAGGTATGAGGGCGCGATGGTGAATGTTAAAATCAGGGGCTAACAAACACAAATATAACAAAGATACCAAAAACGGGATTAATTAAAAATGCGATAGCGCTGCACACCTGGTTACATGCTAGTGCTGACGCGCGTTCTAAAACATCGTACACCTTTCCCAAAGAACGAGCAACTCAAGGTGCTCGCCTTAAATAGAGGCTCACCTGATGTGGAAACAGAGCACTAGAGCGCTCAGGCAAGTAACAGGATCAAAATCTCAAGCACCCCCAAGATGGCGGCGAGGCGCCTCGAGTGGCTGTAAGATAGGGAAGTAATCCGCACTACAAGCGGTGGGGGGCACAATTAGAATGCAGGTATGAGGGGACGATGGTGAATGTTAAAATCAGGGGCTAACAAACACAAATATAACAAAGATACCAAAAACGGGATTAATTAAAAATGCGATAGCGCTGCACACCTGGTTACACGCTAGTGCTGACGCGCGTTCTAAAACATCGTACACCTTTCCCAAAGAACGAGCAACTCAAGGTGCTTGCCTTAAATAGAGGCTCACCTGATGTGGAAACAGAGCACTAGAGCGCTCAGGCAAGTAACAGGATCAAAATCTCAAGCACCCCCAAGATGGCGGCGAGGCACCTCGAGTGGCTGTAAGATAGGGAAGTAATCCGCTCTACAAGCGGTGGGGGGCACAATTAGAATGCAGGTATGAGGGAGCGATGGTGAATGTTAAAATCAGGGGCTAACACACACAAATATAACAAAGATACCAAAAACGGGATTAATTAAAAATGCGATAGCGCTGCACACCTGGTTACACGCTAGTGCTGACGCACGTTCTAAAACATCGTACACCTTTTACCAAAAGCTATGAAAAAGTTATGTTTCCTCTCACCACTGGTCTAGTTGGGATAGATCAACACAAGCACTTCTTGTGCATTTCTTTCACATATTACTTTTGATATTCTTTCTTTTTTTCACTCTTATAATAAGCTTGACACTGTATTCATTTTTTATGGTCATGAAAGTCACCAATGATGTAAAACGTGAGCAAACTGGTAAGTACCTGTCAGCAGCTCCCTTGGTGATGCTTACGTGAGGTACTTTCTGACCATCACACATTTTTTCTTTTGTACAGACTACTAAGTGGGGTGGACTGGTAAACATTCTTTAAAATATTTGGGGCATTCAAGATTGGTCGCTATAGGCCTTTGTTAGAAGCCAGTGTTTGGGCACAGATAGCAATACTCTGCCTCCAGGATCCAAAAACATTGTTGCGTGACCAATACAATCAGGTCTATTTATTATATTGTCTGAAGTTAAGCTTGCCTGCTCGGAGCGAAGTTACCAAGGATTGAGCATGGGGAAAATTTTCTGAGACCTATTCTGAGCCTTAGACTGTGTTAGTGGTCTCATTGCCAGTGATAGATATATATTTACCACTAGTAATAATCCACTTTCCAACACACTGCCTCTAAAAGAAGGACATGTCAGTGCCATCAATTTGTTATCTTTCCACAATCTTTCAGACCAGTTCCTCCTATTTAGAACTTAACAGCTTTGCCCCGGTAAAGCAAAGGAGTCATTTCTGGAAGCCATCAGTTCTCCTAGGCTACTTCTATATGTTTCTCCAGGCAGATATGGAAATTCTAAATGCTGCAACCGGTTCACACAGACTAACAAATGAGATGCCAGAAAATCTCAACTGCTTCTCCATCATGGATAGAATAGAAGTGTAATCCTGGTCATGTTTCATTTGTTATGATAATATCTGAAAGTCTTTGAGCAGAGATGGCACAATGTACATGGCAGAAGTGTTTGATTTGATGTTGAAGTTTGAAACACAATAAATTATTTCACCAATTACGCACACCTTTTTGTCAACAAAATTGGAACCAGTAGTGTCCTAAAGAATAATTATTCCTTGAGATGAAACATTTTAAGGAATCTACCGAGGACATTCTTCACCAAATCATTCTAAAGCATATCTTTTTAACCTAAATCTCAGAAAGGACTGCTACTCCACCTTATTGTACACTCTGGGGAGCACCTTGAGAGCTGCACTGTGAAGAGGAATGTTTTCAGTTTCCTTTCAAAGAACAAAATTACTTGTCCTAAAATAAAGCCTCGTAAGGATTTCAAAGAACAAATGCATTATTTACCTCAAAATAAATCACTGAAATTAGAACACAAAAAAAGGGTCGCTCCAGGCGATTCCGGGTCCTTCTGAGCCGGACACTTATTGTTACAGCAGCTGTTGGTGGTACCATCTGCTGCTAAGCCCCATCCTTCATTTCTGCACTTCACTGTGGTTTACAGGATCTCAGCTTCTGCTCTGCCCTGTCTGCACCTGGCAGCCCCTCTTCACTGTTCATTTCTTTTTAAGGCTAATATTTTAAATTGTGAATGTGTTTGCATGACAAAGGTTCATAGAGTGCTGATGCATATATTTTTGAGAGCTTGACAATGATGTGCCTCTCTATAACTACAAGCCATTTCAGTCACCATAAGTAACACCACTGCATTATAATTGCCATCAACAGTATTGATACATTTTCTAGAGTCTTCCAGAATAACAGTTTTCTGTAATCTAGACCCCCCATGGCACACAGGACTCAGTTGATTAGACGCAAATCAGAAAATCAGTTCAAGTGCACATAATACACAACCCCTGAGCAGTGTTTGCATAAGGTGATTTTCTGGTAACAATCAGTCCTATGAGATAAAAGGGATACTTAGTGGAAACCGAAAACCTTAATCATGAATGAATCAAACACTCAAAAGCATTTTAAAATGTTTTTTATTTCATTGTAATGCTCAACCTAGTGCGGACGATTCGAACTAAACCACATGGGCTATAAACAATAAAGCTTCAAAAAAAGAATGAATATTGTAAACAGCAAGAAATATTCTAACATTGCTGTTAGAAATGGTATTTCTGGTTGGCTAAGGCTTGCGACAAAGCCAGGCAGAAACCACCACTCTAGTCAGGGCGAGGGAGTTACACGCTAAAGATAACCCCGGCTCACCCCCTTGGTAGCTTGGCACGAGCAGTCAGGCTTATCCCAGAGGCAATGTGTAAAGTGTGTGCACAACACACACACACACTCAGCAGCAACAAACTAGGCGCATTACAAAAGGAACTCCACACTAGGTTATATCAAACATAGCCTTTGTTTTATCATAAACACCATTAGAACATAATCACACATTTACACTGTGCCAACTGGCCCTAGGCAATATTCACAAGGGATTATATACAGTAACAGCCCAATCGGACCACGGTCAGAACCATCAGATCAGGTAGGTAAATGCAAAACACAACCAGTAACCACTGGTATCATAATGACCTAAGCATTATCACATTAGCATTAGACACCCTCCTAAAATATCATAGCATGACATTAGGCATAACCACATTAGAGTTAGACATCCTCCTAATCATAAACACATTACGCATTAGGCCTCACCAGCATAAACACACTATGCACTAACCTCATGAGCATAAACATCATTAGAGGCATAAATCAGGGTGCATAAATCACATTTGGCACATCATACATAAATCACAGTAGGGCCCTGCGCCCTACCAACCTACAACTGACCCCCAGGCCAACTGGCCTTTGCAGGGGGCTCAAATGACCTATGTCCCAAATGTCAGGGCTAACTGCCAGTACAGCAGAATCCGAAAAGTATTGTGCAGGCCTAAACGTGGCAGCTGCCGCTAATTACGGTGCAGCTGTGCGGAAAGCTGTAGGTACTGGCATTCACTGTGCCCTCTGGAGCCCCCTCTGGGACCCTCTACAACACATGAGGCCAACATTGCAGCTGCCCGGGCTGGTGCGGAGCAGCTGTGAAGATACTGGGGGCACTGGCACCCACTGTGCCCTCTGGCCCCCCCATGGCGCTCTCTCAAGCAAAAATACCCCCAGCGTTGCAGCTGCCCACTGTCTGGTGGGGCAGCTGTGGCAAAATGGCCTGAGCCCCACTCTGGGACTTTTAGTAAAATCGCCCCCACGTTGCAGCTGCCTGCGACCTGTGGTGTAGGTGGTAAATGAAGTAACCACTGGTACCACTGGGCCTGAGTCCCCCTCAAGCACTCTTGAAAAACAGATTTTCCCCCAAGTTGCAGTGGTCCGCTCTCCTGCGGGGCCGCTGGAAGACACAGGCACTGTCAGCACGGTGCCTCGCAAGCACAGAAAATGTGCCCGTTCTGCCCCCCTCACCGGGGCTGCTGGCAGACTCCTCCGGGTTCTCTCCGGTCTTCCGCTGGCCTCTGGGCACCGACAATGTGCCCCATCAGTCCCACTACACCCGGACCTCCTCTGGCCGCTCCAATGTGTGGGGACACTCTCCTGCAGACTCCATGGGCACACGCAGGGCTCCCAACGTCACACGGGAGCCCTGCTTGAGCAGACGCCGCCTTCCTCTCTCTCTCGCTTCCGTCTTTTGGGTCTTTGTCGTGCTGCAATTGGCAGCCGCGACCACTTCCCTCAGTGGCCCCGCCGAGAGTCAGACAAGGCTGCCTGGCTTCCGGGTCGGGCCGGCAGCCGCTTCTCCTCTTCGCGGCAAGGAGGGGTGGGTACTCTCTTGCCAATTAAATCATCAAGGCGGGGTGGGCCCCCGCAAAAAGCACCACATGCAGGATGGGCATCCGCCTTCACCACCATCCTTGCGGGGTGGGCACCCGCTCATCGGCACCATAAGTGGGGTGGGTTCCCTCTTGTTGTAAATAAAATCACTAATGCGGGTGGGTACCTGCCTTAAAGGTACCGATGCGGGGGTCGGCTCCCACTCTTCTTTCACTCAGGTATGTGGGGTGGGCTACCGCTCCTCTCCCCTCAATTAGGGGGAATACCCATGTCAGGATTCCCTCTGGCCATCTCGCAGCTCAGCGATGCGGAGCCCTTGTGCTCCTTTTTCTTTAGCAAGGCGGGAACCCCCTTCTCTGGGGAACCAGCAAATAAAAGTATAGCGCTCAGAGGGAGCGAAATGTTCTTCAGGCTTCATTGGGCATAGCTGGGCCCAGGGAGGCCATCACACAAGGTCCTCCAGCAAGGAGGCAAGCCCCCATGGCAGCAAGCCCCCCGAAGGTCCAGGAACAGCACGTTTTCATGGGGTCACAGCCCCTATAATTATATCACCATTCTGCATTGTTCTGCAGAGCGCAGGGCTTGCGGGAACCAGTTCCAACTGGTTCTGGGGGTGTTGAAGCACTTTGTGTGCAGTGCTCACACCCTCCTTTGTCAGGTGGGGGCACGTCATCAGACACACCACAGGGTGGCGGAGCCAGCATTCAATAGGGCAGGTACCAACCGATTCAGGGATCAGGGACTTCTCCCACCACTCCAAATGCAGATGTCCCATTCAGCCTAGCACTGACTCACCCTGCCCCTCCTGGAGCCACACACCTCCCAGCCCCTGTCACTCAAAGCCAGACATGCAATTCGCATCAGGCAGGCAGACACATAGCGCACAGAAATACAAACTTCTAAAAGTGGCATTTCTAAAATAGTCATAATAAATCTGTGGACCCTATTGTGTGGCATTTAATATTACTATTTCAAACATACCAAACTTGACCACACTGCCCCTCTCATATCAGGAATTACCACTGAAACACTTATCAGGGAATCCTCAATGCATTCCTATGGGAGGGCAGTCCCACAGTAGTGAGAAACCAAAATGACTGTTTATCACTACCTGGACATGTCACACACTTAGGGTACATGTCCTATCTTTTACCTACAATTCACTCTGCCCATAGGGCCAGCTAGGGCCTACCTTAGGAGTGACTGACATGTAGTAAAAGGGGGGTCACGGACATGGCACACACTTTAGGTGCCACGTCACAGCAGCAACGACACTGCGCACACAGGCCCTGCAATGGCAGAGGCCTGAGACAGGGTTGAAGAGCTACTTTGATGGGTGGCGCAATCAGCGCTGCAAGCCCACCAGTAGCATTTAACTTACCAGCCCTGGGTATGAGATGCCACTTTACAAGGGACTGACAGGTAAATTAAATAGACTAAACAGGTGTCGACCAATCTTACCATATTTAACACAGAGAGCACACGCACTTTACACTGAAAAACAGTGCTAAAGTGCCCAGAGGACTAAAACCACCAACATCATATCAGAAGAAAGGCTAGGAGAAAGGCTAAACGTTTAGGGATGACCCTGCAAAAAGGGCCAAGTCCAACAATTGCTATTATATTTCTAGCAATACCACTCTCATTTATTTTCTAATATGCTAGCTCTAGCAGATTAGTTTAGAACAAGTTAATCTTGAGTTTCAGAGATGGTGCACACTCCCATACCTGATTCAGAATAACTGAAAAATTGTTCTGCCCAAATGACAAGCCTGCTATTTCTGTCACAGTGCACCTGTGTGGATCGAACAACAATCACAGGCACTAGGGTAGCCAGTGAAGGCCACTCGCCTCACAGCAGCCTTCTTTTAATGTGGGTTCTGAAATCATGTCCATTCTCTCTCAATAGCAATGGTGTGAAGATCTCTTTTCCACTGCTAGCTTTCTACCTTCATATTGGAAATTGGGTTACTGGTTGAAGGGAGTTGAAACCCTACTCAAGCAAAAGCCATACCTCTCTCAGTGTGAAGTCACAAGCAAACCGTAAATTTATCTGTGCTCAACATCAGTAGCGGCTCCTCGAGGGAGTGCTGCGGGGTGGTGGGGCTGGGCAGGGTGGGGTGTAGTAAACTCCGGCATATGGCCGAACGGAGGTAAGTAAAGAAAAAAAATAAATAGAATGAATTACAATGGCCATTTGGCGTTGCAACACGCGCAATGTAATTCGGCCAATCTCCACCCCCCATCCTGCCAGTTGATGGCCACCCAGGCACACCTAATCCCTGTATTGTGTGGCTTTGTGAGGGGAATACATAAAGTCCAACAGCCAACTACACCCAGTCATGTGACCCAGGAACAAGCTAAGGGCACAAAATGGTTAGGGCAGGAAAATAGCATTTTTTAAATTGTAACTTAAAATCTGACTGTTCCATTGATGAGTGATTTTAATTACAATTTCTCAAACACCAAACATGAAATGTTAATCTCCTCTCAATCAAACGTTTTCACTTATTAAATGTAAGAAGGCAACCCAATGTTATCCCAAGGGAGAAGTTGGTGTTGCAGTAGTGAAAAATGAGTTTTTCACTACCAGGCCATGTAAAAATTAAAAGTACATGTCCGAATTTTTGAACACATTACACCCTGCACTTTGGCTGTTCAGAGTCTTCCCCTGTATGTTTTGAAAAGAAAGGCTTAAACCTGGTAAATTGTTTATTTTGCTTGGTTGTATACCTTTCCCAGCCTCTAGCATACTGCTAGCACTTCAGCTTCTCTTTGGACATCACTTAGACTAATTGAAGAGATTTCTTAAACTTTTCCCTGAAGTTAGAGACTGTACAGCTTCACACAAATGTTGTACTTGTTTTACCATGTCAGCTGGTAACACCCCTAAAGAGTATGTGCTATGCATAGTAGTATAAGTACTCACTGATATACGTTACCAGGTGTTGCAATCTTCCACTCCATTGGCACCACAGCAAGAGGATGACTTATAGTCAGAATTCTATGCTAGTTTTGTGGTGTGGTATGAAGATAGACCACTTTTTGCTGGTTGAACTTACAAGCAATCCAGAATGGAATGGCATCTTGTTTTATGGGTGCTTTATTCACAACTTTATTTAAGGTCTATGGACTTATCGTCTGAATTGCTGCATGCACATGTTGTGCAGAAGGACCAGGAAGAACTGGTCCTATCATTGACATTTGTAAGATATACTGTTTCAGTCACCTATAGACAGACACTATTTTATTTAATAATCTAACTAATTCTGCAATGGTTAGATTTGCTGGGTCAGAACGTGGTGTATACTCAGTCAACATGGGCCAGGTCGCCACTTCATTAGTTAGTGGACCCATTCTAACATTTTGCACTTGATGTGGGAATTTGCCATCCCGTGGTGTCAGGTGTTCTTGCCATCTCATGCAACGGGAACCTGAGCTATTTATAAGAAGCAGATTCAATAACCATGAGATTCAGAAATCAGAAAATATGGGGAATAACCTTTATAACTTAGGTTCCTGGTAAAACCTACACCAAATAGGAAACACCTACCCTAGAAGAAGGAGGTAACCAATAATAGAACAGGCGTCTCCGCTAACAATAATGCTTGGGCCTAAATTTATCATAGGATGGCGTTGCCATTGCACCGCACAAGATGATTCAAGAGCAACACAATGCTTAAGTCAGATTTACCAAACCACGCAAAGTCACTTTGCGTGGTCCTAAATGGCTTGGGAAATCTAGATTAACGCAAGGCAGCGCAGGTAATTACCTTGTGTTACTCTGAGCCCAGAAGGCATTATGTGGGTGGAGTGTGGGTGTTCCAACGCATCCAACAATGCTTTTTAGCTTATTCCCACATTTACCAAGACTAGTGAACCTGGGAATCAATCAAAAATGTATGCCTTCCTGATGGAGACGCACATTGTTTTAAAAAAAAATTCTCATTATTTCTACATTCTAACAGCCTGATTACAAGTGAGTCGGTTTAATTCCAACCCGTGAGTAAATCCCTGTTTATGCACTGGTTGGAATTATGAGTTTAGCTGTATTTAATGCACTTGCTAATCATTTGATGCATGAAATGCCTCAACTGTTGTTACATTTCAGCAGGTCAAAACTGCTGAAGTGTTACAAGAACATTTTACAGGATTTACCGTACCCATGGATTTTTGGTGCATTTACCAAAACAATCAGCATGTTATTCCCCACAAACTCGTCATGGGTTTTATTTATCACACACAATAAATACTGTCCCCTCGCAGTATTGTTATTTAGCATATGTGATAAATAACACCTAAATTCGCAATCAGACCCTAAGTACGCTGCATCATACAGCAAACTTAGAAAGAGGAAAGTGCCTCTCAGGATTGTGTTTGCGCAGGAGGGAGTCTCTTCCAGCAGAAACACAACATTGCCTGCAATGAAATGCAGGCACCCTTGCACCATTGCGCAAGGGTGCTTGCATTGGCGCTAGGTAGCACATTCTGCACCAGTACAGTGAGAAAGCACAAATGCCCCATATCTTAGTAAATATGGTGCATTCATGGCCTCTCTATTTGATGCAGAGCTACACAGCAAGTTAATTTTGGACTTCTCACCTACCTTCCACAGAGTAAAAAGTCACTATTTATTTATTTGTGCTCTTTGAATAGTAGACTACACATTTGTTTTTAAACTAAAAAGACTGTATTTATTGTATAACATTACAGCTTTGAAGAAGCCCATGACAGGGCAAAACGCGTTGGCTGTGTAGAACCTCAAGTGCATCACGAATAAAAACACCTAAGGAATACAATCTACGACGTGGACTCATCAATTATTTAGATTTAATGTACATACTGCTAAACTTTTAAGTATATTGCCTCTCACACCCCTGTATAAAACATTGTACATTATGGTCATACGGCAGCTGGCCATCTGAGGCCGGCAATATTTAACTACCTTTTGTGACTTGTCTAGGCCGTGCAGTCCTCTGTAACCCAGCTGCTTGTTTCTTATATCAGTTAACTACACAGCAAGTTGTCTTGCTGCTTTGTACGACATCAAATATTGATAAATCTGGAACGTGGTCTCTTCAGTGTGTTATCCAAAATTAGTCAAAGATCTAGATCAAATTCTTGACCCACGCTGGGTGTCATGAAAACATTTTCGAGAGATTTCTAGGATTAGAATATCAGTTGTAGGAAATCTGCCTTTTTTCATGTTCAGCCCAGACATGCTACCTTTTGCTGACCCTATATATTTTCTTTCTTTAAAACTCTGTGCACTTTACCCCTTCTAAGCAGTACATGTGCGCCCCCTTTTACCAGGGTCAAATAGGCATACTTCTAATTGGCATATTTAACTTTCCTATATGTCCTTCTGATGTTGATTATACTCTGGTGTCCTTGGGCGTAGAATGTGCTTTCGATACAGTGAACAGGCAATTTCTATTGGTGGTCCTGCAACGTATGGGCTTCAGCACTGAAGATGTCAGCTGGGTAAAACTTTGAACATGGACCCCCAAGGCTAGGGTATGTATGAGAGGCAGGGGTCCCCTGGGGACCATTTCCCCTTTGCGAGTGGTTTACCACCTACTTGAAGTAGGTGGTAAACTGTGAGTGTTTTGCGGCCGCACTCTCTCCTCTAAACCATTCTGCAACGTGAGAGGAGTTCCACAATGACCAATGATCTTACAACTTTTGTTCAGTATGAACATCAAACCACTGCCAGTACTCATCATTTCATTCAAACTCACATGCTACAACTATGCTGCAGTAACCAGATAACCCGCAAATGGGATAAACTCAATGACCTTCAGTTATCAAAATTAGATTACTGCCTCGTAGCCACTGGCCAATGGATATTAGATAGTCACCTCAAACTCAACGCCTCAATAAGAAAAATCCTAAACTGTGGGAATTAAAAACTACATCTTACTTACAAAGTGGCCTGAAGAGCTAGAACTGCCACCAATATTGGAGGTACATATTTAAAAAATTATCCCCTTCTGTGATCTCCCATGTCAACCACATGACAATAGACTATGCCAAAGATTATCAATATCTTCTATGAGACACTACAAATAAATTCATAATGAAGCTTCTAGGCAGTCACATCTCTCGGCTCTGAAGGCTTGGTACTGGCCTCTTGTTGCCAGAAAATCTACCTTCAAATTACTGTGCATAATGAGCATGCAATGGAAAAGGACCAATATTTTTGACTAAATGGTATGCTCCAGATTGTCCATACAGCTATCTGTTACAGAACATAAGAACAATATTTCTGTGGATAGATCCTACTCCATCCAAACTGCCAAAATATGGAATTTATTTCCTGCAACAATACAGGCTACGGTAAATTAACTGGAGTGTAGATGGATGCTGAAAAATGTCTATTCCCAACTTGAGCCTCAGTTTAAAATAGGGTCAGTCTCTCACTGTCAGCCGGAAGTGTGGGCTAAGCATACACCGAATAACTAGAAAGACCATGACTTCAACAGTATGGTGCACTAGAACAATCCATCTAATGGTATGCTCCAGATTGTCCATACAGCTATCTGTTACAGAACATAAGAACAATATTTCTGTGGATAGATCTTACTCCATCCAAACTGCCAAAATATGGAATTCATTTCCTGCAACAATACAGGCTACGGTAAATTAACTGGAGTGTAGATGGATGCTGAAAAATGTCTATTCCCAACTTGAGCCTCAGTTTAAAATAGGGTCAGTCTCTCACTGTCAGCCGGAAGTGTGGGCTAAGCATACACCGAATAATTAGAAAGACCATGACTTCAACAGTATGGTGCACTAGAACAATCCATCTAACGTATTATCATTAAAGATGGAACACTAGATTACCACTGGAAATGAGGATGAAGTCCAGCTTCAATCACGCACATCTACAGAGACATGAACAGCACCAGTATGCTGCTGACAGCTTTATATACTCACATAATATTCTGAATACAACTCTATTTTTAAAAATAAAAGACATCAGTAAAAATGTCTGTGTATTTTTATCTTTAGGCCTTACTCAGCATGAGAGCCATTATCCAACCAAATCAAAATTCCTTTAGCCGGTTTTTAGGAATGTAAAAACCATAAAAGTCTACGTATGCCATGTATAGGTTTCCCCCTTCGCGTTCTTATACTTCCCCATCAGTAGAGTCAAATTCAATGCTTGTTCCGTGCTACCCAGACCCTCCCTGAACCCAAATTGGAGATCAGGCAGTATGTTATTGTCCTCTGACCATTGGTGTAAACGATCAAGAATAATACGTCCCGCTATCTTCCCTAAAGACTCTAACAAAGAAATTGGTTGATAGCAGGATGGACTTTGGCGATCTCCTTTTTTAAATATCGGGACAAGGATTGATTCAGACCATGAATCAATGAGGCCCACTGCACAAGATGCTTTTAAGACCCTTGTCAGAATTGGTATCCAAAAATCCATATTAAATTTGAACAAATCTACTGGAACCCCGTCAGGGCCAGGCGCCTTACCGCCTTTGCTAGCCATTAAGGCATGTCAACTTCCAGCAGAGAGATATCAAGAACAATGGGAAAGACTGAGGGGTTAACATGGGGACTTAGGGGTATATTACCAACAACTAGCGATAATTTTTGTCTCTAACTTGTTTAGAGACAAAAATTATCGCCGCACATCGGCGATTTTTATCGCAGATAAACCTTGCTATTAGCAAGGTTTATCGCAAATGCGATAAAAAACTCCCGCAATGCATGAATATCGCTGAAAAGTCAGCGATATTCATGCATTATCGAGCAAATGCTCTTAGCCATGTTATCCATCTCCCATTGGATAACATGGTGAAGAACTGCTCAGGGCAGGTGTTAGCTTTTGGAGATATTCGCGCTTAGCGCGAATATCTCCAAAAGTTGGTAATAGGAGATAGCGATGTTAGCGACTGTTTCCAGTCGCTAACATCTTGGCACGCCCACTTTGCATGTCATTAGTGATAAATATCACTGACATGCAAAGCGGGGCCCAAGATGGTCGCTATCTCCTATTAGCTGTCACTAACTGGTGTTAGCGACAGCTTGGTAATAGGGAGATAATTTTATCTCCGCTTTCTTGGCTTTTAAAGCCAAAAAAGCGGAGATAAACCCCTTGATAATATACCCCTTAATCTCTCCCCTGTACTTAAAGAACTTGGGGGCATATTATCAAGGGGGTTTATCTCCGCTTTTTTGGCTTTAAAAGCCAAGAAAACGGAGATAAAATTATCTCCCTATTACCAAGCTGTCGCTAACACCAGTTAGCGACAGCTAGTAGGAGATAGCGACCATCTTGAGCCCCACTTTGCATGTCAGTGATATTTATCACTAATGACATGCAAAGTGGGCGTGCCAAGATGTTAGCGACTGGAAACAGTCGCTAACATCGCTATCTCCTATTATCAACTTTTGGAGATATTCGCGCTAAGCACGAATATCTCCAAAAGCTAACACCTGCCCCTGAGCAGTTCTTAGCCATGTTATCCAATGGGAGGTGGATAACATGGCTAAGAGCATTAGCTCGATAATGCATGAATATCGCTGACTTTTCAGCGATATTCATGCATTTCGGCCGATTTTTATCGCTTAGGAGATAAACCTTGATAATAGCAAGGTTCCTAAGCGATAAAAATAGGCGATGCTTAGCGATACTTAGCGATAAAAAAATTGTCTCTAACCCTACTTAGCGATAAATATCGATATTTGTTGATAATATGCCCCTTGTTTCCTTAACGCACATCCCAAATATCTACGAAAAATGTTCTACCCATAGCGATTCGTCTATGGCTATTTCTATTTTTGGTACATCGCTAGCTTCAGACAAAAATGTTGATTTGACAGCTTTCCAGAAAGCCGCATTGTTCTTCTCATTGCAGCTTTTATGTAACTGTTCCCATGCCTCATTTTTTTATTCAACTTTCCTTGTTTTTATTGCCTTATTATATTCCTTTCTGAGGAGGGTTATTTTTTGGGGGGCCCTAACTGCTTTACGCAGGGAAAATTAAAAATCAGAGTATGCTTTAGTGCATGCTCTGTTAAACCATCCTTTGGGTTTTTCCTTCTTTCTCTGTTGGACAGTCAGGGCACTTTTTACTGCTCGTGTTATCGCCTCAAAATTGGCTACAATTTCTTGGTTAGAAGTGGTAGCATCTAAGCATACCTCTACTGATTTCCAGGAATTTCCTCCAGTTGTGACCTGAAGTGGGTCGACTCTATCCCACTTGAGAGAGTACCCGTTCAGCCTGTCTAAGGTCAGATTTTTCTGTCCTAGTGTTCTGGCCAGATTACTCCTACTAGATTTATTGGGATATAGTAATTTTATGCTATTTGGGAAGTGATCGCTAGTAGCATTGTCATGGGTTTTAAAATTTAGAATACGGGACGCAGCATTCCTCGATACAAATATAAAATCAATGATAGTGCTAAATCCGCTGCCATTAAAGGTTGGTGTCAATGGAACCGGGGAAACCACTAGTTCATTAGCCAAACCAAGGGGTATATTACCAACAACTAGCGATAATTTTTGTCTCTAACTTGTTTAGAGACAAAAATTATCGCCGCACATCGGCGATTTTTATCGCAGATAAACCTTGCTATTAGCAAGGTTTATCGCAAATGCGATAAAAAACTCCCGCAATGCATGAATATCGCTGAAAAGTCAGCGATATTCATGCATTATCGAGCAAATGCTCTTAGCCATGTTATCCACCTCCCATTGGATAACATGGCTAAGAACTGCTCAGGGCAGGTGTTAGCTTTTGGAGATATTCGCGCTTAGCGCGAATATCTCCAAAAGTTGGTAATAGGAGATAGCGATGTTAGCGACTGTTTCCAGTCGCTAACATCTTGGCACGCCCACTTTGCATGTCATTAGTGATAAATATCACTGACATGCAAAGCGGGGCCCAAGATGGTCGCTATCTCCTATTAGCTGTCGCTAACTGGTGTTAGCGACAGCTTGGTAATAGGGAGATAATTTTATCTCCGCTTTCTTGGCTTTTAAAGCCAAAAAGCGGAGATAAACCCCCTTGATAATATGCCCCCAAGTTCCAAAATAAATAATGTATCATTTAAACTGCTCACAATTTCCGAGTTCGGGAAATGTGTTAAATTGTTCCCATACTCGTCTGTCACACCACAGGTTAGAATATTATTATGCCCACATGGGGTTATGGTAAAATCTCTTCCCAAAATTATAGAGAGCCATTATCAAGATGTGCATGACTTGCATAACAGGCTTACTTCAAACCCCTGAAAATATGTCAGTACATGCCTCCTTCTGTACTATATAATTTGACCTTCCAAGTAAAAACCTAACAATCTGTCCCCTAGGCTCACCGGCCCAGCCTCTATACCTATACCCTAATAACACTACTGCCATCCAATAACACAGTGTATTAGGACAAGCAACCAGGAGAATAATACACATTCCTTACATTCTCTCTAATCACAGTCACAGTGTCAGGAATGTAAGGGGATACATAACTACAACATTGGCATCAACAACAGCAATTAGCAACTACATTTACTCTAGACTAATAAATGCATGCAACTAATTAGTTTACCAACTCTAATAATTTTATGTAACATACACCTACACCTACACCTAACTGCACTGCTTACCACTAACACTATAAACTAACTCTAGTCTTCACTGATCACCATGCTACCCCTCATCAAAGCTCTTCAAAGCCTTGCCATGTTTAGCAAGACCTATTTAATTTCACCATCCAATAATACTATAACCACCACCATCACCACTGACACTTTTTTCATTACTAACACTGTCATTACCATTACCAACTCTACTATTACCAACTGTCATCATCCCCAAATAGCAAAGAAACTTCACCATTTACATGGCTGATGGCTAAATAGCAGAGATTGTGTACTGTGTGGCCAGCAGCCATGCAAATAACAAGTTACTTTACCATTTACCAGGCCGGTGGGTAAATAGCAGGACTTTTGCACAGTTTGACCCGCAGTCAAGCAAATAATGGTTCACTGTAAAGCTCTGACAGACATCGACTAGTTGAACCATTGTCACACCATTTCATCTTATTCTCCCTCATCCTATCTTTACCTATAAACTTCACAACATCCGAAAAGAATACTTCAAAAGATTCTTTATCAATGAACTTGACATCCTTGTACCCCAAACAATGCACACTCACCTCCAAAATGACAAAATGAATACCATGATTGATACTGAAAAAAACCTCATATTCAAAGCAGCTAGCACAGAGATACCACTGAAGCTGAAGGGACAAAGCCTAAGACCCTCACATTCTTGGTTTATGCCACAGGGCAAGCAGGGGCTACTGGGCCCAACCATGGGGGTCAATGACTTTTACTTCAAACCTACTATGGATCCAGAGCAACTGGGCCAAGTACACGTCTGTACTTGACTCTCAATAGTAGGCATGGTCGGGCAGTTCAAGGCTCCCTCGGAGGGAGGGTGATACAGATTAGTGAGCATATGCTCACAACTCAACGTGCAAGCAGCAGCAGCAATAACTCATCGTCCAGCAAAATAGTCACTTTCATTTAGAAAAGAGAAGTATTTTTTATTTCTACTGCTACTAATGCAAAGGAAGAATACAATATTCACAAACAATTGCATAGTTTCCTCAGAGGCCCGGCTCTAATGTTTCTTTGGTGGTTTCCTGTCACATTCCCTTCTCCCACTGGTGGTAGTGATTATTCCACATTCACTATTGGTAACATCCAGTGTATGTCCTACTTGTAGTCACAGTCTCAGGAGCCTACTTTGACTCTAATCAAAAATCAATAGTGCTCCAGTGCTACCGAGCTAATTTAACAGCAAGTTCCCCAGGGGCCAGAGGCCCAAAATCATTCTGACCCACACCGGTAGGGTTATGCTTCTGGAATTCCTGAGTGTGCCCTGTCTGCAGGAGCTCGCAGCAACTGAAGTCAAGTCCAAATGAATCAGCTACTGGGCCCAGGCACATGCACCCAGCAGGTGCAAAGTCTCTCACTTGTGATTGCGCTCCTTAAGTGACCAGTGGCTCTCTGTGGCTCCTCCTGCAAGGTAAGTGTCCGGTTCGTCTTCCGGTGGGGGGTTGGGACACACCTGTTTTCAGTCCCATGTCTGAGTGGTGATACGCTAGCGCTCCCACAATGTCATCTCTTCTCCGTCGGGGAGTGGGGGTGCGGTGTAGGTGGAGATCAGATCACAGTTCTTGGTGCTCCTTGTGACCGCCTTCTGGCATACGGAGGTACTGTATCCCACAATGCATGGGCCACTCTGCACTGTGAATTCTTGTATGGCAGCCCCTCCTGGCATACAGGGTTACCTCCAGCTTCAGCACAAGACTATGGCCTTGACCACATGGCAGTCTTTGAAACGGTAGCCCCTTCTACCATACAGGGTCACAGAATTTGGCACTATGCACTGGCCCTAACCCAATCAGTGTAGCGCGGAACACGGCTCAAATCACAGCGGCCTCATGCTGGCAAATGGGGGTTGCTGAATCTGTTCTGCACGGTAAACAGTCAAAGTATCGAATTTTAAATATTGATATGGCAAAATATCGAGTTTTAAATATTGAGTGGACATAATATCGACTTTCAAAAATATAGTTGTGCAGAATATCAAAAAGCAGGTAAAAAATATCATTTTTCATAATATCGAAGTTAGTAATATCGACAGTCATAATATCGTTGTTAAAAATATCGATTTTTTGGGGTGTTTTAAGTTTTAGTATATATGTTAAAAGTATGTATTATTTTTGTAAAGTATGTTTGAGTTTTTTTTAAAGTAATGAATTTTATGTTAATACATTTTTGCGTAATTTAATTACATAGCCTGTTGTGGGTTTATAGGGGAATAGGGTGGGAAGTAATTGATTTATAACATATTTTTTGAGAATTATTTAGAATTAATTAATTATATGTTAATTACTTTTTGCGTAAATTAATTCTGTAGCGGGTTGTGGGTTTATAAAGGATTAGGGTGGGAAGTAATTTTATTGCAATTAATTAATTAAGTATTTTATTAATTAATAATGTAGTATTTAGTAATTTATATTGTTAATTAAGTTGATTAATTTATTATTAATTCATTATAAATTGATTAATAACAATTAATAATTAATTGGTAAGTATGTTAATTGTGTTATTTCTTTATTAATTTGTAAATAATTAGATATTAATTATTAATAATTAATTTGTAAATATATTAAATGTGTACTTTTTTTAGGAGTGGGTTGAGGGTTGATAGGCGAGTAGGGTAGCAAGTAATTTAGTTTTAATGTAATTTTTATTATTTATATTTATTAAAGGTTATTTTATAGTGATAATTGTGTGAACTAATTTAGATTTAAAGGTTATTAATTGTATTGTTAATTGTTATTAGTTAATGAATTAATTTTTTATTCATTATGTTAATTTATTAATATTTTACAATATTGTTTAGACTAACATTTTACAATATTGTAGGTGACGTTTATAGGGGAAAATGGTGGGAGGTAAATTATTTTGAATAAATAATTACTTGATAATTAATGTTAATTATATTGCAGGAGTGGGAATATTAAATTATTCCCACCCGCTATCCAACACTTTCCCTACAAATGCACTCACTGGAGTGGGAATAGTAATTTTTACCCTCCCAGTATCCAACACTTTCCCTACTGTTGCACTCACTGGAGTGGGAATAGTAATTTTTACCCTCCCGCTATACAACACTTTCCCTACTGTTACACTTGTTGGAGTGGTAATAGTACATTATTCCCACCCGCTATCCAACACTTTCCCTACTGTTGTACTCAATGAAGTGGGAATAGTCATTTTTACCCACCTGCTATCCAACACTTCCCCTACTGTTGTACTCACTGAAGTGGGACTAGTACTTTTTACCCTCCCACTATCCAACACTTTCTCTACTGTTGCATTCACTGATGTGGGAATAGTAATTTTTACCCACCCGCTATCCAACACTTTCTTTACTGTTCCACTCCCTGGAGAGGGAATAGTAATTTTTATCCACCCACTATCCAACACTTCCCCTACTGTACCACTCACTGGAGTGGGAATAGTAATGTTATCCCCTATGCTATGCAACGTTTTCAGTATTGTTATAATTAATGTAGTGTAAAATATTATTTTTTTAAATTATATATATTTTAATGTTTTAACTTACTATATATAATTTATTTTTATAATTATATTATAGGTTTGCCGAAATGCATTATGCCGCTTCATCTTGAATAAAGAATTTCCAAGCTATCCCCCGTGTGGCCTCTGCTCTTTCTTTGGGAGGAGGTGTTTAGATGTTATTCACGCTGTGCCAGTAGCGTGATACCGAGGCCCCCGCATCATAAGTTGGCCACGGACCTAGCTGGCTGCTGTTTCGGCAGGTTGTTGTTGTTCCAAGGGATCCGATGTTCCGTGGCCCGCCTCGACAATCTAGGACATCAGCGGGCGGTGACACGTAGGGCAGGCTGTATTTACACCCCTGCCTCTGCCCTCACTGTTACCTGGAGCGAGGGACTGAAGCGATGTTGTGGACTCGAGGAAACGCCACAAGAATTAACTTTACAGGAATGTGGCAATTTTGAAATATCTTTGTGAGCCCTGCACTCTGCTAATCCACGGTGAGTGCATATTCCCCTGCAGCACCTACCTGGAGTCAGCTGCATCCTAGGACCTGTAGTTCCGATGAACTGCAGTCGGGTGAGCAAGTACTAAGGAAGGGGCGGAGCGAATCCCTACCAATGGGGATGTGGCAGGACTTACATAAATGAAGTGTTTCAAATGCCTCCTGACTATTACAGGCATCTGAGGAAGGCCGACAAGAGGCCGAAATGCATTATACCGCTTCATCTTGAATAAAGCGTTTCCAAGCTATCCCCCGTGTGGCCTCCGCTCTTTTTTTGGGAGGAGGTGTTTGGATGTTATTTACGCTGTGCCAGTAGCCTGATACGGAGGCCCCCGCATCATAAGTTGGCCACGGACCTAGCTGGCTGCTGTTTCGGCAGGTTGTTGTTGTTCCGAGGGATCGGATGTTCCGTGGCCCGCCTCGACAATCCAGGACATCAGCGGGTGGTGACACGTAGGGCAGGCTGTATATACACCCCTGCCTCTGCCCACACTGTTACCTGGAGCAAGGGGCTGAAGCGGTGTTGGGGACTCGAGGAAACGCCACAAGAACTAGCTTTACAGGAATGTGGCAATTTTGAAATATCATCGTGAGCCCTACACTCTGCTAATCCACGGTGAGTGCATATTCCCCCTGCAGCACCTACCTGGAGTCAGCTGCATCCTGTGACCTGTAGTTATGATGAACTGCGGTCAGGTGAGCAAGTGCTAAGGAAGGGGGCGGAGCGGATCTCTACCAATGGGGATGTGGCAGTACTTACATAAATAAAGTGTTTCAAATGCCTCCTGACTATTACAGACATCTGAGGAAGGCCGACAAGAGGCCGAAATGCATTATGCTGCTTCATCTTGAATAAAGCATTTCCAAGCTATCCACCGTGTAGCCTCCGCTCTTTCTTTGGGAGAAGGTGTTTGGATTATATCTATACTACTTTTATAAAGAGAGACAACACAACCCTTTGAGCCAGGTAAACTCGGGAACCACAGCGCCAATCCACACACCCGATACATCGTTGAAATTGTCAGGGTGTGTAGATGGACATAGGCTACATAAAATAAAAATAAAACGTAAATTAAAAAATGTAACTTTAAAAACAAAGTAGTCCCCTGAAAGTGGCGCCGGCCGCGACGTAGCGCTGGCCGCGACGTGCGTGATGATGAGGAGGAGCGGCGGATATGAGCGCGGGGAGGAGCGGCGAACAGGCGGGGAGAGCGAGCGGCGAGGAGCGGCGGTGAAGTCAGGAGCGCGGGGAGGAGCGGCGGCTCAGGTAAGGCTCCGGAGATGTAAAATGTCGGGCCGGGAGGGGGCCGGGGCGGGGGGCGGGAGGTGGCTCCGGGACACGGACAATGTCGGGGCACGTGGGGCCAGGATGACGCAAAGAAAGTGAAATGAATGAAACGTCAGAAGCATTGTCAAAGTAACGTATTGCCCACCAGTCCTGGCATTGAGTTGTATTTCTTTTTCTCACCGGTGTGCACATGTGCTCAGGAAACGAGAGGACACGGACAATGTCGGGGCGGGCGGGGGCCGGGATGACGCAAATAAAGTGAAAAGAATGAAAGGTCAGAAGCATTGTCAAAGTAACGTATTGCCCACCAGTCCTGGCAACGAGTTGTATTTCTTTTTCTCACCGGTGTGCACATGTGCTCAGGAAACAAGAGGACACGGACAATGTCGGGGCGGGCGGGGGCCGGGATGACGCAAAGAAAGTGAAAAGAATGAAAGGTCAGAAGCATTGTCAAAGTAACGTATTGCCCACCAGTCCTGGCAATGAGTTGTATTTCTTTTTCTCACCGGTGTGCACATGTGCTCAGGAAACGAGAGGACACGGACAATGTCAGGGCGGGCGGGGGCCGGGATGACGCAAATAAAGTGAAAAGAATGAAAGGTCAGAAGCATTGTCAAAGTAACCTATTGCCCACCAGTCCTGGCATCGAGTTGTATTTCTTTTTGTCACCGGTGTGCATATGTGCTCAGGAAAATGCTACCCGTCACAGTGTAAGAGAACACATTACTGAAGTTGACTGACACATTGCCCATGTTGTGGAGGGAGGGAGCAAAATGTGAATAACAGTTGACTAGACAAATGGATGACGAGGACTCACCAAAAGCATATCTATTGCCCCCGGACAACGTCGGGGCGGGCTGCTAGTATATATATAGATGTCATTATATTTTAAATTATGTTTTTAATATTTAATAATTAAAAATATTCATTATTTTTTAATATTATTAAGTTAATATATATTAAAAAATGCATGTTTATTTTTTGACATTACATTTATTATTTATTAATTTTAACGTTTTTTAATTATTTTAAGTATGTTTTACTTAACTATATTTCTTATTTAATTAATTATATATTACTTTTAAGACATTTTAAAAAGTTGATATTTTAGCAAACTATATTATTAACAATGATATTTAGGATTCAAATTTTTTGTACTTTCCTGTTTGTAGATAAGAAGTCGATATTCTGTCACTCAATATTTTTACATCAATATTGTGACAGCTCGATATTCTTCTTCTCGATATTCTGTCAGTGATCCGTCCTGCACACAGGCAACAACCCAATCAGTGCTGCAGCCATTTCCTCACACCTCACAAATGGAGTCCACAGAACAGGGCTCCGAACTGGACCTGGCTTCCTCCAATTATCTCCTCTTCTTCTCAGGGCACACTGGTCTTGGCAAGCAGGCAGGCACTGGTGCTCCAGGCTCCAGGGCAGGTGGACTTGGTTTCACTGTGTGTTTGTCCCCTCATGCAGAAGGGAGGCTGAAAGCCTTGGGCCCTAGTCCTGGTCACAGGAAGAAACCTTGCAGAGCTTCCTGTCCTACCACAGTTCTTCTGGCTGCTTGGAAGATGACACATTTTGGGGTCTTAAACTTTGCATCTTATAGTCAATTTCCAGACTTCAAATGTGATTATTGTTTGAGTCTTTGAAGTTTTATGTTAGGGTACATCTTCCTTTGAATTGTCCACTCTTCTGCTCCCTCTTCCTCTTGAAAAACAACCCGCCACAGCAGGAGTGAGTCTGATGCTGATAGTCACAAAACATAGGCCATTGGACTAGTGTTCTTAACTGGATGTCAGCCACAGTGATACATTCATCAGAGGTTTAGCCTCAGCCCTACTCTTTATGATTCTTCTTTCTGAGATGTACTCAGGCCTGTTCCTTGTGACCACTCACTGAATTAAAGTGCACTTGTTGACGTTTACAGTGGAGTCTAGCTGTATGCTCCTCAATGAGGGTCCCACCCAACTTACAGCAATGCAATAATACACATATCTGTCTCTGAGGATTATTCTACCTCCTCATATCTTGACCATGCAGGTCTGGGTCTCCCAAAATGGAACAGAGAATCCTCCATGATATGTACCATTCATAGGCACACTCACACCCACTGCATGTATAAAGCCTACACACACTGCACAGCAGTGTATGCTTCATGTACTGTCCCACTCACAGGCACACGTACACCCAGCATACACATTTTCAATGCACACACTGTTTCTTTCATTTATTGTCACAATCATAGCCACACTTCCATCAAGCATGTGGGTTCTTCTAATTTAGGGTTCTAAACACATAGGGGCCCATTCACAAAAGTAAACTGAGACAAAAGTCTAACTCTATGATTTTCGATATTCACAAAGGGCCTTCGATATTCACAAAGGGCCTTTATGAGTAGTAAAGTTAGACTTTTGTCTCAGTTAAACTTAAGTTTTAGTCTTAAGTTTAACTGAGACAATAAGTCCTAACTTAAGACCAAAACATAAGTTTAACTGAGACAAAAGTCTAACTTTACTACTCCTAAAGGTCTTTTGTGAATACCGAAATTCGTAAAGTTAGAATTTTGTCTCAGTTTAACTTCGTGAATTGGGCTCATAATTGGGAGAGAGAGGGTAACCTTGCTGGTACCTCTCATGATTTCAATTTTTTCAGAGTTCCCATGAAAACCGCCTTTGTAGTGACATCTGTGTTTAAAGCTTGTATTCTTTTCATTAAAATAGGACAAAATCCATTGTGACTCTAAAGACACAATAAAAACTGTCAGAAGTTCCTGTCAAATGCCTTTTCGGCATAAGAATACCAACAGGGGCCTGTTTACCGATGCAACATCAAAAATTGAAACTGCTAACTCTTTGTGGAGTGTGGTCTCTCTTTGTGGCACAACGTCATGTTATGTAGGATCAACCCACTTCATGATCCAAAGGGAAATTCTATTAGCAAAAATGTTCATGTATATTTTTGAATCTGTACTGCTCATCAATCTGGATTCAGAATGGGTTATTGCATTAAAACTGCTGCTTTAAAAGTTCTGGATGATGTGCATCAAATGCTGGATTGAGGTGACGACTCCTAGTTCTGCTCAATCTCACATCTGGATTCACTACAATTGACCATAAAAGCTTGCTATCTCTACTTAACAGCACTTGCTTGAGGAGCGCTCCAGGATTAAGGCTTTTAGTCTGGGGTGATTCGGTCCCACAGGGCTGGTTTTAGTGCTGGTAGCACCCTGTGCGACATTGTTTGCTGTTGTACCCCATCCATGGTGGGGG
This sequence comes from Lissotriton helveticus, assembly GCF_964261635.1. Taxonomy (NCBI): domain Eukaryota; kingdom Metazoa; phylum Chordata; class Amphibia; order Caudata; family Salamandridae; genus Lissotriton; species Lissotriton helveticus. The sequence goes on along the minus strand of NC_136068.1, from coordinate 284,067,038 downwards.
TGGGCATGGTAGTGCCCACCTCCACCATGGATTCCCTCATCACTACCTTTTAACAGTGCCCCTCAAGTCTCCACAACCACTCTGTCTCAGGTGCATTAGTTATATAGCACCACTCATACCAGTATAGGGTGCCAGAGCACTTTGCATCACACACTCATTACACAGAGACAATCAATCATACATGTGCAAATCAGCATATAAGAAATGTTACATAAGAGGACTACAGGGTGTAGGAGTGACGTGGCGTTCTTACTGGTAGGCAGTATAGTTTAAGAGTACTTGGTCTGGAAAAGCACAAACTAAGAATCGAAAATGGAACACCATAGTTGGGGGTTCTCTTTATTAATGAGAATCAAATTCTACTCAAAATAACCCTATTGGCAACATTAGTCTAATTTATTTATCCATACTTTGCAGTGTTCATGGAATTTTTTGATGACCGTTAATAATTCACTGTTTTATATCAGGATTTGCTGCAAGTAACAAAGGGATGTCTATTGGAAAAACAGTAACCCACTGACCCAGTGACTTCATTATCACCCCCACATTTGCAGCTTAAGCGTGGGTGTTGTTGACACTCACAGTTATTGGTGAGCTTTTCCTATCTTTAGCTCTGTAGACATAAGCTCTTAAAAATAGAGGGCACCGATAGCAGAGGTCGAGCAAGGAAAATTATTACAACAAAGAAATGAAGAGAGAGAGAAACAGAGAGAGAGGACTGAAAGGAAGAGTGAAATTAAGGGCATAATAAAATCAGGGAGAAACTGTGGCGAGAAGGAAGGGTAAAAAGGATAAAAGGATGGATGCAAGGGCGAATGAACTGAATAAGGTTAAAACAATATTTGCATGAGTGAAAGAAAAGAAAGTGGCTGGAATGACACACGCCTGGGTGAATTGGTTGAATGGATGAATGGTCACCTGTAAGGAGATATGGAAGGATGTACTGCTGGATTGATAAAAGGAGGGTGAATTGGTGGATGGATGAAGAAGATGAATGTATGGGTAAAGGATGTATGAATGTTTGGAAGTGTGAGCGGATGGATGGATTGATGGAAAACTAATAATAAAACGGTGGATGAATGGAATAGTGAAAGGATGGATGAAAGTATGAAAATATGGATAGATGGTTGTATACATGATAATCTTAAGGATGAAAGGAAGGGATTAACAAGGGGCCTCATCTAGAGTCAGTAAGGCTTATTCGTTTTGCTCACCTAATGGCATTCGAGGTATGGTTCAAAGTGGGGGCTACTTCCTTGCATTGACCTATTTACATTATATGCACTTTCTTTTTGTTATTTTGAAACTTTTTTTATAATTTCTCAACAAATACAGACAGTGAAGCAAGGTACTGTAATCGCAGTAAGGAAAAAGGTGACTTATATAAGGTACAACTGGTTACCCAAAGAAGGAGAAAAATAAAACATCCAAAGTAAAGAGACGCAGGCTGAGGGAGATACATAAAATAACAGAGCATATCATATAATAGGGGAGAATAAAAACATAATAGCAATCATACAATGATGTAGGGGAATCCCAAATACAATAGATGGCAGAGGATTAATCAGTTGATACATCATCTGCAGAGTCAACCATGCACAACAAATAACTCCACAATGGTTTCCAAATATCTTTAGTCCTTCTTGTAATTGGCTGGAGTGAAGCGTATCATTCGGAATAGTGTCACAGTTAGATAAGTCTTTCAGCCAAGCTGCAATCGTAGGGGAGTGAGTGGGGGGGGGGGGGGTGTAGGTCATGTTCCCATGCTGCCAGGGCTCTATCCAGCCTGATAGGCTTTAATTGAATGGAAGTATGATATAGTTTAGAAACCATAGGGCTATTATCTGGTGAGGCAATCAGTGATGTAAGCAGTGTAACATCTTTGGGCTCAGACGGGTAGGTAGGAATCACTGTCTGTAATGTACTGTATAAATATTGGAATGTATATGTGTCCATGATCAAAAATTGATCTGTTTTGGTCATCGTGGAGCTGGGCTTGACCGCACCTTCCAGGAAAAGGTCACCGGCGACCCGCAGCTCATGCATGTCAATCGTACGCTGCACTTTATGCTCAAGAGTCAGCGGTAGTCAAGGATTGCTTTTGAGTGGGATATGAGGAGAATAAAGAGATTCCCCACTGAGATACCGCAAACGTTTAAACCATGCCCAACTAGTAGTAATTGGGGTTTGAATTGTATTGGTATCATGGTAGTCCTTTGGGTAATATGGTGTTAAGGGGAAAATGTGGTAGGTACGCACTCTAAGGTTTGAGACATGGCAAACGGGCATCTGGATGATACTAGTAGTAAGCATAATGCACTTGGGCCACATAAAAATAGAGCTGGAGGTCGGGGACTCCAAAGCGCCTCGCTCATAGGGGAGTGTGAGGACCTCCCAGCGAATACGAGGCAGACAACCAGCAATTATTATTCGAATGAGCAGCCCACATAGAGAGGCAAAGAAACTACTTGTGAGAGCAATAGGTATGTTTAAAAAAAAAAAAGGAAGCGGGGTAGCACTATCATTTTAATAACTGCTACACGCCCAGCCATGCCCAGCAGAAACCTAATCTACTTTTTCCACCTATGACTTGAATTTCACGAAAGCAGCAAGCCCGTAGTTGAAGTGGATTACTTCCGAGTGGTCCCTGTGAATAAGAATGCCCAGATATTTGACAAAGTCTGTGCACCATGGCAGGGATAAGTCAAGATCACACAGCACTGTGGCGTCCATGAGTGGAAATAACTCATACTTACTCCAGTTAATGCCCGATCTGAAAGAATAAGCCGAACCACTGCACCTCGCGCACTTGGTCTCCCTAAGCAGTGAGGCAACTGTTACATCTGGTTGTCCACCTATTGGCGCCGAGATGCTCCCTGGAGCGATTGTTAGCGCGGTACAAATGAGCCTTACATTTACATTTACACTAGAGGGGGTAAATTGGCCACAGAGTCACGAACAAACAAAAGTATGTCGTCTACATAAAGGGAAGCCAATAGTGTCCGATGGGAAAATCTAAGGCCCCTATGAAAATGTATATTCCAATCTGCTTCGAAATTGAATGCACCATGCATCCGACAGGTGAAATGTGTTAAGGAGGTCTGCGAGGGTCTGTAAAGAATGAGGTTTGGAAATAGCAACAGAGCTAGTGGAATGAAGCTCCGGCTGTCCAGTGAGATTCAGGTCACAGCCTATTAAAATATAATCAGGCTGGTATTGGCTGATCTGTGACCGTAAACCAGCGAGGAAATCGGGAGGGTCGGTGTTTGGTGCTAAACATTGATGAGCAAGACTGTACGGCTTGCCAACTCGCCCATCACCAACAGGTATCAACTGGTAGGGTCCCTGGCAGTCCGCATCAGACGGAAGGAGACACTGCTATGTAGCAGGATGCACACCTCACGCAAATAGGAACCATAATGAGAAAAACATTAACGAGTACCCCATGGAGCTGCGTAACTAAAGTCTGACCCAGATGTGTTTCCTGATGAAAAACCACCTGGATCCTATAGTGACGCAGGTAGGTGAGGACTTGCTTCCCTTTACGGGGATTTATTCAAACTTCTAATATTCCATGGCATGCAGGAGAGTGTGAAATCTTGGCATGGCACTGAAAGCTAATATTATATAAAAAGAGAGCATGTAAGGGCGAACTTAGAGGCCTATTAGGATGGTGGACGGAAACGTGTCCCATCCTCCATGGTCGCGGCAAAAACACTCCCGACCGCACCGCGGATAATCCGCGGTTGCGATTAGGATATTTCTGTCAAGAAACACCGACCGCGGCGGACGGATCACAGCAAACACCATCCACGGCGGACGGATCGCACCAAAGACCACCGTAAGCGGACGGTACCAAAGAAACACCCTCCGCCGCGGACGAATATGACCGCGGAAACAGGGCCAACCGCCGCAATACCTGCGGAGGTTACGTCCGCACGATTAGGATAACGCCGCCATTCCAACAGAACTCACCACCTCCCTCGACCGCAGCGGAAACAATGCTTCGACAAACGGAGCATGACTGCGGAAGGACCAAACGAACAACATCCCTGCTGTCAAACCGATTCCAAAATGGCTGATGGAAGTAAATAGAAAACACACTAAACAGGACACACACCCACCTGAAACACCCACCCCCAACAACTACACGCCCCAATGACACCCCCTCCCAAGCACCGAAAAATGCACCCAAGTCACCACACCCACAGAACACCTGACTGGCAACAACCATTGGGACACAACCACCACACAGAGTATAACATTAGTCCCTCCCATTACCACAATCCTTTGCATCACAGCATAGCAGCAAGAAAGAGGCAGAATACCACAAACAGCATACACACACAAACACACATACAACCTGCACACAAACACACCCACCACACAAACCCCCACAACACCATCCCTACACACCACACACCTGCACACCCCACCCCACCACACCAACACCTTGCACATCACACACCATGGCACCCAAGAAAAACCCCAAGTTCACAGACAGTGAGTTGAAGGTCATGGTGGAGGAAATCATCAGTGTCGAACCACATCTGTTCTGTACCCTAGTCCAGCAGACCACCTTGGCAACCAAAACAAACATGTGGGACAAGATAGTGACCAGAGTCAATGCGTCAGGGAACGTGCCACGCACCAAAATCGAGATCCAAAGGCGCTGGCACGACCTCAAGGCAAGGGTGAAAGGCATCAGGGCCAAGAACCACCTGCGGGCACACCACACTGGCGACAGCACTCCCCCGGAGCCTATACCATTTGCAGAATGGGAGGAGAAGGTGCTGGGCATACTGCACCCTGAGAGCCTGGAAGGAATCGAAGAGGGACTAGAGGCTGGTAAGTACAAACCAATGACCACTATCACACTGCCATGGTCTGCCTTGCACAACTGCCAAGACACATCTCCCAGGCTCCAATCCATGCATGTGGGCAACATAGTCACCCAAATGTGAAGTCCTGGGCTCAAATGCACCCACCATGACCAAACACAAATGTTGCATCCTACGTTCCCAGCCTTGCATGTTGTCAAAGCAGCCAGCACCACAACTCCCAACAGGCCCCCATGTCTACAGGGAGGGTGGTGGTGGGTAGGGGGTGTGAGAGAGGTGGGTGGGGTGTGTGAGAGACCAGCACTACAACTGCCAACAGTCCCCCATGTCTACAGGGAGGGTGGTGGTGGGTGGGGGGTGTGAGAGAGGATTATGGGGGGGTGTGAGAGGTGGGTGGAGGGTGTGAGAGAGGTGGGTGGGGGGTGTGAGAGAGGTGGGTGAGGGGTATGAGAGAGGTGGGTGGGGGTGTGAGAGACCAGCACTACAACTCCCAACAGGCCCCCATGTCTACAGGGAGGGGGGTGGTGGGTGGGAGTGTGAGAGACCAGCACTACAACTCCCAACACGCCCCCATGTCTACAGGGAGGGGGGTGTGAGAGACCAGCACTACAACTCTCAACAGGCCCCCATGTCGACAGGGAGGGTGGTGGTGGGTGGGGGTGTGAGAGAGGTGGGTGGGGTGTGTGAGAGACCAGCACTACAACTCCCAACAGTCCCCCATGTCGACAGGGAGGGTGGTGGTGGGTGGGGGTGTGAGAGAGGTGGGTGGGGGGTGTGAGAGACCAGCACTACAACTCCCAACAGGCCCCCATGTCTACAGGGAGGGTGGTGGTGGGTGGGGGTGTGAGATACCAGCACTACAACTCCCAACAGGCCCCCATGTCTCATCCCAGAGCAAGATGGAGTCCGACCAACATTTGCTGACCAGTGCATCTCCTCCTTCAAACTTACAGGTAGATAGATATCTTCACAGGGGCACCATCCAATAGCAGGACCGGACCACACATATCCAAGTATTGTCTCCCCACCTCCACGCCACCATATTGCCCTTTTCTGTCAACCACAACAACATGATGACAACAACAACCATGTCCTGATTCCATAGTGATTTGTAATGTTACAACCAAAAACCTGTCATGTCCACAGCATTGATTCTGAAATTCTTGTCCCTCAGGTGATCGCAACTTGACAGGCGAAAGCAGCAACCGCCAGCACCAGTCGCCCCCCTCACAGCCCGGACTCTCTGATGAGGATCCCATTGACACCTCAGGTGCAGAGGACAATGCTGGGCCAAGCACACTCCCAGTGCCATCAGGCTCCCAGGACATCCCGGCCTCCACCACCTTGGCCAGTGTCACAAGACCAACACCTGCCATTGTGAGCTGTGCAGCTACCACCACCACCACCACCACCACTCCTGCCTGTGCGACCCTGCCTGACCCATCGTCCGATGATGGGCCATCGACATCTTGTTATTGTTATTTTAGATTTATAGCGCGCCCAATCACCTACAGGTCTCTAAGCGCTTGGAAATCAATGTTATTACAATAACTTGGCTCACTCCTCAGAGAGACACAGCTACAAGGCTACATTGCGATCAGGGCTCTTCCGAACAGCAGAGTTTTCAGTGATTTCCTGAACCGTAGGAGATTCACCTCCCTGCGTAGCCCCTCAGGCAGCTTGTTCCATAACTGGGGGGCCAGAACAGAGAAGGCTCTCCCTCCCTTAGTCACTAATTTGTAGCGGGGGCAGACCAGTAGCTGAGAATCCGATGATCTAAGTATTCTCTTTGGGTTGTATACTTCCAGACGAGCTTTGATGTAGGCCGGAGCATGGCCGTAGATCGCCTTGTGCGCTATACAAAGGCTCTTAAACTCAACCCTCTCTTTAACAGGAAGCCAATGAAGGTTTTGAAGTAGAGGGGAGGCCTTTGTTCATCTGAGCAATCCGAAGATCAGTCGTGCGGCGTCATTCATTATGACCTGGAGTCTGTTGGTCAGTATTTTTGGGAGGCCAAGATACAGGGCATTCCCATAATCAATCCGTGAGATGACGGTTGCTGCTACAATTGAGCGCATCATAGAATGAGAGAGGAAGGGGACTAGCTTTCTTAGTTGTCTGATGATGTTCGTGCAGATTCCAACAACGGTGGAAATTTGGCTGCACATTGACAGATCACAATCTAGTTTGATCCCCAAGCTCTTTACGTTGGCACTAGGCTTTGGGGCTACTCCAAGCTCTGCAGGCCAATACAGATCACTCCACGGTGAGGTGGTAGATGGAATTACCAATACCTCGGTCTTATCCGGGTTGATCTTTAGTAGGTTTTCCGTCATCCACCCTACGGTATACCTCAGGATGTTTTGAGCTTGGATTTGTGCTGTCCCTGTGTTATCGATACTCAGCACAAGCTGAGTGTCGTCAGCATAGTTGAAGACTCCACAGCCCATCTCGGCCAAGGATGCAATCAGAGGCTGCAGGTAGAGATTAAACAGAAGTTGGGACAGTGCGGAGCCCTGTGGTACCCCGCACTCTAAGAACCCCACCTCAGATATCGAATCCCCCAGTTGTATCCTCTGTGTCCTTCCCGAAAGGAAGGATTGCAGCCACTTAAAGGCCAAGCCTTTGATCCCAAAGTCCTCCAGTCTTCCCAGGAGCAGGTCATGGCTGACGGTATCGAACGCAGCTGACAGGTCTAATAAGATCAGGGCGCTCGGTTTTTTGCTGTCAGCCATGCCTCTCAGTTTGTCTAACACCGAGAGCATCACTAGCTCGGTGCTATGGTGTGCTCGAAACCCCACCTGTCGCTCATGCAGTAAGCCATGGGATTCGAGGTACAGGGACAGGGACTTCAGCACGTGTTGCTCTAGGACCTTTGCAAGGAAAGGCAACTGGGAAATCGGCCTGTAGTTCTTCAGGACAGCCGGGTCTGCGCCTGGTTTCTTCAGCAGGGGTCTAACTCGCGCCTCCTTGAGATCACCTGGTAAATACCCTGTTTCTAGGGACCTATTGAGGAGAGAGATAATCCGAGCTTCCAGTAGCGGCCGTGCCACACGGAAAACATTTGGGGGACATGGGTCCGCTGGGAAGCCAGATTTGGTTTTACCCATTAGCTGCTCTAGGCTCAGCTCATCCAGCTCAGGGAACTGTACTATAGAGCAGTGAGCAGGATTATGGGCCTCAGAATGTATAGTGTCACTATTCACCATACTATTCTTGATTTCCAGGATGATAGTCTTTACTTTTTCTAAGAAATACCCCTGGAAGGTGTTACAGTTTATGGGAGACTCAGAATTCTCCTGTTTTTTACTCAACTCCGACAGGATTTGAAAAGTCTCCTTCTGGGTATTCCTAGCCTTCTGTAGGCGAGACTCATAGTACTCCGCCTTAGCTTGTGAGATAAGTTTTTTATACAGATGGAGTTAGTCTTTATATTGGTTCTTTGCTGTATCCTGTTTAGTTTTCCTCCAGATTCTCTCCCGAGCTCGAAGTTTTCTTTTTTGTTCTCTTAATAATGGGGTAAACCATGGTGCCTCTTTACCAGGTCCTTTTATTAACTAAGTTTTTTCCGGCGCTATCTGATCAATAGCTCTGTTCAGGCTCTGGGTTAAGTCCGCGTATTCTACATCCATGCTTTTATCTGTATTCGTCAGACAAGCCGTCTTCGGGAACACCGAGGTCAAGGTTTTTAAATCAACCTCGATCCATTTGCGGAACCTTCTAGTACCTCGGGGTAAGTGCTTTAAGTGGTCTTTAACATTTACCTCACAAATCACCAAGTAATGGTCAGTCCAGACACAGGGAACCACATCCCTAAGAAGAACATTTGGGTCTGTGGTCCATACTAAGTCAAGCGTATGACCCTTGATGTGTGTGGGTACTTCCACGAGTTGACTAAAACTCAAGGCGGACATGATAGTGTCCAATTGGCGTGTTGGCAAGTCCCTTTGAGGGCTATCCCAATGCAAATTAAAATCTCCTAATATCACGATTTTCTTGTATCTTGTAAATAGGTCCGATATGATGGGGGCAAATAAATCATTAAAAAGTGGGGATGAGTTGGGCGGACGATAAATCGACAGAATCACCCAGCAGGAGTTGTTTAGGGAAATCTTTACTCCTACTAGATCAGCTAGATCCACTGTTTCTGATAATAGTTTCTCCACAGATAGGGTTTTTTTTTATAGAATCGCTACTCCACCCCCCCGTGCCGACCCAGCGCGGTTCTGCCATATTGCGTCATAGCCATTAGGAAGGGCAGCAATGATGTCCGGCATGGAGTTTTCACCCATCCAGGTTTCTGAGAGTGTCAAGACATCCAGGTCTCTATCCTGAAGTAGGGTGTAGATCTCCACGTGATGGCTGTGAAGGGACCTAGTGTTCAGACTGGCTATCTTTAGTACCGGATATTGGGTTCTAGAACTTCTGTTGTAAGGCTGCAGTATGGCATAATTTTTTTGCCTAGCAATAGCACCTTGATCGAGTAACAACTGACCATTATCTAAACAATGAAGCTCTTCCGCCGTATAAGTATAGCGATAATCAGGAGTCCGAGCCCCCCAGCCCACCCGTACGCGGACGGGCGCAGACGGGCTGGACTCTGGCGTGACTCCGGCGATGCTCTGGCGATCCCGCAGCGCGTGACCGCTGCGCGTGAGCATGGTCGGTTTAAGTACCGGTCTAGCGTCCTTGTGACGACTAGACCGTGCAGAGCCTCAGCCCCCACCCAAGATGGCCGCCGCTATGGCCGTCAATCGTGTGAAACGAGTGAAATGAAGCTGCTAGCTTCTCAAGTGGCAGAAGGAGCCACCCCAACGCGGTGTTTATTATTTTTAGTGTGCAAGTAAGTGGCGCTTTAAAAACAGGGTAAACAAATCAAATCATTCACCTAACACAAATAAAAACGGGAATATTAAAAATCAAGCTGTAAAAGCTCCTAGTGAGCGTAATGCGCTCTCTGCTGTCTTCTGGCTTCAGGGTTTGCCAAAAGCGTGTTTGACATCTCAGGCTAGCAGGGAGAGTGGACGGGAGAGGACACAGGTGAGGCCACAGCTCACAAACAGGAGTGCAGGTGCTAGGCGAGGTCAGGAACAAGACCCACCCCATCCTGGGACGGAGACCCTGGATGCCATCACCAGAGTCAATGCCTCCTATGAGCGGTCGCAGGCGGATCGGGCCCACCAAGACTTGCTACAGAGCTGCCAGCTGTTGCGGTCGATGGACACTCGCATTGGCCAAATTGTTGACCTCATGGGACAGCATAATGCTCTTTGGAGGGAGTGGTTATCCCGCGCCACACCACCTCCCCCTCAACCAAGTGCCCAGCGGGACAGGTCACCAACACCACCGCCACCATCACCTGAGGCCACTGACAGGGAGGTGGTCCCTGACCAACCTGACCCCACAGCTGTCTCCGCTCCGGCTGCAAGACGGAGGGGCCGTCCGAGGCTGGATCCAGCTGAGAGCAGTGGCAATGCACCATCTACCTGCTCGAAGAGGGGTCACCACTGACTTCACCCTTCCTTGAGCCTGCCATTCACCCTGCCAACTATCCTGCCCCACAATGCCAAGCATTGGCACACGTCTGTTGGACTAGTTGTACATCACACAATGTGGTGTCCCCACGGTGTTTTCATCTGCCATAACCTTCAACTCTCACTTCCCCCAACACCTACTTGTAAATATGCATTAACATCAATCCACAACCTGTTAATAAACACCATGTAAACACTCAATGCTGTGTGACTTCCATGTTTTAATCACATGTTTGTCTTATAAGTTGTCATTACCAGGTGCAGGGATCAATGTTCTTGAGAATCATGCCTCTGTGGGAGTGACCTAGCGATAATGAGAGAACAACAAGCATGGGTCAGGAAACTGAATCACACCCTTCATACCACACCGTACTGCAACATCCCACAAACCACACTCATCACGAATTAAGCGGATCACAGGACACACATCAGGGAGCATTGCCTGTACACCATCTCACACACCCATTTGCAAACAGAACATACCAGAACTGGCAGCATTCACACACCACATCCACACATCACCAGCAAACATACATCACACATTGAGCAGAAGCACAAGAGGTAGTTACTCACATTCATGGAAAGTAGCGATCAATAATCTGACGCCACTGGTCCACACCTTCTTCCTCACCACTATCTTCATCAGTGGACATGGGTGGGATAGGAGGCGGAGCAACCTGTTGGTCTTTAGGGTCCATGATCAGTTCAATATTATTGCGTAAGGCCAGGTTGTGGAGCATGCAGCAGGCAACCACTATTTTGCATACTTTGCCTGGTGAGTATGGCAGGGCCCCTCCGGTTTTATCCAGGCAGCAAAACCTAGACTTCAGCAGTCCAAAAGTACGTTCCACCACTCGACGTGTCCTCCCATGGGCCTCATTATAACGTATTTCACCAGGGGTAGTAGGATTCTGTATGGGGCTCATCAGCCAGGGCCAGCTTGGGTACGCAGAGTCGCCTATGTGGGGGGATAATAGACACATACATCATTACCAGGATTGGTGGGAACACCATGGCACACATACAACACAATAGTCCTCACAGCACACTCACCTACAAGCCACGCACCTTCTGGACGCAGATTAGCCATCAGTTGGGGGACAATGCTGCTCCGCAGGATGTGGGAGTCATGTGCGGACCCGGGAAATCTGGCACACACATGGGAGATGATGTTGTCAGCCAGGCACACCACTTGCACATTGATCGAATTGAAGTGCTTCCGATTGTGATATACAGGTTCACGTGCCTGGGGTGGTATGAGACCAATATGTGTGCCATCAATGGAACCCACTACGTGTGGTATCCGGCCCAGGGCATAGAAGTCCCCTTTGACTGCTGCCAACTCTGCCGGCCGTGGGAAATGGATATAATCATCCTTGTAAGGCATCATGGCATTCAGAACATCCCGCAGCACCATGCTGAACATAGATTGTGACATCCCCCCGGCATGACCAACTGTGTACTGGAAAGTGCCTGTTGCGAAGAAGTGAAGTGCCGCCATCACCTTTGCTGTGGGTGTAATAGCTCCTGGATATGTCCTGCGTGGCTGCAGATGAGGTGCTAATTGGGCTACAAGCTCCTGCAATCTACGACGGTCAAGGCAGAATTTGCGGATCACCTCCTCGTTAACCATGGCCTCCAGCACAGTGTATGGTCGATGCACATTTGGAGCCCTCCTGTGTGGGAGTAAATGGGAGCAGATGTCAATTGACCAACACCGCATAGCTGTGCCACACTATCACATCTTGACCAACACAATACATATAATGCATGTTTCAGACACTGACTCTATGTGTGACGTGACCGATATATAAGGCACTACAGCTAACTACACACACAATGTTCACCCACAAATAACATCCTGTGTGCAAACATGTCCAATGTAACGTGCACACATGTTGAAAGAACTGCCACCAACACATGACTGAGGGCACAAGTGTGGACAAGCGTCCCCACAGACACACATGGACGTGCACACACAACACGAACATGGAACACACCCTCCTTGTCTTCATGCACCCATGACCCCACCTACAATGCTGGGCATCCTCACATGACATGCATGGGCACACAACAGGCGACACACATACGCATACACAGAATGCATGTATACCCCCATCATTGTTACTTGCACACACATACCACACACTCACAACAGCTTCTGAATTTGGGTACACAGCCTTGATGTACTGTGTAGATGTGTACAAAAGGAAACGTGTGTCCGGAAAAACAAGACGTCAACACATCGCCATGCACATCTGACGCAACTTGGGTGCACATCACTGGCCTTTGTTAACCACTGGCAAGGTCAATAGTATGACCACACATGCAACAAATGGACATGAATGACACACGTGGACACAGGCCATTGCTTTGACATCATGATTCTTGATGCACTCCGGACATGTCCTGACAAACATGTACAACTATGAACATTACATGTGTACGGAGATGTTGGAAAGGCGATCCCAGGGAGACAGAGGATGTCTGACTGCCTACCCCGAGACCCACCGCTCTGTATGGAATAGGCCGAGCGCCGTAGGGAGGCCTCCTTGGCGAGGCTCCTCTCCTACAATCATAACGGCGGAGTAATCCCACTACCACAGACGGACACCACATGAAGGGATATTCTCAAGAATCTTTATATAAGCAATGAAGGCACGTTTCTTGTGGTAGCATAACACAGGGATCGAGGGATCCGTAAAGTCTTGGTTTCGGGGAAAAGGGGGTAGCGGGACAGTCTTGGCACCAACGGGTGCGCGGATAGTTCAAGGAGTCAGGCCGCGACAGCGTCAGCAGGGCCTCGCAGATGGTTCGGGTTGGTCAGGCCGCGACAGCGTCAGCAGGGCCTCGCAGATGGTTCAGCTCGGTCAGGCCACGACAGCGTCAGCAGGGCCTCGAAGATGGTTCAGCTCGGTCAGGCGGCGACAGCGTCAGCAGGGCCTTGAAGGTGGTTCAGCTTGGTCAGGCCGCGACAGAGTCAGCAGGGCCTTGAAGGTGGTTCAGCTTGGTCAGGCCGCGACAGCGTCAGTAGGGCCTTGAAGGTGGTTCAGCTTGGTCAGGCCGCGACAGCGTCAGCAGGCCCTTGAAGGTGGTTCAGCTTGGTCAGGCCGCGACAGCGTCAGCAGGGCCTCGAAGGTTCCAGGTGCAAGAGTTCGGATCAGGATCAGCCGCGACGAGGTCAGCAGGGCTTCGACTCCCAGATACAACTGGACTCCTAATCCAGGGCAGGCCCAGATATAGGACTGGAGGCCTTTGATGTCCGGACCCTGGTGCCTGGGGGTCAGAGGGGCCGGGATGAAGGTGTCCAGACACCCAGCAGGGGGGTGGAGCCAGCACCCAGGGAGGCTGGAGGGCGATCGATACCAGGCGTCCGGGGACGGCTGGAGGGCCATCGAAACTCCCCTCCTCCGGGATCCGCCAAGTGGCCACTTTACCACCTGGGAGGATCTTGGTGCCTCGATGTCGGGGCTTTGCTGGGGCCGGGGCCAGGGCGGCTATGGCCACGTGCTCAGGACGTGAGGGCCCAAGATGGAGTCGGGCCGGAAATGGTGGCCTGGCATGGTCGCCGGACCGGCAGGGTTGGCGAGCAGGGTCCGCCGGGGTCCCAGGGAGGGGGAGAGCCATAGGTTGCCAGGGGGGCTGCTCTCGTCGAGGTTTCGTGAAGGTTCGTGTCAGGGGGGTCGGCAGCAGGCCGATGGAGGGCCGATGTCGTCCTGGGCCCGCCATGCGGGAGGAGTAGGACCACGCCACGAGGCCGGGTCCAACAGGAGACATGCAGTGTGTGTACACACGCCATCTGGGTACGCCTTCCCCCAACACAGAAGATGATCCTTGATACTGCAATGGTGCATGACATATGCTGCATGGTCAGGTACCATCACGGTCACACCCCGCCAAACGCATGAGCGCACTACCGCGACGGTGCATCTTTTGAAAATCATCACTCATTGGCAGCGCAATATGCAAGTGGAAATGGCAGTTGGTACCCCCTTACAGTCACATTGCAGCACCCACCGCAGACCGCCAGCCCTGGCCGCTCACCCACTGCCGGGTGCTGGCCGGTCACCCACCGCCGGGTGCCGGCCGGTCACCCACCACCGGCCCTGGCCGGTCACCCACCGCCGGCCCTGGCCGGTCACCCACCGCCAAGTGCTGCCCGGTCGCCCACCGCCGGGTGCTGGCGGTGGGTGACCGGGCAGGGCCGGCGGGGGGTGACCAGGCAGCACCCGGCAGTGGGTGATCGGGCAGCACCCGGCGGTCAGCGGTGGTTGCTGCAATATGACTGTAAGGGGGGTACCAACTGCCATTTCCACTTGCATATTCAAATGTATGTGTTAGCCTGCACCACCCCCGTGGAATGCGTGCTCCGCCATAGTGACGCCAGTGAGTGATTAATTTCAAATGATGCACCATCGCGGTAGCGCGCACATGCGGTTGCCGGTGTGTGACCGTGACGGTCCGTGCACATGTAGCCAATGGAAACAGGTAACGCGGGGCGCGTAAGCGCATTCAAAAATAGCAAAAGCCGTGCAGGGCCAGTCATTGGCTCATTTTGAATGAGGCATCCAGGGAAAACCAATTGCTGCAGACGTGTGCCACTGCTATGAGCTCAGGGCCCTATAAATGTGTGAATTTCTGCAGCTCACTGCTCCCAGCCACTGCTGCCTGCGATCATCACCTCGACCTGCTGCTGCTGATCTATCCAACAATTGCTGCCTGCGACCATCACCTTGACCTGCTGCTGCTGATCTATCCAACAACTGATGCCGGCGACCATCACCTCGACCTGCTGCTGCTGAGCTATTGAACAACTGCTGCCTGCGACCATCACCTCGACCTGCTGCTGCTGAGCTATACAACAACTGCTGCTGTAGTGCCACAGTCGTGGACCTTGCCATGCAGAGAGTGCGAGAGATCCGGTCTCGTCCCTTCACCGCCGTGGAGCTGGATGTCCTTGTGGACGGTGTGCTCTGCCACTATGAACGGCTCTACGGTGCCCCCGGACAGGTGGTAAGTGCAGTGGGGAACATGTTGGTGTGCATGAGGTGGTCACTGACTCCTGGCTTCTGCAAGCTTGGCGGTGTGCTGTGGGACCTTCACATGTGTTGTACTGAGCATGGCTGCTGAAAGATACGTGTTTCTACCATGTTTGTGAATGTCCAACTGTCCACTGACATTCCCCTCTTGTCTCCCATCATGGTAGGTCAAGCTTCACCTTTGCAAGGCCGTGTGGAGGACCATAGCACGTGATGTACGGGCAGTGGGGGTGTGCAATAGACGACACACACACTGCCACAAGCGCTGGGACGACATCTCCAGGCTCAGCAAGAATGTGGCGGAGATGACACTGGGGCAGATTCCAAGATCAACCCGGCTTGCACGATGCACCATGACCCCTCTAATGCACCGTATCATAGCTGTGACGCATCCTGATCTGTCCCCCCAGCTGAGAGGGGATCAACAGCAAACTAGCGGTAAGCAGACTGTATGTGTCTGTGACTTGTGATTGCATGCATGTATTGGTGCTCAGACACAGTAGTGACATCCGTGGTGCGTATGTTCTGCTGCAATTGCATGTTGGTGCCATTAGCGGAGTGAGCGTTAGCATCCATGTCCGCCAGGTGGACATACCATTTGCTTTGTAGTGGAGGGTCCCAGGACATGCCGTTGAGGTCTGTGGTCCCATGGCATCACATGTGTGGTGGTCTGCATGCACTTGCCCTGTTTGTTTGATGTACATGTTTCATAGGCACCCCCGGTTCTTTGACATGAGGATGTATGGTAGGGGTGTTCGTGTGCAGGATGGGTGCAACATGTTAGTCGACTGTAAGGAAAGTTGTGATTGTGTAACCTTCAGTACGTGAGTGTGGCACTTAGGTAAACATCTTATCTCTCTCTTTCTCTCTCTTTCAGATTTGGCTGAGGGCACTGACCCACAGACGACTGAGATGAGTGGTGGCAATGCATCCGGATCCGAGATCACACACACACCAGACTGACACTGAAGAGGGCAGCCCCGGAGAGGGGGACAGAACCGTCCCTGAGGACTCATGTGTGGAGACACCATCGTCCTCATCTTCAGACAGTGTGGGTGAGTCAGCACTGTTGTCACACACAGGGAGTGGGAAATCCACACCTTCAGTCGGTACACAGCACACAGGGCCCTCACTGCCACCAACTGCAACAAGTACTGCTCGTGCTCAGAGTAGGGGGAGCAGAGTTGTCTTCGGTGCAGGCACCGCTGCCCCTGCCACTGTGACACAAAGTGCACTTTGTGCTGAAGCTGTTGATCTGCTGCGACAGCTGTGTGTAGGGCAGACCAACATGATCAATGCATTCCAAGACTACGATAGGAAGTTGGGGCAGGTGGTAGCATTCATGGAGGGGATGCATGGCGATGTTGCTGGTCTCCACAGAACAGTTCAGTCATTAGCAAACAATGTGTCTTCCGCCATTCTATAGTCGCATGGACAAGTGAAGGACTGGACTTTTTCTAAGGTCCAGCGGTGCCAGGGAACAACACCTGAAACCTTCGTGGGATACCTGTTCAGCGCACAAATGACAGAGACACGGGACACTTCCTTCGGCGTCAAAGATCAGCGTTTATTACTGCAGGGAGGCAAAAGTCACAAGAAGTACAACAGAGTGTAGGTTCTGAGACTCTGCGTCAAATTGCAAATGTGGATCGCTCCTTTTATACACATTTTCGTCGTTGCACAACATACGAACAAAAGGTTACAACTCAGTTCCCACAATAAACTTCAAAAGGACTTCTTGAAACCCGGAACATAATTACAGTAACATTGCCGGTTCCCAACTGTAAAAGCACATCTTCTCACCGTTAGGCACATTCCACTCTAGTTGTAAACGGACGAAAGAAAGAGACAAGAACAGCTGCAAGGAAAACAGACAACAGTAGAGAAAAGAGTGTGAGGGTAATATCGGAAGCATGATCACAGGATCAAAGGATTCGATCCTAGCACATGCACGGCTGAAACAATAGACCGGCACAGCAAGATTACCCTCAAGCGGAGCCATCTGCCTTTGCAATGTCATTCCCCTGGTCATAAAAGACGCATGAAAGGAATATGCGTCTTCCGTAAGGCTTGGGAACTAAGGGTCATGACGCGGACAGTTGCCTGCTAACTAACTACGTGAGGGCAAGAAACAAAATGGATGCCGTATCTAAAATGGAACCCGAGGGTTCAGACGAAGAAACGCGTAAATAAGGCGAACCCTTCCAAGTAGTGTAACGAAAACGCGTACACTTACTAAACTCGTCATTTACGGTTCATAGATACCAAACTTGCCCATATTCGATCATGCCCAAAACATCATAGCGATTCTCACGGAACCTCAGACGCTCCTTTTGCCCTCATGTAGGCAAGCACTAGTCGAAATCAGAATCGATTTCAATATTCATCAGATCATTCAGGTGTTGCTGGAACATTATCCTATCCATCAATGCCTCTTTGGTAACAGATGGCCTTCTTATACACGTAGTAGCACAAAGGCCACATAAGGCAGGACCACACTGTACACAAAGACAAAACGTGAACAGAAACGTCACAACAATCCCTATAATCATCAGAATCTTCCAACCCCAGGTCAACATCAGGCCCCAAAACCATCCTAGAAGCGTCCAATCTCCCTCGTCCACGTGTATGGACTCTGAGATTTTATGCAACTTTGAGATGGCTTGATAGACAGTTGGAGCATTATCAGGTATAAAAATACAACAACTCGAATGGATGACCTTACACACACCACCTCTATCTGCTAGTACAACGTCTAGAACCATACGGTTCTGTAGCGTCATAAGTCTATCCGCTTGAAGCTCTGCTGTCAGGTTACCAAGGGCGCTTGCAGTGATATTAGCAGTCGATTCAACCACACGAGTCAGCTGTCTCAAGTTCCTACTATTAACCATAGGACCCCAAAACGGTAGAAAACCCTTAAAGAAGTCTCCTGCCTCTTGACCAGCAGTATCCTCTCTACTAATAACGCCTCTCACAACTCTAGTCTTGTGATAGTCTGAGGCAACGGTAAAAGTCGGTGGTAGAAGATTCGCGATATAACAGGTGCCTGAGAAATCACGAGGCAACCATGTATAAGCACGATCGTAACACACAAAATAAGTACCCTTGGCAGTCAGAAAGACAGGGGAAGAGAGCATCGGTAAGACATACGTCTCAGTACAAGCACTCTTCCCAAACTGAGCTCTCGGATTTTGACCAAGACCTTGCAGACAGAAGTGACCAAGGTGAGGTACGATCCAAATCGGAGACGAGCTCTTAAGTTGTCTATCACCCACTGATATACTATACTCAATCTCACTCAGATCCTTATATGCTCGCACCTCCTCCTCTGGGATAAGCGATGCATCAAAAATGTCTCTATCTAAATCAGCAATAGCTATCGCCAAAGACTTGTGGTACGGGCCAGGACCAAGGTTTACTGAGCGTGGTTCTCGATGGGGGTAGGAATCTAGTGCACTACGGAACATAGTTTGGAATGCTTGCGCTGACCTCTGGGGACTATAAGGAAGAACTAAATACGGAATACCCTTATCCATGGTATGTGGCATTAACCCACACACCCAACAATTAGTGGTATTCACCACCAACTGATGCTGATGTAGGAGTTGAACAAAGGAATTATTCATAAATTCCTCACGTCTAACCTGTTCATGTTGGGGTAGGAGATGGAAAGAATGTGGAGAAATAGTGGGAACAAAATTCAAATCATGAGAAGGAGAGGTAGGTGAAATGGTATCCAATAGTAACTGACTCCCAAAGTACACTCCACCCCCCAATTGCATAGAAACAGTTAGAAATAATATAAAAACCTGAAACAGAAAACATTTTGTGCGAAACACCTTATGCAATTTAGATCTTTGCACCAACATTTCCTCTCCTTTCGACAGCATAGTAAATTCCATCCTCTAAAAAACCGTCCGTGACGTTCTTGACGCACTTCGTTCTGAGTGGCGATTATCAATTCCCAGGAGTTCCCAGAAATCGACAAAAGAAATCGACCTAGTGTCAATAACCTGCTAAACAGAAGGAAGTACCCGCACGGCCCTACGGCCAACCCAGATGATAGGTTTTAAATGAATTGAGCATTCAATTTAATATAAGTCTCTTAGCTGCACGAAAAGGAAAGGGTACACACAATATAAAATGTCCACAATATTCAAGGCAAATGTAAGGGGGTAATGTAAAATCAAAAATAATAAAAGGAATTTATTTGTCCTTATTGCGTGGTCGAAGAAAATATCGACATCTCCCGGGTCGAGTCTGTTCTTCAAACAACGGTTCAGATGGCAAAGCAGTGTTCGATTGCTCAGGTAATAATCCAGGACTCGAACTCTCCACTAGTGATGACGTAGGTAAAGTTTCGGTTGATTCAACAGGGATGTCTGATTGCACTAAATCGGTCTTTACAAGCTGAGCATCACTGAATGGTATAAAACCCGGGACCGTACTGGTCTCTGTCGAGGCGACTCCTTTCTTGATCCATGCATCTGCTGGCAAAGGAAACGGAACTTTCTTGGTGTGGGTGGCATGCACCCAATGCTTTCTGCCTTCCAGTCGAACCGCCGTCCTTGTTGCCAGTAACACCTGGTGGGGTCCCTCGAACCTTGGCTCGAGATTGCGTTTTCGTCCAAAGTTCCGGGTAAGCACCCAGTCACCTGGTTGGAGCCGATGACCAGGTCCCTCAGTTTGTGCCGGTAAAGCTTCAAAGACCTGTTGATGAATCAAACTCAATTTAGCAGTCAGATCATAAAGATAGTCAATCAACATTGGATATTCAATTCTGTTAAACTCCTTAGGCCTCGGAACTCCCCAAATATTCGCAGGACGGCCGAACACAATCTCATATGGGCTAAGCCCTACTCGAGAGTGCACGGTTGCCTTTGTCGATAAGAGAGCTAAAGGCAAAGCATCCGGCCACGATAAACCAGTCGTTGCCTGGATTTTGGCAAGTTTCAGTTTCAGGGTGCCATTATATCCTTCCACCAAACCTGCCGACTGAGGATGATTAGCGCTATGAAATTTTTGGACTATGCCTAGGCCACGACACACACTCTTCATCACACTTCCCACAAACTCACTTCCGTTATCTGACCATACAATCCGTGGCATTCCATACCTAGGGAAATATTCCTTGAGCAGGATTTTTGCTGTTGACAGGGCAGTATTATCCTTAAGAGGGTAGGCCTCAATCCATCTGGAGAACGCACAAACCACAACTAGAACATATTTCAGATTATTGCATCTCTCCATATGGATGAAATCCAATTGGATAACTTCAAAGGGACATGTAGGGGGAGCAAAGTGACCAGGTGGAGTGGGGGTGCCCTTACCAGGATTATACATCAAACATACCATACAGTTCTTAACCACTCTCTCCGCACAGTTAGTAATCCCATCATTCTTCCATACAGGAGACAACAACTTGCATATGCCTTTCGCGCTAATATGGGCTGTGCCGTGGGCCATTGTAACAACAGCAAGCACATATGCATCCGGTAACATCCATCTCTGTTTTTCTGACAAGTCAACCCAACATCCATTCCCGTCTAACTTCCCCGTGCTTTCTTTCCACTTAGTCTTTTCCATCTCAGTGGCCTCGTTCTGTATTTCCTTCACACTTTCGATTGTGTCTTCACACATGCTAGTCTCCGCTGGCCATCTCACTGAACTCGTAACATACATTCGATTTGTCAGATCTCTGGCTGTCTCTTTAGCAGTCTCATCCGCAAACGCATTACCACGGCCCACATCATCTGTCACTTTCCGATGCGCACTACATTTAATTATGGCCACCTGCTTAGGCAATGTAAGTGCATCCAAAAGATCATTCACAAGCTGTCCATGCTGAATCTTCGTGCCATGCGACGTGAAAAATCCTCTTTCTCTCCACAATCGACCAAAACTATGCGCTACACCAAATGCATACTGACTATCGGTAAACACATTCACCCGCTTGCCTCTAGACAACACACGCTCTTGTCAACGCAATCAATTCGGCCGCTTGAGCCGAATTCTGACTCAATCTCGCAGATTCCACAACCGTACTCAATGTCACTACAGCATACGCAGTCGTAACTTCACCATTCGGCAACTTAAAGCATGAACCATCAACATACAAAGTACCATCGGGATCTACCAATGGAGTGTTTTTCAGGTCAATACGACCTTTCGTCTCTTCTTCAGTTCTTAAGTAGCAATCATGTGGTGCTACATCACCTGATTCCGTGCTGACCGGCAACAATGTTGCTGGGTTCAACACATTACAACGTTTTATTCGTATATGACTTGCCAAAAGTGTCAACTCATACCCAGACAACCTTGCACTCGTCAAGTGTTGAGTTTTTGTTCGATTCAAGAGAGTGTCAACTGCATGCGGAACCTTCACCGTAAGCACATTATCCATGACCAGACCTGCGGACTGTCGAATGGACACCGCAGCTGCCGCTGTTTCTCTTAAACAACTCGGCAATGCTCTAGCTACTGGGTCTAAGGTCGAGGAAAAATATGCACATGGACGCTGTTTGTCACCAAATTGTTGCGTCAAGACACTCAACGCACAACCATCCCTCTCGTGAACGTATAGTGTAAATGGCTTACTGTAATCAGGAGTGCCTAACACAGGAGCCGAACACAACGCATCACGTAATTCAGAAAAACTTTTCTGACACTCTTCAGTCCATGGTAAAGGAGTCGGAACATCCTTACACGTGAGGGCTAATAATGGTTTCGCTAATAATGAAAAATTCGGAATCCATTGTCTGCAGTATGACGTAATACCTAGAAAGGCACGTACATCTCTCTGAGTTCTTCGCACAGTCATTCGAGCAATCGCTGCAATTCGTTCTGGGGTCAACCTTCTCCCCTCTTTTGACAATAAGTGACCCAAATAGGTTACTTCTTGACAACAATATTGCAGCTTAGAAGGTGACACCTTGTGATGTAGGTCACATAGATGTTGCAACAATGATACTGTAGCAGATCTGCAAATATCCTCGGTATCGGCTGCCATCAACAAGTCGTCAACGTATTGAATCAAAGCCGCACCCGTCGGTAACACAAATGCATCAAGTTGACTTTTAAGGGCTTGGCTGTAGATCGATGGACTCTCACAGTAGCCTTGAGGTGCGCGTGTAAACCTAAAACTTCGACCTCCTAATGAAAATCCGAATAGATCTCTGCTTTCCTCAGCGATCGGAATACTAAAGAAAGCATTCTTTAGGTCAATCACCGTGAACCAGGAGGCAGAAGCTGAAATCAGGGTCAACAAGGCTGTAATGTCAGGCACCACAGGAAACTGTGGGATCACTATTTTATTTACCTCTCTTAAATCAATTACAAAACGATACACAGGAGGTTTAGTTGTATCGGTTCGTTTCAAAATGGGTAACACAGGACTATTACACACATTTCCCCGAGTTTCTTCAATGACATCCTTTTTAAACAGGTCATAAACGATCGCTAATAGCGCTCGCTCACCATCAAGAGAGATACGATACTGAGGTATACGTGGTAATCGAACATTCGTTTTCAACTGAACCACATAGAGTGGAATGTTTAACAGGCCCACATCATTGGGACCTGTTGCCCATAAAGACGCAGGAAGAGAACTCAATTCCGGTGGGAACTTATCCATTGATAGGTACATAGGAGAGATAACCCTCTGACCTAACGTAAGCTCCACTCCTTCAGGAGAGCAATACAAAGTCGCATATAACCGTTTTAACAAATCCAGACCCAAAAGATTCTTACCCCACCCAGTGGATAGAATCAATGGAGCCTCCAGCTCACGAGAACCAATCGCAAGGGACAAAGGGCTAGAGACAGGATTGCTAACAGGGGCGCCAGAGAATCCAATGGAAACATTCGTTAAGCCAGACAAAGGTGCGCCAGGGAGTTTGGAATGCATGATGGAACTTTTTGCTGCACCAGTGTCCAACAGAAAAGGCTCAACTACGCCAGATGTGGCAACCGCAACGTAAGGCCCTCTCTGATCAACCGGAACTGACACTACTCCCTCTCTTTGTCGATGGCTGTCCTAGTAACGGTCGTCTGTAACAATCCCATGCTCAACATAATAATCGTCCACATGGTACTGTGCAGATTTATCGGACCCCGCATTTCGCTGGTCGACACAATTATTCGCGTCCGAGGAAACAGTAGAGTGCTCATGATTTTGAACGAAACCTCGACCTCTACCTCGAGAGGCCTGTTGAGGACCACCACGACCTCCCCGAACCGAAACATTATTATAACGATCACGTAAAGCAGGACAATCAAATTTTATATGGCCCTCTCTCCTACAATATGCACACTGATTATACCCAAGCGTAGATCTAAAGTCAGAGGAGTCAGAGCGCGACTGCATCCTAGTGGACTGTGCTTGTGTTCGATACTGCTGTTGTAAATCATTTTGATTTGAACGTGGAGGATATGCCTGCTGCAACAAAACCTTTGTTTTGAGCTCCTTCGTTTTCTTGTCTGAACGATCACTTTCTTCTTTTTCCCTATTCTCATAATATTGAGCCGTCGCTAATATCTGTGCAGTGGTTGAAACAGCCCATGCACTTTCCGAGTTTTTCAATTTATTGCATAGCTCTGGCAACAAATTTAACACAAACATATCAACGAATAACCGTTGGCCTCCTTCGGTGCTCATGTCCTGACCACTATGATCGACAAATGCCTCCTCGAATCTAGTAAAGAAATCGGAGACACTCTCGTCTTTCTTTTGCTTGCAAGCCGATAATTTATCCCAATTCACCCTCATCGCTGGCATGAGTGTTTTCATAAGTGTAATGATTTTCTGGGGTAGATCCAAAATTAACTGCTCGGGCTTAGCCCCACCAATTTGTCGTCCATCAGCCGCTACTAGTGTAGCCCAGTCACCACCTAACTCAACTAAATGATTCTC
Source organism: Lissotriton helveticus (assembly GCF_964261635.1). NCBI lineage: Eukaryota > Metazoa > Chordata > Amphibia > Caudata > Salamandridae > Lissotriton > Lissotriton helveticus. The sequence continues at coordinate 284,042,710 of NC_136068.1, read as the reverse complement.
TTGGCGCATTTTTGCCCAAATTGGTTGTGGTACGACATTTCCAAACAGCATATCGATGTCAGCAAGGTTCATAATAGAAGCATCCGCCAGTTGGGATAACTCCTTATAATAACCTGCCGGATTCTTGCGTGGATCAGGCAAGGATTGTTTCACCTGCAAAACTTCTGATCGCTTCCATGGGAGGTGTATCCAAACTCTTTGGAAGTATGGAAGAATCACAGGATTAGCATTAGCATCACCTGGCATCCATACTGGCGGAACCTCTCTCATAGGATACTGACCAGAGTTCGTTTTCGTATTATCGGTGTCATCATCAAATGACACACGAGAAGGCACTGTGGATCTAAAGGCTAGCAATCGCTCTAGTGCACGTCGTACATCTCCACCTACAATCATACCGTTCGAAAATTGACTCTGAAGTTCAGTCATATCGGGCGGTACATTATCTAAATCATCATTATACCATTCTTCTCTCAAAAAGTTACACATTTCTTCAAACACGAATCTCTGAGTGGGCTCATTAAACTGAGAGAATGTATCAAAAACCATGCGCGGAGGGTAGTTAGCAGGGTGTCTTATCCATCTACGCGCCATAGTTACCAACGTGGCACTCTCCCTTCCACCAGGGATTTGACTTCGTCTCTGAGGAGTTTCAGAGACATCGGATCGAAATAACGATCCAGAAAGTGGGGAGTAAAGGGTAGCAACAGTATTAGGGATACGATTACGAACAGAAGGAGAAAGAAGAACTGGAGCAACAACATTAGAAGTGAACGTAGGGACAGCAGAGGTAGTCAGGACAGTTGAGGTAACAGGAACAAAAGGCTGAGGAGGTACAGGCAAAGGAGCAGTAGAAGGGACAATTACAGGACCAACAACAGGCTGACCAGCAGCCGCTGGAACAATAGGAGGAACTATAGGAGGAACTACAGGGGCTGTGGCACCCTGTGCATAAGGAGGTGGCGATTTCAATAAATAGGCTAACAAGGGATCCTCCTTCACATCTTCTTCCTTTTTAACATGATTAGATGGTAAAACCGGATAACATTTATCTACCTGCATGTGATGCAGTCTAGTAGAAACTTCTATCTCTTTTTCTGCTTTATCTCGCTGATATTGTTCTGCACCTTGCATCATAGTAATGATACCTTCTTTTTTATTTTTCTTAAGCTGTTTGATTTCTTTCTGCTTGGCCTCTTTACGCCATAACCGAAAAGAATCAAACATAGCAGGCCTAGCTTTCTTTTTAAACAATTTAGCTTCAAGATTATCTAATATCGTAATTTCAAAACTTCCATGCGGTGGCCAACTAAGGTCACCATCGTTTTTCGTATAACGAACCCAATATTCATTATATATAATAGGGCCTACACCATGTCGACTATAGAGCGCATAAATTGGAGTTCCAACTGGAGGTATCGGACACGAGTCCTCCAACCGGGAATCAGTGTTATAACATTTAAAGAAACCAAAGAAACCACTACGGCTAGGCATCTTGCGCACTAACCAAGTATCAAACTTCAAGGGTTATCGAAGCGCTAATTCTTCGTGAAAGACAAAACCCTCGGTTTTTGGCAATTGCAACTGTCAAATAACAACTAAGAACCAACAACTAAGCACCACAAATGCAATGGAACCATGCAAAACAACTAAGCTTCAACAACAACCAAGGATACTGGGAGCGACCCACAAATACTTAACTGAGAGTACAATGGCGTCACCAGGAAGGCCCGTTTATCGTCTCGCCGTACAAAGGACTACGCCAGGCGCCAAAACAGGTCGACAGTCAGGGCATCGGTCCGTCGCAGCCGTCAGGAGGCGGGAATCTTCGCGGGGAAAATCTTCGGACCACTTATTTCGACAACAGGATCGATGAAGCGGGGTGCACCTTCCCTCGGAGATTTCACACGAAGTTCCTCACAATCGTCAAGCTTTGGACCGGTACTGCTGATGTCGCCCCACGTTGGGCGCCAACTGAAGGACTGGACTTTTTCTAAGGTCCAGCGGTGCCAGGGAACAACACCTGAAACCTTCGTGGGATACCTGTTTAGCGCACAAATGACGGAGACACGGGACACTTCCTTCGGCGTCAAAGATCAGCGTTTATTACTGCAGGGAGGCAAAAGTCACAAGAAGTACAACAGAGTGTAGGTTCTGAGAGTCTGCTTCAAATTGCAAATGTGGATCGCTCCTTTTATACACATTTTCGTCGTTGCACAACATACGAACAAAAGGTTACAACTCAGTTCCCACAATAAACTTCAAAAGGACTTCTTGAAACCCGGAACATAATTACAGTAACATTGCCGGTTCCCAACTGTAAAAGCACATCTTCTCACCGTTAGGCACATTCCACTCTAGTTGTAAACGGACGAAAGAAAGAGACAAGAACAGCTGCAAGGAAGACAGACAACAGTAGAGAAAAGAGTGTGAGGGTAATATCGGAAGCATGATCACAGGATCAAAGGATTCGATCCTAGCACATGCACGGCTGAAACAATAGACCGGCACAGCAAGATTACCCTCAAGCGGAGCCATCTGCCTTTGCAATGTCATTCCCCTGGTCATAAAAGACGCGTGAAAGGAATATGCGTCTTCCGTAAGGCTTGGGAACTAAGGGTCATGACGCGGACAGTTGCCTGCTAACTAACTACGTGAGGGCAAGAAACAAAATGGATGCCGTATCTAAAATGGAACCCGAGGGTTCAGACGAAGAAACGCGTAAATAAGGCGAACCCTTCCAAGTAGTGTAACGAAAACGCGTACACTTACTAAACTCGTCATTTACGGTTCATAGATACCAAACTTGCCCATATTCGATCATGCCCAAAACATCATAACGATTCTCACGGAACCTCACAAGGTTCTACTTCAGTTCAGGAAAACATAAAAACGTCCCACAGGTATACCCCAAAAGATGGGTAGGAGGTAGAGTAGTAATACTTCAGTTCACCCATCCACACCACTTGATGTCTCAGAGGAGAGTGACATTCCAGAACAGGCCTCATTTTCTGGGTATTGCACTAGAAGCAGCCACAGGCAGCAAGGCAGCGCACCGAGGACACAGACACCATCCCCTAGGACAAGGAAATCTTTCACCGAACACAACATCAGCTACCCTGGAGTTGACACACAGGATCCTCAAGGGGTGTTGGGGGACAGGGATTCACATGTAACATAGGCATACCCCTCAAAAGATACTCCCAAGGCCAGGGACATTCCCAAAGACAAGGACACTACAAAGGAAAGGGCACCTCCCAAGGCCAGGGACACTCCCAAGGACAAGGACACTACAAAGGAAAGGGCACCTCTCAAGGCCAGGGACACTCCCAAGGACAAGGACACTACAAAGGAAAGGGCAGCTCCCAAGGCCAGGGACACTCCCAAGGACAAGGACACTACTAAGGAAAGGGCAGCTCCCAAGGCCAGGGACACTCCCAAGGACAAGGACACTACTAAGGAAAGGGCAGCTCCCAAGGCCAGGGACACTCCCAAGGACAAGGACACTACAAAGGAAAGGGCAGCTCCCAAGGCCAGGGACACTCCCAAGGACAAGGAAACTACAAAGGAAAGGGCACATCCCAAGGCAAGGGACACTCCCATGGAAAAGGACACTACTAAGGAAAGGGCAGTTCCCAAGGCCAGGGACACTCCCAAGGACAAGGACACTACAAAGGAAAAGGCACCTCCCAAGGCAAGGGACACTCCCAAGGACAAGGACACTTCAAAGGATGGTACACTACAATGGACAGGGACACTACAAAGGACAAGCCTACTCCCAGGGACAGGTTACCGATCACGGATCAGGCACATTCCAGAGACAGTTTGCCTCCTATGGGCAAGGCACCTCCCGGGGCCAAGGGTTCTCCCACGTACACGAGCACCATCAAGGACAGGCATACATCACCCCTGCCTGCCCTGAGGCTGATGTTGGTGAAGGAACGTAAGACACATGTGTCTGCGGTGGAGTCCCCCCATACCTCTACTCCCATCCACACCCCGCAGAAGCAGAGGAAGCAGTACACTATTGTTGCATCCCCATTACACACGATGCAGAGGGCAGAAGGCAGGCCCAGAGCAAACATCAAGCAGGGTGCAGCACGTCCCCAGAGAACAGACCCCCACCAGCACATGATCCAGCTTTGATGGGTGATGTTTCTGATGAGGCCACGCCACTTACCACTCCAGTAATGTCCGGGGTGCCCCTGCATATCCCAAAGAAACGGAGACACACACCAGTGACACCTGCCCACACCAATGTTGCTCCAGTACAGCTGTCCCCAGCTCCCAGAGCCACCCTGCCTCCTGGCCCATACAGCCCTGTGGCTCAACATTTCACTGGTCCTAGTGGGTCAGCTGCAGTTCACTCTCATGTGTCAGATAGTGCCACAGTGTCTGTTGTTCGATGTCATGCCTCATGTAGTAGCACTGTGTCAGTTGTGCCCTCTCCTGTTTCAGGTACTGGCACTGTGTGTGTTTGCCACTCTCATGTCTCAGATGCTGGCATGGTATTTGTTGGTCACTGTACAGGGACATGTCCTGGCAGTGTGTCTGGGTCTATAGCTCATGTGTCAGTCACTAGAAGTGTGGCTGTGTCTCAAACTCCTGTATCTGGTGTTGGCAGTGTGTCTGGGTCTATGGCTCATGTGTCAGTCACTAGAGCTGTGGCTGTGTCTCAAACTCCTGTATCTGGTGCTGGCAGTGTGTCTGGGTCTATGGCTCATGTGTCAGTCACTAGAGCTGTGGCTGTGTCTCAAACTCCTGTATCTGGTTCTGGCAGTGTGTCTGGGTCTATGGCTCATGTGTCAGTCACTACATCCGTGGCTGTGTCTCACACTCCCGTTTCTTGTGCTAGCAGTGTGTCTGGGTCTATGGCTCATGTGTCAGTCACTAGATCTGTGGCTGTGTCTCACACTCCTGTTTCTGGTGCTGGCAGTGTGTCTGGGTCTATTGCTCATGTGTCAGTCACTAGAGCTGTGGCTGTGTCTCACACTTCTGTCTGGTGCTGGCAGTGTGTCCGAGGCGACTAGGTCAAGCAGTCCACCAGATTCTGTGCTGTGAGGTGTAGCTCCCATCACTCACATATCATTTGACTTGGTGTCTAGATTGTCAATTGTAATGACACTTGCATTATTAATGTCCATGGGACCGTGCGCTTGACCCACGTACCTTTGTTGCCTCAGATGTACCTGCTCTATTCTCTGCCATGGACTGTTGATGCACTTAGCCCCTCTCATGTGCTGCCTCAGATGTATCTGCTCTGTGCCATGGACTATTGATGCTCGATGCCCCTCTCATGTGCTGCCTCTGATGTACCTGCTCTGTTATGGACACTGCCCTATTGCTGTTCTGATACTGCATTGTGCCCTCTCATGTGCTGCCTTTGATGTACCTGTGCCTTGCCATGGACTGTTGATGCACTTAGCCCCTCTCATGTGCTGCCTCAGATGCACCTGCTCTGTTCTCTGCCATGGACTGTTGATGCACTTAGCCCCTCTCATGTGCTGCCTCAGATGTACCTGTGCCTTGCCAATGACTGTTGATGCACTTAGCCCCTCTCATGTGCTGCCTCTGATGTACCTGCTCTGTTATGGACACTGTCCTATTGCTGTTCTGATCCTGCATTGTGCCCTCTCATGTACTGCCTCTGATGTACCTGCTCTGTTATGGACACTGCCCTATTGCTGTTCTGATACTGCATTGTGCCCTATCATGTGCTGCCTCTGATGTACCTGTGCCTTGCCATGGACTGTTGATGCACTTAGCCCCACTCATGTGCTGCCTCAGATGTACCTGCTCTGTGCCATGGACTATTGATGCTCGTTGCCCCTCTCATGTGCTGCCTCTGATGTACCTGCTCTGTTATGGACACTGCCCTATTGCTGTCCTGATACTGCATTGTGCCCTCTGATGTGCTGCCACTGATGTACCTGTGCCTTGCCATGGACTGTTGATGCACTTAGCCCCTCTCATGTGCTGCCTCTGATGTACCTGCTCTGTTCTCTGCCATGGACTGTTGATGCACTTAGCCCCTCCCATGTGCTGCCTCTGATGTACCTGCTCTTTTCTCTGCCATGAACTGTTGATGCACTTAGCCCCTCTCATGTGCTGCCTCTGATGTACCTGCTCTGTTATGGACACTCTCCTATTGCTGTTCGGATACTGCATTGTGCCCTCTGATGTGCTGCCTCTGATGTACCTGTGCCTTGCCATGGACTGTTGATGCACTTAGCCCCTCTCATGTGCTGCCTCAGATGTACCTGCTCTGTTCTCTGCCATGGACTGGTGATGCACTGAGCCCCTCTTATCTGCTGCCTCTGATGTACCTGCTCTGTTACGGACACTGCTCTATTGCTGTTCTGATACTGCATTGTGCCCTCTGATGTGTTCCCACTGATGTACCTGTGCCTTGCCATGGACTGTTGATGCACTTAGCCCCTCTCATGTGCTGCCTCAGATGTACCTGCTCTGTGCCATGGACTATTGAAGCTCGTTGCCCCTCTCATGTGCTGCCTCTGATGTACCTGCTCTGTTATGGACACTGCCCTATTGCTGTTCTGATACTGCATTGTGCCCTCTCATGTGCAGCTTCAGATGTACCTGCTCTGTTCTACCCAGTGCCCATGCTCTTGGATACTCTCGGATTATACCACTATAATGTGCGTTAAAGCAAGTCAATCGTGTGTAGTGGTTTGTCTTTGTCATTTCTGGTTGTCTCCTTGCATTGTTGTTATATTGGTGCTATCGTAAATGCTGTTTCCCCAACATGACCCTCCACCTCCCCACGTCACTGCCCCCGAAGGTACTCCCCTTCCCTGAGCAATTGGTGTGTTGGCGTACCTGCGTCGTCGTCGGCGACGGTCCATGACTTGCTGGTGGTGAAGCACGAAGAGAATAGGGAATGCGTGGAGCGCTGGGTCCATGACGGCGATCTGCCTGTGGTGGGTATCCCTGCAATGTTGGGCCTCTCCGCTGTGGTGAATCCGCCGTGTTCCGGCAGGTTGTTTTTCCGTAGCGATTTGATGTGTGTTTTCTGCCATCATGATTTACAGGACGGTCGGAGACGTCATTCCGTACGGCGGTGTCTCTGGATTGGTTACGTCCGCCTCAGGGTCGGGTGTAGTTCCGCGGCGGTACGTGCTCTTCCGCGGCGTACGGACATTTGACAGTGCTTCCCATCCTAATATGGCGGACGGACTGGCCGCGGCTGGCGGACTGTAAAAAGGTATTTTCCACCTATTCCAGGACGGCGGTCGGCCTTCCATCCGCCATCGTAATCGACCCCATAGTGTGCACCACAACAGTGGAAAGGCTTCAACGCAACATAATTCAAAAAGGCAAACAAGAATTTCGCCACCCACTCCAGCCAAAATATACGCTGGAGAACCCAACTAACCAAAAAAGGAACTACATCTACAAACACAGTGGTGTACACCATAGGGGTATGACTCCGCCGTTAATAGCAAAGCCCGAAGGAAACAATAACTGCATATTAGTAACAAGTACTGAACAAATGAGCAATATACAATAGTTAGCATATCACAGGACTATATAATGCATAGTCCGACAATATGAGTCAATGGAGGGTTGACTTAATGGGCTGCAATGAAAAATGTAATGGCAATGAGCCATCACCAAAACACCGGGGGCAAATTACTATGTGTGTGTCTCAGGCAAAGCGGGCGCCGAACCCCCAGGAGCCGCCGCACCAGGTCTCGGGCCAAATGGACGAGAAACGACCTTGATAACGAATCCATACAGCGTGTGTACTAAACAACGAATCCGGAACAACGACCTTTCCAAGAACAACAACATCAACCACTACTTTACCTGAACTACGACTAATACGAACAACGACCTCCTTAACCACAACTTCAAGATATTTAACTTTGTGCTTGGCACCTGGGTTTGTAGTGTAGTTCCTATATTCCCAATAGGCTCTGCGCATTGGAATAATATATTCAGCAGTGTAGACTTAGGACTGAGGTCGACTAGGTCTCTACTGACTATATTAGACTTAAGGTTTGCCAGCTAGCTCAGAGGTCACTAGAAACTTTCTCGAATAAACGAGGAGGAGTTTAACCTCTCTGGATAGACAAGAAGGGATTAGCTTCTGACAACCATAAAACATGACAACTTTGCTCCCTCAGGGTAAGAGTGTATCTCTAGAGTCGTGTGAAAACAATAGACAGCTATTTCACCAAGTCACGTGTGCGTACTTCGTTTCACCAGAATGCAGAGAAAAGAAAGACGGGCGTTTTCAATAAAAGGTGTGATTTATTGAGCAGTCTTCTTTCTCATACAAGAGAAATGAATTGCCACAATTGCAATACTCATAGTAAAGTAAACTGCGTACAGTAAAAGGAGGATTATAAAATAATACTGTAAAAGCATTGATATGGTTTCTTAGCCATATGATACTTTAAAATAGATAAAATATATACATACATATATACATTGACTAAAGTACTCAGTGCTTCTAAATACGCCTATCCCGGTGTACCTGACCTAAGCCTAATACGTGGAAAGGAGTAAGTAAGTAGCAGTTTAAGTTAAGTTTTTTTGCCAAGAATCTGACTCAAGAATTCTCCTCAAGGTTTTAGTCAGCTCCGTACCTGGGTAATAGAAAGCAGGAGGTCTGGTATCTCTCTCTCAGGACTCGATATCCCAGTAACCCGCGAAGGTATCTGGAAACACCGGAGTTGGATTTCTCGGCAGGAGAAAAGACAGCATCTCTCTCAGTGTGTCAAAAGGGAGGGGCAGCGTCCATGGGCTCTCGCATCAGCTGGGCTCTCGGGCAAGTAGATAGCTGCTCTGCTCCAAAACCACCACCGTGTGTTTGCTTAAGGCAATGTTGGTATATTTATACCTGAAAGGTGCCGGGTTTGACGTAAGGTTGGACATAAGACGTCAATAAAGATGTGACTAAGAACTGGCCGTTCTTACAGTGTTTCACCGGAGTTCTAGGACGAAATCAAAACAAAAGCAAGGGGGATTTCCCAGGTTGCTGGAGGTTTGGTTTGTTTAGAGAACTCGTTGTGCTTTCCAGGGGTCCGGGGAAGTAGCCTTGCTTAATGTGACTGCATGGGCTGCGACTGAATAGGGATATGATTACTATGCCTTTATAGGGATATTATTGATTATAACCAAACAAGGGCATAAAATAGAAATATCGATTCAGGTTCCTAGATAAAAACACAATACCCACTCCACGATCTAATGTCCATCATTACTAAAACTAAGCAATAGTAAACATTTAAAGGTGCATGTGTATTCCAACCCACCCCAAAATAAAAATTTTGCATTTGAAATGGCGTATGCGAAATACATGAAAATGATTATTGGTACTGTACGCTTTTCAAGCAGTGTAATCATTCAGTTTAAACGATGCATATATATAATTAGCTGAACGATTTGCGAAATTTACACATGAAATGGCTCCTAATACAGAAAAGAAGGTCGAGACCATTCCATCACATATAAATATAGTTATTGTAAATGTGCTAGAGGCTGAGGTAATATATTGTCTCTAGAGTTTCCTAAAAATAGAAGCTCTGTTCTCTAAGAATAGTTCTACTTTAAGCAGAGTACAAGTGCCAGGAAAAAAGGTAAATATTTTGGAATTGGGAAAAAATAATTTTGTTTTCAGGGAAAAAAATAGTTCCAAATATTTTCAGTAGCGTTTGTTTATCAAATCCGAAGGCCAAATACAGAGTTCAGGGAACGATGTGTGCTTGTTGCTTAAAAAGTTATTCTTTTTGTTCAGGGGAGAACATCATTTCAGATAGACTCGCAAAAAAGTTGTCTACGGCTTCAGGTGAAAGTTCAACCAAATTTGAAAATGCCGCAACTGAGCAGTCTCGAGCATGATTGCTATCGTCGATGTCAGGATCAGCAATGCTCACAGAAGGTCGTACCTGGGTGATGTTGCTCTCATCTCGTACTTCACTACCACCTAATCGTAGTGGCGAAGTCTCAACGAATGCCGTCATCAGGATGGGTAGCCGCTGGGGACAACACGAAGCATGAGCCGTTACAGGACTTAGCAAAGTATCTGTATCCATTGGTACTGCTGATGGTAGTGTAAGACAGACGTCCAACACGTATTCTTCTCCGCATAGCATACATCGAAGCACAGGTAAGATGCAGTTCTGCCAGATGGGTCTGAATGAAAGAAACCAGGTCATATTCAGATCTCTTAGCCAAGGACTTTAGTTATGCGGTCCCGATAGCGTATAGCTAGGATCGTTTCTTCTATCGTTGCTGGAGTCTTGTCTGCGACTTGGCTTGCCATATCGGAGCAGAAGTATCAAAAATAAAATTCCTGCAACGAGTCCCAAAAGGAGTGGTAGGCCGCCAAAGACAGAATGGACAAAATTAGGAAAAATGCCCAGAACTGTTTTGAAGGGTGTTAACAGTCCCGAAAAAATTGTCTTAAATACATGTGGGATACCACTGGTATCAGACATATTTAGGATTTGGCTTAGCATTTCTGTGAAATGCACGGGGCAATTTGTTGATAAAAGGCTATGTATCTCTGCCGTTGTCCTTGCAACTTGCAGATCATACGTTTCTTTTGATGACGTCAAGGGCACAGTTGTCTGTAAAAGAACAGACTTCATTCTGCTTAAAGTATCAATTCGAATAGAAGAGATATTCAAAGAAGGACAAATTTTCGCCTTCGTGTCTGGAGTGCTGTTTGGATACAATACTTGCATACAGCAAGTGACCATGGAACTAACGCTCACGAGATAAGCTTTCCCTGGCACCATGCCACAACAGCTGTGGTCCACTATTAGAGTATAACTCCCATTAGAAAGCCGTCTAAAGAATGGCACTATTTGTGTTGCAGGTGTGCCGTGCTGGTGAAATGAAAGGGCATTTGAAGTTCCCTCACAGGCCCCATGCAGGTTAATACCTTGACACAGAAGTATACCGCTTAGTGATCGTTTACAATTGTTACCACTAAGAAATACATTCTGTTCCTTTTCACTGTAACATGTGTGTGTGTAAGGCAATTTCCATGATGACTTAATGTACCCTTTACCCAACCTTTCATACTGGCCCGCTGGTATATACTCCTGACAGTATTTAAATTGGAAAGTTGTTATCGGAATTGTTTTTATCCCGTGTATTATCCATTCAATGACAGGTCTTTCTGACATTGGCAATTGTAATCTCTCAAGTTTTTCAATGCTCAGAATCGTATAGCCTGCTCCTTTTTGTGCCAAACTGATTTGTTTATCAGTAAGGTTAAAGATAGAGAATAATGACGTTGTGTTGATTAAATGCCATGGTACGTAGCCTGAACGCAGATTTTGCAACGTCCAGCCAAGCTGTACAATAGAACGTAATTGGGACTGACCGTGTTGTAACATTAGTAAGTCCTGCTCTATTATATCAATAGCAGATGATACAATACTGTCCAGTGAATAAATTCTGGAGGACAGAGTCATTAACCCATTGTCCACAACAGAAAGTGATTTTTCCAAATTAATATGATCAATTTCTCGTATTTTTTCTGCTGTTTCAATTTGCGTTTCTTTCCAAGCTTCGTTGTACGCAGCGTATATACCGGCCGCTATGAAACGTTTTTGACGCTGTTTGCGTTGTCCCATTATGAAATCACGCAAGTCAGCACCGTCTTGAAGTAAAGTCAAGTGTTGCTTAATTTCTGCCATTGTGGATTTCTGTAGCCATTCGAGGCAGAGTTTTCCTACACTGTATGTTGTACCTATCCCTGGATGTTGTCTCTGGAAGTATCCAGGGTCTGGCCTGGTCAATTTGAAACCCTGTATTTTGTTCAGGAATCTATCTTGACAGTTATTTGTGTCTGTGGGCCAGATCAACCATTTTTTCCAATCTGGATTTGTTCTGTTTTGGTTAAAAATATGGGCTACGTCTAGCTCAACATCTGTAGTGCTATTACTGTCAGGTGTTGGCTTTGGAATAGACGGTTTGTTCAAGTCTTTAATTTTGGCTAAGCCAAGACAGGTTGTCTGTTGAATTGTGTCATTCAAGAATATAATTTGTTCTGGGATCATGCAGGCTCTAAATAATGCTTCTAAACCTTGCACCTGCCAATCTTTGGTACCCCAGCTGGTTTTTGTTTCAATGTTGTTTTTCCAAAAATCAAAACCAAATGTAGTCATTTTTTCATAAAATGTTTCCGAATAGATTAATTTAGTATTTGTCAGCATTGTTTTTACCCCTGTCTTATTTAACAGTTTGAAATAAAATGTTTCTGCTTCACTTGTGTTAAACCCTGAGAAGTATGGGAATTTCTCGTAAAATGTTTTTGAACTACCTTTTGGTGGAGTTGCACAATGTTCCCATTGATTATAACTAAAATAATTTCTAGGTTGAGCAGATTTATGCAAATAATGGTGTGCAAAGTGATTGTAGCAGTACATTTCTTCATAATTAGATGAACCCTGTAAGTAATCTTGTTCTGTAAATTTTGCTGACATAACTAAATCTGACATCATATCATTAATACTTTCAAAGTCCCAATCATCAGAGAATGTGCTCGGTTTTACAAAGTCACTTAATGAAACCTTAAACTGGTGTGGATATTTCAAGAGCTCAACCGGGCCATAGATTTTGTAATCCATTTTATCCCAAGCTACCCCACCGGGTATTGGATTAGCTGTGACATTCACTGATGATAGTTCTCTTTTCTCGATGTGAGATGACTTGTGTGGATTTAGGACCAAGTTGATGTTCTGACTTGCCGTGTGTCCATTGTACTGTATTTTCCCTCAATGAATTTTCCCAAACAAAGAACCATGATGAGCCAAAGCAGGAGGAAAAGTACACCTAACACTTTCCAAAATTCAATCCATGGAGAAATCAGATAGGTTTCTTTGAGTTGATGAAAGAGTTCAGTTACTTTGTCTTTAAAAGTTTTTGTTGTTGGCGTTTCTTCAGTCTCGCTTGGATCCTCAGAAAATTCATTGAAATTGATGAAGTAGCCAGATGCAGTTCTGTAAATTGTTGGAATCGCTTCCGGATTTTCATTTGCTTTGGAATTTTCTTTGTTTCATTAGCATAGTCTGAGGCTACATCGTTGTAGACAGGTGTTTCTTGACGAACTGTTGCAATTTGGGTTTTAAGAGGTATAAGTTCCATGGCTTTGTTGCATCATCTTTTTTCAATTACTGCAGGTTTATCAAATGTGATTAGTCTTTCAGTTTGAACCTCTTGTATTGTAGCAAGTTTTGGTACTCTGCTATTTCTTGGGAGTCCACTGGGCCTACTACTTATTATTGGCCACATGATGGTGGTTTTACCAGGTCGATGGATACAACTCGGTTCTCCTTTTTACCAGCAAGGGGCGGTAGTACAACTGATCTTGTTCCGCTGACAGCTAAGACAGGTACTGCTTTTCTGTAAGAAGGCCCAAATTCCTTCTTCACCGCAATCTTCTCTCTGACCAGATCCCCAATCTTTGGAATCCAGACAGGCCTTGCTGGGACAGGTGGTTTATCTTCAGTGGCTGTTGGCTGTTGTTTTAATTTACGTTGCTCAGGGATGTTCTTGTTTAATTTAAGTCCTGTAAAATAGCCAAACGATCTTTGATATCTAAGCATTTTTCTTCTACCACTGAAGTCTGACTATCTAAGTCCTGAATATGCATTCTAGTCCCGAACAATAGTTTGTACAGACGGAAACCTTTTAGAGAATTTCTTGGCAGATTGTTAAGACTATGTTGGACACTTGTTAAATGTTGGACCCACCCATCACCCGAACCTAATACCCTCGCCAATATAGATTGCTTTATGTCCCGGTTTTTTCTTTCCACAATCCCATTTCCCTCAGGATGGAAGGGACAAGAGTACCGCAATTCAATGCCCATGCTGGTCATGGCCTCCTTATAAGCTTGAGAGCTAAAAGCAGGATCCTGGTCAGAATGTAGCATGCCAATTGCGTATGTGCCGATATAGACTCGCAAATCTTTTATAACAGTTCTGGCGTCAGCCGAGCGCTGGTGTCTACATTTTAAGTGAATCTTAGTCTTTAAATGTTAATGTGACGCATTTTTCCTACTGGGTTTTGTGTATAGATAGCCTTATCCTATCTAAACGAAGAGCCATGGCAATACACAGGCCGGTTCGCCACTGCGATCTCTGTTGCAGTCTGGACAGCTTATTGCAAATTTGTGATGTTGCAGGCTCATTCCCGGCCACCAGTATTCTGATTGCAATTCTTTCAGAGATTCCTTGATCTTCAAGTGTCTTAGACCCTCACCCATGTGTGCGTCTGCTATTAACAAGACTCTCCTGTTCGTGTTTGGAATTACTCTATCCCCCACTCCAGGGATTCGAGCAAAAGGAACGGAGTTTGCATCGATTGTGTATGTATAATTGAGTGGATAGTTCACGGGTAGTGCTGCACAGTCGCCTTTTGAAGACGTTTTTACCGGCAGCATAGTTTCCCCGTCTATGTATTTTTCTGAACGCTTTTTTGTGGCTACGGAAGCTTGTTTAGTTGCTTCCGCTGTGGGTGTGTCAGCCAATGAATTCCGTGCAACGTGAACGCCATCACGCTGATGACTCAGTGAATGTATCACGTGAGTCTTTTGTAGTTCTTTCTGTAAAAGAACTATTTGTTCCCAAAGCGTTTTATGCTTGATTGTGGCACCTGTGTCATCTTTGTAACCGTTTTGAACCCAGTTCTGCAAGTCATTATTGTAGGATTTGACGCAGTAATGTGAATCGCACACTATTAGTGTCGGGAATTCGCGATCAGCAATATCGAGCGCCATTTTTAAAGCCAATAATTCAGTTCGTTGACCTGAATTGTCTTTTACAGATTGAGACATAGTTACCAGTGGTCTTAATTTACCTCCGTGCCACCGTCATTTAACAACCTCGCACGTAGCATTGTAAGCTTGCTTTCCCCAAACTGAGGGTTGTGCAGATCGGTCTGTATATATTACACAGGCGTAAAGTCGTAGGGGCAGAATTTCGATTGGCAGAGGATATTCTTTTTCATATGTTAGATCTTTCAGTTTTTTCATGTTCGGGTCAAAATAGTATTTCACTTTTTCTGTAGCAAGAGAATTTTCCCATTGCATCCATTTTGGATCTAATGCCACGGTGGTTAAATTGCGTGTTAATGCCTCAAAGGCTGATTCTGCTGTTAAAACAGTTATCCTTCTGCCTTGGGCTTGGGCTCGTTCTTTTGCTACAGCCTTTTGAACTGCATTTACAATGTTTTCCGCAAGACTGAATGATTTTTCAGCTTGTGTGTACAAATGTGATTTGTAAGCTATTGGTACCGTTTCTCCCTCATTAGAGGTCAGGTACGTGAATCCGCATCTTCCTGGGATGACTCGGATTACAAGGTTGCGTGTGTTATCGCGAGTTTGCAATTTTGTTTTAGCTAACATGTCTGTTTGCAATGATCTCAACATTTCTGTGTGTTTTTGAGTCCAATTGATTGGTTTAAAATCAGGTTTTATTAATTCATAGAGAGGTTTAACCCTCTCTGCATAATTTAGAATGTAAGTTCTTCCGAAATTCAGGAAACCTAGTATTGATTGTAAGTTCTTCAGCGTTTTTGGGGCTTGGAGTACAGCGCATTTCTCTAAGAAATTGTCCGCTAGGCTTTTGCCTTCACTTGATAATTCATATCCTAAAAACAGGACTGTTAGATGGGCAATTCGTGACTTTTTAAAGTTGAATTTGTAACCCTCTGCTGCGAACCCAAGTATTATGGTGTTCACTTTTTTCAAGTGAGTATCCAAGTCATCATCTGTTAGATAGATGTCATCGACATAAGATAATGCCTCCTCATCATATATTTGTAGTAACTCTGTTACTCTTGCCGAGAATAATCCTCGGCTATTCTTGAATCCCTGTGGGAGTCGACAGAAGTTTCCTGCGACCCCATTATTGAGAAAGCGGTCAAATACCTGCTTTCAGGTGCAATGTTTTGACAAAAGAATCCATTAGAGATGTCTAATGTTGTTTTGTATTTTTTGCGCACGATGTTATTCATTAGTGCTGCACTGTGTGAGTTTTGTACTGCAAATGTCTTGCAACATGAGTTAAGATGTCTGTAGTCCAAAACTAGACGATATGAATCGTCTGGCTTGGAGACAGGAAACACAGGATTGTTCATTTGTGAGGTGCATGTTTCAATCACCCCCTGGTATTCAAGTTGATCTAAGATCTCCCTGACTTGCTTTTTCGCTTCTTGCTTAATTGGGTACTGCCTTTGTGCAGTTGGTTGACATTTTAACTGGATTTTGTGAGGAGGAGAGTCCTCATCCCATCCTACATGGTTTTTATATAATGCAGGAGCTTGGGCTACTGCCCATTTTCTTGCATATAATGCTTTTTTATGAGTTGAAATATGATTTGAGAAGGCAGGCATAATCATTTCTTCGCCATGTGGGCACTTCCTGACAAACTCTGGTGGCCAGTCTTTTTCAGCTAAAAGGATGTCATAGCCTTTGGAAAGGTTATCCCAAAATAGACCCCTTACTTTCCTAGTCTTATCTCCCTCTATACGTAATGTTATTTCGTATATTTTATGAGGTTTGCTAACTCTGGTATCTGCAGTTTCCACCTGAATGTATTCATTCGTGTCCACTGTCTCCAGATGATTCATCAGGATCTTGCGAGCTATGGTCACTTCTGCTGCGCTGTCTAGCATTGTCTGGGCCCACTCTCCATTTTTCAGTTGTGTCCTCAGTATCCTCGGCATGTTTAATTATTTTAATACTGGCTACCTTCTTTTTGGGAAATTGTAATTTTCTACTTTGATGAGCAGGTTCCTTGTCTTTGGACTTGACGTGCTCTTCCCTGTGTTCTGACCGTCCTCTTCTTTCCGATTTCTGCGAGGAAGTCTGAAAAGATCGAGAGGGACGTGTATCAATATCTTGATATCTATCAGGTTTCTTCAGATTATCCCTATTTCTAAGGTTGTTTCTTTTCTCAGAGGGCTCCCTCTGGGGAGACTTGTGTCCTTGGTCCGGAGATCTTTCTCTCCGCCGAGGAGAATTTCCTCTGGACTGGAATCTTTTTTCTTTGGGAGTGGATTGTTTATTTCCATCCCAGCTCTTTTTTGGAGTGTTTAGATTATTTTTAATAAATATCTTTTCAGGATTTTCAGTTAGTTGGGGTTTTACTGGTTTCCCACCCAAACTATCTCTTCCTAGTTCTTCATAGGATTTTTCTATGATTCTGGCAAGTTCAAATGGCTGTTCTGCTATATCTGTTTCTTTCAATTTTTGGCGGATCGCCACAGATGCTGCTTCTCCTTTTATGTTGGCTAATAATATAGCCGAGACCTGCTTGAAGTCTTTCAGTAATTTCATACCCAGGGTTAAAGCAGGTTCTGTACCGTATTCGTTTTGAATCTGTCTTAGCACATCTGGTATTATCGCCATAGACGGAACACCATGTGTTTTTGTGTAGATTGAAGCAAAGACTGTACCCCAAGTATCACAGTCCTCCACATGTGGTGTGATCCCCATTGGAAGGCAGATAGTCAGAATTCTGTGTTTCTCAGTAGGGGTTGTATCCGGAAATACTGCCTCTATTTGAGTGATTTTTTGTGCTAACCAGAATGGAATTTGTTCCCGTTTTGCGGGTACTTTACCCAGACATGATTGTATGTTCTGTGGTGTAATTTTGTTGGTGTTCCCTTGATGAGGGGTCAGCTGTGGAATGTTAATAGGTGGTTGGACTGTTGAAGTCCGCATTACATATTGGACTAATTGTTTATGTTTTTTAATCAGTTGTTTTAGCTGTGCTAAAAGTTCCCGGTCTGACATTTTTTCTATGTCTGGATGTGGTGTGTAGCTGGCTAGAACCGGCTACTTCGCTCCTGGTCTACCTAGTGGACCGAGACTGGTGATATGATTATTATGTTTTAGGGCGCCTTTAAACCAGAGCAGGTGCTCTTGGTAATTTAATGGGATTTCCACCTCCTCGAAAGGGGTGTATTCATCCGGAGGTTCCTCTATTTTGTAATAGTGGAAGTCGTGTGTGACAGCGTTTGCTGCTGGAAAGTTTATCTATGAATAGAATACCTCTGTCTGCCGATATTCATGGGCCTCAATTACAAATATGACTGTACCACCTCGTGATGTCAGTCCATTTTCTATAAGTTTAAGAGTTATAGTTTTTCTTATGGTGACCGGAATGAGTATAGCATCCGGGTCATTCTGTTGGAGACTTGTGTCATCCGCTAGGAGTTGAGCTGCTATTCTAGCTGCCTCCCTTTCGTCGTCACTTTCTGACATTTTTACTGACAGAAAGGTTTTTGTTGCAGATCAGGTTTCAAGGAAACAAAGATTAGGTGCACAATATTTTGGAACACTGTATCCTTCAACGTTGACTAAACCAAAAACTATACATAGGAATCTCTTCCTACTAAGTTCCGGCGGATTTTAACCTTTTACCCACTCCAGACGTCTTTTGGAGTATTTACGGGAAAAAGGGTCTGTGTGAAAAAGCACAACTGAGTTACTCTAACATCTTGCGTTAGATTTATCGCCTTACCAAACGTTGGGCGCCATGTAGTGTAGTTCCTATATTCCCAATAGGCTCTGCGCATTGGAATAATATATTCAGCAGTGTAGACGTAGGACTGAGGTCGACTAGGTCTCTACTGACTATATTAGACTTAAAGTTTGCCAGCTAGCTCAGAGGTCACTAGAAACTTTCTCGAATAAACGAGGAGGAGTTTAACCTCCCTGGATAGACAAGAAGGGATTAGCTTCTGACAACCATAAAACATGACAACTTTGCTCCCTCAGAATAAGAGTGTATCTCTAGAGTCGTGTGAAAACAATAGACAGCTATTTCACTCAGTCACGTGTGCGTACTTAGTTTCACCAGAATGCAGAGAAAAGAAAGACGGGCGTTTTCAATAAAAGGTGTGATTTATTGAGCAGGCTTTTTTCTCATACAAGATAAATGAATTGCCACAATTGCAATACTCATAGTAAAGTAAAGTGCGTACAGTAAAAGGAGGATTATAAAATAATACTGTAAAAGCATTGATATGGTTTCTTAGCCATATGATACTTTAAAATAGATAAAATATATACATACATATATACATTGACTAACGTACTCAACTGGTCCTTTTAAATACGCCTACCCCGGTGTACCTGACCTAAGCCTAATACGTGGGAAGGAGTAAGTAAGTAGCAGTTTAAGTTAAGTTTGTTTTGCCAAGAATCTGACTCAAGAATTCTCTTCAAGGGTTTAGTCAGCTCCGTACCTGGGTAATAGAAAGCAGGAGGTCTGGTATCTCTCTCTCAGGACTCGATATCCCAGTAACCCGCGAAGGTATCTGGAAACACCGGAGCTGGATTTCTCGGCAGGAGAAAAGACAGCGTCTCTCTCAGTGTGTCAAAAGGGAGGGGCCGCGTCGTGGGCTCTCGCATCAGCTGGACTCTCGGGCAAGTAGATAGCTGCTCTGCTCCAAAACCACCACCATGTGTTTGCTTAAGGCAACATTGGTATATTTATACCTGAAAGGTGCCGGGTTTGACGTAAGGTTGGACATAAGACGTCAATGAAGATGTCACTAAGAACTGGCCGTTCTTACAGTGTTTCACCGGAGTTCTAGGACGAAATCAAAACAAAAGCAAGGGGGATTTCCCAGGTTGCTGGAGGTTTGGTTTGTTTAGAGAACTCGTTGTGCTTTCTAGGGGTCCGGGGAAGTAGCCTTGCCTAATGTGACTGCATGGGCTACGACTGAATAGGGATATGATTACTATGCCTTTATAGGGATAATATTGATTATAACCGAACAAGGGCATAAAATAGAAATATCGATTCAGGTTCCTAGATAAAAACACAATAGGTTAGTGAGTGCTTTCATTTCTAAATTTCCTTCAAGTGCTGGGTTCATATCACATAGCGGAACTCTTTCGTTTAGATATGTACTCTATCAGGCACACTTTGGGGCAGATTTACTGCAAAGTAACGCAGCACGGTGCAGCGAGTCATTTTGCTATCATTTTGTCTATCAGGCACAATATAATGTCTAGCTGAAAGCGTATTCCAACAAGAGAGAAAGCCGGAACTCCCCGTGCCTTTCAAGACACATTAACATTGCGTCTAGCACACGAGGTTCCATGGATGCGCTCCAGACTTTGAAACCAGGAAGCCTCTCGGTTTCTCAGTCTGGAGCGCAGAAAGCCAAAGAAGTATCCAAAGGCAAATAAGCAGCCTTGGTTCCCCCCCTAAAGTTTGTATTTGGAGGGGGTAGGTCCCTACAAGCAATCTCTTGAAGTATAAGGAGTGGCATCCATGGAACCTCGTGTGCTAGACCCTGCAGGATAGCTGTTGCCACAGATGTATTCCTATCAAGTGACCTGAAGGTATACGTCAGGATCAGGTCATCCATCCTCACATGAGTACAAGTTTCCGTGCTAAATATATATCAAGGTGGAACCTATTTTAAGGCCAGACACAGATTTTATACCTAGTCCTGAAGAAGACCCCACACTGACGAGTCAATATCACAAGTAAGCCCAGGGGTCGAAACGTCGATGCTCTAATGACTAGTGTTTTTGATCACCCAGATTTATTGAACAGTAACTGGAGTAACTAATTACTGGGTTGATACTTGCCCTCAAAAATTGTACACTGTGATTTTTGTTTTTGGAATATATGTTAATGTGTATTGTATATAATGTGTTGTGTTATGTAAATATATATGTCATTTGTTGTGTTCACTTCACGTCACCAACATTGTGATTATTATATATAATTTATCTGTGTGTGTACATATATGTGTCTAAATTGTTTACACAAACTTATAATAATTTTCTATAAAATCATAGGGCCAGATGTAGGTGAGGGACATTTACCGACTCATAAATACCGAATTTTACCGATTCGGTATTTATGAATCGGTAAATATGAAGGAGGGAGATGTAGCAAATTTTTAAATTAGAAATACCGAATCGGTAACATTCGGTATTTACAGATTCGGTATTTCCTATTGATTCCTATGGGCTGTGAAGCCCATAGGAATCAATGGGAAATACCGAATCAATATTTACCGAATCGGTAAATACCGAATGTTGCAAGGGTGCAGGGAGTGTCACTTTGACACCCTCTAGCACCCGAAGTAAAGGCATGTGTGACATGTGGCACACATACATGCCCTAATGGCATGTCTGTGTGTCACATTGCACAGTGTGCATGCACAGATGTGCATGCACACCTGGATTCGGTATTTTACCACACAATAGGATTGTGTGGTAAAATACTGACTCTTAAGGGCCTGTGACACTCTCAGGAGTGTCACCTACATTTGGATTGACCGAATCGGTAAAATTACTGGTTCGGTATTTTACAGAATCGGTAAATTTACCGAATTGGTAAATTTACCGATTCTGTAAATTAATGGCCCCTACATCTGAAAACCCAAATACCGGTCGGTAACGGCCGAATTCGGCCGTTACCGACCGGTATTTGCTCTCCTACACCTGGCCCATAGTGTGATATTAGAACACATGAGTTTTTTCCCAAGTTCTTTCTTTTCTTTTTTGGTTTGGATATAAGTAATAATTTATTATCATTAATTGGTGGTCTCATCTATAAAAGAGAGATAAACTTGATTGAATGATCCTATGCTTTATTTAAGCAAACTACTGGAAGAACCACTGTTCCCTTGAAGCATTAATCCCCAGGTTCTGCACATAAACTGGGTTACCCCATTATTCTATACTGCCATGCATGATAAAGCGTCCCAGTTTTTAGGGCTAGCTTTTGAAGAGAGTGTTCAACATGGTAAGTTTACTGCAGGGCTCCTGCACTACCCGAATATAGTCAGTGTATAGTGCAATTGCAGAGCCTTGATATTGTAGGGATCCCTGTTGCGGGCCATGCGTAAGGTAGTATCACAGTCTCGGAAGTTCAAGAGCCTGGCAATAAACAGCTGGGGAGGCGCCCCCGAAGCAGGCAAAGGTTCAAGTGTCCGGTGTGCTCTCTGAATTATAAAGGCATCTGAGATGGACTTTCTATCAAAAAGTTCTACTAGTAATCGTTCCACAAAAAACAATCCTGTCTGCAAAGGAGGCACCCTTGCACCATGGTGCAAGGGTGCCTGCATTGGCGCTAGGCAGCAAATTGTGCACCAGGGCAGGTGAAAATAAAGGAATGCACCATATTTCATAAATATGGTTCATTCCTGCCGTACGCCAATTACTCATCAATGAGGTATATGGTAGTCATCATGGTCACTAGAATGAGATCTTCTCAGAAGAAATGCCCATCCTCAAGAGAAGATCTCCCTGGGATCCCGTGAACAGCGGCCATCATGTGCAAGCCTCCCCATTGGCTACAAGTGATATTTTATGGCTCCGAAGTTGGAGGGACTAGAGTGGCACTGGGTTTGGCAATAAGGTCTTGTCTTGTGGGGTCGGGCTGCTGAATGTACCGTGAGTACATGGTTGTAGAGCCCCTTTTGGTGATGGGGCCCGAGAGGAAACATTGCCACAAATACAAAGTTGCTCCTTGCCGCTTCGTTGCTGTTCTGTCGCCTCCTCATCGCGCACATTGTGCCCACCACGCTTTACCCTCCTTGGCCAGGCGAACCCCTCGGGGAGCTGCTCCACTGCTCCACAACTCCACTGGCCCCCGTGGCCCTGCGGCTCCCGTGACCTCACTGACCCTCGCAGCCTGCTGGATGGACACTGCTCTGGCATACGACTCTTGGGCACCGGGTCTGCCGACGAAACCTGGAGCAGACTGGTAGCTGGTACCTGGACAGGTCGAGCAGGTGCACAGTGCAGGGGGACGGTGAATGGAAAAGAGCCAAGAGTCGGGAGCAAGGAGCCGAGCTGAGGAGGAGGAGGAGCAGAAGGACTGAGGAGCAGTGTGTTAAGGTGAGGGGGGCTGTACCAATCCCCCTGAAACAGCAACTACCCTGATACTGCTATCCCTGACAGCCCGACAGTCCAGAGCAAAGCCCATTGAATGTTCTTCGTTAGATTCCGCTCTACTGTGCGAAATGCCATCCGCCGCTTCCCGTAGACCAGCCCAGCCCTACGCCCGCACCAACACCATACGCCATAAGTCAGCGGCAGTGCAAGCGCCAGCACCACCATTTTCGCGCTGACACCAACGCCGACGAGGAAAAGGAGACAAGGAAGAAAAGCGTGCAGACCCGGTCGTCTGGCAGTGGCTGCAGAACGCCGTTTCGGCTTGGCAGCTCAAATTGCTGTACTTCGTGATTCAGGCAGGGGTTCAGGGCTCGGAAAATCCGGCGCGCATGGCAGAGGTAAGTGTAGAGTGTGAGAGAGCCTGAGAGTGCCTGGAGTATAGACCGCTGGACGGATAGCCAGCTGAATTACAGCCGTGCCCTCCCTGAGTCTTCAAAAGAGCAAGAGCTCTTCTTCAATATCGTGGGGGCGGGTACCCCAGGGCCAAGTAGCAGGGTTGGCCCCTAAAAAACCCTAAAAATATTCCGGGGCACAATTTGAGAACAAGAAAAATTCCAGCAAAGCCGGGGCTCTCTGAAGAAAGTGGAGGGAGCCCAGAGTTGAAACCAGAGAAGGGAATAAAGAAAAAAACAAAGAGAAATATGGCTGCCAGCAAAAAACAGGATAGCACTGCTGCAAAGTCAATAAAAGAATGTGTGGGAAAACACTTTAAAAAAGTCTTCTCACCTGCAAAAACCCTCGACATAGAGATAATAGAGGCAACACCACTAAATGAGAGCGTTAATGGGAATATCTCCTACCCTGCGATGTGCATATAACTGAATCTTACTAGACCATAGAGTGATATCATCACCGCGCTTGTCCTCCTCACCACGGGATATTTTCTCCAATGACCCGGAGACGGATCCTCGGGATGGTGCGGTCTCAGAGGAGGATACAAGGATGGAGGAAGATGGCTCACCAAGTAGTGAGTCAAGACTGAGTAGAAGTGAAAGGCAGCGCCCGCTTGAGAGCCAGAAAGCTGTGACAGAACTAAGCGAGAAACTGAATCTAACCCTGGAGTCAAACCTGGAACTTTCAGCAACGACCGCCTCATCAATGCTTGACTTAATGCTAATACTACAAAGAACTCTACAAGGACTTTTAGAAGTCACATTGACGAACAATTATATATTAAAAGCGCAAAAAACGCATTTAGCTAAGATAGAGGGAGATGCCAAACACCATCTATGGTAAGACGAGTCCCAGACCCTGATCCACAGCCTCTGTTAGAGGAACAGGCCAAAATAGCTGTCCTACCAAAGGAAATGCATAAGATATATATTTCAAAATGGCCAATGAGAGTAATAAGGAGAGGAGAGGCGTTCAGATTCGGGCAAATGAATAGAGCAAGGCAAGTAACAAGGAACACACAAAAAAAGGGGAGCGTTAAGACAGCGAAAAGACCAAAGGTGGCAAAAGTGAGTGGTGAGGAAAGGGTACAAAAATCAAAGGCACTCAACCCCACTAGGTGCATAACAAGGAAAAAAACAAAGAAGCAAGACATAAGCACGCATTTAGAGGGAAGTTTAGGTACGCAAAGAAACTAGTTAGAGACAAAACTCCAATACTCTCTAAAGAGCCCGGTAGTCAGCCAGGTCTCGGTTATGGAGACAGACTACAACCCAGGGTTACCTGGGAGGTAGGAACTAGTAGGCCAATTAATCAGAAAAATAAGGGCCCCATTAGACATTTGGCATTAAATGGGGTATGGAAGGATGGTAAAGAGAATAAGTGGCTATAATTTGACCAATCTCATTAGGTAAAGGGGGTAAGAAGTTAAGGAAGAGGTTGCCGCTAAATAGGTCACAGCTCCTGCAAGTATTCGCCAAGTGCCGAAATTTGAAAGGTATAGGATCAAACGACCTAAGACAAGTGGGATTTAGGCAAAATAAGGAAGGAAAGGATGTGACGAGAGTTTTGATGTACTCGGACCTGATGAAGACTATGATAGAGAAAGCAGCAAGTGAGATACAGAAAGAGGGGATACGGATAACATCTAAAGAGGAAATACATTTAGAAGTAGAAGGGATAGAGCAGCAACGAACAAACTTTTTAAGGTGTCATGCAGGTTTAAGTAAGATGCAGGTAAAGATAACTGACCCGGAAGAAGATCAAAAGGAAGTAGCTCCACTTGGAAAATTTCAAAATAGTAGCAAACAACTCAGATGTGGGAAATTGGTGGGGAAACTGAAGTAAGGATACAAGCCACGTAGGTCCCTCAAACAGATACATTGAGGGGCGTGGGAGGAAGGCTTGTTAGATGACGTGGAATAGGTAAAGGGTACGCCGCATGGCATAAGAATAGCTTCCTGGAATATAAATGGCCTCGGAGATGAATCTAAACAAAAAAATATAAGGGATCTGGGATTAAATAAGAGATTATTTGTATCCAGGAAACTTGGCTATGTGGCAAGACCCCGACATTCGACGGTTTCTGTCAGTTCAACCGCTTAGCAAAGAAGCAAAGATTTGGCCGCCCACTGGGGGGAATAGTGACAATGCTGTCAACTAAAAAAGGGAAAAGGTTGACGGAAATACCTGTAAAATGTTAATGGTTACTTGCATGTAGGGTAACTCTATCTAAGTAAAACAAAGAGAGGGGGGGACCACGAGCTAGTTGAGGTCCAGTGCCCGTGCTCTGGATTCTAGTATCAATACCAAGTAAAGGGATCACTGTTCCATCCGCATGTGTGCTGTAATTTACACGCTCGCATCAGATAAAGAACGAAGGAGAGATTGGAAGTCCTGGAGAAGGGCAAAGAAAAGAGAACTAGGAATCTTTTTGAGTGAAGCAAGGAGGGACAGAGGGAGACATCCTTTGTCTCTTGTTGCCCTCACACACCCCGAAGGATGCCATGCTTCATCATCGGGCGGTGCTCCTCGTCGGGCCGGCGCTGCAAAGCCCTACGGGTCCCCCGAAGGGTCACTTTTTCGGAGATCTTTTAAGAGAACAGCCGTTTGATGAGTGTGGGTATGTGGGGCGAGTCCTACTGTGGAGTGGTCGTGTAGGATGGGGAGTGAGTAAAAATGGCTAGGGGATACAAAAGGGCAATAACTTTATTAGTGAAGAATAGGCTCCCCTGTCATATTAAAAAACCCGAAGGTTGTGTGTTGCAAAGTGGGTAATAATGTACCCTGGGTAACATAAGGTGTGGTCAGGTCGACATGTTTCACGCTATCGTGGTCAACAAGATCTAGTGCGCTTCATCAGGACCAGTGCAAATCGTGTAAACTAAAAAAGTGAGTGAAGGGGGTTACTAGCCCCTGTGTGTTACTGGAGGTACACGCAGTACTAAGCCCCTATTAGAGTGCCCAGTCAGTTTGTCTTATTTGCAGTTGAACCTAGTACACAGAAAGAGAAAAGGACGAACAAAAAGGAATGCAGGAAGCAGTCAGTATAGGGTATTTCTGAAAAAAACCATAACCTGAGTCACTGGTGAGGGTTGACTACAGTCCTATGGTTTTGTCATTATGTATTAGGGTGGTGGACTAGCAATCGTTCCTCTTTGGGCCAGAACACACTGTACAAATGGCCTCGGGCGCAGCAGTATGCTGTCACCACGAAAGTCTGGTACAGTGAATCTGGCGTTGTTGCTTATATGATGTCAAATTCGGATTGGTCAGCCGTTTTGAAGAAATAGGATACTCTAGCTCCCAGTTGATCCAAATGTTTATGAATTGACTATCCAAAAGACATAGGGGGTTGTCTTTGTTTACGCATTTCTCCTGTATCTATGTTTACAAAGTTTACACATATGGGTTTTTATTAACTGTTTTTATATATATATATATGTGATGTACATTATGCACTAAATTAGTGTGATTTTATTGTCTTTTTCATTAATAAAACAGTCGTGTTTTATATAACTCTATGTTTTTGAGTTTATATGTCTACCTTTGCAAAAGTTTTGTTATAGTTGTTACCACTGGTGTCATGTGAGGTATGTATGATGAAAGTGTCAAAGATTTGAGTATTTGAATAATAAGTGCAACCTTTGTTGTTTACTTGCTTATATGATGTGCCAGTATTACTCCTGTCACCCCAACATAACATATCAGAGCCAAGAACGCCTTGGTAGCTTAACATGAAGTGTATGGTGTTGCCTCCGTCCCCATGAGAAGTAGAGATAGTGCAGACCACACAAGTCACTCCTGCGGTTACCTTAGCTAGCTGCTACCCTCATATCATTTGTAACTCCTGATGTGGTGAACCTCACCTAATTAGTAATGGAGTATTACTCCATGAGCGGCGGCGTTGGTATCACCGTCAGATCAAGGTCTAAAAAAGTGGGGGAAAGAGGGTGTTGATTTTTAGTAAGGCTGTGTGTGCCATCACAGCAAGGGTTAAAGAATCCCTCGTGCCACAACATTATCCCACAGAGCGTAAATTGACTCTCAGCATGCCCTTTAGTAAAAGCAGTGTGTGCTATCCATTGCGAAATTTTAAAGAGTCCCTTGTGGCACAACATTCCCTCATAGAACATACATTGGCTTTAATCATGCCCTTTAGTAAAAGCTGTATGAGCTATCCTTTGCGAAATTTAAGAGTCCCTTATCACACAACATGTTGCCCTAGGACCTTCATTAAATCTAATCATGCCCATAGTCATGTGTTTAAATCACACATCACACAGCACCCCCATCTCGGTTTACTCACGGTTCTGTTGATACAGAGACACAGTTCTGCACCTACCCACCATACGCCAGCCCAGATCTTGAGTGCCTGGTCCGGTGTTGCCGCCAGATATACTCTGCCACGGCGGCGGCCATTGCTGGAAAGGCTGAGTCATTGCTAGTAGTACCGCGCATGCGTCGGGAGTGAGTGTCTCCCTCTGGCGCAAGTGCGTTCTCCCAATGTGCGCATGCGTCCTCTAAATTCACCGGAATCTAGGCAAAACACTACTGGGAAATATGTGTATATGCTTTGTGCTACAAGTTCTGGTATGGTAATGTTGAACAAGCAGCATCAGAAACTATGGGGTCTCGGGGCACCAATTCGGGCGTGTGTGTTAACAGAAACGTGCCAGTGCATTGACATGTCTGTTAGTAGACAGTGGAACCTCCAAAGATTTAGATACAATAGAATACTATGTACATTACCTCTCAACAAAGTCTTATAATGATGTGTTGTTGAGAGTTCGTGGGGCCCAGAGGGGTAATGACTGGTACTAGTGGTGTAGGTCTAGACCATTTTCCTCACAGGGTTGCTCTTAGATGGTATGTAGTTGGCATTAGAGATTATCAGAAAGGTTTATATGGATAATTGTTATGTGTGTCTAAGAGGGCTGATTGGTGTGCACAGGTTTCTGCTAAGTGCGAGCTGTCCCCAAGAGCTTCATACTAAACTTAAACGAGCGGGTTTTACAGCTACGTCCAGGGTATATCATCATTGAGGCCATAGATATGGGTGCCAAGGTGGTGTACCCAGCGTTGTTCACGTCTCAGGAGTGTGGTGTTATCCCATGAGGGGTTGGCCTCTAGAATGGTCCATTCCATTTCCTCACAGGAGTGTCCTGGCTCAATGAAGTGGTTAGTCATTTTTGTGGATGTGCGTCCTCTGCGTATAGTGCTCCTGTGTTCACTCATTCTGGTCTTAACAGGTCTGGTAGTCATACCCACATATCTCATCTGGCAGGGGCAGGTGATGAGGTGGACACAGTTCTTAGTATTGCAATTCGTGTGGGTATGTTGTGTCCAAGAGAAATTTCCAACTTGGATGGTTTTGGTGTGTTTGGTCGTTAGACAGGCGGTGTTTGACCCACAGGGTTAGTGGCCACATACCGGGGGAAGGTTCCAGAGAGTATTATCTTTGGGTTTCCTCTTCAGCTGGGAGCGAGTGTGAACCAGCTGATCTCGTAGATTGCTAGTGCACTTAAATGCGAAACGTGGTTGTTGGATGTCTAGGGTTCCTGTGTTCAGGATCTTCCAATTGCGTTTGATGATCCCTTTGATCTGGTTGGATTGTGGCATAAAGGTGGTGATACAGGTAATGGCTTCATTGGTCTGTTGGGACTTGGTCTCCAGAAGGCCTTGATGGTGGTTGTTTCTTCTGGCACGCTTCCTTGCCTTACGAATGACTTCTGTAGGGTATGCTCTTTCGTGTAAGTTTTTGATGAGGCATTCCGCTTGTTCATCGTAGTCCTTTATCTCGCTACAGATGCGCCTAATCCTGAGGAATTAGCCATAGGGTAGATTCTCTCGTAGCACTTTTGGGTGATAGATCTTGAAACTCAATTTCACCAGGACTTCCAATCTCTCCTTCTTTCTTTATCTGATGTGACCGTGTAAATTACAGCACACATGCAGATGGAACAGTGATCCCTTTACTTGATCAACTCTATCTGCCATTGATAAAAAGAATATGATAATGCTTTTAAATGTGTATAAGCAATGGGGTACTACAGAGGAATACGACGCCGAAATGGGGCATTTTAAAGACGATATGGATATCATTTGTGAAAAGTATGGTATGGATCTGTTTATGTTAATGGGCGATTTCAATCATAAATTACTCCCCAAGAAAGTAGATTGTTGGTTCCAAGAATTGCTGGAAGCCTATGATGTAACACAAGCAACTTTCCCAGATTGTGTAGCCACTTCCAAGGTTATCCAGATGGGAAACTACTTGGGGTCTAACAGCCTATTTTGCTTAAACGGAAGATCAACCCTAGACTGCCCAGCAAAGAAAACGTTTAAATTGGGCTCACAAAATTGTCCAATTGATTACCTTTTTACGATACCATGGAGTTTCCAATATATGAAAGATTTTAGGATTTTCAATAGAGAAGGGAGTGATCATAACCTTTTAGAATTGGAACTTGCAGAGATATATTTGAGGCTCCGTACCAAAGTTATTGAACAACAGGTGGGATACCCCAGGCAAACCACAACTAGGCTAACGGAAGAATATATTGCCCGGCTAATAAAATTGCAACAGAATCTAGACCTGGGCATAGTAAGTGATCAGTGCCTAGATTGGTATGTGTGCAAAATTGAAGAAGCCGTCCAAACCGTCAGTGATGGACTGAGGAAGGATAAAAATAAATAATAAAATGAACCAAAGAAAGCCGGAGAGACAAAGAAGGTGGTTTACAAAAGAATGACTGGAAAATAAGAGAGAATTGAGGAGAATAGCATGTAGTCTAAGCATAAAGAACAATCAGGGCAGGGGTGAGGTGCTTGCGAAATTAAAAAGAGAATATACTATGCTAATCAGGAGGGCAAAAAGAGAGTATAAAAAAGACTGTTGGTCAAAATTGCTCGAGGCAATACAAACAAAGAACGTACAGCAGTTATGGAAACTAGTTCATTCGGCTGCGGACCATCCGGTGGCAAAAATGAACTGTGTGGTAGAAGAAGCAGTTTGGGAGGAGTATTTGTGGGACTTATATAGCCCAGGGAGAGATTCAGTAGAGGGTTTACAACCGGATTGGAGCGGTCTGGTTGCAGATTTAAAACATGACTTCTCTGTCTCAAAAGTGAAAAATACGATAAATGTCTGAACTTAGCAAAAGCAGCAGGCCCAGACAACCTCCCTGCACTGATAATCAAAACCCAGATGAACTGGTGGGCATAATTCTATGCTAAAATGTTCTGAGCTCTCTTAGATACTGGGAGAGTCCCTAACAACTGGAAGGGGGCAATAATAAGGCCCATACATAGGAAAGTCGATATGCAAACCCCAAAAAACTACAGATTAATTAATTTGATAGATATTGGGGAGACGATCTTTGCAAAAATAGTTCTAGGTAACTAAAACATTGGGCAGACCAGAACTCAGTTGTACCGGTTGAACAAGCGGATTTAAAAAAGGTCATTCCACCCTAGACCACAGTCTTGCCCTCTGGGCACTTGCCCGGAAATCGATGGAGCAAAGGCGGAAAATGTATTGTTGCTTCGTTGATTTTCGGGCAGCCTTTGATTTAGTGGACCGGAAGAGCTTATGGGAATGCTTGGCAAAGTATGATATACAGGAAGGCCTACTGGCTATTTTGAAGGAACTACATAGAGGGAATTGGGCCCAAGTAATTAAGGACACACGAGGGTCATTGACAAAGAAAATAGCGATGGGAAATGGGCTAAGACAGGGTTGTGTCCTGGCCCCCCTCCTTTTTTTCAATTTTCCTAGCCGACCTACCAGCAGCTCTGGAAGTTGAAAGAAGCGCGAGCCCCAGAATGAGCGGTAGGAAAGTAGCAAGTCTCTTATATGCTGATGACCTAGTGATAATTGATCAAATGGAACTTGGGCTACAAAGAAAATTAAATGCTTTTAGAGATTACTGCGAGGCAAAACTGTTAGTTTTAAATATGGACAAAACGAAGATTTTTGGCAAGAGAAATAAAACTTTTAGCTGGTAATTAGAAATCGTAAAAGAATATAAATACATGGGCCTATGGTTTGACAGCTCCTTAAAATGGTGTACTCACCTAGAAGCCCAAAAAGCAAAAGCTTTTTCTTCTGTCTGTGGGCTAAAAAAATGTAATAAGGATTATGGAGACATGTCGCATACGAAGCTATGATCCCACCTCAAGTATTTTATGGAGCTGAAGTGCTCCATTTAAGCGGTAAAAGAGAGTGGGATCGGGAGGAAGGCAAGGCCCTAAAAATGCTATTGTTCCTACCATAATCTGCAATGATACAGGCAATTAGAATTGAGTTAGGAACAATAGCATAGAGTTGCCAGGTTCAAATGTCCCTGGTATGATTTTGGAAACGTCAAAACCCAGGGAGCGCGCAGAAAGTCTTGCAGTGGTGTAGTGAGGAAATCCGGCACAGTAACCTAAAATGGGCAAAGGAAGCGAGAAGAAAAATTCAAGCTATAACAGGGAGCTTAAATGTGAGCACAAAACAGTACCCCCTGGAGGCAGATTTTACCAAGAGCTCGCTCAGGTACCAAGGCATGGAGCAGTCAAGGAACCAAGACCTAGAATACCTGAGAAAGAAAATATCTCCAATCCATGATAAAATCATGGGAAAATGGAGCATGGTATCCATATCTAGAAACGCTGCCAAACTATTGGCTTAGATATGAAATCTTAAAGATACGAATTGGCACTAACCCATGGCTAATTGAGGGGAAAATAAAAGCTGAAATGTTATATCCAGATGGAACATGCAAATGTGGGCTTGGGTCTAAGTCTGATGCACTGCACATATTGTTATATTGTCTTGTGTTTTTAGACCAGAGAAAATTGTTTTTATGCCCACTATTCTTAAAATATGGAATAAGGTCAGGAGACCAAGCTATTGTGTTACTGACAGAAATGACATGCTGTGACATCGTTATTGCACTAGGAAACTACATGAAAGGTATAAACTGTTTTGTAAGGGAAAAGTTAAGCAAGGGCAGCACCTTTACTCATCCTCAAAATCTCCCTGCTCCGTGCACATAATCACTTAAAACCAAAGAATAGTTTCAGATTCAATGGTTTTAAACTATTGCTGCTATTGAAGAATAATTGGGATAAAGTACTCTTTTTAATCAAGGTTCAATGATATTACTGCATAATCTGCTTTTTATGGCATATTACTTTTTTTATTGTTTATAAATTAAAAATGTAATGGCGGCTAGGGGAGAAGCTGTTTACTGACTCATTACATATGTACTAAGCTACGCTGGATTTTAGAAATTGTGTGGTTTTATCTGTTTATGAGAGTTTTTGTGTGAATGATTTTATGTATTTATGAGATTCTTGGAGTTTAAAGACAAAGGTCTAAATAAACAGAGTTCTCTCTCAAAAAACAAAACAAAAAAAATACAAAGTAAGGTTCTACTGGTGGCACTGAAAATACATGTACAGGACAGCAAGCCATGAATACATTTTAAAAAATCAAGACACAATGAAGAATGAGTGCAACCAGGGGATTGCATACTGAGGGGGAATAAGCTAGCTGCAGAGTTCACATTTTTTCAGATTTGCTGCCTTGTCTTGCAACAGTGAAAAAATGTGGCTGTGAGATCTGAGCCATGAATATTTTTTTGTACACCATGAACTAAATCTTTGGAGCTAGTCAACCAGCTTTACGACAAAGTAGTATCCGGGAAAATGTAACAGCTCTCACCCTCACTCTAAGAAAGCTTCAGTCATGGATGTCTCTTCTCCGCCTCAGATAAAGTCATCAAAATGCTGAATTCTTAGAAATTTCCTCTCAAAAATAAAGCACAACTGTGCAAACCTGGCTGACAGCAAAAATATTCAATGGCAAATCAACCTTTGTCGAGATCGCAAGGCTTCCTTCTGGTTAACCCCTTCGACGCTCATGACGAGCTGGGCTCGTCATGAGGTAGCCTCCTCGCACGCTCATGACGAGCCCAGCTAGTCATGTAAAGTGCGATATGAAAAATCTCAGCACAGGAGCGGAAATCATGCCGCACGCATGCGGTTAAGAACCTGAACCTGCATGCACATATCGATGCCTTAGCAAAGAGTGCCCCAAAACATACTCGGTTAAATAAAGTCCCTAATTCCAAATGAGGATATTAAAAGAATAGCGTAAGCGCTGGTCCTCCCAAAACTAGACTATGGAAAGACCATACTGGCTAGCATTTCAAAATCTATATGTCCCGTCGAAAGATAGCCTTTAATGCTGCAGAAAGGTTAGTAACATGTGCAAGAAAAACAGATCACATCACTCTCATTCAGATCACTCTTAAGTGACTTCTCACTAAAGCTACATGCTTTCTCAAGCTTGCCTGCATCGTGCACAGGGCATTTCTTGAAAGGTCAGCTAAATATGCTTTATTGAAACTTGTCATCTCTTGTAGATCCAGATTGCTCCAAAGCACTGGCTTTTTTCGCCTCAAAACTCCTTCATTCAAAAGAGTGAGCACCCTTAATCAATTTGTTCTCTTGTAATACCATCAAAGTTTGGAACCACACCCAACCCCCCAAAAAACTAACTCCTAATAGTCTCCATCAAGAAAGAACTCAAAGTACTGCTCTTCCAAAGACAATTCGTGATAAGTCAGCTCAACCACCAGCATAAAGTCTTGATGGAATTAAAGTTTAACACTTGCCTTGTTCACTGACTTAGTCTAGGATCCTGACCACAGCCAAGTTTAAATACTGCCAAACATACTTCATAGACCTCACTTCTAGGGAACCATCCTGACCTCATAAAATAGTTAGCTTGTAACAGTTGCCTGTTAGCGGGGATGTATACATTGTTTTCATACACCTCCTTTGTTACATCAACCTTTAACATTTGAGCTCCCAAGTGGTCTAGTTCACACCATATAAAACTGCATATACATAAATACATAAATGAAGTACCATTCACAAGAGGATAGCTAATCATTTGCTATTGGGGATGCTATTTTCTGACTCTAGAGAGGCATGTGAATGTGGTCAGCCAGTACTTCCATATGCAGCCGCACACTAGCCAACAGGGCCAGCAGATCAGTAGTGTCATCAGTGAGACATGGAAGAACATCTAGTACCCATTTGTAGTAGAATGCAGAGGAGCAGATGAATACATTGGAATCAGAGCAAATGTGGAAACCAAAAAACCTCAACATTTTGCCTTGTTCCAAGAGGTATTTTCGTTGTCTGGTCTCACTCGCACAAGATTGGTCTCACTCGCCCATCTGGTTTGCCAGCTTCACGCAGCTTCACGCTGGAAAACCAGATGAAGCACTTGGAAAAAAAGCCATCTTCTACCAAAGAGAAGCTACAATGATGGAATTAGAAGAGAAGAGGAGCCAGCTCCCTCAACCTACCACTCCTAGTAGGGAAGAACTGATGTCAAAGGGACAACTGTCACCGTTGCATTGCCATAGCGCAGGACAACCAAACTTGCCAAACCGGCCACAGTCACAACAAAAGAAGAGACAACAAGTGGGACTAAAGACAGTCACTGCCTATAAAAGCAGGAGGATGCTGACAACCTATTATAGTCAGGTAACAAAAAGAGGAAGCAGAAGTAAATAAACTAGAGAGGAGTGCAGCAAAGCCAATTGGGTGGGTTCCACCCAGGAGGTGCACAGTTGGTAGATTACAAACATATAAACCACAGTTTGGATTTGTCACCAAGTTCATCACCATAGAAAAGATTGTACCCATTTTTCTACGTGGGGAAAGAATGAATGAAAAAATGAAATTTTTATTGTTCAGTTAATAAAAACTTACAATATGACGCATTTATACACATTTCATACGTATTATCTTTTTTTTAATTAATATGTCTATTTGTATACTTCATAGACAGAAAATGAAAAATGCAAAAGCAGTGTAAATCTGTATATACATTAATACATTTCGTGGTGCCAATATTTCCAAACTTATAACTGATGAAATTCACACAACAAAAACAGTTTGCGGCCACAATCTCAAAACGCCATATGGTATGAGCCAAAGCAAAATAGAGAGCAATATCATTTGAGATACAACACCAATAAAAAAATGATAAGAAAAAAAAAATTAGCAGGCTGGGCCTCTAGTACATCCTATCGCGCAGCAGCCAGTAACATTATTGATCACAGTATACAGATTAGCCATCCTGGGCAAGCACATTATCCCAAGCAGTTAAGGGACCCCAAATATTCTTTCCTTTAATTCTCCCTTTTTTACCTCTCCGGTCATTGAGTACTTTTTCCAAATTGAATATGTGTAGTAAGCGGCATTTCCACTGCTGAAAAGTCGGGGGAGAGGGATCTAACCAGGCTGAGGCAACGCATAATCTTAGAACTGACATCGCTATAATTATAAGCTCTTCATCAGGTCACCCATCTTGTTCGGTTACCCCATATAGAATGAGCTGAGGTGTTAGCAAGACATCTTCCTTCAATACATGCCTGAGAAAGCCAGATATTTCTCGACCCAGTGGCTCTAAAGATATGGACCAAATCTGCCCCATATGTCTTACACCTAAAACACTGAGTCCCTTCTATTCCTCCCCACTTAACAATTTTAGCAGGCGTAATATACAAATCATACAGAGTTTAGGAATGTTGTGCCGGCAGATTGGCAGAGCATAATACAGAAGTACCAATTTCCATTGATTTCACAAAGTCCAAGTCAGAGATACCTAGCCTGTCCTGCCATTTCAGCCCATGCTTTTCTAGATCGTCAGTCACACCTTTCAACAAACAACTTACAATTGCGAAATTGAAGAGCCTGATGCCCTAATTAATACCTCAATCAGAGGCACCAGAGCAAAGTCCGCCGCACCCCCAGTTTTTCTAAGAAGGAAGTCCTTAATTTGTAATAATATTAAATAATCCCCATGACCTATGTTAAACCTAGCCCTAACTACCTCATAAGACGCAATATGATCCCCTATCCTGCAAAAAACACCTTTCTCCCATCTTGCCAGGCACTTATCTTGCAAACCCTTAGGAAGCTGAACATTACCAATCAGAGGAGTATATCTGCTAAACCTGCCATGCCCTAGTTTTCTCCGAATCCCCACCCAATTGCGGAATACCGCTATTAAAGTCTTGAACCGAGTTTGATTTAAGTAATTTGATTCATAGATTTTTAACAGGCAACCATTGACCCGTGAGCCGATCAGGTTCTCAAAAATTGATGGGACAAAACTAGGATCGCTTACTTTCCTTGTCCTAATACCAAAAAGAGGCCAATAATATTGGAGAGCCGCTGCTAAATAGTATAATTTAAAGTTAGGTAACCCAAGACCACCCCTGTCCCTTGGAAGAGATAAAATTGCATTGGAACTTCAAGTCCGCTTATAAGACCAGATGAACCTAGCAACCTCCCTCTCGGTTTGCCTAAACCAATCATGTATTTCGAGGGGGATCATGTGGAATATATATAGTAATTTGGGCAGAATCATCATTTTAATCAAATTACATCTACAAATTATTGACAATTTTAGATTGTCCCATCGCCACATATCATTCTTAATTTTACCCATTATAGTAGTAAGATTTATATCAACAATATATTCCAGCTATGCGCTAATAAGTATACCTAAATATGGGACTTTCTCCACAATCCTGCTATCAGAAGCAATGGTGTATCTATTTATTACAATCTGAGTTTTGCTCTATTTAGTGAAAAGTTTGATTGGATACCAAAGTTTTTTGGCAACAGCTTCTACTGCGGTCATCGCTCTGTCAGGATCAGGGCTAACGATCGCAATGTCATCTGCATAAGCCAATACCTTTGTGTCCCACCCCTGTAGTCTTAATGGTGGAATATACGGGGAGGCCTCCAAACATCTAAAAAAAGGGTCTATATATAAGCAAACAACAGGGGAGAGGAAGGGCATCCCTGCCTTATTCCCCTACCTATTGAGAATGCCAGGGACTCTTCTCCCACAATTTGCAAACGGGCTAGCGATTTAGTATACAAAACAGGTATAGCTCTAATAAACCCATCTACCTAGCCGTTAGCTTTGAAACACCTCCACAAATAGCTCCATGACACCCTTTCGAAAGCCTTCTCGGTGTCTAAGAAGGCAACCCCAATAGGCTTCCTAAGGGCCTCCAAAATGTATTATCATTATTAAACAATTTTAAAAAACACAGTTAAAATAAGGGTTAATCTCACAATAAGAAACACTCAATTCGTCTTCTTAAAAAAACACCCAAAAACCTACATACAGTCGTGGTCCACCTACTATTTCTTTTTTGCCTAAAGTGCCCTGTTTTCTCTGTTAGTTACTAACGTGCTACACCCTATGAGTAAACCCAATCATTCCCACGGTATGGCCTACAGGGGGTCTTAGCCGGCTTATTTTTGGCACCGAGCGTTACAGAACGAGCTTATCAGGTGTAAAGCTTTAAAGAGCAATGTGCCTTTTGTTATAATCCTCTCAAAGCTTGACAGTGCCAAGCCCTAATTATTTCATGTTGTTCCAGATGCTCATGTAATAAGGACGTGGCTACACTTGTACAATGTCTGTCTGCCTTTCTAGGCGATTTGTTCCTAAATTATTAGGATAATAACAGGGAAAGCCCTTTACTAAGCACAATTAGCCAGTTTCCCCTCTTCAATGTCTACAAACTTTAAGAATCTTCCTGTAAATTGCTAAATTTATCCCTGCAAGTCGGCTTTTACTACTTGACGGCATGAACATATAACTTGATTATTTAAAATCCTGTCTTCACAGACTTCTGCGTTTGGCTGTTAAAACTGGGCAACTGCAGACTATATGGCGAAAGTCTTCTCTCTTGTAGTTGCAGAGACAACATGACATCACACTATACGTTTTTTCCAAGCTGGTGTATCACTGAAAAATTGAAAATCGCCAAGCCAGAGTCTCAAGAATTTCAGCTTTGCATTTAGACCGTTAACACCTCACCCAATGATTCTTGGGTTTTAGCTGGCCATATGATGCAATTACCGTCCACACATGAGATCTTTTTGCCAATGTCTCCATATTCAGTAGTGATGGCATTTTTTTACTGCTCTTGTTAATAACTCTCTTAAATGCAGACTGAGAGAGGTAAGGCCCATAGTTGTTCTGCCCTACACATGGATATATTTACAACAAGGGGTGGTGAGGGACAGAGTCTCTGAATTAAGCAGAATACTCTCAGCCAGTCAAGAGATCAGGGCTAGATCCAACACCGTTTTTTAGCTCACTGCACCATCCCAGTCTACACATGGATATAGCCACATTAAAATATTCATGAGCCTTCGTATGTTTACGATCACCCATTGCCTCCCAAGCAACTGACATAAGAGTGGTTATTGTTGTTTCTAAGTTTATGACAGATTTCAAATATGCCCCCAAACTATTTAAGTACTGTCTTCTCAGCCCAAACTCTAATGGGATTTGTGCTGGAGAGGCGTGCTGAGGGAGATTGAACAGGCAATGGTAAGTTCCTGTTACAAACATATATATGATATTATCAGCCTTCCCTCTTAAAATCTCTGCACCATATGGCAGAAATGTAACATGTTTGGTTGACATAACCTGTAGTAATGGGTTGAGGGACAGACCTTTCAAGCTATTCCAGAGGGAAGCAAATGCTTCAATTAAAGAGTTATTCCTTGTTTTTAATGCAGCACACTAGTTCTTAAATGAGCCCCTTGCATCTAATACTACCCCCAAATATTTGTACTCCAGAGCTGACTCCAGCCTGGTCCCATCTATGCTGAATTTTGGGCAATCTGCTATGCCCTTTGTCACCAACATGGTTTTTGTATTACTTAAATTGACCTTTAATCCGTGGGACGAGGCTTACACAGCAGTTTCACTGATTCTCCGCTTCAGCCCCACCTTTCTGTAGCTGAGCAGGACAATATTGTCAGTATACAAAAGATGGGAGACCTTAAAACCGACCACTGTTGGGAAGTGCAAATTAATGTTATTCAAACCAGAAGAAATGTCAACAAGATACAAATTGAACAAGATAGGGGGCAACAAGTGAGGCCATTCATTACTGGTATTTTTGTGCCTTGGCCCAACCTAACTCTTGTCCAAGTATTTATATACAATAATTGAATCACTCTCAGGAGTATAGGTTAAATTCCCAATTTTGAAAGCCTGTCCCAGAGAATGTTTCTCTGCACCGCATCAAAGGCATATTGAAAATCAATAAAACAGAAATTAAGATTCAGAGAGCGAAGCCTGGCAAGTTCTACTATTAGTGCTAGCATTTGGATGTTGATAATTGTACCCATGCCTTTAATAAACCCAGTCTGATTTCTCAGCAACAGGTTTTTAGAGTTCACCCAAGACGTTACATCTGCCAGCAAACATTTGGTGAAAAACTTGGCCTCACAGTCCTTTAGGGCCGTCAATTGTCTATCAGCTGATAGTCCATTAGGGTTATCAGCTGGTAGACAATTGACGGGGTCCGTGGTTTGACCGGCTTTTTAAATCAGGGCCAGGATTGGGCCCCTTCTATTATCCAGTAGTTATTGCCTCTCCAGGATATAGTTAAAGAAAATTTTCGGTTTCTTTGCCCAGTGTTGAGGGTTCTCCTTCTAAAGTGCTTGAGGGAGGCTGTTTGGCCCCGGGGCGCCATCCCGATGGCTATTGCTGATAATTGTCTCAACTGTTTTAGAATGGATCACAATAGGAAGATTTTCCTTAGAATTTTTTCGGATGGCTTTTTCTAATGAACCAGTTGCCATATCTGTATCCCAGAACATGGTGCACAGGTGCTTTACACATGTTTCACTTTCTTCAGATATATTTAACGCTAATTGTTCAAATTTCCTACTGGTGGATTGGTTTACTAATTTCCAAAATTCTCTTGCATATTTGCATTTAGAAACATAGAGGATTTTGCTCCAGTACTGTTCAATCTCAGTTTTTGTTTAGCCCCAACTGCTTTTTTGTAGAGCATCCTTTGTTTTGGTAAAATTTCATGCC
Source organism: Lissotriton helveticus (assembly GCF_964261635.1). NCBI lineage: Eukaryota > Metazoa > Chordata > Amphibia > Caudata > Salamandridae > Lissotriton > Lissotriton helveticus. Next base: position 284,002,448 of record NC_136068.1, on the reverse strand, counting down.
GAACACTAAATGACGGGTTCTTTCTCAAGACGCTCAGATCGTGGGGGAATAAATATGGCTTAGATAATTAGACTTCGAAATACAGCCAAAAATATGTAGGGAAATGATACTGACTATGGGATGAAGATTTCCTTAGTGAGAGAAATGGCATTGTGCTTCATGCTGTCACCATCATCCTGCCAGGGAAGATTACCTCAATGGTGGCTAAGAAACACGGGCACGCTGCCCATAAGTACAATCTATACAGGGCTGCGTGACAAACAGATCAAAACAAGTACCTAGAATTGAATCTGCCCCACCAGGCTCAGGAAAAGAGTTTCTGACATAAGAGTTTGTGCCTCTACGCTAAGTACAGAAAGAATGTTGAATAATTCTGACTGACACTTCGGAATACTGGGTGCCGTGGCCCCCCTTTGAGGAACTCCAACAATTTGATGAAATGTATAGGCACTAGGGTGCACATTCGCATTGAAAACCCTGGCCAGATAGCTTTTAAAAAAGCTATAAAAAAATGTGTGAGAATGACTTCCTGTCTCACTGATAAAGCACTTTTTCTGAAACGTAGCCATGCCTGGGCCATGATAAATTCCTACAGACATCCAGTCCCAGTCTGTTATCTGGCCAGCACATACCCATTATACCTGAAACTCGGCTTTATTGCCATCAGAATGGGCGACTGGCGTTTCTTGCAGGACTTACCATCAATGTGACGTACATCGGAAGATCTCTCCTGTAGAGGGTGTGGGAAAACAGAGGAAACCATGTTGCATGTAAGTTGCCTCTGCCCAGCCCTTAATACAGAACGTAGGTCCGGACTAAAATTAGAATGGAACAGGCTGGGGGTTCGGACTTGCAGGCAAGCCATCATGGCAGCTGTAAACCCGGAAAATACAGTGCTAAATATAAAATTTACAAAATTTGTCCAGCGAGCATATTACACCTTTAACTTAAGGAGACCATGTTAAGGTGCTCAATCTTTTTCTCACACCGAAATCAGTAATAACTGGCATTATTCTCAGTAAGGCTAAACATAATCTGGTGATACCCAATTCAAGCTGGTGCCATGTTTCAATTTTTGTGATTATAAAATATATTAAGAGACAAAATCACTGTTTTTATAATGATTGTTAACGGACTGTGTTTTTATATCTATATTTGTGTTGTTATGTCTTAGAAGTTTTTAACCTAATATTTGGTCAGGCTGTGAATTTGTAAATTCTTTTAAAGATATGTTTTATATCTAAATAAAGATTATTGTTATTATTATTCGCATTGAAAACAACTTTAGGTGGATTGTAGAGTTGCTTTGTCGAAACACTGCCATGTGTTGTGAAAGGATGCAAACAGGAACAACCTACAAAGACAATGTATATCAAGAAAGCCACCCTGGAGTGTGCAAGAAGTATTGGCTGTAGCCCTGTTACCAGATAAGTGATATGTCCTCCACCATTAACTGAATAGGTATTTGGGACCACACACAGTGCTAGCTGTAGACAACCCGATCCAATGACACTGGACTCCCTGTGCTCTCCGCAATTTTCATTTCACCATCTCTATATTAACAGTGGGCTCTTCTGCCCAGTTAATGCAAAATGAAATTGCCGTTGAGTATGTGTCTCAGGTGCACCATAATTACTTAAAACATGTCAAATGTGCCATACACTAGCCCATTGATCTTATTCCTTAGCAAATAGGAAGCTCTGTTCTTCTCTCCCACCCATCAGTAGTGAGAGCCAGACTCCAGAGACACTGAGGTTATTGCCAGTATATACACAGACCGACTGGGTGGGTCTGCAGGGTATCAGCTGGTGAATGCCTGTGCTGGATTCGAGTCTGTGGAAGTCTTTGTGACTCGTATGCATTCAACTGCAGTCAAGCACAGAACTGTGCTTTGGGTCACTGTGGGACGGTTAGAGCGAACCGACTGAGGTGGCTGATACAAGATTAATGTTATCTTCTCTTGATGGTGGAACTTAAGACTGATAAATCTTGTGTAGATTACCTGATAGATCCCATAAACTGCAGAATTGTCCCAACTGTGACGTCATGCCATTGCGGTCTTTGTTATGTGTCAGACATAGACATGCAGACTCGCACATCATGGAGGTATGGTTGTATATGTACTCCACATATATATTAGATATAGCTAGGGTACACGACCACTGGATCTGGATAAGTTCATGCCTGTGGGATGCTTGTGGAACCTATAGCCAGATTGATGTGTGATTTAGAGACAGAGGGGTATCTAAAGACTGTTATGTTGTGTTAAAATCATGTATTGAGTGCACGTACACCGATTGGTTTCTTGGAGCTGTTTGTATGAGTCGCATGAGCCTTGGCGATTTATTCGTATGCCTGAGAGAACAGCCATATCCTGAGAAACCTCCTAAATCTCAAGAGGTTAGTGCAAGATCTAATGTCAAGTAAAAGGGTGTTCCAGAATCTAGGCGCCAGCACTGCAAACTTGCATCCGCCTAGTCACTTTAGTTTGTAGGAGGGTGTTACCAAAAGGTTCATGTGGGCTGAACACAGATTACGGTTGGGTATATGCCTTTGAGTAAGGCTAGAAACAAATTTTGGACTGGTGCCGTGCAAGGATTTAAAAATAAGGCAACCCACTTTGAAGGCACAGCGTTGTGGTATGGGAAGCCAATGCAGCTTCCTCATAAGAGGGGAAACATGTTGCCATCTGGGCTTCTGAAAGATCAGCCCAGCAGCCTGATTCAGCACAAGTTGCAGTCTTTTGATTAGCTATAATGGAAGGCCAAAGTATAGTTGGCATTGTCTATGTGCGACATGACGATGGCTAGAACAACCTGCACCAGCGCTTCCCTAGTGAGGAGTCTGCTGATTTTCCTTATGTTCCTTAGCTGAAAGAAGCAGGTAGAGATTAACTATCCGATCTGAGATTTCATAGTTAGGTCACACTTAATTGTGACCCAAGACTCTTAGCTGAGGGTATGGAGGAGGGGGATAACCCAACTCTGCTGACCAGAAGTGTGAACACCACAGATTCCAAATGCTCCCTGTCAGGATTAGTTCTGTCTTGCCCAGGTTTAATTTTAAGTGGTTGCTGTTCATCCAATTACGGGTGTGCAGCATAGTGGCTTGGAATACAGACACAGAGTCAGCTGTGTTATCAATGGAGAACATTAATTGCAGGTCGTCTGCATAGTTAAATGTGCACACCTTCTTTTCTTTCAAAGGCTGGATCAGTGGGAGTAAGTACAAGTTGAACAAGTGCGGGGATAATGAGGATCCCTGAGCTACTCCACATTTTGTTTTCATATTAGGTGCAATAAAATGGGATAAGCAAACAGACTGGGAGCGGTCTTCCAGGAACGACATAATCCAGCTGAGAGCCAAACCCTGGAGTCCTGCATCCCTGACACGGTCCACTAGGATACCATAGCTGTGACAAATGCTGATGAAAGATCCAACAGACTCCAAAGACTTACAAAGGTGAGCATCAGGCATGGCAATGTAAAACCCTTTGAAACATTAGGCCATGTGGTTGAGTCTATACAAGGCAGTGCAGAATCCTGGAGTGCTACTACAGTATATTTCTAAATATGTTTAAAGATTTTAGATTTGAGAAAAAGTTGGTTAAGTGTTATACAAATCAAAGGATGAGTGGTCAGATTTGAAGCACTGCTCTGCACAGGAGCACATCTGCAGGGCTGACAGTAAGCTGGGGGTGCGGGATGTGGTGGGAAGCAGTAGTCATAGGCCTCACACGGACCCCCCCTCCGCCATAACGGGACACCCACTCCTGATATCTAGTTCCAAGGAGTGATCACGATCAATCGCTCCTTGGTCTATCTATGCCCTCGGGCCGCGCCTGGTCCTCAGGACGTTCACTGAGCAACAAAGTATTGTAGAGTCCTGGTGGCACTCTACAGGTGACCAGTCCATATTGCACCAGCACCTGCACTCACCAATTGTTTCAGAGTCTCATTTTTAGTTGTCATTTTGATCATTCATTGGAAATATCAGAAATGCCATCACAAAATGACCGAGTCACCAGTATAAACCTTAACCCACCCTTTCATCGTTACACAAACTTATTTCCCCTCTTGTGAAGAGGGGCCTTAATATCTACTGTTTTTCACAGATGCTTATTGGCTGTGGGCTGTATGTGTGTGTGAGAGGAGGGAGGAGAGTGGGGGTAAAAGAACTAGGTGGCCCCCTGCTCTGCCCCCTACATAGTTGCCTCTTAGGGTGATCAACCGGCCGTAAATTTCACGGACCGTCTGTAATTGTGGTGTTCTGTCCTTTGACCATCATTATTCCTTTTACAGATGCCTTTTGTCCATAATTTAGGGGATTAATCACAGCAAACTGTGCTGTTCCCTGCGAGTATCCCCAAGAATTTAAAAGTTCTTGGGACCAGCCTTCTCTTCTACTACTTTACGACTCAAAAAACAACAACAGTTCAAGATTTTGGAACACTGTCAATAAAATAGATAATCCGAATGCCCCCGGAGTGAACTCCCATATCACAGAGGTAAGCTGGGTAAATTACTTGTTCAAACACTTTAACGATGAAACGCCAAGCAGGGGCCATCGAAATCCTGAATTCTGCAAGCAGACCGCGACGACTCTAAAGCCTTCAGTTGTGGACACCAACTTCCCAGGTACGATTGAGCAGTTGAAGGGACGAATTGCGAAAGGACGGAAGGAGGGAGCCCCAGGCACAAACGGTATCCCTGCTATTATCTATAAACAAGATCCAACTTATTGGGCTGAACAAGTGCTCCCGATCTTCATCGATATCTGGAAGGCTGAACAATTTCCATCATCCTGGAGGGGTTCAATAATAGCTCCAATCTATAAAAAAGGCAATAAGAACGAGCCTAAGAACTACAGACTCATAGCTCTTATAGATGCTAAATATTTTTCTGGGCTACTCTTGGAAGAACTAACGTCCTGGGTATCAAATAAAAAATTAATCCCCACCAACCAGACTGGATCTCAAAAAAATCTAGGGACCTCGACTAATATTCTAGCCCTTTCCCTGCTGATAGACGCTGCCATTAAACGCAAAAAAACATTATACGCGTGCTATATCGACTTCGCAGCCGCTTTTGACAGCATCGACAGAGGGAAATTGTGGTCAAAACTTTCAAAGTGGGAGGTGGACTCCAAACTGCTCAACTTATTGATTTTACGATACAGAAAAGGGGGTGGTGATGAACAGAGTGTCTGAATTAAGCAGACCACTCTTACCCAGTCCAAAGATCAGGGCTTGATCCATCACCGTTATTTATCTCACTGCCCCATCCCAGCTCAGAACCTGGCTATATGCAAATTAGTCTGTCCCTGGCCCAGTGCATCATGGGAACAGGGCAGACCAAACTACCAAGCCAATTCTTCACCAGAAAGGAGACAAGCTACCGGGGACCGGTTTCTGGCATTTCAGCCTCTTCGGCCCGGCTTGCTTGAATCCTGATGGAGCAGTGAGAAAGGGACTCATGTCTGAGTATACCCTGCCACACCTATAGTGGCCAAAAACGATACAGAAAAGGGGGTGGTGATGAACAGAGTGTCTGAATTAAGCAGACCACTCTTACCCAGTCCAAAGATCAGGGCTTGATCCATCACCGTTATTTATCTCACTGCCCCATCCCAGCTCAGAACCTGGCTATATGCAAATTAGTCTGTCCCTGGCCCAGTGCATCATGGGAACAGGGCAGACCAAACTACCAAGCCAATTCTTCACCAGAAAGGAGACAAGCTACCGGGGACCGGTTTCTGGCATTTCAGCCTCTTCGGCCCGGCTTGCTTGAATCCTGATGGAGCAGTGAGAAAGGGACTCATGTCTGAGTATACCCTGCCACACCTATAGTGGCCAAAAACGATACAGAAAAGGGGGTGGTGATGAACAGAGTGTCTGAATTAAGCAGACCACTCTTACCCAGTCCAAAGATCAGGGCTTGATCCATCACCGTTATTTATCTCACTGCCCCATCCCAGCTCAGAACCTGGCTATATGCAAATTAGTCTGTCCCTGGCCCAGTGCATCATGGGAACAGGGCAGACCAAACTACCAAGCCAATTCTTCACCAGAAAGGAGACAAGTTACCGGGGACCGGTTTCTGGCATTTCAGCCTCTTCGGCCCGGCTTGCTTGAATCCTGATGGAGCAGTGAGAAAGGGACTCATGTCTGAGTATACCCTGCCACACCTATAGTGGCCAAAAACGATACAGAAAAGGGGGTGGTGATGAACAGAGTGTCTGAATTAAGCAGACCACTCTTACCCAGTCCAAAGATCAGGGCTTGATCCATCACCGTTATTTATCTCACTGCCCCATCCCAGCTCAGAACCTGGCTATATGCAAATTAGTCTGTCCCTGGCCCAGTGCATCATGGGAACAGGGCAGACCAAACTACCAAGCCAATTCTTCACCAGAAAGGAGACAAGCTACCGGGGACCGGTTTCTGGCATTTCAGCCTCTTCGGCCCGGCTTGCTTGAATCCTGATGGAGCAGTGAGAAAGGGACTCATGTCTGAGTATACCCTGCCACACCTATAGTGGCCAAAAACGATACAGAAAAGGGGGTGGTGATGAACAGAGTGTCTGAATTAAGCAGACCACTCTTACCCAGTCCAAAGATCAGGGCTTGATCCATCACCGTTATTTATCTCACTGCCCCATCCCAGCTCAGAACCTGGCTATATGCAAATTAGTCTGTCCCTGGCCCAGTGCATCATGGGAACAGGGCAGACCAAACTACCAAGCCAATTCTTCACCAGAAAGGAGACAAGCTACCGGGGACCGGTTTCTGGCATTTCAGCCTCTTCGGCCCGGCTTGCTTGAATCCTGATGGAGCAGTGAGAAAGGGACTCATGTCTGAGTATACCCTGCCACACCTATAGTGGCCAAAAACGATACAGAAAAGGGGGTGGTGATGAACAGAGTGTCTGAATTAAGCAGACCACTCTTACCCAGTCCAAAGATCAGGGCTTGATCCATCACCGTTATTTATCTCACTGCCCCATCCCAGCTCAGAACCTGGCTATATGCAAATTAGTCTGTCCCTGGCCCAGTGCATCATGGGAACAGGGCAGACCAAACTACCAAGCCAATTCTTCACCAGAAAGGAGACAAGCTACCGGGGACCGGTTTCTGGCATTTCAGCCTCTTCGGCCCGGCTTGCTTGAATCCTGATGGAGCAGTGAGAAAGGGACTCATGTCTGAGTATACCCTGCCACACCTATAGTGGCCAAAAACGATACAGAAAAGGGGGTGGTGATGAACAGAGTGTCTGAATTAAGCAGACCACTCTTACCCAGTCCAAAGATCAGGGCTTGATCCATCACCGTTATTTATCTCACTGCCCCATCCCAGCTCAGAACCTGGCTATATGCAAATTAGTCTGTCCCTGGCCCAGTGCATCATGGGAACAGGGCAGACCAAACTACCAAGCCAATTCTTCACCAGAAAGGAGACAAGCTACCGGGGACCGGTTTCTGGCATTTCAGCCTCTTCGGCCCGGCTTGCTTGAATCCTGATGGAGCAGTGAGAAAGGGACTCATGTCTGAGTATACCCTGCCACACCTATAGTGGCCAAAAACGATACAGAAAAGGGGGTGGTGATGAACAGAGTGTCTGAATTAAGCAGACCACTCTTACCCAGTCCAAAGATCAGGGCTTGATCCATCACCGTTATTTATCTCACTGCGTGGAAGGGTATACTCAGATGTGAGTCCCTTGCTCATTGCACCATCAGGATTCAAGCAAGCCGGGCCGAAGACGGCTGAAATGCCAGAAACCGGTCCCCGGAAGCTTGTTTCCTTCCCAGTGTAAGAATTGGCTTTTGTAGTCTGGTCTGCCCTGTTCCCATGATGCACTGGGCCAGGGACAGACTAATTTGCATACAGCCAGGTTCTGAAACTGGGATGGTGCAATGAGCTAAAAAACGGTGTTGGATCCAGCCCTGATCTCTTGACTGGGTGAGAGTACTCTGCTTTATTCAGAGACTCTGTCCATCACCACCCCTTGTTGTAAATTATTTTGTCCACCCTAAGCGTGGAAGGGTATACTCAGATGTGAGTCCCTTGCTCATTGCACCATCAGGATTCAAGCAAGCCGGGCCGAAGACGGCTGAAATGCCAGAAACCGGTCCCCGGAAGCTTGTTTCCTTCCCAGTGTAAGAATTGGCTTTTGTAGTCTGGTCTGCCTTGTTCCCATGATGCACTGGGCCAGGGACAGACTAATTTGCATACAGCCAGGTTCTGAAACTGGGATGGTGCAATGAGCTAAACAACGGTGTTGGATCCAGCCCTGATCTCTTGACTGGGTGAGAGTACTCTGCTTTATTCAGAGACTCTGTCCATCACCACCCCTTGTTGTAAATTATTTTGTCCACCCCAAGCGTGGAAGGGTATACTCAGATGTGAGTCCCTTGCTCATTGCACCATCAGGATTCAAGCAAGCCGGGCCGAAGACGGCTGAAATGCCAGAAACCGGTCCCCGGAAGCTTGTTTCCTTCCCAGTGTAAGAATTGGCTTTTGTAGTCTGGTCTGCCCTGTTCCCATGATGCACTGGGCCAGGGACAGACTTATTTGCATACAGCCAGGTTCTGAAACTGGGATGGTGCAATGAGCTAAAAAACGGTGTTGGATCCAGCCCTGATCTCTTGACTGGGTGAGAGTACTCTGCTTTATTCAGAGACTCTGTCCATCACCACCCCTTGTTGTAAATTATTTTGTCCACCCTAAGCGTGGAAGGGTATACTCAGATGTGAGTCCCTTGCTCATTGCACCATCAGGATTCAAGCAAGCCGGGCCGAAGACGGCTGAAATGCCAGAAACCGGTCCCCGGAAGCTTGTTTCCTTCCCAGTGTAAGAATTGGCTTTTGTAGTCTGGTCTGCCCTGTTCCCATGATGCACTGGGCCAGGGACAGACTAATTTGCATACAGCCAGGTTCTGAAACTGGGATGGTGCAATGAGCTAAAAAACGGTGTTGGATCCAGCCCTGATCTCTTGACTGGGTGAGAGTACTCTGCTTTATTCAGAGACTCTGTCCATCACCACCCCTTGTTGTAAATTATTTTGTCCACCCTAAGCGTGGAAGGGTATACTCAGATGTGAGTCCCTTGCTCATTGCACCATCAGGATTCAAGCAAGCCGGGCCGAAGACGGCTGAAATGCCAGAAACCGGTCCCCGGAAGCTTGTTTCCTTCCCAGTGTAAGAATTGGCTTTTGTAGTCTGGTCTGCCCTGTTCCCATGATGCACTGGGCCAGGGACAGACTAATTTGCATACAGCCAGGTTCTGAAACTGGGATGGTGCAATGAGCTAAAAAACGGTGTTGGATCCAGCCCTGATCTCTTGACTGGGTGAGAGTACTCTGCTTTATTCAGAGACTCTGTCCATCACCACCCCTTGTTGTAAATTATTTTGTCCACCCTAAGCGTGGAAGGGTATACTCAGATGTGAGTCCCTTGCTCATTGCACCATCAGGATTCAAGCAAGCCGGGCCGAAGACGGCTGAAATGCCAGAAACCGGTCCCCGGAAGCTTGTTTCCTTCCCAGTGTAAGAATTGGCTTTTGTAGTCTGGTCTGCCCTGTTCCCATGATGCACTGGGCCAGGGACAGACTAATTTGCATACAGCCAGGTTCTGAAACTGGGATGGTGCAATGAGCTAAAAAACGGTGTTGGATCCAGCCCTGATCTCTTGACTGGGTGAGAGTACTCTGCTTTATTCAGAGACTCTGTCCATCACCACCCCTTGTTGTAAATTATTTTGTCCACCCTAAGCGTGGAAGGGTATACTCAGATGTGAGTCCCTTGCTCATTGCACCATCAGGATTCAAGCAAGCCGGGCCGAAGACGGCTGAAATGCCAGAATCCGGTCCCCGGAAGCTTGTTTCCTTCCCAGTGTAAGAATTGGCTTTTGTAGTCTGGTCTGCCCTGTTCCCATGATGCACTGGGCCAGGGACAGACTAATTTGCATACAGCCAGGTTCTGAAACTGGGATGGTGCAATGAGCTAAAAAACGGTGTTGGATCCAGCCCTGATCTCTTGACTGGGTGAGAGTACTCTGCTTTATTCAGAGACTCTGTCCATCACCACCCCTTGTTGTAAATTATTTTGTCCACCCTAAGCGTGGAAGGGTATACTCAGATGTGAGTCCCTTGCTCATTGCACCATCAGGATTCAAGCAAGCCGGGCCGAAGACGGCTGAAATGCCAGAAACCGGTCCCCGGAAGCTTGTTTCCTTCCCAGTGTAAGAATTGGCTTTTGTAGTCTGGTCTGCCCTGTTCCCATGATGCACTGGGCCAGGGACAGACTAATTTGCATACAGCCAGGTTCTGAAACTGGGATGGTGCAATGAGCTAAAAAACGGTGTTGGATCCAGCCCTGATCTCTTGACTGGGTGAGAGTACTCTGCTTTATTCAGAGACTCTGTCCATCACCACCCCTTGTTGTAAACAACTTATTGATTTTACAGCATTCAGACACCTGGGTCCAAATAAAACTGGGGTCCGGCAATTGTTTATCCAAAGAAATTCCAACCTCAAGTGCGGGTTGAAACAGGGGTGCGTCCTCGCACCGACCCTGTTCAACCTCTTTATGTCTGAGCTGACCTCTCTAAAGATTTGGACAATTGCAACCATCATGCTCCAAAGCAAGAGGGTCTTACATTGTCGAATTTATTATATGCAGATGACCTGATACTAATCAGCCACACCCCAGTAGACCTGCAATACCTTATTAACACAACTAGCACATTTTCCGAAACAAACGGCCTGACCATAAACATGGAAAAAACAAAGGTGATGGTTTTTAATCAAAAATTAAAAAAGCAAACATTTCAATGGTCTCTGCATGACCACAAAATTGAAACAGTTAAAGAATACAAATACCTGGGGATAACCTTTGATTCCAACGGCTCTTTCCAGCGACATGCAGCAACAATAAAAAACAGAGGGATTTCACTGCCCATTGCTTTAAAAAATATCAAGAATAAAATAGCGGGCCCAAACTTAATCCCCTTGCTGAACATATTTCGCGCAAAACTGTTACCATCAATAACATATGGCAGCGAATGCATGAGAGGGAGAGATGAAGACATTTTAGATAATGTGGTCAGCAAAACACTTCGAATACTTTTCTCACTCCCTCCGTACACCTCCCCAGCACAGCTAAGGCTGGAGTTTGGTTTAAGGAAGCAGCAAATTGCGCGCAAGGGCGTGAATGCAAAATGCTGGCGTAAAGTAAAGAACGATGTAACAGACTCCCTGAACGCCAACCTTTGGAAAGGGCTGGAGACAAACAAGGGATCCCCTGCAATGGTTCTACCTCCAAGCAGCCATAAAATCCCTTGCATTAAAAGACCTCTGGGACTCGAGCTATTCACAAAAGTGCTTCAAACGCCTGGTCAACAAGTCAGTAAAAATTCTTTCCATGGAAGAAGACAAAGCAGCATTAACCAGGAGATCACATGGGTGGTTCGTAATCCAAGGCTACACTAGCGCCTTACCTCAGTCATACCTCAGTACCAGCTTTTCAAGGAAGGTGAAGGAAGAGTTCCTGCGGCTGAGGATGGGGGTAATCCCGTCAAAAGTACATCTTCCCCCATGGAAACGCCTGGAATCTAATTTGAAATGCAGGCTTTGCGACAATCCAAAGGAGGATGTTTTACACTTGTTATGCAGCTGTAAAGCCCTAGATAGTACCCGAAGGGGCCAACTAACTCAGCTCTGGAATCAAAATGGTGTGCGAACTCGCAGACAAGCCCTGTTGATCAGCTTTAAGGGAGAAGATATCCAATTAGCCTGACTAGTGCGTTTCATGAAATCAGTCAACACGTTTCAAAACTCAGAGGCCAGTGATTGAACTTGACTCAAAAAGAACCGCTTTTGCACTTTAAGAAAACTCTTTTTTTTTTTTTAACTAACAAAGATCCATGATCTAAAACTCAGAGGCCAGAGACTGAACTTGACTCTAAAACATTTTTTCAAAAAAACAAATCCGTTTTTGCACTTTAAGATAACTCTTTTTTAACTAACAAAGACTCAGCAAATGTTGAATGCCTTTCTTCTCTCTTTTTACACAAAATCAATGTATTGCATCAGTTGACTTGGATCTTTTATCCATATTCTTAACTTTCTTTTATTGTTTTTAACTGTTTTTGTAAAATTCTTGATTGTGTATCTCTTCCAGCTTTTTTTTACAAAGAGTCATTGCAAAGATTTGTATTAATCATGCAATAAATAAATAAGCCTTCTCTTCTGAACTCCTCAGGATGCAGCAGCCCCTCCCCGACCTCACACCGGCTGTGGACAGGCCCATTATCATTCTGATTGAGGCTGATTATCACCTTTAAAATGACAATGGGCCATATGCCTTTAACATAACATGTGGCAAGTGAGTGCCTTGGAGGCAAGTGACACACTTGGAGCTGATAGACTGCAATTACTTATTACAGAGAAGCTTTCCCCATTCAGCATACAGTGGGGAACTTGCAGCCTTGTGCAGTTTGCCCATGTTGTTCATTGATAGCCCAACGTAAATAATTCACAGTATCCTAAATATCACTATACCACACACAGCAGAGCAAAGCAAATCTTGTTTGCCCCAGTGCTCACAAAATACTTCTGCATGTTACTATTGGATCACTTCACTTTTTCAGTTTGTATTTATTTTTTTCAACAGTAGTTAGTATAGCAGGAGCAGTGACTGAGCATGAGCAGTGACTGAGCAGGAGCAGGGATAGGGCAAGAGCAGTGACCGGGACCGAGAAGTAGGACCATATTCCTCTTTTCTCCTGCCCCTCTTCTTTCCCTCCCGGTAACCAGATGGCTCCGAACCTACACAACACCAAACTTGACCGTTCTAATTTGACTATCGAACCCCTCACAACTCCCAGCCTCATCGCCCTCCACCACACATCTCCTTCCCCATCTCCCCCCTCACACACCAGTCCACCCTCCGCAAATAACACAGACCGTGCCCTCTCGATACCTCACCTCACCTTAATTGCCCAGAGCCTACAAAACATTGAATGTGACCTTTCTAACTTAACTACGGTACTGGCCCAACTCAGGAAAGATTTCGTCCTCCTCAGTGCCAAAACCCTCCCCCACCATAAAAAAAAACTCCCATGCTCTCTCTAAAATCCCCCACACCACACACAACAGGTAGAGATTGCTCCCTCTCCTCTGTGGTATGCACAGACCTCACCGCACCTCTAACCATCTCTCTCCGTCTGACCTCGCCGACCTATGCAACTCCTACCTTCCTGATGTACCAACCAGAAACCCTCCACTCCCCCACGCCCCATCCCTGTTATTGTAGGTGCTAATAGAACCCCTTCCTCCCCTGCCTCCCCCAGACCACCCCCCAACTCACAAACCCTCCACTCCCCTACGCCACCATCCCTGTTATTAAAGGTACAAATAGAGCCCCTTCCACCCCAGCCCTCCCTAGACCACCGCCCCAACTCATGTCGATCCCCTCATGCCCACCCTCCATATACAACGCCACAGCACTGAAGTGCATGCTCGTCAACTGCCGATCCACTGTTTAACACGCCACGGAAATGTCGGAAACAATCCTGAGTGAATCCATTGATATCGCATTCCTCTCAGAAACCTGGCTAAATGATCACTCAACGAGCATACTTGACCTACTCTCCCCTCCTGGATACTCTGTTCTTAGAAAAGATAGACCAGACAGAGTGGGGGGAGGTCTCGCCATTATCTTTAAAATTGATTTTGAATTATCCCTAGTCACTAACCCTGGCTACTCCTCCTGCGAATACCTGGAAACTGAACTGACAACTCAAAATTCCATCCCAATCCGCCTGCACAATATCTATCGCCCCCTGGGACCACCACAGCCCTTCATTGAGGACTTATCTGAGCTCCTGACGAAATCTGCATTATCCAACTCAAAAAATCTCTTTCTTGGGGGTCTTAACCTCCACTGGAACGATACCAATGACCCCACTATCTCCCTCCTCTCCACTCTCCTTGAAATCAGTGAACTCAAACAACTCTGCTTATTCCCAACATACGCCAAAGGTTCCATACTTGACGTCATTCTGTCTAATCACTGTGACCAATATCCTCCCCATTGACTGGTCTGACCATCACCTTATACTGTTCGGCGTCGATAACTCAGCGAGCCTCCCTGCCTCTAAAGTTAACAGGCCTAAGAAACTGACAAGGAACCTAAAATGTATCCCCTGTGACGCTCTACAATCTAAACTCCAAGCTCAACTCCTTCTCATTCCCCACTCACAAAATGCAAATGAGCTCACTGAACTCTTCAATAATACTGTCACTAGTATTCTTGGTGAACTGGCCCTGCCTAAACTCAAAAACCAAAGGAACACCCCCTCAAACTCTTGGGTTAATACCGAGATTAATAATGAAAGACGGGAACTCAGACTAGCGGAAAGAACCTGGAGACATCACCCTCCCATCTTGCACGTCTCAGACGTGCTAGATCCACGTACAAAAAACACACCCTCAAGCAAAAGGCATCCTTCTTCCGTACTCAACTTGATCGTGCCAAAAACAGACCCAGGGAACTCTTCAATATCATTCGTAACCAAACTTCCCCAGCACCTCCTAATATGACAGCCTCCTCAGCCAGATGTGACGAAATTGCCCATTTCTTCTCTGAAACAATTGCCAAAATTAATCAATCCTTCCTTCCCACACAACCACCCTCCAAACCGCTCCCTAACAACCCTTCTCACCCACCCACTTCTCTACCCCCCAACCACTCCACTGGCCTCCCTACTACCACTTCGCCGGCTACCAACTCCCATTGCTCACAACTAAAAAACAATGCATCCTTGCTCAATTTCTTCCCCGTCACTGAGCTAGAAGTCCTCAAAATAATTGGCAATCTTAAATTGTATGCCCACACAAAAGACCCTGTACCCTACAACCTTGTCCCTACCCTTAAGCACAGCATCGCCCCATTCAGGACCAAAATCATCAACACCTCTGTCTCCACAGGCTGTGTCCCCACCTCCCTTCAACTTGGACAAATCTCGTCCATGATTAAAAATCCTAATTCTGACCCAAATGACCTAAACAATCTCCGCCCTATCACCAACTTCCCCCTTCTCTCAAAGGTCCTTGAAAAATGTGTCCTACTACAACTTGACAAACACATTGAAAACTTTGACCTACTTGACCCCCTTCAGTCTGGCTTCAGGAAGGCTGCAGCACCGAAACGGCAATGCTGAATGTCATAGATGACATCCATCAATCACTTTATAATGGCGAGACCTGCCTTCTTATCCTCCTTGATCTCTCCGCAACGTTCGATACAGTCAATCATTGAGTCCTACTTAATGTTCTTAGGTCCCGTTTCGGCCTTAATGGCACCACCTTCAAATGGTTCACCTCTTACCTTCAACACCGAACTCAGCAAATCAAAATTCAAAATTGTCTCTCCTATCCCACTCCAGTTTCCATTGGAGTCCCCAAAGGATCTATTCTCTCTCCTTCCCTCTTTAACCTCTTTATGCAACCCCTCACTCTCATTCTTAAACAAGCAGGTATCAACTACCACCTATACGCCGATGACCCACAAATCTGTTACAAGATTAAAACTCATGCTGACATCTTACACCTGAACAACACCCTTTACAAGATCCAATCCTGGTTCCATTCAAATCATCTCATACTGAACCCTAATAAAACTGAAATCATTCTTTTCTCCCCTAAAAAGAACCCTCTCCCTGTTCAATCATGGATTTCAGACCTTAACGCTCTCAACTGCTCACTCACACTGTCAAACTCCATCAAATCTCTTGGCATTACTATCGACAACACCCTCACCCTTAATGTCCACATCAAAAACTCTGCCAAATTAGCCCTCTTCACTCTCCGTCACCTCAAGAAAATCAATCCATTCATACCCACCGATGATTTTAAACTTGCAGTTCAATCACTTGTTCTTTCACGTATTGACTATGGCAACGCCATCCTCAACGGAATCCCAAAGGTCCACCTTGGTCCAATTAAAGCTGTGCTCAACCTTGCAGCCAGGCTCATCACCGACTGCAAACGCTTCGATCATATCTCCCCAGCTCTCAAATCTCTTAAATGGCTCCCTATCGAAGGGAGATCAGCTTACAAAACTGCCTGCATTACTCATAAAGCCCTCCACCAAAACACTCCGCAGTACCTCTCCAAGAAACTCCTCATAGATGGCACCACTCGTCCTCTGAGAAGCACAAACGCCCACCTTCTAATCCCACCTCTGCATAAAAAGAGAACCACACAATCTCGCTCCTTCTCTGCAAATGCCCCTACTATCTGGAATACCTCCCAAAAAACCTGAGCTATAACCCCTCCTACGCCAGCTTAAAAAAAGACCTCAAAGCCCACCTCTTAACTACTATTGGGGATCCTCACATGTGCCTGACTCCTGATCTCTTTTCACCTTACCATATTTGTTTCAGTAATATGTGTCCCTCTTCTGGTACTCCACTTTACCTAAATTACTTGTTAATGATTTGCTCCAGCTCCTGTTTTATTCCTTCTTGATTTGTAAATATGTTGTTTTTTACTTTGATATTTCACATTGCTTTCTCAGTTTTTATGCTTTGATACCATGTTTGCCTTATACTATCTTGATCATGTGAAGCGCTCTGATACCTCTGGGTCTAGCCAGCGCTATATAAAACTTTAAAAATAAAAAATAAAAAATAAATAAATGACCGGACAGCAGTTACCGGGAAGGAGCAATGACCGGCAGGAGTGGTCAGTGGGCATGAGCAGGAGCAGTGAAAGGCAGGAGCAGTGATGGAACAGGAGCAGTGATGGGACAGGAACTGTGACGGGACAAGAGCAGTGACGTGATAGGAGCAGTGACAGGGCAGGAGCAGTGACGGGGTGGGAGAAGTGATGTGGCAGGAGCAGTGACCGGGCATGAGCTGGAGCGGTGACCGGGCATGAGTAGTGAACTGGCTGGAGCAGTGAACGGGCAGGAGCAGTGAATGGGCAGAAGCAGTGACGGGACCGGAGCAGTGAATGGACAGGAGCAGTGGACAGGCAGGAGCAGTGAACGGATAGAAGCAGTGACTGGGTAGGAGCAGTGAACGGGCAGGACAAGTGACTGGGCAGGAGAAGTGATGAGACAGGAGCAGTCGACGGGCAGGTCAGTGACCGGTCAGGAGCAGTAACCAGCAGGAGCAGTGAACGGGCAGGAGAAGTGACTGGGCAGATCAGTGACAGGGCAGGAGCAGTGACCAGGCAGGATCAGTGACCAGGCAGGAGCAGTGACCAGGCAGGAACAGTGACAGGACAGGAACAGTCGTCGGGCAGGTCAGTGACCGAGTAGGAGAAGTGACCGGGAAGGAGAAGTGGCGGGGTACTATGGCACTGCTATCCTCGTCATAGTTTGAGGAGGAGAGAGGAAAACCTCTTTTAAGCTAAGATTGTGCTGAGATTGTGCGGAAATATGGGTTCATACCGGTTTCCTACGCTGATGACACCCAGCTCCTCTACCCTTTCAGCTCCCTTGGCCCCAAAGTCAAGGAGAATTTTGCTGTGGGTATGAGGGCGGTGTCACACTGGATGGCGAGGAACTGCCTCCAGTGCAATGTAACAAAAACAGAGGTCATGCTTTTTGGCAAAGCTAGTATCCTTTGGTCCCCTGACTGGTGGCCAATAGATCTCGGCTCAGTACCTGCATCCAAACCTCATGTAAAAAATCTTGGAGTGAAGTTGGACCAAAAGCTGACCCTGAAGGAACACACAAATTACATCGCAGGAATGTGTTTCCACACCATTGGCCTACTCAGGCGTGTCTTCCCATATCTCCCTGCCACCTGTAGAAAGACACTTGTACAGGCCTTGGTAACCAGTCGCCTGGACTACTGTAACGGCCTGCTGACATTGGCAAATGCAGATGCAGTAGGTCGTCTGCAGGTAGTCCAGAATACGGCAGCAAGATTGGTCATGGGTGCACCAGCCAGGACTCCCTCTAAGCCCTTGCTGAAAGAACTGCACTGGCTTCCCATACGGCAGCGCATCAACTTTAAAATCTGCTGCACGGTTCATAAATGCCTGTATGGAGCAAGTCCTAAATACCTATCTCAATCCCTGGAATTGTATCAGCCCAGCAGGTCTCTCCGCTCAAGCAACCAAGCTCTTCTAAAACCCCCTGTTACAAAGAAATCTAGACAAGGAGACCGAGCCTTCTCCTCTGTTGGCCCTGCCCTGTGGAACACACTTCCCATCGACCTAAGAACAACTACCAATTACCTGTCCTTCAGAAAGACATTAAAAACCCTTCTCTACCAAGAAGCATTTCTGTCCATATAACTTCCCAGGATGCTCTACCTGATAACTCTATAGCTGGCTAAGCGCGGAGATACCCTTACGGGATTGATTCCTGCGCTATAGAAGAAATTAAATAAAATAAATAAAATAAAATAAATAAAATAAGCAAAGTCAGATAAATCATTGAGATTGCAGAGGCTGTTTTTGGACACCCTCAAAGCTGATTTCAGGTTCCCCAGTCTGCCCTGCAAACTATTCATGTTTGTTGCTTGAGTTCTGAGAGGGACATGAATACTTGAGCTGAAGCCCTAACACACACTGGAGACAAAAATGAACAAATGAACCAGTGGAACCTGCCGACCACAATAAAGAAGCTGCAAAACACAACCACTGGATATTGCTTTTGATTCCACACCAGCCTGCAACAAATGAGGATTGTTTAATGATTTCTGCCTTTTGTGCAATTTGTGTGATACTTCATAGTCGGGTGGGATCAGCCTGAGCAATGACAGATTGCTGGACCAAGATTTCAGAGCAGGCGACAGCACTGTGCTATTGTGGCCAGAATGTTCGGGCCTTGAGCTGCAACACCTCGGGCTGTAAAACAGGTGAATGCAAGCAAACATCCAAAAACTTTAGACGGGTGCCTGTAACGCTGACAAATATTTGCATCTACTCATTCATTACCCGTGCTGGCCTCATAAGAATTTTTTTTTTACTTGAGATGGCGATAGTACAAAGCCTAGCAAGAGACGCACTCAAAAAAGCAGAACATGCTATAGTACACCAGTGGGATTTTGGAAGAAAACACCTAAGCAAACCAAGATTAGTCCACACTGACCCACATTCTGTGGCCACAAGTGGTTCAAAGACTGTCTCTCACCCCAGACTCTCCCAAGTATATTACCTGATGCATGAACCAGGACCATGAACTGTAAACAAAACATCAGACTGGACAATCCAGTGCAATAACCATATAAATAGATTATGATTTTATGAAATTTCACAAAAATACTTGCCCATTTGCTCAAAGTTGCGCCCATACTGGAAAACCGTATGAAGTACAAGATTGTTTCAACCTAATATAAACTTATTTTGACTTGTACTTATGTTCTTTGTCTATTTACTTATATGCTATTGCATGACCTCCTCTGATATGTTTGTAAAATTTATCTTTTGTCCCAAATTTGTGTCCTATTGTCCTGAATTTTTATCCTGAATTTTTACCCTTTGTCCTGAATTTTTACACTCACTGTCCTGAATTTGCACCCATGCCAGTTGGTCACCCTATTGCCCCTGCAGACACCGGGGTTGCCGCCCACTTCTCTGAGCAGGAAGTGAGCAGAGGGGTTGTTGACAGACACCAGCTCTTTGAGCCGCAGGCGCTCACCGCTGGACTGCCTCGCATTTCTGCTTTTTTTTTTTAAATCAGGTTGTACTGAACACGTTTCTGGGCGGTGTCACAAGGCTGCAGAGAAGCGTACACCTCGAGTTCCTTTTCTGAGGAACACAAACGAAGGCTGAATGCGGAAAGAGGCAGTGACAGAAGATGTCTTGTGAGTAAAGCGTTTGCAATCCTTTCCATAACTCGTTTAGTAAAAGCCGGAAAGCGCCGAGGATAAGACACGTGACCGGTGCCGTATGTTTTCTTTTGGTGTTTATGGAATCCATTTGCAAATTTGAAAGGCTGAAGGGTAAACTGTAAAACTGGTCTTTGAGAGGCAGTAGGCGGGTGAGAGAAGACTTTACCACGACCTCTCTGCTGCTGTACTACCAGGCTTCGTAGCGCTGCATCATGCAATTTGTTAAGTAAATCTCCACCAGTACAGTAAGTACCATGGAGCCCTAATATAATCAAGGAAAGTGGTCCCCTGCCCATGGTTGGTCAGTAAGAGGCAGCTTTAATTAGAGTGCAGCCCGTGCCTCGTAGTGATGGGCTCCGGTGCCACTGCACCCGATGCACTAATGATAGCAACTGATAGCATCTGTCAGTACTGATAAACTCTACGTATGTATTCACTTTATTCAACTAATGCACCCCCAAAATAGGCCATCCTGACTGAAGTGTCAATTTTGTTGTGTCAGGGATCACGGTCATTTAAAGGAATAGTGAGTGGCGGGTGAGTCACATACGGACCCGTTAACATGTTACACAACCTCTTTACTCCTTTACAAATAATTTTACATTTCCTTTTTTTATTGCCTGGCTCGCCAGACAATTTTGCGAGAAAAACAAGGACGGGGGCTTTGGCTCGGCTCACATGTTGGGATCGAGAGTAAATGCTTTGATTTGGGCAGAAGTTGTGTTCTTCCACAAAAATTGCTTGCCCGTCGCACAGCTGTTATCACTTCGTTTCAGGGCACAAGTCCTAAAAATAGAAGTTGGGGACTAACCTAGTTAATCAGTATGCAAATGGCATTGCAGCGCGTGGCATTGCAGCGTTCGACATCACGGCGTGTGACATCACAGGAACTGGCATCACAAGAAGTGATATCACATCTTAAGCCCTCACATATATGTTTAGCAGGTGTATCCTGAGTACATTTGAGCACATTTCGACTGTACTTGCAAAGCCTTCTGATTTAGGCAGAAGATTCACACTTTTGAATGCTACATATGTAAATGTGTGATACTTGTAAAGCGCACTGTTACTCTACCCGAGTGTCCTGGCGCTGTAGACCGCTGGGGAACCCGTCCTGGTTTTTCCCTGTGAGATGGTCCCTTTTTCTGGGTATCTCCAGGGTGAAACCAGGCATCCCCAGTATCTGTGGGGTGCCATTGTAGAGATGAGGCAAGCTTAATGCCCAGAGTTACAGAGTGTGTTCCCTGGTTAGAGTAGCCACTGAGGCGAGAATTATCGAGTCCGTTGACCCTGGTCCAAGACCCTGCCGCGTCTGGAATTGAACCCTGGTCCCGGCCCGTTCTCTGCTTACAGGTCTGCCGCCTCTAACCAGTGAGCCACACATCTCCATATAAAACAATGTTATCTTTTGCCAGCGTTAAGCTTTCTAGAGCCATAGTGCTTTAAAAGAAATAGTGATATTTAAATTATTACAACGCCTCCTCAAGGGTAATAACTGTATATAAATGCAATTTATTTTGTGCAAATACTGGGAAAGATCAACACATCTGATGTTAACAGTGCATGCAAATCTCCTAAACAGAGCCTAAACAAAGTGAAAACCTGTCTCTCCTAAGTATGTGTGAAGTGCTAACAAGGTGCAAGCCTTTGTTTCCCCTCTGCTGCATTTGCATCAGGTGTGAGGCTCCTGACTGCTGCCAGCCAGGAAACTCCAACAAAAGGAAGCTTGATGACCCCTGAGACTCGGCCTTTGTTATGGCAGAGTATCCCAGCAGGAGTCAGAAAAAAGAGAACCCCATCCCCACCTGCACGTTGTTACCATAGAAAGCAGACAATGTGCAGGCGCAGCTTAATGTGTCCTGGTGGACAAATTCAGCATATTTTTTAGTGGGGCCCAACTTCTAGGCAGGGTGGACAGCATCCACCCTGTGAAAGAAGTGGGGGGACGCGGTCCACCCGCATGGACCCCTGACCTGTGCCCTGCTTCTTTTATTGATCCAGCTGCCAGAGCTTGAACTTTAAGAGACACACAAATGCCACAGTAATGCTATTAAAATGTCTTAGAAAACTAGATAATGTATGCTGTTTTTCTCTGGCAGCAGCACAGATAGGAAGAGTATGCATTAATGTACATGGATTTTAAGATCTGGCTTGATAGTGCATTCATGAGCCTGGCCGATTGGCATTGCCAATGCTTGTCTTTCTTGTAAGTACTGCCACCCGTTTCTTTTCTGTCACTGTAACTCATTGCTTTTTTTCTCAGTCTCTTAATCTGCTAGTGTCACCTCCCTTGTCTTTCTTGTATATTCTCACTACTTTGTGCTTTGTTCTCTCTATCACCAAGTCCACAGCCTTGTCTCCCATTGTCAATCCATTGCCTTCTATTGTCACTCTTCTAAACTCCTTGAATGTAACTTTCCTACATTTCCCCTCTCTTTGTCACTTCACTTCAAGTTCAGCCCTGCTAGGTTTCTCAGGTCCATGTGTGACGTGCTGCTCCAGTCCCGGTTCTAGTAATTTTGCTTATCATTGTAAAACAGGAGTACCCATCCCAGATTTCGAAGGAAAAAACTTGGACTGGAGCAGCACATCACACATGGACCTAGGAAACTTGGCAAATATGCAGGTTCTCACTGAGCCACTCTTCAATCCTCTCTATCTCCGGTTCTTAATTTGAGCTGTTTTTTTCAGGTGCCCCGAACCGGCACTTAATTGTCAACACCGGCTCTTGTGACAGTCTGCCACAAGGTTGTGCTGTCCGGCTAATTTAGAGATTACCACAATAGCACTTTATTAATAATTCAATAGACATAAAAAATGACTATTACCTGCCACCCAAGCCATTCTTATAGCTTTGGGGCCTGAAATAGTCAGAATTGTCACACTTGTAGGAGTGTGATGGTTAATAGTTGTGTTGTTACTATGATTGGCAGCATAGCAGGGACAATGTGTGGTGCAGGCTGCACACATTAAGCACTGTCTACCTCTTATTGTCACACCACAGCTCTCTTGCACTGTTGTTCTTTAGTTCACTTGTCACGCCCTCCTGTCAATCTTCTTCTCACTCTCTGAGTCATTCTTTTTCTGCTTGTTCTCTCATAGGCATCCAGGTATCCTCTCTCTATGCTTTGCCACCTTCTCACTGCAAATCCAGTGGTCTTTTACTGCCACCACATTATTCCCTCTTAATGTAACAGTACAGAGCAAAGAATAGTAAGCTTCTTTGAACACATTGGTAACTAAAGGCTAGTTTCTGTATATTATATAGTGAATTTTTTAGTATTGCAATAATTAATTCTCACCACTTGTTACCCAGAACCAACACACCAGCCTCTCTGTTGAGAAAAATTCACGTTCACTAATGTGTTCTATGTGGACTGTCAACTTTGTCGCCCTCGTGCTTACATGATTTATCAGAAAACGTTACTGTTTCCTTTGATTAATCGTAACAATGCCATGTGCCATGATACATCATTGACTTGAAACCATTGTTGTTTGCATATAATTGTCCATACCCCATTTGGAATTATGGACTACACTATTTTTGTTGTTTACTGTATTGCAACAAATGGCCTTGATAAGTCCTTCTTCATATAGGAAAGGGTGTGTCCCAGTGGAAAAATGTTATGTTGCCTTGGCCTTCAAAAACCTTTGCACCTGAGCTGAATCAACATTAAATTAAAAGATGATTGTTAACACTTAATGGTCAAAATGTGTCATTTATAGTCCGTTCTGTAGTTGCTCAGTACCAGTTAACTTTCTGCTTTAACCCTTTCACTGCTAGGCTCCCCCCCCTGCCCATTGCCCATGGCAGGAGCACCAGCACCAGGGCCCGCCAGAGCTTCTGAACCCAGCCATGTGTACTTACATGTGCATGGATTAATCTTTGAGACAATCATAAGTACTGGCAGGATCAACCAGGTAGCCTCACCTTTTAGATGGTGTTGGGAGAAATGTGCCTTTCCTAGTTTGACTATCGCACCCCTCAAGAGACTGCTGGGGGAGCACACCCGCCTGGGGTGCTTTCTTGGGACAGGTGTGATCACATGGGCTCTGGTGATTTTTCCACGGAAGGGGGAGGCGGGTCAAGGTGCAGCCTGAGCGAGATGCAGGGGTGCTGGCATCTGCACCAAGGACACCCCACAAACAGCCGTTCCGAGCTGTTGCGGAAATGCACTAGGCGGAGAAGGGCAAGTGTGTGGTATGCGGGGGCCCGTACCACGAAACAGCATCCTGAACCTGGCGTTACTCAACCCTTTCAATCTGGCAGACCACTGAGAGACACATGCTGCTAAGGCTGCACAGCCTTTGTCTGCTGGGTAGGGGAAGGGCCTCTGCAAACGGCGGGCCGTTGATTCGGACAGTCCCTGGCAGGGTGGAAGCTCTTTGCTGGGGGAGACAGAAGTCAGAGTTAGCTGTGCAGGCTGGCTCGCTGGTCATCTTGTCAGTCAGCCCAGCAACCAGATGGCCTGGGACGACCCAGCGACCAAATGGCCTAGGACGGCCCGGGGACCAGATGGCCAGGCCCCAGACACATGGGTGCCCACCGACGACAAGAGTGGATGTGCACTCTGATGCCGGCTCTGGCCATCTTGTTGCCCTGTTGACCTGCCAGGAATTGTGCCCTGACTCAGCACCTGGTGGCGCAGGATGGGAGGTGTAGGCCCCATACCGAGTGGCACGTGGTGAAGGCAACCTCCCGCAAACCCCCACCACATCCCTCCTGCCAGCACGGGTGTAGTGATAAGGGATGCTGATGACACCCACAAATGGAGATGAAAGCTTGGGTCAGAGGATGACTTTCAATAGGTTGAAGCGAGGCAGCTGCTCTGCTACTTATTAAACCCTGAACCAGAATAAGGTAATCTACAAATGATTTAGCACAAGGTGCTCCACAAATATGTGGTGCAGTAAGGGCGATGGAGGCGGCCCCCTTTCATGTGCACACTGGGCCCAATAGTGAGAAGCTGTACTTACCAGCCAAAGAGGCCAGCTATCCAAAGCCAACGAGGTTCCACAGCACTGCCATATCATTACGGTTTAGTGGGGATTCTGACTTACAAGCTTTCAGTCATAATTCCATAGATGGCAGCTTTGCCCCATTGGCTCCTCAGCAAAGCACATACACCAAATCCACCACCGGGCTTGATCCATGCAGCGTTGCGAGCCCCTAGTTTGGGTGGCCAAACCATGCTGGGGCCTGGGCGGTAGCCTACCCATGGCCTTGTGTGAGGCTCTGTAAGGGAAGAGCCAGGTGGCTCCTCCCCATCTCAGAAGCCCCCACCGAGAGAAACAAGGGGTCCTCTGGCGGCCTAGGCTCCTTCTCATCCATGCTGTCCTACCGCACAAGAAGGGCCACTCCTCAGTCGTGCGACACCCAGTCAAGCTGGGATCAGGCACAGGAGAGCCTGAGGCAGCTTGGCATTCGGGGGGGTCGGTCCCAATCCCAATCCCGGGAGGCACTGCCATTTGGTTTCCTCGTGGGGTCATGCTGGGTATGCATGGGTTCCATCTCAGGAGGGCTTTCCATTGTGCCGCTCCTTGAGGGGCCAGGGCTGCCCCTATCCATTGCCCGTAAATCAGTCTTGTCTTTTTGGGTCAAGGAGCCCGCCCCCATGTTAGTTCCTCGCCCCAAAGGCGGCAGACAACTCAGCTGGCCAGGTGCTGTATCTACGGTGTGTTTTCCATCTGGGAGGCAGTCAAGGGTTTTGGCCTGGTGCCGTCAGTCGCCCGGGTCGCTCCACTGTTAATGATCCTTCTGCAGGTTCAACTACAGAAACCTAATTAACCACAAAAAGTGGTCCACCAACTAAGAACGGCCATGCACCACTACCCACAGAATCAAGAAAGAGCTATCAGTCTGTCAATCCTCTCTGTGTCTGGGCCGGGTCAGGTTTTCCATGTTGAGTCAAATTAAGCCTCAGGCTCCACTCCTGGTGGTGCCCTTTCATCAATTCCTGTATGTAGGAATCTGGTACTCTATATAGTGTACTTAAAAGAAGTACACTGTGCAGAGGGTCAAGAGGGTCCCCAATTGGTTTACAGAGGCTAAAGTAGTTAATACTAATGCTCTGTTATGTGGTAGTGTGGACGTGCAGTTATGGTTGAATATCAGAGAATAGTGCTAAGCATTTGTTGTACTCACAGGGGTAACAAATGAACACACACTCAAAGAATAAATCCAAGACCAATTTAGAAAATTAGCACTTCTTTTTATATATATTTCAAACTCAAGAACTTCATTCAAAGGTAAGTACAGTTTTCAAAAGAAACGTTCAGAGGTAAGCAAAATGTTTAAACCTGTGTGCTTTTTCGCACAATGCAATCCTATGGGAGGAAAAGCCAAAGATGCTTTTAAAATAAAAAAATTTAAAAAAAGTAGGTGCAGTCGGTTTATGGGATCACCCTCTGGGATGAGAATAGTAGTGGACCAAGGTTCAAACTACTACCAGCAGTTTGTCAGGAACTGAAGGTGTTCTACTGTGATTAGGGTGCTGGTGAGGCTTATAGCTGGTGTGCTACAGAGAAGGGGGGGCACCTGAAAAGTGGCTGCACAAGGGGACTTCTGGACAGTTCAGAGAGCTCCCAAATAGGACCTCAATTCACATGGGGTATTTGAGCAGGGGGGGCATAGCCAGTTCATCTGGCAATGGTCGCGAGAGGGCTGAGGACTGCAGGGATTTGCACCAGGGATGCTGCATTTCTTGCCAGGCAGTGACTGGGTGCGCACAGATGCACCTCGTATTCAGGGACAAGCCACTGGCAGTGGAAAATCAAGGCAGCTGGGCCGCTCATTAAATGGGTTTCAGTGATGCTGATGTCAGTTGACTTCTGCTTTGTTCTGGGACAGTGAGAATTTCAGACTGAACTCTCAGGGTTTGTTTTGGTGCATGGTGTCCTTGGAGACATTATGTAATTAATCTGACGCCAATTAAGGTAATTCCACACAAATAAATGAATCTAGACGTGGGCAAAATTTACTTAATTTCCTTTTCAGAAATTCCGCAAAACGGCCCAAAATTTATACAAACACGCTAAAATAAATAGTGCAAAATTGCATGTGAAGCGAACAATATTTGCTCGTTTTCCGGTCATTAATGTTATACCTGTGTTCCTGCAAAAGGATTTTTACCAAAACCCAATCTGAATGAGCCATTATTACGTAATGGTATAATCTCAGACATTTTGCGTAATAAACGTAACTTGACATGGCAGAAATTGCGTCAGATCACCCCAGTGTGAACAAAATGTTGCCTAATTCTATAGATGACTTGGTTTGTGATACAGCACTTTATAAATGTTTACCAAATAAGGGAAAGCTAATCCCGTTGATTTCCAAATCAATCCTTCCTTGTCTGAATATTTAAATTTACGGTCACGAGGGAAACCCACTTGAGTATTGACTCTTAAATGTTCAACATAATCATTTGGCACTCTAATGGGTGTCTTTCTTTGTTCACAGTTCAGCTGAAAGCATGCGAACTGCACCTTACGACAAATAGGGCAGAGCATCACACAGAGCATTACCACAGTCCTGGACTGATAGTGAGGAGAGGACAGACCTTCAAGATCACTTTGCCCTTTGATGGTGACCTGCAGCCCAATGAGAGCATCATATTTACAGCATCGACAGGTAATAAAAACTGAAGCAAAATTTAATGGATCAGTGATCTCTATAACACATTCGGTTCACAAACAGCTCCTGTTCATTCCAGTAGTGCACCACAGTCCTGCAGTATCATTCAGACACTTATTTGTCACACAGCGATTTCCATCACACACTCACCTCATTGGTCATTCATTTGCAGCCTGTGTCCAGCTTTTACGTGAAAAAGTCTTTTATTGTTCGATTATTTAAAATCTTTACGATATACTAACAATGTAAAAGAATTATCTAAAAAACAACCAAGTTAAATTCCCTGCTTGTTACTACGAACTAGTGGAGCATAAAACCTTAAAAACAGTGTCGCATTCTAGATATACAACAAAGTACATTGTTTTTTAAATGGGCGGTATGTCCGCGGCACCCATACTTCCGGGCCGTCTGTTTTCTTTATGGGGCTCTATTTTCGCGGGCAGTGCAGCTCGAATTAGTTCTATGAATTTCCCCAGCCGTGCAACTGTTTGAGTTGAGGCTGGCCTGTAGCCAGCTATCTAAGGTAGCATCCACCCTCCGATTACTTCTTATGGAGGGACTCTCAAACACCCACTCACTGCTCAGATAATATCCATCATACATATCACACACATATAATTTTTCCATCACACATGGCCATATGATATGCATCACACTTTATGAAGAACTGCCACCTAAAGTGCATTCTCTTAACAGAAAAGCAGTACCCATCACACACATACTCAATTCGACCAATTTACACTCATTTCACAAGCATGAAAATTGACCCTGCGTTTTCTCCAGCAGAGACACTGTGCACAAGACACTCTTCCAAATTATAGGTGATCTTCACCCCAAAAGTGCACCACCCACAGCAAGACACCGTAGAAGAAATTGTACAAGCAAGATCATTTCCTCTGTGCCATTTTCTGTGTGCGATGATACACATTTTGTTAGTAAAAATGTTTTTTTCTCTTTCAAAGGACCCGCGTCTGCAAAGCCTGAGGATTCAAACCACAGTTTCACTCTATCCAGCTCTAAAAGTAACAATGCTTGGAATGCTGTTCTACAGGCGCGTAACTCAAACTCTTTGGATGTTGCAATCAGTAGCCCTGCCAACGCGGTGATTGGTCACTATGGGCTGAGTGTGCTGATCTCTTCTGATGAAGGATCCGTCGACCACCCAATTGAAAAATTTACACTGCTCTTCAATCCTTGGTGTTCAGGTAAGTGTCTGTAGAGCTCCCAAAATGTGAGTGTACCCAGTAAAGTACTAAATGAGATGCCGATTATTTGTAGGTTTCCTCAACACAGACTTGGGCTGCCTCAAATCATTTACAATTCTCTACATTGATTTAAACACAAACCCAGTCTTTATTAAAGATGCCAATGCTTCAGTGGTCACCTGACATCAAGTGACTTAATAGCTTCTACAAATTGGATCCATTCTATACTGTCACCAAAGACTGGTGGTCATTAAAATTTAGTAAGTCAGGTATCACAAGATAGAACAAATTTAAAGTGCTCTGCCATCTTCTCAGACTTTCTTTCCTAAACATGGTGCTGGCAACGGATACCGGATTCACTTCAGGGTAAAAAGAGAGTGCCCGCAGATCAGAAGAGTGGCCTCTCAGCATGGGTCTAGCTTGGTGGTGTGATTTGTATGTCCCAGTACGTGTGAAATATTGGTGCATTTATCTGTCTGGTACAACCACGCTGTATATGGTGGACCCAGTTAAGAAAATGGGCATCGTCTCTGACGCCACTACCACCAGCAGCATAACGGTGAACATAACCTTCCCTATAACATAAACGCATGTGTCATAGCCATCGAGTAAATCACCAACCCCTTCTTCCTAAATGAGAAATAGGATGCAAGAGGTAAGTGGATGAGACACTTGCCAATCATTGGTGGGTTTCCTGTTACCACTCACCTCTAAATGAGTCCCTCGTTTATTACTTTTAACCAAAAGCAGTCTGCAGAATCTATTCACAAATGCTATATAAGAGCCAAATCATAGAGTTTTGTTGTCCCTATACTGGTTATTGACTTATGACATATACTAGCATCTGTGTAAATTCCAGTCCTTGGACAGCACACCACCACTTTTATGCATTTTGCATTGCATTGTAATGGTTTTGGTTGATGGGTTACCCACTGTTCGGTTGTGTCTGTTTGGAAGAATTTGACTTTATAGTGTGTGATTTACATGTAACTGCTTAAGAGTAAAGGGGAGCAGATTATCGAGAAACAGAGTCTACTGTGCTTTTACAAAGCAGCATTATGTTTGTGTGGGTGGGTCTGGGTTTATAGTATGGCATTTGCTGAAAATGTTTTATAGATTTGTGTGCTGAACAGAGGGCTCCTTTATGCTGTTGGGTCAATCTTCTGGATTGTGTAAAATGGAGTGAAGAGCACTGAGGCATGCAGGGGAAGAGAAGGAAAAATGGATATAGTAAAACCGATAGTGCATACATGGTGAACATTGTTCAGTCAGTGGTTTTGACTGCCATTAACTGCAAAATGCAGATCACTTAGAGGGCCAAAATAGATGCTTTGTAATGAGATGTACAAATGCAGCGTGAACTATGATTTTTCTAAGATTTCGCATCAGGTTTGCATCACTTTTGTGGTGCAGCCCTAGCGAAAAATCCATTTGATAAGTTACTGAGCTATACAAACTCGATTTGTATAGTTTAGCAAATACAAAGTAATGCAACACAGCGCATAGCACTGTCATGCGTTAGTTTGCATCGTATAGGCATTGCATGTGTGTAGCATGGCGGTTCCCATGCATTTACCCATGTATTTTGACACAAACGAATATTTGCAAACACTTGTAAAGCTGGGTTTACACCAAAAGGCTGCATCTACCCAAAGGAGCTGTATCGAGGAGGAATAGCCTAATTTCCCCTTGTTATTTTCTTTTTCCATGCATTCTGAAGCACACATAGAAAGAGAAATATGATTCTGAGGATTGTTTTGTGCAAAATGATGTCGCTGACAGAAAAGAGAGCCAATGGCTGAAGTGGACAGGCTCTTTGTCCTATGCTACATTCTGTGGTGTATGGAAGAAAATGTCAGTGACAGTTGCAGTAAGTGAGATTGCTGTCAGCTTGATTATGTCAGTGTGATAGTGCAAGTATGATAGTGCAAGTGTGGTGAGGGTGATGCAGATGGTGCAACAGCAGTTATGATGGTGTGTGCCGATGATCATCATGTAATTGCAAGTGTGATGTGGTGAATTTAATGCAGTGAAATGCAAGAAAGGTAATGTGTCAATTGCAATAGAAATAGCAGTCAATGTGATGATGTTAGTGTGATGCTGTGTATGTAATAGTGTAAAGGTGGCACATGTGGTGTGATGAGGACTATGAGCTAATGCAGTTGCAGTCAATGTAGAGGTGTCATATGAATGTGGTTATTTATGTGAGGCGTAATAATCAGATCAGTTGGTGAGTGTGATGCAGTCAGTATGATATCAGTGAATCTGATTGTGTAGCGTTATAGTGTAATCCTGCTATTCGGTGGGAGCTACCTGATTTGGAATGTATCCTGGTGGCCAGATATGTTGGGCGAAATGCCTGCTTGGCAGTTCGAGCAGGACTGTTCCCATGAGACACAGGGTCAAGATTGATTTGCATACGGCCAGATCTAAACTGGGGTGGCATGGTGATCAAAAGAATGATGGATTTAACCCAGATCTCTTGACTGGGGGTGAATGTGTTGATTTGTTCTGCATTCCGCCCATCAGTTGTGTGTCTTGCCCTCAAGAAATCAGTTAAAAATCTATGAATCATTATAGACTATAGTCTTTTCATGCAAGATCACGTTAGGGAAAATTGCGGCAAATGCTTTTTGCATTCTGTAGCTTCTAAAAAAACTGTTTTAATGGATTCCTATTGCCTGGTGAGAGACCATTCTCCATGCCCTGGTGACTAGCAGACTTGACAATGGCAATGCCCTATTTTTTGGCATGGCCATATATCTGTCTTAGAGAATTCAGGTAACCCAAAATGCCGAAGCTAGGTTAATCTGTAATATGGAAGGATTTTACTCAGCATCCACGAGCTTGATTGCTCCATTGTCTTCCTGTGGGAAAACGAACAAAAAGAGCAAGCTTCAATCTCGTATGATATGTACAGACAGTACAAGATGGACTAGAGATTCAGCAGAGGAGGATGGAGTTTTACAAAGCCATCCATGATTTAAAATCCAGGAATGTAATCTTGGCCAGAAAAAAGCGAGTACAGACAATTAGGTCAGGTGGCCAATTGTTTTCCTATCGGGCAGCAGTCCAGTGGAATTCTTTACCCCTGGACATCAGTCTCACTGATAATTTCCATCTGTTTAGGAAGAAACTAAAAACATGGGGGCAGATTTACAAGGCCCTTGCACCACTTTTGCGTCATTTTTAACATAGGAAAAGTGACGCAAAAGTGGCGCAAGGGCCTTGTAAATAAGCCCTATGGCTTTTTTCGGACTACTAGCTTTATTGTTTTTCTTCTTCTTCTCTGACTTTGGCTGGCAAAATGAGTCTCTTTATGGGTAGGCAGTTTCCAGCACCGTGACACCCACAAGGGGATAAGGGTTGCTCTTTATAAATGCAGCAAATATATAAATAAATAATCTGAGGGTAATGGGTTATAAAATTAGTCGATGACTGAAATCAGTGTTCCCCAGGAGTATGTGCACAGTTGAAAGCTCTGGAGAGTTCTATTAGTGTACCTTCCATTATTATTTGTCCCAAATAATGTGTTTGAAGTTTTGAGTTAGGAAAATCACTTAGTGTAAAACAGAGTGCCTTGTAACCACAGTTTAACTACCTATACTGCACCTTAAAGACATCACCCACTATGTTCCTGCTTGCTAGGGAGCAGTTTACAACCAGGTGTTACCTTACACCTCACATTGGTAAACAAATGAAATATTGAGCGAAACAGGCCTTTCATGGAAAGACCTAGTTGTGCACACTTGAAGTTAGTGATATCCCCTTATTGCTATATTTTTGGATTAAAGTGAACAGTACTTGGATTGTCATCTGTGCTCTCACACTTGCCTGAATTATTATGCTGTTGGGCGAATGATATGATAGCATTGTGCATCAGTGCCATTACCAGATAATGGTTGCTGTAGATTGGAACACTTGGTTTATGAACTATGTAAAAAACTAAAACCTTCAGTTTTGTACCTTTCTGCACAAAAAATATCCTGAAATTAATGCAAACACCTTACTGCCACTGCACAAGTGAGCCTGTATTTGTTCTAGGCAGCCCAAAGGGAACCAGAGTAAGGAGAGAGCTGAATTGCTCCAAATCTTTGTAAATATTGGGGCAGATTTATGAGTTCTGGCGCATCTCTGCAAATCAGCAGAGATGCGCCAGAACTGATGTGTCACGCAATTCCCTCCTTGCGGCACCACAGATGCGCCACATTTACAATGCGGCGCACCAGGGTGCAAGGAAGGGCAGATGCGTGACGCATCTTGTGGTGTACGGGCGGCGCATTGCTGGAGTAGCGTCGCAAGTGCGACGCAACTCCTGCAATGTACAGAGGCCACCCATACATAACGTGGTGCGTCACTCCTTATGCCTGCTTCAAGCAGGCGTAAGGATTTGACCTAACAGCGTCGTAAAACTGACTCAGTGAAATCTTGTAGATTTCACTGCATCAGTTTTACGGGGCTTTCCTACGAGGGAACGCCCACCCTGCGACAGAACGCCCACATGAAACCTGACGCAGGTTTCATGTGGCGCAGGGCTTTACAACGTGACGCATCTGCCCAGATGCGTCACGTTGTAAACAGGTCGCAGGGATGCGCCACGTTTCCGCGCCGTTGCGTGACGCAACGGCGGCGTAAACGTGGCGCAAGTCCGACATAAATCTGCCCCAGAGTGCAG
Source organism: Lissotriton helveticus (assembly GCF_964261635.1). Classification (NCBI taxonomy): domain Eukaryota; kingdom Metazoa; phylum Chordata; class Amphibia; order Caudata; family Salamandridae; genus Lissotriton; species Lissotriton helveticus. Next base: position 283,969,081 of record NC_136068.1, on the reverse strand, counting down.
TTTTACTCTCTCCCTTTCACACAACACAACGGAGAACCGCAACTGTTCTGTTTTGCATCAAATCTCAGTAAATCCAGCCCAGAGTGTCTTGTGACAGATGTAGAATGGTGTTATGTGATGGGCAAGTTCTTACATTGTCCCAAGTAATTGGATAGGTATCATAGCTTCTACTATGAGTTTAAGCTTGTAATGAGGTGACATGAGGGAACTGTAGCACTGTGAATGTACCTGAAAAAAGCACAGATTAATGAAGAAGTCACTGAATGCTGCACAGCAAATAAAGTTGCTGTGCTGCACTGCATTGTGTGGAAGGGGAAATAGCACCATCTCTACTAAGATATAGAGCTGTTCTGCTCTTTCCCTGAGCTGGTAAACTTTAGCCAGCCATACGCCAATGCAGACACCTTTGCACCATGGATATCTCCTCAAGCACACAGTCCATTAAAGTTAATCAACAACATAGTATATAATCAAATGGGGGTGGGGTCGCACACTACTCACACACCGGCGGTGTCGCCCCTAAGGACTCTGGTCAATGTAGTAAAGTGTTCGCGATGCATCATCTTTCGATCTTCTGCTATCTTCGCTGTCTTCGCCATCCCTGGACACGTGTTTCGGGGTATTACCCCTCATCAGCAGGGATAGGCCGTGTACTGGGGTTGCCGATGGCTGCCAATATCTGCCAGGTATAGTACCACTCAGGCGCGTAGCTGCGGGCTCCCAGGCTCGTCAGCCCGCTGCTCAAGGGAGCTTTAAAGTTACAATTGGGGGTGGGGTCGCACACTACTCACACACCGGCGGTGTTGCCCCTAAGGACTCTGGTCAATCTAGTAAAGTGTTTGCGATGCATCATCTTTCGATCTTCTGCTATCTTCGCTGTCTTCGCCATCCCTGGACACGTGTTTCGGGGTATTACCCCTCATCAGCAGGGATAGGCCGTGTACTGGGGTTGCCGATGGCTGCCAATATCTGCCAGGTATAGTACCACTCAGGCGCGTAGGTGCGGGATCCCAGGCTCGTCAGCCCGCTGCTCAAGGGAGCTTTAAAGTTACAAATGGGGGTGGGGTCGCACACTACTCACACACCGGCGGTGTCGCCCCTAAGGACTCTGGTCAATGTAGTAAAGTGTTTGCGATGCATCATCTTTCGATCTTCTGCTATCTTCGCTGTCTTCGCCATCCCTGGACACGTGTTTCGGGGTATTGCCCCTCATCAGCAGGGATAGGCCGTGTACTGGGGTTGCCGATGGCTGCCAATATCTGCCAGGTATAGTACCACTCAGGCGCGTAGGTGCGGGATCCCAGGCTCGTCAGCCAGCTGCTCAAGGGAGCGTTAAAGTTACAAATGGGGGTGGGGTCGCACACTACTCACACACCGGCGGTGTCGCCCCTAAGGACTCTGGTCAATGTAGTAAAGTGTTCGCGATGCATCATCTTTCGATCTTCTGCTATCTTCGCTGTCTTCACCATCCCTGGACACGTGTTTCGGGGTATTACCCCTCATCAGCAGGGATAGGCCGTGTACGGGTGTTGCCGATGACCCCACCCACATTTATAGTATATAATCAAATCTTGTATCCTTTAATTTCAGCATTCAAAAAGAAAATTCTTGTTTCTTAAAGGCTGAGATGGTTGCCACCTTTCCTTCTTGAGCACTGTACATTGAGAATGCAATTTTATGATTTTATAGTGCAGCCGTAGTTGTGTGCCAGAATTGAACCTTTCTTGCTTTTACCTTTGCGCCATGGTGCAAGGGTGTCTGCATTGTCTGAAACAAGGGTTTTGTACTGGAAAGGGTCCTTTTCAGTACAAAACCTACGCTTTAAGGCTGTTCCCACTTTGTATGTCTGTTATACAATGCAGAGCACATGCAAAGCAAAAACAACAAGGAAAAGTGAAAACCTCCTTGTTGCGCGTGGAGCCTCAGGATGTTGTAGACTGGGATTTGCGTCAAAACCGCATGGGTGGTTGCACAGGTAAGTCAATGCCACCACCATGGAACGACCCCTTGAATCAAAGTAATGCAAGGAAACGCATTGCACAACTTTTTGTTACTTTGGGTTACAATCCGATTTCCGTTGGATAATAAATTTCCCCTGAAAACTTTGTGTCGGGTTTGCGTTAAAAAAGTAACACAAACTTGATGTAAAGCATTTGTAAATCTAGGCTAAAGTGCTTCTATAACCAACACCGCCTACTGTACTGGGGTGCATATGGAATGGCGACAACAACAGCGACTTTTTGGTGAGAGAATTTTGAAGAATTAAAACACCAACTACAAGACGTTGTATCTTAAAAAACACGAAAGTGTTCATACTTCTTTTAGTATTCTATGCTTTATAATTTTTTAATTAAACTGAACTCATATTAACAGTCTATATTTGATGACTGAAGCACCATTTGTTTCTGAAGGTGTTAGAGTAAGTAATACCTATTCCAAGCATAAAGTGCATACTCCTTTGACAGGTGAACAATAGATAAAATATGTCCCTTTCGATGTACACAAATATCACATATGGCACAGCATTGGCTCCTTGTCAAAGGCGCCCCACTTTTGGGCTGCATGCCAATGCTCCGTATTTTTAAGGATTCTTACAGCCACATGTTCCTATAGCATAGACAGATTTACTTAACCTGCGTTTGGATATATTCTTTACAAAGCATGTAACCTTAACAACCACTAGGTGTCGCAGTAAAGCAAGAAAATGTGTTTGATAAATTATAGACCCGCCTCGAATATTCAGGAGAATTCTCTTCACATGCTCATTCCCTTGAGCCATCTTATTTATGGTTTATCGAGTTATTAACCCAAAATCACTTCCAGGAGAGACGGAATATGAAGTGGTTTATCATCAGAAACTTTACAGCTAACATAAATATGTCGTGGAATTAAAGTGTACAGGAAAGACACGACGGGGCGCCCTTGGATTAGACATCGGTGACAGCTTTTGAGGTGTAGTGTCATGCCTGGAACGTATTATATGGATTGTGTCATAGCTTATATTAGAATTTAAAACTCTGGGTGGACCTGGACTCACAACACGGTGGCACAGTAAACGTGCATTTATTAAAGTGTGTCTGTTGTCAACACCACCCATTAAATTGCTTGAATAATAAATAATAAGCATGACGCCACGTTTAGGAGAACGTGTGCTGAATAATTAAAGCCTAAAACAGGAGTCTCTTGTAGAGGAAAGCACTTGATTGCCTTGCAGGGCCGGACTGGGAACACAATAGCAGCCCTTGCAGTTTTCTCGGACCAGCCCCTGGTGAACCAGTGCATGGTCCCTGGGGGCTGGCCCGAGTAACAAAACCAGCCCCCATCACTGCAAAACTGGCCCAACCCTTCAGTCCCCCAGGGAAATGCCCAGGGAGTACCAGGGTACAGCCAGTCCGGCCCTGATTCTTTGGCAACATGTTTGGAAATAGAAAGTACCCCACACCCTGCTCTAGTACCCTAAACAAGGTGCCTGAGCATTTACTAAAAGTCACTGATCCCTTAAGAAATCAACATTTAATTTGGGACTGGGGAGTTGCAGCCCATTTAAAACAGACCAGGAGTGTGTTAGATAACACAATGAGGCACTTTCTTTATTTTTGTGATTAAAGTTATGTTATGTAACGGTATGTTGTTGTGATAAATTGGCTTGTGGTGGACTGGGGTGTGAGCTGTGGTTAAGCAGCAACCACAATCCGATTCAGGGTGAGACACAAGCCACCCTTAAATTTAACTGTGCTCAGCCCTCTAGCTTGGCACAGTGTTTTCAAGCTTAACTTAGAGGCAATGTGTAAAGTATTTGTGCAACACTCCAAACAGTAATAAAGTGAAAACACCACACAAAATGGTTCCCACACTAGGTTACAAAAATAGAACTTTCTGTCAGAAATAAAATAAGATTTAAACAGAAAAAAACAAAAGTAGAACCAGAGATTTTCAATTTGAAAGATTTTAGTGAAAATAGTGCCAGAGAGCACAAAGCACCAAATGTATTTATCTGGTTGTGCCAGACTGGGACAAAGTCACAAGATCATGCCAACTGTAATGAATGGCAGCCCGGCTACAGGGACCCAGTTAGGCCTGTTGTACAAAGTAACTCAAATCCTGGTTGTGGAGTGTTGCAAGTATCCACGTCGAAGATGCATCGTGCAGTCAAAGCAATTTTTCAGTGTGTGTCGAGCTTGTGATGCGAGGTCCTGCATCATTGGCGAGGGTCCCGTCGTCAAAGCTCATGATGTGAAGTCCCGCGTTAAGGACGCACTGCGCAGTCGTGGCTATGCGTCGTTTACGAGGAGCTGTTCCCCAATCACAATATAAATCACTACAAATTTCACTTTGCATTGTCATTAGACCATGCCATTTGTGGGGGTAGTTGTGATTCATGTGGTCATCTATCAATTGGCTGACATTGATATATATTGTTTCAGATATCGGTAGTCCAGATTGTTTTCATGGATTAACGTGGCACTTAGAGATAGTGCATCGTACTCGGGAGATAGATTCTCCATCAGACACATGGTCATTTTAAGATAGATCTTGCAGTGGATATACAAGTGTTATAGTTTTTTCACACATACACTTCTCGTGTATTTTGGTGAGTTATTGAGCAACGCATGAAATATACTACACACAAGCAATACTGATTTGCTAGACAGATTGATGGTTGGTTTGGTTTATGTCTCTCAAAACATGCAGATAACAAGCCAGGTGTTGAAGAGACCCTCCCGCTCATAAAGGGACATACTTCTCCATTGGTTCTGTGATTATTTGTTATGCACATTGTGCTATATTGTATGCACATGCTTGTTTGTACTACTTGACATATGAAGGAAGGACAATTTATTATGTCTTTTGTATATATTTTTATGTTTATACACACATTTAAGCACTGCATCGTTTGCACTTTGTATGAGTCACACTATTATTCGCATTTGTATTGTAGAAGATTACACAACAGTAACAGAAACCTTTCCAGTCTCAGTGTCTGTTTTATGAAACCCAAATGAGAACATTCCATTAGGCTGCTGAAATAATGCATTCAGTGTGGGTTTCCCCTGCTTTATACTAAGAGGATTCCATTTTGTTACAAAGAGTCACACAGTGTATTCTGTTCATATAACGTATCTTGACCCTTGTCCTCGTGGGAATAAAGGGTTGTCCTTGTGACACTGTACATGATGCTGAGTCTAGCAGTGTTGTTGAGGCTACCATTAACGGGGGATGCTAGTGCCTGTGCCATGGATACCTCGCACCATCAGGGCGATGCATCAGTTCTGAGGACTGTGGAGGAGATGCAGGTCTTTGTGACAGGTCAAATCCACGAAGCAGAGGAGATGTGTCAGTTCTGCTGGATCCACAGAGGCTGTTAGAGCACCTTAAGCCTACTTCTAAAGGTCCAGGACTGGGGTGGCACTACTTGGTAGGGTATACTCCCAGGTGGTAGAGTGCAGGGGCAGCTGCAAGGTGGTAGGAAGTCTGTAGTGTCCATGAGGCTTCAGATCAGGAGGCTAGCCATCTATCTATTTGAGTCACTCTGTGTTCTGGGTTCTATTTCTGTAGGTCATGTACTTATCAACTAGGAAAGAGCGCAGCAGCGACACAGGGCAGAAGTTATTTCAGAGCAGCAGTCCTGCAGAGTGGCAGTCCTTTCAGCAGCACAGCAGTCCTTCTTCCTAGCAGAGTGTCAACAGGTCCAGAAGTGCACTTAGGAAGTGGTGTCTAAGGTCCAATATGTATATCTAGATGTGCCTATGAAGTGGGGAGAAGCTTCTGTAGGCATGCCTTTGAAGTGTGTAGGTGCCTTTCCTTCCTGGCCGAAGACTACCTACAGTGGGTATGCGCCCTTTGTGTGGCTTATTCAAGTGTAAGTGTGGCTGGGTCCAGCTCCTCCCACTCATCCTGCCACTGATGGCCTATCCAGTCACACCTAAGCCCGCCATTGTGTGTGGCTGTCTAGGAGAAATACACAAAGCAAACCTTTGAACTAGACCAAGTCATGTGACCAAAGACAGACTGCAGACACCACATGGCTAAGGTAAGAAAATGCCAACTTTCTCAAAGTGGCAATTTCAAAATTGTAATTTAAAATCCAACTTCAACATAAACTGGAGTTTAAAATGACAATTCCAGAGACACCAAACATGAACTGGTTCCTATTGTCTCATTTGAAACTTACACTTATAGAAATGTAATAAATTATCTCCAATGTTATCCTACTGGTGCGGTAGGCCTTGCAGTAGTGAAAAACGAAATTCAGAGTTTTCCACTACCAGGACAAGTAAAACTTTGTAAATACATTGCACCCTGCCCACTGAGCTGCCCATGGCCTACCCTAGGGGTGTCTTATATGTATTAAAAAATGAAAGGGTTGGAGCTGGCAAAATGTTTACTTTACCAGGTCGAAATGGCAGTTTAAAAATGCACACACACACATGCTGCTTTGGCAGGCCTGGCACATGTTTCAAGTGCTACTTAAGAGGGTGACACAATCAGTGCAACAGGCTCACTTATAGCTTTTAATTTACAGGCCCTAGGCACAGTTGGTGCCACTTTATTAGGGACTCATAAGTAAGTTACATTTGCCAATTGGGGTACAAGCCAGCAAAAACAGGAGGTCAGAAGGCAAACAGTTTGGGGGAAATTGACGCCTAGGATTCCAGGTCTTGCTGTATCATATTTGATGTTATCTTATGTTATATTATCTTACATGTTTATAGTTTATTTCAGAATTTCAGGACAGTGCTGGCAGCTTTAATATGAGGGGGTAGATTGTTCCAGGTTTTAGGAGTCATGTACAAAAAGGTGAAGCTGCCGGCTCTGGGTCTCTGGATGTGAGGGACAGAGGCGAGCAGAAGGCTGACAGAGCCAAGCGGGGGTGTTAGAACTGATGTGGCGGTTCAGGAATGCAGTTCCTAAATATTGCAGAGCTTTGTATGTGTGCATGAGTAGGTTGAAGAGGCCAGATTTGTGGATGGGAAGCCAATGGAGGTCTTTGCTTGAGTGGATTGGTCGGTGCGAGGTGGGATAGTGAAGGTAAGTCTGGCCACAGAATTTTCTATTACATGGAGTCTCTTGGGGGCATATTAACAAGGGCTTTATCTATGCTTTTTTGGCTTTAAAATCCAAAAAAGAATAGATAAAACTAGCGCCCTATCAGCAACAGGGTGCTAACTCGCAAATGTACATGTTAGCACCCTTTTACTCTACGCTCCCAAAGGGGGCGTTCCAGAGTAAAATAATAGGAGAAATGTTGCTAAGCGACATTTTTCCTATTATCAAGGATATCGCTAACCCTGTTAGCGATAAAAAAAAAGCAGCGCTAACCGTGGTTAACGCTGCTTTTTTACGTCTGGTATTTTTCTGACTTAGCCATAATATCCAATGTAAGGTGGATATCATGGCTAAGTATGTCTATCCCTATCAGCAAGCTATCACCAAACCTTGTGTGATTACCGCTGTATTTCCAGTGATAATCTCACAATTGGCAGCTTGTGCTCTGAATTTTATCGCTTTGGAGATAAGCGTTGCTGATAGCACGCTATCTCCGCGATAAAATTCAGAGTTGGCCGGCGATAATTATCCTAGCGTTAAGTGCGCTTATCGATAATTATCGCCTGGCCTTGTTAATATGCCTCTTGGTGACTAGAGCAGAGATTCTCATGTAAAGATTATTTCTGTATTCTAGCTTACTGGTGAGTAGACATTGAATTAAAAGCGAATTCAACTCTACAAGAAACCTTTTCCAACAAATCTTAAACAAGGGATTGTTATGAAATCTAAGTAACATGGTAACCTGAGGAGTGGAGAATAAGAAGTGAAGTGCATTTTGATCAGGTTCTGATGCAAATATTGCAGAGTACTTCCCGCCATTTGTAATACTTTGCAAGACATGTTGTTGATGGTGTATAGTAGAATAATTAGTACCGAGGAGATGTCCTGGAAAGGCAGATAAGAAAGAGTCACTTTTATGCCACTGAGGCTCAGGTGCCTTCTGTTAAGGTTTTTTCACAGGATGATTCTGCTGAGCCACCTTAAGAGTTGGCAAGGCATTCTCCCTTCCACTGGCAGTCTGTAATGTGTAGGAGTGGTGGGGTGGGCACTCACGCATTCTCTCTTCGACATGCATACCCCCATATACTCACACCCATACTTATACACACTCACTCACCCATTCACAAGTGTGCACTCTTACACCCACTATTCATAAACATGCATGCGCCTATTTACAGTACACATGCACATACAGATACATTTATTCACACACATGCATTCAGTATTCATTATGGACTTACCTGCTGCCGTGGTGACATCAGGTGGAGGGAGCGAGAAGCAGAAGCCTAGGTTGTTCCCTTGAGTCTTTGAGTAAGGAAGGGGCCGCCTCTTAAACAAAAACGCTAAAACCAGACACATAAATGTCATTGTGTCAGCAAAGTAAATACATTAGGAAACAAACAGTGGCTTCCAATTAGAAGCTGCAATTCATGTTGCTTCTTAAATATATCAAAAGGACTACTTAATGCCACATCACCAAAATAGAATGGGAACACACATGGTACAATATTGCAATATGGCAATGCGGTTGACATACAACCCATCCAAGCAATAACAAACAATGAAACACATTTAAAAGCCAAAGGCTAAACAGGGAGGCCCTCAGTGTCCCAAAGCTCACTCTCTTTCGGCAGTTTTTATCAATGTATGTAGTACTATTTTAAAAATTGATGACATCTAGTCTCCTGAAAGATCAAGCTGTCTTTAGTCACAGCTAAAATCATCTGTATTATTGATTACATACTCAAGAAGCATTTGAAATGCAATAGGTCTAGCATTTATGCGAGTTTAAGCTATTGGCATTGTAAATGACAATACCTTTTAGTTATGTTTTAAAAAGCAAAACAACACAAAAAAGGCATTGTCGTTTAGAATGCCAATAGCTCAAACTTGCGTAATTGCATTGCAAATGCTTGTTGACATAAGTAACCCAGATGGGTGTCATGTATCATAGCGGTTAAAAGCCACTCAAATGCACATATTTTGTTTGCATTTATTTAGCGCTTACTGTCTGTCAAAGCGTTGATGTACTTTAGATAGATTGATATCGCTGTGCATTTTTGTAAGTTTGGCAAGTGGACTATTTCTAGATATAGAAGCACAATGCCTGCCCTTCTTGTGCCGCCGTGCCCCCGCCTCTGGTGTACAACTTTCACCCTGTCCCACCTCCAAGCCCGCAAATCCAAGAATCTCCGACTCATTCTCCCCTTTACCTGCTACAGTGAAAGGAACGGATCCAAAAGTGACTCCAACTTCTCAGACCACCGCAGATCATCCTCAGGGCAGAGCAGGCCATTGCTTAGTGCCACCAGGTGATTGTCTACAGTCACTCGTGAACACCTGTCCCGAGATCCTCCGCACTCCACTGAAACCTCCTAATCTGCTCGGAGTGATCCCCTCACTCTCCTACAAACGCATCGATAATGCCTGAGCACCGTCGGGCACCTGCTAGCTCCACAGTCACCACTGAGCTTCCCCAGTCACCTGCTAGCTCCTGACGTCACATGCAAGCGCCTTTTGTCACATACGAGCTCCGTCAGTTGCCTGCATGTTATCTCATTCACCTGCAAGCTCAGTTGGTCATCTGAGAGTTCCTTAAGCCTCCCGCAAGCTCCCCTTGTCACACGCTAAATCCCCAGTCACCTGCAGTAGCAGATCACACGTGGCTCTCACCTTTGCGCCCCTGTGCCCAGCAAAGTTTTCACTAATCATGCCACGCCTTAAACATTCAAATCAGGTGTGGGCTTTTCTACCATGCACTCTTGACCCCCGCTACACCAAGTAGAGTTATCCTCAGATAACCCTCAATTCGGTCTGGGCAGCTCTGGTCAATTGCAGGCTCCTCCGCTAGTTGCTTGTTGGCTCTCACAGTCAGTAGCTGGCTTCGTCACTCACTGATCCGCTCCCAGAGGACTTCCTAAACCTCTTGACAGCCCCACAGGTTACCCAGATACATAAAGTTGCGCCAAGCGCCCCCCCAGTCTTCACAAGAACCCACATACTTTCATCAGCTCCGAGCAGGGAGTATCTGCAAATTTCGATCCTGAAGGGGATTCCAGCAGAACAAAAGTCTCCTATCGGGTGGTCCACATCTACAGTGCAAAGGAAAACATGAGAGGAGAAGACCTGTCTGCAGATTATGGGGCACGCTGACTGAGGCGGGACGGAGCATCTGCGAAAAAAAAGATGGGAAATAAACTTGATTTTCTATCTGACCGGTGAAGGGGCCTGATAAAACAGATTTTCAGAAGTAGTACCCACTCGGTCCACCAGAGGCACAACTAGAGTCAAATTTCGGGGGGGGGCTGGATAAAAAGTTCGGGGGGGCTGAATCTTTAGGCAATCGGCAGAGTCGAGCTGCGGGGGCTCTTAGAAGGGGTAAATGTAAATGTAAATGTCATGGTACTTATAGAGCGCACTGTCACCAGACGGTCACCTTGCGGTGTCGCCTATTCGGCTTCCTGGCGCTGATACTCATACCGCTGTGGAACCCCTCCTGGCTTTCCCTGTGAAGTGTCCACTCCTGGGCACCCCCATGGTGAGGCCAGGCATCCTTAGCGCTGTTGGGGCCGGTGTGGAGGCTAAGCAAGCTATTGCCAAGAGTTGCAGCGTGGGGCCCGTGATTAGAATAGGCACCGAGGTGAAAATTAACTGGTCCGAGGAAATTGAGCCCAAGACCCCGCCGAGGCGGGAATCGAACCCTGGTCCCTGGCCAGAACTCTGCATCAGGGTCTGCCGCTCTAACCATTGAGCCACACTCCTCCACAACAACAAAGCCCCATTAACATGCACAAGGTCTTTTAAAGACCTGTGAAGTGCTCGGGTGCGGCTGTTAGCAGGCCCGGAAAGTGTCTCAACCCGGGATGCCACATACGATGTGGGGGAGCAGAAACCCTTTGAGGCCAATGGGTGTTGCGCGCCTGCGGTCCACACACACTGCCTGACAGATGGCACAGTTTGTAGATCGCCTTCAGAGACACACAGTACTACAACTAGAGAAAACAAGCAATAAAAACAGCAAGCTGTTGAGATTGTCCCGGCAGCTTCGAAAGTTAAAGCGCGCACATCGTGCTAAATGTAAACAAAGCACGCTGTCCTGCCCGAAGTAGGACAAACTCAAAAGTGTTTACAACACCAACAAGCATTTGCAATGCAATAGGTCTCGCAATTACGAGAGTTTGAGTTATTGGCATTGTAAATGACAATGCCTTATATTTACGTGCTGTTTATATTTTTTTATGTTGAATTTTTTATTAAATTTTACAATAAAATATATGCAACAAAGATAAGGAAACATCATAAAATCATTAATAAATATTCAAAAAACATTTTAAGAAGGAAAAATAACATTAGCTATATAGTATTTGTTGATAAATAGGAACGTGTAAATAGAGAATATATAAATAGGCGTATTGTTAAAAGATAATTAAATAAATAAATAGACAAATATTGGAAAATGACAGAAATAAGAAAGTGATATAGCATAAAACATTAATTGATGGATCATAAATAAGTCAAATATAACAATAAGACAATGGCTATACATGAGATCATCATAAAAATAATAGAGAAATCAATTATCATAGAAAATATGCACCTTTGAAAAGTTGTGAACACAATAAATTTGCAAAAGGCTATTGGAATAATGTAAGGGGGGAAAGGGAAGAGAAGAAGACAAAGAGAAGATAAAAAATATGAAAATGAAAAAAGTAAAATAATAAAAAAAAGGGTGAAGAAGTGGAGCCAGAGTACAAAGAAGGAGAGAAAAGAATAGAAAAGAAGAAAGAGTAATGGTAAAAGAGTGTAGAAAAATGAAAGAAATGTAGCAAATCATAATAGGAAAAACTTATTGTACTAAAGTGTGAAGTGATAAATTAATCTGCTTGTCTGAATGCATTATGAGTGACAGAGGAGTTATCAGTGTCAACAATATCGTCAGCTTTAGCTTTTTAGAAAACGTGACCATGTCTGGAGAAACATATAAGCTTGATCCTGAAGATTATAAATCGTTCGTTCATGTGAAGCCATCTGTATCATAAACCCTAGCCATTCCTCCTCTGAGTGTGGAGTTGATGACTTCCAATGACGTAGGATACAAATTTTAGCTATAGCCAAAGCAGTGTGGAAGAGACGTAGCTGTGATTTAGAATGTTTTGGAGAATTACGTAAATCATGTAAAAGAATGTTAGCAGGTGTGAATGGTAGATGTGAGGGCATCGTAGAATGTAAAATTTGACCAACATAGTTCCAAAAAGATTGTATTCTTGGGCGTTCACAAATAATATGAGTTGTGTCACAACCAGAGATGTAACACCTCCAACAATCAGCGTGCAAAACTCAACCAGCTTTATGCAATTTGACCGATGACCAATGCCAGTCATGGAAAAATTTTAACAGACAAAATTTAAGTCTGGCTGTATGGACTGCTTTATGTAGACCCTCCAGTATCTGAACTCATTCAGCATATGTGGTGTTTTTAAAACAAATAAATAAAAGACATTGCCATTTACAATGCCAATAGCTTAATTGCTCACAAATGCGAGACCAATTGCATTGAAAATGCTTTTTCTGTTAGCACCCGGTGCACAAGCTTAAAGATGCCCCATGGCGCAAATAGGAAAAGTGCGCCCTATTTATAATTGGGCCCTGGGTTTGAGAATGAGTTGGTTCTGACAGAAGCATTTTATATGTGCTCGGCTACTGCACAGCTCCTGAGGATATGAAGGGGAGGAAATGGATGGGAAAGCAGAGGACTGCTGGCCCTCTGCACACCAACCTTGTAGGACTAGTAATCCTCAAAATTGCTCCGGTAGACGAGTGGTCCCGATCGGTCTGTTATTGAGGTACTATTTGCAAATCCCAAAGGTTAGGGTCAAGAGTCATGTATGGATTGAATGGTCATTATATAGACTCAGGCGGAAATATTTCAAATATGGGGATACGCTTGTGTTGGGCTGCTGCATGGTTTTTGGGGTGGTTGTCCTTTGAACAGAACAGGCCAGTGTCATCCCAAACAGCATTGACCCTGGGTGTTTGTTCTGTGACAGGGTGGCAAAGGCTACACTGTGAACAACATAAGTTGCCATAATATACATAACCTTAGAGGAAATTTAACATACCCCGGGAATGTAGCAGCAGTTCAGATACCTACACTTGTTTAAAAAAAGTGATATTTTTGAGAAAGAGTCGGAAAATCGCTCTTCGTTGTCTTTTGCCGTTTGTCTCTTGCAGCTGTTCCAAAGCCAACAACTGTGCCAGTCTCATGTGCAAAAGAGAGCGGCTGGTAAATGTACTACGTCACAAAAGTGTGTACGATAGCTCAGAAGGTACTACGGTTTGTTGAGTCTGTGAGAACGCAAATGCAGTAGCACCAAGGGTTCATGCTGTAAATTAACTACAGCATCCCAATTGTGGCTATCTTGTACTATCGATCCAGGAGGCGCGTGCTCATTTTTCTTACTTGCTTTAGGACCTACAGATGATTTGCTAAGCATTTATGAGCAGGTACACACAAATGTCAAGTTTTCTGAGAACGGCTCATTCATTTCCGGTTTCTACTCTGCACTCCGGTGTCCAGTTTGGGAACACTACAAGTACCAGAATGCAAAGCAAAAGCACCTCTAGACTGAGCTCTCCATTTACTGACCTACAAGTAGAGTCCAGCACTCACTGAGACGCCGCCCCTCATTGGACAGTGAGAAGTCTTGAGGTTGTTAGGTCAAACAGTAGTGCATCTCCACCCCTACCCACCCCACCCCCCCGACTCGACCGCCGCAGGGAACACCTGTACCTGACTCTGTGTGCTCTTGGGCTCCACTTGTCTCCAGAGTCCTTGATGAGCGGGGGTGGCACAGGGGTTAGGGGGTCCTGTGCTGGTGGTAGCACCTGAGGTCAGCAACGCTGAGTGAATATCCTTTCCTGAAAGTGAAACTCTTGGCTCTGCTGACTAATAACATCTGTCTGCAGCAGCTGCCCAGCCCACACCCCGGGGCATGATGGGAAGGGTAGTGCTTGCCATTGACGTCATCCTGGTCACTTGCACGGAGTCTTGTCAGCCCTTGCAGCGTACATGTGTATTGTATTTATGTAGCGCCTACTATCCTGCCCTTCATAGGAAGGTCCCATTGCCTCGGGTGCAGTATTTTTTGCCCATGTGTGATGAGGGTCCCAGGTGCCCCCCCCTCCCCTAGTAACTTCATCACAGAGCGCAAACCGGGCAGGAATCTAAACTAAGTTTGATGTGACCTTTGCACTCACGGCACCTTTGTGCAGTCATCCCAGGGTACAGGTTCACTCTGGATGCAGGGCTTAAAGTGGGATGAAAACTTTGGGGCATACCCAATGTAATTAAGGGCGTGGCTTAAAACATGTAGGTTAAAAATCTGTTTGTGCTTAGCATAGTGTGCCTCCAGACTGGCATTTTGCTGCCTCTGTCATTGCATACAGATATGTGATATAAGTAACATTCCGCCTATAACAAGCCAGGACTATTGGCTTTGTCAATGTTAGTTATCTCAGATAAATAAGCAACTGTGACTTTGTTGTATATAATATTTAAAATGCTTCAGTTCTCAAATATTATAAGCCTGAAAGAACTATATCGACTGTCTGTGAAGTTACCTCCAAGGCAGTGATTGTTGGCACTGCTGTAGAGGGAAGATTTATTTTTCACCCTAAGGTTAAGGGCAAAAATTGAGAGCCCGATAGGGACCCGTCTCGGCACCTGCTTTTTACAACTGCTCCGTCAGGACCCGGCCCACTTAAAGGCCTGCCCAGGTGTAACTTCAATGTCTTGAAAACCTGATCCATTTTGGGGAGTGCTAATTACTGTGTACTCCTTCGAAGAGTTTATGTACTCTTAATAATTCAACAGAGAGGTGAGGGACACACAGCCATCACGTAGTGCAAAAAAAGGCAGGTCCATTAGACAAAATAGTTCTCTGAAACTACACATCAAGAATTGCAGCGAAGGGACACTGAAGTTAGGCTGTTCTGCTCTGCTTAAAACGGAAGTGACGTTCACTTATGTGAATCACTTAGGATGCTGTAACTAACAGAGACACTGAAGGCAACCAATCTCAAGCAGCAGGCGGTAGCCGGTGGGATTACACCCTGTATAGTGTTTACTTTAGGTCTTCCAGACAGCGCATGTGCGCTGCCTAGGCAAGACCTAAAAACGACAGTACCATGTAAGAACCGAAGTATAGGGGCCTGAAGCCAGGGGAGGTTACAAATGACGACATGGCCGTATTAAGGAGGGACAAACAAGCCTCATAATGAATCAGAAGACAGAATTTACAAAGGATAAACACGCAAGCCAATGAAAAATAAGGGAGGGGGAGTGGGCCGGGCTTCTCTCCGTACTGAACTACCACAGCTCTTCGCAGCTTTCTGCTGCTGTCTGTTTTTAAAGTGTGATTTTTGCTACTGAACAGAGCTAAAGAGAGAAAAAAGAAAAAGAGTGTGTATGTGTATGTGTGTGTGTTGGCGTGCGTGTGTGTGTGTGCATATGTGTGTAAGAAGGATGGGTTGTATTATTCCATTCTAGAAACAGGGATGGAGTGATCTCTTTTCCTTTTCGGTTAATTAGTCAGCATCATGGCCTCTTAATTTTATTATTATTTTTCTTCTGCAACACTGTGATAATCTGTCACCAACAGAAGAAATATTTAGAAAATTATGTACTGATCGTGTGTGGTGTCAACTTTAATGTAACTAAAATACCCTTTATTTTGACCATTCTTAGATCCAAATGGGCAAAGAACATTTAAACACATTCCTGATCTTCAAAAAACAAATGTAGCTGAGAATGAATAGAAGAGATGCTTAGGGCTTTTGGAGGTCACTTTGTTATAGTTTGATGCAGCTTTAAATAAATAAACCATTTCATTTCACAGACAAAATGTTACAAATGGCTAAAGTATCCTTTTTAATGTGTGATTGCTACTACCATATTAACAAGTGTATTTGACCAAGTGGTGAGGATTTCTCTAAATATTAAAAAAAGGACCTGTTTGGTTACACAAAAATCCCTCCTTAGACACAACAATTAATATTGGCTGGGGGGGTGCATCAATGCTTATAATCACAGAACAGAGGGCCAGATGTATGACCCTAAATTGCATTCACAAACGGGTTAGCGACTCGTTTGCGCATGCAAAAACGAATAGTGCCATGTACAATTCCTATTTAAAGAGTCACAATTTTGTTTGCGAATTGCTAAATAGGAATTGTGATTCGCTATTAGGAAGGGGGCTTCAAGGGCGTTCCTTCCTAATAGCAACTCTCTACCCCATGTATGAATGTTTTGGAACCGCAATTGCGGTCGTAAATCACTCGTAATTTACCGGCCTCTTCAAGAGGGTGGTAATGCACTTAAAAATGGGAAGGGGTCCCCAGGGGATCCCTTCGCCTTTGCAAATGCAGATGAAAATATTTTTTAGGGGCAGGGAGGGGTCCCAGGGACCACTACCTACCCTTAAAAAATGAAGGAAAACGTTTCTTTTTTGCTTTTTAAAGTGCATCCCCTTTTCCTTTTAGGAAAACAGGTTGCATTTTTTTTTAAAACTGCCTTATTTAAACACAGTCCCAGACATGGAGGTCTGCTGAACCCAGTAGGCAACCATCCCTTGGAGGGCCAACCATTCCCAATGGGGTCGCAAATTGCGAGTGCCTCATGAATATTGATGAGGCATGCAAATTACAACCCCATTGGGAATCGCAAACAGTGTCTCAAACTCTGTTGTACATGGCATTTTTGCGACTCACAAATTGTGAGTCGCAATCGAGCGCAATTTGCGAGTCGCAAATTATCATGGTCGTACATCTGGCCCAGAAAGTTGTGCAGCATATTGTGGGAGTACAAGCAGTGAAAGAAAGGGGTCTGATAATAAATGAGTGATAGGAATTAGTGTACGCAAAGGCAACAACACGTGGCGCAGGTATTGGTCAAGTATTAGTAACACTATAGCTGTTGGATTATCCAGTACTTCACCAATGCTAATACAAAAGGGGATGATGCTAAAACATGTCCTTCAGTGTGCTATTGCAGTGGGGGGTACAAAGAGCATCATATCTAAATGAGTAAAATGCCAAGTAAATGACGGAATCACATAGGCACTTGCTGCAGTAATTTAGGTAAATATAATGAATATGTCTAACATTATATGTCTCATTGTTCATGATTGTGATTTAGAGTTAAATGGAATGGCACATAAGATATTTACTGACTCTAGAAACAGAATCATATTCATCTTGAAGACACCATGGGCAAGTGCCTCTATAAGTTTATAGGCGTTGTTAAAACTTTTATTGTGACAAGATACAAATTATCTTCCCTACCTGAACGGGGTTCAAATCAAGAGATGGCACGGTCCAGTTTCCTATGAACGTTGACCTTGAAGACCAAGAGTTGCCATTACAATTTTAGCATGATGTACCACCCAAATGCTTTACTTTCATAATTCCAGCCACAGAAGATGTTTGAGTTTAGAGTGGTCTAAAACCGCATTGGCTACTTGGACATCATCTTTTGATGTTATGATTAAAGTGCAGTCATTGAGCAATGAAACACTAAAAAGTTTTGGGGGGATTTTATTCAGAATTGTTTCTGCAAATGTAAGTGGAGACAGGGGTGTGTGAACGATCTCATACTTTCTTGAATGTGCGATAAAGGAGGATTAACTATGAAATCTCAGATAGATGCTGGAGATGTTGCTGTAGCCATGATGTACCAGCTGAATAAAAACACCTGCATAACAAAATGGATTGTGTCCTGCTCTTTGAACAGCAGGCCCCATCAGAGCATCACACACCCATAAAAGTTCAGTCGTTTGGAGAAGAAAGTAACCCTGCAAG
Organism: Lissotriton helveticus; assembly: GCF_964261635.1. Classification (NCBI taxonomy): domain Eukaryota; kingdom Metazoa; phylum Chordata; class Amphibia; order Caudata; family Salamandridae; genus Lissotriton; species Lissotriton helveticus. The sequence continues at coordinate 283,951,177 of NC_136068.1, read as the reverse complement.
TCCAGAGTTGTCAATAATTTTGTAGGAAGCATAAAATGCATTTACAAAAAACAGCGATGCAGTAGACGCTGGTGTTACTTAAAAAAAAAATATGGTTCTACTTGCACAAGTCTTAAAACTAAAAAGGCTGTGGGCTATAAACGAAAAACAAATGCCTACAAAAAGAGCTGTCTCAAACACATCATGTGTTGTCTGCCCAAACAACCAAGTAAGTGAAGAGCGTAAGATATATATATATATATAGAATTAGAAGAGAAAACTCTCAACAGAGCAACGTATATTTTGTACCAAAAGTGAATCAAGGTACCAAGGTGTGTCATATGTTTCCTGACCCAACCTTAATAGTCAGTGGCACAGGTATTTGGGAAATCCTGAGAAAATAGCCATTTGTTCGTTACACTGTTAGATAAATTCATATAGAAGTGGGTTGTAGTGGGCCCCTTAGTCTTCTTGACCCTGCTGCCACTGCACTTGCTGTAACTATCCTCAGCTGCTACTATGGGAAGTGTTGAATATTCATGAGTAGCTTTATCAAACACACAAGAGCATTACAATGGTAAAGCAAAACTTACTCATGATTTGAGCAGAGGCGAGTAAGTCACACTTAACAAGGAGAGGACAAAGGACTGTCTCACTTCGTGTGGGAAGCAAATGCAAGAATTATGAACCACTGGATATTATTGGATACACGTTTGCTGTTTGCTTGCCAATATCGACTCCATTTGCTCACACAATGATCAATCAGAATTGTCATTTGATCAATTAGTATATCGGCTTCAACTCTCTTCCTTCGACTTGGCTACATATAGTGTGTCACACTGTAGCGCTTTCAGCAGCGCCACCCTAACAGAATATGTTTTACTTCTCTGATTACTGACCAACACATCCTGTGGTATGTACTGAACAGTGGTGAGGGACTCACCCTAGCAACTTCAAATTTTACTTTATAATTCTCAATGTTTATTCTGTTAGGAGGGGTGCTGCAGCTTATCTCCTCTAGGCGTAGAAGTCTGTGGTGTATCTTAGGATCTGTTCTAAGAGAGAGTAGATGACTGGGAGCTAACAGAGGGACTGTGCAGAGAGGCTAAGTGGACAGGGGCATAAATCCTGGACAAATGTCTGTCTGCCTTCAGTAAAGCTATTAAGACTTTTCTGTTCCCCTCATGTTAGACTCTGTAAGCCCCTTTTCTTTTTCAGCTGTTTCATATCTGTGTGCCCCTCGCTGGGGCAGCTGCGCGCTCTATAAAACGGATAACAGAACATAACATAACATAACATAACATAACAGGGGCATAAAAAAGGACCCGCAGCCCCTCCAATTGCGAGCCACCACAGCCCTAGCTGGCCTCTAAAGGAATGTAAACAATTCTGCTCCACAAATGCCTTTTTTTGCGGAGAGGCAGGTTCCATTGTTGTGGATACACTGCACACCTCTGGATTTTCTGGCTTTACCTGGTGGGTGAGGTCCCTCAGTGGCTTGTGAAGCACTTAACTGTGCGGTGAACTAGACTGATAATCTGCTATGTTCATCGTGCAGTCAGCCCTTGGAAGGCTGTATCAGTTCCAGCCAGGGGGTTAATGGAGAGCAGAGAAGCCCTTCGCAGGACAGGGCCCATTTTCCCAGGCAGAAGACACAGAGCGGGATAGGTTCGTGCAAAAAAGCCTCCCAGCTTGCTTTTTCACTTTTTTTTAAAAAAAATCAGATTTTTTTTCATTTACTACTTGCTAATTAGGCAGTTTGATCAGCCCAACATTAAGATGTGCCGAATGGCGTCACAGGATAGGGAAGGGTGGTACCACCCTACTCCTAGACCTAGGCAGTATGGCTTCATTCCTCTCCCCCCCTTTTTTTTACCCCATTAATCCAGTTTCTAAAACCACTCGGTCCACTGTTCATTTGGGCCCTTAAGGACTGAGCAAAAGGTACTTTAATGTGAAGCAAAACTCACAATTCAGTTGAAGTGTTCAGAGCTGTGCAACATATAACAAGAGGAGTCCGTTTTATTTTCTCTATGCAGCTGTAATTTTGTTGTACCCCGAAGAATCTCTGGAACATGAACAGGGGCTTTGAGGACAGTGTTTGGGGGCATTACCTGGCCGCTACTGTGTCCCGCCGCCGGTCTCCCTGCCCCTGCTGCACTTTTCCCCCAGCGCAGCGCGGCCGAAGGGGGGACCACAATCCCCAGGTGTCTTTGCAGCGGAAGCCGCCACCACCTACACCGCGCCCAGAGGCGCTTAAATTTGAAGAGAGCCCCCGCATCGCGGGACCGCGCGCGGGCAGCGCCGGGCTAAGCCCGGGCAAAGGGCGGGCCGTTCGGGGCCGGCAGAGGCCGGGCTGGGCCACCCCCCTAAACCTTGAAGCAAGGTGAGTGCACAGTAACATCATGGGGAGACGTACAGCCACCACAACTTCCCGGGCCCTAAAAGTTCCACCACTATTACTTCCTCATTTGGAAGCAAGCTAGAAAACGCTTTCAACATGGTCACCTCAGAGATCGAAATCACAAAGAGGAGACTTTCTATGGGCCAACTAGCATCCCATATGCATATGTCTGATGAACCAGAGCGGGGTGGTTCCACGGCCCCTCTGCCACTATCACCAAGTATAATGATTGATAATTCGATTCCTCAAGGCAAGTCATCTGTGGGCCCTGTGTCGGACACTAATACCATCGACATCCTGGAATCCCAGCAGGACTCTCAAGTAAATACTAGTGTCACCAAACCAGCCGTAAATACAAAAAATGCGGGGGAGAAAAGGAAGAGAGGCCCCTCAAAAATGACTATCAATAAGAGGAAACAACCACCCCGCAATAAAACTCAACCAACTCTGCTGAGTATGTGGTCACGTGGAGCAATTGGAACAGGTGGGTGGCAGTCAGCACGACTGCGCAACTAGATGATAGCACGGTAGACTTAACTGGAGTGACATTTAATTCCATTAGCACACAAACTGAGTCAACATCTGTAAATGGTATACAAGGAAGGCCAAATGAAAATTTAATTGATACCATAGTGGACTCCACTTTTAATCGTTTGAAAAGTCTAATGGATAAACAATTTAATACTATTTTTAAACGTTTGGATAGATTGGAAAGTTTGGTGAAGAAAGAGGATGCCAAAAGAAAAGGGGCTACTATTATTGATCAGATTAGGGGTGAACAGCTTTTGAAGGACAAGGAAGCTATTAACAAGGGCATTGTGGGGGGAAGTGACAACTGTATTACATCTGGTACCAACATTGTTTGTGAAAAATGTGATGGTAAAAAGAACAGCCTGTCAACTAATCTCACGCCCAGTACTGTGGTTAGCACATTGCCTTTGTTAGAGGCACCTGTTGTTAACAGGCCCCTGAGTCATACTTCCTCATTAGCAAGAGCACCACCTGCTCTATCCGTGTTAGCCCCCCTGAAAGTGGTGTCAGGTCTTAATAACAAGTCTATTCCTGATACACAAGTCAAAAAACATGCTGAGGCTGTTCTGCACTTTCCCCCAGAAGCTTGGCCTTATGTCATAATTCTAGCTGGAGTACCTCCATTAAAAGAAGATCAAAGGGAGTCCTGGGTCCAACTCAAAAACAATTGTATTGACTGGTTATCTAAGTACAAGGGGATGGGTATGGAACTTGCTAATGAAATTTTGATGGTGCGACGGGTGGGGTGGGTCAGACCCTCAGTTAAGAATATTACGGGCGACTGTATAGTCGTGAACTTTAGGCATCCTACCCTGGTGAAATGCATTCTGAAAAGCCATACTGACCACTTTAGCATTCCAACCGTCATAACCTCACTACCACTTGGTTTCTTTTATAGACCACCCCAGAGACCTTGCAATCTAGCTACTTCAACTTATTCTATACATAACCGGTTCTCCGCTCTGTCGGACTTAGAGAGACAGGACTGACTACCAAGTAATCTATTAAACAGTACAGAGCGACCTATGGTTGTACAACTGGGTAATCAGGCTTTGATAAAACCTTGGTTTTACGGTACTCCTCAAAAAGCTTCCCCGGTAGAATCGTTACTACCCTGTCCCATCATTAGCGACTCCTGATTTTTAGACCAAGATTTAAAAATACTTAGCTGGAATTTTGCAGGTCTAAAATCTAAAGTAAAGATAGCAGAGTGGACTGAACTGGTTTGTAATTTTGGCATTTTAATGTTTCAAGATACATGGTGCACTAGTAGCTTGCTTCTTGAGGGATTTGTTTGCTATAATAATATTGTACCCAGCCCCGAAGTTAACCGACCCAGTGGGGGATAAACCCCTGGAGACAAATAATGGCAACTTTCAGGCCACAATCTATTCATTTGGGATTACGTTATGTTTAATACATTTTTATAATAATGATTTTACATCACAACCGAATAGGAATTTTATTGATTTATTTGAATGTGTTGATAATCTGGCAGATGAACATAGGTATGGCAAATTGGATGGAATTTGCTTGGGGGTGATTTTAATGCACATTTGCATAGCAGAATAGATAAATCTGTTGTTACATCGGCTCGGGTAATTCCATGTAAAATAGGGGAAGAATTGCATAACCACCTATCCACTCGGGAGTTAACTAACGTAATGGATAAAGTTGGCTGCAAGTCTGATAAAGGTCCACTGCCTACCTTCAGAGGATGTGGTTGTTCATCTACCATTGATTATGTTTTTATATCTTCCTCCCTCGAGAATTATTTAGTCAAGGCTGAAGTTTTATGCACTAGCTACAGTGACCACAACCCAATTCTGACAACTATTAGATTTGTTAATAAAATTTTAAAACGGAAAGAAATAGGGGCAAAGAACCTGGTAGCATAAACCGACAAACTCAAAGTGATTTGGAAGGGCATAGATAACAAGGCCCTACTTGCATGTACTATAAAGTCCTATCCCCTTTTTGTGGATACGTGCTTGTCTAGTAGATGCTCAGGCATAGAGATTATCCAGGCCTTCACCGGGTTATGTGGTGGTATTAAACACAAAATTTCTAAACCTGTCGCAAACTCGAGTAAGAACCCTAGATGGTTTGATGGCACTTGTTCCCAGGCGAACAGAAAACTCAGTGAAGCATTAGCTGGGGAGCCCAGGGACATGACTCTGGTTAGAGCCCTGAGAGAGCGATATAAGAAAGTGACTAAATTACGCTCAAAGGAGATAGTGAAGGCACGGTGGGATTCTCTTGCACGCGCCGCTGCACTTAAAGATGTAACTGGGTTTTGGGGTGAGGTAAAAGCAATTAGGACCATGGGACTAAACATCACTCCCATAAATTGTAACATAGCTAGCAAGTCATGGGAGGAGCATTTTCTCAAGAATATACACAGCCCCGATAATGACTGTTGGTAGCTATCGCCCAGTTAACAAGGTTGCTATATCTATAAGCGAAGTTGAAGATGCGATACATCAAAGCGCAGGGAATAAAGCGCCGGGTTCAGATGGATTATCCATTGATCTTATTAAATCTGAACCAGACTTCTGGTCCCCCTTTATTATGTAATGTTTTTAATAATCTGTCCAATATCACAATCCCAAAAACCTGGTCAACTAGTATTATTGTGCCCATTTTTAAGAAGGGCGATAGACTCAACCCTAGTTGTTATCGCCCTATATCTTTGATAGATAACACTGTGAAGATTTTGGGCAGGGTTGTTTTTAATAAGAACAGGGATTGGGCAGAAGAGAATCATATTATAAATTGCTGTCAGTTGGGTTTTAGGAGCAACGTGGGAACTGTAGAACAGTGTTTGAACCTAAACCTAATATTGGGCAAATATACCATCGCTAAAAAAGTCCCACTATATTTGGGTTTTATGGACTTAACTTCAGCCTTTGATTTTGTTAACCGATCACGACCTGGGAGATTCTTTTAAATTATGGGTTGGATGAAGCACTTGTTCACTTCTTGGCCAATTTGCACAGAGACCTAAAGGTACGGGTAAGGATAAATAATGATAAGGAGAGGTATCCGGGGATATTTTAATCGGTAGGGGGGTTAGACAAGGGTGTGTCTTAGCCCCCCTACTTTTTATTCTTTACATAAATGAATTAAATAATTCCCTGTCTAAATTGACATATGACCTACCAATAATTAATGACAAACTGCTTCCCGTACTTCTATATGCGGATGATGCGGTCCTGATGAGTCGCACACCAAAAGCACTTTGCACTTTAATTACGGGTTTTGTATCTTTTATGGCTGATTTGCACCGCCTTCATTGTAGGGGTTACTGTCCGACTGCTGCCCCGACGGGCTCCTTGAGCCTGTTGGAAGTGGTGAACATTCCCCCCGCCCGCTGCGCTCGGACCACCGACATCTTAATCTATCGGTCGGACCGTTTCTCTGATGTCGGGCAGATCGCCACCGACGGCTTGTTGTGGTGGTCCGCCTGACATCCTAATGTGGCCCTTAGTGTCTTGAAGGTGACTGGTTGACCTCTATCTACATTTCTAACTTGTTTTACTTCAATGAAATGACCTGCAAACCAGGTTTATCATGCCATCTCCCATAATTATATATATTTCAAACTATACTAGAATAAAATGTAAACATACTTTAACATGCACCTATTGAATCATGCATATCTTAGAAAATCTACAAGGTTAAATGCTTTAACGTTTTAAGATGTAGACTTTGTATGCATTTTCAAGATTACAGTGAAACTGCACAACATTTGTTGCCACTTGAAAAGCATATGTGCCTGCTGTCACTATTTAATTAATACCTTTAAGAATGGCTGCCTGAGGATGTATGATGGAACAACGCGTGTTATTACAACGCGTGCTGTTACATCGCAGTCATTACAAAGACTGCATGTTACCACGCTATGCATTTAGAATGCAAGTCTTTACATCGACTTGCGCTAGGTGGAGTGCTAACATTAAAAAGTGTAATTTACTATTCCAACTCCAGTCCACTTATCAGTAGAGAAGCTGTTGGGATAGTAAACTACACAATTTTTAATGTTAGCACGCCATCTAGCGCAAGTCAATGTAAAGACTTGCGTTGTAATGGCATAGCGTTGTTACATGCGGTCGTTGTAACAACCGCGATATAACAGCATTGCGGTGTACTGACCGCGTTGTTAAGGATGCTTCCCCTGCCTGATACACTTTACACAGTTGTTAAATAGGAAAGCAAATGACAGCTATTCAGCTAACATCACATTGAATTTTCTGACTGGCAGCTTTACTATTATAAACATTGGCTTACATTTTCAAGCTTGCAAGGTGCTGTTGGATAAAAGTGAGACTCGCTGAAGGGGTTGGACATGGCACGTGGTCACTTGGCAGGTTTGCACAACGATACCTTCTCTGAGATTCTGTTTAGCTGCTGGCCATTGTTTATCTGTTTTGTAAGGCATGCCCACTTGTTCGTTTGCGGAGTGTGAGGAAGTCGTGTATAACTGCTATCCTGCTTTTCGTGTTTTATGCACAGCAGGCGTACAAAGGCTTATTCCGCTGTGCCTGTTTTGCGAGGATGTCTTGGCTTGTTACTTAAAGTGTTGCACCTGTTTTGATAAGGGAGACTTGCAGTGCTACTTCTCACACTATACATGTTTTGCATCAGGGAAGATTGCACTGCTGTCCCATGTGCTGTGGATATTCTATGCAAAGAAGTTTACATTGCTGCTGTTGCTGCTTAACCTGTGCATTGCTGCTGTTGAACCTGTGCAGTGTAAGGTACTTTGTTGGCTGCCGCTGTTTGTGATGTACCTACACTGTGTGTACTGGGCACGAGGGACCCTGTAGTCCTGCGCTGTACCTGTACTGTCAATCCATGAAGCTTGACAGTCCTGACGAAGCGCCAATGACCTACGGGCGATAGAGGCGCGAAACATGTTGACCTTGACTAGTGACACCCAGGCATAGTGGGCCTTGTGGGGTCAGTCATTTTTAAGCAGTACTTTTAATTGCCAAGGGTTACCTAGACAATCTTGTCGCTGCTTCCATACCCTTGATTTTACTACACTATCATGTTTGCACGTAATTGATTTACCCTCCCTTACCCTTCCCCACACACCCGCATGCAACATCCGGCTAATCCTCTAAAAGATCTCCGATAAAGTGACCCTTCGGGGACCCATAGGGAATTGCAGCGCCGGCCCTACGAGGAGCAAAATTGCCCGATGATGAAGCATGACATCCTCCGGGGTGTGTGAGGGCAGCAGAGGATGTGTAATGTCTTTCCCTCTCCCATCAGGGTACTTTTTACCTAGGATCACTTTTCCTCATTCTTCCAATATTTTAATGTATAGGTGACTATTTGCACCCAGATACGTGGGTGATTTTTGCACCCTGGTATAGGAACTTTTTCCTCTTTTTGTGAACAAATCCATGAAGCTTGCAATGTTGCTAGCTTTGTTGTTTTATGTGTGAGTTAAACTTTCACTGCTGCCACTGTCCATGGTCTCTGAGAGCTAAGCTTGCTCTGGTGTCGCCTTTGCTACTGCACCAAGGAGAATGGAAATGAAGTGAAAGATAAAAGACAAAGAAGAAAGAAAGGGAGAAACTAAAGAAGGGTCAAACATGACAAGGAAGCCAATAGAAGAGAACTAAAAGGGGAAAGAAAATGAAACAAAGTGGTAGCAGGAGCAAGATATGAGATATCAAAAACAATAACAACAAAATGAGGACCAAGAAGAGATTTGAAGGGGAATACAGGAAAGGTGAGCGAACTAGTGGAGAGGGAACAACATGGGGCAGAAAATGAGAACAAATAAAGGAGGGGAAGAAAAAGAAAATGAGATAATTCAGGATTTGCTGATGTGAAAAATATTGCGTCTGGACACTCTGAAAATATATAGACTACTATGAGGATTTGTTAGTTTATTTGTAAAATGCAGCATTTGCCCTCATTTCTGTCCACACTTCTTGATAGAGAGAGAACCACACCTCCCAGCTGCCTATCAGGATTCTAGATTGCTCACCCATTGCAATAAAAGAGTCATTTATGTCCCAATTTATTCAAAAGCACATCGGATCACTCCAATCATTAGCATATTGTGTGAAACTGGGTTGTTGGTTGAGGGGAGAGAAACCCTTCTCAGTCAAAAGCCGCAATCATTGTCAGGATGAACCACCAAAAGTAACTAAATTAACATGCGCTCAATCCTGTGGTAGCTTGGAACAAAAGAAGTCAGACTTAACTTAGAGGCAATGTGTAAAGTATTTATGCAGCAAATAAACAATTAAGTGAAAACGCAACACAAGAAAAACTCCACACATGATGCAGTTTTAAAATTCTAGGTAAAAATAGTGTTTAAAAACACAAAGCACCCAGTGCGGTTATCTGGTTGCGCTATACTGAGATAAATTCACAAATTCAGTGCACAGGCTGGATGCAGGGCCCAGGCTAGGCCAGCTGAGAATTGTACCTTATGTCCTTGATGCTGGACATTGCACCTTGCAGCAGCAGTTTCAAGGTGCAATGTGGGGTCATGCATTGAAATGTGTTGTGCAGCATCGGTTCCTATGAAGAGCTGAGAGGGCTGCTAGGAGAGGTATGTGTTGATTTGGGTCACTCTGCGTGGGTCCCGATGGGGAGCTCAGCTGGCATGGCAGAGCACCTATATCCCCACTTCCAAGGGTCAGTAACTGGGGTGGCATCACTTTGGATTTATTACTCACAGTAGGCAGAGTACACGTGCAGGGTTCAAGATGGTTGTAGCCTTTTCTGGGCCTGAGGCTCTGATCAGGAGGCCAGCCAACCAGCCCTTAGTGTCACCATGGTGGTCCTGGGTTCAAGTTTCAGGTCAGCCCTTATTAGGCAGGCAGCAGGACAGTTGTGCAGACCTTCTTCCAAGATTTCCACAGATCCAGAAGTGATATGAATAGTGGGCCAGAGGGTCCCTTTTCTATACCTGATGCCTTCTTCGAAGTAGAAGGTTCTAGAAGTCCCCCTTTCCGAAGTGCATTGGAATTTCCTGCCTCCTCACCCTGAATCCAGCCTGGCTACATGCGCAACAGACTAGTGTGAAATCTTTTGTAAGTGAGCAGGGCACCGTCAATTGACTTGCAAGTGGGGGGGCAGCTCAGCACTTCCATCTTGCCTGAGATGGCACATCCAGGCACACCTAAACTCTCTATTGTGAGGCTATGTGGGAAGAATGTACAAAAGCCAACTGCCGCTCACACCTAGTCATGTGACTAAAAATGGTATTTTCAAAATTGTGACATACAATCTGACTTTACAATTAAAGAGGATTTTCAATTACAATGTTTCAGACACCAAAGAGACGCCATATTATGCTTCTAGAGATGGGCATGGATGACAATTTGGTGGCGTTTTTGCATTGGTCACACTCAAATATGGAAGGCTCTCTTAGATGTAATAAAAACGGCTCTCTTTCAGCTTTCTGGAAGGTCAAGTGGGGGGTAAGACAAGGATGCATTTTAGCCCTTGTTTTGCTTACCCTATACATTAATAAACCTGGGGACGTTTTGTCAGCTGCATTTAAAGACATCCCCAAAGCAGACTCTAAACTTGTCCCAGCTCTGCTGTATGGCAATGATGCACATTGTTAGTTGCCAGAACGACTGTGGGGTTGCAAAGTCTTGTTAACACTTTTATAGATTTTATGGTTTCACTTGACTGTTCAAATAATTTTTTTAAGTCACGTTTAATGACGACCGTATGAACAAAGTTTTCCAAAAGTAGACTACTGCGTAGGGGGGGGGGTGAATTTACTTTAAGTTTCTACATTCCCATACTTAGGTGTCTTGTTTGATGAAAGGGGGTCTTAGGTGGCTCAGAGGGCACTAAAAAACACACTGGCCAGAGCAGTTGTAGCCACCTTGGACTTTGCCAGGAGATTGGGAGCCAAACCACTACCAGCCCTATTGAAGGTTTACAACGAGAAATGTATACCCATGACCATTTATGGTAGTGATGCCTGGGGCTACGGAGATGTTAGTGAATTGCAGGTCATTGAGGAATAAACATCTCCGCAGACTCCTAGCAATATCCCTTTGTATTCCAATCCTTATGGTACATAAGGAACTTGGGCAGGGTTATATTTCTGATGCTATTTCTATGGCCCCAGTAATACGTTGGTTGACAATATGGTCCAACCCTACTCTTACGCTGAACCATCTTATTCTAGAGGACTGTATAAAACTTGATGGGGCCCTTGATATTCCATGGCTTGGTTACATCTTAAAGCAGTTGAAAATCCTAGGTCGCCCCGACTTGTTCACGAATCATAGGCCGATGTGCCCCAGTGAGATTAGATACAATAAATCACTGTTTTCAGAAAGAAGGATGGTAGAAAAGGAAAGCAGTGAACTCACCGAGCCTGCAATAAAGCAATATGTAATAGTGAGCCCAGGAACCCTTGGACATCCTTACTGGACGTGTATTAAGAGCCAGTATCATCTCTCTCTTTTAACCAGGTTTAGGTTTAATATTATTCACAGAGGTCTATCTGTTCCTAGGGGATCCAAGATGGAAGCCTTAATGCTTTTTCCTTGTGATAATTTTTTCAAATCAAGACCTTTTACACTTTATGTTTTTTCTGTGATTTTTATGGTAACTTACGGAAAAAATATATTCTTCCATTGTTAAAGCAATGTAACTTTTCAGAAGTGAAACCAGCTCTGATATAGTTGCAAATGCTATCTTCCCCTCTGATTTGCTATGGAATTGCCAGTTTCTTATCAGGTGCATTAGGACAAAGGAAAATACTGCTCACAGCTTAAGTGGGTTCGTTTTTGGATTATCTATTGGCTTTTTAGCACTGAGTGGTTTTAGTAGTTTTATCGTATTTTACCAGTGTTTTTTATATATATATATCTACTGCACTATTTTGCACTTTACAGGGCAGATTAAATTTTGAGTCTCTGCATCTTCTGAGCCATATACCTTCAGTCGATCTGAAACAGTTTTGGTACTGTGTGTTTTATCTGCTTTTATGGCCTACATTGGACAAATAAAGTTTCTTTGACTTGAGTTTCCTACCTGTTCCTAATCACAAGTTAGCACTTGCTAAATGTGATAAGGTAACCCAATGTTATACTATGGGAGAGGTAGGTCTCACAGGAGTGGAAAAAACAACATTAGCAGTATTCCCCCACCATGACATGTAAAACTTAAGAGTACATATCTAACTTTTTTATCTACACTGCACCCTTCCCTAGGGACTGTTTAGGGCCTACCCTTTGGTTGCCTTGTATGTATTAAAAATAGTGTTACGCTTGACAAAGAGGCTATTTTGCCAAGTTGAATTGGCAGTATAAAACTGCTAGCAGGCTGCAATAGCAGGCTGAGGCATGTTTTACAGGGCTACATACGTGGGTGGCTGCAGGTCCACTAGTAGCATTTAATTTACAGGCCATGGGTATATGGTATATCACTTTACTGGGGACTCATAGGTAGATTAAATATGTTAATCAGGTGTAAGCCAATTTTACCTTGTTTTAGGGGGTAAACACAAGCTCATTAGCACTGGCTAGCAGTGGTAAAGGTCACAGAGTCCAAATGCCAACAAAAAACAAGGTTGCCAAGTTTACACAGTTTGTTGAAGGTGCAGCTGGAGGGTAACCCAGCACTGTGTAGCTACTAGGCCATATCTTGTCAAAAACAGACAATGTTTGTTTAGTAGTTGTGCAGGAATGGCACTTCACCCCATGTATTTTATAAAAAGCACAATATATATATATATTGGGAAAATTGCATATTGGAAGGGGGAAATACAATTTGTAATCATGGGGAGCAGATGGGGGTGATGACCATTTCACCTCTTAACAAATGAATTTAAGTTGCTTCTCCACATGCCTTACACAGTATCCTGCTAAATACCTTTTTCCTAAGAGCTTTGCTTATGTGCCCTTCTGTGATATTGGGAGAACACACTTGTCAACACATCAACTCCCATTTTGTGAATTAAGAATAATGAAACAGGTTTTTGATGTGCTCTTCTATCATTCAGACCACTTGCATGTGGATCAGTTAGGGTTATTAGTATACTCTTTTAGGCAGTTGTATCATAAACTTCCTATTGAAGGTATGTGATGTGTGGCAGGAAGAGGATAGGTAGACACTTGTGCAGAACCAGTGTCAGCGTGAGGTTATGGGCAGCCCCCACCATATATTGCGGGGGGCCTTAAGACTTTGTTAATGCACTACACCTTCCGGGACAAACTCAGGAAGAACCCCATAGCTGGTGAAGTCCCAAAAGAACAGTGGCAGATGATAGTTCTGGACTGCAAATGCTCCATTTGCTTGGCATCTGTGGCAGTGGAAGACCTGGTCCTTAGATATTCTCCTTCCTGAACTGAAGATACAGTCACTCTTCCTCTAGGAGCATCAGGAGCCGGTCTGCATCATTTTATCCTTACAGCCCAAGGTGTGCTACTAGGGAGAATGGCAGCAGCACTGTGCACCACCTCTTGTGGAAGGACGTGCCACTCAATGGCTTGCCTGAGACTCTACTGAACCCTGGGTGTACTGGGGTGGGGGTTGGTACTGCACAGTTTGCAACCAGATGTGCCTGCAGTCAACTGCATGGAGCAACTTGAGTATCAGCAATTGGTATGTTTAGATGTTTCCATTATAATTTTAAGATGAATGAGACAGGGTGGTCACTTCAGTAGCTGTAAGGAGCAGCCAGCTGCTGTATATCATTGCCCTTTTTAGGGCAAACCCTGAGCCAGCGCGCAAGCACTGCTCTGGGGTTGATATGAGCTAGTTGAGTATGGGAGAGAAGACACGCCCCTGCCCATCTTTTTCATTGGCTTGTGTCTTTGTCCTTTACTAAATGCTGCCTCCATTGGTTTATAGGCCTGTTAGTCCCTCCCTATGACGGCCATGTCGTCATTTGTATCCTTACGTGGCTACTGGCCCCTTTACTTCGAGTACTATGTTCTGCCGTGCCTCCTCGCCCCCCCCCCCCCCCACAGCACTCCCGTTGTTCGTGCCCCCGCCCTGCTGCCTGTCCGCAAGGCAATAGGTCTCACCTAAATGTGAGTCCTATTGCATTGCAAATGCTTGTTTCATCTGTTAGGGCTGCAGGCAATTATGAGGAGGCCTTATTCTTCTTTTCCTCTGGACGGTCTCCACTCTCTATTCAGAGTTAGACAAGTAAACAGGCAAATGCCATCAATCTTTATAAGTGACACTTCAAATACTCAATCATTTTTCTGCTGCTTGATCCAAGATGTAAATGACACTTACAGTCAGAATTGTCTGCATGGGTTTAACACAAACTCACTCTCTGTGTTTAATGTGTTTTATTATTTTCCTTAATTTCATGGGATTCAGCAGACAGCCAAAGATGTCTATAAGCAATGGATAACAATTCACAAGATTAAGCAAAGCAAAAACAAGGAAGTTAGAAACCAAATTTAGAAAGTAAAATACAGGTGTGAAAAAAGGATTTGCAGCATAATATACAAACAGATGAATGAGAACTAGTAATGGGAGTGAGAGAAATACTAGAAAGAGAACACAGATGTGATTAGGAGTAAAGAGACACATAGGGCCCGATTTGTATATTGGAGGTATGTATACTCCATCGCAATGGTGACGGAGTATACAGACCACCAAAATGAAGGTCCGCCCACCCAATTTGAAAACAAGTGGTCCTTCGGTTTGGCCACGGCGAAACCTACCCTGTCTCTGCCATGGCTAAACGTCTTCTACAGCCTTGGGGAGTAAAGGCCATCGGAGAAATGGCCCGCCTAATTTAGATAGACGGACATGTAGTCAATTTGTACTGTTGCTTACCGCAGCCTGCTTGTCAGTCATTTATAAATTAGGGGGTTGCCTCTCCACCACGGAGTGGGGTTACCTGCTCTGTCCCCATTTATTTGAGAAGCTGGTGTAACCACCTCTGTGCCATTTGATTTCAGATGATGAGGTCTACATGTCTGATGAGTATGAGCGCAATGAATATGTACTCAACGACCATGGAATCCTGTATTTGGGGAACATTAAGTACATTGACCAGCAAGGATGGAATTATGGTCAGGTAATGAATGTATTTTCTCATTCAACTATTTATTTATTCAGGTGTTTCGTAGAGTGCTCCCATGGTTCCCTGGGGCTCCTGAAGTGAAAAAGCTTTCTTAACAAACGATGAACATGTTGAGGTGGTTGCTGAGTGCTGGAATGTTAACAAATTGGTGGTGACTGCTGCTACCTCAACAGAGAACGATAGTGGTCACATTCTGTCTGCAAGGGAATGATCTCTATGTCTTGGCTATGCTACCTAGGCAAGCAAGAGCATTAGAATGGCGCAATGGACACTCTGAAATGATAGTGGCCTCAATCTGTGATTCATTTGCATGCAATGACTTTGTGGTGGGTTCACCCGAGTGCTTTAAAGACCCAAAGGGGTGCTTCACTGTAAAAGATAGGCACCATTCATGGTCAAGCTCTTACATGCATTATTTTCAAATGTGACCTCTATCGCCCACTACAATATGGTGCAGTTGAAGAATACTGATATGCAAATCCGAAGCACATAGGGTGATATGTCTGTTTACTCAGATGTTTTTTATTTACACTGAGGTGTGCTAGGCCACGTGGAAATTGTAGTGCTAAGAGTGGATGATTTACTCAGTGAGCGAGTACTATTTCATTGCATGGATGCCTTTTATAAAGGACCACAATTTGGCACTCCTTTATTCTACAACACCATCCCATTTACGTTCACCACTGCCAAACATCTTTGTGCGTCTCCATAGGCTAAAATATAGGCTGTACTGAACTTCTTCTGAACATAGCTGGCAGAACACACAGAAGTGCTAAAGATTAAACAATCCCATTGGTCAGAGCAGGATCTCAACATCCTTAGAGTCAGAAGGTATCTCACCCTCTCCAGTGTGTATTTGCAACTACAACTATCAATAGCCTTTTGTGTATAAAATTCTCAATCACAATTGTCTCTGTACACCCACAGCTCTCGAGTACTGTGTAATCTAGTGTATTCAGACCTCTTCTCTTAAACTTAACATTACACTTCTACCTCACTACTTTCTCTCTTAAGCATAATCTTCATTTTTGCCACTCACTTCGCTCTTCCCCAGTATCTAATTGCATCAAGCATAGCAACAGAAAACCAGTACCCTCCAATATCTTGAAACTAGTTGTGTCATCACCGCTAGGATTACAATTTTTGGATCTAGCACCACTTGTGACTAAACACAGTCATTATATCTCTGTGGATTCACTTGCAATAGTCTGTGATTATTGGACAACTCCATATCATTCGTAAAAAGATGCATCTTTCATTGGCAGAGCATGGACAACTAAGGGATGTAGCCCTACAAATACCTCCCCTTCGGCTTGGTCAATGACAGAGGTACCGACGTACAGAGCGGGCCTCCACTACCGAGCAGTTGCCGGGTGAGGTGAGATCCACTCCCACACAAAGCTGGGAATGAATGGGCACCCTACATCCACTGGATACCTGGACAGAGTATTGTCCACCAGCTTTGGGTAGTGGGTACCGTAACAATGATTGGTAACTCTTGTTATTTTTTCTTATGATTTTGGCACATTTTCACTATTATTGTTGCAGTAGTGTTTGTCATACTAGGTCCTGACGAAAGCCGGGTTAATAACACCTTTTTGGCTGAAACATGTCGACCCAGATCCTATTGCTATGAGATAGTTATTTTTTCGAACTATCAGCTAATCACCTTTTTAATCTTGACGCCTGGTTTACACTTAATAAAGTATGGTTGTGTTCACCGGTAGTCATTCTTATTCTCACTTAGTACTGCACTGCAAATAAAAACTATTTTTCAGCACCACTCTTTTGAGATCACACCAGGGCGGTCCAGTTGTCTTCTTTGAACATAGTGCAAGCCAGTTCCCCCTGTCAAGGGTTGGGCTGCACTGGATTCATTGGTTTGATTCCCAGATGACGAGGCTCCGCCAGTGTGGTGGGCTGATGGGATTCATCTCAACATGGTGGAGCTGAATTCACACATCTTTCTACACACAAAAACTTTCTTCCTGGTTCTTCTATATTCTTAGTGTCACTACGGTTTGACAAGTTCTCTCCCATTCTTTTTTTGTATGTTCTGATAAATGGGGGTTCGGAGACTGTCTGGTCATTAAATATAAGCCCCTTGGACCCTTTGTTATACGTTGTTTATTAGCCCTACAAATACGCCACAATCTGCTGGGATGATAGTATACTGTGTGCAAGCATTTGAACTGAATGAGTCTTATTCGCGAGGAGATGATCAGGGTAGAAGGGGCCATCCTAGCCTCTATCCACGCCTTGTCAATAATTGGACCCACATCTCTCTGCTATCACTCTCTGTCACCAGGGTCCGTATTATGCAATGCAGCACATTTTCCCTGTTAGCGCCGGGCGCATCTTTCAAAAGGTGCGCTAGGCCCTAACAAGGAGAGAGTGACGTATTACATGCAATGCGCTGCTCCTAGGGCAGCCGCAAACTCATGCAGCCCTGGGGGCAGGGCATTCAACTGAAATACGGAGCAGCTCCAAGATTCATTGTCTAGGTGGCACCCCTCCTGCTTTTTTAAGGGGGATCAGAGATCCTCTTGCAGGCAGGTGCACGCCCCCATGCAAATGAGGGAACAGCCTCTGGTGATAGCGCTGGCACTATATGTACGCCGGCGCTACTTGTGTTACAGAAAGGGCTGCTCAAGCATGTGGCCCTTTCTGTAAGTGCGAAAAAAGTGAGTGCACATGCCTGTTGTGCCCGAGGGCATTTTCTGTAATACGGCCCTCAGTAAGGGGTTAGGGACGTTGAGTAATAGTACTCTGGGAGATCCATGCAGGCCACACCGCCAGCCAAGCGACAGTCCGAGCACACTGCTAATCCCTAATCCCTAGTCCCTAGTGGGGTTTCTGCCATCACTGGGGGGGGGCAGAAATACTGTCTATACAATTTCATTTGGGTGGGGGCTTGGTCTTGTCCATTGTGGGCAACCCCACTTCTCTTTTATAATTAAAAAAACACTGGAGTTTAGTGGGCTTTCTGCCCCCTTTGTGAGGCCGATCGGGGGAAATAACTACCATCTAGCCCCCAAGGGGGCAAAAAGACTATACAATTTGTGTTTGGGGGTGGCGCTGACATGCCCATTTTGGGCAGCCCCCACCATATGTATAAAAAAACATTATCCCCGGTGACTAGTGGGTTTTCTGCCTCCTTGGGGGGGGGCAGATCAGGGTCTATTACCCCCATCGGCCTACTGGGAGGGGGCAGAAAAACTGTAGCTTATTTTTGGGATGGTGGGGGCATTGGCAAAAATAGTCCCTGGCTTTCAGTGGGCTTTCTGCCGTCCGGGTCAGATCGGGAGCTATTCCATCTGCCCCCAAAACGGGGCAGAAAGACTGTCCAATTTGTGTTAGGGGGATGGGGCACTGGCATGCCCATTTTAGGCAGCCCCCACCCCTACGTATAAACATTCCATACTCCCTGGTGCCTAGTGGGCTTTCTGCCCCATCAGGGGCAGATTAGAGGCTTTTGCCCCATCTGCCTCCCAGGGGGGCATAAAGACTGTGTCAATTTCCCATGCCCATGCTGAGCAGCCCTCACCCCAGAACTACAAAACAAATAGTCCCTGGCTTTGTAGTGGGCTTTCTGGTCCCGGGGGGGGGGGAGCAGATCAGGGTCTATTATTCCCATCTGCCACCCATGGGGCAAAAAGACAGACTTCTTCCCAAACACTGGGGGGTGGGGCAAAAGCCCTTTCCCAAGGGGCCACTCCAGCCTCCCTGGTGTCAAGTTAGTAGATCCCCAAGCAGGGAGCCACTAGGGAGGGGTACCATTGGAAAGGAGAGATTATTTCCTTTCCAATAATACCTTTCCTGTCTGCCTGTGTGCTCGAGGGGATGAGATAGCCCCACAAGCACATAGGCAGTGATAGTGAAAGGAGCCGATCGGCTCATTTCACTTTCGTTTTCAGTGAAATGACGCCAGCGTGCTGTGGGTGATGATCGTCATTTAACTAAAAATGCAGAACAGCCGCAAGCTGGGGAAGCTGTTCCACAGCTCCCAAGGCTGTTTTGGAAGAAAGGAAATCCCTCTTGTGCCCTCACCAGAGAGTTTTCCAGTGCCGTGTGTGGGGACTCACTGGAGCTGTCTGACTCACACTAGCACTGTTGCGTCAGACGGCGCCTGTGTGTCTGACACATTGAAGGGAATAAAGATGGTTTATGTGCAGGAAGGAGTCCCTTCCTTCACATAGCAATCATTCCCTGCAATGCAGATCTCTTGTACCATGGTGCAAGGGTGCCTGCGTTGCAGGGAATCATCCCTGCAATGTAGGCACCCTTTGTCTATTTTTAGTGCCAGCGCAAAGGAAAACACAAGGGTGTGCCGTATTCTTGTAAATATGGCTCATCCCAGTGTTTTTTAAATCGCCCAGTGCGGCTGAATTGCTTGCAGCGCCATGCCATTTTCTTGTAAATATTCCCCCGTAATCTCTACAGGCAAAAGATCAAGCCCCCCTAATACTATAACTATCCTTATAGGCCTTTGACTAACTCTTCGGACGCAAGTGCCCCCAACACTCCTCATTTACCAAATATACTTTACCTGACAACACACATCATACCCCAAATTGATACAAACTCTGTCCTACCGTACTGGAAATCTATTCCTTACTATCTTTTAAGTTCTACCTTCTCTATCTTTATTTTTTATATTTTGTTATCTCAATTTACTGTTTAATGTATCATATACATTGCTATTTCTTCCTGCATATGGTGAAGGTTCGCAGGACAGTCACGGGCATATTAGCAAGAACCTCGTTAAAATTATCGCTGTTTTAGCGTCAGGAATCTGCCGCTAAAACGACGATAATGGGCTTGCAATTAAGCATTATAGAATTCCAATAGAAGCCCAGGTTAGATGTCCTGCACATCTAACCTGAGCTTCTATTGGAATTCTATAATGCATATTAGCAAGCCCATTATCGCTGCTTTAGCTGCAGTTTCCTGCCGCTAAAACTGCAGTAATTTTAACGAGGTTCTTGCTAATATGCCCCTCATTTAATCCCACCACACCTTGCAGCCTTCTCATGTTCTTCTTGATTAATTTAGTTGTTATGCAGATGTGTGAACATTGCTGCTCCTTTGTTTCTGTTTTTGTGATGCATAATATAAGATTTCGGTAAAATAATTGAACACAAAATACAATCTTTCCTTATCCTCTTGTTCCAATTCCTCTGCAGAAGCCCAATACAGTCTTTACTTGGGACGACAACGGAAGAAAATTAAAAAAGTATATAAAAAAGGACTTACCTGCCACCCGCTGCATTGCGCTCTTCTGCTCCTTTCCCTGCAGGCACTGGCTCCCAGATGTGTCTGCAGCCAATTCAGACACTGCTCTCAGGCTGCTGGCAGCATGACAGCAGTGTCAGGATTGGCCTAAGTACCCTTGATTTGTCCAACCCGACAACGCAGCTCGGGTTGGAGACAGCTCAGTGCGCATGTCGGTTTGGCCGGCCAAGCTGATATGTGCACTGACAACAGGGCCCAACACTCCCCCTCCTTCACTGATACCCAGATGGCCCCGCCCCCAAAGACTGGGTCTGGAAAGTAAAAATAAAACGAAAATAAATAAGTTTTATTATCGCTTTATTTTTCAATGTTTTTAGGCTGATGGTGGGGGGGCAGGGGGGGGGGGGGCACCACTCCTCTATCATAGCAGAGGAGCTGCCGCTGGTGGAAATGAGAGGAAAGTGCTGATGGGTTGAGTGATGTGGGTGATAAAAGTGACGCAATAATAGACTCAGTGTTGGTTTTCAATTATAGGAAGAGCATCAACAAAATATATGAACAAATATCCAACTTAAATTAGCTTGTGATTGTGATGAATCTGCCAGCATTGAGGTGAATAAGTCATGGGTAGAAGGAATGCGCAGAGTACAGTAGGGCTACAAACAGCATGTACAAGGTTCACAAATTCCTTAATCAATTTTTTAAAACAAACTAATGGAACACCTGGTTTTACTCAACATACAGCATGAGACACCTTAAAAAACAAACAAGGAATTGGAGAAACAGTAGTTAGCGCAAATGCACAAACAACCAAAGAACGTCGCAACAATAATACTCACATGGTAAAACCAACACACCCACCAAAGCCACCGCAGTTTTCCTATAACCTAGATTTAGCCAGAGGTCGGTTAAATTAAAAATGAGCCTTGGCAGAGCCATTTAGTTTGCAATTGTCTGTTGACCTTTTAGCTTTGTTTATGCTTATTATGTTTGTGAATAATCATTGTATGAAGGCATGCAAAGTTTTAAAACAAGCATTGTCAAAAAACAAAAATATAGATTTTTTTTAAATGTAAAAGCACACATTGCACAAGTAGACCCTGGCACTGAGGGGTAATACTTATTGGGCGGATATTAAAATTGTGCAAGAGCAGAATGTTATCAGTGACAGTCAGGTAAGCCAATAGCTGAAGTGGGTTGACACACATGCTATGGTGGGTGGACACAAAATGTGAATGCCACCACAGTAGTCCAATGGATGAAAATGGCTAGTTGAAAGCCCTGGTAAGTAAGTATGCACATCATATATAGTTTTAGTAAATACAAAAGCTCTTGGCTAATGCCAGAGCTAAAAATGTATGTGAGATGTGGGAGACTGTGCCCATTCCATGTGTACCTAGATATTAAATACATAATGATGTATCATCTGCATAGAGTGGAAGGAAAGAGCATTGTAATGCTTGATATGTTTTTCAAAGCATTTAATTTACTTTCAGTTTGAAGAAAACATTTTGGATATCTGTCTTGACATTTTGGACCATAATCTGAACTACTACAAAGACCCAGCCAATGACTGTTCCCACAGAGGTGACCCTAGCTACATCGGCAGAGTGGTCAGCACCATGGTAAGTGATTGTATAATTATCTCTCTAAAAAAGCAAACATACACATCCTCAGAAGTCTTCCAACGTTTATTTATTATTGGCTCACCCATTTCATCAATTCTTGAATAGTAGGGGAATTGCACAATTCTACATTTAATTTCAGACAATTTTTCCTTAAACTTCTGGTAATTCAGAGAAAACAGTATGTTACACTCTTGATCACACACTCAAACACACAAGCTCACAGTCAGATAGAAACACACATACACACACACAGATGCATACAAACATACATATAGACACAGAGCCATATAAATACACATGCACACACGTTTACACATACAAACACAGAAGCACATGCATACATTACACATAGACACACACATACACATACAAATATAGAGACACATGCATGCAAACACGCCATCATATAGAACATTTACACATTCACATTCATGTTTTTTCATACAGGATTCAACATACTTACCTTTCATGCACTTTGAAAACCTAGACAGCAATGAATCAGTTTGTAAACAATTGCTATTTAAATTCTTTGCATCAGAGCACAGTTGAATATGTCAAAATCAATACATTGGAACCAGAACCAACTATTGATTTCACTGATTCTTAAGTATTGCACATGGATGCCACTAATTATATACCGGTTACTGCCTGTCCTTAATTCCACACTACCATAGAGCAACTTCCACATTATTAAATATTCACAAATGGTACTGTCCTTCTATGCGTAAGTGTTAAGGCAAGAGATATAGTAGCTATATAATCTAGGGGTAGAATGCGGGCAAAAGAGCATAGAAAGGCTGATTTGTAACATTGGGATTGTGGGATTACACAGTCAAACAAAGAGTGTGATATTGTGGTCTAATGTGAGGTGTCTATAGTGGGTAATCTGAATAAGTGGCACTAATGAGTGGCAGGTAGGGGGGATAAAAGGGCACAAGTGTAAGGAGATGAAATGGGTTTTACAATCAAAGTTAGTTGTGTCTATTTAGGTCGAGCATAGCAGCGCGAATGCACTGTCTGCAAGACCAGTTGTATTCCATAAATGACTTTGCTCCTTCTGCAGCTTACCATTGGCCTGAATCACAGTGTCACTCTTCTTTGCTGCTTCCTAACTGCTTCATGCAGCGATATGTCACTTCCGTTTTTGACCAAGGACCACCGGCCAAGTACAGTTTCTTTATGCTTTCATTCCTTTACAGTTGCTTTTGGGAGAACTATTTTAATTATTATGAACCAGAAAGATGGAGGATTGACTTTTACTTATTTCAGGCTTGTTCTAAAAGGTACGTTCACATATGCTAGCAGTCACAGCTGCAGGTGGCTTCACCGTGCAGGTGGGGCCTCCTTCTGTAAAGCCACAATGCTGCCCGAGTGATTTGCCCAGATCCACAAGATGTTGAGCCCACGCCGGGATTCACAACTTCATGTCCGTTGCCAAGAGCAACAGTTGGTTTTGCCATGCAGCGGGGGTCATTTCCATAAAGACATCATGCTTCCTAAGTCATTTGCCCAGATTCACAGGATGTTGAGCTCACGCCAGTACTCAAACCTTTATGTTCGCAACCTCCCTTTGCTTTTTCCCCCACTTACCCGACATTGTGCTGTTTGTTTACTTACCATATTAGAAGGCAATAGTGCGCCTGCTTCATATTTCAACCTTGCAGTGCTTTTAGCCTGAATAATTAAAATATTACAAGGCGTCCAAAGATTTATTTGTCTGCCTTTCATTTTGAATTACTTAACCAACTTACTGATGCACGGTGTGTTGGAAGCCTCGAACTGACACATCACTGCTCACCTCTCAACCTAGCCTGGTGTCAGGAGTACATATACTCAACCAATCAAATTGCTGATTTGACCACTCCACAAGCAGTGGGCGGGTTGTTTTCGGTGGTAGATGTGTACAAACCGGATGAGCTGTGCAGGTAAGGAGGAATGGCAGAGTAGAGAGATTTGTTCTTGTCAAATGGTGTAACTCTCAGTGGTAGTTTCTTTTGACTCCCAATCCAGAGTTAGAGCAACGTGTCCAACCCGTTCACCCAAAACAACTCACACTGAGTGACACTGACCTTCCATGCAGGCATCCATGACTGCTTGCTCCCTGTCTCGTCAAGTCCAGCTGCAGTTGCTCTGAAACCACACCCATTTCCTAGCAGATTGGTAATTTCACCTTCTGCTTGTCTACCCTTCAGGGTTGCCTCTAGCATCTGTCTGCACCCCCTCAGAGATGCCTCCCAGTGTGCTTGTACTGTCTTTTTACACCCACCTGCAACCTTTTCCTGATGACACACATCTGTGACGCCCCCTCCTATCTGAACCTCCTTAATTACATCGAATTCTAACTCAATTTCTTGTCTGATTTCACCTCGTTGTGACTTTATCTCCTGTGTCTTCTCGCAAGTGTTACTGCACTCCCTATCTTCCTGCATGCACTCCAATGACTAGATGGGCCAACGTTCTTAGTTTATGTAGGTGACTTTTCACTTGGTTAGCGTAGTCTAATAAGGACTGGGCTTCCTTAACGCTGCCCTTTTCCCAGCTCTCCTTGGTGATCTCAAGCAGCATGCGGGGTTTCCGACCGAAGAAAAGCTCAAAGGGTGAAACCCCAAGGCTGCTCTGTCCTTGGCTTCTAAGCATGAATAGAGCCAAAGGGAGGAGCTGGTCCCAGTTCTTACCATCCCCAGTTAACAACTTTTTCAGAGTGAGTTTAAGATTACAGTTTCAGCGCTCTACAAGGCCGTCAGTCTGGGGATGATACACAGATGCTTTTATGTGTTTTATGCTCAGCTATCTGCAAACCTGCTTCATCAATCGAGAGACAAAGGAGGTTCCTTGGTCTGTGATTATTTCAAAGGGAAACCCCCTTCGTGAGAAGACTTCTATAAGTCTCTGTGCTATTGTGGTGGTTGTTGCAGACTGCAAGGGAAGGGCTTCGGAACATTTAGTGGAGTAATCTACTATTACAAGAACATAGAGAAAACTACGACTGGACATAGGAAGGGGATCTATAAGGTCCATGCCTACGCGGTCAAAAGGCTTGCCAATGCTAGGGAGGGGATTTAATGGGACTTTTGGCGGGGTATACAGGTTCCTCAGCTGACATATTGTGCATTCTTGGCAATATTTGTTTATTTGGGCGTGGACTCCGGGCCAAAAGAAGTTTTGTAATATGGACTGTGTTGTTTTTTCTATCCCACAATATCCTGCACGTAGGTGAGAATGTGCAAAAAAAGGATCTGGTCCCTAAATCCCACAGGAACTCGGAGTTTTGGCTCTTCACCTTCCTTGGCTACCCTATACAAAAGGCCATTCTTCTCGATGAAGCAGGGATATGTTCTGTCTGCGGAATTGAGAGTCTCTTAAGCACTTTGCCTCGCATTTGCTAAGGGTGCCGTCATTTAAATGGCTGGTTCAAAGTTGTGTATCCATGGCCTAAGGCTCAGATGTTAGGAGGCTGATATGGGGGTTTTGGTTTTTTCACTCTTCTCTAGGTTCTCTAAAGGGAGGCTAGCAAAAATGGGGTTGTCTATCCCTATTATGAGCGGCTCAGGAAGACAAGGCAGAACCCCTACTTCTGTTATGGTTTCTATGCCCTGCATAGTTTGGAGTTGTATCCTGGCGACCGGATAGTCTTTTATGTTCCCGTGTATTCATCTAGTGCAAACACTTTTCCCTGGAATGACCTGAGACAGGGGAACACGTTCCTTCCTTATGACTGAATGCCTGCACCCAGAGTCTAAGAGGGCCATTACTAGTTGGTTGTTCATATACAAACTCACATAATAGACAGGACCCGTTTCCTGATCATACCGGGGCAAGTAACTAACATCCATGGGTTCTTCCTCCGTTTTCTCTTTTCCCTTTCTGCAGAACTTGTCAATGTGCCCCCACTCCCCGCACTCGAAACACTGGGGTCCCAAGGAGGGAAAGGCCTCTGGTCTTCCGGGTCGTGGTTTTAGGGGCTCAAAAGGAGGCTTAATGGGCTTTCTCTCGGACTCCTCGGGTTGGGGTGGTCTTTGACCACTCTCAGGCTCTCTTGAGACGTTGCGAGCCTGTGCTCTTGCATACGAAGTGGCCATCTCGACCGCATGCTCAAATGTCAGACCAGCATGCTGACGCAGTCACCTTTGTGTCTCGTAAGGCAACGCTTCTAGAAACTGTTCCAGATAAATTTTGTCCATAATTTCTTCACAGGTGGATTCCAGGGGTTTGAGCCAGCGGTCTGCGGTGTCTTTTAACTTATAGAAGAGTGTCTATGGAGTGTCATGCCCCTTTCTTGTCTAAATTTAAAGCGGTGTACCTTATCGTCTACTCCCAAGTGATCCAAAACGTACTGCTTTACATGCCCGTAGGCAGCAGTGCAGTCCCTGTTGGCGATCTGGTAGGCTGCCTGGGCTTCTCCAGTGAGCAGCGGGCCAGATTAAACAGCCGGCGGTCTGGGGGACAAGCACTAGCCCTTGCAGCTCGTTCGAAGTTAAAAAAGAATGAAATGGGATCGTCTCCTGGGACATACTTTTGAAGAGGAATTACAGTTCTGTGTATTGAAGGTGCTCTCCCATGACCCAAAGCGACCAGTAGTTGAGACTGTCCTTCTGCCAGCTTAGACATGTTTTCTGCCTGTG
Organism: Lissotriton helveticus; assembly: GCF_964261635.1. Lineage (NCBI taxonomy): Eukaryota > Metazoa > Chordata > Amphibia > Caudata > Salamandridae > Lissotriton > Lissotriton helveticus. Next base: position 283,924,726 of record NC_136068.1, on the reverse strand, counting down.
TCTGAATGGCGGCGTAAAAACAGCCCGATCCATCTCTGCTTGGCTGGCGCTCTTTTCCACAGCCCATTCTAACTTGCATTGTCCTTCCCTTATCTGGGCTATAACTTGCTCCATCTTGTCAGATGGAAGATGCCCACATTCTCCACCAAACTTTGTCAGGGACCCCCAGCGGGGAAGGCTATGGCAAGTGAAGATTCAACCTATAGGAAAGGACAGACGCCTTGGGGTTCTCTTAGAGGCTCTTTATTTCTAAGTGTAAAGAAAATCGGGTTTGGTTGCCAGGTATCATTTCTGTTCCTCGCCAGTTAGGGCCAGGCCAGGTATGTATGCAGGGATCTCCGCCGCCCTCCAGCCAGTCTTGGGGTTATGGAGGCCAAAAAAACAACAAAGAAAAAGAAACCACTGGTCAGTGGAACGTACTCCTGGATCTCAAGCTCAGGGGAAGGAAGTGCGAGGGACCACCGGAAAACTGCCACCACTTGAAAACTCAAGCCCAGAACAGAAAGCGGTGTCCACCCTCAAAGCTACTCCTTCCCTCCCAGTGTATTAATGAACCCCTGTAGGCGACGACATACCTGCTCCAACCACGCTCCTCCTGGAGTGTGGCGGTGCGACGCGTGGTGTTGTTGGCCTCTTGGCGTTGTCTTCTCTTCTGGGTCCTCTTGCGGGGCTCTGAACTCTTCCTCGCTGCACCGGACTCTCCACAGCTTCTGCGACACTGGTCTTCCTCTCTCTGCTTCTCCGGGTGTTTCTCCTCGGTGCACACACCCTCCCTCACTGGCGTCCTCCTTTGATAGGAAGGCAGGGGTCGATGTTACCCCGCTGGACTCATCCTACCGGTTTGTCCAAGGAAAGTTAAAGGGGCCATCCACGTCCAGTGTACAGAGTAGCAGGACATCAGAGTCACGACATGGTAACGAGTCCTGTTCCCCGTGCTCCTCCTGATAAATATATAATATTTAATGTGCCTAATGTTTCAAGACTATATGTTCCCACTGCTTTAAATACCTTGCATTTGTCACTACATTAAATTGCTTTCCAATGCACCATTTGTCAATCTTTTTTCAATTTTTACCCAGGAGGAGGACCCAACGTGGACACCACGTTTATCCATTAAGCTTCCTCGTTTCTCTAGCTACTTAGTCATATCCAACATTTACACCCACCACTTTTAAATGTTACCAGTTGCCACTGCCTGTACTTTTATGTTTAGCATGTCCTGGTAGTGAAAAACTACTGTGAGGCCTTTCTGTCCCATAGAAATATATTGGGTTGCCATATTACATTTAAAAAGGGATAACTTTTTCTTGGGAGCAGGTTGGGATCTCATGTTTGGTTTCTTAAGAATTGTATTTTAAAACCCTCTTTAATGGTCCCCAGGCCCAGCTCTCTCCTTTACTGTCGGGCTCCCAAACAGCTACAACCCTCAGCCCCCCTGTAGCCTTTCTGCCATCTCTCTCTCTTATTCACTTTATCCCCTGTTTACTTCTTGATCCTCTTCTCACCTCTTGCCGTTTGCTTTTCTTTCTGTTCTATACTCTTCTCCTGTGTTTGCCTCTTTATCCTCTTTTTGCCATTTGACCTTTTGCCTTTCTTTTTGTTTTATACACTTTAACTTCTTGTTTGCCTCTTTATCCTCATTTCACCTCTTGCTAATTGCCTTTGTTTTGCCTCATTTCCACTGCCATTTTTCCCCTTTTTTCCACTCTAGCTCTACCTTGTTGCTGCTCCCTCCTTATTTATGCGCCTCCCTATAGCTCTGCCCATAGCCACTCAGCCCCCCTACCTGGACCTACTTAATGGAGGCTGCATCTCGACCCCATTGACCAAGTCCCAGGCCCAGCTCTCTCTGTCGGGCTCGCAACAGCTACAACCCTCAGCCACCCGACTGCCTTTCTGCCTTCTCTCTGTCCTATTCATCCGCTGTTTGCCTCTTCATCCTCTTCTCACCTCTTGCCAATTGCCTTGTGCCTTTATATTCTTTGTCCTCTGTTTGCCTCCTCACCCTATTTTTGCCATTTGCCTTTTTTTCTGGTCTATATACTTTAATCTCTGTTTTTGCCACGTTATCCTCTTTTTGCATCTTGCTAATTGCCAGTGCCTCTCTTACTGTTTTGCCCCATTACCGCTCCTGTTTCCTTCCCTTTTCCCAACCTTGTGCTCCCCTGCTGCTGTTCTGCCTTCCTGCCCTTCCCCTCTATCGCCTGCCCACCGCCACTCAGCACCCCCCCACCTTCCACAACCTGCTAAATGAAGGTGGCAACATGACCCGATTGAGCAGGTCCTCAGTCACAGCTCTCTCCCTTGGGCTCCCGAACAGCTACAACCCTAAGCTGCTTCATTGCATTTCTGGCTTCTCTCTGTCTTTACACTTTATCCACTATTCACCTTGTCATCATCTTCTCACCTCTTGCCTTTTGGTTTTCATTTTGTTCTATTCTCTTTATCCTCTGTTTGCCTCTTTATTTTCTTTTTGCCATTTGTCTTTTTATATTCGTTTCAGTTCTATACACGTTACCCTCTGTTTTGCCTCTGTTTTGCTTCTTTATTCTCTTTTTCCCTCATGCTAATTGCTGTTGCCTCTCTACTGTTTGCCTGATTTCTGCTGCTGGTACCTGCCCTTTTCCACGCACTCAGGCTTCCCTGCCACTGCTTCCCCCTTTCTTTAATGCAAGCCCCACCCACTGCCACTCAGGACGCTTCCCACCTCCCAGTACCTGCTTAATGGAGGACGCTACAGGTCACCAATGGCAAGCTTGTCTGCATCTGCAAGAAACCCTGATTCCATGCACATCTTCAATAACAGCAAAGAACTCGTCAAGATTTTTAGGAAAAACCCACTGCCACAAGAAACAGCATAACCCCCTCTCAAGAAATCTGTGACAATCTCAGAATTTTTTTCTACAATACAATCTTCACCATCTACAGAAATATCAAACTCCATCTGCACCAACAGACTCCCTCTACTTTCATCCCCTCACAGCAACCAGCACGGACCACCTGCTGACCACATGGATCCCCTCACCTCCCCCCAGGACACCACCACCATCATGAACACCGTTCACTCATGAGCTGTCACAGACTCTTGTCCATACCACATCTTCAATCTCAGAAGCCACAGGATCAGCCACAAATTCACCACCTGGTTGAACACCTCACTAACCAGGGTCACTTTCCCCCAAAGACCAGGGACACTCAGAGGTCAAACCACTACTTAAAAAGCAATCAGTCGACCCCAGCGGACTCCAAAACTACTGCCTCAACTTAATGCTCCCCTTTCTGACCAAGGTCCTTGAGAAAGCCATCAGCAATGCAAAACAGAAACCATCTGGAACAGAAACACCTCCTTGACACCTCTGTCTGCATTCTGCAGCAACCACAGCAATGAGACTGAGCTGAGAGCTGGGCAGGTGACAACCTTGACTTTAGAGATATGGAAGCACTGATCTTCCTCAATCACGCTACAGCATTCAACACTGTATCCCACCACATACTGATTACAAGACTGCTTCACATCTGTATGCAAGGAGACACACTCATGTGGATTACCTACTTCCTCACTGAAACACTCAGAAGATCCACTAACTACCTTGAACCTCCGAACCCTAAAACATCATAAGTGGCGTCCCCAAGGATCCTCAGCCTCACCCTCTTCAACAACTGCATGACCCACTTGCCCAACATCATCGGATCCCATGAAATAAACATCATATCCTACTCAGAGGACACCCAACTCATCCTCTCCCTCTCCAAAGACTCCACAACCACCAAAACCAACTTCCACAGGTGGATGACGAGTGTTGCAACCTGGGTGAAGGACAACTGCCTGAACCTGAACTCTGACAGAATGGAAGTACTCCTCTTCGGCAACAACACCACTCCCTGGAATGACTCCTGGTGCCCCCCCTGATGTAGGAACATCCCCCACACCTACTGAACATGACAGAAACCTTAGCATCATCCTGGACAGCAAACTGACCATGAAGTCTCAGATGAAAGCTGTCTCATTCACCTGCTTCTTCACTCTGCATATGCTGCAAAGAATTTTCAAGCAGATACTAGAGGACACAAGAAGTACTCTTACACAGTCCCTTCTCACTGGCCAACTGGACTATGGCAACAATCTCTTCTCAGAGACCTCTACCTACCTCCTACAGAGATGTCAGACCATACAGAATGCCACAGTCAGACTCATCCTCGATGTCCCTCATTGAACCCCTATCACCCCCACATCAGAAAACTCCACTGGCTTCCCATACAGAAAAGATGCCAATTGAAACTGTTGATCCACACATACAAGGTTGTATACACCCAAGGATCTGCTTACATCAACCAACGCCTCATCTTCCATATTCCTTTTGGACAGCTACGCTCCATGTCCCTCTCCCCGCCCTCAACCCCCACATCCACCGTTGCGGCAGTGGAGGATGCTCCTTCTCCTACCTTATGGCCAAAACATGGAAAATGTTTCCCCTACAGCTGCGGACCTCATCCTCTCTTCTAGAATTCCATAGGGAATTAAAAACCTGGCAAATCGAGCCCATCGCACCTGGATACCCCCGCCAAGTTATTAACTGTGCTTAATAAATCCATTGATTGATTGAATGGTTAAGTCAGATCTTAAGTCACAATTCTGAAAACGCCACTTTTATAGAGTTGTTTTTCTCTTGTCCTGTTTGGTGCCTGCAGCCTGTTTCCTGACACATGACTAGGTGCGGTTTCCAATTGGCCTTTCTGTATTCATACCAGACAGTATCTGAATAAAGGGCTGGGTGTTGGCAGGATGGGCCATCCTGACTTGATTTGGGGGCAAAGCTGGCACCTACCACACTTGCACTTCAAAGGTACTGGCCCAGAACTTCACATTAGCCTATTGTGCCCCCAGACTTACTGGGAGCAGGGTAGGGAGGCAGGAAATTCCAGACACCTCTGTAAGGGGAAGACTCCAGAAGCTTCTCCCACTTCAGAGGGGCACCAGGTATAACGTACCCTCAGACTCACTCTTCAGTACACGCCTGCACCTGTGTTTACTACAGAAGAAGGACTGCCCTGCTGCCAGAGGGCTTCCCTGCTGCTTGAGGCCTGCCCTGTTGTCTGCGAAGGAAGACTGGACCTTTACCCTTCAACCCAGGCTGAAGTTACTCCAAGGGTCAGCTAGCTGACATCCTGCTCTGAGCCAAAGAGACACAAAAAGTTTCAGAGGCCTCTCTACAACTGCACAGCTGACCTGCCACAACTGAACTTGCAAGGACCTTAAGCTAGACCTGCCTGAGTCCTGCTGGCCTCTGCTGGAGTGAATACCTGATCCCCAAGAGGTGCCTCCTATGTCCTGGGCCCTAGGTTTTGCATCAATTGAGCTACTCCTTAAAGAAAAGAAGAAATCCTGAGGTTCTCTGCCCTTAGCAACTGTGAACAGGCTGGTTTGTTACAAGATCTTGCTGCTCATACCAACTGCCAACATGAAGCTTGGGGAATCCAACTCTTCAGGCTACAGTGACCACCAGGGAATTCGACAACGCGAGGTCGCTATTTCAAGGTACATAATTAACAGCTCTCAGTGAAGGCCAACATGAATCTTCAGCAACGACAGTCCATGTCGCCTAACAGGATCTTAGTGCTATAGTGACACCTGTCTATGACACCGGGCCTGTTCTTCATGCTACAGTGATGACCATCTGCAACACTCTCCTTGAACATCACATCCTTCTCCATTGCAAACGGAACCCTGCTTTCTAGATTTAGAAAGCAACTATTTCAGTGGAACCAATCTGATCCACGCTCAATGGTGATCATCCCGAACTTGTGCTTTTCACATGGTCTCCCATGACCACATGACTGTGAGTGTCACTTTGTGCTTTTAGGCCCTATCCTTACTTGGAATCTTAAATAATGTATATCTGTGGATCTACTGACTGGATTTTTGTTATTTTGGTGTCAAATAATGGATTACACTTTGCTCTATTTTTCTAAATTAGTGTGGAACTTTTCTTGTGTTTTCACTATACTGCGATTTGAATGCTGCATAAGTACTTTACACATTGGCTCTAAGTTGAGCCTGACTGCTTTTGTACCAAGTTACCAGAGGGTTAAGCACAAGTTAATTTAGCGACTTTTTGTGGTTCACTCTATAAGAATTGTGGCTCTTGCTTGAGAAGGGCCCACATCCCCCTCAACTAACAAACCAATTTCTCACAGCAAGGTCCCAACATTCCATTAGGTTACATAAAGCAGCACCTTCTTTTCATCTAGATCCTGTTAGCTGTTCCACTTGATGCAGCCAGCCTGATTTTCTGGATGTGATCCATTTTTGTTTTTCCACACGATTCCGCTGTCACATGAAGTCAGTCCTCCCTTAGCTACATCTCTCAGTCTCACTTTTGATCTGTCCATTTCAACTCACAAATACAACCTCTACTCTTATTAATGCCCTTCAATCCTCTTGAGAATCACTGTCTTACATTACTAGAAGAGTGACCAGTCAAGTGGCAATACACACACCACATTCAATCAAGATCTGACATTCCATTAGAAAATAAATGAAGGAACTAATCACAGACGGAACCACTATAGTTCACATTCATTCTATATAGGACTTTCATCCTTTGAGCAGTTGCTAATCTAAGTCAGAATATAAAGCATTTTAGAGCTTCCTTTTTATAACTTCACAATTGTGGTTCCAGTAGGAGAGAGCAAACTGCCTACAACAGGGTCTACTTTTCTGGCATAGCTTCCCCTCCAAGTGCTTTATTGTTAAATGTAATGAACGTACAAGCCTTTTAGTGCTAATAGATATCCCCTTGTCCCACATTGCCAGTTCTAGGCTCAAACACACTGCTAACTAGCTGGTCGGCAGACAAATGCTGAATGATAAAAAAAAAAGCTTCCACACTAACCCACAAAAAGCCATAGTGATTCTAACTCACTCAGCAATACATAATACACCATTCACCTTTCATGAGAACTCATCAATCGCTTGCATTTATAATTTTGAATTATACTAACATCTACCCTGTATATGCATAGCATACACTCTCTCCTGGTACTGTACTGAACGCTGTTATGATTAAGCCAACCCTAGGATGCACATTTGATCAAGCTTGTAAAGATGACAGTTGTGCAATGCCAAGATGCTGACCCATGAGTTTAACTTTACAGAAGGAGCCATCTTTAGAACCCTTTACCTACAGAAATCTGTCACCGGTCTTAATTTTTCCTTTTCAGGTGAACTGCAATGATGACCAAGGAGTGTTGATGGGGACGTGGAGTGGTGACTACTCCGATGGAGTTGATCCTATCACATGGAGTGGAAGTGTTGACATCCTGAGGAAATGGCACCAAGGAGGATACGAGCCTGTCAGATATGGCCAATGCTGGGTCTTTGCAGGAGTCATGTGCACAGGTGCGAGTGTGCATTGCCTATGCTCAATTGTGTGTTGCTAGTATTTGCAGTTTCTGTTGAAGCCTTTGTGATTTAGTCAGTCTCATAGCAGAGCTTTTGAAAAGTAAGGGGCATATTTATAATAAAATGTCAGAGCTCAGAGCTGAACCAAATTTGGCAGCGCATCGCGCCTATATTTTAAAAATGCCGGGGTGCGCTGGATTCACAATAATACAGCGCACTCCTGTGTTTCCACTGGCACAAATAAAGCTGCCTGGTGCCAGTGCAAACAGCCTGCTGCTATGTTGCAAGGACGCAGTCGATGCAGGGACGATTGTTTATGTGCAGGAAGGAACACCGTCCTGCACATAAATAATCAATAATGGCGATTTGCACCTTCTATGTGTGCTGCAGAATGATTTCCTCTTGTTTCACTATTCTAACACCTGGATAGTTGTAAATCTGGGGCGGCGTCAACAAGCAATGGATGTTGTGAGGGAACGCCCACAGGAACACCCACTCCACGCCCCTCTGCTGCAGAGGACTGCAGTGGAAAGGGGTATATTTACAAGGTGGAGTTAAGCTACACAAAGCGGCTTAGCACCACCTTGTAAATATGGAAAATTGCGCTGCGCCACCGGAGCTTCAAAAAGGTGACTCTCCTGTGGTAGAGAGGGCCTGTAAATATGCCCATAAGTTTTCTTTATCCTTCCATAGTTTTAGTCAACAGTTATTTTGACTTGTACCAAATCAATATGTATTCAAATGATGTTTTTTCCACCTTTTAAAACATATTCAACAGCTCTTCAGCTATTCAGCTATTGTATGATATATAGAAAAATTTATTTAATTTCTTTACTTTATTTTTTCATTACATTGCCATTGGCCATTAAAGGTTGTGCTATATGAGTTCCAAAATTCATCTGTGTTTCATTTATTCATTGCCAGGGCCGAACTGGCCATAGCGGGCACCGGGCAATCCCCCGGTGCGCCGCACAGGTGGGGGCCGGTTGTGGGCCCCTGGGGGCCATTTTTGCAGCATATCGGCCCTGTACCAAAATCGGCCTTGACAAAGAGCTCGGCGGCACTCCAACCCCCCGAGTGAGGAGGGGGGCCGGCCGGGCACTTTGCCAGGGCCGGTTGTGGTTCCCAGTCCGGCCCTGTTCATTGCACTAATGACAGAGCTTGGATGGCTAAATGTAGGAGTCCCCTTTCACAGCAACTGGGATGTGACTAAGGTAGAAACTATGTATGACATGAAAATATGTTCATCTTCAAGATTATATCTATGATTCTAACCATACAGCGCACAAACTGGACAATGCATAGTCTTTTAGGATCAAAGACTGCTTCGGATTGCAGAAATGTTTAGGGGAATACAAAACTGTTTTGCAAATCATTTCTCTGCACAGTGAAAAAAAGTCCATCTTTACAGATTGTGGTACCAGGCAAAACAAATCTGACCAACATGTCATAGTGAATGAGATGTGAGCGAGGGTAATTAAGTGTGAGTCATAGTGCAATACACAGACTTTCTATGCTTAAAACAGTCCACCTTAAGTCCATTGACCACTCTGCCAATGGAAAGACATTACAAACTCTTCATTACTTTCCATTTAAATAAAAAAATATTAGCTTTATAACAATCACTGCAAACAAACACGTTTTGTAAACACTGGATTATACAGTTTTTATTTATCTTGGGGTTAAGCAGCTGAATAAAAAAACGGACAGGCCCTGATTTCAAAAGGTTTGGAATACAATGAAAACAGGTTAGCCTGCTTATCTTACACAACTGGGACTGGACAATATCAAGCATTCTGCCGAAGGGACTCATCTACTATTTGTTCTGCTGGAGATATTAACTCATGCACTTGTACAAAATGTTAGAAAGCAGAGACCCTGACTCCCCTCCCCATCTCGTTCCCTTGCTCTGCTCTTATATCAATAACCTAACAAACTACTGTAGGAGATGGAAGACCATGTCCTTGATGGTGGCCAACGGGGGCACCTCAGATGAAAGAACTCAACTGATCCTCCGAGCCATTTGACCTGGATGCCAAGATGATGCTCATAGCAAATTGTGAAACTGATTTTCAGAATGCAGAACCGTGGTCACTTTTCTAATGCATTTGTTTTTTTTTCTCCGAATAATGCCCAACCTGTCTTGGTCGAGTCCTCCCCAATGACAGGGGGGCATACAAATGGGTGGTGCTTATCCAGTGCCTAAACACACTGTATGCTTAATTAATGCTTATGGTTTTGAATATACCCAACATGTAACCATGTTCTTTTAATTTTCTGTTGTTAGCAAATGAGGCAATTATCTTTTCACTTCTCCCAACTTTTACTGTCATACCACTTATCCTCTACTTACCCCGGACCCTTCCCTCTCTTTAGTCACCTTCCTCTCCTCCCCCATATTTATCATGCTTGTGATTTATTTGTTAAGGATAGTTAGGAATTGACATCTGGTTAAAACATGTTTGGGAGATATTTGTTTTCTGTATCATCTTCTATGCTTGATCCTTACCTGTATGATTAAATATTTAATAAAGAATTGCTTTTAAAAAGCAAATCTGACAAGAAGAACAAAAAATGGGTTTGGCTTCAGTGTAGAGTTCGTACCTTATTGTAGTACATTCACGAAAAAAATATTGTGAGATATACACCCCCAAAGGAAAAAAGTCCTTTCTCCTGACCTTTATTGTGTTGAAAGCACAACCAGATGTTCATTTGAACATCTAATTAAATGTGTATCAACACACAACATTCACCAGCCTTACTATAGTCATTTTGATATCCTCCAAAAAAATAGTTGTTTGTATAATGCTATCCAATGACGGGATTAAGTCACATGAATCTTTCAAGAAAGTCTTGAAGGAAACCTGTAGGAGTGCAAAATATCTGATGAGTTTTTAGTTAAGGCTGTAGGACTTTACTAGCCAATGAGCAATGTCTTGTTCCTTCTTCCATCAATACCGAGGCTTGCACAAGAGCACACATAATGCTCCTGGTGAAGAATGACCTTCACCATATTTCATGTTGATGTGGTTCCATCTTGAGTTACAACTCCTGTAAAAATGAAATCCTGACAAATGGGAAATATCAGGGAGCTATACCCCCAATATATGGCATTTATTAAATTGCATGAACAAATATTGCATCCACTACATTGCCATAACCGCTAAATTGAAAGATAAGTCTAGTTAAGAAGACCTGCAATGAAAAATGGTACCTTGTGATTTAGTTGTAGGCTATTTAGCAGATGCAATATTATTATGGGTAAAGTGAACCCAGCTTTATGGTAGCCTTTTCATCAGTGCTTGATTTGAGCCAGTGTTTTCCGGTGCTCAGCACTGGCACTTAATTGGCAGCACCGGCACTTATGACCTTCTGTCTGTCTGATTTAGAGTGTGCACAACAACAGTTGTTTACTAATTCGATATATGTTAAAAATGACTAATACCTGCTGCCCTTGCTAATCTTATAGCTGGACCTGGAATAGTCGGAAATGTCACACTTGTAGGAGTGTGATGGTTAGTAGCTGGTTTGGTACTGCCATTGGCAGAGCTGGCAGGGACAATGGGTTATGTAGGCTGCAATGGCCTCCTGATGAGGGCCCTGGCACTTCATGTTTTTTACAAATTAAGCACTCCTTTTCATCTATACACTCATATGCATATCTGTCTTTACAGTTTTTGATTAACCTTGTATAAAATTACTAAAGTAATTGTTTTTTTGTTTTTTTTAGTTCTGCGCTGCTTAGGGATTCCAAACCGTCCAGTGACAAACTTTGTCTCCGCCCATGACGCCGAAGGAAATCTGCGCGTCCAAGAATATTACGATATTTCAGGAACAGTTCTGAAGAAAAGCGGAGACAGCGTATGGTGAGCCAATACACTTTACTAGAACTATTAAGAATGATATCTTATTGGCTTGTCCCTACCCCAAAAAGATGAACTTTTAGTACCTCAAAAATGTTAACTTGTTCAGATTTCTCAGGAGCTCTAGGTGCCTCAGGGACAAATAGGTGCAGCCCAACTTCCTTTGGCGCTGCCTTTGCTGCCTCTGAGCTGTGACGATGGCAGCTATAGGAAGAGAATTTAAAGAGGGGGTCTAAGGGTTTTATATATATAGAAAAGGAAGCTTCCGAGAGGCTAAAGATGTGACATAGGCCAACGCTAATACATCATTGGTGATTGGTGTTGATTTCACTACATTTGGAATTTTGGTGAACTGATGACGATGACATTTTTGGGTCCATCAAGAAGAAACAGTGACAGATCTTAGTTGACTTTTGTCACGCACCTTGGTGCAAACGACTGTCTGCAACGTTTCTACTTGCTTCCTCAGGATCAGGTTATGCTGTTGATATAGGAACTGGCATTGGTTTATTTGAATTGCTGGTTGTGAAGGTAGGGTCTTTTTTTCAGGACCAGGTACTTCTATTTAACCATCAGATTTTGACACGGAAGAGGTGAGAGGAGGAGGAATTTAACGACAGAATGTGCCAAATCGAGAAAACAAGGATAAAGAAGAACTTTCAGGGGTGAGCTAACGGGGCAGGGAGAGTATGTTGGTGGGTGAAGAGGCTTGAGATGAAATAAAGACAGCTTTCCATGGTATTTGGTAAATCGGACATTTGGTAGCCACGCTGGAGGGCTTTCGAGAAAAATCTGGGTCCTGTACTTATTGTTTGACAAATAAAGCATTGGTTTATTTGCTGACAGAAGTTTGCATGGGTCAAATTTTCGACTTCCTAACCATTGCTCAAGCAACATACAATTTGGATGCTCAAATCTTAACAGCAGATTTGGCTGTCAGGGTGGACATAATTTACAGTTCAGGCTTTGGCCCGTCATTTTTCATGAACCAGCTTCTCTTGACATATCTCACACAGGTTTCTGGCTCATTCCCCTAAAAATGCCAAATTCATGCAACAAAATCAAATCAGAGCTATTCCTCCTGTGTATGGTGATCATACGTAAGGGTATATATATCTCAGTTTATAATGTCTTTGTATTAACCAGCTTTAGCAAACAGTGCTGGCTGTCATTGTAAATTTGCCTAATACCACATATATCACAGCTAAATGCTAGGGGGCAAATCATGAAGGGTTATACTTAGACTGCAGAGAATTTCTTCTGGTTCTATGGAACTTTGAGGACCACTCTTAACACAGCATTCAAATGTTACATTATGTTATGCTATGCTACATTAACGTCTATTGTGTAAATGTGCTATGCTTAACTATAAAGGTACATTGGTACTCCATAGCAGTACTCAAGAAGAGCGTGGTGGGAGAGTAGGGAAAGGTGGTTCTCACCAGAGAAAAATATATGTACAGTATAAAAAAAAGATAACTTGGTATGTGTGTATTCATATGAACTAATGAGCATGTGCATATATTTTTACTTGGAATCAAAGCATTACAAAAAAATCTTTTCGGGATTATACCAGGAAAGCTGGGTTGCAGGGGAAATCCGGAAAGGTTTTGTGAATTTTAAATAGTCAGAGGTCTGCATCTGTGAATGGGATAAAACCTGCAACTGCAGATTTCAGACCATATTCAAGAATCAGGCCTAGAAGGAAAACAGCTATGTTCAGCCATAGCCCTCACCATTCCCGTATAATATCCAGTGATGCCACTGCAAAGTGGAGAACAGATGTTTGCTCTAGGATGCTCACAGATGGTGCAGGCCATGGTTTTGGAAACAGTAGTTTTCCAATTTCAGTAGGATAACGTAAAAATGAAAAATTGCCTTAGAATGTTGACACGTATGGCACAAATGAGTAATAACTAAGTGCATGATACCTATAGGCAATATAGATTCAGTGCCTGGAGGAGGCTTCCCACAATTTAGTTCTGTCCAACTGACAGTACTGTATTGATTACTTATCGGTAATTGTGTTATTCCGCGTCCATCTCTAGCTTAGATCCCTTACATTGTTAAAACCTATGTGACACTCCTCCAAAAGCCTTCAAAAGACCCTTCACCCTCCTCACTTGCTGTTTTGTCGCCAAGCCCATTATATACTGTTGACCTGCTTTCACGGAGTGGGAGGGAGGGAGTAATACATTTGTCTGAACTGGGGTGGCTTGGTGAGCAAAATAACGATGGATTAAACCCAGGTCTGTGACTGGGGGTGAATGTTTTGCCATTGTGCAACATTCCGTCCATCATCTTGTGTGTTTTGGAGTAATAAATTTGAGCATGAGATGGACTCGGACTAATGCAATTACTGCTAAGTAATCGATGTATCACACTCAATCTCTCTCAGTTAGATCCATTTGATAGTTAGGGTGTACCCAAGCTAAAAAAAAAAAGCCAGGACAACTGCAAAAAGGAGATTTATTGTAATACTTCATACTAGTGCTACTTCACAGCAGACAGAGCTTTAGAACCAAAAACCTCTTCCATTGTCGAACCATGCATGACCCTATTGTGTTTAATATATTTATAGGGAACTGCACTTGTGGCCACCCTCTACAAATCTCAGGCAAGGAAGCTCCCCGACACTGAAATAGGGAAGTAGACATACCTCTAGTGGACCTGTCCTGTACACCTAAAGTCGAAGGAACTCTGTTATGCTAGTATGCCAAGGAATTCAAAGACCAAATCCATCTGCTGAGAGTCTGGGTGGATGGTTTATGACCCTTTAGAAGTGGCATGCCTAAAGTACTTCACACTTAAAAGGTACACCAGGACTGCTTCTGTACATCTAAAAAGTGAATAATGATCCATTCAGGAGACTTAGGATTTGTAAAGAAAACTGGCAAAATGGCCTATTGTTGGGTATAGAAGAAATATTTCCCTTTAGGAATAAACCCCAGGCCTGGTCCTAACACAATCCTACCCTCAAAGACCCTAAAGAATGGGACTTTACATGACAAAGCACAAAGTTCACACAACCTCCTGGCTCAAGTAATGGCGACTTGCAAGAACACTTTCAACGTCAGAGTCTTGACATCAATTGAATGTATAGACTCAAAAGGTGAGTGTCTCAAAGCCTGTAAAGCAGAGGAAGATCTCAGACCAGAAACAAATAAGATACTGTGGGGAAGATATTAGAAAACTCTGAAAATAACTTCTATACAAGGCCTTGGAAGTGCACCAAATTTCCCCAAGGAGCCCAAAGGTCCTTATTGCTGCCCACTGAGTCTTCAGAATCGAATGACAAAGTCCTAAGGAAAACCCTCCCTGAAGGTATTGTAAGGCTTGAGGGAGAAGGCTGAAAGAGGCAGTGTTAGATCTGTCAGCATTAGGGTGCTCCTTTTGTGCTGAAATTAGTTTTTATTGGCCTTAGGACTCTAAGCACTTTACCAGTGCTAACCAGTACTAAAGTTCTTATGCACACTCCCCATAACATTGTGACTGGCTTACTCCTGATTGGCATATTTAATTTACTGATAAGTGTCTTGTAAAATTGTATACCATATACCCAGGGCCTGTAAATTAAATGCTAGTAGTGGGCCTGCCGTACTTATTATGCCACCCACATAAGTAACACTTTAAAACATGTCCTAGGACTGCTTTTGCAGCCCGAAGCCTTCACACAAAGCACTTATCACCTGAACCTTGTCACTGCAGCCAGCTTGGAGCCAGGGCAGGAGAGTTGGGAAATTCCATGCACTTCAAAGAAGCCTTCAAGACGCTTCATCAGGTATAAAATTAGGAGCCTCAGACCCACTCTTCAGTTCACTCCTGGGCCTGAGGAAGGACTCTTAAAGCTGTGACCTGCTGAAAGAGTGCTTTGCTAAACCTGGAAAGACAGCTTTTCTGCCTGGGTCCTCAGAGGTCATCCCTGCCGTTGAGGCCTGCATCGTCACCTGAACCCAGGACTACCACAGTGACTGCAAAGCTAGTTTGCTGGCCTCTCTTTCAGATCTACAGGGACACAAAAGGCTCCCACCATCTTAAACCCTCACCTGGACCCGGCCTGAGTGTGTCCTGAACGCCCAAGTGCTGTCCGACCAGTCTGGGGCCTTGGTTGTGGTGCTAAAGGGGCCCAAATGGGCAAAATCTAAAACTGAGGACTTGGAAAATGTGTGGCCACAAATTGCATTGAGAACCAAGAAGCAACCAGGAACTGCTAACTTGTCTATCCACCTGAGGTGCTTCGCCAGTCACATTGACTTCACAATTTCTCCTACTATATTCTTCTCTACAGCCGCAAATCCTGTTTACCGGTCCTTTGCCAAAGGGTTATCCAAGCCCCTGGAACTGTCTTCAGCTACAGCTTCCTGCTTCGTCCCCCTAGAGTTTTTTGTACTTCCAAAAAAGAGACTAAGGGACCAATTATGATGCAGATGCAGCTCAGAATGCTCTGACTGATGGTCGGAGCCTTCCAAACAGCATCACAATGGGCTCCTCGGTTTACTTTCCGACCGCCAAATTAAGATATAGGCGGTTGGAAAGTAAACTGGCCGGTCATTCCAGTAGACTTATGACGGAATCCAGACAGTAATCTCAAGGGCGGGCCTTCCGTCCTTGAGATTACAATGCACGGTTTCTGATATGGTTTCCATGGCAGCCCCATGTCAGAAAGCATGTTTGAGGGCCCCCAGCAGGGCCACCTTAGGTGCATCCCCTCCAGTTTGAGGCAGAGGTGCCTTCAGTTGGAGGCAGAGGGGGCACCACAGCCACCCTGAGGTGCCTGCCACAGAGTGCAGGGATGAACAGCACCGTCCTTCTTTACTTTGGGAGCATGCATTACAGTTGGTTTACAGCTGTAATGCATGCATCCATGGTGAAATATAGGAATGCAATCGAACAGTGTTCGGTCGCATCCTAATGAGGTGTCTGTCAGTCCAAGGACTGAGTTGGTGTCGGGCGGAAGGAATTCCGCCGACTTCGAAATCAGGCCCTATGTCGGAACATGGAAGACTTTATCGCAGATTCGATCCAGGGTGCCCAGACAGTGACATTCCCTCCTTGGTGCGAGGGTGCCTGCATTATCGCAAGGTAGCACACAGTGCACCAGCAGAAGGAGGCAGCAGAAATGTGCCATATCTTAGTAAATACAGCACATTTCTGATGTTGACCTTCAATGTAATGCAGCACAGCAAGTTGCCTGGCCGCAGTGCATTGCATGAAATTTTAGTAAATCTGCCCCATGATTTTAGTATCTGGTGCAAGGGACCTGGGCATTTTTCTGAATATGATGTGTTTATTCACCTGGTCTTTTGTCTGCCTGTTTCACATAAGGGGCAAGTAAGAAATGTTGCTAATATTTACTGCAACATCAGGGCGTATCAACAATCCATTATCATTATCGATGATGTTTGGTGAAGTACAAACAATTGTAGATGGATAGTTTTAAGGAAAGGGAAAACCAGCAGCAGGGTTATTTCTCACTGTACTATGTACCACAGGTCTGTGTGAAGGGATTTTATTATTATTTGCCTAGATACTGGCAAAATATGAGATATGTGATGGGAAGAGTATGTGTTCAGAGGAAGGCTGGAACTTGTTGCTTAGTTCAATTAATGCGGTAACTCTCTTGGGAGGTGCTTAGGCTCTGCTGGGGAGTGACAGTTCCACCTGGGTTTGTGAATGTATTTTGAGGAAACATGATTGTCGCACGCTCTACAGAGTTAGAAAAGGAGGACTTTTATATAAGGTATTTTAGACCTGAAGGCCTTAAGGTGTCTCTTCACCAACTTTGTGCCTGCTTGCCTCCATTTTTCTAAAGTTGTTTTTGCTTGCTTTAGTACTCTGTGTACTTTTGTTTAAGGCTTGTTCTATTTTTTTGCTGAACATATAACCTATTTTGTTCCCAATCTTAAACAAGAAATTGGACTCTGTACACTTTACCACTGCTAGCAAGTGCTAATGTGTGTGTGCTCTTCCCATAAACATTTTAATATTGGTTCATCCCCAACTGGCATATTTAATTTACTTATAAGTCCCTAGTAAAATGCACTACATGTACCCAAGGTCTGTAAATTAAATGCTACTTAGTGGGCCTGCAGCACTGATTGTGCTACCCACATAAGTAGCCTCTTAACAATGTCTTAAGCCTGCCACTGCAGAGCCCGTGTGTGCAGTTCAACACTGCCATGTCGACTTTCTAAGTAAACCTCTTTGCCAGGCCTACACCTTCCCTTTTTACACATGTCAACCCTAAGGAATGCCCTGTGTAACCCACAGGACAGGGTGAAGTTTATTTTTATAAAACAGGACATGCACTTTTAAATTTTACATGTCTTGGTAGTGAAAAACTCCCAATTTCTTTTTTCACTACTACAAGGCCTATCTTCGCCATAGGATAAGATTGTGGTTACCTTATTACATTTTTTAAGTTGGATTTTAAATTCCTCTTGAGCAAATGCCACTTTTAGAAAGTTGGCATTTACTTAATTTACAAAAAGAACAATTCATGGACAGAATGCAGAACAATGTCATACATTCTCCCCAGTACAGAGATCTGGGCCTAAACCAATCATTTTTTTGTTCACCATGCCATTCCAGTTTGGAACCAGCCATGTGCAATTCAGTATTGACCTTGCGCCCAATGGGAACATTCCAGCCTGAACTGCCAGGCAAGGTCCTCCCTGGACTGGAAACAAGCATCCTAGGACTGGTTTCGGGATTTCTCCCATGAGGCACAGGGTCACGACTGATTTGCATATAGCTGTGTCTGAACTTGGGTGACAAAGTGAGCTAAAGAACGATGATGGATTCAACCCAGATCTGTGAATGGGGGTGACTGTGTCTCAAAAGTTTCAGCGCTCCGTCCATCATCTCCTTGTGTTGCTTTGTTCGCCCTAAGTTGGCAGGGTATGCTCAGGCGTTGGTCCCTTGCTCACTTTGCCACTGGATTCAACCTAGCCTGGCTGATGAGGGCTGTTAGCTTGAAACCAGTACCAGGATGCTTGTTTCCGGTCCAGGGAAGACATGGCTTGGCAGTTTGGGCTGAACTGTGCCCATGAGGCACAGGGTCAAGACTGATTTGCATATAGCTGTGTCTGAACTGGGGTAGCAAAGTGAGTTAAAGAACGATGATGGATTCAACTCAGATCTGTGACTGGGGGTGAGTGTCTGAAAAGTTTCGGCGCTCCGTCCATAATCTCCTTTTGTTGCTTTGTTCGCAGGGAATGCCCAGATGTGGGTCCCTTGCTCACTTTGCCACTGGATTCAAGCTAGCCTGGCTGTTGAGGTCTGCCTATTTCAGGAAACATGGTCTGCAGTTCCAGTTTTCTGCCCAGGATATCTAAATGTTGATGCCCCAGCCATCCCTGGATGCAAGGGTCGTCCATCAAGGGGGCTGACTGTCTGGATTCGCCAAGGAATTGGTTTCATGATCTTGGAGCTCCTGACAGGGAGCCTTGACATCATTACCATTCGTCTGATGAACAGTGCACTTGGCAATATCGACATTTACAACATATATGCAAGAGGGGTTAGAGATGGGAGGAAATCTGACACCATAGCAGCCCTCGAGGTGCTCTTGGACAAAAGTGCAGGTGAATCCTCTGTTATACTAGCCGGTGATTTAAATGAAACCTTCGAGCAATTGGACAGTGAGGATAGTTACCTTACAGCAGAAGATGACACTGTTTGGGTATTCCCAAGCTGGAGTTATTGCCAGTAAAACGATGGTCAGAAGTAGGGTTACAATTAAAAGCATTCTGCCTGGAAAGAGGTATCAGGGCGGCTAATGGTAGAACAACTTCCGATAGGAAAGGGGTTAGCACATTTAACAATGTCCACTACTCCAGCTGTATCGAATACCTCCTTATTGAACTAAAGCTATGGCACAACCTTATTGAGTGGAGAGTGACCCTAACCCACTTTCTTCTGCCCTCTGCCGCCTGCATTTGGAAGACCCAGCTCACCCTCCCGTTTTAACATCTACCAGAGATCTACTGGTTAGTAACAACATTAGGAGACTCAAATAGTCTAAAATAATTGAAAACCCTGAAACACTGTCCTCTGTCAGCAGGGACGTGGATGACGTGGTTGCCGCAATAGAGGCCCACTGCGCTAGTACTCAACCGGTGTATCCAATAGCCACTATGACTCTTTATTTGATAAAATGCAGTCTCAATTTCAGAGACAATGTAGTGGCAAAGGTACGCATTCCCAAACCCATCAAAATTGGTATAATAAAGAATGTAGGTTGGCTCGTAAATCTCTTGGGGAAGCCATCAGAACCAAAAACCTGAATAAAATAAGGAATGCTGGAAGGTTTATAAAATTGCCCAGGCAAAAGCAAAAAAAGAGTGGGATGAAAGTGGATTGCAGGTGCTGAAATTAGCATGTTCAAGGAGTAACTTGCAACACTTCTGGGCTCTTGTAAAATGGGGCAGGGGTGTACATGCCCCTCCCCCAGATAACTATGTTGTTCCAGAATCTTGGGTAACATTTTTACAGTATTAATGTTAAGGAGGAGTGGGAATTACTAGTACTGACCACATGTTATCCATCGGGCCTGGTATTTGAGTCATCAGATGTAATGGTGGCCCACAATGCAATTCCCGGGGGAGAGCCTCGGGCATTGATAGTGTTCCCGCTGACGTATTTTTATACGGTAAGGTGAAGTGGTGCAGGTATATAATGATGTTAGCATATGTCATCTCTCAGGGTGCCCCCATTCCAGATACGTAGAAAGGGGCGGAGATCATACCAGTCTGTTAGAAGGGGGATAGATCCATGCCTGGGAATTACCGGTACATCAGCCTCATTGACTCAATTCAAAAGATGGTAGCACGCCTAGCCCTAAGAGAGGTGCAAGAGTGGATACATGACAACAACATGTTTACCCCCCACCAGGCAGGGTTCTGTGTGCATATAAGCACTATAGGCCAGGTTTTTTGATTATTTTGATATATTGGCGAACAGTTGCACTCTGCAATGGCAGCATGTAAGCTGTAATGTCGATTTAAAATCTGCTTTTGACCTAGTATCCCGTTACAAATTTTGGGTGGTACTACGGGACCTAGGTATGCTGCCTGATCTGCTATCCTTTGTAATCCGCCTTCAGAAGAACAACTTTGCTCAAATACATTGTGGCACACAAGTGAACATCACTGATCCATTCCCGGTCAAAAAGGAAGTGAGCCATGGATGCGTTCTGGCCCCTACGTTGTTCTCCCTTTTCATCAATGAGGTTACTAAATTCTTATCTCTCACACCCACTGATGCCCGACCTAGCTGGTTCCGAAGGTCTTATCCTAATGTTTGCTTACGGCACGCTTATTATCTCAAAGACACCTAGTGGGAAACAGCGTGCGCTGCCTTCATTTGAAGATTTCTGCAAGCTTAGAGGGTTAAAGATAAATGCAGAAAAAAAACCTCATGATCTTTAACAAACATTGATCTTTTAAGGGGAAAATTATTATGGATGATGTATCACTAGAGCAAGTGGATGCCTTTACTTATTTAGGCATCACCTTGGAGATAAAAAGATATGGAGGGCCCATATGGAAACAATGGCACTGAAACATAGACAACTGGCAGGAGCCCTAAGCAAAGAATTTAGTACATCTCTGACTAAACCAATTTGTCCTACATTACAGATTTATAATGCTGAGGTGGTGAGCTCAATCTTGTATGGCTCTGAGCTTTGGGGGTTTGGAAATATGACAAAGCTAGCTTCTGCTGAAAATAGGTTCCTACGATCAATCACCAGTCTCCCCAAAAGCACTCCCTCTCTTCCACTGCTTAGTGATATGTGAAGGCATTCCCTGGTTGACTCAGCCAGGCTTCGTCCCTAATTATGGGGCCGATTATGATGGCAGACGGACCTGAGTCCGTCCGCCACCCCAGAGTAGGAGGGACCGTCCGCAGGCGCAGCGGCGGTCCCTCCGTGCAAATTAGGATGTTTAACATTGTGGCGGGTGCTGCTTGAAGCAGCACCCGCCGCAATGTTAAAAATGAAAGCTGTGCATTTGCATGCACAAAGCGGCAGGCACCGCGCAGTGCCTGCCGCTTTGTGCCCGCAAATGCAGGGGGGTACCATAGGTACCCCCTATGTGCACCCCCCACCCCTCCCCTTCACCCCTGGGGTCCCGCAACGGGCCCCCAAACAAAAATCCGTATGCCTTTGCACGGCGGAAATGCCGCCGTGTAAAGGCATAGAACTCCAGACATCCTAATATGGCTGGCGGTGTCTGATAGACACCGCCAGCCATGTTAGTGCTTTTCTGCCGTGGACGGAAGGCGACCGCGGCGGAAAAGCTGCGGACGGAAAAAAGATTCCCCAGCCATCCTAATCTGGCGGGGGGGCTTTTTTCAGTCCGCAGCGGTTAATCCGCATCCTCCGGGCCGGCGGTGGCTTCCGCCGGCCCAGAGGATGCGGATTAACCGCAATCCTAATGTGCCCCTATAGTGACGTAGAATATGGAGTACCGCCCAGCGGACCATCAATGCAAGCGGTCTTGGGAATGTTATAGAGGTAAACCGCTTTCAAAAAATAGGCTGGCTCAGAGACATCAAATGGGCACTTACTGCATTTGGCCTGTCCAAAATGTGGGACAACCCATCTAGTCTGCAAGCTCTATCCAAAGAAGCTTTAAAGGAAAGGTATTGGGAAAAAAGGGGCTAAATAGCATTAGGTCAAGTGACAGCACTACATTGACTGGGAGGTTCATATTAGAAAAACCCTGCCCCCGCCTTCAACCTTACTGGAACATCATATCCAAGCCCCTTGACTGTAAACTCTATTTTTAATTTAGAGTGGGCACCATGCCCCTAAAAGCCTTTACTGCAAAATGGACACCATTACGAAACAACAAAGGCCCACATTGTATTGAACACGCAGAAATGCATGATTCTTTCTGTATAGCATAATCTGCTACTTTGAACATGTATTATTTAAAGCATGAGCAGTGGTTGTGGGTGCTATATTTAGTCATTGAAGGCCAAATTTGATCTAAGTGCCTAAAGTAGAGATTTCACGACCAAGATTTTGGACTTCTAGAAATTTGCCCTGAACAACTCATTCCACAATAACCATATCTGCAACAAATGTAATAGTAGCATGCCCCTACCAAAAGGACAATATCGTCTTGCTAGAGCCAATTTTTCAAATTCACATTTTGTAGAGTTACAGCATAGCAATTTTGGCAACATCTGATATTGTGGCTTCACTAAAAATTGTCTTTGAAGTATCCAATACGAAGCTCAGTGATTTGGTGCTCTCTTGACATTATAAAGCCCCCTTACTGCTTTACTGCTCATGCTAGATGCTATATGTACTCAAGTTTGGTAAAGAAACTTGAGGGGGGCCCCCCTCTGGACTCAACCAACGGCTCTCAGGCAAGGATACTGTGCTGTGTGGGGGCCTTGGAACTCCCCCCCCCCCCCACACACACTGCAGGGCCTGCGGGGCCTATGTTATGACAACGATATACCCCCCTCTAAACCAGTATTTTTTTCTTAAATGCCCCTGTAGATTTTACATTATTCACCACTTTATGTCTCATGAATAATATCATTGAAGCGTGATCCAATTCTCTTATTGGAAAAATAGGGGGTGAGGAGTGGTTTTGAGCCCCAAGCACCAACGCTGCAACCAGAAATGATAGGAGAATAGTGATGATGCACAATAGATTATAAAGTAAACTTCTATCATAAGCCATGTTCCATTCACCAAGTATCCACTAGGATCCCGATTCTGATGTCGTTCGTATGCCTCCAAATCGGATTTGCCTTTCCCAGATCTGATTCGTAGCCCTTGTTTATGACTAAATTGTACACCGGTCCGAACAACCAAGTACAATGCGAAGATCGCACACGTGCTGACTAAATTGTTTCCAGGACTTGAACTTGTCCGTATGA
This sequence comes from Lissotriton helveticus, assembly GCF_964261635.1. Lineage (NCBI taxonomy): Eukaryota > Metazoa > Chordata > Amphibia > Caudata > Salamandridae > Lissotriton > Lissotriton helveticus. The sequence goes on along the minus strand of NC_136068.1, from coordinate 283,901,557 downwards.
CTCGTTCGCAGCCAAATTGTGCCACGATATGGAGCAATATTCCGACCTAGTGAGTACGATGCATGATTTGTTGTCACATAAACTGAGGCAAATCAACACCAAACAAAGTCTATCATCATCTGAATCATCGGCAAAGCGTTCCTCAGTCCCAGTTTCCAGTGAAAGATACAATAATAAGTGTGCGACATTGATGTTTACCTCAGAAAGGCATGCACATGTGGGACTGTTTTAATGTGAGAAAAAACTCAAAGTGAAGAAAAATCGGCATGAAGAAGTACTAAACGCATTCTCAACATTGTCCGAATATCACTCTTAAAATAAATGGGTGTTTGATATCATTCATAATTGATAGTGGTGCGTCGATAAATATGCTTCAGGAGAAGTATCACGAACTGTCTCCGTTACCACAACTTATTAAGTAAAAAAAACAAAGTATACACATGAGCTGCTTCGAATCCCTTGAAGAGTCAAGGATCCTTTGTAGCCACGATGAAATACAAGAAAAATGAGGTACAAGCACCTATTCATGTACTTCAAGGAACAGCTTCAATTGAATGTTTGCTGAGTTTTAATATTGCAGCTGATATGGGACTGATATTAGTGAGCTACAATCTGAATGTTCATCATGAAAATGGAAGTCAGTTTCCTTCATTGATTCATGGGCTAGGAAAACTCAAAGAGATTAAAGTGAAGTTACCGATAAATGAGAATGTTCATCCTCTTGCTCAAAGATAAAGACAAATTGTGTTTCACTTGCAAGACTCTGTTTAAAAGGAATTTATTTAGTTACTTAAACATGCCAACATTGAATGTTCCACTGGTCCGATGCCATGGGTTTCTCTCATTGTAGTAGTGCTCAAAAGAGACAATGAAGGAGCTGTACGCATATGCGTTGACATGCGTCAGGCCAACAAGCCCATTGAGAGAGTGAGACATCCCGGTATTGCTGATATGATAATTCAACTGAATGGTGCAAAGTTCTTCTCTCAACTCGACTTAAAGGATATCACCAATTGGAGCTTGAAGAAAAATACAGGTACAATACAACCATTTCTAGGCATAATTGTCTATTTCGCTATAAGCTATTGAGTTTTGGTGTATCATCTGCTGCAGAACCTTTCCAAGGTGTTGTTCAACTTATCATGGAGCCTGTAGTAACTGCATTTAGCTATAATTATGGCATATTAGTTTTTGGAACCCCACAGAAAGAACATGACAAAGATCTCATGCAAGTATTCTGGTTGTTGACCAATGCAGGCTTAACTCTGAATGCCGACAAATGAGAATTAATCAAGAAAAGCTTGAAATTCCTTGGCCATGTCTTTTCTGATAAGATATGAAACCTGATCAAGCAAAAGTGCATGGATTGTCTACTGCAAATCCCCCACAAGACATTTCTATGTTAAGATCCATTCTTGGACAGGCCAGTTACTGTTCGAGATATATACAAGACTTTGCTATGGACAGAGACATGTATCTTTTTATTTGTCACAATAGTGTGAAAAGAGCTTCCAACACATCAAGATGAAGACAGCCATTGACAGTGCCACTGAAATGGCCTACTGTGATTTCAAACAACATACAGAGGTTGAAGTTGATGCTAGCCCTGTCAGGAATCCTTGCACAACACAGCAGAAAGCCAAATGCCAGAGACATAATGTGTCATACACCAGTAAGAGCCTGTCACAAATAGAACATGCTTACTTGCAACCTGAGAAAGAAAGTTTGGCAGTGGTTTGGATTGGTGAACACTTCCATGTTTTCTTGTATGGAAAGCCTTTTACTATAGTTACTGATTATCAAGGACTGTTGACGATAATTGGCAATACAAAAGCCAAAATACCTCCTCAAATTGAACATGAGGGCTTGAGGTTACAGGAATATAACTATACAATTATTTATCCTCCAGGGGAAGATCAGAATCTGGCTGGATGTTTTTCGAGAGTGCCATTACAATGCTCTTGTACCCCATCTATAACTGTGGAGGCATACATCAATTTTATTGTGCAATCTAGCACACCAACTGCCATGCCATTAGAACAAATTGTCACTGCCACGAGCAAAGATAGTGACATGTTAATATTAAAAGACATTGTTAACATTCATGGACCCAGCTCTCCAGACCTTTCACCAATGAGTATTTGAAGTTCAGAATTGTAAGACATGAACTTTCAGTGACCCAAGAAGTCCTCAGTCTGCGAGTTACACAAATTGTTATTCCTGAGAGTCTTCGACAACAAGTAATAGATTTCGCCCATGAGGGACATCAAGGAATATTTGCACCATGAGAGTTCTCCATGACCGAGCCTGTTTTCCATATCTTGACTAAAGGGTCGAAAAGGAATTAAAGACTTTTCATGTATGCACTTGTCTTTCGTCTCGAGTCATTCAGCACCCTTTGAACATGTCAGACCTGCCACATCATGCTTTGGAGAGAATTGCAATTGGCTTCTTTGGTCCTCTTGAGAATGGACATCATCCTCTAGTCATTGTTGATGATACTCAGATTTTCAATTGGTGGAAGTTCTTCCATCCACTACACTGAAAAGGTCATTCAAAAACTAGATGCCATCTTTGCGACATGGGGTGTACCTTCAGTATTAATGTCTGACTATGCCCCACCTTTCAATAGCTGTGAGATTGAAGACTTTCTAAATTACCTCAATATAAAAGCCCTCCTATTAGGCCCCAGGCCAATGGCCTGGTAGAACGGTTTATGAGTACTTTAAAGAAAGCTTTCCAATGTGCTGCATGAGAGAAGCTCGACCTCAAAGCTGTTTTGAAAACTACTCTTCAAGCTTACTGTTCGACCCCTCATTCAACAACATGGGAAAACCCTGCTACTTTCATGAGGATGACATTCACACTACAGACTTAGGTCGCAAGCAGAAGATGGAAATATATGCTGACCGACATCATGCAAAGGACAACACTTTTACAAGAGGAGAGCGAATGCTGGTTAGACAATACAGAAGAAAGAAATCTGATGCTCCTTTTGAAGTTTAACCTTTTGCAAGAGATTCCTCTCATTTTTGACCTGTGGCCCCTCACTTACCAAACATCGATGCCTATGTAGAGACTGGGTCCAGACAGACTGTTGTTGACTCTGTATTTGCTAATAATTTCATCTCACCTGTGCATATCACTGACACTTCGACTGCCAGTTTTGGTTTCCAGTGACCCGATCAGGACGGGTGATTCAAGCGCCACAATCTAGTTAAAGAATTGTAATTGCTTGTGTACCTGTGTATCTATTCATGTATTTATTTGTATATTTATTTGTGTATTTATTTATCTATTTTTAAAAGTTGTGACTTTTTATTTAACAAAGTTGGAAATGTAGTGTCTTGTAATAAAAGAACGCTGGAACTCTTTTGGTTCCTACTGTATACTATTGACCTGTGATGTAAGTGTAGGAGGGGTGAGTTGAAGGCAAGCGTGGAATGTCGAGTTCCTACTTACACGCAGTGGAATAAAGATGTGGAAAATTACTCTCTGTGCATGGCGTACTTATTGGCGAGTGCCTAGGATTGCAGGATGCTACAATGGCGACGGAGGCATTTTTATTTTTTATTTTACTGCCACTTACTACCAGGTTTACCTGATGGTGACAGGCAGTAAAAAAAATGGCAGCATGTCCGCACATCCAAATTAGGCAGGTGAAATAAAGACAATTCTCCGGCTGCCCTTATTCCATCAGGTTGTTGTCAGAGTTTTGCCACGGTGGAGACTGAGTAGTCTTCACCATGGCAAAACTATGGTCATCCTGCTTTGAAATTCAGTTTGCAGACCATTATGTTAACAGCAAGCATAGTCTGTCAGAGTTGTGAAAGAATATGCTTACCACCAACATAAAAATCTGACTCCAAATCTTTGAGTCCTAAAATGGCTGCCATCACATCTTTGTTGATCTGGTGGCAGCCAATCAGATCTAATCTCTAGATCTGTTGCACATCAAATAACAAACAGCATGCTTTCTGGACCAAGATCCAGCTTTCTGCCAAATTTGGTGTAATTCCGTTCAACCATTTTTGCAGTATCGCTGTTCAGTTTTCCTATGAGAAATAGCATGGGGAAAATTAGTTTTGGAGCACCCCCTTTTTTCTCGGGCCCCTCCAGATGGGAGCAGAATATTGTTCCCTGCCCCCACTTCTATGGGCAAAGAAACGCACATTGTCCTGCCCAGCGGCAGAAAGCACAAACAGCTGCTCCCACGAGAGGAAGCAATCTCTGCTTCTGCAGCATTCCGGAGCCAACTGGGGTTGCCGGGGCCCTTTGTCCTCCAAAGTACTGTTTGGTGGATGCGCTTGGTAAGCTCCAGGGCACCCACACAGGAGGTCTATACGTCCCGTGGATGGGGTCCCACATCCCCCTCCCCTTAAAGTTAAGTGCTACCCCAGGAGAGTGTGTCCCTGGGACTTACTAAGGCTCGGGGAGGGGTGTCTGCTCACCCCTCCCCTTAAAAAAATATGTTTTGGCCTCAGGAATGGGGTGCTGGGGCCACTTGTTGCTAAAAGATGGGAGCCATGGGCCCCCTCCCAAACTAATAGTTCTTGAGGGGATGCCATCTCACTGGGACAAAGCATGTATATCAATAGGCCCAGGGACCCCATTTCCAGGGGCTGTACTTAACATTAAGGGGAGGGGTGCATGCAACACCCTTCCCCGTGCCTTAATAGGCCTGACTACCCTATTCCTGAGGCCATTGTAACTTCCAGGTAGGCGCCCCGTTGACCACCTGGGGCACCCACAAAGCAATACTTTGTGAAATGCAGAGGAGTTCAAGGGCCAAACGACACCAACTGGCTTCTTGCATGCTTAGGGAGTTGGCATTGTACCTGTCCGAAGAGAACAGCTGTTTGTGTGTGCTTCTGGCGAGAAAGAGTGCGGGAGGGAAACAAAAAGTCTGCTCCCATTTGGCAGGAGAATTATTAAAGTTCCCGCCGAGACAGTGAAGACAGCCCTTTCTGGACTGCGTTCTTCCAATCATGAAAGGCATGTCTGCTCACACTTTGTGGAAGCTTTAAAAATGCATCCACCAGGTGGGAGCAGACACGTTTCCCTGCCCGCATCTCTGATGGTATGGAAATGTCTGTATCTGTAGGTGGGCTTCTCGTGACATAGTAATTGACTCAGGCCCAGAGGATTGGGTCTCTGGGGCCTTTTAAGGCTTCGAAGGGGGGCCTGGTGCTTCTTTCCTTTTTCATTATGTTCGACCCTGGGGATGGGGCACCTGGGGCCTATTGAGGCTTGGGAGTGGGGCAGCGTTCTCCCTCCTCTTTTTTATGATTGTATGATTTAACAACTACTGCCTGAACCACGACTTCTGGAACAACGAAGACTAAACCACGAAAATCACTTTTCCACTACGTTTTAAACCACTACCCCCTAAACCACGAAAAAATTAGATGTAATGTCATTTTGCCATCTCCTGTCATAAACCGGTAATTTTTATGTAAACTAATTTATTCAACAACCTTTGATGTTTTATTTTTAAACTATTTCGTTTTTAATCTTTACGTATATTTCTATCTTTATATATATTTTTACTCGTACTTTTGGGGGGAATCCCCCCATCAACCCTTTAAAACGTTTTCCTAGCATGCTCCAGTGTTCTAAAAGTCGTGGTTCCATCCTTCGTTGTTCCGTCGTTCGTGGATGTTACCTTCGTGGTTCAGCCCTCTTCGTTGTTCACTCTTCGGTGTTCTGGTAAGTCGTTGTTTATAAATCGTGGTTAAGGATGTTTCCCCTTTTTTATGATGTGAACTCCAGGGGATGGGGTCCATGGGGCCCTTGGAGGGTCGGGAGGGGTCCACATGCCCCTTCCCCTTTATATTGATGACGACACTGGGGTAAGGGGTCCCTGGGCCTGTGGAGTGTCGGGGAAGTGGGCATATGTCCACTTTGCCTTTATATTGCTGAAACCCAGGCGAAAGTGTCCCTGGGGCCTCCCAGAACCTATAGGAGGGGGTCCACTTGGCCCATTATGCAGAATGAGGTTTTCCACAACCCTTTTGGCCCACCCCAAAGGGTATCCTTTTGTGTTTTTTTGTTAGTTTTGCCATGGGTTTGGGGATTTTACACAAATGTGCAGCAACAATAAAAAAAAAAAAGAAAACATGTTTGGCCCCAAACAGGGTCCCTCGGGCTTTCCCAGCTAGGCGTGTAGAGTTAGGGTATCCCTACCATGCCCCCTTTTCTCTTTTTTACATTACTTTTTAGGGCACGGCCCTTAGTCTGAAGACCTAAGATGGCTGCTCCCACATCAGTGTTGATGTGGTGGTAGCCAAACAGAGCTCAGCTTGAGATCTGTCGACCCAAGGGTTCTCTGTGGCATGAAATATACAAAGTTTTTGAGCATTAACTGCTTGACAACTACTCAACAGGTTTATACCAAATCAAATAAATCATGCTTTTTGGAACAAGAACTAGCTTTCGGACAAATTTGGGGTAAATCTGTTCAGCGGTTCTTGCAGTATCACTGTTTAATTTTCCCATGGAAAAGTGAATAGGGAAAACGCGCTTTGGGACCCCCCTTTTTTGCAAGCCCTTGCTTGATGGATCTACCCTGAAACTTTCCATGAAGCAGCAGGAATGGATGGGAATTTCTTTCTGGAAAATGTTGTTTTGTGAAGAATTGTCAATTGGAACCAAAGTTATTAGGATAGGAAAAGAAAAAATGCTTTTTCAATAGAAATGCAGACCTAATTATAACAACTCAGTGGGTGTGTATATATATACATGTATGTGTGCAGGAACCTCCTTAAGAAAAGAAGAAGAGTCCGCAGTAGGGGAGGCAAAGGAGGCTTCTTTATTGAAAACAACACCACATGATGGGCGAATGCATTTCGGCAATCTCCATGCCTTCCTCAGCGCCAATAGTGTAAAACAGGAAATGGGCGCCAATATCGATTTAAATATCCTTTAGCCCCATCCGGATTGGTGACAATTAACTCCGCCCATAAAGACGACAGTTTGTGATGATGTATGTTCACGTTGTAGGATGCCTCATGCATCAATACTAAAGTCCCAGAAAGCTGTGGGATATTCTGGTAAAAGTACGGGGGTAGTAGAAAACCTTATGCGGGAAATTGAGCACCTTATAGTTCAAACGCTGTAGTCTCCTCTGCTCCCCAGACCGCATCAACTCCCGAGTCCCGGTAATCCTGTCAGCAGGGGCAGATCTGGAAATCCATTCCGCCCGGCGTGAAGTCAAATGACTCCAACACTGCCTTTTCTCCTCCCGGGCTCAGAGATGGGCCCTGGCCCTCCCAGTCACCTGGAAACCAACAAACTCCACCAAGGTAGATGCCAGCATGATCAGGGCCAGCTTGCGACGCGGGGGCCTCTTGAAGCGCGACTCTGGCACTCGCGCTGACAATGTGCAGGAACCTCCTTAAGAAAAGAAGAAGAGGCCGCAGTAGGGGAGGCAAAGGAGGCTTCTTTATTGAAAACAACACCACATGATGGGTGAATGCATTTCGGCAATCTCCATGCCTTCCTCAGCGCCAATGGTATAAAACAGGAAATGGGCGCCAATATCGATTTAAATATCCTTTAGCCCCATCCTGATTGGTGACAATCAACTCCGCCCCCCAAAGACGACAGTTCGTGATGATGTATGTTCACGTTGTAGGATGCCTCATGCATCAATACTACAAGTCCCAGAATGCTGTGGGATATTCTGGTAAAAGTACGGGGGTAGTAGAAAACCTTATGCGGGAAATTGAGCACCTTATAGTTCCAACGCTGTAGTCTCCTCCGCTCCCCAGACCGCATCAACCCCCGAGTCCCGGTAATCCTGTCAGTAGGGGCAGATCTGGAAATACATTCCACCCGGCGTGAAGTCAAATGAATCCAACACTGCCTTTTCTCCTCCCTGGCTCAGAGGTGGGCCCTGGCCCTCCCAGTCACCTGGAAACCAAAAAACTCCACCAAGGTAGATGCCAGCATGATCAGGGCCAACTTGAGATGCGGGGGCCTCTTGAAGCGCGACTCTGGCACTCGCGCTGACAATGTGCAGGAACCTCCTTAAGAAAAGAAGAAGAGGCCGCAGTGGGGGAGGCAAAGGAGGCTTCTTTATTGAAAACAACACCACATGATGGGCGAATGCATTTCGGCAATCTCCATGCCTTCCTCAGCGCCAATGGTGTAAAACAGGAAATGGGCGCCAATATCGATTTAAATATCCTTTAGCCCCATCCTGATTGGTGACAATTAACTCCGCCCATGTGTAAATATTTATATATTTATAATGTAGTGCTTACTATATTTGATGTTTTTTTTTAATGAATTCTATTGATATTCTTTTCCTCAATATTTTGGGCCTCATTTGATGCCCGTCAGACCGCCACCGATAGCCTGTCGGGTGCAGTCCGATCAACTGACAGCCCTTCAGTCCGACTGCTTGATTATGATACCTAGAGGTGGACCATCTGCTGTAGCTGGAAGACCACTGCCTCCGACAGGTTCTAGGATCCCGTCAGAGTGGCGGTCGGACTCCTATCCAATGCCAGCGTAATGAGGGACTTTGTTTTTGCTGGGTATTGTTATGTTCAAATAGTACTTATGTTGTAATGATATTTTGAATGTGTGTTTGTTTTGTTTTCGTTACTGGATTTCTTTCATCTGTTTGTCTGTTACTCTTGCATCAGTTGACTCCAAAATGCTGACTCACTGTCTGTTGTGTTTTATCAGTACCCATTACCTTAATTCCTTCTGCCACATAAAGGACGTCAGCTGTAGGATGCTCTAAACTTAAACTCATCCCAGATATAATATATTTAGTATTTCCTCCTGACCCTCCTTGCCTGAGCCTGCTTTGACAGCGTCTGTGAGTTTATAGGCAGCAGAGAAAGCCATGTCTATACGGAAGCACTCTCTTTTAAATCTTTGTCCAATACAATTCATTGCTTTTTGCTGAACTGCCCATGTGGTCCATTGGCACATTTAAGAAAAAGTTTACTGTAATTATAAAATTGCAAAAGATGTTGAAGGCATGACCATGAATATACAAAAAACACCATTATATAGAAATGTTTAGCCTAATATAACATCAAAATGAATGGTAAAATATTGTGCTTAGTGTAAAAATTTTTTAGTAGATATTGGGGTTGAACCCATATAGTCAAAGGGACCTGGGTATTTATTCGGTATAGGAAGAAAGGGGTCCCAGACACAGCACAACAAATTCCACAATTCGAAGTAAAGTACATGGGAATATTTCACAAAAGGTCAAGTCAAGGTGCAAAGTGTTTTAATTTTCACAGCACCGGTGCTACACATTCATTAGCTCATTACTCACAGTATGAATACACACATATTAAACATAATTACAATAAGCCCGGAAGGGGGGGAGAGGGGAGTGCAAGGGGGAAGAAATTATCAATTTTTGCTAGTTAGACATCACTATTTCAAAAGACATATTTACAAATACATGTGACCATGTTTGGAAATTCACAAGAGAGAATATACACAGATCCCGAAGCGCGGGGTCTACAACAGCGTGTGAGAAAACAACATCATGTTTTGTTTTGTTATTGTCTTTTTTGTACAGAATCTCCTATATGGCTGTATATATTAAACCATTCCGTGGGAGTTCAAAACAGTAGAGAAGTCTACGTTTCGACCCTAGATTGTAGGACAGTGTATCCTTACTAGGCGGGTCTTCGTCAGGACGTGAGGGAAGGGGAGGAGTGTAGGGCTGTTCCTAAAGGTGAAAATAGAAAAGACTTTAAAAAGGTCTCCAAGGGGAGTCCCTATATGATACATCAAAAAACGAAATTAAAGACAAAACGTTTCTCAGAGAGTTAATGATTGACAAGGAGGTATGAAAAGCATGTTACCTGCTCAGGAGTTATGTAAATTCCTGATTAGCACATAGTTCTGGCCAAAGCCGGGCGAAATGGTGGATCGTTAAAAGCCAGCGGTATCTGGGGGCCTAATAATGAGGAAAGGGGACCATCATTCAAAGTGCTAGTCACCCAAGATTAACAGACACATAGTGCTAATGGAGAAAAATTGTGAACCAAAACAGTGATCGGATAAAATTAAGAAGAAAACAGCATAAAGACTGTATATAATTCAGTGGAACAGCACTTATAATTGGCAAAGTTCATAGAAATATATAGTTCTCTTGCAGGTATTTTACCAATTCCCCACGGCTGTCCACCCTATCTGAATATATGAGTCATCACAGGACCGTGAATCAGTTTTTCTGAGCACAGGTATCAAAAAACACTGTTATTTAGAAAATAGCAGAAATCACGGTCAATTCACTGGGAATGATGGAAATGACCTGGATAGGTAAAGGGTGGTTGATATGGTCTGCATGTTATAGAAAAACGGATCTGCAGATACAGCCTTAATTAGTATTCCTGAGCCAGCCTGCGTCAATGAGATGTAATTGCTAGGAAACTGCAATAGCCGGAAAGCATAGTAGTTACAAATAGCCGAAAGGAATTGCCTGAGGGGTTGAACAATCTAGGATACGTGGTCATGGTATATCTTCATCGAAGAGAAATGTTGGCGTGTTGGGAGCTTAAGGACATATGTACCACCGCTCATAAGCACTCATTGGGCCACATCTACAAAGCATTTTTTAGGTCAGAAATGGCTGATTGGACCGTTTCTGACTGCAAAAATGCTTTTACATATGTACAAAACACAAATTGCATTTCGGTAGCGTACTTGAACCGCAATTTGTGTTTGCAATTTGTTATTTGGAAAGGGCATGTTTAGGTCTTCCCTTTCAAACACAAAAGCTAAATGGGATGTATGAATGTTTTGCGACCGAATTACAGTTGCAAAACATTTCTATTTGACTAACTCCTTGAAGGAGGCGGTAAACCATTTGCAAATACAAAGGGATCATATAGGGACCCTTTCCCATTTGAGAATGGAAAACAAACATTTTTAAGAGTAGGCAGTGGTCCCAGGGACCATTGCCTGCTCTTAAACAATGAAACTGCAAAGTTTCATTTTTTCTATTTAAACGCATACTGTTTTCCTTTAAGGAAAACGAGGTGCATTTAAAAAACAAAAAAATATTTCTATAATAAAAAGCAATCACAGACATGGTGGTCTGCTGACCTCAACAGGCCCCCATCCCTGTGATGGCTGCAATTCCTAATGGGCCGCAAATTTCAACCTACCTCATTAATATGCATGAGCGAGGTCTATTTGGGACACACTAGTTATCGCTAATGAAACTCAAAAGAGTTTCATACATTAGGAATACCGGTTTCCTAATTGAGATTCGGAGAGAATCACAACTAGGAAATCGGTATTCCTAACGTTAGTGAGTCTGGCACATAGTACTCTGTGAAACTCAGTTTTCATTGAGAGCATTTCAAACATGAACACTGCAGTTATTAAAACTATCATCTGTGACATAATCTGTGATTTCACCAGAGAAGGTCCTCAACCTGAATTTCCATCAACTGCACCTTCATGGTAGACTTTTTTCATTTTTTTATGTTGCCTTAACATTATTTTTGTGATTTATTATGTGTATGGAAAAGCTACACTGGAATAGATGATACCTAGGATGTGCATCTTCTCTCATACAAACTGTTCAATGAAAGAAATAAGATGATGATGGACAAATGGTCCACTGGCCCCATGACATATCGACTAATAGCATATCCTTAGTAAGTAGGGGTAGATTTAGAATTTGAAGGGGAAGGTATTCCATCACAGAGTGACAGAGTACCCTGTCCACCAAAATAGCAGCTGTTTCTCTCCCTATTTAGGGTAATGAAGACCACCAGCTTTTAGTCAACAAATTCCACTTTGGCTCTGCTGAAGCAAAGCTTCCTCCAAAGGCATTATAAGGTAGGGGTGGCCCAAGAAAGGACATTAAACCCACCAGCCGATGTACTTTTTCTGTCTAGTGGTGAGGGGTGGAAAAAAACAAATAACCCAAAACCCAGAGAAAAATCTTCTAGGGGGAGGGCACCATTATGAAGTTTGTGGTTGAAAAACAAAATGTTTGGCAAAATTTAGTGACTAGCCATCAAAACCAATGGTGGTCACCACCAAAAGATTTGTACCTTGACAGAAATGGCCATGATGGCCTTTCGTATCAAGGTACAGAGATCACCGCTGGGCCACCAATGATCTCAAACTTTGGTGGATGGGAGTCCATCAGGATGGCAGACATAGTGCTCTACACCACCCTGACAGACTGTACTACATCCTCCAAACTGGCCAGGCCATAGGTTGACTCCCTTATGGCTTTCCTATGAAATTCTGACTCGTTTATTTACCTCATCCTACTGTATTTAACAGGCTAAATCCTATTTTTAACAATGTACTCTGTGATGGCCATATTGTGACATGTTTGCTTAATAGGATAAATGTATGAGTGAAGAATTAAAGAAAAGAAACAAGTTGTTTGTTTCCTAAAGTGTTTCACTGTCAACATTCTCAAACCATTACAATTGACTGATAGTCTCTTCCTACACACTATAACACAATTTGTGAGTACCAATGGCCTGCAATATGATCTCTTCCCAGTTCCTATTAAGGCAACCCATGCTTTATTGCTTTTGACCAGGTAGCCTTTTTTAACCTCCAGGAAAATGTTCATATGATCTAATGTCTTCCTTCTTCGTGGAACCAGCATACCAGGCCACGGAGAATCATATGTGAATACCAATCATAATCAACACTATGCAACCTTTATATAGAACAGAATATGATGAAGATTAATCCAGTCAATTTCCACTGCAGGACATATCATGTCTGGAATGAAGCTTGGTTCACAAGAAAAGATTTGGGACCATTTTACAATGGGTGGCAGGTTCTGGATGGTACAGCCCAGGAACGGAGTGAAGGTAATGGTAGGAACAGAGCAAAGGTAACACAAAAAAGAGAGCACAGTGATAATCAAGCCCTTATTTCTGCTGCAAATAAAATGCTAAAATGGTATAGAGACCTGGTTTCTGATGTTATTCTCTTTGTTGTATAGGGGTGTATTGTTGTGGTCCGGCTTCTGTCAACGCAGTGAGAGAAGGAGAAGTTGGATTGACCTATGATGGACTCTTCGTGTTTGCAGAGGTTAATGCTGATGTATTAACCTATATCTGTTATGATGATGACGTGACAGAGGAGGTGCATACTGATATCAAGATGATTGGCCAAAGTATTAGCACCAAGGCTGTAGGCAATAACAACCGTGTGGACATCACACATAACTACAAGTATCCTGAAGGTATGGAAACCCTCATGAAGCTTCATGTTTTCCAATCATGTTTGTTGAAATCAATAAAAGGAAGCCATATGTTGCCTGAATGTTTAATAAGTGAGAACTCGCTTTTCTGTTTTGTAAATGGTGACTAAATAAATATGTAGAAGTGTTTTTTGTTGTTTATGGCTCATATACAAATTAGAGATTAATAATGATAGGCTTTTTGCCCAGGCTCACATCAAGAACGAGAGGTGTTTAAAAAGGCCAGAGAATTAGCATTTAAAAACACACCAACAGATGGAGAGAACAGAAATGGAGCAAATCTAGAGGAGGCACCGAGAATCTCTGGCAAGTTTATGCTGGTAAAGTCTCCTGTGGTTGGTCAGGATATTCATCTCATGCTGATTATTAAAAACCTGACAACCTTTGAGTGCACAGTTCAAGTGAACCTCAGCTCTTCTTCAATCCTACATAACAGGAAGCCCAAAGACATGATCTTGAAAGCCTCAGCTTCTCTTACTCTTGACCCTGAAGAAGGTAACTGTAAATCACTTCTTACTTACTGTTTACATGTTTAAACATGTGCTAATAAATGAGTGCATTCAAAGTTTTTGTTGTCAATTATCTTTATTTTTTTGAGTCACAACAAAGGGCAAATGTAACAAATGTTGTAAATGGATGCATTACACTGGTTGCTACAAAAGCTTGTTTTGTTCAGAGGGTTAAAATGGTGAGCATTCGCCCCTTTGCTTTTGGGCAAAAATCATCTGGCCAAATCCATTTCTCGTTTGAAAACTCTGTTGTAAATAGTCATTAATAGAATTGATTTAGTTAAATCTCCCCTGATCCTCATTGCAGCCCACCGTTGCTGGCAATCATCTTCTCATCATTGATAATCTGTCCTTGGAAGTCGTGGCTTACCTCATTCCTGCTGCATACATGCTGTCTCATCTTTGCTGCGATATCTGTCAAACTGGCTCACAATCTTCATGTATTATGGATGATTTTCATGGGTGTGCTTGCCAAGCTCTCTGCCACCTGTCCCTTTGCTTTTTGAAATTATGTTCTTTGCCCTTTCAGAACAACTCTTTCTCAACTCTCATATGCAGGACCACTGGACTATGCTGTTCAGAATGTGGTATATGGTTGGATAGCTCCAGTATGGCATGTTAGATGTGATTTTTATATCCATATTAGGATTATGAATGTCGTGCAGCCATCATGATGACCCCACAGTGGTGCATTTGTTTATTCATCATAAGGTGATGGTGGTATTGTAAACAGGTTTTGGGTGTTGCCCTTTGCTGGTGCACTCTTTTGAGCATTTGTATTCTGATGTGACAGTGATTTAACACAATGATCTAATTTCTCTGACTGATGCAATCTTCATAAACTAGATGGGATATAATATGTATGGATACAGCATTTCAGAGGTTTTGTCATGTGTGTCTGTGTGCACCACTTGTGTAGTTAAAAGGCATTAGGTTCCATACCCCAGTATTTTTTATGGATCTCTGTTTTATGTCTTGAACAAACACTGTAATGTTTTGTCTGTGTATGGTACCAGTTCAGTGTTACTCCACATTATGCCTGATGGGTTATATTTGCTCTGACATATATGCTAAAGGGGATCTTGCTTTTATATTGTGCTATTTTAATAAGTGCTACTCCTGATTGGTCTGTCTATAAACTAGTTTCACCTTGTAAAATATGTACTTGTGGTGTACGTGCCTTATATTGCAACGAATAATGTGTCTCATGAATTACTGATATTTATTGTGTATTTTCCTGAAGCTCTTTACAACTTAGAATCTTATCTTTGAGGAAGGAATTGAAAGTCTTAACATCTGATTATCCTATTGCTGTTTATATCATGGTGGGTGGTTACAATGCCGACATGCATTGTACACACATATTGATCACTCTTATTAAGATGCAGCATGGGGCCTTGGTGTACCTACCTAATAAGTGGAGAAACTAGTAAGGTGCTTCCTTGCTTGCGTGGCATATAGAGATAAATGTGACTCTAGTAAATGTGCGATGGCAAGACATCCCAATAGACAGATTTATATTGAATAATATGCTCAGTATTCTTTAATTAATACAATTCTATACCGTATCTTAGTTAGAATGTGGCGTTTTAGTATTATTCATTGAATTTAAAGCCAAATCATTCCAGTGATCATTTACAATTAATACTGTCTATGCAAATGTTCTCTACCTGTTATTATGATCCTGCTAGCCCTCTATATACCTAGTTGCCATACCCACTGTTTGTATACGTGGAATGAGATAACCTTTTTTTTTTAGATTAGCCATCATCAGGTAGATGACAAATGTTACATCAATGCTGAACTTTTACAATAGATAGCAAAGTGTTATAGCTTCTAATTACTTACAGTGAATTAAAACAAAATTGCAGCCAGTGAACACATGCTTCATACAAATGGGTTTACCTACATTTTTTAAAGTTTTAGACAAGAAAGACTGCTCACTCTACGTTTCTAAACTTGCAGCCTTTGCCTTATATGATATTGAAGACCAACAGTAAGCCACTAACACTGTAGTGGACAGGATAGGGTTCCAACATTTAAAAACATTCTTCTGGGCAAGATAAGCTTCTCCAGTTGGAGATTTTGAGATGGAACTGGGCTCCACCTTGATGAGTTATGGTGCTGTCCCTTAGGTTGTATGCTCTTTTTATAATGTACTAGCAGCCCGTCCTGACGTTGTCCGGGTATGAATTGCTGCCGGCCAGTAGTGTATTGTTTTGTAGGATTTCGTTTTGATAGCATTTCTTATCTGTGACAGGCCTGTGAAACGCTCCGATTCACAGTGCACTGCTGATGCACTTAAGAGTGCCCGTTCAGTAGTGTGTGAACTCGAGTTTCCCTACTTTATTTTTCCTTGCAATATTATATAGCACGAACTCGACAACATGGCATGAGCACAATTTACATTCCAGAAGAACACATTCATTTGTGGTAGGCACGGGGAGACAAAGCGATTTGCCTGGAATCACAGGATGTTGAGCTGAGGCCGAGATTCGAACGTTGCTCCCCAGCTCTAAAGTTCGCAATTCTAGAACTTGTGGCTGGAGGTGTGTCTAAAAGTGTATGTCGGTGCTGCCCATCAATGAGAGAGACCTGTGCATTTTTCAAATCGGTGGTGAAAAAATATGAGTATGTTGCTGGAGATGTGCGCCGCCGTGCCACCAATGTACTTACCGGAGGAGGGTAAACACCCATTATTCCGCAACTTTCTTTCCGCATACCATCACTTCGCATACTTTCATTACGAAAGTAGCATGACTCCGCAATGCCATTATAACGCATGGCATTACATTTTATATGCTTTTACCACGCATACATTTACAACGAAATTCGTTGTAAATGCATGAATGGTAAAAACATGTTTTTTTTAAATGTTTGGATAAGGTAAGTATAGGTATAGGGGTATATGTTTTGGGGTACTGAGGTATATGTTTTGGTGTGTTTGGGTATTTTAAGGGTTCAGATATAGTTTTGGGTTATGGGGTACAGGGGTAGTTTTAGGGTTTAGGGATAGTTATGGGTTTTGGGGTACAGGGGTATTTTTAGGGTTCAGGGCTAGGTTTGGGTTTTGGGGTATAGGGGTATTTTTAGGGTTCAGGGGGTAGGTTTGGGTTTTGGGGTACAGGGGTATTTTAATGGTTCAGGGCTAGGTTTGGGTTTTGGGGTACCAGGGTATTTTAGGGTTCAGGGGTAGGTTGGGGTTTTGGGGTACAGGGTTATTTTTATGGTTCAGGGATAAGTTTGGGTTTTGGGGTACAGGGGTATTTTTAGGGTTCAGGGCTAGGTTTGGGTTTTGGGGTACAGGGGTATTTTAGGGTTATGGGGAAGGTTTGGGTTTTGGGGTACAGGGGTATTTTAGGGTTCAGGGCTTGGTTTGGGTTTTGGGGTACAGGGGTATTTTTAGGGTTCAGGGGTAGGTTTGGGTTTTGAGGTACATGGGTATTTATAGGGTTCAGGGCTAGGTTTGGGTTTTGGGGTACAGGGGTATTTTTAGGGTTTAGGGATAGGTTTGACTTTTGGGGTACAGGGTATATTTATAGGGTTAAGATGGGTTAGTGTTTAAGGGTGTTGGGGTATTTTAAGGAGTAAGGGTGGGTTATGAATATGGGGTGCAGGGGTATTTAAAGGGAGCAATGTGGACACCCGGAGCTCGCTTTTTTTTTCCGTAATCCCGCGCCCCGCACACGCCCACAGCACACGATATGAGACATGGCATGAAGGGCGGAACGTAAAAACAACAGTTGATGGACAGAATGCAGAACAATGTCATACATTCACCCCAGTACAGATATCTGGGCCTAAATCCATTGGATTTTTGCACTCTTCACCACCGCAGTTCAGACATGGCCATGTGCAAATTAGCCTTGACCCTGAGCCCAAGCTGCCAAGCCATGTCTTTCCTGGACCGGAATCAAGCATCCTAGGACCGGTTTCTGGCTACCAGCTGTCTTCAGTCAGGATAACTTGACTACAGTGGTGTGGAGACCATGGAACTCACGTCTGAGCATACCCATCCAACTCGGGGTGACAAATGCAAAAACAACAGTTGATGGACAGAATGCAGAACAATGTCATACATTCACCCCAGTACATAGATCTGGGCCTAAATCCATCGTTTTTTTACACTCCACACCACCCCAGTTCAGACATGGCCATATGCAAATCAGCCTTGACCCTGCGCCTCATGGGAACAGTCCAGCCCGAAGGGTGGAACGTACCACACGCCCCCAGCGTTTGTCACGCCCCCAGCACACGCCCACAGCACAATGCAGACACGCCCACAAGGGACTACTTTGCTTGCACGGTTCTTTTACCTTTTAAATGTATAAGGTGGGAGTCTGCATAGCCTATGTCCTTCTGCTGCAACTGCCCTTTCCAACGCTGTATTGGGTGTTGTGATTGGTGCTGTGGTTCCTGAGATTACCCGCCTCAAAGGTTTGGGCTCTCTCTTTATTATATTAGTATGGATCTAAGGACCAATAGCATTCTTAAAAATATTTTATTGAATTAAATTTTAAGCGATGTGCATCAGAAGTACTCTTTTTCCAAACTTATTTGTACTTCTCTGGAGGTATGGGGGATAACTGTGTACAAAACCTGTAACAGCAAATATTTGGAAAACAACCTTGATCATTGCTTCAAAAATAAACAATTATATTTCAATTTTACTTTTGTGAAACTTAGAGAAGCTCAGTTTTATTAAAAAAAAAAGTTAAATACTGTTTTATGAGTTGTATATTGGCTAACTTGCCTGTTGTCTCCTCTGGAACTGCATGACACAAGATCTAAATCGTGCACTATTTTCTTTCTGGGGTTTCTGCCTAATCAACTCTCAATTAAATATTTAAACAGAACAAAACAAAGGTTAAAGTGACGTTATAGTTAGGTGAATGTGTCAGTTATAAAATGGAATTTTCTCAGTACAAAAACACTGACATTCACAAATTAGTTATCTCCGCTAACTATAACTTGTGCCCTAAGGTAACTATAACTCTCGCCCCGCCATGCACAGTTTTCTTATCAATAATTTGATTGCAAATGTTCCAGTGATATTATTAATGATGTCATAGAAGAAGTCATGAGTGTTGTAATATGCGGGGTAATTAGCAATATATGACAAGGGCGTGGGTTATAATTAACTTGGGGCACGAGCTATAGTAACTTTAGATAACAGTCAATATAACTGGTGAATTGCTGTGGCTTTTAGAGATTAAAAAGATACGGTGTTGCTGAACTTTTCACTTAACTAGTATGTTATATTAACCTCAGGATTCTTCAGAGAATATATATATATATATATATCTCAAACACAGGTAGCTCTTTAGGAAGCACTCGAGACAAGCAGCAAAAGGTTACCAGCCTTTATTGAAAGGGTATGGAGTAGTTTGTTCAGCCAGTAGATTGAGGCAGCCTTTCATTCCTCTAATGAGTTTCAAAAATTAATTTTTTAAAGGTTCCTGGAAGGTGCGTGCTGTGGCGGAATGCCTCCCCAGATTAATTAAAATAACACACCCACAATTTCAGCTGCTCTAATGAGACTGTGTTGCATTCTGGGGTTGTGAGTTCCTGTAATCTTCGTAATTAGTTGCAAATATTTACTGCCAAAATGAAGCCCTCAGTGAGCCCCAGCTGGACGAGCTAGTCCTAAATCCCACATGCTGCCTCTCCATATCAGGGTAAGTATATCTTCTCCCCGCGGCACCCCAGTGGTTCAGGGGTCATCCTGCGGCAGAGCAGCAGCTCTTCAATGACAAACACAGGAATCTCTTTAGGAAGCACTCAAGACAAGCAGCAAAAGGTTACCAGCCTTTATTGAAAGGGTATAGAGTAGTTCTTTCCGTTAGTAGACTGAGGCAGCCTTTTATTCGCCTGGCGCGTTTAAAATATTTCTTTTTCAAAGGTTCCTTGAAGGTGCGTGCTGTGGCGGAAATCCTCCCCAGATTAATTTAAAACACACGCCCACAATTTCAGCTTCTCTAATGAGACTGTGTTGCATTCTGGGGTTGTAAATTCCTGTAATCTCCGTAATTAGTTGCACTTATTTACTGCCAAGATGAAGCCCTCAGTGAGCCCTAGCCTGACGAGCCAGTCCTAAATCCCACATGCTGCCTCTCCACATCAAGGTAAGTATATCTTCTCCCCGCAGCCCTCCAGTGGGTTGGGGGTCATTCATCCTACGGCCAAGCAGCCGCCACTCAACGACAAACACAGGAATCTCTTTAGGAAGCACTTGAGGCAAGCAGCAAAAGGTTACCAGCCTTTATTGAGAGGATATAGAGTAGTTCGTTCAGCCAGTAGATTGAGGCAGCCTTTCATTCGCCTGACGCGTTTAGAAAATTTATTTTTCAAAGGTTCCTGGAAGGTGTGTGCTGTGGCGGAACTCCTACCCAGACCAATTAAAATAACACCCCCACAATTTCAGATGCTCTAATAAGACTGTGTTGCATTCTGGGGTTGTGAGTTCCTGTAATCTCCGTAATTAATTGCATTTTTTTACTGCCAAGATGAAGCCCTCGGTGAGCCCCAGCTGGACGAGCCAGTCTTAAATCCCACATGCTGCCTCTCCGTATCAGGGTAAGTATATCTACTACCTGAAGCCCCCCAGTGGCTCAGGGGTGGTGCCTCTCGCGTCCGAGCAGCTGCTCTTCAATGACAAACACAGGTAGCTCTTTAGGAAGCACTCAAGACAAGCAGCAATAGGTTACCAGCCTTTATTGAAAGGGTATGGGGTAGTTCTTTCAGCCAGTAGATTGAGGCGGCTTTTCATTCGCCTGACGCATTTCAAATATTTCTTTTGCAAAGGTTCCTGGAAGATGCGTGCCGTGGCGGAACTCCTACCCAGATCAATTAAAATAACACGCCCACAATTTCAGCTGCTCTAATGATATATATATATATATATATATATATATATATACATATATACATATATATATATATATATACACAAAATCGCTGCTCCAATGCTGCCTCCAAGAAATGCTGTCAGCAAGCAGACACGGACCCAGATTGCGTGCATAAACTTCAACGTTTATTTACCAGGCGGCCATTACGCGTTTCACCACCAAGGTGGCTTGATCATACTTGCAACGGGGGCAGCGACGCCCACTTTGGTGTATTTTGGACAAACCTGGGGTCTTTACAAGCATATAGACTGCATCTACCACAATGCAATGCCTGGTTACGCCCATTGGGGCAGGACCTCAATCAAAATAAAATGGTTTCCAGTTACTGCTACTGCCTCCGTGACTCAACTTGCACCAGTGATCAAGGGCTCACCGCCCGAAACGCGTTTGGTGAATAGAGGGGAATGAGCTAATGCAGCAACTTTGTTACCACCGGATACGAGTGCAGTAACAGTAACTCTTCACTGAGCGACATCTCCTGTGAGGGCAAACTTTCTTTTCTGATATATATATATATATATATTTATTTTCAAAACAAAACAACGACGATACCTCCTTGCACCATAATAAGACACAGCAGTCCAAGGTGAGTTACTCCAACTTCACTTTATTGCAGATATGAGGGCTATGACGCGTTTTGGCAGAATCCCCTGCCTTGATCACATGTGGAGCAAAACTCCCAACCTGAATATAAGTGCTTTAAAATCACCACGTGATACACATAGACATAAACAAGCCACTGCATCATTTAGATGACCGTCACTACAAAAATCATTGAACACTTTGCATTTATCAGCCTGATTCATGTACGGGCCGTTTTGCGTGGCCCTAATAGCGAATCATAGCGACTCGCTATTGAGGACACGCAAAACGGTATTCATGTAGGAATTGCTAAATAAATAGCGATTCCTACATGTTCTCTATTTGCGAGTAGAAATTTCCTACTCGCAAAAAAAGGAATAACTCCCCATTCATTCCTATGGGCCAAAAGGCCCATAGGAATGAATGGGGAGTATCCCTTATTTGCGAGTAGCAATTTACTACTCGCAAATAAGATAGCGATTTTAAGGGTGCCAGGGGTGTCCAAAGGACACCCTGTAGCACCCCTAAAATGCACATTTGAACAGGTGTTGCGCACACACATGTCCAAAGGACATGTGTGTGTGCAACATGCAACTTAGAAAAATGCTTTTAAAAGCATTTTTCTGAGTTTCTGCTATTTACCGAGAGGTCTGACCTCTCGGTAAATAGCGGCCCAAATTTGCAAAATCGCAATTTTTGAAAGTGTCATGAATAGCATTTAAGGAATCTCTAATAGAGATTCCTTAAATGCTAATCCTCGCATATTAGCTAATTCTTCATTAGCGATTTTTGCATTTGGGATTGTGAATCCCAAATGCCAAAATTGCACTCGCAAAAGGCAAGATTCTGAGAATCTTGCCCTTTGCGAGTGCAATTTAGCTTCATGAATCAGGCTGTAGTTTCTTAGTTTTCTTATTTTTTTTACATTTTGACACAGGTTTATGTATTCTGGCGCTTGAAATAGCTTTGCATTTCAATATATGAATTTTAAATTAGATTTCTGCACGCAAATTCTCTTTCCCTGTTCCTTTACTTGTTTTTCAAATTCATTACAATGAACTTTATTGTTCCTTGACAGTCATGCCCTTCTTTCATGTTCAATAAAGACATCTCACTGCTCTGAGATTTTTAGTGTTATACCGGTTTTAAATTTTGGAATGTGGTCCTTAGTGTGTTTACCACCTTACACTTGAGACCACCGCGCACCAAACAATCACACCATGTTCAATTGCGTTTTTTGCACTGAATAACATTCCATATCCATGGAGTGACAATGTTGACCATTACAAAAATGATGATTATGCCACTGTCCAGGCAGACGGGGTAAAGTGCTAGTACTCCCTGTGTTAAAGCTAAGTTATAGTTAGGAAAATGTTATTTATTTTTTAAATACAAACCCAACTTAACCTATACAAACATTAGAAATTCTACACTTATCATTATAACTTAAAAGTATGATTTATGCACCACTTACGTGCCTTTTTATTTCCTATTTGTAACAAACCCAACTTAAACTACACAAACATTAGAAATTCTTAAGTTATAGTTATATTTGTAATTTCTCATTTGCACAGCACTTTCAAATTATTTGAACACATACTTATAACTCGCAGTTATTTAAGTGCTAGTACACTCTGTGTTAAAGCTAAGTTATACTTAGGAAAATGTTCTTTATTTTTTAAATACAAACACAACCTATACAATCATTAGAAATTCTACACTTATCATTATAACTTAAAAGTATGATTTATGCACCACTTACGTGCTTATTTATTTCCTATTTATAACAAACCCAACTTAAACTACACAAACATTAGAAATTCTTAAATTATAGTTATATTTGTAATTTCTCATTTGCACACCACTTTCAAATTATTTGAACACATACTTATAACTCACATTTAGAGTTACGCACTGTCTCATCAGGGGTAGTAAGCACTATATAAATGCAAGTTAAACACACACCTTCAAAATAATATAACTCGCACTGCTCCGTAGATAGTCTTGTCACCTATCGCGCCACCCTAGAGTAACTATAGTTCTTCACTGGACCATGCACCGTGTTCTGGCAAATCATGTAATGTCAGATGGCATAAGTGTTAATAATGCAATGATTAAACATACTGTAATTTATGTAATAGTCAAGTGTGTAGCTTGTGCATGGAGAACGGGCGAACTATTGTTACTGTCGTGCTGAGAGTGAGATGACGACAGAATACGTAGTTGTGCAAGTTATATAAATGTGAGGGTGGTGCTTCTGTATAAATGTGAGTTATAAGTATGAGTTAAAATAATTTGAAAGTGGTGAGTAATTTAGAAACATAAGAGATAACTATTAGTTAAGAATTCCTAATGTATGGATGCGACACCTTGTATGGATTCCGATGCGGCGATTCCGTAGTGAAAGAAGCATGCCAAGGCAAGATGCGATGATCTTTGGAGTTGCGATGATCTCCGGGGCGACGATGCGCGGATTAGCAGGCGATCTTCTTCTCGCCGCTCCTCGATGCGATGGCTGTGCGACGACACTAGCACCGACGTGATGCGGTCCGCAAGCAAGCGGTGCGACGATCTCACCCAGTGTCGATAGGCTCTGCGACGCCACTCGCATCGATGGTAATCTTCCCGCACCATTCTGGTGCGTCCCGCAAACGAAGGATGCGACGACTCTGGCAGTGGCAACAGGCGCTGTGAAGATCTTGGCCTTCGTGGCAGCGGGAATTTACTCGCACTGTTGGGGATGCGCTCCGCAAGCGAGCAATGCGACAAAATTTGCAGAAAGTCTTTAAAAGCTTGGTTTCCAGCTTCCCAAGACAGGTACAACTTCCAGAGGCACCACAACTGGCCCAAGCACTCTAGGAAGGACAGAACTCTCTCAGCAGAGTTCAGGGAAGCTGGGGGGGGGGTGAAGTCCTTTTGTTCCTGAGACTTCTTAACAGGGAGCCAGCTCTTATCAGGTCCTTGGAGATTCCTTCAAGACAGGGGACACAACACCAAAAGCAAAGTCCTTCCCCTCTCCTTGGCAGCAAAGCAATAGCAGGTCAGTCCAGCAGAGCTACAGCAGGACAGTCTTCCTTCTTCAGTTTCAGCTTTCTCCTTGGCAGAGGTTCCTTCTTGATTCCAGGATGATCTAATTTTCTGTAGTCAGCGCTGTTCTCAAACACAGGATTTAAAAAGCAACCTTTCCTAAAAGATGTGTATTAAATTCTGAGTTCAGGGTACCAGACTTTTGTGTCCTATCTTGCTCCTATGGAAGATATGCTGGTAGCCACTGTAGCCAGCATCCCCCATTATAGTCTATGGGACAAGATAGCCTTACAATAGTGAAAAACAAAAATGGCTGTAATTCACTACCAGAGCATGTCACCTGCACAAGTACATGCTCTACCTTTCACATACACTGCACCTTGCCCAAGAGGGTACCTTGGGCCTTCCATAGGGGTGACCAATGTGTACAGAAAGGGAAGGATTAGGCCTGGCCAGTGGGGGCACTGACCAGGAGGAAATGGCAGTTCACAGGCTGCACACAGGCACTGCGGTGGCAGGCCTGAGACATCATTTTAGGGCTACTCGTGTGGGTGGCACAATCAGTGCTGCAGGCCCACTAGTAGCATTTGTTATCACCAGCCCTGGCACACTCAGTGCACTTTACTAGGGACTTCTTGGTGACGCAAATATGCCAATCATGGATAACCAATCAAAATAACTATTTATACAGGGCGCACTTGCACTTTGACACTTTGACACTGAACAGCAGTGACAAAGTGCCCAAAGCATCTAAACCAGCAAAAATGAAATCCAGCACAGCATCAAAAATACAGGAGTTAGAGGCAAAAAGATAGGGGAAAACATCGCCAAAGATACCAGGTCTAACAGTGGCACAGTGGATTAGAGTGGAATGAGGTAGTCTAAAGTAGTGTATACTAAATAAGCATAGAGCGGAGTGGCGTAGAGTGGAGAGGCATACAGTTGAGTAGTGTACAAAGGAAGAGCATATAGTAGAGTGATATAGAGTGGAGTGGCTAACAGTTTTGTGATATATAGTGGGATAGCATACAATGGAGTGTGGTGCAGTAGAGTTATGTCCCATGACTAATGTAAGGTGCATTGGCATAAACAGAAGTGCCATACACTGGAGTGCTGTACAGTGTAGGGACATATATTGGTATATCGTATACTGAAATAGCATACAGTGCATTCGGATACAGTGCAGTGTGTTAAAGTGGAATAGTGTAGATGGAGTTGCGTAGAGTGGAGTGACATAAAGTGGAGTTGGGTACAGTTGACTGGTGTACAGTGGCTTTGAGTGGAGTGGAATGTGGTGTAGTGTAGTGCCGTAAAGTTATATACCTTTGAGTGGAGTGGTGTACACTGGGGTTGTGCACAGCGGAATAGTGTACACTGGAGAGGGCTAGAGTGTAATAGGGTTTAGTGCAATGGGGTATAGTGAAGTACCATCGAGTGGAGTGCCATACAGTGGAGTCGCATACAATGGAATAGTCTCGCGTGGATAATGTTGAGTGTAATGGCATTAAGTCTTGCAACATATAATGGCGTGGCAAAACGTGGAGTACAGTGGAATAGGGTTAATTGCAGAAGGTTAATGTGTAGTCATGTACAGTGGAGTGGCGTTTAGTAGAGTGGAGTGGAATATATTGTTGTAGAGTATAATAGCACACCGTGGATTGTGGTAGAGTGAAGTGGCATACACTGGAGTTGAGTACAATGGAGGGCCGTACAGTAGAGTGGCGTACAGTGGAATACCATAAGGTGTGATTACATACAGTGGAATTGTCCACAATGGATTGAGTATAGTGTCGTACAGTTGATTGCCATAGACTGGACTGTTGTACAGTGTAGCGATATTCATTGGAATATCATATATATATTGGAATAGCGTACAGAGCAGTGGTGTACAGTGGAGTGTGTTAGAGTGGAGTGGTGTAACAGAGTACAGTGGAATAGTGTACAATTGAGTGGTGCACAGAGTACAGTGAGGGATGGTATAATGCAGAGGCAACCAATAGAGTAGCATTCAGTGGAGTAGTGTGTAGTGGAGTAGTGTTGATTGGAATACCATTCAATTTTGTGGTGTTAAGTCTAGTTATTTACAGTGGACTGGTATGTAGTGTAGTAGCGAACAGTACAGTGTCAAACAGTGGAATAGGGTTAACTGTAGAAGCGTGCAGTGTAGTAACACAGAGTGGAATAACATGGAATTTAGAGTTGTAGAGTGTCATAGCATACAGGGGATAGTGATAAAGTGTAGTGGCATATACTGCAGTTGAGTACAATGGAGGGCCACAGTGGCATATTGTGGTAAAGCATAGAACGCAGTGGTGTGCCATTAAGTGGTGCTGACTGAAATTGCATACAATACAGTAGCGAAGAGTAGAGTTACATACAGTGGAATACTGTACAGCTGCGAGGAGTACAGTGGAGGAGTGTACAGTTAAGTGGCATACCCTGTAGTGTCATAGAATAGGGTGGTGAACAGTATAACAGAGTAGAGTAAAGTGATGTTGAGTGGATTGACAAAGAATGGAGTGGCATAGAGTGGAATGTCTACATTGAAGCAGACGTACCGCGAAAGATTATGAAAAGATGTAAAAGTTATGTGGCTGTAATATACTTTCTAATGTATAAATGTTAATTTTTGGTAGTACATATAAACAGTGCAAGTAGTTGTAAAGGTGTACGCTTTTTAAAAACGTAGTTATATATTGTGCCCCGGTACATAGTGTTAAGTTTACAGTATACCACGGTACATGTAGCTGAGAAGTGATTATGTGATTGGCTAATGCCTGTGTTTACCAAAATAAAAGGCAGTCATGTAGTTCTTATCACACTTTTGATGTGTTCTGTGGTCTCCGTTTCTCTGCATTCTGTGTTAGGGTCTTACATGTAGGTAAGTATTAAGGGGCAGATTTACAATAACTGGCACATCCCTGCATATCAGCAGGGCTGCACCAGTTATTTTGCGTGACGGTAGAAAACCCCTTGCGCCACCACGGATACGCGGCATTTACAATGCAATGCACCGTGGCTCAAGGAAAGACAGATGTGTGACGCATCTGACGGCGTAAAGGTGACGCAGTGCTGGATTTGTGTCGCAAGTGTGACGCAACTCCAGCACTGCTCAGGGGCGCCCTGTACTTGCTGTGCTGCGTCACTCCTTACGCCACCTACAGGCAGGAGTAAGGTTTTGACGCAGCGGGGACTTGCAAAGTGAATCAGTGAAATCTTGTAGATTTCACTGCGTCACTTTTATGGGGCTTCCTTGCGATAGAATGCCCACCCTGCATACATTATACCTGACGCAGGGGACCGGTTTCTGGCATTTCAGCCGTCTTCAGCCCGGCTTTCTTGAATCCAGTGGCAAAGTCCCAGGATGCTTGTTTCCGGTCCAGGAAAGACATGGCTTGGCAGTTCGGGCTGGACTGTTTCCATGAGGCACAGGGTCAGACTGATTTTCATATGGCCATGTCTGAACTGGGGTGGCTGAGTGACCTAAAGAATGGTGATGGATTAAACCCAGATCAGTTGACTGGGGGTGAGTGTTTGATTTGCTAAAACGCTCCGTCCATCATCTCCCTTTGTATCGCTTTGTTCGCCCTAAGTTGGCAGGGTATGCTCAGGCGTGAGTCCCTTGCTCACTTGGCCACTGGATTCAAGATAGCCTGGGTGATGAGGATTATGAATCCAAAACCGGTCCCAGGATGCTTGTTTCCGGTCCAGGAAAGACATGGCTTGGCAGTTCGGGCTGGACTGTTCCCATGAGGCACAGGGTGAGACTGATTTTCATATGACCATGTCTGAACTGGGGTGGCTGAGTGAGCTAAAGAATGGTGATGGATTAAACCCAGATCAGTTGACTGGGGGTGAGAGTGTTTGATTTGCTCAAACGCTCCATCCATCATCCCCTTTTGTGTTGCTTTGTTCGCCCTAAGTTGGCAGGGTATGCTCAGACGTGAGTCCCTTGCTCACTGGGCCACTGGATTCAAGATAGCCTGGCTGATGAGGATTTGCATCTCAAGAAATACCTTGATGAGATGTTGAGGTTAGGGTTAATTCAACATGAGGATTTGCATCTAAAGAAATACCTTGATGAGATGTTGAGGTTAGGGTTAATTCGTCCCTCCTGCTCGCCTGTTTCATCAGCGATTTTTTTCATTCCGAAAAAGGAAGGTACCCTAAGAGCGTGTGTAGACTATAGAACACTGAATAAGGCAACGGTGAAGAACAAATACCTGCTTCCACTCATCCCCGTGTAATAATCTTGTCCAATATAGTTTTTAAATAGGTTGTATTTTAAACATTTTTAACATCATTTTTAAACGTATACGACTTCCTTGCACTGCATTTGCTGAAATTTGTATGAAATGTAATCTCAATTTTATCATTCATTTATACACATTTATGTGCTTTTATATGTTTTTTTATGTGTTTGTAGTATACTTTTATGATTTTAACTAATCGAATAAAGTATTTTTGACTCTGACTCTGACTCATCCCCGTGTTGTTAGACCAACTCCGCAAGGCAACGGTGTTTACCAAGTTGGACTTGCGGGGTGCTTACCATCTTGTACGTGTTCGCCCCGGAGATGAGTGGAAGACGGCGTTTAAGACCAAATATGGCCTATTCGAGTATTGTGTGATGCCGTTTGGGCTCTGCAATGCGCCGGCGGCCTTTCA
Source organism: Lissotriton helveticus (assembly GCF_964261635.1). NCBI lineage: Eukaryota > Metazoa > Chordata > Amphibia > Caudata > Salamandridae > Lissotriton > Lissotriton helveticus. The sequence goes on along the minus strand of NC_136068.1, from coordinate 283,872,629 downwards.
GTTCTTCATTAATGAGGTTCTCAGGGAGCCTCTAGATGTTAGTGTCATCGTCTATCTAGATGATATCTTAATCTTCTCAGAGACCGGTGCTGAACACCAAGAGCATGTGACCCAAGTGCTACAGAAATTGCAAGATCATCATCTGTATGCAAAGCTGGAAAAGTGTCAGTTCAGTACTCCTACAGTGGAGTTCTTGGGGTTTATTATTTCAGCTGGAGGTGTTCAGATGGATCCTAGAAAGATCGCGGCTATTGTTACCTGGCCTATACCAACGTCGGTTAAACACATACAGGTCCTTCTGGGGTTCGCCAATTTTTATCGGCGGTTTATTTCCCACTTTTCCGATATTGTGGCACCTATGACCCGGTTACTGAGAAAAGGGGTTCCCTTCGTGTGGTCCGCTGAGACTCAGGATGCTTTTCAGCAGTTATTGGGGAAGTTTACTTCTGCGCCTGTATTGGTACATCCTGACCCTGCTCTGCCTTTTTTTGTAGAGACAGATGCCTCCTTGTGTGCTGTGGGTGGGGTGTTGTCCCAAAGGGACGTAGAGACCGGTTGTATGCACCCTATAGCCTTTTTTTCTAAGACCTTGCTGCCAGCGGAGCGTAACTATACGGTGGCCGAGAGAGAGTTGTTGGCAGTTAAACTGTCTTTTGAGGAATCCCAAGCCAATGTTTCCCACCAAAACCACCGTAAACACATCTCCTTTGTTTTCTGCATCCCAGGATGCGCCGCTAATGACGAAGAATGACACCATTCCAGAACCATTTCTCTCAATGTAGGAGGAACAAACAACCGACCCTCATGATACAGTAACCCATCCTGGATCAAAACCTGGGGCAACGACAACCATGGGGCCAAATCCAACCGACGCAACTGTTCTTTAACCAAGGACGGAAAATCCTCCATAGTTACCACCCCAACAATCCTGTTACCCTCAATCATGGGTCTATCTTCCTTCACATGTCCCAATTCTCTGGGATCTACATGAATCCGGGAGAGTGCGTCTGATTTTATCTGCTGCGCGGCAGGTCAATAAGTGATAACAAAATCAAATTCGTTAAAAAAAAGAACCCAACGCATCTGGCGTGGTGTCAAAGCACGGGCTGAACGAAAAAACTCCAGATTTTTATGGTCGGTGTATATCGTGATGGTGTGCCGAGCTTCCCATAAATAATGCCGCCATTCCTCAAAAGACAGTTTAACTGCCAACAACTCTCTCTCGGCCACCGTATAGTTACGCTCCGCTGGCAGCAAGGTCTTAGAAAAAAAGGCTATAGGGTGCATACAACCGGTCTCTATAGGTTCCGATAGGGCATACACACGACTGCACGGCAACGGTGTACCAGGTACCAAATCAATCTTACAGTCAAAAGATCTATGGGGGGGGAGAACCTGTGCTCGGCCCTCATCAAACACCTCCTTAAATGCGACGTACTGTAGAGGAACAGAACCCACCTCAGTCACCGCACATGACAACGGGGACACCCACTCGCTCGCCTCCTTATAAGAATGCTTCAAACAATGGGGAGAGTCCAGGGTCACCAATCGCTGAACCCAATCAATCTTAGGATTGTGCTCCTGAAGCCACGGCACCCCCAACACTAAGCCAAAGGACGGGGCGTCTATTAAATCAAAACACACCATCTCAGAGTGTCCATTCTCGCACACAAGGCATAAAGGTACAGTCCGCTGAGTGATGGCACCTGATGTTAATTCCGTACCGTCAATCGCCCTTACAGGCTCTGGCTGTTCTTTCACACAGCAGGGTATCATCAATTTACCTGCTAACGTGATGTCAAGGAAATTCCCAGTGGCACCAGAATCCAGTAGAACTGACACCGGCACTCTATTATTACCCGAAAGCAATAGATTGGCTGTGATGATAAAATGTCTAGGCACCCTGTCTACAGCTCCTAGGACCTCATACGTCCTCTGTATTTCTTCCCTACGTTCAGGACCACCATCATGGTAAATACAAGCTACCTTCTTACAATAAGAGGCACCAGAAGGCTTCACTGGACATTCCCTAGCAAAATGGCCACCCTGACCACAATATAGACACAAATTCTGTTCCCTACGTCGTTTCTTTTCGTCAAAAGACAACGGACCTCTGACCCCACCAATCTCCATCGGTTCAGACACATTCTTGGCTTCCACAGCGGTCTTCACCTCAGGTTTAACAAAACCCCCGCGGCACACCTGAAAACGATTCCTCTCCCCACATCTCTCAGACAATCTATGGTTCAATTTAACCACAAGGTCAATAAATGCCGCACAGTCATTCGGGGGATCCACCACCTGCGATACCACATCCTTAAGATCCTCAGAAAGACCTTGATAGAACAGAGAAGTTCTTTTATCCATGGGCCAATGGTTTTCGGACACTAGGCGGTTAAATGTAGAAATGTACGTAAGCAAATCCTGCCTGCCCTGCCGCAGCTTAGGTAATTCTGCATCGCTAGCCTGCATAAATGCATGTTTTGCAAACAATCCATGCATTAATTCCTTAAATGCGGGATAATTATATAATACTCGATCGTCACTGTCTATCAAGGGAATAGACCATTGGGCAGCAGTACCAGCCAAATACGAAATCGTGAAAGCTACCTTGGCCATGTCATTGGGGAAAGCAGTGGGCCTACACATGAAATGGAGTTGGCACTGATTCATGAAAGTGCCAAACATTTCACTATCCCCTGTGAATCTCTCTGGAGGAGCCAAGGGCACAGGAACAGGTGAATTAACGGTAACGGCTAGTGGAACCCCGCCACCGGGACTCTGACCCGTCCCCCCGGCATAGTGAAAGGTTGCGGGCTGCAGAACAGGACCTTGAACCCTAGACTGACCCTGTTCTCTAATCTTCATGGCCCCAAGTTCCTGCTTTAACCCTGCATTTTCCTGTCGTAAGTCCTGCACTTGGTTCTGTAAGGCAGCTGTAGCGCCCATGACATCCTGCATTGTCGGAGCGCTGGCTCCTGTTTGATCGTCCATTCTCGTCCAGGCAGTGCTATTATCTACGTGGGCTTGGTATTCTGTTGAGTTCCTCCTCCAAAGCCCGAACACTGCAGGAACGAAAAATGGCCCGATCCACTACCCTTGCCCATAAGCGACTCACTGGACGTCATACAATGAGTCAGCAAAGGGGCAATAGACAGGGGGCAGGAAAGGGGAATAGACAAATAAGGGGCACCCGGACTGCTTCCTTCAAGTATGGTAAGAACAGGGGATTTCTGCCTCCACGTTTCTGCACCTACAAAACAGATCATACATTACACTCTAATACACTGCCTTCGATAACCCCCATAGCCTCCCCATCCATGACCATGCCTGGCAACACACAAACACCTCCTTACCCGTAGTTGGTACACAGGAATCTTGTGGAGGGATCCGACACTGTATATCAGCAAAGGGCAATCCAAGGGGAGAAATGACAGGACTTTGATGGCTCTTTCCTTTATATCGGAGCCTTCAATAAAAGGGGATAAAAGTCGTTCTATGACAGAAAAAACCCTGTTATGTCCTCTAATTACCGAGGAAGGGTCAAGGTTTTGGGAAACAACCGGCATGAACGTCCAGCGAAGACGGCTTCCGCTGCTGCGTCGACCCGATCCGTAAGCGTCTGTTTTTTGGGTCCGCCCCACACAACGAAGCGGATGGTAACACAGGACGCGGAAGTGCGTCTCGAATAACAGTCAAAGTTCGTCTCCACACACACACAACAATCCCGCCGGACTGCTGCTGTTCATCAGAAAAGAGGGCGCTGGAGCCCCAGCGATCATTATCCCGTCCGGGCTGAAAAGTCCAAAAAACAACACAAAAAGGGGCAAGGCAAGGGAAACAACAACAGGAAAGATAGGGACAAGAAAAGGAAGGGCCAGAGGTTCCTAAGTCCGTGCCTACGAGCCTGTAAGCACGGTAAATCCAGTAACGACCAGAGCCCAGAACCAGGAACCAAACGAGTAGATACCAAGCAATATGGGAAGGGAGAATCCAGCTATTAACTCCCACAGGTAGGTCACGTGATCACACAGACATGGTCATGAAAAGAGGACTAGGCCAGATCCCTAACACATAGTGGTGCATTGTTCCCACTGTCACAAAAGTGACGCAACGGCGGCATAAAAGTGTCGCAAGGGGCTTATAAATCTGCCCCTTGGTTTTTTGCCATTGACGACCTATTACCACTTTATTTAAGTGGTAATAGATTAAACTTTTAATGTATATATTTTTATAGCATTTTAGGATGAAAAGCCTTTTTTCCAAGTAGTGCGGTAATTTGTAATGATTTATGAGCTTCTCCATACACTTTTTTGAGCACAATTAAATATGTTAAAAAAACAAAATACACTTTATCACACTATATTTGTAGAATATGGTGTCTTTTTCAATCTTAAAACCATTTTATTTTATACTACAGTAGTACTGTAGCACGTTATTTAAAATATATATATATATATATAAAAATATAAATATTTTTCTATACCTACTACCACTTTACTAAACTGATAATAGGCATGAGAAAAATACCAAACCTAATACTTACCTAGATCGGAAGGTGTAACGCACAACATAAGCAAATTTGCCCTAAAAACAACATGGCTCCCTTTGACTTTTGTAATGGTAGTCATTACCCAATCACTAAATGACTTGTCATCGCTATAATCCATAATACTTCCGCGAAATTTTATGAAAACACTATGGGAACAGATATCACTACATTGAAAAACCTCATAACTTTAAAAAAACGTATTCTACTTACCTGCAGTACCCAAAAGAATCTTCTGCATACCCTAATATCTAATGCTGCCAAATCTCATCAAAACACGATTGGCCGTTTTTGCGCTATGCAAAATAGCAAAATATAGAATTTTATGTAAAATGCACTGGAAATCAAGCCTGTTTTACCCCCCCCCCCCTTTTTTGCACTTCCAAGACCAAACGCTGCAAACCTTTCAGTCTCCCCACAATGAAACGGGTGCACGAGGTCTGCAAAGTTTCACAGACTTTCGGCAAACAAGTGCAGTTATTAAGGGATAAAAATCTAAACAATCCCTATCTCTGGTGACCCTAACTATAACTACAGAGTGACTACTGCCACTATGTAATATATGTCACATACTGTAGTGTTAGATTTCATAAAGAATTTCAACACACTTTCTGATGTACACTGACTCTTTTGTATTAACCAAAAATAGTGGATGATTGCTACAGCTTTTAAAAACAGTAACAATGGGGGGGTCAGATGCTTGAATTAATCTCAGCCACTGGCAATTACTCGGGTTCCCATCCAAGTCCACCGTTTTTTGCCCAACATGCCATCTCACATTAACCCCACCTATAAGCAAATTAGCCTTGATCCTGCCTCAATAGGAACAGTCTAGATCAAATTGCCTGGCTAGGATTTCAGAACCAAAATAGAAGCAACCTAAGAACTGTTTCACCTTGATTAGGGCTAGTCAGTACAAAAAAGCTTGATTCCATTGGCACAGTGGGCACGGGAAACACGCCTGGCCATGCATGTTGCAACTTTGGGATCAATCTGAATAAATGTGATAGGTGGGATGCTTGAATTAATTTTAGCCACTGGCAATTACTTGGGCTGCCTCCCAGTCCATCATTTTTTATCCATAACCATATGCTAATAAGTCTTAGCCCTGTCCCAAGACTGGCCAAATAGATAAGCTATGTCCCTTCTGTACAGAATCATAAGCAAGTGAGGAATATAAGTTTAAAGTTTAATAATCGAAGAGAGAGAAAAAAATGGTGAATGCAAAGGAGAGAAATGCAATGTTAAAAATGTAATGCAGTAATTGTACTTGGCAATCAATCTTATCACTTACCTAAATCAGCTATGTAGCCTAATTCGAAAGCAAAAGAATCCTAACCTACAATAGTCAACTGCACCACTTACCACACTAGCATACATTACTATAAACCAATCCTTCACCCTCATCCTTCTCACTCGCCATGATCCATAAGTATAACTAACATCCTTATGCTACAGAAAACATGAACCTTAACACTAATACTATAAAAAAAATCATTTAACAATCCTAAACCTCTTTCAGGCCTATAAATGTGGACATTTTTGATTATATTATTTTACTTCTACATGTAACACCAAGCCCAGATGTGTTTCTACCTTGGTGGGCCTCATTAGTGACATACGGCTTGCATTTTATGGCCTAGTGACCTTTGATACCCATGTCTTGGTATACTTATCCCATGTAGGATAGCATCCCTGACAAGAAAAGAAAGTGATGAATTGATTGGCTACTGTGATTGATCTCAGCTATTGGTTTCTATTTTGAGCTGAATTGCAGTCCATCATTGTTTGCTCACTATCAATCTAACTGAACTAGCCGTATACAAAATGGACTTGACCCCACCCCAAAAGGATCGGTCCACCCTGAAGTTCTAGGCAAGTGCCCTTTGTAGCTATCCTGAAATATCTTGAAATGGTTAGGCATCCTTAATATTATGCAGCTTGCCTAGATATTTTGGGCGGGGCTCTGTCTATTAGCGCAGAGCTAAGGATGACTTAGTTTTGGTTGTACCCTGTCTGTAAAGGCAGAGAAGAGCTAAATAAATTTAAGAATGGAAGTGACTCAGAGTAATTACTAGCGGGCAGATTAATTCAAGCATTAAAACCAATTATTTTTGCTATATTAGTTAGTCCCCCCTAATTTGAATGTCAATAACTACATAGGGGCCTTAGTTTGTTGTGCCATACGGCTTAAAATGCACCTCACTGATGAGTCCTGACACTGATGAAAGTGGTCTTGAGTTAATCTGAACTAAACCTGGTTTGAAAAGGCAGAGATGAGTTGAACAATGCAAGTTAAGTAAACTCATTTATCACCTTTTTACTGTTCTACATAAAAGCAGTTAGAGACAGATATACAAAGCATTTTTATGATAATTCAAACACTCAAAATAGCAGTTTGTGACGCAAGAAATGCTTTTTGCACTGTACTAAATCCATTGAGTCAGTACCATTTTTTTTTCTGATTAGTAAAATGGATTCAGAAATGGACAGAGGGAAAAAATGGCACCTAGGAAACGGTCGAATACCAGTATGCTGCCCGAGCTCCCTTAGATCTCACATGGCTTGCCACAATGGAGTGAATACATATACCTGCTTTCTCCAGTGTGTGACTTCTTGCACTGTTTTTTTCTGGTTTTGAGAGACAGTTACTGCCTCCCAGTGTGTTAGCGGGGTTCTGGTGTCAGCCTGATCTGCACTGGCTACAGTCTGTGAAGACTTTTACCCCTGTAGGATGGGCATGGAAGAGTAAAGAATTAAAGGAAGAAAAAGAACAGAGAGGAAGAACCAAGAGAGGAAAGAGGTTGCCTAGCACAGCACAGGCTGCTATTACTCCTGGAAGCCTCATGGATATCCAGCCTGTAAGGGCTGCAATGCATACTGATGTTTCTCCACCACTGTGCCTTCACCCGTAAAAACCTCTTCTTATCCCCATATAGAGATAACTCAAGAGAAATTAAGTGAGACACTAACCACCCAGTAGGAGTAGAACCTGCCTAGCCATGCTAGAGAGACAGGCAACGGGGCCTACAGATGTAAGACAGCAATCTAAAGGGGGCCTTCAGTGTCTTGGAGCCAGGGAATAAAGGAAGCTATACAACTCTGCAAGAAAACTTGATCCCATTGACAGATAAACATTTTCAACAAGCAGCAATTAATTCCCTATGTACCATAGGGCTCCTGGGTGCCATATTCACTGCAGAGGATATAGATACCCCAACTATGATGCCACTTTTACCAGAGCAACTGCAAAATGTCAATTATGTTCTGGATCCCATAGGGACCAGAGAAGTTAACAAAATGCAAGTACCATGCACTAACAGATTAACTGCACACTCCGTAACTGGGAATGTTGATACACCAGAGAACGAAGATCCTCAAGTGGCCCATACCCCAATAAGAAGTGTATCTGTAACTGACCCTGGAGTGAATACAGAATGAGTTTGTGTTAGCATGGAGATCTGGTCAGAGAAACCTGCTGAATTAGATAGCTCATATACATATAACTCATCCTTAAACGTTAATAAACAAATGCTCGGATGTATCTTGAGGGAAATCAAGACTGTCAAGAAAGTTCATAAGGAACAACCCCCCCAAATTGAATATTAACTAATAAGTTGGACATTCTAGATGAAAGGTTGACCCTTTTTATGGAAGACCAACAAGAAAAGGAGGTCCTTCTTACATGGCTTGAGGAGTAGGTCAAGGCAAACACAGGCAGATATGATCACCAGCTTCCAACACTGGCCAGAAAAGAGCAAAGACCTTGAAAAATGGGTTCAAATTCTCTAACTTGTAGGCAATTGGAGAGACGTCAGAGATTGGCCATTGGGAAATGATACAAAGAGTCTCTCAGTTGCTTTTAGATACTATTGGCTCTGACCTAAAATATTTTGCCTCAACTAAGGACCTGTCAATCGTCAGGACTCATCAAGTCCAATCTGTTTCACCTAAAGTGGGTGCTAAACCTTTGACTATTATAGCCTTCTTCCAAAACTTCATTAGAAAGGAAGCAGTGCTGGCAGTGGGCAGACAAAAAAAGGGAATTATCACAGGACAAGGTTTTTAATTTCCTGTATTTCAGGGTCTGGCATGAGAATACTCTAAAACGTAGAGGGAGCTAAGAGCCACGATCCCGGAGTTGAAGGGACATCTTATTCCTGTCTCAATGAAAGGACTTAACTTAAGAATCAATTGACATTGTGAATTTTAAAGCATTTCAGAGCCGCAGGACACACTGCAGTTTATTGCAACCTAGAATCAAGCAGTACCCTGGCAATCACAACCTGCTGAACGATTAAGTTATTGAACTATATGACTCCCCTTGTGTGGGTTATTTGTCTTTCTCTTCTCCTTTTCCTATTAGTGGGCAGTACTGGGCGTGGTGCCAGTTTTACCCATTAGATTAATTAATTAGCATTCATTATGAAGTGGTGGAGTAGAGCTCTAAAAGCCACCAGGCATGCCCCAGAGGTTTTTCTTAGGGGTAGGGTAACCAACCTAAGGCACCCACGGTGTGGAGGTGGTGAGGGTGTGAGGACACCAAAATGGAACACCAAGGTGGAGTAGGGGGTAAGGAGAAGAATAATTTAAAAAGCAGAGGGCATCAAAATTTCTGTTTTATATAGACAATGATTGCTTCTAATATTAGGAGAGTTACACTCAAAGTCAAAGGGCTAAACTTCAGATTACAACAGAAAATCATTGTTTTAGAGTTGAGCAGATTAAAGGCAGATATAGCCTGTCTTCAGGAGACTAAATTATCAGTAAAGGACAAATAATAATATCAGTGTGTAGGGGCTAAATTAGTATATAAGATTTCAATCACCCCATCAATAAACGGAAGCGCATCAATTTGTTTTTAAACACATTTTCAAATAACACCTCAAAACAGATGACGCCACAAGGAGGTGAATAATAATTACACTGCATTCAGAAACCACTACACTTAGCATATGCTTCTTATATAGAGCAAATTCAAATGATCTAACCATCTTTATTGAACTATACATATCAGAGGACTATTTATTTGCAGGTGACTTTAATTACATTCAGTAACCTGTATTCAACACCACACACATCAATGGCCATCTGTTGGACTAGGAATGCAAACAGTCCACTAGTGGATCAAGATAAACTTCATAGATCTGTGGATATGGAATAGCCCTACGAAAATAGACTAGACAGTCTATTCCCATGTTCATCATCATTACTCTAGGTTAGACTTTTTTATTAATTAGTGGAACACTAGTACCTTTGTTGAATGTTACATTTATTCCAACTTGACTACGTTCCCCTCTCTCTGCATCTAACAGTCCTTAGTAGTCAACCTGCCATACAGCTGTGGACCTTCCCAACGTATTTACTACAAGAACAACGATACCTAAAAGAATTACGCATTCAGAGTACATATCAGTTAACCAAGGCCCGACCAGTGGAAGGATTGACTGGGACACAGTAAAAGCTTTTATAAGAAGGTTCACCAAAAAATGTGTAGCTCACAATAGACAGCTGAAACAAATCAAAGAGAATAATCTTATCACTCATACCCAATCCAAATTAATCGCAATTCCTGAAAACGCAATCTTAAAAACAATAACTCGGCAAAAGATTCTAAAACTCTGTTCACAAATTAAAACCATTCCAGGAAATATAAACATCTATAGTTTGTGCATTGTGATAAAATTAATGCTTTTTTGGTTGCTCAAACATGAATCAATGCCACTGTGTTAAGGGTGTTACTTACTAAAACCAGAAAGGGGGAAGTTATTACAGATCAATTTGGTATTGTTGAAAGATGTTGGGGCTATTACTAAGTATTATACTCCACAAATAACGTTAATATTCCCATGTCTGAAACCTACAAAATAAATTTTATGATGGTTGTCAATGGGCAACAATTTATCTATACTTTACAATCTTGATATCGTAGAAATATCTCAACCTATTACTTGCCAGGAAATGGCCAATACTATTAAATTAGTTCCACCAGGTGAAGCTGCAGGCATTCATGCAGTCCCTACTAAATTATACAAGCTGATACTTCCAGGAATAGCTTCTCTTTTTTCCAGCTGCTTACTAAATTATGGCAACAGGCATCTGTACCGGAGTCATGAAACAGTGCCATATTATGGTATTCTTTAAGAAGACTTTTTCTCCTGATCTTGTCAGCTCTCACTTTATTTATTTACTTTATAGCTATTATAAAATAAGACAAATCTGTGCTAAAATTATTGCAATTCTTGCAACAATCCTTAATAGCAAAATTGACAGTTTAATATTGCCTTGGCAACATGGATTTGTACCATGGAGGGACACCACCATACACATTAACCTAAGCAACGATACTCATTGAGTGGACAAAATCCTCTGCACAACGATTAGCACTTACAGGTGCCAAACAGGCATTTGTCAGGGTGGTATGGTGTTTCTGGTATAGGGTTAATGCAACATGTGGAAATCTGGGCACTGATTGTTAAATTAATTAAAGAGATCAACCTCTTGTCACAATATCAGTTAAGAGGTTTAATTTGGAGAAGCTTTCAATCATATGGGACACACGCCATTGATGTCCTCTCTCATCCCTTCTATTTGCCTTGTAAATGGAGCCTCTTTTGTGAATGATAAATGATATTTTCGGTGTTGAACCTGTTACTCTACCTGGTCAAGTGATTAAATGAATGGCCTATGCTGACAATGTTCTACTGGTTACATGGAGTCTTTTAAGAATGTTTTTGTGGTGCAGGAGATAACAACGGAATTTGGTAGCCTTTCAAGCTATAAGCTTAATGTCAACAAAACAGAATGCATTTGCATAGGGTTCTCTGAACTCCCCTCCATCTTCACTCAAGTATGAGATCTTTAGGGGTGAGGCTCACAAATACATGCATGGTACTTTATGATGTGAATTATAATCTTCCTCATATTGAATAAATGGGAAAAGCTCACTATCACAGTATTAGGTTACATAAATATTATCAAAATCGTAATACTCCCCATGTTATGCTATTTTTTTATTTTTTAGATCTTTACCAATAAATCTTTCTCCACCCCCTTCTAAAAAGTTAGATAAACTAATATCTTCTTTCATCCATGCCCATAGAAAGTCATCTAGGGCAATGTGATTTTTACAACAGCCCTATGCAAAGGGGGATGGGCTATACTGAATTTTCATTTGAGTTACTGGACTGCTTTCTGCAAAAGTTTTTTTTTTTTTATCAAAAAAACTATCAATACTTCAATATTTATATCGGTAATATTGGTCCACCCTTCATATCTATAACTCTTCCACTTTGCAGCTTTTCTGATCATAAATACCAACCAAGACATGGGTGATGCAAATGTTTCATAGGTTTCAGGTCAATTTGATAATATTGCTAGAAGGCGGTAACTGTTACAATGAGCGCACAGCAATTGTAGGTATGTATCCAACAAACAAAGTCAGTTTGGTGCTCCAGGAAGGAGAGAGCCAGTTACCATGACTCAACAGCTGAGCCAGCACGTGGTTCAGTTTCACAATGTAGATAAAGTCCTTTCCGAGCACTCAAGATATCAATAAACAACAGTCTTCCAGTATAGTAGAAGGTATTGCTTAAGTGTCGCAGCATCCCACCATTTATTTAGCTCAGTACGTTTAAGTGACTCTAACTTGATGAACTTGGCTCTAAGACCTTCTTTCTTAGAACTAGTTGATGGTCCTACAGCTGATCCAATGGTGCCACCAGCTACTAAATTCTTGAACAATAGCTCTACGTTCTTATCCCTATTCATTTTACCTATGCGGCTGCTCACAAAACAACTTAAATTCCTAGAAGGCGGTAACAGTTACAATGAGCGCACAGCAATTGTAGGTATGTATCCAACAAACAAAGTCAGTTTGGTGCTCCAGGAAGGAGAGAGCCAGTTACCATGACACAACAGCTGAGCCAGCACGTGGTTCAGTTTCACAATGTAGATAAAGTCCTTTCCGAGCACTCAAGATATCAATAAACAACAGTCTTCCAGTATAGTAGAAGGTATTGCTTAAGTGTCGCAGCATCCCACCATTTATTTAGCTCAGTACGTTTAAGTGACTCTAACTTGATGAACTTCGCTCTAAGACCTTCTTTCTTAGAACTAGTTGATGGTCCTACAGCTGATCCAATGGTGCCACCAGCTACTAAATTCTTGAACAATAGCTCTGCCTCCTTATCCCTATTCATTTTACCTATGCGGCTGCTCACAAATACTGATTGCAAGATTACTGGAACGTAGTTGTAATTTACATTACACACGCAAAAGTGGTATTTATTTAAAGTGTTCACTTGTACCAGGTGCCAGTTTGAAAAGGCAGACAGACTACACATGTTTGCAACATGCCCAGTGTATTTCGGGAGGAGGTGCTAACTCAGATATCTACTGATGTACAAAATGTTTTTAAGTTTGACACATTTTCAACATGACGGGATTTATTAGTGAGGTGTGTATCCCATTTTTGTCTTGCCATATTATTGGCAAGAACACAAGTAGCCAATTAATAGACTAGACTATTTTACCTGATGTTTCTTGGGTCCAGGAAGTTCTAGAAGTATATTATTTTCAAAAAATCAAAAAATGCGCTTAACTCCTTCAATAGATTTAGGAGAGTATGGGAACATGTACAGAGGGAGAATATGATATAATATTATATGATTTCATCTAATTCCCCTTATAGGATGGTATGCCTGCTGTTATTAATTATAAAACGGACGATCCAAAAGCATGAGTCTTGGGTAAATGTTTATGAATCTGTGAATTTGGATATTGTAGTACTGCTGTCTGTCCTGATATTAGTATTATTTTTTTTTTATTTTTTTTTTTAAAACCTTTATTGAACAATGAAAGCTCACAAATACTGGCCTACAACCCCACGGGCTGGCCAGAACAGAATGGTCAAATAACCAGCATACAAAAAGAAGATCTGCACAGGATATAACATCAGGAGCACTGGTGAAGCAATAAAAACCATCGAGCGTTCAGCAAGAGCAGGATAATAAAGGTTAATTTTCTAGCACGGGGAGGGGACCAAAGGAATAACGGGCCGTATATGAGAGTACAAGGGAGGGACCGTGGCAAGCCGCCATTTTATAGACACAACGTAAGAAAATGAAACCATATAATCAAATCTAGCAAAGGACAGAAACAGAATCAGACCATCAAATAGCGACAGTGGCAACAGTCAATCGAGCTCACTCACCTCCGCCCCTACCCGAACAAAGAAGACGTGGTCAAAAAGCCCCATCACAAAGACTACGCAATACGTACCCCAACGGAAAAAGGGAACCTCCATAAAGGAGGAAGGGAAAGAGGGAGAAAAAGACAACAAAAGGAACACCCGCCAGACCATGCACCCCCAGGGGGAAAAACAGGACAATAAAACCGGCATGCGATGTAACAGAAACACGATACCAGAATAGGCAGCGAACCACAATCAGCCACACACCGGAAGAAGGACAGAAAACCCCCGGGGGAGATACGAGGTGACAGAGTCCCGAAAAAGTGAATACACAAGAGCCATAGAACAAAAAAGGGGAAAATAAGGGGGGAAAAAGACCCCCCGACACAAACAGACCCCCCCCACCCACCCTTAAGCCCACCCTGCACCCCTGCAGAAGGCTACGGCCTACCCCCCCCGCAGCGTGCCTGTCGCCCTAAGTAGAACCCGAAATATAGTGGAGCAAGAAAAGTTGGAATTAAAAGACAAAAAAAAAAAAAGGGGGGGGGGGAAGGAAGGGAAGGAAAGAAGGGAGTAAAGACATACAAACATACACACGGGGGAGGGCCAAAGACAGGAGTAAACGCACCCATCCACCCGCCCGGGTTAAAGGTCCAAGTCCTCGGGAAGCCAAAGAGTATCAGGCCAAAGTCCAGGAGCACTAACCAGTTACACAGAACCATATCAGGACACAGAGATCATCCAAGCCGTTCATGAGCTACCGCATATAAGAGTCAGTTTTCATCAGCCCTGACCCTTTTTATCCAAAGCAATAAGGGTCCGATCCAACGAGGACCCTGCCAGAAAGAACAGAAGGCAGGCAGCAGGAGAGTCCAACGGCAGTCCAAAAAAGTCACAGGAAGAAAAGCACGGAAGATCCAGGAAAATCACAGAATGTAGCAAACGATGCAGGCACAGTTCCAAGGATATATCCATAAAAACCGACCCATCCGGGCCGGCACAGGAGACGTCATCGGGCAGTGGTGATTGAGAGGGACCAGGAGAATCATGAAAGTCCGGCAAAACAAAATCCAGCTCCCGGGCCAAGGGCAGAGGAGGCAGCACAGGAGGAGAAGGCGCCATCAGGTTACGCACCTCCGGGGCGGCAGCCGGGACCGAGTCCGCCAGGAGAGTACCAGCCAAACCCCGCGATATCAATGCCTCATCCGGTCGTGGGGGCCCGGGAGGCCCGAAGTGAGGAACCGTCTCCAGAGCCAGGAGTGGCGCGGCCACCGAGAGCCGCCAGGATAGCAGGATGTTTAAGATCCCCTTAAGTGCAGGAAAACCTTCACAGTATCCGACACCCGGGCCTTGCGGCGGGCCCCCAGTGCTCGTCCGGGCCCGGCCCAAACAAATGGGGTTGGTCGCCATCTTGAGAGCCCGAACAGGCCGCGCGGCCAACAACCTCCGCCGGGGCGGCAGTCAAGCAGATGAAGTCCCGCCGACAGGCAGAAGAACACCCCGGACAGGAAGGGGGGCCACCAGAAGAAGGGGATTCGCCGGCCCCCCAATGTCGCCAGTCCCGATCTCCGAGTCCGGGCGGCAAAGAACAAAATGGCCGGACCGGAGAACAAAGGGGGAGGAAGCTGAACACACGAGGAACCCCAATAATGAAGGGCAGCGTCACCATCCAAGGCTGCCGCCACACAGGAGTCTCTCAGCCAGGAACCTCCGGCTCACACGAACAGCGGCCCTCCAATCACCTCCAGTGCGCCCCGAAGGGCAAGCCCGCAGGCTGCATCCGGCCCAGGAGCCGGGACGAAGAACCAGGCCAGTCCGCTCTCGAGTCCCGGGAATGGTCGGGGGCACTGCACCGGACCCACAGCAGCCAGGACAACCGGAACAAGTGGTAAGTGCCTGCAGTGCGTCGTAGTAGTACCACACAGCAAGGAGGGCTTCCCGGGGCAGGATAAATGCAGGATAAATGTGAAAAACACAGGCGGGCGAACGGAGCCGAGCTAAAGCGCGGCCATCTCGGTCGCGAGCTAGGCTCCTCCCCCCGATATTAGTATTATTGTGTAAACCATCCAGAGTTACTACATTTTTTTAGGAATTCCACTAAGCTGTTATTAGATACATATGTTAATATATTCTTTGTAATTCTTGGTGAGCCCATTGACAAACTAAAAATAACATAGGTTTAGAAATGGATAAGGAATCGCTATTTGGAAGGAGCATGTTATAGGCGTACCTTCCAAATAGGGATTCCTATCCATATATATCAATGGCTTAGGACAGAAATAGTGGACATAAATTATTGAAAAATTACTGACCTCCAAGTTCGGGTATGAGCATTTAAATAATGTTTGTGTAGAAAAGTGCCCTTTTTTGTATGGTCACCCCTCGCCGTCACTTTATGCTCCAAATACTGATGGTTATGAATCTGCTGCCCAGACCTCAGTGCCCGTGCTCTTCCCCCAAAACTGTTATATTCAACTTGTTAATCCCAAATTGGCAAAGACTTTACCCTCTTATAGGTCCCCAGTATATAGTATCAGGGGTACCCAGCACATAGGTGATAAAGGGGTTTCCAAAGCTGCAGCACAATTGTGTGCCACCCTGAGTCACCCAAGTAAACTGCTGATAGCAAGTATTTTATTACAGATTGCAGGGGCAGTGCATACTGCTTGAACTCGACTGTCCCCTCTCCATGTGTGGCACAGTCAATACACTATTTTTAATACATGTCAGACACCCCTAAGGAAGGCCTCCTGAGCCCAGTAGGCAGGGTGTAGTATATTAAGTGTGAGGACATATAAGTGCAAGCCTATATGCCCCTACAGGGGCATTCCCCTTTGCAAACTACTTTATGTGTTAGTGGTCCATATGATAACATGGGCTGCTACTTGGGATTTCTGGGGTATGCAGCTCCATTATGCTACCACCGAAATATGTCATGTTTGGTATCATGCAACGTGCCTTCTCACCTCTGAAACAAATCTTGTATTTTAGGAATTGTGGTACCTTAGCGGTTGCCCAACTGGTTGCCCCATCTTTTCTGTGCTCTGCCTGACCAGCCTGCGCTTCCCGTGTTTGCTGCCACCAAGACAGGACTCTGACCTCCTGCCAGGCAATGTGATCACCTACAGGAGTCAGGAAAAACATTTTGGGCATGGATAAGGTCACACCACCCCTCTCCCAAGGAGGCTAATGGAGTGACACATCAAGACAGTGAGCTTCAAAGGCTGCACCACCTCTGATATGCATCAGGGCTGACTCTCAGAGGAGAAAACAGCGCTCCTCCTGCGGCAGGCACATTTGCACCTGAATAGTCTGGAAATTAGTTAGTCAAGGAGGTGTACACCTGTAGAAGGCTAGCCACACCTCAAGGGTGGGCAGCCTGGTTTGTTCTCTACAATTTGATTTCTTGCCATGTTTAGAAGTGGATGAATAGAGTGCTCTGGGTAGGAAAGTTTACCCGTACCTCTGAATGTGGTCACCTCGTGTGAATCCAAGGATCATCTTTGGGATATCGTGATAGTATTACATGGTGAGGACTAACCCCAATAACCATATAATACTCCATTTTCCAACAGATTGTTTTGTGGTTGTGAATGTTAAAAAAAATGTTGTTGTGGAGTATTTGGCAGTCCATAGGGCCACTAACACCTCTCAAACAAACCTTTTTTAAAGATAACTTTTCTTTTTAAAAGCAGTCTAATATCCATTAAGAAAAATAGTTAGAATTTTAAGAAAAGGTTTGCTATATTGAAAATCAATCACAAAACTCGTGAATAACTGACCATTTCAGTCTACCATCCCTGTGATTGTGGCCAAGGAAATTGAATTGAAATTTGTGACCTAGGTAATGGAAATTAATTAGATAGGTTTGCAACTAAATCAAATTCTGTTTTGTTATGAACGTATCTAATGGTGCATAGGTTGGTTGCTTAAAATATGATATGTTTGCAAAAATACTTTTTACAAATTGAAACCAGTATTTTGCGACAAGTAAATTGTACATCTAGACACATGGCTGATTGTCAAGAAATTGCTTTACATAAATACTAGAAATGTATTTTGTACTTAAATGCATATACATTTGCTGTTGATTAGT
Source organism: Lissotriton helveticus (assembly GCF_964261635.1). NCBI lineage: Eukaryota > Metazoa > Chordata > Amphibia > Caudata > Salamandridae > Lissotriton > Lissotriton helveticus. The sequence continues at coordinate 283,854,791 of NC_136068.1, read as the reverse complement.
GGACATTTTCGTGACAATATTGAAACTTTGGCATTAGGGAATCATTGTGTGTTTAACAAAATATTAATATCAACAGGAAAGAACTTACAAATAAAACAACTGTAAATTAACCAGTTATAGCGGTTGAATCATGAATTTTCAAAGGATTCTCAACTTGTACACTGAATGTTAAAGAATGCAACTCGGCAGTAATGATTGCTTGGAAGACTCCGAAGGTGTTTGTAAGAGGGTGCTGTCTAGTAACTATGAGCCCAATATCGAGTTTGCAGGTAATCCGTCGCAAATGTGATGGTGTACCCTGATTGTCAAATCCTCGGTCACCTGCATCATTTAGGGATGGAATGACCATACACATTCCTTTGATGAACCCTGTGGGTCTTTTGACAGAGCACTTCCTGCAACAGCCTAATGTGTTAGGGTCCATCAGAGGAAGGGCATTACAATGCCTGCACTATTTAGGATGGTCAGTGTGATGTTTTTCTTTTCCTGTTCACCACTGCCGGGAAAAACCTGGTGGTGAAGGGGGAAAAAAAATACCCCCTCTGAACCCGGGAGAAAAGTCCCAGAGTGAGAGGGTCATTAGTTTTTGTTTCTTTGAAACAAACTCCCACTTTAGGAGTTTGATCTGAAAAACAAAAAGATGGTATAAGTTTGGTGAATGGCCGTCAATTCTGAAAGCAGGCATCTACCAAACATTTTGTAAATTGAAAGGAACCAAGGATGATGATGGTTTCTTTCAAGGTACAGATATAAGCGATGGGCCAGTAGTCACCTGTAAATTTGACTGATAGTAGTCTGTTAGGATGGCTGAGACAATGTACTCCATCACCAGGGTGGATAGAGTACCGTCTGTCAACCCATAAATCAGGCCCTAAATTTGAATCTCAACTTTGTGATTAGGTAACTTGGTAATCACAGGTCACTTTACTACCTTGGGCTTCTATCCATATACATGCCAAATAAAGACAACACTTACAGGTGATTCGCTTTGCAGAATGGGTGTCTGTCTTTCTCAAGAGAAACAAAACTTGATCCTATACTGTCAAACCTGTAAGTGGAGTCTTTGCAAGTGGGCAGGTTGCAGTAGCCTTAGCCTTCCATGTGTTGCACCAGAAGAAGGTGAAAAAAGTGTCTGCTAGGACTTTTGCAGACTTGTATTCACTCAAATGGACGATTGTCTTCATGGCACATCTGCACAAACCAACAAACTGACCTTTCTATGGAAGTTAAAATGTAGGAGTATAAGAAGCAGAATCCCACTCCAAAGGGATCTAATAGTCTGTCAGAACAACTACACAATTGGTGGTCCTTTCAAAAGGTTGTTGGTGCTCCTAGAAAGTATGCAAAGCTACTAGGTGTAATGTAGTGTGTGTGCAGTGCAAAGGGATAGGAATACAGAGAACCACACCTCTCCCCAATAAGCCGTAAGAACCACAAACAGATAAACACAACAGTCCCATGCAGTCGCCTGTAGCGTAAAATCAAATTAGTTCAGTATAGTAATAACAGTGGGATATTGTCAACAAGTGTAATTGTGTCATACCTACTGTAGCCTAAGTGTACATTTGTATGTTTCTTAGCCCTGAAGAAGTCGCGGTATACTATCCTGAGACTCACAACGAAACACATGTTGGCTAAGGCTAAGAATAACTGCATAGAAGAAAAGCATTAAATTGAATCAAAAAACCGAGCAGAGTACCGTTACTATTACTATACTGTTGCTAATTTGATTTTGCACTGCAGGCATGTGCAGGGGTCTGTCAGAACAAAGCCATGAAAACTTAGCGGATGATTGTTCGTCAGCAATTTGAGAAATCTTTTAACATAACAGCAATTAAGCTACAAAATCATTCTTTGTTTGGAACAAATCGGTTGTAACAAAGACTTTGTTCAGTCCACTCCATTTTTAGGCCGAGCCTAGAGGCAGAGCGCATGCGCTGCTCTGCAAGGCATGCTCTATTGAAGTATGCACATGAAGCCCCTCCCACTCTCCGCCCATATTTGTCATTGGCTTGTGTCATTGTCCTTCATAAATGCTGGCTTCTGATTTGTAAATAGGCTTCTTAGTCCCTCCTTAGTACCGCCTTGTCTTCATTTGTATCCTCCTATGGCGACTGGCCCTTTTACTTCGGTTGTTACACGGTACCTGTGATTTAGTCTGAAAGCACCTTTTTCTTTATTGAATTTCTCTTACTTCAGACAGGACCTGCGCTGCTTCAGCTGGAACCGCTCGTGTTTTTAAGCAGCACAGCCCGCTTTATCTTAACTTATGTGTTTTTAAATTACCTTAGCATGGGCACCCGTTTCACTGTAACACGGGCGCCTGCTTTTACTTTAACCCTGCACCCAGCATTATCTCAATTCCCCACCCAGCCCGTCACTGATTAATCTCGCTCCATTGCCCTCGTGTCTGTTTCTCCGCCTTCTCCCACCAAGCAGGCCTAAAACCCCGCTTCGTCCACAAGATCATCTACATTGCCTCTCTCCTTGCTTGTGTGATTTGCCCAGGATTGCAGGATGTTGCAACGGCCGGGGTCGGGATTCGAACCTGGTTCCCAAGTAGACAGCGTTGGTTCTTAATGATATGGAAAAGAAGTTAAAAAAAAAAACAGAATTCACCGGGCCCAACAACTATAATGTTGCGCCCCTGTGCGTCAAGGTCTGTGTAACCACTCAAAATATTTCAATGCATCTTGCTACACGTTGCTTGCTTTTCTGAAAAGCTTGCAATCGATATAGTTCAACAGGAAAAAAGATGCATTTCTGACAGAAAAACGAAATATTCCTCATATCTGCAGTGACAACACTTTCTAGGAAGCCTCTGCAGTTAGAAAAACACTGGAGGCCACGTCATCGTGAAGGAACTACCAAGCACAGCAATAGCCTTGGTTCCTACGAGAGGGTGAAGTGGCGCCCAATGCATGCGACTGTTTGCCTGTGTAGTGAAGTGAAGAGAAAATGGTAGTAGGATAATGTTTGGAAAATGTATCAGGGCCATGCTAAAAAAGAAACTATCTCGGCCGCAAGGGTACCCTACAGTGTTTTACTTGATAGCGTTTATTTGGCTCTGATTAAAAACTGCTGTACCGCAACCATCTGTTGGGGGGGGGGGGAGGGGGGGGGGGGGACATGCCAAATTTTAGGGTGGACTAGAGATCATGCAAACAAGTTTAGTTTTGCCTGACAATGGGAAATTTGTAGAGTGCGCATTCTAGTTTATGCACGTCACGTCAGACGTGACGTGCGGCGGCCATGTTGGCGCGCTGCGCGCGCATTCCTCATTGCGCGCCGGGGAGAACACAGAACGGCAGCGCCGGCCGGCGCTCCTCTATAAAGCTCGTAATTTAATATATAAATAAATATACTTACTGGAACATAACTAGTGGTCCTCCAGTTATTTAAACCTGCAACTTTACAGTGGCGACGAGGGTGGGATGCTCCAGCTGACCACCCACGTGGAAAGAAAAAAAACACGGACCCCCACGTGGACAGCAGCAGGGTAGGCAACCCCACACACTACTACAGCAGGAAGCTGAGCTGCACCACACAGCCCACATTGCAGAGGGTTCATGGGAAGGCACAGCTGAGCCACCACACGAGCGGAGGAGCGTGGCAGTGCCACAGACAACCGAGAGGCGGCGAAGAGGCTGGAGAGGCTGCAGCACGCCCCACAGGAGACAGCCCACGGTGCAACCCTTACCACCACGCCGGGCCCTGGAGGTACAGCGCTGGCTACCAAAGAGGAGGAGGCGGGGACTAGCACTGAGAGTCCCCTGGAAGACACCACCACAGAGGTGAAGGACAGCACCCCAGGGAGTCCCACCAGCAAGGACGTCAAATCGACAGCGATCAGGGAGGTGAGGATGAGCACGCCAGCAGGCTATGCGATTGCGCCGGTGCAATTCCTACCGAAACCAGGGGACCCCCTGATGAAGTGGGAGGACTGGAAAGAATATATCGACAATTTCATAGGGGTCTTGGAGGATGAAAATGAAGAGTCGTTCACCCCCCAAAGGAAGAAACGGATCCTATTACTGAACCTGGGCCCGGGGGTCTCAGGATTTACAAGAGCCTGGTGCCCAAAAAGAGGGACGATGCAGACAAGGATGTATATGCACACGCATTGGAAGATCTGGACGAACGTTATCGCCCCACTATATGCGTATCAGTGGACAGGTTTAACTTCCAGCAGAGAAGACAACGGCCGGGAGAGAACATTGAGGAATATGTAGCGGCCTTGAGGAAGCTAGCTGCCCCGTGCAAATACGCATTGTGGAAAGACGAATTCATAAAGGACCAGATCGTGATGCATACCACTAGCACAAATGTCCAGGACAAGTTATGGGCAAGCGGCGACACCACACTCAAAGACGTAATGGTCATTGTAAAAAGGGCGGAACTCGCACGGAGATGTGCCGATGCGACAAAGAAAGACATAGCGCCCCCAACGATGGTGAACAGGATTCAAGAGGGAGACCACCGGAAAGACCAGAGAGGCAAAGAACCGATGGCCACAGGAACCAACAGATGGCAAGGGAAACAAGCAGGCAATGAAGGCAAGAAATCGTGCTACAGGTACGGCAGTTGGTCCCACGACGCACGTGATCGAAGATGTCCCACGTTCAGAGCTAAGTGCCTACACTGCGGCATCTTGGGCCACTACGAGAAGGTGTGTAGGAAGAAAAATCCCAAGGGAATGGTGAAAAGCATAGACCAAGGCGAAGAAGACCTAGAGGAGATCGCAGAGGAAGAGGTGATCACAGTCTTATGTATATACGACCAAGTACTAAGCGTAGAAGGGAAGAAATCCACGAAACCCATTCTGGACATGTCTATGGGAGGAATCACAATCACGGTAGTGGCAGACACCGGATCCCCTTTCACCATTGTCCAGCGAGCAGTGTGGGAAGAAATGTTCAGACCCAAGTTGGGCCCAGAGCTGGAGAAACTAGACATTCGGCCGGTCACTTACAATGGCAACCGCATTCCAATGATGGGGTTCCGGCGCTTGTTGTTTGAATTCAGAGGCCGATCAGCGTGGTGCAAGCTATATATAGCGGAGAAAGGACCCTCCGTCCTTGGATGGCTGGACCAGGGTGACTTGGGGATAAAGCTGGATCCTGGTGGAAAAGAACAAATACTACTCGCAGAACAAGAGGAATGGCCGGACTTGAACAAGTGGAAGGAGAGCTACCCAAAAGTGTTAGGAGGCACGGTGGGACGGATGGAAAAGTTCCAACACAAGATCGTGCTCAAGGAAGGGGCCATACCGGTAGCTCACAAGGTGAGAAATGTGCCGATTGCGGTACGAGAGGCGGTCCAGAAGGAACTTCAGGAGTTGGAAAAGAAGGGGATAATAGAACCGATAACATGTGCGGAATGGTTGGCGCCCCTGGTGGTCGTGATGAAGCCCAATGGGAAGGTCCGGCTCTGCGTGGACCTGAGAGAACTGAATAAAAATATCGTGGTGGAGAAGTTCCCTCTCCCCAGAATTGAAGAAATGTTGGCCAAGACCAGAGGAGTGAGGTGGTACTCCACTATCGACTTGACATCAGCCTATCACCAAATAGCACTCCACCCGGACAGCAAAAGTCTCACCTCTTTCATCACCCCGTTTGGTTGCTACCAGTTTTGTCGCATGCCGTTCGGGCTGGCCTCGGCGGCTGCGGTTTTCCAGAAGATGATGCACCAACTATTCAGAGACTGCAAAGACGTCCAGTATTTCCAGGACGACATCCTGATGATGGGCCGAGACAAGCAGGATCATGACCGAAAGCTGGAACACGTGCTACAGACGCTGGAAACAAAAGGCCTTACAGCGGAGTGGGCGAAGTGTCGGTGGGGACTACAGTCGGTAACGTACCTAGGACATGAGATCGGTCAGCAGGGCGTTACACCCAAGTTGGAAAATGTAAAGGCCATCGCTGATGCTCCACCACCCAAAAGCAAGGAAGAGGTCAGATCATTCCTGGGGATGGCGGAGTATTACAGCAAGTTTGTGGTCCACTTCGCCTCAAAGACCCACAACATGAGGTTACTGACCAGGGAAAGCACTGTGTTCCAATGGACACCGGAAGCACAAGCTGAGTTTGAAACGATCAAAAGGGATGTAATAGGAGCTGTTCCCCTCCAGGGCTATGATCCACAAGGCACCACTGTACTGACGACGGATGCCAGCGACAAGGGCCTGGGCGCCGTGCTCATGCAAGACAGAGGAAGAGGAGAAATGGAGACAATCAGTTTTGCGTCCAGGGCACTGACGGATACAGAGAGCAAATACAGCGTGATTGAGAAGGAGATGCTGGCGGTTGTGTGGGCCATGGCGAGGTTCAGGCAATTTCTGTGGGGAACACATTTTTTACTCAAAACAGATCACAAGCCATTGGTGAAGGTGCTGACATCGAGTGGACACGCCAGTGCCACTCCCCGAATAGCCAAGATGTCACTAAAGTTACTCGAGTTTAGGTATGACGTGGAGTACCTTCCCGGGAACCGGAACCGAGTGGCGGATTTCCTGAGTAGGGCGGCCGCCATGGAACCAGGAGAGGAAGACCATACAAGCAAAGGAGAGTTGGTAGCCCTTATAGAGGACCAAGAAAGGTTGATAAGCTTGCAAGAATGGTCAGAGTCCTATGAGGAAGACACGGACATGCAAGAAGTAAAAGAGAACATTGTTCAAGGATGGCCTGAGAAAAGGAACGTGAGGGCGAGCCTCAAGCCGTACTTTGAAGTCAGAGAGGAACTGTCAGTAGGGGACAAGGGAGTATTCATCTACAGAGGAGACAAGGTGATTCCCCCCAGGAACCTCACCTCGAAACTGTTGGACCTGCTACATGAAGGACACCTAGGCATAGGTAAACTCAAAGCAAGGGCAAAGCAAAACTACTGGTGGCCAGGCATGGACATAAAGGCTGAGAGGCATGTCAGGGAATGTCCACAATGTCAAAGAGCAGATAAGACCTTAAAACCCTTGAGACCAGCAATAGGGAAGTTTGACCCTCCCGCTAATCCATGGGAAGAACTATCGATAGACATTTTGGGACCCGTCCTAGATGACCAAGGCACGCAGAAATATGTGTGCGTACTCATGGATCGATATTCAAAGTGGCCGGAGGTGAAAATAGATGAGTCCATGGACACAGAAAACATCATAAAGTTCCTGTCAGAGACTTTCACCCGGGAAGGAATACCCAAATCGATCTTAAGTGACAATGGGCCCCAGTTCACGTCGGAAAGGTGGAGCAAGTTCATGCAAAGGAATGGCATCACTGTCAAGCACACGGCGATCTACCATCCGGCCGGTAACGGCCTAGTGGAGAGATTTAACCGGGTAGTGATGGGAGCCATCCAAGCCGCCATATCCAGTGGACAGAGTTGGGAAAAGGCATTAGAGAACATGGTGTGGGCGTACAGAATAACCCCCACTGGCATGGGGTACAGCCCATTCCAAATATTGAGGGGACGTGAACCCTTCACCCATGACAACAGGATCTGGAAGGAAAAGGTCGTCACCAGTGAATGGTCCCCTGCAGTGGTGCGGGCCAACCTGGAAAGAGCACAGACAATTTATAGTGACCACTACAATAAACGGAGGAATGTCAAAAGTACAGGATTGGAGAAAGGAGAGTGGGTGAGAGTAAAGTTGGCCACTCTACAGAAGAAGGGAGACAGCAAGTACAGCAAGCCGATGCAAGTTGTGGAGGTGTACGATCGAGCCGCTTTGCTGAGCGATGGAAATGTGTGGTCCCAGGACCGGATGGCTAGGTGCAATAAGGTTTTGGGCTGGGAGCAACATGGAAATGAATGGGAAGACATGGAAGGTGCGAACGTGGAGAAGAGACAAGAAGCCGGCGAGCAGCAAGACAGAGTAAGGGGAGAAATGGATAGAGAAGAGGAAGAAGAGAACGGAAGTAGAGGTATGGAAATGGACAGGTTTGAGAGAAGCATGAGTGAAGAGGGAGCTGTGAGAGAAGGAGCAGAGAGCCAAGAGGAGGGGAGCCAAGAAACTATGGAGAACCCGGTAAGGGTTACAAGAAGTGGGAGGCCGGTGGTAAGGCCCTCCAGATTGAGATTTCGAGTTGGACACTGGACTGTAAGTGACTCAGTTAAGTTTGATAAAAAAGGGGAGATATGTAGAGTGCGCATTCTAGTTTATGCACGTCACGTCAGACGTGACGTGCGGCGGCCATGTTGGCGCGCTGCGCGCGCATTCCTCATTGCGCGCCGGGGAGAACACAGAACGGCAGCGCCGGCCGGCACTCCTCTATTAAGCTCGTAATTTAATATATAAATAAATATACTTACTGGAACATAACTAGTGGTCCTCCAGTTATTTAAACCTGCAACTTTACAAAATTGTTTAGTGCTTCACTGCAGCGGGGTAAGTCCTGGCTTCAAAGGTGACACGCCTCTCCGTGGATTGACACTCTATAGCGGGTCTGACGTGGTGTGGCGGCCCCTTTTGGCCATTTTCTTCTCCCAACCACTACTGCCCATACCCCAATGAGCTCTTACAGTGTGTTCACGGATGGCTTTCAGCCACCTCTTCGCCTCAATAAAGGTTGCTCAGTGGCTGCCTTTGTCCGATGTCCATTGTTTACTCTCTGTGAAAGTATTTGAAATGATGTGCCTAAAAATATCAAAACTTCGTTCCATCAGCACCTAAAATCTAATTTCTGAGATGACTTTGCTATACACTTTTGTATAGTTTTATAGAACCAATAGCGTAGCAAAGTTGCAACAATTTTAAGACCTCCAGGGCGAAATAAAATTTGCCTGTTAGAACGCTCCCCAAACGAGTGCTTATGCAATCAATCAGTGCTACCACTAGATGAGGCCGTGAGGCTACTGCCTTACTTGCCTTGTGGGGGCGCTGAACCCAACCTGCTCAGCATAATAACTTGTCCACGCCATAAAACAAAATGCTTATCCAATGAAGTGGGTTTGATCTTGTTCTGACATGGACAAACCTGAAGTGTCTGGGCCTTATAAACATAGCTGCTTAGTGGCCCAGTGTCACAAGTTTCATCTCAACCCAACCCTGGCTTTTTTAGCAAACAATCCTTTTGATGCTAAAACTTTGAGACCCTTTTAGTGTATTAAAAGTGAAACTACAAATCCCAGAATGCAAAGTGCTACTTATGAGTAGTAAAGACTGATTAGAGGAGTCACACTCGACACAGTAATTACTTGTTTAGGGCTAAGGCTCTGGTCAGACTTGCTTTAGAGCTTCAAAGGTTAGACGCAAAAAAGGTTCGAAGACTAGCAGGGCACCTCAAACTGCCTTTTTTGACAAATATTCTGACCATTTTCTGAGCAGTGTAGTTATGTTTTCAGGTCGAGCCTGCCAGCAGCGCGCATGTCCTTCTTTCTCTTCGAGACTGCTGTAGTAGAGCATGGGAGAGAAGCCGCGCCCACGCTCCTCCCATATTTTTCCTTGGCTTGTGTCATTGTATTTCATAAATCGTGCCTTCAGATTCGTTAATAAGCATGTGAGTCCCTCCTTAGTACGGCCTTGTCTTCATTTGTACCCTCCCATGGCGACTGGCCCTTTTACTTCAGTTGTTACACAGGGCCTGTTATTTGGTCTGTGAGGACTATTTACTTTATTGAGTTTCTCAGGCGCCTGCTCTCAATCACTTAAACCCGGCATTATTTTGTGTCTGTTTCAACCCCCCAAGTAAATGGATTTAGAAATTATTAGCAAATTAAGTCATGTGAATGCTGTGCTAATGGACTGAAGCTAACAACAGCACATCTGTGTTACATATCATCTGTACTAAAGTCACCTGACGAGTTGTTTTCAAAAGACTGTTTTATTAACAACCACACCACCACCAATACCACCACCACTACCAATACCACCACCACCAATACCACCACCACCAATACCACCACCACCACCATCAACACCAACAATATCACCACTAATACCACTACTACCACCACCACCACCAATACCACAACCACCAATTCCACCACCACCAATGCCAATTCTGCCACCAATACCACACCACCAAGACCACCACCAATACCGCATCACCACTAATACCACCACCACCAATACCACCAAAACCACTACCATCACCACCAATACCACCAATTCCACCACCACCAATACCACTACTACCAAAACCACCACCAATATTACCACCACCAATACTACCAACAATACCAACACCACCACTATCAACACCAATACCATCACTGCCATCATCAATACCAACACCAATACCACCACCACCAATACTACCACCACCAATCCCACCACTACCAATACCACCACCAAGACCAACACAACCAACACCACCACCAATATCACCACCACTAATACACCACCAATACTACCATCAGCAATACCACCACCACCAATCCAATACCACCACCACAACCAATACCACTGACAATACCAATACCACCACCATCAATGCCACCAATACCAGGACCACCAATATCACCACCAGCAACAATACCACTACCAATACTACAACCACCAATACCACCACCAGTGCTACCACCACCATCAATGCCACCACCGTCAATACCACCACCTCCACCCCCACCAATACCACCAACACCACCACCAATACCATCAATACCACCACCACCAATACCACCAACACCACCAATACCACCACCACAATACCATCACCACCAGTACAACCACTACCAATACTACCACCACTACCGCTACCAATACCACAACCAATACCAACACCACCAATGCCACCACCAATATCACCACCAATACCACCACCACCACAAATACTACCACCACCAATCCAATACCACCACCACCAATACCACCAATAATACCACCACCACTACCAACACCACCACTACTACCACTGATACCACCACCACCACCAATACTACCACGATCACCAATACCACCGCCCCCACCATCACCAATACCACCCCCACCAATACCACCACCACAGTACCATCACCACCAGTATCACCACCAACAATACTACCACCAATAACAACACTACCAATACCACAAACAATACCAACATAACCAATACCACCACCAATATCACCACCACCATTACTACCACCACTAATCCCACCACTACCAATACCACAAACAATACCAACACAACCACTACCACCACAAATATCACCACCACTAATACCACCACCAATACCACCACCACCAATTCTACTAACACCAATACTACCACCACCAATCCAATATCACCACCACCAATACCATTGACAATACCAATACCACCACCAATACCACCACCACCACCAATACCAAGACTGCCACCACCAATATCACCACCACCAGTAACAATACCACCACCAATACCACCACCAATGCCACCACCACCATCAATGCCACCACCGCCACCAATACCACCAGCACCAATACTACTCCCACCACTACCAATACCACCACCAACACCAATACCACCAATACCACTGCCAATACCAATACCACCATCAATACCCCAGCACCAATACAATCACCAATACCACCACAACCAATACCAATACCACCACTAATACCAATACCACCACCACCAATATCACCACCATCAATACCGCCCCCACCAATACCACCAATGCCACCACCACCAACACCCCCACCACCAAAACCAGTACCACCGCCACCAATACCAATACCCCAGCATCAATACCACCACCACCAATACCACCACCACCAATACCACCAATGCCACCATCAATAGCATCAATACCACCACCACCAATACTAGTACTACCACCACCAATACTAATACTCCCACCAATACCACCACCACCAATACCACATCCACCAATATCACCACCACCAATACTACCACCACCACCAATACCACCAATGCGACCACCACCACCAAAGCAGCACCACCAATATCACCAATACCACCACCTCAGCGCCTCATCTCAATAGTAATAGAAGGGGCACTGTATGTGGCCCGAGCTGCAGCCGTGACCATCCCTCCCTCCCTCCATTCCTACTGTAAAGCACAGCCCACCCTGCACCAGGAGGTGAAGCCAGGGCCCTACTACAGCTGAAGTACTTTTTATTAGACCAAATATAGCAATGACATTGCGCAATGCCACATTACACAGTCAAATCACAAAGAGGGCAGGAAATAGCCCCCCTCCCGCGCTTCCTCTTGAGCCGCAGCAGTGTAATCACAGAGCGAAACGTGTTGGAGCGCCTTGTTAGTGGTTATAACTAGGATCATATGTAACTCTCACTTCACACTTTGTGTCTGTGTAATTTACAACACTCACACATCTTCACTGCAATATTTATCAGTACTTTGACGATGTCGCAGGCCGGTCTCTTCCTCTGATATTTACAATCTACCAAGCGGTCGAGAAGGCCCTTTATTGCAATTTTTATTTATTTTTTTAAACCCAAAACATAAATAAAAGGCATTGTCATTTACAATGCCAGTAGCTCAAACTTGCGTGAATGCATGACTTATTGCATTCCAAATGCTTGTTATTATATGTTAGCATGCCTTAAATAAGAGTATCCAATACGCAGCAGTAGTAGATCTCTTGATTTTAGATTATACTTTGCATAAATGGCATTGCTTCTGATGCATCACATTAAGGTGTTGGCCTCGTTTGCTACCTGCCTTCCTTTCCTCTTGCCACATGTTCCTCCTCTCTCTCGTCATTTTCCATCTTTCTCTACATCTTTCACGTTCCCGGTAGACCTATATTCCATTCAAGTCAAGTCAAGTCAATTTTTATTGTATAAAATTATTAAAAATCCTTACAAAATGCATCTAGATCAGCTTGAGACATAAAACACGTTTTTTTTAAAAATTGCCAAATAAAACTGTTTGTAAGAGGCAAGTAAGAGTCAGTTATTTCAGGTTGGTGGTATAATTCCAAGGTCAGCTTGCTGTAGGAGAGATTGGGCTTTCCATTCATTCTCTACCCTATTGCTTTCTGTATGGGTATCCCCTTTCACTCTTTTTCTTTTGGGCATTTCAATTTTTATTTTCATCTCAATCTCCAATGCCCGCATTTGTTTTTGCACTTTTAATTCCCAACTCCGGCATCTCTTTTTGAGTATTTTTCTCTCTAGCAATAACTGTCCTTGAGCCTCATTGTCTAACCTGCATGCTCCCTTCATCTCTTCGTTATATATATATATTCCCTTTCCAATGTCGTTCTTATATTTCCATCACTCTCAGTCTCTAATGCCCTGTTTGGTACAATGTTCATTTTCCATTACTCTGAGTCTCTTATGCTCTGTTCAATTTAATTCTTCCGTTTCCATTACTCACAGCCTCTTATGCTTTCACATTCTCATTGTTGAATTCTTTTATTTCCATTACTCACAGTTTCTGATGCTTTTTCAGTCTCATTCTTTTATTTCCATTACCCTCAGTTTACTTCGGCTCTTTCAGTCTCATTCTTTTATTTCCATTACTCTGTCTCCCATGGTAGCTGGCTCTCTGACTTGATCTTATCCTCCTTTTATGTGCCTATGGCACCATATATATCATCTTCCTGTACCACTGAATTCTCCCTGGCCTCAGCCTCTGTGCTTCGCTCCCTCTTTCATTTTCCATTGTTCCTTTTCTTCAATCTCTTGCTTCACACGCTCCCTACAAGTCTCTGTCCATCATCCTTTCCATAGTCTAACACCTTTGTTCTTCCATCACTTTTCTAGTACTGCCAGTTTTTTTCTATCTGAACTCCCTTGTGTTTTAACGCTCTCCTTCACACACTCCCAGTACATGTATGTGTTGCCTCAGTTCTTGTTTCTCTATATCATATGTTTCTTGCAGTTTGCAGCAGACATAGACCCACTGCAGTTTCTGCAAAGCAAACTTTTTGACTCATTGTCTGTGCTGAATACTATGGCAGCTGCGCGCCCAGCAGAGGTAAACACAGTGGGGTGGGGCGTGGGTAAGTCGACAGACGACAGAATAGGTATAATTAAATAAATAAATAATGCCTATTCCATTGTCTGTCGGCTCCCCCCGCCACGCCCTGCCCCGCCACACTATGCTTACCTGAGCCGCCCGCCGCTGTACTTCGGCCTCCTTGTCTTGTTTCCACTTCATGCTTATTTCTTCCACCACCCTACACTTACTGTCTTTTTGTCTCTCTGATGCAGATTCTTTATCATTCACGCTTTCATCTTTAGTTACGTATTTCCTTTCTTTCTCTTCCCCCTCCTTTCCATCTGTTCTGCCTTTCTCTCAATCTTCTTCAAAATCAGATGCTGAAAACGATCCAGTCTCCAAAAATAAGTGCTGGCGCTCACAGCCTTTACCACCAGCAAAAATGAAGCACAGCAGATATCTTAAAGGGAATAAACAAGAAGAAAAGGCGATCAGTTCATTTAACAGTCAATTAGTCAATAAAAAGCCCATCTTTTCAATGCTTTCTGTTGGAAATTTGCCATTTCTGTAGGGTCACCCAAGGTTTTTGCCGTCTGCTGCTGAACTCATTTGTAGGTCGAGCCTGGGCAGTGCATGCGCTGCTCTGCAGCTTGCTGTATTGGGTTATGGAATAGAAGCCCCTCTTACTCTCCGCCCATATTTGTCATTTGCTTGTGTCATTGTCCTTCGTAATTGCTGGTTTCTGATACGTTATTAGGCTTGTTAGTCAGTCCTTAGTACCACCTTGTCTTCATTTGTAACCTCCCATGAGGACTGGCCCTTTAACTTTGGTTGATACGTCTTTTTTTAGTCTGTATGCACTATTTTCTTTAACGAGTTTCTACTACCGCAGGCACGACATGCTTTCCTGCAACATTCGGCGCTCCATGCGTGCTTTCACTTTCTGAGCAGCCGGGATAATGACGGCCGCTTCTTTGAATAGGTCTCACATTTACAAGAGTTTGAGCTATTCACATTTTAAAGTGACAATGCCTTTTATATATGTGTTAATCAGCAAAACAGACCAATAAAAGGCATTGTAATTTACAATGCCAATAGCTTAAACTCTCGCAAATACGAGACGTATTGCACGGCAAATGCTTGTTTTTCTTTCTTTCCAATGGTTAAGAAATTGATTTTTGTCATGGATATACATTGTGGGGAAGTCCTGCCGAAGAGTGTATGTTTTTCTAATGTTTGAACCCATAGAGGGCACCCTTCCAAATGTTTCTGGGCATGGTATTTAGTTTGAATCAAAAGATCTATTCCAAGCCATGTGCAAGTGAGGGTGTGCCCCACTGCACTTTGCACTTCTATAGACAGAAATCATGCGCCCACATATTTCGCTTTGTATCTCTTTCTGGTTGTACTACTCAATCAGGGCCGGACTGGCATAGCGGGCACCGGGCAATCCTCCGGTGCGCCGCACAGGTGGGGGCTAGTTTTGGGCTCCTGGGGGCCGATTTTGATACAGGGCCGCTTTTGCAGCATAGCTGCAAAATCGGCCCTGTACCAAAATCGGCCAAAAACCGGCCCCGGCAAAGAGCTCAGCGGCACCTCCAACCCAACCCTCCCCCACCCCCCACCTCTCCCCTGAGTGGGGAGGGGTGGCAGCCGAGCACTTTGCCAGGGCCGGTTGTGGTTCCCAGTGTTGGCCCTGTACTCAATCAGCACAATCCAGTACCTTTGTCTGTTTTAAGCTGGTTTTGTTGTCTTGTTATACATTTTCAACAATCAATCTATGTTGCTTTCTTTAAATTGAAATCATATAATTAACGCTTTATCTTGATCACATATTTGTTTGAACTGTCCTTTTTATCCTCTACCCTGCTTCAATGCGTTTCAGGTTGCTTAGCCCTTCTTTAGGTGCCAATTATTGGTTACTTCGTTTGAAACCAGAAAACAAAAGGAAAAAACCTTTCCAATTATCTGAATAAACATCATATTCATAGTATAATATAATACTTTTTTCTACATAGAATCTATAAGCATATAATTAACTTATCTGTGAACAATGAATTATGTTTAGTCACCTCTATGCACATTGACTCTACCATTGATGTGATTTGATGGAGACATAAACAAGAAAGGGATGTGGTGTTAAATGACGTAACCCCCCACGCCCCATTAAGGAAGGATGATTTGTTTAGGAAGGATTTCTCCAGGATGGTTTTTTTCAACCTGGTAAGACCCATTCTTTATAAAAACGATTCATCAACAACTGGTTTGACGAAAACAGTTTGTCATAACCACTTTTATGAACTCATACCATTCCTTCCTTTTCTTTTGTACCTTCAGTTCTCTGATTCTACAGGTATCCAGAAAATCTATGTATAGCCATACTTTCTGCCACTTCATCTAATCGGGAACAAGTTTTTAATTGGGTTTTCTATCCATAACTGTACAAATTGAGTATTTTCTGTAACTTGATGTTGTATGAGACAGTAAGCAATCAAATGTTCTTTAATTTCATCTGTCTATTCTGACTAATATTTTTAGACACATACACACACAGAGTACAATCCTTTTTTCACTTGGGGCCAGCTGTACGACCCTATTTTGCATGCGCAAATGGGTTTGCAACCCGTTTGCGCATGCAAAATACAATAGGGCCATGTACAAACCATATTTAGCAAGTCGCAATATTTTTGCGACTCGCTAAAAGAATTTGCGGCTCGTTATTAGGAAGGGGCATTCCAAGGGCCCCCCTTCCTAATAGCAGCTCACCCCTTACCCTTTGTAAATGCCGGGGAAAATATATTTTTAGGGGTAAGCAGTGGTTCTAGGGACCACTACCTGCCCTTAAAAAAATTAACGAAACGTTTCATTTTTCTTTTTGTAAATGCATCCCATTTTCCTTTAAGGAAAGCGGGCTTCTTTTTTTAAAAAACTGCTTTATTTAAAAGCAGTCCCAGCCATTGAGGTCTGGTGAGCCCAGCAGGCCACAATCCCTGGGAGGGCCAGCCATTTCCAATGGGGTCGCAAATTGCGGTGGCTGATTAATATTCATGAGCCTCGCATTTTGCGACCCCATTGGTAATCCCTAACAGTGTCCCAGACACTGTTGAGCATTTGCTTTTGCAACTCGCAAATTTCGACTCGCAATTTTTCACAATTTGCGAGTCGCAAAAGCAATGGTCGTACATCTGGCCTTTAGATACGTGCACATTTGTGTGGAGCAAGTCTGTACTCTGTTGTGAGTGAGCATTGAATCAATAAAACCTCTCTAACAATACTTCATCTAACAATTTAATTACACTCCTAGTTAGAATTTCAGCAACACACTTAATTTCAGTCCAGCTAGATAATAAGTCTGACACAAAAGTTATGTAAGGAAAGTTTACTTTTTCCAGTAAAAGGTCCCACAATATCCAAGTGAGCCTCTTTCCATGGTCCACTGTGGAGCCGATAACACTGCCTAAGTTAACCTTGTGTAATTGAGCCACAGGAATATTAATATTAGATTCATGCTTAACTTGTGTCAATCTATATTAGATTTACATGTGCTATTACACATTTAGGGGCCGATTAGGATGGCGATGAATCCGCATCCTCCGGGCCGGCGGAAGCCACCGCCGGCCTGGAGGATGCGGATTCACCGCCGCGGACATTGGAAACACCCACCGCCACATTAGGATGGCGGTGGGATCAGCGGCGGACAGCAAGTCCGTCCGCCGCTGATCCGCGGTGTATGCAGGCAAATATGGTGGCGGTGTCTGCAAGACACCGCCAGCCATAATAGGATGCAGGCTGAAACATGCTTTTCCACGGCGGCTTTTCCACCGTGGAAAAGCATGTGGTCTTTTGTGTTTGGGGGCCCGTTGCCGGCCCCCAGGGTGTCGGGGGGGGAGATGGCACATGGGGGGGTACCATGCACAAAGCGGCAGGCACCGCGCGGTGCCTGCCGCTTTGTGCATGTAAATGCAAAGCATGCATTTTTAACCTTGCGGTGGGTGCTGCTTCAAGCAGCACCCGCCGCAAAGTTAAAGATACAGGATGGCGGTCACATACTAATTGGTATGGAGGGACCGCCGCTGCCCCTGCCGACGGTCCCTCTACCTCCGGGGTGGCGGACGGACGCAGGTCCATCCGCCATCCTAATAGGCCTCTAAGTGTGCATCGATGAGGGAGAGTCATTTCACCCCCTCCATATAGCCCAACTGGTGATGTTAGGCCTTAGTTTTGTTTATAGGAAGACTTGAAAACTTGCAGGCAGCTTCTGGTTGGCATACTTAGGATGAATCAGGGGAGAAGGATGTACTAAATCGACACAGTATTGTGCCTTATATTCTTTCTTCAGGAAAAATATTAATTTAACTTTTTGATGATCTTCATATATTATTGGTTTTATAATTTAAGTAGTCTTCAAATACACAAACATGATGGATTGAGTGACTGCCTAAGGATAGGATAAATTACCTCTCAGACTGCTCTCTGCTTTTCATTGGTGATGGGTTGATGTTATGTTTTTTTTGCAGAGATGAAGATTCCATTTGAAATACCA
Source organism: Lissotriton helveticus (assembly GCF_964261635.1). Lineage (NCBI taxonomy): Eukaryota > Metazoa > Chordata > Amphibia > Caudata > Salamandridae > Lissotriton > Lissotriton helveticus. Next base: position 283,836,416 of record NC_136068.1, on the reverse strand, counting down.
TACTCTGAGTACGTCAAATCTTTAAGCAGTGACAACCTGATTGAAGTAGCAGCTCTGTTTGAAGTGGAGAGTGGACGGAAATTGCTGGTGCGCAGAGACATATCCCTGGAGAATCCACCTCTTATTATTCAGGTACCTATATAAGTCCTACTGGAACAAGAAAGCAAAAAAATGGGATATTGTAAATTTTGCTATAGTATTGTAGTATCTTTTATTTTCTTCGAAAGTCCTTCACTTAATTTTCTCAAACCATATCATATGAATGACTGCCATACGCTAAGGATACCTTCCTGGTATACCATCAGATCAGCCTGTTCCCTCATCAGTATTTTTTTTCCTCTCTGAAAAGTACAGCCATATCTATTTCTGTTCTTTTTGTAGTTCCTGGGAAATGCTGTCATGAACCAGCCAGTAACAGTAGAAGTTGCATATACCAACCCCCTGTCAGAAGATGGGATAGGCTGCGCGCTTGTGGCAGAAGGTAGTGGACTGATTGAAGGACAGTTGCGAAAACGGTGAGTGAAATTGTAACTTTTCTTTGGTACAGGCAAACAGAAGAGTGTTAAGGCTATATACATATTTGGTTTCTGATTAGGAGTCATAGGAAGCAGAACTATCCTCCCTCTGGAATTCCACTCGACGACATGTGACCCACACCACACTTTTCTGGGTGTTGGAACACCAACCCCAATTTTAATTTAGTGCAATAAAATTGCACGAGGTTTTGGCTAGAGCTACCTCCATTTTTGTTTTTGGCAGGGTGCAACATTCCAAACTCCCCACCTGACCTTATCTGCCACTTCAATTCCCTTCTTCCAGCTCGACTCCACTCTGAGGTCCATGTATACATTCACCATCTGCTTAACAGAGGTGGGTAATGCATGTGTTAATCTCCATGGAATTGGCAATTCTGTTTGGATTTAAAACTCGTCCCGCAGAGTAATTGTCCATTGCATGGGATCCAACTCATAATTGCATACCATAAGTGCAGTGTTACTGCACATAGGTTAAATTCTGGTTTCAGATTTACCACCCTGCCATTACCTTTCTGGGACGCTCCAGCCACTCAATTTGCTGCATCATATTTACAAGGACAGGAAAAGCCACACTCCGTGGCTCTTCTTGCCCTTGTAAATACGACCCCTTCACATGGAGCACTTTGAGAGCAAGAGGGGATCCATGAGTGTTGCTGTTGGTGTTCCCTTGCAACACCCATGGAACCTGACACATTTCCAGATTTTCGAGAAATTGTATAAGTGAAAATGCATCTGAATGCTGGGGGTGCAACTAGGTGAAATGTTTTCATTTATCCTCTGTTTTATTCCTCTTTCTATGCATGCTGCATTCTGCGGCACACATAGAACGAGGAAATCTCCTCTGCTGATTGTATATGTGCAGGAAGGTGGCACTTCCTGCACATAAACAATCTTTAAAAAAATGAAATTTTTCAACTCCTATGTGTGCTAATGCAGCGCACATAGGAGTTTAAAAATCCAATTTTAGATTGTTTATGTGCAGGAAATGTAGTGAAAAATTAGTTTCAGTAGTCTGAATTGAACACCTCTGAGATGGTGAGATACTGGGAAGGCTTCCACTAAGTGTCGAGGACAGTATGCAAGACCAAAGAAGCAGCAAATTCCAACCTGTCGATTGCTAAGGTTATTGTGGATATCAGTCAGGGCCAGGCTACGTAGTTCATCCTATGGTGATTATTTCACTGTTTTCTCAGACGTGCAACCCTACTCATTATCCATCATATATGCATATGTTATGCAATGAATGGAGTGTATTTTATTTCATTATGACTCAACCATACCTGTAAATTGCAGTACCTTAGTGATCACATAAAAGTCCAATGTGATTAGATCTTTTTTCTTACTTAGGTCTTGCTTTCTCTTGTCTGATTTGAAGCATCTCGCTTGGCTCAAATTCATGAAGACATTTATGCATTAATAAATGTGAAGCAATATCAATCTTACCACCTGCTTCAAACCCCACTTTTGTCTTTCTTGTTTAGGTTGCCACCTCTGAATCCCAGAGAGAGTTCTAAAATGCAGTTCAGCATCACCCCTTCTAGGAGTGGCACAAAGCAGCTGCTGGTTAGCCTCACATCAAAGACATTTCCGACTATTAAAGGCTTCCAGGGGATAGAGGTTGAAGCGGCTTAATGAGATTCCAGCACTGATCCAATGCAAAATATGTCACTGTTTTCTCCATTTATATATTGAATCTTTATTGTCATCTGGTAACTATCATGACCAGCACTGCTTTTTGTTTACGGTCCATCTCAAGTCATTAAATTTAATGTCTACTCCTATCATAAATCATTGGTGTTCTTGGGCTATACTGTTTATGTGCGTTCAGTGTCTCAACTGTTGGGAGGTTTTGATGGTACAAAATAAAGCATATGTGTAAATCGTCTAATTGTTTTCTCCCTCCACTATCTGGCATCCCTTGTGTCCTCCATATCACTATAATTCTCAGTTATCTTTTTTTGCCAACATCTTCCCCACCCCTGGTACTCTTTTCAATTCACTTCACTGGGTGTCTCTTCTGACCTATTTCTTTTACACTCCCCAGAATCCACTGACAAAAGGGCATTTCATTTTAAATCAGGTTCGTTTTTCTTCCGCTATCTCGAGATCCGTTTCATAAATCAAAAAAGAGAATGAAAATCAATTCAACTTACACTCAATTTTATGTTAACTTCAAGAAACCAGTACATACAGGCTTATCCATATTCTGTGACCAAAAATAAACATAAGCACAGTTATGGCCTTGAATGACTGGTCCCTGCGAAAATAAGACTATTGTTTCCAAAATTCGGCGAGTGAATCCAATTGTTTAAGAGATCTCAGAGTGACCTTTAAGTTGCACTCAGGTGGTCAAGTTGCTGCCACAACCATTTTATGTGAAATATGTCAGTGTTACTGAAATGTCTAACAGTAACATGTCTTTTGCTTTGCTTGAAACTCTGAAATACTACATTGTACTAATACTGAGCAGGGCAGTAACCATCGAAATGCCTGAAAATGGCTCAAGGATTTTACTGGAAATTAATGTGTGGCCTACAAGAGAGGAGAGAATATGGAAGGTGGGTTTTAGACCAAACAATATGCGAGCCACATATTTTTTGGCCCTATGACGTTTCTGTGTCACTAGGCCAAGAGACCTAAGTAGGCAGATTCTCCACAGTTCTTCTTGGATATTAACACATTTAGGAAAAGGTGATCTTGTGAGCTTTGATTAGAAAAGAGATACACTTACAGTAGCAACAAAACAGGAAAGTGTTTTGGTAAATGGTTTCTTTCATATGCAAAAAACTCATAAGAATCAAAGATCACTTTGAGGTTGTTCACCATCATTGTTGGTGTAAGGGATCCCATCAAGATTGGCAGCTAAAAGGTTGGGCAGTTATGGTCACCTGAACAAGTCATAATATCTCTGCTGGGTGACAAAGAGGGTCATTGAGTATGTCCTGCAATTACCACACTCATGGTTGTCGCACCTTATTTTGAGGAGGTGCAATTGCAGAGTTTCCAATTAAAGACCTTCAGCTGGCTCTGCTCTCAGAAATCCCTAGCTGGTGCCCATGTGTCACAGAACTGCCAGCTTCTCAGTGTTCCAGGCCTAATGAACGGAAACATGAATATTCCCAACAAGGGTTCAGGAGGTAGAAAACTCTGCATGTCAAGGGCATTGCTTTCTCTTTGCAGAATTGGTTTTGTTCATATGCTTGCGAAGGCCTATCTTAAAGCCACTTAGGATAAAACCAAATTGAGCCACTTAACAACAAAGAGGACCTAGGTGAAGGCTTATATGTGAGATACAGCATAGGGGATCTTGATGGACATAACAAAGGTACCGTGAACGCTTTTCTCGGTGGCTACCGATTGCAGGAATTATAAGAAATAGGCAGTGCACTTACGCCATCTCTGCCAGCCTGTTCAGGTGATTTATCAGCGCCTCACGGTTGATGGTGTCATATGCAACATTGAGATACCATCGTGACAGGGTTTATATCTTCTCTTGTACATAGGGGTAATTATTTATTCTCTATGGTAGAGAAGCAGACCAGAGTTGCAAATGCCCAAACGTCACTACTTTGTAACTCATGTCAGCACGCACTACTATTTGGTATGAAAGGGGAATCCCCACAAATAACAGCTGCTTTCATAACATTTTATCTTAAAGCCGAAAGATGATTGACTGCAAACAGTCAAACGAATGTAACGTAAGGATGTCTCCATAGTGACTTTATTTTAAACATGGCACAATTGGAACTCCAGTGATGCTCAAGGAAACTTTCAAAACCTGATTTTAATTTCAGCAGAATTATGTTCTTTTAACGTTTATCTGTGTAATATTTCATGGTTTTTATGAACTGAAATACATTTATCTATCTAAATGTATCTATCTATCACTACTTGGCAAAAAATAAAAATCACAGAAAAAGAATTGCTTGAGCTGCGATAGAAACCTTGCTGCTACTGTGCTGGTCCATAGGCACATAACTCACCTGCAAATCATCTTTCTTGTTAGCAGTGCTATACAACCGTCCTTCCTCTACTGGCTGAGTCCCAGCAGCCACTCATGAGTAGGTGGATGAATTCAGGGAACGTAGGACTTCTTTATATCAAGCACATGGATTCACTTTGCACTTTTATTTTTTATTTAACAAGTTTTGGCTAACTAGAATATTGTGCTATCAAAAAAAAAAAAAAACAATGAACAGCACAGTAATAAATTGCAATTCATTGTATAGAAACCACAAATGCCAAACATTATCAAAATCAAATAGATAGGTTACCTATGGGTAGACTATGAACTGGGAATGGGTGCACAAGTAGTGCAATAGCAAGGATCAATAGGGCCATGAGTTAATACATGAGACCGAGGGAAGAAAAAAACATATATTTAGCTAGGATATCAGACACATGGCAAAGCTAACATAGTGGAAGGAAACAAACACTGCATTTTTTTAGGAGGTCCTGTGCATTAAAATATACAACATTCAAATAATACTTAACATTAGACAATAGATGATTTAACCAAAATACATTTTGTCAAAGTATTTCAGCACAGGATCCAAAAAGGGGGGTCTTATTAAGTTGGAAAATACAGAAAAGGGCTTTTAACTTATTTGAATGTTTGAGATGGGAAAGGCCAGGTTCTTTCTTGCAAACAATTGTTTATCCACAAACTATTTGGTGGGTTTCTTTCTCTAAAACCTTTAATAACAGAGTCTATCCTTGTGTTTCATCCTACTATTGCCACGCTCTCCAGTCGTAAGAGGCCACAAAAATAGACAATGACAATGCCAGCGTGGGAAGGGGGCTTTATTGGGGCAGCTGAGCCCCGTGAGGTCGGCACACGGACAGTTTGGGAGTGGGAGGGGAAGTCACTGCGGCCATTTTTGTAAAGGTTTGGGCTGCGTTGGGAATAGCCAAAACGCAGCCAAACTCCTTTTATAGCCCAAAGGCTATAAGGGGTTAGCCCTCCCTCTCCCAGCCACCATTTTACGTTTTGGTGACCTGGTGGCTGGGAGCAAAGCAGGCAGTTCGTTTTTTGGAAGCAGTTAGCTTTTGCAAGTTTAGTAGAGGATTTAATGAGTGGGGGTTAGGATAAGCTAGCGAACATGGCCAGCGAAGATTTCCGCGTTCTGGAGGCGGTGCGCCTCCTCAGTGAGGCTCAACCTCCTAATGCTGGAGGCCTCAGGGAGCGATCGCAACGCGAGGTGCGCTTCCGCGGGCGTCATGGCCTGCTCAGCCCCCAAGAGGAGCAAGAAGGGGCAGCTAAGCAAAGGGGTCCGCATGCGCCGCAGGCTCGTGTGAGTAAGGAGGCTGCGGCAAATGGGAGAGCGCGTCTCTCCGGCCAGGTCTTTGAGGACACAGGCTGCACCTCTTCCAAGAGAGCAGCCCTGCTAGTGCAACAGGTGACAGAGCCTCTGGCAATGCGGGAGGCTCTGGCTGAAAAGGAGGGGCCCGCCGGAGGAGTGTGCCTCGTGGCTCCTGGGTCGGGTCCCCGGGCAGGGGGAGACACCATGTTTAGCAGGGAGCTGGGGACCCGGACAGCACTGGGAGGGCCGAGTTTAGGGCCACGGAAAAAGGAAATTTTCATGGGGACAAGGAGAGGAGGGGGAAAGGCACAGGTTTGGTGTGGTTGTCGGGCTTGTTGGGGCAGCGGGTTGGGAGAGGGAGGGACTTGGGCCCTTCACCCCGGGGTTGCTGATTTGTCCATGGAGGACGGTGCCGGTTTGGTTGAGAAAGGGGTAGAGAGCAAGGGGGGTGGGGGCCGATGGCGGCTGGCTCCGGGAGGAGGAAGGAGATTGCATTCTAGAGGATCTGGAGGCATCGGGGGTGGGATAGGGATGGCTTGGATATATTTACCTCATGGCATGAGGAGGTGCGGGGCTTAAACAGGGTGGGGCAATTGGATGCCTATATGGCGGAAGGGGGGTCGCTTGAACTGGACGTCAATATGCGGGCGAGTGGGGGGGTGTCCTGCAGAAGGGGGGATGGGGCGGGATCCAGGTGCCCCTGGGGTGGAGACTGGGTGCAAGGGGCCAGGGGGCCCCAGGGGGCTAGACTTGAGTGACAAGGAGGTTGAGGACTGGGAGATGGGGGCAGTGTTAGATTTTAGCAAAGTGGGGTATTCTTTCACACTAGGCATTGGTAAGAAAAGGAATTGGGAGGCGACACATAGGGAGGTTAGACCCAGCACACCAGTCCATCCCTTTTTATTGCAGGTGGTGAAGCAACGGTGGGATCTGGGCTTGACAGAGCTGGGAACGGCTCGTAGACGCCACAGTGAATGGAGGGTGGAGCCTTGCCTTGCATGCCCAGTCCCGACGTGGGAGCCTGTCACGGCCGGACCATGAACAGGATGGACCTGCTCTAGTGTGCACTGTGCCTATAGAACTTAACCGTTCACAATTTTATAGATATTCAATATTTTCAAACATAATCATAATCCCAAACAGTTAATATGTTGCATCTCAGTTTTTACTTATTTCATTGTTTCACAAATACCTTCCTTATTCATATACATATTCATGAATCATTTATATGTTATTTCATCACATATAATCACTGTCCAATCTTTTTACAAATACAATCCTTAATTCAGTACATAAACATTATCACTTTTCTACAATGATTCCATAATTGCTACTGAACCATATTTAATCTCTGGCCGGCCGGCATAAGTAGGCCCCGTGCGGTCTTGCTGGCCCCAACACCCAATGGCGCTCAACAGGACACAGTACCTTGCATAGCTTTCATGTTGTGGGGCATAGGAGAGTGCAGTCGGTGCCTCCTGTAGACAGGAATTGGGGACAGTTGGGGACCGAAGAGTTAGACTATGAGGAGGATAGTCTTGAAGAGGGTGAACTGAGGGAAAGCGAGAAGGGGGTGGGAGGGGCCTAGTAATATTTGTTCTAGTGCCTTGCAGATGTCACGCCAGGAGGAGCCCACAGGTCGGACAGCGGGGTTGGTGGAACGTGCACCCGGGACTTTTGTATATCCAGGCATGACTGCTCGAAATGCAGAGGCAGACACGCCTTGGTTAATTGCTATGGGGCAGTCAGGGGGCCAGCAGTGGCACCAAGGGGGGGGGGTCACAAGCAGGGTAACAGCAGCAGCAGCCTTTTGGGGGGTGGGCTAGAGGGGCTGGGCCAAAGGGCTTGTACGCCAGTTAGGGTGGACAAATTAGTGGCAGCCTTACAGGGTTAGAACAACCAGAAGGCTGCAAAAACACTACAGGACGGGTTTACAGACGATTTTCGATTAGGTTACATGGGCTCCAGGCTTAGGCGTTGGGCAGATAATTTACAGTCAGTAAGGGAGCACCCGGAGGTGGTGCAAGACAAATTGGACAATGAAGTGCGTAAGGGTCACATGGCGGACCCATTTGCAGGGTGGCCGTTGGAGAATTTGATTGTCTCTCAAGTTAGTGTGGTTCCCAAAAAGGAACAAAGGCAATTCAGGTTAATCCAGCATTTGTTATGGGCAGAAGGCAATTTTGTTAATGATTTTATTGACGACACAGAGGCTACTGTGGCTTATTCGTCTGTTGATGTGGCCAGGTCACTGGTAAGTGACCGCTGGCGCAACAGGGGAAAGGGCAAAATGTGATGTATAGTCAGCTTTCCGATTGCTTTAGGTCCACCCAGAGGATTGAGACCTCCTGGGCATCCATTTCAATGGTAAATGGTACGTGGACGAAGCATTACCAATAGGCTGCTCTATGTCTTGCGCATTATTCGAATTTTCAGTACTTTCTGCCTGTGGTTGTTTTTCGGGTGCACTTGTCACCAATTGGTAAAGCACTATCTGGATGACTTTTTCTCTGTTGGCACCTCAGACTCCACGGAGTGGCAAGCAGCACTGGACAGCTTCAAAGCGATCATGAGGGAGCTTGGAGTGCCTTTGGCGTGGGAAAATACGATGGGGCGCAGTATGGCTCTTTCCTTTTTGGGCATTGAGCAGGATTCCCACTTGATGGAGGCTCATTTGCCAACAGACAAAAAGCAGCAGATGCTGGGGGCTGCTGAGGACAATGCTGACAAGAAACAAAGTCACAGTTCACGAGATGCAGGTGTTGTTGGGTAGAAGTAGGGAGGACGTTTGTAGACGACTGGGTAGGACACTGACAGGACAGAGATCTCTATATCACCAAGTTTGACTGTCAGTGGGGGGGGGGGCGCAACTGGCTACAAGAGAGTAACTTTCAGGATTAACAATAGTGCAGTTGTGAAGATTGTCAATCGGCAGTTCGCTAGGGACGAGCAGGTGCTGTAAACTGCTGAGGGGTTTGTCTTGGGATGCTTGCACTATGACATCACTTTTTGTGCTGTACACGTGCCAGGTGTGGACAGGGACATAGCGGATGCCTGGTCTTGTTGGGGCAGAAAAGCACAGGGGGTCTTCCATGTGGGGGACTTGGGTCTGCGGCAGGACAGGTTTTGGCATATGGCTTCGTAAGCCGAAAATGGACCAGCGTGGCCTGGGGAAAATGGGTATCCTTGAAAGCAGCAGACCCCCCCTTTAACTTGTCCTTGCAGGTGGGAGGACTGGTGGAGGAAGTTTCGGGTAGGCAGGAAGGGTTGATCTTTACACACAAGGATGAGCGCGGAATGTCGGCTTTTCAGTTGTGGGCAGCTTTGTGTAAAGCGCTCGCAGTGCTAGGTTGGGACAGCAAGGGCTTGGGGACACATTCTTTTCAGATTGGGGCGACGTCTGAAGCCAGGAACAGGGGGTGGGGGGACATTATGAGGTTGGGGAGATGGTCTTCAGACTGTTACCAGAGATATGTTTGCGGCGCTGCAGGAGGGATATAGCGTGGTTATGTATTTTCTTCTGTTCAGGCAGTTTTTCTATTTCCGGTTAGAGGAGTGCTTAGGAATAGCATTTCAGACATGAGGGATAAGTAATGTATTATAATAAATTTTGAATGAATTTGAAGCATATGGTTTTATTGATGTTAGCTAAAATATGTCCTATTGTTGTTTACAGTATTTCCCTGACGAAGGACCGGTTTGGTCCGAAATGCATTGGATAATGGACAATAAATATACTGCTTGAAAGGAACCAAACTTTTGTACGTGATTTTGGTCGAGAGGTTCTGATGGCCCACCAAATCATGAGAAACTTTGGAAATTTGCATTCCCTTGCATAAGGATGTGGGTAAAATGGATGGTTAAATTCCAGATTAATTTTAAAAGCATTGATAAAAGGTTCAAAAACTGAAATGAAGGAGAAACATATGAAGAAAAATGAGCAATTGCATTGTTAAAAATAAGGTTGTCGCCACTGCAGTAGGGCTAAAAGGAAGCTCTACTATTTTTGGTGTTTTTGTTAAAAAGTTGGCCACATTGGCAGAAGTTTTTAGGTAAATGTTGGAAGTTTTGTGGGCAGGGCTGGGAAAGGTTAGGCAGGTAGGCTAACTTTAGACTAGAGGTTTTTATTAGAGGGCAGGAGTTTGGAACTGTAATACTGGATAATGGGATTGTTATGAAATGTTATGTAATGTTATGTTACCGGCAGGGTGGAGGATTTTATATGGGGATCATAGTGGTGTGGGGGAAATAGAGGATCAGTTATTTTATGAATAGTGAGGTTTTAGTTTGTAAGGTAATGACCTAGGGTGGACATTGTGGTATGCAGCTGTTTTCAATAAAGCAGCCTTTGAAAACACACAAAAATAAGTCTTGGTGTTGGCTTGCCCCCTCCCTCCCAATGTGCCACTTCAGAATAGACAGAATAGGCAGCCAAAAAAAGTTTAGGCCTTTTGACTTAGTTTTTACCCAATAATGCTTAAGTGTTTGAAACCTTTCCTCATAAAAGCCTTCTCAGACATTCGTCTCTGCTTCTAACAGGTGGAGCAGCCTGTCGCAGATTAGGAAGAGATGGTGGCTCCTCATTTCCGTGGGGCTGAAGGTGGGTGCGACTGGGAGCTCTGGGGAGGGGGTAACATCTGCCATTTAAACACTTAGCCTTGGGGCTCTCCGCACACGAGTTTGCGGGGTTCCGAGTAGTAGGGTGCCAAGGTGACAGCTTGTGTTCTAACCATTAAGAAGGAGCAGATCCAAAGGAGAGGGAGTCCTAAGATGCCAATCTCATGCAGGTGTCTGATGAAGATGAGCTGTGAGACAGTGTCAAATGCTGCGAAGAGGTCCCGAAAAATGAGGGGTACCATGTCTCCTCTTTCATGGATCATGCAGATGTAGTAGTTAAGCTACCTATTCTTATCTGCTGGAATTGATTTGAAATATATGATTTCAATCTACTCAAATCAGTGCCAACAATGCCCATGTGTACTAAAAGGATGAGTAAATGGATGTCGTAGTCTTTAGCACTGAACACCAAAGAGACGTCTAGTAGGATATGGAGACAATTTTTCCCTTAATCAAAATGTTGGTGGGAGTCATCCATTATCTTGAGAAGACTACTTTCAATGCTGTTGCTGGCTCTAAAACCTGACTGGCAAGTTCCTCAAAGTTGATTTTTGTCACTGTGATCCGTTAGTTGGGAGCCTACACATTTTTCAAGCAAGTTTGATAGAAAGGTATGTCTGGTTATGTCTGAGACATTCTGTGATCAGGGGTCAGCTTCTTCCTTGTTTCGAAGAGGCCTTACATTTTCCATTATTATAAGGGAGTCAGGTACCGAACCCTACTGGAGGAAGGCATTTATTCAATTTTACCATATTGGTGAGATGGCATCCCTGAGTTATTTAAGATGGTTTGTGGTATTTGTGAGTATGTTTGTAAGGTGGGAGTGTTTGGCTCCACAGAGCATCTTTTTGTAAATGTTCCCAGCCTGAGAGAAGCATGATTTGATACAGTGGAATGTTTTCTCCAACAGCACTGAATGTTTCTCACATTGAGTCTGTGGGAGTTTATTTGTTTTGTACATCAGATAAATTACTTTGTCCTGTTTTTTTTGTTTTGTCAATATAGGTAAGACAATCAAGGGTGTCCCATAGTTTATGTTCATAGTTCTGTACTAGGAATGAAGGGTCCTTCTCTCCCGAATGTTAGGCATTTGGTGAGATTAGAAGCTCTGTGAAGGTTGTGGGATTGCTGTTATTTAAGCCCATTCAGAGTATTTAGATTTTTGCTGACCTGATATTAGGAGGGACAGAGACTGAGATTATCAGGTGACTATTAAATATGAAGAAAAAAAATTTAAATCCATATTTGTAAAGCGTAACCTACTCACCCTTACGGGTCTCAAGGCGCTGGGGGCCGTCGTGGAAATTAAGTGAGCTATTGCCCAGAGTCAAACGGTGCTGAGCTGCCGCCGGAGATCAAACCGTGAACCCTGTGCTCTGAAGTCAGCTGCCCTGGCCGCTGCACCACACCTCTCCGCTATTAAATTTGGTGAGTTTAGAGAGTTGAAAGAGATGGTGCACATTAGGAAAATCTTACAGTAGTGTGGTTTATTTGTAGTTCCCATCATTACATTGTAAAGAAATGTGAAAATGGATGGAAAGGGCAAACAAATATGAAAATTAAGTAAGGGAGGTATTTGAGCAATCACGTAAATCAGGCATTTGAGCTCAGATGGCAGGGTTTATGGCTGCAAGGAATTTACAAAAGGTGACCTTGTTGATGAGAATCCAGTTACCCCAGGTTAATATTACTTCACATCACAACATCCGTGTTCTGCTTGCAGGAGCAGAATTATTTAAATGAGGAGTGGGGTGCGGTTCAAGGCATGTTTAGAAATGAAAGTGTGTGAAAGCAAACATTTGAGTTTGTGGCCATTCACAAACTTCTAGTTGACCCTTTCCCACTATTATTACTGCTACTACAAATACTACTACTTCTACAGTCAGAGAAAGAGGTAGGGTTTTTTCCTGGAGGGGACAATATGTTTATTTTCACCATGGAGAGACATACAAGGTTGCTGTGAACAGATGTGCCTGAAAAAGACTGAACTGCCGTTCCATGTTTTCCCTCAAAGTACACCCAGCACGTGAGAGGAACAAGCAAGGCTGAATATTAACAGAGGTTTTTGGAAAGTTCTCCCCCAGGAGAACATTTAGTAAGAATGGGTTAAAATATGGATTTAAGACAGTATCTTATTCCTTAATTGACTAAAAGGTCTTAGGTTCTAAAGAGACACTCATGAAATATGGCATATCTATGTATGTTTATGGTGTGACTTTTTGCCTGATCTTCTTTAGGGATGTTGAGAACTTTCAACAAATAGTAAGAACAATTCTTTTTCAGTATAATTTCCATTATTTTGGATAAAAAACGATCAGTCTTAAAGACAGTTTACAGACTTTACATAGTGCATATTTTTCTGAACGAAGACAAGCAAAAACTGCAAAATAAGGGCCTGATATAGATATTGAAAATCCATCACAAAAGTGACAGATATCCTGTTGGCCATATTACAAGTGCATTTAATGTACTCATAATACAGTGGATGGAGTATCCATCACATTTGAGATGGAGTATCACATCCACCAATCACTAAATCAGGCTTGTTTGGAAATGGCCCTTTCTGCAGGGTCAACCATAAACTTTTTGCCTTCCTCCACCCCTTTAAGCTGAATTCGTTTTTGCTGGCTTTAGAACGCTTGGTGCTTTACCACTGCTACCAGTGCTAAAGTGGTTGTGCTCTTTCCTTAAAACATGGTACAATTGGCTCATACCCAATTGGCATATTTAATTTACTTGTAGGTCCCTAGTAAGGTGCACTATATGTGCCCAGAGCCTGTCAAATAAATGCTACCAGGGGCCTGCACCACTGATTAAATATCCCTTTGAACATGTCACAGGGCTGCCATTGCAGAGCCTTTGTGTGCAGTTTAAACTGCCATATTGACATGGCAAGATAAACCCTTTGCCAGGCCCCCACCTTCCTTTTTAATACATCTATTTCGCACTTAAGGTAGGGGAAAGACAACCTCAAGCGCAGGGTGCAGTGCATTTAAAAATATGGACATGTACTTTTCAGTTGTACATGTCCTGGTAGTGAAAACTCTTAAACATGCTTTTCACTACTGCAAGGCCTATGTCTCCCTTAGGATAACATTGGAATTAACGTATTACCTTATATAAGTGTACTTTCCAAATGGGAGGATAAGACTGGTTCATGTTTGGTGTCTCCGGAATCCAAATGTAAAATCTGAACTCATGGTGAAGTTGGATTTTGAATTACAATTCTGAAATATGCAACTTTAAAAAAAGTTGGAATTTCCTTGCCTTAGCCATTTGTTGCCTGCAACCTGTCTCTGGACACAAGAATGGATGTATTTGGCAGTTGGTCTTTGTCTGGTATTCCTAGGCAGCCACACACAATAGGAGCTCAGGTGTGACTGAGTGGGCTATCATTGACAAGATGGGAGGTAGGAGCTGGGACCAGCCTCACTTACACCTGAGTAGGCTGTGTTCTGTCCCCACACAAAGGGCTGCATATACCCTGTAGTTAGTCTGGAGCCAGGGCTGGCAGGGCATCTGTGCACTTCAAGGCCATGCCTCTAGAAGTTTCTCCACACTTCAAAGGCACAACTGTGTATAAAAAAAAGGACCTCGGACACCACCATTACAATACACTTCTGTACCTGTGGATACACTGCCACTCAGCTTGACTGCTACTCTGCTGGACTACTACTTTGCTGTGCTGGCATGATGCCTTCTGCCCTCTAGTCTGAGTGAGAAGTTCTGGACCTATATCTCTTGAATTTCGATCCCAGGGTGACTCCGAGGGCTAGTTGGCTGGCCCCTGATCTGAAGCCTCAGGGACATAACAGGCTTCCAACTTCCTTGCACCTGCAGCTGGAATCTGAAATCTGAGAGTCTATCCTGCCAAGTGGTGCCACTCCATTTCTGGACCCTTGGAAGTGGACCTAGGATACTTACCAGTGGAACCAACAAATCTTCTTTAATGAGCGGCACATCCTCGAGCCGAACCGATGCATCTCCTCGGCTGACTGGCGTATCCTAGAGCAGAACTGACGCATCACCGCTGCTGCATGGATAGGACCAGTGCAGAAGGCCTACATTGCCCATGCAGTCCTTGGAATTAACACATCGCTGACAGCGCTGGTAATCTGTGGCAGAGGTCACCTCATCTCTAGCTGAAGGCGATGTAAACAAGTGTGGCGGGCTGCGTTGTAAGCTTCCAACGCTCCTAGTCTCACGAGGCAGGCAGAAGTCTAGCCTCTCAGCGTAATAGCTGGACGGGCGGATGGCACTAGTCTCCCGTGCATGCGCATCGGAGGCTTCTATCCCCGTTTTGTATCGCCACAGCGCATGCCCGAGGAATCAGTGCTTCGTACGACGCTGACCGGGCTTTTCCGAGTGACTGTGCCGTTTTTCGGTTTCCCTCGGTTCCTGATTTTTGCTGATAATCTTAGATGCCCGTGGATGACTGACCCAGTGCCACTTTCAATAGGAAGCCTCTTATTCTGCAATAGGCTCTTCGTTGAAACCGCAGAGGAATTTTCTTGGCCCTAAGGAGAATCCCCCCTGAATCAGGGATTCAAAACGCGTAGGCCTTTGTTTTCTGGTCTGCTCTTGTTACTCAAGTGTTGATTTATACCGCATTTTGAGTGAATCTCTAGTACACAATCTTTATGATATGTTTTTTTGACAATATGTATTGGTATTGATCTTTTGGAGTGTACTGTTTTTTACAATTAGCTTTGAAAACGTTTCATATAGACCAAGAGAGCAGTTCCCCCCCCTTTTTTTTCCCCTTTCTCCCACTTCCGGAACTGGTACATTTGTTAACCCAGTTATGTGGAGTGGCTGGTATGAATGCATGTATGTAAGTTGAATGAGTGAGACATGCCTGACTGAGTGTTGATGTGCTTATATTTTTATTATGCTGTGTATATTTTCATTGTGCTGTGTCCAAGTGTGTTTTTTATAATTGTATAGTATTGTGATTGAAATGATTTATTTGTTATACTTCTCAAATTATCTTGAATAAACAGCTATTAAGTAGCCCAACCCAGTTTGGAAATGTCTTTCTGATCTGGTTGACAACTAGTGTTTTGGGATTTAATTATCAGTTTTGGCATATCTTTTGTTATATAGTTCTCGGTGCTCAGCCTAACTGATTAGAGCCAGCTCATCTGTGATGTATTCCTATAGGTTCTGTATCGATCCCCCTATTCCTGACCCTGTTCTGGTTAACAAGTTAACTAGCAGCCATCCCATGATGCAGAAACCGTTATCTGATTAAGCCACACCACGGCACAGGAACGTGTTATCTGATTAGGTCATAACGCTTGCCATCTAATTAGACAAGCAATATTCCTCCAGCCCCTGATAAGGCATACGGAGTTCTCAAAACAAATCAAACCTATGACAACCTGGGAAAAACCCTGCAGCCATTGTTTTGATTTTACCGAGAACTTCAGCAAAAGAATGTGCTAACGACCAGTTCGTATGACATCCTTATTGACGTATCTATGTCCATCCTTACGTCAATCTCGGCACCTTACAGGTATAAATATTACCGATATTGCCTTAAGCAAACACACGCGGTGGTGACGAGATCGGAGCAGCCAGACTTGCCGAAGCCCAGAGCAGAGCAGACCCCGCTGGCGCAGCCCGGCCTTCCTGACGCGCTGAGAACGAGACGCTGCTTTCTCCTGCCGAGAAATCCAGCTCCGGCGCTTCCGGGCAGGCCGTGCAGGCAGCCTGGAATATCGAGACCAAAGACGAGAGATACCATCCCTCAACCATCCTAGATTCCAGGTACAGAACTGAATAACCCCTTGCAGAGAATTCTTGAGTCAGTCACTTGGCAAAACAAACTTAACTTAAACTGCTACTTTCTATTCCCGCCCACGTATTAGGCTTAGGTCAGGTACACTGGGGTAGGCGTAGTTAGAAACACCAGTTGAGTACGATTAGTCAAATGTATATGTGTATGTATCTATTTTATCCATTTTAAACCACCTTATGGCTTAGAAACCATATAAATGTTTTTACAGTATTATTTTATACTTCTGCTTTTATTGTATGCACTTTACTTAACCATAAGTATTGCGATAATATCGATCCATTTCTCTTGTATGAGAAAAGAGACTGATCAATAAATACCATCTTTTATTGAACACGCCCGTCTCTTCCTTTTCTCTACAATCTGGTGAGACTAAGAATGCACGTACTGACTGAGTAAAATACGTTGTCTTTTGTTTTCACACGACTCTAGAGATACACTCTTGATTAGGGGAGAGCAAAGTTGTCATGTTCTATGGTTGTCAGAAACTAAATCCCTTCTTGTCTATCCAGGGAGGTTCAACTCCTCCTTGCCTATTCGAGAAAGTTTCTAGTGAACTCTGAGCTAGCTGGCAAACCCAAAACTTTAAGTCTAATATCGACAATAGAAGACCTAGTTAACGTCTGGTCTAGGCCTATACTATTGAAGGTATTATTCCAATGCGCAGAGCCTATTGGGATAATAGGAACTACACTACATGGCGCCCAAACGTTTGGAAAGGCGATAAAACTAACGCAAGACATTAGAGTAACTCAGTCGTGCTTTTTCACTCAGACCCCTTTTTTCCCATAATACTCCAAAGACGTCTGGAGTGGGTGAAAGGTAATATCCGCCAAACCTCGCAGGAGGAAACTCCTATGTATGGTTCTTGGTTTAGTCAACGTTGAAGGATACACTGTTCCAAAATATTGTGCATCTAATCTTTGTTTCCATAAGAAACCTGATCTGCAAACAAACGGAATAACCTTCTGGACAGTACAATGTCAGACAGCGAAGGAGAAAGAGAGGCAGCTAGAATAGCAGCTGAACTCGTAGCAGCTGATATTACTATGCAAGAAGCAGACCCGGATATAATACTCATCCCGGTCAACATAAGAAAATCTATAACTTTAAAACTTATAGAAAATGGACTGACACCTAGAGGTGGCACAGTCATATTCGTAATAGAGGCACACGAATATCGGCAGACAGAGGTATTCTATTCATGGATACACTTTCCAGCAGCAAACGCTGTAACAAAGCACTTCCACTATTACAAAACAGAGGAACCTCCTAATGAATACACTCCTTTCGAGGAGGTGGAAGTACCACTTAAATTTCAAGAGCACCTGCTCTGGTTTAATGGCGCCCTAAAACATAATAATCACATCACCAGGCTCGGTCCATTAGGTAGACCAGGAGCAACGTGGCCGGTCCTAGCCGGATACACCCACATCCAGACATCGAAAGAATGTCTGCAGCAGATCTTTTAGTACAACTAAAACAATTAATAAAAGTACATAGACAATTAGTCCAATATGTAATGCGGACTTCAACAATCCAACCAGCAATTAAAATTCCACAGCTGACCCCTCATCAGGGGAACACAAATAAAATTACACCACAGAACATACAGTCCTGCCTAGGCAAAGTACCAGCTAAACGGGAACAAATACCATTCTGGTTAGCACAAAAATCCCCCAAATAGAGGCGGTTTTTCCAGACACCACCCCGTTAGAAAAACACAGGATTCTGACTATCTGTCTTCCAATGGGAATCGCACCACACGTGGAGGACTGTGACACTTGGGGTACAGTCTTTGCTTCCATTTACACAAAAACGCATGGTGTTCCATCCATCTCGGTAATACCAGATGTGCTAAAACAAATTCAAGATGAATACGGTCCAGAACCCGCTTTAACTCTTGGTATGAAATTACTAAAAGACTTCAAGCAGGTCTCGGCAATACTACTAGCCAACATAAAGGGAGAAGCAGCAAACGTGGCGATCCGCCAAAGGTTAAAAGAGACAGATTTAGCAGACCAACCAGCTGAAATTGCCAGAATTATAGAAAAATCCTATGAGGATCTAGGTAGAGATAGTTTAGGTGGAATACCAGTAAAACCCCGACTGATTGAAAGTCCTGAAAAAGTATTTTTTAATAATAATTTAACATCACAAAAAAAGAGCTGGGATGGAAACAAACAATCCAATCCTAAAGAAAAGAAATTCCAGTCCAGAGGAAGGTCTCCTCGGCGGAGAGAAAGATCTCCAAACCAAGGGAGCAGGTCTCCCCAAAGTGAGCCCTCTGGGAAAAGATACAACCTTAGAAATAGGGATAATATAAAGAAGCCTGATAGATATCAAGAAATTGATACACGCCCCTCTCAATCTTTTCAGACTTCCTCGCAGAAATCGGAAAGAAGAGGACGATCAGAACAAAGAGAAGAGCACGTCAAGTCCAAAGACAAGGAACCTGCTCATCTAAAAAAGAAATTACAATTTCCAAAAAAGAAGGTAGCCAGTATTAAAGTAATTAACAATGCCGAGAATACTGAGGACACAACTGAAAAACGGAGAATGGGCTCAGACAATGCTAGACAGCGCAGCAGAAGTGAGCATAGCTCGCAAAGTCCTTATGAATCATCTGGAGATAGTGGACACGAATGAATACCTTCAAGTGGAAACTGCAGACACCAGAGTTAGCGAACCTCACAAAATATATGAAATAACTTTACGTATAGAAGGGGATAAGACTAGAAAAATAAGGGGACTATTTTGGGATAATCTCTCCAAGGGCTATGACATCCTTCTAGCTGAAAAAGACTGGCCACCAGAGTTTGTCAGGGACTGCCCTCATGGCGAAGAAATAATTATGCCTGCCTTCTCAAATCAAATACCAATTCATAAAAAATACACACTTGCTAGAAAGTGGGCAGTAGCTCAAGCTCCTGCTTTATATAAAAATCATGTAGGATGGGATGAGGACTCTCCTCCTCACAAAATCCAGTTAAAATCACAACCTACTGCACAGAGACAGTATCCAATCAAGCAAGAAGCTAAAAAACAGGTAAAAGAAATCCTAGACCAATTAGAATACCAGGGGGTGATTGAAACTTGCACCTCACAAATGAACAACCCTTTGTTTCCGGTCTCCAAACCAGACAATTCATATCGTCTAGTTTTGGATTACAGACACCTTAACTCATGTTGCAAAACTTTTGCAGTGCAAAACTCGCATAGTGCTGCACTAATGAATAACATAGTGCGCAAAAAATACAAAACAACATTAGACATCTCTAATGGATTCTTTTGTCAAAATATAGCACCAGAGAGCAGATACTTGTCCGCGTTCTCAATAAATGGCGCTCAAAAACCATTCTGTCGGTTACCCCAGGGGTACAAGAACAGCCCAGGATTATTCTCAGCGAGAGTAACAGAGTTACTACAAACATATGATGACGAAGCATTATCTTATGTCGACGACATATACCTGACAGATGATGACTTGGATACTCACTTGAAGAGAGTGAACACCATAATACTTGGGTTCGCAGCAGAGGGTTACAAATTCAACTTTAAAAAATCTAGAATTGCCCATCTAACAGTCCTGTTCTTAGGATATGAATTATCAAGTGAAGGCAAAAGCCTGGCTGACAATTTCCTAGAGAAATGTGCCGTACTCCAAGCACCTAGAACACTAAAAAACCTACAGTCAATTCTAGGCTTCCTAAATTTCGGAAGAACATACATTGCAAATTACGCAGAAAGGGTCAAACCCCTTTATGATTTAATAAAACCAGATTTTAAAAGAACCAATTGGACTCAAATACACACAGAAATTCTGAGATCCTTACAAACAGACATGTTAATTAAAACAAAATTAGAAACACGTGATAACACACGCAATCTTGTGATTCGAGTCATCCCAGGAAGATGCGGATTCACATACCTGACCTCTAATGAGGGAGAAAAGGTACCAATTGCATTCAAATCACACTTGTACACTAAAGCTGAAATGAAATTTAGCCCAACGGAAAAAATTCTAACTGCAACACAGACAGCTATAGCAAAAGAACGAGCCCTGGCACAAGGTAAACGAATAATAATCGTGACACCGATACCAGCCCTAGAGGCTGTAACAAAAGCAAGCATTCCGAATGCTAAAGCGCTCCATCCGAGATGGATACAATGGGCTAATTCTCTTGCTGCAACAGACGTGGCATACGAATTTGATCCTAACTTAAAAACACAAGAATTTCTCCAATATGAATTCGAATGTCCTCCGCCGACCGAAATTCTGCCTCTAGAACATTACGGCTGTATAATATATACAGACGGATCAGCACAACACGCAGTGGGGGGTAAACAAGCTTACAGTGCTGCGTGCGCGATTGTTAAAGGTCGTTGGCACGAAGGAAAATTTAGACCACTGGTCACTAAAACACAATCTCTAGGAGATTGTACAGCTCAGCGAGCTGAACTACTAGCATTCAAGATGGCGCTTGAAAATACCGATCGAGAATTCCCCACACTCATAGTGTGCGATTCGTATTATTGCGTTCAGTCTTACAATGAATACTTGCAGATCTGGCTTCAGAATGGTTTTAAGGATGCAAAAGGAGGCACAATCAAGCATAAAATGCTTTGGGAACAAGTAGCTCTTTTACAAAAAGAACTACCAAAGACTCATGTGATACATACACTGAGTCATCAACGTGATGGCGTTCACGTTGCAGGGAATTCATTGGCTGATGAGGCCGCGAAGGCAGCTGTGCAAACGGCTTCCGTAGCTGCCATCACACGGTCAAAAACAAAAATAGACAGCGATATATTACAAGCTGTCAGCGCTACAGAAAAAGATTCGATAGAAACACTCCCGAAAGGCTTTCCAGTGAAGTACTCATACATAACTGAGGCAAACAATGTTCCGTTTGCTCGAATCCCTAGAGTGGGGGATAGGGCAATTCCAAACATGGAACATAGGTTAGGACTAATCATAGCGGCACACGAAGGGCTTGCTTCTGTACATGCTGGCGTCTCAGCCACAGTATCATTATTAAAACAGAGATACTGGTGGCCACAAATGAGAAGACAAACACGGAACTATGTTCTAGAATGTGAAATATGTCAAAGAATGAAAGTATCAACGGTGAGACGACCAGCACAGACGCCCCTTCTAATCTCAGATAAACCATTAGCCTGTGTTTATCTGGACCACTGTGGTCCCTTACAAAGGGATGGTAACTATAAATATATCCTGGTCGCAGTGGATTCATGCACGAGATTCATATGGATGTGGCCCCAGCGATCGGCTGACGCCAGAACTGTTATAAAAGATTTGCGAGTCTTTATCGGCACATACGCAATTGGCATGCTGCATTCTGACCAGGGTCCTGCTTTTAGCTCTCGAGCTTATAAGGAGGCCATGACCAGCATGGGCATTGCATTGCGGTACTCTTGTCCATTTCATCCCGAGGGAAACGGAATCGTAGAAAGAAAAAACCGTGACATAAAGCAATCTATAACAGCAAAGGTATTAGGTTCGGGAGCTGGGTGGGTCAAACATCTAATAAGTGTCCAACGTAGTCTAAACAACCTGCCAAGAAATTCTCTGAGGGGATTCAGTCCGTACGAATTATTGTTTGGAACTAGGATGTTGGTCTTAGATCTTGACAGTCAGACTTCAGTGGTGAAGGAAAAAAGCTTTGATATCAAAGATCGTTTGGCTATTTTGCAGGACTTAAACGAAACAAGAAAAGACCTGAGCAACATAAAGTTGAAACAGCAGCCAACAACCACTGAAGAACCACCACCTGTCCCAGCAAGACCTGTCTGGATTCCAAAAGTCGGGGATCTAGTCAGAGAAAAGATCGCGGTAAAGAAGGAATTTGGGCCTTCTTACAGAAAAGCAGTTCCTGTCTTGTCTATCAACGGGACAAGATCAGTTGTACTACCGCCGCTTGCTGGTAAAAAGGAGAACCGAGTTGTATCCATCGACCTGGTAAAACCACAATCATGTGGCCGATAACAAACAGTAGGCCAAGTGGACTCCCGATAAGTAGCAGAACACCAAGGTTTGCTACCAATACAGAGGTCCCAACTAAGAGGCTAATCACATTCGAAACGCCTACAGAACAACAACAAGGACTATGCAACAATGCATTGGAACTCACACCTCTAAAAACCCAAATAAAAACATTTAGTAGAGACACACCAACCTACAATTAAGTAACAAATGAATATGCAAGAAACAGTAATCCTGAAGCAATTGGAACAATTGACAGAACGGCATCCGGCTACTTCATAAACTTCGATGATTCCTCTGAAGACCTCAGTGAATCAAAGACACAGCCATCAACAAAAACCTTTAAAGATAAAGCTAAGGAACTTTTGAAACAACTGAAAGAAACCTATCTGATTTCTCCATGGATTGAATTTTGGGTGGCCTTTGGAGCATTTATCCTCATACTTTGGCTCATCATGATACTATGCTTGGGACGCTTCATTGAGGGAAAATATGCTAAAATGGACACAGCAAGCCAGAAAATCAACTTGATCCTCAAACCACACACATCTTCACACGTCGAGAAAAGAGAACTTTCTTCAGTCAACTTCACAGCCAATCCTATACCGGGTGGGGTAGCATGGGACAACACTGACTATGAAATTTATGGTCCGGTTGAAATCCTGAAATATCCACACCAAATCAAGATCTCATTGAGTGACTTTGTAAAACCAAGCTCATTTGCTGATGATTGGGACTTTGAAAGTATTAATAATATGATGTCTGACCTAGTGATGTCTGCTAAATTTACCAAACATGATTATTTGCAGGGTAAGTCTAATTATGATAGTATGTACTGTTACAACCACTATGGTAACCATTTTCTACATTAATCTGCACAACCTAGAAATGTTTTAAATTATAATCAATGGGAACATTGTGCAACCCCTCCAAAAGGAAGCTCAAGAACCTTTTATGACAAATATTCATACTTTTCAGGGTTCAACACAAGTAATGCTGAAACATTTTATTTCAAATTGTCAAATAAGATAGGAACAAAAACCATGCTTACAAACACGAAATTGATATATTCGGACTCATTTTTTGCACAAATGAATACATTTGGTTTTGATTATTGGGACAAAAATGTTGACGTAAAAAGTGTTTGGGGTACAAAAGAATGGCAAGTACAAGGTATAGAATCATTGTTTAGAGCCTGCATGATCCCAGAACAAATTATATTTTTGAATGACACTGTTCAACAAACTACCTGTCTTGGCCTAGCCAAAATCAAAGACTTAAATAAACCGTCTATTCCAAAGCCAACTATGAACAGCAATAGCTCTACAGATGAAGAGATAGACGTAAACTATGTATTAAACCAAAACAGAACACATCCTGATTGGAAACAATGGTTAATCTGGCCCACAGATACTAATAACTGTCAAGACAGATTCCTGAACAAAACACAGGGGTTCACATTGACCAGGCCAGACCCTAGATATTCCCAAAGACAACACCCAGGGATAATCACCACCTACAGTGTGGGCAAACTCTGCCTTCAATGGCTACAAACTTCCACACTGACAGAAATTAAGCAACACCTAACTTTACTTACTGATGGTGCTGACTTGCGTGATTTCATTATGGGACCGCGCAAACAGCGTCAAAAACGCTTCATAGCAGCCTCTGTATATGCAGCTTACAATGAGGCCTGGAAGGTAACTCAAATTGAGACAGCAGAAAGTATACGGGAAATTGACCGTATTAATTTGGAAAAATCACTTTCTGTAGTGGACAATGGGTTAATGACTCTGTCCTCCAGAATCTTTTCATTGGACAGCATTGTGTCTTCAGCAATCAACATAATATCGCAAGACTTACTGTTGTTACAACACGGTCAGTCTCAATTGCGTTCTATTGTGCAGCTTGGCTGGACGTTACAAAATCTGCGTTCAGGCTATGTGCCTTGGCGTTTAATCAACACAACGTCACTATTCAATATCTTTAACCTTACTGATAAACAAGTCAGTATGGCACAGAAGGGTGCTGATTATACAATCCTGAGCATTGAGAAACTCGAGAGATTACCAGTGACAATGTCAGAACGACCTGTCAGTGAATGGATAATACATGGGATAATTAATATTCCAATATCAACCTTCAGGTTTCAATACTGCCAAAAATATATACAGGCTGGCATGTACGAAAAATTGGGAAAAGGGTACATTAAGTCAACATGGAAGTTGCCCTATTCACATGCATGTGTCAGTAATAAAGGACAGAAAGTGTTTCTTAGTGGCAATAATTGTGCGATGTCACTAAGCGGTACACTTCTGTGTAATGGAATTAGTTTGCATGGAGCCTGTGAAGGGAACTCAAATAACCTTTCATGTCACCAGCTAGGCGCACCTGCAACAGAGATAGAACCATTCTTTAAAAGACTCTATAACGGGAGTTACATTCTAATTGTGGATCGCAGATGTTGTAGTTTACTGCCCGGGATTCCTTATCTCATAACTACGACTGCGAAGGTCATGTGCTGTGGACGCTTATTGTTCCCCAGCTCCTTTCCAGACAGGGAGGCAAGGGCATGGCCTAACTTGAAAATTACTTCTATTCGAATTGATACTTTAAGCAGAATGAAAACAGTGCTTCTTCAGACGCCGACCAGGCTCACGTCATCAAAAGAAACGTATGATCTCCTAGTCGCAAGGACGACTGCAGAGATTCACTCATTGTTATCAACTAATTCCCCCATACATTTCGCAGAAATCCTGAATGAAATCTTAAATATTTCTGATACCAGTGGAGTCTCAAAAGTATTTAAGACAGTATTTTCGATGGCATTAACACCATTCAAAGCCATACTGGGTATTTTTCCAGATTTCGTCCATTCGATTTTTGGCGGACATCCCCTCATTTTGGGACTAATTGCAGGAATCCTATTCTTGGTCCTTATATTTCGTTATGGCAAACCATGTCACAGACAAAACACCTGCGACAAGGGAAGAAACAATCCGAGCCATTGGATACCGGGACCGGATATCAAAAATCCTGGGACTATCCCGGCTTAGAGACCTGAACATGACTTGGTTTCTTTCATTTCGACCAATGTGGCATCGATGTGTTTTACCTGTATTAAGGTGCTTGCTGTGCGGAGAAGAATGCGTGTTGGACACCTGTCTGACGCTACAATCGGATGCGCCTATGGATGCAGAAACATTGTTGGGTCCGGTAACGGCTCATGCATTGTGCTGCCCTCAACGGCTGCCAATCCTGATGACGGCATTCGTGGAAACTTCACCACTACGATTAAGGGGTAGTGAAGTTCAAGATGAAAGCAGCATCGATCAGGTACGACCTTCTGTCAGCAATACTAATCAAAACGTCAATGGAGACAATCATGCACATGAATGCATGGTTACACCTTTTTCCGAGTTAGTGGAACTTTCACAGGAAGCTGTTGACAGCTTTTTCGACAGTCTCAATGATATGATGTTCTCACCAGAGCAGAAATAACGACTTTTGAGCAAGCTAGCACACGGCGTTCCCAACACCCTGAATTTGGCCTTCAACTTTAATAATAAAGTAGCATGAACAATTTTCCCTCCAGTTCACGGACAGCAATTTTTTCAGCAGCCCCAAAATATTTTTACGATTTTTCGGGACACTTATCTTCTGCTTAAAGTAAGAACTATTCTTAGAGAACTAAATTTCTATTTTTGGAAACTTTATAGACATTAGCTGCCCGCTGGTATGTTCATAATTATTTTATTCTGTGATGGAATGGTCTCGAACCTTTTTCTTCTGTAATTAAGAGCCATTTCATGTGTAATTCTCATATTCAAATAGTAATAATGTAAACATATGCGTGATTACTTTAGCATTATTCTACAGCTTGAGTGCATATAGTACATATGACTGTTTTTCCGTATATTACATAATTTCGAAATGCATTATATGTATTTTGGGGTGGTAAGGTATACACGATACTCTACAGTATGTTTTACTATGCCTAGATTCGTAAATATGGCCATAGTTAGCGTGGAGTGGGTGTGATGTATTCCTATAGGTTCTGTATCGATCCCCCTATTCCTGACCCTGTTCTGGTTAACAAGTTAACTAGCAGCCATCCCATGATGCAGAAACCGTTATCTGATTAAGCCACACCGCGGCACAGGAACGTGTTATCTGATTAGGTCATAACGCTTGCCATCTAATTAGACAAGCAATATTCCTCCAGCCCCTGATAAGGCATACGGAGTTCTCAAAACAAATCAAACCTATGACAACCTGGGAAAAACCCTGCGGCCATTGTTTTGATTTCACCGAGAACTTCAGCAAAAGAATGTGCTAACGACCAGTTCGTATGACATCCTTATTGACGTATCTATGTCCATCCTTACGTCAATCTCGGCACCTTACAGGTATAAATATTACCGATATTGCCTTAAGCAAACACACGCGGTGGTGACGAGATCGGAGCAGCCAGACTTGCCGAAGCCCAGAGCAGAGCAGACCCCGCTGGCGCAGCCCCGCCTTCCTGACGCGCTGAGAACGAGACGCTGCTTTCTCCTGCCGAGAAATCCAGCTCCGGCGCTTCCGGGCAGCCCTTGCAGGCAGCCTGGAATATCGAGACCAAAGACGAGAGATACCATCCCTCAACCATCCTAGATTCCAGGTACAGAACTGAATAACCCCTTGCAGAGAATTCTTGAGTCAGTCACTTGGCAAAACAAACTTAACTTAAACTGCTACTTTCTATTCCCGCCCACGTATTAGGCTTAGGTCAGGTACACTGGGGTAGGCGTAGTTAGAAACACCAGTTGAGTACGATTAGTCAAATGTATATGTGTATGTATCTATTTTATCCATTTTAAACCACCATATGGCTTAGAAACCATATAAATGTTTTTACAGTATTATTTTATACTTCTGCTTTTATTGTATGCACTTTACTTAACCATAAGTATTGCGATAATATCGATCCATTTCTCTTGTATGAGAAAAGAGACTGATCAATAAATACCATCTTTTATTGAACACGCCCGTCTCTTCCTTTTCTCTACAATCTGGTGAGACTAAGAATGCACATACTGACTGAGTAAAATAAGTTGTCTTTTGTTTTCACACGACTCTAGAGATACACTCTTGATTAGGGGAGAGCAAAGTTGTCATGTTCTATGGTTGTCAGAAACTAAATCCCTTCTTGTCTATCCAGGGAGGTTCAACTCCTCCTTGCCTATTCGAGAAAGTTTCTAGTGAACTCTGAGCTAGCTGGCAAACCCAAAACTTTAAGTCTAATATCGACAATAGAAGACCTAGTTAACGTCTGGTCTAGGCCTATACTATTGAAGGTATTATTCCAATGCGCAGAGCCTATTGGGATAATAGGAACTACACTACACATCTTTGTTATTAGTAGTGCTGTTTAAAGGGCTCAAATGAACTGCTTTTCTGGAAGGGATGCTTTTTTGCTTGTTGCCCTACTGCCTACTGCTCCCTGACTTTGCTGGACTCTGCCTTCCCTCTAAGTGATCTCCAAGGGCTTGCTGGCTTGCCTCCTGTTTTCTGAAGTTTCAGGGACACAAAAGACTTCCTGCAATTCTGCTAGTGCTGCTGGGTGCTCCCTTCTGTGAGTCCTTCCCTTGCCTGAGGTTCCCTCTCCAGGTTCTGGGTGTCAGGATTGCGTTCTACAGCTGTCTTGCTGCAAAACCGACGCATCATCACCTTTGTGCCGATCTGAACCAACTCATCACCCTTGGACGCAGAGGCTGTTCGGTGACAGCAGTTCTACAGCCTGCACGTTCCGACAATGCTCTGTGAAGCTCGACAATGCATTGCCTTCACCTCAGTGAAGCTCGACCACGATGCAGCGACCGAAGTACGTGAAACAGATCGACGCATCATGCCCTCGGCATCAACGCTTTGCTCCATCTAAGGTACTTTCCAGCTGGCCCTGCGTGGTTCCTGTAGCCGGCCTGCCCTCCATCGCAGTTAGCCTAAACTTTGGATTTACACTGGTTGCTCGTGACCTCAAGTAATCTTTTGACCGCTAGTGACTTCTAAGCACTGTTTATTCATTTAATCTTTAAAAATTCATATCTTGACTTCTGCTGATTGGAGTTTTGTCGTTTGAGCCTTATTTTGCTCAGATAAATATTCTCTATTTTTCTAAACCTGTGTGGAGTATTTTTGTGGCGTATTAATTGTATTACTGTGTGTGTGTGTTGCACAAATACTTTGCACATTGCCTCTTTAGAAAAGCTTAACTGCTCTGTGCCAAGCTAGAAGAGGATGAGCACAGGTTATCTTTTATAGTGTTTCTAGATTACCCTGACTAGAGTGGTGGCTCCTGCCTGACCTGGGTGCATGCGTCAGCCAACCTGATATCCCTAGAGGGGTAGGGTCTAACTGGATCTCTGCAGCCAGCCCATGTTCCATCGCAGTCCACCTGAACTTGTGACTTTGTCCTA
The DNA here is from genome assembly GCF_964261635.1 of Lissotriton helveticus. Lineage (NCBI taxonomy): Eukaryota > Metazoa > Chordata > Amphibia > Caudata > Salamandridae > Lissotriton > Lissotriton helveticus. Next base: position 283,807,695 of record NC_136068.1, on the reverse strand, counting down.
GTCCGGCTCGACCAGATAATCCTCAATAGTGCTTTGTGTTTTGGGGGCTATTTTTCACTATAATCTATACATATCTCCAGTTCTACTAATCAGATTTTTGTTGTTTTGGTCTTGTTTTAGTTCTTAAAGTCCAGGCTATTTTTCTAAACCTGGGGTGGGATCTTTTTCTGTGGTGTTTTCACTGTTTGAAGTGTTACCCAAATACTTAATTGCCTCTAGGTTTAGCGTGGCTGCTCTGTGCCAACCTACCAGAGGGTGAGCACAGGTTAATTTAGGGTTTGCCTGCTTCTTACCCTGACTAGGATTGTGGTTGCTGCTTGACCAGGGCTCATACTGAAATTCTAACATAACCATTTTTGAATATGTGGGCAGAGTGCTTGCAGATACTTCTTCCATTTCATGGACAGGTCTAAACTGTCCCTTTTTGACAAAACATAATCTATCAATTGTGGCTGGAGTCTGATTTGAATGATCACACTACTAATAATGCTAATAATGCCTGCCTGAGATTCCGTCTAAATTTGTTTGATCGGTTTGTAAGATTATGTGTTAAGTGAGCTGGCATGAAAAATATAGACTGCAACTGCTTGTGGTCTCTATATGGTGGAGCTGTCTCGCAGGCATCTGGCAAATACACTCAATGGCTGTTTGTAACCATATAATTTTGGTTTGTTGACCTATTTTAGCAGATATAGACGTGTTGCAAACTTCGAGCACTGCAGGTTTTGGCTTGTCTTTTTAGGTAGCTGGTTGCTTGCAGATGCAGTTTCTGATTGACAACCCAACCAGTAGAAGAAGATCATCAACAATTTTGGCCTCAGTTCATGTTTTGATCCTCAGGTCTCAGCTAGACTTTGGCAGAGAGCTATGTTAGAATGTTAATTCAAAATGAAAAATAAATAAAAGCGAAGTAGCCTTTGACCCCTGATCTCTGCGCCGCTACCCCCACTGCTGCTGCTCAGCTCCTTGAGTCTGCTGCATTGCTTGCAGCCCTGAGGTCCCAGTTCAGTCCAGCAGTCTGGCTACTAAGTGAGTAGTTAATCCCTTTTGTACTTCTGTTAGCCCTGTTTAGTGTAATATAGTTAATTTAATCTTTGGAGCCCAGTGATTCATGTTTTAGCCCTGTGAGCCCTGTTGTTTGATTCAGTATAATTTGTTTCCACGTTGTATTTTCTGCCCCCCTCTGTGTACTGTGCCCACTGCCTGCCACTTTTTCCTCTCCCGCTGATTTCCCATGTGCCGTCCTTCAGCCTGTCTGCCAGCCTCTCCCACCTCCCAGGACTACCTATGGGGGCCACTGCATGGCCATGCCCTCCGGCACACCAAAGGCAAGCCCATCAGTGTCCCTCTGTGCCTGGACCGTGCCCAGCACCAGAAACCGTGGCACTCCACACTCCCACAGATACTCCGCCGCAGACCTCCGTGCCCTGGACCCCAGATGCAACAACAACTACTCCCTCGTTTCACCTCACTCCACAGCAGGACAATTCAACTGCATCCACTGCCGGTTCACCTCAACCCCAGCACCGACCACCCTCAAAGCAACCAGCGCCATGCCAGCCCCGGCTGCTGAGTGCTCCTCGGAAGAAGTCAGCTCCCTCCTGATCAATGCCAGATCACTCTGCAAACACGCCACCAAAGTCTAGGAAACCATCTCCACCCTTTCCCCTGATGTGACCTACATGACAGAGACATCGTCCAACCCCACATCCACCCAGACATTGCCATGGCAACGCCCATCGGCTACAAAATGAAACACCGCGAATGCACCAACAGACACAGAGGTGGCATCGCCATCGTACACAAGGAATCGATCACCTGAACAATCAGTGATGACAAAGACATGCCGATCATGGAACACATGAACTGTCACCTCCGCACCGACAATAAAACCACCATCAAAGGACCCTTGCGTGCAGACCACCAGGACCATGAACCGGTCTCAGCAACGCCATCACTGAATTTATCACCACGCTTGCCATAGAATCTGATTACTACATCTTCCTGTGAGACCTCAACCTCCAACTGGATGACTCCACTGACACCAACTCCGCCAACCTCCTTGAAATATTGGACATCAGCCTCAAGCAGCTTGTCACTGACCCCATGCACAAAGCAGGGCACACGCTGGACCCCATCTTCGCATCCAGGAACAGAATCAGATACAGCAACTCCTCTGAACTCACCTGGTTGGACCACTCCATCAAACACTTCACCTTCACTTGACCTCCCCCCACAGTCCCCAACCACCACAGTGCCCTGTACCACAGCTGGACCAAGGTCACTCAGCAACAATGGGCCGAAGGCCTCAGCATCACCCAGCCCAACGTCACCAGCAGCTTGGACCAGGAAGTAGATAACTTCAACACCTGTATCACCAGAGCCACTGACTAAGAAGCTCCCAACAAACCAGCCAAAACTCATAGAACAATCAAACCAGGCAGCTGGTACATTACGGAACAGAGCACATCGAAGCGCAGGTTCAAACAATTGGAAAGAATATGGTGCACCAGCAGGAACCACACCGACAAAGCCACCTTGAAATCAGCCCTCAACAACTACCACCTCAAGCTCGAAACTGCAAAAAAAGAGGTATGCCCCACCGAATCAAGACCAACCAAACCAAGGAACTCTTCACCATCATCACATAGTTCACCTACCTGACAGCCACCAAAGATTTGATCCCCTCATCACAGGAACTTTGCAATGCCCTCTCTAACTACTTCCACAACAAGATAGCAACCATCTATTGAAACTTCGATCCCCTACCTCCTCAGCATTCTAACCACCACCACCACCGACCACCCGCATGAGATCAACTCAGCACACCGAGCACAACGAATCTCATGAACTCCATCCACTCGGGAGCAACCACCGACCGATGCCCCCACCGACTTTTCAAACTGGCTAGAGACAAGTTAAGCCACCTTTGCGTTGCAGTTCGGCGGGGGGTTATTCGTTTTCAGAAATTAGATGGCGCACAACATGTAGTGGTGAGATAATAACAATAAAAGGTGATTGTGGATGGTGCTGCTTGTTCAGAGAAAACCCTAAAACTCTGAAAATAAAGGGTGTATGGACTAGCCCTTATAAACGTTACACAGCAGGTCAAGCGCACGCAACAAATGTAATGTTCTGGGTATTCAAGGTACGATGTTCAAGGATAAGATCACAAACGATATTCTTTTTGTTGTGGTTTTAATGGGTATGTGAGTGGTACTCCTTTCAAAGGAGATGCCACCGAGAAAGCGAACCAGCCGACACGTGTTTCGTCAGTTAGGGTGTTAACCCATTGACTCTTCAGGGCTGATAACGTGTGGAAATTCTTTGTATCGGGGAACCGGTGATAATTCCGACCCGGTCCTGATCGGGTGTTTCAGTTACTTGTGCAAATCGGCACAAAGTGTATTGCGGGCGGGGTAAGAAAAGGGGCTCGTCTGTGTCCCAGGCGGGTAGTGCCTGTCGTTAGGAAGACGGGCGGCGGTATTTCGCCGGAGAGTGACGATGGTGTTGCCGGATACAGGAAACACCATCGTCACTCTCCGGCGAAATACCACCGCCCGTCTTCCTAACGACAGGCACTACCCGCCTGGGACACAGACGAGCCCTTTTTCTTACCCCGCCCGCAATACACTTTGTGCCGATTTGCACAAGTAACTGAAACACCCGATCAGGACCGGGTCGGAATTATCACCGGTTCCCCGATACAAAGAATTTCCACACGTTATCAGCCCTGAAGAGTCAATGGGTTAACACCCTAACTGACGAAACACGTGTCGGCTGGTTCGCTTTCTCTGTGGCATCTCCTTTGAAAGGAGTACCACTCACATACCCATTAAAACCACAACAAAAAGAATATCGTTTGTGATCTTATCCTTGAACATCGTACCTTGAATACCCAGAACATTACATTTGTTGCGTGCGCTTGACCTGCTGTACAAGTTAAGCCACCTCACCACCATCCTCAATCCCTTCATAATCACAGCCACCTTTCCCAACTCCTGGAAACACGCAGAGGTGAGATCCCTCCTCAAGAAAACCACAGCAGACCCTAGCATGCACCAGACCTACCGTCCCATCTCCCTGCTCCCGTTTGCCACCAAGGTCCGCGAGAAGGTTGTAAACCTCCGACTCACCGAACACCTGGAGAGAAACGACCTACTGGACCCGTCTCAATCAGACTTCAGAGCCAACCATAGCACTGAGACAGCCCTGATCGCTGCAACAGATGACAACCTCACCCTACTCGACAGAGGAAGATTAGCCACCCTGATCCTGCTTGACCTCTTTGCAGCCTTCAATGCCGTCTCCCACCATACATTCATCAATCGACTACATCAGATTGGAATCACAGATGGTGCGTTCAGATGGATGGCATCCTTTCTCACCAGGAGCACCCAGAGAGTCCGCCTTCCTCCCTCTACCTCGCAACCCAAGCACACCATCTGCAGTGTACCCTAAGGCTCATTCCTCAGTCCAATCCCCTTCAATATCTGCATGACACCACTCGCAGACATCGTCATTTCACACAGCATCAATATCATCTCCTATGCTGACGATATCCAGCTCATCCTCTTGCTCTCAGTAGACCCCCCTCGACGCAGACCATTTTCCACGACTGTATGAAGAACATCTCAACCTGGATAAAGGACAACTGCCTGAAGCTCAACACTGACAAAACTGAAGTGCTGATCTTCGGCAGACACACCGCCCTCTGGAATGACTCCTGGTGGCCAGCAGGGCTCGGACCCACCCCCACAATGAAAGACCACACCTGAAACCTTGGCATCATCCTGGGCAGTAAATTCTCCATGAAACATCAGGTCAGCACCATCTCCTCAGCCTGCATCCATACACTCTGCAAAATTTTCAAGTGGCTCCCCATCAACACCATGAAAACGGGAAACATCCATAACAACGCGAGCATTACCCCGCACTGCTATTACAACGCTGCTATTACAACGCAAATCATTACAACGACTTGCGCTGGAGGGCGCTGTAGGATAGGGAATTGTTTAATTTTCTATCCAACACCTTCTCTACTGTCAACGTGGGCTGGAGTTGGAATAGAAAATTAAACTATTCCACTATCCAGCGCCGCCCAACGCAAGTCGTTGTAACGACTTGCGTTGAGAAAACTGGGTTGTAATGGCATGCGGGGTAAAAGCCCGTGTTGTAATGCTGTACAACCCATGAAAACAGTGAAGCATGCCCTCCTCACCAGCCGACTGGACTACAGCAATGCGCTCTATGCATGCATTGCAACCAAACTCATGCATATACTCCAGATGATCCAGAACACTGCCACCAGACTGATCCTCAACCTGCCCAAGAAGACCCACATCACCCTGTACCAGAAGGACCTCCACTTGCTCCCCGTCCAAGAAGAGATGCCAATTCAAGCTTCTGACCCACACCTACAAAACCCTCCACGACCAAGGACCTGCCTGCATAAACCACCGCCTGCCTTTCCACAACCTCCCAAGAATCTCCGCTCTGCACACCTCGCCATCTCACAGATACCACGCATCCACCGCTGCCACTCTGGAGGGTGCTCCTTCTCTCATCTCGCCACTAAAGCCTAAAATGCCCTCCCACTGCACCTCTGCAACACACCCTGATGATCCACTCCAGGAAGGGACTTAAGAGCTTGCTTTTCAACTGATACCTGCAGCTCAGCTCCTGGATATCCACTCGGGTGATTAGCCGCACTCTACAAATATTACTTGTTTGATTGACTGAATGTGCACAAAAAAAGGAAGTGAGTTGCCAGGTAGCACTTTGAAGCTGCCAGACCCTTATAGAAAAAAACAAAAATAAATAAAAAGCAGTCAACCTTTTTCCAAAAAAGTATCCCGGTAATGTTTGCATCCTTTATTCCCCACATCTAAGAGATTCTAAACAGCCACTGTTTGTGGACACCCTAAAGGGAATCGAGAAAATAGCCAAAATATAGCAACTTTTTCATAAAAGGATATGTTTGCACCAATGTTGCTTTCAGGAATAGCAGAACTGTAACAGCATTTTTGTCCTGGTTTTTGCATTTTTGTAACTGCTAGTCCATTTTCCCATTTTATTTCAGTTTCAATCTACTTGCGGTGTAAACAGGTATGAGACATGTGGGTGAACCCGGAAAACTTTACTTTGTTGAAAACTAGATAAAACTCTGAATTCAGGAAATGGTTATTAGTGTAGAGTGCTCATGGTTTTCCAAAAGAAACTAATCCTTGATATAAAACACAGGCTCAAATGGCTGATTTACAAAAGTACCATGTTATTATATCTGTCAGACTCTTCCACTTGCAGATACGTATAGTGTTTGACAGCTGTTCAAAAAACATGAAACAACCAGAGTCAATAACTGGGAAGCAGCTTGTAATTATTTTTTTTAAGTATTCCAACCATCCATCAAATCAAACGATAAAAAGTAATGAAAGCACAATGGGTATGAAGGAAACCTATGTATTTCTAAAATGTTCACAAGATACTGAGTTTAGGGAGTGTTGGTATTTGTACACCTTTGAATTACTGATACTATCATGTGATTCAGAAGGAAATTGGCAAAATGTGATCTTTCTTGCACACTTCTCTTCAATGATATTCAATTCACTATAAAAATGGTATCCTATTCTGTGTTTTCACACTTCTGATAAAAACACTACCCCACGTGTGTGGCTCGCCATAGCGCTTGCAACACAGTAGGTCCCAGAATGCAAAGTGGAGACACCAGCACATCCTTTCAAATAAGTTAACTATTTTAGTGTTAAATGTAGCTACAATACTTGGGTCCGCGCTTGGCGACCTCCAAGGGAAACTTACCAAACTCAGACATTTTTGAAAACTAGACACCTATGGGAGGGCACAGTGGTGTGCCTTATGTTGACGCCATGCCATTCTCTTAAGTACAATGCCCTTTAAATGTTAAACTTTGTTAAAATAAACTCTTTTTCCTCACATTTCTGTGAAAGAAGCTTCTGGAATGCATGGTGAGTCACAAAATTCCTGTCACCCAATGTTCCCACACTTGTCCCATGAATACGGTACCCCCACTTTTGTTGCTCGGCCAGGCACCCATGACACACAGGCTGAGTTTTGTAAAGAGCACTTCTAGAAAGACTAAAGGCTTTAAAGTTTAATAGACTGGGTAATTATTCACAACATGCCGTATGTCCTGTCCACTGTTATGTGCAAGCATTGATTGCAATGCACCTGTAATATACCAAAGAGTACATCCAACACATTTTGACATAAGATGAAGGCAGCAAGTAGCCAAAAGCAAGACCAATGTGTTCACCTTTAATGGAGTGAGTAAAGGTAGACTGGCTTAAATCTATTTTAGTTAGAATACGTCGTATAGTACAGAACTTCTTTCCAAATTAAATGGAAGAATTTAAAAGGCTAAACAAGTATTGTGCCATGGAAGTTTTGTATCCATCAGACAGATACTAACTCAATCTTTGTGCTTCGCTACAGTCAGTTTCCCAGAACTTCACTTTTGTGTGATACAAAATTAAGCAAGTTGGGAAAGGCTGAGATGGGTCCTGGGGACAGTAATATCTACTCTCATGTTTCTTTCCGTGATGAGCACAAGCTCTGTATCATGAAAATTGGTGACTTTTTTGCTCTCTTGCAGGAATGGGAACATCAAAGGGCCAATTCAGCAGTCTTGTAGAGTCCTCTCAAACAGATGAAGTGTGTCATGTCTCTCACTTAGCTCTTGTCTGCAGAGACAATGCTGGACCTCCTATCCCTCCTATGGAGTTGCCTGATCAGGGAATTGTAATTGTGAATCAACTGCGACTCCAGAATGGAAGGGGGTGGAAAACAAATAACAGGGAGACTTATGTGCCTTCAAATTCACTCACTGTCTTCTTGGAGTCATACGTACGTCTCTTCTCAGTCCAGGAGAGCATTGTCGTGATATGTGCGTAATTTAGTGCACTGTGAACTGTACTGCAAATACAAGTAGAGAGGTTATTCAACAAATGAGTAGTCATGAAATATTCCTTCCTGCCTTTGACATGTGTACTAACAGCCACTTGACACACTCACTCCTCTCCTACAGATACATTGGCCGCTGTAACGTACCGACTCAGGCTGAGGGTCGCCGACCTTAAACACAGAGTGAGTACACATGCTTCCTTCTAATTTAGGTGCAACTTTCAGTGCTCCTACAGTCTCTCTGATACAAAGCATCTTGTTTAATTTCAGATTGCCAAATAAACCCCCCCCCACACTCCTGTCTTGAGAAAGACCTGCCGTGACCACCAACTGGGGCTCCTTAGGGTCGAATAGTCAACGCTTGTCTTAGGTCCAGCATCACCAGGATTCCACCAAGAAAAATAGGGATCCTTGGCTATACATCAGTAGCTGGCCACTGAAACACTTGTATATATCTGTATATAAGAAATTGGTTCCATTGTATATATCTTTCACCTTTTGCGCACTGCACACAAATGTCACTCAATTGCACTTTAACACTTATTCTGACAGTCTACCCATGTATTGTATGATATCATTGAATGACGTAATTCTGATAAAAAGAAACAATACAACCAGTTTATCTTATGACTTATTTGTTAAGCATTAATTTCTGTAAGCTGTGTATTTCAGACTGCATTAATAGCAGTGTCAAAGTAATTTTGTCTTACCCAACAGAACCACCTTTTTGTTTAACCATTAATTACCCAGGTTCTGAGGGACACAGGGTCACCCCTTTCTTTAACCTACTAACAGTCACTAACACAATAATTAATCTATTGCTGCATAGACTTCCAAAAATCAACTGTAACCCTTGGAGTTGCGGCATTCCCTGCAGAAGCTATATCATGTTTTCACATCACACACTAAGGAACACCTTGTTGGTTCAACACTAGGCACAAGGCACGTAGGAGGGTGCTTTTGGATTCACAGTTGACAGCACAATAAAGGATGTCACGTAATATTGTCACTGGGCACTAATACTAAGGTCTCGGTATGCGCATTAAATAATGCCCCAGTGTTCAAGAGGTGTCCTGTTTTCTGATTTTCAGTGTTATAAACACAAGTCATTGGTTGATACACTTTCCGTTAGTGCACTAACTTTAAGGATGGCACTTAACCATGTATTCTCCTTTAAGGTGCAGCGTTACAGGGATGGTAGTCACTGCGTCACTAGGGGCACCTTCCTGCACAAAAACAATCAATTGAGGTGATTTCCTCTTCCAATGTGTGCTGTAGAATGCTGCATGCATTGAAAAGGAAACAAAAGAGGAGAAATTAAAACATTTCTCCTTGTTGCACCTCGGTACCCAACGCCTAGGGTGGCGTAGCATTCTGACGCATTTCCAGATTGACGATTTCTCGGGAATCTGGAAATGCATCAGTGGACATGGGTGTTACTTGGGAATACCCACAGCAACACCCATGCCACGGCCCTAACACGCAAAGTGTTGCGTGAACAGGGGGGATATTTACAAGCACTAGTTAAGTCACACAGGGTGACTTTACCTGTTCTTCTAAATATCACTTAACAGGCTGTGCCACCGGTGCATAGTTGTAGAAATGGATGATGTGTGTATACGAACTGAACAAATGGAATGCAATGCTGTGCGAGTATAGTAACTTGCAATCACAGTCTGAAAAGGGAAAAAAATACTTATCTGAAGCTAAAAGAGAAAAAGAACAAAACAAATTACTTCAAGTTGCAACACCCTCATTATGACAAAAGCACATTATGCCAAATTTGCCCCCGACTCCTGCAAAAAATAAAATAAAATGCCACCAAATGTTCCTTACCTTGACGGTCCAAACACACTCCTTCAAGGGCCCAACCAGCCCCTCCAAAGAAGGGAAACCTGTTGGTTGCCTTTGTGAATTGACTCCGAAACATCTCAAATGGGAATACCATAGGAATCATTTGGAATATTCATATGTACATAGTACAAATAGAAAAAAGAGTGTGTCATATTTTCATTTTTACCAGTAGAGAGTTGGACCTTTCAAGGTCCATTCACAAAGGCATGTAAGAGTATGTAAAATAATTCTCCTGTAATAGAACTGCCTGTACACCTAAATGCTTTTCAAATTGGCCCCAGGATATTAAAACAGTAAACATAAACCAAAATTATAACTCAAATGGCAAGCTTCATTCTTTATGTATACATCGTTTAAGTTTTTAATTTCTGTAATTTGAGTTACGTTTCTTTGTTGTATTTTTCTCATTGTAGTGAGAAAAGAGGCAGGAGAGCTGCACAAAGAAAATTATCTTTGTCCTCACAGGCTTGCAAGATGGTGGACTCACAACAGCAGTTGCTGTTTTCTCCACACCTCTGGGTGAATGAACTATTAAGGCCACTAAATAACCAAAATTCCCATGGATCAATTACAAAGGGACTCCACACTCGTGGCTGAGGTCCCACAGGTATGGTGGGGGCCCCACTTGTGGCAGGACCTCTGCTTTGCAGTTTCTCATTGCTTAGGTCCCACCACAACTGCAGAGCCCTTTTGTAAATCAGGCTCCAACTGTTTTAAAGACCAAAACTTAAAGAGTCTAATCTGAATTGGAAATCAGAGACTACAAATCAAAAATTAACATCCCAATGACTAATAGCAGGTAATCATATATTACGCTAATTGTATTCGCCTGCTATTAACTCACATTTACATGTAGGTCAAGAAGGAATGATAACAGAGGTTACTCCCATCAGCTGGTTTTACACCATTAATAGCATAAGGATTACCTAAAGACTTGTTGTTAAAAGACTACAGGTGCATATACAGACGCTAATCACAGTTTTGCAACGATAAATTCAATCACTTTTCAAAAATTTAGAGGTAGGGGACATTTCAAAAAACAAGTTAGATCTTGGATTTCATTAAACACACTACATTACTTCTGTTGGAAAACTCTGCACAGGGCATCTTTGAATGCACCTTGTTTGATTTATGTGACTCCCATTCGAAAATGGCCACCATGTTCGTGGGTGCATTCAAGCAGTTTGGGCAGCATACTTGGAATCGTCAAAAAACAATTTTAAGATTGCCATGAGGCACACAGTAAAAAAGTAATAGAAACAAGCTAAAGAAACAATGGTCCGGGCAGAGAGGCAGCTGAGTGAGAGGTAGGAAAGGGGAAAGGGAGATAGATGAGGAAGAGGGAAAAAGGGTGAGAGCGGGAAAGGAAATACTCCTTACATGCATGGCAGAGCAGCAAGGTCTGATGTCAGCTGTGGAAGGATACATCAGCCAATCAAAATGCTGGTGAGCCCAACATGCTGAGTGAGACAAATGGAAGATTTGGGAGGAAGGGCATCGAATCGAAATCAGAAAAGTGAGACAGAGAAAGGCTATCAAATCATGAGCAAGGGGCTCTCTCAAAACCAGCTCCAAGTCTATAATAAGGACTGGACAGAATGGATCTTGCCAAAAGACAGCGAAAACCCTTCTCAGCTGAGACCTAAAAAAGGAACCACACTGTACACTGATGACACATGCAGTATTGTGGAGCAGTCACCTAAATAGGTTTTGACACACATGAACTGCCCAAGCGAATTCGGGCTCAGCCCTGAGCTCATGGAATGTCCGCTTCTACATAATCTTAACAATTGTCCTTGCTAATTCTGTTGAGCTATTAATTTAACTTTCTTTTGTTTTAGTGTTCTCTGGATGTAGTTTCCTATTATTTTTCTGGCTACGTCAAAGTTTTAATTAGGTTAAAAAACACGATGTGTTCACCCCAGTTCGACACCGGTTCTTTAAACCACTTCCCTAGCATTTCTGTTACATGTTCTTTATTGTACAATATTTTTCATTCGAGTGCTGGAAACCTACACATTATAAAACAAGAACAAACATGAAAACAGACTGGAGATTAATAGTTTTAATGGACAAAATGCTGATATAGTCTGGCTCGTTTTTGACCCTAAGAAATGTACCATTAACACAGTCTTGGCTAGCATTTCATGTAATTTCCAACGTTTATCACCTAACGTCTGTAACCACCTACTAAGAGGAAATTAGATAACCGTTGCTAGAAGTTCATTTTTTCTTAAAACCTTAAAAATTAGGCAGGAGCTGGTCAAGTATCTGGCGAATGTGATAAATAATTATGAGGGAAAAGCAGTGGCCTCAGAATTGCACAATCTAGTGGTCCCGATAATAACCTACTGGAAAGACAGTGCTGCTCTAACCCTGAAAACGTATTACACGTGCTACACATGCCTAAATCCAGTAGACCAGAGGTCTTCTAACAGTGGGGCACGACCCCTGGAGTGCATTGATGCATTCCCAGGGGGTGGAAAAGCGTCTGCAATCACTTGTAAATGAAGCACTACTTCTGTGTTTCCAGGCTGACATCATTTACATGCAGTAGCCAGAGCTGCGGGTGCCTCGGAATGGAGATGGTGGGCCAGGGGCATTACACAGGCCCCCGCAGCCCCCGCAGCCCCTGCAGTACGGGGACCCCAAGCTCCAGGAGCCCCCCTCAGCACAGCACTCTGGCTGCAGAGCTCCTGATTGAGCCCGGAGGGGGTCCCTCCATGTGCCTTGCAGGCAGGCCCCCTCAAGTTTCGTTATACCAGTGGATGGAGCAGGGTGCGGGGTGAAAAAATAAATGTGAATAACGTACGTTTGCTGCTTCCACTGCCCCCACATGCCTCTGCTCCGTCCTCACTCGCATCGGAAGCACCCAGGCTGCAAGACTCTCCCAGTCAATCACGATGCTGCATCAGCAGTGTTGTGATTGGTCTGATAGGACTATTTTGCCCCTCAGGTAGTGTCTGGGAGCCTTGGCATGTTCTCCACCGGGCTGTGCAACACAACCAGGTGGAGAACATGCAAAGTGCACATGACGGTTTGGCCGGCCCAAGAAGGCTGGCATGCGTACTTAGGGAGTGCATCCCACCCCTCACTCTGCTCTGGCATGCCCAGAACCTCACGCCCCAACCTGGCTCCGAGTCCCAGTCAGAAAATAAAATGATAATAACTTCTTGTTATTATATTTTCTTTTTCTTTTTTTGCACTGCTGAAAGAGCAGCGGGTCCGCGCTCCTCCTCCTTAGCGGAGGAGCCGCCATGAGTAGCCGAAGTGCATACAAAAAATGTGTTGGCTGTAATATCCAGTGCCATGGGGCAGGGTCAGTGAGTGTCAAGGCAGGGCTAAAAAGAACAAAATGTTCTGCGTTTTTTTTTCACCATTAAGTACCTGCATATAAAATAGCACGCATGCACCTTAAATGCAAAACAAATGCTTGTTAAACAAATTCATACGATGCATTATCAAACCTTGGTTGGCTAAGGTGATCACTGCAGATGTCTGTGTGACCGGAAAGTCACAGTATTACATCCTGAGTGGTGCAGAGAGTTTTAGTGACTTGTTTGTTTAAACTGCTACATTGGTCCCAGCCTTTGACGAAATGCACTGTGAATATGTCATTGTTTTAAAATGGTATTATACAGTATAAAATAGGCTGCTGAAAAAAGTGTTGAAGAAAAAACAAGTGCTTAAAAATATAAATTGTAGTCATTAGGAATCACCCCTTGTGTCTACTGCAATTTGTTTAGTAAGTGCCCATTAAAAGGTCGCATTCCATAACTCCGCTGATACAACCCATATATTACCACTCAAAAAGAAAAAATATTTGCCACCATTATGCTTCAAGTGACTCAATTGGGTAATGAAAGTAAAGTCTATACTGACTTCACAGGAGCCTTTATATTTGGTGATTAAACAATTTAACATATTTACATTTCTTTCTGGTAGCAGGCACAGAGGTGAGAAGGCACATTTCTTTTTTAGCTCTCTATCCTTCTACTCTCACCCCTATCTTCTCCGATCCTTCACCTTCAGTCAGAAGCACCTCAAAGTCAGCGTTAACTGTTCATAGCAGGTTCTTTTTACAAAAAGGTAGGCCAAGGAGCTTGCAGGAAGGAGGCAGGAGGGTTGCATTCAGATGCAGAGCCCCTGATGCTGCAGACCCCTGGGGACCAAGAGTGATGACCCAGGAGAAAAAGGAGAGAGATCTAATAATATTGCTTAGGAGATGACCAGGAAGAGGAGGCACTGTGTAGGGACTTATTGATTGTTTACAAATGGACAGAGACAGATCCCTTGGAGTAAGGCCCATGGGGAAGAGTGCGATATACAGGGGTCTTTCTTTTTCTTAAAGGGCAATCACTACTTTTAGTGAAGTAGGTGTTGGTACATTTTGCGTGAAAAGGGATATGGGGGCAATTTTCCTTGCTAGCATTAGGTCGCAGTTACCGTTGTTGCACATGGAACAGGGCCCAAACAAAGGTGAGGGAGCAGTTGTGGTGGGAGGAGGAGTCTATTTATTGTTTTTAACCCTTTGCGTGCTCGTGGCGGAACCGTTCCGTCACGAGCCTCGGGTGGGCTGTGCTGGTGACGGAATGGTTCCGTCACGGCCCGCTCGCCGCGCCTGCGCGGCGCGAATTCCGCGCCTGCGCTGACGCTCTAAAGAGCGGGCGGGGCTGTGACGGAACCGTTCCGTCACAAGCACAGCTCACCCAAGGGCCGTGACGGAGCGGTTCCGTTCATGAGTACGGGAGCGCCGCGCAGCTCCGCCTCCCCCTTAGCGCTGCGGTGGAATAGCCGCCGCAGCTAAGGGGTTAAACAGAAAGCGGCAGAAAGCCTGCTTTGGCCATCAGGCCAAGGAATGATGTCCCTGTGAAATGGGGAGAGTAGACAACTACTACGCAGAGCTTTGCGTATCATTGGTGCTGCAGCCACAGAATTACTGCTGTTTTGCAATCCTTCTTTTCTTGCATTAGGGGGGACCAGGGCATACATGCTATGCTAGTTATGCTTTGGACATCGGAGCAATAGACCAAGGGAGTGGAACATTGAAGCAGAGGAGACACTTTGGTTTGGGCATCAGAGAGATGGGCGAGAGAGCGATGGTGTGAGATGGGACCTCAAGTTGTTAACAACGAGTAGAGGAGACAGCCCGCTTTCAGAGGCAGTAGTTATCATGGCTGAAGCAGGTGCAGTGGCAATGGGGCCTGGGGGCCTGGAGGGCCCACTGCCTCACAATTCTGAATGCCTTACTTTAAAAAGGATGTAAAAGGGGTCGTTTTCTTTGCTAGCAATAGGGCAGAGGTCCCCTCTGCTGCAAAAAAGTTGGGGTGCAACATGCAGGAACACATTTTGTTTCTTACTGGGAAAGGCAGCCTGTTTCAAGATTGAAGTAATGGCCAGGCATGGTTGGGAAGGGGTGAAACAAGAAGAGGAGATAGCCTGCTTCTCAGGATTGCAACTATCACTACTGCAGCAGGTGCAGTTGCATTGGACCCAGGAGTGCAAGGGGCCCACCTCACCCCTATTAAGGGAACAGTGGTTTGGTTAATTCTGTTTTTGTTTGATGGATTTGTTATTTTATAAGTCTAACATTCATTGTGGAGAATGACCTAAACAAAAGCACCCCTGAAATCTCATAATACCCGCACCCCTGTGGTCAGCAATGCCCCTCCCCTTCCCCCAATCCTTGCCATAATGTTTGGGAGAAGGGCCCACAATTCAAAACATTCTTAAGGGGGGCTCAGTGCAAAAAGGCTTGAAGACCTCTGCAATAGACCTTTTTTGAGGCTCACCTTTGTCAGGTACTTGACAAACAGTTTGTGCTGGCGGCCACAGATTAATTCTGACTGGTGGCTGCGTGGACATCAGTTTACCAAATGCCAGGAATAGCGGAGGTAACATCACACGCTATTCAACCTTTACTTTCACTCACACACTTACACATACCCATACATCCACACACTGTCTCTCACATGAACACACTCTCACCTACAAGAACACAAACCCAATACATTTAAGAACCTTTTTTTACTTACCTCAGCTGTTAGGGAAGGTCATATTCCAGTTAACTGTACTCATTTTTTTATTACACTAATAGTAAATAATATTATATTATTCACTATTGGTGCAATAATAAAAATCAACAGAAAACAAGAAAAGTGGAGCCCAAACAACGTTCATAAGGCTGAACTGGCACTGTGTTCCAGGCAGTGATGTTGCCTCCCTTGAGTCCAGGGGTGGCAAAGGCGGGGTCAGTGGTCGCAAAGGGCAAGCTAGGGGTCGCATCAACCCCTAGATGACGTCCATAGGTGACTGTATCCTTTCTGGTTGTTAAGTTAATAGTGGTGAAGGCCCAGGAGAAATAGAGGGGCATAGTATCAACCACGGCGTTAACATTATTGCTGCTTTAGCAGTAGAAAACTGCCGCTAAAGCAGCTATAATAGGCTTGATCATACGCTGTAGAGAATTCCCATAGATGCCCATGTTCACACCAGAACATGGGCTTCCATGGGAATTCACAAGGGCGTACTATCAAGCCCATTATCACCGCTTTAGTGGCAGTTTTCTGCCGCTGAAGCGGCGATAATGTTAACGCCATTTCTTGATAATATGCCCTACAGAGTACAGTCTGACATCACCCCTTATTGAACCATCACCAGACAGCGTGAGGTTGATTACACATAAGAAAGATTTAGAGAGCGCACAGGATTCATGTGAATGAGGTGACAGAAGTCTAACACTTTTACTTGGCCCATCAAGTGCTGCTTTGGGTTGTTCTGCATATCCCATGGATGTTGGATGGAGTCAAGAATACTTATAATGACAATCAATGGAAAATGGTGAAACAAAATGGCGCCTACCTATAGAGGAGTTCTGAAGTATGTAAAGTAGTACTCCTGCAGCACTTTATTATAAACTCTAATTTGTCGTGCTGAATTGGCTCTAAAACATCTAAAATGGTAACAAAATGGGAATATTTAAGTAATATTCATATAAACAGTACAAATAGAAATGAGTGGATCCTGTTTGCACTTTTAACAATAGAGAGTTGGATATTTCAGTGTTCATTTACAAAAGCATTCAAGTGTATGTAAAAGAGTACTCCTGCCTGCACTCCTAAATGCGATTTCAAATTAGTCCCCGAATTTCTAAGCAGCACACATAAACCACAGCTATATCTCAAATGCCAAGCTTCATTATTTATTGATAGTTTTTTCAGACTTTAAATGATAATTTAATTTATATATATTATTTGTTAGAATTGCCTTACTGTAATTCGAAAAAAGATGGACGTCTACACAAAGCAAATTATCACTGATAAACTTAGGCTGGAAAAAAGGGCCAGTTAGGTGGACTCACTTCAAGAGTTTGATGTTTTTTAAAACAATCGCTGCATTGCTGTTTTTTCTACAACCCTTGGTAAATAAACAATTGTTAAGCCACTAAATGACCAAAAACGTCAGGGGTTTGTAGTTCCACGTGGTATGAGGATATCTGATTTAGAAATTAGAGTTTACAAATCAGAAATTAACATTTCAATTACATCCCAATGACTAATGGTAGGTAATAATATATTGCACTCATTGTAGTGACCTCCTACTAATTTACATGTACACGTAAATTGAAGAGGAATGATAACAGAGGCTACTCCCATCAACTGGTTTTATAACGTTTATAGCACATGGATTAATCAAAGACTTGTTGTTGAAAGACTACAAGGTGAAAATTCAGAGGCACGTCACAGTTTACCAACAATAAATTCAAGTATTTCACAATCACGTTTCAAAGTTGAAGGGAGGTCACATTTAAAAAAAAAAAAACAGACTTAGGATTTCACAAACATATTTTTGTAATCCAGTAGGAAAAGGTACACTCGTGACACAGATTAACTAGTAAAGTCCTCACCCTAACTCAAATTTCACAAACACAAATTCGTCATCTGTTTACAAAGGACCAGGAGTAGGGGTACGTAACAGTGTTCAAATAGGCCAGTCACAAAATTGTCCTGGCATCTCTGTAAAGGCCATCATGTACTGAGAACGAGAGCTTTGTCTAGGATGCCATGCAGAGAGGCAAATCAGAACTTCCAGCGGGACCAAGATGGCGGCTATCGAATGAGTTACTTACCTTCAGTAACGATGTATCAGGTAGAGACACAGATGAGCCGCAGATTCCTTAACTTAGAATATCCCCAGGCGTCAGACTGGATCCAGAAAACATTTTCCCCAGCAGTACCTCTGCACGCCGGGGCGACGTTGCCTTGCTCCGTCCTGACGTTGCCCACGGAAGTGACGTCAATTGAGCCATATTTGCCCCCCGGCGTGCTGACATCAGTTGTCTATCATGAAAATGTTCTGCGCCACAACGCAGAGCCACTACAAAAACTGTGAGAGTATCGGAACAGTGTGCCAAAAAAGTTCAGAAATCTTTGAAACAACAATGACAAGAAATCATAGAATGATGAGAAACATCACCATGTTAAAAGAGTAAAGGGAGTGAACAGAGCACCTGCCCCTAGAAACAGTCTCGCCAAAGCAAAGAGCCGTTCCCCCCTTAAGACGCAACGGCAGTGGAAATGAATAGCATGACAAACGAAGTACAGTTTGCCACCACAGGACGGAACTGTATGAAAGACGGTCTGTAACCACATAACATAACTGTAAAGGACCACAAGACTGGGATAACACGACTCATGTCAAGTGACCAGAAGTAAGCAACAACAGAAAAAGTGCACCCCCCCCCCCACAATGACCTATGAACGGTAGCATAGTCAAATAGAACCTCAACCCAATCGACTGCAACATAGACAAGGAGACCCCAAACTAATGGGAAGAAATAGTCGAGGGCAGAGGGAGGGTAGAAGAACATGGGAATCTCCACGCCGGAAGAACCAGGGTGGAGGAGCACTGACAAGCACACAACCTAGCCACCCAAGAACGAGGGTGGGTGGAGAGCCAATGTGCCAAAACAGAATGACACATCCTGCCCCAGAGGTAGGTAAACTAGAGCACCCTTCAGGAAGACCAATGCCATCTATAATGAGGCAAGTGGGCAGAACCCAACTTGGAAAGGTCCTCACAGAATGGGGAGGATGGGCAGGCGTTAAGGAATCTGAGGCTAGTCTGTGTCTCTACCAGATACATCATTAACGAAGGTTAGTAACTCGTTCATCTGATAGACACATCTAGCTGCAGATTCCTTTACTTAGAATAGATACCAAAGATATACCCCATTGGAGGAGGGTCTGCGACTGAAACCCACCAAGTTCCCAAGGGCAGTAGTCCATCAAGAACATTGACTGAAACAAGGTGGGGGCAACAATGCCAGCATGGCTGACACCAGACCCATAAAGCTCAGGAATGACAGCGTGGCTGACACCAGACCCATTAAGCACAGTAATGCCAGCGTAGCTGACACCAGACCATGAAGCTCAGGGTGTCATGGTAATCAAGGTACCACAATCCGTTAGAGGACGGTACGAGTTCACTGTCGGCCATCCAGGGACAAAAACGAGATCACAGGATCAGAAAGGTCAGTGCACAATGGCAGAATGCCATAAACTTCTACGAAAGGAGGGAAGCTGAGTATAGGATCCCAGGACCCATAATAGACAAAGACCGAGCGAAGGGACTTAAAGAGTATGACAGATTCAGAACACAAAATTTGAGAGGCACAACAGCAGGTGCCAAAAAATGAAATGTCGGGCAGACTTCATCATGCTGAGACATCGAAACCACGACTACCAGGAGATACATAGATGTGGATTACAAGAATGCACGGAACAGACATAGTGTACAGTGAAAACCACACCACACAATGCTTAAGGCCAATGAAACGTAACAGTAACAGCAACAGCCTGTGTGTGTCGACAGAGAAGATGGAAGCAGCATCAGGTAGTCAACCAGCCAACCGTACCCACAGATGCAATGACCAAGCGCCAACAGCGAGAAGGACACACCCAAAACTATCTCCCACAAGGAAGAGAGAGAGAGAAAGAGAGAGAGAGAGTGAGAGAGAGAGAGTGGGGGGGAGAGAGAGAGAGAGACAAAACAGAGAGAAAATCTGGGACAATCCCCAGAAACCACTGCAGGGAAACCCTGCATGCTTGCCCTATTGTATGCGTACAAAGCACATAGAAAGATATGAAAAGTCAAGAAAGTGACAACCAAGGGGACACTGGAAGAGTACCCCTGGAGAACAGAAACTCGCCCAAGAGGTACCGACAGCACCGATGTGAAACATAGCAGGACATACAAGTCCATCCATTAAAGAGGGCGACACCAACCCTCCGACCGGGAAAAGAAGAACCGAGCCACTGCGATACACACGGGCGTACTGACGGCCACACTAATGAAGAAGCAGTCAGTAACACTCAGACATAGAATGTCTGAAAAAGTATATATACAAGATGATGCCAGTGACCATCCGGAGAGAGAATACGTCAGATGGAAACTGCAGCAGAGGCCAGGAGGAGAAACACCTGAGCCGTGTGCGGCAACAAACAGAAGAACTTGAGCCAGGCTGGGGACCAGCAGATGGGAAACAAAGGGGACAAATTAGAACCCAACAAAGAACCACCGTGGCGAAAACCTCACTGCCCCATGGCAAACCCCAGACAGGGTGCACCCAAAACTTTCCCAACACCATGGAAGAAGACAACACCACAGGAAGAGAACACAGCAAAGACAGTGGCTCAAGGAATACCACGGAACCCCTGTGATAACGCACACATCCAGCGTGGGACCACATGCGGTGCCTGCCCAGAACACAGAAGAACCGAGCGAAACATACAAAGCACTCACAGGGACGCTTACCCACACCCAAGACAGCCAACAGTGCCAGGGGCATAAGGAATGCAGAAGGATGAGCCAAATGCAAGGCAGGCGGACGTGACAAACCCACAGCAGAACCCCAACAAGATAAAGGAGCAGGCTGCATCCACAAATGCATGAGAGTGCAAAGGAACAACTGTTCGCAGCAGCCCAGAAGTTCAGTAGAGGGCCACGACAGTCCGTGGCAGGAAGTATGGAGTGAAAGGAGATGCCCACAGCAAAATCCATAGGAAAAATTCCCAGAGGAAGAGAAAAGAAACAAAGAGAACACCACAGGAGCCTCCAAAACTTCTTGTACAGCTACACAATAGTGAACTAATACCACACATAGGGTACGTCACATCCCTATAAAAAGCAAGGGACACCCCTTAAGACAAGCTTACAGGGGTAAAAAAAACCATATAAATGGCTGGCCCAGCTGTACCAAAGGAAGGAAAAACATGGCTGAACAGCCAAGCCACCTGTCTGGGAAATAACGTTTTGAACCAAGAGATGGAAACAGAAAAGCAGTGACAATACTGCATACAACAACACAATTTCACCAAGAGGACTAAAAACCTGGCAGTCATGAAAAATCCAGATAGGAGGCGCCAGACCGCCGATTCGGCATGCTCATCAATCATATGAACCCCATCAAAGAGCATATTCCCGAAAATTCACGGGGAAACTGTCATCGCGTAGCCATGCATGGCGGCGCAGAGCAACTGACCTGGCCATAGTTCAACCCATGGAGTCAGTGGTGTCCATGGCCGACTGGATGGAAAACTGTGCATGTCGCAACCATCCTGAATAAGCTGGACCATGTCAGCACAAGGGCCCTCTGGCAAAGAGGGAAGGAGTTGCTCGTCAGATCAAGATCAAGGACCCCCGAAGAGGACTCGTCCGCCCGGGTTCGGACCGGCATCGACATGACCTTCACCAAGGTATAAACCTGCAGGGAGGAACGACGTTGGCTCGGAGTCGAGCTACCCGCTGCAGCTGCATCCAACGATGATGCAGAGAGTCCCATAGGGCTGTGCGGAGATGCATCAGGAGGGCTAGACATCACAGTGGGATGCCCGTCCAGTCTATGTCCTGAAGTCACAACGACTCCGAAATTGGAGTCAAGAAACTCGGTCGTCGCCGACGGCAAACCTGCCAACGCACTCCCGACCTGAGTCTTAACCCATCTGTGGGGCCCGAAGGCACGCCAGGGAGAGAGTGACCCAAAGATGGCCTGCAGAGCCCTGGAATAGGCCTCCATCTGGGTACTAGTTACCCCAACACCAGGAAACGGTGGGTAGGCGGGCCGACTCCTGAGGGCCCATGTCCAGTAAAGACCGGGAGCAGCGGGCCCCGATGTCACGCTTGTGCGAGGTCGACAACCTCTGTTATTTCTTCCAATGCTTACCTGAGGCAGGCGAGCGACTTCCATGGGAATGACTTGGGGACCTGTCCCGAACGGGAACCTCTGCGTGGTAGGAAGAACTGCGCCATTGGGAACCTTCCAGTGGAGATAGAGGCCTGCGCCACGAGGATTCCAACCGGGACATTGGGTGGACATCAATTTCATCTGTCGTTCACACTAGGACTTTGTCTTCAGCTGCCGGCAGGCGTCGCACTCAGCAGAGTCATGGTGCTCGCCTAAACACCACAAACAGATCTTGTGTGGATCCGTCGTTGGCATCTACAAGACTCATACGACTTGAAGCCAGCAGGCATCGCACACTGTTCCAGAAGCGAAAGACGTCATGAAGACCTGAAAACAAAGCAGGCCAGACGAACCACTTCTCCCGGATCCACGTTGGGACGCAGAAAAGAAGAAAACTGACGTCAGCGCACCGGGGGGGGGGGGGGGGGGACTAATATGACTCGATTGACATCACTTCTGTGGACGACGTCAGGACTGTGCCGGGCGACGCCACCCCCCAGCGCGCAGAGGTACTGCTGGGGAAAAAGTTTTCTGGATCCAGTCTGACGCCTGGGGATATTCTAAGTTAAGGAATCTGCAACTAGATGTCTCTATCAGATAAGCTTGCACTCCTTCTTTGAGGATGACACTATCCGAACTAGAAGAGGAACGAATGCAGTGACGTAACGAAATCTGAGCCACTGCCTGCAAAAGTATTTGGAGGGGGACCCCATGCTTCAGACCCAGTCGGGAGCACTCAGGGCAGGGGCCTGCTGCCCTAGCACAGGCCCCCCACACCGCGGGGCAGTGAGGGTTATTGTTACACCCCTGAAATAGTGCCTCTCATTGGCTTCAACTGATTGTCTCCCAAGACTCCGTTTTGCAGGCTCTTGTCCTGACGACTTCAACCCAACAGTATCAACTGCAGAGAATGCTGGGAATATTATGAAGAGCCTTTGGAGGAAGGTTGTGGCACAGTATCTGTTAATCAGTTGGTTACATGCACAATGGATCGGTGTGATTTGTGATAAGTCATAATACACCAGAGAGTATTACTATAGTGGTGGTGTGAATGGTTGTGAGGCTGCACACTGGGCGGTAGAATATTTGCCATTGGAGTTGTCAGACCTTCTTATGGGGGATTTCTTATCTTTTTTCTCCTCAGCTTTTTACCCCCTTGCTGTCTTTACTACTGATTCTCCAATGTCCCAATGATTATTATATTGACAGATGGGAGCCATATCTGTGATCCGGTTTTTCGGTGGCTCCAAGCGCAGGAGGTGTACCAGTGCGTGTCCGAAGCGAACAGGACATCACTCGGGTGTCACCAGTGCTGACAACTAGCCACTGAAGTGAGATAGTCCCTTTAGCTAGGTTACCACTGGGATTGACGGGACTTGGAGCTCCCATCCAAGGAGTATGGTAGGTAGGAGCAGCCTCGCCCACCACCACCATGTGTAGAGAGTATTTAATACAATAGGTCATGATGAAATGCGATGGATCAATATTGACCACGAAGCATGAAACATGCCGACCACCCCACATGAGATGAGCTGAGCTCCACTGGACCATTAAGCCAGAGAGCAGCCTCTCTACTTGTTTTTAAGAAGGTGTATTACCAATTTAATAAAGAGTTCATGTGGACTATCCAACCTTTTTTTAGAATTACCCACTCGCACCACATCTACTCCGTTTTTAGGGCCCTCACACCCACACACCAAATGGCAGGAACAAAACATCTCCACCAAAGAGCCCCTTTTAGGGTGCCCGTCAGGCATGGCAGCACCGGCCTGACGAGGAGCAAGTCCATATGTTGAAGCATGACACCTAGCTTGCTGGGTGTGTGAGGACTCTAGTTCCGACAAGGAGGATTCCCCATCCTTAATCCCTCATTTCTCTTTGTCTGCCCCGTGGAACAGCATACCTTTCTTGTTGAGTACGGTAAGTATGAGTCTGCTGGTGTCCCTAGAGCTGGTGATAACAAATGCATTCCACCAGGTTGTGGCGCTATTTTTTCTATAAAAAAATACATAAAAAGATTTTGTCTATAATATTTAGATAACTGTGTCCTTTTTCCCTGGTGTCATTTTATGTATGTTTTGTTCTATGCTGTATGAATAATCTTACAAATAATTTTGGTAATGACTTAGCGAATTAATTTCTGGAGTCACGTCCTCCATTTTTGTCTCTACTCACGAGAGCAACTGAAAGGGCTACGTCGGGACCTCTTTGTTTTTATGTGGAAAGGGTTGGGCAGAACTCACAGAGTTATACTCAGTGGAATTCTGCGGGGTAACAAAAACTCTGTGATTCCGCAGAGAAAATGGGGGGGAAGCATGTTTTGTATTGTTAGGCGGCATCAAGCATGCAAAATATTATATTACTCATAAGGTTTAGAAAATACCATCATTAACACGTGCAGCAAATAAAACAGTTTTTTTGTGTGTCGGTCAGCAGCACCGGTGAAGGGTAACCTTCATATCTGAATAGACAACTAATGGCTAGAAGGTACATACTTTACCTCAATGTGTGCGGTTGTTTAAAGAAACAATGCACTCTGAGTCTTATAAGGTTGTTTTGTGGAAGTAATGCAACAGTCAGGGGTCATCGAATCAAAGTTAATCACTATCTCTAATAAGATGCTTCAAAACAGTACCTGCATGTGTTATCCCCACAGTTCTCGCTAACGTTGCTGTTTACACTTCATTGGCGTATATATGAGAGCATGTATGTCAGATAACATATATATTAAACTTAGGCTGTCCGGTTTTAGGTTTAAACCTATAATAACTGCTAAAACCACACCGGAAGGGAAATAGCCCTCACCAGTGTAAACATACAAAAACTCTGAAAATAACCCGCACAACCACAAATTAATGTCATTCAAGGAAAGGAAAAGAAAAGTGAAAGAGTCATTTTTATTTCTTCCTGAAGGGGCCAATACAATGTAACTTTGTTAAATAAGGTAGCAGTAAGAAAGACTGGGCTGACATTATTCTGCTTGTATTTTGTTGTTTAGGGATGTCACTAAAATATTGTTTCCTCATCTTTTCTTCAGTTTTATGGTCTTTGGTCTAAAGATAAAGGGGTTAGTAATATGTTTTAGGTATTGTGTATTTATTTTATAAACGGTAGAGAATCAGGAAATATCAAAATCACATTTGATTTTTTGGCTTTGCTTGAGTCTTTCACTGATAGGAAAAATGTAGGTTTCATAAGAATCTTTCCCAATATTTACCATCACATTTAACCACGAAGAATGTGTAAAAACCCTTGATACATCAGCCCCCTTTTTTAGTGAGTCAGTATTGATAGTAGGTGAATTGCCAAATACCGCAGGCTTTAAACATTCCATGCAAGGTATAGTGACAGGTAGATGTGAAAATAGTGCAGTCACAAAGCATCTGGGATACTAGTGAAAACATGACACCAGACTTTTGGAAAACATGGAATGCAGTGTCATTGGAATGCTGCTGCAAAAAGTTCTTACCAAGTTCAACAAAGATTGGAGTGATTGTGTTACTATTTGCAGTGATTCAGCCTCATATATGAAAAAGTTGTGTGATGACCTGTCAAAATCGATATCTGAGCTGAAGTACTTCCCTATAAGCGATCCTTGCCACTTGTTCGATGGTATGCTGAAAGCATCTTTACAATCTTCAGTGTTAATGACGATTGCTATTGACTTTTTAGTCCATTCTGTTGCACTGTTTGGTTGGGCACGGAAACTAAAACGCAAATATTTCTCATTTTGTGCTTTGTTTGGCATCAGCAAAAGAGTCATCCCAACGTGTCACTTAGCTGGTGTTTCTCAATCCTAGAGGCCATGCATGCTATATTATCCATTTGGCAACCATTTACAGAACTTCTGCTGAATGATGATGCCAAAGGCAAAAAATGTGAGGATCTTTGGTCACATATTGATAGTGATTTGAAAAAAGAGTACACTCTACTGCATTCTTAGATTTTTACAGGAAAGCATGACTGCTGTGATGGACCTAATAAAAAAAACTAGAGTCTGAAAACACCCTTGTCTACAAAGTGTCCAGAATAATTGGTGTAGATGTGAAACTTCTCCTTGAGAGTAGGCTGGGTGACACTTTTAGTGACATTGGCACTGCATCGTATTCCATGTTAGAGTTCTTGCCACTTGGTGAGCAAAGAAACATTGAGTAGCAATTCAGGAACTTTTATTTTACAGTGTATGAGAAATAGCCCTTCACCATCCATGGCATTTGAAGTCAATGAAGCCTCACTGTGGTACTCTGCACAAGTTATAGATCCCTTCCGTAAAGGGAATTTTTTTCCAGAGTTTCAAAAGGACAAATTTTTGATTGCTTCAATAACTCGGATGACATATGCACCCAGTTCAACGCATATGTTGCAGAACCTGTTGCAGAGAATCACATTATTCAGGTTCACCAGTATTGACTTGGAAAGCTATGTCAGTGGCCAGAGTTAGCAAATTGTATACTGGCTATTTTGGTGTTGCCTGGCTATAGTGCCAATGTTGAGCGGGCTTTTTCACAGATAAAAGTTTACATGGGAAGGACAGAGTGAGCGTGCATGACCAAAGGACTCACTGAAGAAGTATTGTATGGTGTATTACGATAAGTTTAATCTGTAAAAATGTATTTGGACCTCATTTACACGGACGAACACTGTTGATATACCATGCACCCTCGGTGCAGAAAGTAAACAATAACAAACAATAATAAAAGCACTGTTTCTGTTGTTTTTGACGGCGTGAAAATGTGTAACCACTGATAACCACTGTTTTTTTAAGGTATTGAAATCCCTTGAAAACACTGAAAAAAAACCACCAGAATTTACAAAAAATAGAAACTGAAAACAGGAAAGTCTAATTATAATACACAGTTAATACCCATGGCTGAAGGCTTGTCAATACATTCCATCCAAAGGCTGTTCTGGTAGGAGGGAGCCTTGGGTTCAGGGGTTCTATGTCTCAGTATTTGCTGGCCCAGGGCAGAGCTGCCACATTTGATCAGCTTCCAATATGTGACTTCAGGTCTTCTCTGACACTTCCTTGCAGTGAATACGCTGTTTAGAGCCATCTGAGATGAAGCGCACATCTGATGTTTTGTTACGGTATCTGTGGATGAGCTGATGCGGACATATTTACTCAGGCATGCTAGGATTTAATGTTTTGGTTGTATTAAAAAGTCTACAATGACCTAACCCTTGCTCTACACAAGATGTTCCTCTTACCATCTAGCTAAGAGATGCATCAGTGTATTCTTTTGGTCATCCTCACTCATGCCAGGGCGCAGAGCAGCAGCGGCTCCAGGCAGAACCCAATGGAAAGACCAGCCATTAAAGAAGTGAGCAGACCAGGATCCAACAGCTTGCTCCTCCAGTCTCTAGAAAGCTGTATTACCTTCCCCTCAAAATCTCACGCTAAGAACCACTTCTCGTTTCAATGTTATACGCAGTAGTGCGCATGTGTAAAACAGACCCTTTGCTCCTGTGGCATATTCCAGTTTAACCTACACAGACAAACTTTGCTTCCTAATTGGCTAAGCCACTGGATTTAATGTCACAGCTATGGGTGGATGCAGCGTGCCAATACACTCCACCACGTGCCAAAATCCGTACTCCAAGCTGAGTGCGGTGTGGCAAAACTCTGAAAACTCCACCAGTAGAGCAGAGTTCATGGCCCACCCCTACCTGTGGACTATTTGTTAATTAATGGCATGGAGCACACTACCTGGTGTTAGGAGAAGGGCCAACTTCCACGGGAGCGAAGACAAATCCCCACACCTCCAAGACACAGCAGCAGGAATGCGCTAACAAAGTAGACCACACTCCTATCTGCTGTATCCTAAAAGTATGAGGGAATTTACCCAAGGAGTGTCCACCACTCTCCTCATACGTGGGGTAACAGAATAGTAGAAAAGGCGTCTCCGGGGGTGGGTGGTCCAGGCTAGGAAACAAAGATCAAGGTAGGAATAAACACAATCCCTATGCTTACATGAAACACCATAAAACATTGACAAGTGTGAGCACTCATGGATCTTACCCCAATTGTAGATCGGGCCGGCGTCAACGATGAGTCCAGAATCAGGGAGGGGTCCAAGCAGGACTCACGAAGGACTCAACACACCTCTGACGCAAAGCAATTGGTAAGGGTAGGTGAGGTGAACTGGCCGGCTGACTAAGAGGACCAGGCCAGCGGAGCAGTAACACCAGACACCAGAAAAAACACACACCAAACAGAAAAGGAGTGAGGGGCACCGACCGGCTGCACAGGGGGCGAAATACAGCGGAGCAGCACCCACTCAGGAGGTGAGACACCCGGCCCCTAGGAGGATAGGGCGGAGCGCTCACTCTCAGAGGAAAAAAACCACTAAAGCAAAGGGGTAAACCAAAGAAGTAATAGTGGTAGCAACATCAGTATAAAGCAGAGAGTGAACCGAAAATACGCCCGCAAAATGCGTGAGGAATAGCAGGGCGTCGCGTTCACTGAAAACGAAGCGGCATGGAATACCGCTTTCACAACCTGACACCACACGCTCACTCACAGGGCAGAAAAACGAGTAGCAGAGGGTCAGGTAAATCAGGTATCAGGCAATTTAGAAGACAGAGCCCAGCAGAGCTCTAGACGGCAGCAAAGCAACACGAACAGGAACCAGGAAGTGGGAAGGGGGCGTGGTCACAGAAAGTAAGCCAAGCAATGATGGGAGGGCCCAGCTCCACCTTATCCCCCTTAGGGAGCGTCAGGAAAGTACGTATTTTGACGCTAAGGGGTCTACTTAAAATGCACGAACCAGAATGAAACACACTTGTCAATGTTAATTCCTAACAGTACCCCTCCTTAAAGATCTCTTCACAGGACCTGGCTTTGTGGGGTGCAATCTGTGGAACTGTCGGATCAACCGCACTGCATGTATGTTTTCAGCAGGTTCCCAAGACCTTTCTTCTGGGGGGTATCCCACCCAATCAATGAAGTACTGGAGTTTGCCTCGGATTCGTCTGGAATTCAATATTTTGCTGACTTCATATTCTGTTTCTCCGTCTATCTGTACTGGAGGGGGAGGGATTTCAGGGACAAGGGAAGGTATGTATTTTTTGATTAAGGAACTGTGGAACACAGGATGGATCTTCATACATGGGGGAAGCTGGAGTTTAAGCGTGACAGGAGAGAGTATTTTCTCTATTGGGTAGGGTCCTACGAAGCGGGGTTGGAACTTTTTTGACCCTTCCATTCTAAGGTTTTTTGTGGACAGCCACACCTTCTCTCCTATCACGTATACTGGTTCCTTTCTACGATGTTTATCTGCTTGGCTCTTCATTGCTTCCTTAGCCTTTTCTAGCTCTGTCTTGGCTGCTTCCCATGTGCTCTGTATGCGGGCATGCTGTTCCTCTAAAGCGGGTACTGTGTCATCAGGGGGTAACACAATGGGGAGCATTCTAGGGTGTTGGGCTTAAACAAAGTAAAAGGGAGAGACCTTGGTGGCTGCATGACTGGAATTATTATAAGCAAATTCAGCTAAAGGGAGTGCTTGAACCCAGGTAGATGGAATAGTAGTTAACAAACACCTCAGAAACTGTTCTAAAGTTTGGTTGGTCCTTTCGGTTTGCCCATCTGTTTGAGGGTGATATGCGGTAGAAAGCCTGTGATCAATCCCCAACACCTGACACATTCCTCTCCAGAACTTAGAGACAAATTGGGGACCGCGGTCGGAAATGATAACCGTGGGCAACCCATGTAGTTTCACCACAGAGTCCAAAAAAACAGCCACCAGTTCTTTAGAGGAAGGTACTTTCTTTAGAGGGATGAAATGACTCATTTTAGACAAGAGATCCACCACTACGTAAATGGTGGTATAGCCCTGACATGGTGGTAAATCAGTCATAAAGTCCATACTGATAGTATGCCAGGGTGCAGGGGGTATGGCTATATGCTTTAACAGCCCTGTAGGAGCACAATGAGAAGCCTTTTGGCGGGCGCATATGGTGCAAGCGTGTACATATTCCAAGACGTCTTGAGACAATGACTCCCACCAAAACCATCGGCGGCATAACTCGAGAGTCTTCCGCCCACCCGTATGGCCGGCCAAAGGGCTACTATGACACCATGCAATGATCTTTTGTCTCAAGGGTGAAGCAGGCACAAACATCTTGTTATCATGGTAATAAATCCCTTCCTTGATGGAGTGAAGAGGATTTTGTAACCATTCATCCGATGGGATGGTGGGTAGTAGGCTTTTAAGGTCTTCTAGAAGTGTGTGATCTTTCTCTCCCACCCCAAGGATCTTATTTTCTGGGATGATGGGAAGCGGTTGTTCTGGGTTGGAATGGTCAGCTAGTCCTAGCCGGGATAGCGCATCTGCTTTCCCCTGTTGTGTGCCGGGCCTGTAAGTGATCACGAAATCATATTCACTAAAAAACAACAACCACCTCATCTGTCTGGGCGTGAGCGCTCTGGCAGATTTGAAAAATTGCAGATTTTTATGATCGGAATAAATGGTGACCACGTGAGGAGACCCTAACAAATGATGTCGCCATTCTTGAAAGGACAATTTGATGGCCAACAATTCCCGCTCCCCTATGGTGTAGTTTCTTTCTGCAGGCAGCAAGGTCTTGGAAAAATAAGCTATGGGATGCATTTGGCCTGTATCTGTGTCTCGCTGGGACAGAATCCCTCCTACAGCATATTGTGATGCGTCAGCCTCCACATAAAAAGGTTGAGAGTTGTCTGCGTGACGGAGAATAGGAGCTGAAGTGAACTTCTCTTTTAAGGCACAAAAGGCTTGTTCTGCCTCCAAGGTCCAAACAAACGGTATCCCTTTTTTCAATAGTCTCGTGATGGGGGAAACCGTGTCAGAAAACCGATCAATAAAGCGCCGATAAAAATTGGCGAATCCTAGAAAGGATTGTATTTCTCGAACTGAAGTGGGGCTTTTCCATAGGGTTAATGCCTCTACCTTTTTAGGGTCCATTTGAAGGCCACCAGGTTTGATGGTGAAACCCAAGAAATCAACTTCTGAGGTATGAAAGGTGCTTTTGTCCAGTTTGGCATATAACTGATTCTCCTGCAACTTCTGTAAGATTTTCCGGACATGCTCTATGTGTTCTGCTTCGTTTTGAGAGAAAATAAGTATATCATCGATATAAACTATAACGAAAACATCGATGTACTCCCTCAGAATGTCGTTAATAAAATATTGGAATGCCGCCGGGGCATTGCATAACCCGAACGGCATTACACAATATTCATAGAGACCATATTTTGTGCGAAAGGCAGTTTTCCACTCGTCGCCCGGTTTTATCCTGATCAAATGGTAGGCACCCCT
This sequence comes from Lissotriton helveticus, assembly GCF_964261635.1. Classification (NCBI taxonomy): domain Eukaryota; kingdom Metazoa; phylum Chordata; class Amphibia; order Caudata; family Salamandridae; genus Lissotriton; species Lissotriton helveticus. The sequence continues at coordinate 283,776,360 of NC_136068.1, read as the reverse complement.
GAGATCGATTTTAGTGAATATTTTCGCCCCTTTTATCTGGTCTAGAAGGACAGGAATAAGAGGAAGGGGATACTTGTTCTTGATGGTGATTTTGTTCAGGGCTCTATAATCCAGGCACGCCCTGAGCCCTCCTTCCTTCTTATCTATAAAAAATAAAGGGGAAGAAACAGGCGACGAGGAAGGACGTATGAAGCCTTTAGCAAGCATTTCCTCCAGATAATTTTTTAGATAGTCATTTTCTGAGGGAGTCAAGGCATAAATGCGACTGCAGGGTAAGTCAGCACCGGGTATCAGGTCAATCCTGCAATCATAGCTCCTGTGTGGAGGCAAGTTGGTGGCTTCCTGCTCACTGAATACGTTTGAGTATTCGGCATACTGGTCAGGTAAGCATGCATCCACCCCTGCTTGTACTGCACAACATAGTGGCAAATCTGGTTCCTGGGCTTCTTGGTAGCAGTGTTGCCTACAGAAAGAAGAACCCAACGTAACCGTTCGTTTTTCCCAATCTATCGCAGGGTTGTGGATCTGCAACCAAGGGACACCCAAGATGACACCAAAATTGGGAGCGTCAATTAGGTCAAATACAAGGGACTCGGAATGTCCGTTATTGAACACAATGGTCAATGGAGATGTTTGGTAACTAATCATTCCAGAGGATAATTCCGAACCGTCTACGGCCCAAATGGCTTCAGGCTGAGGTTTAGCTACGAAGGCAAGCCCCAATTGTTTGGCTAGGTGGATGTCAAAAAAATTACCTGTAGCACCGGAATCTAGGAGAACTGACATGGTGTATGGTTTGTTCTCTAAATACGTGAGAGTAATGGGTACAATAAAATGTTTAACCACTAGGACGGGTTTAGAGGAGATCTGTGGAGGTTTTGAGCTTAAGGAATCGATCTCTCTGTTCCTCAAGCTTTTGAGTTTTCCGAACTAGTAAGACTGCTTACTGATTGCCTCGGATTTTTAGGACGCACAGGACATTCTCGAGCAAAATGCCCTCCCTTGCCACAGTAGAGACACAGATTGAGCTTCCTTCTTTTCTCTTTTTCCTCCGAGGATAGAGGCCCGCGTATTCCCCCTATTTGCATGGGCTCAGGGGCATCTCTGGTTATGGGTTTCTCAGTTCTGTGGAAAACCATTTTGGGCCCAACAGTGCGAGGCCTTTCTCCTTTTCGCTCATGCAATCTATGGTCTAGTTTAACAACCAGGTCAATAAAGGAAGCACAATCCTCTGGTGGATCTACTATTTGGGAGAGTAGGTCTTTAAGTTCTTCACCCAATCCCCTGTAAAACAAAGAAGTTCTCTTGTCTTCAGGCCAGTGGGTTTCGGCTACCAGGCGATTAAAGTGTGTTATGTACGAGAGCAAATCCTTCGACCCTTGTCGAAGGTTTAGTAACTCAGTGTCACTGGCTTGCATGTAGGCGTGCTTAGCAAAAAGACTCCTCATTTTTTCTTTGAACAGGTCAAGGTCATATAACAAGGGATCGTTATTCTGCACCAGCGGCACCGCCCATTCTGCCGCATTCCCGACTAGATAGGATATGATAAACGCTACCTTAGCAGAATCGTCCGGAAAGGATGCGGCTTTGCACAAGAACTGGAGTTGGCACTGGTTCATGAAAACCTCGTATTTAGAGCTATCCCCTGTGAATCTTTCGGGCATGGCTAGGGGCACAGGGTTAGGGGTGTTTACCGTGACTTGCACAGGGGAGGCCTGAGGATCAGGGCTAGCTCGTGGGTCTTGTTCTGGTGGGGAAAGTGTAAATTTAGCAGGCTGGATATAACTTTTGCGGACTTTAGGGATGGTGCCTGTTCTCAATTGATGGACTTCCGCAACTAGCCTCTGATTTTCTGTACCTAATCTTCCTACTTCTGTCTGTAGGGCCACAAAAGCTGCCATTAAATCTTCCATGGAAAGGGTCTGTGGTACCGGGCCTGACGCCTCCATAGATGTGTCGGAATTCATCCTCGCTCAGGGGAGGGAAAATTCGTGGGCTTGGCTTTCTGTTAGGAGAAGGGCCAACTTCCACGGGAGCGAAGACAAATCCCCACACCTCCAAGACACAGCAGCAGGAATGCGCTAACAAAGTAGACCACACTCCTATCTGCTGTATCCTAAAAGTATGAGGGAATTTACCCAAGGAGTGTCCACCACTCTCCTCATACGTGGGGTAACAGAATAGTAGAAAAGGCGTCTCCGGGGGTGGGTGGTCCAGGCTAGGAAACAAAGATCAAGGTAGGAATAAACACAATCCCTATGCTTACATGAAACACCATAAAACATTGACAAGTGTGAGCACTCATGGATCTTACCCCAATTGTAGATCGGGCCGGCGTCAACGATGAGTCCAGAATCAGGGAGGGGTCCAAGCAGGACTCACGAAGGACTCAACACACCTCTGACGCAAAGCAATTGGTAAGGGTAGGTGAGGTGAACTGGCCGGCTGACTAAGAGGAACCAGGCCAGCGGAGCAGTAACACCAGACACCAGAAAAAACACACACCAAACAGAAAAGGAGTGAGGGGCACCGACCGGCTGCACAGGGGGCGAAATACAGCGGAGCAGCACCCACTCAGGAGGTGAGACACCCGGCCCCTAGGAGGATAGGGCGGAGCGCTCACTCTCAGAGGAAAAAACCACTAAAGCAAAGGGGTAAACCAAAGAAGTAATAGTGGTAGCAACATCAGTATAAAGCAGAGAGTGAACCGAAAATACGCCCGCAAAATGCGTGAGGAATAGCAGGGCGTCGCGTTCACTGAAAACGAAGCGGCATGGAATACCGCTTTCACAACCTGACACCACACGCTCACTCACAGGGCAGAAAAACGAGTAGCAGAGGGTCAGGTAAATCAGGTATCAGGCAATTTAGAAGACAGAGCCCAGCAGAGCTCTAGACGGCAGCAAAGCAACACGAACAGGAACCAGGAAGTGGGAAGGGGGCGTGGTCACAGAAAGTAAGCCAAGCAATGATGGGAGGGCCCAGCTCCACCTTATCCCCCTTAGGGAGCGTCAGGAAAGTACGTATTTTGACGCTAAGGGGTCTACTTAAAATGCACGAACCAGAATGAAACACACTTGTCAATGTTAATTCCTAACACCTGGAAGGAAGTGGAGCTTTAGGCACACCTGTAAAAGGTTGGGTTATGTGCTACCACCAGGTCCATGGCTGCCCAGGAAGGGAATCAAAGAGGGCTGGAGCGTGGAAGATTGGCCCAGACAGTTGCCAAAAGAGGGAAAGGCAAGGGGTGTGGGAAACCAGCCCCTGAATGTCTTCCAGTAGCGGTGGCTAGAGCACCAGAGGTGGCTAACCCACGCCCACTGAGGAGTACTTTGCCTTTCATGGTCACCTGCCTGAGCTTGCCGGATGGCAAGTGGAGGTAGGACCCACCGAGGAAAAATTCTGTAAGTCACAGAAAGAGTTCGCAACCCTGGAGGACATGAGGCAACAGACCGAAGCCCAGGCAGCCGGTCATGCCTCTAAGAATAACTACCTTTGCTGGAAGGGCAACCTCCTGTATCGTGGGCCTAAGGCACCTGTGCATCGGGCAACAAGGGTACGGGTAATTACTCAATGCTACAGGGCCTTCTTACTGGAACTGGCTCATGAAATACCCCTCGCAGTACATCTGAGGCAGGACAAGACTTTTGTCAGGCTTGTCCCCCACTTGTATTTACCCCAGATGAAGATTTTCTCATATGGATTCTGAAGGACTTGCATGACCTGCCAGGTCAGTTGGAAGACAGGGCAGAGGCTAAAAGCCCCCTTAATCCCTTACCTTTCATTGGCACACCCATTGACAGGGTTCTCATCAACATTGTTGGGCCTATGGATCCCCAGACAGGTTTATCTTGGTACTGATGGCAACAGGTTTATCTTGGTACTGATGGACCATGCCACAAGATCCCCAGAGGTCATACCTCTGAGGACTGCAACTGCACCTGCAATGGCTAATGCCCTAATGGGGATTTCCACCAGTGGGTTTTCCCAAGGAATTTGTGTTTGACAGTGGCACGAACTTCATGTCTGCTTATATTAAGTTAATGTAGAAGGAGCATGGAGTGACTTACAGTTATTCAACCCCAGCCATCCACAAACCAATGGGCTTGTTGAAAGGTTCAACAAGGCCCTGAGGGCAGGATCAAAGGCCTTCCTGAGGCCTCAAGGCATACGCAGGATATCCTCTTGCCATGCCTCCCCTTTGCTTACAGAGAGGTGCCACAGAAGTGAGATGACTTTAGCCTCTTTGAGCTTCTGTATGGACACACTGTAAGGGGCCCTTTTAGATTGGTGATGGAAGGGTGGGAGCTAGCTCCAAGAAAAACTCCCCAGGATATAGTTAGCTAAATGCCAGCCATCAGAAGCCAAATGGGCAAGTTGTGGAAGAAGCTTCTCACAACTAAGAGGCCAGCCAAGAAATAGTGAAGCAGTGGTATGAACAAATGGCTTCCCCTGTGAAATTACAACCTGGACAGAAAGCGTTAGTTGATGGAACCCGTGGAGGCCAGAGCCCTCTAAGAACATTGGACAAGGCCCTGTGATATAGTTGAGAGAAAGGGGGAGGTCACCTACCCGGTGGATCTCAAGACTCCCAGAAACAAAGTCTCAAACCACACTTTGAGAGTTCTGAGCTCACCATGCTGCGGGTGAACTTCCCCCGACCTCTTAGACTCCAAGGGGAAGGATTGGTCAGTGGAAGATATGAACCGTTCCCTTACTGTGACTTCTGAATAGCAGAGGAATTGCCACCAGTTGTTGGGACAGTACTCCTCTATTTTCTCCCTCATCCATGGGAATACCCACCTGTGTACCCATGATGTAGACAAAGGAAACAGCCTCCCTGTCAAGAATAAAACTTACAGGCTGTCTGATGAGGTGAGGACCAGCATCAAATATGAGGCTTCAAAGATGCTGGAGTTGGGGTTGAGTGAACCCTCCAGTAGCCCCTGGTCCAGCCCTGTGCTGCTGGTACCAAAAGCTGCCCGATAGGTACAACACCTAAACTCAGGTTCTGTTTGGATTACAGAATTCAATTCAGTCACCAGAACTGATGCTCATCTGACCCCCCTGGCCGATTACCTGACAAACAGGTTGGGGCTGCCCAGTTCTTAAGTACCTTTGAGCTTACATCAGGGCACTGGCAGATTGCCCTAACTGAAGGAGCCAAGGAGAGGTCAGTCTTCTCCAATCCAGAGAGCCACTATCAATTTAGAGTGATGCCCTTTGGACTCAAGAATGCTCCTGCCACCTTCTAGAGGCTGGTGAACCAAGTATGGGCTGGAATGGAGGCCTTCAGTGCTGCTTACTTGGATGTCAGTGCAGTCTTCGGTAGCAGCTAGAAGGACCACCTTTTTCACCTGCAGCAAGTGCTTCTGGCCCTGTAACAGGCAGGCTTGACGGTCAAGGCCAGTATGTGCCAGACAGGACAGGGGTCTGTGGTGTACGTAGAACACCCGGTGGGGCGGGGCAGAGAGCAGCCCCTCCAGGCCAAGATAGAGACTATCATGGTATGGGAGCCCCCCCAAGACCCAAACTGAGGTGAGAATCTTCTTAGGCCTCACAGGGTAATATAGGAGCTTTGTCAAGGAATATGGCACCATTGTTGCCCCCTTGATAGTCTGACGTTGAAGAAACAGCCCAGGAATATCGTTTGGACAGAGGCATGGCAAATATCATTTGATCCCCTAAAGCAGACCTTATACACAGCAAGGAGGTTATTGTTCAGACATATGCCTCTCAACACTTTGGCATAGGGGTAGTATTTTCACAACTTAATGAAGAAGTCATGGACCAAACTGTAGCCTTCAACTCTAGGAGGTTACGTCCCAGGGATTGGAGGTGGAGTGCTATTGAAAAAGAAGCCTTTGCAGTGGTCTGGGCACTGAAGAAGTTAAGACCATACCTGTTTGGGACCCACTTCCTTTTTCAGACAGACCACAGGCCCCTCACGTGGCAAATGCAACTGTGCGGTGAGAATCCAAAATTGTTGAGGTGGTCCATCTCCCTTCAGGGAATGGACTTTAGGGGGAAACACAAAGCTGGGGTAGACCATGCCAATGCTGATGGTCTTTCCAGGTTCTTCCATCTTAGTGATTAGAACTCCCTAGAATATAGGTAGCTCTCGCCACTTTTAACTGGGGGACATGTGACAGACCTGGGAGCCTTAAGGTGGCCTTTCCCGAACTTATTGCCTGCTTACCTCCACTTTCTGCTGGTTGTTTTGCCCTTAGGATTCTGAGCTTGTTCCCACTGTCAAGAACAAAAACCTAATGCACACCAGTTATAAATAGTATAGTAAAGGATGTCTCAATGGACATTAGTAAGTACAAGTAACAACATTTGCAGAAAAGGAAAACGAAAGGTGATGCGATTCCTCTTTTATTGCATGGATGGCCAGCCGACACGTGTTTCGTCGTCAAGCGGTAACAATGCTTGCACGACTCCTCAGGGCTGTAGCGCGAAGGTATTGAACCACAGGTCGCTTTGCCGGTGATAATTCCGACTCGGCCCCGCTCGAGACCAGGTTACGTGTTTCCGTAAACCTTTGTGTAGCTCCAAAAATCGCTAAGGGTTCATACAGTAATGGCGCTTAAAGGTAGGTAAATAGTGCTCTGATCGCCTGTAGTTCATCGGTATCACACGATGGTGAAAGCATCCTCTCAGAAAGTTCTGGTGATTAAAAAGTGTCTCAGCCTTTGCAACTGAAAATCATGTAGTTGCATTCAGGAATACGATCCGTGTAGTGTTGCGAGAGCCGGCAGGACGAGTAATCCCACGGGAAGGTTCCGGGTGCGGAACCTTCCCGTGGGATTACTCGTCCTGCCGGCTCTCGCAACACTACACGGATCGTATTCCTGAATGCAACTACATGATTTTCAGTTGCAAAGGCTGAGACACTTTTTAATCACCAGAACTTTCTGAGTGGATGCTTTCACCATCGTGTGATACCGATGAACTACAGGCGATCAGAGCACTATTTACCTACCTTTAAGCGCCATTACTGTATGAACCCTTAGCGATTTTTGGAGCTACACAAAGGTTTACGGAAACACGTAACCTGGTCTCGAGCGGGGCCAGGTCGGAATTATCACCGGCAAAGCGACCTGTGGTTCAATACCTTCGCGCTACAGCCCTGAGGAGTCGTGCAAGCATTGTTACCGCTTGACGACGAAACACGTGTCGGCTGGCCATCCATGCAATAAAAGAGGAATCGCATCACCTTTCGTTTTCCTTTTCTGCAAATGTTGTTACTTGTACTTACTAATGTCCATTGAGACATCCTTTACTATACTATTTATAACTGGTGTGCATTAGGTTTTTGTTCTTGTTATTGTATTTTGTGTGCCCTGCACACAATTGGAGGGGTTTAGGGCATTTATCCCCTCACCTATTTGCACCCTGACCTATCAGTATTACTTGCACCACCGTGAGCAGTGCGCCCAGTAATTCCCTAACTCTAAAAACCCCCAGTTCTTGTTTGGCTTTGCTTGTTCCCACTGTCGACCAGTGCATAAGAGCTTGTGCATCTCCTCTAAGCGTGGTTTCATTGACTTATCCACAATTGGTATATTTTATTTACCTGTAGGTCCCAAGTAGCGTGCACAACCAATGACCCGGGTCTGTAAAATAAATACTACCAGTGGCCTGCAGCACTGATTGTGCCAACGACACAAGTAGCCCTTTAAACATGCATCAGGCCTGTCACTGCAGAACCTGTGTGTTCAGTTTGCACTGACATGTCAACCTGGCATTTAAAACCCCTTGGCAAGCCCTAAAGATTTGCATGTTCTGGTAGTTAAAAAGACCTACATTTGTTTTTACCTACTGTGAGGCCTACCCCTCTCAAAGATTAACATTGGGAATTCCTTATTACACTTTAAGCCGTAATTTCTTATTGAGAATGAGTAGCTCTGTCATGTTTTATATCATTGGAATGGTAATGATAAACACTTAATGCTGGCAATGTTGGGTTTAACATTAGTATTTTAGAAATGCCACTTTTAGAAAGATAAAGACACTCAAATGATGGACGGAATGTGGAACAAATCAACCATTCACCTCCAGTCAAAAGATCCATTGTTCTTTTCCTCACCATGCCACCACAGTTTGGACCCAGTCATATGCAAATCAAATCTTGACCCTGCGCCTCATGGGAACAGTCCAGCCCGAACTGCCAAACCATGTCTTTCCTAGTTCCGAGGTATCACCCTGATCAGCCAGGCTAGCTTGAATCCAGTGGCACAGAGAGCCCGGGACCCATGTCTATGCATACCCGGCGTACTTAGGGTGAGAAAGAAAAAGACACTCAAATGATGGATAGAACGCGGAACAAATTAAACATTCCCCCCCAGTCAAGAGATTTGGGTTAAATCCATCATTCTTTTGCTTACCATGCCATCCCAGTTTAGACAAAGCCTTATGAAAATTAGTCTTGACCCTGCTCCTCATGGGGACAGTTCAGCCCAAACTGCCAAGTCAGGTCCTCCCTGGACTAGAAACAAGCATCCTGGTACCAGTTTTGAATACAGTGGCCCAGTGAGCTCGGGACTCATGTCTGGGCATACCCAGCGCATTTCGGGCAAGAAAGCAAAAGACTCAGGTGAAATTTCTCTGCTCCTAAAGCTCTGTGTGCCAGCAGCATGCCTCCAGTACATGTCTGGGGTGGGTGACAGATGGACTTTGCGCATTCCCTCTAGACAGCCAAACACAAAGGAAGGGTAGCTGTGACTGAACGTCTATCTGCATCCTGATTGCTCTTCCTGGGCAGGATGGGAGGGGAGCTGACACTTACACCTGAATAGGCAGTGGCTTGTGTTGACACTGATGGTTGATTACCCCTGTGTAGTGAGCCAAGGCTGGGAAGGAACAGCCCCTGTGAACTTAAAAGCCCCTCTTTGAAGTCACCTCCACTTCAAAGGCACAACTGGGTATAAGTACAGGGTCTCTGACCCTATCACATCAGTCACTTCTGTACCTGTAGAGAAACTCTGCAAGGAGGAAGGACTGCTGTGCTACTATAAGGACTGCCACTCTGATGGACTGCTGCTCTGGAAGAACTGATTTTCTCCTGTGCTACCCTGCTAAACTCTGCCCCTGCTGAGGGAGAACTGTATTCTTGCTTGAACCCTAAGTGATCTCCAAGGCCATGCTGGCTTGCCTCTTGTTTTGAGACTCAAGGATATCAAACTTCTATGCCTGGTCCATTGGAAGTGGATCAAGGTGCTTGCTCCAGTGGAACCGAAACATCCTCTTCTGCGTGTAGCAGAATCGACACTGTTGCGTGAACAGGCCTGATGCATCACACTCTGAACCAGTGCATCGCTTCAAGGACCAATGCATAAGAATGGATGCATTTCTGCCTCTGGTGAGAAGATCATTGCATCCCCTCGATTGCATGAAGAAACCTGGAGCATCGGCTTTGAAATCAATTCATCTTGTCTTCAGTGCTCTGCCTTCAGAACAGGCACATCGTCATTGTTCCGTGGGAAAAATCGGCGCATCACCTCCACTGCAGGGACCTACACGGACGCATTGCTCGGCGCGCCCTGCATCTCTCTGTTGCGACCAGGATCAAGGTACTTTGTTCAGCATGCCTTTTGTGGCTCCTGTACCTAGCACCCGCTCCATCATGGTCGACCTGAATTCTTGACTTTACCCCAGTCCAGCGTGACCGGGTAACCCCCATAGGTGCTTATTGGTTCTCAGCACTATACTTACTTTCATTTACAAAACTCAATATCTCGACTTCTACTTATTGTTTTTTTGTTGTTTTGGTCTCGTTTTAATTATACAGTCATAATCTATTTTTATCAATTGGTGTGGAGTAATTCTGTGGTGTTTTAACTGTGTTATTGTTTGAAGTATTGGACAAATACCTTACACATTGCCTCTTAATTTAAGCCTTACTGCTCTGTGCCAAGCTACCAGAGGGTAAGCACAGGTTAATTTATAGTGTGCATCTCGCTTACCCTGACTAGGATTGTGGTTCCTGCTTGGATAGGGTGCATACCTTTGCCAACCAGAAACTCAATTGTTGATACCTACATACATTCATCAAGCATTATTGAGTTGATTTCTTCATTAACTAACAAGATATAGTGGGTCAAGCTGTATTACAAACAGTTTTTCAAACATCTACGCCAGCCATTAGCTAATCACCACATTTTTAGAGCACTGCTTTACATTTGATGCTAAGAATATGTATCTATGGCCAACACATGCATCCAAATGGAAACTGTTACTTACCCCGTAAACATCTACTTGTGGTGTGCAGTGCTGTAGATTCATATGCATCCACCCCAGAAGATATTGACAGACGAACACACTATTCTACTCAACATTTACCTTTCTCAACTATAACTTGCTGTCTCATCTTTACAATCTCATTTCCTGCTTCTATCCTTAGCTCACCAGACAGGCCAAAAACAATCTAACACAGGAGCCGATGGCCATGCACAATACGAGGAGTCACTATACCTCATGACTCTAAAGACTTTTTGAACAAATACCAGTTGCAACGTCTGAGTCTAACAATAGATGACAGGAGTATGATAAGCATATGAATCTACTGCACCGCATGATATGAGGTAAGTGACATATTCCTCCTGCATTTTATTGTGTCCCTGTTGACATTGAAAAGGTTACCAACTTACCCTTGGAGTCCACTTCTCAGTCCTGGGTACACGTGGGATCCCCGCCCTCTGGGATTGAAACAGGCCACAGACATCAGGACCAGTCCTTTTATTTTCTTCTGCAGGTCCAAATGTGTTCTGTGGAGCTGTGGGTGAGGTGCCACTTTTGTTGGATTCAATAGTGGATGGATTAGGTGACTTCTGGACACTCAGTGCACTAGTCCAAGGTAAGTCCAATATGGAAGCAACCTTCTCCCTTCACCGACTGCTGGTGTGTCTGCCAAAGGTATATTTGGGGAAATCAGCAGTACCTTCCTCCACAACTTCACCAAACTGGTTCTGATAGCAGCTAACCCTCCTACTGAGCTAGTGCCAGGCTGACTACAGATGGCTTGTGAACAAAGGTGTCCCTTCCCATGTCTCCCTTTACACTTAACTATGAATGAGTAGACCCCACCCTGTTCCATTTCAAGTTAAGTTATGGGTCTCTGAGCTGAGAGGATTCACGTACCTCCCACCCAGATCTTCCTTCCAAAAGTTGTAAGACATTATTTCTTATCTGGGAGCAGTTTTCACACATCAGTAAGTGACACATTCCAGCTGCTGGAAGTCTAAAGCTAATTAGTCTACTGGAGGTTCAAATAGACAAACTGTACTTTTTTAAGAGATACTTTTCATCCGACTTCTCAAATTAATTGGAATAGGATTGGAAAAGTATAGCAGAAATATTATTTCATCTAAACTTTTGTTTTCCTTACAGGAGCAGCTACGGTCTTGTACAATAAAAATAGCTTTTGGCCTATTCCCTGTACGTACATGTCAACACTAAGGGGCTCATTACAATGGTTTGTAAACCGCCACTGGCAGGCTGCCAGTGGCGGTTTCACCGCCATCAGCAATCACTTTTCCGCCCTTCATATTATGATGGCGGGCGGTGTGCTGTCAAACGCAAAGTCCGCCTGCCACGAGTCCGCCACAGGCAATCATTCTGATCGCAAGGTAATCATTCTGATTGCCTGGCGGACCCGGCCAGCATATGTAAAATAGTGGCGGTGCCTAGCAGGCACCGTCCGCCAAATTACCGTGCTGCTGGAAGCTAGCCTTTCCATGACAGTGAAACCGCCATGGAAAGGCTGGCAGGATTGGATTCGGGGGCCCGTTGCGGGCCCCCCTTTTGTTGGGGGGAGGTGGTTGTGCACTGGCGGGGTACATTTCCCTGCACCAGGTGGCAGGCACCGCGTGGTGCCTGCCACGTCATGCAGGGAAATGCATGACATGGTTGTTTAGCAGTGCGGCGGGTGCTGCAGCCAGCAGCACCCACCGCAATGTTAAACGGGCTGGATGCAACCGCCATGGTAGCGGTCGCATCGTGACCGGAGGTGCGGGACTGCTGCCTTACAGATGGGCGGTCCCAGTCCCCACATCGGTGATGCCCGCCATCGTAATCACCCCCTAAATTCTTGCATGTAGCAAGTTTAAATATGTAGCACACTATCATATGGGCTGCAAGGCCTACTTTTGGGTGACTTATTTAACATTTAAAAACATGGTACTTTCCTGTAAAAAATAGTTGTTTAGACAGCTCCTCCAGTATGTTTAAAAGCAGCAGAAGTCAGCCCATACAAGTAGGACTGAAGCCATATTTTCTTTTCCAGCCTTGTCGATGGCACGACATGTGCTGCATTCCACAGGTAATGTTTAACTTTTCCATGCCGTTGGTGTATTTCCTTACACTATATAGTATGACCTTACTGGAAAGTTAAATATGCCAATTTGTGACTAGCCAATGTTACCATCTTTTTAGGGATCCACTGTGTCCTGGGCAGCAGTGCCATAGCGTAGGGAGTTCACAAACTAGCAATACCAGCAATACCAGTCATCAGAAAATAGCGGTCATCATGCAAAAATATTGATTTTCCTATAATGACTGTCCGTAATTCTAGCAGAGCAAAGTATGAAACTAGAACATTGTGGTGCCAGTCCGGCATAGTATTGCTTTCGGAATGTTGCTGTTAGTCAAAACATCCTGGCTGTATAGCTTGGGGAGTTTCAAGAAGAGGGGACACGTGGTGGCCCCAGAAGGATTTTAGATGTTTCATACACTTTTAAGCTTTCCCACTCCATGCTTGAAACCATGGAGTGACAGTTCATGAAGATGGGAGGATGGTGGTATAAATAAGTTTGTATTGCAAAGCATACCAAAACAACAATTGAAGGAAAAGCATACCAAAACAATAATTGAAGGAAAAGGAGTAAGGCATTCAAAACTAGTAAATTTTGTGCAGGGCTAAAGTGTTACTGCAGAAGGGAGTTTCAGTTCACCACAACTATCTATGGGAATGTGTTGTAAATAAATAACGCTATGATCTCACTCTATTTTGCCCTGATTCATTGATGGGTTCAAATCAACAAATATATGTTCAGAGTTCGAGAAGATATTACAATGCTGGCAGTGTGAGAGGATGGTAATAATTGTGGTGAAATATATTAAGCAATACGCCATGGATCTCAAAGATGAATTGAAATTAAGTACTTTCCTGTAAGGATAATGAAGTGCAAGGGAGAAGTTGATCCTAATTTGTTAAACAGAAGGCTACAAATATGATCCTTTAGGAAAGCGCTTAGAGACCTCTGGGTTATAACGCGCTATATAAATTGAAATAAATAAAAATAAATAAAATAAATAAAGAGAAGAAGAGTACAAGATTACTGCATTAAAAGGCCTACAACATCCTAAATGACATAGACAATGGGCCGTCTTGGCCCTAAGTTAACAGGAAAGGTATCCATGCAATAGAAGGCAGTACAAACACTGTGTGAAGAAACAAATGTTCATATTGTGCTTACGTGCTTCCTGAAAATCCAAATAAACATTGTTAAAGCCGTGAGAGGAAGAAGAAATGATAAAAGATGAGTGGTGATTGCGTGATCCCAGGCACAATCTTTTGAAAACAATGCAAAAGAGAATGCATACATGGCTATATTCACCAATAGTAAGATTTGCTAAGTCCCTATAGACAAATGGAACTTCATTATTATTAACTATTACTACGCCAAAGTATTGGAGTCTTGTGAGGCTCAACAGGACATAATGGTGTCAACGCTGTAAGAACACGGGTTAACCCAATAAGTCGCTGGGGCCTGGGTGAATAAGTGATACAAACAAGGTGGTCCCAGATACTAGAATGAATAAACCATAACTAAGAAATTTTTAGAAAATATAGACAACATTGTTTTTATTCACAACGTGTATCATAAAAAATTATTCATAAATTACATCCATAAATGATCACATTTAATGCCCCTAAAGAAAAAGACAGGGGAGGGTAGTGTTTGGATAGTGAGGGTGCTGAGATGAGTAAAAGAAACAGTGGTCACTATGACCTCAATAAACCAGGAATAATAATTGATTAACAAACTGAAAAATCACAATTCATGAATTCATTCAAGCAATAGCATGCCTAGCGAAATCACAAATGATAAATCAGAAGAAAGGCTGAAGGTGAAAAGGAGTGTCGACGTTTTGACCCAAAGGGGTGCAGGTGTGGAATGAAACCTTGCTAGAGGGTCTTCATCAGGACAAGGACGCGGAAGGGGGCAGCGAATCTGCATAAAAAGTTAATAAATCAGTATTAGTAATGGTCATGATGATCCATATTACTCATAAAATAGTTATAAATGGCCGAGAGAGAGGGCAATAGGGAACATATCACACAGAGGAACACATTAGAAGGGTAAAAAGGTGTCCAGCAGAACTTTGTTGAACACCAACAAGGGGTGATAGCCTGACCCAGTCTTAATTAGATGGGCAAAGCCCAATTTCATATAAGGTTTGCTCTTGCTAATGCGTGGTGCATCAAGTATTTTGGACCCTCACCAAAAATCAAGGTCTGTTGTGGATTAGGTGACGGACTCACAGACAAAGTTTCTCATAGAAAGATGGAGATATCCACCGATTCATATCGTGTACTATATTAATCAAAAACCAAAAGACCGGGTTTTCTTACCCCTAGTAATATGGCAAGTTTGTTGTATTTAAAAATGGCGGTTGCCATATTACTAGGGGTAAGAAAACCCGGTCTTTTGGTTTTTGATTAATATAGTACACGATATGAATCGGTGGATATATATGAGAATCTTTGTCTGTGAGTCCGTCACCTAATCCACAACAGACCTTGATTTTTGGTGAGGGTCCAAAACACTTGATGCACCACGCATTAGCAAGAGCAAACCTTATATGAAATTGGGCTTTGCCCATCTAATTAAGACTGGGACAGGCTATCACCCCTTGTTGGTGTTCAACGAAGTTCTGCTGGACATCTTTTTACCCTTCTAATGTATTCCTCTGTGTGATATGTTCCCTATTGCCCTCTCTCTCGGCCATTTATAACTACTTTATGAGTAATATGGATCATCATGACCATTACTAATACTGATTTATTAGCTTTGTATGCAGATTCACTGCCCCCTTCCGCGTCCTTGTCCTGATGAAGACCCTCTAGCAAGGTTTCATTCCACACCTGCACCACTTTGGGTCGAAACGTCGACACTCCTCTTCACCTTCAGCCTTTCTTCTGATTTATCATTTGTGATTTCGCTAGGCATGAGATTGCTTGAATGAATTTATGAATTGTGATTTTTCAGTTTGTTAATCAATTATTATTCCTGGTTTATTGAGGTCATAGTGACCACTGTTTCTTTTACTCATCTCAGTACCCTCACTATCCAAACACTACCCTCCCCTGTCCTTTTCTTTAGGGGCATTAAATGTGATCATTTATGGATGTGATTTATGAATAATTTTTTATGATACACGTTGTGAATAAAAACAATGTTGTCTATATTTTCTAAAAATTTCTTAGTTATGGTTTATTCATTCTAGTATAATGGTGTCAACAGCAGACCTGAGTATTTCACGGTCCTGACAGGAACTCAGATAATGAAGAGGGTGGCTGCTCATGAATGCTCACTTAAGTATACAAAAAAGTTTACATAAACGTACAAAATGAGGTGGCATGGTGTGCAAAATAATAATATGCTGGGATGCGGACCTGAGTAAATACCAGTGGCTGAGATGAAGTCAAGCGTTCCATCCATCACTTTTTGTATGCTTCAGTCTGTCACGCTAAGTGGGACGGATATGTCCAGACGTGGGTTCTCTGCGGGTTTTGACACTGAAGTCAAACTATACCTGGCTGCTGATACCTAATTAGGGAAAAAACAATCCTAGGTTGCTTGTGTTCTGGTTCAAGGAGGGCCTGACTTGGCCATTTGGGTAGGACTGTTCCCATTAGCGCAGGGTCAAGATTAATTTGCATATGGCTGTGTCCAAACTGAGATGAGAAAAGCGCCTTGAGACCCTCCGGGTGAGTAGCGCGCTATACAAAGGCTTGATTGATTGATTGATTGAGATGACGGTGTGCAAAATAACAATGGACTGGGATGCAGCCTGAGTAATTGCCATTTTCTAGGATTAATTCGGGCATCCCATCCATCACTTTTGTATACTTAATTATGTAGCCCCATGGGACTGGTATGACCAGACGTGGGTCCAGGGAACACCATGTCACTGGAACAAAGCCATACCTGGCTGATAAGCCCCAATTAGGGAGATACCGCTCCTAGGTTGCTTGTGTTCCAGTTTAAGGAGAACCTAGGCGGGCACTTCTAGCTGGACTGCTCCCATGTGAGAAGGGTCAAGACTGATTTGCATATAGCTGCGTCCGAACTATTGTGGCATGGTGTAAGAAATTGGGTTATTCCTTGAAGGAAGACGAAGCCCCACTCAAGCAACAACCACAAACCTTGTCAGGCTGAACCACAAAAGTCACTAAATTATCCTGTGCGTAATCTTCTGGTAACTTAGCACAAAACAGTCAGGCTTAAGTTAAAGGCAATGTGTGAATTATTTATGCAGCACACAAAGTGTAATAAAGAGAAATCAACACACAAGATGAATCCCAAACAAATTTAGAAAAATAGAATACATTTTAATAAAATGATACCAGAAAAATAAAATCCAATCTGAATAACCGGAGATATGCAAGTTGAACTTTTTTGTTAGAAATAGAGCTAACGACTGTAGAATAGACGACGTTGTAACGACTGCGTTGTAATGGCATACGATGTATCGCATGCGAGGTAAGCGATGTTTCCTGTACTAAAGCCAACAAAAACAAATCCAGCAGAACTGGAGGGATGGAGGCAAAAGGTGAGGGAGAATATCACACAGAGGATGTCAGGTGTAACACATGGTGTACAAAAAAAACATGGACTTCCATGAGGCCCTGAGTATTTATCAGTGGCTGAGATTAATTCAAGCATTCCATCCATCATTTTTTGTATACTTCAGTGTGCTGCCCTGTGTGGGATGGGTATGCCCAGACATGGGTCCCGTGCAGACTGTATCACTGGAACCAAGTGATACCTGGTTGATTAGCCCAAATTAGGGCAAAACTGGTCTTAGATTGGTTATGCTATGGTTCAGGGGGGACCTGTCAAACTCACTACATGAGAAAGACAACACCCTACTCTTAAATTGAATTGCTAGGAAACATAATAAGCTAAAACGGGAAAAGAAAAAGAAACAGAGATTATGGAAGAACCTTTTGGAAAAACTTTTTCTATTGCCCGCGTCAGAAGGCGTAGAGTGGCCATAGAGGAGACGCCGCACCTTGATGCAAGTGTGACAGTAATCCCACTCGGGCCCCGAGTTTGGAGAGGCTATAATGAGACTCTGGTACTCAGCAAAAGTGTGTGTATGTTAAGGCAAGTAAAGCCACATTTCTATCCTGAATTTCTAGTTAGAAAAACTTAGAGGAACTAGGGTTACAAGGGATCAGTACCCTGAGGAATGCCAGGGACCCATTTGGGCATTAATAAATTGCTGAAACATGTTGGTACAGGCAGATGGGGTAATGGTGATGTAACTCCTCCTATATACCCATTCTTAAACTTGTAATTCTGTCAAGGGAGGCCAACAATAAATAAACATTTATGCACTCTATTAGACAGTTTTATATAAGATTCTTTCTGAAATATGGATCCCTCATGAGACAAATATTTGTTTTTTATTTGAAATTCGATAAAAAAAATATGCGCTCCGACCTGAGTGTTGGTCTGCACCAGGCCGTGACAGTGGCCCTATGATGAAGTAAGCCACTGCATAGTGGGTGAGGGCAAACATAAAATCTTTTTGGATTTTCCAGAAAATGTTTGTTCAAAAGGTTCTGCCATAATCTCTGTTTCTTTTCCTTTTCCCTTTTTTAGATTATTATGTTTCCAAGCTCTTTAATTTAAGAGTAGGGTTTTGTCCTTCTTGTGTACTGAGGTTGATAGTTTAGTTGGGAGAACGAGGGAAGGCACAGTCTCTAGTTCTGCCCCAGTTGTGTGTATATTCAGGTGGGACCTGGCCTGGCAGTTCGGGCTGGGCTGTTTCAACTGAAGAAGGCTCACGAATGATTTACATATAGCTGGGTACATCTGAGGTGGCATGGTGTGCAAAATAATGATGGACTGGGATGCGGCCTATATAATTAGTAGTGACTAATGCAAGTATTCCATCATCACTTTTTTATAGTTAATGAATACTCAGTAGAAAAAGACTGGATCCTCATAGAGTGTAGACATGGGAATCTTCCAAGGTCGATGTGGTTCAACAATGAACTGGAAAAGGAAAGCTAATCTTTTAACCTAACAATGGACCCTCCTTGATTCCATCCTATCATCTTAAAGTTCATTTCATGACATACTGAAGTATTGCCATGAATCAATGGCTCATCTTCATTGACCAGGTGGTATGTCCACTGGAGTTCCCTTTTTTACATTTCGTTTCTCCCATACGTTGTTTTTCTAAGAAATCAATTAACCACACCCCCAAAACTTGTGCCCAACATCTCAAAAGTAAAGTGGCATAATCCCTGATCCATGAATACCTTTGCTACGGTTTTCACTTCACATCTGTATTCATTTTCAAGCAAATTAATTCCATTGTGTGTAGGTTTGGAGGCACATGGATTTTATCTCATGTGGATATTCATTTTGAGGTTTACTGTTTTATGTCGAAAGTTTTTCTTTTTTTAAAATGTCTTGAATTCATGTAAGGCTTCCACCCAACAGTCTTTCAAACGAACTTGTCATGTTTCTGTCTCTTCTGCTGTGCAGAGTGTGGTTGATTGTTGGCATAAAGAACCTTTATGTTGGGTGACAAACCACACTGCTCCTTGTCGATTGGCATTCTTTGTAAAATATAGTCTTTCTGTGTTTTTACTCGAAATGTGTTTTTGAGATAACTGAATACACAATGTCTCCTGTCCTGTAACACTGCAGTCTGACCCACTGATACAGAACTTTAGGGTGTTCATAAGAAAATAGTTTATGATTTTCTGCTTTAGTACAGTATTCGCCTTGTTTTCCAGAAGGTGAGTCAGGCTCGCAGTTTCTATAAGGATGCCAGGGGGGAAACATCACTTACAACGCAACTTTTACCACGCGATGCTTTTACATCGCAAATTTTACAACGCAAACCATTACAACGCATTGCGCTGGGGGGCGCTCTAGGATAGGAAATAGGTTTAATGTACTATCCAACACCTTCCCTACTATCCACGGGAACTGGAGTTGGAATAGTAAATTAAACTATTCACTATCCAGCGCCCCAAAGCACTATGCGTTGTAATGGTATGCGTTGTAAAACTTGCAATGTAAAAGCATGCGTGGTAAAAGCATGCGTTGTAATGTCGTACATCCATGCCAGGGTGTTAATGGTCTGGCTCTGTGGACAGCATGGGTGAGTATATGTGATAACCCGATATTTTTCCATCCAGTTAAAATTGATCTTTATGCCAGGAAGGTGGACTTGTGAAAAGAAGGCAGTCCTGTCTTCTGACACTCGTTCTAGCCAAAGCACAGTGTGGGTGTCATGTGACTTCTTTCCTATCAGACGAGTGGCTGCAAATCTCCACACTTACCGGCAAACATCTGAGACGGTAAAATAAAACCCAGTCTTCACTGCAAATCTGCACTTAAAAAAAGGAGTTTCAACTTCCACCACTAGCTGCACCAACTTGGCAATGTGGCTGAGATCATGAGACAACCATGGACCCCATTTAGTGGTCAACAGAGGTCGCAACTTTAATGTCTGAGGTTCAGCTGGCGAATCCTGTCAGTTTATTTCAACCTTTGTGTCTCTGCTTAATTTGAACCTGTAGTTGCAGGTGAGGGCCATTGGCACTCATTTTTGGAGACTCACATTTATTATATTTCTTCAGACTTTGACCCGAAACAAGAGAGGGAAAACACACAAAGGGGAAGGAAGGAGGAAGAGAAAGACGGCAAACTCATGAAAAGGGAGAACCTCATGAACATGCAAGAGTAAAGTAGAGGTGATGGAGTGTCTAGTGGTGTATAAAGAGGAATGAGGTGTAATCGAAATCATCACATCAATAACCTACTGGCCACATAACAGAGAAAACACACTGATCTCACACACTATCTAAGGTAGATCTGAGCGCACTCAGCAACCAAGCACACAGTCATCTCTGGCATCATCGTCACAGAAAACCTTAATACCATTTTTACTTCAAAAACCTTTCTCTTCCAATACACTTCCTGTTCACTTGTCATCTTGACTACACATGGCTACAGCATCCAAGACTGATAAGCTGCATAACATAAATATAGGCCTCACAGTTATTTAACTTTAATATTGACCATGTACCAGAAATAAAGATACTTCAGCTCTTCTGACACTTAGAATTGTGACCAGAGAAAACTGTCTCCTTTCACATGACCTTCGAAATACCCAGCACCAACCCCACTTTCCATTGTGTACTCCCCCCTATTTTGAGTCAATATGCAATTGGTTAAATTGCTTGATGTACCCTTCCAGACATGATCCCCATGTACCTAAAATAGTCTTGCCTATGATACAACATATCCTCTGTTTCCCTCTCTCCTCGGATTCCTGCAAAAGTTGTTTGTTCATCTCATTGTTGGAATCTAAAGACAGTTGTCAAAACATGGTCTGCTGATGGTCATTTGGTACGTGTTTTGTGTGTGGGTGGCTTGCACCGCAGTTGCTGGCGCTGTAGCTTATTTATGTATGCGCTTTTTACTGCATAAGCTCAAGTCCATGCCATGTCAACTCCAAGGTGAAGCAGCAGGCCCAGGTCGCATCAAACCCACACTGTGCCCCAATAATTAACAAACAACTATCAAAGATCCCACTGTAAATGGGAGTCAGTTTAATATTTTGGGAACAGTGCACATGAACAAATAGCGCATCGGTATTTATTAGCTACATAATATTTGTGTCATAATATTTTTTGTATCAGTTATTTTGTCGAGTGTATTCTTCTTGTATACTCCGCCCCTCCACTCCGCCCATCATATTTATGTATCCTATTTTATGTTCTCAACCTATTTGGCTCCCTGCTTTAGAAATCCGATCCGTCGTCCCTGTAACAGATGGTTCCTTTCAGCTCCTCAGCCACGTTTCTCCAGTCGAGTTAGATAGACTGTTACAAAATTGCTCTCTTCGCCGTGAAGGACTCGGCTGCTTCCGGACACCAGATCTGTGTGTCAACAACCGAGCATTGGCAAAGTGCCAAAAAGTGCCCTGGCTCAGGAGGAGCAGACAGTGTGTCATTTACATGTTTAATATAGATCTTCCTGTTTAGTTTTAGAGTGCACCCGGCGCCTTACTGAGACATTAGGAAGCAATGATCAAAAGTCTTGAAAATTTAGTGGTGACATATCAGAAACAAACCCGAAGCCAGAATAGAAACATCATAAAAAAGTTGTTTTACAAATGTCTTAAAATATTTAGCACCGATCAATTATATGACTAGTCCTTAAAACTGAGTTATGAAACACCACACATCTTTCTTTTAAAAAATATAAAAAGCAGACATGTCAAAGACTTGGTATGTTCCAGCCTCTCCCTTTTGTAATGAATATAATGGTACGGCCGGCTTTAGTTGATTTGTCGCTGTATACTGTAAACAGGCTTTACAAGAATCGCGCGGATTTGTTACGTTTCCGGTGAAGTCTGCAGATGATATCATATGCACTTATGCAATAAATGAAACAGACTGTTTGTCTGGAAGTGGAATGAGGAAAAACATAGTTGTAACTCGAGACAGAGTCTGAGGCGCTTGCCAGACGGGACAGTGAGAGCTAGGAGAATGGGCGAACTTGAAATTGGTAAGTTGTTTTCAGTGCTGTCGTTTGTTCCAGAGTTCATAACCGTTAGCTGATCGCTCTGCCGTTTTTGTTCTTTGCATTGCTATCAGTAGGTAGGTAGTGTATTGCAAGTAATGCTTTATTTCAGCATAACATTCAGGAAACCAGCCTGTACCATAACACTCCATGCCCCGTGCTGTAGAAACAGAACGGGATAAGCAACCACCCCCCCCTTTATCACAAAATAACACATTACAATAGGAAATTACATGTATGAATATAAAACTTACATTAACAAGATACATTATACATAAATGCACATTTGCACTCTATATTCTACAACATTAAACTCTACCCTCATGCGTTAATTAAGGTAAAACATCTACCCCACGCCCCCTTTAAAAATGAAGAAAATAACAACAACAACCAAAAATAAAACTAAAATTATACACAATTGGATAGAGTCAACCAACAGCATAACCCTTCAACCATCCTGGAATTTCCCGTTTCAAGTTACTAACTCATTCACTCCACCTTCTTCAGTATCTTCAGGCAAACTGCTACCTTCCACACCAGTAGCATTCTCCACAGTAACACCAGATTTACCAGAGTCACAAACGTATGAGGGTTAATCTCCATATACCCTTTGATTGTACACTATCCAACTCCACAGAGTCATCCAACAAAGAACTCTTCATCCACCACAGCTTTTCTGCCGTCATTCCACTGATCCTTTAAAACCCAAAGCAACATGCTTATGATCCCACACCTTGCTACTCCAAAGCCTCACAGCATTCTGCTAAATTTCTACAACTTCTTCTGGGTCAAAGAATTGACTTTCACCCTTAAGAACTCTATTGGGTTTTCTTACATGTACACAACCTCTCACATTAACACATAAAGGTTTAAAAGCGTTAATTGAGTCATAAGAGGGCTTTTTAAAAAAATATGTTTCTTTCAATCTTTCTCTCACAGAATTCAGTGACCACGGCTCCACTGCACAATCACAAAACCACCCAAGAGCAAATTTGCATCTGGGGTTTCTTCCTGTCATTATTATAAATGGAAATAACCTTGTACTGCCATTGGCAGTAATTCTATATACCCACACAGCCTCCGTACAGCGTTATATCAGTCACATTGTCTACCCACAGCACACTGAATAACTCCCTTAATTACCCTATTAAATCTCTCCACACTGCCATTCTCGCTGGGATTATAAAGGGACGTGATTTTTTTCTGTTTCATCCCTACTCTTTCAAATTAACTGCACTCCATTGTTACAGAGTAGCAGGAATCCTTTCAGACTAAAATACCCTGTCTAAGAACTCTAACCACCGTGGCAGTATCAGCTTTATTAACAATATCTACAATAGGACATTTAGAAAAAAGATCCATAAGCACTATCACATTCTCCTGTAAATCCTCTTCTGGATCTAATAAATCCACAGCAACACACTTCCAAGGGTGTTTAGGAACAATACATTCACTCATTGGCGGCCTCAATCTCTTAACACCTTCCACACGGGGCTAATTCCCCCGCGGTGCGGAGGGGAGGGGGTCCCCGCATGGAGCCGCGGTGCTCGTGACGAGCCCAGCTCGTCATGCTGCACAGTGGAGGTGTGCTCATGACGAGCTGAGCTCATCACGACTCAGCCCACTCCCATGGAACGCCCGCACAGGAGGGGAATTAGCCCCACGTGGGTGTTCCGCGGCAGTTATGACGAGCGCAGCTCATCATGAGCACAGCTCCACTGTGCCGCATGACGAGCTGAGATCGTCATAACTGTCGAAGGGTTTAAGAGACTTATCTGCAGGTGAGCCTACACCACAGAATCTGACAAATCTCTCCACCGCCTTGTCAAGTCCAGGCCACCAAAACATCTCTTTGAATACTGTTTTCGTCCTCAGCACTCCAAAATGTCCTTCATGACATAGGCGAAAAAATTTCTCATGTAAACCCCAAGGAGGAATGATCTTACCCCAACCAAAGAATCACTTCCGTAGCCACAGATAATTCTGACTTGACTTCCCAAAATGGCCTACATGTATCAGGTAAATGCTCCTTCCTTGGCCAACCTTCACACTACTATTTAAATACATTCTGTAAAATCATATCATCCTTGAGTTCCTTTTCCCATTCTTCTCTCTTAACAGCAGGTGTGCTGAGTCATGTAATAATGCTATTTTAAAGTCATTCCATAGATCGTCCTCACATTTTTCTAACGGACAAGGCATTCTAGAATAACAATCCGCCACAATATTACTTTTATCCAGAACATACACAATACTGGACACATAACCTTTTATCCTCATAGACAAACTTGCAATTCTAGCAGAAGCTGTGACACTACCGCTTGCAGTCAAAACCTTCACCCGAGGTTTGTGGTCACATCTAATGGTAACTTGTTTATTCCACACAAAGCCATGAAAATGTTCCAAGGCCCACGCACATGCCAATGGCTCACTTTTAATGATGAGGTACTTTTCTTCTGCAAGGGACAGATATCTGGATGTGAACAAAATGATCAAATGACCACCCTTAACATCCCTCTGCGAAAGTACTGCCCCCAATCCCTTATTGCTGGCATCCGTTGTTACAATCTAATTCAATGCTGGCTCAAAACTACCCAAAGCAGAAACTTTTTCCTAATCCTGCTTAATGCACTTAAATTCTGTCTCACACTGTGAGTCCCACACAAACTTTACATGCTTTTTCAGAAATTGTCTGCAAAATGTGCAATGAATTTCGTGCAGTACTCCACCATTCCAAAAAAGATTGTAGCTCATCCTTCTTTTACATGGCTGTGGAACCTGTTGTTGCATTGATCAATGGTGGTTTAGGTTTGACTCCTTTCCACAAATCACATGTCCCAAATAAGTTACACTCCTTTCAGCAAACTTACTTTTGTTTAGTTCCACAGTCAGCCCCTTATGTTCCAGTGTCTGTAAAAATGTCCACAATCTCTCATCATGTATCTCTCTATTCTTTCCAAAAATTAGGATGTCATCTAAAAAGAACATCACTCCCACCTCGTTCCTCAACAGTTTATGCTGAAAAACAGATGCCACCGATGCTAGTTTAAACAGCATCCGTTTAAGTTGATATTAACACCCAAACAACATGGTAAATGCTGTAAGATTCCTGGATGCCGATGTGAGGAGAATCTGATGATACGTAGCTGAAAGATCGATGGTAGAGAACTACGTTCCCCCTTTAAACATGAGACCATTTCTGTAATTTTGGGAAGGGGAGATAGATCACTATCAATTTATTGTTAAGATGGTGCTAATCAATACAGAGACAGATTTTACTATTGCGGTGGCGTGCCACTACCACTGGTGAAATCCATTCTGAAATCTCAATTGGTTCAACCAAGCTCATCTCTACCACTCTATCCAATTCCTTAGATACCTTCTCACATAGCATTAAAGGTACCATTCTCAGTTTTAGCACCTTGGGAACAGCATTGTCCTTTAGCACAATTTTGTGCTCAAAGCCATTCAGCATACCCAGGTGGCTGCTGAAGACCTTTGAGAATCTATCCGCCACCGCCTAAGTCACAGACATCCCAACATCCAACACTTTCTCAGTACTGTTAGTATCCAGGAAAATGTGCAAATCCGTTGATCTCTCCAGCTCAGTACAGAACAGTTTACACCTTGCCTGCCTTCCACGAAACAAAAAGGACAGCCACCTACAGCCCAACATATCAATTCTCTCACCAGTGTATCTTTCTAGATTGATATCCGTCAACTCTTTAGTGTGAACAACCACACACTAGGAGCTACAGGGGGTTTAAATGGTCAGGCCGCCCCCAACTCAACGCATTACAAACCAACAATAGGCCTGATCATCAATGGTTACACCAAAATCTGTGTATCCAACACGAGAGGGGTCACCTAAAACTCTTATAACTCCCTCCCAGACTTATCTAAGTCACTGTGTTGTGGTGTATCTTAATTAAAATACTATACCGCCAAAGATCCACCCAAGTATAAATGAAAAAGTGTGGAACAGAGAGAAAGCACCTCACGGTAACAACACCAAGGGGACCACTGGCTGGTACTCGTCAGCAGGTCCACTTATCATCATCGGTTACTTTCTCTCTGAGAGGAAATAAAAGAAATATGTGTGTGTTATTAACAAAATCTCAAACCCATGATATCAAAATCAACATAGACACCTAAATGTGAATGCACTATCTATACATGCTATTGCCATGCATGCCCTTTGGACCCCGTGCGGATATGGACAGATAATCCTGACCTCTAAAAATTAGTACAGCTAACTAGCTTGGGATAACTTTATTCGGTGCTGCTAGCTTCCCATATTAAAAATGGTTCCCTTCAAACCATGATCAATTACTAGGAGCCAACATGTTTCGTTGCCAAGAGACAATTCGGGCAACTTCGTCAGGGCTACTGGTGTTCCAAATCAATACTTCATGGGAGTTTCATATCAAACCTATGATGGTATAAAATACAAGAAAAAAAGAGAAAAGCGCCAACTGTGAAAACACACTTCCCAACAGTGATATGCTCAGTCTTCACTTATGATACCGCCTGACTCCCGTACCATCTGGTTGCGTCAAAACTGCATACCTGCAACCATCAAAAGGGGAGAACCACGCGTCGATAGATCGCGTTTCCCCTCAGTGACCGCCCTCAGGTCCTATCACCTGCAATAATTTTTAGGACAGTAATGCCTCAATAGCATGTAAAATCCAACATTACCAACATGCGATGATCTACATTCTCCTGGCCGCCTCACGCGTTTACAATCATGAGCAGAATGTATCACACCAATGGCCATTGTTATCGTAATGCAACCTCTGGTGCTTCGCCATTATCTGCCACCCCACGTTATTAAAAATCTATCTGCTTCTGCAGAGTATACTCAACAATCATGTCCAATTAAAATGAAGCGCGGGGGCATCATGCGTTTATAATCAAGAGCAGAGTGTATGGCACTGATAGCCATTGTTATCGGAATGCAATCTCTGGTGCTGCGCCATAGTCAGTCTCCCTGCGTTATCTAAAATCTGTCTGCTTCTGCAGATTACACTCCGCAATCATGCCCAACTAAAATGAAGTCGGCGCAGGAACTCCCGCGCCGACAACTCCAAACAGTGGCCCTCTTCAACCGCCCACTCACACACTCAAGCAAACGCTTACCGATACGGGACATGTCCGGTCCCCCACTTGATGAAGCTCGGGGCCCATCTGGGGTGTTTAAAAGTACCCACTCCTTCTCAGCCAAAATCACGTCAATGATGTGATTCTCGTGGGATGTCCTCAGAATGGCGGCCATCTTAGAACAGGTTAGAAGAACTAAAAACCTGTCGGCCATCTTAAAGCAGGTTAAAAGCACTACATTTTAATGGTATTGCTATTCATAGACACGGACCCAGCAATAAAATTAAAAATACTATGTTGGACCCCCCGCAGTGGATGTAATTAATTACACTGAATAACTCCGGGAAAATTAGTCGTGTGTACAATCTCAAATGAATTTTTAAAGAAAGAACTGTTTATTTCAAAACAGGACGACCCCCTTATATTGGGCAGAAAATTATAATAAGCCTGTGCGGACTCTATAGAGATGATGTTATCGACTCCCTATGATATCATGTACGTAGTATGCAATCCCCCTCGTTTAAATATCCATATTTCAGGGGGCGCAATGCAGCTCTCAACGGACCAATGACTACCCGGCGTGTGTGGTAAAATAACCGGCACTTATACATTGTACAGTCGGAACAGCGGGCTCGTGAGCACTATACTGGAATTAAAAAATATATATTTACAGATCCAAAAAAGGATCCAAAGCAGCTTTGCTCATCTGAAACAATTAGGGTCTTGTACATTTATTCCACTCGATAGTCATTCAATCCGAGCTTATCTGCTTTCTCGGAAAAGATCCACTTAGCCTCCTTTCTCGCCAGGATGGATTCAATGTTATGGGTCTCACTCATAACCTTTTCAAGAACAGTCCACCTCAGATCCCTGGCGTGATGCTGTTTATCTTGAAAGTACTGAACCAATCGTGTGGTCAATTTCTTTGCCTTCAAAGTACTGAGATGTTCTTGTATCCGGATCTTGACCTTCCTGGAAGTAAGGCCAGTATAATGCAACCCACAGTTGCATGTCAATCTGTAGATAACATTATTGGTGTTACAATTGCTGAAACTGTTAAGGTACCACTCTTAAACCCCCTTCCAAAATTACACTTTTAGTCGCTTTTGTTAGTCCACAGACTGTGCAACCTACACAAGGGTAATGACCGGAGGGGAGCTTAGGAACCAATGACGTTGTTAGAGTGCGAGTATGTACCAGTTTGTCCTTCCGACTTGGGGCCCTCTTGAACCCAAAGCGTGGAGGTGGCATCTTTTTGGTAGCAGTGTCCAGAATAGACCAGTGTTTCCTCACTATCTGCCTAACATTTGTAGATAGGGGGTCAAATGTGGTAACCACCGGGAGACATTCAGTTTTTGCTTTCATATTTCTCTCTAAAAGAGCGTCACAGGGAGTGTTCAATGCTCGTTTGCATGCTTGCTAATGGTTTTGAAAGGATACCCTCTTGCTTTTAATTTAACCACTGGTTCATACGATTGTTCCATAAACTTTTCCGTTGTAGAGCAGTTGCGCCGGCACCACAAAAACTGACATACCAGGAAGATTATCCCGGAGGGACCTGGGATGAAAGGAGCGGTAGTGTAACAGGGAGTTTCTATCACTAGGCTTCTGGTGAACGTTGGTAACTAAGCCCTGACCAGTGGCTGTGATGTCCACATCCAGATAAACAGTAGATGTCCTGCTATAGGACCAGGTGAACCGCAAGCATTCATCAGCCTGATTGAGCCACACAAAGAATGAGGTCAAAAGGTCCTCTGATCCGGCAGAGCACATCATCTATATATCTCCTCCAAAGAGAGATATACTCCCTGAAGGGATTAGAGATGTGATGGATGATATTTTCCTCAAACTGGCCTACATAAATGCAGGCCAGACTTGGAGCAAATGTCACCTCCATTGAAGTTTCAGACACCTGGAGATACAACTGGTGCTGGTATTCAAAGAAGTTCTTTGTGAGGGCTAACTCAATGCATTTAAGGACAAAAGACTGGGGGGTGTCATAAAACCACTCCAACACCCCAAGCGCCCGCGCTGCTGCCACCAGCGTGGCGTCTTGAGATATGCTGGTGTATAGGGATTCAATATCAATCGTAACCCAGAAATGGTTACTTGGATCGAACAACACTGTTTTTAAGATGTTCAATATGTCAGTTGTATCCTGCACGAATGAGGGCTGCGTGATGACCGATTCCCTCAATAAGAAATCTGAAAATTGAGACAAGGGCTGTAATACTGATTGAATGCCAGAAACAATCGGACGGCCTGGTGGTGGGCGCTGGGGCTTTTGAATCTTCGGCAAGATGTAAAATGCCGTTATTCTGGGTTTCTGGTTCACTAAAAAATCCGCCTCCTTGTTCGTAATCCATTTTTTCTCCAGCGCATCCACCACCAAGGCCTTGATGGTACATTGTAAACTTGGTGTAGGATCTCGCATCAAAGGATGGTAATTAGTATGGGACCCCAATAATCTGAGCACCTCTGCCTCGTAGTCATTGGTGTTGAGTACTACTACCGCACCACCCTTGTCGGCTTGTTTGATTGTAATAAGTTCATTGTCCTGTATAGATTTAACAGCTAACCAATCATTCTTGCTCATATTGTTTGGATGGCCATGATCATGTGACTGTTCAAGGGCCGCTATATCTCTTAGTACCAATCGTTCAAATACAGCAACCTCGGGGCCACCGAGGAAGCAGGGGGACAAAAACTCGATGGGCAACGTAAATTGGTCGAAAAGATAGATTGTGGTTCCTTCTCCTTCCCACTAAAGAATTTTAGAATTTTTATCTTTCTAATCATTTCAAAAATTTCTGTCCGACAGTTAAAAATATCATGGCGTGGCGTCGGCACAAAGCCCAAACCCTTGTTTAGTACTCTAGATTCATCCTGAGACAGTGTATAACTTGACAAATTGACCACAATGTCATTAGTGAGGGGTTGGACCCATGACGCATCAGCACCAGGATGCATTACTGATGTGTTCTGCCTCGACTGCGCGTGATGCGGGGAGAGTATGTCTGCCATGTTGGTATATAATCGGCCCTGGCCCTGCCTCTGCCTCTCTGAGCTGGGCCCCCTCCTCCCCAGTTGCCCCTGTGGGTTTGGCCTAAAAAAGACCTCTAAAGGGCTCCAAGGTCCTCGTTGGTTCCCGTTTCTGGTGTGAATCTGATTCTATTCTGATTGGATGTTGATGGTTGTTGTTCACCTGACTCTTCCTCTTCCCTACTTGTGTTGTCAAATGTCCAGTTCGCAGGAGTTCGTCTAGTTTGTCTACGACCACCCCTCTGTTGATTCTGACAGGAAGGCTGTTCTATCGTTGTCTGATAGTATTTATCTTCTACATAGGGATACGCCCACTCATGTGTGAAACGCTCCAAATTCCTTGTCAAACCTTTAATTTTTTGATTTACCATATTGATCTTGTAATCTAGTAAATCAACCTGGATTCTCGCTAATTGCTCCTTAGCATCCAGAATAGTTTTGTCCCTTTTAATGGTGTCTTCCAGGATTTCTACTATAACTCAGCACTCAATCTCTTGGCAGTATTGATAATTAAAACCAACCAGTCCCGAGTACATTTGTTCGCTATATAGCTCCAAACTACCCGTAACTATTTGTCCTCCAAAAAAAACTTGGGTTCGATTCTCACCAATAGACTTGGTAGAGGCACTCCTGCCCGAAGGTATTCGGTCGTAAGCGCCCCATGAAGGGCAATACGAATCTGGCGCTTTTTTGTATTCGATAATTTCTCCCACTCTTCCCTAGCTGTACACTTAGTGGTTAATGGGGCATCAGGCAAGAGTGAAGGGCCAGAGAGGATAAGTGCTATTTGTTCATCGGTGAAAGCAAGGCAGTTCCTGTCCATGACAGAGAGAATATCCCTGTCGAACTTGCTGGGTGTAAGGGAGATAAACCCCTCTGCTCTCATGTTGGATTTTACATACTATTGAGGCATGACTGTCCTAAAAAGTTTTGCAGGTGATAGGACCTGAGGGCGGTCACTGAGGGAAAACGTGATCTATCGACACGTGGTTCTCCCCTTTTGATGGTTGCAGGTATGCAGTTTGGACGCAACCAGATAGTACGGGAGGCAGACGGTATCATAAGTAAAGACTGAGTATATCATTGTTGGCAAGTGTGTTTTCACAGTTGGTGCTTTTCTCTTTTTTTCTTTTATTTTATACCATCATAGGTTTGATGTGAACCTCCCATGAAGTATTGATTTGGAACCCCAGTAGCCCTGACGAAGTTGCCCGAAATGTCTCTTGGCAATGAAACATGTTGGCTCTTAATAATTGATCATGGTTTAAACAGCCGCGGGCCGTGGAGGGAGTTACGGTGGGGCAGGGAGGCGGGGAGGGGGAGGGGCAGGGTGGAGGGAGCTAAAAACTGGCATATGGATAATTGCAGGTAAGTACACAATTTAATTAATAAAACGAATTTCGTAGCGCGCACTGCATCGCCAAATGTGATGATGTGCGCGCTACGAAATTCGTTTTATTTATAAAATTGTGTACTTACCTGCAATTATCCATATGCCAGTTTTTAGGTCCCTCCACTCTACCCCTCCCCCTCCCCGCCTCCCTGCCCCACCGTAACTCCCTCCACGGCCCGCGGCTGGGTTTAAAGGGAACATTTTTAATATGGGAAGCTAGCAGCACCGAATAAAGTTATCCCAAGCTAGTTAGCTTTACCGATTTTTAGAGGTGAGGATTATCTGTCCATATCCTCACGGGGTCCAAAGGGCATGCATGGCAATAGCAGTGCATTCACATTTAGGTTTCTATATTGATTTTAATTTCATGGCTTTGAGATTTTTTTAATATATATACACATATTTCTTTTCTTTCCTCTCAGAGAGAAAGTAACCGATGATGATAAGTGGACCTCCTGACGAGTACCAGCCAGCGGTCCCCTTGGTGTTGGTACCGTGAGGTGCTTTCTCTCTGTTCCACACTTTTTCATTTATACTTGGGTGGATCTATGATGGTCGAGTATTTTAATTAAGATACGCCACAACACAGCGACTGAGATAAGTCTGGTAGGAAGTTATAAGAGTTTTAGGTGACCCCTCTAGTGTTGGATACACAGATTTTGGTGTAACCATTGATGATCAGGCCTATTGTTGGTTTGTAACTCTAAGTGTGAACCAATTTTCCCCACAAATTTGCTCTTCCACACCTCCTCATTGAATGGAAATGGAGACCCTGAGTAAGCATATTTTCTGATTAAAACCCCCCCACCAACTAACATATCACATTCTAGTTTCCCATTGGTGCATTTTTCACTAATATTAAAAAAAACTAGTCTATTAAACTCATTGCACTTATTTGTTCTTCCGTCTCCTCCTCAGCATTACTTGCGCCAGGTGTTCCGTTCTCATATATGCATTTTACACTGTTTGTTTTATTTCTACACACCTTGTTGTAATGTCCCTTAATCCCTCACTTACTACACTTTTGTTTGAGAGCAGGGCATGTTTTGCAATGTGCTAGATTCTCCTTACTGTCAGATTGGTAACACCTACAGTATTTCCTGTTCAAATATAGCTACTCTTCTGAGGTCTTTTCACCTTACGTGTTGTCACCTTACATACACACTCCGTAGTTTCCTCTGACTATTTTAATTAAGTGGCACATCTACTTGAAATTGTAGCTTTACTCGCTATAACTAAAACCTCCTCTAACCGGGAATCACCATTAATCCGAAAACTCTCCTGTATAGCAGAATTATTGGCATGCATGACAAGTTGGTATCTATTTAGACAAATTTACAATCAATAGCCAGCTTCCCTAAATCTGCCACAAATTCATCAGCAGATTCCTCTCTACTTTGTTTGCATTGAAAAAACTTAAATCTTGTAATTCCAGTACCCATTTTGGGTGCAAAATATTTATCCAAGTCCTTCAGTGCTGCCACAAACATGATGCCATCTCCACTTAACAGTAGCTTTGGGCATATGACTAAGTCTTCAACCCAACAAAAACACTACGGTAGGGTAGGACCCGGGGGAATAATTAAAGACCAGTTTCTGGGAACAACCCCCACAGATACAAAACAACAGAAGAGTACCAGAGGGTCTGGAAGAAAGGTAGATTTACAGTGTGCGGAAAACAGGCAAACAACAAAAGACCCCTAAGCTGACCTATAAAGCATAGTATTCAATGACAACCCAATAGATGGTCAGAGATACCCATCAGTCACCACTCCGAACCACCCTTCATCATTTGGGATTTTTCAAAACCATCTATACAGATATGTTTTCTTCAGACAGAAAGAGACTAAGATGTGAAAAAATCTCTTCCACTGAACAAACAATAGTATGGTATGCCACTCCTCGAGACTGGTGAGTGGTCAAGTATGGTGTGACTGGGGGAGGGCAGTGCAGAAAAAACTTTTGTGTGAAAAAATGAAAATAAGAAGTAGTGTTTAAAATTGGATGAGGGAGCATAGAACAATCTTTATTCGGATGATGCTCACTCCGCCAATATAAAAAATGTGTTAAGACAGTTTGAGAAATGCGCTGTCTAGAAGTGGAACCAGGTCGACATGTTTCAGCAAAGAGTGGACATAATTGTCCTTGCTTTCTTCAGGACCTTACAACAAATAAACGCTACTGCATATATAAAAGAAATAATAAGTGACAACTAAGACACAAATTTCATAGACAAGTACAGAGATCACCTGCAGTCTCCAGGTGAAAAGTCTTGTCTTTTGCTTACAGCTTGTGTCGTTCACTGAAAAGGTCAGAACAAAAAAGGGGTCAAATGTCAGACAGACTGACTACACACACAACAACTACACATAAATGCTAGGCCTAATAAATGTAGGCCTTAGGCTGAGTCAAACTTATAGTGCTGACTGTGGACACTCATGGAAGTAGTGTGGTTGGTTTGCCATATCAGGATATATCAATTATATGCCAAATATATGAAAGTGCATCTTACCATAGCTTGTAAGAAGTGAAGACCTCACCCCACCTGGCAGTGGCTCAGGAATAGAGTGAAGCACCGCTCTATAAAACACGTAAGAAAACGAAAACATGTTTTGCCAAAGTGTACATTCACCCACAAAATAAAAGCCTTCAATTGACTGAGTACGTACAGGGAATTTAAAAATATGGGATATGGAGGGTCGTACAACCCAACTCTGCATCGGTATTGTAAACCTCTCGAAGAAGGTTACAAGTTAAGCGTTACAGAGTTACCCCTGGAAGTATGGTCCGTGTCTCAATGGCGAAGTGCACACTGGTAGTTAGCCCGTGTGTCAATAGCAGTGTGCACACTAGTAGTTAGCCTGAGAACTATCACTTAACGTCTTATTTGCTGTCGCATGTAATCGTGGCAATCTTACCTAACCGTCGGTACTCCGTGGCCGGCGTCTGAACCGACTGGGGAGGCACCGGAGGGTCGGTTCGTATCTCGTTAAAAGGTGAATCCTGATTGGAAAAAGGAATCACGTGACAGGCTCATGGCGCTCTGTTATTGGCTCGCTGCCGAGCGAGGGTATTACAATGCTGGTCATTGGTGGTGGTGCGTTACCTAGGTAACCGAAGATTGTATACATATTACCTAGCCGATCGCTTCGGATTTTTTACACCCGCCTCTAAGACTGTAAAGCATACGGAATGATCGCAGTCTTGAACACCTTTAAAAATTGGATCTTATCACTCCAATGCTCCTCCTAGCCACAATAACGGGAGCGAGGTAAACCCACAAAAATAAGCCGCATCATCGCAAAAGCAGATCGGTAGGGTGTGAACAGATACAGCCGTATCCGGTATAGAGTACTAAGTGGTATTTATATGAAATGCATCTAAATAGTTGTATTGTCCTCTCAAAACCATTAATGAGGGGTTGGATAACAAGTGATATTATTGATAGGGCTGTAGAATTGTATAGTCCTCTCAAAACCTTTCAAAAAGGGTGGGATAGCAGATGATGTTAATGACAGGGCTGGTGTCGGGAATTAAATAGTAGTTGTTGGTCTGCTTACAGAGTGGACCATGGAATTTCGTTGTTGAGCCCGTTGCGATGAGTGTCAAGCTTTAGGACCCATTTCTGTTCCTTCAAAAGGAGAAATGTCGCTACATCCGCAGTGTGGAAAGGAATGAAGGGTTGTTCTAGCACTGTCCATTGGAATGAAGTAGAGGGATGATTAGCTTCTAGGAAGTGTGTAGTGAGCTTAGTGGCCTGCCTTTTGCACCGGATCGTGCTCTTGTGTTCAGATATCCTGATGCGTATTTTGCGTGTGGTCATCCCCACATACTTGTATCCACATGGGCACGTGATGAGATAGACTAGTCGTTCACTATTACAGTTAGTGAATTTGATTTGTTTCCAAGGTCTTGATGTTCCAATATCGACCTCGGTCGTTTTTCTAGTTTGTGGGCATGCATGACATGCACCACAAGGGTGATGTCCTGTGACAGGAGGGAGGTCCCATAGCGACCCCAGAGCCCTAGGTTGTTCTTCACGGGGTCTTGTGTGCACCAACCTATCTCTCAAGTTTGGACCTCTCTTGAATGAGAACAATGGATGTTGGAGAGTCAGATGTCCAGAGTTTAGGATTGGCCAGTGTTTCCTGACCGCTTTCTGGATTTTGTTGGAGAGGGTCCCAAACGTATGTACAAATGTGAGTCTCTCCATTGGAGCTTTAGGTGTAGATGGTTCCAATAAAGCGGAACAATTGTTATTCATGGCCCGTTTCATTGATTGTCGTACCAGCTTAGGTGGATTCTTGCGTGTAATAAGCTGATTACACAGAGTACTAGAATGTTCTTTGTAGGCTGCAGTAGTGGAACAGTTCCTTTGAACCCGCAAAAATTGTCCAAAGGGGAGATTCTCCCTTAAGGATCTGGGGTGGTGACTGCCAAACAACAGGAGTGAGTTCCTTGAGTTCGGTTTTCTATATAGTTCGGATTGTAGGCCATCAGGTTTGGCCACAATTAACAAATCAAGGAAAGCAAGGTTGTGGCCCCCTATCTCGATGGTGAATTTGAGAAAGGAATTCCTGGTATTCAGCCATTCAAGGAACTCAAGACAGCTGTCACTTGAGCCTCGCCAAATCACCAGCACATCATCGATGTACCTTTTCCAGGTTTTCAAATTATCGATGTAGGGATTGTTGTCACTGAAGATATGTTGCTGCTCAAAGGAGTGAACATATAAATTCGCTAGACTGGGGGCGTAAACGCTTCCCATACTAGTGCCAGACACCTGCAAATAAATGTCATCCTCGAATCTAAAGAAATTCTGCTTCATGGCCAAGGTGGCACAAGCCATGATTAAATGGACCGGTGTTATGCTGTCCAGATCCTTAGAGTCCAACAAAGAATGGATAACTTCTAAGGTCTCGTCCTGAGGGATGGAGGTATAGAGCGCCTCGACATTGAAAGAGATTAGAAGGTCTGTGGTAATATCGAATTCAATGTCGGGCAACAGACGTAACACGTCCGTGGTGTCCCTAAGGTACGTGGGCATTTCTTGTACCATGGGTCGCAAAAAATGGTCCACGAACGTAGACAGTGGTTCTAAAGCCGACCCTATACCTGAGATAATTGGACGGCCAGGAGGTGGCCTCTGCTTTTTATGGACCTTGGGCAAGGCATAAAAATAGGGCATCTTCGGGTGTTTAGTGTACAGGAAGGCGGCTTCAGCTTGAGTAATCCAGCCCTCCGATGAAGCCTCTTCAATCATCGTCCGGATCGTCCATTTTAATTCTTCAGTCGAGTCTTGTTCAAGGAGATGGTACGCATTTCTGTTGTTAAGCTGTCGCAAACATTCAGAGCGATAGACATCGGTGTCAAGTAGAACAATAGATCCGCCCTTATCAGCCGGTTTGATGGTGAGTTCTTTGTTAGCTGTTAAGGATTTGAGTGCCAGGTGTTCTGCTTTAGGTATGTTGTAAAAAACCTTATTATTTTCAAGGAACAGACTCTCTACTTCTTTTTCACTAGTCCACTTTCACGCCACCCACCCATTTGATGCCACCACAGGTTCTAGCCTTTGAACAGGCGATTGAAAAAGAAGTAGAGAGACTGTTCCTTGAAAATAATACGGTTTTTTACAACCTACCTAAAGCAGGTTTCACCATCGAGATAGGGGGCCACAACCTTGCTTTCCTTGATTTGTTAATTGTGGCCAAACCTGATGGCCTACAACTACGAACTATATAGAAAACCGACCTCAAGGAACTCACTCCCGTTGTTTGACAGTCACCACCCCAGATCCTTAAGGGAG
Source organism: Lissotriton helveticus (assembly GCF_964261635.1). Taxonomy (NCBI): domain Eukaryota; kingdom Metazoa; phylum Chordata; class Amphibia; order Caudata; family Salamandridae; genus Lissotriton; species Lissotriton helveticus. The sequence continues at coordinate 283,739,165 of NC_136068.1, read as the reverse complement.
AATCTCCCCTTTGGACAATTTTTGCGGGTTCAAAGGAACTGTTCCACTACTGCAGCCTACAAAGAACATTCTAGTACTCTGTGTAATCAGCTTATTACACGCAAGTATCCACCTAAGCTGGTACGACAATCAATGAAACGGGCCATGAATAACAATCGTTCCGCTTTATTGGAACCATCTACACCTAAAGCTCTAATGGAGAGGCTCACATTTGTACATACGTTTGGGACCCTCTCCAACAAAATCCAGAAATCGGTCAGGAAACACTGGCCAATCCTAAACTCTGGACATCTGACTCTCCAACATCCATTGTTCTCATTCAAGAGAGGTCCAAACTTGAGAGATAGGTTGGTGCACACAAGACCCCGTGAAGAACAACCTAGGGCTCTGGGGTCGCTATGGGACCTCCCTCCTGTCACAGGACATCACCCTTGTGGTGCATGTCATGCATGCCCACAAACTAGAAAAACGACCGAGGTCGATATTGAAACATCGAGACCTTGGAAACAAATCAAATTCACTAACTGTAATAGTGAACGACTAGTCTATCTCATCACGTGCCCATGTGGATACAAGTATGTGGGGATGACCACACACAAAATACACATCAGGATATCTGAACACAAGAGCACGATCCGGTGCAAAAGGCAGGCCACTAAGCTCACTACACACTTCCTAGAAGCTAATCATCCCTCTACTTCATTCCAATGGACAGTGCTAGAACAATCCTTCATTCCTTTCCACACTGCGGATGTAGCGAAATTTCTCCTTTTGAAGGAACAGAAATGGGTCCTAAAGCTTGACACTCATCGCAACGGGCTCAACGACGAAATTCCATGGTCCACTCTGTAAGCAGACCAACAACTACTATTTAATTCCCGACACCAGCCCTGTCATTAACATCATCTGCTATCCCACCCTTTTTGAAAGGTTTTGAGAGGACTATACAATTCTACAGCCCTATCAATAATATCACTTGTTATCCAACCCCTCATTAATGGTTTTGAGAGGACAATACAACTATTCAGATGCATTTCATATAAATACCACTTAGTACTCTATACCGGATACGGCTGTATCTGTTCACACCCTACCGATCTGCTTTTGCGATGATGCAGCTTATTTTTGTGGGTTTACCTCGCTCCCATTATTGTGGCTAGGAGGAGCATTGGAGTGATACGATCCAATTTTTAAAGGTGTTCAAGACTGCGATCATTCCGTATGCTTTACAGTCTTAGAGGCGGGTGTAAAAAATCTGAAGCGATCGGCTAGGTAATATGTATACAATCTTCGGTTACCTAGGTAACGCACCACCACCAATGACCAGCATTGTAATATCCTCGCTCGGCAGCGAGTCAATAACAGAGCGCCATGAGCCTGTCACGTGATTCCTTTTTCCAATCAGGATTCACCTTTTAACGAGATACGAACCGACCCTCCGGTGCCTCCCGAGTCGGTTCAGACGCCGGCCACGGAGTACCGATGGTTAGGTAAGATTGCCACGATTACATGCGACAGCAAATAAGACGTTACGTGATAGTTCTCAGGCTAACTACTAGTGTGCACACTGCTATTGACACAAGGGCTAACTACCAGTGTGCACTTCGCCAGTGAGACACGGACCATACTTCCAGGGGTAACTCTGTAACGCTTTACTTGTAACCTTCTTCGAGAGGTTTACAATACCGTTGCAGAGTTGGGTTGTACGACCCTCCATATCCCGTATTTTTAAATTCCCTGTACGTACTCAGTCAATTGAAGGCTTTTATTTTGTGGGTGAATGTACACTTTGGCAAAACATGTTTTCGTTTTCTTACGTGTTTTATAGAGCGGTGCTTCACTCTATTCCTGAGCCACTGCCAGATGGGGTGAGGTCTTCACTTCCTACAAGCTATGGTAAGATGCACTTTCATATATTTGGCATATAATTGATTTATCCTGATATGGTAATCCAACCACACTACTTCCATGAGTGTCCACAGTCAGCACTATAAGTTTGACTCAGCCTAAGGCCTACATTTATTAGGCCTAGCATTTATGTGTAGTTTTTGTGTGTGTAGTCAGTCTGTCTGACATTTGACCCCTTTTTTGTTCTGACCTTTTCAGTGAACGACACAAGCTGTAAGCAAAAGACAAGACTTTTCACCTGGAGACTGCAGGTGATCTCTGTACTTGTGTATGAAATTTGTGTCTTAGTTGTCACTTATTATTTCTTTTATATATGCAGTAGGGTTTATTTGTTGTAAGGTCCTGAAGAAAGCAAGGACAATTATGTCCACTCATTGCTGAAACATGTCGACCTGGTTCCACCTCTAGACAGCGCATTTCTCAAACTGTCTTAACAAATTTTTAATATTGGCGGAGTGAGCATCATCCGAATAAAGATTGTTCTATGCTCCCTCATCCAATTTTAAACACTCCTTCTTATTTTCATTTTTTCACACAAAAGTTTTTTCTGCACTGCACTCCCCCAGTCACACCATACTTGACCACTCACCAGTCTCGAGGAGTGGCATACCATACTATTGTTTATTCAGTGGAAGAGATTTTTTCACATTTTAGTCTCTTTCTGTCTGAAGAAAACATATCTGTATAGAAGGTTTTGAAAAATCCCAAATGATGAAGGGCGGTTCGGAGTGGTGACTGATGGGTATCTCTGACCATCTATTGGGTTGTCATTGAATACTATGCTTTATAGGTCAGCTTAGGAGTCTTTTGTTGTTTGCCTGTTTTCCGCACACTGTAAATCTACCTTTCTTCCAGACCCTCTGGTACTCTTCTGTTGTTTTTAAGTCTTCAACCCTACAGGAACTAAAGAGTGTAAAAGTATTCATTTCTTTTGTTCAGCTGACATTTTCTCTTTTTCATCCACTGCACATATATAATCCACAAAATAATCTTTCGATCCCACCCACATTATTGAAGACTGTGTTTCTGACACCCAAAAAGCATGTGGTGGACTAACTGTAAAGTTTTGCTGAGCCATCGTAAGTATGTATATTTATGTCTACACAACAGAAGAACGTGTAGCCAAAATGCAATTAAAAGGGTAAATACCTTCACCTGTTTCCTGAATTATACTGTGCACATACGACAGGCTAATAAAAACAGCTGTCGTGTAACTTAATTAAACTGTTCCCAAAACAGTGCTCAATGATAAGAAGCAACCGTTGGGGTGTAAGCAGCTCTGTATGCGAGTCGCACATTAACTCCAGCTGTGCCTGTCAGCGCAAAGCGTAACAGGCCGTAAGCGTATGCAGACCCGACTGCCACCGCAATGCATAACAGGACGCAAATCATCCATAAGCAAGATGGTGGCACCACGCAGGTCACGTAGATTACGTAATGAGACCCCCACGCGCGTAGAGCAAGTCTGGAACGCCAGAAAGAGGCAGGAATGCCGGCACAAAGATAACACAATGGAATGCAGCTACGGCGTGCATCCCAACAGGATTCCACCCTTGCCACTCGAAAAGTGCGGCTGAGCAACGGCAAAAAGCCCAGGTCAGTTGCCTCCTCAAAGTACTGTAACTTTGACCAGCTTCACTAGTAAAAAAATCTCTGACACAGCAGAGACTGTCCAATTCAGAACCGCTGTCGCTTCCATAAATCAATATAGTCACAAAATGACGAAAGTTTCGACGCAGGTCCACTCGTCGCCAATTTGTAGTGTGCGTGTTCCTCTCTAGTAATACATGAACAGGCAGGTCAAGTGATTAAAGTGATGCTTTATTTAAGGATAACATTCATAGAACAAGTCTTCACCATAACACTGCCTCTGCCAACCTCCCATTACAAAAAAGGCTCAAAGAACATTACTATGTCAGGGATGACCTAGCATGGCCTGTGTTGAAGAAAACAGAACAGGCAGGACAGGATAAACAACACAACAAGTAGCTTCTTGTTTCTTTGCATAATATCTTCCTTTTACCAAGTTATCAATAGCGGTTTCTTCCCATGACGAGGTGTTGAATACTTGTTTTTATCAGTATTACACTTATGAATTGTTGAGAAGACATGTTAAGTGTTCTTGTAGGAGGCCCACACTTCCTCTTGTTACAAGTTTTTAACCTCCTTTAAAAAATGTATAACTTAAATGCAAGTGTTGCTGGATTTAAGCAAACAAGACTTCCAATAGATGTCGATTCACCAAAAGAGAGGAGACGCTTTGTGGGACTGAAAGGAGGAGAACCCTTGTGTGCAGCTTTCCCTCTGCTGGATTGAGTATTTTTGAAGGGGACACCTCGCGGTACCCGCTGCGCGGGTCCCGCTTCGTTAGCGCGTCGAGGCGCTTTCCTTGTGGATTTCAACGCCGGGGGCAGGAGGAGGAAGCACAGGGCTGCGAGCGCCAGGTGAGGGACAGGGACTCCATTGCCCAGGAGTCCCTGCGCTGTAACCACCTCCACCTGGTCGCTCTCCCTGTTTGCCCCGCCCTGGAACACCTTCTCTCTATAATAGGAGTAGTCCTTGCCGCTGCGCGGGAGCGCGCCCGGGAGAAGCCGGGGACAAGGGCGGGACCGTCTGTGGCCGTCAGGGGCCGAAGGAGGCCGGTCTGGGCCCACTTTCTTTCGCCTGCACCCTTTGGATATTAACTGAACCAAGGAATAGGCCACGGCCATGCCCTCACCGGCACTATGTGAAACTCCATCAAGGGTGGGGGGAAGTAACACTGGGACTCTGGACAACTATTTTAAATCGGCAAAGGGCGAAGGGGGAAAAGAAAGCTCCTTAGAGAAGCGAAGGGCAGAGCGTTGCCGCTCTATAGAAACTATGAAAAGTAGACCCCTCAGCGAGATAATTCCTTACCCCATCTCCCAAGAGGAAGGCACCCTTAATGATAGTCAGGATCCATCAACTCAAGATGGTGTCCCCCTATTATTAAGAGATAGCATTACCACCCCCGGTACATTGTCCGAACAGATCATGGAGGCCATTCCACCCTCAATCACTACCGATATGACTGTTGATTTGGTCACCCAAACTCCTCCCACAGATAAAATCAAGAAAACTAAGCCCAAGCAAATCGTAGTGGCGGAACTGCATGGCCCCCCATCAAACAAGCGCAGAAGGAAGACGAGGGGGGGACAGGGGAAAACCAAAATATCCCATTTAGACTTTGGCAAAAAACACAAGCCTGCATCCACCCCCACCCCCGTCAGGGCCAGAGAGAATGTGCATATCGATACCCTTCCCAAGGATATAAGCACTATCACTGTTGTCACTAACAGTGATTTAGGGGGTTAACCCGTCCAATACAGCTCCCCCCATTACATCTTCAGGGAGTATAGAATTCTTACTCCGTTCACTCTTGCTGCCCATTAGCGAAAGCTTGAAAAAAGTCGAGATCAGGCTTACTATCCTAGAGGCAACTCTAACCACTCTGAACACCTCGGTTAGTAAGCAGACCAGAAATATGGGGCCCAATCCACCCCTAGGAAACCTCCCCAACAATCAAAACCCTCCCTCTAAAATAGGAGATTTACGGGGCCCTGATGTAGGAGCTCTGAAGGGCACTGCCCCCCCTTTGCAGCCACTTATGGCTATCCCTGTTCGGACCCCACATAGCACCTTAAATATTATGCCTCCTCAGATAATAGACCCTGCCCCCCACAGTCTAGAGCCAGGCATAAATCCTGGGTTCCCTCCTACTGCTAGTAATTCCTCTTCCCCTCCTGGCCAGCCCGTTCAAAGACCACGGAGACCAGATCTGCCACCGGAGGCCAACAGCCTTATGGTGGTTTTAGCGGGTGCCCCCCCCCCCTTTACAAAGGGGTGAAAACGAAGATTTCCAATCTCTCAAGAAGAAAGTCATTAAATGGCTGAATTGGAATAGACCCCTACCACCACACTTTAATAATGAGATTATTATGGTCAGAAGGGTGCCATGGTTGGGGAATACGAGGAAAACAATAATAGTGGACTGCATAATGGTGACCTTCAGGGACCCTGGTACTGTTTTGCATATTTGCGCAGGGTCAAATAGATCATTGGACTCTACCATACAGACCCTGCCAGTCTCCTTCTTTTTTCCACCCATTCGCATGCACTATGACCCGCCGCAAGGCAATTGGACAAGGGTGGAACGGAGACCCAGACACAAAGAATATGTCCGACGTTCAAACCACCAGCTACCTGAAACACCCTATTCCCACTTCAATCGCTTTAACTGCTTGAGCGGGCTTGATGGAGTTGATTGACTGTCCTCCAATAATCTTGCGACCCTGGACAATGGTCCCTGTGATCCCCCTGAGCCATCTGGATTCACCGTTGACAATGTCTCCGATGTAACAAGTGGCGTAACACCTGGAATTGTCCCCTCTTACTCTTCCATCCCGGCAACTCCCGTCATTGAGCATTTGAGACTAATCTGGTGGAATGTGGCCGGATTAGCTAATAAGCTGGCTGCTCAAGATTGGGGAACTTATATTGAGACTGGGGACGTTTGTATGTTCCAGGAAACCTGGGCAAGGGAAGACTATGGGCACCAAGGCTATCAGTCATTTTACATCCCGGCCAGGTGGGAGGGCAAAGGACGCCCTTCTGGCGGGCTCACAACCTGGGTGGCGTCCCACCTAGGCTGTGAGGCCACACGGTTACCGACCCCCTCCGACGATATCCTTGTGGTTCTACTGTCCTGGCCAAATCAAGCGAAACTCGCCCTAATAAACATCTACTCTAGGCCAGTTGGAATTGCCAGGGAATCGTCCACCATAGACGAACTCTCGGATTATTTGTCCGAAATACCAAGAGATCTACCCTATGTAGTGGGAGGGGATCTAAACTCCCACTTTGAGCCACTGCCAAGCCTTTTAGAGGGCTTTCCAATAGAAGAAGAGGTCAGGTGGTCGGTGCCTTTGGTAGAAGCTCCCCCTCCGAAGGCATGGACTCCTGTAGCATTGCAGATCACAGCTCTTACCCTAAAGTTCGGAATTAGAGCCTGTAACGGGCGTATTAGATCTGACATACCAAGCAGAACCACCTATAACAGAGTGGGAAGAGAATCTCGCTTGGATTATGTCCTGGTACAGATAGTGAACTGGCCAGCTATTAGGGATTCTAGGGTTATGGAAAGGCTAGATAGCGATCACAATGCCCTTGAACTTGACCTCACTCACCCCGGCCTTCAAACCTGTATAATGTCTGGGGAGGGGAATATACCTGAACTTCTACTGGAAAACAACAGGAGAAGAATCAGGTGGGAACAACTGGCCTCGAGTGAGGAGAAACTTCCGAGGCTCTACGCAGGGTTGATTCCCACTCTAGAAACTGTGGGAGATCTAGCCACCGGGGTGGGCAATAAAGACTCACAGACCAAATTATATCAGGCCCATGAGGACCTTATAAAGGCTGCGGCCCCCAACCTCTTCAGCAATGCACAGAATCTAAGGAGGGGGCAGCCATACAAATCCTCATGGTATAACACAGCCTGTAGAAGGGCAAAGGGGGAACTCCTTAGATCCATCAAGGAGGGTCTAGGTGGAGAGCAGTTAAGAGAAAGGAGACGGGCATATAAAAAACTAATTGCCCACGCTAAAACCGAATGGGAGGAGATTCAATGGGAAGAGCTCACTAAGTCCCTAGTAACAAAGGATCATCGAATGTTCTGGAGAATAGTAAATGGGGGGTCGGGGAAACTCCTCTCGGCAATTGAGCCAAATATCGCACCAGAGGTGTGGCAGGCACACTTTCAATCCCTTTATAGCTCTGAGCCGGGAGAACCTACTAACGACTCCGGAGTTGGTTGGCCTGATTATGAGGGGGATCCAATAAGATTGGACGAGGTCAAGGTTGCAATTGCAGGACTCACCTCGGGAAAGGCGCCAGGATTGGACGGCCTACCCGGGGACCTGTTCAAGCAGGAGCCCAACATCTGGGCCCCCTACCTTGCTACCCTGTTTAATGGAGTTCTCAGCGGCATGGAAATCCCCAGTACTTGGCTGGGGGCGGAGGTGGTCCCCATATTCAAAAAGGGCTCGCCTCTTCTTCCAGCCAACCACAGACCAATCAGTCTAATCGATGTGTCGCAGAAGCTGTTTGGTAGGGTATTGTTGAACCGGCTTCAGGATTGGGCAGAAGAGCTGGGTGTTCTTAGCCCGTATCAGGCGGGATTTAGAAAGGGAGTCTCCACAGTGGACCAGGTTTTTCGATTGAATATTATTTACTGGAGGGCAGCGATATTCGAGGGCGGCAGCCTATACACAATTTTTGTGGATCTGCGGGCCGCCTTCGACCTGGTGCCCAGAGGGAAACTTTGGAGCGTTTTGGCTGAGATGGGCGTTCCACCGGATATCCTGATAATCTTGCAGAGATTACACCACAACAACTATGCTCGAGTGAGGTGCGGGAGGTCCGGGGCACTGACGGATAGATTCCCCGTTGACCGAGGGGTTAGGCAGGGTTGTGTGCTGGCACCAACCCTGTTCTGCCTCTTTGTCAACGGGGTAATCGCCCATCTAAATGCCACTGAATATACTGACGCCCCCAAATTGAACGGCAGCAGGGTGCCTGCAATCATGTTTGCAGACGACACCCTGCTGCTGTCCAAAACCCCAATGGGGATACAGAGGATCCTCGATTCATTTGTGTCCTTTTGCACTGACAGGGGCTTAGAAATTAACGCGGCTAAAACCAAGTTTATGGTCCTGAACCCAAGGCAAAAACTGCGGCCGAATCCATTATTGGGAGCCTCACGGCTCGAGAGAGTCTCCACCTTTGAATATCTTGGTGTAACTCTCAATGAAACTATGTCTTGGGGATCACATCAGAGCAGGGCCAACCTCAAATTGGTACAGACCACAGGGGGTATCACGCGGATGATGAACGGCTCCACATACCGTCCGCTGGGGCCGCTCATCCAGATTTATAAGGCACAGGCCAGGGGCGCTACCATGTATGGTGCGGAACTGTGGGGACATACATCTTGCCGCAGTTTGTCCTTAACTGAGAATAATTTCATCAGGCAGATAGTTGCACTTCCTCCCAGCACCCCACTCCTCCCCCTGAGGCTAGATCTGGGTCTGCGACCAATAGCTGACGAACTAGGTTTGAGACCCATAGCCTTCTGGCGAAGGCAATGGAGTAGCGAAGAACTTCTTGCCTATAGGGCGGAATTGATGGAGCTATTAACCCACCCGAAAGCGCTATTGATCCCCTGGATAAAATACATCCAGAAATCCTGTATTACCCTGGGGTTTCCTGACCTTTGGTCCAACCCCGCTAATGCCTCATTAAACATCTCAAAGAGAGCTTTGGCCATCGCTTATCATGAACAAAAACTAGCCATGGCCCTAGACAGCCAGGGTGAAGGGTCACTAACCTCTGTATTTGCGCAAAACAAGGATTCGTACAGGTTGGAGAGGGTTTTAGACGTTATTTCCCCCGTGCTGGCCAGGAAGCTGTTTCTCCAATGGAGATATGGCACACTGCCCCTACAATCCTTTACCAGCTCCTGGTCAGCACCCCCTTCCACAAAGCAGTGCCCGGCCTGCGCAGGTGCGGAGGAAAGCGATCTACACGTGGTCCTGTTTTGCCCAGTGTATAAGGCAGCGAGGAAATATTGGCTCCTACCATTGATTAGAAACCTGGGTTGTAGGGAGTACCTCCCAATGTACAGAATTTTAAAAACCGATGCTTCAAGCCTAACTGTGTTTGTAATAGCAAAATTTCTTACCAATGTCTGGCACACTCGCACCCGCATTTTGAAGACGCAGGCTCCCTCCTAATGTTAAGGTCTATAGTTTTAAATGTAATTTTATTAGCACGCAATTCTAAGGTTTTATATTGTATAAGTATGCATTGATTGATTATGCATGTTGATTTTATAGTGCTTTATATATGTTTTATTGTACATCTTTGATGGCCAATGGCCGAAATAAAGATCGAATGATGATTCACCAAAATCCCTGGGGTACTGAAAGTGACATCACACACCCTCTGACCTGAATAACTTTGCATTGTATGACCTTTGACCATCACTTTTCCCAGGAAGTCATGCCTGATACCGGCAACCCTGATGACACCACAATAACTGAAATTGCTGATGCTTCAAAATATATGCATGATTAAGAAAACATAACAAAGGCTGTTGTAGACAACACCTATTTTAGGGTGCTGACATGATATGCTAAAGGAAAATTACTCGTTTCTCTTTGGATTAGATGAACAATTATGTGTTTGTCTATAAAGACTATAGTACCACAAACAGAACAGCACTGGGAATCTAAACTATCTATACCACAAACTCAGGATTTATTCTTTTTTTTAGTGTATACAAAAATGAGGAATTGATTGATAAACCATTGGGAAAGAATAATAATTTAAAAATGTGTATTAATTGATATCGGTCATTCAGTTTAAAAATGAACTATATCGGTGGCTTAAATTATTCCTTATTGTTTTTTGATTTATGAACATTTGAAAGGCACTATCACTTGTGCAAATAACAAAGATTACGTTGTTTATCCCCAAACAAATCATTTTTCATGTACATATTAAAAAAAGAAACATGACAAGAACTTGTTTAAAAAAGTTTTTTTGTTCATTTTGTATTTATTCAGTAGACTTGGTATTTCAATGCTGAATGTATTTATTTCATAAGACCTAATGTGTAATACATCCGTAGAAGCCCCAGAAAATAAGCAGGTGCTTATGAAGACATGGTTTACCTTTTGGTCTTGCAATCAATCAATCAATCAGTCAATCAATCAAGTGTCTTGTAAAGCACGAATTCTCACCCTTAAGGGTCTCAAGATGCCGGGGGGAGGGGGCAGATGATGATCCGGCGAAGGTGCAGTGGTTGAGTCGAAGAGCCAGGACTTGAGGTCCTTCCTGACTTGAGGCAGTGATGGTGATTGCCTGAGGTAGGAGAAGGATCTCCCTCCGGCTGTGGTCTTGTGGATCCGTGGGTCTGTGGCCAGGTCCAGTTGGGTGGAGTGGAGGTCTCTGGTGGGTGCGTGGAATGTGAGGTGGTGGTTAAGGAACGCAGGTCCGTTGTCATGTAGGGCTTTGTAGGCGTGTGTGAGGAGCTTGAAGGTGATTCTTTTCTTTACTGGGAGCCAGTGGAGGTCTCTTGAGTGGTTGGTGATGTGGCTGTGGCGAGGGATGTTGAAGATGAGTCTGGTGAAGCCGTTCTGAATGTTGTGCAGTTTCTTGAGGAGTTTCTGTGGGATGCCGTTGTTGAGTGCGCTGCCGTAGTCGATTCTGCTGGTGATGAGTGCGTGGGTGACCGTCTTTCTGGACTCAGTGGGGATCCACTTGAAGATCTTTCCGAGCAGGCGTCGCTTGTGGAAGCAGGCTGATGAGACGATGTTGATCTGGCAGTTCATGGTGAGCTAGAAGTCTCAAGATGATGCTGAGGTTTCCTGCGTGGCCTGTGGGTTCCAAGTGCCTCAGGACACCAGGTGTCATCCCAGGCAGGGGGGGTTGAGCCCAGAATGAGAACTTTGGTCTTCTTGAGTTGAGCCTGAGGCAACTGTTCTTCATCCAGGTGGTCACAGCCTTCATCAAATCGTGAAAGTTGTTCTTGGCTACTGTGGATTTGCTGGTGAGGGAGAGAATCAGCTGGGTGTTGCCGTCATAGGAGATGAGGTTGAGTCCGTGGTTCCTGACAATGGCTGCGAGAGGGACCATGTAGATGTTGAAGAGAGTCGGGCTCAGGGAGGAGTCCTGAGGCACTCCACAATTGATCTCTGTGAGTTCAGAGTGTAACGGTGGTAGTCTGACTCTGTGTGCGGCCAGTGAGGATGGAGTGGATCCATTCCAGGACTTTGTTGCGGATGCCGGCATTGGGGAGTCTTGTGCATATGGTGCGGTGATAGACGGTATCGAAGGCGGTCTAGAGGTTCAGAAGGATGAAGGCTGTAGTTTTGCCGCAGCTTTGGAGGGCGCAGATGTCATCAATAGCTTCACTGTTACTTTCTTCATAAGCTCACAAACCATTCCTAATCAGAGACAAAATCCAGAGTCCCATTTGTATTATAGTTATCTATTAGTTGTCTCTAGGCCACCAAGCCTCAGGGGCCTTCTCATCAGTGCGGACAATGCGTATATGATGTTCCTCAGTAGTTCCTCATTTCAAAACATCACATACCCATAGATCTACACTTAGTACCCTGCTCCCCATCCAACCCACAGCAACTCTGTGTTTCTCTAGAAGTAACATAAATTGTAGAAATTTGTAAGACATCTTATGTGCTCTAGGTTTCTTTTTATCCCCAGCAAGCATGATGCAGGCATCCAGGGAATTTCAGTGCCTGTGACCTCCCCGTCTCTGGGAATCACCTCCCTCCAGAAAATCAGAACTTCAGCACAGTGCCAGGCCAGATGGAGGACACCTGCATCATTCTCTCCACAACACACACATTTTAGTAGGAACTATCCTAAGCAGCCCTATAGGGGTTATAATGGTACAATGCAAGTAATTAAAGTGCAGAAATTCAAATCTATGATTACAGGATACTCTTGGCACTAAGCGGCACGCAAGGTCCCAACCCTTATCCTCAATTGGTTCACCTAAATCCCCCCTCCCACGCTGCCCAGTTACTGTAGAGAGGCTTATTGGCATCTTCCCTAAGTGCTCTATAAAAGAGTGTGACAAGGTGTCTACCCTCCCTCCATCTAATCAGCCTCCGAGCATGTGAGAGGCAGGTGGTGCAGACGGATATGTATTACAAATCTCTCTGACCGTGTTCTCAGAAACTGCCCGCACCCCAAATAGAAATCTTCCTGTGCATCTTAAAATGTAAGGAAAGTTTATCCTGGGAAAAGATCACCTGCCGGGTGGTATCCCCCTCTTTCCACCTCACCATGGACATGTCCCTTTCAAGTCCAAGATACACAATTCTCTTTCAAAGGGGACCCTACGTAATAGTTTTTTGACCTTCTTTTCCCAGAACCTAGCTGTGTGCCTCACCAAATAGGGGGCTGATTTACCCGTGCGACCACCCGTTATAAACTGATGTGGTAAGGTGCTCTCTCCATTCATACCCCCAATAATCGCTTCTCCCAGTTGCCAACCATCTAGCTGCATGCATCAGTTGCATATCCAGCAGTGCCAGACCCCCCTTCTTCATGTCTTTTTTCAGTACTGCTAAGGCAATGCGGCTATGCCTGCCAGCCTATATTGAGGCAATCAGTAAACTATCTAGGTGCTGAAAGTAGACCCTCCTAAGGGGAAACAATGAATGCTGGATAACATAAAAACAATGGGAGAGAAACACCATCTTTGCAATGGCCGCTCACGTAATCACTGGCAGCTAAACTCTGCAGCACCCTGTCCACGTTTAGACGTCTGTATGTGTCCTCTGTGTGTGCCACACACAGCCCCAAATAAGGAAAGTCTGTTCTCCTCTCCCAACAGATCCTTAGGTCAGGCAACTGCTCGGGCAGCATCGCAACCAATCTCCCCAGCGGGAATAATAAGGTCTTATCAATATTAACTCGCAGACCAGAGATACAACCAAACTGCCTCATAATTTCTGGCAGGCGCAGGACCAGGACGAATTCCACAGGCGTGTGTAGATAAATTGGTACATCATCTACATATAAAAGAATAATGTGTTTACGTATGCCCACCTGAATACCCCAAGGCTCTAGTTCCCTGCACAATAATATCGCCATGGTCTCTACTGCCAAGACAAATGAGTGGCGAGAGAGGGCAGCCCTGCCTGGTGCCCCTCCCAACCACCCAGGCCTCGGAAAGTTCAGCACCAACCCGTAGTCTCACCATGGGGTCCTTCTATAACAGTCGTATCCAACCCAGGAACATTGGGCCATACCCCATCACCTGAGCCCTGCATAAATAAGGCCAGCCAACAGTATCAAAAGCCTTCTCCAGGACTACAGACACTAAGGCTATATCCCGATCACAGCCATCGGTTTCATGCAAGACATGCGTCAGTCTGCGGAGATTATGGGTCGTACTATGAGCTGGCATAAAGCTGCATTGATCTCGTGAACCAAGCCAGTCACCAACTGACGCATCCGGTTCGCAAGTATTTTACAAAGTACTGTAACATGAGAGTTGATCATAGCCAGGGGATGATAGGAGGACAGATCCTCTGGGGTACCCCCGGCTTCAACATGAGAGAGGTGACACTTCTGCGCATTGGAGGAGGCTGGGTCCCAACGGACCTAGCCTCCAAACACAAGTAGATGATGGATGGAGCGCCAAAACTTTTCAGACACTCACCCAAAGTCAAAAATCTGGGTTTAATCCATCATCTTTCTTTAGCTCACTTTGCCACCCCAGTTCAGACTCAGCCGTATGCAAATCAGTCTTGATCCTGTTCCTTTTGGGAACAGTCCAGCCCGACCTGCCAAGCAATTCTTACCTGGAACAGAAACAAACATACTGGGACCAGTTTCGGGGTAACACCCTTCATCAGCCAGGCTAGTTTGAATCCAGTGGCAAAGTGAGCAAGAGACCCACATCTGGGCATAACCTGCCAACTTAGGGCGAACAAAGCAAACACAAGGAGATGATGGATGGAACGCTGAAACTTTTCAGCCACTCACCCCCAGTCACAGATCATTTTTTCAAGCGCGCAGCCACCAATTTCTCCGTAAGCACCACAGAAAAACTTTGTAGGAACTGAGCTGGAAGGACGTCCCCCTCAGGTGCCTTTGACGCATTAAGCTCCTTGAGTGCGAGCCTTAGTTCCTCCAGAGTAACATCTACCTCGAAGGCTTGTGTCTCCTCTTCAGATATATGGAGAAGAGTCAGTCCAAAAAAGGAATCTTTATCAATTCCGGATGATCATTCCCCCCCCCCCCCAGCCTGGTATACCTTCTTGAAGTGGTCTGCCAAGACCCCAAGAGCCTCCTGATGCCTTGTCATGTATCGGCCACCTGGTGGCTGCAAACAAAATATAGGCGGGATCTCACATGCACGGTTTAATATCCAGGCTAGTAGCCGCCCAGCCTTGTCTCCCTCCCTATGCATATGCCAACGATATTCAGTTAGTATGTGATGGTCGAGGTATTTCCCAAATTTCACCTAAGAAACGCTGGATGCCCAGGATGTTTGTCCTCAACTTCTTTGATATTGCTTCCCAACCTGGAGCTCGGCCTATCTAGTTTTGCCCAGCAGCGATGTCCACCTGCAACTTCTGACGCACCGCACATGTGATGCCTATGCAAGCACCCCACACTATCTCCTTAAGTTCATCCCATTCTGTGGTCTTGGACGCAGTGGTGCCCCGATTCCCCTCCAAAGAATCATGTATGACTGTTTCCAAAGTCTCCCGGCTGCCAGAATCAGTCAGAAGATTAGAGGGCAAGCGCCAACTCTGCACCACAAGTGCACCTTTGCCTCAGCTGAGGCGCAACAGTGCTGGCGCGTGATCTGACAGAAATCTCCCCAGGTGTTCCACTGTATGAATCATCTCTCAATCCATTCCCGCCAATAACAGTCGGTCCAGTCGACTGTTGTGTGTCAATGAACAGAATGTAAATTCATTTAAACTTGGGTGAGGTATACGCCATCTATCTATAAAGCCTAGATTGTCCAAAACCCTAAGTAGTGACCCTGTCATCCGAGTTTTTGTGCCCAAACGGGGAGGGTGCTTATCTCTGTCCCCATCTAGGATACAGTTGAGGTCCCCTGCCCAAATTATGGGGGCCCCAACACTCCTCTACAACAAGGCCTGCATATTGTCAAAAAAATTAGAATCATCATTGGTCGGGCCATATGTGTGCAGTATGGCATTGTCCTCCCTGTCAAGTTTACCTTGTAGAAATGGATAACGGCCCTTTACATCCACTTCACTGTAGGTATGACAAAACTGAACCCCTGGAATCACCCATATGGCTCCCCCATGCATAGGATGAATACATTGGGGTGAAGAGTTGCCCCCTCCATTTTTTCGCTAAGTTGTCTTATCTCGTCCCCCATTAGATGTGTCTCGTGTAAACCGGCTATTCGAATTCGGTGATGCTTCAAAAATGAGTCAGGTCTGTTGCGCTTAGTTTAACTTCTGAGACCTCTGACATTCCAGGTTACACAATACCAACATAGTCAGACGTTGGGTACGACTATCTCACCTTTCCTACCCCATCTGTTCCAACCCCTGAAGCATCATAGGGCAATCGTAGCAATGTTGCCGGGCCAGGGGTGTAATGACTTGCATTGTCTACTAGACCCATGAACCGGTCTCAGATTTATTTTTAAAAAACAAATATTAGCAGCCAAGCTATTCCCTACAAGCCGTAGTCCACGAGATTATTGACAAACAACAATAGTTAAAAAGGCACTTTGAAATGGCCCTACAGGACCTTTAAGTTAATGTCCTAAATAGGCAAAAGACACAACAGTCCCTACTTACATTTTAAAGTTTTACTTCATCTTGTATTTCCTAAGAGTATTTTTGCTTTCACCCAATGTATTTCTGTAGTTTTGTTTTATGGCACATGACTTTTGTGTAGTGCATACTTCGAACTGAGTCATCACCAGGTATATGGGTGAGGTCAGATTGTGGGTGGGCATCCATAAAGAGATACGACTGACAACAAAAGAGCTGAGGGTGAAGGATATGCGAATTTCTCACAGTGCCTGTCAGGTGGGTCCTAAAGGTGTTCAAATATATAAATAAAAAATATATAAATATGTCTATCCCGTCCTTGGCCTCTAATCAGAACACAGAGCAATGTCACATATTTGCCAATTGCAATCAAGATTTTATGGGAAAGTCTGCGAAGGAGTTAAAGATTTGCCAACATATTGACAGTGTCAAAGAAAAGAAAATGCTTACATGTAAGTGGGTGGATTGTGCATATATGAAGTGGTGAAGTGGAGGATATGAAAGTATTTGTGTGGAAAAGGTGGGAGTGAAAAGACTATGCTAAAGAGAAAAGATGGTGGGTTTTATATGTAGAGGGAGGATTTCAGAAGATAGGGAAAGAAGTGGGTAGCAAAGTGATAACCTGCAGAGCAAAGTCAGGTGAAGGGAAAAAAGTGAGTGAATAAGGCCCTCTGAAGACCACAGACCGTAGTCGTTTTTAATTCACAATCTCATAGAAGATCTTCAAATGGCTCCCCACCAACATTCACAGAACTGTCAACCAAGCCCTCATCACCAGCAAATTAGACTATGGCAATCCACTCTATTTTGGAATTAACCTTCAACTTACCAGAAGTCTCCAGACCATACAAAACTTGGTGGCCAGGCTCAACCTTCCAGCCTGTACTCTCATCACCTTGCCCTTCAAAGACCTCCACTGGCACCTATTCCACAAACAGGCGCTCTTCAAACTCATCACGTGCACATTGTAAATCTTACACAACATTGGCCTCATGTACATCAACAATAACCTTAACTTACACTAACCCACCAGACACCTGTACTCAACCGGACTCCTACTCGCACACACCTCACACACACTCAGAACCAGATCCGGCAGTCGTGCCTCCTAGTACCTTTCTCCCAAATCCTGGAACAACATGGGCCTGCACATCAGAAGCACCTCCTCAGTTCTTGAAATCTGCAAGAAACTGAAGACCTGGCTCTTCACCTATCCCCGACCCTGGTTTGGCCCTTATAGCTCCATAGCAGAGATACCCTCCTGGGTGAGTTGTGTGCTATGTAAATACACATGACGTAACATAACATATAGGTCTGGCTTTTTTTAGATGTCTGTTGGTTTTGTGTGAAATGACTGTGTGCAATACTGAATTTACAGTTCTCCATTGCTCCTCACTTTGGTTTGGGCTATATAAGAAGTTAGATCTTGTTTCCACTTCTTGCTATTTAGTATATCCGGTTGAGATGTTTCAGTCCCTGTCAGAAATGATTGGTGTGCTCTCATCTGTATGGTGCTCGCATAATGTTTTTTGCAACTCTAAAAGCGGAAAGTGAAATTTCAATCATGGACCTGTGAAACAAATGCTATATTGTGCATGGAAAGACGGGACTCCTACTTGTATGAATGGATCCTAACCGTGCATCCGCAGCTATGGTCTTTAAAAGTTTCAGTGCTCCATTAGGCTTCCCTTTCTTTCAATAATGCTGTATCTATATAGAGAGTCTATTTAGGCATTGTTGCATCATCATGCCGTGTGCTGGTGAATAAACCGTCTCGTTCTGGAATATTAAGGGCAATATTGGGACAGAGAGTGCCTCCAGTTTGCACCCTTTGTGAGTGATCTATGAACTTGTTTCCAAACAAATCAACAAGGAGGCTGAGTAGTGCTAACATGTGAATCCTTGACAAATTGTGTGTCTGGTGTGGATGGGAGCCTGCAGTGCTGCCATGTGTGGTGGGAGTCAACTACGCAAAAGGAGTTCCCATTAGGTATCCTATAGACAAAGGAAATCTTTGTAGCCTAAACACAAGGATTATTTAAAGGAGTTGGCTTCTCGTGCATTAACTTATGGGGTCGCAGCCCAGAAACAGGCAGCAGATAATTCAGGCGTTGCTACAGGAGTCCTTGCAAGGTATGAGTCTGGAAATGCTCAGATCACAGATAATGAGTGGCGGCCTGTACTGTTAGCATGGAGGGCTGGCAGTCGAGGCACAAATGAACACATAAGGCAGCAGTCCCTCACTCGTCACAGATTGGGATGGGGTCAGTGAGACTGCTGACCCCACACCACTCAGTAATGAGGTGTCAGTGATTGACACTCAGCACTGAGCACTAAAGGGGTTAGCACTGAAGCACCCAGGTATGAGGCACTCAGTGACACTCCCCCACATCACAAGGGGGAGGGCCTTGAGGTGCTTTGCCTAGCTGAAAATATCATGCCCACAGGAGCGGTGATTTCTTCAGCCCTGCAAAATTCAGCTCAGGCAGCAAGGAGCCTGCGCATGTCTAGCTCCTGGCTGCCTGACCTGAAAATAAAGAATGGCTGTCAGTATGACCTTTGCTCAGCCTGACAAACACAAGGTGAGGGGCCACGGGTGCAGATAACCGCTGTCCTTTATAACTTTGGGTGTCTAAGCTAGGTCTAAAAGAGTCAGAATCAATTTATTTATGGAGCATGCATCCAAGAATGATTAATGTAATTTAAGCGATGACTCCAGATTAACCTGAGAAGTGGGCATGGATATGGATCTTCTTATACACTTGTGACCAACATTCTGTTAAATTCTTGAGACAATTTAAAACATTATTGCTTGAAAACTATAAGATAACCTCGGTGTCAACCACACTTTCTACTCATTCAGTTCTTGGGTTTGTCAAGTATTTTATTAGTAGCATCAGTAATTGTGATTCTATACGTTACTATGTGTATGTCGTTTTTGCTGTTTGTACATTAATGCTTTTTTTCTGATACATAGTGTTCATATGGCATGCATGTTTTGTGCATTTTTTCACTTCTCCGGATATAGTTTCACACTCTGGACTTTAAACAAAACAATGTCTTGTCTGAGGTGTTTAATTGCTTGCTTACTTTTTTCAAAGTATTTTGTGCTACACCTAGGAAATGGCTCTGCGCTGGCACCAGTGGGCGGCTCCCCAGACTTCCTACAGTTTAACTACTGACTCAGCAATACGTTATTCTTTCTCAGATAACCAAAACAAAATCAAGCATTATTTGATGCAAAGGAAAAAGTTAAAAACACTTACGATCGATCAGAAGCATATGACGAAAGAAAAGGTGCACACATACAATAATAGCCACAGAAACATATAAGTAGTTTTCATGGCGGCCACAGAATAAGGCCCATGTTGTCACTGCTGCTTATATTTTTTCTGAAAATGGCATAAAATCATGTGATAATCTATGCAGGCCAAGGTAAATCGCTGGTAGCAAGAAACGGAAGTGTGGGACCATGTTCTCTGTCAGGTTTGCATGTGGTCTCAGTCGCAGCACTGTTTCAGGCACAAAGGGAGACTGCTCAGCAGCGGGAGTTCCCCCACGCACTCTGCAGACAATGAACTGATAAACAATGCTGAGCAGCATACACTTTTTTCTTATTCTGGTACCATGCTTTCAGTTTACTTGGGACCAGTAGGTGTCACAGCTGTCAGTTGCTTAGGCGGGGAAGTCTGCCAGGTGATACGAGGTAGATGTGTTGCATGTGCTTCATAACCTGGATCCCAGCTGCAGCACAACATTGCCTTCACACCTAGGAGCAGATTTACAAGAAAGTGGCTCAGTGCGGAATGCAAGCATGACTGCACTGCACTGAGTCACTTTCAAATCACAGGGATGCGACATATTTACAACAATATGTCGAATCTCTGTGCTTCCCCCTGCGCTGGCGCACAAACTGTTGCCATGCGCCGACGCAGACACCTTTGCACCATGGTGCAAGGATGCCTGCGTCGTGGGGAGATTGTTTTTGTTCAAGAAGGGTTCACTTCCTGCACAAACACAATCTGAAATGCCGTTTTTCAACTCCTATGTGTGCTGCATTAACACACATAGAAGTTAAAAAACGTAATTGTGTCAATGATTGTTTATGTGCAGGTTAGGGGACCCTTCCTACACAAAAACAATCATAAGAGGTGATTTCCACTTTCTATCTGTGCTGCAGAATGCAGCACACATGGAAAAAGGAAAAGAAAACGAGGAGAAATTAATACATTTCTCCTCGTTGCGCCTCCCCTGGGGAGGCGTAGCATTCACATTCATTTCCAGATTTACGATTCCTCGTAAATCTGGAAATGTCTGGTTCCATGGGTGTTGCATGGGAACACCCACAGCAACACTCATGGAACACCCCTCTCACGCAAAGTACTGTGTGCAAAGGGGCCATATATACAAGGACTTTTCTTGTCCTTTTAAATATGGAGCAGTGAAATGCGCCACCGGTACGACACAAAATGTGACACACCGGTGGCTCAAGGGGCTTGTAAATCCGCCACCGAGAGTCCTAAGACAAGCAGGGCGGTACTGCATGGAGTAACATTTGGAAGTTGCTTGTGTGCTTCCATAGCGTCATGTCCCACCCTCGCTGAATGAATCAGCTGGTGGGAAGTAGCAATACAAAGACACGCAGACAGTGCTTGGATAGCTCACTGTTGAGCAGCCCTGAGATTGACTGATCGTAATGTGGTCGTCGGAGCTGCAATCAGCAAACCAGAAGACTGTTCTTTGTCTCCCTTGAGGCCTAGCCATTTATTTTTACAGGCAAGAATGTGCCTTCAATTTGGTAAACTGTTGTAGGCCAGGTATAATCTGCGTGGTTTGTGTTCTGGGTCCGCTGGTCATAGGGATGTGGCGAGTGCGTTCTTCAAGGCCTGTTTTGGTAGTGATTTCACAACCTCTGATCCCGGGGGTCGCAAAAGCAGTGCTGCGGGTCGCAAAGGACAAGCTAAGGGTCGCAACTGTGACCCCTAAATGACGTCCATGAGCCATCCCGTGTGGGGCGGAGCCTTTGCTAAGCCTTCATGTATTACTATTGTTGAGTGTGAGAAGGGGCACCGACATATGAGAAGTAAAGTCTTGAGTGGGTCATGTGCCCCCCACCGCCCTCAACAAAGTTATTAAATAATGTACTATACCCAACGCATCTGCATATATGGTTTATCCACATCTTTACATGTGTACCAAAAGGTATTTAATGGAACCAGGATTCAAGGGTTTAAATTTCTACAGCAAGGTAAGATCACATTGATAAGGCCTTGTGACTAGGAGGAGAGAGCTGTCTCTGTGTAAAAACATAAATTATATATTTGACAGGACTAGGAGATAATGGCAACTGAAATGTGTGAGGAGTGGAGTGTTCAATCCCCTTCCCTGAGCCATTTTAAGGCCCCTGGGACACCATTCCTAAATGTCAATTGCCTTATTTAGGAAAGGGGGGCATGCAGCCCCCTTCCCGAATGCTTATGAATGGCTCCGGCATCCCATCCCATGGGACCTATTGCATTGTTTAGAGGAAGAATGCATATGACTCTCCTTCCCGAGCCCCTTAAAGCCCCTGGCACCCCAACCCCCGGGCAAGAATATTTTTGAGAGGAGGGGACATGAGGCCTGCCCTTTCAGAGCCAACCAGTGGCCCCAGGGTCATCGTTCCCTGGGGCTTGATGGCATCAGTGCCTAGGGACCGCATCCACCAGGAAACTGCAGTTCTCTGTCCGCAAGTGCGTGGGCAGGTAGTACTTCAACTCCCTGACCACACTCTTGGGGTCAGGGAATACAGGTTTGCTCTAGCCCGGTGAGAGCAATAAAAAGCTGCTTCCACCGGGCTGGAGCAAAGAAATGCAGCCAGCTTTTACTGCACCACAATAGGTGCAGGCAGGGGATCTGGCAGGGGATCTGGCAGGTGTCGCTGCTTCCAACAGAGGAATAACAGTGGGTGGCCAGGTTGGGCACCGAGCCACCCACCACCAAAAACATACAAAACCCTAGGGAACGCGAAAATAAGCTTCCCTCGCTGCTACTTCAATAAAAACAAGCATTTGCAATGCAATAGGTCTCGCATTATAAAAGTTTGAGCTATTGGCATTGCTAATAATAATGCAACACCAATAACTCAAACATTCAGTAATGCCAGACCTATTGCATTGCAAATGCTTGGTTTGTCTTAAAATGGAAGATGGATTTAATGAATTTGCGAGATGTGGAAAACTGAACTTGTAGCCTATGTAGGGTTTATGGAATGTATGCCATTTTTATGTGTGATATGTCTATCTTAAAATTAATAAAGAAGTTTAAACAAAAATAAACAAAGTCACAATCCAAGGCAGCACACAATGTTGTAACCGCAAAGGATTTCCAGGAATATGAGTAATGAGAGACACCACTTTATCCCTCTCTTTTCTCTGAACAAAAAGGAAGGATTCTTCTGCTATTTCCATGGTACTCGTGAATAGCCCATTTCGTACTGTTGTTTTACACATGCATTCTGGTACTTGTGGACCTGTGTTAACAATGGGAGGCAAATTCAAAACCAATAATAATATTATGTACTGATACTGGAAATAATGCCCCTGAGATCTCTGCACACACACGAAGGCAGGTCCTCGAATGGTGCACACCCTTGGATGTACACACTGAAAGGCGGAAGCACCAACAGCACTGTGATATGCGATTTTAAATGACATTCTGGGTCACCACTACCATTATTTCTTAGCACTGCAATGTGATTGAACACAGCTCATCACAGCCACACAGGGCCATCTTTAGGGCAGTGCGACCGGTGCGGCCGCACAGGGTGCTGACCTTGGGTGTTTAGCAATAACTTATGACTGGAGAGATGAGGGGCACTTTTGCCTCGAGGTAGTGAGGGAATCCAAACAGGAAGTCCTGGGTGTGGGGGCACTGAAAATGACTGTCGCACCGGGTGCTAAAGCTGGCCATCAGCCACGGATACTGAATTCTTTAGGTGGCACCTAGAAGGCCTCGAGGATGCACAGAAAAACACATTGTGGCACAGTGGGTTGGGGTGAGTTGCAGCGCTCCTTCGCTAATTTGCAGGTCAAGGGTTTCCATCTCTGCATTTTATCGTCTCAATATGGATGACATGCAGAGGCGGTGCTTCCATTGTTGCAGCAGGTGCAGTGGCACCGAGCCAAAGACCTGGAGGGCCACGGGCCCTGAATATTGCACTGAATATTGCTGTATTTTATCATTTAAACAGCAGCGGGGATTTGGGGAAGGGTATATTTCCGTCCTTGCATACTGGACACCCTAAACGATGATAACCTACCCAGTACTGTTATTAAGGGCTGGTCCGAGCAGGGAGCGGGTCAGGACCCTAAGTGCGCTGCACTGGGACGGGTATGGGGTCAGCCCTTACACAAATGCGCACACACTCATACACCAACGACCCAGATTTAGCGCCTCATAACTTACCTAAAAGGAGCAGCGCTACATCTCTCGCCGAGAAGAGCATTGTTGCAGTACGGGGACTGGAGCACGGGGCTTCCTCCTGCTTCGGTGCAGATCAAGCGATCGCTGCTGATCGCGGGCGGACCCAAGAGGCATCCGCTTCACCTGGTGGCCGGGGCGGGGCGGCCCATGCGCACCGGTGCCGGGCATGTTTGGCGAGAGTTTCCAGCCTTTGGTACGATCCCAGGAGATCAAAGTTGTGGAAACGATTTTAAAGAATCCATATGAAAATCAACCATTAATGAGCGCTGCAAGCGCAGGATGTGAAAGCAACAAGCACGCGAGTTTACGAATTTCTAAAGGCACTGCAATGAAAAACTATAAAGAAAATCTGTTTTTAGGTATATATGGAAAAGTGCTGGAAATAACGTAAAATAAATACATGCCACAGAGGTGGATGAAAGTAAAGTTTATATTGCCTCGTAGTGCTGTCCACCAGGCCCAGATTCCGGCAGAAGCGGGATCAGCTGCTTCAGGTGAGAACTCTTTCCTGTTGGGAGGTGGCATGACGTCAGTAGTATCGCCGTTCTTCGCCTTGGCTAAACATGTTGCTTTCCATATTGGGAAGGGTACTCTGCACAGAGGAATGCACCGAAGCCCAAACAGGCCGACAGAGGACACAGAGACACACAAACACATCAAACACAATAACTCAGACAAGGGAGATGGACGGTGCAAGTGGTGATGCATGTACATGACACACCACAACCAGATTATCTTACATCATAGGTGCTTTGTAATGGCAACAGGGATTTATATAATGCTGTGTGCCGTTATTATGCTTCGCATCGCTGTGATGTTTGGGTAACTTTACATGGGATTTGTGTGCAGTTTTATATGCAACAAACTTTGCCCAAAGGCACCAGAGCACTTTACATGAGGACCATATTACACAAGATAGGCCACACTTTATTACAATCAAGACCAGAGCACGGCGGCGCACGGGATCGAGATCGGGCATGTGCAAGCGGTATAATGTTGGCTCCGAGAGTGAGGCCGGGCCATATAATCTAGTAGCGTGTGCCTTGGGGCGCTGGCATGCCCCTCTCTGGCGCAATGGGTCCGGAGCTTGCCTGGGTTTCAAGCAGGGAAATGCAGCATCTGTTCCAATATGGCCGCTAGTGGAGCCTATGGAAAGTTTTTTTGCGAGACTGTGCACCCCCCCTTACCTACAGGATTGCCGGTTCGAGGGCCGAGGCCCTCGGGGAGCGGGTGGCGAGCATGGGTGGAGGGCGTGGGCACCGTGTGGTTCCCTTGCCGTAGCGGAGCAGCTGACCCGGCTACCCTGTCTTGCGGTGGGAAGATGCTGCGGGTCACTCGGGTGTGGAAGCAGTGTGAGAGGAATTTGACCACATGTTATACGGTGTGGCGGCCGGGCCCATTGCGTGGACACAGGTTTCTTATACATTTCGGTAGCTTTGAGGATTAAGGCGCCGACCGCAATTCCTGCGTCTCAGACCCACGTGAACTTTGCAGCCTGCTGGTAGTTTAATAGCCCAGAGCGGTATCTGGGTTCGGGGTCCCATCCTGACTGCAGAGACGCTTGGTAACCCGCATCTCGATCCCTCTACCACAGGAACTGCACGCAGTGAGTGTGTGACGTGCTTGCCCCCCACCCCCTGCGTCAGATCGCAGAGCAATGTAGTCTAGTCAAAGCCATAGTTACTGCTTTTTCAGCTGATGCAACATCAACCATTGACAAAGCAATAGTGCTGACTTGTTGTAGGTACGATGTTACGTATATCTGTGATTGGACATTCCGTGTGGTTTTTGTTTTACATCTGTGTGCTCCGCTCGCACTCTGTTTCATGTTCTTCAAATGCGTGTAAATAAAACAAGTTGTCCTAACCTGCTTTCGATCCCCGAGCTGACAAAATTGCAGTGTGCCAACGCGGGACCAGCACCTGGCTCCTTCCCCCTCTTCCCAGCAAAACCAGCTCCGAAAGCGAAACCTTCCTTGGGGCGGGACTTCCGTCTTCGGAAGCCCGCGCACGCGCCCACGGGAAAGCAGTGCTGGTGACGCGGGGCTCATGCCCGAGGGAGAGCCCCGCGGAGGCTGCAAGACCTTAGAATCACGGTAAGGGGGGGGGGGGGCGCTTGCATGTATGCGGCACCTGGAGGGGCACTTTTATGTATACGGCGGTGGGGGGGGGGAACTTCTATGTATGCGGCGGGGGAGGGGGGGGCTTATATGTATGCGGCGGCGGCCAGGGGGAGGGGGGGCCCTTCTATGTATGCGACGGCGGCGGCAGGGAGGTGGGTGGGGGGCCCTTCTATGTATGCGGCGGCGGCAGGTGGGGGGGGACTTCTATGTATGCGGCGTCGGCGGGGGGGGTGTGGGGGGGCTTTGTATGTGTGTAGGTGCGCTCCTGTGTGTGTGTGCCTTCTTGCCTGCATGTGTGTGTTCAGTGTGCCTTTCTTTGCATGGGAATATGAGGGACGGCGACGTGCGCGCTCACGAGGTAGAATCTCCGGCAGGAGACGCTCGTGACAGTCTGCTGTCTACATTCCCCTGAAAGTGATTACATTAGTTGTCTCGCTAGACGCAAAAGCTTCGCTTTTGCACGCAAAAGCTTCGCTTTTGCGTACGTCTAGCGAGACCTAAAAAGGGCTGGCTCAGGTCGGCACACAAGATGGGTGCTGGCTGAGGAGCTGGCAGGGGCCTCGGTGGCCGTGTAGCTCTCCCGCCAGCCTCAAACTACATATAAACTGTTGGTGTCCTGGTTGGGACTAAGACACCCAAAATACGATTCAAAGGCTGATTTGCATATTTGTCTATTTTCCTTGGTTGGTCTTGTCTCAATCTGGCCAGGAGCACCACCAGCCTCGAAATAAAAAAAAACCTTTATGGCTCCTGAGTCATTAAATGTGGGACCCTAGGAGAGCTTACCATTGTCTTTAAAGCACTTCGAGCTGAAGATGCATGGTCTTCAGCGCGAGGGCGGGGACCCCTTGTGATTAGCTTTATGACCGCATTTTTTGGCGTGAAGAAATTTAAGAAAAATTCAATACATGTTTATGGTTGTTTTGAAGACGAATGCTTTATTATAAGACGGTGATTATTAAGGATCAGTACTATGTATATACACGAAAGTACATGGGATTATAGTTGTTGATAAATGGCTGTGTTGCTTTGGGTAGGTTGCAGACCTACAAGAGGTTTGGTTTAGGGCCTTACTTAAAATAGAACCCTTTATATTGTTATGTGACAGTTGGCCATGCACATGGCCCAAACACCAATTGTTCCCTAAAGTAACTATACCGTGCACTCCCACCATTCACTGCTAATTACCTCATATATTAAATCACTCATATCATGTTCTATGACATTATTGATAACATCACTTAAATGTCTGAAATAATATATAATTGATCACATTACTGTGCATGGCGGGGCCGCGAGTTATATTTATTTTAAGGTACAAGGTACCATTGCTTGAGATAAAGATAACTGGTGATTTCAGTGGTTTTGTTAGTTTAAAATGGTTGTTCTTAACAGACATTTTCACTAATGTCTCTTCAACCTTTATTCTTTAGTTTTTTTCACTATATATATATGCATGCAGTGACTCAAACTTCGGGGTCCGAATTTGTGCTCTGTCTGACAGTTATTTTCTTTTTATAGTAAAATATATATAAGCACACATATACACACATATATGCATCCATCCTACTAACTATAGTTAGGACCAAAGTTTCCATAAGAATATTGTTTTTTGTGCCAATAACTTTGGCGCCGCTTGACTAATCTCCATCAAATTTTCCCAAAACTTCCCTTTTTTAGTTCAGCTGCTGTGTTGAAATTTTCGGGCTGATCCGTCAAGCGGGGGCAGAAAAAAAGGGGGGTGCCAAAATGCCTTGTAAAGTCTATAGGGATTTAAATGTTTTTGAACATGACTACAGCCCGGACTGCCGAACGGAATTACACCAAATTTAGCATAAAGCTAGATGGTGGTCCACAAAGGTTGCTTTCTTGTTATTTGGTGTAAATGGTTTTAGTAGTTTTCAAGATATCCATCTTTAAAAAATATAGACATCTGGGGCCGCGAGTCCTTGCAGTAGATTTGCAAATCCGACTAAATTATGATTGGCTGTCAATACATCAACCAGGAAGTGTTGGCAGTCATCTTGGGACTTGGCTTGAAGTAGAGTCCCAGAAAAAAAGTTTAAAAAAAAGAAATGGGGGCAGGGTAAGAATACCCTGAACTCCCAGATATGGTGGGGGGTCCCTGAGGGACCCCGCCAGCGGGTAAACGTATTTTTTGCAAAAAAAAACAGGTGGGCCAGGTCTCTGGGGCATAAAGTTAATGAAGAAGGGTTCTCATGGGCACCCCTCCTGTGATTTTGTCAATACGTGCCCCCTTTCTCCACCACTCTGCAAACGCGACTCCGTGGTTGACTACTGTTTGGGAGATGAAGTCTACTTTACTCCTGAGAGACCTTGGGGGCCCAGAAGCCTTCCTGGTACCTCCTGTAAGTCCTACACAGTTTGATTCCCATTTAAAAACGTTATAAATTTACTGAAAAAAAACAAAGGTTACAGGGACGTTATAGTTAGGAAATGGAATTAAAAAACAAGCATTGGCATAGCCAATAAGTCTCGCCTTTGGGACCCTGCACAGGGCTCTGTGGGGTCTATTGTTACACCACTACATAGTGGATACATGCTTGCCCCAACTACATCTTTAGATTACTTTGCAATGTCAAATCGTGCCCCATGTCATCGGCTGGCATTTTATTATAAAGGCATGAAGAGTTGAAAGTTGGACCTGACTGTAGATCAGACGTTAGAGGTTCTTGACACACAAATGCACAGTGAATAAAATAACAAATACCTCAATTTAAAGTTCTGGTTTGTTGGCAGGGTGCAAATCTCATTTTTCATTTGAAATATACCCAACTACCCACAGTAAATGTCAAAAAACATTTATTTAGTTATATGCTTTCCAGTTAACACTCCTGTATTGCTACTTGGATAAAGTCCAAAACAAGAGTTGGAATGTATTACATTTAATGTTAGGAATAAAAAACAAATGCTAATAAGAACACTAAACAAATCAAACATGGTTTGGATTGTAAATTTCAATACAAAATTATCCTTGGTCTTTTGTTGGTGAGCCTTGGCAGTTGTTTTTAAACGAATAAAGCATCAAAAAATGTTCAGGCAGAAAGCAAGCAGTGCTTGCAAAAGGCAGGTTGGGTCAGGCATTGCCAGTCGAGGGCAGATGATGCTTGGGGAGTGAAGGTTGGGCGGGCAAAGAGCAAGTATTGATTGCAGAGTACAGACAAACTGATACAGCCAGGGCAGGCAGGCGAATAGCAGGTAGTGCCTGCAGAGGACAGACAGGGAGTACAGGCAGTGTCTGCAGCGGGCATGTGGAGGTCAGACATTGCCGGCGAAGGCCCATGGTGTATGTAGAATAGAGATGGTAGAGGACGGTGGGCAGGTAGCGTTTGGAAAGGACAGGTAGGGAGGGAGGGCAGGCAGCTCAGGCAGATGACAGATGGTGTCTGCAGATAGCAACAGTGTAGACAAAGGACTGACAAAAGGCAGGCAGGTAGGGCAGGCAGATAGCAGGCATTGCCTGCAGAGGGAAGTTTGTGTCTGCATAGACTAGTCAGATGGAGGAGGGTGGGTTGGCAGCCAGAGAGCAGGCATCGCTGGCAGAGTGCAAGTAGCCTTTGAAGAGGGTCAGGCGGACAGTAGGCAGAGTCGCAGAGGGCAGCCGGTCAGGTATTGCCGGCGGAGGGCAGATGGTTCTGCAATGGCAGACAGGAAGGGCAGGCATTGCCGGAAGAAGGCAGGTCAGGAGCACACAGTGCAGCGGAGAACAGGCCGTGTTTGTGAGCTCCTCCCCCGCCCGCCTGTAAGTACCCGACCTGTGCCGCACACATTGACTCCGCTATCGGTTTTCCAGGAAGCCCGGCACCCGGGGTGCCACTCACATGAAAGGCGGCGGCATTGATATGCGGGCGGCTGGGGAGGCTCTGCGCTCTGGCGCTGTTGACAGGTGGCATGCTGTGTCCCATGAGTGCTGGATGTAACAAGTAACAAGCGCGGCCTTGAAAGTGACCGCGTTGTGTTAATTAGTAACCCATAACAAGAAGGGAGGAATGCACGCAGCGAAGCAAGGAAGATAAGTTTACTGTTTCTGAAAGTCGGGGATGTGTGCTGTGTCTGCCTGCTGAATATCTTTAATGCGCAAACACGAAAGTGAAAGCGCTCGCGTTGGGTAATATAAGAACTGTAACGTGATCCTAGAATGCAGCCTGGAATGCAGCTGGCACACTGTGCACCGCTGCTCACTCCGCTCGCCCCAGAGACACATAGGCTAGCGGAGTAAACATTTAAAGAAAAGGCGGACATACCCAAACCTTTGGCCTTTTGTGTGCTTTTCTTTGTGAAAGCCAGACGCAATGGCCAATCAAATGTGTGGGTGTTAACAAATCCACACGGAAAAGTTGCAAGGATTTGGGAGTGCTTACAAGAAGCCTCCCATAAAGCAGTGCATGCGCGCTGCACTGGGCTCAATCTAAAAACGTAGAAATTCACTGAAAAATCAAAGGTTACAGGGACGTGATAGTTAGGCTCAGGTTTCACTCTTACAAAACCAATGAAATTCAGCAGTTATAGAATTGGTGCCCCGGCAATGCACTACTTGTGACCTTGCATAGTACATCACTCGTGACATGTTCAATGACATCACTGATGGCGAGTGAAACCTGAGCCTAACTATAACGTCCCAGGAACCTTTGACTTTTTCGGTGAAAAAAAACAAACAAATATATATATATATATATATATATATATATATATATATATATATATATATATATATATATATATATATATATATATATATATATATATATATATATATCAAACACAAACTGTCCCGTCGCAGAGGGAGCACTTAGCAAGTTGGTGCCGGAGTTGAGACCAGGACAGGGTCTCGTAGTTACACGACCTTGGGGGCCCAGAAGCCTTCCTGGTACCTCCTGTAAGTCCTACACAGTTTGATTCCCATTTAAAAACGTTATAAATTTACTGAAAAAAAACAAAGGTTACAGGGACGTTATAGTTAGGAAATGGAATTAAAAAACAAGCATTGGCATAGCCAATAAGTCTCGCCTTTGGGACCCTGCACAGGGCTCTGTGGGGTCTATTGTTACACCACTACATAGTGGATACATGCTTGCCCCAACTACATCTTTAGATTACTTTGCAATGTCAAATCGTGCCCCATGTCATCGGCTGGCATTTTATTATAAAGGCATGAAGAGTTGAAAGTTGGACCTGACTGTAGATCAGACGCTCGAGGTTCTTGACACACAAATGCACAGTGAATAAAATAACAAATACCTCAATTTAAAGTTCTGGTTTGTTGGCAGGGTGCAAATCTCATTTTTCATTTGAAATATACCCAACTACCCACAGTAAATGTCAAAAAACATTTATTTAGTTATATGCTTTCCAGTTAACACTCCTGTATTGCTACTTGGATAAAGTCCAAAACAAGAGTTGGAATGTATTACATTTAATGTTAGGAATAAAAAACAAATGCTAATAAGAACACTAAACAAATCAAACATGGTTTGGATTGTAAATTTCAATACAAAATTATCCTTGGTCTTTTGTTGGTGAGCCTTGGCAGTTGTTTTTAAACGAATAAAGCATCAAAAAATGCTCAGGCAGAAAGCAAGCAGTGCTTGCAAAAGGCAGGTTGGGTCAGGCATTGCCAGTCGAGGGCAGATGATTCTTGGGGAATGAAGGTTGGGCGGGCAGAGAGCAAGTATTGATTGCAGAGTACAGACAAACTGATACAGCCAGGGCAGGCAGGCGAATAGCAGGTAGTGCCTGCAGAGGACAGACAGGGAGTACAGGCAGTGTCTGCAGCGGGCATGTGGAGGTCAGACATTGCCGGCGAAGGCCCATGGTGTATGTAGAATAGAGATGGTAGAGGATGGTGGGCAGGTAGCGTTTGCAAAGGACAGGTAGGGAGGGAGGGCAGGCAGCTCAGGCAGATGACAGATGGTGTCTGCAGATAGCAACAGTGTAGACAAAGGACTGACAAAAGGCAGGCAGGTAGGGCAGGCAGATAGAAGGCATTGCCTGCAGAGGGAAGTTTGTGTCTGCATAGACTAGTCAGATGGAGGAGGGTGGGTTGGCAGCCAGAGAGCAGGCATCGCTGGCAGAGTGCAAGTAGCCTTTGAAGAGGGTCAGGCGGACAGTAGGCAGAGTCGCAGAGGGCAGCCGGTCAGGTATTGCCGGCGGAGGGCAGATGGTTCTGCAAATGGCAGACAGGAAGGGCAGGCATTGCCGGAAGAAGGCAGGTCAGGAGCACGCAGTGCCGCGGAGAACAGGCCGTGTTTGTGAGCTCCTCCCCCGCCCGCCTGTAAGTACCCGACCTGTGCCGCACACATTGACTCTCCGCTATCGGTTTTCCAGGAAGCCCGGCACCCGGGGTGCCACTCACATGAAAGGCGGCGGCATTGATATGCGGGCGGCTGGGGAGGCTCTGCGCTCTGGCGCTGTTGACAGGTGGCATGCTGTGTCCCATGAGTGCTGGATGTAACAAGTAACAAGCGCGGCCTTGAAAGTGACCGCGTTGTGTTAATTAGTAACCCATAACAAGAAGGGAGGAATGCACGCAACGAAGCAAGGAAGATAAGTTTACTGTTTCTGAAAGTCGGGGAGGTGTGCTGTGTCTGCCTGCTGAATATCTTTAATGCGCAAACACGAAAGTGAAAGCGCTCGCGTTGGGTAAATATAAGAACTGTAACGTGATCCTAGAATGCAGCCTGGAATGCAGCTGGCACACTGTGCACCGCTGCTCACTCCGCTCGCCCCAGAGACACATAGGCTAGCGGAGTAAACATTTAAAGAAAAGGCGGACATACCCAAACCTTTGGCCTTTTGTGTGCTTTTCTTTGTGAAAGCCAGACGCAATGGCCAATCAAATGTGTGGGTGTTAACAAATCCACACGGAAAAGTTGCAAGGATTTGGGAGTGCTTACAAGAAGCCTCCCATAAAGCAGCGCATGCGCGCTGCACTGGGCTCAATCTAAAAACGTAGAAATTCACTGAAAAATCAAAGGTTACAGGGACGTGATAGTTAGGCTCAGGTTTCACTCTTACAAAACCAATGAAATTCAGCAGTTATAGAATTGGTGCCCCGGCAATGCACTACTTGTGACCTTGCATAGTACATCACTCGTGACATGTTCAATGACATCACTGATGGCGAGTGAAACCTGAGCCTAACTATAACGTCCCAGGAACCTTTGACTTTTTCGGTGAAAAAAAACAAACAAATATATATATGTGTTGGTGTTTCACACCTGAGCGGTCATATTTTGGAAGGCTCCATCACCTTCCTAAACTGCACCCGCCTAAAGAGTGAACGGCGCCTTGATGGGATAGAGCGACGCAGTAGCACTGCATTTCGCCGAGCACCGCCACACAGCAAGAAGATACGAATCCAGAAACGGCGAGCATTCAGCTTGTGGGGAGACGAACATATACCTCTCCCTTGTTCTATTATCATCACGCTGCCTGGCTGGCGAGGGGTCTCCAGAAGGGCCGTCTGCACGACTAAGGATAACCCTGAACTTGCACACCATATGTGAGGAGATAACCTTTGCAGGACCACAAGTACCACAATGCACGGCGCCCATCCAGGGACGTGCTATGAACATAAAGAAGGGTACTTCCTGCTACTACCCTGCACAATTAATTCGTCTTCCTCTGAAGAAGAAGGCAACCGCCTTCGAAACGCGTCAGGACATTTGACGAAGCAGGATAACCATTAAGAATCTTGTTCCTGGTTTTCCAGCCATTTGGCGACCTGCCGTGTAATAAAGCCTTATCTGCAAACCCCGTGAGTGTGGTTGGTGTTTCACACCTGAGCGGTCATATATCTATATCTATATATATATATATATATATATATATATATATATATATATCAAACACAAACTGTCCCGTCGCAGAGGGAGCACTTAGCAAGTTGGTGCCGGAGTTGAGACCAGGACAGGGTCTCGTAGTTACACGACTCACAAAATGATATCACTAAATGATATTCCGGCACTCCGCTTGGTAGATGAAATTGAATTTATTGAGCACACTGTGAAAGCCTACGCGTTTCGAACCAGATGGTTCCTTCTCACGGCAGCTTTTGACGCTGTCGTGAGAAGGAACCATCTGGTTCGAAACGCGTAGGCTTTCACAGTGTGCTGAATAAATTCAATTTCATCTACCAAGCGGAGTGCCGGAATATCATTTAGTGATATCATTTTGTGAGTCACATATATATATATGTATATATATATATATATATATATATATATATATATATATATATATTCACTGAAAAAACCATAGGTTTCAGCCACTTTATAGTTAGGAATTAGCATTTAAAAAACCTTAGAAATATAGGTTACAGTCATGTTATAGTTAGGAATTAGCATTTGAAAAAACCTTTGAAATTCACAGAAAAAAACATAGGTTTCACACGTTATAGTTAGCTGGACATTTCACTCATACAAAACCATTGAAATTCCCCCGTTATAGTTAGTTCAGCTAACTATAACTCGCGCGCCCGCAATGCACTACTGGTGATGTCACATATTACATCACTCATGACATGGTCAGTGACATCACTCATGACATTACTGATGACATCTCAAATGACACCACTGATGACATCATCCAGTGAATGTGTGTCTTTCTGAAAAATATATATATTTTTTTTTATATATATATCTAAAGGTCACTGGAAGAATAAATGGGTAAATAACTGTCTAAATGGATGGGTTTTTTGTAAAATTGATTGTATAACTGACTTATTAAGTGTATCTTAGTGAATACATGTATTAGCGAGTAATGTTTAAATATGTAAATATCTGTATCAGTGTCTCACTTTGTGTATAAGTGGCTGCATGGGTTGGTGAGTAGCTACATGTGTGTGTATTTGGGTTATTAGTTGTTTTTTCGAGTATCAGTATGAGTGTCTGTATGGTTTGGTGGGGGTATTACTTAAAGCATAGATTCATAAATTAGTGACTCACTGTATGTGTTTTGGAGACAGCATGTGTGCAGGACTGTATGGGTGGATGAGTGTGTGTATGGGTGTGTTAGTGAGTGAATGACTGTCTCAATAGTATCTTTATGAGTAACTACATATGTTTTAATCTAGTATATGTGAGTTTTGATGTATATCAGTGATTATATGTGAGGGTGAGAGATTGAAAGAGTTCCTGTATAAATGAGTATGTGTTTCTATAAGTGATTGTTTAAGAGAGTAAGTACGTGTACGTTTTTGATAAAGTAAGTGTAGTGGTGTGTGTATAGCTGTATATGCAAATAAATGGATGTTTGATAGTTTATTTGCATGTGTGAGTATGTGTTTGAGTAACTCTATGGATGAGTGTCAGTGTGTAACAGGATGTATAGGTGTATGAGTACATATGATGAGTGAGTACATGTATGAGTGACTATATAGAACTGTTGGTTAATTAGTGGATGTGTATGTAGATGGTGGAATTACTGAATAGGTTGTTGTAACTGGTATTGGTATCTCCATTTTTTTGAAAATGTTAGTTTCTATTTTTGAATGTGTGTATCAAAGATTATATTGTGCTGAGAGGAGGTCTGCCACTCTTTCACAAGGATGATGTCATCAGTGATGTAATTTGAGATGTCATCAGTGATGTCATGAGTGATGTCACTGACCAGGTCATGAGTGATGTAATATGTGACGTCATCAGCAGTGCATTGCGGGCGCGCGAGTTATAGTTAGCTGAACTAACTATAACGGGGGAATTTCAATGCTTTTGTATGAGTGAAATGTCCAGCTAACTATAACGTGTGAAACCTATGGTTTTTTCAGTGAATTTCTAAGGTTTTTTAAATGCTAATTCCTAACTATAACGTGGCTGAAACCTATGATTTTTTCAGTGAATTTCAAAGGTTTTGTAAATGATAATTTTTTACTACATTGCTTTAAAGTATTTCATTTTAGATATTTTATTTTTTAAATTACATTACATATTTTTTATATAAATTGAAAAAAAATGTTTTTAAAAATATTGAAATTGTAATATATATATTTTTTATTTTATATCTTTTTAGTTTATATATATTTTATATAGCAGGCAACGATATCCTATGGAAAGAAATTCAAGTTACTGTAAGTATGGTTAGAATTACTTTTCAGGATCAGTAGTGGGCTGAAAGATGCAGCACTGAGGTCTCTCCTGATGACAGGTGAGTAAATCGAAATTTATTAGTTCGGCTGATTTTAGAGGAATTTTTTAAAGTTCCAAAACTCCACACTTAGAAGAATTTCCAAGTGAAATCAGTCAATGTTAGCCTATGTAAGGAAATTCAAGTTACTGTAACTACGATTAGAATTACTTTTTAGGATCAGTAGTGGACTGAAAGATGCAGCACTGAGGTCTCTCCTGATAACAGGTGAGTAAATCGGAATTCGTAGTTCGGCTGATTTTAGAGGAATATTTGTACATTTCAAAAATAGACACAGAAACTTTTCTGGTGAAAACCACACAATAGATTCCTATGGAAGGAAATACAAATTACTGGTAAGTACGCTTAGATTTAATTTTCAGGGTCCGTACTGGGCTCAAAGGATGCAGCAGTGGCGTCTCTTGTGATAACAGGTGAGTAAATCGGAACTCGTAGTTCCGCTGATTTTAGAGGAATATTGTGCTCAATAGTGAAGGAAGGGGGCAGGGCCTGAGATGACGTGTGCAAACACGCCCTGTGGCGCGTTTTAGGTTGAGAATTAATTCCTCTTCAATCCTGAGGTCCCCTGTGAGCCAACTAGCCCACCAGGTACCTCCAGTAAGCGCCAGGGAGCTGCGTTGTAGAGAGGTGTTCAGAGGGCACGCCCCCTTTTTACTCCTGTCTGCAAGGCAACCCCTGGCACCGTTGCCGAGAAGGAACTAATTCCCCTTGCATACCGGGGTTCCTTGGGGGCCTGCAAGCCCACCAGGAACCTCCAGTATGCGCCAGGGGGCTGTGTTGCAGAGAGGTGTTCTGAGGCCACGCCCCTTTTTACACCTCTCTGCAACGTAGCACTGTGGCGCCTAATGGAGGTACCTGGTGGGCTAGTTGCACCCCAGGGACCCTTAGGATTTAAGAGGACTTAATCCGCCAACTTAAAATGTGCCAAGGGCCGATTTTGCATAGTAGTGAAGGGAGGGGGCGGGGCCTGAGATGACATGTTGCAAAACACACCCTCTGGCGCGTTTTAAGACACGGAAGTAAAGCCCTATCAGTAGCAGGACCTTCCCTTTGGAACAGTCTCCCAAAAACTCTCAGGCTATGTGTGGATCACTTTCCTTTCAGAAAAATGCTGAAAACATTCCTGTTCAATCATTAGAATGCTGCATTAATAGCTCTTCCCCTAAACCGATGTGGTAGAAGTCAAAGGCGCGGAGATACTCCCCCAGGAGTCGAAGCCAGCGCGATACAAACATGCAAATAAAATAAATAAATAAATAAAGTTGAGGAATAAATTCCACTTCAATTCTGAGATCCCCTGGGCACCAATTAGCCCACCAGGTACCTCCAAAGGGCGCCACAGAGCTGCGTTGCAAAGTGTTGTAAAAAGGGGCATGGCCTCTGAACACTTCTCTGTAACGCAACTCCCTGGTGCACACTGGAGGTACCTGGTGGGCTAGTTGGCCCCCAGGGACCCTCAGGATTGTAGAGGAATTAATTCCCAACTTAAAGCGCACCACAGTGCGTGTTTGCACACATGTCACCTCAGGCCCCGCCCCCTTCCTTCACCATTGTGCAAACACACCCCCTGGCGAGTTGTAAGTTGGGGAATCGATTCCCCTTCAATACTGAAGGTCCCTGGGGGCCAACTAGCCCACCAGGTACCTCCAGTATGCGCCAGGGAGCTGTGTTGCAGAGATGTGTTCAGAGGGCACGCCCATTTTTTACACCTCTGCAACGCAGCTCTGTGGCGCTTACTGGAGGTACCTAGTGGGCTAGTTGGACCCTAGGAACCCAAAGGATTGAAGGGGAATCATTTCTCAAACTTAAAACGGGCCACAGGGCGTGTTTACACAGTGGTGACGGGAGGGGATGGGGCTTGAGGTGACGTGTGCAAACACACCCTGTGGTGCGTTTTAAGTTGGGGAATTAAGTCCCCTTTGATCCTGAGAGTCCCTGGGTCCAACTAGCCCACCATGTACCTCCAGTAAGCCTGGTACTAAATCCCCCGTCTGGCTCGATTTGTTTTTCATTTTATATTTATCATGCTGGGTTCACCAGAGGCTCCCATGGAGTGCCATTCTAATACACTGTAAGGTCCAGTTTCAGCACATAGCTCATAGGTT
Organism: Lissotriton helveticus; assembly: GCF_964261635.1. Lineage (NCBI taxonomy): Eukaryota > Metazoa > Chordata > Amphibia > Caudata > Salamandridae > Lissotriton > Lissotriton helveticus. Next base: position 283,701,012 of record NC_136068.1, on the reverse strand, counting down.
AGATCCCAGGGCCAGATTCATACTCTTCACCGGCACACTGCATGGCGAGCAGGTCACCATAGGCAGCATATACGCCCCTCTTCCGCTAGGAGCTACCTCTGCAGATAAGATTTCCAGAGTCTGGGGGGAACTGCTGGAGGGTTTGACCCTTCTAGGGGGCGACTGGAATTACATAATGGGGCCTACAGACCGACAACGCAGTACTGACTGTTAACCATTACTGGGTCCCACTAACTTGCACTTACTAGTATCTACCCTAGGCTGGGCAGACATTTGGCGGGAATATCACCCCACGGATCATAGCTACACATACATGTCCCGAGTCCATGGGTCACAATCCCGATTGGATTACTTTTTCGTCCCTTGCATATTCCTTCATAGGTTCTAACAGATAACTCACCTCCCCGCGGCTCTCTGATCATTCCCTGATCACCTTAAAATTCCATACATGCCCCTGGCACCTTTGGTGTCCGGACTACCAGGACATGTTACACACGGCGATCTCCATGTATCTAGATGCAAATTTCCCCTCCACCCCATCCCAATGCATTCTCTGGGAAGCCCTAAAGCCCAACATCCTTGGGGTCGAAATCAGCTATCGCACCAATTAAAAACGTACATGGCGAGAGCAACTGGCGGCCCTAGAGTCGCACCAGACAGCCCTAGCCTTGCAACTCAACCTAGACCCCAACCCCACTGTGCACACAACCTGCTGCAAGTGCAACAAGAAATACAGCAATATCTAATGGGTGAGGTCTGGGAGGGATCGCAACACCGAGTTTACCAATAGGGGGACAAATCGAGTAAAATCAAATGCTCAACCGGCTCTGCCAGGCTGACAAAGCCCCAGCGATCGTCCCCACTATCCGTGACGCGGAAGGGATCTTGTGCACGTCGCCGGAGGGCGTGGCCAGGGAATTTGCACGGCACTTCACAGCCATTTACGCACGTCGTAAACAGATCTTGGCCGCTCTCATTGCAGAATTTCTGACAGATATCCCACCGCGGACGCTCACCCACCATATGCGCGAACAATTGGAGGCCCCAATTACGGTAGACAAACTGACTGTGGCCATTAATGCTTTACACCCAGGGCGGGCCCTTGGTCCCAATGGATTCCCTATAGAATTCCTACGGCTGCACATGCATCTCTTAGGCCCCCATTTATTGGCAGCAATACAGGAGGCCATAGACTTAAGCATATTGCCCCAGGATTGGCGACATGCAAAAATAGTTAAGTTTCTCAAATCTGGCCGCCCTCTGGAAGACCCTTCCTCATATTGCCCCAATTTCCTCATCAACTTTGAGCCTAAACTATTAGGGAAAGTCCTAGCCGATCGCCTGCGTACGTGCGTCTCAGAACTGATCCATCCTGACCAGTCAGGCTTTACCCGTCAAAACTTCCGGAGGGTACATAACGCCATAGCAGCAGCCCTGGCGCTGGGACGGCCGGCCGCTCTTCTATTGGCTGATATACACAGGCCTTTGATTCTCTTAGCTGGGTATACCTTTTTCAATTACTCGAAGCAGTAAACTTTGGTCCCAGCTTCATAGCGTAGGTCCGCTTGCTCTACACAAATTTAATGGCGTCAGTTCATATAGCCGGGCATCGCTCAAACCCTTTCCCCATCCATAGAGGCACTTGACAGGCTGCCCCCTGTCCCCACTGTTGTTCGCCCTTGCAGTCGGACCTTTAGCGGTGTGGGTCAGGAGCGACCCAGTGCTCTGTGGTTTCGACTGGTCCCAGTCGAGATCGGACCACATTGCGTTATACAAGGACGAGGTCTTGTTTTTTTATGACAGACCCATGGTTCTCTGGGCCCCGCATATTGCAAATCCTCAGAGTGTTCGGGAAACTACTATCTTACACACCAACCCCGCAAAATCCGTGCTCTTTCCAGTATGCGGTCATCAAGGATGTGGTGCCTGGGCATTGCATCTGCCCCATGCGACGGGCGGTTTCAAATATCTAGCCATTTTTGTGTCACCATGCCCCAAAGTCTCATGGGCGCATAATATTACTCTATTGCTTGCGAGTCTGAACAGCGAAAGGACAATCTGGTTCTCTCTTCCCTTTTTTCTGTACAGGCGATCAGCCATCTCTAAGATGGTATCCCTGCCTCTGATTTTATATTGCCTTCAAACCTTCCCCAATATTATCCCTCGCTCCTGCTTTGCGCAAGTCAACGCCATACAAAATAAATTTCTCTGGAACGGTGGGGCGATCAGGGTCGCTCTCCGCCTATGAGTACAATCTACATACTGTGGGGGGATCGCAGCAGCGGACATTTATTCATATTATGCAGCATCTCACTTACTAGTGGTAAACGAATGGTTGTATAACTCCCCAACCGACCCGGCTTTTGCAATCGAGCGTACGGCAATGGATAGGACCCCCTCCTTCAACTTCTTTATAGTGCCACACACCTGGATTTTTTACCTCCGGCAGGTCGAATAATTATACAGCTGTGGTGGAATACAGTCCGACAGATGGGTTGTAGCGGGATGCCAACCCGAACAACTCCAAAATGACAGGGCGCATACCTCCGCCCAGTTGACACCCTGGGAGGGTTCCGGGGGTGGGACCTAGTAGGTATATCGACCCTTGGCGATGTGATGCGGGGTACCACACTGACTCCCCTGATCCACACGCTTGAGACCCTTCCAGAATTCCACCCATTAGAGGGCTGTCTGCTGATGGGAGATCTGGGCCTGCACAAGATCAAGCAATTATACCAGACACTGATGACCCACACACAGACAACGCTCCATAAGACACGGCGAGCGTGGCAAGTTGACATTCCTGACCTGATTGATGATGACTGGGCCAAAGTCATAGCCAGCCCACGTGGCTCGGCGGTATCTACAAGGTACCGCCTCATACAGTTCAAATATCTTCACGGAGCATACTACACACGGGCCAGACTGTGGCAGATGGGAGTTATCCAGTCCCCTGCATGTCTACGATGCTGGAGGGAGGAAGGGGACGTTCTTACATACAGTTTGGAGTTGCACTGTGTTGCAGCTCTTTTGGGGTAGAATCCTGTCCTGTCTAAATGAGGGACTTTCATGGGAACTCCTGTTTGACCCACGACCTTTCCTCCTACACAGTACAGACGAAATTGGGGGAAACAAGTATAAGCAACATTTATTGTTTTTAGCCCTCACTATCAATAAACGCGATATCGCCCAAATGTGGAAAGGGACATCTCCCCCGATACTGGGTAAATGGAAAACTGAACTTGACAGATGTATGGGGGCAGAAATAGCAGTATTTCTAGCTCGGGCTGTGCCAACAAACATAGGATAATATGGACCCAATGGGCATAATATCGTGGAATAGAACTTCCTCCCCTGCCACCCACGGACCCCTTATAGGTGACTCCCCTATCCCAACGATCACTGACCGGTCCATCCCGTATTGTATGATAATAGATCACTCTGATAATATATCATATGCACATGTTTCAAGATCTAGTACTGTCTGCAGTTTGTTTACGTTATGCCACCTGAATGTTTGGCAAGCTTTGAAAAATAATGAAAATGGCGGAACTTCTGCAATGTTTCTTTCTCTCCTACAGGGTATTGTAGGGCTGTCGCCTAACTTTCAAATGAATAACCAAATAAAGGGGTCGATTAGGATGGCGGACGGATTGCCCCCATCGGGCTGGAGGTACCCACCGCCGGCCCGGCGGTGGCAATCCATCCGCCATCCTCACAGAAATGACCCCCGCCACATTAGGATGGCTGGGGGGTCCGCGGCGGACAAGAAGACCATCCGCCGCTTTTCCGCCTTGCGACCGGGGCGGAAAAGGTCTAATCTGGTGGCGGTGTCTATCAGACACCGCCAGCCGTATTAGGATGTTCCTTGGGGAATGCCTTTCCGTGGAGGCAATGCCGCCAAGGAAAGGCATACGGTCTTTGCTTTGGGGGCCGGTGCGGGCCCCCATGGTGAAGGGGGTTTGGGGGTGCACATGCCTTTCATAGTACAACATGGCAGGCACCGTGCGGTGCCTGTCATGTTGTGCTTTGAAACGCACAACATGCATTTTTGGCATTGCGGCGGACGGTGCTTTCAGCACCGCCCGTCGCAATGTTAAAAATGCGGGATGCACCCGCCACTGTGGCGGGTGCATCCTAATTCGAGGCACGGGACCTCCGCCCTTATGGCAGACGGTCCCTGCCCTTGACAGGATGGCGGACGGACAAAGTACATCCGCCATCCTAATGACCCCCAAAATCTGTTGTTTAAAAAAAGAAAGGCAACAAAAAACAACAAGAGAGATAGGGGTAGACGACACTCCTATTCTCCAAACAATATACTAAGAAACAACAATGGAGTGACAAAACAAAATCCAATAGAAGGCTTTAAATATGACCCAGATGGTAATTCCTGGACAAAGAACACAATACGCTGTTTTGTACGATGTTACTCTACACACAGCAAGAACATCTTAAATCAGAAGTATTCAATACTTATTAATAAAACCCTCACTCATCAACATAGTTGATGACATGCTTCATCATAGGGTTTTTACCCGGGAGACAAAGTGTCTCCCCGGTATGCTACCACGCCTGTGCTACAGCGGAGCAGGTATCAACAAATTGTTAAGCGAAAGTGTTTTGAGAAGTGCAGTTAAAAAATGATGGACCGTCCTCCAATACAAATTTTAATAAAGAGTCAGGCCACCAATATTAAAAACTCGTGAATCTGACATTGTTGACCATCAATTTTAGTCAAATATGTCCTATGTGGGTTAAAAGGTCGACATGTTTCTGCTTTGGAATTGCTATTTCAGCCAAGCTTTCATCAGGACCCAAAAGAATTTGCGAACTTCCCAGGCGGTATACGCACCCTAAGGGGTACCCTAACCTTGGGAATGTATGTAGTGTTAAAACTCACGGTTTTACCCGGATGTTGGTTAGTCTTGGAACTCCCAGACCTTACCAATTTTAAAAAGACGAGAAAAATGATCCTTGGGCACTGCAGCAGCGGTATTCTTCAAGGTAAGGATATTTTCGTCCTTCCCAGCTCCCCGCTGTAAACCTAATTCAGTCACATCCGCGGCCCGAATGGTCCGAAGCGCTTCAGGCTACAGAATGAATTGGGAAGAAAATGCCATTTTTTTAAAATAAAGGTTTGTGAATTATCTACTGCGAGTGTGTCTTCACAACAGGTCACACGATGGAAACATATATATATATATATATATATATATATATGTATGTGTGTGCGTTCGTGCGCATGTGTGTGTGTGTGTGTGTGTGTGTGTGTGTGTGTATATATATGTTTGTTTATTACACCGTGGCAGCAGTTGCATTGTGCAGTTATAGTTAGGTCAGACTTCCATAGGAAGAGAGTTTTTTGTTGTTGTTGCTAATAGCTTTGGAGCATATGACAAACCTTCACATACCTTTCCTGGAAAGTTTCCGAGTTTTCCCTCAAGCAGGAGCTAAATAGGTTATTTACATAACTGTTCAGCTTTTAGGTGTCCAATGTTCTGAAGAATAATTACTTTCTTGAACACGGATCTGATGACACTGAAGCGCCAGGTGCCGCAGCACTGTCAGTTTCCTCTGGGGGCGGGGGGGGGGGGGTATTGTGTTTGTGTACACATAGCAGTTTGGTGGTCTTTGATTAGGGTCTGTTTGCAGTGGATCTGGTTCTTGTTCTGATGGAAATTCCACCATGTTTGTTCTTTATGCTTCCATCGAGAGTGGGACCCAGGTGGCTTTCCATCTTCTGAGGCTTTCTTTGGCTCATCAGGTATTGCTCTCACTTCTCTCCACACCCCTAACGTGCCTGCAGTGTAGACTTTTTTAAATACATCTTTATTGGCCTTTGTAGTTAACAAACATTTATGCATTATATATGTGTCACGGTATTATATACAAGTAATGCCTGTGGACAAATATCCAAATTCTACAGTAAGATGAAGAGATACTCAAATTATCCCTTCCTATGAGTTTTATTCTCTAGAAAAATCTACCTCCTTATTTAAATCAAAGTCCAAAGGCAATTCATACAAAAAGTCTTAAGAGCTATTTGTTTTAAAGCAAACTTTTTTTATATATTTATTTTTTAACTTTCAATATGTGTGTGCATTTGCACTCATCTTACTCTTACACACAAACACTTACGTGACAAAAAAAATACAATATTTACACTGAATAAAACATGTATCTATCTACTCCTCCTCATTGCCCGGTTAGTCAATCAGGATGCTCTCAAATTTTTTTTAAGAACAAGCATTCCTTTTGTAAGAGGATCACCCTTCTGAGGAGCACTAAGAGGTATATTACTCCAACCTCAACCTTTTTACAGTACTTTCCACTTATTTTGCAATGCTTTAAATTCACATGGGTGTCTTCAATTTACAGGTCGACGCGTTTCAGCCCCAATGGTATCGGACCTCATCAGGACTAGGGTGGTTGAGCTTAACTTTTCCAAACTTAACTACTTCACTGTGATTTTCTATGGCCTCTATGTTCATCCAAATCCGTTATTTCTTTGCGCGAATACTGATACCATTGGGGCTGAAACGCTGATACAATGATACAATGATTAACACATATTTTTGTTCATGCAAACATCTGCTGAGCAACTACAGGTTGGCTTTATCTACACCCCCTATTTCTCACAAAGAAGCACGTTTTACTCTTTTCTTTGGCAGGAGTAAATGTGGGACTTTTTCCATCATGGAAAAAGATTTGAGTGCATATCGTGAAGGCCCTTAAACCTGTACATTTGTGGGTGTGCACAGACGCATAGGACATTCCAACCCTGGAACAACTTCATGCCTACATCCAGCCTCTAAATGGCCTTGATTAGGAGTTGCACGTTTTTGGTTGGGTGATAGATTTATACGTTTAAATACCTGAGCCTTGCAATAACACCCCATCAGTACCATGGAATTATGGGTTTAGAAGGGGTAATACCACTGCATGCCTGGTTTTACCATGCAGATTTATTCATAATATCCTTTTTCTTATTGCGCACATTTACACCTACTCAGCAGGTTTTAAATGCGAGTGCGGGGCTGCTGTGGAGCGAAGGAGAGGGAGAAGGATTGGCGGGAAGAGTGGGAGAAATCTGGGGAGACTGCATTCTGTTCCCCTTGTACCATGGCTGATGGTTGAGGAGGGGCTGGAAACAGGCACATGCTGAAATTCGATTGGTACCAAAAGCAATTTTACTGGACACATTTTCCATCCATTACAATCAGGTCCGTAGTTCTTGCACTTGGTAAATTCGGGTGTGAGAGTAAAGGCCTACTCATAACTGAGTAGAGTAGAATTTCATACCAGAAATCAGCTCTGCTCAACTCCTAATCAGAGCTGGTGTAGATTTTCAGAAAGGTGGCAAAACAAAACCTTGCAAGAATCCAGATCCTGACATAGTATGATCTCTGGCATAATCAGAGAAGCCATTAATAGAGCATTTATATAATGGGAATACAGCCATAATGTGGCACCTTTGCGAATGGCAGCAAAAGTGACAAATAGATTTTGGAAGCATCTTATCCCATGGCCAAGTAGATATTTTCTAAAATTCCATACCCCTGTTACTATGGTTGAACTGCTCTTTAGAAGGAGTCTACCTAAACTGTAAAGGTTATTGCATGAGAGATACAACACTCATGAACAATAGGGTTGTTGGTTGACTGGGGTGTGATCCCTGGCCAAGCAACAGCCACAATCCCTTGCAGGGAGAACCACAAAAAGTCACTAAATTAGCCTCTGTTTACCTCTCGATAGCTTGGCACAAAAAGCAGTCAACCTTAACTTTGAGGCAATGTGTAGAGTATTTATGCAAAAACAGTGGGAGGGAAAGAGAGTTTCACTGATGGATTCGTACTCCCTAGTCAGATTACATAAACAACAAGAAGCCACCCTAAAGGGGAAGTGTTCACACAGTGGTGTGGAGCACTTAGTGTTCTTTAAAATACCCCTCACACACCAAAAGGACCCTTGGTGTCATGCTTCATCATTGGGGTCTTCGCACCCCTCTACGGGATGCGGCGTGCTACGACCTACGACTACGCGGGAGCACTTATAGTGGTAGACTATATATGGTGCATGTGAGGGTATTTATACAGTGCAGTGAGTGAGTGATGGGATGGGTGAGATTAAAAAATGCCTGGCTCGTGGGACTGTAGAAAAAACTTTAATTCGGTCCCCGGGCTGGTACTAATAAAAGAAGTGAAGTGCGAGGTATGTTGCCTTAATTATGGACAGAACCTCATGTGTGCCTCGACATGTTTCGGAGGCTACTTACTCACGTATTCCAAATGTAAAAACAGTGGTATGTATTTACAAAAATGAAAAATTATATATATATATATATGTGCCTGCAGAATAGGTTACAATGTACCTACAACGGTATGTCTCAGAAAAGATGCCATTTGCATTATTTGTCTTAATTAGGTTCCTAGCAGCATGAGCCTTATGAACGTCTGGGGTAGTAGTAATTGCCAATCCGCAATGAACTCAATCGGAGTTCTCCTCGTTTCTCAACCGCAGGCTCCGCTGGAATGGTATTTATGCAGCACACAGTGGTGAATGCAATACAAGAAAATCCCATACCAATTTAGAAAAATAAAGAACATTTTAATAAATTATTTGACACCAAAACAACAAAAATCCTATCAGTATAACCGGAGTTATGAGAATTGTTTTACTTTTTGATAAAAACTAGTGCTTAAAAGACCAAAGTGCCAACCGCCGACATCTAGTCCTGCGAGACCGGGTCAAAGTAGAACAAGGTGGCCAATTGTGATAGGGTGCGGTTTGGATACAAGAAGTGGATTGAGCCCGGTCAATGCTTACCTTCGGACTTAAAAGAAATTTTGAGAAAAATCTTTTGAGATTGTAATGTTTAATAGGACAAGGCTGCAGAAAGTACCCTAGAAGGGAGAGTCGTCATTGGGAGCCTTGGGTCGAAGCCACAGTGAAGATTTCTACATTCGGACTGTCGAACAGGATAACTCGGTTCACCCAACATTTAAAGGCAGAGGGTGTTCTTCTTTTATTGATTACATTTTTGTTTCCATTTCACTTAGAAACTGTGTGTCCAGGTTTAGCATCAGTCACAGTGCGGTTAGCGATCATAACCCCCTCGCCTTATCCTTGGCGGATGTTTGCCACTATCAGGAGTCACCTGGCATGGGAGGGAGGGTGTTCAGGTCTACAGATCAGGGTAGAAGGGTGCGGTGGACACAGGTTAACGGAGAAGCCTTTTATAAATCCTTGCTAAAAGAAGGTGAACATGTTATTTTACGATGTTTAGATCTTGATGTGGGAGGGACAGATTTAGTGGAGGCTTTCATACAGGTGGCCCAAATAGATGACTCCTTGCTGGGAGCCCCTATGCCCAGTGTCAAAAGAGATAGCCCGGGATGGTTTGATCCACATTATTCACGTGCTCTCAGAGAGCTCAAAGACGCTCTAAAGACCACTCCAAGAGATAGGGTTTCGGTGGCCGTTTGCCGTAAAAATTATAAGTTAGCTGTCAAGGGACCTAAATGCCAATTGCAAAAACAAGCTTGGGATGAACTGACAGAGGCAATAACACTGAAAGAATCCACAGCTTTGTGGAGAGTCATAAATAACCCTTGTTTTAAAAAATCAAACAAAGCCGGGCTGAACAATAACATCCTGCCGGAGTAATGGTATGAGCACTTTCACGGGCTGTAAAATTACAATCCAAGTACTGATCTACCCCAGGAATGTATTGGGGAACAGAGTACACCCCCGATCAGATTCTCACTGAGTGAGGTTAAAAAGGGAATTGAGGGTCGAACTAGGAACAAGGCTCCTGGCCCTGATGGGATCCCACCTGATCGTTTTTATAAATAATGTGGATCTCTGGGCCCCAATCATGACCAGGGTGATCAATGCAGCAGGGGACACAGTAATGCCAGCATCCTGGTCTACAGCCACAATCGTCCCTATCTTTAAAAAGGGCAACAAGGACGACCCAGAATGCTACCGCCCGATTTCCCTCATCGATGTATCAGCAAAAGTACTAGGTGGTTTCAAGTAGGCTAATGGATTGGGCTGATGAGCACAAGGTCATAACTGATGTTCAATTTGGCTTCAGGCAAGGAAAATCTACTACTGACCAATGTCTCAATCTGTACCTTATTTCAGCCTAATACACAGTGGCACGTCCAGGGACGATGTATTTAGCATTTATGGACTTAACTGCCGTCTTTGACAGAGTCACTAGAGGGAAACTGTGGGCATTAATGCGTGGGCTTGGTGTGGACCCTGGGCTCATTAATATTTTAAAAACTCTGGAATGGAACACCACTGCTACGGTTAGATATTGCCACGCTGGAAATAAAACAGAACTCTTTACGTGCTCCAGTGGTGTTAGACAGGGTTGCATATTAGCTCCCTAACTGTTTCCGTTATATATAAACAGTCTTGATCGCGCACTAAGTACTCTCCACGCCGATACTCCAAGGATAGGTACCCGTGGAATTCCAGTTCTGCTTTATGCAGACAACGCAGTACTTCTCGCATGCACTCCCAAAGGTCTGGGGATCCTAATAGATGGGTTTGTTTCCTTTATGGAGAATCTGGACCTGTCTCCCAATTTGTCAAAACCTTATGTCATGGAAGTGGGCAAAAAGTCAGGTAAATAAAACAAATATACAATTGGATCTCAATGTCTAGGCAAGGTGCAGTCCTTCTCGTATCTGGGGATTTTATTTGATGGGCGTCTACATTTTAAATATTTACTAGAGAAGAAGTGCTGCACCATAGCCGAATGCAATGGATCAAAAATGAATTTTGCCCAAAGGTTAGGACGGTGGTCCGCAGAGCAGATTCTGAATCTGCACAGCTCCAATTATTGTGCTAAAGTGCTGTATGGCAGTGAGGTGTGGGGATTTATCGAGGTGAACCAATTACAAATAGAGGAGAACAAGTATCTGAGGCGCTTGTTAGAAGTTCCTCAGAGCACTCCTGCCCACATCGTACACGAAGAACTGGGTGTTCTTTATATCATGGATAGGTGGGCTGTCAACCCCCTAGTTTGTTGGTTAAAGATCTGGTCAAATGAGGAGGCTGTACTAAGTAGGCAGGTTATAGAAGATTGCCTCTCTCTGGACCATGGCCTCAATATTCCCTGGCTGAAATATGTGAAGGAGTCCCTCGTGAAAATTGGTTATGCAGATCAGTTTGCTAACCCCTCGGAAATGAGTACACAGGATAGGGCACTGGTTAAGGACTGGTTCTTTAAGTATGTAACGTTGCACCGGGAAGATAGAGAGTTACTTAAACCGTTGGTGAGAGAGCATTTAGTTGCCAGATCCACCGAGGGCATTGAACCATATCTGTCCTGTTTAAGTAGTGCCCATGATAGATTTTTAATGACTCTGTTCAGGCTAAACCTTCTGCATCACATTTTAGCACAACCAGCAGGATTTATACCGCATTCAGAGTTGAAGGGGCCCTGTGGCTGCAACCATAGGTCTCCACAGGCCACCCTTCACTTTGTTTTATTCTGCCCATTTTATTCTCATCCAAGAAGGGTCTTTCTGAGGGGTATCGTAACAAAAGCCAGATTTAAATAAGCACGGGTGGCACTTTTATTTCTGAAATTGGCCACAGACACCTTTACACTCTTCTGTATCACAAATCTTTTGAGGATAGCTTTTAGATTAAGGACTACAAGGGGTACGTGAACTAGACCTGCAGATGGGGCTGCTTTAGGAGAGATATGTTACATGTGATGTTTATTTTTGAGCTAGATATATTTATTCTGTACCATGTAGATTTTAAACTGTTGTGTTGTTCCTTTTAAAAAAAAATGAGATTGGTATTGTTACTTCTATGGTATTTTTATATGCCGAATAAAGGAATTGATTTGATTTGAGTACCTTTTTTGGAAGTCAAATATCTCCAGCTGGACGACACAAATGGCTGTGGCTGAATACAGTTCCACAAGGCTGGATGTTGGATACCCCTTTGGCTATGAACCGCTGAAAGAAATTTGCTGCTGTGGAGAAGAATGTAGCAGGAGAAGCTGCAAAGTCAATCCAACTACAATGATCCTCAGGCGGATTTGCGAGCAGGCTAGTCCTGGTCTCCTGCTTCTCTGAGCAGTTTTTGGCCAAAAAATGTCAAAGTCCCCAGTTTGGGGATTTGGCTATCTGGACTGAGTTTAGTATTAAATAGGGGTATTCATCACTGTTGAGCCTGGCCCTTTTTGCATGGTTATCCCCAAACGTTTTGGTTTCTTCCACCTAATTTTTATGACCTGTTTTTGTTGGCTTTAGGAATCTGGGCACTTTACCACTGTTGATCAGTGCTAAAATGCATATGCTCTCTGTCTAAATTGTAATGGTGATTAGTTTATCCATGATTGGCATATTTGATTTACTGGTAAGGCCCTAGTAAAGTGCACTGTGTGTGCCCAGGGCCTCTAAATCAAATGCTACTAATGTTTCTGCAGTACTGATTTTTCCACCCACAAGCGTAGCCGTTCAAACATATCCCAGGCAGTTTTAAACTGCTGTGTTGACCTGGCAAGTCCCCCACTTGCCAGGCTCAAACCATCCCTTTTACTACATATAGGGCACCCCTGGGGGCAAGGCAAGGTAGCCCCATGGGCTGGGTGCAGTGTATGTGAAAGGTTTGGAGTTTGGGGTCCCTGAACTCACAATTTAAAAATACATATTTTAGTGAAGTTGATTTTTAAATTGCATGTTTGAAAATACCAGTTTTAGAAAGTGGGCATTTTTCTTGCTTTACCATTCTGTGCCCCTGTCTTCCTGTGGAATCCACATCTGGTTTAGACTGACAGTTGGATTGTTTGTGCATTCACTCTAGACAGTCACACAAAGGGAAGTGAGGTGTGCCCTGCATATCCCGATGGCCCAGCTCTTCCTGAGCTAGAGTGGTGGACGGAGTTGTCACTGACACCTGAATAGGGCTGTGCCTGTCCTCACACAAAGCTGTCTCCAACCCCTCAGTAGTGTGTCTGGAGCCAGGTCAGGGCAAGGCAGGATCTTGTGCACTACAAAGATTATCCTTCGAGGTATGTCTACTTCAAAGGAGGAAAAAAGTATAAGTATTGGACCTGTGACCCCACATTTTGAGTATATTTCTGAACGAAGAGGAGGTTCTGTCACAAAGAAGAACTGGAGAAGCTGTAGGAGGGGTACTGCAGCCCTGCTTTTTGCTGAGTTGTGTTTGCCTACTGCTTGCTACTTCTGTCTTGGGCAGTTAAAGGACTGGACTTTGCTTTCTGTACCCTGTTTGTCAAGGTTCTCCAAGGGTTGTCTGTGCTTGCCTCCTGCCAAGAAGTTTCAGGGCCATCAAAGACTTCACCTGCACCCCTCTGTACTCATCTGCTGGGAGTTCTGGCCTGCCAAGTGGTGCCAATTCCAGTTCTGGGCCCTTGGAGGTGGCTTCTGCTGCAAGAAAATAAAAAATTCATGCACTGGTCTTCAGCACCTGATGTTTATCCTGCAAGCTCAACATGTGGTTGAAAAAGAACGCATCGCCGCAGTGCAGCCAAACAATTGACACAGTGCCTGTCGTGTGGCTCCAAGAAAAGGCAGCCCGAGTCCCGAGCATTGTATCTCCGACGTTGCAGGCACCAGCTCTGACTTTGACGCAGACGCTGTTGTGCGGCTGAAGATTCGATGCATCCTCCGCTCGCGGATGGGACTATCCATGCAGCGCCTGTTTCTCTGCATCGACCCCAGCACACCCGGATTACCCACGCATTGCACTTGTGCGCCAAGTCTTTCTCGATGTTGCCCAGCTGCTAGCTGTAAGTAACCAAGGCTGCAGGTCTGAAACTCTATGCATCACATCCCATTGCAGAAGGGAATCGACGCATCACCTCCCCTTACAGAAAGGAATCAATGCATCACCTCCTCTTCACCACAGCAAGGAATCGTCACATCACCTCCTCTGGCAGGAAGGAATCGACGCATCACCTCCTCTGAGAGTAAGGTATCAACGCATCGCTTTGTGTTTGGCATCCCATCTCCCCTGCAAGTGTTTTCGTCCTTGATTTTGAAGCATTCCAGGTACTTTGCTCTTAAAAGTGACACATCCATAGTTTTCTATGAACTTTTACTGTTTGAAACTTCTAAAAGTGATATCTTTGCTTGTGTGTGTTGGATTGTTGTCGTTTTTGTCTTGTTTTTTTCAGATACAGTTTTGTTATTTTGTTTAAATGGTGTGGTTTTCATTCATAGTGTTTTCACTGTGTTACTGTGTGTTTATGTACAAATGCTTCGCACATTACCTCTGAGATAAGCCTGACTGCTTGCACCAGGCTGTCAAGGGGGTGAGCAGGGGTTATTTTGAGAGTGTACCTCCCCTGCCCTGCCTAGAATAAAGGACGATACTCGAACAGTGCAAGCCACTATCCGCTAGAGACCGCCATTTCTAAAAATTACAATTCCATTGATACCAAACACGAAATAACTATGTGCTCCCAATTGGAAATTACAGATAATACATTTAGTAAGGAATCCCCAATGTTATCCTATGTGAGTGGTAGGCCTTTCAGTATTGAAACATGAATTTAGGAGATTTTTGTACCAGGCTATGTAAAACTAAAATGTACGATTTCCATGAAAGTGTAATGTATTTGTACAAAAGGTAAATGTAGAGAAATAAGATGAAAGTGTGCCAAAGAGTTAAACAATGGAAAACATTGGGTAGACAGGACAGGGGTAGAGTAGAGTGGAGCTATGGGTTGTATGAAAAAAAGAGACTCAAGCGTAAGTAGGAGTAAGGGGCTAGTAAAAATAAATGGGAGTAAAGCAGGAAGGGGTGAGTATTCTTTAAAAAAAGAGAACAGCTAAAGAGAGAGTAATGAGTTTGTAAAAGAATATAGAGGAGTAAATCAAGAGCTGAGGTAATAGGTTTCTAAAATACAAAATTGGGAATGAAGGGAACAGGGACATAAATGGTTTTATAATAATAGGGTGTAAGGATTAAGTGGTTTGGCAAAAAAATGAGGAATTAGAGACAGGAAGTACGGGGTTTCAAAAAAGGGAGTAAAGAAGGAGGGGGAATGAGAGGTTAAAAAACACAATTGGAGGAAAAGCTGAGTAAAGCTGAACCTGAGTAAGGGGTTTGAACATTAAAAGAGAGTAAAGCAGGAGTGGGAGTAAAGAGCTTGCAAAAAAATTAACTAAAGCAGGAGTAGAATAATGGATTGATAAATAGTGTTGAAGTGTCAGTGTGGGAGTAAGTGGTTTGTATATATTAAAAAAAAGGAAGTAAACCTGGAGGGTAATTAAAGGAGTGAAAAAGGTGGTAAAGTGGGAGCAAGTGGTTTTTAAAAGGGAGTGGGGTTTATTAAAAACCAGTGCCAAGTAGGAGAGGGAGCGAGGGGTTTTAAACAAACTGGAGAAAAGTGGGATGAGAGTATAAAAAGGGGCATGGAAGGCAGGGAAGAGGTTATTGAAAAAGTAAACGGAATTGGAGAGAGGGGTAGCAACCACAAAATGACCAATCACAAAATGAAAATTAGACATGAAGAAAAGTTCAAGAACGACTTTCAGCGGATTTGTTTGTTTCAACTGGTGAAAGCCATTCTACAACAAGCATTGGCATAGCCAATAGGTCTCGCCTTTGGGACCTCATAAGTGTTTAGCCAGAGCTATTGGCTTTGCCAATATCTTTAAGATATGGGGTAGAGCAGTGTGGTTGCTGTGTAGCATGTTGTAAAGTTATAATAAAAACGCGTGGTTTTATTTTTTTATTTTACATAAAACCAAGAAGATATTATGTAGAACTGAACAACCCTATTAACCCGTTGGCTGCTTCTGCGATTTCGCGGCAGAGCGGCCGTTTTAAAAAACGGCCGGGGCCGCGTCGCCCATTGGCCGACGGCAGCAGCAGCGAGGTAGTGCTGCCGTCGGCCAATGGCCGACGGCAGCATGGAAGGGGTTAAAAGAAGAATTAACAGAACAAATGTCTTCTAGTTTTTTTGTTCTTGCAATGCTGTAAAATTCTTCTTGTCTGTTCTAATGCTTGTTTGCTATAGTTTTTTTTGTTATGGGGGGACGACCACAGCATTGATGGTTACATTAATATATAACAGTTGGGTGCGGAGTTAGCATTACGTTATTAAAATAAACATTTGTTAAATGAATATCACTTTAGGCAGTGTTTAGGTTAATTATTATAACAAGGTAACTTATCATTTTAAGCATTGTTACCCTGTAATTAAATTGAATTTAGGTTAGGGTAGGAGTTGATGTTTAGTAACTGTAGTGCATTGATTTGAAGATGGGGTGAAGGTGGCCACGTTTATGGCAAGGGAACAAGGTGAAGGGAGGAAATGTGAATTTGCTGTGAGGGTTGAAGCAAAGTCAGTAGTTGAAAGTAAAGAGTAGTAGTAGAAAATGCAAACAACATTAGCTTTATGGTGAGCATTTCTCAGCTTTGCCAGCATGTGTTAGCAGATGACTCCACACAACAGCATTTTAGAATCGGCATCGCAGACTGCTGTATAAATACCGCTCTTTTTCCTCTGGTTTATAGTATTCTGCTGCAAGTTTTTCAGCCCGCAGTATAAGATTGGACAGTTATCAGATGGTGGTAAAACACCTGCAGGGCACACCTGACGAGAGATGCACAGCTCGCTAGAATCATGCTTTCAGTAGAGTCTGTGAATCCGCGAGGAACCCTTCCGCTGTACGCCGACTAACCCCGGCCTAAGTGCAGGCGCTTCTGGCCACGGATTCAGGACAGGCCCCTCTGAAGACAACAGGCGGCGAGAGGCGGAGCGCTCAGAAGTAGAAGCAGAGGTTCACGACCACCGACATCCGTCGACTAGTGAGAGCGAGGGTGTGATGTGCAAAGGAGAATTGAATGTGAAGGGCTGAGGTGACGGCAGAAGTTAAAATAGATTGTGACAAGGACTGCATTCCCTTGCCCTCAGTCATCCCACAACTACTCCTCACCCATGCTTCTTTAGCAGGCCTTTACTCCAGGGACCGATACAATGGGGCATAGGAAAGGGGTGGGACTTGAGTGTGACAGTCAACTTTTAGATTTAGTTAAAAAAAAATCAGCTCAAACAAATTAACAAGTATACCAGTACATTTTGTGTAGCTTACTTAAATGGGCACAAAGAGGTTGCATTTTATAATATTTTATCACGGTTCAGATACCTGCTGCAGAGATCTTTGTCTGCTCAGCACTTTTTAGGCGATTAAAATAGCGGTAAGATAACTCTGCTGGGTAATACAGTTCTTGGAGTTTTCTGTATTTTCTCCAGTCACAGTTTGGCCCATAGAGGGTTAACGTACCTACATAGCAGAACGGTTAGAGCGTCAGACTTCGAAGCTGGAAAACCCGGTTCGTGTCTCAGCACCGACGCTTAAACATCCTGTGATTCTGGTTAAATCACGCTTCTCCCTGTTCCTAAAAATGAATTATTCCGCTTATAAAGAAACTGGTGCTCACTTAATGGGCTTTGATGCCTTACGGTCAAGTTAGCACTTTATAAACTAGCGAAATCACGGTGTGTTGCGTGTAACCCCACCAGGAATGCAGCTGCAACCCTGTGTGCTGCGGCTCACTCCTGAGAGCAAAACTCTGTTGGAGTGAACCTTTGGAGAAGAGGTGGGACATGCACCCGCCTTTCGCCATCTGCATGCTTTCATTATTGAAAGACACACACAAAGGCCAATCCAATGTGTGGGAGGAGTCAGACCCACAAAGAGAAGTTTAGAGTGTTCACAAGAAGCCTCCCATAGAACAGTGAATGTGTGCTGCGCTAGGCTCGACCTAAAAAATTACTACAATGGTTTAAGTAAGAACAGTTTCTACTTGTCGGGTTTTCTTGGAAATCATATACAACTAGTTGCAAACAGTAAGTGCATTAGCACTTGTAGTAGAGAAGATGCAGGTAGATTTGACCAACAACGTGGTTTATTAAAATCCAAAGGTTCCTTCACGACAAGCAGTGACCAGCCGGCTCGGATCCCCTCTATTCAGCAGAAATCCTCGCCTGCTGTTCAGTCTGCAAGCACTGAACAAATTCAATAGTAAACAAAGCACCAGTTACATAGCACGAACTGCACATTGCATCACGCATTACATCGCAAAGTACCACATCAATTTCCCCCTCAACAAATAAAACTACAAAAATGAAAGGGAAGGAGAAAATAAAAATAAGAGACGTGGCGTGACAAAATCAGCTGTAGCTACCAAAGATATACCAAAGTAACCTCTGCAGCAATACATGACACAATCTTTGAATTTATGAGGTCTTTTAACTTCTCACGATCTCGCGCATCATCCTGTTGTGGCCAATATCATTCTGCTGAATTTAAAGCTCATGTTTTATTTTTACTTTCTTCATATTGCTTCAGGTTGTCCGCCTCAAAAAGATACAAGCCTATAACTTATCTGTCTCACATGGCACCTGTAACCCTGGGCTGCATAGAGACCTCAGTATTTACAATCCATCTGCCTTTTACAGTGCCACAATATGGTTTGCCTCTTTGCATTCCCCTTGGAACTAAATTGTGTTTTATATATAAAGTTATAGATACAATCGTCTATGCTAAATTGTGCTAGCTTTTATTAAACACGATGTGTTTGCCTAAAGATCTGCCATTTCATGTAACAGTTAGGAATACACATGTGCTAAATTAACATTTCTCTAAATTAGGACAACTCCTAATTATTAAAAAAAAAACATTCTATAAACAAGTTTTTCTTTTATGGAGTCTGAATTCACTACTTCCCAGCGTGCAACAGTTATGAGAGCTGCATTTTTCGAAAAATGTATATAGATGCAATTCTTAAATTGCCCATTAAGACACGGAGTCTGACTGGAAGACAAAATTTGCAAAAATATTCAAAGCAGCTCCATATTGCTAGAGCCGGAGTCTGGGATGTGCCCATGGAGACAAGGCAGCCCTCCTTTTTCTGAAACAACCCAAGCCTGCAATCCACTGGAAGAAAATGCCAGAGTTGCAGAGTGTCCAGTCTAGTCCTGGTAAGACAGCGTTTTGGTATTTCAAATGGCGAGTAATGATTCCTTAATAAGAAAGATTGGTTACTTTTTCTGTGACAGAAACATTAGAACTGAGAGCTTCACCCAATGTTTTTTTTAGCAAACCCCTGCGCCGGTTCCCACAACAAGGGATCTAATGCTATATGTATCTATCTGTCGATTATCTAAGGCAGTGGTTTACCCAGTAGTTTGAGGTTTAAAAGTACACAAGAATGATCTCCCTCTTCTTTCTTCTATTGATAGTCAAGAAAGTGCTCTGCAGTCTCTCTAGTGCTAGTGGTGCTTTTTAAAATACATGTGCGGGTCCAAAACATTTATATTGAGCTTAATTCTGGTGATCGTGAATGCCAGGGTTGCCAAATTTCAAGGCCACCTAGTATTGATTCCATCTCACGCCTCTCTCTACCACTACCCTACACTTCTTGTCTTTCTTTCTCACTCTTGCAGGTCCTTTGTCATTCCCGCTTCCTCTGTTTATCATTATTTTCCCATTTTCCTGTTCCCCCTTCATTCTTCATTCACTGCTTTTCTCTGTCTAGTGCTGGATCAAAGTCTGTTGATGAAAAATAAGTCCTGATGCTTAAATATGAGTGCTGGTGCCCATCGCCTGCGACCTTTGGCATAAATTAGGCACTGCCTGTTTGCTATTTTGGTAATCGTACACTGAATGGGATTGTATTTTAAGATGTTTTTTTCCATCTCCCTCTTACAATCTCCCGTTGGTTTCTCAAGTCTGTAAGACTTTAACCAATCAAATGCCTCTCCAAAGTGTCAATTCTTCCATCAGAAACTGGAGATACTGATCACCATTGTGAGCTATCAAAACCTTCAACGTTCCATTACAGCCAAAGAGATCACCTAAAATCTTCAGAACAGTCATAGAATCCATTTTGTTGATAATTTTATTGTACGCCAGTTTGCTAAAATAGTCCATGTGAACTATAACATATGCCATAACAACAGCAAAACTGCTTTGTGGTCCTATGGATTTATTTATAGGTAAAGCGTAAACTGTAGTCTGCATGCATTTTGGTGCTAGGACTGTAAAATGATACGGAAGAAAGGGTGGAAGACAACTTCATAAACAACAGACACCAAGCGTTAAAGAGACAAGAGGTCAATAAAAAAGATTTACGAAAAAGGCAGCAGGAATCTTAAGAAAATTGTCCAACAGTTTTGTCCTCAGGGTCCCGACGAACTGTCCTGCATATAGGGGTTTGTGGTAGTCAGGGATTCATAGCAGAGAGAGGGATTACAATCTAGGGAGTCTCCCTAGGTCATAGGATGCAATCAGAGAAGATAAGGGTTTGGGGCTCTAAATAGGGAACGTTAAAATAGATGTTCTGTTTGATTGGGAACTAGGTTTACTTTGGTTAAATGATTGAATCTTTGAGGTCCTCCACAAAGTGACTAGCCTGTTTAAGATTTGAAAGTTGGAGAAGCTGGGATAGAAAGCATTGCCTTATTCCATATGAGGCAAGATGGTTGAAATGATTACTCCCGCCCACTTGTCCAGAGGTAGAAAAGTCAGGGTTTTCTTTGGGTGTGTTAGGTACCAGAACACATGTTTTATCCTGCTTATGTTTTATACGTATTTTGTAGTTCTGGGTATTGAAAGAGAGGTCCTGGTCAATCCAGAAAGAGAGGGAGGCTAAAGATCCTCGGGTCAGACTAGCATGATGTCACCAAAAATTTACATTCTGGATTTTGTTGTCATTCATCTTCAAAACGTTGGTTGTCGTTCATGATTGTACAGCGTTAGGCCATCCCTGAGATGCCGAAGCTCAGTTGACATAAGAATAAAGAATTTAAAATGAATCTGCATGCCATCAGCATAAGATAGCAAATTAAACCTCAAAATCTAAACCCATATCGTCCCTTACATACTCAAGCACAACCACAGAAGGAAAAGGGGCACCCATGTCTTACAAACCCTATCAAAGGTCTCACCAGGTATGCACTCCTTTACTATCTCTTCACAAAATAAGCTCAAAAATGGTTCGCCACTGTCATTCTCATCTGCTAAGTCGGGACACACACTCACACTTTCACTCTCTCCATACCCAATTTTCTAAAAGCCCTCCAGAGACTGAGAAGGGGATTGGTTCAAACTTTCTGCTAAATCTGTCTCCTGTAAGCCACTTTCTACTTAAACTAATCTTCCACAGCAGACAAGTGTGTGATATTTCGCGTTGACATACTTCTTATGTTTTAGCCTGGTGGCTGAACAATCCCCCGTGACTGAGTAGGAACTGGAATTTGGACATAATTCAGTTCACCCTGCTAACTCTCACAAGCCCCCCAAGTGATTTCCCCGCTCAACATTCCTGATCTAAGGAAGGGCGGATCACCTCTTCATTTACAATTTCCAGCAAAGTGCGTCTACATTTTACTATGGGGACTGCATCTAGAAGTGAGTGTCTAGTCTATCTGTAATATTATCTGCATTATGTAATGTAATGTAATGTAATCTTCTTTTGTGTAGCGCGGGTTACACTCCATGGAGCATCTTGGCGCTTTTGAGAAAGGAGAACAGGTGTTATTGTTCGTGTGGGAGAGCGTGACAGGTGAATTATATAAGGTTTTTACAGTGTGTGTCGGGTAGAGTGTATATCCAAGTTTTAAGGGGCTTTCTGAAGAGAGTTTCGGTGGGGATATGTCGGAAGGGGGGTGGTAATGTGTTCCAGGCCTTAGACCCCTAGTATTCATTTCTAACACAATGTTATCAGGAATGGTACTTGAGTTTCCAGCACTTCAACAAAAATGCGGTTTTCCACAAGGTTCTCCCAGTATGTCGAAGAAATGGCAATTTATGAGAACTTTACTCGTATTTGTCTCTGCCACTATGGGACGCCCTAAGGTTGTCTTACATTGACTAATGGAACTGCTGGCCCTGGATCTTGACGATTAGACTGCTGAAAGCCCTGGAGCCTCCATACGCTCATTAGTGACAACAGGAGCAAAACAGCCTGTTGGTTCTAGGTTATGCTCCTACTTTAACCATCATGGTCTACAGCAGATCCCCAACTACTGGGGAAACAGAATCAGGAATTAGTTAGCCAACAGAGAATCGCAGAACGCAAAAAAAAGGAGATAACCTTTATCAAGGCAAAACACTGATAATTCAGTTAGAAATATGTTTATTTGAGGATTAACCCACATAAAACAATTGCAGAATAAAAACACATAATACTTTTCAGTTTTAGAATGTAGACATAAACAGAGTACATAAACTCCTAAGTTAGCAACAATTAGCACCGTAAAATTAAGTACTTCTTCTGTCCCTAAATTTCCTCCTAAAGCCCCACATAGATGTGAAATACCTAGTCATGCTGTACACCATGCTTTCTCTAGTGTCAGATCTCAAAATTCTCAAAGCGATTTTGTATTAGGCCGCCCCAATCTGATGGCAGATCTGGGCTGGCCGTCTCTAATGTGTGGAGCTGTGTTCTTACAAATCTTATTCAAGTAATACTACAGTGACAATCAAGGCTCAGCACCCATGCTAGAACCATTCTACATGAGGTTAATTCCTCAGTGTGCCAGATGCGCTGCCAGTATAGCAGTGGTTTAAGTTTTATTCTCTGCCCTATAGGTTTGATATCCATATCCATCTATAGTGGCAGCGATGGTATGCACTGTGGCAGCTTCACCCCAGACCTAGAGAAGTAGTTTTCAGTTTTGGTGAAACTTGGAACTCTAAGGTGACCCCAGAGTGCTACACTATATAGAGCCGCCCCCAGGGCTCCGACGTTTATCTGTGTGCCACAGGAGAGACATACTTTGCCAACGTTGTTTTCTGTACTGTTAAAACCTCACAGCAATATTTTTGTAGTTTTAATGCACTTTTATTTAGCTTCATATTTTATGACGGATTATCTGATAGTTTCATCGCCAAATATTCATAAATAATTACTCAAGTTCCACCCATTCAAATCTCAATATGCCCTGGAATTTCTTGTGTGAGTTAAAAGACATACATATGGTGCTGATAGAGTTAACTTCAAGTCCTTGTTGCTTGAATAAGTCTGCAATTCAATCCATGGGAATTTGAGGGGGCATAGGTGAGTTAGAGATCAATAGTCTATCATCTTCGAATAGGAGGACTCTGACACCAAACTTGAGAAATGTTGTGGAATCATTCCTAGAAAAGCCCTGAAACTCCACACACCATTTATGTGTAGCGAAAACCGTGTTAATGCTGGAAACCTCCCATGCCGTACCGCTTTCTGTATAGGGATATGTTTGGTTTATTTACCCCGAGCCTCCCATTACACTTGTGTATAGGTGTTGCCATATAATTTTATGAGGAAAGACAAAATATTCTCCAGGTCTTACATTTCTTTCACGACCGTCCATAACTTGTTACAGATAATCAAATGCAGAACTGAGATCCACAAACAGAACATACAGGTGCCCTTTGCCAGGAAATATAGTTTTCCAGTATATTAAGATGAACCTGAATAATTTGTCAACCGTGCCGACTTTTTTCTTAAAACACATTTGCAAGTCAGAAAGGATATCATGCTCCTCAATCTAATCTTGTAGTTTGTCTAAATTCTGACGACAACAACATGTTTGTCAGCTTTCTATAAGGCTAATTTCACGAGTTTTCCCTTTGACTCTTTTTAAACATAGGAATTATCTCAGCCCCTGCACATGAGGAAGGTATTTTGGAGCCCATCAATACATCACTAGAAATTGCATTGACATAAGGGTCCAAAATGTGTGGCTCAGATAGTATAAGAACCCCTGGTACTTTGAGTACTGGTGCCTCATTGGGAAAATACTTTTAATTGCTTGTTGGTTGTCTACCAATTCTATTTCTAAAGGTTCGTTAGGCAACGACAAACATTTTATTTGGAATGACACATCTTCGCTGAAAGGATTACCATTACAGTAATATAGGTTAGTAAAGGGATCCATCCAAGCCTTTGGCTTGATTAAATACTCTACAGGGCTCTGATATGGCGGCTGCCATGTGCCACTATATGCCAAAACGATTTTATATTGTTATCCTTTGTCATCTTGGCAAGATCTAACAAGATATTATCATTAATGTTTTCTTATGTGCATTCTTTACGAGTCTAATATGGTCGCTTTCCTACCTTTTAATTGCAGTAATCAAAGCACTCTGGGCATCTTTACAAGCCCTATTAAACCAATATCGAGCTCCTTGACAAGATTAAACAGTATTGTGATGCTACTAGAGGTTTTTTAATTAAATCCTCATCACATTTGCATCTGTGGTGAGGGCTCGATTATGAAGCATTCCACTGAATACAAAAATTCAGTGAGTGAAAATCCTATAAAACAATCCTACAGGATTACCCATGTGAGTTGCACAAAGGAGTATTTCCTCACTAAAGCCTGGTCAATCCCCTTTAATATGAGTATCCCTACATTGCCATGCCTTTACTCCCCAACCCGCAACAGCAGATCAAAGATACAGGACGGAGTTTTCGCAGGTGCTTGGGGAAGCCCCATCACTGGATGATTATACTGGTATTGTATTAATTTAGTAATGCATAACTTGAATCAGTTTGCCACTGTTCGTCTAGATTCTTACACAGACACCATCTACATACAATCCTGTCAGGAAAATTAACCAAGTTGTGCAGACAAACAGTTTTAGCAAAGCTGTAAACTCTTTCTATCTATCGAGTTAGCATTAAGAAAGATGGATGAATCAAGTAAATACTTGACATATGAATTGATATAATCCTGACTTTCCTTATTTGTGTGTTGGTCTGAGAATGCTAAAGTGTACAAAAAAGTGATAGATGGAATGCTTGAATTAATTTCAGCCATCAGTCTCGACCCTGCTCCAATGGGAACATTCCAGCTCGAATCGGCAGGACTGGTCAGCCCTAACTGGAGCGCAAGCAACTCAAAACTGGTTTCGCCCAGGTCACAGCTCATCAGCCAGCTATAGCACACTTCTTTTATTTGATATTCAACTAGCCCACCTAAAAGAAACCAAGCAAGTAAATACATTCTAGCGCCATAAATCTCGTGGCAGAAAAGGGTGCAATTCTGACCTAAATTTTGAGTAATGGCATTTATCTCGACAAAAATTACCTGCAGGTATGTAATCTCTGAGGAGCACAGTCTTTCCATCCAACACAGACTGCAGTACTGTGACTTCTACTCAGACCACTTCCTCAGCCATATTTTGGCGCATCTTCTTACTCTCAAGCTCACCTCTGTGTCCAAATTATCCAGAATTCTGGACCCCTAGCCAGATTTAGACATTCTATTAATGGTGGTATCGATATCATTAGCATTCACTCCCTTCTCTTTGTAAACAGCGCTGATAGACATACAACAGATCAAACCAGAAATCCACCGGGTTTACCATTTGCATGACTCAACTGGCAGACTGGAAGGGCAGCAGGAGTTGCCAAATCTGTTTGCTTCAAATGACTCCGGCACTGACTGCATTGAATAAACCAGAACAACAGGTTTTTCTGATAACAAAAATCTACTGTATAAAATTTAGCTGCCACATTAAACACTTTAATATTATGGGTGCAAGCTGGATTGCTTTCAGTGGGTTATTGTGGGGGAATCGCTTTGGTAGAGTTTTAAGGGTGAACCCGCTGTAAACTCACCTTAGTTCAACCTGACAGTATGTTGTGAAATCAAGGTCAGTCTAGCAGCTTCTTAAAAGTGCGAAGATGATGGGGCTTGCTGTCACAGTTTAGGACATATATTGACAGTTTATTATCCTAAAAGTGACCAAACCTCATGTTTAAGGCAATCCACAATCCACACTAAAAGTTCAGGAGAGATGGAAATTGGGAGGCCAATAGTGTATTTGCCTTAATGTTTATGATTGTACTTCTGAGAAGTGTCCACGCCTCGTATGAAAGATCACAACCTCTTCGTTGAAAGTCACACCCCTGAAACATACAATACATAGAGGGATATTCTCAAGAAAGTGTGATAATTATCGCAAAATTAGCTTAACGCAACCCTTCACATCGCTGTCCATCGCTGGAAAATAACGTAGTGTTAACATTGTATTCTCAACACGGCGGTACCACGCAATATGTCCCGTGTAACACGTCAAATGTCCGCGATAAAGTCACTGGGACGGCGATAAAAATGTAAACTCCAACTCGCAAAAAGTTGCGATTGGCCCAACCGCAATAAAAATAATCAGCGATAATCTTCGCCAAGCCTGCAATTCACACACGTCGGGTGGAAACAATCACTATAAAAGTAGAAAAAACATACAAATAAAAGCCAAACAACAGCGAAGCACAATGGAGGTAGCCGGAGCAAGTACAGAGGACAAACAGAACCCCAAAAACCCCCTGGAGGTCCAGCCTGGGACCTCGAGGTCAGGGAAGGGGAAGGGCAAGGTCAAGAAGAGCACGAAGAAGCGGTTCAGTCCGCAGGAAAACAGGATCCTGATAACGGAGGTGGTAAGACACCATCAACTACTGTTCGTCACCTCCAGTGTGTCATTGGCAACAAATAATGGAATATGGCAGTCCATTGTGGACAAGGTGAATGCAGTCGGAGTGCTGAAGAGGACAATGGAAGAGGTCAAGACGCGCTGGAATGATGTGAAGCGCAAAACCAAGCAGTAACTCGCCAACAACCGGAAGGCAGCAATGCAGACTGGAAGTGGGAGTTCAGTGCCACAGGAGGAGCTGGACACGATGGAGGAAATGGTTTCCAGTCATCAGTGGGGAGATGGTGGCAGGAGTTGGGGGACCAGACACTGCTCAACATGACCGGACACAACAGAACCAGGGTGAGAAACGACCAGGGACTGGGGGGACGTGGGAGATGGGCACAGTGGCACACATGCACAATTAAGTAGAGCACACCTGCGGACAAACCATGCCCCAGACCCCCAACTCCCACCAGGAGACCAATGTACCCAAGTATGCAAAATCTCAGCACTGTATAAGCACAGATGTCAAAAGCACACCGCATGACAGGGAGAAGGGGCAGCAAAATCAGAGCTGCAGGGGCGGCTCGCCCAAAATGCAGCACTCACATATAACATGCAGAGCACATCAACATTGACAATGCTTTGGTACAAATCGCAACACGTCCATAACAGAACAGAGGACAGAACTGGTGCCGCTTGTGTGTAGAAACTGGCCAATCATATTTGGCATTGCAGGGAAATGTGAGTTGACAATGTACAAGAAACATACACATCCATGATGTTGTCGAAATGGCCAATGTCCTGCATCAAATAGGTAGCTCCTCCCAAACAGTCACAATGTACACTGTCATGTAGTCTGAATGTAAATATGTACAATGCGTCAACATATATGTGAACACAATGTTAAAATGCATCAACCCTTCACATTGCAAAGGGAAATCCAACACATCCTGTAGAGCAGTCCGAACCTCTCTTCTCTGATGATGAAGAGCGCCACCACACCTTCGACCCCGACGCCTTCCAAGAGCTCGTGGACAGACTCCACACCCCACCTCTAGGAACAGGGCAGCCCAGCTGCATCAAGGAGACCCCACCCCCTGTACAGACCACACAGCAAGCAGCACACACCACCACGGCTGCCTCCCAGGACCCCCACGAAGAACACATGGCCTTCCAAGGCTGTGTGTTGGGGTGCCAGGAAAAGCTGGCTGAACAGGCGCGGATGGTGTTTAACCGCATGGCAGCCAAACTAGATGCCATACGTGGGTGTCTAAGTCCCTTCAGGGACCACTCAGACCCTCCTCATGGCATTGCTGCCACAAGGTCTGGCGCTGATGCATGCTGCTGCTACCACTCCATCCACCTCCCCGCCCCCTGAAGTGTCAGTGCTACACAGTGCAGCAGACATTCCACCTCTGGCCTCTGAGTTATCACTGCCACACAGTGCTGAAGACAGGACACCACCACCCACATGTGAGGCACATAAAACAGCAGAGGACGAAAATGCGGATGAATCTGCCTTTGTGGTAAGAAGGAAGCAGTAGTATTCATATCCGCCTTAGGGCCGTTTTCTGCTTGGTTCTGCCCTCTGCATCATCACCTTCCACTGTTCCCTGATACACTCTGCAACACTCTCCTTGGACCTTGACATGGAAAGCCATATTCTGTTTCGTCACCAATGACACAGCATTCAGACTGCGGACTGTACTCTTCCTCTTCCGATGAACTTGCCATTCCCTAAAGGACTCTGGCTGTCACTCAATGGGCCAACAAGGTGAAGTGGGGGTTGCATGGCCCTGTACTGCTCCAGCTACAACACTCCACAGGATGTGCATTAAACATTCATATTCACACAGATGTATCATGTCTATGATCTTTCAAGTGTGGTAGCATGGATGAATGTAGGGTCAGTGATTCCCGCTTTTGTCCATGTAACGGGACTTGGGTCACTGGGTGACACATTGCTGATTGCGGTCCGGGTGGCGCAACACTATAACAGAGACACACGCATTAGATACTTCCTTGTCCAGCCCAGGATGGAACCACGCCCAGAGTCCCGGGGTCATTGTTCACACCCTTACACTGGACTGGCATACGCCAGGCCAGCCAAGCCCACTCAGCTTACGCTCACAGGGGACGACGACAATGCTACATGTCCCAGGTCTTCTCTGTTGTGATCTTCTGATCACAGGTCTAGTTGTCAGCATGCCACAGCCACTCCCTCACGGTTAGTTTACACCCACACTATACCCTTCCAGCACACGCGTCACAGGACATGTGACCCTGCCAATAAAAAGGGCCTGGCGCACGTGCTGGATGCCATTTCCACTCTCTATCTGGGTGTATCCGTGTGGTCATTATTTATGCATGAGGGCCTAGGGCCTTGCCACATCACATTCCCCACTGCCGGAGGTGACATGATGGCATCCACACTACAAGACTCAATCATAAAGGATCCATGACTTGGGGTGGACCAGACTTGGTGGCACCAGATACACTGTGGCTGGCACAGGACGGTGACTTTCGGTGCACTGAGGTAGGGGCAACCAAAGAGCTGAGCGGGTGTGCAGCCTGCGATGATGCCCTGTCCTGGCTCTTCGGACTGGTAAGGATTTGTGTGAGCCCTGCTGGACCGCGGTGTAGGCCTGAGCCGGTGGGCAGTGCGGACCTACCGCCACATGGCGTTGCCTCGTGGTCACAGAGTTAGTGGCACCTCAAGAGCTAAGAGGGTGTGCAGCCTGCAGTTATGTCATGTGCACTGATATGATCTCTGCCATTGCGATATCAAGACCCAGAATCAAGTGTGTGACCTGGTGGCCCGTGGTGCGTGGCTGCATGATGTGGAGGCCTCCATGGTTGCGGGCCCCAGGCTTGTAGCTTGCACCAGCACGTGGTGGCCTCTCTTGGAGACACGCCAGTGGCGGAAGGTGAGCAGTGAGGCCTGGTTGCACAGGGGCGGGCAATCACCGCTGGGCGTCCGGAGGGGCTGGGGTGCAGCAGCCTGTGTGCGCAGGGGCTGGCAAGCGATGATGATGTGTGCGACTGTATGGACTCTGGCATTCATGACTCTGGACTCTGTTTCAGATAAGGGAACTGGTGGACTGCAGTGTATACCGGAACATGTTTGGAGACACACCGGTGGCAGCAGGTGAGCAGTGAGGCCTCTCTCCCTCTCTTTCTCTCACTCTCTCCCTCTCTTTCTCGTTCTCTCTCCCTCTCTTTCGCTATTTCTCTCTCCTCTTTCTCTCTCCCTCTCCCTCTCTTTCTCTCTCTCCCTCGCTTTCTCTCTTTCTCTTTCTTTCTCCCTCTCTTTCCCTCTCGCTCTCTCTTTCGCTCTCTTTCTCTCTTTCTCTCCTTTGATGAGCGCATGGCACACATTCTTATCTGGAATTTTGTCTTACAGGCTGTGACTTACAGATTGTCCTGAGAAGACCCGCCATAACTCTTCTAATAGTTTTTTTTTAATTCTGAATAAAACAAATTGTTTGGAAATTCTGAGATGAATGTATGATTCGCCTATTTCTGACACACATGTATGCTAAGTGTTGTGATTGTGCAACATCAGGGGAATTGTTTTGTTCATGATTTTGTAAAGTTGATGTAACATATCTTTGTCCGGGGAGGGGTGCCCGGGGTAGGGCCCGGGGGGAGGGAGGGGGTTTGTGGTCCTCTTGGGTGTCCAAGCTGCATGATAAATGGCTCTATGGCATCTGTTGTTCTTTGGCTGCGATAAAGTGCCCCTAACTCAGCGACAAGTCCTTGAGAATATATGCCCCTTAATCTATTCAAGAGCTTATATTCACCCCACCAATCAGGTGCATGAATTCACATAACCCCCTAATAATAATCACACCTGACCTAACTTATTAATGTAATTGCAAAGAAACTGGATTAAATGCATGGAATGGTTTGCTGAGCGCACAAAACGGATTCGAATAACTGACAATAACCAATTGCACTGGTTAACACTAATCTTTGATTCTGGAGGAGCGTGCTGCCCAGTGTTATGTGCTTCAACACCTCATCAGGGGTAGTAAGCAATATATACATCCAACTATACTTACAATAATAGTCTGAGCATTCATTTGTGCCTTTGTCATTACTGGTAGAGAACCTCATGGTGAGTGGATCGTATTCTGGACGTTCATCGGATTTCAGGGTCTTGGATTCACAGAGTAAAGATGGGTGTATTGTGTGACAGATGTAAATCAAATTTTTCTCTCTTGCCAGTTTATTGTTGCCCTAAAATAATGGAAGATAAGAGTTAGGCATGAACTCACCAGGTTACTTTGTGTGCATTACTAAGGGCCACATACATACATCAAGCATTTTACTGGTCGCAAACGGGCTGATTTGCATAATCGTCCCGTTTGGGACTGGTGAAATGCATTTTCCGATCCATCAAAGGGAATGCATTCGCAAAATAGGTAATTGCAATTTATTGCCATTAGAAATGGGATTTCTGGTTGGCTAGGGCATGTGCCTAAGCCAGGCAGAAACCACCACTCTAGGCACGGCAAGGGAGTTACACGCAGAAGATAACCCCTGCTCACCCCCTTGGTAGCTTGGCTCGAGCAGTCAGGCTTATTCCAGAGGCAATGTGTAAAGCGTTTGCGCAACACACACACACACACACAGCAGCAACACACTAGGCGCACCACAAAAACGCCACACAAGGTTATATAAAAAAATAGCCTTTGTATTATCATAAACACATTAGATCATAACCACACATTTGCACTGTGCGAACTGGCACTAGGCAATATTCATAGGGGATTATATACACATGACAGGGTCAATTGGGCCACTGTCAGAACCTTTAGAAAGCACAAGTAGCAATTGTAAAAACACCACTAGTAACTAGTGGCGTAATACTGTACTCAGCATTATATTACGTTAGGTATAAAACACATTATGAAATAATTCACGAGCATAAACACATTATGGAATAATTCACCAGCATAAACACATTATGCAATAAAGCACATTTCTGAAGTGCACCGTAGTAACACTCCCAGGTGCATACATCACCTTCCTTTAGGGCCTTGCACCCTCCTGGCACTCACAGCTACCAAACCTGACCCCAGACCAACTGGCATTTCGTGGGGCTCAAATGCCCTCTGTCCAAAATGTCAGGGCGCTAAGCTGCCACTTGCAGCTGGGTGCAGGCCCACCTTTCCAGTGCTGGTAATGAGGGTAATGCACTGGGGCAAGGGGGGTGCAACTCACCCCTTCCTTATCAGCAAAGATAAGGAAGTGCTCCTAAGATGTCTCAGAGCCAGAGTTGCCCAAAAAGACAAGGCTGGGCCCAGGCAGGCCAGCACAAAGTGCCCTCCAGCAGAGAGGCAGTCCCTGTGGCGGTTCCTCCTGGGGCCCAGCAACAGCAAGTCCCCAAGCACAATGAAGCCAAACCTTTTCATGGGGTCACAGCCCCAATATTTATACCAACATTTTCATTGTTCTGCCCTGGCACAGGGCTGGGGTAACCAGCCTGAACTGGCTCTGGGGGAGTTTGGAGCACTTTGTTGACACGGCTCCTCTTCCCCTTTGTCAGGTGGGGGCTCGGTGATCAGACACACCACAGGGGTTAGAGCCAGCATTCACCCAGGCAGGCACAGACCTATTCAGGGTCAGGAGACTACTCCTCCCACTATTCCAAATGCAGATCCCCTATTCAGCCTACCTCTGACTCACCCTGCCCTCCCTGGGGCCACACTCCCCTCACCAGCCCCTGTCACTCCAAAGCCAGACATGCGATCCACATCAGGCAGGCAGACACATAGCACACAGAAATGCCAACTTCTAAAAGTAGCAGAAAACACTACAGGGTGTGGCTCAAATCAGTAAGGCTGAGCCCACTTCAATGTAATAACAAGAAAGAATGCCAATACTGATGTACTGATCAATAACCAAATCTATCCGTAACACATAGACAACTGTGCAATGTATCCCATGCTATTAAATAGCTTCTTTTATTTGAAAGATTAATTTTCAGATCATTTGAAGATTCAACACATTTAAAACACGAAATATTATACAGACAAATGAAAATAGACACAAGAAAAAGTGCACAGAATTCACAAATATACTTTCAAACATACAACTTTAATCACGTCACAAACAAACCCCACACATTCATCCTGTACAGTGCTCAATCAAAAGGGAATTAAATATACCAATTGAAGAAGCACTTGGTCTGCCAAGATACAGTAATTTAAACCATTAGTTGTTATACATACACCTTCTCAAAAATCATATAGATACTTACATTTCTTCACAAGGAAAATAGTAAGCGTACAATAGCCACAATTATTGCGAAATTAATAAGCAAAAAAAGGCAATCAGGCAGACCAAATGGTCTACGCATTTCGAATCCCTCGAATGCTAGGGATTCTCCTCAGAACCAACCACACTCTGTGGAGAGAAAAGAAAGAAACTATGTCTCAACCCAATCTAATAAAATTGTCTAAAACACCATGAGTAACTTAACCATCAGAAGCAGCATTCAGCTTACCAGAAAGCGTGTTAGCAACCTTTTTTCTGACCTTGGGAATAATCTCCTTCACTCCTCTGTGTGATGCATATAAAATGAAGAAAAGATAGAAGGGAAATAGAAAAACCATAAGTGTCGCTGGAATGTGAAGGTGTTTGGGGTCTTAATATTCCTACTGTCAGCGAGCTTGTTTACCTCGTATTGTGCCGCAGTGTCTGTTGCGGACCGTATTCTGTATCTCAGGCAGCTCGCTTGTCGCTACAATGGCTGGAAATGCCTAGGGGATATGAGGAGAAGCCGTGGTGAACAAAGTAGTCCCCGACAAAAGTTTTTGGTCCAGCCCCCTATTCGAATGGGGTGTAGCCAAGTTTACTTTTCTTACCTTCGAACGCCTGAAGGCGCGGAAGAGGCTTAGTCTTTTACTCTCTTTGTGCCTTGAAGCCAGTAATCACCGGTTTAAGAGAGAAGGGGAGAGGGAGAGGGCGATTTAATGGAGTACAATCCCTAGTTACGGCTCCAATTCATCTCCGCCTCGGAGTTGAAGTCTAGGCAATCGCGCTTACCGATTAAGTCTAAGTTGCAGACTCACGAAGAGGACGCTGTGTATTTCAGCCGCGAACCTCTGAACACACTAATTTTCTCATGCGACTGGCGAACCCCTTCTGGGTAATGTAGTCCTCTGTGGCGCATGCGTCGTAATACGCCATCGTTTTTCCTCCCAGTTGAGATCTTAAATAGTTTTAAAATTGTAAAAGCAGGACGTTGACGACGGGGTTATTATCGAAATCTAACTTTCTCAGCGTATACCGCGAAAAATATTGCAAAGCATTGCCTGGATGGATATGGGGCAAGCTTGCACAGAGTCCCCAAGGGCATCTGGGAATTGTAGTCCCTAAAACTATATGTCCCTTTGTTTTGGAAATGAAAGACTAAGATGAACATAGGCAAAAAAAGATATATATCTGCATGTATATTTACCACAAATTTCAATCTTAGCAAGCTGAATACGCCCAAAAGAGTAAGGTTTACATAGCCGCAGCGGTGAGGACGCTGGCTGAGCGGGACCCCACGCAATCTAGATTGCAATCCCTATTAAACTAGGGTAAATCACGTTGTCAAG
Organism: Lissotriton helveticus; assembly: GCF_964261635.1. NCBI lineage: Eukaryota > Metazoa > Chordata > Amphibia > Caudata > Salamandridae > Lissotriton > Lissotriton helveticus. The sequence goes on along the minus strand of NC_136068.1, from coordinate 283,666,970 downwards.
AAAAAGCAGTTTGCATGGGAGAAACTGCAAAAATCAATATTTACAATTCATATATTTCTGACATCTTGTTAAGTCCTGACGCAGCCGTGGCAAATTTAACGATCAAGAGCGCCTCTCGCTGCGATAATTTTGCCTCCAGGTCACCACCCCGTGGATCTCGTTCAACCTTCGATATAACTGTCCATCTCAAATCAGTCGCTTTGTGGTTCTTCCTTGTCCAATGGTTCACCAGTGGTGCTGTCTCAACCTTGTTTTTTATACGTGATTTGTGTTGGGAGATTCTTTGGCGTACTTCCTGATTGGTTTTGCCTATATAAAGCAATCCACACGGGCAATTATCCCATCAATCACATATTTAGTCTTACTGTTACTAAAGGAATTATGTTTCCATGTTATCCTTCTATGTCTAAATACTGAGTCTTCAATTGTAAGAACACAACAAATGCATGTCCCGCATTTGTGGTGTCCTGTGATCGGAGCCAGACCCATCAATTGTCTCAGAGAGGGCTGAGGATCTTTGTGGATCGAAGCCCTAACAATATGGTTAGAAATGCTAGTTTCTTTTTTAAAAGAGAAAAGTGGCGGTGACTTGAGGCTAGCTTCCAGATTTTTAACTAAATGACAGTTTTGTGAAATGACTTTCTTCAATTTATTAGAGTTGGATACATTGCACAGTTGTCTATGTATTACAGATAGATTTGGTTATTGATCAGTACATCAGTATTGACAACTTCTAAAAGTGGCACCACTAAAATAGGTATAATAACTCTGCGCATACCATTGCGTAGCATTTATAATCACTATTCCAAATATACCAAACTTGACCACTCTGCTCCTCTCATATCAGGAATTACCACTGAAACACTTATCAAGGAATCCCAAATGCATTCCTGTGAGAGGGCAGCCTCACAGCAGTGAGAAACCAAAATGGTGGTTTGTCACTACCAGGACATGTCACACACTTGAGGTACATGTCCTACCTTTTTCCTACAATATACCCTGTCAATAAGGCTAGCTAGGGCCTACCTTAGGGATGACTGACATGTAGTAAAAGGGGGCCACTGACATGGCACACACTTTAGGTGCCACGTCACAGCGGCAGTAACACTGCGCACATAGGCCCTGCAATGGCAGAGGCCTGAGGCAGGTTTGAAAGGCTACTTTGGTGGGTGGCCCAATCAGCGCTACAAGCCCACCAGTAGCATTTAATTTACCAGTTCCGGGTATCTAAGATCCCACTTTACAAGGGACTGACAGGTAAATTAAATATGCCAAACAGGTGTAGACCAATCTTACCATGGTTATCAGGGAGAGCACACGCACTGGACAGCAGTGTTAAAGTGCCCAGAGTCCTAAAACCACCAACACCATGTCAGAAAAAAGGCTAGGAGGAAGGCAAAAAGTTCAGGGATGACCCTGCAAAAAGGGCCAAGTCCAACAATTGCGATTACCTAATTTGCGAATGCATTTAGGGAATTGTAAATTACGATTCCCTATTTGAGATGCATCAAGCCTTTCCTAAATGTGACTTCAAATTTAGGAAATGCTAATTACCATCAACTTCAAGTTGATGGTAATTAGCAAAATCTTTTAAAAAGGCACAAAAAGTGCATTTTTCAAAGTGACATGTGGCGCACTCACATGCCCTTAGGGCATGTTTGTGTGCCACAAGTGAACATTTACCTTTGGGGGGGGGGTGGTGCACCAGGGGGGCCTTAGGCCCCCTGACACCCTTGCAATTGCATTCACAATATGCGATTACCAATTTGGTAATCTTAAATTGCGAATGCATTCCCATATGGCCCTACAGGCCCATAGGAATGAATGGAGTGACATTAGCTAATAGCAATTCGAAATTTGTGAATCGCTATTAGGTAATGTGTGGGAATTGCAATTTATTTTGGATTCCTACATGCTTAGTGAATTGCGATTCCTAAATGTCAATTCATTAAAAAAACACTATTTAGGAATCGCAATTCCTTACGTTGATGTATGTGCCCCTTAATCTTTCCTCGAACCCGCATACACCTGCGGGTTCACTATAGCCTAGTGTCATGATTACATAAGGCATAGAATTGGGCACATTCTCGAAGGTGATTATTTTCACAGTCTTGCTTATCACATTACGTTATACGAGGAAGATTTCTATAGCAGCAATAAGTCTTGCTTTGTGCAGTCTGGGTATTATATTCCTTATAGTCTTTTATCATCAGAAAATTTAATGGTTAACCATTCAGCGCTCCGTCCATCATCTCCATGATGGACGGAGATGATGGACGTCCATCATGGAGCTGGATGTCCATCTCCATGATGGACGTAATGGAAGGTCCCTTGCTCACTTTGCCACTGGATTCAAGCTAGCCTGGCTGATGAGGGCTGTTAGCCCGAAACTGGTCCTAGGATGCTTGTTTCTGGTCCAGGGAAGACATGGCTTGGCAGTTCAGGCTGAACAGTTCCCATGAGGCACAGGGTCATGACTGATTTGCATGTAGCTGTGTCTGAGCTGGGGTGGTGAAGTGAGCTAAAGAACGATGATGGATTCAACCCAGATCTGTGACTGGTGGTGAGTGTCTGAAAAGCTTCAGCGCTCCGTCCATCATCTCCTTGTGTTTGCTTTTTTCACCCTAAGTTGGCAGGATATGCCCATGCATGGGTCCCTTGCTCACTTTGCCACTGGATTCCAGCTAGCCTTGCTTATGAAGGCTGTTAGCCCGAAACTGGTCTCAGGATGTTTGTTTTCAGTCCAGGGAAGACATGGCTTGGCAGTCCGGGCTGGACTGTTCCCATGAAGCACAGGTTCAAGACTGATTTGCATATAGCTGTGTCTGAGCTGGGGTGGTGAAGTGAGCTAAAGAACGATGATGGATTCAACCTAGATCTGTGACTGGGGGTGAGTGTCTGAAAAGCTTCAGCGCTCCGTCCATCATCTTCTTGTGTTTGATTTGTTCACCCTAAGTTGGCAGGGTATGCCCATACATGGGTCCCTTGCTCACTTTGCCACTGGATCCCAGCTAGCCTTGCTTATGAAGGCTGTTAGCACGAAACCGGTCTCAGGATGCTTGTTTCCGGTCCAGGGAAGACATGGCTTGGCAGTTCGGCCTAGACTGTTCCTATGAGGCACAGGGTCAAGACTGATTTGCATATTGCTGTGTCTAAACTGGGGTGACGAAGGGAGCTAAAGAACGATGATGGATTCAACCCACATCTGTGACTGGGGGTGAGTGTCTGAAAAGTTTCAGTGCTCTGTCCATCATCTCATTGTGTTTACTTTGTTCGTCTTAAGTTCGGAGGATATGTCCAAATGTGGGTACCTTTTTCACTTTGCCACTGGATTTAAGCTAGCCTGGCTGATGAGGGCTGTTAGCCCGAAACCGGTCCCAGGAGGCTTGTTTCTGGTCCAGGAAAGACATGGTTTTGGCAGTTTAGGCTGGACTGTTCCCATGAGGCACAGGGTCAAGACTGGTTTGAATATAGCTATGTCTGAACTGGGGTGGCGAAGTGAGCTAAAGAACGATGATGGATTCAACCCAGATCAGTGACTGGGGGTGAGTGTCTGAAAAGTTTCAGTGCTCCGTCCATCATCTCCTTGTGTTTACTTTAACCATTATTACCAACAATCTACACCCCTGAATTTCTCATACATAAGTCAGGTTATGATCAATAGCTTAAGATATTGACAGGCCATTAAGGTTTCATAAGAGTATTGGGATGTTTCAATAATATTCCCGTGCCTTTAATAACGCTCTCTTTCTCTGCAAAACTGTTAGACCTGTCAGCCTTAGGGTGATCTTCCTCCAAACTTTTGCCCGTTTGCCTCCAATTTTGCTGATCTTGTTTTTGTTTCTTCTATGACTCAGGGCACTTTACCAATTCCAACAGTGGTAAAGTGCATGTGGTTTCTCCCTAAACATGACTTGATTGACTTATCCACAATTGGCATATTTAATTTACCTATAAGTCTCTAATAAACTGCACTATATGTGCCTAGGACCTGTAAATTAAATGCTATTAGTGGACCTGAATCACACCATTTAATTAGCCCTTTAAAACATAGCTCAGGCCATCTACTGCAGAGCTTTTGTGTGCAGTGTACACCGCCAAGTCGACTTTGCATTTAAATTCTCCTGTTTATTACATATGTCACCCCTAAGGTAGGCCGTTTGGCAGGGTGCTGTGTAATTTTAAGGTATGACACACTTTTTAAGTTGTACAGGTCCTGGTAGTGAAAAACTTGCAAATTTGTTTATCACTGCTTTGAGGCCTACCCCTCCCATAGATTAACTTTAAGGATTCCTTGTTACATCTATTAAGCTGTAATTCCCAATCGGAAGGAGATAGAGCTGTCATGTTTAGTACCTATGGAATTGTAATGATAAATTCTCTTTAATGGTAAAGTCAAATTTATCATTCCAAGTTTTAAAATGCCACTTTTAGAAATACGCGTTGCAAGTGAAAAGATGAAAGAATGCACTCCTTCCCTTTATCCATTAGTGATGATAATAGTGAAATCAACTAATTGTGTGCGAACAGGGTCTGTGAACTGTCCCAAATCACAGTGATACTGAAGTATTCGTAAAGGTGCATAACATGACTCACCCAACCTACGCACTGCCGAATAAATTATTTTTTTCTCTCAGTAGATCATTCTCTATAACTTTATCAAATTTTGTCTGAAAGTAAACCAATGCTTGTATGGGTTTACCACTAAATTGAATCCATGTATTTTGTAAACCACTGCAGAGACAGCGTAGTTCCACTTAATGCTGTATTCAACATTTTCAAATGCCTCCTGCTGTCCATCCAGACTCATACCAGTGGCACGTGTATATAAAAACTTCGTGTAGAGCATGTTCTTTACAATCCACCCAATGTATTTTGAGCCTGGAAGGCTCTTTGTCAGTGGTTACTAGAACAAATAAGAAAAGTACTCAACCGACTATATAGTACTGCATTTGAGCTTGGTGCTACAAGCCTCTACCTCCCAAGGTGCGTTCCCTGCCACACCCCGGAATAGAGAATGCACGAGGCTGGATAGTTGGGGTAAGAATTTTTTGTAGGTGTCGCCTAGGCAACTTCGAGCTCTTCGAGACATGCTGTATTCAGGATATGGACTTTAAGCTCTGCCCATGTTCCGCCCATGTATTTAATTGGTTTCTTTGACTGTCTTCTCCAAATGCTATTTTTTCTCTGGTTAATATCTTAACTAGTCCCTCCTTAATACCGCCTTTTCTCCTGTTGTACCCTCCCATAAGAACAGCTCCTGTTACATGTGTTGTTGCTCAGGATCTGTTATTTACAATTTGTGAGCACTATTTTTTAATTACTATATTGGAGCAAAGCAGTGCATCACGCCGCGCTTCACCTAGAACAATGGCGGCTGCGAGCCTATCATATAGCGTGGCTCACCCAGATCTTTTTTTTATGACCTTTTTTTAATGCATCGAGGCACGCAACGCTTTATCTTTATGGCGGCAATCCGCCTTTATTTTGGGCGGCTTGCTGAACAATTTTTTTCAATATCATTTTTGGGAAACAAGCGGGGCAGCCTGCACTTGTTTTATTGTGTGCCTCAGCTCCAGTATCAAATTAGTGCCCGCTTGAGAGATGCTTTATATTTAGGTATTTTATTGCAATGCAAAACAAGGTTGCATGAGTGCCCCACAATTCCCTCATGCAGCCCATGCTTAGTAATTGGCTTTAGCGTGAAAGAAGTTACTAGTTTTCGTTTTATATATTGGGTTGAGACAAACTAACACTGGATTCCCATTGTATTAATTGAAGAACTTGAACGCAGTAAATGTTGGCATCTCATGTCTATACCTTACCAAGTGGACGGAAAACTGCCCGATCTTCTCAAAAACACAATAATTTTTCTTGTTTATTTAAGGAACAACACTAATAGCTCTAACTTTCACAAATGCGAGACCTATTGCATTGCAAATGCTTGTTCTTCCTCCAGCCTTGCACTCCGGTCAGCGAACACTGCTTGCTTATTGAGCCAATATTCTCACATTTTGTGGGAAATGGTTGCGCAAGTGCTACCACAGGTCCTGGAGTAGGCCTGGTCCATCCTCTTCCAAGCGGTGTCAGATGAGAGAGAGGCATCAAAGTTTGCTATCCATTGGGGCTCGACACGTCTGACTCACTGAGCAGAGCAATTTCAACAGCAGTGGCTGTAAGACGCCACGCTTGGTTGAAGAGGTCTGGCTTTTCAGGGGATGTCCAAGCCTCTCTCATTGACATGCCCTTTGATGGCGCCTTCTCTTTGGAGACAAGGTAGACATGGTCCTGGAGCGCTTTAGAGAATCTAGGGCTAAGGCAAAGTCGTAGGTCCTCTCAGTGGCCACTCACCCCCAGTCTGCCTTTCATGGCTACGGTAGGGGCTTTCCTCCGTTGTGGGGACTTGCACTGGTCTAATTAGACAGTTGCGTAAGTTAGCTCCTCTTCTCACCCCGTCCATGCTTCGCACGGTCGTTTCTGCTACAATCATCTCGAGGCTGGACTACGGGACCGCTCTCTATATAGGTCTGCCGAAAATCTTGACCAATAGATTGCAGGTTGTCCTGAATGATGCCGCACGACTCATCTTCAGGCTCCCGAGAAGATCCCACGCCTCTCCTTTGTTACAGAGCCTTCATTGGTTGCCCATCAGGCAACGGGCAGAGTTCAAAAGCTTATGCACGGCCCATAAGGCAATTTATGGGCAAGCACCTGCCTATATTAAAGAAGCGTTGGAGGTGTATAAACCTGAACGAAGGTTGAGGTCTTCTGAGGCTCAGTTGTTAGTTTGCCCACGGTTTAAACTAGCAACAAAGGGTGGGAGATCCTTTTCTGTTCTAGTTCTCCAAATCTGGAACAGACTACCCGAGTCCCTTCGCAAAGAAGGCAACCTTCTGCGTTTTAGGTAATCGTTAAAAACACTTCTATTCAGGGAGGCTTTGGGTTCAATTTAGACCGCATTATGTTACTGGTCTCTCCGATCTGCTAATAGTTGTTCTGTCCTTCGGTCATGAGCGCCTTGAGACCTGCCGGTGAGTTGGCGCTATACAAACCGAAGCTAACAATAACAATATTGTGTATGCCTCAAATATCAATGATGAGGGGAAAGAAATTATAGTTCATTCTGCTTCCTTAGGCTAGAGCAAAGAATCAATGGGTGAGAATGAACCACTTGTCCTGTGTTACCAGGGTCTATGGAAACGTGGGGCGGGCCATCTTAGTAAAAAACCATCATATGCGAACACAGGCGTAAGGCGGTATATCTTGGTTCTCCACCGTTCAGTGTCGCAACAGCATTTTCATTGGGTCTTTTCCGTAGTATGTTATGCTGACCTCCACCTGGAGGAAGACCAACTGGTGTTACAGTAGTGGCCAGAAATGAAAAGAGAAGAAAGGGGTGTGTTTTGTGCTCAAGTGAAGGAAATTTTTTAAATTCCTTATACCAAGATTCTCGTATTTTATTCTACGAATCATAGGTGTAGGAGATTAAAAAACAAGAACGTGCGTCTGTAGGCTTAATTATTAGCCTTACGCACTGGAGAGTAGGATCAACATGTTTCAGCCTTCTGGTTACTCTAGAGGCTTTCATCAGGACCAATATTTTAAAAGCCTATTGTGGCTCTTAATTATGAAAAAGTGGGCTACTCACCACTTTTGTATTTTGTACGAAGATACATTGTATCTGTACCTGTAAGGAAAAGAAAAGGTATATATGCAGTGATGTCAACATGCAGTTATTACAACATGTGTCAGTATGGCTGTTGCGGGCACATTTATTCTGCTTTTATCAACAACTAGTTCATTCTGCGAACATAGTGTGCAATTTCATGCTACTTCGCAGCAAGGAAGAGATGGGTTTTGTGGTTTTTTGGCAGGATAATAAGGTATTTAGATGAGGAACACAAGGACTTAAAAAGGATTAAAAACATTAAAAAGGCCTGGTGATGTCGATGGTCAATGGCTATATTAAGTGGCTCCGTTGGTCTGTGCATATAGGGTACACAGTCTCTATTAGCCATCGTGCTTAGTTACAAGTATGAGAGAGAAAAGCGCTTGTTTAACGTATAAGGGATTAATGTCATTGTGATTAAGCCTTGTATGCGACTATTTTTGGAGTGTGCCTTTATATCCGTTTCATGTTGGTAATAGTCTGTCCATATTGTTTAATATACAACATTGTCTATGTTTTTTGTTATAATGATGTAAGTAATGGAATCGGGGATTCGGAATTCCGATAGCCAGAGGCCCAGGACATATTGTTTGGGGTCAGGGGCCACAAGTTGTCTTGTGTATTTGTCCTTGGGACAAGTAGGCCCAACCCCCTACAGCACAAGCCCTTTGGCTGCCTGTTTGCAGTACCACATTATGGATCAACGAAGGGTAATATTTTTTTCCATATGTAAATGCTGTTCAAACTTGTATTCATGGTTCATTAATTGAAAGCCTTTATTATTAGAGTGAGCACTCTTAAGTAAATGCTGTAAGCTCTGACTGCACTACTGACAGTGGTTCCAGTATAAAAATGTGTACAAACGTTGTCAAAGTTTAGCAATATGAGGCAATGTAGAATGCTCCCAGATTTGATGCAAATATTTGCAGAAGTGTGAAAGCATGATTGATGATTCTTCGCTTTCAAAATAAAATGTTCATAAAAAAATTAAAGCAGGAAAAAAAACAGTTTGCTAAACTACTGTAAAATGTCAGGTACCATTTCTTTGCAGCATCATTTATTAACATGCATTGATGCATGCTAGTATTTCCCAAATATATTCATAATAGACAATCAGTGTAACCAGTTTCAATAAGATTATGGGAAACAAAAATAAACAAGCATTGGCCAAGCCAGTAGGCCTGAAATTGGTGGTCAGCTTTTTAGTTTTGTCAATGTGTGACTTGATTTTGCATGGTTTTCATAACACCTTATTGGTGTGGGAGCTGCTGGGCCCTCACCATTATAACAAACATTAGCAAAATTAAAAATAGTTTTGTGGTCTCAAAAAGCACACACTGCCACAGTAGTTATTGGCACTGAACAAAAATACTTTGTGTGCCGATATGCTCCTTGTGAAAGAGCAGAATGCTGTCATTCACATTGAAGCCAGCCTATACAGAGAGCAAGAGACAGAATTTTAATAGACACACAAGAGCACAGTCAATGCCAGACCAAATTATTAAAGAAAGTCTCAAAAGTGCACCCATGGTATATGTCCTTGCATTAAGTGCAGTTATACAGCGTTCGTGAATTCCCAAGAATTTACAGAAGTAGGACAAGAAATAGTACTCCTAGAAAATATTTGTGAACTGCATTTTAGCATGAGCAAATATGCATGGGTAGATTTGATTTGCTCATGCGAAAATCTGAGTGTTTGCAAGTTCACTTTCCCTCCAACCGCTTTATTCCCAACTCTGGAAAAAGGTTTAAGTCTGCCATTGTAAGGAGTACATTTTCAACAGTTCTCCGTATGGGAAAAGATTAGAGAAGAGTTGTTGAAAACCCTTAAAACTTGCAGGTTAGGATGTTTGCACAGACTCAAAAGGGCAGTCTAGCCCTGTAACTATTGCTTACCACTATCTTCAGCCCCAGAATGTAGATCTGCGGAAACATGGCACCATAAGGGAATTGCAAGTATTCAAACACCACTATGATATGAGCCCTAGCATAATCAGGGAGGCTATATCAGAGCTCTTATATAATGCGATTGCTGCCATAATTTGTCCCTGCACTACTTGCCACCAAAGGGGCAAGTGGATTTTGTTACAGGACAAGCAGATTTATAAAGCAATCTTCCCCACGGACAAGTAGATATTTTATTAAATTCCACACTTCTGGCAATGTAGAGTGTAGAAAGATCTAAGGGAGACAAGAGCTGGAGGTGTTTGCTGTCTCTCTGTACCTGTATTGTGCCAGGGTTGTTTTATTGGAATAAAGCCTCTTTACAACTTTACTGAGGCAACAGCTTTACACCCTTCTCCACCACAGTACAAACAATAGTACAAGAAAACACTCACCATCATGTCAACACCCCTTGCCATCCTCCCTGCTTCTTCTCTTCCACTCTCTGCTCAAATACACCTTTTTTGCTTTTGAGAGAACAAGCAAGTGTCCGATTGGCAGTAACTCTGTGGGAGTGGCTCATCAGAATAGTTTGCTATTTTCCTGTCAGTGTGGTCTCTGCAGAACTCATTGAGATTTGGCTGTTGGGTCACTTGTGTTTTCATGCCTTTTTTCAATATTACAAAGGCCTTCACGGCTGACAAATTACCTTCAATCAGAGCGCAGGCCTTTTATGTATTTTTTGATTTGGTACACAACAAACATTTCCTCGTGGAGAATAACAATTTCCGTACATCATCTTATGACTGTTGAGCGTATGAGAGGACGTAATGTACAATTTTCCGATATAGTTAGATAACCCCCCAACAGCATGGCAAACCCGCCTTAAATGCCTGCTCTAAAGTTTGGGCCAATTATTTTATTGTATTTAGGGCATTGTTGGACATGGCACTTTTTGCAGGGTTATCCCCAAAATGTTTGCCTCTTCCTCCTATTTTTCTGACTCTCTTTATGTTGGCTTTAGGACCCTTGGCACTTTACCACTGCTAATAAGTGCTAAAGTGCATGTGCTCTCTCCTTTAAACATGGTATGACTGGTTTACATCTGTTTGGCTTATTTAATTTATTCATAAGTCCCTTGTACAGTGGTAACCCATATACCCAGCGCCTGTAAATTAAATGCAACTAGTGGACCTGCAGAAGTGATTGCACAGCCCACCAAAGTAACGTTTCAAACATGTCAAACCTTAAATTCCCCATTTACTACATATAGGTCACCCGAAGATAGGCCCTAGGTAGCCCTTTGGGCAGCGAGCTGTGTAAATAAAAGGTAGGACATGTGCCTTTATTGGTAGTGGCAAGTAGCCTGTTTTGTTTCTCACTACTGTGAGGCTTACTCCTCTCTTAGGCTGGTAATGGGAATTCCCATATATATATATATATATATATATATATATATATATATATATATATATATATATATATATATATATATATGCTTAAGTGGTAATTCCTGGACTCAAACGATTAGCGTTACCATGTTTGATATGTTTGGAATAGTGGTAATAAATCCTGCTTATTGGATTAGTTGGATTTTTGATTACAGTTTTAGAAATGCCACTTTTAGAAAGGGAGCATTTCTCTGTGCTTTTGACTCTTTGTGCTTTGCAACTGGACTCCAATCCATGTCTGGTCCTAGTTGTAAGCTGCACTTGTGCATAATTTCCAGACAGCCATCACATAGGTAGGACTTGGCATGACTGGAGAGGCATCTGCATCCATCTGCATACTGATAGTCTTTCTGGGCTGGGAGAGAGTGGTATTCACACTTTACATTTGTATGGACTGTGTCCTGCTTTCTCACAGAGGGCTGATTAACCCCGACTAATGTCCGGAGCCAGGGCTGGGGTTGAAAAGGGATGTTGTGCACTTCTAAGGTTTCTATTGAAGTGCCCCCTAGATCAAAGACATGTTGAATATAAATACAGGGGCTCTGACCCCATGTTGGCAGAGTGCTTTTGGAACTGGAACTGAACCTCTTTCAGAAGGACTACTTTGCTGCCCAAAGGACTCATCTGGACTGCTCTTCTGCCATTGCCCTGCTGCCTGCTATCTGCTGGGTGGCATAAAGGATCACTGGATTGCTTTTCTGCTAGTTGCCCTGCTGCCAGCTGCTCCCTGACTTTGGCTTCACTAGGCAATAATGGACTGTCAGTAGGAACCGTCATATGCCCAATTTCCTTTGTGTGCTGACCTGACATCTGCTCGCTGCTCTAGTGCCCGCTAGTGTTCTCCTAGGTCTGGCTGCTCCAGAATTGGCCATGGGACCCAGATCCCGGCCATCACAGTCACTCCCTTCCAAGTGTCTGGTGAGCGTTTCATTTGGCCTACTTCTCCCTCATTCATTTTGTCCAGCGCATTTACAGCACTTTAAATCCTCTGAGGCATCCATGATATTTGTGTGTGGAGCATTTGGGTTTTGGGCACTGTTTGCATTGAGACTCTCTAGGGAAACGTGCGCGACCTGTGAGGCTCTCTGAAGGGACTTGCTCTGCACAGCTGGAGCAATCGTGAGCCACGAGCCTCCTCTTGCCTTTGAGGGTGCGTCGCTGGAACCACATCGCCGCTGCTCCCTTTTCCAAGTAGCGCCATGACAGGACCATGTTGCACGGCAACCTCAAGCAACCAACCTCGCTGACTTTTTTTTGTGCTGTCCACAAGTGTGCACTGAGTCCAAAGCCATGTCTCTGCCGGGTGTGTTTGCCCAGCCAACAAGATATTCCTTGGGCTCATGCCGGCTGTCCTTCAGGGGTAAGAATCACCACCAGCACCTCTGGGGAGGGACCGCATTGAGGAAAGTACTGCTCTGCAGATTCTCTGTGTGTTTGCTGGTAGCCACCTTTTCTTTACGCAGTGTGGTCCCTTGCAGTAGCCTACCAGGTGTGTTCCCTCCTACTCAGCTTACCCAGTGCAGTGCCTATGGGCTGAGGGGTAGAACCTCCATAGTAGTCCCAGAGGGAGGCAGTGAATCGCCTCTGTGGAAGGATCTACTGTAATGCAACTAGTAGGCACCAAGCGCTCCTGTGCCCTACCTGGGATACCAGATTACAGTATATCACCTAATAAATGGGCAGGTGTGCTGGTGTTATATCAAGACCCATGTGTTTATGGTAACCTGTGATGATTCTTGTGTTCTTACTCCACAGTCTGCTGTATTAAATGACCTGATACTATGACGCAGATCGTTTAGATTTTTGGTTATTCAGGATAACGAGTAGCATTTCAGGATCTGCATTGCATGCACAGTACTTATGATAAATGGTGATTCATATGTTTTCTGTTGTAACCAAACTGTTGGATTTTGTGCCCTGTTGTTGTGATGTATGGCATTTTGATTCTTGCATGGCCAAGGTAGTGAGTACTGCCTCAGGATTTGTCTATTGTGTACAGTAGCAGTATTTATGAATACGTTTGTTTTGGTTTCTGCATTATGTACAATATACAATATATTTTAATATAATCCTGTGAGGAGTCCCTTTTGTGGTGTGTTCATTATGTTACTGGTGTGAGTGTGTTGTGCAAATGCTTTACACATTTCCTCTGTTGATTAGCCTGCCTGCTCTGCGCCAAGCTACCAGAGGGTGAACACACTTTATCTTTGGTGTGTAACTTACTTGCTCTGACTAGAGTGGTGGGTTCTGCCTATCTTAGGTGCATACCCTAGCCAACCTGAGACCCCATAGAGTTCCATAATTGTAAAAAATATAATACCCTTTTCGAACATACTTAAAAAAATACAAGGTAGAATTGGACAGTGTCCCCGGCGTGTGCCCAAGTTCCAGTATGAATTGGCACTTTTTTACTCAAACCCCTCTGAAGGATCGTTGTTGAGCAGTGCAGATAAAAAAGTAAATTTTTATTGTCTTAGGTTAATTAAAACCATTAAAAAAAATACATTAAAAGCACATATTATCAGGTAAAAGATTATAAGAAATTTTTTAAAAACAAGAACATTTTAGTTATGAAAGTAGTAGTGCTAAAAACAGTTTTATATGGGAGGTGAGCGTTGTTCATAGCGTCTTGTCTTGGCCATAGTTCAATTGATCTAGTCAGAGCCCACTAGATCAATTGAACTATGGCCAAGACAAGACGCTATGAACAACGCTCACCTCCCATATCAGACTGTTTTTAGCACTACTACTTTCATAACTAAACTTTTCTTGTTAGATAGTTTGGTTTGAACCCAGGGTAATGGACTAAAAGAGTGAACAGTGTGGTGGTTTTATTTGGAAGTAGAAAAAGTACAGTGTTTTGTAAGATAAAAATAGGGATTATTTAACCACATCGCTGCGCCGGCTATTCCGTCGTAGCGCTAAGGGGGCGCGGCGGCCGCATGCTGGTGACGGAACCGCTCCGTCATCAGCCGCGGTTGGGCTGTGCTCATGACGGAGCAGTTCCGTCATGGCCCCGCCTGCTCAATAGAACTCCCAGCGCAGGCGCGGAATCCGCGCCACGCAGGCGCGGAGGCCGGGTCACGACGGAACTGCGGAGTCATCAGCACAGTGCCACCGCAGCTGATGACGGAGCGGTTCCGTCATCAGCATAGAAAGGGTTAATAAAAACAGATGGAAGATGATCAAACATTCATTCAGTTTTGAATCGTTGAACTGCTTTATTTTTTTTTTTTCATTATTGTTAGGTTTCATGTATATTCATCTGTAGAACATGCTGTACCAATACAATTACATTGGATGCATTTATACAGGCTACATACATCAGATATGTGATTGGATATGCTTCCTTGGAAATTTGTGCGACACTACATCGATGTTATTCGGCTGTATAGTCCTAGATATCATTGCATGCACAAGGCATTGAAAAATAATAACAATATTTTTAAGAAAGTCTCGAAACTCGGATTAAGATGCAGATAAAATACACTTATAACTATAAAGTGTGTGGGATTTGAAATGATGGGTCATTGTATTGTGCGGCAGAGGGTGGACTTTAGTTGCACCTTTTGACATTCCACAGTTGTAATGTCCTTATACATTGTGAGATCCTCCAAGATTACACACCACAAGAGCATATTTGCAGAAATGAGTCACATAAAAAAAATCTGTGTCTCTGCAGTGTTCTCCCTCCTTCACACGTTTACTCACAGGGGTGTTTTGAGAGCACACTTTAAGGCTCCTCCCCTGCCACACACTCCCGCCTCTTTTTAATCCACATGCAGAATATTCGCAATGAATTGCCAGGGCTCATTTGAATTCTGCTCTGTAGCATTAATAGGCGAGGCCGGTGTTTTGACTCTCACTGAAACACTTAGAGTCACTCGGTGAACTTCATCAGAGACGCCTCCCTGGAGCTGAAGGGTCAGCCACAATGACGGGTGAGTAAATGACATCCAGGAAGCATTTATCACCCAAGGGCCTCTGCGCCAGTGGGGCCTTCGATTCACAACCATAACCAGGACCCCAGTCCCTCCTATGCTAAGATTTAACCTGCCCATATCCTGCCTGTGTGTCATGGAGCTCTGTGTTTTGACCTGTGAAAAAAGCACATTTAAAGCCGATTTATGCTAAAATAATAATCGGTTCTTAGCAGAATGGGGTGCTGTCAGCATTTGTTGCTGTACTGCCATACGAATTCCAATGCCCTCGCCTACTGGAGTCTTCATAGTACGGTGAGGAAGGTGTTTACACTATTGCATAAAGAACAATAGAAGCAGTTGGCACCAATGTAGACTATGGCAGGAGTAATTTCAGTAGATGAGTCTCAAAGTTTTTACAATGGACTGGATTACTGAGATGTTTAAGGCAGTTATTGTCTCGTCCTCTACATTGGTGGTAAGAAATTCTAAAACGTCTATGCCACTAGGGTACTGCGACCCAAATTGGCTTATTGTTTCGAGGAAACCAAAAGTAAAGTTTAAGTGGCATTCATTTATTTTTCATTTGGCCAGCTAGGGACTGAGGCTTGAGTGATCGAGTGATTTGCTAAATAACACACAATTTCAAGGGGTGTGGAGGCCAGCCTTATAGCTCAGATATCCTGGTGCCATAATCCACAATGTATCCACCTCCTTCATTGACATGTGGTTCAGCTGCCAGCCACAGGCATGCTCGGAAGTAAAGCAAAACAGTGATGGATGGAATGCTTGAATTGATCTCAACCACTGTTAATTACTCGTGTTGCGTCCCAGTCCATCGTTTTTTGCCCACCATACCACCTCAGATTAGACCCCGCCATATGCAAATCAGTCTTGGTTTAAACAGGATACAGATCTTTGGTTGCTTCTGTTCTGTTTCAGGGAGGACCTGGTCTATTATTTCGGGTTAGAGTATTCCTACTGGAGCAGGGTCAAGAATGAGTTGCATATGGGTGAATGTAAACTAAGGTGGCATGATATGAAAAATAACAATGAACTGGGATGCATTTTAGGTGAAATTAGTCAACTGCTTTTTTTTTGGTTTATCTATGTTCAGGTATAGTTATTGGGTATCCAGTTCCAGGTTAAAAAAACTGGTTAGCTTTATGTAGTTTCAAGGTTACATGTTGTGTTACCTATAAGCTTTACAGCATCTGCAAACTTATATTAGACTATCCTGATACCATTAAGCAAAACAGTGAAAGCTTTCAAATGTGTGATGTATAGTAGGCATAAGCAGTATTTTTTAAAGCTCCCGTTGTCCCTGGGGTTCCTGGGCACAAAGTAACAGATGCCTATTAATACACAAATCAGTAGTGCTCAGTTAACTGACTTTGAAATGATGAATGGATGAATGGGTTTACTGTGATTCAAGCATTAAACCATGGATGAAATGCAGATCTCTGAGTGGATGCACTGGTCCACTAAGCCATCATACTCAGCTGGAGAAGACAGAGCAGACCGAGTATTTAGGGTTACAGAGGGTGTTTTGGGGACCTACTTGTGTGGATTATTCTGGGATTTAGACTAAACTGTTTGTAAACTTTATCGCAGGCCATTGTAAATGAACAGATGTAGGAAAGTGTAATATTTTCTATGATGGCTTTTAGTGCTGGTTTCTGCCATTTCCCAATTGGCAGAGCAGCCAACTGTATTAAAGGCTGCTGACAAACCAAGAGTAACAATTGAGCGGCTTGTAAATCTGTTTGATTTTGAATAGGGTACAGTTTGTAACCTTGCTGCTGGTCATTTTACTAAATAGAAACAGTGGGTGGAGATAGGGTCTGATTGCAATGCATTGTTGTTGTTGGCATTGGCTGCTAGAATTCACAACTCGTAAGGTTATGAGTGCGGGGACTCCTCCCTTAGGCCGGAGGCTTCCCACTCATGGCGGAATTTCCCCATTGATCACTACAGTGTGGAGATTCCGCCCGAGTGCAATTCTAACTCTACCAGTCGTAAGTCCTTTTGTGAATCGAACCCTTAGTCATTTGTGTCCATAGGAAATGTGTGGGCCAAATTGAGCCTGACTAAAGCTTGAAATATGTGTATTAGCATTTTTGATAACTGAGCATTTGGCAGTCACATTTGTGCGTGAATGCACAAGAGTCCTTGACTTATCTGAAGATCAAATGGCTGGGCTTGGGTCTGGAGAATTTCTGATCCAGAGCCTCTGTCCTCCAAAATAACAGCCTTCTATTTTTGAAGAGTGGAACATGGTTCCATGTGTTAGAGAACTGTTCTCCGTCCAACACTGATTCATCGCATCATCGTTAGATAGAAACAAAATACAGATACAAATAGCTGAGCATTATAAATGTATTAAAAAGAACGAATGATGTGATTGTAATGGCTACACTTTTTAATTTGTGTAAAAGCAGGAGTAGAAAAGTAAAATAAACATTGGCACTGTCAATAGATTTTGCAATTTTGACCATAGAAGTGTGTAGCCATGCAGCACATTTTCCTGAGGGCTGTGACGCGCAAAAAACGACTTTTCATGAGAAAAGTGTACACAGGATAAATTACTTTAGAATTGTGTGGTGTTATCTACAGAAATTGCTCTGCAAAATTGATTATCCAGTCTCTGGCTTAAATAGGTACACTAAAAGACCCAGCAATAAAGCACAGAATGCCTAAGCTATGGTGCAGACGTCTGGAGTTACTGGCAAGCACTAAAACAACTGTTAATAAATGAGGCAAAAAAACACTATTCACAACCATGAACCAGTACCATCTCAAAACTGGCATTCTTTAAAAAAGTTAGTCGATACTTTAGAAACTCGTCTAGCAAGAAATTGTAGATGGAAAGTTGACACACATTTTCTTTTTGGCATGCACATATAGTTGACACCCTTGATACCAGTTTCAGCAGAGAGGGCCACATATGTAATAAAAATAGACCGTACTAATAGTAGTAACAAAAATATTTTATTGCATTAATCATTTAATTACAATAAATAGAAAATAGGCAAGTACAAAAAAATTAAATAAGACACTCACATATGTTCGAGGCATATGAGCTGCAGATTACACACTGTGCATAGATCACCATCTAGTGTTGGGCCCGTATGTTTGCAGTTTGTTTTTGTCCTGAAAAGTTCTTTGGAAGTCAAGAGATAGGTGACCCCTCCTTTCGACCACATTGCGCATGGGCATCGGCTCCATCTTCAGATTGTTTTTTTCCGCCATCGGGCTCGGATGTGTTTCCTGCGCTCCGGTTTGGAACCGATTTTCCTTCGGCGCGCAATCCTCACCCAGTTCGACGGTATTGTTTCGATCGCGGTCCCCATCGACGCTACTCTTCACGACTTCGAAGTCTTCGATTCCGGTCGTTGACGAAGGCCTTCGGACCTACCTAGCCCTTACTCTCTGGATCATGGAAAGGACGCCATTCAAGAAGTGTCCTCCATGTGGGTCGAAGTTTCCCCACACTGGTCTACATGAGGTGTGCAACCTTTGCCTCTTCTCGGAGCACGAGGCCAAAGACCGTTCCGCTTGTGCCTCCTTCCGCTCCAAAAAGACAATTCAGAATGACGAGCTCGAAGAACCATGGCTCTCTCGTCAGCTTCGATCCCGGACGACATCTTTGAAGAGGGCGTTGACGTGCCAGAACACCAACGGGCTGAAAAAAACGCCAGCTCCTCTGATGCCGAAGACTCAGACATCGAGGACATCACTCCAGCTCAACGGGTTGTAAGTACACTCATCGGCCCGACCCTTCCTCGACACCCTCCAAAAAGGCTTTGGTCACACCCTCACCTTCGGGCCCGGGTGCACACCGAGAGACTGCTTTCCACGCCCTGCCTTCGGGCCCCGCAATAAAGCCTACTAAGCCTTCAGGCGGCTCGGGCTCGAGTCAGCCTATTCCCGGTGTCAATCCCATACCGACACCGAAAAAGAAGCCATCTTCCTCATCCACGCCAACCGCTGCTTCAACACCCAAGCACTCGGCGCCGAAGACTGGCACCGGCTCAACAACGTCAAAACTGCACTCGGAACCGAGTAAAAAACTACCTAAAGGACCCGTCTCTTATGCTTCGGAGCCGAAAAAAACCCCGGAACTGAAAAAATACGCTCAGGTCAAGGACATTTCAAAAGTTCACAGTTCTAAGCCGAAAGACCCTAGACCAGCTACCGGTGCTGAATAAACCTCCGGAACCGAGAACTTCGACACCGAAGGATCTACCCTCCACAGAAGAGCTTTTTACACCGGATCCTACTCAAAAGACTCTTGTAAAGGATCCTAAGACTGGCCAACTGACTCTTAGCTCCAAGAAGAGACCACTAGAGGCGCCTGCACCTCCTCTTCCTCCAAAGAAGAGAGACATTGCAACCTCTCCATTAAGGGTCCCTTCTCCACCACTTCCTCATACTCTTCCTCCTCCTCCACCACATCATTCTCCTCCACCATCTTCTGTACGATACCTCTGCTCCTCCAAAATCCTTTGTGCCTTCCGCCTGGATCTTATTCTCGGGACTGGCGTCGGTGGAGCCACACATGACTCAACGGATCCGGATCCAGAGCTGGTGTCGGACACGGATCCGGAGGCACAGCCTGAGTTGAACGAGGTCGAGCTGACAGCGCTGGAGATGAAGGGAAGGGCGTCGACGTCCTTGGGGCCGGGAAATGCCAGGACTGAGCCGCTGGAAGAAATGCCATAAAGGGAGCCTGAGCTTAGGTCTGAGGAACCCCCAGATTAAAGGCCATAGGACCCATGGGACCCGAAGGTGCTCCAGAGGGGTACAATGCTCTTGCAAAGACTCCATACATCGCATTCAAGTAATGTGATGGATCTTGCCCTGGGCCAGGGAAAGGTGGGTAAGAGCCTGATATAGGCTCAGGCTGAGGCATTACTGGTCTCGGGCCAATCGGTGCCGATGGTGGAGCCAGTGGAGTCGATGACTCATCAGGTACTGGACCCTCTTCCACCGGAGCCAGAGAACATGTCGGCGTCGGAGATGGAGACAGAGCCGGAGAATGCTCCGGAGAAGCTGTAGGCGAAGCAGAACGAACAGGAGAACCCTGATTCGAGCCCAAAGGAGTAGGAGAAACATAGTCTTTACGATGCCAAGGAGCTGGAGAAGTCGATTTCGGAGCTGTTTCTTTATCCGAATGGCGTCGAGAGCTGTGCCTCTTCTTCTTCTTCTGCTTCTTTGATTTTGAAGCATGACCCGACGTCGACTTCGATCCTGACCTCGACCTGGATCGTCTTCGACCTCTCTTCTCTTTTTTCATCTTCGCCATGAACAGCTTGGTCTCTCTCTCTCCTTTAATGCCTTCGGGTTCATCTTACGACAGCAAGCGCACCCCTCGATGTCGTCATCCGAGGCACCAGACACAATCTTCGTCGGGATCCGTGATGGACATATGGACACCGCACTCGCTACAGGGCTTGACCCTGACTTCCTAGATGACCGCTTCAAGCAGAAACAAGAGATGTCAGAAACACAATCCAGAAAACACAAAGTAGCAAGAAAACTACGGAGAGTCTCAGAAAACCGTTAGCGTTGATGGCGCGGAAAAAAGGGAACTGACGTCATCACATCGACGAGGCTCTCTTATGGCTCCGGTGATGTCCGCGGAGCCGCGAGCGGAGCCAGGATTCTGTGACGTTGGCGTGGAGAGCTACGAAAAATTTCCGAATGATGCTGGCGCAGGGGATATTCACAAGGTGAGAAATTCACTGGCAGATGTATCCATCAGAATTAGTATGTATGCACATTTAAGTGATCTAGCACTTCGGAGAAGTGGTTTCTATAATGAGAGACAAAGGATTGATTAGGTCTTTACACAAGTTTGTCCTCTACTTCAAATATGATTTAGACAGCAAAGTGAATATGAAAGCTTCTTCCATACTTCTTTACTTCCTCCTTTCTGTCCAATCTTGCCCCATTTCTCTGTGTTTGCTGGCTTGTGCATTGACTGGCGGCATTTGTGTTGTATGGGTGCCAGTATGGTTGCTGTCTGTATTGTTGGTTTGGGTCCCTGATTCCTGCTAGCATGCACTGGCATCTTTTAACAGTCTGTGCTTCCTATCGCTCCACGAGGGGCTATTTTCTCACAGCGTTTGAGGCCCCTTGACTTACACCATCTTCCCAGTCCTGGTCCTTTTCTGTTTGTTATGCAAAATATTCTCATCTCCTCTTTCTCTTTGACAAAGAGACAGTTCCTGACAGTAAGCTCTGTGTTTTAGGGAGGTAATTCAAAATTTGTCTTCAAGGTCACACAGGACTCTCTGTGTGTCTGTTGCTGTAGGTGTGTTGCTTTATTTGTGAATGAATGTCTTGTTGGTAGGTTTCGCTCGGTACATTTGCCTGTATGTGCTATCTATGCCAATGCATGCATCAATGTTGTGTGTTTGTCTGCATGCACTATTCAAACGACAGAAATGTTGGCATTTTAAATACAAATGTGTTTTTTTTTAATTTGGTGCTGTTTGTGTGTACATTTGTGGTTCTCTATTTTCTATACCATTTTTAGGTCTCCTGGCGTTTAACAGCGCGTCAGCGCTGTGTCCGCCAGGAGATCTTTTGTTACTGACTCTGCTTCCCAGGAGACAGCACCTGCCGCGCGCATTTCGCAAAAGGCGATCGGCGCAGGCCACGCGCGCGCGAACGCGCGCGCCGTGGCTGTCTCCTGGGAAGCGCAAGCATACCCAGGCACACCTCCCCCTGCACGCATGCGCAAACACGCACACATACACGCACGGAGAGACATCCCCCCCCCCCGCCGTTGCACACACAGACACACACACACGCACACATACAGGCATCCCCCCCTTCCCCGCTCACCGGCACTCCGGACGGTTGCAGCCTCCGACCGCGGGGCTCTCCCATCGCGTCACCACTGCTCCTCGGCTCCAGGCACTCCGTGGGCGCGGGCTTCACAAAACGGAAGTCCCGCCCCCACCATAGGTTTCGTTTTTGGGAGTGCGCGCGCAGTAGCGTCCTCCGCCGTGTCAGCTGCTCAGCGTTTTCAGTAAAAGGTGCACTTTTTTGCAATTTATAAACTGCAGATTATATCAATTTTGTTAAATGAAACATTAAAGATTGCAGCCCAGTTTTTAAATTACCACTTTGTAAGCTTTGAAAAGTTCTTATCTGTGTTTATTTCTTAATTAGGATTTTGGCGTGCATGGAACAGAAAACCGAAAAGTAGCTTCAAGAGCGATGTTTTTTTGTAGCAAGAAATGCAGTGCATTAGTCTGCTATTTAGTGCGTAGCGTGTTGACTTTGCGGGTGGGTGGAGTGGGAGGTGGAGGGGCGGGATCACAGTTCTGGCGCTTTGAAAAAGGCCATAAATATATAAAGTAAACAAGAAAACAGCCAACAAGTGTTCCGCTCTGCGGTCTGGAAGCTTTGTAGAGCTTTTTCAAGGGTTGAAATGTTTCTGGTGGTTTTATGTCTGTGCCAGTAATAAGTCCAAATTTGGAGAGACGGTTTTGTGTGGCAAGTCTGGTTATTAGCCTCGACAACCGTACATGGGGGATCTCTGGCTTGACAGTGTTAGTTAGTATTCGAAAGACTACTGCAGGAAAAGCTATTAAAACATGTCAATCATGTCTGCTGAATAGAAAGACGGCAGTGTCCTGTGCATTCATTGTGTGTGCGAGTAATACAAGCCACAATGCTACCATGACGGTAAAGTAATCCCCAGTGTCCACCCATGAGAGGTGAGCTGCCGTATGGCTTCGTGTGGCTGCTTGTTGCTTTTACTGTTGTTAGTGTGGTCCATGCTTTTTCAAGTGACCCTACCACCTGCTAGAAGCCACCTGTCAGATCTTGGAGCATGCCTGTATCTGACCCTCTTCTACAATAGAAGGCTTTGGCTAACATCACTTCGAGTGAGGCCGTTTTTCAAGGAGGACTTACACATTCAAAGTAGTTTCCTTCAGTGCCAGGGAGTACAATGGAAATATTTTCTTTTTTAGACGAAAAATGTTTTTAGCCTATATATGTATTTGTGTGTGTTTGTGTGTGTGTGTGTGTGTGCGTGTGTGTGTGTGTGTGTGTGTATGACAAGGGCCCCTCCAGGTTCTCCACAATTGTTTTAAAAAAAAAAAGTCAAAACAAGCCTAGACAAAGCCAAAAGACTGGCAGCCAACACCAGGTCTGTTTGCTTTGCCGATGCTTGTTTATATTTTCAAAGTCCTTCCTTCAAGGGGCTGTTTGTTTTGCGGTTCAGTGGCCCGGAAGCTGTGAAAACTGCAGAGTGCAATACAGCATAAATCTCTTAACCCGTAATGTGTATGCGAAAGAAGAGTATCTCGCGCTCGTCCGTTGGTTACTTGAGTGATTGGTGACCGGCTGAACTCATTTCCCATTGAGTAGCTGCTCGGAAGCTCCTCGGCCGTTGCTGATGTCATGAGGGACTGTAGTGTCTTGTGCACGGCTTGCAGAAGCGACTGGTGTCTGCTTTGTTCTGCAAACGTACCGAAGGCATTCTAGTAAACTGTTCTCTGCAAGCCAAATTCGTCATGTTCTAATGTCACGTTGATAAATGGCTCTAAAACACGCATTTTTTTTTTTTGCACCAAAACTCTTCACGGATTTCTCCCTCCAAGCGTGTAAATATGACAATAGTTCCATTTAGTTTTTTGGGACATTTCCCCCTGACACCATAATCAGCAGTACGTTTAGCTAAAATTGGTAAAGTCTAAATGCATTCATTATTTGTCGCAATAAAAATTGGTCATTACCGTTTAGTTTACTTCTGCATCAGACTGCCTAAGCTATTAATTGCTGCTCATGTTATCAATAGAAATGGGCAGTGGGTCGGCCTCATCAACCCATGGGGCTCTTTTGCGTAAGCCCCCTTCAGCCATTGCGCCAGGAAAGTGTCTGACAAATGTACATAAGCTATTGCCATTATAAATTACAATAACTTTTATTTAAGTATTAATTATTAAAAAAAAATAAAAACCATTGTTATTTGTAATATCAATACATGTAAGTCACGTAAATACAACACATATTGCATTACAAATGCTATAGGTGTCACATTTGCGAAAGTGAGAACTATTGGCATGGTAAATGACAAAGCTATTAATTTCGCTATTTTCAAAAACAAAACTTAAATAAAAAATTTGCCATTTACAATACCAATAGCTCAAACTTTCCTAATAGGAGACCTATTGCATTCCGCCGTGTCTGTCTCCTGGGAAGCGCCAACATTTACAGGCACACCTCTCCCTGCACGCATGCGCACACAGAGACACACACGAGCACACCTACACACACGCACGCACACACACATACAGAGACCCCTCGCCGTCGCATACATACATACAAGCGCACCCCCCCAAACCCCACTTACCGCCAATTCTACACTTCTGCAGCCTCCGCGGGGCTCCCCCTCGGCCATGGGAGCCCCGTGTCACCAGCACTGCTTCCTCTCCATGGGTGCGTGTGCGGGCTTCCGAGGACGGAAGTCCCGCCCCACGTAAGTCACGCCCCATGCAAGGTTTCTGTTTCGCGCTATAGCCTGATCCGACCCAGGGGAGGGCTCAAGCAGCGTGGAGAAGTATGTCGTCGTGACACAGCAAGGCAGGATTCACCTGCCGTGCCTCCAGAAGGGGGGTGGGGGGGCATATGGCAGCGGTCAGGGCCAGCTAGATCTGCCAGTGGCAGCTTCTCCTGGTGAATTGCATTGGAAATCTGCCTTTATTGTAAATGCCACTGACTGGCACAGGATTCGCAATCCAAAGACG
Organism: Lissotriton helveticus; assembly: GCF_964261635.1. Classification (NCBI taxonomy): domain Eukaryota; kingdom Metazoa; phylum Chordata; class Amphibia; order Caudata; family Salamandridae; genus Lissotriton; species Lissotriton helveticus. The sequence goes on along the minus strand of NC_136068.1, from coordinate 283,642,273 downwards.
TGGAAATACATTCAGAATATTGTTTAATTGAAATCCGCTCCGTGTGTTATGTTTTTTGGAGCACGTCTCCTTCTGAGGTTATCAGAATTTTGTCAGTGGAAATTCTAGCAACAGTTTTCTTTTAATCAGTAGGCCACAGATAAAGGCAGACCGTCTGTCCATTTGACCTGACATCTGTAACCCTAGGTGACATTGATCCGGTGCTGCCCTGTGAAATTTCGAGTTTTGGTCGGATGATGTTGCTTGATATTTGTGGAGGTGCCTGCGGCGACGTTGTGCAGCTTCTGTGAATCTAGGTCAAATTGGATAAGTGCTGCCAGGTTGTAGATGTGCATGCAGGCCGGGTGCTCCTATGTAGTACTTCTAGATGTTAGCTGGGTGCTCCCAAGTGTTAGTTGTTGATAAATCCAAGTGCTAGTTGTGTACATTGCGGGTACTTCCATGTAGTAGCTGTGACTTAGTGCGGTGATGCTATGTGATAGTTATGTATATTGGCAGGGTAGGCCATGTTGTGAATGTTGGTCCGTTGCTACCATGTGATTGCTGTGGATATTGACAACTGCTGTGGCATTCATAGTTGTGGCTATTGGCCTAGTGGTTACGTATGCTAGTTGGGGTTGTTTGAGTGGTAATTCTATGTAGTTTGAATGTTGGTCTGTTGCTACCATGTGACTGCTGGGGATATTGACAGCTGCTGTGCATCCGTAGTTGTGGATATATTGGCCAGGTGATTACATGTGGTAGCTGTGGTTGTTTAAGGGGAGATGCCATGCAGTTCTGATTGTTGGTCTGATGTTACCATGTTGTTGTGAATGTTGTCAAGTGCTTTCATGTGAGTGTTTGCGGAACAATGCCATGTGATAGTTGTTGAAGTTAGCAGGGAGATTTCATGTTGCTGTGGATGTTGGGCGGGTGCTACATTTGAGTTTTTTTGTGTATATTGATTGGTGCTGCCACATCGTATTTGTGGAAATTGACTTTGTTACTTTGTGAATACCAGGACAATGGGGAAGAGTGCCTGTATTTCTGGATGCTGGTTGTGTACTACCATATGAGTGTGAATGTTGGCAGGATCTTCCATGTATTATTTGTGGATGTTAGCGGGATGGTGTCAAAAGGTAGCTGTGGATGTTGGATCAGTACATCCAAGTGGTACATTTTTATGTTTGATGGGTAATCTCATGTAGTAGTTGTGGATGTTGGCTGGAACACCATGAGTAGTAATTTTGATATTTGTTAGGTGACCGCTTTGTTTTTTTAAATATAGATATTGGTCATAAATCTAAGCATGCCTGTCCTTTTAAGGCCTCATTATTTTTTTTACCTGTGAGAGGTAAAGGGGAGCCCCCAGAGCCGCTCACATTCCCCAGCGCGGCTCGCTGTCAGGAGCGGGGACGGTGGGGCAGGAAAATGCACCCAAGCAAAACTCTATTGCTCGGTGCAGAGCTGTTCTCAGGCTCACTGGTAAGTGGGGATCATTCCCATGGCCTTTGGCAAAATGGCAGGCGGGATCGTCTCAACGCGAGTTTAAGCTATTGGCATTGGAAATGACAATGCCTTTCATTTATGTTTTAAAAACCAAAACATAAATAAAAGGCCTTGTCATTTGCAAATCATCTTTATACAACAATTCAGAGTTTGATAAAAAATTAATGTAACACATTGTAATATACAATGCCAATAGCTTAAACTTTAAAGCTGGGAGACCTATTGCATTGTAAATGCTTGTTTAAACTGATTTGATTTTTCTTTGGGAGTGGTTTCACTTGCATGAGAGCTGTACAGTGCACTTTGTACCCAGCCACTTCCGTGTACACAGATGAGCAAATACACGTATCTGCTTATCCTGAAATCTCAGCGGCATTCAAAGCATGTGTGTAAGCAGCAGCCAGGAAATAATTATGACTCCAGAGGTGTTACCATGGGCAAAGTCTAGTCAGTTTCACAACTGCTTTGCAAGCTATATTTTACAGATGTTTATCTTATCAGAAGTTATGTCTGGAAATGCCCAGGAAAGAGCCTGTGGCTCAGCATTGTGAAGAGATGAACTAACCTTGGCAAAGTGATCTCTTCACACTTGCACAGACATCTGTCCCTGACTCCAAGGATTAAATTCATGACGATTGGCAGCAGCTCATCCCTAATATACTCTTGTATCTCAATCTCATTCACTTGTATAGGTTGTGAGTTTATGGTCCAGACCATCATTTTATGTGGAGGTTTTACATTGTGTGTTTGACAAGAAATATATTTTGTCATTGTTATGTATTCTTCTTCCCGGGTTACCCGTTATATGATATCTAGTCATTAGTCTGGTACTTTCCATATGTTTATTTATCTCTGAGTACATGTTCAGGATTAAAGTGATTGTTAGCTTGATGAGAAATTGCGCATCAATTTGACTCCTGTTAGCCGGAAGCCTGAGGAATAGCTACCACATCTATATAAGGCAGTAGCTGCCCTAATGACTCACTCTTAACTAGTAACTTGGATCGCCATAAAATACATTGTGAATTGAACTGTGGATTATTTTATCTCTAAACGTTGGACTATTAAATAATTTTGCGATAGTTTTGAGTTTGAAGATTTATCAATCTGGAACATTTTATATTAGGCAACAAAATTCCCACAATGCTTCAGCATTCACTTTTCATAAATGGCAAGATGGGACCATTGTATTATTGATGGAATTGTGCACCTGGCTTGCTGAGGATGCCAGTGCTTGTTATGTGACTTCCCAGAGCTGTTGGTGGTGTTTTTGTTCCTTATCGCTTTGCATTTGTATTGTGCACAGGAAACAGTGGTCTATTTTCACAACACTCTTGCTTTGACTGATTGTTTGCAAACATTTTCTTGCATCTATGGTGGAAAGGGTGAATGATTATTAGCAGGCTAAGTGGGAAGCTCTTGGTGCTGTGTCTGAGGCACCAAGACATGCTCTGGGTAGTGCACCTGGTCATAGCATCCGGGCTTGTTAGAGGTTAAGAAGAAGAGCAGGAAGTTAGGTAAAGTAACTTGTAAACATTGGCAAATTCATCCTCGTATTGAGGATGGGTGATTGATGCCAACGTTCTGTAATTTACATGAGATGCTCTGAGAGTCACATTCAGTGGACAAAAGTGTTTATGGTCCTGGGTAGTGCAGAATGTGTATGCTATGTACGATATAATTCCTAATCCCGAACTAAAACATGTGAGCTGAGTACAGTCCCAACCGGCGGGCGTAGAAATTGTTAGATCAATGCTTTTTAGTGCTCTCTTCCAGGGGAGTAGAGTCAGAAGACCCCTTATTGCCCCCCCCTATACCCCTCGAGTTTAAAAGATGATGATTGTAATGACTGTGGCATGCATCGAATTTGTCTGGGGCCACAAACTCCAAAAGAGGGTTTGTTAGATTAGTAAATTTAGTGAAGATTTCAGATATCCCTGTTGAATGTGAGAGAATCAAACATGAACTTCATTGATGTGCACATTTAGTTCAGTTTGAGCCTCACTCAGAGGACTCGTTGAAGGAAAATAAAGCACACGCCCCCTCTTTTTAAGTCTGCGCGTAGCCACGCTGCTGTTCTTGTACCCTCTGGAGAGGCTCCCCAGGCAAATAACTGTGGAGGGAGTGACATTTTTAGTTTGTGTTTGTCAGTGTGTCAATGGGGTAGATGATTTAGGGAACATACAGAAAACATGTAAGGCCCTTATGTAGTCATGATATGGCTCCAATAGTGTGTGCCCTATGTAAAAGTAGATTCTAATATTTAAAGTAGATTTTAACTTGGCTCGGTTAACTGGGCAGACTAATGCCACTGGGTGTCCACAGAAGAAAGATAGTGAATGTTGGGAGGAGAGACCACAGCACATAAGACGTTTCCAGTACTAGTATACCTTTACTATCATTACCTAAAATCTTTATGGAGGACATAATTGAGATATTAAAATAGATAAGATGTCTCGTTACTCAAAACTGAAAACAGCATCTGTAAATAACATTTACACTGTGCTTCAGGAACTATTTGCATCATAATTACACGTATGTGGAAATAACTGTGAAATACCGTGTATTCATCCTTTTTACTCATGGTATTAGCTTTTACATACTGGTTTCTGCCCTCCGGTAGAATATTATGCTTGTTACTCACAAGCTACTCAACAGGTTCATAGCACGTCAGTAGAGGAGAAACAACGCAACAACAAAAAAAATGATTTAGCAGGATTATCACCTATATATTTGAAGTAAACAGTCTGAAGTCGCGGAGGAGCCTTGGTAGCTTCTGTTAGGAAAGAGATGGATTTATACATAAAAGAAGAGGGACGTTCCTTTACTTCTCAAAATTCAGAATTCAATTAGTATTTCAAATACGATAGCTTATGGATATAAAGGAGTTCCAATAGAGACATGACATGAAAAGGTATATACGTGTATTAACCTCTTTTATCCACAGAATCCAGGTGATACAAGGTAAGGAGGCATACCTACAGGTGAAAAGAGCCAGTCAGAGGGATGGGAAGATCATAGCTACGGCCATTGAGACCTACAGGCTAGAAGGAAAAAAGTTGCAGTTGCCACCCATATTCGCATTGGAACATATTATGAGTTGAGAGCGAATTCTGCTCACTGGTGCTTTGACTAGGAACTGTCATAACACCTAAGAAACTTGGGTGCAACTGTAAACAAGTCAATCTTGTCCAGTATGTAAAGGTCGTAGTCTACAGGGTCATAATAAAATATTTTAGAGGTTGCCTCACCCAAAACGTATTATAGTATGCTTCATCAAAGGCAAACTCTCACACTAGGGTAGGGCAGTGCTACTTCACTGGACTCAACTATATACAATTGGGAGTTCTTAGTTACTTTTTACAGGACAAATTCACCAGTCTAGATCAAAACCTAAAATTAACTAAGGGTATAGCAAAAGGAGATTCTTTTACTGATGGGTACCCCTGGTATAAGCTAAAATCAGAGTTGTGGTATAGTGGTAGAACATAATGGTTCACCTAACCACTCGAGAATACCAACATGTTTTGACCTAACTATAGTGCTATAAATGGTCAAAGGTCTTTGTCTGGGTCAAAGAACTCTCTATCCACTTAACGTATATGCTAGATGCAAACAAAACAAAGAGTATGCTCTGATACCAAAGGGATGTCCATTATAACATAAACCCAATTTGGGGAAACTACAGGCTTCATGGTTCAGAATGAGGGATGTCTCCTCTGTAGTCACACATTTGTCAAGAGGTAGAGGTAGTCTCATCCTGCTGTAGCCTCACCCTCTTCAACGTCTACATGAGCCCCCTCGCGGCCATCGCACGCCAACACAACCTCAACATAATCTCCTACGCCGACGACACCCAGCTGATCCTCTCCCTGACCAACGACCCCACCACCGCCAGAGCCAACCTGCACGAAGGGATGAGAGATGTAGCCGAATGGATGACGACCAGCCGCCTGAAACTGAACTCGGACAAGACGGAGGTCCTCATCCTGGGCTCCTCGCCCTCCGCCTGGGACGACTCCTGGTGGCCCCCCGCCCTGGGCACCGCACCCAAACCGACGGACCACGCACGCAACCTGGGCTTCATCCTGGACTCCTCCCTCTCCATGACCAGACAAGTAAACGCCGTCTCCTCGTCTTGCTTCAACATCCTACGCATGCTACGTAAGATCTTCCGGTGGATCCCCACCGAGACAAGGAAGACGGTCACCCAGGCCCTCGTCACCAGCCGACTGGACTACGGCAACGCCCTCTACGCCGGAACCACCGCCAAGCTCCAGAAGAGACTCCAGCGGATCCAGAACGCCTCGGCCAGGCTCATCCTCGACATCCCTCGACGCAGCCACATCTCCGGACACCTGAGAGATCTGCACTGGCTCCCGGTCAACAAGAGAATCACCTTCCGTCTCCTCACCCACGCGCACAAAGCCCTACACGACCAAGGCCCGAGCTACCTCAACAACCGGATCAACTTCTACACTCCCACGCGCCTCCTCAGATCAACCAGCCACGCCCTCGCCGCCGTCCCCCGCATCCAAAGAGCGACAACAGGAGGAAGATCCTTCTCCTACCTGGCCGCCAAGACCTGGAACTCACTCCCGACCGACCTGCGCCTGACCCAAGATCACCTCTCCTTCAGGAAGAAGCTCAAGACCTGGCTGTTCGAGCAGTAACGGCACCCCCCCCCCACACCAGCGCCTTGAGACCCTACGGGTGAGTAGTGCGCTCTATAAATGACTTGATTGATTGATTGATTATGTCCCATTCAACTGGGTCAGGGGTGAAATAGGTGTCTAAAATACACAAATGAGTTTTCATAGTAGTCTGATGTATGTAGAAACTGATGAAAAATACATGGTAAACTACAACAGATTAAAGCTTACATCTTACAGGGCCTGCTTTGCAAAACATTTTCCATTCATGGCTAGAGAGGCAAGGCAGCAGGGTAAGTTTAAAGGGAGATCGGTAAAGCAAAGCAGGAAGTATATGCAGTAAGGAGCTGAGGAAAGGGACATATAGCATGGGTTCTGTGTAGAGAAGGGGATATTGAGCCTCAGAATGAGAGGGGGGCCTTGCATGGATTTGGGGATAGGGAAGAACGTTGACATGAATGGAAAAACACAAAGAAAACTCAAATGTTTTTGCTCAGTCAACTTTAGTGACACTATTATGATACGTAACACACAATAAATTCACTCATTCCTTACTCATGATTTAGATTACTTAAAGATATAGGGCTGTTAGAAGGCGGCCTTCCCGTGCACACCGTTGTTGTCAAGTGCGCGACCCGGACCCCCAGCTCCCACGTTAGGTCAAGAAAGGACACCGTCCGAGACAGCCCTGCTGACCCCCTTAGTAGCTTGACACGAGCAGCCAGGCTTATCTCCAAGGCACGAGTGTTCAGTATGTGCAACCACGCCCACAGCAATCCCACTGATGTCACCACAAATGGACTCCAGACAAGTTTGTATGAAACTAGCATACTTTATATAAAATGATATACAAAATGACCACACAATACAACTCCCACATATATACACTGGGTCATATCACTAGATTCACACATGTTGCAAAATACGAGGAACACTCCACTACCACAGTGAAACAATGCAATGCGTAGCGTCAAGCTCATGTACTGAGTCAACACATGATAATGCAACTCGGTTCGCTACCAGCATGCCCTGTTCAAGGGAGGAATACAGCAATGGGTCACGCTGCTATTACGTAAAGTGCGATAGGAAAACAATGCAATGTGTATCACCACCAGCATGCCCTGTGCAATGAAGGAATAAGGTAATGCGTCACAGTGCAATTCAGTACAGTGCAGTAAATAACCAATGCAGTGCGCTACGCTATGATCCTTTATCCTGCAAGAGAAACATAACATAATGTGTAGCGCACTAACCCCTGAGTTCGTTAAGCACCTCTAGTGTCAGACATTGTCCAATAGTTCATGAACATGTTAGCCCAGCACACTCAATATACAAAAGTCACAGGCACTATCTGGATTTGTGATACGACGGACTTTGCCGAGGACCCTTGCTGGACCGGGACAACTCTACCTGGCACTTTGTGCTGATCAAAACAAGAAGAATTACCCGCTAAAACTACATGGAAACTAACTATTAAGGAAGCGCATAAAATCTGAAAAATCTTCCGTCCTGACCCAATGAGGAATTAACTATTAGAATATTTGTATTTTACATTGCGAGCCCTGAAGAAGTCCCTGGATGGGACGAAACGCGTTGGCGGTTTCAAAAGTTTTTTAAAGAATGAAAAATAAAGAATGAACTGAAATCCAACATCGACTCGCCTTCGAAAAATTTCTGTATTACTGACTGTATACTTTGTGACATTTGTATATTGAGTGTGCTGGGCTAACATGTTCATGTATATCTGAGGAATGCTAGGTTCTTTGAATCAGCTTCTGAATTTAGGAGGTATAGGGAATTGTGCCTCCAGCCCGTGTCTGCACCGCTGTGCTTCTTTAATACTGATAAGGGATTTTTTTGAACTTGTGCTGGCATCTATGCTTTGATTCCCAGCTTTGTATATATTGTCCAATAGTTCGATAGTTCGTTAGCAGCAAATAAGCAAAGTGTTATACGACTGTTTTTAGACGTTGTGCGACCGGTTGTCCCCAACACGGATAAACAATGACACCCAAGTTCAACTCCGGGCCCTAGCCCCTGTACTGCCTGGTCCGGGACCAGCACGGACTGAGATCTGGGCCGAAGCAACAGGCACACACAGCTGCCAGCAGCAAGATGCCGAGAGAGTGTCCCTCAGGGCCCGCACCCCGCCCCAGATGAGTATCCACTTTACCTGCTGGGGCACGACCCCACTCTCCTCTCCTGCCGCAGCAGCTTGGCCTCACTCCAGAACCTTGTCACCACGGGCAAGGTGCACTCGGGTCGTTAGTTCAGCTCCTGCGGGGCTGCCGGTCCGGGCCGCCAATGTTCAGCGCAAACTCCTTCCACACAACGATGGTGCTACCTCACGTTGCCTTCGAGGGCCCGATCACTTGGCCCCCCTCTCCAGCGCTGTTAGGACTTCTTCGCTCCCTGGTGCTCACCGCTCCCCGGTACTCCTCACCAGCACCTCCGGTGGCACCTTCGACACGCACCCCCGGCACGCCCGAGACTCACTCCGTCTCCTGGTGCACACGTTCTTCAGGCGCTCTCCACTAACGCCCGGGTCGCACTACGACACGCACACTGCGCATCTGAGTCTCACCTCTCCTCCTGGTGCACACAAGGTACCAGGCGCTCTCCACTAACGCCCTGGCTGCACCACCACAGGCCGACTCGCTTGTTGGACACTCACTCCTTCTTAGTGCCCACAATGTCCCGGCACTCTTCACGAGTGCCTGGACTGCAGTGCGACACGCACCCCCTGCGCATCCCGAATCTCGGCTCTCTTCCACAAAGCCCACAATCCACAGGCGCTCCAATGCCTGTAGCCACACCAAGACACGCACCCTGCGTGTCAGAGTCTTGATTTGCTCCGGGTGCCCACGATCACCTTAGGCAGCTCTTCGAAGGACTCAGGCTGCCACAACCCGGTCCCACCACGCGCCACTTGAGACTTCCTGGAAACGTTTATGTTCCTGTGTTTCTGAACCGGGAGCCAGCTCACCTCAGGCCCTTGGGGTACAGGACGTAGCACACAGCAAAGTCCTGCTCAGAAAGAAGGGGGGACACGACCCACTGCAGCGCCCCTTCAGTCTCTCCAAGGTCAAGAGCTACAAACTGCCCACAAGCCCCAGATCACGAAGCAAGGGTCAAGCGTCTCCCGCAGCCTATTCAGCAACTCTTCCTGAGGCAGAGGTTTTCATCTAGATCGCGGAACGGTCAAAGCCGCCAGAGACTTCACCAGTCCACTGCATCTTCAAAGCTCTCCCAGCACTTCTCAGAACGATACCGAGACTGCTCTCGATGACATCATCAACATAACCAAAGTCTTGGGATTACAGTTCTTCCAGTTATCCCCTTATTGTCTTTGAAGTTTCCTTGTGCTCAGGGGTCCTCCGAACCCTCCCTAAATCAGTCTTGCATATCTCCCCCCCAGTGTCACCGTCCTGTCTTTGATACTGGGAGCCGGGATCTTTAATCACTCAGAGAGAGATGGATCTATGGTTTATGGCTCTTCACCTCGCTAAGCCTCTCCTTCCCAGCGCTCCAGGTGAAGGACAGCCTGGCGCCATCTCCACCCCTCCCCTGGAGCACGACCTCCCTCAGCCTTACTCACCTCTCCCAGATCCAGGCAGGCAATTCACATTCTGCTGAGACTCACAAAAAGGTCTAAAGCACAAACTCGGCCATTTTCTCAAACAGCGGTTTCTGGACACAAAGCGACAAAACCATCTACCCAAAAAGATGCGTTATGACGCTGTTAGTTCAGACATACCACAAACTTCACTGTTTCTTTTCCAATTCTTGGGAAACTAGGCAAACAATACTACACCCAGCCCCCCCCATTCTGTCCTACGGGCTGTCCTACAGGGGTGCCCCATGTGTATGCAAAAGGGAAAGTAAGGCCAGACAAGTGGTAGCACTTGTCAGGACAACATGCTAATTTAGCATAATAATCGCAGGCCCTACACTGAAGACCTGCGTTCCCGCTCTGTGCATTTCTTTAGTACTGGCTCTGGCACACACAGTGCACATCACTTAGGGATCTTGCTAGTAAGGCAAACACACCAATCAGAGACAACCAAAAACCACTACAATTTATACAGGGAACATCTGTCCTTGCACACTGATTAGCAGCGGCAAGTACCTACAGCATCTAACTTCACAGGCGGCAAAGGCAAAAGGTCAGGGGTAATCACGCCAAGCTATGGCAGGTCTAACAAGGGCCCTGAACTTTCTTCCCAGATTAATCAAGGCACGTATCTCGAACAGCAATTTTTCAGTTGCTTTCTAGAATTCAGCTACACAAAGTTATTCATGGCGGCTGTCAGTGTAGCATTACATCCCCTCCTTTCTACTTCATTACGGGTACTCACATCAGTTGCACCTTCTCACATCATGATTCTGCCTATCAATAAATGCTTCATCTTTGTCTTTCTTCTACTCCACAAAGCAAATGGCTTTGCTGGGCACTCACAACACACCCTACCCCACTGGTACACCCACCCCATAATTCACTCTCACCTACTTCTGCCCTCTTCACACCATTAACTTCTAATGTAACCCTCTACACCTAATCTATCCCGTCCTCTAAAACAGACTAAACACTTGACACAAATGTCACAATATTGAACTCTTAAATATTTCTTCCTATGTATTGACCTTTAGGTTTGTAGCAAAATAACCTAGATTACTTAACATTTTAGTCTCACCTGCCCCACACCACTTCACTGCATTCATATGTGGGTCAGTCACGATCAGGGATACTTGAATCAATCAATCCAAATGACACAGCAACACCAGACATCCTTCACCCCAAATGAACATATTCGCATACACCGTGCATCATTAAAAAAGGCTGGTTGGTTCTCATCCATAACATTAATAATCACACACACTCTAATATTAGTTATCTTCTTTCACCTTTCGAACACCACTCTGTTATCTCTCCATTCAAAGCACACTTCATAGCCCTTCACCACCCAAAAGGAATCATTGACCCCTTCTTATAATTGAGGACCTCAACCTCAGCCATTAAAAACAAATTCATTTAAATAAATTTCTTTCTCACCACTCAAAGTCACTCCTTCCTGACACACTAAATGTCAATTCACATAATCGCATTCTGCCCTCCCATACACTCAACCACTCCCTTCCCACCATAAGACAATCCGACCACGGCATTATATACCTGTCAGTCACCATCCCCGTGCCCAAGCTCTTCCACCCTTGATCTCTGTCATCCTTTGGAAATGTTTCCCAAACGCCATGCCAGAATTTGGAAATCAGAGTCACAATGATCGTAGAAATGTATCGATCTCCACATCCTGTGGAGAACTCGACAGTAGTCTTGAAACAGCATTTCACCTGAACTGTCCCATTTGTAAATTCACTACTGCAGCCTACAGACCCCTCGTCATCAATCTTAGATCACTCCATCTACCTGAACATTAAAAACCTGTGTTTGCACTCCTTCGGAAATGGAGGAAAAACTATGCCACGTGTCACCTTGAATCTCATAACCAAGTGAAACATGCTCTAGCATTTTTTCTCATGCTTCTAAAATCAACCTTTTTTCTAACTCTCATCTCCTAATTAGGCTTTCACCGTCAGTGCATTACCACCCTTTTTTCCCACCTCACGCATTTGTTATTCATTACGTCCTCCAACCTGAAAACTTCACAACTCAATTCTCTTTTAAGATGTCTGCAATTAGAACTAACTGAAACATTCCTCTTAAGCTCACTTTTGTTACTCAGAAATCTCTCCTAGCTTCCCTAGTATCTCAGCTTTCTAATTTTCCACCCTCTGCTCTAGCTCAACATATGCCGATCCTTAAAGCTGTTAACTTATCTGTGTCTCCATTGGATCGATTAATTTACTAAATCATAAAACCACTAGTTCTTTCTTCTTATTTCCTATCGTTACTGTCATCTCTGTAAACTACTTATTGTCTTAAGACAAACACCTGTCTTGCTATAAATCGTCATGAGTCATACCACTACAGTACAAACACTGTAGATGCTACAGCCCCTTTTAAATATCACCCTTTCTGTCCACTACCATTTTTCTCTTAGTCCTGAAAGACTTTTGAATAATACCCAGATTGCTTTTCTTACTGTGCACAGCTGGATGAGGCCCCATGAAACACTTTTTTGAGCTCTGCCTTCTGCTGAAATTGCCCTGAAACCGATCAACATCACTTCCCCTTTCTCATCCTTCTTGATCACGCGTCACTTCATGCCTTAATTCCGTGGGTTCCGTTTGTGCTTTTCTTAAGTTGGTGCACAGTGACCTCCTTTCCTTCACTTATGTTTTATTCATTTGGGCTACCTAAGTAGCAGCGCCACATCACAGGAAAGAGCCAAGAATGCAAACACGCAGAGGAGATACAGCATTACAGTCCCACCTAGACTACACCCAAACGACATTTCTAAACATTCACTGGCCACTCCTGTGGTGTAGAACATTAATTAAATATATTTATCTTCCAAGGTATCAAGCAATGATAACCAAGAACATGCTTTTCTTAGTTTCAAATGTAGTGAAATGTTATACCCCAACTGTTTTGATAATCCTGATGAATCCCGCCAAAAGGGATTTTTGGTAGAGTAGTCAATGGATAGCTGAAAATAATTTTTTGAAGACATTATTCTAGACGTTATATACTATGCAGTGATCATTTTAGCCTTCCTGAAAGCCAAACCGTATGACATAAGATGCATGAATGTCTATTACATTCATAAATATGTGTGTACTTTATTAAGCATCCTGTGTGCATGAAGTATTTTCAGCATATGGAACATTTTACATGCTGAAAAAGGTGTTTCGAACGTAATATCGCACTATTTTTATACTCTCACATCAAAGATGATGGAGCTCCATCATCTTTTCTACTCCTGAAGAGATTACTTTTTCATGTGACAGAAGTACATTTCTGTACTTCGCAGGGTAGATGATGGCATGCAAAGTTATAAAAAATTGTGTGTGGCAATCCATCCACCTTTGGACTCACACATTCCTGTTATTTGTGTTATTTTTACAATTAGGCAATGTATTTTTGCAAGTACATTTTCCATATTCATAAGTGGTCTTTGCAAGAGTAAAATAACACAAATACCAATTTTTATGTATCTGATATGGACTTGACCTTTACAAATTGCACTTTTTGCGTACTAAAGATATACTGATGTGTTAAGATGAATTAGTCCCATTTAGGTCTCAAACATTGCCCTTCACTTCTTGCAAATGTTTTCAGTAAATTGCAGGTGAATATGTATGATCTCTTTACTCAACCAAATTAGACAATACATTATTTTGTCAGTGACAGTGTTGCTTTGAAACTCATGCAGTTTTGTAGATCTGTATGGCGCCTTTGAGAATCAGCTGTATGTGACCAGCTTTTGACCTCTTCTCTCTGTATGTGTTTTATATGTGCGTTTGAAGGTTTGAATCCTTTCATGGATGAAACAAAATGCTCATTGTTGTCATGTGTGTAGTTTTTTTGCAATTGTAGGAAGTGGGTTATTAGTTGAGGGAGGAAGGTACCTTCAGCTGTTAATAATACCACAATCACTAATAAGCTCCAGTCAAGTCTCAGTAAATTAATCCTTCTGAACCCTTGGTAGGTTGACAGGCGATCAGACAGGCTTAACTTAGGAGATGGTGTATGAAGCATTTAATAGCAACAAACCAGTAAATAAGTAAAGGACACAGCACAATAAAAATGCAACACCAATCCATACTAATAGAGAATATTTGTATCTTTAAAATGAAACAAAAACTACAAAAATCCTATGTAAGGAACCGGAGATATGAATTTTATAAGTAAACATTTTAAAATGTACATTCTATGGCCAAAAAGCTGAAAGCACCATTTGCAGCTATCTGGTCTTGCTGGACTGAGACAAAGTCAAGATCACGATAGAGTGCGGGTCGGATAGGTTGAGTGCTGGGTCCCGGTCAACTTTTTACCATTGTACTGTGTCCATTTTTTGGGAGCTTTTTCTCTTGACTACGAACCTTCAGGTACCTCTGATCTGGAGTTGGGTTCGACGACGACGGCCTGCTGCAACGTGATGCCTTTGCGGGTCTCTGCAGGTCCTTATCCTCTATGTCGATGGGGAGCTCCAGAGCTTTCAGCTGCAGAAACCAGCATGGTCTGGTAGTTTCTCGAGTCAGCAGCATGACTCTTGAGGTCGAGCCCGTCTTCTTCTGGAGCTTATTTACAAAAATTTGAAAAAAGATCCCAAACTTTCAAAACGTCTTCTGAATGGGTTTTTTTGTGTTAAAATGTGTCCAGCAGTAGCGACCAAGGGTTCAGAATCTCTGAATTGCTTCTTTGGGACTGGGACGCAATTTCGCATAAAGCACCTGGTCAGTTCAGGAGAATCCAGTTGTAGCTCGTCAGCTGAAATAGTCCTTTATTTGGATGTTGCTCTGGGAGTCCACTCCTTTTCCTTGTATCAGGCACAGTCTTTCTTTTGTGAAATTCTGAGAGTGCAGCAGTTGTATTCCTTCCGAGTGCAAGCCCTTTGTAATCCAATGGTCCAGTAGGGCAGTCCTTCTTCTTTAGATGTTTCAGGCAGGGATCTGAGGGGCTACTGCAGATCGTTTATGGTTTCTCTACATTCTGGGCCGGCAGGGGGTGGGCACACCAACCAATAGGGTTTAAGCTGCCAAGCTCTGCTGTGACCACTTCATGCGAAGTGCTGCATATTTCTGCCCCAAAATGCACTGTTCTTCAAAATTTTAAATGGAGACATTTCTCCTTCAAGTGTGTGTTTGGCAAACCCGACCCACAGGTGTGGCTAATATTTCACTACACTTCCTATCCAGCCCCTCTCTTCATCTAATTAGGGGGGATCCCGTTTGGCTGGGATCAAGGAAATGGAGGCTGTCCTGGATCCTGTGACATCTGTTCTCCTGATTTTGCAGTCCAGTGTATCACCCCAGCCCCTTTCTCTTCGTTTCTTCTCTAGGAAGCAAATCTCCTCCCACCAATTTTTATGTTAAAACCAGTCTGTAAGGCAGTCCTTGCTATAAAAAGACACCAGACACCATAGCAGTGCACACATAAGTGTTTTAAGTCCACTGGGGTCTCTAAACCTACATGTCCTACCATATATTAGTGACTTACAGATAGGCTGTCTTGGCCAATTAGAATTATATCACTTACCATATACCTTTGAAGGACAGTGTGATGAACCTGGGCTTGATTAGTAGAACCCAGGGCACTTTCATTGTGAGTAACCACCAGTATCACTTTTTCATTTCATAAAGCTTTATTCGGAGCATTTAAAAACATGTCCATAAAAGCACAAACAGTTACAAATACTAACATTTCATTAAACATTACATATTTCCTTAAAAAAACACATAATACATAATATCCAGAGGGGGATGGAATAAATATTTAAAATATTCAAGATAGTTAAAAACACATTCTTTTCCTGGCGCCAATAGCTTTAAGCAAGAATGTTGCAGTAAAAAAGAAAATGTCCGGATGATTCAAATTAAAAAGCAGTCTCATAGCATCCGTAGTTGTTCTCACTCCAAATCTATTTAACATGGGCTTCAAATAAAATTTCCGTAATTCCCTATACAATTCGCATGTTAATAAAAAGTGCTTAGTGCTCTGTTCCGTTTTGTTATCACATTCACATGGGCCAATAGGGCGCATTTTAATGTTAGGGCACGCAACAAGATAGTGTACTATTCCCATCCTCATTCTGGTTAGTACAAACTGATGCGAGACTCTAGTCACTTGTGACAAATACGGGCTAAAACCGATAAAATCATTCATGCTATTGTACAGTACACATGTGGATAATTTAGAATCCTCCAAAAAGTGGCGTTCATTGCAGTAATTCCAGAATTTTTTTTTCATATTTGATTTGGAGATATCCGAGACACTGTGAGGATCGATAATCACATTGGTCCCAAAAATCTTTTGCGAACATTCGATAATGTATTTAATCCAAGGGATCTTTAAGTGCTGGTCTAATGAGAGACAGTCCTCAATAATTGCTCTGTTCAATGAGGTACCGTCACTCAGCCAAATTGAGCGCCACAGTAATAGGGGCCTTAACATAATCATATCGCTTAGGGTTTGAGTCCCTGTTTCCTTGTGAACCAAGGAGTTGGAGGTAGACTTGGGTAAACACAGGAGCCTTTTCAGGAAGATATTCTCCTCTACCTGAAGACTCCTAGCTGGTGACACACCCCAAACGCCAGCCCCGTAAAGGGCCGCAGAAAGACATCGAGATTGGTAAATTTTTAACATGTCTTTAATACGTCTATTCCCCAGCTTCTTGGCAAATAAAAAGACCCCGTTGGCACTCCTAATCATCTTTGTTCTGACAGCATTATGTTCAGTGACCCAGCTCCCATTATTGGAAAAAGTAATTCCCAAATAGCAAAAATGTTCAACTTTTTTAACCAATTCACCATCAATAAAATAATGGGTTTTACTTTTAGTTTTAGCTATTCCGAGCCCACACTCCATGACATATGTTTTTGATTTATTGATCACCAGTTTCCTATTTTTAATAAATCGTACAAAACAGTCCATTAAACGTTGAAGACCCAGGGGAGTCCTTGACAGTAACACTGCGTCATCCGCATAAAGTAATACAGGTATATTAAGATTATTGACTCTAGGGGCATCCGCAGTGACTGTCTGCAGGGCGGAATCAACTTCATTTATGAAAAGGGTAAAGAGCAGGGGTGCTAAAACGCACCCCTGTCTAATACCCCTTCCAATCCCAAACTTAGTCGTACACTCTCCATTTGGTCCATAACGGACACTGGTGCTAAGCTTTTCGTACAGGCGGGCAATGAAATATATTATGCCTTCGGGTGCCCCCATTTCTAATAACTTGACCCATAATATAGCGTGGTCTACCAAATCAAAAGCGCTGCTTAGGTCAGCAAAACATAAATAAAGCGACCCTTTTTTGGCCTGGGTGTATTTCCCTACCAAGAGCTCTAAATTCAGGCACTGTTCGATGGTACCACGGCCTTTTCTAAATCCAAACTGGCAATTACTTAAGATCTCATTGGTTTCTGCCCACTCCTCTAGTCTTACTAGAAGGACCCTGCTCATGATTTTGACAGATGAGTCCAGTAAGGATATTGGTCGGTAATTTTTAGCATCCCCCCGGTCACCTTTCTTATAAATGGGGACGATTATTGACTCTTCCCAAGTAGACGGTATTTTACAACAAATGGCTGCATTAAAGATTTTGGTCAACAATGGACCCCAAATCTCCGGTGCAGTCTTGTACACGTCTATGGGGACACCATCCGGGCCCTGAGCCTTTCCTCCTTTACTAGTTCTTATACTAGCCATGACTTCATCTGTAGTAATATCTAGGGCTATGATGGGCCAGCCTTCTCTATGAGAAACTGTTATATTACTTGAATCAAAAATACTAGAGAAGTGTTGGATCCAAGATTCCATGCTCACATTTGATGTGAGTACTGGCGCCTTATCATCTTTTAGGAATGGACTATTCACCGTGGACCAAAACAGGGTACAGTCCTTCGTATCCGCTGCTTGACTGAGGTTGTCCCACGCTTCTTGCTGTAACTCAGCTTTTCTACATTTAAAGGTCAAATTATAACCCTGCCTAAGTTGAGTCACCAGATTCTTATCCCTTGGTTTAGCTGCCAAAGCCTCTTTGAGATCAACCCGGGCAATAGAGCAAGCATGATCGAACCAACCCCATTTACACCTTTTTTTATGCCCAGCCTCTTTAGTAAACTTCCTGTTAATGGTTAAATTGATTCTATTAAAGTGGTCAATACTGACTGTCGAGGTATCATCCTGTTCTAGAATTGCCATGATCTCCATCAGACAATTAGAAATAATGGAATCAGATATTATGTCCGCTTTTTCTCCCTTCCATCTCAGTCTGTACCCATTCTGTCTATGGGGTTCAATATTAGCAAAACCCTGTTCACATACATAGACATTATTCCAGAAAGTTAATTCTGTTGTCAAACAGTTATGATCACTTAACATAATATCAATCACCTTAGGCATTGGGCATAACGAAACAAGGGTTGAAGACATGCAAATAAAATCAATAACGGTATTGGCGCCCCTTCCTTTAAAAGTTGGGATATTTTCACCCACATCGTTTTTGGCATTGTCCATAATTTCCAAATCGTAC
Organism: Lissotriton helveticus; assembly: GCF_964261635.1. Lineage (NCBI taxonomy): Eukaryota > Metazoa > Chordata > Amphibia > Caudata > Salamandridae > Lissotriton > Lissotriton helveticus. Next base: position 283,623,972 of record NC_136068.1, on the reverse strand, counting down.
TGTATCAGAAAGTTATTCAAGGTTTCCCCATAGGTGTGATGAGGAAAATGGACATCAGCATCCCCCAGACGGTTATACACACCGCATCCCTTCTGAGAGGATAGTGGGCACACAGAAACATTAAAATCCCCCACGAAAATAAATTCAAATATACCATTAAAATTCTTCACAAGATTCTTCAATGTCTTATCTAATTCATTAATTGCAACATGTCTAGTGCCATCGAATATATTATTGTAGAAATTAATCAAAAGTATATTTCTACCAGCTTCTTGTGCAAGCCATAGAATTTGTGAATGAGCCCCCACTTTAACATACTTTTTCACTGAGATAGGTAGTTTAACTGAAATCAACACCAGCAACCCTCCTTTAGCTCTACCGTGGGTTGAAGGCAATGCTGGGAGTTCGTAGGATACAAAACCATCGATGCCTTTGAAATTTTTGCACCAGGTTTCCTGTAGGCAAAGAATATTGAATAAATCCACAAAATCCTTCCATCCTAACGTATCCTCCTTAGCCACTAGTCCAGCGATATTCCAGCTAGCAATATGACAAATTACCTTTTCTCTTTCTTGACTTGCGGTAAGCTGTTCAACACTAGATATGGACATGTTATTCCCTGTATTAAAAGGCTCTATGTTACATATTGAATTTGAGACTTCTCCCCCTATCAGCGTACAGTCTAAGCATACATCATTGTCCGGTTCATCAATAGACATAATTACTTCCTCATTGATATTACTATTTACAATGTCCCTTAAAGGGTCGGTTTCATGTCAATCATTTTGGTCTAAGTAGCTCAGGGACTGATACCTGTTCTGAGTTGGGACCTGGTAGACCATCCCACTATCAAACAGAGGGGTACTACCTAAGGTTACAAATGGGTTTGGGGTATGTACTAAAGAATTATTCCCACCTGACATAGAATTCGCCATATGCATCGGTGGGATGAATAAACCATTTTGCAAACCAGAGCAGAAGTTGGGCAACGCAGGTCTATTTACAACAGGTGGATAAGTAAAATAGCTCGTTGCCCTCTCCTTACAATTAACGGGAGGTTGCCTGCTTAGGTGATTATAAAAGTAGCCCAGTGGTCTAGCAACTACTTCTGTCTCAGACTGTGCGATTGCGGCTGCTCTAAGCAAGACAGTCGCAACGTGTTGCGGGTGTTTGAAATTAATGATCACACAGTCCCCCCCACAGGCTTTTTTGGTGTTACCAATCCAATTGACTCTTCTGATGGAGATGATTTGATCAGAATATCCAACTGGGTAGCCACAGTGGCGGTTTAGCCAGGAGATTGTTTTATTCCTCAAAGAGTCCGCCGTCTCATGATCGATAGGGGGCTGGGTTAGAATCGGGACATTAGTTAAAACCACAACGTAAGGTACACAATCAGGTGGTAGATCAACTGGGCGCCTACATATTCGTATGGGTACCCCGTTGGTTCCCCCTGTGACAGCTGATGGAGCTGACACCACTGGTGCTGGTGCTGTCTTAGGAGCTGGTAATGTAGGTCTATCATTCTGTAAAGTACCCGACATAGTGCATGTCGCCCCAGCATTTAATTGCTTTGAAGGTCTACCTGTCTCCTGGGTTGTAGTAAGTAACGGTACGGGCAGCTCTTTAGATGGATGTTTCCTGGTATTAATGGGGGGGGCACTAGTTGTGATTGGTGGCTGCACCCTATCTTTTGTAGAGACAGTAGCTATGCATGCTGGTTTTTTAATATCTAATATAGATTTTTCCAATTTATCAGCATGCTGGTCCACCGCGCCCCTTAGTCTAGCTACTTCCGCCTGTAGATCTCCAATTTTAGTTAACAAAGGCTCTAACACCATGTTAAATGTACTATGGATAGTACTCAGTAGTAGCTCAATTTGATCAGGCTTAATGGAAACAAATTTATCATATACCGAAGACCCTGTTTCCTCGATGTTCTCCGTGTGAGCGATATCTTTTTTATTCTTTCTAGTGGTGTGATTACCTCGCTTAGGAGCCGTTTTCCTGCAAGCTCGCATAAACTTGGTAGCCCTACCAGAGTGCTGAGGAGTTCCCCCAGAATAATCACATGGGTCTTCTTCCCCCCTCACCAAATTGTCTGGGACCATAGTTAGATCAACATTAACACTAGTATTGTCAGGCTCCACTACAATGTCAGTCTCATTGTCAATATTATCTATAATGTTACAGTTATTAACATCCGCAGACTGAGTCAGTGGGAGGTCTGGAACAGTACTTTTCCCCAGTGATTTCCTTCTATCATTATTGATTTTGGAGACCACTTTCAGTAAATAGTTATCCGGCAAAGTACTTTGGACAGACATTTTTGGGGTTAGTCAAAGGTCTCAAATGATTAGTTTTTAAAATAAGGGGAACAAACTTGAATTCCACGGTACATCTCCTGCAGGTACTCACAGTTCGAACCAATAGGGGTGGCCCAGCCCGGCCTCTGACGGCCACAGACGGCCCCGCCCTTGTACCGGGCTTCTCCCGCGCGCGACTCGCGGGGCGAGAGGGGGTGTCAGCCTTTTACAGGCGCCTCCGGGCGCTCTTCGCACGTCACGGGCGCGCTTCCGCCCCAGGGGCTGCTGGGGAGTGTAGTCCGCTGGACCGGGCTGCCTCCCGGCGTTCTGCTGTTGCTGCCGTTTCCCTCACGGCTCTGGCCCGATGGCGTGACGCAGGTAAGTGAATGGTGTTCCCCCACTGGGCTCCCAGGGGGTCAGCCTTTTACAGGCGCCTCCGGGCGCTCTTCGCACGTCACGGGCGCGCTTCCGCCCCAGGGGCTGCTGGGGAGTGTAGTCCGCTGGACCGGGCTGCCTCTCGGCGTTCTGCTGTTGCTGCCGTTTCCCTCACGGCTCTGGCCCGATGGCGTGACGCAGGTAAGTGAATGGTGTTCCCCCACTGGGCTCCCGGGGGGTCAGCCTTTTACAGGCGCCTCCGGGCGCTCTTCGCACGTCACGGGCGCGCTTCCGCCCCAGGGGCTGCTGGGGAGTGTAGTCCGCTGGACCGGGCTGCCTCCCGGCGTTCTGCTGTTGCTGCCGTTTCCCTCACGGCTCTGGCCCGATGGCGTGACGCAGGTAAGTGAATGGTGTTCCCCCCAGTATCACTTAAATAATGGGGGTGATCAGGGCAAAAAGGATGACTTTGCTACAGTAATGTGTTCATTTACTTAGGCAAAACTTCTCAATAACATATGTATTACAAATAACAGAATTTGTGTTTATTGTATGTTTTACTGCCTTTCCTACTTACCTAACTCGTCAAACTTTTTTTGGTTGTTGCAAGTGTCTCCATATCATAGTGCGATCCTCACAGACAGTCCTTGCCTTTAAACCATAAGCACATTCTTTTTTTCCTTTTTTTATTATGGAGCAAAAATCATATAAATTCCTATGAATACATAGATGCTTCAGGCCTCCAACAGCAATCACAAAGACATAGTATCGGCTTATTATAGGAATGCATTCCATTTATAAATATTTGAATGTTCCTCTGACCCCCAAAACAGTTCTTTTATATATCTGCTCAGATCATACTTTTGGATTTGATAGACCCAGACATAACCATTGGTAGGGTTGTCCAATACACTACCTCCAATCTTAAACATCTAAATAGCCGTATATATTTCCTGGATTTGCTCTGGCTTAACCAGTCCCTTCATCCAAATGTATTCTTTCCTCCTTGCAATATGTTCATCTTCAAAATTCATACAAATTCATAAATATATACATGATTGGCAGTAATAATTATAGACAACCAGTAGTTAATTTGCATAATCGAAACAAAGTGAGATTTTTTTCCCAAAGAAAGGCAATGCATAAAAAATGTCGAGCACATTTTCCCTATGTGTTCTTCACCTGCCATTTGTCTACCTACCTTTATTGGTACCTGTACCCTGATTGTTCACCTATTTCATCAAGTTCATCAGTTGAGCTACTACAGTGCTTGTGGTCATTTATAGCTAACATTAATATTCAAGACAATACTAAACTGCCCATTCCCCAACTCCAAATTTGTACTCCACCCATTCTGCTATTGGTGCCCAGATAGGGCACCACGTCCTCTCGCTCCCTCTCACAGTTATATAGTTTTTTTTCTCCAGATTGTACATACAAATTACTCATGGAAACCACAGCTGCACTGTTGGAGGCTCGAGGACCACCAAGCTGCCACTATACTAAGAAGTGCCACTGCCATGGCTATCAATATAAAACAAAGCTTACCTTTATTGCCCAAAAAATACAACCAATTTTAAATAGCATCAAGAGGGGGGTAAGCTCCACTTTCTCTTTAAGTACCACTTTTAAGAAAGCCCAAATTCATCTTTTAACGCCTATAGTTCGGTACATGAACAATACATGTGCGCTATACCTGCTGGGTTCTCCCCACAGTGAATACATTTGTCATCAGGTCTCTTTCCCCAACTGAACATCTTAGTGGGAGTGTAATGCAAGTTAAAGATGGTCTTATAATGTTGGCTGTTCAGACCAGCAGTAAACAATACTTCCATGCCCACTCTGAATGATTTCTGCAAGTTTATACCCTTAGTCCCCTATCTTGTTTCCCATTTTCCGACTTGATGCTCTATACCACCCGGCACTGAACCAATCAATACTTTATATATTTTCTTACTCTTGCCTACTTTATTGCCCCATATAAGTTCCAAGATCGGGATTTTATCTACAGGGAGTTGGTCACTACCAATCTTTTTTTTTTTTAGATATATTTTTATTGGCATTTAGAATAAACATAAACACAGTTGTCAAGTCACAGTTAATTTTCCACACTTCCGAGCACCCCGGTCACTACCAATCTTGAGAATAAAGTCCCTGGTCTGCAAGTACGTAAAGAAATGTTGCTGTGCCAGAACGCACTTTTTCTGAAGATCAGTAAATGAGTACATTTGACTATGTCTGAATAAATCCCCCACTCTGGCCACCCCTTCTTGCTCTCATGCATTGCTGAATTTATCGTGAAATATTGAAGGAAAGATGAATAACCTCTAAAGCTGGGGATATTTGTTGTACTTTATAATTCCTATTTTAGTCTTAAGTAAGTAATAATGTTTATTGCTTGATTACTTAAAATCATTGCAATCACAGCAACTTCACATCTCAATCTTAAAAACTAGATTACTAATTAAAAATTAATTACTAGCAAAACAACTTCCCATCACATAAAATAAGAAACAGTCCTATATATATACAATTTTAAAACGTATCAAAAAAAATAAATCCAATCACATAACATCAATAATTACAGAATAATATTGCACATTTTATATTTTAAAGGTGACGGCGTACACAGCATACTATTTCCTTATACATAATGGAAAGATATTCTAATGAATAACCATTAATTTCAGCTGTAAAACTTTACACATGTTGTAATTCAAAGCATTAATGCTAAGATGCAAAATTACCTGAAACAAAAAAGTATCTAATGTACATTTCATGCACAAATTACATTTCAAGGTGCTAATGTGCAATTTTGCAGCAACCATCATATCAAAGCAATTATAAAGTGCGTCAATGTACTGTAAAGTGCTAATATGCGATTATTACAATGACCATCATATAAAACAATAATAAAGTGCATCAATTTACGGTTGTAGTGGCATGTCAAATTGTCACCCTTGTAGCATTATTATCAAATAGTAAAGTTTATAAGCCAGATAATACTATTAGTCAGCACAGCCATAAAAATAATGGAAATCTACCTTATTGTATCAAACATTTTTTTCAATTGCCAATACAAATTTTACAAAATGACACAATCATGGAATCAGTTAGCCAGATAGTGACATGATAAAGGCCTGATGAGCAGATCTTACCCCGCTCTTCAAGAAATATGGTCTCAAAACTGTACGTTGAAGCTTAATCAACTTGGGGCACACACACACTATATGGACTAGTGTTTCATGTGGACAACCACAAAGTTTGCAGTTAGAGTCCGGCCACTGCTTGATCCACTATTACGTGCCCTCCTTTGTTGGGTTTAATCCCATACGTAACTTTAAAAACTTTCAAATACGGCTGAATACTCAGGGATTGGTATGAATTAATCACATAGGCTTTTTCATATCTTGCAGTGTAATTTGCAGGCCGATATCTCTTAGGGAAGTTTAAATATAAGATCTCCATTTAGCCCCATAGACAGACTTGTCTATTTCTTGTCAACAATTGTTCCCTAAGGATGCTGTTACTGATGTTGACAATGCGACCATGCATTTAAAATTAGCTCCTTTTGATACCAGGCTCTGTCTCTGGAGACCAAACTCCATTCTTATTCCCGCTTGACACACTGATTTGGCAATCCCAAAAGCTGCTTTGAAGACATTGGCAACCAATAAGTCAAGCATCTTCAAATCTTTCCCTCTAAAAATGGGCGAATCATACCCTATATGATGGTTGGTTGTAATTTGGCTTTAATTACTTTAAGAATAAAATCATATGATTGGCAGTTCAGTGACTTTTAAGACATTTAAAAGCATGGATCAAGTTCACAGCCTTAAGATCCTTAGGATGAAATTTAAAAAACATACGGTGTTCAAACACCACACCTAGGTATCTATACGTCTTAACAGTGTCAATTATATCTGAACTGGCCTTCCAGGAATTAAACTTCTGTTTTGCTACACCAATTTTCATCACTTTGGTTTTCTTTTACATTCAATTCAAGGCCATTCTGTTCGGTGTAGTCATCAAAGGTGGTAATAAGTCTTTGTAGGCCGATAGGAGTATGACTCACGAGGATGGTGTCATCGGCATACTGGAGGTAACTAATTTTCTCCCCCCAGCCTAGGAACATGCCCATTAACAACATCCAAATGTTGGGAAAGATCTGATAAGAATAAATTAAATAGACAGGGGGCAAGGACACAACCCTGCTTTAGGCCGTTATATGTTCTTTTTTTCTTGTTAAGGAATTGCCATCACCCAACTTAACTTGAACCCAAGTATCGGTATACAAAAGAATGATAGCCTTCAACAGTTTCCTTGAAATGCCCCGATCCACCAATTTTTTCCATAACAGGTTTCGTGGCACAGAGTCGAAGGCTGCCTTAAGATCAATAAAAGCAATGTACACATTTTGTTTATTTAAGACAGCCCTCTCCACTATTAAGGTTAGAGCCAACAAATTTGTAATAGTGGATTGTCCTTTCCGGAAACCAGTCTGATTAAATGGAATAATGCCCTCCTGCGTAGCCCAATCTTCCAATTCTATCAAGAGAGTAGAAGCGAACACCTTTGCATCGACATCAGTAAGCGATATTAATCGATAGTTAGCAAAATTGGCCACTGGACCGCTCTTATAAATGGTTTGCGGTATGCTGCCTTGCCAAGATTCTGGGACCATTCCCAGGGTCAACACTTCCCTGAATAGACGATGCAAAATGCCTGCCCACATGTCACCATTAGCACCAAAGAGGGCATTAGGTAACCCATTGGGTCCGGGGGCACCATTTGCTCGAAGCCCACTTAGCAGCATCAATACTTGATCACAACTCGGGATTTCCAGGTGAAGATTTGGATAAAAACTGAGATCGATAAGATGGTCACTGGAATTCAAATCCAGGCACTCACCATTCCCCACATTGGTTGATAATATATTATTCCCCACATATCCATCTAATGTATCAATAAGGTTTTCCCTCTGGCCCTATGAACCCTACAAATTAGCTATAAACGTTACCCAACTGGGTTCTGATATATTTACAGAAAAAGCCCTACAGCCTCCCCTATCAAGCTTATTAATAACCGCCCACAATCTTTTTGCATTTTTTGCTTTGAGGCAGATAATAAACTATTCCATAATCCAGTTTGGTGTTTAAGTTTAGCTTTCCAGACTTCTTGTTTATAGGTCTTCTTAAGTTCCTACAAATGTTCTTTATACACAGTATATGACTGGCAAAACGTTTGTGCATATCACCCCAACAGCTCTGTTAAGTAATTTCTTTAACTTTTGTATTTAGGCGGGAACTCATATTTTTTTAGTATTTACATGGGTATTAATTTTCCTAGTCCTACCGGGTACAAATTTCCCCACAAGGGACCTTGTAATCAAGTTCCATTTATTAATCATATTCATATCACCCTGGGCTCCCAAGTCACATTCCTTTAGTAATACCTGAGCGGTTTGTATAATTTCCTCCTCTTTGGTTAAATGGTAAAGCAGCCTCTTCAGGTTATATGCAGAATGTGCCATATTGGGTAGATCATTCGTTTTAGAGTGATACTTCACAAGAAGATTACATTTTACAACCTGGGGGTTATGATCACTTTCTGGCCGGCAGATTACCTTATAGTCGGACATATTTGATCTCAGCATGTCTGATACAAATGTGTAATAAATGATAGAACCATGTTTAGAATTCTTAAGCGTTAGAGTAGACCTAGATTTTTCTTTTAACCGCATGCGTGCGGTAGGATTTCCGCCCGTACGCTGGGTTTTACGGATTCGCATGTTACGTGACGAGCTGGGCTCGTCATGAGCGTGCGAGGAGGCTACCTCATGACGAGCCCAGCTCGTCATCAGCGTCGAAGGGGTTAACTGGCTGACTCCAGCCTAAGACATAATGTCACAGCATTCTTTTGCCAGACCTTCAGACTTACAGTTAAAATCTGAGAACCAGCTTAGTTGCAAATTAAAATCACCTGATACTATTAAACCAGCATCTGGGTGTTGAACTATTAATGTGGTCAGCACATCCCGCAAGATATACAACTGTGCAGCCTTGTTTTTACTGGCACTCAGATACACGTTAAGAATAATTATACTCAAATCATTGGTATTTACCACAAGACATTGTAGCCAACCCAGATTCAAATCTACCATATCCACAACTAGGTTAAAGTCGGCCGCAATGTAACATGCCAATCCACATTTAGCACAGCCAAATATTTTGGTTTTCACTGCTAGTATACCATATTCATTAAATCCGGACAAAGTGGTCATCTGTTCACACCATGTTTCTTGGAATAATAGAATTGCAAATCAATTTAGAAATAATATTGTATCTGGGTCTGACAATAATTGAAGCAATCCGTGGAAATTCCAGGAGCAAAGACTTATTTCATTTACATTAACATCCATAGCTCCGGTTATTTAATTACTGTCTCCACTGGAAACCTTTGCCAATGATGCAGGCAGCCAAGACCAGTCCTCCATTCCCACATTATTTTTGGGTAGCCACTCACAGAGCCTACCCTCTGTTTGGGAATTGTTGATCAACAGCCCAGAACTGCAAGATTGATTGTTTAATGGGCCCGCTGTTCCTCTAAGTACAGGATTCAGCTTGTTACTTTCTACTGGTTTGCAAACTTTATCCACCTTAAGGGCCAGTACTTTCAAGATCGGAGCATATTGTACACTAGCCCAGTTCTCAACCGTAATTCCATATTCCATATTCCATAAAATACAAACTTTATCCTACGATCTTAGTAACAATATCGTTAGAGGACCAAGTTGTAATAGTAGACTCTCGAAGAGAGTTTGGCTGTACCTGTTTAAACTGAACTGACTCCAAATTAATGGATTTAATTAACGCTAAATCAGGGATAGTAGAAAGAATTTTCAGGATTAAACATCGACTAAGGCTATCACAAGGCCCCTGGGATTCATACAGGGGATGCAATACTAGTTTGGTGTCCCCATTTCTACAGATATAATCCTGTCTACCAACGGAGAGTTCAATATGCCCAAGTTACTATCTTTTGGTAAAGTAGATTTAGAAGATATTTGTAATAGACTCTGAGTATTAACAGATTCTAACATATCTACAGTACTTAACAGCTTCAGGGTATCTTTAGGCAAAAATCCTAACCCCTGTGGTTTATTGTCCAACCTAGACACCCCTTCATCATTAATAATTACCATATCCGATATTATTTTACCATTGGGTTTAAGAACATCATTATTACTACCATTTGCTAATCCCTGATCATTAAGGAAAAATCCAAACCCTGTGATTTATTGTTCAACCTAGTCACCCCTTCATCATTGGAAACTACCAAATCCAATTTTATTATACCATCAGGCTTAAGAACATCATTATTATTACCATTTGCAATTCCCTGATCATTATCGATTATCGGAACCGGCAATACTATAGTGGAATCTCCATCTGCCACAACACCAACTAGGGGTAAACATTTTTTAACAACTGATTTAAATATAGGATAATAATCTTTAGGTTTTGCTGCTGTAGCTACTAAGGCAGCTGATCTCCTGGCCTTATTCCGTGCTTCCCGCAGCCTTTTCCTTGAACGTTTAGATAACGGGGGACAATTGCTTAGACTATACCCAGAGCACTGTGGTGTTCGCAGTAATCAGTGATTTGCCATACTTGCCATCCTCTACTTGTACATCCGAACACAAGCTGACCTTAGCATCCCTTTCTACTTCCTCTAGAAATCCAGAGTTATCACAACCCACCTTTGTCGCAACTTCTTGCTGCCTTTTGTTTTAGTCTTAAGTCATTTCCAAATTTTAAAATCCGCACCCGCTTGTCTTAAATTTAACTTGTTTGTATTAACTATACTTCACATTTCTTGTAAAACTTTCATTGGCATCTGCCCCCAAGGTCAATTCGTATATGGATGGTAACTCCCGGCCGTACTGCTCCAGTGTCCTGTCTCTCTGTGATGAGATTCCCATAAGCTGCACTAATGATGAACAGTAGTAATATCTAGAGTTGGGACTGCCCATCCTCCCCTACTTCTATTGAGCACCATGTATCTTAAGGATTTCTGGGCCCTTTTGTACTGGCATATAATGTTGGCACAGATAAGGTCTAATTTTTTCAGCCGTTCTATTTCTACTTCCAATGGTATTGCTCTAAATAGATACAAGACCTTGGGAATAATAATAATTTTTCCCACATTACATCTCCCAGCTGGGGTTAAATGCAAGCTATTTGTTGTCTTCATATCTAGTCTGGCTTTTGCGTGACCTCCTACTCGTGCAACCCCCCTGAGTCATGCCAGTCGTGACTGCTTTTTTCTCTGATTTTTTTTCTACCCTTGAATTTCAGAGTCGGTAACCACCAGCATCAGTCAAAAAAAGGGATAATCCGCGCACAAAGGATAGCTTTTCTGCACTAGGAAAAAGAAAGTCTATTTTATTTCATAATGTTTTGCAAGAATTATTCAAAGAAAGCTACAGACGACATCAATAACATTGTTATCAGATGGAGATGGCCTAAGTGACCGACTTTCACAATACCTCATGCATCATTCACAGTCTGTGCTTTGTAACATGTACTATTAAAGTCTTCATATTTCAAAAAGGTGAGCAAGTGCTTCTGGAAGGAACTCCAGGTCATCAATGTCAGGCTCCAAACATGTATTTGGTTTAAATAATGGAGCAAGATCACTGAGAAAGAGGGAGCATCACAATATTCTTTAATATGCTATCTTCAATCTGAATATTATCGAAAGAATGAGACAAATGTTGAATGACATGAAACCTCAATCCAAGACAGCACACTACGAGGCTTTGAATGCTTGGGAATGGGCTGCACATGCAAAGAGTAAAGACAAACATATCAGAGTCAAGCAAAGAGAGCAATTCATAGCTGTGTTGATGCTAAGTTGAATAGAGAACAGCTAGTATGGTAAAGAGACATAATCGAGGGAGCAAAATTATACCTAGTATAAAAAAAAATGAGAGGCCCAAGAAAAGAAAGGCCCAGTGAGAGAATAATACTGATGCCCAGAATAAATCCATTACTGATTGTGATTCTAGTGACGATTTCGTGGAGGATTTACATTCCTCCTCACCACCTTCCAAAAACCCAGGTCAACTTAATAATGAAACACACCTGGTAATGGTAACGGCACAACTGCAATCGTCAATCCTGTCTTAACTCCGACAGGAAGACATACCCGACAACCGCAGTTGAGACAGTCCCAAATCAAACAACGCTCATAGTGACAGTTCCTATTGCTACTACCCAGGTGTGCCGCCATTCCAGTTGTGACTACCCCTGTTATAACAACTCAGACTGTGACTCTCCCGGTTGTGACAACTCCAATTACCACAGCCCTGATCCCTGTGGTCTCAGGTGCAATTACAAGAGGAGCTGTTACTGCTGCTATTCCTACGACTCAAAACTCACAGGTAGCGATAAGGAATTCCAATACGTTTACGGAAGTTGTAGTTTCCAAATCGATTTTAGTGTTCACAACACTGGTTGTTCAGGGGGCTACTGGGTTTTTCGATCTAGGAGGACAGGACAGGGCCGAGCTTGGGGAGTATCTTCGGAAGTGGAAAAACAAGAGGTGGATGAAAGTTCCTTAGCTAGAATGACTATAACACCTTTTGATGTTTCTAGGTTCATTGTGAAATTGGATTTGCTTATTAAAGAAAATGTTGATGTGTCCCACCTAGATAACTAGACGGAACGTGGGCTTCAATATTTGAGTAAGGAAATCACATGCCATGCTGTGAAGGCGCTTGGGAGGTTGGTGCGATTGGAAAATTAGCATAATATTGATATTTCCAAGAGTCCTGTGTTGAAAAAGTGCCTTAGGGTTCATATTGAGGAGGAAACGATCATTACTGTGCAGACATCTGGGCTCAAGATACATATTAGAAAACATGTTGTAGTTATGTAGAAATAGAGGAATTTTGATAAGATAAGGGACAGGTGGACTAAGAAAGTCACTCCTGCCGGGAATACCGAAACAAATGTGTTCCCTTTAAGAGACATACATGGAGCGGGATACTTGCATGTGCCATGCAGTTGAGGTGTTCTTGCTCTTTTCACAAATCAGTTCCCAAAATAGAAGGGGAACCTCGACTTGTGGTACCATCAGGTTGATCGATTTGTTATATTTTTGAAGATTTTGTGGGAAAATGTGAACACCTTTTTGAACATTGTGATTCCCAGTGACTTTTGGGATGAATGTAAGTTAGTACAGTAGCCACATGTTAGGCTCCCGTGAGTGGCTCAAGCAAACATACCTTCTCCTGAGAATATGTGACAGTATAAACAGGTTGTTACTTTCTTGAAAGCAAAGGTCCAACAGAAATAGATTAGTTGGCTGAAGATAAATCAAATGACTCAAGCAGCTAAAGATTAATTGCAGATTCCCGTTGCCGAGAGTGTTGACCTTAATTCTTGAATGCCCATTTAATTTCCTAGAACCAAAATTGTGTTGCTCTGATGCTGAAACCTTCCTCTTTTAACTTCCTCTTGCTACTTATGTGATTTTATTTAGATAAGGAAAGTTCCTTTTAGGAATTGATCCACTTTGTATTCCGTAATTTCTACCTTGTTTTATATTGCAACTTCTTCTTTAAAAGCTACAAATTCTGATTGCACAATTATATAGATATGTACTGCTTTTGGCTACATTGAGTTTAATAATAGTAGTAGTTTGTAACCTGAATACATTTTGCTAATAAACCTCCATCATCTGTTAGAGACTTCTAGCTGAATATTTCTTACCTGTGAATTTCTCAGGTTTCAGGCAGTCTCCAGAAACTTTGTGTTAGCAGTAGTCCTACGCGCCGTCGGGTGGCTCCATTCAGCTCCACTTGACTTAGTCAGCATTGTTAGCATCAGTAATGACGTTGCTGTCATCTATAAAGGCGCCACACAGGTGCGCAGACATCAGTTCTTTTTTTTGCGCACCAGTTAAGTGCTGATCCGGAGAAGAGCTACTCCTCCGTCTCTTTTTGACATGTTTTTCCCACATTTTGTCGGCAACATTTTTTTGCTTTTGTGTTGAGGTTGTCATCTAGACGTACAAGGTTCAAGCCATGTGGCATCTGTCACTTCCTCATGTCGGTCACTGACCCCCACCTCGTCTGCTTGTCGTGTCTCGAGGGCGACCACGACTCAAAGTCATGCTTGAACTGCTGGGCTGTTGCGCTGAAGGCCCTTTTGGGGCTTTCTTTGAAGCTTCTTGCTGCCCGACAGTCAACACAGTAGATTGCGACTCCTTGGAGATTTCTGCTACGTTCGAGGAGCAGAAGGTTGCAGGACCTCTCCAAGAGTCCCCAGTCCTTTTCTTCTTGCTCGAGGTCCCCAGGACACTCGGGGAAGAGGAACAAAAAGAAGAGGAGGTCCAAACAGATTTCGACTGCGCCTCGTCTGCTGTCCATCGACAAGACAGGTTAGGAGCATCAACGCTCTAGGTATGGTTCTCCGGAGCCAGGTTCGACTCTTTGCCTCCGTCCATTTCCGGGAGTCATAGTGACCCCGCTCAAATGAAAGAATATTTAAGCGGGCCGATGCCTCAGGTGAGCCTTTGGGCCCCGCGTGTAAGTTTGGAGTTCTCATTGATGAACGCATTCGCGATCAATTTATGTTTGGCTGTGGTATAGAAAAAGTTAGGGATGAGTTATGGTTAAAAGATGAGCCTCCACTTGACGAGGTCTTGGCTGTTGCTAAGCGTATCGAGCATTATCTTAAATGTGTAGCTATAATTAAAAAAAGTACAGAGAAGGATAACAAGGTCCAAGTAGTAAAAAGCAAAAGTGATAAATATGTTAAGGATACTGTCAAGTCTGATTCTAAAAAAGGCTGGAACTGAGTTTAAATGTTTCAGATGTGGTAAGCCAGGTCATCTTGCAAATGACAAAAAGTGTCCGACTCTCAAACAAACCTGTTTTAAATGTAAGTTGAAAGGTCATGTCACTGCATTGTGTAAAACAAAAATTAGATCCAAAGTAATAGAAGTGGAGATTTTTGAGAATGCTTCTTCAGGATCTGATTTTGATGTTGAATTGGTTCAAACTATTGGGGATGGGGAAAATCCACCTCGCAAAAGACCTAATCCTGTTGACGAAATATTAGTTGATGGTGAAAAAACCAAAGTATTTTTTGACTCTGGTGCCAGAATCACAATTATTTCTAATGAATTTTTCAATAGCAAGCTGAAGGGTAAAGTATCTCTTGTAAAACCTGACATCATTCCACTGGCATATGGTGAGAAACCTATAAAATTACATGGTTATTTTATGGGTCTTGTAGAGTACAAGTCTAGACTTGTATCTGGTAAAGTGTATGTCTCGAAGAAGGGTGACGGCATTATTAGCTGGATACACCAAGGTGACCTAGGTGTATATTTGGACCCTAATGCAAATCCTTGTATGCAGTTGAGAGATAAAATTCTTAGTGTTGTAAATGAAAAGGGAAATTTAATTGAAGGGAAATCTATTGATGACAAGCTTGCATGTGAATTAAAAAAAGTTTCCTAATGTATTTAAGGAAAATCGACCCTACCACATCATTATGACCTGCAAAATATGAAAGCCTTCTAGTTTGTAAGAGTGTTGTGCATTTCTCCAAGTGTGTTCATAGTTATTGCTATCTCTGAGCAAAATTGTCATTTGAAGATGGTGTCTTCATTCAAAGTAATATTGAAATGATTCGCATAAAAGCAGCATTAATCTACACACAAGAGGTTCAGCGGAGAAGCACACGCAAAATAAACAGTGAATTGGGTCTGACAATTGATCTAGGGAAAGAGTATTGAATGAAAGTTGTGTGTTCCCGCGCTTGCCCTGCTCCTGCCCTGCATGGGGAACCGTGAACACCCTCCCAAATTCTCCTCTCACCTGCTCCGCCCTCACGTGCACCTGCCACCTGTACCATTGGTCTGAACAAAGCCTTTTACCAGCTGTTCCAAGCAAGTGCCTCAGGGCTGAGGATTTAGGCACCGTATTGTCTAGTCCTCTCCTACAGGGCAAATCAGTGATTTCGACACGATTTTCCAGGTTATTCACCATCCTATCCTTGATAAATAGCTCGTATTTCCCGGAAGTAGGTTTGCGTATCGTGGCCGAAATCGGAACACCTAAATCCAGAGAGCCACTAATGAGGGCCTAAGAATATTATCATATTTCTTCCTCTAATTTGTATCTGCAGTGTGCACAATGTAAGAAAAATTAGCACATATATAATTATCACTGACTAAAGTCGTTTCAGAGCATGGAGGTAAATACAAAGGAACTGGCATTCACGTTTTCTTATTTTTGTAACAGGTTTAAAATTGAAGCTGTACGATTTACACTTTGAAGAAAACTGCCTAGAGCACCACACAGACAGCTATGTAAGTGAAGACCTCATTGTGAGAAGAAGTCAGCCTTTCAAGATCCAATTAACCTTCAACAGAGATGTCTCGAAAGAGGACAAGCTTCAGTTTGTTGTTATGACAGGTACAGTTCCATATGAGTAATGACAATTACACTATGTACACAAACATGACTGCCTCAGAGCACACTACGACATCATCAGAAATAGATCATCCATATCACACAAACAAACAACATACAATGGTAATAGCAACCACAACATTTTACCTCACAGACAAGGAGCCTCAAAAGACTCACTCGAACAACATAAAATGTCTGCCACACAGCTAGCTCACAGAAGCAAGCAATGGTCCCAATAAAAACAACATACCATCAAGTCATCTCCTCTACACACTCACATAGTGATGCGTTGTCCTGATGAGGCATTTACCATAGGGCCAGGAAATCCTAATCACTGACCTCTCTCATGTAGGCAATCTCAGTCACACACTATCTGCAGAGGCAGGCAATCTGCAGCACACAGCCACGGCATTGAAAGGAATATCCAACCCATAGACCTAAAAACAGGTGATACTCATCACACACTTCTCTTCAGATGCCAATATTTCCATTGTAACAGACTGATTATTATGTTGTATGCATTTTGTTTTACAGGGCCGTCGCCTTCTGAGTCAGACAACACATTGGCCAGCTTCCCTATCTCCAAGGCTCAGGACTCAGCCGCCTGGGTGGCGACTAAACACAGCAATAGTAAAAATGGTTTGGTTGTCACCATTTCTAGTCCTGCCAATGCAGTGATTGGGCGCTACAAGCTCAGTATCAAGATTGCATCAAAGAAGGGCAAGAGTACCTCCTTCCGGCTAGATGGCTTCATTCTCTTATTTAATCCTTGGGCGCCAGGTAAAAACTATATTTTATATGGTTTAGAGTCCCAAAAACTTCTCAGATGGCCAAAAAGATGTATTACATGCGTGTTGCAATCGGTCTGCTTCTGCTTCTATAGTGTATCTAGATGGTATCGCATGTTATTTCAAGTTATTGGTTTCTACAGCAATACATTTGTTGTGCATAATGCCTTTATATGACTTTTGAATCCAAAGACGGTTATTAGCTCCAAAGACTTCCAAAGAATTTATATGTGATAAATCTGAACGCAAAGAAACTTAGATAGACTTAATATCTATATAGCAACAAGACGCTTATGCTGCAAACACTTTACTGTGAGGGAAGGGTGACCAGCGATCAAACACAGGTTTGCAGTTGCTGGAGCAGGAATCAATTTAAATAAGATGGTTTAACGTCTCTATCTCAAACCTACAGGGTTGATCCCCACTCACTGTGGTTCCCTTTACTTCTTCGTGACAGACCTTTGCCGTCATTTATGAGAAGATCAGGAGCTATACATCTCATAAATTAAAAACACAATGCTATTTATAAGTTCAGTCAATAACAATAGGTAGGTGTTCGTTTTAGTGTTTTATTTTCATTTAAAAGGGTTTAGTATGTTTTCTTTTTATTCTTTATTTGGTTAGTTTAAGTATCAATCAGATTGTAAAATTAATCATAAAATAAATGGTTAGAGCAATCATAACAAATAATGCACCAAGCTCAGTTCCCTCAAGGAAAGAATTCCCTTTTCTACAAAATGGGGCGGAAAAGGTGTTAACAGTAACTCGTAAAGAGTCCAAGTTCGAGAGGCAGAACATAAGATAGAGCATAAAGCTCAAATTCAATCGGTCAATAATGGCTAAACTTCCCATACAGAGAGGTTCACAAACTCAATAGGTCTAAAAAATGAAGCACAATATTCATGCAGTAAAAGTCGCAACTACATTCAACAAATCAAGTAGGGAAGGGGCAGCAAATCAGATTCAGCCTCCAGCATTGAGCTGTTAGCATTCATCTTCAGTGGGGACAAGTAGCAATGGTCTTAAAAAAAGGCCATCTGGAAAAAAAGTGTTTCTCCAGTATTGTATCTTCCCCGTCGTCATGGTGGGAGTCGCCGGTAAAAAAATAACCATAGCAGTAAAAATGAAAACTGCATAGGAAACTAATAGGGATTTATTTAGTTTGGTAACCTAATATCATTATTATGTGGTCCAAAACTCATCCAATCAGCTGCCAGCCCTGACATCACACTTCCCAGCAGAGCCACCATACCTCAGATTTCCAACCGCCATCGCGTGAGAAGGAGTCTCCCTGAGCTTTGCTCAGTTTGTTCCTGGGTGAACTTTTGAACTTTCTATCTTCAAGTTTTTACTTCTGGATTGAAGGTACTGGTTTTTTATATTGTGCTTGAATATGTCTGAAGGCTCTAAAAAGAGGCTTCTCAGGCCCTGTAGATCATGTGGGAAGGCCAGATTGTACTCTGAAGACCCCACAAGGATTGTTTGTATTGCCTACATCCGAAACGTGCCTAAAGAGTGCAATCACTGCAGAACTTTCTCTGCCAAGACGTTAAATGACAGAGAAGCAAGGTTGCTGTTGTGACTTCAGAATAAGAGGCCACCCCAGAAAGTGAATCTGAAGAGGATTCTAAGGCACAATCTTCTAAAAAACGGAAATCAAGTGCTTCTAAAGAAAAAGTGGAAGCTAAAAAACAGAAAATTAAGGATAAGGAGGCATCTTCATCTTCTCTGCTGCTTACACCCTTAAAAAAGGCTTCTGAGGTGAGAGTCGTCTCTTCAGCCCCGTCGACGAAGTCTAGAGCGTCTCCGTCGCTTATTTCTGTGACAGCATCGACGACTACATTGTCGACGACGACAGCAGCGTCGACGGAAGCAACAAGGACAACGTCGATGGCTGAATAATCGTCAACGACGACCTCGTCGATGAGCATTAGAATGTCTTCGTCGACGGCCTCGTCAACGAGAGCACCAACGACGAACTCGTGGACGACCCTTTGAATGTCTTTGTCGACGGCCTCGTCGGTGAGAGCACAGACGACGGGAGCTCCATCGACGACAGGAGCTCCATCGACGAAGGGGCGCTCCGTCGACGACGATCTTTAAGTCACCAATGGCAAAATCAGGGATTTCCATCAAGTCGTTTCCGCCATCGACGGCTCGACAACGGACAAAAAATCCACCGAATTTACTACCTGGACTAAAATTTCACCACTTCCTCCCTCAAATTTGCTGGAGTCACAAGAATCGGAGGATGAAGGGTCATTTGGAGTGGCCTATAGTCCCTCGCAGTTGCAAATTAAGAGCCAGGATACGGACGAGGAAGAATGCCAGGAAGATCAAGAAGTTTTTCTTTTAAAGACCATCCAGTATCCGGATCCCAAAGATATGAGTCTTTCCAACAGTCATACGAATATGAAGAGGAAGACGAAACACACACTAGTGTGAGGAAGGAATCAGTTTTGATGCCTTTTTCTCTAGTGACTGATCTACGTCACAGGATAAATGACTATTATCATCGTTTTCCTGAGCGAACGCTCCTGCTTCAAATACATCAGGCGGCTCCCAACCTGCAGCTCAGGCCTCGGCGGTTCAGCCTCCACCTACAGTGCAAAAAATACGCTCTTCTCCAGTAATTACAATTACAATTAGAGAGGATTTTGCAGAGAGTGACGGAGATGACAACCAGAAGAAGGGGAGCTACTTCAAGAGGGTCCTGTAGGTGACAAATGGGATCAATATATCTTGCCTACGACACCTTCTCCATCTCTGTCACCGTCACATTCTCCACCGGAGGACATTGGAGGGTTCCACGACTTTATGGAAGAGTCTCCAAGAGGTTTGGTCTTCTATTGCCAGTACAGGAAATGGATTGTTTCCTAAATGACTTCAAAGAAACATCTAGGAAGTCTATGAGGTCAATTCCTATAATCGAGTATATCTGGGACAAGGGCTTGAAGATAATGAAAAATCCAGCCTCTGTTGCGGCCTCAGTGTCCAGAACAGAAAAGAAGTACCGAGCGCCAGAGTCTTCTCCAGCATGCTTGATAGGGCGTCCGCGCCCAGAATCAGTGGTGATGCAGGCGGCACAGAGACAGCCCAAAAATCCAGTCTCAGCTACTTCAGCTCCCCCGGCAAGGAAGAAAGATGGATGATGGTGCAGGAAAGCGTTTTACAGTGATGGCATCAGCTGCAATTTGAGCCTCAAACTCTCCAGCCCTGATAAGTCTGTACAATAGACAAAAGTGGTCGGACATTGCGCCGTTATTAGCTCATCTTCCAGATGACAAAAAGGAAGAAGCGAGCACTATTTTACAAGATGGAGCTCGGGCAGCCTCCAAATTGATCGATATAGCTATGGACATTTCGTCGGTAGACAAATGGCCGGAGCAGTAGCACTCAGGAGACAAGGATGGCTGAAAGCCACTTCATCCAGGCCGGAAGTCCAGGCAAAAATTGTGGACATGTCCTTTGATGGGGAGAATCTGTTTGGCAAACTTATAGACGATGCTCTCCAGGGAATCAAAGCATACACAGAGCTCTGGGCTCTTTGCAACAAGGTAGATTCCAGTCCTTTCGAAGAAGAGGTTCTAGAGGCCAGTACAAACTGAGGTCTTCTGACCAGGCCAATAGATCCCAACCTTAAAATCAGCAAGGGTACAGCCAGTTTTCCAACAGCCAACAGTACCGTTCTTCAAACTCCTCCTACCAACAACAGCCCAGAGGGACGTCTACTGCGAGAGGAAAGCCACAACACTCTAATTGACGACAGTGACTTTACCAGGGCGGCAACCACCTTGTCAGACCTCAACAAAGACCATTATCTCTCTCAATTGTACCAGCAGTGGCTGTCGTTAACAACGGACAGATGGGTACTGGACGTGATACATAAAGCCTCAAAAATATAGGAGGTTCCCCTGTTCTATCTCTCAGGGAAGGGGATCTTACATCAGAGAAAAATCTTAAATCCCTATTAGAAACGTAGCAGGCTAGGATCGCTGGACACAAAATTGTTGGGTAGGACTTAGTGAAATGACGGAGTTATTACATAAACCCAGCAGTGAATTGATTACAAAAAAGGAGCAGGCAAGTAAACTAGTAGATACGGGGAAAGAGTATCAGTAGACAATTTTTATTTTCCTCCCTATAGGGTTACAATCTAAAACATAATGATAAAAACCAATTTAAAAATTAAATGTTAAAAACCACCAACAGTGGGAATACAGTAAATATAAGTACAGTAAAAAAACAACAGTCGACGCGGCGTTTCGGTGCTATTCAATGTTGACACCTTCTTCAGGACCTTAAAAACATTTGACTTCGTATCTACAAATTAAATAACAGTATTTTAGTATTTATTTTTGTACATTTATTCATGCTTATTTCCACCTGCCTTGCTCTTTTCTATATTAACTAAAACATTTATCAATCATGTTTTGCCTCTTAAGTTGTTCTAAAGAATTACTGTAGTTGTGAACTCATTCCACACATCATTGTGTTACAACCAACAATCTCAAGGATTACTCATTCTATCAAATCCTAGTTATAAAATCTATCTGTAATCAATTGATTCTAACCACCATCTTATCAGGTCAACTCTCATTTCTTAAATACGCTCTAACTCAATGTACCTGTATGTTGCGTAGGAGAGCCTTTCAATTGCTTTCCAGATATCTGTATGCTTCCTTGGTCAGTACAGTATCATTCTGAACTAAATCAAAAACCAGAAAAACAACGGAACGTTCTTATTTCAGTCTCATGTTTTTACTGGCTCCCTAATGGTGCTTGTCATTAATTTCATTCATTATTTACCTTGAGGATTGAATATATACTCCTCAAATCGCACGGAGGGGCCACCGTTTAATAATGGAAGAGGCTTCTTAGGCTAAGATGACCTATATGTATAAAAATCACATACATCCGATGATTAGTCCGTGATGTTTTTGTTAGAACTCTCAGTTTTGTAAATATTGCTGTCTTTTCATAAAACTCACCCAATTTTTGAGGTGGGTCTCTGGGTATGATGCATTGATGACGAATAGTCATTCAGTTCTTTTCATGCTTTAGAGTAGGATACCTATAAGTGTGAAATAAAATAACACGGGGGGCTTGTTTCACAGTCTATTTATGTTATCAATTAAAAGCGCTAATCTGTCTCTGTCTTTCAAGTTATTTCATAGATAGTGAGGGATTCTATTGCTGTCAGTTTCAACAACCGTTAGATTTAAATGATTGTTACTTTCAATATGGCTTAATGCCTTTAATCGTGTAATCCACTACTATGCATAACAGAGTCTAAGCAACCGGGATAACGTATTGCTGTTCTTCTAGGGTGGTAGTCCCTCTTTTCAACCATTCCTCCTCCCTGTTAGTTTTTGGTAAACTAAGTTGAAGTATTTTACTTTGATTTAGTCTCTAACAAACCCGGTCGTATAAATTTAGCGCTTAACGATTAACTGGGGGATAGCGCTTCCGTCCCTACGTACTGCTGTCTTCACAGCTAGCCCCACTCTTACCTTTGGATTGAGTATCGGCCTCCCTACTCCTCCGTGCTCCCGGTATTGAAAATATTTTGCCGTTTGTAATGGCCTTGTGGGGTCGGCGTTTTTATGTTGCCTCTTCCCCCGGTGACCCGGAAGTACTCGGTCACAGATGTTCAATAGTTCGCGGGGGAATTTTTATAAAAATAATCCCCACTCCTGTTCATGGTTTACATCCCATAGTTAATGGTAAAACTATAAACACGAATGTTTCCCTCTACCGCCGCGTTTAAACATAGACGGCGCGTGCGTTTACCCGGAAGTGAAACTACCGTAGTTTATAATCACGATAAATTTAGAAATTTAATAAAACCGCAACTTGGCTGCATATGGAATACTCTATTTTGTGTTGACAACGTGCAGTTATTAATAGTACATAGAAATAACAACTTCGAGATATATTAATCCATTCTTTTGCTTTCGCAAATTTATCATGGTGGCCATCTTGGATTGGGATAATTCGTATTTGCATTCGAAGTGAGGAATATAACTCTCTGTTAACATGAGTAACTATCAATACAATACAATATTTCAGTGATGGTCAATCAGTTTACGCATTGTGAATACAACATTGTTTCAAATACATATTCTTCATAATTCAAGATACATATTCACCAAGATCTATATACATTGGTTCTCTTTCAGCATTGAAACCTAATCTTTTAACATTACATCATAACCTTTCCTTGTTGCCCTAACCAACGATGGAATTTATCAAATATCATTTTTTTGGGGTTCAGATTTCTATATTATGTTGCCTATCTGATTATCACCATTGCATCTATGGATTATAGATGGACTCATGATATATGGTGCGATTTTTATAGGATTAATCTTTCCCATTCCTCTCTATTGTTCAGGCCAGTACGGAAGGTGTTGAATAAAGACATGTAAAATTGCTCTCTTTTCTTTCTTTTGCTGGTCATATTACCACCTCTCGTGCTTTGAGACATTGCCTCAACACCGCACCATTTTAAATCGTCCAATTTATGGTTATGTGCTATCCAGTGTTCCACGAGTGGAGCAGTTTTTTTCTGAGTCCTGATAGCAGACTTATGTTCTGTAATTCTTGTTTTTAGCTCTCTTGAGGTTTCACCAATGTAGGCTTTATTACAAGGGCACTTGATCATATAGATCAGATCTTTGGTTTTACAATTTATAAAACTTTTGATCTTGTGTGTTACACCATTATAGGAGATTGTATTGCCCTTTATTTGTGAGGCGCAATTCAGGCACATATTACAAGCAAAGTTCCCCGTAGGAAGTGGTGTTTTATTGATTGTACCTTGCGTGTTTCTGGTGTTTTCCTTGAAGGTGTGGACCAAGCAGTTTTTTATAGTTCTGTTCCGCCGGAAACTGAACATTGGTTTTGGAATACTCACTCCTTCCCTATCATTAAGTAGCGGCCAGTTACGGTTTATAATGTTTTTTATTTTGTTACTGGCCGAACTGAAGTTAGTTACAAAAATCAATTTATCCTCCGTTTTGTCGGTTTTTCTTTTATTTTTATCAAAGAGTGCATCTCTGTTGTAATATTTGGCACGCTTATACGCTTTTCTCAGTAAATTTTTTGGGTATCCACGGTTTCTGAGTTTCTCGGAAAGCACGTCTGCATGTTTATTAAAATCTTTCATATTAGTACAGTTACGTCTAATACGTAGATATTGGCCAAAGGGTATATTATCCTTTTGGCCTCTCGGGTGGTTGCTCTTGTAATGTAACAGAGTGTTACGATCAGTTGGTTTAGTATAGAGGTCCACACCAAGAACTGCGCTATCTACTCTGATTTTAATATCTAAAAACTCAATAGTTTCTTTATTATAATTCGAGGTGAATTTCAAATTTTTGTCACCTAAGTTTAACCAACATATAAATTCTGTTAATACGTCAAGGGTGCCGGTCCAAATAAAGAAATAGTCGTCGATATACCTCGACCAACATGTAATGTTCTCACTGAATGGGGCTATGACGTTAAATATGTGCTTTTCCTCGAAAGCTGCAACATATAGACACGCCAGACTTGGGGCACATGTTGCCCCCATGCTGGTCCCTTTTATTTGTTTAAAAAAATTATTCTTGAATAGAAAAATGTTATTTTTTAAAATGATCTCTGCGCAGTCCACAATAAAAGTTGCATGTTGGCTTAAATCTTCCTCTCCTATTCTAAGGAGGCCCTCTAACATCTTAATAGTATCATCCTGTGGGATGTTTGTATAGAGGGCCTCTATGTCCAGGGTCACTAACCATTGTTTGGTGATGTCATACGGTAAACCCTCTATTTTTTCAATCATACATGTAGTGTCCTTTATGTACGCTTTCTGACTGGTTACAATAGGTTGCAGGAACTTGTCTATGTATTTGCTCAGCGGGTCAGTGATGGAATCAATAGATGACACAATCGGCCGCATGGGAGGGTCAACTATATTCTTGTGAACTTTCGGCAGCCCATATAGGGCAGGAATGATAGGTGTCTCATTTTTTAAAAATTTGTATTCGTCTAAACATATTATCTCATCTTCTTTAGCGAAGTTGAGAAGCGTGTTTACTTTCAAGATTAAAGCATTCCACTCTCGTCTACTGGATGGACGATAATGCTCCTCATTGTTAAGGAGAAACATCATACGTTTGTCATAATCTTCAGTTTTCATTAAAACGATACTGCCGCCTGAAGACAGCAGTACGTAGGGACGGTAGCGCTATCCCCCAGTTAATCGTTAAGCGCTAAATTTATACGACCGGGTTTGTTAGAGACTAAATCAAAGTAAAATACTTCAACTTAGTTTACCAAAAACTAACGGGGAGGAGGAATGGTTGAAAAGAGGGACTACCACCCTAGAAGAACAGCAATACGTTATCCCGGTTGCTTAGACTCTGTTATGCATAGTAGTGGATTACACGATTAAAGGCATTAAGCCATATTGAAAGTAACAATCATTTAAATCTAACGGTTGTTGAAACTGACAGCAATAGAATCCCTCACTATCTATGAAATAACTTGAAAGACAGAGACAGATTAGCGCTTTTAATTGATAACATAAATAGACTGTGAAACAAGCCCCCCGTGTTATTTTATTTCACGCTTATAGGTATCCTACTCTAAAGCATGAAAAGAACTGAATGACTATTCGTCATCAATGCATCATACCCAGAGACCCACCTCAAAAATTGGGTGAGTTTTATGAAAAGACAGCAATATTTACAAAACTGAGAGTTCTAACAAAAACATCACGGACTAATCATCGGATGTATGTGATTTTTATACATATAGGTCATCTTAGCCTAAGAAGCCTCTTCCATTATTAAACGGTGGCCCCTCCGTGCGATTTGAGGAGTATATATTCAATCCTCAAGGTAAATAATGAATGAAATTAATGACAAGCACCATTAGGGAGCCAGTAAAAACATGAGACTGAAATAAGAACGTTCCGTTGTTTTTCTGGTTTTTGATTTAGTTCAGAATGATACTGTACTGACCAAGGAAGCATACAGATATCTGGAAAGCAATTGAAAGGCTCTCCTACGCAACATACAGGTACATTGAGTTAGAGCGTATTTAAGAAATGAGAGTTGACCTGATAAGATGGTGGTTAGAATCAATTGATTACAGATAGATTTTATAACTAGGATTTGATAGAATGAGTAATCCTTGAGATTGTTGGTTGTAACACAATGATGTGTGGAATGAGTTCACAACTACAGTAATTCTTTAGAACAACTTAAGAGGCAAAACATGATTGATAAATGTTTTAGTTAATATAGAAAAGAGCAAGGCAGGTGGAAATAAGCATGAATAAATGTACAAAAATAAATACTAAAATACTGTTATTTAATTTGTAGATACGAAGTCAAATGTTTTTAAGGTCCTGAAGAAGGTGTCAACATTGAATAGCACCGAAACGCCGCGTCGACTGTTGTTTTTTGACTGTACTTATATTTACTGTATTCCCACTGTTGGTGGTTTTTAACATTTAATTTTTAAATTGGTTTTTATCATTATGTTTTAGATTGTAACCCTATAGGGAGGAAAATAAAAATTGTCTACTGATACTCTTTCCCTGTATCTACTAGTTTACTTGCCTGCTCCTTTTTTGTAATCAATTCACTGCTGGGTTTATGTAATAACTCCTTCATTTCACTAAGTCCTGCCCAACAATTTTGTGTCCAGCGATCCTAGCCTGCTACGTTTCTAATAGGGATTTAAGATTTTTCCGTGATACATAAAGGACATACCTTAGAATTCATACAGAAGCCCCCGAATCAACCACCTGTTCACAGGAAGCAACAATATCTTTCAGCCC
The DNA here is from genome assembly GCF_964261635.1 of Lissotriton helveticus. NCBI lineage: Eukaryota > Metazoa > Chordata > Amphibia > Caudata > Salamandridae > Lissotriton > Lissotriton helveticus. The sequence continues at coordinate 283,597,176 of NC_136068.1, read as the reverse complement.
ACCAAGGCAGAAATCTTGTCTCTTATTGTGAAAGGGGCGATAGAGGAAGTAGCTCCTCTTCAGCGAGGGAAACGATTTTATTCACATTTCTTCCTCATAAAAAAGAAGCAGACTTCCAAATGGAGGCAGGTATTGGACTTGAGCGGTCTAATCCAATTCATCAAGAAAATATTGTTTCGTATGCTGTCGCTTCAAGAAATCCTCCTGATGCACCGCAAAGAGGACTTCATGGCATCCCTAGATCTCTTAGATGCCTATTTTCACATCCCGATTCATATCAAGCACAGGCAGTATCTACGTTTCATGGTGGCTGGGCGCCACTACCAATTCAAAGTCTTACCCTTCGGTCTAAAATCGGCGCCAAGGGTTTTCACAAAGTGCATGGCACCAGTAGCAGCCCACCTGAGACAACAAGGCCACCAGATTTACCCGTATCTGGACGACCATCTAATAAAAGGCGTGTCATACCACGACTCACTGCTCTTCCCTGCAATGTTGTATGGATCTCTTCCACTGTCTGGGACTACGAATCAACATAGAAAAATCGGCTCTCATTCCTTTACAAACTCCTCAATTTCTGGGAGGAATGCTCCACACAAAGGAAGCAAAAGCTTATCCTTCAGAGGAGCGAACTCAAAAAAATGTAAACCTGACTTCACAATTGCAAACACTTCAGTGAGAATCTTCAAAGTCTTTAATGGGAATGATGTCTTCCTGCATCCCCTTATTTCCCAACTGCCGGCTGCACATGAGACCTCTTAAAGAGCTTCTGGACAAACAATGGGTGCAAGTCCAAGGGTCCTTGGAGGATCGGATCACCATCACTCTTCAGATTCAGGCAGCTCTGTCATGGTGGAGGATCAGAAAACATTTGACAAATGGTCTGCTCTTCGAACCTCAACGTCCCAGTGATGTCATGACCACAGACCCATCACTTCAAGGTTGGGGGGCACACCTCCAAGATCGCAAAATATAAGGGCACTGGTTCACATGGGGAGACATACTGAGCAGATCAGCCAGCGTGTCCCACAAGTGGGAATTAGCTCAAAGTCAGGTGTTTTTTTTTTTGTTGGTTTTTTTTTGGTGTTCAAACCTGCTTTATTGCATAGAGAAGACAATACACAGCTTCTTGCGCCTGCAACCCGGCGGCCGGCAGCGTGACAATCAGATATAACACAGCCTTGTGGCCGGCATCCCGGAGTCCCGGCAGCGTGTCAGAGGAGCAAGTGATAGTAGGAGCGCTTCCAGCGCTGTAGGGCAGTGGAGGATGCAGTGCAGTGGAACAGTGATTTCAGTTTTTATTTCTTAAAGGTGAAAAAACTTCCCAGCAGTAAACAAACTATGAGGCTTTATGAACAGACTTGGGTGTGAAGGCCCGAGTCAATAGAGTAATACGGATTGTTAAGGTCATACACATCATACCATTCGTATAACAAAAAAGTCCTAGCGATGCACAATTAGTGCTGCAGCAAGCATCATGTGTGGTGTCATGGAATGTTACTGAACGTGAGGGAGGCGGGTCTACATCACAAATGGTATAGAAGGGCCTTGGAGGTAGCAAGGGGATAGACGTCCTCACGAGAGATCAATGGTCGTGAGCGACATATGGGGTGTGCTGGGCAGGGCGGAGACCCATGGCATGGGAAAAAGGAGACAACCCCCCTCATAAAGGAGATGAAGTGTATATGTGTTGCTAAGGATTGCGGCTCTACTCTAAGTCCCAGAAGTGTCACTAATCACCAGCACGGTCCCCTACTGGTGCATCGTCATCATCTGCCCGCGCAAGTAAATAGCTCACTAGTGGGTCCCAAATATCTTTAGGTCAACTCATGATCGGTAACAGTTCAGCGAAGGTAGTATGTTGTTCTTGACAGTAAGTCAGGTCTGCTATCCAATCCTTAAATTTAGGCGCTCTGCCTTGGCCCCAGCGGCATGCCACCCGCCTCTTAGCCAGGAGTAGTGCAGTATCAACAAACTTCCAACAGGATTTAGGGATATGCGGGGTATGCCTGAGAAGTGCTATCAACGGGTCCATAGGCACGGTGTCCTTCGTCATCACTGTGAGGGCGTCCGTTACCTGTTGCCAATAACTCTGTACTAAAGGGCATTCCCACGCCAAGTGCAGGAAGTCTGCGTGTTCGGCATGGCAACGCCCGCACCGGTCATCATCCGCTAAGCCAAATCTATGTTTCCTCACCGGTGTATAATACATACGTTGTAGGAATTTGTAGTGTATGATCTTTAGTCTACTGCTCGCGGATATGCGAGATGTAAGTGTGCAGCAGTATTGCCATTGCTCATCAGTGAGGTCCGCAGCTAGTTCATCATTCCAGTGCATCCGGGCACCAGTCCCAGGCATTGGAGCCGCAGCCCTGAGCTGGCGGTAAAGGCCAGAGACCAGATGTGCCCCGTCCTGTGAGCATAGTAGGAAATGAAGCGGTAGTAGGATTTCAGGTTCATCAGGGAAATCAGGCAGAATGTCCCTCATCCCCGCGCGCAGGCGCATGTAATAGAAGACTTCAAGCGGCGTGTGGCTATGAGATGCAAAGAACAGCTCTGCAGACTTGAACTGACCGTTTGAAAACAGGTCACCCCAACACACAACTCGTACCTTCGCACATAGGTTGCGAAAGCCCTGTTCCTGCAGCAGGGCAAGATCAGGATGATAAGTCAGCGGTAGCTTGGGCGAGTATGGTAAGCGGCAGGACATGCTCTTGGCAATACGGCGCCATGCATCGAGTGTACATGATACCGAGGTGTTCGATGTAGATATGGATGATTCCGGGCAGTGGAGCAACCCATTGAGCGGAATGGGATGTACAATCCAGTCTTCCACCGCTATGTGAGGTATGAAGGGGGTAGGGGCCATCCAGTAGTAGGCAAACTGCGCTTGTGCACATTGATAATACGCTTCAAAGTCAGGGACGTCAAAGCCTCCCTTGTCATATGGAAGGGTGAGCGTGGACCATTGCAGTCGTGGGTTCTTACCCCCCCAGAATAACCGACGCAGCTCCGACTTCAGAGTTTTAAAGAAAAAAGCACCAGGAAAATAGGGAATGTTAAGGAAAAGATAGAGGAAGCGGGGAAGAACTACCATTTTTATAAGGGATGCTCTGCCGGCCATTGAGAGTGGTAAGGTTATCCAACGGTCTACTGTGGCAGCTAGTTTAGTGATTGCTACTCCGTAGTTGGACCGCAGAGTTTCGTTCCTATCTCGGGAGATTTGGATACCCAGGTATCGGAGATCGGTCCGACACCACTCCAGCGGATAGTCAAGGGGAAAGTCGGCGACCGCTTCCGTTAAAGGGAAAAACTGCGACTTGGACCAATTAATGTGTACACCAGACATTCCACCAAACACGACAAATTCTCGGAGTAGTGGGTTGAGGTGCATCTCAGGGTGCTTAACATACAGCATGATGTTGTCAGCGTACAGAGATACATCTATTTGCCGCTGCAAGCATTGTATCGCCCCCTCCCGATGCAATTGACGAAGACGACAAGCGAGTGGTTCAACAGCTATAGCAAACAAGAAGGGAGATAGGGGGCATCCCTGACGCGTGCCTCTAGTAATGTCAATAGGGTGCGAAAGTCGACCATTTACAAGTACCCTCGCCGTGGGTCGAGTATAGAGCAGACGGACCCAGGATATGAAGAGTTTCGGGAACCCCATGCTGGTTAAGACAGAAAATAAGTAAGGCCATTCGACCGAGTCAAACGCCTTGGAGGCATCAAGGAAGATGGCTGCGACCGGCATATCGGGGTGCACTGTGCGAAGTAAAGAGAATAAAGTGCGGAGGTTATGTGAAGTAGAGCGGCCAGCCACAAACCCAGATTGATCAGGCAGTACCATCCTGGACATGAGTAGGGATAGGCGAGTAGCCAGGACTTTAGCAAGGATCTTAACATCACAATTTAGGAGGGAAAGCGGGCGGTAAGAATTACAGGAGCTGGGATCCTTGTCGGGCTTCAAGAGAGAGGTAATACCACCTCCCGCATAGAGCCAGGGAGAACGCCGTCACCCAGCGACTCCTCATAAACCTCTCGGAGGACAGGGGCCATAATATCTATGTATGCCTAATAGAATTCAGCAGGGATACCGTCGAGGTCGGGAGCTTTTCCATTCTTGAGGGACATATTGGCCTCGCAAATCTCATCCAGTTCGAAGTGGGCCGCCAAAAACGCCCTGTCTCCATCGCTGAGCCAGCAGAGCGCCACATCTCCTAGATAGGCAGCATGAGATGTATCGGGCATCACGTCTGAAGTATAAAGTGTGTGATAATGAGATGTAAAAGTGTTAAGTAGCCCGTCCGAGTCCCTGATTGTGGTCCCATGAGCGTCAATAAGTTCAAGTATGGTGTTACGTTCCCGAGAGGCTCGTGTGAGTGTCGCTAGTGCCCTTCCCGGCCTATCCCCCTCACAGTATTTTCTGGCCTGCCAGTGTTTCCCACGGAACTTAGCCTCCCTAGTAGCTTCGTCCTCATACTTTGACAACGTGTCCCGAAAAGCAGCCTGCGTGTCAGGGCTATCATCTGCCACCATGCGTAGTTCTAATGTTCGCAGCTCCCTCTCTAGTGTGTGAATAGTGTTTTGAATATCCCGCAGGACCCCAAAGCCCTTGGAAATGCAGTATCCTCTTATGGTTACCTTAAAGGCCTGCCAGATGTGTTCGACCGAGTCCACTGACCCTCTATTTCTGGGGAAAAAAGCAGCTATCTCTTCACCCAGCTTGAATCGGAACAGACTGTCCTAACAGGATCTCAGGCTGTAGTCTCCAATGTGGTCTGGGGCTATCCCACCCGGGCACGCGGAGGTGTAGCAGCACGGGACTATGATCAGAGTATGTCCTTGGTAAGTGTGTCACCCTCAGCACCTCTGAAGTAATCCCTCTGGTAAGGAGGAAATAGTCTAGTCGCGCCCATGTTCCCGTGTATGAGGTAAAGTGCGTGCCTTCTCTCCCAAGGGGGTGTAAGTGTCGCCATATGTCTACCAGTTCGCCCTCCGTGATCACTCCCTCCAGCGCTTCGCGCGCCCTAGGCTTATAGCAGCCTACTCCATCTGCCCTATCCAGGTGTGGTACCAGTGCCAAGTTAAAGTCTCCACCCCAGACAACGAGGCGAGAACCAACATCAATGATCTTGCCGCATAATGTGGTAAAGAAAGCGGGTGTGTCTACGTTAGGAGCATAGCTGACAACAAATGTGTACGTGTCACGACCCAGTCTGCCCCACAACAGAGCATATCGCCCCATACCATCCACAAATTCCCCAGATTTATGAAACGGTACATTGCGAGCAATAAGAATGGTGACTCCTCTCGCATAAGTGGAATAAGAGGAGAAGGTGCGGGCCCCAGCCCACTTACTCGCAAAGGTGGTCCTCCCCTGCGGTGACAAATGAGTTTCTTGCAACATGGCTACCTGTATTCGGTGTCTATTGAGATAAGCGATGACATTCCGACATTTTTTAGCATCATTGAGTCCTACAACATTCCATCTCAGACAGGTCAATTGTGCGTTAGCATTCAAGGCAGCCATGGACAGAAGAATAACAATTGTACCAGCCTTAGCCTATGTGATGAGCCGAAACCTACTCTAAATAGCCAACATAGGCAAGCATGACAGTGTAGAGCTCGAGCAAACATTCCAAGCGAAAAAAGCCTCTCCCAGAACGAACCCAACCCTCCACCCACCCCAGCATCCCCATCATGCCAGTAGCCACCTTTCCCCACCCAATGCCCCTCCCCCCTCCTCCTCCCCCCCAACATCTGCAACATCTGGCTATAATACATGGGGAGCACCCGTGAGGGAAACAACAGCAAGGACGCACAACCACTTCTCCCGCCAATGGCCTCCCATACTATACGACCCTCGGTGGAGGCCAGGGCAGAGATAGTGGTCCTTGGAATACATTACCACTGAATAGATCAGCAAACCCAGTCTGTAGTCGAAGTATCCATGTACTTAATATACCTCGAGCGGGGGCCAACAGTGGTCGTGAAAGGAGATAGCAAGTCCAGGCCAGGCAAGGCCATGGGGCTAGTGTTCATTCACTTCTACGGACGGGTCATCTTCCCCCGAGTCCGCCTCAGCATCTCGACCGCCCCGTCGAGCTTTTCGAATTGTCTTTAGGAAATCTTCAGCTTTCTGTGGATTGGTGAAAAAACGAGCCTTCCCCCGGTGCGCGACGCGTAGTTTCGCCGGGTAGAGCAAAGCATATCCCACCTGAGCCTCTCGCAGTTTTTTCTTCACGGGCAGGAATTTGCGCCGTTCTTCCTGCACCAACGGGGTAAAGTCAGGATATATGGAGAAAGTGAGTCCATTGTATTGCAGGGTTTGCTGGGTCCGGGCAGCCCGCAGAGCCACATCTCGATCGCGATAATTGAGCAATTTGGCAATGATCGGCCTGGGCGGCAGGCCGGGCTTGGGCATAGGGGCCAAGGATCTGTGCGCTCGCTCGACAATAAATTGGGGAGAGAACACGTCTTCTCCCACCGACCCCTTGAGGAGCTTCTCTATGTAAAGTTCCATTCTGCCCGTGTCCGTGGATTCCGGAATGCCCGTGACGCGTATGTTGTTGCGTCGGCTACGGGCTTCCAAATCCTCATTCTTGGCAGCTATGATGCACAGCAAGTTGTCCATACGGGCCAGTTGCTTGGTATGGGAGGAGGTGATGTCATCATTGTCCGAGATGCGTTCCTCAGTGGAAGCAATCCTCTCCTCGTGCTGATCCACCTTATGCACCAGAGCGTCCAGCCGAGACGTCATCCCATCGACTTTTTCCACGACTGTGGCAAACCCCTGCCGCATCTCCTGAAAGAGGCGGTGCATGTCGAGGTCCTTGGCAGGGGAGGCAATAGCAGACGAGTTCGCATCGCTGGGTCCAGGGTTGGTAGGCCCCGACTTGGCGCCCTTCCTCGCGCCATCAAAGCTAATTTTAGTCTGGCGGTTCTCGGGGCGCACCATTTCGCCAGTCGATCACCCTCCGCCCGGTAGTCCACTCTCTGTGCTTTTCGTGAGATGGAAGAGCACCGTCAGTAATCGCCACACACCACGGTCAGCGCCTCTTTGATCCACGCAGTGACCCCAATGCTGAGGAAAGTAATGTGGCGAGCAGGGAGAACAGTCAGTGCACTGGCCAGCAGATATGGTTCAATTGCGCGGTAGGGATAGGTACATGGAGCTCCACAGTGCCCACAGATCAGGGAGATGCTTCATGGGGTGCCTCTCGGGTGCTGGAGCATCGCACCACCGTCCAGTCAAGGAGCCAATAGCAGGAGGGCCAGCAGCTTGGTTTCCTGATAAAGTCAGGCCAGTAGTAAGTACTGCAATTGTAGAGGTATAAGGCAGAGTGGCCAGGTGAGTCCACTACAGTGGGCCCCCACCGTCGCAGCAGGCCGTCACAGCAGGGAGTGTGATCCGGGGTATGCGGCAGGAAGGAGTCGCCGTCTAGTGCCCCTAAGAGGAGCAGTTCCTGTAGGTACGGCAAAGGACTCCCACGTGGCGGGAACACAGATTTTCACTCACCGCCGCTCCCCGGGCAATCAGGCCGCCGCCAGCAGTTCAGCTCCACTCGCCTCTCCCCCGCAGCAGGGAAGCAGGGCCCCCGGGCAATCTCCCCCGCCGCCGATGTCCGGACCGCACCGGGGCAGTTGGCTCAGGCCCCCGGAGGCGAATTCGTTAGGAGCGGGACAGGTCCGCAAGAAGGGTATTCCCAGGGGGGCGGCCCGTCCCCGCAGTCCGCAATAGTCCCCACCTGCAGCAAGGGTTGTAGGGTTCGAACTGTCACAGGGACCCGACAGACAGTGGGCGCAAGTGGGGCCCGCAACCTCGTGGCGAGCAGCGGCCTCGCGTAGCTCTCGCTGGCCGGCCCCCGCGTTCAGCAGTCTCCGAGGGTCGCCGCAGTGAATGTTCGGACGGCGATTGCTCCGCTCCAGCAGGCGCCAGAGACCCAAACTTCTGGTCGAGCGCAGAGGGTCACTCGCTGCAGCAGATGGCGAGCAGCAACGTGGATTTAGTCTCCAGTGGCCAAGGATAAGTGCAGGATATTGCTCCAAGGAACGGGAGCTGCACACTTAGGCAGCCATTCCGTGTGTGCGCCCTCTAGCGCCCCAGCTCAAAGTCAGCTTTCAGAGTGTTTTGTCTATGGGGCACCCCATCTCTGGATCTCTTTGCAAACCACTACAACAAAAAATGCAAACACTTTGCAATCAGGTTCCCACAGGAGGGATCTTGAGGCAATGCTCTACATCTACGCTGGACAGGAATGTTCGCGTATGCATTCCCTCTGTTTCCTCTGATACCGAAAGTACTATGAAAAATGAGATCGGAACCGTGCCATTTAAATCTGAAAGGCCCGGCATGGCCGAGACAATTCTGGTTCTCGGAGCTCCTTCAGTTGTCGGTGGCTCCCAGAGTTCAATTTCCACTAATTCCAGACCTGATCTCTATGAACGACGGACAAGTTCTTCATCCACAATCAACATCGCTGAACTTGTCAGCCTGGGGCCTCATGAGCACGCATTCCACTCCTTGAATATCTCTCAAGAATGCCGAGATATCCTCTCTCAATCTCGAGCAATCTCAACAAATAAAACTTACACAGCCAAATGGAAAAGATTTTGTCAGTGGTGTGTATCTCAAAATCTGCATCCTTTTAATGCCTCTCCAGAGCAAATTCTATCGTACCTTTTACATTTGGCCAAAGGAGGACGCTCACATGCTTCACTCAAGGTACATCTTGCTGCTACTTCAAGATATCGCAGAGCTCCAAATCGTCTGTCTCTTGGTCGCAAAGGATGATAAAGGAATTTCTCAAAGGACTATTCAGAGTGTTTCCTCCAGTTCACCATCCGCTGGTCCCATGGTAGCTCAATACAGTTCTAATGCAGCTCATGAACCAGTACATAAAGCTGAATTACAGTTCGTATCTTGGAAAACGGCCTTGCTACCAGCCATCACTACAGCTAGGAGGGTCAGTGAAATTCAAGCTTTCTCTATTGCAGAACCATTTCTTCAATTCAGACACGATAAAGTTATTCCCAGGACAAATCCTGAATTTATTAAAAAAATTCCTTCAATTTTTCATCCTAATGAACCTGTGGTGTTACCTACATTTTTTAAGGATCTTTCTTCAGCAGCGGAATGGTCCCTTCATACATCAAAAGATTTCTGAAATTCTATATTGATAAAACGAAGTCCTTTCGAAAGACAAACCAGCTGTTTGTGGCCTTTTCTGGACCTAGAAAAGGCCTAGCTCTGTCCAGAGCTAGTATTTCCCGATGGATAGCTTCTGCCATTTCCCTATGCTATGAGAAAGCTGGAAAACCTCTACCATCCAGTGTTCACGCTCATTCCACGAGAAAGATGGCCACTTTAACGGCTTTGTTCGCGGGAGTATCACTTTCGGACATCTGCAGAGCGGCCACATGGTGGAATGTGCACACATTTACTAGACACTACTGTCTAGGCACAGCGTGGAAAGAGGATACAGCTGTGGGACGAGCAGTTCTATCTCACCTCTTTCAATAAGGTATTTTTCTATTCATGTATATTTATATATATGTATATAAAAATGTCATTGAATCATTTTTGGCAATGCATGGTCATTGGTGTTTACGTAGTCTTATGATATCCTGATGATAAGGAGCAGAGACCTGAGACAATAAGGGATTCTATCCTGAAAAAGCGTTTTGGCATGGGTACTGCTCTCTATTCTGATACAAGCATGTGAATCTATGAAAGATACAAAACTGGAGAAAAAACTGATTACTTACCTGTACACTTGTGGAGAAGTGTGGCTCAATGGTTAGAGCGGTAGACCCTGATGCACAGGTCTGGCCCGGGACCAGGGTTCAATTCCCGCCTCGGCGGGTCTTGGGCACAATTTCCTCGGACCTGATAATTCTTGCCTCGGTGCCTATTCTAATCATGGGTCCCACTCTGCAACTCTGGGCAATAGCTTGCTTAATCTCCACAACAGCCCCAAAAGCGCTAGGATGCCTGGCTGCACCTTGGGGGTGCCCAGGAGTGGGCGCCTCACAGGGAAAAGCCAGGAAAGGTTCCACAGCGGTATTCGTATAAGTGCCGGAGAGAACCCATGTGGGGTGATTCGGGCGCTATACAAGTACCACAACATTTACATTTACATTTACACTATGGTTCTCCAGTATTGCTATCTTTCATGGATTCACGTGCGACCCGCCCGCCTCCCCTTTTCTCAGGTAGACCATTTTTATTTCTAGATACATCCTTGGCTCTCACTCGGGGCTGGAAATCTGAGGTATGGTGGGTCTGCTGGGGAGTGTGATGTCAGGGCTGGAAGCTGATTGGCTGAGTTTAGGACCACATAATAATGATATTAGGTTACCAAACTATATATTTCCAAATGGGTTTTCAATGCAGTTTTCATTTTTACTGCTCTGGTTATTCTTTTACCAGAGACTCCCACCATGACGACAGGGAAGATACAAGCATGTAAATCTATGAAAGATAGCAATACTGGAGAACCATAGTGTACAGGTAAGTAACTAGTTCTTAACCCACTCTAGGAACATGCACTAATATAAACAATTGAATAAATGTTTCCGTTCATGTAGCATGTTCCCCTCTTGTCCAGTTGTTTTTCAATACTTCTTGGGAACAGATTCTTCTCTTCCTTTGTCATTATTGCATAACATTGGTTTACTAAAACGTTTCATGAAGTATGAAACATTTATTGTAATATCTATTTATGGGGCTTTTCAATTCTTATGCCTTCTTTCCCTTGGTATGAGAACGTCCTTAACCTTCTAAAGAAACAATTACATGTTAGGCTAAACTCTGGAAGCGTCACGAGTCTCCCATATGGACGCATGAAGAGGCTGGCGATTAAGCGTGCAATACACTCATGTCCCTGAAAGGTATAAGTTATTACGGACCAGTAGACAGTGGAGAAACTTTTTAAAACTCAACAACCGAAATTTAACAAGTTTAAAAGTGCCGACCGAAGTGGGCCATCACTTTAGGATATCCTTCTCAATGGTGTGAACAAAAATTACTTGCCCTGCAGAAGCCCGCAAGGGTGAAACGTGTTGGCTGCTGTGTATTTAATTGTGAATAAAAGAATCTATAGAATCAACTAATTGAAAGACTGGCCTTTTCTGTCATCAGCGTCCTCCATGAGTTGTGGGATTTGAAGCCAATGAACTTTTTTACAATAACGATGCCTCTCTCATCTTGAGTGTTTGCCTGATGTATTTGAAACCTTAGTCGGTGGCAGGTTTCGGGAGGTGGGCATTGGTCTTTAAGTATCACATGAAGTATTGTTTGAATTGACTATAACAAACACTGGTAGTTTGTGCAGTATCATATATCCTGCCACAGTACTTGCAGGTAGTAAGTAAACGATAGGCTATGTAAATTAGAAACATCTGCTACGAAGAACCAAGGGAAAAGAGACTAAATAATGGATTAAATTTAATTTCAGCCTTGTCAAATTAAATCTGTGTTGCGGTTTGGTAAACCAAGTTAAATATTATTTAATCCAAAAAACATAAAACATTTACATATAATTAATTATTGTATAAGAGCCCAGAGACTTTTCAATTTTGGCCTCTTCTTGATTTTAAGCAAAAATCTTTTTAACCCTCTTCGTGGTCTGAGGACGATATTTCCAGAAGAGTTCAAGTGTGTGCTCAAACCTAGGGCCAGCCATGGAATAGCATTCCTAATATCAAGATATAAACATTTTGTCAAAACTTCTCTGGAGAAACCAGCCCTAGGGGTGCTCCAGAGTTTTACCCTCATTAGCAAGGGAGCTATATTAATAAGATCTTCCAAAAAACCTGCACCCCCCTAAACTTGAGGTTGATTTGAGTAAGGCTAAAAGTCTAACTAAAAATTAATTTTTTATCTTCTGTAGCTTTCCAAGAGCTGTATAACCCCACACTCCTACTCCATAAGAACCAGGGGATAAACACTTCTATTAAACTGAAACCTCTCATTAATTGGTTTATACCCCAACTTTTTTAGCAAATCTAAATAACATTTCACGGGCAGGCCAAGACCCATTTGCATTTACCAAGAGGCCAAAATAATTAATAGAGGACACTTTCATCTGAAGGTGGAGCTCCCATTAAAACCATTGTATAAGAAGTGCATTCTGGAGGAAGATGCAAGCTATCAGAAACACTTAAATGTTGGTGGTCTGTAACAGGGGCAACCTGATGATTATCAATGTGTAAGACCCTAAAATGGGTGAGTTGGGAACCCAACAAAGTGGACTGCCCATCACTCTTTTGCTTTTGATTAATAAGACCCCTGGCAGGACTAGAAACAAACCTGGTCCTTAAAAAGATTGTCCAACAGCAATGGATAGCAAACTAGAAGCACAAGCTATAGTATTAGGTTGAGTAAAGTCTGAGTGGTCAAGATCTCTTGATTCTCTCGTGTTTGGTTGTTCGGCACTCAAGCTAGGCAGTATCCATAAACAATACAAGTTGATCTTCTATTTTCTCCAGAAGTAACAAAACAGGCCCGATGGCGTCCTTCAAGAGAGTTCTTATCCTGGGAAAAAATCCATTAAAAAACGATTGAAACCTGTCATCGTCCAAACGAGTTGCTAAGGGAATATCCTGCTGCTCACTGCTCTGTGGGTATCTCAAATGGGCTGAACTTTGTTTCAAGGAGGTGGTTACAGGCTCCACCCTTTTCCTCTTTCCTGCTTTGGATTTTAAACTTTCAGTCCCATCTATGCTTTGCGCAATATCCTAAGAATGTCTGGCTGGTTGACTACAAACAACAGTAGGACAGGTTAAAACTACTGGTGCTCCTAACTGGATTGTCTTCTGGACCTTTACTTCTTCTGTTGTCAGACCTTGCACTCTAAACACATGAGGAGGTGGGGGTGAGGAAAGGAATAAACTGCACTCAGCCAACTCAATTTCTTTATTTATGGCATTCATGGCCCGAGAGTTGTACCAGTTGTCGGGGGAACAGAGTTAATCTTTTGTTTCCCCATTCTGATAAGACTAGAGAGCACAGATTAAACCAAGTCAGGGCAGAATGAAAAACAGTGATTGTCACAGTACCTTTTATATACCACATTTCCTTAGGCATGAGTATGACAAAAAACCAAGAGAAAGGGCCCAGCCCAGCCTTGTACAGGTGCAGACGGGCCAGATTTTGGCCAGTCTTTGCCTGGGCCATGCCCGGGCGCGTCCCGCACAGCGGGATCCCCAGCTTTAAGATGTAGATGCCTCCGGGTGCAGAGAAGCAACATAGCCAGCTACCTACAGAGGAGAAGTCTGGGGCTTGAGGTCCAGCCCCCACCCTCAAAAGGCTTGTGTCCCGTGCAGCAGGACCCCCAACGGAAAAACGTAGGCACCTCACAGCACAGGGGAGAAACGTGGGTGTCTACTTGCCACGAAGAAGTCTGAGGCTTGAGTTCCAGCCCCCACCAGCAACAGGATTGCGTCGCGTGCAGCGGGAGCCCTACCGGGAAGATGTAGGCACTTCCGGGTACAGAGGAGCAACATGTGTGGCTACCTGCCAGGAAGAAGTCTGGTGCTAGAAGTCCAGCCCCCACCAATACCAGCAACAGACTTGCATCCCATTCATATTAGCACGCAAACTGTGATATCACAGAGTTCTCACTTGGAGACAAAACTGTTCTCAGTGTGTGATAACTTGTCTGAGTGTATCATTTAAAAGGAAGTTGAACCTCACCTACATCATGCGACTTACTTCCTCTATACTAATATGGGATCCACTGGACTCTGTACACAGTAAACTTTGTTTTAGTTCACTATATAGAGAACCATTTTTGGATTGTCTGCGTAACACTATTACCGATGGCTGTGGCTAGATAAACCTCCTTGGCGTGCCATGGAAATCTCCAAGTACATCATTGACATTTTCAGTGTGGATCTTGGAAATATTTACCGGACCCACTTAGGTTCAGGGAAGGGCAGTTGTTTGTGAGTAGAGCCAAGGCAGAGCATGAGGAAAAGTGGCCAGAGTCCTGGATAAGAAGGGAGAAAAATGAACAAAAGAGTAACTTTTGAAGGGCGGAATCTGAAGTGAAGCCAGGGAGAAGAGAGCTTGTCAAGAGAAGGGAGGCACTTATAAGCTACCACAGATTTTCCCTGAAGCAACACTTGCTATATAAGCAGGAGCCACGTCAGAGCAAAAAACCCTGTTGATTGAGTAAGGAATTCAAATTTGCAGTCCCGAGTGCAGTTGAACTACAATATTTTAAATCAAATCATTCCTTATTCGGTTTTCATGTATAAAACCATAAAAGTACATGATAAAATAATACATTATTAAGTTACAAATATGACACGTAACTCGAGTCTCAGTGTCCATTCCCAAGGTCAGAAGCCTATAATGCTTATGGGTGGCAACTAAAGATCTCCAAACTTTTAGAGGGCTACTAACATTTTGGCTATGTTGATGGTAATATTCGCCTGGGAGTTCTCCTGCACATTGATGTATAACAAAATCATAGTATTCTTCCAGAGAAAGAGACTTTCAACAAGCACCAAAGTGGGTATAGCTATAAACATCTTTGTTTTATAATGCGGCAGCCTCATAAGTTAAAGCTTCCAGATGTACAAGGTGTTTTCTTCTCCCCAGGGCAATTAATGAAATGAAAGAAAAACAGATACCCACATTTTCCAAAGCACTTAAATAATTAATGCCATCCTGGTAATAAAACAATTTAGCAGGGATGCTAGATATTGTTTTCTAAGATCCTTATAGAAACTACAACATAAGATAAAGTGCATTGTGCTCTGTCTAGTTCTACCTCCACATGAGCATTTTGGCAATGTGTCAGTCCAAGTCCATATTTTTGGAAAAACGATTAATAATTGCAGTGCTCCTAGGTGTAATTTAATGAGGTAGAACCTATGTTGAATACATTTTACCATTGACCGATAGTTTTGTGGGCCTGAAAGATATCTACACACCGTGGAATTTTTACATTCACAGGTATCTCTTTCTGTTTCTCTTTCTCCCCTGAGTATAGTTTTAACTTCGATTTTGCTGAATTGTAGGATTCTGACTATATCTTTTACTCCTAATCCTTTATCCACTTTTTCCTAGGTGGCTATCTATACATGCCAGCCATCTTACTTTCCTCCGTGCATCTAAGGGTAGGCAGTCAGATATAATGGCCTTTGTAAACTCTGTCCCTGCTTTACTCCATATCTTGTGCTACAAGAGGACAGGGCTGGCTTGTAAGCCATCCTCTATAAAAGAAACTGCCACTTCCTTATGAGTTATATACGATGAGCTGGTTTTGGCAACGGCCAGCAATCACGCCAAAAACAGGTTCTTTAGGGTTTGCAAAGGGGCGCAAGTTGTCCCTCCCCCGACAGCAGCACCATAACTGGCACTTGGGAGGCATTTACTTTTATATAGCAACAATATTTCTCTAATTGGTTTATGACCTACTTTACTTGCAAATGTGAAAATAGATTGTATGGCTAGCAGGAATTTAATTTTGGAGGTATTTATTTGGCTTTCCCAATGCCCTGAGGCAGTGATTTGAACTCCTAAGTACGAGAAAAGGTGGATCTCGGCTAGTCTCTCTCCCTTAATATAATTTGTCCTCTTTTTTGCTCTTCCTTTTCCACTCACCATTGTGACGGTTTCTCTAAGTTTATTTTCATATCTTTGTTTTCCATGAAGGTATCAAAGTTATCAATCAGTGGCTGCAGCCTGTTAGCTGTTCTAGATAAAAGAACATCGTTGTCTGCATACAATAGAATTGGAATTGGGGGGGACCCAACCATAGGAGCATCAGTCTTAACTTTCTGTAACATCTCGTCCACCCAATTTATGTAGAGGGAAAAGAGCCAGGGGGCAAGATCACACCCTTGTCGGATCCCCAGGGCCACCTTAAATCTTTGGGTACATTCCCCCTTCAGTCCATGACACACCCGTGCAGTCAGACAGGAATACCATGTAAATAAATAATTAATAATCCCCAATGAGGTCCCGTATCCGAGAGAGTTTTTCATAGTTTGTTATGATTTACCAAATCAAAAACACTACTGAGATCTGCGAAGCATAAATAAACATGGCCCTCTTTTGCAGCTGTCTATTTATTGACAAGCAAGTGTAGGCTAACATATCTCTCCAGAACCCATATTGTGTATCAGTCAGTGTATGTTTCTCCTCTACCCATTGTTTGAGCCTATCCAATAGGATTCTGCCCATTAATTTAGCACTGGAGTCCAGAAGGGATATTGGACGGTACCATTTAGGGTCCGCTCTGTGACCTTTTTTAAATATTGGAACAATTGTGCTTTCCATCCAGGTGGCAGGGAGGAAACCTTTAATAATTGTATTACAAACTTGTGTTATCAGTGGTGTCCATAAAGTAACATGAGTCATAAAGGTATCTATTGGGACCCCGTCTTAGCCTGGAGCCTTTCCATTATTCCATTAGCAGCTTTATTTAGGGCGTTAGTAACCTCCGCTAGACTTATAAACTGAATATCTACAGCATTAGTAGTATAAACAGTTGAGGTGGGCAGCTGTTAGATCTGGCACCATTGGCGTGGGTCTCCCTTCCATTTTTGCTGTTGCATCATGTGTTTTTGCTGGTGTTAGATGCTTTGGGCACTGTGCCACTGCTGTCCAGAGCCACAGTGCAAGTGCTCCCTATTGTAAATTAATGTATTAATGAGGGATTCCATGATTGACTGTTTGGTTTACTGTCAGACCCTAGTACAGTGCACCAGGGGGGGTGCCCAGGGCTTGTAATTCAAATGCTGCTATTGGGCCTGCAGCACTAGTTGTGCCACCCACCGGAGCAGCCTTGTAAAAATGTGTCTAAGGTCTGCCATTGCAGAGCTTGTGAGCAGTCTGGTATTGTCATGCTGATTGGGCAAGTGCACCCACTTGCCAGTCCCTAAACCTTCCCTTTTCTTCATATCAGTCACCCCTATGGTAGGCCCAAGGGCAGGGTGCATTGTAAGTATAAGGTAGTACATGCCCTGGTGTGTGTGGCAGGTCCTAATAGTGAATTACAGCCATTTTCGTTTTTCACTATTGCAAGGCTACCTGTTCTCCATAGGCCAGAATGGGCTGTTAGAATTGCTACATTTTATAATCCTAACTGACTCAAAGAACATGGTAGAAATTCGAGTTTAGTTTGCCTGAACTCACAATAATAAAATACATATTTTAGTAAAGTTGGTTTTAATATTCTGTGTTTGAAAATACCACCTTTAGAAAGTAGGTATTTTCATGTCTTAACTTTTCAAGCCTGCCTCTGCTAGGTTGTGTATTCCTTTGCCTGGAGTTTCTGAGTGACAGGGCTGGGGATTCCAGTAGACCGGATGGGGTAGCCCAGTGGTGAATCGAGAGATCTGCATCTAGATGGGAGGGAGGAGTTGCACCTGGGACCTGAATAGGGCGTGGCCTTCCCTCTACAATGCTGGCTCCACCTCCTGTGGTGTGTCTGATGTCTCTGCCCTGCACACTGAAAGAAGAGAAGAAATCCTGTCAACAGAGTGCTCCAGGGCTGAGCCTTCCCTATCCTGTGCTGGCTCCACCTCCTGTGGCTGATGTCTCTGTCCTGCACAGTGAATAGAAGGAAGGAGTCCTGTAAACAAAGTGCTCAGGAACTGGTTTGGACTAGGCCAAGGCCCCTCTCCCCTCAGAAGACAAAGGATTTTGGGGTATAAATATTGGGACCCTGATCCCATGAAATTAGATCACTTTTGGACTACAAGAAGAAACCTTTGCTGAGGAGAGTAACCTGAAGAAACTGAGGAGAGACTATACCTAAGTTGAAGTGCTGCTTGGGGGATTGGCCTGCAGTGGTTGGCTGGCTGACTGCCAAAGAAAGGAGAAAGAACTTTGTGTGCTTTACTTTCAACTTGTGAAGGATCTCCAAGGGCTTGGAACAGAGCTTGCCTCCGGCTGAAGTCTCAGGGACAACAGACTTCACCCTTCAGCTCCTCAAAAGCTTTCCTGAAGTGCCTGCAGCTGTGCTGACCTTCGCGGGGGATTTTGCGTGTCGCAAGTAGCTGGAAGCGCGACGCAAGATTGAGAAGCGTGTCGCAGAACCGCCGCTGCCGCTTCACAACACGAAGCGCCCGCTTCACCGGAGAAGAGAATCGACGTCGCCGCAGATGCCGACGCACCCCTGGGAAGGGTGTCGCAGGAGAGAAGGATCAACATTGCATCAGACGCCGCCCTATCTCTGAGAAATATGTTGCAGAGCCTGTCGCGGCTCATCACCAGAGAAGAGGATCGACGTCGCAGCAGACGCTGCTGCATCACCGGGAAGAGGGCCGCAGGGACTGTCATGGCTCGCATTGTTGTGGAAGCAACTTGCATCGCCAGTAGAGAGGATCGACGTCGCCACAGACATCGCTGGGAAGCGTGTCGCAGGGCTAGTCGCGGCTTGCATCTTCTAGAGTATCTCACATCGCCAGTGAAGAGGATCGACGTCGCCGCAGATGCCGCTGCATCACCGGGAAGCGTGTCGCATCAAGGAGAGAGCGTCGTCTTTATTTCTTTGCACCAGAACTTTGCCGCATTTCCCTTGCTGCGACATTGCTTGTCGTGGAAGCACAACGCATCGTAAGGTAAATTGACGCAAAGTGTCACATCTTAATAACTGAACTGAACTAAGCTAAATCTACCATCTTAAAGTAACAGTATTGTGTATTTTTGTCGTTTATGGTCTTGTGGTAACTCTATATAAAGTATACTTTTTTTGATGGTGTCCATCTTTAGTGCTGTCACTGGGTTGCAGTATGTGGTCACAAATGCTTTACATACTGTTCTGAGATAAGCCTGTCTACTCGTGCCAAGCTACCAAGGGGGTGAGCAGGGGTTATTTTAGGAATGTATCCCCTTTACCCTGACTAGAGGCAAGGGTCCCTATTTGTCACAGGTAAACTACCTGTGCCAACTAGAGACCCACAAATCTAACAGCAGCTCTATGGGGCAATTATCAGGGTTACAAATAATGCCAAAATGTTCTATTCAATCCCACTGTTGTACAAATGCCTCTGCCCTAGGATCCTCTAAATCTCTCAGGAACGGCTGGTTTATTAGTTTCCAAAAAAGAGTGTTTTCCTTTAATTCCGCAGCTTGGATTAGGTCATCCCAAACCTTTACTTTCATTTCTGTTTTTCTTTCATTCAGGGCGGATTTGTACATAATTCTCAGTCTACTACTTGTATCCCTATCTCGGGGGATATCCTGTAGGGCTTTTTTCAATTTTCTATTGGTCAGAGAACAGTCCTTATCTAACCATCCCCGCCTTTTGTTTCCTTTAGATCTGATGTGGTATCTTAAATACTCTGATATTACTACCATTATTTTGTAAAAGGCTACCATAATACATGACAATGGAGACCTCAAATCAGTATATTTATTAAAATGGCTTAAAGTTTCTGCCATGATTTTCCCTGGAATGACAGTACCATTTAAATTTGCCCATTTTTGGTTATTGCCATTTCTGCCCTGTGTTTCAATTTGTTTCTTAATTTGTGGGCCATTTGGCCTTAAAATATTTATATGAAAGGCCACAGTCATAATGGAATGGTCACTAAAAATACTTGGGGTAATATCAAAAGAATCAACTAATCTGTGCCCATATTCAGTAACCAGATATGGTCGATGGAGGAGCTTCTGCCATTACTATAATACGTAGGTACTAGTGATAGTCCATGCCCTTTAGGATGTTCTAATAATTCCATGCTATATTTAAAAATGAATTCAACTAATGCCTTTCCATATGAGTTATGTAAGAAGTGTGCCATTCCTTTATTTTAAATCACTGTGTGTGTCTACGGATTCTATTTGGGACACCTGCATTCTCTGACTATTGACTATTAGACTGATAACATCTGGGATTTGAAGTTTGTTTCACATTTAGGTGTGTGTTTAAATCAGGATGGCTGTTTATAAGAAGGGGTAGGAGAAATGTTAAGGTATGCAATTTCTGGAGCCCACACAGTCATTTTATTATGACTTAAATAGTAGTATAAAATATTCCGTACATTTAAAGTAGACCGCTTGATAGGGAGCAAACTCAAATTGAAACGCATCAAAACAAACAAAATAAATGATAGTAGTGAGTCTGATCGTAACACTTCTTTTTACCTGTGTTTCGAGATGATGGTGTCTTTCTGGATGACGAGGAAGCAAGACAAGAGTACGTGCTGAATGACAATGGAATAATATTCTTTGGACAAGAAGACTTCATTTTGGATATGGGATGGAACTACGGACAGGTAAGTGAATGGTGTGCTTAATGGACTGGCAACAGAAGAAAATATGAGTGGTACTTATACGGCACATAGGCAGTTTCAGCCAGTTTTCCGTGATCAATGATTCCCATTTCGTCCATCTATATAGCCTAGTCAGCAGTTAGAACATTGAAAAATCATATATCAGCACAGTTGAAATGTAACCGTAAATACAAGGCTTTCTTCAAGGGTCCAGACACTAAGGGGCATATTACCAACAACTAGCGATAATTTTTGTCTCTAACTTGTTTTTATCGCAGATAAACCTTGCTATTAGCAAGGTTTATCGCAAATGCGATAAAAAACGCCCGCAATGCATGAATATCGCTGAAAAGTCAGCGATATTCATGCATTATCGAGCAAATGCTCTTAGCCATGTTATCCACCTCCCATTGGATAACATGGCTAAGAACTGCTCAGGGCAGGTGTTAGCTTTTGGAGATATTCGCGCTTAGCGCAAATATCTCCAAAAGTTGGTAATAGGAGATAGCGATGTTAGCGACTGTTTCCAGTCGCTAACATCTTGGCACGCCCACTTTGCATATCATTAGTGATAAATATCACTGACATGCAAAGTGGGGCCCATGATGGTCGCTATCTCCTATTAGCTGTCGCTAACTGGTGTTAGCGACAGCTTGGTAATAGGGAGATAATTTTATCTCCGCTTTCTTGGCTTTTAAAGCCAAAAAAGCGGAGATAAAACCCCTTGATAATATACCCCCAAATGTAGTCCCAGTTGACTTAAAAACGTGAGGAAACATTCGAACGAAGATGCAATGTGGAATCCTAGGGGCATATTATCAAGTAAGGGCGTTACATTATCGCCGCTTTTATCGGCAGGAAACTGCCGATAAAGCGGCGATAATGGCCTTGATAATATTCTCTATGCAATCCAATCCAAGCCCATGTTAGATGAGAAGACATCTAACATGGGCTTCGATTGGAATTCATAGACCATATTATCAAGCCCATTATCGCCCTTGTAACGCCCTTACTTGATAATATGCCCCCTAGCTTGTTAGCTAATACCACAACAATGACTACTACTACTGCAACACTACTATGAATAGTAGTGCTACTACTCGTAGTAGAAGTTTTGCATCTCCTATTTGTAGTAGCACTTCTAGTACTCCTACTATTAACTACATGTACATAGCACCAAATACAAAGGGTAGGAAACTGAAGATAAAATTATCTCCCTATTACCAAGCTGTCGCTAACACCAGTTAGCGACAGCTAATAGGAGATAGCGACCATCATGGGCCCCACTTTGCATGTCAGTGATATTTATCACTAATGATATGCAAAGTGGGCGTGCCAAGATGTTAGCGACTGGAAACAGTCGCTAAAATCGCTATCTCCTATTACCAACTTTTGGAGATATTTGCGCTAAGGGCGAATATCTCCAAAAGCTAACACCTGCCCTGAGCAGTTCTTAGCCATGTTATCCAATGGGAGGTGGATAACATGGCTAAGAGCATTTGCTCGATAATGCATGAATATCGCTGACTTTTCAGCGATATTCATGCATTGCGGGCGTTTTTTATCGCATTTGCGATAAACCTTGCTAATAGCAAGGTTTATCTGCGATAAAAATCGCCGATGTGCGGCGATAATTTTTGTCTCTAAACAAGTTAGAGACAAAAATTATCGCTAGTTGTTGATAATATACCCCTTAGTGTCCGTGATTTCTGCCAAATATTAAGTGGAAGAATTGGATGCTGTATCGGTAGTTTATTCAGGGGAGCAGCATAACAAGTGAATAGCTTGATGCTGTAAGAAAATAAAGTGTTCCTGCCCTGACATTGCTAGTATGCCTATTCAGGGATATATATACCTTTGGTGCCTCACTGCCGCAAGTCTGATGGTGAAGGAGGGGAAATTACTATCTGGAAGAGATCGATTTTGTTAACACCCAGTCTCTATTTATTTTACAGTTCGAAGAAAGCATATTGAATATCTGCCTTGCTATCCTAGATCGGAACGTGGAGTACAAAGAGGATCCGGTCAAAGACTATTCACGTCGGAATGACCCAGTCTATGTGGGGAGGGTGGTGGCCTCCATGGTAAGGATAAGGTGAAGCATATTTCTTGAAGAAGACTTTGAACTTCACATTATCTTATGCAATGATAGGACAAAAATATAAATTTAAAATGCTTTGAGCTGGCACATGAGCATTACCCCCTACCTGCACATGTTGCAGAAACAGATAGCTAAGTTCTACAAATTGAGGAATTAAGGCCTTTTTAGGTTTTGCCTAGAGACAGCATTTTCAGTTGCCGAAGACATAGGTCAGCCTACTGTTTACCATTGGTTAGCCTTCTTTTTCAATCTTATTTGCATGCTTCTTATTTGATGGTTTTCCTTCCTCTCTGTGTGTATGTTCCTCCCCTGGAGCATAGCTGTGTTGCAGTGTTTTTGAGTGAATAATCTGTATCCTTTCACAGTTTATATAAGGGAACTACGCTTTAATTTGTTTGCAGCACTCCATGAGAGTGCATGTGTTTTCTTACTCTGCTTTTTTCACCCTTCCATACTATGAAAAAAGTATTTTCTTATTTACATGTTGCTCACATCTTCAATTGTAAGCTCCATTAGCAGTTTCTAAAAATACATTCAGCAAATAGACAGTTCTGTGCCCAAAAACTTCATTTTTGAATAGACCTTTACTGGAACTTGTAACTGCAGGTGGCATCCTAGGATACTCCAAAAGTATTTCTTCTGTCAATTATGCAGAACAATTACTAACTTAAGGGAAGGTGGCCTATAAGTGACCATTGCAAGTGCAAAAATTGGTCCAAGGCTAAGAAATCGCTTATAGTGCCTATCTGACTCGGTATCAACCCTCGACCATAGTGGAAGGGGGGTGCATGACTGATCTGGACTAGGGATTAGGGACTTCGCTCAGACTGTTAGCTGTGTCTTGGAATATAGGGGGTTATAGGAAGCTTTTAACCCGAAATTATTTTAAGGAAATGTTGGGAAACTACAAGATTATGTGCCTGCAAGAGACCTAGCTGTGCGAAGCACCCGAACCATTAGAAGATTTTTTATTGCTTTTTGAACATGCTTGTCGTCAGGGCCCATGCCGGCTCTCGGGCGGGCTACTTACCTTAGTCTCAGCCAAAGTAGCAAACAAAGTGACTGTGATAAAGGTCAAAAGTTGATGGCAAGCATGATAGAGATCTATAGTATCCCAGGCAAAGATGGTTATAATTGTGATTAATATATACATCCAGCCATGGAATGCAGAAGATTATGTGTTGCAGCTAGAGCTGTTAGAAGGAGACCTACAGGCAATTTGTACAGAAAATCCATCTCAGCTGTTAATGATTCTAAGGGATTTTAGTCTTAAATTAGGCCCAACCTCTAGTGCTCAAATGTGCAAAGACCTGCTGTCTGTTATGCTCAGCCATTTTTCCAAGATCCTGTGGCTCAAAACTCGATGAAGCCCTAGTAAAGTCATTAGGGTCTATAGGGCTGTTTTGTGTAAATGGGCTGGTAGATACCGATTTGCCTGCGGCTCAGGCCTTTCGTGTAGGAAACCAGACTTTCCCTATTGATTGTGTTTTCATCAATGCCAGGCACATTTCCATGGTGGAAGGGATCGAAGTGTTGCATACAGAGTGTAGTGATCACAGGCCCTTGCAGTTAATGCTCAGCATAGGACAGTGAAAAGAGATAAAGTTGTCCCTCTACAAGTTGAGTACCCTAGACGTATTACAACATGTGTGACAGAGGAAACTAACACCGCTTAATGATTTTATCTTAGATTATTCGGTGCTAGATGTACAAGTGGACCAGGTTTTAATATGGTATGACCAAGTGGTGGCGCAGGTCTTTAACTGTCTGAGGGTAAGACTTGACCCAAGAGCCCGGTAAGAGGTGCGAGAGAATGAGTCTGGGTATGAGGAAGATCTGGTTTAATAAGGATTGTAGGAGATTAAAACTAAGAACATGTAAATGGGAGAGATTGTTTAAGAGAAAGCATGACCCAGAACCTCCACTATGTAAAAATTGTATATAAAAACATGTTGAGGAACAGAAAAACAGATTTTAGAAGTAAAAATTGAAAAACCATGTTTAAGGTGAATGGTACAATTAAAATCAAGAAATGTTGGCAGTTGATACGTGAAGGAAGTGGGTCAGGGAAAATGAGATGCCTAGTAGTTGAAGATGACTGGGCTAACGACCTGAGTAATATATTATGGTAGCGATGACGAGGAAGTCGGTATAAAGAAAATGTGTGAGGTAGATGATGAGAATGGATCGGACTTGTCTCTTAAAAGGATAAAATAAACTATCTAGGCCCTTCAAGTTAACCAAGGCTTACCAGATAACTTCCCTGCAATAATAATAAAGAACAATGTGGATTGGTGGGCAAGCTTTTATTATGTTGCCTTGACCCCGGGGCATTTTCCAGAATGCTGGAAAGGTGTGATATTTAAGCCAATCTTTAAGAATGATGACGCCACGTTGCCTAAGAACTACCGCTTGATTAGCTTACTAGATGTGAGGGGCGACGTTTTCTTTCAAGTGCTTTTAGGTCTAATGAAGACCTGGGTGGAAGAAAACAACATAATTCCTACTAAGCAAGGTAGGTTTAAGGAAGGCCCCTCAACCATCGATCACTGCTTTAGTTTATGGGTGATGGCAATGAAATCAATAGATCTAAGGGGACAATTGATCTGCTGTTTTGTTGACTTCTGTGCCACCTTTGACTTAATGGACTGGAAGTTACTGTGGGGAATGATGAGGTGGCTTGGAATTCACAAGGCACTCCTCTTACTTCTTAAGGAACTACATAGTCATAATTAGGCCCGGGTGATGTTAGATACTGTAGGAACTCTATTGAAGAAAATACAGATTAAGAACTGTCTACGACAGGGTTGTGTCCTGGCTTCCCAACTATTCTTGTTTTTAGCCAACTTACCAGACACATTAAATGAAGTAAGTGGCCTCTAACCCAAGATGAATGGTAGCCATATCCGATTTGGTGATATTGGACATGACGGAAGTAGGTTTACAGAAGAAATTGGATGTTTTCCAGGATTATTGTTCAAGAAAAAGGCTCACTGTTAATCTAGCCAAGAACAAGATAATGGTGTTAGGGAAAGGAAAGGGGAGTTTAAATGGTATCTGGGCGGTGGACGTGGTTGAAAAATATAAATACTTGGGCATGTGGTTTGATAGGTACCAAGTTAAACTGGAGAGGTCATGTTGAATCATTAAAAAAACTGCATTAATATTGGTTTGGGGCTTAAAACAATGTAGCCTAAAGTACGGTGGGCCCTCCCTCAACCCCATATATTGTCTGCCTACAATGCAATGGTTTGCCCTCAATTCCAGTATGGGGGTGGGCGTATTAACCCTAGGTGGCAAACTAGATTGGAGCCTTGAAGAAGGCAAACGTATGATGACACTCCTCACACTCCCTTCTTCAGCTTTGGTTCAAGCCATAAGGGTAGAGTGCCAGCTTGTGGCTGGAGTTATTTGGAGTTTGTAGTCACACTGAGGTTTTTTAACAAAGCAAGGCACTCTTAAATTTGACGAACATTGAAACCTGAAACAGGGGTCCCACTGATACTTCGTCCTTTTAAACCAACAAAGAAGAAATTGGCACAGAAGCTGAAATATAAAAGTACATCTTCAATAACCTCAAATGAGTGAGACTACGTCACACTGAAGCCTTAGCAACTGAATGAGGTAGTCTAAGGAGTACAGAAAACTGGGGCTTTACATATGCTTAGGTTTACATACTCAGATTAAGACCAAGGGGCAGTCCTGGCTCATGTAAGCATACAAAATGACTAATATGGACATACAAGATCTGCTTGCTCAACAAAGTGGGAGGAGAGTTACTTCTCCATACAGCAGCAAAAATATCCTGACAGTTATACTAGAGAAGCAGGTGCATTCTACTACCTAGGCCCTTCTGGGCATGTGCGAAGGTGGAAGATGCTAAATATAATTTGTCTCTAGGCAGATTTCAAGAGCAGTTAACAGAAAGGTAGGACAGAGCACATGGCGAGCACATGGCAAACAAAATGGCTGCCAGAAATATAAAATGGCTTTCAGCTCATGCTAACAAATCCGTCCAATATTAAAAATATCACTCCTCTGTAAAGTCGAGGTAAAGAATAGTGAATTGACTTCTCAAATAAGACATATATTAAATTAAATCTGTAATTGGTTGACAATAAACCCAGACCAGTGGATGCAGGAGCTGCAGATCTCCAAACCTGAGATACGTGCTCTCTCATCTAACTGTGCCAGAGACGAGGACCTGCAGTATTTGAGGAGAAAACCCTCCACTCCATTTCTGTTAAAAGGTTGGAGTGATGACAACAGCGTCCCATAAATTGAAGCCTTACCCAACCCCAAGCTCAGGGATGCAGTGTTAAAGTTAGGGTCTGGGTAAACCATGTTACATCGATAAAAAGATCAAATCAGTAATGAGAGATAAGCAGGGTATGCGTATGTTTGACCCTGGACGCCTGGTTGGCTGAGGTAGATACCTTTGGCCGAATGGGGACCGCAATTCCACGTCAGGGAAAGTAAGGTCACCTTTTGAGATAGCCCTCGCTTACCCCCTTGGTAACTTGGCACGAGCAGCCAGGCTTATCTTCAAGGCAAATCTTTATAGTATTTGCAACCACGCTCACAGCAACCCAATGATGACCCCAAAAATAGACTCCACACGAGTTTTATAAAAATGAGTATAAATTTAATATAAAAAGATATACAAAAAGACCACACAATATAAATCCAACATATGAGTATGTGTAATATTTCTCCTGGCTGGTTGTTAGGCCAGCCAGCCCTTGTAAGTTCTGGCGATATTAATGAGTATTTATAAACATTCCACTGTAGTCCTAATACAATGTTATGCAGTTCGTAATGCTAGAATCAGGCACTTTGCAATGGAAAAGTAATGCAATGCGTAACACAAGAATCAAGCATTGTGCATTGTAAAAATAGTGCAATGCGTATCACAACAATCAGACACTTTGCAATGTAAAAATAATGCAATGCGTAATACAACCACCAGGTACGTTGTTATGCAGAAATAAGGCAATGCATAATACACTAATCAGGTAGTCCGTTATGCAGAAACAATGCAATGCATCATACGACAATCAGGTAGTTTGTTATGCCGAAATAATGCCATGAGTCATACATGAATCAGGTAGTTCATAATGCAGGAGTAATACAATGCGTAATACATTAATCAGGTACTCCGTTATGCAGAAATAATTCAATGTGTTATCCGACAATCAGGTACTCCATTATGCAGAAATAAGATAATGCGTAATGCACTGCGGCACCGATCACGGTGCCTTAGGCAGTCTCCCCGCCACTCCTTCTGACTCGCAGTCAGCCTCTGTCAACAGTTGCCCCCAACACGGGTATTGTGTAACAAAAAGTGCAGCTCCGCACTCCTGCCCATGTAGTGCCACTCCCTTGGCAATATGGGCCGAGATACAAGCAGAGGCTTGTGCTGCGGGAATATGAGAGAGGCACCCTTTGAGCCTGCAACCCGCCCCGGGGGTCGACACATGTTACCTGGGGGGCACAAACTCATGCTCCTCTTCTCACCCAGCGACTTGGGCCTCCTATGCACTCTTTGTGAATTGGCAATGGCGGGCTCGGGCCGGCAGCTCAGCTCCTACGGGGCTGCTAGTCGGGGCTGCTACTTCTACGAAGATCTCAGACTGCCACAGGGCCCACGCACACAGCGTCTCTGAGAATCCCTTGAGCTTCGGGTGCACAATCACCGGGCACTCCACACGAAGGTCTCAGGCTGCGCGAAGAACACGCGCACAGCGTCGCTGAGACTCACTTTAACTCCAGGTGCACATCAACAAGGCAATCCTCACAAAGGTCTCATGCTGCACAAAGCCCACGCACACAGTGTCAATGAGACTCTCTTGGATTCCAGGTATGCACTGTGAGAAGTTGGCCTGGTATATGCTGACCACTAATTATAGTGGGCAACTTGTACCAGTCCAAACAACCCTTATTGATGAATCTATCCTATTGGTAGCTATGGAGAGCAGCCTTCAGGCTAAGTCTCAAAGGAATGTAAAGCAGCTTGTTTTACCAGATCAGAACCTCCTGAATGACCAAATGAAAGGAGGACCACACAAGGAATATATAAAATATATGTATTTATTACTAAACACTCTCTACTGACCTCTATATGAGATTAGAGAACAAAGCACACAATATTAAATCACTAGAACAACAGTAAATAGCACAATACACAGTGGGCTCCAGGGGGAGACAAAACCGTATACTAAGAAAGGGGTATAACAACCACGACTTGACTAGACACAGGGCCTAGAGCATGTAGAATTGCTGGGACCCCAAGGAACCACCCAAGGTAGTGACACAGGGGACCCACGGAGGACGGGTGCAGTGTGAGAACACAGGCGCGAGCTCCATTCATCTCAATGGGAAAGTCGCCGTTGGAATTTTAAGGATTAAGGAAACTTCTGAGAGGACTTTGAGCAAACCCTTTCAAATATAGAAGGTTCTAAGGCCAGCCGCCTTGTGATCACCAGACTACTCGTTTTACCTAACCCAGGGAAGCCAGATGCATATGTGTCAAGTGATATCTGGAATCTTCGTCGTTTTCAATGGCTTGATGCTGAAAAGTGCTGCTGCCGTGAAGAGAAAAAGTGTCCGGTGTGATCCAAGTCTAGATCGGAGAGGAGAAGAACCTGAAAACAGAGGGGACAGGGTCTGGGTCACTTCAGGGTTACCAGGGGCTCGGTAGACGAATGCCCACCGATGTCGGGGGCTTCAGGTGAGTTGACGCACTGCTTGACTCTGCAGCCACGGGGACCAGGAGATGACGAGGAAGACCAAAGTCCAGAGGTGAGCTGTCCCACGAAGGATGTCGAGTGCTGGGGGGGTCAGTGTCCAGATGGAACACCAACAAGCCTTGGCAACTGCAACCCACGCGGTCAGAGGAAATCCGCTTCCGGGACTTTCCAAGCAATGGAGAGTCAGGGCACGTCTGGATTACCAGGAAAGCCCACGGAAAGTTAAAGTTACCTTCACGGGGACCCACAGGCCAACGACTAGGGATCGCAAAGGAACCTCAAGAGGAATCACAAAATACCAGCCCACGGAACACTTGTGGAGTGTAGGCCGGAAATCTTCTTTGGAAACACTGCTTGGGTCAGAACTAGAAGTAGCCCAAAGTACAACCTCAGGGGTTGCCGGAAAGCCTATGCTGCTGCAAATGTACACGGTGCCCAGGGGTTTGGGTTGCACAGTTCCCACGAGGGATACAGGCCTCAGAATTGCTGAGAGCGCAGATCAACCTTGGAGACCTCAGGAACCCACCTCCTGTGTTCGCAGAAATCTTCGGAGTCCTCAGGAACTTCATAGATGCAAACTGGTCAGATGCGTTCAGGTGCCTGCTTAGCAGGGGAGTAACTCGTTTACTCCAAGGGAGATTCTTCAGTCGTCCAGCTTCATGTAGTTCGTCAAAGTTCTTGCTTTCTGTAGCAGAGTTTAGTCCAGGAAAAATCTAAAGCCCTGTAGTCCGGGGTTCCTACTTTATACCCAAGGAAGGGGTGGGACAAACTCTGGGGACCCAGCTATGGGAGGGTCAGGACAGAGGGGTGGCTACACCCATGTCCTTTGTCCAGTTTCGCGCCAGAGCAGGAGCAAATGGCTCCTGCAACCGGTTTGAGCTGGACTATGCACAGGGCCACCAAATGTGCCCTGAGTGCAGACATCAAAGCACTCTCTGAGTGCACCCACCCAGCTCCAATACTCTAAAGCCTGTCTGGGAGGTGGTTACACCTCCCTGTGACAGGACACCTATTGTCAAGCCTTCCCCTACCGGAGTTTCTCCCAGCAGCAGGAGGGCAGACACGTGTCTGTGGCTGGCAGCATCCATCTTGTAATGGCAGGGTCGAGAAATCTGGTACCAGGGGTACCAGTGTTGTCATAATTCTCCCTCTAGGAGGATGGAATCATACCTTCGATTCCAATATGTTTGACACCAAACACAACATGTTTCCTTGCAGCTGTTTTAAAGTTAGCATTTACCGCGAGGTTATAATGCACTTAAGAGTATATGGTTGGCTGCATCACAGAACAACCCCGGAGAATAGATTCCGAAGGCTGCAGAGGGGCTCTGCTCATGCATGGGCCCTCTCTCACGCAAAACTCAGCACCCTGCCTTCAGGATTGATAAGGGCTGCCATAAGAGTGACAGATAGGTTTATATGTGCAATGATATAAGGTAGATATAGTGAACCTACATCTAAGTAAGGGGTGCATGCCCCACCTTATACAGGCTGCAGTAGCAGGCCGGTTGTGTCATTTTGATTGGTCTCCCAGGGGTGGCATAATCATACTGCAGCCCCTGAGAGGCCTCTGGGGTACCTATGCCCTGGGTACATAGTATACCATATACTAGGGACTCACAAGGGTACCCCAGAATCCAATGTGTAGTGTACCTAAAGTACATGCAATCAATTTAGAGGAGAAAGCAGCTAAGCTGGGGTCCTGGATAGCAGGATCCCAGCCAGTCTAAGTCGAAAACACTAAAACATCAGCAAAAAGTGGGGGTAGCTATAGGAAGCAGATCCTTCTCTCCTACATGCACGATAACAAGGCAACCCTCACGAAGGTCTCTTGCTGCACGAACCACACGCACACAGGGTTGATGAGACTCACTTGGATTCCGGTGCACACGATAACTGGACAATCCTCACAAAGGGTTCAGGCTGCAAAAAGCACACGCACACAGCGTCGCTGATCCTTGCTTGGACTTCAGGTGCCCACGATCACAGGACACTGCTTACAAGAGACTCAGGCTGCAACAAGCACATGGCCCAGCTAAGACTCTCCTGGAAAGTTGTGTTCCTGAGTTTCCGCAACAGGAAGCCAGTTCACCTCGGGCCCTTGGGGATAAGTTACTTCAGGACCCAGCACAGCAAAGTCCTTTCAAGCAGGGGGACACAGCCCACAGCAAAGTCCCTTTAGCCTTTCCTTGGTTAAAACCGCAAACTGCAAGCCAGCCCCAGAAAGGGCCAGTCCTTCCCTTCAGTCTCTTCAGTTGTTTCTTCCTTGGAAAAGGTTCCTCTTGACCACGGAGTAGCTCCAGTCTTGTTCAATCTCGATCAAGCCATTCTCCAAAGTTCAGGGGCTTCAGCTCTCATAGTTATACCCCTCAAGGGCTTTGAAATCTTTGTGTTCAGGGGGCACTGACGCCTGTTCAAACCAATTCTGGGTGCCTCCCTGCCAGTGACACCTTCTTCCATTGATTAATGGGGTCTGGATTCTCAATCACTGAGCAGGACATGGGACAATTGTTTTATAGCAGCAACCCAGACCTCTTCACCTCTAGGGGCTTCTCCTCTCCCTACACTCCAGATGCAGGCCTGCCTGTTGCCGTCTAAATTCCTCCCCTGGGTCAAGACATTCCCCAGATGCTATCACTTTAAAATCCAGACAGTCAATCCACAACCAGGCAGAGACACACAGAAATGTTAGAGCACAAAAACCCAGCCCCTTCTAAAAGAGTGGCTTCTAAACAGACAATGCAAAAATCACCTTCATAAAAAGATGTGTTATTGCATTGTGAGTTCAGGCACACTAACCTTCACCTTTCTGCCTTAAGCCTTTGGGAAGATTGGCTGGAAAATTATTACACAGCCTTCCCATTATACCCATTCTATCCTATGGGCAAGATGGCCTTTCAACAGTGAAAAACGAAATGGAGAATATTTCACTGTTAGGACATGGTATTCACCTTGGTACATGTCCTGCTTTTCACACGCACTGCACCCTGCCCAGGGGGTACCCTGGACCTACCATAAGGGTGTCTGGTGTGCATAGACAGGGATGGGTAGGTTCTGGCAAGTGAGTGCACTTGTGAGAACAGCATGGCAGTTTAACAAGCTGTGTGCAGGCACTGCAGTGGCTGGCCTGAGTTCCCTTTTTAAGGCTACTTGTGTAGGTGGCAGAATTAGTGCATTTGCATTACCAGCCCTGGCACACATAGTGCACTTTACTAGGGACTTTACTAGTAAGGCAAACATACCAATCATGGACAACCAATTACCTTTACACTCTATACAGGGAGCACTTGCACTTTGACACTGTTTAGCAGAAGCAAAGTGTCCAAGGCATCTATGTTGGCAACACCATGTCAGAAAAAGGTCTAGGGGGAAAGCAAAACGTTTAGGGAACTTTAGACAAAAAGGGTAAAGTCATACAGTGTACTTGTGGGATAAAGATAAAATGTAATGGGCACACGTGTTACTGGATTGTTTATGGTTTTTAGATGGGCGTGAAGCATTTTTAAACGAATTTTGATCAAATATGGAATTACAAATTGTGATCAAGCCCTTAGCTTAGATTTTTAATTGCGATCTGGGGGATTTGAAAACTTTTGGCAGATAACATGTAAGGGACTGGTATGTTTTTACAAGATCTCCCAGCCTTGACTTTTTTTTCACTAACTCAGTTGTATCATTATTTATTGAATGTGCCTTTTTTAACTCTTTTATTGTATGTATTATTCTAGGATGTATTTATGGTGGCGTTTGTATACTATGGTCTAAATAAACAAAGCTTTTGACTGACTGACTGAAATTACACAGCATGTAAAGAATAAAGTCATTTGTGTGAGTGAACATACACTTTATGGGGACAGAGCTGTGATCTTGGTAACATATGTTTGTAGTTCTTAGATGTGTTCCATAACACAGTCTTTGCATCTGTAATGAAGTTACAAAATATGCTTCATGCTAGCTGCGCTACAAGTTATGAGCTACTTTTTTAGAGATTTTTTTTTTAAATAATTGCTCCAGTTTGTATGTTGCTATAGGAGCTGTTGTCTAAGCTAGCTAGTGTAATATTAATCAAAGCACCTCATAAATACCAGGCATGGCTCAAGCCTCAAAGTATGCACAGAAAAATACAGATAAACAATATTATAAAATAGTTAACTCTTTGGGAATTCAAGATTAAGTAAAGTATGAGAATTAAGAGAGGAGCTAAATCACTGAAATGTATTGCCTCAACGTTTTTACCATTTATTGTTTGCGAATCAATCCATGTTCTCTTCCAGGGGATCCTCATCAATAGTCATAAGCACTGAGTATTCCCGCCCATGTGCGGGACCCCGGAAACAATATAAAAATATATATGTAAAAAACACATATATCTCGCTCCACATAGATGTATGTACATATATTATTTTTCTCACACCAATGCAGCTCTATAACTGACGCTAAAACAATGTAAACACATATACATGCTCTGCAATTAGTAAGGAAGCAAAAGAAAAAAACACATTAGGTCAAATAACCTTTGAACTTTGTGTTTTAATGAGTAGACCACTTATAAATCCTGAAAATTGCTTGTAAATAGACATTGTTAGCCCTCAGGCTGCATTGCAAAACAATAGCATAGAAAATGAAACCATTTTCAACAAAAACTGGCACCGTGCCTTTAAGGCAGCCATGATCCCAGGCTTCCCATCATGCCTCAGGGGTGACAGTTAGGCCAGTTGTTCTTTCCGGCTCCTTCAGTCAGGACCCTGGTGAAACAGCTCCCTTTCTTTTTGGCTTTTTGTCAAAAAATATTCTTGTTACCTGCAATTTTTGGCTTTCACTCGACGTCTTTTTGACCTAGGGTGTTACTGCTACCTTTTTTAGGCTTAAAAAAGGTGATTTTTCTGTCAAAGATGCCTTCGCTCTTTGACAAATGTCCTTCATGTGGAAGGAAGATGGCCAAGACTGACACTCATTCAGTGTGTATCCTGTGCCTACCAGACTCTCATTCCTCGAAAACCTGTCTACACTGCCAGGTTTTATCATCCAGAACTCTGAAAGAACGTGAGAGGATTCGTGTTTATGGCCTTTCTGAGAGAGGAAGATCTCCCAAGAAGCAGAAAAGTCGGAAGGCGCGGTCGACGTCGAAAGAAGCCCCGACTGGTTCACATTCGACGTCGAGATCGGCGTTGGAGAAGCAGTCGACGGCGACGAAGAAGATGTCTTCAGCGTCAACATCCAAGGTACCTCCGCTACAGACAGCGTCGAGGGATAGGTCACCGTCGAAGCAGAAGAGTTCGACGGCGAGCCACCTGACGTCGAAGCAGCATCGTCATGCTGTGACGTCGAGGCATTCTCCGTCGACACCTGGCCACCGGCGTTCGGCGTCGAAACATCCTCCGTCGACGACTCGTCATGGTCGTTCGGCGTCGAGGGAGCCTCTGTCGACACATAGTCGATCGACGTCGAAGCAGCCCACGTCGACGCCCGATCAATGGCGTTCGACGTCGAGGCAGCCTCCGTCGCATTCAGGCAAGCGGCATTCGGCCTCGAGGCACACCCCGTCGCCGACAGAGCACCGGCGATCGGCGTCGAATCAGCCTCAGTCGTCGTCGAGTAGACAGCCTTCAACGGCGAGATGCTCTATGCCGAAGGACAGTCATCGCCACCCGAGGTCGACGTCAAGGACACCACGGTCGACGTCGAGAGAGCGTCTATCTGCTCGGTGCTCGGCGTCGATACAGCCACCGTCGATGGATCAGCGGAGATCCAGGGAACGGAGCGTTTCGCAGCCAGCGAACATCTCTCCTGCAAGGGCACAGGAGAGGTCGCTTTTGAAGCAGGTGCTGCAGGAGAAAGAGGGTGAACCATTGGACCAGTCTCAAGTCCTAAGGCCTCAATTAGGTTCTCCAGGATCAGCATCGGCTGCGGAGGTAGGACAATCTCCAGTACAGGATCCTCCTGCCAAGAGAAAGAGGATCGCAGAAGAGGAATCCCGGTCGAGGTCTTCCTCTAGATCTCTAGTTAGCCTACCCTCATCCTCTTCAGCATCTCGCAGTGGCAGATCTTCGGATGGACAAAACAGCGATTCGGATAGGGAGAGGTCCAAGTCCCCTGAACGATCGCAACAGGATCAAGCAAATCAGCTTTCACTGTCACGTTCACCAGTGAGGGATCCCACACACAAATCTCCTCCTATTCATCTTTCCCCAAGGTGGTATAGACCTCTTCACCACTGGGCCGAGGACAAGGAGACGGCAGATCGGCTGAAGGCGTATAGAGACCAGGCTACCCGCCGCAAGGAACGGTCTCGTTCTAGGCACTCAAGTAAGAGACCATCTCGTCACAGAGACCGATCTCATTCTAGAACGCGCTCAAGTAGAAGATCTAGGTCCAGGAAGACCCGTAGCTCTTCAAATTCTTCGAGGACCCGATCTCACAGGGATTACTCTCCGACCCTGACAAACAGTCCACGCTCGAGGATATCTCCAACTGAGGATATTTTCTCGTTCCAAGACATCTTGGGCAGGGGAGCCCTGAAGCTAGGAGCGACTATGAATGCTCCGCAGATCAAGACGACGGTCATGTTTGAAACCCTACAGCACAGAACGACACCCAAACCTTTGTTGCCGTTGGTCCCGGGTATAATGGACCCAGTGAATGAAGTCTTCCTGACTCCGGCAACGGTGAAGTCCGTCCCAGCGAGGATTCTCAAGAAGTATCGTCCTCCTGATGAGGATCCTTTGTTCCTCAAGTCTGATCCCTCGCCTGATTCAGTAATCATTGCGGCGGCAAGAAAATCCAATGCGGTAGCATCCTCATCCACGGTACCACCGGATAAGGACAGCAAGTTGCAAGACTCACGGGGGAGAAGAGTTTGTAACACCTCAGCTTCTTTCCTCAAGGTCTCCAATGCGGAAGCGCTGCTCGGCAGATATGATAGATCTCTGTGGGACTCACTTCAGAGGTTTTCTGAAAAGCTTCCTCAGGAAGATAGAAAGGACTTTGAGGAGGTTCTGATGGAGGGCAGTCAAGTCTCCAATCAGATTATAGGAGCGGCGGCAGATGGGGCAACGTTGGCTGCGCATGGTTATGCGCATTGAATCACAGCGAGGAGATCCTCATGGTTGCGACTTACGGCATTGAAACCTGAGGCTCAAGCCAGAATTCTAAATCTTCCTTTTTTCGGGCACGTCTCTCTTTGGTGCGTGTGCTGATGAGGAGATGCAGCGGATGAAGACTGTCTTTGACACCCTCAAAGCCGTGGGGCTTGAAAAGAAAAAGGAATTCCGGAAGAAGTTCAGTTCGGACAACAAGGGCTCTTCGAAGCAGAGGGTTCAAACCCCTCACTGGCAGAAGGGCCAGAACCAGCAAGGCCAGCAAAAGTCGCAATGCAAAGGCAAGCGCAATTCCAAAGGAAATGGAAATCAGCGACAAGGCAACAACTTCAATAAGTCTCAGCAGAAGCAATGAGTCTTTACTTCCCCCAGCGCCGTTGTCCACTGCAGTGGGGGGAAGCATTGCGCATCACAGAACAGAGTGGCAGGCCATTACAAAAGAGCAATGGGTGTTGTCTATGCTGCAGAATGGGTACTGTCTTCGTTTCCATCGTCTACCTCCACCCGTTCCCCCGATGTCAACGTCAAGCCACCAGCTACAAAGGTTTAAGAAAGAAGTAGCGACACTCCTCGATAAATCAGCCATCGAGAGGGTACCCGTGGCTCAAAGGGGGAAAGGAGTATACTCGAGGTATTTTCTGGTCAGAAAAAAGGGCCAGAAGGCAGAATACAGGCCTATTCTGGACCTGAGAACACTCAATCTACATGTACGAAAAGAAAAATTTCGCATGTTGGCGCTTCACCAAATATATCCACATCTCAGGAAGGGGGATTGGATGTGTTCGGTGGACCTTCAGGACGCATATTTTCATGTCCCGATACGACCAGATCACAGAAGATTCCTTCGGTTCCGGGTGGGGACCTCTCACTACCAGTTCAAAGTCCTTCCGTTTGGGTTGAAGTCGGCCCCCAGGGTGTTCACGAAGTGTGTCGAAGTGGTGGCGGCAGCTCTACGCCGCAGTGGAGTCTTCGTATACCCATACTAAGACGATTGGCTGTTGAAAGGTCCAACTCCAGACAATGTAAGGAATCAATTCCAGACATGCATAGAACTTTGTCAACGTCTGGGCCTGCATGTCAACGACAAGAAGTCGGTCTCCCATCCCACTCAGAAGATTCACTTCCTAGGAGCTCTGCTAGACTCCGAGGTAGGAAAAGTGTTTCCTTCGGAGGAGAGACAGTTTTCAATAGCACTCAAGTGCCAGCAAGTTCTTCGCAACAGGACTCAGAAAGTGCGAAAGATAGCCTCCCTCTTAGGATCGATGGCTTCCTGCATATTCTTAGTACCGAACGCCAGACTTCGGATGCGTCCTCTTTAGCAGGATCTGGAGGACAAATGGGACCAGCAATCAGATCGCTGGGACGATCAGATCACTTTGTCGGAGGTAGCACGATCTTCCATCCTGTGGTGGACGAAGAAGCAGAACATGCAAGTGGGAGTTCTCTTCCATCAATCTCCCCCTACACAAACGATCATCACAGACGCGTCATTGCAAGGCTGGGGGGCGCACATGGGTCCTCTTCAGGTGCAGGGTCTGTGGTCGTCCAAGGAAAGCACCTACCACATCAACTTGCTGGAGTTGAGAGCAGTCCACCTGGCTCTCAAAGCGTTCCTTCCCTCGCTTCAGAAAGAGGTGGTTCTAGTGCAGACGGACAACACCCCCACTATGTACTATTTAAACAAGCAGGGAGGAACCCGCTCAAGGACTCTTTCACTAGAAGCTCAGAGCATCTGGCATTGGCTTCTGGCTCGCAAGTTGTCTGTTCAAGCAGTCCACCTCCCAGGAGAGCAGAACGTGAGGGCGGACGCACTAAGTCGGCACTTCGCAGACAGAGAAGACTGGGTTCTCAACGACGAAGTGCTAGACGACGTGTTCCAGTCTTGGGGTCGTCCTTCCATAGATCTCTTCGCGGACGACGTAAACAGCAAATGCCCAAGCTTCGCCTCAAGGTTCTATCGACCAGGAATGAGGGGGAATGCTCTTTTGATCGATTGGTTAGGGGAATTTGTGTACGCCTTTCCACCCCTTCCTCTGATCCCGAAGGTGGTGAGCAAGCTGAGCCACTCGTGCACAACAATGATCCTGATTGCCCCCGACTGGCCAAGGCAATGGTGGTACACGGACCTCCTTCACCTGTCAGTGTCTCCTCACAAGAGGCTTCCATGCAGGCCGGACCTGTTATCGAAGATGAACGGGAGGATTCACCATCCCAACCTTCCGTCACTGAACTTGGCAGCATGGCTCCTGAGGTCATTCAGTACGGCCATCTAGGGCTGCCACAAGACTGCATGTCCATTCTGAGAGAGGCACGACGTCCTTCCACGAGACATTCTTACGCATGCAAGTGGAAGAGGTTCTATATGTGGTGCGTGCAGAATGGTCACAATCCGGTGAAGAGTCAGGAAGAAGCAGTTCTTCCATACTTGTTATACCTTGCTAAAGCAGGTTTGAAGTTTAACTCCATTAAGGTGCATTTAGCCGCTATAACTGCTTATAGGCGATCACCTTCACAAACCTCTTTTTTTCAGTTGCCAGCAGTAAAAGATTTCCTGCAAGGTCTGAAAAAGGTTTACCCTCCTGTACAGCCTCCTTCTCCTCCCTGGGAGCTGAACCTAGTACTATCAAAGTTGATGGGCCCACCTTTTGAGCCCATTCATAAAGCTACTTTACAGCATATTTCCTGGAAAGCAGCTTTTTTGGTAGCGATTACGTCAGCCCGTAGGGTGAGCGAAATTCAGGCCCTATGTACTAAAGAACCGTATACAGTTTTTCATTTGAACAGAGTGGTGCTCAGAACGCACCCTTCTTTCCTGCCGAAAGTGGTGTCAGATTTTCATGTCAATCAGTCTATCTCTTTACCCACTTTCTTTCCTAATCCCTCTACTCCAGCTGAGAGGGCGTTACACTCTTTGGACCTGAAAAGGGTTTTAAAGTTCTATCTGGACAGGTCCAAGTCTATTCGACATTCTGATCAATTGTTTGTTAACTACGGATCGATCAGAACTGGCCATGCAGCATCGAAACGGTCCATTTCCAGGTGGATCGTTTCGTGTATCAAATTTGCTTACCAATTGGCGCAGAAACCTTTGGTTTTTCCTCCTAAAGCGCATTCCACTAGAGGTAGAGCGGCCACGGCGGCTTACCTACATGATTTACCCATGTCTGAGATTTGTAAAGCGGCAACCTGGAGGTCTGTCCATACATTTACCAGACATTACTGTCTAGATTCTGACACGAGAGCAGATACCCAGGTGGGCCAGGCCTCCCTGAGGAATCTGTTTAACAGCTGAGTTATTTGGCTGTTATTGCTTTGTTGGGTCATGTACTTCTCATTTACCTGCAGGTGGTTGATGGGCTTGCTATTCTATTCAGTGCTTATGACTATTGATGAGGATCCCCTGGAAGAGAAGGATAAGTTACTTACCTGTAATCCTAGTTCTCTTCCAGGGGTATCCTCATCAAAGTCATAAGCAACCCACCCGCCTCCCCAGGTAAATGAGATTTGGTACTATTTCAATCTTGTGGTTGAGCCCTGTCTTCAGGGTTATGCAAAAAACAACTGACCTAACTGTCACCCCTGAGGCATGATGGGAAGCCTGGGGTCATGGCTGCCTTAAAGGCACGGTGCCAGTTTTTGTTGAAAATGGTTTCATTTTCTATGCTATTGTTTTGCAATGCAGCCTGAGGGCTAACAATGTCTATTTACAAGCAATTTTCAGGATTTATGAGTGGTCTACTCATTAAAACACAAAGTTCAAAGGTTATTTGACCTAATGTGTTTTTTTCTTTTGCTTCCTTACTAATTGCAGAGCATGTATATATGTTTACATTGTTTTAGCCTCAGTTATAGAGCTGCATTGGTGTGAGAAAAATAATATATGTACATACATATATGTGGAGCGAGATATATGTGTTTTTTACATATATATTTTTATATTGTTTCCGGGGTCCCGCACATGGGCGGGAATATTCAGTGCTTATGACTTTGATGAGGATACCCCTGGAAGAGAACTAGGATTACAGGTAAGTAACTTATCCTTTTTGGCATCAGCGTTAAATTAAGGGCATGAAGACTCAGACAGTTTTAATGTCATATTAGAGAACTGTCCACTTTAAGCACATATTTCTCTCTTTGTGCTTGACTCTGATATGTGGATCAACATCACAAGGGAACTAGAACCCTGCTCATTATTTGGATCCATTTCGCAAGGAAACAAATACTGAAACTCCACTTCTAATTGGGCCAGTGATGTGCAGTCAGGACCTGGGGTGTCACAGTGGGGGAGGTTAGCGTGATGTGGATTCTCAGCACAATATATATAACATAATTAGTGTGCAAACACTTACCATTATGAGAACAAGGCACCAAATCAGACATGCTTGCATCCACTCCCACATATGACGAAAGGGTAGGATCTTTTGCCTGTGGATGATGGAGATCTAAAATAATGAGGGGATGAAGTCTCTGACGTCCGGAACCGTGACGCTGATTGCGTTACTGGCCTACTGAGTGCATACCACCACAGACCACAATGGCAATGAAGGGATTTAAAACAGGAAGCCCTGCGTCATGTGTCCCAGTTAAGAAAGTTGATTTCCTGCCTGGCTTCCTTCTCTTGCTTCAGAGCGAGGTGGGGCAGGCAGCCTGCAACAGACAGTCCAGGCATAAATACCTCGATTTATTTAGAGGTACAATCGTATCTCTAAATAAATTGATCTATTTAATATATTTGTATGTAAATGTTAAGGGATTTCAGAGGGGCACAGCCGCCGAGCCCTAATGGAGAAACTGCCCTTGCATTGACAAAAGCTGTTTATTCCCTTTCTGTTGTTTTATCTCTTGCCCGATGAGGCTTAGTTTTGTGCACAGTTAAGGGATACTATTCTGCTCTTTTGACCCTTTCACGGTTGTTGGACCAGCCCTCATTGTTTAAATCATTGGCTGTTATGCGTTTTTAAAAAATATTTACAGCACTGGTTTCCTTCCTCTCCTTACGTCATGCCACAGTGGGACCTTCATTTGTTTCACATATTTGATGTTTACTCAGTTTGAGCTGCATCACATCTGTCCTTTATGGCTGCTTACCCTCAAGAAAGTGTTCCTTGTCGCCATAACCTTGGGGAGGCCAGTGAGCAAGCTCTGTGTCAACCTGCTGTGCCGCACTTTCTTCCCAAACTGCGGATGGGAGCATCCTTCATGCCTAAAGTTGTGACGTCGTTCCACATTGGCCAAACCATTACCCTGCCTGTGGTTTTTGCTCAGCCTCACCCCTCTGTGGAGGAGGAGAGACTCCATTTTTTTGACTCCCTAAAGGAAGGTACACTTTTTCATCCAGCGTATCAAAGAACACTGGGTGAATGATCATCTCTTGGTGGGGTTCACTTGGGTGAAATAAAGCAAGACTATGTAGAAGATGACTATCTCCCATTGGATCATACTCTGCATCAAGATCTGCTCCACACTGCCCAAAAAGCAGCCTCCAGAAGGTTTACTGGCACATTTTAGCATGGCCAAAGCTGCTGTCACTGTGTTGGCACGTGGAGTTCCCGTCCTGGAAGTCTGCCATCTGCATCCTTAGGAATCTGTGATTAGAAATCTCCTATCAGACAGAAGTTATTTACCGTCTGTACGCTCTTTCTGATAGAGATTCTACCGAACTGCGAATTCCTCACTAATCCTGTCATTCTCCCAACTCTGTGAATAGTACTTTAACCAT
Organism: Lissotriton helveticus; assembly: GCF_964261635.1. Classification (NCBI taxonomy): domain Eukaryota; kingdom Metazoa; phylum Chordata; class Amphibia; order Caudata; family Salamandridae; genus Lissotriton; species Lissotriton helveticus. The sequence goes on along the minus strand of NC_136068.1, from coordinate 283,555,263 downwards.
TAATAAGATCTCAAGTTTAGGAATCTGCTAACTGGTCAAAGCCAGTTTTCTTTTGGGGCTATGCATGTGGGAACATATACCACCTCAAAAGCAACTGACGTCAGCTTGGGAGTGGCACTTCTACTGGCCCTGTACTTCATTTCTAGAATGGAGCTGCATGAGTGTTGAGCAACATGGTGCCACCCACTGACATGCAGAGGTACTGAAAACCTGAAAGGGTTTCTGAGTCCAGTGTGACGTCTGGGGGATATTCAAAAGGTGGGGAATCTGCGCTTAAATAGTGTCGCTACCAGAAAGATCATTACCGAAGGTCAATAACTTGTTCTGCCAGAAAAAAAGACATTCTTAGGAGACAATTCTTTTGCAATGCATTAACCGGCCAGCCTCTGAACTGCAAATTATTTTGTGCACCCACAGCTTTTCAGAAGCAGTTTTAAAAGCTTCAAAATTATGAACACTGACATCTGAGAGTAACTTAGCCCCAGCCTCCATAGTGCCCAGCAATTGTGAACAATCCTGTATATTTGAAAACAAAGTCTGTAATTCCTTCACATAGGATTTTTACGCATAAATTGCATATCTCAGACATTGTGGATAGACTCAACCCAATGTAAGCCCTTTTCAAAGCACCGACTGCCTTTTTTCCACTAGCGCTTAAATAATAATATCTGCTGTCCACAGTGAAGGTTTCCCAATGAAGTTAGCCAATAAATGATCTATAACTAAATGAACTACGTAGAAGATGGATAAGACTGACAGTCAATTGGCTATGGGATATAGGCTTTGCCTGAAACTCGGCTCTGAGTCTCTGTTAGGTTCTGTCCATTCCATCTTTAGCAGGCCTTAGATCTCTAAAATAATGTGCATCTTAGGATCCTTTGGTCTCTGAAATTGACCGAACCATTCCCTACTGATACCAGGGCCTGTATTACAGAAAGTGCTCCAGGTGCGCAAAGGGCACGTGGTTCCGCTCCGTGCCCCCTTGGGGCACTTTGGTATTACAAAACAGGATGCAGACACTTGTGTGGTCCTTCTGTAATAGTGATGTTGGACCACATGTAGCACCATTGACTTCTTCTGTGAGTGTTCCCTCCTTTGCGTAGGGGTGTGACCCCATGCAAATGAGCGAATCACTTTGCCTCTGCACCCGCTCCGTATTACAGATGAAGGTGCAGAGACAAATATGCCCTCAGAAGGTGCACTGAAAGTTCGATACAAAAAGCTGGCAAACAGTCAGTGCACCCCCTGAGGGCAGACTTCTAAAGGGGCAAATGGAGTCCCATGGACCCCCCAGACATCCTCCTGCAGATTGTTGCAGTAACTCTCTGCACCCTCCTACAGTGGATCTCTAACCGATCTTTAAAGTGTAGGCAAGTTGCAGCCTGCTCAGAGAACACTGAGCAACTTTTAAGGAGCAGCTCTGTATTTCACTGAATGTGCAGGCAGCATATTCATTATAATATTGAATATTTTCCCTATTTACAACATGGGCCAAGGTTGTAATTCCTCCAAAGGGAGCTGCAAGTTGGAATAGAGTCTAGAAATCACTGACAATTCGAGCATGATGAGGACTAGATGAAGGTCAGATATGCTGTAATATGTAAAACCATAGATAACGAAGAGGGTGTACTTTCTTTTTCAGATCAACCTGTATAACCTATTTTCCATCAATGTAATATCATTGCTACATTTCTCTCTCATACTGTATACTTTGTGTGAGGAAACCATTTATTGCAAAGGCTTGGTGTGGAGAGGATCACCTTTCCACAAAGATGTGCGCTCAATTTCCAATGAAACTCCGAGGTTTCTTCACTATCTTCAACTCTTGAAAGTAACGTAAATCCACCATTCAAATAATTATTTCATCATATTTATTCAAAAAGTTTGATCAGTTCATAATGATATTCTTATGATATGAATCCGCATTTTATGACGGTCTTGCAAAATACCCAATGCATTTCGGGTCCATCAGCAGCGACCCTTCATCAGGGGTCTGTAGAGTAAATAATACAGGACCAAATTATAGACTCCACACTGTTAGCAACTAAGCGCTAATTTTTACGCGCTACCGTGACAAATGTGAGGGGTGCAATTATACAAAGCGCCTATCAGTATATACATGCACATTGTGAAAACATCGAAGTGCTCAAAAATGCAGCCAAACCTTGATAAGGTGACAAAGAGAGGAACAAATAATAAACAAATGCCTTCGAAATACCAAAGACAAAAACGTGCTCTATCCGTGTTTGTGCCGAACGTAAACTACAAAAGTGAAATGATAACTGCGCCTACTACAGCATGAACGAGAGAGAAGGAAAGTAAAACGGCACTCTAGCAGTTGCCGAGCAAACGTAAAGCAGCATGCGATGAAAAGTTATACAAGACTTACATCAGCGACCGGGCAAGCCGTGTCTTGGCGTGCCGTTTGTTGACCCAATGTGCGGACATTCAACCCGCGTCAGCGTGTGCACATAAACAGGATGAAATGACGTAAAAAACCCTATTCACGTGTAGAGGGACATAGTGACTTCAACCCAAAGCAGATCAGAGGAGAAAGTAGAGGAAATGGAAAAAAGACACCGCGTGCGTGTCAGTATACGGAACGCTACTGTGTGAACCAACACTAGTGATGTCTCCATGCATAAATATATGGCATACTGTGCAGATGAAATCCTAATATGCTAACTAAGGTGCTCTCAACAAAATGTACATATGTGAAACATAATTAAGAAAAACGATTAGGATCAATACACAAAATATTAAATGCAGTGGGGAATAGCGTGGTGGAGAGCAAAAACTTATCAGGGACAAGAATATAGAATCAGCCAATGAGCAAACTTGATCATGGTGATGATGTCACATCTTACAGGAAACAAGCATGTTCAATCCGATCATTCATCCCCCATGGTTGAAGGGAATTGAGTTTTTTAATCCAGAAGAATTCTGATCTTAATCTGAGTTTTGTCGGATCCATATCGCGACGTTGAGGAACCACCTCCAGAACCGTGAATCTCAATTGAGAGATTTGATGTCGGGCTTCCGACCAATGGCTGGCAATAGTTGATTTAGTGTTCATTAAACGAATGTTGCTTTTATGTTCTGTAATCCGAACTTTTATTTTCCGTTCCGTTTGACCCACATATATTTTTCCACATGGGCATTTGATGGCATATATACAGTTGGTTGTGTCACAAGTACTTGTGTGTTTCAAGTCGATTTCAGTCCCTTTAGTTGGATGAATGAACTTATGACCGACGATCACATTATTACAATGTTTGCAGTTTTGGCATTTCAACATACCTTTATGAGTTGTTTTGTCTTTTGTTGGAGCATTCAAAATTTCTTTTAGGTTCTTAGACCTTTGAAATGCAAACGTGATTTTGTCATTGTAAAGACCTGTGAGGTCTGGTTCCGTGTGAATCAGCGACCAGTGTCGTTTGAGAATATTTTTGATTTTCGTCGATTCAGTGGAATATTTTAGAATGCAAACTGTTTTTTTTTTATGTCTGTTGGTTTCTTATGTTCCTTGAGTAAGTCTTTTCTGGGTATTGCGATCACTTTTTTGGGAGAATCATCCAAAATATCTTGAGGATAACCCCGTAGTCGATTTTTGTTAGTTTGTTCTCTGAATGACTCCGCGAGATCTTCTTCATTCTTTGTGATTCTTTTGAGTCTGATGTATTGCGACGTAGGTAAATGTGCTTTTAGATTCTCAGGATGAAAACTTTGGAACAAGAGACTGGAATTTCTGTCGGTCTTTTTTATATGTACTTTCGTGCTGAGTGCATTATTCTGCAGGATAACTCTTACATCTAAAAAAGCTATGGACTCTTTCTCTATGACATGAGTGAACTTGATCCGATCATTATGTGTATTGTTCACTGTAATGTTCTTCTCCAGATTGGATTTCGGACCTTTCCATATTAAGAATATGTCGTCAGTATAACGTATAAAGGACACTAGGCCTTCTGTCCATGTGGGATTGCTCAGAATGTGATCTGTCTCAAATTTCGACATATAGATGTTAGCATATGAGGGAGCCTCCCCAAAGCCCATCGAAGTACCATTACATTGGTTAAAGAATTTGCCTTTCCATTCAAAATAACTATAATATAATGCGAATTGCATTAATTCTAGGATGAAAAGTTTTTTGGTCTCTTCCAACTCGCTGTTCAAAAGGCTCTGTTCAAGAGCCTCCATGCCCTCATTGTGAGGGATAGAAGTATAAAGTGAAATCACATCAATAGTGCATAGCCAGTATGTTTCTTGAGGTTCAAATTCAATAGAACCCAACAAGTTCAAAAAAGCTGTAGTCTCTTTGATGTATGTTGTGCTTTTTTGCACTATTGGTTGAAGAAACTTGTCCACGAATTTCCTAATTGGTTCCGAGATGGACCCGCACGCCGATACTATGGGTCTAAAGGGAGGATTGGTGGGATCCTTGTGGATTTTTGGCAACATGTACAGTTGCGGTCTTCTTGGATATTTGGTCTCAAAGAATTTTTTAGTTTTTTCCTTAATCCAGTTCATTTCCAACGCATGATCAATAATTTTTTGTAGATTAGATTGATATTCAGTTGTGGGATCCACATCAAGTGGTAAGTAAACATTTTCATTTATCACATGATTGTTGACACTTTTAACATAAAAATCCGTGTCCATCACAATGAGTGCACCCCCTTTATCAGCTTTCTGAAATGTTAAATTTTGTTCAGAGCTTAAGTTCTTGAGTGCGTTCCATTCTTTAGCCGATAAATTGAATCTCTTAGGTTTGGTGAACGGAATCTTTTGTACTTCCGCCAGTACCGTTCTCTCAAACGCCTCAATTGCTTTATGTGAAAAAGGTGCACAGAAGTAGCTTGTTGGTCTAAAGTCTTTACAATGACAAAATCACGTTTGCATTTCAAAGGTCTAAGAACCTAAAAGAAATGTTTAATGCTCCAACAAAAGACAAAACAACTCATAAAGGTATGTTGAAATGCCAAAACTGCAAACATTGTAATAATGTGATCGTCGGTCATAAGTTCATTCATCCAACTAAAGGGACTAAAATCGACTTGAAACACACAAGTACTTGTGACACAACCAACTGTATATATGCCATCAAATGCCCATGTGGAAAAATATATGTGGGTCAAACGGAACGGAAAATAAAAGTTCGGATTACAGAACATAAAAGCAACATTCGTTTAATGAACACTAAATCAACTATTGCCAGCCATTGGTCGGAAGCCCGACATCAAATCTCTCAATTGAGATTCACGGTTCTGGAGGTGGTTCCTCAACGTCGTGATATGGATCCGACAAAACTCAGATTAAGATCAGAATTCTTCTGGATTAAAAAACTCAATTCCCTTCAACCATGGGGGATGAATGATCGGATTGAACATGCTTGTTTCCTGTAAGATGTGACATCATCACCATGATCAAGTTTGCGCATTGGCTGATTCTATATTCTTGTCCCTGATAAGTTTTTGCTCTCCACCACGCTATTCCCCACTGCATTTAATATTTTGTGTATTGATCCTAATCGTTTTTCTTAATTATGTTTCACATATGTACATTTTGTTGAGAGCACCTTAGTTAGCATATTAGGATTTCGTCTGCACAGTATGCCATATATTTATGTATGGAGACATCACTAGTGTTGGTTCACACAGTAGCTTTCGTATACTGACACGCACGCGTGTCTTTTTTCCATTTCCTCTACTTTCTCCTCTGATCTGCTTTGGGTTGAAGTCACTACGTCCCTCTACACGTGACTAGGGTTTTTTACGTCATTTCATCCTGTTTATGTGCACACGCTGACGCGGTTGAATGTCCGCAGATTGGGTCAACAAACGGTACGCCAAGACACGGCTTGCCCGGTCGCTGATGTAAGTCTTGTATAACTTTTCATCGCATGCTGCTTTACGTTTGCTCGGCAACTGCTAGAGTGCCGTTTTACTTTGCTTATCTCTCGTTCATGCTGTAGTAGGCGCAGGTATCATTTCACTTTTGTAGTTTACGTTCGGCACAAACACGGATAGAGCACGTTTTTGTCTTTGGTATTTCGAAGGCGTTTGTTTATTATTTTTTCCTCTCTTTGTCACCTTATCAAGGGTTGGCTGCATTTTTGAGCACTTCGATGTTTTCACAATGTGCATGTATATACTGATAGGCGCTTTGTATAATTGCACCCCTCACATTTTTCACGGTAGCGCGTAAAAATTAGCGCTTAGTTGCTAACAGTGTCGAGTCTATAATTTAGTCCTGTATTATTTACTCTACAGACCCCTGATGAAGGGTCGCTGCTGATGGACCCGAAATGCATTGGGTATTTTGCAAGACCGTCATAAAATGCGGATTCATATCATAAGAATATCATTATGAACTGATCAAACTTTTTGAATAAATATGATGAAATAATTATTTGAATGGTGGATTTACGTTACTTTCAAGAGTTGAAGATAGTGAAGAAACCTCGGAGTTTCATTGGAAATTGAGCGCACATCTTTGTGGAAAGGTGATCCTCTCCACACCAAGCCTTTACAGTTTCGTGCAGACACGGCCAGACTCCGTGTGACAGATGTAGTGCCTACCGACATTTATAATAATTGTTGTTGAACTATTGTACTCGAGTGCACTGGGATAACATTGTATCATGAAACCATTTATTGCCCCAGTATTGGAACTTTCATAGATTCCCATAGCTTGTATCATTCCCTGTCGTCGGAATGGGAGTCTCGGTAACAAAAATAACATAGCAATAGGTACAAAAGAGAAAGAAAAAGGCTTAGGTCTCATTTCCTTTTGTAGCATATCCGCCTCTTTTTGTAAAAGGGACCAAAACTAAGTCTCAGCCAATCAGAGGAGCCTCACCCCATAGAACCCTCCTCAAGGAACCTCAGCGCCTCAGATTTTCTACCGCAAGTTGTGCTTAGGGAGTCTCCTTTGAGCTCTGCTCATTTCTACTCTTTTGAGAGTTTTTTCTTCAACTTTTCTTCAGGATTGTTTAGAGCTTCTTCTGAAATGTCTGACAAGGAGAAGAAGGACCTTTTCAAGTCATGTTCCACCTGTGGCAAGAAAAGGTTATATGTGGAGGACAGGCATAAGGACTGTATATATATTGCCTGTATCCTGATCATAAGGCTGCGGACTTCAAGATCTGCCGCACCTTCTCTACAAAGACCCTCCGGGACCGTGAGGGTCGCCTCCTTACTTGGCTCCCAAAATTGAAGTCCAAAAAAGAGACACTGTCAAGTGACAGTGAGGACTCTTCAGCTACATCATTCAGAAGGTCAGTCAAAAGGGGAAGGGTTTCCCCTTCACCTTCTGTGGAGCGTCCAGTTAAGGCCTCAAAAAAGACCCCCGTGAGTCTGAGGGCCAAAGTCCTGTCAAATCTCCTCACCACAGTGTAAAGGAGAGGGAGGGACCATCTACACCTTCAGCAGTGGTGGAGACTGCTTCAACGTTCAAAAGACTGTCTTCTTAGTCTTCTGAGAAGTCTGTGAAAAGCTCTAAGTCGTCGACGACGCAGCAGAAGACTCCGTCGACGATGGCGTCTAAACCTAAGGTGACTAAAGTGGTGCCGTCAACGGGCTCGTCGACGGCACAATCGTTGTTGACAGGATCGTTGACGACGGTGGCGGCGATGTCGACGAGGATGTCGATGGGAATTTTGACGACGGGAGCGACGACGAAGATTTTGTCGACGATGGTGACTACGACGAGTGCTTCGACGACGACAACCTTGACGACGACGACGGCAGGATCGTTGACGGTCTCGTCGATGACGGCGTCGACGATGCCCATCTTGTCGTCGACAGTCCGTCCGTCGACGGTGGCTCTTCCATCGACGTCTATGACGGTTTTACCTTCAACCTCTCCGTCGTCCACGGTACGGTCGACGATGCAACCGTCGACGAAGAGCATAACTATTTCCTTGAAAAGGATAACTCCGGACATGACGTCTCCAAGGAAGGTTACCCCCTTGCCGCCCGCTTTGTCACTAGAGGAAGAAGAGGAAGATTCTGACGAAGAGGATCAGGACTCTTTTGGGTATGCCCACAGTCCATCACAGCTGCTGATTAAAAGTCAGGACACTGATTTTGAGGGCGAATTTCTTCATGAATGTACTTACCAACATTCTTACCAACGTCAAGAATCCGCAGGCCAATAAATGGTGACTGTTCCTTCCTCACTTTTGGCGGATCTCCACAGTATGCTGCAGGACTAGAAAAACAGGTCCTCTCAGGTTATGACTCATGCAAAGTCTGTCCCGGCAGTTCAAACTGTTACTGCCCCTTCAACTCCAATGATGATTTCTCCAGTGTTGCCAACTCAGGTGTTCTCTCAGCCTCCAACACCTGCTTTGAATATTCCTTCAACACTACCGAACGTACAGGATGATTCCTCGGATGAGGATCAAAATATTGATAACAGGCCTAATCAAGGCTTAGAATGGGATGAATATGCGATCCCGGATCCCGCATCGCCTAACTCAGATCCAGTGGATTCTTCCCCAGCGGATATCGGGGGTTTCCATAAGCTGATGGAAAGAGCATCAAACCGATCCAAGCTTCCTATGCCTTCCGTACAGACAGAGTGTTTTCTCTACGATTTTAAAGAGCCCTATGGAAAGGTGACCCGATCTATACCCATTGTGGAGCATGTGTGGGATGAGGGTCTTAAGGCTATGAAAAATCATGCTACTGTTATTCCAGTCCTGCCGTGCCTGGAAAAGAAATATAAGGCGCCTGAGAATGGTCCAGCGTCCTTGACTGGACAACCTAATCCGGACTCTGTGATATCACAGGCTGCACAGAGGAAGTCCTGCAACCCTTCGGCACCTCTTACAACTCCTCCTGATAAGGAGGGCAGGCGTTTTTATAACACAGGCACGAGGTTCTCGTCAATGGCTAGCCTTCTGGTGCGAGCGGCGAATGCTCTGGCGATATTGGGCAGGTATGATCGCCAATTGTGGTGTGACCTTTCACCTTATTTGGATCAGCTTCCAAAGGAGGCTAAAGGTGTGGCCAAGAAAATTCTACAAGAAGGGGAAGCAACGTCGGCTGAGGTGATAGATTGTGCCATGGACATCGCCACTACAGCTTTTAGATCTTTGGCTGGAGCTGCAGTACTTCGTCGCCAAGGATGGCTCAGAGGGATGTGGTTCAGGCCAGAGGTCCAGAATAAATCTTGGACCTGCCCTTCGACAGAGAGGCATTGTTCGGAAAACCCATAGATGATGCCCTTCAAGAGATAAAGAAGGATCTGGAGACGGCTAAGTCTCTTGGTACGCTTCAGTACCGGGAAACTCCTTTCAGGGGTACCAGGGGCAGGAGTACCATGTCGTACAGAGGCTCATACCAGCAGCAACGGTACTAGTCATATGGATCAGCGTCGCAACAGTATCGCCAGCCTTATCATCAGAAACAGGGTCAAGCCTCCACTTTCTCTAGATCAAATACCAGAGGGAAACAGAACCGCCAGGGACATGATACGTCCAAGAGGCAATAGCGGCATTCTGGCTCTGCCTGCTGTGCCCACCTCCATAACAACATCTGTAGGAGGCAGGGTGTCACAATACCTCCGCAACTGGTCTCAGATAACATCGGACCGTTGGGTTCTCAACATTATTCGAAAGGGCCATACCTTGGAATTCACTCAAATCCCACCTTCCAAGCCCCCTGCTTCCATTCCATCGAAACATCTGCGTCTCTTGAAGCTTGAAGTTCATCAGATGCTCCTGAAAGGAGCTGTGGCGCAGGTTCCCTTATCTCAAAGAGGGAAAGGATTCTATTCCAGGTTCTTCCTGGTCAAGAAGACACTGGTGAAATGGCCCCCTATATTAGACCTCAGGGAGCTAAACACCTATCTCATTTCCCAATCCTTTCGGATGATTTCCCTTCAGGATATATTACGTCTTGTCAATCCGGGGGATTTCATGGCCACTCTCGATCTCGAAGATGCGTATTTTCACATACCCATTCACCCAGCACACAGGAGGTTTCCACAATTTACAGTAGCCAAGAGCCACTTTCAATTCAGGGCTCCACCCTTTGGACTTCGCTCTGCCCCAAGAATCTTTACCAAGGTGCTAGCACCGGTGGCAGCTTTCCTATGGAAACATCACTTTCAGGTCTTCCCTTACCTGGACGATTGGTTGCTGAAGGCCCCGTCCAGTGAGGCTGCGAGGGAAGCAGTCAACGGATGTACAAACCTATTCCAGAATTTGGGTCCTACTCTCAACAAGGAAGAATTATCTCTGATTCCGTCCAGGCCAGCGCGTTTCCTGGGGGCCATCTTGGACTCAAATCTCAACAAGGCATTCCCATCCTTAGAAAGGCAGGAAAACCTGCGAACCATGGCACTGCTCTTGAGAAGAAGAAGGTGTCTTTCAGTACGCCGTTACAAATCCCTTCTGGGGGTGATCTTCTCATGCATTCCTCTAATACATCACTGCAGATTGCGGATGCGGCCTCTTCAAGAGCAGCTAGACAAATAGTGGAAGCAAGTTCACGGCTCATTCGACGACAAGGTGACGATCACTTTCGCAATGAAAAGAGCAGCCTTGTGGTGGACAAAACAGAAAAACCTTTCCCAAGGTCTATCCTTCGTAGGCAATCCGACTCCTCAAGTGGTGACAGCGGATGCATCACTGGACGGCTGAGGTGCGGTGCTTCAGGATCTTCATGTCAGCGGGCATTGGTTGCCCCAGCACCGTCTTCTTCACATCAACCTCCTAGAACTCAGGGCTATCAGGCTGGCACTTCAAGCATTTCTTCCTCGACTGCAGGGGTCAGAGGTTCTTATTCGAACTGACAACACCACGGGCATGCACTACATAAAAAGGAAGGGGGTACCAGGTCTCTTTCGTTGTCTCAGGAGGCCCAGAAGATTTGGGAATGCGCTGTTCTTCATGGAATATCTCTGCAGACGGACCATCTACCAGGAGTTCAAAATGAAAAGGCGGACAGACTCATCAGGCTATCGTCAGTCACGAATGGGAACTGAACCAAGTGGTCTTGGAAGACATTTTTCAACGGTGGGGCAAACCATCAATAGATCTATTTGCCACCCCGACCAACAAGAAATGCCGGTATTACGCAAGCAGGCTTCACCATCGAGGGTCATTAGGGAATGCGCTTTCGATAGCTTGGTCAAGAGCATTTGTGTACACCTTTCCCCCATTCCAATGATCCCGAGGCTTATCAGGAAGATCAATACAGAACCGTGCAAGATGATCTTGATAGCTCCTTCTTGGCCGAGACAGTTCTGGTTCACAGAACTTCACATTCTGTCACTTGTCCCTCCTCTTCCTTTGCGGACGCTTCCGGATCTTCTCATGATGTCCCACGGACAGATTTGGCATCCGGATCCAGATTCATTACACCTGACTACATGGCTCCTGAGCAGCGAGAATTCATGAACCTTCCCATCTCAATGAGAGAAGAGAGGTTCTCTCTCAAGCTAGAGCTCCTTCCACAAATAAAACTTACCGCTTAAAATGGAAAAGATTTTGGATTTGGTGCCGGAAGGAAGGTGTTGACCCGTTCTCCTCTCAGCCTCATCAGCTTCTACCTTACCTTTTGCCTTTGGCTAAGACAGGATTGGCTCATTTATTCATAAAAGTTCACTTGGCAGTGATTTCTCACTACAGACGTTTGGCATCTGGACCTTCTCTCTGGTCTTCAAGAATAATTAAACAGGTTCTCAAGGGCTTGTTCCGAGTCTGCCCCCCCCCGGTGAGGCTTCGGCCTCCTACTTGGCATCTGAATTTAGTTCTCGCACAGCACATGAAGAATCCCTTCGAACCGATACTTCGGACAGACATGAAATTTCTTTCATGGAAATTGGCTCTCCTTCTTGCTCTCATATCGGCGAGACGCATTGTGGAATTGCAGGCTCTCACGATACAGGAACCTTTTCTCCAGTTCAAAAGGAATACTGTGATTTTAAGAAATAATCCGAGGTTCATACCTAAAGTGCCTTCAGACTTTCACCTAAATGAACCAGTGATTCTCAAGTCTTTCTTTCCTCACCCTTCCACACCAGCGGAAAGGTCACTTCATTCTCTGGATGTGCAGCGGTGCTTGAAATTTTATTTGGATCGCACCAAGGGATTTCATAAATCTTCACAATTATTCATTGCTTTTGGTGGTCCTCGCAAGGGCCTTCCACTTTCAAAACAAAGAATTGCAAGATGACTTTCCAGTGCCATTCTCTATTGCCATTCAACAGCGGGTAAGCCACTGAACAGCAGGATTAGAGCACACTCTGCAAGATCCGTGGCTTCATCTCAGCTCTCATCGCGGGAGTACACATCAGAGACATTTGCAGAGCTGCGACTTGGAGAAGCGTGCACACCTTTACGAAGCATTACTGCCTGGAATCTTTGACACAGGAAGACACAGCTGTGGGCCAGGCAGTCCTGAGGAACCTCTTCCACTAATTGGTGAGCTTTCCCTACTATCCCTCCTTCCTATTTCTGCACATTTTGTATTTACTTTTGATACAAGTTGTTATTTTAGTATATAATTTCCTCCTTCTTTCATGTTGATACGGATACAAACACGTTTCTTTATTCATGTTACAAAATGTGCTCTATTTCTTACTGCTAGCTACTCTGATGCAAGCTATGGGAATCTATGAAAGTTCCAATACTGGGGCAAGAAAACAAGTTACTTACCTGTAACTTTGGTTCCCCAGTATTGGTAACTTTCATAGATTCCCAAGCGCCCCTGGGAAAGCTCAGCCTTCAGCAGATGTGGTTACTGTTACACAACGGCTACGAAAATCTGAGGCTCTGAGGTTCCTTCAGGAGGGTTCTATGAGGTGAGGCTCCTCTGATTGGATGAGGGGGAGTTTTGGTTTCTTTTACAAAAAGAGGCGGATATGCTACAAAAGGGAATGAGGCCTAAGCCTTTTTCTTTCTCTTTTGTACCTACTGCTATGTTATTTTTGTTACCGAGACTCCCATTCCGATGACGGGGAATGATACAAGCTATGGGAATCTATGAAAGTCACCAATACCGGGGAACCAAAGTTACAGGTAAGTAACTTGTTTTCTTCTAAAATCTGTCTGACTTTAGGACTGGTGCCAGCATTGCTCTACATTTTTTTTTCCCTGCAATTCCCTATTTAATGTTCCAACCTTAATTCCGTCCTTGTTATAACTGACATCCGACCGCTTAATAGCTTGTTTAATATTGCTCATTCCCTTTTATTCTTTTCCCCACATTCAACTACTTACCTATCCTCTTAGCCATGTGGCCTACATATCTCCCCACAGTAACCATTTGTGTCCTGACTATCTTTAAATAATTGAATTGACATACTCCTTAATTGCTCACATTATGCAAGATGACGTAGAATAGTTTTATCAAAAGCACATCTCACAATTTTTGCTAATCTCTTTAGTTTCTAGCCCGGATCACTGACAGAATATCGGAAACACAATTATCTTGTGGACAGACTTTTGATCCAAAGATATCGAGGACCAAAATATCTAGAAGGCAAGTGCAAATTGGTAAGTATAGATTTACTATTCTTAACTCCACATCCATGTACCATGAAGATATATATATCTTCAAGGTGCATAGATGTGGAGTTATATGTAGTAAAACTTTGCTTACCTATAGAAACTTACCTCCACACTATTTTTGTCCTCGATATTCTTTTTTTTTAAAACAAATTTTATTAACGGATCACATATATTTCGCAGAGCTCTGTACCCCAGAGTTGTCTGCAGGCCAAACATATCACAGCAATGAAATCGTAATCTGCATTGTTTTTTAATAGGAAAAAACAAGTAACAGGAGGATACAAATATTAAGCAACAATCCCCCTCCTCCCCCTCAACACCCCCCCCCCCCTTCCCAGGCCACCCCCCTCCCCCCCGCAGGTATCCATCTCGCCTCTCATATTCATCTTATATTCAACTGACAGTACACATACAACCGTCATCATAGCTCCGTCATACTTCCAATGGAGGGTCCCGTTCCACCGGAGGCTCAAGCCACAGGCCCCTAAAGTCGGCCCAGCGCTTCCAGATTTTATAGTGCTTTTGTGGCCACCCCCGTGCAGCAGAAAATGGTCGCTCCATGCAAAAATCAAGCCCCCTCTTCCACGCCAGCCCAGACGGGGCCCGCGTATCTTTCCACTCTCTGGCCACATCTCTCTTGGCCCAAGTGAGTCCCAGGAGTAGTAGGTGCCTCTTATATATGTTACCCCCACCCCCTCCAAGATATGCAATAGACCCAGCTGTGGTGTGTGGGGGAGTACCCACCCCAGAGCCTCAGACAAACTATCCCAGACCACCTTCCAGAATCTGTCCAAAGCACCACAGCACCACACCGTATGTAAGAACGTCCCCACCTCTCGACCACACCTGAGACAATCTGGTGAAGCAATAATTCCCGCCTTCCATAGCCTCTGTCTAGTGAAATATACCCTATTCAGGTACTTAAATTGAATGAGACGTAGGCGGATTGCTATGGCAGCACCTCTGGGGGCCGCTAGCGCCTCCCTCCAGTCCTCTTCCTCTAGCATCCCAATATCGCTTTCCCATGTCTCTTGCAGTTTCTGTAGTGAGGAGGAGCAGTGCGTGACTAAGGAATGGTAGATACATGATATTTTCTTGGTCTCTAAGTCTCCCATGAACACCTTAGCCTCCAGGGGACTAAACTCAGGTAGGGAATCCAGGCCTTCTAGTTATGGGGCGAGAGCATGACGAACTTGAAGGTACTTAAAAAATTGAGATCTAGGCATGCTATATTCACTACTCAGCTCCTGAAAGGACTTAAGCTTCACTCCGGATTCACATCCCCCAATGTCGAATCCCTTTATTGTCCCATCCCCTAAAGCCCTGCAATGTCGCCAGCTCAGGCAGACGTCCGTTATACCACAGGGGGGTTTCCCTCGTCAGGGTGTTCCACCACCCCATCTGGCATAGCGCGTGCTTCCAGACCTCAAACACGACTCGCGTGACTGACGGCAGCGCCTCTCGCACTCGTGTTGTGTACAAAATAGTATGTAGCGTGTGAGGGTCCATTAGGTATCGCTCCAGGGCATACGCCGGGTCCCCTCTGTCCCCATACCACCACTCGTTTAAGACCAAGAGGTGAGAAGCTTGATAATAAGAGAGGACGTCAGAGGTCGCCAATCCACCAGAAAACAAGTGCGCAATGCCACCCAAACCGTGCCTCCTGCCCAAAGGAATTGCCCAAGTGCGGAGTCCACCTGTCGGAACCAATGGTGTGGGATGCGGAAGGGGTGGTTCTGAAGTTGGTACAACAGTCGAGGGAGGGCCACCATTTTAAAAATGGCTGACCTACCATATATTGTCAGGGGCATGCTGGACCACGTCCTGATATCCGCCTGGACCCGTTTCCAGACCGGCGCCACATTCCGCTCCCAAGAGACCATGGGTACCGCCGACAAGAACACTCCAAGGTACTTAAGGCCCCCCACTGCTACTTGAAGTGCGGCGGCCCAGCTCCCCACCCCTGGGCCTTCACCCAACACCCATATGGTTGACTTACATGGGTTCATGTATAGCCCTGAGGTTTCCCCAAAGATCTGGAGAATGCGAAGGAGGCGCGGCCCGACTTAAGTCCTCGATATTCTTGACAATATTTTGTCCCCGTGATATTTTTTCTCTGATTTGTTTGGTCTGCACACCATCTAGTCCTATGGCTCAATGTAAAAAAAAAATTCTCAGGCGGTAGACGATGATCGACGGAGCCGCGGGGAGGAGACTATCGGGCAAGGCAGTGTCCTGGTTTATATTGCGAATACAGGCACTTGTCCCCCTCATGGGGCATTGTCTTATAAGAGAACAAATTGCCTTTTAGGACATTCCTTTTGGTATTGTATATTGATTGAGACAAGTCGGTCTTTTAACCACGTAGTGTTCACTACCTGTACATATACCACTTTTATAACAAATTGACATTGTCAAGATAGTTATATGAGAGCAGAAGGGGCCTGAAGCCTGTCCTGAAGAAGAAGCAGCACGCTTCAAAACATATTGACGCACACAGGAGGTTTTGCACATTGAAGCTAAATACCTCCTACTCACTTTTTTTTAGCAATACCGGCTCAACTGAATATTACATTTTTCTAATCCACAAGAGCTAGGTATTTTTAACTCACTTTTCACTCAACCCTTACCCTTCCGCTCACTCATTCCTACACCACATATAGATTGCTGCGGGCGGGAAGACCCCTATAATGAAGCATGACACCAAGGGCCCTTTTGGTGTGTGAGGGGTATTTTAGAAACACTATGTGCTTCCCACCCTTGTAGGTAATGCACATGACCTTTCAGTAGAGATTTCTCTTTTTGAACCTCCTTAGGGTGTATCCTATTGTTTATGATACATTGTAAGAGGACGACGTTTCCACCTCCAGTGTTTGGTTTGGACACTACCTCTTCACTCCCTTTTTTAGGTTCCGCGACCTATCAATGCGCGCAAGCGCATTGAGAGGAGCGAGAATTCATGTCCTCAAAACGCTCGTGAAACCAAGGGCTTCTTGCGCTGCGGTTTTCATTAAGTTCACGTGAATCACGTGACCAAACAAGCACGCGCATCAGCCTCCCTCCCTCCCTCCTACTCGTACTTTCAGTTTCTCCTGCCCCCATCCGGCCTCTCTCCAAGCGCATCGCGCGCATCAGCCTCCCTCCCTCCCTCCTACTCGTACTTTCAGTTTCTCCCGCCTCCATCCGGCCTCTCTCCAAGCGCTTTCGCACACAGGCATTCCGCCTGCCACACTTCTCCTCCCTCGCATTCCTGCCCCCCCACCAGGCTCTCCCGCCCCCATCCGGCCCCATAGAGCTCATTGTTGGTGTTGAATGTTCTCCAATAATTTCAATCATTTTTCTTATTTAAACAAGCCAGTCTCCAGGCACTTCTACACTGCAACATGATCCCGCGCTATTTTTAACTGTTGAAGTGGAATTTCACGCTGGCGCAGAAAGGATGGCGAGAGACGCAGGCAGACTGTGCCAAAGTTTCTTCGTGTTGACAGAATCAGGGCAATTTTTGAAAGTAAAGCAAAGGAGGCGGTGTACCAAAAACTCACAGTGGGTGTAGAGCTCCCCCATTTCTATCCCTCGTTTGTCGTCAGTGTCACGCTTATTTGCTTGCTTCTTATTCAAGGGGTTGCCTTGCTCGCTCGGTGTTTGTCCCTATCCTGGAGCACAGCCTCTTTACCATCCTTCTGAGTGGCTCACTCGCATTCTTCCAACGCTCAAATATAGTAAACAACTAAACCCCATGAGAATGAATGTTTTCCATCTCTCAGTGGTGCAGTTGCCTCCGTGAACAGCCCCTTCCTCCATCTGTGCGCTCTGTGTTGTTTCCACATCCGTCCTCCCAAACAAATCCTTTGCTTTCCCCGCACCATTCCTGCTCCCTCGCCTCTCGCCCGATCCCTGTCGCTTGCCCCACGCAGCACCCCAGCCCGATCCTACTTGGCTCCCCCAGCCCGAGCATCTCTACATGTCCTATGTATGGGAAATGACTTGAGTGCCAGCAGCGATCGCCTCGTCGTGCCTTTTTTTTTCCTCGGCATTTGAATCGGTAAAAAAACATTGGTAAAGCAAATAGGCCATAAAGGGTTTTAAAATACTGATACCAGTAAAAGTTGTGTATCAACCCTGAGCAAATTATTAGGCAAAAAGTCAGTGCCAGCCACTGCGATCACTTCTCCCGCCCCCATCCGGCTTCCCTCCGACCATTTGCCACACTCCTTGCCTCTGTCTTGCCTCCCCCTCCATTCTCCTCCCCTCGCTCGCATTCCCACCCCCCCACCAGGCTCTCCTGCCCCCATCCGGCTTCCCTCCGGCCATTTGCCACACTCCTTGTCCTTGCCTCTGTCTTGCCTCCCCCTCCATTCTCCTCCCCTCGCTCGCATTCCCGCCCCCCCCCACCAGGCTCTCCCGCCCCCATCCGGCTTCCCATTACTTAGCACACCGGGATACACGAGGTAACAAAGGCCGTCTTCTGCCAAGCAAGCCCGCAGGCGCCACGCAGCCCCGGCTTCCCTCGGTCCACAAGCAGCACTACCTTCATCAGTAGAGCAGCAGTAGCACGATCTAACTATGCATCATAGAGCGTTCTGCACAGCCGGGGATCGCTTCCTCTGCACATTTCAATAGCACGTGCTGCTTAATTCAGAGACTCTGTCCATCACCACCCCTTGTTGTAAATAATTTTGTCCACCCCAAGCGTGGAAGGGTATACTCAGATGTGAGTCCCTTGCTCATTGCACCATCAGGATTCAAGCAAGCCGGGCCGAAGACGCCTGAAATGGCAGAAACCGGTCCCCGGAAGCTTGTTTCCTTCCCAGTGTAAGAATTGGCTTTTGTAGTCTGGTCTGCCCTGTTCCCATGATGCACTGGGCCAGGGACAGACTAATTTGCATACAGCCAGGTTCTGAAACTGTGATGGTGCAATGAGCTAAAAAACGGTGTTGGATCTAGCCCTGATCTCTTGACTGGGTGAGAGTACTCTGCTTAATTCAGAGACTCTGTCCATCACCACCCCTTGTTGTAAATAATTTTGTCCACCCCAAGCGTGGAAGGGTATACTCAGATGTGAGTCCCTTGCTCATTGCACCATCAGGATTCAAGCAAGCCGGGCCGAAGACGCCTGAAATGGCAGAAACCGGTCCCCGGAAGCTTGTTTCCTTCCCAGTGTAAGAATTGGCTTTTGTAGTCTGGTCTGCCCTGTTCCCATGATGCACTGGGCCAGGGACAGACTAACTTGCATACAGCCAGGTTCTGAAACTGGGATGGTGCAATGAGCTAAAAAACGGTGTTGGATCTAGCCCTGATCTCTTGACTGGGTGAGAGTACTCTGCTTAATTCAGAGACTCTGTCCATCACCACCCCTTGTTGTAAATAATTTTGTCCACCCCAAGCGTGGAAGGGTATACTCAGATGTGAGTCCCTTGCTCATTGCACCATCAGGATTCAAGCAAGCCGGGCCGAAGACGCCTGAAATGGCAGAAACCGGTCCCCGGAAGCTTGTTTCCTTCCCAGTGTAAGAATTGGCTTTTGTAGTCTGGTCTGCCCTGATCCCATGATGCACTGGGCCAGGGACAGACTAATTTGCATACAGCCAGGTTCTGAAACTGGGATGGTGCAATGAGCTAAAAAACGGTGTTGGATCTAGCCCTGATCTCTTGACTGGGTGAGAGTACTCTGCTTAATTCAGAGACTCTGTCCATCACCACCCCTTGTTGTAAATAACAGCAGAGACCAGCACAGAATACCAGCATGTACCCACAGCAGCACGTTTCACAGCACAGCCCACGTCTCCCACCCCACAAGAGACGGTACTGCTCGGCTATGTCCGCAGGCGCCACGCAGCCCCGGCTTCCCTCGGTCCACAAGCAGCACTACCTTCATCAGTAGAGCAGCAGTAGCACGATCTAATTATGCATCACAGAGCGTTCTGCACAGCCGGGGATCGCTTCCTCGGCACATTTCAATAGCACGTGCTGCCTAACAGCAGAGACCAGCACAGAATACCAGCATGTACCCACAGCAGCACGTTTCACAGCACAGCCCACGTCTCCCACCCCACAAGAGACGGTACTGCTCGGCTATGTCCGCAGGCGCCACGCAGCCCCGGCTTCCCTCGGTCCACAAGCAGCACTACCTTCATCAGTAGAGCAGCAGTAGCACGATCTAACTATGCATCACAGAGCGTTCTGCACAGCCGGGGATCGCTTCCTCGGCACATTTCAATAGCACGTGCTGCCTAACAGCAGAGACCAGCACAGAATACCAGCATGTACCCACAGCAGCACGTTTCACAGCACAGCCCACGTCTCCCACCCCACAAGAGACGGTACTGCTCGGCTATGTCTCCCAGTACATCAGATACCAACACTGTATAGTGCCTTGGCTCGCCTGTCAACAAGCCTGACAGCAGCACTGTCCACCAGCGCATCAGTGCCCTCGTGTCACTAAGTGCTCTGCCAGCACGTCTCAGAGTCCTAGAAGTCAGAAATGAGAAGCGCCTTTTCGGCGTCTGCCATCTCACCAGACAGAAGCACTGCCTCTCCATGTCTCAGAGCACCAGATGTCACAAATGAGTAGCGCATTTTCTGCGTCTGCTACCTTACCAGACCGCAGCACTGCCTCCCCATGTCTCCAAGTGCACAAGCCAGCAGCACTGCCTCACCATGTCTCCCAGTGCACCAGACAGCAGCACTGTCTCGCCATGTCTCCCAGTGCACCAGTAAGCAGCACTGCCTCGCCATGTCTCACACCACCAGACAGCAGCACTGCCTCGCCATGTCTCAGAGTACTAGATATCAGAAATGGAGTAGCGCCTTTTCTGTGTCTGCTACCTCAGCAGACAGCAGCACTACTTCACCAGAGCCCCACTGCATCAGATGCCAGAGCAAACCCTGGCTCGCCATGTCTCACACCACCAGACAGCAGCACTGCTTCGCTATGTCTCTGAGCACTAGATAACAGAAATGAGTAGCGCCTTTTCTGTGTCTGCTACCTCAGCAGACAGCAGCACTGCTCCACCAGACCCCTACTGCATCTGATGCCAGAGCGAAGCCTGACTGGCCATGTCTCCCAGTGCACCAGCCAGCAGCACTGCCTCGCCATGTCTCACACCACCAGACAGCAGCACTGCCTCGCCATGTCTTAAAAATGCACAATACGGTTTTCTTCTTACACCGGGAGATGGATTTCATCAGTCAAACCATTTACTGAAAAAATAAGGTTTCATAATATTTAAGAACACTTGAATCGAGCTCCAGCCGTCTGTGTGATGTAGTCTTGAGTGACGACGACGCATTTCACTGGAGCCGTCTTTACTGCAGTGTTCAGACTCCTGATACATCATGATGTCTCCTTCACAGCATTGTTTCACTGTAAACACAGGGTTTCCTTTTCCACTCCTCCCACCAACTCCGTGCTGGCCAAACAAAAGACAAATGCAGAGAATTCATAGTACACGGGACTAACGTGTTCAAATGTCCTTGCTGGCTCACTACCATTCACAACAGGCCGTTCATAACGATTAGTCAACTTTCAAGTTAAACTCGTTTTACAGAGCTATGAAAGGTAACAAAGAATTTACAGAAGAGGATGCTTAAGGCAGTTCTGTAAAACAAGCACTGGCGTTGCCAATAGGTTTCGCATTTGGAAAGTTGGAGCTATTACAATTGCAAATAACAAATGCCTTTTATTTTTTTTTTCATTTTAAAAACATAAAGGGCTTTGTCATTTACAAAACCAATAGCTCCAACTTTCCTACTGCGAGACCTATTGGCAACGCCAGTGCTTGTTGTTAAATAGAGATATTACAGCCAGTAGTCATGTAATTTGACTTTGTTTTTAAACCCATATATACTCCACGTCCTTGTTTCACTGTTTTTTTTTTCATTTTAAATTGCTTTTCAGTGTCACATCAGCGCACATTAATCCCTGTGCAGTCACAGTGTATATATCCATTTGCAATCTATTTTGTTGTGCATTAGATATTATTCCATCTCCTGGGGTCACAAGGTATACTTTCCATAGGCTAGGCTGTTCCACCCATATTCGCATGCATTTTGCATGAAGTATACGGGTATTCTTTGTTCACATTTCCATCTCGAACTGTTCAATTGTTTTGTATCAATTTTGTTACTTCTTTTTCTTTGTTTCGTAATTTAGAAGACGTATTTGCTCAATGTGGGAGTGCAAACCACTTTAACTGGATAGATCCAACATTTTTAAAGGATGTTTTTCTATTTTCAGTGACTTCTCGCCATTTTCTTTCACCTAGAAGCCAAAGGTTTGTAGCTGCCATCTTAGTTTTCTCTAGTAGCTAATCCATCATACTTCTTTTAAATGGCACATTGTCATTTTAAAGCTGGGCATTTACCATACGTTACTGAATAGAATGTCATTCTTTCACAGGTACGTCAGTGCTATTGATTATTACTATATATCAGTTCTATTATCCAAGCTTTCTTCAGTTGCCCAATTAATACAAAAGGTAAATTATTTTTGTGACAATTAAATGATAGCATCTAATGCACAATTCTTTCACGACTCAAACCTTTGAATTTCACAAATATAATCCTGGCATACCACTGGAATGTCTCATAACCCGAAACCCAATTGTGTGAATGCCTTTTTCCTTGGGAAATGTTTTCTACATGTTCACATTCTTGAAGTGAAATTTTTTAAATAGCATAATAATATTATAATAATACTTTGTGTCATTACTTAAAACCATTACAGTTTTTTCTGTTTAAAATAAAAAAAAACTCATACAATTCTTATGTACAGGAAGCAAAACATTAAAAGACTCAGATTAATACTAGGACTATCTAAAATAGGGGGATGTTATTAAAATATCCTAGCATTAATTAATTGCCAGACAATCAGAAATGGGGGTGTCGGGTCAGTCGAGAAGAAAAAAAAACCAGCCTAACTACTATTTACGAAAAGCCATCTGAAGACATCTAAACAATTAATATTAAGCAAAAGGCAATGTTCCAATCAACAGTACTGAATTATCAAGAGTTCATGAATTGAACCTGAAGCAGTGTTACAGCGCAGCGGATTAAGGGAGATTTACGGCACTATTATCTCCCAACAATTTTGCCGCTCTGTTAACAAATTTGGTCAACCAAATGTTAAGCTTCGTATTGTCTGAATTCAAGGCAGCAATTATGGCTTGTCGACATGTTCGTACTCCGAGATTATTCCATTCGTCCCGCAGTAAAGACTGTCTCTCAATGAGCATAGCGGGACATACTTTGTGCTCCATAGCTTTGGAATGATAGCCACACTTCCTGCATTTGATACTAGGACTGGAGCGGCACCATTCGGGCAGGTACTTTAAAAAGGGCCATTCTCCCATCCTCAGGGCCTTAAACTTTATCTTCCAAAAGAAGTGCAAACGTGCTCGATAAATAATATGATTCGACCCCCGGTTTAAAATTAGAAATTACCGCCCAGGAATGTTTCCTTCTTGACAGTGTTGCCCTGTCGGAGTGGAAAGACCACTGCCGGACGCTTCTCTTGATGACAGCCTTAAGCGCCGGCTGAGAAGGATTTGTTCCCCAATATACCTTGACACCAAGTAGTTGCAGGCAGTAGTCCAGATCATGCCGATATTTATGGCTGGAATGGCAGTTCAATACTTAGTTCCAAACTCTGGCCTCCAGGCTGCCCTCCCTGGCATTGCACAATCTGTTACAAAGCTTTATAAACGCACCTGCCTCGACGCCATGGTGGTCTAATAAGCCTAGTTCGAGTCTAACTTGGGCTGGCGAAGCAGATCTTGCCAGGCGAAAAGCGCGTTTAAAGATTGTGATGGTTAATTTATTTAATAAAGTGCTTTTTGAGCCCATTCTGATCTCTTGCCCGTATGACAGGGAGTTAATTGTCTTTGCCTTCATCACCTTCAGCATTGGTGTTAAACTCTGGCCGAGTAGTTGTTTCAGCAATTTCGCGGAGGCATCCCCAAGTGAGCTTTGGCCCTTAACCCCTTCCACGCTCATGACGAGCTGGGCTCGTCATGCAGTAGCCTCCTGCTACGCTCATGACGAGCCCAGCTCGTCATGAATACTGGGGTTCATGGGTTTCCAGCACAGGGGAAAAATCCCCATAGCATTCAAGAGGTTAATGCCTCTTTCTGCTTTACAAATGAACCTCTGCAGTCAAGGAAAATTCCCAAGTATTTGTAGTGGGGTACTGATGTGATCTTCTTGTTGTTAAAGAACCATCCTCCACTCTGCTGCTTTTGCTTCCCAAAAGAGATTATTTAAATGGCATAACAACCGAAATATATCGTAAAAATGGTTTACCTTATTAATTTTTCGAATTAAAAAAAAGTTTCTCCATTCATCAACAAAAAGTGCTAAAGGTTTCGGCACGAGGGGCACATGAGGGTAGGGAACTAGTGCTGGAAGTACAAAAACAAATTCCCAATCACTCAGAAAGTATAGTTGGAACAGGTCTTCCGCCGGTGGCTCTGGCCCCGGCCCCTGCGCCGCAGGGTCCTCCTGCTCCGGCCCCCCCTGCGGCTCCGTTCCTGGCACCGCAATGGGTTCTGTTCGACCCACCTCTGCCTTTGCCCGGGTTTCCGGACAATTTTGCTCCAGCTTGGGACCCTAATTGGGACATGGAGCTGGATCTGCGCCGTTTCCGGTGCCGTTGGAGCATGTGTATTCCCCTGTCCCTCCCCCGCCGCAGCAGCCTGTGCCTCGGGCTGTGGAAGAGGGGGATGACTGGGAGGGGTCTGAGGACCCTCTTGCATGGCAGTGTGAGTCCGAACAGGAGTGGGCAGAGGAATCAGAAGATGCAGGTGGCCTTGATCTCTTCTTTGAGCCTCGTTTCCTGTTTCCTCCCACTGTCATGGAGGAGGGTGCCACTTATACTGTAATGCTCCGTAGAGCAGCTGAGGCCCTTGACCTTGATCTGTCTACTGTCACTCTGAAAACAAACCTCCTTACTGAAGTACTTCAGCCGGCAGCAAGCTCTATGGAACCCCTGATTCCGTTCAATGTAGCCTTGATGGATGTTTTGATGGGTACCTGGTCTCGACCAGACGTAGGGGTTCCTGTGGAAAAGAACATGGCCAGGTGTCATCGCCCGGCAGATGACCCTGCCTTTTTAATGAATCATACGACTCCGGAGACCCTTGTCATCCAGGCTTCCACTTCTCAGAGTGCATTCCCTACCGCCCCGCCGGATAAGGAATCAAATAAGCTGGAGCAGTTTGACAAGAAGTTGTTTTCCTCTGCCAGCTTGGGGCTGCGGTCGGTCAACACTGCATGCCTCTTGGGCCGCTACTCTCAGGCTGTGTGGGACACAGTGGCGCAGACACCGACCCAGTGCCCGGAGGAGGTTCGGGCTGTACTTTCCCAAGCTGTTGTGGAGGGGAAGGACGCCGCAAAGTTAGCCATCCGGTGTTAGCTGGACACCGCAGACTCTTTTGGTAGGGCGATCTCCACGACGGTGGCCCTACGTCGCCAGGCCTGGCTGCGGTCCTCAGGGTTTTCATGGGATGTCCAGAGTTCTCTCATGGACATCCCTTTTGATGGAACTCACCTGTTTTGCGATAAGGCAGACAGTGCGCTGGAGCGTTTCAAGGACTCCTGGGCTACGGCCTAGTCCATGGGTCTCTTCACCACACGCCTGCCCACGTCTACCTTTCATTCCTTTTGTGGCCAAGGAAGGGGCGCCCCTACATGTTCCTTCAGCCAGAAGCCTGCGCAGAACCACCCTCAGCGCGGCCGCGGGCGTGGTGGCCACCGTGGCGGCACAAGGGACCAGTGTGTGGGTCAGTCCACCTCGCTCCAGCAGCATCTGCCTCCACACCTGCCTAGTCCGAGCTTTGGGGTGCAGCCTACGCCGGTGGGCGTCAGGATTCAACATCACCTCCCCCACTGGCGTTCTGTCATTTCAGACAGGTGGGTGCTGTAAATCGTTTGAAGGGGCTACTCCCTCCCCTTCGAGTCTACCCCCCCCCCCAGCCATGCCACCTCAGTTCCACTGCATGTTGGGGGATCACTTTGAGCTTCTCCACCAGGAAGTTACGGCCCTCTTGGCCAAGGGGGCCATCGAGTGCGTTCCTGGGCCAGAAGTAGGACGTGGTTGTTATTCCCACTACTTTCTGGTCCCCAAGAAGGAGAAGGGGGCCTGCGCCCCATCTTGGACCTCAGGAATGTCAATCGCTTCCTCGGGAAGGAGAAGTTCAAGATGTTGACTCTGGCTCAGGTCTTGGCTGCCCTCGACCCTGGAGGCTGGATGGTAGCGCTGGACTTGCAGGACGCATATTTTCACATCCCTGTCTTGCCGGCCCACTGGCGTTACCTGCAGTTTACGGTCGGCCAGGAGCATTTTCAGTTTGCCGTGCTCCCCTTTGGCCGTACCAGCGCCCCTCGGGTGTTCATGAAGGTGATGGCGGTGGTCGCAGCTCATCTGCCCAGGTCAGGGGTGTCAGTCTTCCACTACCTCGACGACTGGTTGTTGAAGGCGGGCTCGCCCCAGGCTGTCGCCCCCCACCTCCAGACTACGACCAACCTCCAGCATTTGCTGGGGTTCTCTATCAACGTGCCGAAGTTGCACCCGAGTCCCTCCCAGAAGCTCCCCTTCATCGGAGCGGTTCTGGATTCGACGCAGTTTTGGGTCTATCTTCCCGATCGGCGAGCTTGGGATATTCAGGCTATGATTCCGATCTTTCAGCCTCTATCCCGGGTTTCAGTCAGGATGACCCTCCGGCTCCTGTGCCTGATGGCCTCCTGCATCCTGCTAGTGCAACATGCCAGATGGCATATGTGGGCTCTACAGTGGGACCTGAAGTTCCAGTGGGCACAGCATCAGGGCAACCTGTCCGATCATGTCCAGATCTCGGAGGGCACTGCACGTCAATTGCAGTGGTGGCTCACAAATCGCGATTGGGTCAAGGGAAGATCCCGCTCCATTCCCCAACCAGAGCACACAGTGGTGACGGATGTGTCCCTCCTAGGATGGGGTGGCAGCTTGGGAGAGGCGGAGATTAGAGGCCTCTGGTCTCCGGCAGAGTCCGGGCTCCATATCAACCTTTTGGAGCTTCGGGCGATCCGACTTGCACTGCAGTCATTCCTTCCCTCTGTCCGGGGGAGTGTAGTGCAGGTGTTCACGGACAACACCACCGCCATATGGTATTGCAACAAACAAGGCGAGGTGGGGTCATGGACCCTATGTATGGAGGCCCTGCGCCTCTCTGGACATGGCTGGATCATCAAGGCATTACCTGATTGGTGCTTCAACACCTGGCAGGTTCTCTGAACACCAGGGTGGACAAACTCAGCCACCGGTGCTTGATGGATCACAAATGGCGTCTGAACTCGGACGTGGCGCAAGCTCTCTTTCTGCAGTGGGGAGAGCCTTAGTTAGATCTATTCACCACCGAAGAGAACGCGCAATGTCATCTGTTCTGCGCGTTGGAATATCCAAGGCGGCACTCGCTCAGTGACACTTTTAGTCGCAAGTGGAGTTGCGCTCTGTTGTACGCCTTTCCGCCTATACCACTTCTGCCCAGAGTGCTGAAGAAGATTCGGCGCGACCGGGCCCAAGTCATCCTCGTGGCTCCGGATTGGGCATGAAGATACTGGTATCCCGAGCTACTCAGCATGGCGATCGTTCCCCTGATCCGACTGCTTCTTCGGGAGGATCTTCTGTGGCAGCAGCAGGGGACGGTCTTCCACCCAAACCTGTCCAGCCTCCACCTCCATGTGTGGAGATTGAACGGCGACAGTTGACAGCTTTCGATCTTCCTCCCGAAGTCTGTGATGTCATTCTGGCAGCCAGGCGTCCCTCCACTAAAACGGTATACGCATGCAGGTGGAACAAATTTGTGGCATGGTGCACAGCAAAGGCTGTGGATCCCCTTTCTGCCCCTGTTTCTGATGTCCTTCTGTTCCTTCCATCGTTGGCACAGGAGGGCTCTGCTCTGGGCACTATCAAAGGTTATCTTTCGGCCATCTCTGCCTTTCTACGGCTTCCAGATCAGCCTTCGCTTTAAGTCCCCAGTTGTTAACCGTTTCCTGAAAGGCATTACACACACGTTTCCTCCTGTGCCGTTCCTAATGCGTCAATGGGACTTAATTCTTGTCTTGACCTATCAGATGTGTGCTCCCTTTGAGTCCCTTCATAACTGTCCTTTACGTTTTCTCACTCTAAAGACGGCTTTCCTGGTAGCTATCACCTCTGCCAGAAGAGTGAGTGAGCTCCAGGCTCTTTCTTCTAAACCTCCTTTCCTTTCTGTTCATCGGGACAAGGTGGTTCTAAGGACCCGTCCTTCTTTCTTGCCAAAGGTTGTCACGCCATTCCACATCGGGCAGACCATCACTTTGCCCACCTTCTTTCCACCTCTGCATCCTTCGAAAGAGGAGGAGAGGCTCCATCATCTGGACCCAAAACGTTCCTACTCGTTCTATCTGCAGCGCACACAACAGTTCCGAGTGGATGACCAGCTCTTTGTTGGATACGTGGGTGTCAAAAAAGGTCGGGCCGTGCACAATCAAACCATCTCTCGGTGGGTCATTCTGTGCATCAAAGCGTGTTACTCGTTGGCTAAGAAGGAGTCTCCTGTGGGGCTGCGTGCCCATTCTACCAGGGCAACGGCAGCCACTACTGCCCTGAGACACGGCGTCCCCTTGCAGGACATTTGTCAGGCAGCTAACTGGGCCTCGCTGCACATGTTTACCAAGCATTACTGCAGTGACAGTCAAGTCCGGAGAGACAGCTTCTTTGGCCGTTCTGTTCTCCGTGACTTTCTGGTGTAATCTTGTTTGCAGACCCACCACCGGGTTTGGTATTGCTGGGGTATCTATTCTAAGGTAAGGAATCTATCACTAACGTGTCTCTTTCAGATGCACAAGTTACCACTTGTGTAGCGATATATCTTTAAGAGACATTAGTTAGTGATATATTCCTTACCGCCCCACCCCTCCTCCCCGTTCTGCGACCTGATTTCTAGGGTTGAGGTCATCCCTTTCAGGGCCCTACTTTTAAAGCACCAGTGGTCAGTTTCTAGCATGGCTCTGCGTTCCTGGCGCAGGAAGTCGTGTACAGAACTGACGTCAGCATGCATGGGTGGCGCCTAAGTAGTCTCCGTGACGCCATCTCAGCGCTTACGACGCCAGCGACGGACGCGGAGCCGCACGACGCCACCTACCCACGCGCAGGGTACTGCTGACCTTTCTGGATCCAATATGACGCCGGGGTATATTCTAAGGTAAGGAATCTATCACTAACTAATGTCTCTTGCAGATATATTGTTACACAAGTAGTAACTTGTGCATCAAAATCGCCAGCCCTGATGAGGGGGATACCTGTGTATTGGCCAGCAAGTTCTGTATCTTCTAAAAGAAAACCTTATTCTCTTGCTTTGGAGCATATATGTTCAACATGCATATCTCAATCCCATCTAACAATCCACAGATCAGGATTTAACACACTTCCACATCAGCCAGGACCTCCCTGTATTGAAATGGTACACCTGGGGTATCTATATAAATGGTGAACACCCATCACAACGAAGTGAACAGTTCGCGAGGACATTACAACGCATTTGGAAGATCGCATTAACGTTTACATCGTAAGGCACAGCAACACGTACACATTTACATCGTCAAGCATAGCAACGTAAGCCACAACAACGCAACCTTACAATGTAAACGTTAATGCGATGTATTAATACAGCTCATGCGTTAATGTCATCATTTCCTTGCATTCCTTTGTTAATGCGATGTTCTGGATGCGTGTGTAGTGTACAAATAAAAGGCAACATGATATGTCATCATTCCTTTGCATTCCTTTGTTAATGCGATGTTCTGGATGACGATGTAACTGAAAGTCAACCTCTTCTTTGTAATGCATTCATACCGCGCTGACTGCAAACTCTCAATAAAGCTACAAATAACGTAAATAATAATTGCTTGCTATTCAGCACGTCTCCAAATCACGTTGGATTAATACCGCACAATGTCATCATTGCTAGCTATTCGGCACAAGTGCACATTAAAAAATGTATTAACACAGTCATTATTGTAAGCTGTATAATTATTAATAAAGCTGCTTCGTGATGTCCATTAATGGGTGCATGGACGATGGCTGGATGGATGGATGATGGATAAATGATGGAGGGCGGGGATGAATGAGGGGTGGATGGATGGATGGATGAATGATGGATGAATGATGTGTGGATGGATGGATGAAGGGTGTATGGTTGGACAGGTGAAAGGCTGGCTGGATGAATGGATGGATGAAAGGGTGGGTGGATGATGTTTGGATGGATGAATGATGGATGAATGATCAAAGGCGGGGATGAATGATGGGTGGATAGATGGGTGAGAGGGTGGATGAATGAAGGGTGTATGAGAAATGCTTGCTGGATAAATGGATGGATGAAAAGGTGGATGGATGATGGTTGGATGGATGATGGAAGGCGGGTATGAATGATGGGTGAATGGATGGGTGAGAGAGTGATGGATGAAGGGTGTATGGTTGGACGGGTGAAAGGCTGGCTGGATGAATGAATGGACGAAAGGCTGGGTGGATGACGGATGGCTTGCTGGCTGAATGAAAGGGTGGCTGGATGCATGGGCAGATGAAAGGGTGGGTGCATGAAGGATTGGTGGGTGGATGGATGAATGAAATGGTGCGTGGATGAATGGATGTTTGAAAGGGTGGATGGGGGAAGGATGGCTGGATGGATGGATGGACGAAAGGGTGGGGGACAAATGCATGTATAAAAGGGTGAGTGGGGGAAGGATGGCTTGCAAGATGGATGAAAGGGTATTTGGATGAATGGATGGATGAAAGTGTTGATGGGTGAAGAATGGCTTAACACGAATACTAATATGTGCTTCTGATGGTAGGATAGATGGGTGAGAGGGTGGATGGATGAAGGGTGTATGGTTGGACGGGTGAAAGGCTGGCTGGATAAAAGGGTGGATGGATGATGGTTGGATGGATGAATGATTGATGAATGATGGAAGGCGGGGATGAATGATGGGTGGATGAATGGATGGATGAAAGGGTGGGTGGGTGAAGGATGGCTTGCAAGATGGATGAAAGGGTACGTAGATGAATGGATGGATGAAAGTGTTGATGGGTGAAGGATGGCTTAACACACACATACTTACTAATATTTGCTTTATGTACGTCTTTACAGAAAATGCAAGTACAATGTTTCAATTCTATAAAAATGTTATTTACAGGTGGACAAAAAATTTGTTACAGTATAACTTTTTTGTGGTACTCATTTTATCGACCTCAGATGGATGTAAGGCTGAGTGACCCGCCATGATTTAAACCTGTGACTATGAGGTCAAACACAGGCCCCTGCAATAGACGCATTAGACCACTGAGCCACCAGACCCATTACTGACAACACATTTTAAATTCACATCACCTTTACATTTGCACATACATACCGGTTTACTGATCCCATGCGTTAATCAGCAACAATGGCATCATCAAGTGAATTAATTTGTTTTGACAGTTTGATAATATATGACCGGCCCATCATATGAACTGTGCTGTCTAGTCCCATGAAGTTTTTGCACAACTCACATTTTAACTTTCAAAATTAACACACTTTATTAGGTTTAGCTAAATACCACTTCTATGCGTAATACAGCTAGTGAACACAACGCTAACCACTTCGCTATCGGTGATAACTACAAACGTTTGGTTGCCCGGCAAGGATAATAGTGTTTAGTTCTCGGATTTAATAGAATTGGATTGCCTCAAAAGGTCAAATTATTCTCAAAATGGGTACGTTTGGTCATGACAGAAAGCAATTAGTTCTGCAACTGTTCGACAATGATACATGTGATGATAAAGATAAACTAGCATTTGCAATGCAATAGGTCTCGCATTTGTGAGAGTTTGAGCTGTTGGCATTGTAAATGACAATGCCTTTTATTTACGTATTGGTTTTTAAAACATAAATGAAAGGAATTGCCATTTACAATGCCAATAGCTCAAACTCATTCTGTTCTGGGATTGAACGTGCAAATAAAAATGAAGGTAATGATGGGGAAACAGATCAATGGATGGAGACTGTTGATCCAAAATCGTTCTATGTATGTATCTATATATGTATGCATTTTTGGTGTTTTTGTTTTACACAAGGCTGGCGAGTCATATAAAGCTGTCTCCATGCCACGCCTAGGGCCGAGTTGATCTTCTGTACCGAAATTGAATAGATTGCCAAAAATGAAGTGTGCTAGTTTTCTATTCACAATAAAACAATGTAACGAAATGCACTTTATACTCCAAAATGCAATCCCAATTTCCTGATGCATTTGCTCAAAAAACACGCAAAGAAATGAATGCATTTGTATTCCCTCCTGTTAACAAAGTTGCAGATTTTCATCACTTCAAAAATTATATATTTCTAATTAAATGCAACTGCACAAATTAATTTGACAACTTTACGGTTAAAATAAAAATATATCCTTTCCAAGGTGAGTTCGGTAAATCTGTATTTTTCCCCTACTAGCTCCGGATGGAGAGTGGGTTTTGGGGTCCAGCCGGCTCCATTACATTATAATACTAACCTTTACTTTTACTTTTAATGAGCGCGTGTTTTGCTCCAAGGTGATCATTTCCCTAGCAGCAGTGGAGGTGGCTCTGAACATTAGCCATACCATTGATCAAGGGGAAGGCTAATCAGTTCAGCTTTCTTGCTGGCAGCATACCTTTGTGGTCTTGCACATAAAAGTGAAACCTGAGAGGCTCTAGAGTTCCAGGTTCAAAGCCGCTAGTTTTACTACAGGGCTGCATGCACGCTGTGCTGCCTCCCCTGTACTTGATCTCCCGTGACCCGGGCAGCGGCGTGGTGACGTAGATGCCGAGCTCCACTCCGTGAGTGGCTAGAGGTCACACGAATGACCTTTTAATGGTCAATAAAATGAAGATGCCTTGTCTAGATTGGTTTTCCTAGGCTTTATTCTCCATTGCGATAATTTACCTCTGCTTATTGGCCTTGTCAGTTCATAGCAGGAGGCTTATTCCGCAGTAGCAAAGCAAAGGGAATACACGGATTGAAAGTCGACAAAATACATTTAGAGATTGTTTCAGCGTGTGCCTTTCACCTCTGATTCAAAAAGTAGCTGGGGGCATGGTAACCAAGACACTGGTAAGAAATTGATATTTAATGGCAGGAGAGTGGCGAGTATGTAGCCTAACGGCCAGAGCTGCCGATTTAGGAGCAGGGTAAACAGGTTCGACCCTCGGCGTCAGCTCAACATCCTGTGATTCTGAGCAAATCACTTAATCTCTCCCTGTTTAACAAAAAGTAAATGTGCCTTGGGTAACGTAACTTGCGCTCATGTAAAGCGCTCCAATACCTTGGGATCGAGTTCCTGTTATGGAAACCTGAAAAAAAGCGTTAGTCTGAAGTTATCAATGAGACGTAAAACACAAGCTTCTCTGGGAAAAGTCAGCTGCTCGTTAATACTTTTGTCAGCACTAAAGGCCTGGTAATGCACGCTATTGTTACCATGGGCTCTTATTGTCTTATCCTTCCACTGCCAAAACTTCCATCAAATGGCCAGTGGCCCACCGGAAATGATGGAAATGCCTGTCCAGCAACATCTGGCACCCTCACCGAGCTGGTGGTGATGGTTATAGTGAATGGAGACTAGTGGGTCCTTTCTGAACAACCAGCCACCCAACCCAACCCAGCGACTACCCATTCAGGGAGCAGACTTTTCGGAAGCACAAACGTTCAGGCCCTCTGGTTTCACTGGTAATAATAAAGCACCAAGACCCTCATGAAAAACCTGCTCCCTGCTGTGGCCTAGCAATGTCGACTGTGCTGAAGCCTGTGACGTAACATCTCCATCCGGTGGCAGCGCTCACGGTAACCAGAGGGAACGACAGTCCACGTTTTAGTGGAAACACCGGCCCACAGGTGGTCATCTCTTAAATAAACCTCAAGTGGAAGGTAAGCCAACGACACGCCCCCTACTTCTTCCACTGTAAATAACCTCAACGACAACACATAGATGCATTTATATTATCAGTCAAGAATCCTAGCTTGCCTGTTTAATCGCTTGGTGTGACCCTGGGTAAGTTTATCTTTCCTAGCCAGCCATCGACATGCGTTAGTTCGCAGTGAGTTTGACCGGTCCATTCATTGAAAATGGAGGATGTGTTCATGGTTGTGCCCCCTCCGGGGTGTGCCAGGGGTGAGGTGTGTGTGTATGACCTGATCACGCACTCTAAAGTAGAACCAGAAAGCTTCAGACTCTGAGCATAAAGCTGGAAAACAACCGTACTTACTGCACAGAAACCAGCACTGCATTCTTCCAGGCCCTGGACAGCATGCCACGGTGATGATGTCATCATCCCACACAGCCGCACAACGCCCTCGTGCCTCGCGCTCTTTTCCTGTTTGTCTTTTTATACAGACGTGTGAATTATTATAGAGCGCGAGTCCATGACTGTAAGACAGTCTTCCTGTCTCAGTGGAAGTGGGCGGAAACTCAAAACGAAAAAAAATTAGTGAAAATTATTCCTGCGTACTTTTCCCTGAGGCGGACATGGGTCTGTGTTTTTATGCAAAGGTCATTCTGACTGCGTATTTTGGAAGAGATGATGTGATGCGTGCATCAGAAAAACTGATGCCATCTTTGAGCAATTTGAGTTTGTTGGCTGGGCTGATTGACTTTGTCAACCCTTCTTTAAGCTTTATTGAATTATATTTGGCCATAGACTGATGTCGGAAGTTACACAAGCTCTTTTAAAAAATTCCCGCCCCCTTTAGCAATAACGAAACCGTGATCAAAAACGAAACCTGCCGTGGGGCGGGACTTCCGTCTTCGGAAGCCCGCGCCCACGGAGTGCCTGGACAGAAAAGCAGTGCTGGTGACGCGGGGCTTCCATGCCCGAGGGAGAGCCCCGCGGAGGCTGCAGAGTCCGGCGATGCGGTGAGAGGGGTTGGTGGGGGGTTCGCCTTTATGAGGGGTGGGGTGGGGGCGGCGGCGGGTCTGTGTGTGTGCTCTCGTGTGGGCGGGGGCGAGGGCGGGGGGGGCTGGGGAGTTGTGGTGTGGTGTGTATCTGTATGTGTGCGCTCGTGTGTGTATGCGACGGCGGGGGTGGGTTCTCTGTATGTATGGGTGCGTGCATGGGTGCTCGTGTGTGTGTCTCTGGGTATGCGCATGCGTGTTGGAGCTTCCGAAGCAGGAGATGGGCACGGCGCCGTGCGCGCCCACGAGGTGCAATCTGCGCTCGTGCACATCTCGTGTCCACATTCCCAAATACGGCTGACAATAGGTCTAGAAGCAGACAGCAATCAACGCTTCGCATTGAATGCAGGTCTGCTCGACCTAAAAACGAGTCACACAGATGGAGCGGCAGTTCGCGTTTAAATATTCCAAATTACATTACATTACAGTACGTGACACATTTGTCAGGCAACCAGAGATGTAATTTTTCGTAAATTCCCGTCTTATTTCGCACAACAATAGCAGTTTATTGGCATTCTGGTTGCGAATTACTACGCTGTTACCCTGGTTTTATACTGCTCGCTTGCAGTGATGCGGGAGTCTGTAGATCAAGTCCGAACTGACCTCTTTGGGGGGAGTAATATTACAAGATGTATTCTTTACCAGCTATAAAAGCGAGGGGGGGGTAGGGAAAAGTGTGTCTCTGTGTGCGTGCACGCATGCACATTTGCAACTAGAGACCGGGCAGGTCATATTTACATCGAAAGACTTCCGATAGCTACATTCACACCACAGCTGTGCTAACCTGGTCAATGAATATCAGAGTGTGAATTAGATGCGGTGCGCACGTTTGCACACAGCATGTAAATACATTTGTAATCACTTTTTCACTGCATTGCAATCGTGTGCAGATTATGCCTCCTCTAAGAAGCACAGGCATGTTTTTGTATTGTAAACTTCTTGGCAAATGCTATTTCCAGCTGAAGCCACACTGCTCTACTGTCTAATTTGTTAAAACAGTTGCACTTCCGCATGCAAATCATATTTTGAAATACAACTTGTAAAATGACAGGACTGAGGCATAAGACAGCAAACGGATCCGCGATTGTTTACTTTTAGCAGAGGGAAGCCTGAGAACATTAGTGATAGCGACAACCTGTCACTTGGTAGACAGCGTCACATTAAAACAAAAAAAGTATTACACTATGTATTGACTAATAACACAAAAACAAAAAAAATTGGGGGAAATAAAAAGAGAAGGATTAGCGTCGGAGTGACGGGGGGGCAGTGGGGGCCAGGGGCTAGAGGCAGGATCACGCATTCGGCCAAAAGAATGCAAACACTGTGCTAGGACACGAAAAACGTGTTGTCAGTACGTGCGATTTCGTGGTCTGCGAAGTTATGTACTGCCCAATAGCAATCAACGCATTGGCGTTGCAACAACGTTCGATGTAAAAGATGACAATGTTATGGACTTTGCGATGTGAAATACGCGTGGTAAACGCATGCAATGGAATGGTGCGCCTTGTATCGACATACATCCATATAAATAGTTCTCAGGCATATATTGAGTTGGTTGAGAAATGCCACTGGCCGCACCATTTTTTTTTTTAGTTTGCCAGCTTCCTCGTTGACCAAGTTGGTTTCCTGCAACATGCCTACCCCATGACTGCTCAGGTAGGGGGGTACTCTGTAATGCTTGGTGTAGTCGTGTAGTCCCCTAGTTTTCCAGGAGGTTCCTTTTACTGCTTCTGCCATGTGTGTAGTTATCCATACCACATCTGATCAGTCCACCTGAAGGCGGAGGTCACGAGAACCTCTCACATATCTTCCCTGTTCATACCATGCAGTACTCTTGCCCTGGATAAACACATGAATCATCAAAATATAATGTTTCCCCATGTATGTAGTCATACCTTTCTCTCTTCTGTTTTAATACCGCATACCAAAACTACAGATTTGTGATCCGGTGGGATTAAGTTGTTAAAGAAAAGGTAACATTTCAGGTGAGGCCTGGCACCCCACCCCCTGGGGGTCTCTTGAAGAGGCGCACCTAGGTGAGAGAGGGCCAACCCCCCCAGTGGTCCCTTTAGTACCCTAATCTGCAGAGTTTAGTTTCATCAAGGGTCTGAGTGGGGCGGGTATGCCCAGACGTGGGTCTTTTTCTCTCTATGCCACTGGAGTCAAGTTAGCGTGTCTGATGAGGGGTGAGGCCCCAAAACCGATCCCAATAAGCTTGTTTCCTGTCCAGGGAGGACCTGACCTGGCAGTTTGGGCTGGACTGTTCCCTTAGGGAACAGGGCCAAGACTGATTTGCATATGGCTGGGTCCGAACTGGAAAGACATGGGGAGCAAAAAAACAATGAAATATTTGACAGACTAGTCTAAAAAGTAGGAAGGGTGGCGAGTGATGGTAGTTAATGCTGTTGCCAGGAGTAATACTGCAATGATTTTAGCTATGTGTTACAGTGAGGATGGGTCAGGGCGGCACTCTAGTGCCAACACATTCTCAAACGTGTATTTAACCCAGCCAGATCTCTGTAGTAGGGCGAATGTTTAACATTGTGCAGCATTCTGTCCATCAGTTGTTCTTTTTAGTTTTGTAACCCCAGATCTCACCCATTCATCTTACAAGTTTGGTGGAGGTTCCCTGCTGCTGCATGTCCAGACCCGGTGTAAGGCAGCTGCTGTCTGAGTGATTGGAATTGGAAGTATCAGCAGGGACAGCCAAAATAGTTTTCTGAGGCATCTCCAAAACAGGCAGTTGTGACCAGGATGCCCCTGGTCTCCCGAGTTCAGCCCCCCTGTAAGCCCATGGTGGTCATCTCAAGTCCAGCGGGAGGCCCTGGTAGTTAGCGGTTCCCACCAAAGAAAACCCTATAGCAAATACACTGTCATGCACAGGTGGTGTGTGAAGATGTCTGTTGTGAGTATCCTCTAAAGCCTTCAAAGTGTCCTGAATCCAGCCCCCAGCCACTTCTAGTGTGCCATCAGGTTGCACTTCTATGTGCTGCATCACTGCTAGGTGAGCCGTCCTCCATCTTCGTTGCTTGTCAAATCCACAATTTCTACCCTTGGGGCTAGTTGCCCGCAGGCTCCTGTTCAAGCCCACGCTGGCTCTGGCATCCATCGGGTCCAGCCAGTCCTAGACCTCCTCCTGAAAGTCAAACAAGTGGGAGCAGCCCCGTCCACTACCCTCAAGTTAGCCGGAAACAGGAGCATGTATGAGCGATTAAGTGTTTGGAATTTTTGTTTAAGAGCCAGAAGCAATTTCCTTTGGGCCTGGATCCACGTGTGTAGCCTGGGAAGATTTGTCAATCAATCAAACTGGATTTATAAAGTGCTGCTAGTCACCCATGAGGGTCTCCAGACACTGAGAGCCTTGCTGTAGTTGGTGGAATCAGTTACACAGCGAGGTCTTTAGTCCCTTTTTGAATTTCTGAAAAGAGGGTGAGGTCCAGAGGTGGAGAGGGAGTCTGTTCCAGAACTTTTCGGCAAGGTAGGATGAGCAGCGTCCTCAACTGTACCTTCCGTGGATGCAGGGGGTGTGTGAGAGGGAAAGGGAGGTGAAGCGCAGGTGTCTAGAAGGTTGTTGGAAGCTCAGGCGGTGTTTGATGTAAGCTGGTCCTTGATTGTGCAGGGCTTTGTAGGTGTGGGTCAACCTCCTGTATTGACCTCTCTTGTGTAAGGGAGCCAGTGGAGTGTCTTGAGGTGGTCGAAAATAAGTCTGGCTCCTGAGTTCTGTATGGTCTGCAGTCTCTTCAGGAGCTGTGTGGTTATTCCAACAGAGAGTGTGTTTCGCTATAGTCCCATCGGCTGGTGACGAGGGCTTGAGTGACGGTAAGCCTGGTGCTGAGAGCGAGCCATTTAAAGAACTTTCAGAGCATGCGAAGAGTGAGGAAGAAGGTGAAGACAGAGTTGATCTGGATTTTCATTGTAGGCTATCTGTCAAGGATGATGCAGCGGTTGCAGGCGTGGTGTGTTTAAGCGGTGAGGGTCCTGGTTCAGAGGACCACCAGTAGTTATCGAATGGAGAGGTGTTTTTCCCAAAGATCAGTACTTCTGTTTTGTCTATGTTGAGTTTGAAGCAGTTGTTTTGTATCCAGTCTGTGATGCTGGTCGTTCACAGGCAGAAATTGGCCATTGTGGTGTAGGTGTCTTCAGATAGAGAGAGGATGAGCTGGGTATTGTCATCATACGATATGATGTTCAGTCCGTTGGTTCTGACAATGTTGGCCAGGGAGTCATGTAGGCATTGAACAGTGTAGGGCTGAAGGATGAACCCTGAGGGACGCCTCAAATGATGTTCTTGGGTTCCGAGGTGAATGGTTGTAGAAGGGTTCTTTGGATTTTTCCGGTGAGGATGAAAGTGACCCATTTGAGGGCATCCCCTTGGATTCTGATCTGATGGCGCCTCTTGAACAGTGTGAGGTGCGATATGGTGTTAAACGCTGCAGAGAGGTTGAGAAGGATCAGAGCGCCCATATCGCCCCTGTCCAGTATTGTTTTGTTGTCGTCGGTGACAGCGATGAGGGCGTTTTTGGTGCTATGGTTAGTGCGGCACCCGGATTGGAATCCAGAACATCGCTGTTCTCCGGGTATTCCGTAAGTTGGCAGTTGATGGCCTTTTCGAGGACTTTGCAGGGAAAGGACAAAAGAGATATGGGGTGGTAGTTCTTGAGCTTGTTGGGGTTGGCAGCAGTTTCCTGTGGAGAGATTTGAATTCAGCGTATTTCTTTTTATCTGGGAAGTTGGCCGTGGTGAGTGATGTGTTGAAAATGGTAGTGCACTTGTTGCTGATCAACCTGTGGTGGGGACAGGGGTCTGTGGGTGCTCCTGAGCAGACAAATTGCATGATGGCTGTGGTGCTCTGTGTGGTGAGCTGGTCCTAAGCGATGATCCTGTGGTCAGAGTTTGTGCGTGTGGGACCAGGGAAGCTGAGTATGTCAGTGGCGGCGGGTTGAGGTTGGAAGCGTTTGTAGATTGTGGAGATCTTGTCATGGAAGAAGTCTGCCAGGGTGTCGCAGAGTTCTGCCAGGGTGTCACAGAGTGCTTAAGAGTACTTTGCTGTGGTTGGCGCTGGGTTTGATACGGTAGGCTTGGGCATTCCTTTTCGTATCTTTTAGGAGTTGATGGTAGTGGTTGGGGGATGTCTTAAAGGTAGTGTGGTCAGTGGGCTCATTGATGGTGTGCCATTTCCTTTATAGTCGCTTGCAGTTGCGCTTTATTTTTCTCAGTTCCGTGGTGTACCAGCTAACCTGCTTGGTGCATCTCTTGGGTTTGGTTGGTTTAACAGGGGCAACTCTGTCAGCGCAGTCGGTGACCCAGGCGGAGAAGTTCTTGACAGCCCGTTCAAGATTGGTTGTGTTGTCAGGGTGAGAGGTGTTGAGGGCATTGGTCCATTGGCTCTCAGATACTTTGTTCCAGCTGCAGTGTGAGGTACTTGGCGGCTCAGTGGCAGTGCTGGGGGATACTGTGTTGGTAAAGTGGGCAATGAAGTGGTCTATCCAGGTGAGCTCAGTGACATGGCTGTACTTTAATCTGACACTGGCTGTGAAAATGGGGTTGAGCGTGCCCTGTGTCGTGTGTAGTGTTGGTGACTTGTTGGGTTAGGCTGATTTTGTTCATGCTTTCGAGGAGGATGGCTTTTTGGCATCATTAAGGTCATTGAGGTGAAAATTGAGGTGTGGTGCAGTGGATGATTTCTTTGTGGATGATGACGATTCCACCTAAGTGGTTGTTGATGTGGTCTTGGTGTGCTGTCTTGTAGCCGATGAGCATAGCGGAGGCGATGTCAGGTGCTGATGCAGTGTTGAGCCACGAAGACAGCTTCTGGGTGAGGGAAGAGATGATGTCCCAGAACTCTGTGGCATGCTTGTAGAGTGATTGGGTTTTGAGTAGGAGGCAGTGGAGTTGTTCTGATGTAGTTGTGTTAGGCGTGGTGGTGGTTGCTTGCACGGGTGCTATGGTGTTGCAGGAGAAGAGACAGTGGCGGCAGGAGAAATGTCTTGCTGTTGATCGTGGATAAGTGCAGCAGCAGTTTTTGCGGCGTCTGGGGTCAAAGGCTATGAGCTCGGCAGCGGTGTATCTTCGGAGATCCAGGAATCCTGGTGCCACACAAACACTGGTGCAGATGGGCTTGTCTTTGATGTGCCTTCGGCACGCCTGTGGCTCGTCCGCCTCGCACGTCTGCTGTGCGGTCGTGCTGCGGCCTCCATTAAGTAGGTCCTGGGAAAAGGGACGGGTGCTGGGTGGCAGTGGCGGCGAACAGTCGGGAAGGAGCAGTATAGTCAAAGAAAAAACAAAGCGATGAAGGGGAAAATGGTTTATTAGACAACAGTCAGAAGAGTTAACCAATGCGAGAAAATGTAAGTAAATGACAAAAAAATGGGCTACCAAACCATGTAACTAACCAATGTTAAACAATATTAGACAATTTAATACAGCAGATGTGATAACACTGATTTAAATGGGCTACTGAAAATGACACACAACAGTGGGGCAAGCAATGCAATAGCAATGACAGACAGTGACAGCAAATGCACATAGACAGAATACTTGGAAGCTGAAAGCCACGCAAGGCAAAAAGGGCGAACAGGCAGGCAAAGGTGGGCAAAAGTCAGCACAGATATCTGGATAAGGGAGACCTGTTGACTGGGCAGTCAGGAGAGAGCTGGCTGTGTCCTTCAAACCTGAGGTCTCAGTTCTTTCTTTCCCACTTTAGCTTGCTGTCTCAGTCTCTGTGCTTGAGGATTTTTGTGATTATGGCCCTCGGGGGGAGACCCCTGGGGTATGGTGTCTGGCCAGTGCTCATTGGGCTCTCTTGACCACATAAAAGATGGATAGATCCTCACGTTGCATGAGCCCCTACAGCCACTGCTCCAGAAACAATTCTGTGATGTCTCTCTCTACCTTCTTCGGGAACTCTGCAAATTAGAAGCTACAGAACGTGGATCTCCCTTCTGCTTCTTCCAGTCGCTCGTCAAGGCGATTTGCCTGCTCTGAGAAGGTGTGTACTGTAGCTGTCAAGTCCTTCACCTCCTGTGAGAGTACCTGTACCTTTCCACCAGTTTTCCTTGAGTGCTCTGATACTCTGCGGAGGTACAGGTGTAACAAGTTCATCTCAATGGTAATGGCGTTCATGTTGTGTTCCGTGGCCTGCTTGGAGCCCTCGTTCCTGAGGGCTCTGTTTCAGGGGCTAGGACGTCACTCCTCGTATCCATCTCCATAGCTCAAGTCCTCTTCGCGCCAGTTAAATGGTCCATGCACAGTTGATGTGAATCTCATGCGATTTTTCCTTGCAGCATACTGTTACCCGGGGCCCCTAGTGTTTGTCATGTATATCGCGATCAGAAGGGACTATTCGGGCCATGTGTGTATGGCTTCCCAGGGCCCTTCAGGTGGGGGCAGTCAGGCCCAATCATGTCCACATGGTTCAGGCCCCCGCCCACCACAAGGAATGAAAATCCGTGTCTGGAAATGTGCTAGGTCCTGTCTCATGGGCGGCAAGCTACTTCTTAAAGGCTAGTGGGGCAAGAGGTAACCCCGTTTTCCTCAGGGAGACCCCAAAGGCACGTGCATTCTAACAGGGCACAGCACCTCCACTCAGAGCGTCGCAGGATTCCTCAGAGTCAGCACAGCAGATGTCCTGTAATGTTGTCGCCCGCTTTACACACTATGCCCAATGATTACTACAATATACCCAATAGGCCCCTCGCCCTGACAGGCTTACACGGGGTCCAAGAGTGCCGGGGATGGTTTTAGGGCACCCCACATGCTCACCTGCTTCCGAGTCCATCATCTCAAATTCGCAGCCGCTGCAGTGCAGGCTGCTTCCTACAGGTCCCCTGAAGCCCACGAGTACAAGGCTCTGTAACGGCTCAGCGGAATCCACGATGTGGTGCGTCAGGCCGATTCAGTCCAGCCCTCTGGGGATCTGCGTTAGACACCCAGCTGTCAGGTGGCGTGGTGTCCTTGGTGTCGGCTGCGGCGTGTATCCCAGAAGGTCTGATGCTGCCCCAGTGGTGCTCTTAGTCTCGAGCACCGCCAAGGCCCTCAGACGGCACCACTAGGCCGGCCACGTTTAACGGCCTTTCAGCTCTCTGTTTGCATCTGCTAACAGTGTCGCCATGTGTGCACTATTCTGGGGGAGCTTTGGTAACCCGCAGGTGCGGAAATAGCAGGATTTTAGAGGATTGAAACAGCGTACGGGGGAGCTCCTCACTGGTGCGTCCTGTCAGCCATCTTGCTTGGCCACCCCCCCCCATGTCTAGGATAGTTGAAGGAATCGCAGCTTCCCCTCCTCCAAAGTATGGTCATCAGCTTTCACTTAAAATTCGACCTGTCTGTGGTGTGTGTGTACCACTCTGTATGCAAGGAATTCCTTTAGTGTGTCTCACCTACTCCTCCTCTGCGCAAGTCCAAGGACTGCAAAACTAGGGATTCAGGGTCAATGTCTATTGCTTTCTGAGAAAAATAATATTTTAGTTGCCACCTCACAAGAACTAACTTTTCCGAGCTCTATTGTATCAGAGTTAAATTCTAGTTACTGGTTACTTCCTTGATGTATTCTGGGAGAGAAAATTAATATCATTAAAAAAGAATGTTTTGATTCGTCCAGGAAAGAATTACTTTGCTTTTCCCATCTGAGATTTACTTCATTCCTTTTC
The DNA here is from genome assembly GCF_964261635.1 of Lissotriton helveticus. NCBI lineage: Eukaryota > Metazoa > Chordata > Amphibia > Caudata > Salamandridae > Lissotriton > Lissotriton helveticus. The sequence continues at coordinate 283,512,121 of NC_136068.1, read as the reverse complement.
CCCTGACCTCTTTTCCTCACTCATCCCCTCCGTCTCTTACTCATATTTCCTTTATAATTACTTCTCCACAGTTTCTTATAAAACATTAGACACTGCACCTGCATGCTTCAAAAAATACGACTCCATATAAGTTTTTACTACCTTAACAAGGCTTTTGGTATGTAAAATGCTTAGTGTGCTGCATGGCGCTATGCTGGCAGGTGTTGTATTTGAAGATGGTTAAATCCATTCAGATTAAGTAAGAAATTAAAGAATAGATAAGCAGAGGTTTGACAGTTTGCAGGTTTATTTTTGAAAGAATGTTCACATGTGGCTAGTTCTGAAGTGTAAATGAGGGAACATGCAGAGAGTAGCAAAGATTCCCACCAGGTGCCTGTAGCTTACTATTGTGTCAGTTTCTTTTTCGTAACTCAAATGCTTTTCAAAGTAATGCTTTGACTATTCATCCCACAGATCAACCATTTTGATGATAAGGGCGTGTTGATGGGGAAGTGGACAGGATCCTTTCGCGGAGGTGTGGACCCTGGGGCGTGGGTTGGAAGTGTTGATATCCTCAAGCGGTGGAAGAAAGGAGGGTACAAATCTGTTAAATATGGGCAGTGCTGGGTCTTTGGAGGAGTCACTTGCACAGGTACAGCTCTCTCTATATTATGCTGTATGTAAAAAGGAATTGAGATTACACTTGTTATGACCTGATGGTACTGCATGGAAAGGGTACGAGACTATACATGTTAGAGAGTATGAGGTTTCTTGTGCCATTTCCTCTCACCAGTAATATATATTTCCAGATTATCAGTATCCACAACTCTTTGTAGAGATAAAAAATGCTAGGCATTGGAGAAAAGAACACTTTGTTGATTTGATCAGAGAATGAGCTCCCACAAGGTGCCAACAACCCAACCCCGAACGCTAAACTGGTTTTAGTTAGAAACACATTAGCTCACACATGTAACTTTGGTCCAAGCTGTTTTAGTCCATGTGTTGTGTGTACAGCAGTTAACCAAACAATTTAACTTATTCATTCTAGAATACTTAAGAAAACTTGTGAAGAGACTGGCTTAGAAGCACCATCTATAAATATGACTGGGCATGCAGTCATCCAAAGATTGTGACAAATTATTTGGCTTCAAAATGTGAACGTATGCTATTCTTTCATGAATGACCACCTCACCCATTTGCATTGCATTGCTCTAGAAAGAGGTTGATGCAAATACATACATGTTTCCTGCACCAAGGTTCAGTGCCGGCACCGATCATCTACAGCTATAAAAATAGTATTTGCCTACCTAAAGTCATTGGCTGAAAGGAAAAAGTAACAAAAACCTATATCCAAGTGCCAGTGGTCATGATAAACAGTGTGGTGCTTAAACAATAAAGAATAGGAAGACCAAAAAACGAGGCTCACTCCCCAGATGGGGCCTCTGCCCCGATCACACACCAAACAACACCTCCCACATCGATTATGGTGTCCAATGTTTTCCATGTCTCGTTTCCAGGTAGCCCATCAGTGAATGTTGCATGTTCCCCATAGTAGGGAATAATGTGCAGTTGTATTTTAGGTTGTAAGTTGGATCACCCTGAGACATCTGGGTCACGTAACTTCTCTATATTCTTGTTTGACAAAGTTAAAGTAGGCCTCTTTTGCCTTCAGTTTTGCAGAATTTTTTCCATCCTCATCAATTTTCAGACTGTGTAGTCTCATAATCAGGAACCATGTCCTGGCCCCATAGAGCCAATATTACCTGTCTAGCCGCGGCTACGGTCAGGTCCTTCGCGCTCCCTCAGTGAGAGTGCAGCCGAAGTGTGAGTTAGTTGGGCAGTCTCCATATAGTATAGGCTGGGAATAGGGGCATTTCTGTGTGGAACATTTTGTTACTGCTATTAAGTACTGCTGTACAGTATGGCTGTAGCTTTGGGCGATGCCGTAAGAGGTGCCTAAGGGTACCAGATGAGCTCACCTTCTCCAACACCCCGGGACTTATTTGGGAACCAGTTGTAGACTTGGGCAGGTGTGTAGTACCAGTAGTGAATAACTCTAATAATGGCTTTCCATCCTGCAGCATTGGTTGCCGTTGTGGGTTTGTGGTGAAATATTTTCCCCCCATTCCTTGTCTGTAAGTGTGCATTCTAATTCTGTTTCCCATTTCTTTTGAGCTGCTGTTTGTGGTTGCAGGACGCTCTGAGCAGTAGCATATATACATCAGAGATCATGAGCCTATCATCGGATTTGGATAGGAGCCTAATCCCTGAAAATACACCTATCACCCAATACCTTACCCATCCCTAAACCCTAAAAGCTTTCTTACCACCCAATACCCTTAACCACCCCAAACTTCAAAAACACCCACACCACTCTATATCCTTATTCACCCCATAATTCTTAAAACACCCTTACCCAAATTCTTAATATATAACTGGACAGTAAGAGCCCTCATGGATTTATTACGACGGAGGACTTACATACCTGGCTTTAATCGCTATACTGACAATTGATGGTAATCAGAAATTTAAATAGGTACTTAAATGAAACATATAGGAACTCATCCTTCAATACCCAGGATTTTAATAATCTGAACCTCAGGAATCCCCCTTGATTTATTTTCCTTTTTTTAAGTGTTGTTGTAAAACATGGGCTCATGTGAACCACACACTTTCGACAAGTTACACATAAGCACAAGTTAAGGGTGGAGATAAATGTACTAGCACTTTTCTTACATTTTGCACATATATGATATTCGCCTATTAAATGAAATGAACTGTTTACAGAAATTAGAAATGTTTACATATATTAGCGTACTTTGCACATTTGATAATTAAATCATGAATTATTGTTATATTGGAAGCACGTCTGTTTTAAAATACCTATTTATACTATTTTAGCAACTTAGGGTCAATTTTATACAATGTTGATGATGTTTGACTTTTTAATCATGATTTTTAAGCATTATGCGCAAACTTAAAAAAGCTCCATGCAGCAACAACGTATGAAGCTCAAAATGGTACTAAGCAGCACATAGCATTAATACTAGTATCAAAATAACAATGTCAATCTTTATATAATGATCTCCATTTATGCATATTTATATGTTGTAAACAGAGTGATTAACTGGAAATATAGGTGAAAATTGTTAAGGCAGATGTGGATAAGAAATAGGTAGTCTGTTTTCCAGTTTCACTATGATTGAGAAAAAAAGAATAAAATGCACTTGTCACTTTAAAAATGAGGAGAAACAACGTTGTGTGTCATGTGATCAAGAACCCTTGGAGGTTTGAAACGCGTCATGGTGGCTATGCACTCAAAAATAAACTAAATTAATGCACTGATAAACTGGAGTTCGTGCCTTTTTTTGTTCCGAGGATTGAACCATGGAAAGAAAGGAATACAGAGGATATATATATATATATATATAAAAACTACCAACGCGTTTCGACAGCGTCCGCTGCCTTGATCACGTGATCAAGGCAGCGGACGCTGTCGAAACGAGTTGGTAGTTTTTGTTTTGATAACCCCTTGGATTGATGGAATAAAAGAAATTCCTTACACTATTTGGAGCTAACGAGTCCGTTTCTTTGCGACTCCACATCTCCCCACGCGGGGAACCTTGTTTGAATATATATATATATATATATATATATATCACAACACCAGTTTCCCAATCCTCGAAACCGATCAACGAGTGCACACCAGAGCAATGTTATGGTTCAAAGCAAGGTAAATTTAATCCAAACGATACAGCAAAGTTGACAAACGCGTTTCAGCGTTTCCGCCTTCGTCAGTGTCAACAAAAACTTTACTATACAGTGCTTAAATCAACAGTGAATCCAGTTCATAGACATAGAAAGTGTTCGTGCAAGTCAACATAGTTAAAAGAAGGACTATTTCATAGCAGCCATCTTGTAATGGATATATATTCAATTCGCGCCATATGGGGGACAAAGATTAAATCCATCTGATGTCCTCAACATAGAAAATAAAAATAAAAATGAACAGTAATGATATCATTCGATAGAATTCATAAAACAATCACTTTACTGTTTCACCTCCCATATTCAATCCATCAGAACAAATGCTGTGAATAGCAGTTTCTTTAAGATTGCCGCTAAGCCTCACTAGCACCCTGAATGGGCTGGGGCAAATTCATCAGCTAATCCAAATCATAAATCACAAATAAAAAACCACAAATAAAAACATAATACACCATTCATCTACTAGCCCAAATGGCTAGAACAGAACATAAGGTTCTCAGTAGAGACAGATGCTGATCTATTACAGGAGCCTAGACAGTCTAGGTGACAACAATATATGATCTGTGCCCATGTTACCCAACATGTATCCACATCTCTTCCTCATTGTTGAGCCCTTTGGGTACCTTTGTTTGCAGTTTGATGATAAACTTAGATTCTAATGTGCGTAATTTTCTTACATTATCCCCACCTCTCTCAGATCTCACGATCTGATCCAGGCAGAAGAATCTAAGAAGACTGCTGTTACTGCCATGTTCTTTCTCAAAGTGGCGTGCGACAGGGTAACTAGGATCTTTGTTGTTTATAGCCCTTAAGTGTTCCAGAACTCTTTTCTTGGTAGGATGTATCGTGCTGCCCACATATTTTTTATCACATGGGCATACCAGACAGTACGCAGTGTAATCTGAATTATAATTAAGTAATTTGGTGATATGTGCCTTAGTCTTTCTCCCTGGTACTGTATAGTCTTTCACTTTGTGGATAAATCTGCACGCTTTGCACTTCATGCAGGGAAAAAATCCTGTCACCAAAGTGGGTTTTGTTCTTTTAGATTGGTAGTGGCTATTGACCAAATGGTCCCTTAGGGAATTGCCTTTCCTGTACGTAATCAATGGGTATTCTGGCAGCATGTTGCCTACTACTGCATCAGTCTTCAAAACCTTCCAATTTTTCTTGAGAATATAGTATATCTCTGAAGACTTTTCGGTGAAGGTAGTTATCAGCCTCACTTTTTTGTCTTCAGTCTTGATCTTATCTGTGAGAAGAAGCCTCCTTTTTTGTCTTTACATCTCGATTCAGCTTTCTCAATGAGACCTGTGCCGTATCCTCTTTGTTGGAATCTAATCTTAGCCTCTGCTATAGCTTTATCACATTCTAATGTGGTAGAGCAATTGCGTTTCATTCTAAGAAATTCTCCTACTGGGATGTTACTGACCACTTTTCTCGGGTGACAGCTTCCTGCATGCAGGATAGTATTCCCCGCTGTGACTTTTCTACGTAATGCCGTTTCTATCTTGTTGTCATTACTATATACTTTCAGGTCAAGATAAACTACTTCTTTATCGCTAATACAGCTGGTGAATTTGGGATTTAAATAATTTTTGTTTAGGGTTTCGATGTATAGCTCAGCTTCGCTCCTTGAACCACGCCACAAGATGAAAAGATCATCAATGTATCGCGTCCAAAGAGCGATTAAATTTACCTTGCTTTGAACCATAACATTGCTCTGGTGGGCACTCGTTGATCGGTTTCGAGGATTGGGAAACTGGTGTTGTGCTATTTGGACAGCGCGTCCCACCGCGCGCAGAGGTGGCACCTGCAACAATTAGGAGCGGTGGTTGTTGAACTGTGTTTTTTTGAATATATATATATATATATATATATATATATATATATATATATATATATATATATATATATATATATATCTTGCCACAAAGTGATCCTCAAACCTTGCGAGAGCGCTCCGCAGTGTGTGCTCAGCCCAGGGGTCGGATCCAGACCCAGAAAAATGTCAGCAAACAAAAGAGGCGGCACATCAGGAATTGTTTTTAAGCCTTTTTAATCAAGACTTCACCCCACCAACGCGTTTCAGCCAACACTGGCCTTGCTCACGGTTGGTTAGTCCCTCTTCAGTGTTACTATTTGTACTATCCCATATCTAGCCATTTAGGAGGCATTGTGGGAATTGTAGTTACATTATTATTGTGTGAAAAAAATAATGAAAATAAAAGAAAGACAATGTGTGCTTTTTAAGTAACTGCACATTAGTGACTGATAGTTCACTGGGGCTGTATAATTGTAAACAATTCTCGGTGTAGTACCCAAGTCCTGCATACATGTTCCTCATTGTGGTAGTTGTATTCCCAATTAATGGTATAGTACCAGATTGTCATATTGAGAACATATTCATTCAAGATGAACGTGCAGATCCTCTCCAAAGTTCATCCCTTTCGGGTGTTTCGTTCTGAGTCTGACTATCATGCGTGATTCCATTTGTCGCAGCCTTCGAACCACATCCCCACCTCTCTCCATTTTGTCCAGCATTTTTGCACCATAGAAATGCATTTGTCTCCAGTCTCCGTTTTGGCAAATGCTCATATGTTTTGCTGTGGCATATTGCATATTGGAATTTTTGACTGCTCGGATGTGTTCCAAAATTCGTTTTTTTAACATACAGGTTGTACATCCCACGTACTTCAGTCCACATTTGCATTCTATGATATATACAACATTCTTTGAAGTACATGAAATTTGTTGCTCAATTCTCATTGATTTCCCATCAGGTTCCTCGATCACTTTCATGCTTTTACCAATCTTGCAAGCCTTGCAGGAGTTGCATGGTGTGAACCCTTTTCGTTGGTTTTGCAGCCAATTCGGCTTCTGTTTTTCTTGAAAGTGACTTCGAACCAGCAAATCTTTAATGGATGTATTCTTTTTGTATGTTATTAGCGGTGTTTCACCGAGGACTGTTCCAATGTCTGGATCCCCAGACAGTAAGTGCCAGTATTTTTTCAATATGCGTGCAATTTTTCCACTTTCCTTGCTGAAAGTTGTTATGAATCTAGGAGGTGTGTGGGTTTCAGTTTTTTTAGGCTGTTCCATTAGTGTTTGTGTTCTTGTTTTCAAATCAATTTTTCTTTTGCATTGTGTTAGTACTCTTTCTTCGTAACCTCTTGCTCTGAATCTGCATTTACTCTCCTGTATTACTCTCTCCGCATCTTCCGGACCAGAACAATTTTGTTTGAGTCGTGTGAATTCTCCATAAGGTATGCTCCGTAACAGGGATGTTGGATGGAAGCTCGTTCCGTGGAGCACACTGTTCGTTGCTGTTTTTTTACGAAATAGAGTAGATTCAAGTTTGTCATTCGACACATATATTTTAGTGTCCAAAATGTCTATTTCCTTTGTGCTCGTGTTACATGTGAACTGTAAACCTATTTCATTTTGATTCAATTTGTTGAAATAGGTTTGGAATTGATCATTTGTACCATGCCAAATAATGAACAGGTCGTCGATGTAACGCACCCACAATATTATTCGATCCAGATCGTGTTGGTTCTCCTCATTCCACGCCACAGTCTTCTCCCACCACCCCATTGTGATGTTTGCATAGTTAGGAGATAGAGAAATGCCCATGGCCGTGCCACAGATTTGTTTGAATAACTGTTTGTCGAAGAAAAATACGTTGTTCCTCAGGCATAAGTCAATCATTTTGATTAGCATTTTTGAATGTTCCAGATAAATGATGTTACGTTGCTTCAGATAATATTCGATAGCTTGCATCCCGATCTCATGACGGATTGAAGTGTAGAGTGAGACTACATCAATGGTAACTAACAAATATTCTGGGTTCCAATCCACATTCATCAGTATTCTTAAGAAGTCCCCGGTATCTTTGATGTATGAGGGAAGACTTTGTGCAATAGGGGCTAAAAATTTATCCACATAGTTGGAGATGTTTTCATATAATGACCCACACGCTGAGACAATTGGTCTTCCTGGAGGATGGTTTAAAGTCTTGTGAATCTTTGGGAGAAAATATATACAAGGTGTTACTGGATGGTCAATTGTTAGATACTTCTTTTCATCTTCATCTATTAGACCTTTTGCGTGCCAGATTTCTAGGTATTCTTGTAATTCTCTCTTCATATTCACATATGGGTTGTTTTCCATTCTCTGATAATTATTTTCTTGGTTTAATTGTCTCATCGCTTCGCATACATAGTCAGATGTTCTCATTAGCACGATATTGCCCCCCTTGTCCGCTGGCTTTATGGTGACTTTATCGTTGTTCATCAATGTTTTAATGGCTTCTCGCTCTGTTTTTGTGAGATTTTCACGTGTCTTATTTCTTACTTTGGATAAGTTGTCAATTTCCTTTGTTATGGCTCCTGCGAAGAGATCGATTTTATTGCCAGGTGATAATATCGGATAATATCTTGATTTTCTTTTTAATCCGGTGGCTGGTCTCTCATCTGTTGGAATATTTAACTCTTCCAACAATTCCGCATCTGATAATGATGTGCCACTCAGGTCAAATAGTGATTCAAAACTGTTTCTCAAGTCTGGTATGTCTGCAATGGTATTGAACATGATATCATCTGTGTTCTCTTCCACAGTATTGGGAGGCTCAATAGATTTTCCTGCATGTACTTTTGCTAGTTTCAGCTTTCTGATATATTTATACAAGTCTATTCTTGTTTCTGTGTAATCAAAATGAGCTTCCGGACAAAATGATAGTCCCTTGTTCAAAACACTTTTCTCAGTTTCTGTTAATTGATGTTCTGAAAGATTCACTATTAAGTTTGTTTCGGATTGCGATTGCGGAGGGGGTACTGACGTTTTTCTGCGTCTTGCCCTGCGGATTTTTCGGTGGCTGATGCGGGGGTTGTCTGGTTTTGTAGCCCCCTGCCTCTTCCTCTGCGTCCTCGGTTGGGGTATGGTCGCCTTCCCCTCCCTCTTCCTCCGCCTCTCGAAATGCTCTTCTCCAAGTTGACCAATTCGACCTCCTCTAAAACAGACCAGTTTTTTGTCTGGTACGTGCTGCGTGTTGAGCCATCATCACTGATGCTTGATTCACTTGCACTTGACGTTAGTTTTTGCGTGGGATAGTTCTTCTTCAAATTATCATATTTTCTGGCAAATGTGAGAATTCTGCCATGAATGTAGTCCTGCTCATCTCGTTGAAATTTACGCTCTTTTCGCTCCTCGACCTCACTTTCATAGGAGTCTAATCTTATTTCCATATCTTTACGTAGTTTGGCGACTTCATCTTGATTGATTTCTTTAGATATTTTGTCTTCCAAGTCTTTTATTTTTTGCGTAATCTCATCCCCCTCAATGCGTGCATGTTTCACTAGAATGCGCATCATATTGAGCGAGCATTGTGTGTTGTTTTCAATCCATTCTTCAATTAGTACCTTTTTTACTTCAAAATGCGTAGGCATCGTGAATATTCTTAGGCTACGAGGAATCCGTTTTACTTCCAGATATTTCTCCAGGGCAATAACTTCCCAGCTTTTGTTGATCTCTTTTTTATATAGTTTTTCCAAGACATTTAACTGTTGCTTCACAGTGTTTTCAAGTACCACGGATGTCGCGGTGGTCACAGGAGTTTCATCTGATTTCGCTCCAGTCTTAAACATCATTGTCACTTTGGAAGCTCTTTTCGCTACACGAGCTTCCATGATTTACACAGTTTTTGCGTGCTGCACACTGTTTTAACCTTTAAGGGTGGAAAACCATATGTCGGTGTCTGTTCCTTTAAGACTATTCCTGATCTGACTAACTCCGCGAGGCCGTCCGTGCTGTTCACGGTGTCGGCATATGGTTTGCGGAGAATCCGTCAGCCACTTCAAATTCCTGTCAACATTCACGGGAGATTTGTACTCCGCTTACCTCATGCGGGACTTCTCTGACACCGGAGGCGATGTTGCACAGCTCCTCCGCTCGTCCGACAGGGGTAATCACTCGCACACCGGTATTCAGTGCAGGAAGTTGGGCGCTTCTCTCGGCTTCGTTTCTCTTGCCACAAAGTGATCCTCAAACCTTGCGAGAGCGCTCCGCAGTGTGTGCTCAGCCCAGGGTATATATATATATGTGTGTGTATGTGTGTGTGTGTATATCCAAACCTCCGTCACTCGTCCCCTGGTAAGAAAAAACTGAACGGACCACAGAATTGTGCTCTCTGTTGTCTTTATTAAAATAGGGTGCATAGTCTCGCCATTACGCGTTTCAGCCCGTTACAGGCCTTGATCACATGACATGGAATATGCCCAGTTGCCGTAATTTAAAGCGAAAGGTGCTCATTCATTGGTTACATATGTGCAAATAGTGTCTTAATCCAACTGAAGAACAAGTTCCTGATCAACTTGTATCCCTGGGCACAAGCTTATGCTGAAACACAGCTCCAAACAATTTGTCGATAAATGGTATGCTATTTTGAATAAATGTAGTCTTGATTTGATCTTGTTGATCATAGAGGAGTTATCAAAAATACTTGAGGAACTAAATGTGGAGATTACAGGTGTGAAAGAGGAGCTGAACAAATTCATGAGCGCGGAAGAACTGTCTAAAACATTAGAAGACATCACCCAGCAGCTTGCAAAGCACACCCAAGAAGTCAACGAACGGAAAATCAGGAAGTATCGTCGAGATACGCTTGACTATAAACTAGAGGAAGTTTATACATGGGCGGAAGTCTATGCTAGAAGAAGGCAAAACAGGGGTCAAAACTCACAAACGGACACTTCATCCACAGGGAGCGACTCATCAGCTCAGACCAGATTCCAGAGGGCACAAACACAGGTATCTAAAGAGACCCCGTCAACATCTACAGAGGCGCCTTTTTTAGAGTCAGGCCCAGACAAAAGGGCAGAACCAGGAGGGGAAAAAGGCACAGAAAAGGAGAAAGAGACACTAACCACGAAAGACAAACCGAGAAGAAGGGGGAAATAGAAACAGCAAGAATGGATGTAGATAATTTAGTAATTAACATATCACGGAAATGCTTATCTCCCAAAGAAATTAACACTCTACAGAAAGGGATGTCTTTTATACCTACAACAGGAACTGATGTTTTAGAATTGGAAGTAAGTCTATTCAAGCTCACCCGCAAACTGCGACTAAGGAACTTTTTTGATAATGTCGTTGCAGACACCGCAAGAATACCTTTAGATGAGCTGAAAGGTCTTAAAGTGCAAAGTACCTATATGGCACCTGTAAGCCACAAAACTATCGATCTATTTGAAACTCTTTGCAAACAAGATTTGCAGTCAATTAAAGTACAGCAGAAGAAATATTCAAACATATCAGTGAGTTAATTGAAGATTATCAAGAATATCAGTGAGGATGATACCATCCTATGTCAAAAAGCTGACAAAGGGGGCGCCCTTGTTATTATGGACCGATCATACTATGATGCGCAAATTAGGGAACATCTGGATGACACTGACTTATATATGAGAATGACGTATGACCCTACCAAAGAAATTCAGGATATTCTATCCCAAATACTTGATAAAGGACTACAGAATGGCAGCATCACAGAAAAAACTAAACAATATCTCATGCAAAAGGATCCCCGGAGTCCCACATTGTATATGACACCTAAAATACACAAGAACTTATTTCAGCCACCATGCAGACCCATAGTGTCTACAGTTAAGAGTGTTCATGAACCAGTGGGGAAATTCCTTGATAAGTACCTCCAACCGTTTGCAGTAGAAGCCCAGTCATATATCAAGGACACAACAGACTTTTTGAAGAAATTGGTATCGTGTATAATAACCAAAGAGAATTCCATCTATATGGCAACTATAGATGTTCAGGCGTTATATACGTCGATACCGCATTTAGCGGGCATAGAAGCAGTTGAAAAAGAGTTACTTCATAGTAACTACGAGGACTCGATGAAACTATTTCTGATGGAACTCCTTGAGTTTACTCTTATGCACAGCTATTTCAAACATGGAGATTATTGGTATGTTCAAAAGAGTGGCACTGCCATGGGAAACTCTACAGCGCCGACGTATGCTAACATTTTCATGAGGTGTTTTGAAGAAACACATATTTTGAGTCAAACAGTATGGAAAAAACACATAAAACTTTTTGTGCGTTTTATTGATGACATTTTTATTGTTTGGGAAGGGGCCAAAGAAACTTTATCAGTAGAAATTGCCAAACTGAACTGTATTGATGAGCGTATCAAATTCACCTGGGATATCCAGGAAAAGCAGATCAATTTTCTTGATGTTAATGTCATTCGAAGCGAATCTAGTTTTGAAACAACACTATACAGGAAGAGCACGGATCGTAATAACTTGTTGAGTTACCACAGCTTTCACCCCCCAGCTTTGAAAAAACATTTGCCATTCTCACAATTTATGAGGGTAAAAAGAGTCGTCTCAGAACCAGAAACGGCGGAGGCACAAATGCAGGAAATGGCTACAAGATTTCAGAAAAGAGGATATCCCCTCACCGTGCTGAATGAAGCGAGTAAAAGAATCAAGGATATCACTAGAGAATCGTTATTTACAGCGAGCACGGCTGGTAAAGAGCAACGGATTACATGTGTAAGTCAATATTCTACGGCAAGTACAGCTTTTAAAAACACCATCAGGAAACATTGGCCTATATTGAAAGTAGAGCCGGACTTTAAAGGAGCATTTGAACATGAGCCTCTATTTGCACACACTCGGCCAAAAAATTTGGGTCAACTGTTGAAGCCTAGACCGAAAATCAATCCATATACCATATGGAAAGGGACATTGCCATGCATGAACTGTAGCAATTGTGGCAACATTATGAAGGGTAATAACCTGTCACCACCTGAGGTTAAAGAGCATGTCAGTTTGCGAGTAAATGGGACATGTGATTCAATGAATGTGATTTATTTATTGAGTTGCCCTTGTAAATTGCACTATGTTGGACACACAGAGCGTAAGTTTAAAATCCGCCTTAACGAGCACAAAAGTAACATTCGTACAAAAATGCTCAAATCAACGGTGGCTACTCACTTTGTGGAAGCTCAACACGAAATTACAGAATTGAAAGCTTGCTTTTTGGAAATTGTTGACAAACGTGAAGGGGTTAATAACAAAACCCAACTCTTGAGGAGAGAGAATCATTGGATTTACCGTTTGAAATCCCTTAAGCCGTTTGGGCTCAACGAAAGGGTGGAATTTCTTTGCTATTTATAACTGTATCTGCGTTTCTTATAACTGCAATGTATGAAGTGCTGTGTTTTGTTGTTTTCCATTGTAAATTTAAGGCATTACACCATTATTAGCATACATGTTCCAGGATGCATAGCGCTAGAGCAGCGAGTATAACTTAGTCTAGCTACTTCCGCCACAGGTCATTTGCCGCGCCGTGATGGTTATGCCGGTGCGCAGCAGTCTCCTGTGAGCGATTAGTTACCCACTTCGGTAAGCCTGCCTGTCATGAGTACGTATTGTTAGTAAAAGCAATGTGCGCGTAATGAATTGCTCATAAACATGGGCGGTTAGTTGAGAACAAGCGACGACATCCCCCAATGCCTCCCGCATAACAGTAGGGAGCGCCGTACACGGCATAGTTTTAGATACTTGGGGCGCTTTCCATAGCGTTTCATAGCGGTTATCCTACGTAAGTGTAATATCGTTTTGGTAAAGTTATCTCCGTGCGGGTGGAGTTTACTCATAAAGTGGCATATTAGCTTTCTGGGACACAGTTGATGCTTGTATGTGCTACGATTAGATTAACTGGTTAATATATACATTTGTTCTTTGTAATAAGTACAAGCAGTAACTTTAGTTAACTCGCTATGTAGCGAGTAGTAGGTTATGTTGTTGGCTTAGGATGTAGTATTAATTATGGATATTTAAATTACAGATCCCTTGACAAAGGCGCATAGCAGCGCCGAAATGCATCGGGAGGCCATGGGAGGCCATGTTTACAAACATTTGTGAATTTTGCAACAAGCAATTTGTTTGGTTGGATACCATATGTGATGCAACATTTGAATGTCGTTATCCAGCAATGATAATTAAATAAAAGAAAAACTTTTTGGAATGAAATTGAGTGAAGCAACGTTTTGGAAATAATTTGGAGCTGTGTTTCAGCATAAGCTTGTGCCCAGGGATACAAGTTGATCAGGAACTTGTTCTTCAGTTGGATTTCGATTATTTACACCCTGGAGTAGAGGGTGTTCCTGGAGCACAGCAATCATTTATATACTTCCTGTAAAGCACGCAGTGCTCGAATCCTTGTAAAACTTTAGTGCAAATAGTGTCTTAGACATAGAAATCACATTTTTATCACCTTATTTAGTTGTGACAGGATGTATTGATGTAACCTCTTACTGTTTATAAAAAGAATAAGATTTATAAATATAACTGTATAAATACAGATACACTTGTAAAAACTCTTGGATAAGCAAAAAATAATAAAAACCTCTTGCCCAATACACGGTTTAAAACATCTCATAAATATAACTAAATATTAACTTTTTAGTTTCCACACTTTGTACCTATGTCCTATCGATAGCATATCAATGCGTTAGTTTATCGTGCGACATTCTAGGCAGGCTTTGCTTTATCTAAAATAAATAGTAAAGCAAAGTCATGACATCAAACCGTGTTGATCGCTTACTACCAGAGGTATGACACAATGAGTATTGAGGTGCACTCTGTCAATTGTTGTATATTCTCTAATTTGGCTAATATTAGTTCTACGTCCTTATTGAAGTGCAAGTGCAAATAGAAAAGTGCAAAGTGTATGTGTAAAATATAGAGCTTAAGTGCAAAGTTTGTGATCTGATGTTAAATCTCATAAGCAAGTTTTTTCTAAAATTATGATAACTTATGGTTTTAATACCCATGAAATATTTCCTTGAAAAACGTGCCCAATAGTGGGAGATGCGCTTAATAAAATACGTTTAATTTGTGCAAGGGGGGAAAAAGCAAATCTAGAGCCCTAGATCCGATACTTGTTAATGTTTGTTGGTCACAATTGCGGTATGACTACCTATATGCTATTAGTTACCAAACAATAATTCTTATTTATTCATAGTTCTTCGTTCTCGATGCCAAAAGATACTCAAATGTTAAAAAGAATGGGCATTATTCTTTGGATTTAGTACAAATTTGGCTTGAGTATCAGTTTGTATGTTACATATAATAAGTATGACTTAACAGATAAATAGAATAAATAAATACTCAGACATAAATAATTCAATAAATATATCAATAAATATACATTTATTAAAATTATCCGTCAGGTCTCAATTATGTAAGCTACATTAGTGCAATGTCAATTTTGACCTCCTCAGTTTAGGCAGGTATGAAGATCCTGTGTGGTCACGCCCCCTCAGAGGCCACGCCCACCGCCCTTTACTACAAAGGGGACACTGAATACGAGCGCCGCCATTTGTTTGCACTACTCTCCTGAGGCGGAAAGCCGGGAGGCAGTTTATTTTAAAATTGTTGTTCTCATTATTCTTGTGTTTCTTGTGTTTTTAACTCACTTACCCCTCCACTCGACGCCTTGACCAGCGGACTTAGCGCTGTTGTCATCAAGCGTGGGACGCTTTCCCAGCGCCTCTCTCAGCCCGCAGGCCACGCCCCCTCAGAGGCCACGCCCACCGCCCCCATCCCCTACAAATCATGTGTTTTCCTCGGAAGCGCAGCGGACGAGCGCAGCGGGCACGATGATTGCACGCTGAAGGCGCGCCAAAGGAAAGCCCGTCTGCGCCCGTCCGTGCCCGACCAAGGCTAGGGGCTAGTCACTCTGCCCCTTCAATTCAATACACACCTGCACAGTTGACTGACCTTCAAGGCCTGTGGCCTCTTGAGGGCACTATATCAGCCCGAATTACCAGGCTGGGCCTCCTTAAACCTAACACCTTTTCCCACTCCTGTTCCTCACCTTTGGCTTCGACCAGGTGTCCCACTACCTCTCCACCCACTGGTTCTTCCCTCACGGCTGTCTCCGCGATGTATCTTAATACCAGATCAGCAGTCAAGCACCAGTTGGACCTCTTTACGCTACTGGAGTGACATAAACCCGATCTTTTATTTCTCACTGAGACTTGGTTCTCCGACAGCTCCCACCCTTCCCTTCTGGCAATCCTCCCTCCATCTTACTACGCTCTTCGAGTCGACCGCTCCCCCGGCAAGCCAGGCGGAGGAGTTGCATTGATTGCCCGTAATGAAATCATTTTTCAACCTTTAACTGTTTCCCCCCTGGGATCATCAGACTGCCTGGTGGCCCGCTCACTCTCCCTCACTCCCCCCCTCACGTGTGTTCTTATTTATCGACCCCCATCTTCCCCGCAATAATTTCTTCCTAACTTTTTAGACCTGGTGGCTACCTTGGCAGTCAACCATTCGTCTATTATGGTCCTTGGCGACTTCAATTTATGGCCCTCCGACCCTGCGGAATGTACAGCATCCAAGGAGTTTTCCGAGTCACTCCTTTCTCTTAACTTCATTTCTGCTGTTCACGTCCCCACTCACAACTTGGGTCACATTCTCGACCAAATTTGGCATCGTGACTGCCCGGTCACTTCACTTTCCATCTCCCCCTGCCCTTGGTCTGACCACTTTCTTATTTGTTTTTCTTTATCCCTCCGTTCAGTCCCTAAGCCCCCCCTTGTTAAAAACATCTGGGCACGATTATGGAATCGAGTTGATGTGGCCGCTCTGTCGACCATACTCTCCGCATCTAGCCCGGATCTCTCAGGACTGTCATCTCTTGGACAAGCAGAATCCATCGAGGGCTGGCTGCGGGTTGGCTGTGATGCAGTCGCCCCTCTAAAGCGCATTGCGTCTAAGCGCCCCAAAGATGCTAACCGATGGTTTTCAGAGGAGTTGAAGACTCAAAAACTTAATCTTCGACAAGCGGAGCGCCTCTGGCGGCGGGACTATTGTCCTATTTCTAGAAATCATTACACTAATCTTTTGGCCCTTTATAAGAAATCTATTCTGGAAACTAAGAAGGCTTATTTCTCTTCTAAAATCCAGCTCGCTGAGAACCGATCAAAAGAAATTTTTGACATCGTCCAAGATCTAGCCTATTCTGACAGGGCTTCACTTAAACCCTCTCCTTCCCAATCCCTCTGTGATTCTCTTAACTCTTTTTTCCTTGACAAAATCAGCAAGATCAGAGCAAATATTCCACTCCCGTCCCGCTCCTTCACTAACCCTCCTCTTCCCTCGGCTGTAGCACGTTTAGATTCCATTCCTCTTCTCACGGCGGACTCCTTTCTGTCCCTTCTCCCTCTGGTTAAGTCTGGTTCCCCGCTGGATCCTTGCCCCACTTACATCCTGAAACAGATTTACTGTTCCTGTCCCTCACCACCTCTTATGTTTCTGAACAGTTCACTCTCCCAGGGTATTGTCACTCCATCTCTCAAAGCGGCGGTAATTGTACCTCTTCTAAAAAAAACTGGTGCTGATCCTTCTGTTTCAGCCAACTACCGCCCTATCTCACTCCTGCCTTTCCTAGCCAAGGTACTGGAACGTCACATAGTTAGAACATTGAGCACCTTTGTGGAAGGGAACAGTGTCTTGGCCCCCAGGCAGGCCGGTTTCCGCCCTGCGCACTCGCCAGAATCGGTTGCTATATCCGTCTTGGACAATCTCCGAGAGGGCATGGACATTAATCAGCCCCAGGCCTTGGTTCTTCTCGATCTCTCCGCCGCTTTCGACACAGTGGACCATGCCATCTTACTTTCACGTGTCGAGGCGGCGGGGATCGGGAGGTCTGCCCTGGTCTGGTTGTCCTCTTTCCTGAGCGGCCGCACCCAAGCAGTTCGCTTGGGCGATTACTCAGCTGACTCCCGGCCTGTGCAGTGCGGGGTCCCCCAAGGTTCCTCACTGTCACCACTGTTATTTAATTTATACATTGCCCCTCTCATTTTTGCTTTACAACAGCTGGAGGTCTCTGTCTATAATTATGCAGATGATCTCCATCTTATCTTCTCACTTTCTCCGTCTTCTGTGTCCATATCCAACTTTCACTCTGTTATGACCTTCATTCAGGACTGGATGAATCACAACCACCTGAAACTCAATCCCGATAAAACGGAATTGGTGTTGACGGGTGGTTGCTCCAGTCCTTGGTCTTCACTCTTTTGGCCCCCTTCTTTAGGTCCCCCACCTATTCCTGTTTCCTCGGTTAAAACCCTTGGTTTTAAATTCAATGATCAACTTTCCCTTCACTCCCAAGTTAGTGCGGTTGTTTCCTCAGCTTTTCTTTCCCTCCGGACTATACGTAAAGTCTCCCGGTTTTTCACCCCATCTGCCCTTAAACTCATACTTCTGGCAATGGTGACGTCCCGCTTGGACTACGGCAATGCCCTTTATTGTGGCATGCCGGCGTACCTCGTGCGGCGTCTCCAGTTGGTCCAGAACCAGGCAGCCCGTCTTGTGTTTAACCTACCCAAGTCACACCACGTCACGCCCCTTCTCAAATCTCTCCACTGGCTCCCTGTTCAGCAACGTGCCCTTTTTAAGCTGGGCTGCATCATTTTTAATGCCCGGTCTGGTTCTGCCCCTGCCTTTATTAGCTCTGCTATTCATGATTACACCCCGACCAGAGAATTGCGCTCATCCACCCAACAGCTTCTCATCGTTCCCCGCTTCAAACGGAAAAAATGGGGAGGATCCAAGTTTTCAACTGTGGCTCCTGCTTTCTGGAATTCTCTCCCACCTTCCTTGAGATCTTGTCCCCAGTACCCCCTTTTTCGTAAAGCTCTTAAAACTCTTCTTTTCTCCCAGGCATTTCCCTCTTAAATCCGCTCCAGGCTTCTACTGCTTTTCGATCTTTGGGTTTGTAGTACTACAAAAAGCGCCATGAAACCGCTCGGTGTACGCGCGCTCTAGAAATATTTTTAAACTCAAACTGTGTGACATTAAGACCATGGGGTTGTTTTGAATCTAGCTCCAGTATGTATTTGGTTTCTAATTTTCTCAACTTCGATTCCCGATCACCACCTCTCCTGCTTGCGGGCACCGAATCAATTACAAAATACCTGAGATGTTTTTTATCTGCATTGTGTTTCTCACGAAAATGACGAGCCACGGGATAAGTATTGTCCTGGTTTGTTATTGCTCGTATATGTTGCAGTATTCTTTTGTGTACAGGTAACTTTGTGCTCCCTATATAACGGAGATTGCATGGACAGTATAAAATGTAAATTGCATATTCCATTTTGCAGGTAAGTAGTTTGGTGATCGTGTGTTGTTTGGAACTAAATGGAGTCATGTAAGTCAGAGTACTAACCTCATGCTGGCATGCTTTGCAGCTTTTACATTTATAGAATCCTCTATGTGTTTGTAGCCAAGATGTACCCTCAATTGCTTCAGGACTTGTCTTCACAAGCTCATCACGCATAGAGGGTCCCCTACTATACGTGATGGACAGTTTGAGAGGGAGTAATGGTCCTATTGTGCTGTCGCTGATTACAAGGGGCCAATTTTTCTCAATTATATTTTTGATCTGTCTGTGCTGCTGATTGTATTCGGTTATGATCCTGAACTCACATGTAGCTATTGTGTCAGTGTTGGCTTCAGTGTTTGATACTTTGCTTAGTAGTTGGCTACGGGATCTTCAGTGTTTGATACTTTGCTTAGTAGTTGGCTACGGGAGTTTTTCATTGACTTTTCTATGGCACTATTTATAACTTTCTCAGAGTAACCCCTATCCAGGAACCTCTCTTTGCAGGCCAACTGTGCTTTGTCAAGATCACTATCCTCACTGTGTATGCGTCGTAGACGCAACATCTCCCCATATGGGATGCTATTTATGAGGTGATGTGGATGAGAGTTGTTGGCGTGCAATGTAGAATTACCGGCCGTGATTTTTCTGAAAAGTTTGGTTTTGATTTTCTCTTGCTCAACGTAAACCAACGTATCTAGGAAACTTATTTCCTTTGAACTGATTGTAGCTGTAAATTGTAAGTTCAGGTTATTGTGATTGATGGCATTGATAAACTCAGTCGCCTGTTCTTGACTTCCATTCCATACCACCATTAAATCATCAATGTATCTTAACCATAATCGAACATTGTTAATCATGTTGTTTCTGTGTTGCTCCTTGAGGACCAGTTCTTCACCACCAACACATCAAAAGACAGGCATAGCTGGGGGAAAAACTGGCCCCCATGGCAATTCCTTGCATTTGTTGGTATAAAACATTATTAAACATGAACATATTGTTCGACAAACAGAAATTAACCATCTCAACTAACATTTCATTTTGACTCTTTGTGTTTGTAGTTCTGTTGGTCAGATAATAGGATAATGCTTTTACCCCATCTTCATGTCTAATACAGGTATATAATGAACAAACATCGATGGCAATCAGTAAGTACCCCGGTTCCCATCTGAATCCTGATAGTTTTAGTAGGAAGTCACTGGTATCTCTTACATAAGAGGGCAATATTTTAACCAGATCTTGTAAATAGTAATCCACATACTGCGACATGTGTTCTAACATGCCACCGATTGTCGATATTATAGGTCGTCCAGGGGGATTCACTGGGTCCTTATGTATCTTGGGTATAAAGTAGATAGTGGGTACCACAGGATGCAAAGTTTTCAAAAAATCATGTTCATCTTGAGTTAACATACCCCTAATTTCCCATTTCATTAGATTCCTGTAATGTTTGTCAAACATAGTTTTCAATGTTGCACTATTGCACTTCATGTAGCAAGTACGATCATTTAGCTGGGAGTAAGCCTCTTTCAAATAAATCTCCTTGGTTTGTAGTACAATATTGCCCCCCTTGTCTGAGTTTCGTATTACCAGGTTTTTGTTGTTCTGAAGCTTGGTAATAAGGTCTCGATATCTTTGGTCATTTTTTGTATATCTTGCCTTTGTATTTTGAATCTTTTTATTTAACAGTTTGGTTTCATAGACCACATTCTCGTGAAAAATGTCAATTGAATCTCTCAAGAGTATGGGATTAAAACTTGATTTTGGTTTAAAGGCTGTGGGGCTTATAATTGTCACCAATTTGGGATTAGACTCAGCATTGGTTTGGTCATTTGTTTCTTGGCTAGTGTCCTGTGCATTTCCACTCTGGGTGCCTGTACTCCATAGATCTTGGATATTATCCATGAGGAGTTCATCAGTTTGAGTTATGTTGGGGAAAGGATGATCAGTACTGGTTTCACCGGTATCCGTAACTCGCTTTTTGTTGTTGAGAATAAAGTGTTTTTTCAGTTTAAGTTTCCTCACTGCTTTGTAAATATCTAGGCGTAATTTTGGATAATTAAAGTTTTTTGCCACCCAGAAAGATGATCCCAAATTGAGTATTTGTTTTTCTTCTTCACTTAATTGTACATCTGTCAAGTTTATTATTGTGTTGTTGTTGGTGGCCCCGGTTAGGCTAGTTATTTTCTTTTCCTCCAACCCGCATTGCCCCGTTTTCGTTGAGTTCCCTCGTTTCTTTGTTGCTTGTCGTCGTTCTTTTCTGTTCCGGGTGCGGTTGCGCCTTGGTTGTTTGTTTTTAATCGTGGTCTGAGGGTTTGCCTTCGATCTGAGACTAAAAAACTAACCTCATCCACTAACGATGTTTTTTGAGCTATATGTGAACGCCCCTGTTGGTTCGTTTCCTTTTCCGATCCACTATCCACTGCCGAACTTAAACTTGATTGTGAAGATTCTGAATTCAATAAAGTCGATCTGGAAATAACCGGCTGACTGATCACTGGCTTTGTTCATTTTTGATGTTCTCAGTGCATCATATTTACGTGCAAATGTGAAAATGTTGCCTTGTTCGTAATCACATCTGTCCCTGTGGAATTTAAACGTTTTTCTTTCTTTTATTTTTTCCTCCTCTTTTTTTACACGCATCATCAATTCTTGTCTCAGCTTATTTTTTTCTTCTACTTCCCCAAGTGACTCAATCTCTTCATTGATTTTGTCTATTTCTTCTAGTAATACAGTTCTATCGATGTCCGCATACTTAATTAAGACAAGCACCAAACGTTTTGAGGATTCCAAGTTCGCCTCGGCCCATTCTTTCATCATTGCAGGATTGAGATTCTCATAGCTGGGTGCCATGAGTATACTAAGGCCTCTGGGAATACGTTCAACATCTATGTATCTTTGTAGGGAACGAGATTCCCACCATTTACTTAGTTCATTGCGCATTTTTTTCTCCAACAGTTTGAACTTTTGTTTGATATTGCTGTTTGGTGCCACAGTCTGATCACTACTAGTTGCACTTTGTAAGTTCACGGGGCAGTCATTAAACATTTCTAAAGCTGCCGCCTCTCGGCCGCGTACCATATCGGCGGTCATCACTGCTCTATCCCTTTAAATCCGTTCAGACACTCGAAGTTCAAACGATTCCTTCTTCTTCGGTGTCCAAGTTAGCACTACTTTCCCACCCCTCTATATAAAAACAATACCCTTGCAGGCATAGAGTGACGCATACATTTTGCAAAAAAGAAGGAGAGAACTCTGGGTAGTTCCTCTTTTTTGCGTGTGTATATGTATATATATATATGTATATATATAAGAATCACATTTCCATTAATCGGAGTATTCAGGAACACAGGTACAGACCACAGCGTGCTGTTGACCGAATCAATGCAATTTTGTTTTGTGAGGATCGGCATGACGCGTTTCGGCTGTGTTGCCACGACCTTGATCACATGACTCGCTCAGAACCATTTTTTCAAAATATGGTGTTTTCAAATTACCCACCTCCCTAATCAGCCAATGGTAGAGTACAATGGAAATAAACAACATACTTCTTACACAATCAGGCCAAAAATAGCATGTAGAAGAAATACTACATCGTTATGTACAAAGAATAAATTCATGAGTTAGATAACTTCATAAGCATTATGAGAAATATCACCATAGTGGTTAAATAATCAACATTGAATTGCCTTAATCGTGAAACCATAGTATACTCAAAAAGCTGATTGAATAGGGAGGCTAGTGAAAAAATAAAATAAACTAAATGTGAGCAAGTGCTAACATTTAAAAAGAATAAAAGAACGAGGTCAAACCTTTGTTAGACACGGCCTCTATTCAAGTCATAGTCGGGCCAAGGGTAAAAATATGTGTGAAAAACACATGGAAGAAAGAGAGACCGTTCATACATGTGGCAGGTTTCCAGATCTACCAAATAATGGGGAATAAATCCTTATCCAAATGTCCACTCCAAATAAATGTCGCTACTATCTCTGCTCTGCTATATTGGGTAATCTCATGAGATATACAGTATGGCCCTGAAACACAGTCTAATCATAGCCTATAAATCATAATAAATCAAAACCAATAATGATGGATTGGTAGTGAAATTACTCTACTGCATAATAAAGTGCAAATGCAATAAATATCAGGAATAAAATAGGACATAAATAGAAGTAGACATTGAGAACAGGCTCAAAATGGTTAAGGTGCAACATCAGATTAAAATCACAGGGTCACAACAAAAAGTGCAAGTGCACTAGTGCAAAAATAAGCAGAGCAGCGATCATCTACCAGGGGTATGATGTAACTCAAAGCATGTGCTAAAAGGCAAATATGAGGAGCATAAGAGTGGTTTGATAAACAATTCTCAGACAATCAAACAATGCACTCTAAATTAAGTAAACAATCAGATAGCACAATAAGAAGATAAAAGTGTTGCACCCAAAAAACCATCTAAAATTCCATGAACGGAACCTTGATAAAAACCCAATCACACCCGAAAGGGTTAAAACTAGGTTAAAACCAAAGCACGAACCGGCTAAAAGAACGATTAAATGAATGTCTACACTAAAATCTTCTTATAAAATGAGAATAAAAAAAATAATGCCAATGTGAATTGATACTTACAAAGCTTGTGATATCATAAAAAGCTGTGCAGGTCCTCCCCTGTATTAAGCTTGTTGGGCATCTTGGTGTCAAGCAGTAAAATGTATTGGGATTCTAGTTGCCTTAGTCTTTTTTCTTTGTTACCACCCCTAGGTAATCTGGGTACTGCATCAATCACAAAGTATTTAAGCTCATTTAGGTTGTTGTGATGAACTAAGTTCAAATGGCATGCTACAGGGTAACCATAGTCCGAGTTCACTATAGCGCGAAGATGTTGTAAAATGCGTGCAGATACCTGAGGTTTGGTGCTTCCAATGTATTTTAACTTACAAGAGCATTCAAGTATATACACTGCATACTCTGTCTTGCAAGTGAAAAAGCCTTTGATGCTAGTAGGAATTTGTTCAAAAGCATTAGTGAACTCAAACGTGTTAATGCCAAATTTGCACACTCTACATGAGCTATATTTAAAAAACCCTGTGTGGTTAGAAAACCAGTTATTGGTGGTAACAACCTCAGGACTAGTTCTAACAAGGGCATCCCTCATAGAGGGCGCTCGTCTGAAAGTAATCTGCAGTAAATTAGGTACTAACTGAGACATAGTCAAGTCTGTTTTCACTATTGGCCAATTCTTGTAGATTTTTTTTTCACTTCTTTATCCTGACTGCTAAAGGTGGTTATTAGCCGTTCAGGATCCGGGTCATTGGAGGTGGTACTAGTGCTGAGATTAGCTTTATGGGTGGTTTTGTTAGTAACCGTCCATAAATATTCACTGTGACTTAGTTTGTTAGCTTTGGCTAATGCTGCTTCTAAGTCTCTGCCTTTGTACCCGCTGGCTAAAAATCTAGAAAAGGAATCATTCTGGCAGGCAATGAGATCAGGTTCAGGGCTACACATTCTTATCCGGAAAAATTAACCATAGGGAACTCTGGGCATGCAATATTGCATTTCCCGCTGTACTTTTCCAATGTAATTTGGTTTGTATTGTGTTATTTTCAATATACAGTTCTACATTCAGGAATTGAACTCTGTCTGAGCTGATCTGAGCAGTGAATTCAAAATTCAGTCTGTTATCATTAACACACCTCACAAATTCATTGGCTGATTCAATTGATCCATTCCAAACAATGCCAATATCATCAATGAAACGCCACCAGCGTATGACATGAGCTTCATACAGCTCGCTGTGGGTGCGCCTGAGGACGTGCTCCTCCCACCAGCCAACGTGTAAACACGCGTAGCTGGGGGAGAAGCACGCCTCCATAGCCACGCCCGCAGCTGCTGCAAAAGCTCATTGTTGAACATGAAGTAGTTGTTGTTTAAACATATCTCAGTCATTTGTAACAACATAACATTGTGCTGGTGGAAATTAATGTTTCTTTTATCAAGGTAGAATCTAACTGCATTCAGTCCATCTGTCGGTCGTATGCTTGTGTAAAGCGAGCATATATCCGTGACAATGAATAGATATTCATCTTGCCATGTGACAGTTTGTACAGTAGATGAAAAATGTCCAGTGTCTTTAATGAAGGAGGGTAATTCTTCCACAAATTCATGGAGAAAAAATCCCACATATTTAGACATCGCTTCACATAGGCTTCTCTGGGCTGATATTATGGGCCTTCCAGGGGTTGGCACCTCTTGTTTATGAACCTGAGGGACAAAATATAGAACTGCTATGATTGGAAAATCAACTTTCAGAAAGTTACCTTACCTACAGGTGGTTATAGTTAGTAACCAGTTTCCATAGTAAAAGTGTTTTTTGTTTTGCAAATAAGCATGGCGCCATTGGACGAATCTTCACTAAAGTTTCAGCGCTAGTACACAGCTGAGTTCAGCTGCTGTGTGAAAAGTTTCAGGGGGATTCATCAAACGGGGGCCGAGAAAAAGGGGGGAACCAAAATGCGTTTTCCTATGCAGGTTCTATAGGAATTTTAGACAGAACTATAGCATAAACTGCTGGGCAGAATTACATCAAATTTGTCAAGACGATAGCTCTTGGTCGAGAAAGAGCTCTTTTTCTAATTATTTGTAAATCCCTTGAGTAGTTTTGGAGTTATTTAAGGAAAAAGAAATATAGATATCTAGGGATGCGAATCCTCCACGGACCCGACAGATCTCATGCTGACATTTGATTGGCTGTCAACACTTCAACCAGGAAGTGTTGGCATCCATCTTTTGACTGACTCCCTCTCTTTGTTTTTCAGTGCCCCCTGGGTGGGCCATGTCCCAGTGGATGGTGTAACATTAATATTATAAAGGAGATCAGGAGATCAGGAGGACACGCATGGCTCCCCGGGCTGATTTCCAGAACCACCCCCCCCCCCCGGCTGTATTCCGCCCTGGGGATCAGCACCTTCCCAGGGCCAGTCCGTTGATTTAAAAGGGAAGGGGCCAATTAGTCCCAATCTTTAGCCCGAGCTAGACCTCGGATACCTCATCCCCTTGGGCCTGGCCATGCATTTAAAAATGAGGGGGCTGCGCAACACCCTTCATTGAGCTATTGATGGCCCTGGGACCCTATTCCCCAGGACCAGGCTCAGCTATGGCCAGGGCTGCCCACCTCTGGGACATAGCAAAGTACCTTCCAACACAAGTGCGGGGATGTAAACCTTTATTTGCTCTTGCTTGGCAGGAGCAATTTAAAGCTCCCGCAAAGCAAGAGCAAACAAAAAGTCCGCTCCCAGCTGGTGGGAGTTTTAAAAATGCTTCCACCAGCTTGGAGCAGACTTTTCATATATTTTCCTGACCGCTGACAAGCAGGCAGAGAAACAGATGAAAATATTGCTGACACATGCGCAAGGAGTATTTGCTGCTCCCTTCATGTGGGAGCAATGCCTGCTCCTGCTGGAGGTGGGGATCCAGCTGGGCCGTGGTGGTATTGGGTTTCCCCCAGTGGCCTCTTTGTAGTCATGAATAAAATTAAATTCACACAAGGTCACTAGAGACATTTCCTTATGGTGCATTTCATAACTGCAGTGTATAATATGCACTAGAGATTTACCCAACAAGGTGGCACCTACTAATTAACCAGTAGAAAGTACTCCAGTGGGTAGACTTTTTGTGCAAAACTGTGGACTCCTGCTGATTAAACTAGAAGGTGAGGTTCCATTCTGGGCCTGATGATCATTTCACAGAAATTAAACCTCAACGCAAGCCCTTACAAATAAAACCATAGCAGGTGCCCCAGCTAAAGCTCCACTTCTTTAAAGGACATATGATCCTAGCTCTGTAAAGACAAAGCAAGTGTGTTTTCTTGGCAATTCCTCATTTAGAAACGATCTGAAATCCTTGATGGAGGTGAATGCTTCGTTGATCTATTGGAGTGCAATCTTTAGTGACTGCGACGAGCAGGTTCTTTCTTGTTCTTTCCTGGTGAGAGCAGATTCTGTGGTTCTACTTTTAAATTACTATGAGTAAGCAAATGCGCAAAATCATTTGCAAGCTCCGCTCATTTGGCCCGCATCATTCACCTTAGTAGTATGCAAAGGTCTTCCCGCCCTATCACATGCATCCCACCTTATCCCATGTTGATGGACAGCTTATCTAAAGACCACCTGAGCACATTTCCCGCTGATGTTGGTAACACGTTCTTGATGCAGAGGTATATGAGGACATCTCCATCAAACAAAGAAGCACTTACTTCATATAGTTAAAAGGAAGTACCTTGTTTGGTAAAGATTGACAACTTTGTAGTCTTGTTGTCCTCACCATATGGGGATTCATGTTGTCACAGATTTCTGTAAGGATAATCGATTGTGCGCGTTGTGGGGTTGGCTGCAAGCAGTGCGGCCAGCACTCTATCGTGTGCAGCGGCAATAGCATTACATTTATAGTAATTCAATATGACATTTCGTTGGCATAGTCAGTTACCTCACTGATGACATCACTGATGAATTCATCCACAGAACCACTCACACACACAGCCACTCACATCCACAAAACCACTTATGACCTCACATATTACATCACTCTTTACATGTTCGGTGACAACACTGATGACATCTCAAATGAAATCACTGATGGCATCAAGGGAATGTAAGTGTTTTTAACAGTTTATGGGTGTTAAATATATATACTACCCTACTACAAAAGTTACATTCTTATACTACGTGCATTACTACTGAGTGATACTATTTCTAATATATATTATGTGAGTGGCTGTGTGACTGTATGTATCTTTGTGTGTATAGGTGTGTAAGTGGCTGTATGGGTGTATACGTGAGTGCTTGACTAGCTGTCTAGGTGAATGAGATGCTGTGAGTGGCGGTATTGGTGAGTTTTTGGGTGTGTCAGTGGCTGTATGTATGAGTGAGTGGCGGTGTGAGTGGCTCCATGGGTGGGTAAATGGGTGTATAGTTGTCGTGTAGTTCCTATAATTCTATATAGGATCTGTGTGTTTAGACAACATAAATTGGTGTCCATACTGATTCCAGACACCCCCATAGGATACATTAGTCTGCAGAGTAGCCAACTCACAGGGCCTCAATGAGTCACACAAGCTTACCAAGGAACAAATAGTTTCTAGCAACTATTGAACATGACAACCCTGACCGCTCAGGAATCATGGAAACAGAACAGTACGTTTTTCTCAGTCACTCGTGCTCACTTGGTCTCAGAGAGATACACAGAGATAAGAGTGGGGACGTTTTCAATAAGCATTTACTGAACCAGCATCATTCTAGTATAAAATATGTGTGCTGCAGCAACCATTAGACAGAAGCATGTAATCTGAAAGAGGCAGTGGTAGATTCCTTACCTTAGAATTACACCCGGGCGTCAGACGGAATCCAGAGAACTTTTTCTTATCAATACCCCTACGAGGTGTTGGTCGACTCTGCGTCCGTCGTAGTGGCTGGAATGACGTTGCGGTGCCTACTAAGAAGCCTCCCGTGCACTCTGTTGTCAGTTCTATCCTGTAGTCATTTTTTGACTAACATTTTTCAAAGTTTTGTTGACTTCTTTTTCGAATCTATCGACTCCTGGTGTACGAGAGATGTCCCAATGCCGGACCGGGTTCAAGCCTCGCGACTCATGTCACAAGCTGAAGTCTGTGACGGATACGCACCTCATATGTCTTTGGTGTCTGGAGTGCGACCACAACCCTAAGTCGTGTGCCAACTGCCAGGCCATGAATCCAAAGTCTTTGCTGGAGGGATCCTGAAATTTATTGGAGGCCCAGCGATAGGCTCCGCATCGTTCATGGTCTCGTTCGAAAGGAAGGTCTTGAGGCTGCTCGCAGAGCCCTCACGCCTCGTTGCACTCCAAGTCTTCGAGATCTTCCGGTAAGTCCGAGAAGAAGATGGCGAGAAGCACCAGTGCTCTTTGCCTTCTCCCCGTCAGTCATCTAACTCGACACTGGACTCAGAGCATTGTCTTAAGGCTCGGTCTCCGGGGCCTACTTCAGGGACGACTCCGCACCTCACTTGTTTCCGGGAGTCGGAGCATCCCCTGCTCAACTTTGCAAGTTCTAGGAGGCCCTCCACCTCGTCTTTGAGCAGGCTGACTCCGCCTGCATGCCTTTGGGCCCTGCGGAGCCGGTCGGGGGCCCTGGGCCTTCGATGCTGGTGGTTCCGGGGGCCCCAGCGGATCCAGGCTTGGATCCGGATCTACGCTGGTGGATCTCACTCAACCTTCCCCGGTGCCGGACTTGCCCCCAGCCGGCGCTGTCCTCACCCAGAGGTGGACCCGGACCGATGTCGATCGATATCGGATCCAATGCCGGACAGTACTTTTGCTCCCCTGTTTTCCCCGCTGTTCCCTACCGCCCAGAAGGTGGTGATGAGGACTGGGTAGGGTAGCTGGACCCTTTAGCAGACTGGTTGGAATAACCGGACTGGAGAGACGACCTGGGTGACGCCAGTCGTCTGGACACTTCTCCAGACATTGGTGTGCTTTCTCCGCCTACCGAGGCTGCGGAGGAGGGATCGTCTGTGGTGGTGCGAACTGTGGCCAAGGTCTTGGGCCTGGAGTTCCCTTCAGTGGCAGCCAGGACATACCTCCTTACAGAGGTGTTTCAGCCTGCGGCATCCCCCTCTGAACCCCTTGTGCCCTCTAACAAAGCCGTCACTGATGTCCCTCTGGGCACCTGGTCAAAGTCCACCACAGGGGCTCTTGTGGAAATGACAAGTTCCCATCGCCAGGCCCCGGGTGACCCAGTTTTCCTCACCCAACACCTTTCCCCTTAGATCTTGGTGGTCCAAGCCTCTTCAACGGGCTCATTCCCTTCTGCTCCTCCAGGTAGGTAATCCAAGAAACTGGAACACCTTGGTAAGCGCATGTGCTCTTCCTGCGGCTTGGCACTATGGTCCGTGAATACCACATGCCTCTTGGGCCAATACTCCTACAGCATCAGGGATATGGTTTCGCAGGTGCAGAGGAGGCCTGGGCCATTTTCTCCCAGGCAGTGGCGGATTAGAGAGACGCAGCCAAATTCATAATAAGTTCTGGGCTGGATACCATTGACTCAATGGGCAGAATGATTGTCAAGTCAGTAGCCCTAAGGCGCTACGCCTGGCTGAGGGCATCGGGCTTTTCCGGGTTGTCCAGTCAACTTTGCTGGATGTGCCCCTTGATGGCCGTTGTCTTTTTGGCAACAAAGCAAACTCGGCACTGGAGCGCTCAAAAGAATCTCAGGCTACGGCTAAATCTTTTGGCCTTCCTGTGCCTTCCCGAACACTCCAGTCTGCTTTTCTCTCTTGTGGCTATGGAAGGGGCACCCAGCCACACGGCCCGGCTACATCTGGCCAGCCTAGCCATCGGCTCAAGGTGAGCTGCTCAGCCTCTGTGTGGCCGCAGACGTCAAACCCAGTGACCTCACAGGGCTGGGAGCCAGTGGAAGGGTCAGTACACCTGTCCTCCCCGTCTCAGCCTCCAAACCCTCCAAATATGACATTTCAGGCCCATGGACGGCCAGTAAGCGGCAGGGTTCACCATCACCTCCCCCCTGGCAATCTATCACGTCAAACAGGTGGGTTTTGCAAATAGTCAAAAGGGGCTACTCCCTCCCCATCGAGACTACCACTCCCACCATGCCACCGTTTTTGATCGCATGTCGGAGCATTATCTGGCACTCCTCCGCCAGGTAGTCTCAGCTCTCTTGACCAAGGGAGCTATCGAGAGAGTCCCTGCTCCAGAAGTAGGTTGCAAAGCTGTGTCCTATTCTAGGCCTCTGTGCCCTCAACCATTCGCTCTGGAAGGAGAAGTTCAAAATGCTCAGGTCCTGTCTGCCCTTGACCCTGGAGACTAGATGGTGGCACTGGACTTGCAGGACACTTATTTCCATATTCCGGCCCTGCCAGCCCACAGACGCTACCTACGGTTCACAGTAGGCTACGAGCATTTTTCAGTTCATCGAGCTCCCCTTTGGCCTTTCAGTGCCGCTTGGGTGTTCACAAAAGTGATGGTGGTGGTCGCAGCTCATCTGCATAGATCAGGGGTTCCAGTCTTCCCATATCTCAAAGACTGGCTGTCTCCCACCTCCATACTACTGCGGAACTTCTGCACTTGCTGGAGTTCACTATAAGCCAGGTCGGAGGATCATTTCACACTTTTCCGTCAGGTAGTCTCAGCTCTATTAGCCAAGGGAGCTATCGAGAGGGTCCCTGCGAAAGAAGTAGGTTGTGGTTGCTATTCCCGCTACTTTCTGGTGCTCAAGAAGGACAAAGGTTGCGTTCTATTCTAGACCTCCGTGCCCTAGATCATTTGCTCTGGAAGGAGAAGTTCAAAATGCTCAGGTCCTGTCTGCCCTCGATCCTGGAGACTGGATGGTGGCACTGAACTTGCAGGACGCCTATTGCCATATTCTGGTCCTGCCAGCCCACAGAAGCTACCTACGCTTCACGGTAGGCTACGAGCATTTTCAGTTCATCGTGCACCCCTTTGGCCTTACCAGTGCCCCTTGGGTGTTCACAAAAGTGATGGCGGTGGTCGCAGCTCATCTGCGCAGATCAAGGGTTCCAGTCTTCCCGTATCTCGACAACTTGCTATCTCCCACCTCCATATTACAGCGGAACTTCTGCACTCGCTGGGGTTCACTATAAGTCTGGGCGGAGTTCGCAGAGTTCCGCTAACTTCGCGAACGGCGGTGGGGAGAGCCTTGGTTAGATTTCTTTGCCACTGAAGAGTATGCGCAATGCCAGCAGTTCTGCGTGTTAGTGTTTCCAAGACGACACTCGCTCAGTGACGCTTTTCATCTCGAGTGGAGTTCTGGCCTCCTGTATGCCTTTTTACCTGTGTGACTTCTGCCCCGAATGCTGAAGAAGATCAAAAGCGACTGGGCCCAAGTTACTGTTGTGGCTCCGTACTGGGCTGAAAGTTTCTCGTACCCGAGCACCTGAGCATGGCCATAGATTGTCCAATCAGACTGCTCCATTAAGAGGTTCTTCTGTTGCAGCAGCAGGAGACGGTTCTTCACCTGAACCTGTCCAGCCTCCACCTCCTTGCGTGGAGATTGAGTGGCGAACGTTGACATCTTATGACCTTCCACCCGAAGTGTGTAATATCCTCTTGGCAGCAAGGCGTCCCGCCACCAAAAGGGAATATGCCTGTATATGGATCAAGTTTGTGGCATGGTGCACAGCAAAGGCTGTGGACCCCCTTTCTGCCCCTCTTTCAGAGGTTCTCTTGTATATACTTTCTTTGGCCCTGCAGGGCCTTGATCTGGGCCCTCTTAAAGGTAACGTTGCAGCTATCTTTCCTTTCCTTCGTCTGCCATATCAACCATCTTTATTCAAGTCCCCTATTGTAAATATATTTTTTAAGGGCATTACTCATCTCTTTCCTCCATCTCCTTTCATAATGCCCCAGTGGGACTTGAATCTTGTTCTAACCTATCTTATGTGTGCTCCCATCGAGCCTCTTAGCAACTGTCCTCTCAGGCTCCTCAGTCTGAAAACTGCCTTCCATGTTGCCATTACCTCTGCTCGCAGGTTGAGAGAGCTTCAGTGTCTATCTTCCAAGCCTCCTTTCTTCTCTGTGTATCCGCACAAGGTGGTGCTTAGGACAAGGCCCTCATTCCTTCCTAAAGTGGTTACACCATTTTACATAGGACATACAATCACTTTGTCCACCTTTTTTCCCACCTCTGCATCCTTCCAAGGAGGAGAAGAGACTCCACCGTCTGGACCTTAAACTCTTGCTGTCCTTCTACCTTGACCGCACAAAAGATTTCCGGGTGGATGATCAACTCTTCATTGGCTATGTACGTGCCAAGAAAGGTCGGGCTGTTCAAAAGCGTACCATCGCTCGATGGGTTGTCCTTTGTATTAAAATCTGTACGCTTATTGAAAAAGAAGCCTGTAGTGGGGCTGCGTGCTTATTCCTCTATGGCTAAGGCAGCAACCACTGCATTGACACGTGGAGTCCCACTTCTTGACATCTGCCAGGCGGCCACGTGGGCGTCCTTGCACATGTTCACCAGACATTACTGTCAGGACAGCCAAGTAGGGAGGGACAGCTATTTTGCTCTTTCTGTCCTCAAGGACTTTCTGGTGTGAACTTACAGGCACATGCATCATTAAATGAGTTTGCGATTCCTTATTTGCGATTTTTAAGGAATCACAAATAAGGAATCGCAAAACGCGATGCATCACAAAAATTGCGAAAAAATAAGGAATCGGTAAAAATCGCAGAAAATAATGCCATTTCTTGTGTTTGCGAACTCGAAAGGTGAAGGTAAACGGTCTACGCGTTTCGAACCCGTATTCAATTGGGGGGTTCTCATCAGGACCTCAACACTTTGGTATGAGTGCACACTAATGTGAGACAAAACCGGGCGACGACAATGTGCTTCGTGTCCTAGTGTCGTGTTTACTGGGTTTGGTAATTTCCAATCTTCGGCAACAAATTGTCAGAAGAAGGGCAGTCTCGAATAAGTCGGAGACCTTACGCCAGCTGGCGTGGTGTCTCAGAATGGAGTCCGCTCTATGTGGGACATAGAGCGGACTCCATTCTGAGACACCACGCCAGCTGGCCCTTCTTCTGACAATTTGTTGCCGAAGATTGGAAATCCCCCAATTGAATAAGGGTTCGAAACGCGTAGACCGTTTACCTTCACCTTAAGACCGCTATTCTTGAAATAGCTTGCTACGACTCTACCAATCATTCAAATTACATTGAAAGAGTGTCTTTGGTGTTTTTTGTTGTATTAATTCAATTTGTGACATTCTAAATTGTAAATATTGTCTTGTGTATGCCTGGTATGTGTGAAAGAGTGAGTTTCAATTGAGAACATTGATCAATCACGTATGAATGTTGTCTTTTCACTAATCTGTGTTATTTATGTGATAATGTAATTTTTATGAAAACTGTATTTTGTTTTGTCCGCATTCTTATTGTCTTGAATTTCATGGTGAATTTTGAACCAACGAATAACTACAAACTCTGATAAAAAATAAATGTGATTCATTCTGACATGACTGTCCTTACTCGCGCTTAGTTTAATTCTTAGTGCGCAGTGATCTATTTTTTCCTCAAAAATTGTTGCAGTATTGGCTTTTTGCATAGTTGTTTAGTGATATTGAGGCTTGGCCTTACTGTGGGGAGCCCACACCCAGTGTTGTTTTTTCGCCACTATCTTGCAGCATTGTTCAGGATTGTATTTCATTGCTCCTCCGGTCTTATGAAGGCGTCTAAATCGGCTCTTCAGCAGCCCAAATGTTCGCTCTATCACGTTCCTTGTTGAGGGATTGGTGTCACTACAACGCGGTTTTTTACAACGCATTCCATTACATCGGAATTTTTACAACGCAGGATCCATTACATCGGATGGCATTACAACGCATGGCATTACATCGCAGATGCTATTACAACGCATGGCATTACATCGTAAGTATAGGTAAGTATACCTTTTAAAAAAAATGTAATTAAGTTAATTTAATTAATTTAATTAATTTAAATAAAATACATTTTAAAATAGTAATTAATTTAATTTAATAGATTTAAATCTAATATAATGAAATTAATTTAATTTAAATATTTTTAAAATTGTAATTAAATTAAATTAATTAAAAAAAATTATTTTATTTAATTAAATTAATTAAAAAATGTAATTAATATAATATAATTAATTTTATTTAATAAATATATTTAAAATAATTTATAAATGGTAAATATAATTTAATTAGCCCTAAGCACAAACCCAACCCTGAACCCTAAAACACCCCTGTACCCCAAAACCCAAACCCTACCCTGAAACCTAAAAACACCCCTGTACCCCAAAACCCAAACCCTACCCTGAAACCTAAAAACACCCCTGTACCCCAAAACCCAAACCCTACCCTGAAACCTAAAAACACCCCTGTACCCCAAAACCCAAACCCTACCCTGAAACCTAAAAACACCCCTGTATCCCAAAACCCAAACCCTACCCTGAAACCTAAAAACACCCCTGTACACCTGTACTTATTTTAAAAATTACTTTAATTAATATAATAAACAATAAATTAATAATATTAAAAAACATAAATAAATATATTTAATTATAATTAATATTAATAAAATTAAAAAAAATTAAATACTTACCTATACTTACGATGTAATGCCATGCGTTGTAATAGCATCTGCGATGTAATGCCATGCGTTGTAATGGCATCCGATGTAATGGATCCTGCGTTGTAAAAGTTCCGTTGTAAAAGCCTCCCGTTGTAAAAGTTGCGATGTAATGGTGCATCACCTTGTTGAGATATATGCTGCATTGTATCTCCTTTGTGCGGCAGTTGTAGGATTGAGATATGGTGTCATCAGGTAATTTTGCAAGGCGTATACGCTGTCACCTACATGTGAGGGATGAAAGGCTGTCAGTTGTTGTTTGACATTAACATTTGTACAAGGAATGTAATGCTGTATTGCACATATTTACCTAGCAAATGTCCCTCTCCAAAATCTCCCCTTGAAGGACGGGTCTGAATGCCACTTTGCCTGAAGATATATGAATCATGTGCACTGCCGGGGAATTGTGAAACAATGTCCGTTATGATGTTTTTGGCATTACACACAACCTGAATATTGAGGGAACGATAACATTTCCTATTCCTATAAAAATATTCCTGTGCTGCTGGGGGACATATTGCCACATGGGTGCAATCAATACAACCCAGTACTTGGGGGAAGCCTGCAATTTGGTAAAACTCCTGGTTGGTCTTAGCAATATCATGGGCTGTGGTAGGGAAACTTATGTGTGAGTGTATCCGGACCATCATGGCATCAAGGAACGCTTTGAATATTCGTGACAATGCACTTTGCGACACACCTCCTGCTACTGCAATTACTCCCTGAAAACTGCCTGACGCCAATAGATGTAGGCAACATAAAACCTGGACATGCGTTGGAATTGCATTGGTCCTATGAGTCTATCGTTGCAGGATGGGGTCCAATTCATTGATTAGATCATGTATCATTTGGGCATTCAGCCTATACTTATTATATATCTCGTCCTCCTGCTGTCCTAGCAAAGTTATGCGGACTCTGAAGATGCGCTCATTGATTCGCCTCCCTCTCTGTCGAGCAGCTTGCAGCCTCATCCTCCTCGCCATCAGGTACAGCCCAGCCATTTTGATTTCTGGGACCTCATTGTGGGTGTGTTTAAATCAGTTTCTGTTGCTCTTCAGCTGTTTCAGATTAGCACTCATTATTACCACCTGGTTGTGTCCCTTCCTAAATTGCAATAGCAATTTTGCGAATTCTATGAAAATCGCAATTTGCGATTTTTCATGCATTTCAATTGCGATTCCTTATTTCCGATTCTGTATTTGAGAATCGCAAATGAGAAATCGCAAGGGTTTTCTCAGAATAAGTTTGCGATTCCTTATTTTTGCGAAAAGTTACACATTTTCGCAAAGATAAGGTTAATGCATTGCGACACTGTAAATTGCGATCACAATGGCTCTTTTTTAGCGATTCGCAATTTTTGCGACTTTAAAAACACTTGATGCATGTGCCTGATAGTTTGCTGTTTCTCCACCAGGAGTCGTATTGCTGGGGTATCTATTCTAAGATAAGGAATCTACAACTAGCTGCCTCTTCGGTAATGATGTATCTATAAGAGACATAGGTTAGTTGTAGATTCCTTACCGCCCCACCCATCCTCCGCATTCTGCGAACTGACTTCTAGGGATGGGGACACCTTTACAGAGCCCTAGTGGTCAGTGCCTTTCATGACTCTGCGCTTCTGGCGGGGAAAGTCTTGTCAGAACTCATGTCAGCGCGCAAGTGCGGCATCTAAGTAGCCACTGTGACGTCATCCTGGCAACCACGGCGCCACCGACAGACGCAGAGTCGACCAACGCCACTTACCGACACGCAGGGGTACTGCTAAGAAAAAAATCTACTGATCAAGTCTGACTCCTCGGGGTAATACTAAGGTAAGGAATCAACAACTAACCTATGTCTCTTACCAAAGGTAAGTAACTTGTGATTTACGATCACACGCACCAACATAGTAATGAAAAGGTAGAATTCTACCATGGTGCTAAAACAGTGAATATATGCAGGCCTATAGCTACATGTAAGTAATCAGGTGTGGTTCTAGAATGCTAGCCTTATCTAAGTGTACCTAGCATGTATGTAGGTATAGAGCCAAGACTCCCCCTTGGAAAGAGCCATCCTCATTACCTGATGGGTGAGAACGAAGGACCCTGTCTTGGTGTTGAGTTGGACACCCCACAAAGGATGTCAGACCACTGTGTGCTGGAGCGTCTGCGTGCAGGGACTTCAGTGTCTCATGTCAGCATTGAAACTTCTCCTCCTGTTTACCCGGCGAAGACGTTGCACTTATCTACCCAAAAGGTACCTTCAGCGGTTCTACCTAGTTGTGTCATGGAGCTGTGGGCCTGTTGTCCAAGGATGACGATGGCAGTGACTTTTGTACAGAGTTAATATGCAAAAGATGGTAATCCTGCTGTGATGCTAAGAAACCTCATTCATCTATCCATACTAATATTATAAAGAGAGAGCCCAAACCTTTGAGGCGGGTAATCTCAGTAACCACAGCACCAATCACAACACCCAATACAGCGTTGGAAAGGGCAGTTGCAGCAGAAGGACATAGGCTATGCAGACGGCCACCATATATATATATTTTTTTTGCAGAGTTTTATATAGCGCGAACTTGACCCGAACTGAATCAGGTATCAAAGCGCTTTACATAGCACCAGTTACGTTACATGAGGACAAACATTCATTTTTGTTAGGCACGGGGAGATTAAGTGATTTGCCCAGAAGCACAGGATGTTTGTCGTCGTTACCAAGACTCAAACCCAGATCCCCAGGTCCGAGGTCGAGCGCCTTAGCCGTTAGGCCAACTCCTCTATACATTTAAAAGGTAAAAGAACCGTGCCAGCAAAGTAGTCCCTTGTGAGCGTGTCTGCGTTGTTCTGTGGGCATGGATTGGGGGCGTGTGCCCGCCCTTCATGCCATGTAAGTCGTACATAAAAGCGCCAATTACGTTGCTGCGCAGCATCAAGGGGCACGCTGGGGGCGTGAGAAGCGCTTGGGGCGTGTCTCCGGCATCATGCCATGTGAACGCAATTGCGCCGCATCAAGGGGCACGCTGGGGGCGTGAGAAACGCTGGGTGCGTATGCTGCGTTCCGCCCTTCATGCCATGTCGGTCGTACATTAATCAGAAGATCGTCTGCTGTTGCCGTGTGCTGTGGGCGTGGCAAACGCGTTCACCTGGAGGCCTGGTAAGTAACGTTACTGTAGCCTCTCCTACGCGCTGTTACTGAACTCTCTCATTCAACAAAATTACACGCCCCTGCTACCATCAACCAGGGCTCTAGCCAGGCTCAGGCGGCGGCACAGTACACTAATTACACGCGACTGATAACATCAACCAGGGCTGCAGCTGGGCCTCAAGCGGGGGAACACGCGCCTGCTAACATCAAACAGGCCTGCATCTGGGCCTCAAGCGGGAGAACACGCAAATGAGCGTGTCTGCGGGGACAATTACTGCAGCCTCTCCTACTGGCTGTCACTTAACTCTCTCATTAAAAGGATTTACCCGCGGCTGATAACTCTCTCATTCAACGACATTACACGGCCCTGCTAACATCAACCAGGGCTGTAGCCGGGCTCAGGCGGCGGATCACTACACCAATTACACGTGCCTGCTAACATCAACCAGGGCTGCAGCTGGGCCTTCTCCGTCCCTATTCTAATGAAACAAAAATTTTTGTCTACCGCGAGATTTTAAAATAAATTGCCCTTGCCAAATACACACATTACACACATTCTATTTCATACCCGGACAACGTCGGGACGGGCTGCTAGTACTAATATAATAAAGAGAGAGCCCAAACCTTTGAGGCGGGTAATCTCAGGAACCACAGCACCAATCACAACACCCAATACAGCGTTGGAAAGGGCAGTTGCAGCAGAAGTACACAGGCTATGCAGACGCCCACCATATACATTTAAAAGGTAAGAGAACCGTTCCAGCAAAGTAGTACCTTGTGGGCGTGTCTGCGTTGTGCTGTGGGTGTGTGCTGGGGGCGTGACAAACGCTGGGGGCATGTGGTACGTTCCGCCCTTCATGCCATGTCTCATATCGTGTGCTGTGGGCGTGTGCTGGGGGCGTGTGCGGTATGTAAACAAGAACAGGTCCCAACAGGTATTATTTAAAAGACTGTTTCAATAGGGGTATGCCACAGGCATTACTAAGAACAGAACACAAGGAGTCAGAGGAATTGAAAAAAGGGTGGTATTATTCACCAAGGACAAGGGGTAATGCATTTACAGTTTAAGACAGCACTGTAAAGATTAGATCTTGTGACAACCCAGTGGCACTTGGTGCAAGGTGCTATATACAGTTTGAAGTGAAATGAGAAGTGCAAGTGCTTTTAAAAACAGCATAAGTGGCGCATACATGAAATTATATACATCATTTAAAGCTTCAATTACAGAACAAGTTACAATCACTTGGACAATAGTTTTTCGCATAAAAGCTTTAAGTGTGATATGCGTCGTATGGTTCAAGCTGTGTGGTCGACGGCGTTTCGATCCCCTTGATTTAGGATCGTCATCAGGACGGGGTTGTCGATAGGTACAGTGAAGGTGCCTGTAATGGAGGCGAGGCTGGCGGCACACACGGTTGTTGATAGCGTCAATTTACTGATCGCGTTCCGTCCTAGTGCTGCTCGCAAGGTAGGGCAGCGTCAGAAATCATGTACAGCACAGAAGGCAGGCGCTCATCTGGCGTGGCTGATCGGCAGTGAATGCGGGAACAGGGCGTGTGCGGGGCGCGGGATTACGGGGGAAAAAAGCGAGCGTTGTGCCCAATATTTCATTGTTTTTTCTTCCCAGGTTCTGTACAGTCCAGCTCCGGGTGTCCACCCTGCTCCCTTTAAATACCCCTGCACCCAATAATCATAACCCACCCTTACTCCTTAAAATACCCAAACACCCTTAAACACTAACCCATCTTAACCCTATAAATATACCGTGTACCCCAAAGCCCAGACCCATCCCTAAACTCTAAAAATACCCCTGTACCCCAAAACCCAAACCTAGCCCTGAACCCTATAAATACCCCTGTACCTCAAAACCCAAACCTACCTCTGAACCCTAAAAATACCACTGTACCCCAAAACTCAAACCTAGCCCTGAACCCTAAAAATACCCCTGTACCCCAAAACCCAAACCTAGCCCTGAACCCTTAAAATACCCATGTACCCCAAAACCCAAACCTAGCCCTCAACCATAAAAATAACCCTGTACCCCAAATCCCAAACCTACCCCTGAACCCTAAAATACCCCTGTACCCCCAAACCTAGCCCTGAACCCTAAAAATTCCCCTGTACCACAAAACCCAAACCTAGCCCTGAACCCTTAAAATACTCCTGTACCCCAAAACCCAAACCTACCCCTGAACCCTAAAAATACCCCTATACCCTAAAAATACCCCTGTACCCCAAAACCCATACCTATCCCTAAACCCTAAAACTACCCCTGTACCCCATAACCCAAAACTATATCTGAACCCATAAAATACCCAATCACCCCAAAACATATACCTTAGTACCCCAAAACATGTACCCCTATACCCATACTTACCTTATCCAAACAAAAAAAAACATGCTTTTACCATTCATGCATTTACAACGAATTTTGTTGTAAATGTATGCATGGTAAAAGCATATAAAATGTAATGCCATGCGTTATAATGGCACTGAGAGTCATGGTACTTTCGTAATGAAAGTATGCGGAGTGATGGTATGCGGAAAGAAAGTTGCGGAATAATGGGTGTTTACCCTCCCCCGGTAAGTACATTGGTGGCACGGCGGCCCACATCTCCAGCAACATACTCATATTTTTTCACCACCGATTTGAAAAATGCACAGGTCTCTCTCATTGATGGCCAGCACCGACATACACTTTTAGACACACCTCCCGCCACAAGTTCTAGAATTGCGAACTTTAGAGCTGGGGAGCTACGTTCGAATCTCGGCATCAGCTCAACATCCTGTGATTCCAGGCAAATCGCTTTGTCTCCCCGTGCCTACCACAAATGAATGTGTTCTTCTGTAATGTAAGTTGTGCTCATGCCATGTTGTTGAGTTCGCGCTATATAATATAGCAATGAAAAATAAAGTAGGGAAACTAGAGTTCACACCCTACTGAACGCGCACTCTTAAGTGCATCAGCAGTGCACTGTGAATCGGAGCGTTTCACAGGCCTGTCACAGATAAGAAATGCTATCAAAACGAAATCCTACAAAACAATATACTACTGGCCTGCAGCAATTCATACCCGGACAACGTTGGAACGGGCTGCTAGTAATAAATAAAGCTAGTTTTCAAAGAAAACCACACAACATTTATTAGCACCTAACTAGGTAAACGGTCAGTACCAAAGCCGTTATGTAGAGCAAGGTAGGAAAAATGTAGTTAAAAGGTTGTGCATCTACCTAGGCCTTTACAGGGGTGCATTGAGGCTCATAACATAGTGATTGTATGGATGAGTGCGTGGGTGCCTGAATGGCAGTATGGGTGAGTGACTCTATGTGCAAGTGGCTGTATGGATGAGTCAGTGGCTGTTTGAGTGGGTGTTTGCTTATGTGAGTGGGTGTATGAGTGGCTACATTGAACAGTAAGTATCTGCGTGGTGCAGGCTGAGTCGTTGTACGGGCAAGTCATCGTTCGGCATGCGTGACTCCCGAACTCGTTGTTCCGGAGTCGTTGTTCAGGATGTTTCCCGATAATTGTGCCTTCACAATAAATCAAAGTTAAGAACATAGACTCCTGTAGTGCGGTGCATTTCTTTTTGATGAATTATATATGAATTATGTGGCATGTTTTAAGTTGGGGAATTAATTCCCATTCAGTCCTGAAGGCCCCTGGGGCCAACTAGCCCACCAGGTACAAGCATAAACGTAGGCACATATAAATTAGATGTAACATTCTATTAGTGTAGACATATGCAGTACATTATACAAGCCAACAAATACAGAGATGATCTCTTGGTGAGTTTTGAATATGTTCAGTCTTTAATTTTCAAGACAAACCAGCCGACACATGTTTTGTTGCAATTGGAACAATCTTTCCGCGACTTCCTCAGGGCTGGCAAAGGATACAAGGGAAACGAAAAATACATATATATCATGATGTACAGAAATGTTTATCCAAAATATGATGTGACCTTTATCATATTCCAGAGGTGACTTGCAAGGTGGGAACCCAAAACTCATATTATGTTTACGAAAACAAAAGTGCATGTAAAACGGTCAAATATGAGTGGTGACGGTGAAAGGACCATGTGGTGCAGACACCAAAATTAGCCCAGAATGGAGATTAGTAAAATATTGACCGTGTGATAATGTGCCTCTCTCAATTGCATGCTTGTGCACGGTGTGAGGTACAAAAAATTATAAAAAATATTTATTTGCAAACCGTGTTTGCGGTAGAAGACACCATCTAACCTGTATTCAAGGGTATAAGATCAATGGATTGTCTGTAAAGGGAAAGAAAGGGACAAAAAACGAAAGAGTAAGAAAAAAGGGGGGTGATAAAGGAAGCAAACAAAGGGGTTCATGGAGAGATGGAAATTTGATAGTTCTCAACTAATGGATCTGTGTCGAACTTAGAGAATAGGATACGCTATTGAAAAGAGGGGTAGACAAGGAGCTAAGTGGGACGGTGTACGTACCGGGCGATGAAAAACAGTGTGGGAC
Source organism: Lissotriton helveticus (assembly GCF_964261635.1). Classification (NCBI taxonomy): domain Eukaryota; kingdom Metazoa; phylum Chordata; class Amphibia; order Caudata; family Salamandridae; genus Lissotriton; species Lissotriton helveticus. The sequence goes on along the minus strand of NC_136068.1, from coordinate 283,469,402 downwards.
AGAAGAGTGAAGACATAAGCATTACATATATGAAGGTTCTCACCGCTCAGCCGGTGTTAATTCTGACCCGGCCGGGCCCGAGACAAACTGGTCAGCAAAGTGGTAATAGACAAAGATTCTGACTAAAAAAGCTGGAAGAAAAAGAAAAAATAAATGTCCTTAAGTCTCTTTATTGTTGCACCAATGGCACACAAATCGTTGTATACTCATTCTACTTATTATTTAAACTAATGGTGATATTTTAAAAGTGAAAAAGTGGGATGGAACTCTCACCGGAGGATTTGTATTGTATAGTCTAATAAGCTTGTAAGCGCATGGGAATCTGAAAACACCCAATGATATCGATTGGGTGAACCGCAGAAAGCTTGTGGTAGATCCGAAACTGCAAGATATAAAACAAAAGACGCCTTCACCAGTCCGACCGTGCCTCGCTGTAGCAGGTTCCTGCACACCTAACCATGTGAAAAACTAGCCGAAACTTACCAAAGTATGGTAGTCTGTCTCGGTGGGCGCCGGGGGGGAGAGAATTAAAAAAGAGGAACAGATAACTCCTCGTGCATCGGAAATCTAAAAGACAGATTCCAACGTCAGTTTGAAAGTCAAACTCTGTCAACATGAAGGGTAATGGTCACAGATGGGGGATATGGCCTTACCTGGCTGTGTGTAAACCTCGGTGTCTTGCCCACGGGCCACTGTGTTCCTGGTAGCGGACACGTGACCCTGCGCTGCAGAGAGGTGGTCCAGGCCACACCCCTTTTTACACCTCTCTGCAACGCAGCTCTGTGGCGCTTGCTGGAGGTACCTGGTGGGCTAGTTGGACCCCAGTGACCCTCAGGATTCAAGGGGACTTAATCACCCAAATTACAACACGCCAGGAGGCGCGCTTGCAGAGTGGTGGAGAAAGGGGGCATGGCCTTTGTCTACCTCTCACCAATCCCACTGTGTGGGGCTTACTGGAGGTAAAATGTAGGCTGGTCGGCCCCTAAAGGACCCCCAGCAGTGAAGGGGACTTCAGTCCCATCCAAAAGCGTCCCACGGAGTGCATTTGTAGAGTTGTGTGCATGGCCTGGTATGAGTACTTACCAATGCTGCTGTGTGGAACTGACTGGAGATAATAGTTTGGGAAGTTGGCCCCCAAGGATGTCCTTGGGGCAATTACCCCTTTTGTTACCTCCAGTAAGTCCCACACAGTGGGATTACTAAGACGTCTTCGAAAACCATGGCCCCCTTTCTATATCACTTTGCAAACGTGCCTCGTGGCAGACTGCGGGATGGGGGATGAAGTCCAGTTTGGTCCTGAGGGAGTTTGGGAGCTAAGAATCCCTCTTGGTTCCTCCTGTAAGTCCTACGAAGCAGAATTCCTGAGCGTTGGTTGGATGCCCAGCAGCCTTTCTCCACCACTCTGCAAACGCGACTACTAGTTAAAGTAGCATATTTCCTCACCTCTGACTTAGAGGTAGTTTTAATCCCCCTGCCCTATTTTGTACTAGGGCCTTACAGAGGAGGTCATGCTAATCACAGGTGTACCCCAACGCATAGTGTTCCCTAGTGTATGTAGGTCTTTTCGCTGTATTATAAGAGTCTTTTAGCATAGCACTGGCTCTAGGACTGGATAGTCAGTCAGTTACCACCAGTACCCGTCTGAAAAAGTTGTGGGCACAGGATGATTTTGCAACAAGGCCTCTTTCCGCTCCTCTGTATGTTCTTTCTGCATGTCTTGCTTCTTCCTGCACTTTTCTTCGTCTCTGTGGACTTCTGTTACTTCTTTCTGCATTTCTATTGCTTCTTTCTGTGCGTTTTTTTCTTAGAAATTAATGTAAAAAAACAAAGGTTTCAGGCACGTTATAGTTCGAAATTAGCATTTAAGAAACCTTTGAAATTCACTGAAAAAAACATAGTTTTCAGGCACGTTATAGTTAGAAATTAGCATTTAAACACCTTAGAAATTCACTGAAAAAAAACATAGGTTTCAGGGGCGTTATAGTTAGTTGGACATTTCACTCGTACAAAACCATAGAAATTCCCCCGTTATAGTTAGTTCAGCTAACTATAACTTGCACGCCCGCAATGCACTGCTGATGACGTCACATATTACATCACTCATGACATGGTCAGTGACATCACTCATGACATCACTGATGACATTTCAGATGTGAATATATATATATATATATATAGTTTATAGGTTTCTTATTTGCATATTCTTTGGAAACTTAAATATGAGATGCTTATTGCAAACTCTAGGAGATAAACCCTGAGTGATTATCTTAAGGAAAAAGTAATGTAGATGTAAACCTTGAATTCTTTGTTGTGCGCTTTCCTACTAAAGATCTCGATTTGCTAAAGTACTTTTTGAGGTGAATTTTGAGAGGCTAGCAGTTTTTAGAGCAGTGGTTACCTACAACGCTAGAATAAAGGACAGTTAACAAAAAGAAAAGGTAGTTTTTAGGCATTTTAAGTACTAACTTTAGTTTGACTGAAAATTATCCAAGAGCAGCAGTGCAAAAAGGACAAGATAACAAACATTCTTGTAACATCAACAGAGAAAAAGAAGCCAACGCCATTTCTATCAGAATCGAATAACTTATCCTCATTAAAGGCTTAGGTGCTCCACATGAGGATTACATATAATGATTATTTAACAAGAGCTATAAAAAGAAGTATGAAAGATCAAGTAATGAATTGCCACTTGGGAGCTTTTGAAGTTTTCACCCCTACAGTTGTGGTTAAAAGCCCCCATTTTCCTCCTTTTCTTGCTTTGACCACTCATTTATCAATTACATTTGAAATCTTTGGAGAAGGTCGGTTTAAAATGAAAGTGCAGTAATCCACATATTTCCTGGAAGAACCATGAAAGGATATTAGCTCCACCGTTATTTGTCTTGTCTAGTGGCTTTGTAGTCCATTGCAGGCAGAAGATGATCCCGCAAAAAGGGTGGATTCTAATCAGATTTACCGTAGACTAAAAAATATCCCCACTCGGCCGCTCATGCTGGAAGCGTTACGCTCGGCCAGTCGCCCTGCGCAAACCCGACAGATGCCAGAGCGAAAGAGATGCAGAAGCTGAATCTGGCTCGGCAAGGTCAGAAACTGACTGGGACCTCAAAGCTTTCCTTCCGAGTGGGGGCTCCCCCGCAATTAATACCTGGCGGACAGGAGATTGGTAGCTGTGTGCGGGAGGTGCTGCTTTTTCTCGCTGTAACTCTTGCCGGCCCACAGGCGCGAGTGATCCTGCTCTTTATTGCGGCAGCAAGCATTTTCCAAGCCGCGTTTACACCCGCTGATATCCCGGTTGCAGGCGGAGTGTACCACATTCTGAGCTCGCATAACAGCCGGCGCAGGAGCATCATGAGTGCCAGAGGTGCGTGGAGAGGCCCCAAAACAAAGACAACGGTCGCCGCAAATGATTCCAAGAGCTCCAAAGACGCAGTTATTGCGGCTGTCAGTGCTGCTACGTCAGGAGGAGTTTCGGGCGGAGGCAACAGTCATAGACTCGAGGTTAGTTCTGGGCCGAAACAACAGCGGAAACCGATGGCTAAAACGGGTAGGGGTGGTGTCTAAAGACTCAAAAACTCGGATGTAGCTCACCCCCCTCCGGCAAAATTATTTTTGGGCACTAAAAAGACTCACCATAATTCTACTCTAAACTTTAAAGCCCAAGCAGCCTCACAGCAAGAGGGCTCAAGTGGAGGGCCTACACTCGACCCAGAAGAAACTGCACATAGCACTCCTGCTCAGCCCAAAGTATTCGCTAAGGATACAGATACTCTCTCTCAAATCTCCCTTCCAGATCAGCCCTCTAGCGTCCACTCTTTACCTCATATATTGGACGATGGCAGCATATACCCACGCCCTGAGACTCCATCTCTCGCTCCTAACCCACGGGCGATTAGCGACTCACAGTCGGAAGGGATTGACAAGGTTATTCAAAACTTGGTGGTGCCCTCCAGCGCACAAAACCCCTGGACTCCCGAGGCAGGATTGGAACACTTTTACTACGTTTCAGACAGCACCCCTTCGTCCTCAAATGATGATGTGTCCAAGGGTTCCAGTGAAGGAGACAGTGAGGTTTCACACAAGGACACCGGCACTGTTCAGCGAGCTAAAAAGCCTAGTAGCAAGAGCAAGCGGCGCAGTCAGCTGAAGTGGGATAACTCTGATTCCCAAATGTCGTATCCAGCAGATGAGGATGACCACAATTCGACCCAGAGGGAGAACTCAAAGAACCTGCTGGCCGACTCCCCTGAACCCTCCCTAGCTTCCATACTAGTTTCAATTAAGGAGTTCCACGAAGAGGTCCGGGCAGATAACCGCGTAGCCAAAAACGCTGCTAAAAAACTACAGGGTGGGCTAAGACGCTTGAATAAAACTTGCTCCGACATCAGCGATCGTGTCACCATGGTTGAGGCACGAACTGAACATCTGGAGACAGAAAGCCTTGCCGCCAAGCAACTTGGGGAGTCCAACACAGCCTGCATGATCGACCTGATGACAAAGCTGGAGGATCAGGAAAACCTCCAGCGCTGAAATAATTTACGCTTGCTTGGTATTCCTGAAGGGAAGGAGGGGGACGATCCAAGACAGTTTATCGTCAAGCTGCTTCAAGAATCCTTTCCTGACAAAACAGGCTGGGATTGGGACCGCGAGGTGCAGAGGGCTCATCATTTTCCCTTCCACTTAAAGCGACAACATAACCCAGCTGGAGGTCATCCAATAGTGTTTCTGGTATATTTCGGAAACTTCCTACTTAGAGAGATGATCTATGACAAAGCTTGCTTCAACTCTAAAAAAGGTGCCAATGGAATAACTTTCTTTGCTAAGCCAGACTTCTGTCACCAGACAGTCGAGCGTAGATGGCGCCTAAGACAACTAATTTCACCTTTTCAGCAACAAGGGGCGGACGTTTATCTCATGAATCCCGCCAAACTTAAGGTCATCTCCAACGGAACAACCAAAATCTTCCTATCCGAAATAAAAGCAGGGGAATACCTGGACGAGCTGAAGTCCAAAAGAAGTAACAGATGAGCCAAATATGAGCTGACACTGCCCGCCCCGGCCGCGTGCTTTCTATAGACTACTTCTTGCTTTTTAGGTCTCGCCTGTCGATGCGCATGCGCATCGAGCAAGCGAGACTATAGGGGCTCATCTACTCTTTATCTAACTTGCAAGGAATCGTGGCGATTCCTTGCAGTGCCCGTGACTTTTAAGCTCAATGCGCATGTGCATTGAGCTTAAAAGCGCGTGCACAGCCGCCCGCATTCCTCCGACACCTTTGAAGTGAAGCTTAGCTTCACTTCAAAGGCCCGGCTTCTTCACACCCACATGCCGCTCTGCCCCGCTCCGCCCCCTCCCCTGAGTCATCCTGCCTGCCCAGACTTCTCCTCCCCCCTACTTACATCCCGCTTACAAGGAGACCATTTTCTCTTTAATGTGCGATGGCAGACTCGCATTTCAAACATGCATTTCTGGTGGCCCCCTACATGCTTCAGGTCCGTCACACTTAGCTCGTGCTTTGAAAACGTATGCTTTTGCCAGCTAACTCGTTAGCAGCTTTCCTATAGCTGCTTTTTAAAATCCCCGTACTTTTTTTCTAGCTTCTCTTGCGGCTTCATTTTGCTCGCCCCATGTCTGCTCCTTCACTTACTCCCACCCTTAACCCCTCCTCCCCCCTAACACCCCAACCCTGGTTTTCCAGCCGTTGACAGGACTCACAATTGGTCTGAGGCCAGCAGTGCGAACACAGGACACACACTGCCAATACATTAACACTATTGCTGGCAGGGCTGGCTCTCTAAAGTATTTGCTCGCAGCTTGTGGAATGCCCGGCACCAAAGCGCTTACATACATCTGCGCACACCTCTTTGGCGCTACAAAAACTGCCCTGGTGCTTTTTGCGATTGTGCACATTAACTCAGCTGTTCCAAATCTCTGCACTTACTGTGCTCGTTTATGTGATACAAAATACTGCCAATACATTAACACTAATGCTGGCAGGGCTGGCTCTCTAAAGTATTTGCTCGCAGCTTGTGGAACGCCCGGCACCAAAGCGCTTACATACATCTGCGCACACCTCTTTGTGGCTACAAAAACTAACCTGCTGCTTTTTGCGATCGCGTGCATTAGCCCAGCTGTTCCAAATCACCCCTGCACGTATTACTCTGCTCGTTTATATGATACAAAACACTGTTAATACATTAACACTAATTCTAGCAGGGCTGGCTCTTTAAAGTGTTTGCTCGCAGCTTGTTTTTGTTTAATCCGCCCCCTCCCCTGAGTCATCCTGCCTGCCCAGACTTCTCCTCCCCCCTACTTACATCCCGCTTACAAGGAGACCATTTTCTCTTTAATGTGCGATGGCAGACTCGCATTCAAACACATTTAGTAACTATTGCAACGTTTCACACCACTCCAGACTTGGTGGCGGCTACACTTGATCCTGTTTTACAAGCAAGGTGTTAATGCATTTCTGGTGGCCCCCTACATGCTTCAGGTCCGTCACACTTAGCTCGTGCTTTGAAAACGTATGCTTTTGCCAGCTAACTCGTTAGCAGCTTTCCTATAGCTGCTTTTTAAAATCCCCGTACTTTTTTTCTAGCTCCTCTTGCGGCTTCATTTTGCTCGCCCCATGTCTGCTCCTTCACTTACTCCCACCCTTAACCCCCCCTCCCCCCTAACACCCCAACCCTGGTTTTCCAGCCGTTGACAGGACTCACAATTGGTCTGAGGCCAGCAGTGCGAACACAGGACACACACTGCCAATACATTAACACTATTGCTGGCAGGGCTGGCTCTCTAAAGTATTTGCTCGCAGCTTGTGGAATGCCCGGCACCAAAGCGCTTACATACATCTGCGCACACCTCTTTGGCGCTACAAAAACTGCCCTGGTGCTTTTTGCGAGTGTGCACATTAACTCAGCTGTTCCAAATCTCTGCACTTACTGTGCTCGTTTATGTGATACAAAATACTGCCAATACATTAACACTAATGCTGGCAGGGCTGGCTCTCTAAAGTATTTGCTCGCAGCTTGTGGAACGCCCGGCACCAAAGCGCTTACATACATCTGCGCACACCTCTTTGTGGCTACAAAAACTAACCTGCTGCTTTTTGCGATCGCGTGCATTAGCCCAGCTGTTCCAAATCACCCCTGCACGTATTACTCTGCTCGTTTATATGATACAAAACACTGTTAATACATTAACACTAATTCTAGCAGGGCTGGCTCTTTAAAGTGTTTGCTCGCAGCTTGTTTTTGTTTAAATGCAAATCATTCCATATCAAGCCGTGTGCTTCCAGCCTGCAGGCGGCTGCACCGCTCTGCGACCAGACGTTTGAAGCCCATGTTTTGGGCCAAGCAGTACCCCGTCACATATAAACACAGCCACGTGTATTGGAAATAGATAAAATGGAATGCGTCTTGTGACCATAGAACTGGATGTACAGACGATTCAAGGGCTTCCAAGGGGTTTATAATCCTGCAGTGCTGGTCTAAATCTAGCTGCTAGGAAGTGCAGGTGCGTCATTCATGCTGAAGTAACCAGGGCCTTCCACACATTGGACACTGCGCTGCCTCACTCACACTGCGCTGCCTCACTCACACTGCGCTGCCTCACTCACACTGCGCTGCCTCACTCACACTGCGCTGCCTCACTCACACTGCGCTGCCTCACACACACACACACTACGTAGTCACACACTGCTGTGTGTCACTCACACGGGTGATTGTGCGCTTTACAAATGTGGACTTTACTGTCCTATCACACACACTGCACTGTTACACACAAACTGCACTGTGAGACGCACACTGCACTGCCTCTCACACACTGCCCTGCTACACACTACACTGCCTCACACACACACTGTGCTGCCTCACACATGAATTGCACTGCCTCACACACTGCGCTGCCACACACACACTGCGCTGCCACACACACACTGCCTCACACACACACGCTGCCTCACACACAAACACACACACTGCGCTGCCTCACACACTGCGCTGCCTCACACACTGCGCTGCCTCACACACACGCTGCCTCACACACACGCTGCCTCGCACACGATGCCTCGCACACGATGCCTCGCACACGATGCCTCGCACACGATGCCTCGCACACGATGCCTCGCACACGATGCCTCGCCCTCAACTCATCCTCACCCTCAACTCATCCTCACCCTCAACTCCTCACCCTCAACTCCTCATCCTCACCCTCACTCATCCTCACCCTCACTCATCCTCACCCACCCTCACTCACCCTCACTCACCCTCACACAGTGCAATAGGTCTCGGAGCATTTGAGTTAGAGCTTTTAGAATTGTTTATGGCTTTTTTTATTTGTAATTCTTTAGCATTGGCTACAGGAAACAAAAATGCTAAAGATTTACAAAAAAAACCCATAAACAATTCTAAAAGCACTAACTCTAATGCTGCGAGACCTATTGCATTTCCAATGCTTGTTTCTCTTACATGCACTGATGCCTCTTTGTCATTATCCTTTTGTTCTTTTCTTCTTCTTTCCTTGTCAGCCTACACACAGTAAACAATATTAGGGCTTCTGGCTTCTGGCCATTTAGAGAAGGAATTCAGCATGGGTCTTTTTCTCTCATTCCGGCGTGACTGACGGCGGGGGCTCATGGAGATTGCCATCATTCAGGTCTCACCTGATTGCTCAAAGAAGGGGGGAGGGGGGCAGGGGGGGACACATGCACTTTTATTGGAAAAATGGGCACAGAAATTTGTTGTAATTCACCTTTAAGTCACCTTGTGTATATACAAGTAGAATTTATATTTCATGGCACCAGACGGCTACTACAATCCTTTTTAAATGGCTAACATATACACATTAAGAATGGTTTGCGTAAACATTTGTGGGCTTAATGATCATTCCAAAAGGCAAAGTGTGTCGCAGGGTCTCAGAACTTTGAGGGGCGACATCTACTGCCTGCAGGAAACGCACATTGAAGGCTCACAGAAGTACCTGCTTGACTCCTTAGGGTTTAAAATTCTGGGGGCAACCTCTCAAGGCTCTAAAACCAGGGGGGTGGGCATCCTGGCCGAAAAAAGACTCCTTTTTAATACTCCTCGGGTCAAAGTGGACCCTCTTGGTAGATGGGCAATATTCGAATGCCTTCTTCCTGATAGTCCCCCCTTTACACTATTCTCAATTTATGGTAGTAATACGGATGATCCTGGAGTTATCGACCTAGTATCAGGGGAACTAGCACACTGGCCTACTCCTATAATTCTTTGTGGCGATCTCAACCTACATTTGCCCAGTAACTGGGCGATTGATAACAGCTGGAAGTACAAGGGCAGAAAGCCCCTGGTTTTTCAGGCCCTGACTAACCTGGTTGAGACACATGGCTTAAAAGATGCTTGGGCTAGCCTGAATCCTTCCCAGCCCTGCTACACTTTTTATTCTGCTCCTCACCACACCCTTGTTAGGCTAGACTACTTCTTTATATCGTCCTCTCTCATCAACGACAGCACCATTGGGTTAGCCCCATGCTTTGTTGGATCACAACCCTCTTATCCTTAACATTAAGGGGCTGGGTAAACCTAGAACGCCCTCCACCTGGAGCTTTGAGAAAGCCCTACTACAGGACTTAACATATCAGACACAGATGCGGGGTGGATACATGAATTTCTAGAAATAAACATGGGGTCAGCCCCCTTAGCTGTCGTCTGGAATACACTTAAAGCAGGTATCGGGCGAGTCACTTGGATTTTCAGCTGGTAAAAATAAAAAGGAGAGACTTCTGGTAAGTAATCTGCAGGAGAAGCTCAAGACAGCTGAAACCAAACTAGTCCAAGCTATTCAAGCAGGGCTAAACACCGAGGATATCCAAGATGAGGTAGTCCTGGCCAGAGCAAGAATAGGAGCGATTTTTTTCGGAAAAATCTGCTGCAAAATGGGCTAGTACACGTCAAGAAAATTAAGAATGTAGTGACCGCATAGGGCACCACTTGGCGGTTAGGACCCGACAACAGGTCTCGAGCAACGAGATACATACAATTAAACTCCAAACAGGAGAAGAGACCAAAGATTTAGACATGATACGTAAGGGCTTCCAGGACTTTTATTCTAAACTATACACCGAGGAGAATAAAGATCCGATGGATATAATTGAGAACGATATCTCCAGATACCTAGATGAGATCAATCTCCAAACACTCTCCTCCGACACTAGCGACTTAATAAACCTAACTCCTACCTGGGAAGAGATGCTGGAATCTCCTAACTCCCTTCCTGAAGGGAAAGCCGCTGGTTTGGATGGTATCCCTGTGGAATTTTATAAGGTCTTTGCACCCCAAATCAAAAAAATATTAACTGAGATAGTTCAGGTTTTAAAGTCTTTATTTCGATAATAAAATCATAAAAGACAACATTTAAAACATATTAAGACATTTGGACAGCCGAACAATATTCCCTTATAATAGCATTTTACAATAACAGCAACATTGTCCTAATTCATTAGAATTTAGCTTAAAACACTTTTAAAGTTAAAAGTAGTTATTAAACTTCCAAGAAATACAAAGACAAACCTGACCAGAAAATACTAAAAAGAGGATTTTAAGAATACAGAGTAAAAAAAAAAAAAACATTCCTAATACAATGTACATTATCCTGCATTTAAGAAAAACGGTTATACTTTAGTTTGTGGTAAATAAATAAATAATACCCTATTTTTGACTAGGCATATATCATAACAGATAGCTCAATAAATAAGAGTCAAGATTCGAGGTAGTAGGAGTTTCTGCAGGTTTATTACAGCATAAGGACAGGATCAGGACAACCTGCATAGGAACAGAATGGCAGGGCTAGATTGGCCCGGCAGCTGCCGGGGCTGGGTCTGGGATGAGCGCGCTAACTTCTAATAACAATACATGAACTTATATACATAACGCAAACACATAGCATTACATTGCAGTAGGCGTAGCAGTGGGTGGAGCAGAAGGCGTGACGCGTAGCAGTCGCGAAAGATAAGAGATAAAGTAGGTGTTACTGGGCGTTTACATAGACATGTGGTGCAAACGTAACAGAATATGTCATGAATGGGGCGGAAACATTGGAGGGGGCTACCTAAAGAGCCGGGACCTCTAACCTGGTGGTGCGCGTAAACTGGCAATGACGTATTACTAGGAGAAGCTGGGGGCTATGAACTCTGTGCTAGGAGCAGAGACTAAAGTCTGGAGGGTCGGAGCGACATGTACCTAAACCCTATCTAGTATCTGATGTTTAGAGAACATGTTGATATAAACTAGAAGTCATGAGGGGAAAAGCTAACTTGACTCTAAGACTGGACCATGCATTATTCTACATGTAGTGCGTGATGAAGAATATTAAATGACCAGTAAATACAGTATTTCTCTAACATGGAGACGTGAAGGCTAGACAATGACGGAAACTATTGATGTAGTTCAGTAGCTTTAGGAATGCAGAGAAGGAGGACTAAACTGATAGCTGGAATCATAACATACTCTTGGCAGACTCAGAGGCAGAGCCAGGCTGCACCGGGCACTGTGAGGCAGGAAGCAAGTGAAAGGTCGAGGATACAGGTGGGGGCTGTATCGCTCCTTAGCGAGGACTTCAGGAGACAGGAGCTGAATCTGATGTCCAGGCCCTTTTGAGGCCTAGGAACGGGGACTTTACAATGGAATAACGTGCACACTGGGAAACGTGGCAACATTACCTTACATAGGCCTGATATCCGTAGTATTCACGAGGACTGGAAACTGGCATACTAGAGGTGGACACAACTGTAATTGCGTCTTGAATTAGACATGGGGAATAACATATGCATATTGGTCATGCACACATAACATATGATGGATGAGGCGTGGTGACACAGAACATGGCAAAATTTACTTTTCCACATTCCCTCCTTGTCACTACGTTTCCATCAGGAAACATCAATATTCATGATACCATCTATCATTTCATACAGTACCATTTGTTCATCTCGAATTGTCTGGGAACGGGATTTAGAACAGGGCTTGGGACTAGGAATACAAGAGGTAGCACAAATGCCGCAAATCGCAGGGCCACATTGTATACAGAGGCAGCAGCTTAATATGATCGCTACTGCAATACCTAGAAAGGACAGGACTTTCCATCCCCATGCGGAAATTATATTCCAGAACCAACCGGACCATGTCCAGGTGCCTGGATTTTGGTGCAACAGATGGGCAATTTTATGAAGTCTGGTTATAGCTGAATAAACAGACGGCGCGTTATTAGGAATGAAAATGCAACAACTAGATCCGAGAACTCTACAGGCCCCGCCCCTATCGGCCAGTATGACGTCAAGGACGAGACGATTCTGGAGCACAACAATTCTCATAAAGGATTGCTCTTCGGTTAAGTTACCTAGAGCGGAGGCGGTCTCATCTACTACTGCTTCAAGGGTTCTTGTTAACCTACGGATTAGCTTACTGTTTACAACTGTACCTAAATAAGGGAACACACCTTTATCTATATCAATGAATTGCTCTGCGGCAGTTTCAGTATAATCGACAATCGGGAGGTTTCTCTTGTGTCTAGTATGTACTAGATGTGTGTTTCTATGATAGTCAGGTGGGGCTAGAAAAACAGGTGGCAGTAGGAAGGCAATGTAACAGGTTCCCTCCCAATCGAGGGGCAGATGAACATACGCAGTTTGACCACAAACAAAATAAGAATGACGTGAAGCTTTAAAATTAGATTTCCCACTGTCACTATACTTGACAATAGTAGTACATTCACTATGTCCTACGTGTACAGAACCATGACTACGGACACATAATTCGCCTTTGACTGGTAGTACTGAAATAGCAGGTGAGTCTGGAGTAGTATCAGACTGGACATTCAGGACCATGAAATTCGACGAATAATTACCTAAATTATACACTTCATTTTCTAGATCTAAACCTGTTCTGTGGGGGAAACCTTGCTTGTCTGGGAAACATGTACTGTTAAGAAAAGACATATCTGTTGAGGAGGACGTTAACGTGGACCATGCTCCACACGAACCATTATGTGAGAATGGATAAGGAAAAAGTGGCAGAACTCCCTTTGATGTCTGGAAAGGGGGGAGTCGACCACACACCCAACAATTAGTGGCATTGCTGGTCTGGTGTGAGTAATATAACATACGGATAAATGAATTGTTACGCATAGCGAGGCGGTAAGCATATTCGTGAGGAGGCAGATCACTAAACGTGTGCTCTACTGTAACATTAGCAGACTTATTTACATGAGGAACTGAAAAATACAGGAAAAATGCATAGCTGGTGCAGGAAATCATAATGCTGATGAATAATATGAAGCTTAGAAAAATGATACATTGAATTGAGCTTTGACTGACTCTCTCACTATGGGGGTCTATTTTATACATGTCAGAAACAGCCTAACCGTTTCACCTAGGGGAGGACTTATACAATCAAACTGACTGGCTTACTAGACCGTAGCTTTTGCTTATACTCCTGCTGCGGAGTTTTCTCTAACAGGGGAGGGGTTGTAGCAATGTCTTTTGCGGGACAGTCCTTAGGAACAATATTTCGGCAGTCTTTAAAATCCTGGGAATCCTTGGAAATGTGTTTAGAAACGGGTTTCAGTCCATTGAAAAGTTTTACATGAGAAAGGTGGACCCACCCCTTCCTGCCTTCCAGCTTGACGGCAGTACGGGTGGTCAAGAGGACCTGACGTGGCTCCTTCCAACGAGGTTCCAGCGGACTTGATCTGTCAAAATTTCGGATCATCACCAGCGAACCTGGAACGATTTCATGTGGTGCCACCTCGGTATTGTCTGGAAATGCGGCGGCAACCTGTGAACGACATGAGTTGAGGGCAGACATCAAGGAAGCTAGGTAATCTGTCAGCATATTACATGAAACATCGGTAATACTTCGGGGTCTAGGAGTACCCCACATGTTAGGGGGGCGGCCGAAAACGACCTCATACGGAGACAGACCTGATCTGGAATGTGCGACCATGCGCATATAAAATAAAGCGACTGGCAGAGCTACTAGCCAGTCCACACCTTTATCTTTACAAACTTTGGCGATGCGGTTTTTCAGAGTCTGATTATGTCTCTCGACTAGACCGGCTGCTTCAGGATGGCGTACACAATGGAACTTCCACTGGTACCCTAACAAAAGGGAAACGTGCTTCATGAGTTCAGATGAGAATGGCTGGCCGTTATCAGAATATACGACTCTAGGGAGTCCATATCTAGGGAAGAATTCACGAACCAACTGCTTGGCAGTGGTCGCGGCTGTGTAATCTGGGACTGGATATGCTTCTGTCCACCTGGACAAAGCGCATACTACTACAAGGACATACTTGAAACCTCGACATCGCTCCATCTGAATATAATCCATCTGGAGGACTTCAAAAGGGTGGTCAGGAGGCTGGAAACCACCTTGCTCCACCGGGACACTTTTACCTGGATTAAACTGACAACATATCATACAGGTACGGACTTTCTGCTTGGCTGCAGCTCGTAAATGCTTATTGAACCAAATATTCTGGATACTGTCTAACATAGCTTTTTCTCCTAAATGTGCTGGACTATGTGCGGTATTAATAATGACTTGAACCATAGAGTCGGGGAGAAACCATGTGGCTCTACCCTTTGTTAACCATCCTTGATCTGTCTGGACCCCTCCTTGTTCGGACCATTTCTTGATTTCATCGGGAGTAGCATGTAACTGGATATCTATGACATCTCGTGTAGGGTCCTTAACTGTCATACATGTAGTCGGATCTGGAGTATGTGTCTGATTAACTGGAATGTCTAGAGTCTGTGCGGTAAGCTTGGCTGTGCGATCTGCTAGATCATTACCTTGAGAAATAATGTCAGTGACTTTCGTATGTGCTTTGCACTTCATGATAGCAATAGATGTCGGTAAGTGTATGGCATCTAACAGAGCTTGAATAAGGAAACCATGCTGAATCTTGGTTCCATGAGAAGTCATGAAACCTCTCTCTTGCCAGAGCACTCCGAAGTCGTGTACAACTCCAAATGCGTAACGTGAATCTGTGTAAACATTAACTTTCTGGTTCTTGGCGTATATGCAGGCTTGTGTCAGAGCAACTAGCTCTGCTGCTTGAGCGGACAGGGTATCAATGCGGTGTGTTTCAATAACTTCGGCGTCAGTAGTCACTGCATATGCGGCGACTAGTTCTCCTGTACTAGTTCTCATACATGAACCATCCACATAAAGTGTCAGGTCGGGATCTGGTAATGGAATATCTGTCAGGTCTTGTCTTGGCTTTGTCGTAATGTTAACTACTTCCACACAGTCATGTGTGGCTGGATTTGAAGTAACTGATGGTAACAGTGTAGCAGGATTCAGGACGTTGCAGCGTCTAATTTCTATGTGTGGCTGAAACAGTGTCAATTCATAACCTGTTAAACGTGCAATTGTCAAGTGCTGAGTTTGTGTTCGGTTTAAAAGAACCTCTACGGAGTGTGGAACTTGCACTGTCAAGGAGTGTCCTAAAACTATGGAATCACTTTGTCTGATAGCTAGTGCTGTGGCTGCAACTGACTTGAGGCACGCAGGCAACGCCTGGGCGACTGGATCTAATGTGCTCGAAAAATAAGCACAGGGCTTGTATTGACCTGCTTGATCTTGTGTGAGAACAGATAATGCTGTACCTTCACGTTCTGTGACGAAAAGTGTAAAAGGCTTACTGTAGTTCGGTGTAGCTAGAACTGGAGCTTGACATAGGGCTTTCTTTAACTCGTTGAAACTAAGTGTATGTTCAGATGTCCAAGGGAGGACAGTCGATACGGCTGCCTCCTGTGTCGTTAACTGTATCAGTGGCTTGGCTAAAAATGCATACTGGGGAATCCATTGTCTGCAATAAGAAGTAAGGCCGATAAAGGCACGCACCTCCTTCTGGGTTCTGGGCTGGGGAAGACTCGCTATCAACTGGATACGGTCGGGCGTCAACTGCCTACCCCTCTTGGACAGCAAGTGTCCTAAGTATACCACTTGCTGGACACAGAATTGAAGCTTCGAAGGGGACACCTTGTGCCCCATCTCGGCTAGAAAATACAGAACCGTCAGTGACGCTCGCTCGCAATCACGTTCAGAACGGGCTGTGATCAATAGATCATCGACATACTGGAGCAGGGCAGTGTCAGTTGGCATATGAATGTTATCTAGTTGTCTCTTAAGTGCTTGACTGTAAATACTAGGGCTTTCTGTGAAACCTTGAGGAGCGCGTGTAAACATATAGCTCCTTCCATTTAAACAAAATCCAAAAAGAAACTGGCTGTCTGGATGAATAGGAACACTAAAGAATGCGTTCTTGAGGTCTATGACAGTAAAGAACGTGGCTTCGGAATCAATGGCAGTTAATAGGGAAGAGATGTCTGGGACAACTGGATACTGCGGAATAATACATTTGTTAAGCTCTCGTAAATCAATCACTAATCGATATACTGGGGGTGCATTTGGATCAGTACGTTTCATGACTGGAATGATCGGAGAATTGCATACATTGGAGTCAGTTTCTACAACTACTCCTTGAGCCATGAGCTCGTCAATAATTTTGGATAAGGCTGCTACAGCCTCAGGTGGCAATCTGTACTGTCTGATTCGGGGTAACACTACACCTGGCTTGAGAGTCACACGATGGGGTGTGATTTGCATATAACCTACATCAGTTGGACCTTGCGCCCATAAATGCTGCGGAACATTAGACAGTCTTGAATCAAAATCTCGTAATACATAGTGACCCTTAAAGTCACGTAGGAACAATCGTATTCCCTCTGGGGAACAGCAAATAACTGCACCTAACTCTTTCAGTGTCTTAATGCCTAACAGATTTTCTGGACATGACTTAGTAAGTAACAGATCAGTAGTGCGGGACAATGGACCTACTTCTAGAGTAACTGGCTTAGATATCTCGTTTACAATAGGCTTTCCTGAAAATCCAAGGGAAACATTTCTTGAGCCTGAGAGCGGAGCCCCTGGAACTTCGGCATGACTAATTGTGGTCCTACTTGCCCCTGTATCGATCAGAAACTTTCTGTCTTTCCCTAATACTTGACTGTGAACATAGGGACCTTCTTGATCTACAGGTATCTCGATGAGAGGCAAGCCTACCTCCCTCTCTAGGCTGTTTCATGAATATGGCTGGTACTCTGGATACTCAGACTGCGCATACTGGTACATCTGTGATGTGACATGCTGTGTTGCAGCAATAGGCTGCGGTGCTGTAACTGTCTGTTGTGCATTCTGTGACTGAGGAGTCTGTGAAACTTGTTCTTGTCTAGGCGGACGTGGTCTTTCTTTAGTCTTACCAGTAGCTATGTTGTGTTTCAGAACTGCACACTCATTTATAAAATGACCTGGTTGTTTACAATAATTGCAGTTCCCTTTAACGGGAGCTGCAGGCTGACTGGCTTGATTCGGACCCCTCTTCTGACTGTCTTGAGGAACAGATTGTGCAACTAGCACTTTCATTTTCGTATCTTTCATACGTTTTCTTTCGTGTTCTTGCTCTTCCCTGATTCTATTCTGGTGATACTGAAGCATCTGGAGCATCTGGGACGGAGTATTAGCTTGCCAGGTGCTTTCGACTTTCAAAACTCGATTTTTAATTTGTGGACTTGAATTCTCGACTAATTTAGTAACGAAAAGGTGAGGGTATGACTCACTACTTGTCTTGAGGCCACTGTTAATACTGAAACATTTTTCAAACCTAGAATAAAAATCACTAATATCTTCATCTTGTTTCTGTTTACAGGCTGAGATTGCATCCCAGTCTTCTTTTCTCGTTGTCAATAATCTGGGTAAAACTTGAATTAATAATTCTGGTAACTCTTTACATTTATCTCCAAGACCGGTACCTGGTACTCGTGCCTTGTCTTCAGCTTCTAGAACTGCTCAATCTATCTTTTTCTCTCCCACCTCCCATTCTTTTTCCTTTAGCTTTTCATACACCCCTGTGGGTAGCAGAACCTTTAACATTTTAATGATATCTGGGTAAGTGTATTCTCCCATACGGAGCATGTCTTTTAATTCTCTATGGAACCCTGCTGGATCTTTGTCATGACAAGGAATTAATTTCTTCATCTCGAGAAGTTCCATCTTTGTAATCGGAGTGTATACAAACACTCGTTGCATTTCGCCACCCGTTCCTTTGACTGGGTGGACTTCTCGTAACGGATTCTGTCTGTCTATGTAAAATGGTTTACTTTCTGGGGGTGAGACATGAACAAAATGCGGGTTCAAGAACGTTCTATATTTGTGACGCTGTTCTAGAATGACACTAATTAAATCGGTACCTAGACCTCTCCATTTGTACTGGAGTAACTCATTCAGGACATCATGTAACGGGCCTGGATCAGAGTGTTGACCCTCATACAGAGTAATGAGGTGCTGGATCATATACATACCCACCAGTCGTTGTTCGGCTGGGGGCAGTTTCAGGAACATTTGTGCCACTATTTCGTCTGGAAAAGTGGTAGAATCAGTAATCCATCGGACTGCTGATCGGGCTAGTTCTTGTTCATGCATAGTACTTAATTCACTGTAACCGATTCGTGATTTCAGAATGTGATCGGTAGCTTGGAACACTTGTTCTAGAGAACCTTGTTCTGGTACTGAATGATGGAAAATAGACTTGGGTTCTAGACGTAAATGGCGATCTGGAAATCTAGATTTTCCTACATACGCTATTCTGGCGGAATTCCCGTCGTCTTCCTCTTCAGGATCAGAGGTACTTTCTTTCTCGCTTACTTGTGCTGCTTTACGCTGTTCGTGTATCTTTATTATCTCTTTACGGATTTTCTTGTACATACTCTCCATAGCACCGACGGTCTTGTGCTTACCCTCGGCTATATTATCACTCCACCTTGTCAGGATTCTCATTTCGGCAGAATCTTTAGACGGGTAATCTTGTTCTCTTATTAGACAATTAATCAGAAACTTTAATATCATGAGCTGGATCTCGGCTTTCCTTTGAGACATGACTTCGTGAATACTTTCTGGATCATCCCCTGTACGGATGAAACGATATATTCTGTCTAGATCTTCTTTCATATTCGGTAAGGTGACTAGATACTCGGCCACCTTTCTTACGCGGAACGAATATAAAACCATATTATCCTCGTCTGGGACTGGATCATAGACACATTCGGCAAGGGATTTTCTTATTTCTGCTACAGACTGATGTCTAGGCGTACGCTGTGACGCTTGTGCATGTAATTCGGCTAACGTTAAACGCTTGTGTGGCGGCGGGGTTTGAGGAGGACCTCCTCCTGCGGCCCCTAAACTAGAATCATCGACGGACATTCTTCGTGGCGGAGCGGGAAGTTGAAATGCTGGCTGGACCGGGGGTACCGTAGCAGGTACTCCGGTGTCTGGAAGAGCGGGAAGTGCCTGATTTACAGGGACTGGCGGAGCGCGAACAGGATTTGCATATTCTGGGACTGTGTCGTCCAAATAGGACGAAATAAAAATATCAGCTGCGGTCTGTTTGTGACGTAGCTTGGTCGGAACTAATGGTGGCGGGAAATTACTGGATGCCTCCGGGGTCGCTTTCGGCAAGCCCTCGGCAAGAAGAGGATACATACCCTTAATAAGGGCATGCCTCTGTCTGTCTGACTGTTCGGCTTTGACTTGTTCACCTATCTCGATTAATTCTCTTTCTTGGGCTCGTTCCTGGGATTCTCTACTTAACTCTGACTTTCTGACTTCCTTTTCGGTTCTTCTATGCGCTTCTTTACGCCATAACTCGATGGCATCTTTCTGTGACTGTCTGGCTTTCTTTTTCCATAATGCTTCTTCTACTCGCATGATACATTCGGCATCCCATGTACCCGATACAGGCCATCTATACTTTTCTTCTAACTGTTTGGTATACTCTACCCATAAATCTAGATACAATATGGCGCTTATGCCATGTTTCTGATACATAAAATGACCTGGACTGTCCCTCGGCGGAACAGGAACTGCTTCTTCTAATAAACCCTTTCTAGTTTTTAACTGACGTAACTTGGAAAATATAGGCATGACTGAACTGTAATCTGGACACAATACAATACACAATGAAAACACGAAATCACGTCGCACTCATACCACAACATTAAAATACATGAAGAACATTATAAATAACAGTTCGAACAGAATATTACCTGGAATACTGAAAGCAGAAATACAAGAATTTTCTCGAGAACGGAACAGACTAGAGTTACTGGATGCACTGCTGTAACAGTACGGAACATACCGGTCCCATAAAGGGACGCATCAAGACCCGTATCCACCTAGGTGAACACTTCGTTTGTGAGTCTGGGTACCACCAACCCACGGACCAGGAGTCAATTTAGATTGGTCCTGTCTAGATACTACCCCAGCAATGGTACTCACCGGGCAGCACGGAACGGAAAGCCTCGGACTG
Source organism: Lissotriton helveticus (assembly GCF_964261635.1). Lineage (NCBI taxonomy): Eukaryota > Metazoa > Chordata > Amphibia > Caudata > Salamandridae > Lissotriton > Lissotriton helveticus. The sequence continues at coordinate 283,449,002 of NC_136068.1, read as the reverse complement.
GACTGGACTGATGACGACGAACTTCGGACTTCGGACTTCAGTTACGGGTGGGCCTCCGGATACCTCGGACCTTGGACTCTCGGCTTGGGCTCTGGTCGGGACTCGCCGCGTTCCTCCACCGTCTCGTTTGGATGCTGGACCGCCTCCTCCGTCTCCTCCGTGGGCCTGAGGGATACTTGAAGCAGAAATATCTGCACTTGGCCAGTATGGTTCCGTCACGACTGCAGAGGGTCAGGGGGTCGGCGTGGCTTCACCGACGCGTGGGGAAAGGGCAAGTCCCTATTCGGGCGCCATTATGTGGTAAATAAATAAATAATACCCTATTTTTGACTAGGCATATATCATAACAGATAGCTCAATAAATAAGAGTCAAGATTCGAGGTAGTAGGAGTTTCTGCAGGTTTATTACAGCATAAGGACAGGATCAGGACAACCTGCATAGGAACAGAATGGCAGGGCTAGAGTGGCCCGGCAGCTGCCGGGGCTGGGTCTGGGATGAGCGCGCTAACTTCTAATAACAATACATGAACTTATATACATAACGCAAACACATAGCATTACATTGCAGTAGGCGTAGCAGTGGGTGGAGCAGAAGGCGTGACGCGTAGCAGTCGCGAAAGATAAGAGATAAAGTAGGTGTTACTGGGCGTTTACATAGACATGTGGTGCAAACGTAACAGAATATGTCATGAATGGGGCGGAAACATTGGAGGGGGCTACCTAAAGAGCCGGGACCTCTAACCTGGTGGTGCGCGTAAACTGGCAATGACGTATTACTAGGAGAAGCTGGGGGCTATGAACTCTGTGCTAGGAGCAGAGACTAAAGTCTGGAAGGTCGGAGCGACATGTACCTAAACCCTATCTAGTATCTGATGTTTAGAGAACATGTTGATATAAACTAGAAGTCATGAGGGGAAAAGCTAACTTGACTCTAAGACTGGACCATGCATTATTCTACATGTAGTGCGTGATGAAGAATATTAAATGACCAGTAAATACAGTATTTCTCTAACATGGAGACGTGAAGGCTAGACAATGACGGAAACTATTGATGTAGTTCAGTAGCTTTAGGAATGCAGAGAAGGAGGACTAAACTGATAGCTGGAATCATAACATACTCTTGGCAGACTCAGAGGCAGAGCCAGGCTGCACCGGGCACTGTGAGGCAGGAAGCAAGTGAAAGGTCGAGGATACAGGTGGGGGCTGTATCGCTCCTTAGCGAGGACTTCAGGAGACAGGAGCTGAATCTGATGTCCAGGCCCTTTTGAGGCCTAGGAACGGGGACTTTACAATGGAATAACGTGCACACTGGGAAACGTGGCAACATTACCTTACATAGGCCTGATATCCGTAGTATTCACGAGGACTGGAAACTGGCATACTAGAGGTGGACACAACTGTAATTGCGTCTTGAATTAGACATGGGGAATAACATATGCATATTGGTCATGCACACATAACATATGATGGATGAGGCGTGGTGACACAGAACATGGCAAAATTTACTTTTCCACAAGTTAACAAATTGAAAAACCATATTGATGGTTTTGTCTGCTTCTTGCCCTGATGGCCCAAGCCAACCCTAGAAATTTTGCTATGCTCACCACGAACACCTCTCAAGTGTTAGTTTTTAAAACCCAAATAGCCTCAGCGGACCTTCTGAAAGGGAGGCATTGAAACAGAGGTTTTATCCTTTTTGTTCGTGGCGCTAAGTAGGTCGGACAGGCAAACAAGAAATGACCCTCAGTTTCCTTATGACCTGGGCACCAACTGCAAAATTCCGTTGCTCCATTAACCTAATTTTTTGTAAAAGAATTCAGTGGCAGGGCTCCTACCCGAAACTGGTGGTAAAGTTTCTTATCCAGCGGTCTGGTGATAATATCCCAGTAGGTCTCACGGGAGGGATCCAACTTAATGGTCAGAAACCTTCCCGTTAGACTAACAGAGCTGGAAGCGGTCACCAACGATTGACGGACCGAGGCCCAGTACAATGCCTTAAATTCCTGTTTTGAGGGAAAGGCATTAGTACCCGGAGATACCCACAGCTGTTCCAGTCCCATTTCGACCAGAATGGTTTTTACCGTTTGTAGCCAAGGAATTCTCCCAGAACCCCCAATTGACCTCACTTCAGCCAGTTCCTTTGCAAAGAGGGTGAGGTCAGGGGAGGTCCATATGCGCCTCCAAAAGGCCACCAATCTAAATCTTGCCATCTCGTTATTTGGGTTGCATCCCAGATCCTGGCAGAGGGGTATAGAGGGCGAAGATTGGGGTAACCCTACCAAGCTCCGTAAGAACTTACACTGGATTTTAAATAGGCTTGAGAGATCCATGAATCCCCAGAGATCTGCACCATACAGGATTGCAGCATTAATCTTAGTGTCATAAATCTTTAACGCTGGCGTGACCCGTTATGTAATCGATCTCTTTTGCTCGTTCAAAAGGCAACCAGTTAGTCGGGCAAATTGTAGCTGTTGAGCACCTACTTGCTCTTTCCATCGCAAGCGACGGTCCAGGGTAACCCCTAAGTATGTCATGGTCTCAACTTGTTCCAAGTTGACTCCACTCATACTTACAGAGCTCCGGACAAAATGACTCCTAGTGAGAACCATAAACTTAGTTTTGCCCACATTTACCTTAAGGTCATTGATGACACAGAACTCCTCAAAGCGGTTCAGAGCCCGCTGTAAGCCACTATGTGTTTTGGAGAGGAGTAGAGTGTCATCGGCAAAGATAAGCATTGGGAACCTTGTCCCTGCCAGCGAAGGGGCATCAGTGGGAGTGTCTGCGAAGAATTTAACTACTTGATTGATAAATAACAAGAAGAGTGTTGGCGCCAGGACACACCCCTGACGAACTCCTCGAGTCACGGGAAAAGGTTCCGTCACTTGTCCCTGACCTCCCCACCTCACCCTTGCATAGTTGTCCTCATGCATTTTAACAATTAGATCAAGTAGTTCCATTGGTAATCCTAAATCCCTCAAAAAACACCACAGTTTATCCCTCGGCACTAGATCGAATGCAGACTTCAGATCAATAAATCAAAGATGCAAAGATGGTTCCACCGCCGAGCAAAACCACCTTCCAGTAGATTAGACAAAATCTAAACACCTGGTCGATGGTGCTCGTACCCGATCTGAAGCCTGCTTGCATAGGAGACAAGATATCCTCTAGTTCGATCCAACCTTGAACTCTGCCCAAAACCATTCGTGCAATGACCTTTTGAAGGGAGTCGATGAGACTAATCGGGCGATAGTTGCTCGGGTTGGACCTATCGCCTTTTTTGTAAATCGGGAGAATCTCCGCCCCCTTCCATGACTTGGGAATTCTAGCCCCTTTAGCTATTGCATTTGCAATCTTGGTTATGTACGGCACCCAGAGGGCGGGGTTAGCTTTAAACAAGTCAGCAGGGATTAAATCCATCCCTGGTGCTTTCCCCCACTGGGTCAAGCCAAGAACTAACTCTACCTCGGTTTTTGTGAATATCAGTTTCTCCCCACATATAGGTGTCAAGGGCACCTCACCCAATATAGAGGGGGGTTCAAAAGTCTCAACACTAAATTGGGCCGTGTAATGATTCACCCAAGCTTCAGGGGGCACATGGTTTGTAGGAGTACGGGAGTCTGGGTCCTTGCCCCATTTTACCAGTTCCCATAATTTAGACTGGTTATTCAAAGTGGAGGCATCCAGAAGATCGGACCAGTACATATCCTCCCACTCCCGTTTGGCTTCCAACTGAGTTTTCTTATAATGCGCCCTTGCTGCCTTAACAACACACATGTTCCGGGACTTAACCGCTTTGACAAGATGTCTATGGGCCTCCCTGCACTTTTTATTATACCATTTCTGGCGGGGCCGTATAATTTGGCGGTTCCCTTCTGGCATGGTAGAGAAAGGAGAAGATTAAGCTGATCAAAACAACACTCATGGAGGTCAATATTAGTGCTCTCAGAGCTACCCCCACCTGGATCATCGGGCTGTAATTCATTTAACGTGTTGGAAACCACAGTCTCAATACTCTCCTGTAAGGTCTCATCCCCCGCTAACCTAGACCATTTTAGCCTCCTTCGGTCATTAGTAAAAGCGACATCCCCTGTCCGGGAGGTGTCTGGTTCCTTCAATCTTTCCATTCCCGGCAACCTTAACTTAAGTGTCATGGGGTTATGGTCGCTTTCTGGGCGGGGTACCACTTCCATATCTACCAACAGAGGCCAGAATTCCATCTTTAACAGGAAGTAATCTATCCGACTTTTCCTTAGTCCATTATCGAAGGTATAATTGGCACCTAGATCAGATAAAGAGCGACCATTTACAGCCCTTAGCCCCCAGGTTAAACATAGAGCCATCCAGTTCAAGGCAGCCTCAGTCGCTTTTACAATTTTTTTGGTCATCAAATCCGGGATGTTCCAAACTGCGTCCTCTGCCGACCCCCAACTGTCCCCGGCAACATAGAGCGGCTCAAAAGTACAATTCAAGTCTCCTGCTAGAAGAATAAAATTATCTCTACCCAATCCAGCAAGGTATTTGTCCAACACATCCAGAATACCAGGGCAGCGGCCGCCAGGTAGGCCTTGTGCATATATATTAATGATAATCAGGTCCCGATGGCCATCCTTACTCAATTTTATGGCCAGAAGGTCCGGGTTCTCTACAAATATCTCAGTTGGATGATAACCCGATGCCTGCTTCACCCAAATCACCAACCCCCCTGATGCTCGACCTTTACTACCCCTAATAGCTGGTTTAAAAAAGTTTACAAAACCTGCCCTATGAATTGAATCTGGTGCCCAAGTTTCCTGTAGTAAAACATCAAATTTGTCAACAAACTCCAACCAATCCTCAGAGTACATGCGTCCCTTAACCCCTGCAACATTCCAGGACACTATATTAAGTGTTTCAGATAGAGGAGCTGCGATACATGGTGAGTGATGAACCATTGACACTGATACAGCCGGGATCGCCAGTTCACTCCCTTTTCCTGCCCTACTCTCCTTGTTGTCAACATTATCCAAACTTTCCCCCACCAACATGACCTCTGTTGGGTCCTCAACAGCTGCTGCAGCATATTCCTCAGTTACATGTGCCCCCAGGCCTGCCTCTTCATAATTTACAAGAGGTGGAACCCCCCGACTTGGCATAGCTACCACGTTCCCACAGTCCTCAGTAGACTTAATCTTCCTAATCGGTGTATGTAGTCAGTCTATAGCCTCAAGGTCGGAAAGGGGCCCAAAGCGGTTAAAAAGTAGAGGATACTGCTGGGGGTAAGGTGTTCTTGCTATAGGGTACCTCCTAACTGGAGGTCTCATGTGATTGGGGCCTAATGGGAAATTACTATGTCTTTGAGGGTAGAAATAAGCAAGCCCCAGAGTTTGTACGTCTCCCTGTCTAGCAAACCTGGCTTCCCTTCGAATGGTATCCACCACCCAAGGATCCTTGAACGATATTAATATGCAATCGCCCTCCAAGTCTTTGGTGCCATATCCCACCCAATCAACTCTCCTTACAAAGAGAATTTCAGTAGGAGATGATGGTGGCAAGGGGTGATTTTTATTCAACCAAAATATCACCTTATTACGTAGCTCCCCATGTGACTCCTTAATTCCATCTTTTAACGGGGCAACACCTGTTAACACTATTGTGAATTGGGTTGCCTCCGGGGGTAGGTCTGCACGGGGGACAGTATACTTGTTTAATTTCCCCACAATTGGGGTTTTGATGGTATGGTGATTAGCTATTTGCCCTGGGAGTGGCTGTAATAAAGTACTAGGGGTAAGTTTTACCCGATCATCCGACCGGGATGCTTGAGACCTCTCTGGATCGGGTTTAGCAATAACCTTCTTCTTAAGAGCCTGTGACAAAGTGCCTGCAGCTGGGATGCTGGGATTGTCTCTGAGATAGTTACATCTGTCTTTAACGGGGCTTTGCCCCCAGCCTCCTGGTCTAATGCCAGGATAGCAATATTCCCCAAAAAAGATAAATCCCTGCTGGAAATGAGTTCATACAGGCCAATTCGCCGCGTACGACACCGTTGATCACACTCTCCTGATTCACCGATTAAGAACTTTTGGTGTAGAAGGCATGGCACTGGCTCTTCTGGCCTCCTTTCTACAGGGGAGGAGATCAACTGTGTCGCTCGACGGGTTCAATTCGGAGCCGTATGTGCTGCCTTGTGGGGTGCCACAGGGTAGTTTGCTGAGTCCATTGTTGTTTAATGTTTATATCAGCGAACTGGCGTCTCTAATTAGAGGCTATGGCTTCTCACTAACATCTTATGCAGACGATTCCCAGATCGTGGTTGCAGCTCATAAAGAACAGAGCTCCCCTGCTGTGCAATTCCTTGACTGCATGGTCGCTATCAACATCTGGATGAATAGGCACTGCCTCAAGTTAAACTCCGATAAGACGGAAGTGTTGATTTTTGGCAGTTTACAACCTGCATGGAGCAGTCTCTGGTGGCCTACAGAAATGGGATTGCCGCCCATACCAACAGATAAGACCAAAAATGTGGTCATCCTGTTTGACAACAGATTAACATTTATCCAACAAACCAACGCAATTGTCTCGGCTTCCTATTTCCTGATGAAAAAAATCAAGAAGGTTCTTCCCTATATCCCGGAAGAAACCAAGAAAGTGGTTATCACCTCCCTCATACAATCCAAGTTGGATTATTTCAATGGATTGTATCTGAATGACCAAAAGCAGTGCTTGAGGAAACTCCAAGCAGTCCAAAACTCAGCGGCTCGCCTCTTGCTGAGTCTCCCCCGGCATAAATCCATCGCTGGTGAAATTCGGAAGCTACATTGGTTGCCTGTGGTACAGCGGATCAAGTTTAAGGCGCTTTGTGTGGCCTTTAAAGCCTTGACACAAACGGGTCCGTTGTTTCTGCAGGAGCTTTTCACGTGGTACCAGCCAGGTAGGTCACTCCGCTCCACTGGTGCAAATCTTTTGACAGTGCCAAAAATCCGGACTTTGCACTGGGGAGGTCAGAGTTTTCACTATGGTACCACTAAGCTGTGGAATTTGTTGCCACCTGAAATTAGGAAGTCCAGCTCTCTTTTGAGCTTCAGGAAAAACTTGAAAACTTGGCTGTTCCAGTAGGGGGAGTTAGTCGAGGTTCTGCTCACGGTTCTAGCGGCAAGACACCATATTTGGGTATTTGAGCGCTCTATCAATGTCATTATCATTATCATCATTATCATTATCACGATTGTGACTCTAAGATATTTTCTAAAGTATTGGCAAGTCGAATCTCCTCAGTGGTGGAATCCCTCGTATCAGAATGGCAGCACAGGTTTATCCCGAAAAAGGGCACAACAGAACATGTAAGGCGAGCCATTACCCTATTCGAAGCCGTACAGGCGGCAGGAGACCCGATGTCATTAACACTCTTGGACGCCGAAAAAGCCTTTGACCGGGTCTCCTGGAGATACTTGTGGGCTGTCATGAACAGGATGGGCTTTGGGCCAAAGCTTATACAGGCTGTACAAGCGCTCTATCTAAAACCATCGGCTTGTGTCTCTATAAATGGTCAATTAACCGGGCAACTAGAGATCTCCAGAGGCACCAGGCCCCTGCTCCCCTCTGTTGTTTGCCCTGTATTTGGATCCTTTTATTAAACAGATCAAAAGCAACCACAACAAACCCCCGGGTAGGTTCCAAGGTTGTAGTACTAAAATTCTAGCATACGCGGATGACCTGGCCATTACCTCACCAGATCCTTCAAAAGCCATAGCGGGCGTAGAGATGGAGGCAAATAAATTTGGAAAGTGTTCTGGCTACGCCTTAAATAAAAGGGCATGTCTGTCTGTCACATGGCATAGGTGTGCATGCACACATGTGCAAGCACACCTGGATTCGGTATTTTACCACCCAATTGGATTGGGTGGTAAAATACCGAATCTGAAAGGCCTTTGGGACTCAGAAGAGTCCCACCTACATCTGGAAGTTACCGATTCGGTAAAAATACCGATTCGGTATTTTACCGATTCGGTAAATTTACCGAATCGGTAAAATTGGCCCCTACATGCCAATTCCTAAATACCGGTCGGTAACGGCCGAAATCGGCCGTTACCGACCGGTATTTGGGCTCCTACATCTGGCCCTATATCTCTTGGGTTGACCATAGGGTGGTACTTATGTGGTATTGGGTTCAAATCAGGCCTACATACTCTGCTAAACTCTCGAACACCTTAGTATAGAAGTTGGCACGGACACTGGAGCGCCATGACATCTGCTCTATTCCAAGGCGTATAAACCCAATTATATACAAAATACCCTTTCGCGTCTTTGGAGCTTTTATCATCATCTGTGCCATCCCCTTTATGAGGGACATATAAAGGCGCAGCTTCTCGCATAGGTCTAACATTAATCGCAGCGATCTTATCTGTTTCAAAGATAGGGCATTCTTTGGATATCCCCGTCGCTCCGGACGTAGACGAATTCTTCGACTTTTCCAACTCCCGTAGCCGTGTCGTCTCATTACGCAGCTCAAGCAAACGCTTGAAGAAGTCGTCCGCATCTGAAAGAACAAAAAGACCTTTACGAAAATTCTCACGATCCTTGGATATCTCCTTAGGTTCTAACTCGAGAGAATATTTTCTATACCGCTCAACAACTTCATCTCCAAAATGATCTAAAAAATACAGTCGTTCCTTATCAGACCACTGTTCCATTTGTTTAGTAACATCAGAAACAGTAACAGTATTATTATTTAGCTTTCGCGCAATTGAGCGTAATTCCGCAGCTCGTTCCGTATATAACCTGGTACGCTGTGTTCGATCACTATCCTCGTCCGAGTCCTCATTCGGAGCCGTAGGTACGACGTACGGAGGCGGACAACGATCTAGTAATGAAAAATCATCCGTTTCATTAGTAAGGACTGGATAGAGAGGACGCCTGATAGGGAATTGACCATTAACCTGTAAATTACGTTCTCGTCTCTCCCTCTCTTTCTTTTCCTGTAATTCCTTCTCCTGTAGCTGTAAAGCTTTGTCATGTGCAGCCTTCCGCTGCACTTTCTCCGCCAAGGCTTCCTCACGCTTCACTCGTTCACGCACCTCCTTCTCCCACATACGCACACAATCAAACATATCTTGTCTAGACCTTCGCTGAAACAAACACTGCTCTACATACTGTACCTTTCGAAGGTCAAACGACCCATATAGTGGCCACTGTAATTCACGATCAGTCTTAGTATACTTATGCCATAATGTACTATACATTATAGGTGGAATACCGAATTTAATATACATTTCACGATTTGGAGTCCCCTCTGGGGGAGCCGGCTGTTTTTCACTTAATCGATAATTGGTACCATTTTCAGAACAGCACATCCTACGGAGTGTGCTAAAAACAGGCATGTTTCAAAAAGTACCACGAAAACGTGATACTACAAAAATGCCACCTAACACGGTGCACTGTTCAAATCAAATAAATCAGAGAAATATCCCTACATGCCTGCCTATGTGAGGTGCACTTCACATATTCAAATTCAAATTCATAGATTCAAACTGTTAGCTAACAAATTCAAATTCAAATTAAAAGTTTCAAAAAGCCACAGTAAGTGTCAGTAGACTACTTCACCACTCAAAAGCTTACCAAATATTTTCAAACGTCCAAAGTCCAACTGCCAAGTTCTGTAGTCAAATCAGCCAAAACGGCACATCACGACAATCCAAGATCAGAATCTCAGTCGAGGACCGGCGCCACCTGGAAGGTCAGATCGGAAGGAAGGGAAAACACACCGTGGGTGCCGAGACTCGGGTCACTCAATGGCAGCGATCGCGTCCATGGCGAGTTTCCTAACCTTCGTCACGACCTCTCCTTCGGGCCTCCGAGTCGCCGATGAGTCCCTTCGTGGTCGCCAATTGTGGTATTGGGTTCAAATCAGGCCTACATACTCTGCTAAACTCTCGAACACCTTAGTATAGAAGTTGGCACGGACACTGGAAAAGGTAAAAGACAAGTTTATTAAGACCCCATGGGGTGGTGATACATTCCAACAGCACCCTTCGGTAATGTAAGAAGTAGCACACCGAACATCGGTGCGCGGCCTCTTTTATATAGTTTAATAGCAATAAAAAGATAGGCGGTTACAAGTTTACACATTTTAGGTACATATAAGGTCATTTTTGGAACACAGCCAACACGTGGGAGGAGTTTCGACAGCACTGGTCAGTTAGCATGAACATTCCTGAAGAGTGACCAATTGGTGCGTAATGCGCATGTGCGCTTGACCAGTACTAAAAATAGCCTGTTGCCGAGCAGACTAGTGACCATGGGTATCGAGAAAGGACAAAAGGGCACACTGACCACGAGGCAGCGTGTTCATAGGAGACGGAAGGCAGAAGGATTCAAAATGGCCCCCGTTCGTTTTGGTCAAGTTAACAGAAAAGACCGTGTAGCTGTGCTAAACGCTAACTCAGGAGCTGCCAAAACACGACACTTAAGGCCAGATATCTAGGTGTCTTTATTTCTTCTAATCTGGACGAAGTCGTTTCCAACAACCTGCTTCCTCTAGCTACACAAACTAGGAAAGCATTAAAGCAAATTAATAATCTACACCAAACCCTAGTTGGCAGATGTAATGTCATAAAAATGACCTATTTCCCCAAACTTTTATACTATATCCGTAGAATACCTTTAGAATTTAGTAAAGCTAACCTTTTGAAATTTTAACACATATTTACACAATTTATTTGTGCATATTCACAACCCAGGAGGGCACTCAAACAACTATGTCTGCCTAAAGACCGAGGAGGCTGGGCCTTTTCCAATATCACCCTGTACTATTGGGCCGCGGTTATGCAGTACAACTCTGAACTAGTAAAAGAGCATCCTGCTATTTACACCACAGAACTGCCTTCTCCCTTCCAACTGCTGGTTGGGGAGCAGCATTGGGGGTGCCTGCTACGAGAAACTACCTACGGATACTTTAAACGGGTGAGATTCAAGACTCTGCTTAACTCGTTTAAGGTTTTCCGAAGCATCTGTAGATGCCTTGGGATAGGCAGATATAATCACTACTCCCCCATTATAAACAATAGCAACTCCCCCGCTATTTTTGGAAGGGCTTACTTCTCTGATTGGTCTAGGGCTGGTCTAATTACCAACGAGGGAGTCATACTCTTCTCTGAGCTATTATTCAAATTTAGCCTCAAGAACGAGGATGCTTTTAAATATCTGTCTATCTATGATTTTCTCTCTAGGAAGGCCGGGGGAGCCTCCGGATTCATGGAGGTAGAACTTCTTAATGTTCTGCGCAAACCTCTGACCCCTCGAATTGGCATCCTATACAGCATCATAAATAGACAGACGCCGGACGACCTACAAACTATTACAGGCAAATGGCATATCAAACTTGATTCTCCTAGGAATGTTTTCTTTAACTCACTCACCCTTTCTCAGAATATTTTACTTTCAGCTAAATTACAAGCTCACACTTTAAAACTATCTTTTTCTTATATATCACAAAATCGCAAAGTGGGGCACTGTCCTAGATGCTCTGAATTTGGGGCCAAATCTATTCACTTATTTGCTTCATGTATAAAGCTTTCACCTACTTTGAACCGAATACAAGGGCTTTTAAGAGAAGTCACTTCTCAGCCGATAACCTTGAATCCCACCACCATTATGCTTGGAACACAATCAGAAACACCACATCTGAAAAGTGAGGGCTTAACTTTTATAGCTATGGCGGTATGGCGGATTTGTGTTGCTACAACTTGGCTAGACCCAGAGACCCCTTCATTTTCTCAATAGCTTGCTAGATTTGTGGCAACATATCATCTGGAAATATCTGTATATACAAAAAAGGGACGCAGGGGCCGGAAGAAAGGCCTTGAGGTCTGGGAAAATCTTACTAATTAGCTGACCCTGTCTGATTAGCTTTTGTATTCTAGTCTTTCTATTATTGGGTGTCTGTCTGATCGATTAGTTTTTTTCTTTTCCCAATCTAGTGGTTCTATATTTGAGTTTCTTTCCCCTCTTCGGTTCCTCCAGCTCCTTTTCTCTTCCTTGATTTCTTTTTTTTTCTCCTTCTCTCTTTTTCTTTCTTCTCGTTGTTCCTTCTTTAGTGCACATTTGTGCCCTTGTTTCCAATTACACGATGTATTCTTGTTACGGGGGTGGTGGGGGGGCTCAACGTCTTTTGATGTGAATTTGAATTTGTATTTGTACGCATTTTTGCAATTTGAAAAAAAAAAATACAATAAACAAGCATTGAAAATGCAATAGGTCTCGCAATAGAAGAGTTTAACTTTTTTCGTTTTGCAAATGGATGAGTGGCGTTGCGTGGATGAGTGGCGTTGCGTGGATGAGTGGCGTTGCGTGGATGAGTGGCGTTGCGTGGATGAGTGGCGTTGCGTGTGTGAGTGGCGTTGCGTGTGTGAGTGGCGTTGCGTGTGTGAGTGGCGTTGCGTGTGTGAGTGGCGTTGCGTGTGTGAGTGGTGTTGCGTGTGTGAGTGCCGTTGCGTGTGTGAGTGGCGTTGCGTCGATGAGTGGCGTTGCGTGTGTGAGTGGCGTTGCGTGTGTGAGTGGCGTTGCGTGTGTGAGTGGCGTTGCGTGTGTGAGTGGCGTTGCGTGTGTGAGTGGCGTTGCGTGTGTGAGTGGCGTTGCGTGTGTGAGTGGCGTTGCGTGTGTGAGTGGCGTTGCGTGTGTGAGTGGCGTTGCGTGTGTGAGTGGCGTTGCGTGTGTGAGTGGCGTTGCATGTGTGAGTGGCGTTGCGTCGATGAGTGGCGTTGCGTGGATGAGTGGCGTTGCGTGGATGAGTGGCGTTGCGTGGATGAGTGGCGTTGCGTGTGTGAGTGGCGTTGCGTGTGTGAGTGGCGTTGCGTGGATGAGTGGCGTTGCGTGTGTGAGTGGCGTTGCGTGTGTGAGTGGCGTTGCGTGTGTGAGTGGCCTTGCGTGTGTGAGTGGCGTTGCGTGTGTGAGTGGCGTTGCGTGTGTGAGTGGCGTTGCGTGGATGAGTGGGGTTGCGTGGATGAGTGGGGATGAGTTGCGTGTGTGAGTGGCGTTGCGTGTGTGAGTGGCGTTGCGTGTGTGAGTGGCGTTGCGTGTGTGAGTGGCATTGGGTGTGTGACTGTGCTGCCTGTGGCGAGTGCAAACTACAATCAATTGGCACAGAATAAAATAATATTTTTAAAACATGATTTTATTATGCCAAATCACCTATCCACAGCAATGTGGCCGTGCAACAAAATCTGCAATGCAGAAACTGTGATGGATGAATCACAGCTGCAGACTGGGGTTTGAACAGAGCGCCAAGACGGCAAGGAATTGGTGATCCCGCTGTATAAATATATAACAACATAATATAACACTACAGCAAACACTACACGAAACCATGGAAGGTGTCTGTCAAATCCAGGCATTTCTAGCACAAAAGTGAAGTGTATAAAAAGAGTGTGAAGATTTCCTTTGTACCCCTAACAACTCGCTGCTGATTTGTGAAATATCTTTTGGGGGAGAAAAAAAAACTGACGTTAAGTCGTCATTGACCTAAATCAGCAATGTCATGAATTAGACGAAGTGGCTTGATTGAAGAGATTACATTAAAATGCTTAACTTCCCTCAAATTGTCATCTTGTTATTTGTTTTCCAAGACAAGTCTTTCTATGAATGATGTGATGAATGATGTGACGCAACTGTGAATTGAACTGGCACTAGGGAGTTATTGCCTGATGACAGGACCCTTTGTTAGGTGTTGTGTATACTTCCCAGCAAGCGGGAGGGCCGCCCCGACCCGTTCGTAAAAGCGCTTTATAATGTAAACATATTTACTGCTCCTGAGGCGCCAGCGCATTTGACAAACAGAAGTTCTGGGCGTCTTTAATGTGAATTTGGACCCGGTCCACCGGGGCGGGGAGGCGGGGGGAGGGATGTTAGTAGCAGCTGAACTTTCAAAAATGCAAAACGTGTCTTTCTGCGTATGGCATGCGCCTGGAAACGGGCGTCGCGGCGTGTATTTAGGCGCAGGGGTCGTGTCAGTGTCCTGAGAGGGGCTGAAATGAACTGGGCTATCTATGTCCACATTGGGAGACCACGGAGCCGGATGGTCCCTAATCCCGCCTTCAGCGCCTAGAGGCTGGCCTAAAATAACAACAAGCGCTATACAACCACCAAAATAATGATTTAAAAAAAAAAAAAAAAAGCTAACCTCTGGAAGTCTGTGCCATGGCAGGCGAGGGTCCCTGTGAATTATTTTCATGCTGCAAAACAGGCCTACTATTCTGGTGACAGGATGACGCAATGTCCCCCGGACAGGCACGGGTTGCACAAGTGCGCGTGCAGCGGAAGTTGTGTTGTTTCTCTGGTTGTGCAGGGATCCTCTGCCCGCGAGGTTACCAGGAAGGACGTATTTATTCATTCACATTTTTGGAAAGGAAGTGCTGCGCCCCAGGGGGTGTGAGTGGAGGTCACAAACGCCACGGGTTGTTCGACCACAGGCTACAAAAGTTTTTTTTCTTTCTCTAAATAGCGTTTGCTTCCAAAGTGTATTTTTGCTTTATTGAACTGTAAAAGCCAAACTATTTGAATTTAAAAAAGAACTGTAAATACCACGTTAATATTACCTGCCTGTGTGCCTCACATCTATCTCAGAAGGATGGATGAAAGGCGGAGCAGGCCCTACTGATGGTACACATCTGTGACCAGCAAGTTTAACGCAAGTCTTAATAAATGTTGCATCAATCAATCCTATTAAACTTGGAAGCTCTTTGCTTTATGATGACGTCACCGCGAGGCTTTTCAGACTTGCTTATGGCTGATTCCCACATTTTAAGTTTTACTGAAAAGCAGAATGTGTTTACGAGTCCGGACCACAAGATGGTTAAATAATGGACAACAAATGAAGCCACAACAGTTAAATCAGCAAAACTACTAGAACATGTAAATGAAGGGTTTCCAACTTTAAATGCATTACTTTGCTTTTACAGTATGAATAAAATATGTTTTCACGTTTTTTGAATATTTTCACATGCAACGAACGAGTGTGAAAGCGGGATGTAATTAGGGGGGAGGAGAAGTCTGGGCAGGCAGGATGACTCAGGGGAGGGGGCTGAGCGGGGCAGAGCGGCATGTGGGTGTGAAGAAGCCGGGCCTTTGAAGTGAAGCTAAGCTTCACTTCAAAGGTGTCGGAGGAATGCGGGCGGCTGTGCACGCGCTTTTAAGCTCAATGCACATGCGCATTGAGCTTAAAAGTCACGGGCACTGCAAGGAATCGCCACGATTCCTTGCAGTGTGGATAAAGAGTGGATAACTCGCAATACTCTCGCCTTGCTCGATGCGCATGCGCATCGACAGGCGAGACCTAAAAACGAACAAACAAGGAGATGAGAGAAGAACCTTCAACTCTGGCAATATTTGCTATCAATTTGGATCTAATTTTCACATAGTTTTTTCCAAACAGTGTCCTGCAGTGACTAAAGAATGCAATACGTGCTGGGTCACAGGTCATTTTGCTAGGTTGTGTCAAATGAATGCTAAGTAAGGTAGTGTGATTCTGATGAAGCAAAGAAAATGACCAGACATAATCATTTTTAAACATTTATATAGAATATTAATGTTGAAAACAATGTGTCAGTGTTTTGTTAAACATAAACTAAAAGTTGTCACCACAAGAAATGTAGAGTAGGAATGTACATGCAAATAATACTGCTAAGAAATACGAGCATATTAATATGACCACCAGTGTCTCCACCTAGAGCAGTGATGCAGTAAGTTGTCCTGGAGTTTCATACTCCGAGACTTTGAGTATTTAATTCCTGAATTACTTTTGTTCCCAGTTCTCAGGTGTTTGGGGATTCCGACCCGTGTAGTCACCAATTTCCATTCTGCGCATGACAAAAATCAGAATCTATGCCTTGACCAGTGTTTTGACGTTTCCGGACATATCTTGGATGAGGATGGTGACAGCATATGGTATGGCCTATTACATTTTGCTTAGTGTTTTATTTGTTGCTTTCTGGTCTGAATATATCTACTGATGAAGTTATTCACTTGCATAGATTTAGCTTCTCAGTTTTCATCCTCTAACAGCAAAACGGCGGATACTGCATTTAATTCACTGAATAAAGACACTGAGTTTTATCTACAAAGATTTATTTGGTCCTAAACAACTAAATGTTCCTTTTATACGCCTGACACAAATTCACAAAGGGATTTTTGGCGGATGTAAATGCAATGATTGCTGTGAAATCCACAATAGTAAAACTTACTGAAGGGGTGGGAAGTGGGTGTTCTAAGGCAGGTTTGAGAAATTCCCACAAACATACTTTTGAGGACTTTAACAAACTCCTTTGTCACCCTTTTCTACCCATGGAATCATCTGGAGATTTACTCCAGCCAAGGGCTGGAGCAGCTCCCCTTCAAGGATGAGAGGAGAAGTGGATTACTCCGGATGTGCTGGGGATTGATGGGAAGGTATTTCTCCATGTGTAAAAATATTTATCTGATAGAGACTACTAGCGGAAAATTCCTTCACGTATAATTATCCCCAGGCGTGCGACTGGATCCGGAATATTTTTGTCCAGCATCTCTTCACGCAGGGTGGACAGCATCATGCGGCTCCGCCCAGGCTCATCAGCTAGGTCACATAAGTCCCACACCGGCACGCCTACATCATTTTTTTCCTTTTCCGCGTGCAACGCGGTTCCGGTTCTTGCTCAGAGCCTGTTTAGGCCCCTTTTTCCTTCGATCTTTTGTGTGATTGTGGGAACAGTGCGCAGATGCCTTCGGACTTCAAAACATGTTCGTCTTGTGGGCGCTAGATGTCGGCGACGGACCCCCACCTCATTTGCATGTGGTGTTTGAGGGAGGATCATGGCTCCACGGACTGCGAGGCGTGTCAGCGGTTGAAGCCGAAGTTGCGGTGGGAACGCCGCATGAAATTCCTCTGGGCTCGCATGTCCAGATCATCTTCGTCCCCTCGCTCAGCTTCTGCGGAGGGTTCTCGGAGCGTCCGTCATCGTCGCCGTCGTCCTCATCCATCTCCTGTGCCGCAAGAGCGTCGCTCCCCTGTGGGTAAGTGTCGCAGTTTGTCCCAGAGGGCTTGTTTCCAGCCTGTTGGGGGCAGGGGCTCTCCGCAGGTGAGGTGGCCCCGCTTATCGTCCCCCTATCCCCGAGGCTCAAATGGAGCCTTGTGGTGTCACAGGAGGTTGTCGGGTCTCGGGTCGCATCCCTGAGCCACACTCGGCCCTTTCGACGGGTTCTGTGTAGGGTTGAGCTGACACCGCTTTGGGGCCGGCAACTGCTGGCCCAGACGGCGCTACAGGGGTCAACGGACCCCTCTCGTCCTGTCATGGGTCGAAGCTGGAGGGGAACCCCTCGTCCCTCCCCGGGCCCTTCTTGTCCCTCCACGCAGGCGGCTGCCTCGTTGCAGGTCAAGTCGTCCTTGGGAGCGCCACAAGGGTCGGCGAGCCCCTCTTGTCCCCTTATGGGGCGTGGCTGGCAGGGGGGATCCTTATCGGTCCCCGGGTCCCTCTTGTCCCTCCGTGCAGGCGGCTGCTTCATCGGAGGTCGAGTCGGCCTTGGCGAAGCCGTGGGGGTCAGCAGACCTCTCTCGCCCCCCATGGGTCCAGGCTGGATGGGAACCCCTCATCCCTCCCCGGGCCCTTCTTGTCCCTCCACGCAGGCGGCTGCCTCGTCGGAGGTGAAGTCGGCCTTGGCAGCGCCACAAGAGTCGGCGAGCCCCTCTTGTCCTCTTATGGGGCGTGGCTGGCAGGGGGATCCTTATCGGTCTCCGGGTCCCTCTCGTTCCTCCACGCAGGCGGCTGCCTCGTGGAGGTCGAGTCGGAGCCGTTCCAGCGCCGCCCCTTGACCACCTCGGCTCCAGTCCAGCCCCAGTCCCCGGGCCGTGTATTGGGACGGAGGCCTGTCCTTCTCCTGTGGTAGTGGATGACGATGACGCCCTGCTCCAGGTTGCAGACTCTACCCCACCGGACAGGCGTCAGGTGGTGGATTCATCCTCGGACATCCCCTCTTCCCCAGAGGTTGGGTGCCTGCTGGTGTCCTCCCCCACTCTTCGGCGCCTCTTTCTTCTTTTCGGGCCTTGCCCACTCTGGTTGGCTTCGGAGACGGCCCCCTAAGCTTACAGCCGTCGCCCACGGAGAAGCTGCTTTATCAACCGCAGGGCTCTACGGAGGCGGGTGCGGCCTTCGCTCGCGCTGTTTCCACAGCTGTGGGAATTTTGCGCATGGGAGAACCGGCTGCCCATTTCCCAACGGACCATCTTTTGGAGGTTCTTCACCAGGACTCTGGTGCGAGGGAGCTGCTGCTCCCCTTTGAAGGTTTGCTCCATTCTTCGCTGATGGGACTTGGGGGCTTCCCGCCATGGGAGATCCTGTGCCCTCTTGTTCCACGTCCCAGCAGACTCGGCCATCCGGAAGTTCTTGGCGTGGCTCTGTCCTCTTCCTTCTTCTCCTCCTCAGTGACCTGTGTGTTGGTTGATTCTTGTGAGCTGTTCTTTGGTTGTGTGATCTGTGTGCTTCATATGTGGGGTACTGGTAGCTGTTATACAGCTTGCTATGTGCTGGGAAGTGGTGGTCGCCTTTGGGCCTCTGCCCTCCGTGGTGCTACTGTACTTGCATGTGCAATTTCCTTGTGCTGAATGGGATTGCCTGTGTGGCACCCCGAGGTGAACTTCTCTGGGGTTGCTGTGCTGTTTGTCAGGTCTGGCCTGCTGTCTGCGGCCGGGCGTCGTGTTTCTGGTCTGCTCCCTTTGGGTCATGTGTGCATACCCCTCTTTGCGGTGTGTCCGAGCCTTCTTCACCCTCATGTTCGTTGGCCTGGGGGTTGGGAAGGTTCTTGTGTTCCGCCTCTTTTTGGGACGCACCTACCGAGCCTCCTTGTCTCCTAGGAGCCTCTGGGTTGCTCTTCTTCCTCTTCCTTGCCTTGGCCTTGGATGGCGGTTCTGTAGCCCTGTAAGGACATGGGATGCTTCGGCTCCCCTTGCCTTGTCTTGTCTCCTCTGTTGAGTGGAATGGGCTTCCCCCACCCCTGTGGGATTGGTGGCGTTCTGCTATGGGGTTCCCCTTGCCTGTGGGGACGAGGCCCCTCGCCTTGTCCCTTGGCATGGTCCCCTCTGGGGCCCTCTGTTATGTCCATGCCAGTGGGGCCCTTTCGCAGACCCTCCTTCCCCGTGGGTATGGCTAGGGTATCTATTCTATGTTAAGGAATCTGCGGCTAGTAGTCTCTATCAGATGTATGAGTTACTTACCTTTGGTAACGATGTATCTGGTAGAGACAATTCTAGCCGCAGATTCCTTCACGGCCCGCCCTTCCTCCCCGTTCTGCGAGGGCCTTTGGTTTGGTCTTCTGCACTCGCCTCCCGGAGGGTGGCTGTATCTTCTGTGAGTGAATTCTTTCGCTCTTTTGACAGAAGGATTTGTTTTGTTCTTCTTCCTTCCTCCTCTTGACTCTTTGGAGAATGGGGTTATATGTTCTCCTGTGCCCCTCTGCTCTGGTCTAGATTAGGGGCTTGCCTTCATTTTCTTTCCTCCCCTCCCTTCTCCCTTGGTTACTGATGGTCCCGGTCCCTCTGCTGCCTTCTGGGTGAGGGTCATCTCACCGTGCCCTTGCCCTTGTTCCCTTTGGGGTTGGGGGTTGTCGCACTCTGTGCTGGGGTTCCCCTGTAGATTTGTTGTTCCTGTTTGTTTTGGGACCAGTTTTCCCTTCGTTGGTCCTGTTTGCGGTTGTGGTCCTGCTGTGTGTGGTCGTGCCAATTTTGCATGTGTTCCTTGTCTCCAGAGGGGGCTGTCTTCATCCTGGCAGGGTGGCTGTTCAGGGCTGTACTCTGTTCTTTTTATTTCCCTGCCTTTGGCTGCTGCAGTGTTGACACTGCTTCTTATGGTGTTGTTCGTCACCATTCTTTTTCTGCTCCCTTGCACACTGTTCCCATAACCCAAACGTTTTGTCTGATGGCTCCGCGTTCTGGCACGGAAAAGTTAATCGAAGACAACTGACTTAGGCGCATCGGGGTGGGACTTATGTGACCTCGCTGACGTCACCTATGTTCGCGACGCCTGGGCGGAGCCCCGTGATGCCGTCCTCTCGGCAAGCAGAGATGCTGGGCAAAGAATTCCCGGATCCAGTCTCACGCCTGGGGATAATTCTACATTAAGGAATCTGCGGCTAGAATCGTCTCTACCAGATACATCGTTACTGAAGGTAAGTAACTTGTACTACTGGAGAGAGTAAAATGTGCATTTGCACATGAAGCGTCTTTTCGGGATAAGGGATTAGGAAAGCCCCATAACATTCTCAGAAGTACTCCTTGAGACCTGGTCCTGGCATCGTTTTTCAGGCATACTACTGTCAATGTTTGTAAATTCAAAAATAAAAAATAAAAGTACTTTCAGGTGGACATCTAAATCACCACCAGTACTTTTACATTTTTGTTTGTGAATAGGGCCCTAATGCATCTTGCCAAAACATAGACAGAAAAGAATACTATTATGTGTCTGCCTTCTCTATAGGTAGAGAACATTTCTGTTACAACAGTAGTGGAGGAGATGCAAAGCTGCACAAAAAGGAGATTGCCACTGAAAAGGATGTGAAAGTGGCAATTCAAGTAAAGTTTTTAAGAGAGATATGAGCTTGCTAATATGTTTGGATCATATTGCAATTATGCATTGGCCAGTTTAGTGCAGCTGCGCTAAGAATACTCTTCTTGTTGTCAATTCATGTCAACCTTAAATTCACTCCCATTTGCCATGCTGTGCACATAGACATATCTGTTGGGTAGGATCTTCGCCCATCTTTGGGGAAGAAATGCATACTACACTTCACACTAGAAAAAAAAAACATGTGCAATCTTCTCTTCAAGTCCTCCCACAGATTAAGAGCCACTATACCAGTGCATTGGCAGCTTCAGCATCCCCAGGGTACGGTTTACGTTTATTTGACCACTATCTGCACTAATTGTCTAGAATACTCTAGAATTCTATTGGCATATTTTAATTAATGTAACATTGTTTAAATAATTCCATATTTAATTAGTATTCAGTTAACCACACCTTACTTGGCATAAATCCTAGTTCTTAATTCATTTAAAGAAAAGTGGATGTAATTTAATAACTCTCCTAACCCTAACATTATTTCTAATCCTTAATTAAAATTTCAATAAATAGTTATCCTTGACTTAATCAAATAATAACCCTATGTCTAACCCTTAATTAGTTTACACTAATTTAAGTTAAATTATGTCCCATGGTGTAACCCTGTCATACTCAAACTCCAATTGAATTCCATTACATTGAATTAAATGACAGATAAATAATTCACATGTGCATAACCTTACCACTAGCCTACCCCTTAATTTATTTTTATGAATTTAAATTCAATATAAATGTTGCCATTGACCGTACCAATTCTTACCCTAAATTAAATTTAATATCATTAAAATAATTATCCTTAGCATAGCTCCAATACTAGCTACAACTCTAATGCTTAAATATTTAACTTTTAATAAAAATAAAAGTACACACAAAGTTGTACTTATCGAAACTCTAACACCGTTTCTAACCATAAATTACTTTAAATTACGTGTGTTCACTGATCAATTACTTTTAACATACACCATATGCTATCTATAGCTATAACTAATTTAAATTGATTTCCCCACCCCTTAATTCAAGTAAGTGTATTAATTTTAAGTATGTAATCCTTATTCTATTTATGTTAATGAATACTATTAAATAAACTCTTAACCTAAATGAAATTATTTAGCCTAAATTAAATGTTATTGTCCCTATCTAGAACAATGTAATGGACATCTCTTTTGTTGTTAATTAATGCATTGATACCAATGTAGAGACCCATTGATGGAATACCATTGAGTTATTTAGGGTATACCATAAGCCACGGGTCTTGCATGTTTTCCATGGTAGGGCTGAAATGTTGGCACCAGATTCCCATTAAAATCAAAATCCTCTCATGATCCTATTGTTTCGGCTGAGCTGTCTTTCTTGAGCTGTGTGCATCTTCTTTGGTGATAAGACTTAAGGTTGTTATATTAGAGCATGTAGCCAAAATGCGATCAGAAGTCCTATATATGAATAATTTGATATGACTAAATCTGATAGCATGGTTCCCATCCACACTACTTCTGGTCTCCTTCTGCAGGAATTTCCATGTCTGGGATGAATCCTGGTTTGCCCGACATGATCTAGATTCTAAATCCACATACAGTGGTTGGCAAGTTCTAGACTCAACTCCTCAGGAGAGAAGTTCAGGTAAGACATGGATCATCCACAAAGGTGTATTATTGTGAGTTAGGGTAAATTGTGTGACAGGTGTTGTAAGTTATTATGAATGCATTAATCTGGGAAGTAGAAAACAGAGTATTAACTAAGCTTCAGTTAGTAAGCCTTTATCACTAATTATCGTAAAGTTAATTAAAGCCAAAACAATATCCCTACACATAAAATTTATTATACTGTCATGTTTAAACTTGTAAATATCCCCGTTTAAAAATGTAAAAGGTTAATGGTAACAGCTGATACACCACCATTTTTGGACAGTACGTTCGAATTTGGTTAATTGTTTCTGTTTACAATATTATGATTATTAAAAGACAGAGGAGGTCCAAAGGAAGACATTGTAACTAATTTTCATTGTAACATAGATTTCTTATTACAAATTAAACATTTCATCAAATGGGAGATTAGTTGCGGGCCGTTTACGTCCAGGCTTTTTAATAAAGCAGATCTACAGGTGCGGATGCCTCTTTCATGAAACTGTCTCCTCAACAGATGACGGCGGTGAGAACCTAAGGCTGGGCATATACATATTAGATGTGCGAAGTCCTGTATTGGTGACCCACATAGGTCGCATGCTTTCGACACCTGTTACTTCCAGCTGGACGGTCTGCATTGGAGGGCAGCTTCCCCATCCATAGCTCTAAAAACTTGTTTTTTTGGTAGGGGGAAAGGCAAGACCCAGATATGCTGCTGGCTTGGACTTAGTGTAGGAATGTAATACCATCCATGCATGGTCTCGCCGGCTTAACATTGCTTTGTCTTGCAGCGAGTGCATTTTTGCTGCCTTTTTTGTGATTTGCTAGAATTATGCCAGGGGTAATTTCCGCTGCCAGAGGTCAGCCGTCCTTGTTATTTGTAGTGAAACTTCTAAATACTTTGCATAGGCAGACTGATGGCCACTTTGCAAAGCGTCCCAAAGTCCCTTATTGATCTCTAGACCACGATTAAGCCAAATTTTATACCAGGTTTTGATTGCCTCATACCTTCCCATAGAATCTGGGCTGGCGAGGAGTCACACATGGCAGAGAGAATACCCTTTTGTACACTCATGTTTGAATGTTGTCCAGGATTGCTGCATTCTTTCCATGGTGAACAACACTTCCATTTGCAATGGTTGGGAGCAATTTAGCTTTGATGACTGCCAGTAATGGGGTAAACAGTGGGCCTTTTGATAAGCTACAAAATGCAAATGTTAGAGCGTTACCCTTTTTTTGTATGGCCTCTTTCTGTATTGAAAAAGAGAACCTTCGATCCAGATGTATCCTGTGATATTTGTAGCTGTTCGCCACTTCTAACCTCGCGTTGTTGATTGTGAACGTTGTTTGGCTATGGAAACTATGAGTTATTATCATGACCTTTGTTTTTGTTGTGTTTATTTCCATCAAGTTTGTTTTACTGAAGTCAGCTAGCTCGTGAATTGCTCTTTGTAAGCCAATTCTCAAATGGCTTAGGGGGACGACGTCGTCCGCGTAGGACAGGTGTGTTAGTGTTCTCAGGCATGGTGGATTAACCCCATCTAGCCTTGGTGTTAAGTCAGCCATAAATAGGTTGAACAAGTGTGGGACCAGGACACAGCCTTGCTTTAAACCCTCGTTGGTGTAGATCCTTCGAGTAAGCCTCTGACTATCAGCGATTTTAACCTGCATCCAGATGTCAGTATATAGATCCATCATTGGTTTCAGGATTGAGTCTGGCAAACCCTGCTGCTTTAATTTGCCCCACAACGTGCGTCTACTGAGACAGTCAAACGGCGCTTTAAGGGTCCACAAAGCTTAGATAGAGTTTTTGTCGCTGTCTTAGACTTTTATCAGCAATTAGCCCTACTGCTAGTGCGTTTGTCATTGTACCTGTACCGCGTCAAAAGCCAAACTGGTTGAGGGGGATTTTTATTTTCACGTCGGACCAATTTATCAGGTCTGCTAAGATCAAGGATGCATAGTATTTGGCCTCAGCGTCTATTAACGCAATCATACGGTAATTAGCGGGGTCTGTACGCTCACCGCCTTTATATATTAGATTGATTATTGCACCTCTCTAGCTCTCCAGAATGCAACTAGATGTGCCTATCAGTTGAAACAGACAATACGTCTTGCTTGCCCAATAATTGAGGTCTTGTTTGTAAATTGCTTGGGGCACTCCGTTCAGGCCCGGTGCCTCATCGAGCCTGCTTTTTACTATTACTTGGGAAATTTCTACTACAGAATAGGGAGGATGTGGCTGTAGAGTGTCTTCATTCTGCTGTGTACCGTTTCCTGTTGTTTTGGAAATCATGGGGAACTTGTCCTTCCTAATCCTGTTTTTGTTTGAAGTCGGCAAAGCTGTTTGCTCTCCCTTTAGAGTAGTTTCAGTGAAGTTTAATCCCTCCCTGGTTTGTTACTGAAAATGTGGTGATTAGGTGTTGTACCCATGTAGACTCTGTAACACAAGTCACGTTTATGACTTTCGAAGTTCTAGTCAAGGAATTCACTTGCTCCCTGAACGCTCTGGCATTTGATTTATTTGCATTATATAATAGCTTTGTCCAAAAGTTATTACGTTGTTTTTTTTGTCGTCCCAAATTAGTTTTTTGTATTTTTTCTTTAATTCACGTACTTGCTCCCATGTTGTTGATGATGGGCTTTGTTGATGTGCCATCCTCAGTGCCCTTCTAAGTTGTTTCCTTAAAGTTCGGGCTATTTGACTAAGGTGACTGTTGTAATTTGTCCTCTTTTTACTTGGCTGTTTTGTAGCTGCCCCTGATTGTGATAGGCTTTCCAAGAAGGTAGTCCATGTTTCAATCGTCAAGTTTTTTGGTGACTCAAGGGTTGTCGTTAGATCTTTTGCCCTTGAGGCTATTTGTGGTAGTGTGTTGTTTGATCATCGCAGTCGTTTTAGATTTATTGTTGATATGGTCTCTTCCACTTCAGGGGCTTCTGTGTGTCTTCAAAGTGTCGTTCTTAGTTCATTTTGCTGATCCATGTGATCACTCTCGTTGGAGCATGTGATCTGGAAGTTTCCTATTTGCCCTAAGAGCGGGAGAGTTACTATTGTATAATCCAAGACAGAGCTCGAGCGAGGGCCGATATATGTACATGCTGCGGGTCTATCCTGTTTTATTCTGCCATTTAGTATACGCGTCCCTAGATTTTCGATGTCAGTTACAAGTTGCTGTCCTACATTGTCAGCTCGTTATGGATTGGGATACGATTGTGTTTGTACTGCCCGGATTGCGTTTGCTGCAGGGATATTATCTTCTTGAGTATACAGTAGATTTGAATTAAAGTCTCCAGAATTATTTCCTAAGATGGTTTTTCGAACCTGAATTCCGCGATAGTGGCGATGAGTTGTTTAAATAGGTCTTCTTTTGTCTTTTGTTTTGGGTGTGCATAGATGTTGATAATAATTATGGTGCTCACCCCTTGGTGTGGGTCCAACTCCATTTGTATTATTTGCATGGCAGATGGTGTTGTTAACAACTGGACTGAGGACATGTTTAGTGCTGTTGAAATATAGACTGCTAAGCCACCTTTTGGTGTTCCGAATTGCTGCATTCGTATTGCGTTCACATGATGGAGGATCCTCCCGGGAACCTCTATTGGGAGTGTCAGCCATGTTTCTTGGAGGGCGATGATTTCGTAACTATCTCAATTCTCAGGAGGGCATTTCTCCTGTAGGCTTCTTCGCTCCTGCTATATTTCAGGACAAGATTTTGATTGGGGGAGACTATGATGTATGTTGTGTAATTGCACATCATTCTCCTTTCTGGTCAGGTCTATCACACACTATTTTTTGCCACTTCTGTTGTTGGGACTTTGTACCATCTGGGCCTTTTGCACCTCTCAGGACCGAAGGGACTAAGGATTGCGCTTGGATAATTGTTTGAAGGTGTATTTGTTGATAGGAAAGGTGATGGATAACGTTGTTTCGCAGGAGTGGAGATGGATATACCCCAATCTTCAAATTTTGTGGCCACTTTAAGTTGTCTAACTGCATTTCTTCTGACTTCCAAACTGCAAAGGTTTTTTCATTTCCTGTATTATTTTCAAGACTGAATTCTATTGCCAATAAGTCTGTTGTTGTCAAATGTTATAATGTTGGGATAACTGCCATGAGGTTCATGATGTTCTCTCTATTTAAATATTCTTGTGGTCCTTGTGATGAATAGTGTGGTGTGAACGGGATCCTGTTGTTCCGGCTTGGTTTAGTCTCTTTTTTTGCGGGTGAGTTGTTGATACCTGCCTTAAGCTTTGATTGCTTGCCGGTTCTCCTGTTCATTCCAGTTTGCATTGCAATTTTATGTTTATCTGTATCTGGTCTCTCTTAGCACTTCCTGATTGCTGGCCTTTCCTTGAGATAACTTCCCTATCTCCTCTATTGACCCCATTATGAACTTGTGAGATGGAGCCTAGGTTCCCATGGGGGCAACAATTTTCTTGCGTGCTTGGAGTCATTCTCCACTGGAGGCTTGCTCGTCCATTGGGATTTTTTTGTTTTGTTTGCCTTGTCCCTTGGACTTCCCGCTCTTCTCACACCAGCTCAGTTTCATCGAGGCTGGGCTGTTTGGCACTGACAATGCCCTTTGTGATGAGTCTGATGATTAAGTTGTCCCCGACTGGTCCAAGCAGCCTGCCTCGTCTTCCTCTTTGGGTACTTGATGCTGACCTACAGCTGCTAGTAACCGGCCTTTTCCGTCATCAAAATTAAATATTGGGTAGTTATCCTTGACCTGTATTTTTGATGTTTTGTTTATATGAAGACAATGTTCGCTTTCCTGGCCAGCTTCTTTTGTCTTTTTGTTAAAACAGGGAGGTGATTGATGATTTGATTCCCCTGGTTGGATGGTTGTTGGATCGGTTGTGGTCGTGAGGCGCGAGTCTGAGTAACAGGGTAGGATGCGGGAGAATCTACGATGGATAAATCATCACTTGTTTCCACCGCTTTTGACTTGTTTCCTATTGGCAAAAGAGTTATATGTTCGGTATGTGGTAAAACAATGTTTTGGGAACTTCTTTCCCCGCTCGGTGGCTCTTTGCCTGTTAATTTGTTTGATTCAGGAGGACTTATTTATTGCCTGTTTGCGCTCATGAAGAATACTTGTTAATATTGTTGGTAGGTCCCTTAGTTTTTCCAGAATGGGACAGCAAACACAAGTGAGAGCTTAAACCTGTGTGTCTTTTGCATTTATATTGATGAATGGTAGTTGGCCCATCATGGCGTCAAGTTTGGTGTTTGTGCCAAAGATGTATTCTGCAATTATGTTCATTAGATTGATTTGAATGTTGAGTTTATCGAACTTCATGTTAAGGGTACTGATTGAGGTCTGCAGTGCTTTGACTAGGGAAGCATGTAGATTTGAAAGAGACAGTAGATAGAAGGTTATATGCTTGCGCTATATTGTCAACAGTAATTTCAATTAAGCTTATTAGGGCTTCTACTAGGGATAAAGATGATGTCTCTTTTTTGTATAGATTTGAATATGCTCTGCACTGACAAAATCAGTTTGTAACTGTTGTCTATGTTGCAATTTCCAGCCCTGATGAAGTCTAAATGCACATACTGCTAATTATACGAAACACGTGTTGGCATAATCAAAGGGATGCTGTTGTGAACATTAAAGAAGAAGACTGTCACTTATTTTGGAATATGATGTTTTACTTTTAAATGATGATTTGTACAACTTAACTGTTCAATCCTGCTCGGGATATATCGTGTTTATTTTAGATTTGAAAGAGCTTCCAAGTTATTGTTCTGATTCTTGTTTCAGCTCCATTAGGTGCTCGGTGATGATATAATGTACTAGATGGTTCCACTCCATGGCAATTACGGGATAAATTGCCAATGCTGTTTTTGTCTACTTCATTATCCGTGTGGGTCCACTGTTAGCTGATGAATTTGTTTTTGTCATGAGCATTGATAATTGATTCGGAGGTTTCTTTTCCCGATTGTTCGGAGGAGCTGAATATGTCGATTATTGTTTGCTGTTTATCTATTTTTGGTAAGGATTCAGATGTGGGGCTTGCCGCCATATTATGCAAGTGAATATTCGGTTTTCTTAGATGTTTACAAATTGCAAATTAGACATTCTTTGGGCTTGACTGTTTTCCTTTGAATTCATATTCAATTATATTTTGTACCAGTATGCGACAGCTCCATGCATTCGAATGAAACAGACATCCCTTTCTTGATACCCTCTGTAGTTACACATTACTATCAGTCTCACCTTTTGTCTATGATACATTTAATGTTCTAATATCACTCCCTCATTGCCCCATGCTAGCACCCTTTTTACTTTACTGTAACTAACCACATCATCATACGCAGTACAGATGGATAAAGCCTCTTATGTGTGAGATGAGGTGCTAATTCATATTCTTGTTGTTTCTTTTAGTTGGATAGCATACGCTGCACATTAAATCATCGGTGTGTTCTTGATCTCAGCCTCTGCATTGTAAACCAATGTGCATTTTATTCTCCTACAGACATATAAACACATATTTCTCACCTTTGAATATTCCCCAGGTGTCGACTGATGTGGAAAATCTTGAGCAGTACCTCTACGCATTGGTAGGTGGCGTCTATCAGATCCACCTTGGCAGTAATGTGATGCCCATATAAGCGCCATCTCAGAGCACTGACATCAGTTATTTTCTCCCTGTGCCAACACTGCTGATCCAGAGAGACACCTTTGTAATTTTTTGACCATCTTTTGCTACTTTTTTGTCGCCTATTTTTTTAACTATTGCTCCCGGTGTGCTAGCAGCATGCCCCTACAAAACCTACAGGGTTTAAATCTCGTGGGGAATGTTGCATGCAGATGTTTGTGCCTGATCCTCACTTGGTTTGTCTCCGGTACCTAGGGTTGGGGCACGACTCCAAGGCCTGTGCAGAGTGCAAGTTGATGCACCATAAGGCAAATCATAAGTGGGCGATAAAGGTGCTGGCAGTGCAGCATAAGAAGGCTCTGTGCCGTTCTCTGTCTTGTTCCCAGGGGAGATCTTAGGGCTGCTTTCGAGCCGGTCCCGTGGACATCTTCTTCGCACTCTAAGATCTCTTCCAACAGGTCGGGTAAGTCCAAGAAACACAAGAAAAAGAAGTTGAAATGTTCTTGGGATTGTCTGTCTGAATACCATGCTACTATGCCCTACTCCCGCATTCGAATTGTGAAGCCGGCATCAGGGTCTCGCGGCGATACCCCAAGTTTCCCAGAGTGACGCCCACCCGGTTAAAACGATGCCATGTGCCCCATCATCTGGACACTGACTCCCTCTGGCATGTATCTGAAGCCCATGGAGTCATGAGGTACCCTGGCTGGGTTACTGTTGGCTGGTCCTCCCACTACCCCAGTTAGGCCCTCTGGCTCTGCCCCCAGATCCAGGCTGACGCCAACCCCAGTGCCTTCTTCAACCCCTTCGCTGACCCCTCTAATGCCTTCCCTGGCGCCACCGGCACTGCTCGACAATGAGCCTTTCCTCCCCTCCAAATCTGAGCCGAATCCACCTAGGCAAAATTTGACACCGGAGCCCTTCACGCCCTACCAACCCATGGACTTCCCGCCAGTAGATAGTTCCTTCCTCCATGAAGGGGGAGCTGAATAGAAAGGGTTTAGACCCATGGAGGTGGACCCTGATCCAGCTGACAACTGGTACGAGGTGCTTGGTGATGCCAGTGGTATGGACACCTGCCCAAACTGTAGCATGCTTTCCCCTCCAGGCCTGGTTTCGGAGGAAGGCTCATCTTTTGCCATTGTGTTGCGCTGGGCAGTGGAGGTCCTTCACCTACAGCTGCTGGCAGTCGAGGAGAAGACCAATCTCTTGACTGAGGTGCATTACCCAAGAGAGGGTTCAGCTCAGCCCTTGCTCCCCTTTAACGAAGCCCTCACCGACGTTCTCTTGGTTGCTTGTGTCAAACCTTGAACA
Source organism: Lissotriton helveticus (assembly GCF_964261635.1). Lineage (NCBI taxonomy): Eukaryota > Metazoa > Chordata > Amphibia > Caudata > Salamandridae > Lissotriton > Lissotriton helveticus. The sequence goes on along the minus strand of NC_136068.1, from coordinate 283,418,854 downwards.
CAGGCTTCTGTGGATGGCATGCTTGCCCAACTCCATCGTCCTGACACAGGAGACTCGGCCCTTTTCTCCTTGCCCCTCTCCCCTGAGAGCCTGGTAGTGCAGGACTCAACATCTAAAGTCAACCCAAATACATTTCCTTCCACCCCATCGAGCACGGAACCCAAGAGGGTGGACTCATTTGTGAAACACATTTTTTCTTCTACCAGCATAGCCTTCCAGACGGTGAACACTGCATATCTCATGGGCCGTTACGCACATGCATTGTGGGACTCGATAGCACTGCTGCTTCCCATGCTTCCCGAAGGCACACCTGGATGGTAGGGATACAGCAAAGTTTGCCATCAGGTGCGGGCTGGACACAACAGACTCCTCGGTAGAACCATGGCCTCTAAGGTTGTGCTGCATTGTTATGCCTGGTTGCGGTCCACTGGGTTTTCGGAAAATGTCCAGGCATCCCTGATGGCCATGCGTTTTGAATGCTCCTGTCTGTTTGGTGATAAAGCTGACATGGCGCTCAAGCTCTTTTGAGAGAGCTAGGTCAAAACTAGATCTCTCTGGCTTTCTCTGTCTGCCCAGTTTCAGCAGCAGCCCTTTCACTCCTAACACAGACATGGTTAGGACAACTGCTTTACCAGCTATATCCGCTAGTACAGCAACCTGCTGAGTCCTCATGCGGACAGGGCGGTGGATCTCTCAGAGGACGCGGGAGCCAGGGCCAGCAAGCTGTCCAGTCCCCAGTCCTCCTGAAGACAGAGCCTCTAAGGCCCTTCATGACACCCGCCATCCAGCACAGCAATTCCATTGGTGGCAGGATCAGAAACAACATGCCCAGTGGTCTGCAATTATCTCTGACAAGTGGGTGATTGTGTAGGAGAGGTTATGTTATGTTAGCAATTTCCAAAGCGCACAAATACCCGTGGGTGTTTTGGCGCTATGGACTGTAAAAGAAAGCGAGAAGGCCCCTTATTGCTCAAATAGCCAGGTCTTTACTTGTTTTCTGAAGGATAATAGCATTGGGCTGGTCTTAATTTGTAGTGGAAACAGGTTGGCATCTGCGGAGCGTAGGGCTCTGCTGGGCGCATATGCCCGAAAAGCTTTTTTCAGGTATTCAGGTCCTGTAACATGAACTGCTTTGTAGGCAATGCATAGCGCTTTAAATTTGGTTCTGCTTTTTTCACATTGGAAATTGACTTAAACTTTGGAGTGCCTGACAATATCCTGGCGGCTGCATTTTGTATCCGTTGCAGTCTGTTCAAAACATTTTCTTGTTCATTGATTAAAAGGCCATTACAGTAATCAACTCTTGAGATAACTAGGGCACCGATGAGGGTTTTTCCAGTGCTCATCGGGAGGTAAGGTAGCAATTTTTTATGATCCTTAAAATATAAAAGGACAAAGAGGCCACATCATTGACATGCTGTCTGAAGGTGAGGCTCTCGTCAAACATGACTCCTAAGTTTCTGGCCTTCTTAACAGGGGTAGGGAGTGATCCCAGTTCCGAGTCCACCATGTCGGAGACCATCCCGGGGTAAGGTTACCGAAGACCATTACCTCGGTCTTGTCTGAATTTCATTTGAGGCAATTGTTTGCCATCCATGAGCTAATAGCCAGCATGCCTTCATGAAAAAGTTAGCCGCCACTGCCCCCTCCCGTCTTTATGCGCCGCTAGCACCAGTTGCGTGTCATCAGCATAAGACATGAGGCCCATTCCAAAGGTTTTAATTACTCGTGCTAAGTCCATCACATATATATTAAACAGAGTTGGACTTAGCGACGATCCCTGCGGAACACCACAGGGAAGACTGATGTGTTATAATCCCTCATACTGACTGACTGGGTCCGTTTGAAGAGAAAGGAGGACAGAAGGGCCTTGGCCTTTCGTCCGACACCTGTGGCTGTGACACGGTTGATCAAGGTGGCATGATCAACCATGTCAAAAGCTGCTGATAGATCTAGCAGCACCAGGACTGCGGCACCTCCTTTATCCAGCACCATTCTGATTTCATCTGATGCATTGAGGAATGCAGTCTCCGTGCTATGTCCTTTCCTGAAGCCAAATTAGATGTCATCTAACAGCTTGTTCTCTTCTATAAACTGTGCTAGCTGGATATTCATGACTTTTTCAAAATATTTTGCTGGAAAAGGTAGATGTGCGATTGGTCTATCACCTCACCAACGACCCCGCCACCGCCAGAGCCAACCTGCACCCTCACCAACGACCCCGCCACCGCCAGAGCCAACCTGCACGAAGGGATGACAGACGTAGCCAAAGGGATGTCGAACAGCCGCCTGAAACTGAACTCGGACAAGACGGAAGTCCTCATCCTGGGATTCTCACCCTCCGCCTGGGACGACTCCTGGTGGCCCCCCGCCCTGGGCAGCGCACCCAAACCAACAGACCACGCACGCAACCTGGGCTTCATCCTGGACTCCTCCCTCTCCATGACCAGACAAGTCAACGCCGTCTCCTCGTCATGCTTCAACATCCTGCGCATGCTTCGTAAGATCTTCTGATGGATCCCCACCGAGACCAGGAAGACGGTCACCCAGGCCCTCGTCACCAGCCGTCTGGACTACGGCAACTCCCTCTACGCCGGAACCACCGCCAAACTCCAGAAGAGACTCCAGCGGATCCAGAACACCTCAGCACGACTCATCCTGGACATCCCCCGCCGAAGCCACATCTCCGGACACCTGAGAGACCTGCACTGGCTCCCGGTCAACAAGAGAATCACCTTCCGGCTCCTCACCCACGCACACAAAGCCCTACACAACCAAGGCCCAGGATACCTCAACAGCCGCCTCAACTTCTACGCTCCCAAACGCCAGCTTCGATCGACCAGCCACGCCCTCGCCGCCGTCCCCCGCATCTGAAGAGCCACCACAGGAGGAAGGTCCTTCTCCTACCTGGCCGCCAAGACCTGGAACTCCCTTCCGACCCACCTCCGCCTGACCCAAGACCACCTCGCCTTCAGGAAGCAGCTCAAGACCTGGCTGTTCGAACAGTAGCGGACCCCCCCAGCGCCTTGAGACCCTCCAGTGAGTAGTGCGCTATATAAATGCTTTGATTGATTGATTGATTGATTGGTCTATAATTTTTGGTTTCTCCTAGGTCGTGATCGTTTTTCTTTAGCAGCGGCTGAATAATGGCCTTTTACCATACTGAGGGGTAGATGCCTGAACAAAACATAGCATTACAAATGCTCATTAAATTTGTACCTATCAAGTCCGGAATCATTTTTAAGACTGACGGGGGGCATGGGTCAGACGGGGATCCTCATTTGACTGTCTTGAGCAGATCATGACCTGTTCCACCGAAACAGGCCTGAACTCCATGAAGCTAGGGGAATCTCTATTCCTGTTGTTGTCATCTAGTTGGTTCAAGTCCCCCGTAGACGTATTAAAGTTTGAATAGATTTGGCCCACTTTGTCTTGAAAAGAATTAGCTAAGGAATCACAAAGTGATTGAGACGCCTCTTTGGTGGTATTGACCACTGGCCCTGTCAGGTTAGAAACTACATGAAACAGTTGCTTAGTGAAATGTTGTGCTGTTTCTATCGTTCTAGTGTAGTAGTTACTTTTTTCTATGATTATAAGAAGTTTCTACTTTGTCAGGGCCGCTTTATAGCGTGTTTTCTCCAAGTTTTTATTTATGTTTGACGCCAGCATCTTTCTTGATTCCTGCAATGTTGTTTGTCCAATCTAAGCGCCTCAGTAAACCATGGTGCTGAGGGAGTCCTCCTGTTTTTGGAGACTGCCTTGTAGGCTACCAATTTTCTAAATGTATTTTGGAGCCATTCTGTATAATTAGTAGAGGCTAGTTCGGGGTCTGTCACAGCCTCTGGTTGGGAGTCTATTAGATTTTGTCTAAGTTGGGTTTGATTAATGCAACTCCAGGCCCTGAATTGTTTAGAGAGGATTGGGCTGGTATGCATAGAGATGGGCTGTAGTATCATGATGTCAAATAGTACTGCGCAATGGTCCAACCATGTCAAGGGAAGAACCATCCTTATTGAGATGTGATCACTGTTTGAGAACAGACAATCTAATGTATGCCCAGCTGAGTGAGTGGGCGTCCTCACTTTTAGGAGAATCCTAAAGCCTCTATATTGGAGATAAGAACTAAAAAATAGTTGTCTAGGATGGCCTCTAGATGGAAGTTAAAAGCCCCCAGAATTGTAAAATTGGATTCAGCCGCAACAAGATCCAGTAGGTTACTTATTACTGATGGAAAATCTCCCCTGGGGGCTTGTGGACAATATAATAGGATTCCCTTGAACGACTGGTGTTTAGAGAACAATATACTAAAGTTAAATGCCTCACAGGCCGCAGTGGTGATCACCTCTGTCCTGACTGAGAACTCATCTCGATAGATGAGTGCCAATCCTCCTCCTTTCTTCAGAATTCTCTCACATCTATATGCTGTGTAGCCATCAGGAGTGGCAATACAAAAATCTGGGGCAGCTGAGGGATCAGCCCATGTTTCCGTAATAAATAAAAGATCCAAGTCATATTTATCCAATAAATCTGCTATCTCATTATTTATATTTAGGGAGAGAGCATGCATTGATCAAAGCAGAGTACATCTTGTCCTTCTTCTTGGGGGTTTTGGGGATTATAGTGTTATTTCTCTGATCAAATGGATTAGTAGGTGTCCTGAAATAGGCCTTGAACCTGAACCCACAAGTCGAGGACGAATCTGTGTCTTTACTAAGAGAGATCCCCAGATTAAAATGAGGACAGACCCGTTTGCCATGAATAACATTACTTTGAATGGTCCTTAATTGTTTGCTGGAGTATGACCTTACCCTCCTCTGTACCTGCGATTGACCTGAACCAGGAGTTCTGGCCCTTGGCCCAGTTCAGGCGCGGACGGGCGAAGACAGGCTTGCCTTTGGCGCGAACACTGTGCGACGGCGCCATGCTGCCAATAAGTAGTGTAAGAGGCGGGTAGCCCGTCAAATCAAGAAGGGCCTAACCAATAGAAGGCCCATCTCTCTAGAAGACCGGAAGTGAGGATACCGAAGAGTTGTCTCCGCTCCTCTCCCTCCACTCAAACAGCTAGTAAGAAGCTGCGGTGGAGCGGGAGAGAGCGAGAGTGCAAGTGCAGGTGAGTGGCAGGGTACGCCCTCCCATTTGAGGAAACCCCTCTGCCTTTGTCACCATCCCAAGAACATCTGATGGTGCACCACCAGTCCTTGCTCCATCAGGAAGGGCAGGCTCCATTGGTTAAAGAATCCATCGAGAGGGTGCCTGCCTCAGGAGTAGGGTATGGTTTAAATTCCTGCTAATTCTTTTCCTGAAAAAGCACTGAGGACTTCATCTTATTCTAGATCTGCGCCCTCTTAATGCTGTTCTGAAGTAATAGAAATTCTAAATGCTCACCCTGGCTCAGGTCTGATCTGCAATGGAGCTTGGAGACTGGATGGTAGCGTTGGATTTGCAGGACCCTTATTTTTAGATACCCATCCTGCAAGCCTACCGTTGTTATCTACAGTTCACAGTGGGCCACGAGTATTTTCAGTTTGCTGTGCTCCCTTCTTCCTCACTAGTGCCCCTTGTGTGCTCACAGAAGGTATGGTGGTGGTTGTAGCTCATCTTTGAAGGTCTGCGGTTTCAGTCTTCCCCTACCTCAATGACTAGGTGCTGATGGCGGCTCTCCCCAGGCAGTTGTCACCCACCTCCAGACTACGGGAAACCTTTTGCACTTACTGGGGTTCACTATCAACATACCGAGTCGTACCTGAATCCTTATACAACGCTCCCTTTCATCATAACCATTCTGAATACAGTGCACTTCCGCACAAATCTGCTGAAGCGTAGAGTACAGGATATTTGTGCCATGATCCTTATGATTCAGCCTTAATCCTGTATTGTGGTGAGACTGACTCTGAGTCTGCTGGGTCTCTTGGCCTCCTGCATCCTACTGGCGTAGAATGCCATAATTCATGTGCACCTCTACAGTGGGATCTGAAGTCCAAGTGGGTGCAGCACCAGCAAAACCTTTTTGAGCTGGTCCAGATTTCAAAGGAGACTGTAAAAGATCTGCAGTGGTGGCTGACGAACTGTTATTGGATCAGAGGCAGACTCCTCTCTTCCCGCCCTGAGGTGGCAGTGGTGACTGAAGCATCCCTCCTGGGATGGATAGAGCTCAGCGGACTCTGGTCTCCAGTGGAATCCCAGCTTCATATCAATTTTCTGGAGCTAAGAGTGATCTGATCGATTGGCTTTGAAAGCCTTCCTTCTATCCATCAAAGAGAGGCTGGTTGAAGACAAGGTGGAGACCAGAGTGGCGGTGCACTGTTGGGCCAGATACCTGCGACAAGCGGGAACTAAGATCCCTCACTCCCCGGACTTGCCCATAACCATGCTTCACTACCTACCACAGGGAGAGTAGTGGACGGGGCTAGAGAACTGGAATGAGGCAGGCCTAAAAGTAATGGGGGACCTGTACTAAGACCCAGCAATGCTCCCCTTCGAAAAACTGCAAGCTGCATATGACCTGCCGGGAGGTCAATTTCTGAAGCATAGAGCACTCACTAGGAGGATCACGGAACACTGGGGGGCGGGCAACGAGGAAACTCGGGCGCTTGCAGGATGCAGATATGTCGTAATGTCCTCAGGGATGATCAAAACTGGCTCCTGTCTTTACAGCGCGATCAGACAGGACATACAAAGGCCGCTGGACAGCCTGCAACTGCAGTGAGGGGAGGACCTGGGGAAACAGATCCTGGAGAAAGACTGGGACACGACACTGGAACGCACGCCGAAGGCATCTAGAAATGCGCGCTTCAAATGAATAAACTTACATACTCCACAGAGTATACCTCACCCTGCATTCTGCGATACTTTGGAAGAGAGACCGCAGCATACCCGAGATGTGGAGAGAGGGAAGCCCATATAATACACATGTTCTGGGACAGCCCCACAGTACAAGTGTTCTGGGATGAGATACGATGCACAGTTGGCGACCTTATCAACACGGACCTTCCACAAGCCCCAGACCACTATCTGTTAGGGTGGTTTTGGCACACAGACTAAAACAAAATGAATGGGAAATTCCAAGACCTTGCCTATGTTCTGGCTAAGAGTAAAATAGGCGCATAAAAAAAGAGATCTTGGAAAGTGGGTGGGAGCTCTTACTCAGAGAAGCCAGACGAGGAATAGGTAAATAGATCGAGCAAGGGCAGGGGAACGCCTGGTAGGCAAATTAATAACTGACTGGCAGGGATCCAGCAGGGTAGGCTCTCCGCGATAGATAATACAGGACCAGGAGGGGGGTGAGGACGAGCAAGTGGGTCAGGATTAGTCAGCCTTCCAGCGCACCGGAATAAAAGGCACAACCTATTATAAGGTAGTAGAACCCAGCGATACTCTCGCATCACTCCGCATGCAACTCAAGGGGGGAGAAGTTAAGTAACAAGGGAGTTTATCTAAGATACCAATAAACGGCTAAGTCTCATAAATGTACCATGATTAACGTGACTATGCCTAATGTTTGATGAAGATTTCTTGTGAAAACCTAATTACATTTGGTTTAGAAAAAAAAAAGAGGCTAGTTCAGGTATTCATGAACGCAAAAACAACAATTGATGGACAGAATGCAGAACAATGTCATACATTTACCCCAGTACAGAGATCTGGGCCTAAATCCATCTTATTTTTGCTCACCATGCCATTCCAGTTTGGACCCAACCATTGGCAGTTCGGGCTGGACTGTTCCCATGAGGCACAGGGTCAAGACTGATTTGCATATGGCCAGGTCTAAACTTGGGTGGCATGGTGAGCAAAAAAATGATGGATTTAACCCAGATCTATTGAATGGGGTTGAATGTTTTGATTTGTTCTGCATTCCGTCCATCAATTGTGTGTCTTCAGGTATTCATGAACAACATCACTGCCATATGGTATTGTAACAAACAGGGAAGTGTAGGGTCGTGGACCTGTGCCAGGAGGCTCTGCATCTCTTTACTTGGCTGAAGGGTCAGGACATTTTCCTGGCGGTACAGCACCTGGCAGGCTCCTTGTACCCTAGTGCGGACAAACTCAGCCACTGATGCCTTGTGGATCACCAATGCAGACTACATTCCAAGTTGGTGCGAGGACTCTTCCAAGAATGAGGAGAACTATGGCTGAATCTGTTTACCTATGTGAGAATGTACAATACCAGCATGTCTGCGTGTTGAAGTGTCCAAAGCGGTGTGAGAAGTTGGCCTGGTATATGCTGTCCACTAGTTAAAGTGGGCACCCTGTACCGGTGAACAGCCTTTACAACGCGGCTGTTACACTGCCGTGCCTTTACAACGCGGTCTTTTCAACGCAAGTCGTTACCACGACTGGCGCTGCAGGACAAGGAATTTTTTAATTTACTATCCAACACCTTCCCTACTGTACGTAGGCTGGTTTTGGAATAGTAAATTAAAAAATTCCTAAGTCCGCACCCCCTCCAACGCAAGTTGTGGTAACGACTTGCGTTGAAAAAAACGCATTGTAACGGCACGCGTTGTAAAAGTACGCGTCGTAATGCCGTACATCCCCCTGTACCAGTCCAAACAACCCTTATGGTGATTAGGTTAAAGATAACCTTCATGAAAGCTATCCTAGTGGTAGCTATGGAGAGCAGCCTTCAGGCTAAGTCTTGAAGGAATGTAAAGCAGCCTGTTTTACCAGATCAGAACCTCCTGAATAATCAAATTAAAGGAGAACCACAGAAGTGTTACATAAAATATATGTATTTATTACTAAACACTCTCTACTAACCTCTTTATGAGATTAGAGCACAAGGCACAGCAATAGAATAACAGTAAATAGCACAATACACAGCTGGCTCCAGGGTAGCCCTAACCATATACAAAACAAATGGTATAACAACAACAACGTCACTAGACACAGTGCCTAAAGCACGTAGAATCGCTGGGACCCCAATGAACCACCAAAAGGAGTGACACGGGAGCCCACAGAGGACGGATGCAGTGTGTGAACACAGACGTGGGTTCCTTACAACTCTGTAGGAAAGTCGCTGTTGGAAAATTACTTTAAGGACACTTCAGAGAGGACTTCAAGCAAACCCTTTGGAACATAGAAGGTTCTAAGGCCAGCACTCTTGTGAGTACCCAGGTACCTGCGTTACCTATCCCAGAGGAGCCGGGTGCATAGGGATCAAGTGGTGTCGGAAACCCTCGTCGTTTTCAATGGCGTGATGCGAAGAAGTGCTGCTGCCGGGAAGATGAAAAGTGTCTGATGGAATCCAAGCCTGGATCCGAGGTGAGAAGAACCTGAAAGCAGAGTGAACAGGTCTGGTCACTTCTGGGTGACGAGGTGCTCGGTAGATGTTGGGTGCTTCAGGTGTGAAGATAGGATGCTTGACTCTGCAGCCACGGGGATCAGGAGCCGTCGATGACAACCAAAGTCCGGAGGTGAGCTGTCCCACAAAGGATGTTGAATGCTGAGGGGTCAGTGTCCGGATTGAACACCAACAAGCCTTGGCAAATGCAACCCACGTGGGCAGAGGAAACAACTCACGGTGAGGACCAGCAAGGTCCAGGAGACTCTCCAAGCTATGGGGAGTCAGGGCACGTCTGGAGCAACCAGGGAAGCCCACGGGAAATCAACCTTACCCTTTCCAGGAACCACAGGCCAACGGACCAGGGATCGCGAAGGGACCTCGAGCTGAATCACGAAGTACCAGCCCACTGAGCACTCGTGGAGTGGAGGCCGGAAATCTTCAGTGGAAATACTGCTCAGGGTCAGAACTACAGGCAGCCCAATGCACAGCCTCAGGGGTCGCCAAAAAGCATGTGCTGCTGCAAAAGTACACAATGCACAGGGGTTCAGGTTGCATTTCCCCACGTGGGATACTAGTCTCAGGATTGCTGAGAGAGCAGAACAACCTCACAGAACCCCGGGAACCCACCTCCTGTGTTGCAGAAATCTTCAGAGTCCTCAGGAGCTCAGGAGATGCAAACCGGTCATATGCGTTTAGGTGCCTGCTGCTGCAGGGGAGTTCCTTTACTCCAAGGGAGATTCTTCTGTCGTCCAGCGAAGTGTAGCCTGTCGAAGTACGTGGTTTCTGCTTGCAGAATTTAGTCCAGGTAAAATCTAATATCCTGTAGTCTGTTTTCCTTCTCTATACACAATGAAGGGGTTGGACTAACTCTGGGGACCCTCCTAGGGGAGGGACAGGACAGAGGGGTGGCTACACCTATGTCCTTAGTCCAGTTTTGCACCAGAGCATGAGCAAATGGCTCCTGCAACTGGTTTGAGCTGTAATATGCACAGGGACACCAAATGTGCCCCCAGTGCAGACTTTCTGGCACTCTCAGAGTGCACCCACCCAGCCCCAATGTACTTAAGCCTGTCTGGGAGGTGGGCACACCTCCCTGTGACAGGAAACCTATTGTCAGGCGATTGTCAGGCTCGAGCTCAGCTCAGCAGCAGGAGGGCAGACTCGTGTCTGTGGCTGGCAGCATACATTTTGTGCTGCCCCGGTCGAGAAAGCGGGTACCGGGTAGAACGGTGACCCACAATAGTGGTTCTAGAAGGGAGGAATCATACCTCCCACACCAGTTACTGGTGTGGAGATATCATTCCAAGGTGTTTGACACTAAACACAACATGTTTCTAAGCAGCCATTTTAAAGTTAGCATTTATCGCGAGGTTATAATGCACTTAAACATATATGGTTGGCTGCATCACAGACAACCCCGGAGAAAAGGCTCCGAAGGCTGCAGAGGGGATCTGCTCATGCGAGTTATCGGGAAGATCAGGATCAACCGGGCCCCAGTCATCCTAATAACTCTGGATTGTGCTTTATGGTATTCCGAACTCCTGATCATGAGTATCGGTCCTCCGATCAGACTGCTCCTGCTGGATGATTTCTTGTAGTAGCAGCAGGGCAGTGTCCTGCCCCGTGGCTATGCATGCTCCACCTTCATATATGGATATTTAGCGGTGCCAGATGATAGTTTTAAATATATCCTCCCACGGTCTGTGATGTCATCTTGACAACCAGGTCTCCCAACACTAAAACTGAATATGCCTCCTGTTGAGATACTTTTGTCACCTAGTGCCTCTTGCTTTACATTGACACCCTTTCTGCACCACTGTTGGAGGTGTTGCTGTTTGTTTTATCTCTAGCCCAGCTGGTCTTTCTCTGGGCTTTGTTAAGGGTTACTTGTCTGCCATTTTCTACTTTCCTGCAGTTGCTGGACAAGCTGTCTCTTTTGAAGTCAACGGTTGTGATTCGATTCCTGAAAGGTTCACAGCACCTGTTTCCTTCTACCCATTTTCTGATACCCCAATATGACCTAAATCTGGTCCTCATGATTCTGATGCGTTCTCTCTTCAAGCCTCTACAAAGCTGTCCTCTCTAGCTCTTGATTTTCAAAACGGTCTTTTTAGTGACCATTACAATGGCCAGAAGGGCCAGCTAGCTTTACACTCTGTAAGTTCTCCCTAATTACACCAGCTTATTTCCTGACAAACTGGTCCTTCAGTTGCATGCCTCCTTCCTGCCAAAGGTCATCACCCTCTTTCATATCGGCCAGAGTATCCCTTTGTCTACCTTTTTCGTAGTGCCCATTCTTCCAAGTAAGAGGAGAGACTCCATCTCCTGTATCTTTTGTTTTACAATAATCATACCCAAGACCATCAGGTGGATGACCAGCTCTTTGTCAGGTTCACTGGAGCAAAAAAGGGCAAGGCTGTTCAAAAGTTGACACTCTCTCAATGTCTTCTCCTCTGCATTAAGATCTGCTACTCACTAGCTACAAATAACCCCCTAAGGGTTTGCAGGCCCAGTCCACTAGGGCCAAAACTGATACTACTGCGTTTGCATGTGGGATACCTGTTCTGGACATCTGTCAAGCCACTACATGGATGTCACTTCCTCCTCACGTTAATGAAGTTCTATCGCTTGCACAAAAAGGTCCGCGAGAGAGGCATTTTGCCTGTTCAGTCCTCCAGGACTTTTTGGTTTTAGTCTGTTTGCAGACCCACCTCCTGGGAGATATTGCTTGGGTATCTATTCTAAGGTGAGAAATCTGCAGTTAGAAGCCTCTAGCAGAAGTACAAGTTACTTACCTTCGGTAATGATTTTTCTGGTAGAGACTCTATCTAACCGCAGATTCCTTACTAACCATTTCCCCCTCTCTGCATACTGAGCACTCTACCGTAAAGATCCCAGTAGAATCGGCTCACTGGTAATATATTGTTTTTTGGGTGGTTCTGTGTTTTTGGCTGTTAAAAGTCACAAACGAAACTGATGTCAGTGACCTGTGGTGGTGCTTATATGGACACCTCGACATCACTTCAATGACACCAACACAAGCCGAATGATGCCACCTACCGGTGCACAGAGGTACTTCTCAAAGTTTTCCAGCTCCAATCTGACACCTGTGGAATATTCTAAGGTGAGGAATATGCAGTAAGACAGTCTCTACCAGAAAAGCTGTTACAGACGGAAGTAACTTGTCCTTTACTACCCAAGCAGTGCAATTGCTCTTAAATTTCACTAAGGAAGCTCTCAATTGTAGTTAACACCTGGTTGGTTTTGCCTTTTCTTTCTTTACTATTTTATTTTTGTCAAAATAACTTTACCAAGAATATCTAGGTAGTGACAGTAAAAAAGGAATGGACTTAATTCAACCAATCTGTGCAAAGTTTCTGATACAGTAGAGTCTCTTGTAGCATTTCTGGCCTATTGCAGAGACGGGTGGTTAGTATAAATCTTCCGATTGTGGAGGAAGTGCTAGATCAAGAGTTAACAGAATAGAGTAGGAGCTGAGGACGACATGCAACAAAGTAAGGAATTGTGATTCCTAAATTGCGATATTTAAGAAATCGGAATTTAGGAGTCGCAATTCCTTATACATGTAGGAATTGCAAAAAAATTGTGATATCTACACATTTTTTATTTGCGAATCGCAAATAAGTCATTGCTTCCCATTCATTCCTATGGGCCTAGAGGCCTTCAGGAATCAATAGGAATTGCATGCGCAATTTGCCAGTACCAAATAGGTACTCGCAAATTGTGCATGCAATTTCAAGGGTGCCAAAAGGACACCCTGATGCACCCCTGAAATTGCAGTTTAAAAAGATGTTGCACACACACATGCCCCAAGTGCATGTATGTGTGTAACATAGAACTTTGAAAAATGCACTTTTGTGCAATTTTCAAAGTTGTTGCAAATGACCATCAACTTTGAGTTGATGGTAATTTGCGTTTTTTTAAATACGAAATAGCAATTTATTTTTGTTGCATGGAATTTTGGGAATAGCAATTTGCGAATCCCTAAATGCACTCGCAATTTAAGTAATCGCAAATTTAGCGATTACTTAAATAGCGATTTTTGCATTAGGGATTATGCATCCCAAATGCAAAAGTTGTGGTCGCAAAGGAGCACATTCTCTGAATCTGCCCCTTTGCAATGGCAATTTCCAATGATGCATGTGCCCCTGAAACCTGTGCTTTGTCCTCAGGTTGTAGTACTTTCTTCGCAACACTTACCTTTAATAGTGACCTAATGACCGAATGAAGTCAGCACTAACCTATATATCCAAATGTTGCTATTATGATGTGGAACCCACCAGTCGCCTTCCCTGTAGTAAGAGCAAAACACTTTCAAAACTGCTCGGCATTGATAGAGAAGAGTTGGAATGGAGAATAAGGATGTAAGAGAGCCACACCAGAGATGTTGGCAGTTTGTAGTCACTCTCTGCTTTTACATCAACTTAGAATACACCCTGTTTTTTCTTGTACATGCACTTCTCGCGGGGGGAGGGGGGCTGCGTGCGACACTGCGGTGCTCATGACGAGCTCACCTCATCACGCTGCACAGTGGAGCTGTGCTCATGATGAGCTGAGCTTGTCACAACTCCGCCCCCTCAATGGAACGCCCCGCACAGGAGGGGAATTATCCCAGTGTGGGCGTGCCGCGGCAGTTATGACGAGCTCGGCTCGTCATGAGCACAGCTCCACTGTGCCTCATGACGAGCTCAGCTCGTCATGAGCGTCGAACAGGTTAAAGCTTCACAACTTATGTCACTGATCATAAACAAAGGTTCACACAGCGTCTGAATATAACAGTGAAGATATGCTAGAGACAGTTGTAACAGCCCAATTTTGAGGGTGTGACAGAATCCCAGTATTTAGTTGCAGGGGACAGTTCAGTGGCCCAACTGGAGTTCCACAATCCAAACAATTACTGTCTAACTCTCCTTAGCTACCACTAACCTGAGGCCTCTCAAGACAGTGCTGGGAGAGATTGATTAATTTCAAGTGTTCAAGGAAAGTCTTTGAGGTGATACTCAACAAAGAATTCCAGGAAGCACCACAATCAGAAAACTGATGAGAAGACTTTGTTCATGTCGAACTTGAAGATAATCTCACCTGGAGAGCCAGGAACATACGTCAAGTGCCGTACCCAAGCAAATGGGCAGATCCCAAGCATCAAAAGGTAGAAAAGCCAACCACCTTGCAATGCAATTGGTGTGGCATTTTTGGGATGTGGGATTCTTGAGTCCTGCAATAAATTCTCAAACACTGAATAACTGGGGTCCTCAAATTTTGCAGCTGATTTAGAATCCTCTATGTCATGCCGCTCACATGGGGCATACAGTAACTGCTTTTGCAGTGCTGCATGGAGACTAAATTAACTGTGCTGGTGATTGGGGGATAACTTCTGGGCAGCACACATGTGACAACCACAGTTCTTTGTCGCATGACTGCCATCACACGGTGCAGACAGTGAACTGAGTGGCAATAAGGTGTGGCCAATAATGTCCAGGACTAGAGGTGGATGGGAGTGAGGAGGACCACCTGTGACATGCCATGACACCTAAGACCTTTCACAAGTAGTAATGCAACAGTTGTTTCGTTTATTACCATTTTACATAAGAGTTCTAGCTCTATGTAATATGCACAGAGACAAAAACAATGAACAGAGAGGAAATCATTTGCCTGTTTTCCTACAGGATTTTAAATAGAACTCAGTTGTCTTACTGATGACCAGGTGTAAACTGTTTATTGGCTCCGTTTCCCATGTGTTTTCTGAGATGGACATGGCTTGGATGACTGAGGTTAATTAGCCAAGTTGCTTGTTTTGTTTTGCCCCTTACTAGAGCTCAGATCTCCTCCACAGATACTGAGGGAGGCAGATAACACTTATTTGAGCATGCAGGGCCTACCAAGAGCCGGACCTAATTGATTGTAAATTGAGCCTTCGAATCATAAGCTTCATCTGTTGTATCATCCAATTAAAATACTCTCATAATTGTGTGTGGATTGGATGACTCTAGTAGTGCAACCCCGGATGGTGGACTTGGTCGTATCACATACTATTGCTCCAATACTCCATACAGCATAGATGGATGTACATAAGGAAGTGACAAAAATAGCTGAAAGGTGCCACGTATTTAGGCATTGGTATGGAGAGACTGTAGAACCAAAATAATGAAACAGGATCTGGAAAATTCATGGATAATTCAAGATGCGTTGGCTGTTGGACTTGGAATGGATTGTGTTCTGTAATCCTCACTGTATTGTATGAGAAATCTGTGAAGCATCAATGCAAAGACAGAATTGAGATGCTATGACTAATCCAAAAAGAAAGTACTGGTTGATAGGTCTTAATGGACTCTGTCTCCAGATGTAAAATTACCGGGAAAGGAGTTCAACATTAAGTAGAGCGTCAGTTTGTACTGAAACAACTTGGAGTCTAGCTTCCAATTACTCCAAATTCCCACAAGTCTGGGCTTCACTTCTGCTGCTGCATCTTCTGTATTAGTTGTTCGTCGAGCGATTCAATATAAATAATTCCTCCTTGATGTTCTGTATTCTGATAAAGTGTATATTGACTAGCTTTTAGCACAATGATCCTTAATAATTATAAAATCAAATTGCTGTAGTGTAGGTAACACATTTTTATAGTGTTGTGTGATAGGGATGTCTCAGTCCATTCAGGCTAAGATAAGCCTTCATGGAATCCCCTCATCCTCTAACACAGAGTCGGACATCATAATTCTTGGGGATAGCAGGCTATTACGTAAACAGTGTGGCCAATGATAACAGAAGACCAATCTAGCATCTAATGGTGGTTCTTTGGATTTGAGAAGGTCATTGGAAGCCATTAGCAATCACACTGCTCCTTCTAAGTCTCAAAATCAAGAAGCATTATGTAGTCAAACTTATACCCACAATGTAGACTAAAGTCTATGTTTAGCTGGTGGCAACTGAATGAATAATGGCAAATTGGAAACTTGATGAGGGAGTGTTAGCCAAAGAATCAGGTCTGTGTAAGTTAGAAAGGAAGAGTTTGCTTGTGCTTTGGACCTGCAGAAACTACAGCCCTAAACAGTTGCTGTACTGCATCATAGCTTGTTCAGATAACTGGAAATATATCAATAGCTGAAGTGATGCTGTTATATACAGGAACCTGAACAGCAGCTTCTCTAATTTACCCACATGGTTGTTGTGTCCTAGAAAAGTCACAGCGAAAAGAAATAAATGAAGTGAATAAGACTAAACACCTTTGCCACTAGAATCTAACCTATGGAGGCAATGACCAGTTGGATCGGACTAATTGCATTTGCCCCTACCATCTACCTGTTAAAAGAAATGATCAGCCGGATTGGATTTATTTGCCTTTTCTCCCACCATCTGATCTATGGACACAATGGATGACTGTTGGCTTTCAACGTGTCAGCTTGAAGGAGAAAGACAAAAAATAATATCTGAGCCTTTCTACTGCTGCGAATCTAATATTTGCTAAACAAAAACTGTGACTCCGAAAGACACCTAGAGCAAACAAGCAAAGAACTGGATGACTGTATGTGTAAAAAAGAAAAAAACATTACGAATAAAATGTCTTAACAAACACACACAGACAAACCCCTTAGAGTACCTTAACAAAGTGCATCCACTCAATATGTACACCAAACTGACAACATTACAGCAAACATCCAAATAGAGAAAACAAAAGGCAGTTTTCCGATGCACATAGATGAACACGTCCTTGTTCAGATGCCCACAGTTTGTGTATACAGTTACCTTTTTACAGTATTGTGCATTCCATTTGACTCTGTTGCGATGACTATTTGTGTGTTGTCCCATCGCCATTTGGTAATATTAAAAAAGACAATTCTCTAAAAAAATAATAAAGTTCATATAAGCAGTGCTTGCCTTTCTTGGTTTGTAGATCTTTATCGGTGCGGCCCTACATCTGTCCAAGCTGTTAAACAAGGTGATGTGGACATGGACTATGACAGCCCATTTGTGTTCGCGGAGGTGAATGCTGACCTTGTCACCTGGATCGTTTATGATGATGATGAAGAGTTAATGGAGCCAGTTCACACTGATGTCAAATCTGTTGGCCAGAAAATTAGCACAAAGGCTCTGGGATCTGATGAGCGTGTGGACATCACTGATGCTTATAAATATCCAGAAGGTGAGAATTTATACCAAGTCTCAGGAAAATACTGTTTTCCTATTACTTGAGTGGATGTTCAAATGTCTTTGTCCTTTAAGTTTGCCCGTATGTTTATGTCAACCTCTATGTATTGAGAGGCTCAAATTCTAGGAACTACAGATTTTGACTGCAATATAAAATACTTTTCTCTATTCTGTTATAATTCTTACGTTGTGAGACTAACAGTGTATTCTTGTTTTGAAAATATTATTTTACGTTTTGGCTTGTAATGCTTTTAACTAAATGAGCAATAAAAATCTGTTACTTACTGTTTGCATGACTGACAAGAGATACACATCGTACATTATTATTTATTTACAGGGATTGCTGTTCATTCTTAATCATGTATACTGAATGTTACCATTTGTAATTATTAATTCATATAGGTTTATTGACATTTTTCGTCTGCAAAGTCATGAAAAAGTTTTAAATGTGAAATAAATCTAATATATTGATTAGATTAGTGAGTGAATGGGTGACCACATTAGTGAGTCACTATGTACACTTTCATATTGCACTTTCTCCAAATACAGTATAATATGTCAAAGGATTCTCTTGGTGGAAGTCTTAAAGACTGATAGCTGGTCTCTCTGTCTAAACTGAACTTCTTTCTCCTTTGAGCTCCTCCAAATAAAATAATAAAACCCCAGTTTTCTATGGTCAGCCAAACTCCAAATGTACAAAATGGGATATAGTCTGTTCAGTATAGAAGCATATCTCTTAACTGTATGTTCTGTATTGGCACCACGTTTCCGCACTTCCACCTCCACATTGTGCCAACGGGTAACGGCTTTAACCACGGACCCTAAACTATGCATGGCCAAACAATGCAAGCGGAACCGTACATGTCTGAACCCTGCATTTGCCTTTAAAACGCATATGCGTGGTTTAGACGTTAATAGTAGTTAGCCCTCGAGACTCAAAGCGAATGGGCGGGGTGTGGTAGATGTTGCAGACTAGGAGAGACTTCCTGAAACGGCGAGGAACGGCTTGGTGAGAACGTTTCAGGGAGTCTTGGGGTCGGCCGGTTGGGGACGTTTGTACAGTTTTAGGGCTCAGGGTGGGTGGTCAGGGTACTTTATAGGGCGGGGTAGCAGGCTTTAGGGCTTATGGCAGGGGGCTGGGTAGTTTGCAGGACGGGGGGTCAGGGTACATTTTAGGGATGGGGCGGTTTTAGGGCTCAGAGCGGGGGACTGGGGTGTTTTTTACGGCTGGGGTGCAGGTTTTATGGCTCGGGCAGGGGGTAAAGGCCATTTTAAAAGGTGGGGGCTGGGGATTGTTTTTGGGGCTGCATGTCACTTTTACGACTCAAGGAGAGGTGCTGAGGTGTTTGTAGGACTGGGATTTTGGGTCGTACTGAAGGCAGGGGTGTCATATAGCTCCTGTATATCCTTATATCGTGTTAAGTTAGCATAGGTACATTTGAGGTTTAAACGCCATTTTTCTTTCTTGCAACTTCTGCACACGACACTTGATTGTTGACTTAGCTTTCAACCTAGTAGTTTGCCGTGGTTTATGTGAGAATAATATGTTATTGCTCTGATATCAGCTTTGCTTAATAAACTATGTCTGCACGAAGAGTGCTGAAGTTTCAGGAACAACACGATATGGAATTGTTATGAGGTCTGATCTCCACGCCTTCATAGTCATAACACAAGTGCAGCCTTTGCCAACTCTGGCTTCAGGCGGGATTGATATTGCTTTGCACGAGGCACATAGAACACACTTGATGCGGTGCACATGCAGAGAGAGCTGGTGTATGCTGATGTGATTCCTTCATGCTAGGACACTAAGGTATGGGCCCGCCCTAAAACAACCCAAAGAGACCTTCTTAGCTAATAATATAATATATGTGTTAGGGAGGGTGAGATATAAGTGTTGTTAACTCTTATTCATTACAGCATGTTAACATGCTGTCACCATTCGCTTTTTATGTCTTAGTAACTATGCTGATAATTTTGATACTGATAATAAGTATACTCGTATTATCTAAGATACTGCGCCTGAGAAGACGGCATTAGTAAATAAACATTTCAAATGCACATGTGTCTTCTTTACTCCATGTTCTGGTTTGTAATGATAATATAACAAAAGAGTGTTCATGAGTTCCACGTACCCTGAGGTACTGTAAGTTCATGTTCTGGTTTGTCTAAACATTGGGAGTTTGATATGTCCAATGAGACACTGTAGCTAGCTCGGTAAGGGGTGAGTTGGTTGCTAAGGTAAGTTTTGGGACACCCTAATTTGCCGAGGTTCCACTCCTCTGGGCACAGTTCTGTGTGAGTACAGAAACCCTGCGACATGGCGCCCAACGGTTTCGGTGGTCTTATATCATGACACTCGAGTAGTTTATCGTGCATACCTTAACCCCTTCACCTCCGTTTCCGGAAAGCGGGGTGTCGGTGAAACCTACCTATTTTTTGAGATAGGTCTTTTTTCAAGCTTGATTCTTTCTTAACCACTTGGCTGCTATGCGTTTTCCCCCCCGGTGCTGGGATCCTCCATTTTCCATTATTCATGACGAGCTGGGCTCGTCATGAGCGTGCGAGGAGGCTACACCATGACGAGCCCAGCTCGTCATGAGCGTGGAAGGGGTTAAACGGTTTCTTTGAATTACTACCCAGTTGTGCTACAAAGTATTCTTTGTGTTTTCTAGTTTCCAGTGTTGTCATGGCGGCAGTGGCCATTGCGCAGCATAGTCGCGTGGCGGTGCGCAACCATCTTCAGACGTACCAAGTACCGGTAGATGGGATGGCTGTAATTTTCGTGGTGTGTGCAGATCCGGCGTTCCCTTATGAGTTGTTTTACTCTTGGGTTACGTTTCCGGCTGTGGACGCTAATTCTGGTTTGTTCCACTCCTACACCGCCTCGGCTGTCCCGGCTGAGTATACACCGTACAGAGCATTGGAAATACCTATTGATCATTGGCAGCATCGAGTTTGGTTTGATGGCGCCCTCCCCCACTCTTTGTCCGCGGCGAGGTTAGGTCCACTCTCAATTCCAGGTACAAATTGGCCTGCGTTGGGTGGCTTTACCCCGCACCCGAATCACGGCGCTTGTACCCTGCAGGAAATTCGTAGGCTGCATGTTGTTTCCATTTCCGTGATTCGTGCATTAGTGCAATACATCGGTCGCCACCTGCCTGGTGGTCCCCAGGGGGGTGCGGCCGTTCCCGTGGATCGAGGCGGAATGCGTCTCAATCCAGTGATGGTTAATTCGGTTTTTGGTGCTCGTCCGGTTGACAACGATGACTTCCCCTTCAGGCTAGCTGAGAAGTTTGATCAACTGGAGGCGGTTTTTCCGAATTCTACTCCTGCTGATAAGCATAGAATGTTGACGATTACTCTACCGAAGGATTTAACTCCTGAACTTGTTGACTGTGAAAGCTGGGGAAAAACATTTGCGGCAGTTTATACAAGGTGCTTCGGCACCCCGTCTATGACTGCCCTGCCTGACATCATTAGACGTGTTCAGAATGATCACGGTCCAGAGGCAGCGGTTGAATTGGGTATGCGCCTGTGTGGTTCTTTTGAGATTGTATGTGATCTCATTCTCTCCAATGTTAAAGGAGATGCAGTTAACTTTCAGGTGTCGAATGCTTTGGCTGCTCTGCCCGATGCCGACAAACCCCGCCAGTTAGCAAAGATTGTGGTGGCCGCTTATAAGACAATTGGCCGCACAAGTAGAGGTCTGAAATATTTTCCAGTAAAGGAGAAAAAACAACCTCAGGGACAATCTGCAGTGACAGATGTCCAGCCCAAGTCCAAAAAACAAAATTGGCCTAAGAAACAGACACAGGGGAAGCAGAATACACAGACTCAGGATTCTTTTCCTGCAGTACAAGCACCTGCGCCGACAGAAAAAGTTTATGATTTGCGCGATCGCGCGATGATTAAATCACCTGATCGATTTCAGGGTTCTGATCAACGCTCTCCTCGTTCCTTTCAGGAAACATCGGTCCCGAAGACCACTGGACGAGGGGGTGGACGTGGACGTGGTGGCCAACAAGGACGTGGTCAGTCCCGCCAGACGGACGGCGCAGTGAAGCAGGAGGATTCTACGCCTAAGCGTCCGCAGTTTGCGAAAAAGAAAGTCGCAGCCTTAACAGCGCATAGATATGCCACAGATAGTGAGAACGCGGCTTCGGAATCTGACGTGGGCTCTGACCTTGCTGGACAGCGCGGCGGAGATTACCATAGTCAGAGAGGCGCTCCGTCCACTACTGAAGGTGACAGCGACTGAAGTGTTTGTTGTCATAGAAACAGCCGATACGAGATTAGCTCCCCCTGAAAGACTTTTTGAAATTGTCCTGTTAATTGAAGGTGACATACAGCGTACTGTCAGAGGGGTATTTTGGGAGAACCTTTCGTCTACGTACGACATTTTGCTTTCCGAGGCTGACTGGCCCCCACCTTTTGTGCTCGCAGCGCCGCGAGGGGAGGAGGTAATCCTTCCCAGTTTCGCGCACACTGTCTCGACTGAGCATGCGCAGCATTTTGCAGAAGAGTGGGCTCGGGCTCTTGCACCGGCTCTCTACCGCAACCAATGTGGTTGGGACAAATTGTCCCCGTGCCACGAAATTCCTTTGCGGTCTGAGCCACAGCCTCAGCCTCAATATCCCATACGGCGTGAAGCTAAAGCTGCCGTCGCAGAAATCCTTGAACAATTGGAATATCAGGGAGTTATTGAAACGTGTGTGTCACCAATGAATAATCCCCTTTTTACTGTGACCAAACCTGACGGATCATATCGTTTGGTATTGGATTACCGCATTTGAACTCGCATTGCCGTAACTGTGCAGTACAGAATACTCACGGCTCTGCCCTAGTGGATAGTCTAGTGCGTAAGCGTTTCAAGACAACGCTTGACATTTCCAATGGTTTTTATGCCCACAGACTGGATGGCTTTAGCTCCCAATGGACGAGTTTTACGTCCGCTGGTGTGCAAAAATGCTTCCGGCGACTCCCTATGGGCTACAAAAATAGTCCTGGAGTCTTCACCTCCAGAATAGTCACTCTATTGGAGGGTATCGATCCAGATGCATGTTCTTATGTGGATGACATTTATCTCACAGACGACGAAATTTGGATGCATCTGTGTCGAGTGAATTCCATCATTTGTACCTTTGCTGATATGGGTTACAAATTTAATTTTGCAAAATCGCACATTGCAGAACACACGGTGTTGTTCCTCGGCTATGAGCTGAACAATGAAGGTAGAGGTTTGGCTCCTCACTTCTTAGAGAAGTGCGCACAATTGCGCGCTCCTACAACACTGAAAAAATTACAATCTTTACTGGGCTTTTTGAATTTTGGCAGAACTTACATTCCGGAATATGCCCAGCGTATCAAGCCTTTGTATGCTTTGATACAACCAACTTTCTCAAAATCATGCTGGCTGCCTGAGCATTCAGCCATTTTGCAATCCTTGCAGGCTGATCTGCTCGCTTCTAAATATTTACTGACTCGTGATAACCACACCAACCTGGTAATAAGAATAATTCCTGGGACGGTGGGTTTCACATACCTCACTTTTAATGAAGGTGACACAGTACCTATTGCTTACAAGTCACACTTGTACACTTCGGCTGAGTTGCGGTTTCCCACAGTGGAAAAGGTTTTAACTGCTGTACAGATGGCAATTCTTAAGGAACGAGCACTGTCTCAGGGGAAACGCATGCTAGTGGTAACACCCTGTCCTCATTTGGAGGCAGTCACGAAAGCCAGTGTACCAAATTCGAAAGCTTTGCACCCTCGGTGGATTCAGTGGGCTGCGTCATTGTCATCCACGGATGTCATGTTTATTTTTGACGCCTCCTTACGGTCGCAAGAGTACTTGCAGTATGAATTCGTTCATCCTGCTCCTCTGGCTATGCGACCTTTGGAGGACTTCCATTGCATCATTTACACTGATGGGTCGGCGCAGGTTGCGCATGGCTCTAAACATGCCTACGTTTCCGCATGCGCCATTGTGGTCGGTGCTATGTTGAATGATGAGTTCATTTCCAGGGAAGTGCACACGATGCCCCTGGGCGATTGCACCGCACAATTGGCAGAGCTTCGTGCTCTATTACTAGCGTTAGAGTACGCAGATCCAAGTGTTACTACTCTGATTGTAAGTGATTCTTACTACTGTGTCCAGTCTTACAATGAAAACTTGTTCTTTTGGATTCAAAATGATTTTCATGATTCAAAGGGTAGCACAATAAAACATAAAATGATCTGGGTTCGAGTGGCAGAGCTTAAGGCTAAGTTGCCACTCGTTTTTGTTATTCATACTCTCGGTCATCAGCGCGTAGGAGTTCACGCTGTTGGCAACTCGCTTGCTGATGAAGCAGCGAAATCAGCAGTATCTACATACTTAGTTGCAGCGGTTACTAGGTCTAAAACCAAGATTGATAGCGACATCTTGGCAGCGATTGCTGCCTCTGAGAAGGGAAGTAAACATCCTGCGGGATTCCCTTCGAAGTATAAATACCACTTAAGTCCCGAAAAGGTTCCTTTTGTGACAATTCCTGATGTTGGGGAACGGTTGATTCCCAACTCGGATCGCAGAGCAGACTTGATTACAGCGGCTCATGAAGGTGTGGCGTCTGCGCATGCGGGCGTCTCGGCCACTGTAACTCAATTACAACAACGTTTCTGGTGGCGGGGACTGTACAAACAGACACGTGATTATGTCCTTCTTTGTGACATATGCCAGCAGATTAAACCTTCAACTGCTACGCGTCCGCCACAGACTCAGTTGTACATTTCTAATAAACCGCTAGGCTGTGTTTATTTAGATCACTGCGGTCCTTTTTCATCTGATACTGCGTATAAGTACATCTTAGTAGCAGTTGACTCATGCACACGCTTTGTGTGGGTATGGCCACATCGCAGCGCTGATTCACGGACTGTCATTAGAGATTTGCGTTTCTTTATAGGGATTTTTGCCTGTGGTACCTTCCATTCGGATCAGGGTCCGGCTTTCGCCTCTAAGGCGTATAAGGATGCCATGACTTCAATGGGGGTCCAAGTCAAGTTTTCGTCACCCTACAGACCTGAGGGTAATAGTGTAGTAGAACGAATGAACCGTGATTTAAAGCAATCTTTGACAGCCCGAGTTATAGGCACTGGCAGAAACTGGCTGGCTCATCTCTATGGCGTGCAGCGTGCACTTAATAATCTCCCTAGAAGGTCTCTGGGTGGGCGGACCCCATACGAAATGCTCTTTGGCATCAAGATGTACGTCCCTGACCTTGACGGTCTAGACTCAGTGGTTCGCGCCACTTCCTTTGACGCAGATGAACATTGCAATGTTTTACAGAATCTACAAAAGACCAGAGACAGTCTTGCAAAGGAACATTTGCCCTCCACATCGGCTGATGCGTTGCAGATCCCGGTAGTTGGCTGGCTACCCCAGGTTGGAGAACTGGTTCGAGAGAAGATCGACAACAAGAAAGAGTTTGGTCCCTCCTATCGAGCACCAGTCCCAGTGCTTGGAGTGAAGGGCACAAGAACAGTCATATTACCACCACTTCCAGGTCGTAAGGAAAACAGGTTTATTTCTATTGACAATGTCAAGATACACAGAGTGGCCGATTCTTCTTAGCATGACACCAGCTGTTTCCTGTCCTTCCATTGTGAGAAATTCAATTATGCCCACTGCTTCTAATATTGAACCTGAAGTGGCCATCGAATTACCTGCTGTTTCCAGTCCTTTATTAAATAATTTACCGGGAACTAACATTGATGAGACAGACTATGCCTATCCCACTGATTTGTCCATACCTGACCTGCAAGCACGTTTAGCCACAGAATCCAGATTTTCTTTTGACTCAGTTTCTCTTACCTCAAAGGAACCCTCTCGTGTTGCAGTTTATGCAAGCCTGTTTAAAAAACATTTTTTGATACCACCTTGGACTTACATTTGGCTAGTCCTTGTTTCGATTTACCTTTTTATGTCAGTTGGTTTTGTGTTTTATTTTTTTCGAATCATCAATGGACATTATGTCGAGGAAAGAACATGCATTACTCATTTAAATGGAACTTTGGCCCCACTTTCCTCTTCACATTCTACACACAGATTAAAAAGAGACTTGACTTTGGTTAACATCACAGCATGGCCTGTCCTTGATGGAATCGTGTGGGATGCAGTTCGGTTTCAGATTCATGGCCCAACGGAAGTCGTTAATGTTCCTAATGTACTTAGAGTGAATATGGGGGATGTGGTGAAACAAAACATTCGTTCTGATGATTGGGATGTTAATGCTGTGGAAAGTTTGTTTTCTGATTTGAAATACTATGCTGCTTTTGATGCTGAGGATTTATATTTAGAATCTGCTAATTATGGTGAATTGTTCTGTTACCAACATTATGGCAATCACTTCTTACACAAAACGTCATCCCGAAGGGAAACTGTTAATTTCACTCAGTGGGAACATTGCCCAGCACCTAAACAAGGGAGTTCGGAAACATTTCTGAAAAAGTATACTTATTTCACTGACTTTAACCAGTCCAATCCCGAGTCCTTTTATTTTAAATTTCACAAACAGCCACTGTCCAAGGTTAGACTTACCGATACTAAATTATTGTATTCAAAGGCCTTTTTAGATCAATTGGTTACTGGAGGCTATGAGCTGTGGAAGGAAACAATAGACCTTAAATCAGTTTGGGGTTCAAGGGCCTGGCAGGTACAAGGCACTGAGGCTTTGCACCGTGCATGTCTCATCCCGAATCATATGTTGTTTTTGAATGAAACAATTTCCCAGACCACATGCTTTGGATTGGCTACATCTAAAAGGTTAAACACTCCGTCTTTCCCGGAGTTGGAGGAATATGATGGTTGGAGTAATTTTACTCAATTGTCAATTAGAGAATTACAGACTCTGCTTCTCAATTCCTCCTTTAACATTTCCAGTATGAATCCTAAAGGTTGGCTGCTTTGGCACCGTAGTGCAGATTCTTGTCAAAGTAGATTTTAAAATTTAACTGACGGTTTTAAGACTGTTAGATCTGATCCCCGGTTTGACTTGAGTCATACTGTTACCTCTTACTCTGTAGGCAAGTTGTGTCAAGCTTGGCTGAAACATTCAACTTTACCTGCGGTTAAGTATCACCTTTCCAAACTGAATTCAGACGTGGATTTGAATGATTTCATTAAAGGCCCAGCTAGTGGCAGGTCGAAAAGGTGGTTATATGGGGTTTACAATGAAATTTGGAAACTGTCACAGATTGAGGCTGCTACACGCCTTAGGGCTATTGATCAGGCGAATCTTGAGAAAGTGCTTGCAGTTGTTGACAATAGCATTAACGTGCTTTCCTCTAGAATTTACACATTGGATAATATTGTGTCGTCTGTTGTCGATATTGTGCATGATGAGGTGTCAGTATTATACCATGGTCAAAATCAATTACGGTCGATAATGCAGTTTGCATGGACCCTTCAAGCTCTGAAAATGGGTAAAGTTCCCTGGGGATACATGAACGTTTCTTCTTTATTTGCACCGTTTAATTTGACTGACAAACAACGCTTGCTTTCAATGCGTGATGCTTCCTTTTCTATGTTACATATTGAAAGGTTGGAATCTTTACCTTTTTCCGTGGCTGAAGCCACTGCTGCAACGTGGCTTATCCACGGTTTAATAACGCTGCCTTTTGCTTTATATAAATTTTCAAATTGCATGAAATATGTACCCATAGGTCGTTATGAGCCTTTAGGTAGCGGTTTTCTTCATGAAGTCTGGTCACTCCCATACACATACAGATGTTTCAAGAATGAACAGGAGGTTTATCTAACAGGGGAGGAGTGTACTGAGACGCCAGATCATTCTTTAATGTGTCGACACATACAGTTACACGGTTCATGCAATAAGGACAGGCCGAATATGGCTTGCGTTTTACAGGGCACGCCTGTTCCTGCTATCATCCCCACGTTTAAATTATTAGGGAATGGAAGTTATTTAATGCTCAATAATGAAGACTGTTGTGGGTTAATTAAAGGTATCCCTTTCATAGTTACAGTAAGTGAGCGGGTTATTTGCTGTAGAAATGTGCTTTACCCTCCCACACATGAACATAGAGATTCTTCCATCTGGCCAAGAATACCAACCTTGGGAGCAGAATTCAGCGGCATGGCAAGAATAAGAGCTCTTTTGTCCCAGAAAGAGGTGGCCTTGAGCTCGGCCCGTGAAACTTTCGTGCTCCACATTGCTAATACACGTACAGAAGTTCAGGCTCTATTAAATACTGATTTGCCTTTGCATTTCGGAGCCATGGTTCGTACTATCTTTAACGCATCCTCCACAAAGGGCCTATCACATTTTTTTAAAGTTGTTAGCAGTGGTCTCGTGACTTCCTTTGAGAAAATTTTTGGAGTCATCCCTGCTTTCTTCCATTCAATCTTTTCATCCTTGTTTGGAGGGTTCCCGTTTTTACTTGCACTAGCGGCTGGCGCCCTAGTGGTTTTCTGTCTTTTTAAATATGGATGCCCATCCTGTGCAAGACCACGCGCAACTGCTGCTGACGCGGTTCCGCAATCGCATGCTTGAATATTATGGCACACTGACGTTGGCGACTTTGAGCACGGCATTTGGATTATCTTTTCGATTCTCCTATTTCACCTGTGTCCAACCTGTTTTTCACTGCCTGACCTGTGATTTCCAGTGGGCCATTGATTTGTGTCTCTGCGGACCGGTTTCTCCTGACGTCGATTTTAATCAACTGATGAGTCCTATCATTGCTCACGAGTTGGTTTGTTCTGACGAGAGGATTATGGCCTTAGCAGTGGCGCATGGACTAATTGGTCCCTGGGATGTGTTGTCGGCAGCACGGAATTTCTTGGAACTGAGTTTTCTTGAAAACCCACCGAGCTGTCCTCTGATGGTTATAGAGGATCCGGTGCTGGAAGAACACGTATGTTCCTTTCATCTTTTAAATTGGATGGCTGAACTGTTTTCGGATGAGGACAGTGACTTCCTATTGGAAGCTGTTGCTACTTACTTTTCATATACAGTTTTGTCATAGACACTGCTTCGGATTGACGTGCTGATTAATAGCATTAATTGATTTTATTGACTTATTTGT
Organism: Lissotriton helveticus; assembly: GCF_964261635.1. Lineage (NCBI taxonomy): Eukaryota > Metazoa > Chordata > Amphibia > Caudata > Salamandridae > Lissotriton > Lissotriton helveticus. The sequence goes on along the minus strand of NC_136068.1, from coordinate 283,390,323 downwards.
CAAGAACTTTTTGTTTTCGTTTGCCTATTGGCTTGAGCCACGTTATATTTTTGGGCTATTTTTTAGCATTACTTTTTAAAGTTTGGTTTCGACTCATGCTCGTTTACTGTTGAGTTCTGCTCTCATGTGATGGCACTTCTGTTATCATATTTAGTCCGTTCTCGGATCATGGGGGGGTGTCATATAGCTCCTGTATATCCTTATATCGTGTTAAGTTAGCATAGGTACATTTGAGGTTTAAACGCCATTTTTCTTTCTTGCAACTTCTGCACACGACACTTGATTGTTGACTTAGCTTTCAACCTAGTAGTTTGCCGTGGTTTATGTGAGAATAATATGTTATTGCTCTGATATCAGCTTTGCTTAATAAACTATGTCTGCACGAAGAGTGCTGAAGTTTCAGGAACAACACGATATGGAATTGTTATGAGGTCTGATCTCCACGCCTTCATAGTCATAACACAAGTGCAGCCTTTGCCAACTCTGGCTTCAGGCGGGATTGATATTGCTTTGCACGAGGCACATAGAACACACTTGATGCGGTGCACATGCAGAGAGAGCTGGTGTATGCTGATGTGATTCCTTCATGCTAGGACACTAAGGTATGAGCCCGCCCTAAAACAACCCAAAGAGACCTTCTTAGCTAATAATATAATATATGTGTTAGGGAGGGTGAGATATAAGTGTTGTTAACTCTTATTCATTACAGCATGTTAACATGCTGTCACCATTCGCTTTTTATGTCTTAGTAACTATGCTGATAATTTTGATACTGATAATAAGTATACTCGTATTATCTAAGATACTGCGCCTGAGAAGACGGCATTAGTAAATAAACATTTCAAATGCACATGTGTCTTCTTTACTCCATGTTCTGGTTTGTAATGATAATATAACAAAAGAGTGTTCATGAGTTCCACGTACCCTGAGGTACTGTAAGTTCATGTTCTGGTTTGTCTAAACATTGGGAGTTTGATATGTCCAATGAGACACTGTAGCTAGCTCGGTAAGGGGTGAGTTGGTTTCTAAGGTAAGTTTTGGGACACCCTAATTTGCCGAGGTTCCACTCCTCTGTGCACAGTTCTGTGTGAGTACAGAAACCCTGCGACAGGGGACTGGGGTTTAGGGCCCTGGGCGGTTGCTAGAGTGTAACCTTAACCATGCATATATATACCTTTACCAATTATGCCAATACAACTAAATTCTTTGTAAAGGCATGCCTGGTAAAGGCATGCGTGGTAAAGACATGGTCATTGTTATGACCACGTTGTTCAGGCATGCGTGGTTGGGGATTGCATGGCTCCGACATACGACTTGTGCATACTCTCCCTGTTCCAGTACCACTAATAATAATAATGTGGGATATAAAGCACATAGCTACTTCTTACAAAGAGTCCCAGCACTACAATGACGACTCCTGCAATAATGTTGCCCATCCCACAGGATAATTCTCACCTAGATCCAACAAGCCAGGTTTTTCGATAGGGCTTGCCGAATTACCACAGGAAGAGAGTTCCAGAGTTTGGGCTGAGAAGTCCAAAGGAACAGCCTGCTATTTTGGGTCTTTTAAATTTTAGGTTTCTATATGGTACATAAGGTTTCACAAACAAATGAAGATAGTGTGGGCCTTGAGAAGAAAGAGCCTTATAGTAGTAACAGATTGCATTAAAGATTACTCTTTACTTCACCAGCAGCCAGTGCAACTTTTTTAGTCTGGAACTGATAAAGACCCTTTTGGGTAGCTTGAGCAGTGCCCAATCTGCAGAGTTCTGAACCTGTTGAAGGCTGTTCAGATGGGGTTGGGATACACCCAAGTAGCGGACATTGCAGTAGCCTAGCCTGGATATCACCAGGGCCTGGTTTACCATTTTATGGGCAGATTAAGCTAAGAGATCGAGGATTTTCTTCAAGGATCTCAACATCCCAAAACATTTCCCTGTGAGGGAAGTGATCTGGGCATCAAAAGAGAGTTTTTTGTTGAACAAGATGCCCAGTATCAGGTGGGATAGACGAAGAGTATAGTATCATGCACGTTTTTCTAACACTGAACCCACTCTCACCTCCATCTTTGCATTTACTGAGGTGGCTATCGCCATATTCTAAGAATGCAGATGCAGTAAAATAAGCAACATACCCACTTCTGAAAGTGCATCTTCAAATTCATTAGTCTTTTCGGCAGAGCTTCAAGTCTGAGTGTAGATCAGCAAAGAAGGGAAAGAAACACTGAGTGAAGGAAGCTGCCTTTCAGAATCAACATACTTGGAGAAAACAAAGTAAGTCGCTAGCCAAAGTTGCAGAGGGAAATTGATTCACAAATGTCAGCATTGGCTTGAATACATTCAACAGAATAAAATCAAGGATTATTCTTGAACCTTGGTGTTTTAATGGTACCGAAAGTCACCCAATATAGCCTTAGCATTTATTATTCTGATACATCCTCAGTGTAAGCACCGCTTATCTAATCAATCAAGAACTAATGTGGGATGAAAATAGTAGAAAATTGATGTTCTCTTTTTGTGTTGCTAGTTAACCACAGGGTGAACCGCTTCGGTGTTACATTCTGAATATTATTAATCAGAATAGAGAGGCACTTTTTAAAAAAAACAACACCACTTCACTTTCTGCTGATAGTGATATATATGGACTGTCTTATAATTAAGCTCATTTTGTAAGTTGTTTAACAGTTACGGTTATGTAAATTTACATCGTTGAAAATGAGATAAGTTAACCACTTAACAGGCATTGGTGGTAACAAGTGAAAATACAGTTTGTCCAATACCTGATAACCAGAAGAATGAATTTATGGGGATGGAAAGATGAACTCCATGTTCACTTGCTTTATTATCATTGGATACAGCCTACCTTCTTGGATTCAGTAGGGTTTATGACTGTTTGTAGGTGTCTTTTTTTGGCTGTCGTTCCATAACTTCGACTTAGTTGTGTTCAGGATCTCAAGTAAGCCAAGATAGAACAGTCTGTCGTGCTGTACGGACAATGAAATAAGAAACATACCTAACTTGTGTTTCCCCTTTTCCCTGCTTGATTAGGATCCGAAGAGGAAAGAGAAGTATTTTTAAAGGCTCGGGAGAAGCTACTCAAAATGCATGTAATGGAAAAAAGAGACAAAAGAAAGGGCAGTTTTGGCAGTTCAAGAAGAGAAAGAATGAGGAATTTCGGCAGGATGTCTGAATATGTTAATGGCCGCCGAAGGAAAGCAAAACATCCACAAATATCAGGAAAGTTCAAGTTGTCTGAGCGCCCGTTGATCAGTGAGGACATCAATGTGGCATTAATTCTCAAAAACCCAACTTCGAACCGCAAAACTATTCATGTGAATATCAGCTCTTCGACTGTCAAGTATACGGGACAACCAACAGCGGAAATATTTAGAGACTCACATGATGTCACTGTGAAACCCCGCAGTGGTAAGTTTGAAAATGACTGCAGGGTCAAATTGAAAACTGGAAATATATAATATTCAGAACTCATGAGTTGGGGGAGGGGGGTGTGTACGCAATCCAGAGCAAATGAAGCAAGTATTCCCAGGTGCAATGGTAGTTAATTCTCATTAAGTAACTGAAGTGGGTCCCCTGACCATGCAAGCATTCACACATCACCCTTCTCCTTTGTCCAAGTCCATATATCATTAAGATCTGATTCCTTGGAATTAAAACGTTACCAATGACTTCCAAAGAGCAGGTTACATTTATTACCACCCGCTCTCCCACTAGTTGCAGTTTTTTTTATCTGCCTGAGAACAGTTAAGTCTCCATCATACTTTTATGCCTCTACTGTGTTTAATGTTTTTGCAGTTTGAAACGCTTCCACTTGTCTTATGGAGAATTCTATATAAAAGCGAGTTGAGCTTAATGAGGTTCTGTGAGGATCTTTTGCAGCACAATGCCTTAAGATGGCTGGAAGGTGAAGTAACTAATGACATACCACATGATTTTTGAGGCTCCAGACACACGAGGGAGCTGGTACCCAGAGGCTCAGCTCTCCTTATTGGTGCATGGATGATGCTGATCTGAATGCATAACAGCTGGACACCCAAGAGTCTTTGCTAAAATGGATGCATTGATACCACAAGGCACACCCCAGAAGGGTCACGTAGAAGCTGCAGCATAGATCTCCCCAGTGCAGCTATCTGAAAGTATAATGTATTGTGCTGAAGCATAACTTATTGATATGTTTCTGATATAAGGTACATTCTGCCAACAGATACTTGAGTGATCTATGTATAACTTTCTTGGGAAAGTGGGTGCACATTGCATGCAGTTGGAACACGAGGCTCAAGTGAGGGCAGCGGATTTTTTCACGTATCCACAAGAATCCAAAGAACAAGTTTATCCAAGGGTCTTCCTAGTAAACAAACAACGCAGTGCAAGTTCCAACTGAAAATAATAAAACAGTGCACAACATTTAAACCATATATAACAAAACTAAACTGGTTTGCCTTATACCGTCAGAAGAAATTAGTTGGACACTGATTTTCCTATTTAGAGGGACACTTGTGACTTAAGTCTCTTGAAAAGCAAAAGCACTAAAGAGCTTTGATGTTTCACCCTCTTTCCGGTATTGATTTCCAACAGGTTCTTCCTAGGGCCCAAAAATGGGTAAACCATGGGTAGCTTAAAGAGAGTTGAGTGGCGGTAATGCGGCTGCAAATAACAACTAGGAGAGAACAAATCAACTATTCTGTGAATCTAAAAGGCTGGGCCCTGCTCCTTGCCGTGTCTATTTCCACTAATACTGGAGGGCTGTGTGAGCTCCTGATATGGTGTTACCATTTCTGGCCCTGAGGAAGATCATATTGGATACCAATGTCGCAAAGGGGTAGGAATGCCGACGATCTTTAGTGAATTTAGTTCTCAAGAGTCTGATTCATTAGTGGTATACTATCATTAGAAGGTGTATGTCAAATTGGGTTCAGTTTCAATTAGAGGACTCTGTCAATGAGGATTTGGACTCATCATAACAAATGTTACTGGTAGGTTATCGCGGCAATGTCTGGCATACTCAAGATGTCACAAATAAAATACATACCATAAAATCACCCCTGGCTCAAAGAGAGAGTGCTACAGGAAGTAATCTCAGATTAATTTTGTTTGCCCTGATATATGATGCAGCCATCATGTAAAGTTACGGTTGCTCCACACATTACAAACCATCCTAGGTTCATCAGATGCTTAATACTTTGCCCCAGAGTTAATCATTTTTCATGCCACACAGTATGCACATGAGTTGGACAGCATTGCACAAATGTTAAAACAATGCAGACCCATAGTTACTAAGATTGAAAAGTTGCTGGTGAAAACTCCTGCACCAGTGCAAAAGTGGCTGCCATGTATCACGCACTGCACCGCACCCTGGTCCAGAGGCAAGTGAGAGCGGTTCAGTGTTTGATTTGCAATGGAAACATACTCATTGAGCACATTATTATTATTATTATTAATAAAGTTTTATATAGCGCGAACAAGATCCCAAAGGATATCAGAGCGCTTTACAAAAGGGTGGAAAGAAGGTCAAACCCAATATCAACATCAAGTAATAATACAAAACATGAATAATCGCATGATTCACATACAAATGACACAAAGGAGAATAATGCAATAATCAGTGCAGGATCTGTAATTGGTCCTTCCTGTAAAGTTGATGTTTGGTGGCATTGTTGGTGATTTTTACATGAAGACTATAGCATAACCATGGCAAACAATATTTACAACCCACTTGTCTGTGAAAATAACTTCCCAATTTTTCAGGAAGTCATCTGTTCTCCTCCCTACAGGAGTGTTGTGAGTGTGGAGAGGGAAGCTCAAGTCACTCAGAGAAGCCTAAGGCAAATCCTCTAGAGTTTCCATCTCTTGGTTTATCTCTGCCTCAAAAAAAGGACTTTGGTTGTTGTCGCCACTGCCAATGGCCTGGAAACTGTATATTGAACTTTACTCATCTTTCATCTATGTTGACATTAGATATTTCTCTCAAGGACAACAAATGGTTCAGATGCATTGAATGTGTACTGTTGCTTTACAGCACAAATGCAATGTGTAATATATATTTATATTTTAGAAATGCAAACATTTTGAAGTTCTTCGCGTCTGCTTGACGTATGCATTAGTTTTTTATGCTAAGCCCATTCTCGATAGGAAGCCCTTTCTCGATAGGTTAGTAGACTGGACTTTGCATCAAAATCTATTGTGTATGGTGATTTGCCCCAGAACACAAAACAGAAATTAGTTCACACACAGCACTTTGCGCTGTACTAGCGGTGGTGCAATGTCTTCGTAAATTGGGCCCTTGGCTGCCATAGCTTATTGTTCCCCATTAACACTGTCTTACTTAAGCATTTCAATTTTAGTTTACTTAGGCTTGCCCTTTGAAGCAGTTTTGTTCTCTGATCATTATATTTGTATTCACACACAGTCCCATCCCTCACCTCTACCAAATAGCAGTGTTCAAGAAGAACTAATCAGCAGCCCACGAGGTCCTAATGGAATGTATACATTAGCCCTGCCTAAATCCTCCCTCATTACATTTACTGAGTCTCCACCTTCCAACCACAGTAATGCAGGCAGTATACTTTTTCTCTTTTGTCCTCATGCTCCATTTAGTGACATGCAACCTGGGGCACCAATAGTGGGCCACACTAGCTCCAATACTCATACTGCATGAGTCCTATTACTTTACATGTGTTCCACACTCACTGTACATACCTGCTACCAGCGCAAGATTCTAGGTTTTACATAATGGTATAACTTGTCACAAGAGGCGTCCGTCGGCTCGCCTTTCCGTAATACAGAGAAAAATGTTGGGCTGGCTATATCCACCATTGCCGCCATTACTTCTGGATAAATTATTGCTCCCATGTTATAGTGTTCAGTGGTAGTTCTGTCAATTGTGGATTTAAACAGTATAAGCCGTAATTTGTTATATGCATAAAGAGCGTTGTATGCAAACCTATGTGTCGAGGTAGAAGCACTTATATTTTAGCACTCTAAATCCACTCCCAAGAATACAGTAAATCAGTAGAAAGATAGCCCACTCCTGGTTTTAATCAAACAACGGTATGGTTAACGTGGTGCTGATATTGTATAATCTTTAATGCCCCTAATTGTCCCTAGAATCTGTATCCCTCATTAAAGATACTAGGGTCCTCATTTATGAAAAGTGACGCATCGCTGCGTGCAACAGCGATGCTTCACTTTTCATTGCGCCCTCCTTGCGACATGCTGGATGCTTCATATTTACAGTATGGCGCATCATGTCGCAAAGAGTTACAGATACGTCAGTATTTCTGATGTATCTGTAGGTGCAAAAATTATTCTGGAGTGTGTCACAAAAGTGACGCAACTCCATTAATGGGTCATTTCAAATGGGCAAGTCCCATTTCAAATGTGCCTGCATCAGTCTTAAGCCTGCTGTAAGGCTCATAGATTTCACGGCGTCACTTCTACGAGGCTTACTTGCGTCAGAACGCCCACCCTGCATACATTATACCTGACGCAGGGGTTTACAAAGTGACGCATCTATCTAGATGCGTCACTTTGAAAAATATGTCACAAGATGGCGCATTTTTTACCCTGCTGCTGCGTCAGAAAAAGTGACGCACCCGCGTCGAAAAAGTGGCGCACAGGCTCATAAATAAGCCCCTAGGTCTTTTAAAAGGACGCTCATCTAGAAAACGCTGTGGCATGCTTCATTGTTGAGTCCTTGTCCAGACTCTAAACACATTGTGGTGGGCTGAACCTATGTAGAAGAGGTAGCTCTTTGGATACCGTTCTTGACACAGGATCTGTGAAGCTATTCTATTAAAATTCTCTAAAGAAATACCCAGTGTTCTAAATTGTATTTGGAGGGTATATTGGCAACATTAAAAACACAAGGTGGATTCCCGTGGGATACATTATTACTCCCGCATCTATATCTGTTGGTCTCCATATTTCAGTTGGTTACTTATATGTCCATCAGGGTCACCCAGCTTTCATCAGGACCAAGCTGGAGTTTCCAGGTCGGCATTTTCTCTTCTGCTATTGTTCATGTAGTATACATAGGACATATTAATCTTAGACCTTGATTTGGATGAGGAAGCTGGTGTTAGAGAGCGTATTTTCTTTTTAAGTTTAATATTGCGATTGTGTAGAACATGAAGCCAGTTACTGCAGCATCAGTTCTGTCCGTGCCTGGAGGACTCTGTCCTCCAGACAGATAAAATGTAATACAGAAAATTTGTGAATGCTCTCAAACTTTATTGATTGTAACATCCTCGTGATTTTTGTCCTTCGGAGTCACTTAGAAATGTCTTCCTTTTGGACTAACAAATGTCTTCTCTTTGTTCTTCTGGTCTTCAGAGGAACGCATTCCAGTTCTCATCCCTTCATCAGATTATGAACACGACTTGACAAGTGACAATATGGTTGAGGTGGCAGCTGTGTGTGAGGTGAAGAATGGAGGGAAACTGCTAGTGCGGAAACGTGTGTCCCTGGGACAACCTCCTCTCGACATTAAGGTAAAGAGCTTTTTTAACTCATTATATTTGTACCTTTTGGTTGTACAAAAAAAAACATAGAGCAAGAAGAAACCTTCCAGGCTTGTTGATAGGATATTCACAAAGTACATGGATCAAATTTGGGATTCTATGAACTTGAAGTTTAAGGTGCTGTTGTCCATCATATCTTCGGTTTTCGGAGCTAAAACTGTAGTTGTACATGTGCTGAAACTGGCAATTAGGGAACTTAAACATGTCCCCCTGATTGCATGTATTTTGCAACCAACGTAGTTGTGGAATGGCTTGCTGGACAGGTAAACAGAATAAAACGATAAAAAAAGAAAATCAGTATAGTCAAGTCAATTCAATTAAACTTTATTCGGATACAGTTTTGTGTCCATAAAAGTATACAAGTAATTAAAATCATTATTTAAAAACCGTTAAAATATTTAGTACCAAATATGACACAGGTAAAATACATTTTGTAGTAAAAAGAGCCGTAACTATCCATTAGCAGCAAGAATTCATATAGAAAAGACACATAAACAAAGACAACGGCAGACTTGTGAAGCCAATAGTTTCTATTGCGACCCCAGAACACAGTATATCATTATATATGTTACACAGAGTCAAAGTTAGCTCGATATCTAACACACACTTTTAAAAATTGGGCTATTGGGACAATGTTGTACTCTATGTCCAGTCATTGTAGGGCAAGAAGGGCCGGACGACAGTGCCGCAAGCCCATGAGTTTCACTAAAGGGATGATCCATCGCTTACGTGAGAATTCATAATAACTGCAAAAAAAGACTATGTGGAGTAACGATTGCTCTGACTGCCCGTCACATGGGCAACAGGGCAGGGTACTAGACCAGTCTTTTATCTTTGGAAAAGTTAACTGCCGATGGAAAGTATTAAAACGGAAACGCGTCAAAAGATATTTATCATAGACAGTGACACTGGTTAGTAGATAAGGCTGGATCCCATGGGAGACTTGCACCGAGACTAGGTGGAGATTTGTAGGTTTAATGATCTCTGATGCCGAACGAAGCTCACGGAGATGGGATAGACACACATCTTTCAGTTTTTTACGTGAAACTTCAGTTATGGTCTCGGGGGTTAGAAAGGCTGTTTCCATGTTTACATCTCTAAGGAAATTATAAACATAAAGTAACCATGGGATATTTTTCCACTTATCCAGTGTGAGGCAGTCAGAAATAAGAAAACGTGTAAGGTTACATTCTAAAGTTTGCCAAAGACGGTGCCATAAAAGAATTAGTTCAACAGCAATAAGATCGGTAATATAGTCCTGACCCAACTCCATATGACAGCCGAAGGTTGGGGAGCTTTTTGGGGCTGCCAGGAGATACCGCAGGAAGCCGTTTTCTACTTTTTGAATAGAATCTGAGTTTACATGTCCCCATACCCCTGCCCCATACATTGCCACTGGGCAGCACTTAGCCCTATAGATCTGGATGAGTTCCCGTGAGGGGCGCTGACCCAGTTTTTGGGCAAATGTAACCAAAGCTGTTGTAGCTCTAAGGAACCCCATCTTTCTGGCTAAGAGAGCTGAACACCAGCTAGAAGTGTTGTCTATCTGGATTCCCAAGTAAGGGTATGAGTTTACGCTTTCCAGGGTATTATTATTAATGTGAGCGCCACCAAGATGTTTGATGCGTTTCCCCAAGTGCATAACAAATGTTTTCTTCGTGTTTACTTTTAGATCTAAACTTGCCATGAAGATACTGTATCTGTCAAGAAGGCATTGGAGTTGGCGAGGGGTCCTGGCCATGATGACCGCGTTGTCCGCGTAAAGCAATGCGGGTATTGGACGACGGCCTATCATGGGCAGGTCCTTGCTACCTTCGAGCATCGCAGCCTCAAATCCATTCGTGTAAAGATTAAAAAGAAAGGGTGCCAGAACGCACCCTTGTCTGACACCCTTGGCTACTTGGAAAGATGTTGTAAGTCCCGTCCCCCCCCCCCCGTGCCGTACCGGACTTTAGCTGTGGCCCCTTGAATAAAATATACCAAGGGAGGATCTACCCCCATAGACAAGAGGAGTTTCCAGAGTTTGCTGTGAGAGACGCAATCAAAAGCCGCCGAAAGATCGACGTATGCTAGATGCAGCCTCCTCTTCTTTGCCCCAACATATTTACCTACCAACAAAGATAGGTTTAAAGCCTGCTCCACTGTCCCCAGACCCTCTCGGAAGCCAAACTGCAGGTCAGAGATCACTTGGTTACATTTGGCCCAGTCTTGGAGTCTTTTAAGAAGAAGCCGACCCATAACCTTGCCTGTTGAGTCCAGGAGGGAGATGGGACGATAACAGGCAGGGCTATTACGGTCGTCTTTTTTAAAGATCGGAAGCAGTATAGATGTTGTCCAAGACTTGGGTGGGCCGATTTTAGTGGCCGCTTCAAAGACCTTTGTGAGGATGGGGGACCATAAATCTAAGTTATTTTTAAATATGTCGACAGGAACGCCGTCGGGGCCTGGAACTTTGCCACACTTGGAGGATTGTAATGCATTAAGTACCTCTTCGAGATCGAAATGAAGATTGGTAGAAATAGTTCTGCTTTGGCGATTTTGGGGAACCGGCAACTCCTGAATAGCTGAGGGGAACTGTATTGGGGGTTCTTCCAGGGTGCCAAAAATCTTGGAAAAATGTGCTACCCAAGCATCTTCACCCACTGCTACCTCAATCCGGGGAATTGATTGCTGATCAGTTAAAAAAGGTGATCTTACTATTTGCCAAAAAGTGGCTGAGTCCTTAGGGGAGCAACTGCGGTTGAGCTTACCCCATAGTTCTTTCTTAATGTCTACCTTACAAGATTTAAGTTCTTGTTTATAGAGCTTTATTAGCCTAGAAACTTCCCCCTTATCCATAACGGTGTTAGTCAGGGCTTTCTTTAATGAAAGGTACACACTCCTTGTAGCGTGGTTAAACCATCTCTTTTTTGTTTGGTTGGGGCCCTTAGTTTTACGAAACAACTCTTTTTTAATTTCGGTGGTAATGGCAAAGAAACCAGTCAATACCTGGGCAGGGTCCGACTGTGGGGTTAGGCACACTTCAACAGATGGGAGAGCACGTTTCAGTACTGCGGAAGTAACCTTTTCAGGATCCACTTTGTCCCATTTAATTGCGTACCCATTCAGTTTATTTACTCTTAATGACTCCTGTGATAAAAGTGTTTGCTTGTTACGTAATACGGACATATTAGGGATGGTGAGAGTGAGAGTATTGGGAAAATGATCACTACTAGCGTTGGTGCCTGTTCGAAAGGTACATAGTAGTTCTTTAGTGGCTTGGGACACCATGATGTAGTCAATCAGAGTTGATAGACCCCTACCATTAAATGTCTGGGTAAAAGGCACAGGGGGGGGATACTAGCTCATTTGCAAAGCCCATGTCTAGGTTAAACATTATTTCAGTAAGAGAGTTCCCTAGTTTTGTATGAGGGAAATGTGTTAGACTAAGGCCCGACTCGTCAGCAATACCACAATTGGGAGCAACCCCGTCCTTACAAAGATTCAAGTTAAAGTCCCCTCCCAGACAATGCCTATAGTAGAGGTAGTATTTTTGAGCCGCTCTTCCATTAAGAACAGGAAAATATTTTCCAGAACTGGAAGTACATCCTTTGGAGTGAGATTATTATAAAAGTTCACTATATAGAACACATGAGTTTTATTTGGAGTTATTTTAAGGATCTGAAAGTGGGGGTTGCTGTTCGTTAATTTAATATTGGAGATTTGCAGATATAGTCAAGTCAAAAAGTTTATTGTATGATTAATTAAAATCTTTACAATCATCCCAAGAAATAAAATTGACTTTACCGTCACGATTAATACCAAGCAACATTAAAAAATTACCCATTAATTATATAACTTGTGATCCATCTAATTGGCTAACATATAAAATGTTATAAAATCGATAGTTAAAATTTAAATATAGTCCAGTTTCTATGATCCTGCCGTCTAAGTAAGCTCTTAATTTATTTTACATTCAGTCCTTGTGTTGCGCAGTTGGGCCGTAATTCCGGGCCTGGATGAACTTTCACCTCTATTTTCCTCCTGCTCGGCTAGCCATAAGCGTTTTCTTACCTCTGCCAGGAATTTTACTCCCCGGCAGGCCAAAATTATGGAGGAACCTCCCACCAGCTTATTACAGCCTGTCTGCATGTGCGAATGTTCTGTTCATTAAAGATGGGTTTTAAATAACTTCTCCTCAGAACTTTAACTGCTGGGCATACGCATAGTAGATGGGTTAAGGATTCCTTTTTATATCCACATAGTCGACACTGCGCTGTTATTAGTTGGTGTTTCCAGGAAAGCTGAGGATCTTTTGAGACGTGCTAGCCCATCCTATAGTCTTTATAACTTTTTTTTAAATGCCCGCTAAAATGTGAAACTAAGTATGCTTTAAAAAAGAAAATCAGTATAATAACTGCATTATGCTAGAGATTAAGTGAAAATAGAATTATAAAAACGTAAAGGTGGTGGATAGAATACTTGTAGCAATATTAGTCTTTGGTGACTGTTCAGTTTTGTTCCAGCCCTTCATTGCCTTTGATCCTGGTGCCACTAGAGACCTAGAGACATAAGCCGAAATTTTTAAACCAGTGTTGGCTCCACCCCAAAAGGGAGTTTTTTTTAATTTATTTTTTTAGCTCAAACTGTCACGTCACGCCTCTCTGTGTGGTAGCACAAGCCACTGACTATTTTGCTTCTTTTGGACTTAATAGTGAGAAGCGTCTTATAAGCTACGGTATCAACGTATAATCATAACCATCATCCACATCATGACTCACCTGGAAAAACAACAAAAAATGGATGGAATGCCTGTATCACTCTGGGCTAATGTTAGTTGCATCGGCTGCATTGCAGAACAATGTTTCTGCTTTCTCTGCCACTGAACATGCTCCAACTTAAAGTAAATCAGTCTTGACAAAGCACCTCCCGCCCCCCAATTCTGCAAGGAAACGAAAGCAAACCCAGATATGTGTTGCCTTTTTAGACCACATCACTGGGTTGGGGTTTTGAGCTGTGCCGATTTGCATACGTATATGCAGATTGTATATTAGCTTAAGGTTGGTCGCTGTGTGCAATGGCACAGGATGCACAAAAATGGTGAATTAGAATTTGCCGTACAGCAGTTACTAGGAGCTGAGAGTAATTCATGCATTCCACCTATCACTTTGTTATTTTTTTGATGGGTACCTACAGATGACGGTCCCTGGGCTGGTTATGCTATACACATACAGCACTTCAGTGGTGAGGACCAATAGGGCAGAAAGCAGTCCGCCGCTGCGTGTGTTCCATTCAGCTTGACATTTTTCAGTAAAGTGAATTAAGTGTGACGTGACGTGCCATGACTCACGCCATAGGCTAAAGCCCAGTATGGTTTAAACCTTTCTGGGGTTGCTTGTTTTCCCATTCATAAGGGATGTGGGCTAGTTGTTCTGGCCTGTCCTACCTATTGGGGTAGAACACTTGGGTATCTGTCTGTAGAGAAACTGTGAAATTAAAAAGATGTGTTGGAATGCAGCCCATGATGATGACCAATGGCTCAGTGTAATTCAAGCTTTCCTTCCACCACGTTTTTAGGTCTCGCCTGTCAATGCGCATGTGCATTGAGCTTGCGAGAATATAGGGGCTTAAACAGAGTTTAACTAGACTGGCGATTTGATGCAGTGCATGTGTGCTTTTAGCTCAATGCGCAAGCGCAATGAGTTAAAATGCGTGTGCACAGCATCAAATCGCCAGCCATCTGTTGCCCAGCTTGGTGCCGCCAGTAGCTCTTCCCGCTCCACCCCCTGCTGCATCAAAGGCTTTCACGGCCGTGCGGCCGTGCTTTCAGTTTCACGGCCGCTAGGCCGTGTCTCCTTTTGTGTTGCCCAGCTTGGTGCCGCCAGCAGCTCTTCCCGCTCGCCCCCTGCTGCATCAAAGGCTTTCACGGCCGGCCGGCGGTGCTTTCAGTTTCACGGCCGCCAGGCCATGTCTCCTTTTCTTTTAACTTGTTTTTTTTAATAGCCTACACCCAGTGACTGCAACACTTTTAATGTTGGGCCAGGCTACATATTTTTCCAAGTTTACTGACAACGTGGCCTCTGTTTACAGTAGATGCTTGGCCACAGTTACTTCCAACACTTTGCACTGGCACTTCTTGGGTTGCCTTGTCCTACAGCTAAATTCGAACTGTTCTGAACTAGAGTCTCATCATTTTCACAATTTTGCAGTAAAACGATCAGAGAGGTACTAACTTAATTTCAACATCATTATTGAAGTGCAGTTTATCTTGTCTTCCTCAGTACTTCGTACATCTCTCTAGAGATGTGGCCTAACGACCAGAGCTGCCATCTAAGTCACGTAAATACAAAACATGTTGCAATACAAATGCTATAGGTGTCACATTCGCGAAAGTTATAACTATTGGCATTGTAAATTACAAAGCTATCAATTTAGCTATTTTAAAAACCAACACATAAATAAAATAATTGTCAAGACCAATAGCTCCAACTTTTCTAATGCGAGACCTATTGCATTTCCAATGCTTGAAAATACTACTGATGGGGGTTTTTCAGAAATCAGAAAAGGCAGGCGCACTACCTAGTGTAAACGTCAAAGTTTGAAGAAACTAGTGATAGGTATGTGATGCGGAAAGGCGAACAGATAAGACCCCTTAACCGTTCTGTTGTGGGTTAGAATCTAACCTACAAGACATAAATAAAGCGACAAAGCCCTCGCACACACAAGTTTAGGGTGTAGAGACAATGTAGTCAAATCACAACAATATACACAATGTAGAGCCAAAATAAGACAACTGCAATCCAAAACTGTATGTTAAGGAATCTGATGTGGGTTTATTCATTCCGTAAGCCAGCCGACACGTGTTTCGTCGCGTGGGAACAGATCACCGCGACTCCTCAGGGCTTTAGACACGACCCAGAGACAAATCTGTCCTGGTGGGTGTCTATATCTAGACCGGTTATTAGAACGTAATGTTGTTGGGGATTTCTTTCAATTAAATAGGAACGTTGGTATGGTATTGAGATGATGGACAGAAGACTCGTGTTTATCCAGAAGGATCCCAGGTGTGGTTGTTCCCTCCATGGTTGTGAGCGATTCGAATTGGATCAATGGCGTGTCTCGTCTTTGAATGTTGTCAAGTAGTCACTCGAAATTCGTATTATTACGTACTTGATCTGTGTGTATACCAAGCCGTGAACCGGGAGGGGAAGCTGTGTCAATTTCCGGGTCTGGTGAATGCTACCTGTTGCCGGATAGTCGTAGATGCGTTATCCCTCCTCCTATGTTTCCCGGTTGCCGTTTTCCAATGCTTGTTGTTTTTCTCAGTGAGATACCCTTAGTGTGTCGGGTCCCTGAGCTCAGTGAGCTATAGTACTGCAGCTTTAAAAAGCTGAACTTTTTTGATGGCTGTTTATTTATTTATTTCAATTCACAGGGGATTCGGATAAGCGGTTCAGGCTGGTTTGTTCCTACTTAGACATGACCAAGCTGAAAGCCTGTGGTTGGTCCCTGTCTGTAGTGGCAGAGAGAAATAAAGAATATCTGTAGAAATAAGATTACTAAAAGGAGATGATGCGAATCAGGGAGATGCTTCCACAGTCCATTTACCTCCCTTTGAGTATGATGCCATGGCTGAGAGTTCTAACCGATTTGCCGCCACATGTAGAGCTAGAGTGGTGAGGCATGCACTGCTGAGACCCATTTTTAGGTCGAGCCTGGGCCGCACATGCGCTGCTCCGCGAGGCATGCTGTATTGAGGTATGGCATTGAACCTCCGCCCATCTTTTCAATTGGCTCCTCTTACTGACCTTGCAAAATCATTGCTTTACATTTGTGAATAGGCTTAGTAATCCCTCCTTCATATCGCCTTGTCTGCATTTGTACCCTCCCATAATGACTGGACTTTTTACTTCTGTAGTTACACGGTCAGTTTTATAAGTTGGTGAGCACAATTTTTTTTTTGAAAGGGGTGGGGGGTTGGCCAGCTCTGGCAATCTGTTGCCTCTCCCTTCCCCGTCATTGCTGCACTTAATCTCCCCAGTGCCGTCCCCACACTACCACCTCCCATCCTTCCTGCCTTAGTATTCCTCGTTTTGTTTCTGTTACATCCTCATTTATTTACATTTCATTTACTATAAGCAGCAAAACATTGTAATTCAATAGCTAACCATTTGGTTTTCAAAAGACAATTTCAATGTTCATTTTTGCAAAATGGTCTTAAACAAATAATATGCTTTGCTTTTACATACTTCATGCATACTTTTAGCGTGGTTCCCGTTTAACGAGCGCCGGACTTTCTTTTGCTTGCAGCTTCGGCGCTGCATCTCCCCATCTACTAAGGAAGGAAAGAGTGCAGTGCCACAGGCTGTTACTAGGTGTCTCTGTGGAGATATAAACTGACCTCTATTAGCACCATAAGGCACTGCACGCACAGGGACACCTAGTAACATCCTGTGCTACTGCCCCCTTTCCTTACTGCGTGCACTAACTTTTTCTTACTTGCGTTTGGCCTTGTAGTTCCGCGATAGGTCGCGCATTTAGAATAAACACGAGGAGCACAATAATTGCTAGGGAAACAATCATTTGCAGTGCAATTTCTCTCGCGTCACTGAATGTTTGAGCTATTGGTGTTATTATTAGCAAAGCCAATGGCTGAAACTATCAGCAGTACGTGTCCTATTGCATTGCAAATGCTTGTTAAAAGCTTGCCTCAGAGTAGTGCACACGAGTCCGGTTGTAGATTGTGCTGTTGCTTTTCTTGTCCGTGCTCTGATTCCTTTTGCAGGGCATGTGTCTTTATCACTGGCAGACCCATCCCAAAAGCACAAAAGCACTTAAAGAACATTTTTCCCTATTGCATTCCTCAGGCAGAGAGTAAGCCAAAACAAGCAGCACCAGTTTAGGGACACCCCTCCAGAGGCAAAGAGACTGCAGCCCCTACCGCTACCCACAAGGCGCAAAGAGACTGCCGCCACCACTACTACCCCTCCAGACACAGAGACAGCAGCCCCTACCACTACACACGAATAAGGTTCCTCAATGTGGCTCACTCAGACAACCAATGTAGATATTCTAAGTTCAGAGCAGCCCACAAGTAAGGGATAGACTGGAAGCCTTTCACCTAGCCCTCACCAATGCTCAGTGGCCTGGTGGTTCTTTGGTGACAATAACAGGATAATGTGGAAATATGGGAGATCATTTGTCTGCTACTCATGAGGATACAATCTTACAATCCTGTTGGATGGCAGAGTCAGGGCTGGTGGCAGCGCTGGCCCTGTGTGCAGTCTGGGTAGAATGATCCATGCAGCACCGTTGGTCAGGTCTTTGCTGTGCCATTTAGGCATCTTTTGCACTAATTCTTCTTTTGCATTGCAGTTTATAACACAAATGAAGAAGACACTGCCCAAGGAAGATCTTGGCAGAGTTGCTCATATTTGATTGGACAAATTATGACAATTCAAATATGAATGCAAAAATAGCTCCCTAATGGATCGCTGTACATACAGGGAAAATGAGGGAAGGGATGACAGTCATGAAATTAACAAATGAATAAACTATACTTCTAAAGTGCAAACAGTGAACCGAGCACTAGCCAAGAGTAGGAGCTTACATTGACCGTTGTAGACCCTCCCACATGAGTATTAGTATTGACAGTACATATTTCCCGTAGCCCATAGGCTCTAAAAAGACTAAAATACATTTTAAAAGCTGCTCCATTGTGCAACTGCTGCAAATTTAAATCATATCGTGTTTGCTCATTCATTTGTTTTAAGGTTTCCATACTATGCTTGCTTCATGAATAACCCTATTGAACACATAAAACAAAACTGATACATGAACTAAGGAACCTGAAAGTACTAATTCTCCCTAAAAGGTACATGGCAAAGCTGTGGTGAATGAACCAGTTCAGGTGGAGGTCACCTTGACCAATCCTCTCCCAGTGCGGGTGAAAGACGGACTGCTTCTGGTGGAAGGAAGCGGGCTGGTTGAAGGACAACTAAGGAAACCGTGAGTAAAACTTATTTTTCTGCTATGGGACCTTAGATAGGGTTACTTGGGTGCAGACTATTGTTTTTATGAAAAATTGAGATTATGAATAAAATACACTGTACAATGTACTCTTTCTCTGTGCTACAGTAGTCATACTGCCGAATTTAGAGTGAGATTTTCACCAATAATCCATGTTATATTTTACTTCTGATAGAAGCAGACAGATAAACAGATTTACAGTACATTCTACAACAGCTAGTTTGTCATAAGGTCTTTTCAAGCGAGGCGTGGCGACCCCCCAGTTTTAGTAATTGCGCTGTTTGAACTCTAATGAGCTACTTACATATGTTAATGTTAATGTTAATCAGCATTTATTGAGCGCTCGTACGCCCGGAGGCTTCATGGCGCTATAGAAAGGAACAAGGCGCGGCAGTCAATTGGTAGAGATGAAGCAACTCAGTGATGTGCATGAGAGAAGAGCCAGGTCTTCAGGGAATGTCTAAAGCTGAGGATGTTATCGCTCAGTTTTACATGAAGGGGAAGAGAGTTCCAGAAGGCAGCTGCAAGGTGGTCAAAGCAGCTGCCTCCGAGACGCTTCCTCTTATACGGAGGTACAGTCAGGAGGAATTTATGGGTGGACCGGAGGTTGCGGGAAGGACTGTATCTTTTAAATAAATCTCTAATGAATAGGGGGCCAGTATCATGTAGAGACTTAAATAGAATGCACCCGGCTTTGAAAGCCACGCGTTGCTCAACCGGCAGCCAGTGTAGCTGTTTCAGGCCAAGTCTGACTGATTGCCTCCTAGGGATATTCAGAAGAAGTCTAGCTGCTTGGTTCTGCACCAGTTGGAGGCGTTTAAGCTCTCCAGTTTGGAGCCCAAGGTAGAGACTGTTAGAAAAGTCCAATCTGGACAGAACCAAGGAGATGACGATCTGTGTGAGGGCCGCTGAGGAGAAGAAACAGGCTATTTTCTTGATTTTCTTCAACTGGAAAAAGCTGGAGGACACAACTGCTCCAACCTGTTTTTTTAAAGAGGGATCCTCACTAATGAAGATACCTAGGCTCTTGACCGAGGGTGACTTAGATGGGGGGCCGCCCATGCTGGGGGGCCAGAAGCTGGAGTTCCAACTGAGTGTACTCTGTCCAGGCAACCCTATTGATTTACGTGGTAGTCTGCTGCTTTTTAAGCAGTCCATTCACTTAGGGCAGAGACTACAAGGAGCCCTAACAGCCAATCAGCTGCATTCACAGCCAATAAGAGGCCTGGGTATCTGGCAGCTTTCATTTTAGAAGTCTGTTCAAGCATTGTTGGTGACATAGTGTGTGGGTCAGGCCTCAGATTGAATTGAGTGTGAGGCCAGAGGAAGTCTAATGCCAGGGGAAGTCTAATGCCAGGGGACTGCTGAACAAGAAGTCTGTTGCTGCGACAACAGGAGCTGCACAAACCAAATGCTTGATACTCGGCACCTGTGGCAACTTCCTGGAACTGCATGACTGCGGCTTGTCCTAGACCAAAGACCAGTTCCCCCAAGCAGCAGGACTCTTTTAGAGCCACAGGCAACTACAGACTCCCCTATACTAGTAGCACTGCAGGTAAAAACAATATACAAGAACCAAAAAATCGCTGGCCATGGGGCTCTCTGAGGGATTGCTCAAAAGTCGATGGTCCATTGCATTGGGGGAAATGTAGTTCTGGCTTCCAGGAAGTTACAGGGAGCTACCATTTTCCTTCAGATGTAGAAATAACGTTCTGCTGAGTTTATCGCTGCCAAGGCTTGTTGGTAGCCAACCTTAACCACCACCTTAACTCGGCGCTACAACTCAAGGGAACAATGTAACACCTTCATGCGACATCAGCAGTGGCTTTGCTGTTAACTTTTTGCACCCGTTTCCTCACCAGCACCTTGTAAGCAGTAAAACCAGCTCCCCCTGAACCTATGACCTTCATCCTCTCATCACCACCCCAAAGACTTGCTGGGTTATTTCTGTGGATAATTCTATATTGGGGCATCAGAAGGTGTTGGAATTACATTCACATAAAAATGGACCAGCTTGTTTACATGGGGTGGGGTAGGGGGTTGTTCAGGTTTGGGAATGTCTCCTTCTTGAGAAAGAACATTTTCAGTTTGAATTCTCTGCACAGGTCTCTATGAGAGATCCTCTTTCAAAGGCATCATTCCCTAACAGCCTACATCATGTTTCCGGGAAACTGTAGTTAAGTGGAGTATTATGTGGTGTTGGGTTTAGTCCTCACCATGTAATGCTTTCACAGTACCCCAAAGATGATCCTTTGGATTCACACTAATACATCCTTAGCTCATTCCTGATAGAGTGGCATAGAGCAGTCAGGCTTCACTACAGGAACATATGTTAAGTATTTCAGAGTACCAACATGAACGATAAGTAATTGACACGACTCAAGAGAAATCCAACACCAATTTATAAAAATAGAGTGTATTCTTATCGTAATTTAGACACCAAAATGAACGGAATAGCTTAAATATAACCGGAGTTATAGATTTTAGAAGTAATAGAAAACCAATGCATAATACTACAGTGAAAAGTTAATATTGCGGTCAATAGGGAAAGCCACTAGTGACAATTGGTCACTTGCAGGTCGAGTTGCATTATACCCTTGCAGGGTAAAGGTGATGCAGGTCCCAGGATCAAGCCATAACAGTCAGTTAAATTTTACCTGTTCTGTTGCGCCCAGGTGCAGAGTTGTCCTGGCTGTCCGTGGTGCTGAATGGGGGCAGTGGAAGAGCTACTTTTACTGCTGAAATGGTGCTGCAGGGGGAAAAAATGCAAAAGGACAGCAGAGTGGTTGCTGATGCCAGCCGCAGGTCTGATGGAGTTCCATCTTACTGCAGGATCGAATGAAGGGGTCAGTTGCCAGGCAACCAACAAGCCTGGGTATGTAGTGCAAAAAGTAACTTTGACTGAGGGTGGTCTGGGGAATGCGTTAGCTGCCTGCACCTTTGTGGAAGGCAGAATTACAGTTCCCACAGTGTACTAGACCATCTGGATTTGGGCAATCCCTCAGAGGGTCCGATGTCCAGCAAATATTTGGATCTGCAGCATTCCTATACCTTCAGTTTGCATGGGACTAGTACTACTAGACCAGAGGAGTCTGAGGGTGCTTCACAGGAGTCCCTCTGCCAGGGAGTCCTGAGTTTTAGCCAAGGACAAGACTCGATTATGCAACTCCAAGTTTGTTGCCACAGGGACAAAGTATGCCTGTTTTGCTCTGGTGCTGTGGGTCCTTCCTTGATGCAAGTTGTTCAGATCTGAGGCTTTGATGTCATGGAGACCCCTTAAATCCGGGATTTAGGGGATAAGGGGTGTGGGAGCTAGTAGCAGAAGAGGCAGACCCAGCCCAGAAATGTATTGTTGCTCATCAGGTAAGTGTTTTGATTTATTTTGATTCTATTCAAATCTTTTTCTCCATCACACTTCTGAATTACAAAAAAAGTGCTTCCCGAACTGCTGATATATTTTGAAATATTTGTGCTTTTCGTTTACAAGCTAAACTGACATGCACCAGACATTCTTTTTACACTTCCTGTTTCCCAGCATGACTGTAAGGTATCCCATGTTACATAATCCTCTAACCAATTTCAAGGATAAAACAAGCAACAAATTGTAAGAAGAAAGAAGATGACATTTGCCCTCTGTCTTTGAACAACCAGCAAATATTACAAGATAAAAACAAGCTTAAAAGCATATTCTCTTTCTGAAGAACAGAACACCTGTTCTTTTCTAGCTGGAGCTCTCTTAATGGGCTAGTAGGCCCTAAAAATACCTTGCGCTGATAAAATCTAACTTGCGTTAGTGAGTGAGCAACTAGATTTTTCGAGGCCTTCTAACATCTAGATGCCAATGCAATGGAAACAAGCAAAGCTATGCAACTTATCACGTCACAAGTAGTTTAGAAAAACTCTAACTTGGAGCCATTACAACGCATGCCATTACAACGCATTATAATATAAGTAATAGAGGTTTTTTAGTTTTAGGGTGGGTATGGGTTTTGGGGTAGATGGGAATAGAAATTTTTACCCCTACGCTATCCAACACTTTCCCTACTGTTGCACTCACTGGAGTGGGAATAGTAATTTTTACCCCTACACTATCCAACACTTACCCTACTGTTGTCCTAAAAGTATAATGCGTTATAATGGTATGGGTTGTAATGGAATGCGTTGTAATGGTAGTTTTTAAGAATGCATTGTAATGGCATGCGTTTTAAATCATGCGTGCGATGTAATGGTAGTTGCGATCTAAAAACCGTGCTATAAAAGCATGCATTGTAATTGTTTGGGTTGTAATGTCATATATTCGCGTCAGAGTGCTTATCAAACCACAAAGTGGCGTGCCACCCTTCAGTTTGTTATTTAGCGAGACATAAAGGAGGGGCGTATTAACGGTGCACAGACATAATATCGACTCCAAAATATCGTCTGGACAGAATATCGAGTTTTAAATATCGTTTGGAGAAAATATCGACTAGACAGAATATCGACAGCCAAAATATCGTTTTTAAGGTAAGTGAAGTAATATCGACTGTAAATAATATAGACAGTGAAAATATCCAAGTATATAATCTAGATAGTAAAAAATATAGTTTTTTAAATAATATTTAATTATTTATAGTGTGTTTATGTTATAATATGTGTGAAAAGTGTCAATTTATTTTATTATTTTTTTTAATTAATTATTTTTTTAATTATTGTGTAATTTAATTCTGTAGCGGGTTGTGGGTTTATAGGGGAATAGGGTGGGAAGTAATTTAATTATAATTAATTAAATATGTAAATTTATTAATTGGTAGTAATAATTAATTAATTGGTAATTAAATAATATATGTTAATTATTTGAAATTTAATTGGTAATTAATTTTATTTAATTGATTAATTGCTAATTATGTCAATTAAAATAATTTATTTTCTCTAGCGGGTTGTGGGTTTATAGGGGAATAGGGTGGGAAGTAATTTAATTATAATTAATTAAATATGTACATTTATTAATTGGTAGTAATAATTAATTAATTGGTAATTAAATAATATATGTTAATTATTTAAAATTTAATTGGTAATTAATTTTATTTAATTGATTAATTGCTAATTATGTCAATTAAAATAATTTATTTTCTCTAGCGGGTTGTGGGTTTATAGGGGAATAGGGTGGGAAGTAATTTAATTATAATTAATTAAATATGTAAATTTATTAATTGGTAGTAATAATTAATTGGTAATTAAATAATATATGTTAATTATTTAAAATTTAATTGGTAATTAATTTTATTTAATTGATTAATTGCTAATTATGTCAATTAAAATAATGTATTTTCTCTAGCGGGTTGTGGGTTTATAGGGGAATAGGGTGGGAAGTAATTTAATTATAATTATTTAAATATGTTAATTTAATAATTGGTAGTAATATTTAATTAATTGTTAATTAAAAAATGTTTGTTAATTAATTAAAATGTAATTGGTAATTAATTTTATTTAATTGATTAATTGCTAATTATGTTAAATGAAAGGGGTATTTTTAGGGTTCAGGGTCAGTTTTCAGTTTTTGGGTAAAGGGGTATTTTTAGGGTTCAGGGTCAGTTTTCAGTTTTTGGGTAAAGGGGTATTTTTAGGGTTCAGGGTCAGTTTTCAGTTTTTGGGTCAAGGGGTATTTTTAGGGTTCAGGGTCAGTTTTCAGTTTTTGGGTAAAGGGGTATTTTTAGGGTTCAGGGTCAGTTTTCAGTTTTTGGGTAAAGGGTTATTTTTAGGGTTCAGGGTCAGTTTTTAGTTTTTGGGTAAAGGGGTATTTTTAGGGTTCAGGGTCAGTTTTGGGTTTTTGGGGTACATATACAATATTGCCTATTATTTAATTAAATGTTGTTACTATATATATATGTTTTAAGAAATATGATTAAAAATATATATATATTTTTTTACTTTCATTAAATATTTAATTATTAAAAGTTATTTTAAGTATTGTTAATTATATTTTAGTAATTAATTTTTTATATTAATGTAATTAAACATTGTTTTTAGTAAAGTCGATATTTTTTACAACGATATTTTTGTAAACGATATTTTGTAGTCGATATTTTTGTACTTACCTGTTTGTACATACAAACTCGATATTTTTGTAGTAGATATTTTCACCTCGATATTTTGGGTACTCGATATTGTGGTAGTCGATATTCTTTCAGTGATCCCGTATTAACATCTCGGCTACCACTACCTACTTTACTCCCAGTTTCTAGGCAATTCCAGCATGGCTCACTCACGTAATGTGACATGTATGATCATTTCCCACCTCATCCCACCCTGGTAAGATGATCTGCCAGGGCGGACTCAACCTCAGGCTAGGGGCTGACCTGGGAGAATTCTTAGATATTTCTTATCTTTTCTGGATAATGCTATGATCCATTTTGCTGGTTAAAAAAACCATAGGATAGACCACAAAGGAGTTCTTTATTCAGGTGTTATCCTAGGTTTATAAAACATATACCAATAGGCAATAGAGGAGGCATATATAGGTGTACTGACTTACATGCGTCACTGTATGGAGATAAATATTCAGTGCTTAACATTACACACAAAGACACAATAAATAATAAAAGTAGGTAAATCAGTGTACAGGAAATGTTACTTAAGACAATGAGAGGTATAGGGTGTAGGAATCTCATATTGTCCATATGTGTCCACATGTGTACATTATGTTAAGAGTGAACGTAAGGATATCCACAAAGTCAGTATGTAAATAGTAGTGCAGTGATTGGGTTCTCTGTACCAATAGGACTTTTATTCCCAGAGGAGCCCTTCTTTGCAATCTTAGAAAAGCTACAGGTAGAGAAAAAAGAACAATAAGGATCTAAACCCAATTTGCTTGCAACTCCATTATACTGGTAAATATGTTACTAAAAGGATTGCAACTACTGAACTAAAAGTAACTAAATGATCTTAGTGTCAAAAGAAAAAGCCCATTTACCTAGCTACAAAAATCCAAATCTGTGATCTGCATGTAGAACAGAGTTTGCTGCAACAGGCACATTAATTCTCTATGCTTCTTTGAGTCAAAACTGTGATTGGACAAAACCCAGATCTCTCCGATAACTGCATTAACCATCAGAGTTATCTTACTGCTATTATAATTCCCTCTAAATTACTGGGCACCTTAACCACAATAGATTTGCTGTCACATTTGTAGTAGTAGTATGAGCTTTATTCAATATATTAAATATCATAAAAGCATATACAATTTTTTTAAAAAAGGTTAAGAAATTTAAAAATATTATGCAACAATTTTAAGATACAACATGCATCATACTACATTTTGCACTTCTGGTTTACATATTAAAATCCATTCATTTAAAAAGATACAAACAATTAAACATAGACATTTTATAAGCTAATACACTGTGGCAAGAACATAGCAGCAATTAAATTGACCATATGGCACTCTAGACACAAGCTCTATTCTCATAGCATGACGGAACTGATAGAACATACCGCCTTTTTTGCCAAGATCTTATTTCTTATCAGCCATGCATAGCCTAAAAACTTGGCCACCCCGCAAATCAGTGTCAATGAAGATGTATCTGTACACAAGATGCGGAGGGCAGCACGATGGTTTATTGGGCCAATCAAATTGGCAGACCGGTAAGAGCCACTTGGCTCTAGCTGATCTATATGCTGGGCAGGCGAATAAAAGGTGCGCAGTTGACTCATTATGGTAATCGCAACCAGGGCAAGGCATGGGTATCGAATGGGGCCCTTTCCAAGAAGCAGTTACATTGTTAGTGGGAAGAGTCCCTAATCTTAACTTCAGAAACAGTGCCCTATCCTTAGGAACCTGTAGGAAGTCCAGATAGGGTTCCAGTCTACAGATCAATTTATGTTTGAAGAACCCCTCAGTAAGTTTCCCTATTTTGGGGTTTGAAATCTGGTGTGTCTGGACCCAATCCCAATAAACTCTCTTAAGATCCTGCTTTGTCAGGGGGACCTGACTAACCCAGGCCTCCCTGTGGCCTATGTCTGTTGGAAGCTGTCGGAGGTCCGTTATCCATTTAATCCTGTGCACCGTGTCAGCTAATATCAATTCGTCCAGGGCTGCCGCATAATTTGACCATTCGGCGGTCCTTATACGTGCCCAAAAACAGGAGAGGACGCAATCGTACGATATCGTGGATGGCGCGCCTTCCCAAATCGTAAAATAAAGGTTTCAAAGGTGTTGATACAGGGAGGGAAATAAGGTCTCTCATAAATTTATTTTCAGATTTGACAAGTTCACTGAAATTCTCGAAGACCCAGAGTTCGGACCCATATAGGGCCAAGGGAAGGGCTTTGCCGTTATAGACTGCAAGCTCAGGGGCTACTGGTCTACTCCTAGATAGATGTTGCTCTCTAATGATAGCGCCAGAGACCCGCTTGTGGCTTAGGAGCATCTTGGCTAGATGGGAGGCCCACCTCATATTCTTAGAGACGCGGATTCCCAAGTAGTCAAATGACTCGACGGTGTCCAAAGGGGAATCATTTAGGGCAGTGGTTCCCAAACTGTGCGCCGCGGCGCCCTGGTGCGCCGTTATCAGGAGCCAGGGGCGCCACGCACGATGTGGAAAGATAGCGTCTGGTCGTGGCAGGATGAACATATTGCAGCTTAGCCGGCGCAAGGTATGCAAAGTACTTCCTGTCATCTCACCTCGCAAGATGCAGGGGAGGGGGTGAAAGGAAGTGTGAAAGTCACACTGAGTATGTGTCACTTTCGCCCCCCCGCCTCCGCGATGTATAGGTTGCCCTGCCCCTAGTCTCTGCCTTTCTGAAGCAGAGCATCACGGAGGCGGCGGGTGCACAAACAGCGCACACAGGACTCGGCTACTCGTCGGAGCCCAGCCAGTACTGAGCCCAGCGCTGTTTTCCTTGGACATGTCGGCACCCTCACCTACCTTCCTGCACCTGGAGCAGCAGATCAGAGAGCGAGTTTCAGCAGCTATCTACCCCACATGTATCTCTTGCCTGCATTGTACTGCGTGCGCCACAAATTCAAAAGCCTCAGTTTTGCGTGCAGCCAGAGCCCAAGGAACGGGTTCCATATCTGCGTCAATGTCACACGCACCTGAGCCTGAAGAGCGGGTTTCGGCCTCAGTGGTACTGCTGTTTGCTTACACCCAATGCCATAATTCTGCCCAATAGGAATGATTTATTTTCAAGTAGCTGCAACCCAGTCCAGCTGAGAGTTTCTCACCATAATGCTCCCCCTCCCCTTGGGCCTTGTTATTCAGCACAGGCTTTTTGTGCATGTTAACCCTGAGCCTCGGCCTCTACTGAGGTATATTTTAAGGCAACATTGCATTTGGCCACTGTATTTTCCTCTGCCTGGCCACAATTTTAGGGCAGTGAGATACCTCATTAGCTCGGTGAACAGCTCTACGTCCAGGTCACCTCCTTGCACTAACCTTCCTTCCTGACCCCGTGGGGAGAAATTGCAGTACCCGTGACTGGGATTGGATTTCCAGCCTAGCAGGGCAAGGAATCCGATCAGCAGGACAAGAGGTAAGCGGTGGGGAGAAGGGTGTTTTCTGTATTTGTTAATTTATAGTTACTAGCTGCAGGGCCAGCGCTAGGCATGGGCAGCATGGACAGCTGCCCAGGGCCCCACGCTCAGCCCACCAACATAGAGTCTCACAAAAGTATTTCCCCGTCTTTGGCCTCACACCTATACTGCAGCACTGCATGGCCCAGGGAAGGGATTCTCTCCCCTGGGCCTCACAGGCTTGTGTAGTGCAGCGAGGGCCCCTTCTTCCCGGGGCCTTAAAGCCACAGACATAGCTGTGAGGCCCGCCTGCGTTTGGCCTGTGAATGAAGATCCAGACACTTCTTACTCAAAGGCAAACATGATGCCCATAATCCCGCATTTTGGCGCCTGGCAGTTCTAGCCATTTAAAAACTCTTTCAGCTGCTGATGAGCTGTGAAAGAGATGCTGGTCAGTGGCAGAAAGGAAGGTGTTGCAGCACAGGAGGGGGTCATGCTCCTTGTGGAGTCACAAGCACCTTCCGTTATTTAGATGCAAATAGCCTTGAAAGAGTAAATGAAACAAATTTTTTCATTTTTTTCCCTGCAGTTTTTATATAGAGCAAACCCAACCCAGTGCTTTACGTGAGCACTGATGACATTTCATAAGGACATGTTCCTTTTTTAGATACAGAGAGATTAGGTGATTTGCCCAGGATCACAGGATGTTGAGCCAAGACCAGACTCGAACCTGATTCCTCAGTTCCAAAGTTGGTAGCTCTGACCTCAAGCTCAATCTTCTCCCCTCCTCTATTCAGGTACTACTTGATGTGCTTACAACACGTCTGAGAATGATTAATGGTCTGCTTGGAGTTTGTGAATAGCTAGCTAGCTAGCAGTTGCTATCCTTTTTATCCCTAATACCTTAATTGCATCCCAATCAATTTAAGGAAGCCAACAGGAAGAATTCCCGAGGCCTTGCTTACATCCCCCCCACCCTCCCACCGGTAAAAAAATGGTGGGGAGCCACGGCCAACTGCCAATTAGGTCAAGGGAGCCACGGGTTAAAAAAGTTTGGGAACCACTGATTTAGGGTAATGCCATTTCTAAAGCGTTTAAATGGGTTGATAGTCATGAGTTTTGTTTTTGTCGTATTGATTGTCAACCCCCAAGAATTACAGAAGTCGCCAAACCTGATCAAAAGTTTCTGGAGTTCCCCCAAAGACTTAGATATCAGGAGGGTATCGTCTGCGAACAGGAGGGTTGGTGTCTTCTCCCCCGCCAAAATGGGAGCGTCTGCTGGTTCTTGCCTTAAGAAATCAACCACCCCGTTGATGTATAAAGAAAACAGGGTGGGAGCCAACACGCATCCCTGGCGTACCCCTCTGTTCAACACAATCCTCTCTGTCAACTGCCCTTGTGTTCCCCACCTGATTTTTGCATAGTTGTCATAATGCAAACGTTGTAAAATATCAAGAACCAGGGGTTGAATACCTAATTGTTGGAGGACATACCAAAGTTTTTCCCGGGGCACCAAGTCGAACGCAGTCCTCAGATCTATAAAGGCCAAGTACAAACTGCCCTTCCCTAAAATTACTGTTTTCCAATAGATCATGAAGAATCTGAACACCTGGTCCATTGTTCCCACCTTTTGTCTAAACCCTGCTTGGTAATGGGACAGAATGCTGTCACATTTGTCCTTGTTGCCAATTTCTTTGCAGCAACTGTTTTTTAAAATAGGTTTAAAAGTTGATTTCCAGACTCTTCTTTTCAATCTCTGCCCCTCCTGACTCCACCATTATCCTCCTATACACCTTATCCCCCATTGTATGGCTCCCCGGAGTAATTGTTTTCCAATTCTAGCACTGGAGAGGTCAGAGGTAGCCGAGGCCCTCTCATCAGAAATAAATACTTTCTGCCTCTTAAACGCCATCACTGTACTACTCTTACAATGAAGGAGAGATTACATTTTCTTAGATGTAGTTTATCTTCTGTTTTTTTTTTCTGGGACCTACTAACACAGATGCTACTGAAGTATTAGGCTGATGATGCTGCCCTATTTAAGGGCCAGGATCTAGGCGCTTACAGAAGATTTTCAAATTAATTTACGCATTTGCATCAATCGCAAAGTGAGTGTGAAATTAGTTATTCAAATTATTCCAAAAACAAGGCTTCATTGTTCAATGCCTAAATTAACACTTCAACATTACAACATTCAGTGAAAGATTCTCTATTTGTGGATACTTGCTTCCCATAGGAGTGATCAGATACTTGCTTTGACATCACTTTGTGCCACTGTAAACAAAATAATTGAAGATGATTTTAGCTCTGGCACCATATCCCGTTGACAATCTTAGGTCAGATGAATCTTTAAAAATGGTCACTTTCCTCTAAGTCTATTCTTGTTTCAGACTGTTTTTTTCATCTGAACCGGAATTCTAAGATGGGCATCTCAGGTTTTTCTCTGCACAATTCTTGCCGGAGAAATCTAAATAAAAACATGGACGCAAAATCTACAACATTCCAAGATCAGACCA
Organism: Lissotriton helveticus; assembly: GCF_964261635.1. Lineage (NCBI taxonomy): Eukaryota > Metazoa > Chordata > Amphibia > Caudata > Salamandridae > Lissotriton > Lissotriton helveticus. Next base: position 283,359,773 of record NC_136068.1, on the reverse strand, counting down.
GCTGCTCACACACAGTATTATTGTTGTAACGTCTATTCTGATGTGTGGAACACAGACTGGCGTGGTAGTTCCACAGTCTGTAACTACTGAATTTGGGGCATCAATATTTTTAAGGTGTGGTCTTCCCATACAAAAATATGAGCCCAAGAGAGGCTGACCCTTCTTTTGTTCTAGTCTGACAGTAAGCCTTTCTCTATGTCACATTGTACTTGAACACTGTTTATATTTATTTTATATTCTATTGTTGTACTCCGTTTAGCTTTTCTTCCTTCCCTCTTTCTTCAATGCACATGTGCTTCCCCCTACACGTTCTTATATTTGTAACTATTTTATCTAAGTCATACTATAAATGTCTCTGACAGGAGAGTTCTTGTTCTCCATCATTTACCACCTTGCTTTGTTTGCTCTGACTTCAACTGTCTTTTTAATTCTTCTTTTCTCAGATGTAAAATTAACACCCAAAGGTGGCTTAAATTACAGTGATTCCTGTACTCTCCTTTTTTTTCTAGGCTGCCGGCCCTGGATCCCAAGGAGACCACCAGTATCAAGTTTAAGATCACCCCTTCTCGAAAAGGCAATCGAAAACTGCTAGTAGTTTTCACTTCAAAAAGGTTTTCAGACATTAAGGGGTTCCAGGATATTAAGGTGATAAGTGCAAAATAATTTACCATTGCCAAGTGTCCCATTATGTGACTATAAGAATGTAGCTTATGCTCCCCCTGCAGCCTGTCTATTACATTTTATGTATTTTGCAGTGAGAACAGAATTGTGTTTACTTCATAAAATGACATGATTAATGACTAACTCTTCCAAAGTAGAGAACGTGTTCATAATAGCTAATGTTTCATGTTTATAATGTTGCTGCATTCTATTCGTGATTCCGTTGTGAGGTGTGCTATGTCAGATTTCCATTTAAAGGTATGGAAAGACCAATCACTGAGCTTATATAAGAACCTGGTACATAGACATTTGTTGATCGATTTGTTTTCTAGTTTTTAACTGTTTTAAATGCTTTTTTAACGCAGAGTTGTTATGCTTGTATATGTTTTTAGTATCAAATTGTATTTTTATTTTGTATGAGTTATAGCTAGTTATCCATTAACAAATATCAATTGCTTGTCATCCTAAAAAGAAAGTGTATTGAGATGTTTCTTCTTTTCACATTAACCAGCCTACTTCACCTTAGAAATCAAAGAGAAGAGAAAGAAACGTATACTCCAACTACCTGAAATTATTAATACATTTCAAGACCATGACGGACAAACATTCAGTTTAGTACATTGCACTCAATATTATCTATTTAAGTTAGTATTATAATCCTCAATTTCTAAGAATAATTATGATAAGGTTAAGTGTTTTAATAGTTACAGCATTAAAAGGCATCCCTTTAGGAGGCTGTGCCAAATACAAACCATTTACCATGGTAAACTAAAAGCTACAAAAACAATGGAGTCCTTGAGTCAGATTCAAAAAGTGCTTTTAAAAGAAGCATTCACAATGAAAACCCCTCTGGTGTGCATTGTATTAATATCACATGCACCTAAAATAAAGGTATGCATGTAATTCACCCAGCAGGCACAGGGCGGTGCCACTAATCCATCCAGGTAAAAAATATGAAGTTGAAAATGATTGTAAGAGGCACTCTCCTAGGCGATGTGTTTGTCTCATTAGTGCTTATGCTAACAAAGTTGGATATCCGCTATTGTATTTTTAATCCTACCATTGAAATTAATTCTTTCTTTGCATGATATCCACAGAAGTGCTTCTGGAAATCTGAAGCAGTTGTAGATTTTAAGGAGAACTCCTGATCCTCTTATTTTAGTTAGGGGAATTCTCCCCCAGAAGGCCGATAATCGGCCTGCATATAGTGTAAATGTGCCTTGTACATTTACTCATGCTTCCTTGGCTGAATTGGTCATTCAAAATGTTGTAACTAAACTCTCCCTTTACACACCAACTTTCTCCAGCCTTCTTGAAAGAAATATATGGTTTCTTTATGACTAAGGGTGTGAATTGTCTAGAAAATTATGCAAAAAATATAAAACATAGGTTTTTATAATATAACATACTGAGTTATTCGCCTCACGCAATTACCATTAAATAATCGATACCTCTTTGCTTTTTCAAAGCTCCATTCAGGTAATCTCGGAAAACACTTGTTACAATGCAAGGCAAGGGCACATATCTTTAATTGCCTTTCCTGAAAACAGTATAAAACCTTACAGATTTTTTCCTAAATAAAGCCTATGAATTTTTGTAGCAAAATAAACATATAAATATATAATTTATTCATGTTGCATTCTTGCGTAGCAATAAAAATACTTTTACTTAAAATACCTGCACCAGGAACCTACGCTTTCTGGATCACTGGTGAGTTTGTATCAAGACTTGATGCTACTGGAAAGAATATGATGCAAACAATTATAGGTGCGCCCATTCAGTTATCATATGGTTGGAATTGTTACTTAAAAATAAATGTTTATTTTCCAGTGCTCGATTTTTAGACCATACTTACAGTCCTTCAATCAATCAGTAGCAAATAAACAAATGTGTTCTGTAGACAAAAGTGGTATTTCATCAATAGTGGTAAAGTGCCAGTGCACTGTTTTGTGAATAGAATGCATGTTTAGCACAACGTTAAATAGTGTGACTGTCAAATGTTACTGCTTTCAGGGTGTGTAGCCACACCACAGCTTGAACTCTTTAAGTCTCAAGGGTTTACAACACCCTATCATTCTAAACACTCAACAACTCTTCCAGTGAAAGATGCCCATGGTTTTGTCCACACTGTACATTACATTCTTAATGATAATCATGATATTGATGTGATTTTATCTTACATAAGTATCATCAAGAGGAAAAAAATTGTTCTTTTAAATTATCTGTATACTTTTCAAAAAGTGTTGTTTTTGTAATTGCCAGCACCGAAGGCCTAACTTTTGTAATACCAGCATCTTATGTATGTTCCAAAACACATGAGACAGAGTTTAAAAAATATATATACAAACGTTATTGATATAGATTATTCCGTGTTTTTTAATTGTTTGCAGACACTGCATTTGAAGAGTAAAAACATACACGAGGACAATATATTTATAAACTATAAAAGCATTTCCGAAGGTCTTGTCTTTTTGTTCCGCATGTGCTCGCCTGAATTTATTATGAAAATAAATAAAGCAAAAATTGTCAAACTCCTGGGTATGGACTATTTTAGGTAAATGTGTCCTTTGCTGTAATGTCTGTACTTTGGAAGGAAAACGTTTTTTGTATGTTGCAATGTTGTTTACAGGCAGGACTGAGCCCTTGGCATAAACAGGTAACATGCTGTCACTTATGAGTGGAAAATCTTTACCTGGTATTGCTTCACGTTTAGAAACTTTATTGTGGAGTTCAGATGCCCCATACATAAAAAGGATTAAGTTCAAACTCTGTTCCTCTGGAGACACAACTATGTTAACAGAAGGGTTTCTACCCTGCTCTCTTTTGAAATACTGCAAGTACTAAGCATATTCGAGAGTGGCACCCCAACACACCCCAGCTAAATATTTAAAACAAGGCTAGTCACTGTATGTCAAAGAAGCCAGGCAAAAAACGTTGAGACAGACTGTAAGGTCTTTAAGGCGCTCCATATAAGATGGTACATTTATGATGGGAGATTAAAGTTGGCCGGGTTGACTGATTTTGGCTGAAATCTCCATGTCAACATTCGACCATTAAGCATGTTCCTTTTCTACTGGGTTTTCCCGATTCTGGGGACACATCTTATCCCATTTAGTACTTTCTTTGAGCAGATGCTACATCTGAATGAGGGTCTTAGGGGTTTGGGTCAGATAGGAGAGGGTCAGAAGGGTGTCTTGGAGGGGGAAGGTCGTTCATTGCCTTTGGGGATCATTGCCTACTCCCCATGGTGACGGAAAGGGTCAGGTGGAGCAAGTTGTGCATATGCTCACAATCCCTGCCTAGACTCCATGCAGTTTTATAAGGTGTGGATCTTCACCCAGTCTAATTGGGCCAGAAAATATGGGAAATGCAAATAAGGAAGTTATTGGCCCACTTACAATTTGGCATAGCAGTATCTTCCAGGAATATTGTCCCACCAGACAGAAACACGTAAATAAATGAAGGAATATTTGTAATTGCAGGTAACATCTTCCCACATTGAAACAAACTGTGTAGACACAGTTTGTGGTATGACTGTCAGTTTGCACTGAAGGTCGAGGAAGGTGTCAGGGTGGTGAATTATGGAATCACGATAGTGTCACCACATTGAGGTCACAACAGAAAAGAAAATGTCATATTGAGCCCATCAAACAAGTGTATCGCTTGTGTCATGAAACAGTGTCTGTTGTGTTTTTCACATCATTATGGATTAGTAGTGTTTGCCACCTAATACATCATCTGCTGTATAATCTGCATTTTTTAACAAAAAGCTCAAATGGATTAAAGGTTACTAAAAGCGTAGTGACAAGTGATACCGCATAGTGGAAAGCCACTTTGCAATAGTTGATTGGCCATCTTTAAACTGCTTCTTGGTGTTTGTGGGTGTTAAAATGGTAATAACAAGGTTGCATTTTTGCTCAGGCAGTGTTACCTTGTGTAAAAATGCTAAATAATGAATTAATGCAATCACAAAATGTGCCGGATTATAATTTCCTTTTTCTAGCCGCGTAATTCAGACAACCCTGCTGCATAATTTGGCCCTACCCTTAAACATACCAACTCAGAGGAGGTAAGTTGTAGGCGATATGCTAATGATTTTTCATGTGAGATTTAAAGTTCAAATCTTAGGCATGGCTGACTCAATTTCAGTTTAGAATTTTTTGGATGTCCTGCAGAGAACAAAGGTCCGAAGTTCCTACTCCTCAGTCTTCTGATTGCTGTGATGCATTTCTGTTGTGTTCAAATACAAATGTGTGAAGATGGGGATGCAGTGGCAGATGGCCTTTACCACTAAAAGCCTGGCGTTCCAAGCTACACTCCCACTCTGGGGCCCTCTTGCGGCATCATAGATTTTCAAGGGAGCATGAATTTCATTTTGTATAAGCCTTGCTGTAAGTTTGGCATTTGTTTGTGGCATCACTATATTCTTAGAGAAGTACAGATGTCATGGTCAGTTGAGGGTCGGATTTAAAAAGACTTTGCTGTATGAGGAAAAACAAAAATCTAAAATGAATGCACATGCAACATTGCGGCAGTGAGTTGTAGGGAGTGGGTCTCTCATTAACAAAATGAAGGTGGCCATCTAAGTAGGGGCAAAGTCCGCTGATCAAAATAAATCTCCAGCTAGATGTAGTTTTGTATTTATTTACCAGTTAATTAAAGTGTGTCTCTTACTATTGCGAGACATCGGTGGCCATTTTAGCTTGGGCTGAAGCCCTTTCATAAGAAAGTAAGACGCTAATAAAAAAAATAAAAAAATAAAATCTGTTTCAAACTTGCATGTGGGGGCTGCGCTGCTATCCTTAGCTTTGCTGTATGTACCTCATGGAACAGCTTGAGGAACTGTGGCTACTGGTGTGTAGTGCACCATAGTGATAACTGCCAAAATCATGATTTGGACTCTACTTGCCATTTCCTGATGCACAAGGTGACGTAAGAGAGCTAGATGCAGTAGACTAAGACTGCCACTCCAAACACCCAATGGGTCTTTAATGGGCTGATGGGGGTTGCTGCAGTGAATTTCTTAATTTTGCATACAAAAAATATTACAATTAAAAGTGCAAACGTCTATGTTGAATAGCGCACATATATTAAACAGCAATCTTTTGGTAGGTAGTTGTTATACCTGTCAACCATAGGGGTGAGTCCCTAGTAAAGTGTTACTGCATGATCCCAGGGCCTCTAAATTAAATGCTACTAGTTGGCCTTCAGTACTGATAGTTCCCCCTGGTTAAGTAGCCTTTTAAATATATCTCAGGACTGCCATTGCAGAGCCTGTGTGTGCAGTTTTAAACTGCCATTTCGACCTGGCAAAATAAACCTTTATAGTAAACAAGGGAATAGTCACTAGCACACCTGTTTAAATAGTTCTCAAACTGATCGTTTGGTAGAATAAATATTACTCTGTCTTTTGCGTGCTACTCGGTGTCATATGACTTTCTGAACCAACTTCACACTTTAGATACCACCAATAGTCAACAATGGGTACTATGTACCATTGATGTGACCTCTCTATACACGTCCATCCCTCTGAAAGAAGGAATCGAGGCGGTTGAGTGGGCTCTATTAAAAATGGACAAAATCGGAGCAGTGGCCCCTGAGGAAGGGACAGGACATCCTGAAATGCATCGGTCCAACAATCATCAATCACCGTTAATCATGTATCTATGTTAACAAATATGATGTCACGTCATTTGTATCTCATGAATCATCGATTTATGTATTATGAAAGTCATGAAGTAATGACTAGATCCAACACAACTAAAATGTGCAATAAATGGAAAAATAATTATCAGTGAGGAATGGAATATTAACATCGTTGAGAAACCAATGACTACTTGTATTGGTGGTTCTTTATATTGAAGAAGCTGAATCTTCTTGCAACAATTTGTGCAATTAGTTTGAATAAGATTCATTACAGCTGTTCTCTCGGTCCGGTCTAGACAGTGTGTCTTGCACCTACATTTTTTTAAATAAACCTTTTGCCAGGTGCAAAATTTCCATTTTAATACATATATTTCACCCCAGAGTAGGCCCGGCACAGTCCTAGGGCAGGATGCAAAGTAGAAGCTTCTCCCCACTTCAAAGACAACACTTTTGTCTAAAAGAAGGGTCTCAGACACCAACTGTTCAGTACCTTTCTAGGCCTGGGGATACTCTGCCAGAAAAAAGGACTGCTACTCGGCTGGACTGCTGCTCTAATGGAACTGCTGCCCTGCAGTCTTTTTGCCTGGGGAAAAAGAACTGGATCTGTAACCAGCTGACATTCCATCTCGTTTGGCCTGAACTTTTGTCTTTGATGCAGTCCAGTTCAACCAGAAATCCCGGTTGGCGCTTTATGCTTTTAGGCATTAATTTACAGTTTAGTATTTAAAAATTCATAACTCTGGTTCTACTGATTAGATTGATGTCGCTTTGGTTTAGTTTTTATTTATTAAATTGAGCTCTATGTTTCTAACCTGGTGTGGGATCTTTTTTCTGTGGTGTTTTCACAGTTTTATTGTTTGAAGTGTTGAACAGATAGTTCACAAATCGCCTCTAAGTTAAACCTATCTGCTCTATGCCAAAAATAATAATACTGAGCTTATAAAGCGCCTGGTTACACTTACCAGTGTGTCCCCGCGCTGTACATGGTCTAAGCATCATTCAAACAGTAGCCCTGGACAGGCAGCAATTAAGACTTTGGGAACAAAAAAGTTTTAAGTTCCCTCCGGAATACCATCTAGGGGTTTGAGCACAGCTTAATATAGGTTTTGCTTGTGCCTTACCCTGACTTTTTTGGTTACTACTTGACCAGGACTCCCCAGTCAACCCACTTTCTAGTAGTAGTCATACTTAGGCGTTATAAGCATATAAGTGAAGAAACATAATATGTTGAATTATGTTAGCTTAGCTGTCAATGTCGTGTTTCAGGGATTTATATATTAACCTCGACAGGCCTATTTTTAATATTTAGCTGTTGTATTGCATGAGATCTTTATTTTCAGTTTTTTTAGTTGGTAAATTGGCCTTTGTTATGCATTAGACAATTGATAGTGAGGTTCTCACTACAACGAGAGGAGACAACAGGAAGGATGATTCATGAGAAGAACTGTTGGAACTGCAAAATGTGGAGAAAGTATCTTTTCAAGGACTTGTGTCCAAAGCTCATTGTGAAGACATGAGAAACTGGGGAGTTTACCTACTTCCAGGAGTATACTGGAATCTTATTGGATGTTGTGAACGAAGAATGTGATACCTGTTGCAATTTGTAATTCATTGTGTTTACATTAGTCTGTTTTCTTAGAGTAGGAGACGCTTCTCACACTCACATTTCTGAGATGCATCCCAGGGTTTCTCAAGACCATATCTCTCTTCATGAGAGAATACTTTTGAAATGATTCCCCGCTTTATTAGATGTCTGCTGATTTATAACTGAGAATACTTTCTATCTTTATGCTTATTCATACATTCTTTGGTCTAAGCTATTTATTGGTTTTCGGAACTGACACCTTATTCTACTTCATTCCAATTTAATTTAGATCAGAGAACTTCCTTTCTGGAACACGCTTGTTTTATTATTTCTATTTTAACAGTTATACTTACCAATATTGTATTTTTCCTTATGTTAAACTATTGTTTGCTGGATTATATTAATATCTAATCATGATGCCTAAAAGACTAATTCTTATTGAATAAATAATCAAACAAAAAAATTACTATTAAAACTCTTTAACCCACACAAACGTTCTTTATTGACTGCCCTAAAGTCCTTAATGATTTTGTTGTTGATATGGTTTTGATGTAGATGATTCTTCCTTTTCACTTGTCCTTGTTGATGAACAGAGGTCCATACGACCAATGGCGGGGGTTATTTAATAATTACACCCAAAAACAAACATATATAGAAAACGCCAAACTTTCATGATTGCTACAGTGGGCAATTGCAAAATTTCAATGACATTTTAACAAGCACACTAAAGGAAATCCTGTATGTTTTTAGTAATAAAGTGTATTTTTATTGAAGTGTTGAGTGCATAATTCTGGAGATATATCTAAAGCTTTCTCTAGCCCAGATCAGAAATGACAGAGAAAATTTTTGCATCTGTGTTTCAGTCATATGAATTTCTGTTAAGGAAAGCCTGATCTACTATGCAAAGCCACCTTCCCTTTGTATTGTGATGATGTACTAATGGCCAATCCGAATGATTCACAGAAAATAATGGCTGATATTATTGAGGAAGAAATCACTTGAGGAATCCACCCAAATGACTGTAAGTGCAGGGATAGAGTACAGACGACCCCAATCTCTGCATTCGCGTGGTCTGGCCACCGGAGAAAATGGCTGCCTAAGTCGCTGGCTCTGCCCGGAGAGGAGCCTCTGACAAAAGCGACGCACATACCTGCAGTAAAAGGGCTGCAACTTTACTCGCTACTGCCTCGACGAAACTTGAAGAAACGTTTCGTGTGGGTCCCGAGGCTGTGCGGTGTCTCACATGACTCCTTTCCTCGTCATAGCTTCTTCAGGTGAGCTCTGCGTTAGCTGGCCTTCACGTCTTCAGGAATGCTCGGTCCTCGCATGCGCAGAGGCCAAGGTTCCTCTCACTGCCTACGCCCATGTGGGCTCGCCTTCACTGTCTGACTAGAATTACGGGCAGAGCTCTGGGGCACCTTAATATCAATAAGCACAGGCTGCAGCAATGGAAAACGTGTACCCAACTGTATAGTTATACATCTACACGGATCCGATTATACGGACCCGGATGTTTGGACTTGGGCATTGGATATGTCCGCATGCTTGTAGAAAATGTGGGTGTTAAGTTACTGCTAGTTTAAACGGACCTTATAAAAAGCGCTCCATGTTGTGGGCCGACCCGTGGATACATACTCTTGTCCTTAGAAACAGTGGGCACCGGAACTTGTTAAAGACAGAGAGGAGCATACTTTTGAATGGTGCTTTGTATAGAAACCTCGTTTGCAACACCTTAGTATTAAGTAGAGAGAGTAAGATCATTCCGCTTTCCGTGATGATCGACGAGTCTTTATTATGAGTTAAAGACGTGGTGACTGTGTGGGTCTCCTTACTTTGCAGGCTGCTGTGATGACGTTCAGGAAACATCAAGATTGGTGGACACAAGGAGGGATGATTGTTCACTAAAATAATTTGATTAATACGTCTTTTAAAGGTTAGTATGGGCAGCTTCTTGTATCAGTATAATGTAATTACACAATGACCGGTGTAAATACCAATGCCTGTCCTTGGATGATGTGCTCTCTCCTATAGGATTAAGAAGAGTGACACACATTATATCACCAGCAATGAGAAGGAACCCTACGCCTCAATAGGACAACTTACAAAAAAAAGAATTCCTGACGCACCCCTAAATAGAGAAGGTGGGTTTTTGGTATATCTCAGGAGCTATTAGGCCTTTTAGTCTGACATCGTTACTTGATAGATTTACGCCCCTTTATCCTAGGAAAAAGAACTCTCTTTTGGCGAAACTCGTGCTTCTGTAACTTCCAGTACCATTGGATAATTCGTGGGGAAATTAGTGGACACATTGAATATAGAGGATAAGTGAGTAGTTCTATCAGCGTACTCAGTAGCCTGATGTAAATAGAATGCACTGGTTGGGAATCTTTGGACTTGTGTCTCCTTTTTAGGTTTCGACTTTGGCGAGGGGCGAAGCCCCTCCCAATCGAAATCTTTTGTTTTTAGTAGTGAGGTTCGGACCGCCTCTGCCTCTCATTGGCTAGCTCCATAAATGGAGGCTAGCCATTGGGAGGCAGAGGCTGTCAATCGCGCTTTCTCTCGAAAACGCGATTCGGGGGCGTTTCTGGTGCTTTTTTTAAGCCCCGCCCCTTTGTCCCGGGCCGCGCTGCGATTGGCTGTCGGCCCGGGACACCCCCGTGACGTCATTCCTGGGCCGCGCTGTGATTGGCTGCCGCCCGGGACACCCCCGTGACGTCAGCCAATCACAGCGCGGCCCAGGACCTGACTTGTTTCATTTCGCGGCTGCATGGCTTTACTTTTTCGTCCGCGCGGCCAATGCTTGTTATGATTCATGCCTTCTCTACGGCCCTTGAATTCACTTGACTCCGCGAGGCTCTGAATGGGTTAATATGGCCCAGCCTTAGCTAATCAGCTGTAGCTAATCGGAAATACCCCGAGGCTCATTGAATCACTGCACAAGCTCTCCGGCAGCCGGTTTTGACAGAACACACTGCCTCAGCCCCTCATACTCAGCGCGTCCACCAGAGAAGCCGGAAGGTAGCTCCGCTCTTCGCATTCAGGATGATTTATGCGCTGCTGTACATGTGAGATTTCTGCAGCATTGTTCCTCCCTTGTAATGTAGAGCGCCCACTCCCAGCCACATTTGCCCACTTAACCTATCTCCACAAGGCACCATTGATTTGCTGAATAACCTTGCGTGCCTAAGGGATTTGCTGACGCCGGAGTGAGCCTCTCTCCCTCGTGCAGCCCATACTATTTGGAACAAACACACGCCCCCATACGCCATAAGTGCCTCTCCATTTATTTGACTTTTTATCTATTCCCAACTGCCTTATTGGTCCTTAACTAATGTTCCTGTTTTCTCAGTTAGCGCTATTCACTGACGGCTGCAAGACACAGCAGGAGCTAATTATCGCCCCTTTTCCTAGTAACAGATCTGACGCCCACTCGGGCATCAAGTGTATCAATGTCCATGAGTGGGGTGCTCTGTGCTGGATTATAAATAGAGTTTGTCTCTGGGGCCGTGTGCGCCAAGCTTTGGTGCGCACAGAGAAGCGCTTGTTCCAACGAGGCGCTATTGTGACAAAAGGTAAAAGGTCAATATCAGGCGCGCCACACCCATTGGACTCAAAGGGCTCTCCTCTGCTACGGTTTTCGTCAGGTGAGGACCTTTTGATATGTGTGTGTCTAGGGCGGCCGACTTTTGAAGCTGGGGGACCAGGTTTGCGAGAGCCTTTGCTCTCTGTAAAATCACTTAATCCCCCCGCGCCTACCAAAATTTAACGTGTAGTTGTGTAACGTATCTGGTGCTCCTATAAAGCGCTCCAATACCTTTGGGTCGAGTTTGCGCTATATAAATCTACAACAAAAAAGCCCCCCCCCCCCTCTGACGATGCTCTAGCCTTCCTGTGGGCACCTACACCTAGAATAGAAATAGCCTACAGGCAGGGCCACTTGAGTGATGTGGCAGGAGAGTACAAACTTTGCGCAGGGTTGACTAAATTATGGGGCAAGTCTAGGGAAAATATGCGGTAATATCAAATTGTGTCACCCTACTACATTTGTTTGGTCATTTTTACACGTTAATGCAGTTGGGCAAATGTTTCACCTCGTTGGAAAGTTGCAAAGGGCCTGTCACGGTGCAGCAAAACATTTTGTCACATTTTTTAGTAACTTTTTGATTCGGTTAATCTAGAAACATTTAATTTAAATCTAAAGAATATGCAGCAAACGATGGTTTAGGTGGCAAATTTATAATTGTGCGGAAAACAAACCATAATTCGCACCATTGCAGGGGGCTTTCTTTAGGGCTGCCTTGCAGTGACAGAAGGGCTGGTTTAACAGATCAGTGTTTTGGGTTATTTTCTGACTGTTAGCTTGTTTTTATGGTTTAGTGCGTCGACTTTTGCTGTTGATTTCCCTGATAATGCCACAGACATTGCCCGCAGCAAGCATAGAATGCATACAGTCTCCCATACTTTGCAAAACACTTAACACCTATACAAGCCTATCTTTATAGGTTCAAAGCTGTCCGGTTTGCAAATGTGGGCAATTTTTTTTATCTATCTGATTTCCTAAGAGACGCCACCTTTATTTTGATACTCATAGCTATTTTCTGTCCCAGTCTGACCCTATGAATAACTCAGGCGCCATCAGAAGTGAGCAGCTTGCTCAGAGCAAGTAATTAAGTTATTCGAGAGAGTGGAGATCTCTGTCAGAGCCTGGCTTGGCCGTAGGAACCAAAACATGAGCCATACATCAGAATATTTTTTTGTGCATTTTCTTTTAACATTTGCAAGTGTTTACGCTTATTATATTATAGTACTGCAATGCATCAAGTGACATTTAAGAGGGGAAGGGGCAGATTTATGAGGCTCCTGCGCCTCCTTGTGCCGCAATTGCGTCACGTAATGTGACGCAACGGCAGCGCAAACAATGCGCCCTATTTACAACGTGACGCATCTAGGAGATGCGTCACGTTGGAAACCCCTGCGCCATAAGGAGGCGTTCCTGCGCAGGGGGGGGCGTTCTTGCGCAGGAACGCCTCCTAAAAGTGGCTGAGTGAAATCTATGAGATTTCACTCAGTCACTTTCTATGTCAATTCCTTACGCCTGCTTGAAGCAGGCGTAAGGGTGACGCAGCATGCATTGGATAGGTGGCTCCTGTGCATTGCAGGAGTCATGTCGCACTTGCGACATGACTCCTGCAATGCGCCACCCGTGCGCCGAGAGATGCGTCACGCATCCTCACTGCCTTGCACCATGGTGCGCCGCATCATAAATGCGGCACACCATGGGTGGCGGAGCAGTGGCGCACTGTGGCGCATGTTAACTGGCGCATCCCTGGGGATGCGCCAGTTAACATAAATCTGCCCCGAAGTTATTTTCATTCATAGCTCCCTTCGTGCCGTGACGACAACGCCATGAGTACATGAAGATGCAAGTCAATTGTCACTTGCCCATTACATGGGATTGTTTTTACTAGTGGAGCAAAATTATGGTCTAGTAAAACATATACAAAAGAGGTTCGTATCAACCACATCCTGGATTGAAATACTGCAAGGTGCTCTCAAATGTGAGAGTAAAGGAAATGAAACACTTCACTTTGAAGTGAAGTAAAATGATGTGACAAAGATCACACAGTTTGGTTAAGTGACGAATCCCGGATTGAAATAAAGACTTAATTGTTACACTTAGATCAATCAAGGGGCTAAAATGCACAATCGGTCTCTATCCTATTTAACACCAAAGGACAGTGCTTTTTCAGTTCAATCAGAAGTCAATAATTCACTAATGACATTTGAAATCCATCTGACACAAAAAAGTACAACATTAAAGGGAGATTGAACACTATTTGTATGTTAATTAACATTTTGCCACTGTGATTTTCTTCACCTTTAGCCTCAGTCTACCCTGCCACAATAACCATGTGCCGTGACCTGCCTCTCGAGATAGTTGACTAAAACTACTAACTAGGTCTTTCTTCAGTGCTTTACCAAAATCGCCTCCTTTCCACTAACAATGGCCGCTGGCCCTGGAACTTCCTCCTGCTTAGTTAACAAGCAGCATTAAGGATAACAAGCATTGGCAATGTCAATAGGTCTCGCATGCGAAAGAGTTAGAGCTACTGGCGTTGTAAATGACAATGTCTTTTACCCCTGTTTTTTATTTTGGAAGGGGTGGATGTATATGGTGTGGAGTGGGATTATGTTGGTTGGATTGGAATTGTTGTGGAATTGTGTGGAGTGGAGTGGATTTTTTCAGTGGAATTATGTGGCATGGTCGATAGATAGGGGAGAGTGCTGCACGGAATAAATAGACAGGAAGACAGAGGGATAGGTAGTTTTTTGCACAAAGTACAGAATGAACTCTGCACTAGCAGAAAAGAGTGTGAGAAAGACAGAGTGAGTTATTATGAAAAGAGAGCAACAGAATAGAGAGAATGATACCCAAAAGAAGGACAAAGGGTGACAAAGAAAGAGAAACAAGAGAGAAAGAACAAGAAATTGTATGTGCGTGTATATGTTCTTGGGAGAGAGGGACAGAAAAAGCTAGAGAGAGAATGAGTGAAACTGAGAGGGGGAACAGATAGTGCATGTTAGAATGACAGTGACAACATGGGGCATTTAAAGAAATAGAGGATGAGTACCTGGGTGAGTGAATGTTAGACAGAGAAAGAGAGAAGGCAAAAGAATAGAGGTGTAGAGAAAAAGAGCAGCAGAAATTAAAAGAAAACCGGAGAGGGAAAATGGTGAGAGGTAGAGTGGAAAGAGAAATAGAGGAGAGAAAGGGTGACAGAGCGTGCGAAACGGAGAGAAATCAATATACAGGAAAGGTGATATTTGGGAAAAATATATGGAAACCAGGATGAACAAGCATTTACAATGCAACGGTTTTGTCTTTGGAAAAGTTAGAGCTATTGGCAATGTAAATGACAATGCCATTTATTTATCTGTTTTCAAAACCAACACATAAATAAAAATGTTGTCATTTACAATGCCAATAGCTCAAACTTTTCCAAAGGCGAAACCGTTGCATTGTAAATGCTTGTTAATTCTTGGTTGTAGATTAAGTCACATATACCTAATCAATTTATTGATGTTTTTTGTCTTGTTTCTCTTTTATGTTGGTAGAGGTTTCACTCTAGTATATCACTTGCATTTTTTTATGCATTGGTTACCTCTCATAAATGTGTGCACCAGTAGCCGGTTTGCTTGTAAATATTGACTGTAAAATGATGATGTATATATGCACAACAATACTTATATTCCCTTTCTGATTTCAGATCCCCTGGCTTTGGTTGTGTGAGAAATGCTTGTATCTATATAGGTCCTGAGGAAGGTGGTGTATAACCCACCGAAACGCGCGTCGACCTGGCGTGAAAGCTATCTTTACCAACTTGGTGGCCTCACATTAGGCAAAACAATCTCCTCTGTTTTTGCCCTATGATACCATGAGTTATTTAGATACTGCATTGGTATGGTGTGATTGTTAATAGTGAGAATGAATGATGTGGTATGAGTAGATTTTATTGCTGTGTTTTTATAGCCTAGGGGCTATATTTTTTGTATATATTTTTTTGAAATTAATTGTATTTGCTTTTGTGTTCATCTTTATATATATATATAAAAAAGTTTAAAAAAAAGACGCTATAAGAAATGTAAATAAAAGGCAAACAAACATGAACTTAAAGAATGAAAAATGAATTAGTAAAGAAATTAGAAATAAAAGACTAAAGAAATAATTTTCAGTGGTTATGATGTTATTGTTGTGTCTGAAATGTAACAAGTAAACTATGTGGATAACTCAAAGTATATAGGTCATGTGGGAACTTTTGTTATTGTTGTTATTTCTTTTCCCCTCTGTTCCCTGATCTCAAAGTAACGTTAGAGGGGTCCCCTCCTTTATGTGTTTGCAGCAATGGAAAACTCCACAGCAATAAGATTTAAACAGCAATAAGATTTAAACAGCAATAAGGCACCGTTATTACCATAATAAAATAAAAACAAGTTGAACATATATTTTGGATATATGTATTTCATTGTTTAAGCTTTCATTTATTGCGCATGAGGCACATTATTCTAAGTAATGATAGGCTGCTGCACTGATACTACGTGACAACCTCCTAGTAATGCAGTATAAACAGAAGTGACGCACGTTTAACTCCAAAGTGCAATAACAATAATTTGAGGACATATTTTGTTGTTTGAAGTTACATTTACTGTGCAGTCCATGACCATTGGACGAGGTTGTCTTATGAGGAAAATGTACAGTTGTCTCAATTCTGGGTGATTCGGATTCCCCCAGTCTTTATATACAAGGACACTTAGACCTCTCAGTTTGTCTTGGTGTCTTTGGGGGTTCCTCTTGTATGTGCCTCTGCTCCCAAGTGCAGCTTTTGGAAGAGTTCCTGTACTCACATGGAAATTGCGCCTAGCACAGCATATTAAGCCTGGCATTTGTGGCGTTCCTAATTAATTTAACCAGGTGCTTCCAAAGTACTGAGGCTAAAATCAATAATCAGTCTTGATTCCTGTCAGTAACGTCTTCTAAAGTTGCATCCTCACTAATAATATTTTCAACAAAAAAAATCCTCAACAATATAAACTAACTAGTTAGGGCATTATTTTGGAAAAATACTGTGGAGGTCTAAAATCCGTATATGCATATTGTTGTGGGGTTTGATCCTAATTTCAAACAGCAAGCACAGGAATACCTCCTCTACACTGCATCTATTTGCTGAAGTTCTTAAAAAAACCAAGCAAAATGCCAACAAAAAGGGCTACTCCCTCTACAAAGGAACTTCCTCAGAACGCCAATGCTTCTCAACAACGTGACCCAATGACTCGTATACTACAGGAAATCTCCATTGCAGTTGAAGACTAGAGGATATGGATGGTAATATATTATCCCTGGCAGCTGAAACCAAAACTATTAGTGCAGAACTGGTGTGATTTCATTTAAAAACTGACAAATTAGATTTGAGACTGACAACAGTGGAAAGTCTTCTTAACGAAGTACACAACAAACACCAAAATAGTTGACTTAGAAGATCGTAGTAGACAAGACAACATTCGTTTGGATTTCCAGAAACGATGGAGGGTCAAAATGCTCAACTAGTTCTGTGTGATATACGTCCAAAAGAAACTGGTATCTCCTTTAATCCTCCATTAGAAATTCAAAAAGCTCATCGCATCGGCCATTCACGGAAGGATCAAACAGCTCTGCCGAGACCACTCATCGCTTGCTTCTTGAGGCTTTTTCTCACTGCAGCAAAATCTCAAGGTTCCTTCTCACATAATGGTCATGTCATCAATATGGCCGCAAACTGCTCCAAAGAGACCAACGAGCGGCGCAAGGCATTCCTTGCCATCCGGCCTCAGTTACGACAGATGGACATTAAATATGGTCTGTTCAAGCCAACTCGCTTTCGTATTACGAAGAATGGCAATTCTAGATACTTCTATGATCCAGCAGATTTGCAGCAATTTCTAGACCAGATGCAAATACAGGACATGGATGTGCTAAACGCTCCAATTGATATCAATCATGGGAGCTTGGGCCCTTCACAACAATCACTTGATAACAGAAGATAACAGAAGACATCACTTTAGCAATCCAAGGCACAGAGGTAGAGACCTAGAACCATCTGTCCGTATCCAAGATGGCCAGTCTTCAGCTCTGCAGATGGTTTCTGCTTTTACACAAGAGCAACACAGAGAGAAATCTCTCTCTCCTCTTAAACCAGCCTCAGATGAAGGCTGAGTACCATGATTTCTCAGATTTAAACTGATGACAAAATTCTGTTTAACATATTTCTTACCTTATAGTTATTTAATCAATTTCTTACTTGTATGTATTTATACCCTATAATGAATAATTCCATTCCTGATGTACAACATATTTATTATCAATATAAGTCAAATTCATCATAGTTCAATGACCTTATCATATTATACTATATATGTACTTATACCTTCTTATCACATACATTTATTGTATTATTATATTTAGCATTATAGTAAGATGTATATATTATCCAACTATAGGCTTTATACTGAAAATTGAACATATATTCCAACTTCATGTGATTTCATATAATTGCATATCGTCTTTAGTATATCATCTTACTATATATCAGAATACATTGTCCTACTCGGATGGTATATTATGAAATATTACATCATACTATTTAATCCAATTTATATTCCTATATATATATATATATATATATTCTATTTAGGATCTTTATCATATTATAGTTACTTAATCATTTTCTACCTTGTATTATTTATACACTCTAGTAATGTTTCCATCTAGGATATATACCATATTTACTATAGATACAACATGCCAATTTATACATAGTTCAATACCTTACCATTTTATACTATATCTGTACTTATACTTTATATTTACATTGATCTAATGTATTAGTATAATTTATATTATATTAAGCTATATCTCTTGTTTAGTTACCAACTGTATATTGAAAATTGAATATGTATTTCACTTTCAAATAATTTCATATAGTTGAACATCATCTTTAATATATTGTATTACTATTTATTAGAATATATCGTTTTGCTCGAATGTTATATTATGAAATACTTTCTAATACTGTTAATCCAATTTTATATTTACTTATCAATTCTATTTAGTATATTTCTTATATTATAAGTTACTCAACCAATTTCTAACTTCCATGTCTTTATCCATTGGTATTAATGTTTCTCTATATGATATATAACGTAATTATTATAATTACAAGATGTCAATTTCATCATAGTTCACTGACCCTATCATCTTATATTATATATGTACTTATACTTTATATTCCCAAAGATTTACTGTATTATTATTATTTAAACTATGGTAAGATGTGTGTATTATCCATACCTAACCGTACTTCATATCCTTTTGTCGGGGCTCCGCTCCATGTTGGTGCTCTGGGAAAAACAGACCAGCGGTTAACAGTTTAATATATTTCCTTGTAACAAATTCAAAAAGCTTTATTCGACAGATTTGTCATAAAAGCAACACAAAATACATTACACTATAAATAGTACATAGACATCACATAATAAAAAGTTATTAAATACCTTATATCTGTCATTTTAAAATGTGAATATCTTGTTTAAAAATGAATCATTTAACAGTGATTTAAAAATTACTACATTATTAAGAAAAAAAGATTTCATGTAAAACACAGATAACTACTAGCTATCAGCATTAGGCAAAAAAGTGCGAGTGCGTATTATCCAAGCCCATTTTAAAAATGTTGCAGTTGCTACAGCTATGCAGGGTGAACAGTCATTCTCTAGTATTCTTAGGGCATCTTTATACTTCCGTGTGCCCAGATTTAAACAGATGGGTTTTAACCATTTACGGCGCGGAGCACAATAGAGAGGGCATTCAAAAAATATATGTGCTATGGTCTCAACCTTATATTTACAGTTATGACATTTATCACCTTGTGATGCCCATTTAGAGCTAAAAGGTTTTACTGTAAGTGTACCAACTCTAAATTGGAAATATAATTTACGGTCTTGAGGCCTTTCAATAATATCCCAATATGCCTCACAGTGGGGACGTGATTTAAAATCAAGGAAGCGGCCAGTTAGGTTGGTGCTGGTGCTACCCATAAGGACTCTCTCACGGACCATTACCCAATATTTTTCTTTCAAAAGCTTTTTTGATGGGAATGTTATCATGTCAGAGGTTTCACATAGCTGGATAAGATCCAGATCTTTTAGAAGTGTTCCTAATTCATTAAGCCAGTGGATTACATGGAATCTGTCTGCTTTTATTATATCTCTCAAAGCTGTTGCATAATGAGCCAATTCAGGGGTGGGTACAGATACGCCTCCAATACAAACGTGGCCTCAGTCTCGCTATATCGACCACATTTTGCCTGCCTAAATCAAACAGCAGCGGGACTATGGGAGTACTTTGTGGAACGCCAACCAGCCCTCGTAAGAATTTCCTCTCTGATGTTGCTAATTGGGTTAAGTTAGAAAATCCACAGAGCTCTGATCCGTACAGGGTGGCGCTTAATACTTTTGTTTGGTAGATCTCCAAGACAGGTGTGATGGGCTTAGTAAAGGAAGTTTTATGTTTGGATGCAAGGCAGGGCC
This sequence comes from Lissotriton helveticus, assembly GCF_964261635.1. Taxonomy (NCBI): domain Eukaryota; kingdom Metazoa; phylum Chordata; class Amphibia; order Caudata; family Salamandridae; genus Lissotriton; species Lissotriton helveticus. The sequence continues at coordinate 283,339,762 of NC_136068.1, read as the reverse complement.
GGACTGGCTACCGGGCAGTTGTGTGTGCTGCCGAGCAGGGGGATGATTTTGTTGATGGGGACCTGTGTGTGCAAAACGAAATTCGTTTTGCTTTCTTTATTTCAAAGCGCACGCAGGTCCCCATCAACGAAATAATCCCACACCAAAGAGAAATTAGCCCCCAGCTCGGAGGCACACACAACTGCCCGGTAGCCAGTCCGGCCCTGATGCAAGGGCTCCCGCAAGTTGATGGGATTTCAGAGTGGCCATGTCTGTATGGCATTTCCACCCCATATTACTCTGCAATGAGATGCCCAGATAGGTAAAAGCATCCACTTCCTCTAGGGGGATGTTATTAAGGATAATTTTACCTTTAAATTTTTTCCGTAGATTCAAAGACATGAGTTTTGTTTTAGAGGTGTTAATCTCAAGTCCACATGATTCACAGAATGCCCCAAAGATATTAACAGCCTTCTGCAATCCACTTGGAGTACGCGAGATGATCAGCGTATCGTCCGCATACATAAGTACTGGGACCCGGTTCCCCGCTAAGACAGGCGCATCTGTGGGAGATCTACTAAGGTGGTCCACTATACCATTAATGTATAGTGAAAATAATGTAGGAGCCAAGACGCATCCCTGCCGGACGCCACGCTCGACAGGGAATGCGTCAGTGACCTCACCCTGGCCTCCCCACCTGATTCTTGCGAAATTGTTTTCGTGCAACCGAACTACAAGAGTCAGCAGCTCGGAGGGCATTCCTTGATCAGCCAAGACCTTCCACAACATAGGACGGGGGACTAAATCAAAAGCTAATTTAAGGTAAAAGAAAACTGCATAAAGTGACCCTTTAGATTTAAAACAACATTCCTCCAATATAATGAAATGAGGTAGAAAACCTGATCTACTGAGCTGGTGCTGGGACAGAAGCCAGCTTGGAATGGGGATAAGACATTGTGTTCCTCTACCCATATTTGTATTTTATTTTGGACTAATCGACCAATACGTTTTTGGGCTGAGTCTATTAGACTGATTGGTCTGTAGTTACTTGGGAGGGATTTATCACCCTTTTTGTAGACTGGTATGATTTCAGCTCCTTTCTAAGAGGAAGGAATAGGAGCACCCATTGCGACTGCATTAGCTAGTAATAAAAAGTATTGACACCATGTCAACCTGTCACTTAAAAAAACATCAGCAGGGATGCCATCCATGTCAGGAGCTCTTCCTTTTGTTACACAGTCTAGCGCTGTGCTCACATCCTTTAGGGTGAAAAGCTGGGAATGATAGACAGTGGGTGGTGTCGGTGGAGGTACTCCTTTCGTTTCACTACGGGCATATTGGGGTTTAAAGAAGTCCACCCACTCAGTTTTAGCAACATTATTTTGTGGGGGTTCAGCTGTTCCTCCCCTATTCCATTTTATAATGTCCCAAAACTTCTTAGAATCTTTTGCAGAACTTGCAGACTGCAGATCCCGCCATCTGTCTTCGTCCCATTGTCTTTTCGCGGCGCTTAATGTACGTCTGTATAGATCCCTTGCCTCTCTTACTCTACAGGGATTTTTCAACCTAAGTTCTACACTCAGGTTCCTGCGGGCTAACTTACATGCTTTGTTGTACCAGCTGGCCGTAAACAACTTGTTCCCTCCCTTAACCATTTTTGCGGTTTTAGTAAAGAAGGCTTTTAATCTGAAAAAGAGCTTTGAATGTGTCTCAAGCATAATTTTAGGGAATTCCAGACTACGGATTGTGGTGTCAAAAGGGCCAGCTCACTCACCACCTCAGATTTAAGTGCCTCTAATTTCGTGGTATTCTCGATAAATTTACCCCATTTAATATGACGCATATTATTTGAGGGGACTATTTCTAGTGTCTCTATCCCCCCCTAGGGGTGTCCTCTCTAATCCTCTCATGGGTTTGAAATGTAGCACAAAGGGGATTATGGTCACTTTCCGGCCTGGATTTAACGACCATATCTACCAAATAGTGCCAAGCTCGCATGTCCACTAACAGATAATCTATTTGGCTGCTATGCCTTCCATTATCAAAGGTGGTTGCTCTTTGACGGTCAGAAGGTGTTCTAAGCCCTCTACCTAAGCACATACCCTTTAGTTGTATGTAGTAATTTTTAAATCACTGTTAAATGATTCATTTTTAAACAAGATATTCGCGTTTTAAAATTACAGATATAAGGTATTTAATAACTTTTTATTATGTGATGTCTATGTACTATTTATAGTGTAATGTATTATGTGTTGCTTTTATGACAAATCTGTCGAATAAAGCTTTTTGAATTTGTTACAAGGAATAAGCATACTTTCTAAAGTTTTATTAAACCTCATTTATACTCTTTAGGCATGTCCAATACGACAAACACACATCCTCTTTCTGTATTAACATGGAATGTCCATGGTCTCACTCGTTATATCAAACGGAAAAAAGTGCTGTCATATCTCCAATATAAAAAAGCAGAAGTGGCATTACTTCAAGAGACACATCTAGATGCATTGGAATCAGAAAAACTGTGTAGAGACTGAGAAGGTAAAGTGATCCATAGTATTATACAGAAAGGTGATCCTGCACATAAAGGCCCAAATCGCAAATGTGGAGTAGCGATCCTTATTCGCAAATCTCTCCAAGTTAAGATATTGAAGTCGTTGACGGATCCTAAAGCCTGTTACGCATTTGCCAAGTTACGTATAAGAGATACATATATTTGCGTAGGGTCAGTCTCTGCCCCAACTGGTGCAAAAAAGTAATTCTTCCTTAATTTGAATAACTTATTAACAGAGATTGCTGCATCACAGTATCTTGTAGGTGGTGAGTGGAATATTGTGATAGACCCAATTCTAGATAAAACAGGTCAGTTAGACAAAAGTAATGCAGCAGATAGTGCATTAATGGATGACGTACTAGCAGACCATGTCTTAATTGACCACTGGTCTCTCCAATTCATCGGATACTGAATATACATTATCTTCTTCAACCCATGGAACCTTGTCTCGTTTGGACTACTTTTTAATATCCAAAGGGTTGATCCAATTGATTCATGACTCTTGCATCCTAGAAGAAGCATTATCTGATCACTCCCCAGTTTTCTTAGCTTTTGATGTTGATCTACCTAGACCAGGATGCAAACTGTGGTGCATGAATATACAATGACACAAATCTCCCAAGGGTAAACTCAATTACAAAATTACTTTTCCACAAATCAGGGTTCTGTAACTTCAAGTAGAATGATGTGGGCTGCGGCCAAATCTACTATTAGAGGTCAAATAATGCGTGAAGCAGCATTGGCTAATAAGCAGAATGCTGCACAACAAAAAGAATTAGAGCAGGAAATACTATTATGCACCCGCTTATATATCAAAACACCAACCTTACAACATCGTAGATCTTTAGAGCAAGCTAGAATGGCATTAAATGGACTTGTTACCTCTAAGGCAGAATTTGCTCTCCGAAGAATGAAAACGAGACACTACGAGCAAGGAGAAAAGGCAGGCAGATTATTAGTGGCACAATTAAGACAAAGAGAAGCAGCAATGACCATCTACACTATTAGCTCCTCTTAAGGTAACATTCTTACTAGACCACAAGACATAGTAAACAAATGTGCTACTTTTTACAAATCTCTCTACAAACCTGAGGCACAAATAGACACGGAAGGATTGACACATTTTCTTTCAAAGGTAGATCTTCCTCGTCTTTCTGATGAAGGTAGGGTCCTTCTTGAGGGAGAGGTTAGCAAGGATGAAATTGTGCATGTAATCTCCAAATTATCCTATCATATAGCCCCTGAAGAGAATGGATTTCCAGCTGACTTCTATCATTGGACTGGGTGTAATGTGGTTGATTCACTACATGTTGCATTCCAGAAGGCTGAACACGATCATTCCTTAGGTCCCATCTCTATCAAAGCAATAATTGCTGTCCTTCCTAAACCTGTAAAGGATCCTCTACTTTGGGCCAGTTATCGCCCTAGCTCACTTCTGAATTGGGTTATCAACATATTTTCCAGTATTCTAGCTTCTCATCTAAAGAAGGTATTACCTTAATACACCCAACCCAAGTGGGATTTGTTCCAGGGCGTTCTTCTAGGAATCACATCCGGACACTGACACATTCATTATGGTATGCCAAAAAACTCTCACAAGATGCATTAGCTTTATCATTAGATGCCGAAAAGGCCTTTGACCGCATAGAGTGGAGATATCTTTTCAAAGTGCTGGAACGCTTCGGATAAGGAAATCAGTTTATAAAAAAATACGTCTCTTATATGATAATCCTTCTGCGCAAGTAAATTGTGTTTTTTTTTGTCAGAACCATTTCCAATCCTAAGAGGAACGCGTCAGGGCTGTCCTTTATCCCCTCTCCTTTTTATTTTGGCATTAGATCCTTTGGCAGCCACTATACGTAAATCAGATAAAGTCACAGGCATCAATCGCCCCATAGGTCAATCCAAACTTTATTTATATGCTGATGACATTTTACATACTCTCACAAGTCTCTCTCGCTCTCTACCATCCTTACTCCAAATCAGAGACAACTTTTCATCTTTCTCAGGTTAAAAAATAAATTGGGACAAAACCAAAGCTTTACCAATCTCTGATGGCACCACAAAAACGTCTATCCCTAGTTTCCCTCTCCATTGGAAGTCCTCACGTCTTACGTATTTAGGTACATTAGTAAACAAAGGTATGTACTATATGGTTTCAGACAACCTAAATCCACTGATCACTCAAATGCAACGTGATTTTGATAAATGGAAAATTCTAAATCTTTCCATGTGGGGAAGAGTTCAAGCTGTTAAAATGGTTACTCTCCCGCGTTTTTATATACCTTAGGCATTCTTCCTCTTCTCATTCCCTTATCTACGCTGAGACTTATAGATTCTAAAATAAAATCTTTTATATGGGGTATGACAAAACCTCGTTTAGCTATAGCAAAATTAAAAGTGCACCACACTTATGGAGGAATGACTCTTCCTTCAATTGAACATATAATTTGGCACTACAAATCTCTTAACTATCATATATGTTACCGGGAATCTCTGGTGTTCCTCAGTGGATTCATATAGAACACCATCTCTTATCTTCAGATACAGGCATTTCCGCATTGTATGGTACTAAATTCAGTTGTCAGAAATCTAAAACTCCAGTTTTATCAGCAATGCTAAAGTCCTGGCAAAGAGCACACCGATTACTACCCTTAAACCCAAACATTTATGAAAAAGCAAATATTTGGAACAATACCAGTATTCGTATTAATTGGAAAGTACTATCCTGGCCATTATGGAAAATAGCCGGTATTCAAATGCTAGATCAACTTTTTCACAACTGTGATTGTAAATCATTCACACAACTAGAAGAATATTTTGGTATTCCAATGCATCAGTGTCTGAAATATAACCAGCTCCAACAATGTTTGAAAAAACACCTACTTCTATCCTCCTCCATACTTCAATCCTCACACATAGGGCTAGCCTAATACCAGTCGGTAACAGCCAAAATTACAGAATTTCGGCCGTTACCGACCGGTATTAGGCTTTTCAGATGTAGGGGCCTAAATTAAGGATTCGGTAATTTACCGAATCTGTAAATTACCGAATTCTTAAATACCGATTCGGTAAATTATCGAATCCTAAATGTAGGGAGCTCTCAAATGAGTGCTTTTCCCATTTTAGGATTCTTTATTTACCACCAACTACAAGTTGGTGGTAAATATCGAAAACCCCAAAATTAGCACATTTTTGAAAATTATAATGGTGCCATGTGGCAGACATACATGCCCTTAGGGCATGTATGTGTGCCACATGTGCACCCATATACTATTCAGGGGTGCAACAGGGTGTCAAAGTGACACCCTGCCACCCTTCAATGTGTTCCCCCTTTTACTGAATCGGTATTTACCGAATCTTACCGATTCGGTAATACTTACCGAATGAATATCTACATCCCATTTACTGATTCTACAATACAGAATCGGTAAAATTCAGTATTTTAGAATCAGTAAATCTGGATTACCTACATCTGGCCCTAAGTATCATATTTAACTATTTGGGGTAAACATAAAGGAGTAATATCTGGCCTCTATACATTTTTTACAATGCATCTTCACTCTCAACCCCTATCATAGATGCTACAACTCAAATGGCAGGTTTGGCTTTCAATTTCCTATACTGATGGGGAATGGGATGAAATACTGGAAAATTCAGACAAAGGCACTCGTGAAGCTAGACTAAAATTCTGCCGCTTCAAACTCCTTCATGAGTGGCATTGGTCTCCTGCTAAATTACAGAAGGCTGGTTTACTCTTACATGCTAACTGCTGGAGGTGTTCTCACGCCAATTGTGACCACGCATATTATATGTGATTGCCCAATGGTACAACCTTTCTGGATATGTGGGTAGAGTCTTACGCTCTACAATGCCATTATCTCTCCCACTTACTTCTGCTACTATCATTCTTCATGATTTACGACCCTCCCCAAAATTCTCCAAACCCAATGTCTTTTTCATACAATTGGCTATACCAGTAATATGTATCTTACGTCATTGGAAATCCTCATCTCCTCCTTTACAAGAAGAATGGCTGACACAAATGATACATACAGCATCAATATAAAGAGTGATATACAACTCTGAGGATTAAACTGGCATTTCTTCAAGTTTGGTCACCCTTCTTGAGTATGAATAGTGGTATTGATATTGCTATTAATACATCCACTGCTGCTATCCCTTTCTCTTAGTCCAACAATGTTTTTTTGTTTTGCTTTTTTCCCCTTTACTCTTTCCCACCCCTGGTTACATTACATTACCTTATCCTATCCCATCTTATCTCACCTTATACTATACTATCTTCTGGTATTTATTTGTTTCCTCTACCTGTCCCTAATATCTACATTTGTTTATACTTATTGGCTTATTTATTCACTTAATGACTTAATGTAGCCACATATATTCTATTTATTACCAAGTAATATTCATCACATGTGTCTGTTTCTGCTTATAATATATGTATTTTTTTTATGAATTGTTACATGTTAAAGGCTATTATCATTACTGTTTTTGTGATAAATTCTTGCAAAAATGCTAATAAAAATTACAACACAAAAAAATCCATGCATTCGCAAAATTCTGTACATTAAAAAAAAGTTACAGGACATGAGGAAACATGGACCGCTGCCTGCACTCCCAACTGCTAACAGGTGATACTCACATACGGCCTGCTTCCACTTCCTAATCATATCACCCCCGTTTGGGTGTCACACTGATATCGCAACCGATTCGCACTGCAATCTTTTTGTGTGGAAAAGCCTTTAAAACATCAGGCTATACATCACAATGTTCCCTAACTCTTCTATGTAGAAGTGCATGTAGTTTACTTAGATCTCTGGGATTTGGTCTCTACCCAGTGCCTATGATAGAGACAGTCCTTGCATTCCTTTCTCATTTCTTTATTGCCATTGTAGCTTTGTCCTGGGAGAAACCCCAACTAATCATTTTGGTACAGACTGAAGCTTGTGCTGCCTTTATACTTGATCCACTCCAGAATAGTTTTAGTGAGGAAAAGCCCCTCATATTAAAGGCAGAATGATTCTAATGATTAACAACGAACACGTCATCAATGCAGGTTATTTTTGGTTATAGGCACACACAGTAAATGTAAGACAGACGGTGCTCCCTAGAATAATAAAAAGCAAAATAATGAGCGGGTTTAAACAGGATGGGCTTTTACTTCTAGCACAGTAAATGATGCATTGTTATGAGTAACAAAATCCACATTTTATGCCCTGATTAATTCACATGAAGTGTCTGAGAAAACTGAAACATGTTGACATGACCTCAAGATGAGACATATTTTCTAACATTGCAGATACATCTGTTTAAAATAAAACAGCCAACATGCAGCCGACCTCTAAGCAGCTGTATTCTAAACTTGCATACTTTGCATTACATTTCACACTATATGCTACGCCTCAAGGAGGAATTAATTATAAGAAGCACATACGTTTTAATTGAAAACCAACATATAAAAAAAACATAAGCGAAGAGACAAATCTCACAGAAGAGGGACCTAAATAGGTAGGTTGGAAAGTTACAGGTAGTCACTTAAGGGTTTGACCTCATTTACTCATCATTAAGGCCCTCATTACAAATCTGGAAGAGTGGAATTAATGCATGGAATTCATCTCTGCCTGATTATGAGTGGGTAGATTTTTCTAGGTGTGGGAGAACTAGGCCGGATTTTACTGTGCGATAGTTCTGCATGATGAAAAGTCACACCAGGCTTTGATTGTAGGAGGAGCCACACCTCATTCCCCATTTTTTTTTGACCAGGGGAGAAATACCCTTCCTCTTCCCTCCTCTACTACATAAGGTAAAAGTTTATGTTAAATCGCATGGAATTGAGTATTCTGTGTGGTATTACTGACCAAAAAAATGTAAGTTTAGCCTATAGTTGCATGGTACTAGTTCAGATTTATAGGGCCTATCTGTATAAAACAACATTAGGAAATATACAGATTTGACATGAGTAGCTGGGTGCACCTCTCAAAGGAGAGAACCTTGAAGTCAATAGTAATGGGTGCTCCAACAAATTACCAAAGTATACAAAAGTGAGGGAAGAAATCCTTGAATTAATCTCAGCTTTTAGTAATTACTAGGGCTGCATCTCAATCCATCTTTATTTTGCACACCATGTCATCTTAGTTTGGACCCAGCTATAGCAAATCAGTCTTGACCCTGCTCCACTCAGAACACTACCTAGAACTGCCAAGCCAGGTCATCCCCGAACTGGGACACAAGCAACCCATGACCAGTTTCGGTCTAGTTATGGGCTAATCAGTTGGTTAAAGCTTGGTTCCAGTGATAGTGTACACGGGACCCATGTCTGGGCATACCTGTCCCATTTAGGGCCACACTCTGAAATATACAAAAAAAAAGTGATGGATGGAATGCTTGAATTAATTTCAGCCACTGTTAATTACTCGACCCACATCCCAATCCATTGTTATTTTGCACACCATGTCATCTCAGTTTGGGTCCAGCTGTATACAAATCTGGCTTGACCCTGCCCCAATCGAAACAGTCCAGCATGAACTACAAAGGCAGGTCCTCCCTGAACCAGATCAAAAGCATCCCAGGACCAGTTTATGCTAGTTATGGGCTCACCAGCCGGGTACAACTTGGTTACAGTAACACCGAGTGCACAGTACCCACACCTGGCCATACCTGTTTCACTTTGGGTGTCACAATAAGTACATGTAAGAAAGCAAGGCTCTTGGCAGATACCTCCCGCTTGTTGACCCCATTTTGCCTACTAGATGCTGGCTTTCGACTCTGACAGTGCACTCTAAGCTGCCAACCGGGCTCCAGTTCCGTCTCCCTAAACCTGTTATGTGTCGATTGGTAATCCCAAATGACAAAAACTTTAACCCCTAATAAGTCCCCTAGTATATGGTACCAGGGGTACCAAGGGCATAGGTGGTAAACGGGACCCCAGGGCTGAAGCATGGTTTTCTCCCACCCGGGATGACCTAAGCAAACTTCTGACAGCAGGTCTGCCATTTCAGACTGCAGGAACAGTGCAAACTGCTCAGACTCATCTGTGCCCTCACCATGTGTGGCACAGTCAATGCACTATCTTTAATATATGTCAGGAACCCGTAAGGAACTCCTCCTCAGCCCAGGAGCAGGGAACAGTGTATTAAAGGTGAGGACATATAAGTGCAAGCCTATATGTCCCTATAGCGGCATTTCCCATTGAAAACAACTATGAGGGTTAGCGGTCCGTAGGATAACATGGGCTGCAATTCAGGCATTCGTGAGGTTGGCAGCTCCATTATGGTACATCTGAAACAAGTCATGTTTGGTATCAAACAATGTGCCTTACCACCCCTGACACAAATCTTGTGCCCTGAGTAATGTGGCATGGACCCGGGTGGTGACCTTAGAAATTGCATATCTGGTTGCCCCAGCCTCTCTGTGCTCTGGCTGGCCCGCCTGTACTTTCCCTCACCTGCCAGCTCCAAGACAGGATTCAGACCTTCTGCCCGGCAGTGTGATCACTCCCAGAAGTCAGTTACATAGGCTTGTGCATGAAGAAGGTCAAACCTCCCTTCTCCCAAGCAGGCCAGTGAAGTGGTTCAAGGGGAAGAGATTCAAAGGCTGCACTGCCTCTGATAGGCATCAAGGCTGACTCCCAGTGGAGGAAGGAAAAAGCCCTCCCCCTGCCCCATACACATTTGCACCTGGACAGATGCAAAATAAACTATCCTGGGAGGTGTTCACCCCAGAAGGCTAGCCTCACTTCGAGGGTGAGCAGCCTGGTCTTCACACCACAATTTGATTTCTGCCATCTTTTGGAATGGCAGAATAGAGGGTTCTAGGTAGAAAAGGTGACTTACACCCCTGGATGTGGTCACCTCAGAGGCGGACAAGCTGCCCATTCACTACTAGCTCCAACAGACCTAACTCCCCTAAATCTAAGATTTAAGGGACTCCCCGGACCACAGAACCACAGACTTGAACAACTTGCATCAAAGAAGGACCAAGAGGAGACTTTTAGCACATACAACAGGACTTTGCTCACAGCACCAAAGCAAAAGAGGGACACTTTGTCCCTGTGGCAACATACTTGGAGCTGAGTGATTGAGCCTCATCCTTGGCTAAAACTCAACATGCCCTGAGAGAGGAAGAAGGACCCCTGTGGATGCCAGAAGGAAACTCAGACGCCCTTGGACTAGTGGCACTAGTCCTATCCAAACTGCAGGTAAAAACACCGGCTCTGAAGACTTGTTGGCCATCGGGCCCTCTGTGGAATCGCCCAAATCCAGATGGTCCAGTTCACTGTGGGCGTTGTACTCTCGCCTGCCACAAAGTTTCAGCCTACGACCCCACTCCCTGAGACCCAGTGAAGTCCAGTACCTTTTCACTGTGCTTACCGCTGCCAAGGCTTGTTGGTCGCTAATCTGGCATATAATCCCCAGGCTCAACACTGCATCTACAGGGAACACCATCCAAACTTATCGGACGTTAGCAACTGTGTATCTGTATGTTTTTGGATTCTGTTTCTTGCAGCACTGTGTAAGCGGTAAAAGCAGAATCCCTGTGGCTCCCATTCAGCACCACAGACAGCCAGGACAACTCTACACCCGGACTCACGGGCTAAGTAAATTGATCTTACTGGTGTGGCCTGGTCCAGGGGCCTGCATCACTTTAACGCTGTAAGGGGCCCACGTACCTCGGCCTACAAGTGACCATTTTGTCACTAGATGTTTTTCCTATTGACCACAAAGTTATATTTTTGTGTAATATTTTCCACTGATTTGATATTGCTTCAAAAGTTGATATCTCTGATTATACGTGTGCTATTCTGGACGTTTTGGTGTCTAAATTAATATAAGAATTCACTCTATTAGTATAATTTGGTGTCGGATTTCTCTTGAGCTGTGTCAATTACTTATCGTCCATGTTGGTACTCTGAAATGCTTAACACATGCTCCTCTAGTAAAGCCTGACTGCTCTTTGCCACACTACTGGGACTGAGCTAAGGATTTATTACTGTGAATCCAAGGACCGTCTTTGGGATACTGTGATACTATTACATGGGGAGGACTAACCCCCACACCACATACTACTCCAGTTTCCTACAGTACACAAAGCAGTAATGGATGGAATGCTTGAATTAATCTCAGCCACTGATAATTACTCTGGGTTGCATTCCAATCTATCGTTATTTTGCACACCATGACACCTCAGTTGGGACCCAGCTCTATGAAAATCAAACTTGACCATGCTCCAATTGGTACTGTCCAGCCCAAACTTCCAAGCCTGGTCCTCCCTGAACTCAAACATAAGCAACCCTGAACCAGTTACGCCCTGGTTATGGGCTGATCAGCTGGGTACAGCTTGGTTCCAGTGATACAGTGTGCACAGGACCCACGTCTGGGCATAACTGTCCAACTTAGAGTGACCCACTAAAGCAGGTGGCTCTAACTAGTCGATCGCAAGCTCCCAGTTGCTTGCAGAAATCTTCGGAGTAGCTCCCAGCCATGAGTTCATTTTTAACTAAGAACTTAAAAAAATAAGTGTTGTGTTTTCCTTTCAAAATTAAGAAAAGGCTATGATTATTTTACTTTATTATCAGGCTGCACATAGCAGAGCCTGATAATGAGCAGTGCTCCACTCAAATGTATGGCCCATGTGGGTCACAGAGGTTCAGAACTGAAGCACTGATGCATTTAACTTATAAATAAAAGTGGTTCTCAACTCAATATTGGAGCATAAGAACAAAATGATATTTCTGAATGCTTTTAAATGAAAGAAAATTAAAATGTAAAGTGTAATTTACAAGCAGCAAGCATCTTACTCTCGGTGACTGGTAGAAACCGTGTCATATTTATATTTGAGAAATAGTCATTTTCTTTTAAATGGAAGAAATTTAAAGTGAAGAAAAATGTTTGTAGGAAACATTATCCCAATGATTTTCTCTACTAAATCAAGCGCAATTTTTTTTATGTAGCATGTTTCTTCACTTTAAATCCTCTCATTTAAAACAAATTACTCTATTGTCCTGTTATAATTATTGCACCATGAGCTACATGTATAAAAATTGCAATTTGCTTATGCCTAATTGCGAATTTCTGAGAATCGCAATAAGGTTGTCGTAATTTACAGTGTCTGAAACTCAAAGGGTTTCATACACCGAATCCTAGGGGGTTGCAAATCACTCTACCTCATTAATATGATCAGGTCGATCACAATTTGCGACTCCATAGGAATCACAAAAATCACGGGAATGGTGGCCGGCTGGGGTCAGCAAACCACCATGTCCGTAATGGCTTTTAAATAAAGCACATTTTTTTGTTGTTGTAAAGCAGCCTGTTTTCCTTAATAGAAAAATAGGTGCTTTACAAAAAGTAAAATTAAGTTTTCTTTTCATTTTTTAAGACCAGGCAGTGGTCCGTGGGATCACTGCCTGCTCTTAAAAATGCTTTTACAAACATTCACAAAGGGGAAGGGTTACCACCTACTTGAAGTAGGTGGTAATATGTGAATGTTTTGCAACCGCTTTCACAGTCACAAAACATTCATACATACCGTTATTTGGAAGGGATGCCCTAAACATTCTCCTTTCAAATACGAAATCCCAAACCCATTTTGCGATTCGGTAACAGGTTACCGAATCGTAAATTAGGGTTTGCTACATGGCAAGAGTATTTTTTGCGTTCACAAACGAGCTGATATCATGTGGCCCAATGTCTACAGGTCACTGGTAGTAACATGCCTGCTCTTTGTAAAGACACTTTGACACTGGACAACATTTAAATGATGAGCTTTATGTAGTGCATATAAACATAAAGTTAACTCTTCAGTTAAATTTTCTCCGATTTAGAAGTGTTGCCTTTACACACAGCAGGCATCTTGCTCTCAGTGGCTGCTAGGCATCACCCTCAACCTGATGGGACTCCATTGGCTCCTGTTGCTGACCTTCACTGTGCGCAGAACCAGCTTCTCCATTTACAAAGCCATCATGATGACCACTGCCACTTGTCTTGCACACAGGCTCGCATCAGACTGCAGACTAATACGTTTAAAAAAGAAAAACCAAGGCAAAATGTCTTTTCCATCAGCACGCCCACGATCTGGGATACCATTCCCATATCCATCAGAACTGTGCCAATGCTGCTCCAGTTTAGGGAAGAGTTGAAGACACACCTCTTTGAATAATACATCACCACAGTCCAAAAACGAGCCACCTCTCCTATTACTTGTTGACAATATGCTTGTCTTTGACACTGTTCAGTGCTATGCTGCCTTTAGGCTAAGTTTTCGTGACAGAAATACCACATACATGCATATATGATCTACCGCAGCTGTTGCATTTAGATTTGAGTCCAGATCCCCTGCAAGGGCGCACAGATAAACAGCACAATTATTGGGGTTTACCACCATTCTTTGTTGATGTTGAGGGATTTGTCATATAAAGCCATATTACGGTAGGTAACCTGGGACGGATGTACGGCTTTACAACGCGTGCTTTTACACCGCGTGCCGTTACAACGCGTTTTTTTCAACGCAAGTCGTTACCACGACTTGCGTTGGAGGGGTGCGGGCTTCGGAATTTTTTAATTTACTATTCTGACACCAGCCTACGTACAGTAGGGAAGGTGTTGGATAGTAAATTAAAAAATTCCTTGTCCTGCAGCGCCCTCCAGCGCAAGTCGTGGTAACGACTTGCGTTGGAAAAACCGCGTTGTAACGGCACGGCGGTGTAACAGCCGCGTCGTAAAGGCTGTTCCCCCCTGGGACTGCCAATGTTGTTTTCCCGTGTGGCCACTCTCAAAACATGACTGACACTCACTAATCACCTTCATATGGTGAGTTTCAAGTGAAACCAGATCAGGAGCTCTCCCAATGCATTGTTGTAAATGTGGTCCAGGTATTGAGCGTCAAACTACTTTGCACCATAACATTCAAAGACCAGTGCCTTCTTAACTGTACAACAAACAGCATGTTACTACAAGGGTCATCCAGTTCTGGTGGGAGCCCTTGACTCCAGGAAACCATTTATTCAAAACAATCTCAATGTAGCAGCACTCAAAACAAGAAGGACACTCATCGATAGCCTTCAGGTGTGAGTCTCAAGTGAAACCAGACTTAGCGATCCTCCCAATTATTTCTGGTCAATGTGGTCCAACTTTGCAAATTTGCAGTTCTTACAACTGAGCAAAGGTTTATAACTGTTCAATTCTTTCTAATATTTCATTTTTCACAGCTATTTTTCCCTCCTCATTAGCTCTTTGATGGGGCACAGCAGGTATTGAGCTCCAAACATGTTTGCATCATACCATTCGAAGATCAGTGCATTCGTAACTGTCCAACAAACAGCATTGTACTGTAAGAATCATTCGCCTCTGGGGTGAGCCTTTGGCCCCAGGAACCATTTGATGCAAAACTACCTCCATATGGCCACACTCAAAACAGGATTGAGGGGGTGGGTGGGGGAGTTTGGGGGGTGAGTGTCTCAAAACAAAGTAATTTTGCGACGTGACACATAAAAACTGGCTAAACGGAATGACACCAAGTTTGGCATAAGGCTTGACTTTTACTCAGAAAACAGGCTTGTGGGATTTGGTGTTAATGCTTTAAGCCATTTCCGAGAAATTAGCATCCAAATTATAGTGATATTAAGACTGTTGATGAACAGGTAAGCTCTGATTGGCTGCTTTAAAGGGGACAAGTCAATCCTGATTGATTGCTCACAGCTTGAAAATATGTTGTGGCAGCCATTACAGAATCTAGGGACATGGTCCCTTTGTCCTGAAAATAAATATAATGGAGTGCGGGGTGAGCACACCCTAACCCCAACGTGTATGTGTGGGAGAGTTGTCCCAATGTGACCACCTCGATTGGCTGGCCACAACATGAAGGAATTTTTTTCAACCATTACAGGGCTCTAGGACATGGCCCCATCGAAAGCCTTTTTTTGAGAATCACTTAAAAGATTCTATTCACAATATAAATATTTTGTTGTTGTGCCTGTAAGAATTGGGGGTCTCTGGTTGGCACAGGTAGGTACTTGAGACAAGCAGGGACCCTCTCCTCTAGTGAGGGCAAGGGAATTACTCTCCCAAAATAACCCCTGCTCACCCTCTAGGTAGCGTGGTGCGAGCAGTCAAGGCTTATTTCAGAGGCGATGTAAGGTAAGCAGTTGTGACCACATAAAGTATCCGAGTGACACTAAAAATGGACACCACGCAGGTTTTATATCAAAAATAGGTATATTTTATATAGAGTTATCACAAGACCAATAAACGACAAAAAGAATCCACAGTACTATCAAATTTCAAGAGTTCAGGTTTAAAAAGCTTAGTTAAAATATCTGTGCGAGTCGGTAGCCTTGTCCGGCTACAGCGTTGCTGAAAAGAACACAGAGTCTAAGAAATCCAGCGGACCGCGGCGGTCCGGGCCCACTCAAATGTCGACAGACTCAAGCACAGTACCTTTTCCTTGAGGCGGCCGGCATGGATGTGCGAGCGGTTCCGGGGTTCGTCGCGGTGTACAAAAAGAAAGCGTTGCAGGTCACGGTGTCCCTTCCGTCGCAGTGCAGGCTACGGCTCGTTGACGGCGTCGGGGAGCTCAGAGCTTGCGTTGTTCGGGGCAGACGTTGCTCGTTGCGGTGCTTCCAGCTTTATGGTGCAGCGTTTGAGGCGGAGTTCGGGAGCTGGCGTCGGTCAGCTCCCTGCCTCTGTAGCCACTGGAACAGCAGCAATTCACAAAGGCTGGTGAAGTCCACTGGTCCTGGGACTTCGCTCAGGGGGCAAGCTCTCTTCCAAGCCCTTGGAGATCTTTTTAGCACAAGTGGAAAAGCAAAGGTAAAATCCACAAAGTCCTTTCTCCTCTCTAGGCAGTTCAGGCAACCACTGCAGGCCAATCCGCCAAGCAGCACTTCAGCTTGGGAATAGTCTCTCCTCAGTTTCTTCAGGTTCCTTCTCCTCAGCAGAGGTTTCTTCTTGTCAGTTCCAGGAGTGATCTAATTTCATGGGATCAGGGTCCCAATACTTATACCCCAAAATCCTTTGTTCTCTCAGGGGAGAGGGGCCTGTGCCCAGTCCAAACCAGTTCCTGAGCACTCTGTTTACCAGACTGCTCCTCTCCTTTCACCATGCAGGGCAGGAACATCAGACGCCCCACAGGAGGTGGAGCCAGCATTGTGGAAGGCAAGTACAGTCCAGGGAGTACTCTCTTGACAGTCTTCCTTCTCTTCTTTCAGTGTGCAGGGCAGAGACATCAGACACACCACAGGGGGTGGAGGCGGCATTGTAGAGGGAAGGCCCAGCCCTATTCAGGTCCCAGGCGCAACTCCTCCCTCCCATCTAGTTGCTGATCTCGCTATTCACCACCGGGTGGCCCCAGCCTGTCTCCTGGAATCCCCCAGCCCTGTCACTTCGCAAAACCAGACAAAGGAATACACAACCTTAGCAGAGGCGGGCTGAAATGGTTAAGCAAGCAAATACCTACTTTCTAAAAGTTGTATTTTCAAACACAGAATATTAAAAGAAACGTTACTAAAAGATGTATTTCATTATTCTGAGTCCAGGCATACTAAACTCGAATTTCTACCATGTTCTCCGAGTCTGTTAGGATTATAGAATATAATAATTCTAGCAGACCATTCTGGCCTACGGAGAACAGGTTGCCTTGCAATAGTGAAAAATGAAAATGGCTGTAATTCACTATTAGGTCTTGCTACACACATCAGGGCTTGTCCTACCTTATACTTACAATGCACCCTGCCCATGGGCCTACCATAGGGATGACTAATATGAAGACAAGGGAAGGTTTAGGGACTGGCAAGTGGGTGCACTTGCCCAGTCACCATGACAGTACCAGACTGCACGCAGGTTCTGCAATGGCAGACCTTAGACACATTTTACAAGGATGCTTCTGTGGGTGGAACAACCAGTGCTGCAAGCCCACTAGCAGCATTTGGATTACAAGCCCCGGGCACACTGTACTAGGGTCTGACAGGTAAACCAAATATCCAATCAGGGAACCACTAATCAATACATACATTTTACACTAGGGAGCACTTGCACTATGGCACTGGACAGCAGTGGCACAGTGCCCAAAGCATCTATCAGCAGAAAAACCTGAGGCACAGCGTAAAATGGAAGGCAGACTCACGCCAATGGTGCCATGTCTAACAGTGCCATACTAACTTTTTGCTTTGTGGTGTATACTAAGGGGATTTTCCCATGTGCGTAATGCAGTTCCTCTGCTGGGATTTCGTGAACTATGTTTTAGAGATACCTGTTTTTGCTCACTATTTACACATCGAGGTTATGGAAGGTGCTCCGGAAGCCTAAATGAGAGCATTATTTTCTGTATATTCACACTATCTTCCTCAGCCATATGAGAATAAAGTCTGCCATTCTGTGTAAAACATGTACTTCCAGTAGCAGCAGCAGCCTGTCAATTTATTTCTCCAGTATTCTACTGCAGCCTCCCTCAGGGTTCTAATGAAATGGAGCACTAACATTCTTAAATATAACAAAAGTGTGGCACTCCTACTCCTGAAGCCATCAGGACAAATCGCCGTCCACCTAGTTATCTACCATATAAACCGTACCTCAAATCAGGACAGGAGGTTAACAGAATATGTAGTCTGTTACCAAAAGTGCCAGAGAGTACTCCTCACCCAAGCGAACCGGCGTTGTGATCATGGAACGCCGGTCCTGATTTTAGGATTGCATGGAAGCGAACGTCGAAAACGATTTATTATGCTGAGAAATCTTCTTCTTGAAGTACGGTTTATATGGTAGATAACTAGATGGACAGATATTTGAATAGCCCTGAAGAAGTCAGAGATGCGGAGGCATCATAACTGACGAAACACGTGTTGGCTATAGATGATCTGAAGAGAGTCACTTGTGATTGACAGAAGTTTTTATCAACCTTCAAGAATAAAATCGCCGTGAGAACAGAAGTTTGACTGGACTTCTTTATATTATATGTGGAGTGGTGCTCACAACAATTTACAATTTTCACAACTCTGAAAATGCACACGTCGCAAAGTCACATACAACGTGCCCACCCACTAGACACAACAGCACAACTTACTGTGTGAACCTGGGCTAGCCATGTACATAAGCCACCAACGGCATGGCACCTCAGCCACACATTAGCAGCATGTGGGGAGAGGTGGGAACCAGGCATGTGCGAAGGAGACAAGTGATCAATGAATGAGAATATACACAATGCCAAGCGTGGCGTGGATGTGCTGGCCAGACTGCAGTATGCCGACCACACTCATATCCATGTCGACACACACTGCTACTGTTTGGAGTGTAGTGAACTGTGGACGCAACCATGTCACGCCAGCCAGTGTGGGAAATCACGGAAATGTAGCTTGTGACGTCCCCCCCGTAAGCGTGTGCGGAGTGGGCTGGCCCGGCGTATGCAAGGCCAGCCTAGGGTTGTGAATAAAAAGCACGTAGCTCTGGGTGTGGTTTTCTTCCGGGATGCCCAACGTCTCTGCCAAGGTGGTGCCTCTCACCTCGCCACGAGGCCGTCGCTGTGAGCAGTGTTGCCTGCGACCCTGTGCGCCTGATGCACAGGGTGCCGCTGGTCCCTGAACCCATCTTGCCTGCCCCTGCGCACCCAGGCCTCACTGCTCACCTGCAGACACCGGCATGTGTCATGGAGGACCCACCACGTGCCAGTGCAAGCTCCAAGCCCGAGGCCCCAGACCTTGGAAGCCTACTCAGACCATCGCGCCTCCGCAACACAGGCCCGCAGTACTCCTCTCTTGTTGACCTACTCCACCGGCTGACACAGCGGACCTGTAGGTCACACATTTGGAACTGAGTCTTGATAACACTATGGCAGAGGACATTTTATTATGGCTGTGTTTAAATCCCTATACTCTCTTCGATATGGGGCCACCAACGCCGTACATAGAATTCCAACAACACTTCTGTGGGCCCTTACTGTCTTCGGCCTTCGGCCTACACTGCGATCAACTGGATCACACATTTGGAACTGAGTCTTGATTTCTTCATGGCAGGGTTCATGTCACAGTACTCAAGGAGAGGAGTAAGAGGAAGACGCGCTTAAGTCCAGACGAGCAAAGGGTCTCGGTTACGGAAATGATGGGACACTAGCAACAACTGCACTGGTTCCACTAACTATGGTCATCGCAGGCCTACGACACTTGGCTGTGGGTCACTGCTGACCGCTGACTCTGGCACACACTGAGGGGGAGTAGGTCACACAATTTGAACTGAGGCCTGCTCTCTTCATGGCAGAGTTCATGTCATTTTACAGGCCACATCGCAGACTGCATACCCTTCTAGCTCAGGTGCCACTAAGTATGTGCCCCGAAATTCATGGGCACACTCTGGTTGAACTTTGTTGACATCTGAGTTCATGGCCTGGGGTTGTCTTCATCATCATGTAGCTGATACTGACATGGTGGTAAAGAGGAGTCTGTAGCATTCAACTCTGCCATTTCCTTTTTTCTGCTTGCTTCTGCCCTCTGGATCATGCCCAGGAGGACACCTTCCACTGTCCACCGCAACTCTCCGCGACATTCACTTGGACACCGATGAAGACCCACACAGCTTGCGTGGCCCCAACTCAGTGCAGCGTAAGTCACCGTCCCATGGTGGTGTGCCTGTGACAGCCTCATTGCATCCTAGGCCACTAACTCTGTGCAGCTCAAGTCATGGGCCCTTGCGGTTTAAAGCTTGTACTGCTGATTGTCCGATCACTGTTGTGGTTGTTGCCCTGAGGGGTGGCTTACACTACCCAACACCCATCCAGCACAGGCTTTACTGGACAGGTGACCCTAGCAATAAAAGGGGCCGGGCGCATGTGCCCATAGTCAGTTCCATAAACTCACTAAGTGTCTCTGTGTGGTCATTATGTATGCATGAGGGCCAGGGGCCATTCCACATACATTGTGCTGTTTACAGCGGGCGCAACCATGTCACCGCAGGCAGTGGGGTAGACCTGGGACATGTAGCCATGTCGTACATCCCTGTGAGCGTAAGCGGAGTGGACAGGCATACAACAGTACAGCGTAGGGGTGTGGCTGTCCCACACATGGATCTAGGTGTGGTTAAATTGAGGCCTTGCAAAGGAAGGGATTGATGTGTCTCTGTTGTGTCTGCGCCA
Organism: Lissotriton helveticus; assembly: GCF_964261635.1. Classification (NCBI taxonomy): domain Eukaryota; kingdom Metazoa; phylum Chordata; class Amphibia; order Caudata; family Salamandridae; genus Lissotriton; species Lissotriton helveticus. Next base: position 283,319,100 of record NC_136068.1, on the reverse strand, counting down.
CCCGTCCCACAATTTACAATGTTGCTATGTGGCATGCCCCCGGAGTGCGGGCTCGGCTGAAGGGTTACATTGGGAGGGCATCCCTGCTCGGGGTCAGGGATCACACATGCCAACTGTTGTGTGTGTCGCTATTAGCGCAGCATGCGCCAAATGTCTACCCACAACCGCATGGCGAGTTCAGGCAAGCAGGTGCTATACATCTGTGTCAGTCCTGTCCTTACAATGGGCCTACACACATGTGGACGTCCACCTTCAGCGCAAATCATCATTGTGTCATAGTCAGGCTGGTGGATATGTACAGACAGGCATGACAATGGTGTGCTGTAGGGATGCAAGTGGTGCAACCGCGCTACGCACACTAGTGACTATGCTCGGGGTGAGGGAGAAGCAACAGTGAGGCTACGTAATACACATTGATGGCGCTCATTTGCAACAGGCAGTTCATGTCATTCAGGAATCACTAAATCACACATATCCAGCACCAAAGAACCAGTAAGCCTGCCAACACATCATGCAGTGCGTAGTCTTGACTCATGTCTCTCTGCACTATCACAGGTGACCAAGGATATGCACTCTGCGCTTGGATGATGACACCCCTCCGAGCCCCGAACACACAGGCCCAGAGGCAGTACAATTTGGCAAACAAATGCACCAGGAGCATCGTGGAGCACACATTTGGCGTGTTGAAGTCACGTTTCAGGTGACTGGATGTCACGGGTGGAAGGCTCCTGTACAGCCCAGACATCGCGTGCCATATGATCATTGCATGTTGTGTGTTGCGCAACATATGTGTACGCAGCAATGCCCCATGGATACGAGTGCCAGATGCACCGGACGATGATGATGAAGATGAGGCAGGTAGACCACACCCCAATGCCGCCACAGCAGGAATTGCCCGTAGGGACACCATCAGTGACCATTTCTTCTCCTGTTGACGTCACATTGTGACGGTCCTTGGCAGTCAGGGCATAGTACTATGAATGACCACAGGCACAGCATGTACAATTAAATGCATTCTTAAAAACATTCCCGGCATGCATGTCACTCATCTGTACAGGCACATCACTCAGACAAGTGTGGGTGCGACATGTAGTGCTAGCAATTTTGGAAATTGGTAATGGATGGTGGTTGGGTCACCTCTGTGCAGTGAGGCTGTTTTGGGTGTCACATATTAGAACTTCCAGTTCTGTGTGAGACCATTGGAATGGTATCCCACTCTTTGCCGTTTCACATGGGTCCCAATTCATTCAATTTGGCTGTCCTTTGTGGCCTGCAAGTGACAACAGGGCTTCTTTTGGGCTCTGATATGTGCCGCCATGATGCAGGGATGCACCCTGTGACTCGAGTCCCATGACATGGGCAACATGTACATAAGAGGGAGTCACTTCCCCTACATTAGTCCATGCTTTCATTATTGTTTGGTCATGGACATGGCACATTTGTGTGCAGGGGGTGTTGTTTGTCCCTCTGTAATGTGAAGAGGAGATGTGGTTTCACAGAGTGTCCCATGTATGTTTCCGCATTGGCGCAGGTTACATACAGAATGCATGTCACTGTACATTGTGACTGCCTGTGAGGGGATGCCTATCTGATGCAGGACAATGGTCATTTGTCCTACGTCACGGCTGTGGGGTTGTGATCGTACATCGTCAACTCACTGTATTTTTACTCTGCTTTTATGGGGCATTTTCACGCATGACTGGTGGGAATCGCAGGCCTGTTGCTGGTTATCGCTGATGTTTGTATCGCGATTGGTCTCATCCCTATTATTTTCGCATTTGTGTTTTGCATTTTTGCGGCGTTGTGTTGACTTTAACGTGGACATTTGACACGTTGTCTTGGGCCTATCGCATAGTACTTCAGTGTTGTGAATACTGAGTTAACAAGGCATCATTTTCCTGCGATGGACTACATGTGAAGAGTTGTGTTAAGCTAATTTTGCAGTACTTATCACATGTTCTTGAGAATATCCCCCTCTGTGCCTAAAATCTCCATTACTCTTTTCACGGAAAGATAGCTTGAAAAGAAGGGTTTTCGAATTCGTAGATGGAATGAATTTCTGAGAGTTTCAGAAAATCCATTTACTATCTAGAGAGTCAGGTCTCATTCACGAAGATTTGATGCCGGTAGTAGTGATTTTTTTTTATACAGATAGAATTTCCCCCTGAACCTTTGCAAGTCACACTTTACCTAAAAATGCTTTGTGGATCGGGACACGCTTCTATAACTGCTAGATGTCACCTGGTGAATCTTGGCAGGGCCATCTCCGCCCTTGATTATTCTGAGTATACTCTGTTAGCAAGAGCGCTTTGACAACAAACTATTGTTAAGCACCAACTTTGGGTTCATACTTTAACAAACCGAGAAATCAGACTAGGTCAAGAATTCACCATAAGTGAGAGACATTCATGCATACCTACAGCCTGGTTGGAAGGCGACACTAGTAAGTTTACAAAATGTCCTTCTTTACTTCTTCATACTATTTCTGATACTCACCAGAAGGTGCCACTAGTTCCCAATTGTAGGACAGGAGAGAGCTTCGTTAATAAAAGTTTCCATACTTCCGACCACCACCAGTGAAATGATTTAGCACAATTAATCGAAAGCGCCAAGGGGCAGATGTATCATTCCCATCATTTGCGATTCCCAAAAAGCGATTTTTAAGGAATCCCTATTTGGGAATTGCAAATTGGGATGTATGTAGAAATTCACAATTTTTTAGCGATTTCTTAAAATTCCATAATTGCGATTAGCAAATTGCTAATCACAATTAAGGAATAATTTCCCATTCATTTCTATGGGCCAGGAGGCCCATAGCAATGAATGTGAAATTATTCTCAATTTGCGATTTGCAATTTGCTTATCGCAAATTGAGAATAATTTCAAGGGTGCAAGGGTGTCTTAACTGCTATCGCGCTACAGCGTTTTCCCGCTGTGCGCTGATTTTTAAAAATCGCGCGCTTTGTGACAAAGCCAGCTCGTCATCCGCGTAGCGCAGGTAACGCCCATGACGAGCTGGCTTTGTCATTAGCATCGAAGGGGTTAAGGACACCCTGCTGCACCCCTGAAATTGAGATGTGCGCGCATATGGCGCACATACATGCCTTAAGGGAATGTATGAGCGTCACATGGCACCTTTAGAATTTTCAAAAAAGTGCATTTTTAAAAGAATTCGCAAATTACCACCAACTACAAATTGGTGGTAATTTGCGATTTCATAGCCTAAATTCGCAAAGCTTAAATGCTACATACATAGCATTTAAGGAATCGCAATTTGCGATTCCTTAAATGCTTGCACAAAATTAAGGAATCGCAAATTTTGCGATTCCTTAATTTTGCGGTGCAATTTTTTGATACATCGCATTTGCCGATTTTTTTGTCGCAAATGCTGCTTTTTTGCGAATCGCAGCGTTTGCGACAAAAAAAACGGATGATACATCTGCCCCTAAATCTTGAAACCTTAACGTATACTTGTTCGTAGAGCTGGAAATGGAAATCATTTACTTAAGGATACCGTCAATTGGGGGTAAAGGGGTAAAGGTGTGGAGCAGAAAAGGGTTGGAGCCACTTCGAGAAGAGTCATGAGAAAAAGAGAATGAGAGTTAACATATACATTTTTTTTTGTTAAAACTCTGTCCAAAGAAATTGGCATCAAATGTGAGAATACATTTATTCTGGCTTACGTAACTTGTCACAATGGAGCTGCTTTTCAAAGTGTACCACGGGTTAAGGCACCTGCTGCAGAGATCGGTGTGTTCCCTGAATTTTTCAGGGTATAATAAGGGTAAGATAAGTAGGCTGATTATTGCTCTTGCTGGAGTGATCTGTCTGCAGTCTAGTCGTAGTTTTGACTCCTCATAAAATAGAATAGATGATTGAGGTCCCTGCTGCAAAGCTCAACCTGTAATTTGCAGGTCACTGATGTAAAGCAGATAGCCAAATGGGTTACTCAGTTTGTCATAGAGATCCTTGTTATTATTGAAGGATATAATATACAATCCCTGTATTATAGCACAGTGAGTTATGGGCCGGAATCAAGGAGCTGTATGCAACCTGCAAGAAGTGTTTTCCTTAAATTTCATTGGTCTTTCTTGTGCCTTCAGCACCACCTCCAACATTGCATGCCGTAGTTTGTAAATTGAGGCCCATATTTATCATTTTTTACCGCAGTGCAGTAAGCCACCTTGCTGCGCTGTGCTAAGGGTAAAGGCAGTAATGCACCATATATAACATTATACAGTGCATTCCTGTCCCTTCCTAGCTCTGGCGCACTTTTGGCTGCCTATCGCCTACATAATGCCCTTGTGTCATGGTGCAAGGATGCTTGCGTTGTAGGCAGGATTGTTTTTGTGCAGAAAGGAACACCTTCCTGAACAAACACAATCCTGAGAGGCATTTTCCCCTTCCTACATGTGCTGCAGAATGAAGCACATGTAGAAAGAGGAAATAACGAAGAGAAATAAGGATATTTTTCCTTGTTGTGCCTCACCTGCGGAGGCTCAGCATTTTGATGCATTCCCAGGTCTACCAGTAATGGTAAATCTGGGAATGCACCAAAATTCATGGGTGGATGCGTGGGAACAGCCACGCTTCATCCATGGAATGCCTCCCTGGGGTAGAGTGACGCAAGGCAGCAATTTCTAGATGTATCAATCCAAGCAGGACCACACAGGCTTGAGTAAACTTACTTAGGATTTGGATGTTTTTTATGGTATGGAAAGCCTTATTTAACATGTGTTTTACTTGCTTTTCCAACTAAAAAAAACTGACAAATGAAGGAAAGTGTACATTATAGATCAATAAAGTAAGCACTACTGGAGGACATATATTTAGCCATAGCATACAAGGAAAAAGGTAACAAAAAAATGTGGAGAAATACGTATAAAACACAGCCCTGAAGGACAATATGTAGTTTAATTATGGTTAAACTCTTCGTGTGATGTCGTTGAATTTAAGTTGGCTGGGAAGGTTAGTAAGCTTTAAATATAAGTCACCACCGTAAAAGAGTATCAGTAGTATAGCCCTTCATCGCACACGCTACTTTCTGCCCGGGTGGTGCATGGACTTCATTGCCCATCCTGCTTTGCTGCCGGAGCCGCAAACGAGGCCTGTAACGAGCTAGGAGGCGCTTGAAAGATTCTCGAGGCGACCACAGCGTGAGACGCGCAAGGGCCGAGGGCGGGCCGGTCCGCGTCCGAACGATGCTAGTCTGGGCCACCCTCCAGAGCTTTGCCCTTAGAACTGGCGTACCTGCTACCTGGACATCGTATGGTTTGAGGTCAGTGTAGGGGTCTGCTGTGCAACATCTAGGCCCCAGTACCATCGGCAATAATACACACACAAGATAGTTACTTGGCATGGGCGGGAAGACCCATAGCGGTCTCCCGCCGGTCTATTTATCCCCTCGGCGCAGGCCTGCCCCGAGGGGTGTAGGGATGCGTGACAAATGGATACAGTGTAGGGGAGAGCCCGAGTGGCTCTCTACATCCCTCCTTCATTTTAGTCCAACATCAGGACACCTAGGTCTTCTTCACGGAGTTGCGCAAGCAAAGTCTCGGAGTCTCTGTCTGGGACCCGGGTTGGGCCGGGGACAGTAGCGTTGGCTGTGGCTGCTAGGAGATGCCCCACTCCCAGTTGGGCGTTCCGGAGCCTCCTCGCCGTCCCGGGTCGGGCAAGTCGGGCTTGTGCTTCCCCATGCCCCCGGGCTCAACGGCGGATGTCCTTCCACTGCCTGACTCCAAGCCGGTGATGACCCCAAGGGACCTGCTCTGGGCATCATGTCTTGAGAGGCCCCAATCCCAGGGTCAGCTTCCGGTTCAGCGGCTCTTGAAACTGGAGACGTTGCGTGTGACTAGTTGGTTTTCTCTGTGGGCCGTCACCATCGTCCCCTTGGCCCTTTCCACAGTCCAGACCTCAGGTTCGTAGGGTGTTCTAAATTTCCACCCGGGGTGTCGGTCTTTGATCACCACCGAGTCCCCTACTGTGATCGTTGGTTATTGCGCGCGACGAGCCTCACTCGCCTTCCGATTGGTTGTTTCTCTTCTTGCTTGGATCGCCTCGTCGTTCCTGGGTTCCGGTACCCATGCTGGGCCCGCCGGTATGCTGTCTCTTGGTGCCCTTTTGAACAACAGGTGTGCTTGAGCACATTTCGTGGTGCTGTGAGGCGTCTGGCGATATGCCCCCAGAAACTGGTCAAGAGCGGCCTCCGGACTCTCTCCGTTGTCAACAGCGATGCGCAACACCCGATTGAGAGTCCTCATCAGTCTCTCCACCTCCCCAATGGCTTGAGGCCACAGCGGGATAACCTTTCTGTATCATATGGCAAGGTTCCCCAGGTATTCTTGGAATTCCCGCCCTTGAAAAGGGGGTCCGTTGTCTGACTTGACCTCGGCAGGCAGGCCCATTAGTGCAAAGACCCGGTCCAGAGCTGTTTTCACCTGCGGAAATGCTGTCGATGGGATGACCTCCACAATCGTGAATTTTGAGAATGAATCGATGACTTCCATCATCTGGCGGCCATCGGGGAAACCACCGAAATCCACGCTCAGGTGCGTCCACGGGGTGTTGCATGGTTCCTGGGCAATCACGGGTGCGGGGCCGGGTCTCCTCCCGTGATTGTGCAGGCATGGCATGACCTTACCATCTCGTCAACCATTGCATCCATGACCGGAAACCAGACCTTGTTTCTCAGCCTCGCTTTGGTCTTAGCCATTCCTTGGTGTCCCACGTCAGCCAAGGCAAGGATTCTCTTCTGTAGACCTTCGGGTACCACGATCAGGTGACCCCTCAAGACGACTCCTTCTTCCCCCATGCCTCACTTGCCATATCTGTTGTCGAGCGTGACCGACCTCCAGCCGGAGGGTTCGTGCTCCGTCCATGAAGTGAGCCCAGCTGTTGACTTCTAGTGCTTCTTTGACCCTGGACAGGGTGTCGTCTTCTTGGATGGCTTGAACTATTTCGGCTAGTGTCATTGCTCTGGGGCACCGTCTGCTTCGGGGTGTCGGGACAAGAAGTCTGCAGGATTGTGGGCCCCAGGGCGAAAGATGACTTTGAAGTTGTAGCCTTGCAGTTGTACAGCCCATCGCTCGATGCGCGGGGGAGCCAGTCGGGTCGAGCCTGCGAACAGTGGTATCAGTGGCTTGTGGTCGGTGACCACGCTGAACTCTTGACCGCATAGGTATAGATGAAAATGCTGGCACGCCCATTTAATGGCTAACACTTCACGTTCAATTTGCGCGTAGCGCGTTTCAGTGACGGTCAGCGCTTTGCTGGCGTAGGCAACTGGCTTCCACACCTCGGAGCCATGGTCTTGCATGAGCACTGCTCCGAGTCCTACAGGACTCACGTCGACGACAAGCTCCGTTTTGCGTTGGGGCTGGAAGTACGCCATCACAGACTGGTCTTAATGTCATTGAAAGCTTTGTTTGCTGCCAAAGACCATTCCCACTTCTGGTCTTGGCGCGTCAGGGTCCTCAGGGTCTCCGACATTGCCGCCAGATTCGGGATAAATCGGCCGCAGTAAGTGGCCATGCCTAGAAAACTCCTCAACTCGGTGGGGTTCCGTGGGGTGCTCGCTGCCCGGATCGCCTCAGCTTTCTTCGGGTCCACCTTGAGTCCTTCTCGTGTGAATGTGTACCCAAAGAAGTCTATGCTTTCTTGATAGAAGGAGCACTTTGATTTGTGCAAGTTCAAACCGTAGTCCACCAGCCGTTGCAGTGTCGCCCTCAGGTGTGCGTGATGTTCCTCGAGGGTGTCGGAATATACCAGTATGTTTGCGCTGATGTTTATGACGCCGCGCAGCCCCGACAACACCTCACAAATTGAGTTCTGGAAAACCTCGGCTGCAGAGGATACTCCAAAGCAGAGTCGTCGGTAGCGGCATAGCCCTACGTGAGTCAAGAAGGTGGTTATGTATCGACTTTCTGGTTCTAATTCTAGCTGATGGTAGCCCGCGTTCAGATCAAGCTTGGAGAACCACTTTGCGCCGTTCAGGTCGGCCACTATGTCGTCCATGGTCGGGTGATGTGTCGCTCCCGCTTCACCACCATGTTGGGCAGCCTCATGTCGACACACAGTCGAATCGCTCCAGGTTGTTTGGGCTTGGGGGTGACGACCATGGGAGATACCCGCGGTGTGGGCCCGGATGCCTTCTCTATTACTCCCAGTTCTTCCAACTTCCTGAGCTCTTCCTCCACTTGCGGTCTGAGATTGAAAGGCACAGGCCGGTGCCGGAGGAATATAGGTCGTACTGATGTATCGATGTGAAGTCGGAATTTCTTCCCTTTAAGTTTTCCCAATCCTTGGAAGAGCTCCGGAAATTCTTCGAGTAGAGCCTCGGCATGGGACTCGTGCACCAGGTTTGCGAAGAAAACGAGTTCTAGATCTTCTGCTGTGTGACAGCTGAGCAGGGTTCCTTTCTTGCCTTCCGTCACGTGGAATCTTGCCTCTGTGGAGAGCTTCCCGCTCACGATGGTAGTTTGGATTACACCTCGCAGCGGCAGGGGGTCAGTGCCTCCATAGGTGTAGATTCTTGGGCTTGAGGGTGCGAGGGGTGGTTTTGGCGATAGTTTCTCATACTGTTCTGAGTCCATCACATTTACTGACACTCCAGTGTCTATTAGAGCCTGTACGTCGGTGCCATCTATGGTGACGGAGCACATGGGCGGTGGCCGTTTCTTGGTTCCTGCCCGGTTGACATACGAGATGAAGAACACCTCCTCATTGTCGTCGTCTTCCTACATTGGACGTCTCCCCTGAGCCTGATCGTCAGGTGGTGGTGCCTGTTCATCCAGTGATACCTGACGGACGCGCTGTGATAGGCCTCTGGACCTGGGCGTCGTAGGTCAAAAACGTCCTCCTCGGCATACTCTTGCATAGTGGTTTAGCCGCCCGCAACGGGAGCATGTCTTCCCTTTTGCTCCGCACGTGGCCTCCGCTGGGTGATCTTCCCCGCAATATCCACACTGGTTCTTTTGCGTGGACTTTGGAGCTTGGCGTGTCTGGGTGGGCCTTCTCTGGATGGCGTCCACCTTTTCTTCCTTGACCGGTAGGAGCCTGGTTGACGACGGAGTGGCTACAGGGGTGTGCAGGGCCGCTTCCATCACTCCCGCTCGAGCGTCGGACAGCTCGTGGGATCGGGCCAGGACTAAGATCTCATCCAGGGAGATCCCTGGTTGTCGTAGGATCAGTTTCCTCAGTAGTTTGGAGCGGCAACCCAAGATGATCTGGTCTCTGATCTCTTCCCTTGGCTCAGTGAAGGGGCACGTGCCACCCAGCCGGCGGAGCCTTGCATAAAACATGTCGACGGACACTGATTCGGTTTGCCACGCTCTTTTGAATTTGAACTTTTCTAAGTCATTGTTGAGCTGTGGGTCAAAATGTGCGTTGAGCGCAGCGACCACCGCATCATAGTCGTCCTCCTCTCCTGTGTTTGGGAGTGTCTCGAACAGATCGTATATTTTTTCTCCCCCGTAGTATATGAGGAGTGACCTCTTGACTGTTCCGTCGGTTTCATGTGTCCCCTTATAGTAGTGGTTGAGTCTCCCAAGCTTTCCATCTGGGGGCTGCTGTTGAGAACACCTATGCCAGGCATATATTTGGTGTCCCTCGTAGCTCCACCCTCACACAGCTTTGATTAAACCTTGGGGTCAGATCAATCTCAGAAGAAGCTGCCCTTAGACCACTTCTATTCTGGCGACATTTGTGGGTCACCCCACACCTGGCTGAGTATAGGGAAGAACTGAAAGAGGTGTTGAGTATATCAGGGGTGGGGAAACTACCATGGCTGCCTTTTATCCGGGACACCTTTCTGAATATGGGAAGGGATAATTTGTCGCATAATCCAGAAGAACTTGTCCCATAGTATCAAGGAAGGAATTGAAGGAGAGCAAACTGGCCCACCTCCAGCGGAGCTCCACAACTGGCAAGCTTACCACAGTGTTTTTAGAAATCAAAGAACAGTACAGATTAGAGCCTGTACTGTATGACATGAAGCTGGCTGCTGCAAGGAAGCTATACCTGCAGTTTAGGCATGTGGTACTGCCACTGTGTGCTTTCACAAACAAATGGGCGGGTTCACTAACTTTGGGTTGCCCTGCCCGGAATAACGCAGCAGGGACGGAATATCATGTGTTCTTTCTCTGCCCAGGATATACCAAGGTGAGAAAATGATGGCTGATTCAGTTATTCAGAAACCTGGGAACCAGGCACTACCTAGAGGCTTTTATGATACTGAAATATGATATGTGCCTCCCTGTAGCATTTTCAGTAGCAGGCTTTTTATTTTCCATGTGGTGTACCCGCAGAGCCCTATTGAAGTTGGCCCCCATAGACTCTGGTTGGTCTTTGTTATATATTTTTTTAAACGGACTCTGGATGTCTTTTTACTTGTATGCAATATTTATGAATTTTATTAGCTCTTTTTTAACATATTATTGATGTATATTTGGCTTGATGAATAGTGTTCACGTGTGCAACACCGCCAACAACTTGAATGATGGCTCTTGGGCTCGGGTGTATGCTCATGTTTACAGTTTTTAATTGATAGACACAAGCAGTTTATAAAAAGTTATTGTAATGGATGCCCAGTCGGCTAGAGCTTGGACTTATTAAGCCCGGCATTGCAAATTGCACATGGACTGCACATGCACTTTAATGAAGTTAGTGGGATTGGACTGACTATAATATAGATTGTCTGTATGTTACATCTACTTGTTATACATACATTGCTACACAAAGAAAGGATTTCCTCTAATTGTATTTTTTTTATTGAATGAAATGTATGTTATTGTATATATACTTTTATGGTCAAACTGGCCGAAATAAAGTTTCATATTGATTGAATGAATAGTTAATTAAAGGCACTATTATACATTATTATGTTTATAATGACAATGTTGTTGTCTCATTTGTAACAATGAAGAGCCGCTAACGCTGTTGGCTATGTCGTCGGGGACCCCAACAAGTCAAGGGGTTTTCTTGCTGTAGACAGAAGGGTGACATAATTGTTGGCTCATTACAAAGATACCCATTCCTGGGTGTGACACACCCGGTACACAGTTTGCCAAGTATTTCACCCTTCCTTCTTCACGTCCTTCTGCTAACTCCACTACCGACATCTCTTCTGCGGGAGGGGCTGTATTTTCCGGGCTCCAAAGGGTTCATGCCTCCTTTGGGAAAGCCTAGGACTGGCCTGACTTCCTAATGTGGCAGGTCAGCTTTAATTGCCAGGCTCTATAGGCACATTCTTCGTTCGGGCCTCGCCTTTTAGAAGTTCTCTTTCCCAACTTTGACATTTTGGCTTACATCCTTAATTCCTATGTATTCCAGTGGACTTCTCTCTCCCACAGAGGCCTACTTGTAGTAGCCTCTGGATGTTTTACCATATTGGTTTCATCCATATTTAGTGCCACTGACTGATACACAGTAATTTGCTTCTGGTGCTTCAAACTCCATAATTGTCCTTGGTCCTTATGCTGACCCCAGTATTTTTTAGAGGTTCGAAACCTCAACACAGGAGCACATTAAAAAACTAAATATTGTAGTGTGAATTGTGAACAGTCTGAATTGAGTACACTGGCCGAATTAAACATCCACAAACCAATTTATTACCAATGTTTTTATGTGTACAGAAAAGTTTTATTAAAGAATGTTCCAGGTAACAAAGAGAAACAGGTTCATCATAAGCCTCCACATAGCTCTTCCCAAAAGCTCTGTCTAAGCTCCCAAATGCTCAATAAAAAACATTACACCATGCATTCCACATTCTATCCCCCCACATTCTGCTCTCTGCACCCATCTCCACTCCCCCAAAATGCCCTTACTACATCAATACCACACACGTCTGCACCTCACTGATCACTTTGCTGTGTGATCACTGGTTACAAGTTCATGATGAATTCTTCTATTGGCGGTACTTCATCTAACCTACTATTCTGAATATTCTACTTGTCTTTCAGTTATACCACTTGTAGCATTGTTGTGTTTCTTTAGATGTTGCCCACACTCCAATGTGGTATAATGGTCAGCTCCTGTTTGGTGTACACAGCCACGTCTCGCAACCAATCCCTAAGTTTAGCCTGATACCTTTCACGCATGGTATTACAATTCTGTGGTTAACTAGGAGCAACAACATGCCAACAGTCTACTGTGTGGTGTGGGGATCTTGGCAACATTTTCCAGCAATTCTACCAGAGGGGAGTGCTCCCTAGGTTGTATGTGACCGGTAATTATTCTAAAAATGTTCTTCCAACATTGATAAATCGTCAGTGATTTCCAGGCGAGTTGTAGCAAATCAGCACAAGGGTCTGAGCAGCACCGGCAAAAGTGAAGTCACTCTCAGATGTCTGTATAACAGCAGAACCACACAATGTAATCCCTACTAGTGCAGTGGGGAATAGTGACTTTCGCGTTTTTAATGCTACAAGGTTTCACTCTGTGAAAGAACACACTGTGAATATGCATGTCATTAATTTCATTTTGCATCACAGAAAGTGTAACGATAGGCTGCCACATAAATTTCTCAAAAGATTGATATTTAAGATAAAAAGTGTTGCAAAATATAGTAATATACGGACTGTACTTCGGCAAACATTTTTTACAAGTCTCCTTTAAAAACACACACTCCACACCTCAGTTGCTAAAATATTCACAATGCTTCTCAAAAAGAATACATTGTATTCAGGAAGCTTCAAAGGACTCCATCATTTAAAGTCAAGGTAAGTTTCTTGTTTAGCATAGGAGACTTCCATTCTTATACTTTAGTTACTGGGCTATCTTTGATGCCAGAATTAACCGCCCAGGGATGTTTTTTCAGAAAAAGTTGGGAAAATATTTTTGGGGGATTAAAAAAGCATGGGCAGGTTATCTCCACAGATCCCACCCACTTTGACTGTCAAGGAAAGAAAGGAAGGCAGCACGAGCTGCTATATTTATTCTGAAATGTATTCATTTATCCAACGTGTTAATTGGGTCAGATCCTCTAAACTGTTTCAGTGTTAGCAATTTACTGTCACTAAGAATACTGCATACGAATACGTCAGCTCCCATTGTTATTTCAGTGGCAACATTGCTTGGATGGTCTTGGGTTATCAGATTAAAGGCACTAAAGGCGCTTTGAAGGGTTAGTTAAGTCATTTCTATAAGGTCTTAATAACTTCTAATAGTATGAAATATTTTTTAACCATTGTAATTCTTTCATATAATCCAGGCCCTAATTTTTGATAAGTATTCTTACCGATCGTACGCCATAGTATCTCATAGTAATTTAAAAATGTTTTAACTCTTTTATGGAATTTTCGTCGTCAAGAAATATCAATCTATGGTTTTAAAAATGTGTATATACTTTATCATGGAGCTTTTTTCTGTATGTACGTACTGTGCTTTTATGACTTGATGTTGAATAAAGCTTGTTGGAATGGAATTTACAGTCAACAAAGAGGTGACCCAGGTTTGCTATTTGTATACGGGCTAGGGTCATGTTTGCTATATGCTCTTCGGTTTGAGTTAGTGCCGGATGGTTAAGAACCTGCACCTCTGGTGAGTCAGACTTGCTTTGCTGCTGCTACCCTAAAGGGTCCGATGTGTACATTTGACTATATGGTGGGTTTAGGTTGCTTAATCATTATGATTCCCTCTAGTTTACCCGCTTCAAACTGATCTTCCTTAAAAGTTAGGTGTGGTATGTGGCAGTCTGACTATAACTCGTGCCCTCGCCATGCACTGCTAATTACCCCGCACATTACGAGTCATTGCATCTTCCAAGACATCATTCATAATATAACTGCAACATTTGCAATAACATTATTAATGAGAAAACTATGCATGGTGGGGGTATGAGTAAAAGTTACCTAAAGGAAGCAGTTATAGTTTCTTGGGCTAAGTATAACTTTCTCTGCTGAATTTCTATGGTTTTGTGTGTGTAAAATCTGAACCTAACTATAAAATCCCTGGAAGCTTTGTTTTTTTAGTGCACATATATATATTTTTTTTCTCCCAAAAACTCTGCAAATGTGCTAATTAAACATTTTAGATAATGAATTGCTTTAAATACACTGAATTCAAGTAGATATTTATCACAAAACAATACTTTTTCCTATTTTGGACGATAGTCTGGTCAATGATATCGACACAATTTTGGATTGAAAATTTAAAGTAGAGTATCACAATATTTTTGCTAAAAATATTTTTGGCACAGTGTTTTTGTACCTCGATATAAATGATTACAATATTAAATCAGTGATCCTGGCCAAGGGTTACTGCCAGCAGAGCCAGCAGATGCTCTAAGTAGAGAGAGGAAACCACAGGTCTGACAGAGTAGCGGATCATCTTTCACGAAGTTCTTCCGATCTAGCCAAACTCTAAATAAGCCCAATTTTTGGTGCTAGTGCAGACTTTGACAAACACCTGATGAGCACTTTCCAGCCCCAAATGAAGTCAGCTTAACTGCACTTTACTTTTTTAGACCATTTAATAAAGGAATATCGAGGCTGGCATTGGCAATGCTAACTCTGCTTCCAAATCACTGTGGTGTTGCTTCACTTTACCTTTTGGTTCACATTGGTTATGTTTGAATTCAGGTTATTAAATGGGGGGCAGTTAAGGAGACAGTTGGGGACACTCAGTTAAGTTCCACTTGATCTAAAACATCACACTCTGGGCACATCCCAGTAACGGAGGCACATAGAACAGATGATTGCCATGACCAAAGAGGAGTGCTGCACACACTATAAGATATTGCCTTGGAATGGACAAAGTTAACAGGACTGCAATCCTCCGGCAGGTACATAAACTAACTCCAGCAGGGCTCCTATTACAGGAAACGGGCTTACTCGGAAACAAATGTACCCTTCTAACCCGATTACTTTAACGGGGTGTATCATGCAGGGTTCATTTAGGGCACAAGAGGGGTGGCTATTCTTTTCCACAAAAACTTCCCCCTAGTGGTCACAGACGTTATCCCAGATACAATGTGACAATATGTCAAAGTCACAGGCTCCCTACTTGGGAGAAAATTGACAGCAATATCTGTGTATGTTCTTCCTACCCTGCGGACGTCCACAATGACTAACCTGATAAATATTACCATTTATTAATCCCTGGATGAGGACAGCTAGAGACATGGCCTGCATGTTAAGCGGTTTGGCAATCGAAAACCTAGTCCACACAATTTATCTCTTCCCAACCACACTAGGAGTTCGCCAATTACTTTTGCACTCCCATTGGAAGCAGCAAAGGGTGCGCACTTGCAGGGGAGCAATCTTGACCTGCTTCAATTGATTAGATGCAAGTTCCATTGCTTGAATAGATCAGTACATTTGTAAGGGCAGATTTACAATAACTGACGCATCCCTGCATATCAGCAGTGATGCACAAGTTATTTTGTGCCACAGCTCCACCACCATGAATGCGCCGCATTTACAATGCGGCACACCATGGGGCAAAAACGGTACAGATGCTTGACCATCTGTGCCGTAAAGGTGGCGCATTGCTGGAGTTGCATCACAAGCGCGACACAGCTCCAGCAATGCTCTGGGGGCCCCTATCTTCACAATGCTGCGTCAATCCTTACACCTGCTTCAAGCAGGCGCAGGGTTTTGATGCAGCATGGGCTCAAAAGTGACTGAGTGAAATCTTGTAGATTTTACTCAGCCACTTTTAGAAGGCGTTCCTGCGCCGGAACGACCGCCCCCTGCGCAGAAACGCCTACTTCTGGCGCAGGGCTGTACAACGTGATGCATCTCCCAGATGCGTCACGTTATACATACCCCGCAGCATGGCGCATCTTTTGCGCCGCCGCTGTGTCACAAAATTGATGCAACGACGGCGTAAAAGAGGTGCAAGGGGCTTGTAAATCTGCCCCGTGTGGAAAAGGCACTCATAAAGGCAGAACAACATGCCATGGGCCCACATTCCGACCTGCCTTAACACCAGACTGATATATCGTTTAAATGCATCCCATCGAATAATAATTGATGTAGAAACTTCAGAATTAAAATAAAAAATACTCATGAATTGGCGATAACATTTTTGGTTGATGTTGTTGCTAAGGACCACATTGGCATTAATTCTCCATCTTCCTCAAGATTGTTGAGCAATGTTAGGACATACCATGCATGAAACAAGTGCATGGTCTGAAATATCAATATTTTGGATAGTAGGATCAGAACTAGAAGGTATTACATGACGGGATATTAATAAAAAATCAATTCAAGAATATTACTTATGAGGATTAGAAATAAAAGTAAATTGTTTATTCTTTGGATGATGCAAACGCCAAATATCCACTTATTTAGTAGTTGTAAAAATGGATGTAGGAGTAAAGTAATCTTTTGGAGGATGCAATTTAGTTTGGGACTTTCTATCAAATGATGGCTTTCTTATAAAGTTAAAGTCACCTCCAATAACAAGTGGAATATTACCCAATTTTAGGACTTTCAATGTAAAAAGACACCAAAAATCGGTGTAAAACCGTATCATCACTGTATCATCAGTTTTTATTTTAGTTATAAGAAAACAATCATTAGAATCTGAATATTTGTGTAGTATTTGAGGATGCAGTTTTTAAACAAAATAGCAACCCTCTTTTTTCTATTGAGAGCAGGTGAAGAAATAATATTACCAACCCATTTTTTGTTCATGTAAGATAAAACAGTATCATCTATATGAGTCTCCTGAAGTAAACCAATTCCAGCCTTATGTCCAGCTAAATAATCTAAAACTTTAGTACATCTAACAGGGTGCTGTAAATCTTTAACGTAAAAGAAACAATTGTTAAACGTTAGAATTAGAAATTATCATTAAAGATCCAAAACAGAAGAGAAGAAAGAATCAAGAAAAACGACTGAATAAACATAGCTAGAATAGAAAAAGAGAGGCGGAAATGAAAGACACGGACCAACACATAACATAGACAACATAGAAACATAAATAGAATTCTTGAACCGCACACACACACACACACATGACAAGAATTACCGATCCTGAAATGCCCTTTTAAGAATTTCAGCTATTTAGGCTATTTATATGGAAATGTAAAGCAAAGTTCTCATGCATCATTCTCATTAGTTTTCCATGGAGAACTGCAAATGTTGATCTAAGTATTAACGAAGATCATCAGGACATTGGAAGATCAAGGAACTCTTTGTGGATTCTTACATTGCCTTGGCAAAGTGTTGATGAATATGACCATTGAAGATAGAATTTCCCTTGCCACTTTCCGTATCAGCGCTAGATGATGATAACGCAAAACTTTAAATATGATTTGGCGAGGTTTGTTTTGGTTTAGACTTCTATGGGAAGTGATTCTATGCACCTTGTTATTCTTAAAATGTACAGGTCATTTTAGGCCAGGAAATAGATTTTCCAAATACATCCTGCAATCATTACCTTCCACATCTTCCAATAAATAAAAAATTCTCAAGTTGTACTGTTGATTAAGATTTTCATAAAACAAGTAATAATTTACTCATAGGCTATATTTTTACTGAAATAGGTATAAAACTATCTAGTTTGACTTTATTGTCCTAAATTTTGATTGCATTGGCATGTCTTTGAGTATATTTCTTATTTCTGATGCAATAGTGTCTGTGTTGGAACGAATAGCTTGCATTTCCTCAAATAATACGGTCAAAGAAGGTTCACTAGCTTCTACCAATTTAGACTTGACTGGTGGAGGGGAAGTATTTTGTTTACGCTTGCTATGCATCACAGGAGTATTTTTTCCTTCCATAGTAAGAAACAACTTATTTTAAAGCTATTTGCAATAATCATTAAAAAATTAGACAAGCTAAAATAAAGGCAGTACAATATGAGGCTGTGCAGCAGCTAAACTCAAGTGTGAGAGTGACCAGGCCTCAACCGTGCCCTTTCCTTAGAGTGACTCCGCCCTCCTGACCGAGAAACTCTGCAGTTTTTGGAAGGAAGCAAAGCTGAAAGCCTCAATTGAAGATTCTCTAGAATATCTCACTGAAATGGTGAGGAAAGTATGAATCCAAAAAGTGCCGGTCTTAGCAAGCCTCCGTAGGCAAAATAAATGGTAAGACCAGTCTAATTTTGTTATTGTTACCGTCAAGAAAGGGCAGACACCGTGGTGATCAGCGTGAAGCGGCCATCTTGATTCACATGCACGTGTGACCTATATATGTTCATTGTGACCTGTTCAACCATCTGCCACTCTTAAACTCAGACACTTCCCTTTATAACTGCAATTGCTACCTCCTTTTCTAACCATAACACTGACATCATAATCTACTGATAAAAATGTATGAGCTGCAGAGAGAGAGACAGAAAAATGTAAGAACTCCATTCACAGGGTCTTATGCAAGAATATTGACTATTGACCTGTAAATAGATGTGTCCCATAGTCATGACAGGTAAGATCAATAAATGAATGCAACTGGGTAAGTCACTATAAACAGTGGGGTGTGTGATCATTACTTTTAATCCCAATCCTGAGGAAGACCCTCAAAAATGAGTGTTCTTTAAAAAGACTGAAACACACTGGCTACAGTTAGATGAAAATAAAATTGTGTATTTTTATTGTTGACTGTTGTTGTCATGAAATGTCTTTTGAAATGCCAAGAAACTGTTGATTCTCGCATTATCTACTGGATATCATATTAAATTATCCAGCATAGAGCTCAAGCATGGCAGCATCTAACGTGTCTTCCCAGGATAGGACATAACCTTACATTACTTCCTTTCCAGGATCAAAAACATCTTAAATTATAAATAAACAAAATCAGGGTTTGTCAAGCCATTTGCTAAACTAAGGATGATCTTCTGTCTCTTTAAACAGATAGAAAATGGGTTTCATAGCAGGTCAGCACAAACAGAAAAAGGGCATGCACCCGTTTCAGACTTCCTTAATCTCCGAACAGACAAGAGAGCAGAAATGGAATTTATATTCGTATTGTAAAATGTACTACCCCAAGAACATCAGGCCTTTTCTGCAGTGAGCATGGTTGGACACATGCAGACTTCTAAACACCACTCTTGGTGTGCTGCTTTGGTGTCTTCTCTGCATTTAAATTCAGGGTCATGTGGGCTACTGCATTTTGTTCTCTCTGCAACTTGTCCATCAGATTTTAAGGGAAATCAAGATATATCCTAGGTCCTAAAATTAGATCTATAGATCCAGAATTGCTATTATACTTTTGTCTAATCACATTGAAGATGATGATGCAGATTTTGTCTCTGTTGAGAATAGAAATCTAATTTTCTTAAAATTGCTAAACATATTGGTGGTGATCCTTGCTTTGAAACTAGCTGGATCTACCTCTGCCTGAAATATTGATTACAGTTTCCCTATTAAGGGGGTAGATTTGAGTAGTGAATTCTTCTAAAGCAAAAGCAGGACTTTGGTTGACATTCATTTTAGTGAGCTAATAATCACCCGTAGTAACGGTAATGTTTTGTAAGAAATGGCAGTATACAAAAACAGAGGCACATTTATGGTCATTACCGTACCCAGAAGTTACCATTTTCAAAGAAGGACTTGGCGGTGTAGGAATGGCTTCCCTTGTACCTGATAGGGTTGTCTAGTTATTTGAGTGCATTGAATTTGATATTTAAAGAGCATGCCCAAAAAATAGAAGAAACTAGATAGAAAGTCATACTTGAATTGACATTTAAGTATACGAAACTTTTTATTGTTGATTTTTGAACACTATTGGTTGTAAAGTTTTGTAGAGTAGCCATCACACCTACCACATTCTTGCAGATTTGCTCGTTTGTGGATTCTCTCAAGCTCGACCTTCATTCTGCCTCTAGTGGTCTGGATTGGTATCCTTCATCCAATCTTTTCTAGAACTTGAGAACTAATATTCTCATTTACCATTATAGTGGCAAATTCAACGTAGCTCCATGACGGCTGCATCAATGCCAGATTTTTCATTAAGATACATTGGTTGTATATTTATCTTTTTTAGGATAAGCTGACAATCTGCCATGAAGTCAACCTTCATGAACCTACTTTGGACAACCTGCTCTCTAGCAACATTTGCTGAGAGATTTATTCTTTTCACCCAAAAAGACTCAGACAACCTCAATGTTCAAAGACGCCCTTCCCTGTATGGTATATTGCATGATGTACCTATTCATAACATAAGTGATTTATGTTAATTTATGTCTCTTACACAACATAAACATTTGCTGCTGTCTGTGCATCTGAATTTATAATGGGGGTGCCTTGAGTACATATTTCACACTAGCAGTGCTGGCTTGACTTCACACAGTGGTGTAACAAAACGTGAGGGGGCTCTGCAAAGTATATGGAGGGGGCCACCCATGCTTTATTCCCAGTCAGGAGCTCTCAGGCCAGTGGCCCACCGCCCATGCACATTGCCAGAGGGGGCCCACTGGAGCCAAGGGGCCCAGCAGTGAGGAGGCTCTGAGGGGCTATTTTTTACATCACTGCCTTTGCACCACAATGCTGGCCTGAGTATTGCGCAAAACATGCATTTTTATGTGAGCATTGGTGATGAAGTCATTGACGTGCAACCGTTTGAACATCTGGCACCCAACAACTTTTTATCATTTGTTTAATGCATACAATTTTTTATTATTCGTGTAATGCAGTGTAGCCGTTTTTCAAGCAGAGCTTCCTCTATGAAGGATAGTAAATCTGTACTTAAGACATGACATTTTATGCCCACTTCATGTTTCTAAAGTAACTGCAGATTCCCCATTGGGTACTAGTATTTTAAATCTCTCTCATGAGTGTCTATAACACTATCAGAGTTATTTATAGTTTGGTGGACAGATTACTCCTCCATTAACATAGCAGAGTACCAAGTCTGCCGAATTTCCAGACTTTCCATTCAGTTTAGAGTTGTGCGGACCATTATGTTTTTCTGGTTGAGCCTCTTGTTGCTCCGCTGGCAGAAACCTTTCACCAAAGGCCCGACAGACTTTGGGACGTTGATGTAAATACATCAGCCCGCCCTCCCTATTTACACTGGACGGTCTGATGGAATTATTTTATGTTCATAACTCCCTGATAATGCCACCTCGACCTGAACAGACAAAAAGGCCCCCTCACACCGAAAGAACACTCCCAGGTGTCAGACTCATTGTAAACCATAGACAAAATGAAGGATGGAATGCTTGATTTAATCTTGGTCACTGGTAATTACTCGGACTGCTTCCCAATCCATTGTTATGTGCCCACTATGCCACCTCAGTTTGGAATCAGCCATATGCAAATCAGTTTTGACCCTACTCCAATGGGAACAGCCCAAACCAAATTGCCAGGTCCTCCCTGAAACAGGACACATGCAACTCAGGACAGGCATTGCCCTAGTTAGGACTCATCATCCTGCTATAGCTTGGTTCCAGTGACACAATGCCCATGAGACCTATGTCTGGGCATACCCTTCCCACAGGTCGACACACTAAAGCTTACAAAAGTGATTGATAGAAAGCTTGAAATAATCTCAGCCACTGACAATTTCCCGTGCCGCATCCTAATCCATCATTATTTTGCTCACTATGGGTCTCATTTGCAAGCCAATTACACCACTGGTGTGTCACTTTTTAGACGCACCAGTGGCGCAGTGTGCCTGCCCATATTCACAAGGCCATGTAAACTTACCCTGCATGACTTTCCATGGTGTTGTAAATATTGGCCCCTTTCATGCATTACTCTGCGTGAAACGTTGCTGGTGTGTTGGTTTTTTCCATGCAACATCCATGGAACCTGACACATTCCCAGATATACAAAGTGTCATAAACCTGGGAATCTGTCAGAATCCTACGCCTCCCCAGGGAAGGCCTAGGGGTGTGCAACAAGGAGAAATACTTTTATTTCTGCCCTATGTGTCCTCCAGAAAGTACCTTGCACATTTACATTTCTTTTTATTTAATCTATGTGTGTGTACATACATACATATGTGAAGTTGTTTATAGAATTTTGCTGTTTTTCATTTTATTTTGCAGGTTGTTTTTTCGCATGATGTTCAAGAGCTAGTCTTTTCCGTGACCCTCATTCTTCCCCACTCGCCTCCCACCACTTGAACATTGCCTGATGTGACTTCACTTTGCATTACCAGCATAAGCAGGTGACTTCACTCACCCTGTCCAGCTGCCCCTTCCAACCCCTTCTTTTGAATGCCTTTGACTATCCCTACTTAACCTCGCTTCCAACGTGTCTAGCACAAGCGCCCAGGTGAAGACTGAGAGGTCTTGACCATCTTCTGTAACATCTTCCCTGTGTAGGCCCCAAATGTCTGAAGACAGCCTGTGCCATAATCTCTGTTCTTTTTGCCCTTTTCCCCTTCAACATTTTTTCTCTTGCCCTCTCCATTTCTCTTTAATCTAAGTGCACTATTTATAATAACTTTTTGATTTATACCACACATATGTTTCTGCCTTCACCATTTTATCATGGCGCACATGGACCCTTTTATTATGGGGTCTTGAATCTATTGGGGAGCACCTAATAATCTCTGTTATGCACTGTTTTTGCATTCAAATGAGCTGCTCCTCTGTGCTCCTGACTGGACTTTACATAGCCTGTATCCCAGCTGTCAGGCACAGTACATGCTTGTGGGTTGCTAGTCAGTTGCTCCTGGGTAGCCCTCTATTGTGTAGTTATCCTGGCTGTCTGTAACCAGTGCATGCCTGTGGGTTACTTCTGTTGCTTCTGGATAGGCTCCACAAAGCATTTTTCCCCACTGGCAGTAACTTTGAGCTGCTCCTTTATAGATCCCTGTGTGAAATCTGCCTGGCAGTGCTAATTCTCGATGACAAATAAGATAAAGATTTTGGTATAATTTGGGCATTAGGAAATTGCATCCTTGATTTGTGGCTCACCACATTTGTTTGTCTTGTTTTGTCTACATTCCTTTTTTTGTGGCACGCATGCCCAGATATGACCCTGTGCTTTGGCTGCTTGTAGCCAGTATTTATCTGCGGATTACCCTCTATGGCCCCTGGCTAGACAATAAAGCACAATCGCATGGGCTGCCTTTTTTCTTTACATACCTATTAAATCAATATTCATCAACCATGAACACAATCCTTACACCAATAACGATGACTGTCTGCTCCAGGTCTTGTCTTCAGCTATTCCAATTTGATCTTGTTACACCGTGTAGGGCACTAATGCTTCTGGCAATACCCAGACCATGCCCATGTATCACGCTCTGCTCACTCCCTGGGGAACCTTATTCTGGATGCCTGCAACCAGTGCATGTGTGTGGCTTAAATGACTACGGGGCATATTTACAAACAAGTTCAGAGCGCGGGGCTGCACTAAATTTGGCAGCGCCGAAATCCAACATTTTAAAAACGCAGGGATGCGGGGTATTCACAAATATACGGTGCACCCCTGTGTTTCCCCTAGCAGTGGCACATAAAAAGCTGCCGAGTGTCAGCGTGGGCACCCTGCCGCCATGTTGCAAGAGTGCCTGCGCTGCAGGTACCGTTGTTTATGTGCAGGAAGGGACACCTTAATGCACATAAACAATCAATAATAGTGTTTTGCTCTTTCTATGTGTGCTGCAGAATGCAGCCCACATTGAAAGAGCAAAAAACGAGGAGACTCCTCGTATCCTCATTCTAAAGCCATTAGTTTTGGGCGTTGCCTCAGCCTTGTATTTCTGGCACATGGTTAAAAAGCAGCGGGTGCTGTGGTGAAATGCCCACAGCAAAACCCATTGCACGCCCCTTTGCCACAAAGGACTGTGGTGGAAATAGGCATATTTACAAAGTGGTGTTGAGCCACACTAAGTGGCTTAGTGCCACGTTATAAATATGAAAAAGAGCGCTACGCCACTAGAGCCTAAAACAATGGACTCTCCGGATGTTAGGGGCTTGTAAATATGCCCCAGCGGTGTTATGTACATGACTAAGTGCTACTCCTCATCACTCCAGATGGACTCCAGACCATTTACTCCAGCTTGCTCCATATAGTGCATGTGTTAGCTTACTCTACTGCCACTACACGAAGATAATACAAATTACCTGTAATGAATGCCTGTATTAGTGACGGCCTTGAACAGTTGTTCCTTAGTTGGATTATATAGATACCTTCTCAGTGATTATTAACAATCAATTTAATATATAAAGTCTGCTTTGTATCGCTCACTCCTCTTCCCACCAAGGCACACACCAGTGCTGTGACCCAAGGCAAAATATGAACACCCTCACGTACAACACCAAAACACTTCCCACATAGGCAACACTGCAGTTTAATATCCTGCCAACACAATTTTGCCACAGCATGTAGTGTATTACCTATCTGCTAACTGTGCAATGGAAGGGGTAAGAGAAACTGCAATAATATAATTACAAAAAAAGATAAAATACGCGCTCCATGAATAAATCTATATACACACACATTGATTTTCTAATATCGAACTGAGAATTAATATCTGTGCGTATCAAAAACATTCTTATCACTTGTTTTAAAAGGGGACCAGATCACTTCAATTGTGGATGAAAGAATGAGTTGCTTAGTGGAGGATTTGATGTTCTATATGCAGTATATTCACCTTATATCAATATTTACATATTGTGCTGCCAGTGTAGGTAGGGATTTAGAGTAGGGAATAACTTGGTACCATATTATTGTAGCTAAATTTTCAAAGACAAAATTATAAACAGGTTAGCATGTACAGATTTTCTATACCTAACTTCACATCCTTGAAGATAATGTAATTGTGGAGAATATATATATTTATTGTCCGAAAATGTGAAATTAAGAACCGTAAATCCATACTTCCCAATATGCACATACCTTTCCAAATGTATTCCTCAATACTTTGGCTCCTATATTAAGGTAAAACAATATTACCTACTTGATATTTACCACTACTAAATGTGCTACTGAAATATCATAGACAGAATATTGAATATCTAAATATTGTGACACTATGTTTAAATCAGAGTGTATAGATTTACTATACTTATATGTGTGTGTGTGTGGGTGTGTGTGTGTGTGTGAAGGTAAGAATAGTACATTCATATATACTGATTTATACATATTACCACAGTATTTGTGTGTGTGTATATATATATATATATATATATATATATATATATATATATATAACCTATCGGTGATAGCTGGTAGGTAGTTATAGTTAGGACCAAAGTTTCTATTGGAAAAACGTTTTTTGTTGTGCCAATAACTTTTGCGCCGCTTGACGATCGCCAAGAAATTTTCAAAAAATTTCCCCTTTTCGGTTCAGCTGCTGTGTTGAAAGTTTTGGTGTGATACTTCAAGCAGGGGCGAAGAAAAAAGGGGAGTCCTAAAAAGCGTTTCTCCCATGTTATATTTGTTAGGATTATTTTAGCACTACTACAGCCTGGACCGCTTTCTGGAAAGACATCAAATTTGGTAGAAAGCTAGATGTTGGTCCTGAAAGTGCGCTTTTTGTGAGTTGGTGTAAATCCATTCAGTAGTTTCAGATATATATTCAAGTAAACAAGTACAAAAATATAGATGTCTTGGATCCAAAAATCCTACTGAAATTTGATTGGCTTCCAACACTTCAATCCGGAAGTGTTGCCACACATCTTGGATCTCGGCTTGAAGCTGAGTCACACAAAAAGTGTAAAAAAAGAAAAGGGGCAGGATAGAAACACCCTGACCCCCTAGGGGGGGTCCCACTGGGATCCTGTAGGACCCCAAAAAGGCATAAAAAAATTGTGGTGGGATCCGCAGATTTGACTGAACATTTAGTGTTGGATCCCGCGCTTTGTTCATTATCGCCTCTCTGGGTCCCAGGGGCATTATGCAAATATAGAAAGGGGGGCAAATGGGTCTCCCCTCCTGGGGGATATTAATGTCCCATGGACCACCACCTCCCCGGGTCTTCTTTCTAAAAAAAAATGCAGGGGAGGCCCGTATGGCCTCCCTTGCTGCCAAGGGGACCGGGACAATTAATTATAGAAGTGGCTCCCTGCAGTCCCGGGGACTGCCACCTCCCTGGGGCATTTAAGTTATAGAAATGAGGGGGGCAATGTTTCCCCCTGCAGACCCAGGGAACGCCACCTCCCTGGTGTTCAAATGATATCATGGAGGGTGTCCGTTATGGCCTCCTGGCTGGAGGACCACCACCTCCATGGGGCTAATGTTAAGATTGGAGGGGGCCATGCGGCCACCCTCCTGGAGACATACATGGCCGTGGAGACCTCCAACCCCCAAAGTGAGAAGATGTGTGAGTGCTTATATGGATGTGTGAATGGGTATGTTAGTGGTTGTGTATAATATTTTATGAAATTATGAAAAATGATATTCGGCAATAGTCTATAATAGTTTAATCCTTTCTTAATATTTATTGCATAGTTCTTAATGGATTTTATATTGAAAAACTGTGGATTTTATGCGCTTTTATGACTTAATTGTCGAATAAAGTTTATGATACTAGGTTGTGTATGTGAGTGAGGGAGTGTATGAGTGCTTGTATGGGTGAGTGAGTGGCTGTGTTGAGAGGCAGTATGGGTGAGTGAGTGGGTATTTGAGTAGATATATGGGTGAATAGGTGGGCATGTGTGTAGCTGTTTGGGTAAGTGTGTGAGTAGCTTTATGGGCAAGTGACAGGTTGTAAGAGTAGCTTTATGGGTGAGTCAGTAGTTGTGGTTGAGGACCTGTATGAGTGAGTGAGTAGGTATCTGAGTGGCTCTAGGGATGAGTGAGGAGTTGTGTGAGTACTTGTATGTGTCTGTGAATGGGTATGTGAGTGGTTGTATGAGTATATGAGAGGTTGTATAGGGGGTGTGACTGAGTGTGAGAGTGCATCTGTGGATGATGTCATCAGTGATGCCATTTGAGATGTAATGAATTATGTAATATGTAAATACATAAACAGTGGATTGCAGGGGCGTAGGTTATAGTTAGCTCAGGTTACTATAACTATTGAATTTCACTGTTTTTGTACGAGTGAAATGTGATTGTAACTATAACGTCTCTGTACCCATTGTTTTTTTCAATGAATTTCTAAGGTTTTTGAAATTCAATTTCCTAACTATAACGTTCCTGTAACCTATGTTTTTTTCAGTGAATTTCTAAGATTTTTTAAATTCTATTTCCTAATTGTAACCTGTAACCTTTGACAATTAGTGTGTGAGTGAGTGCAACAATGTCTCAGTGGGTGTGTGGCTGAGTGAGTGGGTGTTTCAATGGGTGTGTGACTGGGTGTGTGAGTGTCTGAGTGGGTTTGGGTATACCTGCATAAGTGTCTCAGTGGATGTGTGAGTGGATGTGTGAGTGTTTGGCTAAGGTTAAAATATTGATGGTAAATAGGTACCACAACATTTTTAACAAAACAAGCTGTCACGTCATAGAGTCCCTGAAAATGGAAATTACCCAAGCCACTATGAAGTGGCAATCACTATGTATTTTATGGAATGGGGATTTCAATTGTACAATCTTCCAGTTCAGCTCTCATCTGGTGTGCGTGTTGGAGGACAACGAGGGTCAGCACCTGACCCATTTTATTCATTCTCCTCAGGGCGAAGCTTTACACTTCATTCTTGTAGCAAATGATTTAAGTTTTTGAAACAATTATGATTGTAACCCTCTCCCATATCACCTAACTTTTCTTGGTGGTAGAAGGGGTAGCTCTATTGATTTTACACTAATGAGGAAGAATTTTGCCACTCTTGTCCAGGATTTCAAGGTCAAACCAAATTGCGCAAACATTCACTATCTTCTGATCGCATCTCTTAATTTAAAACCAAAAATGAGGCATAGTGGTGAACGGCCTATCCATTTTAATCCTAACAAAGGAATTAGACTGTATTGGTGACAGGTAAACCCGTTAAAATTTGAGGAAAATATTATTATAAGAAACTATAATTTAATAGATGGATGTTTCCAGTCTGATTCCTCACCAACACAATTAGTTCGGGCATGTGAGCTACTGTGTTTTGATGTATCCCAGAGGTTCCCCATAAGCAACAGCTAGAGGTGCGATGGTTCCACTCTGAATGCTCCAAGGTGCATATGGAAATAAAAGATGTCTTATTCTCTACCACTGGCCCAGATGGAGTACCCTTTGACCTTTTTAAAAGTAACCGTAAGTTGTGGGCACTCTTTTTGACAAACGGTTTTAAAAAAGCCATTATAGGCCCATTGCCAGCATCATGGAAGGAAGCAATTGTGGTCCCGGTCTTTAAAAGAGGCGATAGAAGTGACCCGGTGGCCCATTTAATTGATTGATTCGACAGTAAATGTTTTGGGCAGGGTCCTTCTTGCACACATGGAAGACTGGGCAACCAACAAAGGGAATAATGTCCAACACATAATATGGTTTTAGGAGGGGGTAGGGTGCAATGGAACAGTGCCTTAATCTATCCTTAAGTGCTATGCAAACAAATGATGGATGGAACGCTGAATAAATCGTACATTCACCACCAGTCAAGAGATCTTGGTTAAATCCATTGTTCTTCTGCTTACCATGCCACCCCTGTTTAGATCCACCCATATGCAAATCAGTCTTGACCCTGTGCCTCAATGGAACAGTCCAGACTGAACTGCCATGCCAGGACCTGCCTGGACTTGAAACAAGCATCCTTGGACCAGTTTCGGGGTATTACCCCTCATCAGTCAGGTTAGCTTGAATCCAGTGTCACAATGAGTAAGGGACCCATGTCTGGGCATACTCATCCCACTTATGGTGAAAAGTGCTACTCAAACAAATGATGGACGGAACGCTGAATAAATCATACCTTCACCACCAGTCAAGAGATATGGGTTAAATCCATTGTTCTTTTGCCCACCATGCCACCCCAGTTTAGATCCAGCCATATGCAAATCAGTCTTGACCCTGTGCCTCATGGGAGCAGTCCAGACCGAACTTCCAAGCCAGGTCCTCCCTGGACTGGAACCAAGCATCCTGGGACGGGTTTCAGGGTATTACCCCTCATCAGACAGGCTAGCTTGAATCCAGTGGCACAGTGAGCAAGGGACCCACATCTGGGCATACTCATCCCACCTAGGACAAAAAGTGCTAAGCAAACAAATGATGGACAGAATGCTGAATTAATCATACATTCACCACCAGTCAAGAGATCTGTATTAAATCCATCGTTCTTTTGCTCACCATCCCACCCCAGTTTACCTATCCTTAATAACCAATAAACACATGAGGTCCATGAAGAGCTCTATTCACCTGGCCTTTATTGACTTATCAAGCGCCTTTGACACTGTTAAAAGTGTTACATTATGGACCTCGATGGAAGGCATCGGTTAGGAAAAAGCCTTAGTAACTCTCCTCCGTATGCTTCACTCCAGCACCACAGTCACCATAAGATATCGTAGTAAAGGAGAGAAAACCCAACCAATCATGTCAGCGGAGGGAGTTAGGCAACGATGTATTTTAGCCCCTTTTTTATTTCTAATTTATTCAAATGGGCTGGAGGCTTGATTTCCCTAGAATAGCCAACACACCTGTTCCTCTATTATCATATGCAGATTATACAGTTTTATTAGCAAAGACAGCAAAGAGCTTGCAGAGATCTCTTGATGCTTTTACCGATTTTATGTCCTCTCTCGACTTAAAAGTTAATTTTATCAAATCATATATAATGGTATAAGGCCCTAAAACCACTAATTCTAAAACTTTTATTGCCCAGGCAAAGAAGATAGACAAGGTTAACATTTTCTCATACATGGGCAACTTATTTAATAACCAGCTGAGATTGGAACCACTTTTAATCACCAGACCCCAGCAGTCAGGTAGAGCAGTGGATGCACTGCTTTGTTTTGCCAGCAAATTCGGGTACAAGCCTGTAAAGGAACAAACTATCCTTTAGAGAGCTATGGGGCATATTATCAAGACAGACGATAAGAAAACTGCCGCTAAAGCGGAGATAATGGGCTTGATAATATGCTCTATGGAATTCCAATTGAAGCTCATGTTAGATGTCCTTCACATCTAACATGGGCTTCAATTGGCATTCCATAGAGCATATTATCGAGCCCATAATCGCCGCTTTAGCGGCAGTTTTCTGCCGCTAAAGGGGCGATAATTGTACCACCTGTATTGATAATATGCCCCTAAATGTCTCCCGATTGCCTCATATGGGGCAGGGTTTGGGGCCATGATAAAAACCGTCAGCTCGCAATAATCGAAAATACATTCACTTAAAGACTATTGATGCTACCAAAAAGTGCTCCCACCCTATTCTGCCATACGGAGTTGAACTTAGAGTTCATTGAAGTCCTTACAGACAGTGCCCCTTTCCTCCTATGGGCCAAGATTTGGCTCTCAGATGACTTACTGTTTGAGAGATTTCATAAAAGACTGTTTAAAATTAGACAATGTTTTAAACATTCCCTGGTTCTATTATCTGAGAAGAAAATATCAGGAGATTGGTCGCAAACACTTTTTTAAAACCCTGAAAGTATTCCTCCAAATGCCAAGATCATTATTAAAGAGGCGTATCGTTCCAGGAGTAACACGTTATTGCCAGCAAAATGGCAATATGGGAGAGCTTTGCCAGTCCCCCTCCACCCTACAATTCTATTTTAACTTTCTCTATCAATTCTCAGTTCCGATTTTACTTAACAAGGTTTTGCTTATGCACTGTGCACCTCTGCTGGCATTTCCATGCCAAGGAAGATGGTTAGACAGCCTTGTGCCCTGTCTGTGCGATAACTGCTCCAGTCAAAACACTATGCATTTAGTATTATTTTTCACATTTGCCCCTGTCCTTATATTGATGGTTTTAACTTTTTACAGTTATTGCCAACCGCTGAAATTTGCTCTGCAGTAGTTAATTATATAAGGGGTTCTATCGCAATCAGGAAGCACTGTGAGTAAAATTGCATGAAGTTCATTAGATTAACAGCTAAATCATAAAAAAAGTATGATTTAGCTGAAAATTTTTGACTAGTTTTAGATCTTATCGTGTTTTAATGTATTGCATTTAATCCTGTGACGCTGTGAATCTTGAGTGATGTAACAGGTGAATTCATAAGCAGTGGATTGCAGGGGCGTAAGTTATATTTAGCTCAGGTTACTATAACTGCTGAATTTCATTGGTTTTGAATGAGTGAAATGTGAGAATAACTACAACGTCTCTGTAACCTTTATTTTTTCAGTGAATTAAAAAAAATCTATTTCCCATCTATAATGCCACTGTAACCATTGTTTTTTTCAGTGAATTTACAAGGTTTTTTGTATTCGATTTCCTAACTATAACGTTCCTGTAACCTTTATTTTTTGGGGTGAATTTCTAAGATTTTTTAAATTCAATTTCCTAACTGTAACCTTTGAAAATGAGTGTGTGAGTGAGTGCAACAGTGTCTCAGTGGGTGTGTGGCTGAGTGAGTGGGTGTCTCAATAGGTGTGTGACTGGGTGTTTGTGTATCTAAGTGGGTCTGGGTGTCTGACTGGGTCTGTGAGTACGTGCAGGAGTGCCTGAGTGGGTGCATGAGTGTCTGAGTGTGTCTGTGAATGGGTGCATGAGTGCTATCGGGAGATGTCGCGCCCCAGGGCATTGGGAGTGCCGCACTGGCACCCCCACATATGTATATTTTCCTATACCCCCGGGACTTGCCCACCCAAGAGCTAAAGATTACAAAAGCAGGAGCCCAAGCTTCTTTTTTCTTTTTTTCAGTGTGATCCATGGTTCTAATGCAGCCCTTGTGGAAAATCTATTCATACAATTTTTTTTTGCACTGCGGGACCCATCCAAGAGGCCCAGGAGGTGCGGGTATTCCTACTCTGACCCTTCTCCTTTTTTTATCATTTGACACTGAAGCCGAGTCTCTAGATGGCTGCCAACACTTCCTGCTTTGAAGTGCTGGAAGCTAATCAGATTTGAGTATGGGGACTCAGACGATCTATGTCCCAGTATTTACAAATTAGGATTTCCCTTAATATTTCCAAAACATCCAAACAAATTTACACCAGATAAGAAAAAGGCGCTTCTCTGGACAAATATCTACCGTGGGCCAAATTTGGTGTCATTCAGTTCAGTGGTTCAGGCTGTAGTCTACGCCAAAGCTCCTATGGGAATTAACATGGAAAATGCATGTTTTCTTGACCGCTAGTCAACTACTCGTTGGCGGATGTAGTCCCTTTGGCTCTTGAGGGCCCCTGGGGGCCAAGTACCCTTCCTGAACCCCCTTCCCTGGATTGTATTTGGCCCCAGGGACCCCGTCCCCACCAGGGCCAGCCATTTTCAGAATGGGGAGGGGGCGGGGAAGCCTCCTTCCCCAGGCCGATTTTGGCCCAGGGGACTCCCATTCCCTGGAGCCCAGTGTTTTTTTTAATTAAATATAATCAAAGGAAGGGGGAGCCATGCAGCTACCCAACCCTGGGCTGATTTTAGCCCCAGGGACCCCCATCCCCGGAACCTGAGCCCTTAATACGTTTTTTTTAATTTATAAACCAAGGAAGGGGGTTGTGGGGCAACCCGCCTATGTTAATTTGGGCCTGGCCTTAATTCTGGGTGCCCTGGTCCCACCCAAGGCACCCATTTTTTTCACATTGGGGACCGTGGGGGGAGCCTGAAGGCCCCTGAGGTCCCTGCCAGCTCCCTGCATCCTGCGGGAGCTGGAATTGGTTTTGGACAGAGGGAGCTGCTAACATGCAGCGCTCTCTGTCCAAAACTAATTCTGCTCTGCTTTCAGCAAGCATGAACATTTTTCTGCTCTCAACTGCTGAAAGAGGAGTGGTGTTTTCTATGGCTCGGCAGGAATGATAGTCCTGCCAATCCATAGGAAACTACAATGTCCCGTGGGTGGGCACCCCAGTAAATTTCTGGAGCTGGCCCTGGAGGGTGGCGGTCCCCAGAGCCATTTACTTCCCCCCTTTCAACTATTTGCCCCGGGAGGTGGTGTTTCCTGGGCCAGGGGTCTGCAACAGACTTCTTTTA
The DNA here is from genome assembly GCF_964261635.1 of Lissotriton helveticus. Classification (NCBI taxonomy): domain Eukaryota; kingdom Metazoa; phylum Chordata; class Amphibia; order Caudata; family Salamandridae; genus Lissotriton; species Lissotriton helveticus. The sequence goes on along the minus strand of NC_136068.1, from coordinate 283,286,265 downwards.
ATTATTTAGTTTGTGCCCCAGAAAGGTGGTGGTCCACGGGGCATCAGGGAGCTGCGTGGCTCCCCTGCCAATATGTTATTTCAGCCCCAGGGAGGTGGTGGTCCCCGGGGATGGGGGAGAGACCAGAGGGCCTCCCTGAATTCTACACAATATGTTTATGTACCCCAGGGAGGTAGAGAGATGGCTGCTTGCATATTATTACAGCCCTGGGAAGGTGGCAGTCCCCAAAGCTGCAGGGGATGCAGTCTCCAGGGCTTTAGAAAACCCTTTGAGGGGTGTTCCAAGATTATTTACCCTCCTTGATTTCCCTCTTAAACCCGGGATTTGGCCCACAAGGGCCTTTAGAAAAAAGAGTTTTTTTTTTAAATGTTGCCACGGATTCGCCAATCCACCTGCAAATTTGCAGCACAATTAAAATAAATGCTTTTTTAGCCCAAGCGGGGTCACTAAGGGACCCCCCACCATATCTGGGGGAATCAGGGTGTTCCTACCATGCCACCTTTTCTTTATCTTTTACTTTGTTTGTAGGACTTGGCTTCAAGCCTGTCCTACAAACAAAGCCAACTCTTGCTGGTTGAAGTGTTGGAACCCATTCAAAATTTAGTAGGATCGGTGCGTCAACTGCAAGGACTCTCATCCCCAGATATCTATATTTTTTTAAGTTAAATATCTCAAAACCTACTGCACAGATTTGCACCAAATCACAAAAAGCACACTTTCTGGACCAACATCTAAGTTTCTGCCAAATTTGCTGTAATTCCATTCAGAGGTTCAAACTGCAGTGGTGTTAAAAAAAAATGAAAAATCCCCATAGACATAACATTGGTAAAAAGCATTTTGGACCCCCCTTTTTTCTCAATCCCTGCATGACAGATCATCCCAAATCTTTCAACGCAGCAGCTGAACCAAAAAGACGAAGTTTTCTGAAAATGTCACGAAGATTTGACAAACGGCACCAAAGTCATTGGCAAAAAAAAACACTTTTCCTCTGTAAGTTTTGGTCCAAATTATAACTACCTACCGCCGACCACCATAATATATATATTAGTCCCCTCTGGTTAGTTATAGTTAGTCTGCGTTGTCATATTTTGGTGCCGTTGGACGAATCTTCTTGAAACATTCCATAAAAGTGTCCATAATAGTGCTTTTCTTGGCAGAATGACGTCTGGGACTAAGTTTACTCTGGGTATAATATTATTCAGTGTTTTCACATGCTTTTCCACATCACAAGGTGGAGATTTAGCTCTAGCATTTTTCAGCATGCTGTATAACCACATTTTCATGCTGTAATACCTTCCTAATTTGGACAGATTTTTTTTCAAATGTGCCTTAATCTGCTTTATATTTACATTTAATACCGCTTCTTGTATATTCTGATGGTTTATCAAAGAGAGGCCAAGTGTCGTGCAATCCATTAAAAGGGGATCATTTTATTGGAAAGTATATTGGAAGGGAGGAGAGGCTATTAGTTGTAGCGTCCTCTCCAGCCCAGGAGCATGCAAATGAATATGTCACACACTGAGCTCTGTAACAGACATCATTATACTTCAGCATACAATCGCACTCTGCATTCTGATTATGTCATATTGGTTAATAACCACACCTTAACACCTCCCAGCAAGTTAAGTAATTCCTCTGTTGAGTCCGCCCAGAACCGCAATCGTTCTATCGCACATAGTCTCATGACACTATATCTTCCCTTTTGTTAAATAAACTGTACAAACAACGGCCACATGACATTTCCTCAATAAATCATTGAGGCGCTTGATCTAGTTGGCCAGATCGAGTGGTATGAGGTGGTTGATGTGCACTCTGATTTCGCACAGATGGCACATGTTCTGGTGCTTGTTCTGGACTGTTAGGCGAAATCGCCTCATTCATAATTGCAGGAGCTGACGAATATCGAGGTAGGTGCTTGAAGTGTGACAACCCGAATGTGATGGCCTTTCTGGAACAATGTGGAATCACCATGTATCCATTGCACTTTACTAGTCTCAGAGGATCAACAGCAAATGGATTTTCTGTATTCTACTTTCATTTCTCCATGACCAGGACCCAGTCACCTTCATTGAAAACTGTTTCCTGAGCTCGTCGAGGCATATATTTTCATTTTCTACTTTGGAGAACTCTTCTGTGACACGAACCATATCTGCACTCAACGATCGGTCTACTGTTCCCTGTCGCAGTTTAGTTATGATGGCTCTCCCAGTTAGCAAGGTATGAGGACTCTCACCAGTTGTGGAGTGAGGTGTTGAACGATGAGCACAGAGAGCTTGACACAGGGCCTGGCTTTCAATTCCCTCCATCATTGCTCATTGAATTACCATTTTGAGGGTGCCTGTGAATCGTTCCACAACACCATTTACTTGGGGCCACAGAGGTGTACTCTTTTGATGCTTAACATTTAGTCTGACAAGAAACTCCTTGAATTCTTTGCTTTAAATTTGAGGAATGCGGGGATACACCACACTGCTAAGTTGTCATGTAGCTGCTTCATGATATTATCATGGTTGTTATGATAACTCCTCTACTAAAGGAAAGGCTGAATGCTCATCAATGTCTACAATATAATGATGTCTGTTTCCTAAGGCCCATAAGAAATCAACTGCAACTCTTTCCAAGTCTGTGCAGGAATGTCAGTCATTTTCAATGGCTGCTTCATCACTTTGGGGGAAATACAGTTTCAAAGATGGCATTCTTTTAGTTCCCTCACAACTGGCTCATCTAGGCGCAGGACCATACTCGGGCTCTTAGGGCTCTTTTGGTGGCTACAACGCCACATTGGGATCACTGACAGAACATCGCCCCTGACTGCTTAAAAGATAGCCTGGCTATCCCAATAGAGCGCGCTGGTATACGGATATGGTCTGATATAATATCTACAGATGGAGTTCTACCCTGGGAGGTTTTGAGAGCAAAGATTGGCGATTCCTTTTCTCGTTTTAAATATCTACAACTTTGCTCATGGTATGCGGCAGAAAATGCGAACATAGGTGGGAACTATGAGGTTGAGTTCAAACTCCAAAACCCGGCTCCCATGAAAAAAGAGGTTCGGATATGGTATAGAGACCTACTAGATAGAGAAGATATTGAGCTCCCTCCACCATATCTTGTTTGGGATTCATCTATATTGAAGAACAGCTCTACTGAGTTTTACTTTCTATCTATTAACAATTTATATAAGTTTGTCGAGTCTGCTTCTTTGAAGAAAAATAATTTTTTCACTATTAATAGGTTGTATTATACCCCCATAAAATCGCTAAGTTTGCTCCAGATCCATCCCCCAGATGCCCTAAATGTGGTATAATATCAGCAGATGATCTGCATATGTTCTTTGAGTGTACTCAGCTAAGGGACTATTGGCAGAACATAGAGTTGGCTTTGTCTGGAATTTTCGGCCTAGGGATCACTCTAGATCTAGTTTTGGTTATATTTGGTTTGAGCCCGTCCCTCATAAATGACCTATCCAGATCACAAATGGGCCTATTTCTTTGCCTTAACTTGTTGGCCCGAAGGGAAATTTGTATATTGTTGAAAGATCCGGCCCCCCCAGTATATGAAAAGTGGATCCAGGCGGCAATTAACATGGCGAGACTTGATAAAAGAGAAGGAAACATCTGGTCGCCACTGGTTTTCTGGGGTAATGAACTGAGACTGGTGTAGGACAGTCCGATGATTACACCAAGCCTCGTACAAAGAAACTGGCCTGGTGAGCCCGAAAGCGAATGCAGCAACATGGACCCAGGGCGTTCAGGATCAATAGGGTCTTTTATGTTACGATGGCAGACGCTTACGGTGATATGAGGACACAAAAAAAATTAAAATAAAAAAATCGAGGAGCAGAATATCGAGCTGCCAGAATATCGATGAGAAAATATCAAGTGACAAAATATCAAATTCCTTTCACCAAACAGGTAAGTACAAAAATATTGAATCCTAAATATCGTTGTCAATATTATGGTTTGCTAAAATATCGACTTTTTAAAATGTCTTAAAAGTAATATAAATTAATTAAATAATAAATATAATTAGGAAACATACTTAAAAAGAATTTAAAAACGTTAAAATTAATAAATAATAAATGTAATGTAAAAATGAAAATAAACATACATTTTTATTTTTTATTATATATGGCTACTTAATATTAAAAAATAACTAATATTTCTAAATATAAAATGTAAAAACATAATTTAAAATATAATTACACACATACATATATATATATATATATATATATATATATATATATATATAATACACCTATAATATTAATGGAAAAAAATGAAATATGTTTAGATTAACACATTAAAATAAATATGTTTAAAAAAAATAAAATTTTACACTACATTAAATATAACAATACTAAATACGTTGCACAGCGTAAAGGATAAAATTACTATTACCTGGAACAGTAGAGAAAGTGTTGGATAGCGGGTGGGTAAAATTTACTATTCCCACTCCAGGGAGTGCAACAGTAGGGAAAGTGTTGGATAGCGGGTGGATACAAATTTTTATTCCTACTCCAGTGAGTGCAACAGTAGGGAAAGTGTTGGATAGCAGGTGGGAATAATTTAATATTCCCACTCCACCAAGTGTAACAGTAGGGAAAGTGTTGGATAGCGTAGGGGAATAATTTAGTATACCCACTCCTGCAATAGAATTAACATTAATTAAAAAGTAATTTTTTTTCAAAATTAATTTACCCACCATTTTCCCCTATAAACGTGACCTACAATATTGTAAAATATTAATAAATTAACATAATTAATTAACAATTAATTAATGAACTAAAAACAATTAACAATAAAATTAATAACCATCAAATCTAAATTAATTCACACAATTAACACAATAAAATAACTTAAATGAATATAATGTGAAAATTAATAAAAATGACATTAAAACTTAGGGGCCCATTAGGATGGCGGGCGATCTGCCTACTGTTCTTGTCCGCCCACCTAACATTTTCCCCGCCATATTACGATGGCGGTGGGGCCTCAGGTGGACGGAAAGACCGTCCACCAGTTTTCTGCCGGTAGGCAATCCACCCAATTGCCTACCGGGCGGAAAAGGCCAGCAATATGGTGGCGGTGCCATCCATATTATGATGATGGCGGTCTCATGCCTTTCACTTTGCCATGGAAAGGCATGCAGTCTTTTATTTGGGGTCGGTTGCCGGCCCCCAGGGGGGTGGGTGGGTGGCTGTACTTGGGGGTACCCATGGTACCCCAGACATTTGTATGCACAAGTTGGCAGGCACGTGGTGCATGCAAATGCACACCATGCCTTTTCAACATTGTGGCAGGTGCTGTATGCAGCACCGCCTGCCACAATGATAAATATACAGGATGCAACAGCCATGGTGACGGATGCATCCTAATAGGCACCGCAGGACCGCCACACCTCTTGCGGTCGGTCCCGTTTACCATTACGGTGGTGGGCGGACATTGTCCTCCCGCGATCGTAATGGGCCCCTGAATTACTTCCTACCCTACTCCCCTATGAACCCTCAACCCAAGTATACAAGTAACATATTTACTAATTAATTATTAATAATTCATATCTAATCAATTACGCATTAATACAAAAATAACACAATTACCTAATGCCAATTAATTAGTAATTGTTATTAATCAATATCTAATTAATTACTAATTAATAGAAATACACAATTAACATAATTACCAATTGATTATCAATTGTTATGAATCAATTAATAGTTTGTTAATAATACATTAAATAACTTAATTAACAATATAAATGACTAAATACGAAATAATTAATTAATAAATTAATTTCAAATAAATTACTTCCCACCCTAATCCCCTATAACCCACATTCCCGCTACAGAATTAAATTACGCAAAAAGTAATTAACATGAAATCAATCATAATATTACACACATTCATGAATCCATGTTTGAAAATATCAGGCGTTTTTTCACTAAACCTTATAAAACCCCTAAGATCGTTACCAAAGCATGACCATTGGTATAATAAGGCATATAAGGCATATAAGGCAGGATACAAGCAGTTGTCCTGGGCTATAAAATCCAATGATATAGATAGGATAAGAACAGCCCGCAAGCAGTATAAAACCACACAACTACTGACAAAAAAGGCATGGGACGAACAAAGGTGGCATGATCTTTTGCAAGCTAGCAAGATGAACAACACACAAATATTTTGGCAGCCATCACATTATAATGCCCAGACCAATGGGTATCATTTTTTAAGCATCAATACACTGGAGTAGTGTAGCTCACTGGTTAGAGGCGGCAGTCCCGGGAGCAGAAGTCGGCCCGGAACCAGGGTTCAATTCCCGACGTGGCAGGGTTGTGGACTTGGGTCAGCGGACTCGATAATTCTCGTTTCGGTGCTTACTCTAATCAGGGGTTCCACTCGGCAACTCTGGGCATGCCTGGCTCCACCTTGAGGACTCCCAGTAGGGACCATCCCACAGGGAAAGCCAGGACGGGTTATACAGCGCCCGGAAACCTAAGGACGGGTAGCAGTGTGCTTTACAAGCTCAAATACATACTGTTGCTGAGAACATTCTCTTATTTATAGTAAAATTCTCTTTAGTGGAAGTCGAAACTGCTGTGACCTCAGCACCAAAAGGTAGGGCACCCGGCCCGACAGCGTCCCAGTGGACTTATTTTTATCCAATAAAGAAAATTGGTTTAGGGGCATTCTGTCTCTTGCAATTGCGATTGCCAGTGGAGCATCTATTCCTGATTCCTGGCGTGGGGTGGAAATCCTTCTTATTTATAAGAAGGGGGACCGTTCCAGCCCTAATAACTACTGGTCTATCAGGCTGATCGATTCCACCCAAAAGATTATGGCTAGATTGGTTCTGAACAGAATACAGATATGGATAACGGAGAATAACATACTATCCCCCTTCCAAGCAGATTTTTGGCCTTTGTAAGCACCATAGATCAAGTTTTTTACTTTGTATTAATCTATTGCGTGTTGTATTGCTAGCGGATGGAACTATTTATGCCACTTTCATAGACCTCAAAGCAGCTTTTGATACAGTCCCGAGAAATAAGTTCTGGGTCGTATTGAGAGACCTGGGAATTCCCCCTGAACTTTTGCAGCTGGTGGTTAAATTGCATTAATCAAACTTCGCACAGGTTCGATGGGGAGCTCAAGGGAATACTACCCCCAAATTTCGAATTCTAAAAGGGGGACGCCAAGGATGCGTGCTGGTTCCAACCCTGTTTTCACTTTTTATAAATGGTGTGGTTAGTTATTTTTCTGATTACCCAACTGATGCTGCCTCTGTTGCAGGTATCCAAAGTACCAGTACTCATGTTTGCGGACGATACTTTCATTTTATTTAAAACCCAAGCTGGGCTGCAGAAAGCCCTGATACGTTTTGAGAAATCTTGCAAAGAACATGAGTTACTGGTAAAAGTGGATAAGACTAAATTTATGGTGTTGCACAACCACAAAGTCATCAAGTCAAGGGTTGTTATTAACAACGAGTATTTAGAGCAAACAGATTTATTTACCTATCTTGGAGTAAATATCAATTGTAAGCTAGACTGGAAGCCCCAAATTGAAATAATGACGCTCAAACACTCACAGATAACAGGGGTGATTTTGAAAGAACACAGGCTTTCCTAGACAAAGCCTATCAGCCCTGCACTCAAGATTTATCATGTGAAGGTTATGTCGTTCATCTTATATGGGGCAGAACTCTGGGGGTTCTAAAATCTGTCCTCCCTAGCTCAGGCTCAAAAAAGCTTCCTGAGAGGTTTGGTTGGTCTCCCCCAGAGTACTCCTCTCACTCCTTTATATTTGGATTTGGTGTGCTGTTCACCAACAGAGGTTGCTAGGTTTAAACCATTGGCCTACGGGAGAAGTCTTTGGTCTACTCCGGAACTAGCCCGATATGCCTCAGCTCTTATGGACATCAGAGGAATTGACACTTCTCATAAGATCAGATGGCTACAGCAGGTCAAAAGATCGTTGGTTGACATGGGCATGAGGAATCTTTCGGAGGATCCAGCACATAATACTTTTCCTTCTAAAAAAGTATTTAAAGATGCGTACTGGACTATGTTTAGATCTGGTATTCTGAGTTCCTCCAGATCGTAATCATTGACCAGTACCTTCTTGGATGACAAGCTGGAACCATTATATTAAGAATTCTGTGATTTTATAGCTAAGCCCATTGACAGAAAACCTTATTTTCAGTTCCGGATAGGAACGTTGGCAACCAAACTTTTCACCAAGAGCTGGCACCCTTCCCAAGATAGCAAATGTCAATTTTAACAGAGTATCAATGAATCAACCCCCCATACATTTTTTGCTTGTCCAGCATATTGTTCTCCGTGGAGAAAATGGCTCAAACCAATTTGTCAGAACCTTGGTACTAGGCTGAGCGATACAGCGCTAAGATTACTAAAGACTAGCACCCAAGAGACAATTGTGATTGCTATAGCGAAGTTTTTGGGATGGGCCTGTTGAATAAGACAAAAGGCCGAAAACAAGCAGACTGCGACTTCTGCTTAGTTTTCTAGTTCTGTTATACACTGTTCTACAAATATTCGTAAATCTTTTATACTTGTATATTTGTATAGGGGCAAGATGGCATAGATCATTATATGAATTGTTTCCTTTTTAGCCTGTAAGGTTTTTAAACCTTTGTAAGGGAACTATATTAATCAGTTTTTAGTAGATGTCTTTGTTGTCTTTTTAACTTGTATTTGTATAGTCTTGATGTGAAATGGATTTTATATATGTATTATGTGATGATGTAAATATTCTTGTCTTTTTATGATCATTTTGGTTGAAATAAAGACTAATAAATGAATTAACATATAACTAATTAATTCTAAATAATTCTTAAAAAATATATTATAATTAAATTACTTCCCGCCCTATTCCCCTATAAACCCACAACCCACTACTGTAATTAAATTACACAAAGATTAAATAACAGAACATTCATTACTTAACTGAGATATTATGACAAACGATATTTCTTACCTGCATTTTGATGTTCTGCACCACTATATTTTTGACAGGCAATATTATGTCCATTCAATATTTTAAACTCGATATTTTGCCATATCGTTATTTAAAATTCGATATTTTGACTGTTCACCGCCATGATGACCTTCAAGAGTATGTTCAATGAAGTGCTGTCTTAGGCACACAGGTACGATAATTCTTAAGCCTCTCAATACAACACTTGCCCTGGTCATGGGCAGTTCATCCTGTAAATGTTGTATTTTTTTTAATTCAACTGTAGTGTAGTTGCTATATTCCCAATAGGCTCTGTGCATTGGAATAGTGTATCCTGTAGTTTAGACGTAGGAATGAAGTCAACAAGGTCTCTACCGAATATACTAGACTTAATTGTGTGTGTGCCAGCTAGCTCAGAGGTCACTAGAAACTTTCTTGAATGAACAAGAAGGGATTTGTTTCTGACAACCACTTAAAACATGACAACTTTGTTTCCCAAGAATAAGAAATGTATCTCTAGAGTCATGAAAACAATAGATAGTTATTTCACTCAGTCAGTCATGCATGCTTCGTTTCACCAGAGGTGCAGAGAAAATAGAGAGACTGGCGTTTTCAATAAAATGTATTTATTGAACAGTCTTCTTTCTCAAGCATAAGAAATGAACTGCTGCAATCGTAATACTTGTTGTACAGTACAAACCGTACAGTACGAAGAGTATTATAGAATAATACTGTAAAAGCATGATATGGTTTCTAAGCCATAAAGTATATAAAATACATACATTGATAAATAATGATTAAAAGTACTCAACTGGTGCTTCTAAAATACGCCTACCCCGGTGTACCTAACCTAGGTCTAGTACAAGGGAAGAAGTAAGTGAGGTGTAGCTTAGTTTTAGTATTCTTTGCCAAGAATCTACTCCAGGAATTCTCCTAGGGTCTAATCAGCTCTGTACCTTGGTTTTAATATGTAGAAGGTCTGGTATCTCTATCTCAGGACTCGATTTCCCAGCAACCCACAAGGGTAGCCTGGTAACACTGCAGCTGGATTTCTCGGCTGGAGAAAGTACAACGTCTCTCAGTGCATCAGCTGGAGGGTCGGCTTCCTTCGGTACATGCTGCAGCAGGGTGCATCGGGCAAGTTGATAGTCAAACTGCTCCAAACCACTGTGTGTTTGTTTGGACAAGTGTGGGCATATTTATACCTTGAAGGTGCCGAGTTTGACGTAAGGTTGGGCATAATAATGTCTTTAGAGACTTAATTCTCTGAAAACTCCATGAGTTCTTGGATAAATTAATATTCATGCAGGGGGAAGTCCCTGACTGCTGAAGGCAGGTTTTTCCAAGAAATCGTTGTAGATTTTTGGAACTAGTGGAAGTAGCCAAGCCGTATTAGGACTACATGAGCTATGTCTTAATATGGTTATGATTTCAATGCCTATATAAGGATACAGTATTTTATACCTATATAAGGGCATGAATCGGGAAAATTACACTAGGATCCTAACACGCTATACAACACAACATCATCAGCAAAAAGTAGAGCACTCTTCTTCCATGAGTGAGTTGAAATGATGTATTTGAGGATAACCATGTTCTTATCTGCATTAGTAGTAGCAATAATCTGTTCAATGGATAGCTTCTAGTGTGCTGGAACTCACAATGAAGTTAATGTACTCCTCAGCCGGTTTGTGTGTTGAACTGTGATGATGTTGTGGTAGTCGTGAAAAGTAATCAGCAGGGTTGTGATCTTTTCTCTGTTTGTGTGCAATTGCAAAGTCGTACTCTTGCAGTTGCAACCCCCATATCTCAATGCGAGGGGAATTCTTGGCTTTTGGATTTCCAAAAAGAGTGACAGCGCTTGGTGGTCTGTAATGATGGTCAAACAGTTTCCGTACAGAAACTCATAAAAATGGTAACAGGTCAACACTACAGCCAGACTCTCCTTCTCTGGCTGAGAATAGGCACATTCTGTGTCAGACAGGCTTCTTCTGGCGTAGACCACAATGTGTCTCTGAGCATTTGGCTGACCATTATGTTGCGCAAAGATTGGCCCCCAGCCCCACCGGGCTCTCATCTACTCTGATCTCAGTATTTAACTAAGCGTCAAAATTGGCTGTCTTGGTTACATTCTCAATTGAATACTTTATTCTTTTGAAGCTTTGATTACGTTCAGCAGACCGTTGGAAGGGGACATTTCATTTTGTCAAGTCCCTCAATGGGGCACTCACAGTAGCAAAGTTACAAATGTACCTTATGCAATAACTGTCCATGCCTAAGAAGGATTGCAGAGTGGTGAAATTTTGAAGTGGGGGTAAGTAGCTCACAGTGCTTGCACTTTTTCTGGCCAGGAGTCTTTCCCTCATCAGAGAATATGTGCCCAAAGAATGTAAGGTTGGTCTTGTGAACTCACACTTTGCTACGATCGGAATGAGATCTGCATCAGCAAGTAACTAATGCACTTGTGTAAGAGCCTTGTCATGCTACTTTTGCGTTGCTTTAAATACCAGTATGTCATTACTATAATTAAAACTTGAGTGACAAGTTGAATTATTCGATGCATAACATCCTGGAATAGTTCTGCAGCTGACGACACTCCAAAACTCAACCTTTTGTATCTGAACATAACAACATGAGCCGAAAAAGTATTGATGTACCTACAGTTCTGAATGACCCTTAACTCTGCAACGGTTTAGAAGCAGCACACATGCTAACCTTTGTGTTTGACAGGTTGAGGCCTGGCACAGGGGGCACACAATTGAACTTTTCGATTGGCACAATGTTAGTCGAAGCACAACTGTCTATGATAAAAGTTATGGGGCAACTGTTGACCTTTATTGTAATCTTGGGACAGTGTCCAAATGAATTTGGTTGTTTCATTTGATGGTTTGCCTTTGTTTTTGTTCTTCCATGCAAGCAGCCAAACCTACATGTGCCTGTTGTTCCTTGGTCAACACCATAATTGCACATCCATCTTCTTCACTGGCGCTTGGTAATGACATTGAAGAGCCTTTTTTCAGGAGGAACTTGACGATGATCAACTTTGGTTTCTACTTGTAACTTATATTGCTTTTTGGCCTTGTGTATATGTGTGGCGAGAATGCTTCTGGAACCTTCTAGTATATATTTACCCTTTTCACTGTGACTCATTTGGTTTTTCTTTCACTTTGCATACTGTTATAAAGTGGTTGTCTTTCCCGCAGCCTTTACATGTCTCTCCTATGGCTGGACATTTGCGTTCATGCGGAAATGGAAGTCCACATACAAAACACAATTTCGTTTTCTTCTGAGACATCGACTTGTGTGCATCTACCTTGACCTGTAGATCACATAGATGTAAGCAGCAAGCACTTAACTAATTTGCCTCCTAATAAAGTGGGCAAACCCTTTAGTTAGGATGTTGATGGAAACAACTGACAGACTGCAGCTGTTTTATCACTGATTTTTTAAACATTTGGATTGATTATGCAGCTGCTCCATCCATGTTCGTTTTTTTTAATCTCCTGGATTGATTATGCAGCTGTTCCATCCATTTTAGTTTTTTTTTACTTCGGGATTGATTATGCAACTTTTCCTTCCTTGTTGGTTTTATTTAACTTCTGGATTAATTATGCAGCTGTTCCTTCCATGTTATTTTTTTTGCTTCTGGATTGATTATGAAGCTGTTCCTTCCATGTTAGTTTTCTAGTCTATCCTTGATGGATACTTTTTTTGTTTTGTCTGAGTTTGAGTGGACCACTTTCCCAAGGGACCTCAAAACATTTAAACATAATACTCCCTAATGGACAATAGTGACCATACATAGACCTTCCAACACTGTAGTGCTAAGAGAGCACCCTTCTTGCCCTGACCACAAATGTACTGTGAGCTGATATGTATATCTCTACCCAGGTATATGAGTAGGTATATATTACCCCAATTAAATGAAGACCAGTGACCTCAGGTAAATGGAACCTCTATGTGATAATTTTTGTGATGGTTTTTAAACTATATATAGGTGACATTTGCATCAATGATCGTGAACATCAGAATAAGTGTTGCCAAAATATTGATGTTTAACGTTATTTGTACACAGTCACATCTTTGTATGAATGATAATTGTAAAATTGAAAATGGTTGCTGCAGACTGAAAAACAACATGGACAAGCAAGACCCCGTTGTTGGACTTGACCCTCTCTGCATGATTACCCCAAAAAATTTTGGCTTCACCTCTCCTGTTTTCTGAACCCGTTTTTATCACCTTGTAGGCCTCTGTGCACTTTACCACTACTAGACAGTGCGAAAGTGCTCGTGCTCACCCCGTAAAACAAAGTACAATTGGCTTACACCTGATTGATTAATTTTACTTGCAAGAGGATGTAGCCTTGCGGCTAGAGTGGTCGACCTCAAAGCTGGGGAACCAGGTTCAAGTCTCGGCAACAATACTCAACATCCTGTGATTCTGGGCAAATCACTTTATCTCCCTGCGCCTTCCAAAAATGAACGTGTTCTTCTGTAACGAAACTGGTGCTCATGTAAAGCACTCTGATACCCTATGTCTTGGGTCTAGTTCACACAATATATAAAACTCTAAAAATAAATAAAAGATATACAAATAAATGGTACTATGAGTACCCAGGGCCTGCAAATTAAATGCTACTACTGGGTAGCAGCACTCTTTGTGAATCCCACTAAAAGATGCCTATTAAACAATGTCTCAGGCCTGCCATTACAACCTATATGCAGTTCTAAACTGCCAATTCGACCTTGAAAATAAAACCTTTTTACAGCCTAAACTTTCCTTTTCTGTATAAATAAGTCAGGCCCTAGTCAGAGCATAAAGCAAGGCACCTTGTGTCTAAAACTAGGATATGTGTTTTTAAGTTTTATATGTCCTAGTAGTGAAAAAGTCACCATCCTGGGACTAGGTCACTTTCCTAGGTACATATATATGCTCCGCAGGCATATCTTCTAACATAGCACACATATCGAACAAAAACACAGTCTAATTTCACTAAACTGAATGCGCAATTCACCAACATTGCCCTTAGTAGTGAAAAATCCACAATTCAGTTTTCACTACTGTAAAGTCTACCTCTCCCTTGGGATGCCATTGGGCAACCTTATTACATTTAATAAGTGCTAACTTTTGATTAGGTTTGATTGGGAGCAGGTAGAAATGTCATGTTTGGACTCAAATTGATTGTTATTTAAAATCTTCTTTAATGGTAAAGTTGAATTTTAGATAACAAGTTTGAAAATGCCACTTTTAGAAAGTTCTTCATAAACAAGAGGAAGCAGGAGCTTTTTAAAGCAGGTCCTGCATATATGTTCCTAAGTAGTATTGAGAAAAACAAGGGATATGCAGTTCCTAAAGGTGCAGGGAAAAGTCAGGTCTTTCTAAATAGTGACCTAACACACCTGGAAGGATGTCATGCTTCATCATTGGGTCTGCTCCTCGTCGAGCCGACGCTGCAGTGCCCAACGGGCACTCTGATAAAGGGGCTCTTTGACGGAGATATTTTGGCGATGAATCGTAGGGTGAGTGCAGGTGTGTGGGCTAGGTAGTGCGGTGAGTGTGATGAGTTAACTTCACTTCAGTGCATCTGGTTACTAGTTAACTACACGAATCCATGAACCAGCACTGAGGTAGTGCTATAGTACTACAAAATCCCTTTTTGGTCCTGATGAAGTGCCACCAGACCCGTTAGGGGCTACTTTTGCATGAAACATGTCGACCATATGCACCACACTAGCCCTATAGGATCATTATATCCAGCCGGGGCTCACTATTTTTAGCTAGGCTCCTGCTCCCTGGGAATAAAGACATTTGTTAGGGATGCTCTAGTCCTATTTAATCATCACACTCATTGCACTACCTACCCCACATACCCGCACTCACCCTATGGCTTCATCACCAAAAGATCTCCGCCAAAGAGTCCTTTCGCGGGTGCCCATCGGGCATTGCAGCACCTGCTTGACAAGAAGCAGGCCCAATGATGAAGCATTTGTCTATAGGGGGCCTGCTGGAGAATTGATCCAGCTTTGTGGACTATTTCCTATCTCCTCTAGTGTTACAACTTCCATCATACACCGGTAACACAAAGGATTTTTTAAGAGAAATCCAGGGAATTGAGTGGGAAAGGGATTTTGTTATGATCACTCTGGATATATCGAGCTTATACACGAGTATCAGGCACACGGATGGACTGGAGGCTATTAAGTACTTTCTAAAGGGACGTCCTCTGAGGTTCCTGTAGCATAATAACATGTTAATCTAATTCATTACATTCTGCTTAAATAATAACATCTTTCTTTTCCAGAAGCAGAGATCTAAGGAAATACAGGGAACGGTGATGGGCACCTGCTTTTCCCCAGTTATGTGAATTTACTTGTTGACTGGTGGGACAAGCAGGTGGCCTGGGCCGATACAATGGATGAATGGGTGGAACAAATTGTCTGCTGGAGGAGATATATTGACGAGCAATAAACGGACCCCCCTCCCCCAGCGCCTTGAGACCCGCCCGGGCGAGTAGTGCGCTATACAAATGCTATGATTGATTGATTGATTGATTAATTTGAAGAGGGTCAATGGAATCGACCAATCAATATATCTCCTCCTTCAATGACAATGAGCTGAATTTACAATTCACTGGAGAACTGAGCACCGAGCAGGTGATTTTCCTGGATTTGAGGGTGTTTGTTCAATTGAATAAAATTCATACAGCCCTCTATAGAAAGAAAACGACAGGAAACTCAGTTCTGCATGGGAAGAGTAGCCTTCCCATGAATCTGATCCAAAGCATCCCCTATGGGGAATTGCTGCGGCTCAAGAGAAACAGCTCAAGAGATGAGCATTATATGCAGGCAGCTCAAGAAAGTATTTCACGCTTCAAAGCAAGGGGATATCCGCAGAAAACCTTGAGACAAGCAGAGCAAAAGGCTGCAGGTAAGGAAAGGAGAAAACTTTTACAGAATGATTGTGCACAGCAAAAAAGAGGGAACCACAGGTAACAAGTTTAGGATGATCACTGGCTACTCGAATGCAGCACACAAGATTAGATCCATCCTACTTAGGATTTGGAGAATATTAAAGGCCAACACCACATTAGGGAGAAATCTACCATCAGAACCTAGAATAACATTCAGAAGATCAAGGTCTATAAGAGATCACTTGGTGGAAAGTCATCTGGAGGCTATTAGACCAGAATCGGCCTTACAAAGCCTCTATGGGTCTTTCCCATGTGGGAACTATAGGGTGTGTGCTACCAGCAAAAGGGCCACCAATACAAGATAAGTGGTACTGACAAAGAGAGAAAGATAACTACATTTATGAGACGCAGTACCCCATATGTGGTATACTGTTTGGTCTACCCATGTAACTTACGTTATGTGGGCAGCACCATAAATCCAGTAAAAATGAGGATCCTGGAGCATCAAAGAGCCATTGTGAGCCTAGACACTAATTACCCAGTTGCACGCCACTTTGAGAGTCATCACAAGAGTAACAGGTCACTTTTACAGTATTTTTGTCTAGATCACGTCCCGAAGAACATAAGCGGGGGGCAATAGAGAGAGGTGCCTGAGGAGACTAGAATAACACTTTATTATTGATCTGCAATCAAAACCCCCAGGAGGCCTTAACTGCTGGGAGGGTATAGCAGTTTACTTATGACACTGGGTGGAGATGTCCACACCTGGGCATAAGACAGACAAGCAAACTAGATATACATAGGAGGAAAGAGGGTACAAAGTTACATTTGAGGAACCCATTTGTGGGTTATAGTGTCATAACCATGCAAAAAATAGCCTATCCAAGGTAGTATACAGATAAAAGTGCGTAAGCCCATACAGGGCAGAATAAACTTTCTTTTTGTGGGTTATAGTGTTATCACTATGCAACAGATAGCCTATCCAAGGCAGTATACAGTTATAAGTGTGTAAGCCCATACAGGGCAGAATAAAGAAACACACCTATATATCAACAGTGGGAAAAGAACCTTGAGTTGATATGACGATGTTATGAGGAAATAGGCCATTGATCAATGTCACAATGGAACTATTACGCTGTTGATGTATGAATTTACTGTTGCTGAAAACTGCCTGGCATGACGATTTGAAAAGGTAACTGTGTAATCATGAGCATGTCTATGATGCTACAATAGGCAGCCTATGAAATGTATTAGAGTAAGACATGCTCTAAGAAGGCGCCCGTTTATATTGATAGTGTGGGTGCCCATTTTTCATTGCAATTAATTCAGCATGAGATAAATGTTGCCATAGTAACGGCGCCCGTTGACACAGCCGAAGGCTGACGCCGAAATGCGTTTGTTTAAAGCACTTAATCGCTAATAAAAACAGAAGGTGGATTTAACCTAACGTGAGTGCCAGTTCTCATTTACTGTGTAAACAGCATGTAAGGAGGTGAATATTGGGCGGTATTGCCATCCCTGGACCGGGCAGCCGCTTGAGAGTGCTGAAACCAAGGCTATTACACTGAGCAGTAATATATATATAGATATATATTATCTACTGGCTGTTGCCAGTAGATAGTTATAGTTAGGACCTATTATCCATAGGAAATCCGCAACATTCTATTGACAGTAACTTTGGCGCAGATTGATAAATCTGCGCGCAATTTTCCAAACTTTTGGCAAGTTCTGCTCCTTCCCTGAAAATTTGGGGGTTATTGGTCAAGCGGGGGCCGTAAAAAAAGGGGGGGTCCCAAAACATGTTTTTCAAATGCAATTTCCCATAGGACTTTTAGCCATGGCTACAGCTCGAACGGCTGAACGGAATTACAACAAATTTGGCAGAGAGGTAGTCCTCATTTCCGACTTGTGCCTTTCACTTATCTGGTGCCAATCTGTTCAGTAGTTTCTGAGAAAATTACAGTTAAAGTTATTTATATATCTATGGGCGCTGTGGATCCAGAGTAGTATCGCGTACCCTACTCTCAGCCTACAAGCACCCTGCTGTGCACAAGCTGAATGCTCATTGGCTGACAACTGTCAAAATCAGGAAGTGTTGGCAGCCATCTTGTGCCTCGGTAGAACCAAGGCACAGAAAAACAAAAACAAACACCGCAAAACGCAAAAAGTGGGCAGCGTAGACACACCCTGACCCCCTAGGCCTGCTCAGCTCCCCAAAATGTATTTTTTTTTTTTAATTGCGGGATCCCATAGGATCCGTGAATCCCAGCGACATTGAAAAAAAAGAAATGCGATCTCCCGCGGAAAATATGTACATTTGCCCCGAGGGGCCATATCCCGGGGGCATTATTGAAAAAAAAGTGTGTGGGGGTCTCAATCCCCCGGGGCTCTAATTTAATATATGTGGGGGGCCCCGCAGCCCCGGGAACCGCCACCCCCAGGGCTTATTCAAAATGGGTGGGGGGCTCTCAGGCCCCCCCAGCCCCAGGGACTGTGCTCCCCCGGGGCTCGATTTTAATGTATGCGGGGGGTCTCAAGGGGCCCCTATTTTCAAATGGGATGGGGCTCTCAGACCCCCCCAGCCCTGGGGACCGCCCACCCCTGGGGCAAGAATTAAATATATGTGGGGGGCTCACAGGGCCCCCCCACAGCCCCGGGGACTGCCACCCCGAGGCAAGAATTAAATGTATGTGGGGGCTCACGGGCCCCCCCACAGCCCCGGGGACCGCCATCCCCCAGGGCTTTAAACACATGGGTGGAGGGGCTCTTAGACACCCCCAGCCCTGGGGACCACCACCCGCCCCGGGGCTTAAGAAAATTGGGTGGGGGGCTCTGAGGCCGCCCCCAGCCCCGGGGACCGCCACCCCCAGGGCTTCTCAAAAATGTGGGAGGGGGGCCGCGTAGCCCCCCTCCTGAAGCCCTCGATGGCCTTCGGGACCGCCACCCCCCAGGGCCGGCTCCTGCAGTGTCCCAGGGTGCCCACCCCTGAGACACTGTTGTTTGCAATGGCAGGGCGGGAGCCTCGCGGCTCCCACCCTGCCATTGCAAACTGGCGCATTTGCAGAGGAGCAACAAGTTCCTCTTGAATACTGGGGTCCCTGGGGGCCAACTAGCCCACCAGGAACCTCCAGTATGTGCCAGGGGCCTGCGTTGCAGAGAGGTGTTCTGAGGCCATGCCCCTTTTTACACCTCTCTGCAACGCAGCTCCCTGGTGCTTAGTGGAGGTACCTAGTGGGCTAGTTGGCCGCCAGGGGACTGCAGGATTCAAGGGGACTTAATCCCCCAACTTAAAAGGTGCCACGGCGCGATTGCACAGTGGTGAAGGTAGGGGGCAGGGCCTAAGGTGATATGTGTGCAAACATGCCCTGTGGGACGTTTTAAGTTGGGGAATCAAGCCCACCTGGTACCTTCAGTATGCGCCAGGGAGCTGCGTTGCAGAGTGGTTTTCTAAGACCACGCCCCTTTTCACATCTCTCTGCAACGCAGCTCAGTCACACTTACTAGAGGTAGCTGGTGGGCTAATTGCACCCCTGGGACCCTCAGTATTCAAGGGGAGTTAATACCCCAACTTAAAACGCGCCACAGGGTGTGTTTGCACAGTGGTGAAGGGAGGGGGCGGGGCCTGAATTCACATGTGTGCAAACACGCCCTGTGGTGCGGTTTAAGTAGGGGAACTAATTCCTTGTCAATACTGAGGGTCCCTGGGGGCCAACTAGCCCACCAGCTACCCCCAGTAAGTGCCACGGAGCTGCTTTGCAGAGTATTGTAAAAAGGGGCATGGCCTCTGAACACCTCTCTACAACGTAGCCTCCTGGCGCATACTGGAGGTACCTGGTGGGCTAATTGGCCCCCAGCGGACCTCAGGGTTCAAGGGCACTTAATCACGCAACTTAAAACGCGCCTCAGGGCTTGTTTGTACACATGTCACCTCAGGCCGATTTACTCACCTGTTATCAGGAGAGAACCCAGTGCGGCATATTTTAGCCCACCACTGACCCTGAAAAGTAATTCTAAGCGTACTTACAGTAACTTATATTTCCTTCCATAGGACACCATTGTGTGGTTTTCAGCAGAAAAGTTTCTGTGTTGATTTTTTAAACATACAAATATTCCTCTAAAATGAGCCGAACTACGAATTCCGATTTACTCACCTGTTATCAGGAGTGACCTCAGTGCTACTTCTTTTAGCCCAGCACTAACAATGAAAAGTAATTCTAACCGTACTTACCAGTAACTTGTATTTCCTTCCGTAGGAATCCGTTGTCTGGTTTTCACTAGAAAATGTTCTGTGTCTATTGTCACAAACTAAACATTTTCCTTAAAAATTCCCTGTATGACTTAAACGCAGCCGCGGGCCGTGGAGGGAGTTACGGTGGGGCAGGGAGGCGGGGAGGGGCGGGGTGGAGGGTGCTAAAAACAGGCATATGGATCATTGCAGGTAAGTACACAATTTAATTAAGAAAACGAAATTCGTAGCGCGCACTGCATGGCAAAATGCAATGCTGTGCGCGCTACGAATTTCGTTTTATTAATTAAATTGTGTACTTACCTGCAATGATCCATATGCCTGTTTTTAGCACCCTCCACCTCCCCGCCTCCCTGCCCCACCGTAACTCCCTCCACGGCCCGCGGCTGCTTAAACGCATTATTTTGACTGTTTACAGGAGATGCACCCGTGCTGGATCCAGGATCCACCACTGAGTAAGAAATAGTAAAGTTAACACTACTTACCTGATAAGTGAATTTCCTCCCTTAGGATAACATTGGTGATTCTATGTGAAAAAGTTTCTAAATGTCAACTTTTAAAATACAATAATATTCCTTAAAAATCACTACTGTAACCAAAACGTTTTTACTCAACTGTTTACAGGAGATATCCCAGAACTGAATCTAGGATCTAGTCTTGTGGTTAAAAAAGTAATCAGAAAAGTAACTAATTGTATTTAACCTGAAATTCACATTGAGCTCAATGTTGCATTGTGTCTGAAATTGGGTTGCGCATTACAACAACTGTAACTACTGTACTTAAAAGTCTATTGCCTATTTGCAAAGTATTTAAACTAAAGTAATTCATTCTGAGAAAGTATATTTTTTAATGTCATGTATAATGTCATTATAATGTAATTTAAAAAATAAAATATCTAAAAATAAATAGTTTAACAAAATGTAGTAAATCAGTATCAAAAAAATAAATATAAGAAATAATACTTTTAAAAATTGTCATTTACAAAACCTTTGAAATTCACTGAAAAAACCATAGGTTTCAGACAAGTTATAGTTAGGAATTTGCATTTAAAACACCTTTGAAATTCACTGAACAAACTATAGATTTTAGGGGTGGTATAGTTAGTTGGACATTTCACTCATACAAAACCATTGAAATTCCCCCGTTATAGTTAGTTGTACTAACTATAACTCGCGCGCCTGCAATCCACTGCTGATGATGTCACATATTACATCATTCATGACATGGTCAGTGACATCACTGATGACAGCACTGCGGACATCTCAAATGACATCACTGATGACATCACTGTTGACATCATCCATGTGACAATCTGATACATCTTATCATACACTAGTATAACCTTTCAACACTCATGATAAAATATGGAGTACCATATTGGAAACCATCTACACACCAATACAAGTTTCTAAAAACCCACTCAGTGATTCCTACATCTACACACACATCTAAACACCTACGTATAGATTAACTCATACATGCTAACAAAGATCAATAGAACTCTAATAAATATACTTATACACCTGCATCAACATTACACACAAGCACACATCCTATTCACTTATGCAGTCATTCTACTCACTTATGCGAACAGTTGATCATACTTATATTTACTATGCTACACACTTACACAAACACCACTTTATTTATTGATATAGACAGTAACTCATACTTAGTATATTATAAAATCACTATTACAAGTATACAGTTATCCATACGTCACTCATACAATCACTGGCACACCTGAAGCCATCTTGATTGGAATAAACTGGAAACTCTTAAAACATTTAATTTAAAAAGGATCAAAATGAGGGGGTTCATTTTGTCATAGAAATAATGATTAGTGCTGTAGAACGACAAATTAGGACATGTTTTAAGTGAGATCTCAAATATCTTCCTGTTATATTTCAACAGGAGCAGCCTCTCAGTTGATGACTTTGTGTTCTACTGCAGCTTCCCAGAGTGTTACAAAGAACAACCAGAGAGCTAACAGTCTACCTTATGACAACATTATGGCACACCTGAAGCCATCTTGATTGGAATAGACTGGTAACACTTAAAACATTTAATTTGAAAAGGAACACATTGAAAGGGTTTATTTAGCCATAGAAAGTATGGTTAGTGCTGCAGAAAGAAAATGTAGGGCATGTTTTAAGTGAGATCTCAAATCCTCTTCTATTTCATTAGAAAATTCTGACATGCAGACTGAAACAATCACTTTCATTACCAGCAGTAGACTTCCAGTTAACTCTCTGGTGAGCAGTAACTTTACTACAGTGATCTAATGAACAACTAGAGTGCTAACATTCTGAATTTATGGCAAATGTGTGACACATCTGAATGCCTTCTTGATGGAATCAAAGTAAAAACTGAAAGCATTTCCTACTGAGGAGACTGCAGTAAATGAGGAAATTAGGAAACTTCCTAACAAATAAGTCTCCCAAGATGGCCACCAGAGAAAAAAAAGACCAAATGTAGCACTAATATCACCCATATGTAGCCCACAAATAGCCCAATGAGAGAAGTGTGCAAAACACTTTTTATTTTTAGTTTTTATGCAGTTTTATGGTAGTGAGACAAAATATCGAAATTAAAATATCGATATACAATAATATCGATGTTTTAATTTCGATGGTATAGAATATCGATGTCCAAAATATCGACAGACAGAATATCGTTTTTTTTAAGGTATGTATGTTACTAATATCAAAAATATCGAAATTCACTAATATTGAAATTTTGTTTAGTGTTATGTATTTTATTATTTTGTTTATATGTTTGTTAAATATGTTTTGTAATGTATGTTTGAAAATTAGTACATTTGTTTACATTTTGCGTTTTAGTATCAGAGCGGATTGTGGGTTTATAGGGGAATAGGGTGGGAAGTAATTTAATAATAATTAATTAATTAATATATTTTTGAAAATATTTTTTATTAATAATTAATTGGTAATTAATTAATATTAATTATTTAATTAATTAATATATATTAGTAGATATTTTTAATTAATAATTAATTGGTAATTAATTTATATTAATTAGTTAATTACATTAATTAGAGCTAATGTTTTAATATATATATTGTTTATTATTGTTTATTAATTAATTGGTAATTAAATAATATTATTTAGTAAATTAAATTAATTAGAGTTAATGTGCTAATATATTTAATTTATTGTTATTGTTAATTAATAATTAATTGGTAATTAAATATTATTCATTATTTAATTAAATTAATTAGAGTTAATGTGCTAATATATTTAATGTTTTTGTTATTGTTAATTTATAATTAATTGGTAATTAATCATTATTAAGTGATTAAATGATGTGATTTATTTATGTGTAGTGGGTTGTGTGTTTATAGGGGGATAGGGTGTGATATAATTAAATTTAATTAATTAAAGAGATTGGGGTCGATTCCGATCCGGTAAAATAATCCGGCGTACGAATCGTATTCGTAGCCGATTCCGTACGAATGGGAAACTACCGTCCGACCAGCGAATTCCGATCCGTTACCGTTGATTTCCGTACGATTTGCTACGATCCGTACGAATGACATTCGTTTACCCGTACGAATAAGCCTCGGGCAGACCACCGTACGATTCGTAATCAGTCCGTACAAACTCACTATTCCGATTCGGAACGAAATGCCTGAGCGAGATTCGTACGGGCCAAAGTATTCACGCTTCAACATTGATTCGTACGGGACATTCGCCTCACTGCAAGCTCCACCAATACATACTACACGCACACCCCTCGGCCAAGCCTACGCGAACACCCCCACCCGCCAACGGCCCGTACCGCTCACTCGCACGCACAAGTACGACACGCACACCCCTCGGCCAAGCCTACGCGAACACCCCCACCCGCCAACGGTCCGTACTACTCACTCGCACGCACAAGTACGACACGCACACCCCTCGGCCAAGCCTACGCGGACACCCCCACCCGCCAACGGTCCGTACTACTCACTCGCACGCACAAGTACGACACGCACACCCCTCGGCCAAGCCTACGCGAACACCCCCACCCGCCAACGGTCCGTACTACTCACTCGCACGCACAAGTATGACACGCACACCCCCCAACAAGCCTACGCGAACACCCCCACCCGCCAACGGCCCGTACCGCTCACTCGCACGCACAAGTACAACACGCACACCCCTCGGCCAAGCCTACGCGAACACCCCCACCCGCCAACGGTCCGTACTACTCACTCGCACGCACAAGTACGACACGCACACCCCCCCAACAAGCCTACGCGAACACCCCCACCCGCCAACGGCCCGTACCGCTCAATCGCACGCACAAGTACAACACGCACACCCCTCGGCCAAGCCTACGCGAACACCCCCACCCGCCAACGGTCCGTACTACTCACTCGCACGCACAAGTACGACACGCACACCCCTCGGCCAAGCCTACGCGAACACCCCCACCCGCCAACGGTCCGTACTACTCACTCGCACGCACAAGTACGACACGCACACCCCCCCAACAAGCCTACGCGAACACCCCCACCCGCCAACGGCCCGTACCGCTCACTCGCACGCACAAGTACGACACGCACACCCCTCGGCCAAGCCTACGCGAACACCCCCACCCGCCAACGGTCCGTACTACTCACTCGCACGCACAAGTACGACACGCACACCCCCCCAACAAGCCTACGCGAACACCCCCACACGCCAACGGCCCGTACCGCTCACTCGCACGCACAAGTACGACACGCACACCCCTCGGCCAAGCCTACGCGAACACCCCCACCCGCCAACGGCCCGTACTACTCACTCGCACGCACAAGTACGACACGCACACCCCTCGGCCAAGCCTACGCGAACACCCCCACCCGCCAACGGCCCGTACCGCTCACTCGCACGCACAAGTACGACACGCACACCCCTCGGCCAAGCCTACGCGAACACCCCCACCCGCCAACGGTCCGTACTACTCACTCGCACGCACAAGTACGACACGCACACCCCCCCAACAAGCCTACGCGAACACCCCCACCCGCCAACGGCCCGTACCGCTCACTCACACGCACAAGTACGACACGCACACCCCTCGGCCAAGCCTACGCGAACACCCCCACCCGCCAACGGTCCGTACTACTCACTCGCACGCACAAGTACGACACGCACACCCCCCCAACAAGCCTACGCGAACACCCCCACCCGCCAATGGCCCGTACCGCTCACTCGCACGCACAAGTACGACACGCACACCCCTCGGCCAAGCCTACGCGAACACCCCCACCCGCCAACGGCCCGTACTACTCACTCGCACGCACAAGTACGACACGCACACCCCTCGGCCAAGCCTACGCGAACACCCCCACCCGCCAACGGCCCGTACCGCTCACTCGCACGCACAAGTACGACACGCACACCCCTCGGCCAAGCCTACGAGAACACCCCCACCCGCCAACGGCCCGTACTACTCAAACGCACGCACAAGTACCGCAAGCACACATAACGCCAACACCAAAACGACCACAAGGACCTTGCTAACGAGTCGCACTACCACACTGAACATGTCTCCTGTGTACACACCTTTGACAATCAATGTCCTGGTCACAGCCAAGCAGCCAAACAGAGGACAACACCAACACCCACCCCAAATAACACCCACCCCAACAATTCAAATTAAGCCACACCCACCATTTGACCAATAAAAGGGACCACACATACAACCCATCATCCTTTGCAACATACCCATTCTTGCGAGGAAACAGAGAGCACACCAACAATTGCAGCCACATACCTTCACACATACACCCTATCACATCTACACCAACACCACCTCCTTCACAATCACAAACACACACCCTCATCCATACACACCATCACACCCTCAATCACATACACCTCACACCATGACCACACCCAAGAATCCAAAATTCACTAACCCGGAGATGGAGATACTTACTGATGAAGTCATCAGAGTCGAGCCGCAGCTGTTTGGCGCATTGGTCAGACAGACCAGCCTGGCAGAAAGAACACGCCTGTGGGAGAGGATTGTAGACCGGGTCAATGCTGTTGCACCCATCAGACGCACCAGGGATGATTGCCAGTCCAGGTGGTACGATCTGCGGAGGATGGTGAAGAAAAAGATGGCACAGGATTATGCCAATGCACACCACACTGGAGGCGGTGGTCCCCGCAGACCTCCTGTATACCAGCCCTGGGAGGAGAAGGTCATGGTCCTACTGCCAGCGGTGGGAGTACATGGAATAGAAGGAGCCATTGAGTCTGGTGAGTGTACAAAAAACACAAGTTACATGGGTAGACTAACAACAGTGCCCAGCAGCATGGGGTGGGTGGCCATGACTCCAAGCAGTACACAACCAAATGGTGGTAGTTGCAAGGGGGAGGCACATAGGGTGCAATGTGTAGGGTAAGAGGCTGCTCTCATGCCATATGTCCCAGGGACACACACAAGCATAATGACAAATGCACAGGGATAGGTAAAGATCACACAAGATACTAGACCACAGCTTCTAAATATTTACTAATTGCTGACACACCTTACAGAGATGCATCATTTTGTGACAAAGTAAGGCAGTGTAGCAAGAGAGCAAGCACAATCTACCTGTCTCCATCCCTGTCTCGCCCTCTGTCTCTGTCTCCCTCTGTCGCCCTCTCCCTCTCCCTCTGTCGCCCTCTCCCTCTGTCTCTGTCGCCCTCTCCCTCTGTCGCCCTCTCCCTCTGTCTCCCTCTCCCTCTGTCTCCCTCTCCCTCTGTCGCCCTCTCCCTCTGTCGCCCTCTCCCTCTGTCGCCCTCTCCCTCTTTCGCCCTCTCCCTCTGTCTCCCTCTCCCTCTGTCTCCCTCTGTGTCTGTCGCCCTCTCCCTCTCCCTCTGTCGCCCTCTCCCTCTGTCTCCCTCTGTCTCCCTCACCCTCTGTCTCCCTCTCCCTCTGTCGCCCTCTCCCTATGTCTCCCTCTGTCTCCCTCTCCCTCTGTCTCCCTCTCCCTCTGTCTCCCTCTGTCTCCCTCTCCCTCTGTCGCCCTCTCCCTCTGTCTCCCTCTGTCTCCCTCTCCCTCTGTCTCCCTCTGTGTCTGTCGCCCTCTCCCTCTGTCGCCCTCTCCCTCTGTTGCCCTCTCCCTCTCCCTCTGTCTCCCTCTCCCTCTGTCGCCCTCTGTCTCCCTCTCCCTCTGTCGCCCTCTCCCTCTGTCTCCCTCTCCCTCTGTCGCCCTCTCCCTCTGTCTCCCTCTGTCTCCCTCTCCCTCTGTCTCCCTCTGTCTCCCTCTCCCTCTGTCGCCCTCTCCCTCTGTCTCCCTCTCCCTCTGTCGCCCTCTGTCTCCCTCTCCCTCTGTCTCCCTCTCCCTCTGTCGCCCTCTCCCTCTGTCGCCCTCTCCCTCTGTCGCCCTCTCCCTCTGTCGCCCTCTCCCTCTGTCGCCCTCTCCCTCTGTCGCCCTCTCCCTCTGTCTCCCTCTGTCTCCCTCTCCCTCAGTCTCCATCAGTCAGTGTTTGTCCCTCGGTCACCTCAACGCACATCCCTGGGGCACACACACAGTTGCACACAAGCACTGCACAGGCCTCACAAACTCCATAGAGCTGAATGTTAAGGGATGTCTCACAAGTACCAGCAAACATCTGCTATGTGCCTGTAAGACACCCACCATTTGCTGTCAACACTGTACTGTGTCAGGACACACATCTCAGAAAGCTCTATAGTACACAATGGGCACAGGTGTAGGCAGCACAAGTCCCTCCTGTGCTCATTGCGAACACAAACATCAGGACAAGGTCACACATCCTGTGCACCAACACAAATCCAACATAATGGCAGCATGCCACATGAGGGGACAGCCAAATCATGAACAATGGACGCTTGCAATTCTCAAACAAAGTAATAGCATGGCCTGTTGTACACACCCCTTACAGAAACTCATCCCCGGGGGACAGGCGTTGTATTGCAACACTGTCCCAATTGCCATGTACCACAACAAAACACGTACTCATATGAATATGCATACAACTCTTACATGCACATAACAGAAGCTCCAGTCCATTGTGCCCCTCTAAAAAAGCTTGTGCCCCATCTCATTACCTTTGTGGATGTACATAAGTACCAACATGGACATGGGTATTGACAAGGTGATGCGTCTCAGAGAAGTGCCAAGTTCTAAAGCCATGATCTACAAGTGGGTGTACAGGTCCAGCGGTGTTGGCATTGTTTGGCCAGCATGGAACAGCAAAAGACATCCAAAGTAGTAGCTGACATGCTAAATAATGATGCTCTGTCTCTTACATCAACATGCTGCATCTAAACTCTGTGCATGCTTGACGCACACATAAGAATTTTCACCGTATCCAGGATGTTGCGTGAAACTTACAAATGCTTTACACGTGTGGTGCCGGCAACACAAGACACAGCAATGGCTGTGTCAGTCATTGTCAAGAGATTGGAAGAATGTATATACCCCATCGTACTATTGTTTTTTCTACCACTAAATACACAACTGTACAATGTCAACAATGTATAGCTTGTGGAACAGTGATGCTGATAATGGATAACCAAACCACATGTCACTTGATATTGCCTTAACAGTGTCTCTCTCTCCCACACACAGGGCAACGTGCGGATCTCCCCCCCAGCCAGGGGGGCCAAGGATCCCAGGCTCAGCAGGACCCAGACCCCACCGCCAGCGCCGTCCCTCAACGCACTGTGGATGACCCCAACCAACCTGGCTCCTCTGGATCCCAAACCCCTGCAGCAACTGTACCAGTTACATCTCTGCCAACCACCGGACCTATTCCCACCACATCCCAGCAGACAGGTCAGAGCCCTGGCCATGATTCACAAGAGAGCCAGTCTGAAAATGAGGGACACCCTTTGTCGGGCGCCCCTGAGGTTGGTGACAACCTCCACCCTCCCAGCACTCGGGGGGCCCGTCGATCGGATGTGCCCACAAGCGCAGGCCGTGCTCATGTGGGTCAGGGTGGTGGGAGTGGCGCAAGGCGGAGGCGAGAATCTGGGCAGTCAGCTGCAGGGACCGGTATGGCTGAACTCGGTAACATCCTTGAGGCATACCGGCGGGACACCAGTGAGGTAAGCCAGCTTGCGGAGACCCTCAACCAGCTCAAAGAACAGCAGGCAGAGCAAATAGCCAGGCAAGACCTGCATTATGGACGGGTGGAGGCACACCAGGCTCAGCTCTTGATGGTGCATAGGGACATTGTCCATGTGCTACGTCAGATGGCTGCCAACATGCAGCCCCCTCCCTGTGTCACAAGGCCAGCAACATCACGGCAAAGTGCAACACCAGCCACAGGGAGGGAGGAGAGGGAGGAGGAGGAACCCTCTGACGTAGCGTCCCATGCACCGTCCATGCCTGCACATGAGGGTCCCCCAAGGAAGGTCGGTCGTCCACGCCGAAGACGTTGAGGGCCTGTGGCCAATGGACTTCTCCCAGGACACTGGACCTGGCATATAGCCCCTGGGTGCAACAGCATCCCCTATGAGACTCTCCCACATGGACTTGCTGGTCCCAGTCTGCCCAATGATGTCAGGCACTGTGGGCTGGACTCTGTTGACTGAAACAGTAAGGCATCTCATCTCCAGCAGTGAATTTTGGATTCCCCCCCTTTCTGTACAGCACCTATTCACGTTTCATGCACTAGAGCACCCAATAAATAATGTAAACATCATACGCATTTGGTGAGTAATCTTTGAAACAGCATACATGTATATGTGTCAGCAAATGTCATAAATGCAAGGTATACAACAAACAGCAGTCATCCACACACTTGGATCAGAATCTGAATGAGGACACACATTGGTCAGAAATTTCCACAAACTACATACATGGATGGTAAGACACACCTGTGTGGGACAGTCAATGCTGGAGGGGGGATTGAATCCCAATACTGCTAGCACAGGCAGGCCCAGGAGAGTCACTTTGAGGAGTACATGTCAGTGTCACAAAAGTAGTAGTCCATGTAGGGAGTACCTACAACTGTGTCTTCAGGTATGTGAGCTACCATCAGCATGATGCATTACTGTGTATGTGATTAATGCCGCACAGGATTACGGTGGCAGGACAGACTGTGGGCAATGGGCTGGAGCACTCTAGACAAGCACACCTGATTAGGTGACCTACCCCTATGGAGCTACAAGTACTATACTACTGTAATGGGAGCAACGCATACAGAAAAACGACACACATCAGACAAATACCAACCCCGGAACGGCCAAATCACACCACACCCAAGAGACAGGGTCATGGTGTGTGTCCCATGTGCCAACTTGACTGACTGTGACAGCAATGTTGAAGTGGTGTGAGCATGTTGTGTTCTGGCACGTGACTGTAAGCTAACAGTTTTCTGATCTAGTGGTGTTGACAAGCTAACACTGTACAATATTGTGCCTATGTAAGGTGTGTGTGTGTTGGACACGCCACATGACCTGGTGGTACGTAGACCCAATGTCATGTGAATCTGCATAGTCGTGCCAGTATGTGTTGCACACACACGCATAGCAGCAGCTATGGCTGAGTACAAAGCATTTTTATAGCACGAGGGTGAATGTCTGGTGTTGTCTGTGTGTAGGGTGGCCGGAGCATGCTCTATTAATGGATGGAAGGAGGGTCATCCTGTAGGTGTCTGTGTTCCTGGATAGTGTGTGCTGCATGTTGGCTGTGTATGCAGCTGCAGCAATGAGTGAATACATGACGGCAGGAGGGGTGTGACTAATTGCTAAACAAACACATAACACAAGGGCACCCGCAATGCACAAAGTGACATGTGGATGTGAAGGCAGGAGTGTCTGCCTCACTCAGGATCACTGACAACTAAATGGCACAGTAATCACCACACATCGCAGTCAGTGGATCAGGGCCCTTACGGTCAAGTGGGGCACAAGACACACAGCGTCTGCAGGTGTATACAAGAGCTAGTATGTTCAAACGAAAACTGCACCAACAAAGACATGTACCTCACACACAACATAGTATTCTAGCCTTCACCCACCCCATGCGTGTGGTCAATATACAGTTACACACCTAACAAGCATGAGGTAACTACGTTCAAAATAGTATATGTGCACATTAGACGGACATGTGTGTTGAGCCACAAGCAGGCACTATATTCTGTAGGAGTCAGACGTCATGCACAACATGATAATCTACATTGTGAGCCCATGGAGCTTTCACAATCATACATGTGCATTGTCAATAAGTCCAATTTATACTAATCATGATGTCACCTGTAATGCCGCTTTACGAATACCTACAAGGCTGTCAACGACTGGCCGTACCTTTCTTCATCAGACTGGTGTGATGCTCTAAGGGTTCCACCTCCAAATAGCCCATTGGTCTGAGTACAAACAACAGACACAAAAGGGTGATCAGGCGAGGGAAGGAGAGGATGGGAACTGCTGGGAGGGAGACCTGAAACAGAGGCAATTAAGCATTAGGACAACATTCTCATGTCACAGACACTTCAAAAACCTCATTAGCTACACTGTACCAGTCACACCTGTGAAGTGTACTGTCTGGTGACAAATAATGATGATTAATCATGCCATCACATCAGATACGATGCTGTGACACAGACACATAAAAACTGGGACAGTCTGTCATCCATTAGAGTCATGTGTAACGCTCACAAGTGAGCACCCATGCAAAAAGATCTATGTAGTATAAACACATTCCCAGGCACAGATGAGGTGGACCTCAGTAACAAATGGAAACATATGGAAATCCAACTACCGCTAACTCTAAAGTCTGTATGTGATATTGGTTAGCCATAAGGGCCCTGTAGGCTAACTTGAGCAAATCCACTACAGCTGTTAGTATCACATATGATGAGGAAGCTAATGATCGACATGCAATGAAGGCACTCTGTAGCCAGTCTTTTGGTGTGTCAAGTATGCATCACAATGCTAAACATGATATGCATGTACAATAAATATTAAGTGCAAGTGATGTCCATCCAAGCAACATAATCAGACCCTACCATAGCACAGTAATGGTGCCGGCGACCAGAGATTCATGTGAATGACCGCACTCCACTGGTGCTACACAGAAATTCACATATGCATCTTTCACACTTTTTACTTTGTCATGCTAAACATACATGGCATCATGTGCATCTAAACATCACGGCTACTCACTGTGAAGGCTGGCGTAGCAGTATTCTCAACCTGCACTGAGGTAACGACATGACAGTGACATGATATACTGCTGCAAGGGGCAATGCATCCATGTTAACTGATTCACAGGACAGTTGTCTAAAGATGTGGAACATACACTGGGCAACACCAACACCACATGGTTTCATGGTAATCACACTGGACTGGCCCACAAGCTGGAGGTGAGGATCCAGTCACATTCTAATGCACACAGTGAGGCTGCAATCCCCCACAGAGTCCGTGGTTGTGACCTCTGACACAATGTCGTGCCATGGTATGTGCAATGTTGCTGTGGCAATGTCTACACACATTGATGCATTCACCAGAGTATCAAAGTACAACAGATGACAGAAGGGGTGACTATCCTGTCGTGGGAGTGGCCATACATGTCATGAGGTACATAATGGAGTAGCATGTATGCAAGATGACACCACATGCACATGAAAATGTACCACACATTTCTACACATACCAACGCTAAACAGCCTCATAGGAGTCCTTACCCAAATTGACTTCTCCACATGTTCACGCATGCTCCGTTGATGTGGCTGACGTTGCAATCATAATGAGCAGTAGCAGGATGACCACGATGTACCCCAACGGACAACAGGCAGGGCGAGCTGTGGATGAGAGTGGCACACAAGGGGTCAAGTTCGGTATAATGTCATTTTGTCAATGTCTGTTGAATAGCCAGATGTAGTATGACACCTGTAGATTCCAAGTGCACACATAGCATGTATGTGTGTAGCATTACAACTGAACATGTGACACAGCACAACACACATCCAAGTGATCTTGCTTACAGTCTGTTGCATACACAGCATGCTACCCATGCTACTCTATAGTCCATCTTTTACTTAAAAGATGAAAGGACTCACCATCATGAAAAGAAGTTGCGGATGAGGTGACCGCGGATATCATCTTCACCCTCCTCGTCACTGGCATCCTGGCCAAGGCCTTCATCCTCAACGGGCGGATGTTCCAGCTCATCAGGATCCAGGTAGAGTGGCACAGCCTTCTCCACTGCCATGTTGTGTAGCATGCAGCACACGGTGAAGATGTCACACACCTTGCGTGGGCTGTATTGGAGGGCTCCGCCTGTCTTGTCCAGGCACCTGAAGCGGCTCTTCAGGAGTCCAAAGGTCCGTTCGATCACCTGCCTGGTCTTCACATGAGCATTGTTGTAACGCTGGTCTGCAGCTGTCCTGGGGTTGCGTAGCGGAGTCATTAGCCACGGCATGTTTGGATATCCAGCGTCTCCTGCAATTTGACATCATGTACAAGAGTGAATCATATGATGCAGATCATGAAGTTGTGACATACTGACATACAGAGCTCACAGTGCATACTCACCAACTAGACATGCCCGGTGGTTGTGCAGCTGCAGCATCATCTGTGGTACCCTGCTACGCCTCATGATGAAAGCATCGTGGCACGATCCTGGATAACGTGCACAAACATGTGAGATAATCATGTTGGCAAGACACACCACCAGGGCATTTATCGAGTGGTAGTGTTTCCTGTTGCG
This sequence comes from Lissotriton helveticus, assembly GCF_964261635.1. NCBI lineage: Eukaryota > Metazoa > Chordata > Amphibia > Caudata > Salamandridae > Lissotriton > Lissotriton helveticus. Next base: position 283,252,462 of record NC_136068.1, on the reverse strand, counting down.
ATACGCTTGCTCCTGAGCCTGTGGTGGGACAAGAGTAACATGTGTACCATCAATTGCACCAATTACATGTGGCATACGGCCCAGGCCATAGAATTCCCCCTTGACATCTGTCAACTCTTCTGGAGTAGGGAATGTAATGAATTCATCAAGGTGGAGCAACATTGCTCCCAAAACATCACCCAATACCCGGCTAAACATGGTCTGAGACATCCCTCCCACATCAGCTATGGTAAATTGGAAGGTACCTGTGGCAAAGAAATGGAGGGCTGCCATCACCTTTACCTTGGGTGTCAGTGCACTTGGATACCTGTGGCGTGGTTGTAGGTGAGCCTCAAGCCTGCCCGTCAGGTCCTTGATCAACTGTCGGCCGAAGCGATATCGACGGATGCAGTTGCGCTCCCTCATGGCTTCCAAGTCAGGCAACGGCCTTTCCAGAGGGGGTGCCCTGCAAGACACAATTTTAAGGAAATGTCTACAACTGTCTGACTAAGACTATAACAATGTACATGGCACAAGCAACACTGCTTCAAATAACGTAGACAATTTGGAGTGTGGCGTGGGATACACACAGATGCCAGCTCCCACACACTCCTCCGTGGCGAAGGAAAATACCTGTAGTGTGTGGAATGGATGTGACATGCATACAAACGATCAGATGTAAAGGTCTTAGTGACCATGACAATGTATCATGTCAGTGAGACACGTCATGTCAATGTCAGTAGGAGGTTGTCTGCACACCCAGAGGGCAGACTGCAATACACACACACACCACATGTGCAATCATTTGCACTGATCAGCCTTAGTCATGTCGCGGTGTGTACTTTCAGTGACAATGACATGACCATCATCATACAGCATGATAATTAAATTTGTCACTGATGGTCTGTGATGCCATCACACATGTGAACGGGTCATTAACACACGTGGCATGGTGTGTGTACATTAGTCACCCTGCCATCACAGCAAGGACACAACATAGATGCTCCTACAGCAGATGCACAGTACTTTCAAGGACTAGTTACTTACCTTTTGTAAACCAATATCTGTAAGGAACAGTAGGCAGTAGCAAAGTGTCACATTTCAATACATACATCGCTTAGGACTAATTAGCCTCCCTGGGTGGCATCGATCTGACCAGTGAGTGGTGGCTATCCAGGCCACACCGGAACAAAACCAGTGTTGTAGATTGGCATCCGACAAGGGCGTGGCCACGTTTTGGCCGTACCTACAACCCATACACTGGCAGCTGTTACACAAACATATCCCACAGAGAGTGTGGGTAGCAGGCAAAGATGCATGTCAAGTAGCTAAACATCACTCCCAGAGTCAGGGAGGATGATGACATCTTTGCGTAGTGCCTGTACCTCTTGGATACCCTCTACAGCGTAGCTAACGGGAATGTGTTCTGTGGTTTTGAGGGCTGCATACAGATGCTTCCTGGGATGGGGTGGTAGGACAGGGAACATGGTCAGTCCGGGTAGGGCAGTGGGGGTCTGACAACGTGCCTATGTACAGACAAACATGCTGCGTGGCTGTACATGCTTGCCAATATACATACAGTACTCTCATCAAGATAGGCCTGCAGAGGCTCAGCGTAGCGTTAGTGTAGTTGAAGGACCTGAGTGACAAGTTGGTCCTCATCGCAGCAACAGGGAGATGAAGGGCCATGGTTCCAACCGCCCACATAAACACTACACTGAACGTTGCCCAATCATTCAAATACATCTTTTGAGTTGAGACATCACCTGTGTCTGGCTAGGTGTCCACAACACTCGCATCCCCCAGTCCACCTGTCCTGTGGTCTTGGGACTGACACTCACGTGCCAGTGGGTCTTCATTACCCTCCCAATACTCATTAGTGCCAATTGTAATGAGGTGTGGCCAGCTCATTGATGTTTACATTCCCATGCAGCATTAAGAGCGGTGTTCTGCCACACAGTTACCACGGCGGAGCCGTACAGTGTGTGTTATCGGGGCCAGCACCACCCCAGAATGGCGCCACGGCTGACACCTGGGGAAGATCTGGCAGTGAGGTTGTGAGTTGAACCAGCGGGGACCAGGATGAACATTCCGATCATGTCTGTCACAGCGGTTCTGGGACGTATGCACCGCCTGCGTCCGTCACTCAGCGAGTGATGGCGTTAGGGGCATATCAACAGAGGCGCAACTGCCCCCTGACGGGTACGGTGGGCCAGAAGCTGATGCGGAGTCAGTGGGCGGGGTGAGGGACATCATGGACATGAGGAAGTGCACTTACTCCTCCTGTGTCACATGCAGGGCTGGGACCGTAGGTCGTGGTGCTGGCTACGATGGCTGCTATTCTGATGGAGCCGTGTGGTCGCCGTCACCCTAATCCCATGCAGAATTGCACTTGCATTGTGGTTATTTGTTAATGCAATTACACATCTCTGACTTTTTTTTTTTACCTGACGAGTTTGCCCTGGGGAATGATGTACTAATAAGGGGCTCACATGTCTCCACACCCACACACATGCACTGGTCCTACATCCCAACCATGAGCTATAGTGGTGCTGTGCCAACTGCTGGAGTCTGAGTGGCTTGTGGGACATATCACACCTGGATTCATATGTCAGGTCCCCGCAATTGGAGCAGCTCTTGTTGTTGTGCCTGACGTGAAAACCGTGGAGACACAGACGGTGAGGGTCACTCACCAACATCAGGCGTTTTCATTCCTCACAGGCTTTGTAAGTGACATCCCTATTGGCACGGTCTTGAGTATGACAATAAAAGGTAAATGTTCTGAAGTGTTAGTACAATGATTTAGGGTACAAAATGTGTAAGCTTTAACTTAGACCGGACCTGCGTTGGTGTTGAGAAACAAACAGAGGACCTGACGTGTGGACGCAGAGGTGACATATGACTACTCAGATAACGTCATCAGGGCACACACAACGCCAAGGATACTTGCAGAGCCAGAGGATTTACACACCAACACACAAGTGTACGGTATTACGGAAATTGCCATGTCCAGGATGACATGTGGGGATATTCTGAGGTGAGTAATACTTTACTGACCTGTTCATGGCATATGCTAACAGCATGCACAATGTAGCACATGGCACACACATGACGTGGTCACACAGGGTCATGCTGTGCGGCTATGACACCTCTGTGACAGTGGGCATGTTCCTGTCATCATGTGCCAGTTCCCTGTACTGAATTGTGGCCCATTCGAGTGTTCATGTGCCTCGCTACATGTTGCAGACGTTAATCGTGTTGAAATTGTTGAATGCATGTGATGCACATGTGCATCATGAATGATGACATGTTGTGCAAGCTATTCACACATCAACTGAGGCACAGGGTCACAATCCCTGTGCTTCTTCAATGTCTGCCAAACCTGGCACATACTGATGTATGTGTGCCATGCTGATGTATGCATCCACATGGTTGACATGAGTGTAGACTACATCCCTGCTGTGTGATTTCCTGGTGTGACTCTCCCAATGGTGACATGAAGGTGGACAGGGACGCAGCCTACACAATCGTTCACTTGACCATGTCTGACACAATGTACCCCAATGGTACGTGCGTGTGTACGCATCGTTTCCCTATCGCCTTTAGGCTCCACGCGAGCTAAGCGTACCCCAATGGTACGTGCCTGTGTACGCATCGTTTCCCTATCGCCTTTAGGCACTACGCGAGCTAAGCGTACCCCAATGGTACGTGCCTGTGTACGCATCGTTTCCCTATCGCCTTTAGGCTCTACGCGAGCTAAGCGTACCCCAATGGTACGTGCGTGTGTATGCATCGTTTCCCTATCGCCTTTAGGCTCCACGCGAGCTAAGCGTACCCCAATGGTACGTGCCTGTGTACGCATCGTTTCCCTATCGCCTTTAGGCTCCACGCGAGCTAAGCGTACCCCAATGGTACGTGCCTGTGTACGCATCGTTTCTCTATCGCCTTTAGGCTCCACGCGAGCTAAGCGTACCCCAATGGTACGTGCCTGTGTACGCATCGTTTCCCTATCGCCTTTAGGCTCTACGTGAGCTAAGCGTACCCCAATGGTACGTGCGTGTGTATGCATCGTTTCCCTATCGCCTTTAGGCTCTACGCGAGCTAAGCGTACCCCAATGGTACGTGCCTGTGTACACATCGTTTCCCTATCGCCTTTAGGCTCTACGCGAGCTAAGCGTACCCCAATGGTACGTGCGTGTGTATGCATCGTTTCCCTATCGCCTTTAGGCTCCACGCGAGCTAAGCGTACCCCAATGGTACGTGCGTGTGAACGCATCGTTACACCATTCAATGTGTAGCATTGCCAATGGCAATGTCACCGTACTTGTGTGTGAATTTTAAAAAATGCATAGGCAACAACTAGGGGAACAGTGTACTGTTCAAAATGCAACCAGGTTGTCATGGATACGGAGTGTTTTTCAACTCCTACAGGTGTCCTTGAAGAATCAGTTGGGCAAAAGTATACAATGTTGCGAAAGTTGTTGTTCAGCTCTGGCTCTATTTTCAAACCATGCATATGTGTGTCATGGGCTTAGGTGTGATGTGATTGGATGGAACATAGGATGCAAATTATGGTGGCCTATCACACACTACTCCTTGGACTCACAGACCCTCTGCAGCACAGATATAAGGCAGCATGTGGCTGTGGGGGGGGCACTTGCCTGCACAACATTGGTGTGCTAACCACAGCTGCTGTCTCTGAATCCTCTGGACCCTGATTAGCTGAACATGGAGAGGGCACCTGCATTCACTGATGGTGAGAACAAGGCCCTGTTGGATGCCCTCCTGCCAAACTTCAGCAAGCTGTATGGGAGACCAGAGGATCAGGTGAGTGATTTGTGCAATACCTTGGAGTGTGCACCTGTTGTGTGTGTGACATCATTGCCACTGTGTAGTAATAGGGGATAGATGCAATGTTGTTGTGAGTGAGTGCCAGGGTGCACAGTGTTGTTAGAAGAGAGTTATTTGTCGTAGTGTGGTGTGTGACAGCATGTCACGTGCTGCATTGCACCCAGATATAGCATATATTGTTCAGTGAGTGCCATGCTCAAAGAGTGTTTTGCAGCCCTCATGTCATCTGTAGATTGTCAATGTCATGCAAAGCAGTTGTGTTTGCACACAGGCCACATACTCCTGGACAATGATGCAAATGTGTGTGGCATACGATGCCCTGTTGTCATCATGTATTTTGTGCACATATGGGTGTCTTGGGAACATGCACCAGGTATACTGATGTTCTGTTACTTTACATTTGTGACAGGTATCTGCCTATGAGAAGGGTGAAATCTGGGTGGACATCGCCAGGGCTGTCCGGAGAGAGGGGGGACCTCGCAGGAGGCTTCGAAACATAAAGAAGAGGTGGCAGGACATCCGGTGCTGGAGCCGCCACATCGCCCGAGTCCAGCTGAAGCTGGAAGCTCCACGCCGGCATGGCGGCAGCCGCCACCTCACCCCCAACATGCTCCGGGTCCTGGAAGTGGTGTTCCCAGACCTCCATAGGCAGTTGCAGGAGGGACAGCAGCACGAAGGGGGTATGTACATGTCTGTTTGTAGTCATGTGTGTGTGAAATGGTACCTGAAGAGCTCTAAGGCATGGTCACTCTCCCATAGTTTGAGTGGTGTGGTCAGACAGGCAGTTCATGCATTGGAATGTGATTGTCCCTCTGTCAGCAGCTGCTTCTTTACATGCCTTGCCCTACTACACATTAGAGTTTTGCTTTGGCTAATGCTTGTTTTTGACATGTACTCCTATGGTGCAGTGTCTCAGATTGCATCTTCCTTTGCACATCATCATGTTGTAGGGGGGTATGTGACACCTGTTCATACCTTAAATGTAGCACCACATGTGCACTATGTCTGCCCTTCTTCATATTGTGACACTGTTCTTGAGTCTCAACAAGTGTTTTATGCAGAAGTCTGCCTCAGTGGCCTTTGTCCATGGTACACTTTCAAATTATCTTGTGTTAGCTACAGGTGCACAATGTACATGTGCTATATTTTGGGCTTCTGCATACTCACACTGGGCAGTGCGTGTGTGCATATTCTCTACATCTGTTGCATGTTCTTTGTACATAGTATTGATGGTCTGCCACACAATGTGACTTTGGATGTACAAAGCGGTGATGGCAGTGTGAGGTGATGGAACACTTGTTTCAGGTCCCAGGATGGCATCACATGGCAGTTCGGCCAGGACTTTTGTAATGTTGGACAGAGTCTAAGCGAATCAAACATGACCAGGTCTTGATTTGGGTGGCTGGGTTGGCTAATGAACTGTTATGCATCATCAGCTATCCTGTTGTCAGGCAGTGCATCATGATTGTGTCTCTCATACAAGTATTTGCCTTGCCTGTACCTTGTCTCCTACCATACATTGAGCGTTGTGTCTCTGACATTTGTCCACAAGTAGACTTGTCATTATGCAGAGTTCAGTGTCATGTGACTCATGATGCATGCCATGTTGAGGAATGAGGCCAAATGATTTGCAGCTGATATGTCTGATGTGTACAGGTGACTGATATGTTTTCATTCTTCTCCTTGCTCACAGCATCATCATCTGAATCTGGAGGGGACACAGGCGCGGACCAGGCGGAGGGACACACCGACAGTGCCACCTGCTTTGAGGTGTCAGAGGCAGGCAGTGGCACAGAGTGTGAGGAGAGTCTGCAGGCCGGACGACTTGTGACTGACACATCGTACCATGCCGACGAATCCGAGACAGACTCTCAGGAGGGGGGGGGAATATGCAGCAATGGTCACTCATACATCTTTGGCTGCCCTCCCCTCCTCCAGTCCCATCTCCAACCTCTCACTCCTTGGTGTGCCTAGGGTCCGTGCTAGCCCCCGTGTCTCCTTTGTTCCCGGCACCGCAGCTCCTGCCCCTGTGTCCCCTGCTGCCCTCAGTGCTGAGACAGTGGACCTACTCCGGCAGATTGCAGTAGGTCAGGCATCCATGCTGTCTGTCCTCCATGGACATACACAACTGATGACACAGGTGGTGTCGTTCATGGAGGGCATGTCATCAGCCATGTCTGATCTGTGTCGGAGTGTGGCTGCCATTGAATCAACACTGACGGCACCTCTCTACACCCAGCAGCATCTGTCCCCCCCCCTCCTTCAGAGCCATCCACCTCTGCCTCTCACATACCTACACAGCATACACGCACACGCCACAGGTCAGACACACCCAGCGCACACACACAGCATAAGAAGCTCAAAACTCCACGCACACAGTCTCAAGGGCAAGTAGGCACACCCACAGGGAGCGGGGAGACACCTCACACACGCATCCACACACCCAGTAGGACTGACTCACAGCCCTGTACCTCCACCCCCAATGTGTCCCCGGGTTCAGGTGGTAGTTTTTCCGCCCTGGCTGAGGTGTGCAGCCAGGTTTTTGAATCTACTTTCGGCGATGCCCCAACCAGTGTGGATGAATCCACTACACCTGCACCCACTCCACCTGTCCTTCCCTCTCCTGTCCATGCAGTGCCGGAGGATTCCACAGATGGTGCCCCCGTAGTCAGCACAGCTGATTAAACGCCATGTGCAGGCAGGTTTGGGTGAGATGACACCCATGAAGGCACAAACTATTGCAGAGACTCTATTGGACTGGCCATTGGCCTTTAATGAGCGAGGACTCTCATTTGCTTTTCTTTTGTGATTCCGCTGAATAAAGCTAATTTTTGCTTTTCAGATTTGTAGTTTGTGTGATGATGTCTGTGACTGCTGGGTGCCTGGGAGCTGGTGTGATGTTCACATTTAGGTCTACTAAAATGTGTCTATCTCCTGAGGGTAATGAGGTTGACAATGGTATGTTTATGATGTACGAGCTGGGCAGTTGTGGGCACTCTGATGCTGGGCACTCTGATGCTGGGCAGTGGTGGGGACTCTGATGCTGGGCAGTGGTGGGGACTCTGATGCTGGGCAGTGGTGGGCACTCTGATGCTGGGCACTCTGATGCTGGGCAGTGGTGGGGACTCTTATGCTGGGCAGTGGTGGGGACTCTGATGCTGGGCAGTGGTGGGCACTCTGATGCTGGGCACTCTGATGCTGGGCAGTGGTGGGGACTCTGATGCTGGGCAGTGGTGGGGACTCTGATGCTGGGCAGTGGTGGGGACTCTGATGCTGGGCAGTGGTGGGCACTCTGATGCTGGGCACTCTGATGCAGGGCAGTGGTGGGCACTCTGATGCTGGGCACTCTGATGCTGGGCAGTGGTGGGCACTCTGATGCTGGGCAGTGGTGGGCACTCTGATGCTGGGCACTCTGATGCTGGGCAGTGGTGGGCACTCCGATGCTGGGCAGTGGTGGGCACTCCGATGCTGGGCACTCTGATGCAGGGCAGTGGTGGGCACTCTGATGCTGGGCACTCTGATGCTGGGCAGTGGTGGGCACTCTGATGCTGGGCAGTGGTGGGCACTCTGATGCTGGGCAGTGGTGGGCACTCTGATGCTGGGCACTCTGATGCTGGGCAGTGGTGGGCACTCCGATGCTGGGCAGTGGTGGGCACTCTGATGCTGGGCACTCTGATGCTGGGCAGTGGTGGGCACTCCGATGCTGGGCAGTGGTGGGCACTCTGATGCTGGGCAGTGGTGGGCACTCTGATGCTGGGCAGTGGTGGGCACTCTGATGCTGGGCAGTGGTGGGCACTCTGATGCTGGGCACTCTGATGCTGGGCAGTGGTGGGCACTCCGATGCTGGGCAGTGGTGGGCACTCCGATGCTGGGCAGTGGTGGGCACTCCGATGCTGGGCACTCTGATGCTGGGCAGTGGTGGGCACTCCGATGCTGGGCAGTGGTGGGCACTCTGATGCTGGGCAGTGGTGGGCACTCTGATGCTGGGCAGTGGTGGGCACTCTGATGCTGGGCAGTGGTGGGCACTCTGATGCTGGGCACTCTGATGCTGGGCAGTGGTGGGCACTCTGATGCTGGGCACTCTGATGCTGGGCAGTGGTGGGCACTCCGATGCTGGGCAGTGGTGGGCACTCCGATGCTGGGCAGTGGTGGGCACTCTGATGCTGGGCAGTGGTGGACACTGATGCTGGGCAGTGGTGGACACTCTGATGCTGGGCAGTGGTGGGCACTCTGATGCTGGGCAGTGGTGGGCACTCTGATGCTGGGCACTCTGATGCTGGGCAGTGGTGGGCACTCTGATGCTGGGCACTCTGATGCTGGGCAGTGGTGGGCACTCCGATGCTGGGCAGTGGTGGGCACTCTGATGCTGGGCAGTGGTGGGCACTCTGATGCTGGGCAGTGGTGGGCACTCTGATGCTGGGCAGTGGTGGGCACTCTGATGCTGGGCACTCTGATGCTGGGCAGTGGTGGGCACTCTGATGCTGGGCACTCTGATGCTGGGCAGTGGTGGGCACTCTGATGCTGGGCAGTGGTGGGCACTCTGATGCTGGGCACTCTGATGCTGGGCAGTGGTGGGCACTCTGATGCTGGGCACTCTGATGCTGGGCAGTGGTGGGCACTCCGATGCTGGGCAGTGGTGGGCAGTCTGATGCTGGGCAGTGGTGGGCAGTCTGATGCTGGGCAGTGGTGGGCACTCTGATGCTGGGCACTCTGATGCTGGGCAGTGGTGGGCACTCTGATGCTGGGCAGTGGTGGGCACTCTGATGCTGGGCAGTGGTGGGCACTCTGATGCTGGGCACTCTGATGCTGGCCAGTGGTGGGCACTCTGATGCTGGGCAGTGGTGGGCAGTGGGGGGGGGTTTAGCCATACACACACTCTGATGCTGGGCACAGGTGGGCAGGGGGGGGGGGTCTCAGACACACACTCTGATACTTACACATACAATTACTTAGCAGACGTATGTCCCACACGTCTATTGCACTGGTGTTGTGCGGTGAGCTGGATGACGTACATCGAGCTGGATGACGTACATGCGGCACGTATAACACTGGTGGAGTGCGGTGACGTACCGTACCCCGAAGTGGATGACGTAGGTGCGGTACGTCTCCGTATTACACTAGTGATGTGCGGTGACGTACCGTACCCCGAAGTGGATGACGTAGGTGCGGTACGTCTCCGTATTACACTAGTGATGTGCGGTGGCGTTCCGTACCCCGTGGTCGATGACGTAGGTGCGGGACGTCTCCGTATTACACTGGTGTTGTGCGGTGACGTACCATACCCCGAGCTGGATGACGTACATGCGGCACGTATAACACTGGTGGAGTGCGGTGACGTACCGTACCCCGAAGTCGATGACGTAGGTGCGGTACGTCTCCGTATTACACTAGTGATGTGCGGTGACGTTCCGTACCCCGTGGTCGATGACGTAGGTGCGGGACGTCTCCGTATTACACTGGTGTTGTGCGGTGACGTACCGTACCCCGAGCTGGATGACGTACATGCGGCACGTATAACACTGGTGGAGTGCGGTGACGTACCGTACCCCGAAGTCGATGACGTAGGTGCGGTACGTCTCCGTATTACACTAGTGATGTGCGGTGACGTTCCGTACCCCGTGGTCGATGACGTAGGTGCGGGACGTCTCCGTATTACACTAGTGATGTGCGGTGACGTTCCGTACCACGTGGTCGATGACGTAGGTGGGCCCGTCCCCGTATTACAATGGTGTTGTGCGGTGACCTAACGTACCCCGTGGTCAATGACGTTGGTGCGGCCTCTATCCGTATTACACTAGTGATGTGCGGGAGTGTGTGGTGCAACGTACCCAGACATGACAGTCGTGCAATGGAGATGTGCCCGTGTGGCAACACGTACAGGTATGTTGGAGTTCGTTGTACTCACCTTCTGCGCCGTCGTCGGTTTCTAAATACGAGGTGGTGGGCGTACAGGATAGGGATGACACGGACGATGGCGTTCATGTCTTGCTTGTCGTGTACCGGGTGCCGGGTTTGCCGGAGTGTGGGTTTACGGTAGTTTAGAGCTCTCATAGCAAAAGAGCCGTACGGTGTGTGTTCGACACGGATCGTACTTCCTGGGTCGGAAGGCGCGGTCTATTTACGTACGGACGCTGCGTGGTGCGTCAGCCGACTGCAATTCGTATGGATTTTCGATTTGTACGGTGTTTTTTACGAGTCGTACGGAGTGACGCATTAATTTGTGATCGTACTTGCTGAATCGTACGGGGACGCCTACGGGTGCGATTCGTACGGGGAAAAACGCTCCGAACTGCAATTCGGAGCGCTTTTTACCGGATCGGAATCGACACCATTGTATTTATTTGTTGGTATTTATTGTTAATTAATTAGTAATTAATATGTGTTAATTAGTTCATTTACAATTACATCAATTTAGTAATATTAATTGTTATTAATTGATTAATAGAAATGTATATTAATTTTGTTTTTTTGTATGTGTAGTGTGTTGTGTGTTAAAGGGGGAGTAGTGTGGGAAGTAATTTTTACCCCCATGCTATCCAACGCTTTCCCTACTGTTGCACCCTCTGGAGTGGGAATAGTAATTTTAACGCCTACGCTATCCAACGCTTTCCCTACTGTTGCACTCTCTGGAGTGGGAATAGTAAATTTTACCCCTACGCTATCCAACGCTTTCCCTACTGTTGCACCCTTTGGAGTGGGAATAGTAATTTTTACCCCTCCGCTAACCAACGCTTTCCCTACTGTTGCACACTTTGGAGTGGGAATAGTAATTTTTACCCCTACGCTATCCAACGCTTTCCCTACTGTTGCACCCTCTGGAGTGGGAATAGTAATTTTTACCCCTACGCTATCCAACGCTTTCCCTACTGTTGCACCCTCTGGAGTGGGAATAGTAATTTTTACCCCTACGCTATCCAACGCTTTCCCTACTGTTGCACCCTCTGGAGTGGGAATAGTAATTTTTACCCCTACGCAATCAAACGCTTTCCCTACTGTTGCACTCTCTGGAGTGTGAATAGTAATTTTTACCCCTACGCTATCCAACGCTTTCCCTACTGTTGCACCCTCTGGAGTGGGAATAGTAATATTTACCACTACGCTATCCAACGCTTTCCCTACTGTTGCATCCTCTGGAGTGGGAATAGTAATTTAAACCCCTACACTATCCAACGCTTTCCCTACTGTTGCACTCTCTGGAGTGTGAATAGTAATTTTTACCCCTACGCTATCCAACGCTTTCCCTACTGTTGCACCCTCTGGAGTGGGAATAGTAATTTTTACCCCTACGCTATGCAACGTTTTCTCTACTGTTGCACCCTCTGGAGTGGGAATAGTAATTTAGACCCCTACGCTATCCAACGTTTTCCCTACTGTTGCACCCTCTGGAGTGGGAATAGTAATTTTTACCCCTACGCTATCCAGCGATTTTCCTACTGTTGCAATATGTGGAGTACGTATATATATTAATTTATATGTAGTTTTTAATTTATTTTAAATGTATATGTATTAGTTATCATTTTTTTAATGTTTTAATGTTTTTATTTAATATTTGTAAAATTATATGTATTTTTAAACTATTTTTACATTATTATTAATACATTTAAAAAAACAATATTTTTACTTTCAATATTTTTGTACTACGATATTAAATTTTCGATATTTTTGTACTTACCTTTATGAAGATATAACTCCGATATTTTGACTTCGATATTTTTGTATCGATATTTTTGTAGGTAGATATTCTGTCTGTCGATATTATGTCATAGATTCCAGTTTTATATAGTGCAGACTGGTCAAGTATTGGAGCGTTACATCTTACTTTGGACCCCTTATTGCGAATTTTGCATGAAGTATATGAGATTGATCTTGCGAAACATTGAACTTTACAATTCTGTTAACCTGAAGTTGCTCTGAACAGGGCTTTGTAACACTCGTTTTTACCTACTGGTTTTAGTTAATTTTCACTGCATTGTATTAGGAAAGAGGATTTACTGCTTTCATGCACACTTTTATGATCTATGTTTCTAAATCAGATTGAATAAAGTTTAATGAATTCTATGGCAGGACGGAGGGGAGTATTATGCTTATTTTTCCTCACTTTATTTGCATAGCAGTTCAAAGAACACGTGGTAGTCTCCAAGGCAACTATAGTCCAATCATATCACAGTCCATCGTAATATCGTGACGTCCCTTCTGCTTCCTCTTGCTTCACTGCTCGTCAGTTAAGTGCATTCCTTACATTCTTGGTTTAATCTGACGTTGTTATGGTTTGTATAGCGGTTTCTTGTGCACGTTATTAGCATTATTGCCTTGGTATTGTTTCATATTTCCTGTGCAGCAGGCTCTTGCCCAAGCATGTTCTTCTCCTTGCAGTTTCTCCCGCTGTGCGCTCTGCGCGCGGGGAGATCCTGTCAGGCGCGTCTGGTCCGAGTGAGGCAGCTCCGTCGAGCGCTCTCGCTGGTCTTTACTCGCGTTTGGGAATCTGGTCACTCCTTTAGTGTCCGCTTGATTCCCGACCAACCCTCGCCTAATTTTGACACTGCTACGCTGTGATTTCCCCACATGGCCATGTTAGTGATCACCTGTAATTGGTATTGCACCTCAGTCTATTCTTATACCAGCTTCAGGGAAAGCCCAGCTGTTGGAGCACCGGGGAGGAAGCTGCCTTAAGGATTTTAAGGACATTTGTTCTGAGCTCACACCCTCTGATATCATGTCTTCTCCAGAAGACCATTTTTACTCCTCCTATGAGGAAGGGGAGGAGGAATGGCCCCCCAACTTCTCCCTCCAGCAGTTGACCAAGCTCTCTCTCTCTGGCTATTTCTAGGGCGCTGGCTCCTCTTGGAGATCAGGTTGATAAGCTGGCGAAAAGCATCCCTGGGGTGTTCAGTGACTCAGATCTGGTGGTTGTGGGTCCCAGTAGCTCCCAGATGGGGAATAAAGGGCCGTTAAGCATAACGCGGGGCACTTGGAAAGATTTGCTAAACTTATGGAGACCTTCCTCAAGAGTGCGCAAATGCTTACACATGCACCCTGCCAGGAGGAGGAGGAGCCCGGAGAAAATTGTGACGCTGTAACCCCTATTGTAGACCCCCATGGTGGGTTTCCCTTAGAGGGAGAGGGTGTATCGGAAGACAATTTCTCCTCCGATGAGGATAAGGACTCGGGGCTTCCCTGGCGTCCAGAGTCCCACTCCTCTCAGTCCCTGGTTGGGGATGGGGTCCACTCGGACATGTTCGAGCCTATCCAAATTTACCATCCTAGGTCGGTGGAGTGGACCCCTGACACCAAAGTGGCAGAGTATGTGGTGGGGAAAATCCATCAACCCCTTGAAAGGGAGGTCAGGAATAGGATGAGGGGAGAATGCCCCAGGACCTCACTGAAGGGGAAGGTGGCACACACGCCTGAAATTGATGAGAAACTATGTACCTTTTTCTCCAAGTATATGAGGGATCCCAAGAAAGGAATTGATAGGTCTTGAACGTGGCAGGGCCCTAAACCCAAATTATTCAATTGGCGGAGCGTTCAAAAGAGTCAGGATCCCCTTTGTCCACGGATATCGTGGCTGGTCGCACCACCCTAAATGCTAAAACACTACCCCCCCACTACCCAAATATCACTGCACTACCCTAAACCCTAAAACAATACCCCCAGCACGACACCCTATACTACCCAAACACCACTGCCCTACCCTAAACCCTAAATCTACCCCCAGCACAACCCCCTACACTACACAAATACAACTGCACTACCCTAAACCCTAAAACAGTACCCCGGCACGACCCCTTCACTAAACAAACGCCACTGCACTGCCTTAAACCCTAAAACACTAACCCCAGCACAACCCCCTACACTACACAAACACCACTGCACTACCCTAAACCCTAAAACATTACCCCCAGCACAACCCCCTTCACTACCTAAACACAACTGCACTACCCTAAACCCTAAAACACTACTCCCAGCACAACCCCTTCACTACCCAAACACATCTGCACTACCCTAAACCCAAAAACACTACCCCTAACACGACCCCCTACAAAACCCAAAAACTACTGCATGACCCTAAACCCTATAACATGACCCCCTACACTACACAAACACCACTGCACTACCCTAAACCCTAAAACACTAGAACCAAGCATGACCCCCGACAGTACACAAACGCCACTGCACTACCCTAAACCCTAAAACACTACCCCCTACACTACACAAACACCAATGCACTACCCTAAACCCTAAAACACTACCCCAAGCATGACCCCCTTCACTACACAAACACCACTGCACTACCCTAAACCCTAAAACACTATCCCAAGCATGACCCCCTTCACTACACAAACACAAATGCACTACCCTAAACCCTAAAACAACCTCCCCCAGCATCACGCTTACACTACATAAACACCACTGCACTACCCTAAACCTTAAAACACTACCCCCAGCACGACCCCCTACACTACCCAAACACCACTGCACTACCCTAAACCCTAAATCTACCCCAAGCATGCCCCCTACATGACCCAAACACCACTGCATTACCCTAAACCATAAAAAACTACCCCCGCATGACTCTACACTACACAAACACTACTGGACTACCCTAAACCCTAAAACATGACCTCCTACACTACACAAACATGACTGCACTACCCTAAACCCTAAAGCACTACCCACAGCATGACCCCCTACACTACACAAACACAACTGCACTACACTAAACCCTAAAGCTATCCCCAGCATGACCTCCCACGCTACGCAAACACCACTGCACTACCGTAAACCCTAAAAAACTAGCCCCAGCACAACCCCCTACATTACCCAAACACCACTGCACTACCCTATACCCTAAAACATGACCTCTACACAAACATGACTGCACTACCCTAAACCCTAAAACACTACCCACAGCATGACCCCCTACACTACACAAACACCACTGCACTACCCTAAACCCTAAAACACTACCCCCTATACTACACAAACACCACTGCACTACCCTAAACCCTAAAACACTACCCCCAGCATGACCCCTACACTACACAAACACCACTGCACTACCCTAAACCCCCTACACTATACAAACACCACTGCGCTACTCTAAACCCTAAAACACTACACCCAGAATTACCCCCTCACAACACAAACACCACTGCACTACCCTAAACCCTAAATCCACCCCCAGTACGACCCCCTACACTACCCAAACACCACTGCCATACCCTAAACCCTACACTACCCCATCATGACCCCCTACACTACCCATACACCACTGTACTACCCTAAACCCTAAAACACTACCCCAGCACTGACCCCCTACACTACCCAAACACCACTGCACTACCATAAACACTAAAACACTACACCCAGCACAACCCCATACACCACACAAACACCACTGCACTACCCTAAACCCTACAACACTACCCCAGCACGACTCCCTACATCTCCCAAACACCACTGCACTACCCTAAACCCTAAATCTACCCCAAGCGTGACCCCCTACATGACCCAAACACCACTGCATTACCCTAAACCATAAAACACTACCCCCGCATGACCCCTACACTACACAAACACCACTGCACTACCCTAAACACTACCTCAGCACGACCACCTACACTACCCATACACCACTGCACTACCCTAAATCCTAAAACACTACCCCCAGCACGACCCCCTACATGACCCAAACACCACTGCACTACCCTAAACCATAAAACACTACCCCCAGCACAACCCCAACTCTACACAAACACCACTGCACTACCCTAGACCCTAAAGCACTACCCCAGCATAACCCCCTACACTACCCATACACCCCTGCACTACCCTAAACCCTAAAAAACTACCCCCAGCATGACCCCCTACACTACTGCACTACCCTTAACCCTAAAACACTACCCCCAGCACGACCCCCTGCACTACCCAAACACCACTGCACTACCCTAAACCCTAAAACACTACCCCCAGCACGACCCCCTACACTACCCAAACACCACTGCACTACCCTAAACCCTAGAAAAGAAACCCCCACCCCATGCCCAATCCCCCTTACCTCTCACTCCTCCTGGTTCCTCTCTCCTCACGGTTTCTGCTTCACGTTGCCTCTGAGGGGCGGTGCACGTCATTGTGAGAAAACGGAACAGCCTGTTTCCTTACAATGACGTGGATCGTCTACATGTTCTTTAGAACGCGTGATCATTTTTCATACATACCTTTACAACAAAATCCATTGTAAAGACATGCGTGGTAAATGACTATGCGTTCTAAAAAAATGCATAGTAATGACTTTGTGATCTACAACGCATGCATGGTAATGCATGCTTTGTAATGGTATTGTGAAGTAAAAAGTCATTGTAACGGCTGTTTACCGATTGAAGCTGGCCCATGTTCTTCAGTGAGATGTTTATTTGAGTAATTAGGAGGAAGGAATGTGTTTTTTTTTACCGAAAAGTGCATTCCCGGCTGTTGTATTGTGAAAGTGTCAGAGTGGCCTGGTTTCACTTCCGGTGAGAGAGTGGAAGAGTCTATTTGGATCTAAAAGAGTTCTGTTGTTGAACGGGCCAGCACGACACATCATCAGAAAACATAGCTAATGGAAAGCGTCCTCCCTGAAGTGTGGAGCAGTGCCATGAGAGGTCAACGAGTGTGCGTCCCACCGCAGTATGACCGTACAGGAGGCAGAAGCGGCATCGCAGGTCCTCTTGAAGACCGTTGTTGCACTAATTTGACATTTTGATACTAGGGCATTTTAACTTCGTCGTTCCTGCCAGATACAAAGAGAAGAGCCTGTGTTATTCAGTACCCTTGTTACCTTTTTTGTGGGTTGTGGTGCTTGTCACTTTGCTGCCCCGCCAGTGCACACGACTGGGCACCCCACCTCGTGTGCCACCTGCAGGGCCTCTGCCCTCGGATCACTGGTTTCGGTTTCTGGATTAGCACCATAAACAGTTGCTCCCAAAGGACTAGCTGAACAGTTAGGTGAATATCCCCTGCACCAGCATTCCATGGAAATTGTTTCCTAGCTTCCCACATTGACGAGGACGTCATAATAGCACAGCTCAGCTCGCGACACCCTATGATGTCATCGGAGCCATAAGAGGACCTCGTCTGTGCTGACGTCAGTTCCACCCATTTTTTCCGTGTCACCGAGGCAAACAGGCAGACCTAGAAATTTTCCACATGTATACATAGTATAATAAATACGTATATATTCACTGAAAAAAACATAGGTTTCAGGCACGTTATAGTTAGAAATTAGCATTTAAAAATCCTTCAAAATTCACAGAAAAAACCATAGGTATCCTGGGCGTTATAGTTAATTGGACATTTCAGTCATACAAAACCATAGAAATTCCCCCATTATAGTTAGTTCAGCTAACGATAACTCGCGCGCCCGCAATGGACTGCTGATGACATCACATATTACATCACTCATGACATGGTCAGTGACATCACTCATGACATCACTGATGACATCTCAAAAGACATCACTGATGACATCAGTGATGACATCATCCAGTGAATGTGTGTTTTTCTGAAAATTAAATATGTTTTATATATGTATATCTCAAGTCGATGGAAGAATAAATGGGTATATAAGTGTCTAAATGGATGATTTTGTTTTGTAAAATTGATTGTATACCTGACTGATTAAGTGTATCTTAGTGAATACATGGGTTAGTGAGTAATATTTAAATATGTAAATATCTGTATCAGTCTCTCACTTTGTGTATAAGTGGCTGCATGGGTTGGTGAGTAGCTACATGAGTGTCTATATGGGTTATTATTAGTTGGTTTTTTGAGTATCAGTATTTGTGTCTGTATGGTTTGGTGCAGTGTATTACTTAGTGCATAGATGCAAGAATGAGTGACTCACTGTTTGTATGTGTTGAAGACAGCATGTGTGCAGGACTGTATAGGTGGATGAGTGTGTGTATGGGTGTGTTAGTGAGTGAATGACTGTCTCAATAGTGTCTTTATGAGTAACTACATATGTTTTAAACTAGTATATGTGAGTATTGGTGCATATAAGTGAGTATATATGAGAGTGGGAGATTGGAAGAGTTCCTGTACAAATAAGTAGGTGTTTCTATAAGTGATTGTTTAAGAAAATAAGTATGTATAAGTTTATGTAGGAGTAAGTGTGGTAGTGTGTATATAACTGTATATGCAAGTAAATGGATGTTTGATACTTTGTTTGCATATGTGACTATGTGTGTGAGTAACTCTATGGATGAGTGGTGGTGTGTAACAGGATGTATAAGTGTATGAGTACATATGATGAGTGAGTACATGTATGAGTGACTGTATAGGGACTGTTGGTGAATGAGTGGATGTGTGCGTAGATCTTGGAATTACTGAATAGGCGTGTTGTAACTGGTATTGGTATGTCCATTGTTTTGAAAATGTTAGTTTGTATTTTTGAGTGTGTGTATCAAAGGTTATATTAGGGTGAGAGGAGGTCTGCCACTCTATCACATGGATGATGTAATCAGTGATGTCATTTGAGATGTCATGAGTGATGTCATGAGTGATGTCACTGACCATGTCATCAGTGATGTAATATGTGACGTCATCAGCAGTGCAGTTAGCTGAGCTTTGATGTCATCTTCGTGTTTGACCAGTCGCTCTTTGATACTGATCAATGTTTTGTCCAAACTTTCTTTGTCCATGTTCTTTGATTTCCTCCAAAATCTTTTCCCGGTCCAACCAGGCATATTTTATAAGAATTTCTAGCATTCTTTTTGAGCTTTGCGCAGAGTTTGTTGACCACTCTTCCAACATTTTGGGGTTTGGTTTCTCATATGTTGGTGTGGGAAAAATTCTTAGACCATTTGGAACCATGTCTTGGTCTACATAGTGTTGGAGTGAAGTAGCTTACCACCACTTCGTAATTTCTGTCCTTTTAAGTTTCTCATACTTCTTCAGTTTATCCTCCCAGGGTTGCACCTGTTTGGTGTTGTCTTTCCCCATGTTCCCTGGACCTTGTTTCCTGGTAAACATGGTCCTTGCTGCTTGTTTGCACTCTTCATCCTCGCTCATGGCTGTGTCACAGTAGTGTAGTCTTTATTCTTGTCCTCAGGTTTTGTTTTCCCCCTTTCAAATAGTAGGTTCCCTCTGCCACTCTATGTCCGAGACATGAGAGTCTCTTCAGTAATCCTACTGCAGGTTCACAAATGTTGAGGTAGTAGTTGATGGATACCCCTCTCTTAAGTGCTACTCGCTCCTTATTGCAATCTGCGCTCTGCAGGCTCCACGGTATGCTACAATCCCCCGCTGCCCCACAAACGCGAGGATGGCGATGTCCAGCTGCCGTTGGGTGCCCCACCCCGCCCTCCCAAGGATGGAAAGATTCGGCTCCCGCTTACCTGCTTGGTCAGCGCTATCGTACGGGATTCGCCTTGCCTTCTCTTGTGTGAAAAACAATATTATCACTGGCCGGTCCAAAAGCGAAGTCCTCACTTTAAATCCTTTACACACGTTACTCCTTCTGGACTTCTCCGGACCCGTGAAGGTTGGCGTACAAACCGGCGGAGTTAACCGGTAATCCCAATGCGTCGCTAGCTTCTGAAGTACGCACGCTCTCAGGAAACACAAAACCAGCGAATTAGTGGTATAAGTTGCTGTTTATTGCACACAATGCGTTTCAACAAAATGCTTGATCACGCGTACATTGACACCATAGAAACAAACATAAATACCACAGCGTTCCAACAGAATAGAAAACGGCTGTCGGGTTCTCGCCCCGCCATTGTTGAGTGTCACAAACATAATGTGTACTATGGTAAAGTAAAATACATTTTGAGTAATGTTCGGTAATTCACACTACAATGACGTGTTGAATACTAGAGAAAATTCTATTTGTATCCCCAGCAGTCATGATCTGCAAGTGCACAACGTGTGAGGTGCAACTCGGTGCTGCGTGTCTAAGCGGAAAAGAATGCCCGCTAGTGAGACATGCGCATATCAGATAAGGACCCCGTATATAGTTCCCGTGTTCTTGTCAAGTGAGAAAACAATAAAGTTGCAAATTCACACTCACCGCGAGTTAGAGACCCTTGTGCACTGTTTCCATGGTAATAGGACTAGCAAAATCCCGGTCTCAAAAACTGGTGAGCGGGAACTCGGAGTCCTGCCAAGTGTCACGCATCAGGCGTGACACCGAGGCATTTCAGTGCTGGTGTCCGCATCCCCGCACTAAATGCATTAGTCACGCATAATTAGGGACCCCCATCGCATGCTGTTACAAGGAACTGCAACTGGGAGCTCACTGTGCGATAGAAAGCGTGCATGTGTCTGACTGTGTTAGGAACTTAAATAAATACATGGTGAACTGGAGAGAAGTGAAGCCTGGTCAATCAATAATCTACAGCCAAGATGTCTTTTGCAGCTCATCCTCGTTGTTGTTTTTATCAAGGCACGCTTTCTGGTTACTGCTTGCAGGGTAATTGGCCTTCTAGGCTGCAAGGCTTTTATTTTCCTAGCATGCCCGTCTCTGGCAGCAGACTTGTGTTGGAGAAAACTATGAGGAAGGGGACAGGTTTTAATTTTAATTTCGGAGTCGGCTCTTGTATTACGGCCGACCCACACTCGCAACATTCACCTTCACAGACCTTCACATGTTGCGCAGCGGGGCACACTTAACCGCCAGTTCATAAATATTATGATTTGTCTGCTCTATTTGTTGGGAGGCTCGCGGGGCACACTACTCGTCCAGTCACGCCGGGCGGTCATTCTCGGGTCTCGTTCCTGATATTCATGCCTTCGAGCATCTAAGATAACTTTTTGGGAAAAAAACCGAGTGCATTCGGACTATCATTCATTCTTATTTCTGTCCCGCCTGGTTATGTTGCACCCTGAGCGTTTGAAAGAGCAGTTGCATATTACAAAAAATCAGAAGCCCCCTGGAAAAATCGACTGGTATTCTGTGCATAAGCAGGAGTCATCTTTATACAACACCAAATGGTAATTAATTATGCAAGGGATATTGTTTCATTTTTTTTTCTTTTGCGTTTTGTTTTCGACGAAAGGCATTTAAACATTGGTGACTGATGCACTACTAAAGTATTTTCATCGTTTATGTTTTGAATCGAGATTGTGAGGGTGCTGCATCATCAGGTTTAAGGTAATAATTGATTGTTAATTTAGGCAGCAATCACTGCATTTTGGGCTGTTTACAGTTGTTTTGATTATCACTTTTCCTTGCATTGTGCTTGGTATTATTTTCACGTAGTAAACATGGTGAATGAGCACAGTATCATTGTAGAGAGTCACGTTTTTCATTTATCTCTTGTCTCAGCTTGCAGTCACATATCTGTAGACTAGCTCTGCTGCATGTTTAAAAGGATTGTTTCCACCTGTGTTGTATATGACGAGTTTGCGGACTATCACTTTGCTTGGAGGATAACTTTTATTTGTATTAGGGATTGTGTAATGGGCGGGTAAGTCACCGACATTGCCCTGAATATGCTGCTTTCCACACTGGATCTTCTCTCTACACATATTGTAAGTTGCGCATTTACTTATGTATGCCTTATTTTTAGTTTTCATAGATGCTTTTACTCAGTCTATCACTCAGCATGGGCGCACTGATTGGCAGAGCAGCTCGCCGTCGCTTTTGCACAACCCCCGTTGGTGCACTTTAGTGAAGTAATTGAAGTAGAGTTTCTTGTTGCTCAAATGGGTGTAATTTCTGATATTTATATGTTTCCCTATATGTTTAATTGCTTCATTTTTGCTCGTGAGAAAGTGTCACTCATAGTCGTTGAAATGTCACTCATAATTACACTGAAATTATTAAAATGTCACACATAGCAATCTGAAACCTTGGCAGCTATCCTTGCTAAAAAGGATTCCAATCCCCATCTACGCAAGTGTGCGCTGCGCTCATCAGGGACCCAGAAAGTGTTACCAAGGAGATGGAAATGCCACCCGCTCATGGTGATAGAGAATGGTCTCATTTTATTTATTACATTTTACTCTATTTTTCTAAATTGTTGTGAAATATCTCTCATGTTGTATTTTCACTTTTTTACTGTTTGAGTGCTGCATACATACTTAACACATTGCCTCAAACTTATGCTTCACTGCTTTTGTGCCAATTATCCCTCCCATTCCCCGCTATGTGTTTTTAAAATTATTTTTTACTGGACAGGGGACTCCCCTGTGCTAAATGGCCTGCGCCAGGTTTCTGTTGATGTTGTGGCAGTCAAACTGAACATATCTGTGAACAGTGGCAAGGTGAAGTGTTTTATTCATTCAAAATTGTAAAATATCATCATTGCCGGCATGGATATACCTAACTATTGTACATCTGACCTCAATTGATGTGTATTGGCGGAGCTGCATGTGGATCACAGCTAGGGATTAAAAGGGAGCACTGCAGGTCAGAACTGAGCTGCATGAGCAGAGGTATGGCACATAATATTAATCACATAGCAGGGTATGATGCAGGTCAGGAATAGGGTGTATTAGTCATACATATATCTCAGTGTTGAAAAGAGACATGCTTTCCATTGCTGGACCATTCTCTTAGGAACCATTGAATCCCTGTGTGATAGTCCAATGGAATACATTGAATGAAGCCAATACTACATGTCCCAGAATCATTTACTGTGGTACATTAAAGTCTAACTTTGCAATCTCGGTTTCCTCGTGACATAGAGCCCTTTTTGTGAATTTCATTTTACAAGCTATGTTCTTTCAATGCTGAAAAGAATAGTGAATTTGCAGATGAGGACTAAAGAGCCCCACCAGCATTGTGAGGATCTCAGTAATATGTCCCAGGGTTGCTTCAGGTTACCATTCGTGTACAATATCTTATGTGTGTGTTAATGTTTGTATCAACATTTTCCCAAAGTCAATGGTCACTGGGTAGTTCTCTGGTATTTTCAACTGCTGGTGCATGACTGTGTGTGCTCTTGCACTAATCATAGAGCCCATATTTACTAAAAAGTCATGCAGTGCAACACAGCAAGACAGCTTGCTGTTCTGTGTGACAGAGAGAGAAGAGAAATGCCCCAAATCTACTAAGAATTGATTCCAGCTCTCTTCCTGCGCTGGAGAAATGCTTCAGCCTAGTGCAACACAGGCACCCTTTCGCCTTGGTGCAAAGATGCGTGTGATACAGGAAGAATTATTTTTGTGCACTTTTCTACACCAAAATAATTCTCAGAGACATTCCCCTCTTTCTATGTCTGCTGCAGAATACAGCACATGTAGAAAGAGGAAATAGCTAGGATAAATTATGAAATATTTCTCCTCTTTCTACCTCTGTTAGGATGGCATACTATTATGACACAATCCCAAGTCTACTGGTCTTAGTAAATCTGGAAATGCACCAAAAACCAGGGGTGGATGCGGTGGGACAGCCACACTCCTGCCATGGAATGCCTTTCCAATGGTGATCAACACAGGGCAGTGACTTGCACTGCCTTGCATTAATCAGGATTTCCTAAGCCATGCAGAGCCGCGCAAGGTGGCTTAGTAAATCTGCTTTAAGGGCTTGCAGTGCCTTGCGTGACACCACAGTGACGCAAGCCCTTAGTAAATCTGGGTCAGAGTGTTAAGTATTACTTTTTGATTATTCAAATGATGGAATGGTGAGCACTTGAGGCTTAGTCTAGTGCTGCTTTGCATTACTCTACATCAAGGGAGTGTTCCATGGATTGTGCATGGACGTCGCTATGCTTTTTGACACTAAACCATTTTTACCAGCCGCGGGCCGTGGAGGGTGTTACGGTGGGGCAGGGAGGTGGGGAGGGGGAGGGGCAGGGTGGAGAGGGCTAAAAACCGGCACATGGATAATTACAGGTAAGTAAACAATTTAATTAATAAAACGAATTTCGTACCGCGCACTGCATCGCAAAATGCGATGCAGTGCGCGCTACGAAATTCGTTTTATTAATTACATTGTTTACTTACCTGTAATTATCCATGTGCCGGTTTTTAGCCCTCTCCACCCTGCCCCTCCCCCTCCCCGCCTCCCTGCCCCACCGTAACACCCTCCACGGCCCGCGGCTGATTTTTACTAACAATAGTGTCATGTTGTGAAAGCAGTAGCGCTAGGACCTGCGTGTCCACTTAGAGGTAGGGCCAAGGGTAGGCGGGCGGAAAGGGAGGAGTTAAAGGGAAAGAGCCAGTTCGAGGATAGATTAGGAGTGCGGCAGATGTATGGAATAAAGAGAGTATAACCTCACAGCAGTGTCTGCGTCCTGTGTGCCCAGCGCAACACTGCAACTGGCGACGAGGGTGGGCGCCGTACCTGCGTTGTGTCTGTGCCTGCTGCGGAGGACCTGTGCATGCTGTGCGCTGTGAGGTATTTCATGCGCAGTCTGGGAGCCCACCCTGGCTGCATCTGCGGAGGTGCGTCGTTGCTTGAAGGACGCCCGACTGCCCTGCGTGTGCTGTGACGGCTGGTGAACCCGAGCTGGGAGCCCAACCCAGTCAGACTGCCCGATGTCGCCGTCTGGAAGGGACTGCTGAACGCGAGCTGGGAGCCCACCAAAGTCGCGCAGCCTGCCGCGGAGGTCTGTGTGGGTAGCCCTCACCTGCTGTGAGCGGCGGGTGTCTTGCAGCTGTCTCCGGTGAGTGTTACCGGCATTGCTGTGGTCCCGGGAGAAGGTGTGCTCCTCGTTTATGCTGCAAGGGAGCCAAATCTCGTGAGGCACGAGAATCTCGTGGCGGCCATTTTGGAGTCAGGCGCCTGGGCCAATACACTGTGAGGAACCTCCGGCGGCCATTTTAAAGTCAGGTTAATAGTCGAAAACTCATCAAACCTTGGCAAAATCACCTTGAAATTGCAGGAAAGTGGGCAGCAGTGATCTACACTAGGAGTGAAGCAGCTGTGGGGAAAGTCCCTTTGTAGTCCTAGTTGAGGCAGAGTATTTTCAAGCCTGCAGGATGTCAGGGTCTCCGTTGTCCCGACAGGATCAGGCGGCAGCAAGCACTGGTCTCATGGGTGTGCTAGGCGTGTCCTTTCTGCGCCGCCCAGAGCCATTGACTCTTGAAGCAGGCAGAGGCATGGGCTTCCGGTGGCAAGAATGGCTGGAGGACTTCCAAGATTTTATGAAAGGGTCGCACGTGACCGACGAAGGACAACAATTGATAGCGCGTTGCGCAATTTAATAGGAAAAGAAGTAGGGCAAATCATAAAAGAACTGCCAGCGGCTACTGCCTCTTCGTACTCTGATGTGTGTGAAGCACTTAACAGGAAGTTTTTACACAAAAAGAATGTCGACTATGAGAGATACACATTTAACCTGGCCTCGCAAGAGAAAGACTAACCTATGAGTGTATATATTATCCGTCTAAGACACCTGGCATGATGTGTATCTGAATCGCTACACCGGAGACTATTAAAGAAAAGCTATTCGCTGGATGAAATTGAGGAAATGACACGGGTGCATGATCAGGCGGAGGAGCACGCGAAGAAAATGGAAGCCGGGAAAAGTGAAAAACGCGAACAGGCTTTCAGACTTCAGTCTCGTAACACACGTAGACCGTCCCCTACGCCAACACGTTCCTCCAGATCCAAGACTCAACGTCACCCTGCAAGCCCTCGACGCCGCAGCTGGAGCCGCACCAACAAAAGGCATGAACGACAACTCAAGTGTTATCGGTGTGGCTATGATTTTCCTCATCTGGACACGTGCCCGTACTAGGTCAGAAATGTAGAAAGTGTGGAAGGGACAATCATTTAAAAAATGTGTGTGGAACCTCTCGTAAAGAAGGACAGCGAGGCCACAGGGGCTCACGTCGATCGTCGGGAAATCGCCACCATGCCACAGCAGTACGAGATCGTAGAGACTCGTCTACTGGGTCGACACAGTCCAGCTGTCACTCACGACGGACCTATCAGTCTCGACGCTCCTCGCCCAGAGAGTCCAGGTCACTATCACCTATCTCGCAGGACAGCGAAGAATACATATGCATGGTTGCGGACCTTGACAGACTAAAAAAATACCTGCGGCTTGAAATCAGAATTGGCACCCACTGGACCAAGTTTGTGCTAGATAGCGGAGCCTCTCTCAATTACATACCGGTGGCCGATCGAAGAATGAAGACACAACCTCAGCTAAGTAAAGCCCATGTACGAGTATACACATGGATGTCCAAGAAGCCACTCCCTTGTCTTGGAAAGTTTCCAACAGATCTCACATATCAAAATCACACTGTACAGGCTTACATTCATGTAATCGATGGGCCAGAAGCTGACTGCCTGTTAAGCCTACCCACGGCCTAGCGATTAAAATTGGTGGACATTCTGTACAAAGTGGATCATGAACTTAACGTCGTTCAGAAGTTTCCCAAGCTATTTAATGGACTATGAAAAATGACCAACTGTCAGATTCGGCTACACATCAATGAACGAGTATCTCCAGTGGCTCAACACCACAGGAAGATTCCGTTCATTCCTCAACGAGCTGTGGAAAAGGAGCTTCACGACCTGCTCAAAGCTGACATCACTGAGCGGACAGACGGACCAACTCCTTGGGTTTCTCCTGTGGTAGTAGTGCCCAAGAAGGGTGAAACCAACAAAGTTCGTCTGTGTGTTGACATGAGGGCGCCCAACACCGCCATAGAGAGAGAGCAACACCCAGGACCTCACATTAGTGACAAGATTGCATCACTTAATGGGGCAAAGATATTTTCAAAATTGGATCTCAACAAGGGGTACCATCAACTGGAGTTACATGAACGGTCACGATACATCACGACCATTTCAACACACCTTGGCCTCTTCAGGTATAAGAGACTTAGGGTCACATTAGGATGGCGGGCGGCCCTAGTGGTAAACGGGACCGCCCGCCTAAAGGGCGGGGGTCCCGAATTGAGGATTAAGATGCGCCCGCCACACAGGCGGGCGCTTTCTGTATATTTACCATTGCGGCGGGCGGAGCTGAAATCTCCGCCCTCCGCAATGGTAAAAATGCACCTTTTACATTTCAAAGCGCAACATGACAGGCACTGCGCGGTGCCTGCCATGTTGCACCTTGAAATGAGGGGGGGGTACAGGTCCCTCCCGCCATCCAAATCTGGCGGGGGGGAATTGGGCTGATGATGTCGGGCAGATTTCCTCCGCCAGGCTGGCGGCGGAGGAAATCCGCCCGACATCATAATGCCCCCCTTAGTTTTGGTGTATCCTCGGCTGCCGAAATTTTTCAAGAGGCTATACGGAAAACGATTCATCATGTTCCTAATGCCCTGAATTATAGTAACAACATTTTAGTATATGGAGCCAGTACACAAGAACATGACACGGCTCTGGAACGCGTCTGCCATGCCCTGATGGAGGCTAACCTTACCTTGAACAAAGACAAGTGCAAATTCCACAAACCAAATCTGAAATTGTTTGGGCATATATTCTCAGGTGCGGGGATGAGACCTGACCCCGACAAAGTGGCTGCCCTGAATGACACTCTGAGCCCTTGTGATGTGGGGGACGTACGTTCCTTTTTAGGGATGGCAAGCTATTGTGCGCGATATATCAGGGACTATGCCACAATAAGTTATACCCTGAGGACACTTAATAAGCAAGGTCAACCGTTTCAGTGGTCCTCTCAGTGCGAACAAGCCTTCAACGACATCAAAAAGGCAGTCAACTCAGCTGAAAACATGGCATAGTTTGACCCGAAGAAGAAAATGGAAATCACAGTGGATGCGAGTCCCGTAGGACTAGGAGCCATACTGGCCCAGTACGAGAGTGAAGGTGATCAGAAGTACATCATAGCGTATGCCAGCAGGAGTCTAACGGTGACGGAGAGGGCTTATTCTCAGCCAGAAAAGGAGAGCTTGGCAGTGGTCTGGGCATGCGAGCATTTCCACGTATTTATTTACGGAAAGCACTTTACGCTGATCACGGATCATCAAGCTCTAATCACCATCTTTGGCAATCCCCGGGCTAAGATGCCACCAAGAATTGAGAGATGGGGTCCTCGTCTTCAGGAATATACCTACACCATTGTGCATAAGCCAGGGAAGGCGGCAAATCCTGCTGACTACATGTCTCAACACCTTAAGGCGACAATCCCGTCTAATCAATCGCTTGCTGAGGAGTACATACACTTCATGGTGGCTCAGGCCAGGCCGCCGGCTGTCCCACTCGAAGCAATCTGTGAAGCTACTCAGGAAGGTGCCACTCTACAGGATGTCAAACGTAGGATACAAACCAACAGCTGGAGACATCTAGAAGACAAAAGTCAAGGTGATCAGATTGACACTCAGGAGCTGTCTTCTTTCAAGCACGTCCAGGAAAAACTGTTGATCGCTGCAAAGGGGTTGGTTTTACGAGACAGTCGAATAGTGATTCCAAGACAATTGCGTCAAGGAATTGTTAATCTGGCGCATGAAGGTCACAAAGGCATTGTGGCCACCAAGAGAGCCCTGAGAGAAAGGGTTTGGCTCCCGATGTTGGATCAGATGGTTGAACTAACCCTGAAAGACTGCCCACAATGTCAGCTGGCGAGCTGTCTGGACCCTCCAGCTCCATTGCAAATGTCCAAGTTGCCAGAAGGTGTGTGACAACAGATCACAGTCGAGTTCTTTGGGCCGTTCAAGTTAGGACAGTACATTCTGGTCCTCATGGATGGGTATTCACGGTTCCTCATCGCACAACTGATTGCATCCACCAAAGCGTCTAGTACCATACCAGTTCTGGATGAAGTATTTGCTGCCTGGGGCATTCCAGAAGTAGTAACGACGGAAAATGGAACTCCATTTAATAGTCAGGACTTCGCTGATTTTGCCAAACATCTCAACTTCAAGCATCGCAAAATCACGCCGCTTTGGCCACAAGCTAATGGAATGGTAGAGCGATTTATGGCCACAGTCAAGAAAACCATCCAACAAGCTAAGCTCACTCAGAAGAGTTCTCAAACAGCGCTCACTGAAGTGCTGCGAGCTTATCCGAACACGCCACACTCTACTACAGGCAAGTGTCCGGCCACACTCATGTTGGGCAGACCAGTGCGCACTAGATTGCCCATGATAGACTCACATGAAGGGTCGATGTCCCAGGATTCGGACCAGGAAGAAATTGCCGTCATGGACCAAGTAAAAAAGGAAAAGGTGAAGATCTATGCGGATGAACACCGGAATGCCGCACCTGCATCGAATAAGAAAGGTGACTGGGTGCTGGTGCAGCAGGATCAACAGAGGAAAACGGACTGTCGATATTACGAAACCCCACTGAGGGTCACTAGACAGAAAGGAACTATGATTACGGCTGAAACAGAGGGCAAGAGAGTCACCCGAAATGTGACACATTTTCGAAAGTGTAGCCCAAGAGTACGAGAACTGCTGACTGACTCTGCTCCAGAAGGACAGGGAAATGAGGAAATGTCCACTGGTGAGCTACAATCCCTATTAGCTCCAGATAGACGCAAGGCAGATAATCCTGACGGTCAGCTGCGACCCCAACGAACCATCAGAAAGCCGTTGCGCCTGATTGAAGAATTGTAAATATTATGTTTAATTACGTGACAGGAAAAGAGTCATTTCTACATGCATTTCAGTTTGTTTCTACAAAGGGGGAGATGTAATGTTGTGAAAGCAGTAGCGCTAGGACCTGTGTGTCCACTTAGAAGTAGGGCCAAGGGTAGGCGGGCGGATAGGGAGGAGTTAAAGGGGAAGAGCCAGTTCGAGGATAGATTAGGAGTGGGGCAGACGTATGGAATAAAGAGAGTATAACCTCACAGCAGTGTCTGCGTCCTGTGTGCCCAGCGTGACACTACAAATGGTAAATAGGGTTTTTGTGCCAAAAAATAACACCACTTTAAAACAGGAGTTAAAAGGAGAAATGCTTGTTTTTCACCTAACCTTTGTCCACTTTGCATGTGTGCTCCCCTGTACAGCGCATATCCGAAGTAGCAAAAGTTTGAAAGTTAGTCTAAGCAAAGTAATTTGTACTGGAATGGCACCCTTCAGTGCCAAACCTAAGCAGGGCTCATGCAATCTGGCACCCTTGCACTATGGTGCAAATGTGTATGTGTGAAGTACGCCTGCCTGATTGTGTGCTACTCGAAGGAGAAAGCAGGACCTTGCCATATCTCTCTAAATACAACACTTTCCTGCTCTCTCCCTGCCACGCAAGGCAGTGCAGCAACTATGTGCTGAGCTACGTTCTGTGACATCTTTGTAAATCTGGACTTAAGTGTCAATTTCATTCACATTTTGAAAGAAATGAAGTAATATAAATTATTGATAGATTTCTCTATTGGACTGTCCATGATACATAATATTGAAATATTATTAACAGTCGTAACATGCTGAGGAGCATGATGTGAAGTTCATGAGATCAATGTCACTGATCAATATCCCAAGGAGGGATCATATTCTACAACACCCCTGGACAAATATAAATAATCACAGGTTTTCTATCCTAATTAACTCTATAATGGATGATCACTGCATAGACCCCTAATCTTAACATCGTATTTAATTTCTGAAGAAGTAAGCTGTCCATTTACCTTCCTTGAACGATGCAATACTGTAAGAGCTACTTAGTGTGTCAGATTATTAACTGGAAACCCATGCATTAGATGCTAGATTAAAGAGTTTGAACAACCACAGTTATTTTGTTTGCATTTGGCCTAATTGTCCAATATAAAGAGAGGTGATGTTGCGACAAGAGAGACATAAGAGAGGATTCCCTATTTATTTGATCAAAATATTTGTTTTTATTTTTCCTGTGATATTCGCAAGAAAACTATTTAGTCAACATGTGTTTCATCCCACCTTGCTGGTCCACCCACAGCTTCCTCAAGGCTCTGCCAATTTGTTCAAAAGTTGCTGCATTCCTTGATTGCAGTTATGGACAATGATCATTTTCCCTTCGGCTGTAGTTCCTTGTACTATTGTTCAGTTTGTGTTCTGTAGACCTTGGTAGCTTCTGTGTCAGGAAGCACTGATGAGTGTTTGGGATAAACAGCTGTCTAGAAGCCCTACTTACTGCTTCATAATACAGATTGACATCTAGCCACTCCTTTGTTTGCTTCATTGACAGATCAGGGCCCTGATGAAGGAAACCACTGTTTCTAAAGCTCCACCATTCTTTCCCCTCAGTTAACGTGATACTGTGAAAACCTCACACCCTTTGTGAGAAATATTCCTGCTTGGCAATGACTCACAGTGAATTCCATAGAAATATGGCATTTTAACCAATGGTTCCTTGGCTTACCTATGGTACTGATGGCTGATGGCCAAGTTCATCCTAGGAAAAAAACGCAGAGCTGTATTGTACAACAGAGGATCTGGATCATTAGATTGATGTGAAGTCAATATGTATTGTAACATTCAAACAGCAATAATTCACAATAATATTGTACACAGTGCTCTATAAGTCATATGTGAAAAAGTGCTTGTGCAGTGCATTTAGATCAAAAAGTGAATATCCAATCCATACACAATCATTTACAAAATGTAAACAATCTGGTCATATATACTGAAATATAATCTCTCATAGGTGTGCTTTGTTCATTTCTCCTTTGTTGCCCACTATGGTTATAAGGTACAGGCCAAAACTGATCGTCGAAGTTCGGCATCTTTTAGAAGGTGTGTGCTATGTCCACTTCAAAACGGGTCTTCATCAGGACATCACTAGAGCACCCTGTATGTGAAATTAATACAACATCAGACTCCATGTTTTAAAATGTAATTAAAAAGTGTCTTATTTGTTAGGTCCAGGGAGTGGCACAACTTGAGCTGAAATACTTGTAATTAGGATGGTTTCACATGTCCGTCAGTACCTCAGGTATGGCTTCAAATGATAACCACTACCATGTGAGGAACAAGTTGAAATTACTCATTAGACGTCTGCTTGTAGTGTGATGAAAATCATTCGATCAAATGTGCACTCACCCGAACTCCAAATCATTTAAAGACATATGTCACATCATTATTTTATAGCATCACATCCAGACTCAAAAACTACAAAAGGCGAGCACAATAGGACATCAGTAAATAACTCACCTTTCCATATCATGGTAATCACTGATCTCCATTAAATGTAACCAGAATTTGTGAATCTGACTCTTTTGCTCCCCTGTTTCTTTTAGGATGTCTATTCTTGGCAGAAGTGCAGGGACCACCACGTGCACAGATAAAGAAGAAGCTGCACCTTGAGGTTGACATCCAGCTTTGTGGTGACATCCTCCCAAGATGGCTGGTGGTGGTTGTGCGTTTTACGCCTGTCAGATGGGCATCTAATGATGTTGAGTTGCTTACCTTGGATAGTAAACTGTCTTGGAAGGGGCAATTGGAAAAGAATAGGATAATGTTGCTCCAAAATTCACTGCCGATATTGAAAAAATATGGGGCTAGTGTTTCTAAGGCTGTTTCTCTTGCTTTGGAGGTTTTTAAGTTTAAAGCTCAATCAGCCGTGCTCAATGGGGCAGAGATTTGGGGGCCATATTGCAAAAAAGAACTTTGAACGGGAAGAAAATAATTTTTTCCGGAAATCATTAAAACTCCCTACCAGAACGCCCTTAATCCCAGTAGTTATGGATCTTAATACCAAACGTACTGATTATCATGCATTATTAAGACAACTACTATTTTGGGTTCGGATTTGGTCAACTCCTGAGCTGTCTCACTACAGAGAAGGCCTGAAGGAGATCATGAAAATCGACCGAAGTAAGGACATTCCTTGGCTAAAACATGTTATATTGTGGACGAAGAAGTTGGGCCTATCCCATTATTGGGAGGATCCATAACAGCTGATGTCATCTTGTAAGCAACATTTAAAGTCCACTTTTTGGGCCTACATGAATAACAACATGCTACATAGTTCATCTGTTGGGTCCTTAACCTTGAAATTCATAGCCTTTAAAGATGTCGCTCAATTTGAACCTTTTTTGGATGAGATACGTCCCCAGCTAGCGAAATCCCTAATTCTGCAGTTTAGATATGGGGTTTTACAAACAAATGCAAATATATCTAGATGGGGGCAAAAACAAGGTGGACAGTAGTCATGACTGGTGCTCCTTATGTACAAAAGAGGTTAAAGAAAATGATGCGCATATACTCTTTTTCTGTCCTGCATACAAACCAGCCAGGAAACGATGGATTAGGTCTCTCTGTAGGAATTTGGGTGTAGAAGTTGCAGTGAGGCCGAACGCATATTGAAGACTGATACGTCACAACTAGTCGTCTTCTGTGTAAGCAGGTTTCTATTCAATGTATACTTGATAAGGAATAAAGCTGGGTTAAAGCTTTAGCGTCAAAAGTTTACACTACTCTACCAAATGTTGTGTAGAAGAGTATTGCACTTGCACTTTCCAAATTGGTTGTGTTTACTGTGATTAATGTCTCGTCCCCCTGTGACAGCATTTTTTTTGTAGTTTTTGATTGGATACATTTTAACATGATATAAAATGCCTAGTTTTTAAATGTTTTTTTAAAATGTATTTATGATGATAGATAGGTTTTATGGCCTATTTGGAACAGATCGTACAAACTGTATAGCAATTGGTGCCCTTTTTTCTTGTACCCCTCTTGGATTAATTTTGGAATTGTTAAATTGTATTTTAATGTATCTTTTATGGTTGCAATTGACCGAAATAAAGATTAATTAATGAATGAATATCACTGTAATCACTGATCTCCATTAAATGTAACCAGAATTTGTGAATCTGACTCTTTTGCTCCCCTGTTTCTTTCAGGATGTCTATTCTTGGCAGAAGTGCAGGGGACCACCACGTGCACAGATGAAGAAGAAGTTGCACCTTGAGGTTGACATCCAGCTTTATGGTGACATCCTCCCAAGATGGCTGCATACAAACCAGCCAGGAAACGATGGATTAGGTCTCTCTGTAGGAATTTGGGTGTAGAAGTTGCAGTGAGGCCGAACGCATATTGAAGACTGATACGTCACAACTAGTCGTCTTCTGTGTAAGCAGGTTTCTATTCAATGTATACTTGATAAGGAATAAAGCTGGGTTAAAGCTTTAGCGTCAAAAGTTTACACTACTCTACCAAATGTTGTGTAGAAGAGTATTGCACTTGCACTTTCCAAATTGGTTGTGTTTACTGTGATTAATGTCTCGTCCCCCTCTAACAGCATTTTTTTTGTAGTGTTTGATTGGATAAATTTTAACATGATATAAAATGCCTAGTTTTTAAATGTTTTTTTAAAATGTATTTATGATGATAGATAGGTTTTATGGCGTATTTGGAACAGATCGTACAAACTGTGTAGCAATTGGTGCCCTTTTTTCTTGTACCCCTCTTGGATTAATTTTGGAATTGTTACATTGTATTTTAATGTATCTTTTATGGTTGCAATGGACCGAAATAAAGATTAATGAATGAATGAATATCACTGTAATCACTGATCTCCATTAAATGCAACCAGAATTTGTGAATCTGACTCTTTTGCTCCCCTGTTTCTTTCAGGATGTCTATTCTTGGCAGAAGTGCAGGGGACCACCACGTGCACAGATAAAGAAGAAGTTGCACCTTGAGGTTGACATCCAGCTTTATGGTGACATCCTCCCAAGATGGCTGGAGGTGTTTGTGCGTTTTACGCCTGTCAGATGGGCATCTAATGCTCTTGAGTTGTTTGCTTACAAATAGAATTACATACACTATTGATATGTAAAAGGCTGTTCTTTCTAGTGTCATCCAAAATAAATCCTTGTTGTTGCCTTATTAAACACAGATTCGTTTTTTTATGTCAGCACTGGCAGGTCATCGACAAAGAAATTTTCAAAGGTTGATTGGACAGTTTAAAAGTGCTGAAGCACTGGCCTTAATAGTCCAGCAATCCTAAATGAGTATTTTGTTTAAAGGTCAATTATACCTCTGTGTTACCCTAGAAAAGGCACAACAGGTTCTTCAGAATGTCATAAAATATAAAAATTGCTGAGTTCAGCGTCTAATGTTATACGCATAGCACGCAGCACTTTACAGTTTTGCATGCTGTGTTGTGAGTTGAATATTAGAACCTCTATGAACATCATGTATAGATGATATATAGATTTATGTGTACCTTGCACTAGATACCTTCTAAATTTTAACGACCCAGCGATATGGGGCTTTGTGATAGTTATGTATGGCCTTTGTGGGGTGGATCCTTTTTAAGCCTGATATTTCGCACACAGCACTTTATATTCCTTATGCTGTTAATATTGGATTTTTTATGATGCTTATGCGATACCTGGGTCTTCATGCATTTGACGTGATATCTTGTACTTTGGACTTTTTTTGCACTTGGTTGTTAATGATATATTTTTTTTAGCCCAAACCATTGGCAGTATATTCTGTTCCTCCCTGGAGCACTGTTCTGTGATAATGTCATTTTCTTAGACTGTCCATGGTCAGGGGAGGCCCACTGAGAGCATGGACAGGTGCTATGTCAGGGCACAACAGTAAACAGAGTGGGTTGAGAGGGAGGACCTTGGGCACTCCTCCCCTTCAATCCGGATGGGTTTGCAGTTAGGAGAGGAGGGGCAGGGTGGGACTCTAGCAGAAAAAAGGAGCACTTAAATAACCAAGAAGTTCATAAACTGTATTATTTTTCAGATCTTGGCAAGCTTTATCCGTGCAGGTGATAAGGATGGGTGTCAAAACAAAAACGAGAGGTTGACGTCAGGAGGGAAGTCCCAGAAAGCTTATTTATGCATCCCATGATACAAAAATTGAATATTATTTCATGTAATGTCAATGGGTTTATTAATAAGCGTAAGGATGAAGCTATGATGGACTTGCTGTTCACATTCAAGCCATAAGCGATTTGTCTTCAATAGACTCACCTTAAAGACAACCTCCCAACTTGTTCATACACAAGAGATATTCCAATTAATGTTATGCTTCGGCAGGGCCTGCCATAAGGGACGTAGCAATTTTGTTAGCCAATACAATTAATTGACAACTTTGTGATGTTCTCAGAGCTGTTAAAGGGCGTTGGCTATAGGTCAAAGTGGCAGTCGAAAATAATTTGTTAAATCTGGCAAACTATTATCACCCCATCACTGAAGATACCAAGCCATTAATTCAACATAATAATCTAGCATTGGCGGTAGGTCTATTGATTGGGGGGGGGGGTTATTTTATACAAGATTCTTCTATTTAGTACCTCACACCTCCATGTTCTGTGAGGACATCTTTTGGTTTAGCACAACTTTAGCTTTCTATCTCCATTGCATTCTTGTGTTACTACATCTTTTGGCTCTATATAGTGCAACTTCAGCTTCCAAGCAATTGTATTCTCCTTACAGTTCACCTGTTGGCTGTATAGTAAAAATGCAGCTTTCCTGGTCACAACTTGGTTGCCAGTAGCAACCACATGGTGCTCTGGGAAAAAGGAGGACCGTCCATGAAGTCTTTGGGTTGTGGAGAGACTTAAGTCTCCTGGTCCACCAATGACAAAGGTAAAACAAAAATGCAGTGCAAAAAAAAATTGCTTTGTCTATACAATCCTTGAATGAGATAATGAATTAAATGCGTGATGACAGAGTCTGCCTTTCAAATGTAAAATAGTTCCTTGTTTGTTCAAAAAAGAAGGAAAAGGACCTATCTAAGCTGACTTGAGAACAACATATTACTGTGGGACAGATGTGTTTAACAATAGTGTAAGCCAATAGTGGAAGAAGGCTGACCTGAAGCTCAATTCTGTATGTATGGTGTATGAGTTGAATACAGTATTTTTGCCAAAAATGTGTAAGCAACATTACACACCAAACCTAATAATGGTGCAAGTACTATTACACAAGAAACCTAGAAATGTCCATATATTCTCACCTTTTAAGACATTTCTAATACATTCAATATTGCTATTTATAAGACTCAGTTCAGGCCATACCTATTGGCTTTGCCAATGCTTTTCTATATAGGATGCAATAGAACCCAAGAGGCTAATTCGAATCAGGATGGAGGAGGCTGGGGGGCATGAACAGAAAGAGGAGAAGAGATCATTTGATAAGTCATGCTCCTTTTAAAATTCATTTAATTCAGCAATAAAAGGTACCAAACATGCCTAAACTTACATTTTCTGTTTCTGCTCTTTGACCTGACTCTGCTCTATTTTCTAATTCTCCCCATTGATCTGTGGGTGATATACAAACATCTCCTTGTCTGAGTGGCCAGAAAACCTTGGGAGATATGTTGCAATGCAAATGTAAAACCAAACATGTGATGGTAAGCTCTGCATTAGTCTTTCAATTTGAAATACACTTACAGTGCATTCTTATCTGGGAAGGACTTTGGCTTGTTTAGATAACCCCATGTAAAAGTGTCTGAGTCACTACAACAACATAACTAGGCCATCAATGTCGAAGAGGTAAGATTGTTGCTTCGAGCATCCAAAAGAACAGGCAAATGGCTCAATGAAATATGACAATACAGCATACCGAGACGGGCGTGGACCTTTAAGTGACTTTCAGACGAGGAAGCACAAAAGGTAAATATGTATGCTTGTTTTATGTAGAGACTGGAGACTGAAATACATTACCCATTGTGACATTGTGGTGATTTCACAGCCAGCACTGCAAAACACCCTGTCATATGTGATTAATTCTCACATACTTTTGCTACGTCCTCTATATGCCTGCCTCCTTGTTTGTTTTGGAGTCATATGCTTTTTTTTTAAATCACAGATAAAGAAAATTGTCCACAAGTACAGGAGCTTAACCATAACCAATACCAATATGTATGGCTGAACTGCTGTAATAATTGGTAATTACAGAGCTAGGGCCTGGTCTGGCAGTTCAGATTGGGACCCTCTTATTGGAACAGGACTAAGACTAATTTGGTGGTACGGTGGGGAAAAAACAGAATGAAGGGGGATGTAGTTAAGATTAATTCAAGCAATCCACCCTTCATGTTTTTGTTTTCCTCAGAACAACGCCTAAAGTGAGACAGGTATATCCACATATGGCTCCACTGTTTCCTGGGTCCTAGGACTCAAGCTGCATCCTAAAGATGAGTTCCAAATATATCAAAACCATTCTGGGGGTGCCTGTGCTTCTATTCAATGGAGATATGGCGTGGTAGTAGTTCGGTCCGGACTGTTTTTAGTGAAGCAGGCGGAAAGCTGAATTGTGTATAGCTGGTTCCTGTCAGAGTTGGCATGGTAGGCATACAATATGCGGCAGGATTGTGGCTCAAAGTAATTACTAGTGGTTGCTTTCCTTAGTCTCATGCATTTGTTGACATTTGTTTGAATTAACCCTTGAAGGTTTGGTTGCGTAGCACTGTTTCACATTCCACTGGAAAACATCCTTTACACTGCAGTCAATACCACTATATGCCTTTACACCACAGTCAGAAGAAATCTACTCGAGCGGCAGAAAACAACCGCTTGCACTGTGCAAGATGCGGTTTGCACTGATTGGACAGTGCGGACAAGCGTCCGGCACTGTGCAATCAGTGCGAACAACATTTTGCACAGTGCACTACGCAGTTCATGTAGATATGCGTAGCGCTACTATGTGAACTACACCAAGGGTTAAACAGAGCATGTTGAGGACTTGACATTTCCATGGACAAATCTTGGACTGGCATGCAAGTTGGATTAGTATGCCCTATGGGCTAATAAAAGTCAGCATACCGGTTTCACATGCAGTTGGCCCACCAATGGCACAAGTACGTGTCTGTATACCACATAGGGGACATTCCTGTTTCAACACTATTGTATCTCATATGCGCTCGATGACCTGTGCCAGCAGAAACCTTTAACTATATCAGGCAACTTGAGCAAGATGCATCCACACACTATCACTTACAGATCCACACATGAAACACCAAACTGACATGTACAACCAGCGACAATGGGAATATCGAGTGGTTAACACAGATGTTCTTGTGGGAATACTGGGGCATTCCTTAAATTCATACTGAGGAGGTCTGCACTGTGGGTCGTCACCATTCGAGAACCAATTGAATGAAAGAGAGATGCAAAAATAAGGTGGTGGAACAAGGTGAAATGACTCAATGGCTGCATCATTAATGACACTCATTCCGCATAAACCAATACTCATTTCTATAAAAACTTCTTTTCAGAAACACATTTTCTTGCCTAAAAGGGAGAATAGGGTTGCCAATTTTGTACAATATGGTGTACCCACAGTACAGCCACTTCCCAGAGAGCATCAGGTTACAATGTGGATTGAAGTGTTATTAAGAAAGCATAGTGGTTCACTGACACCAGAACACACTCATGTTAGCATGCCATGTATGTCCTACAATTGAGTCAAATATATTCCACCCTGGGAGTTAGCACTTTGTATGTTGGTGTGTTGTGGTGTTACTGTATTGACAAGAGACATTTGGCAAAACAGGAACAGTTGAATTAATCAAACACCATGTCTGGGAGCACAATTACAGAGTTGAGGTCTGAGGACAGTCTCAAAGTACAATTGTTTTGAGTGTCTTTGTAGGAAAGTAGGATCTGCTTCTTATGATTTCCCCCACTTTTTTGCCTGATGTAATGCTGCTTTTGACTAGTCTGACTGGGATCCTGCTAATTAGGGCCCCAGTCTATCTGCTTTCTTCCTCAATTGGTTGTGTTCAGTACCTAGTTACATCCCAAATTGGATACTGGGGTACCCTTGTTAGTCACTAGTATGTGGTACCAATGTACCCAGGGCATAGGTACCCCAGAAGTCTCCCATGACCTGCAGCATTTATTGTGCCACCCATGAGAGACCATTCGAAATGGAACAATAGGCCTGCCATTGCAACCTGTGTAAGTTGGTGCTTGCACCACTTACTAAAGATATAGGTTTCCTATATCTTGGGTCACTGCACTTAAAACGTATAAGTCACCGCTATATCAGGCCTTGACAATCCTGAAGGCAAGGTGATTGGTTCTAAGTGAGAGGGTTCCCCTGCATGAGCAGAACACCCCTGCAGCCTAGGGAGTCCATTCTCCTGGGTTGTCAGTGAAGCAGGTATATACTATATAGAGGGGCACTGTGTAAATACGTGATGACCATCTCGAAATTTGCTGCAATGAATTCTATCATGTTTGATATCAATAATGTTGGAATCATACCCCATACCATAAACGGTGTGGGAGGTATGTATCCAATCCCTGGGAGTGCTCTCTGTTAGGCTTTCAGTGTTCCCGGTACCAGCCCTCTCGAACCGCATAGCACAAAATGCTTGCTGCCAACCAGAGACACATTACGGCTCTCCTGCTGCTGAGCCGAGCTCAAGCAGAGGGGAAGGTGGAACAATAGGCATCCTGTCACAGAGAGGATCGACCACCTCCCAGACAGGATTTCGTGTATTAGGGCTGGGTAGGTGCGATTGCCAGCGCCAGAAGGTCTACATGAGGGGCACATTTGGCATCCCTGTGCATAGTCCAGTTCAAACCAGTCCTGGGGGTCATTGGCTCCTGCTCTGCTTGAAACTGGACAAAGGACATGGGAGTAAACACCCCCCTATCCAGACCCACCCCAGGGCGGGTCCCCTGAATCGTCCCAACCATTTCCCTAGGGTACTTAAGGGCTTACCTGGGTGTGGGTCCCTAGATTCATCATGGGATAAGATTGAGATCAAACACCACTGCAATTCTACTGTCTGGGCACTCTGGAATTTGCTGGACTTTGTTTAGGCCTTACTTCATCTCCCTTCCAGCCTGCTGCATCGTCTGTGCCTGTGCATCATATTGGAACCTGCCAAGGCCTGTGAAGTATCAACGACAACCAAAGTAATCTCCCTTGGAGTGAACCAATCACTCCCCAGCATTTGCAGGCACCGCAACTAAGTCGACCGGTCTTCGGATCCTGAGCTGCTCTGGAATCTGTGGGCTCTGCAACATAGGTGGTAGTTTTCCAGAGCTCCTGAGGCCTACTCTACCCCCTCCCCAAGTTTGAGGCCAGTGTTCCTCGTGGGGGTTGAAATAACTGAACCCCTGTGCACTGTGTCCAACTTGCATTTGCAAATCCTTGTTGGCATTGTCGCCAAAATGAATTTGTGCTCCAAGTAGCCCCAACCTCAAGCACCTCCAGTGGCCATAGTCTTTAGCTGCTCCACACCGTGTGCATCGTGGCCTGCATATTTTGGTGAGCTGCTTGAGGTCCTTTTGCAACTCCAGTGCGTCCGGCCTGTGGGTCCACTTGAGGGTCACACTTGTTTCTTTTGGGCTTCCCTGATTTCTCGGGGCCTGCCCCAACTCCCTTGCTTTTGATGAGTCCCCTGGACCTTGCTGGTCCCAACGTTGCTCCTTCTTTGATTCCTGCATTGGTTACATTTGTTAAGGCATGTTGATGCTCTCGCCGGAGACCGACCCCTCAGCACTGGACATCCTTTGTGGGACAGCTGGTATCTGGTTCCTGGTCATCCTCAGCATTGCCAGGTCCCCACAGCTGCAGAGTCAAGGTCATCAACATCATTCCTGAAACACCGGAATTCCGAGGGCATTCGTCTTCCAAGTCTCTGTCACTCTTGAGTGACATAAACTCTGTCCCCTCTGCTTTCAGGTACTCTTCTTCAAGAATCCATGTTTAGATTCCCACAGACACTTTCTCCTCTTCCAGCAGTGGCATTTTCCTGAATCCTCCATTGGGTTCGACAGTGGTTTCCGACATCACTTCATACCTACAAACCCGGCTTCCCTGGTGTAGGTAACATGGGTACTAGGGTATTGGGTGGCTCTCCAACCTTCTGTCTTCCACGGTTCCACGGTGTTTCTTCAGGGTCCACTGGGAAGGGTCCTTAATCTTTAAAAATCCAACCGCGACTTGTAGTTCTTAT
This sequence comes from Lissotriton helveticus, assembly GCF_964261635.1. Lineage (NCBI taxonomy): Eukaryota > Metazoa > Chordata > Amphibia > Caudata > Salamandridae > Lissotriton > Lissotriton helveticus. The sequence goes on along the minus strand of NC_136068.1, from coordinate 283,209,928 downwards.
ACCCATTTCTTAGTATATGAATTTGTCCACCCCCCCGGGACCCACTGTGTATTAGTTCTATTTACTGTGATTTCTGTGCTAAAGTATTGTGTGCTTTGTGTCTATCTCCGTGTAGGAGATACTGTAACACACTCAATAGTGTTATATAATAAATACATATTTTTATAAATACTTGTGTGGTTCTTTTTAATTTAATCTGTACTATAAGATTGCATTCTGTTAAAACAAGCTGTTTTACACTCCTTCAAGACTAAGCCTGGAAGCTGCTCTCCACAGCTCCCACTTAGAGTGCTTTCTAAGGTTGTCTAAGACCTCTTAAATCACCATAAGGGTTGTCTGGACTGGTGCAAGGTGCCCACTTACATTAGTGGACATCATATACCAGACAAACTTCTCACAGTCTTTATATATATTTCTTGGAGCATCAAAAACAATGTATAGATCCTGCTTTGGGAGTGGGATGTAGGCCTAGTCAGGGAGTCATAAATAAATCATTCCCACCTGATGGCAAAGGCAGGTGGGTCTCAGCCTTGTGTGGACACAATGAGGGCCAGTGGGTAACATGTGGAGATGTCCAGCATGTGGAGCACGTGATCACTGTGTTCTGATTGACTGAGTGTTCCTCACTTCATGTGTCATCTAACTTTATCATGTTTTCGGACCTTGCGCCCCTTGGGCTAGGTGCATTTTATTGGGGCCAATCTCCCCGGACCATTGTGGTGTCCCTGCTTTACATCAGACTAATATTGGTTTTTCCTGTTCACACATTTGTCCTGTTGGTTATGTGCCACCCCACCTGTGATCTGCCTAGGTTGCAGGGCCTGCCTGACCACGTATTTCTGACGTGGAGTTGATGGAGCGGTCATATTGGGAGATTTCGACAACAGTGATTTAATTTCATTTTTGTACATGCATGTATCCTTTTGTATATCAACATCAATATTAACATTCCCACCTCTAGTTGAATTTTCAACTACATCATTTACCCCATACTTCATGACAGTCACATTGTTAGGGGCTTGTTGTGTTTCAGTTTTAACTGTTACTGCTACCCTATTAATGTGCATTCTACCCAATTGAAGACTGTGTTTTTACTTGAAAAAAACCACACAAGAACAGTATAAAAATGAGAATAGGCAGCAGGGGCACCTCCCTCCTCGCACATGTTGGTTAGTAAATGATGCAGTGATTGGATGGCAAGAGTCAGAGTTCCATTGTTCATGTTGTTGCCTGGGATGAACATGCAAAAGGACGCACCGATTTTGGCACTCACCCCTCCCTCTATTGAGGTCATCAAGTCCAACACATACCAATCTTGCATCACCATAAGGTGGATGGCCCTTAGTTCTTCCATGATTGCATTAAGACCAAGCTCAGTACTTTTCATAATTTTCATCATTTCCCATCCGATTATTTGCAACTAATGGGCGTTTGCTTTTGTCTGCACTGTGAAGAAGGGTATGGACTATGGACCCTCCCGCATTGACCTATGTGTCAGAAAACTGTCTGAATTCCTTCAAAATGTCCTTGAACTGAGACCAGTCAAAGTAATCACCAGTTCTTTTTTCTCGAGCCTGATGCAATAGAGTTGTTTTGTTCTGTAGCGAATGTTTGTACTCTGACAGATCTTCTCCGGGAATAATCAGGGTAGGGTTCCGTATGGTGACTAGGGAGCACAGACACCACCATTCGGGGATGGGCTGGATGTAGGCAAATTCACTGCTTTGCCAGTAGGTACCAATCAGCGTGGAGGTGCCCTGTTGCATGTCATGTATGTGCAGTATTGCGCCATAGTTCTAATTTGTGCTGAGGGGAATTGTTCATTAGCCTCTGAAACACAAGGAATACAGTGTACGTTTCAGTACAATTTGGGGTTGTCCCTTCCCTTCCAACCATGGGTACCTATCTATCTCAATGTCCCATATTTCCTGTCATGGGTTATCTATGCTGGTGTTGAACCTTCCCCTATGAAACTAATTTCCCTTTATATCCTCAAGGTGGATGGCCCTACAGTGTTACTCCATGTCTGGTGTCCATTTTCTATTAAAAAAGACTGCACCAGATACCCTAAGGGCCACCCTGGGACAACAGGCAGAAGCGGGAGGAGACATGTTTGAGCACTGGTGCAGTGGCTTTCCTACCTCCAAGATTATCTTCTGGAAAGTCTAGGGCCAAACAGTAACCTCCCCTATGATGCCCCACCTAGGCATCCCATCTAGCTCAGTCTGAATCTCGCTAGGATCGGTGAAGAGGTACAATGCTGTGGGATTGGTCTCATAATGGAGCACATTCTCTACTACTCTAAAGGGTTCTACTATTTGTTTTAATTTACCTTTATTCGATTTTAGACGGTTAAAATCACAAAAGCATACACAAGCATAAAAGCATTTTGAAACATTTGATATGATCATTGTACATTATCAGTTACAAAGTGCTTATTGTGCCTTCAGTTAATTTACATGGTAGTAGTGGCTAGACTATATTCACAATCAGATAGTTCATTTATTCTTTTTCTAACTCTAAGTATGTTTTTCAAAAAAACAGACATAGCAAAAATAGTTAACAAACTATCTAAAAATTGCAATTATAAAAAAGCTGGTCTACATTGTCTCCAACCTGCTTGTTTTAGTAAAGGAAGGATCCATCTAGTTCTTTCCCTTGCATAAAGTTTACAAAACAAAACAGTATCACATGGATGGTAGATTGTGATGACACTTTATCGCAAGGGCAACGGCAAAGCTCCCCGGACCAGTCATTAATTTCTGGATAACTCACAAGTCGATGGAAGCTGTTAAACCTAAAACGGGTTAAGAGATATCTATCTTATCCCTTAATACAGCATAAAAGATAGGGTTGAATATTGAACGTGATCATGGTCATTTGATGTTGCACTACCATACCTTTATTCATTTCCGAGACAGCTCTAAGAGACTCTAAATGAGTTACACAAATAATTTTGAGCTCCTTTCAAGGGATGGTACACATTTTCTCTGGTGAAAAATAATATTTCGTATGCTCTATGTCACAGAATTATTTTTAACGTAGTTCAACCACGTAATCTTTCCAGCATGGTCCAAGTTCATTGCATCCCTGATTATTTCTCTATTTAAACGTGCACTACTAGTGGTCCATCCAGGATGCCATAATAATACAGGTTACATTTTTATAATATCGGAGACATACGAGATACCCAGCTCACTATGACAATTAAAAACTGGAGAACTAGAGGGAACAGCTAAAATAAACCAAAGAGACGTCATGGTAACCCGACACTCCCGACCCAAAGATCGCAAAACTGACACATTTGGCCAAATAGATCTTAAGAAGTATAGCAGGTGGCCTTTTCTCCATTTTCTTAGAGAAGTTAACAACGCCAGCGGTCGATTTCATAAATAACAGACTCCTACTCCTCACTGCCGGACCCATGAGCCTGAATTTTCAAATAAAACACCCAGATATGTAAAGATATTTGTGGAGTCTACCCTATTGTCCCCTAGAGGAATGCTATTACATTTGTTTCTCCCCTTCCTACACGGCATTACAAATGTTTTTTTAGCATTTAATTTCAGGCCTAAGTTATCCATAATGCAAGAATACGTTTTACAGGCTTTCTGCAATGCGCGCCATCAGCACTGCGTTGTCTGAGTGGACAAGTGATACTATCGGGCGTCTGCAAAATTAGGGGGGTCCTGCGTCGCTCCTTCAAGCTCCGGCTCTAAGGCGTTGGTATATAGAGTAAAAAGAAACCGCGCAAGGACGCATCCCTGTCTCACCCCCCTATCCAAGCTAATCGTCTTCGGCCCCTCTTCTATTTTTATCCTCCCCAGGTGCTTTCAATCACGGCACCCGCCCGCACTATATATACCGCTTTTCCGCCGACTCTCCATACCGGCGCATTTTCTCGTCATAGGGGGAAGGAGTTTTGGCCGCTGCCTCCGTCGTGGTTCCCATCTAGTCTGAACCTACGGGTCTCTTCAGGTAAGTAAGGCACCCTGTCCTTTTCTTTCAACCTTTTTCCATTTTATTCGGATTCCTTACCGGTCTTTATTTTTTCCTACAGGCTCTCTGCCTTTTCATTTTCTTAAACGTTGCCCAGCACTTATGCGCACCAATGCTGCCCTTGCATCGTTAATGGACATGACTCTACTCCATATTTTGAGGTATTCATGAGTTTTTTTTGTGCAACACTCCGCATCACTTTGCGTGTTTATTTTCTTTTTGATTCAATGATTTGTTCTTGATTAAACTTAACAGGTCACCCAAATTGATTCCTAGTCCGTCTTGGAATATTTTTCATCTATACAGAGAGGCTTAACTAAGCTCTGTTTGAAACCCTGTAAAGGTACACCTTTCTTGTCTCTCTCTAGTTACGGATCACATTGGTCTGCACCGCTGGCCTGCCTAGTTGCACTCATTTGCCCTTTCTGTAGTTTTATATTTTTTATTGTCTAGCTGCGTCCCTTTCCCCCATCTAGTCTACCTTGTATTAATACAGGCTTTGTATAGGCTTGCTTTTTTGTACTTATGATTCTGTGTGATATGTTCAGTTTAGTTTCTGTCTTTTTTTTTAATCGCACAGATCGCCTTATTATAGATCCCTAGCCTGACTCTGTGTTGGCCTTATTTACCTCATTTTCCTGTTTTTGTAAATTGTTTTAGCGGTTATATGTACTGCTTGTTTTTTTCTGTTTGTAGTGGTATTTAAGTGTTTTTATATATCTTCCTTAGACACTTGGATGGTCTCATGGTATCGACCGGAACTGCTTGGGTCTCCCAGCTCTCTTTCTGAAAAGTTGTTTGGACTCATCACAGGCCCCTTAAAGTGTTATGCTCTGTATTTTGATCGTCTTTTGAGTATACCCCCTGGATTTTGCTATTGGTAGCAAATCATCTGTTTATCCCGTGAAATCTCCCAGTGGTCCCGCCCTTGTGGACCCCTTGGTAGGCTACCATTCTTGTCTTTTACACACTGACTGTATTGGTTTTGTTATGGTGGTGGCCCTTACATGCACTCGCTAGCTTCTTGAAACACCTGGCCATTCTTGGCTACACTCCGTGCACAATTTTCCTTGGCTGTCTTCATGATATGTATCTTGGGGTATAAGGATACTTTACCTCTGTGAGATGTGTGGACTTTGCCATTTGAATTTTGGTTCTTGCTGACTCTTCTCCTTGGCCTTTTTCCCCCCTCTCCTTTGCATATATGACATTTTGTAGTTTTGCTTATGTTGCTTTTTCTATCCACAGAATACCCACCTTCAGCCCTTGATGCCACTAGGACCGCTTTCCTCGCATCTTATGTCAGACGTTCTTCTCTGCGTCTGCCTGGTTTTTCCATCTCAAGTGCGCCCTGATGAAGGAAGCCTGTATTGGCACTTGTCCGAAACGCGCGTCGGCGCTTTTGTGTGTGATGATACGTATGTGATTGTTTGTGTATGAATCTGACTGTACATTAGGTGTGTTTGAGTGTATGAGTGAATGGATTTTGTGCCCTCTTTTTGAATTACTTTTGCGTGTCCTGGTTTTTATATTGTATTTTTGTATATGATTGAAAAACTTTACAGACATTATTTTATTGTCTAAATGAAACCAATTTTCTATGAAAACAATGTGTATATATAACAAATTAAAAATTAAAAAAAGTTTTCTTTGAATACATCTGTTTTCTCTGTGGTCGTGTGGGTTAGCTGAATGCTTGCTTAGATTGCCCCTACATTTAGGGAACACCCTTCTCCATGTTTTTTCTTTGTATTCTCGCCCTGGCGGGTTGTTCCCCTTTTGGTATTTATTTTTAGTTTCAGGGCCCCTCTGTTGTTTTTTCGACTGGTTACCCGGCATTTTTGCCATGAGGGTTAGATAGGTTCCCTCCCCCCCCTTTTTCCTTTTGCCCCCAGGCCTTGAGTCTAGCAAGAACTGTTTGCAAGGGGGACACCTTTGCTGGTCCCGATATATTTGAGTGTTATCTTGGCTCTTGTTTTTTGTTTAAATTTCTTTTCTCTAATCTACGCTTTACTGTGTGGCTTCACTGTGGCAAGTTCTAAGACTATCCTTTTACACTTACTTGCTTTTCTTTTGGGTTATTTCCCTTTGTTCTACCCTTTCTACCAGCTACTATGGATGCCATTAAAACCTTTGGGTTTAGTGAGGAAGATTTTACCAGGTTGCTTGGACCCACCACCTCATCTGAACAACCCTTCTCGCTGAACAAAGGCACAAATGATGAATGGCTTAAACTTCTTAATTTAAAAAAGAAATCAAAAAGGACCGAATCCCATGCAGACTTCATGATTAAATATCTCAAAGCTGGGGTCATCCCCAATGGGCTTCGCATCAGAAATATACCAGGCCTTTTTGTTGAATTGCGTCTTTTTCTTGAAAGATGGTCCCTCATTGCCAACCGTTGTTCGAGAGACCTCATGCTACTCATTATTGATACAGCTAGAGAGGTGGTAGCTGAACTGCTCAAAGAAATTGCAACTTTGGAGGAATCACTCCTAAAAAATTACGCAGTTGGGGATGCTAAACGGAAACTAGAAGAAGTTAATCTATAACTAGACTCTTTCAATGACTATATTGTCAAAAGAAAGACGGATAAACTTAAAAAAGACATTAGATATTTTTCAGAAGAGAGAGTTTATCCTTACCTACATGCCCAATATTACACCACTCGGGATTCCTACCAACAAGGTGACCGTCAACACTGGTCAAATAGACAAATACGGACCTTTTCTAACACCTCTGAATCAGATGAAGGTGGTTCCACCTCGAATGAAAATCCACCTGATAGAAGGAACAACTCTGATGGCCCTCAAAGATCCAACCGTTTTTTAGGGAATCGCCGAGGGACGAATCGGGTTCGATTTAGACCATCAGAGAGAGGGCAATTTCAGAACTCCGGCTATCAGCAGACGGGGAACCAGCAACGTTTTCTGGAAACGAGACAAAATCGTTATTGGAGAGATTAGAGACATCTACTGATCAATCTCTGATCCCCATCTTTAATCTGTCGAAAAAACCTCTAGAAAAAAGTACCATTGCTGTTCTATCCAAGGGACTATCTTTTGTCCCTAGTGCCCCTTTTAATGCCTTCGAACTTAACAAAGATCTACAAACTTTCTTCCGGAAAGTTCGGCTCAAGAAGTTTTTCTTGGGAAGAGAGTTTGAAGGAGAAAGGAACATCTCTGGGTTTAGACCAACCTCGGTGTTCACGCCCACCATCGAGCAAGTTGGCCCTGAGGTGGGAATATTCGAGAAAAGCGTCTGTTCCAAAATTACTAAACTCACTAAGTTCATTCCAAAACCCCCCTACAATCTCAATTACGATGAATATCAAGCCCTTAAACAACTGTCGGCTGATCGCTCTCTTACTGTTAAACCGAGCGATAAAGGGGGTGGTATTACAGTTCTTGATAGTGAGAACTACAAAGAACAGATCCTTCTCATGCTGAGTAATCAAGAACAATACCAGAAAGTTGCAAATTATCCATCGAAGAGAATAATGAATGAGATCTCTAATGTTACACACAACGCCATGCAGCGTGGATCCATTTGCAAATAAGAATTTGACTTTTTTAATAAATCATTTTTCAAAATACCAGTCCTTTATGGACTACCTAAGATGCATAAGAGCCTTACTTGTCCACCTTTTAGGCCTATTGTCTCTACGATTGGGTCTCTTACTGAGCCCCTTTCGAAATTTGTGGACTCCTGTCTTTCCCCCATTGTGAGTGGCCTTCCAGCATTTGTTCGTGATACTGGACACCTTATCACTAAAATCGAAGGGCTTGAATTCAATACTGATCTTGACTTCCTTGTCTCTATGGATATTGAGGCACTTTATTCCAACATCCCTCAAGTGGGCGCCCTTGAAGCTGTCAAGAAGATATTACAAGACTCTGAATGTCCTTCAGAGAAACTGTTTGTCCTAGAGTGCCTCGCGATTGTGCTCAAAGAAAATTACTTTGAGTTCGATAAAACCATCTACAAACAAATACTTGGCATCAGTATGGGGGCAGCATGTGCACCTAATGTGGCGAACTCATATATGGGGGTATTCGAAGAGAAATTTATCTACAATGAGGTGGCCCCATTTTTTGAAAATGTTACTAACTATAATCGTTTTATAGACAATATTTTTTTCATCTGGTGGGGACCACGAGAACAATTAGATGAGTTTATCCTATGGATAAACCTCTGTGACTTCCATCTTAAATTCACTGCGAATATCAGCTCCTCCAAAATTGAATTTCTAGATGTCTGGATCCAAGCGACCAATGGCTGTATAGAGGTTTCCCTCTACACTAAGCCAACAGCCCGGAACACCCTTTTGATGTACGATAGCTACCACCCGCGTACATAAAGGAACAGCATACCGTTTAGCCAGTTCTTACGGCTGCGCCGGAACTGTACCGACCCTAGAGATTTTGAAGTCCATGCCACTGTTATGAGAAAAAAATTCCTTGATAGGGGATACCCTAATAGGCTCATTAGGGACTCCTATAAAAGAGCCAAATACTACAATCGGGAGGCTTTGTTACAATCTAAGACCAAGGAAGATGATGACAAGCTGGTGTTGGTCACTACCCACTCCAACTTCAATGACAAGCTTCGATATATCATCAACTCACAGTGGCACCTTCTTAACATGGATAAAACTATGGAGAAATTTGAAAAACCTATTTTTGCGTTTCGCCGCAATAGGAACCTCAGAAATGTCCTGGTAAGAGCTTCCCTCCCAGATACACCCATGGCTAGCCAACGTAGCATCAAAGGAACAAATCCGATTATGGGGAGCCACAAATGTGGCGGATGCCACGCCTGTGATAATGTCTGGACAGTGCCGGATTTCAGTTGGGGCAAGAAAAGAATTGTTCTGAAAAACATGACCAACTGTAGGACGAGCAATGTCATTTATCTTATCATATGTCCTTGCTCCAGGGGCTATGTAGGAGAAACAGGCAGGGAAATCAGGACTAGGCTGTCAGGACATAAATCGTGCATCAGAAACCTTCGCCCTGGAGCCCCCCTTGTTGCACACTGGAAAGCCCTTAAACACACTGTGGAAGATCTTAAATGGCTTATTCTCAAAAAGATAATTCATCCCAAGGATGGCAATATGGATGCCTTAAGAGCCAAAAGAGAAGTCTTTTGGATTTTTTATCTTGAGACGGCTGTCTCAGGACTGAATGATTACATCCCTTGGGAAAATGCCATCCTCTGAAACCTCTGGAGACACACCTTTGTGGGTTTTTTTCCCCTGTGGTCCTTGCTCTTATTTCTGTTATTTTTAGCATCATTTTTTGATGCTTGTTGACTTCGGTTCCAGATCGTCCCGGTTCCTTATCTACTTTTTGCCATCCATTTCTTACTAATGTCTTTTCTCTTCGCATGATAGTAGGTATTTTATTATGGTAGTTTATTGTTGTGATCCTTTTCTTCTTCTTTCTAGCCCCCTCTTTTTCGCAATAATTTTTATTACTTTTTGACATCTTATTGTTTTCTCCTATTTTGTTTTTCATTTATTAGGTTCAGTTAATTATTTGTTTATTTTATTTTATTTTTCAACTTCTCACGCTTCCTGTGCTTTTTTTAGACGTACGAGTCTGTTTTCTATTTTTCTTATAGTTCCGGCGATTCTTGCCCATGAGTCAGTTTTTCTTTTTGACCTTACTTGTTCTTCGTCTGCGGCCCCTCTTCTATTTTTATCCTCCCCAGGTGCTTTCAATCACGGCACCCACCCGCACTATATATACCGCTTTTCCGCCGACTCTCCATACCGGCGCATTTTCTCGTCATAGGGGAAAGGAGTTTTGGCCGCTGCCTCCGTCGTGGTTCCCATCTAGTCTGGACCTACGGGTCTCTTCAGGTAAGTAAGGCACCCTGTCCTTTTCTTTCAACCTTTTTCCATTTTATTCGGATTCCTTACCGGTCTTTATTTTTTCCTACAGGCTCTCTGCCTTTTCATTTTCTTAAACGTTGCCCAGCACTTATGCGCACCAATGCTGCCCTTGCATCGTTAATGGACATGACTCTACTCCATATTTTGAGGTATTCATGAGTTTTTTTTGTGCAACACTCCGCATCACTTTGCGTGTTTATTTTCTTTTTGATTCAATGATTTGTTCTTGATTAAACTTAACAGGTCACCCGAATTGATTCCTAGTCCGTCTTGGAATATTTTTCATCTATACAGAGAGGCTTAACTAAGCTCTGTTTGGAACCCTGTAAAGGTACACCTTTCTTGTCTCTCTCTAGTTACGGATCACATTGGTCTGCACCGCTGGCCTGCCTAGTTGCACTCATTTGCCCTTTCTGTAGTTTTATATTTTTTATTGTCTAGCTGCGTCCCTTTCCCCCATCTAGTCTACCTTGTATTAATACAGGCTTTGTATAGGCTCGCTTTTTTGTACTTATGATTCTGTGTGATATGTTCAGTTTAGTTTCTGTCTTTTTTTTAATCGCACGGATCGCCTTATTATAGATCCCTAGCCTGACTCTGTGTTGGCCCTATTTACCTCATTTTCCTGTTTTTGTAATTTTTTTTAGCGGTTATATGTACTGCTTGTTTTTTTCTGTTTGTAGTGGTATTTAAGTGTTTTTATATATCTTCCTTAAACACTTGGATGGTCTCATGGTATCGACCGGAACTGCTTGGGTCTCCCAGCTCTCTTTCTGAAAAGTTGTTTGGACTCATCAGAGGCCCCTTAAAGTGTTATGCTCTGTATTTTGATCATCTTTTGAGTATACCCCCTGGATTTTGCTATTGGTAGCAAATCATCTGTTTATCCCGTGAAATCTCCCAGTGGTCCCGCCCTTGTGGACCCCTTGGTAGGCTACCATTCTTGTCTTTTACACACTGACTGTATTGGTTTTGTTATGGTGGTGGCCCTTACATGCACTCGCTAGCTTCTTGAAACACCTGGCCATTTTTGGCTACACTCCGTGCACAATTTTCCTTGGCTGTCTTCATGATATGTATCTTGGGGTATAAGGATACTTTACCTCTGTGAGATGTGTGGACTTTGCCATTTGAATTTTGGTTCTTGCTGACTCTTCTCCTTGGCCTTTTTCCCCCCTCTCCTTTGCATATATGACGTTTTGTAGTTTTGCTTATGTTGCTTTTTCTATCCACAGAATACCCACCTTCAGCCCTTGATGCCACTAGGACCGCTTCCCTCGCATCTTATGTCAGACGTTCTTCTCTGCGTCTGCCTGGTTTTTCCATCTCAAGTGCGCCCTGATGAAGGAAGCCTGTATTGGCACTTGTCCGAAACGCGCGTCGGCGCTTTTGTGTGTGATGATACGTATGTGAATGTTTGTGTATGAATCTGACTGTACATTAGGTGTGTTTGAGTGTATGAGTGAATGGATTTTGTGCCCTCTTTTTGAATTACTTTTGCGTGTCCTAGTTTTTATATAGTATTTTTGTATATGATTCAAAAACTTTACAGACATTATTTTATTGTCTAAATGAAACCAATTTTCTATGAAAACAATGTGTATATATAACAAATTAAAAATTAAAAAAAGTTTTCTTTGAATACATCTGTTTTCTCTGTGGTCGTGTGGGTTAGCTGAATGCTTGATTAGATTGCCCCTACATTTAGGGAACACCCTTCTCTATGTTTTTTCTTTGCATTCACCGTTTGTACCATAGCGCACCTTAGTTGAGGCCCCAGAATATAGTTGCTTTAGGAAATGAATTAAGACCGGGTCAATTTTCAAATTTTGGAGTGTACTCCATAGTTTCTTGTGAATAACGCAGTCGAATTCAGAAGTTAAATCTGCAAACGCTACGTAAAGTTTCCCACCCTTAGCCTGATTATATTTTCCTATCAGGATATTTAGGTTCAGGACTTGCTCATTTGTCCCCAACCCCTGTCTAAAGCCGTATTGTACATCGCTTATTACATTATTTTCATCAGCCCAAGATTGTAATTTATTCAGAGCGACTCTACCCATCACCTTCATCAGGGAGTAGAGTAGTGATATCGGGCGATAACATGCCGGATTATCACATTCTCCTTTTTTAAATATTGGGATAATTACTGACTCTAACCATGTTTTTATAAAGCCCTTTGCACAACTGGCTTGTAAGACCCTAGTTATCAAGGGTGACCATAGGGAATGAGTAGATTTAAATAAATCGATGGGTATTCCATCGGGTCTTGGCGCCTTACCTCCCTTACTTGCATTTAGTGCCTCTTTTACCTCGTCGTGGGAAAACTTAAGTTCGATAGATTTGAAGCTAGTAGGGGTTTCCACCTGGTTAGATAAAAGGCCCTGAGGGGATTTCTCTTGTGTCTGGCTGCTACAGACATTAGAGAAGTGATCCACCCATGTCTTTTCATCATCATGTGGTATATAAATAAATAATACCGGATCTAGGTTTTACTGGACATAGCAATAACAGATAGCTCAATAAATAAGAGTCAAGATTCGAGGTAGTAGGAGTTTGCAGGTTTAATACAGCATAAAGGACAGGAACAGGACAACCTGCACGGGAACAGGATGGCAGCGCTGCCGGGGCAGGATCAGAATCGGCACAACATTTAATAACAGTGCACAAATATATATATACTAAAACAGTTACATTACAATGAATTACAATAGGCGGAGCAGTGGGTGTGGTCAATAGCAGTCGCGAAAGATAAGGGTGAAAATGGGTGTAACAGGGGCGTATACATAGACATGTGATGTAAACGTAACAGAATATGTCATAAATGGGGCGAAAACATGGAGGGGGCTACCTAAGGAGCCGGGACCTCTAACCTAATGGTGCGCGTAAACTGACAATGACGTGTTACTAGGAGAAGCTGGGGGCTATGAACTCTGTGCTAGGAGCAGAGACTGAAGTCTGGAAAGTCAGGGCGACATGTACCTAAACAGTATCTAGTATCTGATGTTTAGAGAACATGTTGATAGAATCCAAAAGTTATCGGGGTAAAGGCTAACGGACTCTAAGACTGGAGCATGCATTATTCTACATGTAGTGCGTGATGAAGAATATTAAATGACCATTAAATGCAGTATTTCTCTTACATGGAGACGTAAAGGCTAGACAATGACGGAAACTATTGATGCGATTCAGTAGCTTAGGAATGCAGAGAAGGGGGGCTGGACTGATAACTAGAATCATAACATACTCTTGGCAGACTCGTAGGCAGAGCCAGGCTGAGCCGGGCACTGAGAGGCAGGAAGTAAGTGAAGGGTCGAGGATACAGGTGGGGGCTGTATCGCTCCTCAGCGAGGCTCAGGAGACAGGAGCTGAATCTGGTGTCCGGGCCCTTTTGAGGCCTAGAAACGGGGACTTTACAATGAAATAACGTGCACACTGAGAAACGTGGCAACGTAACTTTACATAGGCCTGATACTCGTAGCTTTCACGAGAACTGGAAACTGGCATACTAGTGATGGACACAACTGTAATTGCGTCTTTAATCAAACATACAGGATACATATGCATATTTAATCATGCACACATAACATAAGATGGAGGACACGTAGGGACACAGAACATGGCAAAATTTACTTTTCCACATTCCCTCCTTGTCACTACGTTTCCATCAGGAAACATCAATATTCATGATACCATCTATCATTTCATACAGTATCATTTGCTCGTCTCGAGTTTTCTTGGAACTGGATTTAGGACGGGACTTGGGACTAGGAACACATGATGTAGCACAAATGCCGCAAATCGCAGGGCCACATTGTAAACAGAGGCAGCAACTGAATATGATCGCTACTGCAATACCCAGAAATGACAATACTTTCCATCCCCAGGCGGAAATTATATTCCAGAACCAACCGGACCATGTCCAGGTGCCTGGATCTTGGTGTAACATATGGGCAATTTTATGGAGTCTGGTAATAGCTGAATAAACAGACGGCGCGTTATTAGGAATGAAAATGCAGCAACTAGATCCGATGACTCTACAGGCCCCGCCCCTATCGGCCAGTATGACGTCAAGGACGAGACGATTCTGGAGCACGACAATTCTCATAAAGGATTGTTCTTCGGTTAAGTTACCTAGAGCAGAAGTAGTCTCAATCACTACTGCTTCAAGTGTTCTGGTTAATCTACGTATCAGTTTACTATTTACAACAGTACCTAAGTAGGGAAAGACACCTTTATTGATATCTATGTATTGTTCTAGAGCAGTTTCAGTATAATCGACAATCGGGAAATTTCTCTTGTGTCTAGTATGTACTAGGTGGGAATTCCTATGATAATCAGGTGGGGCTAGGAAAACTGGTGGCAGTAGGAAGGCAATGTAACATGTACCCTCCCAATCGAGGGGCAGACGAACATATGCGGTCTGACCACAAACAAAATAAGAATGACGTGAAGCTTTGAAAATAGATTTCCTACTGTCACTATACTTGACAATAGTAGTACAATCACTATGGCCTACATGTACGGAACCATTATTTCGGACACATAATTCACCTTTGACTGGTAGTACTGAAATAGCAGGTAAGTCTGGAGTAGAATCAGACTGAACATTCAGGACCATGAAATTCGAAGAATAATTACCTAGATTATAAACTTCATTCTCTAGATCTAACCCTGTTCTGTGGGGAAGACCTTGCTTGTCTGGGAAACATGTACTGTTCAGAAAAGACATATCTGTTGAGGATGACGTTAACGTGGACCATGCTCCACACAAACCATTATGTGAAAATGGATAAGGAAAGAGTGGCAGAACTCCCTTCGGTGTCTGAAAAGGGGGGAGTCGACCACACACCCAACAATTTGTGGCATTGTTGGTCTGGTGTGAATAATGTAACATGCGGATAAAAGAGTTATTACGCATAGCAAGACGATAAGAAAGTTCATGAGGAGGCAGATCACTAAACGTGTGCTCTACTGTAACATTAGCAGACTTATTTACATGAGAAACTGAAAAACACAAATAAAATGCATAACTGGTGCAGGAAATCATAATGCTGAAATATAGCAGAAAACATAAAATAATAGTGCAACTTCTAGAGTTCTCACTAACTCTCTCTCTGTGGGGGTCTATTATATACATGTCAGAAACCGGTCTAACCGTTTCACTTAGGGGAGGACTTAGACAATCAAACTGGCTGACTTATTTTACTAGACCTTAGTTTAAGCTTATACTCCTGCTGCGGAGTTTTCTCTAACAGGGAAGGGTTCGTAGCGATGTCCTTTGCGGGACAGTCCTTAAGAATAGTACTTTGGCAGTCTTTAAGATCCTCGGAAATGTTCTTTGAAACAGGTTTCAATCCAAAAAATCTTTTCACATGTGACAAATGGACCCAGCCCTTCCTGCCTTCCAGCTTGACGGCAGTACGGGTGGCCAGGAGGACCTGTCGGGGTTCCTTCCAGCGAGGCTCCAGCGGACTTGAACGATCAAAGTTCCTGACCAAAACCATGCATCCGGGAACGATTTCATGCGGTGCCACCTCGGTATTGTCTGGAAATGCGGCAGCAACCTGTGAACGACAAGAGTTGAGGGCAGACATCAAGGAAGCTAGGTAATCTGTCAGCATATTACTTGAAACTTCGGTAATACTTCGAGGTCTAGGTGTACCCCACATGTTAGGGGGGCGGCCGAATACGACCTCATAAGGGGACAGACCTGATCTGGAATGTGCGACCATGCGCATATAAAATAAGGCAACTGGCAGAGCTACTAGCCAGTCCACACCTTTCTCTTTACATACTTTTGCGATTCGGATTTTCAGGGTCTGATTATTTCTCTCTACGAGACCGGCTGCTTCTGGATGGCGTACACAATGGAACTTCCACTGGTACCCTAACAAAAGGGAAACATGTTTCATCAACTCGGATGAGAATGGCTGGCCGTTGTCAGAATATACGACTCTAGGGAGTCCGTAGCGGGGGAAGAATTCACGAACCAACTGCTTGGCAGTGGTCGCGGCTGTGTAATCTGGGACTGGATATGCCTCTGTCCACCTGGACAAAGCGCATACCACTACAAGGACATACTTGAAACCTCGACATCGCTCCATCTGAATATAATCCATCTGGAGGACTTCAAAAGGGTGGTCAGGGGGCTGGAATCCACCTTGTTCCACCGGAACACTTTTACCTGGATTAAACTGGCAACATATCATACAGGTACGGACTTTCTGCTTGGCTGCAGCTCGTAAATGCTTGTTGAACCAAATGTTCTGGATACTGTCTAACATAGCTTTTTCTCCTAAATGTGCTGGACTATGTGCGGTATTGATAATGACTTGAACCATGGAGTCGGGGAGAAACCATTTGGCTTTACCCTTCGTTACCCATCCCTGATCTGTCTGGACCCCTCCTTGTTCGGACCATTTCTTGATTTCATCGGGAGTAGCATGTAACTGGATATCTATGACATCTTGAGTAGGGTCCTTAACTGTCATACAGGTAGTCAGATCTGGAGTGTATGTCGGTATCTTATTAACTGGAATGTCTGGTGTCTGTGCTGTAAGCTTGGCTGTGCGATCTGCTAGATCATTACCTTGAGAAATAGTGTCAGTAACTTTCGTATGTGCTTTGCATTTCATGATAGCAATGGATGTCGGTAAGTGTATGGCATCTAACAGAGCTTGAATAAGGAGACCATTCTGAATCTTGGTTCCATGAGAAGTCATGAAACCTCTCTCCTGCCAGAGCACTCCGAAGTCGTGTACGACTCCAAATGCGTAACGTGAATCTGTGTAAACATTAACTTTCAGGTTTTTGGCGTGTATGCAGGCTTGTGTCAGAGCAACTAGCTCTGCTGCTTGAGCAGACAGGGTGTCAATACGGTGTGTTTCAATAACTTCAGTGTCAGTAGTCACTGCATACGCGGCTACTAGTTCTCCTGTACTTGTTCTCATACATGAACCATCCACATAAAGTGTCAGGTCTGGATCTGGTAATGGAATATCTGTCAGATCTTGTCTTGGCTTAGTCATAATATTAACTACTTCCACACAGTCGTGTGTGGCAGGATTTGAATTTACTGACGGTAACAGTGTGGCAGGATTTAGAACGTTGCAGCGTCTGATTTCTATGTGTGGCTGGAACAGTGTCAATTCATAACCTGTTAAACGTGCAATTGTCAAGTGCTGAGTCTGTGTTCGGTTTAAAAGAACTTCCACGGAGTGTGGGACTTGTACTGTCAAGGAATGTCCTAATACTATGGAATCACTTTGTCTGATAGCTAGTGCTGTGGCTGCAACTGACTTGAGGCACGCAGGCAGAGCCTGGGCTACAGGATCTAATGTGCTCGAAAAATAAGCACAGGGCTTGTATTGTCCTGCTTGATCTTGTGTGAGAACAGATAATGCTGTACCTTCGCGTTCAGTGACAAAAAGTGTAAAAGGCTTACTGTAGTTCGGTGTTGCTAGAACTGGAGCTTGGCATAGAGCTTTCTTTAACTCATTAAAACTAAATGTATGTTCAGATGTCCAAGGGAGGACAGTCGATACGGCTGCCTCCTGTGTCGTTAACTGTATCAATGGCTTAGCTAGAAATGCATACTGAGGAATCCATTGTCTGCAGTAAGAAGTGAGGCCAATAAAAGCACGTACCTCCTTCTGGGTCTTGGGCTGAGGAAGACTCGCTATTAACTGGATACGGTCGGGTGTCAACTGCCTACCCCTCTTGGACAGTAAGTGGCCTAAGTAGATCACTTGCTGGACACAGAATTGAAGCTTAGAAGGGGACACCTTGTGCCCCATCTCGGCAAGGAAATACAAGACTGTAAGGGATGCTCGCTCGCAAGCACGTTCAGAACGGGCTGTGATCAGTAGATCATCGACATACTGGAGCAGGGCAGTGTCAGTTGGCATGTGAATATTGTCTAGTTGTCTCTTAAGTGCTTGACTGTAAATACTTGGACTTTCTGTGAAACCTTGAGGAGCGCGTGTGAACATATAGCTCCTTCCATTTAAACAAAATCCGAAAAGAAACTGGTTGTCTGGATGAATGGGGACACTGAAGAACGCGTTCTTGAGGTCTATGACTGTAAAAAATGAGGCTTCAGAATCAATGGCTGTCAATAGGGAAGAGATATCTGGGACAACTGGGTACTGGGGAATAATACATTTATTAAGCTCTCGGAGATCAATCACTAATCGATATACTGGGGGTGCATTTGGATCAGTACGTTTCATGACTGGAATGATCGGAGAATTACATACATTGGAGTCAGTTTCTACAACTACTCCTTGAGCGATGAGCTCGTCAGTAATTTTGGATAAGGCTGCTACAGCCTCAGGTGGCAATCTGTACTGCCTGATTCGTGGTAACACTACACCTGGCTTGAGAGTCACACGATGGGGTGTGATTTGCATATAGCCAACATCAGTTGGACCTTGTGCCCATAGATGCTGCGGAACATTAGACAATCTCGGATCAAAATCTCGTAATACATAGTGACCCTTGAAGTCACGTAGGAACAATCGTATTCCCTCTGGGGAACAGCATATGACTGCACCTAATTCTTTCAGTGTCTTAATGCCTAACAGATTTTCTGGACATGACTTCGTAAGTAACAGATCAGTAGTGCGGGACAATGGACCTACTTCTAGAGTAACTGGCTGAGATATCTCATTTACAATAGGCTTTCCTGAAAATCCAAGGGAAACATTTCTAGAGCCTGAGAGCGGAGCCCCTGGAACTTCGGCGTGACTGATGGTGGTCCTACTTGCCCCTGTATCAATCAAAAACTTTCTGTCTTTCCCTAATACTTGACTATGAACATAGGGACCCTCTTGATCTACAGGTATCTCGATGAGAGGCAAGCCTACCTCCCTCTCTAGGCTGTTTCATGAATATGGCTGATACTCTGGATACTCAGACTGCGCATACTGGTACATCTGCTGTGTAACATGCTGTGTTGCAGCAATAGGCTGCGGTACTGGAACTGTCTGTTGTGCATTCTGTGGCTGAGAAGTCTGTGAAACTTGTTCTTGTCTAGGCGGACGTGGTCTTTCTTTAGTTTTACCGGTAGCTATATTGTGTTTCAGAACTGCACACTCGTTTATAAAATGACCTGGCTGTTTACAATAATTGCATGTCCCTTTAACGGGAGCTGTAGGATGACTGGCTTGATTCGGACCCCTCTTCTGACTGTCTTGAGGAATAGATTGTGCAACTAGTACTTTCATTTTCGTGTCTTTCATACGTTTTCTTTCATGATCTTGCTCTTCTCTGATTCTATTTGGTGGTATTGGAGCATCTGTAACATCTGGGACGGGGTATTAGCTTGCCAGGTACTTTCGACTTTCAAAACTCGATTCTTAACTTGTGGACTTGCATTCTCGACTAATTTAGTGACAAAAAGATGAGGGTATGACTCGCTACTTGTCTTGAGGCCACTGTTTATACTAAAACATTTCTCGAATCTAGAATAAAAATCACTAGTGTCTTCGTCTTGTTTCTGTTTACAGGCTGAGATTGCATCCCAGTCTTCCTTTTTAGTGGCTAATAATCTTGGCAAAACTTGTATTAACAGTTCTGGTAATTCTTTACATTTCTCTCCTAGACCGGTACCTGGTACTCGTATCTTGTCTTCAGCTTCGAGAACTGCCCAATCGATCTTTTTCTCTCCCACCTCCCAATCTTTTTCCTTGAGTTTTTCATATACCCCTGCGGGCAACAGGACTTTTAACATTTTAATTATATCTGGATACGTGTATTCTCCCATACGGAGCATGTCCTTTAATTCTCGGTGGAACCCTGCTGGATCTTTATCATGACAGGGAATTAACTTTTTCATCTCTAAGAGTTCCATCTTTGTAATCGGAGTGTAAACAAACACTCGTTGCATTTCACCATCTGTTGTCCTAACTGGGTGTACTTCTCGTAACGGATTCTGTCTGTCTATATAAAACGGTTTACTTTCTGGAGGTGAGACATGAACAAAATGCGGGTTCAAAAACATACTATATTTGTAGCGCTGTTCTAGAATGACACTAATTAAATCGGTACCTAAACCTTTCCATCTATACTGGAGTAACTCGTTCAGGACATCGTGTAACGGACCTGGATCAGAATGTTGACCCTCATACAATGTAATGAGGTGCTGGATTATATACATACCCACCAGTCGCTGCTCGGCTGGGGGCAATTTCAGGAACATTTGTGCCACTATTTCGTCTGGAAAAGTGGTAGAATCAGTAATCCATCGGACTGCTGATCGGGCTAGTTCTTGTTCATGCATAGTACTTAACTCACTGTAACCGATTCGTGATTTCAGAATGTGATCGGTAGCTTGAAATACTTGTTCCAGAGAACCTTGTTCTGGTGCTGGATGATGTAAAACTGACTTGTGTTCTAGGCGCAAATGGCGATCTGGAAATCTAGATTTTCCTACATACGCTATTCTAGTGGGATTCTCGTCCTCTACCTCTTCAGTAGAGTCATTTTCTTTCTCGCTTACTTGTGCTGCTTTACGTTGTTCATGTAACTTTAGTATTTCCTTACGAATTTTCTTGTACATACTCTCTATACTACTGATAGTCTTGTGTTTACCCTCGGCTATATTATCACTCCACCTTGTCAGGATTTTCATTTCGGCCTGATCTTTAGTCGGGGAATCTTGTTCTCTTATTAGACAATTAATCAGAAACTTTAATATCATGAGCTGGATCTCAGCTTTCCTTTGAGACATGGCTTCGCCAATACTTTCTGGATCATCCCCTGTACGGATGAAACGATATATTCTGTCTAGATCTCCTTTCATATCTGGTAGGGTGTCTAAATACCCGGTCACCCGTCTTACACGGATGGAATATATTACTGTACTATCATCACCTGCAACTGGATCATAGCGGCATTCAGTGAGAGCTCGTCGGATTTCTGCAACGGACTTAAATTTGGGCGTACGCTGTAACGCACATTCATGTAACTCGGCCAACGTTCTACGTTGGTGCGGTGGCGGGGTACCAGGAGGACCTCCTCCTGCGGCCCCTAAACTGGAATCATCGACTGATACTCTTCGTACCAGCGCGGCGGGAAATTGTAATGTAGGCTGGACCGGGGGTACCGTAGCAGGTACTGCAAGAGGTGCCCCGGTGTCTGGGGGAGCAGGAATTGCCTGATTTACAGGGACTGGCGGAACAGGATTTGCATATTCCGGGACTGTGTCGTCCAAATAGGATGAGATGAAAATATCAGCTGCGGTCGGTTTGTGACGTAGCTTAGTCGGAACTAGTGGTGGCGGAAAATTACTGGATGCCTCCGGGGTTGCTTTTGGCAAGCCCTCGGCAAGAAGAGGATACATACCCTTGATGAGGGCATGCCTCTGTCTGTCTGACTGTTCTGTTTTAACTCGTTCACCTATCTCGATTAGTTCCCTTTCCTGGGCTCGTTCCAAGGATTCTCTACTTAGTTCTGACTTTCTGATTTCTTTTTCGGTTCTTTTATGAGATTCTTTGCGCCATAACTCGATGGCATCTTTCTGTGACTGTCTGGCTTTCTTTTTCCATAATGCTTCTTCTACTCTCATGATGCACTCGGCATCCCACGTACCTGATACGGGCCATCTATACTTTTCCTCTAACTCTTTGGTATACTCTACCCATAAATCTAGATATAATATGGCACTTATGCCATGCTTCTGATACATAAAATGACCTGGACTGTCCCTAGGCGGGACAGGAACTGCTGCTTCTAGCAGACCTTTTCTAGTTTTTAACTGACGTAATTTCGAGAATAAGGGCATGACTGAACTGTAATCTAGACACAATACAATACACAATGAACACGATAATTACTCCACATTCATACCACGACATTAAAAATACATGAATAACATTTAAAATAACAGTTCGAACAGAATACTACCTGGAATACTGAAAACAGAATACATGAATTTTCTCGAGAACAGAACTGACTAGAACAGAAACTAGATGCACTGCTGAAACAGTACGAAACTTACCGGTCTCATAAAGAGACACGTCAGGACCCGCATCCACCGAAGTGGACACTTCGTTTTGGGTCTGTGTACCACCAACCCACGGACCAGAGTCAATTAGATTGACCCTGTCTAGATACTACCCCAGCAATGGTACTCACCGGGCAGCAAGAACGGAAGGCCTCGGACTGGACTGGACTGCTTCGACGCCGGACGGACGAACTTCGAACTTCTGTTACGGGTGGGCCTCCGGATACCTCGGACCTTGGACTCTCGGCTTGGGCTCTGGTCGGGACTCGCCGCGTTCCTCCACCGCCTCGTCTGGATGCTGGACCGCCACCTCCGTCTCCTCCGTGGGCCTGAGGGATACTTGAAGCAGAAATATCTGCACGTGCAC
Organism: Lissotriton helveticus; assembly: GCF_964261635.1. Classification (NCBI taxonomy): domain Eukaryota; kingdom Metazoa; phylum Chordata; class Amphibia; order Caudata; family Salamandridae; genus Lissotriton; species Lissotriton helveticus. The sequence continues at coordinate 283,187,653 of NC_136068.1, read as the reverse complement.
GGTATGGTTCCGTCACGGCTGCAGAGGGTCAGGGGGCCGGCGTGGCTTCACCGGCGCGTGGGGAAAGGGCAAGTCCCTGTTCGGGCGCCATTATGTGGTATATAAATAAATAATACCGGATCTAGGTTTTACTGGACATAGCAATAACAGATAGCTCAATAAATAAGAGTCAAGATTCGAGGTAGTAGGAGTTTGCAGGTTTAATACAGCATAAAGGACAGGAACAGGACAACCTGCACGGGAACAGGATGGCAGCGCTGCCGGGGCAGGATCAGAATCGGCACAACATTTAATAACAGTGCACAAATATATATATACTAAAACAGTTACATTACAATGAATTACAGTAGGCGGAGCAGTGGGTGTGGTCAATAGCAGTCGCGAAAGATAAGGGTGAAAATGGGTGTAACAGGGGCGTATACATAGACATGTGATGTAAACGTAACAGAATATGTCATAAATGGGGCGAAAACATGGAGGGGGCTACCTAAGGAGCCGGGACCTCTAACCTAATGGTGCGCGTAAACTGACAATGACGTGTTACTAGGAGAAGCTGGGGGCTATGAACTCTGTGCTAGGAGCAGAGACTGAAGTCTGGAAAGTCAGGGCGACATGTACCTAAACAGTATCTAGTATCTGATGTTTAGAGAACATGTTGATAGAATCCAAAAGTTATCAGGTAAAGGCTAACGGACTCTAAGACTGGAGCATGCATTATTCTACATGTAGTGCGTGATGAAGAATATTAAATGACCATTAAATGCAGTATTTCTCTTACATGGAGACGTAAAGGCTAGACAATGACGGAAACTATTGATGCGATTCAGTAGCTTAGGAATGCAGAGAAGGGGGGCTGGACTGATAACTAGAATCATAACATACTCTTGGCAGACTCGTAGGCAGAGCCAGGCTGAGCCGGGCACTGAGAGGCAGGAAGTAAGTGAAGGGTCGAGGATACAGGTGGGGGCTGTATCGCTCCTCAGCGAGGCTCAGGAGACAGGAGCTGAATCTGGTGTCCGGGCCCTTTTGAGGCCTAGAAACGGGGACTTTACAATGAAATAACGTGCACACTGAGAAACGTGGCAACGTAACTTTACATAGGCCTGATACTCGTAGCTTTCACGAGAACTGGAAACTGGCATACTAGTGATGGACACAACTGTAATTGCGTCTTTAATCAAACATACAGGATACATATGCATATTTAATCATGCACACATAACATAAGATGGAGGACACGTAGGGACACAGAACATGGCAAAATTTACTTTTCCACAGCTACTGCAATTGTCGCAACATCCTTAGGTTTAAAAATGGTGCATTGACTGCCCGCCAGAATAAGGAACAGTCTCTGCTCAATGATGCTTCATGTAAAGCCGTCCATGCCTGTTTTTTAGCTCCTTCTTTCTATTGTTGCGCACTAAGTTGTAAAACTTCGTACACTCTCTAATTTCATCTTGGTCTCTCACTGACCTATGAAGAGCCACTTTTAATCGGGAGTATGCCTTAGTGCATTTTGAGTCGAACCATCCATTGGTATGGTTTCAACTATTTTTATTTTTGTTTACACCACTAAGGAGGTTTTGGACGACTGAGGTATTCTCCACAAAAGCATTTAAAATCGATTCATGGGAGGAGTCTTCCTGCAAACAGGTTAAAATGAGGTTATAGCCTTTGTTATAATTTGCTTATTCAGCTGCTTGGGGCCGCAATTCTCCCAGCGCAAAGAGTAGCCATTTTGTCTGGAAAGGTGTAAATCTTTAGTCCAGATCAATCTATTCATTGCTTTCTCAGCGATGGTATCTGGACATGCTATGTCGATACTTTGCGGCAAGTGATCGTTCATAACGTTTGAGTGGGTTTTATAATTTACTACCCAATTTGCTTTACAGTTAGGGACTGTTATATAATCTATTATAGATTGGCATCCTCTGCCTATGAAAGTATAATTAAAATCCACTTTAGGTGAACATAGTTGGTTTGCAAAGCCAAGATCATGGGAGAACATAAATTCCTTAAACTTTTCTCCCCTCTCTGAATGATCAAAATGGGTCACTGGGTTGTCCTTTTCTATCATCAAACCATATGCCCCTACACCTTGTTTAGTGCATAAATTAGAATTAAAATCCCCTCCCCAAATGATAATCATATTGAAGTCAATTGGGGTACTTAGACTGTTAATATCTTCACTAAGTTGTTTTAAGATGTCCCTCAAATTTGCCTTCTCAATATTGTTATAAGAACTGATTATATGTAAGATACATTTTAAACCCATGTGCATCGATACTATCTGATAATAGTTTGTAGCTTTTGTCAACAAAATCTTTTGCACCACCAATAGGTTTGAGATGTAAATACAGAGCCCCCCCTTATGTCTACCGTGTTTTGAATAGATTGCTGGCGTGTGAAAGGTTTTGAAACCTTCTACATGAAATTCCTTTATCAGCCAGGTCTCCTGGAAACACAGGATTTCAAAACCATCAATAAAGTCAAACCAGGCTGAATAATTTTCTTTTGTACGAAGGCCAGCCACATTCCAGAAGAGGACTCTTTTGGCCTTCTGGATTGTTAGTTTGTTTAAAATTGGTGTTTCTAAAGTTGATTCTGGGTGGCTAGCCTGTGCGGGCCTCATGTATTCGTCATGAGCATTGGGACTAAAATTACTTATTTCGGGGGAATCAATTAAGCTAGCCGCTAGCTCATTCTCGCAATACTTCCAGTCCAAGTACTCTTTCCTATGTGGATTATGGTTCTTTATACTATTGATGGTGCAGGCCATGTCATATCAGACATATATACTCCCTTATCAAGTAGTCAATCATTCTCGTCAAGAGATTGGAGGGGTGCGAATCTGTTAAACACCTGCAGATTGTAATCCATTGAGGAAGACAGCTGCGTTCTAGGTTGAGTTTCGTTCTGCCTATTCACCCAATTTGGTTCGTAGAAGTATCCCAACGGAAGGATATTTATACCTGCTTCAGTGATGTTCTTTACCCCAATTCTGGTCAGCCCTTCCCTAACCAGTTGTGGTGAACCCAGCGAGATGACTATACAATCCCCTCTGAGGGTTTTCTTGCTTGTTCCTAACCAGGGTACACGTCTTATCATCTTAAATGCCCTAAACATATCTGTGGTCAATCCTACTCTATTTCCCAGGCAGTGAATGACCTTGTTTCTCAAAGCCGTCCACGTTTCAAGTTCACCTGGTTTGAGTACTGGGACATTGGCCAAGATCACAGTAAAGGGGGGTTGCTGCTGGAGGGAGGTCAAGATTATATATATGTTGTGTGTGTCCATGAGGGCTAAGTGTAATTAAGGTCTGTGCATTTGTTGTCTCACGTAATGGCCTACCCCCAGTTTGCCACTCTGGAATTCTATTTCTGACGTACAGGTCTCTAATGGCTCTCTTGTGATATTTTTGTAGCTATGTGTGCTCCTAACAGTGTTCTTTTGTGCCCTATCACTTTTCTGAGTATTACAATTCCTCACTACGGGGTTATTAGTTAAAGCCGGTGTATGACGACTAGTCAATTCAATTCAATTCAAATAAACTTTATTCGGTTTTTAAAAAGTAGAAAAAAACATAAAAGTTCAGTGATAAAAACAGTTGATTAAAAATATAGCATTTTTTTATCAATAGTACAATAAGTATGTTAAAAAAAGAATAAAACGTGTTTAACAAATATCATTTTGGAATGAGGACCACTTCATGACATATGAATTTAAAAGCTAAACAAATTGTCCAAATATATGTTTAGATCAAGACACAAAAATAGGTAATTATGAGGTGGTACATCAAATTCAGGACAATAATTCTAAATTTGGCCTATGTTTTATACAAAACTTTAAAAATCTAGCCAAACTCTTTGCAAAGCACTCTGATTCCAAATACTGAATTGCCAGAAAAACTGGACGACATTGCCGGACCCGCAACATTTTTAATATCGGTTTGACCCACTGTAACCGTGCTTCCTGATAAAATTTACAAAACATTACCACATGAAAAGTGGACTGAGAAAAGGAGCCGTTACAGGGGCAGGGAGCCAGTTGATTTGACCAATCATTGACCTTGGGGAATGTAATCAAACGATGGAACGTATTGATTCTGAAAAGGGTTAAGACGAATCAATCAAATCCGTTAAGATTGAAGGTCAAATAAGGCTGGATATTCGGAGTGGTTTGAACCTGTAGAATGTGTTGGGCTGAACTTTTTGCAGATTCAGTAGCCAATCGTAGTTCCGCCAGATGTGCCAGACATAGCTTCTTAAAGTTTTTTCTAGGAATCTCGGTAATCTGTTGTGGGTTATTATAATACCGAGTTAGGCCCATGTCGGTCAGAAGTTTTTTAATATATGTCAGCCATACTATTTTATGTACCTTATCGAGAGTGAGGCAATCGCTTATCAGTTCCCTGTTGAATGCTAATTCTGGGACGGACCATATTCAATGCCATAGTAGTAGCGGGTGGAGTTTGATTAGGTCAGTAATATAAGGGAGGCCCAATTCTATGTGGCAGGTGAAGGTAGAGGTACTACGCGGAACCGCTAAAAGGAACCTGAGGAAGCTATTCTCCACCTTCTGAAGTGGCTCAACTTTTCCATGGCCCCAAACTCCTGCTCCATAGATCGCTACACTAAGTCATTTATCCTGGTAAATCTTGATAATTTCTACAGGTGATCGTTTACCTAGCCTATGGGCAAAATTGACAAGGGCGATGGTAGTCCTGATAAACACCAGTTTTCTTGCCTCTATTGCCTGCTTCCAAGAAGATTTATTATCTATAAGGATGCCAAGGTAGGGGTACGCAGTGGTGGATTCCAGCTTGAGTTGTTCAATGTATATGTTGCATGTTTTTTTGTTCTCAACCCCTGCAGTCATGACAAAGGTTTTCTTGATGTTTACTTTTAGATCTAATTCAGCCATGTAGGCGTGGTGCCTGTCAACCGCACGTTGGAGTTCTAGGGGAGTTTGTGCTATTATTACGGCGGTGTCCGCATAGAGTAGAGCGGGTATTGGTCTTTTTCCCAGACAGGGTAGGTCCCGGGACCCCTCCAACATCGCTCGCTTCAGCCCATTTGTATAGAGCGAGAACAGGAAGGGGCCAGGACACAGCCCTGCCTGACCCCTCTTTCCACTCTAAACGGCGTCGTAAGATCTCCCCCTATTCCATATCTAACTCGAGCCGTAGCATTTGAATAAAGTTCTCTTAGGAGGCTTAATAGATGGGGATCTACCCCCATTTCATCCAATACCTTCCATAGTTTAGCATGGCTTACGCAGTCAAATGCTGCTGACAAGTCTACGTAAGCCATGTAAAAGCCACCCACCTTAGCGCTAGCATATTTGGACATTATTAAGGCTAAATTTAAGGCTTGTTCTGTAGTGCCCATACCCTCTCTGAACCCATACTGAATGTCAGAGAGAATGTTATTATCCTCTGACCAATCAGTTAGACAGTCGAGGATAATTCGTCCCAGTACCTTACCCAAGGAGTCTAAAAGGGAGATTGGCCAGTAGCAAGTCGGACTATGTCGGTCACCCTTTTTGAATATCGGGACCAGAATAGATTTAGTCCAAGACTCGATGAGGCCAACTGCACATGATGCTCGCAGGACTCTTGTGAGTATTGGGGTCCAAAGGTCCATGTTGTGCTTGTACAGGTCCACAGGGACCCCGTCGGGCCCTGGTGCCTTTCCCCCCTTACTAGCTTTCAGTGCAATTTCTACGTCTTGTAAGGAAATGCCAAATGGGATAGGGAAGGGTGTGGGGAAGCTGGTACAATTTTGCCCATCGCTAACAATTGGTAAGATGCCTTTCCTTAGTCGCTCTTCTAAAGATCTGTAAGAAATGATCTATCCATGCTTGTTCATCTATAGCTACCTCTACTTTCGGGGTTTCACTATCATCATTTAAGAATGGCGTTTTGACTATTTTCCAAAAGGACTTAGAATCCTTGTCGGAGCAACTCTTGTGTAATTGATCCCAGGCCTCATTTTTTATTTCAACTTTCCTTGTTTTTATGGCCTTATTATAATTTTTCCTCAGAAGTACTATTTCATTCTTATTTCTTTTTGGCTTTCGTAAAGACTCTTTTAAGGCAGTGTATGCCTTTGTGCATTTGATATTAAACCAGCCCTTAGATAGTTTTGTTCTCTTCTGTTGTACGCTAAGAGCATTTTTTACTGTTCCTGCTATAGCTGCAAAACTTGTTAAAATCTCCCCATGCATGGGAGAATCACTCAAGCATACCTCAATGGAGTCACAGGAGTTTTTTACTACGGTCTCAGTTATTTGTGTTGGGTTAATCTTTTCCCATTTCAGTGAGTAACCGTTTAATCTATCTAAGATTAGTTTGTCCTGTGCTAATGCTTTAAGCCTATACTTCCGCTTAGGAATATTTGGATTATTTACTTTTAAACTGATCGGGAAGTGGTCACTAATCGCATTTTTGTGAGTTTTAAAATTTAATATACGTGACACTGCATTTCTCGATACAAATATAAAATCAATTATTGTGTTTGCTCCTCTTCCACTGATAGTTTGGGTCAGCGGGACCTGAGGTGTAACCAGCTCACTGGCTGTTGTGAGCTCTATTAGGGAAAGGGTTTCAATTAAGCCATTCCCAATTAGCGTGTGAGGGAAATGGATAACATTTTTCCCCTCCTCATCAACCAGGCCACAAACAGGGCCGCTGGTTTTACCACACAATGATGAGTTGAAGTCTCCTCCCCAAATTATGTACACATTTTTTGAGCTCTTGAATTTGAAGTCCAACAGAGTGGACCTAGTCTCTTTCATCACAGGAATAAGCTGCATGTTATAGATATTATTATAGACATTAACCAGAAGATAAATCTGTTGTTTGCTAATTCCCAAGGAAATTATTTGGAAATTTATCTCTAGCTTGAGAGGGACAATTTTAAAGCCAAAAAGGTTAGAGATGAACGTTATCAGGCCACCTTTAGCTCTTCCGGATGTAGCAGGGATAGAGGAAGAAAAGTAGGTTTTATACCCCTCCATGTGAATTGGAGAAGTAGCCCACGTTTCCTGTAGGCATAAAACTGAGAACTTACTTGAAAACTCAAGCCATATATCGTTGTCTATTTTAGTTCGAAGACCCGCTATATTCCAGAAAACTATGTCGATCCCTGACCTGTCCCTATCTTCATTCACATAGAGTCCTGACTTATCATTTGTCCTAGAGCGTAAAGGACTATCCTGTTGAGCCACAATCGGTGGTTCTATCTGTGTCTGTGGCATTGTGTTGCATAAATTAAGGACTAACTTATTTGTGTGGATGGTAATATGATTTTCCTGAGGTTCTATGATCTCTTTGAGCGCAGAAGGTTTTTGAAAGTAGGGAGAAAAAGTATTAACTATAGAGACATGTGAATTCAGGGCTCTATTTGTTTGTTGTTCTTCAGTGTCCACGATGTTAAGTCAATCGGTGTCTTCAAGACCTGATAAGACACTAGCACCTAGATTCATCATCGGCATGTTTTGCGAGTCTGTAATAGCGATTATTAAGGAATCGCTATTACAGACTCGCAAAACGGGATTCAAGTAGAAATCGCAATATTTATTGCGATTCCTACAGCTTCCTTGTTTGCGATTAGCTAATTGCTAATCGCAAATAAGGAATAACTCCCCATTCATTCCTATGGGCCTAAAGGCCCATAGGAATGAATGGGAACACATATCAATGTGTGAATCGCTATTAGCGATTCGCAATCTGAGTTTGTGATTTCAAGGGTGCAGGGGTGTCCAAAGGACACCCTGTTGCACCCCTGAAATGATATTGGACGCTGGTGTTACGCACAAACATGTCACAAGGACATGTGTGTGTGTAACATACAACTTAGAAAAATGCACTTAATGCACTTAAGTGCATTTTTCTAAGTTTCCGCTATTTACCACGAGGTTTGACTTCGCGGTAAATAGCGGCCCAAAATTGCGAATTCGCAATTTTTAAATGTTTCATGAATTGCATTTAAGGAATCTCAAATAGAGATTCCTTAAATGCAATTCCTCGCAAAATTGAGAATTCTATATTAGCGATTTTTGCATTTGGGATGATGATTCCCAAATGCAAAAATTGCGCTCGCAAAGGGCCAGATTCTCAGAATCTGGCCCTTTGCGAGCGCAATTTCCCTTGATGAATCTGGCTGTAGATCTATTAGTTAGGTGGGGGTACTGACGATTTTCAGGGTGAAGACCATAGGTGTTGGTATGTAAGTTTGTATTAGTAACATCAACCCCGGAACAAGGTGGGTAAAAGAAACCTAAAGGCAAAACATTAATGTCTCCTGACACTGATGAGTGCCTGCGAGCTGCCCATACTATATTTTTCACCAATTTGGGGGTTTTAAAGGTGAGGACTATACAGTCGCCTTGGCAAGTTTTACTACGAGACCCAACCCGTTGTACCCTCCTAGCCATCTTAATATCGTTGAACAGTTGGTGGGTTATTCCCGTCCTTTCTCCTAACCAATAAAGAGATGTGTTCTTCAATGAGTCTAAGCTTTCTTTTTGGGGTGGAACTAATTTTGGGACGTTAGTTAAGACGACTACATACGGAGTTGCCTCCGGTGGTAAATGAAGATGTTGATCTTTGCTAAGTGGGTTTAAAGTGTTCTTCATTAAAAGTGTGTCTTTAGCTGACCGATGAACATTGTTTGGGAGGTTTGGGTGGGTCAATGGATTTCTTGTATCGGCAGCAGTATCAGTATCTATAGGGGGTAGCTGACTGGTTAATGTATTATTCCCTATCATCGCAGAGACTTGGCCAAAGTTTGCCAAGTTCTGAGAATTCGCATTCTCAGGGACAGGTTTTTTTGTGATTATCTGCTCTATTTTTTCTATTCTATCACTCATTTGGTCGAGTCTAACTCTTAGATAGAGATCCAGTCTTTCAACTAATGACACTAAGTTTTTTATTTCATCTGAGTTATTTTCACTTCTTCTGTTAGTGTCTTCCTTCCCCTTCTGGGAGTTCTTTCTTGATCCTGCTCTCTTTTTCCCTTGATGACCATATTTTGGGTCCGGCGGCAGTATATGCTTCGGTAATATTTGAGAAATGGTATTGCCTTCCCCTTGGTTCTGAGCACCTGTTTTTTCCATGCCCTCTGCTGGCTTCCTCTGCTTTTTCTGGGGGGGCTGTTTAGGGGAGTCCGGATCGCTTACTATTATCTCCTCTGAGTGCACCTGTACACCGCCATTTACAGCTGATTTAGGTTGTGGAGCTACCGCCAGGGATTCTAGGGCCTCTGTTTGATCTGGGAGTAAAGCAGTACCTGCTTCCAGTGATTCGACCACCGATGATATTTATTTATCTAAAGCGCCCATGGCACCTGTGAGATAGCTTAATAGTGTTTGCTGCGTGTCGCCTGAAATTCGGGCTTTTCCCCCCACCTTGGGACTAGGCATCTTTCTCTTACCCATGGGGACCTCTAAAATAGAGTTGATCAAGAAGTTCTTATGTGATTCTGGGTAATACGTGATCCCCAAGACCCTCTGCTGTCACTCCTGAGGGGGATCTCTAAGTTCTAATAGTATTGTAGGCACTCAACTATAGAGGTAGGGGAACGGTACACGATAATGGTTATACACTAATAGTTCCAAATATGTGATAGATCACGTTATTTAGCAGTCAAATAGGGAAGTTGTCTTTACTGGCTTTTCTCCCTGTGATGGAATCCTGAAGGAGAACTTAGGGAATAGGCCCAGCCCAGCCTCAACCGGCCTCTGACGGGCGCGGACGGGCCCGCCCTTGGCCCGGGCTTTGCCCGGGCACGCCCACGCGCGTCCCGCGCCGCTAGAGGGCCGGCCGATTTTCAATGCCTCCGGCGCCCTCTCACATCTTCACTGGCTCTGCGCCCCGCCGGGCATGCTGGGAAGTGGAGTCCGTCGTGGTGATTGTGGCCGCGCTAGATGTTGTTAGCGGCGCTGAGAACGAAGCAGTTTTCCCCCAGCAATGCAGTTCCCCTCATGGCAGGTCAGTACACAATAGAAAGAGCATTCAGTGTCCCGCGCCGCTGGAGGGCCGGGCCGATTGTCAATGCCTCCGGCGCCCTCTCACAGCGTTACTGGCTCTGCGGACCCCACCGGGCCTGCTGGGAAGTGGAGTCCGTCGTGGTGATTGTGGCCGCGCTAGATGTTGTTAGCGGCGCTGAGAACGAAGCAGTTTTCCCCCAGCAATGTAGTTCCCCTCATGGCAGGTCAGAAAACAATAGAAAGAGCATTCAGTCATATTTTCTGAACTCCTCGGGGTGCCCAATCTACACGGGCTCCTACATCTTGAGGTAGGGGATAGGTTTTCAATGATCTTCTCTAAGCCCGTTTCAATTCTGTCTAGCCTAGATTCCAGACTACCTATATGAAGTTTTTTTTGTTTAAAAAATAAAAATAAAATTTGTTCCTCATCTCAACCATGGCTTAAACCGTCAGTACCGTGGACAGAGAAGAATGGAATATGAGAGGTAAACTTACTGTCTCAGTCCAAGACTGGTTAGGGTGTAATCGTAATACGGATCCGTCAAAACCCTACAGCAATGTCATTTCCCAACTGATCTCTGCCCCTTATGTACCGCTTGACAGATGATTGCCATTAACCAGATTACACCATTGCTATTACCACTAGTTCGCCTTAGAGAAAGGGCGAAGGTGTTAAAGCGAAAAGAGTGTGTCATGGCTTCGTAATCATTGGAACTGGGGGGGAAACCCCCCCCCCAAAAAAAAAGCCAGCTCAATTTATTGGAACCAATCGAGTTTCAACCAAAAAGCTCTTTTATCAGGTTTTCCAGCCCTAGAGAGATCCAATTTTGATATTTGTAGCATGGAGGAACACCAGTCATGAAATGACGGAGGAGAAACCTCTTTCCACAGCTTGCAGATTTCTCGTCGAGCCACCAGCATTGAATAGAACAAAAGGTTGTTATTTGTACTTCGCTTTTTGTCCACTACTCCAAAAATTACCAGCCGGAGATCTATACTCACGGTGGAGCCTATTGAAGATGTTAATTTATTGCCTATTGATTGCCAATAAGATGTTAAGTGTGGGCAATCATAAAACATATGTGCGTCCGAGGCTGCTACTTGGCCGCAACGGGCGCAGGCCACTGGTTCACCTGTTGAAAATTTAGACAATCTCTGAGGTGAATAATAAGCCCTGTGAAGGGTAAAAAGGTGGTTTCTACGAAGCCAAGCAGGTTTGACAATATCCCAGAGAACATTGCAGGAGGTTAACCATAATTCATGTAAATTTATTGCAGGCAACAGGGAGCCCCACAGCTGGTCTGGAAGATGGAATTCCCCGTCAATCTCCTCTAAAATTAGATTGTAAAAGTAGGAGACCTCCTTGGGTGCTGGCGTCTTGTCAAATAAAGAAGATTCCAGTTGGCTACTTCCTCCTAGAGGTGGTTGTTGGCGACGGGGGGGCCCAGTTCTTTGTGCTTGTGCCCAACTTGAGATTTGCAAGAATTTTAATCTAGAAAAATTAGAGCCTACCTTTCTCACTAGATGTTCCCAGGAGAACATATCCCCTTCAAAAAACAGGTCTCCCCATGTAGAGATTCCAGCGTCTTTTAATGGGCTTGTCAGTACATTGTTAGTCCAGCCAGGAGGAGCAGGGAGATCCCAGATAGGAGATCTATTAGAGTGGTAACCTATTTTGGTGGTGACTCTGAGGTTATACCAAGTTCTTGCTAGGCCCTGCAATACCTTCAGTTTGATCTTCTTAAAAAATTTGGGGTCACCGAACCTAAATAGAAACCCCGACTGACTTAGACCTTCACACTGTAGTAATGTAGAAAACATCAACCTGATGCCTCGATCTGATGGAGTTTTAAGTAGCATTCGGGCATGTGTCAACTGAAAGGCCCAAGCATAAATCTGGAGGTCAGGACCAGCCAAACCACCCTTCTCCCTACGACGCCTCAGTTTCCTCCATGCTATTCTTGCATTCTTGTTCTTCCAGACAAATGAGGTGATGTCACTCTGCATCTTCACTATCAATGTTTTATCAAAATAGAGTGGTACACTGTTAAAGATAAAAGTCAACCTAGGTAAGATAGACATCTTAACTAAGTTTGACCGGCCCAAGAGCGTTAGTGGAAGATGTACCCAAGAACTCATTAGTTTCCTACATTCTTTAGCCGCCAGAGTAAAGTTTGTAGAGGCAATCAGATTGATATCCTTTACAATTTTTATGCCAAGATATCTCATGTTGTCGCAGGGTTGCACAGGAAGCCCCGTTGCTATGCTGTTCCACGCCATAACCTCGCTCTTTGTGGCATTTACTTCATAGCCAGAGATGTTACCAAATTGTCGTGCTAGGTTTATGGCTGTCGGAAACGCAGTGCTGATATCTGAAGTTATAATCATGATATCATCAGCATACAAGGATACTTTTTTTCCCAATCTCTATATCTGAAAGGTATGATGTTATTATCCTCCCGAATTTTTTGAGCAAATGGCTCGATATAGAGATCGAAGAGCAGGGGCGAAAGCGGACAGCCCTGTTGTATACCCCTTGTGATAGTAAATGGTTCCGACAGTCCGCCGTTGACCAAGACTGAAGCCGATGTATTATGGTGTAACAATTCCACCGCTCTGCGGAAAGCCCGACCCACGCCGAATTTTTCCAAGGCCCCCGACAGGTACACCCAGTTAACCCTGTCGAAGGCCTTGGCTGCATACAAATTGAGAATAGCTAAGGGTATCGATGAGCTAGTTGCCATGTCGATCGCTCCTATTAGGTCGTACGTCAGTTCAAAGAGCTGGCGACCTTTGACAAAGCCCTTTTGATTAGAGTGTAGAACTGAGGGAGCGACCTGCCCCAACCTCTTAGCTAGAAGTGACGCAAAGATCTTGTAGTCGGCGTTGAGTATTGAAATAGGGCGATACGAGCAGCAGGCGGTGGAGGCCTTTCCTGGTTTCAAAATAAGCGTGATTGAAGCTTTATTCCACGATGTGGGCGGTAAATCACCCTCCATCAAAACTTGATTGAATAACTTGGCAAGAAAAGGAGCAATATCAGCTACAAGATGTTTATATATCTCGGCGGGCAGGCCGTCAGGTCCCGCCGCCTTTCCACATTTGCTGTTAAGTATAGCAGTTGATAAAAAAGCGACTTGTTCTGTGGAGAGTGATGGCAATGAAATTTTACTCAGCCAATTCCCTACATTTTCAGGGCAGATGATATTATTCTCTTGGTAGATAGCCTGAAAAAAGTGTTGAAAGGCTGACCTAATATCTGGGTCAGAAGATACTGTACCGGAGCTAGTAATTATAGACTCAATGTTGTTCCGGGTCTGATCAGTTCTAGCCTTACAGGCTAGTAATTTACCCGCCCCTTCACCGAATTCAAAATGGGCTAGTTTGCTAGCTTCCCACCTTTGCAAAATATGTTGGTTGAGTAGAGAAGCTTGTTGCCCTTTGAGCTTCATCAACTCCTCCCGTTTAGTCAGTGTGGCATACTCAGGGGCGTTGTTGAGATTTTCTAACTCTGATTGGGCTATCAATATGTTAGCCTCTATCAATGCGACCCCTTGGGTATACTGTTTCTTTCGAAACGTAGTTTTGTTCTTAATGACCCCTCTCAAAAAACATTTAAAAGCGTCCCATACTGTACTGGAACAGGCAGAACCAGTGTTAACTTTAAAGAATTCTTGCGTTTCTACTCCAATATACTCTAAGTCGTCAGGAGAAGTGAGGAGAGACCTATCAATAGAACATGACCTAATCGGGGGTTGAGATTGTAGTTCAAGGTCTAAAAGTACCGCCGAATGATCCGACAGATGAGATGGTAAGTAGGTTATGCTCCTAACGAAATTAGTCAGAACTCTGTTTACTAGAAAGAAGTCGATCCTAGATCTATGACGATATTTGTAGTTTCGGAAGGAAAAGCCGGTTTTCTGTCCCGACCTTGCTCTCCAAATGTCAATAATTCCATATTGATGCATGGATTTAAGTAAAAAATCTCTGGATTTAGAGAGAGCAAGTTGTCGGCTAGAGGTGGACTTATCCAGCAGGGGATCGAAAACGATATTAAAGTCTCCCGCTATTATCATTGGTTCTGGAAAATGCAAAAGCTCAGAAAACAGCGAGGCCAGGGCAGAGGGATCATAAAATAAAATGAAATGAAATGTAGCTACCCATCACCATGGGCGGCCTAAGTAGTGGAAAGTTCTCTTAAGTCAAACGAAGTATGTGCGCCTTAAGCAAAAACAAGTGTTTTTATATGGGAAGGGACAGGTTAGTGTCAAAACATTTTCTTAGGCCCATAATACCCTACCAACGTGATGCGTGAACTGCCTATCATGACAGCCGCAATGGCCCACCTACCCAAGGGATCAACCTTCTGCTTCAAGAGTCTAGTAGTAATAGTTTTTAAAAAAAGAATAGTAACCCCTCTAGTGTTAACTGTTTGAGAAGTGGTAACAGATAGATCTATCCACCTGTTTTTTTTTACCAGGTCTAATACTTCAGCCTCAACTAGGTGTGTCTCCTGAAGTATAATGACCTGTGCATCAAAATCACGAATATATTGTAAAATCGTGTTAGATCTAGGTTTGGTGCGCAGGCCATTAACATTCCAGGAGAGAATCTTAATAATACTCATAGTTAGTATATCTAGTGAGGCTGGGCCCTGCTAACTTACACCCCTTGGTACTACTTGAAGATACAAAATCCATCCATTTTTCACATATGAAATTGTCAACCGCCAAAGTGGAGATGAGAAACTTTTTGTATTTATTTACCCTAACCCTCCCCCACATGTGACCCACCCCCCTCCCCTGAGGAACCCTTCCCTTGATTGACCAACCGGAACAGATCCGGGTTGTGATACCCCTGACCCTATCTAGGCTCAGGCGAAGCGTTGGTAACTATAGTGTTGAGGACTAAGTAAGTCTAACTAGAGTTAAGCCTGTTGTGGCCACACTCAAGATTAATTGGGTTACATTGAATTGTAACTCTGCAAAGGTTTTAGAGATGTGTGTGTATTTTTATTCGACTTGTATTTTCTCTTTTTTATTTATTTATTATTTTTTTTTATCCTTTTTTCTTCTCCCTTTCCCTTTTCCTTTCCTTTCCCCTTTAGGTCATTTTTTTCATTATTTCAACTAACTTTCTAATTTATCTTATGTTCTACTCTTTTGTTAGGGAGGTTTATGTCAACCTAAAGTTATAATATATTCAATCATACATAAACTCTGTGGACAACAATAGAAGGGACCCCCAAATTTCTCAATTTAGATCTAGCCTATCGTCAACTTTTAGAAGCGCCAATACTCATCAGTAGCTCATCTGCAGCCTGGACTGTGCGAACATTGAACATTTTGTTGTTGAACATGATCTTCAGTGCTGCAGGAAAACTTAGCTGCACAGACGCCCCCAAATTCCTGAAGGCCTCCATTCTCCTACCCAGTTCCCACTGTCTATCAAGGGTTGCCCTTGAGAGATCAGATCGTATTTGAAAAGAAAAACCCCCTCCAGTCAGGGATTTTTGTTTAAAGGCCAAGTTAAGAATGTGATCCTTCAATAGAAAAGTATGAAAGTTCACCAGAATCTTCCGGGGCTTCGTCCGCTGCGGATTCCGCCTGAAGGGATCCCTGTGAATACGCTGAATGTCTACATTCAGTTCCTCCTTTGTATGTGTTAGATTTAAAGATTTTATAAGGAGTTGGATGATATATGACTTGATGTTAGTTCCTTCACTTCCTTCTGGTACATTCAAGACGCGAATATTACAGCGCCTCACATTATTTTCCAAGGTCTCCATTCTTTCAGCCAGTGCGATGTCCTCTCTTTTGAGTTTCACTATTTCTTCCTTGGCATTTTCTAATTCTAGAGACATTGCCGCAGTTGTTTCTTCTAACACCCCAGTTCTTGAAAAAAGCCCGTCTATTTTGTTATCTAGTGATTCACAGTATGGCCTTATCTCTTTCTGAATTTTAGATGACTCCTCAAAACCACGTTTGATATCGGCCGACAAATTAGAAAACATAGTTAGTACTGAGGAGAGATCTCGGGGTGTAACAGAGGCAGTAGTGCTGGCAAATAATTGTGTATCAGAACTAGGGGAAGGGCTGTGAGCCGATTGCAGCTGAATATTCTGATTCTCATTTAAGGAGGCCTCAAATTGTAGTTGATGATTATCTGACTCTACTGGCTCGAGACATGTGTCCGATTCCAAACCAGTGTGTTTTCCAAGGAGGCTACAGTCTTCCACTTCCGTAATACTAATGGATACCGCTGGTATTGAGACAATCTTGTTGAGACTTGAAGAGCTAATAGGGCTAATAGGGCTGTTGCTGCTATTAGTACGCAGCTCCATTGGTGCCTCTAAGGTTGGATATACATTTGCTACTTTTTCTACATTTGCTAGTGTAGTGTCTGCCAATGTAATATCCGTGGATAAGCACCCCTTCTCACCAGATTGACTTTCATTGTGTAGCTGCCTTTCCATATTTTGAGAACCAGAGACTGTAGAGACCACACAACTAGATATAGCTGAGCCAGAATCTACACAAGCAGGGGGGGACTACTCTGCACAAGGTTCAAGACCTGAGGTATGGCCTTAAAATAAGACCGCAGAGAAGGTGTTATCTTTGAACCAGAATCTAAAACTGATTTTACTGCCTTGGTTTTCTTGGCTCGTTTAGGTTTGACCTCTGAGGAGAGGTAGGAAGAGGGTTTAGATGGCGTTTTAATGGTGCTACTAGCACTACTGCTGCTGTTAGCAAGTATTACGCTGGTTGGGTTAATTGGTTTAGGTCTCGCAGCAGTATTGTCCTGGCCCTCCCCCCCAAGCTCCTGCGTGATTTCCAGAGCTGAGGCACCAAACGAGTTTAATTTCCCACAATTATTCTTCCCCCCCTGGTTATGATGTAAATTCAAGTTTTTAGCGGCCCTTTTTCCTCTGCGCCCCTTATTGGTTGTTACTGGAGTCAATTTTGAGGAGAACTCAGGTTGGGTTGAGTTGTGACTTCTGAGGGAATACGGATTTTTAACCAAGCAAGTCCTCTGCTTTACGGACCCTGCACCCAGTATTAGCCCTTCCTTAAGCCCAACGAGTCCCTCCTCAAATCCCTCTTCAAGCGTTTCTTCTAGTGCCCTCAGAGATTAGGTATCCACTGCCCTCCCCTCTCCTTGGCTCCCCTTCACCTTATTCGCTGTTGGCCCGGGTTGGTCAAGATCCACCGCTGCCTCCGTTGCTGTCGCCGAAGCCAAAGCTGGCTCGATGGTGAATGCGGCAGTGCCTCCTGATGCCGCCACGCAACCCTTTCTGCCTGCAACCTCGAAGTGAATGTTTCTGCAGAGCGAGAGCACTTGCCTCCCTCTACGGAGCTCCAGGGCGGCCCGGTGCCACTTCCACGGCGCTGCCGGCGTCCAAATCCCCGTCTGCTGCAGGAACAGAATCGGCAACGAAGCACTCAGGAGAGCAGACGCCGAGTCAGCCTGAAACACGCCCCTGTCAATGCGCATAGAAAACGAAAGGAGACCGGATCAGACGGTCTGACGATTGAAGAAATACTCTTCGTTTTCGGTGATTTTTCCCCAAAAATAGAGTGCACCCAGAGATAGCAAAATGCTAAAAATGCTGATACTCAAAGAAAGCCCTCATTACAACAGAGAAAACCCAAACGCTCCGCTAAAGCCCAGAGCGGGGTACCGCGGCAGCTAGCCTGCTGCCGCCATGTTCCTCCAGCTACCTATATGAAGTTTAACATAACTTGTTAGTTCTATAAGAAGATTTTCTAGGCTGTTCTTGCCTGTTAGTGGATGTGCTCTACTGTTGTTTTTAGGGCGAAGAATACTTTCTTTTGCCTTTTGCTTCTGGGAACTACCCTTTTTTCCCTGTTGTTTAGCCGATGTGTTTTTAGACTGGCCATTCATAGGATGAACCTGGAGAGTTTCTGCCTGAATAAGAGCAGACTTCTTTGGCAACTCTAAGTTACGCTGTCTCTATGAGGGAGGTGAGGTTTCAACATCTTAGCCACTTACTGAGGCATCATCAATTTCATCTATTATTAATTGAATGCAGCCATTTCTACTCTCTTCTAGATTTATTAATTCGGGTAGCCTTGTATCTGTATCTGGGCCTTAAACCTTCATTGGTACAGGTGGAGAAGGCATTTTGCTTTTTCGGGTGCTACCTCTTGGGACAAGTACAGCCTGTCTGCGCCTACTGCATGTGGTATCAGTGAACATATGTAACATCACCCGGCTGATGCCTGGGCACCCTCAGTGGTTGGGTGCTGATACCATGTGCTGTGTAAGGGTGTGTTGTGTAGTGCATGTGGAATACTAGTCTTGTGCTCAGTGAAATTATAGGTACCATGGGAAAGGTCCCTATGCAAATGTTGACCAAATGTTGGGGTGGACTCCATTTGACTAGGCAGATCTTTACCAACATGTGGATGCAGACACACCCACAATTAGCAGAGGTTATACAAGTGTACAACAATACATAATTTATGGAACATTGCAGAACTTGGGGATGGATCTAGAAAAGGTGTCTGTAGTACTTCGGTGATTGGGGGATTTCTTCACTTAGGAAAGTGTTTGGTATAAAAGTTTGATAAAAGTTTGAGGTCTTGGATTTGCACACTTGGGTCTTTGTTAGGATTATGGAAGTGGCCCCTTTAAGGGTGGTGCACTTTCGTGGCTCGATTTCAAACCTGTTGGATAAGAGCTGTTGTTTGTTTGTAAAGTTTTAGAAAACATCTGCATCCTTATGTATTATCATCAATCATTCGTGGGGATTCCTGTTCCTTTCTTTTTTAGGGGTGTATTTTTACATTAATACGCCTCTTTTTTTGGTGTAGCATTGGATGGTGGCCCCCAATCAGGGTATCTGCTTTTTTGGAGCCAATTGGTGTTAATTCATGGGTTGCCTTAATTCATGCTTACATGTCATCGGTTCTACACCCTCACCATGAGCGAAAAGGATATATTTTGTTGAGGGGTGGTTTTTGTGACCCTGTGGATGGTCTGGATCTTTTGACTAATGTTTCATGGGTGTCGCTAGACGTCTAATATCCTGCCTTTCCTCCAGAGGGAGTGCGGGGCTTGCCTTTTGACCTACATGTGCTTGAGATGGCGTGTAAAGAGGGGATATGCTGTAATTGGGTGTTGTGGGCCATGGCAGCATCCTCTGGGGTCACATCTATCCCCTCTAGTCCTGGCATGCAGAGTACAGTGGGACCCTTCCTAACGGTTGAACACACAAAAGGGGAGAGGGCCAAATTGTTTATACTCCAATACCCCGAACCCCCTGAATGGACTATAATCACATACAAAATGGGTATATAGAGTTCACCAACATAAGGAAGGGAAATTCCCAAATTAGAAAAAACTGCCCTCACTCACATACCGAAGTATGTGACATGCTTCATCATAGGGCCTGCTACAGACGCCCTGGTGTAGCCACATCCAGGGCGGAGCATCAGGGAGGGGAAAAAATAATAAATTCCACGTTACAAGACGTACAACATAATACGTAAATACGTACAACGAGTAACATACATGAGTGAAACCGTGTGTAGAGGAACACCTCGTGGATCTGATGTGTGTGCGACAAAAAATTAGTGCAGTAAGGACGTGTGTTAAAACTGATTAGGGGTGCCAAGAGAAAGAAATACTTTATTAGAACCAATTGTGCTACCCTTATCAGGATTAAAAGGAAAGAAAGGATGGGAAAAAAATATCTTGGTGAGAAAATAAGGTTTCTCAAGACTTCCCTCCTACCACTGCTCGAGTCAACATGTTTCGACCGATTTCTTTGTGCCCCGAAAGGTCACCCCGGTCTTCTTCAGTTCTGTCGCAGTCAAATCCACCGGTTACCCATGTCTTAGTCTGATCATTGGTTGCCCAACTAGATGTAGGTCTCAGGGATCCGTACTCTACTGGGTGTGTCTCTAAATCAGTGGAGGAAATGTCCCCAAAAATTATGGGAAAACATTCACTGGAAAGGAGTAAAAGACATAGTCAGGTGAGAGTGAGTACTCGTCCCTCCCAACACAAGATTTAGTCTCAGAAGAAATCTCAATTCCATCCTGAGGATTACCCTTCCTAACGGTGCCAGATGTCTTGAGTACATCCTTTTCCAGAGTGTTCTTTTTAGGCTAGTTTTAGGCTTCTTTTTGCTGGTATCTTGGGTATTTCCCTAGGTTCTCATGTGATTTGGCTATTTCCATTGTTGTGTACCGGAGTGGGTCGGAGAGCTGTCCCGGGGCCGCCATGTTTCTCTGATATGGCGATGTTCAAGATTGGGCTTATTTGCTGCTCTAGTCGGTGTGTGTAAGGCCTTGTGTGTTTTCAGCTTGATCGCTAGGCCGCATATGGTGGTAAGCCTATTTCTGAGCATCTTGCATGGAGCTGTGATGGATATTTGCAGACTCTCTCCTTCCTGGCACCCCCTTTTTTCTTTAACGACATCCTATCTAGGAATACTTGGGCCTCCAGTCCCCGGCTGGGACCAGGGACTTCCAACTGGTGACAGGCTACCTTCGCTGTTTTGCAGAGACATGACCTGGTGAGCAGGCTTTGAGTGCTTGGAGAAGTTTGAGGGCAAGAAGGCAGAATGTTGCTCAATGGAGAGTCTGGTGGGAGGCCAGAACTTGTTGAATTTCACTCGATAAGGGTAATGTACAGGGATGACCAATTGTTCTGGTGAACTCCCTACTGACTCGTGCCATGCGGTGCTTTGAAAATGGTCTGAGTTTTATGTGTGCTGTGGATGTTATGAGGTATTTATCATCCTAAGTGTGAGGAAAACTTGGCTCCAGAGACTGGAACATTGCTTCATTTGGAACCGAGAAGTGTCCTCCATTGGCCCAGAGGCTGTTTGGCTGTGGTTAGGACGACACAGCATGAAGAAATGTTGGTCCTAGGCCAGAGGCCCGAGAATGGGGTCCATTTGATCTGGTAATAGGAACCTGTCCCAACTGGGCTTGTGTGAGGGAATCGGGTGTTTGCTTTTATGATCCTGATCGACATGGCGTACAGCAGCCCTGAGTTTCCTGAATGCAAGTAAAGACTTGTGGGCATGTTTACATGCCCCTTTCATCACAGGAACATCACTTTAGAGAAGTTCCTGTGGCGCTTTGGGCTTTGCCTTATGTAAAAGGCAGCGTTAAGACACTTAACTTGGCTTAACGCAGCCTTGTAAATAAGGCAGCCGTTCACACTATACTTAAAGTGAAAGGGGGGGGCAATGGGTGGTTTGGTGGGCGTTCCACCACAACTCCCATTAATTTTGATGCTGTCCCATATTTACAAAGGTGGCATAAATATGGGGCAGCAGCAAAATTAGGACCATGGAAAAACTGGTCTTACCCTGGCGAAACAAGGAGAAATTCTTTATTTCTCCTCGTTTTGCAGTTTCTATGTGTGTTGCTTTGGGCAGGGGGTCCCTTCCTGCACATACACAATCATATAAAAAAATGATGAATTGCAACTTCTATGTGTGCTGCACAAACATAGAAGTTACCAAACGCCATTTCAGATTATTTATGTGCAGGATGGGACACCTTCCTGCACCTAAACAATGCTTCCCCTCAAGCCGGCACCCTTGCACTATTGTGCAAGGGTGCCTGGGTCGGTGCTAGGCAGAAAAATGTAGCGCCTGTGCAGGTAGAAATGCAGGGATGCACAGTATTCTTGTAAATACAGTGCAACACTGCTTTTCAGAAGTGGTAGAGTGCGGCGTTAAGCCAACAAGACTAAAGCTGTGCTTTTTCACTTCTTTTGGAAAGAATCACCTTGGAATACCTATTATTGCATATATATATTCTGTATTATAAAATTTGTTTTGGGGTGTGTGTGAAGTGTACATTTTGCATTGGGGGTTTGAACTTACTGCATTGGTGAGTTTTGTGGCTGCCTAAAGTCATTGCTTCCCCAGTCAGTGACCCCCCTACTGTTGTCCCTGTTGGGCTGGAGTCCCTGTCTGTTGCGGCTGTTGTCACGTATTTGACCACCCACCTGCACCCTGCTGTGGTGGTGCAGTGGCTGTCTGCCCTCCCTTCGGCTGAGCATACAGTGCATTTGGGTTACATTGGGCTTGGTTTTGAGGGTGGGGATTGTGTGGGGACAGGCCCAGATTTATTGATCTCTGCTCGTGATATGCTTTCAAGCATCAACGGCTTGCCATGTGGCCTATTTGGTGTCAATATTAACATTCTCTGAGGTCCGGCTGCTGCCAACCTCTCTGACCTCTGCCGTTATAATTGGGTTAAAACCCTCCAGGGTTTTGTGTTGGAGCCCCCTTCGAAAAGAGTGCCATTTCGATGTTAGCAGCCAACTCAAGGGTCAAATTTTTACATTTGTGTTGGACCAACTTTGTGGTGTCTCTCTGGACTTGCTCCTTACCATTCCCAGTGGGCTGCTGCGTTGGGGGGTCAGTAGGCAGCATACACATCCCATGCTCAGGGTATCTCCCTTTGTGGTTGGCGGGGACACTTCCTCTGGGTGTTTTTCTATTTGCTCTATGTGCCGAATTTCCTATTGTGGGTACCCACATAGATTCTGCCATTGGAAGCTGGAAGGGGGCTTCAGACGAGGAAAATAGTACCACATAGTGCCAGGCAACCATGACTGCGCCACCTTTCTATATGTGGAGGTGCCATGGTGGCGACAGACGCTAAGCTAAGTGATCTTTGGGGTACGTGTGCTCTGGATTTTACCGGCATTGCCCTTATTCACCTTGGCCCTGCTTCCCACCCAGTTTCGGGGGATCCAGCAGGCATGCAGCTGTTGCGGTCCCAAATCCCTTCCTCCCTGCATAATCTGTTGTTTATCAGGTTTCTTATTCTTTCGGCTGCCACAACTACGATGTGTTGTGTGTGACATGCCCACTGTTGGGCTAATCCACATAGTCTGAAGAAATTCTCTGTATATCCCAGGGCTACCTCAGTGAAGGAGGTGTGATTGGCTGGGATTGTCCTTGCCTGTGTACATGCAGTAAGGAATGCTTTGTGGGTCTGGGTTCTAGGGAAGAAGCTCCAAGGGAGGAACAGGATATAGTTCAGTTGATATCAAACTGAATGGACATTTCTAGCTTGATTATTAGGTCTCATCCTGAGATATTAGCCGGGATGATGGAAAGTATAGTAACTGATCCCTCATCCTGTTCCCTCTATCTCCAGCCCAAGGGGTTTTGTGATGGGGATCCCGGCCACTGTATCTGAGACTCCTTGTTTAGTTGCAGTGTGTTTTGATAAGGGGACTGTCCCTTCTTGTAGGCATGACCTTGTCACCCCTGTGTCCACCAGGAAGTTATATGGTGTCTTGTTCACACCGTGACCAAGGAGTCTTTCTCCGATTGTCCCTGGGGTGGACAGTA
Organism: Lissotriton helveticus; assembly: GCF_964261635.1. NCBI lineage: Eukaryota > Metazoa > Chordata > Amphibia > Caudata > Salamandridae > Lissotriton > Lissotriton helveticus. The sequence continues at coordinate 283,164,303 of NC_136068.1, read as the reverse complement.
GGATGTGTGTGCTTTTGGTTGTTTTGTCGGTTTCTGGCATAGGTTCCCTATTTTCCGCCTTGGTCTCCTGGGCCGCTGCTGTAGCTTCACTCTCGTGGTAGGAACCCTTCCTTGGCCAAGCACTAGCTACACCTAATCTGCACGGTACAAATGTTCCCTAATTTCCGAATTTCACCATATATCACACCCAGGAGTCATTCTTGCCATCAGTATCATGCCCAGCAGTCCAAACACCTCTTCCTTCTTTCAGATATCAACAGTGTTTAGAAACAGGTAACAGTTGGAAACCCTGTATAGACAAAAAATACGATCAAGGTGCTGGCCCTATAGCACACCCAGGGCCTATACGTACCATCTGTATCAGGCCCAAAAGTCCAAACGGTGAGGCCTCTCCCCTGTATTACACCTAGGGAACAAGTGTACAATCTGTGTCATGCCCAGCGGTCCAAGAAACTATCAACCTTCACCTTTCCTAGCGTGCCAGCAATCGAAAAAAAAGGAACTCTGCAGGATTGCCTCTGAAGTAGCCTTGTAACTTTCAGACACATAAAATAAGCAATATGTCAAATTTCTGTCAGTGGCAAGGTGTTCATGTTACATTTTAGCACTTCTTCACAGTTTGCCATACGCAAAATGCTGGTACTAAGGATCAAATGTAGTCTCTTACCCAATTGACGGGGCTTCAGGGAGGACATCTGCCCCATGGATTCTGCAGAACTTACAATCAATTGTGGCATCTTCGCTCTTTCAATGCTGCACTGATGTGAATTCATCAAAATGAGGTAATTTCCTTTAGCTGCAATCGGGTTTGAAGCACCAATATTTCCTTGCTGGCTCACCAAAATGTTGCTCGAATATGAATTTACCTTTAAAAAACAGAGACAAGTGGCGTTTGGCTAAACAGGAACAGTTTGTTTAATTAAACACTGTGGCCAGGAGTACAATTACAGATTATGAGTCTGATGACTGTCTCAAAGTACAATCTTTTTGAGCATCTTTATATACCTTTCTTGCAGCATCCTAAAACTATTCATAGATCCTGTTTTGGAAGAGGAATGTAGGCCTAGTCATGGAGCCAGAAAGAATTCACACCTGATGATAAAGGCAGATGGGTCTCAACCTTGCGTGGACACAATGAGAGCCTGTGGGTAATGTGTCCACATGTCCAGCATGGGGAGCGCGTGATCACTGTGTGTGCTGTGTCCTGATTGGCTCAGTGTTCCAACTTCATGTGGCAGATAACTTCAAGGTGTTTTGGGAACGTGTGTCCCTCCATCCATGTGCATTTTATTGGGGGCATTCTCCATGGACCTTTCTGGTGTCAATGCCTATCTATGGGACTAATCTGTGTTTTTCCTTTTTGAGCATTTGTCTTGCCGGTTATGTTCCATCCAACCTGTGATCTGTCAATCAGTAGCCTCAGGCCTAGGTTGCAGGGCCTGCCTGACCATGTATTTCTGACTCAGGGCTGATGCAGAGTTCATATTGGGAGATTTTGACAGCAGTGATTTGATTTCTTTTTGTACATATATGTATCCTTGCTCACATCAATATTAACAGTATTTTTGTGAAAGAAATAATGGCCACCTGGTCATATGTCATGTGTCCCTGTGCCGTAGCTGCTGTGCTCCTATTGTTTGCATTAAAATACTTCATTGGAACATGGCACATCAAACTCTAAGATTTGAAGCATGCTTTTCTGCTTTCACCTACAATATACACTCGGAACATGTGACTTGTCAATAACATGCACCTGCCATGGCAATAATGGTTGCACACGCATGTTCCTACATCTGTACAGAATCCTGATAATTGAAAATGCCAGGTTGCTTTTTAATACCTAATTTGCAGTTGCATGCCATTTAACATGTATGGCCTTTACACAATCAAATATGTCAATGATGCATTTCTTAAACACACAAATGCTGATCCTTACATACATCTAAGTCCAAACACAACTACAAACTTGCACATGTAGACACATATAAACCCCAGGCTGGACCTTAAAACAGTAAACTGTGGGTTCTTGGTTCACACATAAATACCATAAACACTACAGTACCTGACTGCTAACACCTTCGTTTGTGGGGCACCGCTTTTCATTTGTGAATTATTTCACCTGCTATAACTCAAGTAGCTTGATTAGATGTCCTTAGAAGAATCCTAATGGACTGTTACACTACCTTACTCCTCTTCTTTTGCATTTTCAATATCCTTTTTAATTATTTTGTTTTACGTTGTTGTAGAATTAGAGTGAAATATAAGTCCATAAGCCCTTGTGTCTTTAAAATTAATATAATTTTTCCAGGCTTAAGTGCTTGGAAAATGTAGAATTTCCACAGCCTGGTGGGCAGAAAATCTGGATTTTACCAAAGATATACAGCTAGATTCATCATTGTGAAATCGGCTCGCAAAGGGCCAGATTCTCAGAATCTGGCCCTTTGCGAGCGCAATTTTTGCATTTGGGATTCATCATCCCAAATGCAAAAATCGCAAAATGCGAAATCAATATATTGCGAGGAATTGCATTTAAGGAATCTCTATTTGAGATTCCTTAAATGCAATTCATGTACCATTTTGAAATTGCGAATTCGCAATTTTTGGCCGCTATTTACCGCGAAGTCTGACTTCGTGGTAAATAGCGAAAACTTAGAAAAATGCACTTTAGTGCATTTTTCTAAGTTGTATGTTACACACACACACATGTCCTTTGGACATGTGTGTGTGCAACATCAGTCTACATTTTCATTTCAGGGGTGCTACAGGGTGTCCTTTGGACACCCCTGTCACCCTTGAAATCGCATCCTTATTTGCGATTAGCAATTTGCTAATCGCAAATTTGGAAGCTGTAGGAATCGCAAATAATATTGCGATTCCTACATGAATGCCGTTTTGCGAGTCCTTAATAGCGTATCCTTAATAATAGCTATTAAGGACTCGCAAAACATTACAATGATGAATCTGGGGGATAGAGCCTAGGACTATGCACCACTTCCCGCAGCAACAATTGAAAGAATTTAGATCTTTGAAACATTCTAATAGTCTATAAAACCTAAGAACACACAGCTCTCTTTCTTCTTTTACATGCTGTCAACAAGATAAGAAAAACACCATATTTGAATAATGGAGAGATTGGCCTGTCCAAGTGTACGCAGGTGCTCAGTACTAGGTGACTAACGTGCTATGTGTGAAAGGGCCGGGCCAATAAGTTCTAGATCATTTCTAGAGTCACAATTTGATGGTTCTTTTTTGCAGCATGTAGGCATAGATGGGAGAAAATAGTTAACAAGTCAATCAATTCAATAAGGAGTTCTCTGGACACATAGTAACTACAGAGCACTACGTAAGTTTAGTTAATGATTACGAAGCCAAAAATAACTGAACATAAAGTCACCTCAAGATCAGGAAGTAGAAATACATTGGAATCAACATAAAGCCAAATTTGCAAATAAAATTGAGTTGGTGCAACATGCCCTGGACATTTTACTCAAGAAGTGTAGGATGTAGAGGATTAAAAAGCATGAGTCCAAATTTCCCTGAATCAAGGGTTGATGAATATAAAGAATCAATCTACCCCTACACTAACGTGGCATCCCTACTTAAGCATCCTTCAGGAAAAGATAAAGAAATGTGTCATCTTGTGGTGTCTTCCTAAGAATTCTCTCCACCATCAAGGAGTCAGACAGCATAAAGCTATTGCAATAGAGTTAGTTCTGAGATGCTCTCTCTCCAAAAGCAGAGAAGAATTGGGCCCCCTTTCCCTACTTACAACATCCCAATATTATAGGTATCTTCCCAAGATTCCTTGAGGGTCATGCCATCCACACTGACCACGTTCACACAGGTATTTTTCCACAGGGCGGCGATGTTCCTGAACAGCAACATGATGAAGTTGATTGCCTGGCCTCCAGTGTGAAAATACAACAGTTCTCCTTATCAGCATTAGTTCACTGTGTATCCTCTTCTCTCCTTGCCTAACTCCTAAAACTAAGACATTATTATAACTAACAAGGGCACTTCTTCCACCTGCAACACAAATGTGAGAAAGAACGAAATCCACAGCACACATGAAATTCAAGCTTTTAATTCTAAAGCGAGAGCTTTCAGGGAAATTACATTTCAGGCCTCCAAGAGTCAGCCTACATAAGAGAAGTTGCATATAAAATTGCATGGAAAAGAAGGTATGTTCAGTTATTATTCCTACATGCATATAAAATGACACAATTAATGAACACATTCAATAATGAATGGTTGTCAGTTGCACAACACAAATTCTTCATGTTAGTGTTTTCTGTTAGTTACATTTGATTTCCACCTTGACTTTCACGTTTTTTATTCAACGGCCTAAATACATCACATTTTATGTTATTAGTTTTCAAGATCCTCACACTTTATGTTAGCAGGACAAAGGATTATGTGCAGGTGCGTATCCTACACATGTAATTATAATGCACCTCTACAAATGAAAATGAATTTTCGACTACATCACGTGTTATTATGCAGAGACATACCGTGCCACTAATTACTTTGTTTAATGGAAATGACAGTGAAAAAAATTATAAAAAAATTTGAAACCAAGTAGGTTCAATCGCCAAAGTCAAGTTGTGGCAGTAAACTATGTTTAATTCTCGAAGACACAACGTGCAAGCAAATGAAGAAGAAAGGGAGAACAACTGGGTGACACGGATATCCTTATTTTTTCTTTGAGGTCAGCAGCCGTCCTCTTTCTTGCACCTATCATCTAAACTAAAAAGATTTTCGCGATGAGTTAAGAGTATCCTTAAATACTGGTGAATCTAAGGTGATTCAAATAAGTCTCCTTCCTTTATTTGTTCAAATAGTCATGATTTTTGTTGAAAAACAATGCTTTCACATCAATTCAGTGTGAATACACAATGGTTCAGGTTCCTTATTTAAAGAAGAAATAGTTATGACTTCAAAAGATTCATTCAAAGAATCTCATTCAAAAATCATGAAATAATACAGTACCCTTAAGAAATTATCAAAAGATGTATTTTTCATTAATAGAAAATTCAAATATGCAATAATACAAAAGGTGCTCATAGGGTTACACAAAATATGTCAATAACAAAGGGCAAACTAAAGTGGAAACAAAAATAGTAATGGCAAAAAAGGAAAGATTATATACAAAAATATACAAAAACATAAAAGACAAATGCTTCCTCTTATTTTTTGCCAAGGAAGTATCTACGGCGTTTTGACCATATTCATTTGTCAGCTCATCATCAGAACAGAACATATAAAGAGCACCCATCAACTGTTCAAGCTAGAGAAAAGGGAATAATCATCTTAAGTATGGATACTGAAAAAGTATTTATTGATTGTAATCAATATATATTCAAATCATTTCAGGTCCCATCATATTTCTGGGTTTTTCCCTTTGTTGTGTGCGTACGAAGATTGATGGCTTCCACATGCTTGTCCCATATGGCGCACTAGCTAGCTATGGCCGACGACGAAGGTCACATTGACACTGCACACCTCACCCTGGTTGCCTCAAGTGAACTTGTGACCGATGCATGCTGGCCACAACTGGTCAATGTCTGTGGACCACACTACTTACAGGTGTGGGCTCTCTACAGGCTGATGATTCAATTTACATCTCAGCAACACAACTAAAAAACAACATACACGAGCAGTCATTATTGAGACACCAAAGAGCCCTGTCACAAGTCTAAACAACTGCTAGGATTGCCAAGGGAAATCAGCATTGGTACCTTCCTCTTCCACACGTGTCACTAGAATCCTGACTGATCACTACCCAATTGGAATCCAAACCAACTAAAAGGACCTCCTGCCACCCCAACCAACTCCTTATGTGTTAGTGCAATTAATTTCAGATGTAATAAGACTAACAGACTTATAAGCAGACTTCAGGGCACCATGAAGGAGAGAAACACATATTGCCTGTATACCCTTTCACTACTAAGTGGTTGTCACCATGGTCAAGGATGAATATAGAAGAAAACGCACTAAATGTTTTCAACAAGCAACCTAGGGGCATATTTCTAAGGGCTTATCCCCACCGGAACATCACTTGTTATGGCGTCCTGGTGGTGATAAGCCTTTCCACTTATTTACAGGGCAGCGTTAAGACACTTAACGTGGCTTAACACCACCTTGTGAATAAGGCCCCATTACATGCAGCACTTAGCGTGAAAGGTGTGGGCAATAGATGTTACAATGGACGTTCCATTGCTTTTGACGCTACCCCCCTATTTACAAGGCAAGCATAAATATAGGGGAGCACCAAAAATAAGACCAGGGAAGACCTGGTCTTAACCAGGTGAAATGAGGAGAAATTATTAATTTCTCCTTGTGTTTGCTTTTCTATGTGTGCAGCATTATGCAGTACACATTGAAAGAGCAAATCACCAGTAGTGATTATTCATGGTTTCCCTTCCTGCACATAAACAATCATTGAATAATGATGAGTTGCAACTTTCATATGTGCTGCATTCTGCAATTTTGCAAATCGCCATTAGTGATTGTTTATGTGCAGGAAGAGACACATACCTGCACATGAACAATCATTCCCTCCAACGCAGACATCATACACCCTTGCACTATGGTGCAAGGGTGCCTGAGTTTGCGCGAAGGTGCGAGATTTAGCTTCAGAGCTAGGGGAAACGCTAGGGCATTCTTGTGAATACAGCGCATCCCTGCATTTTTAAAATTACAGAGTGCAGTGTTAGCAATTTCCGAGCTGCACTGCTCTCCGCCAGTTCATTGTAAATATGCCCCCTAGTGTGGAATGTATATATGCTCATAATTGTGCAAATGAGGTTAATGAGCTACCCAAAAATCAAGTGGAAGCATTTCTACCAAGGAAGTCCTTGAGTCACTAAGGCCATAGCGTGCACTTCCAACATGAATAAAGCTTTGCTGAATACTAAGCTAGCAATGTAACCTGCTTGCATAGACGAGACACAAGGGCTCAGCTGCTTCACTTGTACAGCCTTTTCTAGATGATATGGCTAGTACAAGTAAACCATCCTCTACATCCTGAAAGTATCAGGATTGTCCCCACACGACTCCTTAACATGAAACACTCTGGGGCATATGTACAAGGACCCGCGATAACTACCGCTACCGCTAGTTAGCAGCAATTTTCTTAACACTGAAAACTATCGTCTTGTTAGCAAAATATTTACAAGACGTCACTACATGGCGATAGCTTCAGGGATCAGCAGTGAAAACTGCTGGTAACATTAGCATGATAGCAATAGTGATTCCAGCTTTAGTGGGGGAAAACTAATGAAAGGCCCATTAGCAGCAACAAAAAGCGCGTTAGTCAGCCTAATATGAGTGTTTTTTTGCCTCTATAGCCAAAAATAGCCTATCAGTCGACCTCCAATGAAAAATAGGCAAAACAACCAATGGAATGCAGAATAGAGCACCAGGGCTAAGTGCACCACAGATCAACAACCCCCTCCCTCAAGCCCCCCAACATCCAGGATGACCAGCCAGAGGCCATGGGGAAGAGGAAATAGAGGGCTACATCCATGAAAGAGGTGCATCGCAGTGCAACACTAGTGATGCATCACTTCTCACTGCGCACTCTTCGCAACACAATACCATCCAAAACCTTGAAAGTGCAGACAGTCCCTGGGGCCTCGCTGGTCCTGTGCTTGGAGCCTGGATGCCTCAGTGGTCCTGCGTCTCAAGCCTGGAGTGGTATGCAGAGGTGCTATGGAGTCGATGAGCCAATGCGGTAGACATTGAGGCGTGGTTGATCGCCCTTACCTGTTGGTGAAGTCTGGCAGGGCGCACAGAGACACATTGCTGACCTGTGTGAGAAGACTGCCTTGAACCCCTTGGAGCTGTGAACGTTAGAGGCACTCCTGCGCACCAACATAGGGAGGTCTGCATCGCATACTACTATCCATCACTACACCAGGGTGTATGGAAGGGATTTCCAAAGGTGGGCAGCGCCTCTCTGCATCACAGGTCAGATGATGTTGCGCTGGCTGGACGCTGTGAAGGGTGAGGCCACTGAGCTGTGCCGGACGTGTGCGACGGGAGCGCTGTAACTTCACGCCTAAGGGGGCCCTGCTGCATCACCTGCATCAGAAGATTCCCCAGCGGACATGGCGGTGACTGCTATACCCTGGCTCGTGAAATCCCACCTGGCTGAGGCTCCTGTTGGCTGACTCACAGAATTGGAGAGAGTGTAGCTGATTGTGCCACAGTGTCAATGTCCAGGTAAGGAGAAGGTAGGACGCATAGCAGAGGAGGACCGGGGGTCGAGTCACCCAGGCCTAGTACCTGGTGTGATGCACCCCCAGTGGCGGCTCAGCCGTAATGATGGAACAGCATCACCCCACTGCTTTCAAGCAGACTCAGGAGAGCCGGAGCAACAAAGACACAGACCCGACCTCAGGGTAAGATGTCTTTCATTTTCATTTTTACAACACCCGCTCAGACGCACAGACAGCTTCCCCGCCCCATCCAGTGTCCTTTCCGGGCGTTTTTCACCTGCCAGCTGTCCAGTTCCCCTGCAGCACTTCTCTATGGTGGGCGCTGTGCGCCCATGCTCAGCGGGCATACCACTGGTGTGCCAAAGGTATATATGACGTTACAACACATACCATTACATCGCATTCCATTACAATGCCTTCTAATACTACACATAGTGCAACAGTAGGGAAAGTGCTGGGTAGCGGAGATGAAAATATTACTATTGCCACTTCATTGAGTTCAACCCGAAACTAACCCTTGCACCCCAAAACACACCCTGAACCCTAAAATTCATCTTTGACACACCCTAAAATTCATATTTGACCTCAAAACACACCCCAAATTTCATATTTTACCCCATAATAGACCCCAAATTTAATATCTGACCCCGAAACCCATCCCCACCCTAAAACTTAATAAACAACATAACTAACCTCAAAATGCTTTGGGATTGCATGCGATGTAAGGGCACCTGCATTGTTGTAGTTGCGTTGTAAAGGCATTACGATGTAATGCCTGCGTTGTAATGGACATCTCCTGTGCCAATGGCAAGCCATAGGCAAGCCCGTCTACGTCCAATTGCACCTGGACCGCGCTCAGCACCAAGGCCCCTTCCTCTTTGATACTCTACCACTACGAGGCCAGCACCCTCCTCGCCATCAACCCTAGATGCAACATCGTCTGCCCTGACCAACCTCTGCTCCGGACAGGACATCGCCATCGCCATCACTGATGGCTACTAAATCACCCGCAAGCACCACCCGACCATCCAGGAGGAGGCATTGCCATCACCTACAGAAGCCATGGAGCCCCACTCCGATACCATTGTAGACCTCATTGCACCCCAGGCTCTTCCATCCACCGACAACATCCTACTCGGTGAACTCTACTTCCGCCTGGACAACCCAATGACCAGAACACCACACCTCCGCCAACAGGAACTTCAACTACAGCCACACCACCTGACTCTCCTGGACCGACCATCAATGTATACATCACGTCTTCACCATGCCCACAGTAAACCACCGTCATCATCATGTGGTTCTGAAAAATCTGGATTCATATAATAGTACTGGACTCGAGAATAAAAACTTCGTCGAAATAGGACGAATTTGGTATCAAAAGACCGAGAATGACGAGTACATCAAGTACATGTATTTTCGGCATATTCGAGTGACGATTTCACCTCGAAGTCGTCATTTACCTTCTAAACCCTTAGCTGCATGTTGCCCTTTACATAGGCCTTAATCCAGTTGAATTTGATTCCACAAGGACACATACTCCTTAATCGACTTCTCCCTGACCTCAGTACAAGTTAGAACCATTGCCCCAGGCCGAACTCGTTAGGTTAGTTCCCTCCCAGTGGCCGAGCAAGATAGCATCTAGGCCCAAACAGCCATAAAACCGTTTCAGCGCGCACACCTGCCATATCTCGCTCACATCTTTCTCCACTCCTTTTCTTCACTTGCTTTATGATGGGGAGGTGACCATTTTTATTAGGGGTCCAGCGATATCTGATGAAATGTTGGGCCTTGCCGGATGATTTGTTATGGGCAGCACGACGTGAAATATGTACATGTCATCATGACTCTGCTTTTCTTTTGTAATCAGTAACCATAAATGAAATACCACGAATCCAAGGAATGTTTTGCCCAAGGCTGAATATTATGTATAAGAAGAGAAGCCTAACTTCGTGAAAGTGTGCAGTCTCCTGAATATACTCGTATTGTACTTCTAGGACCCTGTCACCTTGGTTGCAGCCAATAAACTAATCTTTGACTTCACCTAGAAAACTCTGAGTTTCTGTCGGTCTGACTCAGGAGAACCCGAGGTCTCTGGGTGTTGATCCCCTGGCACCGCTGGGTTACCGGTTCTGTGCCGGTTCTTAAAAACCCAGTACCTCAGTTGGCGCCCAGCGTTTGGGGCGATTCCAGTGGTACCAATCAGCCTGAAGATCGTGAGGAGCTTCGTGTGGAAATTCCGGAGGAGGGCCCACCACCTCATCGACCCCTGCATGTCGACGTGGTCCGAAGGTCTTTGCTGCGAGGTTCCCCGCTTCCCGGCGGCTACAAGGACTGCTGCCCTGGCTATCGCCCTGATGTTGGACCCTTGAAATTTTCGGTAGAGCGAAACGCTGAGACGAGTCTTCTGGTGAAGCCATCGATATTTTCAGTTAAGTATAAGTGGAGCGTCTCCCAGTCCTTAGTTGGACTTACTTTGTGGTATCTTGGAGATACAAAAGGTTTTTATTGGTTCTTGCAAGCACCATAACCGAAGGACTCGTGTATTCACGAGAAATATCGTAATCGATAAATCCTTTGAAGTTTTGGAACTAGACTAGAGAGCGAGGATGCCTAGTCTTAGACTCGGGAATTGGTTTTGTCTTGGTAGTAATAATAGGGACTCCCGATTGGAGGACTCATGTCCGGTTCCTCCAGTTGGAACTCCGACTTACGAGCTATACGTTAAACATGGGGTAGGCCCCATCGTTTACAACGAGGTATGGATTAAATACACTAGGAAAGATGGTGTTTTAAAATGGCCCCAATATGGTAGCTTTGATTCTGAAATCTTAGACAACCTTGAAGTTAAACTCTTCAAAAAGAAAGCCCGGCCGGCGATGTTTGACTCTTTCCGCTTATGGCGCAAAGAAGCCAAACAAAAAGAAATTAAATTAGCTAAGAAAAATAAGAGAGAAGGGGGACTTTCAGTAATGCAAGCTGCCGTGCAGTTTAAAGATAATGAGGAAGAGCAGATAAATGAGCAGTTGCACAGACAACGTAAAATGGCAATAGATAAGTGTTATCCAGTTTTGCCGTCTCTTCAGCAAGGGACAGCAAAAGAGCGTGAAAAAGACCAATTAATGTCGCAATTATTAACTTCACCACCCCCCTATGCGCAGAATGCTACAGCACCCCCGCAACCTTTAGTTGCACAAGCTGCGCCTCCGGCTCTTCCACAGCACCCACCAGCTGTTCTTCAGCTGGCTCCTACTTCTTCGGTGCAGCCTCCTCCAGGCCCACCGACCACTTCTGTTTCACCTGTGTTTTCTACGATTTTGCCTACTGTACTTTCTACATCTCCTAATGCCCCCTCTATGATTTTGCCTAGTACCACATCTATTATTCCTGATACCTCTTCTGCCATCTCTACCCCCGCCTTATCTCACCCCGTTTTTTCATCTGTTTGTCCTTCAGTTTCACCTTCCATTCGGCAGAAAATGGCCAGCACTGTTACTAATCTTCTTTTACCTCTTTTCGGGTCGCCTGCTACGACCCCTAACATAGGACGAAGACAGTTGCGAAGTCAACTGCCTGATTATCAAGAGAGAGATTCCCTGAATAGTTTAGCTCGGAAATGGGTCATGGACACTGCAAAATATGATTTACAGTCTGTCATGGAAGTCTTCCATCAATGGGAAGCAGGGACACAGAGATATGTGTTCGAACAAATGTGTGTCTTTCTTGGCGAGGATTTAGAAGACAATGATCAAGAATGCATCCCGCAAGAGATGTGTCGTATACGATTTAAGTTTGGAGAGGGTATGATTGTAGGTCCCGATGTGGAAAAAGCAGTTGAAATGCTATTATCATATCGAAGTAAGGGAAGCAGTTTTGGGTCACCATCGGAATCCAGTGCATCTAGTAGGAAAAAGGCACGACAATACCCTATGAGAGAAGTTCCCCCACAGTGGAGAGAGGGTGACGCGACAGCTGTCCCACCTGTCCTGCCCCACTTTCACCGCGTATGGGTACATGTTCCATGGAAGCGAGCTGAAGTTTTAGCACTCAAACAAACACTACCAGATCCGCGTAAAAATCCTGCAGGGTACTATAAAGAATTGTCGCAAACTGCTGGGTCGTGTATAATGAATTTGGCCGATATCGATATGTTATTCGGGAACGTTGTTCCACAGCCTTTATGGGGAAAAATTCGCCATGTAGATCATGACCAGGAATTAGGTGACACGTGGGTTAATATTACTGCTGCAGATGCACGACAAGTTGGTGGTGCCAAGCCTGAGCCTCTGATAGCGGAACTACCTGGTAGAATAGTAGATTACATGAAAACGCTAATGCCTGCAATACGCGTAAATTGGGATAAGTTATCTGCATGCAAGCAAAAGAAAGAAGAAACTGTGTCAGATTTCTTCACCAGATTTGAAGAAACATTCATTGACCACAGCGGTCAAGATATGACCACGGAAGGTGGTCAGAGATTGTTTGTCGATAAATTTGTGCACAATCTACTTCCAGACTTGTGTAGGAAATTGAAAGATTCGGAAAGTTCTTGGGCAGTCTCATCTTCAGCCCAGATATTAGCTACCGCACAGTACTACGAGAATAGAGACAAAGATGAGAAAGATAAAGTAGAGAAGAAAACTAGAGAACTCAAAACGAAGGTTTTACTACAGCAAGCCTATCCGCCACGTGGTGGTGGTAATAAAAATAATAATGGTCAGAATAACTACCAGAACACTTTTCAGCAGCCTCAACAATATCAGAGAAACTTGCAAAGATTCGATTACACTCAAAACCGCGTAGGTCCCAACCAGTGTTTATACTGCAAACAAGAGGGTCATTACAAATATGACTGTCCTGCCCTACCACAACGTGCAAATGGAATTACTGGCGTAAGAGGTCGTGGTAGTCAGCAAGCGCCTAGAGGTAGAGGGCGTGGAAACGCCCCTCAGGACGCACGTCCCCTTCCACCACAAAACTCTATGAACAGGTTTGACCAGCAAAATAACGTATCTGACAGGACAGCTCAATACTACGTTGACGAGTATTACACAGAAAATGAGCAGTGGGAGAGTAATGATTGCTAGGACAGCCTTAGACAAGGAGAGGGAGTTGTTTCAGTTCCAGTAGATCAGAGTGGACCTTACGTTGAGGTGATTACATCGGGTGTGTCAGAACCTTTTCTGTTGGATACTGGTGCTACAAAGAGTTCTATTATGCACTCCAAACTCCCTGGCGCACCTTTGTCTGGCGAAATGAACGTTTCCGTAGGTTTTTCTGGCGCCCCGGTTAGAAATCCGATTTCTGACCCTTTATCTCTTTCTGTTGGTCCTTGTGAATTCGAAGCACCCCTTATTTTGACAACAGGTTGTGGTGAAAATTTGCTAAGATTAGATTTGCTAAAAAGATTGTATGCGACTTTGTACTGTTCTCCCTCAGGAGTACAACTGACTTTAGGTAAGAAAGTGGTTTCTCCCATGTATTTGTCGAGAAATACACTTCCAGCAGAATTGGCACTTCTACCAGATATTCTTTGGGCTACTGGTCCGAATGATGTAGGTCTTTTAGAAATCCCACCGTATGTTGTAACATTGAAGCCGAATGTCAAAATGCCACGAATTCCCCAATACAGGATATCCAATGAGGGCGAAAAAGCTTTGCTAGCGATTGTTTACGAGTTGATTGAAAAAGACGTAATTGAAGAAACACGAGGCAATGTTTGCAATAGTCCTGTTCTGCCTGTTTTAAAACGAACTGACCCTTCTCAGCCACCTGTGTATAGATTTGTGATTGATCTTAGGGAAGTAAATAAGATAGTGGTGCCACAATTCCCAGTTGTCCCCGACATTACAACATTATTGACTATGATTCCAGCCTCTGCATCCTGGTTTTCGGTGATTGACCTGAAGAATGCTTTCTTCAGTATCCCGATTGCTGAGGAAAGCAGGGATATTTTTTCCTTTAGTTTAGGTGGTCGCAGCTTCCGCTTTAAACGCGCCCCTCAAGGCTACTGTGAAAGCCCCTCAATATATAGTCAAGCTCTGAAAAGTCAGCTTGACACAATGGTTTTGCCCAAAGGTGCCACTCTCGTACAGTACGTGGACGATTTGCTCATAGCTGCGGATACTGAGAAAATATGTAAAATGGCCACGTTGCAATTACTGCGTCATCTATGTGATCTGCATCACAAGGTGTCACTTTCCAAGCTTCAATATTGCCGACAAGAAGTGACCTACTTAGGTCATCTCTTATCGAAGGAGGGAAGGAAACTGACCCCAGAAAGAATTCAGGCAATAGCTAAATTGAATGTGCCAAGAACGCAGAGAGAAGTACGCGCTTTCTTGGGCATTACATCGTACTGTAGACAGTGGATTCCAAATTTTTCGTTATTAGCCAAACCCTTATTGGCACTAACGTGTACAAATACACCCAATCCCATTCCTTGGTCTGATGAGTGTCAGAAAAGTTTTCTCGAATTACGCACAGCATTATGTTCGGCCCCTGTGTTAGGTAACCCCAACTACAGTAAACCTTTCACATTATATGTCCACGAGAAGGAGGGCTGTGCATTGTCTGTACTGACTCAGTTATACGGAGATAGACAGCGGCCATGCGCCTATTTTTCGTCAACTTTGGATCCGGTGGCACGAGCATTGCCAAGTTGTTTAAGGGCCACAGCAGCAGCAGCTGTTTCTATTCGACAGTCTGCAGGTCTAGTAATGAATAATACACTAATCGTGATGGTCCCGCATGCAGTAGACACGTTGTTAAATAGGACCAAGACACAGCACTTAACTAGTGCTCGACTGTCCAGTTATGAATTGACGCTACTAGCGAGCCATGTGCACATAAAAAGGTGCAGTACCTTGAACATAGCCACATTGTTACCAATTACAGAGGAATCGGATGCTTCAGAACAGCACGATTGTTTCCTCAGAACAGAGGAAGAGACGAAAGGGAGAGTTGATTTGTTCGACACTCCTCTTGCTGAATGTGATGGTACATTATGGGTGGATGGTTCCTGCTTTAAACTCCCAAATGGTAACGTGACTACAGCATATGCTGTCACAACTTTGCACACAATCATTGAAACTGCACGAATACCACATGGTTCAGCTCAAGCCGCTGAACTCGTGGCACTGACGAGAGCATGTGTGTTATCTAAAGTAATGAAAGTGACTGTCTATACCGACAGTCAGTATGCTTTTGGAGTGGCTCACAGTTTTGGACGATTGTGGAGAGAACGTGGGTTCCTGACTTCGCATGGAGCTAAGATTCAGCATGGTCAGTTGGTGAATGAGCTTCTTGAATCACTGACGTTGCCCCTGAAAGTAGCGATCGTGAAATGTAGTGCACACAAGAAAGTGATTGATGATGTTGGTCGTGGAAATGCATTTGCTGATGAAACTGCTAAGGAAACTGCAAAGAATATGATGAGCCGAATGTATGTTGTGAGCCCAGAAAGATGGACTGGTGATGTTGGAATATGTGAAGACACGATAGAAAGTGTGAAGTCCATCCAAGCTGAGGCCACGGAGAAAGAGTTAAGCATGTGGAGAGAAAGTACAGGGAGAATGGATGCAAATGGTTGTTGGATTGAATCGACAGAGCAACAGAGATGGTTGTTACCCGATGCATATGTGCCTGCAGTGGTTACAATGGCTCATGGGATGGCCCATATCAGCGCGAAAGGGATTTGCGAGTTGTTGGCCCCAGTGTGGAAGAATTCAGGGATTCCCAAGTGTGCAGAGAATGTTGTCAAGAATTGCATGGTATCTCTGAAACACAATCCTGGTAGGGGAACCCCAACTCCAGCTGGTCATTTTGCACCTCCTACGTATCCGTTCGAGGTTTTGCAGCTAGATTTCATACACATGGAGAGGTGCAACAACTTAAAATACGTGCTCGTGGTTGTTTGTGCCTTCTCAAGATGGGTAGAAGCCTATCCCCTAAGGGACAATACTGCCTTGTCCACAGCGAAAGCCCTTGTGAAAGAGTTCTTCCCCAGGTTCGGAATGCCTAGAATGGTCTGGTCTGACAACGGAAGTGAATTTGTGGGTTGTGTGATGAAAAGAGTGTGTGAAGGGCTAGGCATTAGGCAGAAGTTCCACGCTGCAAATCACCCCCAATCAGCTGGATTAGTGGAATGTTACAATGGCACGCTTAAACTTAAATTGGCCAAAATCCAAGCGGGCACAGGTCTTAAATGGCCTGACGCTCTACCCTTAGCACTCCTATCCACCAGAATGACTGTGCATTCGCGAATGAAACTCAGCCCCTATGAAATAATCTTTGGTCGGCCAGCCAACATATGGGGAGTGCCTAGGCCCACGAAGTTTAGCGAGCTGCAACACCCCATTTTGCTTGACTATTTGTATGAATTGACGGCTAAATTGCGTGTTTTATATCAACAGGTCCACAACACCTTGCCTCCGGTCTCTGAGACACCGGGTCACTCCATTGACCCCGGTTCCTGGGTGCTTGTCAGAAACTTCCAAAGAACAAGAAACGACCAGCCCAGATGGACCGGGCCTCACCTCGTCCTCCTGTCTACAAGGTCGGCTGTTAGGGTGGAGGGGAAGGCCAATTGGGTCCACGGGATCCATTGTAAGAAAATACCTTTCCCTCTGCCACATGACCAATGGGTCCGAAAAGGAGGCACTGACTCAGAGCGCACAACTGATGAACGTGTAAGAGAAGCCAATCCTGATTGTGAAAGTGGGAACATTTTTCAAGAAACTGCGCCACCACCAGAACAATTGAACTTTGTGGAACCTGAGCTACTATTTCTGGACCAGACAGTACCCGGGAAAAGACGCTACAAGTTGCGACCAAGAAAAACAGACTAAAGTAAAAGTGATTTATTTTATGATCCGAGAGAAAAACCTGTGGACTAATAAAAAATGTGTTTTTCCCCAAATCCTATTTTTGAAAGTGCAGATTCTCCCATCTAGGTAACTTGCTTATTTTTGTTTTTCTCGAACAGCCATCCGGGTTCCGCTGCTAGGGTCGCGTTTGATTAAAGACTTTTGGGTGCAGCTGACGACGATAGGTCGCTGGTTCCAGTTGGTCCAAGGGAGCTGCCCTAGACTGACGGAAGCATCCTTTAGCAGAAACAACCTACCACCGCGGGCAGCACCTTAGAGAGGATGGAGTTTCCTGATGTGGAGAGGCCTGCCAAACAAATGAACTTTAAGCAGAGACTTTTGAAAACAATGACGAAGAAAATTTTTATAATAATGTGTATTTTTATGCTATTTAGCGTAATGGTCTTTTTGATAAGCTATGTTTTATTCTCTTTTCATGTGACATTTGCGCCCACTACATCACCCATACCTCCTCCTACTGTTTCCTCTCATTCTTTCCACCCTTTGCCTGACCACGAATCAAATAGGAGATTAGAGTTCATTAATAACTCCTTCGTTCAGTTATTACACCAACACCAACTTGTAATGAACACAACGAACTGTTGGGTGTGTGGTCTCATGCCCCACACCACGGATAGAGGTATCCCCTATTTGGTCCTGCCATTTAGTCGCAATGGGTCAGTATGGGCATATAGGACAATGTTCATATATGCACGAGAAATCCAACCCCTACGTTCGGTAAAAGACAACCTCAAGACTAGCGCCCTAGTCAAGGGTATAGTTGACATGATCAAAGAAGTAACTTCTTACGAAGATACCCCGGATGATGAGATACTTGCATATGTAGGTTGGAATGTGACCGGATATGGCATTACATTAAGTGAGAAACAGCAAGCCAAGAGATCGTCCCCTATCTGGATCGTACCCCATCAAGGTCACCTGTGTCTGTAAGGTATTGGTAGGAATCCCAGAGCTCAGCTAGGGAAGAGTATCTGTACAGAAACGTACGTTTTTGGATCTCAGACTTCCCCTGCCTTTTTAGCCGCTAAGGGTACTTATTTCATCTGCCATGATAGAGCCTATACATGGTTGCCCCCTGACTTCTCGGGCTCATGTTTTGTTTCATTCCTGTTACCTCCCACCTACACAGCAGCGGCGGATTACCATCGGACAAGGGTAGTTAGAGGTGTTTTGAGTAAAGAAGACACTTCAGGTCAAGAATTTGGTGACTTTGCAATGGGTGTTCTGCCGTTCTGGGGAGCCATGGCTAACAGCAGAAACATAAGGCAATTGACAAGGGTAGTTGAATCCACCGTGATTGAAACTGCTGGTGCCCTTAGTAACCTGACTGCTGAGCTCCAGTCGGATCGACTGATGACCCTTCAGAACCGGGTCGCTTTGGATGTAATACTTGCGGACCGAGGTGGAGTATGCAAATTGATCCAGTCCAGTTGTTGCATTTTTATTCCAGATAATGCTCCAACAGTATACGGGGCCATCTCCAAACTACATAAAATTTCCGAATCTATTCATGTGGATAAAGGAGATTGGTCATTAATGGGATGGTTCTGGGGACTGATATCTGCCTGGGGATGGAAAATTCTGATGGTCATTGGGATGGTCTTAGCCATTCTTTTCCTGTTCTGTCTATGCATACAGTGTGCTCCTGCAATATGTGGCCTCTGTGTTACATCATGTGTAAGGAAGCCTGTGTCAAGACATGAGCTCAGCACTAGAATGATGTTGCAGCAACATCTCAATGACTTTAGGAATATAGATCTGGACTCAGATTAACATGAGGATAGATTAATTGCCTATGTAAGGGCAAAAGGAGGGTCTGTGGTTCTGAAAAATCTGGATTCATATAATAGTACTGGACTCGAGAATAAAAACTTCGTCGAAATAGGACGAATTTGGTATCAAAAGACCGAGAATGACGAGTACATCAAGTACATGTATTTTCGGCATATTCGATTGACGATTTCACCTCGAAGTCGTCATTTACCTTCTAAACCCTTAGCTGCATGTTGCCCTTTACATAGGCCTTAATCCAGTTGAATTTGATTCCACAAGGACACATACTCCTTAATCGACTTCTCCCTGACCTCAGTACAAGTTAGAACCATTGCCCCAGGCCGAACTCGTTAGGTCAGTTCCCTCCCAGTGGCCGAGCAAGATAGCATCTAGGCCCAACCAGCCATAAAACCGTTTCAGCTCGCACACCTGCCATATCTCGCTCACATCTTTCTCCACTCCTTTTCTTCACTTGCTTTATGATGGGGAGGTGACCATTTTTATTAGGGGTCCAGCGATATCTGATGAAATGTTGGGCCTTGCCGGATGATTTGTTATGGGCAGCACGACGTGAAATATGTACATGTCATCATGACTCTGCTTTTCTTTTGTAATCAGTAACCATAAATGAAATACCACGAATCCAAGGAATGTTTTGCCCAAGGCTGAATATTATGTATAAGAAGAGAAGCCTAACTTCGTGAAAGTGTGCAGTCTCCTGAATATACTCGTATTGTACTTCTAGGACCCTGTCACCTTGGTTGCAGCCAATAAACTAATCTTTGACTTCACCTAGAAAACTCTGAGTTTCTGTCGGTCTGACTCAGGAGAACCCGAGGTCTCTGGGTGTTGATCCCCTGGCACCGCTGGGTTACCGGTTCTGTGCCGGTTCTTAAAAACCCAGTACCTCAATCACCCCCCCTCGCAGCTGGATCATGGTCACCGAAGAACTTCTTGTCAACTCCCTCAGCTTCACCACTCCTCCAACGCTTACAGGCAATAACACCGCAGTGCTCAACCGCCACTGATGGATCTCTAACTGCGCCAACACCCTGGCACATCTCAAGAAAAGACCAGGCAAAATCTAGCACCACATTGTGCCGTATTTGCAATGTGATGCATGTAGGTGTATGTGTGAACTTGTGAAGCTCTGTGCCACATCATACCTGCTTGAGGTATGATGTATGCAGGGTGTGCGTTCCCACACGACAAGGCCTCATAGGAGTGGCACAGTGAAATCCATCAGATCTCACTGCAACAATTCTAGGACGGCACTGCGTCAGTACCTTACGCCATTGGTGACGCAGTGCCACACGGATAGGCTGGCACCATGCATTGCTGGAGTTGCATCATGCTTGTGACACAACTGCAGCAATGCATGACTTTAGCGCAGACAAATATGTCAGGATTCCAGACTTCATTGTCATTACTTACGTCTTGGAGTGCTGTCCAGTAAATACAGCGCATCCATGGTGTTGTAAGAAGGGTGTAGTGAAAAGTGTTGATAAACTGTCTTGTCGCATCGCTGCAACTCTTTTCATGACTGAGGCCCAGGAATGCGCACTATCTTATTGATGGAGCGCCTTCCTGCCCTGTAGTTTTGTTGGAGGGCAGCGCAGCAACATTCCTTGCAGTGCAGTCCAGCAGCAAAACCCGCTGAAATGAGGTCCCAAGTGTTTGCTCCATTTTTAAGACCAGCTATTTTCTGGTCTTAGAAAGCTGCCTCTAACTGCTGTTAGAGGCAGTTATTTGGGTCCTCGTACCTTCAAGGATTCCCTTGTACATAACGCAAAGTGGGGTTAGCGGCCGTTGTTGCACAGGAATGCCTCCCTTGCATGTCATTATCGCTAACAGAAGTGGCGATCTTTTCTATGGACGTTTTCGCCAGAAAACTGCTGTTAACAGAGGTTAGTGACAGCTTGTACATATGGCGATGCAAATATCGCTGCAAAACCGTCTGAAAAGTGCCTCTAAGGTGGTGTTAATTCCCCGTACATATGCCCCTCGGTGTCCTACAAGCCGGTCCTGAACATTAACACTAAGCAATTGAACAGAAAATGTGAAGGTAACAACTTCTTTGAAAAGGATGTACCATTGACTGGACCATATAACTTTTGCTCAAAGTCAGTACGTTGCGTTTATGTCACTTCTTACTCCATGCAGCCCTACAAGGGTTAGAATTGACTGTTCACCCTTAGGACCCACTGAAAGTCAAAGGCTAAAGAGCAAGTTCCTGGCAACTGAATGAACGTGCATTAGCACCCGATTACAAGGGTTCAAGGGTCAAACAATTTACTGACCACATGGATGTCCAGTTGCTGCTTAGTTTCACAGTGAACTGGTTTAACGGCTGGATATAACTAAAGATAATGCTTTAAAAGATGCCTTGAGGTAGCAAGCAGCAGAATGTACCTCATGGCACTGCTCCATCCCTGCCCTCTGTGGTCTGGAGAAGATTAACCAACTGCTGTTACGCAAGGTTTTATTTTGCAAAGGCTGACTTAATTCGTTAAGATGATCAGGAACAAAGCCCATTGCCTCACCCACTGCATTCCACATGGCTAGCCTGGCAGATAGCATCACAGGTCGGTTATAAATACAGACACTGTTCCTAGCCGGTGGCACGCTCATCAACCGTTTGCTGAGCTCCAAAGCAGAAGATCCACTTGCAGGCAGTGGTGAAGAGGGCACGGAAGACAGCATGGAGGGTGAGTTCGATGGGGTACAAGTTCACAGTTTTCTTGACTGCAGCTCTATATTTCTCGAGTTTGTCTCTTTAAAGCCTCACATTCTTTTCTCCCTCCAATCAATTCCCATGGCGTCTTGAAAACAAGTTGACATCAACCACTGATAATATTATTAAGTTAACTAAGTTTGTCGTATGACCTTGTTAAATGTTATAAGGTATATTATGAAATCACTGAAACTTTCAATCATGCAGCGCCTTGTGACCCTCGCGGGAGAGTTGTGCGCTTCACAAGTCCCTGATTGATTGATTGATTGATTGATTGTCGGCTATTTTGTTTAAAAAAAACACAAGGTCTTCAAATCCCATAAATTTTTACTTGGATACAATGGTGGTTGGGTCAATGCTCGGTGCATGAAGGCCATGTACAGATGCGTAGTAGGGATATAGCTGATGTTGCAGGGCTTGCTATTATTTTACACTTTTTAAACTATGGAGCCCATTAGGATGTCGGCCGGATTGCCCCCGCCAGGCTGGCGGTAGCCACCGCCGGCCTGGCGGGGGCAATCCGCCTGACGTCCACAAGTGAATTGCCCCCTGCCATATTAGTATGGCGGGGGGACCGTGGCGGACGGAAAGACCGTCCGCCGCTTTTCCGCCCCGGTCGCCTTGCGGCCGGGGCGGAAAAGGATTAATATGGTGGCGGTGTCTAATAGACACCACCAGCCATATTATGATGGGCCAATTCAGATACCTTCGGAAAGGCATGCGGTCTTCACTCTGGGGGCCACCAGAGTGAAGGAGGGGTGGGGGGTGCATACCCCCCAACATTTGCATACACGAAGCAGCAGGCACTGCGCGGTGCCTGCCGCTTCGTATATGCAAAGGCATGCATGCATTTCTGACATTGTGGCGGGGATGCGTTCACCACTGTGGCGGGCGCATCCTAATGCTGACGTCGGGACCACCGCCCTTAAGGCAGGCGGTCCCGTTTTCCGCAAGGGTGGCAGGCGGGCAAAGTCTGCCCGCCATCCTAATGGGGGCCTAAGTTGGAAAAGCAAATTCCTGTTGCTTGAAGGCCTCATAGGAGTGGCACAGTGAAATCCATCAGATCTCACTGCAACAATTCTAGGACGGCACCGCGTCAGTACCTTACGCCATTGGTGACGCAGTGCCACACGGATAGGCTGGCACCATGCTTTGCTGGAGTTGCATCATGCTTGTGACACAACTGCAGCAATGCGTGACTTTAGCGCAGTCAAATATGTCAGGATTCCAGACTTCATTGTCATTACTTACGTCTTGGAGTGCTGTCCAGTAAATACAGCGCATCCATAGTGTTGTAAGAAGGGTGTAGTGAAAAGTGTTGATAAACTGTCTTGTCGCATCGCTGCAACTCTTTTCATGACTGAGGCCCAGGAATGCGCACTATCTTATTGATGGAGCGCCTTCCTGCCCTGTAGTTTTGTTGGAGGGCAGCGCAGCAACATTCCTTGCAGTGCAGTCCAGCACCAAAACCTGCTGAAATGAGGTCCCAAGTGTTTGCTCCATTTTTAAGACCAGCTATTTTCTGGTCTTAGAAAGCTGCCTCTAACTGCAGTTAGAGGCAGTTATTTGGGTCCTCATATCTTCAAGGATTCCCTTGTACATAACGCAAAGTGGGGTTAGCGGCCGTTGTTGCACAGGAATGCCTCCCTTGCATGTCATTATCGCTAACAGAAGTGGCGATCTTTTCTATGGACGTTTTCGCCAGAAAACTGCTGTTAACAGAGGTTAGCGACAGCTTGTACATATGGCGATGCAAATATCGCTGCAAAACCGTCGGAAAAGTGCCTCTAAGGTGGTGTTAATAACCCGTACATATGCCCCTCGGTGTCCTACAAGCCGGTCCTGAACATTAACACTAAGCAATTGAACAGAAAATGTGAAGGTAACAACTTCTTTGAAAAGGATGTACCATTGACTGGACCATATAACTATTGCTCAAAGTCAGTAAGTTGCATTTATGTCACTTCTTACTCCATGCAGCCCGACAAGGGTTAGAATTGACTGTTCACCCTTAGGACCCACTGAAAGTTAAAGGCTAAAGAGCAAGTTCCTGGCAACTGAATGAACGTGCATTAGCACCCGATTACAGGGGTTCAAGGGTCAAACAATTTACTGACCACATGGATGTCCAGTTGCTGCTTAGTTTCACAGTGAACTGGTTTGACGGCTGGATATAACTAAAGATAATGCTTTAAAAGATGCCTTGAGGTAGCAAGCAGCAGAATGTACCTCTTGGCACTGCTCCATCCCTGCCCTCTGTGGTCTGGAGAAGATTAACCAACTGCTGTTACGCAAGGTTTTATTTTGCAAAGGCTGACTTAATTCGTTAAGATGATCAGGAACAAAGCCCATTGCCTCACCCACTGCATTCCACATGGCTAGCCTGGCAGATAGCATCACAGGTCGGTTATAAATACAGACACTGTTCCTAGCCGGTGGCACGCGCATCAACTGTTTGCTGAGCTCCAAAGCAGAAGATCCACTTGCAGGCAGTGGTGAAGAGGGCACGGAAGACAGCATGGAGGGTGAGTTCGATGGGGTACAAGTTCACAGTTTTCTTGACTGCAGCTCTATATTTCTCGAGTTTGTCTCTTTAAAGCCTCACATTCTTTTCTCCCTCCAATCAATTCCCATGGCGTCTTGAAAACAAGTTGACATCAACCACTGATAATATTATTAAGTTAACTAAGTTTGTCGTATGACCTTGTTAAACGTCATAACGTATATTATGAAATCACTGAAACTTCCAATCATGCAGCGCCTTGTGACCCTCGCGGGAGAGTAGTGCGCTTCACAAGTCCCCGATTGATTGATTGATTGATTGATTGATTGTCGGCTATTTTGTTTAAAAAAAACACAAGGTCTTCAAATCCCATGAATTCTTACTTGGATACAATGGTGGTTGGGTCAATGCTCGGTGCATGAAGGCCATGTACAGATGCGTAGTAGGGATATAGCTGATGTTGCAGGGCTTGCTATTATTTTACACTTTTTAAACTATGGAGCCCATTAGGATGTTGGACGGATTGCCCCCGCCAGGCTGGCGGTAGCCACCGCCGGCCTGGCGGGGGCAATCCGCCTGACATCCACAAGTGAATTGCCCCCTGCCATATTAGTATGGCGGGGGGAACGTGGCGGACGCTTTTCCGCCCCGGTCGCCTTGCGGCCGGGGCGGAAAAGGATTAATATGGTGGCGGTGTCTAATAGACACCACCAGCCATATTACGATGGGCCAATTCAGATGCCTTCGGAAAGGCATGCGGTCTTCACTCTGGGGGCCACCAGAGTGAAGGAGGGGTGGGGGTGGGGGGTGCATACCCCCCAACATTTGCATACACGAAGCAGCAGGCACTGCGCGGTGCCTGCCGCTTCGTATATGCAAAGGCATGCATGCATTTCTGACATTGTGGCGGGCGGTGCAGTGAGCACCGTCCGCCACAATGTTAGAAATGAGGGATGCATTCACCACTGTGGCGGGCGCATCCTAATGCTGACGTCGGGACCACCGCCCTTAAGGCGGGCGGTCCCGTTTTCCGCAAGGGTGGCGGGCGGGCAAAGTCTGCCCGCCATCCTAATGGGGGCCTAAGTTGGAAAAGCAAATTCCTGTTGCTTGAAGACCGTGAAGTTTGGTGGTTTAGGTGGTACAAGAGGCTTTAGTTCAAATCTACTACTGATGAGGTGGTGTGCATATGCTGCAAGTAGAGGGGGTAACATAAAATGTTGGATCATTCTTGCAAAACATGTTGAGTGACTACAGAAAATCATATCACACAGACCATAATGTAACTGTTCAGTCATGTATGAGTTACTCCTAAAAAACACCTTGGGGCTTATTTACAAGCCCCTTGTGCCGCTGGTTCATCACTTTTAATATGGGGAAATATGACTACCGGTGGCGCAAGAGGCTTGTAAATAAGGTCCATGCTTATTAAATCCGATCCGTCCTTGCAACAGATTGTTCCATTCAGCACCTCAGCCATGTTTCTCCGGCCAACTTAGACTGTTACAAAACTGCTCTCTTCGCCGTGAAGCACTCAGCTGCTTCCGGGGACCAGGTTTGCATGTCAACAACCGAGCATTGGCAAAGTGCCACAAAATGCCCTGGCACAGGAGGCGCGCACAGTATGGCATTTACATGGTTAATATAGATCTTCCTGTTTAGTTTTGGAGTGCGCCTTACTGGGACATAAGGAAGAAATTACACGACGAGTCCTTAAAACGGAGTTATGAAACACCACACATCTTTCTTCTATAATATAAAAAGCAAATAGGTCAAAGATTTGGTATGTTCCAGCCTCTCCCTTTTGTACTGAATATAATGGTACGGCCGGCTTTGGTTGACTTGTTGCTGCATAAATAGTGTAAACAGACTTTACAAGTATCGCGCGGATTTGAAACGTTTTTGGGGAAGTCTGCAGATTACTAAATGCACTCATGCAATAAATGAAACAGCCTTTATGGCTGGAAGTGGAATGGGGAAAAACGGTCTAGTTACTTGAGACAGAGTCTGAGGCGCTTGGCAGACGGGACAGTGAGAGCTAGGAGAATGGGCGAAGTTAAAATAGGTAAGCCGTTTTCAGTGCGATTGTTTGTTACTGTTAGGTGATCGATCTGCTATTTTGTGTCCTTTGCATTGCAGTCAGTTCGTATAGTAGTGTAGAGTGTTTTCCTCTCCAGAAATACACGAACAGGCATGTAGCGTGTTTCAAGTAATGCTTTATTTAAGCATAACATTCAGGAAACAGGTCTGCACCATAACACTGCTTCTGCCAACTGCTCCAAACAGAATAATTGCCCATAGAGCACTACTATGTCAGGAGTGACCTAACATGCCCCGTGCAGTGGAGCACAGAACGGGATAAGCAACACAACATATCCCCCTTAACTCCAAAGAACACATTACAATAGATAATTACAAGCCTGTATATAAAGTTTACATTAACAAGATGTATTATAAATAATGCACCTTTGTACTCTATATTCTACAACATTAAACTCTATCCTCATGCATGAATTAAAGTATAACCTCTATCCCACGCCCCCCTTAAAAAAAAGGAAGGAAGAAAATAACAACAAAACAACAACAAAAATTATACAGAAATGGATAAAGTCAACCAACAACATAATCCTTCAACCATCCTGGATATTCCCTTTTCAAGTTAGCTAAATCATCCACTCTCCCTTCTTCTACCTTCCACACCAGTAGCATTCTCCAGAGTAACCCCAGACGTACCAGAGTCACAAGACGTATCAGGGTTAATCTCCATAGTGCCCTTCAAATGTACACTATTCAACTCCACAGCATCATCCAACAAAGATGAGTATACCTCTTCATTCACATCTTTTCTGCCCTTATTCCACTGATCCTTTGAACCCAAACTAACACGCTTGAGATCCCACACTTTGCCACTTTTAAGCCTCATCGCATTCTGCAAAATTTCGACAACTTCTTCCGGTTCAAAGAATTGACTCCCACCCTTGGGAACTTTATTGGGTTTCTGTACACGTACCCAATCTCTCAGATTAACATATACAGGTTTAACACCATCAATACAGTCATAATGAGACTTATTTTTCTTATGTGTTTCTTCCATTCTTTCTCTCACAAAATCCAGTGACCACTGCTCCACAGCACAATCACGGAACCACACAGGAGTACATTTGCATCCGGGGCTTCTTCCTCTCATTATTATAAAAGGGGATAACCCTGTAGTGTCATTGGCAGTAATTCTATATGCCCACACAACCTTCCGTACAGTGTTATGCCAGTCACATTGTTTACCCACAGCACATTTAATAAGTCCCTTAATTACCCTATTGAATCTCTCCACAGTGCCATTCCTGCTGGGATTATAAAGAGACATGTGTTTGTGTTTCAACCCTACTCTTTCAAATATGCTTTAGCAGCATTAGACACGAATTGCACTCCATTACCACTTAACATAGCAGCAGAAATCCCTTCAGACCAAAATATCCTGTCTAACAACCCTAACACCGTGCAGTATCAGCTTTATTAACAATATCTACTACAAGCCATTAAAAAAAAGAACCATAAGCACCATCACATACTCCTGTAAGTCCCTTACGGGTTGAATAAATCCAACACAACACTCTCCCAAGGTTGTTTAGGAACAAACATTCACTCATTGGCGGCCTCAATGTCTTAAGAGACTTAAATGCAGATGAGCATACCCCACAGGATCTGACAAGTCTCTTCACCACCTTGTCAACTCCGGGCCAACAAAACATCTTTTTGACTACTGTTTAAATCCTCACACCTCCAAAATGTCCTTCATGACATTGGCTCAACATTTCTGAAGTAAACTCCACAGAGGAATTATACCACCTGCAAACAATTACTTACTTAGCCACAGATAATTCCGACCTGACTTCCCAAGAAGGCCTACATGCATCAGTTAAATGCTCCTTCCTTGGCCAAACAATACAAGCATTCAAAAATGTTTTATAAAACCACATCATCCTTGAGTTCCTTCGCCTACTCTTCTCTCTTAACCACTTGGCTGCTATGGCTTTTCCCCTCCTGTGCTGAGAAGCTTTGAAGCCCATTGTTCATGACGAGCTCACCTTGTCATGAGCACAGCTCCAGTGTGCCTCATGACGAGCTGAGCTCGTCATGAGCCTCGAAGAGGTTAATAGCAGGAGTGCCTGAGTCATATAATAATGCTATATTAAAGTAATTCCATACATTGTCCTCACATTTTTCCAACAGACAAGGCATTCTAGATAACAATACGTCCCAATTTAACTTTTACCCTTGTTGGAACCAGAGGTCTCTGGTTGGCACAGGTATACACTTGTGACAAGCAGGGACCCTCAACTCCACGTCAGGGCAAGGGAATACTCCTTTGAATAACCCCTGCTCACCCTCTAGGTAGTGTGGCGCAAACAGACAAGGCTAATCCTCAGGGCGATAGTAAGTTAAGCATTTATGATCACACACAGTAAACCCACTGACCCGCCACAAATGGACACCAGTCAAATGCTTGTATCAAAAATACGTATACTTTATATAAAAGATATGTTCAAGCAGGATTATCACAAGACCAAAATAACGTTTAGCGATTGGAGGCCACCAGGTTACAATAGGCAAGCTTAGTCTTTAAATGTTCGTTGTTCAGCAAGGTACGATGACAGGGAAATAAGAACGTTGCGGACCCTGGATCCGATCTGAACTCGGGACGGAGTTCAAGTGTACCTTGCTTGTGGAAGTCCGAGACGTTTCAGGTGCGGCTACTGGTGAGGGCGGACCCTGGACGAGGCCGACGGTTCTCCAGAGGATCTCTCCGGCTCGGTCCCCCTCGAGGAGCGAGGCGGGGGAGCTAGACTGTGGAGGGTTGCGGCGATCCGGGATCGATGCAGCTCACGGGGCGAGGCGCCGTTCAGGGCTGCGGGACGTACTACTTCTTAGCACGCCGGGTCGTACTCGTGGATCTGTGAGGGGCGTCGCGTTCTAGGGCAGACGGGTGCAGCACCAGGCTTCCGGTACCACGGTACGGGGAGGCCTTTCTTGAGGTGCAACTAACCAACCAAAGAGCCAGTACTGTAATCTCTATTTATATGAAATTGCCTGCGCGCAAAGAATTAAACTAAGTGAGGGACAGTGCCACAGTTGACAGCTTAAATCAATTTTATTTTTGCAATCAATTTTTGAAGGGAATCAATTGGTTCAGAGTTTACCAAAAGTTCAAAAAAATACGGCACACAAACAATACAGGGACAATTATTCAGTCAGTCAAATTATCTTTATTCGATTTAGTTAAAAATCATACAAAGAGCATAAAAATGTGTTATATACAATTAAAATACAATTAAACAATTTCATTGCAATCGAATACATATGACAGAGTGTAATGATAAAAACAAAGATTAAAAATCTATACAAGCAATTTATACAGGGTGATTTTCTAAACTCCTACATGATCTAGATCTAGCTGCCGCCACTAAAAAGTTTGCCATGCAAAATGTAATGCGGATATTTTTCAATGATTGTAGGTAAAGCATGGCTGGTCTAACCTGGGAAAAGCCAGCTTCCCTTAAAACAGGTAACAAATGTTTTTTTCTCTGTTCGGAAAAATAATCACAAAACATAATAAAGTGCATGGTGTCTTGTGCAGAGAAATTGTCACATGTGCACGGTGGAGCTAGCTCGGGTTTTGTCCAGGTATTGAAACTGAACAAATAAAAATTAATAAGATTAAACCTAAATTTCGTTAAAAGAAACCTATGAAATGAATTAGTGACAAAACATAAATAAGGTTCAAGTGCGGGTGAATTAACTAATAAATAATGGCGTCTAACTGATGGCTTTAACAGTTCAGTTTCTTCATGGCTCATTCTTGCACTTAGCATAAATTGTTTTTTTATGGTATCCACGTCATGTTTAGTTATTCCAGAAGGGTCAGTAAACAAATCTGGCCGTCCCAGGTTCGTGAAGGTTTTTTCCAAATAAGCCAGCCATGGAATTACTCTATTATGCTCCAAGCACATAACATCTTTCATGATCAGATGGTTAAGGGTTAATTCTGGATTTAGCCATGTCTTGAGCCAATATATTAAAGGCGCTAATTTTAACCTATCTTGGACGTAATCCATTCCTACCTCTGTGTGAATGGAAAAAGTCGGTGCTGATTGGGGAAGGCACAAAAGAGCGCGAAAAAATCTATTTTCTGCCTTCTGGATGTTTTCCAAACGAACATAACCCCATAAAGGCGCACCATAAAGTGCCAGAGAGAAGCATTTGCTGTTATACACCTTTAAGATGGCTTCCATCGGTCTGTGGCCCAACCTTTTTGCAAAACCCAAGAGGGCCATTGATGTCCTTGTCACAGCTAAGCTTTTGGCCTTTTTCCTGGGGACCCCAGGTACCCTTGTTGTCAAAAAGCACACCCAGGTAGGGAAAAACGGGAACTCTAGACACTACTTCACCTTTACATCTAAATGTTTTTACCATGGTTCTTTTGTTTTGCGGTCCAACGGCCATAGTATGTGATTTATTTGAATTAACCTTCAAATCAAGATGGTCCATGAAGATACCAAATGCATCCAAAAGCTGTTGGAGACAAACGCCAGTACGTGCTATAAGCACTGCGTCGTACGCGTATAGGAGAGCCGGGATCTTAACTTCTCCTACACGCGGAACGTCTCTCGCAGCCCCCTCTAGATGATTGCCAAGGTCGTTGATATAGATTGTAAAAAGCAGAGGAGCTAGTATGCAGCCCTGCCTAACACCCCGCATCGAGTTAAAACGGGGCGTACATCTGCCTTCTCTTGTAACCCTCACTACTGCAAAAAGCTCTTGATGGAGTGAAGCCATGAACCTAACCAAGGCCTCATCAATCCCCATCCTCAAAAGGATAGCCCAGAGCTTGGACCTGTTGACCAAGTCGAAGGCCGAGGAGAGGTCCATGAATGCTAAGTACAAGGACCCCTCCTTGGCCACCGTATACTTTGAGATCAACAGGTGCAAGTTAGAGCACTGCTCAATCGTACCTCTTTTCTCTCTGAAGCCATACTGGATGTCGGCCAACCCACCACAACCTTCCAGGCTATCCCTTAACCTAGCCAAAAGCACTCTACCCAAGATCTTTATTGAGGAGTCCAGAAGGGATATAGGCCGATAACACCCCGGATCGTCCCTTTGCCCCTTTTTAAATATGGGGACTATAGTAGAAGTCACCCATGTAGTTGGGGGAGGGGTACTGTAGCGCCTACCTGGGGTGTGGGGGTCAGGAAGAGACGGAGAGCGGTAATTAGAAGACGTAGTACCCGCCTATGGCCACTGGAGGGAGCCAGGCGATTGCGGGACTACATTCCCCAGAGACCCTGCAGCCACGGAAACGGAAGCGCTGGATTGACAAAAGCCTTCCGAGGTAACGGCTCGGGGCTTGTCAATCAAGACCTTGATTGTGTTCAGGACGGAGCCTTGTCAGTGTAACCGGAGCTAGTATCCAGGTACTTCTTTGCCCCTTCGAGCAGAACGGATTCTGCTTTCCCCGCATTCCTTGACCATTTGTTTGGTGCTTAAACCATTTTAGCGAGTCCCCGCATTGATAAGACGGGCGCCTCGCTTTTGCTGGTGGCGTTTGTGAGACCCGCGCAGGAGCGCGTTGTCGTCTCCGCCGCTGTACTTTTCTTTGAACTATCTTCTGGCTGTGGTCAGGTGGCGTTTGTGAGACCCGCGCAGGAGCGCGTTGTCGTCTCCGCCGCTGTACTTTTCTGGGGGTTCCAGTTGTGCATTCCAGGCGTGCCGGTACCGGTGCGCATAAATTGAAGACACCCTTGCTGATTTTGTTGTTTGTTTTTTCCTTGCTGATTTTGCCGTCCTTTTGGAAACCGTAGACGCCTGTTGTCCGACTACTCCTGAGTAGGCGTGGTCCCTCTTCACGACGTACTGTTTGCTGTTTGTTTCTCCGAGGGCATCACAAGCGCTGCTATACACCTTTACAGTTAGTACCTGTCAGTTCATGAACTTCTGTGATCGTGCTTCCTGCGCATTACTGGGTGTCTAATGTTGGTTCTTTTTCTTTCTTTAACCGCAGAAAACACCGGGGGTTCATAGACACTGGCGAGCGAGTGGGTGGACGGCGTCCATACAATTCCCAGAAGCCTTTTGGAACATCCTTTATTGTTTACCCCTTTCCCCTTCCTCCCTGGGAGACATTCATGCATAGTTGTGTTACCCCTGCACTGTGTATTTTGTTTTCCGGAGAAGGGGGGGACTAGACATCTATCCATCGTTCCTGCTGACATCTTTCAGAGGTTAGTGGTATATTCCATTGACGTCGCGACAGGTACTATTTGCAGCTGTGAATACATTAGCTAAGATGCCCACCCATAGTTCTGGTGAATGTATATAAAAATCCGCCGGTACCCCATCCGGGCCAGGGGCTTTGTTCCTAGTTGTGGCGCAGATTGCTTTCTCCACCTCAGCCCTATTAAAGTGCAAGGGAGTGGCCTCAGGGGAGGTGGTATCAAGTGGTTGGGTGATGGTACCATTTTCTCCATAGACAGAACTAAAATGTCCCAGCCACTTGTCATCTGGGATGACACAGTCCGTGTCTAAGTTTGGTGAGTCTGAGAAATAAGGCTGGTTGATAACAGACCAAAATTGCCTGCTATCCCGCAAGATGTCTATGGAAATTAAATTCTCCCAAGCCTCCTGCTTGATCTTATCCTGTCTGTTCTTGATAGCTCTTTTATATTCTTTTCTTAGGCTTGCAACCAGTGCCCTATCCCTAGGGTTTGCTCTAAGGGCCAGTTTTAAGGCTTTATGGGCTTTTGAACACAGAGCGTCAAACCATCGGCAGGGTTTAATCTCTCCCTTCCTCAGTTGGACCATGAGGCTAGAAGAGACTTTACTGCAGATCTTTTGAAAAGCATCCATGATGACCCCGCCCTGCGAGGATGGGTTTTGGCAAATCATTATCAGGTCATTTATCTGTGGGCCAATATCAGCATAAAAATCACTAGGGACCACATTTGCCCACTTCAGCCGTCTACCCTGGTCAATTAGGCTTAGTGCAGGTCCAGGGTTAACCTGTCCTGGCTTGGGGCCCATACAATCCCCCCATGCCACCACCAAAAGGACGGGATTATGGTCACTAACAGGGGAAGGGACTGTACAGTAAGAAATAGTACGGGTGAGAATGGCAGGAGTCGCAAAGATATAATCAATCGTTGTCCCAGGCATTGTCCCCTTGAAGGTGGGTAATCTAGACTCTCCCTCCCTATTCCCTGGTTCAAAGAAATTAAAGTAGGCCAAAAGTTCCTCAAGTTCTTCACCCACTTTAGTGTGCTCAGAGTGAGGCCCTCCTGACCCGTTGTCTCCATACAATCAATTGAGCCACAGCCTAGATCACAAGGGTGGATATTAAAATCACCCATTAACACATATTCATAATTAGTGTGAGTATTATGACTGATTGAATTTAAACTCCAGTGCGGCGATGTTCTCCCCTCCCCAGTCCTTATTACTGGAGTTATAAAAATTAATAAACAAAGTACTCTTAGAAGGACTAATCACCCTTTCTACAATCATGCAATTCAAGGAGTCATGTTCAATCTGTTGCAGCGACCCTTTAAGGTCAAGTGAAAAGAGAGTCAAAAGGCCCCCCCTAGCTCTGCCTGCATTACTTGGGCTTGCAGCTACAGCGAAACCAACAAAACCGTCCAGCCAAAACTGGCATGAGGTGTCCCAAGTTTCCTGTAGGGCAATAACATGATGTTCTCTAATAAAGCTCATCCAATCAGTGTCGTTCAATTTAGATCTAATTCCTGCAACGTTCCAGCTAAGGATTTTGCAACCCGTTGCTCGAATTGGATTGCTTCCCCCCACAGTCGATGTTAGCTCAATAATGGTTACTCAAGATAAGCCCACCATCCTCGCTTGTGTCCTGTGCGATCTGTGGGCTGATGAGCGGAGGGACATTTGGGACTATTGCTGATTGAGTCGCTATACCAACATTAGCATTTCTGCGTTCCACTGATGCCCTCCTGCCCTGCCATCT
Organism: Lissotriton helveticus; assembly: GCF_964261635.1. Taxonomy (NCBI): domain Eukaryota; kingdom Metazoa; phylum Chordata; class Amphibia; order Caudata; family Salamandridae; genus Lissotriton; species Lissotriton helveticus. The sequence goes on along the minus strand of NC_136068.1, from coordinate 283,130,159 downwards.
AGCTTGGTAAGTTATTATAGGCCCCGAGTAGGCTGGAGGTTGATAAAAGAAGCCTAAGGGAACGGGTCTCAAGCGATCCCTAAACGAGATCGCAGAACCGTCCCAGAACAGCCTATCAGCTACATTGTCCCTACAAAAGTTGATCACCACACAATCACCATATGTAGTTTTTGGTTGTTTGCCAATCCTGCCCACTCTCCTTGCATGGATTATCATATCAGCAATGTTTTCCCCACAACATTTATCAGAGCACCACATTTTCACTTTGGCCATAAGATCCCTGGTAGATTCTCTCTCCCCTTCCATAAGGGGTTCCACGCCAATAAACACAGCTACCAAGGGAAAGGCCTCTGGGGGAAGGTGAAGTTTGTATGAGCTTGGGGTGGCCCTCCTCAGTAGGGGTAAGATCTTCGGGGGTTGAGCCGATGGTTGGGCACCTGAAATAGGGACATTCACCATCTGTTGAGGGGGAACTGGTGTTAAAACCTGTGGTCTGGCATTTTTACACATAGTACTACTTGTGGGGAGTATATTTATCGTATTGCCTACTGGTGTCAAAACCCCACCCGCCACCTCAGTTATACATTTGTTTGTTAGAACTGGGTAGGCCGGTAAGGAGCTTACAAGTCTGTCAATGAGGGAACATTTTTTTAGAAGGCCTTCCAAGCATGTATTTAAAGTGTCCACAATGTCTTTTGCAATACCCACCAAGAGGGGTTCAATCCTCGCCACAAAAAGCTCCTCCAGTTTATCCTCCAAACTGTCCGAAATGTCAGTTGTATGTGGCTTCGAAATGACTTTTTCCCCTTTTTTAATTAGCTGAGGCGGCCGCTGGGGGGGACACCCTTGGAGATGTAACAGTAAGAATGGGGACAGTGTCTTTACTCGTTTCACCGAGAGGGGGAGGGTTTACTATAGTGACAAGTGGTTCCAGGGGGTAACTGGGTACATTAATGGGGCCTGGAACAGCTGCCTCCAGAGACTGTGATGATGCAACATACCGAGGGGAAGTTGGAGCAATGCCCAGTTCTTGCTCAGCGTTGGCAATCTCCTTAGTAAGTGCCCCCACAGCAGAGGAGAGGTATGACATTATAGAGTTAGAGTGCCTTGGTACTTTGGCATTTTCCCCCCATCCTCCATGGTTACCTGTTTTTTCCTCTTACCCATTTGTAGTGGTAGATGTTAGCAGGGTGGCCCCGCCCCGCCTCCTTCTGCCTCGGACTGCCAAAGACTGCCCCGCCCTTGTCCCGGGCTTCTACCGGGCAGCGCGCGACTCGCGGGGAGAGTGGAGGGCGCGAGCTATGAAGCGCCTCCAGGCGCGCTGGTGACTCCTCCCTCGTGCGCTGGTCCCGGGGCTGCTGGGTAGTGTAGTTCCCCAATGGGAACTACCGCCGTTCCCCTCACGGATTCCCTGGTCAGCGCGGCCGTTCCCCTCACGGCGCTGATGTTGTATGGAAAACGCCCTGTGCCCCTGCCACGGGCTGTGCAGGTAAGGCTTGGTCTCCCCAGGGGCTCGCCGAGGGCGCTAGCTATGAAGCGCGCTGGTGACTCCTCCCTCGTGCGCCGGTCCCGGGGCTGCTGGGTAGTGTAGTTCCCCGATGGGAACTACCGCCGTTCCCCTCACGGCTTCCCTGGTCAGCGCGGCGTTCCCCTCACGGCGCTGATGTTGTATGGAAAACGCCCTGTGCCCCTGCCACAGGCTGTGCAGGTAAGGCTTGGTCTCCCCAGGGGCTCGCCGAGGGTGCGAGCTATGAAGCGCGCTGGTGACTCCTCCCTCGTGCGCCGGTCCCGGGGCTGCTGGGTAGTGTAGTTCCCCGATGGGAACTACCGCCGTTCCCCTTACGGCTTCTCTGGTCAGCGCGGCCGTTCCCCTCACGGCGCTGAAGTTGTATGGAAAACGCCCTGTGCCCCTGCCACGGGCTGTGCAGTAAGTAGAATGGTCTACGCGTTTCGAACCCTTTTTGAGTACAAGGGGTACACACGGATTTTGACTTGCCATCTGCGATATAGAGGACCAGCGAAGGCTCGAATCAAAGGCCGGCCACTCAATTAATTTGAGCATTGCTATATTTGAACACTACCATACAGAGAACCGACGAATTTCCTCACAAATAATTCGTGTGGTCCCCAGCGTTGTGCATTTGCCCAACGTTCGGGTGTTCAATTCAAAGTATGAGTTCTCACACAAGCCATGAGGTCCTGATGAGAACCCCTTGAACTCAAAAAGGGTTTGAAACGTGTAGACCATTCTACTACACCATAAGACCATTAAACTCCAACTAATCCCTGCCAAAATTATAAAAACAAGCTGATATGTTTTTCTAGCACGGTTGTCTATGGTGTTCTCTTGATTTCTCATTCATCTGTTTCCTAAAAACTAATTTGTGACATTGTAATTGTATATATAGTTGTGTGTGTGTGCTGTGCATGAGAGAATGAACGTGAAATGTTGATCAACTAGGAATGGTAGGTTTTTTATGAACTTTTTCTACTTATTGTTGTGTTACTCAGTTTTGGTTTATGAAAATGTCATTTTTATGAATAATTGTCCCTGTATTGTTTGTGTGCCAAATTTTGTTGAACTTTTGGTAAACTCTGAACCAATTGATTCCCTTCAAAAATTGATTGCAAAAATAAAATTGATTTAAGCTGTCAACTGTAGCACTGTCCCGTACTTAGTTTAATTCTTTGCGCGCAGGCAATTTCATATAAATAGAGATTACAGTACTGGCTCTTTGGTTGGTTAGTTGTATTTGAGAGGCTTGGCCTTACTGTGGGAAGCCCACACCCAGTGTTGTGTTTTCACTTTCTTGAGGTGCGGCACGAGCCTTGGTATGCAGGAGGGCAAAGCGAGACAGTCGGGTACGTTACGACGTACGGACCGTCCAAGGCTATGGAATGCTCTCCGTGCAGATTCCGGCTGGAGAAGATGAGAGGCACACAATGCGCTCCGTAAGCGGCGAGGTGACAGGAGAGCGGGCGGCCCGGCACTGAAGCGGAGAGCGACTCAGGGATGAGCGGGACTCTCTACGGCAGGGCGACCAGGCTCCGAGCTGTCACGACCTGGGAGGGCGAAGGCACCCGAGTCACAACTCTGGCGAGGGAATAAGAACTAAGGCCCAACAGCAGACGGGCACAAGCAGATAAAACCTAATGGTCCTGGGGTTCCGTTCAGGGGGCAAGCTCTCGATCAAGTCCTTGGAGATCGTTTCAGGCACAAGTATACAAAGTCCTCTCTGGTCCTTTCCTCTCCGTTCTCAGCAAGGCACCACTGCAGGCCAGTCTAACAGGATACAGACTGGTTTCTGTCCTTCAGCTTCTCTTGGTCCTTCTAGTCAGGCAGAGGTTCGTTGTGGTCAAAACTGGATCTGATTTGTAAGGAGCGGAGCTCCTATATTTATACTGCGTTTCTTTTGTCTTTGCAGGCCAGGGGGCCTGAGCCTGGTTCAACCCCGTTCTGGAGTACTCTGTTGACAGGACGCTGCCGTCTTCTTTCAGGGTGCAGGGCAGAGACATCAGACGCTCCGCAGGAGGTGGAGCCAGCATTGTGGTGGTGGAGCACAACCCTATTCAGAGTCAAGGACTACTCCGCCCACCCATCCTGGTGTAAGCACCCCATTCACCACCTGAAGCACCCGACTATCCCCGGGAATCTCCCAGCCCTGTCACTCACACAAACCCCAGACAGCAGATACACATCCTGGCAGAGGCGGCTGAACAGTTAGGCGAGCAAAGGCTAACTTTCTAAAAAGTAGCATTTGCAAATACAGGATATTAAAATAAACCTTACTAAAGGAAGTACTTAATTATTCTGAGTTCAGGCATACTAAACTCGACATGCTACCGTGTTCCCTGAGCCTGCCGGGACTTTAGCGTGTAATAGCTCCGACAGCTCATCTGGCCTAAGAGAACAGGTAGCCCTTCAACAGTGAAGAACCAAAAAGGGCGGTAATTCACTACTAGGACATGCCACACTCTAGGCTTGTCCTACCTTAGAAGGTGAGGGAAGGTTCCGGGACTGGCAAGTGGGGCACTTGCGCAGTCAGCGTGACAGTACGAGACTGTACGCGGGGTCAGCAATGGGGGACCTGAGACATATGTTTTGTAAAGGGAAAGCCGATAGGAGGGGGCAAGACTTCCACCGCATAAGGGGAAGAGAAATATAGGAAAAGCGTAGATCAATGCGTAAGCCATAAGTGGGGCCAGCTTATTAAAAAGCTACGGAGATCCCAAATATTCTTAGAATCTCTAATATTAACAATTTAACAACGTTAATGACTGAGATAACAGCGGAGGCGTCTCAGAGCATGGCAGTAAGATATAATTTCCTTGTACATAGGTAACCGATGAGAGGGACAATTGAACAAATCCCCAAAAACTGACAAGAAGGAGCAATTAAGAAAAAGTAAAATAATCCACTGAGGTGGAGCCTATACTGAAGAGGAAGGGGTAAGTCAATGTATCTTCTAATAACAAGGTTGGAGGTAATCCATAATTGCCCTGAACAACTGACACCCCCCCCAGGTTAAAAGACTGGATAATAATTCAATGATGTTTTAACCTAGGCCAGACAGACCATAATGAGGAGCTGAAAAGAAATTGTTGCCCTTTTTTAACCAAATACTGCAAATCGAATGACAGTATATGAGGAGAGCGTACATCTCTCATTGAGTAGTAAGTATTATTACTCGCAACCACTCTATGGAAAGCAAAAATTTAGAGGGACTGTGAAGACTAACAAAGTATCTCTCTCCCGTATTAGATTTTTTAAAACAAGAGCTGTAGTGAACAATCTACGTTATCACCTCGAAGAGCGAGAAGTGGAGCAGTTAAAAACAAAAAATAAGGTGTGTGCAGAATAAATTCTGCGTACTTCATTGACGATTGAGATAAATGTGAGAATGGATGTTTCACTACCTGAGGAGTGAGAAAAAGCAAGAATGAGACAGTGGGGTAGCTCTATGCAAGATATAACTGTATGAGAAAATGGTATCAGTGTAAAGTGGGTTCCCCCAAAAAAGTGCACAGGCTGTAGATGCATAAATCGAGTAAAGCAACATGACAGGAGTCTTAAACCAAAGAGTGGTTCTGTTGATATATAGAACCTAAATACATGCTAGATGTCAATAAGAATTGTGTGTATCAAACCGTACCAAGATCAACTAGTGATTATGTTTTATGTTTTATGTTTTAATTTATCCCAACAGCAAGATCCACCGAAACGCGTCGACACATTTTTATGTATTTTCATATATTGTTATGAATATTGTTTGATGATAATATGTTCGTTTTTTCTGCACATGGCTAAATAGAATATGTAGTTGAGTCCATCATTACTTGCATATTGGTGATATTGTTTTTAATCTGTTTGATATCTGCATAATAGGTTGATGTACTGACTAAATATGAATTATATGTGGTTCTATGTTTTTATGAAAATAAAAGTCTGAGACTTTATCTCGGTTACACAATGACCTCCTGTAGATTGTAAGTGCCTTTTGTGGTGTCACTTCTAAAATAGTCCTCACACTGGTGATTGAAAGATTTGAATGCTTGATGAGTCCCACAGGCCGAGACCAATAGACCTGAGTAGGTAAGGAGTTATTGTGTGAAGTTGTGTTACACGACCAAGGGAACCCCTTGGTTTTTTTTTACTTGTTGACTGACCCTGTTCCCTTGTGGTTAAGTAAGGGTGACTCTCTTCTTGTTTCCATAGTGACATTAATATCAGCCTCGCACAAAATGTATCTTGACCTCTGTAATATCTTTTTTAAATGACATTTCTGTGCACAGAGTTATCAAATGTATCTTAGTGACAGTAATTGGCCTCAAGGGTCAAGACTGAATATCAATTCCCACCACTTCGGAATGTCGTATATCTTTTCTTATGATTTAAATGCTTGATATCTGGTGAGATTTAATGTGTGAGTGAGCGCTATATTAGGCAGTAAAACATATATAGACAGGGTCACATTTCATTAGGTATATGTTGTCACCTCATTTCATGCAACATGCATGCAGTATTGCATCATAGCGATCATAACCACCACTACTGTATCTGTACAGTCATACATGCTGACTTCAGCATTGCACTTAAAAGTATTCAGGGGTAAAGCTTAAAATATGTGACTTGACAATATGTAATAGCGTTGAGATTAAAGTTGTTTAGTGCTGAAATGAATTCATATGTATTGCCCCTTTTTTGATAATGCAGGGTGCTAGTAGTATTTTCTTCACATTAGTGGAGCAACAACCTCTCTACAGTTCTAATTAACTGTATTACTTTTGTATTTTTGCGCACAATCAGTGCAACAGCTTTTCAGTACTTTTGTGCCTCATGCACAATAAATGTGAGCTTAAACAATGGAAAAACGTATATCCAAGAAAAAATACGCAAGTTGTTGTTATGTCATTACATGAGGAGAAAAAGAAAGAAAATTGCTTCAGTGCTGTTTATTCCATATTATGTTGTAGCTTTCTATGCAGGACTTCATTTAGCTCATTGGTGCTGTTAAACCAGAAAAACTGATTTTCCAAGACCAACTGGAAAGTTTCAGAGTCCTAAATCACCTCAGAAGCACATGGGCGCGCTTCACTGCATCTCTCCTCACATCATGGGAACTGCATAATCTTTATTAAAGTTCCACTCTTCAAGATAAAAACTGCAGTCTCACCTCAGAGTTTATACTGGTGAATGCCGCCCCTGCAGTCATGAGGTGATTATCCTCTCAGCATGGGAGGCATTATTCACTGAAGCCAGACTTGGTGTAATGGGAGCGAACTACTCTTTAAGGGAAAAGCAGTTGTCTCACCTCAGAGTGTCGCCCCTCACAGTCATGAGGTAATTATCCTCTCAGCATGGGAGCCACTAATCACTAAAACTGAGAGACGTAGCAGGAGCCGTTATCTGAAGCAAAAACATCACAGTCTCAGCCTTGACCTCTCAGCTGTCAGGAAAGCTGTTCCGAGGCTGCTTTTGGGCTGTCAAAGTATTGCTGCCACCGTCCGGGGCCCCTCCACAGCGCGGAGCTCCAAGTCTAAGCGGCCATCTTCTCGCGTGGTGAGACCACGCCTCCCCTCGTCGCCAATTTGTAGTGTGTGTTCCTTTCCAGTAAGACACGAGCAGACAGGTAGCATGTTACAAGTAATGAATGCTTTGTTTAAGCATAACATTCATGAAACAGGTCTGCACAATATTGCTGTCTCTGCCAGCTTCCCTTTGCAGGATCATGGCCCATAGAACATTACTGTGTCAGGGATGACGTAGCACACCCCGTGCTGTAGAACACAGAATGGGATAAGCAACACAACAAGTAGCTTCTTGTTTCTTTGCATTATGTCTTCCTGTTACCAAGTCATCAATAGCGGTTACTACCCCTGACGAGGCGTTGAATACTTGTTTTATCAGGATCACTTGAGAAGACCCGTTAAGTGTTCTCACAGGATGCCCACACATCCCCTTACGTGTTTTTAGCCTCCTTTAAAATGTGTTACCTAAATGCAAGTGCTGCAGGATTTAAGCAAATCAGGATTCCCATGTACTCGATTCACCAGAATGCCAGGGGTAGCGGAAGTGACCTCACACACCCTTTGACCTGAATAACATTGCAAGAAGGGACATCATATGACCTTTGACAATCACTTTTCCCAGGAAATCATGCCACATGACAGCAACCCTGATGACACCACAATAATTGAAATTGCTGATGCTTCAAAATATCTGCATGATTAAGAAAACATAACAAAGACTGTTGTAGACAACACCTATTTTAGGGTGTTGCTATGACAGGCCACTTGTTTCTCTTTGGATTACATGAACAATTATGTGTTTGTCTAAAAGAAATATAGTACTACAAAACAGAACAGCACTGGGAATATTAACTATCTATACCACAAACTGTCATGATTTATTAGCTTTTTTTAGTGTATACTAAAATGAGAAATGGATTGATAAATTATTGGGAAAGAAAAATAATTTAAAAAGCATAGCAGCCACATCCATGTGTATTAATTGATATCGATAATTTATTTTCAATATGAACTAGAGATGAAGTTTTTTTCATACAAATCATTTTTTTATTTACATACAATAAAGAAACATGGCAAGAACTTATTTAAAACGTATTCTAGATCATTTGTTTATTTCATCTGTAGACTTAACAGTAAGTAAGTAAGTAAGTAGACTTGGTATTTCAATGCTGAATGTATTTATTTTATAAGACCTAAAGTGTAATATCTCTGTGGAACCTCCAAAAAATAGGCAGGTGCTTATAAAGACATGGTTTACCTTTTGGTCTTGCAATCAATCAATCAATCAATCAATCAAGTGTGTTGTAGAGAGCGGCTACTCATCCTTGAGAGTCTCAAGGCTCTGGGGGGGATACTGATCCATCCAAGGCGCTGTGGTTCAGTCGAAGAAGCCAGGTCTTGAGGTCCGTCCTGAATTGAGGCAGTGATAGTGATTGCCTGAGGTGGAGAGGCAGGGTGCTGCAGGTCTTTGCTGCGAGGCAGGAGAAGGATCTTCCTCCAGCCGTGGTCTTGTGGATCTGTGGGACTGTGGCCAGGGCCAGTTGGGTGGAGTGTAGTTCTCTGGTGGGTGCGTGGAATGCAAGGCTGTGGTTAAGGTACGCAGGTCCCTTATCATGGAGGGCTTTGTAGGCTTATGTGAGGAGCTTGAAGGTGTTGTTTTGTTGGTTAGGAGCCAGTGGAGGTCTCTCAGGTGGCCAGTGATGTGGATGTGGCGGGGGATATTGAGGATGAGTCTGGCGGAGGCATTATGAATGTTGTGCAGTTTTTTGAGGAGTTTCTGGGTGATACTGGTGTAGAGTGCGTTGCCGTAGTTGATTGTGCTGATGATGAGTGGGTGGGGGACCATCTTTCTGGACCCGGTGAGGATCCTCGTGAAGATCTTTCCGAGCAGGCATAGTGTGTGAAGGCGGACTGATAAGATGGCGTTGATCTGGTGGTTCATGGTGAGCAAGGAGTCCAGGATGATGGCGAGGTTTGGTGTGTGGTCTGTGGGTTCCAAGTGCTGCAGGCGACCAGGAGTCGTCCCAGAAAACTTCTGTTTTCTCTGAGTTGATCCTGAGGTACCTGTTTTTCATCCAGTTGGCGATAGCTTTTATCAAGTCATGGAAGTTGTTCTTGGCTTCTGTGGGTTCGTTGGTGAGGGAGAGAATCAGCTGGGTGTTGTCGGCGTTGGAGACAGTTTTGAGTCTGTGGTTCCTGACAATGGCTGCGAGCAGGGCCAAGTATATTGAAGAGAGTGGGGTTCAGGGAGAATCCCTGAGGCACTTCACAGCTGGTGTCTGTGAGTTCAGAGTGGAACTGTGGTAGTCTGACCCTGTGGTCGGCTGGTGAGGAAGGAAGAGATCCATTCCAGGGCTTTGTCGCGGATGCCGGCATCGCAGAGTTTGTGCATAGGGTGCGGTAGGAGGCGGTATCGAAGGTGGCCGAGAGGTTCAGGAGGATGAGGGCTGCAGTTTCGTCTCAGACGAGGAAGGTGCAGATGTCGTTAATAGCTACAGTATTACTGTCTTGAGGAGCTCAAAATCCATTCCTAACCAGAGTCAAAATCCAGAGTCCCATTTGTATTATAGTTATATATTAGTTGTCTCTAGGCCGCCATCCTTAGGGGCCTTCTCATCAGTGTGGACAATGCGTATATGATGTTCCTCTGTAGTTCCAAAATATCACATACAGATAGATCTACACTCTGTACCCTGCTCCCCATCAAACCCACAGCAACTCTCCGCTTTGTTAGAAGCAACGTAAATTGTAGAAATGTGTAAGACATCTTACATCCTCTAAGTTTCTTTATTATTCCCAGCAAGCATGCCGCAGGCGTCCAGGGAATTTTAGTGCCTGTGACCTCCCCTACGCTGGGAATCACCTGCCTCCAGAAATTCAGAACTTCAGCACAGTACCAGGCCAGATGGAGGAAACCTGTGTCATCCTCTCCACAACGTACTCATCTTAGTAGGATCTATCCTATGCAGCCCAACAGGGGTTATGTAGGTACAATGCAAGTAATTAAAGTGCAGCAATTTGAACCTATTATTACAGGATACTCTCTGCACCAAGCAGCCCCCAAGTTCCCAACCCTTATCCTCAATTGGTGCAACCAAATTCCCCTCCCATGCTGCCCTGCTACGGTAGGGAGGCTTAGTGGCATCGTCGCTAAGTGCCCTATAAAATGTGTGACAAGATGTCTACCCTACCTTGATCTAATCAGGCCTCCCAGCGTGTGAGAGGCAGGTGGTCCAGCCAGATATGTATTCCAATTTTCCCCTACCGTGTGCTCCAACGTGGCGTAGTGCAGAAACTGCCCATACCCCACCTGGAAAGTGTCCTGTGCATCTTGAACTGTAAGGACAGTTTCTCATGAGAAAAGATCGTCCGCCAGGTGGCATCCCCCTTCTTTCCACCTCACCAGAGACATGTCCCGTTCTATGTCCCGGAAGGGTTCAAGGTCCCAGATACACAGTTCTCTGTTGAAGGGGGTTCTGCATAATAGTTTTTTGACGTCTGTTCCCAGAACCTAGCTGTATGCCTCACCAAATAAGGCACTGATTCATCCGTGCGACCACCTCTCATAAGCAACGCGTTAAGGTGCTTTCACCATACATAACCCCAATAATCGCTTCTCCCAGTTGTCAACCTCAGTCAACCATCGAGCTGCATGCAGAAGAAGCATGCGTATTAAGAAAGCTGCATATCCAGCAGCACCAGACCCCCCTCCTCCAGGTCTATTTCAGGACCGCTAAGGCAATGCAACTGCGCCTGCCAGTCCATACCGATGCAATCAGTAAACTAGTACACTATCAAGGTGCTGAAAGAAGTACCTTCTAAGGGGAACAATGAATTTGGGATAAGATACAAACAACGCGGGGAAAACACCATCTTTGCAATGGCCACCCACCCAATCACCGACAAAGGCAGTGTCTTCCAGAAGGCAATAGATGCAGCTAAACCCCTCAGCACCCTGTCCACATTAAGGCGTCTGTGTCTGTCCTCTGTGTGTGCCACCAACAGCCCCATATAGGGAAAGCCTGTTCTCTGCCAACAGATCCTGAGGTCAGGCAACTGCTCGGGCAGCATTGCAACCAATCTCCCCAATGGGAATAATAGGGTCTTATCAATATTGACTCACAGAGATGCAACCAAACGACCTCATAAGATCAAGCAGGCAGGGGACCATTTCCAAAGGCAAGTGTAGATAAATCAGTGCATCATCTGCATATAAAGAAATAATGTGTTTACGTCCACCCACCTGTATACCCCAAGGCTCTAGTTCTCTGCGCAATAATATCACCATGGGCTCCACTTCCAAGACAAAGGAGTGACGAGAGAGGGAAGCCCTGCCTGGTGCCCCTGCCAAACAACCAGGCATCGTAAAGTTCACTGCTCACCCTTCGTCTAACCACGTGGTCCTTCTAAAACAGTTGTTTCCATTTCAGGATCATTAGGCCAAACCTCATCGCCCGAGCGCTGCCATAACATAAAGCCATCTAATAGTATCAAAAGCCTTCTCTAGGTCTATCAACACTAAGACCACATCCTGATCACTACCATTAGTTTCATGCAAGACATGTGTCAGTCTCTGGAGATTATGGGTTATACTGTTTAGAAAGACTGAACTGCACACACCGGGTTACGTGTACTTTTACTCTAAAGTGAGCAAGACGTTGTGTTATGATATATTAAATTTCCAGAGAAGCCTTATTTGATGTTATTCTTTTTTTATTTATATTCAGAAATTCTATTTTTTCTTTTTTTCTTTTCTCAGTACAAAAAAAGTGCGTTGATGTATTTAAATTCGTTTTTGTATTTCAATCACACATTTATATCATAGATATATGGTTATTAAAAAAGTTCCAAACATGATATAACAACTGATATGACTATTTACAACAATTAACAAATCATGATTTCCATATATAAATACAGCATATATTCCCTTCCAACGCGTTTCGGCTAGTCGCCTTCCTCAGGAAATCTGTATTTTCAATTATTGCAAGAACTTCATGCTACAATAATGAGAAATAATAGTTTAGTAATTCATCTGCAGAATTTCAATCTGCTAACAACGTCTAACAATTACTTTTCCTTTTATTTATTCGCATTTTATCTATAGCTTATATTCATTTCCTACCATATCAGTTGTTATATCATGTTTGGAACTTTTTTAATAACCATATATCTATGATATAAATGTGTGATTGAAATACAAAAACGAATTTAAATACATCAACGCACTTTTTTTGTACTGAGAAAAGAAAAAAAGAAAAAAAGAAAAAATAGAATTTCTGAATATAAATAAAAAAAGAATAACATCAAATAAGGCTTCTCTGGAAATTTAATATATCATAACACAACGTCTTGCTCACTTTAGAGTAAAAGTACACGTAACCCGGTGTGTGCAGTTCAGTCTTTCTAAACAGTATTCTACCTTGCTAGGGTTTATCCGTTAAGGCAGGGGCCCCGAATTTTCCAAATGATTATGGGTTATACTACATGAACAAAGCCAGTCACCACCTCATGCAACCAATTCGTAAGTATTTTACCGAGTACTTTAACATGAGAGTTGATCATAGTCAGGGGACAGTAAGAGGACAGATTCTCTTGGGCACCACCATTCCCCCCCCCCCGCTTCACACCTTTGCACATGGTAGGAGGCCGAGTCCCAATGGCCCTAGCCTCCAAGAACACCTTCAACAATTTCTCCGTAAACACCACAGAAAAACTTTGTGGGAACTCGAGTGCGAGCCTTAGTTCCTCCAGAGTAACAGCTGTATCTAAGGTTTATGTCTCCTCTCCACGTATATGGGAAGAGCCAGTCCAGGAAGGTACCTTTCTATCAATTCCAGACAATCATCCCCCCCAGCCTTGTATACCTTCTTGAAGTGGTCGACCAGGACCCCAAGAACCTCCTGATGCCTTGTCACGTATCGGCCACCTGGTGCCTGCAAACAAATTAGAGGCGGGATCTCACACTCGGGTTTTAATATCCGGACTAGTAGCCGCCTATCCTTGTCTCCCTCCCTATGCAAATGCCTATGATAGTCAGTCAGTGTGTGGCCATCGAGGGATTCCCAGTTTTCACCTAAGGTGCGCTGGATGGCTAGTATGTTTGTCCGATCCTCTGGTAATGCTTCCTCCACCTAGAGCTCAACCAATCTAGTTTCGCCAGTAGCAATGTCCACCAGCAACTGCCAACGTACAGTACATGTGACACCTATGCAAGTACCTCACACTACCGCTTTAAGTGCATCCCATTCCGTGGTGCTGGACACAGAGGTGCCCGAATTCCCCTCCAAATATTCATGTATGATGGTTGGCAAAGTCTCTTAACTGGCAGAATCAGTCAGTAGATCAGAGGGCATGCGCCACCTCCGCACTGCTGCCCCAGTGGAGGCTCAACAGTCCTAGTGCATAATCGGACAGAAATCTCCACAGGTGTTCCACTGCATGAATCATCTCCCAATCCATTCCCACCAATAACAGTCCAATTGACTGTAAGTGCCATGTGTCAATGTAAAAGCAACAAGGGGTTTGGCCCTAGGCGGCTGGACGGGGCCGTAATAAACTAAGAGAGAAGGTGTCCTAGCCGTCATATTCACGTGCTGCTAAACCAATTTAACAGACTAAAGGCCATCAATTCAATTGATATAGGCTTGAAGCACTTATTTGCTACTTCATTCTATGCACTTTACCCCACATATAATCATAGGTCAGGTAAGTGCGGATACGTATTAGTCAAGAACAAATTATACATATTAAGGCAACAAATAAACCATTTGAAATGCGTCAGCATTACACACACGGGGACTTTCGCATTCAATTAGGTTTCCCCCAGTAGAAATGTTTTCTGAATGGTCTCAGTTCTGGGTCTAATGTTTCTTTTCCCCGTGGGTAGCAGCTTCTTAAATTGGTTACACACTGTGGATGGTAAAGGATGTCCTAGTGGCTGCTCCTTTTGTGAACTAAGACTGGTGATATAATGTTTAGCTAATTGTTGTTATGTATCACTCTTCATATATTGTTTGTTACATCACATTACTCATCACAAAATCTGTTGCCTTAATATGTATAATTTGTTTTTGACCTGACCTGACTTATGATTATATGTGGAGTAAAGTGCATAGAATGAAGTAGCAAATAAATGCTTCAAGCCTCTATCAATTGAATTGATGGCCTTTAGTTGGTTAAACTGGTTTAGCAGCATTTGAATGTGAGGGCTAGGACACCTTTTCTCTTAGAGTATGTGTTAATGTGTCACGAATTTGTGTTCTAATAGATGTGACTCCTGTAGGCAGGCTATTCGAATTGGGTGATGCTTAAAAAATGAATAAGCTCTGTAGTGCTTTGTGTAACTTCTGAGAGCTCTGACATTCCAGGTTACAATACCAAGATAGTTAGCTGTTGGGCACGACTATCTCACCTATCCTACCCTATCTATTAGAACGCCTGAAGCACTGTAGGGCAATCATAGTGAAAGGCTGCAGTAGCTTGGAGAGCTCCTGCAAACGCACTGCAATAAACCATCAATTTCCCATCAGAACTCGAGCTAAAATGAAAATTCAATCAGTAAAGGTCCCTCTCCCCGGACAAACAACTTCTGAACAAAACTGTTCTGCTCCTAGGACCAACAGCCTAAACCCTCCTTCCCCCATCTAAAGCCTACCACTAAACGTGGAGGATCCCCCCCATCCTCCCATACAAAGCACCACAACTGTTACATACAATAAACATTAACTGTTATTTATCCTTGTGTATCCCCCCACATCCTTATCTCCAAGCATTCAGGTCCCCTCGGGTCCAGTCGCACTATCAGTGATCACCACTTTGGCCGTTGTAGGTGTTTCAAAGTCCAGAGCATCAATCAGGAGTCTCCAGCACCATAGTGCCATCTTCTTGGAGAATAACCCTCGCATGATCTCCCCCTCATCCATCTGGCTGCTCTCAGCGCCCACCCTGACTCTCCAGTTGGAGTGCTGGGATGCCACACTCCCCCGCGACCATGCCTTCCAGGATCCTTGTCGTTCTTTCGACACTGTGTCCCATATCTTTAGCCACCTCCATACATCCCCAGCGTTGTAAAAAAAGTGTGACTTGCCCTCCAAAAGTACTCTCAGATGGGCAGGAAACAGGAGCATATACAGAAGACCCATCTTCCTCAGCTATCTCTTAGCCTTCAAGAAGGACCTACTCTGGGCTTGTACTTTTTGCAAGTAATCTGGATAAATGGATATCTTATGATTCTAGTACAAGAGGTTAGTAGCTTTGCGAGCTGCCCATGAAAGACAATCCCAATCTCTGTAGTTCAGGACACGCGCTATAATGATGGTGCACCCTATCAATTAAAAACTGCGATGGCAGGCCAGCAGGCTAGAAAGTATCACATATCCATGATTCCACAAACCGCTCTGTCTCACCTCTCTTCGCTCATTCGAGAAAGTCCATACTTCGAATATTGTTCCTCTGCATCCTCCTGCAGTGCCCCCGTCTTGCATGTGAGGACCGCCACCTGTTCTTTCAAAGTTGTCATTTCAGATTGAAGATCCACAGTTGCACCTTCAACCGTATTACCTTATCGAACACTTTCCTCAAGCCGGCACGCAAGAGATTTACCTCTATAGACACAGCCTCAATTTTCCCGTCAAGGATTGTCCTGAAGCCCTGGATAGCTGCCATGAGGTCCACCTGGGAAAGTTCCTCCGCGGCAACGAGGACCACAACACCCCCCAGCATCAACACACAAACTCTCATGGCACGTCTTGTGCTGGGGAGCGAGCTTGTGCGTGTTCTATTGTTCAATGATATTCCCCTGAGGGAGTGCTGGCAGTTTCACCCTGCCTATGTCGAGGACCAGATGGCATGGAAAGAGTGCAAAAAGACTGGCAAGGTTAGAAAAGAAGCGCCATTTCCAATGAGAATCTCCTTACTTATCCACACTGCATCTGTAACTCCCCCCACCAATTCCAGCCTCAGGCCCAACAGCACAGGGGGAATCAATGGAGCCTCCACTCATTGACTCAGCCCCAGTCCAACACGGTACAATTATGCCTCAAAGGTTAGTCCACGAAATCCTAGACTCCCTTCTTAACGCAGAGCTGGTTAGGGATCATCAAAATTGGCTCTGTGTGCACAAACAACAAGCCTGGGTTCCATCGACGTAGAGCCACCAGGGTTCTAATACCGTCTTCCAGCGGGGCCTGCACAGTAGGGATCACTGAAAGAATATCGACTACCAAAATATCGACTACCCAAAATATCGAGGAAAAAATATCTACAGCAAAAATATCGAGTTTGTATGTACAAACAGGTAAGTACAAAAATATCGAGTACAAAATATCGTTTACAAAAATATAGTTGTAAAAAATATCGTATTTACTAAAAACAGTGTTAAATTAAATTAATATTAATAATTAATTACTAAAATATACTTAAAATTACTTAAATTAACTTATAATAATTAAATAATTAATGAAAGTTAAATAAATATTTTTTTATTTCATATTTATTAAACATATATATATAGTAATAAAATATAATAAAATAATACCCAAAAACTGAAAACTGACCCTGAACCCTAAAAATACCCCTTTACCCAAAAACTGAAAACTGACTCTGAACCCTAAAAATACCCCTTTACCCAAAAACTGAAAACTGACCCTGAACCCTAAAAATACCCCTTTACCCAAAAACTGAAAACTGACCCTGAACCCTAAAAATACCCCTTTACCCAAAAACTGAAAACTGACTCTGAACCCTAAAAATACCCCTTTACCCAAAAACTGAAAACTGACCCTGAACCCTAAAAATACCCCTTTACCCAAAAACTGAAAACTGACCCTGAACCCTAAAAATACCCCTTTACCCAAAAACTGAAAACTGACTCTGAACCCTAAAAATACCCCTTTACCCAAAAACTGAAAACTGACCCTGAACCCTAAAAATACCCCTTTACCCAAAAACTGAAAACTGACCCTGAACCCTAAAAATACCCCTTTACCCAAAAACCCAAAACTGACCCTGAACCCTAAAAATAAAAACAATTTTTTTTACTATCTATAGTATATACTTACATATTTTCACTTTCGATATTATTTACAGTCGATATTACTGCACTTACCTTAAAAACGATATTTTGGCTGTCGATATTCTGTCCAGTCGATATTTTGTCCAAACGATATTTTTTCCTCGATATTCTGTCCAGACGATATTTTGGAGTCGATATTATGTCTGTGCACCGCACAGTAGGGAGCACTGATGGGGCTCCAACCAGGATAGCACTGCCCCATGAACAGCAATATGGCCCCAACGCCGCCACCAAGACCAGCACTGAAGCAAAGCCCATGTGCCAGCCCCACCTCCTCACCGGACCTTAGAGAAGATTCACGTTGGCTTCCCCAGGATGGGCAAACACCGTCAGCAGCCGAACATCCGAGGCAGGCCCCACCAGCAACCGCCCACACCATGGTGTCTCCGAGGACACCCGCAAGGCAGGATCCGTTGGGCTATGCTCCTCAGCCCTGCTGTCTCCAATTGGGAACGGCCCACCAGGCAGGGCCGTACTACCGCAGGCAGGTGAGGCAGAATTCGCCAGGCTTCACTGCTCCTCTGCTCCGCCCCCAAACAGAAGCGGCCTGCAGGTAACTCTGTCCCACCGCCTGGACCAATGCAGCCCGCAGTCTCAGGCCTTCTCACCCCAGTCTGGGCTGCTTACCACAAACTCGAGCCCGGGCCAGGACCCTCCGCAGCACTTGAGCAGTCCTCACGGGAGTCGATCATGCCCTCCATGGCCAGCGGAGCTCCTTTAACGATCACCGGCTCAAAGGTCCGGCCTCCAGCAAACGTTAGGCCAGGCACCGCCAAATAGTATGGGCAACCGCCTGCACCTAGGCCTCTTTGTAGGCCTGATCCGGCCCAGTGGAAACTACAGCAGCTCCGGAGGGAGTGGGGGGGACACTTATTAACTGCCCAGCTTCGCTGCCTCTCTCAATGGCATTGAGCCATACATCTGCGGTTATTTGAGTGCTGATAAGGCAAAGGACGTTGCAGGATAAGAGCGGACCGGTAGGTAGCCTCTCAGAGACACGTCCTTTCGACCATGTTGCTTGGCCACACCCCTCCTCATAGGACCTGTTAAGTCTAATCTACTGACCCAATGGAATTTGCCGAAATCAAAGGACATTCTAAATGTGGTCATTGCAAGGCTTGCTCTCTTCTAGAAATGAAGGCCTTCACATACAGAGAACAAATGTACACATTCAAGGACCACACAAACTGTAATAGTACTGATGCAGTATATCTGATTTTGTGCCCATGTGATTTTTTTTATATGTAGACCAAACTAGACAGAAAGTAAAAACATATATATTACAGCATTGTAGTAGGATCCGGTGTAAGGTCCAGCGGGCACCACTAGTAGAGCATTTCAGTATCTTTGGACACCAGGCTTAGAGCCTGAGGTGGTTGGTCATAGAAAGGGCCCATGCCAATCCCAGGAGTGGAAATCTTACAACCATCCTGAATCTACAAGCATACAAATGGATACACAACCTTGATACAGTGACCTGGGGTCTGAATGAGTACGAAGAAATCTCCAGACAGGTGTCCACCGTCAGTAATATCTGAATCAATTTGTCTATTTGTTATATCATGCCACAAATGTGCATATCATGAACCTTTCATCTTTAATTTTTAAATGTGTTCCTCTGTACATATGTATATACTGTAATGTATCCTGTTGTACATTTGTAAATTCATGTTTGGATAGTTTTGTATTCCTTTGTTTGTCTGTGGAGTATGTCTAATTGTTTTGTCATTCATGTTTGATTATATTTGTGGATGTACTACCTTCTTTTTTGTAAATGAGCATTTATGTGTAACAATCTCATTGTATAATTGCAGAATATTCTTATAATCTGTACTTCTCTCTTTACTTTCATCTTCCCTCTTCCCTCTTCCACCTGTAGCCATAGGCCTTTTTGTATTTTGAGAATAGTTTATTTCCAGTTTATATGTCACCATGCAGGACCTCTTTTTGCATAAATTCAATTTGTTATACTATTGAGCGTGTGCTGCTCCTTTGTTTAGTTTTTTGTCATCCGAAATACTAGTATGGGACTTCCCCATTTTAGGAGTATGCTTTTGAAGGTAGGGCCAACGATCAGGCCATTGTGCACCCATCTATGTGCACTTTTCTGCCGCGTCTGCTCATTTACCCATTTTAATCCTGCACACCCGGCTTGACTCATTGTCTGTTGTGATCGTCCCATTAAGGTAAGCGGACCCCGACCTCTGAGTCCTTTTTCTTGTAATTTTTGTTTTATGGTTAATTTTTTTGACAAACACGCTTTATGCTGTGTTCTATTTAAGGTGTTTCAGAGACCCGCCACGATTAAATGGTGGATCGGGTTCTCTTTCGATGATTCATGTACTGAAGGACGTGGCTGTCCCGTATAGGTAAGCACAATATAGCATGCCTGAAACTGTATCCATAACTTTGCGAGATATATCTCTAGTGCCTCAGTGGCAATTTACTTTTCTATCCCCGCAAAAACCTGCAGTTTTTTCTCTGGGGACTCCCATTACACTGCTAAAGAAGAAGTTGCTGTTATTTCGAGAAGCCTATGTGCCCTGTAAACTCTGTTTGTATCACAAATCGATTCTTTGGGTTATTCATTTAGGTAAGGGGATCATGGCAATCCATTCTTACCCTTGCTTCATGGTCACATTTTCATTGGCTGAATGCTTAGTTTCATTAGTTGAATGTTTTCATGTGTTCATGTTTCGTTTTCCAGGGACCCATTGTGGTTCTTTGATGGCACTCAGACTTCATTTAAAGGCTTTGTCAGATCGTACAATGGTTTTTTGAGGATAAGGAGCAATGCACCCTATATGGATTCATCAATTAGTAACCCCACAGTGATCCTTTGTGCTCACAATAACTTCCTTTCCATATATAATACAAATCTTGCCACATGTAGGATACACATGACCCCTGACTTGCCTCTTAGTTCATTACAGCATTTTCATCAGGGCGGGGTGGGAATGCACTTCCGGCTTTTTATGAACAATATTTCATTGATGGATTGGCTTCATTTAGGGGGCTTGCTATACGTGGAGCCCGAGGCGGACACGTGATCAGTTGACACGGGGTCTGATACCTGGTTGCCGGTATGTGAAGACTTGGCAATCACAAGGTAAAACATTGTCTTTTATTATCTCAGTGTGTGTCCCTGGTGTATTTTGAAACAACTCCGTTCGGAGGATTGCCGCACATTCATTACTGCGCTCTGGTTTTTATATCTACACAGGTCCAATTATTAATAAAGTGTGAAGGGTGAGAATAGAGAACCCCTTCTTTGCCCTGATGAAGTTGCTGAAATTGGAGCAACGAAACATGTTGGTTCTAAATAAATGATAATGGTATATAAGTAACCATTTTTTAATTGGGAGGCTTTGCAGCACCGGAATAAAAGATTGATAGCCAGCAAAACCTCACCAGTTTTTTATCTTCTCTTATGGGGTTGTGGATGTATTTTTTCACTTTTTTCACAATAAGTGTCTGTATTTGTTTACTGTTTGTGTCTCTATCACTATTCTTATCTGTGCACATTTGTATGTTAGTGTGTACTTCTTTTGTCTTCACACAGAGAGAGTGACCAATGATGAGAAGTGGGTATACCAGCAATCATTAGCCGGGAACCCCCTTGGGTGTTGCAACCGTGAGGCACTCTCTCTGCTCTCACACTTTCTGTGTATTTGTGTGGGTACCTGTGTGCATATTTGTGTTTCTAAATATATACATCGAGAGCTGTTGAATAGTGCTATTTCACACATTCAGGGCTTAGTTACTGATAACGGTGTATCAGAGTTTGATTACTGGTCTAGAACACTGATGTTTCTTGGACTAGATAAGGCTCTTGTTGACTGATAGATATTTGAGCGGGGGCAGCCTTATCTACTGTTGTTTCCCCCTACACTCCCATAGATTGATGAGTATAGTACGGCGGCTCAGCCGTGAGGGTGATTCCACATACAGTTGTTTTTACTACACAGAGGCAGCAGCACTGATTTTGCGGGGCACTACACCATTACACACTGAATAATAATTACATAACTTTGTCTCTCCTTTTGCTCACCCCACGAGCACCCGGGATGAATTTTCTGGCTTTTACAGACGAACAGATTGCCTTGATTCTATCTGGCCCCTCGTTACTACCGGATGCCACCTTCAACACCGAGGGCACGGCCCGAGAGGTGTGGGATAAATTGAGCAACCTTAAGAAACGTCAAATAAGGGTCGCCCTACATGGGGCCCTTATGACCGAATATCTGTGGGCGGGTGCTTCCCCTCCAAGTTTGATAGTGCGTCTAGAACCTAAGATTTTCCTTGAAGATAAGCAGTTCCAAGTTGATTGGAGTTTCATAGCAAATAAATGCACTAGGGATTGGCTTATCCTTATTATTAACACCGCGAAACGCTTGAGTGAGTCACTTTTAAAGGAAATCTTAGACCTGGAGGAAAGTCTGAATACTAACTCTGCACTCACAGATGCGAAGGAACAGCTAGCACGCATCCAGGGTGATTTAGCCGAATATAAAACATATATGGTTAATCAGAAGATTAAGGGATTAAAGAAAAACCTTGATCGCTACACACACACCTGGGCCTTTCCTTACACAGAAGAAAAACACTACGACAAACCAGTTGAACAATCTAGGGGCCAATTTTATCAAAGACAAGGCCAGAATTGTCAGAGAGGTGGACAGAGAGGGAATAGACGCACACCTAACAACTGGCGTTTCAATAACACAAGCAGTGAGGACGAGGAGGCGCCAGATCGCCAGTCAGCACCCACTGGCAGCAGGGTAAATTTTGCCCCAGAGATCAGATCAGATGAAGATTTGGGGGTCCTACTAAGAGCTTTTTTAGGACAAACCCCGAGAGGGGCTCGGGGTGGCAGAGGCCAGGCACAGGGGGGTCAAAGCAGAGGGAGAGCACAATCCACATGGCAGACGCACTCACCACGCATCACTCGGAGCAGAGGGAGGTCCTTCCAGAACTAAGGGTAGAGAATAGATCTCAACCCATTTATGAGAATGACATTGTGATAAATCTGTCCTCCCACGAACTCACATCAACTGAACGGGGAGTACTTAATAAGGGTCTTGGGTTTGTCCCTACACCTAGACACGACTCCTTCTTGTGTAGGATTGAAATCTCAGAGATGATGAGAAAAATCAAATTACATAAATTTTTCGCTGACAAAGAAAAACTCCTCCATCATTGTTTGACACCAATCTACATCGGGCTTCCACCTTCTGCCCGCCCAGTTCACTTCTTGGCCCTGAAGTTGCAGTATTTGAGCAACGCATCATACGCGAGATTGAGTCTCTAGAACAGCACCAAGAACAACAACACTGCCATAATATGACCAAGGAAGACTGGTTGGCCATTAGAGCCTTACAACAGAATACCACTATTACCATCAAGCCGGCCGACAAAGGCGGGGCCGTAGTCGTACTTAACACCAGCGACTACGAAGCCGAGATATTGAGATTGTTGGAGGTCCGCACGAATTACCACCCGTTGGTACGTGATCACACCCCTGAACTCTCTGAAACCATCAAGAATTTGGAGGCGGAGACCGTTGCCAAAAAGTGGATTTCAACCAAGGAAGCAGATTTTATTGTGAATACTAAACCTCGGGTTCCGACATTTTACATCTTGCCCAAGATTCACAAGCCCCAACGTCCGCCCCCGGCCACCCCATTGTTTCGGGGATTCAGTCAATCCTCGAACCTCTCTCTCAGTTCGCGGACTTCTTTCTTAGGGAAGCCGTGGTTACACAGAAATCATATGTACAGGACACCACCGATATCCTCAACATTTTAAAGGAGATTGACTTCGATCCGGAGAACCAATTGCTGGTAACCATTGACATAGAGTCATTGTATACCAGCATCCCCCAGGATGCCACGCTGGTGGCAGCAGCGAGGGCCCTGGGGTCCTTGGAAGGGTTCTATGACACATCCCAGACTTTTGTGTTGCAGTGTATTGAGTTGGCTCTCACCCCAAAAAAATTTGAGTATAGGGGCCAGTTGCACCTACAGACTTCAGGGACATCGATGGGGGCCACATTTGCTCCCAGCCTGGCCTGCATATATGTGGGCTAGTTCAAGTCAAATGTGGTCCTCCACCCGTCCAATCCATATCAGGGGAACATCTCCTTATGGAGGCGATACATTGATGATGTCCTCTGTTTCTGGACAGGTACAGAGGACCGTTTGAACTTGTTTTTACAATGGCTGAACCAAGCCGATACCAGCCTACGTTTTACTTGGACTATCAGTAACGCATCGGCAGTCTATCTTGATGTGGACATCGTTGCAGTGGATCAGAAACTGGCGACCAGTGTGCACCATAAGGAAACTGTCAGGAATTCCCTTCTTCATTATCATTCTTACCACCCCAGGGCCCTCCGGGACAATCTCCCGGTAGGGCAATTTCTGAGATAACGGCGCAATTGCTCCACCACCGAGGTCTTTATGGAACAGTCTGAAGGACTATCCAGTGAAGGTGATTAAACAGGCCCGGAAGAGGGCATTGAATACACCATGGGAAGCTCTTTTAGAGAGAAATACGAAAGAAAAACAAATTTGCCTCCTAGTGGTCACGACGTTTGACCCTCTGTCGACCAGAATAAGACAGATTATTAGGAAACATTGGTCGATCCTGGACACTACCAATGATAAGATGCCGTCTCCGTGATTTGCCTTCAAAAGAGGGGCGAACCTACGTGACAAATTGGTCCACACTCGATGCGCCAGTTCAATTCAGGCCAGTACCATCCCTCCGGGTCACTATCCATGCGGCAGTTGCTCTGTGTGTGGCCTCACGTCAGCAACAAAGAGTGTCACGTTGCGTGATGGCAGTACCTGGTTTCTAAATCGGTTCAGCAACTGCAATACGTCACATGTAATCTACAGACTTACATGTAGCTGTGGGTTGTACTACATTGGGTTAACCACACGCAAAGTAAAGATCCGCATTCAAGAACATTTGAGCACGATCAGAGCCAAGAAACTCACGACCCGGCTGGTGCAACATTTTATGGAACAGGGGCATGATCAGAGAAATCTCAAATGGACAGTCTTAGAGAAAGTGGTAGGGGACACACATAATTTGGACACCATCCTGGCAAGAAAAGAGGCTAAATGGATCTTTTCTGAGAAGGCAGATAGGGAAGGGCTGAACGAGAATATCGAATGGAATAAAGTAAGCAGAAGGTGAACCCTGGCAACCTGTGTACTGTACCTGTGAATTTCCTCGAGCCTTAACCACATCCACTCCCTTCAATACATATGGGGTACATTAGATCAGACCTATATATGGGGGAATATTATCAACAGTTGCCCGCCCTTGCTTCACCATCCACTTTTTCATGGGCTGATACACATATATGAACTTTGTGGACATACACCTCCCTCTATGCAAAATAAACAGGGGATGAGGTTTGGTGCCGTATCACAGTATATTTAGCAATTGTTTTTTCTATCCCTCACCCCTATTCCTATCAGCCTCTACATCTATTACGATCCCTTCCTGGTTGGATAGATGTCTCTATACTTCGTGCTGCCTTTCAGTGCCATTCGGGTTGGTGTCTATTTATTTATTTCTGGTTTCTGAGCTTTTACCTGTTCCAATATGGCCGCGGCTTCGACTGAATATCTGTATTAAGTCGTTCATGAGCCATCCTTTTTTTTACTCACCGAGATCACGGGACCTTTGATACGCTATTCCCATTACATCATAGCCGCAAAACACAACGCGGGGGGCGGAGCCCCCCGGCCTATTTCCGGACCCTCTGAGCGTGTCTCTGTGAGGATCGTCGGAAGCGCCGGAGGGACTCGTCACGAGTAAGGCAGTGTGTTTGTGTGTTTGAACGGGCCTGTTTGACTGGGCGGGCGCCACAGCGGTTAATTGTGCGTGGCCCCGTAATTTTGAGTGAAGGCTGATGGATCGAGATTTAAAATATCCACAGCCAGCCAAAAAATGTATACGGAAGTCTACCTGATTGTCCACGCAGGGGTCTATAAGGCCACCGGGTAGTACACTAGGTACCACTTAATTAATCATCATAGCGACTTTTGTCCAGGTTCGGGCTTTACTACGATGCATACATATTGACATAGAACAGACCAGTGTGTTGGAGCAGGCTCTGTGTGCGCGGTATGTGCACTTCCGGCTTTTTATGAACAATAATTCATTTATTAATAAAGTGTGAAGGCTGAGAATAGAGAACCCCTTCTTTGCCCTGATGAAGTTGCTGAAATTGGAGCAACGAAACATGTCGGTTATAAATAAATGCTAATGGTATATAAGTAACCATTTTTTAATTAGGAGGCTTTGCAGCACCGGAATAAAAATATTGATAGCCAGCAAAACCTCACCAGTTTTTTATCTTCTCTTATGGGGTTGTGGATGTATTTTTTCACTTTTTTCACAATAGGTGTCTGTATTTGTTCACTGTTTGTGTCTCTATCACTATTCTTATCTGTGCACATTTATATGTTAGTGTGTACTTCTTTTGTCTTCACACAGAGAGAGTGACCAATGATGAGAAGTGGGTATATCAGCAATCATTAGCCAGGAACCCCCTCGGGTGTTGCAACCGTGAGGCACTCTCTCTGCTCTCACACTTTCTGTGTGTTTCTGTGGGTACCTGTGTGCATATTTGTGTTTCTAAATATATACAACTAGACCTGTTGAATAGTGCTATTTCACACATTCAGGGCTTAGTTACTGATAACGGTGTATCAGAGTTTGATTACTGGTCTAGAACACTGATGTTTCTTGGACTAGATAAGGCTCTTGTTGATTGATAGATAATTGAGCGGGGGGCAGCCTTATTTACTGTTGTTTCCCCCTACACTCCCATAGATTGATGACTCTTCAAACTCCTCAAGCACACATTGAAAACCTTACACAACATTGGCCCCACGTACCTCAACAACCACCTAAACTTTCACTAACCTCCAGACACCTCTACTCAACCGGACTCCTACTCGCACACACCTCCCACAAACTCAGAACCAGATCCGGTGGTCGTGCCTCCTAATACCTTTCTCCTAAAGCCTGGAACTACATGGGCTTGCACATCAGAAGCACCTCCTCAGTTCTTGAATTCTATAAGAAACTGAATACCTGGCTCTTCACCTAGCCCTGACCCTGGTTTGGCCCTTTTAGCTCCAGCTTCATAGCAAAGATACCCTCCTGGGTGAATTGTGTGCTATGTAAATAACACATAGGTCTTGCTTATTTTAGATGTCTGTTGGTTTTGTGTGAAATGACTGCATGCATGACTGAATTTACATTTCTCCATTGCTCCTCGCCTT
Organism: Lissotriton helveticus; assembly: GCF_964261635.1. Lineage (NCBI taxonomy): Eukaryota > Metazoa > Chordata > Amphibia > Caudata > Salamandridae > Lissotriton > Lissotriton helveticus. The sequence goes on along the minus strand of NC_136068.1, from coordinate 283,103,744 downwards.
GGTTTGGGCTATGTACGAAGTTAGATCTTGTTCCCACATCTTCGTGCTAATTAGCATATTCGGTTGAGATGTTTCAGTCCCTGTCACAAATGATTGTTGTGCACTCATAAAGCGAATGTTTTTTCAAGTCTAAAAGTGGAAAGTGAAATTTCCTTCAGTGGACCAGTCAGACAAATGCTAAATTGTGCATGGAAAGAGGAATCCTCCTCTTATGAATGGACCCCAACCGTGCGTCCACAGGTATGGTCTGTGAACGTTTCAGTACTCCATGAGGCTTCCCTTTCTTTCAATAATTCAGTCTCTGAATAGACAGAGGGTCTATATAGGCATTGCTGCACCATCATGACGTGTGCTGGTGAATGACAGTCTGGTTTTAGAATATTAAGTGCATTGTTGGGACAGAGAGTACCTCCCGATTTCATGCACCTCTTTGTGAGTGAACTGGTTTCTATACAATTCAACAAGGAGGCTGAGTAGTGCTAACATGAGAATTCTTGACAAGTTGTGTCTCTGATGTGCATGGGAGCCAGCAGTGCTACCATGTGTAGTGGGAGTCAACGATGCAAAAGGAGTTCCCCAGCTATCTTATAGACAAAGGAAAGCTCTGCAGACTGAACACAAGGATTATTTAAAGTAGTTGGCTTCTCATGTATTCAATTAACTTATAGGGTTGCAGGAAGGCAGCAGTCCCTCACTTGTCACAGAGTGGGATGTGGTCAGTGAGACGGCTGACCCCACACCTCTCTGTGATGATGTGTTAGTGATGAATATGAATTGTTACTACATGAGTCATTACATCGCGTGCCACGTAATGCCATTGTTACGCAATTCATTACATTGACTTGCAGTAGATGGCGCGCTAACATTAGAAATGTATAATTTACTATTCCAACTACAGCCTAAGCAACAGTAGGGAAGGTGTTGGAATAGTAAACTATACTATTCCTACTGCAAGTCGATGTAATGCGCGCGTTGTAATGGCAACGCGGTGTAATGACCGTAATGTAAAGGTCGTTTCCCGTCAGTGATTGACACTCAAAACTGGCACTTCAGGGCTTAGAACTGAAGCTCCCAGGTCTGAGGCAATCAGTGATGCTCCCCCCATCACAAGGGAGAGGGCCTTGAGATTCTTTGTCGGGCCGAAAATGTCACGCCCACATGAGCAGAGATTTGCTCAGCCCAGCAAATGTCAGCTTAGGTAGCCTGGAGCCGGCCCATGTCTAGCTCCTGGCTGTCTGACCAAAAACATAAAGGGGCAGATTTATGAAGGCCTTGCACCGCCGGTGCGTCACTTTTTCCCATGTTAAAAATGACGCACCGGTGGCGCAAGGCCTTCATAAATCTGCCCCAAAGTGTGGCTGTCAGCCTGACCTTTGCTCAGCCTGACAGACATTCTTTATAGTGAACAAAAGGTGAAGGAATATGGCCTCTCAGGCCATTAGGATGGGCCATGGCTGCAAATAATCGCTGTGCATAATACTTTTGGGTGTCCAAGCTAGGTCTAAAAGAGTAAGAATCAATTCAGTTGTGGAGCATGCATTTGCATCCAAAAATTATGAATGTCATTTAAGCGTTAAATCCAGATTATCCTGAAAAATGGCCATGCATCTGGACCTTCTTAGACATCTGTGCTCAACCTTCTGTTCGATTCTTGAAAAGGTTTAATACAGAATTGCTTGAAAACTATAGGATAACCTCAGTGTCAATCACTCTTTCTACTCATTCAGTTCTTGGAGTTGTCAAGTATTTTACTTTTAGCAACAGTGAATAAAAAAAGAAACCTATCCATTATAATTATGATTCTATATGACGTGTATTTACGTTGCTATGGGCCAGATGTAGGTAGGCGTTTACCGGGTGGTAACGGCCGATTTCGGCCGTTACCGACCGGTAAAAGCAATTTGATATGTAGGGCCCTGTATTTTACAGACTCGGTAAATTTACCGATAGGTAAATTTACCGATTATGTAAAATACCGAGTCGGTATTATTACGGATTCCGGAAAATTGTTATGTAGGTGGGACTCTTCTGAGTCCCACAAGCATTAAAAAATCGGTATTTTACCATCAAATACTATTTGATGGTAAAATACCGATTCTGGTGTGCATGCACATGTGTGCATGCACACCTATGCCATATGACAGGCAGACCTGCCCTTAGGGCAGGTATGCCTGCCACATGGCACCCGAGCCTCTTTTGGGGGTGCCAGAGGGTGTCAAAGTGACACCCCCTGCACCCTTGTGACAGTCGGTATTTTCCGATGCGGTAAATACAGACCGGTAAATGCCCAATCAATCCTATGGGCTTCAAAGCCCATAGGAATGAATGGGCATTAACTGGTCGGTATTTACCGCATCGGAAAATACCGACTGTTTCCGATTCGGTAAATGCACATCTGCATTTACCTACATCTCGGTACTTTTATTTTACCACTTCTTAAATACCGAGTCGGTATGATGCGGTATTTAAGAGGTGGTAAAATAAAATTTACCTACATCTGGCCCTATGTGTGTGTTCTTATGCTGTTTGTACATTAATACTTTTTTTTCTGGTACATACATGTTTTGTGCATGTTTTCACATGTTTGAGTATAGTTTCAAACTCTGGACTTTAAAAAAAAAACAATGCCCTGTCTGAGATGTTTATTTACTCGCTTACTGTTTTCCAAGTATTTGTGTCTAAACCTAGGAAATGGCTCTGCCCCGATACCAGGTGGCGCCTCCCCAGATTCCTAGAGTTTCACTACTGACTCAGCTATGAATTATTCTTTCTCAGATAACCAAAACAAAATCAAGTGATGTACTGGAAATAGCTAAAAACACTTGCGAGCTTGCAATTGATCAGAAGGATGTGGGGAAAGAGAATGTGTACACATCCAATGATAGCCACAGAAACATGTAAGCAGTTTTCACGACGGCCAAGGAAGAAGGCCCATTTTTTCACTGAAGGCCCATTTTTTCACTGCTGCTTTTATTTTTCCTGAAAGTGGCACAAATCATGTGATAATCTATGCAGGCCAGGGTAGCCGGCTGGGAGCAAGAATGGGTAGGGTGGGACCATGTTGTATGTCAGGTTTGCATGTGGTCTCTTAGCGCTGTATCAGGCACAGAGAGAGACTAGCACAGCAGCAGGAGTTCCCCTACACTCCCTGCAGACAATGAACTCGCAAACAATGCTTAAGAGGCTTCGTAGCATACATTTATTATTTTTGTATTCTGGTACCGTGCTTTTAGTTTACTTGGGGCCTGTAGGTGTCACAGCTGTCAATTGCTTAGGTGGGGGAAGTCTGCCAGCTGATATGAGGTAGATGTGTTGCAGGAGCTTCATAACCAGGATCCCAGCTGCAGCACACTATTGCCTTCACACCTAGAGTGCTAAGCCAAGCAGGGAGGCATAGCTGCCAAGGTTTCAGATTGCCATGTGTGACATTTTTATAATTTGAGTGAAATTATGAGTGACATTTCAAGGACTAGGAGTGACACTTTCTCGCGAGCAAAAATCATGCAATGAAGACGAGAGAAACTTCTAAATATCAGAAATTACAGCCATTTGAGCAAGAAGAAACTCCAAGAACTTCTTGAAACTGCTGCAGAGCACCAGAAATGGAAGGACACTAACCCTAGTGCTCCGTCCTGCAACCTGACTGTACTGTAAACGAATGCATAACCATGATATTAAACAAGTTTTTCAGTAGCAGTACTTCATTAAACTTCTGTGTACATGCGGACACTTGCAAATTAAATACAAAAATACTTACTAGATGCAACAGATCGAGCACCGAGAGATCTAGTGGCAAAACACGCACCGGCACTCTGTAGTCTGACGAGAATACCCTCAATTGATAAGTACTGGTACCCAAGAAGGATGACAAGACAGAGCAGTCCTGCGGCCAGTGCTGATATTATTACTGTGAGACTGTCTGAATTTGAAATCTCAGATCTTGCAGATCACGTAAACCTCAAGGATGATCAGAGAGACCAGCCCTGCGCCTGCAGATTTTACTGTGTCTCAATTAACAAATCTCATCTCTATTGCAATGCGTGGTGCCAGTGGCGTTACTAGGGGGGTGTGGGGGGTGCGGACCGCACCGGGTGTCACCCCATCATGGGGTGACACCAATCTGGTTACGCTGGCTGGCTCGCTCTGCACTGCACAGTGCAGCCTCAGCCTCACCTCTGCTCTGCTGCCAGACACTCAGTGCTGCTTTTATTTATTGTGCAAGCCGCAAGCGCACGGAAGAGACTAGAGTCACTTTATCTCAACATTGGCAGCTGTTTTTAGTTCAGCTCGGCCTACCAGACCTCATCGTCATCAACACTTCCACGGCATCTCCCGAAACCTGGTAATAACTCGACTCTTCCAGAACTAGTCCGAGTTATTCAGCCCTTCTTGCCTCACTGCACACCGCCTCATCTGCCTACGTGCTGTAAGCCACAGGATACTGCACTTCATAAAAACAAAGTACATTACATTAAAAACCCACAGTGATGCAATCTGCAAAGCATGAACTTTTCATCTGTGAGGCTAGCTCAGTGGGTTAGGCGCTGGTAGCAGAGGTCTATCACTTAACTTTCCATTCTTGTATTGAGTTTGAATTGGAAAACGGCAATACAATTTGTGTTTTTGCATGTGTCTGCTTTAAAAATGGTACTATTAATTACGTTTTGTCACCTGTAAAACCAATATAGAATATTAGTAAACTTTTTGGTTTTCACAGGCTATGCCTCCAGGCTCATCAGCACAAGGCTGCATTCATACATCCTTTCCATTGCTTGTTACCTCATTAAGAATGCGGAAGTCGTGTGCTGTGAGTGTGTTTATGTCTGTCTTTGTTGCTCGTGGGACATGAGGCGTACAGGCTCTGGTGCACATCCCTCGTTTATGAGCGGCTGATGGAAGGAGGCCCAGAGCCCATGCACACATGAAAGAAAACATGGCTGTTTGTTTACTGCAGCGAGGCCCAGCCTGAGAGGTGAAAACATGAGATTTGTCTTCATTGTAGCGCAAGGGTGCTTGTTTTGGAATGGAAATGGTGGCTAGTAAATTACCTGTCCATATTTCTTCCGGCCAGTAAAACAATCAAACCTCTCTGACTTTGAATAAATGAGCACAGCGCATGTTTGTGTTGCAAAAATGTAGAAACAAGGTTTATTTATTTCTCCTTTTCTTTAAGTTCATAATTCTTCTAATTTAAAACGAGTGAGAAACATTAGGCTGTTTAAAAACAACTGCATAACAATACAGCAGCTTTTTCCTGTAACTGTGCCTGGCCTCTAGGGTGTGGGGACAGAGGCCACACTGGCATCTTGGTACACTCTTCACCCATGACCACCCAACCTGGCCTCAGTGTGTATTCTTGCCACACGGTGGCTGTAGGAAACCGCCTTTGTGTACAGTGTGCTAAAGTGAAGTACACTATGTTGAGAGTGCGAGAGATCCCACGCTGGTGTGCACTTGCAGGCTGCACCTGCTTACAAATTAAAATACTGCAGCCAGTCAGTGCAGTGAGTGCAGCACGTCGCCACACATGCACGCACCACCTATAGTGGTGATGTGATGATGGTGGTGCGATGCAGATGCGTGGCGACGGCGCACCCAGTTTGTGGGTCCCAGGGCCGTCAATCTTTAGCGCTACCAATGATGGCCCTGGGACAGCCCCCACGCCTCGCTGTGCTCCTCTGACGCATCGCGGCTGTCGCGCACCAGCACCACGTCTGTGGGAGGAGACTCGGCAGCATAGAGGAGTGCGTGCGACGGTGCGCTGCTAGAACAAGAATTAATGGTTGTCACCTATATTCTTTGATATCGCGAGCACCGTCCGTCGTCTCCCCTTCAAATTTGGGACTGACTTGGGTCCGGAGGCCGAGGTGAGAGAGAAATATCATTTACAAATATGAATGAAGTTACTTAGAAATGTGGCAGTGCAGTGGCACACAATCAGATCGCAATTGCATTACTCCCAGACAGTCCCCACCAAGGCCGGCCCAAGAAGACAGTCACAGTGTGGCTGGGGGGCACGCACCCTAAGCTTCACCTATCACTGTAGTAAGTTTAAGCTTTTTTTAATTCCCAAAATAGTCCTGGTACCATATCACACCAGTGCCCCGGGGCAGAACGGGTGTTAGAGCTCCCAGCAGCATTGCGTATTATAGGCACCGGTGCGTAATCATGATTGCAGTAGTGCACATGTTGTGCCTCTTAGATCACTTCAGCAAGCAAAACCCCCCACCATACGCTGTTCTTCACCATGCTATCCCACGACAAAACGTTGGTGCCGCCTTTGAAAGTAGTACAACTCACATCATATCCAGGATGGTAACAGGCCTCCGCCTTCCAGAGATGCAGTTAGTTACAGACTCATAGATATGTAGGTGATCACCGATTCGGCAAGGCAATCCTGTCCTGGAACGTCCACTGCCACCTCTCTGGGTAGATTTACTTCCACAGAGTAGTACACCATCCGGTGTAATACTATGTGTGAGTAAACTGATTTGCATGTGTAAATTCACATTTTAAGATTCTCAAAAGTGAATCTGAACCTATGATACGTTGAACTTATAATCAAGGCATGAATCCATTTTGGCTTCATTTTTGTCTCAAGCAGGATGGGCAATGTAACAAATATATTTCGCTCCAGCCATTACAACATAAACAGTTTTGCAAAGGGGGAAATTAAGGAAACCAATTTTTTATTACAAAATAAATAGAATGCATATTTTCCTTTCAATTAATTTCTTTCTGCAGAAGAGAAAAAAGGAAAATATCATGCTTTATTAAAAAGATATGTTAAAAATGAGCTACCCAATAGATCTCGCGGTTTATTTTGCTGCTTAAATTTAAAAAAAAGTGAAATAATTAAAATCGTATAAAACAGATTTTTCCTTCATTTTAGAGCATTCTGTCATATTAGAAAGTGTATAACATTGTGTTTACTTAATTTCATAATATACAAACAAGTAACGGACAATACATTTTCTCCTGGTGTAAATCCTGCTTGCTCTATTTCCAAATTTGCAAAAATACCTAAATTGGTGCACAATACATTTTCTCCACTTTGAGCTCCACTGTGACGCTTAACGTAATTTGGAAATGTTTAAGAGCATTAACTTTGGACTGAATAGGGTTAGGAAAGAGAAAAAATAGATTTCTCAAAAAAGTGTTGCACTGTTGGTCAAAATAACTAAGTCGTAGTTGGGTGGGCTTATCAGTGTGTGATGTGCTTGAAGAGATGCTTTAGAATATACAAACCATTGGAATTATAAAGTCTGTGTTTCTATAAGGTAAAGTGAACCTCAAAATGGGAAGTTTGGGGAAAAAAATTGACAACCACTGTTTGGGGCCTGCCAATAATACTTCATTTTCCCTTATAAATGGCAGGGGATTTGATGCTAATATTTAAGCATCCACTTGAGTGACCAATTTTTCTCATTTATATTAGTCCTTATATTTCCCAATCTGTGTCCACTGGCGGATTCGGAGCGGAGGAGGTCCATGCGGTAAGTCGTGAGGGGGTGACACCATGAGTTACCCGCACCGGGTGACACCAACCCTAGTGACGCCACTGCGTGGTGCGCTCCGTGCTGGGAAGTAAATTATAACTGTGATCATCATGAGAGCGACAGGGGGCCTCTGAGGAATGATGCGGCAGCGCTGACAGACACACGGACAATTAACTAAGTGTGTATAGTACAGTCAGTCATTCACGGCTCTGCATGGCGCGCAGTCGTTGGCCAAAGTAAGTACTGTAACAACACTTACTTAATGACCTAGACGAGTTGAGAGTGCTGTCTGTGGTCGTTGTCCCGGTCCGGTCGGGGCCGCACACCAGTTACATCGCTGCGTGATGATGCACTCTGCAGCAGTCTTCTGCTCCAAGACACTGAACTGAGTGCAGACTCACTGACTAGTTACTTTGCGCCTGAGATCATCATCGATCACGCCTGTGTTGCGCTGCGCGGGCGGCCCTCAGTGTCCACAGTCCTGTCGGTAGACAACCATTTGTAATGCTGCCAACATTATGCAGTTAGAACCTGGCTGTGCCTGGAAACATGCGTGATCAAGAACATTGCTGCTGCCACGCGGGATAGCGTAACCACTGTAACAAAGGAGCGTCTACATCATGTTGTGAGAGATATAACAGTGACTTTACTGGCCACTCAATGACAGAAATAAAAGGGCAGCTTCCATGTTGGAATTAATAACCCCAGTTTGATAAAACGTCACTTTTCACGGGCACTGCCTCGAAAGCGGACTTGAAATTTCGTAATGCATTTCTATTTCCGGACAAAACACACAGCGGCATATTAAAGGTGTTAGATTTCTGTCTTCAAGAAAAAAAGATTTGTGAGATATTTGCCTCATGTAATAAATTAACGTTTGCTTTTGTGTAATATTTGTTGTATTGTAATTTTCTCCTCATGTCTCAGTACTGTCTGTTCCTATGTGAAGCGCTCTGACGCCCCAGGGTAAAGTCCGCGCTAAATGCATAACATAAAATAATAAATAAATAAAACCATTACCACACCGGCTGCGTTGCGTGTGCAGCGCTGCGTGGACACTAGTGAAACTGACACTTACTTGGTAGTGACCTGCTGCTGCCTGTCGGCCACGGCACCCACCCAGGTCGATGGTCATCCACTACTCTGTCCCGCACGACCGGCCGACGGACACTCACTCGGCTTGCCTCGGGCTGGGCTGGACTCTGCTGCCGCCGTGGGGCGGTGGCGCCGGTCCCCCGGGCCTGGCGCAGCCGTGCTTGCAGTTTTCCTGGTTGTGGCCAGAGCTGTCGCCGGCTCAGCTGAGCTGCCACAGTGGTGGTCAAGGTGCGCTGTAGCCTGCAGCTGTGTTTAACGCCGGGGCTGCACAGGGGGCCGCGGCGGGTGGCCATGATGATGCCAGACTGCGTCTCGTGCGCTGTAGCCTGCACTCTAATCTCCCGCCGCTTCTGCACTTCCTGCTTCCTCCGGAAGTGACGGCGCTATCCCAGGCCGGCACATCCAGATTAATCCTGGCCCCTGTGGTGCGCGACCGACGTGATTGACAGCTCTGAGGCTGTAATCGACATAGTAGGCAGCCCAGGCCGGCCCCCCTGCAGACTGCACCATTTCGTATTAGTTTCCAGGGCAACAGACTCGTCAGACTAGCAGAGCAGAGAGATACATTTGTAGCGTGGCGCCGCTCACGAGCTCAGAGAGCTCAGCTGCAGTCTAAGTTAACTGTTTAGGCACTAGTCGGGCTGAAAGCAGCACTCTCAGAGAGCCTGGGCACAGGAGCTGCTGGCGCGCTGGCACAGGTGGCAAAAATGCGTGACAAATGCATTCAGTGCGGTGATGCGGATCACCGCACTGAAATGCGTGAGTGTCACACCTATTGCGTGACGCTTGGCAGGACTGGGGAGGTACTGCTTGGAGTAATAGTTGGAAGTAGTTTGTGCTTCCAGAGCGGCATGTCTTACCCTCCCTGAATGAATCAGCTGGCGGGGAGGAGCAATACACAGACATGCGCGTGGATAACACCGTGGTGAGCAGCCCTGAGATTGACTGATTGTAATGCGGTCTCTGCAGCCAGAGCTGGAGCTGTAATCACCTCAGTAGAAGAGCTGTTCTTTGTCTCCCTTGAGGCTTAGCCATTTCTTTTTACAGGTCAGTTTTTGCCTTGAATTAGGTAAACTGTTGTAGGCCAGGTATAATCTGCATGGTTTAAGTGTTCTGGGTCCGCTCGTCATAGGGATGGAGTGAGTGCATTTTTCAAGGGCTGTTTTGGTACTGATTTCACAACTTCTGTTCCCGGGGGTCGCAAAAGCAGTGCTAGGGGTCGCAAAGGACAAGCTAGGGGTCGCAACTGTGACCTTTAAATGACGTCTATGATCCATTCCATGTGGAGGCGGAGCCTTTGCTAAGCCTTCATGCATTAGTATTGCTGAGTGTGAGAAGGGGCACCCGCACATGAGAAGTAAAGTCTTGAGTGGGTCATGTGCCCCCCACCTTCCTCAACAAAGTTATTAAATAATGTACTATTCTCAACGCATCTGCATATATGATGTATCCACATCTTTACATGTGTACCAAAAAGTATTTAATGAAAACCAGGATTCAAGGGGTTACATTTTTGCAGCAAGGTAAAATCACATTGCCTTGTGACTAGGAGGAGAGTGCTGTTCCTGTGTTAAAAAATAAATGATATTTTTGACAGGACCAGAGGATTGTGGTAACAGAAATTTGTGGTGGAGTGGAGTGTGCAACCCCCTTCCCTAAGCCATTTTAAGGCCCCTGGGACACCATCCTCCAATGTCAATTGAATTATTTAGGGGAGGAGGGCATGCAGCCCCCTTCCCTGAGGCTTATGAATGGCTCAGGCATCCCATCCCATGGGGCCTATTGCATTGTTTAGAGGAAGAATGCACATATCCCTCCTTCCTGAGCCCCTTGAAGGCCCTGGGACCCAATCACCCAGGTGAGAATATTTTTTTGAGGAGGGGACATGAGGCCCGCCCTTTCCGAGCCAACCAGTGGCTCAGGGACATCATTCCCTGGGTCCTGATGGCAGCAGGGCCCTGGGACCGCATCCACCAGGACACATGACCCAAACACCAATCGTGTCCTAAAGTAACTATACCTTGCATCCACACCATGCACTGCTAATTACCTCACATATTACAACACTCATGACATGTTCTATGACATCATTGATAACATCACTGAAATTACTGAAATTATATCATTAATCCCAGCACTGTGCTCGGCGGGCCTGAGTTATATTTATTTTAAGGCACGAGGTACAGTTGCTTAAGATAACGATAACTGGTGATTTCAGTGGTTTTGTTAGTTTAAAAGTTTTTTTTTTTCCTCAACAAATTTTATTCTTGACAGACACAGCCTGCCCAGTTGGTACCGGGGCAGCAATTGTATACATCTCTGCAGTGTTAAATATGTCAACATTTACGATACACAATAGCAGCAGTATGGAATATGCTATACAATTAATTTAACACAAATAAACATTGTCAACTAAAGACATCAATGTCACAAGGTCCATATAAAACTTGTTGTACAGTTGTCAATCGTCAATCGTAGTGTGAGCATATAGATGTTATCTTTCACAGAATAAATTGCCAACATTTGATCATTATGGCAGATCTTCATTATGTATCTTAGAGGCAATTGGTGCAGAGAGGTGTAAAAAGGGGCATGGCCTTGGACCACTGCTCTGCAATGCAGATCTGTGGCGATTACTGGAGGTACCTGATGGGTTAGTTGCCCCCCAGGGACCCTCAGGATTCAAGGGGACTTAATCCCCCAATTTACAAAGGGCCAGGGGTGTGTTTTGCACACTTGTAACTTCAGGCCTACCCCCGCCCTGCACCACTGTGCAAACGCGCCCCCTGGTGCATTGTAAATTGGGGAATTAAGTCCCCTCTAGTCCTGAGGGTCTCTAAGGACCAACTAGCCCACCATGTACCTCTAGTAAGTGCCACAGTGCTGCGTTGCAGAGTGGGGTAAAAAGGGATCATGGCCATGGACCACCTCTCTGCAGCGCAGCTCCCTGGCGCACACTGGAGGTACCTGGTGGACTAGTTGGCCCCCAGGGATGTGCCTCGTACTTTTTTAAAAATTATTGATAGAGGCGGGGGCGCGTGCCCCCCCTCCTGGGCCACTTCTGGCCCCGGGTACCCCATCCCCCAGCGCCGGCCCTTTGTGTTGGGGACCGTGGGGGGAGCCCCAATGCCCCTGCGGTCCCGCCAGCTCCCTGCCTCCTGCGTGAACCGGCATTGCTTTTCCACAAGGGGAACTGCTGTCCTGCAGCTCCCCTTGTAGAAAAGCAATCCTGCTTAGCTTCATTGAAGCGAGAGCAGGTTTCCCTGCTCTCGCTTCAATGAAGTAAAGCAGAGTTTGCTATGGCAGGGCGGGAGCCGTGCAGGAGGGGGGCCGCGCGGCCCTCCTTTCAACTTTTAAAGCCCCGGGGAGGTAGTGGACCCCTGTTTTCAAATTCAAAGTGCTCCGGGGAGGTGGTGGTCCCCGGGGCAGTGTGGGGGGGCTCAAGCCCCCCCACACTAATTAATTTTGACAGCCCTGGGGAGGTGGTGGTCCCCTGGCCTTTATTTAATGAAGCCCCGGGGAGATGGCAGTCCCCCATATCCCCGGGGCTTCATTAAGCCCCTGAGGATGCCTAGGGGGTCAGGGTGTTTATACCCTGCCCCCTTTTCTTGTTTTTTATATTTGTTTTACTGTTTTCTTTTTAACAAAATTGTTAATAAATCGTAACATTTTATTGGTAGGCTGCAGAAAGTGTCCGAGGAGGGAGAGTCGTCGTCAGGTGCCTTGGGTTGAAGCCACAGTGAAGATTTCTACGTTCGGACTGCGTGCTTTTTTTAAGAAGTCGAAAATCTCCAGCGGGACGACACAAATGGCTGTAGCCAAAGACAGTTACAGGAGGCCGTATACCCCTTTGGGGACCTCTGAAAAGGATTTGCTCCTCGTGCAAGCAGTCAAGGGGTTAGCAAGGGTTATCTTGAGTGGGTAACTCCCTTACCCTGACTAGAATATGGGTTCCTATTTGAACAGGGTCCAAGCCACTGCCAACTAGAGACCCCCATTTCTAGCAATTACAATTCCATAGATGCCAAACAGGACACAACTAACTGCTTACAGCTTATTGAATTTAGTAAGAAATCCCCAATGTTATCCTAAGTGAGTGATAGGCCTCACAGTGGTGAAAAATGAATTTAGGAGTTTTCAGTACCAGGACATGTAAAAATAAAAAGTAGAATTTCCATGAAAATGTAATGTTTTTGTGGAAAAGGTAAATGTAGAGAAAGAAGATAACAGTGTGCCAAAGAGGTAAAAAGGGAAATGATTGGGTAGACAGGACAGGGGTAGAGTAGAGGGAAACAATTGGTTGTATAAAAAAAGTGGACTATAGCAAAAGTGGGAGTAAGGGCATTGTAAAAATAAATGGGAGTAAAGCAGGAAGGAGGTAAGTGTTCTTTAGAAAAGAGACCAGCTGAAGAGAGAGTAGTGGGTTTGTAAAAGAATATAGAGGAGTAAATCAGGAGCCGAAGTAAGGGTTTTCTAAAACAAAAATGGGAATGAAGGGAGCGTTACTTAAATGGTTTTATAATAGGGAGTAGTAATGGGAGGAGGAGTAAGGCTTTTAAAAAACAAAATGGGGAGAAATCGTAGGTAAAGCAGAACCTGAGTAAGGGGTTTACAAATTAAAGGGAGTAAAGCAGGAGTGGGAGACTATGCCAACACCATCTCCCCCCTCAAGAAGGCCTACAACCCTCACGCCAAGAAAGCCCAAGTTTCAACGAATCATCAACCACTCCTTTACCGCCTCCTTCCCTGATGACTGGAAACACGCCAAGATCAAACCTCTCCTGAAAAAACCCTTGGCGGACCCCACCGACCTCAAGAACTTCAGACCAATCTCCTTACTCCCATATCCGGCAAAAGTCATGAAAAAGCTGTCAACAGTCAACTAGCCGCCTTCATAGAAGAAAACAACATCCACGACTCCTCTCAATCAGGCCTCAGGAACAAACACAGCACAAAAACCACCCTTCTCTCAGCAACAGACGACATCAGCACCCTCCTAAAAAGAGGAGAGACGGCGTCCCTCACTCTCCTGGACCTCTCCCTGGCCTTCGACATAGTCTCTCTTCCCACCCTAGCCCGCAGACTCCACAATGCGGGAATCCGGAACAAGGCCCTCCACTGGATCCACTCATTCCTCTCCCGCAGAACGCAACGGGTCAGACTCCCTCCTTTCCTCTCAGAACCCACACCGACCACCTGCGGAGTCCCACAAGGATCCCCCATCAGCCCAACCATGTTCAATGTGTACTCGGCCCGCTTGTATCCAGTGTCAGATCACACGGACTCATCATTGTATCGTATGCGGACAACACCCAACTCATCCTCTCCCTATCCAATGAACCTAACATCACCAAACACAACTTTCAAGACGGAATGGAAGCAATCGCCAGGTGGATGAAGAACAGCTGCTTGCAACTCAACACAGACAAAACAGAGGTTCCATCATGAGCCCACACCCCAACACCTGGAACGACACCTGTTGCCCCCCCCCCACCCTCAGGAACTCTCCCTCCCGCAAGGACCACGCACGCAACCTCAGAATAATCCTGGACTCCGAACTCAAAATAGACTCCCAGATCAACGCTGTCACCTCTTCCTGTTACCACACCCTCTGCCTACTCCAAAAGACCTACAACTGGATACTCCTTAAACACAGGAAAACCTTCACTCACGCCCTCTTCAACAGCAGACTTGAATACAGCAACGTACTCTACGCCGGGATGAACAAGAAACTTACCCCGAACTCCAGAACGCCTCCACCAGACTAGTACTCAACCTACCTCACCACTGCCACATACGCTACCACGTAAGGACACTACACTGGCTCTCTGTCGAGAAAATGATCACCTTCAAGCTTTTCACCCATGCTCACAAGGCCCTTCACAACACTAGCCCCGCCTACATAAGCTACCACCTCACGTTGCATGCACCCCAATGATCCCTCTACTCGGCCCAGCTCTTCTTTGCGACAGTACCGAGCATCAAGAAGACCAGATCAGGAGGACGCTCTTTCTCCCTCCTTGCTGCCAAGGCATGGAACTCCCGCCCTCTCCACCTCCTACAGACGCCATCACTCCCGAGGGAGCTCCGTGAACTTCCAAGAGCTGCGCCGCCTAGCGCCTTGAGACTCTTCGGGTGAGTAACTAAGCTTTACAACCCCTTTGATTGATTGAGTAAAGAGCTTGCACAAAAAGAATCTACAGAAGGAGGAGAATAATGGTTTAATAAATAGTATTGAAGTGGGAGTAAGTGGTTTGTATTTATAAAAAAAAGGAAGTAAACCTGGAGGGTAAGTAAACGGGTTTGCAAAAGCTAGTAAAGTGGGAGGAAGGGGTTTCTAAAAGGGAGTAAAGGATGAATGACAGTGGGGTTTATTAAAAACCAAAGAGAAGTAGGAGAGGGAGCAGGTTTTTAACACAAGCCTTTGCAATGCAATAGGTCATGCTTTTGTTGTAGTTGGAGCTATTGGCATTGTAAATTTCAATTTTTTTTTTGCAGTGGAGTTATTATTTAAAGAAAAGAAAGTGCATGGTATACAACATTATAACGTTTTCGAGAAACTGTACAGCAAAGCTATGGCCATGTTAACGTTAAGTAACTGTGCAAAGTACACGCCACGATAGTAAACGCTACTTAGAGCCCACTTATCGAAAACAGAGATCAATCGCAGGCATGCACTGTACGCCTTTTCTCAGTGTTCTGTGTCAGTGTACAGATGCCAAATGCACCATGCTGTTTATACTTTTTTTTAAAATAAAAACAAGTTAAAAAAGAAAAAGGATATGGTTCTACATATTGTGTGCTGACAGGAAAAATCAGGTGGTGACTGCTGAAGTATACAAAAGAGGAGTGAAATGTACTCTCTACTTGTAACTGAGCTCACGCTAAAATAGACACAGAATGTGTGCGCACTTATTTTAACCAGCCACGGCCGGTAGTAGGTGTAACTGCAGGGCGGTGACGTGGGCGGGGGGAGGGGCGGGGTGGGGGGTAGTAATGTATGGATTACGGACTTTAACAGGTAAGTAAACATATAAATATATATAACGAATGTTGTTGCGCGCACTGCATCGCATTTGGTGATGCAGTGCACACAACGAAATTCATTTTATTTATATGTTTACTTACCTGTTAAAGTCCATATTCCATACATTAGTGGAGTGGTGTGACTCACTGGTTAGAGGCGGCAGACCCGGAAGCAGAAGTCGGCCCGGGACCAGGGTTCGATTCCCGACGCGGCAGGGTCATGGACCAGGTTCAGCGGACTCGATCATTTTCGCCTCGGTGCCTACTCTAACCAGGGCTCGCACTCGGCATCTCTGGGCATTAGCTTGCCTAATCTCTACAACGGCCCCATCAACGCCGGGGATGCCTGGCTCCACCTTGGGGATTCCGAGCAGGGACCATCCCACAGGGAAAGCCAGGATGGGTTACCCAGCGATATACAGCGCCAGGACGCCGGCTGGCAACAGTGCGCTTTACAAGTATACACATTACATTACATACACTACTATCCCCCACCCTGCCCCTCCCCCTCCCCACGTCACCGCCCTGCAGTTACACCTACTACCAGCCGCGGCTGATTTTAACACTAACTCGTTTCTCATTCACTCGGTTCCTGTAAGGCACAACTCATAGTGTTTGCCAACGAACAGCTCTCAAAGTTAATTTCCATCACTAAGAAGACACAAAAGTAACCAAACAGGAGGTAGGAAGATGGCAACCTTTGTCTACTTGGCAGGACTCAAGAGTTTAACACCATGCTCCCCAGCTCATAGCACACCTATTGTGTTCCATCACACAAACTACATACTGGCCATGGAGGAATTAATGACCTGGAAGGCAAAATCGGCCCAGTTTGTATGGATGATATGTCCTGTTTTGCACCAGTTAGGCCTTTCACCTGAAGCGTCATAACAAGCTTAACGTCTAAGAAAGAAAACCTCGGTCAGTGACAAAGGCAAGCTCCCCTTTTATCTCTTAGAGGTGAAAAAGCATAAATCCCATTGAGTTGGGGATTAACTTGTTATTTACAGTGCCAATAAAAACCGGTGGTTCACTGTTGCATTAAAAAACACATACAAAAAGACACCTTGTGGAACGTAATTAAGCAAATGCAAGAAATGATAACTTGAGGACGGTCACCCTGAAGAAAGCAATCAGTATCCCAAAACCGGCACTGCAATTTGATAGGCTCAGGCCACCCTACTTTATCTACAGGGGTCCCCAATTAAAGCTTCGGAAGCGAAAAAGTAATCAAACCATAGTTAAAATGACATTAAGAAACAAACATTGGGGCCTATTATGATTGCGGTTTTCCCGCATCCTCCGGGCCGGCGGAAGCCACCGCCGGCCCGGAGGATGCGGGAAAACCACTGCGGAGCCTAGAAAGACCCACCGCCATATTAGGATGGCTGGTGGGTCTTGCATTCCGTCCACAGCTTTTCCGCCGCGGTCGCCTTTCGACCGCGGCGGAAAAGCTTTAATATGGCTGGCGGTGTCTATCAGACACCGCCAGCCATATTAGGATGGTGCAAAATGTATGCTTTTACGCCGTGGAAAAGCATACGGACCTTCACTTCGGGGGCCCATTGCGGGCCCCCTGGGTGAAGGGGGGTGGGGGTGCAAATGGGGGGTACCTATGGTACCCCCCTGCATTTGCGTGAACAAAGCAGCAGGCACCGCGCGGTGCCTGCTGCTTTGTGCACGCAAATGCGATGCAGGGATTTTTAACATTGCGGCGGGTGCAACTTGAAGCTTCACCCGCCGCAATGTTAAAGATAGAGGATGTGACCGCCACCCTGGCAGTCACATCCTAATCTGCACGGAGGGAATGCCGCAGCCCATGCGGACGTTCCCTCCTACTCTGGGGTCGCGGACGGACTCAAGTCGGTCTGCGATCCTAATCGACCCCATAAATGGCATGGTCAAGGTGGCTGCTGTATCGGATCCAGTGTGAGAAGCTCTGCTGCTGGCTCGTCATTGCTCCGTAAATAGTCTGCCTATCCAGCCCATATCTACACTGGTACACCTGGGTGGATTGTGCAGTGGGGAGGTACCCCTAGATGAGTTTTCCACTGAACAGGGGTGATATGCTAGCAAAGCCCCTTACATTTAGTTCCATCTGACGTGGTAGGCCTGAGCTGTGCGGCCACGTCATCCCCATATGCAGGGTCTGTGCCTATGCTGCTACTGCACACATGGGAGACATACATTCATAGAGTGCATTAGCACTCACTGCCGCTGCCTGTGGGGCTGCCGAGGGGATCTCTGGCCTTGCGGTGTGGGAAGTGTGGCTCCATCCACCCACAGGAGGCCGCACCTGCATTGCCATCGCCGAGGAAGCCGTCCGTATGTGAGGTGTGGTAGTCCTCACCACATCTGCCGGAGCTTGAGGAGGGCCCTGGTCTGGAGGTGTGTCGTCCCACCCCCTTACGCGATGCTGCTGGCCCTCGTGATTGGCTCAGTTACTGGAGGACGAGCCGGAGTGGATGACTGCCCCCCTCCCTTTCATTGGGAACGTTGCAGGAAAGCATACCATGCCTGCGGTAGGTGAAACACAGTTAAAGAAAGTAGTGCTTACAAACTAAATAAGACATATCCGTGTAACATCTGAAGTAAAGGTGCCAGTAGCCATGTGATGCTACAGATGAAGAGCAGGCCCTACTAAGGAGGGACTAACCAGCCTACTAACGAATCAGAAAGCAGTATTTACGAAAGACAATGACACAAGCCAATAAAAAATATAGGCGGAGAGTGGGCAGGGCTTCTCTTCCTTAGTCTACTACAGTAGTAGTATATGTGCGCTGCCGCTAGGCTGGACATAAAAACTGGATAAAAAGTGGGATGGGAGCATAATAAGGGGCATGGAAGGCAGAGAAGAGGTTATTGAAAAAGTAAAAGGAATGGCAGAGAGGGGTAACAACCACAAAATAAACAATCACAAATCGAAAATTAAACATGAAGAAAAGTTCAAGACGACTTTCAGCAGGTTGGTTTGTTTAAACTGGTGAAATCCATTCTATAAATAATGTCTACAACGGTTTGAGCAAGATCAGTTTCTACTTGTCGAGTTTTCGTGGAGATCACATACAACCAGATGGCAACCAGGCATTAGCACTTGTAGGAGAGGAGATGCAATCAGATATGTGCAACAACGTGGTTTATTGAAATCCAAAGGTTTGTCCCACGGCAAGCGGCGACCAGCCGGCTCGGATACCCTCTAGTCAGCAGTAATTCCCGCCTACTGTTCAGTCTTCAAGCACTGAGCAAATTCAATAGTAAACACGGCACATGTTACGTAGGACGATCTGCGCATTGCATCACATCGCACAGTACTACAATACATCACCTTGCCCCAACAAATAAAACAACAAAAATAAAAGGGACGGAGAAAATAAAAATAAGAGACGTGACATTACAACAGTTTATAGAAAAACACAGCTACAAAACATTTGTCGGAAAATACAGCTGTATTTACCAAAGATGTGCATAACAAAGTAACCTCAGCACTAATACATGACACAATCTTTGAATTTATGAGGTCTTTTAACTTCTCGCTTCCTCGTGCATCCTGCTTTGGCTAAGATCATTAAGCTGAGTTAAAGCTCATCATTCTTGTTTTTTTTTACCTGCTTCATGTTGCTAGCCTCAAAACGATGCAACACTATAACGTACCTGTCCTACAGTGCACCTGTAACTCTAGGCTGCATAGATAACTCAGTATTTACAATCCATCTGCCTTTTACAGTGCCACAATATGGTTTGCCTATCTTCATTCCCCCTTAAAATTCAGTTGTTTTATTATATATAAAGTTATAGGTACAATAATCTATGTTAAATTGTGCTAGCTTTTATTAAACAAGATGTGTTTGCCTCAAGATCTGCCAGTGCATGTAACATTTAGGAATACACATTAACTAAATTAACATTTCTCGAAATTATGACAATTATGAAAACTCCTATCCGATTTAAAAAAACAAAAACTTTTTCTATAAACAAGTTTTTTGTTTTTGATGGAGTCTGAAGTATACTACTTCTAGCATGCAACAGTTATATGAGCTGAATTTTTCGAAAAATTAATATAGATGCAAGCCTTGCCTCTTTTAAATTGCCCATTACTACATGGAGTCGAACTGGAAAACAAAATCAGCCCTGTGACTGCATGTGACATCCATCAGAGAGCTGCAAGAACAATTATAACACGAAAGGAGTGCATACCACATATCAGCCCTACATAAAATTAGAATTTTTGAAATCCTGTTTTATGCTGCTAAAGTTTTGAGAAATGTAAATTTTATGCTGTATAAAAAATTTCTCAAGGTAAGTTTGTCTTACGAGTTTGCATTAAATTCTGCTATGTGCGGTAACTCCTGGAACCACACTTATTGGACTTATGAGTTTTGGAATGAAAACCATGTTCCCTTGATAAATGCTTTCAGGTCAAACCTACTGATATCTATCAGGGGAAAACCGGAAGATGGCACTTAGGTGCAGTAAGCAGCAAGATCTGGACGTTAGTCCTCATTACTGGGGGAATAACCACTCATAATGAAGGGTATAGCAACAACAAAACAACAACAAAAAACAAAAAATGAAAAATCCTTCCCTACTATCCCTCCACTATCCTTTTTCAATGAAAATAACCGACTAACATGTCCACTACTCAAATAAATGTCCTATTTCACTATACTAATTCACCACTAATCCTTTATGGGTTCCGGAGTAGCATGCTACTCGCAGAAAAGGACATTAACACCTCAACGGGGGTAGCAAGCGCTATATAAATGCAAACCTTTTTACCACTTCTACCCCTTCGGTATCCTTCTTAATCCAAATAATTGACTAACATATCCACCACTCAAATTATTAAAAATACCTTGCATATCTCATTATACTTATTTACTACCAACACTGTATGGGTTCCAGAGAAGTGTGCTACTCGCCAAAAAACACTTCAGCCCCACCATCAGAGGTAGCAAGTTCTATATAAAGGCAAACCTTTTTTCCCTTCTCCATACCTCCACTATCCTTTTCAGTCCACATAATCTGACTAACATATTTACCACTCACCTTACTTTCATATTTTCACTATACTAATTCATCACTATTCCTCTCTGGGTTCCGAAGTAACGTGCCACTCGCCAAAAAAGCGCTTTAACACCCCATCAAGGGAAGCAAGCGCAATATAACCTTTTTCCCTCTTCTATCCCTCCACTATCCTTCTCAATCCTTCTCAATCCTAATAACTGACTAACATATACACCACTCAAATTAGTTTCAAATTTTCACTATGATAATTCACCACTAATCATTTATGGGTTCCAGAGTAGCGTCTCACTCACTGAAAAAGCGCTTCGATGCCTTGTTATGGGTAGTGAGTGCTATATAAATGCAATTACAATACGATACAAAAAATAATTGCAAAAATGCCATCAACAACCTCATGCAACCAGGCATGGGGAAACCATGCAACCACATTTAAACCCATTCTTCCAAACTCCCGACCTCCACAAAGAACGTAGGTCCATATCAGTGTGTCAAAGGTAATATTGAAGCTGCATGAAATCAACCACATCTGGCCCACATTCTAGTTAAACTAGACTTTAGGTTAAAGTTGTTAGATATATGAGGTCCTGCACCTCAGCCTCCTCTTAGATATGTTGCAGCTTTGTTCCAAACCACAGAGAGCAAATGCTGACTATGCAAGAAAACAGAAGCAAAGGGGTTCACAGGAGGAGCCCAAAAAAATTGAAAGGATATCAGCAAATAAAAGCAAAAATCCTCATGTGTGCATGTGAAGCAGTTAGAAACACACAGGAAAATGACTTAAACCCCATTATTTTTCACAGAACAATATGGACAATGGGTGGTTAACACGCTTATTACTGTCATAGGATTAGCAGGATAGGTTGCCATCTTACAGATTCTTCCACTGATAGCAGGCACCTGATCACATAAAAAAATCCCAAGACGGAAGCACCGTTTCTGCCCCACTGCACCACTTGCCCACAGACTTAATTAAGATCATTGAGAATTCATGATGTGATTGTACACCCAGACCAAAGTGTACTACCCCCCCCTCCCCGCCCCATCCCCCAAGCTCTCTTCAAACAGAATACATCTGCATGGGAAAGTTCTCTGGCTGTGATTTGTAACTTTGTTTAATCTTGAAATGCGCCGTTGGCTTTTCTAACTGGCATATTTTTTTAAGCCGGAAATGCAATGTTGTTCTTACACTGCTTTTTAAATGTGGTAAATATGTTAGATGCACACTTTTTACATATTTATACTTTTAATAAATGAATAAACTATTACTAGTCACTTGAACTGTTCATAGACATGACTGGATTACATGGATGCGCTGTCCTGGGGCTCTGGGAAAAAAGCACACAGAGACACACACCCACTACACACACACACAGAGGCACACACACCACAGAGACACACACCACACACAGACACACACACACACACACACACACACATAGAGGCACACAAACACGCACACACACACAAAACACACACACACACACACACACACACAGACACACACAACACAGATACACACAAACACACACCACCACACACCACACAGACACACACACACAGACACACACACAGGGGATGGAAGCCCTATTGTGCAGGGTTTCTAATAACTTTGCACTGAACTAATGTTATACATGACTAAGACATCTTAGAAAGATGATTCTGCATTTCCTGCTGCAATCATTTGAAGTGAGGAGACAGCACAATCATACACTATCCATGTATCGGTGATGTGGGACACGGACACCCCGCTCCCCTCAGACGCCACCCCTTTCCAGTCATGCATAGCTGCCAAGGTTTCATTCAGATTGCCATGTGTGACATTTTCATAATTTCGGTCTATGTAGGAGTGACATTTCAACAACTATGAGTGACACTTTCTCACGAGCAAAATCAAGCAATAAAGATGAGGGGCACATAACAAATATCAGAAAGTACACGAATTTGAGAAATGATAAGGCCAAAGAAGTTTTTAAAACTGCTTCAAAGTACCAGCAATCAAATGGCAGTTATATGTACTTGTGTGGCGAGGTCAGGATGTCGAAGACAGGCATCAGTCTTACTGCAATTTTACTCAGCCAGCGCCGGGCGGGCGGCACCAGCAATTACTGAGGCCTGGTTTGTCGGAAAAAGTTACCAGAATGTTCAAATTAACAGTTTAGTAGGCATGGGTAAATAGAGAAGCAGTACCAGAGTTGCTAGTGCTACAGAGGGCCCCCAAAATTGATCTGCTCAACTGATTTAACCAACCAGTTCAGAGTCCCAGCAAACTGTTACTGTTGCTTTCGTTTAGCAGTTAAGTCGTTATTTGACAAGTCCAGGCGGCGTTCGAGCTGTCATTTGCGCCTCCACCTACCCGACCAAATAGAAGGCAAGTAAATGCCAGAAAGGAGTACAACGCAGATATCTGCTTATGGCCGACACTGTGGCAATGTAGTCACGAGTCTATACTGGGGCTGTGCTCGCTTTGCAAGTGGTAGTCACTCCTTTTCTCCCCCTTTTGTGTTTCGTACAGGCTGGACAGGGGATGGTGTATGAATTGACAGGACTGCTATATTCTGTTTGTGTTTATTAATCACCGGGGGCCAGAGTTGACAGACCGACGACGACCCACTGCTGGCCATTTCGTGTGTCACAATACCGTCCTGCTCCTAAATGTTGTTATTCTTAAACAAATTCGGAAGGGTAGGAGCAGTCGCAGGTACTGGTAATCTAACACCTTTTCTGTACATTTCATTAAAACCCCTTCCTGAGATCCGGGGGGCTCCGGCCCGCCCGGACCCTTCTTCCGGGGCATCCTACCTACGATCCCTGCCCAGGGCCGCCATGAGCCTAGAGCCGCCCCTGTACAAAGTAACTCGTTTCTCAGGGTGTTGCAATATGGAACCTCGCTTTACTGCTCGTGTATTACTTGAAAGGGTCCATTTGCTCCTAATGAGCGAAGGGGGTCGAACTGCAGTAAAAAAGAGCCATCTAAAGCCAGTTTTAGGGTGTTATGGTCGCTGTCTTGACATTCACCAATAACCATATCTACCGTGCCCTTTCATAGCCTTAGCACTAAAATAATATAATCTATTCGACTTGTGTGTTTGGGTCTAATATGGGTGGGCCACCGATCAAGTCAGAGTGAGTATGCCCATTACATGCCTCAACTCCGAGTGACAGAGTTAGAGCATTCAGCTGAATAGCTGTTGCTGACAAAGGTTTCATAGGCGGTATTTGTAAATCAAAGACAACCCACATTTCATCTTCCTCTGCAGTGATATTCAGCCATATCTAATGGTTCATAAGTAATGATAAAATCAAGGGCCTGCTATTGTTGAGACTTTCAATGTGTGATCCTAGATGTCGTAGTGTTTCTGAACGAATTTTGCCCCTTGCTGGGCGGTATAGAATGTTTAAATTTAGCATTTTTGGCAGATCTTTTGCTAATGTCAAATATGTCATGCAGATTGACGTCTAATGGTTTAATCTTAACAATCGGGGTAGTTTTTGGCCTAAACGTTAGACCCCCCATACGGACTTCCCACTTTCTTTTGAGAGAGCACCTACAGTATTGTTCATAATGCCAGAGATAAACATGGGCTGTATACACCACGTCTCTTGAAAAATACAAACGTTTAAAATATCTACAAAGGAGGCACACCAATAAGGGTCGGCTAAAATGGATTGCATCCCAGCTAAATTCCTGGTCAATAAACTTGCTTTGGTTGATTATTGGGTAGTAACATTTATCTGCTTAGGGAAAAGATTGTTTGTGTCAGTGGCGTCACTAGGGTTGGTGTCACCCGGTGCGGGTAACTCATGGTGTCACCCCCTCACGACTTACCGCATGGACCTCCTCCGCTCCGAATCCACCAGTGGACACAGATGGGGAAATATAAGGACTAATATAAATGAGAAAAATTGGTCACTCAAGAGGATGCTTAAATATTAGCATCAAATGCCCTGCCATTTATAAGGGAAAATGAAGTATTATTGGCAGGCCCCAAACAGTGGTTGTCAATTTTTTTCCCTAAACTTCCCATTTTGAGGTTCACTTTACCTTATAGAAACACAGACTTTATAATTCCAATGGTTTGTATATTCTAAAGCATCTCCTCAAGCACATCACACACTGATAAGCCCACCCAACTACGACTTAGTTATTTCGACCAACAGTGCAACACTTTTTTGAGAAATCAATTTTTTCTCTTTCCTAACCCTATTCAGTCCAAAGTTAATGCTCCTAAATATTTCCAAATTACGTTAAGCATCACAGTGGAGCTCAAAGTGGAGAAAATGTATTGTGCACCAATTTAGGTATTTTTGCAAATTTGGAAATTGAGCAAGCAGGATTTACACCAGGAGAAAATGTATTGTCCGTTACTTGTTTTTATATTATGAAATTAAGCAAACACAATGTTATACACTTTCTAATATGACAGAATGCTCTAAAATGAAGGAAAAATCTGTTTTATACGATTTTAATTAATTCACTTTTTTAAAATTTAAGCAGCAAAATAAACCGCGAGATCTATTGGGTAGCTCATTTTTAACATATCTTTTTAATAAAGCATGATTTTTTCCTTTATCTCTTCGGCAGAAAGAAATTAATTGAAAGGAAAATATGCATTCTATTTATTTTGTAATAAAAAATTGGTTTCCTTCATTTCCCCCTTTGCAAAACTGTTTATGCTGTAATGGCTGGAGCGAAATATATTTGTTACATTGCCCATCCTGCTTGAGACAAAAATGAAGCCAAAATGGATTCATGCCTTGATTATAAGTTCAACGTATCATAGGTTCAGATTCACTTTTGAGAATCTTAAAATGTGAATTTACACATGCAAATCAGTTTACTCACACATAGTATTACACCGGATGGTGTACTACTCTGTGGAAGTAAATCTACCCAGAGAGGTGGCAGTGGACGTTCCAGGACAGGATTGCCTTGCCGAATCGGTGATCACCTACATATCTATGAGTCTGTAACTAACTGCATTTCTGGAAGGCGGAGGCCTGTTACCATCCTGGATATGATGTGAGTTGTACTACTTTCAAAGGCGGCACCAACGTTTTGTCGTGGGATAGCATGGCGAAGAACAGCGTATGGTGGGGGGTTTTGCTTGCTGAAGTGATCTAAGAGGCACAACATGTGCACTACTTCAATCATGATTACGCACCGGTGCCTATAATACGCAATGCTGCTGGGAGCTCTAACACCCGTTCTGCCCCGGGGCACTGGTGTGATATGGTACCAGGACTATTTTGGGAATTAAAAAAAGCTTAAACTTACTACAGTGGTAGGTGAAGCTTAGGGTGCATGCCCACCAGCCACACTGTGACTGTCTTCTTGGGCCGGCCTTGATGGGGACTGTCTGGGAGTAATGCGATTGCGATCTGATTGTGTGCCACTGCACTGCCACATTTCTAAGTAACTTCATTCATATTTGTAAATGATATTTCTCTCTCACCTCGGCCTCCGGACCCAAGTCAGTCCCAAATTTGAAGGGGAGACGACGGACGGTGCTCGCGATATCAAAGAATATAGGTGACAACCATTAATTCTTGTTCTAGCAGCGCACCGTCGCACGCACTCCCCTGCGCTGCCGAGTCTCCTCCCAAAAGACGTGGTGCTGGTGCGCGACAGCCGCGATGCGTCAGAGGAGCACAGCGAGGCGTGGGGGCTGTCCCAGGGGCCAGGGCCATCATTGGTAGCGCTAAAGATTGACGGCCCTGGGACCCATAAACTGGGTACGCCGTCGCCACGCATCCGCATCCGCATCGCACCACCATCATCACATCACCACTATAGGTGGTGCGTGCATGTGTGGCGACGTGCTGCACTCACTGCACTGACTGGCTGCAGTAATTTAATTTGTAAGCAGGTGCAGCCTGCAAGTGCGCACCAGCGTGGGATCTCTCGCACTCTCAACATAGTGTACTTCACTTTAGCACACTGTACACAAAGGCGGTTTCCTACAGCCACCGTGTGGCAAGAATACACACTGAGGCCAGGTTGGGTGGTCATGGGTAAAGAGTGTACCAAGATGCCAGTGTGGCCTCTGTCCCCACACTCTAGAGGCCAGGCACAGTTACAGGAAAAAGCTGCTGTATTATTATGCAGTTGTTTTTAAACAGCCTAATGTTTCTCACTCGTTTTAAATTAGAAGAATTATGAACTTAAAGAAAAGGAGAAATAAATAAACCTTGTTTCTACATTTTTGCAACACAAACATGCGCTGTGCTCATTTATTCAAAGTCAGAGAGGTTTGATTGTTTTACTGGCCGGAAGAAATATGGACAGGTAATTTACTAGCCACCATTTCCATTCCAAAACAAGCACCCTTGCGCTACAATGAAGACAAATCTCATGTTTTCACCTCTCAGGCTGGGCCTCGCTGCAGTAAACAAACAGCCATGTTTTCTTTCATGTCTGCATGGGCTCTGGGCCTCCTTCCATCAGCCGCTCATAAACGAGGGATGTGCACCAGAGCCTGTACGCCTCATGTCCCACGAGCAACAAAGACAGACGTAAACACACTCACAGCACACAACTTCCGCATTCTTAATGAGGTAACAAGCAATGGAAAGGATTTATGAATGCAGCCTTGTGCTGATGAGCCTGGAGGCATAGCCTGGGAAAACCAAAAAGTTTACTAATATTCTATATTGGTTTTACAGGTGACAAAACGTAATTAATAGTACCATTTTTAAAGCAGACACATGCAAACACACAAATTGTATTGCCGTTTTCCAATTCAAACTCAATACAAGAATGGAAAGTTAAGTGATAGACCTCTGCTACCAGCGCCTAACCCACTGAGCTAGCCTCACAGATGAAAAGTTCATGCTTTGCAGATTGCATCACTGTGGGTTTTTAATGTAATGTACTTTGTTTTTATGAAGTGCTGTATCCTGTGACTTACAGCACGTAGGCAGATGAGGCGGTGTGCAGTGAGGCAAGAAGGGCCGAATAACTCGGACTAGTTCTGGAAGAGTCGAGTTTTTACCAGGTTTCGGGAGATGCCGCGGAAGTGTTGATGTAAGATGAGGGCTGGTCAGACGAGCTGAACTAAAAACAGCTGCCAATGTTGAGATAAAGTGACTCTAGTCTCTTCCGTGCGCTTGCGGCTTGCACAATAAATAAAAGCAGCACTGAGTGTCTGGCAGCAGAGCAGAGGTGAGGCTGAGGCTGCACTGTGCAGTGCAGAGCGAGCCAGCCAGCGTAACCAGATTGGTGTCACCCCATGATGGGGTGACACCCGGTGCGGTCCGCACCTCCCTAGTGACGCCACTGGTTTGTGTGATGTACCACTTTGGCCGTCCAAGGGACAGATAGCTCCATTACTACAGCAGTCTTCAAAATCACAACAGGAGCCGCCATGGACCCGTTTATCTCATTTTGTCAAGGTCGAGCTCAACCTTGTCAGTCCAAGGGACCTCTTTGTATGTTAATTTTTTTCAACTGAACAATAAAGAGGGGATCTCAAATTTTCAAATAGTCTCAGGGTGCTCAAATTCCACTTTAAGTGTGTTTTTTTGTTTTTATTCCTGAGCTACTATACAAGGTTATAAACAGTATTTTGATGCTACCAGAGTTTTCTTATTAAATCTTCATTAAAGCCAAGTCTGCATGTTTCAGCCCAATTGTGCCCTGACCGGGCCAGTTGGCTATCATCAGGACCAAACTTTTTAGATCCCTGCCTATATTTTTTTCCACAATGAGGATATTCCTGTGAGGGGAAAATAACATGCAAAGAGCTCACTTGGACTGACATAATTGAGACAACCCAGATACACATTTGCATATGTGGCAAGGACTCAATTATAAAGCATACCACTGAATAATAAAACTCAGAGGGTAAAAGTCCTGTAGAATTTTTTTTACAGGATTACCTATGTGGGTTCCTGTCAGGAAAATTAACCAAGTAGTGCAAGTGCAGACAAACTCTTTTTTTCTGTCTAGTTAGCATTAAAAAGGATGGAAAAGTGAAGTAAATGCGTGACATATCAATTGATATAATTCTGACTTGCCTTAGTTATTTGCATGTTGGTCTGAAAATGCTAAAGTGTACAAAAAAGTGAAGGATCGAATGCTTGAATTGATCTCAAATGGATATGCAAATCAGTCTTGAACTTGCTCCAATGGTAACATTTCAACTCGAACTAGGAGGACAGGTCAGCCCTAACTGGAACACAAGCAACTCAGAACTGGTTTCGCCCAATTCACAGCTTATCAGCCAGGTATAGCAAACTACATTTATTTGATTTTCAACCAGCACATCTAAAAGAAATTAAGCTAGTAAATACATTCTAGCGCAATAAATGTAATGAAAGAGAAGACTGCAATTGGGACCTGAATTTTGAGCGACGGCAGTACGCTAAACAAAAATGACCTGCAGGTCTGCATTCTCTAAGGAGCACAGCCATTCCATCCTGCACAGGCTGCAATGCTGCGAGTTCTACGCAAACCACTTCCTCAGCCCCATTTTAGTGCATCTTATTGCTCTCAAGATCACCTCTGTGTCAAAATTATCGAGAATTCTGGGTCCCTGGCCAATCCGTAGGCATATTACGACATTCATATTGATGGTTTCGATGTCATTAGCATTCACTCCCTTCTCTTTGTAAAACACTGCTAATAAAACATACACCAGATTAAACCAGAAATCCACCGGGGTTTCCATTGGCATGACTCAACTGGCAGACTGGAAGGGCAGCAGGAGTTGCCAAATCTGTTTGCTTCAAATTACTCCGGCACTGACTGCTTCAATAGACCAGAACGACAGGTTTTTCTGGTAATAAAAAGCTACTGTACATAAAATGTAGCTGCCACACTAAACACTTTAATCTCTTGCGAGCTGAGGATTTTACAGGATTTCTTTCAGTGGGTTATCGTGGGGGAATCGTTCAGGTAGAGTTCGAAGGGTGCACACGCTGTACACTCACCTTAGTTCAACCTGACGGTATGTTGTGAAATCAAGGCCAGTTTCAGCAGCTTCTTAAAAGTGCGAAGATAATGGGGCCTGCTGTCACAGTTTAGGACATATATTGACAGTTTAGTCTCCTAAAAGTGACCAAATCTCCTGTTCAAGGCAATACACAATCCACATTAAAAGTTCAGGAGAGATGGGAACAGGGAAGCCAATAGTGTATTTGCCTTAATCTCTAGGGGCCTCATTTATGAAAAGTGACGCATCGCTGCGTGAAAACATCGATGCGTTACTTTTCACTGCGCTCTCCCTGCGACATGATTGATGCGTCATATTTATAATATGACGCATCATGTCGCAAGGAGTTACAGATACGTCAGTATTTCTGACGTATCTGTAGGCGCAAAAGTGACGCATTGCTGGAGTGTGTCACAAAAGTGACGCAACTCCAGCAATGCTTCCTTTCACATGGGGAAAGCCCCATGTGAAAGGGCTTGCGTCAGTCTTACGCTTGCTGTGAGGCAGGTGCAAGATTTTGACGCAACAGCGTCCTAAAAGTGAGGAATGGAAATCTCATAGATTTCACTGCGTCACTATTACGAGGCTTTTTGCGGGTGAACACCCCCTCTGCATACATTATACCTGACACAGGTATAATGTAGCGCAGGGGTTTACAAAGTGACGCATCTGCTTAGATGCGTCACTTTGTAAATAGTGCGCATCAGGAGGCATGTTTTACGCCGCCGATGCGTCACAAAAAGTGACGCATCAGAAGCGCAAAACTCACGCAAGGCCTCATAAATGAGGCCCCAGGATTGTACTTCTGAGAAGTGTCCACGCTTCGTATGAAAGATCACAACCTCTTCTTAGCTGAAAGTCACACCCCTACAGGGGTAGACATACCTACGGCTTCAGCTTTCTCCGTGGCCGGGCTTTGCTCCGCTAGTAGCGCCGCAGCACCAGCAGCTCAGGGCCGGGCCTTGCTCCGCCTACTCCCCGGCCGGGCTTGGCTCCGCCGGGGCCCACCCACCACCTGTGACGCCCTCAGCTGCGCCAGGAGGCGCATAAAGGCAGCGCAAGTCCCTCGTCCCGCGGGACGCGCGCGGGCACGCGCCGGGAGAAGCCCGGGACAAGGGCGGGACCGTCTGTGGCCGTCAGAGGCCGAAGGAGGCTGGGCTGGGCCACGGCTCTTGACTTTGTTGAACAGGACATCCTACAGAACTGTGAGTGGCTAACCCCTAAGTTTCAGTCATGACCAAATTACGCTCATCCAAAATGTCCGCTCCCACCGGCACCATAGATAATTATATGGTCAAAATTGTTTCTAAAATTAACTCAGATCGCCGCATGTCATTGGGTCGTGTCAGTCCTCCTGTTTCACCAAGTAGTAGTGTTACACTCCCTGAGCTAACAGCTCCGGAGACATCTTCCAGCGTTAACCTGGGAGGGGATTTAGACACAATACATCTACACCCAGCGGAAATTACTAATTCCCTGCCCCTACGCTGTTAGATACACCCCAAAGGTCAACATCTGCATCTTCAGTTAACTCACCAGTAATCTCCCAAGTATCCCCTCCTGCCCGTAGAGTGGTTAGGGCCTGTAGAAGGTCACAGAATAACCGCGCAGTGCACCACAGAGTAAAAAAGGTGGTCTCCGCAGCTGTTAAATCAAAATCTACTGCGGCTACCCCCAAAGAGCATGACGTTGATACCCTGACTGTAGACCAATTTGACTTCCTAGCAAATATGTTCACGCTCAAATTGGAAGACATGATTAGGCCACTGATAGAAAAAGTAGAATCGATCTCCCTAGAAGTTTCTAGACTAAGCACTCTTCTGATTCCTCCTACAGTAGCACCGCAAAACTCAGGTGCAATTAGTAAAATACACAAGGGTCCTGTTGTTTCAAGCAAAGGGGAAGGAGCTAAACTTGACCAGGTTGTCAAGGAAGTGTCTAAACTGAGTGTTCTTCTATCTACTCATTTATCTTCTACTAAAACAGCAAGGCCCCCCAGTGTAGACGTGATGGTGAACGAGGCGAGAGTAACACAGATGGCAGAACAAATAATACCTTGGTCTCAGCTGTAGCTAATAACCAGCTTCCTACTAAGACATCTACTACTCACCCATCCTTACGAGTCAATACACAGCCAAACACCACAGGAGAAGCCACTGGGTGGAGGGAGGGTAAGTCAAAACCTACAGTTAACCTCCCACACGATTGTGCACCCTATATAGTTGTGTTGACTAACGTGCCAGGATTAGATTCACATCTAGATGATGCAAGGGGTGAAACGCGTGATTCTTTAAATCACAAAGTAATAGCTTGGTCAAGCAAATACTGTGGCTTTCCCGTCGCCTTCTGTAATGACATTTTGTCTACACGAAGAGTAGGCTGGATAGGCAATTCAAAAAAGACTGTCAGGGGAGATTGTGTCATCATAAACTTTAGGCACCCTCAGCATGTTGCAACTGTTTTGTTGAGGGCAGCCTCCTTGCCATCGTTGGACAACTCTGTATGTGCCCGCCCTTTGTTTTTTTTTTACAATCACCTAAATGAAACCTCAAAACCACAAGCTGTTTATCATCACTCATTAACATCCCCCTTTGTACAAAACACAGTGCCACATGCTCTTCCAGGTCATAACAATCCTACAATTCAAGATTCTTATTGTTATAATCTATGCAGACCAAATTTTCCACCTGAGCAAATCTTACCCTTATTTAACCGGTTTTCTCCTTTAACATCCTTGGAGGAAAACGATTGACTGGTTGAAAATCAACAGCCTCAAGCTCAACCATGCAGAATAATGACCTGGAACGTTGCTGTACTGACGGGTAAAATGGGCAATGAAATTTGGATTGACTATCTAAAAACTTTTGATATTGTGGCCTTACAGGAAACATGGGACCAAACGAATAGTTTTTCGCTTGATGGATATGTTCATTTCTCTACCCCTCCCACATCTAGTCGGGCGGGAAGAGTGAAAAGGGGTCTGCTAACCCTATTTAAAACAGAGTTAAAGGGAAAGCTAACTAAGCTTGACTCAGGATGTAGCAATTGTTTAATTGTGGAATTGAATCCCCCACATTCCATTAATATTTTATTCATAAATTTTTATAATGTTTCTGCAAATGATAGTACCAGACTTAATCTGGATCAGTTAGCTAAATTTTTGTCAGCCTACACAACTATGGCAACTGGTTGTGAGATAATTCTTTTAGGTGACTTCAATATTCACCCATGTACTTTTCCGTGCGCCGTTTCTGTAGAAGAGGGTCCCCCATGTTTTGCAGTTGTGCACTTTGAACACACAAAAAGGGGGGAAGCTCTCGAAGAATTTCTGGCGGCTTGGAACCTGTATGAATCAAGTTGCAGGGAAGGTGACTCGATTGTCCCTACTTTTAAAGGCCCGGGTGACGGTACAGTTATTGACTTTATTTTTATGTCTTGTTACACTATAGGAAAAGTATTAAAGTACAGAACAGAAATTTCAGTCTTTAGTGACCACAATTCAGTTTTACTGGAAGTTCTGTCTAAGGGTTTTTTATCATTTGAAACAGGGTCTCAAAAGGGTGGTCAGAAGGTGACCCCGATAGATCAGGGTCGTAGACTAAAATGGGCAAATATAATCCCAGATGCCTTCTTACAGGATGTATTAAACAAGGTGGATGAAGACGTAGCGAAGTGCTTAGACTCACAGGCTGCTACTGAGCAAGTGATTAGTTCATTCGACAGTATTTGTAAACAGATCAAGCAGAGCTTAACGGTGGCTCCACAAAGCCGGGCCAAGAAATGGTTTGATCGCTTTTGCTCCAAGGCTCATGCTGACCTGTTAAAGGCCTTAAAGTCTGACCCAAAAGATCGCGCCCTTGTAGCCAGGCTAAGAGTAACCTATAAACACGCTATACAAAACAGAAAAAATGAGCTAAAAGATAATGCTTGGTCACAGCTACTAGATCCAGATGTTTTAAAAAACAGCTCCCAATTCTGTAAAGTAGTAAATCAACCCCTTATCGCTCCTGTAGAGAATAGCGTTCTTGAATCTAATGTTACTGATGAGGCTTGGATCACGCACTTTAGTAACATATACTCTAGTACCGCTCCTCAAGAGTCACTTTTTGCGACCAAAGAGAGAGTTGAGGGTCACTATGTAACTTTTGAAGTCTCAGAAGTAGAAAGGGCTATAGACGAAACGAAGAAAAATAAAGCTCCCGGACCAGACGGGGTTCCAGCAGATATCTTTAAGTGCGAGTCTAGATTGTGGTCAAAAATCCTGAGTAAGGTTTTTAATGCATTAAACCAGAAGAATATACCACCCTCATGGAAAGAGTCTATTATCGTCCCAGTGTTTAAAAAGGGGGATCGGTCAGATCCAGCATGTTACCGCCCAATCTCTCTAATAGATTCATCTGTTAAAATTCTGGGGCGGGTCATTCTGCGTAAATTGCAGAACTGGCTTGATGACAAGGGGATTTTATCAAATGTCCAATATGGATTTCGATCCAAAAGAAGCACTTTAGATTAGTGTCTCAATCTACAACTATTAGTGGACAAATATACCGTCGCTAGGGAAGGGTCCTTATACTTAGGTTTTATGGACCTCTCCTCAACCTTCATCCTGGTGAACCGGTCGAAATTGTGGCAGTCCCTAATTGACTTAGGCCTTGACCCAATTTTAGTAAACTTCCTGGCGGAACTGCACTCTGGCCTGCGGGCCACCGTTAGGGTAAAAACAGAGGGGCGTTGTTCTAGCTACTTTCACTCAGAAAGGGGGGTTAGGCAGGGATGCATTATGGCCCCTCTCTTGTTCACGATTTACATAAATGCCCTTGAATCGGTGCTTAAGGCGGTGAAGGCAGACATACCACGTGCAGGAGACCTGGGTATACCGGTTCTCCTGTACGCGGATGACTCTGTCCTTCTCTCACGAACCGGGTGGGGCTTCAACTTTTGTTGGATGCATTTGAGGTTTTTATGTAATCATTAGACCTTAAAATTAATGTAAAAAAATCCCATATCATGATCACTGGGAAAGGCTCCCGAAAGAAGAATGTGAAAACCTTCTTCTGCGGTAGTGAGGAATTGAGCAGAGTTCCAACATTCCCCTACCTAGCCATCACCTTTGAGGAGAGGTGGCTCTGGAACACACAGATGAAAGCCAGAAATGTTGCTCTCGCTAGATCCTCCATGGCCATTAT
The DNA here is from genome assembly GCF_964261635.1 of Lissotriton helveticus. NCBI lineage: Eukaryota > Metazoa > Chordata > Amphibia > Caudata > Salamandridae > Lissotriton > Lissotriton helveticus. Next base: position 283,068,980 of record NC_136068.1, on the reverse strand, counting down.
GGCCTTCAGCAAAAAGCTTGGGGGTAGGCCCATAGAAGCACTACTAAGTATATACAAGGCAAAGTGCTTGGCGGTAGCAACGTATGGTTGTTCTTTATGGGGATATGGTGCGACAGATTGTCTGCAAATTACTGAAAACAAATTCCTGAGGGTAATTCTATCAGTCCCCCAGTCAACCTCCTCTTTCTCAGTGCATTCTGAGCTGGGTGTTGGTTTTATCACTGACTTACTAAAAGTAGCGCCGTTAATAATCTGGTTAAAGACCTGGCTAAATGAAGAACTCTCCTTGAATCACTCTATTCTCAAGGATTGTCTCCATTTAGATAACGCAAATAAAATCAAGTGGTTATCGTATGTCAAGAAAGGTTTTCAAAACATTGGAAGGCCAGAGCTCTTCTCTGAGCCGGAAAATATAACGGCGAAGGATGTATCTTTAACAAAAGCGGCAATGCTACAAATGTTGTCTTTGTCCAGAGAAGAGAATGAACTTAGAAAAATAACTGTCAGATCCCACCTTATGATCTCTAATCCTCCAGGCCCTGAGCCTTATTTGGTTTTAGTTAATAGACCCTACCACAGATTTATTTTAACGCGTTTTCGTTTAAACCTGATTTATTTGAACTTAGGTCAATTAAAAGCATGGTGTACCTCTGATCAAGCGCCCCCGTGCAGCTGTGATAATTCCTCTAAGCAGGACACGATGCACTTTTTAATGTTCTGCGGCCATTATATGGCGCAAAGGAGGAAGTTTCTTGTCCCTATCCTCAAGGAAGCAGGGTTCATTCAGGTGAGACCTGCTCTCCTATACTTGCAATTATTAAACAGCCCCAGGGTCATCTCTCACGTTGCAAGTTTTTTGGTGGGGGCTGTCAGGGAAAGGAAGAAGATACTGAATTTCCACACTTGATCGTATTTTTACAACTTACGCTGATGCAATTTTGTATAGCATATATAATGTATAGGTATTGACCTTTTTACATTTTTTATGTCTTTTAACTATTTTTTTACAACTATGAAATTTTGTGAAATTCTGTGAATTCTTTTTAAGCATGTAACTGTTATTTATATATTGTTCAATACTGTCTTTTTATGATATTGAATTATCGATTAAAGTACTTTGACTGACTGACTGACACACCCCTACAACATAACAATACTTAATCTCTTCAAGAGCATATACTCACCCATCAACCAGGTGACTGAATTCACATAACCCCTTACTAATAACCTCACTTGAACTAACTCATATTAATGTAATCGCAAACAAACTGGATTGAATGCATGTAATGGTTTGCTGAGCACAAAAAAATCATTACAATAACTGACAATAACCAATTGCACTTGCTGACATTAACCTTGGGTTCTGGAGCAGCCTGCTGCCTAGCTTAAAGCGCTCCAACACCTCGTCAGGGGTAGTAAGCAATATATAAATGCAACTACACTTACATTGGTAGTGAACCTCATGGAGGTCGGATCTTATCCTGGACATTGATCGGATGTCAGGGTCTTGGATTCACAGAGAAAAGATGGGTGGATTGTGTGAAAGCTGTAAATCAAATTGTACTCGCTTGCCAGTATATCGTTACCTTAAATGAATGGCAGATAACAGTTAGGCATGGACTCTCCAGATTACTTTGTGTGCATTAATAGGTCTTTCCTCGAACCCACCTACACCTGTGGGTTCACTATAGCCTCGTGTCATGATCACATAAGGCATAGGATTGGGCACATTCTCAAAGGTGACTATTTTCACAATCTTGCTTCTCACATTACTTTATTTGAGGAAGATTTTTATAGCAGCAATAAGTCTTGCTTTGTGCAGTCTGAGTATTCTATCCCTTATAGTCTTTTATCATCAGAAAATTATATGATTACCCATTATTTCCATCAACCTACACCCCTGAATTTCTCATAGTTAAGTCAGATTATGATCAAGATTTAAGATATTGACTGGCCATTAATGTTCTATAAGAGTATTGGGATCCCCAAGAATATTCCTGTGCCTCAAATAACGCCCTCTTTCTCAGCATAACTTTTAGACCTGTCAGCCTGAGGGTGGTCTTCCTCAAAACGTTTTGCTCATTCCCTACAATTTTGCTGATCTTGATTTTGTTTATTCTTGGACTCTGGGCATTTTACCAATGCTAACATGTGCTAAAGTACATGTGCTTTCTCCCTAAACATGGCTTCATTGACGTTTCCACCATTGGCATATTTAATTTACTTATAAGTCCCTAGTAAAGTGCACTAAATGTGCCTAAGGCATGTAAAGTAATTGTTGTTAGGGGGCCTGAAGCACTGATGTGCCACCCACACAATTAGCCCTTTAAAACATAGCTCAGTCCACCTACTGCAAAGCCTGTGTGTGCAGTGTACACTGCCAAGTCGACTTTGCATTTAAACATTCTTTTAGTAAGTCACCCCTAAGGTAGGCCCAAGGTATGCCATAGGGCAGGGTGCTGTATAATTTAAAGGTATGCCATACTTTTTAAGTTGTACAGGTCCTGGTAGTGAAAAATGCCCACATTCGTTTATCGCTGCTATGAGGCCTACCCCTCCCTTAGGTTAACATTGGGGATTCCGTGTTACATCTAATAAGCTGTAATTCCCAATTGTAAGGCGATAGAGTTGTCATGTTTAGTACCTATGGAATTGAAATGATAAATCCTCCTTAATGGTAAAGTCATTCCAATTCTAAAAATGCCACTTTTAGAAAGATTAGGTGGTTGGTTCTGGTCCATTACATTTTACTGATGACCCAGTTAGTTAATACACTGGACCTATGTGTTCATATCACCATTCATTAAAAATGGTTAATCCATTTAACAAGTCTTCAGAAAGGAAAACCACACTTCTTTAACACAAACCACATTAATCTAATAAATCAGTGATAATAGTGCAACCTTGAAAACGTGACATGTAAATAATCCTACTACTTTTGAACATTAACAAAAACATTTTTTGTACATGAACACATAGGTCTAGTGTATTGACTAACTGGGTCTTAGGTAAAATGTTTTTGAATCAGAACCAACCACCTTTTCCAGTTGTTTTTACTGGTAATAGAGGCCCGGGGTGTTGAAGTTAAGGGCCCAACCCCGTTGTATTTCACTATAAGAAAGATGGCATTTTTCTGCTCTTAACCCTGCCAATACACTTCTCGGGTGGGTGACAGCTTGGCTTTGTGGATTCCCTCTAGACAGCCACACACAGAGGGAGCTTCTCCATCCTGATGGGTAATCCTTGGCAGGATTGGAGGAACGAGCTGGCCACAACTTTGCACTTACACCTGAATATGCTGTGTCCTGTCCCCACACAAAGTACCGTTTAACCCCATGTAGTGAGTCTGGAGCCAGGGCAGGAAGGGTATACTTCTGTGCACTGCAAAGCCCCCCCCCTTGAAGCCCCCCCCACTTCAAAGGCACCACTGGGTAGAAGAACTGGACTTCTGACCCTACCATCTCAGTACACTTCTGGACCTGTGAATACTCTGCCAGGAAGAAGGACTGCTGTGCTGATGAAGGAATGCTATCCAGCTGGACTAGTGTTCTGGAAGAACTGCCTTCTTGCTGTGCTGACATGCCTGTTGCTCTCCTTGCCTGTTTGAGAAGGACTGGACTTGCATCACTTGCTCCCAGTGGTGGAACAGATTACATTTAAGGCCCTCGTCCTGGTCATCAGAGCCCACAAATTCAAGGGCCCTCTCTACCTGTGGAACAGACTCATTGTGTACAAGCAAGAGATAATGCCAAGGTCCAAAAAACTCTGGTTCATGCAAATCCCCATATATTCTAAAGTCCAGCGCAGAGCTAGCTCTTTCAGTGAATTTACGGTAAAGCTTTGAAACACCTTAATGCTTAATCTCTGCATGGCTGAGTATGACAAGCTTTAAAAAGAAGAGCTAAAAACTTGCTGTTTTAGTCAAGATTAGTCCTTGATAACCCAGCATGTTTTCAGTCCCTGCTTTGAGCTCCAGGACGCTTCTGCCAAAGCAGCGGTGCATTTTTATACATGCTCTTGAACCCAGAGTGATTTCAAGGGCTTGCCTCCAGTTCTGAAGTCTTAGGGACATCAAAGACTTCCAACTCCCCCTGCTACAGCACCTGGACTCTGCCATCTGTGAGTCTTGCCCTGCCAAGTTATTCCAACCCAGTCCTGGACCCTTGGAAGTGGATATAAACTGCTGCTCCAGGAAAAATCCACACAATGACGCTGTTGTGCTGTTTGGAACCTTCACATCTTCATCGACGATGACGCATCGCTGCTGCTTTGAGGATGGAGAACATTGCATCGCCGACTGCGTGGCTTGAGTTTGAGCATAAGCATCCCATTGCACATGTGCATAGGTGTTGCCATGCAATCTTATGAGATGGACAATATATTCCCCAGGACTTACATTTGCTTCAATTTCCAACGTATCTTCGACATTACATACCTGGGAGCCGATGCATCGCCTTCATCTTGTTGTTTGATGACGCATCACCTCTTTGCTTCTTGTATCTCAGCTTTGTTGATGACGCAACTAAGGTACTTTGCAGCAGACCAAGGCTGATCCCAGTATCCGACTCGCACTCCATCGCAGTCATCCTGAACTTTAGGGATTTGATCTGCTCTAGCTCGACCCGATAGCCCCGGTTGGTGCTTAATTCTAAATTTGTTTATTCTTTAGAAATTCATAACTCAGGTTCTACATATTGGATTTGTCATTTTGGTCCGGTTTTGCTCTTTGAACTAAGCTCTATTTTTCTAACCAGATGTGTTATGTTTGTTATGGTGTTTTAACCCTTTTTTCTGTTTGAAGTGTTGCACAAATACTTTACACATTGCCTCTTAAGTTAAGACTTACTGCTCTGTGCCAAAATACCAAGGGGCGAGCACAGGTTAATTTATAGTGTGTTTGTGCCTTACCCTGACCAGGATTGTGGTTCCTGCTTTGACAGGGTGCATACCTCTGCCAACCAGAAACCCTATTTCTAACAATACCATGAGGGCCATGCACTGCATGTTATTTTCAGTGACTTCATATCCCGTGCCGTCAGCGTTCCCCCTGTTAACATCTCTCCCACAATTCCCTCATGCAACCCAAGCTTAGAAATCCTCTTTAACATGAATGAAGTTACCAGTTTTCGCTTTATATATTGGGTTGAGACAAACTAATGGTGGATTCTTATTGCATTAATTGAAGCACTTTAATGCAGTAAATGTTGGCATCTAGAGTCTCTACCTTGCCCATGGACTGAAAACGGCCGGATCTTCTCAAAAACACAATCATTTTTTCTTTTTTTGTAAGGGACAACACCAATATCTCTAACTTGCACAAATGTGAGACCTATTGCATTGCAAATGCTTGTTCTTCCTCCAGCCTTGCACTGCGGGCAGAGAAGAGAACACCGCATGCTTATTGAGCACAAGTTTTGCCACAGGTCCCGGAGGTGGCTCGACCCAACATCTCCCAAGCTGTGTCAGACGGGAGAAATACAGCAAAGTTTTCCATCCGTTGGAGCTTGACACTCACTGGGTAGAGCAATTTCCACGATGGTGGCTGTAGGACGCCACACCTTGTTGAAGACTTCTGGCTTTTCGCGGATGTCAAAACCTCTCTCATGGATAAGCCCTTTGATGGCACCTGTCTCTTAGGAGACAAGGCAGACATGGCACAGGAGCACTTTAAAGAATCCCGGACTACGGCCCAGTTGTTGGGCTCTCAGTGGTCACTCACCCCCAGTCTTGCGTCTGTGGCTACGGAAGGGGATTATTTCAGCCGTGCCAGCAATACTCCAGAATTGCACACAACCTGCAGTGGTGGGCAACCGTCCCCTATTCAGTCAGAAGCAGACCCCTCTTCCTTTCCCAACCAGATCACACAGTAGTGACATATGTGTCACTCCTGTGACGGGGCGGCCATCTGGGAGAGGTGAGAATTAGCGGACTCTGGTCTCCAGCGGAATCCGGACTTCACATCAACTTGCTGGAGTACCGAGCCATTCACTTGGCATTGAAAGCCATTCTTCCTTCAATCAAGGGAAAGCTGGTTCAAGCGTTCACTGACAACAACACCGCCATGTGGCACTGCAACAAACAGGGCGAGTGGGGTTTTGGATGTTTTGTCAAAAAGTCATGCGTCTCTGGACGTGTCTGGAACAGCGGGGCATATCCCTGGTGGTTCTATACCTGGCAGGTTCTCTGAACAGCAGGCCGGACAAGCTCCGCCATCGATGCCTAGAGGATCACGAATGGCATCTTCATCCAGAGATCTCTTTCAGCAGTGGATTGGTCCTTGGTTAGATCTGTCTCAAGTCCTTCTCTTTATTTTCACCCTTGCCCAGCAGTATTCTGCTCTGGTCACTCTCAAAGGGAACCTTTCTACCCTGTCTGTCTTTTTGAGGCTGCCAGACCAACCTTCTTTATTAAAATCCTCTATTGTAAATAGATTTCTTAAAGGGCTTCTACATATGTTTCCACCTGCCACTTTGATCATACCTTGGTGGGTCCTTAATTTGGTTCTTACCTTCCTCATGTGTGCTCCATTCGAACCTCTGCACAACTGCCCCCTCGAGCTGCTTACCATTAAAACAGCCTTTTTAGGGGAAATAACTTCTTCCAGGAGGATGGGCAAATTGCAGGTGCTGCCATGCAAGCCTCCTTACCTGACCATCATCCCTGATATGTTGGTTTTGTACTAGGACCTCTTTCTTACTGAAAGTGGTAGCACCATTCCTCGTGGGGCAGTCTGTCACCTTACCCACTCTTCTAAAGAAGAGGATTGACTCCTCCGTCTGGACCAAAAAAGAGCGTTGTCGTTCTACTTTGATGGCACTAAAGAGTTCCGGGTGGAAGACCAACTCTTCACGGGGTATGTTGGATGAAAGAAAGGCTGAGCAATGCAGAGGAGAACTATATCGCCATGGGGCATCCTCTGCATCTCTGTATTTATGCGCTCTGGCCAATATGCTGCCTCCTGAATTCTTAAGGGCTCCTTCCAACAGAGCTTAGGCTGCTACCACGGCTTTGCAATGTGGCGTACCAGTCCTCAACATATGTCAAGCAGCAACGTGGGCATCCCTGCACACGTTTACCAAACACTATTGCTTGGACAGTCAAGCCCGAAGAGACTGCCTTTTTGGTCGCACTTTCCTGCAGGACTTCCTTGTCTAACCTTGCCCGCAGTCTCTCCTTTGTGGATGGTATTGATTGGGTATCTATTCAAAGGTAAGGAATCTGTGGCTAGATGTCGCTATCAGATGGAGAAGTTGCTTACCTTCGGTAATGCCTTATCTGCTAGAAACATGATCTAGCCGCAGATTCCTTATTGACCCACCCATCCTTTGTGCATTGCGGACAGGTGTTTAGGGTTAGGGCTGACCTCCTTTCAAGTCCCTAATTGTTCAGAAACACACCAGTGGCAGTGCGCTTCATGGTTTTGAGCTTCTGGCGTGGAAAGATGTGAAAAGTAACAGACATCAGCATGCAGAGATGGTGCCTATATAGGTGACATGGACATCACATAGCGGAGATGACGCCAATACCGTCACATGGAGCCGAGCTACGCCACCTACTGGCGTGCAAGGCTACAGTTCGAAGAAAAATCTTCCAGATCCAGTGTGACGCCTGGGAAACTCAAAGGTTCGGAATCTACGGCTTGATCATGTATCTACCAGATAAGACGTTACCGACTGTAAGTAACTTATTCATCAGCAACATCCCCAAATTCTAAACTTATCGCATGATGCTCCATGCCACACTGTTGCTACACAATCTCTTATATGTCCCGTTTATGGTTCCTCTTCATGGAATATTTCATCTATTGTGGGGCCCGGTTGATGGTGTTCAGAAGGGGAGAGAGCGATTGGGTCCCTGCCATTGCCACATGGTCGGACTGGGCCAAAAAATAGGCGTTGGCACCAGTATAAAAGTGGCCCCCTTTAGCAAACCAGATGGCGAACCAGGTAGCTAAAAAGAAGTGGCTCACATTTGCAAATTAGGGCAGTTTTGAACTTTTAAAGACATGCTGAATGTGTATTTTTCAAGGTACTGGCTACTGCATGCATTTGTGTTCACTGCAGGCAATGTTTATTGTAATCTCATAGAAATCAACAGTCGAGACCCACTCACTTGGCCATCACAGAGTCCCAGAAACTTCTAAAAAAAACAGCTAATACACTAATCTGTTGCACTGCCTGATTGCCCTGTAGGCCAGTCCGACCCTGCCTTACCATGCCATAGTTTCTAGTCTTTACATCTCTTTCGAACTCCTTCATCTTGCTTTCTTGTGCTGATTTCTTATATTTCCACTTTTTAAAATCTACACAAAACATCCCAAAACTTTTTTTTTATTTCAAACAACACAATAAGTGCACGTGACCTGTACTAACACACAAACACACACTAGTATTATTTGTGTCTCTGTTTCATCTATCTCACAGGCACATCCCTGGATGCTCCTACAAACCATTGTTTCTAATTTCTCCCCATTAACATCCCTTTCTCTCACCTCACATTATCATTTTGCTTTCTCTCATTTTTCACAAGATACTACCATAGATACTCTCCTCTGGCAACACACTTTCTTACCACCCATAGTCAAAAACCTTCAGATGTATGGTGGCCTTTATCGTCATCATCATCATCACCTAAAGGAGTCATGACCACATATGTTCCCAGCAGTATTTCAGCAGTGCTAAGTTACCAGGTTCATGGCACTACATTATGCAGGGAAAGCCTGCACCATTTCCCCCTTCAGCTGAAATGGTCCCCAGGCTCATCCTGCTAACCTACCTGAGGTACTTGGGCATTCATGAGTGTTTGTAGGCTAAATAGTGCTCCTGATTTTCTGGGAATTAATGCCTTGAGAATGAGATCCTGTCTGAGTGTATGTCCTTTAATGCTCAATGCCTGGATCATGGGTCTTTTTCTAGTATCTTCGTTTGCAGCATTTAGTAGTACTCTGAGGTGGCAGTTAGGTGGCTTGATAGTCATGTGTAAATCATCCAAATAAGCAAATATCACACTGGAATGGATTTTGTAGAGCCCCAAAGAGCATTCAAGCTCACTGGTCAGATGTGATGGAGCGCAGTATCACCTACAAGGAAGGCATGACTGACTCTGCCGTTTATACTTTTGAGACTGATAAAATAAGTACCACTGACCTTGGTAAAATGGCAGGGGCCCTTTGTGAATCAGGCCCTAAGAGTTCATCCAGGTATGATTTGCTCAGAGCCTGGTGCTTCTCAAAGTTCTTCAGATATTTCTTGCTTTCCCTATAAGCCCTGCAGTCACCCCACCACAGCCAGATGCACCTACTGTACTGGTTCTCTGCATCGCTCCTTAGAGTTAAATGTGCCACATGTAACTACAGCATAAATAAGAAGTCAACTGTGGAGCTGAGGCGATCTGCTACCTTTAAGACATAAACAGAAGCCACAGCAAGACAATTATAATTACAGCATTGCCATAATATCTTAAATGTTGAGTTAAAAAAATCTGGTGTTACAGCAAAAACATTTAATTATTCCCTTTGCAAGAATGTCAAAATCACATATGTTGTAGCCAAGCTTTATGGATGACAATTTAGCAAGTGGTGAATAACTGGTACTTGTGAAACCAAGAAGTAACATCATTGAGTTGTCCATGTGGTTTCATCAAACCTCAAAACTTAAAAAATTATCATACTGACACATGCCCTGCTCCATTGTATCTTATGTTTGGCTCACTACCTCCCAAAACACGGGGTCATAGATCATAGTGAGAATCATCCTTCCCGACATATGTAGGCTACATCCCCCTTTCCATCTAATGAGAAATGTACGTGGCATTCTGCAATTCTCTTCTACTTCACTGTGACCTTCCATCACTCCCTCTTTTCCTAAAAAGAGCTCTGGGAGAGAGCAGGTAGTGGTGGTGCCTTGGTATCACCTGCTGTTGTAGTGCTGACCTTCATCTATCGACCCACTAGAAAGGCAGAAGACAGAGAGGTTCTGATTATCACAATTCACTGTTTCCTTTGGGTTTCTACAAACCCAGGGGAGTGGAGAATCCACCTGCATGTTTCCACTTCTTCTATCAGATCTCTGTAGATGCTGGCGATGTGGTGGAAGAGGCTGCCTCTCTTCACTGAAGCCATATAATTGAAAACAAGATATGTATCCCACTACTGCATCTCACTACCTAAATGTCACTGCAGTGAAAATAATGGAGTTATCCCTGGAACAGTATAATGCGTTCCCACGGAGGCCATACACCACGTATAAAGTTATAGATGTGTCTCTATTGTCTACCACTGCACAGATCAGCAGCATAGAGGAAGAGGAGTTATGTGTAGTCATGTACAACATGTCTATGACTACAACCTTTTGTTCAGTTCTTTTTAGAAGTACCTGAAGTCTTTCAAACCACCCAATACCTTCTTGCAGTCCTTCACCAGCACCGTCAAAAGTAAATAAAAAGAAGAAAATTGCTGGAAACCAACTACCCCTCCCTGCTCCCCTTATGAGAATTCTCCCGTCCTCTGACAATTCTCAAAATGATAAGACATTGCTTTCTACTACTCTCCCCATCCATCCCCAAGCAACTCTTAAATTACTGTCTAATAAGATAATTGAACCAATAGAGTCCTCTGATTGGGTTGCACCACTTGCAGTGGCACAATGTGTTAATGGGAAGACTGGATTATGTTTGGACCTAAGGGATTGGAGTAGAAATATTTTGGTTCACTAGTTTCCTTAAACAAATTATTGTCCTTGACTAAAAACATTGAATGGTTCACAACTATGGACCTTAATTCTGCCTACCACCTGGTTCCACTACACCTATCCAGTAGGAGACTTACTGCATTTAGAAGATATTTTGGGTGTTTCCAATTTGTCAGGGTTCCTTTTAGACCTGCAGTGGCTATGTTTCAAAGGTTAATGTATGGGGTGGAGAATATAATCTTTTTTTCAAGATGACGCACTAGTGATGGGGACAACCAAGGACAACCAAGGACGATCATGATCAGAAACTTGGAGCACGTTTTGAGTATTTTGAATGAAAGGGTTCTTACTGCTCAATATGGGATATGCCATTTTTCAAAGAAGGAGGTAACATACTTGGGCCATGTGATAAGCAGATAAGGAATAAAACCCAAAACAGTGTTGTTGATGCTATATTGAAGGCCCCTTCCCGAAGATAAGGATGCTGTAAGGAAATGTTTAGGTCTACAGAAATTTTTCTCGAAGTTTATGGAGAAGTCTTTTGAGTAAAACATGCTACATTGGTCAATTTCTAAAACATAAGAACACGTTTGAGTGGACTAGTTAGTGTCAGGATGCATTTGAGGAAGTAAAGATGAATATTTGCCAAGCTCCTCTTTTATGTGCGTTTGACCTCAAAATTAGAAGCATAGCTACCACAGATGGAAGAGGAAAAGGCATAGGAACAGTTCTTACACAAATGGACAACAGAACTGGGCAAGAGAATGTTATGACCTTTGCCTCACGCTCTCTAACACCAACTGAATAGAAAAATGCTGAGATAGAGCATGAAGCACTTGCCTGTGTTTGGCGTTTGGAATTCTATAGGCAATACCTTTGGGGTTTACTTGCTACATTGAGAAGGGATCATAAACCCTTGACAAGAATCCTCACTTGAATTGTACAATTCTTCTCCCCGTTTAGTGCGTTTGTCTATAAAATTGCTGGACTATAACTATGAGGTGCAATATGTACTGGGGTGAAAACAGAGATGCCATTTTTTTTAGCAGGATGCTAATTCATTTGAAACAAGCACCTATGGATAAATGTGCGAAACTGTGTGTGGCTGAGGTGAATGATGAGTATATTTCTACTAAGGAGTGGTCAGAAGCTCAAGAGGAGGATTCCTTATTAAAAGAGTTGATAAGCTGGTTTAGTCAAGGATGGCCTGAGAAAAGTGCTCTTGGGAAGTCAGGAATGAGCTTTCTGAGGTGGAAAGTAAAGTTATGAGAATTTGTAGAGTTGGTTGACCAGAAGGGACGTTTTTGGATATTTGTCATGAAGGTCATTTGGGTATTGCTAAAACTAAGGGAGGATGAAATTGTTGAATTGGTTGCCAGTTAAGGATTTAGCAATTGAAAGGAAAGTTAGTGAATGTGTTAGTTGTAATGATTCACTAGACACAAGTAGCCCTGAGGCCACCTTTATGCCCCATACGTAGTTAAAACATGCCTTGGGAAAGAATTGGCATGGCTATTACAGAACCTATGCTTGAGTAAGGAGATTGGAAATATCTCATAGTGCTTTTTGACCATTTTTAAGTCAAGCCTAGCATTGCAGCGCTGTGCGAGGCATGCAGTATTCAGTATAGTGTGGATGCAAGAACAAAACCTCTAAACTGACCTATAAATCTTTCATGGAAGAATTAATCTGAAACTTGCACAGAGATGCCACAATATTAGAACATATTCACATAGACATGGTACTCTTTACTTAATTATTTATTTTCATTTTCATAATTTGAGATAAAAAAACAGTTTTTGGCATTTTTAATATTTTTTAACACAGAACAAAAAGGTGAAACAAAACTAAACAATCAATGTTTTGCAGTAAAAAGACACATTTTGAACCCCACATACAAGTTAAGCAATGCTGTCAATCTTTCTATCATTCAATCTACATCATTCATACAAGTTACAACCATACTCATACTGGTGACAAGATACAATGAAAAACAACATAAAACGTCAATACATCTGAGTATCCCTCATGCTCTAATATGTTTTGATGTCCATGTTATTCTTTTCTTTGATGAGTTCAATTTCTATGTTATTTCTTCATTAAGTTCTTATTGCTTCTATGTTTCTTTATGCGAGGATGCCAGATGTATAGGGCCTACGTACGTTTCGGTGAACTATTTAATTTACATCACCTTCATCAGGGCCAAACAAATACATAGACATACATATATATTTTAAAATGAGGGGGTTCTTCACATTTGTCAAGTAAAAGAACCGCTTTACGAAATGCAGTTCAAGTGAAGTTGCTTTCAGATTTGTCTGATACACTTTTAGCTGTATTAGACACACGTGCAGTGTCTGAAATGGTCTATTCATGTGCTACTGAAGCGATGACTCTTTTATCTCACTTCTCTTATTGAGGACTGAGTCCTTAGAACACTATAATCCAGTAATTAGAGCATGATGTCTTTGTTCCTCGAGTGTTTAAAAAACTGGATACCGCAGTATCTAGGTAGTAATGTCCTGTGCTGTATTCGCAATGGTGCTTCAAACGTCCGTACTGCTCCCACGAACAACGCAGCTCAGTATAGTGTGGAGTCTTCGTGGATGCTCTGCCCACTCTCCGCCCATCTTTTTCATTGGCATAGGTCCTAAATTCTGCCTTCCGATTGGTTTTAGGCTTGTTAGTCCTTCCTCATGACAGTCATGTCCTCATTTGTATCCTTCCATGGCTACTGGCCCCCTTACTCCGAACACTATTTTATTCCCTGTCTCCCCTCCGTCCCCTCCCTCAGTCTGTGACTTCTCGCCCCCCTGGCCCCATCCTCCCGTTCGTGCCTTTTTGCCCGCCCGCACTGCTGTTTCCAATGCAATAGGTCTCACATAAATGTAAGTCCTATTGCATGGCAAATGCTTTTTTTTATGAGCGCTGCAGTCAGAAGCCAACCTCTAAATACATCGATAATAAAATTAGCTTTAAGTAAAATGGTGCTTTTTAAAACAGGGCTGTTAAAACATATTTTCCTAACATCCTAAAATAACAAAAAAACGCACACAGAAAAACCCCAACTTCCAATGGGTTTGATACTGAAAGCAGGGTTCTGCACACAATAATACAAACAAGGGATTTTTGCTTTTGAAAGCCAATCCCCCCACCTCCACCCCCAAAAAGGCAGCCCCTACTCTCTAAAAATAGACATGCAACTCGGCAGGCAGCTGAAGTGGTCGCGTCACCCCTTTCCGTCGTCTTGCCTATCCCCGTCTGTTCTGTCGGAGGTTGGCACCTCCGGAGGTATGCTTTTGGGGAAAGGACGCAGTATGGGCAAATGGGCTTAGGGGAAATAACCACAACCACACACAGGATCACAGTCGGAAGTGCCGCCCACTTGCAAGCGGCCTCCTTTTATTATCTCCCCGTAGGCCACGCCTGGCCTGCGGATGTGTGGATGAGTGGGGGTGGTGTGTGCAACAACTAGAACGGGGACCATTACATCCCTATCCAACTATAACCTTTTCTTTTAGAACAGTCCATAACAAAAGTTCAAAACATGTGCAGTGCCTGCCAGGTTGCTGGTGTAGTCCTTGTTGGGGGATCAGCGTCTCAGCGAACAGGCATAATCTCGGAGTCTTTGACTTGGTCGCGGATTGGGCCGCAATCCATAATTCTGTGAACGAGCTCCTCTACCTGTGGCGTCTTGGCTTGGACTGTTCACCGTGACCGCAGGCATCAGCGGGCCTCCCGCCTCCTCATTTTTCAATTGTGTTCCAGCTTTGTTTGAGTCACTTACGCCCTCGGTTACCATGTCTCCCTCGGCACTTCCTTGATCCGGGGTAGTGCCCTCATCTTCGGTGGGAGTAATCTTCTTGAACCAAGAGGTGTTCCGGGACACTTCTTCTTCTCCTTTTCGTGCTGTCACCATGGTTCCAGAAGTTGAGGTGACCGTCCACGTGCCCGGCTCGAAACGGGTTTGGAATTTTCCTCCGGGTCGCCTGTTTTTGATGATGACGGTTTCCCCGGCTCTATCCTGTTGGGTCTTGCTCGCCAGGTGCGGCTGGCTCGCTGGTTGCCCCGTCTTCTTCTTGACTGGGCATCTTCCACGAGAGTTGGGTTTAGTGTCCACTCCAGGTTGTTGGGAAGGAGGTCTCTTCGGGGCCCTTGAAACATGAGGCTCCACGGGCTTCTTTGGGTGGTGCAGTGCGGTGTGCTCCGGTACTCATGCAGGAATTCGTGTAGTCTGTGTTCGGGGTCGGCTTGCTCCACCAGGGCAATGCGAAAGGTCTTGTTAAGTGTGCGCATGAACCTTTCCACATCACCATTGGCTTGGGGCCATTGTGGGTGATGCGGCGGTGATGAATTCCCCTCTGCTGGAGGAATACAGCGAATTCAGTACATTGAAATGGAGGTCCATTGTCACTGCGCACTTCCTGGGGGTACCCAAACATTGCGAAGATCTTCTCGAGTGCTGGTCCCACGTGACTGAAAGCCGTGGATGCTACTACCTCCACTACTGGGTACTTAGAATAGGCGTCGATGATCACTAGGGTATGTCCTTCTCCAGGGAAGCTTCCAAAATCGACGCTTACGTTGGTCCAGGGCACCGCACACAATTCTACGGTGATAACAGGCTGGGGTCTGTCTGGAGCACCTGTCAGTTGGCACGGCATGCAGCCTCGCACGTGTTTTTCGACCAGCTCATCCAGGTCCAGGAACCACATCTTTTCTCGTATTCTTGTCTTCATCTTTGTGATCCCTTGGTGTCCTCCATGGGCAAGTTGTACCACCCGGTGTCGCAAAGCTTGTGGGATGACTAGTCGGGATCCCCACAGTAGTATATTGTCCTCTGTGGCGCTTAGTTCATGCCGGATTCGCCATACTTTCGTGAGTGCTTCCTTCTCTGCCGCCGCCCAGGAATTGGTGTGGCGGAGGTATTCCGCCCAGGATCCCTCCTGTACTGCTCTCAGTGTCCTGGTGTACACGGTATCGGTGGCAGCAGCTTCTTTGACGTCCTCCAGTGTCACGTTCTGAGGACATGATGTTAGTGCTACCCACTGGGCGAATTCGTCACTGTCTCCATCTTCCTCCGCCTGGCCTTGATTCCCTGGGTGGCGGGATAGAAAATCCGCTGGGTTCTTGGTCCCCGGCCTGTAGATTACTTCCATTTCGTATGGTTGTAACTGGATCACCCATCTCTCAATGCGAGGAGGGGGGTGTGGTGCCGTCCCCTTGAAGAGAGATACCAGTGGCTGATGGTTTTGACCATGATAAAAGGGTGTCCTCGCAAATACAGGTGGAAATGGCTGCACGCCCACTTGATGGTGAGCGCTTCCCGCTCAATTTGCGCATACCTTGCCTCCGTTGGGGTGAGGGCCTTGCTAGCAAACGCCAATGCGACCCATTGTCCTGGTTCTTGTTCCTGTGTGAGGACCGCTCCCAACCCTACGGGACTGGCATCAACTAGTACCTCTGTTCGTTTCTCCGTGTCAAAGTAGGCTAGGGTGGCTTTCTCCAATAGTGCGTCTTTGATTCCCTGGAAGGCCTCCTCTTCCTTCGTTCCCCACCGCCAGGCTGTGTCTGTTTTGGTCAGTGCCCGTAGCGGCTCACTCCAGGTGGCTAGACTGTGTATGAACCGGCCACAATAAGTGGCCATTCCTAGGAAGCTTCGGATTTCCGTCGGGGACTTCGGGGCTGGTGTGTTTTTGATGGCTCTCGACTTTCAGGGATCCACTTGTATTCCTTCTTGACTGAAGACGTACCTGAAAAATTCGATTGTGGTTTGGAAAAACTGGCACTTCTCCTTGTTAAGTGTTGCCCCGTGAGCAATCAGTCGTTTCAAGATGTCTCGGAGATGCTTGTGATGTTCCGTTGCTGTCTTGGAGTGTATCAGGATGTCATCGCTGACATTGATGACACCTGGTAGGCCAGAAAGCAGTTCCCGAATGGTGTTCTGGAACACCTCCGCTGCGGATGATATGCCAAAGTTTAGCCTTTTGTAGCGCCGCAACCCCAGATGTGTGCTAAAGGTGGTGATGAACCGACTCTCCTCTGCCAAGGGCAGTTGGTGGTACCCTGCATTTAAGTCAATTTTGGAGAACCATTTTGAGCCATTTACATCTGCGATAATATCGTCCATAGTGGGTGTCAGATGGCGCTCCCTTCTGATCGCTTTGTTAGGGAGGCGCATGTCGATGCACAGCCGGATTGATCCGGGTTGCCGAGGTTTCTCAACTATCACCATTGGGGACACCCACGGGGTAGGCCCCGATACTTTCTCAATGACGCCCTGACTTTCTAACTTCTCCAGCTCTTTCTCCACCACTGGTCTCAGGTGAAAAGGGATACGACGGTGTCGTAGTGCGACGGGGGTGATGGTCTTGTCAATGTGCAGTCTCACCGGCTCGCACTTGATGCAGCCTAGTCCTCTGAAGAGCTCGGGGAATTGATCCAGCAGTTCGTCCACCTGATGGGTTCGGATCCGATTGGCGAACGCTATCAGTCTTAAATCTTCAACTGTGTGGCTGCTGGGGGGAGGAGCCAAGCTCGCGTCCGAGATGGCCGCGTTTTAGCTCGGCTCCGTTCGCCTGCCTGTTTTTATCGTCTATCCTGCTGTTATCCTGCCCCGGGAAGCCCTCTTTGTTGTGCTGTAGCGCTAAGACGCCTTGCAGGCACTCACCTTTTGCTCCGGTGGTCCTTGGGTGCCGTGGATCCTGTACGGCGCTCCCGCTCGCTTCAGGGTCTCCGGAGCGGGCTGGCCTGGATCTTCTCAGCGGCGCCCGGACGGGGCGGAGCGCGATGATCGGCCCTTGATGGCGCAGTGGACGTGGTCGTAGAGGCCGTTGTGCGTATAGGCTGGCTGTGGCTTGCTGGCCGGCTCCGGTGGGCCGGAGGCCTTGGGTGGAGGCGCTGCCTTCCGTTGACGGGGCAAACCGTACATTCGGCTTGCTCCCCCTTTGTTCTCCGGTCCGGCCATTTTGATTTCCTCCGCCCGGACTCGGAGAACGGGACCGGCGGCACTGGGGAGCCGGCGATCCCCCATCTTCTGGTGGCCCCCCTTCCTGCCCTGGAGTGCCCTGCTGCCGGTCGGCTGGTCTTCATTTGCCTCGCTGCTGCCCGGACGGGGGTTGACGGCCGCCGCGGCCCCGCCGGGCTTCCGAGATGGCGGCCGACCCTGAATGTCTCAGCCGGGCCTGGACGAGCGCTGGAGGCCCGCCGCATGGCCCGGGTGCCGGATACTGTAAAGGTTTTCCTACACTTGAGGACATCCTGGACGCCCTACACTCCTGGCGAGCTTCTTTGGCCGCACCCGTTGTCACCCTGGAGGTGGATCCTCTCTTCGGGCCGTTCGGGCCCCCTACACTGGGTGCGGCTTCGCCGTTGCAGGGTGCGGCTGGAACTATCCTGGGAAGCATGGGCCCGGCGACTGCCGCGTCTGTGGGTGTGCGGAGTTCCGTTGCCCTTCATCGTCCTGTGCTGTCTCCTCCGCCGCTGGTCCGGGGGCCGGATCCCGTCTGGACTGGACTCGATGACTCTTTCTGCCTCTTTTCGCCTCGACTGACCGACCATGGCTCCTGTGCCAACCCAGCTGGGTCGGCTTTTCTCGAACTGTCCCTGAAACTGTGCCTGCATTGTGTGCGATGTTCCCTGACTTTTCTGGATCTTCCGGGTTTTACTCCACTTGTCTTATCTGGACTGCCGTTTGATCTCCCTGTTCTTTGCCTTCTGTTCTTCGCGGTCTGGTTCTTAGTGAATCGGACGGCTACAACTTTGGACAAACAAGGACAGGGCTGAGACAAACTTGCTTTTGTGTGCGGTAGTCTTGTACTGGTTGGATGATCGGCATGTAACGGTATGACTATGTGTGACTTTATGGTGCTCCTGGAGTGTATCCTGATACTTTTTGACTTCCCGAGGGCTTTGCCTTTTTTCTCAGGCGGGTGGGTGGGTGCAGATAATTCTGTTCCTTGGCCCTCTTCCGTGTGTTTTCTTCCCTTTTCCCTTCCCCTCCCCCTTTTTTTGTCTTCTGTTTCCGTCTTGCCTTTGCTCTTCTATATTTCGGGTTCTAATTAGGGCGACAGGCACGCTGCTGGGGGGTAGGCCATAGCCTTCTGCAGGGGTGCAGGGTGGGCTTGAGGGGTGGGTGGGGGGGTCTGTCACTTTGGGGGGTCTTTTTCCCCCCTTTTTTCTCCCTTTTTTGTTCTATGGCTCTTAAGTATTCTCTTTTTCGGGACTCCGTCTCGTCATGTGTTCCCCTGGGGTGTTTCTGATGCATTGACCTTCCGGTCTTATTGTGATTATGGCTCACTACGTGTTCTGTCATCGATCTTTAATGGATGCCGTGTACCGGTTTATATTTTCCTGCTTTGTCGCCGGGGGCGCGTGCTTGAGGAGGAGTCCCTTCCTTTTTCCTTTTCTTCCTTCCCCTCCCTCTTTCGTGGGGGATTTCCTTCCTTTTATTGGGGTGTGTACCGTATTGCTTTCAACGTTGGGATCCTTTTTACTTATGTTTGTTAAGTCGGGTTGTAGCTGTGGTGGGTGGGCGCTGGACGGCGAACGCCATTGCCTCTCCTTGTGGTACCTCAGTTGGGATTGTATTTATCGATATGTTTAGTTCGTGTTGGATTTATCCTGTAATTTCTATGATCGCCGGATCGCGGCTCACCACGGCCCCTCCCTTGTTGCTTGACTCACTGCCCGTCATGATCCTGTACTCCCCGTTCCCATAAAAGAAAATCAACCTTCACATATCCTGTCCTTGCTGATTGCTCTATGGCTTTTGGTATATCTCCTGTGTTCTTGTTGTCATATCCTGTGGACACGTTTGTACTGCTAATTATGCTTTGGCTATGTGGTGGCCAGCCCGTTGGGTTGTAGGCCCGTATTTGTGAGCACTCTTTGTACAATAAAGGTTTTAAAAAAAAAACAAAAAAAAAAACAAACGTGTGGCTGCTTAGCAGGGTGTCGGCTTCTCTGTCGATTATGTGGATGGTCATTACCTCCAAGTCATCTGCTTTGATTGGTACTGTGATTTTCCCTTTTAGGGGAAGTGGAGTGTCTTCCCCTAGGCGAAGATGCGAGTTTTTGAAGGAACTACCGGTGGGCGTGGACGTAGCTTCTTGAACTGTGGTAGGCCCATGACATTCACCGTGGCCCCTGTGTCAATCGCCGCTTTGACTTCGTTTCCTCCCAACTGGACGATACACGTAGGTTGTGGTCGTCGGTGCCGCTTCAGTTCTCGTGCGAAGGAAATTACGTGTACCTCTTCATCTTCCGAATCCGATGATTCATCTACGGTCGGTAGGTAGGCCCCAGGATTGCGTTGAGCTCCTTCCGGAAGTGGTGGGTCACTCACGGATGATTGTCGCACCGCCTTAGACATCGACTGAGGTTTCCTTGGGGTTTTGGCGTGGTTGCGTCTTCGACACACTGATGCAAAATGGTTTGGGATCCCACAGTGTGCGCATGTTTTCCCTTGGGCTGGGCAGTCTTTTGCAGCATGAGGCTCGTGCCCACAGTATCCACACTTTGTTCTGGAACCTTCTTTCCGGGCTTCCTTGGAGTAGCGACTCCGTGCCTGCGTTTTCACTGCATCTGCTCGTTCCACCTTCACAGCCTCGGTTTTGCCTGGAGGTTTGTTTAGTGCTTGATCCATCACCGTGGCCCTGACGGCTGAAAGGTCGTGCGACCTGGCGAGGATTAGAATGTCCTCTAGTGTAATCCCCGGTTTCCTTAGGATGAGTCCTCGTAGTGTCTTATCTCTGCATCCTTGTATGATCTGTCTCCGGATGGCTTTGGGTTGGTCTTCGTCGGTGCAAGTGCTAGCGAGTTCCCTCACTCGGGCATAGAAACGGTCCATGGATTCACCATCTCGTTGCCGTGCTTGGCCCAGCTTGAAGACCTCAAAATCCAGATTTAATTGCGCGTCAAAATGGCCGTTGAGTGCCCTTACCGCCGCATTGTAGTCTCCGGCGGCTCCAGTGTCAGGTAAGTGTTTGAATAGTTGGAATATCTCATCCCCTGCGTAGTGGGGGAGTAAAGACCTCTTGACCGTGTTATCTGTTTCTCTTGATACCACAAAGTAATTTTCCAGCCGCTCCAACCATGTTTTCCATCGGGGAGACGCAGTGGATGGGTCTGCTAGTTCACTGAATGGTGGTAGGACGCCTGATGCGGCGTGCTGAAAAGGAATGTGAACCGGGGCCGCTGGTGCGTCATTATCCCCCATGGCTGGTGATGATGTTTGTTACGTTTGTAGTTATCAGTGCTTGTTTGCCTGGTTTTACCTCTGATGTTTGTCTCTGGCCCTGTGTATCAGTGTGTGCTTTGACTGTCCTTGCTTTGTGGAGACTCCCTGTAGTTGTTTGCCGCCGGTGCACTGTTGGGTATTTACTCCCTGATATTGGTTGCTGCTACAAATGCTTGTTTTGTTTCTTTTCTCTTGTTTTTTTTTTTTTGTGCCCCTTGAAGTTTACACGTTGTGCGCCTGTTTCGTCTTTTATCTCCCCCTGTTCGTCCAGTGCGCGGGCTTTGCACGTGGTTCGCGCTATTCCCCACGTGACCCAGGCCTCAGTGCTGTCCCGGCGCTTCCTCACGCGGTTCGCGTGTCGGGAGTAGGCCTCAGTCCGCAGTGCGCATGCGTGCCTGGCCTTGCCGGTGAGATGGCGCCGGAGCAACGTCCAGCTCCCTCGCCCCGCTCGCGCCGTCTGGTTCTTTCCCCTGCCGGTCCCTCCTCGCAGCCCTTGCCACTCGCTGCTTACCGGCGGGGTGCTTCTTGGCGGCCGGTCTTCTTCCAGGCGCTTCCCGGCGTCGGTATTGGCGCCGCTCTCCGGCAGGCAGGTCCGGCCGGGCCCAGGTAAGGTTTTGCTTTTCTTTTGAATGGGTGTATTGTCGGGGTGACCACGAATGCCTCTGGTCATCCCACCCTCGTCGCCAGTGTTCTGTCGGAGGTTGGCACCTCCGGAGGTATGCTTTTGGGGAAAGGACGCAGTATGGGCAAAAGGGCTTAGGGGAAATAACCACAACCACACACAGGGTCACAGTCGGAAGTGCCGCCCACTTGCAAGCGGCCTCCTTTTATTATCTCCCCGCAGGCCACGCCTGGCCTGCGGATGTGTGGATGAGTGGGAGTGGTGTGTGCAACAACTAGAACGGGGACCATTACACCGTCGTATATAATCCCTCATTAAATCAACGAAGGCGGAAAGAAGAGTCCCGCCCCGCGTAAGGCAAAGGGAGGAATGCAAGATTCATTTCTTGTGAGCTGGGTTTGAAATACTCCGTGGGAGCCCTAATGAGGGCACCTTCTCAGAGGCAGGCTTTATTCTAGAAATCCAAGGGAGCCGGGAACTCCTCTGCAAGCCCAACATGCAGGGTTGTCATTTAGCCCTCATTCAGAAACACTTTTGTGTGGAGCAGGGGGATTCAACTTTTTGTTGTTTCACATCAGCATTGTGTTCTAGTGTGTTTGGCCTGTGTCACGGTGTATTTTCAGGTCCGGAATTCTAGCAATTTTGTGGCCTGCTGAACAGGAGCGTCAGGGATGACCTATATATGGGTGGTGCAGGAAGCCATCTTTTTGATGCAAAAGCAAAACGTGATAGGTTTTTCGGAAAAAGGGACTTATTGTGGAGGGGACTTGAGAAGAGTGTTTTCCAGTCGCTTTCGGTTCCCATGGAGCGAGCAAAGTTGCCGCCAACATTCTTCCTGTCTTAGTGAAGCAACAGCAGATTTGCAATTTCCGAAACAACTTTCAAGCGTGTGGGTTTGGTTTTATCTCTTAGGGAAGAAATGGTGTACTGGGAGATAATAACACCGTTTTAGTAGGCTAGATGGTCAGAACTTACATTGCTGTTTATAGATCCCCGTTGCCCACCCAGAGTGCTTAGGTATTCTCCATCATGAAACCGCCTGCCTTTGTCTCCCAATGCTTTATAAGATAATGAGATATTGGGATTTGTACCCTGGTGCGTCATAGAATATTTTCCAGGAAGTTCAACACGTGACAGGATACCTATGGAACGCGGGGAGGATGTGGCAAAACAGCCAGAGCTGCTGACTTGCAAAAAAAAAAACGATAGCCTAAATGCCTATGTCTCCCAACACAATATACAGGTACCCTCCTGCAGGATAAAATAACTGCCTATGAATATCAAATGCAAAAGGAACACTTCATGAA
The DNA here is from genome assembly GCF_964261635.1 of Lissotriton helveticus. Classification (NCBI taxonomy): domain Eukaryota; kingdom Metazoa; phylum Chordata; class Amphibia; order Caudata; family Salamandridae; genus Lissotriton; species Lissotriton helveticus. Next base: position 283,046,123 of record NC_136068.1, on the reverse strand, counting down.
GAGAATGTTGAACAATGTAAAACATTGACCCCAGTACAGAGATCTAAGTCCATTGTCCTTTTGCTCACCATGCCATTCAGTTTAAACCCAGCCATATGCAAATCAGTCTTGACCCTGCCCTCCAAGGGAACAGTCCAGCCCTAACTGCCAGGCCAGGTTCTTCCTGGACTGGAAACAAGCATCCTGGTACCAGTTTCGGGGTTTCTCCCCTCATCAGCCAGGCTAGGTTGACTTCAATGGCATGGAGAGCAGGAGACCCACGTCTGGGCATACCTGTTCACTCGGGGTGACAAATTTAAAAAGAACAATTGAGGGACAGAATGTTGAACAATGTCAGATATTCACCCCGGTACATGACATAATAGCCTATGTACAATACACAAGGATACAATAACTCCTAATGTACATTAACACAGGATAACAAACTGCCAACATTCGATAATGCAGGATAACTGAATATGTACACTAGTGCATCATAGAATAACTGCCTACGTACCCTTCCATGTGCCCAGTGGAGTAACTGCTTATGTACAGTAATGCACGATAGAATAACTGAATATTTACACTAATGCATCATACAATAAATGGCTACTGACCCCTTCATGCAAAGGCTACAGTAGCTGCCTAGGTACAAAAATTCAAGACTGAATATGTAAAATATTGAACCATAGAGTAAATGAATATCTACACTAGCGCATCTAGAATAATTGCCTAAGTACGTACCTCTTCTTCCACACACTACAGTAACTGCCTATATACCATAATGCATGACAGAAGAACATATTCACCAGCATGCTATTAAATAACTGCTTTATGTACACCTCAATGCACAGGATAGAGTAACTGCCTATGTACAATAATGCTGCTACACATAAGAGTCTCATCAGTTCTTGAATTTCACAAGAAGCTGAAAACCTGGCTTTTCAAGTAGCCTCACAAGGGCCTAGGTTTGACTAGACTCACACCTACTCAGGGCCAGGATACCGTCCCAGGTAATAGTGCACTGTGCAAATCGGCATAACATAACAATGCATGATAGAGTTCACACTGCACAACGCTTGGATATGTTCACCTGTGCCTCGAAGGAGAGCTACTTGGCATTGAGTTTAACGGGGTCTGTTTGTTGCTTGCCAGTCTCCCTGGGTGCATGTGTCAGGCGAACACCCAGGAGGGCTGGTGGCTGATTGTTGATTGCAATCTGCGCAGAAAACGTTGTTTTAACTTGCTTGCAGTGCGATAAGTTTATTTTTGTAACCGGTTAACAGTGCTTTCGATGCACATGAATCTAGCACGGAAATGGATTTTAATGGTATCCAGCCATTGATGTGACGACCAGATGTGCTTCCGATAATGTATTATTAAAACAAGTTCTTAATGCTTTGCAATCCATGTGCAGGGGCTGTGGTGTGAATGGTACACAGCATGGGGCTGATTCACTCCAATGCTGAGCCTGCAGCTTTGGTTCCGTTGTCCTGGGTACCACTGACCGTCTGTGCAATGCTACTGCTGACGCTCTGTGTGAATTTATGCAAAACACGTTTGAATCAAAACATTGTGGGGCATATTCTCAAGGACTCATCGCTGAGTTATCTGCACTTTACTGCAGCCAAAGTGGTGATAAACGTATCGCCCCATTCACAAGCTGGTGCTAACAGCCCATATCACCAGTTTACCTGTGATAACAGCCGCAAAAAACATCGCCACAGATGACCCCGCCAACTAACGCTAATGATATGCAGAGTAGGCGTTCCCATGCAAAAACCACGAAAGCACCACTCCGCAACATTCTCAATGACCAGCCAGATCAGCGATGAAATCCCAAAACATGCAATAAGACGCGTTAGCAGCAGGGATTTAACATCTGATCTTACCTGGTGTAAAGTCGGACGACAACCTGCTCCACAAAAAGGAGCCAATCCCAGAGCCACACCAGAAGAACAACAGATGCCATGGAGCTACTGAACATACAGCTCGGAGCCCCAAGAGGGCCACAACACCCACTGCCACCACCACCACCGCCAGGCCCGGCCCCCCCGGCCCCCGCCCGCCCCCACGGACTACCACAGAGGCAGCGCAGACAAAGATAGTGAACCTTCAGAAAACACACCAGCCTCACAGACCTAACACCAGAGGATGTCATTGCCCACTACAGGCTCAAAAGGGCAACCATCCTCCGCATCCAGAACATCATAGCCCACAGGCTAACGATACCAAAACAGCGGACAACCAACATTCCTCCACAGACAAAGCTGCTGGCTGTACTGGATCAGTTGGCCTCAGGTACCTTCCAACCAACAACTGCCACAGTCGGAGGAGTCCCACAGCCAGCCCTATCCGAGTTCCTCACAACTGTCTTGGATGTCATCATCAGCTTGGTACCCCAGTACATTCACTTCCCCCACACTGCGCAGGAACAGCTGGAGACCAAACAAGGCTTCTACGCCAAAGCTGGCTTCCCTCACGTGTTGGGGCAATTGACTACACACATGTCCTACTTGTGCCCCCTGCTGACACTGCACAGAATTACTGCAACAGAAAGCACACACATTGCATCAATGTGCAAGCAATAGTGGACCACCAGTGACTCTTCTCCAATGTTGTCGCCAACTACCCAGGCAGTGTGCATGATTTCTACATCTTCCGACAGTCCATCATCAACCAGCGCTTCCAGGATGCCACCTACGGAAATGCTCTGCTCGTTGGTAAGTACCAAATGAACACACCACACATCCCAACTCCACAATCATGCAACTCACAACTCTGGTAATGCACATGTTACAAACTCACATACAACATGCCTAACACCATGCCCACCCACCAGACACAACAGCACAACTTACTGTGGTAACCTGGGCTAGCCATGTACATGAGCCATCAAATGCATGGCACCTCAGCCACACAATAGCAGAATGTGGGGAGAGGTGAGAACCAGGCATTTATTTATTTATTTATTCAAAGTTTTATATAGCGCGAACATGATCCTTACAGATATCAGAGCGCTTCACAGATACAAGGGTAGGGGCAGCAGGACTGAACAGATAATGGGAGCAGTATAATAGTCACTAACATAATAGGATAACAGTAACATACAGAAAACATATCAATATACAATCAGGTAACAAGTAATATAAGAACGCACAAGTCATTGATCCCATTACAGTAGGGTTCAGGTCAACCTTAGATGTGTGGATGGCTTATACCAATTTCTTAGGATAGAGAGAACACGGGGTGGGGGCATGGGGAGGGTTATTCAATAAACTAAAGTGTATCATATATTGGTCGGTAGTACGAGAGTAGCGTAGTAGTGTCACATTCAGGTAAGAGTATAATGCCCGGAGACAAGGTGATCAATGATACAAAGCGATGCAGAGTCTCTGATCCAGCGTCTAAAAAGTTAAGGAGATCTTGGCCAGAAGGATGGTTTTCACCTCTTTCTTGAAGAGTGCAGTGGAGGTGATAAGCCTGGTTTCAGGAGGGAGCGCTTTCCAGATCCTGGGTGCCATTCCTGAGAAGGAGCGCTTGTATGTTTTTTCTTTCCGGAATCTACGAGGTTTCAGGAGTACATTATTTGTACTTCTATTGGATCTCGAACCTCCTGATATAGACAACTTTTGAGCGAGGTAGTTGGGTGCCTTGTGGTGCACGGCCGAATGTGTCATGACTGCGATTTTTAGCTGTATTCTGGCTTCAAAAGGCAGCCATTTTAGAGACTTTAAGTCTGGGGATATATGCGAATGTTTTCTTGAGCCAGTGATGAGCCTCGCGGCAGCGTTCAGGGAGGCTCTTAGGGGTGCTGTTGTGGGTAGCGGGAGTCCGCTGAGGGCCACAATTCCGTAGTCTATGCGAGGGATGACTCTGAAAACTGAGTTCCTACTCATCTCAACTCCGGCGAAAATTTCCACCACCCAAACCTGGCTCAATAACCTAACAGCACTCAATGTCAAACCTACCATCGTGGATTCTGCGAAATCCCTAGGCATCACACTTGACGCCAAGCTCAACATGCAACAGCACGTTAGCAAAGCCACAAAAGGAGCCAACTTCCAAATGAACACACAGGAAACTTAAACCCTTCCTCCCTGCCAATGACTTCCAAACTGCTGTACGAGCTTGGTGATTATCGGCCAACCAAGATTGAGTGTTACTAAGTGTGGAATTCAGAAGTTTGATATCTTCCGGGGATTGTAACTTTAGGTAAAGTTGTGTGTCATCGGCGTACATATGGAATTGAACATTGGATGCTTGGAGTAAGGTGGCGAGCGGTTCCATGACGAGGTTGAACAGTGTGGGGGAGAGGGAGGAACCTTGTGGAACACCTAGATCTGCAGGCACAGGTGTAGATAGCACATTGCCGATCTTGAACTTCTGAGACCGGTTATGAAGGAAGGAAGAAAACCATTTGAGAACAGTTCCCGATAGACCCATTCTAGTGCTTAGCAGCTCCAGTAAGTTCTCATGTTTGACCGTGTCAAATGCTGAAGAGAGGTCAAGAAGGATGAGGAGGCAGGACTCATTGCGATCAAGGATTTGGAGGGCATCATTAATTATGTGTGTCATAGCTGTTTCCGTGCTATGTTTCGCTCGGAAGCCTGATTGATGATGGTTGAGGAGGTCAAATTGGTCAATGTGTTTTGTTAGAAATTAAATGTTTTAAGTGTTACCAGTTTATTCCCATCAAGATGGCTTCAGGTGTGCAATACGTTTGTCAATAGTAAGGCTTTTAGTGCTCTGGTTGTTCTTTTAGAACACTCTGGGAAGCTGCAGTAGAACACAAAGGAATCAACTGACAGTCTCTGCCCTTGTTGGATGGACATGTTTGACTGAGAATGGTAGGCATGTGTGAAGGAGGCAAGTGACCTGCAAATGAGAATGTACACAATGCCAAGTGTGGCGTGGATGTGCTGGCCAGACTGCAGTATGCAGACCACAGACGTATCCATGTTGACATACACTGCTGGTGTCTTGAGTGTAGTGGATAGTGGACGCAACCATGTACACCCCAGCCAGTGGGGAAGATTGCTGGAAATGTAGCTTGTTAAGTCCTTCCCTGTAAGGCCGAGCGGAGTGGCCTGGCCCGGCGTACACCAGGCCTGCATAGTTGTGTGAATGAAAAGCACTTATCTCTGGGGTAGTTCTCTTCCGGAATGCCCAACATGTCTGTCAGGGCTGCACCTCTCACCCTGACACAAGGCTGACGCTGTCGCCGTGAGCGGTGTTGCCGGCGATCCTGTGCACCTGCTGCATTCTAGGCCGCTGGTTCCCGATCCCGTCTTGCCCACCCATGTGCACCCAGGCCTCACTGCTCACCTGCCGACATCGGAATGTGTCAGAGGGCCCACCACGTGCCGGTGCAAGCTCCAAGCCCGAGGCCGCGACCTTGGAAGCCACCTCACACCATCACAGCCTCCGCATCGCAGGCCCGCAGTACTCCTTTCTCGTTAAAGTACTCCACCTCTGCCTCTGGTCTACACTACGATCAAGTAGGTCACATATTTTTGGAACGGAGTCTTGGGAGTTCATGGGATGTTTGATATCACTGTACTCCCTTTGATGTAGTGCCACCAACTTTGTGCAGCGCATTCCAACCACACATGTCTGTGGTCCCTTGCTGACGACTGCCTTCGGCCCACACTGCGTATTCCAGTAGGGGCTGAGTCTTGATTTCTCAATGGCAGAGTTCATATCATTGCACACAAGGAGAGGTGTAAAAGGAAGATGCAATCTAGTCCCTAAGGAAAAAAGGATCATCGTTACGGAGGTGATCGAACACTACCAACAACTGCTCTGGTGTCACTAACTCTGTGCATAGAAAGCTAAAAATACATGGCTGTGTCCCTCTGCTGTCTGATGCCTACGGCCTACACTGCGGTCGAGTAGGTCACACATTTGGAAATGAGTCTTGATTTATTTATGGCAGAGTTTATATCATTGCACAGGCATCATCGCAGACTGTATACCCTTTCAGCTCTGGTGCCACTAAGTCTGTTCCTCGACATTCATAGACATTCACTGGTTGAACTTTGGTGGCATCTGAGAATATGGCCGGGGGTTGTCCTCATCATCATGTAGCTGATACTGACTTGGTAGTAAAAATGAGCCTGTAGCATTCATCTCCTCCATGTTGCCTGTTTCTGCTTGGTTCTGCCCTCTTCATCATGCCCTGGAAGAACACGTTCCACTGTCCCCCGCAACCCTCCGCGACATTCTCCTTGGACATCGGCGAGGACCCGCTCAGCTCGCATGGCCCAACCTCAATGCACCGCAAGTCACTGTCCCGTGGCGGTGTGCCTGTGCCGGCCGCAGTGCATCCAGGGCCACTAACTCTGTGCAGCTCAAGTAATGGGCCCTTGCTGTTTGATCTTTGAACTTCTTATTGTCTGATCGCTGTTGTAGTTGTTGCGAGCACCAACCAGCCCCTGAGGGGTGGCTAACACTCACCCCACACCCATCCAGCACAGGCGTCACTGAACATGCGACCCTGGCAATAAAAAGGGCTGGGTGCACGTGTCCATAGCTAGTCCCACAAACTATCTAAGTGTGTCCGTGTGGTCAGTATGTATGCATGAGGGTCCTGGGCCCTACCACATTACATTTTGCTGTGTCCAGCGGATGCAACCATGTCACCTCAGGCAGTGGGTTAGACATGGGCCATGTAGCTGTTTCGTAACCCCCTGTGAGCGTAAGCGGCGTGGACTTGCATACGACAGTTCAGTGTTGGGGTGTGGTTAATCAACCCAGGGATCTGGGCGTGGTTAAGTGTTGGTCTTGTCAAGGAGGTAACTAATGCGTGTGTCTCTGTTGTAGTGTCGGCGCCACCCGTCCCGCAATGGACAATGTTGCAATGTAGCATGCCCCCGGAGAGCAGGCTCGGTCGAAGGGGTGAATGAGGGAGTGCAAGCCCACTCGGGGTCCAGTATCTTACATGCCAACTGTTGTGTGTGTTGCTATTACTGCAGCATAAGCCAAAGGTCTAACCTCAACCGCAAGGTGAGTGCAGCCAGCCATGAACTTCACATCTGTGTCCGACCTATCTTTACCATAGGCCTACACACATGTGGCCGTCCACCTTCAATGCACATCATTGTGTCGTTGTCAGGCTTGTGGACATGTGCAGACAGGCATGCCAATGGTGTGCCGTAGGGGTGCAAGTGATGCAACTGTGCTACGCACACTAGTAATTAGGCCCGGGGGGATGGAGGAGGAGCAATGAGGCTATGTAATACACATTGATGCCGCTCATTTGCTACAAGCAGTGCATGTCAAACAGGAATCACTAAGTTACACATATCACACACCAATGAACCAGTGAGCCTGCCAACACGTCATGCATGACCAACTATTTACTCATGTCTCTCTGCACTGTCACAGGTGATCAAGGATATGCACTCTGCGCTTGGATGATGACGCCCATCCGAGCCCCAAACACACAGACCCAGAGGCAGTACAATGCGGCCCACAAACGCACAAGGGGCATCGTGGAATGCACATTTGGCGTGTTGAAGTCACGTTTCAGGTGCCTGGACATCACAGGTGGAAGGCTCCTGTACAGCCCAGACATCATGTGCAAGATGATCGTTGCATGTTGTGTGTTGCACAACATATGTGTACGCACCAATGCCCCATGGATACAAGTGCCAGTTGCACCGGAAGATGAGGTAGGTGGACCACACTCCAATGCAGCCGCAGCAGGAATAGCCCATAGGAACACCATCATTGACAATTACTTCACATGAGCACTTCACATTGTGACAGTCCTTAGCAGTCATGGGACAGTACAAAATGACCACAGGCACAGCATGTGCAAATAAATGCTTTCCAAGACACATTCTCTATGTGCATGTCACTCATCTGTACAAATACATCACGCAGACGAGTGTAAATGCAACATGTAGTACTAGCAATTTCATGATTTGAAAATAGATGGTGGGTGTGCTACCTCTGTACAGAGAGGCTGTTTAGGGTGTCACATATTTGAAATCCCTGTTCTGTGTATCACAGATAATACGGAATCCCACTCTTCGACGTTTCACATGTGTCACATATCATTACATATAGGCTGTCATTTGTGACCTACAAGTCACAACAGGGCTTCTTTTGGGGTCAAATTTGGACCACCATGATGTAGGGATGCACCCTGTGACTCAAGTCCCACAACATGAGCAACATGTACGTAAGGGGAAGTCACTGCCCCTACATTTGTCCATGCTTTCATACTTGTTTGATCATAGACACGTCATATCAGTGTGCAGGAGGTGTTGATTGCCCCTCTGCAATGTGAATGGGAGATGCGGTTTCACAGAGTGTTCCATGTGTGTTTAAGCATTGGCGCAGTTTACATACAGACTACATGTCAATGTACATTGTGACTGTTTGTGTGGAAATGCATATTTGATGTGGGCCAATGGACATTTGTGCCTCATCACGGATGTGAGGTTGTACTCGTTCATTGTCATCTCACTGTTTTTTTCTCTGCTTTTATGGTGCATTTTCCCGCAGGACGCGTGGGATTTGCATGCCTGTCACTGGTTATCACTGATTTTTATCTCGTGGTTTGGGACATCGCTGCTTTTTTTGCGTTCGTGTTTTGCATTTTTGCGGCATTGCGTTGATTTTTACGTGGTCATTTGGCACGTTATCGTGAGGCAATCGCATGGTACCGCCGTGTTGAGAATACAAGGTTAACACAGCATTATTTTCCCGCGATAGACTGAGATGTGAAGAGTTGCGTTAAGCTAATTTTGCGATAATTATCACACGTTCTTGAGAATATCCCCCTGAATGTCTAATTTTAGAAAATTGCTTTGACAGGTTACAGAATGTATTCTAAAGGGGCGCTCCTTCGAGCTACAGGAGGAGGATTTCAGTAAGAATCGGTATAAACAAAACAGAAATGATGGGACCGATTCACAGAACTAACTTAAGACAAAATCCTAAACTTACTACTTTTGGTATTCACAGAAGTTAGGATTTTGTCTTAAGTTTGTCTTAAGATAAACTTAAGACAGACTTAAGACAGACTTAAGACAAAATCCTGTCTTAAGTCTGTCTGAAGTTTGTCTTAAGTCTGTCTTAAGTTAGTCTTAAGACAAACTTAAGACAAAATCCTAACTTCTGTGAATACCAAAAGTAGTAAGTTTAGGATTTTGTCTTAAATTAGTTCTGTGAATTGGGCCCACAGTGCCTGCATCACACTTGTTCAAACTCGGCTTGTGCCATTTTAAAACACACATAGTGAGAACCTCTTTGTGAATTGCACAGATATCTACAGATAAGTGAAACGAGCGCCGTGTCAATATCTGTTATTGATCGAACTATGCGATTTGCAAGGTAAGTTTATTTTCTGGAGAATAACGCATAGTCAACTAACCCAATCTATCCGTGTGTATCTAATTCGGAACCCAGCCTCCATTTGCCAACGCATCTGGAAATTCCAGAATCAGAACACACGTAAATTAACTTGATACAAAGATGCATGAGGTTATGACTTCAAAGCTGAAAACAACTTAACAAGTAATATAAAATACAACACCCCTATGCCTGATGTTAGAAACTGCTGCTGTGACATCTTGTAGAAAAGTCAAGCACTGTCACCCTGTAAATTGAGTCAGGACCTAAATCAGTTTTGCTCTGAGAGCAAAGTCAGATCATTGATACCTGGTGTTCTGAATAATGTCATTCAGTGACATAGAGTCATATCCAGTTAACACCTTCTGCTCTGTGCCAGGCAATGGTACACGACTCACTAAAACTGTAAACAATGGCCTTAGTGACACGCTGGGACCAGGTCAGACAGTTCACCCGTGACAATGAAAAAAAAAGCCATATCAAAGCTTGGGATGGTTACAAGTGTTTGACTCTGATCTCAGTGCTTCACTGCTGTCAATGCCTTAATCTGGCATGCCACAAAGGTCTGCTTTTGATCACCCAGGCACTAGTCAGAGTCAGACACGTACAGCAGTACAACATTGTAACCAGAGTCAGAAATAGAAGCTGTGCTACTTTATAGCCATATGTAAGGCACCGGAAGCCGGAGCACTGTGTATCCAGAAGTAAGGCACTGAAAGTTGCGACCAAAATCACAATTTTTGGCAGTGCCCCTTGTAAACAGAGTCAGGGGATGAAGAAGTGACCTTGATGACCTTACAGATGAGAGTCCCATATCAAAGATATACTGTAACCAGAAGTCAGACACGTCCTCCAGGGGTACCCTGTAAAGAGGCTTGCGACCAGAGGCAAACACAAGCTAGAAGATGCCTATGACTAGTAAGAGTCAAGCACTGACTTCGAAAGTGCTGGAACAATTTTCAGACTGGGGTGCAGCCATCAATGTTAAGTCACTAAAGTCTTGTGGATAGTGAAAAATCCAACTGTTACACAAATAACAGGTAAAGAAAATCAGCAAGGCCCATTCTACTGGAGCTGTACGGCAACAGTATGTGGCCAGCAGCCGCGGCCGGTAGTGGGAGTACCGGCCGGGCGGTGATGTGGGGAGGGGGAGGGGCAGAGTGGGGGTAGAAATCTATTGACTACGGAGTTTAACAGGTAAGTAAACATATAAATAAATAAAACAAATTTCGTTGCATGCACTGTATCACCAAATGCGATGCAGTGCGCGCAACGAAATTCGTGACTCTTTGTGCTTTGAGGCCTGACTCCAATCCACGTCTGGTGTCGGTTGACAGCTGCACTTGTGCATCATTTCCAGACAGCCATCACATACTGATAGTCTTCCTGAGCTGAGAGAGAGAGGGGCGCTCATTCTTTATATTTGTATAGGCTGTGTCCTGCTCTCTCACAGAGGGTTGATTTACCCCCTACTGATGTCTGAAGCCAGAGCTGGGGCTGAAAGGGGAAGTTGTGCACTTCTAAGGTTTATATTGAAGAGCCTCTAGATCAAAGCAATTTGGGCCCTTTTGGAACTGGGACTGAACCTCTTTCAGAAGGACTACTGCCTTCACGAAAGACTCATCTGGACTGCTCTTCTGCTGTTGCCCTTCTGCCTGCTATCTGCTGGGTGGCATAAAGGTCTCACTGGATTGCTTTTCTCCTGGTTGCCCTGCTGCCAGCTGCTCCCTGTCTTTATCTTCACTAGGAACTGCTTGACTGTCAGGCGGAACCGCCATACAGCCAGTCTTTTTTGTGTGCTGGCCTGCCATTTGCTCGCTGCTCTAGTGCCCACAAGTTTTCTCCTAGGACTGGCTGCTCCAGAATTGGTCCTGGGACGAAGCAGCCGGCCATCGCAGGCACTTCCCACCTAGTGTCTGATGAGCTCTTCATTTGGCCTACTTCTCCCCCAATCATTTCAACCAGCGCTTGTAGAGCGCTGTAAAATCCTCTGAGATGTACAGGATATGTGTGTGCTGAGCCTTTGGGTGTTGGGTACTGTTTCCCAGTGAGGCTTTGTAGGGAAATGAGCATGACCTCTGAGCCGGCGGGCTCTCTGAAGGGACTTGCACTGCACAGCCAGTGCAGGCGTGAGCCATGAGTCTCCTCTTGCCTGTGGGTATGCGCCGCCGGAACCACACCGCTGTTGCTCCCTTTTCTGAGAAGCCCTGGGACAGGACTATGTTGCCCGGCAACCCTGAGCAAGCAACCTCACTGACTTTGTGTTGCACAAAAGTGTGTTCGGAGCCCCAAGCCATTTCTCTGCCTTGGGCTCACTCCATTGGCGTAACGAAAAGTGAGGGGGCCTCCCTGCACGGTACTAAGAGGGGCCCCCTCCGGGCTCAATCAGGAGCTCTCCGGCCACAGTGCAGTGCCGAGGGGGCCCCATGGAGCTAGAGGCCCCCCCGCACCGCGGGGGCTGCGTGGGCCTGTGTTACGCCCCAGCCTCACTCCACTATCCCTCGGGAGGAAGGAATCAGCGTCATCGGTGGCCCTTCTGAGGAGGGACTGCATCGAGAAAAGTAATGCTCTGCAGCTCCCCTGCTTGTTCGCAGGCAGCCACCTTTTGTTTACTCAGCGGGGTTTTCCTGTGATAACCTATGGGGTGTGAACCATCCTCCCCAGCTTACCCTGTGCAGTGACTGGGGGCATTGTGGGCTTGGGGGTAGAACTTCCATAGCAGACCCTGAGGGAGGCAGTGAATCGCCTCAGTGGAAGGCCACGGGATGTACTGTAATGCAACTAGTAGGCACTCAGGCGCTCCTGTGCCCTTCCTGGTATCTCAGATTACCATATATCACCCAATAGTTGGATAGTTGTGCTTGTGGGGAGAAATCAGGACCCATGCATTTATGGTAACCTGTTCCCATTCATTTGTTCTTACTCCAGAATCTGCTGCATTACATGCCCTGATACTAGGACATATATCGTTTTGATTCTTGTTTATCCCGGATAACGAGTAACATTTCAGGAGCTGCATGGCATGTACAGTACTTATGATACATGGTGATTCATATATTTTCTGCTATAACCAAACTGTTGTGTTTCGTGCCCTGGTGTGCTGTACTGACTCAGGATTTGTCTAGTGTGCACAGTATTTATGAATAAGGTCGCTTTGATCTATGGTTATGTGCAATATACTATATATTTTTATATAATCCTGTGTGGAGTCTCTTTTGTGGTGTGTTCATTGTGTTAGTAGTGTGAGTGTATTGCGCAAATGCTTTACACATTGCCTCTGAGGATAAGCCTGCCTGCTCTGCCCCAAGCTACCAGAGGGTGAGCTCAGGTTATCTTTGGTGTGTAACTTACTTGCCCTCGCTAGAGTGGTGGGTTCCGCCTGGCGTAGGGGTATACTCTTTCCAACCTGAGACCCAATTTCTAACAGGGATAGAGTCCCATAATTGGAAAAAATATATTCCCCTTCTCGAACATACCTAAAACAACAAGGTAGAGTTGGACAGTGTTCTGGACGTGTGCCAAGGTCCTGTACGAATTAGTACTTTTTTACTCAAACCCATCTGAAGGATCGTCGGTGAGCAGTGCAGATAGTTTTGGTTTGAACCCAGGGTGATGGAACAATAGGGTGAACACTGTGGTGCTTGGGGGTAGGAAAAGTACAGTGTTTTATAAAATGAAAATAAGGATTATTTAATAAACCGATGGGAGATCTTTTTTCTTGCAAGAAAATAAGAGATGATCAAATATAATTCAGTATTGAATCGTTGAGCTGTTTTAATTTTCTTTATTATTGTTAGATTTCATGTATTTTTATCTGTAGAACATGCCCTACCAATACAATTACATTGGATGCATTTATACAGGCTACATACATAAGATATCTGATGGAGATGCTTCCTTGGAAATGTGGGTGACACTACGTCTATGTTATATGGCTGTATAGTCCTAGAAATAATTGCATGCACAAGGCATTGAAAAATAATAAAAATATATTTAAGACTAGAAACTCGAATTAGGAAGCAGATGAAATACATTTATAAGTATAAAGTGTTTGGGATTTGAAATGATGGGTCATTGTATTGTGCCAAAATGTATTTTCCCTTTAAAATCACAAAGCATTATCACAATGTTACATAAAAACGTTTAAAAAAACATACACTACAATAATTAAAAAGGGCAATGCTAATCAGTTGCTCTGAATTTATAAAAAGAGGAGAAAAATCACAACAAAGGAGAGACATGTACAAGACACCAACAATTTGTCATTGAAAGTTACACATCAGAGATTCAAATGATTGTCACCAACTAAACCTAGGCCCGTTATTTCCTGGACTCCAGGGAAGGTATTTATCTCGCGATTGTCGCCGCGTTTCGATGGCTTAAATTTGATACTCTGCCATCTTTATCTGTAATTAGAAGTGCATGAGCCAAGGGATAATACATTTTGTTACTAGTTTAGTACCCTAATCCCCTGGTGTTCATAGGGGGTCTCTCTCATATATCTGAACATTGTATTGTGCGGCAGAGGGCCGCATGGTGGACTTCGGATGCACCTTTTGACATTCCACAGTTGTAATGTCCTTATACTTTGTGAGAGCTTCCAAGATTACACACCCCAAGAGCATATTTACAGAAATGAGTCACGGCAAGCAATGCGTGTCTCTGCAGTGTCCTCCCTCCTTTAAACGTTTACTGACAGGGATGTTTGGGAGCACACTTTAAGACTCCTCCCCTGCCACACACACTCCCGCCTCTTTCTATTCCACATGCAGAATATTCGTTAGCCAATGCCAGGGCTCATTTGAATTCTGCCTGTGGCATTAAAAGGCGCGGCCGGTGTTTAGACTCTCACTGAAACACTTGGAGTAACTCGGTGAATTTCATCAGAGACGCTTCCCTGGAGCGGAACAGACAGACACAATGACGGGTGAGTAAAGGACATTCAGGAAGCATTTATCACCCAAGGGCCTCTGCGCCAATGGGGCCTTCGATTCACAACCATAACCAGGACCCCGGTCCCTCCAATGCTAAGATTTAACCTGATCCTCTCCTACCTGTGTGTCATGGGGCTGTTTTTGACCTGTGTAAAAAGCACATTTAAAGCCGATTACTGCTAAAATAATAACCGGTTCTTAGCAGAGTGGTGTGCTGTCAAAATGTATTGCTGTGCTGCCAGTCACAGACTCAGGTGCTCTCCAAAGGGAGTCTTTATATTGCACGAAAAATGGTGAGAAATGTGTTTTCACTACTGGAAAAAGGACAATGATAGAAGCTGTTGGCACCCATGTAGACTATGGCAGGAGTAATTTCAGTAGATGAGTTCTAAAGTTTTTACAGTGGACTGGAATACAGAGATGTTTAAGGCAGTTATTGTCTCGTACTCTACATTGGAGGTAAGACATTCTAAAATGTCAATGCCAGTAGACTGCTACACACATTTAGGCTTATTGTATCGAGGAAACGAAAAGGAAAGTGTAAGTGGCATTTATTTGGCCAGCTAGGCAGGGGCGTAGGAGACACAACATTTCTGGGGGGACATGGACAGCCTTGCGCGTGTGTATGCCCGTTTGTGTGTGTGTGTCCGTGTGTGTGGGTGGGTGTATGCATGTGTGTGTATGTTTTGAGGATGCTCGCTGCAAGAGTGGTGAAACACTTGGGGAAATACTGTATTTTCCCAAATCTCCATACTTTACTTCATTAAATCATTCTGATGCCTTCAGGCCTGGGTCTTCAAGGCGGCAGGTAGGGTAGGGCTGAGATGGGGGAAGTATCCGACAGCAGTCAACAAAGGACCTCTCTCCCTTTGTTCTCAAAGTGCAGACTGCAGGCAGCTGTGGCTGAGATTATAAACAATTCCTGGAACGTTGCAATGCAACAAAAGTGTAGGGTTCGGCAGGGGCGTAAAACAGGCCCCCGCAGCCACCGCAGTGAGGGGGGGCCCCAAGTTCCTGGGGCCCCCTTCAGCACAGTACTCTGGCTGCTGAGCTCCTGATTGAGCCCGGAGGTGGCCCCTCCACGTGCCTTGCAGGGAGGCCCCCTCGAGTTTCATTACGCCAGTGGGGGGCGGGTGGCCTGTGTCTCATATTGGTCACAAGTAACTGGAGACTGGTCACAGGTCATGTGCATTCAGGGCTGGTCTTTAGAGCTGGGCCCAGGCCCTGGGCACCAATTTTATGAAGGGCACATGGAGCTGTCTACATTATGGTTATGCCAACAGCAGCACCCTTCTCACATTGCTCCAGACTTGTGTTTGTCCCTGCCTGTTCGTTTCTGTCTGATGTGCCAATTAAAAGTGATTTTAGTACTTCATTATCATAGGGCAGGTGATGTTTTTAACACCCCTTTGGCCCCTTTCCTTACCCTCCCTTCCCCCTCTGACCCCTGCTGGCACACATCATCAAACCCATAACCCAATGTTTGTGTTAAGGGGGAGTCCCTGCTCACCCAGGTACTGACCAGGGAACACAAAAGAAACCCTCTGCTGCCTCATTCAATTCACTACCATCAGCAAGGGCGCCAGATGTCTCTCGCCCAGGGTGTTATCTTAGCAAAGGCTCGCTCTGCCTGCAGGGCCATTAAAGGTACCACTTTTGCACGCTAGGGAGACAAGAAATAATTTTGTCTTCTCGTCCCCCCCTCACCCTTGTCCCCTGCATCCCCCCCACTCCAAAATCTGGGGGTAATATGTCCACCGCGTCCCCCACACTTCCTACGCCCATGAAGCTTAGGTCTGAGGCAGGAGTGATTGAGGGATTTGCTAAACAACACACAATTTCATGTAGCGTGGCGGCGAGCTTTATAGCTTAGATCTCCTAGGGCTAGATGTAGGTAAATAGCATTTACCGATTTGAAAATACCGAATTTTACCGATTCAGTATTTTCAAATCGGTAAATGCTATGTAGCAAATCATTTGGTAAAAATTACAGAATCGTTAAGATTCGGTATTTACTGAATCGATATTTACCGATTCGGTAATTGCCATTTATTCCTAAGGGCCTGGAAAAAGGTGGAAAACATTGAAGGGTGGCAGGGTGTCACTTTGACACCCTGTTGCACCCCTCAATTGCGTATGGGTGCACATGTTGCAGACATACATGCCCTAAGGGCATGTATGTCTGAAACATGGCACTGAAGCAATTTGCATAAAATAGCTTTTTGGGGTGTTTTCATTATTTACCATAAATACCAAATTTTACCGATACAGTATTTTTAAATTGGTCAATGCTATGTAGCAAATCATTTGGTAAAAATTACAGAATCGTTACGATTCGGTATTTACTGAATCGGTATTTACTGGCACTGAAGCAATTTGCATAAAATAGCTTTTTGGGGTGTTTTCATTATTTACCATAAATTCGGTATTTTACCGAATCGGTATTTAAGAAATCGGTAATTTACCAACTCCTTAAATTACCAATTCGGCAAATTGCCGAATCGTTAATTTCGGCCCCTACCTCAGAAAAGCCTATTACCGGTCGGTAACGGCCGAAATTCGTTCATTTTGGCCGTTACCGGCCGGTAATAGCCTTCCTACATCTGGCCCCTAGTTCCATAATCCACAATTTATTCACCTCCTTCATTGACGTGTGGTTCAGCTGCCAGGCACAGACATGCTCAGAAGTAAACAAAAAAGTGATGGATGGAATACTTGAATTGATCTCAGCCACTGTTATTACTCGGGCCGGGTCCCAGTCCATCGATTTTTGCCCACCATGCCACCTGAGATTAGACCCCGCCATATGCAAATCAGTCTTTGCTTAAACAGGATACAGGCCTTCGGTTGCTTCTGTCCTGTTTCAGGGAGGACCTGGTTTGTTATTTCGTGCTGGAGTGTTCCTAAAGGAGCAGGGTCAAGAATGAGTTGCATATGGGTGAATGCAAACTAAGGTGGCACACTATAAAAAATAACAATGAACTGGGATGCATTTTAGGGGAAATTAGTCAACTGTTTTTTTTTTGGTTTACCATGTTCAAGTACAGTTATTGGGTATCCATTTCCAGGTAAAAGAAACTGGTTAGCTTTATGGAGTTTCAAGGTTACATGGTGTGTTTACTATAAGCTTTACAGCATCTGCAAACTTATGTTAGGGTATCCTGATACCATTAAGCAAAACAGCGAAAACTTTCAAAAGTATATTGTATAGTAGACATAAGCAGTATTTTTAAAGTTCTTCTTGTCCCTGGGGTTCTTGGGCACAACGTAACAGATGCCTATGAATACACAACTCAGAAGAACTCAGTTTACTGACTTTCAAAGGATGAATGGTTGAATAGGTTTTCTGTGATTCAAGCATTAAACCATGGGTGAAATGCAGATCTCTGAGTAGATGCTCTGGTCCCCTAAGCCATCCTACTCAGCTAGAGAAGAGAGAGCAGACAGAGTATTTAGGGTTAAAGAGGGGGTTTTGGGGGACAAACTTGGGTGGATTTTTCTGGGATTTGGACTAAACTGATTGTAAGCTTTATAGCAGGTCAGTTTAAATGAACAGATTCAGGAAAGTGTAAAATTTTCTATGATGGCTTTTAGCGCTGGTTTCTTCCATTTCCCAATTGGCAGGCTACTGACAAGATTAAAGAATTGAGCGGCTTGCAAATCTGGTTTGTTTTGAATCGGGTACAGTTTGTAACCTTGCTGTAGGCCATTTTACTACATAGAAACAGTGGGTGGAGAGGTGGCCTGATTGCAATGCATTGTTGTCGTTGGCATTGGCTGCTAGAATTCACAACTCGTAAGGTTATGAGTGCAGGGATTCCTCCCTTGGGGCGGAGGCTTCTCACTTATGGCGGAATCTCAGCACTGATCACTACAGTGTGGAGATTCCTCCCCAAGTGCACTTATAACTCTACGAGTCGTAAGTCCTTTTGTGAATCGGGCCCTCAGTCATTTGTGTCCAAAGGATATGTGCGGGCCAAATTGTGCCTGACCAAGGCTTGGAATATGTGTATTAGCATTTTTGAAAACAGAGCATTTGGCAGTCACATTTTTTCATGAATGTTCAAGTGTCCTGGACTTATCTGACGGTCAAATGGCTGGGCTTGGTTCTGGAGAATTTCTGATCCAGAGGCTCTGTCCTCCAAAATAACAGCCTTCTACTTTTATGTTTAAATATTTGTATTGATTTTCAAACAAGCATGGAACATACAAAATTGAAGATCATTGTATAGTTACTGCTATACGCCCCTTCAAGAGGGCTGGCATCGATAGATCACCAACCCCAAAAACAATAACCCAGAAATATAAAACCAAAGACCATCCTCCCGGCCCCTCCCTCCTCTTCAAGGTTTAGCTCTGTTTTCATTTATTTAACAATTCCAGCTATTGTAACCTACAACTTCTGATACTTTGCATTGTTCCATGACTGAATCTGTGTGTACAAGCTATTTCCGTCTGCGACTAATAGCAATATAGTGTACATCTGTTAGAAATGGGATTTCTGGTTGGCTAAGGTTTGCACCAAAGCCAGGCAGAAACCACCACTCTAGTCAGGATAAGGGAGTTACACTCCTAAAATAACCCCTGCTCACACCCTTGGTAGTTTGGCACGAGCAGTCAGGCTTATCACATTTGCACAAAACCAACAGTAATACAGTGTAAGCACTACAAAATGGACACCACACCAGTTTAAAAAATAGCCAATATTTTGATATACTTAAAACAAGATCAAATACAATAAAAGTCCAAGTACAGTACTTTAAAAATCTTCAGTTATCAAAGTATTCTTGACAAACAGTTTCTTGATGTCAATAGCTCTGTCTGGGGCTATTACGGCATCGTGAACAAACAAATCCAAACAGTTCTGGCTGACCGCGGCATCGCGGGTCAGCTATGGTGTCGGGAAGACCCACAAGAGTACCTTTAAGAAATGCAGGGTGTCGTTGACCTCTGTTGAGCTTCCGAAAGACAAGGTGTCCGCAGTCGTCGGTTCTGGAAGTCGGTGCAGGAGTCGTTGGGCCCTCGATGTCACACACGTTGCAGGTCGATCTCCTCTCTGATGGAGTCAGGGGCGCTGGCATCGGCAGGAGTCGGCAGGCGTGGGGTGCTGTGGTGCAATGCCCTCAGGTCGCGGGGCAAGCAGCGGCTCGGTGGCGGCATCAGATGGTGTCGTCGGTGAGACCAGGGTCGCGGTGTGAGATGAAGGCGGTGCTCGTCACGGTGCTGGCAGGTCACGGTGCAGCAGCGGCGGTGTCGTTGCTGAAGCGCTGTTGTCGGCTGACGAACTGGAGTTGATGGCACCGGCGTCGGCAGGCCAAGGCTGTGGTGTGGTTGAGGGCTGTGCATCGTGTAACATTACGAGCGGTGCCCTCGAACCACGGTGCAAGCAGCAGCGTTGAGTCTGGCGTGGAGCAGCGTCATTGGGGATACCAAGACGTCATCGTGAAAGGAGGCGGTGTGGAGTGCGGTGCCCACAGGTCGCGGTGCGAGCAGTGGCTCGGGTCGGCATCAGCAGGCTTCGTCGGTGAGATCATGGTCGCGGTGCGGCATTATGATGGTGCCCTCTGTGGTGTCTTCAGGACACGGAGTCAGCAGCAGCGTCATAGAGGGTGTCGGGCTTGAAGTCTTTGCTGTTCCTGAGACTTCTTGAACAGGGGGCACGCTCTACCTCAAGCCCTTGGAGACACTCACAAAAGTAGTTTGCCGAAAGTTCAGTCCTTTCACTGCCCAAGACAGAAGCAGCCACTGCAGGTCAACACAGCAAAGCACGCAGCAAAGTGGTAGTTCCTCCTCACAGCTTCTCCGGCTCTTCTTCTTGATCCCAAAAGAGTTATTTGAAGTCTTTTCTATCGCTGAGACTACCAACAGGAGGCAAGCTCTACTTCAAACCCTTGGAAAAAATTCTAACAGCAGGATGAGGAAAGCGCAGTCCAGTCCGTTCCCTACTCAAGACAGAAGCAACCACTGTTGGCCAACCCCACAATGCGCAGTATAGGGGCAGTACTCCTCCTCCAGCTTTCCAGGTCCTTCTTCCTTGCAGGTTCCTTAGTTCAGAAGTAATCTAAGTCTCTGGGGTCTGGGCCCCAATATTTATACCAGCAAATCCTTTGTCTTCTGAAGGCAGAGGAGCCTGTACCTAGTTCAAACCAGTTATGGGTGAATTCTGCCAGTGTGCACCTTCTTCCTTTGTTAGTGGGGGCCAGAAACATCAGACGCACCACAGAAGGTAGAGCCAGCATTGTGGAAGGCAAGCCCAGCCTTATTCAGACCCAGGTGCCACTCCTCCCACCCATCTATGTGTAGATGTGCCTATTCAGCCCTCTGCTGACTCACCCTGTCTCATGGAGCCTCCCCCAGCCCCTGTCACTCACAAACCAGACAGACAATACACAAGCTAGCAGAGGGAGGCTGGATGGTTAGGTAAGAAAATACCTACTTTCTAAACGTGGTATTTTCAAACAGAATGTTAAAACACCCTTCACTAAAAGATGTATTTTATCATTTTGAGTTCAGGCATACTAAACTCGAATTTCTACCATGTTCCCTGAGTCAGTTAGGATTTTAGGATATTATAATCAAACTGCTCTCTCTGGCCTATGGGGATCAGGTAGCCTTGCAATAGTGAAAAACGAAGTAGGCTGTAATTCACTATCAGGACATGCCACACACACCAGGGCATGTCCTACCTTTCACATCCACTGCACCCTGCCCATGGGGGTTTCTTGGGCCTACCTTAGGGGCGACTCACATGTAGAAAAGTGAAGGTTTAGGGACTTGCAATTGTGTGCACT
Source organism: Lissotriton helveticus (assembly GCF_964261635.1). Taxonomy (NCBI): domain Eukaryota; kingdom Metazoa; phylum Chordata; class Amphibia; order Caudata; family Salamandridae; genus Lissotriton; species Lissotriton helveticus. The sequence goes on along the minus strand of NC_136068.1, from coordinate 283,025,053 downwards.
TGCCAAGTCGACATGGCAGCCCCAGGCTGCGCACAGGCTCTGCAATGACATGCCAGAGATACACTTTACAGGCTGTTTGCGTGGGTGGCACAATCCAGTGCTGCAGCCCACCAACAGCATTGCAGTGCACTTTACTAGGGACTGGCACATAAATCAAATAAGCCAATCATGGAAATCCAAATCCATTATACAGTGTACACAGAGAGCATATGCACTTTAGCACTGATTAGCAGTGGTACAGTTCCCAGAGTCCTAAAACCAACACACACAGGTCAGGAAAAAATAGGAGGAAAAATCTAAAAGTTTAGGGATAACCCTGCAAAAAGGATCATTTCCAAAAACATCGCATGCATAGCTCAAACCATGGTTCGGAAAGAGAGTATAACCAAACTTAACAATCAAACCATGCCAATACCCCTGCCCCTTCCCCCACTGGTACTCTTCTTACTGCATCAATTATGTAGTGAGCTTTCATGAATTTACCTAATCGCTCTGCACTGGGTCTGTCTGTGGGATTTCTATAGAATTTGTGAGCCTCAGGAGACGGAGGTACTTCAGGCACGTAATTTCGTGGAATTCTCTGACAGCAGCTCGATAAGCAGTTTCCACACCTCTGTGAATGTGTCTTCGGGGTTTGTGAGGGATGCATGGATTCATTCCATCCCCATTATGTACCATATTCTATGGAGCCAGCCGTGGAATGTGGGTAAAATATGTGTCCCCCAGTGAGTTAGAATATTCCGAATTGCAGCCCCCAAGGCCAATCCCATCTGCTTCCCTTTTCTTGATTTCAGTGGAACATTAGGGCGTTAAGAAATCCCAGGATGATGTAGGGTGGTAATTGTGGCTTCTGTGTTTCAAATCTTAGGTATATTTTGTCCAATACCTTTGGCCTGCCCTGCTAGAGCTCAATCTTGTAAAAGCCATTGCTTTTTGGACTCTTTTCTGCTCCACTCCACTAAATATCGCAGCTGGGCTGCCCTAAAATAATCTAGGGGATTCTGATCCATAGGCCACCCTCCTCTAGTCTCATGTATCCCAATTCTCTGCGCATGCAGGGGCGCGCTCCTGCCCAAACAAACTGGATTATTTCCAATTGTAATTCAGCGAGCGTTCCTTTAGGTGGTGCGACTGGTAGTGTTTGAAATATCTATAATGCCTTGGGTAGTATTGACAGGCAGTGGTGTTTCCAGCTGTGTAAATCATTCCTAATCTGCTGTGGGAGTTTTGTGTAGTTGAGCTTAACCGTTTGCGTCACAGTCGGAGCCAATTCAAGGCCCAGATATGGGATAGACTCCGTTACCTGAATCTCCAAATCGCCACGTCCCCTCATCTCTGGGTCTGGTACCATCCCGGCCAGGGGAAGAATCTGAGATTTCACCACATTAACTTTGAAACCCGAGACCCGTCCAAAAAATTTCAATCCCTGCAAAAAAGCCGGGAGCGATCTCTTCGGGAAATACAGATAAGCTAGAATATCATCAGCATAGAGGCGTATTACATGTTGCTCTCCTCCAAATGGAATACCCTGGATGTCTGGGTTGTGTCTTACTTTTTGGGCTAGCGGTTCCATGAATAGGGCAAACAGTAGTGGCAACAATGGGCATCCCTGCCTGGTGCCCCTTTGAATAGCAAAAGGATGTGAGGAGACCCTGTTAACCCTAATTGTGGCCGTGGGGTATCTATAACATCTGGCCACCCATGAGCGGAAATGGTATCTCACATCAAAGTGGAGTAAAGCTTGTTCTGGATATACCCAATGCACTCGGCCAAACGCTATTTCGGCGTCTACCGTTAAAAATAGAGCCTCCATGCTTGTGCGGTGAGCCTTGTCTATTAAATAAAGGGTGCGCTTAGTGTTATCCTCGCTTTGATGGGTCTGAACAAAACTGGCTTGGTCCGGTTCTATAAACTGGTCATTAATGGGCCAAGTCATCCTGCTAGTATGCTAATGAATATCTTTAAGTCCACATTAAGGAGGGACACAAGGCGGTAAGGCCCACATACGTTTTTGTCCTTTCTGGACTTGGGAAGTACCACAACACATGCTGACAACATCCCCTGCGGGATAGAACCTGGACCGTTGAATGAGTTAAGGAGCTGTGCCAATACTGGTGCTAAAATATGGCAAAAGCGTTTGTAGAAACCAGCCGAGAAGCCATCTGGTCCTGGCGACTTGAGAAGTTTAAACCACGAAATGACCCCAATTACTTCCTCCAATCTGATGGGGGAATCCAGCAGATCTGCACTAGCTTTAGATATCTGGGTTGTTTGCGTCCCTTCCAAATACTCTGTCATAAGCTGCTCCAATCGTTCCTCTCCTGTATATAAGGCAGTGTAGAAGTCGCTGAATGCCTGTGCTATTTCCTCATTTTCCACTATCTCGTCCCCTTTGCCATTCTTGATACTTTGGACCTTAGATTTCTGACTCCTGGCCCTGAGTTTATTTGCCAAAATTCACCCCGTCTTGTCTCCTCCTACATAGAAGGAGAACTTTAATTGCAATGCTGCGTATTCTGCCCTGTCAAGGTCCAATCCCGCCAACTGTTGTCATGATATCAAGCAGGTTTCCACTAACCTGTTCAGCCGGGTACAGCAGGAGCGATGAAGGTAGCTAATTCTCCTTATCCCTTCGCAATGGCACACTCTGCGAGCATATAGAAAACTCCACAAAGTGTATCACCACCAGGGAAGGGAAAAAAGGGACAAAGGAAACAATAAAGGAGCAGCAGCTCAAATAATCAGGTAGGTCTGTTCGGAAACATGTATGATGTATAAACCTCCCTGGTATCTGGTGATGAACCCTGCAGAGGGAGAAACAAGGAATCATACATACATTCAAGTCTTCTATGATTGAAGATCAATGCAATGCTTGTGTATAAACTTACAAGTTAAGCTGCCGCTTGAAGCACATAGAAAACAGATTCACAAAAGGGAAAAATAAAGCATCAAAGCAAAGAAGCACCATTCCTGCATGGTGCATGGCATTCTGGATATTAAAGGTTAAGTCACCTCCAATAGTGATACAGGTAAGTATTTATCACTGTAGGATTCTCTGGGAATGGTGCAAGTAGACTCGATTGCAACACCACTATCAAATGAAGAAACAAAACGTAGATCAAAATAATGTCTTGAACTGAGCCCTTGAAGATTGATTAGTGCACACTGTACTGAAGTAATCCGCCCGTCTCACCTTTGTATTATGGCATACGGGTGAATGCGAGAAAAAAGAATTACTGGATCCTTAGTCAAAGCCTAACAAACAAAATAACAATGTACGGGCGTGGTTTGAAGAACATGGAAAAACCCCCAGGATCAAAGAGTTAAGGACTTCCTTTCATTCCTGTAAAACGGTAGAGCATCTGCTCTGCAAGCAAATCCAGCGTGTTTAGATACGCGATAAAAGCTGCAAAAACATATCCTTCGAGAAAGCGGCAGAAAAAAAGAAAGCCGGGCCGTGCTAACCTCGGATCCCAGCGCGTTCAATGCGCGATCGAGGAGAGGCGCCGCCCAGTGTTCAGAGGCGCCACAGTGCGCTAGTAATCCAAGAAAACGGGTAAGGATCAGCGGTGGCTTATTCAGGCTGATACGAAGCGTCTAGAGCTGCACATCACAGCTACTCCTATGGTCAGGTGACAAGCACCGGACTCTAGTACAGGAGGAGTTAAGTATAGGACAGGAAGGAAAGAGAGAAAGGACATCGCCCCTAAGCATTCTGGGCGATGTATCATTCACGCTTAATCATTCCTCGTGTGCCTGGGCAACCTATGGCGAAACTTGACAGAACCACCTCTTAATGACCGACGTCCGGGCGGTCCACCAGGTTTCGCAGGGAAACGAGCGTGGAAACGCCGCAGTAACGCTGGGCAATGTAAATTAGCACGAGGCTCACAGGAACTCTCCTCAGGACCATACCCTTCCAATCAATGAGGTACAATACCCTCCCTCACACGCACTTGGAGTCTAGGATAGCCTGCACCACATATTCCTCCTCCCCCTCCACTACCACTGGGGAAGGTTTGGTCGGCAACCTAGTGAGAAGGGGACAAGGCTTCAGAAGGGAAACATGAAACACAGGGTGAATGTGCCAGGAAGAGGGAAGAGTGAGTTTCATGGCCACAGGATTGATGACACTGCTAATGGGATAAGGGCCCACGAACTTAGGTTTCAGCCTAGTGTTACCTTTGAACCTCAAATGCTTAGTGTTGAGCCATACCTTATCCCCCACTTTATACAAAGGTTCAGGCGTTCTTTTCTTGTCTGCCTGGTGCTTATCCCTAGCTCTGGATGATTCTAGATGCTGTCTAGCTTCCTGCAACACTGCCTGAAGATGTGTGTGATGCTCTTGTATGGTAGGATGCATGGTGGTAACTGGTTGCTCAAAGGGCATCATGTTCGGATGAAATCCGTTGAGACAATAGAAGGGAGAACAGCCTAAGGAGGAATAGACAGCATTATTGTACACAAATTCAGCTGTCCAGAGAAGCATACTCCATTCCTCGCTGTGCTGTAAGGTGAAACATCTAAGGTATTGCTCCAGGGTTTGGTTCAACCTTTCTGTTTTGCCATCTGTATGGGGGTGATAGCTAGTGGACAGTCTGGCATCAACCTTCATTACTGAGCATAGCGCCTTCCAAAACTTAGAGGTGAACTGGGTCCCTCTATCAGTGATTAAAACAGAAGGAAGACCGTGTACTCTTACAACCTGATGCAGAAATGTGATAGCTGACTCTCCAGACGTAGGTAGTTTGGGCAATGATACAAAATGCCCCATTTTGGTTAAGTGATCTACGATTACTAAAATGGTGTCATAACCCCGACTAGCAGACATCTCCACAATGAAGTCCATGGAGACAGTCTGCCAAGGTGCTGGAGGTACAGGTATGGGTCTCAACAGACCACTAGACGGCTAATGCCTGGACTTAGACTGAGCACAAACAGAACATCCCTTGACATAAGACTCTGTATCTTTTCTCATATTGTCCCACCAAAAGTATCTAGCCAGGGTGTGTAAGGTCTTTTGTAGTCCCAAATGACCGGCCAGAGGTGAATCATGAGTCCATAGTAGTACTCTTTGTTGTAGAGACAAATGAGGGATATACAGCTTCTTGTCGTGGAACAACAAGGCATTAGACTTGGTTCTATGTTGTGGGGCTCCATTCAGACACGCTTGTTCGTCCATCTGATTGTAGTGGGTTTTTACTTCCTCTAGGAAATCGTCTGCTGTTGTCACAGCAGGGATCACAGAGTCAAAGGAGGCTTTCTGTAAGACGATAGGAGGTTCTTCCGCTGTTATTTGGTGGGCATCCACACTCGAGGGAGGTCGTGACAAGGCGTCAGCTTTACCATTTTGCGGTCCTGGTCTGAATTTAATCACAAAATCGAAATCAGCGAAGAACAGTGACCAACGAAGCTGTCTAGGCGTTAAGGCCCTAGCGCTCTTCAGAAACAGTAGATTTCGATGGTCTGTGAAGATTTCCACTGTATGCCTAGCCCCTATCAAATGATGCCTCCATTCCTCGCAGACTCTCTTTGTTGCCAATAACTCCTTGTCTGTGATGCTATAGTTTACTTCGCATGGTGGGAGCTTTTTGGAGAAGTAAGCAACAGGATGCAATTGGCCTGTGTCAGGATTCCTCTGAGATAGTATTCCTCCAATAGCGTAGTAAGAAGCATCCGTTTCCACTACAAAGGGTTGACTGGGATCAGGATGTCGTAGTATGGGCGCACTGGTGAAACACTTTTTCAATGTCTGGAAGGCTTCTCTGCCTCTTCAGTCCACCGAAACTGACCTCCTTTTCTTAAGAGATGAGTCATGAGTTGAATGGTTTTTGAGAAATCTCTGATGAATCGGCGATAAAAATTAGAGAAGCCAAGGAAGCTCTGGAGACTCTTCACACTAGAGGGCGACTCCCACTGTACTATGGCATCAGTTTTCTTCTTGTCCATGCAGAGCCCTCCTGGCCCTATCACATACCCCAGGAATTCAACTTCTTCTGTGTAAAAGAGACACTTCTCCAACTTGGAGTACAAGGCATGCTGTTTTAGCATTTCCAATACTGCTGCTACATGTTGCACATGCTGGTCCAGTGAAGCGGAGTATATCAGTATGTCGTCTATGCAGACTATGCAGCATACATCCAACAATCCCCTCAGCGCATCGTCCATAAAATATTGAAATGCGGCGGGGGCGTTGCAAAGATCGAAGGGCATTACTTGATATTCATATAATCCATACTTGGTATGGAAGGCAGTCTTCCATTTGCCCCCCCCCCCGCCGCATACGCACCAAGTGGTATGCTCCTCTGAGGTCCAATTTCGGGAAAATCGTGGATCCTTTCAGTTGATCGAGTAACACAGGAATCAATGGCAACGGATACCTGTTCTTTTTGGTGATCCTGTTGATGGCTCTATAATCGATGCACGTGAGTAGGCCACCTTCCCGTTTCGGTATAAAGAATAGTGGCGATGATGCAGGAGAAGAAGAAGGGCGGATGAATCCAGAGCTCAACAGTGTTTTCAGATAGGTTTGCAGGTAAGTGTTTTCGGCCTCCGTCAAGGCGTAAATCCGACTGCAGGGTATGGAAGCCCCAGGTTGCAGATCTATGACACAATCATACTCCCTATGGGGAGGCAGTCTACTTGCTTCCTGTTCATTGAACACCTCCTTGTACTTCATGTATTCTTCAGGTATAGAACTGATTAAACACACAGTTGGAGAGGTACAACTGGAAGCTAAGAGAGATGCAGGATTCTCTTGTTTTCGAGGAAATGGATTCATCGCTCGGTTGCAATGCTCAGCACAGTAGGAGAAATTCAAGTCTATAGTGCGAGCCGCCCACTTCACCAGCGGATCGTGCAAACTGAGCCAAGGCATCCCCAAAATGAGCTTGAAATTAGGGGCGTCGATGAGGTCGAATTGTATTGTCTCGAAATGTGTAGACCCAACTTGCATGGGCAACAGCTGAGTGTTATAACACACAGGTCCGGATGTCAAGGCAGTCCCATCCACTGCTTTGACAGGTTCTGGTTTCAACTTCTTAACACACTGGATGCCTAACTCATATGCGTACCTTTGATCCATGAAGTTTCCTGTAGCCCCAGAATCCAAAGGGGCATGTACTTGAATGGTTCCGAAACCCTGGATCTCCAATACGACACACACATTCATATGTGCGACAGAGGTTTGCACAGTGTTGGCCAAGGTAGGGAAGACCTCAAAATCATCTAGCATCAAACAAGGGGTCTCCTTCTTATTTGCGCTTATTAGTTTTCCGACGATTCTTACTGATATTCAACCACAGATGCCTTTTTTACTCCTTGAGGATGTTTGTATGGAGTTCTTGTTCGAGATTTACAGTCTTTGATACAATTACCCAATTTCCCACAGTACATACAGAGTCGTAAGGTACGTCTTCTCTGTCTTTCTTCAGAGTTAAGTGGACCTCTGATTCTGCCCACCTGCATGGGTTCCGCTCCATCCGTGGATGAAGGACGTTCTTCTGAGGTGGGATTAGTTCTAGTAAACAAGAACCTAGTGTCTGACCGTTGTTTATCTCCCTTTCTGTCCTGGAGGCGATGATCTAACTGGACTGTCAGATCTATTAACTCATCACAGGTTGATGGCATATTCACAACTTGAGCTAACACGTCTTTCAATTCGCCTCTCAGGCCGTGATAAAACAACGATGTTCTTTTCTCCACTGGCCATTCTGTTTCTATGACCAGCCTGTTGAATGTGGTGATATATGCTAGGAGATCTTGTGAACCCTGCTTAAGCGTAATGAGTTCCCGATCTAGGGTCAGTTGGTGTGCCTTTCTATCAAAGAGCTTACGCATCTCACAAAAGTCATGAAAATTGCGCAGCACCGGGTCATTCCTTTCTATTAATGGGAAGGACCAGCTAGCCGCATTTCCCCCCAGGTATGACATAACAAATGCTGTCTTAGCTTGGTCATCTGGGAACACAGCAGGCTTGCACATGAAGTGCAGTTTACAATGCCCCAAAAATATACCAAACTTTTTTGGATCACCAAAGTATCTTTCCGGAGGGGCTAGTGGCAGTTGCAGGGGTTGTATTACTTGGATAGTGGATGATCCAGACCCCCCTGCCTGTGACTGTGCTGCATCATGGGAAGAGGGAGGAGGAAGAGTCCAGTTCTTTATATAAGGAGACCCGCGTGTACCTGCCGGAATACCTCGAGAGAGGCCAGCTACTTCCCTTCTTAGAGTACCTAACTCATTCCTCATTTCTAGGTTCTCCCCCCTAAATGCATCGACCTCCATCCTTAAGGCTGTCATAGTTTCCAACACTGAAGTTAAGACAGTGTTGTTATCCATCGCTCGGGCTGTACTATACCATGGGCTTGTCACTCTGTTGTGATATCATGCAGGTTTCCACTAACCTGTTCAGTCGGGTACAGCAGGAGCGATGAAGGTAGCTAATTCCCCCTATCCCTTCGCAATGGCACACTCTGCGAGCATATAGAAAACTCCACAAAGTGTATCACCTCCATGGAAGGGAAAAAAGGGACAAAGGAAACAATAAAGGAGCAGTAGCTCAAATAATCAGGTAGGTCTGTTCGGAAACATGTATGATGTATAAACCTCCCTGGTATCTGGTGATGAACCCTGCAGAGGGAGAAACAAGGAATCATACATACATTCAAGTCTTCTATGATTAAAGATCAATGCAATACTTGGGTATAAACTTACAAGTTAAGCTGCCGCTTGAAGCTCATAGAAAACAGATTCACAAAAGGGAAAAATAAAGCATAAAAGAAAAGAAGCGCCATTCCTGCATGGTGCATGGCATTCTGGATATTAAAGGTTAAGTCACCTCCAATAGTGATACAGGTAAGTATTTATTACTGTAGGATTCTCTTGGAATGGTGCCAGTAGACTCGATTGCAACACCACTATCAAATGAAGAAACAAAACGTAGATCAAAATAATGTCTTGAACTGAGCCCTTGAAGATTGATTAGTGCACACGGTACTGAAGTAATCCGCCCGTCTCACCTTTGTATTATGGCGTACGGGTGAATGCGAGAAAAAAAATTACTGGATCCTTAGACAAAGCATAACAAACAAAATAACAATGCACAGGTGTGGTTTGAAGAACATGGAAAAAACCCCAGGATCAAAGAGTTAAGGACTTCCTTTAATTCCTGTAAAACGGTAGAGCATCTGCTCTGCAAGCGAATTCAGCACGTTTAGATACGCGATAAGGCAGCGCCCCATGCGTCTTACCTTAAAGCTGCCGAAACATATCCTTCGAGAAAGCGGCAGAAAAAGAGAACGCCTGGCCGCGCTAACCTCGTATCCCAGTGCGTCCAATGCGCGATCGAGGAAAGGCACCGCCCAGTGTCCAGAGGCGCCACAGTGCGCTAGTAATCCAAGAAGACGGATAAGGATCAGAGGTGGCTTATTCAGGCTGATACGAAGCGTCCAGAGCTGCACATCACAGCTACTCCTACGGTCAGGTGACAAGCACCGGACTCTAGTGCAGGAGGAGTTAAGTATAGGACAGGAAGGAAAGAGAGAAAGGACATTGCCCCTAAGCATTCTGGGCGATGTAGTTGTCATTCACGCTCAATCATTCCTCGTGTGCCTGGGTAACCTATGGCGAAACGTGACAACTGTGCCCTTTGCTGCTTTCACTTGTTTCCAAACTCTTGGCACTCCTGTCTGTCTGTGAACCCTTTCTAATTCAATCACCGGGGCCCCAAGCTGTTCCCTTTTATCTTTGCGCTCCCTATTCTCCGCTGCCGCAATGGCTATTAGTTCGCCTCTCACCACCACCTTCAAAGCCTCCCATAACGTAGCCACTGAGATGTCTGGAGTATCATTCACTTCAAGGTAATCTGTAATACATTTGGTGATCTGCTTTACTACCGTGTGTTTATGTAACATGGTTTCCCTCAGCCTCCATCCCCTTGAAAGCTTAGGCTGTGGTGGAAGCCTCACAGAGATCATTACTGCATCATGGTCTGAAAGAGCCGCTGGAATAATAACGGCGTCTGCCACCAATTTATTAACTTCCGCCGTGCTTATGATGTGGTCTAGTCTAGCGTATGTGCCGTGGGCGTGGTAATAAAATTAATATTGTGAGGTGTGGGGATGTTTGTCCGTCCAACAATCCACTAGCCTCATAGTTTGGAACCAACCAATCCCTTCTTGTGACAATCCTCCGACTTGGGTGAATTGATTCCCCAGTCTCCCTTTGGGGACATTCATCACTATAGTGAGATCTCCCCCCACCATTGTCATGCGTTCTTGTCTCTTCATGAACTCAGAGAAGGCTGTTCATAAGAAGCGCTCCTGTCCCAAGTTAGGTGAATACACTGAACCCACAACCCAGGTGTGTCCACCTATCTGAAGTGTGTAAGCCAGGAGACACCCTTTAGTTTCTGCAATTTTGTCCTTCACCTCCCCCTGAAAAAGTTTGGAAATCAAGATTCCAGTTTCTGGCCTTCATCTCTGGGCACTCCTCCCCGCCCAGCAGACTCTGTAAAAAGCCTTGGAGTCATCATCTGTAGCGACTTGTCATTAACGCCACAAATCAATGCTGTAGTCTCTTCCTGCTTCTTCCATCTTCGTAGAATTTGGAAGATCTGTAGATTCTTGACCACGGAGGCCCTCACTCTTGTCATCCTGGCCCTGGTCACCTCCCGCATTGACTATGCGAATGCCCTTTATGTTGGCATTCCAGCATACCAGCTTCATCGTCTACAGCTGGTACAAAATCAGGCAGCTAGGCTCATTTTTCATCAGCCTAAGCACCAACATGTTAGCCACCTGATGAAGAGCCTTCATTGGCTCCTGATAGCCAAACGCTGTGTATTTAAATTAGGCTGTGTTATCTTCAAAGCCCTTGCTGGTCAAGGCCCTGTTTTTTATCTCTTCCAGGATCCAACGTTATGTTCCCTCACGTGAACTCCGCTCCTCTCACCTCAACCTGCTCATTACTTCTACTTTCAAATGAAAAAAGCATGGTGGTCTTAGGTTTTCTTTTCTGGCCCCCTGCTTTTGGAACTCTCTTCCGAATGAGCTTAGATCAGTAACATGCTATATTCAATTCAGAACTCTCCTGAAAACTTTCTTGTTCTTACAAGCCTATGAATAATGTTTCTGGGAATCTTTTTGCTGCAGTCTTCCCGCCCCTAGCGCCATGAAACTGCTTGGTGTAAGTGCGCTTTAAATATAATTTTAACATAACATAACGTAACAAGATTGCTAGCCTTGGCCTTTTATCTGAAGAGGAAAAGAAGAACTTTTGGGGAAAGGCTTGTGACCGTAGCTGATGCCAATCCTTTGAGAGCAGATGGGTTTCCTGTAAGAGGCATACTTCTGTGCCCAAATTCTCCAAATAGGTGAGGACCGCCTTTCTTTTTATAGGGTTATTGAGGCCCTTTACATTGAGTGTGAGGACCTTCAGTGTGTCATGTGGCATCATTTAAGAATGGGTGTTTCGTTAGTCAGCTTTGTTCCCAAGAATGTACAGACCCTCATTTCCATATGTGCCCTTGTGTGCCTGCGCTCTCATTGAGTACCATATGCCCCCATAATCCCTTCCCCATGAGTGCCAGTTCCCATCCTGCCTAACCCAAACATTGCCTTAAACAAGTCCTAAAATTGTCCAGGACCTGGAGGTCGAGTTCAAGATCATGTGTCCCATGAAAGTGTAGGGGTCATGATGCGCCCCAAGAGGGAAGAAAACCCTATGTTGGCCTCCCTGCTTCCAACGGAATGCCCCGCCGCTCACCCAGCCTTCTTTTCCAACTTATCTGTCCCTCAAGACATCAGTCTTCTTCTTGTGGGGTTGTCTCCTTGGAGAGGGAATCCAGCACCGCTTGTCTCTCCTTGGCTATCACTGTTGGGTCCGGTTTCACCTTGCGCTCAGATCTATGACCACCTCCGATCTGCTGCCATTTGCCCTGAGGAGCTGTAGGACCTTTCCTCGTCCCTTCCTCTTGGTGTGAATCATCAATGCCTAGTACCAGCAAGTTTCCTGTAGGAGAACAAAGTTGATACAGCTAGCCCTGAAGCTTGAAGATCAAACAGAACCGGTGCCCCCACGAGTATTCTATTCCTTGTGATCGTAGGTTTGGCATTGCCGGTCGGAATTCCCTTCTCTTTTTCAAGGTGATCGCTGCTAGGTCCTGATATCGAGCTATAGGGTGTTCCTGGTATTTGAGATGGTGCTTTCCTCTGGCCCTCCTTAGTATCAGTTCTTTCAGTTGGAAGTCCAAGAGGAAAGCCAGGATATCAGGAGGTGGTGTGGGCACTCCCCTCTGTAAGCCCTCCCTATGTGCTCTGTCGATCTTGATTTCGTAGTCTAGTATACTGCGAAAGAGCCCCTGTAGGTATTGGACCATATTTGCGCCTTCTTCTTTGGGAGGGACCCCCTTAATCCGGATCTTATTGTGGCGCAATCTGTTTTCCAAATCTTCAGCGTGCGCCTAGAGGTCCACTTGTTGCTCCCTCAGCCTGAGTACCTCCTGTTGTAATTGTGCCACCTCTTCATCTTGTGACTGGTCTTGCTCTTCGATATTAGCCACTCTTTCTCCCACTGCGTCGATGTCTCTGTGAACTTCTTTCATTTCCGAAGCTATTTACCCTTTCAGGGACTGTAAATCCTCCCGCAAAGTATTGAATAGCATCTTCAGCAAAGTCCGGGTGACTGGCGCTTCTGTGGATTTGGGGCCTTACCCCAGTGGTGGCGTCAGTGCGGTGCGCCCCTCATTCCGGCCTGCTTTGGGGAGTTTGAAGAGCATCTACTTTATGTTTCGGTCTTTTTTTGTCTGTACTGTGGACATGCTGGCTGCTCCTATCCGCTGGCATCTCCTGGCATGTAATGCGTTTCGGGCATTTCGCACTCAGACTGTGTGGGTAAGTCGGCTCCCAAGTGTTGGAAGGCCCCCTGTGAAGTACTTGGTCTGGGCCTCAGTAGTTCTATTCTGCCCCGGTTAGTGGCAAGGATTTCCTGTATTGGCGGGGGACGTCAGGCAGCCAACGTCGGGTCTCCGCTATGTCATTGCTTCAACCTTGTGGTGTTATGCCACCATCAGACCTCGTATCGTGGGTGAGCCTAGAGTATCCCCGTCTTCCTCTCCGCCCCAGGGCCTGTCCTATCATTCGTGTCGTCCGGACTCTGTCCTATCTGGAGGATGCCATCAACTCAGCTTGCCACTGCCTCACATCCTCGTAATTTCAATTTTGAGGGGTCCACCTTGCTCCTCTCAAAGAGGCTTCGCTCAGTACTTGGCCGCTCTACTACTATCCCTCGTGGGTATTGTCTACTGTTGCTTCTGCCACCCTGCTGTCTCTCACATTTGGGGCTGTTTCTCCTTCACGGGCTATTCGCTGGGCTACCCCCACGTGTGTAGGCCTCTCCCGGGCCAGTGGCAGCACTTGTCTCCTGGGGGTGCTGTGCGCAGAAGAGGCACATACTTAATGAGCAGGCGTTGTCCTCTCAAGCTGGCTCCCTTGCTTCCACTTCCCTCTGCGTGTGGTGGAGTGAGAGGGTCCTATCTGTCATCTCTGCCTCTTGCTTGCCAGTCTCGGCGGTGCGACCCTCCAACTCCCTGTTCTCCCGGCCTCAGTCTGCCGCAGCCGTGTAGGCTGATATTTGCTCTGTAGAGCAGCGCTCCCTCGTATCGGTTTGACCTACTCTCATTCCGGTGCTGATGCAGCGCACTCCGGTGGCAAGTCGTGCTGAGTGTCCTGGGTCAGATCACTGGTATCTGGGCTCGATGCAGCTTGGCCGCGTTTCTGCCCACCACACTCACTTGAGCTGCAGTCCTGGACGTGCAGCTGTTGCCCACAGACCTTACATCGTGCCTCAGCTGCTCTCCCCGCTGTGGTCAGGGGGTGTCCTTTTAGGGATATGGTGAGTCCCCAGTAAGCTCATGGGATGCGGCGTCTCGTCTCAGGCCTCAGGAGGATTCGCTCGGCCGCCATATTCGGCCTGTGAGCCACTCCTACTTGGGACGCGCTCTCCTCCTCAAATGGGTTCCGGGCCGGTTTTCCACTCTCCTCCGGTGCAGATGGCAGCAGGGCACCAGAGTCTGTCCAAAATACTGCTCTTGAAGGGGTTACCGCTCTGTTTGGGCTGGACTGGGCGATCTGAAGTGGAGAGACGAATCAAACAAGTCTCACCAGCTTGCCATCTTGGCCACGCCCCCCAGCCTTCGATTTTTGAAAAATTAAACAGGGTTTCATGTGTTAGAGCACTGTTCTCCGTACAACACTGATTGATCGTATCATTGTTAGATATTAACAAAAAACAGAGGCAAATAGCTGAGTATGAGAAAGGTATTATAAAGAACTAATGAAATCATTGTAATGGCAACACCTTTCAACTTGTATAAAAGCAGGAAGAGAAAAGTGAAAAAAAACATTGGCACAGCCAATAGGTTTTGCAATTTGGACCTTCTCCTGAGGGCTGTGCTGCACAAAAACGACTACTGGCTTTCATAAGAAAAGCATACACAGGATAAATGAATGTAGATATGTGTCGTGTTGGCTACAGAAATTGAACTGCAAAAGTGGTCATCCAGTCTCTGGCTTAAATAGGTAAACTAAAAGACCCAGCAATAAAGCATAGAATGCTTAAGCTATGGTGCAAACTTCAGGGGTTAGTGGCTATGCATTCAAACAATTGTTAATAAATGAGGCAAACAAAACACTACTCACAACAGTGATCCTCTACCATCTCAAAACTGGCATTCTTTAAAGGAGTTAGTCGATACTTTAGAAACTCGTCTATCAAGAAATTGTAGAGGGAAAGTTGACACACATTGTCTTGCCGGCAGGCTACTATAATCGACACCCTTGATACCAGTTTCAGCAGAGAGCCACATATGTAATAAAAATAGACTGGACTAATCCTATAAGCAAATTTAATGAACAGTTCTGCGAAATACATTGTTGACGGGTAAGACTTCACTATCCAGTCTCTCTGCCAAGGGTGTAAAGGCTAAGAGAGTAATTTTATTGTTGACAAACACTCCCAAATAGTCGGCTTGTCATTGTACATCAGTCCTCTGCTGAATTGACATGAGATTTTTTTAAAAAGCTACTCAGCAATTTAGCCCCAATTTGCTTTCCAAAAAAATGCATTTTTTTCATTAAACCTGTCAGCTATACATGTAGGAAGATTAAAAACAAGCATTTGCAATGCAATAGGTCTCGCCTTTTTGAAAGCTAAAGTATTGGCACTGTAAATAATAATGTTTTTTACTTCTTTCTTTGTTTGCAGTTGAGTGATTATTTGGCATGTTTTATTTGTATAGATTACTTACTAGATAAAATGTGAAAGAATGAGTGGAGTATAATTGAATTTGTTGCTGGCCTGGGGACTGTGAAGGATGTAAAGGTGTCTGTGAGCGACGCACCCTGCACCCTGTTAGAAATCCCTGACCTACCTCTGTAGGGTACCCAAAAAATCATTTGAATATGGCTTTTTTTTCTATACAAACGTTTTTATCTAATGTGTGAAAGCACAGATTCCTAAGCTTATTTTTATGGTAATTAATGGCCAGCAGTTAGGGCTTTTGCAAGCGTTCTCAACATTGACAGATAAGGGCAGTGTGGAACAAGGGGATATGCTCATTTGCCCAGGATCACACAGATAAGCCACCTGACGTAACTAGAATTAGAACCTGGTCACTTGTTTTTGCAACTGATAATATACTCACTGGGCTATATGAAGTGTCCCATTCAACAGATTCCTCTTTCGATCACTGTTATCTAACCAAGGGGCATATCAACAACGAGTGGCGATAATTATCGCCCAGCGCGCCTAGTGCTGAGTTCCTTAACGCCGGCTATCACTGAATTAAATCGCTGAGTTAGCGCGTTATCATCAACGCATAACTCAAGGGTGATATATAATACAGCAATAGCAGTGGAAAAGTCCCTTATCGCCACATAAATGGAGATAAGCGAGCAGCGTTAACTGTTCAGCTCGCTGATATGGGAGTGTGGATGTAAACATACAATCCACCTCCCATAGGGAATACTGCAAAGTCTGGATTTCAGCAGACGTTAGATTAGGCGATAATGGGAGTTTACCGCGTTTCCCATTATCGCAATGCGGGTCTGTGGCTTTCTTGTTAATATGGAGAAGCTGATTATGGGAGATATTCACAAGTATTTAGTTGAGGAACGCCTACTTTGCATCTCATTAGAGATGTGATGCGAGGCGTATTCAAAACGGCAGCCGTCACACGGAAACACGCGTTAGCGCGTGTTTGATGATAGGGCGATGTTTAATTCGCCACTTTTCGGCCAAAAATGGCGATAAAGCGTCGAAATCGGGCTTGATAATATGCCCCCAAATTCTTGCCACTTTGCAGATTACTGCGCCTGTGCAGATCTCCTAATGTAGAAGCGCTTCACTTACCTTCTATCCCTGCAACTTTCAATTAGAATGTATCTGTTTCCTGCAGCAGTGCATGAGCTCTGATGTGAAAACAACAAGGTGATGGTGAGGCATAGATTCTACAGCGTAAGGGGGTGCTCCTTATGCTTTAACTAACAGAGATTTGTTTAATCACTTGTTCAGCCAAGCCATTACTTCAAGGGAAACAATGTGCATCGGAGAGAGGGTGGAAACAAAGAGCTTCAATCTCTGCAAATTAAAGTCTTGGTCGCTGGGGAAGTGAGGCAGATAAGGTTTTAGTCAATGTTTGCTGCTCACCGAGGAAGCCAGTGAATCTGACCTCTGATCTGAAGCATTCTTCTGTGCAGCAGTTGACTGAGGGTGCGGGTCGGTCCTCTGCGAGGCTTGTAGGGCTGGTGCACAGTTAATCACATCTCGGGCTAGTGGTCTGTCAGAAAGGCAAGGCGCTAACATCAGCCTTATAATCTGTGCATCTTGCTTGTAGTACTGGGGCTGAAAGGAAACCCCGCAGATCGGTGACAGAGGGTCTAGAGAAGACTAACACTTTTGTGACTATGACGGCCAAGTTCCTTTTAGGCCAAGGACAACAGCCTCCTGGAACATAGCTTATTGGGAGTGCAACCTCAAGTTATATACAGACTACTGCAGGGGGCAGCGCTTTTGTGCTATCTGTAGTAGATGGGTATGCAAATGTTTTCACCACCTGCGGCCCGGACCAGGCCGTGTTGGTAAAAAAAGGACCTCCAATTAAATTAGGGAAGCAAAAGAGCAAGTATGCCTGAGCAAACAAAGGAAGTTATAAATGCTAATCACAAAAGCGGGCAAGGCAGGGACACCGGTCTCTGCCACCAGCTCTTCAGCCTTATGACGAGGGCATTGTAAATTAGCAGCACAGTCCTCCATCTCCGCCCACTTGGCTCCGCTGTGAGGCAGGCTCAAGCTGGAGCCTGGTGGATGATTGGAGGGGGAGGGAGAGCAGAGAGAGTGGGGTGGAGGAGCAGGGGGAAAAGATGCAACAAGGAAAGCAAAACCAGCACAGCGCTCAAGAAAGGGCGCAGCGCTGATAGAAAGAACTCAAACCTGCGGGGAGAGAGGATTGTGCTGTGAGGAGTAGGGCAGGCACAGACATCAGTGCCCCTGCTCTGACGCAGGCTCCAGCACAAACCTCCCTCTCGAGCAGCTGCTCTGCTGTGAGGCAGGTCAGGCTGGAGCCTGCTGACTGATTGGGAGGGGGAGCAGAGCAGGAAAAGTGGGGGAGAGGAGCCGGTGAAATACACAACAATGAAAGCGAAAGCAGCGCAGCGCTCATGAAACGGGTGCAGCGCTCATAAAGTATTTCACAATTATTAAAAAACAAGCAGAGTGGGGATGTGCACGGAACAGAACAGGTGCCCTCGAAACACCTCTGGTGCTGAGCAGGAAACAAATTGTGTGTGTTAGCTGGGAAGCAAAAAGTGTGCCTGCAATCGCAGGTAGGAGAAAGCTATTTAAGAAAATAGCACTCACAGACTGTAAATGAAACATATTGAGTAACAACACAAGTAAAAGGGCCAGTCCTTATGGGAGGTTAAAAAAGCAGAAAAGGTTGCACTATGGAGGGACTACTAAACGTATTCACAATCGAAAGCAACCATTTAGAATGGACAGTAACAGGAGGAGGAACTACTAAATCTATTCACAATCGAAAGCAACCATTTAGAATGGAGCCAATTGAAAAGATGGACGGAGAATTCAGCATGTCTCAAAGAGACGGCGAAGCGCTGCCTATGCGAGACCTAACAAACAAGCATTTACAATGCAATAGGTCTCGCAATTTCGAGTTTTTGAGCTATTGCCATTGTAAATGGCAATGCCTTTTATAAACAAATTTAAAAGGCATTGTCATTTACAATACCAATAGTTTAAACTTTGTTTTGTGGGCCCATTAGCCTGCAAACATGTGCGTCTTAAGTAGCATGTGCGGTTGTAGAGGTTCTTAAACTTTTAACTACTGTGCCCCCCAGTGAATCATTACTGAAACCCAAGGATCCTGACTTAGGGGCCAATTACGAGTTTGGCGGTCTGATGGACCGCCAAACCTGTGGTGGCGGTGCAGCTAATGTGCACAGGCGGTCCGACCGCTGAATTACGTGTTGGGCAATCGGACTGCCATAGGCTCTTATCGCCAGGTATCTGCGATCCCTGGCAGTCTTGCAGAAGTCGGCGGCTCGCAATATGCTGGTGGTGCTGCTGCGGCACCACCAAGCATATTACAAGTTTCCTCACTGCCACAGTTTTCATGGCAGTGAGACCCATGAAAAGTGTAGTGGTGAGGAACCTGTTGCCTCGGGGGCAGGGGATACATGCAGGAGGGCAAATGTTGTGCCCCCTGCATGCATGCACCCCCAGTTCCGGGCAGCATGAATGCAGGAACATGCTGTGGCGCTCCCATTGGGGTGCCTAAGGCTGAGACATGAGCCTTCGAAAGGCGCCATTGCAGGACCACCTAACCTGTATTCCAATCGGAATATGGAGGGTGGCCAGACTACAGGTTTGGCGTCTTGGAGCAGTGCGCTGGTGTGGTGGCCCACTCCAAGACCACCAATCTAAAATCAGGCCCTCAGTCATTATATTTAGTTTAATTCACAATCAAATTTGGAAGTTTTAAAATTTCTACTTTGCTTCTTTATTTGTGTATGCTTTATTCGTTTAAATGTATTAATTTTATTATTATTTAATTTTGTAAAACATTTTTCGCCCCCCTGAAGAGGCCTTGCGGAATGGACCCTAGGGCACCCGGACCATAAGTTAAGAACCACTGTGCTACTGAATGCCTCAACAGCCAGTTAGCTGTATTGTTGGGTTGAACCGGATGTATGTTCAGGGTTCTTTCATAATCCTTTTGTAAGGTGGTGTCAGGTACCTGTTAATAGGTAGTGTGGTTGTGAGTACAATGCCATTCAACCACAGAGCAAGTCTGTAAAGCCAGATTCACCTGAGAGTTTCTTGGTAATGTATGAAAGAGGTTTAGTGAAAACCAGCGGTACTCATTTTATTGACCTTAGAAGGGTAAAAGGCTAAGTCAGCCATTCAGTACTTAAATACATGTCCATGGTGTTGTAATCCAGGCCATTCTGAGACCACTGGAATAGAGGGTGGGATGGCCCACTATGAAGGGGCGGGGGGCGTCCCAGGTTTTAGCATCTTGGATTAAACATATTCACAGTAAAATAATGAAGGTAGCTGTAAAAGAATATAAAATGGGGGATTTTGTTAATGTTTCTTTGTCAAAAAACAAAACATGCACCCTTTGTTTTTAGCCCGAGAAAAAGCAGGCTGTAAATTTGGTGTTTACACATTCCAACAGGCAGACTCTGCCTTGTCCTCACAACAAGCCTCGAAGCACCTGAGGTTTTGGTAAACAGTGACCTGGCCAACCCGGAGATGTTACAGCTTCATGTGAACTCTTTTATGGCAGGCTATCAGACAACCAGCGAAGGCAAGATGTGAAAATTACATTTAAGGTCCCACAGACGTGGGTTTGGAAAACCCAACTTGTAACGTCAACACAATTACTATTCGCAGGGCACCCCTATAAACCATGTAAGCACTTTAAGACATCGCAATAATCGAGCACAATTTAAAACAAGCATAAAAGAGCTCTCACGGGGCGGCGCTCAGTTCTGCCCCTGAAGTGAGATGTCAGCCCGGCCATCAGTGAGACAGGGAAGAAGCGCGAGAGACAGTCCGTGAAAAGTAAGCACTTTGAAGAAGAAGGCAGGTGCGCAGAAACAGAACAGCAGAGAGAGAGAAAACGAGGCAACAAGAGTGGATGGCAACAAAAGCCAACTGACTGAAAAAAAAAACCCAGGGGCATATTAGCAAAAACCTTGTTAAAATTATCACCGTTTTAGCTGCAGGAAACTGCCACTAAAACAGCAATAATGGGATTGCTAATATGCGTTATAGAAATCCAATAGAAGCCCTGGTTAGATGAGCAGGACATCTAATCTGGGCTTCTATTGGAATTCTATTACGCATATTAGCAAGCACATTATCGCCGTTTTAGCGGCAGTTTCCTGCCGCTAAAACGACGATAATTTTAACGAGGTTCATGCTAATATGCCCCATAGAGCTTCACCGTAACTCCACAAGTGAAAGATCCAGTCCGGATGGGCGGTCCCAAAAGGAGACAGGGTGGTAACAAGGAGGGGACAAAGAATCCTCATTATCAATTGGAAGCCAGCATTTACCATGGACCGTGACGCCAGCCAATGAAAAATATGGGTGGGGCTTCCACAGCACTTCCACATCTGTCCCTACTACAATATACCTTGCAGAGCAATAGTGCATGCGCTGCAACACTAGGCTCGACCTAACAAGCATATGACAAACATTTTAGAAAGCTCTGCCATTCGAATGTCTAGCAAAAAACAAACAAAACACTGTACATAACCTAGGACTACAAGTGATGCGTCATGTTTGCAAAAATACAAAACACATGAAGATGGTGCTTACAAAACATTGCAAGAACACCCCCCCAAAAACAAGTGGATATTTAAAGCCAGCCCCCCAACAAAATGTAAGTTATTAGGAGGGCCATGTAACCATGATCAACATCAGTCTTATAATTTTTTGTACAACGTTATTACTGTTTCCCAACAGTACGTTTCCGCAAAAACCATACCAAAACAAGCACTGGCAAAGCCAAAAGATTGAAAGCCAGTTATAAGCTGTGAATATGTTTGGGATTGCCTATATATTTATACCTCTTACATTTTCACAGAAAATGGAGATGAAACAAAATGTGACTTTCTCCCTTTCTCGAAAGCAAAAACATATTTACTCTATGTGTGCGAACCAAACATTGACACGGTAACCCTAAATTGCTATGCTCCGGCGGGGCGCGTCCTCACCGACTAAGCCACATAGCTTCAACACTTTATGCTGCCTCACAGGGCATATGGTCCTCAATGTTTTTTAACATGGCTGGTTTAGGACGCCTAAAGTGTGCCACAGGAAGGCAGTAAATGCGGGTGCAATGTAATGTACGGCAATTCAAACACAATCAAACTGGCTAAGAATAAAGAAGAGGTTAGGATACGCTGCACATTAATACTGGGGATAGGATGTATGATTACAGGGTTGGCCACAAGCAAAGTATAGATAGGACAATGAAAGGAACACAAAGACATATGGGGTCAACCTTTAGAGTTGCAGAGCCCCAGAGCCAGTCTGTAGGACACCCTGATTCAGAGGGTAGGTTGTTGGACCTAGGGGCCATTGTAACCAGCTCTCTCTCACTCACAAAGTCTTTCCTGACTTCGAGATAGCAGTCCAGTGTTGGCTCTAAAGTAGTTCTAACGAATAGCGCAAATGCAGTAAGGGCTAAGCTTCATGTCGGTGTAGTTTCTTTATGCTGACACAGGGACTTTGTCCCTCCTGCAGGCCTGGTGCTCCTGGAGCTGAGGGCCCCCCCCCAAGGGACCAGTCAGGGATAAGCAGAAGTGAGGGGCATAATGGCTTGGAGAATGAATGTGACTGAGGTGAGGTGCCAAGAGACAGGAAATTACCGACATTTGACAGGAGCCACACTGAGCCAGACAAACAAAACAAGAACATTTATGAGAAATACTTGTTCAAATTTAAACATTTTTTGCCTGAGCCAGGAAATAATTTGGGACAAGTGGAAGAGTACAAGTACTATGGCGATGCTCTGTAGGAGTAAACAATTGACCAAAAGGTGAAACAGAGAGGAAATATTAACCACTTACATGAAAAGATTTTCAAAGGACACTGACATAAACAAATGAAAAGCAGTGGGAGGGGAGGCTGTATGCCTACAAAGTATATACAACATGTCTCGAAGAGACAGTGAAAATGCTGTCTAAGCTCGACCTAAAAAGATTGTTACACATGAAATGCAGAGTAATGGCACAGTAAAGCACCTCAAAGGAATGTGTAACGTTTTCTAGCACTCTTTCAGTTTAGGAAATGTAAAGATGCATTTAATTTCAAACCAGGATTAGGAAATGAGGTACATTTTTAGTGTGTATGCTCCATGTGCTAGTGCACTGTGATCTTGGGCCTCGACTTTCATTGAACAAATAAGTACATTCTGAGAACTGTAGTCTTCATTTGCTTCAATTAATCAATGTAGTTCCTTTTTTTTAAATTTTTTTATTTGGTCCTCATCTCACCTTTCAAGCCTCTGCAGGTCTTATGAAGCCGCCTTCGTTATCTGTCGCCCCTACGGCTTACCGCACTCGCTTGGGTCGTCCGACCGGTCCCTTTGTTTTGTAAGGGACCCTGGTGTAATCATAAGACCAAAGATGTTACAGTAATCTTAAATTCTTACCCCAGCTCATGAGGGGGTACCAAATGTTCGAAATCTTATCCTCCACACCATCGTACTCTAATCGAGCCATGGAGAATGCGGCTTTGAGCCAATCCTCCCTTTGCGGGGGAAGGGGGTCTTTCCACCTCTTACACACTTCCCTTCTAGCCAGCAATATCAAATACAATAATAGACCCTTGTCTTTCTGCGAAAAAGTCTGACTGAGGCGACCATCATCTCCAAAAAATACCAGTTGCAAATTTATTTCTATGGTGGTGTTGAAGATGTCCATTAAATTGTCCCCCACATCCGTCCAAAATCTTGCAAGGGTTAAACACTCGTAGAAGATATGTAGGTTGTTAGCAAGAGGTGCCGCACATCTAGGGCATTTGGGGACAGGATCAGGAGCGAACTTTGCAATTTTTCCAGGGGTATGGTAGAGTCTATTAATGACGAAGAAGTGGTTTTTTTTCAAGCAGGCAGGCTTAAGAAATCTATATAGAGTCTTTAATGATAATTCATACAAAGAGTCTGCTAATGGCCCAAATGGGGTTTCCGTCCACACTGCCGCAGGGGCAGGTGTCTCTTGATCCTCTGCCACCAACAAGCTGTTGTACCACATAGAGATTTCCTTATTCTATGGGCATGCCCCTTGCAACAGATCTTCAATCTCTCTATTTCCCGTGATCTCCCCCTTTTCTGCCTCATACCATGATGTTAACTGTATGTATTTGAATCTCGAGAGCCCCGGGCCAATCTTCTCCCTCAGATACTCCCAGGGATATATCCCCCAGAGTCCAACAATTCGGACCAAATTCTGACACCTGCCCTCTTTATTGGCAATGCCAGGCAATCCTGCAGGCAGTCCGGAGTTCCTGGTGTATCCCACACAGGGGCATTTTCAGAATAGTATCCAATGCCCCAGCTACGCCTAAGCCTATACCATAACTCCAGGGATGCCCTTAAAACTTTCAGACGTACCCTTTTGAAGAACCTAGGTGATCCGAATTTATACAGAAACGCCTCACCATCTCCTCCTCCTTCCACCCGCACCATTTCACCCAGCAGCCTCCCCCAGGCTGATTCCCCTGGCTTTACTAACAGCATCTGTATGCTTTTAAACTGGAATGCTGCTGCGTACAGCCTTACACCTGGGAGGGCTAACCCGCCTTTTTTTAGTCTACGTCTAAGTTTTTTCCACGCCAGGCGGACCCCTTTATTGCCCCAGATAAAATTGCTGATCTTACTCTGTACTTTCATCAGATTTTTACTCGGAAATGTTAATGGGATTGAAGAGAAGAGGTAGGACAGTTTAGGGAGGATAACCATCTTCACTAAGTTGACTTTCCCATAGATGGTCAGTGGGAGATTGCTCCATCAACAAAATAAACTGCCAATTTTCTTTAACACCCTCTTTAGATTCAAATCCGGGATCTTTTCAATTTCCTTCACTACAAAAATCCCCAAGTATCTCATCTCTTCACTTACTGCCCCTGACCACTCCAGGTTTCAGCACATCACCTCCGTCTTAGTTCTATTAACAAGAAACCTGGAGAACGATCGAAACTCACACATACACTCTTCTGCCCTTGCGATGGCTGTATCTGGGTCGCTTGTATATAGTATCAAATCGTCAGCATACAAAGCTATTTTTGAGCAGTATTGTTCCGGTCTAAATGGGTGGATTGAGTCATCCAGTCTGAGCATCTGGGCTAATGGTTCCACGTACAAATTAAACAAAAGAGGTAATATCGGACACCCCTGCCTCGTTCCTCTGAATATTAAAACTCGCAGTGAGGAACCCATTCAAAAATATTCGGGCAGAGGCACCCTGATAACAGTTCTGCAAGGTCTGTATAAAAATTGGACCGAATCCCATAGCCTTCAGGACCTCCCATAAATATACCCAGCAGACCCTATCAAAGGCCCAATCAATGTAGTTCCTAACCCAAATTTGAAAATAGAGGTCCACAACTCGATATACAATTTGCGATGAAGATCAAGTGATCTTGTAAATCTAAGTGTGCATTAATTCAGTTCAATAAAACTTAATTTGGCTTCCAGAATAAATCATAAAAGCATACAAAGGTATATAAAAATACACAAGAGCAAGCTCATCAAACTGGCAAGTAAAATTGTATGTACATATGATCCAGCGGAAGGCCAGGAATGAACACTTCACAATCAAAAGAGAAATTTCAATGGGGCCCATATACACATTCAAATTCCCTGGCTGTTTTCCTGAAGGATCATGTTTTTGTAATTTTTACTTTAATCCTGATTAGTTTACTCACTGTAAACTCAACATCATTTGAGATACTTTAATGTCTAACTAATCTTCACAGATAAACCCTCTTCCTTTGGTCGATGGACCGTTAGTTGAGTAGTTGATGGTGATATTAACACTTAACTAACTAATGTAGAGATCTCAGTGAAATAACCACAGGCTCTGGGTAAGATTTAATGAATTTTATCTAAATTTCAGTCATAAATGAATCCTTATCAGTACAAATTCACAGTGCAAACTCCATGGGAGAGAATATTCAAATAGCAATACATTCAAATCATAGACACATTCAACACATCAATGCATTAAGAGTGGATAGATGTAGAGACAAAAGGCATAATAAATCATACATTTGCAAAAGATATGCAAATTTGAAACAGAATAATAATTACCCAAAAGTGATAATGGAAAACCAACTCTCAGGCCAAAGGGCTGGTGGATGTCCCCTGATGAAGAATCAGGTGACAACGGCTATAGGACAGGATCAGGACAGGGCAATACTTACTAGACTTCTCTATAAACCCGAAGCACCTGTGCGCCTCCCTCTCTTACACTCTCTCCGTCCTCGATATTCTTCCCGAATCTTCAATCTAATTAGGATGTAATTCAGGTATGAATCTTCCCAGTCTGCTCTCTCTTTTCCTCATCAGCAACACTTCTCGCCTCTATCTCTCTTTCCCGGTTTCTTGCTCTCCGATCAATCTCCTTGTGCATGCAACAACCACTTAACTTAAGTCACTATAGTTATAGTCTTTATTTCTGTATGTCGCACCCTCAAAAGTTGCAAATATTGATGAAGTACGAACTTGATTGGCCAGGGGCAGGGGAGTTGTCACTCACCTCATGCTGTCATATTTAATTTCTTAATAAACTATTTTGTCTAACAAACCCATCCCCTTTAGCTCAATCATTATTCTGTCCTATTTCCTTTCCCATATATCTAATCTTGCAAAATCAATAAAATTATGGATGCAGCTCCATAGTCGAGGTGAGGTTTCACGCGTCTTTCGTTCTTGGCTCTTGGCAGCCTCTCAATGACACGGTTAGCGGGTCACATGATGATTCTACTGCACATGCTTAGCTTGCCTCCATTTTCGCCGCCATCTTTTTCCCTTCCATGTAATAATAGGACCAAACATACACTATAAAAAAAGGAATCATAAACATATGTTAATTTCTCAAATATGTGATTTTCACTCTTCTTTGCCCACTTCTACTCTATCCCAGGTTATTAACTCTTTCTTTAAGCACACGCTTTAGCAGCAATAGCTCTCTTTAAATTCAGGCAAGCATGCGGTACCTCAAGACTTAATTTTTTTAGTTTCTACGCATGCGTGAGAGTTTTCCCTCTCAAAACGGGGTAGTCACATTACTGTTTACGCAATCTAAGTTCGCACATGCTCAAAAGCATTTTCCAGTTAAAAGCGGGTTGTAGTTGCGTTGCACTTTATTCTTCGTTATTTAAGCATGCATAAAGCTCTCTTCCCACATGTAAATAGTGAGGGCCTCATTTATGATGTTTGGCCGTAGGGAAGCGCAGCATGCCTTCCTGCTGCGCTTCCCTGCGGCAAAAGGAAAGGGCAGGAATGCGCCGTATCTATAAGATATGGCGCATTTCTGTCCTTTTCCCCAGTGCCGGCCCACAATGGGCTGCCTGCGCCAATGCAGGCTCCTTTGCACCATGGTGCAAGGGTGCCTGCATTGCGGGGATGATTATTTTTGTACAGGAAGGGAAACCTTTCTGTACAAAAATACTCACAAGAGGCTTTTCCTCTTTCTGTGTGTGCTGCAGAATGCAGCACACATAGAAAAAGGAAAAACGAGGAGAAATGAAGATATTTCCCCCGTTGCGCCTCCCTATTTCTCGTAAATCTGGGGCAGTGTCAAAAGGCCATGGATGTTGCTGGGAACAACCCCAGCAACACCCATTGCATGCCCCTTTAACGCAGAACACTGCGTTAAAGGGACTGATATTTATCAGGCAGCATTAAGCCTAAAAAAGTGGTTTAGTACTGCCTGATAAATATCACGCAGGCTTCTGCGCCCAACACTGTCACAAAAAGTGACGTTCCTATGGGGCAAGGGGCCTCATAAATGAGGCCCTGTGTGTATATTAATTTAGTTTTCCTTACTATTTCTACTGATTAGTAGTTGTTAATGCGGGATTTCTCCGAGCAAGTTTCATTTTCTTGAATCCTTGCTCCATCACATAAATATGCAAAAGACATGTACTAAAACTCAGTGCTACATTTTTTTCACCTAAAAATGCAGTAAAAAGGTAGATAAATATATAGTTAGTCAGAGTACATAGTGCCCCGTGATCGCACGGCTGCCTCGGAGAAATGGTCTTAAAGTGGCACATGTTTCTTCATGCAGCTGTTGTAGAAGATATTAATAGGCCTGAGTATAGTGTCCAAGATTCCTGAGCTTTTAATAAGTGGACTAGAAATGTTTTAGTATAAAATGTATAAAAATCACAAAAAAAGAGGAAATGTAGGGGTATATTATCAAGGGGTTTTATCTCTGCTTTTTTGGCTTTAAAAGCCAAGAAAGCGGAGATAAAATTATCTCCCTATTACCAAGCTGTCGCTAACACCAGTTAGCGACAGCTAATAGGAGATAGCGACCATCATGGGCCCCACTTTGCATGTCAGTGATATTTATCACTAATGATATGCAAAGTGGGCGTGCCAAGATGTTAGCGACTGGAAACAGTCGCTAACATCGCTATCTCCTATTACCAACTTTTGGAGATATTTGCGCTAAGGGCGAATATCTCCAAAAGCTAACACCTGCCCTGAGCAGTTCTTAGCCATGTTATCCAATGGGAGGTGGATAACATGGCTAAGAGCATTTGCTCGATAATGCATGAATATCGCTGACTTTTCAGCGATATTCATGCATTGCGGGCGTTTTTTATCGCATTTGCGATAAACCTTGCTAATAGCAAGGTTTATCTGCGATAAAAATCGCCGATGTGCGGCGATAATTTTTGTCTCTAAACAAGTTAGAGACAAAAATTATCGCTAGTTGTTGATAATATACCCCGTAGTGTTGACTGCCTAAATACATTGTTGCAGGGACAGACTCTAAGATCAAGATTGTGCTGGTATCAGAGTGGAAAGCAAAGCAAGTATTTAATCATGCCAGTTCTTAAGTGGAATAACAATGAACGCTCCCAGTGATTTCTAGTATTCCACAGGCAGGCTGCAGAGGACAGCTCAAAATCTAAGTGCATGTATTTAGCAACATATGGTCTCAAGCATTACACATTACCCTATCGTCTTGCAATTGAGATAAGAAAGCTTGTACATGCTTTAAGGAATTGTAATGGATGCACTATCGCATAAAATATGGTTTAGGCCTATCTCATCAAATGATTTTTGGATGTACGCCAGCCATAGAATATGTAGGACCTTGTCGAATACCAGACAGTCATTGATTATATCCTTTGTAAGTACCACCTCCTCTTTCCGCCAGATAGATAACCACAGCAAGGGGTGTTTGGTGCAGATAAGCTCGCTGAGATAGTTTAAACCCAGTTTCCTGTTGCACAAATAATAGGAGGCAGCTAATGGGACTGCCAAGATTTCCCTAAGAAATCAGTTATCTTCCCTCTTTGATTGCACAGTCATTTATGACCCAGATTTCGGCCCTGTATCAAGCTATAGGGACACATTGGCCAGCGTATATCGGCAAGAGAGGAGTTATCACCCTTAGCCCGAGGGTCATGGGAGGCAAAGAAGTGATCCAACTGCTCTGGATTATTTTTCTCTGCATAGGGATAGTGTGGGGCCAGGGAGCCTGTTGAGCTGAAGTTAACAGCCAAATAAGACAAGCATTGGCATAGCCAATAGGTCTCGCCTTTGGGACCTTATAAGTGTTTAGTTATCCAGCACAATATCCTTGGTGCAACAACATCAAGTGTTGCATGGCTAAACACTTATGAGGTCCCAAAGGCGAGACCTATTGGCTATGCCAATGCTTGTTTTCAGTTAGATAGTGGTTAATTATTGTCAAATGGGATTTCATTGTTTTGGATCATACCGTGCCAACAGTCATAGTCCAGAATGATTTGCATTTAACTTTTGTTTCATAAGATCTGCTTTGGATTCAATTTGTAGAAAGTGTTAAAAAGAGGCTTGTCTGGAGAATAATATCCACCACAGTGTGATGCCCACCTATGAACGTACCTCCATTTCCCAGGATTTGGCCCACATTGAAGGATATACCAAAGATCCCTTTTAGTGAGTTCATTTGATGAACCAGTAGCTGAACGGATAAATTAAATGAAAGAAATAACGTGGTAGATCCGACTGCTTGTAAGAGTTAGCATCATTTGGAAGATGTGGAATAGGGTAATACAGTTTTAATATGGCTAATAATGAATGTGTCTCTAAGTGGGAAAGAATCGGGCTGTTTGTTAGCACTATCTTTTGGAATGTTAGTGATACAGGAAGGAAGTCCTACTTTATCTGAATTTCCTCCACGGACTGTAGCTGGTACCAAGGTAGGATGACCAAGGATCCTGGATTTGCAGGGACAGCCCTGGTTTCTCAACTTCTGCCCGAGCAATTTTCAGTACATTTTGCACGTCCCTCTTTGCAAAGAGGGTCAACTGGAGAGAAAGAAGCAACATTTCATGTGTTTGCATCCTCCAATCACAGTTTAGTTAAAATGGATGATTCTGTGTGTAAAGGTTGCATTTACTTTCTCTTAGTGCCTCACTGTTGTGTGTTGTATGTTAGCTAATTGTATCCTTCTCATTTGATGCAGATTTGAAGTTCTATTTCTATGTTTGTGGAATGTCCAGGTTTTTGATTTTCAAGATCTTGCCGCCCTATAGGAAGCACAAAGAAGGACTAAGAAATACATATGGGCAATGCGCAAAAGCATTTACGAGTATGGGAAGGGGTACTACAGGAGTACTATTTTACTTACTCTTCCATGTCTTTGCAAATATGCCTCACAATGTCCAACTCTCTAGCATTAAAAGTACAAGAGGGCACAGTCCTTTCAATTTCTACAGTGTGTGTATTTGACATTTTAGATCTTTTGGGGACAATTCACAAGGCATTTAAGAGTACGTGGAAAGGTACTGTATGACTTGTTTTTTACAAACTTACTAGACTTTCTGAAATGACCCCAAATGTATCTGGACTCCATTATTCTCTGATGTTAATACAATACTCTCCAGAGGAACTGTTTATGTTGATTCAGACAGTTGTAAATTTCCTGAAAAAGGCATGGGCTAATGGATTCAGTTAGCCAGTATTACCCATCCCTTGTTCTAGTTGATAAGCTTGCAGAAGACTTATGGAGCGTATGTGCCTTCGGGGTTTGGCAGGCAGCAGCCCACAGTAATGGCTTAGTACAACTTCCAACAGTATATATGCTCTTCTGAGTCTAGCCACTTGAGGCAAAGGAGTCACCATTAAGCAACAGCCATAGTATATGCTCTCTGAGGAACCCTCACAAGAGCGGCAGGGGCGAAAACTCATCAGAATGGGTATTACATTCACATTCAGGTGTGACACTGATGCACTTGCATCTAGCCCCAGCTATATGCTCCGAGAAGTCCAGACAGGAGCAGCAGCGAAGAAACCTCATAGAATGGGTATTATACAACCAAAGTATAAGTTATGTAGAGTTAGTCCGGGGACTACAGCAAATAACCCATGGGAATGGATGTTACACAGCCAGCCACAATATATGCTCTAAGACGTATACCCCGAAATAGCAGGGGAGCCACCCTAGCCCTGATCCAACAACCGAACCTGGACTCCGTGGGCTCATCAATGAGCGCTGGGGGTGGGACTCACGGAAGACATTATTGCCTATCCTGTTTCACGGCCATTCTTTCAAATCCCTTGGCTTCTGTCGTTATTGACTGCTGACCAGTCCCTGCTTGTCCATACTGCTAAACCTGATTGAGGGATTTTATTGATCATGTTTTAAATTATTGTTGTCTGAGGGGCAGAACTTTTAGATTATTGGCCAGTGTGTGTGCCCCCCTGTAAAATGCACTTTAAATGTCTCACTTTCACCTCATTTAAAGTACATTCACAGTGGGGGACTCTCCTCCCCGTAACCAATGCTAAAATGGTTTTGTTCACTCCCATGTCCCATATTTGGATTCGATGCGGATACAGTTTTCCAGTCATGCATTGCTTGAGAGAAATGTTTAGTGTGTTGGTGCATGGCTGAGGAATCACTCAGCGCGTGCTAATGCTGGAAGTTTGCTGAAATAGCGCTGCATTCTGCATTGTCCAGCTCTCAAGTCCTCTGATAACGCTGGCGGAGGCCGTGCATATTTGTGTAGGTTCGTGAACATTGTACCACCTGTCTGGGAGGTGCTCTCGAAGCACTGAACAGGTTACGAAATGAGTCAGAGCTCGTGTCTTTGGGTTCCCCCTGCGGTGTGTTATCAAATGTAATTACACCTTGCTCAGGCGTTCCTACCCGTGTCGGTACATTTTCCTGTGTTTGAACTTTAAGAGGCATGCTGCGGGCCTCTCTGGAGGCCATTCATTCCTGCCTCTGGTATCTGCAGTTCGGCATCAGTAGCGCCATCCTTCGGCTTGAAGGTGGAAGTGTGTTTGTAATTCTTTTCCTGTTAGTGACGTGTCTGAAGCGGTGGTTGTGACGCATTAGAGGACGCTCAACAATGCGTGTGTGACAGTTGCACAATCGACAAGACACTATAACCGAGGGGGAAGTTTTTCTTATCATGCTCCCAATCTTTTGTGGAGGTTCATGTATGATTTGTTTTGCTAAATTTCCTAGTGGCATTTGTATAGTGTGCCTTTCCGTGGACATGTGGCACACTGTTCCGCCCATTTTTGGACTGTGATTGAGTTTAGTGGAATAAAACGTGGACTTTAAGTCTCTGCTGCATTCAGATAACAAGCGCACGTGCCTCACGCTAACAGTGGGAGGGTTTAGGGGAGTGCTGCCGACAGCACACAAAGCGTTTCCCTTGCAGGAGCGAGCCAGAGGCACCATGTGGGTAAGTTAATTACAAACATATGGTGTCAAGCTCGCTCCCGCAAGGGAATCGCCAAACGTGCACGCGTTGCCATTGAAGGCAATGGAACGCGTGCACGTTTTTGGGAGAAAAACCGAAGCGTTAGCTTAAGGTCATTTTCCTATGCAGCACATGCACGTTGTGTAGGCAAGACCTAAAAAAGGGCCTGTACTAGTTAGAGGGTTACGGCGTCTGTAATGCTTGTTGTTTTAACACGCTTGGGATCACAGGACATTATGAATGATTTCACGAAGTTAGTTGTTAACTTAAGCTTGGCAATAAAATGTAAGAAAGAATCCACTAACAAGCGTAACTCATTGGGTGTGCGGGCAATTAATACAGTATTGTCCACATATTTGAAGACTGTCAATGGGACGACGTTTATCCCGGGAACATTAGGAGCACTAGAAATGAACTAAGAGCTGAGCTTATTGATATAGTGAATAAATAGCAAGGGTGGGAAGAATCAACTTTGCCGAACTCACGATACTGATCTCGTTCCATACCGCACCACTTTGCCCCAGCCTGATCCTAGCCTTAGTGTTTTGTGTAATGATGCTAATAAATGACCTCTATTAGCATCTACACCCATCTCTTAAAGGAGTTGCCACATTTTTGTTCTGTTGATGCAGTCAAAGGCCATTGACAGGCCCAAAAAGACGAGATATAAAGCAGACAATTTGGAAAAGAGAGGTCCTACACTGGGATATACAATTGGTGAGGAAGATGAAGTGATCTTGTAAACCTAAGTGTGTATTATGTTTATATAAAAGGAATGAAGTGACTCAATTACAGTTGTACATGTGTATGATTTTAGCAAAGAGGCAAACGTTTGAAGGAGCATGCAGGAAGCACTCTATTGGTATTGACGCGTGATCATCTCAGAGAGGGCAGAGACTTAGTATGTATGCACATTTAATTAATCTAGCACCCAGAAGAAGTGGTTTCTCCAATGAGAGGCAAAGGATTGATAAGGTTGTGACACAAGTTTGTCCTCTACTTCAAATATGATTTAGTCAGCTAAGTGAACATGAAAGCTTCTTCCATGCTCCTTTACTTCCTACTTTCTATTGAATCATGCCCCCCATTGTCTGTGTTTGCTGGCTTGTGCATTGACTGGCAGCATTTGTGTTGTATGGGACTGCTTGGGTGCCAGTATGGTTGCTCTCTGTTTGTTGGTTTGGGTCCCTGACTCCTACTGGCATGCACTGGCATCTTTTTAACAGACTGTGCTTCCTATCGCTCCACGAGGGCCTCATTTCTCACAACGTTTTAGACCGCTTGGCTTACACCATCTTCTCAGTGCTGGTCCTTTTTTGTCTGTTATGCAGAACATTTTCCTCTCCTGTTTCTCCTTGAGTAAGAGACACTTCCCTGACAGTAAGCTCCCTGTTTTAGGGAGGTAATTCAAAATGTGTCTTCTTGTTCACACTGTACAATGCACTTGGTACCCGGCCACTTCCGTGTACACAGACGAGTAAATACACTTATCTTCTTATCCTGAAATCTCAGAGGCATTCAAGGCAGGCGTGTAAGCAGCAGTCAGGATATAATTATGACTCCACAGGTGTTACCATGATCAAACTCTAGTCTGTTTCACAACTACTTTGCAAGCTATGTTTACAGATGTTTATCTTATCAAAAGTTACGCCTGGAAGTGCCCAGGAAAGAGCCTGTGGATCAGCATTCTGAAGAAATGAGCTAACCTTGGCAAAGTGATCTCTTCACACTTGCTCAGACATCTGTCCCTGACTCCAGGGATTAAATTGATGACGATTGGCAGCAGCTCATCCCTAGCATACTCTTGTGTCTTAATCTCATTCACTTGTATAGGTTGTGAGTTTATGGTCCAGACCATCATTTTATGTAAATTAGTGTTTGCATTTGTCCCACCTAAATTTTGGAAACCAAATCATTTATTTGTTTAGGCTTTAATCTCTGTGTTTGACAAGAAATATATTTTGTCATTGTCATGCATTCTTCTTCCCGGGTTACCCGTTACATGATATCTAGCCATTAGTCTGGTACTTTCCGTATGTTTATTTATCTCTGAGTACTCGTTCAGACTTAAAGGGATTGTTAGCTTTGACTCCTGTTAACCAGAAGCCTGAGGAATAACTACCACATCCATATAAAGCCGCAGCTGCAATAATGGCTCACTCTCAACTACTAACTCGGATCACCATAAAATACATTGTGAATTGAACTGTGAATTATTTTATCTCTAAAAGTTGGACTATTAAATAATATTGCAATAGTTTTAAGGTTGAAGATTTATCAATCTGGAACATTTTATATTCTGGAATGGGATGTTTTAGGCAACAAAATTCCCACAATGCTTCAGCATCCACTTTTCATAAGTGGGATAAGAATGTATGACGTTACAACGCATGCCTTTACAATGCAGTTTTTTTTTTTTTCATAACCAATTTTATTATGAGTTCAAGCAAAGCTCAACACAGCCCTCCACAGTCAGGAGGAGACTGTCAACGACAGATAGAAAGAGACACATCATTAGTACAGCATCGAACCCAGCGTTATATAGTGAATGACAGCGAACTACCCCACCCACCCAACCCCAAAAACACCAACCAGCCCCGCCCGCAGCTACCCACCCCTTATCCCACCCTAACCCAGAGCACGTGATCACAGTCCAGCAACATGATATAACCTACAAAGGTGGAGCCGGCCAGCAGCCTAGAGTGCGGGATCCACATCCAGCTGTAATGCATCATCAATGTCCACGGGGGGGTCAAGGAGCAGGCCCCGGTATTCCGCCCACCGTTTCCAGATTTTGTAGTGTTTGCGGGGACATCCCCGGGCTTCAAAAACAGGCTGCTCTAGTCCCATGAGGAAGTCCAGGCCCGCCCTCCAAGCCCCGATTGGGGGGGCGCGCTCGCTCTTCCAGGCCTGTGCCAGGTCTCTCTTTACAATGCAGTTTTTACATCACAACATCCTTTACAACGCATTCTTTTACATAGCATGCCATTACATCGCATTTTCAGAAACTACCTTTACAACGCATTCCATTACATCGCATTATACCTTTACCATGCACACCATTACATTGCATTTAAGGTAAGTGTTGGATAGTATAGGGGTAATAATTACTATTCTAACTCCAGGAGCGCAACAGTAGGGTAAGTGCTGGATCGTGTAGGGGTAAAAATTACTATTCTAACTCCAGTGAGTGCAACACTAGGGTAAGTGTTAGATAGTGTAATGGTACTAAGCGTTGTAATGGTATTCGTTGTAATGACTTGTGATGTAATGCCTTTGTTGTAGTGACATGCATTGTAATGACATGCTTTGTAGTGACATGCAATGTAATGGCTGTCTTGTAATGACATGCGATGTAAAGGATGTTGCAATGTAATGACTGCTATGTAAAGGTAGTGCGATGTAATGACTGCGTTGTAAAGGTTGTTTCCGTGGCATAATGGTACCATTGATGGAATTGTGCACCTGGCTTGCTGAGGATGCCAGTGCTTGTTATGTGGCTTCCCTGAGCTGTTGTTGGTGTTTTTGTTCTTTGGGACTTTGCATTTGTATTATGCACAGAAAATAGTGGTGTATTTCCACAATGCTCTTTCTTTGACTGATTGTTTGCAAGCATTCTCTCCCATCTATGGTGGAAAGAGTGAATGATTCATAGCAGTCTAAATGGGACGCTCTTGGTGCTGAGTCTGAGACTGCAAGACATGCTCTCGCTAGTGCACATGGTCATTGCATCTGGGCTTGGTAGAGGTTTAGAAGAAGAGGAGGAAGTTAGGTAATGTTTCATGTACACATTTGCATATGTGTCCTCATATTGAGGATGGGTGTTTGATGCTACGTTTGTAATTTAAACGAGATGCCCTGGGAGTCACATTCAGTTGGAAAAAAAGTATCTGATAGAGACTATTAGTTATAGATTCCTCACCTTAGAATTATCCCCAGGCGTCAGACTGGATCAGGAGAAATTTTTTCGGAGCAGTACGCCTGCATGTCGATAGGTGGCGTGGGTCGACTGCGTTCGTCATCCTGGTCACCGGGATGACGGTGCTGTATCTACTTAGACACCGCCCTCCCGCGCTGACGTCAGTTCTTTCTTTTTCCGCGCCAACCAGTGCAGATCCGGAGAGAGCAGTACCTCGAGTCACTTTTTGACTCTGTTTTTTTACTTTTGTCAACACCTTTTTTGAGTTGATCGACTCCTGGTGCCTGGAGGGATGTCACGTTGGACCGGCTTCAAGGCTTGTGACTCCTGTCACAAATTGAAGTCGGTCACAGACCTGCACCTCGTGTGCCTTTTGTGCCTGGAGCACGAACAAGACCCAAAGTCGTGCTCCGACTGCCGGGCCATGAACCTGAAGTCTTTGCGGGAGCAGTCCGAAAGCTTCTCGAGGCCCAGAAGTCTGCTCCATGCTGTTTGAGGTCCCGGTCAAGAGGGAGGTCACGGAACTGGTCGCGAAGCCACCACCACCACTCGTCATCGAATGCTTCATCTTCAGGTAAGTCGCAGCACAGGAAGAAGGCAAAGAAACATCGTCGCTCTTCGCGTTCTCCCCGTCTGTCGGTCGACATAAAGCAGGAAGCAGAAGGTAGTCGTCTGGCTCTGCCCGCGGATCCTATTAGGTAGACTCCAGCCTTCCATCCCTTTCAGGGAGCTGAAGAGACCCCTGCCCAGGTTCAAAGCTGTTACGAAGCCTTGCACTTCATCTCCAGGCAACCCGACTCCTCTGGCGCGCACTCTGGCCCCGCGGGCTCGGTTCCGGTGCTGCAGGGCCCCCAAGGGAGCCGGTCAGCCTCGTGACACCTCCTCTGGTGCCGAATCCAGTGGCGACAGCTCCGCCACCTCGGATGCCGGTTGTGTCCCACGTCGGCATCATCTCCGGCCTCCCCCTCGTTGAGGACACGGAGCCAGACTGACATCATCCGACATCGGGACCGGTGTTGACTGGCACTTTTGTACCCCTTTTCCCCCCTTATATTTCCTACTACCCTGAGTAGCTACTAGGAGAGGGTGAGGAGGAGTGGGAGGGGTCTGTGGACCCTCTTGCAGACCAGTTAGAGGAACCGGACTGGAGCGAGGAGTTGGGTGATGTCAGTGGTCTGGATACCTCCCCAGACCTTGCCAGGCTTTCCCCCAACCCTGGCAACGAAGGAGGGTGTGTCTTATGCAGTTGTGTTGCTTAGAGCAGCCGAGGCCCTGAACCTTGAGCTTCTTACTGTGGCGGTCAGGACTAACCTCCTGACTAAGGTGCTTCAGATGGCAGCTGCCTCTTTTGGAGCCCCTGCTGCTGTTCAATGAGGGCCTTACGGACATCCTTCAGGGCCTTTGGTCCAAGCCCAACACAAGGCCTCCTGTGGACAGGATGATTGCCTGATGCCCCGGCCCGGCCCAGGGTGACCACATTTTCCTCTCTTCCCCTCCTACCCCAGAGAGCTTGTTAGTCCAAGCCTCCACGTCCAAAGGCGCATTCCCTAACGCACCACCTGATAAGGAATCCAAGAAGCTGGAGCTCCTTGGGAAGAAGATGTTTTCTTCCTCAAGCTTGGGACTGCAGTGAACACTGCATGTCTATTGGGCTGTTACTTCCACCTGGTGTGGGACACGGTTGCGCAGATGCGGCCACAGTGCTCTCCTGTGCTTTTGCCGAAGGGAGAGATGCAGCGAATTTCGCCATCTGATGTGAGCTGGACACCGTCAACTCACTGGGCAGGATGATTTCCACGTCAGTAGCACTGAGACGCTAAGCCTGGTTGAGGTCCACTGTCTTCTCAGGTGATGTCCAAGCAACGCTTTTGGACTTGCTCTTTGATGGCTGTTGCCTGTTTGGCGACAAGGCAGACATTGCGCTCGAGTACTTTAGGGATTCTAGGACTATGGCCAGATCCTTACACCTCGCTTCCACCTACTGCCCAGTGCAGATTGTTTCTCACCCCTTTTGTGGCTGTGGAAGGGGTGCCCTGCCACGTTCCACCCAGAGCCACAGGCCAGTGCAAGCTGTCCAGCCTCTGCGTGGCCGGGGACGTGGATTCCACCGCCATGGTTCAGGGGGCCAGGGAGCGGGCCAGGCCACCAGCTCAACCTCTGCAGCTGCCTCCAAACCCTCCTAATCCAGCCTTTCAGGCCCATCAAGCGCCATTGGGCAGCAGGATTCGCCATCACCTCCCCCACTGGCAAAACATCACATCAGACCGCTGGGTTTTGCAGATAATCTGAAGGGGCTACCACCCTCCCCTTCGAGACTACCCCTCCTTCCATGCCACCTAAATTCCTTCGCATGTCAGAGGATCACTTGGCCCTTGTACGCCAGGAAGTTGTGACTCTCTTGGTCAAGGGAGCCATCGAGCGTGTCCCTGTGCCAGAAGTAGGTCATGGTTGCAATTCCCACTACTTTCTGGTACCCAGAATGGACAAGGGCCTGCATCCTATCTTGGACCTCAGGGACGTCAACCGGTTCCTCCGGAAGGAGAAGTTCAAGATGCTCACTTTGGCTCAGGTTCTGTCTGCTCTCAACACAGGAGATTGGATGGTAGTGTTAAACTTGCAGGACGCCTATTTCCACATCCCCGTCCTGCCCACCCACAGGCGTTACCTATGGATCACTGTAGGCCACAAGCATTTTCAGTTCACCGGGCTCCCCTTTTGCCTTTCCAGCATCCCTCGGGTGTTCATGAAAGTGATGGCAGTGGTCGCAGCTCATCTGCGCAGATCAGGGGTTCCAGTTTTCCCATATCCGACGACTGGCTGTTGAAGGCGGGCTCGCCCCAGGCTGCCCAGACTACGGCGCACCTCCTGCAATTGCTGGGGTACTCTATCAACGTGATGAAGTCACACCTTAGTCCCTCTCAGAAGCTCCTCTTCATTGGAGCGGTTCTGGACATGATGGCGTTTTGGGCCTATCCTCCTGAGCAGCGAGTCTGGGATATTCAGGCTATGATTCTGATCTTTCAGCCTCTATCCTGGGTTTCAGTCAGAATGACCCTTAGGCTGCTGGGCCTCATGGCCTCCTGCATCCTGCTGGTGGATCCTGCCTGGTGGCATATTTATTTATTTGGTGTTTTATATACCGCAAACATGACCCTAATAGGGTATCTGAGCACTTTACATCTGCAAATCTTTCAGCTTAGAACATCACGGACGTCATGCCGTTTCAGTAGACCTAATCAGTGTACAGCAAGTTACTAGAAACAGTTATGCTACAAAGTTATAAATTAATTGTACATTGATATGTGAAAAAACATTTGTGCTTGATAATCATATTTATAAGGCCAAAATGAAATTAGAGGTTGAAGTGTGGTAGCGTGTGTATTGAACAAGAAGGTCCTTTGATAATGTCAAGTCTGCTGGATTTATGGAAAGAATTTGCTCATAATAAAGTATTTTACTGCATTTTTAAAAGCAGCGATTGACAAGATTTGTCCAATGTTAGGGGGAGAGCGTTCCAAATTCTTAGTGTTACGCCAGAGAAAGCTCGGTCATAAGTTCTTTTCTTTCGGAAGAGTGCCGGTTTCAGTAATAGATCTCCATGACTCCGGGACACCCTGCATCCTCCTGATAGAGTGATTTTCTGGGCTAGGTTCATTGGTGAATTGCTTTGTGAGTGATACATGCCATTTTGAGTTGTATTCTTGCTTCGAAGGGCAGCCATTTGAGCACTTTCAGATGAGGGGTTTTCTGGGCCCAGTTATAAGTCTTGTGGCCGCTTTGAGACAGGTTTTTAGTGGTGCTGTTGAAATTTCAGGAAGACCAGCTAGTCTGTGCAACCATACTCGATCCTTGATATGACTAGTTCCTGAACTGCTGTTTTAAGGTCTGAGTTATTTTTTGAACGGTTTCAGTTTCCTGAGGTAGCTTAAATGGAAGTGGGCGTTCTTTGTCATCATGGTATTATGTGCAAACATGTTCAGGTTTTTATCTAGCATAATGCCCAGGGATTTTGTTGAGTCTACAATCCTCGGAATACAGTTTATCGCTGTGATTAGTTTGGTTCACTCCACGATATTCATAGCGCCTTTCTGGGGGGGGAAATCAGAAGGAATTATGTTTTCTGTGGGTTAAGCTTGAGGTGATTACTCGTTAGCCAATGGACGGTTAACTTTATTGCCTGGTTCATGATACCGATCTCTTCTATTGATGAATCTTGATGTGGAAGGAGATGTTTGCTTGCTGTAAGATTTCTGTGAGTGCCTCTACATACAAATTGAATAGAGTAGGGGATAGTGTTGAGCCCTGTGGTGCTCCGATACCATTTCTGGATGAAGCAGATAATGTTTAGTTTACTCAGAATTTTTGCTATCTGTTTTCTAAGAATGAACTAAACCACTTTATGACTGTACCCTCTAAGCCCATCCTTTTTCCCAGGCGATCTAGTATTTTGGTATGGTTTGCCGTGATGCATGCCGATGAAAGTTCAAGCAGGATTAGGAGACAGATTTTGTTGAGGTCGAGGGCCAGTAGAGCATTGTCCACGATGTGCAGAATTTCTGTTTCAATGCTATGGTTTGGTCTAAATCCTGATTGAGATGCGTGCTCTGCAGTGGGACCTGAAGTTCCAGTGGGCACAGCATCAGGGGAATCTTTCTGATTGCATCAAGATCTCGGAGGGCACTGCGCGCCAGCTGCAGTGGTGGGTAACGAACCAGGATTGGGTCAACGGCAGATCCCTCTCCCTTCCCCAACTGGAGTCTGGGCTCCACATCGACCTTCTGGAGCTCCGTGCAATTCATCTTGCACTGAAGCCATTCCTTCCCTCTGTGCGGGGAAGAGTAGTGCAGGTGTTCATGGATGTTAGACCTTGCACTGTTGGTGAGGGTCTCCCTTCCATTTTCTGCTGTTGCTTCATGTAATTTTACTGTTTATAGATGCTTTGGGCACTGTGCCACTGCTATTCAGTGCCACAGTGCAGGTGCTCCTGATGAAGCAAAGCTTCGCATATTTTGCGGCTTGCCGAAATCAAGAACCTCATTTATGTGTAATAAGGTAACCCGTGTATGTTTTACTAACGTTTATATTAAGTTTGAGTAAAGTTTGAGACGCTTGCCTATGTGTATTTCTAATGAAATTAATCTATGTCCTCTAAAAATGGCCGCCGCTTGTATTTTAGTTACTGCGCATGCGTCAGCCACACTCACGTGTCCTGACGCGTCTGCAGAAGTGGAGGGAAAGTTATGCGCATGCGTAATTCATAGCTGTGCTTATCATGTGGTACTGCTCGTGCCACTGCTCTTGTATTTCGTCTAAATGTAGCTAACATTTAAATTGCATAAGTTTATTTCTTGATGATGAGTTAAAAGTACAAACCCTGCGATGTGTTTTCATAATGACATTATTATGTATTAATTTGTTTTCGCTTACTTTTCATGTACCGCGGGCAATGGGGGTCTGAGTGAGAGGAG
This sequence comes from Lissotriton helveticus, assembly GCF_964261635.1. Taxonomy (NCBI): domain Eukaryota; kingdom Metazoa; phylum Chordata; class Amphibia; order Caudata; family Salamandridae; genus Lissotriton; species Lissotriton helveticus. The sequence goes on along the minus strand of NC_136068.1, from coordinate 282,983,626 downwards.
AGCCATATTGGAGGTCCCTTCTGCGCCTGTGCGACATTCGGCAGCACGAGGGACCTTGGCTGATGGAACCTAGCCAGCTGGCAGTGATGGGCGAGATGCTCCTGAGAAAGTCACCTCTGCCCTGCGAGAACAGCGAATGTGGCTTCTTATATGTTACATTGTATAGATGTGCTACTGTTAGCTCATGGGAACCCAAACATGCTAGGCGGTCCCAAAATATGTAAATGAAGGCTTCAAATCGCATATTGTGATTGGTGTGTTACCCAAATCCTACCTTAGGACCAATCGAAATTGAGGGATTCTGACACTTTGCAACATTGGGGGGTGGTACACTGTCCCAAAACTGTATATCTACCCTGGGTTCACCTAGTGAACCGTCCGACTTGTCTGGTTTAGCTGACCTGTCACTGACCCAACGCACTCAATAGGTGACTGAAAATACAGAGAGCTGCGGAGCACTCTGTCCGAATTTGACCATAGACTAAGGTTTTACTGAACCTTAAAGTGCTGGCAAGGCACTTAGCTGGGAGTTCGCTGACCCAATCGGGGTCTTGATCGATATCTGCAGAGCGGGTGGAGCGCAGGCGTTGCTTCCTAACTGTGGGTTCCGGTCCTGTCCTGAAGAGGGTCCTGTCCTGAGGGTTTGCTGTCCTGTCCTGAGGTCCTGTCCTGACTCTTATTCCGAGGGTATCCTGTCCTGTCCTGGGTGTCCATTCTGCACCTGCTGTCCTTTGAGGGGTATCCTTCCTTGAGGGTTTCCTGACTTTAACTGACCCGTGGCCAGGGTTTGGTTTCCACACCTTTCTAGGTAAATACTGCTCCGAAATCTCTTGAAATTCTTGCACCTTCTGAATTTCTAACTTTTGCTTCAATAAAGTTCAACATTGCAAATGTGATATTTTCCATGCCTTTCCGCAACTATTGAAAGTCATTTAAAATTTTGCAAGGTATTTCTATGTCTTCTCATTTGTTAGAAATTATATTTTGCATAGCAGTGTGTCATTTCCTGATATGGTCTAGAACTTCGTTGCCTAGGTTGTTCAAAGGCCCTTTCACCTTAAGTGAAGCGTGTTATTCATTATAAGTTCTTCTATAATCACACACACTTAGTCTATCACTGTTTTAGATAATACTGACCTGCATAAGTATCTTTTCTCGTTACATTTTATTAGTACTTTGATGATTACTCTGCCATTATTTCTTTATGCATATGTGATTTACATTTTCTTGGTTATTGATTGCCTTATTTTACTGTATCTCATGCAAGAAAATATTGAACTTTAGATAAACATTTTAAAAAACTTCCAGTTGTCCGTGGTCATTTACACAGTATTTTGAATGTTATTGGTTGGGTTTGTATTTTGTTGCCTTTCCTTTACAGCTAGCTCCCTGATTCATTGTGGTCATTAGGCACCTGCATCGGTGGATGGTAAGTCGGGTGCACTGAGAATTGGTAGCAGGGAACACACACACACCAAATTGGTAGAGCTCGTGAAGTCACCTGATCGATGTATATGGTGATTTGAAAAGTATATGGGCCCTGAAGCCGGAAACGGCGAAAACTATTGGTCGGGTGGCCTCGCGCGCTCTATCAGTTTTTCTGGTAGATCAGAGGATGGTTAGGGACTAGTTGAGAGTAAGGCAGGGACTAGTTAGGCTAGTTAAGTCGGAAGCTGCTATTATATTAATGCTGCTACAAGAGCGGCTGTTCTGAGGGAACTGATCACTCTCTTGTGAATACGCTGCTGAAATTTATGAATTACTGTATTGTCATTATTCTTGTTCTTATATTGTTATATGTACTAATCAATGCATTTGTAAATCGACTTGTTAAGTGTTGTCCGAACTCCCCGGGGAATTGAAAGGGCAAGTGGTGAATAGAATCCATTGTCCTGAGGTCACAGGTTCGAGGAAAGTTAGGTGCAGGTTAGGATAACCGGGAAGCACTAACTAGGGTTTTCTGAATACATGTGTGAATAAATGACAGTAACGGGGTTCATTGGCAAAATTCCCATAGTGGCGTAACCTAGTAAGGGTCACATCGGAAGAGTAGCAGGTTCCTCGGAGCTAGCGTGAAAGCAGAGGGGTCCGCTGAGAAACCTTAAACTCGGAACATATCCCGGAAAGAAGTGGATGAGTTTAGGGGAATAACAGGTTCACCGATGCTAGAGTGAAGGGTAGGCGGAAGAGATCTGCCCGCAGCAAGTGAAAAGTAAATGGAAGTAGTTTACTTGCAGTAATAGAATTCTATCTCTGTCTAGACACTTGAGCACTGTGGCGAATGTGTATTTGTTGTAAAATAACCAAGCACTGAGCACTTTAAAAGTAAGAAAGTTTCCGTTACCTTGTGAAGGGAGGGAGTCAGTCGAGAAGCGCCTCTGACGTCACTCTGTGCCGCGCTGGGATTGGTAGAAACAGCGGGCGGGTAGCGGAGCTGAAATTGTAAAGGAGGGGTGAGCGCCGGAGCGTGGGAACTGTCTCACGAAGGGGCCGCGCACCCATTGGCAGAGCTTATTTTGTGTCGCGCACCCATTGGTTGCACGAATTTTCTGAAGCGCATTCTGATTGGAGGTAGTTTGTAAACAAAGTTAGCGCAGAAGTCGTATGTGGCACTCGCGGACTACAGAGACGCGACCTGATCCAAGGCATCTAGGGTTTGAAAGGGATCAGTGGAAGGCTAACAGATACGATATTATGTACGGAACCAAGAGAAAAATGTCCCTTGTAAATAAGGTGAAAAATTATTTTAAAACGGACAAACCCATTAAATCTAGGGAAGGTGTTCTTGTCCCAGCACCCAATACTCCTGCCTCATTCATGATGTTTGACCGAGGGTACAATACCTGTGTGTGGCTGGAGAATTGGGTGAAGTACACAAAAGATGACGGAGTATTGGCTTTTCCGTTAGATGGTACTTTCAATGGTAGGATCTTATTTAATTTAAGAACCCGAATGAATGAACTGCATCCCAGACCGAGACTAACGCAGTATGAAGCATTAGAGGAATGGGAGATTGAGGCTTTTGAAAGAGAAAGACCCCGAATGGACAAGGGTTTGACCAAGTGGTACCCCAGGCTGAAACAGGAGTCCAGGGATAAAAGGATGAAACAGTGGAGGCAGAGCATGATTGTTGAGGGTCTGTTTCCCATGATGCCGGCATGTCATAACCCTGAAGCGGGGGGGAAAAGTACTGAAAAATGTAAGCATTGGGGGGCCCTAGGGGATTCAGATGATGAACTAATAGATGACATCTGTACCAGAAGTCCGCCACCTTACAATGAGGGAACCCGACCTTCCAGTGTAGGAGATGTTCCCCGACGCCCCTTCCAAAAGGAAGAAGACAGGTCCCTGGGACTGGGAGGGGGTGGTCAAGTATTACCCTATCCTGAGAAACCCGAACTGGCGGAAACAAGGGATATATATCCCAAAGTGCCCGCAAGTCAGGAAGAAAAATATTCACGTACAAAAACTTTTTTCCCCAGACCCTTGTATGAAAGCGAAGAGAAACCATCGAATTCAGGACTGCCTTTTGTTCAACCTCCATATGGGGAAGAGCGCAGGTCCTTTAATACTGGAACTTTATTCCCGAAGCCAAATTATGGTGGAGGACCAAGTGAAACGCATCCTACTGCCCCGAGTTTTACTCCTCCGCCTACTGCCCCGAGTTTTACTCCTCCATTGACCCCACAGATATTACATGACACAACTCTAAGAAGGGTACTAGTGGAAAAGGAGCAAGAGGCTCTAGCTAGACAAAGAACAGAAATAATTCAGAAAATTTCTCAGATAAATACCAGTCCTGAGGCATTGACTATTCCAGTAACTATTGGACCGGTGGTCCCGTTATACGGAAATGGTCAGGGAAATCCGATTACTCCAGTCATGACCCCAGTCATAGCAACCCCGAGACAGGAACCAATCATCATAGATGATCAGTCCAGTGAGTGCGAGTCTGAAGTTGCATTCTTGGAATTGCCAAACAAACAGACCGCAAAGGGAACACAGCTGAGGTATAACCCTTTTAATGCAAAGGAAATTAAATTAGAGACAGCAACAGGTACTAGGAATGTCTCTCTGGTAACTCCGGATGAAATTGAGAGTTGGAGTCGTGAATTAGAAAAGCAGACTCCGCAAACAAAGCCTTTAGACCTCTACAAGCTGAGGGTTGAAATAGAAGAATTAATGGCAGGAAATGTGGGGTTGAATCGATTGAATACCTACTCTGAGGAAGAATTGTCGTTCATATGTAAAAGCTTTACCAGGAACACCAGAGTGCTCCATGAAAAACTGACCGAAACAGCAATTAGTATGGGGGTAGATATATCAAAATCCAAGCCCTTACAGAAACCATACAGAGCAGACTTCTCAGACAAGGATATAGAACATCTGAATGTGGCCGGAAAGAAGCTACAGATTAAAGAATTAATGGGGGTACTGCAGAAATGGGGAGATGTGGAAAAATGGAGAAGCAGGTGGGCGAAAAAGAGGGAAGAGGTTCGCTCCCGACAAGTGACTCCCGAGTTTGCTTTAAGAGAGGTAGAAAAACCTGAGCAGTTATGCCCCATGCGCGAAGTTCCAGGAGGGAAATATGTGCATGTCCCCTGGTCTAGGCAGGATATTGTGTCCTTCACGAACGATTTTCCAAAATTAAGAGAGAAACCAGTTGACTGGTACCGGCAAGTGGAGAGGTTCGTGAAGGTACAGAAATGTCTGTGGAAAGACCTGGATGGGTTTTTCGACATTGTGGTTCCAGTAGATTTATGGACCCAGTGTAAAATAAACATAAATTGGCCCAGTGAAGAGTATCCCAGAGACAAGGACACAGGGGAGCCATCAAAGGAAGTCATGCGAAAATATGAGCAGGTAATTCAGCACTTGAAAGAAAAGGTGCCCGCCAAGGAAACTGATTGGACAAAAATAGATAGAACAACACAGGAAAGGGACGAGACAGTGCACTCCTTCTATGAGAGGTTATTGCAGGTATTTAAAACATACAGTGGTATTGACAACATCGACCTGAAGGATATGACACACTTTATTTACAGGTTTGTAAATGGTTTAAGACCTGAAATTTGTCAGTGGATAAAAGACAATAAAATCTGTTGGCATACTAAGAAAATGGATGAGGTCCTGCGGTACGCTAAGTACTGCGAGGACGAGATGGCAGAAAAGAAAAAGGCCCTTAAGGAGAAGGTTATGTGGGCTCAGGTGAAGCTCGCAGAACAGCAGGAAAAACAATTGAGTAACATGGTTAAAAATGCTGAGAACAAAAGTCCTGGGGGAGGGGGTGGAGGAAAGCCCCGGCCCAAATTTAGCAGGGAAGAGGCTATGAAAAAATTTCCCTGCCATCAGTGCGGCGAAATTGGACACTGGCGAAACGAGTGTCCCCAATTAGTCGATGTTAATGAGACAACTCCTGATTTAATTCCACAGACGCAGAAAGAAAGACCAAGAAAGACTCAACCCCAGGTAAAAACAGTTCAGGTGCCTCGAGCACCCAAACAGGTATACAGGGGAAGACAGGCAGAAAATGAAGAGATAGAGGTTTGGGAAAGCGGGGAGAACAGAAATACAGCAACTTCGCAGTATCTGCTGAATGATACCTTCCTTTGTAATGATCAGGACTGACGGGGCCTGAGAGGGGAGGACGAGGAGTGCGTACTTGGCGCTTCCTTGCCGGTAGACCAGTCTGGACCATATATTGAAGGAAAAGTTGACGGAAATGATGTCACCTTTCTGTTGGACACTGGCGCTACCCGTTCTACTGTAAGAACAGTAGACGTTCCAAACCTGCCCCTCTCGGGAGAAAACATCCAAGTAGTAGGTGTATCTAATCAATTGATTAGTACTCCTGTTACCGAACCAATGGAGATTTCAATTGGAAATTTTAAACAGATGCATAGATTTGTAGTCTGTGACACCAGTCCAGTAAATTTACTGGGACGTGATTTGCTGTGTAAAATGAACTGTACCATCTTTTGCACACCAAAGGGTGTCGAAATACAGACCCCAGATGAAGACGGCATTTATAAATTATTGTTGCTTAGACCTGACTCAGAACTTAAAAGATTGACCCTGCAGGACTTGCCCCAAGAACTACAGGAAGCCGTAAAACCAGAAGTGTGGGATTTCACTGGAAAAGATGTGGGTTTGATGAAAGATGTGGACCCCATACAAATAGCCATCAAAGACAATGCAGTATATCCTAACACTAGGCCCTACCGAATGAATGCTGAAGTGAAAGCAGGTGTCACTCTGGAGATACAAAAATTATTGGAAGGAAACATCATACAAGAAGTGATGAGCAGCCCATGCAACTCACCGATTATGGGCATCAAAAAGCCTAGTGGCAAGTATAGGGTAGTGCAGGACCTGAGAAAGGTTAACAAGATTGTAGTTCCTTGCTGCCCTATTGTCCCGAACCCTGCAGTAATTCTGTACCAGATTCCTTGGGATGCTGAGTGGTTCACTGTGATTGATTTGTGTCATGCATTCTTTTCGATACCCCTGCACCCCGACAGCAAATTTCTTTTCTCATTTGCCTTCGAGGGTCACGTGTATTGTTGGAACCGGGTCCCTCAAGGGTATACAGAGAGCCCCTCTATCTTTAATCAGATCTTGAAGAAATGTCTAGAGACTTTGATATTACCTGGGAACTCTGTATTAGTGCAGTACATAGACGACCTTCTATTGGCGTCTAAAAGTCACAGGGACTGTGTAGTTGACACCATTGCTCTCCTAAATCACCTGTGTGAGAAAGGGCATAAAGTGTCCCCTGACAAACTACAGTTCTGTGCGAAATCAGTGAAATATCTGGGACACCAGATAGAAAAGGGTGTCAGAAAAGTCACTTCAGAAAGAGTGAGAATAATTCAAAAGATGCAGTTGCCCCGTACTCAAAAGGAAGTCAGAATGTTCCTGGGTGTTTTAGGGTACTGCAGGCAGTGGATTCTGGGATTTGCAGCCTTAGCCAGGCCCTTGATAAAAATGACCACGAGAGGAATGCCAGATGTTGTACAGTGGGATGATGAAAGTCTAATGGCTTTCACAAGACTGAAAAACTGTCTGTGTACAGCCCCTGCATTGGGAATGCCAGATTATTCAAAAGAGTTTGCCCTTTTCTGTGACACTCGCGATAATTGCGCATTGTCAGTCCTGACTCAAGAACATGGCACAACCAGGAGGCCTGTGGCCTATTTCTCTGCCACACTGGACCCAGTAGCTGCTGGGTTACCAGGTTGTCTAAAAGCAGTAGCTGCTACCTGTGCAAGTTTAGAACAGAGTGAGTCCATTGTCATGGGACATCCTGTGACTGTTTATGTTTCACATGGAGTGGTAATTCTATTGACCAGAACTAAAACACAGTATCTCACCCCTAGTCGGCTGACTAAATACGAGAGGATTCTTGTGGGCGCAGCAAATGTAAACATTGTTAGGTGCGGTATTCTGAACCCTGCCACCTTACTTCCTGACCCCTCAGAAATGGAAGGTAGGGATGATGATGAACATGATTGTATTGATCTGACAGAGTTCAGTACCAAGCCACGCCCAGACATAAAAGAAGTACCATTGCCGGAGCATGATAAAGAACTATTTGTGGATGGTTCCTGTCTAAGACATGAATTAGGAGGCTTGAGTGCTGCTTATGCAGTAGTGTCTTTCGAAAAGATTGAACAAGCAGGTTATCTATATAACATCAAGTCTGCACAAGTAGCCGAATTGATAGCCATGATAATGGCTTGCAAAATTGGGAAGGACTTACGCATAACAGTGTATACTGACAGTCAGTACTGTTATGGCGTTGTGCATGACTTTGGCCAATTATGGATGCAGAGGGAATTCATGACTTCCTCAGGTACTCCCATTCGGAATGCAAAGGTTGTTCATGACCTTTTAGAGGCCATCCAGTTGCCCAAAGAACTGGCAGTGGTAAAATGTGCTGCTCATCAAAGGAGCATGGACAGAGTATCACTGGGAAACGATTATGCTGATCGAGTGGCTCAATGGTGTGCCAAAGATCGATATATTATAAATCCAAAACGAGGGGGGCCAGGAACCAGCTGCCAGCTTCAGGTGTTTGAGGAAGTGCCTACATGGGATGAGGTGAGAGAGTGGCAGGAGTCGGCTCCTTGGCAAGAAAGAGAGAAATGGAAAGAGGATGGATGTAGACCGAGACGTGTGGATGGTGTCATCATAGGTCCAACTGGTATGCCTGTGTTACCCCGACACTTGCTTGGCACAATGGCAAGATTAATACATGAAGGATCACACATTGGTAGGGATGCCATGATTCTGGTATTTCAACAGACTTGGTACAGCAAGAAATTCAGGAAGGTAGCAGAGTCCCTCTGCCAGAGGTGCCTGTCATGTCAACAGATGAACCCAGGCAAGAGGACCATGGTTGAACTGAGCAAGATTGGGAGGTCAGGGGGCCCCTTTATAAAAATACAGGTTGATTTCATCACCATGCCCCGTTGTGAAGGGAAACGATATGTCCTTGTCATTGTTTGTGTATTTTCAAAATGGGTAGAAGCTTACCCTACTCCCAAGAGTGACGCACTGACAGTAGCAAAGTGTTTACTAAAAGAGCTGATACCTAGGTTCGGAATACCATACATTATTGAATCAGACCAAGGTGGACATTTCCACAATGAAATAATGGCTGAACTGTGTAAGGCCTTTGGGATAAGGCAGAAACTTCATTGTGCATACCATCCAGAGGCTTCTGGAATAGTGGAACAAGTAAATGGAACTATCAAAAACAGACTAGCAAAGCTGACAGATGCTACTGGCATGAACTGGGTGAAGGCCCTGCCCCTGGTCCTGATGGGACTAAGAAGTGTTCCAGACCGCAAGACAGGCCTAAGTCCCCATGAAATCATTATGGGAAGAGTGATGAGACAAGCATGGGTGCCAGGAAGCAAACTGTTGAGTATTACTGATGATTTGGTGCTTGAATACTGCAGAAGATTGGGTGACCAAGTGCGTTCTATCTCTCGCCAGATTGGAGACGACGGCATCCTTAATCCAACGACTCCTCTCCACAACTTGGTTCCAGGAGACTGGGTCAAAATAAAGAAGCACACTCGATCAAGCTGTCTGGCACCCAGGTGGGGAAAGAAGCGCCAAGTAATCCTGGTGACAACCACTGCAGTGAAAGTCGCAGGTGTTCCCCAGTGGATCCACGCCGGACACACCCAGAAGGTATTGCCAGACAAAGGATTTGAAGAACCAGGGCAACCAGCAGAGGACCCTGAAGAAGCCAGACCAGTAGCAACTGACAACGAGCAGCCCAGCACCAGTCAGGTTGCAGGAACAGCAGACGTTGGCCCAGGAGTAGTTGACTGCGAACTGCCAAGAAACCAGCCTGCTGAAGAAGTCCAGGAAACTGAGCCAGGAGTAGCTGAAGACGAGCTGCCAAGCATATGGCCAGAAGAATGGATACCGATGATTGATCTGACCGAAGATCCTATCAGAACAAGAGAACGACTTAGTGAAGGTAGAGAGTGGACTAGTCAGGAAAAGCAAGGCACAGGCGAAGAACCTCAGCCACTTGAGATCCAAATCAAAACTGAGGAAGGAGAAGGTCAGACAGGGACAGAGCACGTGATTGATACAGATCCAGTGAATAAGACTGAACAAGTACCCGATACTGAACAGGTACCTGAGACTGAACAAATACCTGATATTGAACAAGTGCCGGATACAGAGCAAGTGTTCGATACTCCTCCATTAACTCCTGATGTGGATAAGGGACAGACGAGACATAGAGTAATAGTTCGAGCAGAAGAAAATCAAGAGATCGAAGTGCTTGAACAGGATCAGATAGAGTTAGAAAAACGGGTTCAGGAAACAGAAACAGAAACAGAGACAATTGAAAGCCAAAAACAAAATATTCCTGAACAAGGCCAGATTAGCAACCAGGCAGAAGAATTTGATGCTAGCCCTGGAACTAGTCAGATAAGGGAAGTAGGAGAAGAAAGTGGAGAAGAATTACCACAAGATAAAGAGAACAAGAGAAGAAGAAAAGAAAGTGAAGTCCAAGTACCAACTAAGAGAATAAAGAAAAGAAACAACCTTGAGCCTAGGTTTGTAAAAAGACTAAGACTAAGAATAAAGACAGTGGAAGAAAAACGTGCAGAAGCAAGAAGAAGTGCTCGAATAGCAGAGCAGGAAGAAGACTCTTCCAAAAGAAGGAGTGAGCGAATAAAAAGACAAAACAAAAAGTACAAGTCTCCTGAATGGACACTGGTTTTGGAGGAGCTTGAAGATCTTGATATAACTGACGTGAGTGACGGAGAACCTGTCCCAGAGTACTCAGCTGAAGAGGAAGACGAGCCACCGTGAATTTGCACAAAGTAAGCTAATTGTGTAAAGCAACAAAGAGGGGTTCAAGAGACTCCTTCTGAGCTAAAATGTCTGATTCAACAGTGAATGGTAGACCTAGTTGCAGCCGTTTTAAGACGTGTTGCAAGGTGTGTATATGTAGTATAGTAGTACTGATAGTTATCTGGATAGGATTAACAATTTTCATTCCCTTTGCTGTAAGTAAAGATACTAACATTGTCCCTACTGAAGTTGTAAATACTGACAGTGAAGAGCTGACAACACAGAGTGTAGAAAGACATGAGAGAGCATTGAGACAAACTAAACGAGACTTAGAAGCATCAGATGAGAAAGGACTACATTATCATGGCATGAAGAACAGGACACATTTAAATGTTTTCGCAAACTTGTTAATACACTATGTAGAGACTATGGAAATTGAGGATTGCTATGTCTGCATGAAGCTACCTACTTCGGTGGCTGAAGGCGTGACATACCATCATCTGCCATTAACTTATGGAATTTCCTGTAGCATTTTAGCTAGTTTATTTTACAAAAGGGGACCGTTACAGTATTATTACTCTAACAATGACGTGATCTTTTCTGAACTACCTATACGTGGGAACTTGAATCCTGTACATACCAAAACTGACACCATAAGATATATGGGAGACTACTTTCTGACTATAGGGAACATTGACATAGCAGACGCACACAGAGATAACTTGACTTGTTCTTTGCGTGAGCAGGAAAAGATGTTCCTGAACATGGCAGAGAAAAGGAGAATTAAAATTCAGAAGAAGGCTAATGACGAAAGTCAGAAAAAGCCAAAATGGGCAGAAAACATGGAAGGCACCTCATCTGGTGGAGCGGGTCCTGCTCTGTTGCTGGATTTTGAAAAGAAAGGCAAGCTATGTCTTCACCGCGAGAAGACTAGCTATTATAATAATGTTTTCATTGGTTCCAGTGAATGCGAACATAATTACAAGGTAATTGGAGGTTGGGGTTTCAAAAATGGGTCAGAGCCTGTGTTTCCTGGAATTTATTATATTTGTGGGGACAAGGCTTATTTCAAATTGCCGGATCACTGGTATGGAAGCTGCTACTTTGGCATTGTCTTCCCGAAAATATACCATGTGAATGGGAAAGCTGGAAGCAATGAAGATACTAATGGCTTAGTGCGTAGTAAAAGAGAAAGTATAGGTGAAATTATGGGTAGTATTTTCAGTGCACTGATACCTGGAGTGGGAGTGGTTCTGAACACTCACAGAATTTGCAAATTGTCGACTATAGTAGATGTGCTGTCTACTGAAACAGCTCATGGATTCCTGCTGGTCAATACTGAAATGGTTGCGATCAGATCAATGGTTTTACAAAATCGACTTGCTCTTGACACCTTATTAGCGAAAGAGGGCGGAGTCTGCCGGATGTTGAAGGCGCAACATTGTTGCACTTATATTCCGGACAAAAGTGTACAGATCAAAAGATATGTGCGAAACATTACTAATTTGGCAAAGGAACTCAAACCACTCGAGGTTGATAGTGCCTGGAAGAGACTGGTAGATGGTCTCTCAAATGTAGGTCATTGGCTTGCTGGCATAGGTAAAAGCTTATTATTCAAAATTCTGATGCCTATTGGTATTATAGGTTTTATTATACTTTCCATTTTCTTATGCTGTAAATACCGCAAGCGCACCAGAAAGCACGAGGTTAATGCAAGAGGGGTGAAACGAAGTGTGGATGAGATTGAATTAGAGGAAGTGAATGATCAGATATACAAAAAGGTGAAGACTTCTCACCCTGCTAAAACTGAAAGAGAAAAGCTAGAACGGTTGCTGGAAGAAATAGAACTTTATAAAGTGTGAAAGAAAGTTGGCATCTGGTTCCATTATAATTTGTGATGATAGTAGATATCATCAAAGAGGGGATTGATGAAGCAAAGCTTCGCATATTTTGCGGCTTGCCGAAATCAAGAACCTCATTTATGTGTAATAAGGTAACCCGTGTATGTTTTACTAACGTTTATATTAAGTTTGAGTAAAGTTTGAGACGCTTGCCTATGTGTATTTCTAATGAAATTAATCTATGTCCTCTAAAAATGGCCGCCGCTTGTATTTTAGTTACTGCGCATGCGTCAGCCACACTCACGTGTCCTGACGCGTCTGCAGAAGTGGAGGGAAAGTTATGCGCATGCGTAATTCATAGCTGTGCTTATCATGTGGTACTGCTCGTGCCACTGCTCTTGTATTTCGTCTAAATGTAGCTAACATTTAAATTGCATAAGTTTATTTCTTGATGATGAGTTAAAAGTACAAACCCTGCGATGTGTTTTCATAATGACATTATTATGTATTAATTTGTTTTCGCTTACTTTTCATGTACCGCGGGCAATGGGGGTCTGAGTGAGAGGAGAGCCATATTGGAGGTCCCTTCTGCGCCTGTGCGACATTCGGCAGCACGAGGGACCTTGGCTGATGGAACCTAGCCAGCTGGCAGTGATGGGCGAGATGCTCCTGAGAAAGTCACCTCTGCCCTGCGAGAACAGCGAATGTGGCTTCTTATATGTTACATTGTATAGATGTGCTACTGTTAGCTCATGGGAACCCAAACATGCTAGGCGGTCCCAAAATATGTAAATGAAGGCTTCAAATCGCATATTGTGATTGGTGTGTTACCCAAATCCTACCTTAGGACCAATCGAAATTGAGGGATTCTGACACTTTGCAACATTGGGGGGTGGTACACTGTCCCAAAACTGTATATCTACCCTGGGTTCACCTAGTGAACCGTCCGACTTGTCTGGTTTAGCTGACCTGTCACTGACCCAACGCACTCAATAGGTGACTGAAAATACAGAGAGCTGCGGAGCACTCTGTCCGAATTTGACCATAGACTAAGGTTTTACTGAACCTTAAAGTGCTGGCAAGGCACTTAGCTGGGAGTTCGCTGACCCAATCGGGGTCTTGATCGATATCTGCAGAGCGGGTGGAGCGCAGGCGTTGCTTCCTAACTGTGGGTTCCGGTCCTGTCCTGAAGAGGGTCCTGTCCTGAGGGTTTGCTGTCCTGTCCTGAGGTCCTGTCCTGACTCTTATTCCGAGGGTATCCTGTCCTGTCCTGGGTGTCCATTCTGCACCTGCTGTCCTTTGAGGGGTATCCTTCCTTGAGGGTTTCCTGACTTTAACTGACCCGTGGCCAGGGTTTGGTTTCCACACCTTTCTAGGTAAATACTGCTCCGAAATCTCTTGAAATTCTTGCACCTTCTGAATTTCTAACTTTTGCTTCAATAAAGTTCAACATTGCAAATGTGATATTTTCCATGCCTTTCCGCAACTATTGAAAGTCATTTAAAATTTTGCAAGTTATTTCTATGTCTTCTCATTTGTTAGAAATTATATTTTGCATAGCAGTGTGTCATTTCCTGATATGGTCTAGAACTTCGTTGCCTAGGTTGTTCAAAGGCCCTTTCACCTTAAGTGAAGCGTGTTATTCATTATAAGTTCTTCTATAATCACACACACTTAGTCTATCACTGTTTTAGATAATACTGACCTGCATAAGTATCTTTTCTCGTTACATTTTATTAGTACTTTGATGATTACTCTGCCATTATTTCTTTATGCATATGTGATTTACATTTTCTTGGTTATTGATTGCCTTATTTTACTGTATCTCATGCAAGAAAATATTGAACTTTAGATAAACATTTTAAAAAACTTCCAGTTGTCCGTGGTCATTTACACAGTATTTTGAATGTTATTGGTTGGGTTTGTATTTTGTTGCCTTTCCTTTACAGCTAGCTCCCTGATTCATTGTGGTCATTAGGCACCTGCATCGGTGGATGGTAAGTCGGGTGCACTGAGAATTGGTAGCAGGGAACACACACACACCAAATTGGTAGAGCTCGTGAAGTCACCTGATCGATGTATATGGTGATTTGAAAAGTATATGGGCCCTGAAGCCGGAAACGGCGAAAACTATTGGTCGGGTGGCCTCGCGCGCTCTATCACTCCCTATGGTAAATTGATGTATGTATTAGTGATTCCATGATTGGCACTGGTTGTGCCACCCACAGAAGCAGCCTGTAAAAGTGTGTCCCCGGTCTACTATAGCAGAGCCTGTGTGCAGTCTGGTACTTCCATGTTGACTGGGCAAGTGCACCCACTTGCCAGTCCCTAAACCTTCCCTTTTCTGCATATTAGTTACCCCTATGGTAGGCCCAAGGACAGGGTGCATTGTAGGTAAACGGAAGGACATGCTCTGATGTGTGTGGCATGTCCTAATAGTGAATTACAGCCCTTTTCGTTTTTCACTATTGCAAGGCTAACTATTCCCCATAGGCCAGAATGGGCAGTTTGATTAATACATCTTATAATCCTAACTGACTCATGGAACTAGGTAGAAATTCGAGTTTAGTATGCCTGAACTCAGAATGATGAAATACATCTTTTAGTAAAGTTGGTTTTAACATTCTGTGTTTGAAAATATCACTTTTAGGAAGTAGGTATTTTCTTGCCTAACTATCCAAACCTGCCTCTGCTAGGTTGTGTATTCCTTGTCTGGAGTTTGAGTGACAGGGGCTGATGGATTCCAGGAGACAGGGTGAGTCGGCACAGGGCTGAATAGAGAGATCTGCATGTAGATGGGAGGGAGGAGTTGCACCTGGGACCTGAATAGGGCTGTGCCTTCCCTCCACAATGCTGGCTCCACATCCTGTGGTGCGCCTGATGTCTCTGCCCTGCACTGTGAAAGGAGAGAAGGAGTCATGTCAACAGAGTGCTCCAGGGCTGTGCCTTTCCTCCACAATGCTGGCTCCACCTCCTGTGGGGCGTCTGATGTTTCTGCCCTGCACTGTGAAAGGAAAGAAGGAGTCATGTAAACAGAGTGCTCCAGAGCTGGTTTGGACTAGGCAAAGGCCCCTCTGCCCTCAGAGGACAAAGGATTTTGGGGTATACATATTGGGACCCTGATCCCAAGAAATTAGATCACTTTTGGACAAACAAAAAGAAACCTTTGCTGAGGAGAGGAACCTGAAGAAACTGAGGAGGGACTATCCCTAAGCTGAAGTGCTGCTTAGGGGATTGGCCTGCAGTGGTTGCCTGACTGCCAAAGAGAGGAGAAAGGGACTTTGTGTACTTTCATCAACTTTTAAGGATCTGCAAGGGCTTGGTGGAACAGAGCTTGCCTCCTACTGAAGTCTCAGGGACAACAGACTTCAACCCCCAGCTCCCCAGAGTTCTTTGGGAGTGCCTGCTGCTGTTTTGGGCCTTCTAAGGGACTGCGTGTTGCAAGGAGCTGGAAGCGCGACTCAAGAGGAAGAAGCGCGTCGACGTCGCTGCTGCTGCCGTCGCATCGTGGATGTCGCCGCTGTAGCTGTCATATTGCACCGCATCGAGAGAAGCGTCTCACAACGAAGAGGAAGCGTGTCGCCATCACTGCTGCTGCTGTCGCATTCTTGGATGTCGCCGCTGTAGCTGTCGTATTGCACCGCATCAAGAAAAGCACCTCACATCCACGGAGAAGCGTGCCGCCATCAGAGCTGCTGCCGTCGCATCTTGAATGTCGCCACTGTAGTTGTCGCATTGTGCGGAAGCGTCTTGCAACGTCAGAGAAGAGTGTCGCAGCCGAAGGTGCTGTTGTCGCATCGCGGAACAAGGGTGGCGCCGCTGCAGCTGACGCATCGAATCGAGACTTCTTGCATCATCCGAGAAGCGTGCTGCATCTGTAAGATCTTCATGTCTTTATTTCTTTGTACCGGAATTTTGCCGCATTTCCATCGCTGCAACACTTTTGTTGTGGAAGCGCAACGTGTAGAAAGGTACATTGACTCAAGTGTCACATTTTAAGAACTGAACAGAACTAAGCTTAAACTAACATTTTAAGTACAATATTGTGAATTTTTGTCGTTTATGGTGTTATGTTAAATCTATATATATATATATTTATATAAAACCTGTGTGGTGTCCATCTGTAGTGTTGTCATTTGATTACTGTATGTGGTCACAAATGCTTTACACACTACCTCTGAGATAAGCCTGTCTGCTCGTGCCAAGCTACCAAGGGGGTGAGCAGGGGTTATTTTAGGAGTGCACCCCCATACCCTGACTAGAGTCAAGGGTCCCTATTTTTCACAAGTACGTACCTGTGCCAAATAGAGACCCCCAAATCTAACAGTTGTCCAAAAGTGCAGGTCCTGCAGGGGTACTAGAGGAACTACATTACAGCTTTGAACACTTCCTACAGAGCACTTGACAGTAGTCTTGAAACAGCATTTCACCTGAAGTGCCCCATTTGTAAATTTGCCGCTGCTACCTACAGACTTTGTACCTTTGCCCCTGCAGCCTACAGGCCACTTGTCATCAACCTTAGATCACTCCATCTCCTAAGCATTAAAAACCTCAGTGTGTGCACTCCTTCGTAAATGGAGGAAAAACTATGCCACTTATCACATTGAATCTCATAGCCCAGAAAAAAACCACTAGCATTATTTTGCTTGCTTTTAAAATCAACCTCTTTTCAAACTCTCATCTCCTATGTAAGCTTTCACCGTCAATGTTTGTCCACGTCATTAACTTGATTACCATTCTTACTGTGCACAGCTGAATGAAACCCCATGAAACCGATCAACATCACTTCCCCTTTTTCATCCTTCTTGATCACCCAGGCACATCTAAAACTGTTTATCACCCACATGAACCTGTCTTTGCTTCATAGACTTAGCATTAGACTACTTTCAGTCATTTCTCTATGACCTTGTGGTTTCAGCATCTTAGTGCTCCTCACTCTCTACTCTCTACTCTCTTACTTGTACCGGTAGTAGTTCCCACAAGGCTAAGTTTCTCTGAGTACTTCATCCGTCCTCCATATCATACTTTCCTATGGCTTTCCCCATCATCTCTTGCTCTAATGAACATGAAACAAAACATTTTACTACACCTGTATAACAAATCCCACAGAAGAACCATCAGAACCACAAATGACAATACTATTCCACACTCTTAACAGAAGCCAACTGCCATTCTAAAAAATCTTTAAACCTTTGCACAACCTATTCAAGCATAAGAGCTAGAATCCTACTCAACAGTTCCCTACAACTAGATGTCTCTCACACACTAGTTGAAAACCCTCTACATTGGATCACCCTGCAGAAAGATAAACTTCACCGTATTTACCCCGGCAGACTATAGACCAATATCTAATGGCTATTTGTTTGGTAAAATATTTGAAATAACTGTTTTTACTCCGCTGTCCAAGTTAACTGAGAAAAATAAATGTATGTCAGACCAACAATGCGGAATCAGTAGAAGCACAGTAATCCCTCACATCCATTTGAAATGACATTAAACTCAGAGAGGACAAGAACATTGTGACTCTACTACTGCTTCTGGAGTTGTCAACAGCATTTGACACTCTCTGGCACCACACACTACCACAAGGACTCCATCATCTCAGATTGTACAGAAATGGTCAAAAGTGGATTGCATGTACCCCAAATAAAAGACTGAGGGCCTGATTCAGAATTTGTCAGGTGGGCTACATGTTGTAGACATGATGGGTATTCCATCCACCTTATTACATGTCTCACATTATATAATGCTGTGAGAAGACAGTTTATTAGATTTGGTGGGCGTGGTCCATCACAAGTAATAAAGTCACCATCTTGTCCATTTATTGGTTTCAGTAATTTACACCCAAGCTTCACCCTTGAAAGCTATGGCACAGAGCAGACAGTCTTAACTTAAAGAAAATCTGTACAACTTTTAGAAATATCAAAGCAGTTAAAAAGTCAAAAACACAACATAATCATTATCCCACTCAAATTTAGAAACGTTGAGTATTTTGAACAAAATCACAGCAAAATGGTAAAAATCCAACATAGGAAACCAAAAATATTAATGCTAGAAGATTTAAGTGAAAATAGTGCCAAAAAGCACAAAGCACCAGCAATGGTCTATGATCATGGTAGAACAAGACCTAGGAGTGACTTCAGACTGACTACAATGGAGCATGGGTTGGCTATACAAACCAGGTACAACCTGGACAGTTTCTGAAATTGAAGTCAAAATCCTTCAGGGGGTAAGACTGCAGGCTGCATCTAAAGCAGTCTTCATGAAGTAAGATAGGATTTGGATGAGGTCCAACTAAAGCCATTGGTTTTGGCAGGAAAAGCTAAGAGTGGGACAATTTGTCCAAGTAAGTTGTCTAGCCAGCGGATAGTTTTGACACCTTTGCCTTTCAAGATTTTGTCTCTTTTCATTGGAGCTTATAATTCTCCAGCTGCGGCTGTATCTGACAATGAGTTCCATGAGGCTGGATACATTTTCATTGAGGGCCCGCTGACCTGAATTTGCTGTTGCAGAGACGTCTAAGCAAGAAAAACATGCTGTGGAGGTATGTCCTGGTTCTCTGGCGGTCTAGGGGTCCAAATAGTTTCTAAGTCCAAGCTTTTCAGAGGTGATAGAAGTACAGTTTGGCACAGTCAAGGAGCCCAGGACCTCAGGAACAGCACTTGGAGATCTAGACTCACACTAGCAGGGGTCACCAGTAGGGTCCAGGTCAGGTGGTTCTGGTCAGCTGGTCATTTCAGATAAAAAGGCAAATAGCTTTGTGATTTGTGTCTTACACAGGACGTCAGCCAACTGACGCTTGGAGTCCACTTCTTTGTCCTGGGGACAAATGGGGGAAGGTTCAGCCCTTGAGGTCTCCTCATAACTCTCAAACAGCAGGTTCAGTCCTTCTTCTGTTCTTCCATAGGTCCAGAGTGTTCATTTCATTTCATTCTGTAAAGATTGCTTGGGTATTCCACATGTATGTATAACACTGTCTAATGGTTGGGGATGCCTCTTGGCCCCTCCCTAAGTAATGGGATAAAAGTCCCCAGGGCTAACACTGCTCACTTTTATAGCAGTTCCTGTTAGTCCTACTGCACATGCTAGAGTTCCCCATACTCTCAGAATCCAAGAAGAACAAACCCTTCTTACTTTTGAAGAGCATTTGTGCCCACCCAGACTTGTGGGCAGTGCAATGAGCAGCCCTGTCCTCCATGGCCACTTCAACCATTTCTTGGGGGAGCTTTTCCCCCACTTCACTTGGTGTCTGCCTGACTGAAAAGACAAAAGTAAGGGCCTCTCTTGGGGTTACCTAACATTTGCTAGTGAAGTGAAGGCCCCTTTAAAGTAAATAAGGTACCAAAGCCCATCCTAATTCGTCTTCTTGACAGGGAAACAATAATACTTCCCCACACCCAAGTCTTTGTCTCTGATCTGGGAGCAGTTTTCACATCTTATCAAGGTTTAATCACTGGGTGGGTTACTGTTGGAGAGGTAAGAAAAACTAGCCTCACGGAGCTTTAGGCAGGAAAAAGGTAACTTTATGAAAGTTTAATTTCCTTAATATCTATTAAATATCCAACTTCACTATTGAGTATGGATTTTAATGAATATTAAAAATAGTTTTTTAATAATTTTTCTAGCTGGTCCCTAACTAGAGATAGCAGACTGAATATCTAATATTGCCTCCCATTTTTTCTCCATGGGCCTTGCAGCTTTGATACAGTTAAAATAGCTTTTGATGTTAATCACTATTATGACATGTTAACTTTAAATTTCTGCATGTCCAACTTTAAAATACTATTCACACCGCCTTGTGGGCTACATGACCAACATAAAGGTAAGTTTCCTCTTGCCTAAAAGCGTTATTTTGACAGTATGGGCTTCCGGTTTTAAATGTGGCATCCAGTCTACAGCAATAGGCCTGAAGTCATGTTTGTTTGATCAGACATAGGGATGGCACAGTAGTGCTGTATTCCATAGGTGCCATTCAACTGTCTATGCCACGGGTGTATCTTGTGCACTACATAGTCTGGCCTTTTAGGGAAGTTAAATATGCTAATTATGAGTTTGCCAATTTGGACATGTTTTACGGATTAGAGTACATGTAGTGGAGCCTGGGTAAAAGTGCCTTCAGTATACAGAGTAAAAAAAACAACAGCATCAAGCCATGCAAAATGGTGGTGGCACTTTCTCACAAATGTATGTGTAATACGATGGATAGCATATCCGTCACATTTGTGAAGGAGTAACCTGAATGCTAAACTCTAATTCAGACCCAATGTTTGGTGTACCTATCACAGTTGATAGTTGACCCAATAATGTTGTGTCCCATTAGATCCATCCCATCCCGTCTAATATTTAACAGTTACTAATCCCTTTACCAAACCTGATTAAAGTCTTCAACCCCATCTGTTACACTGAAGGAGATGAAACACAAATTATTCTGAAAATAGATGTCCAGGAAGAGTTTTGCAAAGCAAGACTATATGGCTTCCTTTACACCTTAAACACATGGATTGTGAGTAACTACTCAGAGCTCAGCTCTGCAATGCAAAGAGATAAATCATAGCCAGTACACAATGGCAACAAAATACCTTGTATTGGTAAAGCAGACCATGGTGGGTCTCTGATTTTGTGTGTTACAATGTTATAGCTAATTAAAGATTGATAAGGTCAGAATCAAATGAGAATTGATAGGATATACAGACAAATTACTTGTTTGACGATGATAGTCAAAAAATCTATACGTGAGAATAAATACAAAAAAATCTATTTAAAGTAATGACCTCTCTAGTAGCAATTGATGGGCTCAACCGGTTATGCAAAATTAAGGTTGTGGTGTGTATTTACCCACATAGCCCCATGGTGTCTGCTGGAATATTTGCAGCAATAATGTTAGATTATAGACTCCTATGAGTGTGATAGTATTGATCCACATAAGGTTCATGTAGCCTTTCTTTTGTTCAATGCAAGAGTTTTGATGAAAAAGTATTTTTTTTCTTCTGTACTAAATATGTGCTGTCTTAAAGCCAGAGGGTGATTGGCCGCTAAAATCAACTATAACAATGGTAAGGAGTCATGTTGTTTATCTCTGCTCTTCATCCAAGTAGCCTTACATACCAATGGGTTGACCCAAAAAAAATTAGAAGGACCTGTGTAGTTTATGATACGTGACAACAGTGATCCAATCGGAGAGATCCACTACAATGGATAAGCTTCATCCAAGTAGGCCATTCATTCCATTGTCATAAACAGATAATAGACTAATCTGCTACTTTGAATGTGTAGATTGTTGGAGCAGCGAATCACCGTCTGACAATAGTCCTGTACTACTTCCTTCACTGTGTTCCGACCACGACTGAAATGGTACAGTAATTGCTGCACTTGTTTCTTCTTCAGTGATGACAATTTGTTACTGCAACCAAACCCTGGTTCTTCTCTTCACGTTGGCATCACTACCTCTCTTCCACCCAATGGTCTTTTTTCCAATCATGTTGAGGGGCAGTGCCTTCATGCTCATACTCGATGCTGTGCATGCATCCCTTGGCTGCTCACTATGTTTTCCATCTTCATTCAGTTCAATTTGGGATCATGGGCAGTGCTGAGCTGCCTCACTCGATGTGGCCATCTTACATATACAAATCCAGGCCCCTGGAGAATGGCCTCACTTCGGGCATAACAGGAACAGCTGGCAATAATTATCGCTAAGCGCGCTTAACGCGAGGATAATTATTGCCGGCTACCGCTGGATTTTATCACAGAGATGGCGCGCTATCAGCAACGCTTATCTCCAATGCGATAATAAATCCAGCGATATCTGAAAACTGTGCGATTATCGCTGGAAATCCAGCAATAGGCGATACGTTAATGATAGGGCAGGGTGGTCTCATCATTATGATCCACCACCCATAGAGTATAATGGCTTAGTCAGTTTACAAGCAGGCATAAGCAAACCTGCGATAAGCAGGGCTAGCTAGTTTAGCTAGTTTTCTCGTTGCTACACAGGTTACCGATTAGCTTGATAATTGGAGAAATGTCTGTTAGCGACATTCTCCACGTTAGTTTAGCAGGGTACGCCCACTTAGCATATCATTGGCGTTGCAAAGATGAGCGTTAGGGAAACCGGAGCAGAGGCATAGGAACACGTGTTAGTGTGCCCTTGCTCATCGTGCGATAAAATTATCGCCGCTTTGCACCCGAAAACAGACGCTAAAGCAGCGAGAATTTTATCGCGGAGCCTTGATAATATGCCCCTACTTGCCTTAATTCTATGGGTTCCGTTTGTGGTTTTCTTGAATTGCTGCATAGTGAACTCCTTTTATTCACCTATGTTTTATTCATTTGAGCTACCTAAATAGCAGCTTCACATCACAGAAATGAGCCAATGATGCAAAAGCGCAGAAAGAGACACAACATTACAACTTGACCTGTCCCTCCTAGTCTGTACCCAATCACACTACATTTTTAAACATTCATTGGCCACTCCTATGGTGTAGATCTTTAATTACATGTGTTTATCTTTTAAGGCGGCAAGCAATGGTAACCAAGAACATGCTTTTACTTAGTTTCAAATACAGTGAAATGCTCTATTGTAACTGTTTTGATAATCCTGATGAATCCCTCCAAAAGGTATGCTGCTGAAATTGTCAGCAGAGATTGTTGGTAGAGTAGTCAATGGATAGCTGATAATTATTTTTCGAAAACATCATTCTAGAAGTTATATACTATGCAGTAATCAGGTTAGCCTTCCTGAAAGCCAAACCATTTGACATAAGAGGCATGAATGTCTATTACATTCATAAATATCTGTGTACTTTATTAAGCATCATGTGTGCATGAAGTATTTTCAGCATATGGAACATTTTACATGCTAAAGTGATAATTCAATGGAATATTGCACGATTTTTATACTCCCACATCAAATATGAAGGAGCTACCCCATCTTTTCTACCCTTGAAGGGATTACTTTTTCATGTGACAGAAGTACATTTCTGTACTTTGCAGGGTAGGTGATGGCATGCAAAGTTATGAAAATGTTTGAGTTTGTGGCAATCCATCCACCTTTGGACTCACACATTCCTGTTATTTGTGTAAACTTCACAATGAGGCAATGTCTCCATGCAAGTACATTTTCTACATTCATAAGTACTCCTTCCTGGAGTAAAATAACAGAAATACAGATTTGTATGTATCTGATATGGACTTTACCTTTACAAATTGCATTGTTGCGTACTAAAGATATACTGGATGTGTCAAGATGAAATGGTCCCATATAGGTCTCAAACATTGCCCTTCACATCTTGCAAATACTTTCAGTAAATTGCAGTTGAATATGTATGATCTATTTACTCAACCAAATTAGACAATACATTATTTTGTCAGTGACAGTGTTGCTTTGAAACTCATGCAGTTTTGTAGATCTTGATGGAGCCTTTGACAACCATTTGTATGTGACCGGCTATTGACCTCTTCTCTCTGTATTTGTTTTACATGGGCTTATGAAGGTTTGAGTCCTTACATGGATGAAACAAAATGCTCATTATTGTCATTTGTGTAGGTTTTTTAATGTAATTGTAGGAAGTGGGTTGTTGTAGGTGGAGGTAGGTACCTTCAGCTAGTAATAATACTACAAGCACTAATAAGGTCCAGTCAAGTCTCAGTAAATAATCCTTCTCAACCCTTGGTAGCTTGTCAGGCGATCAGTGAATTTTAACTTAGGGGACGGTGTATGAAGCATTTAATAGCACCAAAACAGTTAATAAGTAAAAGACACAACACAATGCAAATCCAACAAAAATTCAAACAAATAGAGAATATTTTTATCTTTAAAATTACAGAAAAACTACAAAGCACCTATGTTAGGAACCGGAGATATGAATTTTTAAAGTAAACATTTTCAAATATACATTTTAGGGCCAAAACGCTGAAAGCACCATTCACAGCTATCTGGTCTCGCTGGACTGGGACATAGTCAAGGTTTTAGGCCGATCACAATGGAGTGCAGGTTGGATAGCTTGAGTGCCAGGTCCCGGTCAGCTTTTTACCATCTCACTGTGTCCATTTTTGGGAGATTTTTCTCTAGATATGAGCCTTCAGGTTCCTATGATCCAGAGTTGGCTTCGACGTTTGCAGCCTGCTGCAGCGTGATGCCTTAGCGGGTCTCTGTAGGTTTTTATCCTCTATGTTTATGGGGAGCCCCAAAGCTTTCAGCGGCAGAAAACAGCGCGGTCTGGCCGTTTCGTGAGTCACATCGGCTGCTTGACTCTTGAGGTCGAGCCAGTCTTCTTCTGGAGCTTATTAGCCAAATTCGAAAAAAGATCCCAAACTTTCAAAACGTCCTCTGAATGGGTTCTTTTGTGTTGAAACGTGTCCAGTAGCACCAGCCAAGGGTTCAGAATCTCTGGATTGCTTCTTGGGGTCTGGGACTCAATATCCCACAAAGCACCTGGTCAGTCCAGGAGAATCCAGTTGGAACTAGTCAGCTCGAATATTCCCTTATTTGGATGTTGCTCTGGGAGCCCACTCCTTTTCCTTGTATCAGGGCGGCAGAGTCCTTCTTTTGTGGAGTTCTCAGTGTTCATCAGTTGCATGCCTTCCGAGTGGAAGCCCTTTGTGGTGCAGTCCAAGGGTCCAGCAGGGCAGTCCTTCTTCTCCAGAAGTTTCAGGCAGGATCCGAAGGGCTCCTACAGATTGTCTATGGTTATTCTCTATTCTTGGCTTGCAGGGGCTGGGCACCACAGCCAATAAGGTTTAAGCTACCAAACTCTTATGTGACCACTTCCTGCGAAGTGCTGCATATTGTTGCCCCATAATGCACTGCTCTCTAAAATTTAAAATGGAGACATTCTCTCCTTGGAGTGTCTGTTTGGCTAACTCAACCCACAGGAGCGGCTAACATTTTACTACACTTCCTATCCAGCCCCTCTCTTCATCTAATTAGGGGGATCCCGTTAGGCTGGGGATCAAAGAAGTGAGAGCTGACCTGGGTCCTGTGACAACTGTTCTCCTGCTTTTGAAGTCCAGTTTATCACCCCATCCCCTTTCTCTACCTTGCTTCTCCTAAGAGCAAATCTCCGCCCACCAAATGGCTGTATTTTTTCAGCCCCAGGTCTCTTCACACCTACTCAGGGAGCAGCATGGCTCAGGCTGTCAAGGGCTGGGCAATTAGAAGATGCTACTACAAGGCTGTTTAAGGAAACCTCAGACTAGTAAGTTCTGAAACTACTTTCCTGTAGCAGTAATAGCAAATCCAACTTTGACACGTTGTTGGTGTTATTCTAGCCATTATTGTGATACTTTGAATTCTACTGCTAGCTAGTTCCCATGAAAAGGTAGACTTTATTAAGTTTAATAAAGCCTCCCGATGTTAGCCTATTGAGCTAGCAGCATTACAGTGGGGAAAAATTACTTTGCCTTTTTTCCATACTAGGGCATATATATTTTTTTATATTGTCCCTGTTTTCTTTTTTATAACAATGCACCCTACACTTGGGACACCTAGGGCAGACCTTGGGGGTGACTTCTATGTAATAAAAAGGTAGGCGTGGACTTTGGAAGTACTTTAAAGTCTAAAGTCAAATTTGGGCATAGTTTTATTTTAAAAACCAGTCTGTAAGGCAGTTTTGGCTTTAAGAAGACACCGGACACCATAGCAGTGGACACTAAGTGTATTAAGTCCACTGGGGTCTCTAAACCTACATACCCTACCATATATTAGTGACTTATAGATAGGCAGTCTTGGCCAATTAGACTTATATCACTTACATATACATTTGAAGGGCAGTGTGCTGGCCCTAGGCCTGGTTAGTAGAGCCCAGGGCATTTTCAAAGTTAGTAACCACCAGGATCAGTTAAAAAATTGGGGTGATCGGGGCAAAAAGGATGACTTTGCTACAGTAATGTGTTCATTTACTTAGGCAAAACATATGTAATAGATGTGAGAAGTTGGCCTGGTATATGATGCTCACTAGTTCTAGTGATTACCTTGTATGTACCATGCCAAGCAACCCTTATGGTGCAGGTTGTAAAGTCAACCTTATAGACAAGCTATCCTAGGGGTAGCGTGGACTAAGCAGTCTTAGGCTAAACTCTGTAAAGGCATGTGAAACAAGCTGTTTTACCATACACAATCCCTTGAATACCAAATGAAAGGACACCACACAGATATATATTGAAAATATATATAGATTTATTTCTACAAATATCCCTGATACTCTTTATGAGCACAGAAACAAATGCGTTAAAACAAAACACAGTTTAAATATACAAAAGTTGCACGAATATGGATGAGCCCTAGGGACCACCTAAACCATATACTAAAATAGTGGTATAAGGACCACTATGGGGAAAGTGAAGAGGCCTAGGGCCCGGGGAATCGCTGGAGCTGTTCGGGACTAGCAGTGATGAAGTCGGGAAAGGCCCGCGGGACTCGGGTGCAGTGCGGAAAGTGCACGCATGTACCAATGCAATGTCAATGGTGCGTAAAAGTTACAAAGTTAGTTATTAAGGAACCTTCCGAGTGACCTAGAAGGATGAAACTTTAGACACAGACACTAGAGGTGTGTACCAGTGTGGGAACACTGGCGTTGCTGAGTTACCTCACCCACAGGAAGCGGGTGCACAGGGTCGAAGTAGTGTCGGGTTTCGTCACGCAGGTTGATGGTGCTTGGAGCTGAAGATGCTGCAGGCGGCTCGATGTGAAGAGTTCCGGTGGATCCAAGGGTGGATCTGAAGAGGTGAAGACCTGAAAGCAGAGGGGACAATGTTCAAAGTCACTAGCCAGTGACTACCGTGGAACCAGGCAATGTCGGGTGCAAACAGGTGATGTGAAGATTGTCTCTGCAGCCACATGGACACGAAGAGGTCAAGGACGTCCAGGCATTGGTCACGAGCTGTCCCACGAAGGCTCTCGCTGATGGCGGTGTCGGCAACTTGATTGGAGCAAACAGGCCTTGGCTAAAGCAAGCCACGCAGGAAGTGATTCAAGCTTCTCACTCGGACCAGCAAGGTCAGAGCGGGTGCTCCTTTTCAGGGGAGCAAGGGCCAGTCTGGAGCAACCAGACCAGTGGTGTAGATTGTAGATTTCGTCGCCAAGATGGCCGCGTGGCAAGTGGCCGGGATGGCGCATCGAGTGGCACGGTGCAAAAGGGCCCCACACAGATCGTGGAGATGCTGGGGGGCTGATCTTCAGTGCAAGGGCTGCTCGAAGTTGGGGCTTTTTAAACCCCAAAGGACAGCGTCGAGGGTGCCTCTGATGCTGCACAGTCAGCTTCTCGGGGGTCTTTCAAGAGGTCCGGTCCCACGTCTCTCGGTGCCTCCACGGGTCCCTTCTTTGCAGGGACTGTGGATCGGGCTGTGAGATGTCTGGAAGTCTGGGTCTTGTCAGGCTCTGGGCTCAGGCTCCGGCGGGAGGCGGCGGCAAAGCAGACGTCGAGTTGCTGGATGGTGCCTGTGTTCACAGGGTGGCCACTCCTAGGCCACAAGGGAGATGTTCTTCAGTCTTCTGTGCAGCAGAATGTCGAAGTCCAGTCGTCTTCTTAGTTTCAAGTTGATTCAGGATGATCTGAAGTCTCAGGACACAGCTCCCACTCTTATTCGAATCTGGGGGGCCGGATCACCTACTAGGTCCCTCCTCTGGGTGGGACCAGGAAGGGGAGTGGTTACACCCCCTTTCCTTTGTCCAGTTCGCGCCAGGACTGGGGCTGGAAGGCCCCAGCACCGGTTTGAACTGGCCTATGCACGGGGACACCTTGTGTGCCCCAGGCATGTCTGATTCTATTCAGCCCTGTCCTACCCAATACACAAAATCCTGTCTGGGGTGGTGCTAGCACCTCCCAAGGCAGGAAACCCTTTGTCCAAGTTGCCCTCGCTGGAAGGACTCCCAGCAACAGGAGGTCAGACTTGTGTCTGTGGTGGCAGCATCCATTTTGTGATGCTGAGGCTCTGTTTAACTTTAACCGGGGTTCAGGTTAGGTACATGTCGTGTCCCTCTAGAAGGGTGGAATGCTACCCCCGTCACCAGAACTGGCGAGGGGGTAGTATTCCAATTCGTATGACACCTTACTCGACATGTTTGGATAAAGCCAAACCCAAGATAGCATTTAACCGCGAGGATTATAATGCACTTAAGAGTATATGGTATGGCAGTATCATGAAACAACTAAAGGACATGGTTGCGAAAGCTGCAGACAGGCTCAGCTCATGCCAGAGCACCATCTCACATATTTACAAGCACTCTGCCTCCAGGATTGATGAGGCCTTCCATAGGAGTGGCTGATAGGAACATATGTGTCCATTTTAGGTTAGGTATAGGCATACTACACCTAAGTAAGGGGTGGTTACACCGACTTACCCCAGCTGAGTTATCAGCCAGTTGTGTCAAATATGGAGGCCAGGCCAGGGGTGGCACAATACGTGCTGCAGCCCCTGGTAGGCCTTGGAAGCACCTATGCCCTGGGTACCTGGGTACACTGTTACAGGGGCCAATAAGGTGAACCAGTTCCAACTTCGTTATGCACCTAAAGTGCATGGGTTACAATTTAGAGAGAGAACCGCAGGCTGTGGGTCTGATTAGCAGGCCCACAGCCACATTAAGTCATAAACCAGTGAAGCAAAAAGCAAAAATTTAGGGTGACCATAGGATAGCAGACCCTACTCTCCTACAATAGAAATAACATAATTTGTGTTTATTGTATATTTGACTGTCTTTCCTACTTACCTAACTCGTGAAACTTGGCTGGGCTGTTCCAAGTTTCTCCATATCATAGTGCGATCTTCACAGACAGCCCTAGCCTTTAAGGTATCAGCTCTTTCTTTTTCTTTTAATTATGAAGCAGAAATCATATAAATGCCTCTGTAGACGAAGATAATTCAGACCTACCTCCCTTTATTGGTACCTGTTCCCCGATTGTTGACCTATGTCATTAAGTTCGATTATCAGTTGAGCTACTACGATGCTTGTGCCCATCTTTAGATAACATTAATATGTGAGCCATACTAAACTGTCCATTCCCCAACTCCAAATTTGTACTCCACCCATTCTGCTATTGGTGCCCAGATAGGACACATACAAATCAATCATGGAAACCACAGCTGCACTGTTGGAGGCTCGTGGACCACCAAGCTGCCGCTATACTAAGACGAGCTACTGACATGGCTATGAATATAACACAAAGCTTACCTTTATTGCCCAAAAAACACAACCAATTTCAAATAGCATCAAGAGTAGGGTAAGCTTCACTTTCTCTTTAAGTACCACTTTTAAGAAAGACCAAATTCCATCTTTTAATGCCTGTAGTTCTATACATGAACAATATATGTGCGCTATACCTGCTAGACCCTCCCCACTGCGAATACATTTGTCATCAGGTCTCTTTCCCCAACTGAACATCTTAGTGGGAGTGTAATGCAAGTTAAAGATGGTCTTATAATGTTGGCTCTTCAGACCAGCAGTAAACAATACTTCCATGCCCACCTTGACTGATTTCTGCAAGTTTATACCCTTACACCCCTATCTTGTCTCCCATCTTCCGACTTGATGCTCAATACCACCCAGCACTGAATCATTCAATACTTTATATATTTGCCTAAGCCATCTCCTTTAGTGCCCCTTATAAGTTCCAAGAGCTGGATTTTATCAACAGAGAGTTGGTCACTACCAATCTTGAGTATAAAGTCCCTTGTCTGCAAGTACTTCAAGAAATGTTGCTGTGCCAGGACGTACTTTTTCTGAAGATCAGTAAATGAGTACATTTGACTATGTCTGAATAAATCCCCAACTCTGGCCACCCCTTCTTGCTCCCATGCATTGTTGACTTTATCGTGATATATCGATGGAAAAATGAATGACCCCCAAAGCTGAGTATATTTGTTGTACTTTATAATTCCTATTTTAGTCTTAAGTAATTTCCAAATTTTAAAATCCGCACCTGCTGTCTGAAATTGTACTTTCTTTTAGCAACTATACTTGACATTCCTTGTAAAACATCTGTTGACATCTGCCCCCAAGGTCAATCCGTATAAGGATGGTAACTCCCGGCCGTACTGTGCCAGTGTCCCTTCTCTCTGTGATGAGATTCCCATATGCTGCATTAATGATGACCGGTAGTAATATCTAAAGTTGGGACTGCCCATCCTCCCCTACTTCTATCGAGCACCATATATCTTTGGGATTTCTGAGCCCTTTTGTACTGGCATATAATTTTGGCACAGATAGTGTCTAACTTTCTATTTCTACTTCCAATTTTATTGCTCTACATAGATACAAGACCTTGGGAAGTATGATAATGTTTACCACATTACATCTGCCAGCCGGGTTAAATGCAAGCAGCTTGTTGTCTACAGATCTTGTCTGGCTTTTGCCAATATTGGTGCAAAACCCTTTTCCAGGGGCGGCTCCTCCACGTGGGTGGAGGAGCGTCGCCCCACTGCTTTTTCATAGTGTGAGAAGCAGAAACATAAAATGGTATTATAAATACTATTTTCTGTTTCTGCTTCTCGCACTGTGAGAAAGCAGAAGGGTTTGGTTTGCATGTAAGGGAACATGGCGGCCTGAAGCTAACGGCCACAACAGAGCTCCCGAGATGTGAGGCTTTAATCGTGTTTAACTAGGTTTTTGCCCAGATCGCTACGGCGGTAACTTGTTTTTGATCTTACCCTGCGGCTGAATGATGCAGGAATGATGCGGGATTGGTGATCTTCGGGAGGTTTTCGTTGGAATCGTTTCATACCTGCTTGTGCTTCTGGGATCTTCCATGCCCCTTGCAGCGTTGCCGGGGCTTGGGAGGCGGCGTGCGCATGGTGCTGGACGCGGAGGGTGGAGCAGGTTTGGAGCCTTCGTGTAGCCGCGTTCTTGGTGCGGCCTGAGAGTGGAGGCGGTGGGCTCTCGTGCTGCGGCTCCGCCTGCCCCCACCTGCAGTGCCTGTGGTGCTCCATCTGTTCCTTCACACAACAGCAGTGGCGGTGGCAGCGGGAGATACAGCAGCTCCTAGACCAGCGATTCCGGTAGGAGGTGGGGGCGGAAGTGTGGGGAGTGAGGGGAGCGAGACTGTGCTGCTTCAAGTAAAGCAGTGGAAGCCCGTGTCTCAGACTGGGGAGAGGTTGGGAGTTCCAGTATTGGGATTATATAAAGAAGACAAAGAGGATATCGCAATATATACTCCTAAAAACCCTGCATGCCAAATAATATATCGTATGGAAAAGTGCATGAGTAGTGATTCTGACAGAAGTTTGTGTCTCCCAAAGGAAATATCCTCTCAAGAGCCTGCAGTTTGTCGGTACACGTTACGTAGTAGGCCAGCTCCCAGTAACCTTTCAGGGATCCCTAAATCAAAGGGGGTGTCACCTCCGATAGTAGTGGTAAAAGCCACCACAAGGCAGCAGTTAGATGTTAGTGTAACAGAAGGAACACCCCCAGGTAAAGGTAAAGGTGGAAAAAACCCAGAGGAGGCCCCAAACTGAAAATCACGCCATCACTGAAGTCGTTTATAAAGGCATTTCTGCTAATACTGTGGTGTACGGGCAGAGTAAAAATACAGAGGTTAAGGTTGAGGTATCAAATATGGCGACCTCCACTCCTACCACTGACATAGCTGTCCTAGCCACTGCCATTAGTACGACTACTGGTACTACTACTCCAGCAAGTCTGATGGTTAATGAGAAAAGCCTCAAGTAGTGCTCTCAATGGTTCATTGGGAGCATCCCCTGGTGCACTTCTCATTAATCCCCTGGTATTACCAGGATCCCTTCTGTTAATGATGCTATAGAATCAATAGTTCATATTATCCAATGATTTCATTTTATTCATAAATTCAGTAGGATATTATTTTTCACAATCTTTATCACTTTTAAGTGATACAGCTGAATCGAGCCAAATCGAGCCGGGGTAAGACCGGGTAACGCTGTTCCAAGGTGCAAACATCAGAGGCACCATAGGAGATCAATCATTGGACCCGGGGGGGAAAAAAAAAAAACTCGGTTAAATCAAAAGACCCATGACAGTAAATGCCAAAAGGCCCTTTTATTCTGATTGCCTGACTTAGCCAGATCAGTACGTGAGTTCTGCAGGACTGAAATTTGCCATTCTGTGAAGGTAGGAGGTGAAGAGTCCTTCCATTTCCTGCAGATCTCCCTTCTTGCCAACAGGATTGCATAAAATACTAGGCTTTTGGCTGAACTCTGTACACCCTCTAGGACGCCAAATATCACAAGAGATACATCTATAGTGACGGATGTTCCCAATTATGCTGTGAGGGAATTGTCAACCTCCTTCCAAAATGTGGCTAAGTGAGGGCATTCAAAAAACATATGTGCATCTGATGCAGCAACAGGCCCACATTTAGCACAAGACACTGAGGGGCATATTACCAAGGGCCTTATCGCCGCTTTAGCGGGAATTTTTCCCGCTAAAGCGGCGATAATTTTATCGCCCTATTACCTAGCTGTCGCTAACACCAGTTAGCGACAGCTATTAGGAGATAGCGATCATCTTGGGGCCCACTTTGCATGTCAGCGATAATTATCGCTAATGACATGCAAAGTGGGCGTGCCAAGATGTTAGCGACTGGAAACAGTCGCTAACATCGCTATCTCCTATTACCTACTTTTGGAAATAATCGCGCTAAGCGCGATTATTTCCAAAAGCTAACGCCTGCCCAGAGCAGTTCTTAGCCATGTTATCCAATGGAAGGTGGATAACATGGCTAAGAGCATTGTCACGATAATGCATGAATATCGCTGATTTTTCAGCGATATTCATGCATTTCGAAGGATTTTTACCGCTTTTGAGATAAACCTTGATAATATCAAGGTATCTCAGCGGTAAAAATCGTTGGAGCACGGCGATATAATGATAGCCGCTAACCTTGCATAGCGATAATTATTGCTATTGCTTGGTAATATGCCCCTGAGTCTCCTTAGGAAAATTTAGACAGCCGAAGAGGGGAATAATATGCCCTATGCAGGGTAAAGATGTGATTCCTGCGTAACCAAGAGGGCTTGACAATGTTCCACAAAAGTTCAAATGAAGCCAGCCAAAGATCTTGTAGATTGTGGTCCATCAATAAAGAGCTCCACAGCGACTCCGGCAGAACGAAGTCACCATCCGACTCATCCAGTATGAGATTATACCACTTGGATACTTCTTTTTTAGCTGGACCAAGGTTTACCAAGTTAGATACCAATGGACTGTATCCTCCAAGTCTGAACTTATTCCAGTTGGCGGAAGAAGTTTTATAAGCTTGAGTCCAGCTAACCATTTGCAGATATTTGAATCATGAAAAGTTAGGGCCGATCTTGACCTGCAGATGTTCCCACGAGAGTAGATCCCCCTTATAAAAGAGGTCTCCCCAAACTTCCAGGCCTGCCTCTCTCAAAGGAATAGCTAGGCTTCAAGCCAAGCGGGGCTTTCAGGTAATCCCCACAACTGTGTTTTTTCACAGAGATAATTTTGTTTTATAGATTTCATAAACTCGGCCCATGTTCTTGCGAGACCTTGAAGAGTCTTCAGTTTGATTTTTTTTTTAAACTTGGGATTGCCGAATTTAAAAAGAAAGCCCGAACGATTGACTCTTTCCCCATCCAACATAGCTGCAAACATTGAGCCCACTCCAGAGGCTGAGGGCACTTTCAGCAGCATTCGGGAATGGGATAATTGGAAGGCCCAGACATAGATCGTCAGGTCTGGAGCCGCCAGGCCCCCCTTATCCCTTCGCCGTCGTAGCTTTTTCCATGCAATTCTTGGAAGATGGTTATTCCAAATAAAAGATGAAATATTGGACTGAAACTTGGCTAAAATAGTTTGATCAAAATATAAAGGAATAGTGTTAAATAAAAAAGAAATTTTGGGTAGGATCGACATTTTAATGAGGTTAGCTCTACCTAATAATGAAAGAGGCAGGTGCGACCATGATGGAGAAGCTTACGGCATTCTTTGACAACAGCTGATAAGTTAACCTGGACGAGTTTATTAATGTCCTTCACAATCGTCAAGCCCAAGTACCGCATTGAGGTGCCTACCTGAAACTCTGTTACAGAGACATCATCATTCCATATCAGCATTTCAGTCTTGGCTGCTTTGATCTCATATCTTGACATTTGTCCGAATATATGAGCCAATCTCAAGATAGCCGGAAGTGCGGTGGTAACCTCTGATGTCAAAATGAGCACATCATCGGCATATAATGCTACCTTCCTCGTCCAACCCTGGTAGGAAAAGGGTTTGATGGTCCCCTCCTCCCTTAGTTGTTGCGCGAAGGGTTCGATATAAAAATCGAAAAGCAAGGGGGAGAGCGGGCATCCCTGCCGGGTCCCCCTAGAAATAAAGAAAGGGTCCGACAGTTCTCTGTTGTCTAGGAGGCGTGCAGATGGATTATTATACAGCAGGCTTATCGCCCTACGAAACCCCTCGCCCACGCCGAATTTGGCCAAGGCCTCCGACAAGTACACCCAGTTAACTCTGTCGAAGGCCTTGGTTGCATCCAGCGTGAGGGCGGCCAACGGGAGATTGCTGGTTATTGCCATATCCATTGCGCCAATTAAATCATAAGTCAGTTGATAGAGTTGTCTTCCTTTCAGGAAGCCCTTCTGATCAGAACGAAGAACCAAAGGGGCAATCAAGGCCAACCTAGTTGATAACACTGTGGTGAAGATTTTATAATCCACATTTAGTATAGAAATAGGCCTAAACGATCCACAGGCCTCCTTAGGTTTACCAGGTTTTAAAATAAGGGTAATAGAGGCATTGTCCAATGACACCGGAGGTGGCAGACCTTCAAGAAGGATTTCATTGAAAAGGATAGTGAGGAAGGGAACAATTTCTGGCTCCAAGGCTCTGTATAACTCAGCCGGCAACCCGTCAGGTCCGGACGCCTTCCCCCTCTTACCCTTCCTGATGGCTGATCTCACCTCATCCTCCGTGATAGTGCTGTCCAAATATTGAGACTGCTCAGAGGAAAAAGAGGGAAAAACAATGTTACTCAACCAGCCTGCAACAGACTTGGGTGTAATTACCTTATCCGCTTCATATATATTTTGGAAGAACTCCCTAAAGACCCTCCTGATTTCTTCATCAGATGAAAAGATGTCATTTCCTACTGTTATAGTCGCTATATTATTGCGGACCTGATCTATTTTTGTCTTCCATGCTAGTAATTTCCCAGCACCCTCACTATATTCGAAATGTGCCAACTTGCTGGCCTCCCATCTTTGTTGGACTCTGAGATTTAAGACCGAAGCAAGGCTACCTTTTAAGATCAACAGTTGATTCTGAAGAGGATCTAAAATAGACCCTGAAGCTCTGCATTTAACGTCTATGTCCTGTTGAATCCGGGCAATGTCTGCTTCAATGGAAGAAATCTCATCCCTGTATTGCTTCCTACGATAGGCAACTTTGCCCGTAATGAGCCCCCTCAAGGTAGCCTTAAACGAGTCCCAAATAATTCTATTTGAGGTGGAGCCGTTGTTAGATATAAAATAATTATGGGTCTCTGACTTTAAATATAGAATATCCTCAGGATTGGAAAGGAAAGAGCGATCAAAGGACCACATACTGGGGGGCTTCTTAGTATAGAGGCCCAATTCCATCTCAAATGCCGAATGATCTGAAAGATGAGACTGGAGATAGTCGATGGATTTAACAGAATCTACCAGTCTCTGACTAATTAAGATAAAGTCAATCCTTGACTTGTGATGATATTTAAAATTACGAAAAGAGACCCCTTGTTGTTGGGCAGACCTCTGTCGCCAAACATCCACGTACCCATATTGCCTCATAGCATCCAGTAGGAAGGATCTAGTTTTAGACAAAACAAAGGAGCGACTATTAGGAGATCTGTCCAAGACAGGATCCAGCACAATGTTAAAATTCCCGGCCAATATTGTGGGGCCTGAGAAGGAGAGCAACTGAGAAAAAAACGACTCCAGAACTGAAGGATCGTCCTGGTTCGGACCGTAGTAGCCCAAAACTGTAATTTGAGACCCTGCTATAATAACTGACGCAATGGCCCATCTGCCACAAGGATCCACAGCTTGCGATACCAATCTGGCCTTAGCACCTTTTTTAAAAATAAGCGATACACCCCTAGTGTGTGATGTTTGAGTGGTAGAAACCGCAAAGTCAATCCACCGATTCTTCCTGATGAGGGCGAGCATCTCACTATGAGTCAAATGGGTCTCCTGCAACACCACTACCTGCACATCCAAGTCACGCAAGTATTGCAAAATTCTGTTAGCTCGGGGCTTGGTGCGGAGGCCATTGACATTCCAGGAGATAAACCTCACGCTACTCATCCCTCATCCAGGAAGACCAAGAATACTGTGGTAAAAGTGGCAGTTGTACATTATCATCCATGACTTCTTTACTCAAAATATGCCTGTTACCATTCCTTATATTACTATTTAGGTTATTGAGGACATTTTTATAGTTTTGCCACCCCCCTCCACCTACCCCCCCCAAAGTGCCCATCCCTCCCCTCACTCCCCCCCGTGAAAAACCCTTGCAATATCTAACCGGAACAATGTCCAGTAGATAGGGCCCCTCTGTGAACTCCCAGCAGAAAAATACCTCCCGCTATATAATAGGAAGAGGATATAAAGGGCAAAAAAAAGGCAAAAAAATAGATAGAAGAAGCCTATACTATGAGCATATTAAACTCCACATGTTGGCGAAAGAGGCAGGTGAAGAACCTACATCAAGATTTAATAATTAAATAGTAGGTAGGAAATATCATTAAGGAAATCTGATAGATGTATGCCTTATGTACTCCCTTTGCCCAACTCCATTAATAATTCATCAGCAGATTGCACGGACCTGATGTTGAACATCTTGTTGTTATGCATAACTTTAAGACCCGAGCCGAACATGAGCTGAGCTGTTGCATCTAATCTCCTAAAGGCATCCAGGCGCCTCCCAAATTCCCACTGCTTTTCGAGTGTGGCTCTTGAGAGGTCTGATCTTATGAGAAAAGTAAACCCCTTCCCAGCCAATGCCTTCTGTTTCAGGGCCATATTAAGGATCTGCTCTTTCAATACATAAGTATGAAAATTGACTAAAATTTTGCGAGGTTTGGATCTCTGGGGATTTCGTCTAAAGGGATCCCTATGAATTCTTTGAATGTCAGCAGACAATTCTTCAAGTGAATGTTCTAAACATAGGGAATCTTTAAGTAGAGCGATGATATACTGCTTGATGTCTGACCCCTCCGATCCTTCAGGTACGTTAAGGATACGAATGTTCCCCCGTCTTGCATTATTTTCAAGGGTTTCCATCCTCTCGCTAAGAGCCAAATCTTCCCTTGTAAGCTTCTGTATGTCAATTTTCGCCTGATCCAAATAGATTGAGTGTGATGCTAATGTTTCTTCAAGCACACCAGTTCTTATTGTGAGCCCATAACATTTATTGTCCAAGGTTTCGCAATACTTTCTAATCTCAGCTTGGTTGGCAGAAGATTCAGCAAAACCTTTCCTTATCTCCAAAGTAAGGGCAGAGAACATTCCCAAAAAAGACGCGGCCGTCATCGGAGACTCAGGAGAGACCACTAGTGACTCTGTAGCAACTAGAGCAGGAACAGGAGAAATTTCCATGTCTGTCCCCCCAGATGCCCCTGCTGACTCGAGTAGATTTGCCTCTTCGGTCAAACCTGTAGTTAAGGTCAGGGGTAGGCACTGCGCTGTCATAGAAGATTGCGAAGGCTGTGATTCACTCCCTATATCCTGAAAACCCTGAGAGTCCCCAAGGAGCTCGTGAGGTGCTGAGTGTTTAGGACTTTGAGTAGAAAGGGACCTCTCCTCAACTGCATCACTCTCCTCCAGCGACAGTATAGATGCTAGCTCCAAGGGTTGACTGGGAAGGGAAGGATGGGTGTCTGAAACGGATGCCACAGATGCCAGGTCAATATCGTCTGAAAGATGTAATATCTGAGGGACTACCTTGAAAAAGGGACGAAGTGAGGGGGTAATCTTTGACCCTATAGAGAGCACCGTTTTGGGGTCTTTAGCTTTAAATTTGCCCCTAGAGTTGGTATATTTAGACTTGACTTCTGTACACAAAAAGGACGAAGATTTTGTCTTAGCTGGTTCAGTAAGAGCAGGACCGGCGGATTCTCTTACCTCCACATTTCCCCCAGAGACACCCGCCTTATTTTCTCCAACTTTCTTTTTGCGCCGTTGACAACGTTTGCCACACCCTTTGGAAGTACTGGGGGAATTAGAGGTATTAGAGGTATTAGAGGTATTGGAAGTATTTATAGTAAGGGAGATCTGTGGAATCTGTGGGATAACCTCAGCCGAAGGAGTGTGTCAAAAGGAGTATGGTTAATTTCAGTTCGAGACACCCCCTCCACAGATGTAAAAAAATGCAGAGTCCCCCTTACCAGTTTCAGAAACTGCTGACCCTTCCACTGTAGCAGTTAAACAAGAATATCGTAGCTGACCTTGTAATTCTTCCTTACAGCACGGCGTTTTCCCTCTTTTACGCCGAAGGCTCACCGCGTTTACTGAGCCCCGAATAGGGGGGACCAGACTTTGCAGCTTTCTACCTCTCCTCAGCTCCAGCGCGGCAGACCAAATCCTCAACCCGGGCTCTGAGCAGACCTTCCGCTCTCAGTGTAGTTCATTCTCGGTAGCATTTTCCTTTTCTATCCATTCCGACATCTCTCATATTACAGCCACAAAGCAGTGGGAATTGGGCAAAAGAATGACGATCCTGAACACATTATGAGCTAAGACCCAATTGAGATTTCCTGCATCGTTGTGAATTATGTGGAACAATCACATGTATAATATGCGCCAATTAGAAGAAGTTGACTCCCTAATAGATAAAATCACAGAGGAAGGGGGGGTGGGAGTGGAAGTCTTAGTAAGGTATAATCAGTAAGGTGTAATCAGTAAAGCTATGCAGTATTTATAAAATCTACCTTTTAGAGATAGAAAAAATTATAAGAGCAGGGTGAGTCTTAATAGGAAACAGAATAATGATAAGGCCACGTAGCTGAAAAGGGTAACTTCTTTAGCATTCAGTGTATATATTTTTTTTCTCCCAAGCCACACGTCAAGGAGGTATCTGTCCAAGGGCGTATGCCCAGAGGAAAGGGAGGGTTCCCCAAGGGTGTGGAAGATCGATGAGGTCATGGGGGGAGGGGGAGCATAGGTGGGGCTGCAGTGGGAGAATCTTTTTTTTAAAAGTCCTCATTTTACATTATACTCTGGAAAGTAAGCTCTCTCTTAGTCTGCCTGTTTTATGGAGAAAGGGGGGGGGGGGGGTTGGTGAAAAACCTGGGATAGTATGTCGACTACAGAAATAAAGTTTATGTCATGGAATGTCAACGGGTTGCGATGCCCCCGAAGACAATGGTTGATTATGAAATATCTGGAGCAATCCTCTGCTCAGGTCTTCCATCTGCAAAAAACCCACTTGAGTTATCTTGAGTCTAGAGTTGTCTTCGCTAAATATAAATGGGTTGAGTATTTTCGCTGCTCTGAGCAGACAATACATAACAAGGGAGTAGCGATTTTGTTCAGATCTAATTCAGGCAGCTCCATTAAGTCCACGTTAACGGACCAATCTGGGAGATGGATCCTGGTACAGGTGGTTATAGGGGGGGCAGAACTTGCCATAGTATCTTATTATGGTCCTAACACAGACGACCCAGCTTGTCTTCTCAGAGTACAGGCCAAACTTGTAGAAGTCACTGCCCCAATATTAATTGGTGGCAATTTTAATGTCCTCCTTAACCCTGCCAAAGATAGGTCGAACCATAGTCGTCATGTGGTTGCTCAGCGCACACGTCGGGCAATGATTAATATGATGCATGAGCTTGGGTTGGTTGATCTATGGAGATCAAAGAGGGATGGGGAACCAGGCTTTACCTTTTTTAGTAAAAAGCACGGCCACTCCTCAAGATTGGATTATATCCTTACTGACAGGTGGAGTTTAGAGCACTTAGTGGATATTTCCATCCAGCCATCCATTCTATCCGATCATGCTCCAATAACTGTTTCATACTGAAGCGGTAAACCGAAATCCACTCCAAGGTGAACACTAAAAAGGGCAATGTTATCAAATGAGGAGCTAATAAGTGCTATCAAAACATCTACCACTGAGTGCTTTGCCGCAAATATAGGGTCAACATCTTTGGAGTAAGTTTGGGACGCGTTCATGGCCCATATGCGTGGAGTTTTACACAGTTCGATATGCTCCAAAAATAGGGCAGACATATTAGATGTTAAAAAAGTAGAGAAGGAGATATCCAGGCTGGAAAAAGTTAGATCTAGTTGCCCACCTGATCACCTGCCACACATCCTTAGGGATCTGGCGAGCCAACGTTTGACCTATAGAGGTATACTAGACCAAAAAAAGAGCTCAATGGGCAGTCCATAAAATGGAAAACTACGAATATGGTGAAAACTCAGGAGCCACTTTGGCATGGAAGATTTAATCAGATAAGGTGAGGAATAACATCAACAAGTTGACTGTAGACGAGATTGGCACGACCTCGTGTGACCAGGAGGATATGCAGAGATGCCTCCTGTCTCTATTTTCAAAACTTTATAAAAAAGAGAAGGTACCTTCCTCAGATTTAATTCAAGACTGGCTAAAAAGCTAAGCTTTACCTAGTCTCTCAAGAGAGGGCTGGGATTTATTGGAAGGCCCCATCTCAGCAGAAGAAATCAAGAGCAGCCTAAAAAAGATAAAAAATAATAAAGCGGCAGATACGGATGCTCTCGCGGGCGTAGTGTATAAGATCTTGGAAGACGTTATAGTACCTAGACTTAGCGAACTGTTTAACTTTATATACAGCCCTGAAGGTAGGATCCCTCCATCATGGAGGGAAGCAATAATAGTGCTAATCTTGAAGCCCGGAAAGGACCCGTTACAGGCTGACTCGTATAGACCAATCTCCCTGCTGAATGCAGATTATAAGATCTTTACTAGTATTCTGGAAGGGAGGTTGGTCAGGGTCGCTCCCCAACTGATTGATGAAGATCAAAAGTTTTTTTTGCCCGGAAGATACATTCAAGAGAAAACCCTACAACTAATTGGTTGTATAGATGTGGCAGTGGCATGGTCGGAACCATTGGCGGTGACCGCATACGAAGCCGCCAAGGCATTCAATCGTGTCAACTGGAAATTTCTTTGGCAGACCCTAAAGGTAATGAGGTTCGGACCTTCATTTGTAGATACCCTTACGAGGTGCTACGAGGGGGCTGGTACTTAGAAACTATTTGGACCCCTAGACCTCCAGAGAACCAGGACAAACCTACACAGCCTATACACCCAAGATGTGAGCTCACTTGGTTAGTAGAGCCCAGGGAACTTTCAAAGATAGTAACCACCAGTAGCAGTTAAAAAATGGGGGTGATCGGGGCAAAAAGGATGATTTTGCTACAATAATGTGTTCATTTACTTAGGCAGAACGTGTCAATAACATATGTAATAGAAATAACATAATTTGTGTTTATTGTATGTTTGACTGTCTTTCCTACTTACCTAACTCGTGAAACTTGGCTTGGCTGTTCCAAGTTTCTCCATATCATAGTGCGATCTTCACAGACAGTCCTTGCCTTTAAAGCATCAGCTCTTTCTTTTTCTTTTAATTATGGAGCAAAAATCATATAAATTCCTCTGTAGACGAAGATAATTCAGTCCTCCAACAGCAGTCATAAAGAAATGTTATCATCTTATTATAAGAATGCATTTCATTTATAAATATTTGAATGCTTCCCGACCCCCAATACAGTTCATTTATATAGCTGCTCAGATCATACTTTCGGATTCGATAGATCCAGACATCACCATTGGCAGGGTTGTACAATACTGTGTATAATTCCTGGAATTGCTCTGGCTTAACCAGTCCCTTCACACAAATTTATTCTTTCCTCCTTGCAATATGTTAATCATCAAAATGCATGCAACTTCATAAATATATACATGATTGGCAGTAATAATTATAGACAACCAGTAGTTAATTTGCATAATTGAAACAAAGTGAGATTTTTTTCTCCCAAAGACAGGCAATGCATAAAGAATATCCAGTACATTTTCCCTTTGTGTTCTTTACCCGGCATTTGCCTACCTCCCTTTATTGGTACCTGTTCCCCGATTGTTGACCTATGTCATTACGTTCGATTATCAGTTGAGCTACTACGATGCTTGTGCCCATTTTTAGATAACATTAATATGCGAGCCATACTAAACTGTCCATTCCCCAACTCTAAATTTGTACTCCACCCATTCTGCTATTAGTGCACAGATAGGACACATACAAATCAATCATGGAAACTACAACTGC
Organism: Lissotriton helveticus; assembly: GCF_964261635.1. Classification (NCBI taxonomy): domain Eukaryota; kingdom Metazoa; phylum Chordata; class Amphibia; order Caudata; family Salamandridae; genus Lissotriton; species Lissotriton helveticus. The sequence goes on along the minus strand of NC_136068.1, from coordinate 282,941,187 downwards.
ACTGTTGGTGGCTCGTGGACCACCAAGCTGCCGCTATACTAAGACGAGCTACTGCCATGGCTATGAATATAAAACAAAGCTTACCTTTGTTGCCCAAAAAACACAACCAATTTCAAATAGCATCAACAGTGGGGTAAGCTCCAGTTTCTCTTTAAGTAGCACTTTTAAGAAAGTCTAAATTCCATCTTTTACTGCCTGTAGTTCTATACATGAACAATACATGTGCGCTATACCTGCTAGGCCCTCCCCACTCCGAATACATTTGTCATCAGGTCTCTTTCCCCAACTGAACATCTTAGTGGGAGTGTAATGCAAGTTAAAGATGGTCTTATAATGTTGGCTTTTCAGACCAGCAGTAAACAATACTTCCATGCCCACCTTGACTGATTTCTGCAAGTTTATACCCTTACTCCCCTATCTTGTCTCCCATCTTCCGACTTGATGCTCAATACCACCCGGCACTGAATCATTCAATACTTTAAATATTTCCCTAAGCCATCTCCTTTAGTGCCCCTTATAAGTTCCTAGAGCTGGATTTTATCTACAGAGAGTTGGTCACTACCAATCTTGAGTATAAAGTCCCTGGTCTGCAAGTACTTCAAGAAATGTTGCTGTGCCAGGACGTACTTTTTCTGAAGATCAGTAAACAAGTACATTTGACTATGTCTGAATAAATCCCCAACTCTGTCCACCCCTTCATGCTCCCATGCATTGCTGACTTTATCGTGAAATATCGATGGAAAGATGAATGACCCCCAAAGGTGGGTATATTTGTTGTACTCTATAATTCCTATTTTAGTCTTAAATAATTTCCAAATTTTAAAATCCGCACCTGCTGTCTGAAATTGTACTTTCTTTTAGCAACTATACTTGACATTCCTTGTAAAACATCTGTTGACACCTGCTCCCAAGGTCAATCCGTATAAGGATGGTAACTCCCGGCCGTTCTGCGCCAGTGTCCCTTCTCTCTGTGATGAGATTGCCATATGCTGCATTAATGATGACCAGCAGTAATATCTAAAGTTGGGACTGCCCATCTTCCCCTACTTCTATCGAGCACCATATATCTTAGGGATTTCTGAGCCCTTTTGTACTGGCATACAATTTTGGCACAGATAGTGTCGAATTTTTCAGCCTTTCTATTTCTACTTCCAAATGTATTGCTCTAAATAGATACAAGACATTGGGAAGTATAATAATGTTTACCACATTACATCTGCCAGCCGGGTTAAATGCAAGCTGTTTGTTGTCTTCAGATCTTGTCTGGCTTTTGCCAATATTGGTGCAAAACCCTTTTCCAGGGGCGGCTCCTCCACGTGGGTGGAGGACCGTTGCCCCACTGCTTATTCGTAGTGTGAGAAGCAGAAACTTAAAATGGTATTATAAATATTATTTTCTGTTTCTGCTTCTCGCACTGTGAGAAAGCAGAAGGGTTTGGTTTGCATGTAAGGGATCATGGCGGCCTGAAGCTAACGGCCGCAACAGAGCTCCCGAGATGTGTGGCTTTAATCGTGTTTAACTAGGTTTTTGCCCAGATCGCTACGGCGGTAACTTGTTTTTGATCTTACCCTGCGGCTGAATGCTGCAGGAATAATGCGGGATTGGTGATCTTCGAGAGGTTTTCGTTGGAATCGTTTCATACCTGCTTGTGCCTCCGGGATCTTCCATGCCCCTCGCAGCGTTGGCGGGCTTGGGAGGCGGCGTGCGGATGGTGCTGGACGCGGAGGGTGGAGCAGGTTTGGAGCCTTCGTGTAGCCGCGTTCTTGGTGCGGCCTGAGAGTGGAGGCGGTGGGCTCTCGTGCTGCGGCTCCGCCTGCCCCCACCTGCAGTGCCTGTGGTGCTCCATCTGTTCCTTCACACAACAGCAGTGGCGGTGGCAGCGGGAGATACAGCAGCTCCTAGACCAGCGATTCCGGTAGGAGGTGGGGGCGGAAGTGTGGGGAGTGAGGGGAGCGAGACTGTGCTGCTTCAAGTAAAGCGGTGGAAGCCCGTGTCTCAGACTGGGGAGAGGTTGGGAGTTCCAGTATTGGGATTATATAAAGAAGACAAAGAGGATATCGCAATATATACTCCTAAAAACCCTGCATGCCAAATAATATATCGTATGGAAAAGTGCATTAGTAGTGATTCTGACAGAAGTTTGTGTCTCCCAAAGGAAATATCCTCTCAAGAGCCTACAGTTTGTCGGTACACGTTACGTAATAGGCCAGCTCCCAGTAACCTTTCAGTGATCCCTAAATCAAAGGTGGTGTCACCTCCGATAGTAGTGGTAAAAGCCACCACAAGGCAGCAGTTAGATGTTAGTGTAACAGAAGGAACACCCCCAGGTACAGGTAAAGGCCGGAAAAAACCCAGAGGAGGCCCCAAACTGAAAATCACGCCATCACTGAAGTCGTTTTATAAAGGCATTTCTGCTAATACTGTTGTGTACGGGCAGAGTAAAAATACAGAGGTTAAGGCTGAGGTATCAAATATGGCGACCTCCACTCCTACCACTGACATAGCTGTCCTAGCCACTGCCACTAGTACGACTACTAGTACTACTACTCCAGCAAGTCTGATGGTTAATGGGAAAAGCCTCAAGTAGTGCTCTCAATGGTTCATTGGGAGCATCCCCTGACGCACTTCTCATTAATCCCCTGGTATTACCAGGATTCCTTCTGTTAATGATGCTATAGAATCAATAGTTCATATTATCCAATGATTTCATTTTCTTCATAAATCCAATAGGATATTATTTTTCACAATCTTTATCACTTTAAAGTGATACAGCTGAATCGAGCCAAATCGAGCCGGGGTAAGACCGGGTAACGGCTGTTCCAAGGTGCAAGCATCAGAGGCACCATAGGAGATCAATCATTGGACCCGGGGAAAAAAAGAAAAAAAAAAAAAAGAAAAACCCCGGTTAAATCAAAAGACCCATGATAGTAAATGCCAAAAGGCCCTTTTGCTCTGATTGCCTGACTTAGCCAGATCAGTACGTGAGTTCTGCAGGATTGATATTTTCCATTCTGTGAAGGTAGGAGGTGAAGAGTCCTTCCATTTCCTGCAGATCTCCCTTCTTGCCAACAGGATTGCATAAAATACTAGGCTTTTGGCTGAACTCTGTACACCCTCTAGGACGCCAAATATCACAAGAGATAAATCTATAGTGACTGATGTTCCCAATGATGCTGTGAGGGACTTGCCAACCTCCTTCCAAAATGTGTCTATGTGAGGGCATTCAAAAAATATATGTGCATCTGATGCAGCAACAAGCCCACATTTAGCACAAGAAACTGAGGGGCATATTTAGCGGGAATTTTTCCCCCTAAAGCGGCGATAATTTTATCGCCCTATTACCTAGCTGTCGCTAACACCAGTTAGCGACAGCTATTAGGAGATAGCGATGATCTTGGGGCCCACTTTGCATGTCAGCGATAATTATCGCTAATGACATGCAAAGTGGGCGTGCCAAGATGTTAGCGACTGGAAACAGTCGCTAACATCGCTATCTCCTATTACCTACTTTTGGAAATAATCGCGCTAAGCGCGATTATCTCCAAAAGCTAACGCCTGCCCAGAGCAGTTCTTAGCCATGTTATCCAATGGAAGGTGGTTAACATGGCTAAGAGCATTGTCACGACAATGCATGAAAATCGCTGATTTTTCAGCAATATTCATGCATTTCGCAGGATTTTTACCGCTTTTGAGATAAACCTTGATAATATCAAGGTATCTCAGCGGTAAAAATCGTCGGAGCACGGCGATATAATGATAGCCACTAACCATGCATAGCGATAATTATCGCTATTGCTTGGTAATATGCCCCTGAGTCTCCTTCGGAAAATTTAGACAGCCTAAGAGGGGAATAATATGCCCTATGCAGGGTAAAGATGTGATTCCTGCGTAACCAAGAGGGCTTGACAATGTACCACAAAAGTTCAAATGAAGCCAGCCAAAGATCTTGTAGATTGTGGTCCATCAATAAAGAGCTCCACAGCGACTTCGGCAGAACGAAGTCGCCATCCGACTCATCCAGTATGAGATTATACCACTTGGATACTTCTTTCTTAGCTGGACCAAGGTTTACCAAGTTAGATACCAATGGACTGTATCCTCCAAGTCTGAACTTATTCCTGTTGGCGGAAGAAGTTTTATAAGCTTGAGTCCAGCTAACCATTTGCAGATATTTGAATCGTGAAAAGTTGGGGCCGATCTTAACCTGCAGATGTTCCCACGAGAGTAGATCTCCCTCATAAAAGAGGTCTCCTCAAACTTCCAGGCCTGCCTCTCTCAAAGGAATAGCTAGGCTGTCTTCAAGCCAAGCGGGGCTTTTAGGTAATCCCCACAACAGTGTTTTTTCACAGAGATAATTTTGTTTTATAGATTTCATAACCACGGCCCATGTTCTTGCAAGACCTTGAAGAGTCTTTAGTTTGATTTTTTTTTTAAACTTGGGATTGCCGAATTTAAAAAGAAAGCCCGAACGATTGACTCTTTCCCCATCCAACATAGCTGCAAACATTGAGCCCACTCCAGAGGCTGAGGGCACTTTCAGCAACATTCGGGAATGGGATAATTGGAAGGCCCAGACATAGATCTTCAGGTCTGGAGCCCCCAGGCCCCCCTTATCCCTTCGCCGTCGTAGCTTTTCCCATGCAATTCTTGGAAGATGGTTATTCCAAATAAAAGATGAAATATTGGACTGAAACTTGGCTAAAATAGTTTGATCAAAATATAAAGGAATAGTGTTAAATAAAAAAGAAATTTTGGGTAGGATCGACATTTTAATGAGGTTAGCTCTACCTAATAATGAAAGAGGCAGGTGCGACCATGATTGGAGAAGCTTACGGCATTCTTTGACAACAGCTGATAAGTTAACCTGGACGAGTTTATTAATGTCCTTCACAATCGTCAAGCCCAAGTACCGCATTGAGGTGCCTGCCTGAAACTCTGTTACAGAGACATCATCATTCCATATCAGCATTTCAGTCTTGGCTGCATTGATCTCATATCCTGACATTTGTCCGAATATATGAGCCAATCTCAAGATAGCCGGAAGTGCGGTGGTAACCTCTGATGTCAAAATGAGCACATCATCGGCATATAATGCTACCTTCCTCGTCCAACCCTGGTAGGAAAAGGGTTTGATGGTCCCCTCCTCCCTTAGTTGTTGCGCGAAGGGTTCGATATAAAAATCGAAAAGCAAGGGGGAGAGCGGGCATCCCTGCCGGGTCCCCCTAGAAATAAAGAAAGGGTCCGACAGTTCTCTGTTGTCTAGGAGGCGTGCAGATGGATTATTATACAGCAGGCTTATCGCCCTACGAAACCCCTCGCCCACGCCGAATTTGGCCAAGGCCTCCGACAAGTACACCCAGTTAACTCTGTCGAAGGCCTTGGTTGCATCCAGCGTGAGGGCGGCCAACGGGAGATTGCTGGTTATTGCCATATCCATTGCGCCAATTAAATCATAAGTCAGTTGATAGAGTTGTCTTCCTTTCAGGAAGCCCTTCTGATCAGAACGAAGAACCAAAGGGGCAATCGAGGCCAACCTAGTTGATAACACTGTGGTGAAGATTTTATAATCCACATTTAGTATAGAAATAGGCCTAAACGATCCACAGGCCTCCTTAGGTTTACCAGGTTTTAAAATAAGGGTAATAGAGGCATTGTCCCACCACACCGGAGGTGGCAGTCCTTCAAGAAGAATTTGATTGAAAAGGATAGTGAGGAAGGGAACAATTTCTGACTCCAAGGCTCTGTATAACTCAGCCGGCAACCCGTCAGGTCTGGACGCCTTCCCCCTCTTACCCTTCCTGATGGCTGATCTCACCTCATCCTCCGTGATAGTGCTGTCTAAATATTGAGACTGCTCAGAGGAAAAAGAGGGAAGAACAATGTTACTCAACCAGCCTGCAACAGACTCGGGTGTAATTACCTTATCCTCTTCATATATATTTTGGAAGAACTCCCTAAAGACCCTCCTGATTTCCTCATCAGATGAAAAGATGTTATTTCCTACTGTTATAGTCGCTATATTATTGCGGACCTGATCTATTTTTGTCTTCCATGCTAGTAATTTCCCAGCACCCTCACTATATTCGAAATTTGCCAACTCGCTGGCCTCCCATCTTTGTTGGACTCTGAGATTTAAGACCGAAGCAAGGCTACCTTTTAAGATCAACAGTTGATTCTGAAGAGGATCTAAAAAAGACCCTGAAGCTGTGCATTTAACGTCTATGTCCTGTTGAATCCGGGCAATGTCTGCTTCAATGGAAGAAATCTCCTCCCTGTATTGCTTCCTACGATAGGCAACTTTGCCCGTAATGAGCCCCCTCAAGGTAGCCCTAAATGAGTCCCAAATAATTCTATTTGAGGCCGAGTCGTTGTTAGATATAAAAAAATGATGGGTCTCCGACTTTAAATATAGAATATCCTCAGGATTGGAAAGGAAAGAGCGATCAAAGGACCACATACTGGGGGGCTCCTTAGTATAGAGGCCCAATTCCATCTCAACTGCAGAATGATCTGAAAGATGAGACGACAGATAGTCAATGGATTTAACAGAATCTACCAGTCTCTGACTAATTAAGATAAAGTCAATCCTTGACTTGTGATGATATTTAAAATTACGAAAAGAGACCCCTTGTTGTTGGGCAGACCTCTGTCGCCAAACATCCACGTACCCATATTGCCTCATGGCATCCAGTAGGAAGGATCTAGTTTTAGACAAAACAAAGGAGCGACTATTAGGAGATCTGTCCAAGACAGGATCCAGCACAATGTTAAAATCCCCGGCCAATATTGTGGGGCCTGAGAAGGAGAGCAACTGCGAAAAAACCGACTCCAGAACTGAAGGATCGTCCTGGATCGGACCGTAGTAGCCCAAAACTGTAATTTGAGACCCATCTATAATAACTGACGCAATGGCCCATCTGCCACAAGGATTCACAGCTTGCGATACCAATCTGGACGTAGCACCTTTTTTAAAAAATAAGCCATACACCCCTAGTATGCGATGTTTGAGTGGTCGAAACCTCAAAGTCAATCCACCGATTCTTCCTAATGAGGGCGAGCATCTCACTATGAGTCAAATGGGTCTCCTGCAACACCACTACCTGCACATCCAAGTCACGCAAGTATTGCAAAATTCTGTTAGCTCGGGGCTTGGTGCGGAGGCCGTTGACATTCCAGGAGATAAACCTCACGCTACTCATCCCTCATCCAGGAAAACCAAGAATACTGTGGTAAAAGCGGCAGTTGTACATTATCATCCATCACTTCTTTACTCAAAATATGCCTGTTACCATTCCTTATATTACTATTTAGGTTATTGAGGACATTTTTATAGTTTTGCCACCCCCCTCCACCTACCCCCCCAAAGTGCCCATCCCTCCCCTCACTCACCCCCCCGTGAAAAACCCTTGCAATATATAACCGGAACAATGTCCAGTAGATAGTGCCCCTCCGTGAACTCCCAGCAGAAAAAGACCTCCCGCTATATAATAGGAAGAGGATATAAAGGTCAAAAATAAGGCAAAAAATAGATAGAAGAAGCCTATACTATGAGCATATTAAACTCCACATGTTGGCGAAAGAGGCAGGTGAAGAACCTACATCAAGATTTAATAAGTAAATAGTAGGTAGGAAATATCATTAAGGAAATCTGATAGATGTATGCCTTAAGTACTCCCTTTGCCCAACTCCATTAATAATTCATCAGCAGCTTGCACGGACCTGATGTTGAACATCTTGTTGTTATGTATAACTTTAAGAGCCACCGGGAACATGAGCTGAGCTGTTTCACCTAATCTCCTAAAGGCATCCAGGCGCCTCCCAAATTCCCACTGCTTTTCGAGTGTGGCTCTTGAGAGGTCTGATCTTATGAGAAAAGTAAACCCCTTCCCAGTCAATGCCTTCTGTTTCAGGGCCATATTAAGGATCTGCTCTTTCAATACATAAGTATGAAAATTGACTAAAATTTTGCGAGGTTTGGATCTCTGGGGATTTCGTCTAAAGGGATCCCTATGAATTCTTTGAATGTCAGCAGACAATTCTTCAAGTGAATGTTCTAAACATAGGGAATCTTTAAGTAGAGCGATGATATACTGCTTGATGTCTGACCCCTCCGATCCTTCAGGTACGTTAAGGATACGAATGTTCCCCCGTCTTGCATTATTTTCAAGGGTTTCCATCCTCTCGCTAAGAGCCAAATCTTCCCTTGTAAGCTTCTGTATGTCAATTTTCACCTGATACAAATAGATTGAGTGTGATGCTACTGTTTCTTCAAGCACACCAGTTCTTATTGTGAGCCCATCAATTTTATTGTCCAAGGTTTCGCAATACTTTCTAATCTCAGCTTGGTTGGCAGAAGATTCAGCAAAACCTTTCCTTATCTCCAAAGTAAGGGCAGAGAACATTCCCAAAAAAGACGCGGCCGTCATCGGAGACTCAGGAGAGACCGCTAGTGACTCTGTATCAACTAGAGCAGGAACAGGAGAAATTTCCATGTCTGCCCCCCCAGATGCCCCTGCTGACTCGAGTAGATTTGTCTCTTCAGTCAAACCTGTAGTTAAGGTCAGGGGTAGGCACTGCGCTGTCATAGAAGATTGCGAAGGCTGTGATTCACTCCCTATATCCTGAAAACCCTGAGAGTCCCCAAGGAGCTCGGGAGGTGCTGAGTGTTTAGGACTTTTGAGTAGAAAGGGACCTCTCCTCAACTGCATCACTCTCCTCCAGCGACAGTATAGATACTAGCTCCAAGGGTTGACTGGGAAGGAAAGGATGAGTGTCTGAAACGGATGCCACAGATGCCATGTCAATATCGTCTGAAAGATGTAATATATGAGGGACTACCTTGAAAAAGGGACGAAGTGAGGGGGTAATCTTTGACCCTATAGAGAGCACCGTTTTGGGGTCTTTAGCTGTAGATTTGCCCCTAGAGTTGGTATATTTAGACTTGACTTCTGTACACAAAAAGGACGAAGATTTTGTCTTAGCTGGTGCAGTAAGAGCAGGACCGAGCTTCTCTTACCTCCACATTTCCCCCAGAGACACCCGCCTTATTCACTCCAACTTTCTTTTTGCGCCCTCGACCACGTTTGCCACACCCTTTGGAAGTACTGGGGGAATTAGAGGTATTAGAGGTATTAGAGGTATTGGAAGTATTTATAGTAAGGGAGATCTGTGGAATCTGTGGGATAACCTCAGCCAAAGGAGTGTGGTCAAAAGGAGTATGGTTCATTTCAGTTCGAGACACCCCCTCCACAGATGTAAAAAATGCCGAGTCCCCCTTACCAGTTTCAGAAACTACTGACCCCTCCACTGTAGCAGTTAAACAAGAATATCGTAGCTGACCTTGTAATTCTTCCTTACAGCACGGCGTTTTCCCTCTTTTACGCCGAAGGCTCACCGCGTTTACTGAGCCCCCAATAGGGGGGACCAGACTTCGCAGCTTTCTACCTCTCCTCAGCTCCAGTGCAGCAGACCAAATCCTCAACCCGGGCTCTGAGCAGACCTTCTGCTCTCAGTGTAGTTCATTCTCGGTAGCATTTTCCTTCTCTATCCATTCCGACATCTCTCATATTACAGCCACAAAGCAGTGGGAATTGGGCAAAAGAATGATGATCCTGAACACATTATGAGCTAAGACCAAATTGAGATTTCCTGCATTGTTGCGAATTATGTGGAACAATCACATGTATAATATGCGCCAATTAGAAGAAGTTGACTCCCTAATAGATAAAATCACAGAGGTAGGGGGGGTGGGAGTGGAAGTCTTAGTAAGGTATAATCAGTAAGGTGTAATCAGTAAAGCTATGCAGGATTTATAAAATCTACCTTTTAGAGATAGAAAAAATTATAAGAGCAGGGTGAGTCTTAATAGGAAACAGAATAATGATAAGGCCACGTAGCTGAAAAGGGTAACTCCTTTAGCATTCAGTGTATATATATTTTTTTCCCAAGCCACACGTCAAGGAGGTATCTGTCCAAGGGCGTATGCCCAGAGGAAAGGGAGGGTTCCCCAAGGGTGTGGAAGATCGATGGGGTCACGGTGAGGGGGAGCACGGGTGGGGCTGCAGTGGGAGAATTTTTTTTTTAAAGTCCTCATTTTACATTATACTCTGGAAAGAAAGCTCTCTCTTAGTTTGCCTGTTTTATGGAGAAAGGGGGGTTTGGTGAAAAACCTGGGATAGTATGTCGACTACAAAAATAAAGTTTATGTCATGGAATGTCAACGGGTTGCGATGCCCCCGAAGACAATGGTTGATTATGAAATATCTGGAGCAATCCTCTGCCCAGGTCTTCCATCTGCAAAAAACCCACTTGAGTTATCTTGAGTCTAGAGTTGTCTTTGCTAAATATAAATGGGTTGAGTATTTTCGCTGCTCTGAGCAGACAATACATAGCAAGGGAGTAGCGATTTTGTTCAGATCTAATTCAGGCAGCTCCATTAAGTCCACGTTAACAGACCAATCTGGGAGATGGATCCTGGTACAGGTGGTTATAAGGGGGGCAGAACTTGCCATAGTATCTTATTATGGTCCTAACACAGACGACCCAGCTTGTCTTCTCAGAGTACAGGCCAAACTCGTAGAAGTCACTGCCCCAATATTAATTGGTGGCAATTTTAATGTCCTCCTTAACCCTGCCAAAGATAGGTCGAACCATAGTCGTCATGTGGTTGCTCAGCGCACACGTCGGGCAATGATTAATATGATGCATGAGCTTGGGTTGGTTGATCTATGGAGATTGAAGAGGGATGGGGAATCAGGCTTTACCTTTTTTAGTAAAAAGCACGGCCACTCCTCAAGATTGGATTATATCCTTACTGACAGGTGGAGTTTAGAGCACTTAGTGGATATTTCCATCCAGCCATCTATTCTATCCGATCATGCTCCAATAACTGTTTCATACTGAAGTGGTAAACCGAAATCCACTCCAAGGTGGACACTAAAAAGGGCAATGTTATCAAATGAGGAGCTAATAAGTGCTATCGACCACTGAGTACTTTGCCGCGAATATAGGGTCAACATCTTTGGAGTACGTTTGGGACGCGTTCATGGCCCATATTTGGGGAGTTTTACACAGTTGGATATGCTCCAAAAATAGGGCAGAAATGTTAGATCTTAAAAAAGTAGAGAAGGAGATATCCAGGCTGGAAAAAGTTAGATCTAGTTGCCCACCTGATCGCCTGCCACAAATCCTTAGCGATCTGGCGAGCCAACGTTTGACCTATAGAGGTATACTAGACCAAAAAAAGAGCTCAATGAGCAGTCCATAAAATGGAAAACTACGAATATGGTGAAAAGGCAGGAGCCACTTTGGCATGGAAGATTTAATCAGATAAGGTGAGGAATAACATCAACAAGTTGACTGTAGACGAGATTGGCACGACCTCGTCTGACCAGGAGGATATGCAGAGGTGCCTCCTGTCTCTATTTTCAAAACTTTATAAAAAAGAGAAGGTACCTTCCTCAGATTTAATTCAAGACAGGCTAAAAAGCTAAGCTTTACCTAGTCTCTCAAGAGAGGGCCGGGATTTATCAGTTTGGTCTGCCCTGTTCCCATGATGCACTGGGCCAGGGTCAGACTAATTTGCATATAGCCAGGTTCTGAACTGGGATGGTGCAGTGAGCTAAAAAACGGTGATGGATCAAGCCCTGATCTTTTGACTGGGTATGAGTGTTCTGTTCTGTTTAACTCAGATGCTCTGTCCATCACCACCCCTTTCTGAATCGTTTTGGCCACTATAGGAGTGGCTGGGTATGCTCAGATGTGAGTCCCTTGCTCACTGCACCATCAGGATTCAAGCCGGGCCGAAGACGGCTGTAATGCCAGAAACCGGTCCCCGGAAGCTTGTTTCCTTTCCAGTAAAGAATTGGCTTGGTAGTTTGGTCTGCCCTGTTCCCATGATGCACTGGTCCAGGGTCAGACTAATTTGCATATAGCCAGGTTCTGAACTGGGATGGTGCAGTGAGCTAAAAAACGGTGATGGATCAAGCCCTGATCTTTTGACTGGATATGAGTGTTCTGTTTAACTCAGATGCTCTGTCCATCACCACCCCCTTTCTGAATCGGGATTCATTGGAAGGCCCCATCTCAGCAGAAGAAATCAAGAGCAGCCTAAAAAAGATAGAAAATAATAAAGCGGCAGATACGGATGCTCTCGCGGGCGTGGTGTATAAGATCTTGGAAGACGTTATAGTACCTAGACTTAGCGAACTGTTTAACTTTATATACAGCCCTGAAGGTAGGATCCCTCCGTCATGGAGGGAAGCAATAATAGTGCTAATCTTGAAGCCCGGAAAGGACCCGTTACAGGCTGACTCGTATAGACCAATCTCCCTGCTGAATGCAGATTATAAGATCTTTACTAGTATTCTGGCAGGGAGGTTGGTCAGGGTTGCCCCCCAACTGATTGATGAAGATCAAAAGGTTTTTTTGCCCGGAAGATACATTCAAGAGCAAACCCTACAACTAATTGGTTGTACAGATGTGGCAGTGGCACGTCGGAACCATTGGCGGTGGCCGCATACGCCGCCGCCAAGGCATTCAATGGTGTCAACTGGAAATTTCTTTGGCAGACCCTAAAGGTAATGAGGTTTGGACCTTCATTTGTAGATAGGCAGAACGTGTCAATAACATATGTAATAGAAATAACATAATTTGTGTTTATTGTATGTTTGACTGTCTTTCCTACTTACCTAACTCGTGAAACTTGGCTTGGATGTTCCAAGTTTCTCCATATCATAGTGCGATCTTCACAGCCAGTCCTTGCCTTTAAAGCATCAGCTCTTTCTTTTTCTTTTAATTATGGAGCAAAAATCATATAAATTCCTCTGTAGACGAAGATAATTCAAACCTCCAGCAGCAGTCATAAAGAAATGTTATCTTATTATAAGAATGCATTTCATTTATAAATATTTGAATGCTTCCCGACCCCCAAAACAGTTCATTTATATAGCTGCTGAGATCATACTTAAGGATTCGATAGACCCAGACATCACCATTGGCAGGGTTGTACAATACTGTGTACAGGGCCGACCAAACCAGTTATACGCACTCTCCCTTTTCTCCATGTGGGCTGCATGCAACCTACAAGGAGAAAATGGCCTCCCCATAGACGACTGTGTGGTGGGTGTCCTAGCCAATCGCACCGCTGCCATTGCAGCATTGTGATTGGCTTAGGAGAGGGGAGGGATGCTGACTGCTTTCTGTCAGGAGTAGAAACACGCAGGATGGCGTGACGCGGTACATGACCGGGCTGATGAAGGTAAGTTAAAAATTCAAATTACACTCCCCTTACGTGACCCCCTCCCCATGCAACCCCCCCACCCGCGAGTCATGCCAGCCATGACTGCTTTTTTCTCTGATTTTTTTCTATCCTTGACTTTTAGCGTCAGTAACCACCAGCATAAGTCAAAAAAAAGGGATAATCAGGGCAAAAACGATGACTTTCCTGCAAAATAAAGTCTATTTTATTTCGTAATGTTTCGCAAGAATTATTCAAAGAAAGCTACAGACGACATCAATAACATTGTTTTCAGATGGAGATGGCCTAAGTGACCGACCGAAAAACAATAGTTGAAGGAGGGTCAAGGGGACTATGTTTATAGACCATCCGAACTCAATACCCCTAATCAAACTACAACGAACACAAAGAGTTGGAGGGTCTGCTGGCAAACAATGCTGAGTCTAAAAGGTCCTGTAAAAGTCAAAGCCCAGATGAAGTGGCCAGACAACACCCACTACTGGTTCAGATTGATGAAGTGTCCATGCCACAGAGTGGTGCTGACAAAGTGCAGTGCAAAAAAATTGGGAGTGAAATGAGTGATGTTAAAATGACGGTCGAGGCAAAAGAAACATTTTTATTGATATTTTACACTTCTTTTTTAACCTGGCGTCCTGGTGAATACCAATAAAAATGTTTCTTTTGCCTCGACCGTCATTTTAACATCACTCATTTCACTGGGCTTTGACTAACCACTTTGGTTAGACATCCTACATGACGAGGCTCCGCCAAATGGGTGGGCTGATAGGATATCGACCAGAGGCAAGTGTCATGTGACCACTAGGTCTGGGTTAGTGCAATGCAAAGGAGTGGTCTCTTTTACAGGACCTTTTAGACTCAGCATTGTTTGCCAGCAGACCCTCCAACTCTTTGTGTTCGTTCTAAGTGACCGACCTCCACAAACCCTCATGCATCATTCACAGTTGGTGCTTTGTAACATGTACTATTAAAGGCTTCATATTTCAAAAAGGTGAGAAAGTGCCTCTCGAGGTCATCAATGCCAGGCTGCATACATTTATTTGGCATAAATAATGGAGCAAGATCACTGAGAAAGAGGGGGCTTCACAATATTTTTCAATATGGTATCTTTAATCCGATTATTATCGAAAATATGCGACAAATGTTGAATGACATGAAATCTCAACCCAAGACAGCACACTACGAGGCTTTGAATGCTTGGGAATGGGCTGCACATGCAAAGAATAAAGACAAAAATATCAGAGTAAAGCAAAGAGAGCAGTTCATAGCTGGATAGAAGCTAAGTTGGATAGAGAACAGCTAGTATGGTGAAGAGACATAATTGAGGGAGCTAAATTATACCCAGTATTAAAAAATATGAGAGGCCCAAGAAAAGAAAGGCCCAGTGAGAGAATCAAACTGGTGCCCAGAATAAATCCATTACTGATTGTGATTCTAGTGACGATTTCGTGGAGGATTTACATTCCTCCCCATCACCTTCCAAAAACGCAGGTCAACCTAATAATGAAACACACCTGGTAACGGCACAACTGCACTCGTCATTCCCGTCTTAACTCAGACAGGAGGACATACCTGACAGCCCCAGTTGAGACAGCCCCAAATCAAACAACGCTCATAGTGACAGTTCCTATTGCTACTACCCAGGTGTGGCAATTCCATTTGTGACTATCCCTGTTATAACGACTCAGGCTGTGACTGTCCCAGTTGTGACAACTCCAATTACCATAGCCCTGATCCCTGTGGTCTCAGGTGCGATTACAGGTGGAGCTGTTACTGCTGCTGGTCCTACGACCCAAAACTCACAGGTAGTGATAAGGAATTCCAATGCATTTACGGAAGTTGTAGTTTCCAAATCGATTTTAGTGTTCACAACACTGGTTGTTCAGGGGACTACTGGGTTTTTCGATCTAGGCGGACAGGACAGGGCCGAGCTGGGGGAGTATCTTCGGAAGTGGAAAAACAGAAGAGGTGGATGACAGTTCCCTTGCTAGAATGACTATAACACCTTTTGATGTTTCTAGGTTCATTGTGAAATTTGATTAGCTTACTAAAGGAAATTTAGATGTGTCCCACCTAGATAACTAGCTGGAACGAGGGCTTCAATATTTGAGTAAGGAAATCACATGCCATGCTGTGAAGGCTCTTGGGAGGTTGGTGCGATTGGAAAATGCGCATAATATTGATATTTCCAAGAGTCCTGTGTTAAAAAAGCTTTAGGGTTTATATTGAGGAGGAAAGGATCACTATTGTGCAGACGTCTGGGCTGAAGGTACATATTAGAGAAATTGCCGTAAGTATATAGAAATAGAGGAATTTGACAAGATAAGGCTCAGGTGGACTAAGAAAGTCACTCCTGCAGGGAATACCGAAACAAGTATGTTCCCTTTAAGAGACATTCATGGGGCGGGATACTTGCATGTGCCCTGCAGTCGAGGTGCTCTTGCTCTTTTCACAAATCAGTTTCCAAAATTGAAGGGGAACCTCGACTTGTGGTAACATCAGTTTGATCGATGTGTCATATGTTTGAAGATCTTGTGGGAAAATGTGAACACTTTTTTGAACATTGTGATTCCCAGTGACTTGGGGGCTGAATGTAAGTTGTTGGGATAGTAGCTAAATATTAAGCCCCCATGAGTGGCTCAAGCACACATGCCTTCTCCTGAGAATATGTGAAAGTATAAACAGGTAGTTACTTTCTTGAAGGCAAAGGTCCACAGAATTAGATTAGTTGGCTGAAGATAAATCAAATGACTCAAGCAGCTAAAGATTTAGTGCAGATTCCCGTTGCAGAGAGTGTTGAGCTTCATGCTTGAATGCCCATTTAATTCCCTATAACCATAATGTGGTTCCTCTGATCCTGACACCTTCCTCTTTTAACTCTCTCTTGCCACTTCTGAGATTTTATTTAGATAAGGGGAGTTCCTTTTTGGAACTGATCCATTTTATATTCCGTGATCTTGTTTTTTTTTCCATCTTCTTCTTTAAAAGCTACAAATTCAGATTGCAGAATTATATAGATATGTACTGCTTTTGGATACATTTAATAATGGTAGTAGTTTGTAACCAAATAAAATGTTGCTAATAAACCTTCATCATCTGATAGAGACTTCTAGCTGCAGATTCCTTACCTTTGGATTTCCCAGGTGTCAGGCTGGATCCAAAAACTTTTGCTTGAGCCATCGGGTGGCTCCATTCGGCTTCATGCTACCCAGTCGACGTTGTTAACATCAGTTATGACGTCATGGTCACCTATATAGGCACCACACAGGTGAGCGGAAGTCAGTTATTTTTTTCTGCACCAGTTAGGGGCTAACTCAGAGAAAAGCTACTCCTCTGTCTCTTTTTGACAGTTTTTTCTGACATGTTGTCGCCAAAATTTTTTTGCTTGTGTGTTGAGGATGTCATCTAGATGTACAGGGTACAAGACATGTGATGCCCGCCACTGCCCTGTGTCGGTCACTGACCCCCACCCTGTCTGCTGTGTCATGCTCGAACTGCTGGGCCATGGTGCTGAAGGCCTTGTTGGAGCTTTCTTTGAAGCTTCTTGCGGCCCAACAGTCAACACGGTATATCGCAACTCCTCCGAGATTTCTGTCCCGTTAAAGGAGCAGAAGGTTGCGGGACCGGTCCAAGAGTTCCAAGTCCTCTTCTTCTTGCTCAAGGTTCTCGGGACACTCGAGGAAGAGGCACAAAAAGAAGAAGAGGTCCAAACAGATTTCGACTTCGCCTCGCCTGCTGTCTGTCGACGAGACAGGTAAAGTGCATCAACGCTCTAGGTATGGATCTCCAGAGCCAGAGGTTCTATGTCATTGCCTGTACATATTGAGGATGTTTCAGGCATGGGTGAGGATTGAGAATGGTCCATGGATACATTAGAACAACAATTAGATGCTCCTGTGAAGCATTTGGACTTGTATAAGGATCTTGGAGAAGCAAGAGGACTGGACACGTCTCCAGGTACTGGTATGCTCTCTCCACCTAATGTGGCTACAGAGGAGGTGGCCTCTTATGCCATGGTGGTGAGGCGGGCAGCAGAGTCCTTGGTCTGAGGCTGCCCTCGGTGCAGGTGAGGATTAATCTCTTTATTGAGGTGCTTCAGCCTGGGGCTTGCACGCCCAAACCCCTTTTGCCCTTTAATGAAGAACTAACAAAAGTTCTTCTATCCACGAGATCCAAGCCTAGCACATGTGCTCCTGTGAACAGCGCAATTTCATGCCGCCATCGCCCTGCCCTGGGTAATTCAAGGTTCCTTAGCCAACACCCTACTCGTGAGAGCTTAGTGGGTAAGGCTCCTATGCTCGATGGGGCATTACCTTCAGCTCCTCCGGACAGGGAATCCAAGAAGCTGGACACACTTGGGAAGAAGATTTTTTCTTCTACAAGCCTGGTATTGCGGTTGGTGAATGTTGCATGCTTAATGGACCGTTTCTTGCACCGCCTTTTTGAAACAGTTGCGCAAGTGCTGCCACAGGTCCCTGAGGAGGACCTGGCTGTGATCTCCCAGGCAGTGAAGGATGGGAGAGATGCAGAAAAAATAACCATCAGATGTGGCTTAGACAACACTGACTTGCTGAACATAGCAGTTTAGTCGACAGTGGCATTGCAGCGCCACGCCTGGCTGCGAATATCTGGCTTCTCGGGGGTGTCCAGGCTAATCTCATAGTCATGCCCTTTTACCGGACTCGTCTTTTTGGTGAGAAAGCGGACTCTGCCTTGGAGCTTTATAAGGAATATTGTGCTATGGCCAGATCTTTGGGCCTCTCGGTTACACCTTGTGGTAAATCTAGCTTTTGCTTCTTTCAAGGTAATGGAAGGAGTTTTCCACTGTGTCAGCAACATTCCAGCCACCA
The DNA here is from genome assembly GCF_964261635.1 of Lissotriton helveticus. Classification (NCBI taxonomy): domain Eukaryota; kingdom Metazoa; phylum Chordata; class Amphibia; order Caudata; family Salamandridae; genus Lissotriton; species Lissotriton helveticus. Next base: position 282,923,082 of record NC_136068.1, on the reverse strand, counting down.
TCCAGCACAGCCAACCCAGGGTGTGCAAGGACGTGGATGTGCCTTCCTCGGAATGGTAGTCAGAAGTTGTCTGCCTCCCAGCCCCCAGCAACTGCAGCCTCCAAGCTTTCCTAGTTTGGTTCTGCAAGACCGTGTTACTCCAGTCGGAGGCAGAATTCAACACCATCTCCTCCACTGGAGGTATATAACATCGGACAAATGGGTCTTACAGATCATTCAGAAAGGCTATTCTCTTCCCTTTTTCTTTTCCTCCTTCTTTACCACCAATTCAAGAACGGCTGGTTGGAGGATTATCTAGTGTTGCTCCAAGAGGAAGTTACATCTCTCCTGGCAATGTGAGCTATAGAAAAGGTTCAGATTTCAGAAGTAGGCAGTGGTAGGTAGTCCCTCTACTTTCCAATTCTGAAAAAGAACAAAGAGTTGAGTCCCATTTTGGATCTCTGGACCATCAATCTCTTCCTCAAAAAGGAGAAATTCAAGAGGCTTGCGCTGGCTCAGGTCTTGACTGCACTTCACCTAGGAGACTGGCTGGTAGCATTGTACTTGCAGGATGCATATCTTCACATCCCCATCCTGCCTGCCCCCAGGAGTTACCTGCATTTTAAGGTAGGCCACACGCACTTTCGATTCACTGTGCTTCCATTTGGTCTTCCCAACACCCCTTGGGTGTTCACCAAGGTGAAGGCGTTGGTAGCAGCTCATCTGCGCAGGTTAGGGGTGTCAGTCTTTCCCTACCTCGACGACTGGTTGTTGAATGTGTCTTCTCCCCAGGCTGTTGTCTCCCACTTTCAGACAACGGCAGATCTCCTGCATTTGCTGGGGTTCTCTATAAATGGCTAAAGTCACTGCTGACTCCTTCTTAGATGCTCCCTTTTATCTAGCTGTTTTGGACATGGTGAAGTTTTGGGCTTATGCTCCCGAGCAGGGAGTCCAGGATATTCAGGCTATGATACTGATCTGCCTCTATCCTGGATTTAGGTGAGAGTGACTCTGAGGATTGTGGGACTTATGGCTTCCTGCGTCCTGTTGGTAAATCGTGCCAGATGGCGTATGCAGGGTCTGCAGTGGGAACTGAAGGTCATGTGGGCGCAGCATCAGGGGAATCTCTCTGATGTGGTCCATCTCTTAGAGGGAACTGCAAAAGACCTGCAGTGGGGCTGACAAACCATGATTGGGTAACAGGCAGACCCCTCTTCCTTCACCAACCAGATCTCACAGTAGTGACAGATGCATCACGCTTGGGGTGGGGCGGCCATCTGTGAGAGGTGGAGATCAGGGGACCCTGGTCACTGGTAGAATTGTGGCTCAACCTCAATTTGTTGGAGCTTAGGGCTATCTGACTAGCATTGAACGCATTTCTTCTCTATGTCAAGGGGAAGTTAGTGTAGATGTCCGTGGATAACACTACCACCATGTGGTTCTGCAACAAACAGGCCTGGATGGGGTCTTGGGCCCTTTGTCAAAAGTTCTTGTGTCTCTGAACATGGCTGGAACAGCAGGGCATACACCTGGAAGGATCTCTAAACGCCAGGGCGGGCAAACTCAGCCGTTGATGCCTAGAGGATCTCAAATGGTTTCTCCAGTTGGAAGAGGCACAAGGTCTCTTTCTGCAGTGGGGAGCGCCATGGTTAGATCTTTTCGCCTCCGAAGAGAAGGCGCAATGTCAGCAGTTTTGCACGCTGGAGTTTCCAATGTGGCTATTGCTTGGCGACGCTTTTCGTTGCGATTGGACCTGAGGCATCCTGTACATCTTTCAACCAATACCACTTCTGCCCAGAGTTCTCAAGATAAAGAACGACCAGGCCCAAGTCATTCCTGTGGCTCTGGACTGGGAACCGAGAGTCTGGTATGCATAGCTTCTTCAAATGAGCATTGATCTTCCAAATCAGGTTGCCCCTTTGGGAGGATCTTCTATCGCAGCAGCAGGGGAGGGTTTTCAATCCAAACCGGTCAACTCTCTGCCTCCTAGCATGGAGATAAGCAACAGTTGATAGCTTTCGGCCTTTCTCACAAAGTATGTAATCTTATTGTGGCGGCCTGGTGGCCCCCCACTAAGACGGTATATACCTGGTGTTGCCAACATATTTTAAAGAATTGTGCAGAAAGGTATATTGACCCTCTTTCTGCTTCTCTGTCTAATATTCTTCTCTTCTTACCATTGCCCAGCCGGGCTCTGCCTTGGGTACTCTCAGGGGTTATATTTCTGCTCTGTCCGCTTTCTTGTGGCTGAAGGACCAACCCTCTTTATTCAAGCCCTCTATCGTAAATAGATTCTTAATAGGGCTTGTCCATATATTTCCATCTAATCCCTTTATCAAGCTGCAGTGGGACCTTAATTTGTTTCTCACATGCCTTATGTGTGCCCCCTTTGAGCCGTTGCACAATTGTCTTCTCCAGCTGCTTACCATCAAGACAGCCTTTCTATTGGCAATGACCCCTGCCTGGACGGTAAGTGAATTACAGGCTTTATCATGCAACCCTCCCTAGATGATTACATTTGTGAATAAGGTGATGCTTCTCACCTGTGCCTTATTTTTACCAAAAGTGTTTACCCCATTTCATCTGGTTCAATCATTCCCACTGCCCGCTATTTTTGCTCACCCTCATCCCTCTAAGGAAAAGGAGTGTCTCCACCGTAAGGGCTCAAAAAGAGCATGCCGTTCTACCTTGGCTGCACAAAAGAGTTCTGGGTGGACGACCTACTCTTAGTGGGTTACCCTGGAGCTAAAAAAAGGTGGGCAGTGCAGAAAAAGACCATTTTGCGCAGGGTTATTATCTGCATTAAAATCTCCTACACCCTGGCTAGGAAGCAGCCTCCTGAGGGCTTATGGACCCATTCTACCAGGGGAAAAGCTACGACCACCGTGTTGGCTCAGGTTGTCCCAGTCCTGAATATCTACCACGCAGCAACGTGGGCCTCTCTGCACACGTTTGCCAAGCACTACTCCCTGAACAGTCAGGTATGCAGCGATGGGCTTCTCATGCGTTCGGTCCTGCAGGACTTTTTAGTGTAGAAAATGTGTCCACAGCTTATGGATGATATGACTTGTGTATCTATTCAAACATAAGTAATTTTTAGCTAGAAGTCTCTAGCAGATAAAACAAGTTACTTACCTTCGGTAATGCCTTATCTGGTAGAGACAGTAGCTAGCTGCAGATTCCTTAAAAACCCACCCATGCCTCCCCGCTCTGTGCACTCCTTTGATATGGCGAGGGTTGCTCCCTTTTCAAGGCCCTATTGGTGGCACACACAAAAGTCAGTTCACTTCATGACTCTGTGCTTCTGGCGTGGAAAAAATGGAAAGGACCTGACGTCCACAGGCCTGGGTGGAGCCTAATAGGTGACTGCGATGTCATAACAGACTCTATCAATGCCAACGACATCATTAGGAGCCAACTGACTTTGCGTAGGGATACTGCTCATGCAAAAGTTTCCAGATCCAGCCTGACGCCTGATAAGTCAAAGGTAAGAAATCTGCAGCTAGATATTGTCTCTACCAGATAATGCATTACCAAAGGCAAGGAACTTGTTCGTTTAGACACCATTCTCTCTGTCTCTATTGTTGACAAGAAATTCCATATGTCTAGTGGAGGACCCTATACAATGGCCACATAAGGATATTTAGGTACAGGAAAATCGACCCTATCACATCATTATGACCTGTATATTTTGAAAGCCTTCTAGTTTGTGAGAATGATGCGCGTTCCTCGTAGTGCCTTTGGCTGAAGGCGCGCCAAAGCAAGCCCGTTTGCGCCGATCCACGCCTGTCCGGCGACCATCACCAGCCACTCTGATAGTTGCCCCCCCACTGCTAGGCTTTGCTCGACCAGGTCCCAGCTACTGTCTCTATGACAAGGTGATTGTACCCTCCCCTCAAGTTGCAGTCTTCCTGGGCTGGCAACGTATGATTTTAGATGTGAGAATTGCCCATTTACTTTGAAGCCTCCTAGTAAAGGTCTACATTTGCAGATAAGGGGTGCCATGTCTCCCAGTCCCACGGATTCTTTCAAAGCCTGCCTGCTTACCTGCAGGTCCCTCCCGCGCCACGCAGGAGATATTTGGCTCTCCCTTTCTACTCCCTCTTGGAATCTCATGTTCCTGACAGAGACGTGGGTCAAAGATTCGTCCAATCCTGACATTAATCTGGCAATCCCCCCAGACTATCGCTTTGTGGGGATCCATCGCTCGTGTTCAAAGACGGGGGGCGGGATCGCTGTTATCCTTCGATCCCATTGGAAGATTACACCCAGGAAACTTACCTACCTCGGTGCCATCGAAGCTATGTATTTCTCCATTTCGGATGCCTCATCTTAGCGGGCGTCCTGTTATATACCCCCCCTGGCTCCTCGCCATCTTCTTTTACGGAACTCCTCACCACAATTGCGGATCTCTCCCTTAAGCACCCCATTTTGCTCTCCTCTGAGACTTTAACATTCATGTGGATGTCGCCGCATGCGCTAAGGCTAGACACCTGGTCACCCTACAGGGCCTTAACCTTCTGCAGCAGGTACAGGGCCCCACACATTAAGCAGTTGTTTACAAGAAACAATGGCTCCTGTGGGTAAATAAGAACTAGTTCTGGTAAGGATAACTCACAACGGCAATGAGGGTGATTGAATTAGATGTCAAAAAAGGAAACTAAAAATACACGATGCGAATGTCTTGGTCATTTATGAAATTATTTAGCAACATTATAAACACATAGGCAATCAAGTAAGTGATGGTGTGTCCCAAGTGAATTTTAACAAAAAAGAACCTAAACTGCTAAGGTGAAACATAATATTGTGTAGATAACATAAGGTTTCAAATGTACATTTCAGTTAAAAAGAGACAACCTAATTGTAGGTATAAGCAATTTGAGGTACAGCAGTTGAAGTGTATAGACAACTGTGGAGAAAGGTCTATCTCTTTATCTCTGTCGACGAAGTTTCGACCTCAATATGGTATCAGGTCTCTTCAGGACTATTCAATAAGGGGCACCTGTGATTGGTTTGCCTTGCTTGTTGAGTGTGCAAATTTGGCACTGTGAGGTAAATGTGAATTTAAAAACTTACAGGGATCCCGTCCGGGACCCCTGCTGAGGGTGTGCAGTAAGCCGGCAAACGCGATGGAATGTAGGTCCGCAGATCCGTTGATAATTATTGACGGGGTATCAGAGGAGAGGCACCTACATTCCATCGCGTTTACCGGCTACAAAAATTATTTGTAAACTGTTGATAAATAATTTCATAAATGACCAAGACATTCGCATCGTGTATATTTAGTTTCCTTTTTTGACATCTAATTCAATCACCCTCATTGCCATTGTGCATTATCCTTACCATAACTAGTTCTTATTTACCCACAGGAGCCATTGTTTCTTGTAAAAGTCTTCACCCAGGCTCCCAGTGAGTAGGGTTTCCTTGTTTCCTTTCCCACCACACATTAAGCAGGCCACACCCTTGATCTATTATTTTCTAATCATCCGGGCCTTTCTACCCTACCTCCGTTACCCCTCACCTGGTCCGACCATTACCTGATCCCGTTTAGGTTGGCCATTCCCCAGCCATCAGATACGTCAACAAAATCCAGGGACTCTGGCAGAAAATGGCACAAGGTCACCAGCGAGGCCCTTGAACCCATTTTGGCTAACTCATCCAATGATCTGAACACCGATGTTTCCAATTTTAACACCAGTCTGTCCTCTTCCATTGATCTCATCGCCCCTGTGCGACCTTTATCTTCCTTCAGAACTAAGCCCTCTGCTCCTTGGTTCTCCGTGGCCTTACGCACTGAAAAGAGTAAATGCAAAAAACTTGAACGTAACTGGTGACTAACATATGATACCATCTCTAAGGCTACCTACAGAGCCGCTCTAAAAAAAATTCACCAACTTAAGCATACCACTATGAGGGAATCTTATGTTAGCAAAATCAGTGCTGCTGAAAACTCTTCAAAAATGATATTTAAAATTGTGAAGGGATTTGCCAAACCTTCAGCTCTGGCCTGTCCGATCCCCCCCAGCCAATTCCTCTGTGACGGTCTCTTGATTTTTTTTTTAGGACAAATTGCGGCTATCTCTGCCTCTTTCAATCTAGCCACCGTATCTCCACCGTTAGAGCCTAAAGTTCCTCAGGAGGAGGTGTTTGTATTCTTTAAGGCATTATCTATGGAAACTGCTCCGATTAGGTTGAGGCAGTGTAAATTGGGGTCACCATTAGACCCTGTTCCTGCCCAGGTGCTTAGCACTCTTGCCCCCCTTGTGGCAGGCCCTCTAATTTCTATCTGGAATATGTTCTTACTTTCAGGTCAGTTCCCCTCCCTATGGAAGCAGGGGATGTTGATCCCCATTTTAAAGAAGGCTGACGCTGACCCTTCAGTGTTCAGCAATTATCGCCCGATCTCGCTCCTCCCTAAGCCTGCTAAAATCGAAAACGTTGTGCAAGAGCAATTAGGCAGTGATCTGGAGTCTAGATCACTACTCCATGACTCACAGTCCGGTTTTAGATCCGGATTCAGCACGGAACCTGCACTACTGGAGTTATCCGAGACCATTCGTGAATGCGTGGATGCAAGCGAGGAGGCCATGTTGGTGCTCCTTGACTCATCTGCTCCGTTTGACACGTCCCACATGCCATCCTGTTAGATAGACTGTCCAGTCTTGGCATACGGGATACCCCTTTGGCCTGGATTAGATCTTTTTTGATGGGCAGAACGCAGCAGGTCTACCTTCGGCCTTATGTTTCAGAGGATAAACCGCTTTGTTGCAGGGTACCGCTGGGCTCTGCACTAATCCATCTCTTTTTCAATGTCTATCTTTCGCCTCTGGCTGAGGATGTTGAATCCTGGGGGGTCAGAGTGATCTCTTACGCTGATGACACTCAGCTTGTGTTTTCATTTAGAGATCACTCTGAAGGCAGCTTTGCCAACTTCAGACGCTGCCTCACCAACATATCCTCCTGGATGACTCTCAACACCCTCAAGTTGAACACTGATAAAACCGAGGTATTATTCTTCAATCAAAGCACCCCACTTCCCTATATACTGTGGTGGCCATCGGAGCTTAACCCTCCCCTGGAACCAGTTAAATCAACCTGAGCTTTCAATTTGGCAATGAACTGTCATGTAAGAGTCAAATTAATAAGGTCACCTCATCCTGCATTGGTAAACTCCGTATGATTAGGAAAATTCTTCCTTTTTCCCCCCAGACTCGCGCAGGACCGTCATTCATGCCCTAATCACTTATCACCTGGATTATTCTAACGGCATGTATGCTGGAGCTCCAGCATATTTGATCAAATGGCTACAGTTGATACAGAATGCAGCAGCTAGGCTGATATGCAACATTCCCTTTCGCCATTCAATTACTGCATATCTGACGAAACTTCACTGGCTGCCAGTTAACCATCGCATCCATTCCAATTTAAATCTTTAGTCCTGGACTTCAGGGCGCTCAATGGCCTTGGCCCGGCCTATCTCAGATGCAGGCTAAAGCCGGTTCAGTCTGCCCGAGCTCTTAGATCGAATCATCTTCATCTCCTCTACTCTCCCCGCTTTCGTTGCTATAGAATGGGGGGAAGAGCCTTTGCTGTTGTGACAGCTAAACTGTGGAACAGCCTACGTCTGTGTCTTCGGCTGACCACATCTGAACTCGTGTTCCGACGCAAATTGAAAACCTGGCTTTTCTCCAACCTCTAGCTGCGCCTGACTGCTGTGCTGCCCTAGTCCACAGCGCCAGGACACCGCCGCCGGGGGTAGCTGCGCACTCTATAAGCTGGTAAATAAAATAAATAAATAGTAATTGCTATCTTGCTTGGGTCTTTATCCAGGTCGTTGCCAAAAATATGTTGTATCTTGCCAGATGTAGTCGAGTTGTATTAAAAGTGTTTCTTTATTAAGGTCATGTTGCAGGATGGCATTCTCGTACAATAAGTTGGTTTCCATGTACATCTGCCCTTCAGCCCCACCAGGAGCAGCCTGCCTGCTGTTCAGCCCTTCTTCCAACTGTCACACCTCACCCACACAGGCTCCCAAATAATCCAAGCATCACTGTCACTCCAACATTCCACTCTCAACACTCACACTGGCTGAGCAGCAGACAGATGAGTAAACTGGGATACACATACGTAAATAACCAGAATATAACATATCTCTGAGCAAAATTGTCATTTGAAGATGGTGTCTGCATGTAAAGTAATATTGAAATGATTCACATAAAAGCAGCATTGATCTACACACAAGAGATTCAGGAGAGAAGCACAAGCAAAATAAACAGTGAATTGGATCTGGCAGTTGATGTTGGGAAAGAGGATTTGTGGTATTGTCTTTACTTCAATCATTCACCACCCCCTGCCCCACTTTATGACTTGGAACACTCGGGGGTGATATTCAGAATGTCACCACCGTGAGCGTTCCAAAGCAAGCGCCTGAAAACTAACCCTGGGCGAAGAACTACGCTCCGTTCGCGGAGCTTGCGGAGTTTTGGCAACTCCGCGTTCTACGGAGAACGCGAAGCTGTCGATTACTCCGCGATCCGGTGCGTAGCGTAGTTCTCGCGCGCTGAATAACATTATCGCGTGCGCCGGGGTAAGTTCGCGCGATATTTGACGCGATCACGCACTTTGGCAGTGCGAACGAGAAGATGAGTTCCCCAACATGTCTAACACACAGCTATGTCGAGCATGCAGGCAGCGCCCCGAACACGCGCACCGCGCTCCCGAAGACGAAAAACGGCGCGCGAACGGGTCTAGCAAGCTACTACGCATGTCCGCGGAGCTACGTGAAGGTCGCGGAGTGCAACTGCGTCTTCGAGTAGCTCCGGAGTGCGGCTCCGCGAACTACGCCCAGGGTTACTGAAAACGTGTGTCACTGGCAGCTGTCCCCTGTCAGCTGTGGCTGGGGTCGTTTGTTCTGTAACCTGAATAAAGGATTGTTTGTTCTTCACTTGGTGTCCCTCCTGATTGAGGCAATTCTACAGGATTGAATTAAAGTTGTGCGCCCGCTCTTGTCCTGCTCCTGCACTGCATGAGGAACCACAAATGCCCTCCTAAACTCCCCTCTCGCCTGCTCTGCCCTCGCGTGCACCCGCCACATTTACCATGGGTCTAAACAAAGCATTTTACAAGCATTTCCAAGCAGGTGCCACAGTGATTTCGACAATATTTTCCAGGTTATTCGCCATCATATCCTTGATAAATAGCTTGTATTTCCCGTATGTAGGTGTGAGTATTGTGGCAGAAATCGAATGCTTAAATCTAGAGAGCTTCTAATGAGAGCCTAAGAGTATTATCATATTGCTGCCTCTGTAATGTTTACCTGCAGTGGGCTTCTACAGTGTGCACAATGTAAGAACAATTAGCACATATATAATTATCACTGACTTAAGTTTGTTCTGAGCATGGAGGTACATTATCTTATTGCACTTCAATATCTTGAAGTAATACAAAGGAAATGGCATTCATATTTTCTTATTTTTGTAACAGGTTTAAGATTGAAGCTGTACGATTTACGCTTTGAAGAAAACAGCATAGAGCACCACACAGATAACTATGTAAGCGAAGACCTCATTGTGAGGAGAAGTCAGCCTTTCAAGATCCAATTAACCTTCAACAGAGATGTCTCGAAAGAAGACGAGTTTCAGTTTGTTATTATGACAGGTACAGTTCCATAGGACAATTACACTATGTACACAAACATGACTCCCTCAGAGCACACTACGACATCATCAGAAACAGATCATCCATAGCACACAAACAAACAACATACAATGGTAATAGCAAACACAACACTTTACCTCACAGACAAGGAGCCTCAAAAGACTCACTCGAACAACATAAAATGTCTGCCACACAGCTAGCTCACAAAAGTAAGCAACGTTCCCAGAAAAAACACCATGCCACCAAGTCATCTCCACTACACGCTCACATAGTGATGCGTTGTCCTGATGAGGCTTTTGCCATAGGAGCAGGAAATCCTAATCACTAACCTATCTCTCATGCAGGCAATCTCAGTCACACACTATCCGCAGAGGCAGGCAATCTGCAGCACACAGCCACGGCATTGAAAGGCATATCTAAACCATAGACCTCATAAACAGGTGATACTCATCACACACTTCTCTTCAGATGCCAATATTTCCATTGTAACAGACTGATTATTATGTTGTATGCATTTTGTTTTACAGGGCCGTCCCCTTCTGAGAAGGACAACACATGGGCCAGCTTTCTTATCTCCAAGGCTCAGGAGTCAGCATCCTGGGTGGCGACTAAACACAGCAATAGTAAAAATGGTTTGGTTGTCACCATTTCTAGTCCTGCCAATGCAGTGATTGGGCGCTACAAGCTCAGTATCAAAATTGCATCAAAGAACGGCAAGACTACCTCCTCCCGACTGGATGGCTTCATTCTCTTATTCAATCCTTGGGCTCCAGGTAAAAACTATATTTGATATGATTTAAAGTCCCAAAAACTTCTCAGATAGCCAAAAAGATGTATTGCAATTGTGCTTCTATTGGTCAGATTCTGCCTCTATAGGGTAACGGGATACTAAACATGGTATCAGCTATTATATCAATTTATTTGTTTCTAGAGCAATACATTTGTTGTGTATAATGCCTTTATATGGCTTTTGCATCCAAAGAAGGTTATTAGCTGCGGAGACTTCAAAAGAATCCATATGTGATGAATCTGAAAGCAAAGAAACTTAGATAGACTTAATGTCAGTTTAGCAACAAACCGCTAATGGTGCAAACACTTTACTGTGAGGGAAGAGTGACGAGCGATCAAACACAGGTTTGCAGTTGCTGGAGCAGGAATCAATTTGAATAAGACAGTTTAACATGCCTATCTCACATTTAAAGTGTTGATCCCCACTCGCGGTGTTTCCCTTTAATTCTTGGTGACAGACCTTTGCCGTCATTTATGAGATCAGGAGCTATACTTCACATAAATGAAAATCACAATGCTATTTATAATTTCAGTCAATAACGAGAGGTAGGTGTACGTTTTAGGGTTTAATTTTTATTTAAAAGTGTTTAGTACACTTTCTTTTCTTTTTATTCTTTATTCAGTTAGTTTAAATATCAACCAGATTACGTAATTAATCATAAAAGAAATGGTTAGAGCAATCATAACAAATTATGCATGAAGTGTGTTCTATAAAGGAAAGAATTCCCTTTTTCCTAGAAAATGAGGCGGAAATGGTGTTAGTAGTAACTCATAAAGAGTCCAAGTTCGAGAGGCAAAAAGTAAGATAGAGCATAAAGCTCAAATTCAGTCAATAATGGCTAAACTTCCAATAAAGAGATTCACAAACTCAATAGGTCTCAGAGAATGAAGAAAAATTATCCTGCAGTAGAAGTAGTGTAATGTCGCTTAAGTTCCATGTTCTAACATGGAACGTGGAGCACAGGTGTACTCTGAGAGTCAGTTGACTCAAGTCCTCGATGGATGGGGTCGCTATAATAAAGCTTCTACATAAAACTACTACTTTCAGTGTTTTGAGCTTCAATAAACTGGTAACGATCGCGTGCAGGAAGAGGATTAGTTGACCCCAACGTTGAGAAGAAGGAGAATAGTGCAGAACGAACAGTACATCAAAGGAATAGGACAGAAAGCGGCAAAGCGGAATTGCGGAAACATCCTACCGGTGTAGCGGTTATCTGTGGATGTCGTTCTGTACAGGTAAAGTGGACCTGCTGGTAAAATCGTGAGTAGTAGCAAGCGTGAGGAAGAAGTGGCTGCTCGCATGCAGATTGCGCCTGCGCTTCACGGTAACTGTTGTTTTACAAGCTTTGTGAGTGGCATGCTCTATTGCCAGTTGAAAAAAGCCTGAATGGGCTGCACAGAGGAAACAAGCCCAGTTTTATCTAAAAAGAAGACGGAGTGTCAGGCATGTGGGAAAGGAATCAAGCCCAGTTTCCGAAGGATATTGTCCGGAATGTTTGCGTGGGGATGACGGTGGCCATTTTTGAATGGGAAAAGTGAACTTCATTGGATAATTGAGAAAAGGAGGAGTTCAAAGGTGGATTATAGTTGATTAACTTAAAAAAAGAGAGAAAGAGAAGAAAATAGAGAACATTTGCAAGTTTGCCACCACGGTGACAAGCACACCTTAAAGTACAGCTGCAAGCTTGTCACACCTTAAAGTACAGCTGCAAGTTTGTCAACACGTGACAAGCACACCTTAAACAAATAATAATTTTGTTGTTTGTTTTCGGTGTCTTGTATTTCTATTTTATTTTACAGTATAATACGTTAAATGTTATATTATATGCTAGTTTTTCATTAGTAGTCATTTGTGTCAAGTTGTATAGGGTATGATTCAAGTGAAATTACATTAAGTAGATAAAATGCAAAATGTAACTGAGCCACCATTTTTCATGACAAGTCCAGGGGAATCACAGGTGAAATGGCAGAAGTGGAAGAACCTTTTTGAGAATTATGCAGGTGTATGTGGTTCAAATTTAAGTGCAGAAAGAAAACAAGCACTTTTACTTCACTGTTTAGGTGGAGAGGGGAAAGAAGTGTTAGAAAATCTGCCTCAGTTAAGTCCGTTATGTCAAAGAGGAATAAATGAATATGAGGTATGTGTAAAACAATTGGACCTACATTTTCTGCCAAAGGTTAGCACCATTATGGAGCGATAATATTTTGGTGTAAGACAGCAAGGAAAGGAAGAAACTGTGGAGGAGTTTGTGACTCCTCTTAGGAAACTAGCGTCAAGTTGCAAATTTGGGGAACTGGTAGAAGAAAGAATTTGTGAAGAGTTTGTGCTAATATGTGGTAGTGGCAAAATAAGAGAGGAACTATGGTTAAAAGATGAGCCACCTTTAAATTTTTGCAAAAAGGGTTGAACATGTGTTAAAATGTGTGAGTGAATTGAGCAAGGTTGGGAAGTCTGCAGTCACTCAAGAAAAGGTAGAGGAAGTTGTGTGTCAGGCTTTACATAAGAGTGACGCTGATAATAAGAAGAGTGGTGAGGATGAGAAAGGAAACAAGACTGGTGAGTATGTAACAAGAAATGTTATGCCTTTTCATGGGACTTGTTATAGTTGTGGGAAAAGTGACCATAAAGCGAATGCCAATTTTTGTCCTGCACTCAGTGTGGTTTGTAACTATTGTGGCAAAAAAGGGCATTTCTCAAAGAACTGTCATTTACGCAACAAAAGAGATGGTAAGATTGATGTGAAAGAGATCAGTTTTCAGGTGAATGAGGTGTGTGGTTTGGGATATCCTTCGGAATGGGTTAAGATAGAAGATGTGAAGATAAAGATGAAATTTGATTCTTGTTCTCTTCCCATATTTATCTCTAAAGATATTTTTGAACAGAATTTAAAAAACAAAGTAACATTATTAAAAACTGATGTAAGGCCAACAGGTTATGGGGGTATTCCAATAAGGATGTTGAGATACTTTCAGACTTGTCTGGAGTGCAAAGAGAGATTTACCGATGCTAAGATATATGTAGCAAACAAAGGGGATAACCTACTGAGTTGGACACACCAAGTGAGGCTTGGAATTATTCTTGATCCTAATGGGAATCCTCCTGTACAGGTGCAGTCTATATAGAATGTTGGTGACAGGTATGTGAAGAAGTTTGGTGAATTATTCAAGAACTCTTTAGTACGTTTGTAGGGCTACAGCCATAGTATCAAGTTGAAGTTAGGTGCAAAGCCCATTGCAGCAAATGTGAGGAGAATTCCTCTGAGTGTACAAGAACCTGTACAAAAAGAAATTGACAGGTTATTGGATGCAAGTGTGATTGAGCCGGTGGAAGCGACAGAGTGGTTGGCTCCCATTGTGGTGGCTAGAAAGAGCAAAAATGACATTTTTCTTTGTGTGGATTTACGTACTCTCAATAAGGAGGTGGTTGTAGACAAATTTCCATTACCTAATATAGAGGAGATGGTTTTGACTTTGGATGGTGCTTGTTATTTTACTATACTGGATTTTGCTTTGGCGTATTCACAGGAGCTTACTGCTTACAATACAACTATGGGAGCATTTAAGTTTTTAAGGATGCCTTTTAGACTGGTCTCAGCTGCCTCTGTTTTTCAGAGAATTATGAACGATGTGGTAAAGAGGATTAAGGGCGTCAGGTGTTATCAGGATGATCTGTTAATTTACAGTAAGACCATTGAAGAACATGGGAGAGTTGAAAAAGTGTTGAACAGACTTATAAAAGCTGGCTTGACTCTATGTTTTGATAAGTGTGAGTTTGGGGTGACAGAAGTAGATTATCTGGGTCATCATATATCTTGTAGTGGTGTAAAACCAAAAAAAGAGTTGGTACATGCAATTGTAAATCCAAAGGAACCGTGTTCGAAGGAAGAGCTAACATAATTTTTGGGTATATAGCAAGTTCATACATTTTTTTGCGTATAAAACTTGTTAACTAAGAAGTTTGCTGTGCAAAAAGACAGAGTTTGTGTGGGATGAGGTGTGTAAGGAAAAGTTCAAGAATGTCAAGCGGCGGATCTTAGGAGTGCACCTGATTTCCAAGCTTTCAAACCTACTGATTTGACGTACATCGTGACAGATGCAAGTAAGAAAGGATTAGGCATATTGTTGATCCAGAAAAGAGATACTCAGGAGTGTTTGGTCGCTTGTGTGTCAAGATGTTTAAGAGGTGCTGAGATAAACTACTCAGTCATTGAGAAGGAGGAATTTAGCCATCTTTTGGGCTTTGAATACATTTAAGAAATTTGTTTGAGGTACTCAATTTATTGTTAGGTCTGATCATAAACCTCTGAAAGAGATTTTTGAGAAAAATGGTTTGGACTCAATTTCTTCTAGGATCAGAAGGTGGGTGATTTCACTTCAGGAATTTGATTTTGCTATGGAGTATATTCCAGGAGCAAGTAATGTTTCGGCAGATTGCCTCTTACGTTTGGTAGGTACTGTAGAATGTCAAGATGTGAAAGGAGTTGAAGACATGGCGGATGAATTTGATGTGAAACTTTGTGAAATCACTTCAGGAGCCATCAAGGAAGATGAATGAAGGGAACAAGTGGAAAAGGACAAGGAAATGCTGAAAGTTATGGATATGATTCCACAAGGTAAAGGGAACAAGCTTTAGAAACCTTGGTTAATGGTGTGTGACGAGTTAGCCATCAGTAATGACATTTTAACCAGAGGCACAAGGTTGGTTCTCCCAGTGGGTTTGAGGGACAACATTATAAAAAGGGCTCATGAGGGACACATGGGTATTTGTAAAACAAAAGAATGCATTAGGCAGGAGTTTTGGTGGCCTGGTCTAGATTTTATGGTAGAACGTCTAGTGCGTGATTGTGTTCCTTGTTCCATGAGCGACAAGATTCTTAAACCCAGACAAACTCCTATGGTCTGCAGGAAGTTACTCATGTTTCCTTGGGATGAAATAGCCATTGATATTGTTGGACCGATTCATGGTGAGCAACAGACTCCATATCTAATAGTTTTACTTGATTTACACTCATGTTGGATTGATGTAAGTTCTGTATGTGACATCTCTACTTAGGCTGGAATTAAGTTTTTATATACTATTTTTAAACGTGAAAGCTTTCCAGGTTCTTTATTATCAGACAATGGCACACAATTTTGCTCTGGTGAAATGGAGGAATATTTGACTAAGTGTGGGATTGTACATAAAAAACCCTCGCTTTATCATCCAGAGACCAATGGGGCCATAGAAAGATTGAACAAGACCTTGAAAGAAAGTATTCAGTTAGCAACAGTCAACAGTTTGAATTGGAGAGAGGAGTTGCAAAGAATTACAGATTACAGATTTACGCCACACTCATCAACAGGGAAGACTCCTTTTAAGTTATTCAAAGGAAGATCTGCAAATACCATCATCTGCCCTGGCTGGATGGCCTTGTATAAAGGTATAAAGGATAACGACATTGGTCAGTGAAGGAATAAAGAATTAGATTTACAAAAGAAAAGGAAGATTTATTTTGATGCTTGAAAATCAGCTAAACAAGTGGAATTCAAAGTGGGAGACAAAGTTAGAGTTAAAGCGCCTGTAGGTTGTTTCAACTGGTCGAATTTCACTGATGAAAAGACAGTGGTGAAGATGTTCAAGAATGCGGTGAAAACAAATGATGGTAGCATCTGGAATCTTAGCCGTGTTGTTCATGTAAAATCTAAATGTGATGATGGAAGTGGTGAAGAAAGTTGCAGTGTTTTTCTTTGCAAAAGCAGTGTTTTGAACCCATTCGCAAGAGTGTAAGATATTTTAAAAGTCTGGTTAATCTGAAGCATTTTATAAGAAGTTAGTTATTTATGATATATATATATATTTTTTTTAAATTGTTGTTTCACATCAGATGGGAGGAAATATGTGGGCAATATATATACTTATGTATTTATGGTGTACTTAGAATCTGTAGGTGCTAATTCCATTTTATTTAGTTTCAAATTGTAAAGAGAAAGAAGTGTGATGTCGCTAAAGTTCCATGTTCTAACATGGAGCTTGGAGCGTGGATGTTCTCAGAGAGTCTGTTGACTCAAGTCCTCGATGGAAGGGGCCCCTATAATAAAGCCGCTACATAAAACTACTATTTCCAGAGTTTTAAGCTTAATTACAAGTTGCAACTACATTCAGCAAATCAGGTAGGGAAGGAGAGGCAAATCAGCATTTAGCCTCCAGCATTAAGCCATTAGCACTCATATTCAGTGCGGCCAAGTTACAAGGGTCTAAAACAAGCATTTGCAATGCAATAGGTTTCATTTATGCGAGTTTAAGCTAATGGCATTGTAAATGACAATGTTTTTATTTATGTTTTAAAAACCAAAACATAAATAAAAGGCATTGACATTTACAATGCCAGTAGCTCGAACTTGCATAAATGTGAGACCTTTCGCATTGCAAATGGTAGGCATCACGAACAATGGGACGAGGTAGGGAAGCTGTGGGTGGTTTTAAGAAGGCACTGACAACAAGAGGGAGGGCGGGGAGTAAAGAAGGCAAGGAAAACGGGAAGGAGGGTGTAGCGTTCAAGAAGGCACAGACAAAGTGAGGGAGGGCAAAAAAGTCACAGGGGTAAAGAAGACACAGACAAAAGAAGGCCCCAAAGCCCGTCATGCCTGCAGTAAGAGAAAGTTGATGAAGAAAATAGTGCTTAAAGTACCATGTGTCT
Organism: Lissotriton helveticus; assembly: GCF_964261635.1. NCBI lineage: Eukaryota > Metazoa > Chordata > Amphibia > Caudata > Salamandridae > Lissotriton > Lissotriton helveticus. Next base: position 282,905,980 of record NC_136068.1, on the reverse strand, counting down.
TTTATGCTTTAGGCCCAAAGCTGGCTGTACTCTCTCGGTGACCTAAGACTGACCCACAGTGTGGAAAGTCATTGCTTATAGTAAGCTGTATCCATGCTGGCCAGGGTGCCTGCTTGCCGCTTCTTCTACCCCCTCACTCAACCCCAGCTGGAAGAGAATGGCACTCGAGGGTTGTGTGGTTACTACAACTTATGAATCTGCTAAACTACAGACACCAGTTATTGTTGGAACTACCTCTCCCTCCCAGACTCACTCTCACAAGAGACACAAAACTGACACTTGCAAGAGAGGCCACAAACTGAAAAGGGGTGACATGCTCTGGTGGGAAGTTTGGGGAGGCTTGCACTGTTGTTGAGGTCTTTACTCTCTATTTGTTGTTCGACAACCTGCATCTTTTATGAACACTAACTCCTCCAGCAAGTAACTGATGGAGGATATACGGTCTAATGAATAAACTGCAGGTTGCCCAAAGAGCCTATGACATCAGGTTCACCCCTCAGCCCTGGTTTTGCTATGCAACAGCTAAAATTAGATTAACATGTCCAAATGCGGGCCATCATGCAATGTTTTTTAATTTTTAAGTAGTGGTACTTTGCGGGTGTTTCTGGTGACGTGCACAGTTGGCTGTTTAATGAGCACAACACATTTGAAGTGGTTGAAGCATTGTAGGGTACGGGAAATCCTTTAAAGATTGTCATTTTCTCTCTGGATTTCCCTTCTCTTTTTCAAACTCAGGGCCTTCATCATTGTTGTGGTGTCACCAGGGCTTCAAGTGGAAGCTTTTTCAATATTATATGCAAGCCATAGTTGCTGCTTTTTTTATCGTATGCAGCTAACAAACATTGACAATGCCAATAGTCCTGACTTGTTGTAGGTATGATGTTACTTGTTGTATGATATATCTGGATGCAATGACTGAAACAGCAAAATACAAGTCGAGCGGCACACTATGCTAAGCACAGATTTTTAGCTTAAAAGTGCCACGTACCTTTAAAAGACCCCCCACTCCAGTTATTTCATCCCACGTAAAGCCCTGACTAAGGGAGAACCATCAAGTTTCCCCTTAAGCAGGACATGCATCCATTAGGGTCTACTTATGTGTCCTCGACCACTTCAGGCATCCCAGAGTGGAGCCTGACAGCCACCCCCCTGGCAAAAGCAGAACACACTGTGCCAAAAAGCCTCCCTCTCCATTTGTATTGCAATTTCTTTCTCTCGAGTTCAGTTAAATGCATTTCTTTCTGGAATGCTGTATGCCTGCTCCGTTGCTTAAGTTGTGCTAGTATTTTATATAATTTCTGTGGAGAGCCGAGACCCTAACTTTCCAGGTTGTGAAGTGGTAGTTGCCCCTATGATGCGGTACTATGTGTTGCTACATTTAATAAAATAGGGTGGTGGCTACATGAGAGTGTTATCATGCCCAAGAGGCGCGTAGGTACCACTGACCTCAGCGGATCCTGCTGTGGTATAAACTAAGTGTTCCTGGATGCCATTACCCCAAACATCACAATAAAAAGAACATCCTCCCCAGCTCCCGGTCAGGTGCAAACGAGTGCTCTGACTAATACCTTGATAGCCCGTGTGCAACTACAAACTGGAAAACATATATCGGGGGCAGTGCCAGAGGAACAGTGGCTAGCCTCTAAGGGTATAGGCATCGGCGGGCTCCTTCGCAACCCAGCAATTATAAAGATTGATAATACAAACATGCATGTCTGGCATAGAGTTATTGCTCTTAAATCTCCATATAACTACATTACGCCAGGAGGCGGTGCTTTCTGTTAAGTTGTGAAAAGGGCGATGGCAAGGAAAGCATGAGTGTCAACCCTGAGGGGAGTGAACAGTGGGAATGGCCTGTTGAGCGATGAGCTGAGCAGTGACAGCCCGCCACCCAACTCGCCGAAATCCCGAAAGGTGGCCAGCAGAGAGTGAGGTGGCACGCGGTGGCTGTCAAGCCACCTAAACACCTTATTCAGCACCACACATGCTTCATCTTGTAGCGCTTACCCTGCACACTTCGACACTGAAAGCAAAAGAGCGGTGCCGCTGAGAGCAAGAGAGCAAAGGCCCAGAGGAGAAGGAGAAGTGAGGAGGTGCAGGACATGTGCAAGATCCAACATTGTTTCACTGGCAAGAGGTGGGTGGTAGGCCCGCCAGAGGGATACAGAAGGATTGGGTGCCTCTGTGTTGGTTGAGCCCGGAGCCTGCAGAAGCGACCTGCCCTGGACCAGGTGCTGCTTGCAATCGGGTGACCTCCTACCCCTCCCACCGCGCTACACAGTCACTCGAGTGCCCTTGCCACACGCTCAGCACTTTTCCCTTTCCTGGTGTGTGCTACTGTAGGTCACAAGGGAGTGACCTACAGACTGACTGACAGACTCAGTACAATAAGCATTTGCAATGCAATAGGCTTTTACACATTTAGGTGAGACCAATTGCATTGTAAACAGTAGTTATCCTGGACAACAGGAGTGAGGGGGAGAAGGCACAGACAACTGGAGTGCAGGCAGGAGGAGGGAGAGAAGGGGGCGAGAAGGCATGAACAATGGGAGTGCAGGCGGGGGAGGAGGTGAGAAGGCATGGATAATGGGAGGGAGGCAGAAGAGAAGGCAGTAGGCGAACCTCATTAAAGAAAATAGTGCTCACAGTCTAAATACCATGTACCATGTAACACTCGAAGTAAAGGGGCCCGTAGCCTTGGGAGGATACAAATGACAACATGGCTGTAATAAGGTGGGACTAACAAGCCTATAAATGAATCTGAAGGCAGCATTTAGGAAGGGCAAAGACACAAGCTAATAAATAATAAGGGCGGGGTAGTGGACGGGGCTTCCCTCACGTACTGAACTACAGCGGATCTTCACCAGAGCAGCACTTGCGCGCTGACTCTAGGCTCAACCTAAAAAGTGCATCTGGAAAAAGCGTTAACCCTCTCAAACATGCACTAATATAAACAATTGAATAAACTGTTGCAGTTCTTGTAGCATCTTCCCCTCCTGTCCATTTGTTTTTGATGCTTCATGGGAACAGATTGTTCTCCTCCTTTGCCATGATTACATACAATGGGTTTACTAAAACTTATCAGAAAGTATGAAACATTTATTAAGCTATCTCTATGTATGAGGCTTTTTCGATTCGTAGGCCTTCTTTCCTTTGGTATGAGAAGATCCTTAACCTTCTAATGAAGCAATTACATGTTACGTCAGACGATAGGCTATGCATATTAGAAACATCTGCTACGAAGAATATTATTCAGCACCGCTATTCATTAGTATATTATGAGGAAACTTCAGTTAAGCAAAATCAACATTTTCTAATACAAACAGTGCCATACAAATGTGCTGAGCGAAACAAAGCAGGAACCAAAGTACTGACACAGACAACAAACTGTTAAGCACCAGTGTCATCCTCCAACAGCCAGAGAGCGGAGAGAGAGAAGACAAAATGAAATGTCATCACCACAGGTCTCCGAGCTCCGAGGTGTCGGAGTCCAGTAACCGGTGGCCGTCGAAGCTGGTCAGATGTTTGGGGCCGCATTCTTCACCAAATGTGGAAGCTGAAAAAATAATAATAAGGAATAATACAAATACCACAAGTCTCTGTCAGTACATAAGATAGCAAGGTTTATTGGAGACCCACAAACAGCAAATTAACGTGCAGCACGGAGACATCAGCAAAGCCACTGAATGTCCAAAGAGGTGACGGGTCTGACAGTTTATATAGGCCAAAACCACAAAGGATACAGCATCATAACATACGTAGCACAAATTAAGTGTAGTTCATTTGACCAGTTAGCAAGTGTTTGAGTAGCCATATACCATGTAAGGTCCGAACTATACTGTTGCCAACCACGTGGCCCCAAGTGGGCAGCTTCTGGGACTTTCCACTCTAATGTAAGATATAAGTCCGGTGCCTTTCCAGTTAATATGTGCACACAATAGTAGTGACCAGAAACATATTGTGAAATGGGATATGCTGAAATGTACGTGTACGTGCCTAAGCAAGCATCCTCCCTTGTGCCACGTATCTTGTCTTCTAGCAAGCCTTGCGTTACCCAAGCTGTTTCTCTGAAGCTCTGAAGCTAAGAAAAATACACCATCCTGTGCAATGTTAACTTAACAGGGCCTAGAAGCTTTACTGCATTTGGTATCATAAAACAAATGGCTTCTTCATACTTTGCTTTTAATGTGTGAAATAATATGAAGTCATTCTATTCAATTATAAAGTGTTGCTAGCACAGCATAACAAAATGTAACATTATTCAAAAACACTCTTGCTGTGTGATGTGAAGCTTTAGGAAAACATGTCAGGATAAGGCAAATTTTCAGCTTTTTGTGCACATTTCGGCATATTTAACTCTACTACTGGAAAAGGGGGCTTGCTCTAAACATTTCTGAGGCCTAGTACTGATAGAATATATATATAAGGTCTGTGCCTGACTGTTCGCCACCACCAGGATTGGAATTGAATATATATATATATATATATATATATCTATATATATATATATAGATATATATATATATACACACACACGCACACATCACACACACACACTGCTGTTTAGCACAATGTAAAGGTCTTGTCAGTACAATATCACTTTGCATGTTGACATTGCACAATCCTTTTTAACTATATTACGATTTGTTTTAATAAAAGCTTTCTCTCACAGTGGTTCCCGAAACATAGCAGTTTTATCAATAACTAATAGAGAGAGAGCAGTGCAAATCCCTCAGGTCTTAGTTGTTCCGTTTTTCTACCATCACATGTGGATACCCATAATTAAGAGAGTGAAAATTTGGGTGGGAATTAGCTCCACCCATATTTGTGCCCTCAGTTTAAGATCAGGACTCATCAGAACACACCCCCATCTTCCATTATCAGTGAATGTATACCTCTTGCTAATGTCTCTTAAGGTTGCTGGTGCATGCAGACCTCACGATTTACTGCTAGAGCAGTGATAGGTGACCACATGTGATATTACAATACTTCCCAGTCATGTCAAGTCAAAGATCTTTATTCAACCAGTATACTGGTCATAAATGCACATAGAATAAATACAGAATTCACAATTAAGAACAAATAAAACAATGAAACAATAGCTACCCTTAATAGAATAGGTTTAAAAAAAGCTAACATCAGAATGAAGAATCTTTTACATTGCACAACATTTCCTGAGTTTCACAGCAGTAGTAATATAATTAAGTGTAGCAGTGCAAATGTCTGGGAAGGCTAAGGGCTGGATATAGCCTAAACCCTCTCTGTCTGAGGTAACATGCTCGTGCAAAAGGATAGTATGTAAAAATCGAACCCTAATGAACAATACAAGGCGCAAAATAGAATAAACTGCAAAGTTCATTTGGTTGAAACATTGTAATACATGCATTTTGAGAAGAAACCAACCCAAGAGCCAGCCAAGGTAAAAGTGACTTAATGATGTCAAAGTCAAAAAGGCTTTATTTCGATAAAAAGTTATATAAAAGCAACACAGAAATCACAATGCAACAATTTTAAAAGCAAACGTGAACATGCAATAAAGATTTAACCTATTTAAAAAAAGTTGACAAAACAGTACATTAGGCAATCAATTTAAAAGAAAATTTAAGCAATCAATATTAGCCTTTTAGTTCATTTAGTTTTTACAAATTTGCAAGGCAGTTCATAAGGCAGTTTATTTAAGCAGTGAATTTAAAATAAAATTAAAACAGTCAATTTTAGCCTTTTGATTCGAATGGACCAAGCCCATGATAAAAATTTGGCTAAGGCACAAACGTAGGTTGCACGGCTGTCAGACATTAATATCCTGATTGCAGCCGCGTGGCTCCTAGTACCCAGCTGCCGACATAAGTTTTTGAGCCAAACCCTCCTGGGTATTGTATACTCTCTGCACTCGAACATAAAATGTGCCAATGACTCTGTTTTATCTAGGCATGCTGGGCAAAGCTCTGTAATTTGTACACGAGATTTCCAACGTGAAGTAAAAGAATAGAGGGGAAGAGTTCCTATTCTAAATTTGAAGTACAAAGCCCTATCGAAAGGTTTTTCAATAATGTCAAGGTACACTTCCCGTTTAGGTTGATCTTTGAACTTCAGGAAGTCCTCCGTGAGTCTACCCGTGGTGGTACTAATGTTCCTCTGAGAAAGGATCCAGTCCCAATAAAGTTTCTTAAGAGCTAACTTCGGTTCTATTTGCCCATGCTTCGTTCAGGCCCAAATTTACTAGCAGCACCTTCATTTCCCTCAACCATCTAATTTTGTGCCACCCTGGTAGTGACATAATTTCTGCTAGGCCTTGCGCATATCTGCTGAGTTCCTCCACACGCCATAGGCGTGCCCATAGCAATAGTGGACGGAATTTTGCAAGGTCATCAATTGGGCGGCAGCCTAAATCCAACATTAGCGGGACTGTAGGAGTGCCCTGCGGGAGAGACATAATCGCTCTACAAAATTTCCTCTCTGATCTTGGCAAAGCGTCAGTAATGGATGACCCCCAAAGTTCGGCCCCATAGAGAACAGAACTAACCCCTTTGGCCGAATAGATCTCAAGGACTGTAGCTATTGGTCTTATTATACAGGAGCGTTGTTCTTTCAGGAGAGCTCCTGTGATCCTCTTATGAGTTAACAGCATTTTGTCCAAGTGTGGGGTCCATTCCATTTTGTGTGAAAGGCGTATCCCAAGATAGTCGAAGACCTCTACCCTCTCCAAAAGTTCAGCGTTCAGGGTAGGAGAGCGGACTTGTTTTTTGAGAGGGTTCAGCACAAGATATTTAGTTTTGCTTGTGTTGATTACCAGGCCTCGTTTGGTGCAAAAGGATTGAAAGTTGTCTAGGAGCCTTTGGAGGCCTATGGGGGTTTTAGAGATTAAAAGCGTATCATTCGCGAAGAGGAGGGTTGGTATACGTTCGCCAGCCAGGGATGGTTCATCTGAAGGATGTTTCCGAAGATGCTCAACCACCCCATTGATGTAAAGGGAAAAGAGGGTGGGAGCTAACACACATCCCTGGCGGACACCTCTCTCAACCGGGATACTATTTGTTTTTTCCCCCCCTGGGCCCCACCTAACCTGGGCAAAACTATTTTCATGTAACCTAACAAGTAGGGATAGCAAGTAGTGGGGCAACCCCATATCAGCCAGTACACTCCATAGGGTCTCCCTGGGTACAAGGTCAAAGGCAGTCTTTAAATCGATAAACGCGAGATAAAGACTGCCCTTGCCTATGACCACAACTTTCCAATACACCATCATGAGTCTAAAAGCTTGTTCAATTGTCCCGGTACCCACTCTAAAGCCCGCCTGATAGTCAGAAAGGATTTTGTTTTCTTCTATCCAGTTTAAAATTCTGACCAGCAGAACCTTGCCAACTACTTTTTGACTGATATCTAACAGGCTAATGGGCCTATAATTAGATGGGTCATCTCTGGAGCCTTTTTTATGAATAGGGACCACCTCAGCCCCTTTCCACGAAGAGGGGATAGGGGCACCCCTACAGATAGCAATGAGTAGGGAGTGGATCAGTTTCCCCCACTTCATAATATCAGATTTCAAGAGGTCGCCAGGGATGCCGTCCGGACCAGCCGCTTTTTGGGGAATGATAGTGCTTATTGCGTAGTCCACTTCCTTAGTTGTAAAATCAAAGTCATTAGGCTGAATGTCCCAAATTGGGGGGAACAATAGTGGAGCCACCACCCCCCCATCAGGATCACAAGAAACAGTAGGAGTGAGATGATCATCTTGACGGGTATAAAGCTTTGAAAAGTGTTTGACCCACGCCTGACTTGGGATGTTACAAGTTATCAGGTCACTATCTGGCCTGTTACGAGCTCTTATAGTATCCCAAAACCATTTTGAATCTTTCTTAGAGCTAGCCTCTTTAAGGGTAGACCAATAGGTCTCTTCCCACTCCTTTTTTGCTAGCCCCAGTGTTCTCTTGTGTTCTTTCCTGGCTATCTGTATTAGGGGTTGGGACTTGCCCTTAACGGCCTCAATTAGCCTAGTCTTAGCTTTCCTACATGCTACAGTGTACCAATCATGTATCCCTTTAGATTTGTTCTGGGACATATTCTTCCCTGTAGTACCCTTTATCCAAAAAACTTCCCCTATAGCCTTTACAGCTGCTTCAAAAATGGGTGTTGCCCTATCTGCTACCGTGACTAAATCAATAGTGTTGATCTCTGCTTGTGAGGCTATAAGGACCTCTTCTATGGTAGAAAGTTTGTCAGCATTGCTGGCAACTTTGTTCCACTTTAAGCGTCTTCCACAGGAGGAGACAGTGACCCTATGTGTACATTTAGGTGGTGCTAACAATGCTCCATTAAACCAGGGATTCGTGATGATTAAGGAAAGCGAATTATGGTCGCTCTCCACAGTCGGTATAATTACCATATCTTCAACCGAACTCCAGAGCCCCAAGTCTAACAGAATATAGTCAATCCTCGAGGTATGACCAACCCTGTTGAACGTTGGAGCGCCCATCCGGTCAGAAGATGTACGGCCATTAGTGGCTCTTAACCCAAACTCCAAAGTCAGTGCATTTAACTGCACTGCACTACGGGTCCAACGTTTAATCGGAGGGATGGAGAGTGTGGGAATACCCCATCTGCTATCTTCTTCACCTAGGTCAGGGATTCCATCCAGGGGAAGTGGCTCATATGTGCAGTTAAAATCGCCTGCTACTAGGGTGTGGTCAGCTTCTTTATAGTCCCTAAGTTGCACCTCAAGATCGGATATTACAGATGAGGTGCACCCATTTTTAGTGCCTCTAGCATAGACGTTGTAAAGATCTAAGGTCAAACCTCTACGGTGATTAGACAGAGAAATGCCCAGAATATCTGGGTTATTTGTCTGCTTAGAGGTTATTCGGCAGTTAAGGGAGATGCTTACCCAAATAATGAGCCCCCCCGAAGGGCGCCCCTTCCCTTGCCTGGGTTTTTCTGCTGGAACAAAATAGGTGACAAACCCAACCCGGTGGAGTGGCTCAGTGCTCCAGGTCTCCTGAAACACACAGATCTTGTGTGCTTAAACCAAATCACTCCACTCGGGCAGACCTAATTTCCTGTAAATCCCCGCGAGATTCCAACTGAGAATTTTTATTTTGTCCTTGATGGTTTCTCCTCTATTGCCATTAATATCTCTAGGGTTATGGGAATCTACACAGTCCCTATCTAGAGCAAAAGGTGTTGGCTTGGTCAGGCTGGTAACCGCCGCAGTTGGAAGATTAGGGCATAAGGGGTGAGATGTGACTGAAGAAACCTCCTCCTCGCCCCTATTAATGCCAAGATGTATGGAGGAAGCTTCGTCAGAATTGAGTCAATCAACCTCATCCAGCGCACAGAATCTATTCCAGTGGGCAAACTGGGAAACAAAGGGGTCAAATGGAGGAGGTGGGCCATGCCATGGTTGCTGCCACTGATGAGTAATATGGTGTGGAGCATGTGTGTACCCTCTGTTAATTGGGAAGCTGAATCTAGGGGGATTTTGTCTTGGGGGCATGGGTAAGAAGTAAGACAAGGGAAGTGGATTAATTTGAGTAGCAGGTCCACTACTGGGTGTATTACATATATAATTCACTGCCCCTGTATCCCTGAAATTAACAGTAATAACATCTCCTGCTATGGTCTTGGTGTTCCTGCCCACCCACTCTCCTCTACGTACAGCAAGAATTTCACCACTCATATGGATGGGTAGAGGTTTGTGCAACTGAAGCCACTGGGCACATTTGTTTCTTAGTTCAACGAAAGTTTCTCTTCTACCCTCCTTCAGTGGTGGTACACCTGTCAAAACAACCACAAAGGGAGAAACTTCCGGCGGCAAGTTGATTGTCTTAAAACGAGCCGGCCTTGTCTTTGGTTCCTGAGTCTTATTTGAGGAAGAAGTTGATGTCGAGTTAGTATCCAAACCATTAGATCCCTTTACTAGTTGATTGCTCACTTTTTTTGGGCCAGAGGATGTTTGCATCTCCGGGGTGGGACCAATCACACTAGGGGTTGGGGGAGATGCAACAGATTTACCCCCTATTTGAATCGAATGCTGTGTTGCTGTTCCTAGGTTATCTGGTGAGATTTTGGCCTTAGTGGAAGGATCTCTCGAAGGCTTGCTACTAGATGTATTTTCCAGAGGCACTTCTTTTGTTTTCCCGTGCGTCTGTGTAGGCACATTCCCACTTGCCTTATTAGCCCATTTTGAATTGATTAGCGGCATCAGTCTATCAATTTTGGATATTAAAGGCTTAATTTGAGCCGCTATCGTAGCTTCAAGGTCCGATTTTAAATCTATTACCATATTTTCGACCCAGCAAGGTATGCCTGATGCAGAGTTAGGGGTAGGTGAGACAAGGTTGTGGTTCCTAATTTTAGTTTTAGGCTTTTTCTTAATCTTAAACGCGTTCTTAGTAGAACCTGTATTCCCTAATTCTGGCAATACAGGAATAGCTCCTACCCTTGATACTTGGGGATGTTTATCTACAATTAACTCTGACTTTTCGGATGATTGGCAGGCTTCTAGGTCTGGAGTGACCTCAAGATCAACTAATGACGGGTCAGAATCTGATTGAGTTACTGATAAGTCGACTGCGTTTGGAACTGTATATGTGCCAGCAGCAGTCGTAGGTAAAGGAAGGGAACAATTAGTTAAAGGTTGCTGGACGGGTGAACTTGCAGTTGCTAGAAGGCCCAAGGACGAGCGTTTGGCATTCATAAGGTCCAAAGATACTCTTTTTTCCAATAGAATAATGCTATGGTCAATTGTCTCATTAACCCGGGAAATAAATTGGTCAATAGGCCCAGTGACTTGTGCTACGGCCATTGCTTTTTTAGTATTGCTTCTAGTTCTACCGTGCATGGTAGACATTTATGGAGGCCTATGCACTGAGTGGTACCAGTAATGACAGTTGAATCCAAGGGGGGTGGCCCGGTCCGGTCTCTACCGGGCACTAACGGGCAACAACGGGCCCGCCCTTTGCCCGGGCTTCGTCCCGGGCTGCGACCCCGCGCGTCCCGCGATGCGCGTTAATGCCCTTGGTTAAGTCCCTGTAGAGTGAGAGGGGGCGTGGCACTGGGAGGGGGCGCGGCTCACGCGGGAAGAGGCAACAGCTGATGGAATTGAACGCTGAACCTCGCAGTCCCGGGGCCGCGCCTCTCGTCTCCTCTGCGGCCTCGCCGGTGGTTTTCCTCCTCTTCACCAAGGGCACAAGGGCTGGAACACTGGAGAAATGAGAAGCTACTCCTGTAGCGGCAGGCAAGAGTTTGCACTGAGAACCTCAGAGCGAGCGGCTCCCGCGAAGCGGGGGCCGCGAGAGGTTATGAGCAGTTTGATGGGGGCGTGGCACTGGGAGGGGGCGCGGCTCACGCGGGAAGAGGCAACAGCTGATGGAATTGAACGCTGAACCTCGCAGTCCCGGGGCCGCGCCTCTCGTCTCCTCTGCGGCCTCGCCGGTGGTTTTCAGCCTCTTCACCAAGGGCACAAGGGCTGGAACACTGGAGAAATGAGAAGCTACTCCTGTAGCGGCAGGCAAGAGTTTGCACTGAGAACCTCAGAGCGAGCGGCTCCCGCGAAGCGGGGGCCGCGAGAGGTTATGAGCAGTTTGATGGGGGCGTGGCACTGGGAGGGGGCGCGGCTCACGCGGGAAGAGGCAACAGCTGATGGAATTGAACGCTGAACCTCGCAGTCCCGGGGCCGCGCCTCTCGTCTCCTCTGCGGCCTCGCCGGTGGTTTTCCTCCTCTTCACCAAGGGCACAAGGGCTGGAACACTGGAGAAATGAGAAGCTACTCCTGTAGCGGCAGGCAAGAGTTTGCACTGAGAACCTCAGAGCGAGCGGCAACCGCGAAGCGGGGGCCGCGAGAGGTTATGAGCAGTTTGATGGGGGCGTGGCACTGGGAGGGGGTGCGGCTCACGCGGGAAGAGGCAACAGCTGATGGAATTGAACGCTGAACCTCGCAGTCCCGGGGCCGCGCCTCTCGTCTCCTCTGCGGCCTCGCCGGTGGTTTTCCTCCTCTTCACCAAGGGCACAAGGGCTGGAACACTGGAGAAATGAGAAGCTACTCCTGTAGCGGCAGGCAAGAGTTTGCACTGAGAACCTCAGAGCGAGCGGCACCCCTTAATGATGTATTAGTTTTAATCTCAGCCTTGTCGAATAAAATCTGTGTTGCGGGTTGCAAACCAAGTTAAATATGATTCAGTACCAGAAACATTAAGAATGTGCGTATAATTAATGATTGTACAAGAGCCCAGAGACTTTTCAATCCTGGCATCTTCTTCACTTTAAGCAAAAATCTTTTTAACCTTCTCCTTTGTCCGAGGACCTATATTTTCAGAAGAATTAAAGTGTGTGCTCAAACCTAGGGCAAGAAAGACTTTTTTAACATAAGCCAGCCATGGAATAGCATTGATATTATCAAGAAATAAACAATCTTTCAAAACTTCCATGGAAAAAACAGCCCGATGGGTGCTTCAGAGTTTTACCCTCACTAACAAGGGAGCTATATTAATAAGATCTTCCAAAAAACCCGCCCCCACTTCCACACATGTGATAAAACTTGAGGTAGATTTGGGTAAGGCTAGAAGTCTAGCTAAAAACCTATTTTTCATCATCTGTAGCTTCCTAAGAGCTGTATAGCCCCACAATCCATCTCCATGAAGAACCAAGGAATAAACACTTCTATATAATTGAAACATCTCCTTAATCAGTTCATGACCCAACTTTTTAGCAAATCTAGATAACACTTCACAATCAGCCCCCATGTTTTGTATTCTCTGGTTAATTGAGCATTCCCAAGACCCATTTGCATTTATTAAGAGGCCCAAATAATTAAAAGAGGATACTTTCACAATTGGTGTCCCTCCAATAGAGAATTTGTTTGATTTTGTACATTTGGGACCACAGGGCGTTATGTATGATTTTTGATGATTTACCTTAAGCTTTAAATTACTCCTAAAATCACTAAAACCATTAAAAAGATTTCGGATGCCATTTGCAGTTAACCCAAAGAGTACAGCATAATCCGCATACAGAATAAACGGCACTACACAAGAGCTGATTCACAGGATGTCCTTGCTACATGCTCCCAAAAATCTTTCAAGGGAATTACTATAAAATAAAAACAAGAAAGGGGCCAAAATTCAGCCTTGCCTCAGTCCTCTGCTCACCCTTATAGATTTCATGCAATGCCTTGTATGTGTATTACGCACTTTAAGGAAAGAATCCCAATGCCATTGCTTGGCAATGTCCAGCAGGATAGGGTCCACTCCCCCCTGATCCATTAGTGCCCACAGCTTCTTTCTGTCTACAAAGTCAAAGGCACAGGAGAGGTCCATAAAAGCCATATGAAGGGCTGATCACCACACCTTTACAGACCTGTCCCAGATAAGATGTAAATTAAGTGCCTGTTCCACTGTTCCAAAATTGGGTCGAAAATCATATTGAAAAGGTAAAGAGAAAGAGGTAGACTCAGCCCAATCCTCCTGCTATTCCAAAATAACCCTCCCAAGGACTTTGGCCATACAGTCAATTAATGAAATTGGTCTGTAACAGGTGGGCTGATTCGGATCACCATTTTTAAAAATTGGGATTATTGTGGCCTCTCTCCATGACTCAATTAGGTTACCCCTAACAGGTGCCCTCAGGACATTAGGTAAAAGTTGGGCCCATTGATCAATATTATGTTTAAAAAGATCAGTTGGTAACCCATCAGGGCCTGGAACCTTGTTGCTTACTGCAACCTGGATAGCTGTGGTGAGAGTAGGGAGACTTCTAAAATCGACCAGCCAATCCACCTTTATTTTGAGAAATCAAGCCTAATATCCTTATCATGGCCAAACATCTCATAATCTGGATTAAAAATGATGGCAAAATGATTACTCCAGTCCTGTTATGATACTATATACCACTTTTGAATTTTTCTGTAAAAAAGGCCTATTAACAACTTCCCAAAACCATCTGGAATCTTTCAAGTTGGACGCTTTTTCTAAATCCTCCCAGGCCGTAATTCTAATCTCAAGCTTTCTCTTTTCAAAGATTTGCCTGTAGTTTTTCCTAGCTGCTCTAATATCCTCTATATTTTGTGGAACTTTATTTGTGACATGTTTTAGAGTTTTGAGGGCTGCTGTGCAGTTAGGACTAAACCAAGAATTGGGAGGGCACTCGCTTAATGGCTTATTGATAGACAACTCAGAGGCCACAAATGTAATCATTTTGCGAACACCTTCCACAATCCTCTCTGGAGCAATATCAGGGGAGAGACAACAGGTAATATCATCAGATGCCTTACTAATCAAGATGCTTTAACATTTGTCTAGTTGAATTTTCCTCCAGTCTATTTGGGCTCATTTGTTTAATGCCTAGATTACAGATAGCTCACTTGTTAAACCTTTTCCTAGGAGGCTCAAGTCAAAACATATAGAAGTAGGAATATGATCACTAAAGTGGAGCAAACAAATCTTATGGTTCAAAAGATAACGGGTCAGATCAGAAGAGAGCAAAATCTATCATAGTCCCCTGACCTCTACCTGTAAATGTTAGATGGCATGATTATCATTAAGGCGACAATCGGAGGCAAAAGTTAGATTGTGGATTAAAATGATGTGATTTAAGGAATCACCATATGTAGAATGTTTAAAACTATTTATATAATCTCCCAGAAGATGTGAGAAACCACAAATGCCCATTGCTTTGTCTATCCAGTGAATCTGACAGTAACCTTCCCAGTTCATGCATAATGTCAAGGCACCACTGATCCCCACATGAGCAGAACAAGTGAAGGCTCCCAATGCTTCCCTATCAGTACCACCCATCAACACTAAACAGGCTATACCAACAAGGGAGAGAAAGGAATGAGATCGAGAGACGAGACACTCCTGATTGTTCTAAGGCAGTTCTTAGGCCGCTAGTATTAGGGATACTCCTTTGAATTCTTCTCAGGACTCTCAAGATGTGATTTGGATCTTCAGGAGTGAATACCTAATGCACAGAAACAAATGAAATATAATAGCAGTATTCAAATTAACATCACTCACACTATGCCTCCATATTAAACTATATACCCCTTAATCAGGAGAGTTTTGCTTCTCTTCACGCTGTATAGTTCAGTTTAGTTAAAATAGTTCATTCATCTTTGGAAGCTTTGCAAAATGACTTACACAGTTTGTAAAAGAAGTCTTTTGAAAAGAAACTAGATCTTTCCAATTCAGCAACAATATTTACATAATATTCTTCAGACAAGTCTTTGAAGTCCTTACCATACTGTTGACTTCTGAAGTTCAGGACCCGCAAAAAGGAATAAGGAAGGAGAAGGTGAGGAAGGTCAACCAGTGAGGGGGAAGGAACCATAAAGCGTAGACGCCTTACCATGCAACGGTTTATTTAGAGAAGGCTATTCTCCTCCGATTCGTTGCTTCCCGAAGGGAGTTCTTGAAGCTTTCTATTACCTTGCATTGGACCAGATCACTACTATTCCAGTCCTGCATCTTGCTGAGACGCTAGTTTCTTTCGAAGGATTGGAGACAAGATTTGTATTAATGACCTTGCGTGTAGCTGAGACACTTCTCTCCTGACGAGATGCCAGCAACTGGATTGTTGATAGAGTTTTCATTTATCTCAAACACTAGTCTGTAACGAGAGACCCGGAGGTGAAGGCAGTGTTGTTTGAACTTGCGATGTATCGGAACACTCTTCTTCAAGATGAGCTGGAAGTGGACTCACGATGACAGAGTCTGTACCGTCACAACTTGTTCGCGACTAATTCAAGAGAAACGCGCTGGAAGAGAGTCTCCAAACAGGAACCAGGTGAGCACTATAGATACTGAGCTATATAGGACTTTTGAAAATAACTGTGATGGAGAGTATGGGGAACGCTACTCTCCTCAGGAATTTTCTCATTGAAGTGCGCAGGAAGGAACTTGTGGGTCTCATATATTAGGGTTCAATCTCGCTAGTGTTCATCAACAACAAGAGTAGTACAAGTCTAAGCTAAACGTGAGCCCTCTTGAAATGGCCTTTTGAACATCCAATCTGGAGATCTCTTCCAGTGATTAGAAACTGGACATTTGCCCACCCTCTTATACCTTAACCTATGAATCACCACACAATTTCGAGGTCGTATTGGAACAATTGTAGTCCCATTCCTGACACATAATCTCTACTGGCTGCACGGAGAAAAAGTTGAAATAAGAGCAATTCCACAACTTGATAATATGGACTTCATTCTAATACATCCACCCTCAGATTCTTAATAGAGCATGAGATAAGTACAGCCAGGCTACCGTTTGCCCTTTCTGCAGATGAGGGAATAGCTTGAGAGCGTTATGATTTATAACCATTTACACTTGTAGGATCAGTGGCCCAGGTTTCTTGGAAACAAACAATATCAACATTTTGTAAATATGCTAGCCAAATCGCACAATATTCCAAGAGAAAAAATAAATGAAAACCAAGCCCTCTCTCTATGTTGGACTTTATATTATTCAAGATCAAGGCTCCCTGTTTTCTGAATGTACTGCTTTTTAAAGAGGAATACCAACAGAAAAACATTATTTTTATTTTCTGTATTTATTTTTAAATGTGGAAAAAAAAGGAAATTGGTCGCTTTTTGAGTGATTCTAATTTCCCTTTACCATGACTGCCAGGCCAATAACTATGTGAATTGATAGGTAAGGGGGTTAAAAAAGAAAGTGTTAGTAAAGAGGCTTTAACAGCAGCAGCTATGCACAAGGCTGATACTGAAATATGCATATTTTCATACAAGTGCATTGATCTATCTTCTGAGGGTGTTCATATAACTGAAACCTGGCAGGCATTCAAGCATGAGTGCATATTTATTGGTTAAATAAATATGGTAATATTCCAGTTTCAGATTTATTTTTTCACAAATCCCATATTAAATATGGATAAATGCAGAGAGAGTTGTCAAAAAATAAATAGGGATAAATACAGACGGAAATGTCCAAAAAATAAATACCATAAAACCGGGAGCCCTATTTAAGATACATGCCTGCGGGACTAATAGAGAAGGGATATCTCCTGTTGGCTAATTACATTCACACTGCTAGACTGAGTTGGACTTCAGTCATTTTCTGAAAGCTCTGATAGTAGTTCGAATCAGTTAGGGTGAGAAAAGTTAACCAGAAAAGGCTAATTTTGATGAGGCCTATGTGTACGATTATCCTGTCTGTGAAGAGCATGACTGGCTGGGGGCAGGTAAAAAAAAAGGGAGAAACACTTATCTTACTGGAATTTAAGCTGGCAGAGGTCAAACGGGACAACAGGAAATGTACCCACTCAGGATCCCTAAAACTTAAAACTATGGGGCATATTACCAACCTACAGCGATATTTATCGCTATGTAGGGTTAGCGGTAATATTTTTATCGCCGCCCATCACCTGTTTTTATCGCTGAGATAACTTGCTATTAGCAAGGTTTATCTCAAAAGAGAAAAAAATCAGGCGAAATGCGTGAATATCGCTGTCAATACAGCGATATTCATGCATTAGCGTGACAATGCTCTTACCCATGTTATCCACCTCCCATTGGATAACATGGCTAAGAACTGGTCAGGGCAGGCGTTAGCTTTTGGAGATATTCGCGCTTAGTGCAAATATTTCCAAAACTACGCCTGTGTTGATCATAGGCAATAGCGATGTTAGCGACTGTTTTCAGTCGCTAACATTTTGGCACGCCCACTTTGCATGTCATTAGCGATAAATATCGCAGACATGCAAAGTGGGCCCCAAAATGCTCGCTATCGCCTACAAGCTGTCGCTAACTGGTGTTAGCGACAGCTTGGTAACTGAGCGAGAAAATTATCGCCGCTTTAGCAGGAAAAAGTCCCGCTAAAGCGGCGATAAGGGCCCTTGGTAATTTGCCCCTATATTATCTCCCTCAACAGATTTCAGAGTAGGCCTAACCCATTTGACTTATCGAGTCATTATGATAGCTGGGTTACAATCTGCATTTCTCCTGCACCAATGACCGGCTTTATTAATGAGATTTTGACAGGCCTCCTGAGGTCCTTCATCTAAAGGTGGAACTCACATTAAAACCACTTTATGAGGAGTGCATTCTGAAGCAAGATGCAAGCTATCAGAAACACTTAAATGCTGAGGTACTGTAACGGGGGCAAAATGATGACTTTCAATGTTTAAAGACCCTAATATGGGTGGGTCTCGAATAACCTTTGGGAACCCAACTAAGTGGACCACTCATCACCCTTTAGATTTTGATTATTAAGACCCGTGGCAAGACCAGATAGAGACCCCGGTCCTTTAAAAGAGTGCCCAACAGTAGTGGATAGCAACCCAGGAGCACAAGCTATAGTATCAGGTTGATTAACTAATTTCTGACTGGTCAAGATCTCATCATTCTCTTGTGTGTGGCTTGTTTGGCACTCAAGCTTGGCAGTCTTCACAAAAGAAAAAAGTTTATTTTCTGTTTTCCCCAGAAGTACCAAAATAGGCTTTAGGGTGTCAGCCAAAAGTGTATTTGTCCTGGGATAGAATCCATCCAAAAGCGATTGAAACCGGTCATCGTCCAAATTAGGTGCAAAGGAAATATCCTGCTGCTGACTGCTCTACGTGCATCTCATAGGGGCTTAAATGTATTTCTTAGAGGTGGTTGCAGGCTCCAACCTTTTCCTCTATCCTGCTTTGGATTTTAAACTTTCATCTGTGCTCTGCGCAATATCCAGAGAATTGCTGGCAGGTTGACTACAGACAACAATAGGGAAGGATGAAACTACGAGTGCTACTAACTGGATTGCCTGCTAAGTCTGTCCTCCTTCTGTTGTCAGTCCGTGCACTGTAACCATATGAGGAAATGAGGGTGAGGAAAGGGATAACTTGCGCTCAGAACTCAGTTTCTGTATTCATGGCTCCCATGGCAAACTGTAGGAAGCCTTCCAGAGTGTACCAGTTATCAGGGGTACAGAGTTAATCTTTTGTTTCGCCATTCTGATAAGACTGAAGAACAGCACAGATTATCCTAAAACAGGCCAGAATAAAAAGTGATTGTCATAGTACCTTTTATATGCCACAATTCCTTTGGCAGGCGTCTGACAAAAGACCAGGAGAAAGGGCCCAGCCCAGCCACAAAAGGGCACAGATAGCCCCACTCTTGGCTTGGTCTTTGCCTAGGCTAAGTGCGGGTGTGTCCCGCACAGCGAGAGCCCCAACGGGAAGATGTAGGCACCTCCGGGCGCAGAAGAGCAGCATGGCCTGCTGCCTAATGCGAAGAAGCCTGGGGCTTAAGGTTCAGCCCCCACCATCAACAGGCTCAAGTCCCACACAGCGGGAGCCCGAACATGAAGATGTGAGCACCTAACGGCGCAGGGGAGCATTGTAGGTGGCAATTTGCCGCAAAAAAGTGTGGGACTTGAGGTCTAGCCCCCACCCGCCAATAGGCTTGCGCCCCGTGCAGTTGGAGCCCCATCAGGAAGATGTAGGGTCCTCTGGGCATAGAGGACCAATGTGGGCAGCAACCTGCCACAAAGAAGTCTGGTGCTTGAGGTCCAGCCCCCACAACAACCAGCTACAGGTTCGCACCCCATTCACATTAACAGGCCAAACGTGATATCAGAGTTCTCAAATAGAGACAAATCTATGATCAGTGTGTTATTATTTGTCTGAGTGTATTAATTAAAAGGAAGTTGAACCTCACCCGCATCATGCGGCTTACTTCCTCATCATGTCTGATCCTGTGTGGAAAGCACCACAAATAGTGGAAAGAAATGGACCCCTAAATGTGATGCATTGGTGGCTTACAACTTAGAGTGTTTATTTTTTGTTTAAGAAAGAATTATCTCTTTGGAGGAGCTTCGCGCGATTCCAAGATGGACGCGTGAGCCAAGGGCTCCCGAGACCCTTTCCGCCTCCCGCGACTATCCTGTGAATGATCCTGATTATGACAACGGGTACCTTTTATTGATGCCCTGCTGATGCCAGCGTTCTTTTCAAAAATCAATTTGGCCGTCGGATACTGGACTTACTGCACCCTGAAATTTGAGGCCTACATCGTATGCCAGCCGGGGACTTGAGTCCCTGAGGTACCCAGGTGGCAATCGAACAACAACGGCCGATAAGCCACGCCCTCTGCCCCTGGTGTACTTTCGGTTTCGTTTTTGGTCCTTTTTGTGAACGCCCAATTCCCGATCGGAGTTCCGATTCTGCTATCGCTGCCAGCCTTTTGCTAGCGCTGTGTCCCTATCCACTCGCAGTTCCGAGCCTGCCACGACGAAGATCGTTTTGACTGGATTCTACAATTCCCGTTGGAGTTCCTTACCCGTCATGACGGGCACAACAGTCGTCGAGAGGCGCAACGCTAGAGGTTCGTCCCGAGGGGGGGTCACCCAATCCCAGACCATTGATCGATTTACTCGACCAAGGGGCTCCCCGGGCGGATCGAGTGGTGCCCTGGAGGAAGCTGGTGATGGTACTCCTGATGACGAGGAGCCAACATTGAAAGACGTTATGGGCGCTATTGCGAGTGTCCAATCCACCATGGGCCAGCAATATGAAACCCTGGCGGCTAAGATAGATACGGTGGCGATTGATGTCACCCTCATCAGAGCAGACCTGGGGAAGACCAACGAGCGTGTCAAATCTCTCGACATCAAGACTGCTAGTTTGACCACGGATGTCTCGGAACTCCAGACCACGGTCCGCCATCTTCGGACTACTTGTGATCTGTTTGCCAATCGGTTGGAAGATTTTGAGGGCCGGGCCAGACGCAATAACGTCCGCATTGTGGGTGTCCCGGAGAATTCTGCCGGCTTGCCTGTTGATATCCTGGTGGAGGACCTCGTGCTGAAGCATTTGGTACCGAAAGGCCTAAGTAAATTCTTCGCTGTGGAACGAGCCCATCGTGTCCCGGGTGGCAAGCCAAAGTTGGGAGCCGCTCCGCGGCCCATAATTGCTAGACTTTTCAATTTTCGTGATAGAGACGCTATCCTGCAAGCTTCACGAACCAATGGGCCCACTAAATTTGAGAACGTATCGATTAGTTTTTACCCGGACTTCACTCAGGCAGTACAGAAACAAAGGATGGGCTTTACGGGTGTGAAAAGGCGCCTCAGAGACCTGGGACTGAAATATGCTATGCTTTTCCCGGCCCGCCTGAGAATCGAGCATGCTAATCGTGCGTTCTTCTTTGACCGCCCTGAGGTGGTTAGTGACTGGTTGGACACTTTACCGATGCGACATGAGGGCTCGGAGGACTCGAGAGGCCCTGAGGGAGGCATGGAGGATCAGGATCAGTGAGTCTACATCGGCGAGCCAGAATCCGTTGCAGTGGCTTAGAGACTATGTTTTCAATCGTGGTGTGAATGCCCGGGGGTGGGAGGGGTTCACAGGATCTTCCTCCTCTGGGGACTTTTCTCTCTTTTTGTAGGTTAGTTCACTGGGGCGACAGGCACACTGCAAGTTGGGGTGGCTCTTAGGTCTACCGCAGGGGTGCAGGGAGGGGGGTTTGAGTTTGATGGGTTCACTGGGGGTGGTGGGGGGGTTCTTTTCTCTTTGTTTGTTTCGAAGCTGTGCTCTGTTTTACATTTGCTGTCATGTGACTGTTTCGAGATGGGGAGGGCGGTCAGTCTCCTTTCGGGACGGGGGGTAGGGGACTTAGGGTGTTGAGCTGGAATGTTAATGGTCTTGGGGACAGGATAAAACGTGGGATTGTGCTACAATACTTGAAGAGATGTTCCCCGGATGTGGTCTTGCTCCAGGAGACCCATTTGGTGGGCAATACATGTCATGCACTGAACAGAAGAGGCTACCGTTTGGTGGCACATTCCGGCTTCACCTCGGGATCGAGAGGGGCTGGTATCCTGGTTAGGAATTCCCTTCCCCTGGAGATAGATAGCACAGTGTTGGATGACAGAGGCCGCTATGCAGCTATTACGGGGAGATGGGAAGGGAAATTGATTTCCATACTGTCTATTTATGTTCCGCCTGGGCTGCAATCTACCACATTCGCCGACTTGGGTGAGGTAATTCTGGGTTTGCCCGATGGCTTGCTGGTGTTGGGTGGAGACTTTAACTCTGTGGCGAATGGAGAGAGTGATCGTAGCCCCCCCAGGCTCCTCCCTAAGTCGCAGCTATGGTTGGGGAAATTTTTGAATGCCTTTGGGTTGGCCGACTGTTGGAGACAACTGCACCCTGGCCGGCTTCAGTACACTTTCCACTCGGGAGCCCATGGAAGTCTCTCGAGACTTGATTATATCCTTGTGCCGATGGTGCAGTTGATCTCTGTGCGTGAAATTAAACATTTGGCCAGAGGGATTTCAGACCACTCCCCGATATGGCTCCACTTTGATATCTGTTTGGGGACTGGGGGCCGAATTGCCCCAATCAATCCGTGGCACTTTCAAAATCCCAAACTCAGATCTGAGGTGGTCAAATGCATGAATTTTTATTTTGCCGAAAATGAGGGATCGGTGTCTTCCCCAGTCTCCCTATGGGAGGCTTATAAAACTGTGATCCGTGGTCAGACTCTGTCCTTGGTTGCTGATGAGAAGCGGCGCAAACAAGAAGAGGTGGTGAGCTTGGAGTCTGAGATTACTGGGTTGGAGGAACAGTTGGAGGCTGGGGTTACGCCTGAGAAACTGCATGTTTTGGCTCTTAAGCAATCTGATTACAGGGCTTTGGTGACTGACTCGGCTGAGGCGATGAATCGTGTGCAGCAGGGGCGTCTGTATGATGTGGGTGATAAAGCGGGGAAGTTGATTGCTTGGCTGGATAGGCGAGATAGATTGAATCGTGTGGTGCCTGTGGTTGAGAAAGTTGATGGAACGCGAGTCGTGGACCCGGTTGAGATAGTTGAGGTGTTTGCCCAGCACTTTCGGGTCGTATATGCGCCGGTTTCGGGCTTGCCGGAGGAGGACTCGCGCTTGCTACTTCGGGATCTTGAGTTGCCCAGTCTCTCGGAATCGGACGGGGTGTTGATGGAGGCTGATTTCTCCATTGATGAGGTTGCGCTCGCTATTCGCTCCCTTCGTTCAGGGAAGGCCTTGGGCCCTAACGGTATACCGGTTGAGCTGTACAAGCTATGCCCAGATAAAATGGCGCCGTATTTACTGCGTATGTTTGCGGCGTCGCGAGACCTTGGATTTCTTCCCAGGGACCAGAGGCTGGCTTCTATTGTAGTCATTCATAAAGACGGCAAGCCCCGCGAGCACTGCTCATCGTATCGCCCGATTTCACTTTTAAACGCTGAACCCAAGATATTGGCGAAACTATTGGCAAACCGACTGGCCACGGTGATTAGCGGACTGGTTCACCCTGATCAGTCCGGTTTTATCCCCCAACGCAATACTGCGCTTAATCTTCGTCGTCTGCACGGCGTCATCGCGAGGGCGGGATCTCTTAGTGAGCCGGCCATCTTGGTTTCTCTTGATGCCTCGATGGCCTTTGATACGGTTGAGTGGCCATATTTGTGGGCCACTCTTGCCAAGTTCGGCTTTGGTCCAAAGTTTATTACATGGGTTAAACTCCTGTATGAGCAGCCGTTGGCGCAGGTGGTGGTTAATGGTAGAGCTTCGGAGCCCTTCGTTCTTGGGCGACGCACGAGGCAGGGATGTCCTTTGTCGCCGCTGTTGTTCGCACTTGCGCTCGAGCCGCTAGCCGCCTGGCTCCGATGGGAACCCTCCCTAAAGGGCATTCGGTGGTCCCCTGATTTCGAAGACCGTATATCATTGTATGCCGATGATATTTTGTTGTATCTGACGTCCCCCCGTAAGTCACTGGGAGTTCTCTTTGATGTTCTGCGCTTCTTTAGACCTAACTCCGGGTTGGTTATCAATTGGTCCAAATCCTGTATCTTCCCGCTCACCAGTGACCCTCTTTCTTTGCCCCGAGTATGCCCGATCCCGGTTCTTACTGATGGTTTTAAGTATTTGGGGATTTATATTTCACTTGACCCTGTGTTACGCTATGACCAGAACCTGTTGCCTCCACTCGCCCGGCTTCGGTCGGACGTCGCTGCTTGGTGTAATCTGCCCTTGTCCCCCTTGGGACGGGCAGCCTTGTTTAAAATGATGTCTCTTCCCCGGTTCTTGTATGCCGTGCAAAACACACTTGATCTAGTGCCGGCTAGCTACTTTCGCGAAATTGAGTGCCTCCAGAGGAAGCTAGTGTGGGCTGGCCGACCCCGTATTGCGTTGGCTAAGCTCACGTTACCCTGGTACGATGGGGGCATAGCGTTACCTGATATAAGACGGTATTACTGGGCATCTCAATTGAGTGCTGTAAACCATGCTATGTACGGTCCAGTTCCGAATCCTGCTTTCGAAATGGACCGGTGGCTCTTGCCCGGGGGAGATTACTACAGGGCACTTTATTCTCGAGGCGCTAGGAAGAATTTGACGGGTCCCACTGGAGTGGCGGTGCGGGTGTGGGGCAGCGCGGCCGCGGCTACTGGATGGACAGATAAGCTGACCAGAGCGACCCCTCTGTTTGCCGCGGAGAGGCTGGGTGAACTGTGGACTTCAAAAGGGTTTGATAGATGGGACCTCATCGGGATCAGTAAGTTGGGTGACCTCTGGGTCAAGGATAGAGTTAAGACCTTTGCTGAACTGCAGCAGGAATATGGTTTGAATGATTCGGAATTTTTTCGATACCTTCAGGTTCGTCATGCCATTGGGTCGGTGTTTCCGGCCGTCTCTGACATCCCGGAGTGCTCCCTCCTGGAAGACAGGGTGCTGGACGGACATGTTCCGGACAGCACTATCTCCCTTATTTATAAGAAACTTATTAATACTCGATCGGACTTGCTTGTTCACCTACGTAGTGCCTGGACTAACGATGGGCTGGAACTGGATGATGAGGATTGGCAGGCCGCGATATCCTCTCCTAAAGAGGTTGCGATTCCGGCGCGTCTGCGACTCGTTCAGCTGAAGATTCTGCACCGGGTCTATGTCACGGGTCCGCGATTGATGCATATGGGTTTCTCCGAGGATGGACTGTGTCGGCGGGGTTGTGGTATGCTTGCTACCTTCCTCCACATAGTATGGGAGTGTCCGGAGGTTGTGTCTTTTTGGAATGGAGTACATGAGGTGATGAGTGAGGTTACGAATATTCAGCTACTACCTGAAGCCAGGCGCTGTCTATTGAACGTATGGGAACCGAACGATTGCAATGTCGCTCAGACTCAATGGGTGACACTGGGGAACATGGTTGCGAAGAGGGACATTGCACAATTAGTGGGGATCTCAGAGGGCTCCGTCGGTTTCCGGGTGGGAAGACAATATGGACTGGTGCATGTTCAGGGACAAGATTGTTTATATCGCCCGTGGCAGGCCCAAAAAGTGGGGTAGGGTATGGGACCAATGGAACTCAATCCGTGGGGATATATGCGACCCCCCTTTCATTGATCCCCCTGACGCTCCTTGTTCCCCTTGACTGTACGTTTCGGCTCCCTCCTGTACTATGTTATCGATAGGCCATTGGCTCTGGGTCCCCCTTCTCCCCCCCCTTTTATTCTCCTGAGGGTTCTCCTGTTTTTCCATATTGTCTTTGGACTGTCTCTCCCCGTACCATATGGAACAGGCATGATAACTAGGGCACAGCCTTGTTTTTTCTTCTTCATTTTTGTTTGGTTGTTTTAAAAATGAAACCTTTCCATATGCTTTTGTTCTGGAATTGATTGATCTCGTGCACCATGGCTGCCGGACCCCCGGTTGTCGGCTGATGAGCTGTGTCACTTTCTGTTGTTTTACAATATTGCACTGGCCGGCCCGGTGGGTTGTAGGCCAATATTTGTATTTTATCTCTTGCCAATAAAGGTTTTTAAAAAAAAAAAAGAAAGAAAGAATTATCTGTATCGTGGATCCTTGTTGATGTTGGAGCGTGAAAATCCAAAGGGGATTGAACCATCAAATGCCAAGTTTGGTTTGTAGATATCACCAACTCAAGACCATAGCAGTAAAGTTGTGTTCTGGTGGAATGAATAAGACTCCAGAGACAAAGACAAAGTTCGTGTGCAAAGGCACATTTGCCTCAGATTTCCATATGCTGGATTCTCACCATGTGAAATTTCCAGAGGCATAAATAGTTCACTTTGAAGTACTGAAGGAAACCTACAACTGATGTTGAGTTCTTGGGTACTCTTGGGTTATTCTGTAAATCCCAGTAAAGTTGTAAGTTTGCTCTATACATATGAGTGGTTTTACAGATATGCCCCCGGATTCATCAAAGTCATGTTTTGCGAGTCCTTAATAGCGAATTTTAAGGATTCGCTATTAAAGACTCGCAAAACGGGGTGCATGTAGGAATCGCAATATTATTTGCGATTCCTACTGATTCCTAATTTGCGATTAGCTAATTGCTAATCGCAGGTAAGGAATGGCTCCCCATTCATTCCTATGCGCCTAAATTAGCTAATCGCAAATGTGCCGCAATTTCAAGGGTGATACAAAAGGGGATGATGGACGGAGCGTTTGAGCAAATCAAACACTCACCCCCAGTCAACTGATCTGGGTTTAATCCATCACCATTCTTTAGCCCACTCAGCCACCCCATTTCAGACATGGCTATATGCAAATGAGTCTGACTCTGTGCCTTATGGGAACAGTCCAGCACGAACTTCCAAGCCATGTCTTCCATGGACCGGAAACAAGCATCCTGGGACCGGTTTCGGATTCATAATCCTCATCAGCCAGGCTATCTTGAATCCAGTGGCCAAGTGAGCAAGGGACTCACGTCTGAGCATACCCTGCCACACTTAGGGCGAACAAAGCAATACAAAAGGGGATGATGGCCGGAGCGTTTGGGCAAATCAAACACTCACCCCCAGTCAACTGATCTGGGTTTAATCCATCACCATTCTTTAGCCCACTCAGCCATCCCACATTTGACTATGTGTAGTGTCAGAGCCTGTGTGGCTCCAACGTTCTGCGCAGTGTTGCCCAGAGCCTGTGTGGCTCCTACATTTTGGTGCAGTTCTGTTCTAGGGTCAGTGAGGACCCTGTCACAGTTTTTGATTCACAGCTGCCCAGCAATTAGTGGGCAGCTGCACCGTTTAGGTCTTGTGACTGTTCCCAGGTGCCCAGCAAGTAGTGGGCACCTGCAACGTTTAGGTTTTGCGCCAGTGGCGCACCCCTGACTGGCGCTGCATGGCAGCGCGCCCTGACATTCTGGACACAGGGCTCTTTAGTCCCTTTATTAGATGGGGGCTGGTATGTGATTTTATTTAGGCGCAATGTAATTATCTATGTGATGGTATTTGCCTAATGTGAGTTTTGCGCAATGTGATGTGGTGCTAGGAAATGTAATGCATTTAATATGATTACGCACCTTGATCTTACACCTCTGAATGTTTTTATGCATCATGTGTTTTTGCGCTATTGAGTTATGGTCTGGCACCTCTGAATGTTTTTATGCATCATGTGTCTTCCTTGATTTTACACCTCTGAATGTGTTGGTTGATGCATCATGTGTTTTTCCTTCCCTACACCTCTGAATGTTTGATGCATCATGTGTGATGTGTTCTTACTTATACCCCTAGATGTATTTTATTCTTAGGTGGTTGTTCTTTCCAGTACAGGTGGTCCTAGTGAGGTCCTGGTCCCTTGCGTGACATTCTCCTAAGGTGGTTAGGGTTGCGTAGGTGGTACTTACCTGTTACCAGTAGTTACTGGTTGTGATTTATAACTGTTATTTTGTGCTATACTTATTCTAAGTTCTAAAAGTGCTATTTCTAAGAGCGTTGATTCTGACAGTGGCCCATGTGGCCCTGTCCTGTACATAATCCCTTATGAATATTGCCCGTGCCAGTTGGCACAATGTACATGTGTGATTTTTATCTGATGTGTTTTGACAATACAGAAGTTATTTTCATATAACCTTGTGTGGAGTTCCTTTTGTGGTGTGCCTAGGATGTTGTTGCTGTTGTGTGCTGGCGCAAATGCTTTACACATTGCCTCCGAGTTTAGCCTTACTGCCAAGCTACCAAGGGGGTGAGCAGGGGTTATCTTGGCGTGTGACTCCCTTGCCCTGACTAGAATGGTGGTTTCTGCCTGGCTTTGGCGTCAGCCTTAGCCTACCAGAAATAGCCAGTTCTAACAATCGCAATTTAGCTATTTCTACAATTGCGATTTTTGCCTTTGGGATGATGCATCCCAAATGCAAAAATACCGCTCGCAAAGAGCCAGATTCTCAGAATCTGGCCCTTTGCGAGCGGATTTTTGTTTGATGAATCTGGCCCTAAATTTTTGTCTCTTAGAGTCCGAAGCTTGGTGAATGATCCTTTTAGAGATTTAAGAAGTGAATGTTAGTTGCGTAGTTGTCAACATTTCTAACTAACTTCGAAATTTCATTGCCACCACAACATACTTCTTAACAACTGTTTGACCTGGTTTCTCCTACCTTTGTCTCAGCACTGTTTGCCTAGATTATTCTTTAACATCTGATGTGTAGCTTTCGAAATGAATATTTTAAGAAATGTATACTTGTTCTGGTATTACAATGTTGTAGCCTGTGTAACAAAGATTACATTGTAGCCTCGGGGCTCTTTGGGGATTTCTAGAGTAATTAAAAGGGAGAATCATCGGCTGTTCATTAATAGCAGGAGGACACACTCTTTGTTGAACTAGAGTCAATAGCTCAAGCTACCTTGCAGGTGTACATCTATTTACTCCTGGGTCATTCTATGCCACAAATGCAAACGCTTGCCAGGGGCTACAATGAAACATGAAGGGGAACGGATCATACCAGATTAATGGAAGAGCTCAGGTAGAAGTGTTCTCCTTGGGGAAACATGGTTTCCCAGTGGAGAGACAGAGGAAGTGCACAAAAGGCTTCATTCTCCAAATGTGGAATTCTACGTTAAGTAGAATTGTGAAATCCTACATTATGTAGAATTCTGCACTGGGGATTTTGACCATTAGGGACATGTCACATGATATTCCCAATACTATGCATGGTACAGCTTACCAAGTATACATTAGGAATTGTGGTGAATAGGGCTAATTGTGTAAGCATTTTTGAGCTGCTATAAATATTTGCATAGCATTACTAGTACTTGATTTGTTGTTGAAATCGGCATCATTATTATTTTTATTTTTTCCATAGATTTCATTATAATGATACACAAAGCTGAGCTATGGGTTGAAATCAGTGATAATCCAAATATAGATGCATCCATTTCTACTTTGAACATTTTTTATTATTGTATACTGTTTTTTTAGAATAAAACTGTCAGCTGCGAAGCAGATTCATAGGTAATATTCGTTTTTAGGGTAGTACATTGCAGACTATTGTATCAAACGATGGAAGGTTTTTCACTAACCATCAAAAGGAACAAGAGTATACCTTTGGAAATGGGAACTTTTGGAGATCCTGCCATCAGACTTGTTGAAAGATGGTATTGTTGTAAAGATCAATATAATTTTTGTGGTATACAAGCTTTACAACGAAACTTTTACAACGAACTACCATTACAACGCAACTTTTACAACGCAAATTATTACAACGCATTGCTCTGGGGGGCGCTCTAGGATAGGGAATAGGTTAATTTACTATCCAATAACCTTCCCTACTATCCACGGGGACTGGAGTTGGAATAGTAAATTAAACTATTCACTATCCAGCGCCTAAAAGCATTATGCGTTGTAATGGTATGCGTTGTAAAAGTTGCGATGTAAAGGTAGGCGTTGTAAAAGTATGCGTTGTAACGTCATACATCCAATTTTTGTTAATACTTTGGGCAGGATTTGGTGGCAGAAGGTACGAGAACATCAGCCCAAAAAAGATTTATGTCCTGTCTGCCTGCCATTTTCTCCATTCAGCTGCCTAATTTGGACAGTGGAAGTTGTGTATATCATTTGGAGCTGTGATGCCAACTGAAACAGCTTTTAAAGGACAGTGCATCTATGTCTTTTGACATAGCCCCCACTTTTTGCCTGATGCATGATTTAATTTCGAACTGTAAGTGCACTGGGTCCCTGCTAACTAAGGTCCCTGTGCCAAATCTCTATCCTAAAACTGTACCACGATTGGCACCTCTTCAGCCACCCCTGTCTCCGTGTGAAGGTTAATCAGCAAGTCAAACAGAGGCCTTGGTATCCCCCAACCATTCAATTTGTACCATAATTTGTACCATAAAATTTTCCGATTAATATGGTCAAAGGCAGTCTTATAGTCTATAAAACAGAAGTGGATGGGCATTTTAGTTGATTAAGCCTTATCTATTAACGTACCCATAGTTAGGATATTGGTTGTTGTCCCAACTGATTGGCTGGAATTAGGGATTTCTCTGTGGCCCATGCATTCAACTCCTCCAAGAGTGTACCTGCAAAATACTTTGCCTCGTTGTCCATTAGGGCCACTAATCGATAATTTTGTGGGAGAGACTTGTCCCCTGTCTTAAAAACTAGAGAGATGATTGAGCCCTTCCAGGAACCTGGCAATCTGTTAAAATGTCTTATTTCAAAAATAGTGGTACGAGCGCTGCTGCCCATTCGTTCTCATCTTGTTCATAAAGAATCAGCGGAATTCCGTTCAGACCTGGCGCCCCCTCTCTTCTTCCTTTTTTAATTTGACGTTCAATGATGCTTCGTATACTTGTCAGTCCATCATTTATCATTAGTGTGTGACCTTCTTGATAGCTGGTGCTCTTTTGGAAAGTCTGTGCTTAATTTTTTATAAGATTTTTTATCACACTATCAGTTTTTTGTCTCCAATTTGTAATCCATATCCTGATTAAAATGATTCCTAAGATGGCTAGCCCATACTTTTTCTGTAATATTAGAGGAGACGCCGCCGCACATAGATCTTATGGAGTGGTTTATGGTTTTCCAAAATCTTGCACCATCGCTCCATTTGGTGTCAGGGTGTAGTTTTGCCCATATATTGCCCTCCACAGATCTGTTGGCTTCACATTATTTTTTTTTCAGCGTTGCCTTTAGTTTCCGTAGGAGATCGTATTTCCCTATATCCATAGGGTTCTGCCGAAGTTGTGTCATCATGTGATAAGTTGATTTTTATGTGCACCTTATCTTCTATTTATACTCTTACGTAAACTGATTCATGCTGCTGCAACTCAATTGGACTTGTGGCTTAGATCTTGTAGCATAAGCGGACATAGATGTGAATTGTTCCCATTTCTCAATTTCGCTAGATCCGATTCTAGCACTGAAGTGCTGCTTAGCCTTTTCCAATATGATTTCATCAATTGCTGCTAAGTACTTAATCCTTTTATAGTAAATAGTATAAACTGACTCTTTCGGCACCAAGGATAACTTAAATTTAGGCTTGACTATTTTGAGGACAATTTCTTGGGGACAGTGGTCGCTGTCTGCTGTTTCACCTATCTGAAATGAGGTCATGTGCTCAAATAAAGGTAATGAAATAAAAGTATAGTCCAATATAGTATTGATTCTTGTTGAGTGAAATGTTGTGGCTGAGGAGTTGTCTCCAGCAAACCTTCCATTTAATTATCTGATGTTGAAGTGTTGAAGTTTACCTAATTTGGCTTGTTTGCATACTTGTGGCTTCCCTTGTGATGGTATATCCCAGGCTGAATTTTGAATTAGAATTTCGTCATTTGACGAGATTCCCATAAGATTAAGGTTAAAGTCCCCGGTGAGCATAAGATCTGTTGTCGGTCTTTCCCTTATACACTCCTCCAGGAAGTTGCATAATTCTTTAGCTGCCTTTCTTTTCTTTTTCGGGTGGACATAGGCATTGATCAAGGTAAGATCGATTTCCCCATTGCCTGGTGTTAGTTGCGAGGAGAGAAGGTTTACTGTCATTGATACTGAAGAAATTGGTCCAACTTCCTTGAAAGTGTGTGCACTTGTGGCTGAAACATAGGTTACTAGACCGCCTTGGAGATGACCGTATTTTGCAATACTTATTGCACCAGTAAAGAAACACAAAAAATCTCTGAAAATGCTTGCCATGTTTCTTGCAATGCCACAATATCAAAAGATCTTATATAGCTTACAAAATCTGAGTCAGATATTTGGGTGGCTAGACCATTAACATTCCACGAACATATACATAGTTGATTATGCTTACTCGCTCTTAAGTGTGAGCCGGTTTGTCAATTTATATTGTTGTTTATTGTTCTAGCAATCCATCTTAGATCAGTTAATCCAGCTGGTGATAACTTTCCATCTTGGGTCCTTCTAATGATACTAGGATGTTGCTTATTACTTGTTCCACATTTCCCTACCGCTCCTCTGAGCACTGATATTCTGGAACTTTTAATAGGAACCTGATCCTCCACCATTACTGCCGGAATTAATAATTCCGGCTATCTTGGCTTTATATACGGAGTTGTTGTTAGCCCCTAATTTTTAAATATATGAGCATCTGCTAGTATTTTCTGTGCAATTGCTGACGATGACCATGGTGTTTTTGTTTTTTCACCGCCCGTTCCGTCGTCATCTATGAATTCGGTTGAAACCAGATCCAAAGTTGTCACTTCCTCCAAAGAGGGAGTATGAGATAGCAGCCGTAGAATATTACCTGTATTCAGTATATGTCGTTCCTACCTTTCGAGATATAATCCAGACTGAACCATATAGCACTTGTGATTCCTTAATTTGTCTGAGCTCCTGGACCCTTTGTTTATTTGGCTCGGTGATGTAGGCTTACTTCCTCGTATTGCTGATGATAATACCTGATAGGTGGAAGATTCTACTTCCTCTCTTTCTTTTTGAAGATGCTTTATCCTCTATGGATGGTTGGAGACACATACTAGACCTTTCTCAGTGTGGGGCTTCTAAATCTTCATTCATAGTATTCCCAAGTATTTGTGTTTTCTCTGTTGCTTGCCTCTCTCTGTTGGCGGTCTGATTTATTGCTATTGCCGCTACTATGTTTCGAACAGGGGTCCCTGCTAAGCTGATGTCACTCCCAGGCTTGAGTTTGCTTTGTGCTGTTGGTGATGACCTCCCAAAGAGACGCATTAACCCTTCACGGTTTGAATTATTTTTTTGGTTTCTGCCTTTTCGTTTTTTTTGCTCACCTTTGGTTTGTGTCCATTTGTTTGTCTACCGCTAAGGCTTCGGACGTTTGGGCAACTAATGTTTTGGTTTCACTGTCCTCTGTTCCCTTTAACGTATAAGCCAGGGTATCCTTTGTTTTGGAATATCCTTTTATATTGGTTTCAATTATATCTGTGTTCTTTGAATCGTTTGTTTCTTTTTCCAAGAGGTCCTCAAAAGGTTGGTCATGTAGGCACTGCGGGGGCCTTTTAAGTTGTGTGCACAGATCACTCAGCATTGCTGGAAGTGAGGCCAGTTTATCAATAATTGTGCCACATCCGCATCCACCTTCGCAACTCAAATTTGCGCCTCGTGATTGGTCAAACTTGTTTTGTAGAAGCGTATTTAATGTACCCAACTTCCCGTCTATGGCAACCACAAAGACGGCCAAAGTGTCTAGTAGCGTTAGTTAAGTATCCATCTTGTCGGATTGGTAATGGAGGGCCTCTACCAGGAGTTGCATTGTTTTTAAGAGACTTGGCAAAGCACTTTCATACTTTGTATGTTTTGATGATCCCTCTTGACTTCATGGATTTGTTGTAACGTTTTGGTCTCCCTTAGACGCCCCCTCCACCTGTTGTCCCCGATTGCCTTCAGTTGTCACGATCAGAGTGTTTGCAGTAAGACCACGCCTACTCTTATCATGGGAGTAGGCGGCTATAAGATCTTCCCACTCTTCCTTCCCCAGGTATGAAGAGATTTCTAACTCCTCTGAGGAGTGAGTTGCTGGCCTGTCTTCTTTTTCTTTCTTTCCCCCCTAACTTAGCGTTGTATTGTGATCTGTCACTTGTTCATTCGGTGGTGATACTGAAGCTGCCAGAGAGAGTTCTTTTTCCTCCTGATCCTCCCTTGCCCTCATTTTCTTATATTTTTTATTCCTAGAGTGCTTTGCTGCATCTTTGCTTCTCTGTTCACAAGTCGTTGGTGCATCCATTGCGACGCAGTTGCTGATTATACTTTTCCCGCAAGGTGATCCACTGGCCCCAGCTGTATCACAGATGTCTGTTTGACTTTCTTCTAGCTTGTCTACAGATAACTCTTGTGCTTTGTTGGACATGTGTACTTGAATTAGTTCGGTGTCGAGTGCAACTTTTTTGCTGATGGCTATAGTGTCCTGAGCCATCCAATTTTTATTACATTGTGGGGTTGATGTTATTTGTGGTAAGCTGCTAACTATCGTACTAGGACTTTCCTTATTGTTAATGTTTCTCTGTGCACCAGTAAACTGTAACGGCTGAAATGGCTGACGATGTGATTGAAGGCCCAGCACTTCTCTGGCATTTGAAAGTAGAGTGTCCGCCGCATTTTTTAAAAAGCAACATTTTGTGTAAATTTTAGGTTGGAACGAGGTTTGGCGGTTTTTTGTTTTATTGATTTTTTTCCATTTTTGATGGATGCTCACTCCTTAAAATGTTTGTATCTGTTATATCTGTTGTTATTTCAATTAAGGATCAGTCACTCTGTACTGCTGGCCTTGTTTTAGATGGTGGTTCATCCCTGGTCCAACTCTAGCGTCTTGGTGGTTCGTTTGTGCTTTTTTGTGCCTCCTTTGATGGTTGGGCCTCCTCTGACACGACCTGACCTCATGCTGCACTTTACCAAGC
Organism: Lissotriton helveticus; assembly: GCF_964261635.1. Classification (NCBI taxonomy): domain Eukaryota; kingdom Metazoa; phylum Chordata; class Amphibia; order Caudata; family Salamandridae; genus Lissotriton; species Lissotriton helveticus. The sequence goes on along the minus strand of NC_136068.1, from coordinate 282,871,410 downwards.
CTAGTTAGCTGTGTCAATTTAATTAGAAGGGAGAGAGAACCCTTGAAACGTTTTCCAATTGCATTGTATTGTATTTCCAACCGTTAGTGTTTTTTAAGGGAGCAGGGGAGAAGGAGCGGAGGGGCATAGACCTTCTCAACCAACTCTACCGAGCTCAACCTGACTCCACCCAACTCAACACGGCTCAACCGGTAAAAATATGGCAGATTCCTCCTTCCCTTTGATGTAGTATACAAAATTCGTATTAAGAATTAAAAATTATGTTGGAAGTGTGACTGAGTCAGACTCACCAATGATTGTCTTCCCCTGATAGCTTAGCACTGCACTGCTCCTGTGCTGCTCCTGCCGCTTCAGGAAAAAACTTGTGGTTTCTGCTGCACTCCTGTTGCACTCACCAACTTTTTCTGTGGCTCCTGCCGCACCAGGGAAAGACTTTGTGACTACTACCATGCTAGAGATGGACTCGTGAGTGACTCGTGGCCACTGCTGCTCAGCAACTGTCTTTGCAGCTCCTGGCCAAAGCATAGGCTCTGTTGCGCTGTGGCTTCTGCCGCGTTTGCTGCCGTCACGTGACCTTCACAAAACGCTAAGCAATGCAACCCCTAAGCAATGTGCGTCACCCACTTCCCTTTGCCCTCCACGTCAGGCAAAGGCAAGGGCAAGGCCCCCGCAGCAAAGGCCCGTGCGGAGACTCCCACCCTCTGCACTCTTGCTGCGCTTTGAAGACTGGGCTGGGCTGGGATCTCGCAGCTGGGCAGAACGACCGCGGCCGCATCTCCAACAGGCTCCTGCTGTGGGGAAACACTGCTCCTGCTGCGGGGAAAACTGCTTGCACAAGCTGGAAAGTGTCCACTGGTAAAGTCCGCTCCTGCCGCGTTTGGGCTGCGGCTGTGAAATGTCCGCGATTCCCGGCCTGAAAAAGGGAAAGCTGCTCGTGCCCCTGAGACAAGCAACTTCTTGTACGCCTGTGAGACTGCGAGACTGCGTGCAGAAGATTGGTTCGGCTGTCAGAAGCTGGGGAGCTCTACTCCGCGCTGCACCTCTGGCTCCGGCTCCATGGCCTAGAACCAACTCAGCAACTCTGGGGTCGACTGCACATGACCCCAGTGACCAAGACTTCCCCCAAGATGGGTGCCGGGGTAAAAACTGTGATCCCAAAAAGGCTTGGTGTAATGACTGTCAGGCCCTTGGCCACCGAACCGGAGAACCTAGCTGTAAAAAATAAAAATAAAGCTTCCAGCACACCTGCAGTAAATGCAATAGTGAGTCTCCAGATGTCCCTGGCCATGTCAAGGCGCTCACTGAGGCAACTGTAGTCTCAGAGGGAGGGGTGGATGTAGCAACCCTGGCTGTCTGGCCCAGTAATCTGGTGAATGCAGACAAGTGCCAAATATCAATGGGGTTAGAGTGGAAGCTCCGAGAGACACTGGTACCAGTGTCACCATGGAGACTGAGCAACTTGTGTCCTCAGACCAATATTTGCTTGGGGAGACCTATAAAGTCCTCAGTGCTGACAAGCAGCCTAAGGTGCATCTACTGGCGTTGGTGTCCTTAGATTAGGGAGGGGTTACTGGTCTCAAAAGGGTAGTGGTGTCTTCTGCTATCCCTGTACAGTGTCTGCTTGGCAATGATTTGGAGATCTCAGCATGTGCTGACATAGAAAAGAAAACCCATGTAGCAATGCTGAGAACACATGAATGGGTTTGTATAAAAACGAGAACACAGAGTAGATCTCAGGAAAACAAACTTCTGATCAGACCTCAGATCAAGGCCCATCGCCTCAGGATAAGACTTGACATCCCCAGAGAAAACTGAACCCCAGGAGCTTGGACCTTAAACAAGAGAGCTTTTGGGCCCAGTGGGCCCTCTAGGGAAGATCCTTGCCAAGGGCTGAGAACCTGTTCACTCCTGAAAATCCTGAGACAGAAAGCTGCTGATCAGGAAAAGTAAAGTGTCAGTGATTCTCACAGGACCTATTGGGAGGAGGGACTCCTATACACTGAGGTCAGAGACCCTAAGCCTGGTGCCAATTAGAATGTGTTAGTGCCTCAGACATTTAGATAGTTTCTCCTACTTTGACTCATTACATCTTGGCCTGACCAAAACTTGGAGTAAGTTGGTGAACAACTTCTACTGGCCATGCATGCCCCCGAAGGTGAAGACATTTTGCAGCTTGTGTGCCACCTGCCAAGCCTGTGGCAAAACAGATAACTACCTAAATGTTACCTTAATTCCACTTCCAGTAGTTGGGGAAACCTTTGAGAGGGTTAGGATTGACCTTGTTTTTCCCCTTGACCCTCAAACAGTCTAAGGAAGCCAAATAAATCTGATGGTAGTGGATCATGCCACACGAGGCAATTTTCCTGATGAGCACCGCAGCCCCTGCAGTGGCGAAGGTCCTCCTTGGTATTGTTACTAGGTTGGGTTTCCAAAGGAGATAGTATCAGATAGAGGTACAAGCTTTGCCTGCATACTAAAAACGCATGTGGACTGAGTTTGAGTGACCCATAGGTTCCCTACCCCATACAATCCGCAGACAAATGGGCTTGATGAAAGATTCAAAATGGCCCTAAAATGTATGATTGGTGGACTCCCTGAGAAGCTCAGAAGGAGATGGGATGTTTTATTACCAGACCTCCCTTTGGCTTACAGAGAGGTGCCACAGAAGGGAGTAGGGTTTTCCTCCTTTGACCTTCTGTTTGGACACCCTGTAAGGGGACCCTGTGTCTTGTGAAGGAAGGATGGGGGAGACCTCTCTAAGAAACTAATCATGATATTGTGGATTATGTACTGCGCCTTTGTTCCAGGATGGCTGAGTATGTGAAAAAAAGCAAACAAAAACCTTGAGACCAGCCAAGAGCTCCAGAAGCTCTGGTGTGACCGAAAGGCTGCCATCATGGCATTTCAACCAGGGTAGAAGGTGTGGGTTTTGGAGCCTTTGGCTCCTATGGCCCTGCAGGACAAATGAACAGGGCCCTAACTTATCCTTGAAAGAAAAGGGGAGGTCACCTACTTGGTGAAACTTGGCACATGCAGGAACCCCAAGAGGGTCATACATGTAAATCTCCTTAAACCCTATAATGAAAGGGCTGAAATGACCATGCTTACGGTTACAGATGAGCATCAGGTAGCAGAGAGCGAACCTCTCCCTGATCTCCTCTCTCACAACCCCAAAGATGGGTCAGTTGAACGAGTAGTCTTGTCAGACACCCTCATTGTCCAAAACAAGACTGATTGGAGGCAAGTTTTAAATCAGTTTGCTGAGCTCTTTTTTTTACCTCCGGTCAAACTAACTGTTGTACACATGATGTAGACACTGGTGGCAGACTACCTGTCAAAAATAAAATCTAAAAGCAGTCTGATTATGTCAAAGAAAGCAACAAGGCTGAATTAAGTAAGATACTGGAATTAGGTGTCATTAAACCCTCAGAGAGCCCCAGGGCCAGCCTGGTTGTTTTAGTCCTCAAGCCTCATTCCCAGGGTGGAAAGAAGGAAATTAGTTTTTGTGTGGACTATAAGGGTCTCAATGCAGTCACAAACACGTTCCATTCCCAGGACTGATGAGTTAATTGACAGGTTAGGGGCAGTCAAATATCTAAGTGCTTTTGATCTCACACCAGGGTACTGGCAGATATGTCTGACCCCTGGAGCAAAAGAGATATCAGTATTCTCACCCCAGATGAGCACTTCAAGTTCACTGTGATGCCCTTTGGATTCATGAATGCCCCGCCACCTTCCAGGGGTTGGTGAACAAAGTCCTTGCTGGGCTGGAGTCCTTTAGTGCAGCATATCACGATGACATTGCTGTCTTTAGGTCCACCTGACAGGATATCCTTATCTACCATGGGAAGGTCCTAAAGGCTCTGCAGAGTGCAGTACTCACTATGAAGGCAACCAAGTGCCAGATAGGGGAGTGCACAGTTGTATGCTTGGGCCACCTTGTGGGTGGCGGCCAAGTTTTACCCCTACAGCCCAAACTCCAGACCATTTTTGATTGGGAAGCTCCAACCACCCAGACTCAAGTCAGGACATTCCTTGGCTTGATGGGGTACTACCAGAGGTTTGTAAAGGGATATGGATCCATTGTGAACCCCTCATAGAACTGATATCCAAAAAGACTCACAAAAAGGTTAACTGGACAGTGAGCAGTCAAAAGGCTTTTGAGACCCTAAAGGGAGTAATGTACTCAGCACCCATTCTGAAAGTTCCAGATTATACTAAGCAGTTCATAGTGCAGATAGATGTCTCTGAACATGGGATAGGAGCAGTTCGGGGGCGTGGCTTGCAGCCGATGGTGACGGACGCAAGCTGAGGAGCTCCGGCTGCCGCTTCCCTGTGCACAATCATCCTGACCCCCAGACACAGCGGGGAGCCAGAATCCACTGAGTGTGGCACTGGAATGTGGATGCTTCTGACGGCGAGCCCTGAGACGGCTCTGAAGCTGCGTTTGGGAGGGATTTGAGGAGCTCCTGGCCGGCCAGCCAGACCTGTGCGCAAAGTGGTGGCTGGCTTCTGATTCCTGCGGCCACTGCTGCCCTGCGGGTTTAGCTGACATTCCGAACCCGGCGGAGAAGCCCATGCCGGGCAGTGGAGCCCAATGGTATGCGGCGGAATTGAGAGGTGAGTGTCGGTTATCATGGTATCCTGCATGTCTAGCCCTGATGACCTGCGGCAGTTTTGGTGAGGCCTGTGATAAAATGGTGGCCGCCTGCATCCTGAAGAGACTGTTGCGACAGCGAGGGGACCAACCACTTCAGACCGCAACTGGCCCCATTGGGAACCCAGAAGCCTCTTGCATTCTGGAGGGGTGCTGGCCTACGCTGGGGAGCCCCCAGGGCTGTTACAGTGCTGTGATGAGGGTCCGGTAGGGCTGACTACAAGATGGCACCCTCCTGGCTACCGACTGGGCAGCTCCTCTAGTACCCGCCCTGATCAGTGCCTAACGCCCCGCAGCGACCTTGCCCGGTGAGGTGGAGAGGTCTGTGGTGCCTCATTAGAGGTGAACTCAGTGGGAGTGGGAAGCGACCTGTGTACCGGCACTGCCGGAATGGACTCTGATGGGCTCTCTCTCAACTGGCGGCAAGAGAGCGGGGGTGCCTGGAGAGGCTACTGCAGCGTGACCCAGTCAGATGGCAGTGGATCACCCCCATTCCCTGCAGAGTGCCTGGAGCGGTGAGTGCGCCTGCGGGGCCCCAGGGTGTGCAGTGGCTGCGAGGAGCCCAAATGCAGTGGCACCTGGACTGACGTGCAATCGAGTAGGTGCCAGTGTTTTATATACGTTAGCGGGGGAGGAAAGAAATGATTTATAGTGGCCAGCAGAACCTACCCCACTGGCAGTGCCAAATTGGACTGAGAGCTGACTGAGCCCACCAACTGACAGATGGGGCCAACTAGGGTGCAAGGACACCCAGACTGGCGGGGGGCAGTGGAAGACGGTCTGTGCCCTGTCTGCCTCATGGTGTACGGAGAACCCTGCAATACTGGTGGACAGCCTTCCCACTTACCAGCGTTTAGCGGAGAGGGGCCAGTGATTGATACCGCGCACCCCGCTGTGACAGCGGCGTGCTTGATGTAAAGCGGTCCCTATCTGGGCTGGAACGGAGACAGCTTCTGTCCTGACAGGGCAACCCACTACCCGGCTACCTCTACCAAAAGGTGGAGACTCCATTGGCTTGCTATGACGTTACCGCGCTCCGTGGGGGACCTTGCCAGTGGTGAGCATCACTGGACCCCATGAACGGACCCCTGCTGGAGAGTCGCCCTGACTACAAGACGGAGATCGCATGGCAGCACGGCTCCCACGTGGAGGCATGAACTGAGGGGAGGCTGCACCCTGCAATCAGCGGATAGTGTCATTCGGTGAATGGAGGCACCGAAGCTGGTGAGTTTCGAGGTAGGGTGCGCCCCTAGCCCAGGCCGCTTTCCTGTGACGGGGAGTTGCTCAGGGACTGGCAGTAGACACAAAACAGCTACACAGCTCCCAGAGCCTTGTCGAACTGGACCTAACGGGGACGCCAACAGCACCACAGCAAATGCAATATCCCTGTGGTAAAACGAAACAGGGAAAAGGAGCTGAGGAGAAGGATTGGGACAAGTAGCTGCAAGCGGGCGCCAGGAGACACTGGTCCGGCTGCTGAAAGTTGCGGAGTTAGTAACAAGAGGTCCGACACGGAAACCCAGTGGGGATGGCCCGAACACAGAAGAAGCGAGGGTTTAGTGCCCTAAGTACAGAACACCTTGGTGCCCACACAGATGACGAATAGGAAGGGTTGGAAGGGGGGAATGATGCAACCCCCAGGAAACCTACTCTGTCCGACATCCTGCAGACAATCACAGCCTCCAGCAGAATACTCCAAGAGAAGATTGATGCAATCGGCGCAGACTTCAATATACTAAAGGATGACCATCGTAAACTCAAAGAGAGAGTAACAGCTAACGAGAAAGAGTTGGGGGCCTACCGGACACAGTTCAAGGGATGCAGCGCTCCCTCATGGACCACGAAGCAAAGATAAAGGTGCTAGAAATGCGGGCCGAAGACAGTGAGGGCAGGTCCCAAGAAACAACATTTGTCTCATTGGCGTGCCTGAGCGGGCAGAAGGGCCCAACATGGTGAGCTTCTTGGAAGACTGGCTCCGCACAGTGGTGGCCCCAGAAGGATTGTTCCCCGTTCTATGCACTGGAGCGTGTGCACAGGGTCCCAGCAAAACCACCAAGAACGGGAGCCCCTCCCCGACCTATTGTAGCACGAATGCTGCATTTCCGCAATTAGGATCACATTTTGCAACAAGCCTGCCAAAAGCAAGGGTTGCAAATCGACAACAGTGCCATAAGGATCTTCTCGGACTTTACTAAAAGAAACTCCGTCAGTTGCAAATTCCCTATGCAATGCTGTTTCCTGTGCGACCCCGGGTGGCAGACCCTAGGGGACCTTGTTTCTTTCAGTAGCCACAAGCTGCCTGGGAATGGCTTGATTCGCCTTTATTCTGGGTTTGCACTCAATGGTACGCCATCATAAAATTCGCTCCTATCTAGTTTGCAGGGCTATTCAAATAGCTTTCCTACAGGAAACCCACACATTGGCGTAGGAAGGGTTGGCACTGCAGGGCCGCTGGAGGGGTCAAACACATTACACCACTTAGTCTGCGTTTGCACGAGGGGTTTTAATTTGGATAAGAGCAGGTATTACGTTTCAGTGCAGTTGTCAAGTCATAGACCCTGAGGGATGCTATATTGTGGTTTCCGGGAAGCTGGATGGCAGGGACCTTACATTAGGGAGCATATATGCGCCTAATTCGGATCAGCCAGCCTTTTTCTCTCACCTATCTCGCATACTGGTGACTGTCCTTACGGGCCCAGTCTTGTTGGGGGCAGAATTCAATTGCACTACAGATGTCATGCTAGACCGTTCCCATCCCCCACTCCCTGATGCACCAGCGCACAGGCTAGCAGCAGTGCGCTGCCGTTGGCAGCAGAAAGGGGGCCTGGTAGACTCCTGGAGGGCACAACACCCGGTGACCCGAGATTACTCATTCTTCTCAGCCTTACACAACCTCCACGTCCGATTGGACGCCATTCTGTGCTCCCCGGACATCCATGGGGGGATTGCCAGTAGCCATTATCTCACGCGGACGCTCTCGGACCACAATCCAGTACTGGCGAGCCTGCAATGGTCTTGTGCGCGACCCAAGATCCCCACCTGGCGCCTGCGTCCCGAGGCATTAGAGGACCCAGGGTTTTAAGGCGACAAGCCAGGAGAGGCTCAGTAATTCTGGAGCTTGGAGACCAACAGTGTATAGCTAAATATGACCAGCAGGGAATAAACAACCTGTTTCTCGACTGCTATACTGGCCTTTATAGTAGTCAGCTAGCTCCTACAGAGGAGGAATTGAATGACTTCATGCGGGATACTGACTTGCTAGCAGTGGACGAGGACACAGCAGAATTATTAGGGCGGGCAGTCAAAATAGGGGAGCTATCAAGGGTATGGTCCGCAATAAAACTCCAGGCACAGAGGGCCTCCCCATTGAATTCTACCTAGCATACATTTATATACGGGCTCCCAGGTTGGTGCAGTGATATAACGATGCCAAAAGCGCTGGCTTACTCCCTGCGTTCACCAGGGAGGCGGTTATTGTGCCGTTACTTAAACTGGGCAAACAAGCATTTGATAGAACAGCATACTGTCCGTTATCCATGCGCAATTTGGACTATAAAATCCTCAGTCGAATCTTGGCCACACACTTGCTTCCCTATACGACTACACTAATCCATACTGACCAATACGGGTTTATCCCCTCCAGAAACACTGCGATTAATGTGTGGCGTCTTCTGCGAATACTAGAAGGGGCCTCCTATGACACTGACACAGCAACAGTTTGTCGTTGATATACAAAAAGCATTTGACAGCCTGGAGTGGCATTATCTATATCATGTGATGCGGAAAATGGGTCTGGGTGATGCCTTTGTGAGCTGGACTGCTCTCCTGTATACAGGCTCCACTGCCCGAATTAAAACCGGGGGACTCATCTCAGGGGCCTGCAGGGTGGGAAGGGGAACGTGTCAGGGGTGCCCCCTTTCCCCCCTGTTGTTTGCTCTGGCTATGGAGCCGCTGGCAGCGCGGGCCAGATCTGGGCCACCTATCTGGGGCTTAGTGTACATGGGGTGACTCACCACATAGCGCTGTATGCAGACGACCTGCTGCTCTTTCTGGCTGGCTCGGGGAAGGAGCTTGTTGGGGCGAAAACCCTGCTTCAGGCTCTCAGTAGGGTTGCAGGACTCAATGTGAACTGGACAAAATCCTGCCTGTTTCCAGCAAAAAAAAGGGCAGAATAGGCCCACAAGACTCAGAGGGAGTGGCCTGGGAAGACAGATGCCTGACGTACCTAGGAACACGAATATCCCATGAAGAAGACGACATTCTGGTGGGTAACATAGGGAGGGCCATAAGGGGGACGAAAAGTAACTTGGACTTCTGAAGTTCCTTGCCACTTTCGGTTGCGGCCGGTTGGCACTGCTTAAAATGGTCACCCCACCGTGTTTATTATACTACTTTGGTACTCTACTGATTTGGATCCCGGCGAAGTACTTTGCACAACTCTGGCCCATGGTCACTGGGTTCCTTTGGGGCACGGGCAGACGCAGAGTGGCTCTGACTACTCTTATCTGACCTAGAGCGGAGGGGGGCCTAGCAGTTCCAGATTTTGAGACCTACTATTTAGCAGCACAATGCCACTGGCTAATGCAACGAGTGGCCCGCAATACTAGAGGGGCTGAGGAACAGTGAGAGGATTTTGGAACCCAGCAAATATTGGCCCGCATAGTCCTGAGCTCCCTGTTGGATCTGAAACCCTTCCTACAGAGCTGAGCACAATGCGAAAGTGCTGGAACCGATACGTGTGTAGGGATAAAATTAAGCGCCCTTATGCTCCAGAAATTCCATTATTGATGTGTAAGGCCTTGCCAAATGGTGGCAATTGGTTGAGACTGTAGAACTGGGCGGACCGGGCGTTGTCCAGTATAGGACACCTTTACGAGGAGGGCACCATGCTCACATTCCATGATCTGCAAGCTAGGTATGACCTACCCGGGGGCAACTTTCTGCTGTATACAGCACTTACTGCGGCTATCTCAAAGCACTGGGGAGAGGGCCTCAATGAACCAAAGATGTCAATGGGTTGCCAATATGTAGTAATGGCAACAGGCACATTCAAAGCAGTGACGTAACTATACAGGCGCATGACATTGGAGGCTTTACTTCCCCTGACTGACTTAAAGCTTAAATGGGAAGATATCCCGGAGACAACTTGGGGGAGTAGGTGGAAAGAGCTTGGAAGAGCACCAGGAATGTACGATTTCAGTTAGTACATTTCTATATCCTGCACAGGGCTTATCTAACCCGGAAAAGCTTAATAAGTATTTCCCCAACACCTCGGCGGCTTGCCCCCGATGCAACGGCGAGGGGGCATACTTTAAGCATATGTTGTGGGACTGCCCATTTCTAGACAGTTATTGGGAGGAATTAACAACAATACTGACTAATGTCACAGATAACTTTATATCAACAAGAGAGATAGGGCGCGAGTAAACACTCCTGTACCCCAACAAGTATATCAGAAACAACTAAGGAGTGACTCTGTGGAACGTAACATACGTGAAAAACATAAAGTGACAGGATATTCAAAAACCCCTACCTGGTTAAAGCAACTCTAGGATTTGGCATTTCCAATCCTAATAACCAGGAGGCAAAAACCCAGTGGACAGGAATGACTGCATCCACCAGGGAAAGACAGGTAACCTCTTGTTTAGAAGGACCCTCACTCACCACTAGTTGGTGATATGCTTCATCATCGGGTCCCCGCTGGGGTGGCCGAATGCCCCCCCAGCGTGCTACAATGCCTGCGTTACAGCGGAGCGGGATGATGGTGATTGTAATAGTGATTAAACTCAAAAGGATGTGCAAAATAAGTGAGTGCAAGGTTAAAAAATACTTGGTTGGAACCCAAACCAAATATTTAATGCGGGCCAACCTGTATTAGGGTTAAAAACGTGAAAGCCGGACCACCAAAGGTTCTATTTTAGGAGACCTGTGTCCTTAATTACGATATCTGGTCAACATGTTTCTGCTGTCAAAAAGCGGGATTGCACAGCATTCGTCAGGACCACAACTAAATGGCACTCCGGTGGTATGTACGCGCTAAGGTACACCCTCCCGTGAAGCACTTCATGTGAAAAAATTCTAAATGTATTAGTGAAAGTGTAGTTACTCATGGATATTACCCGTGCCGGCACACTGTGGATTACAGCAGCCAAAGATACCTCTAGAGGAAGGAAAGAGAACAAACTGACACTCAAAACACACACAACAAAAACATGTAAACCATATGAGTCACATGTAATGAGACAACATTAATGGCATGACAACACCTCTGTGACCTTAATCCCATGGTATAATGGTAAGGTTATGGTACTTTTTGAATGAAGGATTAGTATACAGTGTCTAGTTGTGATTAATGAGAAAGAAAGGACTGTAAGAACATGAGTTCCCAAGGATGTGGCAGACATTATTAAACCAGCGTATCCAAGCCTATACCAATTGAGTGGCTGGGAACTCCTTACTACAACCAAACTTATATTAAAGCTGGGTAGGGCAAGAAAATCGTTTTACAAAAAACAAAGACTTACGAAAAATACTAAGGACCTCAGTGAGGGGAACCTCCCGTGGTAACATGCATAACTACAGCAATGTCACAGATAGGCAACTGGAACAGTCCCTGAGACACTGCATCTTACATTGGTTCCCTCATGCGTCAATAAATAAAGTACGTTTCTTGATTTGGGTGTACTCCTGGCTAAGCGTAATATCACTATGCATTCAAAAGTGAAGGGGAACCCAAGTATAGCGTGATGGAAAGCTGAGCTCCTTAAATGGGCTGAATGCGAAGGAGTGATTAGATTACAGATAGCCAAACGCACAGGGAGCGAGAAGGCGTTGGAAATGTCAAACGCCTGGGAGACATTGGTTGTAGCACTCAAATCCCCTGATAATAGAGATGATAACACCTCGATGGGAGGCCCCACAGTCGACAAAGGGTAATCAGTGGGTGAATTCAGAGTTCCGGGACCTGATACCCTGCCTCAGGAGAATTCATCGAAACACCTTACCGAGGCGTGCACCCCCACAGTGATTCCCCATCTAGGGAGGATGCCCGCCAAGCCCTGTATGGTTCTATCATATCCCTGATCTAGAAATACGTGACACTCCTGGGAGGGAGTGTAATTGGAGGGGGGTTGTTGGAGGGTAGGGGGGAGAGGGCAGTTTGGGGCTAGAGGCTGCATTTTCCACAGTTGCAACAGGACCTGACTACAAGAACTGACGCAGAGCCGGTTAGCCGAGGGGTGCACCTCAAACTCCAAGTGAACTGCCACCTTATTAGTCCTGCTTTGCTCTTCTTTTGTTCCAAGTAACTTTAAAACTTTTTTTTATTGTTTATTGTTTTTAGTTAATAAAACCATCACAATACAAATACAGGTTGAATACATTTTAAAAGGATGTTACTCCATCTTCATTAAAACATTAATATATATTAATATATCACATAACATGAGTTATAATACAGATGTATAAAATATATTCAGGGCATAATTACAGGTACTTTGCAGTTTTCAACAAGTTATTTGTGTTGGGTACACAGGTGATATAGCAAACATGATTCTACGCTTCTTGTTGTTGCGAGATACCACGGCCTATATTCTTTGTATGAAACTCAATAAAGTTGGTTTAAAAAACAAAATCGGATAGGAGCAGTTCTATCCCAGACCAGTAATGATGGTCATGAACAACCTGTTACTTTCATAAGCCGGAGGTTTCTCCCAAAGGAGCAGATTGGATTGCCATTGAAAGGAAAGCCTTTGCTGTGGTTTGACCCCTGAAGAAGCTGAGACCATACCTGTTTGGTTCTCTCTTTCTTGTCCAAACTGACCACAGATTCCTCTCAAATGGCTTATGCAGATGAAAAGGGAAAACCCCAAATTGTTAAGGTGGTGCATTTCCCTAAGAGAAATAGACTTTATGGTGGAACACAGATCTGGGACTGACCATGCCAATGCAGATGGCCTTTCCAGGTTCTTCCACTTAGAGGATGAAGACTCTCAAGAAAGAAAAAGGTTAGTCTCACCTTCTTTCATTTGCGGAAGTGGGTCATGTAGGAAAGGGCCTCTTTTGTTATGATTAGCCCCCTCTTTTTGCCTGATTCATTATGTAAACCTCGAACTGTAGGTGCGCTCAATCCCTGCTAATCAGGTTCCCAGTGTCAGATCTCTTTCCTAAAACTGTACCACAATTGGAACCACTTCAGCCACCCCTGTAAGTCCCTAGTAAATGGTACTCCTGTTATGCAGGGCATGGGTACTGAAGAGGGTCCTCTAGGGCAGCAGCACAGATTGTGTTACCTAGGGACCCCTCACCAACGCCATGCAAACTTCCATTGGAGGCTGCGTGTCTCTGTGCAAAGAAAACTAGAGTCGACATGGCACTCGGCCCTGTGTGCCATGCCTCCATGCACTGTATGAGATATAGGTAAGTCACCCCTACTGCAGACCTTATAGCCCTAAGGCAGGGTGCACTATATTCCATGTGTGGACATATCTGCATGAGCAGATATGACCCTACAATATCCAGGCCATTCTTGGATATTGTAAGTGCACAGGGAAGCCATAGAGAGTACACATGCTGCATACTTGTCATTACTAGTTAACTTACTCCATGAGGGCTTCACTGTACTAAACATCTCGTCTTAATAAATCCTCACTGATTCCAGTGTTGAATTTGTTAATAAATGTGCACAGCAGGGTCCCCTGAAAACATAACAAACACAGGTGTGGTATTTTACTAGTCTTAGCCAGCCTGCCACCTCAAGACTTGTTTAGTAGCTCATGGGGTTTGAGCGAAAGCTCTCAGAGGCCACGAACAGAGCCTGCATTGGGCGGAGGCGCTTCACACTTCCTCCAGGCTGGAATGGCTTGCCAGGGCGGGAATTTTCAAAGACGCTGCCGCCTTCGAAATCCAAGCCAGGCATCTGCGGATAGTAGAAGATGCCAACCCCCCCCCCCCCCCCCCCCCCACCGTTTCCAACTTAACTTTTGGCAGAAGGAAAGGCAGGAAAATTAGTTAGATGAGGAGGTGTTCCCACATTCAGCCAGCACCACCCATATGGTGTGGCAAGCGATGTGGACAGTACTTTTTCAATTCCTCCACCTTGAGATGGTAGGAAAGCAACCTATTAGGGATAGGGTAGTGCCCTTTCTGACAGGAAGTGGTCACTTAGAGGGTGTAGACACCCTAAAGGTAGATAGCCAATTGCCTCCCCCTTTAACGCCCCTAAATTTAGTACTTACGTGGCATCCCTGGACCTGGCAACTTTGATTTGACGGCCCTAGGTAGAGCAATGTAAAAAGAAGAGCTGCTGCAGGAAATTGATGCTAAACCCTGCCAGCTGCTTCCAGGACTCCACCATCATGGCCTGCTGTCTCGTCCTGCAACTGTGAAGTCTCCGAGAACCACAGAGCACCTCCAACCTTCGACAAATTGCCGTAAACCTACTTTGGAGTAAAGGAGCCTACTTTGGAGTAGAGGAGCTACTCCCATGCAGCTTGCTGTTCTGAACTGTGAAGTCCAGTTTACTGACCTGCTGCTCCCCAGCGACTTCAAAGCAGAAGCTCTGGAGGGTCAGATCTGTCTCCCCTCTCCTCTAAGTGTGTAGACACCAGAACCTACCAGAGTCATGCCTTGCCAGTACTCGGGGTACCGAACCACCTACACAGAAGACAGAGAAAAAAGCGTCCAAATTGGACTCCAACTGCCCAGGAAGAAAGCACCCATTGAGGGACGTTGAGACCCATGCGATCCACTGCATGAGTGGCCCAGCTGTCCTGGAATTGCGTCTCTTAGCTGTCTGCTACTGACCACGAGGACATCTTAACACACACTGCTTGGCTGACCTAACTACTCTCCACCCCAGCACATTAGGCCTGGTTACTGACAAACCAGATCTGCTCCCATGGTCCTGAGGCCCTTGCAGCCTGCTCCCTCGAGTGGGATCCCCTGGACATACCTGTAAGTCCCCTTGTGCAGTGTGTTTTCAAGTAACCCCCTTCTTCTTAGCCCATCAGCTAATAACCACCTAAGGACCCTGCTACTGACCGAATCTAGGACGCTCCAATGAATCCATTCTTTGTTCATTGGAATTTGTCCTGCTACTTACCTGAATCCTGAAGGTGAACCTTGAAATCCAACTGTATGATTTTATATGGATTTTTTTATTTTTACCATTGATTTCAATGGTGCTTAATTGGGCACAAAAATAATTCATTTTGCAAACTTTGAAAATTCCTATCTTTAAAAGTACTTACTGTATAATGAAGTTCTTGGTCCTAAAAAGTATATAAAAAGCAGTGTTATTTTTGGAAATTGGTCTCGGATTTATTCTTGAGAGTGTGTCTTATTTATTACCTCTGTTAATTTCACAAATGCTTAATACTGCCCTCTCATAAGCCTAACTGCTCGCCCACACTACCACAAAAAGAGCATCAGTATTATCTACTTTAGTCTCTGTATACCAATAAGTTATCCACTTGACTCTCTGCACGGTGTGCACTTCTTTTAGTACACTATATAGATAGTATACTAGCGTAATACTGTTACCGCTGGCTGTTCTTCCATGTGTTACCATCATAGCAGCCTAGAGATCTCACAGAGACCGTGAGAAGAAATTCCTTGGTGTGCTGTGGAAAGCTCCCAGTGCATCATTGACATTTTCGACTTGAGTCTTGGAAATATTTTCAGGACCCACTTAGGTTCAGGGAAAGGCAGTTGTTTGGGAGTCGAGCCAAGGCAGCAAATGAGGAAAAGTGGCCAGAGTCCTGGATAAATAAGGAGAAAAGCGCACGAAAGATTAACTCTTAAAGGACAGAATCTACCTACATTTTTTCCCCTGAAGTGTAGACAGGGAGAAGAGAGCTTGTCAGGAGAGGGAGGGACTTTTAAGCTACCACAGATTTTTCCTGAAGCAACTCTTGCTATATCAGCAGGAGCCACGTCGGAGCAAAAAGACCCGGTGCTTGTGCAGGGAATTAAAAACGTAGTCCGCCAGTGGCAAATGGACTACAATATTTTTAATCACTCTGGGGCCGATTCACAGAACTAATCTGAGATAAAATCCTAAACTTTCAACTTTTGGTATTCACAGAAGACATTTAGTAGTAGTAAAGTTAGGACTCCTAACTTTACTATTACTAAACTTAGACAAAATCCTAAACTTACTACTTTTGGTATTCACAGATGGCATTTAGTAGTAGTAAAGTTAGGACTCCTAACTTTACTACTACTAAATACCTTTTGTGAATACCGAATGTCGTAAAGTTAGGATTTAGTGTCAGTTTAGTAGTAGTAAAGTTAGGAGTCCTAACTTTACTAATACTGAATGCCTTCTGTGAATACCAAAAGTAGTAAGTTTAGGATTTTATCAAAGATTAGTTCTGTGAATCGGACCCTCTATGTCTATGGATGCTATTTGGGACGCCTGCCTTCTCTGACCATTGACTATTAGACTGATAACTTCTGCAAAGTTTGTTTCGCATTTAGGTGTTTGTTTAAATCAAGATGGCTGTTTATAAAAGAGTATTGGAGAAATGTTAAGCTATGCAATTTCTGGAGTCCACACACTCATTTTATTAGCATTTAAATTCGTAGGATCAAATATTACTTACATTTAAAGTAGACAGTTTGATAAGGAGCAAATTCAAATTGAAATGCTTCAAAACAAAAAAAATAGATAAAGAAGATATTTGCTGGTATTGACTCTGACCGTAACACTTCTTTTTACCTGTGTTTCAAGATGACGATGTCTTTCTGGATGATGAGGAAGCAAGGCAAGAGTATGTGCTGAATGACAATGGAATAATATTCTATGGACTAGAAGACTTTATTTTGGATCATGGATGGAACTATGGACAGGTAAGTGAATGGTGTACCTAATGAAATGGCAACTCAAAAAATATGAGTGGGCCTTATACAGCACAGAGGCAGTTTCAGGCAATTTTCCGTGATCAATGATTCCCATTTCGCTAACTATTTTCCATCTATATGGCCTAGACAGCAGTTAGAACATTGATAAATTATATATCGGAACTATTGAAATTTAACCGTAAATAAACGGCTTTCTTCAAGGGGCCAGCAACTAAATGTGATCCCTGTTCACTTAAAATCACGAGTAAACATTGAGAAAAGAGACAATCTAGAAACCTAGTTTGTTAACTGATTACAACTAATACTACTACAATTACAAGCAACAGAACAGAGGGCAGAGGCCAATAGAATCCGCACCCAACACATGATTAGTGTCCCCTTATTTAATTGAAGGTGCACAAAACCAAAGAGTACTCCCCCTATACTCCTCACAGTGTTGGAACAATTCCATGCAAATTTGATACAACAGCAAAAAGGTTTCAGGACTCTATAGACAAATTAACAATACTCCTTATTACAGTCCACTTCAAATAAGTGTTGAGAAAAAGTAATTGCACATAAGGAAAAAAGGCATCCAAATTTGATAGATGTATTTCTTGTTCCAAAATTCATTTTATTATTCACAGAACAGAATCTTCTTTCACAGACGGATTCATCATAGCCAACGCGTTTCGTCTCATAAAGAGACTTCTTCAGGGCTTTAAGTATATGTCATTTGTTATATTCTTCAGGCAACGCGTAGTATTTCAAAGAAGCAGTATGAGTAAAATACTCAATGCAGTACAGTCTTAAAACGGCATAATAACCGCACGCAATCCGGTCAGTATGTAGGTTTCTTTGAAATACTACACGTTGCCTGAAGAATATAACATATGCCATATACTTAAAGCCCTGAAGAAGTCTCTTAATGAGACGAAACGCGTTGGCTATGATGAATCCGTCTGTGAAAGAAGATTCTGTTCTGTGAATAATAAAAATAATTTTGTAACAAGAAATACATCTTTCGAATTTGGATGCCTTTTTTCCTTATGTGCAATTATTTTCTCAACACTTATTTGAAGTGGACTGTGATAAGAAGTATTGTTAATTTAGCGATAGATTGCTGAAACCTTTTTGCTGCTGTATCTAATACTACTACAATAACTACTACTACTACTGCAATACTACTGTGAATAGTAGTGAGACTACTCATAGTAGAGGTTTCGCATCTCCTATTTATAGTCTCACTTCTATTACCCCTACTACTAACTAAGGGGCTGATTAGGATGGCTGTGAATCTGCATCCTCCGGGCCGGCGGAAGCCACCGTCGACCTGGAGGATGCAGATTCACCGCCGCGGCCACAGACATCACCCACCGCCAGATTAGGATGGCGGTGGGATTGCGGTGGGACCAGCGGCGGACGGCAGGTCCATCCGCCGCTGATCCGCGGGGTGTGGAGGGCTATTTGGTGGCGGTGTCTGCAAGACACCGTCAGCCAAATTAGGATGTGCATTGACACATGCTTTTCCGCGGCGGCTTTTCCGCCGTGGAAAAGCATGTGGTCTTTGGTGTTTGGGGGCCCGTTGCGGGCCCCCAGGGTGTCGGGGTGGGGGGTGCACTTGGGGGGTACCTATGGTACCCCACAGCATTTACATGCACAAAGCCGCAGGCACCGCGCGGTGCCTGCCGCTTTGTGCATGTAAATGTTAAACATGCATTTTTAACCTTGCGGCGGGTGCTGCTTCAAGCAGCACCCGCCGCAAGGTTAAAGATACATGATGTGACCGCCAGGGTGGCGGTCACATCCTAATTGCACTGGAGGGACCGCCGCTCCCCCTGTGGACGGTCCCTCTACCTCGGGGGTGGCGGACGGACGCAGTTCGGTCCGCCATCCTAATAGGCCCCTAGATGTACATAGCACCTAATACTAAGGGTAGTAACCTGAGTGTACATGGTTTCTGCAAAGTATAAAGTGGAAGATTTAGATGCTGTATCTGTATTTCACTCAGGGAAGTAGCATAACAAATACATCGCTTGTTGCTGTAAGAAATAGATGTTTTCCTGCCTGGACATTGCAGGTATGCCCATACAGGGCTCTATCTTTGATGCCTCACTGCTACGAGGCTGATGGTGAGGGGGGGGGGTGGAATTACTATCAGGAAGAGATCGATTTTGTTGACACCCAGCCTCTATTTCTTTTACAGTTTGAAGAAAGCATATTGAATATCTGCCTTGCCATCCTAGATCGGAGCGTCGAATACAAAGAGGATCCAATTATAGACTATTCTCGTAGGAATGACCCAGTCTATGTGGGGAGGGTGGTGGCCTCCATGGTAAGGATAAGGTTAAGCATATTTCATTAAGAATACTTTGAACTTCACATTTCGTTATGTAATGATAGGACAAGAAATATGAATTTAAAATGCTTTGTACTGGCAAATGAGCATTACCCCCTACCTACATATGATGCAGAAACAGATGGCTTCGTTCTAAAAATCGAGGAATGAAGGCCTTTTAAGGTTTTGCCTAGAGGCAGCATTTATCTGTTGTCAAAAACCTATTGTGGTCAGTACTAATGCCTACAGTAGGCTTTGGGTCAGGCTACTGTTTGCCATTGTTTAGTTTACTTTTTCAATCTCATTTGCTTGCTTCTTATTTGATTGTTTCCCTTCTCTTTTTTGTTTGTTCTTCCCCTGGAGCATAGCTGTTTTGCAATGTTTCTGACTGAATAACTTGTATCCTGCCATGGTTTATATAAGGGAACAATGCTTTTCTTTTGTTTGCAGCACTCCATGACAGTGCATGTGTTTTCTTCCTCTTCTTTTTTCACCCTTCCATACCAGATAGCATACTTCTGATTTTAACAAGACTTTTTATGGAAAGAAGTATTTTCTTATTTACATATAGCTCACATCCTCTTCCGTTAGCTCCATTAGCTGTTGCTAAAAATACATTCAGCAAAAAGACAGCTCTGTGCAAAACAACTTAACTTTTGAATACAGCTTTACTAGAGCTTGTTACTGCAGGTGGCATCCCAGGATACTCCTAAAGTCTTTCATTCATCAAACACATAGAACAGTTACTGACTTAAGGTAAGGTGGTTTACGAGTGACCATTGCAAGTGGAGACAAGGGTCCATGGCTATGAAATCGCTTTGAGTGCCTATCTTACTTGGTATCAAGCCTCGACCATATTGAAAAGGGGGGCAGGAGTGATCTGGACTAGGGATTAGGGACTTTGCCAAAATTATTTTAGAGAAATGTTGGGAAATGACTAGATTACATGCGTGCAAGGGACCTGGCTGTGTGAAGCAGCCAAACCATTAGGTGGATTTGTAATGCTTTTTAAAGACGCTTAGCATCGGGCCCTTGCTTGCTCTTGGGCGGACTACATACAAAAGCAGCCAACAAAGTCACTGTGGTAAAGGTCAAAAGTTGATGGATATTGGCCGGATAGAGATCTATAGTGGACCCCAGGTATATATATATATATATATATATATATATATATATATATATATATATATATATATATATATATATATATCTCATTCCGTTTGGTCCACAGGGCGGGCCTCCGGGCGCTCTTGAGGCGGTGCACTCGGAGCACGGCAGAAGCAAGCCGTAATCAAATTATTCAGGCTTCCCCATGAGGGGAAAGGTATCTCCGTGCACTCCCAGGATAATCTTTATCAATAATAGCCATACATCCAAGTTAGTAGTTCGGTCTTCGATTTATTATATTTCAGAAAGCCAGCAACACCTGACGCGTTTCGGTCTCTACGGAGACCTTGCTCACAGGAAAACATCACTACATTTTTTTGCGTAATTTAAATAAAGATGAAAAAAAAAAACACAAACATCCTCCATTGCGATAAATCACTTCCTGTTAGTGGCACAGGGATTCTGGGGCATGTAGTCTTTCGACCAAATAATCAATTATATAGCGATTGTTATCTCAACATTGTGACTAAGAATAAACAAATTATATTGCACAAATTGTTGTACTTATCCAACCCTCTAGTGGGTAATCAAATCATAATTGCACCAATTCATTGTAAATTCATGATTTCTTATAATCTACCCTCTAGTGGGTGTTATAGATCACATCTACTCATCCAACCTTCTAGTTGGTATTCCATTCACATTTACATAATTCATTATAATTTCATGATGACTTATGATTTCGTCTTTTGATGGGATATTCAATCAAAATTAGGATTATTACTGTCTTGTTCACAATTACAATCATATTGTCAATGTCTTGTATCTTCAATAATGGAGATTAAACTATACTAAATAAAGTGAAAATTACTTAAAAGGTTTTTTGAGAGAGATAGTTCATATTCTTTTCATTTTCAATACAGTTTTTTTAGGTCAAAGATGGCAATGAAGTTCTTCATCCAGGTTAAGCCCATGAGGGTTCAGGGTTCGAAAGGTCATTATGTGTTTTGATTCTTTTTGTCGCATTATTTTTTCACGATCTCCTCCTCGCTGGTTTGTTCCTACACTTTCAATTCCGTAGAATGTTAGGTCTTTCCAGTTCCCTTTATGTTCCTTTTCCATGTGCTTGGCCATGGCATTACTTCTGTCATTGTTAATTGTTGCTCGTACATGTTCCAAAATTCGTAACTTTAGTTCTTTCTTTGTGCTGCCAATATATTTGAGCGAACATGGGCACTCTAAAACGTAAATTACAAATTGTGTTTTACAATTTATCAATTGGTTGATTGTCCAGATTTTGTTGTTTGCCATTTTTAGTTCTTTGGTATTTTGGGCAATGCAGCACACCTTACATCCCGCGCATTTGTAGAAACCTTTGGATTTGTACCAAACTTTAGTTTTGATTTGCTCCTGAAAGTGGCTGGAAATTAGTTTATCCTTTAAGTTTTTTGCCCTACGATATGTTATGTTCGGATGATCTCCTACAATTTCAGCAATTTTTGGGTCCATGTGCAAAATATGCCAGTTTTTTCTTAAGATTTTAGTTATAGATTCATTTGCTGTTGAATGTGTGGTTATGAATCGAATGTTTTGGTCTTCACTTTCTGGTTTAGGTTTTTCTTTCAACAGATCAGTTCTATTAATACTGGAAGAGCGTGTTAGTGCATTTTTAATTATGAGTGGATGGTATTTCCGTTTTTCAAATCTTTTGCTTGTCAATTTTTGATTGATGATCCAATCCTCCTCTTTTGAGCATATTCTTTTAATTCTCAAAAACTCCCTGTACGGGATATTATTGATTAGATCTGATTGGTGAAAACTTTGAGCATGTAGTATTGCATTCGTCGCTGTGCTTTTGCGGTGCAATGTTGTTTGTATAGTATTGTTTTCAATGAAAATCTCAGTGTCCAAGAAAATCACCTTTGAATCACTTATTGTATAAGTAAATTTGAGACTAAAGTTAGAATTGTTCAATACTTCAAAATAAATTGCAAATTCCTCCTCCGTTCCATCCCAAATCAAAAGTAAATCATCTATGTATCTCAACCAAGCTATAGTTTTTGATACTGCCACATCGTTTTCACATCTCCAGGCCCACGTTCTTTCCCAATGACCCATTGTTAGGCAGGCATATGATGGACTAAAAGAAAAGCCCATTGCTGTGCCCTTTGCTTGTCGATACAACTCATTACCAAACATAAATACATTTTGTTCAAGGCACATCGAAATCATTTCAAGAAGCATCTTATTATGCTCTGCAAATTGAATGTTCCTGTCCATCAAGAAAGATTTACAAGCTTCTATGCCGATTTCATTTTGAATGTTAGAGTATAAGGATATTACATCCATTGCTATCAGTTTGTATGAAGGTTGCCAGGGGGTATCTTCCAGTCGTCTTAACAGATCCCCCGTATCTTTCACATATGATGTCAAACCCTTAACATAGGGTAAAAGGAAAATGTCTAGGTAATTTGCAATTGGTTCCAACAATGCACCCTTGGCTGATATTATTGGCCTCCCTGGTGGCTTCGTGGGATGCTTATGTATTTTGGGTAGGAAATATATGGTCGCCATTTTGGGGTGTGGAGTTTGGAGATATTTATATTCATCACTATCCAATAGATTTAATTTGAACCAATTGTCCAACTTGCTGTCTAGTTCTTCTTTCTGTTTCAGCAATGGATTAGTTTTCAACTTCTCGTAATATTCTTTATTGCGGAGTTGAGAATATGCCTCCCGCATATATATTTCCTTGTCTTGGATGATGACATTGCCACCCTTGTCGGCTATTTTTATTTCAATGGTGTCATCTTTCTGTAGTTGGTTAAGAGCTTGTCGTTCTTCCCTCGTAAGATTGTCCTTTTTATGAGGGATCTTAAGTTGATAAAGGTCTTTCACTACACATTCGTGGAAAAAGTCTATTTTGTTTCCTGGTGGTAATTGAGGATAAAATTTAGATTTGGGTTTCATGTTTGAAATGCCCGCTCCCAATTGAACAACATATGCTTGTACTTCTCTTCCACTTTGTTGTGGGTCTTGGCTGAGTTCCATTAGATTGACAAAATGGTCCGCATCCCGCATTGGTACATACATGGTCGGTTGTGGAGTTGTTCTTCTCCAATTAGCCATATCTGGTTTATCCACAAATAATTTTGCTAGCTTGATCTTCCTGATATATTTGTATAGATCCACACGTGTTTCCGCGAAATTTATTCCACTTGTGGGACAGAAGTTCATCCCGCGTTTTAATAAGTTCAATTCCACATCATTCAGATTTTTCGAGGATAAATTGATAACCTGTAGTTCTTGATTATCATCTGTGTCATCCATGTTTAATGATTCCATTTCTTTCTCATGTTCCGTGTCATGGTTCCCACGCGATTTGCGCCAATATTTTGTGCTGTGTTTGCGCTTACTTCTTCTGATTTGTTTTGTGGCGCCTTTCCACGACCTCTCCCTCTTCCTCTTTGGAACGGTTGTCGGGGCCCCATGGTTTTCTCCCAATTTTTTTGTTGAAACGCCAGTTTCAATTCGTCTAAAAAAGGTACTTTTACTCTTACTCCTCTTTGTTCGTCTTCTCCTCCACTTGCACCCGGTTCTGTTGATAAACTTGAGGCTAGAGAGGACATGCTTCCCATGGTCATTATGCTTTCCAAATTATTTTGTCTAAATTGGTCATATTTTCTTGCGTATGTAAAAATACGCCCTTCCTCGTAGTCCTCTTTGTCTCGTTGGAATTTAGACATTTTTCTTAAGCGTACACTTTCTTCGTGTTTGTCAATATACTGTTCCAAATCTTCCTTGAATTTTTTCATTTCAGGATTTAGATCAAGTGTTGCCAGTGCTTTTTCTATGTCTTTCAATTGCTTTGTGGTTCTTTCTAGAGCAATTTCAATATGTTTCACCAATATCTGCATTAAACCCAGAGATGAGTTTAAAATAAATTCACCCCATTCACTTAAGAGTTCATTACTGGTATCCTGGTGGTTGGTCATCAAACTGATGCGTAAGCCCCGAGGTACTCGTTTCACATCTAAATACTTTTTCAAAGCCGCAACTTCCCACCATTTGTTAATTTCCTTTTTAGAAAGTTTTTCCCAATTGCGTAATTTATTCTTAAGATCAGTTTTACGGACACCGCCACTTGCTCCTGTGGCCGCCGTTTCCTCCTCAAAACATGATTGAATTAAAGTGTTCCTCGATATCTCTCTTTTATCCATGGTGAGCTGGCATATATTATTTTAAGCTGTATTTTGTAGTGCTATTTTATTGTTATTTCACGGTTATAGTTCTTGGTTGTGAATATCCGGTTTGTTTGGTGTCAATTATGAACATGAACAGGTTCTATCACGTGGTATATTTATTGGGAAATGACTAGATTACATGCGTGCAAGGGACCTGGCTGTGTGAAGCAGCCAAACCATTAGGTGGATTTGTAATGCTTTTTAAAGACGCTTAGCATCGGGCCCTTGCTTGCTCTTGGGCGGACTACATACAAAAGCAGCCAACAAAGTCACTGTGGTAAAGGTCAAAAGTTGATGGATATTGGCCGGCCAGATAGAGATCTATAGTGGACCCCAGGCATATATACCATATATATATACCATATATATATATATATATATATATATATATATATATATATATATATATATATATATATATATATATATATATATATATATATATATATAACCAATTGGCAGTCGCCAGTAGGTAGTTATGGTTAGGACCTATTTTCCATAGGAAATCCGCAACATTCTATTCCCAATAACTTTGGCACCAGTTGACGAATCTCGCAAAATTTTCAAAACTTTTGGCCAGCCCTGGTCCGCTCCTATCCTGAAAGTCTGTGGGTGATTCGTCATGTGGGGGCCGAGAAAAAAGGGGGTCCCAAAACGTGCTTTCCCCATGCAATTTTCCATAGGAACCTTTAATCGCAGCAACAGCCCGAATTGCTGAACGGAATTACATCAAATTTGGCAAACACCTGAAGCCATCTTGATTGGAATAAAGTGGTAACACTTAAAACATTGAATTTGCAAAGGAACAAAATGAGGGGCTTCATTTTACCATAGAAATTATGATTAGTGCTGCAGAAAGAAAAATTAGGGCACATTTTGACTTCTCAAATCCTCTTCTATTTCATAAAAAAATTCTAACATGCAGAGTGAAACATGCCCTTTGAATACCAGCAGCAGACTTCCCTGGTGAGCAGTAGCTCTACTACAGTGATCTAATGAGCAACTAGAGTGCTAACATTCAGAATTTATCACAAATGTGTGACACATCTGAATGCCCTCTTGATGGAACCAAAGTAAACAAGCATTCAAAATGCAATAGGTCTCGCACTCTAAAGCAATTCTGTTTGTAATTAGGTGGCTTTTTAGCTTTGCTTTTATCAGTGTTTTTTAAACTTTCATGTACATCACATGCATATGTATGCATATATATATGTATATGTATTCATGCATTTATAATTGTATTTATATAGATATGCAGATTATATATATGTTTATATATGTATGTGTATAAATACATATATATACACACACATACATATATATAAATGCATATATATGCATATATATATGCCTATGTGTTTGCGTGTAGAGATAGGTAGAGAGAGGTAGAGAGGCTAGAGGTGTAGAGGTAGAGAGGTAGAGGTAGAGAGATAGAGGTAGAGAGGTAGAGAGTAGTAGAGGGAGAAGTAGAGAGAGGTAGAGAGGTAGAGTAGTGAGTGAGCAATAGAGAGTAGAGAGTGAGTAGTAGAGAGAGTAGCAGAGAGTGAGTAGTAGAGAATAGTCAAGTGAGTAGTAGAGAGTGAGCAGAAGAGAGTGAGAAGTAAAGAGTTAGTAGTAGAGAGAAGTAGAGAGTGAGTAGTAGAGAGAAGTATAGAGTGAGTTGTAGATAGTAGAGAGAGAGTAGTAGAGAGAGAGTAGTAGAGAGTGAGTAGTAGAGAGAGTGTAGTAGAGCGTGAGTAGTGGAGAGTGAGTAGTAGAGAGTTAGTAGTAGAGAGAGAGTAGTAGAAGGTAGTAGAGAGTGAGTAGTAGAGAGTAGTGGAGTAGTAGTGAGTAAGTAGTAGAGTGAGTAGTATAGAGTAGTAGAGCATGAGTATTCGATTGAGTAGTAGGGAGTGAGTAGTAGAGAGTGAGTAGTAGAGTGAGTAGTAGAGAGTATTGCAATACAATTCCTCCCTGGGCACATTCCAAATCAGTATATTGCAAAACACTCGCATAGGAATATTAATCCTTGGGTACAAAATTAAAAACGTTTTAGACACAGCCTAATTCAACAGTATTCTATAATTGGTTACATTTTCTCAAAATATTATAATTACATTACAAAAATCTCTTTCTTCTAATCCAGTATAGGTGTTTACAACTGTTCCAAATTCCAAAAGAAGTCCCTTCTAAATTCCAAAATAAATCCTTCTTCAATGTGGTTTTGAGTTTATCCAAAAAGAAATATAAGCAAATCCAACAGGGTTAATCCTTGGCAATTCCAACACTGATGACGTTTCAATCAAATAGTTGAGTAATCCAAAAGTGCATTTTAATAATTCAGTGCTCCAAGTAATTTGAATAATTCAATGTTTCCAAAATACAGCCACTTCCAAAAAGTGCAGCCAACACGTGTTTCGTCATGCACTCATTTGTGCAAATATGACTTTCTCAGGGCTGCAACGTAACCTATATAACATTACTAGACCTTTGTCTAAATGATTATATAGTACACTTCAACATCTAAAGTCAAGTCTAGAAGAAGGATCAGAAAGACCCACCACACCACCAATAAGTGGCAGACAGAATATAGCAAGAGTAGGCCTCATATTACTATTTACTCTATCACCCTAGTGCACCAAGAATCCAAAGGAGGACTTAAAATACATTTCAATATTACTGTTTATCGTTAATGAACAAGTATTCCTAGTTCAGTAAATCCTGTGTACATAGTCAGTAGTCCTGTGAAGAACAAAATTGAGTCGTTAAGGCGATATTACGATATGCAATTGCACCACATTGATCCATCAAGCAAATTCATTAGTAATTAAGTAAAAAGTTTTTTTGACTGGACTACAAGATGTCAGTTGTATATTATTTTGATAGAGGTCTTAGAGTAAGCATGTAGCCTTAAGGACACAATGTTGTTTTTCACAGGACTGCTGACTATATGCACAGGATTTACTGAACTAGGAATAGGTGTTCATTAACGGTAAACAGTAATATTGACATGTATTTTAAGTCCTCCTTTGGATTCTTGGTGCCCTAGGGTGATAGAGTAAATAGTAATGTGAGGCCTACTCTTGCTATACTCTGTCTGACACTTATTGGTGGTGTGGTGGGTGTAGGAGAGTAGGGTCTGCTTCCTATGGTTACCCCCACTTTCTTGCTGTGATTCTCTGGTTTTTCGATTTTAGTGTGGCTGTGGACCTGCCAAACAGACCCACAGCCTAGCTGTTCTCTCACTAAATTGATACCATGTGCTTTAGGTACATACCAGATTGGTTACTGGGTCACCCTCGTGAGCCCCTGTATAGTGTACCATATGTACCCAGGGAATAGGTGCACCTTAGGCCTACCAGGGGCTGCAGCATGTATTGTTCCACCCCTGTTTGCCTTCCAAACTGACACCACAGGTCTGTTCACACAGCCTGGGTAAGGTGGCGTAATAACCCCTTACTTAGATATAGTATACCTATATCTATGTATACATATAGACACATATACACCTATAAGTCACTCCTATGGCAGGGCTCAACAATCCTGGTGGCAGAGTGCTTGGTTTTATGTGAGAGGGTGCCCTAGCATGAGCTGAGCCCCTCTGCAGCTTTCAGAACCATCTCCTTATAGCTGTTCTATGATATAGCCAAACCATATACTCTTAAGTGCATTACAATCCTCGTGGCTAATGCTAACTTTAGTTTGGCTTTATCAAAACATGTTGTGTAAGGTGTCAAGCACTTTGGAATACTACCCCCCCTCCCCACCAGTCCCGGCGGCGGGGGTAGCATTCCACCCTTCTAGAGGAAGAAGACATGTAGTTACTGGTTTGCCCAGTTAAAGTTAAACAGAGCCTCAGTGTTAGACCTGGCATCTTTGGCATGGTTTCCCCTGTCTTTTTGGCCTCTACCTCCTGTATTTTTGATGCTGTGCTGGATTTCGTTTTTGCTGGTTTAGATGCTTTGGACACTCTGCCACTGCTGATCAGTGTCAGAGTGTAAGTGCTCCCTGTGTAAATTGTTATGATTATTGGATATACATGATTGGCTTATTCGTATCACCAAGAAGTCCCTAGTAAAGTGCACTGGGTGTGCCAGGGCTGGTGATGACAAATTCTACTAGTGGGCCTGCAGCACTGATTGTGCCACCCACAGGAGTAGCCCCAAAATGGTGTCTCAAGCCTGCCACCGCAGTGCCTCTGTGCAGTCTGCCATGTCCTCCTGGTCAGTGTCCCCACTGACCAGGCCCAACTCTTGCCTTTTTGTGCACATTGGTCACCCCTATGGAAGGCCCAAGGTACCTCCTTGGGCAGGGTGCAGTGCATGTGAAAGGTAGAGCATGTACTTGTGCAGGTGACATGCTCTGGTAGTGAATTACAGCCATTTTTGTTTTTCACTGCTGCAAGGCTATCTTGCTCCATAGGCTATCATGGAGGTTGCTGGCTACAGTGGCTACCAGCATATCTTTCCATAAGAACAAGATAGGACATAAAAGTCTAGTATCCCTGAACTCAGAATTTAATAACACACCTTTTGGGAAAGGTTGTTTTTAAATCCTGTGTTTCAGAACAGCACTTTTAGAAAGTTGCTGTTCTCTTTTCTGCCCTTTCTGTGTGCCTTGGCCTGTTTGTGTATTTACTGTCTGGTTTGAGAGTGACAGGGGCTGGGGATTCCCCAGGAGGCTGGCTGAGTCAGCCCTAGGTTGAATGACTGCATTGCAACTTGAGTGGTGGGAGGAGATAGCACCTGGGCCTGAATAGGGCTTTGCCTGACTTCCACAATGCTGGATCCACCTCCTGCTGGGCGGCTGACGACCCTGCCCCTCACTCTAAAAGGAAAGGAGAAGCCAGGAAAACAAAGTGCTCAAGGAACACCCAGAACTGGTTCAGACCGGGCTCAGGTCCCACTTGCACAAAGAGAACAAAGACTTTTAGGGGTAGTCCAGCCCCTAAACTCAGTATAAATATAGGAGCTGTGTCCCTAGGACTTTATATTAACCTGGATGAAACTCTGAAACACAAATCCTGGACCTTTGACATTCCATTTCGACTGGAAGACGGAAGACATCTCCCTTGTGGTCAAGGAGTGACCACCCTGTTCAAACAGGCACCAACAGCAACTTTGCCGGTCTGCATTGTCGAGGCTCCTGCTGGATCCTGAAGGCTCTGCGACACAGGACATGGACATCCAGACATCGCTGTTGCTGCTCGACGTTTCCAGCAAAGCTGAGACTGTGCACTAAAGCTCAGGCCTCCACACTCCATGAGTGTCCCATGAGGCCCACTCTTGCATTTCAGCTCGACGCATCTTCCTGGTTCCTAGTCCATTGGCTTGTGAGCCCCCTGAAGACTTCCTTTTATATTTAACTTGCTTTCCTGGTTGTTCCAGGCTTGTTCCAACTTCCCTACAAAGGAGAAGATCCTCAGACCTTGCTGGTCTGCACCAAAGCCAATCTTGACCTCCTGCATGGATTGCATTTGCCAAGGCTTGTTGGGTCCAGTCCGGATACCGACACCGCAGTCAACTAGATCCTTCATGGGACAGCTCGAATCCAGCTCTTGGTCATCGTCGACACCTCCTGGTCCTCGTGGCTGAAGAGACAAGCTTCACTTCTTCACCTGAAATCACCCGACATCTGATGGCATCTTTCTATCGCCGCCCTGGTCACTGGCAAGTGACCCAGACTCTGTCCCTTCTGCTTTCAGGTTCTTCAGATCTTCGTTCCACCCTTGGATCCATCTGGACACGTTTCCTCTGGTCGCCTACAGCACTTCTTTGCAGCTCTCCATTGAAAACGACGACGAAACCCGACACGAAAAGACACCTATGCACCCGGCTTCCCTGGGTGAGGTAACAGAAATACTCCAGTACTCCCATGGGTCTTGACTCTCAAAGTGTCCTAGTTTAAAAGGGTTCCATCGTAGTCTATCCGGAAGTGTCCTTAAATTGTATATTTGTAACTTCTACGTTTCTCATAGAAAGTCAATGGTAACCCGTGGCTGTGTTTAGACACTGCACGTGTCTCCTGTGGGCCTCCTACTTCCTAACCTTTGGATGTTTATAGTAGCTCCAGCGATTCCACAGGCCCCAGGCCTGCTTTCTAGTTCTCTCGTGGTTCTTATACCACTATTTTAGTATATGGTTTGTGAGGCCCCTAGGTCATAACGTTTACTGCGCAACTTATCGTATATTTACTCAGTGACTTGTTTTGTATTTTTACCTCTACCTCATAAAGAGTTCAGCGAGGTTGTGTTTAGAATAAATACATATATATTTGTTATATACCTTGTGTGGTGTCCTTTCATTTGGGACTCAAGGGATTATAATTGGTAAAACAACTTGCTTAATACGCTCTCTGATGTCTTAGCCTGATGACTGCTGGTCCATGCTACCACTAGGATAGCTTTATATAAGATTGACTTTACAACCACCATCAATAAGGGTTGATTAGACTGGTGCAAGGTGCCCACTAGAACTAGTGGACATCATTTGCCAGGCTAACTTCTCACATTGGTGTGGAGCGGATGGGATAAGAGCTTGCATTGTTTTACCAAATAATCTTGAGAATATCATTTGAAAGATCATATCAAGGTGCCTGTAGGTACATATGAATCAAGTCTTATATACATAAGTTCCACTGAACTTAGCAGTTGTAGGTGGTAAGGGCTCAGGACACCCTCACTACAGCTCCTAGAGAGGTTCTAGTAGGAAACAAGTAGTGTAGGTAGGTGCAAACACCACACCACACTAACCATGTCCTTGGAAGCAGGGCCTAGTCGGCCTCTGCCAGAAAACAACCCAAGGTTGCCTTCTAAGTATGACACATTCTCTTTTCAAGAGTTGAGAAGCTTGTGTCTGGTCAGAAAGCTAAGACAATGACATAGTCCAACCTTTAACCACCTGGTAGATATCGTAGTGGCACATGATGCAGAGAAAGCATCGGACCCAGGTAGCCAAGGTAGTAGAGAGGGGGACCATCCCTCATCAGAAGAGAATCCTAATGGGGATGACCCAGTGGTCTCTGATGATGATGAGTATGCTGACCAGGAAGAGGTTAATGAACCTGACCTGGGCAACACAGGACTAACTGAAGGTGGAGAAGGCCTAGGAAGGCCTCCCTCTAACCTTCCACGTAGGCCTAATGGTGGGAACAGAAGGCGCAGATCCCTTTCCAGTGGGTCTGACCATTCTGACTCATCAATAGGGTCCAATGCCTCTGCTCAAAGGAGAATGACTTCCCCTCAGAGAAGAGAGCATAAAGCTAGGATGAGAGAAGTCAAGCTTAGGATCAAGAGGCAAGAGATTGTCCTTGCCAAAGAGACACTGGCTCTTGAAAGAGAGAAGAAATTGAGTGGGCTAGAGCCCACTGGTGGCAGCAACAACCCTAGTGGTAGGGAAAGGTCTCATGACCATAGAAACCTGAACAAGATTGTCCCTCCCTATCAGATTGGGGATGACATCCACAAGTGGATAACTGCTTTGGAGAGGGCTTGCAAAGTACAGCTCTCTTTTGCAGACAAAGGAAGAGACAAGCTCCTCACTGTTAGAGAAGAGGATGCTGACAACTACAATGTCCTAAAGAGGGCTCTGATAGATGGGTTTGGCCTAACCCCTGAGCAGTACAGGTTGCTATTCACAGATGTAATCACAAAAGAGCTCAGAGGGAAAAGACGGGTACCTACGGGATAGCCCTCCACTCAATTAGATCCAATACCAAAAAATCCCTGTACCCTGGACTTTAGTTAGCATCCGTCTAGTTGACATGAGAACCAAATCTGCTGGACCACTACTTTGATTCCACCACCCCCTCTCAATTTATGGTTAGGTGTATGTTCTCTAATGTCATACTGTCCAAACCAAACCACTGTTTGTGACTGTAAGTAGGAGAATCCGGGAAGAATTCAACTCGACACATCCAATGATGTCCATCCCACTGAAACAGTCCATCCATCCACACTCAAAACATAAATAAATGAAAAAATGTGTGGCGGAGAGGAAGGTACCTCACGGGCGAACTACCCTCGGGGATCTTGGCAGACACACCAGGTAATGGTATGCGACAGTAAGCTACCAGCCTTTTTACTTCACCAGCACACACCTGAGTTAGTAATAAAAGTTGTACAATTGGTGTGTCTGTTGATTTTAAACTTCACTTCTTGTTGTTTGTCACATCAGGGAGCTATTTTCCCTAGCTTCCTGTTGAGCACCTTTCTGTTTGCACATTTTCTACTTTGACACTGTTCTTTTCTTGGAAAAGGAATGGCAACCGATGATGAGAAAGGGGCATAGAATTGGTAACATCTGCCAAGATCCCCGAGGGTAGTTCGCCCGTGAGGTGCCTTCCTCTCCGCCACACATTTTTTCATTTATTTATGTTTTGAGTGTGGATGGATGGACTGTTTCAGTGGGATGGACATCATTGGATGTGTTGAGTTGAATTCTTCCCGGATTCTCCTACTTACAGTTACAAACAGTGGTTGGGTTTGGACAGTATGACATTAGAGAACATACACCTAACCATAAATTGAGAGGGGGTGGTGTTGGAATCAAAGTAGTGGTCCAGCAGATTTGGTTCTCATGTCAACTAGACGGATGCTAACTAAAGTCCAGGGTACAGGGATTTTTTGGTATTGGATGCTATTCAGAGATACCCAAAAGAGACAGACTCAGGACTGGACTGATTTTGTAGATTGTGGAACTAAGGCTCTGGAAGGTTAGTTACTGGGCAGTAAAGTAAGTTACTATACAGGATTTTATAACCTTATTATGAGAGAACAGATTCTTAATAACTGTCAAAACCAGCTATTGCATCAACACCTGGTTGACTCTGACTTGACCTCTCCCCAAGAATTGGGTAAGAAGACAGACAAATGGGTCAGAACTGGGGTGAAGCAGAAGGTACAGAACCAAGGTGGTGGTCAGAAGAAGAAATGGGTGGGTGGCTCTGTGTGTGTGTGTGGGTGGCTCTGTGTGTGTGTGTGTGTGTGGGTGGCTCTGTGTGGGTGGCTCTGTGTGTGGGTGGCTCTGTGTGTGTGTGGGTGGCTTTGTGTGTGGCTCTGTGTGGGTACAAATGCAATAGGCCTCGCATTTGCGAGCGATTAAGCTATTGGCATTGTAAATGGCAATGCCATTTATTTATGTTTTAAAAACAAAAACATAAATAAAAATAATGTCATGAGCAATGCCAATAGCTCTAACTTTAAGAATGCCAAGACCATTGCATTGTAAATGCTTGTTCCTCTTTCAATGCATGCTGCATTCCACAGCACACATTGAAGGAGGAAAATGCCTTTAATGATTGTTTTTGTGCAGGAAGTAGTCCCTTCATGCACAAAAACAATCTCCCCACGGCACAGATATCCTTGCACCATGGTGCAAGGGTGCCTGCGTCACTGCATGGCTGCAGTTTGTGTGCTAGTGCAGAGGGAGCACAGAATTGCGACATATTCATGTAAATATGTCACATCTCTGTGCTTCAGAACTGCTGCAGCGCGGTGCAGCAAAAGGGCTTGCAGTGTCACGCTGCAGCACTTCCTCATAGATCTGACCCTATAAATTCACCATACAGTACTAATGCATTCTTTCAGTCAATCATGCTCTACACATGCATTCAACCCAACTTTCAGACATTACCATGCAATTATAGTTCTTTTTTTAAAGCCAGATAAGGTTGTTCTGAACATTTTTTATCTTCTGTTTTTTGGTTTAAATTTTTTTGGTAGTTTTTTAACAATTTTGTAAGTTTTTTGGTGTTTTTAAAAAATTGAACAAAAAAGGAACTAAGTAAACAGTTAGCTTTTGAAATTCAACATCATTCCAAAAACAAAAAATGTAAAAAAAAAATGCATTTGTGGTTCCGTTGAGCTGCACAAATAGCGTCTACTGACTGTTCACCACAACAGATGATGTTTTTGCACTTAGTGCAGTGCTGCTGCAGAAAAGCAAATTTTGGGTGAATGTCTACTGGTGGTGCTGAAGTGGATGCTCCGGAGGTGCTAGCAATGCCTGGTGGTGGATTTCTTGCTGCACTCATTTCTTCTCGTGCCAGATTCTTCAGGTGAATGGTCCGCAGATGTTTATACATACTCGCTGTTCCACAGGAGTATTTCTTGTCACTGCCTCGCGACAGGACCCTGTCACACAGCAAGCATGTGACTTTTCTTGCGTTTACCATTTTTTCTCCGGCAGGAAATGTGAAAAATTTCCATACCACTGATTCAGGCCTCTGCTTGCGTAGATCTTCCTCCAAGATGAAGAAGAACAATGATGAGGAGCTTGAGAACCAGATGACATTTTTCCAATGCAATTTTTTTAAAAACCCCCAAAAATTCCAAAACCAGCTCTGGAAGAAGAAGAGATGTCTCTCATCAACTGCTCCAAACAGAATAATAAAATGGGTGGGGTCCTTCAATAGTTACAGTGGGAAATATTATGAACCAATCAAATCTTGAGGTCACATGGGATCTGCGCACGAGCGCTCACGGAGTGTGCACCCGATGCGTCTTCGCGAAACTATATTTAAAAATAATATAAGTTTATTACAAGTAGAAATATATAATTTTTATGAATACCTTAGATAATCTTTTGCACTAATATGTACATTAAAGACAATTACATATCCTTTTAGAACATAAAACATTTAGCGGGAGTCACGCACCCAGCGCGCCCGAGCACATATATGACGTCATGTGGGGCCCGCCACCGCACAAGTGTCGCGTACCGTAATACGCATGTGTCGCAAATGTGCGGGAGCAGGAGTCGCGGACCGGTGGTATACCTGTCGCGCACACCAAGTAACATTGTACGTATATGACGTAACTGAAAAAAAACACGCACTCGTCGCTCACCAAACGCGGATCCTTCACGACTTTTCCAAAATGGCAGCTAGAATACGCGGACCCGCTGCGGTAGGTACGCTTTGGGTGCGCGACTCCACAAAAATTTTGAAAAAGAATATTATATAAATATATTAAAATACAAAAAAAACGAAATAATTAAACGTATTTCAGTTTTAAATTTCTTTTGAATTTTTCTTGCAATTTTCTGAAAAATATATAATGTTGTTAAATAAATAAAATATTTATAAATAAACAGTTAAAAAACTGTAGAAATTCAGTACAAAAAAATAGGTATAACTACTATTGCACTTAAACATTTGCATTTAAAAACCTTTGAAATTCACTGAAAAAACCATAGGTTTCAGAGACGTTATAGTTAGAAATTAGTATTTAAAAATACTTTGAAATTCACTGAAAAAACCATAAGTTTCAGAGAGCCAGCTTTTTCAGTCCGGGTTAAGAATCTTGGTCCGACGCGTTTCAAGGCAAGTAGCCTCTTATTCATGGACGCTTAACAATTGGCACAGATTGCTCAAATCGCCTTTTGAAGTACATGCTGTGACCCGCAGTGGATACTGGTAGTTGTAGTAGTATAGTACAATGCATGCTGGGATTGGAGAGTAGTGATTACCTTTCTAGGCTCCGTGTTAACTGTACATTAAAAGCATTGTTTTGCACTTCAGTGTGCCCCCATCTGTCGTGCTGGCTTATTTTCTCGTAGGCGCTGTGCTGATTGCGGTGGCGGCAAAGTTCCTGCTCCGCACAGCCTTTCGTCATATTTTACTGAAGTGGTGCAGGCTTCCACGGCCGGGCAGCCGTGTTGATAATTATATATATATATATTCCCTGAAAAAAACATAGGTTTCAGGGGCGTTATAGTTAGCTGGACATTTCACTCGTACAAAACCATTGAAATTCCACCGTTATGGACTGTAACTCGCGCACCCGCAATGCACGGCTGATGACGTCACATATTACATCACTCATGACATGATCAGTGGCATCACTCATGACATCACTGAAGACATCTCAAATGACATCACTGATGACACCACTGATGACATCATCCAGTGAATGTGCGTTTTTCTGAAAATTAAATATGTTTAATATATGTATATCTCAAGGTCGATGGAAGAATAAATGGATGATTTTTTTTTATTGATTATATAGCGGATTGATTAAGTGTATCTTAGTGAATACATGGGTTGGTGAGTAATGTTTAATTATGTAAATATCTGTATCAGTCTCTCACTTTGTATATAGGTGGCTGCATGGGTTGGTGAGTAGCTACATGAGTGTCTATATAGGTTATTAGTTGTTTTTTTGAGTATCAGTATGAGTGTCTGAATGTCTGTATGGTTCAGTGGGGGGTATTACTTAGTGCATAGATGCATGAATGAGTGTGTCACTGTTTGTATGTGTTGAGACAGTATGTGTGCAGGACTGTATGGGTGGATGAGTGTGTGTATGGGTGTGTTAGTGAGTGAATGACTGTCTAAATAGTGTCTTTATGAGTAACTACATATGTGTTAAACTACTATATGTGAGTTTTGGTGTATATAAGTGAGCATATGTGAGAGTGAGAGATTGGTAGAGTTCCCGTATAAATTAGTCTGTGTTTCTAGAAGTGATTGCTTAAGAGAGTAAGTATGTGTACGTTTCTGTACCAGTAAGTTTGGTGGTGTGTGTATAACTGTATATGCAATTTAATGGATGTTTGATACTTTGTTTACATGTGTGACTATGTGTGTGAGTAACTCTATGGATGAGTGTCATTGTGTAACAGGATGTATAGGTGTATGAGTACATATGATGAGCTAGTATATGTATGAGTGTCTGTATAGGTCTGTTAGTGAATGAGTGTATGTGTGTGTAGATCTTGGAATTACTAAATAGGTGTGTTGTAAGTGGTATTGGGTTGTCCATTGGTTGGAAAATCTTAGTTTTCATTTTTGAGTGTGTGTATATCAAAGGTTATATTAGGCTGAGAGGAGGTCTGCCACTCTATCACAAGGATGATGTCATCAGTGATGTCATTTGAGATGTCATCAGTGATGTCATGAGTGATGTCACTGACCATGACATGAGTGATGTAATATGTGATGTCATCAGCAGTGCATTTCTAAGAAGGGGGCTGTGTGCCCCCCCACCTTTTCCTATTTATTTGGCCCTGGGGACCCCATCCCCCACGGCCTGACTCCTTTTTTTCTTTAAAAAAACATAATTTGGAAGGGAGTCACGTGGCCCTCCTCCCAAGCCCTTAATCGGCCCCACTCCTTAGGCCACTTATGGCCCCAGGGACCCCATGCCGGCCTTTTTTTAAAACGGATGTAATTTTTTTTATGTTGGGGAGGGCGGCCTTCTGGGCCCTCTCCCGGCCACTTATGGCCCTGGGGACCCCATCCCGATGGCCTCGCCTCTCGTTGGGGCACGTAGGGGGGTTCCCAATCCCCCCAGGAGCCAGCATTGCTTTTCCACATGGGGACCTGCTAAGATGCAGCACCCCGTGTGGAAAAGCAATTTGGTTTGCATGGTCCTGAGGAAAGCCAGCTTAAAATTTACAAGGCACTGGCTGAAACATGTAGACCACACTAGACGTTGGAGGTCATAATCAGCACTCCAGTCCACGTCTCCTTGCCTTTTTATCCGCTAACAGAGGCCCAGTTTATTAAAGATAAGTAACCCTCGGGTGCTGGGACCTACTGTATAGCTTTTAAAACTTCACTTCTCTCACCCTTTTCACAGCACACTCAGCAATATACCAGCTCCGCAGTCACCTGGCGTTGTAGCACACCCGGGGCACATTCGGTGCCACTGTGGTGGGCCCGATGATGAAGCATGCCACCGACTAGGTCGGTGGGTGAGGGCTTTATAAGGAAAACAGTGTTTTTTCCTTATCTCTTGACGTACCTATCTGAGTCTCCTAAATTCTCTCTAAAGTAGCTAGTCCTTATTGATACATACATATAATCCAGGGGATACGGGCTAGCCTATCTAGTCCTCTCTCTCTCATTGATTTAAATATACACTACAATTCCCATAATGCTGCATTAAGGCAAATGTGGTATAAAAGGTGTAATTGAAGAAGGACTCACTAACCCCCTGCAAATCCGTGAGAGGGCTGAAACACGTTGGTTTGGGTGTTGTCAGAAGATTAAATCAGCATAAATCCAAGCCTTGAGTGCTGTGTTATTTGTGTGAAAAGTTGAAAGTTTTGGGCCTGCGTCTGGCCCCAACACAGAGCACCCTCTGGTGAGCGCACTGGATTGAAAGGATCATATTGCAGTCAAACAGAAGTGATCCAGTGGCACCCGATTCACTGTGCACAAACATTTCCTGGAACCGAATCACCTGCTAGTAGAGCGCTGCGGACGGGGTCGAAGGATGCCGACTCTCAAGGAGGTGAGTGGCACGAAGCGAGCAGTGAATTGAAGCGGCTGGGTTTGTTTTTACGAGTGCAGCCTATGACCGTAAACAATATGGCGGGTCATCAAACGAACCAGCAAGAGCTTGGAGAGCTTGATTATAAGAGTCAAGTACAAAAGTCTTCAAAACAACACCCAGAAGTGAGGCGCAGTCAGGCATCTATAAATAAGACATACAAGAGCAATACGTTAAAATGGAAGCAAGAGCGGCCAAACGTGCAACCAAAGCTGCTTCCCTATTTTAACCAACAGGAGAGATACAAAATGCTTGGGCAAGTACGAGCAACACGACTGACAATATGACCAACTCATTGAAACAACAATTTAATCAGATCGAGAAATTGTACAGAAAGAGGTAAATAAAAGCTGGGAAATAATTGCGCTAGAATACTACACAGAGGTGAAACGCATTCCCAGAGGCTTACGAATATTCACGATGCCAACGCTTGAGGAATGGGTGGAAAACAACTTACAATGTTCTTGAAACATGATGCGCATACTTATAAAACTTGCCAAGATGGATGTAGTTGAGATTAAAAATAAAATAAAAGAACAAATGGATAAAGAGGGCATGGCCAAATTGCATAAAGAAATGGATGGCAGATTGGAGAAATATGAAACGGAAATTGAGGAGCGCAAACAAAGAAAATTTAAAAGAGACAAACAGGATTATGTGCAAGGTAAAATATTAACATTTGCCAAACGATTTGCCACACTTAAAAATAATTTCTCACCCAGAAAATATCAGTGAATCGGACATAAGTGAAGGGGAAACTCCTAGTGGTGCAAGTGGAGCAGCCAAGGTCACTTTTTTAGAAGAAATGCGACTCGTGAACCTGGACAAAACATTGACCAGAGGAGGAGGTCGCGGAAGAGCATCAAACCGAGGACGAGAAAGAGGAGCAAGGTACAACATGCAAACTCAAGAAAAACAAGAAGAGCCAAAAGAAAAAAGGCAATACCCACTACGAAATCGCAAACAGAAAATCTAATTGTGAATCTGTCTGAACATGTACTTACAAAAGAAGAAACATCCTTATTGAACAAAGGACTGTCATTTTGTCCAGAAAATCATTACAACTATACACAGGTCAGGATTGACCTACACAAATATGTTCGGAAATTAAAGTTAGGGAACATACATGCGAACAAACAAGACATCAGACAAAATGAAGCAGCAGGACAAAAAGAGGACGCCAAACCTATAATGACAATAGATCAAATACCTGATCTTCAAAATATATTTGATCTCATGTATAATCAGAATGGTTAAAAGATTACAGAAACACAATTATTTGAACATCTAAACATCGATACTGATAAAAAAGAGTTGAAAGTGGACTTAAAAAGAAATCCAAATACTGCTAAGCCCAGTCCCCTGGTAATACGTTTGACCTATTCTCAGACGCCATAATAGAAGAGCTAGAAAAAATGCCAAAAACTAGAAACACAAATCAGAGAAAGAATCTTACCACAAAGGAAAGGGAAGCGATAAGAACACTGACTGAAGACAAGGATCTAACGATGAAGCCCGCTGATGAAGGGGAAAATATTGTCCTGATGGACACTGAGGATTACATAACTGAAGCATTAAGACAATTAAACCATACCACCAACTATTGCAGGATACAAGATAATCCAATCAACACGATGACAGTGGATTTAAATCTCTATCTGCAACAATGACATAACAACAACTTGCTCAGTGAGGATGAATTGAAATTCCTTGTAAAGGACTTCCCAGTGACACCCACAATCTACTTCGTACTAAAGATTCACAAGACTTTGCAGCGTCCGCTGGGGAAACCTATAGTCTTCTCGTGTGACTCATTATATGAGAACATTTCACAACATGTGGACACGTTTTTGGCGCCAATAGCAAAAAATATGAGCTCATATATAAGAGATACAGGGGACTTAACATGGATAACCTGGAGCCAACAGTACCTTCTAGTCACAATTGATGTAGTATCCCTTTACTCATCTATCAGGCATGAAGTGGGACTGGAAGCATGTGGATACTTTTTAAAACAGCGAAACATCACTGAACAACAACACACTCGAATGCTCCTAAAGATGATCGAGATCTGTCTTGCAATTAATATCTTTCTCTTTAACAAGCAACTTTTCAAACAGCAATGCGGAACTGCCATGGGCATTTTGTTTTCACCAAATTACGCAAATCTCACCGTGGGATGGTGGGAAAGAACAATAGCTTGGTACTCTGATAATCAAGAAGATCTAGACAAGATTATTCTATGGGTCCATTACATAGACGATTTATTTCTAATATGGAATAGGACACAACAGACGTTCAATGAATACTATCTGAAATTGAGCAATAATAATAATAATATAGGCCTATAATTCACATGCACTTCGAGTACGAAAGAAATAGACTTCCTAGACACGAAAATGTATATTGAAAATAACCAAATTCATTCCACACTCTTTCGGAAGAAAACTGCTACCAACAGCATCCTACATGGAATGAGTTTCCATCTCAAATCATTAATAGCAAGCATCCCCTGTGGGGAGTTTATGCGAATGAAGCATAACTGTTCTAAAGAAGATGCTGCAGAGAAAAAAATTCAAGAGTCAAGGAACAAGAGGATATAATGAAAGAACTCTGAAAAAGTGCAAGAAAAGGATAGACAAGAAACCAAGAGCAGAAACATTAATACCGAAAACAAAGGAACATGAGGACCATGGGCCTCCGAGATTTGTAACAACATACTGCAAAGAAAGTGGTCAAATAGTCAACAAAATCAAAAAATATTGGCACTTAATTTCAGGGGACCCAGATATAGGAAAAACACTGGGAGAGAGACCAGTAGTTACCTATAGGAAAACGAAATCTCTTAAGGATGTTTTGGTCACAAGCCATTTTAAAGAAAAGGAACAAGTGAATTGGCTGACTAACTAAAAAAAGGGTTTAAATTTTTTTATCTCTGCAAAGTTTGCAAAAACGGCAAAAACATGGGATCTATCATAGAACCAAATGGGAATATAATCAGTATTGACCAAAAAATCTCGTGTATGTCAATGCTTGTCATCTACATAATAGAATGTAACTGTGGGTAAAGTACATCGGCAGCACTATTTGCATGCTTAAAAAGCTCATCCTCAAACACATTCGAGCAGTAAAGAACAAGGATATGACGTATGCTACAGCAAAAGTATATGGCATCTTGCCAAAAAGGCGATTGGAAAGCCATGAACTATTACGGAATATATATGATACCTCAGGAAGAACGTGGGGGAAATAGAATGAAGAAACTGAGACAAATGGAGTCACGTTTCATCATTAGACTGAGAACAAAAACCCCTAGAGGCATCAATAACGATGAAGAACTTTTTGTACACTGGATTGAATGAATAATTGTTAAAAAACATGCAACAAATATCAGTAATATCGAAAGACTTGAGAGATGAACTGTGAGATGAGGGTTCTATATCGATAATCAGAACTATCAATAATCATCTTGTGCATAAGTGGATACCAAACTGAAATGAGTTTAGGTTTCTTTTACACTAATAGCATGATATGGGGTACTATACCCAAACATCATGCAATAATGAGCAGTTTCATGCACACAAAAACACCTAGAAATATGGGTAGACAGTGCAGCAAGTTCCTCGACAATACTGGTACTACACCAATACGAGCGAGAGAAACTTTATTATTCAGTCAAAAATGAGAACGAAATGATTTTTATAAATTGCAAATTGTATAATGTACATGCCTGACAAGACGCTCAAAATTTATTTTTGTATAAATGTAAATAAGTTTGTAAAATGATTTTTGTACCCTACAATTCCCATAATGCTGCATTAAGGCAAGCGTGGTAAAATGGGTGTAATTGAGGAATGACTCACTAACCATGAGCAAAGCCGTGAGAGGGCTGAAAAGCGTTGGTTTGAGTGTGGTCGGAAGATTAAATCAGTATAAATCCAAGCCTTGAGTGGTCGCGTAATTTCTGTGAAAAAATCTGTTCCTGACTCTCCACACTTCCCAGCCGGCAAATGCTTGAAGAGAGGGAAACAGATGCCAAGTTTTCGTGGAAAATCAGGTCTTCTTATTTTCAGCTTGTCAGAAGCGTTTCGGATATCACGGTATCCTTGATCACATCCAGCCATGGAATGCAGAAGATTATGCATTGCAGTTAGGGCTGTTAGAAGTAGACCTAGAGGCAATTGGTACAGAAAATCCATCTTAGCTGTTTAGGGGGATTTTAATAATAAGTTAAACCGAACTTCTAGTGATCAGATGTGCAAAGACCTGTTATCTGTTAACTGAATATCCCCGGCCATTTTTCCAAGATCCTGTCACCTAAAGCGAGATGAAGCCCTAGTAAAGTTTTTAGGGTCTATAGGGCTGTTTTGTGTACGCGGGCAGGTAGATACCGATTGCTCTGCTGCT
Organism: Lissotriton helveticus; assembly: GCF_964261635.1. Taxonomy (NCBI): domain Eukaryota; kingdom Metazoa; phylum Chordata; class Amphibia; order Caudata; family Salamandridae; genus Lissotriton; species Lissotriton helveticus. The sequence continues at coordinate 282,828,556 of NC_136068.1, read as the reverse complement.
CAGACCTCTCATGTAGTAAACCAGACTTGCCCGATTTATTATGTTTTTATCAATGCCTGGCACTTTTCTGCAATGAAATGTTTTGAAGTGTTGCATACAGAAGTAGTGATCACAGGCCATTGTAGTTAGTGTTCAGTATAGGATATTGTGAGCAAATAGATAAAGTTGTTCCTCTGCATGTTGAATAGCCTAGATGTATAACAACTTGTATATCAGATAAAACTTTAAGGAGTTTATGTTATATTATTCTGTGCTAGACGCACTAGAGGACCAGGGTGCCGTTTTAATATGGTGTGACCGAGTGGTGGGGCAGGTCTTTAACTGTCTGGGGGTAAGACTTAGCCCAAGAGCCCAGAAAGAGGTACAAGTGCATGACACTAAGCATACGTAAATGGGAGAGATTGTTCAAGAGAAAAACATAATCTGGTAATAGATGGTAACCTCTGCTATGCAAAATTGAATATAAAAACATGCTGAGGAACAGGAAAATGGATTTTATAAGTAAAGATTTCCAAATCATGTTTGAGTTGATTGGTACGAATAACATCAGGACATTTTGGCAGCTGGTGCGTGAAGGGATTGGGCCAGGGAAGATGAGATGCCTAGTTGGTGAAGATGACTGGTTAACCTCCTAAGTAATATATATGGTACTGATGACAAGGAAATGGGTACAAAGAAAACTTTCGAGATAGGTTATGAGATTCGGTCGCACAATAAACTATCCAGGCCCTTTAAGTTAAGTAAAGTGGCGGAACCAGACAACCTCATGGCAATAATAATAAAAACAATGTGGACTGGTGGGCACACTTTTATTATGTCAGCTTCCAAAAGGCTTGGCCTTGGGGCGTTCCCCAGAAAGCTGGAAATGTCCGATAATTAGATCAGTCTTGAAGAATGATGTCGCATTGCCTAAGAACTACTGCTGAATTAGCTTACTAGATGTGGGGTAGAAGGTTTTCTTCAAAGTGCTGTAAGCCTAATGAAGACCTGGGTAGAAGAAAACGACATAATTCCTACTGAGAAAAGTGGCTTCAAAGAAGGCCACTCATCCATGATCTGCTGTTTTGTTGACCTCAGTGCCACCTTTGACTTAGTGGACCCAGAAGTTACTATAGGAAATGCTGAGGTGGCCTGGGATTCACAAGGATCTCCTCTTACTTCTTCAAGAGCTACATAGTCACAATTGGGCCTGGGTGATACTAGATACTGGAGGAACCATATAGAAGAAAATACAAATTAAGAACAGACGATGACAGGGTTGTGTCGTGGCTCCCCTATTATTCTCCTTGTTTTTGTCCAACTTCCCAGACACAAAAAAGGAAGTAAGTGGCCTCTGCCGCAAGATGAATGGTACCTACATCCCGTGCCTACTATACGGCGATGATTTGGTGATAGTGGACATGATAGAAGTAGGGTTACAAAAGAAATTGATTGTTTTCGAGGATTATTATTCAAGAAAAAAGCTCACTGTTAATCTAGACAAGACCAAAATAATAGTGTCAGGGAAAGCAAAAGGAGAGTTTAATTGATATCTGGGCGGGAACAAAGTGGACATGGTTGAAAAACACGAATACTTGGGCAAGTGGTTTGAAACAAAGTTAAACTGGAGAGGTCATGTTGAATCATTAAAAACAACGGCATTGACCTCAGTTTAGGGTTTAAAAAAATGTAGGCCTGTATTACGATGTCGTTCGGACCTGAGTCCGTCAGACATTATTTGGGAACTGGGACCGAACAACCTCCTGTCGTCAGTCCCAACCCAGCAATTAGGATGTGACCAAACACTGTTTGGTCGCATTCCTATTCTTTACATTCTATTCCTATTCTTTACATTGGGAGCATGCATTCCGACTGAGGGCCAGAGCCGTTTGCTACGACATCGTAATCGGGCCGTTAGTCAGAAATACGGTGGGCCCTCTCTCTGCCCTATATTGTCTGCAACAATGCAACGCTTCGCCCTTAATTCCAGTATGAGGTGGAAGTATCAACCCTAGGTGGCAAACTAGATTGTAACATTGAAGAATGCAAAAGTGTGATAAAACTCCTTGCACTACCTCCTTCAGCTATGGTTCAAGCCATAAGGTAGAGTGCCAGCTCAAGGCCTGGAGTTATTTGGGAATTGTAGCCACACCTACTTTTTGGCAGAGACTAATAAGGGAAGACAATCATAAAATATCACACCTCTGTAAAGCTGAGGTAGAGCATATTGGATTAAAATGAGCTTCTCAAGTAAGACAGTTGTTAAATGAAATGTGTAATAGGTTGACAATGAACCTGTGCCAGGGGATTCATGGTCTGCGGATCTCCAAACCCAAGCTACGCACTCTCACACCTAACTGTGCTAAAGACAAGTACCTGCGGTATTTGAGGGGAAGGCTGTTAACAGGTTGGAGCGATGATGACAGCTTCCCATATGTTGAAGCCTTACCCAATTCCAAGCTCAAGGATGCAGTGTTAAAATTTAGGGTCGGAATAAATCCGTTATGTAGATTTTTAAAAAAATCCATAATGAGGGATAAGCAGGGTATGTGCATTTGTGGGATAAAGAAAAAATGGAATGGAGCCCACATTTTACTGGATTGTTTGTGGTTTTTAGATGGGCGGAAAGCATTGTTAAAAACAATTTCTATCAAATATGTACAAATCTTGATCAAGCTTGTTGGTGAACATGAGGTTCTGGGACGTTATGTGTGCAATTGGGAGATTTTAAATTTTGATCAAGGGGTTCGAAATGGTTTGATGGATAACATTCATGGAAACTGGTGGGTTTTTACTACATTTCCCTTCCTTGAATTATTTCACTAACCCTTTTGTATGTATTATCTACTGGAAGTGTCTGTGGTTTAACTCTAGGGTGAGACATACACCCGTCCACAAAAGGTTAACCCTGGTCACAAACTGCTCTTTTATAGTTAACACAGCAAATAAGGATCCAAAATAATCAAAAAGGTACTCCTAAAATTATTGACCAAAAAGCAATTTGTTGAAAAAAAAGGACGTGATCCATCTAATGTAAAACAAATAATACATTTGATTATCATACATTTTGTTTGGAAGATTTATAACCTCAATCAATATTAATGTGTTATTTCTCGGCATTTGATGTATGCTTTATGTCTCAAGTAGGACCACACATTTCAAACAATTTACGACAGCCCGTGTCTCCTGACAGAAGGGGAATCACTTGCTTCATAATTTTGACTGAAATAAACCGGTGGGCAAATGCGAGCTACAAAGAGGTCAATGACTTGATTGTCAGCAGTCTATTTTGTAAAAAGGTGGGGCAAGAGACTATCATTCCCCTGAAAGTGGCTGAAGGGGTAGAATATTTTTCACCTTCAATTCTTAATCGGAATGTGAATATTTTGCCATTAAACTAGTGAGATAGTTCATCACAGACCGAAACCTGATGATTCTCTAGACTGAAGGTATCCAACTAGCATTTGGGGCTAAATCATTTATTATTGTGATGTACTATAAAAAAAAAACCCTCTTACTAGTCTGCAGCTGACCTGTTTAATTTTTGTGTTTTTGAAAGACATTCCTTCAGTATTTGTAGATGGACTGATGCCTGTGCACAATTTTCTTGACCTTCTTTATGCTTTAAATACAATGAAACACCTTCCTTAAAGGTTTCAGGGGCATATTATCAAGGGGGTTTATCTACGCTTTTTTGGCTTTAAAAGCCAAGAAAGCGGAGATAAAATTATCTCCCTATTACCTAGCTAACACCAGTTAGCGACAGCTAGTAGGAGATAGCGACCATCTTGGGCCCCACTTTGCATGTCAGTGATATTTATCACTAATGACATGCAAAGTGGGCGTGCCAAGATGTTAGCGACTGGAAACAGTCGCTAACATCGCTATCTCCTATTACCAACTTTTGGAGATATTCGCACTAAGCGCGAATATCTCCAAAAGCTAACACCTGCCCTGAGCAGTTCTTAGCCATGTTATCCAATGGTAGGTGGATAACATGGCTAAGAGCATTAGCTCGGTAATGCATGAATATCGCGGACTTTTCAGCGATATTCATGCATTGCGGCCGTTTTTTATCGCATTTGCGATAAACCTTGGTAATACCAAGGTGTATCTGCGGTAAAAATCGCCGCAGCTCAGCGGTAAAATTTTGGGGCATATTACCAAGCAATAGCGATAATTATCGCTATTGCTTGGTTAGAGACAAGAGCTAGAGGAGTTAACTAAAGGGACTTTGCCTGGCCCGAGCACCTCAGACTGGGCAGATATCATGGATTAGGCGAATGGCCTTGCTAAGCTGGGGGGCGAGGCTTTGGTTGAAGCTGGTACAGGTAGCGGCGCTGCTTCCCCTGAAAAATTCTATTCTGTAAACGAAGATTCTCAATCACAATCTGTGGCCTCAGACGAAGTAAGCTCAGATGAACCCACTGGTATCGATACAGGAAGTAGCTCCCCGGCCCAGAGAAGTACGCAGAAGAAAAGCTTGTCTAAAAGAAAGCCCTCTACAACAGGCAGTACTACTGACCCCACAAGAAAGTTAGCCTGGGACTACTCCGCTACCCCCTTATCATTCATGGAACAAGAAGGGTCCGCCTCGCTGGCCGGTGATCAAGGCTCATCGCAAATGGCCCCGGCACCGGTTACGTTGGACTTACTATTTAATACCCTTAAGTCAATGCAATCTGAAGCAAGGGGTGAAAGTAGGAGGGCAAGACAGGAATCAAGGAAGATTCAGAACACGCTAAGGAAAATGAGTAAAAGGTATGATGAGGTGGTGGGAAGAGTTTACCATGTGGAGGAACGCACAGGCAGACTAGAGGACGATTTGAGAGACCTGAAGTCCTATAAACAAGAACACCAGAAAGTGGCAGAAGATGTCAACTGGAAGTTGGAGGAATATGAAAATAGACAGCGCCGTAATAACGTCAGACTCCTAGGGGTGGCAGAAGGTCTTGAAGGGGAAGATCCTAGAATGTTTGTGGTGAATCTTCTAAAAGGGGCCTTCCCCGAGCTGACGACCTGGCAATGGGAAACAGAAATCCAGAGGGCCCACCGTTTCCCATTTGTGGTTAAAAGGGGTCAAGCGGGGAATCAGGAGGGGAGACCTAGTGCATTGTTGATATATGTAGGAAATTTTTTACTTAGACAGCTTATTCTAGACAAAGCCAAACCAGAGTCCAAACGTACATTTAACAATGTTACTTTTTTTGCTAGGCCAGACTTCTGCCATACTACAGTTGAGAGCAGATGGAGATTGAGGCAGCTGATTTCCCCCATCCAAGCCCTGGGCTCAGAGGCCTTTTTGCTGTTCCCCGCAAAGCTGAAAATAGTTACTAAAGGGCAGGCTAAAATGTTCTTCACCGAGATTAAAGCAAAGGCATATATGGTGGAGGCTCTGGGGTTTAAGGAGAAGTAAGGGAAGAGTTCTCTCGGGAGGCATGAATAGCGGCAGGGAGGGGGAGGCGACTGCTGCATCCCTAGTGTCCAAACATAGGTCACGGGTGACCTATTTGCCTGTAGGGGGGGGGAGGTAGTGCGGGTGGTATTTGGGGAGGGGGTGGGGCGGGTTGGGGGGCGGAAACAGGGCACACATTGCACGCACAGATCTGCAACATGAAGGTTAACACTACATATATTTGGTATCGGGGAGAAAAAAAGGGAGAATTTGAAAAGTGGAATAGAGATTTGGTACCAACCTTTGATGTTTTTTTATGACATGCCGAATCATGACAGTGAACGTCTGTGGACTAAACGATTTACAGAAGAGACTGCGAGTATTAGCATTTTTTAAATCAATGAATCCAGATTTAATTTGCATGCAAGAAACCCATGTGCAGGGAGGAAAGGGCTATCTGCTGGAACAGCTAGGTTTTACTGTACTAGCATATACTAAGCAAGGATCAAAGACTCGTGGAGTTGCTGTGTTAGGGAAAGGAAGAGACAGTATAGTACATCGGAAAAAAGAGGATCAATGGGGGAGGTGGGTTATGATTGAAGTGGGCTTTAGGGGGGTAAGGTCACATTGGTTTCTGTGTATGGCTCGACAGGAGATGACCCTGATATATTTGAATATCTGGATCAAGAATTATCAACCTGGCCCGAACCAGTTATATGCTGCGTGGATTTTAATATTGGTTGTCCTTCTAGTGTTAAGATACAAGATAGACAGGGATATAAAGGGAGGAAGAAGAGAATGCATAGGGCTGCGGCAGATATGGCACTGCATAATGCTCTGTCTGATGCCTGGGCCAACCTCTATCCCCAGGCGGATGGTACTACATTTTTTTCAGCTCCACATAGAATTACAGTAAGACTTGATTACTTTTTAATTTCCAATGCACTAATAGCAAACTCACAGATTAGGAAACTACCTCGGTTGGTCTCAGATCACAACCCCCTAATTTTGTCATTTAGCTTAAATGGTATAACAAGGAAACCATATAGCTGGATGTTTGAGAGAGCTCTCCTTAAAGATGAAGATTATTGTAGACATATGGTTGCTTGGATCAAGGAATTTTGGAGAATTAATAAGGGAAGTACCAGCTCAGGAATTGCATGGGATGTGTTTAAGGCAGGGGTAAGAGGAGAGACACTCAGTTTTACAACTTATATGCAGAAAGCAGAGAGAAACAGGGTTGAGCAGCAAGTTAATACCCTTTTGGTTGCAGAGGAAGCATTGGGTCGCCTAATTGAGGGTGGATGTTTATTGGATCAACAGCGGCTGGAAATCGTGGTACTAAAAGCTGTAATAGCAGAAAGCATCGCTAATAAAACAGCAGCAAAATATTTGGCAAGGAGGGAGCAGGCATGTGAGCTGAGTGAAAGAGTGGGACATATTCCTGCTGTTAGAATGAGGCAGAAAGCTGCTGCGAGTGATATCAAGAGTATAAGTGATGGGCAAGGTAATTAGATTTTTGATCCTGCAGGAATAAGAGAAGTGTTCAGGAAATTTTACCCAGAGCTGTATGATTCAGAGGAGGTTGGGAATAGGAGTACTACGGATTACTTGGGAAACCTTCAAGTGGTTGAGCTAGAGGTAGCTGAAAGAGAAAATCTTGAATCTAATATAACACTTGAGGAATTAACAACAGCTCTATCAGACCTCCCATCAGCAAAGGCTGCAGGTCCAGACCAGATCCCTGTAGAATTTTATAAAACTTTTCTGGGAGTCCTGAAAGTGGAGTTACTGGATACACTTACTCAAGCACAGAGGGGGGTTTCGATTCCAGACTCCTGGGGGGGTACTGAAGTTATCGTCATCTTGAAAAAAGGTAAACCTCCCACAGCCCCTGCGTCCTACAGACCTATTGCATTAATGAACTCAGATGTTAAGCTATATTCTAAAATTCTGGCAACAAGATTAGCAGTAGTTATTGAGAAATTGGTTTCCCCAGTTCAACATGGCTTCATCCCGGGAAAAGGCACTACAGAACATATCAGAACGGTAATTACCTCGTTTGATGCCATGGAGATATCGGGCGGCCCTGTCGCTGCTCTTTTTTTGGATGCGGAGAAGGCCTTTGACAGGGTCGCCTGGGGTTATCTCTGGGGCTTACTGAGACACTTTGGGTTTGGCGAAGGATATATTAGAGCGATCCAGGTACTTTTTAAAGCACCAACTGCTAGAATTAGGATCAACAGAGAGCTTACTTCTGCGGTACAGATTAAAAGGGGGACAAAGCAGGGCTGCCCGACCTCTCCTCTCCTTTTCGCACTTTATATGGACCCTTATTTGCGGAGCCTCATTAATAATCCTAGAATCCCCCCCCCTCTGCCTGAACGGACTGCAGATCAATGTGTTGGCATACGCAGACGATGTCGCTATAATAACTCCGGACCCATCACTGGCAATTGGAGAACAGGATGCCCTAAAATTTGGTGAGATCTCAGGCTATAGGCTAAACAGTAGCAAAACCCAAATAATCAAGAACTCATTTGCCTGTTGTGATGATGTTAGGGTGGTCCCAGCGGCAGCATATCTGGGGGTTGAAATATCGGCCAAACTTGAGACGGTGGTAGAACGAAATATGACTCCCTTATTGGCAAAAGTCAGCACGGATTTGGTCAGGTTTAACAATCTTAGACTTTCTTTGGTGGGTCGTACCAACGTAATAAAAATGCTTATACTCCCTAAGTTTCTTTATTATTTTAGAACAATACCCCTAATGTTCGAGGCTTCCTGGTTTAACAAGGTGGAATCCATTCTGAATAAATTTATTTGGGCACATGGGAAAACCAGGAGGGCCACCCAGGGCAAGGGGGGATGGGGGGTCCCAGATTTCAAATTATATTATTGGGCCTCGGCCCTGCAGTATATGCAGGGTTTGATTGGCGCGAGTGGGGCAGACCCAATCATCACTGCCTCTTCGACTAAGGTATACTCTATGGTGTTGGGCCCAGAAGCAGAGAATGCCTTTTTAGGCTGTGCTGACTCCTCATACTATAAACGCACGCGGTTTAAGACTGTCTTGGCGGCGTATAACATCTGGACCGCCGTGGCAAAAAAATGCGGACTGGGGAGATTTAATAGGTACACAAGACTGTATTTGAACAAGACCCTGCCACCCTCAATCTTTGCTGATGCTACTATGGCAGAGTGGGCTAGTAAAGGAATTGCTAAAATAGGAGATTTGCTGGGCTTAGATGAGAAGATGTTGCAATTCTCCGACCTTGTGGCAAGGTACAATATCAACAGTCGGAGTTTCTTTTAATATTTACAGGTAAGGAGCTTCCTGAGTAGGAAGGAAGGTGGGGAGGCTGGCTTCACTAAAAATAGCATTCTGGAAAATATAGAACGCGGAGGGAAGTGCTCTATTCGTAGTTTCTACGCAATTCTGGCGGAGTTGAAGGCGGACGATATTGGAAAGTACGAAAATAAATGGGCATTAAAGTTAGGAATCCAAGGTAGACACTTCTCGGATTCATTAGAATTAGGACGCACAGTTCTTTGCTCAGCCCCGCTCCAATCCCAACATTACAAAACATTATATCAATTATACTACACCCTGGCTCGTATTGCACAGTGGGGAGGAACTACAGGGATTACCTGTCCACGTTGTGGTGAGCCAGCAGCGGATAGCATACATATATTCGCTGCCTGCCCTCAACTACGAATTCTGCTTAAAGGGATGGAAGACTTTCTGGGCCGAACACTTGGGTTGGATGTGTCGTTAACACCAACAGTAATTATGTTAGTGGTCAGGGGGATTGATGGCGAGGCACATCGTGAATTTCTGTTTATAGCAATGGCGGTTTATAGGCTGATGATCGCCAGAGCTTGGTTAGATAAAGCACCCCCAGTACTACAACAATGGATTGCTTTGCTTCTGGGAACTTTTACTTTAGAAAAAGGTATTTATGCTAGGAAAGGTAGAAGGGCAAGGAGGCTGGGAAGGAAAATATAGGAACCAGTCCATCAATGGAAAGAGAGGACTATAGAAAGTCGTAGTTGAGTTATCCCAGGAAGAAACTGTTTTGTTTTGGTATGCTGCGACAATTTGTTGTTTGGGGTTCCGGTCTCTTTCCTGTTTTCTTTTTGTGGGTGTTACTGCAAACCATATTGTAGGTATTGTACTGTTTTTTTTTTCTTCTCGATATTTTGATTACTATATGTACTTAGGTAGTTCATCTTTGAATGTGTGCTCTGTGTGTTGCTATATATGTGTGCCCTGACAAATGTAATAAAAATATTAAAAAAAGGAATATCATAACTGTCCCACAGATAATTGAATGACATGCCTTTTATATTGCTCCAGTGGATAGCCTTATGTGGCATCCTGCCTCCTTCTCATTCTCTGTTCTAATACAATGGTTACTGGAAATTCTACTCGGCTGTTGGTTTCTCTAGCATTGGAATGTAACGTTTTAAATTGGTGAAACTGTGACTCCTGTCAGGCTGAGCTCCTGGATGGGTTCCTTCTTGTCTATGAATACATCTTGGACTTTAACCTCAAGATTACCTGCTTTACGTGATCCGTTGCCTCCTTGTAAGGATTTTACACCTTGTTACATGTATTCACTGTTTCAAATACTCCCATTTTAACTGGCTTGTGGTTATTGCTAAATCGAGTTTGTTTTCTTAAATAAAATCACCTTTTTCATGGAGAGCATAGTCATAGTATCAGCTTGGCCTTTAGTGTTCTTTTTGTAATAGAGTTAGGATAATTCCTACAGTGTGGTCTCCCCCTCGTATGCCTCCAGGAGACTTTTTTTTAAGTGAAAAAAATATATATATTATTTTCAGTTTGTAAAAAGGAAAAATAAAAGAGGAATCAATAACTGATACATCCGATGTTGCCAGCGTAGCAACGTGTAATATGCAGTTGTGGTGGAGCATTAAACTTATTGTATATAGTAACAGGGTTTGTGTACATATTATTGCTCTCTATTATGGAATATTGAGCTAGTCATGACATCTAGAACAAGTTGTGATATCTGTGTGTCTGTGTCGCTTGACATACCGCCCCCACCCCACTCCGCTTATAACCCACAGCCTCCTTTCAGCAGAACCTGTAGCTCTTTGGGTAGTTATTAGTTACTGCACCCTACCCTCACTGGCTAAATACGCTTTTGTCTGTAATCGATACTAGTGTCTAGCCATAGGTTGCTGCGAGGTGTCCATCCTACCTGCCTAGTGCTCTGGACCTCCTCATCCATGCCCATGGCAGTGGGAGGGAACCCTAGATCCTCCACTACTCCATACATGCACTCCCATTCCCGACAGCCATTCTCCAATTCTACCCAGGTCCATTCAGCCAGATCTTTACACCATGCTGGTATGGTGGGTCCTAGAGGGGAAATCCACCAGATGGCAACCCTGAGGTTGTCCAACAATAGCTATGTGAATCTATAGTGTGCCTTCCTGTCCTTGAGCCTCGGGATAAGTACAGACAGGCAATGCTGATCAGTAGCCTTGAGTTGGACTCTAGTTGTCCGTTGCACGCAACCGACCACCTTAACTAATACTATCTTGCTACATCTCCAGGTCATATGACTGAATCCTGCTCCGCCTTTCCTACCTCTTGGTCATTTGTCAGAGCAGGTTAAGTATATCCTGCAATGATTTGTTGGGGCCAGGTATGCTTAGTGAACAACTTCAAAATGGGCAAATTTGAACAGAGCATTTCCAGACACTTCCTACATTAGAGCACAGGTCTTGTTCCATTCTGCATCAGATATGGGCTCCGGCAGGTCTGCTTCCCAAACACCCGAGCCAGAAAGGAAACCTATGGCCCATCATTCTTGAAAGCCCTACATAGATTGTGCACCAGTCTTCAGGATGACCCTATATCTAGCAGCATCTCTAGGGCCTCTCATTCCACTCTGGTTAGAGTAGCGAATTGCAAACCCCGTTCTGGGACCACCCAAAATGTCTGTTGCACTTCCTCATAGGTGATGCAGTTGAATTCTGGGTAGAGCTCCCTGGGAATCTCACATCCTCCTCTTAGCCAATGACATAGCACATCTGAGCCTAGAGAACGGTTGCAGCCACCATATTGGGAGCTTTCTGGAGAAGGGTGCTGTGCATATCACTCTTTTTACTACACTGTTCCACGCTGCAAAGACCTGTCTGACTATGAACGGGTAGGGTCCTCCACTCCTGGACTCTGCCAACATAGCTGCTGGCAGGTGCTCAGTGCCAGGAACCACAGCTAGAAGGCTTTTTTCCCAGTTATCGCTATCAACACACCACTGTGCCCCATGCTGCAATGATTGTATTTATTTATTTTATAGTTTTATAGAGCGCGAACCAGACCTGTGCGGGTATCAGAGTGCTTTACAGGATTTAGGTGGAGGAATACAAAACATAAGGATGGGAGGGAACAGATTGGGAGAGATAGGGGTGCATTATATGGGAGGAACACACCAACCTACATGTGGGAGAAAATGAAAGCAGGTAGATAAAAAAATACAAGAAGGCTACCTTATACAGGAGGCCCACGCCATCTAAGGTCCAAACTACATGTGGAATAAAAATTAAAGCAGGTAGTTATATTATAGAAGAAGGCACACAGTCTCAGCTCTAGGGTTAATGCCCAGGAGTGCAGAAAGATTTATCATTCGTGGAGTCCGTGGATAATGCTGAGGTGGAGGATGGAACAAGTCTATGAGGTGAGTGTAAAGTATTCATTAGATGAGGTATTTTCCCATTAAGAAAGTTTTGGTCTCCTTCTTAAAGTGTGCCAAGGACGGAAGTCTTCTGATGGAGGGTTGGAGAGAGTTCCAGATTCTTGGAGCGGCCCCAGAGAAGGCTCGATTGTAGGTTTTTTTCTTCCGGAAGCGTGCTGGCTGCAGCAGCAGGTTTTTGGCAGATCGGGAGTTTCTGGCACGTCCGGATATCACACGTTTTTGTGTGAGAAATGTAGGTGAATTCGAGTACAGAGCTATGTGAGTAATTCAGGCCAGTTTAAATTGTATTCTGGTCTCCAGGGGATGCCAGTTCAGAGCTTTGCGGTGGGGAGAGATGTGGTCAAATTCTTTTTGAACCCGTTATGAGTCTGGCAGCAGTATTGAGGCAGGCTTTCAATGGGGCCAGAGAGTTCTTGGGTAGCACTGCAAGAGTTGAGCATCCATATTCAAGTCTGGAAATGACTAGGGCCTGGGTTGCCGTTTTAAGGTTGGACACATCAAGAAAGGGTTTTAGGTTTCTTAGGTAGCTCAAGTGAAATCTAGCCGTTTTGGCCATTGAGTTTATATGGCCATGCATATTTAGGCTGCCGTCAAGGGTTATTCCCAGGGATTTCAACGAGTCAACAATGGTAGGGGACAGTTTAGTGCAGTGATGGTCTTGATCCATTCCTGGATGTCTGGATTGGGTTTGGGTGGGGTGATCAGAAGGAATTCTGTTTTGTTTGCGTTGAGTTTAAGCTGGTTGGCAGTGAGCCAATGGACTGTCAGCTTCAGGGCCTCATTTATGGAGAAAATGTCCTCATGGGAAGAGATTTTTATGTAGACCTGTGTATCGTCGGCGTACATAGGGTAGGAGATGTTGGCGGCACGAAGCACCTCGGTGAGAGGTTCAAGGTAAAGGTTGAAGAGGGTAGGGGAGAGGGTTGATCCTTGGCGGACTCCAACAAAAACCAGAGAGCGGGCAGATAGATCACCGTTGATGAGGACTCTCTGTGAGAGGTTTTGGGGGAAGGATCTAAACCATTCAAGGACGGTGCCATCTAACCCTACCCTGAGTTTGAGGCGTTCTCGAAGAATTTCGTGGTTAACCGTATCAAAGGCGTAGGAAAGTTCTAGAAGGATTAGGAGACAGATTTTGCCTACGTCTAGGGCTTGGAGGGAATCATCCAATCCACAATGTGGAGGAGGGTGGTTTCCTTGCTGTGTCCAGGTCTGAAACCTGATTGGAAGTTATCTAGCAGGTGAAGGTTGTTGATGTGTAGGCTTAACTGCTGTTGCACACATTTTTCCAGAACTTTGGCAAGAAGTGGGATGTTGGATATGGGTCTATAGTTCTCAGCGGAGGCAGGGTCCCGCATGGGTTTTTTCAGGATGGAAACAACTTGGACAGCCTTGAGCGAATCAGGAATAGAGCCGTGTAGGTGGGAGGCGTTGATTATTGAGGTCCAGGAAGGGATGATAGCCATGGAGGTGGCAGCTAGGCATTTAAAGGGGAGAGGATCATTAAAGTGTTCGGTTTTAAGGAGGCAAGAATTCTCGAGATAGAGTGATCGTCATAGATTTTAAATTTGGACTAGTGTGCTAGGTTTTTGGGTGAGGTTTGGGAGGACAACGCGGAGAGAAGAGGTGGAGCTGGCTGATTTTGATTTTGGTGGTAGGTTGCAGATTTAAGTTCCTTTCCTAGGGCAGAGATTTTGTCACAGAGGAAGGAAGAGAATGCCTCGCTTCATATAAAGGGTTTAGGTGTTTCTTTGACAGTTTCTCTAGTTTGTTGGATTGGCGTTTGACCAAGTTGAACAGCTTGCGAGGTCGATTTTTGGCGTTCTGCAGTTCAGTTCTGAAGAATTCTTTTTTAGTGTTGAGGATTTTCTTATTGTAGGCATTTCTGGTCTGTCGAAGGAGTTTTAGATGTGCTGCAGATGAGTGTTTTTCCAGATTCATTCAGACTGAACCAGGGATTACTGTCTTTGATCTGGGTTCTTTTCAGTTTTAGCAGTGCCAGGTCATCTAGAATGTCTAATATGGTGGAGGAGTAATGGTCGGCTAGGTTGGTGACCGATGTGCACAGTGGGGGGGGGGAGGTCGAACTCACACTGCGCTGCCAGTTTCTTGTGGTCGAATTGCAATTCCAGGTAGTACAACCCTACATCGGGCTGATCACAGTCTCCCCTAGCAATCAGAGCTCCCTCCATATCTGAACACCATATGGAATGCATTACATGAATCAGTCTATGTATATTTATGAGGGTACTGCATTGCAAAATGAACCAGCATCAGTCATCGTGGGGCAAGTGGATGAGCCTTTGAGCCTATTAGCCAGGACTTCTGCCAGTACCTTAACGTCAGTGTTTATCATTGACAACAGTCAATGGGAGACCTTGTGCATTGTATCTCGATCTGATTTTGACAGCATGATTACAAGACCCTCCTGCATAGATTTTGGCTATCTGCCAGACACTCAGGCTTCCTGGAATACCTTAAAAAGCTTATCGAGGAGTACCTCAGAGTAGCTTTGGTAAAACTCAGGAGGGAGCCTATCCATGCCCTGCATCTTCGTAACAGGTCATGCCCTTTATTGACTCAAGCAGTTCTTGGTGAGGTCCTTTTCTAAGGCTACCACATGGTCCCTATTTAGTGTGGGGGTATCTGACTCTGACCTGGCAGTACCACTGGGGGTGTCTTGCTTCTAATGAAGGTTCGACATATGTTGGTATAATTCACTATTAATTGTGGCTTGTGTGATCATCATTTTTCTCTCATGTCTCCCTAGAGCCATAGTTGTAGTTGGGGGTCTCTCTTTCTGTGAAAGCCAGTCTCGGAGCCTGCTTGGCTTGTCACACTCCCTGTGTAGCCTCTGTCTATAGTCTTTCAGGGTAAACTTATCAAGTGTGTCCCGTATGTCTCCCATTGCTCGCTATAGTACCTGAGCTCCTTCTTATAAGGACACACCAAAGTGGCACCTCTCTGTGGTTGCGCTAACTTCTCTTCCTGCTTTCTAAAGTTGCACTGCAGTTGGCATTTAATGCCATATGTTTTAGTGAGGCATTTCACCCTTAGTATCACCTTAAGCGCATCCTATTCCAACACCCAGGTTGACATTATCTCCCAGTTCCTGATGAAATGGCCTGTTAACACTTTGATGATGTCAGATTGAAAAGTGATGTCTTTCAGGGTTTCTGGTTGGAGTCTCCAAGTGGAGGGGATAGCTGGGCGATTCCTGGCCCATGTGTATGTGAGGAGGACAGGTGTGGGGTCGGACAAGAATCTACCCAAGTGTTTTACTAACTGTATGCAGTCCCACAGGCATTGTGAGGCAAGAATCATATCCAGTGTTTTGTGAAAATGATGCACTGCAGAGTAATAGATAAACTTGCTTTTTGTCAGGGGTAAAGGTCTGCAAACATCCATGCAGTCCACTTGCGCCATGACCTCAGTCAGTGTGCCTGCCATGCCCTGAATCAACAGTCCCAGTGAGGGTTTTCTATCTAGTTCACCATTTAGAATACAATTAAAATCACCAGCCCTGAAGAGGGGTATACCTTGTATAGTGCCAGCAAGTTCTGTATCTTCTGAAAGAAAACCTTATCGTCTTGACTGGGAGTATATGTGTATAACATACATACCTCATTCCCATCAAACAATCCACATATCAGGATTTAACACCCCTCCACATCAGCCAGGACTCCCAGTATAGAAACGGTACACCCTGGCGTAGGTTGAGTTGAGAGAAATACAACTGGCCGCACCATTATTACTTTAGTTTGCCAGCTCCTCGGTGCCCAAGTGGGTTTCCTGCAACAAGCCTACCCTGTGATGTCCAGGTAGGTGGGTACTCTATAATGCTAGGTGTAGTCTTGTAGTCCCCTGGTGTTCCAGGAGATGACTTTTAGGGCTCCTGCCATGTGTGTAGTCATCTATGCCGCCTCTGTTCAGTCCACCTGAAGGCGGAGGTCACGAGAACCTCTCCAATATCTTCCCTGTTCATACCATGCAGTACTTTTGCCCCGGGTAAACACCTGGAACCATCAAACTGTAATATTTCCCCATGTATATAGCGGTCAAACCTTCTTTCCTTCTTCTGTTTTAATTCTGCATCCCAAAACTATAGATTTGTGATCCTGTAGGATTGTTCATATTTTTTAAGAAAAAGCGCAATTTCAGGAGAGGGCTGGCAATTCACCCCCATGGCTCCTCCCCGGCCATAGGGGTGTACCTAGTTGGAAGAAGGCAGACACCCCCAGTGGTTCCTGTAGTACCCTAATCTGCAGAGTTTCGTTTTATCGAGGGTCCGAGCCCGTGTCGTGGCAGCCCCAGCTCTCACCAATTCAGCTTACAAGTTTGGTGGAGGTTCCCTGCTGCTGCATGTCCAGGCCTTGTGTAAGGCAGCTCCTTTCTGGATGATTGAAATTGGAAGTAATGGCAGGGACAGCCCACATAGTTTACTGTGGCATCTCCCAAACAGGCAGTTGAGAGCAGGATGCCCCTGGTCTCGCGGGTTCAGCCCCCCTGCAAGCCCATGGTAGTCATCTCAAGACCAGCTGGAGTCAGCTGAGGTCCTGGTAGTTGGCAGCCCCCCCCCCACCCTCCCCCCAAAAAAAACAACTCTATTGAAAATACACTATCATGTGCTGGTGGCTTGCAACAATGTCTGTTGGGGGCATCCTCTGAAGACCCCAAAGTGTCCTGAACCCAGCCTTCAGCCACTTCCAGCGTGCCACCAGGTTGCACTGAGCCATTCCCCATCTCCGTTGCTCGGTAAATCCACTGTGAATACCCCTGGGGGCAGTTGTGTGCAGGCTCCTGTGCAACCCCAGGCTTGCTCTGGACCAGTGCCTCAGGTCCAGCCTGTCCCAGACCTCCTCCAGAGAGTCGAGCAAGTGGGAGCGGCCCCCTCCACTACCCTCAACTTAGCCGGAAACAGGAGCATGTGTCTGCGGTTAAGTGTTAGGAATTTTTGTTTAAGAGCCATAAGCAATTTTCTCTGGGCCTGGATCCTGCGAGTGTAGCCTGGCAAGATTTGTCAATCAATCAAACCGGATTTATAAAGTGCTGCTAGTCACCCATGAGGGGTGCCTTGCTGTAGTTGGTGGAATCAGTTGCACAGCCAGTTCTTTAGTCCCTTTCTGAATTTCTGAAGAGAGTGTGAAGTCAAGAGGTGGTGATGGAGTCTGTTCCAGAACCTTTTGCCAAAGTAGGAAGAGGAGCATCGTCGACTATACTTTCCGATGGATGCAGGGGTGTGTCTGCGAGCGAGAGGGATGTGGAACACAGGTGTCTGGAGGGTTGGTGGAAGCTGAGGCGGTGGTTGATGTATGCTGGTCCTTGATTGTGCTGGACTTTGTAGGTGTGGGTCAACCTCCTGACGTGACATCTCTTTTGCAAGGGAGCCAGTGGAGTTTCTTGGGTGGTCGAGGATGAGCCTGGCCGCTGAGTTATGTATGAGTTCTGTATCGTCTGCAATCTCTTCAGGAGGTGTGTGGTAATTTGTACGTAGAGTGCGTTGCCATAGTCCCATCGGCTGGTGACAAGGGCTTTGGTAACAGTACGTCTGGTGCTGATGGCGAGCCAGAGCATACGAACCGTGAGGAAGCAGGTAGATGAGATAAAGTTGATCTATTTTTTCATTGTGAGCTTGCTGTTAAGGAAGATGTAGAGGTTGCGGGTGTGTTGAGTTGAATGGGCTGAGGGTCCTAGTCCAGAGGGCCACCAGGAGTCATTCCATGGGGAGGTGTTGTTCCCGAAGATGAGTACTCCTATTTTGTCTGTATTGAGTTTGAGGCAGTTGTTTTGCATCCAGTCTGTGATGATGGTCATTCACAGGCAGTAATTGGCCATTGTGGTCGAGGGGTCTTCAGATCGAGACAGGATGAGCTAGGTATTTTCAGCATCGGATATGATGTTCGGTCTGTGGGTTCTGTCAATGTTAGCCAGGGAGGCATTGAACACTGTAGAGCTGAGGGATGAACCCTTAGGGATGCCGCAGATGATGTTCTTGGGTCTAAAGATGAATGGGGGTTGGCCAATTCTCTGAATTTTTCTGGTCAAGATGGAAGTGATCAAATTGAGGTTTTCCCTTTGGATGCTGATCTAATAAAGCCTCTTGATCAGGGTGTGGTGGGGTATAGTGTCAAACGCTGCAGAGAGGTGGAGGAGAATCAGGGCGGCTGTATCCACTGATGTCGTCAGTGGCAGCGATCAGGATGATTTCAGTCTGTAGTTAGTGCAGAACCCAGATTGTATAGATTCCAGAAGATCGTTGTTCTCCAGGTATTCGTAAGTTGGCGGTTGATGGCCTTTTCAAGGGCTTTAGAGGGGAAAGGCAGCAAAGAGATAGGCCGGTAATTCTTGAGCTTGTTGGGGTCGGCAGTGGTTTCTTGTGGAGAGGTTTGAGTGCAGCGTGTTTCCATTTATCTGGGAAGTTGGCCATGGTGAGTGATATGTTGAAGATGGTAGTGAGCTTGTTGCTGATGAACTGCTTCTGTGGTCAAATATGTGATGAGGACTGGGGCCTGTGGGTGCTCCTGAGCAGACGGATTGCATGATGGCTGTAGTTCTCTAAGTGGTGAGCTGGTCCCAAGCAATAATCCGGTGGTCGGAGTTTGTATGAGTGGGAGTAGGGAGGCTGAGTATGTCGTAGGCGGCAGATTGGGCTTGGAAGCATTTGTAAATTGTGGAGATCTTGTCATGGAAGAAGTCTGCCAGGATGTCGCAGAATTCTTGGGAAAGAGTGATGATGTTTTCAGTGGCTGAGGGATTGGAGAACTTCCTGACGATGTTTAAGAGTACTTTGCTGTGGTTTGTGCTGGTTTCGATGCAGTAGACTTGGGTGTTCCTTTTCAGGTCTCTCAGGGGTTTGTGATAGTGGCTGAGGGATGTCTTGAAAGTAGCGCGGTCTGTGGGCTCCTTGCTGGTGCTCCATTTCCTTTCTAGTCGCTTGCATTTGCGCTTTATTGTTCTAAGTTCCGTGGTTTACCAGCTGGCTTGCTTGGTGCATCTCTTGGAATTGGCAGGGGCAACACTGTCAATGCAATTGGTGAACCAGGCAGAGAGGTTCTTGACAGCCTGATCAAGATTGGGTGTGGTGTCAGGGTGGGAGGTGTTGAGGGCATCCATCCATTGGCTCTCAGATACTTTGTTCCAGTTGCAGTGAGGTACTTGGTGGCTTGGTGACAGTGCTGGGTGATACTATGATGGTGAAGTGGACGATGGAGTGGTCGAGCGTGTGCCCTGCGTTTTGTGTGGGGTTGGAGACTAGTTGGGTGAGGCCAATGTTCATGCTTCGACGAAATTGGCTGTATTGGTGTCATTAAGCTCATTGATTTTAAAATTGAGGTGTAGTGCAGTGGATAATTTCTTTGTGGATGAAGGCGATTCCACCTAAGTCTTTGTTGATGTGGTGTTATTGAGCTACCTTGTAGCCGATGGGCATAACGGAGGCGATGCCTGATGCTGATGCAGTGTTGAGCCAGGTCTCGATGATGAAGACAACGTCGGGGTGAAGGAAGTGATGGTGTTCCCGATCTCTGTGGCACGCTTGCAGAGTGATTGGGTGTTGAGGAGGAGGCAGTGAAGTTGCTCTGATGCAGTTGTGTTAGACGTGGTGGTGGTTGCTTGCGCTGGGGCTTCGGTGTTGAAGGTGAAGAGACAGTGACAGCAGGAGAACGGTCCTGCTGTTGATCGTGGATAAGTGCAGTGGGGGGTTAGGTACACCCCACAGGCTTTCCTCCTGGCACCCAGAAGCCCATGGTCACAGGACTGTATCATGGCTCAGTGGAATCCATGATGTGATGCATCAAGCCAATTCAGTTCAGCCCTCTGGGGAGCTGCGTTTGCCGCCCTGCTGTCAGGTGGTGCCCTTGGTGTCTGCTGCAGCTTGCAACCCAGAGGGTCTGATGCTGCACCAGTGGTGCTCTTAGTCTCAAACACCAGCAAGGCCCTCAGGTGGCACCACTAGACTGGCCACGTTTAACAACCTTTCAGCTCTCCATCTGCATCCACTGACAGGGTCACTGTGTGCGCACCATTCTGGGGGAGCTTTGTTTAGAGCCGTCAGGTGGGGAAATAGCAGTAATAGCAGGGTTATAGAGGATTGAAAAAGGGAACTGGGGAGCTCCTCACTAGTGCGTCCAGTCAGCCATCTTGCTTGGCCACTCTCCCAATGCCTAGAGGATAGTTGAAGGGAATTGCAGCTTACCCTCCTCCAAAGTATGTGCATCAGATTTCACTTTAAAGTCGACCGATCTGCGGTGTGTGTACCGCTCAGTATGCAAGGACTTCCATTAGTGTGTCTCACCTACTTCTTCTCTGCTCAAGTGCAAGGACTGCAAACCCAAGGATTCAGTGTCAATTTCCATTGCTTACTGGAAAAAAGAATTATACTTGGACTGCACTATGTAGCAGATGGCAGGTTGTGATAGAGTGGAAGATATTTTGTTGTTATTGAAGGAAAATCAAAGCAATGTTGACTCTCAAATGTATTCTTTATTTGATTAATGCATTGCTAGATTGAACCAATGCCACCTCAGAACAACTAAATTTTCCGAGCTCTATTATATCAGAGTTAAATTCTAGTTACTGGTTACTGCTGGATTGTATTCTGGGAGATAAAATTTAAATAATAAAAAAGATTGCGTTGATTCATGCAGGAAAGAATTACTTTGCTTTTCCCTTCTGAGATTCTCGTCTTTGCTTTTCCCCTGACCTCTTTTCCCCAACCACCCCCTCCAGGTATTTCCCATATTTCATATATCATTCCTTCTTCACAGTTTCTTATAAAACATTAGACTGCACCTGAATGCTTTTATAAATATGACTTCATATCAGTTCTTACTACCTTAACAAGGCTTTTGCTAGGTACATTGCTTAGTGTGCTGCATAGCGCTATGCTGCCAGGTGTTGCATTATTTGAAGATTGTTAAATCCATTCAGATTGAGTAAGAAATGAGAGAATACATAAGCAGAGGTTGGACAATTTGCAGGTTTATTTTTCAAAGAATGTTCACATGTGGCTAGTTCTGAAGTGTAAATGAGGGAACATACTGAGAAAATAGCAAAGATTACCAAAAGATGCATGTTGCTTACTATTTTGTCAGTTTCTTCTTAATAGCTCAAATGCTTTTGAAAGTAATGCCTCAGCTAATCATCCCACAGATCAACAGTTTGGATGATAAGGGCGTATTGATGGGCAGGTGGGACGGATCCTATCGCCGAGGTGTGCACCCTGAGGCGTGGGTTGGAAGTGTTGATATCCTCAAGCGTTGGAAGAAAGGAGGGTACAAATCTGTTAAATATGGGCAGTGCTGGGTCTTTGGAGGAGTCGCTTGCACAGGTAAAGCTCTCTCTATATTACTCTGAATGTAAAATGAAATTGAGATTACACTTGTTATGTATGAACTGATGGCACTGCATGGAAAGGGTAAGAGACTGTACATGTTAGAGATGAGGATGTTTCTTGTGCCGTTTACTCTCACCAGTGATATATATTTCCAGATTATCAGTTTCTACAATGCTAGGCATTGGAGAAAAGAACACAGGGGCATATTACCAAGCAATAGTGATAATTATCGCTATGCATGGTTAGCTGCTAAAATTATATCGCCGCGCTCCGACGATTTTTACCGCTGAGATACCTTGATATTATCAAGGTTTATCTCAAAAGCGGGAAAAATCCTGCGAAATGCATGAATATCGCTGAAAAAATCAGCGATATTCATGCATTATTGTGACAATGCTCTTAGCCATGTTATCCACCTTCCATTGGATAACATGGCTAAGAACTGCTCTGGGCAGGCGTTAGCTTTTGGAGATATTCGCGCTTAGATATATAGATTACCTACTGGCAATAGCCAGTAGGTATATATAGTTAGGACCTAGCTACCCTAGGAAATCCGCAACATTCTATTGGGAATAACTTTAGCCCCGGTTAAAGAATTTGCGTCTAATTTTCCAAAATTTAGGCCCGCTCCGCTCCGCTTCTTCCCTGGAAGTTTCAGGGGGATTCGTCATGCGGGGGCCGAGAAAATGTTAATTTCCATAGGACGAATAGACAAGGCTACAGCGCGAACCGCTGAACGGAATTACACCAAACTTTGCAAAATTGTAGGGACTGGTACGCAGAAGTGCCTTTTCTATATTTGGTGAAAATTGCTCCAGTGGTTTTTACGAAAATTAACTTGAAAAACACATATATATCTATATGCGCGCCTCCAGCGCTTACCGGTACACGTACCGGGGAGCACACCGGGCGCGCCACGGAAGTGCGCGAGCGGAAAGCTGATGGGCTCTTGGGTGTCTGTGAACATTCCAAACGGTCCGGAGAGTCCGCCATCTTGTGTCTCGGTAGAACCGAGACACAAGAGGTGAAAAACAAAAGGGGAAAACTATAAAAGGGGGCAGGGTAGAGACCCCTTGACCCCCTAGGTTTTCTCAGGGGGGCCTAGGAGGACCCCGAAGGGCAAAAAAAAGAATATATATTTTTTTTAAATTTCGTGGAGTACGCGCTGGGTGCGATGCCATGTACGCTTACAGGTACGCGTACCCTGAGCGTACCACGGGGAAAACCAAAAAAATACAGATTTATGGGCCTGGGGGGTCCTTGTGGGACCCCCTGAGCAGGCCTAGGGGGTCAGGGTGCTTCTACCCTGCCCCCTTTGCGTGTTTTGCACCTTTGTTTCACTGCTTTCTTGTGCCTTGGTTCTACCGAGGCACAAGATGGCTGCCAACACTTCCTGGTTTGGAGTGTTGACAGATAGTGGCAGCCAATCAGCATGCCTTTCACAGGAAAACAGCATGCTCATTGGCTGTCAACAGTTCTAATCAGGAAGTGTTGACATTCATCTTGTGATAGGTAGACCAAAGCATAAAAGAAGCAGAAAAACAAACGTGAAGACTACTAAAAGGGGGCAGGGTGGAAACAACCTGTTTCTACCTGGTCTACCTGGGCTGCTCAGGTGGTCCCACAAGGATATTAACATATTTAAACGTTATCCACTAATAGAATTAGCATATAAAAAACCTTGCGAATTCACTGAAAAAAACATAGGTTTCAGGCCTTATATAGTTAGGAATTAGCATATAAAAAACCTTTGAAATTCACTGAAAAAACCATAGGTTTCATGCCTTATATAGTTAGGAATTAGCATTTAAAAAACCTTTGAAATTCACTCAATAAACTATAAGTTTTAGGGGTGTTATAGTTAGCTGGAAATTTCACTCATACAAAACCATTGAAATTGCTCCTATATAGTTAGTTGTTCTAACTATATTTCACGCACCCGCAATCCACTGCTGATGATGTCACATATTACATCATTCATGACATGGTCAGTGACATCACTGATGACATCTGAAAAAGGCGGAGACCCAAAGTGCATTTCCCCATGCAATTTCCCATAGGAATTTTAGACAGAACTATAGCACGAACTGCTGGACAGAATTTCATCAAATTTGTCAGAAAGATAGCTCTTGGTCCAGAAAGAGCTCTTTTTGTAATTATGTGTAAATCTCTTGAGTAGTTTTGGAGTTATTTAAGAAAAAAGAAATATAGATATCTAGGGACGTGAATCCTCTACTGACCCGCCAGATCTCATGCTGAGATTTGATTGGCGGTCAACACTTCAACCAAGAAGTATTGGCAACCATCTTTGGCCTCTGACTCAGCCATGTCCCAAGAAAAGGCCCAAAAAACACACGAGGGGGCAGGGTAGGAGTACCCTTATCCTCTAGGCCTAGTGGAAGGGTCTCATAGAGACTGCAGGCCAATATCCTAAACTTACTACCATTTTGGTATTCACAGAAGGCACTTACTCATTTTAGTATTCACAGAAGGCACTTACTCATTTCGTTATTCACAGAAGTTAGGAGTCCTAACTTTAGGACTCCTAAATGCCTTCTGTGAATACTGAAAGTCTTAAAGTTAGGATTTTTCTCAATTTAGTTGTAGTAAAATTAGAACTTCTAACTTAAGGACTCCTAAAGGCCTTCTGTGAATAACTAAAGTCTTAAAATTAGGATTTTTCTCAATTTAGTAGTAGTAAAGATCAGGACTCCTAACTTTCGCACTCCTAAATGCCTTCTGTGAATATCAAAAGTCTTAAAATTAGGATTTTTCTCAGTTTAGTAGTAGTAAAGTTAGGACTCCTAACATTCGGACTCCTAAATGCCTTCTGTGAATACCGAAAGTCTTAAAATTAGGATTTTTCTCAACTTTACTACTACAAATACTAAAACTGATTCCAGATACACCCCAAAGCATACGTTAGTCTGTACACTAGCCAAATCACATTGCCTCTATAAGCCCCACAACCTTACCAAGGATTGAATAGTTTCTGCAAACTATCGAACATGACAACCCTGAACACTCAGGGATCATGGAAACAGAACAGTACTTTTTGCTCAGTCACTCGTGTTCACTTGGTCCCAGAGAGATACACATGGATAACGGTGGGGATGTTTTCAATAAGCATTTATTGAACCAGCGTCATTCTAGTATAAAATACATGTGCTGCAGCAATCATTAGACAGAAGCATATAATCTGAAAGAGACAATTATTGGTAGATTCCTTACTGGAGAATTACCCCCAGGCGTCAGACTGAATCAGGAGAAATTTTTTCTTAGCAGCACCCTTATGCGTCGGTAGGTGTTGTCGGTCAACTCCGCGTCTGTTGTGGTGGCAAGGGTGGTGTTGCGGTGCCTACTAAGGAGCCGCCCGTATACGTTGATATCAGTTCGACCATGACCCTAAGTCATGCTCCAACTGCCAGGCCATGAATTCAAAGTCTTCGCGGTAGTGGTCCCGAAAGATATTGGAGGCCCAGCGGTCAGCTCCGCGTCATTCCCGGTCTTGTTCGAGAGGAAGGCCTTGAGGCCGCTCGCAAAGCCCCCACACCTTGTTGCACTCCAGGTCTTTGAGGTCTTCAGGTAAGTCCAAGAAGAAGAAGGCGAGAAGCACCAGCTCTCTTTGCCTTCACCATGTTGGTTAACTAACGCGATGCAGGACTCTGAGCATTGTCGCTCTTAAGGCTCGGTTTCCGAGGCCTACTTCAGGGACGACTCTGCACCTCCCTTGTTTATGGGAGTTGGAGCATCCCCTGCCCAACTCCTGAAGTTCTACGAGGCCCTCCACCTCGTCTTTGGGCAGCCTGACTCAGCTGGCACAGCTTTGGGCCCTGCGGATGCTGGCGTCTCCGTGGGGCCCAGCGGATCCAGGCTTGGGTCCAGATCGACGCTAGTTGATCTTACTCGACCTTCCCCGGTGCTGATCCCGGTGCCAGCCATGCCCCCAGCTGGCGCCATCCCCATCATCACCCAGAGATGGACCCGGATGTCGATCGATGTTGGATCTGACGCCGGAGGGTACTTTTGCTCCCCAGTTCATCCCTGGTGTTCCCTACCGCCCAGAAGGTGGTGATGAGGACTGGGTGGGATCACTGGACCCTTTAGCAGAGCAGCTGAAAGGACCGGACTGGAGAGAGGACCTTGGTGGCTCCAGTGGTTTGGACAATTCTCCAGGCCTTGCTGTGCATTCTCCCCCTACCATGGCTACGGAGGTGGGAGCGTTCTAGGGTGTGGTGGAGCGTACTGCGGCCGAGGTCTTGGGCCTTGAGCTCCCTTCAGTGGCAGTCTGGACTAGAGCTCCCTTCAGTGGCAGTCAGGACTAACCTCCTGACAGAGGTGCTTCAGCCTGCGGCATCCTTCCCTGAATCTGTTCTGCCCTCTAACGAAGCCCTTACCGATGTCCCCCAGGGGCTCCTGTGGAGAGGACAAGTGCCTGCTGCCATCGCCAGGGCCCAGGTGACCGAGTTTTTCTCACCCAATACCTTTCCCCTTGGTGCTTGGTGGTCAATGCCTCTTCTTCAAAGGTGCAATGAGCTAAACAACGGTGTTGGATCTAGCCCTGATCTCTTGAC
This sequence comes from Lissotriton helveticus, assembly GCF_964261635.1. NCBI lineage: Eukaryota > Metazoa > Chordata > Amphibia > Caudata > Salamandridae > Lissotriton > Lissotriton helveticus. Next base: position 282,802,540 of record NC_136068.1, on the reverse strand, counting down.
TGGGTGAGAGTACTCTGCTTAATTCAGAGACTCTGTCCATCACCACCCCTTGTTGTAAATATCTTCTTCAAAGGGCGCATTCCATTCTACTCATCAAGATAGGGAATCCAAGAAGCTGGAACACCTTGGGAAGAGCATGTTCTCTTCCTGCAGCTTGGCACTACAGTCCGTGAATACCATGTACCTCTTTGGCTGATACTCCCACACCATCTAGGATATGGTTGCTCAGGTGCTGTCTCGGTTCCCGGAGGAGGCCTGGGCCATTCTCTCCCAGGCAGTGGCGGATGGAGAAGATGCAGCCAAATTCACAATCAGATCTGGGCTGGATACCACTGACTCACTCAGCAGAATGATTGTCATGTCGGTAGCCCTTAGGTGCTACGCCTGGTTGAGAACATCGGGCTTTTCAGGGGATGTCCAGTCAACTTTTCAGGACGTGACCTTTGACGGCGCTGGAGTACTCTAAAGATCTCAGGCCATTGCTAAATCTTTGGGCCTCGCTGCGTCTTCCCGACCATCTGCTCTCCTCCCCTTTCGTAGCTACGGAAGGGGCACCCAGCCACACGGCCCAGCTACGTCTGGCCAGCCTAGCCAATGGTTCACGTAAGCTGCTCAGCCCCTGCGTGGCACTGGACATCAGACCCAGCGACCTCGTGGATCTGGGAGCCAGGGGGCGGGCCAGTCCACCCTTTCCCCCTGTCTCAGCCTCTAAACCCTCCTAGTCCGGCATTTCAGGCCCATCAATGGCCAGTGGGCAGCAGGGTTTGCCATCATCTCCCCCACTGGCAATCTATTACGTCGGAAAGGTGGGTTTTGCTTATAGACCCAAGGGGCTACTCCGTCCCCATCAAGACTACCACTCCCTCCATGCCACCATCTTTCAATCGCATGTCGGAGGATCACTTCTCCACCAGACAGTCTCAGCTCTCTTGGCCAAGGGATCTATTGAGAGAGTTCCTGCGCCAGAAGTAGGTTGTGGTTGCTATTCCCACTTTGTTCAGGTGCCCAAGAAGGGCAAAAGCCTGCGTCCTATTGTAGACCTCCGTGCCCTCAACCACTTGCTCCAGAAAGAAATGTTCAAAATGCTCTTGACCCTGGAGACTGGATGGTGGCACTGGACTTGCAGGACGCCTATTTCCATATTCTTGTCCTGGCAGCCCACGGAAGCTACCTACAGTTCACGGTAGGCCACAAGCATTTTCAGTTCACAGTGTTCCCCTTTGGCCTTACCAGTGCCCATCGGGTGTTCACAAAGGCTATGGTGGTAGTCGCTGCTCATCTGCGCAGATCAGTGGTTACAGTCTTCCCATTATCTCGACGACTGGCTGTCTCCCACCTCCAGACTACGGCAGAACTCCTGTACTCGCTGGGGTTCACTATAAGCCTGGGCAAAGTTTACGGAGTCCGCTATGTGGAACTCAGCGACGTGCAAAAAAAAACATCTGCTGCGCTAATCAGAGCTCTCAAAGTGGCGGAGTGCGTTTGATAAATGTCGTTTGTGGTGATTTTCAGCGCAGGGTGTTTGTCCGCACTGTGCAGTCATTGCAAATGGCACCATGCACAGCGCAAGCAGTCGCTGTTTCCAGTCTGCCACTCAAGTCAATTTCTCAAAGCGAACAAGAGTTTCTCAACGCGAGCGGTTGTGTGCATACATGACCACTCACATTGAGAAATCTCACCAGGAGGTTTCCCACACTCGCGCTCGCCAACTTGACGTTGATCATCGCCAACAAGGAAAAATCTCACTGGGAGGTGGATTTTCCTTGCTCGTGCTCGCCAACTTGATGTTGACGACCACAAGGGAGGAAAAAGGGAGGAAAAAACTCGGCTCTGCTTTGCGGAGCGGAGTTTTTCAGAACTCTGTGAGTTCAGCGTAAAACAGAGTGTGCAAAACTCCATAGGCGGAGCGGAGGTCATCGCCCAGGATTAGTTCACTATCAACGTGCAAAAGTCACAGCAGACTCCCTCTTAGACACTCCCTTTCATCTGAGCTGTTCCGGACACAGTGCAGTTTCTAGCCTATACTCCCGAGCAGCCAGTTCGGGATATTTAGGCTACGATACCGATGTGCTGGGCCTCAAGGCCTCCTGTATCCTGTCGGTGGATCATGCCAGATGGCATATGCAGGCTCTGCATTGGGACCTGAAGTTCCAGTGGGCACAGCATCAAGGGAATCTTTCCAACTATGTCCAGATCTCGGAGGGTACTGCACAACAATTGCAGTGGTGGCTAACAAACCAAGCTTGGGTTGGAGGCAGATCCCTCTCCCTTCCACAACCAGATCTAGCAATGGTGAGAGATGCGTAAATCCTGGGATGGGGTGGCCATCTAGGAAAGGCAGAGATCAGATGCGTCTCGTCTCTGGCGGAGTACGGGCACCAGATCTATCTGGCGCTGAAAGCATTCCTTCTCTCGCTCAAAGGGAAATAACACCACCATGTGGTACTGTAACAAACAGGGTGGGTGGGGTCATGGACATTATGTCGCCTCTGGACATGGCTGGAACATTAAGGCATGACCCTGGTGGTTCAACACGTGGCAGGTTCTCTGAACACCAGTGCGTACGTACTCAGCTGTCGGTGCCTGGTAGATCATGAATGGAGTTTTCACTCTGAGGTGGTGCAAGGTTTCTTTCAGCAGTGGGGAGAACCTTGGTTAGATCTATTCGCCACTGAAGAGAATGCACAATGTCAGCAGTTCTACATTTTGGAGTTTCGAAAGCAACGCTTTTCATCGCGAGTGGAGTTGTGGCCTCTTGTAAGCCTTTCCAGCAGTACCACATCTGCCCTGAGTGGTGAAGAAGATCAAAAGCGACCGGGCCCAAGTTATTCTTGTGGCTCCAGGACTCCAGGACTGGACATGAAGAGTCTGGTACCCCGTGATCCTGAGCATGGCCATCGATCCTCAAATCAGACTGCCCCTTCGGGAGGATCTTCTTTTGCAGCAACAGGGGCTGTTCTTCACCTGAACCAGCCAGCCTCCACCTCCTTGTGTGGCGATTGAGCGGCAAAAGTTGACAGCACTTGACATTCTACCTGAAGTCTGTAATGTCATCTTGGCAGCCAGGCGCCCCTCCACTAAAATGGAATCCGCTTGAATCAACTTTGTGGCATGGTGCACAGCAAAGGCTGTGGACTCTCTTTCTGCCCCACTTTCAGAGGTGCTCTTGTATATACTTTCTTTGGCCCTGCAGGGCTCCGCTTTGGGCCCTCTTAAAGGTTATATTGCAGCTATCTCTCCTTTCCTTTGACTGCCAGATCAACCATCTTTATTCAAGTCCCCTATTGTAAAAAGATTTTTAAGGGCATTACTCATCTCTTTCCTCCATCTCCTTTAATAATGTCCCAGTGGGACTTGAATCTTGTTCTAACCCATAATATGTGTGCTCCCGTCGAGCCTCTTCGCAACTGTTCTCTCAGGCTCCTCACTCTGAAAACTGCCTTCCATTTTGCCATTACCTCTGCTCACATGGTGAGTGGGCTTTAGCGTCTATCTTCCAAGCCTCCTTTCTTCTCTGTGCATCCGCACAAAGTGGTGCTTAGAATGAGGCCCTCATTCCTTCCTAAAGTGGTTACACCATTTTACATAGGACAAATGATCACTTTGCCCATTTTTTCCCACCTCCACACCCTTCCAAGGAGGGGGAGACACTCCACCGTCTGGACCCGAAACATGCGTTGTCCTACCTTGACCACACAAAAGATTTCAAGGAGGATGTTCAACTCTTCTTTGGCTCTGTAGGTGCCAAGAAAGGTCGGGCTGTTCAAAAGCGTACCATCTCTCGATGAGTTGTCCTTGGTATTCAAGTCTGTACGCTTATTAAAAAAGAAGCCTCCAGTATGGCTGCGTGCTCATTCCTCTAGGGCTACAGCAGCAACCATTGCATTGGCACGTGGAGTCCCACTTCTTGACATCTGCCGGGCTATTTTGCCCATTCTGTCCTCCAGGACTTTCTGGTGTAAACTTACTTTTGCAGACCCTCCACCGAGGATGGTATTGCTGTGGTATCTATTCTAAGCTAAGGAATCTACAACCAACTGTCTCTTTCAGATGAACAAGTTACTTACCTTTGGTAACAATGTATCTGTAAGAGGCATAGGTTAGTTGTAGATCCCTTATCACCCCACCCATCCTCCACTCTCTGCAAACTGACTTCTACGGATAGGGACACTTTTACAGAGCCCTAGTGGTCCGCGTCTTTCATGGCTCTGCACTTCTGGCATGGAAAGTTGTGTAAGAACTGATGTCAGCGCGTATGGAGGGCATCTAAGTAGGCACCACGACGTCATCCCGGCGACCACGATGCCGACAACCGACGCGGAGTCTACCGACGCCACCTACTGACAAACAGGGGTACTGCTAAGAAAAAATTCTTCGGATCCAGTCTTACGCCTGGGGTAATTCGAAGGTAAGGAATCTACAACTAACCGATGTCTTTTACAGATACATCATTATCGAAGGTAAGTAACTTGTTCTATACAATCACAAGCAACAACAGAGTAAGTAAAAGGTAGAATTCTACCATGGTGCTAAAACAGTGAATATATGCATATATATAGATACATGTTCGTAATCAGGCATACCAGATTGCTAGCCCCAGCTAAGTGTACCTAAGTGTACTTCGCATGTATGTAGGTGGAGAGCCAAGAATCTCCCTAGGAAAGAGCCATCCCCATTACCTAATGGGAGATAACAAATGACCATGTCTAGGTGTCGAGTTGGACACCCCACAAGGGATGTCAGAGCACTGCATCCTGGAGTGTCTGCGTGTAGGAACTTCAGTGTCTCATGTCAGTATGGAAGCTTCTCCTCCAGTTTGCCCAGCGAAGAAGTGGCACTTATATACCCAAAATGTACCCTCAGGGGTTCCACCTAGATGAGTCATGGTACTGTGGGCCTGTCGTCCAAGGATGGCAAAAGCAGTGACTTTTGTACAGAGTTAATATGCAGAAGATGGTAATACTGCTGTGATACTAATTATCCTCATGCATAATAACGAAGCAAGTTTCCAAAGAAAACCACACAACATTTATTCGGCACCTAACTAGGTAAAAGGTCAGAGCCAAAGCCATTATGTAGAGCAAGTTAGGACAAATGTAGTGAAAAGGTAGTGCAGCTACCTAGGAATTTACTGGGGTGCATTAAGCTTCATAACATAGTAATTGTATGCATGAGTGTTTGGGTGTCTGAATGTCTGTAATGGTGAGTGACTCTATGTGCAAGTGGCTGTATGGATGAGTCAGTGGATGTTTGAGCTGGTGTTTGGTTAAGTGAGTGAGTGTATGAGTGGCTGCAGTGAAGAGTAAGTATATGTGTGAATGACTGTATGGGTGAGTGACCAGATGTGTCATTGCTTGTTCAGTTGTGTGAATGGGTATGTAAGTGGTTGTGGGGGGTGTGAGTGCTTGCATGGGTAAGTGAGTGGGTGTGTGAGTGAGTGACTGTGTAGTTAAATTAAGTGGGTGTGTGAGTAGCTGTATAGGTGAGGACTGGTTGTATCAGTGATTAAATGGGTGAGTGAGTGAATGTTGTGTGAGTGGCTGTACAATTGAGTGAGTGGTATGTGAGTGCCTCAGTGGAGGAGTAAGTGGGTATGTGAGTACTGGTTTGGGTCTCTGAATGGTTATATGAGGGGTTGTGTGGGAGTGTGTGTGTACAAGAGGTTGTATGGGGATGTCAGTGGGTGTGTGAGTGGTTTGGTGGATGATGTCATCAGTAATGTCATTGACTACGAGATATGTAATATGTGAGGTCATAAGCAGTGCATTGCGGGTGCGTAAGTTATAATTAGCTCAGGTGAGTATGACTGCCGAATTTCACTTATTTTGTACGAGTGAAATCTGAGGCTAACCATAACTTCCCAGTAACCTTTGGTTTTGTCACTGAATTTCTGAGGCAATTTTAATTCTATTTCATAGCTGTAACGATCCTGTAACCTTTGTTTCTGCAAGTGAATTTGTAAGTTTTTTCCAATTCTATTTTCTTTTTTATTTCTGTAATATTTTTATTAAAGATTATATTTACATGGAGCATACATATACATGGGGAGAAGAAGATGAAGAGAAGAAAGGAAAAAAAGAGCCGCCCCGGATGGGGGGGGGGGGGTTCTTCATGACCACAGTCTTTCTTGGCGTTAGTCCATTCGGTCTCATTTCCCCTTGGTGTTGGTCCTTTTGTTCCTCCGTCCCCCCTCATTCCGATTGTTGTCGCTGTTACATCCTTCCCCCGATCGTAGCAGAAAAGAGAGAGAAGGAGAGAGAGTAGGAGAGTGAGAAGCGCAGGATCGTTACAGGTCTTGTGATGTGTCTACTACCGGGTGGGTGATGTGCATGTGGCGATTTTCAGACTGTGTTCCCTGGTTGTGTTGTCTATGGGGGTTTGTGCGAGGAAAGATAGTTGTCTAGAGACACCCACATGTTTGATTGTCTGTGCGTCTTCGGTGTGTGCTTCGCCGTTATGGTGTCCGCCCCCCTCAGGAAGGTGACCCAGCTGAACCAGGCCTTGAACGTGGCCTTCCCTGTGTCCTTCCAGTTGTACAGTACCGTTTTGACCGCTGCTGTTAGCAGCAGGTCAATCAGGTCTCTGTCTTCTTTTGCTGTGATTGAGGGAGACATGAACCCTATTGCTAGGCTATGAAAGTCTAGTTGTAGTGTGGCCCCTGTGATGTCATTTATCATTGTGCCAATCATTTCCCAGAACTTCCTGACTTTGGTGCAGTGAAAGATGAGGTGTGCCAGATCCCCCGTTTGTTTGTTGCAGTTCCAGCAGGAATCGCTCTCGCATATTCCTATGGAGGCTAGGCGGGCGGGGTCCAGTATGCCTTGTGTATCAGCCAGAATTTGGTCTGGTCTAGTGTTGTTGTTACTTTATTTCTTGACGTGGATCTCCAGATGTCAGCCTTCTCTTCTTCGCTCAGCTCCCTACCCGCTAGTGCTCCCCAGTAGGACATGACCTTGTTGTTGAGTTTGGTGGATTTGGGGCTCAGGGCCTTGTAGAGGTGTGCTATTTAGTGCCCTAGTTTGTTGAGATTCATGGCGTATTGCAGGATTGTCGGTGTTTTTCTATTCAGGTCTGCCTTCCCTAGTGCTACCTTTATTTTTAGGAAGTTGTACAATTCAATGCTGTCCATTCCGTGTTTCTCTTTGAACGTGTCAAAAGTGGTGTGTGTGCCCTGCTTATGAAGGTGGCTTATTGTGGATATGCCATGTCTGTACCATGAGTGCATGTCCAGTATTTTGTCTCTGTACTTAATTCTAGGATTGTGCCATATGGACTCCATCTCAGTGCCCTTTATACTTGTGCCTAGTAGTCTGTCTACGTTTAGGAGGGCTTTCCTGGTGCGTCTTAGGATGGGGTTGTGCTTGATGCCAGGGTGCCGGATTGCTGTTAGAAGTGCGACGGGTTCCATGCCACCCAGTAGTCCTCTTTCTAATGTGAGCCAGGCCGGGGTGTATTCTTGTTTGGGGGTGAGCCAGTATAGTCCCTGTTTTGCTATGCATGCTGTGTGGAATGTTTTGAAATTTGTTATGTTTAGGCCTCCTAACTCTTTTGTTAGTCTTAGTTTCTGTAAGCTAATTCTGGGCTTTTTCCCCTTCCATAGGAAGGTGTTGAGCAATTTATCCAATTTTTTATGGAAGTCATCCATGATGACCAGCGGCAGCATGTTGAGCATTTAGTTCACTATCGGTGTAAGCATCATTTTGATCGTCTCTACCCTTCCCCACCAGGTGGTGAATTTGGGTGACCATTCTTCTACTCTATCCTTGATCTTGCGGAGTATGGCCTGTTAGTTCTGGTCTAGTGTTGACCTGAGGTCCCTCTCGAAAAGGAGGCCTAGGTATTTGATGGCTTTTCTCTGCCACGTCAGCCCCGATGTGCCCAGTGCTGACCTTGTGGTGTGGACGTTTAGGGGTTTGCACTCTGATTTTTCCCTATTTAGCTTGTATCCCGAGGCTTGTGCATATTGCTCTATGGTATCCATCAGGGCTTTGATTGATTCCTCTGGATTTTCAGTAATGATTAGCACATCCGCCAGTTTGAAAGTTTCCCCCTCCACTGGTATCCCCGCTATGTTGGTGTTGGTTCTTATCATACTTAGGAGTGGTTCTATTGCTAGGAGGAACAGGGCTGGAGATAGTGGGCACCCTTGTCGCGTTCCCCGTTCCAGGCGAAGTTGGTCAGATGTCCCTCTGTTGACTACTACTCGCACTTTGGGTTCGTTGTAGAGGGCCAGGACCATCTTCCTGTAGTTGGGGCCCAGCCCAAATTTTTGCATGCACTGATCTAGGAACGGCCAGGAAACTCTATTGAATGCTTTCTCTGCATCAAGGGCTATCATTACTGCCGCATTGCCGCTTTTGGAAGAGTGGTTTATTATGTGGCATAGCAACCTTGTGTTGTCATGGGGCATGCGGTTTTTAAGATAACCTACTTGCGAGCAGTGTATGAGCTTGGGTAGGTGTGCGTTGAGCCTAGTTGCAAGGATCTTAGCATAGATTTTGCAGTCCACATTTATAAGTGAGATTGGTCTATAGTTTTTTGCCTGCTGTGTGTATTTGCCTTCTTTTGGAATAACTATTATGTTGGCCTCTGCCATGGATGGTGTCATGCGCCCATTTTGCACACAGGTCGCGAAGACTTCTGTCATTGTAGGCTTAAGTATGTGGAGGTACTGTTTGTAGAAACCGGCTGTAAAACCGTCTGGCCCTGGTGCTTTGTTGTCTTTGAGACTGGCTGTGGCTCGCCCTATTTCGTCTCCCGTGATTTGTAAGTCAAGCACCTCTCGTTCGGTGGCTGTTAGAGTTGGTGTGGATATTCGTTCTAGGAGTTCTTTGCCTCCGTCGTCTCTTAGGGTAGTGTCTTTTTTATAGAGTTGTTCATAGAAATCTTTGAACACTCTGAGTATCTCTTTGTTTGCGGTCTGGGATTTGTCATTTCCGTCCTTGACGGCTGCTATTGAGTGTTGTCTCTGTTTGCACTTGAGGTAGGATGCGAGATTTTTGCCTGCCCTGTTTGCTGTACATAGGTTGATGGCTTTGTACTTGTTTATCTATGTCCCTGCTCTGTCACTGAGGATTCTGTTCAGCTCATACTTCCGTTTGGTTAATGTTGTGAGGGTGTTCCTATCCTCCCTGTTCGCTATATGCCCTGCCTCTAAGTGTTTGATTTCTTTCTCAAGGTCTCCGATCTTTTTGTTCCTCTCTTTGTTCAGCCTGCCTTTGATGGCGAGTATTGTCCCCCTGATCGTGGCTTTTAGTGCGTCCCATAGTGCATTCCTGTCTGTGTAGGAGTGTCATTGATGGCTAGATATTCTCTTATTGCTGTCTCTATTTCTGCCTTTGCTGTTATGTTTCTGAGCAGGGAGTCATCGAACCTCCATCTGCGTGTTGGCTTCTCGTTATGTTTCCCTGACAGCACTAGGCTGATGTGTGAGTGGTCTGAAATTGTTCGTATCCCTATCTCTGTGTGGTCAATGAGGTGGGTGTGTGTGTCTGATATCAGGATGTAGTCTATTCTGCTGTAGGAGTTGTGGGAGTTTGAGTAAAACGTGTACTCCCTGCCATCCGGGTTTTGGATCGCCATGGGTCCTTGAGATCTAGTTTGCTGCAAAGGTTCCTTAGGATGTTGCTCTTTTGCGATGTTTGGCCTAATCTGTGTGGGTGCCTGTCGATGGCCGGGTCAAGAACTTGGTTCATGTCCCCGGCTACCACTAGAAGCTCCCCCACTGGTAACGTGTTTAGTTGCTCTCCCACTCTGTCCCAGAAGGGCCTGTCCTCGGTGTTAGGGCCATAGATGTTGGCCACGTGTACTGCTTCTTCTCCTCTCGTCATACTGGTCACTAGCATTCTGCCCTCCTCGTCCGCCTGTGAGCTACACAGTACTAACTTTGATTTCTTGCTTACTATTGTTACCACCCCGTTCTTTTTGTTCTGTGCTGGTGATCCTATAACTTCGCTTATCCAGCTAGCTTTGAGTCGCCCTATGTCCTCAGCCTCCAGCCTTGTTTCTTGTAGTACATATATGTCGTTTTTCATTTTCGCCAGGTAGTCTAGGACTTTCCTTCTTTTCACCGGGTGATTCAGGCCTTTTACGTTCAGGGACACTACCTTGATGTCTGTGCTTAGTTGGGTTTGGTTGTTATGTGTCATTTGCTGTTTTGTGCACCCGGCGTTGTGTATGGCCCTGTTCTGTGTGCTTCCTTTCCTGGGCTCTTCTCTTTCCCTCAGTTTTGTGTGGTTGTCTGTTCTCACCTCTGCGCTGACCTCTCCTGATGTAACGAGTGGTTGATAGATAGATAGAAAGATAGAAGAAAGGAAATAGATTTACCCCATGCATGTGCACCCCGTGTCCCCCTCCCCCACGTGCCCCCCTCCCCTCCCCCTCCCCTTACTTGCTGAGTGGGAGTGCGACAACAAAGTTCCTTTTGCTCCGCATGCTCCCTGAGGTTCTGTTGACGGTTCTTCCGTTATTCATGGTGTTCTTCTAAAATGGGCTGTGGGTTCTCATGTCTTTTCTGGAATACGGTTCGTTTCCAAACGGTTTTCACTGTCTGCGAGGTAGGTCGTTGTAGCCTGTCCACAATCCTTTCTTTGTGTTAAGGGCTTGTGAGTTAGCTGTACCCCATTGTTTATCATTCTTTGTTGCTCCATTGATATTTCTTGGTTAAGGAGGCTTGCTGCGTGTTGCCGTTCCTTGGCCATAGGTCAAAGATCATGGCTTGACGTTTTTTGTAGGGGCCCTGTGTCTTGAGGTAGATATCGGTGAGGTAGGTTTTATTAGTGAGGCAGTACTGTGTGTAGATGTGCACAAGCTTTCGGCCTTATTCCAATTTGTCCGCCTCGTGCAGTGAGGCTCTTCTCTTTACTACTGACAGGTTTTTCGTCTCCATCTCCTCTGTTGGCTGCTCTCGTAGGTACTTCCTCAGATCCTCTGGCTCTTCAAAAAACAGAGATCGCCAGATGTCTGTAACCTTGAAGCGTGAGGGGCCTGCGAAACTGAAGTTGAGGTTCCTTTTGCGTAGGGTGTCTCTCATGGCTAGAAAGCCCTTTCTGATCTCCACAGTTGGCTTGGAGTAGTCCTGTGTTAGCACTATCTTGCTGCTCGCCCAGGTTAGGTTTTGGTTTCTCCGGGCAAATGCGAAGATAGCGTCGGTATGCTCAGCTCTGAGTGGGCAGTAGATTATCGGTCTGGGGCCCTTCCCTAGTGCCGGTTTGCCTGCTGGCACCCGATAGGCTTTATTGACCTCGAACTGTTTGTTAAAATTCAGGCCTGTTAGTTTTGGGAGCACTTCCTCTAACATGGCTGAGCAGGATCCCGCCTTGTCTTCTGTTCCTTCTGGCATACCCAGTATTCTTATGTTGCCCCTTCTGGCTCGGTCGTCCTGTTCAGTCAGTTGTTTTTGTAAGGCTTTAGTGATCTTTGAGCACACCTCTGTGGTTTTGGTGTTGTTACTCATTGCATCTTCCAGTTCACTTATTCTCCCCTTAGCGACTTCAATCCTTGTGTTGGTGTTGTGTTGATCAGCTCGTATCGCAGCTAGCTCCAGTTGCATATTGTCAATTGTGACTTTAGTTTCTTTCGCCACGTCTTTTACCTCGTTAATCTTCCTTAGGATTGTCTCTAGGCTTGCTGTTTCACCTTTCAGCTTCATAGGCGATTCTGGGTTCTCTTTCCTCAGTATTTTTTGGTCGCCTGCAGGTTTCCCTTCTTGTCCGGACATCGTGCCAATCCCTCTTCTCACTTGCACGCTGCCTAGCCTGCCTTCTTTTTGCATTTCTGCTAGTACCTTGGCTGGTGCGGGTCTTGGAGCTGGGGCGGAGGTCTTCGTACTGTTTGTTCGAAACCGGCTTGGTTCTCTAATGGACCGGGTCCTTGTTTTTGATTTAGCCCCTGCCAGCGGTTGCTTTGTCTCGTTCGCCTACCCTCGGGCCTGGCTCTCACTGCCTCAAGTGTCGAGTGTGCCTTGAGTCCTGGGATCCTGCTATGTTTGGTGGCGTCCTTGTCTTTATGCCGTAGGCCTTGGTTTGGGTTGCAGGCGTCGCAGGTCTGGTCTGACTCTTCTGTGTTGTTTGCTTGCTCCCTGCTTGGTTCATACTCTGCTGCCAAAAGATCAGGAGTATCAGCGGCTGGTTATTGGGTAATGCCGTTGCTTGACTCGCTGCCCCACCTCGCGACTGCACCTCTCGCCGCGTCTTGCTTCCGGCCTCTTCCTTCGTGCCTCCTGGCTTGTGACGCGCAGTCCCAGTCCCCTTTGTGTCTCCGCGTTTCTTTTACGGTGGCGCTGTCTCAGGGATTCTCGGGCCGCACACCACTCGGTGCCTCCTCACTTCCGTTCTACTGCTTCCTCCGTGGTCAGGAGTCACTTCCGGTAATGGCGGCACCCAGGTGGTCTGGTCTGGCTCTTCTGTGTTGTTTGCTTGCTCCCTGCTTGACTCGTACTCTGCCGCCAAAAGATCAGGAGTATCAGCGGCTTGTTATTGGGTAGTGCCGTTGCTTGACTTGGTGCCCCTCCTCGCGGCTGCACCTCGTCTTGCTTCCGGCCTCTTCCTTCATGCCTCCTGACTTGTGATGCGCAGTCCCAGTCCCCTTTGTGTCTCCGCGTTTCCTTTACGCTGGCGCTATCACAGGGATCCTCGGGCCGTACACCACTCGGTGCTTTCCACTTCCGTTCTACTGCATCCGCCGTGGTCAGGAGTCACTTCCGGTAATGGCGGCGCCCAGGGAGAGGTTTCACTTTCTGTTCCGCCTCCGGCCATTTTATTTACCGCTACTGCCACTTCCGTGGATACAAGAGCTCTCCGATCGACGTTAGGGGATAGGGCGTGTGCTCCGGTTACCTCAGTGCGCTTCCATCCCTGCTCGAATTATTTTGCACTCTGCACGGTGACCTCTTGTCACCTTGTGGTCCCTCCGCTAGCTTGCGGTGGTTCCCCCATGTCTCTTTTCTCCTGGCTTGCCCTTTGGTTGCTCGTTTACGATGGGTGTGGGTTAGCGGTGCTAGCTCGTCTCGTACCTTCGGGGTTGCAGGGTTTCCTCCTTCCCCTACGAGCTGATGGTCGCCATTTTGTCTTCTCTCCGTGCTGCAGGCAGGAGGGGATTTGCTCTTTATTTTCTTCAAGAAATCACTTGCTAGCCGCTACCCTCGAAGCCCCAACGTCTTAATTTCTTTCTTAATGTCAGAACCGTCACGTTTGGCTGTTGAAAATCCGCTTTCGTTGCCTCAGGGCATCGGAGCTGACGGACCTAGACGACGGTCTCCATTGCCGTCCAAGCCACGCCCCCCAATTCTATTTTCTAACTATAACATCCCTATTCTATGGTCATGCTATGTTTTTTTTAACTAGTAGTCACGTTTGTAGAATGGTTGAGAAAGGTGGCCCAGCCTCCGACCACCTCTCAGAAATCCTGCTATATCGGACTTACTGGAGGTAACAGGAGTGTCATATAGCTCCTGTATATCCTTATATCGTGTTAAGTTAGCATAGGTACATTTGAGGTTTAAACGCCATTTTTCTTTCTTGCAACTTCTGCACACGACACTTAATTGTTGACTTAGCTTTCAACCTAGTCGTTTGCCGTGGTGTATGTGAGAATAATATGTTATTGCTCTGATATCAGCTTTGCTTAATAAACTATGTCTGCACGAAGAGTGCTGAAGTTTCAGGAACAACACGATATGGAATTGTTATGAGGTCTGATCTCCACGCCTTCATAGTCATAACACAAGTGCAGCCTTTGCCAACTCTGGCTTCAGGCGGGATTGATATTGCTTTGCACGAGGCACATAGAACACACTTGATGCGGTGCACATGCAGAGAGAGCTGGTGTATGCTGATGTGATTCCTTCATGCTAGAACACTAAGGTATGGGCCCGCCCTAAAACAACCCAAAGAGACCTTCTTAGCTAATAATATAATATATGTGTTAGGGTGGGTGAGATATAAGTGTTGTTAACTCTTATTCATTACAGTATGTTAAAATGCTGTCACCATTCGCTTTTTATGTCTTAGTAACTATGCTGGTAATTTTGCTACTGATAATAAGTATACTTGTATTATCTAAGATACTGCGCCTGAGAAGACAGCATTAGTAAATAAACATTTCAAATGCACATGTGTCTTTTTTACTCCATGTTCTGGTTTGTAATGATAATATAACGAAAGAGTGTTTATGAGTTCCACGTACCCTGAGGTACAGTAAGTTCATGTTCTGGTTTGTCTAAACATTGGGAGTTTGATATGTCCAATGAGACACTGTAGCTAGCTCGGTAAGGGGTGAGTTGGGTACTAAGGTGTGTTTTGGGTCACCCTAATTCGCCGAGGTTCCACTCCTCTGTGCACAGTTCTGTGTGAGAACAGAAACCCTGCGACATGGCGCCCAACGGTTTCGGTGGTCTTATATCATGACACTCGAGTAGTATATCGTTCATACCTTAACCCCTTCACCTTCTTTTCCGGAAAGCGGGGTGTCGGTGAAACCTACCTATTTTTTGAAATAGGTCTTATTCAAGCTTGATTCTTTCTTAAACGGTTTCTTTGAATTACTACCCAGTTGTGCTACAAAGTATTCTTTGTATTTTCTTGTTTCCAGTGTTGTCATGGCGGCGGTAGCCATTGCGCAGCATAGTCGCGTGGCGGTGCGCAACCATCTTCAGACGTACCAAGTACCGGTAGATGGGATGGCTGTGATTTTCGTGGTGTGTGCAGATCCGGCGTTCCCTTTCGAGTTGTTTTACTCTTGGGTTACGTTTCCGGCTGTGGACGCAACTTCTGGTTTGTTCCACTCCTACACCGCCTCAGCTGTCCCGGCTGAGTATACACCGTACAGGGCATTGGAAATACCTATTGATCATTGGCAGCATCGAGTTTGGTTTGATGGCGCCCTCCCCCACTCTTTGTCCGCTGCGAGGTTAGGTCCACTCTCAATTCCAGGTACAAATTGGCCTGCGTTGGGTGGTTTTACCCCGCACCCGAATCACGGCGCTTGTACCCTGCAGGAAATTCGTAGGCTACATGTTGTTTCCATTTCCGTGATTCGAGCATTAGTGCAATACATCGGTCGCCACCTGCCTGGTGGTCCCCAGGGGGGTGCGGCCGTTCCCATGGATCGAGGCGGTATGCGTCTCAATCCAGTGATGGTAAATTCGGTTTTTGGTGCACGTCCAGTTGACAACGATGACTTCCCGTTCTGGCTAGCAGAGAAGTTTGATCAACTGGAGGCGGTTTTTCCGAATTCTACTCCTGCTGATAAGCATAGAATGTTGACGATTACTTTACCAAAGGATTTAACTCCTGAACTTGTTGACTGTGAAAGCTGGGGAAAAACATTTGCGGCCGTTTATACGAGGTGCTTCGGCACCCCGTCTATGAATGCCCTGCCTGACATCATTAAACGTGTTCAGAATGATCACGGTCCAGAGGCAGCGGTTGAATTGGGTATGCGCCTGTGTGGTTCTTTTGAGATTGTAAGTGATCTCATACTCTCCGATGTTAAAGGAGAAGCTGTGAACTTTCAGGTGTCGAACGCTTTGGCTGCTCTGCCCGATGCCGATAAACCCCGTCAGTTAGCAAAGATTGTTGTGGCCGCTTATAAGACAATTGGCCGCACAAGTAGAGGTCTGAAATATTTTACAGTAAAGGAGAAAAAACAACCTCAGGGACAATCTGCAGTTGCAGATGTCCGGCCTAAGTCCAAAAAACAGAATTGGCCTAAAAAACAGACACAGGGGAAGCAATATAAGCAGACTCAGGATTCTTTTCCTGCACTACAGACTCCTGCGCCGACAGAGAAAGTTTATGATTTGCACGATCGCGCGATGATTAAATCACCTGATCGATTTCAGGGTTCTGATCAATGCTCTCCTCGTTCCTTTCAGGAAACATCGGCCCCGAAGACCGGTGGAAGAGGGGGTGGACGTGGACGTGGTGGCCAACAAGGACGTGGTCAGTCCCGCCAAACGGACGGCGCGGTGAAGCAGGAGGATTCTACGCCTAAGAGACCGCAGTTTGCGAAAAAGAAAGTCGCAGCCTTAACAGCGCATCGATATGCCAGCACTTCAGCCTCCCCCCAGAGCAACCGGCCAGTTCAGGGCGCTCTTGCCGGGACAGCGAAGGGAAACGGCGGCGGCCATTTTGGGTAGGGCTAGTGACTATAAAAAGAGTAGAAGGACTCCGTTCGCGAGATACTATGCCATTTGATGCCTGAGGCTTGAGCCGGGCAGATGCTTTGACTTGAATTTTAAAAATCTTTTAAATACTTTGTGGAATACCACCTCCTTTGTGTCCTTTCTCCCCCCTGCACAGCGCGCGGATTTAACGCAGCGCGTGTCTCCACTTATAGAGGGTGGAGGCATAATCTCATTTAATTTTAAAAATTACCTCCTGAATTCCCCCGAATCCCGCGCTGCACGGACAGCACTTCAGCCTCCCCCCAGAGCAACCGGCCAGTTCAGGGCGCTCTTGCCGGGACAGCGAAGGGAAACGGCAGCGGCCATTTTGGGTAGGGCTAGTGACTATAAAAATAGACGGCTATGACTCCGCGCAGCGGACGCGCTCAGCGGGCACGCCGCATTCACGCCGGAGTCACGCCAGAGTCCAGCCCGTCTGCGCCCGTCCGCGCACAGGCCGGGCGCCGGGCCAGGGACCCCGTAAAAAATGTCATACCCAGGCGCTATGATAGACAAGACCTGCTGGCCTTACAAACAAAGCCCTGTTGTGACTCAAACAATTTTGATCCCTCACACTGGGCAGGACCAGTGATCTGCCAGGCCTGCCGCCACACTTTTCTGTGGTCCCAGGTTTCGGCCTTCTCAACACCCCAAGATAGCTTTAAAGCTGCCCTAATTAATGCCAGATCTGTACCGAGGCATGCCCAGCATATCCAGGACCTATTGATTGATGACAACTTAGATTGTCTCTTCATTACGGAGACATGGCTTAAACCGTGGTGCACCCCTGATGTGGTTCATGCCCTGCCCCCTGGATATGGTATACAAAGAGTAGATAGAGAGAATGAACAACGTGGTGGAGGAGTGGCCATCATATATAGGGACTCCCTCAGCTGCTCGACGGTACCACTGCAAGAGTTGACAGATGCAGAAGGGATGGGTTTTATAATTAAAATCAATGACAACTTCTCCTTCTCGGGGGCTTTGATCTACCGCCCACCAGGACCCTGTGTGGGTTTCCTGAGTAACATAGGAGAGGTGCTCAGCCCATTGATACTTAGGTATTCTAATTTCACTCTGATGGGTGACATAAACATCCACCTTGAGTCAACTACCGATACTTCTGCCGCCTCCTATCGGGAAACCATGGAGGTCATGGGTCTGACTATCCTAGACACCCTAGCCACCCATGAGGCAGGGCATACAATAGATTGCATTGCCACCAACCTAGATGCTTTGACAACTTACCCCCTTAGACCCCAAATATGGACTGACCATATGCTGATTCCTTTTACGTTCCCTCTTATGTCCTACCGAGAAAACGATTTTAAAAAGGAACACAGCATGGTCACAAGGGATGAATGGAAAACGATATTGTCCCACCCAGAACTGATAACCATAGCCAGGAACTGTAGACCCCAGCTGGTAGTACCTGCTAATCCCATCAGCTTCAGAACATGGATGAATGATCTGAAAGGCACAGTTGGGCAGGAAAAAAATAGAATGAGGCAGGGTAGAAAGAAAACATCTGCACCCTAGTTCGATCGAGCTCTCAAAGACAAACAAGGAGAGCTCAGAAGAGCTGAAAGAAGCTGGCGGAAAAATTATTCTAGCCTAGAACGCAGCAAATACAAAAGGATAAAAAATGCCTATCATGCGCTGATCAAACAAGCAAAAAAAAGGTACTTCTCGCTGGCAATAGAAACAGCCAGCAGCAAACAAAAGGAAATATTCAAAATTGTTAACGGCTTTAACAAACCCAAATGTTTAGCGCAGGATATCCCGCCCTCGCAGGCACTCTGTGATAACATCGCAGATTTCTTTGAGGGAAAAGTACAGGGGCTGACGAAGGACTTTGATGTTCCTATATTAGAGCCCAGAATAGAGGAGGATATAGTGAGGCAAGGAGCCATGCAGCTGAAAACTTTCCTTCCAGTTAGCCTGGAGGAGACCAAAAGAGGAATTCTGGCAACAAAATCTGGATCCCCCTTTGACCCCTGTCCAGTTAGACTCTTACACCTCATTGTGGACATCGCCAATCCAATAATAAATGCCATTGTCAACACCTCACTGTCCACAGCCAAAGTCCCCCTTGAATGGAAAATGGCGGCGGTGAAACCACTGCAAAAAAAACAACTCCCCGACCCCACTACATTGTCGAACCTACGACCCATCTCACTACTTCCGGCCCTGTGTAAAGTTACAGAGTCAATTGTAAATAAACAACTTACTCGTTTCTTGGAAGAGAGTGAGGCATGGCACCCTAACCAGGCAGGTTTCAGGGTCCAACATTCCACCGAATCGGCCCTCCTGTTCACCACAGAAACTATCCGCTCAGCCCTAGACCAAGGTAAGAAGGCCGTCCTGATTTTATTAGACCTATCGGCGGCCTTCGACACGGTCTCACATGCCATCTTAGTAGACCGGCTAATAACATCTGGCGTCACAGGGACAGTGCTTGAGTGGATAAGAAACTTTTTAAGTGACAGGAGGCAAGTGGTGACCCTGGGGGAATTCTGTTCCAGTGAAAAAGCGCTGTTGACGGGAGTCCCGCAGGGTTCGAGCCTGAGCCCGACCCTGTTTAATGTTTATACCGCACCCCTGATAAAATTGATTTCGTCATTTGGCATAGATGCCATAGCCTATGCCGATGACACACAACTTATCCTGGTAATGGATAAGGATAACCAAGCCTGGGAGGAAAATCTCAAAGGTTGCCTAACGGCCACCTTCGAATGGATGCGTCTAAACCATCTGAAATGCAACACAGGCAAAACAGAGATCATGCCTATAGGCCCAAATAATGAGTTTATCCCTCGATTATGGTGGCCAGAAAAAGCTGAAATACCACCTCATATAACCAACGTGGCCCGCAATCTGGGGGTGCATTTTGACTCTGACCTGTCTTTTAGACAACAAGCGGCTAGAGTGGCAGGCATGTGCTTTGGGGTAATAAAGGGACTGAGAAAGTTCTTTGATCTTTTGCCCTTTGAAGCAAGGAAAACAGTTACGGTTGCACTAGTAACATCACGCATCGATTACTGTAATAGCCTCTACGCTGGCACAAATAAAGCTGTCACACACAAACTTCAGATGGTGCAACATGCAGCTGCGAGGTTGGTTTTAAAGTGGCCGAAAAGATCATCTGCAACCAAAGCCCTTAAGGCATTACACTGGCTGCCTATTATAAAAAGGGTCTTGTTTAAAGTACTCTTAATTACTTTTAGAGCTGTCTACAACTCAGGCCCATCCTACCTGAGGAAAAAATTCAGCAGATACTGCCCAACCAGAGCACTGCGTTCTTCAACGGCCAACCTGCTTACTGTCCCAAGTTTCAGACTTAAAACTCGAGGGGGTAAATCCCTGGCGGTTCTGGGAGCAAAAGCCTGGAATACTCTTCCCCCCCAGTTGAGATCACTGGATAAAGAAATAGATTTCCGTAAACACCTAAAAACCTGGATCTTTAATCTACAAGACACGACTGTCCAAAGCCTAGTGTAATTCGGGTCTCGGTCAAGTAAGCATAGGAACTACCTAACATCTGGTGGTCCTTTCCGGGCGCCTAGATGCTCCTTGGAGCGATTGTCGCGCGTTATAAATTGGTATTTACATTACATTACATTACATAGTGAGAACGCGGCTTCGGAATCTGACGTGGGCTCTGACCTTGCTGGACAGCGCGGCGGAGATAACCCTAGTCAGAGAGGCGCTGCGTCCATTACTGAGGGTGACAGCGACTGATGTCTACGTTGTGATAGAAACAGCGGATACGAGACTTGCTCCCCCTGAACGACTTTATGAAATTGTCCTGTTAATTGAAGGTGACATACAGCGTACCGTTAAAGGTGTATTTTGGGAAAATCTGTCTTCTACATATGATATTTTACTTTCGGAGGCTAACTGGCCCCCACCTTTTGTGCTCGCGGCGCCGCGAGGGGAGGAGGTGATCCTCCCCAGTTTCGCGAACACTGTCTCGAAAGAGCATGCGCAGCATTTTGCAGAAGAGTGGGCTCGGGCTCTCGCGCCGGCTCTGTACCGTAACCAATGTGGTTGGGATAAATTGTCGCCTTGCCACGAAATTCCGTTGCGGTCTCAGCCGCAGCCTCAACCTCAATATCCCATTAGGCGTGAAGCAAAATCTTCCGTCGCGGAAATCCTTGAACAATTGGAATATCAGGGAGTTATTGAAACGTGTGTGTCACCGATGAATAATCCCCTTTTTACTGTGAACAAACCTGACGGATCGTATCGTTTGGTTTTGGATTACCGGCATTTGAACTCGCATTGCCGTAACTGTGCAGTACAGAATACTCAAGGCTCTGCCCTTGTGGATAGTCTCGTGCGTAAGCGTTTCAAGACAACGCTTGACATATCCAACGGTTTTTATGCCCACAGATTGGACAGCTTTAGCTCCCAATGGACCAGTTTTACGAGCGCTGGAGTCCAAAAACAATTCCGGCGTCTGCCAATGGGCTATAAGAATAGTCCTGGTATATTTACCGCTCGTATTGTCTCTATACTGGAGGCACTCGACCCTGATGCTTTTTCGTATGTGGATGACATTTATCTCACGGACGACAATATTTGGGAGCATCTGTGTCGTGTAAATTCTGTTATTTGCAACTTCGCTGACATGGGTTACAAATTTAACTTTGCAAAATCGCACATTGCTGAACACACAGTGTTGTTTTTGGGCTATGAGCTCAACAATGAAGGTAGAGGTTTGGCTCCTCACTTCTTAGAGAAGTACGCACAATTGCGCGCTCCTACAACACTGAAAAAATTACAATCTTTACTGGGCTTTTTGAATTTCGGAAGGACATACATTCCGGAATATGCCCAGCGTATCAAGCCGTTGTATGCATTAATACAACCTACTTTCTCAAAATCATGCTGACTGCCTGAGCATTCAGCCATTTTGCAATCCTTGCAGGCTGATCTGCTCGCTTCTAAATATTTACTGACTCGTGATAACCACACCAACCTGGTGATAAGAATAGTTCCAGGGGCGGTGGGTTTCACCTACCTGACTTTTAATGAAGGTGACACAGTGCCTATTGCTTACAAGTCACACTTGTACACTTCGGCTGAATTGCGGTTTCCCACTGTGGAGAAAATTTTAACTGCTGTACAGATGGCGATTCTTAAAGAACGAGCTCTGTCACAGGGGAAGCGCATGTTAGTGGTAACACCCTGTCCTCATTTGGAGGCAGTCACGAAAGCCAGTGTACCGAATTCTAAAGCTTTGCACCCACGGTGGATTCAATGGGCAGCGTCATTGACGTCCACGGATGTCACGTTTATTTTTGACGCCTCTTTACGGTCGCAAGAGTACTTGCAGTATGAGTTCGTTCATCCTGCTCCTCTGGCTATGCGACCTTTGGAGGACTTCCATTGCATCATTTACACTGATGGGTCGGCGCAGGTTGCGCATGGCTCTAAACATGCCTACGTTTCCGCATGCGCTATTGTGGTTGGTGCTATGTTGAACGATGAATTCATTTCCAGGGAGGTACACACGTTGCCCCTGGGCGATTGCACTGCACAATTAGCTGAGCTTCGTGCTCTTTTACTAGCGTTGGAGTACGCAGATCCAAGTGTTACTACTCTGATTGTAAGTGATTCTTACTACTGTGTCCAGTCTTACAATGAAAACTTGTTCTTTTGGATTCAAAATGATTTTCATGATTCCAAGGGTAGCACAATAAAACACAAAATGATCTGGGTTCGAGTGGCAGAGCTTAAAGCTATGTTGCCTCTCGTTTATGTGATTCATACTCTCGGTCATCAGCGCGTAGGAGTTCACGCTGTTGGCAACTCGCTTGCTGATGAAGCAGCGAAATCAGCAGTATCTACATACTTAGTTGCAGCGGTTACTAGGTCAAAAACCAAGATTGATAGCGACATCTTGGCAGCAGTTGCTGCCTCTGAGAAGGGAAGTAAGCATCCTGCGGGATTCCCTTCGAAGTACAAATACCACTTAAGTCCCGAAAAGGTTCCTTTTGTGACAATTCCTGACGTTGGGGAACGGCTGATTCCCAACTCGGATCGCAGAGCAGACTTGATTACAGCGGCACATGAAGGTGTGGCGTCTGCGCATGCGGGCGTCTCGGCCACTGTGACTCAATTACAACAACGTTTCTGGTGGCGGGGACTGTACAAACAGACGCGTGATTATGTCCTTCTTTGTGACATATGCCAGCAGATTAAACCTTCAACTGCTACGCGTCCGCCACAGACTCAGTTGTACATTTCTAATAAACCGCTAGGTTGTGTTTATTTAGATCACTGCGGTCCTTTTTCATCTGATACTGCGTATAAGTACATCTTAGTAGCAGTTGACTCATGCACACGCTTTGTGTGGGTATGGCCACATCGCAGCGCTGATTCACGGACTGTCATTAGAGATTTGCGTGTCTTTATAGGGATTTTTGCCTGTGGTACCTTCCATTCGGATCAGGGTCCGGCTTTCGCCTCTAAGGCGTATAAGGATGCCATGACTTCGTTGGGGGTCCAAGTCAAGTTTTCGTCTCCCTACAGACCTGAGGGTAACAGTGTAGTTGAGCGAATGAACCGTGATTTAAAGCAATCTTTGACAGCCCGAGTTATAGGCACTGGCAGAAACTGGCTGGCTCACCTCTATGGCGTGCAGCGTGCTCTTAATAATCTCCCTAGAAGGTCTCTGGGTGGGCGGACCCCATACGAAATGCTCTTTGGCATCAAGATGTACGTCCCTGACCTTGACGGTCTAGACTGTGTGGTTCGCGCCACTTCCTTTGACGCAGATGAACATTGCAATGTTTTACAGAATCTACAAAAGACCAGAGACAGTCTTGCAAAGGAACATTTGCCCTCCACGTCGGATGATGCTTTGCAGATCCCGGTAGTAGGCTGGCTACCCCAAGTTGGCGAACTGGTTCGAGAGAAGATCGATAACAAGAAAGAATTTGGTCCTTCCTATCGAGCTCCGGTTCCAGTCCTTGGAGTGAAGGGCACAAGAACAGTCATTTTACCACCACTTCCTGGTCGTAAGGAAAACAGGTTTATTTCAATTGACAATGTCAAGATACACGGAGTGGCCGATTCTTCTTAGCATGACACCGGCTGTTACCTGTCCTTCCATTGTGAGAAATTCAGTTATGCCCACTGCTTCTAATATTGAACCTGAAGTGGCCATCGAATTACCTGCTGTTTCCAGTCCGTTATTAAATAATTTACCCGGAACTAACATTGATGAGATAGACTATACCTACCCCACTGATTTGTCCATGCCTGACCTGCAAGCACGTTTAGCCACGGAATCCAGATTTTCATTTGACTCTGCTTCCCTTGCCTCGAAGAAACCCTCTCGAATTGCAGTTTATGCTAGCCTGTTTAGGAAAAAAAATTTAATACCCCCTTGGACATACATTTGGCTGGTCCTTTTTTCAGTTTACCTTTTTATGTCAATTGGTTTTGTGTTTTATTTTTTTCGAATCATGAATGGACACTATGTCGAGGAGAGAACTTGCATTACTCATCTGAATGGAACTTTGGCCCCGCTTTCCTCGTCCCATTCTACACACAGATTTAAAAGAGACTTGACTTTGGTTAACATCACAGCATGGCCAGTCCTTGATGGAATCGTGTGGGATGCAGTTCGGTTTCAGATTCATGGCCCAACGGAAGTCGTTGATGTCCCTAATGTACTTAGAGTGAATATGGGGGATGTGGTGAAACAAAACATTCGTTCTGATGACTGGGATGTCAATGCTGTAGAAAGTTTATTTTCTGATTTGCAGTACTATGCTGCATTTGATGCTGAGGATTTATATTTAGAATCTGCTAATTATGGTGAATTATTCTGTTACCAATATTATGGCAATCACTTCTTACACAAAACATCATCCAAAAGGGATTCTGTTAACTTTACTCAGTGGGAACATTGCCCAGCGCCTCATCAGGGGAGTTCTGAAACATTTCTGAAAAAGTATACTTACTTCACTGACTTTAATCAGACCAATCCCGAGTCCTTTTATTTTAGGTTTCGAAAAATGCCAATGTCCAAGGTTAGACTTACCGATACTAAATTGTTGTATTCGAAGGCCTTCCTTGATCACTTAGTTACTGGAGGCTATGAGTTGTGGAAGGATACAATAGACCTTAAATCGGTTTGGGGTTCAAGGGCCTGGCAGGTACAAGGCACTGATGCTTTGCACCGTGCATGTCTCATCCCGAATCATATGTTGTTTCTGAATGAAACGATTTCCCAGACCACATGCTTTGGATTGGCTACTTCTAAAAAGTTAAACACTCCTTCTTTCCCGGAATTGGAAGAATATGATGGTTGGGGTAATTTTACTCAGTTGTCCATTAGAGAATTACAGACTCTAATTCTTAATTCTTCCTTTAACATTTCCAGTATGAATCCTAAGGGTTGGCTGCTTTGGCACCGTAGTGCGGATTCTTGCCAACATAGATTTTTGAATTTAACTGACGGTTTTAAAGCTGTTAGATCTGATCCCAGGTTTGGCTTAGGTCATACTGTCACCTCGTATTCTGCAGGCAAATTGTGTCAAAATTGGCTGAAACATTCAACTTTACCTGCGGTTAAGGATCACCTTTCTAAACTAAATGCAGAAGTGGACTTGAATGATTTCATTAAAGGCCCGGCTAGTGGCAGGTCGAAAAGGTGGTTATATGGGGTTTACAATGAAATTTGGAAGCTATCACAGATTGAGGCTGCTACACGCCTTAGGGCTAGTGATCAATCAAATCTTGAGAAAGTGCTTGCAGTTGTTGACAATAGCATTAATGTGCTTTCCTCTAGAATTTACACTTTGGATAATATTGTGTCGTCAGTCGTCGATATTGTACATGATGAAGTGTCAGTATTATACCATGGTCAAAATCAATTACGATCAGTCATGCAGTTTGCATGGACCCTTCAAACTCTGAAAATGGGTAAAGTTCCCTGGGGGTACATGAACGTTTCTTCTTTATTTGCACCGTTTAATGGTTTAATTTGACTGACAAACAACGCTTACTTTCAATGCGTGATGCTTCCTTTTCTATGTTACATATTGAAAGGTTAGAATCTTTACCTTTTTCAGTGGCTGAAGCCACTGCTGCAACGTGGCTTATCCACGGTTTAATAACACTGCCTTTTGCTTTATATAAGTTTTCGAATTGTATGAAATATGTACCCATAGGTCGTTATGAACCTTTAGGTAGCGGTTTCCTTCATGAAGTCTGGTCACTCCCATACACATACAGATGTTTTAAGGATGACCAGGAAGTTTATCTGACTGGGGAGGAGTGCACTGAGACGCCAGATCATTCTTTAATGTGTAGACACATACAGTTACACGGTTCATGCAACAAAGACCGACCGAATATGGCTTGCGTTTTACACGGCACGCCTGTTCCTGCAATCATCCCCACGTTTAAATTATTAGAGAATGGTAGTTATTTGATGCTCAATAATGAAAACTGTTGTGGGTTAATTAAAGGTATAGCTTTCATAGTAACAGTAAGTGAGCGGGTTATTTGCTGCAGAAATGTGCTTTATCCTCCCACGCGTGAACATAGGGAGTCTTCCATCTGGCCACAGATACAAACCTTGGGAGCAGAATTCAGCGGCATGGCAAGAATAAGGGCTCTTTTGTCCCAGAAAGAGGTGGCCTTGAGCTCGGCCCATGAAACTTTCGTGCTTCACATTGCAAACACCCGTACAGAGGTGCAGGCTCTTTTGAATACTGATTTGCCTTTGCATTTCGGAGCGATGGTTCGAACTATCTTTAACGCATCCTCCACAAGGGGCCTTGCACATTTTTTTAAAGTTGTCAGCAGTGGTCTCGTGACTTCATTTGAAAAGATTTTTGGAGTCATCCCTGCTTTCTTCCATTCTATTTTTTCATCCTTGTTTGGAGGGTTCCCATTTTTACTTGCATTAGCAGCTGGCGCGCTAGTGGTTTTTTGTCTCTTTAAATATGGATGTCCTTCCTGTGCAAGACCCCGCACAACAGCTACTGACGCGGTTTCGCAACCGCATGCTTGAATATTATGGCACATTGCCGTTAGCGACATTGAGCACGGCATATGGATTATCTTTTCGATTCTCCTACTTCACCTGTGTCCAGCCTGTATTTCACTGCCTGACCTGTGATTTCCATTGGGCCATTGATTTGTGTCTCTGCGGACCGGTTTCTCCTGACGTCGATTTTAATCAGCTGATGAGTCCTATCATTGCTCACGAGTTGGTTTGTTCTGACGAGAGGATTATGGCCTTAGCAGTGACGCATGGACTAATGGGTCCCTGGGATATATTGTCAGCAGCACAGACTTTCTTGGAACTAAGTTTTCTTGAAAACCCACCGAGCTGTCCTCTGATGGTTATAGAGGATCCAGTGCTGGGAGAACATGTATGTTCCTTTCATCTTTTAAATTGGATGGCTGAACTATTTTCGGATGAGGACAGTGATTTCCTATTGGAGGCAGTTGCTGCTTACTTTTCGTATACAGTTTTATCATAGACACTGCTTCGGACTGACGTGCTGATTTATAGCATTTCATTGATTTTATTGACTTGTTTGTCAAGAAATTTTTGACTTGCCTATTGGCTTGGGCCACGTTATATTTTTGGCCTATTTTTTAGCATTACCTTTTTAAGGTTTAGTTTCGGTTCATGCTCGTTTACTGTTGAGTTCTGCTCTCATGTGATGGCTCTTCTGTTATCATATTTAGTCCGTTCTCGGATCATGGGGGGGTGTCATATAGCTCCTGTATATCCTTATATCGTGTTAAGTTAGCATAGGTACATTTGAGGTTTAAAATCCATTTTTCTTTTTTGCAACTTCTGCACACAACACTTAATTGTTGACTTAGCTTTCAACCTAGTAGTTTGCCGTGGTGTATGTGAGAATAATATGTTATTGCTCTGATATCAGCTTTGCTTAATAAACTATGTCTGCACGAAGAGTGCTGAAGTTTCAGGAACAACACGATATGGAATTGTTATGAGGTCTGATCTCCACGCCTTCATAGTCATAACACAAGTGCAGCCTTTGCCAACTCTGGCTTCAGGCGGGATTGATATTGCTTTGCACGAGGCACATAGAACACACTTGATGCGGTGCACATGCAGAGAGAGCTGGTGTATGCTGATGTGATTCCTTCATGCTAGAACACTAAGGTATGGGCCCGCCCTAAAACAACCCAAAGAGACCTTCTTAGCTAATAATATAATATATGTGTTAGGGTGGGTGAGATATAAGTGTTGTTAACTCTTTTTCATTACAGTATGTTAACATGCTGTCACCATTCGCTTTTTATGTCTTAGTAACTATGCTGGTAATTTTGCTACTGATAATAAGTATACTTGTATTATCTAAGATACTGCGCCTGAGAAGACGGCATTAGTAAATAAACATTTCAAATGTACATGTGTCTTCTTTACTCCATGTTCTGGTTTGTAATGATAATATAACGAAAGAGTGTTCATGAGTTCCACGTACCCTGAGGTACAGTAAGTTCATGTTCTGGTTTGTCTAAACATTGGGAGTTTGATATGTCCAATGAGACACTGTAGCTAGCTCGGTAAGGGGTGAGTTGGGTACTAAGGTGTGTTTTGGGTCACCCTAATTCGCCGAGGTTCCACTCCTCTGTGCACAGTTCTGTGTGAGAACAGAAACCCTGCGACAGGAGGGCTTCTATCCTCCCAAGAACCCTCAGCATGAAATTAGCATTGAAAAAATATTTGAAATTCACTGAAAAAAACATAGATTTCAGGGACGGTATAGTTAGAAATTAGCATTTAAAAAACCTTAGAAATTCACTGAAAACAGCACAGGTTTCACGGACGTTATACTTAGTTGAACATTTCACTCGTACAAAACCAGAGAAATTCGTCCGTTATAGTTAGTTCAGCTAACTATAACTCGCGCCTCCGCAATGCACTGCTGATGACATCACATATTACATCATTCATGACATGGTCAGTGACATCACTGATGACCAACTAACTATAAAGTCTCTGAAACTTATGGTTTTTTTCAGTGAATTTCTAATGTTTTTTTAAATGCTAATTTCTAACTATAATGCTCTTGAAACCTATGGTTTTGTCAGTGAATTTCTAAGGTTTTTTAAATGCTAATTTCTAACTATAACGTCTCTGAAACCTATGGATTGTCAGTTAATTTTAAAGGTTTTTTAAATGATAATTTCTAACTATAACGTCCCTGAAACCTATGGTTTTTTTCAGTGAATTTCAAAAGTTTTTTAAATGCTAATTTCTAACTATAACGTCTCTGAAACCTATGGATTGTCAGTTAATTTTAAAGGTTTTTTAAATGATAATTTCTAACTATAACGTCCCTGAAACCTATGGTTTTTTTCAGTGAATTTCAAAGGTTTTTTAAATGCTTATTTCTAACTATGCCTACAAAGGTAGGACATGTGAAGAAAGGGAAAGAAAAGCGCAGAAAGAAGCAAGACAAATGCAGAAAGAGGCAACAGAAGCCCAGAAAGACGAAGAAAAGTGCAGGAAGAAGCAAGACATGTGCAGAAAGAACCAACAGGGAGTCCCCCGGGACATGGAAATAGTCATCGGACTTCACAGTGGTCTAGGGGGCTCTTCCTAATAGTGCGCCATATTGGAACGACCCCACCACAAGGTATTAACTCATAAGCTACGCCCCCCGTCCACCCTCTCGATTCTCTTACCTAGGTGCAGAATCGGTATGTATACCTCTAACAATTTACCTTGCTCCTCTATTCTATCTCACTTCCCCCTCCTGCCCGAGACCCTGTGGACATGGTACCCCATTCCTACCCAGGCGTCCCCCTAGCCTTCTATTATCCACACAGTTCACGCTAACGGTCCTCATCAAACCCTCCCTTCGCGGCCCCCAAGCTCCATGGATCCCTAGCCTGCTTGAATCCATACACTTTTCGCCAGCGGTCCTCATCCCGCCCTTACCCCTATAACACAACCCCCCTCCTTTCAGCATTTCCTCTACCTCTACCTCTTCCCCTCCCCGCAAAAACATACCCAGCAAGGACCCCTCCTAGGCCAACCAGTCACCCCTAACGCAGTTGCCTGTACTTCTTGGGTCACCCCCCGTCCTCTCAAATAACCCTCTGAAAATGCACTGCCCCCTACGTCACTACACACCCCTACCCACCCGCATCCCTCTACTCAACCACCCATAGTAAAACCTAGCCCACACACACACACGCAAATAAGATGACTAATCCTGACACCCCTGCTTCGGTCCTTACACGCCTCCAGCTCACTCCTCAGACGCATTCCCCTATGTTACCGCCTCCCGCCCTGATAACTACCACATCCGACACCAGATTAGATGAGATCATGTCCACTCTTCACTCAATCAAAGAGGATCTCCGTGTTTTTAAAGCAATGCTTTCGAGACAGCCATGGCTACCTAGTCTCTACAGAACATGGTCACCCAGAAAGCCCCCCGCCCGCCGACCTATCACCCCCATACAGTATTGTCCCTGCTGGGAAACAATACCTTACAGTAATCTATCCTCCCGCCCAAGGCGCCCCACCAACCCTTTGACAGAGAACGACCTCTCTTCTTCTCTCCTACGAACCTCCCATCGCAAGTCACGCCCCCCCTTAGTCACCCAACAGGCCCTCAACCCATAACAATAGAGGAATAAACAACAACAACCTAAGTAAAGTCCCAATCATGCAGGACTGCACCACCCCCGCTACTCCCCGACTTAAATGCTCACTTCTGAACTGCACGTCGGCCTCCAAGCACGCAACCGACATAGCAGACCTCATTATCTCCACTGATCTGGATCTGCTAATTCTCACTGAAACTTGGCTTACTGAATCCTCCTCGCCTCTCATCGACATCCTTGTTCCACCTAACTATCACATCATCAGGCTAGACAGGAGTGGCAAGACAGGAGGTGGAATTGCATGCATCCACCGGAGCAACATCACCGAAAAAGGAGCCATATCCCCTGCACTCCCCTCTTGCGAATACATATGCCTGGACATCAACAGTAAGGGCAAACCTGTGTGTACGTTACACACCATTTATCACCCTCTTGGGGACAACCCCATCTTCATAGAACATCTCATGGACATGGTAAATTCGTACACGGGACGACAGAACACCCACATTTTCCTGGGTGATTTCAACCTCCACTGGAACGACCTCAATGATATTGTGGTCAACAGTCTTAAAAACGTGCTCAACGCCCTGGACCTCAACCAAATTTGCAACAGCCCAACACACAATAAAGGCGCAACTCTGGACCTAATAATCTCCAAGAGCTATTCCACTTACCTTGAGTCGATCCTCCCCTTCGATTGGTCGGACCACCACATCATCACCTTCTTTATCAATGAAACTATTAAACTCAACTCGGATCAACCCTCAAAACCCAAAGTTTGGAAAAGAGCCTGGAAAAAACCCAAGCCAAACATTTTACCCATCTCCAGTCACAATCTACTTTTGCCAACCGCTGATGCCTCCAACGTACATGATCTCACCAACCATTATCTCAACTCCATGACTACCATAATCAACGAATTTGCCCCTCTTCAACTTAAGAGAGTTGCCACGAAAGACTCTAAACCTTGGTTCAATGGCTCGCTTAATGATGATAGACGCTATCTTAGAACTGCCGAACGCAACTGGAGATTGGTCCCATCCGCCAAGTGCCTCATGATTCTAAAAGAAAAGAGAAATACGTACTACCGTAAGATTAGGCACACTAAAGCAGACTTCTTCAGTCACCAACTTGACCAAGCAAGAAACGACCCAAAAAACTCTTCGAATTAATCAAAACACAATCTAAAGACGCGTCTCAGCGTCCACCAGACCTATCGCAACCACAACCCACATGTGAAGATTTCTCGGCCTTCTTCAATCTGAAGACTGAGAACATCAAGAAAGATCTCCTCAATGATCTTCTCTCTCACTCCTGTCCACTCACCAATACTTCTCTTCTACCCATAAATATAACACCTCAATCACCCTCAAAGTATCTTTTAAAAAACAATGCAGCTTGATCTTCCTTTCACATCTACACTGAAGACGCTATAGGCGACTTTCTCAAGGCCCTGAAGCCTTCCAATCACCTCACCGACCCTCTTCCCGCAGATGCGGTTAAGGAACTTACCCCACTGCTTCTCCCTCTCTGGACCAAAATCATTAACAACTCACTCCTACAAGGTTGCATCCCTGACTGCCTTAAGGTTGGGCAGGTCTCTCCAATCCTTAAGAAACCCACAGCTGACCCGTCGGACCTAAACAACTACCGTCCTATCACCAATATTCACACGCTAGCCAAACTTCTGGAAAAATGTGTTCAACACCAATTAACTAAACACATTGACCGCTTTAACCTTCTCAATAAACACCAGTCCGGTTTCCGAGCAGGTCACAGCACGGAGACAGCCATGACTCACATCATTGATGATGCTCTCCAGATACTGGGTCATAATGGCTCATGCCTGCTTATCCTCCTAGACCTCTCATCAGCCTTCGATACTGTCAAACACAAGAAGTTGATAGATCTTTTGAGCTCTAGAAGGGGCCTGTCTGGAGCAGTGCTCAACTGGTTTACCTCTTTTCTGAAAAACCGGTCCCAAATAGTCAAGGTCAACAACTCCTTCTCCAAACCCTTGCCAGTCTCGCTAGGCGTGCCACAAGGTTCCTTGCTATCACCAACACTTTTTAATTTATTCATGGAACCACTCACAGATCTGCTTCAAACGTCTAACGTGCAATTCCACATGTACGCAGATGATACCCAACTCTACCTTAAGATCAACACCCTTGAAGATATCAACCTTCTCAACGCGACCCTAAAGACCACCCAAACATGGCTGGCAGAGAATCACCTCAACTTGAATGCCTCTAAAACTGAATTCCTCCTTATTGCCCCTCCTGCCAAAGTCTCCATAATGCACGAGTGGATCAAATACCTCACGGCATTCAACGTACAGCCAACTATTGTGGACTCAGCGAAATCACTGGGCATAACACTGGACTGCAACCTCGACATGCAGAAACACATTGGGAATGCCACTAAGGGAGCAAACTTCCAGATTAACACACTGAGAAAAATGAAGCCCTTCCTACCGGCCAATGACTTAAAAATGGCAGTGCAAGCTCTAGTTCTACCTCGTTTGGACTACGGAAGTGTTTCGCTTTGCGGTCTCCCTGCAGCTACTACTGCCCCCCTAAGAGCCTCTAGCAATGCTGCAGCGAGACTCATCACTGGTTCAAAAAGATCGACCCATATCTCCCCTGACCTTAAATCTCTAAACTGGCTGCCATTTGAAGCCATAATTCACCTGAAAATAGCATGCATGATGCATAAGGCCATACACCATAAGGCACCCAACTATCTCACACAGAAACTTACAATATCAGGTCTATTAAGATCCATGAGAAGTTCGGAAAACCTCCTTCTGAAGGCACAAAGATTCAGCAAGAAAAAAGTTATAAGCGCTCCTTCTCTGGGATGGCACCCAGGATCTGGAATGACCTCCCCCCGGAAACAAGACTGAACCCGTCCACTGCAACTTTCAAACGGGAAGTAAAAGGCATTCTTATGGCAAAATTCTCTTAAACACAGGCCTTTGCTTCCTTGAGTTCCTATGTACATGTTATCAATGTAAAGCACCTTATCTCTCGTTATCAGGGCTCCTCAGCTCGTTATTATCTTTCATATTACTGGTCCGCTTTTGTCGGTCCCATTGATGTTATTCTTGTTTTGACCTACTTACCGCTACTGTATTAACTTCACTCCTGCACTTGTCTTGTACCTGCGACACTATTATTCCCATGTACTGTAAAGCGCTCTGATACCCGCAAGGGTCTTGTCCGCGCTCTATAAAACTTTGAAATAAATAAATAAACAGATAAGCAGAAAGTCCTCATGTGACCCCAACTTTTTGCTGACGGGTACTGGTGGTAACTGACTCTGGCTAACCAGGTCTAGAGTCAGTGCTATGCTAAAAGACACTTAGAATACAGTGAAAACACCTACATACAGTAGGGAACACTATGCGTTGGGGTATCCCTGTGATTAGCATGACCTCCTCTGTAGTTCCCATGGGTTAGTGCCTGGGTCATTGCATGAGTATATGCGTACTTACTGGATGATTAGAGTACTGCAAGGAGAGTACATGGTGAATTTATAGGTGCTTGGGCTTTGGCTGAGTGATTGGATAAGGACATGGTGCTGGCTTGGTGATTGGAGGTGTGCATGGGTAGCGACAAGGAGATAACTGGACTGCATCAGTAGTGCTCAGGGGATTGTAGCGGTACATGTGTTAGTGCCTGGGTCATTGCATGAATACATGGATAGTGAGTGGATGATTAGAGTGCTGCAAGGTCAGTGTATGGTGATTTTATAACTGCTTGGGTTTTGGTGGACTGATTGGATAAGTATATGATGCTGGATGGGTGATTGGAGGAGTGCATGGGTGGTGACAGAGGAATTTCTGGAGTGCATGGGTACTACCTAGGTAATTGGAGAAGTGAATCAGTTGCGTGTAGGTGGTTAGAGGTCTTCATGGGAAGTGCTCAGGGGATTGTAGCAGTGCATGTGTTGGTCCCTGGGCCATTGCATAAGTACATGGTGCTGGCTGGGTGATTGGAGGAGTACATGGGTAGTGACAGGGCAATAGCTGAACTACATGGGTAGTGCTGAGGGGATTGTAGCAGTGCATGAGTTAGTGCCTGGGTCATTGCATAAGTGCATGGGTAGTGACAGGATGATAAGAGTACTGCAAAGAGAGTGCATGGTGAATTTATAAGTGCTTGGGTTTTGGCGGAGTGATTGGATAAGTACATGGGTACTGACTGGATGATGAGAGTACTGCAAGGAGAGAGCATGGTGAATTTAAAAGTGCTTGGATTTTGGCGGACTGATTGGATAAGTTCATAGTGCTGGCTGGGTGATTGGAGGAGTGCATAGGTAGTGACAGGGAGATTACTGCACTGCATATGTAGTGTACAGGGGATTGTAGCACTACATCTGTTAGTGCCTGGGCCATTGCATAAGCACATGGGTACTGACTGTGTGATTAGAGTACTGCAAGGAGAGTGCATAGTGATTTTATAAGTGCTTGGGTTTTGGTGGAGTGATTGGATAAGTACATGATGGTGGATGGGTGATTGGAGTGGGGCATGGGTAGTGACAGGGGGATTGCTGGAGTGCATGGTTGCTAGCTGGCTAATTGCAGGAGTGAATCAGTACTGTGTGGGTGGTTAGAGGTCTGCATGGGTAGTGCACAGGGGATTGTAGCAGTGCATGTGTAAGTGCAGGGTCATTGCATAAGTACATGGGTACTGAATGGAGGAAGAGACTACTGCAAGGAGAGTGCATGGTGAATTTATAAGTGCTTGGGTTTCGGCGGAGTGATTGGATAAGTACATGCTGCTGGCTTGGTGATTATAATACTGAATGGGCAGTGCACAGGAGATTGTACCACTGCATGTGTTAGTGTCTGGGTCATTGCATGAGTACATGGGTAGTCACTGGATGATTAGAGTGCTGCAAAGAAAATACATGGTGAACTTATAAGTGCTTAGGTATTGGCGCAGTGATTGGATAATTACATAGGGTTGGCAGGGTGATTGGAAGAGTGCTCAGTGAGTGACAGAGGGATTGCTGGAGTGCATAGGTAGTGCTCTGGGGAGCGTAGCAGTGCATGTGTTAGTGCCTAGGCCATTGTATGACTACACTGGTAGTGACTGTATGATTAGAGTACTGCAAAGACAGTGCATGGTGAATTTATAACGGCTTTGGTTTTGGCGAAGTGATTAGATAAGTATATGGTGCTGGTGGAGTGAATGGAAGAGTGCACAGGGAGTGACAGTGGATTGCTGGACTGCATGGGTAGTGTTCTGGAGATTTTAGCACTGCATGAGTTGGTGCATTGGCTATTGCATGAGTTCATGCGTAGTGACTGGAGTACTGCAACGGGAGTGCATGGTGATTTTATAAGTGATTGGGTTTTGGCGGAGTGATTGGATAAGTATGTGATGCTGGATGGGTGATTAGAGGAGCACATGGGTAGTGACGGGAATTGCTGGATTGCATGGGTACTACCTGGGTAATTGCAGGAGTGAATCAGTACTGTGTAGGTGGTTAGAGTGCTGCATGGGTAGTGCACAGGGGATTGTAGCAGTGCATGTGTTAATGCCTGGGCCATTGCATAAGTACATGGGTACTGACTGCATGATTAGAGTACTGCAAGGAGAATGCATGGTGAATTTATAAGTGCTTGGATTTTGGCAGAGTGATTGGATAAGTACATGGTGGTGAATGGGTGATTAGATGATAGGAGTGCATAGGGAGTGACAGGTAAATGTCTAGACTGCATGGCTAGTGCTCAGGGGATTGTAGCAGTGCATGTGTTAGTGCCTGGTACTTTCCACGACTACATGGGTACTGACTGGAAGATTAGAGTACTGCAAGGAGAATGCATGGTGAATTTATAAGTGATTGGGTTTTGGTGGAGTGATTGGATAAGTACATGCTGCTGGCTGGGTGATTAAAGGATTGCATGGGTACTGACAGGGCGAAGGCTAGGCTGCATGGGTAGTGCTCAGGCGATTGTAGCAGTGCATGTGTTAGTGCCTTGGTCATTGCATGAGTACATGTGTACTGATTTGGATGATTAGAGTACTGCAAGGAGAGTGCATGGTGAATTTATAAGTTCTTTGGTTTTGGCGGAGTGATTGCATAAGTACACACATGTCACATTAGGCCCATCCCGTCCCTTCACCACTGTGCAAACACGCCCCTGGCAGGTTTTAAGTTGGAGGATTAATTCCCCTTGAAACCTGAGGGTCCCTGGGGCCATCTAGCCCACCAGGTACCTCCTCTAAGCGCCACAGAGCTGCTTGCAGAGAGGTTGTCTGAGGCCATGCCCTTTTATACACCTCTCTGCAATGCAACTCTGTGGCGCTTACTGGATGTACCTGGTGCGCTAGTTGGCCCCCAGGGACCCTCTGGATTCAAGGGGACTTAATCCCCCAACTTAAAACGCGCCACAGGGCAAATTTGCACACTTGTCACATCAGTCCACGCCCCCTTCCCTGCACCACTGTGCAAACACAACCCCTGGTGAGTTGTAAATTGGGGGATTAAGTCCCCTTGAGTCCTGAGGATCCCTGGGGGCCAACAAGCCCACCAGCTACCTCCAGTAAGCGGCACAGAGCTCCTTGGTGCTTACTAGAGGTACCTTGTGGGCTAGTTGGCCCCCAGGGACCTTCAGGATTCAAGGGGACGTAGTCGCCCAACTTAAAATGCGCCACAGTGTGTGTTTGTACAGTGCTGGGCCACCAAAAGCATTGATTAGAAGGAAGAGACTGTGTTGTGCGGCTTTCACTCACCTTAGAGAGCAACCCCGAGGGAGGGCGTCCTCACAAGTGGCAAACTTCTTTGAATTGATTTAAGCGGCCATTGTCGGGTCGCGAGGACGAACCGCCGCATGAAAGCGGATCCCCGGCGCTCTGAGAACGGAGCTCCGGCAACGGGACCTCAGGGCTCAAGAGCGAGTGAGTATCAATTGGCAACACGCAGAGCCTCTATTTTTCATCAACCCACTGGGGGAACATTATGCAACATTTTAAAAGACAGCAGCACCCACTTGGGAATTATTTTGAATGAGGAACACTGCAAGTACCAGAATGCTCTGCTCATTGTAGAAGTAAGACACGCCCACTGTGGCGAGAAAATAATAAAGCTGAATGGTGCTCCACATTGCTGCTGCTGTGTTCTATCTATGCAAGGCTCTTGATGAAGGACGAAAGTTTGAAACGCGTTGGGCCACCAAAAGCATTGATTAGAAGGAAGAGACTGTGTTGTGCGGCTTTCACTCACCTTAGAGAGCAACCCCGAGGGAGTGCGTCCTCACAAGTGGCAAACTTCTTTGAATATATATATATATATATATATATTTATATTGATTTCTCTTACCTGATACATACTTACATTTTCTTGTAAAGAAATGTGTAGTACAGTTGTTTCCTGCGGTGGGCTCTCCATGTATCTACCAGTTCAAAGTTCTTGAGCTATTTGTGGGTCACCTTCGAGAAGACTCCTTTTTGCCCCATTCTATGTGTCAAATTCCGTGCCCTTCATCACCATGTGTAAGCCCCTCCATAAGTACCTCCACATCCGCGGTTGTCTGAATTTGCGATATTGCCTCACTGAGAAAGCCTTCCTAGGTATCGGTAGGAGCATATATGTTGCATGTGATTGTGTGGGAATGTTACAATATTCGTACCACCAGTAGTCTACCTGGGAATTCAGCAACGGTGGACAATAGTATGCCTTTAAGTTTATTGATAAGTAGTATGGCCAGAGCTCACCTCTGAGCCGGTTCCAATTTCTTTTGTGCAGGTGAGTTTCTTGTAATAAGCAGATGTCACAGCTTGAGTCTTTGAGCATATGCAGCACAGAGCCAGACTTCACTGGGCCGTTAAGGCCCCTTGTGTTCATGTTAAGTATGTGGTAGGGTTGGGTAGGATAACAAAAGATCCCTGCTGGTGGTAGTGAATGCAGTTGTTGTCTATAGCTCTGTGTGTTTTCGGGCAAATTTGAAATAAAGAAATTTTTATTATGCAGTGGTTGGGTCCACAATTTACCTTGTAAATGTATCAACTAACATTAACAGGCTTCCACTCCACCCAACTGGAGTAATCCGTATGGATTGTGAGCCAATAATATACCCATAGGGTCCATGGTCCATCTTGCCAGTCACTAGTGTAACCCTTGGTTTCCCTCTGGCCCAGTCCCCCTTAATCTGTCTGATTGCATCTTCACAGCTTTGTTCCCTCCTTTCGGGGTGGATACCTGGCTGTTGATCATATTCTCATAATCTAAACGCCGTATCATTGGTCTGCAGCTCGTTCAGAATCGCTTGCCACTCTCTTTGCATCTCGTCCTCTGAGGGTTTTGCTGTTGATCTTTTCTGCGTCACTCTGGTTCATTTCCTGACTCCTCCCGGGGGCGCTTTGCCCTGGAAGTGGTACCTGGATGGATTATAAACTTTGCCGGCTCTGAGAGATCAAGATTTTCAGCAGCCACTATGAGGTAAAAGCTGTGCGGGCCTCCCAATTCCTGCTAAAGAGCAGTTGGAAGGCATTCTCCCAGTGCAATTACACAGCTTTACTTTGAGGGAAGGTGGTGATTAGCTTTAGTTTCCAATGTTGCTTTAGGGTGCCCAGTGCCAAGTCCTGGTGGAGAAAATCTTAGCGCCCCCATACTGGATGGCATCCACTTGATGAGCTGTTTCAATGATAGCTTCCTTCTGGCGAACGTAAAGCAGGCAGGCCAAAATATCTGGCAGGGTGCTGTCAGAACCAAGCCCTGTTGACTATGGGTTCTGAAAAGTTACATGTCAGCTATTGGGAGCTCAGGCAGTACCTGATGGAATAGGTGGTGCACATACATCTCAATATCCCCCGCTCGCCTGCCTTCTCACCCCAAGGGACGTAGCAGAGGTTGAATCTCTGTGATCTTTTTTCCAGGTCCTCCAGGTGTACCTACAGTGTATAGTTTTCGTCCTGTAAGTCAACCAGCTCCTGTCTGTAGGAGTCCAGTTCCTCCGCTCTGGCATCGCTGGAGTCCTTAAAGATGGAGATTATTTGCCCCAGGTACCCCATGTCATGTTGCATACAATTTGACTTTCAAGACTTCCGCCAAGATCAGTGTAATATCCTGGAGATGTTTTTAAAGAGGCCCTCCTTGAAGACACTGGTTAGCGAAGTTCCACTCTTGTTGGTGAGAATCTCTGAAGAGAGGGAACTCTGCTCTCCCTCATCTCAGGGCTCCACTTGCGGTGCGTATCAGCTTTCTGTGAGGGATCGAGTCTTTTGTGGGATTTGTGGACTGCCATATCCGAGGGGGTCGCCGGGAATGTCATCAGGATGCAACTTCAATTTGAGTGATCGAGGTTGCCTCACTTCTAACTTGTAGGGCCCCAGGAGGCCTGATCAACATTCTGGCCTGTTGACGGGGTCAGTACTCTCAAAGTTCAAAGCTGATGCCTGATGATGCTGGGTTAGCAAACAGGTGGTGGGCTTTCCACAGTGGTTCTCCAGCCAAGCCCATAGCTCTGAGGAAGGGTCTCGGCCTTTTCTTCAGAGTCACTGCCAATAGCATGGAGTCGCTAATCCATGGTCTCTCCTGCCACAGTAGAGAGGCGGAGGCAAAGGTAGGCTCCACCAGGGCCCAGCTCTTCCTCACTCAGGGCCAGGCTCCTCCAAATGTGGGTGCCTGCCTGAATTTCTTCTGCAGCACTCGGACTGCACTTACCTGGCTTGATCCTCTCACCTGCTTGTCTCCTTCCTTGGTCCACCTCCGGGGGTCATAAATGACTGTTGTTAAAAGGGCAGGGACACCTAGTGGCCTCACTGTAGTGCCAGTATCTCCCAGGAGCCAGCCTGGTCGGGGGCGGAAGCTGGAGTGGTCCCTGTCAGAGCATGGCTCTTTCTACCCTGGGAACGGCTTCTCTGAGTGCAGGTGCCGATCCAGGTTTCTCACCCGCTTAGGTATGTGAGGCAGGCCCCATCAGCACCAACACCATCTGCACTCACCCTACGCAAGCTGTTCATCCGGTTTTTCTTTTACCACTGGGGCACCTCCAGATGCCTGGGCTGTGGTAGATGCAGCCGCTATCAGGAGGCAGGATACCATGCGGCTCGCCGCAATGCCAGTGCTTCCTGGATGTGAAGCCAGACCCATTGATCTGCCATTCGCAATGCATTCAGCGGTACACCACAGGGGTGCCAAGCTTGCACCTTTGGGGCCACCCGGAAAGAGCCGGTTGTGCTGAGTTATGTATGCCATCCCATCGTGGGCAAGGTTCCGGCCATTGAGTGGGGGCAGCTTGGTGGATGGAATGGGAGGTTAGGTGCGGAGCAGAGTAGAAATGCTTCTACTCCACCGCCATTTTGGTCATGCGCCTTTCTTATAACTTTACACCTCCGCTTCTGAGATAATGAAGATGTCATTAGCTTCTACCACATTAAACTTGCCCACTTCTTATAGTCAAGCTCATCTTTAATGAATGACTTGGTTTTCTTCTGGAGATTTGCTACTGTTCTAAATGTTTAGCAAGCGATAGGGTTCTTTATGATGTATTGCCATACACTCGCCACACCTTATCATTTTCAGCATTCCTCTAATTTGATATGTGACATTTGAGCTAAGTCAAGATAGCCTTTGATAAGACTTAGGCAAATATCAGAAACTGCATCAATAAATCATATTACATCATATGATTCATATGATTCAGCTACAGTGGATACTAAACAACTGGGCAAAGAACTCACTGCAGTTAACTCTCAGGATAGTGTCGTCTGAGCAGTCCAAGGCTCCCTCAGTGGGGAAGTGGATACAGGATTGTGAAAACAGGCTCACAACTCAGAATGTTCACATCAGCCGTAATAGATCATTGTCCAGCCAAACATTCACTTTTATGAAGAGAAGTATATTATTTCTACTGCTAACCACAAAAGGCAAAAATCTGACATTCTCAAATAATTACACAGTCCTCCGCTGAGGTTGTGGCTCTAGTGTTTCTTTGGCGATTTCCTGTCCCATTCGGCCCTCGCGTTTAGTGATCGTGATTATTCACCAGTAGTCTGAGTCTCAAAGGTCCACTATGGCTGTAACTTAAAGTCAAGATTGTTCCAGTGCTACCACACTAGTTCGGTACAAAAGGGGTTGGTGATGGACGGAGCATCTGAACCAATCAAACACTCACACCCAGTCAAAGGATCTTGGTTTAATCCATCACTGTTCTTTAGCCCACTCTGCCACCCCAGTTCAGACATGGCTATATGCAAATCAGTCTGACCCTGTGCCTCATGGGAACAGTCTAGCCCGAGGACCGGTTTCTGGCATTACAGCCTTCTTCAGCCCGGCTTGCTTGAATCCAGTGGCAAAGTGAGCAAGGGACTCACGTCTGAGCATACCCTGCCGTCCATCACCACCCCCTTTTGTACCGCTTTGGCCGCCATAAGTGTGGCAGGGTATGCTCAGAGTGAGTCCCTTGCTCACTTTGCCACTGGATTCAAGCAAGCCGGGCTGAAGAAGGCTGTAATGCCAGAAACCGATCCTCTGAAGCTTGTTTCCGGTCAAGGGAAGGCATGGCTTGGCAGTTCGGGCTGGACTGTTCCCATGAGGCACAGGGTCAGACTGATTTGCATATAGCCATGTCTGAACTGGGGTGGCAGAGTGGGCTAAAGAATGGTGATGGATTAAACCCAGATCTTTTGACTGGGTGTGAGTGTTTGATTGGTTCAGATGCTCCGTCCATCACCAGCCCCTTTTGTACCGCTTTGGCCACCATAAGTGTGGCAGGGTATGCTCAGACATGAGTCCCTTGCTCACTTTGCCACCGGATTCAAGCAAGCTGGGCTGAAGAAGGCTGTAATGCCAGAAACCGGTCCTCGGAAGCTTGCTTCCGGTCCAGGGAAGGCATGGCTTGGCAGTTCAGGCTGGACTGTTCCCATGAGGCACAGGGTCAGACTGATTTGCATATAGCCATGCCTGAACTGGGGTGGCAGAGTGGGC
The DNA here is from genome assembly GCF_964261635.1 of Lissotriton helveticus. NCBI lineage: Eukaryota > Metazoa > Chordata > Amphibia > Caudata > Salamandridae > Lissotriton > Lissotriton helveticus. The sequence continues at coordinate 282,760,800 of NC_136068.1, read as the reverse complement.
TAAAGAACGGTGATGGCTTAAACACAGATCTTTTGACTGGGTGTGAGTGTTTGATTGGTTCAGATGCTCCGTCCATCACCACACCCTTTTGTACCACACTAGTTCAGCAGAAAGTTCCCCTGAGGCTGACAAGCCTAAAACCCGTCTTAACTGAACTGGCAGGTGTGAAGCATTCAGAGTTCCTGAGTGCTCCCCGTCCATGGGCACTCTCAGAGGCTGCAGATGAAGTCAGTGGTGAAGTCGTAGCAGCATAGGAAGGACCTGGATGATGGGATCAAAATGGAAACGGAAGTGGGAACCCGAAAAAAAAGGTGTTTTCACCTCTTTTACGATGTTTCTGCCAATCCGAGTTTGGCATTTTCCCCACCACAGTTGCTTCGATGGAAAGGCACATCGCAATCAGGACATTGGAAATCTTGGTGGGACTCCCTCCAACAGCGGCTTCTGCCTCTGACACAGGAGAAAAATTATGGCAGATGTGGTGGGACTGCGGCAGTCTTCCATCCAAAGACCGGCCAATATCTAAGTAGAGCGGGCTGACTGCCAAGCTGATGGGTGGAAAGACCGCCGAAAAGCGACGGCTGTACAAGTCCCGCCAAGATCTAAGTCAGACCCTAACTCCTCTTAATTCAAGTATGGGAATCCCTAAAAGGGTTACATTCCCATGCAAAATAAACCTCCTCCAGGATAAATGTATTTGGAGGTTAATGAGCTTACATGTGCACAATAAATCATGCTGGAAATTCTACTACTATCAAAGGCTTCCTAGTGATTCCTGCTGTACAGGTAAGGCTTCTAATGCTATCTTTTGTCAAACATCCTTAAGTTTACTTACCATGTTTCTCAGTACAATTTAGCTAATAAGGTTAAAAAATATTTTTTTACAGTCAATCTGTATAGAACACTATTATGAGTACTAAAACATTTACTATAAACTATGAGATTTTCATAGTCCTTCGTGGGTAATCTGACTTTCCAAATAGAAATGGTAAATGTATTGCATTTATAAAGTTTCTCATCATCTACTGGCCAATTTAGTTTCAACCCAGTACAGCGTTATTTCTAGTAAAGCTTCTGTAATTTTTGGAGTCCAAGGTGATATGAAGAACAAAGGGGAACTTTCCTCCATGCGCTTCTAAATAAAGTCTTTAGAGGTCTCAAACAATTTTACTTGCTTTAACTGTTGAGGTGTCATTTTATTCTAAAGAAACATGTCACCTCAGAGAAAGAAAGGGCCAAAGAGGTCCAGAGGAGTTTTAGAATCCTCTTTTTTTAGATCAAGGGATCCATTTGATGTTGTTGCTTGTTTCTTCTGTGAACCTTGTGCTACAATTATATTGGCATCGCATCAGATTTTCATTGTTTCAGATATTTGATTAGACGTTCTTCAACCCACTCACAATAGGCCTGTGTTAGTGCATCCTGATTGACTGCTGGTAGCATTCAGAACAGCCCTTTCTCAAATGTTGGGGAATTCCCACAACTTGCACATCATGGTCATCTTGCAGCTCACTGTCAGGGACCCACTAAATCTTTCTCCCTTCTTGCCTTCTCTCCCACAACCGAAAAGCCATACCATTTTTTTTTTACGAGAATAGGTACCAGGGGAGTAGCAAGGTTACAGTGGAACCCACTCCTCATGGCATTGCATTCCTATTGGCGGTCTCAAGTGATTTGGCCCTGAATTCTTGTGAGATCATGCGTTTTACGGGAACTTGTGAAAACACAGATCCAAGCAGCCATCTTGGCAGTACTTTGCCTTGATATTGATTATTGTATTGACTTACCGGCTAGTGGTTCCTGTGGAGAAACTCTGAAGGCCATCTTGAGATGAAGTTCTTTGACATTGCTGAGTTATGACATTCTTGATAAAGCTAAACTCCTTAATAAACCCCGAAGAAAGAAGACCAATTAAACATAATGCTAGCAACAATAAGACTGTAAAATGAAGAACAAAATGTACATAATTTAGTGGATTCTCATTTGCAAATTCTTTGGAAACTTAAATACGATATGTTTATTGCAAACTCTAGGAGATAAAACCTGAGTAATTATCTTAAGGGAAAAGTAATGTAGATGTAAACCTTGGATTCTTTGTTGTTCACTTTCCTACTAAAGATCTCGAACATTATTGTACCTTTTAAAAGTACTTTTTGAGGTGAATTTTGAGAGGCTAGCATTTAGTAGAACAGTGGTTACCTACAACGCTGGAATAAAGGGCAATTAACAAACAAAAAAAGTTTTGACACATTTTAAGTACTAAGTTTAGTTTGACTGAAAATTATTCGAGAGCACCAGTGCAAAAAAGACAAGATAAAAAAAAACTTTTAACAACAAAAGAGAAAAAGAAGTAAAGTCAATTTCTCTCAGAATCGAATACCTTATCCTCATCAACCCCCAGATTCATCATTGTCCCGTTTTGCGAGTCCTTAATAGCGATTATTAAGGAATCGCTATTAAGGACTTGCAGAACGGGATTCATGTAGAAATCGCAATTTTAATTGCGATTTCTACAGCTTCCTTATTTGCGATTAGCAAATTGCTAATCGCAAATAAGGAATGACTCCCCATTCATTCCTACGGTCCCAAAGGCCCATAGGAATGAATGGGGAGTCATTGCGATTAGCAATTTGCTTATCGCAAATAAGGATGCGATTTCAAGGGTGCCAGGGGCGTCCAAAGTACACCCTGTAGCACCCCTGAAATGTAAATTTAGCCTGATGTTGCGCACACACATGTCCAAAGGACATGTGTGTGTGTAACATACCACTTAGAAAAATGCACTAAAGTGTATTTTTCTACGTTTTTGCTATTTACAACGAAGTCAGACTTCGCGGTAAATAGCGGCCAGAAATAGCGAATTCGCAAATAAAAAATGGGTAATGAATTGCATTTAAGGAATCTCAAATAGAGATTCCTTAAATGCAATTCCTCGCAAATATGCGATTTCGCAATTAGCGATTTTTGCATTTGGGATGATGAATCCCAAATGCAAAAAATGCGCTCGCAAAGGGCCAGATTCTCAGAATCTGGCCTTTTGCGAGCCCATTTTTCAATGATCAATCTGGCTGCAAAGGCTTAGGTGTTCCACATGAGGATTACATATAATGATTATCTGACAAGAGATGTAAAAAGAAGTATGAAAGATCAAGTAATGAATTGCTACTTGGGAGCTTTTTAAGTTTTCACCCCTACAGTGATGTTGCCAACATTTTCCTCCTCCTCTTGCTTTGACCACTCATTTACTGATTACATTTAAAATCTTTGGAGAAGGTGGGTTTAAGATGAAGGTGCAGTAATCCACATATTTCTTGGAAGAACCATGAATGGATATTAGCTCCACCGTTATTAGTCTTGTCTACTGGCTTTGTAGCCCATTGCAGACAGAAGATGATCCCTCAAAATTGTGGATTCTAATTTGATTTACCGCAGACTAAAAAAAATATTTACAGAGCACAATCTGTTTACCTGTGTGTAAGACTTTATTGTGTACATTTATATCTATTACAATAAAAGCAAGTGAAATAAAAAGAGAATAAAAGTGAACAACTGGTCCCATCAAGAGAATCTAAATGAATTTAACAATTGCAAGCATCATGGATGAGACTACTTATAGGAATAAAATCTCAAAACCTAATTTGGCGCTGCAGTAATCATCTAACTTGGTCTGTCTGCCATTTTAAATCTGTGGTACGTAATGCCCAGAAATTACATCAGTTTCACAATCGGGCTATTCGATTGTACAGAAAAGTATAGCTTGGTTGCTTCTGACATAATTTGTAGAGAGAGTTCTGTAAGGATTTGTAATAAATACTTGTTTTGGATATTCCTCAACTCTAGACAATTACATAGTAAGTGCTCTAAGGTTTTGTTGTGATAGTTTCACAGTCTGCAGGACCGGGCGGGATTGCAGAAATTCCAGGAGGCCTCAAACTGCTTCACCAGGATGGAGAGAAGTTGAAATCTTAGAAATGTTTGCGTTTTTTCTGCCTCCGAATTGAAATCAATATATTATTCCCTAGGTGTGATTTGATTAGGTAGTGTGTATGTTGGTAAATTGACGGCCTCAGCAGGTGGGTTGTCTGGCGTGAGGCCTGCAGACCCTTTCTGATGTTCTGTTTGTGGGTGAGTTTATTCGTTCTCAGCTGATCATCGATGGTGGGAAGGTTGTATTCAGTTAGCAAAGCAAGAGAAAAGAGGCTGACAAACAGTCGAACTTCAGTTCTTGGGAAATCAAACCCTGCTTGGAGTATTCGCTGTCACAAAAGTCATTGATTTTTTGGGATACTTAGGCATATTTTACTGAAGGATGGTTTAGTTCAAGACGAATCATAATATGAGGTGTTGACGCTCAGAGATTAAATAGAGATCATGCACTTCTGGTGTGAACATGGGCTTCTATTGGAATTCTCAAGGGCATATTATCAAGCCCAATATCGCAGTTTTAGCGGCAGTTTCCTGCCGCTAAAGCAGCGATAATTTTAACCCCGCTCTTGATAATATGCCCCGTAACCTCCCCATGCCTCACAAAAAAAAATGAATGTGTCCTTGTGTAACACAACTGGTGCTCATGTAAAGCTCTCTGATGCCCGATATCTTCAGGTCAAGTTTTCGGTATATATAACTCTGAGTACAAAATAATAATAATTTGGTTGCCATAGCAGATATAGATTCTAATTTCTCCAGATATTTTGAGGACAACAGTATGTTGTGCAATGTGAAGTACAGGTACTCATAGGTGGCCTCTTGTCTCGACAAACTCTTGGCTGAGTTTCCAGTGGAACATCCGAGGCCGCTTCCAAAGGAGAGAATGTTTGTCTTGAAGATGGTGACTGAAAGGCTGTTAGCCTGGTTGAAATTATGAAGAGCTGAGAGTTGTTTCTGTAGACCTTTTAGGATCCGTATGGTAGATACCTGATTAATCTGTCACCTAGTCTCGGTGCAAGGAGCTCATGATTAGGAATATAGGAGCCTATATCCAATATATAAAAGCAAAAGAGTAGAGGGGCTAAGATGCATCCGTGTTAAAGACCATTGTCAGTGTTTGCTCAGGGAGATATAGCAGACTTTCCTGGTAGCTTTACCTGAAGCCAAGTGTTGGAGTGGAGAGACAGGATCAGGTGAAAAAGTGCATTGTGTATGCTGAACGTTTAGAAAAAAGTAGATTTCATTTTATCTTATCAAAAGCAGTTGAGTAATTCACAAAGCAGACGTTCATGGATAGTTTTTTAACTAAACCAAGAGGGAGTAGTGCCTTTAGATAATCCATGTGTTAGACCTGACAGCCTTGGGGTGGTCTTCCCCCTGAACGTTTTGCTTTGCTCCTCCATTTTGTTCTGACCTAGTTTTTGCAAGTATTACCTCTTCGAGGCTCATGACGAGCTCAGCTCGTCATGAGGCACACTGGAGCTGTGCTCATGACAAGGTGAGCTCGTCGTGAACAATGGGCTTCAAAGCTTCTCAGCACAGGAGGGGAAAAGCCATAGCAGCCAAGTGGTTAAGACTCTGTGCAATGTGCCACTGCTAACCAGTGCTAAAGTGCTTGTGCTCTCCTCTAAACATGGTAATGTTGGCTTATCGTCAGTCAACATATTTAATGTACTTATAGGTCCCTAGTAAAGTGGTACAGCATGTACCTGAGGCCTGTAAAAGCCCTGGCAGGCAGGCATGAGGCATTGTGAAAGGGCTAAATAAATGGGTGGCACAATGGTTTAATGAGTAATGGCCCCATAGCGCATCTCCCGATATCCTTCGATTTCCCATATCAAACCTTACACCTTCTTCTCGTTCAATGGCTCCAAGAAATGCATTGAAGGCTCTAAACCATTCCTTCAAGGCAATGGTCTAGATATATTTAGGAGTTACACACGCTGCCCGTGGCTATCTTAATTTGACAGATGTGAGCCATACGAGGTCAATTTCTTGATAAGTTAGTGTGTACATGTACCTTGTAAAAATTCTGCAATAGTAGGCATGAGGCATGGTGAAAGGGCTATTAGGTGTGATCAAGGCTCACCCGAGCTGAAACGCGTCAGGACTGAGCAGGCAAATAAACTTTCTTTTTGTCAATATATGGTGGTCCGTTTCTGTCCAAGCGTGCAAGCTAAGGAGTGACGGAGTGCTGGGCTAATAAGTGTGTACACCTCAATAGGCACAACGAAACACCGTTTGTTGATCAACTTATTTTGCCTGGTGAACTCCATCGAAATTGGATTGTGCTTTTGTGACCACTGTGTCTGTAGTCAAGTATTTTCTTGAAGTGACTTTCAGCTTCTATTGCACATTGTGACCCTGCTGAGTTGCTTTAAACTTTACGTTGAACATTCAAGCTACCAACCCTCCTACTCCATTCTTATAGTCACCAGGAGAGTCAACCATTGCCTGGAAGCAATGGTTTAGAGCCTTCAGTGTATTTCTTGGCGCCATTGATGGCTTCAAATGAAACCTGATAGGAAAAGATGGATGCTTGAACACTTTTTGGGCTTAGAGGCTCAGGAAATTTTGATGATGAACTAGATGAGTGTGAGGAGGCGGTAAAGATATTAGAAAAACATTTTTCAAAGCTTCTAAATTTGGTTGCATTTCTTTCGAGAGAACAATCTGCATCCAAGTCAATAGACATGCAGGTAGTCTCATTGGATGTACTTGCAGCCAAATGTGAATTTGAAAACTTTACAAATCACTTGCTTAGAGACCAATTAGGAACTCAGGGCCAGATGTAGGTAATTCATATTTACCGACTCTTAAATACCGAATTTTACCGATTCGGTATTTAAGAGTCGGTAAATATGAAGGGGGGAGATGTAGGTATTACAGAATCTGTAAATACAGAATCGTTAAGATTCGGTATTTACCGATTCTGTAAATACCGAATCGGTATTGCCCATTGATTCCTATGGGCCTTGAAGCCCATAGGAATCAATGGGCAATACCGATTTTGTAATTACAGAATCGGTAAATACCGATTTTAGCAAGGGTGCAGGGGGTGTCACTTTGACACCCTCTAGCACCCCAAAGACGGGCATGTTTGCCATGTGGCACACAGACATGCCATAAGGGCATGTCTGTCTGTCACATGGCTAGGTGTGCAATCACACATGTGCATGCACACCTGGAATCGGTATTTTACCACCCAATTGGGTTGCGTGGTAAAATACCGATTCTGTAAGGCCTTAGGGACTCTGAAGAGTCCCACCTACATCTGGCGTTACCGAATCGGTAAAAATACCGATTCGGTATTTTACAGATTCGGTAAATTTACAGATTCTGTAAATTTACAGAATCTGTAAAAATGGCCCACTACATACCAAATACCCATTTACCGGTCGGTAAATGGCCTCCTACATCTGGCCCTCAGTGTCACAATAAAAAAATATATGAAAGGCTGCTTACCTGTAAAAACCCTCCATTAGATGAAGCTATAGAAATAGCTAACAGCATTTATGATTCATAAGAATATGCCAAAGAACTTAATGAGATGGGTGATGCAGTTTGACTTGTTAAAGGAAATAAACTCAATGCGAACAAACAAGGAGATGAGAGAAGAACCTTTAACTCTGGCAATATTTGCTATCAATTTGGCTCTAATTTTCACATATCTTTTTCCAAACAGTGTCCTGCAGTGACTAAAGAATGCAATAAGTGCTGGGTCACTGGTCATTTTTCTAGGGTGTGTCAAGTGAATGCTAAGTAAGGTAGTGTGATTCTAATGAAGTGAAGAATAATTCTCTTTGCCCAGTCCTGCATCTTCAACAGTCACTAACACTGGCCATTCTAGATTGCTACTTTGTTTGATGACGTCATGTGGGAGTTTAAGACGTATTGGGGAATCATTCACCCCATGACCCCTTTGGTGAAATTCAAGGAGTGAAAAAGGTTACACAGGACGGGTTATAATGGTAGCAATTTATTTTTTGTAAACATTTATATAGAGTATTAATGTTGCGAACAATGTGTCAGTGTATTGTTAAACATAAACTGAAAGTTGTCACTACAAGAAGTGTAGAGTAGGAATGTACATGTATATAGTACTGCTAAGAAATACGAGCATCTTAAAACCACCAGTGTCTCCATCTAGACCAATGATACAGTAAATGGTCCTTGAGTTTCATCCTCCGAGACTTAATTTCTTCTTCCTTGTTTCTTATTTTTGTTCCTAGTTCTCAGGTGTTTGGGGATTCCGACCCGTGTAGTCACCAATTTCCAATCTGCGCATGACACAAATCAAAATCTATGCCATGACCAGTGTTATGACGTTTCCGGACATATCTTGGATGAGGATGGTGACAGCATATGGTATGGCCAATGGCATTTTGCTCAGTGTTTAATTTTTTGCTTACTGGCCAGAATATATCTACTGACGCAGGTATTCACTTGCTTAGATTTAGCTTCCCGGTTTTCATCTTCTAACAGCAAAACGGTGGATGCTGCAGGTAATTCACTGTATAGAGACACTGGGTCTTATTTACAAAGGTATACTCGGTCCTAAACAACTAAATGTTCCTTGTACATGCCTGACACAAATTCACAAAGGGAATTTTGGCGGGTGTAAATGCAATGATTGCTGAGAAATCCACAATAGTAAATCTTACTGAAAGGGTGGGACGTGGGTGTTCTAAGTTAGATTTGCCTTGGATGTTGTGAAATTCCTACAAACATACTTTTGAGGACTTTAACGAACTCTTCGGTCACCCTTTTCCACACATAGGGCCTCATTTATGAGCCCTTGCGTCAGTTTCGCGCTTCCGATGCGTCACTTTTTGTGACGCATCGGCAGCGTAAAACATGCCTCCTGTTGCGCACTATTTACAAAGTGACGCATCTAAGCAGATGCGTCACTTTGTAAACCCCTGCGCTACATTCTACCTGCGTCAGGTATAATGTATGCAGAGGGGGCGTTCCCCCGCAAAAAGCCACGTAATAGTGACGCAGTGAAATCTATGAGATTTCACTGCGTCACTTTTAGGACGCTGTTGCGTCAAAATCTTGCGCCTGCCTCACAGCAGGCGTAAGACTGACGCAGGTCCTTTCACATGGGGCTTTCCCCATGTGAAAGGACGCATTGCTGGAGTTGCGTCACTTTTGTGACACACTCCAGCAATGCGTGACTTTTGCGCTTACAGATACGTCAGAAATACTGACGTATCTGTAACTCCTTGCGACATGATGCGTCATACTGTAAATATACTCATCAATCATGTCGCAAGGAGTGCGCACTGAGAAGTGACGCATCGCTGCTTTCACACAGCGATGCGTCATTTCTCATAAATGAGGCCCATGGAATCATCTAAAGATTTACTCCATCCAAGGGCTGGAGCAGCTCCCCTTCATCGAAGAGAGGAATAAAGGGTTCCTCCAGGTGTGCTGGGTATTGATGGGAATGTATTCCTTCATGTAAAAAAATATTTTACTGTAGAGAGTAAAAAGTGCATTTTGCACATGAAGCAGCTTTTCGGGATAAGAGGCACCATTAGGAAAGCCCCATAACATTCTCAGGAGTACTCCTTGAGACCTGTTCCTGGCATCGTTTTCCAGGCATACTACTGTCAATGTTTGTAAATTTAAAAATCAATACTAAAAGTACGTTCAGGTGGACATCTAAATCTCCACCAGTACTTTTACATTTTTGTTTGTGAATAGGGCCCTAATGCAGCTTGCCAAGACATAGACAGAAAAGTATACTATTATGTGTCTGCCTTCTCTACAGGAAGAGAATTTTGTTTTGTTACAACAGTAGTGGAGGAGATGCAAAGCTGCACAAAAAGGAGATGGCCACTGTAAAGGATGTGAAAGTGGCCAATCAAGTAACGTTTTTAGGAGAGAGATGAGCTTGCTGATATGTTTGGATCATATTGCAATTGTGCATGGGCCAGTTTAGTGCAGCTGCGCTATGAATACTCTCCTTGTTGTCAATTCATGTCAACCTTAACTTCACTCCCATTTGCCATGCTGCACATGGAAATATCTGTTGGGTAGCATCTTCGACCATCTTTGGGGAAGGAATACATACTACCCTTCACACTGGTAAAAACAAACATGCGCACTCTTCCCTTCAAGTCCTCCCCTAGATTAAGAGGCACTATACCAGTGCATTGGCAGCTTCAGCATCCCCAGGGTACAGTTTACGTTTATTTTACCATTGTCTGCACCAATTGTCTAGAATACCCCAGCATTCTCTTAGCATATTTTAATTAACGTAAAATTGTTTAAATATTTTCATAATAATTAGTCTACAGTTAACCATACCTTAATTGGCATATACCTTATTTCCTAATTCATTTAAATTAAAGTGGATGTAATTTAATATTTCTCCTAACTCTAACGTTATTACTAATCCTTAATTAATTTATATTTCAATAAATAGTTATACTTGGCTTAACCAAATAATAACCCTAATTCTAACCTTTAAGTAGTTTACACTCATTTAAAATACATATGTCCCGTGGTATAACCCTGTCATACTCAAACTCCAAATGAATTTAGTTACATTGAATTAAATAACAGTTAAATAATTATCATCTGCCGAACCATGGGCCCGATTCACAGAACTAACTTATGACAAAATCCTAAACTTACTACCAATTTGGTATTCACAGAAGGCACTTACTCATTTTGGTATTCACAGAAGGCACTTACTCATTTCGGTATTCACAGAAGTTAGGAGTCCTAACTTTAGGACTCCTAAATGCCGGGGGCGTGGCTTGCGCGCCGCTGAGTGATGGCGGGTCGCGCTTGAGCTCCAGGGCGACGAGGTCCGTTGGAGATTCCTTCATCCGTTTCCAGCTGCCCTTCTGCGGTGGAAATCCTCTCCTGGTCTGCTGAACATGCCGAGAGCGGTTTGTTTATATTTCCGTCGCTCTCCAGCCCTCCGTGTGTGATTTATGACAGACAGCGGTGACGCTCATTATCTCTGTCTGCGACCGCCATTTTAGCTGCTGGTGACGGAGCTCGCAATTTCCTCTCAGAAAGCACAACATGAACACAATCTTGCAGGGTCAACGAGTTCACAGGTACCATTACCCATATTTGGTTACTTTGTGACTATCTATTATTTTCTCTTTTTTCTCTGCACTGCTTGGCTGATATTTTGTGGCGATTTATGCTCAATGACGCATTGGATTACCCTGGGTATTAATTCCAAACTGCAGCTGCATTTGTTTCTTCTGTGTTTCTCTGCTTTCGCCTGCTAGTTTTTTTTTGTATTCTCTACTATTATCTCCTGAGACTGAATGCATTATAAGTCCGACTTTTTGGGTTATTTTGCCTGCGTGCTTCCAATGTGCTATATTCCTTACTTTTTGTAGGAATATTCTACCTTTGACCTTCCTTGCCTGCCTCTATTATACCTCAAGTGGCCTTTCATTTTTTTTTTTTTTCTGTGGCTGGTATCCCATGGCTTCAAATATGGGACGGTCATCAACTACTAAAGATGTTAAAGTGCCTGGTACCTCTCTTAAAAGAATCAAATCACAGTCCCCTACGCCTGAGTCTTCTCAATCGGATACCAATACCACTCTTGATGCAATCTTGACCAGACTTAATGAAGTTCATGATATAGCGCAGTCCACAAAGACTAATACAGATTTACTACAAATGGAGGTGTCTGCTATTAGGAATGACTTTAAGGCTCTTTCTATCCGTGTTTCGGCCACAGACTCACGTATTAGTGGGGCAGAGGATAATATGCAGAAGCAATCTAGGTCTCTCTCCAGCATGGAGCGCTCAATGGCGGCATTGCGAAGGGATCTCACGGAGCAGGAGGATCGTAATCGCAGATCAAATCTGCGCATTTTTGGGCTGCCGGAAGATGCAGAGAAATCATCCTCTTCTATGATTGACTTTTTATACCAATGGATTCCTTCTACTCTACAAATCTCCTTCCAGAGAGACTTTGAATTGGAAAGGGCTCATCGTGTTCCTACCTTTCGTTCTAAATCTGCCACACAGCCAAGAGCCATAATTTTTAAACCACTGCGTCACCAACACATGGAGCAGATTCTTGTCCACAGGAGGAAGGTTAAAGCTGTTATCTGGGAAGGTCATCGAATCTCAATCTCTCAGGACTTCGCCAGGGATACAGTGATAAGGAGAAAAGGCTTCCTTAATCTTCGGAAATGTCTTTCTGACATGAACATCCCTTTTTCCTTCTCTGGTCCATCGAAATTTCGTATTACCTTCAAGGGTCGCTCCAGAATTTTTGACGAACCCGCTGACCTAACCTCCTTCTTGGACAATCAGATGGAACTGCAGATGGAGCTTCAAATGGCAACTTCTCTTGATCCTGGTGCTTCTGGCACTTGAAGTGTATACTTATATCTTCTCTGCTTTCTCTTTTGGTTTCAGATCTGTTGATCTATAGGGGGCATATTACCAACCAATAGAGATAATTTTTGTCTCTAACTTGTTTAGAGACAAAAATTATCGCCGCACATCGGCGATTTTTTATCGCAGATAAACCTTGCTATTAGCAACGTTTATCGCAAATGCGATAAAAAACGGCCGCAATGCATGAATATCGCTGAAAAGTCAGCGATATTCATGCATTATCGAGCAAATGCTCTTAGCCATGTTATCCACCTCCCATTGGTTAACATGGCTAAGAACTGCTCAGGGCAGGTGTTAGCTTTTGGAGATATTCGCGCTTAGCGCGAATATCTCCAAAAGTTGGTAATAGGAGATAGCGATGTTAGCGACTGTTTCCAGTCGCTAACATCTTGGCACGCCCACTTTGCATGTCATTAGTGATAAATATCACTGACATGCAAAGCGGGGCCCAAGATGGTCGCTATCTCCTATTAGCTGTCGCTAACTGGTGTTAGCGACAGCTTGGTAATAGAGAGATAATTTTATCTCCGCTTTCTTGGCTTTTAAAGCCAAAAAAGCGGAGATAAACCCCCTTGATAATATGCCCCTAGGTCTCTTATGATCTGTTTGGTGGTTTGATGCTTCCCTGTTGTGGATATATTGCGGTTGTCTGTTTCTGGCTTTACCAATTGGGTGGTTTGTTATATGCAATGACTTATTTTTCTTTCAGGTTCATTAAGTTTATTTCTTTTTGTTCTGTATAGTACTTTTACTCTTCACTGTTGTTTGTATTCTTTTACTATCCTGTGTGAGGTTTGTCAATTAATGATTTACGGTCTATCTTCTTCTTTCCCTTCTCTATGCGTTTTCTATTTCTATGTTGTACTTTACCACTCTTTTCGGTATATCTTATTTATTTATCTTCTAACCTTTTTGGTGCTATTCCTTTTATTTATGTTGTCCATATTCCTATTTGTTTTTTTCTTGTACTTATTCGTCTTCTTCCTTCCCTCTGCTTGTTCTCTGCTCGAGTTAGTTTTTCGGTTCTTCTAGTATTTCTTTTTCTGCTTCTTTTTATTTCCCTCTCTTTTATGTATGAGTCTTGGTCTTATGTCCCTCTTTTCTTCTTCTCTTTCCTTTGATTCTAATTTATCTCTCATTTACTGTTGTTGTTGTTTTATATGTTCATTTCGTATGGCTTTTTTGTCATGTGGTTTGTTCTTCAATGTTTACATCGTTACTTGCTAATGCATGATATTATACATTGGTTAGATAAACTGTTTCATAGATGCTTATTATGTACGCTTATATAGTTAATGCTCAATTCCTATTATTGTACAAGTTGTCTATATATCTAGCTTATGATAAGTCTCATCACTTGCTTCGTTACCTAGTATTATAATTGCCTCTCTATCCTAGTTCTAAGTTTTCTATACTTATTCTCCATATTCTAGTCTCCTGCTCTCCTATTTTTCATTTCTCTATAGTTAATATGTTCTTATATTTTTAAAAAAATCAAATTACGTATTACAAGTTATTTCTATTTACTAAATTTACTTAATTGATTGTCGTTCATTCTTGCATATACATCTGCCTGATATAGCGTTTTTTTCTATTTTTATCCTTGATTTTATTCTCTCTAAATCCTGATTTTGTTCTATCTACATCCTCGTTTACTTCTCTATGTTTTTGGCGCTTTCTTTTATTTCTGACTTGGCATATACAATTTCACTATTTATTTTCTCTGCTAGATGTTTTTCTCTCTTCTTCCTATGCAACTTGTCTATGATATACTCGCTATATTACCTATGTATTAATTTGCTACATGCTTACTGACTCTTTAGACCCACATTATGAATTGTTTTTGCATATAATCTAATGGTTTTAGTTCATTTTTCAGATGTTGCTTTCTCCTCATTAAGCTTAACCAGTTTATACACTGTATTAGGGTTGTTGTTGTTATTATTGATTGAATTTTATTCTTCTGACGGTATCCTTGCTTGCCTTCCCACGTTCCCCCCTAGTATGAAGTTGGTCTTTTTCAGACCTCCCCTGCTGGTCCCTCTCCTTCTTCTTCTTTCTTCTATTTTCTCTCTCTTCTCCTTTCGGATTTCCCCCATGGACTCCTCCTCTTCGACAGTTTTGTTTATTGTCTGGACGCTTCTATTCGTGCTCTATGTTTTCTTTTATTTTCCATTTAGGGTCTATGTTATCCTTTTCTATGTATATTAATGGCCGGTTTGAATGTGTTGTCCCTTAATGTTAAGGGTTTAAATCATCCAGTGAAACGATCGAAAATCTTAGACTATTGCAAATCTCTCTCATCAGATCTAGTCCTTTTTCAGGAAACTAAGGTATCTACTAGAGAGGCACTATTTCTGAAGAAGGAATGGGTATCAGATGTTGTTTGTTCTGATGCTTATGGTAAAAGAAATGGGGTCATTACTTTAATTTCAAAAAATTCTGGTTTATCCATAGTCTCTTCTGATCATGATACTGAGGGTCGGTGGTTATTAACTAAGTTGTCTGATGGCAATACGGATCTTTATGTCATGAATATTTACGCCCCTAACAAAGATGATCCGTCCTTTTGGAAAACGGTTACCAAAAAATTGAATGACACACCTCATTCTGGGAATCTTATTGTTGGTGGAGATTTTAACTTACCAATGGACCCCATGCTTGATAGGAATTCAGCTTTTCAATTTCGCCCTCCAAAATCCCATAAACAAATGCTTAACATGTGTTCCTTAATTCATCTTCAAGATGTATGGCGTCTTCACAATCCCACTGGTAGTGATTTTTCCTTCTTTTCCTCACCTCATTCTACCTTTTCTCGTATTGATTATTTATTGGTTCACTCCTCTCTAGTCTCGGCTTCCTCTTCTCCGCTTATTCATCCTATCTTGATTTCTGATCATGCCGCGGTTACTTTTACTTTGTTGTCCTTTGCTCCTAAATCAAGTGCTCGTTCCTGGAGGCTTAATACAGAAATTTTGTATGATGAGGCCCAAGTGGATCAATTTTCTACGGATATCGAGACCTTTTTCCTTGAGAATGAAGGCTCGGTCTCTTCCCCAGTTGTCCTTTGGGATTCGTTTAAATGTACCTTCCGTGGACAGGTTATTAAATGTATGTCGAAAAGGAATGCTAATATTAAAAAAGAACTTTCAGATTTAGCAACTGAAATAAAATCTCTAGAGTCTTCCTTTCGACACTCTAAGGATAAGTCTTGTTTACAGGCTATCAAGCAATTAAAGTACAAATATAATACTATAGTTACCAAAAGAGCACATATTGGGGTTCAAGCTCAAAAATCCAAAAGACTATTATTAAAAAATCGTGCTGGGAAGATTCTCGCGGCTACATTGAAATTTCAGGATTCCTCCTTTAAGTCTTCTCAAATCTCTTCTATTAATGATCATCTTGGTTCTAAAAAATTTCAGACTGGGGAAATTCTTGAAGTCTTTCGTGACTTCTACGATAAATTATATACCCCTTCTAATCAAGCTTCTTTTGAGCAGTGTCAGGACTTCTTGAAAAATGTCCCGGTGAAGTCGATATCTGTGGAAGATAGCACTTCTTTAAATGGTCCGATAACTCCTGAAGAAATCATTGCCACAATTAAAGCTACTTGTTCTGGGAAAGCTCCAGGGCCTGATGGTTACCCTATTTTGTTCTATAAAACCTTTCTTCCAGTGATTGTTCCCAAGCTTCAATCTGTCTTTGACGCTTTTATTAAGAATGGCTCTGGCTCTGGCACTGCGGCTGAGGCTACCATTGTCGTGATTCCAAAAGAGGGGAAAGATCACTCAGAGCCCAAAAACTTCCGTCCTATCTCCCTTCTTAACATGGAGGCTAAAATTTTTGCTAAAATCTTGGCCAAGAGATTAGAGTCCTTCATTCCTAAATTGGTTCACCCCTCTCAAACGGGCTTTGTCAAAGGCCGTCTTGCGCGCGATAATATACGTACTTTTTGCCATATTCTTGGTGCAGCTAAACGTTCTCTTCTCCCTGCCGCGGCCTTGGCCCTTGATGCTGAAAAGGCCTTTGACAAGGTCTCTTGGCCTTTTCTTCGAGCTGTCTTGTGTGCACATAATCTTGGTGACTCCTTCATTAATATGGTAATGTCCCTATATTCTCAACCTAAAGCTAATATAAGGGTCAATGGGGCTACTTCGTCCTTTTTTACTCTTCGCCAAGGTACTAGACAGGGATGTCCGTTATCTCCACTTTTGTTTCTATTATCGATTGACCCTCTCCTCAGATTGATCGACACAAATCCAAATATTAAAGGTTTTGCTTTTGGACCTCATTGTATTAAAACTGCGGCCTACGCGGATGATGTTCTTATTTTCTCAGATTATATTGTTTTGGCTATCCCGGCGATCTCAGATACGATTTCCCTTTTTTCGAAAGTCTCAGGATACACCCTAAATAGGGATAAGACTGAGATGTTCCCCTTGAATGCCTACTGTTTTTCTCCGCATATGGGTTCTGCTGGTTTCAAATGGCAGTCTAAGCAGTTAAAATATTTAGGTATCTATTTTTGCTCTACCTTATTTGCTACAATTGCCTATAATGAATCTCAGACTATTCTTAAAGTACGACGTCTCTTGGATACTTGGTCGCCTAAACACATTTCTTGGTGGGGTCGCCTGCAGACCCTCAAAATGATGATTACGCCTATTATTAATTTTGTATCATCTATGCTCCCAGTAAAGTTATCGGACTCCTTCTTTCACGAAATTGATTTTCTGACCTCTAAGTTTCTATGGAATGACAAACGGGCTAGGATTGCATATAAATTCTTGCGAAAGCCTTATGATATGGGAGGTTGCAATCTTCCTGATTGGGAAAAATACCAAACTGCCTTTTTGGCATCTCAAGGTGCTCTTTGGTTTTCTGTTCCCTCTATTCATATTCCTTCTTGGCTATTAATAGAGCAGGAATTGGCGTCTCCATTACCGACTGCCTCCTTTTGCACTGCATCTACCCTGTCTATCCTGTTCTCCCGTTCGATTATTCTTGATACTCTTGCTGCGGTTCGGAGGGTAGACAAGAAAGTGGCGATACCACTGCACAAATCCAGGTGGTCATCTATTTGGCGGAATTCTAAAATCAAAATTAATATTGATCCTTCTCTGATGTCTTATTGGGCTACTAAGGGGATATCGCTTGTTAGACACCTTTATGGTTCTAATAATGAGCCACTTCCTTTCTCATCCTTAGCTCAACAACATTCATTAAATAATTTGGACTTTTATACTTTTCTTAAAATCAAAGTAGCTCTTGCTAAGGTGCATCTTCATCCTACTTCCCCTACGATTTCTCTCTTTCAAATATGGACTAAATCTGGTCATGTAGCCTCTAAAATCTACAGATTCTTATCAACCATTTCATTACCTACTCACACGGTTGCTCAACATAAGTGGTTGCATCATTTTGATCATTGTGTTACTGACCATATTTCGTCCGACACCTGGCAGATGATTGGTAAATTTTCTCTTCGCAATAAGATAGCCCCATCGTTAATGCAATCTAAATTTTTTTCCATTAACCTCCTTCATTGGACTCCTGTTCGTTTACATTCGCTCAATCTCAAAGAGGATAACCTATGTTGGAGCTGTGGTTTGCTACCAGGTGACTTTCCGCATATGTTTTTTGAATGCTCCCTCCTCCTTCCCTTTTGGGACCTCATTCACAAACACCTAATGCTCATCTTTAATATTAAGTTCCAACTTTCCTTTCCATTAATTCTTCTGGGTCCACTAGCTGCCCCAGTTCCACTTCCCTTAGATACCTTGGATTTACAGCTGCTGGATCTCCTATTGACTATTGCAGTGAAAGTAATTCTTATGGAGTGGAAATCCTTTTCCGCTGTTTCTTATCACACCTGGTGGGCTTGGGTTTCCTTTTTACGCAGTGCCCATACTTCGGCCGATCATGCTCACCTTTCTCCTCCTATTTCTAGTGGGGTTTGGAGTTCCCTGGATAATTATATGGATTTGTCAGCAAAAGGGTTGATTGCACAATTTCCCTTCGATTTGTCTGTATGACTGGTGTCTTGTTTGTTGTGGTAGTTTGGTGGAAATCCTTCTCTCCTTTTTTCCTTCTTCTTCCTCTCTGTCCTATTTCCTTTTCCCATCTTTTTTCTTTTTCCTCTCTTTCTTTTTTCCTTTCCTCTCCTCCCCTGATTATACCAGCTGATAGTGATACTTTTGATTGTAGACTTTGCCTAGCCACTTACTTTATTTCACTTCATCCATTTATCAGTTTTTGGCAGGCTACTTTTGTTTATTGATGTCCTGGTTACGACTCATTTTTGAATTCCAATTTCTAATTGCTTCTTTTTTTTTTATTGATTGTGTCACTTTTTCATCTATTGTGTATATCTATTTGCTTTTTTCTAATAATAAAATTCTTTTGAAATGAAAAAAAAAAGGACTCCTAAATGCCTTCTGTGAATACCGAAAGTCTTAAAATTAGGATTTTTCTGAATTTAGTAGTAGTAAAGTTAGGACTCCTAACTTTAGAACTCCTAAATGCCTTCTGTGAAAACCGAAAGTCTTAAAATTAGGATATTTCTGAATTTAGTAGTAGTAAAGTTAGGACTCCTAACTTTAGGACTCCTAAATGCCTTCTGTGAATACTCAAAGTCTTAAAATTAGGATTTTTCACTGTTTAGGAGTAGTAAAGTTAGGATTCCTAACTTTAGGACTCCTAAACTGAGAAAAATCCTAATTTTAGTGTCCCATTGCTGGAGTTGCGTCGCAAGCACGACGCAGCTCCAGCAATGCTCGGGGGCCCTATTATTCCAATGCTGCGTCAATCCTTACGCCTGCTTCAAGCAGGCGCAGGGTTTGGACGCAGCATGAGTACCAAAATGACTGAGTGAAATCTTGTAGATTTCACTTCGCCACTTTCAGGAGGCGTTCCTGCGCCAGAACGCCTCCTTCTGGCGCAGAGCTTTACAACGTGACGCATCTCCCAGATGCGTCAGGTTGTAAATACCCGGCACCTTGGCGCATCTTTTGCACTGCCGCTGCGTCACAAAAGTGACGCAACGGCGGCGCAAAAGCGGCACAAGGGGCTTGTAAATATGCCCCTAAGTATTTAGCCCTCAGTCTATTTATGTTAATGAATACTATTGAATAAACTCTTACCCTAAATTTAATTATTTAGCCTAAATTAAATGTTATTGTCCTGACCTAGAACAATGTAGTGGACATATCTTTTGTTGTTAATTAATGCATTTATACCGATGTAGAGACCCATTGATGGAATACCATTGAGGTAGTTGGGGTATACCATAAGCCACGGGTTCTGCATGTTTTCCATGGTAGGGCTGAAATGTTGGAACCATATTCCCATTAAAGTCAAAATCCTCTCATGATCCTATTGTTTCAGCTGAGCTGTGTTTCTTGACTTGTGTGCATCTTCTTCGGTGATAAGACTTAAGGTTGTTATATTAGAGCATGTAGATAAAATGTGGTTAGAATTCCTATATATGAATAATGGGATATGACTAAATCTGATAGCATGGTTCCCAACCACACTACTTCTGGTCTCCTTCTTCTGCAGGAATTTCCATGTCTGGGATGAATCCTGGTTTGCCCGACATGATCTAGATTCTAAATCCACATACAGTGGTTGGCAAGTTATAGACTCAACGCCTCAGGAACAAAGTTCAGGTAAGAGAACAGAGTATTAACTATTCTTCAGTGTTACTATTGTCTAGGAAACTGGTTTTGAAAGGAAGGCATTTTTGCTAAGGATTTAGATGTGGGGCTCGCTGACATAATATGCAAGTGAATATTCGTTTTTCTTAGATGTTTACAAATTGCAAATTAAGACATTTTTTGGCCTTGAATGTTTTCCTTTGGATGCATCTTCATTTAGATTTGGTACCAGTATGCAACAGCTCTATGCATTGGAATGAAACAGACAACTCTTTTTGATTCCCTCTGTAGTAATACATTACTATCAGTCTCACCTCTTGTCTATGATGCATTCAATGTCCTAATATGACTCCCTCATTGCCCCACTCTAGCACCCTTTTTACTTTACTGTAACTAACTACATAATCACACGCAGTACAGATGGATACAGCCTTTTCTGTTTTAGATGAGGCGCTAATTCATATTCTTGTTGTTTCTTTTAGCTGGATAGCATACGCTGCACATTAAATCATCGGTGTGTTCTTGATCTCAGGATCTGATAGTAAACCAAATGCATTTCATTCTACTAAAGACGTATAAACACATATTTCTCACCTCGGAATATTCTCTAGGTGTCAAACTGATGCGGACAATCTTGGGCAGTACCTCTACGCATTGGTAGGTGGCGTTGATCAGATCCTCCTTGGTAGTAATGTGATGCCCATATAAGTCCCATCTCAGAGCACTAACATCAGTTATTTTCTCCCTGTGCCAACACCATGGATCCAGAGAGCTACATCTGTCATTTTTTGACCATCTTTTGCTACTTTGTTTTGCCTATTTTTTTAACTATTGCTCCCAGTGTGCTAGCAGCATGCCCCTACAAAACCTATGGGGTTTAAATCTTGTGGGGAATGTTGCATGCAGATGTTTGTGCCTGATACTCACGTGGTTTGTCTCTGATGCCTGGGGTTGGGTCACGAATCCAAGACCTGTGCCGGGTGCAAGTCAAAGCACCACAAGGCAAATCATAAGTGGGCAATAAAGGGCATGGCTTCGTGGCATAAGAAGGCTCTGTGCCATTCTCTGTCTTGTCTAAGTCCAAGAAACACAAGAAAAGAAGTTGAAATGTTCTTTGGGATTGTCTGGCTGAATACCATGCTTCTATGCCCCACTCCAGCACTCCCAACTGTGAAGCCGGCATCAGGGCCTCTCAACGCTACCCCGTTTCCCAGAGTGACACCCACCCAGTTAAAAGAATTGTACGATGCCATGTGCGCTCCCTCTGGCATGCATCTGGTGCCCATGGAGTCACGAGGTACCCTGGCTGGGTTACTGTTGGCTGGTCCTCCCACATCCCCAGTTAGGCCCTCTAGCTCCGCCCCAGATCCAGACTGATGCCAACTCCAGTGCCTTCTTCAACCTCTTTGCTGCCTCCTCCAATGCCTCCCCCGGCGCCACCGGCACTGCTCGACAATTAGCCTTTCCTCACCTCCAAATCTGAGCCGACTCAACAAGGCAAAGTTTGACACTGGTGCCCTCCCGGCCCTAGCAACCCGTGGACTTCCCGCCAGTAGACAGTTCCTACCTCCATGAAGGGGGATCTAAATAGAAAGGGTTTATTCCCATGGAGGCGGACCCTTATCCAACTGACAACTGGTACGAGGTGCTTGGTGATGCCAGTGGTTTGGACATTTGCCCAAACTGTGCCATGGTTTCCCTTCCAGGCCTGGTTTCGGACAAAGGCGTATCTTTTGCCATTGTATTGCGCTGAGCAGTGGAGGTCCTTCACCTACAGCTGCTGTCAGTCGAGGAGAAGACCAAGCTCTTAACTGAGGTGCTTCACCTAAGAAAGGGTTCAGCTGAGCCCTTGCTCCCCTTTAATGAAGCCCTCACCGACATTCTCTTGGGTGCCTATGCCAAACCTTGAACAGGGGCTTCTGTGGTTGGAATGCTTGCCTAATTCCATCGTCCTGGCACAGGAGACCCATCCCTTTTCTCCCAGCACCTCTCCCCTGAGAGCCTGGAAGTGCAGGACTCAACATCTAAAGTCAACCCAAATGGATTTCATTCCACCCCATCGAGCAGGTAACCCAAGAGGCTGGACTCATTTGTGAAGCATGTTTTTCTTCCACCATTATAGCCTTGCAGACGGTGGACACCGCATATCTCA
Organism: Lissotriton helveticus; assembly: GCF_964261635.1. NCBI lineage: Eukaryota > Metazoa > Chordata > Amphibia > Caudata > Salamandridae > Lissotriton > Lissotriton helveticus. Next base: position 282,738,663 of record NC_136068.1, on the reverse strand, counting down.
TGGGCCATTACTCCCATGCATTGTGGGACTCAATAGCACTGCTGCTTCCCATGCTTCCCGAAGGCACTCCTGGATGGTCGGGATACAGCAAAGTTTGCCATCAGGTTGGACACAACAGACTCCTCAGTAGAACCATGGCCTCTTTGGTGGTGCTGCCTTGCCATGCCTGGTTACGTTCAACTGGGTTTTCGGGAAATGTCCAGGCGTCCATGATGGACATGCCTTTTGAATGCTCCTGCCTGTTTGGTGATAAAGTTGACATGGCACTCAGGCACTTTCGAGAGAGCTAAGTCACTTCTAGATCTCTCAGGCTTTCTCTGTCTGCCCAGTCTCAGCAGCAGTCCTTTCACTCCTAACACAGACGTGGTTAGGACAACTGCTATACCAGCCATTTCCTCTAGTAAAGCAACCTGTGGAGCCCACATGCAGGACAGGGCGGTGGATCCCGACAGAGGATGTGAGGGCCAGGGTCAGCAAGCTGTCCTGTCCCTAGTCCTCCTGCAGCCACAGCCTCTAAGCTCCTATAGGACACCCTCCATCCAGCACAGCAATTACATTGGTAGCAAGATCAGACACCACCTGCCCCAGTGGTCTGTAATTACCTCTGACAAGTCGGTGATTGTGTAGGAGGGGTGCACCCTCCCATTTGAGGAAACCTCTCTGCCTTTTTCACCATCGCAAGAACATCTGATGGCGCACCACTACTCCTTGCTCCTTCAGGATGTGCAGGCTCTATTGGTTAAAGAATCCATCAAGAGCGTGCCTGCGCAAGAAGTAGGTTATGGTTGTAATTCCTGCTACTTTCTGTTGCCGAAAAAGCATGGATGACTTTGTCTTATCCTAGATCTGTGCCCTCATAACGCTTTTCAACAGTAATAGAAATTGAAAATACTCACCTTGTCTCAGGTCTGGTCTGCAGTGGATCTTGGAGATTGGATGGTAGCGTTGGATTTACAGGACCCTTATTTTCAGATACCCATCCTGCGAGCCCACAGTCCTTACCTGCAGTTCACAGTGGCCCACGAGTATTTTCAGTTTGCTGTGCTCCCTTCTGCCTCACTAGGGCCCCTTGTGTGCTCATGGAAGGTATTTTGGTGGTTGTAGCTCATCGTTGTAGGGCTGCGGTTTCAGTCTTCCCCAACCTCGATGACTAGGTGCTAAAGGCAGGTTCATCCCAGGCAGTTGTAACCCACCTTCAGATTACGGGGAAACTTTTGTACTTGCTGGGGATCACTATCAACATCCCGAGTCATACCTTAATACTTATCCAATGCTCCCTTTCATCATAACCATTCTGAATACAGTGCAGTTCCGCACATATCTGCTGGAGCGTAGAGTCCAGGATATTTGAGCAATGATCCTTATGTTTCAGCCTTAATCCTGGAGTTTGGTGAGACTGACCGTGAGACTGCTGGGTCTCTTGGCCTCCTGCAGCCTACTGGCTTAGCATGTCAGATTTCACGTGCACCTCTGCAGTGGGATCTGTAGTCTAAGTGGGCACAGCACCAGCAAAACCTTTTTGAGCTGGTCCAGATTTCAAAGGAGACTGTAAAAGATCTGCAGTGGTGGCTGACTAACCAAGATTGGATCGTGGGCAGACCCCTCTCTGTTCCCCACCCTGTGGTGGCAGTTGTGACCGAAGCATCCCTCCAGGGTTGGGGGAACCTTCTGGGATGGGTAGAGATTAGAGGACTCTGGTCTCCAGCGGAATCTCAGCTTCATATCAATTTTCTGAAGCCGATGGTGATCCAATTGATTGGCATTGAAAGCCTTCCTTCCATCCATCAAAGAGAGGCTGGTTCAAGACAAGGCTGAGACCAGAGTGGGGGTGCACTGTTGGACCAGATACCTGCGACGAGCGGGCACTAAGATCGCTTACTTCCTGGATTTGCCCATAACCATGCTTCACTACCTACCGCAGGGAGGGTATTGGACGGGGCTAGAGGACTGGGATGAGGCAGGCCTAAAAGTAATGAGGGACCTGTACCAAGACTCAGCAATGCTCCTCTTCGAAGAACTGCAAGCTGCATATGACTTGCCAGGGAATCAATTTCTGAAGCATAGAGCGCTCACTAGGAGGATCAGGGAACACTGGGGAGTGGCCAATGAGGAACCTCGGGTGCTTGAGGATGCTGATCGTAATGTCCACAGGGATTATCAAAACGGTCTCCTGCCTTTACAGGGTGATTAGACAGGACATACAGAGGACGGTGGAGAGCCTGCAACTGCAGTGGGAGGAGGACCTGGAGAAAAAGATCTCAGAGAAAGACTGGGACACGATACTAGAACGCACGCCAAAGGCATCTAGAAATGCCTGCTTCAAATGAATAAACTTTTACATACTCTACAGAGCATACTTCACCCCATCCGGCTTTCGGCGATACTTTGGACGGGGACCGCAGCATGCCCGAGATGCGGAGAGAGGGAAGCCCATATAATGCACATGTTCTGGGACTGCCCCACAGTACAAGTGTTCTGAGACGAGATACGACGCACAGTAGGCAACCTTATCAACAAGGATCTTCCACAAACCCCAGAGCACTATCAAGTAGGGTGGTTCCCACACACTGCCAAAAACAAAATGACTGGCAAATTCTAAGACCTTGCCTATGTTCTGGACAAGAGGGAAATAGCTAAGAATTGGAAAGCGCCAGGGGGGACCACGGATAGGTGCATGGAAAAAAGAGCTGGAAATATGGGTTGGAGCAAAAGGTAGACTCTTACTCAGAGAAGCCAAATGAGGAATAGGTAAAATAGATCGAGAAAGGGCATGGGAACACCTGGAAGCTGAATCAATAACTGACGGGTAGGGATCCAGCGGGGCAGTCTCTGTGCGATCGATAATACAGGACCTGGAGGGGGCTGGGGACGAGCAGGTGGGTCAGGATTAGTCAGTCTTCCAGCGCACCAGAATAAAAGGCACAACCTATTATGACTAGTAGAACCCAGCGATATGCTTACATCACTCCACATGCAACTCAAGGGGGGAGGAGGGGGCATGGGGAAGTTAAGTTACAAGGCTAAGTCTCATAGATGTACCAAAATTAATGTGACTATGCCTCATGTATGATGCAGATTACATGTGAAAAACCTAATAAAATTTGGTTTACAAAAAAAAAGAGAATTCAGGTATTCATGAAAAAAATCACTGCCGTATGATATTGTAACAAACAGGGAAGATTGGGGTCGTGGACTTGTGCCTGGAGGCTCTTCATCTCTTTACTTGGCTGGAGGGTCAGGACATTTTCCTGGCAGTGCAGCACCTGGCAGGCTTCTTGTACCCCAGGGCAGACAAACTCAGCCATTGATGCCTTGTGGATTACTAATGGAGACTACATCCCAAGGTGGGGCAAGAACTCTTGCAAGTATGAGGAGAATCATTGGCTGAATCTATTTGCCACTGTGAGAACATGTAATATCAGCATGTCTGCGTGTTGAAGTTTCCAAAACGGGCCTCGCTCGGAGATGTAGTCCATTTAGGATGGAACTCGGAACTTCTGTACACCTTTCCACCGATACCACTCCCGCCCAAGTTATTGGGAAGATCAGGATCAACCGGGCTTCAGTCTTCCTAATAGCTCTGGATTTGGCTTTATGGTATTCCAAACTCTCAATCCCGAGTAACAGTCCTCCGATCAGACTGCCTCTGCTGGAGGAACTCCTGTAGTAGCAGCAGGGCAGTGTTCTGTACCATAAGCTATGCCTCTTCCAACTTCATACATGGATATTTAGTGTTGGCAGATTATAGTTTTAAATCTATCCTCCCAAGGTCTGTGATGTCATCTTGACAACCAGGTCTCCCTACACTAAAACTAAATATGCCTCCTGTTGAGATACGTTTGTCACCTGGTGCATCTCGCTTCACGTGGACACCCTTTCTGCATCACTGTTGGAGGTGTTGCTATTTGTTTTATCTCTAGCCTAGCTAGTCTTTCCCTGGGCTTTGTTAAGGGTTACTTTTCAGGCATTTTCATCTTTCCTGCAGTTTCTGGACACGCAGTCTCTGTCCAAGACACCGGTTGTTATTCGGTTCCTGAAAGGTTTACAGCACCTGTTTCCTTCTTCCCAATTTGTGATACGCCAATATTACCTAAATCTAGTCCTCACGATTCTGTTGTGTTCTGTCTTTGAGCCTCTACAAAGCTGTCCTCTCTGGCTCTTGATATTCCAAACATTCTTTTTAGTGACCATTGCAATGGCCAGGAGGGCCCAACTAGCTTTAAGCTCTGTAAGTTCTCCCTAATTGCAGCAGCTATTTTCCTGACAAACTGGTCCTTCGGTAGCATGGCTCCTTCCTGCCGAAGGTTTTCAACCTCTTTCATATCGGCCAGAGTATCACTCTATCTACCTTTAACGTACTGCCTTTTCTTCCAAGGAAGAGGAGAGACTCCATCGCCTGTATCCAAAACAGAGCTTTTTGTTTTCCAATAATTATACCCAAGACCATCAGGTGGATGACCAGCTCTTCGTAATGTTCACTGGAGCAAAAAAGGCAAGATTGTTCAGAATTGGACCCCAACTCAATGTCTTCTACTCTGCAACAAGATCTGCTACTCACTAGCTAAAAATAACCCGCTAAGGGTTTGATTGCCTATTCCACCAGGACCAAGACTGATAGTACTGCGTTGGCGTGTGGGATACCTATGCTGGGCATCTGTCAAGCCGCTACATGGGTGTCACTCCACACGTTCATTAAGTACTACTGCTTAAACTAAAAAGGTCCGGTGAGAGAGGCATTTTGCCTGTTCAGTCCTCCAGGACTTTTTGTTTTGAGTCTGTTTGCAGACCCTCTTTATGGGAGATAATGCTTGGGTATCTATTCTAAGGTGGGAAATCTGCAGTTAGAAGTCTCTAGCAGAAGTACAAGTTACTTACCTTCGGTAATGCTTTTTCTGGTAGAGACTCTATCTACCCGCAGATTCCTCACCAACCCACCCATTTTGCCCACACTGCACACTGAGCATTTTAACATAATGATCCCATTAGAATCTGCTCACTGGTCATATATTAGTTTTTGGGTGGCTCTGTGTTTTTGGCGTGGTAAAAGTCACCAAATAAACTGATGTCAGTGACCTGTAGTGGCGCTTATATGGGCACTGTGACATCACTTCAATGACACCAATACAAGACTATTGATGCCACCTACCGGTGCACAGAGGTACTTCTCAAATGTTTCCGGGTACCATCTGACACCTGTGGAATATTCTAAGTTAAGGAATATGCAGTTAGACAGAATCTCTACCAGAAAAATTGTTACAGACAGAAGTAACTTGTCCTTTCCTACCCAAGCAATTCAAATGTTCTTAAATTTCACTAAGGAAGCTCTCAATTGTACTCAACACTAGGTTGTTTTTGCCTTCTTTTCTTTAATATTTTTTTTTATCAACAAAGGTTGACAATACTGCAAAATAACTATACCAGAAATATCTAGGGAGTGAACTTAATTCAACCAATCTTTGCTAAGTTTCTGATACAGTAGAGTCTCTTGCAGCATTTCTGGCCTATTGTAGAGACTGATGATTAGTGTAAATCCTCCCATTGTGGGGGAAGTGCTAGATCAAGAGTTAACAGAATTGAGTAGGAACTGAATCCTGTGCTTTGTCCTCAGGATGTAGTTCTTTCTTCACAACACTTACCTTTAATAGTGACCTAATGACAGAATGAAGTCGGTACTAACCTATACAACCAAATGTTGCTACTATCATGATGTGGAACCCACCTTTTGCCTTCCCTGTAGAAATAGCAAAACACTTTCAAAACTGCTTAGCGTTGATAGAGAAGAGTTGGGATGGAGAATAAGGATGTAAGAAAGCCACACAAGAGATGTTGGCGGTTTGTAGTCACTCAGTTCCTCTCTGCTTTTACATCACCTTAGAATACACCCTGTTTTTTCTTTTACATGGACTTCTCATGAATGGTAACATTCTACAGGAAATGCAGCATATGCAATATTTAATAAAGTAACTAACGCTCTCTGGCAAATATTCAACCTATCAATGGCACATCACATTTCTATTGCTAGAGCCGAAACAAATGTCATGAGACTGGTCATGTTCTAATGTCCTATAGCAGTTTTTCACTCTTCGCAACTTGTGTCACTGATCAAAAAGGAAGGTTCACACAGGGTCTGAATATAACAGTGCAGATGTGTTAGAAACAGTTGTAACAGCCCAACTTTGAGGGTGTGACAGAATCCCAGTATTTAGTTTCAGGGGACAGTTCAGTGGCCCAACTGGAGTCCCACATTCCAAACAACTACTGTCTAACTCTCCCTAGCTACCACTAACCTGAGGCCTCTCAAGACAGTGCTGAAAGAGGTTGATTAATTTTCAAGTGTTCAAGGAAAGTGTTTGAGGTGACACTCAAGAAAAAATCCAAGAAGCACCACAATCAGAAAACTGCTGAGAAGATGTTGTTCAAATCGAACTTGAAGATAATCTCACCTGAAGAGCCAAGAACACACGTCAAGTGCCGAGCCTAAGTAAATGTTATAAAACAAGGGGTAACCCAATTGTAGTCAAAGGACCTGGGTATCAAGTGTTATAGTTAACAGTTGGTCCTAGACGTAAATTCACCATACAACACAATTCCTATAGTTCAAATAATTCTTTACACAGTCCTCTTTAGATTGAATCACCACGGTTGTTAGAAAAAACACGACATGATAGATATATTAGCCCAAAATGTCAATTGATACATATGGAAACACTGAAACAAAATAGTTTTAGTCGAGTCCAGCCGGACTCTCTTATTTAATACACATTTTGAACAAAATTGGCAAATTTATAAAATAATTTCAAAACCAAGGGGCTCTAATAGTAGTAAAAGTGCACAGTGAGAGGTGAAAGTAAGTGCTCAAGTGATTGATCAAAGAGATCAGTGAAACAAAGTGCAAATGATTTATATACAAGAATGAGCCTGCCCTGACTGTAGAAGCTCGCAAAAAAAGTAGCTCTTTTTCACTAGCTCGTGGTTTTGAAAACCTCCGTATTCCTTGATTTGCACTGCTAGCAAGGGGGGAGGGGGGGGGGAGATAACAGGTGCAGGCTCCAAAGGAGAATGTCGACGTTTCGACCCACAAAAAGAACGGGTGAATTAATTCCTCAGAACAAGGTCTTCATCAGGACGGGATGAGGGAAGGGCAAAGGGTAACTCAATGTGCACGTAGGTTAAAAGGACCCCAATGTCAGTGGGCACCCTCATGTGGTACGCCACCACATGTGCGACGTTTGTCCGCACCAAAACTTAAAGCCGGGTTGGCACCATATATTATGTCGTCTACGGTGTTCCGATGCTGGTATAAGTGGTGTTGCTCAATTATGTTGCCGAAAGCACGGAGGAGTCAATCTTCTCTAAGTGCTGCTGATAGCTTCACTCTGTCTCTCAATGTAAACGCAGAAGCAAAGCGCCCGCCGTAGCTCACCAGTCGTCTTGTATATAAATCATTTGCACTTTGTTTCACTGATCTCTTTGATCAATCACTTGAGCACTTACTTTCACCTCTCTCTGTGCACTTTTACTGCTATTAGAGCCCCTTGGTTTTGTAAATAATTTTATAAATTTGCCAATTTTGTTCAAAATGTGTATTAAATAAGAGAGTCCGGCTGGACTCGACTAAAACTATTTTGTTTCAGTGTTTCCATATGTATCAATTGACATTTTGGGCTAATATATCTATCATGTCGTGTTTTTTCTAACAACCGTGGTGATTCAATCTAAAGCGGACTGTGTAAAGAATTATTTGAACTATAGGAATTGTGTTGTATGGTGAATTTACATCTAGGACCAACTGTTAACTATAACAAGCCTAAGTAAATGGGCAGATCCCAAGCATCAAAAGGTAGAAAAGCCAACCACCTTGCCTTGCAATAGGTGTGGCATTTTTTGGCTGTGGGATCCTTGAGTTCTGCGACAAATTCTCAAACACTGAATAACTGGGGTCCACAGATTTTGTGGGTGATTTTGAAATCCTCTAAGGCATGCCACTCAAATGGGGCATAAAGGTACTGCTTTTGCAGTGCTGCGTGGAGTCTAAATTAACTGTGCTGGTGATTGGGGGCTAAGTTCTGGGCAGCACTCATGTGAAAACCACAATTCTTACTGGCATGACTGCCATTACACAGTGCAGACAGTGTACTGAGTGGCAATAAGGTGTGGCCAATAATGTCCAGGACTAGAGGTGGACAGAAGTGGAGAGGAGCACCTATGACATGCCATGACACCTAAGACCTTATACAAGCTTTCATGCAACAGTTGTTTTGCTTGTGACTTTGCCAATAATACCCAGGGCAAGAGGTGGATGAGAGTGAGGAGGTGCACCTACGAGAAGCCATGACACCTAAGACCTGTCACAAGCAGTCATGCAACAGTTATTTTGCTTGTGACATGGCCAATAATGCCCAGGGCAAGAGGTGGATGAGAGTGAGGAGGAGCACCTACGAGAAGCCATGACACATAAGACCCATCACAAGCAGTCATGCAACAGTTGTTTTGTGTGTGACCATTTTACTTAAGAGTTCTAGTTCTATGTAATATGCACAGAGACAAAAACAATGAACAGAGAGATAATCATTTGCCTGTTTTCCTACAGGATTTTAAAAAGAACTCAGTTGTCTTACCCTTTACCAGGTCTGTTTCCCATGTGTTTTCTGAGATGGACATGGCTTGGATGACTGAGGTTAATTGACCAAGTTGCATGTTTTGTTTTGCCCCTTACCAGGGCTCAGATCTCCTCCTCAATAGCATTGATATTAAGGAAGGGAGATAACACGTCTTTGAGCATGCAGGGCCTACCAAGAGCCAGACCTAAATGATTGTATGTTAGACCCACGAATCATACGCTTAATCTGTTGTATGCTCCAGTTAAAATGTCTCTTCTCATATTTGTGTGTGGTTTGGATGAATCTAGTGCAACCCCGGATTGTGGGTTTGGTCTTATCACATAATATTGCTCCAATACTCCATTCACATAGATAGATGTACAGAAGGAAGTGAGTGAAAAAGCTGAAGTTGGTAGGGAGAGACTGTATAACCAAAATAATGAAACATGATCTGGAAAATTCATGGATAATTCAAGATGTGTTGGCTGTTGGACTTGGGATGGATTGTATTCAGTAATCCTCACTGTATCTGGATGAGAAATCTACGAAGCATCGTTGCAAATACAGAATTGAGATGCTATGACTAATCCAAAAAGAAAGTACTGGTTGGTAGGTCTTAATGGACCCTGTCTCCAGATGCAGATGTAAATTTGCCAGGTTTGAGCATTCATTAACCGGGAAGGAGTTCAACATGAAGTAGACCATCAGTTTGTAGTGAAACAACTTGGGGTCTAGCTTCCAATTACTCCAAATTGCCACCTCTCTGGTCTTCTCTTCTGCTGCTGCATCTTCTGTAATAGTTGTTCGTCGAGCGCTTCAATATAAATAATTCCTCCTTGATGTTCTGTAATCTGTAATGTATACATTGAAGAGCTTTTAACAGAATGATCCTTAATGTTTATAAAATCATATTGCTATAGGGTAGGTAACACATGTATATAGTGTTGTGTGATAGGGATGTCTCAGTCCATTCAGGCTAGGATAAGCCTTCGTGGAGTACCATCATCCTCTAACACAGTCAGGCATCATAATTCTTGGGGATAGCAGGCTAGAATATAAACAGTGTGGCAAATGATGGCATTAGGGTACATCTTCTGTCATATTGGTAACAGAAGACCAATCTAACATCTAATGGTGGTTCTTTGGTTGTGAGAAGGTCATTGGAAGCCATTAGCAATCACACTGCTCCTTTTAGGTCTCAAAATCACGAAGCATTATGTAGTCCAAACATATACCCACAATGAAGGATAAAGTCTCTTTTTAGCTGGTGGCAACTTAATGAATAATGGCAAATTGGAAATTTGATGAGGGAGTGTTAGCCAAAGAATCAGGCCTGTGTACGTTAGAAAGAAAGAGTTTGCTTGTGCTATGGACCTGCAGAAATTGCAGCCCTAAATCAACAAGTGCTGTACTGCATCATAGCTTCTTCAGATGGCTGGAAAAATATCAATAGCCGATGTGATGCTGATGAATACAGGAATCTGAACAGCAGCTTCTCTAATTTACCCACACGGTTGTTGTGTCCTAGAAAAGTCACAGCGAGAAGAAATAAAAGAAGTGAATCCAACTAAACACCTTCGCCACTACAAACTAACCTATGGATGCAATGACCAGTTGGATCACACTAATTACCTTTGCTACCTTATTCAAACCTTTGGATGCAATGACCAGTTGGATCGGACTTATTGCATTTTCCCCTACCATCTACCTAATGAAAGAAATGATCAACCGAATTGGACTTATTTGTCTTTTCTTCCACCATCTGATCCATGGATACCGTGGATGACTGTCGGCTTTCAATGTGTCAGCGTGAAGGAAAAAGACAAAAAATAACATCTGAGCCTTTCTTCTGTTGCGAATCTAATGGTTGCTAAACCAAAACCGTGACTCCGAAAAGACACCAGAGCAATCAAGCAAAGAACTTAATGAGTGTATGTGTTAAAAAAAACAGCACAAATACAATTTCTTGACAAACACACACGGAAACCTTTTAGAATACTTTAACAAAGTGCATCCACTCAATATGTACACCAACCTGACAACATTACAGCAAACATCAAAATAGAGAAAACAAAAGGCAGTTTTCAGATGCACATAGATGAACACTGTGTGGTAGACGTCCTCGTTCAGCTGCCCACAGTTTGTGTATACAGTTACTGAAGTATTCCCATAAATAAATCCAGGATGCAGGAAGGTGAATTAAGTGAAGTTTAATCCAGGAATAAAGATCCCATCCACATACAATGCCAGCAGACATCAACTGACTGGTATCAGAACATTCCTAAGTTAACATTCCTGACATACCTAGTGACATCCTAAGATTCTATTAAGATTCTATTAAAGCTGCAGTGTTAACTAAAAACCACAGTGTTAATTATCACACATCTCCTTCCCTCCAAAACAAAATTAAAAATAAAATATATACATGAATTTAAGGCATATACATAAACTATACAAAATCAGCAAGATAAGAAGGCTTCCTAGACACACGTTTGGAAGACCTAATATTTTCAGAATTGATAGTCTTACCATTGGTCAAATTATCTTCTTTGAAATCCAAGCTTTCACCACCTTGCAATTTATTTCTAACAACGACAATTCTGTTTAGATTCCATATGCGATGATCTTGAGTTTGCACTGCATTGTTAAAAATTTTTATCACTTTGATAGGCTTCATAAACTTTGTTTCCGAGCTACCCACTATGCCAGGACGTTTGACCATGACCATATCACCAACACAGACAACAGTTTTTTAAACATTTTTTTTAACATCAAAATATGCTTTCCTACGTACAGCTTTATCCATCTCGTTTTTAACAATGTCATCTTTGTTGCATACGCATTCTTTACCCTTCAACGTTTCATACTTATTAACCCAAAAAGGTTCCACCTGTGTGTTAGGAATTCTCCCACGAAACAACAAAAATGGAGTCTTTCCAGTTGTAGCATGAGGAGTATATCGGTATTCTTCTATCTTTTCCATAACACATTTTTTCCAGTCAGATGACAAATTCTTGGCTAGACTGATAGTATCTTTGATCACTTTGTTGAATCTCTCGACCATGCCATTGGCCTCAGGGTGATAAGGAGAACAAGTTTTATGCGTAATACCCTTAGAAGATAAATAATGTGCCATCTCTTTGGAAACAAATTGTACCCCATTATCTGACAAAATGGTTGCAGGAAAACCTTCCTTATAAAATAACTCCCCCAAGCATTGAATAATCTTACCTGAATCAATTCCTGACAAAAAAAAATCTCTGGCCATCTTGAGTACATATCAATGACCACTAATATAAATACCTGAGAATCCTTATGTTGTATAGGACCCACCAAATCCAGAGCTATGTCCTGCCAAGGACCACTAGGTCTTTTTCTTAAAAACATGGGTTGCGTGTGTGTATTATAAGATTTGTCGCTAACATTACAGTGTATACATTCCCTAATTACTCTTTCGACCATCTTATCCATGCCTGGCCACCAATAAGACATGCGAAGCCTCTCTTTGCTTTTGGATAATCCTGAATGAGCAACATGAACTAAATCTATCAAATCTTTCCTAAGACTAGTTGGAGGAATTAACCTTGTCCCACGAAACAACAAATCACTATCAACAGATAATTCACTGCGTACTGTCCAAAAAGGCTTAGTTGAAGAGGAACCTTCCTTGCTATTAGCCCAACCATTTTTTAATAAAGACATAACCTCACATAGTGTACCATCTTTAGCCAATTCTTCTGACCATTTCTTTTCTGATAGAAATTCGTAATCGACAGAACAAACCAATTCATCATCTAACTCCAAATGATCATCATCATCCAAATCACTTTTAGAAACAAGACGTGAAAGAACATCTGCTATTCCATTATCAACACCTGGAATATATTGAACACCAAAGCTATATTCTTGTAAGCCAATAACCCACTTTGATATTCTCCCAGACACCAGATCCAAACCTTTCTTACTAAAGATTTCCACTAAGGGTTTATGGTCAGTGTGGACATCAAAAACTAGACCCCAAAGAAATTTCTTCAATTTTTTCACCGCCCAAAACACAGCCAAAGCCTCCCTCTCTACAACAGAATAACGAGTTTCAGCGTCTCTCAAACTTCTAGACAAAAACATTATGGTTTGCATGCCATCAGGACCATTTTGCTTCAATACAGCACCTAACCCTTTTTCACTTGCATCTGTAACTAATATGGACTTAATCCTAGGGTTGAAACTCTTTAACGCAGGAGCACTGTTTAGCCTTCGCTTAATTTCGATGAATTCGTTGTCACATTGATCTGACCAATGAAATTCCACACCTTTCCTCAACAAACATCTCATGTTCACAGTTAATTCTGCAAAACCTTTTATAAATTTTGCATAATATTCAATCATGCCTAAAAGCTTCATGAGTTCAGTTTTATTCTCTGGTGCCACCATTTTGTTTATAGTGTCCACCAATTCAGGTTTTGGTTTCACACCCTCACCAGAAATATTATGCCCTAAGTAGTTTATAGAGTCAGATCTGAATCTACATTTGCTTGCTTTTATCGTGAGATTGTGTTTGCTGAATTTTTCTAACACCATATTCAGAGTTATATCATGATCAGATATATTTTCTGCAAAAATTAATACATCATCTTGATATATACAAACGCTAGGAATATCTTTTAAAACTTTTTCTATCACCCGTTGAAACACAGAGGAAGCAGATACTAATCCAAATGGCATCCTCTTGAATCTATACGTACCAAAAGGTGTAATAAATGACGTAAAATCTCTGCAAGACTCTTCTAATTCAATCTGGTGATATGCAGAAGTAAGATCTATTGTACTAAAAACTTTGGCTTTTCCTAACAATACTAACAATTCAGCGATATTAGGTAGAGGATACCTGTCAACAATTACACATTTGTTTAGTTGCCTGAGGTCAATGCATAAACGCAAATCACCATTAGGTTTTCGCGCTGCGACGACTGGAGCCATCCATTCACAACCTTCTATTTCCTCAATTATACCATTTTGAATGAGTTTTTCAATTTCTTTTTTCATATCTTCTTTTCCTGCTAACGGTACACTCCGGACTTTACAACTCACTGGAATAGAATCATTTTTTACTCGTATCTTGTGTTGATAACCTTTGAGACACCCTAGAGTTTCTTTAAACACATTGGGAAAATTCATTTTAAGATCACATGCAAATTTGTCTTCCAATGATTTCCCTTCGATTGATTTTTCTTTCCCATCTAAAACACTAAGAATATTATCTCTCAATTGAATGCAAGGAGTAGCATTGGGGTCTAAAAATACTCCTAAGTCACCCTGATGTATCCAGCTGATAATGCTGTCTCCCTTCCTTGAGACATATATTTTTCCAGACGCTAGTCTAGATTTATACTCTATAAGGCCTATCAAATAACCATGCAACTTTATAGGTTTCTTATCATACCCATAAGGAATGATGTCAGGTTTTAAAAGAGACACTTTACCTTTCAATTTCTTAGTGAAAAATTCATCAGAAACAATTGTGATTTTTGCACCAGAGTCAAACAATACTTTGGTCTTTTTGCCCTCAACTGATATTTCATCAATGGGATCAGGTCTTATGCGCTGGATTTCTCCACCATCGCCAATGGTTTGAACCACTTCAATATCACAATCAGATCCAGAAGAAGTCCTCTAAAAAATTTCTACCTCTTTCACTTTAGATCTACTTTTTGTTTTGCATAAAGCAGTGACATGACCTTTCAATTTACACTTAGAACAGGTTTGTTTGAGGGCAGGACATTGTTTATCATTGGCTAGATGACCAGGTTTGCCACATCTAAAACACTTAAGTTCATATCCACTCTTTCTAGAATCTAGCTTGTCAGGATCCTTAACATATTTATCACTTTTAGACCTTACTATTTGAACTTTATTCTCTTTTTCAGTACTCTTTTTTATTATCGCCACACATTTGAGAGAATGTTCTATACGCTTGGCAACAGATAAAACTTCATCAAGTGAAGGCTCATCTTTTAGCCACAACTCATCTTGGACTTTTTCTATTCCACAACCAAACATAAATTGATCGCGAATGCGTTCATCAATTAAACCCCCAAATTTGCAAGAAGATGCAAGTTTTCTTAAACGAGTTACATAGGATTCAATAGTTTCTTCATCATTTTGCATGCATTTGGTAAATTGGTACCTTTCAAGAATAGTACTAACTTTGGGTAAGAAATGTAAGTCCAATTTCTTTATGCTAATTTCATATTCATTTAAGCCATTAGCTTCTGCAGGAGGAAGGTCAGGCAAATCATCAAAAATATCCTGGCCTTCAGATCCCAAACAATGAAGTAATAGAGAACATTTCCTCTCAGCACTGAGATTAGTCCCACAAACTTTAGCATAGCGTTCAAAAACCACTTTCCATTTTTTCCATCTGATTGGAGGTTTACCAGGACAAGATAGAAAAAACGGTGCAGCTGTAACATTTTGCATTTTCCTAAATGTTGAGGAATACTATAGACCTGTGAGAAAAATATATGAAATATATAACAACCAATCAAACCAACCAAAACGCTCATATGAGAATAAGTAAGAACCAATTAAATGCAAGGCTCGAAATCCAATCAAATTTCTTCTTTAAAATCCAGATGAAAAGGTTTGCTCCAATCAAAATTCAACTGAAAGGGTTTGACTGAGGTGAGATGCAGAAAACCTTCTTTCCTCACAAATGGAGTTGGTTAAAAATAAAAAATAAGAAAAGGTAAGAACCAAAATCCTGGTGTTGGAGAAAGTTTTTTTCACATGTAAGCATTAGTTGGGTGTTCACATGTATTTATGTAACAGGCAGCGTTAATTGAAGGCGCTTGTCTCATGTCTCAGGAAATTGCATGTTAAACTGTACAGATTGGCAAGCAAGGGCTTATTTAATGGAGATTATTAAATTCTGGGTGCTCGCGTTCAACTTCACGTTGAGGTCAGCGCGGGTCAATATGACAGATTTCTGTGTTTGTTTTTTTGTTGGAGGTGCGAACAGATTTTTCCTCAGGCAAGACACGAGACAGAGCGCGGGACGAACGCACAAAGGCAGCTGCTTCACGTTCCTCGCGCTCGCACAAGCCAATGTTTACTTCTGATTCTGGCTGCACGCGCTTGACATCGGGTCTTGGCGCAAGACAATCTTTGTTTACAATTGAGCGCTTCACACTGGGCTGCACGCGCCAATGTTTATTTTTGATTCTGGCTGCACGCGCTTGGCTTCAGGTCTTCGCGCAAGACAACGTTTGTTTTCAAAGCGCTTCACACTCGGGTACACACGCTAGCCTTCCGTTCTTCGCGCTTAAGAAAGATTATCTTCAATTAGGTGCCAGACGCTTTTATTTTTAATTAGATGCTTGACGCCGGGCTGCTCGCGCTAAGGCTATTAATTAGGCTGAGTCACAAACGCAGGGGAATGTGAAAGCGCAATGTTAGCAGAGTGAAATTTAAAGCCTTGCGCATATGAAAGTACAGGGTTTAAATAAAAGCGAAGACCACGCTGAATAAGCTGAAGTAAAAGGCTACTCACAAGTTGATTGAAGATGACAAGAGTTCTTGATGCTGGTTGATGTAATCATAATAAGTGCTAGGCAGTTAAGTGAGGGTTGACAAAAGTCACAGGAGGGCTAAACCTTCTCCTCACGAAGATTTGTGTTGAGATCTGTTCAAGATGATTCCTGAATAGGTTCCAAGCCGACTACGCCAGTGAAGTATTCCCATAAATAAATCCAGGATGCAGGAAGGTGAATTAAGTGAAGTTTAATCCAGGAATAAAGATCCCATCCACATACAATGCCAGCAGACATCAACTGACTGGTATCAGAACATTCCTAAGTTAACATTCCTGACATACCTAGTGACATCCTAAGATTCTATTAAGATTCTATTAAAGCTGCAGTGTTAACTAAAAACCACAGTGTTAATTATCACAGTTACCTTTTTACAGTATTGTGCCTTCCATTTGACTCTGTTGTGATGACTATTTGTGTGTTGTCCCATCGCCATTTGCTTCTGTATGGTAATATTAAAAAAGACAATTCTCTAAAAAACTAATAAAGTTCATATAAACAGTGCTTAAATGCTTCTGACCCCAAGTCATTTGCCTTTCTTGGTTTGTAGATCTTTATCGGTGCGGCCCTACATCTGTCCAAGCTGTTAAACAAGGTGATGTGGACATGGCCTATGACAGCCCATTTGTATTCGCGGAGGTGAATGCTGACCGTGTCACCTGGATCGTTTATGATGATGATGAAGAGTTAATGGAGCCAGTCCACACTGATATCAAATCTATTGGGCAGAAAATTAGCACAAAGGCTGTAGGATCAGATGAACGTGTGGACATCACTGATGCTTATAAATATCCTGAAGGTGAGAATGCATCTCAAGTCTAAGGAAAATACTGCTTTTCCTAATACTTGAATGCATGTTCAAATTTCTTTGTCCTTTAAGTCTGCCCTTATGTTTATGTCAACCTCTATTTAGTGAGAGGCTCAAATTCTAGGAACTACAGATTTTGACTGCAATGTAAAATACTTTTCTCAAATCTGTTATAATTCTTACGTTGCGAGAGTGACTGTGTATACTTGATTAGAAAATATTATTTTAAGTTTTGGCTTGTACGGCTTTTAACTAAATGAGCAATAAAGATGTATTACTAGTCGCATGACTGGCAAGAGAAAACCATCTTAAATAATTATTTGTTTACAGGGATTGCTGTTCATTCTCAATCACGTATACTGAATGTTACCATTTGTAATAATTGATTCATATAGGTTTATTGACATTTTTCATCTGCGAAGTAATGGAAAAGTTTTTACCTTTGAAATAAATCTTATTATTTGTTTAGATGAGTGAGTTAATATGTGACCACATCAGTGGGTGACTATGTACACTTTCATATCGCACTTCTTTCTCCAAACACAGTACAATATGTCAAAGGATTCTCTTGGTGGAAGTTTTAAAGACTGATAGCTGGTCTCTCTTTCGAAACTGAGCTTCTTTCTCCTATGAGCTCCTTCAAATTCTACAAAAAAAACCAATTTTCTATGGTCAGCCAAACTCCAAAAGTAGAAAATGGGATCTAGTCAGTGCAGTATAGAAACATATCCTTTAACTGTATGTTCTCTATTGGCACCACGTTTCCACACTTCTACCTCCTCATTGTGCCAACGGGAAATGGCTTTGTCATGGAGCCTAAACTATGCATGGCCAAACAACGCAAGCGGAACCTCTAATGTCTGAACCCTGCATGTGCCTTTACCACGCATATGCATGGTTTAGACGTTAAGGGGAATGCGTGGTTAAGACGTGGTCATTGTTAAGACCACGTTGTTCAGGCATGTGTGGTTGGGGATTGCATCCCAGGTAAGACAGGTTGTATGGTCTTTAATGCCCTTAGTGAGAAGGGCCTTAAATTAATCTCTGCTAAGATTTCAAAGTATGTACCCAAACGGAATCTCAGATCGGCCGCAATGTTTATGCTGACAATTTCAAGATTCAAGCGCATAAGAACGGGTGGTTCCCGTTTCTCTGTCCCTGGCCCACTCTCTGGAATTCCCTGCCAATAGACATTACATTTACACCTATTTTCAGGAAAAAAATGAAAACTTGGTTGTTTACTCTGGCTTACTGCTAGCAGCCCTAGAAAACTCTCCCTCCACCCTCAGCGCCAAGAGACCTTTCGGTATACATGTGCTTAATAATGTGGGATATAACGCGCATAGCTACTTCTTACAAAGTGTCCCAGCACTACGATGCTGAATCTTGAGAATAATGTTGCCCATCCCACAGGATAAATCTTACCTAGATCCAAAAAGCCAGGTTTAATGGGGCAGATTTATGTTTCCTGGCGCATCCCTGCAAATCAGCAGGGAGGCGTCAGGAAAGATGCGTCACGCAAGTTTACCCTTGTGCCACAACAGATGCGTCCCATTTACAATTTGGCACATCATGGCGCAAGGATAAACAGATGCGTGTCGCAACTGCCGGGCCGGCGTAAGGATGGCGCAGTGCTGGAGTTGCATCGCGAGCGCGACGCAACTCCAGCACTGTTCCAACCTTGCCTATGTCCAAAATGGTGCATCAAGCCTTACGCCTGCTTCAAGCAGGCACAAGGTTTTGACGCAATCGAGGTCGGAAAAGTGACTGAGTTGAAATCTTGTAACTTTCACTCAGCCACTTTTCAGAAGCGTTCCTGCGCCCGAACGCCCCCCCCCGCTCCGGAACGCCCACATGAAACCCGACGCAGGTATCATGTGGCGCAGGGCTTTACAACATGACGCATCTCCCTAGATCCGTCACCCCTCAGCATGGCACCGGCTTTACGCCCCCTTTGCATCACAGAAGTGACGCAATAGCGGCGCAAAATTGGCGTACGGGACTTGTAAATCTGCCGCTTTGTTTTTTCTGAAAAAGGTTTCGGATAGGACTGGCCGAATTAACACAGCAAGAGAGTTACAGATCTTGGGTGTGAGAAGGCCAAAGGACCAGCATCCTATTTTGGCTCTTTTAAATTTTAGTTTTCTCTATGGTACATCACAATCAACTGAAGATAGCGTAGGCCGTAAGAAGAAACAGTAACAGATTGCATTAAAGATGATTCTTTCCCTCACCTGCAGCCTGTGCAACTCTTTTAGTGTGGGACCGATAGAGGCCCTTTTCGGTAGCTTGAGCAGTGCCCAAACAGCAGGGTTCTGAACCTGTTGAAGATTGTTCAGATGGGGTTGGGATACAGCCACGTAGAGGACATTGCAGTAGTTCAGCTTGGATATCACCAGGACCCGGATTACCATTTTATGGGCAGATTCAGGTTGGAGATCGAGGATTTTCTTAAAGGATCTCAACACCCCACAAAACATTTCCCTGCAAGGGCAGTGATCTGGGCATCGAAAGAGAGTTTTTTGATGAACAAGATGCCCAGTATCAGGTGGGATAGACACAGAGTATAGCATCATGCACATTTTTCCAGCACTGAATCCACTTACACCTCCATCTTTGCATTTACTGAGTTGGTTATCTCCATATTCTAAGAATGCAGAAGCAGTCAAATAAACAACATCCCCACTTCTGAATGTGCCTCCTCAAATCAAGTAGTATTTTCGGCAGAGCTTCAAGTCTGAGTGTAGATCAGCAAAGAAAGGAGAGAAACAGTTAGATGTCTTTCAGATTTAAAATACTTGGAGAAAACAAAGCAAATCACCGGCCAAAGTTGCAGAGGAAAATTGATTCACAAATGTCAGCATTGGCTTGAATAAATTCAACAGAATAAAATCAAGGATTGCTCTTGAACCTGGGAGCTTTAATGGTTCAGAAAGTCACCCAATATAGCCTTGGCATTTAATATTCTCATACATCCTCAGTGTAAGCACCACTTATATAATCAATCAAGAAAACATTTGGGATGGAAATGGGAGAAAATTGATCTACTCTTTTTGTGTTGCTAGTTAACCACACGGTCAACCCCTTTGGTGTTACATTCTGAATAATATTAATCAGAATAGGGAGGCACTTTAAAAAAACAACCCCTCTTCAGTTTCTGCAGATAGTGATATCTATTGACGTTCATTTTGTAAGTTGTTTAAAAGTTACGGTTATGTAAATTTACATAGTTGAAAATGAGATAAGTTAACCACTTAATAGGCATTGGTGGTAACGTGAAAATACAGTTTGTCCAATACCCGATATCCAGAAGGATGAATTTATGGGGATGGAAAGATTTACTCAATGTTCACTTCCTTCATTATCATTGGATACAGCATACCTTCTCAGATTCAGTGATGTGTATGACTGTTTGTAGGGGTCTTTTTTTGGCTGTGTTCCATATCTTCGACTTATATCACAGTTGTGTTCGGGATCTCAAGTGAGCCAAGATAGAACAGTCTGTCGTACTGTACTGACCATGAAATAAGAAACATACCTGATATTTATTTCCCCTTTTCCCTGCTTGATTAGGATCCAAAGAGGAAAGAGCAATATTTTTGAAGGCTCGGGAGAAGCTACTCAAAATGCATGTAATGGAAAAAAAAGGCAAAAAAAAGGGCAGTATTGGCAGTTCAAGAAGAGAAAGAATGAGGAATTTTGCCGGGATGTCTGAAGATGAAAATGGCCGCAGAAGAAAAGCAAAAAATCCACAAGTATCAGGGAAGTTCAAGTTGTCTGAGCGCCCTTTGATCAATGAGGACATCAACATAGCATTAATTCTCAAAAACCCAACTTCGAGTCGCAAGACTATTCATGTGAACATCAGCGCTTCAACTGTCAGGTATACTGGACGTCCAACAGCTCAGATATTTAGCGACTCACATGATATTAATGTGAAACCTAACAGTGGTAAGTTTGAAAATGACTGCAGGGTCAAAGTAAAAATTGGGAAGATATATTCAGAACTCATGAAATGGGGGCGTGGGGCGATAAGCAAAGAGAACAAATGAAGCAAGCATTCCCTGGTGCAATGGTGGTTAATGCTCATTAAGTAACTAAAGTGGGTTCCCTGACCAACACAGGCATTTACACATCACTCTTCTCCCTTGTCCAAGGCTATATATCATTAAGGTCTGACTCTTCGGAATTCAAACTTTAGAATTACTTCCAAAGAGCAGGTTACATTTATTAGTACGCCCTCTCTTAGTTCCAATGTTTATCTGCCGGAGGGCAGGTAAGTGTCCCTCATGCTTTTATGCCCCTACTGTGATTAAAGGCTTTGCTGCTCGAAAGGCTTCCACTTGTCTTATGGAACACTCTCTATATAGGCAGGTTGCACTTAATGAGGTTCTGTAAGGATCTTTAACAGCGCAATGCCTTAAGATGGCTGGAAGGTGAAGTAGAACCCGATGAAAAGCAGGCACACCAATGACATATCGCATGGATCTTGAGACTCTTGACATGTGAGGGAGCTGGTGCCCAGAGGTACAGCTCGCCCTTTTGGTGCATGGACGATGCTGCTCTGAATGTGTGACAGATGGAGAGCCAAGAGGCTTTGCTGAAATGGATGCATTGATACCACATGGTACACCCCAGAAGGGTCAAATAGAAGCTGAAGCATAGAACTCCCCAATGCAAGCTATTTGAAAGTATTAGAATTTGGGCTGAAGCACAACTTACTGATTTGTTTGTGATATAAGGTACATTCTGCCAACAGATACTTGAGTGATCTATGTGTAACTTTCCTAGGAACGTGGGTGCACATTGCATGCAGTTGGAACACCACTCTCAAGCGAGTGCAGCGAATGTTGTTCATGTATCCACAAGAATCCAAAGAACAAATTTGTACAAGAGAGCTCCCAGTAAACAACCAACACAGTACACGTGCTAAGTGAAAGTAATACAACAGTGCACAACATTTAAACCATAAAAAACAAAACTAAGGTGATCTGCCTTTTAAAGTCAGAAGAAATTAGTTGGGCAGCGGTTTTACTATTTAGAGGGACACTTGTGACTTAAAGTCTCTTGAGAACCAAAAACACTAAAGAGCTTTGATGTTTCAGTCTCTTTCTGGTATTGATTTCCAACAGGGTCTTCGAAGGGTAACCCTTTATGGGTAGCTCAAAGAGAGTTGAGGGCATATAGCAGTTGGCGGTATGGCAGCTGCAGATAAAAACTAGGAGAGAAAAAATCAGCTACTCCCGTGAATCTAAAAGACTGGGCCCTGCCCATTGCAGTGGCTATTTCCACTAATAAAGGAGGGTGTCACCATTTCTGGCCCTGAGGAAGATCATATTGGAAATCAGTGTCACACAGGGGTAGGAATTAATGCCAACGATCTTCAGTGTATTTACTTCCCAAGAGACTGAGTCATTAGTGGTATACTATCATTAAAATGTGTATGTCAAATTTGGTTCAATTTCATTTAGAGGACTCTGACAAGAAAGATTGGGACTCATCATAAGTTACTGTAGGTTATCAAGGCAATGTCTGGCATACTCAATATATCACAAATAAAATACATACCATAAGATCATCCCTGTCAAAAAGAGGGAGTTCTATAGGAAGTAACCTCAGACTAATTTTGTTTGCCCTGGGAAATGATGCAGCCATTATTTAAAGTTACTGTTGCTCCACACGTAATATCTTTCCAGTAAATTTTGTTCCGTTGCGAACCGTCCTGGGTCATCAGTGTTAGAAATGGGGGGTCTCTTGTTGGTAGAGGTAAGTACCTTTGTCCAAATAGGGACC
The DNA here is from genome assembly GCF_964261635.1 of Lissotriton helveticus. Taxonomy (NCBI): domain Eukaryota; kingdom Metazoa; phylum Chordata; class Amphibia; order Caudata; family Salamandridae; genus Lissotriton; species Lissotriton helveticus. Next base: position 282,715,873 of record NC_136068.1, on the reverse strand, counting down.
CTTGCTTCAAGTCAGGGTAAGGGGAATACACTTCTAAAATAACCCCTAAGGGATGTGGAATTTATTAAAATATCTACTAGTCCAAGGGGCAGGTAGCTTCATAAATCTACTTGTCCTGCAACAAAATCCACTTACCTCTTTTGTGCCGTGTAATGTATAAAAACTGATATAGCCTCTCAGATTATAACAGGACTCATACCATAGTAGGGTTTGAATACCAGCAATTCCCTTGTGTTCCCACATTTCCACAGATCTACATACTGGAGGGGAAGGTAGTGATAAGCAATAGTTCCAGGGATGGAATGCCCTTTTGAGTCTGTGCAAACCTACTAACTTGCATGTTTTAACGGTTTTCACCAACTCTTCTCTAATCTTTTCCCATACTGAGAAAGGTTGGAAATTTACTCCTGATAATAGGAAATGTAAAACTTCTTCCAGGGTTGGTAAAAAAGTTGTTGGATGGAAAGTGAACTTACAAACACTGAGATTTTCGAATGTGCAAATCTACACATGCATATTTGCTCATGCTAAAGTGCTGTTCACAATTATTTTCTAGGAGTACTATTTCTTGTCCTACTTCTTATGAATTCATGAAAGCCGTATAGCTGCACTTAATGCATGGACATATACCACGGGTGCACTTGTGAGACTTTCTTTAATAATTGGGCTTCTAATTAGGTCTGGTGTTAACCATGACCTTTTGTGTTTATTAACATTTTCTCTGTCTCTCTCTCTGTCTATTGGCTGGCTTCACTGTAAGTGACAGCATTCTGCTCTTTCACAAGGAGCCTTTCAGCACAAAAAGTAGTTTTGTTCATTGTCAGGAACTACTGTGGCAATGTGTGCTTTTTGGGACCAAAAACTATTTTTACTTTCGCCAATGTTTGTTAAAATGGTGGTTTTATAAAAAACATGCCAAAACAAGTCACACACTGAAAAAACCAAAATGCTGACCTCTAATGTCAGACCTACTGGCTTTGCCAATGCTTGTTTTGTTTTAGGTTTTACATAATCCTATTGAAGCTGGTTACACTGATTTTCCATTATGAATATTTTTGGGAAATACTAGTATACATCAACACATATTACTAAATGATGCTGCAAAGAAATTGTACGTAAAATTTTACAGTAATTTAGCTAAAAACAAATTTCTCCTACTTGCATTTTTTTGTGAACATTTTATTTTGAAAACAAAAAATCAACAATCTTGCTTTCAAGCTTATGTAAATATTTGCACCTAAACAGAGAGCATTCTGGGAGCATTACACGTAGCCTCATATAGCTAAACTTTGAAAACACGTGTACACATTTTTATACTGGAACCACTGCCAGTAGTGCAGTCAGACCTTACAAACTTTACTTAGAGCGCTCACCCTAATAATAAAGGCTTTGCATTAGTGAACCATGAATACAAATTTGAACAACTTAAACATATGAGCACAAATATTAACTTTACTGCAGACAATGTCCTTACCTGATCTATAATGTGGCACTGTAAACTGACAGCCAAAGGTTGTGTGCTGTATGGGGTTGGGCCTATTTGTCCCAAGAACAAAATACAGATTAAAACTTCTTGCCCTTGACCCCAAACAATATGTCCTTGGGTGTCGGGCTATAGGAATTCCACATCTCTGCCCCTGCTCACCCCCTTGGTAGCTTGGCACATGCAGACAGGCTTATCTCCGAGGCAGTGTGTAAAGCATTTGTGAACACATACAGTAATACAAATATGGCTTTCAGATGGTAGAAGTAGTTCAGTTCAAAACAAACTGAAGATGCAACACTGTTCACACAAAGTACCACTGACGCATCACGCAAACAAACAAAATGGAACTCAGGGAAGGTGATGCGTTCGTTCCTTACATTCAGGAAAGGTGATGCATTGTTTACTTGCACCGCGGGAGGTGATGCATTGGTTTCTTACTCCGTGGGGAGGTGATGTGTGGGTTTCTTACTGCATCCCCCAATGATGCGATGAACTTGGCGTCCCAATGCAATGGAACAATGCATGGATTCATGCAGCAGCAGGCCTTGCATTGAAATCGGTGCGGTGATCTTGGACTTCGGAGATCGGTGCACTCAATGCGGCCTGCGGTGATAACTCGAGCCGTGGGCAGGCGTTATGACGATTACTTCGGCGATGCATTGGAAACAGGTGCGGATGCATCTCGCTTCTCAAAGGTGCTTTACTTTTCCCAGAACTCAGTGGCAAACAGCCTCCAGAGGTCAAAAACAAGAGCAGGCACCTCTTAGCAGGTCAGAACTCCCAGTAAGGAAGTTCAGGGGAGCTGGAGGTGAAGTCTTTGTGTCCCTGAGACTTCAAAACAGGAGGCAAGCTCAACTCAAGCTATTGGACATATTCTTCAAGCAGAGGACACATTAAACAGCAATGTCATTTTCTCCCTTCCTTGGCAGCAAGTAGCCACTGCAGGCCAACCCCAGACAGCAAACAGCGCAGGAGCAGTATTTATCTTCAGCTTCTCCAGCTCTTCTCCTTGGCAAAGGTTCCTCTAGATTCCCAGAAATTATCTAAAGTTCTGGGATCTGGGCCCCAATGTTTATACTACAACATCATGTGTTCTCTGATAGCAGAGAAGCCCTGTGCATTGTCAAAACCAGTTCTTCCTTTCAGGTGCAGCTTCCTTGCAGGAGGTGGAGACAGCATTGTGGAAGGCAGACCAGGCCCATTCCGCTGAAAGGAAATCTCCTCCTCCAACTCTAAATGCAGCCCAGATCCAATCAGCCCAGCCCTGATTCATCAGGCTCTTTGGAGCCACTGCACCTCCACAGCTCCTGCCACTCCAAACCCAGACAGTCAATCCACATCCCAGCAGAGGCACACTGGATGGCTAAGCAAGAAAATACCTACTTTCTAAAATGGTATTTTCAAACAGAGTGTAAAAATCACTCTCACTAAAAGATGCATTTTAACATTGTTAGTTCAGGCATACTAAATGTTGTTTTCCCATCTGGTTCCCAGGGGCAGTTATGTTATAAGATGTTATAAGCAAACCCCCCATTCTTTCCTTTGGGAACATATAGCTTTGCAATTGTGAAAAACGAAATTAGCAGTAATTCACTATGTGTCACACACATCAGGGCATGTCCTAACTTTCACATACACTGCACCCTGCCCACAGGGGTACCTTGCGCCTACTTTAGGGGTAATTAACATATAAGAAAAGGAAAGGGTAGGGCCTGGCAAGTGGGTGCACTTGCCAAGTCGACATGGCAGGTCTAGACTGCACACAGATACTGCTGAGGCAGATCTGAGTTACATTTACAGGCAGCTTATGTGGGTGACACAATCAGTGCTGCAAGCCCACTAACAACATATGATTTACAGGCCCTGGCCACACACTGTGCCCTGTACTAGTGACTGACTAGTAAATCAAATAGCCAATCATTAAAACACCAATCCATAACAACAATTTACAAAGGGAGCACTTGCACTTTGGCACTGAACAGCAGTGACAAAGTGCCCAAAGCATCTAGACCAGCAAAACAAAATCCAATACACAGCAAAAACAAAGGAGGTCAAGGCAAAAAATACTGGGGAAACAATCAGCTGCTAAATACTTTGCCCCAGAGTTAATAATTTTTCATGAGTTGCAGCATGCAGATGAGTTAGGCAACATTGCAAAAATGTGGAAGCAATGCAGAACCATATCTACTTAGATTGACAAGTTGCTGTGACAATCCTTGCACTGGTGCGAAGGTAGTTGCCATGTGTCACGCACAGCACGGCACCACACCCTGGTCCAGAGGCAAGTGAGAGCTGTTTAGTGCAGGATTTGCAATGGAAGCATACCCTTTGAGAACAAATTTCTATCAAGGACAACAAAAGATTCAGACGCATTGAATGTGTGCTATTGCTTTATAGCACAAATGCAATACGTTATATATATATATATATATATATGTGTGTGTGCGTGTGTGTGTGTGTGTGTGTGTGTGTTCCCAGTGTGTGACCAGATCCAACAGTCACTGTTTGAGGCTCACACTGACACAGTAAATTCTCAACGTTTTTATTAAGTTACTCAAAATAGATGGACAGACACATTTCGGCTACGCCTTCCTCAATGTCACAAAATTAAATTGAAAGTGATGCAACTTTATACAGAAAAATGTGTAGACAAAATCATAAAGATCAAGAGAGGACTCACATTTCATGAAATGGCAACATCAATGAGGGACAAAAGTAAATGTTATCTCAAATCATTTTGGCGGCCATATTTGAAGGTCTTAAAATCATTCTCATTTACGATTTAATTGGATGATGGAAAATAATAACATTCTTATATCCATACTAATATAATAAAGAGAGAGCCCAAACCTTTGAGGCGGGTAATCCCAGGAACCACAGCACCAATCACAACACCCAATACAGCGTTGGAAAGGGCAGTTGCAGCAGAAGGACATAGGCCATGCAGACCCCCCCCATATACATTTAAAAGGTAAAAGAACCGTGCCAGCAAAGTAGTCCCTTGTGGGCGTGTCTGCGTTGTGCTATGGGTGTGTGCTGGGGGCGTGACAAACGCTGGGGGCGTATGGTACATTCCGCCCTTCATGCCATGTCTCATATTGTGAGCTAATCCCAATCTGCTCCCTTGAAATACCCCTGCATCCCATAATCATAACCCACCCTTACTCCTTAAAATACCCCAACACCCTTAAACACTAACCCATCTTAACTCTATAAATATACCCTGTACCCCAAAACCCAAACCTATCCCTAAACCCTAAAAATACCCCTGTACCCCAAAACCCAAACCTAGCTCTAAACCCTATAAATACCCCTGTACCTCAAAACCCAAACCTACCCCTGAACCCTAAAAATACCCCTGTACCCCAAAACCCAACCCTACCCCTGAACCATAAAATACCCCGTACCCCAAAACCCAAACCTAGCCCTGAACCCTTAAAATACCCATGTACCCCAAAACCCAAACCTACCTCTGAACCCTAAAAATACCCCTGTACCCCAAAACCCAAACCTACCCTGAACCCTAAAAATTACCCTGTACCCCAAAACCCAAACCTACCCCTGAACCCTAAAATACCCCTGTACACCAAAACCCAAACCTAGCAATGAACCCTAAAAACCCCTGTAGCCCAAAACCCAAACCTAGCCCTGAACCCTAAAAATACCCCTATACCCCAAAACCCAAACCTAGCCCTGAACCCTAAAAATACCCCTGTACCCCAAAACCCATACCTATCCCTAAACCCTAAAACTACCCCTGTACCCCATAACCCAAAACTATATCTGAACCCTTAAAATACCCAAACACCCCAAAACATATACCTCAGTACCCCAAAACATATACCCCTATACCCATACTTACCTTATCCAAACATTAAAAAAACATGCTTTTACCATTCATGCATTTACAACGAATTTCGTTGTAAACAGTGGCGGCTGGTGACATTTGAAAGTGGTAAGGCGTAAAAATTCTGAGTGGCTGGTGGCGAGTAAGCATAGCGAGCGCGCCTCAGGGTCATAAAGAGGGTTAGTTCAGGGGAGTTCTCCCCATGGGAATTTTATTTAAAAAATAGTGGGCAAACGGTGCATTCTCAAGCAAATTTGAGAAAGCAAGAAGGTTACTGAAGCATTTTTGAAAGTGTAGTTATGCAGTGGTGTCAGTTTGTGAATGTGACATGAAGTACCACATAATCCATCTTATGATGCATAATCGGCAGATTTGAACAAAAAACGAATTTGTTTCTAGCTCAAACAGATCAAAAGTAACAAAAAACATGGCAGAATGTGTTCGTTCTTTTGAAAGGGGAAAGCCCATCTCAAATTTTGACTTGTCATCTTTCAGCTGCTTATTACTGTATGTGGGTGGTGGTAAACTGGTACTAATAAAGTGAAAGCTTTCCCCAGGCAGTTACCATATGTAAAGACCCCGAGTTCACACACACTGCCCTTCAAAAATTAAATAAAAACACTGCCTGCTTTCCTGCACTGGGCAGATAAAACCAGTGACACTAGCACCTCTCACAGGGCCACCATGATCCTGCTATCCACGTGCACCCCTTCACCCCCACCCTTGTGATATGTGTAAACTATATGTACACGACTACTCCATGATAGGGCTACTGAGCCAGGCAGAGAGCGGCCCAGCCCCACGGCGGGTATGAAACACTGTGGGACAGTGGCAGCATGCCTGGCCTGTCTGCTGGTGTACATGGGTGGGTGCCATTAAACTATATGAAACCGGCTCCATTGTGCGCCTGCCAAAATGTATGCATTACCTGCGACAATAAAAGCCAGGCCACAAGCCTCGGGTAATCCTTGCAAACACCCACTTTAAACATCACACAACACAACACCACAGGAGCTGACCCCTTTCTCATCTTGTTCACAGACCCTTTGGGCAGTTTTAGCCGCGGAGTGTGTCATGATCATCACTTGAAGAATTCACCAATAAGCACACACTGCTGGGCCCAGAAATAGCTTCATTGTTTTGCTCTGAATGGGGGTTGTTTAAAAAGTGACACCGTTGGGAAAAACAATTAGCAAAGCTATCAGAATCGTGACGGTCGATATATTCCCGCAGCAACAGATCTTGTAGTACAATTAACCATAACATGCTAGGCACACTGCAGCACTCTCCTCTGGGGGGCATTAATCAGCACAGTGGCACAGGCGCACCTTTTAAAGACCGTGAGATTAAATGACCCACAGCAAATGTCAGGGGTGCCCGAGCTATTTTACACCACAACATTGTGTTATCCCGAATCCCGACAATCTTATTACTGAAATCTACTGGGCTTCCACGGTAGTAATTCATTGCTGGCAGGGGTCGTTGCGAAGGGTGCAGGTGCTCAGAGATTACTGACGTCTGGTGACCAGCCAGGGAAAAAAAAGAGACGAATGTGATTTGAAATTCAATTTGCATTTTTTACACCTATAGGGCTTAGATGAAGAGACTATGTTGGTCTACGCAGTGAAACAAGTAAGTGTAAAGACATTTTCCACATATTTTGCTCCTGGTTCTGATGTGACCCAAAGGCTCCTACCCGTTTCTCGCAAGATAAAGGTGGGTCTCCGAAAATGCCACGGTTTTTAAGATTTGAAGAGAAGACGTGTTCTTTTTCATTGTGTGCAATCTTATCGCAGCAATAATACATTATATTTTGGCTGCTTACTTATGACCTTTTTTCCATGAACCATGGACGGATCTGTCGAGTGAAAGAATATCGACCGTCGCCGGACCCAGATTCTTCAAAGGCTAGAAGAGCCGCTGTGCTGCCACTGCCTGCCAGCTATGAAGAACGATCATGCGCCATGTTCGAAACATAATTAACTGAATGTGTCACTGTTAAATGAAATATAAAAACTTATGTTTTCTCATACTGTTGAGACCGCCATCCGTCAGCGCCGCATCCTGGGACCTCCGATCTTGGCGCCTTCATGGAAACCGTTACCTCGCCCTCCGTCCTCAGCCCTTCCAGCGCCAGGATTGACACAGGGCATGGTTGCTTTCTGCCCGCCTGTCCATTAGGAGAGCGAGGTTTCGCTCTTCTAATGGGCATGCGAGCAGGCTCAATTGCGCATGCGTGGGCAAGGCTGAAAAATGTGCCTTCGTCCCCACTCATGCGCACCTGTGTGCTGCTGCCTTATGCCTGTCAGTCAACATGACACAGGACCGCCCACCCCCTTCAGGCTCTGAAGGGGGTGGGCGGTCCTGATTCATGCTGACTGACAGGAATTGTCCCTCGGCATTTTGAACTTGAGAGTTTACTTAAGTTCAGAGCAGTACCCGAGGGAGCTGCGGGTGCGGGCGGGGGGGCAACGCCCCAACGCCCCTAATGGACGCACCGCCGCTGGTTGTAAATGTATGCGTGGTAAAAGCATATCAAATGTAATGCCATGCGTTATAATGTCATTGCGGAGTCATGGTACTTTCGTAATGAAAGTATGCGGAATGATGGTATGCGGAAAGAAAGTTGCGGAATAATGGGTGTTTACCCTCCCCCGGTAAGTACATTGGTGGCACGGCGGCCCACATCTCCAGCAACATACACATATTTTTTCACCACCCATTTGAAAAATGCACAGGTCTCTCTCATTGATGGCCAGCACCGACATACACTTTTAGACACACTCCGCCACAAGTTCTAGAATTGCGAACTTTAGAGCTGGGGAGCTACGTTCGAATCTTGGCATCAGCTCAACATCCTGTGATTCCAGGCAAATCGCTTTGTCTCCCCGTGCCTACCACAAATGAATGTGTTCTTCTGTAATGTAAATTGTGCTCATACCATGTTGTAGAGTTCACGCTATATAATATTGCAAGGAACGATAAAGTAGGGAAACTCGAGTTCACACACTACTGAACGCGCACTCTTAAGTGCATCAGCAGTGCACCGTGAATCGGAGCGTTTCACAGGCCTGTCACAGATAAGAAATGCTATCAAAACGAAATCCTACAAAACAATATACTACTGGCCGGCAGCAATTCATACCCGGACAACGTCGGGATGGGCTGCTAGTCAGTTATATACATATATACATCTCAACATACTAAATTCAATTAATGCATGAATCATTCAAAATCCACCAATTCATGTTGAATTCACATGAATGTCACAATTTTATAATACTCTCGCCCTGTATGGGGTGTCTGCATCTCCTCCATAAAAAAAATAATAATTAAAAAAAGGAAATATATATATATATATATATATGTACATATATTATATATATATATATATATATATATTACCTACTGGCGGTCGCCAATAGGTATATATAGTTAGGATTTTTTTCCTATGGGATTTTTGAAAATTCTATGTCAAATAACTTTGTCGTTTGAGGACGGTATTGGCTGAAATTTTCAGGAAAATGGAACATTTTGTGTCTGAGCAGCCCCTGAAAGTTTGGGGGGGTTTCGTCAAGGGGGGGCCGAGAAAAAAGGGGGGTCCCAAAACGCGTTTTTCCCATGCAATTTTCCATAGGGCGGTTGGACTCACTTTTAGCCCGAACGGCTGAATGGATTTCCACGAAACTTGGCAAAATTGTAGGGACTGTTAGCCCGATGCGCCTTTGCTAGGTCTCAATATATGTGCTCCAGTGGATTTTGATAAATTAACGTTAAAAAAAAATATATATCTGTAACAGCGCTCCGGGTAGCGCCCCGGTTCGCGTACCTGACGCGTAACGGAACTTCGCGAAGCGAAGCTGATTGGCTCTCCGGTGTCTGTCAACATTCTCAAACAGTCCGGAGCGGCCGCCATCTTGTCTCTCGGTAGGATCGAGAGACAAGAGGAGGCCAAAACAAAGGGGGAAATGACCATAAGGGGGCATAGTAGATCCTCCCTGACCCCCTAGGTTTGATGTGGAGGCTTTAAAAGGGCCCCGCGGGGCAAAAAAAAAAAAAAGAGTTTGTTTTTTTTTGCGTGGGGAGCGCCCGGTACGCGCACCGGGAAGCGGTCCGGGGAGCGCACTATGAGGAAAAAATAGTGATAGACTTTTCAAATATTGTATGTTTATTGATTGTTCGTTTTGTTGTTTTTGTTGTTGTTTTTTTTAATTTAAGTAGCAATATGTATGATTATTATATATGAATTAATTTTTGTGATTGTTTTTCAAAATTTAATAGAACGTCTAACATTTGACTGTCCGAAATACGCCCCCATGTGTGCTTGGCAAATTTAAGTACTGACATGGTGTGCTTGTACATAGGAGCTGTGTTGTGTTTTCAAATTATAACCACAAAATCGTTTTTTAAAAAAAAAAAAATCTTTTTACATTTCATAAGAACGTCAATATGGTGTGTGCTTCTTTAAATAAATATTTAATTTACACCATGAATATGGGAGAATAATTCTATTGTTTGCCGGTTTAAAAACACGTTTCTTGAAGTCATTAAGGTTTCACAATATGTTCTGCAAGAGTTTCATAGTCAACATGGAGGCAAAATTACAAAGCTTATGAGCCACATTCACGTCATTTTCCCCATGTTAAAAGTGACTTTAAAGGTGGTGCAAGGTCCTTGTAAATAAGCCCTCATGAGTGCTTGGTAAATTTAAGTCATTTCTCTGTGGTGCAAGCCTCTTGTAAATACGCCCGCATGTGTGCTTGGCAAATTTAAGTACTGACAGGGTGTACACAGGAGTTGTGCTGTGTTTTCAAATTATAACATTAAAATTGTTCATAAAGAAAAGGAATGCTTTTTACATTTATAACAATGACACAAAGGTGTCTGCATCTTTAAATACATTTATCACTTCTCGCCATCAATCTAGGAGAATAAATTATTTGTTTGTTGGTTAAAAAATCGTTACTTTAAGACATTTAGGTTTCACAATATGTACTGCTAGACTTTCATAGTTACTATGATGATAATGATATACATTTAGAACTGTGTAGGAGGCATGGAGAAACTGAGGCTTCTGTAAGTGTCAAGGGAGGTGAGTAATGTACATTGCTCTGTTGCATACAGTGCTCACCTTCTGCGTACTCTTGGATATGCTAGACTACATCTGCACAATGAGATACCTAAGCTGAGAAAATACAGGTGATGTGATTGTTAAATGAGCAAAAATATTTGCACGTTTTTCAATTATATCACCTGTGTTTCCTAACATTACGAATCCCATTGTGCAGATGAGGTTTAGGCCTGTCCATGGAGACAGAGGAGGTCTGGCCTTTGTTCAAGAGTGCAGTGGACATGACTCATTTCGTTGGTAGGCCTGCGCATGTATTATCTCCTCTGTACTCTTCAACAAGCCTAAATTCAATCTGTAACTCTGAGTAGGCCTCACCTCAAACAAACCTCTGGATAGGCCACACCTTATCGGCATCCCGAAACAATCATTTAAAATGTATGGGGCAGTTTTATGATGGCCGTGCGCCTCTTTTGCGCCGCCATTGCGTCACTTTTGTGAAGCAGCAGCAGTGCAAAAGATGCACCATGTTGCAAGATAGGCCTCACTTCATCTGCAACAAGATACCGTCAGTTTAAACTGTATATATTTAGGACTGTGTAGGGGGCATGGAGAAGCTGAGGCTTCTGTAAGTGTCAAAGTTGTTGCATACAGTGCTCACCTTCTGCGTAGTCTTTCATATGCTAGACTACATCTGCACAATGAGATACCTAAGCAAAGGAAACACAAGTGATGTGATTGTGGAATGAGCAAAAAAAATTGCACGTTTTTCAATTACATTACCTGTGTTTCCTAACATTACGAATCACATTGTGTAGATGAGGTTTAGGCCTGTCCAGGGAGACAGAGGAGGTCTGACGTTTTTGCAGTGGACATGACTCACTTCGTTGGTAGGCCTGCACATGTATTATCTCCTCTGTAGTCTTCAACAACTTAAATTTCATCTGTAACCCTGAGTAGGACTCACCTCAAACAAATCTCTGGATAGGCCACACCTTATCGGCATCTACAAACAATCATTTAAAATGTTAGGGGCAGATTTATGATGGCCGTGCGCCTCTTTTGCGCCACTGTTGCGTCACTTTTGTGACGCAGCAGCAGTGCAAAAGATGCATCATATTGTAAGATAGGCCTCACTTCATCTGCAACAAGATGCCGTCAGTTTAAAATGTATATATTTAGGACTGTGTAGGGGGCATGGAGAAGCTGAGGCTTCTGTAAGTGTCAAAGTTGTTGCACACTGACCATGTCATGAATGATGTAATATGTGACATCATCAGCAGTGGATTGCGGGTGCGCTATATATTAATTAGTGCAACTAACTATATATGGAATTTCAATGGTTTTGTGTGAGTAAAATAAGGTTTTGTAAATGCTAATTCCTAACTATATATGGTGTATAACCTATGGTTTTTTCAGTGAATATATATATATATATATATATATATATATATATTACCTACTGGCGGTCGCCAGTAGGTATATATAGTTAGGATTTTTTCTCTATGGGTTTTTTGAAAATTCTATGTCTAATAACTTTGGCGTTTGTGGACGGAATTGGCTGAAATTTTCAGGAAAATGGCACATTTTGTTTCTGAGCAGCCCTTGAAAATTTGGGGGGGGTTCGTCCAGTGGGGGCCGAGAAAAAAGGGGGGTCCCAAAACGTGTTTTTAACATTGAGTTTTCCATAGGGCGGTTGGCCTCACTTTTAGCCCGAACGGCTGAATGGATTTGCACGAAACTTGGCAAAATTGTAGGGACTGGTAGCCCGATGTGCCTTTTGTAGGTCTCAATATATGTGCTCCAGTGGATTTTGAGAAATTAACGTTTAAAAAAAGATATATATCTGTAACAGCGGACCGGGCAGCGGCCCAGGACGCGTACTTTTCGCGCAACGGAGCTTTGTGAAGCGAAGCTGATTGGTTCTCTGGCGTCTGTCAACATTCCAAACAGTCCGTAGCGGCCGCCATCTTGTCTCTCGGTAGGATCGAGAGACAAGAGGAGGCCAAAGCGAAGGGGCAAATGACCATAAGGGGGAATAGTAGATCCTCGCTGACCCCCTAGGTTTGATGTGGAGGTTTTAAAAGGGCCCCGCGGGGCAAAAAAAAAAAATAATAATAATAATCGAACGGCTGAATGGATTTGCACGAAACTTGGTAAAATATTAGGGACTGGTAGCCCGATGTGCCTTTGCTAGGTCTCAATATATGTGCTCCAGTGGATTTTGAGAAATTAACGTTCAAAAAAAGATATATATCTGTAACAGCGCTCTGCTTCGCGTACTTTTCGCGTTACGGAGCTTTGCGAAGCTGATTGGTTCTCCGGCGTCTGTCAACATTCCAAACAGTCCGTAGCGGCCGCCATCTTGTCTCTCGGTAGGATTGAGAGACAAGAGGAGGTCAAAGCGAAGGGGGAAATGACCATAGGGGGGCATAGTAGATCCTTCCTGACCTCTTAGGTTTGATGTACCATTTTGCCAAGTTTGGTGTAATTCCGTTCAGCCATTCAGGCTGTAGACGTATGTAAATGTCCTATGGAAAATTGCATGGGGAAAACACATTTGAAAGTGTTGAAATTTAGAACCAATTAAAATGTTACTTTGGTTTTGTATTTGTGTGTGATGAAAGTTAATTGGTTATGTATATATGTCAAATGAGAGGAAACCACAGCCATTTTGTGATACTACTGTCTGAGGTACATTTGTGTGGAATTTTTGGTGGTGAATTTCTGGTGTTTGATTTACACAGTACTAACACTTTTCCTACTTTTAAAAAGGTGAGTTGTTAATTTGTAAGGGGAACTATGTTGTACACTTGAAGATAATTTGAAAAATGTTTTCTGTTATTTATTCGCAGTCCTTCTGTTATACTAAATACTTGATAAAGTTAGTTTTATATTATGTATTACTAAAAACGATAAATGAAAGTGATTATTTTTTTCTGCAATTTACAGCAAGCAATTTCAAAATAAAATGGCTCACAATGAAGAGACCGTGGCAATTTCTTTTGAATTGTCCACTACATTGATTGAAATTGAGAGCACCAATAATGAAATATTGTCACAAGGAGGACATGACTTGTATGATTCCATTAGATTGATTGAAATGGACAGCACCAAGAATGAAATATTGTCACAAGGAGATGACTTGAATGATTCCACTACGTTGATTGAAATTGAGAGCAGCAATAATGAAATATTGTCACAAGGAGGAGATGACTTGTATGATTCCATTAGATTGATTGAAATGGACAGCACCAATAATGAAATATTGTCACAAGGAGGAGATGACTTGAATGATTCCACTACATTGATTGAAATTGAGAGCACCAATAATGAAATATTGTCACGAGGAGATGACTTAAATGATTCCACTACATTGATTGAAATTGACAGCACCAATAATGAAATATTGTCAGAAGGAGGAGATGACTTGAATGATTTTTTTGATCAATCTCTTGATGGCGAATTTATCGAGTGTTTGGAGACCATAGAGTTACAAGAATCATTATTGGAGACTTTTCATGAGGACATTGCTGATGAGGACATGTTACTAGTTCTTTCAAATTTAGAAAATTCTGAAGAATAAATTTATATTTAGAAATCAAAAATTGTTTGAGACATTATTCATTTTTATTTTTAATTTATGAGGTTGTAGCGAAGTGATTGTAGTATAAAATGAGACTTATAGTATAGAGTGCAACATTTTTATGTTACATGGTAAGTTTACTCATATTTACTTCCCTTCTGCCACTATATTATCTCCAATGTGTATTTGACATCTCTTCTTCATCTCCGGCCTCCTTTCTCTCACTGTGTGTCTCCGATGCATCTTATCGCTGCTATTTTGTGTAATTACAGAAGAGAGTAAAATAAAATAGTTCGGAACGTGAAAAGGGGGCAAAGTAGAGTACTCCTCACCCCCTAGGCCTTTTTAGGCGGTCCCAAAAGGATCAGTTTCTGCTTTCCTGAGAGATTATGGTATGAGTTCCATATACCACAATAACTTGCATTACAACATGCAAGATATCTATCTCCTATTACCAACTTTTGGAGATATTCGCGCTAAGCGCGAATATCTCCAAAAAGTAACACCTGCCCTGAGCAGTTCTTAGCCATGTTATCCAATGGGAGGTGGATAACATGGCTAAGAGCATTAGCTCGGTAATGTATGAATATCGCTGAGTTTTTAGCGATATTCATGCATTGCGGCCGTTTATTATCGCATTTGTGATAAACCTTGATAATAGCAAGGTTTATCTCCGATAATTTCTGATGATGCTTAGCGGTAAAAAATTCGTTGGTAAGCATCGTTAGCGATAAATATCGCTTAACTTTGGTAATATGCCCCAACGTCTGTTAACGTTCGATTCGAAGGAAATGAGGAAGTGTTGAAAAACATTGTCTGCGCCATCTTGCCTTTTTTGAAATGCCACACTTTTGTCGTGCACGGCAGCCATTTTAGATGTCTTGACCAGACCCACTCTCTGCACGCTGTCGATTCGTAGCATGGCTCCTCACCCTCGCAAGCATCTTCCCCAGGCACTGGTCACCCCCGCTCTCTGTCTTATGCATGGGCAATAAACCTCCCCCCATCTGCGCTGCTCTTCCCTGAGAATCACACTGTGCCCGCCCGACACCTCCCTTTCGCCCTATTTACTACCGCACCCTCTGACACTCCTCTTCCTCTGTGTCCGATTGTCCAGGCTATCAGCTAGCCCTGCAGATGTAGTTTATGGCCCCAGCTGTAAAGAATCACCCCTCTTCAAAGGAGTTATAGTAGATCAAGGCCCACACCCAATGAGATCCGTCACACCACACGTGTTCCTACTATCTGAAAACTATCCTGTATTGTGATTGGGGAGGGGACCGAGCCTGAAGCGGAAGATTCCAGGAATCACTCTTTGTACATCAAAGTTTTTACAATTATGTGTCACATTAAAAATATATAGCACTCCAACAAAGTAGTAGGAATATAAAACTTTAATAACATATAAATATATACAACAAAACAAAAACAGTAAAAACATTTAAACAACGAAGAGACCGTGGCAATTTCTTTTGAATTATCCAATAGATTTATTGAAATTTACAGCACCAATAATGAAATATTCTTGTCAGTAGCGGTCTGTTGTGCGAATAGTTCCAAGGCAGCAGAACGCGCTGAAATCTAGATGGCACGAAAGTGATGTCTAGCAAGTTGCCGCCCAGCAAATAACGGCGTGGGGCGCCGCGGGGGTGAGTGAGTCCAGTAGGCAACACAGCTATTCTTACCGGCATTGCAGAATTACTGCTGGGGACAATGCCTGTGCTGTAGCAGGGTCACAGCAGAAACAAAAAGGATTCTGTTGAAGATGTTGTTGGTTTTCAATTTGAAAACAGTTCTGGTGTCAACTGCTATGTTATTGTAGTGGTTAATGTTTTGTTTTCTCTAGAAAATGTAAAAGAGGGGGAGGCAGTCCAAAGTTCCGTTAAAAGGGCAAAGGAAAGGATCGGTGGTTTGAACTATCAGTCAAAAAGGGGAGGGGGTGCAACAATTTTTCCTACCGGGTCACACTGTGCTTTCACCGGAAGTGAGGTCTGCAGGATTCTAGTAATTCAAAGTGAGGCTGGCGCCGACGTCCCGCGGATACAGTTTCGTCACTCCACGGGTGATCATGGCAGTCATTCCCCATCGGGGGTCGGAGACTCCCGCGGCTCCTCTAGAATCTTCAAGGTCGTGGAGGACTACGGTGGTGGAGTCAACCAGTGACCGGGCCATTTCTTTATGCTGGGCCCGCTCTTGCCAGGTCGACCGCCATTTTGAGAGTTCGGTAGCTACTGGCGATCGCGGGGTCAAATGAGCGGACGGGCTCCCCCCTGCCGGGCGAGACGTTGCAGCATGGCCACAGTGGAAGAACCCTTTTCCGGGCGCCTGGAGCGCTGAGGGTGCAGCTGGGAAGCCTCCACCTGGGGAGGCGGGAGAGGCCTGTTCGCACCGTCTCTCCCTCCCAGTGCACCCCACGGCGTCTCGCTTGAGATTTGTTATGGCCGGACCAGGCGATGAGGACGAGGGGGGGGGGTTGGAGGCATGTGCAAGACATACCCCCCCAGGGTTGTTGCAGCAATTATACAAGAAAGAAGAAGTGTCCCGTCCGTCTTCGGGCCGGGCTTCCGGTAGATGTCGGCCGGACGCCCCTGGCTCTGGCCCCATGAACGGGTTTCTTGGTTTATTGGCTGCAGCCGGATCCCGTCGGCCTCGGCCCCCCGACCGTTGGTGGCCGGACCGGAAGAGCATGTGGCGGGACTACCTGCAACTCTCAAGGGCCACCGCGGCCGGACTGGGAGAGAGAGGGGAGGGTCGAGGAGACATTCCCCCCCCCCTGCAACTGTTCAGCGTTGTAAAGGCAATCCCCTGGCCGGGTCCCGCTGGTCTCGGCCTCTCCTCCGGCTACACCCTACGTTAGGATCTCCTGGCCGAGGCGTGGCAGCAGGACCTGCCTTATATGGGCTGCTCCCGGCTGGGCGTAGCCGGAACCCTGCCCCACCTTGGAAGTTTCCAGAGTGGGGGCGGATGTTCTACTGACTTGCATTTTCCCTAGTCTATCGATTTTTTTGGCGTGGCAGGCGGTGGGACAGCGAGGGGTGATTTGGTTTCTCTTACTGTTTTTCTGGTCTCTCACCACTGGCATATTTCTAACGTTTTCTTGTTTCTAGGACATTAATAGGTTTTATCATTACGTTATGTTATCGTTTCTTTGTTCGTTGTTTAATAAAAGTTCATGTTCATCAGTGGCCTACTGATTTTCGATTTCCTATTCTTTTCTTTCCAGGTTGTTTCATGCTAAAGTTTCTGTTAACAGGATACAGTGATCACTTCGTTATTATTGCATATGTCCTTTTCACTAGGGGTGCTCTCTGGTCGGGCCAGATGACGTATGTCTAGTAAATGGTCCGGGTGAAACAGGTGCATCAATCAGTGGGGAGTAGATAGGCATGACAGATTACAACGGGGGAGAAAGGTCCGCATTACGTACCCTTTCACTACTTGCAAAGATTTTCCTACGTTTATTTGCAAACAGGGAATACCTCCAAAAAGAACTAATTCCCAAACAGTCAATGTTCGGACAATCAATCAATCAATGAGGAATGAAATAGGTACGACGTGTTAAAGGCTTGCGTTACCTACCCTTCACTATCTGCAAAGGGAGAGAGAATATTCCTATTCTTCCTCGTTTGCAGGCAGAGAAGATCCTTAAGAGAATCAACTTCGAACAATTCAATGCTCGATTCAAACAATCAACAAGGGGTACTGTGAACACAAATGAACGCCGCTTATGTACATACGCATTGCTATTTTCAACAGGTTGTTCCTAATGTTTCTATTTTAGCGAGGTCAAAAAGAGATCCCATTAGTGGCCTACTGATTTTGCTCGATTCCTTTTGTTTTTTTACACGGTTTTTCGCTATCTGCAAAGACTAAACAGAGTATTTTGACTCTGTGCTTGTTTGTAAATAGAGAATGAACCAAAGAGAACAATCAATCAAATGGAGAGAGAAGCAGGCACGACGGATTACAAAGGGGGCAAAGGGCTGCGTTAACTACCCTTCACTATCTGCAAAGAGAGAGTACTCCTAATAGAAATGAGGGGTGGGGGGCAGCATTCAAAGGAGATCAGTGTGCATAAACACGAAAATGTTTTTACTTACCACGTACTTGACATTCGACAGCTTATGATATTTGCTATTAAAAAACCATTGAAATTCACTGAAAAAACCATAGGTTATAGACCATATATAGTTAGGAATTAGCATTTACAAAACCTTGAAAATTCACTGAAAAAACCATAGGTTATAGACCATATATAGTTAGGAATTAGCATTCAAAAAACCTTATTTTACGCACACAAAACCATTGAAATTCCATATATAGTTAGTTGCACTAACTATATATCGCGCACCCGCAATCCACTGCTGATGATGTCACATATTACATCATTCATGACATGGTCAGTGACATCACTGATGACATCACTGATGACATCACAGATGACATCACTGATGACATCTCAAATGACATCACTGATGACATCTCACTTGACATCAATGATCACATCACTGATGATATCATTCATGTGATAATACAATGCATCTCCTCACACTGTAATATAACCTCCGTTACACCCAGTGTTAAATAGAGAGTATCATTTTTGAAACCATTGACACACCAATACTAGTTACTACATACGCACTCAGTGATTCCTATGTCTACACACACATTCACTCATACAATCATTCATACATACAATCACTCATCTTTACAACACTATCATATGCACTCATACACCTATACAGACACTCACACTCTGCCACTCATCCATGGAGTTACTCACACACC
The DNA here is from genome assembly GCF_964261635.1 of Lissotriton helveticus. Taxonomy (NCBI): domain Eukaryota; kingdom Metazoa; phylum Chordata; class Amphibia; order Caudata; family Salamandridae; genus Lissotriton; species Lissotriton helveticus. The sequence goes on along the minus strand of NC_136068.1, from coordinate 282,697,098 downwards.
TAGTCAGTCCTGAAAAGAATCAATCACACTTCCATTTTCTCATCTATACAGTTAAACACAGAACACCTTACATTTTTGAAACATATACTAACACATAGTTACTCTCTTATAGAATCACTGATACAAGTACACATTGATCTGCACAGAGTCACACACCTCCCAGCCAGCCATACACACACTCAGTCTCCCATACAAATACTTGTGCAACCAATCAATAACCCATATAGCTACTTATATAGCTACTGATCAACACATGCAGCAGCTTGCACAACAACAGACATACTGATGCACACTTTCAGACAGTTTAGTCACTAACCCGTGCATTCAGTAAGACGCATTTAATCACTCACTCATACAGTCAATCACGCACCTACTAAAACCTTCATTCAGACACTTATACATCCACTCATTCTTCAATATGTAAAACATATTTAAACTTTACAGAAACACATAATCACTGGATGTTGTCATCAGTGATGTCATCAGTGATGTCACTGACCATGTCATGAATGATGTAATATGTGACATCATCAGCAGTGGATTGCGGGTGCGCGATATATAGTTAGTGCAACTAACTATATATGGAATTTCAATGGTTTTGTGTGAGTAAAATAAGGTTTTTTAAATGCTAATTCCTAACTATATATGGTCTATAACCTATGGTTTTTTCAGTGAATATATATATATATATATATATATATATTTTTTTTTAAATGCACACATATCTCCCTTCTTGGCGCCTGCTTCAAGTATGTGTTAGTTTTTTATGCTAAGTCCATTCTAGATAGGTTAGTAGACTGGACTTTGCATCAAGACCTATTGTTGTGTGTGGAGATTTACCTTTAGGTATGCCCCCTTAATACAAAGTGACTAAAAGGGATTTTGACACTGTAAAAACGTCACATTTCCAACACAAAACAGAAATTAGTTCACACACAGCACTTTGCGCTTTGGTATCGGTGGTGCAAGGCCTTCGTAAATTTGGCCCTTGGCTGCTATTGCTTATTGTTCCCCATTAACCCTGTCTTACTTAAACATCTCAATTTCAGTTTACTTAGGCTTGCTCTTTGAAGCAGTTGTGTTCACTGTGAACATTATATTTGTATTCACACACAGTCCCATCCCTCACTTCACCACCTACCAAATGGCAGTGTACAGGAAGAACTAATCAGCAGCCCTTCGCTAATGAGGTTCTAATGGAATGTATAAGTTAGCGCTGTCTAAATCCATCCTTATTACAGTAACTGGGTATCCACCCTCCAACCACAGAAATGCAGGCAGTATACTTCCTCTTTTTTGTCCTCAATCTCCATTTTGTGCCAAGAAAATCCTGGAGCATCCATAGTGGGTCACATTGGCTCCAGTACTTTACACAACAGGAGTCAGTAGGCTTGCCTCTCCTTAACATAGAGAAAAAGGCTGGTCTGGCTATATCCACCATTGCCGGCATTAATTCTGGATGAATTTTTGCAGCCATGATGCAATGTTCAAGTGGTAGTTCTGCCAGTAATATGTCTGCCAGTTGTGGATTTAAACAGTATAAGTTGTAAACTGTTATATGTATAAAGAGCCTTGTATGTAAACTTATGGGTCGATGTAGAATAAAAGCACCTATGTATTAGCACTATAAATCCACTCCCCAAGAATACACAAATCATTAGAGAGACAGACCACTCCTGGTTTTAATCAATTAGGGGTATGATTAGTGTGGTACTGATATTGTATAATCATTAATTTCCCTAATTTTCCCTAGAATCTGTATCCCTCAAAAAAGATACTAGGTCTTTTAAAAGTATGCTTACCCAGAAAATTCTGTGGCATGCTTCATCGTTGAGTCCTTGTCCAGAGTCTAAACACATCGGGGTGTGCTGAATCTCTGTAGAAGTGGTAACTCTTTGGATACAGCTCTTGACACAGGATCTGTGAAGCTATTCTATTAAAATTCTCTTAAGGAATAACCAGTTTTCTAAATTGTATTTGGGGGGGGTCTATTGGCAACAATAAAAATACTAGGTGGATTCCCGTGGGGTATATTTGTACGCCCGGATCTAAATCTATTGGTCTACATATTTCAGCTGGCTACTTATATGCCCATCGTGGTCACCCGGCTTTCATCAGGACCAAGCTGGGGTTTCCAGTTGGTATTTTCTCTTCTGCAATTGTTCATGCAATATACAGCAGAGATATTAATCTTAGACCTTGATTTGGATGAGGAAACTGGTGTCAGAGAGCTGATTTTCTTTTAAGGTTAATATTGCGATTGTGTAGAACATGAAGTCAGTTATTGCAGCATCAGTTCTGTCCGTGCCTAGAGGTCTTTGTCCTCCAGACAGACAAAATGTAATACAGCAGAGTTGTGACTGCTCTCAAAATGTTTTGATTGTAACATTCTTGTGATTGTTGACCCTTGGAGTCACTGAGAAATATCTTCCTTTTGGACTAACAAATGTCTTTGTTATTGTGATCTTCAGAGGAACGCATTCCAGTTCTCATCTCTGCATCAGACTATGAACACAACTTGACAAGGGACAACATGATTGAGGTGGCAGCTGTGTGTGAGGTGAAGAAGGGAGGGAAACTGCTGGTGCGGAAACATGTGTCCCTGGGGCAACCTCCTCTTGAAATTAAGGTAAAGAGCTTTTTTAACTCGTTATATTTACCTTTTGGTTGTACAAAGAAAAAAGAGCAAGAAGAATTCTTCAAGGCTTGTTGGTGAGATATTCACAAATTACAAGGTCAGTGTAACAGGAGTCAACAGCGTTTATACATCCTAAACCCCAAGCTCCCAAATCATCGACACTGTCCAATCTGAGAAGACATGATAGATGAAGTCTCACCATGCAACAGGCCCTCCGTTAACAATCTGTTGGCGCTGCCACGCGCACAACTTTTATTCAGTGCAAGAACATTGCCTCCTCCACTTTGTGTGTCTAAACATAGTATCAATTACTGTTCCCATGGCAAACACCCTAGTGTGATTCTAATATGTCATGTGTAAAACATGTATTTGAATATTTTGCAAGCTTTCACACATTGAGGATGCATCAACACAGCATCCCAATCTGTCTTCATCACTCTCATGCTACTCTCCTGTTGCCCCCTCAGGTGTCCGGGGGTTTGGCATATCATTTCTTGATATCTTATATGCCACAGAAATCACACTTTTTTCCCCAAGTGTCTCTGCTTGGACCCTCCAAGCGAAGAGTTGACAACATTTTCCCTGTTCACCTCATAGACCCTGAGTGTATTATTAGATCTCATTTGCTCAGAGTTCAGGTTCTGCTGGAAGGTCCTCATAGGACTATTATCCCTGCCCCACCTGTCATGTCACTAACTGCAGAAATACCTGTTAGGTCTCAATTCTTTTAATCTCCCACCTGGATACCTCACGAAGCCTTTGCCCACCCACTAGAGGTAGTAAGCAAAAAATAGGGTAACCCAGTATACCTAGAAACCTAGTAGAGGATAATTCTAGTCAACCTATATCTCCAGCATAGCATTCTCTCTAATGCCTGTCAAACATCATATGTCTCATTGTGGTTAGCCCACCAACTCTTTAATTCATATAAACGTAAGGTTAGTAGAACTTGGCACCCATTGGTCACATATCAATCAGGATAGTATGTAAAACACTTTTATATTTAATATACAGAGTAGGGATTGGATAGAACTCTCAGGATATTTATTCTGTCAGTGCTCTGCTTACTGGACTTTCAATCCCGACCAGCTTTCCGTCAAACGTACTGCCCCAGCAGTGGCAGGGTGCAGTGTGCATATTACAAGCATTTCCAGTGACTGGCAGAGAAAATATAGTTTCCACTGTGGCAATAGTGCCTCCTCTGACTCATCCTAAAAAGGGTGAGGACCCTGTGTGCAGTGGGCTAGGTGGTCTGAAAGACAGCCAAATACCCAGAGCTTTTGTAATGGAGTGGAGACATGCTGGTCGTCTAAAGTCAAGCCGGTCTCAGATACATAACAATGTAGTTTGGTGTGTGTTTGCGATGGATTACTGCACAATGTATCATTGGGTACTCAAGCAGGTTTAATAGCACAGATGAGATGGGTCTTTGTTAGGTAGATCCCATTAAAGTAACAACACTGTGGTGGGTTGGGTTGGTATTTTATGTATTCTGACTTTTCATGGAAGGAATTTCAAGTATGAATGAATCAATCAAAACAACTTTATTCAGTTTTGCGTATAGAAAGCCATAAAAGTTACACAGTATCCAAAACTCATTTAAAACATAATACGTTAAAATTACAGTCCTTATCAAAAAAAGAGAAGAAGCTAGATCCATTAAAATACACATGTACCACACATTAATACAAAAGGTCCTTCTACCAGTGAGACTGCTAAATTTCCAGGCAAGCCCTAGTTCTCACCGTAGATTTCAAATAACCCACCCACGAGGAAAAAAATGCGAAGCGCTGAGCGGACCTGGTTAAAATTCAGCCTCTTTAAAAGGGGAGATAAAAAATATCTCCGGGGTACCTCATAGAAATTACAGAGTAACATAAAGTGTAGCAGATCCCGTGAGGAAACACTGTCGCAGCCACAGGTTGCTAACACTTGTCCTCTACTACACCCTTTTGGAATGGCAAGTAACAAATGAAAGAGATCCAAATGAAACCTGGGCAATAAAAAACGCTCATATTGGGACAATGACCCCAGGAGATAAGGCTCTGCGATGGGTTGGTTTTTAGCGCCAGAAATTTGAGAACGCTAGGTTTTTGCACTTCCAACTCATCTCTTTCTAGCTTCCTTATACAGCTAAAAGCTTTCTTAACAAACTCCACATCCTTTTTTACAATGGTATCAGGCTTTAAAATAAGTTTGGGGTGCCCCAGCTCTGCAAAAACACCTCTGATGTATTTCAGCCATGGTATTCGGGGCATATAATCAAGGCTCATACAATCTGTTCCAATCTTCTGGCTGAGAACCAATTCCTTGTTCAGCCAGCACTTAAGCCAAACCACTAAGGGGCGCAAAGCCAGGGTGTCACATAGAAAGGTACCCCCGGTTCCTCATGGACCACCAGGTTTGATAGACCACTTGGCACGCCCAACAAACGCTTTAGAAAGCTGTACTGAACCACCTGCAATACTTCTGTGGTGGTATGCCCCCAGACTTCACTGCCATAGCAAGCTGTTGCTACTCCTTTGGCCTGATAGATTTTCAACATGGCAGCGATTGGGCGCTCACCCATCCTTAAAGTAAAGTTAAAAATATCAGCGATTACCCTTGTGAACTCCCCCTTTTTCTTCTGAATGAGGGCCCCCCACTTCAGGCAGTCATCCAATAAAACCCCCAGGTATGAAAAGACAGTTGTCACTGGGAACTTTTCAGGTCCTACAGAAAAAGGATACTTTTTCTTAGGTCGCATCCCTACCTGTAATATGTATGATTTGGCGTTATTAATTGCCAGATCTAGACAACCCATAACATTTAAAAAGGTGTTGAGCTGGGATTGAAGTCCCCTAGCAGTTCTGGCTATGAGGACCGCGCCATCTGCATATAGTAGGACGGGAAGGCCCGCCGCTCTACATATGGATAATCTGCCCCTGTGCCAACCAAAGCTCTGTCTGGAGCGTTTATGTAGAGGTTGAACAGAAAAGGGGCCAGGATGCAACCTTGTTGTACCACTCTCCAGATTTAAAACCCTTGGAGACACGGAGATCCTAAGCATATCTAACATTTGCCTTGGTGTTCCTATGCAGATCCTCTAGGAAGTTAACGATATTGTCCTCCACCCCAATGGCCCTCATGGGCTTCCACTGCTTGACCCGATTAACACAGTCAAATGCGGCTGAAAGGTCCATGAAGGCCAGGTAGATCATATCTGGGCGAGCAATCGTATAGTTACAGAGGATCAAGTAAAGGTTAAGGCATTGGGTCACAGTTGACTGCCCTGGGCGAACCCCATATTGGATGTCAGAGATGTTCTTATGCTCCTCTGCCCAGGAGGATAATCTTTCTAATAACACCCCTCCCACTACCTTTACTACTGAGTCAAGAAGGGAGATCGGCCTACAGCAAAAAGTGATATTACAATACCCCTTGAACACCGGCACGATGGTGGAAGTAGCTTAGGAATCAGGGCAACCGTCCCTAGCTGCGGCATTAAGCACAGCCACAAGGATCGGAGCCCAAAAAGGTGGATCGGATTTATAGAGATCTGGAGGATGCCGTCCGGACCCGATGCCTTATTACATGTCAGGCCAGCAATCCCTGCCGCAACCTCTTTCTGCTCAAAGACCACAGCGACGGTATTAGTGTCCCTATCTGTCTGTTCTGGATAAACCGTAGAGCCCTTGAACATAGCTTGAAAGTGGGACACCCATTCTTCCTCCGTGATATGGGAGCTTAATCCACCACCAGGATGTTTCTCAAACAACGGTCTATTGACGATGCCCCAAAACCATGAGCTATTCCCTAAGGTGCTCATCTCTAACAGCTCCCTCCAGGCATCCTCCTTCAGGATAACCCTACGTGTGGCCAGAACCTGTTTATATTCAGTACGACAGGCACGTATATGCAATTGATTTCTCAGGGTAACCTTCCGAGCTTTCTTCAGCTTCCGTGTCACCTGGGAGCAGGATGAATCAAACCATCTCGGATTTGAAATGACTGCCCTATGTGCTGGTACACTTAAGAGTTCCCCTGCCTTTTTGGATATGATGTTAAAGGCCCTGAGAACATCCCTCGATGAGGTACCTGGTGAGGGACAAAGCTCTAGTTCAACAGCACAAGACTCTCTTACCTCGCTGTAAAAGGCATCTGGGGAAATTTGTGACCATTTGAGACAGCGCCTACCTTCCGTTGGTCTTAAAATCCCTGGTTTCGCCACCCTGGATTTTCTAAATAGAAGTGGGCCACTCATTTGTGCACATAGAGGGTTATGGTCACTGTAAGCACTATCCCTAATGGTGAACCTGTGAAATGAAGACTGAAGAGTAGATGCAATTAAAATATAATCGATAAAGGATCCGCTACCACTCCCTTTAAAGGAAGAAGTAGGGGCTTTACTAAGTGGGTCAGAGAGAGAAATCAATGACAATAGATCAAATTCATTAAGTAAGTTGTTCAATTCTTCCTCCTGAATAAAGTGCTCAAAATGAAACTCCCTCATTCGGGGGCATCCCAAATCAGCCATGATTATGTGCTTTAGATCTCCACAGGGGTGGATATTGAAGTCACCCATAACCATTAAAGTATGTGATATAGAACCGCAGGACTGCCTTATATAAGTGCCCAGCTGAGTGATATTGCATTCCCCCTGAATACTTGTCGTAGCATTGTAAAAATTGACCAGGCCCATGCTAGTGTTCCCCACCTACAAGACAATGGCTTGGATACCCAGACTTGGAGATGAAAGAATCCAAATCCGGCAATCCACTGCCAGATATATATATATATATATATATATATATATATATATATATATATATATATATATATATATATATATATATATATATATATATATATATATATTACCTACTGGCGGTCGCCAGTAGGTATATATAGTTAGGATTTTTTCTCTATGGGTTTTTTGAAAATTCTATGTCTAATAACTTTGGCGTTTGTGGACGGAATTGGCTGAAATTTTCAGGAAAATGGCACATTTTGTTTCTGAGCAGCCCTTGAAAATTTGGGGGGGGTTCGTCCAGTGGGGGCCGAGAAAAAAGGGGGGTCCCAAAACGTGTTTTTAACATTGAGTTTTCCATAGGGCGGTTGGCCTCACTTTTAGCCCGAACGGCTGAATGGATTTGCACGAAACTTGGCAAAATTGTAGGGACTGGTAGCCCGATGTGCCTTTTGTAGGTCTCAATATATGTGCTCCAGTGGATTTTGAGAAATTAACGTTTAAAAAAAGATATATATCTGTAACAGCGGACCGGTTAGCGCTCTGGTTCGCGGACTTTTCGCGCAACGGAGCTTTGTGAAGCGAAGCTGATTGGTTCTCCGGCGTCTGTCAACATTCCAAACAGTCCGTAGCGGCCGCCATCTTGTCTCTCGGTAGGATCGAGAGACAAGAGGAGGTCAAAACAAAGGGGGAAATAACTATAAGGGGGCATAGTAGATCCTCGCTGACCCCCTAGGTTTGATGTGGAGGTTTTAAAAGGGCCCCGCGGGGAAAAAAAAAATAATAAAAATAATAATTGAACGGCTGAATGGATTTGCACGAAACTTGGCAAAATATTAGGGACTGGTAGCCCGATGTGCCTTTGCTAGGTCTCAATATATGTGCTCCAGTGGATTTTGAGAAATTAACGTTCAAAAAAAGATATATATCTGTAACAGCGCTCCGCTTCGCGTAACGGAGGTTTGCGAAGCTGATTGGTCATTCTGTCACTGGGCTATAGTTGGGCTACATCTGGCTGATATTTGGGCTACATTTGTTTTTTTGTGTGTCTGGCGGCCATCTTTGGGCTACATTGGGCTACATTGGGCTTCATTGGGCTACATTCGGCTAATTAGCAAATAGCTCATCGCAAACTAGGAATGGTAAAGAATCGCTATTTATTCCTTAAAGTTCGCTATTTAGGAAATGCAAATAACTTTGATGATACATATGGCGGTTCATCTCTAACAAGATAAGAAGCATAGGGATAGATTTATGATGACTGGCGCATCACCAGGGATGTGTTAGTCATTCTGTGCCGCTGTTCCGTCACCTATGGTGTGCTGCATTTACAATGCGGCGCATCACGGGGCAAAAACAGCACAGATGCGTGATGTATCTGTGCCGTAAAGGTGGCGCATTGCTGGAGTTGTATCGCAAGTGTGATGAAGGTCCAGCAAGGGTCGGGGGTGCCCCTGTCGCAGGGTTTCTGTTCTCACACAGAACTGTGGACAGAGGATTGGAACCTCGGCGAATTAGGGTGTCCCAAAACTCACGTTAGTAATCAAAAACTATTTAGCAAGCTAGGTACAGTGTCACATTGGATATAACAAACTCTCAATGTTTAGACAATCCAGAATATGAACTTATAGTACCTCAGGATACGTGGAACTCATGAACAGTCGGTCGTTATATATTTCTTAGAAACCAGAACATGGAGTTAAGAAGAACACATGTGTATTTGAAATGTTTATTTACTAATGCCGTCTTCTCAGGCGTAGTACCTTAGATAATAAAAGTACACATATTATCAGTAGCAAAATTACCAGCATAGTTACTAGTACATAAAAAGTGAATGGTGATAGTATGTTAACATGCTGTAAATGAATAAGAGTTAGCAACACTTATAAGCAGCCGCGGGCCGTGGAGGGAGTTACGGTGAGGCAGGGAGGCGGGGAGGGGGAGAAGCAGGGTGGAGAATACAAGTACACATATTATCAGTAGCAAAATTACCAGCATAGTTACTAGTACATAAAAAGCGAATGGTGATAGTATGTTAACATGCTGTAAATGAATAAGAGTTAGCAACACTTATAAGCAGCCGCGGGCCGTGGAGGGAGTTACGGTGGGGCAGGGAGGCGGGGAGGGGGAGGGGCAAGGTAGAGAGGGCTCCACCCTGCTTCTCCCCCTCCCCGCCTCCCTGCCTCACCGTAACTCCCTCCACGGCCCGCGGCTGCTTATATCTCACCCTCCCTAATACACATATTATATTATTTGCTAAGAAGGTCTCTTTGTGTTGGTTTAGGGCGTGCCCATACTTTAGTGTCTTAGATTTGAAGGAATCACATCAGCATACACCAGCTCTCTCTTCATGTGAACCGCATCAACTGTTGTGTATGTGTGTTCGGCAAAGCAATATAAAACCCGCCTCATGCCCAGAATTGGCAGAAGTTGCACTTATGTTATGAGTATGAAGTCGTGGAGATCAGACCTCATAACAATTCTGTACCGTGTTGTTCTTGAAACTTTAGCACTCGCTGTACAGATATAGTTTAACAAGTAAAGCAGATAGTAGACCAATAACATATTATTCTCATGTAAACCACGATGAACTACTAGGTGGAAAGCTAAAGCAACAACTAAATGTCGTGTGCAGAAGTTGCAAAAAAGGAAAAATGGCGTTTAAACCGGTAATGAGCCCATGCTAACTTAACACGGTGTAAAGATATCCAGGACCTAGATGACACCTCCTCATGATCCGGAAACGAACTGAATAAGATAATAGAAGTGCCATCTCATGAGAGCAGATTGCAAGTTTATATGTGGACGGTCCGCAAGGTAAAGCATTAAAAACTAGGAAAATTCAATGCTAAAGAAAAATAAAACAGCCAAGTACTTTATCGAGTCTTAAGCCAATAGGCAAGGTAAATAATAAAAACTTGACAATTAAGTCAATGAATTGTCAATGAAATGCTAGTACTCAGCATATGAAACATGAAAAAGGTCTATGACATAACTGTGTATGCAAAATAAGCTGCAACAGCCTCCAACAGGAAGTCACCGTCTTCATCCGAAAACAGTTCAGCCATCCAATTTAAAAGCGGAAAAGAACATACGTGCTCTCCCAGCACCGGATCCTCTATCACCATCAGAGGACAGCTCGGTGGGTTTTCAAGAAAGCTGTGTTCCAAGAAAGACTGTGCTGCCGCCAGTAAATTCCAGGGACCAAGTAGTCCATGCATCAATGCCACAGCCATAATCCTTTCGCCAGGACAAATCAACTCGTGAGTAATGATAGGAGTCATCAGCTGATTAAAGTCGACGTCAGGAGAAACCGGTCTGCAGAGACACAAATCAATGGCCCAATCGAAATCACAGGTCAGGCAGTGAAATACAGGCTGGACACAGGTGAAGTAGGAGAACCGAAAAGATAATCCATATGCCGTGCTTAATATCGCCAACGGCATTGTGCCATAATATTCTAGCATGCGATTGCGGAACAGTGTCAGCAGCTGCAGGGTCGGAGGTTGCATAGGAGGGACATCCATATTTAAAAATGTAAAAAAGCACAAGAGCGTCCGCTGGTAATGCAAGTAAAAATGCAATCCACGAACCAGAGTGGAGAAAATGGAATGAAAGGGAGCAGGGATGACTCCAAAGATTTTCTCAAATGAAGTCACGAGACCACTGGTAACAACTTTAAAAAAGTGTGCCAGGGATTTTGTGGAGGATGCGTTAAAGATAGTCGGAAACATGTTGCTGAAATTGAAAGGCAAACCTGTGTACGGGTGTTCGCTATGTGAAGTACGAAAGTTTCACGGGCCGAACTCAAGGCCACCTCTCTCTGAGACAAAAGAGCTCTTATTCTTGTCATGCCGTTGAAACGTGTCCCAAGGTTGGTATTTGTGGCCAGATTGAAAACTCCCTATGTTCATGTGTGGGAGGAAATAGAACATTTCTGCAGCAAATAACCCGTTCACTTACTGTTACGATAAAAGGAATACTTTTAATTAACTCAGAACAATCTTCATTATTGAGCATCAAATAACTACCATTTTCCAACAACTTGAACGTGGGGATGATAGCAGGAACTGGCGTGCCTTGCATCACGCAAGCCATATTTGGTCGGTGTTTGTTGCATGAATCGTGTAACTGTATGTGCCTACACATTAGTGAATGATCTGGCGTCTCAGTGCATTCCTCTCCATTCAGATAAACTTCTTGATCATCTTTGAAACATCTGTATGTGTATGGAAGCGACCAGACCTCATGAACAAAAGCACTACCTAAAGGTTCATAAAGACCTATTGGTATATATTTCATACAATTTGAAAACTTATATAAAGCAAAAGGCAGCGTTATTAAACCGTCGATAAGGCATGTTGCCAAAAAACCCGCAATCCTCTGCTGATGATGTCACTGAGCATGTCATGAATGATGTAATATGTGACATCATCAGTAGTGGATTATGGGTAATAGTATCTCTAGTTTACTCCCCTATAGCTGTCTTTCTTTTAACATAAGTGTGTGTTTCCTTCCCTTATACTTACTGTTTTTGGTTCGCTTCCAGTTCGCGTACCAGCGAGCGAACTAGGAAGCGAACTAAGAGAAATAGAGGTTGGCACAGTTCCAAATATTGTACCAATTTTTTAATAACGGGGAGGTAGTTCTGAAAAGAACTTTTTTTTTTATTTTTCTGAACATTTTTTTACTGTAAGGTTCCCGATTCGCGAAGCGGGAACGAAGAAAAAAAAATATTTAAAAAAATAATTATTCATAAACATATAAAATATATTTTTGGATTTAAAGAAGAATAAATTTTACAGCTACAGATATTAGCTGTTAAAAAACCAATGAAATTCACTGAAAAAACCATAGGTTATAGACCATATATAGTTAGGAATTAGCATTTACAAAACCTTGAAAATTCACTGAAAAAACCATAGGTTATAGACCATATATAGTTAGGAATTAGCATTTACTAAACCTTATTTTACTCACACAAAACCATTGAAATTCCATATATAGTTAGTTGCACTAACTATATATCGCGCACCCGCAATCCACTGCTGATGATGTCACATATTACATCATTCATGACATGGTCAGTGACATCACTGATGACATCACTGATGACATCTCAAATGACATCACTGATGACATCACTGATGACATCTCATTTGACATCAATGACCACATCACTGATGATATCATTCATGTGACAATACAATGCATCTCCTCACATTTTAATATAACCTCTGTTTCACCCAGTGTTAAAAAGAGAGTATAATTTTTGAAACCATTGACACACCAATACTAGTTACTACATACGCACTCACTGATTGCTACGTCTACACACACCTTCACTCATTCACCCATACAATCATTCATACATACAATCACTCATCTTTACAACACTATCATATGCACTCATACACCTATACAGACACTCACAGTCTGCCACGCATCCATGGAGTTACTCACACACCTAGTCAGTCCTGTAAAGAATCAATGACACTTCCATTTTCTTGTCTATACAGTTAAACATAGAGCACCTTACATTTTCAAACATATACTAACACATACTTACCTTCTTATACAATCATTGATACAAGTACAGATTGATCTGCACAGAGTCACACACCTCCCAGCTAGCCACACACACACTCAGTCTCCCATACAAATACTTGGGCAATCAATCAATAACCCATATAGTTACTCATATAGCTACTGATCAACACATGCAGCAGTTTACAGAACAACAGACATAATGATGCACAAATTAAGACAGTTTAGTCACTAACCCATGCAGTCAGTGAGACACATTTAATCACTCACTCATACAGTCAGTCATGCACCTACTAAATCCTTCGTCCAGACACTTACACATCCACTCATTCTTCAATATGTAAGACATATTTAAACTTTATAGAAACAAAAAATCACTGGATGTTGTTATCAGTGATGTCATCAGTGATGTCATTTGAGATGTCATCAGTGATGTCATCAGTGATGTCACTGACCATGTCATGAATGATGTAATATGTGACATCATCAGCAGTGGATTGCGGGTGCGCGATATATAGTTAGTGCAACTAACTATATATGGAATTTCAATGGTTTTGTGTGAGTAAAATAAGGTTTAGTAAATGCTAATTCCTAACTATATATGGTCTATAACCTATGGTTTTTTCAGTGAATTTTCAAGGTTTTGTAAATGCTAATTCCTAACTATATATGGTCTATAACCTATGGTTTTTTCAGTGAATATATATATATATATATATATATATATATATATCTATCTCCAGGCCACCCTTGGCTCTGCCACAGACCGACGGGGAGGCTGGAATGGGAAAAAAAACTTGAATCCCTCCAAAAATAGGTTACAGTTCACCAACCATGTATCCTGGAGACAGATTACAGAGAACTGCTTGACGAACTGCTGCCATGTGGGATCCTGAAACTTATCTGCTAGACCTGCGATGTTCCATGACAAAGCATTGTTGTCAAATATGCGGGGGACCACCACACTCTGTACAATAGGTGGGTGAACCATCTGCTGGGGCTTTATCTCAACTACAGGCTCTGCAGAGATATGCAGTCAATCGCACTCCTCCAATTTATAGTGTAGAGAATCTGTTAGATAACACTAGAGGAGGGGCGGAGTAGAATCCAGCAGGCTGATTTATGCTATGTGCTACTTGTGGGTATCATTTCTCTTTTGCCAAAAGGGGCTTTTGTGCCCACCCATCTCGAGGAATATCCAAGCCACTAGTCCCTGAGTTGTACCTTTGTGTATCAGCTCTATAGAAAAAAACTAATGGTAGTGCCTGTATTAAGGACCCGTGTTTTGGTGGGCCAACATAAGAGTCCCTGGACAGAATTCTTTCAGCCAGGGATGATCGGGTAAAATTCATGATCCAGGTTTCCGCGAGCTGCCTATCCAGCCAACTCGACGCACCATGAGGATATTACATTCCGCCCTTAAACCCACAGTAGTATTATTTGATAGCCAGTGGAATACCTTATTTTTAAGCTGGCTAAAAGCCTCATTTGTACCCGGAGGTAGCGGTGGCTCATTTCCCAGGATCACCAGATAGGGCATAGATTCTGGTGGGAGATGAATAAATGGTAGGCGCTGGGTTTCTTCTACTGGTTGCCCACATGGGCCTGCTGTCCGACCACTTAAAGACTGAGAATCCAGCATTTGATGGTGAACCAGCAGGGCCCTTCTAGATACCTGGCTATCCCTTGGACCGTCTACCTCCCCCCGAGCTGCATGTGTCATTGGACACTGGGTGCGTAACTGTTCTCCATGGGTGATAATTGGGTGTCTCAATGGACCTGAATCAGTTCCAATACTGGATCTCGGATTATTGCTAAGCCTGCCTGGGTTGGCAAATTCATAAGACCGGTTACGCCCTACTAGACATTTCTCGATCATGGATAGTCTCTCAAAAATAGGACCCAGCTAATGTCCAACAAATTGGTCATTATAGCTTTAAAGGCTTCTGTAACCGACAGATCCATATTCGTAGCTACCAGTTCGGATGCCATGGGCTTGGTAACTAGTTTGGGGACTGGGGTCGGTTTGGGTTTCTTAGCTTTACCCCAATGGTTTGAAGTTTCCTTTTTGTGCCCCCTCCAGGCTTAAGAGCCCCCCCCTAGCGGGAAGTTGGGAATTCTCCCTACAGATTTCTGAATGTCTGTCTGCATGTTTTTGAATAAGGTTACCATCTTTCCCTTGCAAAGTGTGGGGAACAATACTCTCCCTGTTCTCTATTATGATGACAGGAAAAAGAGGCCCGTGCGTGGTCAGGGGGGTTTCCTGCACAGAAAATGGGATGTATGACGTTTCAACGCATGCTTTTACAACGCATGCCATTACGACGCAGGTTTTACAACGCAAGTCGTTACGACTTGCTTTGGGGGGCGCTGGATAGTGAATAGTTTAATTTACTATTCCAACTCCAGTCCCCGTGGATAGTAGGGAAGGTGTTAGATAGTAATTAAACTATTCCCTATCCTAGAGCGCCTCCCAGCGCAATGCTTTGTAATAACTTGCGTTGTAAAAGTTGCGTCATAATGGTAGTGCATTGTAAAAGTTTCGTTGTAAAGGATGTTCCCCCAGAAAATGACCCTTCAATGGCTTGAGAGCCATCACGCGACCCTGAACGTGTGGATAGACTCAGACACACAGTGATAGCCTCAGCCAGAGGTATATTTGTGCCAGCTAAAGATGGGTACAGACTATTAGATGGCGACCTAGAGAGTCGTCTGTTCACAAGTTCAATCTCCTTGCCGCCCTCAACAGAAAAAAATGCATGGTTGTAATGGTGGCATTGGTGCCAACCTTTGCCTTTACTCCTGCTGGACCCGTTTGTATCTCACGCCTCCCCATGACCTAAAGGGAATTCAATACGGTAACACAAATAAATAAGTGCAGACAGAATAACAATTATGTTTCAAAGGGTAACCCCGTATCTGGAGGTAAACGTGGTGCTTGTCCAAAGTGAGTCTGCAAAACCTCCACAGACCCCTGCCAAAGGTCTGTATCAATCAATACGGATATTGTAATGGTCAATATGATATGCGACATGGCAAGGTACACAAGCCTACCTCCTTCGATGACCACTAGTCCCGGTTGTCTGTGTGGCGACGGATGGTTTAGGCAGTGTACCGGCAATCCAATGGTACAGCCAAGCCTCTACTGATCAGGGCTTTGCCCGGGCATGTGTCGGGGCATGCCCGCACGTGTCCCATGCTGCGGGAGCCCCAGCCTCCTTTTAGCTCCTCCCGGCACACCGGATTATGCTAGCGGCGTGTGCGCGCCGCAAGGGCTGTTGGGGGATGTAGTGCCCTCCCGTCACGGCACCAGGATAGCAACAAACTGCGGCTGGGTGATGAAATGATGAAAAAAGCATGGCCCCCTTCCTGTCGTCGAGGTCCTGCTCTCCTGTGGCACAAGCACAAAGTGTCAGGCAAGTGTGTTTGGACTCCCGTGCTGTAGGAGCCCTGGTCTCCTTTTAGCTCCTCCCGGCACACCGGAGGATGCTAGCGGTGTGCGTGCCGCAAGGGCTGCTGGGGGATGTAGTGCCCTCCCCTCGCCACACCGGGATAGCGGCAAACTGCGGCTGGGCAATGAAATTATGAAAAAAGCACAACCCCATTCCTGGTCTTCGAGGTCCGGCTCTCCTCTTTTTCCTGCTGCTCTCCGGACAGCTGATGGATGGACTGTTCGCTTGCAGAGGTGGACTGAGGACAGGAGCAAGCATTTCAGAATGGACCGACGCCACCAGTGCTTCCAATGTCAGCATTCCTTACTATGGCCAAAAAGTATGAATCACATTGGAGTTTGTTTGTATAAGTGAGTTGCAAAAATAATACAGTGACCTCATTACTGAATATATACAGTGTAGTGCAAGTACTGCTTCATTTAAAATAGGTGTCCTGCTAAAAGTGTGCAACACTACAGAGTGGAACCAGTGCTACCCCATTACTAGTTTTGGTGCTGCAGAGAATATCTGAAAGAAACACGTTAGTAATTGATTCTTTACCTTAGAATTACCCCTAGGCGTCAGACTGGATAGGGAAAGTTTTTTTGTCAGCAGTACCTCTGTGCGTCCGAAGGTGGCGTCGGTCGGCTCCACATCCGTCGTTGGCGTCGTGTCGCCATGATAACGTTGCAGTAGCTATTTAGATGTCGCCCTCGCACACTGAAGTCATTCCTTTCTTTTTCTGCGCCAGCCAGCACAGATCTGGAGTGAGCGGTACCTCCAGTCATTTTTTGACTGAACTTTTTGAGTGACTTTTGTCAACGTCTTTTGAGTCTACGACTCCTGGTGCACGTAGGGATGCCCGGATTGAAGGTTTGCGGATCCTGCTCCCGGCTGTCGTCGTTTACGAATCCGCACGGCGTGCGCCTCTTTTGCTCCGACTGCCGGTCCATGGCGCCTAAGGCTTTGCGGGAGTGGTTCGGAAAGCTTCTTGAGTGTTGGGAGTCGGCTCAGTGCTGTTCGAGGTCCCGGTCGAGGGACAGGTCGCGGAGCCATCATCAGTCATCTAAGTCACTGAAGTCTTCGCACTCGGGATCAGGTAAGTTGAAGCACAAGAAGATGTTGAAGAAGCATTGTCGCTCTTCAACTTCACCTCCTAGTGTGGAGCCCGTTGAGACGACTCCAAGTTTCCCTCCCTTCCCGTGACCCGAAGAGACTCCTGCCCAGCTTCACCGGTTGACCTCATTATGCCTCCACCGGCACCGCTTCCCTTGGCACCGCTACCTCATTCGACGCCCGTCAGCCCCCCGGCCAACGTCGACCCCAGCCTCCATTCTGATGTGGACCCGTATCCAGACTGACATCGGCTGACACCGGATCCGATACTGAGAGGGATTTTTGTGCCCCTGCTCACTCCTGGGGTCACTTTTTGGCCAGATTGGCACCCAGAGGAGGAGGACTGAAAGGGGTCAGGGGACCCTCTGACTGACCAGTTAGACATAGTGAACAGGACTGGAGAGAGGACCTGGGGGATGCCAGTGGTCTGGACACCTCCCCTGACCTTGGCATGTTGTCTCCTCCTACCGTGGCTATGGAGGAGGGAGCGTCATATGCAGTGGTGTTGCATATGGCGGCCAAGGCTCTCAACCTCAAACTCCCTACAGTGGCAGTCAGGACTAACCTCCTGACAGAGGTGCTTAAGCCGGCTGCGAGCTCTTAGGAGTCTCTGCTTCCATTTAATGAGTCCCTTACGACGTAGTTTTGGTACCTGGTCCTGTCCCAACACGAGGGCTCCCGTGGATGGGATAGTTGCCCGACTCAACTGCCCGGCTCCGGGCGACCGCACTTTCCTCTCTTACCCGAGAGCTTTGTGGTCCAAGTCTCCACTTCCAAGAGCGCATTCCCTACTGCTCCACCAGAAAGGGAATCCAAGAAACTGGATCATCTTGGAATGAAAATGTTCTCTTCTGCCAGCTTGGGACTGCGGTCAGTAAACACTGCATGTCTATTGGGCCGTTATTCCCACTCTGTGCGCAGGTGCTGCCTCAGTGTCCGGAGGAGGCCCGGACAGTGCTCTCCCAGGCTAATGTCACCGGGAGGGATATGGCGAAGTTTACCATCCGTTGTAGGCTGAATGCCGCCTACTCTCTGGGTAGGACGATTTCCATGTTGGTAGCTTTTCAATGCTACGCCTGGATGAGATTGACTGGCTTTTCTTGGGATGTCCAGAATACCATCATGGACATGCCCTTTGATGGCCGTCGCCTTTTCACTGACAAAGCAGACAATGCTTTAGAGCATTTCAAGGACTCGCGGGCTATGGCCAAGTCTTTGGGCCTCTCCAGTCGCCCAGCGCAGTCTGTTTTTAGCCCCTTTTGTGGTTACTGAAGGGGTGCCCCATTATGTCCCGCCCAAAGCCACAGACCACAGCAAGTTACCCGACCTTCGCACGGTTGGGGACGTGGGAACAACCGCCTCTGGAGCAGCCTTCAGAACTTCCTAGTCCAATATTTCAGGCCCATCAAACGCCAGTGGGTGACAAGATTCGCCATCACCTTCCCCACTGGTGCACCATCACGTTGGACAGGTGGGTTTTGCAGATAGTATAGTCCGAATATTTGCACCGCTCCTCTGTGCAAATCTTCCCCTATCTCGATGGTTGTTAAAGGCGTGCTCGCCCTAGGAAGTCGTCTCCCACCTCCAGACAATTGCAGACCTCCGACATTCGCTGGGGTTCTTCATCAATGTGCCAAAGTCACACCTGAATCCCTCTCAGAAGCACCTCCTCATAAGAGCAGTTCTGGACACAGTGCAGTTTCGGGTCTATCCTTCCGAAGAGCGAGTCCGGGATATTCGGGCTATTATTCCTATCTTTCAACCTCTATCCCGGGTGTCAGTCAGAATGACCCTGAGGCTGCTGGGCCTCATGGCCTCCTGCTTCCTGCTGGTCGATCACGTCAGGTGGCATATGCGGGCTCTGTACTGGGACCTGAAGTTCCAGTGGGCACAACATCAGGGGAATCTGTCCAATGGTGTCCAGATCTCGGAGGGCACTGCACGACAATTGCAGTGGTGGCTCACGAACCAGGATTGGGTCAAAGGCGAATCCCTCTCTCTTCCCCAACCAGAACACACAGTGGTGACAGACGCATCCCTACTGGAATGGGATGGCCACATGGTGGAAGCAGAGACCAGAGGCCTCTGGTCTCCAGCGGAGACCAGGCTTCATAACAACCTTCTGGAGCTCTGGGTGATCCGCCTTGCACTCAAGGCATTCCTTCCCTCTGTCCGGGGAAGAGTAGTGCAGTTGTTCACGGACAACACCACCGCCATGTGGTACTGCAACAAACAGGATGGGGTGGGGTCATGGACCCTACGTCAGGAGGCCCTTTGCCTCTGGACATGGCTGGAAAATCAGTGAATATCCCTGGTTGTTCAACACCTGGCAAATTCTCTGAACGCCAGGGCTGACAAACTCAGCCACAGGTGCATGATGGATCATGAATGGCGTCTTCACTCGGGGGTGTTGAAAGGTCTCTTTCGACAAAGCCTTGATAAGATCTGAAATTTCCAAGGCGGCACTCGCTAGGCGACGCTTTTTGTCGCAAGTGGAGTTGCGTACTGTTCTATGACTTTCTGCCTATACCACTTCTTCCCAGAGTGCTGAAGTAGATCAAGTGTGACTGGACTCAAGTCATCCTTGTAGCTCCAGATTGGGTACGAAGAATCTGGTATCCTGAGCTGCTCAACATGGCCATCGATCCTCAGACCTGTCTGCCTCTTTGGGAGGATCGTCTGGCACAGCAACAGGGGACTGTCCTCCAACCAAACCTGTCCAGCCTCCACCTCCTTGTGTAGAGATTGAGCGGTGGCAGTTGACGTCGTTTGACTTGCCTCCCAAAGTCTGCGATGTAATCTTGGCAGCCAGGAGCCCCTCCACTAAGACATGATGCCTGTTGGTGGAACAATTTTGTAGTATGGTGCACAGCAAAGTCTGTGGTTCCCCTCTCTACCCCTCTTTCTGAGATTTTCCTGTTCCTCCTTTCTTTGGCCCAGTAGTGCTCTGCTATGGGAACTATGAAGTGCTATCTCTCTGCCATCTCCACCTTCCTTCGGCTTCCAGATCAGCCTTCTCTTTTCAAGTCCCCGGTTGTCAATCGTTTCTTGAAAGGCATAACTCATCTTTTTCCTCCTATTCTTTTCGTTATTCCTCAGTAGGACTTTAATCTAGTTTTAACTTATTTACTGTGCGCTCCCTTTGAGCCGCTTCACAATTGTCCTTTGAGACTTCTGATGCTTAAAACTGCATTCTTGGTGGCCATTACACCTGACAGAAGAGTGAGTGAGCTCTAGGCTCTTTCATCTAAGCCTCCTTTCCTTTCTGTCCATCCGGACAAGGTTGTTCTCACAACTCGTCCATCCTTCCTGCCCAAGGTTGTCACTGCCTTTCACATTGGGTAGACTATCACTTTGCCCACCTTCTTTCCGCCTCCGCATCCTTCGAAAGAGGAAGTGAGGCTTCACCGTCTGACCCCGGACCCAAAACATGCGCTTTCCTTTTATCTGGATCGCACCAAACAGTTCTGGGTGGATGACCAGCTCTTTTGTTGGATACGTGGGTGCCAAGAAAGGTCAGGCCGTACACAAGCGGACTATCTCCCAAAGGGCTGTTGTGTGTATACAAGCATGCCATTCTCTAGCGAAGAAGGAGCCTCCAGTGGGGCTGCGCGTCCATTCCACCAGGGAGATGGCAGCGACCACTGCTCTGGGATGAGGCGTTCCTCTGAACAACATCTGTCAGGAATCTACGTGGGCTTCGTAGCACACCTTTACAAAACATTCCTGACTTCAAAGCCAAGTCCGGAGAGATGGCTTCTTTGGCCGTTCTGTTCTCCAGGACTTTCTGCTGTGATCTCAATGCGCAGACCCACCTCCGAGGTAGGTATTGCTGGGGTATCTAGTCTAAGGTAAGGAATCTATAACTTACGTTTTTCTTTCAGATCAACAAGTTACTTACCTTCAGTAACGATATATCCGTAAGAAACATTAGTTAGTTATAGATTTATTAACGCCCCCCCCCCCGTCCGCCCCTTCTGCAAACTGATTTCTAGGGTTCAGGATATCCTTTCAGGGCCCTAGTTTTGTGCACCAGTGGTCAGTGTCTTGCATGGCTCTGTGTTTCTGGCACGGAACGTCGTGTACAGAACTGACGTCAGCACGCAAGGGCGGCGTCTACCACAACATCATCCCGGCGACACGACGGCAACGACGAACGCGGAGCTGACCAACGCCACCTTCTGACGAGCAAAGGTACTGCTGATGAAAAAACTTTCTGGATCCAGTCTGAGGCCTGGGATAATTCTAAGGTAAGGAATCTATAACTAACTAATGTTTATTACAGCTATATCGTTACCAAAGTTAAGTAACTTGTAATTCTGGCACTGTCCCTCTAAGAACACAACAGCTTTGCTGAGAAGTACTAGGACTGCCTCATTGCTCGTATAGCAGCCCACACAGAGTTGATACCATCACTGCATGTTAGAGCAGCTCTGCTGCGAAGTGGTGGTACTGTGAAAGACTATGAAGCAGTCATACTAGGGCTGTACAACATTTCAATTGTGCGAATTGAATTTTCGAATTTGCTGATGTTCGCGCTGCATGAAATTCACAAAATGTCTTGGCATTTCACTTCAGGCAATTATGTAGAAATGTACCTGAACTAATTGCTCACATAATAAGGGTTCACACAATATTAGTAGGAGATTGTTTTGCACCAAAAATGTTGCCCTGAGAGATTTTATGTGCAAACCAGTCTCCTACTAGTATATCAAATTACTTTTTCATATGAGATACACATTTGGTTAAAAAAAGTGACAAAAGATTATGGCAAACCACATTTCACTCATATATATTTATGACATTTTATTTGAAACACAGTTTCACACATCCCCATAGCCTGTGCGATTATTGATAAAACTGCCTTTTACTAGTATACTTTACGGCATCTAATGAGTTTTCATAATATAGCTTTGAGTTAAGCAGCCGTATTGCGATGGGTCATTATTAATGTGGGAGTGAAATCATAGGAGTGCATTTCACCTTGGCTGCTTATAAATGGTGGGTCACCTTGACCATGTACCCCTGCCCATTGTTTCACCTTGGTGAGATATTACTGTGCTTCTTTCCACGTCTAACACTGTTCTTACATGGCACTGTAGTCCAATATATCCTAAAATGATATTTCCAATTTCTGTGGGTAGTGGGTTTAAAATATTTGAGCACCTTAAATAGCCTAAAACTGGTCCTCAATTGTAACACTAGTAGCAACTGCTACACTCCCACCTTGAGGTACTCCCTCTTTGACAGATTGGGAACTCCACAACTGCCTGAAATAAGATTGTAGTCCATTTGTAAATGATATACAAAGGGCGGAGTGTAGCTGCTAGGGGCATGGCCTAGCAGCAACCCTCAGCCAGCCTCTCTGACAGAGGTGGCGGAAAATGTGGGTGTAATATTTGACTCTGAGCTCTCCTTCAAAGCCTAGATTGTGGCAGTGGTGAAACCCTGCATCTGGACTTTAAGAATGCTCCAGAAATTCCTTAACTTTCTTCTACGTGATGCCCAGATAAGTGGTGAGAGCGCTGATTCTCTCTAGGCTGGATTACATCAATGTATTGTACCTGGGAATTCCACACTATCTATTACAACAACTCCAGGTGATATAAAATACTGTACAAGTTGCCTAAACATTCTTCAGTGTCCCATTTTTCAGAGCAGCTGCACTGGCTGCCAGTCCATAAGAGAATCAGGCTTAAACAATAGCTCATCAAGCCTTTCACAACTCAAGGCCCCTATCCTTGAACAAGAGGATTCTCGAGTACATCCAGGTAGGGCGTTGCGCACAAGTAATGCACGCCTGATAACTGTCCCCCGCTTTCGAAGAAAGTTACAGGAGTGGGCGGGGGGGTCTCCTTTGTGGTTCTGGCTGTGAAGATCTGGAATCAGATGCTGCTCCTAGTCAGATCCATGAGGGATGAGGTGATTTTTAAGAAATCTCTCAAAAACCTATCTATTTAAACTTTAATTCCAAAGTCCTTCTCTGATCTCAACGTCAGCTCTCTCATGCCCAGCACCAGGATACTCTTAGAGTATCCAAGCCAGGAAAACCTCTGGCTCGACAAGGATCTCACTTTCCAAATCCAAGCCAGGAAAACCGCTGGTGTCTGTTTTGGCCTGCTTCACACTACATGGAAAATCCTCCCCCTTTTACCACCTCACTCCAAGAGACTCCTCATTCAGGACCTCATCTTATTCTGACTGGACTACGGCAACGCCCTTTCCTTAGGCGCACCAGAATCTGTCATAAAGAAACTCCAACTCGTCAAGAATTCGGCAGCCAGACTGCTCACTGGGACAAAAATTCGGTCTTCAGCCAAACCCGCCCTAAACTCCCTCCACTGGCTCCCTATCTGGGAGAGAATCAAATTCAAGTCCCTCTGCATAACGCACAAAGTCCTTCAGGGCAGGGGCCCCCATCTTAAGAGCCTTGATCACCCCCTACAAAGCCAACAGAGAGCTAAGATCTGACCACCACTTCCTCACAAATGCTCACAGAATTAGGAAGGCTCGAACAGGAGGACGTCTTTTCTCCTACAATGCCGCAAAGCTCTGGAACTGTCCCCCCCTCAACATTCGCAAACAAGCCAACCTACTGAAATTCCGTAAACTCCTGAAAACTTGCCTTTTCCCCTAGGTCACCCCTGCTCCTTAACCAGTCCACAACTCAGCGCTGGGATGCCCCCGGGAAGCCTTGCACTTTACAAATCCAATTCCATTCCATTCCATTCTACTGTGCACTATATAAAAACCAACCAATCATTCATAAATATAAACAGGCTTGTATGACCATGTGTGTCCCTTACTGGACCACTTCCATGAAACTGGTAAGGATTAAAGAAGTCACAACTAGCCAGTCAACCGTTGCACACAGCTACTGCCACAGTCACTTGCCAGACATCTAATCACAGTGGAAACTGTCAGTTATTTGCACTGCTACATATACGTGCCAATATTTTAAGCACCCCAGATACAGTTTTGCTGTTGGTTAGTTTTGAAGTGAATGCCGCAGCATAACGATAATTAACATGGCTTTAAAAGGAAAGTTAAAAAAACAATTCACTTTTATTTTGCTGAAGCCACCGTTCTCGCAGCCTGATGCAGCAGGTGTTTATGCTTTGGAAATCAGGCTTATGGGAGTTTAAACGTGCCTGTAGTAAGATTTTAGACATCTGGGCTTCTTGAAGATCGAAGCATCAAATTTGGGATTCTTTGATCTGGAAGTTTAAGGAGCTATTGTCCTTCATATCTAGAGTGGTCGGTTTGAAACTGTAGATGTACATGTGTTGAAACTCTGGCCATCCTGGATCTTAGGTCTAAAATAAATTCCCTCTGGGAACCCACAATAGCATACCAAACTATTCATCCACCACGTTCAACCATAAATCTCCTAGAGAGTATAACAGTAGCCAAAAAGCCTAATATAGGAATGTTTATTTGTTAAATCAATACAGTTATTAAAAATTGGTTATTTTTCTCCATGTGATGCCCTAAGTGTAATGGGTGCCTACAGACAAAGGTCCCGGGGCTGGTTATGCTGTACACATAGTGCACCTAATTGATGAGAACCAAAAAGGCAGTCTGTGGCTGTGTGTGTTCCGTTCACAGTGAAATTGGTATTGCTTTAATTTTTCAGTGAGGTCCATTAAGTGTGACAGTGTCATGACTCAATGTCATAGCAAAACCACTCCACTAGATTCCTGGAAAACCAGTGAATTGTTCCCATTCATAAAAAGGGACCTGAGGATAACCTCCAGAATTATAGGCTGCTTTCATTATTAGACGCCACAGCAAAACTCATGGGGTGCTTACTATTAAATAGGTTGGAAGAGTGGGCAGCCAAAATAAATATTCTCATGCAAACACAGTATGGCTTTCAGTCCAGTAGAGGCACCATAGACCAGTGCCTCAATCTATCATGAATTACTGGAAAATATACTAGAGCAAAGTCCAGCCAGATTTTTGGGCATTTATGGAATTAAGCCATGCGTTTGATTGTGTTATTTATTCAAAGCTTCAGGAATTAATGGAGCTGTTAGGGGTGGACTCAACAATAATTTGCTTCAGCCGACAAATGTGCTACACGGCCACTGCTCGTGTTAGATATGGGAAAGAGGGAGAGTTGACATGCACATTTAATATAGAAAGAGGAGTTAGGCAGGACTGTGTCCTTGCCCCTTTCTTATTTTCTGTATACACCAATGGAGATGAAGCAGCTCTTCTTGGAGTAACCCCAGGCATTCCTAAATTTGACCCCACTCCCTTACCTATTTGAGCATACGCCGATGAAGCTGTTTTAATCGCAAGAACAGGGCTGGCCCTTCAACAGTTAATAACAGCCTATGTCACATTCATGTCTTCTCTGGGCTTGAAGCTAAACTAATCAAAGTCCTTTGTCCTTGTTACAGGGACTCCCTCTGCAAAAAAATCCCTGAATTTCATAATAGGCCCACAGAAACTGGAGATTATAGATCCATTCCCATATGTAGTGGTTCATTTCGACAAAAAACGGTCATGGGTACCTGTGATGAATAGCAGGGCGATAGTAATAGAGGGGGGTATGGCAGCAATCTGAACCTTTGCAAAAAGATTAGGGTCTAAACCATTATTGTCAATAAGGAAAATACACCAAGCGAAGATAGTAACAGCAGCAACTTTCGGAGCAGGGGTATGGGGAATGGCTACGGCAACCCAACTCCAATCCTTGGAGGACAGATTTCATAAGAAGCTGTATGCCATCCCTATTTCATATTCAAATTTCAATTACCATCATGAACTAGAAATCCTGTACCTGATCGACAACATTAAGTTTGTCTCGGTACTCTTCTGGCACTTGATCTGGTGCAGGGACACAGTGAACCTGACTAAAGTTATGATTAAAAATTGTATAAACCTAGACAATACTTGTAAAATTTCCTGCCTTTTGTATGTTAGATCATTACTGATGACACTAGGATTGGAAAAATATTTTGTTAACCCGAACTTGTGCAACACAATAACAAAGGGAAAATGGAGGTCTATGCTCTTAGAAAAATTGATATATGAGCGCCAAAGTGTAAATTATTCTAAGGTCACTGTCCTGGAATGTCATCTAGGGGGGGGTTCTGATATTTAGACCATATAAGAAACTCGCAGCTCAGATTTTTTTTGCTTAGATTCCGGTTTAACCTAATCCCTCTCATGCTGGGTTTTCCTATGACGAGATTTAGACATACTGATTTGGTACCTTGCCCCTGTGACTGTGCCTTAGAGCAGTCTGACCTTCATAAACTCTTTTTTGTAGGTTTTATAAAAATGAACGTACCAGATTTGTATGCCCAATTTTAAAGAAAATGAATTTTACTCAATGTTGCCCGGCATTGTAGTTTTTAAAGAAACTCTCGGATCCATTTGTATGCTTTTCAGTAGCTACTTTTTATTGGCATGTCTAAGGAGAAGGAAAACTGTTTTGCACATGCCTTATGAATATTGAGGAATTGGCTACCTTGTTTTATTAATCCAATTTTAATACGGCTATCTGTAATTAGTTTTTATTAAATGAACTTTCAGACTTACTCGTCTTTTTAACATGTTTGGCGTTAAGAATTAAATTAGGAATTATGTCCAAACTTATTCGATTATAAATGTTTTTATTGCTTTGTACTTTTATGATCTTTATTTTTAAATGGATCGAATAAAGTTTCTTTGAATTTGAGTATGATGTCACGGCTAAGAGTTCTAATCGATTTGTTGCCACATTTAGAACTAGAGTGGTGAGGCATGGACTGCTGAGTCCCATTTTTAGGTCGAACCAGGGCAGCGCGTGCGCCACGAGGCATGCTGTATTGAGGTATACCATAGAAGCTTCCGCCATCTTTTCAATTGCCTCCTATTACTATCCTTTCAAAATCTTTGCTTTCCATTTGTGAATAGGCTTAGTAATCCCTCCTTGGTTCCGCCTTGTCTGCATTTGTATCCTCCCATAACGACTGGACTTTATACTTGTGTTGTTACACATTCTGTCCCTCCTTGGTTCCGCCTTGTCTGCATTTGTATCCTCCCATAACGACTGTACTTTTTACTTGTGTTGTTACACATTCTGCTTTATAAGTTGGTGAGTACTCATTTTTTGGGGGGGGGGTAGTTGCCTCTCCCTCCCCCTTTATTGCTTCACCTAATCTCCCCAGTGCTGTCCCCACACCACCACCTCCCATCCGCCCTGCTTTATCATTCCTCATTTTGTTTCCGTTACATCCTCCTTTATTTACATTAATTTACTATAAACAACAAAACGTAATTCAGTAGCTAACCATTTGTTTTCAAAAGACAATTTCTGTGATTATTTTTGCGAAATGTTCCTAAATAAATATTGTGCCTCGGTTTTACATACTTAATGCATATTTTTAGCTTGGCACCCGTTTAATGGAAGAGGTGTGGCGCAGCGGCCAGGGTGCCTGACTCCAGACCACAGGTTTCACGGTTCGATCCCCAGCTTCGGCGGCAGGTCAGCCTAGCACCATGTGCCTCTGGGAAATAGCTTGCTTAATCACGAAGAGACTACAGACCCTACCACTACCTACAAGGTGCAAAGAGACTGCAGCACCTTCCACAACCCACGCAGTGCAGAGACTGTAGCCCCTACCACTACCCACAGACACAAAGAGGCTGCAGCCACCACCACTACCCCTACAGACACAAATAGACTTCAGCCCCTACCGTTACACACGAATACGGTTCCTCAATGTGGCTCACTCAGACAACCAACAAAGACATTCTAAGCCCAGAGACAGCCTAAGCATAGGGGCTAGACTGTAACCCTTTCACCTAGCACTTGCCAATGTTCAGGGGCCTGGTGTTCTTTGGTGACATTAACAGGATATTGTGGAAATATGGTAGGACAGTTGTGCACTGCCCAAGAAGATACAATCTTACTATCATGTAGGATGGCAGAGTCAGGGCTGGTGGCAGCGCTGGCGCTATGTGCAGTCAGGGTAGAATGATCCATGCAGCAACTTTGGTCAGGTCTTTTCTGTTCCATTTATGCATCTTTTGCACTAATTCTTCGTCTTCTGCATTGCGGTTTATAACACAAATGAAGAAGACACCACCCAAGGAAGATCTAGGCAGAGTTGCTCATATTTGGTTGGACAAAATATAACCATTCAAATATGAACAAAGAAATTGCTCCCTAATAGATCGCTGTTCATACAGGGAAAATGAGGGAAGTCATGAAAGTCATGAAATAAACAAATGAATAAACTATACTTGCAAAGTGGAAACAGTGACCCCCACAGAGGTAATCAATCGCTAACCAAAAGTAAGGCCTTTCATCGTCCCTTTTAGTTCCTCCTACTCAGTGCTTTAACCCCTTCCGTGCGGCCGCGATTCCCCCCGTGTGAGGCCGCCGAACGAACAGGGCGGGGTCGTGACGAACCCCAGCCGTCATCAGCACACGAGCACCGTGGAGCGTGACGGCTGGGGTTTGTCACCAGCATGGAAGGGGTTAAATGGGAAAAAATAAGTGCAGGTACTCATTAAAATTAGCGAGAGTTGTGGCAAGTGGGCGGGGCTAAGGGCAAGACATGATGTACATAATGACTTCTATACCAGTTGCAGCGCATATTAAAACACTGAAATGTGTTTAAGTAAACAAAACAGGTTAACGCATTACACAAAATGCAAGCCAAACAGGATGATATATTAACATGTCCTTGTATACAAATATATACGTTAACAAGAAATACAGCAGAATTTCAATTTTACACACATTTGTGTAAAAATGCCATTTCTAAGCTCCGATTTCAGAACTGAACAAATATCTGGTGTTTTTAATCTGAAAAAGTGTCGACCCTAACTTCACCTGTCACCTCACTTTTGTGCATTCCCCTCTCCCTCCATCTATGCTAATCTCGTTTTTCCCCAAACCTGACCCACTGCTCATCTCGTTTTCCCTGCTCATCTCGTTTTTCCCCAAACCTGACCCACTGCTCATCTCGTTTTCCCCACAACAAGACCCCCTACCAGTTGTCACAGGAGCTCGTTCCTGGGGTGCTGCAGCATTCCATTCCCCTTCATTGCTCCTTGGGCAGGGCTACCTTCGCACCCATGGATCCCTCGCTGTGATGTAAATGCAGCCATTAGTGCTGGAGGGGCACACAAAGGGAAGCAGCTCCTGCGCTGAAGAAAATGAAAATGAAAAGAAAACCGGCTTTGGGGAAGGTGTAGGATTGTGCTGCACTGCCGCTCGCTTTAGTAAGGACAGTGCAATACCCTAAATAGGACTGGATTACTGAGCACAGTCCCAGCCCAGGCCCTTTCATGCAGGAGGGGGCTGGGGATGGGTGGAGGAGGGGAAGGGGTTAAAGCACTTGCACCTGAATGGTCATTGAACGCCTAATTAACAGTGCAGGGTCTGCCTAGACCCTGCACTGTTAATCACAGCGTGATCCAAGTACGCTCAAACCCCTGCAGTGTGGGGAAATTCAAAGGGGCGCCTCTGGACTTTAGTAGCATCCCTTCAAAAGTCTACTTTAGAGGAAGCTCAGTGCAATTGTGAGATCCGAAAGCAGAGCGGCATCTGTCCTGGATTGGAGGAGATACCGAACTCGAGCGTGCCGTACCATCAATCAGGGTACCGGTAGACTTCCTGACTACAGAAAAGAGCCGGTACTAGCCGGTAGAAAATTTAGAAGTGCCGGTACTCAGTACAAGTGAGTACAGGCCCATTTAAAGCACTGCTCCTACTTAGTATTCTTACTGACAGTACCACTTTCCCAGGGTACAGAGGCTCTAACAAGTTTAAATAAGTTTAAAAAGCTGATCCATTGGGCAACTGTTGAAAATGTGAATCATATCCTGTTTCCTGATTTCTTTGTTTTAAGGTTTCTATACTCTGCTTGCTTTATGAATAACCCTTTTGATCACATAAAAGAAAACTGATACATGATCTAAGAACATGAAAGTACTAATTCTCCCTAAAAGGTACATGGCAAAGCTGTGGTGAATGAACCAGTTCAGGTGGAGGTCACCTTGACCAATCCTCTTCCAGTGTCGGTGGCAGATGGACTACTTCTGGTGGAAGGAAGCGGCCTGGTTAACGGACAACTGAAGAAACCGTGAGTAAAACTTATTTTTCTGCTATGGGACCTTAGATAGGGTTGCTTGGGTGTGGACTATTGTTTTTATGAAAAAGGGAGATTGTGAATAAAATACATTGTACAGTGTACTCTTTCGCTGTGCTTATTCTAAGTAGTCACACAGCCAAAGTCAGAATTAAATTATTATCAATAAATCAATTATTGTATTTTAGTACTGATGGTAGGGGACAGATAAACAGAATTACAGTTTGCTTGTCAAAAGGTCTTATCAAGTGAGTCTTGGCGAACCCCCGGTTTTAAGAATTGAGCTGTTTGGACTCTAATGAGCTACTTACATATTTGCCAACCCTACTTTTTAAGCAGTCCTTTCACTTAGGGCAGAGACTATGAAGAGCCCTAACAGCCAATCAGCTGCATCTATAGTTAATAGGAGGCCTTGGTATCTGACATCTTTCATTCTTGAAGTCCGTTCAAGCATTGCTGGTGACCGAGTATGTGGGTCAGGCCTCAGATTGAATTGTGTGCGAGGCGAGTGGAAGTCTAATGCCAGGGGACTACTGAACAAGAAGTCTGTTGCTGCGACAACAGGGGCTGCCCAAAACAAAGGCTTTATACTCTGCCACTGTGGCAACTTCCTGGAACTGAATGCCTGCAGCTTGTCCCTGACCAAAGACCAGTTCCCCAGGCAGAAGGACTCTTTTGAGAGCCACGGCAAATCCAGACTTCCCTGGACTAGTGGCACTGCAGGTAAAAACAATATACCAGAACCAAAAAATCGCTGGCCTTCGGAGGGCTTTCTGAGGGATTGCTCAAAAGTAGAGGGTCCAGTGCATTGTGGGAAATGTAGTTCTGACCTCCAGGAAGTTACAGGCGGCTACCATTTTCCTCCGATGTCGAAATAACTTTCTGCTGATCTTACAGCTGCAAAGCCTTGTTGGCGGGCAATCCGGCACCCACCACCTTTACTTGATGCTGCAACTCAAGGGCAAACCGTAACACCTTCATTTGACATCAGCAGTGGCTTTGTTGTTAACTTTTTGCACCAGTTGCCTCACCCGCACAGTGCAAGCAGTAAAACCAGCTCCCCCTGACCCTATGACCTTCATCCTCTCATCACCTATATGGGGATACCAGAAGGTGCTGGAATTTCATTCACTTAAAAGTTGACTACCTTGTTTACAAGGGGTAGGGCAGGGTGTTGTTAGGGTTTGGGAATGTCTCTTTCTTGCAAAAGAACATTTCACCTCAAATTTCCTTAAAAGTTCTCTGTGAGATATCCTCTTTCAAAGGCATCCGTCCCTAACAGCCTACATCATGCTACCGGGAAGCTGTAGTTAAGTGGAGTATTATGTGGTGTGGGGGTTAGTCCTCACCATGTAATTCTATCACAATACCCCAAAGATAATCCTTTGGATTCACACTCATAAATCCTTAGCTTAGTCCTGATAGATTGGCAAAGAGCAGTGAGGCTTTACTACAGAAACATATGTTAAGTATTTTTCAGAGTACCAACATGAACAATAATTAATTGACACAACTCGAGAGAAATCCAACACCAATTTATAACAATAGAGTGTATTTTTTATCTTAATTTAGACACCAATATGAACAAAATAGCTTACATATAACCGGAATTATAGATTTCAGAAGTAATAGCAAATCAATGCATAATACAACAGTAAAAAGTTAACATTGCGGTCAAAAGGGAAAACCACTAGTGACAATTGGTGACTTGCAGGTCAAGTTACTTTATACCCTTGCAGGGTAAAGGTGATGCAGGCCCCAGGACCAAGCCACGACAGTCCGTTCAATTTTACATGGTCCGTGGCGCCCAGATGCAGGGTTGTCCTGGCTGTCCGTGGCCATGGAAGAGCTACTTTTACCGCTGAAATGGTGCTGTGATGGGAAAATATAAAAAAAGGACAACTGAGTGGTTGCTAGTGTCGGTCGCAGGTCGGATGGAGTTCCATCTTACTGCAGGGTCGAATGAAGGGGTCAATTGCCAGACTGGTGACCAACAAGCCTTGGCAACGGTAAGTAGTGCAAAAAGTAACTTCGACATAGGGTGGTCTGGGGGGACGCATTAGCTGCTTGTACCTTTGTGGGAGGCAGGACTACAGTTCCCACAATGTCCTAGACCATCTGGATTTGGGCGCTCCCTCCGAGGGCCCACTGGCAAACAAATGTTTGGATCCTTAGCATTATTTTACCTTCTGTTTCCATGGGACTAGTACTACTAGTCCAGGGGAATCTGTGGGTGCTTCAGGCTTCCAAAGGAGTCCCTCTGCCAAGGAGTCCTGAGTTTCAGTTTTGCTTTAGTGCTGTGGGCAAATTCTTGTGTTGCCGACACAGGTCTCTTCTGCGTCCTTCCTTGATGTAAATTGTTCAGATATGAGGCTCTGACGTCAGGGAGACAGCTTAAATCCTGGATGTAGGGGAGTTGGGACATGGCAGCTAGTAGCCGAAGAGGCAGACCCAGCCCAGAAATCTGGATTCAACAGATATTTACCGTTGCCCATCCCCAAGTTAAGTATTCTGATTTGTTTTGATCCTATTCATATCTTTTTCTCGATCACACTTCTGAATTACAAAAAAAGTGCTTCCCTAACTGCTGATATATTTTGAAATATTTGTGCTTTTCATTTACAAGCTATTTAAATGTTGGGTTAGATTAAAAAAAACTGACATCCATCAGACATTCGTTTTACACTTCCTGTTTCCCAGCATGACTGTAAGGTAGTCCTCATGACATAATTCTCTAATTTAGCTATAAGAGAAAGAAAAAAACAATTTCGAGGATAAAACAAGCAGCAATTTGTAAGTAAAAATAATATGACATTTGCCCTCTGTCTTTGAACACACAGCAAATATGACAAGATAAAAACAAGATTAAAAGGCATCTTCATTGCTCATTCTCTTTTCGAAGGAACAGAACATCCATTATTTTCCAGCCGGAGCTCTCTTAATGGGCCAGTAGGCCCTAAAAATAGCTTGCATTGATAAAATCTAACTCGCCTTAGCGAGTGAGCAAGTAGATTTTTTGAGGCCTTCTAACATCTGGATGCCAAGGCAATGGAAACAAACAAAGATATGCAACTTATCGCTTCACAAGCACTTTAGAAAAACTATGACGTGGAAGCAGGTGTTTGAGTTTGTTCAACCTCCAATGTAAAACAGGTGCATGCACTGTAAGATTGCAACATTTATCTTTGTGTGTGAGTAATTACACTAATAAAGAATTAAATGGCACCTACTAATCTATTTTTTATTTAGTTCTTTTATAGCGGTACTTGTTACTGTGTGGGGTGTCAGAGTGCTTATGAAACCACAAAGTGGCGTGCCACCCTTCGATTTAACTATAACCCCAATTGGTTATTTAGCGAGACATAAAGGAGGAGCGTATTTACATCTCTGCTACCGCTACCTACTTTATTCCCAGTTACTTGACAATTCCAAGAATTGGTTGAGGATGGCTCACTCACGTAATGCGCAATGCTTCATCATTTGCCACATCGTCCCACCCTAGTAAGATGGTACTACCAGGGAGGATTTAACCTCAGGCTGGGGATCACCTGGGGAAGTTCTTAGATATTTATCTTTTCTGGATAATGCTATGATCTGGTTTGATGGTTAAAAAAAACCTTGGGATAAACCACAAATGTGTTCTTTATTAGGTGTTATTCCAGGTTTACTAAAAATGTACCAACAGGTAAGTACAGGAGGCATATACGGGTGTAATGACCTATATGCATCACTTCATGGAGATGCATATTTCTTGCTTAAAATTACACAAAGAGGCACAATAAATAATAGAATTATGAAAATCAGTGTACTGGAAATGTTACTTAAGACTATAAGGGGTGTAAGGGGTAGGGATTTCATATTGTCCATACATGTGTACATTATGTTAAGAGTGAACGTCAGGATAACAACAAAGTCAGGATATAATAGTAGTGCAGTGATTGGGTTGTCTGTACCAATAGGACTTGTATTCCCAGAGGAGTCCTTCTTTGCATTCTTAGAAAAGCAACAGATAGAGAGACAAAAAGAACAATAAGGATCTAATCCCATCGCATAGTTTGCTTGCAAGTCCATGATACTGGTAAATTGATCACTAAAAGGATTTGCAACTTCTGACTCAAAGTAACAAAATGATCTTAGTGTCAAAAGCAATAGCCCATTTACCTATCTACAAAAATACAAATCTGTGATCTGCATGTAGCACGGTCTTTGCTGCAGCAGGCACATTAATTCTCCATGCTACTTTGAGTCAAAACTGTGATTGGACAAAACCCAGAACTCTCCTACACCTGCATTAACCATCAGAGTTATCTTACTGCTATTATAATCCCCTCTAAATTGCTGGGAACACAAAGATCTCCACAGCAGGTGTCTTAACCCTGTAAGATATTTGTAATACTGCCTGTTTGTGACCAATTAGTTAAAGTAAGATAGATTTGCAGTCACATTTGTCCTTGTTGCCAAGTTCTTTGCAGCAACTGTTTATTTAAATAAGTTTATACGTTGATTTCCAGACTCTGCTTTTCGAGCTCTGCCCCTCGTGACCCCACCAATATCCTCTTCCACGACTTGACCAACATTTTAAGGCTCCCAAGAGCAATTGTTTTCCAATTCTTGCACAGGTGGTGACTAACGCACTGCAGAGATCAGAGGTATCTGAGGCCCTCTCTTCGAAAATAAATACTTTCTACCAACTCTAAAGGAAGAGCTCAATGCCTCTTTAACTCCATCACTGTACACCTTGCAATAAAGGTGGAGAGATTTTGGGGCATATTACCAAGCAGGGCGATAGGCAATTATCTCCGCTTTAGTAGCCGTTTTCGGCCGCTAAGCAGCGATAATTCTATCGCTCTATTAGCAAGCTGTCGCTAAAAGCAGTTAGCGACAGCTTTAGGCGATAGCGAGCGGTTTGGGGCCCGCTTTGCATGTCAGCGATATTTATCGCTAATGACATGCAAAATGGGCGTACCAAACCTGTTAGAGACTGAAAGCAGTCGCTAACGTCGCTATCGCCTATTAGCAAGGCAGGCGTAGCGATGGAAATATTCCCGCTATCGCCAAAAACTAACGCCTGCTCTGACCAGTTCCTAGCCATGTTATCCAATGGGAGGTGGATAAAATGTCTAAGAGCATTTTGTCGCTAATGCGTGAATATCGCTGTATTGTCAGCGATATTCACGCTATCGCCAGAAAATATATTGCTTTGGAGATAACGTTGCTAATAGCACGTTATCTCAGCGATAATTTCCGGCGATGCTTAGCGATAAGAAATTCGTTGCTAAGCCTAGTTAGCGATAAATATCGCTAATCGTTAGTAATATGCCCCTTCATTTCCTTAGATGTAGCCTTATGTTCCTTTTTTTCTGGGACCTACTAACAAAGATGCTATTGAAGTATCAGGCTAATGGTGTTGCCCTATTTAAGGGCAAGGAAGGAAGAACTTCCAGAAGCTTTTCAAATTAACTTACGCATTTGCATCAATCGTAAAGTGAGAGTGACATTAGTAATTCAAATTATTCAAAAACGAGACTTCATTGTTCAATGCACAAATCGCACTTCAACATAACATTCAGTGACTGGATTTTCTAGTTGTGGATACTTGTTTACTATAAGCCTGCTCAGATACATGCTTTGACATCACTTAGTGCCACTTTGAAACAAATAATTGAAGATGATTTTAGATTCTGGTACTCTATCCCTTTGTCAGTCTTAGGTCAGATGGACCTTTACAAATGGCCAACTTCCCCCAAGTCTATTCTTGTTCCAGACTGTTTTTTTTCATCTGAACCGGAATTCTAAGATGGACACCACAGGTTTTTCTCTGCAAAATTCTTGCCAACATGCATGGAAAATATATAACATTCAAAGATCAGACCAGCTGATCACTGAAACACACACCCAGTATTATCATTGTATCGTCTACTCTGAGTTGCGGAACACAGACTAGTATGGTAGTTCCACAGCCTGTAACTACTGAATTTGGGGCAACAGGATTTTTAAGGTTTGATCTTGTGGTACAAAAATATGAGCCCATGAAATTCTAACCCTGTCTCTGTCACATGGTGCTTGAACACTGTTTTCATTTATTATATTTTATTGTTGTACTCTGTTTAGCTTTTCTTCCTTCCCTTGTTCTTGCCACCTGAGCATCCCCTACCCATTCCAATATATTTCTTTCATAAAAATGTTATTGTGTATTTATGACAGCATCGCCCGGTGGGCTACATATATAACTTATCACATGTTTTATTAACAAAATAACAAATAACATCATAACCTAATGCATGATTCATTATATTCTGAGAAATGTTCCTATATGTTCAACTATTTTATCTGTCATACTCTGGATGTCTCTGATAGTAGTTCTTGTTCTCCGTCATTTACCATCTTGCTTCGTTTCCACTGACTTCAACTGTCTTTTTAACTCTTCTCTCAGATGTAAAATTAGTATCCAATTGTGAGTTAAATTACAGTGATTCCTGTACCCTCTTTTTTTCTAGGCTGCCGGCCCTGAAGCCCAGGGAGACCACCAGTATCGAGTTTGAGATCACCCCTTCTCGAAAAGGCAATCGAAAACTGCTATTAGTTTTCACTTCAAAAAGGTTTTCAGACATTAAGGGGTTCCAGGATGTTAAGGTGATAAATGCATAATAATTTACCTTTGCCAGGTGTCCCAATATGTGTAATGTAAGCATGTGGCTTATGCTCCCCCTGCAGCCTGAGTCTATTACATTTTATGTATTTTGCAGGTTTTTTTGTGCATGCTGTGAGAACAGATTTTTGTTGACTTCATAATATGAGATAGCTAAGGACTTATTCTTTCAGAGTAGAGAATGTGTTGATAATAGCTAATATTTCATGTTTATAATGTTGCTGTATTCTATTCGTGATTCCATTGTGAGGTGTGCTATTTCAGATTTCCCGTTAAAGGTGTGGAAGACCATTCACTGGGCTTATATAAGAACCTGGTGCATATGCACTTGTTGATCGATTCTTTTTCTTGTTTTCAACTGTTTTAAATGATTTTTTACCTGCAGAGTTTGTATGATTGTATATGTTTTTAGTATCTATTAAGTTTTTTTATTTTGTATGAGATATAGCTAGTTATGCAATAATAAAAATCAATTGCTTGTCATCCTAAAAAGAAAGTGTATTAAGATGTCTCTTATTTTTAAATTAAGCAGCCTACTTCACCTTAGAAATCAAAGAGAAGAGAAAGAAACGTATAGCCCAACTTCCTGAAAATATGATTTGGTTTTAAGACCATGAAATACAAACATTACAATTTATATATTGCATTATAATCCTCAATTGCTAAAAATAATTATGATATGGTTATGGAATCTAAGCATTAAATGGCATCCCTTTAGGAGGCAGTACCAAATAGAAAACATTTACTGTGCCAAACTACTGTGGTCAACTAAAAAATGTGAGTCCTTGAGTCAGATTCAAAAAGCAGTTTTAAAACAAGCATTCACAATGCCAACACCTCTGGCGTGCATTGTATTGATATCACATGCACCTAAAATAAAGGTATGCCTGTAATTCACCCAGCAGGCATAGGGTGGTGCCACTATTCCACCCAGGTAAAAATGTGAAGTTGAGAATGATTGTAAGAATTACTCCCCTAGGCCAGGTGTTTATCTCATTAGTGCTTATGCTAAGAAAGTTGGATATCCGCTATGGTATTTTTATCCTACCATTGAAATTGATTCTTTCTTTGCATGAAATCCACAAAAGTGCTTCTGGAAATCAGAAACAGTCATAGATTTTAAGGAGTACTCCTGGTCCTCTGATTTTTGTCAGGTGAATTTCCCCCCAAAAGGCCGATAATCGGCCTGCATTGGGTGTTAATGTTACTTGTACATTTACTCATGCTTCCTTGGTTGAAATGGTCATTCAATTTGTTGTAACTAACCTGTAGAATAACCTATAGTTTCTTGATGACTAAGGGTCTGAATTGTCTAGAAAAGTATGCAAAAAATATAAAACATAGGTTTTAATATTATAATAGACTGAGGGCCATATTATCAAGAAAGGGCAATACATTATCGCCGCTTTTATCAGCAGGAAACTGCCGCTAAAGCGTCGATAATGGGGTTGGTAATATGCCCTTGTTAATTTCCGATAGAAGCCCAGGTTATGGTGTTAACCTGGGCTTCTATGGGAATTCACAAGGGCATATTATCAAGCTCATTATCACAGCTTTAGCTGCAGTTTCCTGCCGATAAAAGCGGCAATATTGTATCGCCCTTTCTTGATAATATGGCCCTGAGTTATTCGCCTCACCCAAGTACCATTAATTAATCAATACATCTTTGCCTGATCTTTGTTAGGCTTGCCTTTTCCAAGCCCCATTCAAGTAATCTCGGAAAACACTTGTTACAATGTAAGGCAATGGCACATATCTTTAATCTTCTTTACTGAAAACAGTATGAAACCTTAAAGGTTTTTCTAAATGAAGCCTATGAATCTTTGTAGCAAATGATGTGTTAACTAACAATTTTTTTAAATATATAATTTATTTATGTTGCATTCTTGCGTAGCAATAATTACACTTTTACTTGAAATACCTGCAGCAGGAACTTACGCTTTCTGGATCACTGGTGAGATTTGCATCAGGATCTGATGCTACTACAAAGAATATAATGCAAACCAATATAGGTGTGCCCATTCAGTTGTTATATGCTTTGAATTTTTACTGAAAAATACATGTTCATTTTGCAGTGCTTGATTTTTAGACTATTCTTACAGTCCTTTAGACAATCAGTAGCAAATAAACAAATGTGGTATTTCATAATTTGTGGGAAAGTGCCAGTGCACGTTTTTGTGAACAGAATACATGTTTAGCAAATATTGAAATAGTTTGGCAGTCAAATCCTACTGCTTTCAGAGTGTGTAGCGCACAACAGCTTGAACTCTGTAAATCCAAAGTGTTTACGTCACCCTATCATTCTAAACAAGAGCCATTTTCTCTAGTTTCATATGTGTGCCTAGTGTTCTGTTCCAACTGTACATTACATTCTTAATGATAATCATGATATTGATGTGATTGTATCTTTCATAAATATCAACATGTTTTAATATTTTAAACAAACGTTTTACTTTTCAAAAAGTGTTTTTTTGTAATTGCCAGCATGAAGCTCTAACCTTTCTAAGACCAACATCTTTTGTCTGTTTCAAAACAAATGGGAGAGAGTTTTTAAAGAAAGATATACAAATGTTTTTGATATATATTACTCCTTGTTTTTTAATTGTTTGCACACACTGCATTTGAAGAGTAAAAACAAACACGAGGACAATATATTTATAAACAGTAAAAGCATTTCTGAATGCCTTGTCTTTTGGTACCGCATGTGCCTGCCTGAAATTATCATGAAAATAAATAAAGCAATTCTTGTCAAACTCCTGGGTCTGTACTATTTTAGGTGAATGTGTCCTTTGCTGTAATGTCTGTACTTTGGAAGGATCACATTTTTCTGTATGTTGCAATGTTTATGGATGCTTGATTCCGGTCTGGGAAAGACATGGCTTGGTAGTTCGGACTGGACTGTTCCCATGAGGCACAGGGTCAGAGCTGATTTGCATATAGCCAGTGTCTAACCCAGGGTGGTGTGGAGTGCAAAACAAAGAATGGATTTAGGCCCAGATCCTTGTACTGGGGTGAATGTATGACATTATTCTACATTCTGTCCATCAACTGTGTTTTTTGCAATTTTCACCCCGAGTGGGATGGGTATGCTCAGACGTGAGTCCCAGGCTCTCCACACCACTGGAGTCAAGCTATCCAGGCTGATGAAGGCTGATAGCCAGAAACCGGTCCTTCGATGCTTGATTCCGGTCTGGGAAAGACATGGCTTGGTAGATCGGACTGGACTGTTCCCATGAGGCACAGGGTCAGAGCTGATTTGCATATAGCCAGTGTCTAACCCAGGGTGGTGTGGAGTGCAAAAAAATGATGGATTTAGGCCCAGATCCTTGTACTGGGGTGAATGTATGACATTGTTCTACATTC
Organism: Lissotriton helveticus; assembly: GCF_964261635.1. Taxonomy (NCBI): domain Eukaryota; kingdom Metazoa; phylum Chordata; class Amphibia; order Caudata; family Salamandridae; genus Lissotriton; species Lissotriton helveticus. The sequence continues at coordinate 282,656,525 of NC_136068.1, read as the reverse complement.
TGTCCATCAACTGTTTTTTTTTGCAATTTTCACCCCGAGTGTGCTGGGTATGCTCAGACGTGAGTCCCAGGCTCTCCACACCACTGGAGTCAATCTATCCAGGCTGATGAAGGCTGATAGCCAGAAACCAGTCCTTGGATGCTTGATTCCGGTCTGGGAAAGACATGGCTTGGTAGTTCGGACTGGACTGTTCCCATGAGGCACAGGGTCAGAGCTGATTTGCATATAGCCAGTGTCTAACCCAGGGTGGTGTGGAGTGCAAAAAAACTATGGATTTAGGTCCAGATCCTTGTACTGGGGTGAATGTATGACATTGTTCTACATTCTGTCCATCAATTGTGTTTTTTGCAATTCGCAATGTTTACAGGCGGCACTGACCTCTTGGCATAAAGAGGCAACATGCTGTCACTCATGCACGGTATTGCTTTTAATGTAGATACTTTACTTTATTGTGGAGTTCAGAGGCACCAGACACAGAGGATTACGTTAAAAACGCAGGGGCATATTATCAAGGACCGGTGTTAAATTTATCGCCGTTTTATCGAAAGGAAACGTTCGATAAAACGGCGATAATGGGCTTGATAATACACCTTTGTTAATTCCCATAGAAGCTCATGTTCTGATACCAATATTAACGGAAGGTGAAGGACGCGATCCACGCGAGGTAGAAATACTAAGGAGCATCTTTACAACCATCTGTATAGATTAAACCAATACAGAGGTATATTGAACATCCAGCCGGCCTGAGTAACACGGACCGACAATACGATTCAGAAAGAGACCAGGACTCCATGTGGAGCTAGGTCTGCAAGAGGCTGTCCTACATTTATATACAGTCCTGATGAAGACCTGCCCTTGATGCGTGAAAACTCTGCATTCCCCCCCCCCCCCCCGGGTCGAAACGTCGACGCAATTCCTATTTTGGCGTGAACAAACTATTCAAAACCCTGTAGGACCCAAGATTGAATTGATGTACCTACAGGATTATTGTATATATATAGTTGTTGATCCCAAAAAGTATATGAAGTAATAATTTCACTTACTGTTTTTAATGTGTATTATGTTTTAGCACAAAGTTTTCGTGCCATGTGTGTTTTAAGTATTTGTTAGGGACAGCTATTGAAGTAATTTGTTTTCAGAATTGAAAGTGGATGAGTAAAAATTTGCTTTCATTTTTTACTTTGTGATCAGTGTTTGTTTGCAAATGTATTAGTACACTTGTCTTGATATCCTGGTTAGGAACGAGACTTGCAAAGAGGAAACAGTGAAATACTAAAGCAGTGTGTATTTCTGGCCGACAGAACCATTATTATTTTGTCCTGATGTTAACATGGGCTTCTATGGGAATTAACAAGGGCGTATTATCAAACCCATTAACGCCGTTTTATCTGCAGTTTCCTGCCGATAAAACGGCGATAATTTTAACACTGGTCCTTGATAATATGCCCCTCTTTTCTTAGTACCAGAGGTTCTCTGGAGAAACAATTATCTTAACAGAACGGTCCCTATTCTGCTCTCTTTTGAAATACTTCAAGCACTAAGCATATTCACATATGGCACCCCGACACACCCCAGGCAAATATTTAAAACGAGGCAAGTCATTAAAACTCAAAGAAGCCGGTAAAAAAAGTTGAGACGGAGTGTGAGGTCTCTAAGACCGTGGATTTATGATGGGAGATTAAAGGTGGCCGGGTTTACTGATTCTGGCTGATATATCCATGTCAAAATTCGACCATTATGAGTTTTGTCTACCGAATGGGGAATTACCTTGCAAAATTACTTACTTACTTGTTTTCCTGTCTCATTTAGTACTTTTTTTGAGCAGCTGGTAAATCTGAATGAGGGCCTCTGGGAGTTTGGGACAGAGGGCATCCTGGCAGAGGGAAGGTTTTTAATTGCCTGGGATGGATCATTGCCTACCCCCCATGGTGATGGAAAGGGTCAGGCAGGCTAGTAATGAACACCTGCTTGAAACCTTACTTACCAGTATTCCCCAATGGGAGGTAGATCATCAGGCTAAGTGCGTGAATGCATGAATATTGCTGGATATCCAGCAATATTCAGGCATTTCGCCGCTATCGTGGGATATATTAGCACAGTGGAGATAAACGTTGCTAATAGCATATTTTCTTCGCTAAAATATCCAGCGATAGGCAGCGATAAAAATAAACACTCTAAACGTATTTTGCAATAAATATCGCAACTTCTTTCTAATATGCCCCACAGTTTGTGGTATGACTGTCAGTTTGCACTGGAGGTTGAGGAAGTTGTCAGGGTGGTGATTGATAGAATGACAATAGTGTCACCACATTGAGTTTTAACAGAAAAGAACATTTTATATTGAGCCCATCAAACAAGTACATCGCTTTAGTCATGAAACAGGGTCTGCTGTGTTTTTCACGTCATTATGGACTTGTGTTTGCCACATATTGCATCTTCTGCTGTATAATCTGCAGATTTTAACAACAAAAAAGTGTTTCTAGCTCAAATGGATTAAAGGTTACTAAAAGCGTAATGACACGTGATACCTTATAGTGGAAAGCCACTTTCCAATAGTTGGTCATTTTTCAACTGCTTATTGGTATATGTGGGTGTTAAATTGGTAATAACAAGGTGGAATCTTTGCTCAGACAGTGTTCCCATTATGCAGCATAATTTCCTTTTCCTTTACGTGCAATTTAGACAACCCTGCCGCATAAATTGGTCCTGCCCTGATGCATAATTCCTGTGGCCCTGCCCTTAAACATACTAACTCAGAGGAGGTGAGTTGTAGGCAATATGGTAATGATTTTTCATGAGAGATTTCAAGTTCAAATCTTAGACATGGCTGACTCAATTTCAGTTTAGAATTTTTGGATATCCTGGGGGAGAGCAAAGGTCCAAAGTTCCTACTCCTCACTCTTCCGAGTGCTGTGATGCATTTCTGTTGTGTTCCAATGCATATGTGTGAAGATGGGGCTGCAGTGGCTGATGGCCTTTACCACAGAAAGCCTCAGAGCACCTGGCGTTCCCAGGTACACCCCCACTCTGAGGCCCTCTTGCAGCATCTTAGAATTTAAAGGGTGCATGATTTCTATTTTGTATAAGCTGTACTGTAATTTTGACAGTTGTTTGTGTCATCACTATATTTTGAGAGAAGAATAGGTGTCATAGTCAGTTGAGGGTGTCAAATTTAAAAAGTGGTTGCTTTATGAAGAATAAAAAATAATTCTAAAATGCATGCACATGTAACAGTGCGTCAGTGAGTTGTAGGGAGTGGGTCTCTCATTAACAAAATGAAGGTGCCATCTAAGTAGGGCCAAACCTAGCTGATCAAAATAAATCACCAACTAGATGTAGTTTTTTATTTATTTGCCAGTTAATTGAAGTGTGTCTCTTGCTATTGCGAGACATTGGTGTCCATTTTAACTTGGGCTGAAGCCCTTTCATAAGCAAGTAAGTCGCTAATATTAAAAAAAAAGAAACCTGGCTTAAACCTTCATGTGGAGGCTGCGCTGCTGTCCCCAGCCTCACTACGTGTACCTCACAGAACAGCTTGAGAAATTGGGGGGACTGGTGTGTAGTGCACCATAATGATAACTGGAACACCATGATTTGGTCTCTACTTGGCACTTCCTGATGCACAAGGTGATGTAATAGGGCTAGATGCAGTTGACTGAGACTGCCACTCTAAACATCCAATGGTTCTTTTATGGGCTGACTTAGAAAGTTGAAATCCAGTGGCTGATAGGGGTTGCTGCAGTGAATTTCTTAATTTTGCAACAAAAAAAAATATTACAATTGAATGTGCAAAAGTCTGTGTTGCATAAAACCCATATAATAAACAGCAATTTTGTAGTAGGTAGCTCTTAAACCCTGTCAGTCATAGGATGGTAAGACCCTAGTAAAGTGTTACTGCAAGTACCCAGGGCCTCTCAATGAAATGCTACTAGTGGGTCTGCAGCACTGATAGTGCCCCCTAGTTAAGTAGCCTTTTAAACATATCTGCTGACTGCCATTGCAGAGTCTGTGTGTGCAGTGTTAAACTGCCATTTCTACTTGGCAAAATAAACCTCTTGCTAGGCTCAAAATGTATTTCCATTTTAAAACATATATTTCACCGCACAGTCCAAGGGTCGGGTGCAATGTAGAAGCTTCTCCCCAATTCAAAGGCACAACTTTGAAAAAAAGAAGGGTCTCAGACACCAACTCTTCAGCCCCTTCTGGACCTGTGGATATTTTACCAGGAAGAAGGACTGCTGCTCCAATGTAGTTGCTGCCTTGCGGTCCTCTTGCCAGGGGAAGAAGAACTGGATCTGTATCCAGCCAACACTCCATCACGTTCAGCCTGTACTTTTGAACCCAGTCCAGCGCAACCAGATATCCCTAGTTGGCGCTTTATGCTTTTAGGTGTTAATTTACAGCTTAGTTATTTAAATTCATAACTCTGGTTCTACTGATTAGATTGTTGTCGGTTTGATCTTGTTTTATTTATTAAAAGTAGCTCTATGTTTCTAACCTGGTGAGGGATCTTTTTTTCTGTGGTGTTTTCACTGTTTTCTTGTTTGAAGTTTTCAACAGATAGTTTACAAATCACCTCTAAGTTAAACCTGCCTGCTCTGTGCCAAGCCACCGGGGGGTTGAGCACAGGTTAATTTGGGGTTTGCTTGTGCCTTACCCTGACTATGTTTTTAGTTACTGCTCGACTAGGACACCCCAGTCGACTAATACCCACTTTCTAACAGTAGTCATACCTAGATGTTATAAGCATATAAGCGAATAAACATAATATGTTGATTTATGTTAGCTTAGCTGTCGATGCCATGTTTCAGGGATTTATATATTAACATTGAAAGGCCTATTTTTCCTATTTAGCTGTTGTTTTGCATGAGATCTTTCTTTTTGTTTTCTTTTAGTTGGTAAATAGCCATATGTAACTCATTAGACAACTGATAGTGAGGTTCTCTCCCCGAGGAAAGGAGACAACAGGAAGGATGATTCATGAGAAGAACTGTCTAAACAGCAAAATGTGGACAAAGTATCTTTTAAAGGACTTGTGTCCAAAGCTCATTGTGAAGATGTGAGGAGTTTACCTACTTCCAGGAGCATACTGGATTCTTATTGGATGTTGTGAACAAAGATGTGATACCTGTTGCAATTTGTAATTCATTGTGTTTACATTATCAGTCCGTGTTCCTAAAGTAGGAGAGGCTTCTCTCCCTCACATTTCCAGAGATCCATCCCAGGGTTTCTTAAGACCATATCTCTCTTCATGAGAGATTACTTTTGTAGTTATTCTCTGCTTTATTATATGTCTGATGATTTATAACTGAGAATGCTTTCCAGCTTAACATGTTCTTTTATTTAAAGTGCAAACGCTTCATGCTTATTCATATATTTTTTCATCTGAACCCTTTATTGGGTTTTGGAGCTGACACCTTATTCTACTTCATTCCAATTTATTTTAGATCAGGGAAAGTCCTTTATAGAACATGCTTGTTGTATTATTTCAATTTTAACTGTCATACTTACCAATATTGTATTTTTCTTTATATTGAACTATTGTTTGCTGAATTACATTAATATCTAATCATATTGCTTAAAAGTCTAATGTTTATTTAATAAATAATGGAACAAAAAAATGGACTATTAAAACCCTTTAACTCGCACAAACGTTTTTTATTGACTGTACTTAATGATTTTGTTGTTGATATGGTTTGGATGTAGATGATTGCTCCTTTTAACTTCTCCTTGTCGATGAGCAAAGTTCCGTACGAGCAATCACTGTGGTTATTTAATAATTACACCCAAAGATTAAGATAAAGAAAACCCCGATCTTTCATGGTTGCTTCAGTGAGCTATTGCAAAATTTCGATGACATTTTAACAAGCACACTAAAGGGACTGAAAGAACTCTTGTATGTTTTTAGTAATAAAGTGTATTTTTATTGAAATGTGGAGTGCATAATTCCGGAGATATATCTAAAGGTTCCACTAGCCCAGATCCAAAACGACAGAGAAAATGTTTGCATCTGTATTTCATTCATATGATTTTCTGTTCAGGGAAGTCTGCTCTATTAGGTAGTGCAAAGCCACCCTACCCTTTGTACTGATATGATGTACTAACCCATCACAGCACAAATTGCCATTCTGAATGATTCACAGGAAATAATGGCTGATTCTCATAAGGAAGAAATCACTTGGGGAATGCACCCGAATGGCTGTAAGTGCAGGGATGGAGTAGAGCCAACCTCTATCCCTGCATTTGCAAAATGCTGTACTGTACATGAATGATGGAGCATGGAGCGCTGTCTGCTCTCCCAGGTGCTCACAGCTGATAATCACTTAAGGACAGCTTCCACTTCCTAATAAAATGACCCTCTTTTGCTTATCAGTGTGGTTTGCAACCAAACTGACAGTCGCAACTCATTGGCAGATATTCTTATGAGTCTGAAGGAAAGGACAACAAAACTTTAACTCCTCATTTTCCTTACTAGCCTGTAACATTCACAACACTGCGTGCTGCAAATCCATTTTTCTGACTTCATGTCTCTTTTGTACATTGCAGAGATGGATTTGGCATTTGGTAAAACACTGTTCTTCTCTTTGCAATCTTTTCGAGTGTATAAACCTTTGAAACATCAGGCTATAAATCACAAGGGGGCATATTACCAACAAGTAGCGATATTTATCGCTAAATAGGCATAGCGACGATTTTTTTATCGCTGAGCATCGCCGCAATTTATCGCTGAGATAACGTGCTATTAGCAACGTTTATCTCCAAAGCGATACATTTTCCGGCGATAGCGGCAAAATGCGTGAATATCGCTGAGAATACAGCGATATTCACGCATTAGCGAAGAAATGCTCTTAGCCATGTTATCCACCTCCCATTGGATAACATGGCTAAGAACTGGTCTGGGCAGGAGTTCGTTTTTGGGGATATTCGCGCTTAGCGCGAATATTTCCATCGATACGCCTGCCTTGCTAATAGGCGATAGCGACGGTAGCGACTGCTTTCAGTCACTAACAGGTTGAGTACGCCCACTTTGCATGTCATTAGCGATCAATATCGCTGACATGCAAAGCGGGCCCCAAACCGCTCGCTATCGCCTACAAGCTGTCGCTAACTGCTGTTAGCAACAGCTTGCTAATAGGGCGATAGAATTATCGCCGCCAAGCGGCCGAAAACGGCCACTAAAGCGGCAATAAGTCACTATCGCTGCCCTTGATAATATGCCCCAATGTTTCCTAACTCTTCTATATAGAAGTGCATGTAGTTTACATAGATCTCTGGGATTTGGTCACCACCCTGGGCATACAATAGATACAGTCCTTGAATTCGTTTCTCATTTATCTATTGCCATTGTAGCGTTGTCCTGGGAGAAACCACACCAATCATTTTGGTACAGACTAAAGCCTGTGCTGCCTTTATACATGATTCACTGCAGAATAGCTGGCAAACAGCATCCTGTTGCTCAATCGATAAACACCAGGGACGCCAAGAAAAGAAAACTTAACAAGCAATCAGAAAAAAACCCTCATATTAATGGCAGAATGATTCTAATGATTAACAACAATCAAGCCATCAATGCAGGGCATATTTGGTTCGTGATACACAGTAAGTGTAAGACTGTCAGTGCTCTATAGAATATTTAAAAGGAAATAACGAGCGGATTTAAATGTACTTGTAGCGCAGTAAATAATGAATTGATACAAGTAACAAACGCCACATTTATTGATCTGATTGATTCACATGATGTGTCTCAGACAACTGAAATATGTTAACATGATCTCAAGATGGGACACATTATATATTTTCTGACATTGCAATAGATGCGCTTAGTAAAATAAAACGGCCAACATGCAGACGACCTCTACTGCGTATTCCAAACTTGGATACTGAGTTTTACGTTTCACACAGTATGCTACTCTTCAAAGAGAAATGAGTTATATGAAGCACAAACATTTTAATTGAAAACCAACATATAAACAAAGACACGTGAAGGGACAACCCTCACAGAAGAGGGACCTAAACGGGTAGGTTGGAAAGCTACAGGTAGTCACTTTGGGGTTTAACCTCATTACGAGTCTCGTAGAGTGGAATTAATGCTTGGAATTCACTTCTGCCTGATTCTGAGTGGGTAGGATTTTGCACATTTGGTGTCAGATTTAAAAGTCCCTTGCATCATTTTTGCACCACCATTGCATCACTCTTTGTGACGCAGTGGTGGCATAAAAATGTGGCCCCTTTACAACGTGACGCATCAAGGGAGATGCGTCACGTTGTAAAGCCCTGCGTCACATTATACCTGCATCAGGTATAATGTATGCCGGGTGGGAGTTCCCATGCAAACAAGCCTCCTAGAAGTGACGCAGTGAAAATCTACTAGATTTCGCGGCGCCACTTCTAGGATGCCACTGCATTAAAATCTTACGCCTGTTTGGAGCAGGCGTAAGGAGTGACGCAGAACAATGAGGATAGGCCTCCCAAGGTAATTACTCGAGCCTGCATCCCAAGTCATCGTTATTTTGCACACCTTGTCATCTCAGTTTGGATCCAGCTGTATACAAATCAGTCTTGATCGGGCCTCAATCGAAACAGTCCAGCCCGAACTCCCAAGCCATATCCTTCTCGAACTGAAACACAAGCCGATTTTGTCCTAGTTATGGGCTCGTCAATTGGGCACAGCTTGGTTCCAATGACTTAGCGTGCACCGGACCCATGTCCGGTCATACCCTTTTCCAATTAGGGTGGCATAATAAGTACATGTAAGAAAACAGGGCTCTTGGCAGATATCCCTCATATTTTGCCCCCATTTGGACTACTAGATGCTGGCTTTTGACTCTAACAGTGGACTGAAGCCTGCCAACCAGGCTCCAGTGCCAGTGTCCCCTTCTTAAAACAGTTGTGTGTGGATAAGCAGTCGCAACTGACAAATACTTTAACCCCTTATAAGCCCCTAGTACATGGTACCAGGGTTTCCCAGGGCATAGGTGGTAAAAGGGTCCCCAGGGCTGCAGCATTGTTTTCTGCCACCCTGGGTGACCTAAGCAAACTACTGACAGCAAGCCTGCCATTTCATACTGTAGTAACAGTGTAAACCGCTCAAACTCAACTGTGCCCACGCCATGTGTTGCACAGTCACAACCCTTTCTTTAATTTATGTCAGAAACCCCTAAAGAAGTCCTCCTCAGCTAAGAAGGCAGTTTGCAGTATATTAACGATGAGGACATATAGGGGCAAGCCTATATGTCTCTATAGTGGTTAGGGGTACATAGGATAACATAGGTTGCCTATTGGGCATTCTCGAGGTTGGCAGCTCCATTATGGTACCACTGAAATATGTCATGTTTGGTATCAAACAATGTGCCTTCTCACCCCTGACACAAATCTCGTGCTCTGGGTAATGTGGCATGGACACAGGTGGCTACCTTAGAGGTTTCCCTTCTGGTTGCCTCAGTCTCTCTGTGCTCTGGCTGGCCCTCCCGTACTTTCCCTCGCCTGCGGCTGCCAAAACAGGATTCTGACCTCCTGCCAGGCAGTGTGATCACTCCCAGAAATCAGGATCAAAGGCTTGGGCAGAAAAGAGGTCACACCTCCCTCTTCCCAAGCAGGTCAGTGAGCTTCAAAGGCTACACTACCGCTGACATGCATCAAGGCTGATGGCCAGTGGAGGAAGGAAACAGCCCATTCACATTTGCACCTGGAAACTAGCTATGCAGGAAGGTGTTCACCAACAGAAGGCTAGCCACACCTCCAGGGGGAGTGCCATGGTCTCTACACCACAAGTTTACTTCTGCCATCTTTAGAAATGGCAGAATAGAGGATTCTAGGTAGAAAAGGTGACCTACACCCCTGGATGTGGTCACCTCCGGGGCAGACATGCTGCAGGGACTAGATGGCCATTCTCTACTATCTCCCACACCCCTAACTCCCCTAAATCAAGGATTTAATGGACCCCCTGACACCAGAGCCTCAGATCTGAACAACTCGCATCAAGGAAGGACCATGAGGACACCCGTGTGCCGACAACAGGACTTTGCCCACAGCACCAAAGCAAAAGAGGGACACTCTGTCCCTGTGGCACCATACTTGAAACTGAGTGATTGAGCCTCATCCTTGGCTAAAACTCAGCACTCCCTCAGAGAGAGAAATAGACCCCTGTGGATGCTAGAAGCACCCTCAACCTTCCCTGGACTAGTGGCACTAGTCCTCTCCAAACTGCAGGCAAAAACACTCACCCGCTATGAAGAATTGCTCGCCATCATTCCTTCTGTGGGATCGCCCAAATCCAGGTGGTCCAGTGCATTATAGGAGTTGTAGTCTTGCCTGCCACAAAGTTTCAACCCACAACTTCACTCCCTGGGACCCAGTGAAGTTCTAGGACATTTTTGCTGTGCTTACCACTGTAAAGGCTTGTTGGTCGCTAATCCGGCAACTAACCCCCACACTCGACACTGTATCCACAGGGAAGTCTGTGCAACCTTATTCGACGTCAGCAACTGTGTATCTGTTGTGTTTTTGCATTCTGTTTCTTGCAGCACTGTGTAGCGGTAAAACTAGAATCCCCTCGCTCCCATTCAGCACCATGGACAGCCAGGACAACTCTACACGCAGACTTCACAGGCTAAGTAAAATTGGTCTGACTGTTGTGGCCTGGTCCAGGGACCTGCATGACTTTAACCCTGTAAGGGTTCTACATAAATCGGCCTGCAAGTTACCGATTTGTCACTAGTAATTTTTTCCATTGACCACAATGTTATATTTTTATGTGTAATATTTTGCACTGATTTAATATTGCTTCAGAATTCGATAAAACTGATTATATGTGTGCTATTCTGTCCGTTTTGGTGTCTAAAGTAAGATAAGAATTCCCTCTGTTTTTATAAATTGATGTCAGATTTCTCTTGAGGTGTGTCAATTACTTATTGTCCATGTAGGTACTCTGGAATGCTTGAAACATGTTCCTCTAGTAAAGCCTGACTGCTCTTTGCCACACTACCAGGACTGAGCTAAGGATTTATTACTGTGAATCCAAGGACCATCTTTGAGATACTGTGATAGTATTACATGGTGAGGGCTATCCCTATACCACATAATACTCCACATTCTTACAGTACACAAAACAGTGATGGATGGAATTCTTGAATTAATCACAGCCACTCATAATTACTCTTGGCCGTATTCCAATCTATCGTTATTTTGCACACCATGATACCTCAGTTGGGACCGTGCTATATGAAAATCAAACTTGACCTTGCTCCAAATGGAACTGTCCAGCCCAAACTGCTAAGCCAGGTCGCTTTGAACTGGAAAATAGGCATCCCAGAACCAGTTACGCCCCAGTTATGGGCTCATCAGCCAGGTACAGCTTGGTTCCAGTGATACAGTGTGCATGGGACCTACGTCTGGGCATACCAATCCCACTTAGGGTGACCCACTAAAGCAGGTGTCTCCGACCAGTCGATCGTAAGCTACCAGTACCTCGTAGACACCTTCAGAGTAGCTCCCAGCTGTGAGTTCATTTTTAACAAAGAACTTCCAAAAAATAAGTGTTGCATTTTCCTTTTAAAATTTAGAAAAGGCTATGTTTATTTTACTTTATTATCAGGCTGCACATAGTGATGGAGCAAGGTTTTGTATGTAAAGAAACTTGCTTGGACTCAATCCTCTCGAAGTAAAATGTAATAAGTTAACTAACATGTTTTGTGAGTACTGATAATGCACCACACATCATTTTCTGTATCTTGGGGAAGCTTACCTATGTGCTTTTACTAACAAGTAACTCGAGTGTCTTAAAATGGCTGCTGAAAACAAGGGAACTCTTCTGCTCATGCGTCAACTGCATCTACGTAGTATGATGTCTTTTGCTTTTGGTGGGAATTCTTTGCAGTAGTGCCTAAAATGGTCGCCTAAAATCTCACATGCTAATGCATATGCTTCTGCTTAAACTAAACCTTGAGTGTTTTACTAATCTACTAATGCCATAGTTAAAATAAAGTAATGAGGATAGAGTAGAAATAAGTGGTATACAATGCGTTAATTTATATTCGTATTCTAATATGTCATTCTTAATTTTACTATTTGCTCGTATTTGGGCCTGAAGGGTGACTGGTATCACCATCTTGAAAATTCAAATGCGCATGTGCTGGAATACTGCAAGACCTCAAACGGTGTCATTGAAAAAGTGCCAAGTTTCATCTCACCAGCGATGCGCCTGAGAACTTTACATTTTGACCCAGAGAGGGGAAGAAAAAGGCACAATGAAATGTATACATTGTATATGAAATGATGTGAATGTTGCTGGGTGGATTAAAAGCATGGGAAATAAAATTATAGGTGGGAACATAGAACAATGAAGTCAAGGAAAAGTGACTTCATACTAATATGGTATGATGACCTCTCCCCGTCCCACTGTCCAATCAAGTGAAGGGAGTACACGAATATTGAAACATTGGGGGTGGTACATGCCCTGGAAATTGGTATAGCTAAGGTAGGAGGGGACAATGTGGACAATATTTATCGGGGTCCAATGTACGTGTCCAGTGAGCAATATACAACAATAGTACAAAGTTCCCCAGGGGAGAAAAGCAGCCACTCTCAAGAGTGTATAACAGGGAATCAAGTAAACCCTTTACGGAATAAGGATGCCTCACACAATTAGAAGGTTGGACAACAATAGCCGTCCGTCCAAGTAACCGTATCGCGTCATCATTGGCCTCCTGCTCCAACGACAAGCTGGCGGTGCAATGCCTGCCGGGTAACACGTAGTGTTACTCTTTTGGTGGAGATCTTTTATTCCTGGCCAATGGGTGCATGTGTGTGAGGGACCTAGAAAGTGCAATTGTGAGCGTGAGTGAAAGTTAAAGTTAAAAGTAAGTCAGTAGAGTCCATTTGAACATTTTTAATAGGATGGCTCACTGCTTAATTAAAATTGGTAAAGGGAGGGGTAGCGAAGCACAACAATAAGGGTGATGCGGCTTCGTTCAACCCTCGCCTATGATGTGGTCGACATGTTTCACGCCAGTTATGGCGATTCTTCAGGACCTAGGGTTGCTCATCAATTAGTGTGAAGTATCCCCCAAATTGAAGAAACTTCAGTATACAACCTGTGTTACAAGGCAGCAAGTGTTACTGCGTTGGTTCTTGCCCTAGAAGTTGGGAAGAAATAGACAATTTCAGACCCGAAATGTATTCACTCAGGTTCTTACATGCAGCAACAAAAACCCAACATTCTACTGTGGTTAAACAAAAATGTGTCCAAACCCGGTAAGGTGAAGGGAAAGAGAGGGCTGTGTGCGAAGGGGGAAGAAACTGGTTTTCCCCCTTCGCACACAGCCCTCTCTTTCCCTTCACCTTACCGGGTTTGGACACATTTTTGTTTAACCACAGTAGAATGTTGGGTTTTTGTTGCTGCATGTAAGAACCTGAGTGAATACATTTCGGGTCTGAAATTGTCTATTTCTTCCCAACTTCTAGGGCAAGAACCAACGCAGTAACACTTGCTGCCTTGTAACACAGGTTGTATACTGAAGTTTCTTCAATTTGGGGGATACTTCACACTAATTGATGAGCAACCCTAGGTCCTGAAGAATCGCCATAACTGGCGTGAAACATGTCGACCACATCATAGGCGAGGGTTGAACGAAGCCGCATCACCCTTATTGTTGTGCTTCGCTACCCCTCCCTTTACCAATTTTAATTAAGCAGTGAGCCATCCTATTAAAAATGTTCAAATGGACTCTACTGACTTACTTTTAACTTTAACTTTCACTCACGCTCACAATTGCACTTTCTAGGTCCCTCACACACATGCACCCATTGGCCAGGAATAAAAGATCTCCACCAAAAGAGTAACACTACGTGTTACCCGGCAGGCATTGCACCGCCAGCTTGTCGTTGGAGCAGGAGGCCAATGATGACGCGATACGGTTACTTGGACGGACGGCTATTGTTGTCCAACCTTCTAATTGTGTGAGGCATCCTTATTCCGTAAAGGGTTTACTTGATTCCCTGTTATACACTCTTGAGAGTGGCTGCTTTTCTCCCCTGGGGAACTTTGTACTATTGTTGTATATTGCTCACTGGACACGTACATTGGACCCCGATAAATATTGTCCACATTGTCCCCCCCTTTGTATACTACTCTATACGTGGTCTCGACCCACGGGACTTGCAGGTTACCAATAGTGGAAAATTGTTTCACTAATTGGCCCATTCCAAAACATACATTCTGAATACCGCTGAAACTGAGTCCCCGTGCTCATCTGGCGAGCGCATTCCCTATACCGGTGTTCTCTCCATTGATAACATGGAAGACGTACCCGGTCTCAGTTTTGATGAGGAGGCTATAGCTGAGGCAATAAAAGCTGCTCCACCTTTGCTTACCGATTTGACGGGCACCTCCTCCGGCACGTCCAATGATGATTGGTCTACACTAACAATTATGAAAAAAGAACTCATCAGAATCACACTACATGGCAGGATGATGACGGAATACCTAAGAAGCAATATAGCTCCACTAGGCTTAATCGTGAACATCATCCCTAGACTATTCCTGGAGGATAAACCCTTCAAGGTTGATTGGTGCCAGGTATCCTGGAAATGCACCAAAGATCTCCTGTTCCTGATTTCGCAAACTGCGAAACGCCTCGCTGATGCCTTACAGGATAAAATCTCAGCTATAGAAGCCACTATGAAAAGTGCTATCAGCAAGAACAATAAAACGGCCTTCACGACCAAGCTAGCCGAAATAAATCAGGAAATGTCAGACCACCATGACTTTCTGCTAAACCAAAAAACTACCAAACTACAGAAAGACATTACCAAATTTGAAAAGGAAAAAGTTTATCCCTATCTCAAGGATGATTTCAAAGGGAAGAAAACCAGCTATTCCTCGGATGAGAATTCAGACAATAACACCAACAGACGGGGCTCATCTAGTAGCGACTCCAGTGGTGGACAACCAGGCAGGAACACTCGTTTCCAACAACGCCCCAACTGGCAACAAGGTTACCAACCAGGCCCATCTTTTATGGGTCCTCCCCCTTCTCACTTGGCACCGCCATGGCAATATCCGTTTTTCCAACAAGGCCCCCCACAATACTACCCTCCGAATCCGCCACCTTTTCAAGGCAGAGGCTGGGGCAGAGGAAGAGGGCGCAAGCGAGGAGGGCAAAAAGGAGTGCAGTGGCAGGACCAACCGACCCCGTCGACCTCGATGGAAACCAGGAGCATTACATCCAGAGGGAGAAGACCCTGATTGTCAACCTTTCAAAGAAAGTACTCTCACCTGTGGAGACCAGTATTCTGGAGAAGGGCCTCGGTTTTGTGCCGACACCGACCCCGGACAGTTTCCAGGAGATGATCGAGATCCAACAACTTTTTAGGAAAGTTCGCCTCCGTGCATTTTTTGATAAAGCACCAGAGACCATTAACGATGACACCGGATTAAGAAAACCATCTACCTTTACCCCCACTGATGGGATGGTCCCCCCCGAAATCCTGACTTTTGAGCGTGCGGTGTTGACCAGTCTGAAAAACAAACCCACAATCAAACAGTTTCAAAACCTTACGTCTGAAGAACGACAAGCTTCCATCACTCTGGGTCAGGACCAGTCTATTGTCATAAAACAGGCAGACAAGGGGGGAGCTACGGTCCTCCAAGATTATCAGGATTATGACCGTGAATGCAGACGACAACTGTCTAACACTAATCACTACCGACCACTCATGGATGACCCTACAAAACGATTAACAACGACTATCATGAGTCTAATAATTGAGGGAGAAACCAACGAATGGATTTCCAAGAAAGAGGCGGATTTCCTTACCACCACGGAACCGATCACGCCATATTTCTATACCCTCCCTAAAATTCACAAGGGAATCACTCCGGTTCCAGGGAGACCTATTGTGTCTGGGATAGGGTCACTCCTAGAGCCACTATCCCAATTTTGTGATGCCTTTCTACAGCCCGTGGTAAAGCAAATCCCTTCTTATCTACAGGACACCAGGGATGTCTTACGCCTCATTGAGGAAGTGGATGGAAGGGAGGATGTGGACCTTCTCCTAACTCTGGATGTGGAGGCACTATTCACCAACATCCCCCAACAGGCCACTTTGGCAGCGGTGGAGACCACCTTACGGTTGGAGGAATGGTCTTCCCCCACCCCAATCACCTTCATAATGGAGCTAGCACACATAGCTCTCACAGAGAATTTTTTCAGGTATGAGTCACAGCTCTACCATCAAGTGAGCGGGACATCGATGGGTTCTACCTTTGCTCCCAGCCTGGCCTGTATTTATATGGCATCATTTGAGAAAAATCACATTTACCCACCTGAACAGAACCCATTCCGGACACATCTAACCCTGTGGCGTCGCTATATTGACGACATTCTAATATTTTGGAAAGGAGACCGAGCGACCTGTGAGGCCTTTTGTGAATGGATCAACCTACAGGACCCCTTTCTGAAGTTCACAGGCACAATCTCTGAACAATCAGTCCCCTTTTTGGACCTTACAATCAGGCTGGACCCCACAGAAATTACCACTACCCTTTTCAAAAAGGAGACTGATCGCAACAGCCTCCTCCTGTATAAGAGTCATCACACCAGATCCTTGAGAGACAATTTGCCGTTTGGGCAGTTCTTACGTCTCCGCAGGAACTGTACCTCACTATCAGATTACAAACAGGAAGCCAGTAATCTACAACACAAGCTCTTGGACAGAGGCTACCCCACACAACTCCTAAAGAATTCAATGAAAAGAGCCCTGAACAATAACAGAGACTCACTTTTGGAAACCCATACCAAGGAGAAGGACGACGCGATCACATGCGTGACATCCTATACCAGAAACTCCTCCTTCATAAAGAAAGCTGTGATCTCGCATTGGGGCATCTTAAATACAGCAGGCCTTGATTTACCGCGGCCCCGGTTTGCTTTCAAGAGGACGGCCAACCTAAAGGACACTCTTATCCACACGCGTCCGAAGAAGTCCAGCATACGCCCCCTGAATACTTTATGGGACTTGCCACCTGTCGTGGGTCATCATCGATGTGGTTCTTGTGTGATCTGCCCTCAGACGATCCAGGGCAAATCCCTGCAACTACCCAATGATTTCATCTGGCATTTTAATAAGCATACGAACTGTAACAGTGCTAAATGCATCTATATGCTTATATGCCCATGCAACCTAATTTACATCGGAATGACGATGCGCACCGTCAAATTGCGCATTATGGAGCACTACAGCAATATTCGTTGTAAAAAGACACATACTAAGTTATATGAACATTGTCAACAATCAAACCATTTGCCCACTGATGTAAAATGGACTGTTCTGGAATGCCACCCCTCAATCAATCAGCAGGGACTTTTTAAGGTGGAGCAGCGTTGGGTGCACCGCCTTCAGACTGATGCACAGGGGCTTAATGATTCTGTCCCGTGGAATGCGCTGGCCAGATAAACCCCAATCTAAATATCAATATAAATATCAATTTAATCCAACCATTGAGCTGCACACGCATGATATTGCGTTCCTTCTACTTGTCTGGTCATCCACCCATCCAGACTTGTTCATCCTCTGTGGCTCGTGTGTGTATGTGTATATGTCTGTAATATTGGTTGCCACCCCCCAATACCAATAGCCATTCAATCTGTGCGCATTGGTTTCCTCAAATATTGCATGATGCCTTGTATATACATATAGTGGTTACCATCCCCCAGTACTAACAGCGAGTTAATCTGTGCACATTGACTTTCTCAAATACTACAAGATGGCGTGCAACCTCAGCAAGCCTGGTACAGTCATTGCCAGCTAGTCCTTTCTCTCTGCCCACACGACGCTCCTGAGCGTCTCCTAGCAACCGCGGGGACACGCCCACTCACGGAGCTCGCGGTCTCCGCCTTTAATACAGCGCGGCAAGTACAGCGTCCTACCGGCTGTTCTGCTTTACCGCCGCCGTGGGATGGGTAGGTTCTGACCCGCCACAGCCTAGAGCTATCCAGGTAAGGCACAGGGATCCGGGCACAATGGACGTCCAAACGATCAGGACGCGGTACCGGATTGCCTTGCAAGACTGCACGACCCGTTTTTAGTATAGCCTGAAACCAGCGATAAGAGCGATTGTTGTTGTTGTGGCTGCTGGCATTATCACCATTACTCTCTGATCAGGTTAAGTCACCACGTATAATAGTGACCAATATAACAACTGTCAAACCAAAACTGAGAATAAATGTAGATGCCTGGCAAACACTGCATGTTTCACGCTATTGATCACCCATGACCGCCATTACCAGTGTAAACACACAATAATGTCTAATTCTTTTGTGAAACTGTGTGATCCACGCTGGCGATCACATCACACACATTATCATTATGACAGAAATTATCTGCATTTTACCCTCAAAACACAGGGGACTCCCCGCCGCTCAGGCTTCCCAGGGACAGTCGGTGGGGCCCGACCATCAAAGGGTTTAGGTAAGATTGCGCCGACCTTTACCAATCAGCGACCACGCCAATAATAAAAAGTCAAAAGAAGTTAAAGAAGTTAAAAAAGCTACAAATCAAATGAGCTTTAATGAATACACGTGGGGCTCTGTTTCAGTTTGTACTCACAGAATTTCTTTTTAATTGATATCCCTATACTACCACTAAGCTGTACTAGCACGAATGGGTGTCACAGCCCGGAGTATAATTAATGGTATATACTTAACCATGGTATCCGTAGTAACTTCCCTACGTGATGCATTGATCCCCCAGTTTCTTCCCCCTTCGCACACAGCCCTCTCTTTCCCTTCACCTTACCGGGTTTGGACACATTTTTGTTTAACCACAGTAGAATGTTGGGTTTTTGTTGCTGCATGTAAGAACCTGAGTGAATACATTTCGGGTCTGAAATTGTCTATTTCTTCCCAACTTCTAGGGCAAGAACCAACGCAGTAACACTTGCTGCCTTGTAACACAGGTTGTATACTGAAGTTTCTTCAATTTGGGGGATACTTCACACTAATTGATGAGCAACCCTAGGTCCTGAAGAATCGCCATAACTGGCGTGAAACATGTCGACCACATCATAGGCGAGGGTTGAACGAAGCCGCATCACCCTTATTGTTGTGCTTCGCTACCCCTCCCTTTACCAATTTTAATTAAGCAGTGAGCCATCCTATTAAAAATGTTCAAATGGACTCTACTGACTTACTTTTAACTTTAACTTTCACTCACGCTCACAATTGCACTTTCTAGGTCCCTCACACACATGCACCCATTGGCCAGGAATAAAAGATCTCCACCAAAAGAGTAACACTACATGTTACCCGGCAGGCATTGCACCGCCAGCTTGTCGTTGGAGCAGGAGGCCAATGATGACGCGATACGGTTACTTGGACGGACGGCTATTGTTGTCCAACCTTCTAATTGTGTGAGGCATCCTTATTCCGTAAAGGGTTTACTTGATTCCCTGTTATACACTCTTGAGAGTGGCTGCTTTTCTCCCCTGGGGAACTTTGTACTATTGTTGTATATAGCTAAGGTAGGCTCAGTCGGTTGGATTGTCCGCCTTAGCACAGACCTACCACTGACCCTACGTATGCTGAAGAAGATCGTGGATGTTATCGAGAGCAGAGGACTGGTCGAGCACTCTGACAGAAGAATCAGGAGATCGCTGAAGGAGAAGAGTCAATCCACCTAGAGGGGTCTAAGAGTAGCATCAGAGAGGGGTGTAACGTTGGTGTTGCACTTAGAATGTTTGCGGATTTCACAGATATCACAAGATTTAATATCGCCATGGAGATATGCGTTGTAAATAATGCGAAATCTCGGCAATCAAATCCGGCGATTGCCGGCGTTAAGCAAATCCGTGCTAAGCCCGCTCAGCGATATTTTATTTGTATTGATTTTATTAACACACTCGGAAAAGTACAAATGCAGCATCAAAAAGCGTAGGTAATAAGCATCAAACAACCCACACATGTACAATACCGAGCCATAGTAATGGTTGACATTTAAATTGCACATCTTAATGAAGTATCACACCAGTAGTATGAAGGGAGAACAAAGGCCCTAATCTGCTGTTTCAGGGGGGTCATCTTATGCCACAGTGCGCAGGTACTGCAATATGGGTGGGTTCCCAAATATCACGAGGTCGAGAGGAAGAGGGCAGATCTTCAGCATATAGTGTTAGATTTTAACGACAATATATCAAATCATTGATCCAGTGAGCAGATTGCGGCTTTGCCGCTCCCTCCCAGGTCAGGGCCACCCGTCTTTTTGCTAGAAACAGGGCCACTGTAACAAATTTCCACACTACCCCTTTCAAAAAAGGCACCAGGCCTAACAAGCATATTTGCGGAGAACATGATAAATCAGCATCAATCATAGTGGACAGTTTGCATATTAGATCTTCCCAGTATCTAGCTACATCATGACATGACCAAGCCATATGCCAAAAGTCTGCTCCTGCTATTTTGCATCTCTTACATATATTGGTATCTCTTAGCCCATAGTTAAACAGTTTCAGTGTCGTATAGTAGGCCTGGTGAATGTATTTTAAATGAATTAATTGAAGATTCCCATTAGACGTTAAAGCACTGGTCAATTGGCAGCAATAATCCCAGTCCTGGTGCGTTAATTGGGGGCTCATTCCATCTCTCTCTCTTGTCATGGGAGATGAGCTTCTCAGCACGAGCAGTTTGATATAGTTTGGTAATAAGCTTATGATGCGTGGGACTAAGTAGCATAGTATGTAGTGTTTGTATTGGCGGAGGTTCAGCAGGGAAAGTGGAGTAGTGTGTCTGTATCACTTTTCTGAGCCCATTAAATAAGAAAATGAATAAGGGTGTGTTATGCTGTATATAGCTGAGGTCATCATCAGTAACAAAGACTCCATCTATGTATAAATCCATCATGCGTGCAAACCCAGCCAGTTTCCTACTGTGCATAGCACCAACGTCATGTGTGACTGAGAGACTCGAATGAAAGGCAGGCGACAGTAGGGGAGAATAAAGTGGTTATTTCCCAGCCAGTCATCCTAGTGCCTGCCAGGCCGCCACCGTTGTATCAATGGAGTTAATTTCAGTGCGAGGTGTGTGTCTATGGATGTGGGTAAGGACGGAATATAGTGGAATGGGATGCGAATCACCGTCCTCTACAGCAATGTGTGGAATGAAGTCATGGCTTCCAAACCAACAGTGGGCATACTGCGCCTGTGCACTTAGATAATATAAATACAAATCAGGCACGCTAAAGCCCCCGTTTATAATCTAACGTAAGTATTTCCCAAAACACCTGAGATTGTTTGCCTCCCCATACTAATCGGAGCGGTAAAGAGCGCAGTGATTTAAAAAAAGTGTTGAGTTAAGGGAATCGGTATGTTGGAGAACAAATTTAAAAATGTAGGTAACACAACCGTTTTGAGGAGGGCTATACAATCAGCTAGGGATAACGGATGTTTCACCCACCTATCAATCTGTGTTTTGAGGGCAGCGTATGCAGCGTCATAGTTTTCACGAATGACAAGTTCAGGGTCCCGATGCACCCATATCCCTAAATATTTCACAGTTTCCGTTGCCCAGACGAGTGGAAACTCCCGTGTGTGAGGGTGAGTACATTCAGTCAATGGCACCACTATCGATTTGGACCAGTTAATGTGAAGTCCTGAAAAGTGACCAAACCTAATCTATTCACTCAGAATCAGAGCTAGGTGAGTGTGCGTTTCTCTGACAAAAAGTAACATATCGTCAGCATAGAGTAAGATGTTAACCGGACAAAGAGCAAAGTAGAGGGCTGAGGCTTTGTGTCGCTGTCTAATAATACAGGCCAGTGGCTCCAGCGTCAGAGCGAACAGGAGTGGGGAAAGAGGACAGCCCTGTCTTGTCCCTCTAGTGATATAGATAGGGTCCGAGGTGCAACCTCCCACCCGAACCCGAGCTGTGGGGATAGTATAAAGCAATCTTACCCAGCTGATATATCTAGGTGGAAATCCCATTCATGTTAAAATTTGAAAAAGGTATCCCCATTCGATAGAATCGAATGCTTTGACAGCATCCAGCATAACAGCTGCTGCTTGCAAGCATGAAACATGCCAAAAAGTGTACGTAGATTATGAGAGGTTGATCTAGTGGGGATGAATCCAGACTGATCCGTCAGGACTAATAGCGTCATAAGGGATTGTAATCTGGTTGCTAGGATTTTTGCCAGTATTTTTGCGTCGGTGTTGATGAGGAATAATTCCCTATATGAGTCACAATGGGACGGGTTTTTGTCTTTTTTAAGGAGAGTGATAATTAAGGCTTCTCATAGGGTACCAGAGTCGTAGGCTTCGACATAATCTCCAAGAGATATGGGGTTAGTTCCTCCGCAAATGCTTTGTAAAATTCACCAGGGAGCTCGTCCGGTCCCAGTGCTTTCCTGTTGGGAAGTGCTTTAATCGCCTCTTTGACTTATTCCTCCGTGATGGCATAACTTAGATATTCCCGCTGCCCATCCATGAGCCACGCAATGGCAACGTCCGATAGATAGTCATCTAACTCTTGGTTATCAACTGCTCCTTGGGAGGTATAAAGCTCTGCATACGTGTCTCTAAACTGGTGTACAACAGCAGGAGTAGTGAAATGATCTACGCCATTGTTTTCTATGGTTTTGACAATGACGTGCTTGTCTGTGCTTGTTTTGATCTTGTTAGCTAGGTGGTGACCTGGCTGCCCTCTCTCACCAAAGACACGGGCTATATGCCGCAGTGAAATGTACTGTGTTTCCTCTTTAGCAAGTGTATTATATTCCAGAATAGATTCCTTAATGGACGCGAGGAGCAGCGCAGGCGGTGAGCGTTCATAGTCCTTTTCGAGAGTTTGTAGGGCTGTCTCCACTTGAGCCAACCGTCCACGTATGTCATGCAATATGCCAGCAGAGGTGCTGATACACATGCCTCTTATTGTTGCTTTAAATGCCTCCCAGAGGGTTTTGGCACTGTCAACTGAATCTTTATTTGCGTCAAAACAGTGTGTAATGGCTTCACGTATGGTTGTGTTGTAATGAGGATCAAGCAACGCCTCAGGGTGGAAGCGCCACATGAAAGATTGAGAGTCAGGCAACGGGATATTTAGAGTTAGCAGAATGGGATTGTGATCCGAGAGTGTACGAGGCAGTCTTCCCACATCAGAGACCCACCTTCCAGCCTCCTCTCCCAACAACCAATAATCTAGCCGGGATCAACTGTTGTGGATAGTGGAGACATGAGTACCCTCTCGCAGGTCTGCATTGTGGTGACACCATACATCAAGTAACCCCAGTTCCGCCATCCCCTCTCTAATGACACGGGCTGCTCTGGGCGAATGACCATCTTGGGCGCTTGATTTGTCTCTAGTGGGATCAAGCAGGGTATTTAACCCCCTCCCCACATGATGACCGCTTCGGGCCAGTCCCACAATATGGAAATGATTCTTTTGAATAAGGCGGGATCGTCTGTATTTGGTCCATACGTGTTGACACTCGTGACAAGTGGGCCTTCCAATTTACCTTGGACTAAAGCATAGCGCCCAGCTTCGTCGGTACATGAGTGCATCATGGTGAAGGAGAGATTTTTCTTAATAAGTGTAAGCACCTCCTGAGCGTATGAGGAAAAGGAGGAGGTCAAGCGATAGCCAGTCCAGCGTGCCCCTCTACGTAGCTCTGCCTGTGGGGGTAAGTGTTTCCTGTAATAGTGCTATCTTGACAGCGTGGCGGTCCAAGTATGCTAGTACCTGGTGATTTTTTTTCGGCGTGTTAAGCCCCCGGACATTCCATGTGAGACAATTTATTAAGTTAATGTCCCCGTGTGTCCCTCGACAGATCTATGCATAGTTGGTGTGTTGATTGGCAGGCTTGACAATAAATGTGTATAATTTGTGTCTACCAAAATAAAACTCCTACAAGAAAGCCCAGGAGAACAAAAAGTTATGGGGATCACCCATGTGGGGGCACTGGGGCACACATCCACTCCCACCACGGCAGGAGGTGGCTGAAGAATAAGAGCATTCCCATTACAAAGTTGGAGTACATAACCAATTGTACAGACATCCAAAGGCACAGTGCATGGTGAGTCAAGAATACAGAGCAAGTCAAGATAACGTACATCTCCAGCAACAGTTCAGTTTGCTCTTGACATGTAACCCACAGCAGATCTCACGAGCCAGGGGAGTAGCCAGGGTGCTACGCAAATCTGATAGATATTGAACACAGAGCTTGTTCCGATTGGACAGTGTCTAATGGCCTGCTGAGCTGGCTCCTCCGCAGTCATCATCAGCCACGTCAGGCGGTTCACGGCTGCGGCGCTTGAGAGTTTTAACAAAGTCGATCGCAGAGCTGGGAGTGGTGAAAATCTTTGCATATAGGATGTGTTCCACTAAGAGAAGTTTTTTAACTGACTTTACACTCTCTTCATGCTTCCTGCACGGCTGCTGTGAAATCATGATAAAAGGCAAGTGTGTTGCCTTCATGTGTGATGGTGCCTTTTTCCCTTGCCTATCGGAGTATAGTGTCACAATCTCGGTAATTTAACAGCCGCACTATGATGGGGCGCAGAGGCGCACCGGGGGGAGGTCGAGGGGCAAGAGATCGCTGAGCTCATTCTACAATTAACACAGAGGACAGATTTTCGGCCCCAAAAATAGTAGTTAGTAGCATCTCCATGTAGTTTTCTAGGCGGCCTGTATTGGTGGATTCTGGCAAGCCTGTAAAGCGCACATTGTTGCGCCGGGATCTGCCCTCCAAATCCTCTTTGCGGGCTTGAATTACTGCAAGTAGTTTTTCCATAGACTGTATTTTAGTTGTCACCTGCTGTAAGCCGTCTTTGGCATCAGAGATGTGCGTCTCTGCTTCCCCCAGCCAGATCGCATGTGTGTCTAATTTCGATGACACGTGATCCATTCAAAGGTTTAAATTGACAATTTCCCATCAATGGATTGTAGACTGGCTTGTACTGCAAGTATAGTTTTATCAATGTTCGTCAGCTGGTCACTAGGAGCCTCAGCCTCAGAGTCAGATGCAGCATGATGAGAGGATTTTCCTGTGCAAAGTGGCTCAAAATGTATTCAGGTTTGGTTGCTGTCCGTTTTCCACATGGTCCTCTTTTGATGTCCCACTGATGTCTACGTGGCGGTGAAGTTAGCTGTGCACTGCTGTAGATGGGCAACGCAGTCCCGCACTGGACCCACAGAGCCCCACCACCGGCCTCACGAATGTGTTTAATGGAGACACAGCTATAGTTCGCTTTATGGAAGCAGAAGGCAAAGGCAATTGGGCACACCAAGTGTTAGGAGGTCAATCTAGGATGCACTCTACGCCGTGCAGTGAGGCCTTTACCGAGGTGCAGTGCAGGTCAGGGCTCGTGCCAGTAGCATAGTTAGCTATGGATAGGTAAAGTGACTATCACTGTCGCCCCACAATGGCCGCATGATGGCAGAGTAATTCAACAGCGTGCAGCATGCAGTGCCCAGGGCGGTATCCTCCGCGAATCAGCCACAATTGCCAAGGCTAGGCCCAGCAATGTCAGGCCCAGACTAGGGGAAGCCCAACTGGTTATGTCGCCAAACAGCAGCACTCACCAAAGATGCGGGCCGCCTCAATACAGAACAGCAGTGATGACAATGGGGGGCCACAGCAGTGATGCAGGATCAATGTTCACAGCAGACCAAGCCCCAATCCTCCAGGAGCAGGCCTGGGTGGCTGCAGCCGCCCTCCTCCGGCAATATCCCACTCACTCTGGGCCGGCAGAGATTAAAGCGAGATTGGCACTAGGCCGCACAACAGTGTCTCGTGGTCAGATGAAATCAATCAGAAGGCAGCAGTAACCCGCAAAGGGATGCCTCCTGCGAACCTGTCGCGGCAGCCAAGAATTGATCCAGTGATGTTAGGCTTAGGGGGAGGCACACCGCGCTGTTTCACTGTTGCACCGCAACCATGGCACCCGCCTAAGCTGCGGGGCGGTTGCGGCAGCAGTATAGTAGTACTGGCAGTGTAGGCCACAGCAGTGATATCAGTTCAGCCAGGCAGGCCCCGCAACCCACAGCGAGCCGCGCCGCATTCACCCAGTAGCAGGCCCGGGAACTATACTTGGCCGCCCTTAGCAAAATCTTCTCAGGGCCACACACTGCTTTGCGGCCAGACCACACCGGGCTCGCGATCTCAGGGTGTGTCCGCTGGTAGTGCACAACAGCCGCCAGTGCAAGTCGGCGTCACCTGGCTCACAGTTCAACTCCGCAGTCCGCTGTGGCTGGCAGGGTCCCGGCAGGTCCGCAATTGTTTCCGTCCTAGAGTGGCTCCAATACAGCCAACTTCACCCACTCCAGGGTGCACAGGATACTCAGCCACCTCAAAGGTTGATTTTGAAACCACAGTCATGATCGGGAAGGCAGTATAATGAAGGATTTTTACTTCGGCAAGCAGAGCAGCTCTACAGAGCGGCCATTACGCATTGCGCCCTCTAGCGCCCCCGCCCGCTCAGCGATATTTAACCCTGTTCTTTGATGATATGCCCCAAGGTGAGTATGTTGTGATATGAGTAAACCAAGCTGGTAATCTCACACCATAAGTAAGTTCTTGGTAGTAGAATGATGGTTAGGTTTTATTTAAGACAGGTAGTTAGTAGTAATTTGTATATATTATCGCTTTTATGTAATTAACAATACCCATTTGCAGAAATCCCTGGGGATATTGAATAGCGGGTGCTACGTGGAAGCCATACTGCAGTGAGGTTACTTGCCTTGATGAAGTAAGTGTGGAAAGTTAGGTTAAACTTGAAGCACCAGTTAGGGATTATTTCCTTGTGTAAAAGTGAGAGTGATTGATAGTAAATTAGTTCACTCGTGAAATTTTGGTCTTGTATCACCTAGACAGGGTAAGTCTAAAGGAGTAGCAGGTCCTTCGTTGCTTTAGTAAAGGGTAAGCGGAAAAGGTTTTACTGGTAGGATGTGAAGGGTAAATGGAAAAGTATTACTCGCCGTGAAAGAAATTGACATTTCTTTAAATGTAGTCAATCAGGCACAGTAGCGAATGTTTTTATGTTGTTAATTAATGAAATGCGTAAGTAAAATTTAAAGAAATTGAGTTGTATTACCTTGCAAAGGAGTGGTCAGTTGCAAGTGCTGCACTGACGTCACTGAGAGCCACGATGGGATTGGCAGAAACAGCGGGCGTGTAGCCGAGGTAAAATTGTAAAGGAGGGGTGAGTGAAGAGAGCAAAAACTCATGTCACAGGAAAGCCGCGCAAGCATTGGTTAAAGTGTTTCTGTGAATCAAAGTTGATTAGTCATTAGAATAAGAGAAGCGCTGGTATTGGAAAAGCATTTAAAAGTGAAATAAACAATTGATTATTTGCAAAAATTGAATTTGCAGTGTTAATAGATAGTGGAGATTATGGGGCCGATTATGAAAGCTGTTTACCCGCATCCTTCGGGCCGGCGGAAGCCACCGCCGGCCTGGAGGATGCAGGACAACCGCTGCGGAGCCTCGAAAGACCCACTGCCAAATTAGGATGGCGGTGGGTCTTGAAATCTGTCCGCAGCTTTTCCGCCGCGGTCGCCTTCCGACCGCGGCGGAAAAGCTCTAACATGCCATATTAGGATGGCGGAAATCATATGATTTTCCACGGCGGCTTTTCCGCCGTGGAAAAGCATACGGACATTCACTTCAGGGGCCCGTTGCGGGCCCCCTCGGTGAAGGGGGGGTGGGGGGTGCACATGGGGGGTACCTATGGTACCCCCCTGCATTTGCGAGCACAAAGCAGCAGGCACCGCGCGGTGCCCACCGCTTTGTGCACGCAAATGCGATGCATGCATTTTTAACATTGCGGTGGGTGCAGCTTGAAGCTGAACCCGCCGCAATGTTAAAGATAGAGGATGTGACCGCCACCCTGGCGGTCACATCCTAATCTGCACGGAGGGAACGCCGCAGCCCATGCGGACGTTCCCTCCTCCTCTGGGGTCGCGGACGGACTCAAGTCCGTCAGCGCTCCTAATGACCCCCTTTGTGTGGAACCCTGATCCAACTACAATACAGTCCCGACCAGATAGGTTTTGCCCATGAGCAGTATGTTAGAGGAAAACCAAGAACTATGTAAGGAGAGAAAAAAAGATGTCATTTATGCAGAAAATTAAGAATTATTTTAAAAAGGATAAACTCATTAAAACTAGAGAAGGAATTATGATTTCTCCCACGAATACACCTGCATCATATATGATGATAGAAAGAGGCTACCACACTTGTGTATGGCTAGGAATTTGGATAAAATACACAAAAGATGATGGAATATTAGCATTTCCAGAGTGCAGAACATTTAATGTTGAATATTGCACAATTTACGAACTCGCATGAATGAATTAGAACCAAGACCTAGATTAACTCAGTACGAAGCTTTGGAAGAATGGGAGACTGAGGCTTTTGAACAAGACAGACCACAATGTAACTGAAATTTGAGTACGTTTTATCCCAGATTTCCCCGAGAAACCCGAGACAAACAGATGAAACAATGGAGACAGGCCATGGTAGTAAAATGGGTATATCCTGTACTGACCACAGAAGAAATGACAGGCAGTAAATGTACAGAGAAGACAAAACACTTAATGACTGGTAGTGGAGATTCTGAGGATGATTATCTTGAAGACCTTTTAATGAAAAATCCTCCACCTTATCAGGAAGAAACAAATACAATTACCCTTAGTGCCCAGTTTCTAAAAACTCCCCTGGTAACAGAAATTGTACATGAAACTACTATAGAGAAGGTTTTACAAGAGAAAGAAAGAGAAGCAATAAATAGAAATAGAAGTGGGTTAATCCAGAAAATAACTCCATTAAATACAAGTCCTGAAGCACAAACGATCCCAGTGACTATAGGTCCTGTTGTTCCTTTGTATGGAGATGAGCAAACCAATTCTAAAACTCCCGTTCTGACTACTCCAATCATGCAACCCAGAAAGGGAAATATAATAGTTGGATGACCAAGCGAGTGAGTGTGAGTCAGTGATTTTATTATTGGATTATCCTATAAGTGTGCCAACAAATGAATCATTCAGTAAAGTTACCCTGGGTGCTCAAGAGAGGTTTAGATTGAAACATCCACAGGAACGAGGAGTGCCACTGTAAGAACCCCTGAAGAAATAGAGAGATAGACAAGAGACATAGAAAAGCAAAAATCACAGCCAAAGGAATTAGATATATTTAAATTAAGGGTAGAATTGGAAGAAATGATAGCAGGGAATGTAGGGCTAGAGAGATTACATTCTTTTAGCGAAGAAGAATTGTTATTCATATGCAGAAGTATCACTCGAAATACAAAAATATTTCATGAAAAATTAATTAAATGGGCATCAGAAATGGGAAGTGACGTAGGTAAATCTAAAGTTTTCCAAAAACCATATAGAGCAGAATTTTCTGACAAAGATTTGGAAAACATGAATGTGTCAGGAAGAAAATTACAAATAAAGAATTATTGACATTGTTACAAAAATGGGGAGACTTAGATAGATGGAAAGCCAGATGGACAAAGAAATAGGAAGAAGCACAGGCAAATCGAACGACATTGGAGTACGTCATGAAAGAAACAGAAAAGGTTGAGAGGTCTGCCCAATGAGAGAAGTTCCTGGAGGAGGTTATGTACATTTCCCATGGTCCCGACAGGATATTTTGTCATTTACAAATGATTTCCCAAAGCTTTAAGAAATAAACAGTAGAATGGTACAGGCAATTTGAAAGGTTTGTGAAGGTTTCGAAAGTGCTAGTAAAAGATTTAGATGGTTTGTTTGACAAAGTTGTTCCTGCTGACTTATGGACAGAATGTAAAATTTCAGTAGATTGGCCTAATGATTAATACCCACGAGATGCAAAAACAGGAGCCTCATCAGATGATGTAAGTAATAAAAATATCACCAAGCAATAACTTAGAATTCACTCCCCAGCACACGTCAATTCAATTCAAAAACTTTATTCGATCATTTGTTAACAATAATCATAAAAGTACATATAAACATGATACAATAAAAATACATTTTAAAATTCGATTGATTTATAAATACTCATGTAACAAAGGACATATTTTTCCTCAACTGGACCGACTTTAAAATAAATACAGCGGTGAAGAAACAAATGTCCTGTGAATCAAGCGCAAATAAAAGACTCATGGCAGATTTAATAGTGGATACATTATATCTTTTAAAAAGTGGTTTCAAATAGGTTTTACGAAGTTGAAGATAAAACGGGCATATCAATAAAAAATGTTCCGGGCTTTGCTTTGAAGTCCCATCGCATGGGCATGGGGAAATAGTATGAGTCTTAATGTGCGGGCATGCTACGAGCGTATGAACGGTCCCCATCCGCAGTCTTGTCAATACATATTGGTGAGAGCCGATGGTAACCGTTTTGAGGTATCCTGCAAAACCCGGTTCCAACATGTTATACTTTTCATAAAAAACATGTGTAGAGTGCAGAGAAATGGCAACATTGCGCTTTAGAATCCTGGCCCTCATAAAGACTTGTTTGAGTTCTTTCTTAGGGATGTCTATGACTCTAGAGGGATTATCGCAAACATGTAGTTTGAAGACATCCTTAAATACGCGAATAATGTAATTAAGCCAGGGGATACGGGAACACTTGTCCATATGGAGACAGTCTAAAATGATCTTTCTTGTAAACCCTGTCTGCTCCTTAAACCAAATGGATCTCCACACCAGAAGTGGTTTTAGGCTTATTAGATCGGTAAGATATTCCAGGCCAACCTCCTGGTGGATCAGGTTGGTTGAAGCGGAGGATGGTAAGCAGAGGAGTTTTTTCACAAATTTATTTTCCTCCACCTGAAGCATATTGTGGTTACAGTGGCCCCATACCCCTGAACCATAAAGGGCCAGGGCTACACATTTATGACGATATAAATACAACATATCGGGTATACGCCTGGATCCTAACTTGGAGGCAAACTTAAAAATGCCAAAAGCACACTTGCCCATTTTAGCTCTTACATTGGTCACTTCAGACGCCCATATGCCCCTACTATTAAAAGTAATACCTAGATAGCAAAATGTATCCACTACTTGTATTATTTGATCCCTGACTGTAAAGGGTCTTACATTTTTAATTTTCTTGCCATAGGCCATAATAAAAGTTTTTGAATTGTTGATCTTTAATTTCCTCCCATTAATAAAATCTACAAATTTGTCCATGAGTCTCTGCAACCCGACAGGGGTTCTCGAAAGCAAGACTGTGTCATCAGCATAAAGCAATACTGTCAACAGTCTGTGCATCAGCACTAATATCACGTAATTCAGACTCAATGGAATTGATAAAAAGAGAAAAAAGAAGAGGGGCAAGGACACATCCCTGCCTAATACCAGAGCCTACAGGGATATTAGGAGAACACTCGCCCAGTTGCCCATAACGTATCTTTGCAGATAGCTTCCTATACATTTGTGCCAGGAAATAAATGATTTCCCGTGGGGCGCCCATATCCAGCAAAGTTGACCACAGAAGACCATGGTCAACCAGATCGAAGGCGCTGGAAAGGTCCGCGAAACAAAGAAACAGTGAGCCTTGCTTAGCGCGAGTATATTTGCCAATTAAGAGGTCCAGGTTTATGCACTGTTCTATTGTGCCTAACCCCTTGCGGAATCCAAACTGGGAGTCCGCGAGGATACCCTTTTCTTCAACCCAGTCCTCCAAACGGCTCAATAACACCCTACTCATGATTTTAAGGGAGGCAGTAAAGAGTGAGATAGGGCGATAATTTTTTGCCTCTCCTCTCTCTCCTTTTTTATAAATAGGGATGATAATGGACTCCCCCCAGACCTGTGGGGCCGAGGTCGTTGCTGCTGCATTAAACACCTTTGTCAGTAATGGACTCCAAAGGGATACCCCGGATTTATAAAGGTCCACGGGTACCCCGTCGGGGCTCGGTGCCTTCCCCCCTTACTACACCGAATGGCCATGTCCACCTCAGTAACTGTAATATTAAGGGGTAAGGGGGTGTCAATCACAACGTCCCTATCGCTCCTTGCATCTAATCCATCCGGGTTAAAGATGCTAGAAAAATGGGCCACCCACTGTTCCTCGCTCACCTGTGCAGACAGTACCGGGGATTCATCCTTCTGGAGGAATGGACTGTTGACCGTGGCCCAGAATAACTTGGTATCCCTAAGATCGACGGCCTTAGTCAGGTTATCCCAGGCTTCTTCTCTTAGTTCCTGTTTCCTGGCCTTCAGGTGAAAAGTATAGTCCCTCCTTAGGGTCCTAACTGCTTCCCTATCCCTGGGTTTACAATTAAGAGCAGCTTTCAATTTTTGTAGGGATTTAGTACATTCCCTATTGAACCACCCGCAAGTTGTCCCAATGCCTTTTGTCTTTGTACCAGTTAGGATTTTAACGATATTTTTATTAATGGTATCAAAACTGCCTAATATACCGGCACTATCTATATCAGACTCAAGGCAATACTCTACCTCCTCTAAACAAGCTGACACTATGGTACTTAATAGACGTTCCTCGTTATGCCTACCCCATTTGATTCTAGGGCCATTGGGTCTATGTGGACCAACGTCTGACACTGTATCATGCGAAGCCTTTATCTTATCCCCCCACAGAGATAAATTCATTGTTAAGCAATTGTGGTCACTAAGGGCTAAGTCGACAACTTGGGGGGTGGTACACAAAGCAGTAATACTGGTGGAGACAATGAGGTAATCAATAACCGTCGCACAGTTCCTGCCTATAAAGGTTGGTACCGGATTTCCCTCATTGTCTTCCCCCGGTAGCATAATACATAAGTCCAATTTAAGCATGAGGGTATTGAGAGAATCGCCATAGGCCGAGTGTAGAAAATGCACACGTCAATTCTCAATATGGTCTCCCAATTATAACAACAGCAAACAATTAGTAATGTGTCACACAGTAAAACACCAATGTAAGCATCTTATGTTTTCCTTTTCAAGATTTATTCATGTAGGCTTCCACATCAGCTCTCAACAGCCAACATGTGTTTCGTCGCACATGGAATGTTGTCCAGCAACTTCCTCAAGGCTAGATATTCCAAGTTGCACTTCTTTGAATTGTGGTGATAATTCAGCACCACGATGGGTTTCTATTGTGAGCGTCGTCTCATATGTATAATCATGTATTGTCCTCTGCGTCCGCTTATACTTCAGTATCCAGGTTTCTCAGTGTATAATATCAGTCAATGCTCTCATTGTTTACTGAGTACGGCAACAAGCTCCGTGAGTAAAACCGGCCGGCCGGAGGAAGTCACGGGACAACATCCCATGCGTGACGAAACACGTGTTGGCTCTTGAGAGCTGATGTGGAAGCCTACATGAATAAATCTTGAAAAGGAAAACATAAGATGCTTACATTGGTGTTTTACTGTGTGACACATTACTAATTGCTTGCTGTTGTTATAATTGGGAGACCATATTGAGAATTGGCGTGTGCTGGGGAGTGAATTCTATTTTGTGTAAGCGGAGGCTTTTATCTGTGGAATTTGGTGGTTCTCCACACCCTGCAGCACCGTCTAAGCGAATAGTTAGATCCAGTATTATCTGTGTGATTCTGCCTAGTGGCGCCATACAGCTATACCCAATACCACGTTTTGGAGCATTGATCAAGTAATAACTTATTTGAAGGGAAAGGTCCCCCCAAAGGAAACTGATTGAATTAAAATAGATTGAACAACCCAAGAGAAAGATGAATCTGTACATGCATAATATGAATGCCTTTTACAGGTATTCTAACAGTACAGTGTGTTGGAAAACATTGATAATAAAGACATAACACATTTTATATATGGTTTTGTGTCTGGGTTAAGGTCAGATATATCCCAAATGATTAAAGAGCATAAGTTATGCTGGCATGCTAAACCTATTGATGAAATCCCCAAGTATTACTGTGGGGATGAAACTGATAACAGACGAAAGAAATTGGAAGAAAAGGTAATGTGGGCCCAAGTAAAATTAGCAGAACAACAAGAACTCCAACTCAGTAATCAGGCAAGTAACCAAGGAAAAGGAGGACAAGGTGAAGGTAGTGGAGGCAAATCAAGAGGCGAATGAGGAAAGAAGGGGCAAACAAATGTTTCCCTGTCACGGGTGCGGAAAATTGGGGCATTGGAAAAACAAGAGTAAATTTGTACAGAATAATAATGTCCAAAATCCAAACTTAAATCCACAGACGCAGAATGAGGTGTTAATGAGGTCACTGCAACAGGTATTACAGAATCAATTGCCACCTGCCCCTATGGCAGATTTCGTGAGTCAAGCCAAGTTAAGTGTGGACACTGGATTCCGGAAGGGAAGTGGTAAGAAAAATTCTGTAACCCAACAAATTCTTTTACAGGACACATTTTTTCAAGGAGAGAATTTATGACCATCCCTGAGAGGGGGGTAGAGGAATGCATACTTGGCGTATCCTTGCCGGTAGACCAGTTAGGCCCATATATAGAGGGTACAATTGAGGGAAATGATATTACCTTTTTATTGGATACTGGTGCTACCCCTTCTACTGTAAGAACAGCAGACATCCCAAACATACCCCTCTCAGGAGAAGCGATCCAAGTAGTGGGTGTTTCTAATAAGCAGATTAGGACCCGATTTACCGAACCAGTGGAGGTATGTATTGGCAATTTCAAAGAAATGCATAAGTTTGTAGTCTATGACTCGAGTCCTGTAAACTTGCTAGGAAGAGATTTGTTGTGCAAAATGAATTGGACAATATTTTGCACACCGTATGGTGCTGCAATTCAAACTCCTGATGAAGACGGAGTATATAAGATCATGTTAGCCAGACAGTGAACAGCAGTAAATGACACAGTTAAAAAGATGACCCCTGATGAATTACCAGAAGAGATCCAAAATACCATAAATCCCGATGTATGGGATTTCTCTGGAAAAGAAGGAGGATTAATGGCAAATGTAGACCCAGTAAAAGTAGCTGTAAAAGAAGGTGCAGTCTACCCAAATACTTGACAATACAAAATGAGCCCAGAAATAAAAGCAGGTATTGCAGCAGAAATTGAACGACTGATCGAACAGGGCATATTAAAAGAAATCATGAGTAGCCCCTGTAATTCACCTATAATTGGCATAAAGAAACCAAACGGAAAATATAGGGTGGTCCAAGATTTGCGCAAAATAAATAAAATAGTTGTACCATTTTGCCCAATAGTACCAAATCCAGCAGTAATCCTATATCAGATACCATGGAGTGCAGGATGGTTCACTGTAATTGATTTATGTCATGCCTTTTTCTCAATTCCATTGCATCCAGACAGTCAGTTTTTATTTTCGTTCAAATTTGACAAGCATGTTTATGTTTGGAATCGTATTCCACAAGGATACGCAGAAAGTCCATCGATCTTTAATCAGATTTTGAAAAAGTGTCTTGAATCTTTGGTGTTGCCTAGATGATCTGTCTTGGCGCAGTACATTGACGACTTATTAGTTGCCTCCAAGACCCGAGATGATTGTGTCATTGATTCAATTGCATTGTTGAATCACTGGCTGAAGGTGGACATAAAGTGTCACCTGAGAAAATACAATTCTGTACCACTTCAGTCAAATATTTGGGACACCAAATAGAAAGGGGGGTCAGAAGAGTGACTTAAGAAAGAATCAAAATAATAAGCAGAAATATGAAATTACCTCAGACTCAGAAGGAGATCAGGATGTTTCCCAGAGTTGTAGGATATTGCAGGCAGTGGATTGTGAGATTTGCAGTACTGCTAAACCATTGATACAAATGACAAAGAAAATAGTAAGAGATCCAGTAAAATGTGATGATGAAAGCATGACAGCCTTTGTGAAATTACGCAACTGTCTGTGCGAAGCACCTGCATTGGGTATGCCAGATTATTCTAAAGAATTCGCATTATTCTGTGATGCAAGAGACAGTTGTGCTCTCTCAGTCCTATTGCAGACACATGGCTTGATGCGACATCCTGTGGCATACTTCTCTGACACTTTGGACCTAGTGGCATCTGCATTACCAGGGTGCCTAAAATCTGTAGCTGCAACTTGCATGAGTTTGGAACAAAGTGAATCTATTGTAATGGGACACCCTGTAACAGTATATGTTGCACATGCAGTCGTGATTCTGCTAATGCAAACTCGTACCCAATATATTACTCCTAGTTGGCTGACTAAGTATGAGCGAGTTATACTAGGTGCAGAAGATGTAATGATAGTCAGATGTACTGTCTTAAACCCCGCAACTCTGTTGCCTGATTCACCATTCGAAGAAGTAAAAGATGAGGTTGAACATGATTGCCTTGATGTTACTGAGATGAGTACCAAACCACGCCCAGATATACAGGAAGAACCTTTAAAGGATGCAGAACATGAGCTGTTTGTAGATGGCTCGTGCATGCGTCATGAGGAAGGAGGATTGAGTGCTGCTTACGTGTGTGCACATTGGCTGGAATAGTCGAAGCATCCTATTTACCAGGAGTCAAGTCTGCACAAACGCCGAATTGGTAGCTTTAATCAAAGCTTGCAAAATTGGGAAAAGTTGGAAAGTAACTATTTACACTGATAGTCAGTATGGTTACAGGGTTGTGCATAACTTTGGCCAACTCTGGATGCAAAGGGATTTCATGACTTCTTCAGGAACCCTTATTAAATATTTACATTTTGTAAAATAATTAATTGAAGCAATTCAATTGCCAAATGAAGTGGCCGTGGTCAAGTGTGCTGCTCACCAATCTGGAACCGATAAAGTGACAGCTGGTAATTGTTATGCTGACCAAGTGGCCCAACATTGTGCTAAATATAAAATAGCAGTAAACAAGAAAATTGATGCATGTGGACTCAGCTGCCAACTTATGCTACTTAGGGGCATAGGAACCTGGAAGGAAGTAAGAGATTTACAAAATGAAGCAGAACCAAAAGAGAAAGATGGATGGGAGAAAACAGGTTGTCAGAGAAGAAATGATGATGGTGTAAAAATGTATTTAGATGGGAGACCTGTATTACCAGACTGTATGCTTGCACCTATGGCTAGAATGTATCATGGAGACACACACATAGGCAGAGATACAATGATTTGACTTTTCCGACAAGATTGGTTTAACGCAAGGTTCAGGAATGTCGTAGAGAGTCTTTGCCAGAGATGCTTAATTTGTCAACAATTAAACCCAGGCAGAAAAACTGTAGTTTGTCCTGGGAAAATTGGGAAAGCTGTAGGTCCATTCATAAGACTCCAGATTGATTTCGATCAGTTACCTGCTTGTCGTGGGCTGAAATATTTACTAGTCATTGTTTGTTTACTTTCCAAGTGGGTGGAGGCATTCCCGACCAGAAGAAATGACAGTTTGACTGTGGCCAAACTCCTTTTCAGAGAGCCCATTCCTAGGTTTGGTTTTTAAGTAACAATTGAGTCAGACCGAGGGTCTCATTTTAATAATGAAATAATTTTATTAATTTGTGAAGCATTTAACATTGAGCAAAAGCTGCACTGTACATACTGCCCAGAGGCTTATGGATTGGTAGAATATTAGCACAATCAAGTCAAGACTGGGAAAGGTGTGTGTATCCACCCCATTGGAGTGCCCTGATGCTTTACCTCTTGTCCTGATGAGACTCAGAAGCATTCCAGACAAGAATACAGGCTTGAGTCCCCATGAGATACTCATGGGAAGGGCAATGAGGCAAGCATGTGTACCAGGACACAAGCTGTTGAATATATCTGATGATTTGGTACTAGAATATTGCAAAGAGTTGGCTGACGAAGTGCATTCTATCTCTCACCAGGTTGGGGAAGATGTTGTTGCCAGGTAGCCCAACCATGCACATGACCTAAATCCTGGTGATTGGATAGTAGTGAAAGAGCAAACTTGAGAATCTTGCCTAGCACCAAGGTGGGGAAAATCACATCAGGTTATATAGATTACGACAACAGCTGTAAAATGTGTAGGATTGCCTAATTGGATACATGCCAGCCACACAAAGCGGATACCAGCACCTGATGAAACTGAATCACAACAAGCTGAAGTGATTGAAAGGGCAGATGGTTGTATAGCTGAGGAATCACAAGTAATAGATTCTGAAGTAGCTGAATGAGAACAACCTAGCACTAGTCAGGATGACTGGATCCCAATAGTGCACATACCTGAAATACCTGTGAGAACAAGAAGCCAAACATATCTAGACAGACAGAGTGATAGTGAAGACGAGACAGGAATAGAAGAATGAACTCAGATTGCAGAAATCAAAGCTAACATCAAATCTGAGGAGGACCAGATAAGGAAATGGCAATACACTCAGAAAGATGAAAATACTAGCAACACTTGCGCGTCTGAGGAGGGACAGATAGGCACTAGAGAAAATTCCCAGGCAGAAGACAATCATAGGACAAGAAAAACAAGTTCAGGAAGAAGAAGGAGAACAAAGTCAAAGTAAACAAACTCCTGAACAGGGTAAGAATAGAGTAGAAAAACACATCCGGCCAGAAACGGAAAAGGTAATAAGCCCTGGACAAGGTCAGATAGAGAGGAATTCTGAAGACGAAAGTAAACAATTTGTGCCACAATTCAATGAAAACAAAAGATCATTTGAAGAAAGTGAAAGCACAGTGCCAGCTAAAAGACTCAGAAAAGGTGATACTTCTCCTACTATTATTAAAAGACTGAAATATTGCCTTAAAACAATAAATGAAGAACCAGACCAAGTAGATGAAGTAACAAGTCAAACTGGACCATCAACAGAAAAACCTAAAAGGAGAAGTCCACGTTTAAAAAGACTGAACAATAAATTCAAGGGTCCTGAATGGACATATGTGATTCTTGAGAACTTTGAGAATCTAGATATAAGTAGAGACAGTGATGAAGAATTAAGTGCTGATCGCATTGACGAAGAAGTGAGACCAACTTCAAATAATGAAAATGTATAATTTGTTTTCCATACAAGTTAAAAAGAGGGGAATATGTCTCCTTAGTCAGAAATGGCTGATAATAGAGCTGCTGGAAAACCAAAAAGAAATTGTATAAGACATGTTGTAGAATATGCATATGTAGTATATTCGTAGTGCTCATAGCATAGTTAGGACTGACAATAGCCATACCTTATCTAACGACTGCAATTAAACAGAATGACACTAATACACATTGAAAGGTAGCTAACCTTAAACAGGACAGAGTAGAATTAGAAGGATCAGATGAGACAGAGTTACACCACAGTATAACTAGAAATGAGACAGATTTAAATGTTTTTGCTAATCTGTTAGTACATTATGTAGAAACAATGGAAGTTAGTGAATATTATGTATGTTGGTATGAAATTACCGACATCAGTAGCAGAAGGAGTGACATATCATCATTTACCACTGACATATGGTATTTCATTTAGTATTCTAGCTAGTTTATTCTATAGAACTGGAAAATTACAATATTAATATTATAACCTAGATGTGATTTTTCCTGAAATACCCCTGCGTAGAAACATGAACCCTGTCCTTAGCAGTAGAGATTCACAATTCATGGGTGAGTATTTTCTAACAATGAAAACTATAGATATAGCTGAAGCACATAAATATAATTTAACATGCAAGTTACATGAAGAAGAAAAGATATTTTTGAATTTAGTAGAGAAAAGGAGACAGGATTTCGATAGAAGGGCTACTGAACCGAAACCTCAACTACCTAAATGGGCTGAGAGGGAAGATTTTATTGCAACTGGCAAGACTCATGCTGCTATGTCCCTGGACCTTGAAAAGAAAGGGAAAATCTGTCTCCATAGGTTAAAAACAGAGTATAATAATGTATTCATTGGTTCCAGTGAATGTGAACACAACTTCCTAATTATCGGGGTTTGGGGACTAAAAGGGGGAACTGATCCAGTAGTTCCTGGTGTCTACTACATTTGTGGAAATAAAGCTTACTTTAAGCTGCTTGATCATTGGTATGGGAGTTGCTATTTTGGAATAGTATTCCCAAAGGTGTACCATGTAAAAAGAATCACTGGAAGCAATGAAGAAAATAATGGACTAACACAAAAGAAAAGGGGTAGTTTTTCAGAAATTGCATCGAAACCTTCAGTGGGAGTAATTCTGAATACATAAAGAATTTGTAAATTATCTACAGTGGTTGATCACTTATCGACTGACACTGCTGGAGGATTTTTATTGATCAATACCGAACTAGTTGCGGTAAGATCTATGGTTTTGCAAAATCGACTTGCTCTTGTCATATTATTGGCAAAAGAGGGCGGAGTCTGTAAAATGTTGAAGGTGCATACCTGACAAAAGTATTGGAATTGGGAGATATGTCAGGAATATTACAACTTTGCACAAGTAATTGAAACCACTGTAGGTTGATAGTGCATGGAAGAGACTTACTGATGGTCTCTCTACTGTAGATAGTTGGTTTTGAATGTTGGAAGAAATATTTTAGGTCGAATACTGATGCCAATAATGGGAATAACTCTATTAGTATTAATGATAATGATTTGGTGCCAAATGCTGCAGAAACAGAACATGGTATACTTTGAATAAAAAGGGAAGGAAAAGAAAATTTGATGAAATACAACTTGACGAACTGAAAGGGGATATTTACAAGAGAATGAAAGGTTTTCAAAAGGAAAGAGAAAAGGGAAATACTAAAGTAATAGAAGAAACTGAAATGGGAAACTGCTAAAGTTGGCATCTGGTTCAATAATTAGTGATGGCATACAATGCCATCAAAGAGGGGATGGAGCAAGATTTCGTATGTAAAGAAACTTGCTTGGACTCAATCCTCTCGAAATAACATGTAATAAGTTAACCAACATGTTTTGTGAGTACTAATAGTGCACCACACTACATTTTCTGTATCTAGGTGAAGCTTATCTATGTGCTTATACTAACAAGTAACTTGAGAGTCTTGAAATGGGTGCTTAAAATGCGGGAACTCTTCTGCGCATGCGTCAACTCCATCTATGTCTTTTGCTTTTGGTGGGAATTCTTTGCAGCTGTGCAGTAGTGCCTAAAATGGCCGCTTAAAATCTCACATGCTAATGCATATACTTCTGCTTGAACTAAACCTTGTGTGTTTTGCTAATCATCCAATACCATAGTTAAAATAAAGTAATGGGGATGGAGTAGAAATAAGTGGTATACAGTGCATATTAGTATTCTAATATGTCTTTCTTTAATTTTACTATTAGCTCATATTTGGGCCTGATGGGTGACTGGTATCGCCATCTTGAAAATTAGAATGGGCATGTGCTGGAATACTGCAAGACCTCGAACGGTTTCATTGAAAAAATGCCAAGTTTCATCTCACCACCTTTTGACCCGGAGAGGGGAAGAACAAGACTCAATGCAATTTATACATTGTATATGAAATGATGGGAATGTTGCTGGGTGGATTAACTTTGGTAATAAATGGCTGCCCTTGATTGGATACAGCAAACGAAGAATTCACTATTTCCAGCACGAGGGGGGTTTCTCTCTATAACCTCTTCCACAATTCCCTCTACGACTGAACGGTCGCTTTACTGTTGTGTATCGGAAATCTAAAATACACTAATTCTACAAAGAATGGCGAGTACCAGTCAGCGGCCCCCTTGGTGTTGCAACCGTGAGGTGCTTTCTTTCCTCCCCACACCTTTTTTTCAGTGTATGGGTGGGCTGTTGATGGTAGTTCTTTGTAGAATTAGTGTATTTTAGATTTCGGATTTCGGATACACAACAGTAAAAGTGGCCGTTCGGTCGTAGAGGGAATTGTGGAAGAGGTTATAGAGAGAAACCCCCCTCGTGCTGGAAATAGTGAATTTTTCGTTTGCTGTATCCAATCAAGGGCAGCCATTTATTGTTTTTGAATGGATTGAGTGGGAGGCTGGCTGTCCTACTGTTCTTTCCCCCTATAGCTTCTATTGTATTTATGGAATAACTTTGGACCAAAGGGGGGTCTTGTCCTTGCACATTGTGATATCGCATATCAGACAGGACTATTTTTTTAAAAGACAACTGGTGTACTGTTGTTATGAAATATTATATATATTGTTTTGTATTATTTGCACCAAATTGTTCGTAATGAGTTCCACACCTTCGGGTGCACATATATTGTTTGTGTTTGAAATATGTGTATTATTTTAAATGAGGTATAGTGTGTCAAACTTGGACATATTGAAAATTGAAATTGTGTAAATTACAAGTTTTGAAATGTGAAGAATGAAATTAGTGACTAAGAAATAAGTAATTTAGGTACTGAGTCTGTCTAAATAAATAGCAGCAACATAAAATCGAGACCAGGTTATTTTTTGTGTTAGAATAGCTGGGTGGAATAACAGCATGGGAAATAAAATTATGGGTGGAAACATAGAACAATTAAGTCAAGGAAAAGTGATACCATTTTGCTCTGAGCGGAACCCTTTGTGTGTGCCATTGCCCTCCAGCGCCCACCTTCCAGCGCTCTGCGCTTACCTCTGCCCAGCTTAACAACTCCGGTGACTGGTCCCCCCCGCTGCCGCTCAGGAACATCGCGACCGCCGAGCGGGGGGACTACAGCACCCAGGAACCATCGCTGTGAAGCCCCGCCCACTCCCGCGCCCGGAAGGCGCTTAAAACTTTGTTGCTCCTTCGGTGGAGCGGGGATACCATTTTGCTCTGAGCGGAACCCTTTGTGTGTGCCATTGCCCTCCAGCGCCCACCTTCCAGCACTCTGCGCTTACCTCTGCCCAGCTTAACAACTCCGGTGACTGGTCCCCCCCCCGCTGCCGCTCAGGAACATCGCGGCTGCCGAGCGGGGGGACTACAGCACCCAGGAACCATCGCTGTGAAGCCCCGCCCACTCCCACGCCCGGAAGGCGCTTAAAACTGTGTTGCTCCTTCTGTGGAGCGGGGATACCATTTTGCTCTGAGCGGAACCCTTTGTGTGTGCCATTGCCCTCCAGCGCCCACCTTCCAGCGCTCTGCGCTTACCTCTGCCCAGCTTAACAACTCCGGTGACTGGTCCCCCCCGCTGCCGCTCAGGAACATCGCGGCCGCCGAGCGGGGGGACTACAGCACCCAGGAACCATCGCTGTGAAGCCCCGCCCACTCCCGGGCCCGGAAGGCGCTTAAAACTGGGGCACAGGTCGGGCCGTCTGTGGCCATCCGGGGAAGGAGGAGGCAGGGCAGGGCCACCCCCCTGACATCGGATTTCGGATCAACGGCTCCTTACATGTAAGAACTTTGACACTGACTCTTGTTTAAGGACTTGCACCGAGAATCTATTGGCTGATAAACTATTAGTCCACTGTCACTTTTATAGACCTCACGTCGGTAAACCGACCAATAAGGGATAAGAATCGCCGCATAAGTGGTGGTAGGAAATCCCTGGTGGGTGGGTCCGTCCAAGGGACTCTAAACCAGTTCATTACAAGGGCAGCAAACGTATTGGAAAAAGAGATAGCCTTAACCGAGAGGAAGTTATCCTTAGAATTACTACAAAACAAACGCTCCTCCATGGGTCCTATCCAACTCGCTACTACCCCCGATCCTAGGGAAACAGAAAGGGTTGTAGATAGAGAGATTGGTATTCCATTGCAACTACAAGATCAGTACGTACTCACCGATTCTAGTAAGGATACGAAACTGACCTCTCTCAAATTGAACCCCCAACAATAACTATTACTGAGGGGGTAAGTCAACCCAAAACTGTTTCTTCAACGAAGGTGGACAATTCACTAAAGCCAGGACAGGGAAACAAAAGGAAGCTCAGGGGGACTGGTCAAGCGGGTAAGCGTGCAAAAACTACCAAAACTACCCCAGGTGTTACGAAGGTTTTAAATCCAAATAATGAAGGTAGAGAAACTCTGCCCTACTGTCCACCTCCACCTCCACCCTCTAACTCACACCTAGAATTAATGGGAGCTATGGAACAGCTATTGAAATCCCTCCTCCTTCCCTTAGTAGAGAGAGTAGAGAGAGTGAAACGGGTCAGTGACCAATTGGAGTCCCTTAAAAAAGTCATTACAACCAATACTAACCGGCTTAATGTCTTGACCGCTCCTTCTTTAAATCCGATATCATTAGGGCAACCGATAGAGGATAAAATGATCACACCACAGGTTGCCAAAGATGGAATCACCAGTAGTTCACAAACAAATAAACAGGCACCCCTGGAAGCTCCTTAAAGAGAAAAAGAAGGAAACAAGGGAGGCTCAGTAGGTTCACCAGTTCCTAAGCCCATTCAAGCTGCGAGGGAATACCTTTTGAATACATTCACATATGGTGCCTTACAACATATAGACCTCCCATCAGAAGCAGCACCATATGTTATAGCCCTGACTGGGGTTCCTGAATTAGCAGCAGGGAAGAAGGAAACTTACCCTGAACTCAAAAACAAGGTGATTTATTGGCTCCGGAACAACCGGCCCCTGCCACCCAACCTAGATGGTGAGATACTGCATGTAAGACGACTGGGTTGGGTGGGTCAGAGACCAAAGGATAAAAAAGGAGATGTCATCATAATAAATTTCAGGGACCATAGGGTCACTGTACATATGAGGGATTGGTATCTGGAAAGTGGGGAGGGGGGAATATCAACGTATGATCTTAGCTATTTTTACCCTGTATCCCTGGTGGCAAAACCGCAAAGACCCTGGAACTCATACACAAGATATCCACCCGACAAAGGCTTCAACATCCCAACGTCCAATCGCTTTTCACTCCTGTCAGGATTAGAGGGGATCGACTGACTTGCTAAGAGATTAATGGTGAGCCCCTTTCTACAACCC
The DNA here is from genome assembly GCF_964261635.1 of Lissotriton helveticus. Classification (NCBI taxonomy): domain Eukaryota; kingdom Metazoa; phylum Chordata; class Amphibia; order Caudata; family Salamandridae; genus Lissotriton; species Lissotriton helveticus. Next base: position 282,611,841 of record NC_136068.1, on the reverse strand, counting down.
AGGTAGCCACAGCAGAGGTCAGATCAGATGAACGGGAAGGAGTTAAGGGAGATGGTAAGAGCGCCTCCACTTCAAGGGATCAACATCCCGACATTCAGGTTTTAGAATTAGCGAGGGATCACAGGCTTGACCCACGCTGTATCGATCATTGCAGTGTACCCATCACCCAAACAAGGAATAGAAACACGCTTGTTAATACACCCTCCCACCCTTTTGCAGGATACCGAGCGTCTATTAAATAAAACGCCATCTCACTTAATAGTTTCCTGGAATATAGCAGGTATAAAGAGTAAACTATCATCTCTGGACTGGCTAGCATTTATTGACCATTATATGGTCATTTTATTCCAGGAAACCTGGCAGGTGGACCCTCAGTTTAGGCAGGGCTACTTAAACTTTTTTGTTCCTGCAATCCGAACTACAAGAGGGAGGCCAATGGGGGGGCTTAACTACTTGGGTCAAGCAGGATAACAGTTACATGGTTACTCAGATTGATTCTGGTTGCAATGATATTCTCATTATAAGGTTAGAATGCCAAAATGCCAGAGACCTGTATATTATTAATGTATACGCGAGGGGAAAAGCGGGTGGCAAACAGTCAGAGGTAGTCTCTAAGCTGGGATTCCATTTGGATAAATTCAATGGTAAAGCACATTTGCTAATAGCGGGAGATTTTAACTGTTGTTTTGAGCCCCTTGATCAAAATGACATTAACCTAGCTAAGGAGGAAGATAGTGCATGGGGCATCCCGCAATTAGTTATTCCCCCGATAAAGCGCTGGACCCAGGCCGCACTCCAGTTCAAAGCTCTATGCCTAGAACAGGGGCTGCGTGCAGTTAATGGTAGGACCAGCGCAGACAAAGAAGGAGCACCAACTTTTGATAATGGGGTGCGTACCAGAAGAATAGATTATATATTGGTTAATTTAGAATTTTGGGAATCTATTCATGATATGTCTATCATAAAAAGAGCAGAGAGTGACCATAATCCCCTTAGTCTAACTTTGGACCTGAATGGTGTATCACAGGTTGATTCTAAAATAACAACCATTGACCTATTCCAAACAAATGATCAACGGAGGGTGAAATGGTCTGAATGTCTAATGAAAGAGGATCACATCCTAGCTATGGGGGAACTAGCCGAAAAGGCATCCATGGAGCTTCAGGAATGTGTATTAAACCAAGCCTCTCTGTCCAAGGCTGCTCCTATCCATTTAACACTTTTTAACAATCTTAAAAGATTTTTTACTAAGGAGGAAACAGGATCTAGACATCACATTAAAAACCACAAACCAGTTTACTGGTATGATAAGAGCTGTAGGGTCACCTATAAAACACTTGCTGCAGCAGCAAAGTCGAAAAACAGGGATGTAATCCAAGATGCAAGGCACAAGTATAAGAATGCTCAGGAAGAAGCAAAAAAATCTTGGGACGAAAAATATTGGCAGGAACTATATGAGGCTAGCAGATCTAAAAACACGGTAGGATTTTGGGACCTGGTAAAATGGGGTAAGGGTTGCCACAGAGCCCAACCAGTAAATAATGTCCCTCCTGAATTATGGGTGAAGCATTTTAAGAAGCAGTTTGCTTGCCAGGACTTGGACATTGGGATATCCCCTGCCATTGTCCCTGCCAATTCTTCACAATCCCCCTTACAATTTAGTCAAAAGGAGGTAGAGTATGTCCTAAAAACAGTCCCGAAAGGCAGAGCGCTAGGTCTGGATACCATACCAGCGGACCTTTTTATTCACGGGAAAGATGTATGGGCTAAATATATAATGCACCTTGCAAACGCGATTGCTAAAGGCTCCCCAATACCAGATACCTGGAAGGGAGCTGAGATTATTCCCATATTTAAGAAAGGCGACCGCTCTGACCCCGCTAACAATAGGCCAATCAGCCTATAGACTGTATTCAAGAGGTGGTGGCCTGGCTAGTCCTAACGAGAATCCAATGCTGGATTGATGATGTAGATGCCTTGTCACCTCTACAAGCCGGGTTCCGTGCACATACAAGCACGGTGGACCAGGTTTTTAGATTTGTCACTATTTATTGGAGGTGGGTAGTTCTTGGTGGGGGCTCACTATATGCTGCATTTGTCGACCTAAAATCGGCTTTTGATTTAGTGCCTCTAAAGAAGTTGTGGCAAGTCCTTCAGGAACAAGGCATGCCACCTGAACTACTTAAGTTTTTAGCTAAACTTCATGACAATAATTATGCCCAGGTTCGGTGGGGACAACAAGGACAGGCAACAGATAGGTTCCCAATTCTGCAAGGCGTAAGACAAGGATGTGTCTTAGCTCCAACGCTGTTTTCTCTGTACATAAACAGGGTTATCGACTACTACAAGGACTTTCCAATTGATGCTCCTAAGCTTAGTGGTGTGTCGATACCCCTGCTGATGTTTGCAGACGACACCCTTTTGATTTCCAAGACCCAGCAGGGCCTTCAGAGAGCAATTGGGCGTTTTGAGACCTGCTGTAATGACTACGGTCTTCTTATCAATGTGCCTAAAACTAAATTTATGGTGATGCATAGGCATAAACATGTGACAGGGAGAGTAATAATGAATGGGGAGCCACTTGAGCAAACCCAATCATTTACATATTTGGGTATTACACTAGGCTCAAGACTTGAATGGAAACCCCATATTAACCAACTGGTAACTAGACACGCCCAGTTGGCGGGAGTGCTCTTAAGGGAATGCGCTCCTCGGCCACCCAACCCATAGCTCCAGCGCTTAAAATTTATAACACAAAAATTCGGGCATCGGTGCTGTATGGGGCAGAACTATGGGGGTCATGTAACATTTCAGCTCTGGCAATTGCCCAAAACAAATGTATTAGAGCCCTAGCGAGGTTACCTCCATCTACCCCACTTTTACCTCTATATATAGATTTGGGCAGTCAGAGGATAGAGGATGTTGCGCAATTTAGACACATAGCATACTGACGGAGGATTTGGGTTACCCCTGAACTCAGCCACTATGCTCAGGCACTCCTTGAGGTAAGAGACATGGACACAGCCAATAAAATAAAATGGTTCCGAGACTCCAAGGCCACCTATACCGCTATGGGCCTTGGCGATCTATGGGAAAACCCAGCGCGAAACATCTTTCCGCCACGTAAGATCCTTATGGAACTGTATTGGTCAATGGTCTCCCTACGAGACTTCCAAAGATGTACTGTGCCCTCATTACAATATGAGTTCCTTGAGCTTAAACACCTACCAGCCTATGAACCCTATTGGGACCTTATTACATTCCCCGAGGATAGGAAACGGTTCCACCAATATAGGGTGGGCACTCTGCCAATTAATACCTTTACAGGCAAATGGTCCACTGGTGGGGGTGTTATGTGCCCCTTTTGCATTACACAACCGGAGAGCCTTGCCCACATCTTGTTTATCTGCCCGGTCTATAAAATTCCACGATTAAGGTGGATCAGGCCGATTTGCCTTCAGAAGGCATACAAAAAGGTATAGAGGCCCTTAGAGTCTTCAAAACGGACAGTTCTGAAAGTTTAATAATTGCTGTGTCGAAGTTTCTTAGCTGGATGTGGGCAATACGTAGGAATAAACTGAATTCAGCAGTTGTCACCACCGTCTAGGTTACTCCTACTTTTCATGAAATAATGTCTTTTACATAAGGTTTTCTTTTAGATAAATTGTTGTAAATAATGTTTTTTATTTAAATGTTTTTTAATATATTTTTTTAATGTATTTACGATTTTAAGTGGAAATTTTATTCAATTAAATATAAGGAATAGCCAGAGGACAGAATTGGATGCTCTCGATGTACTATCCAGGCATGAAAATGCTTACTTGTTCCCCTAAATTTCTTTTAAAATCCTTGTTGTTTTTTTAATAATATGTTTGTCTTTCATGACATAATGTCGAAATAAAGACTAATTGAATTGACTTTATACTAGTATGGTGTGATGACCTCTCCCCATCCCACTGTACAATCAAATGAAGGGAATACATGAATATTGAAACATTGGGGGTGGTACATGCCCTGGAAATTGGTATAGCTAAGGTAGGCTCAGTCAGTTAGATTGTCCGATTTGTCACAGACCTGTCACTGACCCAACGTATGCTGAAGAAGATTGTGGATGTTATCGAGAGCAGAGGGCTGGTCGAGCACTCTGACAGAAGAATCGGGAGATCGCTGAAGGAGAAGAATTGATCCATCTAGAGGGGTCCGAGAGTAGCATCAGAGAGTGGTGTAATGATGGCATTGCACCTGTCCTGACCTGTAGGCTCCTGTCTAGTCGGGAGCCCTTTCTTTCCAGCCCTTGGTCAGTCTTCGCACCATTCTAGGTAAATATAAATCTGTGTGGTATGTCCTTGTACTGTCTTCCCATTTCACCCTTCCCAGGTACCAATGTCTAGAAATTTAACTAAGTCTCTCAAGATTTTTGCTTTGATAATTATTTTTATTCTTGAGAAACTGTTGATTAGTATGTATTGGCACTTAACTCACAAAATATTGCATAGATAAAGCTTTTAAAACTTTCCTGAGTCCGTGGTCATTTAATGAAATAAAGGTAAATTGTTTATTTATGCCTATTATTCTAACTACTTGATCTATTGACCTGAATAACTCAAATCTGCAGTGACAAGGAATTGGTCAGTTATGGTGTACCCCAGGACACCCCCCACGCCGCACGGCTCCTCAGCTGCGAGCGCGTCTCTGCCCTCGGCGCCACAGGTTCACCCCTGACCTCGGTGTCCCCCTGCCGCAACCTTATCTTGTGTTTCCCGCTATTTGCCCACTTGGGACTTGTTTGGTGCTTTTCTCCTGTATTTTTAGGCGTTTTCTTTTTCTGTATTTCTAGGCGTTTTACTGTTTTATTGTATTTTGTGTTCCTCTGCCCTCTGGTGTGCCCCGCCCGACCCCCCCCTCCCGCCGCTGCTCCCTCGTGGCCCCGCCCCCTTTTCTTCTGTACCCCCGCCCATTGGACGCCCCGCTCCCGCCTCCCAGCTGCTCCTCCCTCCCACTTGGCCTCATATGGAGGCCCCACAGCGCAGGTGAGTGTGTCCTGACCCCAGGACACCCCCCACGCCGCACGGCTCCTCAGCTGCGAGCTCGTCTCTGCCCTCCGCACCGCAGGTTCACCCCTGACCTCGGTGTCCCCCTGCCGCAACCTTATCTTGTGTTTCCCACTGTTTGCCCACTTGGAACTTGTTTGGTGCTTTTCTCCTGTATTTTTAGGCGTTTTCTTTACCTGTATTTCTAGGCGTTTTACTGTTTTATTGTATTTTGTGTTCCTCTGCCCTCTGGTGTGCCCCGCCCGACCCCCCTCTTCCCGCTGCTGCTCCCTCGCGGCCCGCCCCTTTTCTTCTGTACCCCTCCCATTGGATGCCCCGCTCCCGCCTCCCAGCTGCTCCTCCCTCCCACTTCGCTACCGAAGGCGCGCCTAAGGCAAGCCCGTCTGCGCCCGTCCGCGCCTGGACCGTGCCCAGCGCCAGGACCCCTGGCCCTCGATGATGCCTACCCACCCGACGGAGTTACGACGCCGCCACCCTCCACGCACTCAACGCCCACCGGAACCCCACCTGCTACCGAGCCACCCCGAAACGCACCCACGGACCCTTCACCTGCCACGCCTGCAAATTCACCTGCACCGCACCCGCCAAGCCAAGCACCAGCTGCAACAACCACCTCAAGTGCATCCTGATCAACACCCGCTCCGTCCACAGGCATGCCGTCGAACTCTGGAACCTTCTCGATACAACATCACCGGACGTTGCCATCCTCACGGAAACCTGGATGAACGCCTCCTCAGCCCCCGACATTGAAATAACCATCCCAGAGGGCTACAAGATCACTCGGAGGGACCGCACCAACCAAACCGGAGGAGGCATCGCCATCGTCCACAGAAACACCATCCGCATCAAGACCAACTCCAACGATCCCCTCACCGCCGCCGAGCACCTTCACTTCCAGATACACACTGACCCCAAGACCACCCTCAGAGGAACCCTCATCTACAGACCCCCGGGACCACGCACACAATTCAGCGAAGCCATCGCAGACTTCGTCAGTCCGCACGCCCTCACCTCCTCAGACTACATCCTCCTCGGGGACCTCAACTTCCACCTGGAGAACAACAATGACAGCAACACCGCCACCCTGCTGGACAACCTCACCAACCTCGGACTCAAGCAACTGGTGAACACCCCCATCCACTACGCCGGCCACACGCTTGACCCCGTCTTCTCATCCAGACAGCACATCTCCTTCAGCCACTCAACCGCACTACACTGGGCAGATCACAGCTGTGTCCACTTCAACTTCAGGAGAACCATGACCCACCACCACCCGCAACAGGTTCCCCTCAGAAGCTGGAGCAAGATCACCGCCGACTAGCTCACCACCTCCCTCAGCCAGAACCCCCCGCCAACACGACGGACCCCAATGAAGCAGCCCGCAACCTCACACAGTGGCTGACCAACTGCGCCGACGACCTCGCACCACTGAAGAACCCTCATAGCAGACCCGGCAGCAAGAAAGCCTTGTAGTTCACCAACGACCTCAAAAACTCCAAGAAAAACTGCCGCACCCTCAAGAAAGTCTGCCGCCACGACCAGACTACAGAAAACATGACACGGCAAACACCACGAGCTGATCCGCACCACCAAAAGGACAACATTCAGAGAACGACTGGACAACAACACCCACAATAGCAAAGAACTCTGCAGCATCGTTAAAGAGCTCTCCAACCCCAGCGCCTGCAACAGTGACATCACATCCTCACAAGACCTCTGCGACTCACTCGCCTCATTCTTCCACCGCAAGATCGCCGACATACACAACAGCTTCGGCGCACAGACCACGCACCCAACCACCGAACCAACGCCCCCAAACACCACCCTCTGCACCTGGACCCTGGTCAGCACCGAAGACACCACCTGCATGATGAACACCATCCACGCCGGCTCCCCTACCGACCCCTGTCCCCACCACATGTTTAACAAAGCCGACTCCATCATCGCACCCCAACTCCGGGACATCATTAACAGCTCCTTCGCATCCGCCACCTTCCCGGAGACCTGGAAACATGCCGAGCTGAGCGCCCTCCTGAAGAAACCCACTGCAGACCCCACGGACCTCAAGAACTTCCGACCCATCTCGCTCCTCCGTTTTCCTGCCAATGTCATCGAGAAGACCGTCAACAAACAACTCTCTGCCTTCCTCGAGACAAACGGATCCCTCGACCCCTCGCAGTCTGACTTCCGAGCCAACCACAGCACCGAGACCACACTCATCGCAGCTACCGACGACATCAGGTCCCTGCTCCACAACGGGGAAACAGCTGCCTTGGAGTGGTTCATCTCGTTCCTCGCCGGAAGAACCCAGAGAGTCCACCTCCCCCCGTTCCGCTCCATGGCCACCGAAGTCATCTGCGGCGTTCCGCAAGGATCCTCGCTCAGCCCCACCCTCTTCAACGTCTACATGAGCCCCCTCGCAGCCATCGCACGCCAACACAACCTCATCATCATCTCCTATGCAGACGACACCCAGCTGATCCTCTCCCTCACCAACGACCCCACCACCGCCAGAACCAGCCTGCAGGAAGGAATGAAAGACGTCGCGGAATGGATGAAGCTCAGCCATCTGAAACTGAACTCAGACAAAACGGAAGTCCTCATCCTGGGACCATCCCACTCTGCCTGGGACGACTCCTGGTGGCCCCCGGCCCTGGGCAGTGCCCCCAAGCCAACGGACCACGCACGCAACCTGGGCTTCATCCTGGACTCCTCCCTCATGATGACCAAGCAAGTCAATGCCGTCTCGTCATCCTGCTTCAACACCCTGCGCATGCTCCGAAGGATCTTCCGGTTGATCCCCACCGAAACCAGGAAGACGGTCACCCAGGCCCTCGTCACCAGTCGTCTGGACTACGGGACCACCCTCTACGCTGGAACCACAGCCAAACTCCAGAAAAGACTCCAGCGCATACAGAACTCCTCGGCACGACTCATCCTGTACATCCCCCGTCACAGCCACATCTCTGCCCATCTGAGAGACCTGCACTGGCTCCCCGTCAGCAAGAGGATCACGTTCAGTCTCCTCACCCACGCACACAAGGCTCTCCACGACATGGGCCCCAAATACCTCAACAACCGCCTCACATTCTATACACCCACCCGCCAGCTCCGATAGGCTAGCCTCGCCCTCGCCTCCGTCCCACGAATTCGCAAAACCACCGCCGGAGGAAGAACCTTCTCCTACCTGGCGGCCAAGACATGGAACTCCATCCCCACCCACCTACGGCTGACGCAGGACCACCTCTCCTTCAGGAAACAACTCAAGACCTGGCTGTTCGAGCAGTAGAGACTACCCCCCCCCCCCAGTGCCTTGAGACCCTAGCGGGTGAGTAGAGCGCTCTACAAATTTCTATGATTGATTGATTGATTGATTGAGGTATGTTATTATAAGGTAAATAATTCCTGATCGGCAGCAAATAGATTACCGGCTTATTGTGTATATGTTTATTGGGGCCGAGGGGCATATTATCAAGGGCCTTATCACTGCTTTTTCGGCTTTAAAAGCCAAAAAAGCGGAGATAATGTTTTCGCCCTATTTACAAGGCAGTGCTAACATGCATTAGCGCATATTAGCAGCCTTTTTACCAACGCCTCGCTTTGCATCTCTAATGAGATGCAAAGTGGGCGTTTCCTTCCAACACAAAACAGAAATCATGGCTAACAGCACTTCTCCCTATCAACAAGCTGGCCCAGGACACCAATACCGACGTTAAAATCCACGCTAACCGCGGATATCGTCGAAAGCTAACGTCTGCCAAAAAAGGTAAATATTTCCTGATTGGCAGCAAATAGATTACCGACTTATTGTGTGTATGTTTACGGGCCCGGGTGAGTATGTTGTGATATGTGTAAACCAAGCTGGCAATCCAACGCCATCAATAGCAGAGCCTGAGAATGAACAGTGCTCCACTCAGATTTATGACCCATGTGGATCACAGAGGTTCAGAACTGAAGCACTGAGGCATTTTACTCACAATCATTCTCAACTCAATATTAGAGTATCAGAACACAAGGATATTTCTGAATGCTTTTAAATGAAAGAAAAGGAAAATGAAGAGTTAAAGTGTCATATTTAGAAACTGCTAGCATCTTGCTACAGGTGACTGGTAGAAACAGTTCCATATTTATAACTGAGAAATAGTAATTTTATTTTAAATGGAAGAAATTTAGAAATTTAAAGTGAAGAAAAACATTTCTATGAAACATTATGCCAATGTTTTTCTCTACTTTAATCAATCCATTTGATTATGTTTCTTCACATTAAATTCCTCACATTTAATCAAATTACTGTATTGTCCTGTTATAAATATAACACAGTGTCTACAGGGCATTGGGAGTAAGATGCCTGCTCTTTGTAAAGACACTTTGACAAGGGAGAAAATTAAATGATTACTTTTATGTAGTGCATATAAACATAAATTTAACTCTTCAGTTGAATTTTGTCCCATTCCAAAGTGTTGCATTTACGGACAGCAGGCAACTTGCTCCCAGTAGCTGGTAGTCATCAACCTCAGCCTTATGGGACTCAATTGGTTCCCATTGCTGGCTGTCAGTGTGCTCAGAACCAGTTGCATCTTTGCAAAGCCATCATGATCACCACTTCCACTTGTCCTGCACACAAGCTGCCCATCAGACTGCAGACTAAGTTTAAAAAAAAAAAAAAAGGCAGCTGGTCTTTTCCGTCTACACGCCCATCTACACGCCCACGATCTAGGATACCATTCCCATATCCATCAGAACTGTGCCAATGCCGCTCCAGTTTAGGAAAGAGTTGAAGACAGCAGCGTGGGAAGCGGGGTGAGGTGGGTGGTGGCCGCCCCGGGTGTCATCACTGAGGGGGGTGACAAAATGGCAAAAATATTTACGTATTGAAACCTTTTTAGTTCAGTCAACAAACTCAACGCGGGGGTGACAAGAAATTTTCCGCACCGGGTACCACCTGACCTTGCTACGCCACTGGTTGAAGACGCACATCTTTGAATAATACTACATCACAATAGCCCAAAAACCAGCTACTTCTCCTATTACTCGTTGACCATATGGTTATTTTTGACACTGTTCAGTATATTGCTACCTTTTGGCGAGGTTTAGCTACAGAAATACCACATACATGCAAATATGATGATCTAAATCAGCTGCAGCATTCAGATTCCATTCCAGATCCCCTGCAAGGGCACACAGATAAACAGCACCATTCTTTGTTGATGTTGAGGGACTTGTCATAAAAGTTCCATATTACAGTAGATAACCTGGAACTACCAACATTGTTTTCCCATGTGGCCATTCTCAAAACAGGACTGTCACTCACCAATCACCTTCAGACAGTGAGTTTCAAGTGGAACCAGACTCAGTAGACCTCCCAATGCATTGTTGTAAATGTGGTCCACATATTGAGTGTCAAACTTGTTTGCAACATAACATTCAAAGACCAGGGCCTTCTTAACTGTCAACAAACAACAGTTTACTGCAAGGGTCATCATTCTTGTGTGAGTCCTTGTCCCCAGGAACCATTTCATTCAAAACAGTCTCAATGTGGCAGCACTCAAAACAAGAAGGGCACTCATCAATGGCCTTCAGGTGTGAGTTTCAATTGAAACCTGACTTAGTGGTGCTCCCAATGCATTATGGTCAATATGGTCCATCTATGCAAAGTTGCAGTTCTTACAACGGAGCAAAGATTTATAACTGTTCATCTCGTTCTAATATTTCATTTTGCGTAGCCTTTCCTTCCTCTTTATTAGCTCTTCGATGGATCACAGCAGGTATTGAGCTCCAAACATATTTTCAGCATTCCATTCGAAGACTAGTGCATTCGTAACTATCCAACAAACAGCATTGTACTGCAAGAGTAATTCTCCTCTGGGGTGATCCGTTGTCCAAAGGAAACATTTAATCCAAAACTATCCCCTTGTGGCCAAGCTCAAAACAGGACTTTGGTGGGGTCCCAAAACATCCTTTCGCATGTAAATTAATTTGACACAGAAAAACGGCTGGACAGAATTACACCAAGTTTGGCAGAAAGCGTGATTTTTACTCAGAAAACGTGCTTTTTTGTGATTTGGTGTAAATGCGTTTAGCCATTTCCGAGAAATTAAGATCCATATTATAGTGATAGCTAGACTGTTGAACAAGCTCTGATTGGCTGCATTAGTGGGGACACATCAATCCTGATTAATTGCTCATAGCTTGAAAATATGTTGTGAAAGCCATTACAGGATCTATGGACATGGTCCCTCTGTCCTGAAAATAAATATTTATAGGAGTGCAGGATGAGCACACCCTAACCCCGAAGGGTATTTGTGGGGACGTTGTCCCAAAGGGACCACCTGGATTGGCTGGCCACAACATGGGGAAATTGTTATTCAACCATTACAGGGCTATAGAACATGGTCCCATTGAAAGCCTGTTTTTGAAAATCAAATATAAAGTGTGATAAAAGATTCTGCTCACAATATAAATAATTTTTTGGTTGTACCATACTAAGGGGCATATTAATAAGGGCTTTATCTCTGCTTTTTTGGTTTTAAAAGCCAAAAAAAGCAGAGATAAAACTAGCGCCCTATCAGCAACAGGGTGCTAACATGCAAATTTGCATGTTAGCACCCTTTTACTCTACGCTTATCCTTGCATCTAAGGGGGCATACCAGAGTAAAATAATAGGAGAAATGTCGCTAAGCGACATTTCTCCTAATATCAAGGATATCGCTAACCCTGTTAGCGATAAAAAAGCAGCGCTAACCGTGGTTAACGCTGCTTTTTTACGTCTGGTATTTTCCTGACTAAGCCATGATATCCTATGTACGGTGGATATCATGGCTAAATATGTCTATCCCTATCAGCAAGCTATCGCCAAACCTTGTGGGATTATCGTTGTATTTCCAGCAATAATCTCACAATTGGCAGCTTGCGCTCTGAATTTTATCGCTTTGGAGATAAGCGTTTCTGATAGCACGCTATCTCCGCGATAAAATTCAGAGTTGGCCGGCGATAATTATCCTCGTACCTAGTGTGCTTAGCGACAATTATCGCCTGGCCTTGTTAATATGCCCCTAACTTTGTGCATTGGCCGTCCATCCATTTGTGACCACCAAAATGATTCACACCCTCAGTTTTGTCAACGTAGCCCCTAAATGCCCTTCATTTGCTCTAGCCAGTATAATGCACCTCAACTCCATTGGATGTTTCAATTTTTCACCTCTCAAAAGCAAACCATCCTCAATGGTTAACTCATCCAACACTTTAAAAAAGGTTGTAGATTCAAATCCAATGACTTTTCTCTAGGCCACCCTGCTGTAACATGTTCCATTACTTCTTTCATTAACCAGTCATTTGTCAATCTTTTTTTCCACACTGCCTCAGTGAACTGACTGATATTTTCCACTTACATAGCTGCAATCAAACATCATTCATCTTTACACTCACCTCTCACTTCTTTTTTTCCCACAATCGGATTTCTTGACAATAATCTGCCCTCACATTTCTCCCTCCAGAAATGTGAACCACTTCCAAATTGAATTAGTAACCTGGCTGCAAATCTTGCAACCCTGGGAGTACTACTCTTGTAAAATGTGTAAAATAATCTTTATTTAGATATTAACAAATATCTTTAAAAGAGAAATACCCGATTCATGTTGTTTACAAGTATTAAAAACAATACAGACAGTCAAATACACAGCAGAAGCATGCATAATCATCTTCCTTGGTCTTTTGATTACAAATATTATTAAAACTGATCCCCTGATCTGTGATTACATAAAACAAACCATGGTCCTAAAAAGTTATTTAGCTGTTCTTGTCTCTAATTACCTAATGGTTTGAGATTATTTGTTTTAAGAACGTTGATTAATTTAAAAAAGGTTAGGGGAAAGCTATAGCTGGTCACTTTTGTTTAAAATTGCGATATGCCTGCTGGATCAAGTTTGTCAGCCTTATGTTTAGGTCTGTGTTGTCTGGGCTCAAAGCCGCAATGATAGCTTGCCTGCAGGACCGAACACCCAGCCGATTCCATTCCCCCTTCAACTTAAACCTACGTTGAAAATCAAATGCTGGACAGATGCAGACCACGTGCAGTAGCGTTTCTGCTGCTTCGCCGCACCCTCTACATGTTGTATCCTCCTCCGTACGACGCCAGGCGGGTAGGTTTTGCAAAAATCGCCAATTGCCCATTCTAATTGCTGTGAAACTATGTTTTAGATACAATGATTAAGGGCTGGAGAGGTAGGAGGCAGGGGTTAGGCGGTTATAAGAATTAATAACTGCCCATGCGTGGCTTCGTTTTGCAAACAGTGCTTTGTCGCTAGTAAGTGATAGCGTTCTTACACATTTTTTAATTGCAAGCTTGAACGCTGACTTACTAGGGTTAAGGGCCCAGAGACCGTCTGCTGATATTTGTTGAATGTAGTCCTTAAAAAGACGGCCAAATGTGCCTCCTGGATTTTTCGCACTTATTTCTAGCCAGACTAGGGACTCTAGTGTGCCTGGGTTAGATTGTCTTAGTTTGTGGCAAAGGTTAAGAAATACCCCAATACTGGAGGCATCATAGTTCAGTAACCCCATCTCTAGTCTAATCTGTGGGGGGGAAGCAGAGTATGGCAACCGAAGGACCTTTTTATAAATTTTGGTCGTGTGCTGATTTAAAACGGTGTTCAATTTGCCCTTAAATATCCCTATGCCATACGACAGAGTGGGGCCCGTTTTTGCTTTCAAGACTTCCAGAAGGGGTGACAGAATGGGACCTGACAGATTTTTCGAGAGCTTAGACAATGACACCGCGAGCGTCGTTGCCTTGACTGCGATCTCGTCGCTCTGTTTTTTAAGGTTGCCCCTAGAGTCTAGATAAACCCCCAGATACTTATACGACTTGCCAGTGACGAGGCCATTGTTATTAAATGACCATCCGCCTCCGACATATCGCTTCTTCCCAAACTGAACTACCTGGGTTTTCTTCATGTTTACTTCTAGTTTGTTCTTAATCGTGTATTGCAGCAGTGTGTCAAGGAGCCTTTGCAACCCCACCCGTGTGAGGCTGAACAGCACCCTACCTTTGGCGGGTGACTGTTAACGCCATCCAGGGTGCTGAATAGGTTGAAAAGGAGAGGGGCCAGCACGCATCCCTGCTTAACGGCTCTGGTTGTTGAAATTTTTCGCGAGAGATGCGTGCCGTTCCCTAACTTTACTCGAACCCAGGTGCGTGTGTGCAGTTCGATGATTGCATTCAACAATTTGTCTGGGATTCCCCACTTCCTCAGCTTTTCCCAAAGGGCCTCCCTGGGGACCCTATCAAAGGCGGCTTTGAAGTCGACAAAGCAACAAAACACAAACCTAGATGTAGATAGGGCTTTGTCGACAATGGAAGACACCGCTAATAAATTGGTCATGTTCCCCGAGTTGGCAGTGAACCCGGTTTGGTTCATTGGCACCCGGTTATGATCTTTTACCCAATGCCTCAGGTCCTCCAAGATGAGCCCTGCGTAGTGTTTTGCCTCAATAACCAGGAGGGCTATAAGTCTGTAATTATTGGGGACAGCATGGGAACCGGATTTGTAAATGGGGTGTATTATTGCACCCCGCCATGAGTCTGGGATTGTTGCAGTTCTCAGTGAGTAGTTAAAAAGGTTTGTTAACAGTCCGGACCAAAAGGTTGTGTCCGATTTGAAGAGTTTTTGTGGGATGCCATTAGGCCCTGGAGCTCCGTCTTTTCTGGCCTTTGTCACTGCAATGATGACCCTGTCTTCGGTCACCTGATAAGTCTCGTCAGACAGATGTTTTGGCGCGGTAGGAGTGCACCCTGAGGGGCCGAGACTCGTGCCTGTTTCTCCTTGCAGACCATGTCCTGCGGGGTCTGGTTGGACTTGAGACTTGAAGTGATCCGTGAGGTAATTAACCCATTCTGCTTCTACAATGTTTGCAGATCCCAGGCTCGAGGAACTCAAATTTGAGTTGTTGATTAAGGTCCAGAATCTCCTTGAGTTTTTTCTCTTACTCTCCCTCACCAGTTTACACCAGAATTGATTTTCGTGGGTCCGCTTATCTTCAGTGATCGCCATCCTAAAGGCCTTTTGGGTTCTGTGATAAGTTTTCAGGATCTCGCTATTCCCAGGGGATTTAGCGAGTAGCCGTAGCGCGTTGTTTCTTGCCTTTTTAAGCGATTTTGTTTTTATGGATACTTCAAACGTACAAGACTGAGTTCGGCTGTGCCCCTGCGTTTTAGATGAAAAACTGCCGGTCAGATGGGAGCAGAGCCTCGTCCATGTAACAGTCGGTGAGGCGTCAAAATTGTTGCCGCCTTTTATAAAATCCATACTCACTTGTAGAATTTCGGGGCTGATGTCGTCGCTCCACTTCAGTCGCTTTAGATTTTCGGTGTATGTTCCCTTGCAAGTTAGGGGCGCTGGTTTATGAAACTCTGGCTTTGTATTGAGGGAGATGACCTGGGGCCTGTGGTCGCTTTCGGTGCGAGGGAGGATGCAAAAAGTGTCTAGGTAATAAAGCAGGTCAGCGTTGCAGATAGTATAGTCTAGATGGGAATGTTTGCTGCCATTTGTCCAAGACCAATTTGGCAGAGTATCGCCTGCGGACCTGCCATTCATTACCAGGAAGCCTGCACTATAGAGTCTCGACACACAGAGTTCTCCCAGTTTGCTGTACGCTTGGTTAGGTGGTCTGGTTTGGGTTACGGCCTCAATGATGTTGAAAAGAAGGTGCTCATCGGTTTCTGCTGTTTTTCCCTGAAATAGGTAGGTGTTCAAGTCCCCCGTGGCGATGCAGTCAGAGTTTGGATGCTCAACCACAAAGTTGCTCATAATTTCTATTAGGCGGGCCAGATGGACTTTTTTGGTGCGAGGGTTTGGATTGATGTACACATTTAAAAGGATTAGGGAACGCAGATGTCGCCACCGATCGATTTTGACCCCTAGTACCCAATCTTCTTTAATGGGTAGTTGTTTAATTGTACCTTTTAGGTTGGTGGAGATATAGATTGATAGTCCACCTTTTGCGTGACCATAGGGGCTATCCCTAAGGGCTGAGTTCCAGAATTCGATGAATCCAATAATAGGGTGGCCATCAGTTGCCCAGGTTTCCTGCAGGGCTATTGCTGTGTGCTCGCATAGGAAAGATGAAGTTTCCTGGTTCTCGATTTTTTGGTGAAGCCCACTGATGTTCCAGGAGCACATTGAGAATGTAGCATATCCATGACATTCATCTATGATGGGAAATGCTATGGGCCTTATTGGTGCCTTCAGAGGTTTGTTTGTCGTGGGCGGGTGCCTTGCCACTGGGATTCATTCTGTGCCTTTGGATGACAAGATGCCTGGAAGCCACCACCAACCCTGACTAGGATCAACCTCGTGGACCTCTGTTTGCAAAGTCTTACAATGAACTGGTGGCCCAGATGCGTTTTTTAAAATCGAATATGGTCTAACTTTTGCAGCCTGTCCAGTGCTGGCGCCTTGCTGCAGCGGCGGCGATTGAGGAAGCAAGGAGGTGGGATAGCCAGGGGTGGAGTATGGGAAGACTCTGATACCCCAATTTCGCAGTGTGCACTTGTGTTCCAGAAAGACTCCCACCCATCTGGCCATCTTAAATGACACCAAGGTTACCTCAGAAGGTTGAGTGCCTCTGGGGGGGAGGAACTCTATGGAATCAATGTCCTCCGAGGTCAGCCCTTCGAGCCCCGGGATGCCTACCACTAGTTTTAATATATTTGATCTATTGAGAATATCTTGGCGGCCCTTTGATTTGTATTCCGGGGCCAGCAGGAGCTGGTAGTGTGGCGTGTCGTTTTTTGTCGCGTGCTCAGACGTGATTATTTCATTGGGCTGCTGCCCTGCATCTATTTCGTGCTTCTGGTCAGTCTGCCGATAGGGGGTCCTCCATGGTTGTTGTGCAGAACTAGGCTGCTTCACATGATCGTTGTGAATTGTTTTTTTGTAGGTCATTCGTGATGTAGCGTTATCCACTCCGGCAGGGGTTGGGGCCAGCGGTTGATTCGTTTTTTCTTGTTTTGTCATCGGCCTCATTGGCTTAGCCTCGTTGGTTTCGTTTATTTTCAACCTTAAGGTTTCTGTGGCTGTACTAGGCTCATCTATTACTATCTCCATAGCTGGTTTGCTTGGAGCAGGGGCACTCGTCATGCCCTGTTCGGTGGCGGGCCCAGTCATTTCTTTTTGACGATTCGTCGGGGGTGACGAGGCACCCGACTCACTTGGGGTCCTGTTGTTTGACATTTTCTCAAAGATGGGGAAAACTGCCGATGTGCAGTGTGGGTGGGGGCCCTGGTTTTATTTCTATTTTTTCTTAGGCGTTTGCGCTCTCTCTTGCTGCGCGGTGGTGGGGGGACTGATACTTCTTCCCGTGTGGACCCATTCAAAGAACCTGGACTATTCTTCGGCCCTGTGGCTAAGTGGGCCGGGTTGATTGGGTGCCCGCACGAAGCCCCGCCTTTTTCGATCTTCGGTTTGACACTTGTTGGTAAGGATTCTGATTGCCCGTTACTCCCCTGCCCTTTGTGTTGGGTTATGCATGGGACCTTTCCATCCGGTAACTCTGTTTCTTCGTTTGTGGTGGACCTAGGGTTTGCAGGGTGTTGGAGTGGTGCAGGCTGATTTTGGTGATGCTGGCTAAGGTTTGTGGATGAATTGCCTCCCTTCGTGCATTTGACTTCCTTGATGATGCTAGATAGAAGTTCTGGAAGTGAAGAGAGAGAATCAATGATTGGGGAGCAACAACAAACTGATTGAACAAGCTTCGAGGATGCTTGCGCCCCTAATATTAAGTTATTTAATTTATCGAGTTTGTTGTCGATCCCAGACGTGAAAAGTGCTAAGGTGTTTAAAAGGTCAACCTGGACCTCCAGTTTTTCCGAATGGTAATTTAAAGCGGTGACTGTATGTTCGAAAGTCTGAAGAAGTTGTGGCCAGACACTGCTTGCTACATACTCTTCGTTGTGATGGTTTTTATTAAGCGCTGAGTTTGGGGTTGAATTGGGAGAATTTTTGGTATCCTTGAAAAAGATTGACAAATCTGCTAGAAATTGCTCACTTGGGTCAGTTGGGTCAGACATTTTTAACTGTTTTTGTGGTGATAACATAATGGCTCCAGGTGAGAGTAGTAAAATATGCTTGGAGGGTTGTACGGCTGTCAGCTCCATTGGGCTTGTTATATTTTGCGAGTTGACCGGTGATTGAATATTATTCATGCATTCATTGGTGCTTTGGCCGTGGATTTGCACATAGGTTAGTTGACTAGAAAAGGTCTTTAAGGGAGACATTGGCAGCACCAGATTTTGGTTGGTGTGTGATTGTTGGGGTTCCGATGGCTGTGTAGGGTCGAGGCATGGGCTTAAAGCAGGTTGTGGGCCCGCCAGCTGGGGTACCAAGTGGCCTAATACTTCTATGTCCACCACGGAGGGCATAGACAGCTGACCCAGTAACGACTGGGCTTGACAATTTATGTTAAGGTTATGGTTATGGTTAAGAGTTACATCTCCCCCATAATCCCTGGACTGAGCGCTGGGTGAGGATCCAAAGATATAGACTCCAGGGGGTTGGACCAACTTTTTGCTTTCAAAAGGCCAAGGTTGGGAGGGAGACGAATGCTGGGAGGGTGCGCTTAAGTCAGCTGGCTCGGACCGGGCTCCAGGCCTCCTTCCCTCTGAGCGTTGGGACTGCCTCTGAAGGGATGAGGTGCTGGTTGTTTGGTCTTTTTTGAAATAATTCAACAAGGTCGAGGATTTTAAGACTTTTGGCATATCCGTGGTGCTGTCCTTGTGTCGGTCTGTACCATCGGTCAATGGTGGTTTTGCCGCTTTTGTTGTTTCTTGCGGGGTTCTAGGCGTTTTTTGACTGTCCGGGTGGGGCTCCTCTGCCAAAACAGGCTGTTTGGGTCTTTTCCGTTTAGGGACTGCTGCGGCCTTCCTTACTTTCCCTGATCTCATGGTTCCTGGTTGAAAGGAGTGCCTAGTTCCAAGTTTCGAATTCTGGGTTCCGAATGCGGGGCACAGAGCACTGCCAGGGGATAGAGCTTTTGGTTTTTAGGTCGTCCAGTCCCCAGCAGGCTGATTAACAGGGTAGTAGGCGAAGTCGCTTGGCAAGCTGGAGGGTTCAGCAGTGTGAAGTATCTTATCCGCCACCCGCGCCGCTGTGGGTACCAATGCTAGTGCTAGGTATGAAGGCACCCCCCCGCTCAGCAACACCTCCCCCACCCAAAGCACTGACCGCAGTAGCCCCCACACACCGCTCCCCTCACGCCCTATCCCGAGTCAATCAACGATCGCACAATTAAGTGGCACAACCAGGCTGACTCACAGGATGGGCAGAGGGGGCAGCGGTGCTGGCCACCGCTGGTCCGGGCCTGGGTGGTACGCAAGGTAAGAAGGGCAGGGGGAGCAGCCCCAGAGCTGGGGGCGGCAGCCCGACAGCAGGGCTGGCTGGCGAGCAAGGCCCACAGGGAGAGCACGGCACGCGAGCCAGTGAGAGCCGGACAGAGCGAGGCAGCAACCAAAGCAGGAGGACCAGAGAACAACAAGAGGACCAGAGAACAACAAGAGGATTGGTGTCACTACAACGTGGTTTTTTACAACGCATTCTGTTACATCGGAATTTTTACAACGCAGGATCCATTACATCGGATGCCATTACAACGCATGGCATTACATAGCAGATGCTATTACAACGCATGGCATTACATCGTAAGTATAGGTAAGTATATCTTTTAAAAAAAACTGTAATTAAGTTAATTTAATTAATTTAATTTAATTAATTTAATTAAAATACATTTTAAAATAGTAATTAATTTAATTTAATAAATTTAAATCTATTTATTTAATTAAATTTTAATAAAAATTGTAATTAATTTTAATTAATTAATATAATGAAATTAATTTAATTTAAATATTTTTAAACATTATAATTAAAATAAATTAATTAAAATATTTTATTTTATTTAATTAATTTAAATAAAAAATGTAATTAATATAATATAATTAATTTAATTTAATAAATATATTTTAATTAATTTATAAATGGTAAATATAATTTAATTAGCCCTAAGCACAAACCCAACCCTGAACCCTAAAACACCCCTGTACCCCAAAACCCAAACCCTACCCTGAAACCTAAAAACACCCCTGTACCCCAAAACCCAAACCCTGCCCTGAAACCTAAAAACACCCCTGTACCTCAAAACCCAAACCCTGCCCTAAAACCTAAAAACACCCCTGTACCCCAAAACCCAAACCCTGCCCTGAAACCTAAAAACACCCCTGTACCCCAAAACCCAAAACCTGCCCTGAAACCTAAAAACACCCCTGTACCCCAAAACCCAAACCCTACCCTGAAACCTAAAAACACCCCTGTACCCCAAAACCCAAACCCTACTCTGAAACCTAAAAACACCCCTGTACCCCAAAACCCAAACCCTACCCTGAAACCTAAAAACACCCCTGTACACCTGTACTTATTTTAAAAATTATTTTATTTAATATAATAAATAATGATTTAATAATATTAAAAAACATAAATAAATATATTTAATTATAATTAATATTAATAAAATTAAAAAAATTAAATACTTACCTATACTTACGATGTAATGCCATGCGTTGTAATAGCATCTGCTATGTAATGCCATGCGTTGTAATGGCATCCGATGTAATGGATCCTGCGTTGTAAAAGTTCCGTTGTGAAAGCCTCCCGTTGTAAAAGTTGCGATGTAACGGTGCATTACCCAACAAGAGGACCGCGAGAGAGCAGCACCCAAGCAGCACCCAAGCAGGAGCACTAGCGGCACTTTGCAGCACTTCCAGCATAAGCAGCGCTATAGGCAATAGGAGGGAGCAATAGGAGGGAGCAGGCAACTTGCGGTAGTGTACTGCTGTGGAGGGGAGGGGGTTAACTGGGGCGGCACGACAGAAGGGAGGCAGGGAGGGAGGCAGCAGGCCTCTCAACCCGCCTCTCAACCCGCGACCCACAGCCCGCACCCCGCACCCCACACCCTCAGCACAGGCTTAGCTTGGCTCGAGCTCGAGCTCGAGCGCACTGCGTGTTGTCGTCGGCTGACTCACCGATCAACGCCTGCTCTACCTCCGTTCCCTCTGTTTCCTGCCTCCGACCCTCAGCGGCCTTGGGTATCGCAACCTCCGCGGGTCCCCCGGCTCTCCGTGCACACCTCCGGCTCTCCGGCTCTCAAGCAGCTCACGCCCGCGCGCCCACCGCTGTCCTGCCTCGCCACGCCTACCTGATGCTGACACGCCTGTGCTTCCGTTAGTGGGGCGCGGCCTGTAAGCAATTGGTTTTTCGAGCCGGGGACTCTTGTAATTGGTGCCATTCAAAATAGAAACTAATGGTTTGTGATGTGTTTGCAAGGCAAAACCTCTGCCCCAGAGATAGCACTAAAAATGTTTTATGGCCCGCCAACAAGCCAAGAGTTCTTTTTCTACAACAGAATAGTGGACTTCAGCAATTCTGAGGGCTCTAGACGCAAATCCAATAGTGTTTTTGTAGCATCTAAGTCCATACATACATATAATGATGTAGCCGAGGCAGATGTAGTTGAGTTATGTAGAAGGTTTATTCAGCCATAGGTAGGATAACAGGAAGTATAACTCTGGAACAAGCAGCCCCACCAGGAGCAGCCTCTTAGCTACTCAGCCCATTCTCAACTGCCAACCCTCATACCAGTCACCCAAGCATTCCATCCATGTCAATCACACTAACATTCTTACCTGGAACACTCACACTGGCTGAGCAGCTAGATGCAGAGAAGTACAGGAACATAAATACAAAACCGAGAATACTACATTATCCTCTTCCTCTCAAAATGGAAAACAAAAGAGAAACTGTCAGCGAAGAAGAAAACTATACACAATAATATACAATCGTTAATAATAAGCTGTAAACCCAGGGATGAGAAGGACACCACATCACGAGAGGGAAAACAGACAAAAGTAAAGAAAGAAGGAAGAAAGAGATGGTAAACACTAACACTGACACCATCCTCCTCCTTTAATACTGAACAAAGAAAATGAAAAATGAAAGATAAACTCACAAACAACAAGTGAGCAAGACCTAACATGAAGAAAAGGTCTTCACGAAGGTAGACTGTGGCAGCCCAAGGCCACTCCTCATGTGAGGAACTGAGAAGACATGGGGCTAACCCATAAACGAGAGTGTAACAAAGGACAGACCCAAGAACACATGCAGCACGGGATGGTGCAGCACTATGTGGCAAACCGAAAGAATTCCACTCCTCATGTGAGGAACTCTGAAAATATGGGGCTAACCCATAAATGAAGGTGTAACAAAGGACAGGCCCAAGAACACACGCAGCACGAGATGGTGCAGCACAATGTGGCAAACAAAAAGAATTCCACTCCTCATGCGAGGAAGTCAGAAAATATGGGGCTAACGCATAAATGAAGGTGTAACAAAGGACTGACCCAAGAACACACGCAGCACGAGATGGTGCAGCACAATGTGGCAAACCAAAAGAAACTCCAAATGCCACTCCTCATGTGATGAACTGAGAAGATATGGGGCTAACCCATAAACGAAGGTGTCACAAGGGACAGACCCAAGAACACACGCAGCACGAGATGTGCAGCACAATGTGGCAAGCGCACACATAACATCAAAATGAAGCACAACGGCTTACAAACTGGACACGAGAGAAAATAACGCACAAAGCGACATGCACGCAAATGACGTACAAATGACGTACAACAAAGTGTCCAACACAAGTAGAGAAGGGATTATCACCCTATAACCCAAACATGAGGGTTAACAACAAAATAAATGGTGAAAAGACCATGAGAAGGGATTATCACCCTATAACCCAAACACGAGGGTTAACAACAAAATAAATGGTGAAATTACCATGAAAAGTAGAGAAAGGATTATCACCCTATTTCTATGTCACCAGCTCTCTGTGTCAACACAGCACCAACTCCAAATGTGCTTACATCCACAGTCAACCAACATTTAAGGTTATGATCATAAGGTTTGAGCGCACTCGCGGTTATCAACTGCTGTTTGATGTCAGCAAAAGCAGCCATGCACTCATCATTCCACTGAAATTCCATCTTGAATTTCAATCACTTTGAAAAAACCCTAATCCTGGATGCAAATTCGGGTATGAACCGTGAGTAAAATTCTCAAAGACCCAAAAAGGATTTCACCCCTGCTTTATTCACTAGGGGAGGTGCTTCCAGAATGGCTTCAACTAATCCATGTTTAGGACGTACACCATCCTCAGAGACAATGTTTCCTAAGTATTCCACTGTAGGCTTTACAAATTGACATTTTTCCCTCTTGATCACTAGACCAGCTTTAACGAAAGTGATAAGCACTTGCCTTAAGATCTGGTCATGCTCCATGCGAAAACTTGTTTGGATCAATACATCATTCTGAAAAACAGAGCCGTTGGAAATTTACTTAAGTAATTCAGACATCAGTCTCTGGAAAACAGAGGCTACGGATGCCAAGCCAAATGGCTTGCGGCAGTACTGGAATGTCCATAAAGGGGAAGCAAACGCAGTCAAATGACGTGATTCATATGCCAATTGTAACTGATTTAAGGCAGACGCTAAATCCATTTTAGAGAAGAACTTAGCCCCAGAGATTGTTGACAACATCTCACTAATCTTGGGAAGGGGATTTGAATCTAGCATTATCTCTTTGTTGAGCTTTGAGATCCACATGAACACTCAACTCACCATTCTTCTTCTTGGTGACTACCGGGGGAGCTAGCTGCAAAGAGGACTCAACTGGCTCAATTATTCCTTTCATCCGTATGCCCTCCAATTCCTTTTTCAACTCACTATGTATGCTGAAAAGGACACCCCTCAACTTATGCTTCACAGGTGTAGCATTAGCCTTTTTTCTCTTTGTGTTGGAATCCTAAAATTTTCCCAAGATCGCCTGGTAATCCATTTAACAAATCCTCAATGGTATTAGAATCTCTAATCACAGTGACCTGTTCCTTTGTACCTAGGTGCAGGATCATACCAAACAATTCTTGGTGGAACCATCCTAAGATGTTCAACCCCTTTACAGCAAAACACATTTTTTCACAAATGCGTCTCCCTTTAAATGCCATGATTTCCTAAAAAAACCTCTGGAAATCAATTTTTCTACCATCAAAGCAAAATGGAACTCTATCAGGTTGAAACAATGACTGTCCAGGCCAATTCTGTTTGAAGAGCTCTTGGGTGATTATGGTGATCCTGGCTCCGTAACCTACTAAAAGATAAAGTTGTTTTTCTCCCACCTCAACGTACACATACGTGTCGACACACATTTCCTGCTAGACACTGTCCATTTTGTCATGGCCCACCACCAAATTCATATCTTGGACTTCACCCATTAAATTCTCGACATCAACTTCACAACCATCGCTCACAGTTGAGATTCTGGTTCCATTGTGTCTCACACTTTGACACACCTTGGCAAAATGCGCAGTTTTTGCGCAAAGTCTACATAGAAAATGTTTAGCAAGGCAAGCCATATCCCCCTTTTGATGTGGTGGATATACACACCTGAAGCACATTATTTTGTTTAAAAAACAAGTTCTGCTGGACAGGATTACAAAATGACGATGTGTCAAGGTGTTTCAGGGGAAATGTTGAAGGTGGTTTGATTCCTGTTGAATATCTATGGAGGAGCCTCATGGCTCATAAGATTCCACGGAGGTGCCGTTAGTAAGGTAACCTGGTGTTAGTATAGTCTTTCCTACAATCTCCCTGTTTGGGATGTGGCCTGGTGAATCTTGGCAGGGCCATCTCAGCCCTTTATTATTCTGAACTTACTCTGTTAGCACCTGCGCTTTGACAAATCTGCTGTTATGACCAACTTGGGGTTCATACTTGTTTTTTTTTGTTCCCTTTCTTGTGGGTCTCTTTTCACCATCTGTTGTAATTTTTCTGAAAACTAAGTTCAAATGTTAAAAAAAACAAGCATTTGCAATGCAATAGGTCTTGCATTTGTGAAAGTTAGTGCTTTCGGTGTACAATGTTTTTAACTATAGACTTTTTATTTGCAGTGGAGGGATTATTATTCTATAGCACTATTGCCATTTATAAGTCTTTGTGGTGCTGGAGAACCTTGGAAATAGGTTATGAGGGAGCGGAGACAAGAGTGATATGCTGTCTGGTAAAAAAAAGGTACTAAAGCCTTGAAAAAGCAAACACAACGGTATGCAAGATTAAGTAAAGCATGTCAAATGTAAGGATAAACAACAAGCTTTTTATAATGAAACTATTTACCTCCTTAGATAGTTTCATAGAAAATAAATCACGAGTCAAGCGATCAGACCACCTTGTTTTCACGGCTTTATACACATAAACGGTATTGCGCGATTACTAAAACCCATTGCAAAATACTGCTGTAAAAAACATAAATCACAATCACTTTCGTGGCCTAATAAGTGAAAAAAGTAAAACAAGGTTAGTCACCCAAGAGTCACCCAAGAGTAGACTACTTAGTAAAAAACATGAAATCAGTAAAATACAAAAAACTACAGACTGAGGGGCATATTAACAAGACAGGCGATAAAATTACCGCGCTTTAGCGGCAGAAAACTGCCGCTAAAACGGCGATAATGGGCTTGATAATATGCTCTATGGAATTCCAATTGAAGCCCATGTTAAATGTGAAGGACATCTAACATGGGCTTCAATTTACATAAATTACATTCTAATCTGATTTACACCATCACACTGCTGAGAAAGAAAAGTGTTCACTCTCTAAGGCACTAAATAATATCAAGAAGAAAACGTACCACTTGCTTGAAAAAAACAAAAACGGTGTACCAAAATAAAGTGTGGGCATTACTTTCGCCAACATAACTTTTAGCATTGGACCTAATAATGGACGAGATAACTTTTATTCAGACGTAAAACAGGAAGATGAAAGGCTAACACTGTTTCTCTACTGGTCGCCCTTTGGCAAAATTTCGGGCTCTACTGGGGCCCTTCTTTTGGAAGAGCTTTAGGGAGAGGTGGCTGTTCTTGACGTGGCTTCCGTTTTTTGGCAAGTGGAGGTGCACTGCTGGCATCGCAGGGGGGCATCACTCCAGGCATTGTGTTTTAAAGGAACACAAACGACTGACAAGGCAGATAATAACGATTTGGGTGGCAGAACGCAGGCAGGCAGGCAGGCAGCTCTAGCCACCATTTTTTGGAACTCGCTCAGAGTCTTCTGGGGGGCTGTCAGCATTCGGCCAATGGCCTCTTTTCTTCAGGGAAGTATTAAACAAACACAGAGAGGCTAAACAGAGTTACACAAACAAGGCGGCTGGAGTTCGCCAAATCTGAAGCAGGTCCTAAACACTCTACTCAGTACCTGGTTTCTCAAAGGGATGTGTAGACATAAAAGAAGGCCAGACAGTAACGTCCCAGTCAGCTTTGGTATACTTCCGATCACACCCAAAAGCAGTGGAATACGGAAAAACGTTGTGGCATATTATCAAGACAGGAGATAAAAGTATCGCAGTTTTTGCGGCAGAAAACTGCAGCTAAAACGGCGATAATGGGCTTGATAATATGCTCTATGGAATTCCAATTGAAGCCCATGTTAGATGCCCTTCACATTTAACATGGGCTTCAATTGGAATTCCATAGACATATTATCAAGCCAATTATCGCTGTTCTAGCGGCCGTTTTCTGCAGCTAAAACGGCAATAATTGTATCTCCTGTCTTGATAATATGCCCGTTGTCTTTTTGAACCCTTTTCATGCTCAACGTGGAACTCAAGAAAGATTGGTTTAAATCATCAGAGTGTATGGGACTGAAGCTAATTAGGTGGGTGCCTGGGTGAATAACTAGCAGGATATAACATAAGTAGTCCCGAAAGGAACACTTAATCACCTACTGCACAAGTAATCTGTACTTTGACTGTGCTCCTTGCTATAAAACGGAAATTAAGGGGTATATTATCAAGGGGTTTTATCTCCGCTTTTTTGGCTTTAAAAGCCAAGAAAGCGGAGATAAAATTATCTCCCTATTACCAAGCTGTCGCTAACACCAGTTAGCGACAGCTATTAGGAGATAGCGACCATCATGGGCCCAACTTTGCATGTCAGTGATATTTATCACTAATGATATGCAAAGTGGGCGTGCCAAGATGTTAGCGACTGGAAACAGTCGCTAACATCGCTATCTCCTATTACCAACTTTTGGAGATATTTGCGCTAAGGGCGAATATCTCCAAAAGCTAACACCTGCCCTGAGCAGTTCTACACCATGTTATCCAATGGGAGGTGGATAACATGGCTAAGAGCATTTGCTCGATAATGCATGAATATCGCTGACTTTTCAGCGATATTCATGCATTGCGGGCGTTTTTTATCGCATTTGCGATAAACCTTGCTAATAGCAAGGTTTATCTGCGATAAAAATCGCCGATGTGCGGCGATAATTTTTGTCTCTAAACAAGTTAGAGACAAAAATTATCGCTAGTTGTTGATAATATACCCCTAAGTTTTAGAGTACCAGCCATTAAGGAGCCAGGAAAAAAAGAGAGCAACAGAGGAGTGAGCCAATGGCAAGCAGCAGGCAACATTACACTCTAAAGAGTGATTACCACAGGTCTTGCAGACTGCCTAGGCTCGACCTAAAAAAAAGGAAAACTCAATGTAGTAATGTCTTTTAATAGTTATGCACTGTTTGTGTTATGTTGCTTTTAGCCCATGCATTCTGTCATGGAACAAAGTAATGTGAATGTTCCAGAGAGTGGTGGTTAGTTTCCACTTGCCTTCCTGGAGCAGTCGAGGGTACTTTGAGCTGTCCTTGAATAAAGCCATTTATCTACATTAACATTGCCTGCCACGGTTCACCGACAAAACATTGACACCCAAAACATCACACCACAATATTGAGTCATAAATATAGTTGTCAAAAATATCATCATCCTATATTTATAAAGGTAAGTACAAAAATATCGGAAAACATATCAATGACATGAATATAGATGTAGAAAATATCACATATATATACTAATTACATATATGTACTGTAAAACAATTAATAAACTAATAATTTAAATGTATTTTACATTTTGTAAATATATAAAATGTAGCAAATAAATATATATATATATATATATATATATATACATTTAAGTGTAAATATTTTAAAATGGTTTAATGTTTTAACTAATAATAGAATGTTTTTTTAACATAAATTGTATTTGATTGGTATATATATATATATATATATATATATATATATATATATATATATATATATATATATATATATATATATATACATACCAATAACATAAATTTATGTTAAAAACATTCTATTATTAGTTAAAACATTCAACCATATAAAAATATTTACCCTTACATTTCCCCCTCTAGTCAATGCAACAGAAGGAATAGTGTTGGATAGCAGAGGGGTAAAAATTACTATTCCCTCTCCAGTAAGTGAAACAGTAGGGAAAGTGTTGGATTGGGAAGGGATACAAATGACTATTCCCAGTCCAACCAGTGCAACAGTAGGGAAAGTGTTGGATAGCGGAGGGGTAAAAATTACAATTACCACTCCAGTGAGTGCAACGGTAGGGAAAGTGTAGGATAGCGGAGGACTAAAAATTACTGTTCATACTACAGTCAGTGCAACAGTAGGGAAAATATTGGATAGCGGAGAGGTAAAAATTACTGTTCCCACTACAGTCAATTCAAAATTAAAAACAAGCAGAATATCAACAACAAAAAGTATTTGAAAAAAATGTATTGAAAAAATATCTAAATATGTTCAAAATTAAAATACAAATATATTTAATATTATGCATTTCATTTTTTTTTATAACAAACTAGCAGCCCGTCCTGACATTGTCCGGGTATGAATTGCTGCCGGCCGATTGTCGCGCCCATTGGCCACGCCCCCAGAACACGAAATATTGCCCAATAAAAATTACCATAACAAATGCCTAAATCCTAATATGTGAGCGCCCTCCATAGAACGTCTGGCGGGAGGTGTGTCTAAAAGTGTATCTCGGTGCTGGCCATCAATGAGAGAGACCTGTGCATTTTTCAAATGGGTGGTGAAACAATATGAGTATGTTGCTGGAGATGTGGGCCGCCGTGCCAGCAATGTACTTACCGGGGGAGGGATAGGCCCTTTCTTGCTATTTCCGTGGAGGCGGGCCTTGTTTCCGGATGTGCGTCGCGCAAGGCCTGTGCGCAACAGAAGTGGTAAATCTCCAGTGTGCGCATCAGGCGTCACTGGACTATAAGGCGAGATTAGATTTCCTGCACAATGGCCCCTGTTTGCGCTCCTTCTGGCCCTTGGGAAAGGCACCATGCCTGACCTACATACAGTAAAGCAGGTGCACGGCACTGGGAGCGCGGGGCAAGCACACCCGGAGCTGGAATGTACGCTCGCTTTTTTTTTTCGTAATGCCGCGCCCCGCACAAGCCATTGCCCCCAGCACAGGATATGAGACATGGCATGAAGGGCTGAACGTACCACACGTTTTCGTAATACCGCGCCCATTGCACATGCCCACAGCACACGATATGAGACATGGCACGAAGGGCGGAACGTACCACACGCCCCCAGCGTTTGTCACGCCCCCAGCACATGCCCACAGCACAACGCAGACACACCCACAAGGGACTACTTTGCTGGCACGGTTCTTTTACCTTTTAAATGTATATGGTGGGCGTCTGCATAGCCTATGTCCTTCTGCTGCAACTGCCCTTTCCAACGCTGTATTGGGTGTTGTGATTGGTGCTGTGGTTACTGAGATTACCCGCCTCAAAGGTTTGGGCTCTCTCTTTATAATATTAGTATGGATACATATCACAAATAACTACAAATATTATATTAAAAAAAATAGAAAAATATTTTTCAAACACATTTTTTTAATTAGAAATTACTTATAAACAAATACATTATTACATACATGTATTTTATTTACATCCTACCCTATAACACTACACAATTCACAACCCAAATCTGAATTAAAAATACAATGTACTTCCATATTTAACATAATTATTTATCAATTAAATACATATAATTAATTAAAAAACAAATTAAAACACATAACAATTAACTTCCCACCTTATACCCATATAGACCATACAACTCGTGCCTAAAATATTTCACACAATTCACATGTTTAGTTTTCAATGAATGAAATATTAATTAGCAAGTAATTAATAATACATTACTTTCCAGCCTTTACCCCTATAAACCCCACAACCAATACCTAAAAACAATTACACAATTTTCACATTTAACTTTTAATTAAATAATTAAGATTAATTAACAACTAATTAGAAATTAATTACAAATACATTACTTCCCAACCTATAAACCCCACAAATGCACCACAAATTAACTAAACTATTTTTATATTTAATTTTCAATTAATTAATTAGCAATAATTAACTATTTAATAATTATTTAAAAATAAATTACTTCCCACAAGTAACACTATAAAATCTCAATTGAATAAATATGAATAAATAAAAATATATCATTAATTTATTATAGTTAAATTACTTCCCACCCTATTCCCCTATAAACCCACAACCTGCTACGTCACTAAAAAGATGCAAAAATTAATTAAAATAAAATTGATAACTACTAATCTTTTAACACATATATTAAAAAACATACACAATAATTATAGAAAAAATACAACACATACATTTAAATATCCAAATTTTTCAGTTTTGCAAGTAAGCAAAGCCGCGCACTCAAGTCTGTTTTGATCACCGGGGGGTGTCGAAACGCGTAGCGTTATTGGAAATAAAAACTCTATGACTGCAAATACTTGAGTGCGCGGCTTTGCTTACTTGCAAAATTGAAAAATTTGGATTGAAACCTACTCGGCTTTGGGTTTGTCGATTTGCCACGCCACCTGACTATGGGAGGAGGTACCCGGAAGGACCCAGTTTGCTTTTTGTGATACATTTAAATATATAGTAAATTACATAACACTAATTAAAAAAACGATATTTTAAACAACAATCATTTTGCAAACGATATTATGGACTTCTTTTGTTTAAAAAACAATGATTTCTTACCTTCCACTCGATATTCTTGATCACCATATTCTTGCTAACAACATTTCTCACTGACGATTTTTAGGACTCGATAATTTCTGTTGTTTGAAATTTCCCAACTCGATATTTTGTCTGCACACCCTCTGCCACTTTCTACATATCTTCTTCGTCCATTTCAGTATGCAGCACACATGCAAAGAAGAAACACGAGGAGAAAGTAAAATATTTTTCTTTGTTACGTGGAGTCTCCAGGAGGCGTAGTATTTTGGAGTAAATCAATGTCTACAATTCTTTGTAGATATTTGTCAAAATCCATTGTTGGATGCATGTAAACAGTCGTGCACCATGCATGGAATGCCCCCTTGGTGCAAAGTAACGTAAGGGAGAGCATTGCAGTGAGTTGTATTACTCTAGGTTACAAATAAACGCAAATAGCCATGTACACTGGTTTGTAAATTGCCTACCTGGATTTTGTGTTGGATCTGCGCTAAAAAAGCAACACAAACTGGACGCAATTTTCAAACTTGTGCTATAGTGTTATTTTATAAATGAATGGTTCATGGTTTGACACCTCTAGGCCAAAGGCTGAGCTAATTATGTTGGCTTTGAAACTCATGAGTGGCCAATAACAGTAGATGTCAGCTTCATTTGTGTAAATAACTGAGCCATCTCTGTGTCTAAAATCTCCATTACTCTTTTCGCAGAGAGATACTTTGAAAAGAAGGCTTTGCAATTTGTAGATGGAATGAATTTCTGAGTTTCATAAATTCCAGTGAACATCCCGAGCGTCTGGTCTGATTCAAAAAGATTTGATGCGGGTAGTGGTGATTTGTTTTTGACACAGATATCATTTTTCCCTAAACCTCTGTAAGTCACACTGCCTCCTAAGAATGCATTGTGGATCGGGACATGCTTCTATAACTGCCACATTAGCTCAGCGAGATGTGGCCTGGTGAATCTTGGCAGGGCCATCTCAGCCCTTTATTATTCTGAGTTTTCTCTGTTAGCACCCGCCCTTTGACAAATCTTCTGTTATGACCAACATGAGGTTCATACTTGGGGTTCAAACAGAGAAATCAGACTAGGACAGGAATGCATCAAATGCGACAGACATCCATGAATACATGGACCTTGGTTGGAAGGCGAAACTAGTAGGAGTTTACAAAATGTCCTTCTTTACTTCTTCATACTATTTCTGATACTCTCCAGAAGGTGGCAGTAGTTCGACGTTGTAGGACAGGAGAGAGCTGCGTGAATAAATGTTCCGACCACGAGCCGTTGAAATTAATTAGTACAAATAATTAGTAAGCACTGAATCATGAAGCCTTCACAAATACTTGTGGCATTACATCAAAGAACAGAGTTAAATATCGCTGAGTGGGTTTATCTCTGATTTGCCTAACATCGGCTAGCGCCAGATTTGATCGCCGAGATATCTCCATGGCGATATTAAATCCGGCGATAGCGGCGAAATCTGCGAACATCGCTGGAAATCCATCGCAACAACGGAAGCGATAAGGTATTCCTTGCAAATGGGGAGATGTGGATTAAGCCATAGAATCCACCTCCTATCATATGTATAGCTAAGTCTCCTTTTTTGCAGATGTTAGCTTTCGGCGATATCCGCGATTAGCGCAGATTTTAATGTTGGTATTGGTGTCCTGGTCCAGCTTGTTCATAAGGAGAAGTGCTATCAACCATGATTCCCGTGTTGTGTTTGAAGGAAACGCCCACTTTGCATCTCATTAGAGATGCAAAGCGAGGATTCCATAAAATGGTTGCTAACATGCGCTAATGCATGTTAGCACTGCCTTGTAAATAGGGTGAAAACATTATCTCCGCTTTTTTGTCTTTTAAAGCCAAAAAAGCGGAGATAAGGCCCTTGATAATGTGCCCCACTTGACTTGTTCGTAGAGCTAGAAATGCAAAACATTTACTCAGAATACCGTCAATTGAAGGTGAAGGTGTGGAGCAGAAAAGGGCTGGAGCCACTTCGAGTAGAATCATGAGAAGAGGAGACTGATAGTTAACATATACATTTATTATTATTATTATTTATTTTTTTAAATAATTTTTTTAAACTTTGACCAAAGAAATTAGCATCTGAGGCAAATGTGAGAATATATTTATTGTGGCTTTCCTAATTTCTCACAAAATAGCTGCATTTTAAAATGTCACACACGTTAAGCCACCTGTTGCAGAGATCTTTGTGTTCCCAGCATTTTCGAGGGCATAATAAAGGTAAGATAAGGATGATGATTATTACACTTACTGGACTGATCTGTCAAGTCTCAGGTTTGACTCATCAGAAAACAGCATAGATGATTAATGTGCCTGCTGCAAAGCACAACATGTAATTTGCAGGTCACTGATGTGTATATAAGTACAGAGCCCCATGGGTTACTCAGTTTGTCACAGAGATCATTGTTATTGTTGAAGGATATAATATACAATCCTTGCATTATAGGACAGCAAGTAATGGGCCGGAATCAAAAAGCTGTATGCAACGTGCAAGAAGTGTTATTCCTTAAATTTCAAAAGCATTGCATGGGAACACCCATGCTCCACCCATGGAATGCCTCCCTGGGATAGAGTGACGCAAGGCAGTGATTTCTAGATTCATCAATTCATGCAGGGCCACGCAAGATAGCCTTGGATGTATGACGTTACAACGCATACTTTTACCACGCATACCTTTACAACGCGGTTTTTACCATGCATACCATTACAACGCATATCGCTTAGAGGTGCTGGATAGTGGTAAGTATAATTTTCTATTCCAACTCCAGTCCCCGTGGACACTAGGGAAGGTGTTGGATAGAAAATTAAACTTATTCCCTATCCTAGAGCGCCCCCCAGCGCAATGCATTGTAATGGTATGCGTGGTAATGCCTGCGTTGTAATGGTAGTGCGTTGTAAAAGTTTTGTTGTAAACGTTACATACCGATAGCCTTGCGTGACTTGAGTAAACTTACTTAGGTTTTGCGTCACCCTTGCACCCCCTTGCATGGCACAAGGGCAACTCAAAACTTTAATAAATCTGGCCCTGAATACTTTATTAAAACTGAGTAACAGTTTGAGCTGAGAAACTTGGCATGTGGTGGTGCCTATCCAAGAAATCAATAAGCAGATCCGAGTCAGGGCTCAGAGAAGGTCTACCTCCATTTCGTGCACAAGCAGAGGCCTTTAAATGTTTGCTATGTAAATTATACAACAAACCACAGAAAATATTATAAAGTCTCTTCAAAATATAAAAAAGAAGTCCTGATTTTCACACATTAAACCTGGAGCTGGAAGGGGAGAGGACTGCTGACTCTAGAACCATCAAACCCAGGAGGAGGAAAGGAAAAAGCAAACCCTCAGGCTGACATTGCGAACGATCCCTCAGCTATTCTTTTAGCTAATTCAGCTGAAACAAATATCACCAGGCAGGTCACCTTATGCAAACGGGTTGCATCCTTCCTGCACGTCGCCGTAGTTGCTTTCAGGCTTCAGGAGCCAAACTTTCCCCTGTCGCTAGTCACCGTAGAGGCCATGCAAGGCTAAATTTTGCACTAGTCTCTGTCAGTCATCCTCCGTCGCGCTGAGGCTTTTCCTATAGTGAGCCCTGTTTTCGAGCGAAAACGCCAAAAATACTGAAATCGCCAGCCAGCAAGACCTCCATTCCGGGTCGCTGACCCTCAGGTGCGAGAATCTGCAAGCTCCATTGCCGGGGGAGAAGCATCGGTCACCTGTGGCTACCGGAGGCGGGGTTCTCCGCAGCCATCCCTGTGTTCATCAATTGGGGCTTTGCAACTGGACCCACGATCCAGGGGGTAAAGATGGGAAAACACTTAAAGCAGGTGAACGCAATCGCAAAGGTTGACTCTGCGGGAGGGCTTAAAGCCAAAACTCGCCTAGCCTAGGAAAAGGCGGTATATTCGGCGTCGGAGCTGAACACACTTCAGATAGACCTGGCCTAAATTCAAGTTCTGAGCACTCTGAAGAAGAGCTGTCCTAGTTGCACCAGGAGGGGGGGAGTTCTCTCTGCACAGAAGCAACTAGGTGGATCAATCAGCATGGAGAAGGAACAGACTGTCGACTCCATAGCAGGGGTTAACAAGGATGATATGAAAAATTCCAAAGACTTTCCGTTATTCTCTAAAAAGTATTTCAGCCGGCTCCTACCAAATCTACAGCAAAACTGCAGCGTCCTATAGAGGAGGGGCCAGAGGTTGCTCTAACTAGTCCCTCGCAGACTTTATCTTCATTACCATGGGTTCTGGTGCCTTGGCAGGCTCCTTTAACGGTGACTCTGGTAGCACAAAAGTCTGGTCAACCCCTGGACGGTTAGGCCATACTATTAACGCTTATAAAATCTAGGTCACAGACTCAGGCTTTGGTGCTGGCTCAGTCACCTCCTGAAGGCATCATGGTGCTGCAGCCAGAGGCTCAGATACAGCCGCAGATTCAGCCCCAGACGCCTTGTAAAGCCCTCAGGCCAGCCAGCTGGGAATCAAAAGCAATACAGGAAATCACAACAGCATAAATCTGAATCATCAGCAGAAGGGGCCAACATTCAACAGATTGATATAAAGAACATGCTGAATCTTATCTTGGAGGGATAGCTTCCCTCCACCAGCATATTGGAAAAATCGAGGAGGCGGTGGCTTTTTTTCCAGCTAAAATCCAAGAAGCGGAATCAAGGATCGCCCTGCTGGAGGATCAGATAAATACATTGCTCCTGAGAGTTAACATGGCTGCAAAAGATAAAATCGCTTTAGAGAACAAACTCGAGAAACTTGAAAATCATTCTTGACACTCATACCTACAAATATTTGGGCTACCTGAGGGGAGTGAGAGGTCTCAAACTCTTCAATGGGTTGAGTCATTTATCAATCAGATACGATAACAAGGGCACATCGAGTTCCCTCACAGTCGCTGCCCAATTCAAGGATCCCTCTCACCATCTTGATTAACTTCGCTGACTATCATTTTAAAGAGAAGATTCTGACTTAGGAAATACAGCAGAGACAATTTTCTATCAATGAAGTCTCGAAATGTCAGATATTTGCTGATATGTCAGTGGTGGCTGCACGCAGGCGCAAAGAGTGTGTGAAACTTCTATATCCTTTTAAAGGACGAAGAGCACAGGCTTCAATAGCTTAGCAATCTAAGCTTCCAGTCCTCATTAGGGGGAAACTCCATATGTTTTCCAATATGGAGGAAGCCCAGGATTTGCTGGAAGAGATCTCTTCCCAATTTTAAAATGTATTCAGGTTGATGCAAGGGTCTCCAGGGCTGGGGGGGTGGGTCACCCAGGGTGTAGCTCAAGGACCCTCCATAGCGAAGTAGGGGGGGAGATGTGGCCAGCGGGTTTCCCACATCTCTTGGGGGGTTGTCTTGGGGGGTTGGGTGGTAGTGGGGGGTGTCTCACAGTAAAAAGAACAGTAGCAAGTGGGGCAAGGAAGAGGAAGAGGAAAACAGGGTTTTGAACTCTAAGGATTTTCGGAGCTATTTACATTTTAGAAATAGTTAGTAAATGTTGTATTATGTGGGTAAATGTTAATGGGATGCTAAACAAACAAAAATAAGGAGGGCTTATAAGATGGCTGGCCTCCTTTACACCTCACGTTCTTTTTCTGAAAGAAACCCACTTCAAAACAAATTCACCTAAGCTCTTTCTCCCTAGAGTTTTTGCGAATGCTTTTTTTGCATCAGCTGGGTTGGCTGTAAGAGGAGTAGCTATTTACTTCTGTAGAGGTGTGGCATGGGAGTTTGTTCAAGTCCAGAGAGATCCTCGGGGAATATGGTTATGGGTCATGGTTAAATGAAATGGGACTACATTACATTTTGTGAATTATTATGGCCCAATCACAGATGATCCCTCAGCTTTAATGAAGGTGAACGAGCTGCTCAGGGGGGCTGCCGGACAGATCATTGTAGGAGGGGATTTTAACTCTATCTAAGACCTGAGGAAAGACACTTCCAACAAAAACAAGAAGCAATTGAAGCCAAAGACTAAAAAAGTCCTAGATGCCATAATATAGGATTATCAGTTCATTGATCAATGGCGTAAAGCCAATCTGGCAGGATGCGATTATACATGCTACTCCTGTCAATTTCAAACAGCATCGCATATTGATTTCTTTTTAACATCTCTGTCGTTGAATTATGTAGATGCCGAAATTGGGGCTAATTCATAGCAGATTTAAGGGAGTGGATCCTTGATTATTTCAGGATTAATGAGAGGATGGCGGAACCATTCTCAGTTTGGGGGGGGTTTAAGGCGACTGTACGTGGGCAAATATCACCTTTTCGGCCACTCAGTCCAAAACACGACGTACTAAAATAGTTGAACTCCAGCAGGCAGTCGATAGTGCCTTGAATCAGATAAATGCCCCTCTACAGGGAGACGGGGCAGCAGTATTTCAGCTTGAAAAGGCTAAAAAAGCGCTAAGGGTATTTTTTTTAACAGAATAAATAAACAGCTCCCAGGCTTTTCAACAACGAGTATATGAAGAAAGCCAAATGGTTGGCAAATTTTTAGCCGGGTCAACAAAGACTAGACAGGAAGCGGCCTTAATTACAGAGGTCATAGATCCCAAGACCAGAGTCGCGGTGACGGACAGGGATGGAATCGCCCAAGTTTTTATGGAGCATTATCAACAGCTCTAAGCTACCAAATATGCAGTTAGGCAAGACTCAATTGAACTATTTTGAGAGTGCAAATCTCCCGAGTTTGTCCAACTCCCTCGTGGAACAGATTCAACTCGACATTTCAGGTGCTGAAATTTTGGCAGCCCTGAATACAATAGCAGGAGTGAAAACCTGTGGCAATGATGGGTTGGCCATAGAATTTTATAAGCATTCGCTAAGGGATTGATCCCCTTCTTGACAAAGCTTTTTAATTATAAAAAGACTGGTGTTGCTGTCCCCTCAATCTTTAAAGAAGCTATTATCATTAGCTTTCTGGAAAAGGGGAAGAATCCCAAGGACGTCAACTCCTTTAGACCAATTAGCCTTCTTAATGCCGACTACATCATTTTAATGACATTTTGGGATCAGCGTGTTACTCCCCTAGCACAGGAAGTGATCCACAGAGACCAGTCTGGATTTGTCGCCGGGAGGTCGATGTCCTCAAATACAGGGATTTTAAAACAGGCTCTCGACTTTTTTAATAATAATTGTACTCATGCACTCATTATGATGGTAGACGCCGAAAAGGCGCTTGACCAGGTTAATTGGGACGGCCTTTGTTATGGTCTGGGCATGTTCAGTGTCCACCTCCGTGTCATAAAAATGTTTAGGAATATCTACCAGGGGGACCAGGCTCAGGTGGTGATAAATGCTAATCGTGCTGGGATAGTAAATATCAACCATGGGACTAGAAAAGGGTGTCCGCTGTCACCCCTATTGTTTACTTTCTTTATCGAACCCATGGCTATAAAATCCGCAACAACGACGTAATTAAAGTGCCAATTATGGGAATGGCAAAATTAAAGCTGTTTGCGGACGATATTATTCTATATCTCAGTCCCGAGAGCCAGAAATTAGATCAGTTCCTAACAGAATTTAGTCAATTTGAATCAATGAAGGGATATAAAATAAATCAAAACAAAACAGAGATTCTAACTTTAACCCCTTCGCTGATAGGCCTTTTACCCCCCTATGCTAAGCCTTTTTTTGGCCATTTGGGGTAGTTTGCGGTTAGGCCCCTGTAACCTTTTGACCACATAAGGTCCCCACGCCAAATTTGCGTCCTTTCCTTCCAACATCAACGGGATTCTAAATGCACCCAGGGTTTGTGGATTCCCCTGAAGGGGAACAAGAAATTAGCCAAAATACAGCTATTTTTGTTTTTTTGGGTTAAAATGGGAAAAAAGTGCTACAAATGAAAGCGTCTGTTTTTGTCCTTGCAAAGGGTTTATGGGGCTGAAATCACCATTTTCCCAGCTTTTAGGGACTGACTGACTTTTGTCAGAAAATCAACATTTTTTACACAGGTTTCTCATTTTACTGGGAAGCCTATTTTTTCTATTTTTTGTGCTTTCAGTTAATGGTAGAAATGGTTATAAAAGCAATAATGGATCCTTGCAAAGCTATACATGTCAGAAAATTAGATAAACTTCTGAATTCAGCAAGGGGTCATTTGTGTAAATCCTTCAAGGTTTCTTTATAGAAACTAACAGTTGAATATTGGAAATATTGAAGATTAGTTGAAAAAATCAGTCATTTGAGCCAATGTTTTCACCTGTAACTTCTTCTAATTGTGACAGCTGTTTGAAAGCAAAATAGCGTTACATCCAAAGAACCTTTCTGGTTGTGAGGATATATAGGACTTGTAGGTTCACCAAGAACCCGACAAACCCAGAGCCAATAACTGAGCAGTGTCTAGCAATGTTTTTATTATTATGTACCGGGTATATAGCAATTAATTTGGGAAAATATATACATGGAAAATTGGTACGAAAGACACCTATTTATTTCTGGAATTGGAACAAAATATAGAGTTTAGAAACAGTAGATATTTGCACATTTCCGAAATTGTAGCATGAGAATTATAGGTCATTTTTCAAAATGACTTCTTTTTTACACATTGTCTTTCATTTGGAAGGCAGAAATGCATCAGAAGACAATAGGTAATAACAGTTGCTCCACAATTCTGTGTTACCCTAAATATCCCAATACAAATGGTACCTCACTTGTGTGGGTAGACCTAGTGCCCGTGACAGGAAACGGCTCAAAATGCAACATGGACACACTTTATTTTAACAATGAAAACTGACCCTTCCTTTGCAAAATGCTTAGCAGTAGATTTTGAGCCCTAGCTCTGCCGGCACCTAGAGAAACCTAGCACACCTATACATTTTTTAAAACTAGACATCCAGGGTAATCCAGGATGGGGTGACTTTATTGGCTCTCACCAGGTTCTATTACCCAAAATCACTTGCAAACCTAAAAAGTTGTCATAAAAACCACATTTTCCTCACATTTCTGTGGTGGACAGTTCTGGAATCTGCGTGGATGCACCAAATTCCTCCCACCCCGCATTCCCCAAAGTCTTCCGAGAATAATGGTGCTTCACCTGTATGGGTAGACCTAGTGCCCAAGAGAGGAAATGGCCCAAAACGCAACGTGGACACACCACATTTTCACAGTGAAAACTGATCCTTTTTTTGCAAAGTGCCTAGCTGTAGATTTTGAACCCTAGCTCTGCCGGCACCTAGGGAAACCTAGCATACCTATACATTTTTAAAACCTAGACACCCAGGGAATCCAGGATGGGGTGACTTGACTGGCACTCACCAGGTTCTGTTACCCAGAATTCCTGGCAAACCTAAGAAATTGTCCAAAAGAACACATTTTCCTCCGATGTCCATGGTGGAGAGATCTGGAATCTGCGTGGATCCACAAAAATTCCCCAAAGTCTTCAGAGAACAATGGTACCGCACTTCTGTGGGTAGGTCTATTGCCTGCAACAGGAAATGGCCCAAAACGCAACATGGACACACCACATTTTCACAGTGAAAACTGACCCTTTTTCTGCAAAGTGTCTAGCTGTAGCTTTTGAACCCTAGCTCTACCGGCACCTACGGAACCCTAACAAAACCTACACATTTTTTAAAACTAGACAACCAGGGAAATACATAATGGAGTGAGTGGACTAGCTCTCATTAGGTTCTGTTACCCAGAATCCCTTGCAAACCTAAACGTTTGTTAAAAAGAACACATTTTTTTGCACATTTCTGCGGTGGAAAGTTCTGGAATCTGCGTGGATCCACAAAATTACACCCACCCCGCGTTCCCCAAAGTCTCCCGAAAAAAATAGTACCTCGCTGGTGTCGGTAGACCTAGTGCCCGCGACAGGAAACAGCCAAAATGCAATGTGGACACTTTTTGCACAGTGCCTAGCTGTAGATTTTGAACCCTAGCTCTGCTGGCACCTAGGGAAACCTAGCAAACCTATACATTTTTAAAAACTAGACACCCAGTAAAATCCAGGATGGGGTGACTTGACTGGCTCTCACCAGTTTCTGTTACCCAGAATCCCTTTCAAACCTCAAAATGTGTCAAAAAACACATTTCCCTCAATTTTTGTGGTGGAAAGTTGTGGAATCTGTGTGAATCCACAAATTTTCACCTTCCCCAAAAGTTTTCTGAGAAAAATGGTACCTCACTTGTGTGGGTGGGTAAAGTACCTGCGACAGGCAATGGCCCAAAACCTATTGAGGCGACAGCAAAATTACCTATCACAAACCAACCAGGATTTGCAAGGGGGTCCCATTAGTTTTTGGCCCCGGTCTCGGCGGGCATCTAGGGAAACCTACCTAACCAACACATTTCGGAAAACTAGACACCTGGGGAGTCCAGCGAGAAATGGCTTGCATGGGTCTCCCAACATTTTCCTACCCAGAATCCCCTGCAAATCTCACATTTAGCTGAAAAAAAACACTTTTTATCAAATTTCTGTGTGTGAAAGTTCTGGAATCTGCATGGATCCACACATTTCCTCCCACCCAGCATTCCCCCAGGTCTCCCGATAAAAATGGTACCTCACTCACCTGGATGGGTCAAGTACTAGCGACAGGCAAGGGCCCAAAACCTATTGAGCCAACTTAAAAATGACCTATCACAAAACAGCCTGGTTTTGTAATGGGGGTCCCGTGAGTTTTTAGTCCCAGGCTCGGCGACCATCTAGGGAAACCTACCAAACTTTTCTGAAAACTAGACACCCGGGGGAGTCCAGCGAGGTATGGCTTGCATGCGTCCCCAAACATTTTCCTACCCAGAATCCCCTGCAAACCTCACATTTTGTAGAAAAAAACAAATTTTTCTTACCACCCGGCGGTCCCCCAGGTCTCCCAATAAAAATAGTACCTCAGTTGTGCAGGTAGACATAGTGGCTGCAACAGAAATGCCCCAAATCGTACTATGGAGACTTCAAAATTACCTATAACAAAACTACCTGGTTTTGGGGGGGCACCTTGTTTTTTGGCCCCGGGCTCGCCGCCATCTTGGGAAACCTACCAAACCCACACATTTCTGAAAACTAGACACCCTGGGAGTCTAATGAGGTGTGGCTTGCATGGATCCCCCAACATTTCCCTACCCAGAATCCCCCTCATACCTCAAATTTAGCTGAAAAAGGCACTTTTTCCATACATTTTTGTGTGAGTTTACCGTGCGGGCACAAATGTCCTACCACCCAGCCTTTCCCTTGTTCTCTCAAATGAAATGATACCTCACTTGTGTGGGTGTCCAAAGCAGAATTGGCTAAAATTGATTTTTTCTAAAAATGTAGCGCTTAGAATTCTAGGTGCTAAACCCTTAAACCCTATGTTTTGGCTCTTGCCAATCTCATCAGATTCTTCATTTAAATCTAGATTCTCGAATTCTTCAAGAACCACATAAGTCCATTCAGGTCCTTTGAATTTGCAATTCAGAACCTTTAGTCTTGGACTTCTTCGTAAATTTCTAGTAAGTGACTGCTCAGTCTGAGTTTGGCTAGTAACCTCATTCACTTGTTCTGGATCTTCATTTGTTTTTCTCAGGCGATGTTTCAATCTTTTGACTCCCCCAGACCAATTATCACCTTTTCAGACCTGTTTAAACTGTACTGCACTTGCACCTTTTTCGTCTCTTTCATG
Source organism: Lissotriton helveticus (assembly GCF_964261635.1). Classification (NCBI taxonomy): domain Eukaryota; kingdom Metazoa; phylum Chordata; class Amphibia; order Caudata; family Salamandridae; genus Lissotriton; species Lissotriton helveticus. Next base: position 282,569,137 of record NC_136068.1, on the reverse strand, counting down.
AGCTCTCTTATTCTCGTTACGTTGTGGCACAACCTGGTTTTCTTCGATTTCTGAGTTACTCTCTACTTTATCCTTGTTCAGGACTTGTCTGTGTGGCCTTTTCTGCCTGAACTCATTCTCCTTTTTCTAACTGGTTCTGTTCGGGTACTTTCTGTGGGACTTGGCCCTTTTCCCAGAAATGTTTCGCTTTTTATTCCTTTAATTTAGGGTGCCCCCTATTGTAACAAAAGTGAATAGGCCTTGTGTAGTGGAGATGCCCTGCGTAATGTTAAACTAATGTTAAGGTGCAGGTGCCCTCTTCCCCTAACATGGCTGCCCCTGACCCCTGCTACTGCAGCGTGGTCCTTTCAGGCGCATTCTAGTGTCTAGGAGCTGCTGGAACCCTCAAACAATGTATCAATACTAGCCTGCCAGCCTGCCCATAGCCAGAATGGTGGAACCTCCTAGCACCTCCTGGAACCTTCTGGAACAGGTGAGGTGACACCAACTGCCACTGCCAACTGTCAACTGGCACTATATAAGGAAAGGGAGGGAAACTTTCCTGTCAGATTGAGGGAGCACAGACCTGGGGAAGAACCTACGCAGGAGTTTTAGACAGTGGGGCCTAGGCAGGGACCTATGACACTGGGAGTGACAGGGCTAAGGTGCTGCCTTCCAAGTGTTGAGGAATCCTGAACTTACCCTCTGATCTGGCCCGGCGGGAGGGGAACCCAGAGTCCACCTGAGGAGACCGGCTGAGGAGATTGGATATCGGCCATCAAATCAACCCTTCCTTCAAGGAAACAAGAAACTGCTATTTACAAGGGCGCAAGAACCTCTAAGCGCCAAGAGGAAACTTTTCTGCCCACAGGACTATTGAGGAAGCAACCAGGTATTGGTGCTGAGACACCCCCCTGCGCTCCCTGACGCCACCTGGGTCCCCTTTGTTGATCTACCACTGTTGTGTGGCCTGTCCTGCTGGAACTGAGACCTACTTCCAACTTAGATAAACTGCCTGCTGTCTAAGCGCCCTCTTTCCCTAACACTAGCACCCTGAGCTACCTGAAATGCTGTAGCCTGCTGACTGCCCAGCGCTGCAACCTGACAGAGCTGTTTTCAATAGCGTTGTGTCCTGTGAAGAGCTGTATCCTGCATTTTCCCTCCTGGGCGCTATACTTCTCCAGCACCCCTCTACCTGCTATCGGGTTGTGACGAAGACGCGCTACCGGCGACACTCACCGCTGCAGCCCGGAAGGCTCCTTGACCCCTGCTCCTGCCGTGTTCTTAACCCCCTCGGCGGCCGCCGGGACCAGGAGAGGGCCGCCGCATCGTGTCCAGAGGCCGAGGCCCGGCGAAGCCGAGTCTCGTGCCCGCGGCTCCAGAGCCGTCAACTGTGCCCCCGTGGCGGCCCTCGGTGTCAGGAGAGGGCCGCCGGAATCTTCAAAAGGCCGCATTAGGCCTCACTAGGCCCACCGAAGCCTTAACCCCGCATCACGTGACGGGGGTGCGCCGTGTCATCGGCCGCATCCCCGCCCCTTGCCGCGCAGCCATTGGCTGCCAGTGAAACACCCCCTGAGAGGGCCGAGCAGAGAACCGGAAATGCCCTCGGACCGGAGGGAGGCCCGGGAAGAGCGCCGTAGCAGCGCGGGCCTCCCCTGACCGACCCACCATACCCGGGACTTGTCTATCATCAGCGCGAAGCCTCCTCTACTGCATCGGAGGCTCCGCAATAGCCCTACCATCACCGGCTCTGCAGAAGGGGACTGCATCCTGGAGCGGGGTGGGCTCCGAGGAGAGCCGAGCACCGCCCCCCTGAAATTCTACGGAAACCTCCGCAAAGGCTCCCCGAGGAGCCGAAGAGTAAGGTAACTTCCGTAGTGGGGGGTTGGAGGGACTGAGACCGCCCCCCCTCCTGGAGAAACTGTAGTTGGGCCCTGTTGGCCCTGATTAGGCCCATAAAAGCACCTGAACTAGGCCTGGCCCTATTTAAGAATTAACCCCTGGCTAAAGGTCTGTTATGGCCCTGGTGATTCTTGCCCACTGAGAAGGGTTAATAAGTTAAGGTACTGCTGGGCCACTAAGGTTAACCCCTGCCTGGGAGTAAAGTTAAGTGCTCATTTTGGGCCTTATACCGGGTTAGTGCTGGCTAATGCAATGGTTATGTTTGATGCCAGGTTTATTCTTGATGCAATATCTCCTTGCTGCAATGGTTAGTTCTGATGTAATGTTTATTCCTGATGAATTGGTTATTGATGCTATATGGATTAACCCCTTCAGCGCTCATGACAAAGCCAGCTCGTCATGGGCGTTACCTGCGCTACGCGCATGAGGAGCTGGCTTTGTCACGTAACGCGGGTTTTTCAAATTTTCAGCGCGCAGTGGGAAAACCGCTAGCCCGCATGCGGTTAATAACTTACTCCCTTTGCTCACATAATGAAATGTTGACCCCTAGTAAAATGCAAAGGTTATCCTGGCCTAAGGAAATGTGGGTTTTTGCATACTGACATGTTGCCTGATCTTTAAGGGAGTGTTTTCTACTCCTGCCTGATGTCAGGGTTTCTGAAACACCTACATCTATATAATGAAAGGTGTCTGCTGGATAATGAAACGGTTATTCATGCTTGACGGAGATAATGCAATGTCCAGATCTGCATCAGGAAATGGGGGATCTGCCTGATCATTTATAGAAAGCTCATTCCTGTTCAAGGAAATGTTCCTATCTATATAAGGAAAGGTTTTACATGCGTAAGCTAAGTCCTCAAAGCTCAGGCTTGCCTGTTGAAATGTTTAGTCCTGCATAGGGGTCTGATACTGTTTCCATAAAGGTGGCCTGATCCTTGATGAAATGTTCTAACTTCTGCATAAGGAACTGTTTATTTCTATCTGAAGAAAGGCTACCCTGGTTAAAGAAAAGGGTTTACTCTTACCTAATGAAATGAGTAATTTTGGCCTACAGGAAGGTAAACAACTAATGAAATGTATAGTCCCAATCTAGGAAATGCTCATTCCTGCTGGGAGTGATTCTTAAAATGGTTAATCCTGCACAAAGGGATTTTTATTCTTAATGAAATGTTTTCTCCCGTTTAGTGCCGCATTTATTGGAAGCCTACAGTTATTTATTAACAGGTTTACTGCTGTGAAACGCTCACCCTTGCTTGGTGAGAAGTGGGTAAAATGCCTACAGAACTAATAAGAAGCAATGTCATTTAGTTGCCTTTGTAATGTAATCCTTACAGGTACTGACAAGGAGCAAGGCTGAGGTCAGGCCTGTGGTTATCTATTACTTAAGATTATCTAATATTTAATATTTATCTTATATTGAATATTTATTCATCTAGTATTCATTGCCAAGTGTTGAAACATAAGAATTTTGAAGAAAAACTAATAGGCTAATAATACTGTGAATTCTTGATTACCCTGATCCTGCTCTATATAAAAGTTACTTGCTTTTTATACAAGTTCACTGGAGTGGCGTCAGTCATTGCGTGCCCATTTTACTGTCTCAGTGGTTGTGTGTGCTGTATGGTCACTTTACACGTAAGCTTTCGGATGCCTTCCCGCTCCTGTCATGCTACCCTCGGGGAGCTGGTGACCCCAGTTCCAACACTTTCTTAATCTGTTTTGCTTCTTCCCAAACTTGTTCTTCTTTTCCTGTCTGGTCCTGTTCAGGTCTTACCACAATTTGGCCTTCTGTCGCCTGAACGTGTTCTTCTATGCCTGATTGTCCCAGCTCAGGTTCTTCAACTGGTTGGTGTATCTGAGTTTGTTCTTCTGTCCCTTTCTAGTCCTGCTCAGGATCGCTACTTTCTTGGCCTTCTTTTTCCTGAGCGTGTTCTTCTATACCTAACTGGTCCTCTCTAATCTTCTGCTCTTCTAGTCTTGTTCTGCTCCTTGTTTTGATAAACACTTTCGGTATGTCGACCACTGGTATTCAGTCCTCCTGACTTATGCTCAGTTGCTCTCTGTTAGTTTCCCTTGAATCTTGTGCAACAGATTCTTCAAATGTACAACCTTCAGCTGCCCCAACTTTTTGAGTTAATTGTGGTCCTTCTTCATCAGGAGCTGGCACCATTTTGGTATGACTGGCATGAATCCAGTTTAGTACACCTGCACACTTCACTACTGTGGTGGTGACTAATATGACTTGCTTTGGTTTGTCCCACCTGGGTGCCAGGCACGACTCTCGAGTGTGATTCTTTACTACCACCCAATCTCCTGGATTCAAATCATGGACTTGATCCGGCTGCCTGGTCACTGCGTCTTCTCCATCCCGGTGAGAGACAGAACGCACTGGGTCAGCCAACCTTTTGTAATAGTCCAATACTAGATCATCAGATATATTTAGCATTTTATGTCCTGGTATATTTGCTTTTCTCGTTGCTCTACCCATGATAATCTCATGGGGACTCAGACCTGTGTTTCTGTCAGGGATACTTCTGAGCACCCTTAGTACAAGAGGCAATGCATCTGGCCAACTCATTGAGGTGGATGCACACACCTTGGCCAGTCTCGATTTGATTGTGCCATTCAATTTTTCTACCACTCCAGAAGCCTCTGGGCGATATGCACAGTGCAGTTTTTGTTCAATGTTGAATGATTCACAGATGATTCAAATTATTTCATTATTAAAATGATATCCTCCATCTGAGTCCAAAGTTACAGGAAAACCACAGAGTGGAATTAGTTCCCTCAACAACAAATTTGCAACTGTCATATTGTCATTTCTCCTGGTAGGGTATGCTTCCACCTATTTTGAGAACAAACCTACTATCACAAGGATGTATTTCATTCCTCTACATGATGATAATGTAATGAAGTCCTTCTGCTTTTCTAATCTTTCCCCAACTGACCACGGTCTTTCTGCCTGGATTTATTTGCTGACAAGTTAAGCATTGCTGACAAAGACTCTATGTGACTACCCTGAACCTTGGATTGTACCAATCTTGTCTGAATAGTCGCATCCTTGCATCCCTGCCTACATGTGTGTCTCCATGGTACATTCTTGCCATTTGTGAGAGCAAACAACCTGGCATGACTGGTCTGCCATCATGGTATACCCACATTTCATCTTCTGCCCTCTTTTCACAACCTTGTTTTATCCAGCTTTCCCTTTCACTTTCGTCCACCTCATCCTGCAACTGTTTCAACTCTTCCCATGATTCCATAACCAAAAATGACATAAGTTGGCAGATGAATCCACTTGTTTCAATTTTTCTGTTTATTGACATGCTGTTCTTAGCACAATATTGAGCAACCTGGTCAGCATATTTATTACCAGCTGTCACATGATCATTACCTGACTGGTGAGCAGCATATTTAACCACTGCTATTTCTTTTGGCCGTTGTATTGCTTCCAATAGTTCTTTTACAAATTTCCCATTTCTTATAGGTGATCCTGGTGAAGTCATAAATCCCCTCTGCAGGCAAAGTTGGCCAAAGTCATGCACAACCCCGTAACCATATTGGCTATTAGTGAATATGGTTACTCTCTAATTGTTCGAAATTGTGCATGCTTTAATTAAAGCTATCAATTCGGCTACTTGTGCAGACTTTACTCCAGGTAAATAGGATGCTTCAACAACTCCAGTCAATTTGCATACAGCATAAGCTGCACTCAATCCACCTTCCTCACGCCTAAGGCCTGAACCATCAACAAATAGTTCATGGTCATGTTCTTTCAGGGGCTCTTCCTGTATATCAGGTTGGTGCTTAGTGCACATCTCGGTCACATCTAAGCAATTATGTTCTACCTCATCCCTCACTTCTTCACATCTTGAGTCTGGCAATAGTGTAGCTGGGTTAACCATGGTACCCCGAATAACATTAACATTTTCTGCTCCCAGAATTATTCTTTCCTTCTTAGTCATCCGACTAGGGGTAAGATGCTGTGTTCGAGTTCTTGTTAATAGAATCTCGACTGAATGTGAAACATACACTTTTACTGGATGTCTCATTACAATTGACTCACTTTGTTCTATGCTCATACAAGTAGCAGCTACTGCTTTTAAGCAGCCAGGTAATGCTGAAGATGTATAACAAGGAAATATAGTACTTCGGTGCCTTGTTTAGCTAACATTATTTTGTATATCATGTCTTTATCTGGGATCTGGATAGCAAAACCATCCAGTGTGCAGTTGTTGGACCTGCGATAGGCAAGCCCAGCACAAAGGGGGGTAGCTTGGCTTGAGTGACAAGGCGGTAGAAGGCTGTTGTGTTAAGCCGGCTATGACCAAATATTAACTCCCTGCACACCACACAAAAAGACGGACACCACACCACTGTTATAGAAAAATACGTTTCGTTTATGTAAAAGTTCTCTGGGTTTGAAGGAAGTTCACTTAGGTAATCACATTCACATTTCTTACATGGGTTTGATTAGCTGTGTACTGGTTTCTCAGGAATAAATAGTTGGACTCTAATAAATAAATATACTGGATAAATATCAGGATTCAATACATTAGAATAAATATCAGCAATGACTGGAATAAATATCAGCAATGACTGGAATAAATATCAGCAATGACTGGAATAAATATCAGCAATGACTGGAATGAATATCAGCAATGACTGGAATAAATATCAGCAATGACTGGAATAAATATCAGCAATGACTGGAATAAATATCAGCAATGACTGGACAGTTTCCTAGCAGGTTAGATACTGATCGTTTCACATAAATATCACAGGGTCATTCTGGTATCGCTGCCACCAATTAATCACTTTCAGGGTAAACACATTACGTTTGTCATTCAATGCGGAATGCGTGCTCTTACAGTTTTTGAAGTGTTCACGGGTTCGGGCTCTCTGGCACAAGATACGCGTGATAATCCCTTAGTTGCACTCACAACTCATTGCGCGTATATCTGGAAGATAAAGGCATAAAATGACTACGGCAATTACACTCCGCGGCCAGCCGGTTCAATGCTACTGCTGCCGGAGGAGTCTGTGCGCTTCTGTCAGCGCAGGCAGGGTTTCCGAAGGCGGCTCCAGTTCACGAGTCTTGGGACCGTCGAACGGGCTGCCGGAGGGGCCAAAACACCTGCGCGCACAGTTCAAAATGAGACCGCATCATAGTTCCACAACAACGCGGCAACTTCAGGGGTAGAGACGGCCCACCTCACTTCGGCGGCGCCCGTAAGCGCTCCAGTCAGTATGGCACTTCTCCCAAGGGCGAAGGGGGGTTCCAGGGGCTCCGCGATCCTCCCTCCGAGCTCACTAACGGGGGGGTTCCCGCCCACACACCAGCTCCCAAGTCACTCGGGCAGGGCAGAGATAGTAATCTCGCCCAAATGAAGGCCAGCCTTTCCCCGCCCCAGCGCAGCACCTCACCTTCTATCCACAAACAGCGCGTCGACGGCGGTGGGTTCGGAGACGTCCGAACGCCCGCCAGGAGGCACTTAAGTTGAAGGTGGTACTTTTAAGAGTTGCAGTTGCGATCTCACCACTGGGGGGCGGGGAGGCTCTAACTATGGCCAAAGTCTTCGAGGGGCAATTGGGCACTCGCTGACCAGGCGCTGAAGGCTAGAGGTCACTGCTCACGCTTCTGACTGGAACGCCAGTCAGGGTCCACGCCAGCAACCTCTGCTGCTCTTCTGCCTGTGCTATCAGCTGCCTCAGGGGGTTAACAGGGCAGGTGTCAATCTGGGGTCAAGTCCTCTTCTTCTGGTGTTTTTTGATCATTCTCTTTTTATGGCCGCCAGGGACTGGGCCTTTTATAGCCCGTGCCCTAGGATGCCAGCACGAGCCAGAAGGTTCTAGAACCTTCCCTGGCTATATCAATGACATGGCCCTTTCAAGGTATCTTTTTGGTCATTAGGAGCCACCGTACTGGGCTTCCTAAGGCAGCCATTTTGTGTACTTGTAACTCCTGAGGGGATTCCTGTCAGGTTTGCAGGTTACACAAAGTGCGCCAAAACCTTCAAAGGGTCAGAGGTCAGAGGGGCTCCAATGGGAGTCACTCTCATAAGGGACAATGGTGTCCACCATTTTAGGGTTGACAACCCCAGTTGGTTATGCCACTGGTTCCGTCAGGCGCCTTGTACATAGGTGCCAGGAACTTGGTGAGCAACTGGGCATCAAAGAGCATCTAGCCCCATGGGACAACACACAAAAAGGTCCTGGTAGACAAAGAAAAAGCGACAAATTTTAGGAGGCACGGGGGAACAAAATAAATCATAGTGTGAGGGGACTCTCAGAAGCAGACAGGTCTAACACGCGTCCCCCCCAGCTGAAAGTGGGGAGAGCTACCCAACCCCTTGGGAGTTCTCAACACTAAGGCGGAAATACCTGGAGAGACCGTCTGCATTGGCGTGGTCAGCTCCGGGCCGATGTTCCACCCGAAAGTCCATTCCCTGTAGGGAGATAGACCACCTCAACAGTTTTGGGTTTTCCCCCTTCATCTGCATGAGCCAACGAAGGGGTCGGTGGTCTGTCTGAACCAGGAAGTGCGAACCAAACAGGTATGGTCGCAGCTTCTTCAGTGCCCAGACCACCGCAAAGGCTTCCCGCTCAATGGTACTCCATCTCTGTTCCCGGGGAAGTAGTCTCCGTGACAGGAAGACCACGGGTTGATCCAGACCCTCTTCATTGAGTTGCGATAGCACCGCCCCAATGCCAATGTCGGATGCGTCTGTCTGGACAATGAATTCCTTTGAGAAATCTGGAGCCTTCAAAATTGGAGCGTTGCACAATGCTTGTTTCAGGGTGTCGAAGGCTCGTTGGCAAGCCTTGGTCCAGATGACTCTCCTGGGTTGCTTCTTGGCCGTGAGTTCAGTAAGGGGAGCCACGATAGTGCCATACCCCTTCACGAACCGTCTGTAGTAACCTGTGAGGCCCAGGAAGGCTCGGACCTCAGTCTGGGTCTTGGGGGGTTCCCAGGCCACGATTGCCTCAATCTTTGCCTGAAGGGGTTGCACCGTTCCCCGGCCCACCAAGTGACCTAAGTACACCACCGACCCCTGCCCAATCTGACACTTGCTGGCCTTGATCGTCAGACCAGCTTGTTCCAGGGCCTGGAGAACATCTTGCAGGTGCTGCAAGTGATCCTCCCACCTGCTACTGAAGACGGCAATGTCGTCCAGGTAAGCAGCAGAGAAGGATTCCTTCCCAGTGAGGATCGTGTTCACCAGTCGCTGGAATGTTGCAGGAGCGTTCTTGAGCCCAAAGGGCATCACACAGAACTGGTAGTGTCCATCAGGTGTTGAGAAGGCTGACCTTTCCTTTGCTCCATCAGTCATGGGAATCTGCCAGTACCCTGCTGTGAGGTCAATGGTACTCAGATATTGGGCAGCTCCCAACCGGTCAATTAGTTCATCCGCCCGAGGGATCGGATGAGCATCGGTCTTCGTGACCGAATTGAGTCCTCGATAGTCCACGCAGAATCGCAATTCTGGCGTGGTGCCAGGTGGTGCAGCTTTGGGAACTAAAACCACCGGGCTAGACCAAGGGCTATTCGAAGGTTCAATGACTCCGAGCTCCAGCATCTTAGCTACTTCGCTTCGGATGCTGGCCTTCACCTTGTCCGACAGCCGGTAAGACTTAGACTTCACAGGTGGGCTATCACCGGTGTCCATGTCATGAACACACAGATGGGTCTTACCCGGGACAAGGGAGAACAGAGGAGAGAAAGACCCCAAGACCTGGCGACATTCCTCCTGCTGCTCCAGAGTTAGGGATGGTGAGAGTTTCACTCCCCCCACTGACCCATCCTTCTCTTGAGACACAAACAGGTCGGGGAGAGGCTCAGTGTCCTCTTCCTCCGATCCATCAGTCACCATGATTAACATGACTTCGGGCCTCTCATAGTGGGGCTTGAGGCGATTGGCATGCAGCACCCTATGGGGATGCCGTCGGGTCTTGACGTCCACCAGGTAGGTAGACTTGCCCATCTTTTCCAATACCTCATAGGGGCCTGTCCAACGGTCCTGAAGAGCGCTCAGCTCTCCCGGCTCCATCACCCACACCTTCTGTCCAGGCTCCAGCTCCACTGGGTGAGCGTTGTGGTCGTACCACGCTTTCATCACTGCCTGGCTGGCTTCCAAGTTGTCAGAAGCTTGCTTCCACAACTTAGCCATTTGGCTCCGGAAGGCCAGCATGTAGCTCACCACATCCTGGGGAACTTTCCGGGGAGACTTTTCCCAGGAGTCCCTCACCAGGCTGAGAGGTCCACGTACAGGGTGCCCGTACAAAAGCTCGAAGGGGCTGAAGCCCACTCCCTTCTGCGGCACTTCCCTGTAAGAAAAAAGTAAACAGGGTAGGAGGACGTCCCATTTCCTCCGCAGGCTTTCGGGTAGACTTCTGATCATACCCTTCAACGTCTTGTTGAATCTTTCCACAAGGCCATTGGCCTGTGGGTGATAAGGAGTGGTGAACCGGTAGGTCACTCCACACTCCTTCCACATTGCCCGCATGTATGCTGACATGAAGTTGGTCCCCCTATCAGACACAACTTCCTTGGGGAAACCCACTCGGGTAAAGATCCCCATCAGGGCCTTTGCCACCACCGGTGCAGTGATGGTTCTCAGAGGAATTGCCTCTGGATATCTTGTGGCATGATCCACCAGTACCAGGATAAACCTGTGACCGGAGGTTGTCGGTGGATCTAGGGGCCCAGCAATGTCGATGCCCACCCTTTCAAAGGGGGTGCCAACGACGGGAAGTGGTTCCAGGGGAGCTTTCAGCTTCATCCCTGTTTTCCCACTGGCTTGGCATGACACACACGACCGACAGTATGCGTCGGACGCCACCCTCATTCGAGGCCAATAAAAGTGGGGGACAAGCCTGGCAAAGGTCTTGTCCTGACCCAAGTGTCCTGCCAAGGGAATCTCATGAACCAACTCTAACAGGAAGGCTCGGTAACACTGTGGGACTACCAGGGCCCGTGACAATCCGTGCACTGGCGCCCTGGGTTCACTGTAGAGAAGGCCATCCTCCCAGTAAACATGATAGTTCCCAGACTCGTTACCCGCTGCTTGGGCTTCAGCCTGTTGCCTCAGACCCTTGAGGGAGGGACATTCCCTTTGTCCCTTGCTCAGTTCCTCCCTGGATGGACCTCCCTCCACTCGCCAATCAGCGGGGATAGGTAAGTTCTCCAACGGAACCATGTCCTCCGTGGACTCCGGGTCCACCTCCGCAGGTGGCCTATCCGCCTCACGGGGCACGGACGTCGAGGCAGGCTCCTTCTGTCCTCGACATGCTCCCTCATCAGCAGCTACGGGGTGGGCCATTGTTCCAGACTCCGACTTCTGCGACTTCTCCTCTCGAGCAGTCGCCGACCTGGTACTCACACAGGCCCAATCAGGTGTACCCAGCATCTCAGAATGAGTCCGGTATTCCACCTCCTTCCAAGCATTGTGCTCCATATCATTGCCCAGCAAACAATCGACTGGCACGGCGGGGCTTACGGCGACTCGAAGTGGACCTGCAACCCCTCCCCACTCAAAGGGAACCTCGGCCACAGGATAGTGACCCATTCTGCCGTCAGCCATTGCGGCTGGATGAAGTACGCCTGGCATCACCTGCTCCGAGGACACCAGATGACTCCTTACCATAGTCATACTGGCTCCTGTATCTCTCAGAGCTTCCCCTCTATGGCCATTGATGGTGATCCACTGCCCATACTTGGTAGTATTCGCGGGCACCTGGATCTTTGGAACCATCTCCCGATCACCCAGGGACACTAAGGTGACTCCCGCCCACTCCCTTCCCTTACTTAAGGACATCTCCTCCCCGAGCGCTACACTAGCGACTCCCGGGGCCTTTCCTCCAGTGGGAGGGGGTGGTCTCTTTGGGCATTTCGGGTCTCCTTTGTAATGTCCAATACCACCGCACTCAAAGCAATGGACAACCCTTGGCTGCTGACTCTGGCCAGGGTTCGGGTTCTTCTGCGGGTTAGCCTTAGAGTTGGAAAAGGTGTTTTTCCCCTTGAAGTTATTTTGGGGACCTTTGGAGAACTCTTTCTTATTATCTCCCCCCTCTTTCCTCTGGGGAGCGCCCTGTCCGGACTTCTGAGAATCTCCTCCAGTCCCCTTCGTGGACACTCGGGTACTCGCCCAAATGTCCGCCTCCTCAGCAAGCTTACGGGGGCAAGTAAGTTTGCTGTCTACCAGGTGTTGCCTCAGCTCGGGAAGACATTTCTCGAGTAGATGCTCCTTGAGGATTAAGTCATACAACCCTTGATAGTCCTCCACCTCACTACCTTGGACCCACCCTTCCAGGGCTTTCTTGGCAAAATCCAGGAAGTCAACCCAATTTTGTGAGCTCAGCTTGTGGCTGCCCCTAAACCTTTGCCGGTATTTCTCGGGGTTCAACCCAAACTTCCTGATGAGCGCCACCTTCATGGCGGGGTAATTAACCTGTTCCTCCCGGTCTAGGGCCAATAGGGCATCCCTACCTGTCGGAGGCATGTACCGGTATAATCCACCACCCCAATGCTTCTCATGGATCCCATGGGCTCTTAAGGAGACCTCATAGGCTGCCAGCCACTTGGCTATGTCGTCTCCAGCGGTATAACTGGCGACTACGTCCTTGGGTAAATGGGGCCTGGGCTCCCTGGCAAATTCCTTTGACTCGACACCCTTCGGAGTGATGTTAGAGGCCTGGAACTCGAGTTCTCGTAGCTTGAACTCGTGTTCCATCCTTTTCCTTTCCATCTCCAGCTTGGACTCATGTTCCAACCTCCTCCCCTCCCTCCGTTCTTCCAACTCCATTTTTGCTATTTCCCACCTTAACAGTCTTTCCTCTCTCCTGTCAGCTAACTCGGTTTCTGACAACCCTCTCGATGACACACTGCTGCCCTCCGCGAGGTTGCCTTGGGGCTGATTTCACATCTCACCCACCCCTGAGGGACATTCCGCAGTCCTATCAATGATAGTACCTCTGTCCGATTCCTCCTCTTCCACCGTTCCCTCCGTGTGTGCTTCCACCCATGCTCGCAGACTAGTACGGAACTCCTCTCTTTTGGCCCCTCGCCTGACAAACACTCCCCTCTCCTGACAGAAATCCTTGAGCTGGGCCACAGTATAGGTCTCCAGCTCTGACATTTCGAATTCCATCTTGTCAGTGAAAAGTGTGGACCACCACCCCGAAGTAGGTGACCAGGATAAGAACTTTGAGGGTCACTTCCACCCACCTCCAGGAAAGAATTTGGAAAAAGCAAAACGTTGAATTTGAGGGCCGCTAGGAGAAAACTCCGGGTGTATACCTGTGGTGCACACTGAATTATTATGTGGTTCAAAACAAGCACGGCTCGCAATCCCACCGCTGCCACCAATTTTATGTTGGACCTGCGATAGGCAAGCCCAGCACAAAGGGGGGTAGCTTGGCTTGAGTGACAAGGCGGTAGAAGGCTGTTGTGTTAAGCCGGCTATGACCAAATAATAACTCCCTGCACACCACACAAAAAGAAGGACACCACACCACTGTTATAGAAAAATACGTTTCGTTTATGTAAAAGTTCTCTGGGTTTGAAGGAAGTTCACTTAGGTAATCACATTCACATTTCTTACATGGGTTTGATTAGCTGTGTACTGGTTTCTCAGGAATAAATAGTTGGACTCTAATAAATAAATATACTGGATAAATATCAGGATTCAATACATTAGAATAAATATCAGCAATGACTGGAATAAATATCAGCAATGACTGGAATAAATATCAGCAATGACTGGAATATATATCAGCAATGACTGGAATAAATATCAGCAATGACTGGAATAAATATCAGCAATGACTGGAATGAATATCAGCAATGACTGGAATAAATATCAGCAATGACTGGAATAAATATCAGCAATGACTGGAATAAATATCAGCAATGACTGGACAGTTTCCTAGCAGGTTAGATACTGATCGTTTCACATAAATATCACAGGGTCATTCTGGTATCGCTGCCACCAATTAATCACTTTCAGGGTAAACACATTACGTTTGTCATTCAATGCGGAATGCGTGCTCTTACAGTTTTTTAAGTGTTCACGGGTTCGGGCCCTCTGGCACAAGATACGCGTGATAATCTCTTAGTTGCACTCACAACTCATTGCGCGTATATCTGGAAGATAAAGGTATAAAATGACTACGGCAATTACACTCCGCGGCCAGCCGGTTCAATGCTACTGCTGCCGGAGGAGTCTGTGCGCTTCTGTCAGCGCAGGCGGGGTTTCCGAAGGCGGCTCCAGTTCACGAGTCTTGAGACCGTCGAACGGGCTGCCGGAGGGGCCAAAACACCTGTGCGCACAGTTCAAAATGAGACCGCATCACAGTTCCACAACAACGCGGCAACTTCGGGGTAGAGACGGCCCACCTCACTTCGGCAGCGCCGGTAAGCGCTCCGGTCAGTATGGCACTTCTCCCAAGGGCGAAGGGGGGTTCCAGGGGCTCCGCGATCCTCCCTCCGAGCTCACTCACGGGGGGTTCCCGCCCACACACCAGCTCCCAAGTCACTCGGGCAGGGCAGAGACAGTAATCTCGCCCAAATGAAGGCCAGCCTTTCCCCGCCCCAGCGCAGCACCTCACCTTCTATCCACAAACAGCGCGTCGACGGCGGTGGGTTCGGAGACGTCCGAACGCCCGCCAGGAGGCACTTAAGTTGAAGGTGGCACTTTTAAGAGTTGCAGTTGCGATCTCACCACTGGGGGGCGGGGAGGCTCTAACTATGGCCAAAGTCTCTGAGGGGCAATTGGGCACTCGCTGACCAGGCGCTGAAGGCTAGAGGTCACTGCTCACGCTTCTGACTGGAACGCCAGTCAGGGTCCACGCCAGCAACCTCTGCTGCTCTTCTGCCTGCGCTATCAGCTGCCTCAGGGGGTTAACAGGGCAGGTGTCAATCTGGGGTCAAGTCCTCTTCTTCTGGTGTTTTTTGATCATTCTCTTTTTATGGCCGCCAGGGACTGGGCCTTTTATAGCCCGTGCCCTAGGATGCCAGCACGAGCCAGAAGGTTCTAGAACCTTCCCTGGCTATATCAATGACATGGCCCTTTCAAGGTATCTTTTTGGTCATTAGGAGCCACCGTACTGGGCTTCCTAAGGCAGCCATTTTGTGTACTTGTAACTCCTGAGGGGATTCCTGTCAGGTTTGCAGGTTACACAAAGTGCACCAAAACCTTCAAAGGGTCAGAGGTCAGAGGGGCTCCAATGGGAGTCACTCTCATAGGGGACAATGGTGTCCACCATTTTAGGGTTGACAACCCCAGTTGGTTATGCCACTGGTTCCGTCAGGCGCCTTGTACATAGGTGCCAGGAACTTGGTGAGCAACTGGGCATCAAAGAGCATCTAGCCCCATGGGACAACACACAAAAAGGTCCTGGTAGACAAAGAAAAAGCGACAAATTTTAGGAGGCACGGGGGAACAAAATAAATCATAGTGTGAGGGGACTCTCAGAAGCAGACAGGTCTAACAGCAGTATATTGTGCAATTCATCTTGCATAAAAGGTATCTACCTAATAAATTCACAGGACTAGAATCACAAACTACAAATGTATGCATATCTTTGAATGTTCCTATTCGCACCTCCATAGGTTTTGTAGGTGGGGTTCTAATCTGCTGGTTGGAAACTCCAACTACTTTGATTGCTTCACCCGAGAGGGGTAGGTTTGGGATGTCTGCTGTTCTCACAGTAGAACGGGTAGCACCAGTATCCAAAAGAAAAGTGATATCATTGCCTTCCACTTTCCCATTAATAAATGGACCTGACTGATCTACCGGCAAGGATGAGTCAAGTACGCATTCCTCTTCCTCCCCCCTCAGGCACCGTTATTGCATTAAAGTGTTTTATTCGTCCCTTTTCTGCAAACAATATAGTGAAACTACTGAATTTATCCAGCATCCGTACTGTACTGCGTCTGATTTACAAAAGTTTACAAAGGGGCAGGTGGCAACTGACACTTCTGATTAACTGCATGTTGCGGTTAATTCACAAACACCTCATTCTGCGTCTGTGGATTTAAATTTTGAGTTGAGCCATTATTATTCTGAATATTCTTACACTCGTTATTCCAATGTCAAAGCTTTCCGCATCCATGAAAAGGAAACCTTTTCTTTGCATCTTCTCTACTCATCCGTCCTTTCTGTGTACCACCACTTGCCACACTATCATTCTGATTCTGTTCCTTTCCTGGACCTTCCATTTCACCATTTAACTTATTTTCCTGCTATTCTACCAATTTTACTTGTGACCACATCATCTTCTCCTTTAATTTTTTAGATCTAGCCTCAATATCATCGCCACAATATTTGGCGTACTTCAATATTTCATCAATGCTTTTGCTCTGGCAGCAAAGTTTATGATGCTGAATCATTTGACTAATCTCAGGTTTCAAACTATAAACAAATCGATACACACAATGTCCCATATCCTTGTCTCCAATGTTCTCAAATCCACTGTACTGCTTAAACATATGCAACAATAGTTCATAATAAGCATGAACAGATTCATTTGACTCTTACGTCGTTCTATCTATCGTTACCCAATCTGTTTCTTTTGGTGGAATTTTCCCTTTCAAAAAAGTAATTACCTGGTGATATTTCTTCATTACTACCTCTGATGGTGCTCCTGTTTTCAAGTCTCTTGGATATTCATCGCTAGGTCAACTGTGATTTTACATTCTGTCCACAAATCTGCAGGCACTACTATGTCAAACAAACCATCTAAATCTTTCAACAAAACATTCTGAACCTTCACAAACCTTTCACCTTGCTTGTACCATCCAACTGGCTTTTCTCTTAGCTTTAGAAAATCATTTGTAAATGACAAAATATCTTGTAGAATCCATATAACATGAACAGATCCTCCTCCAGGCACCTCTCTCATGGGACACAATCTTTCTACTTTCCCTGTTTCTTTAATTAGATATGCAGTGGATGTTTCCTTTGCCTGTACTTCCTACTTTTTCTTCAACCATCTTACTCTCCATTTGTCAATGTCTCCCCATTTCTGTAAAATACTCAACAATTCTTTCACTTGTAACTTCCTTCCAGACACATTCATGTTTTCTAAATCTTTGTCTGAAAAATCCACTCGATAGGGCTTTTGTAATACTTTTGACTTAGCTATGTCTAGTCCCATCTCAGATGTAAGTTCAGTTAACTTTTCATTGAATATTCTCGCATTTCTAGTTATACTCCTGCATATGAACAACAATTCTTCTTCATTGTAGGTGTTTAATCTATCTATTCCCATATTTCCAGCTATAATTTCTTCCAATTCCACTTTTAATTTATAAATCTCTAATCTTTTAAAAGGTGAATTTTGCTTTTCTATCCCTTGTGCCCATCTTTCTAAATCTTCTGGAGTTACCACTGTGGCACTTCTGACTTCCTTCTTTTGAACTACTAGGCATACCTCTCTTTTGGGTTTCGCCCACTGGGTCTCTTATTGGCAGGTCCATTAATGAAATTACAGTATCACACTCACTGGCTTGGTCTTCAACAATTATAGTATCTTTCCTGGGATTGTTCAAAGGAGTCACTGCAACTTGTGGCTTTGGACAATTTACCTTGTCTCCATACAAAGGGACAACAGGACCTATAGTTACGGGTATTGTCGATGCTTCAGGGTTTATATTTATCTGAGTTATTTTCTGTATTCATTCTTCTCTATTTTTGTTCAATGCTTCTTGTTCTTTATCATACAATACTCTAGTAACTGGCTGATCATGTAATACCTGTGGAATTAAAGGTGGTCCTAACACTGGTGCACCTGGGATAATTTTATTTGGTCCTTTTTGATACGGTGGAGGGTTTTTAGTCAGAATATGCTACAAAAATTCATCATCTGATTCTGTAAATAAATGTAAATGTAGTATACTTGTAAAGCGCACAGCTGCCCCAGCAACGGGGCGTCCCGGCGCTGTATAACTCTGGGGAACCCGTCCTGGCTTTCCCTGTGGGATGTTCCCTTGCTGGGAGTCCCCAAGGTGGAGCCAGGCATCCCCAGAATTGGTGGGGCCGTTGTGGAGATTAGGCAAGCTAATGCCCAGAGTTGCCGAGTGGAACCCCTAATTAGAGTAAGCACCGAAGCAAGAATTATCGAGTCCGCTGACCAAGGTCCACGACCCTGCCGCGTCGGGAATTGAACCCTGGTCCAGGGCTGACTTCTGCTCTCAGGCCTGCCGCCTCCAACCAGTGAGCCACACTACTCCACTGTCATCCACATTCACTCCACATGTCACTCCACATTCTCCATACCCTGTCGCGTTCAAGTGTTTCAATTTTTCTTTACACTTACTCCCTGTTTGTTAATCAGCCATTAATATGGGATACAATCCTTCTGATACCATTGCTCTTCTCCACTGTTTCACCTGTTCTTCACACGTCCCATTCATACCTCTGATATAAAATCCTGTAAATTTCCCTCTTCTACCCTTCTCTCTCTCAAACGACTCAGTTTCCCATTCTTCTAATGCTTCATACTGAGTTAATCTAGGTCTTGGTTCTAGTTAATACATCCGCATTCTCAAATTCTGTAAAATTCTTCCATGAAAGGTACCATGCTCTGGAAAAGCTAAAACACCATTATCCTTTGTATACCCCATCCAATTTTCCATCCATACACATGTATGATAACCTCTCTCCATCATCATAAATGAAGCAGGCGTTTTTGGTGGAAGAATAGGAATGCCTTCTCTAGTCAAAACAGGTTTATCTTTCGTAAAGAAACTTTTTATTTTCTTTATAAATGACATTTTTCTCCTTTCTCCGTACATTTGGACACTCAATAGGTAGTTCAAATCTGCAAAACTTCAAGCTTCCTGTTTCCGGCAACTTGTACCAAAGGACAAATGAGAACCTGATACACAAATTTCTTCTAGCCAATCCAAATTCAGCTTTCACTCAAGCTTCCACTCAAGCTTTAGGTCACGCCCATGGTCTAACCAATGCCAGTGCTACCTTTCGGATGTCGTCAGTTTTGCTCCTTACTACTGACCCCTCCTTTACAAATTCGCGTCAGACACACACCCACTGTTTCCACCTATCCCAGTGTGGCTCACTGTGATGTCAGTGCTACTCTGGCGACTGACCCTCCCATTACAAGGTAATACGAGAAACTTCTTTTTCTATTTTCTTTCAACTAAAATCCTTTAGTAACAACATAGAAACATTCGCTACTCTGTCTGCTCCACTAAATTAAAAGGATAGTTTAATTCTTTCAACTGCAAGTAAAACCTTCCGCTCACTCTTCTCTGAGTAAGACCTTCCGTTTACTTTTCATGCACTGCGTTACTCTTCAATCAAGCTCGAAATAACCTGCTATTCCTTCCGTGTTACCCTTACTAGGTGATATAAGACCAAAGTTTCACCAGCTAACTCTCTGCTATCAATCACCTCTCACTTTTACACCGAAAATAGTTCCTAGTTTAAAACTGCCAGCCCTGTATAGCTTTTTAGTGCTATTCCAACAGACGAGTAACCTTACTGCAGTGTGGTTTCTATTGTCACCCTCTATTCAATTTCCCAGGTATTCTAGACAACATAAAAAAATATACAAACTCTTTTTGTTAAACCAGGGCTCGAAAATTCCACTCGACCGCTCGCATAGTCAAGCTAAATTTAACTAGGTCGAATTGTTTTTAGGTCATACTCGCCCTTTCTGGCGAGTAGGAAAACAAACCAACTTTTGTCCTCTGTCTGTGAAAATGGAACAAATGTGTCAAGATAACAAGATTTAAAGGCATTTTTATTGCTCATAAAGTTAATGAGCAATAAAGATGCCTTTTAAATCTTGTTATCTTGTCACATTTGCTCCGCTTTCAGAGACGGAGGTCAAGTAGGTTGCAGTTAGGTTGAGGACATTTTTTAAGGTACTAGTCCTGCAGGACTAGTACCATTTTTTTGATTTTTCGAGCCCTGTAAACATCAATCAATATTCAGCATAAATAGTCAATACTAATAACCAAACTAGTCAATAATAACCATAGCTCTGCTACAGAAAAACTGATCCAGCGGTTGTCCAGCAACAGCTATATACTCACCTGGGCCCATAATAAGATTCACAACAACCTGGCAATAAACGCTGGGGTCATGTTTTGTGAATGTTTTACCATATTGGGATTAGTTATTTCTGGCTCCTAACTAATCTTTCACTGATCAAAAAGTTCTTTCCTCTGGTCGATGGTCCAAATTAGTAGAACTAGTTGATGGTGAAATGACATTGATCGATTTGTCTGAAAATACTAAATGATCACAGAATCCGGATGTGTTTTAAAATCTTTATCTAAGAGATTATTTTCATGTGAATCACTTACAAAGTAAAGGTCAGTCTCCGTCTATTCATGGAAGGAAGGTTCAATAAATCAACTAACAAGTGCATTTATTATACTACACAATGACAATGCATGATAAGGAGATAGAGAGAAAAGGACATAGGCACATAAACAAACGTATATTTATAGTTGCCAAGTATGGTGTAAAAATTAACTCCCTGGCCAAGGGGCTGGGAAGGGACCCCAAGGAAAGATCTGGCTACTAAAGGTTTCAGGACAGGACAGATGACCTCACTATCACCGACGCTTGCGTAGCACCCCTCTCTGACACACTCTTCCTCCTTGAGATTCTTCCGCGATCTTCTTCTAAATTAATTAGCTTAAGATATATTGTTCTGCAATTCGATTTTGTTTCAGCATATCTTGTCATTCCGACAGCATCTCGGTCTCAGGAGCACTCAGCATCGACATCTCTCGGACAGAATCTCAGTCTCATGCTCTCTAACTAACTAAGAACTACCTCAATTAAACCTTATATTATTCTCGTACTTGCCAAAATTGTTTCAATATCATGAAACTCCTTACTTTGATTGGACAGGCGAGGGGAGGTGATCATCACGCCATGCTTACATATTACTCTTTTTCAGTTGGTCCTTTGTTAGTAAACCCATCCCCTTAATTCTTTATTCAAACTTTATTTCCCACCTGTATCCACATTATATTTGCAACATTTTATAATAGCTTCCACAGTTTCTTCCATCCTGGTAAACTCTTCACCACTTGGTTTCCAGGCCAGGACACTCAGTGGCCTTGCCTTGTATTCAAGTTTGTAGTCATCGTTGCGGATTCACTCTCAACATGCATGCGTGGATAAACCTTTCAAACATGTCACTCAGCTTACTTCTGTCAAGCTTGGAAGGCCCAAAGACATACTAATAATAAAGTCAGAAAAACAAATGTTATTTGAAAAAATAAATGGTTTCACTGTACACCACCTATCTCTAGTCTAACCCAAATTACTTATTTATGCTTTCCCTGTGTTAGCATTAGTAAATAACTTATTTTAGTTTTCATCAAAGCAGCTGCCAAGCATGTGAGTTTCATAACAGAAATCTTGTTAGCTACTGCGCAAGTGCTAGAATTTCCCTCCAAGCAAAAGTACGTCATACTACTTAGATGTAGTTGACGGATGTATGACATTACAACGCATGCTTTTACCACGCATGCTTTTACATCGCAAGTTTTACAACGCATACCATTACAACGCATAGTGCTTTGGGGCACTGGATAGTGAATAGTTTAATTTACTATTCCAACTCCAGTCCCCGTGGATAGTAGGGAAGGTGTTGGATAGTACATTAAACCTATTCCCTATCCTAGATCGCCCCCCAGCGCAATGCGTTGTAATGGTTTGCGTTGTAAAAGTTGCGTCGTAAAGGCACTGCGTGGTAAAAGTTGCGTTGTAAAGGATGTTTCCCGTAGTTGACGCATGCGTACTAAAGAATTTCAGTTAGCAGCCATTTTAGAATCACACTTGAGTTACTGGTTCATAAAAGACATAGGCAAGCTTCTCTTTCTTGTGTATATATCAATGTTGTGCATATTATTTTTCACAATACGAGGTTAATACGGGGTTAAAGGTTACATGAGAGGATTGCGTCCGAGCAAGCCTCTTATCTACGAGTCCTAGCTCCATCAATACCTGCTGATCAGCTGGTGTGACTGTGAAGTGGAATGTTGGTATGAGAGGTGGCAATGGAATGTTGGATGGATGAGGATGGCAGTTGGTGGATGGGTTGAGCAGCAGGAAGGCTGTTCCTGGCAGGGCTCTACTTAACAACATACCTGGAATAAATCTACTAAGGAAACTACTTGGATTAGACCTTCTTCTGTTCACTACATTTTGGTGACGATTTATAAAAGAACCTGCATGAGAGAACTACATGGAACCTAAGTCTTTGTGAAACCTGATCTTCTTGAAGCCTGAAGAAACTTCAAGGTAAAGGAACTTCTTTTGAAACTAACAGCTACTTATTTAAAATTACTGGCACCCCTGAGCCCCACCAGTGACCTTGACATCGGTCGCCCACAACCCAAGTGTGCCAGTCCTTACTTAGCTTTCTATATACATTTTGGTAAAGTACCTTCACGTCAGGGACTTCTATCAACTTGTCAGGTGAAGTGAGTCTGGAGAGCTTCAACTGTGTGGTGAGCAACTGTTCCCTCTCTCTCCGTGTGGGAAGTGCTACAAGTTCTCAGTGAAGAACTTCAAGTTGGGTGAGAGAAAGCCCGCTGTTCCTGTGTTTCTTCATGGATTTTAGTGTGTCGCCATGGACGCAGCCTACCAGCTCAAGTGTGCTGTATTTGGTTTCATTTGGTCACTGCTACAAAACTGTTCCTTCAAGGAAACGCACCTGTGCCTACCACTACGACTTTCTGTATGCCACCCGTTTTGTTTTGGATTAATATCACTATGGTCAAGATCGGTGATGTTGGCAAAATTACATGACTAGTTTGTAAAGTGACACTTCTTTATATCTTTAAAGCCTTTCTACACGGCTGCTGTGAAACCGTTCATAATGTTATCTACAAATTCAAAATTGGAACTGTGCGCATGCACCATACCTGTCTTCTGTTCTCTTGCCGTTCCACAGTTGTCTTCAGTGACGTCTTCGTGTGCCAATCTCCTGCGCTGCCAAAGGACGCTCTGCAGTAAGGATGTGGGTGAGCCGTCATGGTCCGCGTTGAATACGTGCCGCCATCTTGGAATATCCAGGAACTTCCTAATTCTGGGAATCATTATTCATGTGTACTTCAAGTCTCAGTGTCTGCATTTGGGATGCGGCTTGAAGCCTCAGCACCAACAGCATTTTTCAAATGTTCAGTTTTTCCGGTGCATTTGAAGTGTCTTGTTTCTGCGTCAGAGTCTGTGGAAAATATTGACGTAATACAACCGTGCCATCTAGTGGTTATCTAGCACCACTACACCAGAACAAGGAAAAGAAAAGCTAATTTGAAAGAGACAGGGTGAATGGAGATCTTCGAGGTACTTTCCTGGGACTGTCTTGTGGCATCCATGGGTTACTCAGAACTTGGCATGTTGTTCTAGGGATACACTGTCATACCAGGTTTGCCATTCTGAAGGTGTCCAGCTTGTGGAGTGGTGCTTCTTTGTTTATTGTTACCGAACTACCACTCTCATTAGTGCATTCTTGCGTTGCTGTATGGATCGGTGATTGCGAAGCATCTCGGGGTGGCTGTCTACTACTTAGGGTGAGGAATTGCTCATCAATGGGAAACACCTGTTTTTCAAAAATTGTGACTGTGATTTAGTTATTTTTTTCATTTGTCTGTGCTATATTTATTGTTGCACCCTGCTTTAAGAATGAACGTTTTAATGGTGACACATTGTCCAATGTATATGAGAATGATGTACTCTCATGCATTCAACGCCAAGAGCAGTTGATCCCAAGGTTAATTCACATGCTAGATATCTTTGGAAAGGCAGCTGGACTGCATGTGAATTGGGAAGTCAGCTATAATTCCAAAAGTATACGACCCGACAGCATGCGATCAGGATCAAAGAAGATACATACACAATGTGGGCCTTTCAAATACCTGTATAAGTAGATATATCTAGGGACCTGGCAAAATGCTAGGGGCCTCATTTATGAGGCCTTGCGTCAGTTTTGCGCTGCTGATGCGTCACTTTTTGTGATGCATCAGCGGCGTAAAACATGCGCCTTGTTGCGCCATATTTAAAAAGTGACGCATCTAGGTAGATGTGTCACTTTTTAAACCCCTGCGCCACATTATACCTGCGTCAGGTATAATGTATGCAGAGGGGGCGTTCCCCCGCAAAAAGCCTCGTAATAGTGACGCAGTGAAATCTATGAGATTTCACTGCGTCACTTATAGGACGCTGTTGCGTCAAAATCTTGCGCCTGCCTCACAGCAGGCGTAAGACTGACGCAAGCCCTTTCACATGGGGCTTTCCCCATGTGAAAGGACGCATTGCTGGCGTTGCGTCACTTTTGTGACACACCCCAGCAATGCGTGACTTTTGCGCTTACAGATACGTCAGAAATACTGACGTATCTGTAACTCGTTGCGACATGATGCGTCATACTGTAAATATGACGCATCAATCATGTCGCAAGGAGTGCGCACTGAGAAGTGACGCATCGCTGCTTTCACGCAGCGATGCGTCATTTCTCATAAATGAGGCCCCAGGAAAGTAACAAATCCTCTGCTCCACAAAAACGCAGGGGTACATGACACGCTGGAGCTCCCTTCCCCTGAACATGATGGGGCGTGTAGGCTAAAGAAATGCATACAATCCCCAAACGATGGTGGAATGAGGCTGTGGACTGGAGGCTATAATATTGGGTAGCACAGCTGCTTCTGATTAATGACTGGACTTCAGAGTCTGGGATGAGTTGACCACAAGGCTTGAGTGAAGTTCTCTCACAGAGCAAGCACCATGGTCCTGGTTAGCCGAGGGAGCCTCCCGCTCAACCTCCGAGCCCTTAAGGCTATTCCTATCATCAGCAGCGGTAATTCTATGAGGTGGTGGGTGTACTCACCAAGAAAACGACTTGGTGGAAGGGGTATGGCTGTCCGAAGTAGCAAAGTTTCCAGAATTGGAACATGCTGGGGATCTCCGAACTGGGAGATTTTAGGCAGACAAATCACATGATGTTGTCTGAGCAGGCAGGGCATGAATTGTTGACTCGTCTGGTAAAGAAGGGACATCCCTGGCTTCGTTTAGAGGTCATGGACGGACCTCCATGATAGATTACATATTTGTGACAAGAAATCTCTCATCCTGGTATTTGCATGGTGCGGTTTAGCGACAGAATAGGTGATCACAACACCGTCTATGCAGTGGGCCATTTTCTGATACACGGATCTATTCCCCCTGCTGCACTAATCCCAATCGCCCAACATTCTAATGATGGTTTAAGGCTCGTATGGCACTTAAAAGAGCCGGTGTCACCCTTTCCACCTTTTTGAAGTTGCACCTTAGACTATTTTTTAACTGTCTGGTGGACAAGTGGGGGGAAGAAATGTTAGTCCATTATAATAATCTGAGCCTGAATATTAGGCAGGTACAGTTAAAACGGAATAGGGTATGCAGGCGAACCCTCGAGGGTTTGAATGACAGCCATTGTTCAGCAGCCAATAAAAGTTTTAAGGAATGAGATCCTTGATACTCTGAATGATCCTATTGTGGTCAGAGAAGCCTTCAAGTTCTATAAAAGTAAATTGAAGGTCAGAAAGGATGTCGTGAACAGGGACAACTGGGAATTTCTGGAAGATGCCGCACTAAAAAATAACAGCAAGATATTCTGGGATCTGGTTTAAAAGATCAAGCAAAGGGATACCTTAGTGAATCCCCTTTTGAATTGCAATGTATCAGGCACTGAATTGGTTTTGCACTTTTTGGGATATCTAGTGAGAAGGAGGCACTAAGTGTTCAAATAGCGATAAATCGTCTTTACCTTTGAGTGTTGAATCTCATCCTGTTGATTTTTCTGTTGGTCCATGGAGGAAATTGGGTCTAGATATTATTGGTCCATTTCATGTACTACCCAAAGATGAATCTTTTGGCATTGTTTTAATTGACTACTTCTCAAAGTGGCCTGAGGTCAAGATGGTCAGAGAGGTAAATTCAGAAAGTGTGATTGAGGTTCTGGATAATATTTTTTGCAGAGAAGGGGGGTCCCAATTGGCATAATGCTCTGCAAGCCATGCTACTAGCATATAGGACTTCTCCCAATTCAGTCACTTTAGCAAGTACTTTTGAACTTTTGAGGGGACGCAAATCAAGCACATGTTTAGTCCCGTAGTGGCTTAAAAAATGTTTGAGTGATGATAAATTGACTGCTTTTGACTATGATGTGGTCACACAAAGGGTCAAGATATACAAAGGAAAAATGAAACAGGTCATGGATAAAAAAAAGAGGTTCTGGAAGCAAACAAAAAGTTGTTATTGGTGATCTTGTTCGCATAAGAAGAAAAGTAAATGTTCATAAAGGTTCCCAATGCTGGTCAGATCCAAAGAGAATTATTGAAGTGTTCAAAAATGCGGGGAGAACAGAAGCAGGGAGTGTTTGGAACCTGAACAGGATTTTCTTTGTTTAAGGGGAATTCTCATTCACTTAAGAATACCAGCCAAAATGCATGTTTACGTGATGCACACAATAATCTTTCTTCAAAACAGAATCCAGGTTGCTCCCATTGGGACAGCGACTCTTCTAGGAGGAAACGTGAACGTCATTTTCCTGAGAGATTCAAAGATTTTGTCAAGAATTAGCTTTAAAAAAAAAAAGGTGGAGGATGTGTTATATATGTTTTACATATGTGAGCGTGGTTCCCACAAGCACTTCTCTTTCCATGCTTGTGGAGGTCACACTCCATTCACAGCAATTTCATTCTCATGTTTGCAGTGGTCTTGTTCCACTCCGAGTGTTTGTTTTCTAATGTAGAGTGTTCTGGGGGCGGTTTGCTATGTTTCTGTTATGTGGCATTATGTAACTGCTTTCCGACTTAAAAGGATGGATTAAACTGTTCTGGACTTCAAACACCTCTTTTCATCATTTGCATGGATGTATTTAACTTTTCCCACAGTAGCCCTCATGAATTTTATGAACAATATGCATGAAAAGCTAGTCGCGAAGGTTTGCTTTGGCCAGGCAAGAGAATTGATTGACACCTTTGCATAGCCTGCGGGGTGCGTCAAAGGTGCATCCTGATTCCACTGCTTTTTACTATTTACATCAATAAATTGTGTTGCTCTCTGATGAAGGCCGCTAGAGACATTTTTGTAACTACCCAATCTCCTATACTAGTGTTAATCTACGCAGACACAGACACCAGCTGCTTTATGCATGCTGGTGTAATCGTTTGTAAATTTGATGAGTAGGATAGATTTGGTAACTAACTACTGGAAATCAGATATCATGTCATGTGGGCCCGGAAAGTGTAACATAGCAAAATTAACAGTGAATTGACAACCCTTTAGCAGTGTGAGCAATTTCAATTACTTATGGGTCACCTTGATTCCAGTGGATCCAGGCACCCACAGATTAGCTGTTCCCACCAAACGCTCAGCAGATCGGCTGGAGCAATATTTAGTTTGCTCCAAGCCAAGGGGAGGGGGACAATTTCTTCCTCTTTAAACATTAAAAGTCACAGTGTGTGTCAGCTGCTTTTTATGGCGTGGAGGTCTGGGGACATCATAATGTTACCCTTCTGCAAATCGGGGAAAACCGCATTTGTAGGTGGCTTCTATTACTGCTTCCTACTAGCTCTCATTTCATCATTAATTAAGAGTTAAATCTCCAAATAATCTCAGATAAAGCTGAGTTGTCCCCTCATTTACTTTGGGTTAGTGTTTGGACCAATACTGAGGTGAGTCTTAACCGGAAAATTATTTTTGACTGCCTTAAACTGGATAAGGGCTCTTCAATTTCCAGGCTGGCCTACACTGACAACATCTTACAAAACTTATTCCAGGTACCATCTACAATAAAAAAAAAGGCTGACAAATGAGAGGTGAAGCTTCATTTTTAAAGTTCCTCCAGGAGCAGAGGCTGCATATGGACAGGGCAAAAAGCTCCATTAAAGACTATCTCATGGTCTTAGCATCAGTTCACTTGACAGTATACGTGACCCTAGATATGACACAGGAAAGATCTTTGCTCTTAGGATTTATGGGGGGTAGGGTGTGGGGGCTTCTGTATTTTCCTAATGCCTAGGGGCACTGTAGGTAGTTTAGAGCGGTCCTGCCCCTGTGATTACCAGGCTGAGCTAACGATGATGCACTTTATGTTCTCTTTTAACTTTCATAGGGGCATATTATCAACGACAGCGTTAAAATTATCGCCGGTTTAGCGGCCGAAAACTGCTGCTAAAGCGGCGATAATGGGCTTGATAATATCCCCTGGAGAATTCCAATAGAACCCCATGTTCACACCAGAACATGGACTTCTAGTGGAATTCTCAAGGGCATATTATCAAGCCCATTATCGCCGCTTTAGCGGCAGTTTTCTGCCGCTAAACCGTTCTTGATAATATGCCCCATATTCTTTTTTCTAAGCTTTTATGAAACCGGTTTTAACGTTCAGGGGTTCAGGAAGCCCAGGGATGTGCTGCTTTATCTTCAGCCCTATATTTGTTTTTGTGTCTGTTATTATTTTAAAGCACTGAGATGTAGAATATCGATGGAGGTCGGTTGTCACGCTGACGGGCGGCTGCTCGTTTATTGTTCTTAAAAACTGTTCTTAAAAGCTGTTATTTTAAAAATTGAATTCTGTTACCAACCTATCTCTGCTCGTGGGTAAAATCGGCACTTGCCTGTAACTTTCACCGCCCCCTCGTTGCTCCTGACACCACCTTGAGGCCTCAGCCAATCGGCCGCAAGGTGGGAGGAGTCGGAGGCGGAGCCTAGGCTAGATAGCTTCCCGCGACGCAACCTCTGGCAATTTTAGGCCGGTTGTCACACTGACGGGCGGCTGCTCGTTTATTGTTCTTAAAAACTGTTCTTAAAAGCTGTTAATTTAAAAATTGAATTCTGTTACCAACCTATCTCTGCTCGTGGGTAAAATCGTTTCTTGCCTGTAACTTTCACCGCCCCCTCGTTGCTCCTGACACCACCCTGAGGCCTCAGCCAATCGGCCGCAAGGGGGGAGGAGTCGGAGGCGAAACCTTAGTTTACATGCATGCAACGCAGCGGGAGCGCAGCGGACGCGCGCAGCGGGCGCGACGGCAGCGTGCCAAAGGCAAGCCCGTCTGCGCCCGTCCGCGCCCCGGCGAGCCCGGGGACCAGGCATTCTGGACTGTTCCTGGAATACTCCTCTGAGGAACTTAGGTCCTTTTCCTCTCTACATCCACCTCTCACGGCGTCCACCGGTAACTGCCTCAAAGCTAACGGTATCCTCCACATACACAGCTCTCCTCCTGCCCCTCCCTGTATTCCTTACCATTTCCTCACTCCTGTGTCCACCACCTCGCAACACCCTGCTCTTCGCGTTCTGTATGCCAATACACGCTCCCTTGTTAAACACCAGCTCGATATCTTCTTACTGCTCTCAACAGCCAAACCAGATATACTGTTACTTACTGAAACTTGGCTGACCCAGGACTCCACTCCTGATATCCTGGCTGCCTTACCCCAGGACTACTATATCCTGCAGGCCAATCGCTCTTCAGGCAGACCCGGTGGTGGAGTTGCTGCTATTATATTAAAACACCACACTTTCTCCTGCATTTCCCCTCTAGTTCTGCCGGTGACGGACAATTTAGCCATCAAACTAGATTCTAGTTCTGGTGTCCTTATTTTTGTCCTGCTCTACCGGCCCCCCAACCCATGCCTAATTTTCCCATCTCCTTATGCGAACAGCTGGCTAATTTAACCATTAACTTCAACAACATCCTACTCATAGGCGATCTGAATTATTGGCTTAACGGCACCTTAGGGGGACCCCATGCTATAGAACTCCTCGACCTGCTCTTAAATCTAAATTTTGTTCAACATATTCATTCTGCTACTCATATCAAAGGCCACGCATTGGACCAAATCTGGTCCACTAATCTTTCATTGACAGATCTGACCATCTCTCCCTGTATATGGTCAGACCACCATTTAATACAATTTAATATTGCTATTCCCTCTCTGCCAAAGAAGTCCTCTTTAGGGGGTGGAGTTACCCGAAAGTGGAGGGCCTTGGATACACAAGCCTTCTCGGATACACTGGCTAGCTCAGTTCCCCCCTTTAACTCAGATGTCAATGCCATAGAAGCTAACATCTCCTCCTGGTTGCAGTCGGCATGTAACTTTCATGCCCCACTTACCAAATTCACTCGTACCCGTCATTCAGACTCCCAAAAATGTTTTTCTGCCGAATTAAAAAAACAGAAACTTAAGCTTCGCCAAAAGGAAAGGAAATGGAGGTCACATTACTCCCCGGAAGATAAACTCCAGTACTCCCTAGCCCGTAAGGAATATAAAACTGCCATCTTGGGAGCCAAAGCTACCCACTTCTCACAAAGAATATTAGACTCCCAGAACAAGTCGAAGGAAATCTTTTCAATAGTAAATGACCTCTGTAATCCAGAAAGGATCCTCCCAAAACAAACTCCTACTCAAGATTTATGTGATTCCTTAAATAGCTTTTTCCTGGAAAAAATCACGACCATCAAAGCCAGTATTCCAACTATATCGCTCAGAGATTCGAAGGACAATCTGGCAACGAATGTCTCTACCTTGGAAAATTTCCCTCTTATCAGCCCCTCGACGTTTTTAGATCTTCTGTCCCACGTCAAATCGGGTTTCCCGATTGACTGCTGTCCCCCCACATTATGAGAGATGTTTTCTCTCATCTACCTCACAGTGCCTTACCTCTCCTTAATGAGTCATTGGCGCAAGGTCGTGTCCCTTCTGCCTTCAAGAATGCCATAATTGTCCCCCTACTCAAAAAATCTGGGGCCGACCCCACGAATCTCTCGAATTATCGTTCCATCTCTCTCCTCCCCTTCCTGTCCAAAATCTTAGAGGCCCATGTGACTAAATGCCTTTCCAACTTTATAGAACAGACAGAATACCTGGAGCCACATCAGGCGGGCTTCAGGCCGGGCCATTCCACTGAGGCTGTAATTCTGACTCTATTGGATACTATGAGAGCCAATGCCGATAGAGGTGTTGCCCAGGCGTTAGTTCTATTAGATCTGTCGGCCGCCTTTGACACGGTCGACCATTAAATCTTGTTTCACCGTGTCAAACAGGCCGGCATCCAGGGCTCTGCCTATAACTGGATCAGCTCTTTCCTTGAGGGCCGAACTCAAGCTGTCCGCCTCACCCCTTTCATCGCTCCGAAACAGGTTACCTCATGTGGAGTCCCACAGGTCTCTTCCATTTCGCCCCTTCTCTTCAACCTGTATCTTCGGCCGCTGATCCACTCTTTAAAAGATATGTCGGTTACCACCTTCAATTATGCGGATGAACTCCAGCTGGTCTTCACCTTGGATAGTTCCACCGATTCCATTCTTCAATTCCAAACCACCATGCTCCATATTCAGAGCTGGATGGACCGAAACCACCTGAAACTCAACCCGGGCAAGACTGAACTAATCCTGCCCGGGAAGAGTGAACTTGTTTGGGGCCCTCACTACTGGCCAGCGGAACTGGGTCCCCCTCCTCCTCCTTCTTCATCGGTAAAAAGCCTAGGGGTCACCATTAACGCCGACCTTTCCCTCAGAGGTCAAGTGGGCGCAGTGGTCTCATCTTGCCTATTTCAGTTACGCAGAATCAGGAGATGTGCCCATCTGCTTACTCACTCTGCTCTGATACGGGTTGTGACTGCCTTGGTCTTGTCACGCTTAGACTTTTCAAACTCCATCTACCTGGGCCTTCCTCTGGGCCTACTCAAGCGTCTTCAATTGGTTCAAAACCAGGCTGCCAGGTTAATCCATAAGCAACCCAGGTGGCTACCTGCTAGACCAATGTTGGATAAACTCCATTGGCTCCCTATGGCTTAACGTATCACCTTCAAGAACGGATGTATTGTCTTTAAGGCTCTTCATGGCAATAGCCCAAAATTCATCAGTTGCAGAATAGTTAGGCATGTACCGCTCCGCAACCTTCGATCTGCCCACCTCCAGCTGCTGTCTGTCCCTACTTTTAAGCTTAGACGCCAGGGGGCGTGTAGGTTTTTCTTACCTCGCCCCAACACTCTGGAACTCCCTGCCACTATCAATCCGGTTGAGCAACAATCTCCTGGTGTTCAGAAGAATGCTCAAAACCTGGCTATATAAGCAAGCTCTCGGGTGATCTCCCTGTGTGTGACTTCCTGCCTGATTAGCGCCATGAAACCCCTGGGTGACCGTGCGCTCTATAAATGCCTACTAAGATAAGATAAGATGGAGGGTTAGGGTTTTACTGTTTACGCCCTGATTCCCCTGAATTAGCGATAATAGATTAATACCTTTGGGGGGGGGACTTGAGGCGTAAAGGAATTGTCAGTATGAACTGATTGGCGGTTGTGTTCTGATCAGTTTATTTAACTTTTATGATGCCATGAAGTCAGCTACCGTTAGTAATGTTTGGCTGTAAAATCTTCGATCATATTGCTGCTTTTCTATGGTTTACTGGTTTTATGTATTGCTCTTGTATCTTTTATAGCAATATTTCTGCCAAATCAATTTTTCTGAACTGAACGGAACATAACTTAGTTAAAGAGCCGGTTTTCAACTAACAATATAGTAAATATTTTGAATGTCAATAGACCTGGAAAGTTGTTAGATATGTATTTGCAAATACAAACAAACAGAAATCAGACTCATGATAGCAGAAAGATTAACAAAAGAATATTGTAACCTGCTAAAATCATAGTTAAGGCATTGATGACTTTCAATGCTAAGCTGTATGAAAACACTGGAGGATGAACCAATCTGAAGCTACAGAGAAAAATGTTAGGTCTTTTAAAATTCCTACTGTTTCACCGATCTCATGATAAAGATTCATTGACCTTCTTATATGTTTAATTAAATATTTAATACTAGTAAATCACTTAACGCAGGTAAAACCTCAGGTCCAAATGAATCACCTGCTGAATTCTATAAAGATATTTAAGCTCAGTTATATCTATATCTATTACCTTTATTTTGAGAACTGGAAAATAATTCCTCATGGGTTGTCCCTCATCCAGAAGCTCTGATTTATGTTTATGAACATAAACATCATATGCCTATGCCCATCTTTAGACCTATTTTAATAATAAACTAATATTGTCAAAATCTATGTAAATACATGTTCTCCAAGACGGCCACTCTACTATTCACCCTAATCAAACAGGATTTAAGAGAGGTAGATTATCCTCTTATAATACAATGATTACTTGCCATGATTTACCATTCATTTGGGCCTCTTTATTCACCCTTTGACTCTTGGCTTTAGATTATAGAGAGGCATTCAAAAAATTATTTTGGCACTTTTTGTTGAAAACCAAGCAATGCTTCGATTTGGTTATATTTCCAAAATATGGTTAAAGCTTTGTATATTAAAACTAAAAGTCAGAATTTTTGACAATGGTACTATTTTTGTATTTCTGTATTAATGTCCTAGCAGTTACAAGAAAAGATGCCCGTATATCCTCTTTTTTTCTTGTTAGGGTTGGAGCTGTACTGTGTTATAATTTAATCCTTGCGGAAAATAAGGCATTTTTGTAGGAAATGTAGTGTTGAAAACTCTAGCATATGCAGAGGATCTATTTTTATTGTTGAACCTTCCCCTCTGCACCAGAAATTCTTCAAATCATTCTCAGCAGTTAGCCTTTACATAGCTATAAATCACAATTGGAGCCCAGAGGGAAAACAGGCAGGGTCGCCCTCCACTCAAAAGTAATAGAACAATCAACAAGACCCTGTCCAGGGGCGTCAATATGAGTCAGTAAGGGAGAGAAACAGTCATATAGTACTGATAACCACTCCAGCATCACACAATTAGTGTGGAAGTGCTTTAACTGCTATGCGCCAAAATACACTAAAAGACCACTTTTCCTTGACAGGAAGATAACGAACACCCAGTCGTGTGACCCAACTAGGTCTAGCACATACCTCCACCTTCAAAGTATGGAGTCACATTCTCCTCAGGAAAAAATGTGTGAAGGCCAAATGACACCTCACGGAAACACCACCAACGGGGTAACTGGTATGTAATTTCCAGACAAGCCCCTGTCTCATCATCGGTAGTCACTTGGTCCTCAAAGAAAAAAGGGGAAAGAGTGTCCAAACACAAACAACACAAATATGTGACAAATTGTGAGAAGCAGAAACAGTCTGCTAGTGACAAACATATAACATAAAAAAGTGCATAAAACACACAGCAACTAATTCCCTTAATCAACTTTATTCATAGGGACAATTTTTAGGTGCTGTGTCAGTAAAAAGGCTGGTAGCTAATCATGCACACCATTACCTAGTGCCAGTGCCGACATGTTTCACTGCCATATTCTGTGGGGCAGTTTCATCAGGGCTGCACATTATGCTGCCACTTAACTTTGGACACTTGCTCTTTGTTTACTGTCAAGGAAAAAAGTTCAAGGAAATAATTAAAACCATGTAAACCCATAGAGCAAAATGAAATGCTGTCCTTGATAGGTGTGTGAACATATTTACCCTCAGACCACCTGGTTAATCATACCGGTTGCCCAAGGGATGAACGAGATACATGGAACTCCAAACGTGAGATCCTGCATTCACTCCAGCCTGTAGCTGTATGCTGGGGCAAACAAGAACAAAAACCGTAAAAAACGTGAGCTCAGGATCATATATTCAGCTCTACTAGTGCCAGGTATCAAATAGCCAAGCCCAGTATGTACCGCACAGCGTATTAGAAAGTGCGTGTGCATTCATTACTCCAGCCTGTAGCTGTATGCTGGGGCAAACAAGAACAAAAAACGTAAAAAACGTGAGCTCAGGATCATACATTCAGCTCTACTAGTGCCAGGTATCAAATAGCCAAGCCCAGTATGTGCCGCACAGCGTATTAGAAGGTGCGGGTGCATTTAATCTGTAAGTCTGTTAGTTCTAGGCGACACCCATTCACGCACCCATACGAGCCAAAATCAAACCTGCAGCGACCTGCTCGGTGCAGGATTTCATTCTGCAAAGTCACTACAAGCAGAGCCACCACAGAGTGCTCGTGTGTGCACACACTACTGGCCATCAGAACCAAGCCTGCCGCCTATCTAGTGTCTAGCATAACAGGCATTCCATCCGTACTGTGTGGGGAGCGGGTCTACGCTCAAACTACCCGCGCCCAGAAACTCCTCACCGTGAACGCTCAGGCGGAGCGGAATGTCTCATCCATACCGTCTCGAGGTCCCAGCTCGATAGATAAACACCGGCGGTGTACCCCGCCCAATGCTGCAGGTCACATGACTTACCCGACAAAACGGGGCGGCCATCTTAGAGTGTTTAACAAATGTATCTGTAGGTTATAGGAACCCCACCTCATGGATGCAACTGTCAATTTCAGAAGCCTAACAACAGAATTTCCGATCTTCGAAAGCAGACCACTGGGTCTGTGTCAGTATGCCCATTTTCTGCATGTTTAAAAAAACACTTTAGAGGACTTACTCAGCCCGTATGCACCACCTCGTCCACGGCGGCCATCTTGAGCTAGTCCCTCTTCATCACAGCTAAGGTAATAAACCTATAAACCCTAGGACTTTAAGATGGTAAGGGATACCAAGTGGTTCCCATTGTGCATTAAGACACCTCACAGGGGTACAAATGTCACTCCATACCAATCTGCCCCCCGCATCAAGTATATATATGTAGTATATCCCAGGGAGAGTCTAAACAACATCGTCAGATTGTGATGGAAAGATATAGGACTCATACCCTAATCTTAGTCCATTCGATAATTTCATTCAGACCCCCTTGATCCGTTTGTTCACTGTAAATCCAGCGTGACTCCTTAGCGAGCAGGATTCTTTCTGCATTTTGGGGATTACCCTTCAACTTTTCTAACACTGTCCAGGTGAATGTGTGTTTCTCTGTGAAACAGTGTTGCACTAGCTTGGTCGTTAATTTGCCTGCCCTTATGGTGCTTTGATGTTCTTGCACTCTCACTTTTATTTTGCGTGATGTAAGTCCTATGTATTGTGGGCCCTGAGGTAATGGTGTTCGAATGCTTGGTCTTACAAGATATTGACAAAATTGAGAAAAATCAAAAGCAGACCCAGTATAGAAATATGTCCAGAGAAGACTGGGAAGCATTCTGGGATGTTGTTTAGACTCTCCCTGGATGTACTACATATATACTTGATGCGGGGGGCAGATTGGTATGGAGTGACATTTGTACCCCTGTGAGGTGAGATAGGAGGTAAACCTGTCCCAATCTTATTATATGCGGATGACGCTGTTCTTTTATCCCGCACTCAGCTTGGGTTACAGCGACTAATTGACAGCTTTATGCTGTTTATTCAAAACAGGAGGCTCCGCGTGAATAACTCCAAGACCTATGTAATGTCGTGCGGGCAGGCTGTAAATAAACAGAAGCATAACTTTTATTTGGATAGCAATAAAATGACACATGTTAAATCTTTTTGTTATTTGGGAATTACATATACTAATGATGGGTCATGGTCATCCGAGTTTGATAACATTAGTCTGAAGATGCTGCGGTCCACCAATAGTATATTCCGTTTTGCATCCAAGCTTGGTTCAAGAAGTATCCCAGATATGATTAATATATATAACATTCGTTGTGTTTCTTCAGCATTGTATGGGGCGGGCGTTTGGGGTCATATTGAAGGCCCTTCGCTCCAAAAAGACGAAAACAAGTTTTTAAAGAGACTGTTATGTGCCCCCCCTTCTGCCTGTGTACAACTAATCCATGATGAGGTAGGGATCGTGTATATCTCTGACTTAGCAGCCGTTCGGCCACTCTTATTGTGGCGTACTATTTGGGCTAAGCCAGAGACACGATTCACTCAAGAAATTATCCTTGATTGTATAGGACTGGATTACTCATCACGAATACAGTGGCTGAAATACATTCATTTCTGGTATAAAACCCTATTTGAAATTGATGTTCTCTTAGACCCTGAACTGGCAGTAGCAATCCCCAAAAAGGAAATTAAACAAACATTTATTAACTTTAAAAAGAACGAGCGAGATAAGGTGAATGGTAAGTTAGCCACCGTGAGGTTCTATAAGGAACTGAACTTATCCCCGGGGCTTCAAGCTTATCTTGCGAATGTGTCTCGTCCCTCCCATCAATTCGTGTTAACCTGAGTTAGATTGGGTATTGTACACCACCTTGTTGCATTTCCAAACCAGAAAATAAGATCAGAAACTCCCTGCCCGTGCGACAACATTTCACGTCAGAGTTGCTGTCATTTTTTACTTTTTTGTAAATTTTACCACTTTTTAAGGGTAAAGTATCTAAAACCCATTTTTCTAAAACATAATATCCGATCTACAAAGAGTGCTCTAGTATTACTATCCTCTCTAGAGAATGTGGATATTTGTTTTTTTGTTGCTACTTTTATTTTGAAATGTACAGCTGCCAGGAAGAGCATAGTGTTGCTATAATTTAATATATTCCTGTCTGTACACTAATGTTCTTGTTTATGCTGTATTATGCCCATAGTTTGTCAACGCTTGATCGTCTTTTTAGATTTACCACGTATTTGCCTGAGCCATATTTAATTTTTAGTTCTAAGGTACAGCTGCCAGGAAAAGCCTTTGATGCGATAAATATATTTATTCCTGTCTGTACTTACATGACTTTTTATAAGCTTTTTAGCTATGTTTTATATCTTTTAGTATATACTGTTGTCCAATGTATGTCTGTGTAGGTTCCCAAATGTGTTACTCCTGAGTATATTTTGAGCATTTTTAGAATTATTATACATGCAATGAATTGTTTTTACCTGTTTGGCTTGTATGATTTGTATTCTCAAATCGAATAAAAGCTTATGACTTGACTTGACTATTTGATACCTGGCACTAGTAGAGCTGAATGTATGATCCTGAGCTCACGTTTTTTACGTTTTTTGTTCTTGTTTGCCCCAGCATACAGCTACAGGCTGGAGTAATGAATGCACACGCACTTTCTAATACGCTGTGCGGTACATACTGGGCTTGGCTATTTGATACCTGGCACTAGTAGAGCTGAATATATGATCCTGAGCTCACGTTTTTTACGGTTTTTGTTCTTGTTTGCCCCAGCATACAGCTACAGGCTGGAGTGAATGCAGGATCTCACGTTTGGAGTTCCATGTATCTCGTTCATCCCTTGGGCAACCGGTATGATTAACCAGGTGGTCTGAGGGTAAATATGTTCACACACCTATCAAGGACAGCATTTCATTTTGCTCTATGGGTTTACATGGTTTTAATTATTTCCTTGACCTTTTTTCCTTGACAGTAAACAAAGAGCAAGTGTCCAAAGTTAAGTGGCAGCATAATGTGCAGCCCTGATGAAACTGCCCCACAGAATATGGCAGTGAAACATGTCGGCACTGGCACTAGGTAATGGTGTGCATGATTAGCTACCAGCCTTTTTACTGACACAGCACCTAAAAATTGTCCCTATGAATAAAGTTGATTAAGGGAATTAGTTGCTGTGTGTTTTATGCACTTTTTTATGTTATATGTTTGTCACTAGCAGACTGTTTCTGCTTCTCACAATTTGTCACATATTTGTGTTGTTTGTGTTTGGACACTCTTTCCCCTTTTTTCTTTGAGGACCAAGTGACTACCGATGATGAGACAGGGGCTTGTCTGGAAATTACATACCAGTTACCCCGTTGGTGGTGTTTCCGTGAGGTGTCATTTGGCCTTCACACATTTTTTCCTGAGGAGAATGTGACTCCATACTTTGAAGGTGGAGGTGTGTGCTAGACCTAGTTGGGTCACACGACTGGGTGTTCGTTATCTTCCTGTCAAGGAAAAGTGGTCTTTTTGTGTATTTTGGCGCATAGCAGTTAAAGCACTTCCACACTAATTGTGTGATGCTGGAGTGGTTATCAGTACTATGTGACTGTTTCTCTCCCTTACTGACTCATATTGACGCCCCTGGACAGGGTCTTGTTGATTGTTCTAAGCCTTTACATAGCAACCAAACTTCTTTTTTCTTTAAATATTTATTGTACTCCTGATATGTTACAGGACATTGGCCTTATCTAGTGTTAACATACTTTCAAATACCTTTGAATTACCTTCTATACATTCAATAAAGATACCAGTTACATAAATCATAAAACTGTACTTTTGAATGTTAAAAGGAAGATCCATAACTAGTACTCATTATACTTCAATTTGTGGGGTAACATATAATTCCCTACTATTTTTGCAACACATTCAATGCAATAATCTCTAAATTTGTATGGGCTAACTAGCCTTTAAGAATGAATCATAGTTTACTCAAAGCTGCCAAAATGAATTATTTTGTAGGTTTTCATAAATATAATTCAACTTTTATAATTAGACATCCTTTGGTTTCAAACTGTGAATCCTGCTTCAACTCCTATATGGATCACAGTCGTACAACTGCCATTTTTAAGTGCAGTCAATGAATGATGTTACCATGCATTGTACTTAATATACCGAACTCTGGGAATAAAGGCTGAATAGGCTGCGCTAGGATGCATGCTCATGACCTGCCAATCAAAGCTCTGTTGCAGCAGCAAATGTTCAACTTATAATGCTATTTAAGAAATGTGTTAATTCTGGCAATAACGATATCAGGGGAATATTCTCAAGGAGCGATCGCTGAGTTAATGGCACGTCATAGCAGCCAAAGTTGTGATAGTTATCACCCCATTCACAGGCTGGTACTAACAGCACATAGCACCAATTTACCCACGATAGCACCCGCAAAAAACATCGCCACAGACGACCCCCGTAACTACCCCTAATGAGATGCAGAGTGGGCGTTCCCGTGCAAAAAGCTGCAACAAAACCACTCCGCCGCATTCTCAATGACCAGCCAGATTGGCGAAACGACCTCAAAACATGCAATAAGGAAATTAACACCTGCTCTGAGCTGATGCAAAGCCGAACGGCAGCCTGCACCACAAAAGGGAGCCCAGCCGACAGCCACACCTGAAGAACAACAGATGTCATGGAGCTACTGATCATGCAGCTCGGAGCCCCAACAAGCCCACAACACCCACCGCCAGCACCCCCAGGCCCACGACCACCCCCCGGATCCCCTCGGAGCACTACAGAGGCAGCTCAGACACAGTCGGCGGACCTTCAGAAAATGCACCAGCTTCACAGACATGACACCAGAGTATGTCATTGCCCACTGCAGGCTCAAAAGGACAACCATCCTCCGCATCCTGAACATCATTGCTCACAGGCTGACGGTACCAACTCAGCAGACAGCCAAATACCTCCGCAGACAAAGCTGCTGGCTATGCTGCATCTGTTGGCCTCTGGTACCTTCCAACCAACAACCGCCAGAGTCGGAGGAGTCTCACAGCCAGCCCTATCAAAGTTTCTCAAACATGTCCTGGATGCCATCATCAGCTTGGTACCCTAGTACCTATACTTTCCCCACACTGCGCAGGAACAGCTGGAGATCAACAAGGCTTCTACGCCATTGCTGGATTCCGGCATGTTTTGGGGTGAATAGACTGCACACATGTCCTACTTGTGCCCCCTGCTGACACTGCACACAATTACTGGAACCAAAAGCACATGCTTTCCATCAATGTGCAGGCAATAGTGGACCACCGGGGACTATTCACCAATGTTGTCGCCAACTACCCAGGCAGTGTGCATGATTCCTTCATCTTCTGACAGTCCATCATCAACCGGCGCTTCCAGGATGGCACCTCCTGAACAGCACTGCTCGTTAGTAAGTATCAAATGAAAACACCACACACCTCAACTTCACAGTCATGCAACTCACAATTCTGGGAATGCACACGTTACAAATTCACATACAACATGCCAAACAACATGCCCACCCACCAGACAAGACAGCACAACTTACTGTGGAAACCTGGGCTAGCTATGTACACAAGCCATCATTGGCATGGCACCTCAGCCACACAATAGTAGATTTTGGGAAGAGGTGGGAACCATGTATGTGCGAAGGAGGCAAGTGACCCATGAATAACCATGTACACAATGCCAAGTGTGGCGTGGATGTGCTGGTCAGACTGCAGTATGCAGACCACACACATATCCTTGTCAACACACACCGCAGGCCAGCGTAGGAGTGTGAATAAAAAGCACGTAGCTCTGGGTGTGGTTCTCTTCCGGAATGCCCAACGTGTCTGCCAGGGCGGCGCCTCTCACCCCGCCACAAGGCCGTCGCTGTGAGCGGTGTTGCCTGCGATCCTGTGAGCCTGCTGCTCCCTGGGCCGCTGGTCCCCGAACCCGTCTTGCCCACCCCTACACACCCAGGGCTCAATGCCCAACTGCCGACACCGGCGTGTGTCGGATAGGGTCCACCACATGCCCGTGCAAGCTCCAGGCCCAAGGCCCATGAATTTGGCAGCCTCCTCGAACCATCACGGACTCCGCAACACAGGCCCACAGAACTCCATTCTCGTTGATGTACTCCAGCGGCATCCACAGAGGACAAGTAGGACACACATTTAGAACTGAGTCTTGATTACACCATGGCAGAGAACATTTTTTAAGGCTGAGGTTATGTCACTATACGCCCTTCAATGTGGTGCCACCAAGGCTGTGCATAGGACTCGCACCATACATGTCTGTGGGCACTTGCTGACTGCGGCCTTTGGCCTACACTGTGGTCTTGCAGGCCTCACACCAATCCAATGCAGTCCGCCACCTGCAGGACACAGCATTGTCGCTGGCTAAACACACACTCAGCTCTGGTGCCACTACCTATGTCACCCACAAATCTAATACAAATGCCATTCCAATGTCGTGTGTTAGAGATCCAGGAGGGGATGGCTGGATAGCGGTTAACACACGCTGACCGCAGCCTCCATCTGACACTGCGACCAACTAGGTCGAATTTTTGGAACTGAGTATTGATATCTTCATAGCAGTGTACATGTCACAGTACGCAAGGAGATGAGTAAGGGGAAGTAGCGATTCAGTCCGGAGGAGAAAAAGCTCACCTTTATGGAGGTGATGGAACACTACCAACAACTGCACTGGTGCCACTGACTCTGTGCAGCGCATGCCTACCACACATGGCTGTGGGCCCCTGATGACCGCTGGCTCCGGCACACACTGAGGTGGAGTAGGTCACACATTTTGAACTGAGTCTTGCCCTCTACATGGCAGAGTCAATGTCATCGCACAGGCCTCATTGCAGACTGCATCCCCTTCCAGCTCTGGTGCCCCTGAGTGTGTGCCCTGAAATTCATTGTCGATCCATGTTTGTACGTCGGTGGCATCTGGGCCCATTGGCGGTAGGTTGTCTTCCTCTACATGTAGCTGATACTGACAAGGTGGAAAAGTGGAGCCTGTAGCATTCAACTCCGCCATTTGCCTGTTCCAGCTTGCTTCTGCGCTCTGCGTCATGCCCTGGAGGTATACCTTCCACTGTCCTCCGCAACCCTCCGCAACATTCCCCTTGGACATTGACGAGTACACGCTCAGCTCGCATGGCCCTACCTCAGTGCACCGCAAGTCACCGTCCTGTGGCGGGGTGCCTGTGCGGGCTGCTGTGCATCTGGGGCCACAAACTATGTGCTGCTCAAGTCAGGGACACATGATGTCCATAGCTTGTACTGCTGATTGTCTGCTCACTGTTGTGGTTGTTGTCAGCACCACTCAACCCCTGAGTGGTGGCTTGCACACCCCAACACCATTCCAGCACAGGCGTCACTGAAGATGCAACCCTGGCAATAAAAGGGGCCGGGCGCACGTGCCCGTAGCCAGTCCCACAAAGTCACTTAGTATGTCCGTGTGGTCACTATGTAAGCATGTGGCACCAGGGCCATTCCACATTACATTGTGCTGTGTA
The DNA here is from genome assembly GCF_964261635.1 of Lissotriton helveticus. Taxonomy (NCBI): domain Eukaryota; kingdom Metazoa; phylum Chordata; class Amphibia; order Caudata; family Salamandridae; genus Lissotriton; species Lissotriton helveticus. The sequence continues at coordinate 282,526,481 of NC_136068.1, read as the reverse complement.
CAGCGTGTGCAACCCTGTCACCCCAGGCAGTGGTGTAGACCTGGGACATGTAACTGTGTCGTATCTTCATGTGTGCATAAGGGGTGGACAGGCGTACAACAGTACTGCATAGGGTTGTAGCTCCTCGACACGTAGATCTGGGTGTGGTTCAGTGTGGGCCTTGCAAAGGATGTGGCTGATGCATGTGTCTCTGTTGTAGTGTCGTCTGCGCCACCCATCTCGCAATGGACAATGTTGCTATGTGGCATGCGCCCGGTGTGCGTGGTCGGCTGAAAGGGTACATGGGGGAGGGCATACCCACTCAGGGTCAGGGATCACACATGCCAACTGTTGTGTGTGTCGCTATTATCGCAGCATGAGCCAAAGATGTACCCTCAACTGCATGTTGAGTGCAGCCAGGCAGGTGCTCTACATCTGTGTCAGACCTGTCCTTGCAATGGGCCTACACACACATGGGCGGCCACATTCTGCCCAGCATCATCACTGTGTCGTACTCAGGCTTGTAGATATTCTCAGACAGGCATGTCAATGGTGTGCCATAGGGGTGCATGTGATGTAATCACGCTGCGCACACCAGTGAATGTGCTCGGGGGAGGTGCAGCAGTGAAGCTACGTAATACACAGTGATGCAGCTCAAGTGAAACATGCAGTACATGTCATTCAGGAATCACTAGTTCACACATATCACACACCAATGAACCAGTGAGCCTGCCAACACATCATGCAGTATGTAGTCGTGACTCATGTCTCTCTGCACTGTCACAGGTGACCAAGGATATGCACTCTGCGCTTGGATGATGACACCCTCTGAGCCCCGAACACACAGGCCCAGAGGTAGTACAATGTGGACCACATACGCACCAGGGGCATTGTGTAGCGCACATTTGGCGTGTTGAAGTCACGTTTCAGGTGCCTGGATGTCACAGGTGGTAAGCTCCTGTACAGCCCAGACCTTGTGTGCAAGATGATCGTTGCATGTTGTGTTTTGCACAACATATGTGTATGCAGCAAGGCCCCATGGATATGAGTGCCAGATGCACCGGACGATGATGATGAAGATGAGGCAGGTGGACCACACCCCACTACATCATTGACAATTTCTTCTCTGGTTGACGTCACATTGTGTGTGTTCTTAGCATTCTTGGCACAGTACTTTGACTGACCACAAGCACTGCATGTGCTAATCGAAGCATTCCAATACACATTCCCTGCGTGCATGTCACTCATCTGTACAGGCACTTCACCCAGACAAGTGTGGGTACGACATGTGCTGTCAATTGAGGGATTTGTTAATGGATGTTGGGTGTGTTGCCTCTGTGCGGAGAGACTGTTTACGGTGTCACGTATTCGAACTGCCGGTTCTGTGTGTCACAGTTGTTAAGGTATCCCACTCTTCAGCGTTTCACAGGTGTCCCAAATCATTCCATTTTGGCTGTCATATGTGGCCTACAAGTGACAACAGGGATTCTTTTGTGCTCTGATATGTGCCTCCACGATGCAGGGATGCACCCTGTGTCTCAAGTCTCACGACATGGGCAACATGTACGTAAGGGGAAGTCACTGCCCCTATATTAGTCCATGCTTTCATTCTTGTTTGATCATGGACATGGCACGTCGGTGTGAAGGGGGTGTTGTTTGTCCATCTGCAATGTGAGGGGGAGATACGGTTTCACGGTGTGTACCATGTTTGTTTCCGCATTGGCACAGGTTACATACTGAATGCATGTCAATGTACATTGTGGCTGTTTGTGGGGAATTGCCTATCTGATTTGGACAATGGTCATTTGTTCTGCATCACAGCTCTGGGTTGTGCTAGCACATTGTCATCTCACCGTTTATTTACTCTGCTTTTATGGTGCATTTTCCCACCTGACGCGTGGGATTTGCAGGCCGGTTGCTGATTTTCAGTGCTTTTTGTACCGCAATAAGCCTCATCGCAAGATTTTTTGCATTTGCGTTTCACATTTTTTCGGTGTGGCGTTGATTTTAACGCGGACATTTGATGCGCTATCTGGAGACTATCGCATGGTACCGCCATGTTGAGAATGCTTGGTTAACATAGCGTAATTTTCCCGCGATAGGCTGCGATGTTGGAAGTTGCGTTAAGCTACTTTTGCGATGGTTATCACACGTTCTTGAGAATATGCCCCTAAGTAATTTGGATACTTTTTGGAGTATCAAGCACACTTTTCTTCTGAACAAAGATATGTGATACGGTCTTGTACCATTTCAGACTGACTACCAAATCTTTATATCAAACTTACTTATACGTGCTATATAATTTTCTCTGGATGTAACTCTAGTCATTCAAACCTATGTTAGTTTGAAGTTTGTTGTATTGGCAATGCAAGTCAAAACTTGGAGGCATATTATCAAGGAGGGCGATAAGAGATTATCCCCGCTTAAGCGGCCGTTTTCGCCCGCTTAGCGGCGATAATTCTATCGCCCTATTAGCAAGCTGTCGCTAACAGCAATTAGCGACAGCTTGTAGGCAATAGCGAGCTGTTTGGGGCCCGCTTTGCATGTCAGCGAAATGTATCGCTGATGACATGCAAAGTGGGTGTACCCAACCTGTTAGTGACTGAAAGCAGTCGCTAACATCTAACATCGCTATCGCCTATTATCAACGCAGGCATAGCGATGGTAATATTCACGCTAAGCGCGAATATCTCCAAAAGCTAACGCCTGCTCAGACCAGTTCTTAGCCATTATATCCAATGGGAGGTGGATATTATGGCTAAGACCCTATTGGGGTTATTGCGTGAATATCGCTGTATTCTCAGCGATATTCACGCATTTCGCCGCCATCGCCGGATATTTAATCGCTTTAGAGATAAACTTTGCTAATAGCACGTTATCTCTGCGATAATATCCGCCGATGCTTGGCGATAAAAAAATACTCGCTAAGCCCATTTAGCAATAAATATCGCTAGTTGTTGGTAATATGCCCCCCGATCTTTAAAGCATTTATTATATGATTCTTTACTTATTTTCACTCCTTCAGCAAAGGATGGAATCGTATTGTAGACAAATTAGTTAGGAATTCGTTATTTGCAAAAAGAACATGTTTTCATGTTCTTTATGATTAACATGAATGAAATTATTTGGTAATTGTGTGTCCTTTACTGTAAAATGAATGAATTACCAATAATTGGAAAGATGCAAAATGATTTTCTACTCGCACCTGAAAGGCTTGTATTACTTTCAATAGAACGGTTGCCTATCTTTCCTTATGGAAACGTTATAAGTCGTTTTCATCTCATCCATTAATTTAGAAACAACTTGACACATAGTGGAAATGTTCTTCAAGAAAACATGAAATGTTTCTATATTCTTTCTCTATTATGTGTGGGTATATGCCTAAGAAATTATACATTATTCTTCAATATGTAATTGATGTCGTACATTATAGTGTCCACTTAATTAAATTATTTTATCCAATTTGTAACATATGTATACCATTTGCATTAGATTATTATAACTAAGGTTATTTGTCTATTCATTAATTGTTTTAGGTAATGTAACTATGTTTGAAATATATAACAAAATTATTTAAACAGTTAAAATGTCAAACAACACTGATAAAACCATCCAACAAGGTCATTCCAGCTAACTGAAAAGCCAACGATGTATGACAGGAGATGCCAGAGAAGCTAGAGAACAAGTTTACCACCGTCTGGAACACTAATAACCAAAGAGACCGAGACAAGTAACAAAGCATTCCTGCCCCTTCCCATTGATGCAGTGCAGTGCAGGAAGGTGACTTGTTAACTCCACTCCCCCTCTTTTTCATAATGTTACCCCAAAATATTTGGAATGAACTTCGTGGACCTCTGGACACCTCAGACTCAACCCAAATATGTTTAATTTCGAAAAGACCTAAAAGCTCATCTTTTTACACTGTTTCTTGAAATCTACAAAATGCTACTCTTCTCTCATAAGCTCTTCTGTTGCTGTACATATGTTTTCTCTATGTGGCTATAAAATACTTTTAATAATACATAAACACAGAATGCTATGTGCTGGCGGCTAAAAGGAAAGGAGCGACTGAAGCTATTGTACATGCTATTGAGAACTTTGCCAGCTGTGTGTTATTAGCATATGAAATCTTCACTTGCTCATGTTTGCACATAAAATGGGACTGTTAGACCTGGCAGCCCTAGGGTGGTCTTCCCCCAAACTTTGTGCCTGCTTGCCTCCAACTTTTCTGAATTCTTTTTGCTGGCCTTAGCACTCTGAACACTTTACCAGTCCAACCACTGCTAAAGTTCATGTGCTTCTCCCCCCAAAACATGGTTTGATTGACTTATCCACAATTGGTGTATTTAATTTACCTATAAGTCCCTTGTAAAATGCCCTACCTGTGCCCAGGGCCTGTAAATTAAAGGCTACTAGTGGGCCGGCATCACTGATTGTGCCACCCACACAAGCAGCACTTTAAAACATGTCTTAGGCCTACTATTGTAAAGACTGTGTGTTCAGTTTACATTGTCATGCTGACTTGACATTAAAAATCCCTGGCAAGGAATTAGACTCCCCTTTTATTAAATATAAGTCACCCCTAAGTTAGGCCCTAGTGAGCCCTAAGGCAGGTTGCTATGTAATCAAAAGGCCGGACACATACTTTTAAGTGTTACATGTCCTGGTAGTGAAAAACACCCAAATTTGTTTTCATTACAGTGAGGTTTACCACTCTCATAGGTTAGCATTGGGAATTCCATACTACATTCATAAGCTGTAATTCCTGATAGAGAAGGAACAGTTCTTACCATGTTTCATATAATTGGAATGGTAGTGATAAATCCTCTTTACTGATAAAGTTGCATTTATCACTACCAGTAGCGGCCCATGGAGGGAGTTCCGTGGGGCAGTGAGGTGGGGCGGGGAGGGGCACGGTGGGGCATTAGTAAACTCCAGTATATGGATGAACGGAGGTAGGTAAACAATTAAATACATGAAACGAATTTCGTTGTGCACGCTGCATCGCATTTTGCGATGCAGCGAGCAAACAAGGAAATTCATTTTATTTCCAAATCAGACACTACTGGACCTGTGCAGAAACTGCCAGGAGGAAGGACTGTTGTGCTGCGACAAGGACTACCACTCTGCTGGCCTGCTGCTCTAAAAATAACTTATTTTCTGAGGAGGAATTGGACTCCAATGGAACCAGCGCATCCTCTGCTGCATGAATCAGAATCACCGCATTGCAGCTGTTGTGGGAACAGAACCGGCACAATCTCACTTAGAACCAGCTCATCTCCATCAGAACTGACGCATTGAAACCACCGCATCACTGCCACTGCTGTGAGAGACGATAGTCAGGGACCCGCAACTGCATGGAGAAACCCGATACACCGCACTCAGAGCCAACAAATCTCGGAACCTCTATTTCTTCTTCAGAACTGGCGCATTTGCATTCTTGCATGGAGAAGATCGACGTATCACCTTGACTGCGGAATTTACACCGATGCACCCCTTGACTGCACCCCTCATCTCGATGTTGAAGACCAGGATCAAATTACTTTTGTTCAATAGGTCTTACGTGGCTCCTGTGTCCGGCACGCGCTTCATTGTGGTCGACCTCAGCTCTTGCCTTGCCCCGATCAAGCTCAACCAAATAACCTCAGGAGCACTTATTGCTTCTAAGCTCTATTTTTCCCGTTTAATCTTTAAAAAATCATATCTTGACTTCTACTAATTGTAATTTTGTCATTTTGGTTTTCTTTTATCTATAAAACCATAATCATCATAATCTATATTTCTAAACTGGTGTGAAGTCTTTTTGTGGTGTTTTCCATGTGTTACTATTTGAAGTGTTGCACACATACTTTACAAATTGCCTCTTAAGTTAAACCTGCCTGCTCTGTGCCAAGCTACCAGTGGGTGAGCACAGATACATTTATGGTGTGTATCTGACTTACCCTGACTAGGGTCGTGTTCCTGCTTGGACAAGGTGCATACCTCTGCCAACCAGAAACCCAATTTCTAACATAACATATTTACTACCAGAGTGTTGACTGCTGAACTAGTGTAAGTTTTACAACTTGGTGCACATTTTACTTGTTAACGCTTGATTATATCAATTTGTTTCCTGGGACTCATCACAATGTGAACCAGACTAGTTTGAGGGAGTTAATTGATGAACTTTCCCCGTTTGCACCGACCTAGTTTCAATTTCATACCTAATGCGGACTTCATGGATCAAACATAGGCATAATACCTTTCCAATCCTAAAAGATATAGTTCGATATTATTGAGTTTTCTGTCACCATGAATGGCTTCTTTTTATCACAAAGAGGTGCCTTGCTCAGTTGTCCGTGAAGTGTGCTGCTAATTTCTAATCTGTATAAATACCCAAGGTTGTTTAGTGATGCAAAAGAACAACATATATCACCCGGTGTTCCTGCGGCATGGATTTTGTTGAAGTCAGTGATAAGTAGAGGCAAGTTAAAGAATTGTCGAGTAGGCATATTGAGTTCCAATACTCCCAGAGCAGTGTGTAGAGTGAATGTGTGGTACCGTAAGAACCGCAGCAGCAAGCTGAGAGCTGTAAAGCCAAATACTCTCCCAGACTAACATCTTTATATTTCAAGACCTGATTTCATTGATTAAGGTGCTGAGGTTATCAGAGGGGGAAAGATAAGAAGAGGTGAGAGCCACACTTGCCACTTTCTGCAATTTGGGCACTCGGGGCAGAACACCAATAGGAATTAGTAGTCGCTGACAGGTAAATCTCAGGACTCCTTACTTGTTCTCTCCAAACATGAAAGGGCAATGGATGAGGCACCTAAGACTCATGGGTCAGCCAGCTATAACCCTAGCTGCATGCACATTTATTTGCTCCTTTATTGATGAGAGTCTGGTGAGATTTTTAACATAGAACTTATTTCATATAAGAGGAAGCTGGCATCATGTTCTGAGATTTTCCACATTGTTTTTCAAAGTTATGGGGTACTGTAACAGTGGTCAATGTTTCCCTTGCATATTTAGCTGATGGATCTTGGTCAACAAATGTAGGAACTTTGGAGACAGCAAAGGAGCAAAGGAGCTCCTTTGGCTTCAGATCTATTGAGTTGCCAAGAGCAGCCCGAAGATAGTGCCAACCTAACCCAGAGGAAGAGCATCAATCAAGACATGAAATAAAATCAGGACAGGATTCCACTACATGGAGTGGGAAAGCAGAGGGCAATTAAGTCGAGGAGCTTTAATTAAACAGAGGACTAAGTAATAACCCTTCTAGGGATAAAAGTGAACATCTTCGCCTCCCCATAATAGTCAGTAGGGTCTGGTGGATATTTTCTGCTAAAAATCCCACATGGAGCTTCTCAACCCTAAAACATAAAGGTGCTATATTGCTTGGAATTAGAAGGAGCAGGATGCAGTGGAAGAAAGGGTGGAAGTTTGGGAGGAGTTAGAGATCTGAAATACTTCTAGGACATTCTTTTTCGATTAAGAGCAAGGAGTTTAGGATTATGTATTATGTCTTATTTTAACCACAGCCATAATAAAGGCATAATAAATATAGTAAAAGAAACTCAAGGAAACTACAATGTCCATGGGGCTTTGAGTAAAAACTGCATTTCCCATCAGCAAGCCCCTCCACCAATGACAGTCACAGCTACCAAATAAACATCCTTAAGAAGTGAACAACGTTACCATTCATTCCTGTTTATGGTCTGCAACAAAAGAAAAAAATATCACTGTTGTTTCTATACACACCCCTGGGTGGAAATATAATTAGAACAATCTATGTTGTTTTATTATTAAAACAAATGTGTGTAGAGTAATGCAAACATACCATTTTGAGACAATAAGGGTGGGATAATCCTCACTATTGTGTCCTTAAAAATACAGTCTCACTGAAGCTAGAACATTTTCAATTCTGTGTCAGGACCAAAAGCGCTGATTATAAATGTAAAGCTCATCAACGGCAATTTAAAACTGGTTAGTTACCGTTTTTTTGTAGGACTCCTTAAATACTGAGGTGCAGATTTACAAGCCCCTTGCGCCACTTTTGCGTCACTTTTAACATGGAAAAAGTGACGCAAGGGGCTTGTATATCTGCCCCTGAGTCTATCGACCAGTCAGCCTTTCACAATAATCCTCCAATATTACCCCATTGAGTTAGATTTAGAGGCCATGTCTCCTCTATCCAAATGAGCTCTGAAAATGAAGGTATCAATTCAAACTTCAGTCTATTTCCATCTGACTAATCTGGCTAAAGTAGACCACGAAACTGGTGCATATTGTTGTGCAAAAGAGATCAAGGGCCTGCAAGAAGAAGAGGATCTGAGATTCTTAGGAACATTGTTAGAAATGGGATTTCTGGTTGGCTAAGGCTTGCGCCAAAGCCAGGCAAAAACCACCACTCTAGTCAAGGCAAGGGAGTTACACGCTGAAGATAACCCCTGCTCACCCCCTTGGTAGCTTGGCACGAGCAGTCAGGCTTATCCCAGAGGCAATATGTAAAGAGTTTGTGCAACACACACAGACAGCGGCAACACACTAGGCACACCAAAAAAGAAACTCCACACAAGGTTATATGAAAAATAGCCTTTGTATTATCATAAACACATTAGAAACATAATCACGCATTTATACTGTGCCAACTGGCACTAGGCAATATTCACAGGGGATTATATACAGGACTGGGCCAATCGGGCCATGGTCAGAACGAGAAAAATGCAGGTAAGTAAATACAAAACACAACCAATAACTATGTATACCATAATGACCTAAGCATTATCACATTAGCAATTAGACCCCATCCTGAAATATCATGTCATGACATTAGGCAATAAAATACATTAGGCCCAAACCTCACCAACATAACACATTATGGCATAGGTCTCCCAAGCATAAATCTTGTAATGTAATCACTTTAGGCATAAACATATTACGCAATATCACATTAAGCCTAATTAAGCAGTGCACCACAGTACACTACTACAAGGTGCATACATCACCCAACTGTCCCCAGGCCAATCTGGCCTTCCAAATGGGCTCAAATGCCCTTTGTCGAAATAGTCCGGGCTGGGCTGCCAATGCAGCAAACTCTAAAGGGCACAAAGCTCAGGGCCTAATCGTTGCAGCTGCCGCTAATTGCGGTGCAGCTGGGGACAAAAATGTGGGCAATGGCACTCACTGGGCCCCCACTGGGGCTCTCCACAACAAATCATTGCCCAATCATTGCAGTGGCCTGCTACAGCGGCGCAACTGAAGCAATCAATAGGCACAGGCACTAACATGCACCGGGGCCCTGAAAACAATGTCCCACGTGGGAGCTGCCCGCTCTCAAGTGGGACCGCTCAGGAAGCCAGGAAACATCAACGATGTGCCAGGCAAAGCCCCACTCTGGGCGTCTGCAAAAGCAAATGGCCTCCACGTCGGGAACTCAGCAATCCCTGTGCCCCCTTCACCGGGGCACCTCGGGTGCAGCTCTTGCACCAACACCACTCGGGGAGCCCCCCTTGCAGCCAGAATGAAGCAAAAGGGGAAGCCCCACTCACCGGGCTGGCTCAGGACTTCCTTGACAGATCTCCTTTCCTGACGGCTTGCGGGGCTCCCACAGCTCAAGGGGGCCATGCTGAGGGAGGCGCCAACTTCTTGACCTAGCAGGCACGCAGGGCTCCCACCAGCATATGGGAGCCCTGCTCGGGCAAGCGCTGACTCCCTTCCTGCGGTGGTCGGGAGGCTGGGTAGGCTCATGCCCTCCTTTACTGGCACAGCTCCGCCCCAGACTAGGCAACCTCTGCCTGTCTTCCGGGTCGCACTAGCAGCGGCCCGGAGGTTCCCTCGGACAGCGGTGCAATGCGGGGTGGGCACCCACTACAGGCAGCATCACAGGTGACTCCCTATGATGGAATTCACTCTCCAAACCTCTTGGTAGCAGCACACTGTAGAAGCCAGCTCCTCTCTCCTGGGAATTAAAAATCAGAGCGCTAAAGAGGCACTAGGAGCAAGCAAAAGTCTTGGATCGAAAGAAAAACAAAAGGTCCAAGCAGAAAAGTTCTTCCAGGTCTATGGGGCATAGCTGGGCCCAGGGAGGCCAGCACACAGAGCCCCCCAGCAGGAAGGTAACCCCCCATGGTGGTTCCTCCTGGGCCTCAGCAGCAGCAAGCCCCCAGCATAGAACAGAGTAACATCATGGGGTCACAGCCCCTATATTTATACTCAGCATTTCTTTGTCTGCAGTGCAGGGCATGGGGGAACCAGATGCAACTGGTTCGGGGGAGATTTGGAGCACTTTGTTTTACAAGCTCCTCTTCCCCTTTGTTAGGTAGGGGCATCAGACACACCACAGGGGAGCAGAGCCAGCAATTACTAGGGCAGGCACAATCCTATTCAGGGACCAGGGACTTCCCCTCCCACTACTCAAAAATAGAGATGTCCCATTCAGCCTAGCGCTGACTCACCCTGCTTCTCCTGGAGCCACACACACCTCACCAGCCCCTGTCACTCAAAAGCCAGACATGCAATTCACATCAGGCATGCAGACACATGGCACACATAAATGCCAACTTCATAAAAGTGGCATTTCTAAAATAGTTATAATAAATCTGCGCACACTATTGCGTAGCATTTATTATCACTATTTCAAACATACTAAACGTGACCACGCCACACCTCTCATATCAGGGATTACCACTGAAACACTTATCAGGGAATCCCCAATGCATTCCTATGGGAGGGCAACCCAATAGTAGTGAGAAACCAAAATGGCTGTTTGTCACTACCAGGACATGTCACACACTTAAGGTACATGTCCTATCTTTTACCTACAATGCACCCTGCTCATAGGGCTAGCTAGGGCCTACCTTAGGGGTGACCGACATGTAGTATAAAAGGGGTCACGGACATGGCACACACTTTATGTGCCACGTTACAGCGGCAGTAACACTGCGCGCACAGGCCCTGCAATGGCAGAGGCCTGAGATAGGTTTGAAAGGCGCTTTGGTGGGTGGCGCAATCAGCGCTGCAAGCCCACCAGTAGCATTTAATTTACCAGCCATGGGTATCTGAGATACCACTTTACAGTGGACTGACAAGTAAATTAAATAGGCCAAACAGGTGTAGACCAATCTTACCACATTTATCACAGAGAGCACACGAACTTTACACTGGACAGCAGTGCTAAAGTGCCCAGAGGCCTAAAACCACCAACACCATGTCAGAAAAAAGTCTAGGAGAAAGGCAAAAAGTTTAGGGATGACACTGCAAGAAGGGACAAGTCCAACACACATTCAAATACCCCTGTAACCAATTCATTGCACAAAGCTTGAGACCCCCTTGAAAAACTGAGTTAGGAAATTTGTTTGGATGGGATGTTCATCCACAGCAACAAAATAAAGGTGACACCCTGAGGTGTATAATTCTGCCAGCTAGATCTAAGGTTCTCACCTCAGATATCTTTCTACATGAAGCCAGGCACAGAAGCATGGTCAACACAGCGGATATCTGCTTCCTGGATAGTGCGCCATTGTGAGACAAAGCTTGGAAAAATCTTTGAACAGTGTACAAATCCCAAAGAAAAGAGAAATTACGTACATGTGGTGAAACAAATCTAATGCCCTGAATGGCTGAACAATAAGAATTGATTGTTCCAAAGGATAGCCTTCAGTCACTAGGACCACCACGAAATTCACTACAAAGGTTACATTTGCTGCAACTGGATCAATATCCTGTTCCAGGCTCCAGCATGACCATGTATTTCAGATGATTGGTAGCTTTTGTGAATTATTCTCATGCTTTGTCAAAGAAGGAGAGAGAGCTTGGTCCGACAGTCCTTGCTCTTCCCAGCAACTCCAAAATGATTCCAAGCCAACAACTGAGTTGCCCTAAATGGAGGATGGCCAGGAAGGAAGGGAGTCTGACGAGAGAATTCCAACAGATGCCAAACATCCTTGGCTATCCCTTCCAGCATAGGAGCCCTCAAACCCCCAGGTGGTTGATATATTATAGCGCTGAGATTGTTTCTATCCTGTAGAGAATACAGTGAGATCTTTGAAGGGTTAGAGAATGAATTGAAAATGAGCCTGCTAGGAGCTTGGGACAGTTGATGTGCAACTGAAGCTCCTCCTTGGACCATCTGCCTCCCATGGCAATGTCTCCACATTGACATCCCCAGCCGGAAAGGCTGGCATCGGACTTTGTGATCATGTGAGGAACTAGACTGAAATGGCTGTACACTCCCATATGGGAGAACGATCACTAATGTTCCAAAGCAACCCTCCAGGGAAAAGGGAATTTGCTTTTGCATAGGATAGAACATGAGTGTAGAATTTTCAGTCACTGTAGGGCCCTTCCACGAAGGAGCCCTCTAATGATGGTCTGGATGGAGGCAAAGAGAAGCCCCACCGGTCTGGCTATCCATTGGACAGTGGCCTTATTGCTTGTTAGCACCCGGTGTATCTCCTTATTAATGGATTTGATCTTCTCAGATGGAAGGGTTAGGGTTTTTGAGATTGTATGTATGACAAAACCCCACAATTCTGTCTGCAAAGAAGGAGAGAGGCAAACTTTTCCAGTTTAACTACAAACCCCAGGCTTTGCAATAGAGAGATCATTAGATTGAGTCGACTACACAGAAGTATTAGGTCTTGAGCCATAATAAGAATATAGTCTAAATACATTTTGGGAAAAAATCCTCTCACTCTCAAAAACTCCACCACCAGTTTAATAAATTTAGTAAAATACCAAGGAATTGATGAAAACCTAAATGTAAGCACTGAAAACTCGTAGTTCATTGGACGCCATTGAAATTGAAATGCTCTCTGATGTGGTGGATTGTAAGGTATGCATTTTTTAGGTCTACCTGCACCACATAATCTCTTTCGCTTAAGAGAAAAAGTACACACACTCCGTTTTGAAATGTCTGCAACAGATCCATGTATTGTAGCCCTTTAGAATGACTAGTTGCTAGCCTCATCCTTTTTTGTCCACCAAGAACACATTGCTCAGAAAACCCCAATGATAGGGAGAGCAAGGCCTAATAGCATGCTTCAGAAGGAAAGATTGAATTTATTGATCTATAAACTTCTATTTCTCCAGTGCGGACAGTATATGCCTTAGCCGAGACATCTGGTGAGGAGACACATGTAACTCCACCTGCAAACCCATTTGCAGTCTGGAAGATTTAGGACCTTGTGACATGCACAACCAGTTGTAGTTGAACCATCGTATTCTCATCCTGATCTCTGTTGGGGACCAAAGTTTGTGACTCACATGTGTAATGCAGTAGAAGAACCTCCCATGGAAGAACAGTGATGGAAACATCCTCTAAAATCTTTGGCCCAAGATGGTTAAAAAGTGTCCGCTCACTGGATGTCATTCCAGGAGCCTGTTCTGCATTGCAGACCTCTGTAGGAAGGCTGTAGTCCTGAATGACCTTGGGTAGACCTATGCTCATCTGAGAATTCTTCATCCTTCACAATGTATGAGGTTATAAGAAGGGAGTCTAAGTACATAACTTTAAGTTTGCATTCATCAGATGCTCTTTATTTTTTTTTAGTAACATAAGTTGATGGAGTTTGACCACTAGGTTGGGCTGGTAGGGAGGGTTGACATGTGGGCTCTGGGAATGGTAGAAAAAAGTACACAGTTTCTGGGTTAAAGGCCCAGGAAAACCTGAAACAGACCTCTGGATGTAATATGTGAACACCTGGTCTAAGGTTGGTCTGTCCTAGTCCACTTCCTCTTAAGTGAGATGTGCTCATGGGGAGCGAGTTTGCCCTGAAATACGATCCCAGGTCAATAGAGGCAATTCTGGCAGTCTCCAACTTATGTCCCCATCCACACACCCTTGTTACTAAGAGGGCCAATCACCACTGCTTCCCAGAGAGGTTGATGAAGGAGGGGGAGTAACAATAGGCGAGTTGGGACTAGATTCAGTGCCCTAAAAACTCCTGCAGGCTATATATATGTCACACAATTCAATAAATTATTGCAATTCTAGACTTCTCGAAGCCAGAGCATATTTCTTTTAAAAATTGATTGATTGAAAAGGTCTGAGCAAGTAAGTGGACAACCTGAAAAAGTGAGAGGGATCATGAGCGAAGTAGAATAAACATGTCCCACATACCTCCCAAGGGCAAGAATGAGAAGGAGTGGGTAGGCACAGAAAAGGGGTCAAGCGGCAGAGGCTGGCAAACAATACTGAAAGCACCACTCACTATTCACATGCACCACCAGCAATATAAAGGGATGTGAAATAAATTGGGTTATTAGTTAAGGAGTGTGAGCGCCTCACTCGGGTAATAAACACAATCTCTGTCAGGTTGAACCACAAAAGTCACTAAATTAACCTGTTCCAAACCCTCTGGTAGCTTGGACAAAAGCTGTCTAGTTTAACTAGTGGCACTTTGTGAAGTATTTATGGTGGACTCAAACAATAACAAAGTGAAAACATAGCTAAGTATAAATCCCAAACCAACTTATTTAGAAAAATAGAGTAAATTATAATAATTAAATAGACACTAAAATAACGAATATCCAATCAGTATAATCAATGTTATAAATTTCCTAATTGTTTGGTAAAAATAGCACCAAGAAGAACAAAGCGCCACTTGCTGTAATCTAGTCGCACTGCACGAGATCAATGTCAGAAGTTAACGCCTACCTTGATGGAGGATGGGTCGTATACAAGGATCATATTTGTCCTGCTAAATAATTTACCTTCTCAAAGTCAAAGTCCATGCAAGGACACTTGGCTGGAGCTTCTTGATGGTGGGGGCCGCAAGAAGGGCGCTGCAGATGAGAGTTGGTGGTTGATGTGAGCGGTCACCATTTGACACAAAGAGACGACGGTTGATATTGGAAATTGCGGTGGCAGGAGATGCGGTACCCATGGCTGAAGTGGGGAGTCCACTTGTGGTCCAAAAAGCACCAAACATCTGGATTTTTACCTGGAGTGCCAAATTCTGTTGATTTGATGCAGGAGGAGTATACGCTGATGTCAGCCAAAGGTCCAGTACCTGGGCGGCACTTCTTGGGATTCGGTACTCACTTCAGCAGAGCCCAACAGCAGGGTTCAGGCAGATCCAGTTGGGGTTAGTCAGCTGGGCAGTTGCAGGGAGGTCTCTGGAAGCTTGTGTTCCTGTAGTTCAGTGGTCCCAAACTTTTCACTCCTGAGGGCCACTTTGAGTCACTACTTGAAGCCTGGGACCGCCAAGCAATTTATATGATTTAAATGTCAAACATTAAAACTGGAATTTGAAAAAATAAACACACAGATGGGCACATCAGACTAAGACTAGACTTAAATTACTAGCGATATTAGTATTTTTATATTAAAAATATTTGAAAAAATCGAAAAATCTTAATGGGAAGGTTGGTGCAGCATCTTGCAACGAACTGATCATTGTTTGGTTTTATTTTGCTGCCCGAGGCTCCAGCTCCTCCTCCTGCCAATGGCTGGACTGGGTACCCAATGAAGCCCTGGCAAATGTTGTCACACCAGTCCCTGTACAGTGCACACCAAGTGCAGTGAGTGAGCCTGACCACTACAAAGGGGGCTTTGAGGGGCTCTCCCCAGATACAATTTGGGGGGATATGGTGTATTTTACAACACATTTGTCATTATAATTTGAATTGTATTAGCTTTTAAAGCATAGTAAGTAATGACCTGACTATGCACCAGGATACAACAATCTTTTGGCAATCTTCAATGATTCCCTCACTACTACCCTCCAACAGTGCCTCTCATCTCTCCATAGCCCCACTGTCACATGTATTTAATTTATTTTATAGCACCTCTCATTCCATTGTAGGGTGTCAGATCACTTTACATCACATACATACAGAGATAATGAATCATACATGTGTAACTCAGTGAATAGAAAACGTTACATAAGGCAAAGGGACTACAAGGTGTAGGATTCACATGTTAACCATACGGGTAGGCATTTTTCAAGAGTGCTTAGTCTGGAGAAGCACAAACTCAGGATTCAGAAGATAACACAGGGGTTAGCATTGACTTTATTAATAAGGATTTATTTCTACCCAAACAAACATTTTTAGCAGCATTGGGATTATGAAAGACCGGGAAAAAGCACAACTTACTAACTTGTATCCTGCAGTTTGCATGCAGCTCTTTGATGGCAAGTCATAGCTCACTGTGCTAGATTATGATTGGAACTTGTGAACTGCACAATAACATAAGAATCTCTATGGGAAAAGCAGGAACCCTCTTAGCTATGCACAAAACCAAATACTGCTTCTTTAAAAATGCATTGTAGACAAAACCCCCATCTTCTTCAGCAGGTACATTAATGACCAGCGTTATCATGACACTTTTATTGCTCCCCAAAAACTGCTGATTATACAAGGATGTGATAAAGTGCCCTCTTTCTTGCATGGCATTTTGCTGAATTGCTGATGTGCTTTGACTGAGTGTGCCCTGGGCTCCTGCCAATCAGGTACCCAGGGCCTGTGTCCCTTCCCTAAAACTGTATTAAAGCCTAAACCCAATTGACATCTCTGGCCACATGTGAGCCCCTGGTAAATGGTACCCTAGGTACCTAGGGCACTGTGACCAGAGAAGGCCCCTAAGGGCTGCAGCACTTATTGTGCCACCCTTAGACGCCCTGTTCCCTGACACACACACACTGCCTTGGCAGGCTGCGTGTCTTGGTGCAGATCAAAACAAAGAGTCGACATGGCACACATCCCTGTGTGTCATGCCCACAAAACACTGCCCTGGCATACATCAGTCACCCCTCTAGCTCGGTGCCCTATGCCAGTGGTGAGGGTACAGGTGCATGAGCCCTGTACTGTAGAAAATAGAAACCTTCTCAGGGGTCCCACTGATACTTAGTCCTATCAAACCAACAAAGATGAAATTGGCACAGAAGCTGAAATATAAAAGTAACATCTTTATTAACCTCAAATGATGGAGACTATATCACACAGAAGCCTTAGCAACTGAATGAAGTGGTCTGAGGAGAACAGAAAACAGAGGCCTTATATATTGCTTAGGGCTACATAGTCAGCATAAGACCAGGGGCAGTCCTGGCTCATGTAAGCATGCAAAATGACTAATTTGGACATGCAAGATCTGCTTGCTCAACAAAGTGGGAGGAGAGTTACTTCTCCATACAGCAGCAAAAATAGCCTGACAGTTCTACAAGAAGAGCAGGTGCATTTTACTAGCTAGGCCCTTCTGAGCATGTGTGAAGGTGGAAGATGCTAAATATAGTTTGTTTCTAGGCAGATTACAAGAGCAGTCAACACTGAGGGAGGACAGAGCACATGGCGAGCACGTGGCAGCACATGGCAAATAAGATGGCTGCCAGAAATATAAAATGGCTTTCAGCTCATGCTAACAAATCCCTGCAATATTTAACATTCCTGGCCACTGTAAGTGCAGTGCTGCCTTTAAGTGTATATTGTGCTGGGAGGCTGTCATTACAAACTCCACAGCACCATAATGGCTACACTGAAGACTGAGAAGTTTGGTGTCAAACTTCTGAGCACATTAAACTCACACTGATGTCAGTGTGGGATGTAATGTAAATTGCACGACAGAGGGCATCTTTGAGATGCCCCCTGAAACTCGACCAACTCCCAGTGACCTGACTGAGTGGCTGCCGAGGCTGCCATCCCCAGACATGTTTCTGGACCCCTGGGCCGAGAATTTGCCGCTCTCGGGGGCCTGAAACAATGCACATCCTGGGACGAGGTGACAAGCCTCCTCCCCCGGGATGGGTAGGGTTCACGAAGTAGAAGCTTTAAAGGCATACTGCCTTTGTGAGCCTCTCCAGACCACTTGTGGCACTCAGCAACTAGTCCCCACTGGTTTCACCCCCCACTTAGGGTGGGAGACCCGGTGGGAAAAACAAAGTGAGGAAGATAGGTGTGCCCGCCTCTGCCAACTCCACCCCCAGGGTGGGGGAGGCGAGGTGAAGCACAACCTCGTATCCCTGCCCAGGGAAGGGACCCATTGGTCCCCGACCTTTACCTACCTGTAATGCCCCTAAATTTAGTATTTAGGGGCACCCTGAACTTTCCTTCCTCAGATCAAGCAATGACAAGAAAAGATGAAGGACGAGAAGCTGTACAGAGCTAACAAGAGGACGACGCCCACTGACTTGGCCCCAGCCCTACATGCCTGTCTCCCCTCGAACCTGATCCTGCGAAATCCAGTCGTGTCCAGCGGCCAGCAACCTCACAAACCCCCGAGGACCTGCCAGCATTCACTTCCCAAGCTGTTTCTCCCATGAACACCGGACGTGTTTGAACTACAGCTTCTTGTGCCAGCCAGGAACCGCGAATCCAGCCCACTCTGTACCCGCCGAACCCAGCACAAGCTTGAGTGGAAAAACACCACAAGGAGGTGCCCCCAGTGATCCTGACCCGAGATCCGGCGACCCATGACCTGCCTCAAGCCTCCTGATGACGCCTGCAGCCTCAATCCAGAGGGCCCCCCTACCACAACCAGAGCGGGTAAGAAAATCTGACGTCCAAAGGCACCCCTGCACCCGACGCCCCACGGCCTTGTGTGCCCAACCCAGCGGTGCCTAACCATCCCTCTATATCACAACTTACCCCTCGAAGTGTTGGTCACTCCTAGAAGATCCTCATCCCGAGCCTGCAGTATTTCTTTGTCCCGGAGAAATCCCATTGAAATAAACAGGGCACCCGACCTCAAAACTGCACCCTGCACCTGGCTGCCCTAGTGCTGCTGAGGGTGCCCCTTTGGTGCTAACTTGGTCCCCAACGTGCCCTGAGCTTAACCCTAGGAGCTTTGCTCCCACAACCCTGTCACCTGCTTGCCAACCGCCATGAACCGGAGTCCCACTAACCCCTATTGGATAACATCGGGCCTCAACACTCTGCACCTGGCCGCCCGAGTACCGCCTAGGGTACAACAACAGTGCTTCACTGACCCTGGGAGACCCCGGAGTCTAACCCCAGAACCCTAACTCAAAAGACCGATTACCTACCTTGAAACTGATAACTAATTTTTCTCCATAGGATAATATTGACATTTTTTCTCCCAAAAAGTTTCTAAGTGTCGACTTTCAAAACTGCAAATATTCCTTAAAAATCAGCCGAATAACAAAAACGCATTTTCTCAACTGTTTGCAGGAAATGTCCCTGTGCTGAATCCAGGATCCAGCACTGAGTAAGAAAAAGTAACGATAACCTAACTTACCTGCTAAGTGAATTTCCTCCCATAGGATAACATTGGCGATTCTATGTGAAAAAGTTTCAAAGTGTCAACTTTTGAAATGCAATAATATTCCTTAAAAATAATACCATTAACCAAAACACATTTACTCACCTGTTTTCAGGAAACGTCCCTGGACTGAATCCCAGATCCAGTCCTGTGTTAGCAGGACACTGCTTCTCCCCAGCCATCCTGTCAGGAAGACCTGTTTCTTCTATACCCAGACCCCCTTCTGTCCCTGTGTCTGGAAGGAATACACCATACACTTCAGAAGAGCCCTTCCAGGTCATATGACTCCGGAAGAAAAATGACAACTTTCTTAAAGTGATATTTTCAGAATAGTATCTTAACCCCTTCCATGCGTCGGACGGCCGGCGGCCGTCCGACGTCACGGTGGGCGTGTGCGGAGGACGGCCGGGTGCCGTCTGAACCACGCCCACGCCGTAAATCACCTGCACGGCGGCGGAATTTTCGCCGCGGTCAAGGGGTTAAAACCTGACTTTACCATGAGAGAGGATTTTAAATTGCACTTCAAATAAAGTTGTCACGTATTAAGCGTAATAAGGTAAATCAGTGTTAGTTTACGGGATCAGTGAAAAGGATTTTGTCACTGCCAGAACATGTAAAACGAAAGTACACATGTCCTACTTTTTAAATACCATGTACCCTGTCCTATGAGCCTTTAGGGCCTATCTTAGCGGTGACCTTTAAGTATTAAAAAGGGAGGGTTAGGCTTGCCAAAAAAGTTTAGTTTGTCATGTTGTTATTACAGTTTAAGACTGCACTGCAGGCTGTTGTAGCGGATCAGCGATATGTTTTACAGTTCTAACTTAGTGAGTGCCAGAATGATTGCTGCTGCCCACTAGAAGCATTTAATTTACAGACTCTGGGTACATGTAATACTATTCTCTGGGGATGTATAAGTAAATTGAATGTACCAATCATGGGAGGCCAATTTAACCATATTTAGAAAGAAGAGCACAAACACCTTACCGCTTATTAGCTGGGGGAAATGCACAGAGTTTTAAAGCCAACACAATTAGGGACATTAAAGGAAGGCAGAAATGTGGGGTGACCCTGCAGAAAATGGAAACATCCAACAAGCGGTTTTGCACTAGAAAAAGTGATAAGGTAAATTATGTCAGAGGAACCTCAGGGATTTCCTTTATGTCAGTGTACTCAAGCAGCATTGTGCCGTCACATCACGGATCTGATGAGGAGCAGAGGAGATGAGGGAAAGAGCAGCAAGCATGAGAAGCCTCACATGCTGACAACAAATTGACACTGCATTAACAAAAGGGGTACAAACCAAATAACACATCAAGTATTTGGAGTACAAATCAACATGGTGCAAATGTCAATCTGAAAATAAAACACAATAAAAGGCAATATATAAAATGTTGTTAATATTTAGATAGTTCTTGACCTATAAAGCAGAAGAAAGAAGAGGCTGTTATTCAGTTCTTAAGGATGTTTATATGGTGACCTGGATTGTCATTAGTGAAGGGGCTTAATGGTGGCTAATGTGAGGAAGCAGTCAATTACAAGATAAGGAAGTCAGAATATCCATGTCAGTCTCCAATGTGGTTAAGTTTTTATTGTGAACATTAAATGTGATATCAATACATTGTTAGCATTTGTTTGTGTTCTTTATTTTGTACATTATAGAAGTATGCTCATTCATACCATAAATTGAGTGTTTAGCTTTTATGAAGTATTGTGTTTTAGATTTTATTGTTATATACACTTTCGAAAGAATTCATGTAATTTGTTTCTTTTTTTACTTCAGAATATTTGTAATTGTACATATGATTTAGTTTAAGTGTACATGAATATTTATTCGTAGTACAAATTAGCTATATATTTGTATCAGCTTTTTGTATTATTGCTGATCACCTATGCAGCATTCTATTGCTAGCCAGTTAGGTTTGCTCTTTGGAAATATCAAAAAGTACATACATACATAATTGAAAAATAGAATCAACTTCTCTAAACCATACTCCATTTTCGTAATTGGTATAAGCACCATTCTGTCAGCAGTCAGCTGCTCAGAATGTACACTGTTAGCTTAACCCTCATGTTAGTTTCACTGTAACATCTTGATGACTAAGCCTATATTTGTGTTTGGTAAATCTGGTTAATCCTTGTGTCTGACCACATGCCTTTTTGTGTAATGCATCAGTCCACTTGATTTTTAGTGCATTACACTGAGCTAGAGCATTAGTCAGAGACAAGCAGCATATGACTATAAGAGATTATTATGGACTGAAGAAAGAACATATTAAATACTAACCCAAATAAAGGGATTTGCAGAAGCATTTACTGTAGATCTGAGGATATAAAAAACAAATGTATTTAATTTGTTAGGTTATATATATATATATATATATATATATATATATATATATATATATATATATATTCACTGAAAAAAAATAGGTTTCACACTGGTTATAGTTAAAATTAGCATTTAAAAAACCTTAGAAATTAACTGAAAAACCATAGGTTTCACACATGTTATAGTTAGCTGGACATTTCACTCATACAAAACCATTTAAATTCCCCCGGTATAGTTAACTATAACTCGCGCGCTTTTGTTCCTCTTTCTTCACATGTCCTAACTTTGTAGGCATACTTAGAAATTAGCATTTAAAAAAGCATTGAAATTCACTGAAAAAAACATAGGTTTCAGGCACGTTGTGGTTAGAAATTAGCATTTAAAAAACCTTAGAAATTCACTGAAAAAACCCATGTATTTCAGGGATGTTATAGTTAGTTGGATATTTCACTCATACAAAACCATAGCAATTCTCCCGTTATAGTTAGTTCAGCTAACTATAACTCGCGCCCCCGCAATGCACTGCTGATGACGTCACATGTTACATCACTCATGACATGGTCAGTGACATCACTCATGACATCACTGATGACATCTCAAATGAGGGGGCTGCGTTGCAGAGAGGTGTAAAAAGGGGCGTGGTCTCATTACACCTCTCTGCAACACAGCCCCCTGGCGCGTTTGCAGAGTAGGAACTAATTCCCCCTGCATACTGGGGTCCCTAGGGGCCAACTAGCCCACCAGGAACCTCCAGTGTGCGCCAGGGGGCTGTGTTGCAGAGAGGTGTAAAGAGGCCACGCCCCTTTTTAGACCTCTCTGCAACGCAGCCCCCTGGCACTTTTTCAGAGGGGGAACTAATTCCCCTTGCATTCTAGGGGTCCCTGGGGGCCAACTAGCCCACCAGGAACCTCCAGTGTGCGCCAGGGGGCTGCGTTGCAGAGAGGTGTAAAGAGGCCATGCCCCTTTTTACACCTCTCTGCAACGCAGCCCCCTGGCGCTTTTTCAGAGGGGGAACTTATTCCCCTTGCATACTGGGAGTCCCTGGGGCCAACTAGCCCACCAGGAACCTCCAGTGTGCGCCAGGGGGCAGCGTTGCAGAGAGGTGTAAAAAGGGGCGTGGCATCATTACACCTCTCTGCAAGGGAGCCCCCAAGCCCATACTGGAGGTTCCTGGTGGGCTAGTTGGCCCCCAGGGACCCCAGTATGCAAGTGGAAGTACTTCCACCTCTGCAAACGCGCCAGGGGGCGCGTTTGCAGAGAGGTGCAGGGAGGGGGCATGGCCTCCTCCCGATCACGTAAAAAAAAAACTTTTAAGAAGGGGGGCTGTGTAGCCCCCCCCCTTCTTTTTCTTTTTTTATGGCCCATCCCTTAGGGCCTGCCCCCAATATTATTTCATTATTTTTTTAAATCGGGAAGGGGGCCGCGTGGTCCCCCTCCCATAGCCAATTCCGTCCCCGTGGACCCCATCCCACGGGGCATGGCCAACTTTCTTTCTTTTTAAAATTATTGTGCCCCCCTTAAGGCTCCGGGGACCCCATCCCCCAGGGCCATTTTTCTGGGGGAGTGGGGCTGCGTGGCCCCCCTCCCAGGCCACTTCTGGCCCCAGGGACCCCATCCCCCGGGGCCTGGCCTACCTCACTGGGGGCCGTGGGGGGTTCCCCAAGCCCCCCACGGTTCCTGCCGGCTCCCCGCATCCTGCGGGAGCCGGCATTGATTTGCTGTATGGGGAGCAGCTAACATGCTGCTCCCCATACAGAAAAGTAATCGTCTCTCTCTTTCAAAAATCAAAGCAGTTTGCTGTGGTAGGGTGGGAGCCGCGAGGCTCCCGCCCTACCACAGCAAACAGCAGTGTCCCAGGGGTGGGCACCCCGGGACACTGCAGGAGCCGGCCCTGGGGGGTGGCGGTCCCCAGGGCCATCGAGGGCTCCAACATCAACAAAGCCCAGGGGGGTGGTGGTCCCTGGGGCTGGGGGTCCGTCACGGACCCCCCTAATTTACATATAGGTACCTCAGGGAGGTGGCGGTCCCTGGGCATGTGGGGGGGGGTTGAGCCCCCCCACAGATTTTTTTTTAAATTACAAAAACAAAGCCCGGGGGGTGGCTGTCCCCGGGGCTGCGGGGGGGGGGCTGTGAGCCCCCTCGTATTCCTAGGAAAAAAGCCCCGGGGTGGTGGTCCCCGGGACTGCTGGGGGCCATAAGCCCCCCCACAAACTTAGAAAAAAAGCCCCAGGGGGTGGCGGTCCCCGGGGCTTAGAGGCCCCCCTCACTAATAACAAAGTGCCGGGGGTGGCGGTCCCCGGGGCTGCAGGGGGGCTCTATGCCCCCCCGCAATCACAATTACTTTGCCCCGTGGGGTTGCGGTCCCCGGGGTAGTGT
The DNA here is from genome assembly GCF_964261635.1 of Lissotriton helveticus. Lineage (NCBI taxonomy): Eukaryota > Metazoa > Chordata > Amphibia > Caudata > Salamandridae > Lissotriton > Lissotriton helveticus. The sequence goes on along the minus strand of NC_136068.1, from coordinate 282,502,599 downwards.
GGGGGGGATTGGGACCCCCCCACACTTTTTAAATCATTTTGCCCCCGGGATTTGGTCCCCCCGGGGGCTAAGTTATAAAAAAGCAGAACAAGGTTTTTTTTCTTTCGCGGAGTTCGCGTACCGTACGCGGACCCCGTGATTTAAAAAAAAAAGATTATAATTTGGGGCCTTGGGGGTCCTTGTGGGACCCCTTGAGCAGGCCTAGGGGGCAGGGTGTTTCTACCCTGCCCCTTTTTTGCGTTTTCCACGTTTGTTTCTTTGCTTTGCACAAGATGGCTGCCAACACTTCCTGGTTTGGAGTGTTGACAGCCAATTAGCATTCAGCTCGTGCTCGGGAAGGTACAGAGTACAGTAAGCTTACAGTAAGCTCCTATAGATATACTTATGATTTTACTTATGATTTTCTCAGGAACTACTGAAAGGATTTACACCATTTAACAAAAAGCGTGATCTGCGAACGGAACTCCACCTTTTTGCCAAATTTGGTGTAATTCCGTTTGGCCGTTCGGGCTGTAGCCCTGGCTAAAGGTCCTATGGAAAATTGCATAGGGAAAACACGTTTTGGGACACCCCTTTTTTCTCGGCCCCCGCTTCATGAATCACCCCCAAACTTTCAGGGAAGGAGCGGAGCGGAGCAGGCCATTTTCTTGGAGAAATTCACGAAGATTCGTCCAGCGGCGCCAAAGTTATTCCAAATAGAATGTTGAAGATTTCCTACGGAAACTAGGTTTTAACTATAACTACCTACTGGCGACCGCCAGTAGGTAATATATATATATATATATATATGGCCTCACCTTAAAAGGGATCCTGTCATTTGTTGGATTTATAACGGCCGTGTCCCGGTCGTGAGGTGAAGCCCACTGGACTCAGCAGGTCTGTGTCTTCATCAACAGAATGCGGCGAAAAACAGAACGAAGAAGAAGCTGATACCGAGGCAGGCTGGTGTAAGCTTTTGCTCCTAATGACCGTTACAAAGCAGGGCTGGTCCCCTGAATGACTTTCACATCCAAGATTGAGTTTTAATTTACAGTTAACAGCGCGTCCACTTGGATTGAACATTGGTGCACTACAATTACCAAGAGGCTTTGCAGCGACGCCCACTGGGGCAGGTGATTAAAAGAATATTGCATGAGCAGCAGCGCTGTTACAAACTAATGCCACTGAAGAAAGGTGATTCCTGAAACGCGCCTGGCAGTGATTTTATGGATGTTCGTGCGTTCAGAATGGGCTTGCTGGCAAACCTTCATTAAATAAACGTGAGCTGAATTTCTCTTCGTGTGGCCTCACCTTAAAAGAGATCCTGTCATTTGTTGGATTTATAACGGCCGTGTCCCGGTCATGAGGTGAAGCCCACTGGACTCAGCAGGTCTGTGTCTGCATCAACAGAATGCGGCGAAAAACAGAACGAAGAAGAAGCTGAAACCGAGGCAGGCTGGTGTAAGCTTCTGCTCCTAATGACCGTTACAAAGCAGGGCTGGTCCCCTGAATGACTTTCACATCAATCAATCAATCAATCATGCATTTATATAGCGCGCTACTCACCCAGAGGGTCTCAAGGCGCTGGGGGGGTCCGCTACTGCTCGAACAGCCAGGTCTTGAGTAGCTTCCTGAAGGTGAGGTGGTCCTGGGTCAGGCGGAGGTGGGTGGGGATGGAGTTCCATGTCTTGGCGGCGAGGTAGGAGAAGGACCGTCCCCCTGTGGTGGCTCTTCGGATGCGGGGGACGGCGGCGGCCAAGATTGAGTTTTAATTTACAGTTAACAGCGCGTCCACTTGGATTGAACATTGGTGCACTACAATTACCAAGAGGCTTTGCAGCCACGCCCACTGAGGCAGGTGATTAAAAGAAGATTGCATGAGCAGCAGCGCTGTTACGAACTAATGCCACTGAAGAAAGGTGATTCCTGAAACGCGTCTGGCAGTGATTTTATGGATGTTTGTGCGTTCAGAATGGGCTTGCTGGCAAACCTTCATTAAATAAACGGGAGCTGAATTTCTCTTTGTGTGGCCTCACCTTAAAAGGGATCCTGTCATTTGTTGGATATATATATATATATATATATTCACTGAAAAAACCATAGGTTATAGACCATATATAGTTAGGAATCAGCATTTAGAAAACCTTATTTTACTCACACAAAACCATTGAAATTCCATATATAGTTAGTTGCACTAACTATATATCGCGCACCCGCAATCCACTGCTGATGATGTCACATATTACATCATTCATGACATGGTCAGTGACATCACTGATGACATCACTGATGACATCTCAAATGACATCACTGATGACATCACTGACAACAACATCCAGTGATTTTTTGTTTCTATAAAGTTTAAATATGTCTTACATATTGAAGAATGAGTGGATGTGTAAGTGTCTGGACGAAGGATTTAGTAGGTGCATGACTGACTGTATGAGTGAGTGATTAAATGTGTCTCACTGACTGCATGGGTTAGTGACTAAACTGTCTTAATTTGTGCATCATTATGTCTGTTGTTCTGTAAACTGCTGCATGTGTTGATCAGTAGCTATATGAGTAACTATATGGGTTATTGATTGATTGCCCAAGTATTTGTATGGGAGACTGAGTGTGTGTGTGGCTAGCTGGGAGGTGTGTGACTCTGTGCAGATCAATCTGTACTTGTATCAATGATTGTATAAGAAGGTAAGTATGTGTTAGTATATGTTTGAAAATGTAAGGTGCTCTATGTTTAACTGTATAGACAAGAAAATGGAAGTGTCATTGATTCTTTACAGGACTGACTAGGTGTGTGAGTAACTCCATGGATGAGTGGCAGACTGTGAGTGTCTGTATAGGTGTATGAGTGCATATGATAGTGTTGTAAAGATGAGTGATTGTATGTATGAATGATTGTATGGGTGAATGAGTGAAGGTGTGTGTAGACGTAGCAATCAGTGAGTGCGTATGTAGTAACTAGTATTGGTGTGTCAATGGTTTCAAAAATTATACTCTCTTTTTAACACTGGGTGAAACAGAGGTTATATTAAAATGTGAGGAGATGCATTGTATTGTCACATGAATGATATCATCAGTGATGTGGTCATTGATGTCAAATGAGATGTCATCAGTGATGTCATCAGTGATGTCATTTGAGATGTCATCAGTGATGTCATCAGTGATGTCACTGACCATGTCATGAATGATGTAATATGTGACATCATCAGCAGTGGATTGCGGGTGCGCGATATATAGTTAGTGCAACTAACTATATATGGAATTTCAATGGTTTTGTGTGAGTAAAATAAGGTTTTCTAAATGCTAATTCCTAACTATATATGGTCTATAACCTATGGTTTTTTCAGTGAATTTTCAAGGTTTTGTAAATGCTAATTCCTAACTATATATGGTCTATAACCTATGGTTTTTTCTGTGAATTTCATTGGTTTTTTAACAGCTAATATCTGTAGCTGTAAAATGTATTCTTCTTTAAATCCAAAAATATATTTTATATGTTTATGAATAATTTTTTTTTAAAATATTTTTTTTTCTTCGTTCCCGCTTCGCGAATCGGGAAGCTTCCCATTAGCTGACCTTGATGCCGCGAAATAGACCGCGAGCCGGTAAACGTTTCTTTACCGCAAGTGCCGCGTTAGAAAACAACATCGTGACGCCTCCCGTCCGCATGACGTTTCACGTTGTCGCGTGATACGTCATATGACGTGCTACGTTAGCGAACTGGTACGCGAAGCGAGTCGCAAAGCGCAGGTTTCTGGAAGCAAACCGGGAGGCCCTGCAAAGCGCTTAACGTAAACACAGCAAGTCATGTGACTTGGTAATAACACTTTTCATTGGTTCATTTCACTTTTGGTTTCCTAATGATGTAAGACTAGGTCATATAATCTAAAATGAACACTTTTGATTGGTTGAGAACTCTTGTTTTTCCCAAATGATGAAAATCCCTCCTTCTTTCCTCACTCTGACTTTCATCATTGTGAGAGAAAGACCCTTTGTGATCACTGAGCAATGGCTTCTTTAGTAGCTTCAGCTGGTGCTTCCCCACCACCTCCACCACATCCAAGGAAGAGTGGACCACCTGCTCAAGTTATAATTCAACAAGAAGAAGAAGAAGAGGAACAGGATGACGAGCACGAAGAGAGGCAGTTTTTGCCTGAGCAGCCCAGGACGTCTCACCGGAAAGAAAACTTCATTTGGCAATTTTGTAAAATTCCCAAAGGTCAGAAAAAAGTAAATGCAAGATACGTAACTTGCCTTATATGTCAAGATAGACTGTCCAGAGGAACCGAGAAAAAATACAGTTTCGGAAACTACACAATGCATCGCCATATGACTAGGTGGCATCCTAACAACTACAGTGCTGCACAGTTTCGGAACGACCTAGATAATCTCCCTATTATGGCCAGAAGATCTGTTGTACCGGAAGTAACGGGACCAGAGGGCAGGGAGATGGTGCCAAATATACAAATGAAATTTGGTGAAGTAAAACACATCTGCGTATTTTGCGATGGATTCATTTCCTACGGAGAAAAAAGCATCACTCTGATCAACAGAGCTATTGACTATCATATGCAAGTTTGTACGAAACGCCCAAAATAATAAATACTTCTTTTTTTGTTTTGTTGCTCCTGTTGAGCCCTTTACAATGAATCGTTTTCATTGCCCCCTCCAAGAAAAACCCAAAAAAATATAAAACTGTTCAGAAAAATTCAAAAAAAGTAAAAAAATGTTCCGAAAAATAATAAAAAAAATATAAAACAACAAAAACAATAAAAAAAAAAAAGTTCTTTTCAGAACTACCTCCCCGTTATTAAAAAATTGGTACAATATTTGGAACTGTGCCAACCTCTATTTCTCTTAGTTCGCTTCCCAGTTCGCTCGCCGGTACGCGAACCAGAAGCGAACCAAAAACAGTAAGTATAAGGGAAGGAAACAGACACTTATGTTAAAAGAAAGACAGCTATAGGGGAATAAACTAGAGATACTATTACCCGTAATCCACTGCTGATGATGTCACATATTACATCATTCATGACATGCTCAGTGACATCATCAGCAGAGGATTGCGGGTTTTTTGGCAACGTGCCTTATCCACGGTTTAATAACGCTGCCTTTTGCTTTATATAAGTTTTCAAATTGTATGAAATATATACCAATAGGTCGTTATGAACCTTTAGGTAGTGCTTTTCTTCATGAGGTCTGGTCGCTTCCATACACATACAGATGTTTCAAAGATGATCAAGAAGTTTATCTGAATGGAGAGGAATGCACTGAGACGCCAGATCATTCACTAATGTGTAGGCACATACAGTTACACGGTTCATGCAACAAACACCGACCAAATATGGCTTGCGTGTTGCAAGGCACGCCAGTTCCTGCTATCATCCCCACGTTCAAGTTGTTGGAAAATGGTAGTTATTTGATGCTCAATAATGAAGATTGTTCTGAGTTAATTAAAAGTATTCCTTTTATCGTAACAGTAAGTGAACGTGTTATTTGCTGCAGAAATGTTCTATTTCCTCCCACACATGAACATAGGGAGTTTTCAATCTGGCCACAAATACCAACCTTGGGACAGATTTCAACGGCATGGCAAGAATAAGAGCTCTTTTGTCTCAGAGAGAGGTGGCCTTGAGTTCGGCCCGTGAAACTTTCGTGCTTCACATAGCGAACACCCGTACAGAGGTGCAGACCCTTTTCAATTCAGATTTGCCTTTCAATTTCAGCAAGATGGTTCCGACTATCTTTAACGCATCCTCCACAAAGACCCTGGCGCACTTTTTTAAAGTTGTTACCAGTGGTCTCGTGACTTCATTTGAGAAAATCTTTGGAGTCATCCCTGCTTCCTTTCATTCTATTTTCTCCACTCTGGTTCGTGGATTGGCATTTTTACTTGCATTACCAGCGGACGCTCTTGTGCTTTTTTACATTTTTAAATATGGATGTCCCTCCTATGCAACCTCCCACCCTGCAGCTGCTGACACTGTTCCGCAATCGCATGCTAGAATATTATGGCACAATGCCGTTGGCGATATTAAGCACGGCATATGGATTATCTTTTCGATTCTCCTACTTCACCTGTGTCCAGCCTGTATTTCACTGCCTGACCTGTGATTTCGATTGGGCCATTGATTTGTGTCTCTGCGGACCGGTTTCTCCTGACGTCGACTTTAATCAGCTGATGACTCCTATCATTACTCACGAGTTGGTTTGTCCTGGCGAAAGGATTATGGCTGTGGCATTGATGCATGGACTACTTGGTCCCTGGAATTTACTGGCGGCAGCACAGTCTTTCTTGGAACAGAGCTTTCTTGAAAACCCACCGAGCTGTCCTCTGATGGTGATAGAGGATCCGGTGCTGGGAGAGCACGTATGTTCTTTTCCGCTTTTAAATTGGATGGCTGAACTGTTTTCGGATGAAGACGGTGACTTCCTATTGGAGGCTGTTGCAGCTTATTTTGCATACACAGTTATGTCATAGACCTTTTTCATGTTTGATATGCTGAGTACTAGCATTTCATTGACAATTCATTGACTTATTTGTCAAGTTTTTATTATTCACCTTGCCTATTGGCTTAAGACTCGATAAAGTACTTGGCTGTTTTATTTTTCTTTAGCATTAAATTTTCCTAGTTTTTAATGCTTTACCTTGCGGACCGTCCACATATAAACTTGCAATCTGCTCTCATGAGATGGCACTTCTATTATCTTATTCAGTTCATTTCCGGATCATGGGGAGGTGTCATCTAGGTCCTGGATATCTTTACACCGTGTTAAGTTAGCATGGGCTCATTACCGGTTTAAACGCCATTTTTCCTTTTTTGCAACTTCTGCACACGACACTTAGTTGTTGCTTTAGCTTTCCACCTAGTAGTTCATCGTGGTTTACATGAGAATAATATGTTATTGCTCTACTATCTGCTTTGCTTGTTAAACTATATCTGTACAGCGAGTGCTAAAGTTTCAAGAACAACACGATACAGAATTGTTATGAGGTCTGATCTCCACGACTTCATACTCATAACATAAGTGCAACTTCTGCCAATTCTGGGCATGAGGCGGGTTTTATATTGCTTTGCCGAACACACATACACAACAGTTGATGCGGTTCACATGAAGAGAGAGCTGGTGTATGCTGATGTGATTCCTTCAAATCTAAGACACTAAAGTATGGGCACGCCCTAAACCAACACAAAGAGACCTTCTTAGCAAATAATATAATATGTGTATTAGGGAGGGTGAGATATAAGCAGCCGCGGGCCGTGGAGGGAGTTACGGTGAGGCAGGGAGGCGGGGAGGGGGAGAAGCAGGGTGGAGCCCTCTCTACCTTGCCCCTCCCCCTCCCCGCCTCCCTGCCCCACCGTAACTCCCTCCACGGCCCGCGGCTGCTTATAAGTGTTGCTAACTCTTATTCATTTACAGCATGTTAACATACTGTCACCATTCGCTTTTTATGTACTAGTAACTATGCTGGTAATTTTGCTACTGATAATATGTGTACTTGTATTCTCCACCCTGCTTCTCCCCCTCCCCGCCTCCCTGCCTCACCGTAACTCCCTCCGCGGCTGCTTATAAGTGTTGCTAACTCTTATTCATTTACAGCATGTTAACATACTATCACCATTCGCTTTTTATGTACTAGTAACTATGCTGGTAATTTTGCTACTGATAATATGTGTACTTGTATTATCTAAGATACTACGCCTGAGAAGACGGCATTAGTAAATAAACATTTCAAATACACATGTGTTCTTCTTAACTCCATCTTCTGGTTTCTAAGAAATATATAACGACCGACTGTTCATGAGTTCCACGTATCCTGAGGTACTATAAGTTCATATTCTGGATTGTCTAAACATTGAGAGTTTGTTATATCCAATGTGACACTGTACCTAGCTTGCTAAGGAGTTTTTGATTACTAACGTGAGTTTTGGGACACCCTAATTCGCCGAGGTTCCAATCCTCTGTCCACAGTTCTGTGTGAGAACAGAAACCCTGCGACAGGGGCACCCCCGACCCTTGCTGGAGCTTCATCACACTTGCGATACAACTCCAGCAATGCGCCACCTTTACGGCACAGATACATCACGCATCTGTGCTGTTTTTGCCCCATGATGCGCCGCATTGTAAATGCAGCACACCATAGGTGACGGAACAGCGGCACAGAATGACTAACACATCCCTGGTGATGCGCCAGTCATCATAAATGTATCCCTATGCTTCTTATCTTGTTAGAGATGAACCGCCATATGTATCATCAAAGTTTTTTGCATTTCCTAAATAGCGAACTTTAAGGAATAAATAGCGATTCTTTACCATTCCTAGTTTGCGATTAGCTATTTGCTAATTACAAATTACCCATTCATTTCCTTCATTTCCATAGGGCGGTTGGACTCACTTTTAGCTCAAACGGCTGAATGGATTTCCACGAAACTTGGCAAAATTGTAGGGACTGGTAGCCCGATGTGCCTTTGCTATGTCTCAAGATATATGCTCCAGTGGTTTTTACGAAAATTAACTTTGAAAAATATATATTGGGCTACATTGGCCTATATATATGTTGGAGCCCAAATGTAGCCCAATGTAGCCCAATGAAGCCCAATGTAGCCCAATGTAGCCCAAAGATGGCCGCCAGACACACAAAAAAACAAATGTAGCCCAAATATCAGCCAGATGTAGCCCAACTATAGCCCAGTGACAGAATGACCAATCAGCTTCGCAAACCTCCGTTACGCGAAGCGGAGCGCTGTTACAGATATATATCTTTTTTTGAACGTTAATTTCTCAAAATCCACTGGAGCACATATATTGAGACCTAGCAAAGGCACATCGGGCTACCAGTCCCTAATATTTTGCCAAGTTTCGTGCAAATCCATTCAGCCGTTCGATTATTATTATTATTTTTTTTTTTTGCCCCGCGGGGCCCTTTTAAAACCTCCACATCAAACCTAGGGGGTCAGCGAGGATCTACTATGCCCCCTTATAGTTATTTCCCCCTTTGTTTTGACCTCCTCTTGTCTCTCGATCCTACCGAGAGACAAGATGGCGGCCGCTACGGACTTTTTGGAATGTTGACAGACGCCGGAGAACCAATCAGCTTCGCTTCACAAAGCTCCGTTGCGCGTAAAGTACGCGTCCTGGGACGCTGCCAGGTCCGCTGTTACAGATATATATCTTTTTTTAAACGTTAATTTCTCAAAATCCACTGGAGCACATATATTGAGACCTACAAAAGGCACATCGGGCTACCAGTCCCTACAATTTTGCCAAGTTTCGTGCAAATCCATTCAGCCGTTCGGGCTAAAAGTGAGGCCAACCGCCCTATGGAAAACTCAATGTTAAAAACACGTTTTGGGACCCCCCTTTTTTCTCGGCCCCCCCTTGACGAACCCCCCCCAAATTTTCAAGGGCTGCTCAGAAACAAAATGTGCCATTTTCCTGAAAATTTCAGCCAATTCCGTCCACAAACGCCAAAGTTATTAGACATAGAATTTTCAAAAATCCCATAGAGAAAAAATCCTAACTATATATACCTACTGGCGACCGCCAGTAGGTAATATATATATATATATATATATATATATATATATATATATATATATATATATTACCTACTGGCGGTCGCCAGTAGGTAGTTATAGTTAGGACCTAGTTTCCATAGGAAATCGTCAACATTCTATTTGGATTAACTTTGGCCCTGGTGGATGAATCTTTGCGAATTTCTCAAAGAAGATGGCTCGGTCCACTGCGCTCCTTCCCTGAAAATTTGGGGGGGATTGGTGAAGTGGGGGCTGAGATAAAAGGGGGGTCCCAAAACGTGTTTTCTCCATGTTATTTTCCATAGGACGTTTAGACACGGCTACAGGTCGAACGGCTGAATGGATTTATAAGAAATTTGGCAAAACTGTAGAGTCCGGCTCGCAGATTACGCTTTTTGTGGAGTGGTGTAAATCCGTTCAGTAGTTGCCGAGAAAATGAAAGTTAAAGTTAATTATATATCTATAAGCGCGGACGGGTGCGCGCACTCGAGCGGCTGCGCGCGAGCGGAATTGTTTTTGTTGCTGCGTGACGTCTGTTAACGTTCGATTCGAAGGAAATCAGGAAGTGTTGACCGCCATTTTGTTACTGCGAGTAAATATATTGTCATTTCAAAGCGTTGGAACATGGAAAGGGGAGAAGGTAGAGATTGTTTTGCTGCGTAGGTTTTCTCAGGGTGTGCAGTAAGGTCCTTAAAGGCGAAAATATATATATTTTTTTTTTCGAAAAAAAGTTGCGGGGTGCGCGCACACCTATTTACAAGAGCGTGAAAATGGAGATAAATCAGAAGTTTGAGTGCTTTGATATAAGGTGGCTCTGAAAAGAGCCCTTGTGTTTATTGAGTTGTTTCTGCATTTATAAGTAAGTACCGATGCAGAGTCTGATGTTGCAGAGGAAGATTTTGTTTCCCTCATCCGTGAAATGAACACCATCTGTCCTATAGATGTCTTGCATGTGGTAACGCAAGTTGTTGTGGTAAATAGAACCCATGCTATAATCTCTGAGGAAAGCAGAAACAGATTTATTAACATGTCTCCTTGCTTTCTCAATTTGTGCACAATGTTGATTGGACCAATTCCATTTCTGTCTTTGGCATATATTGGAATATACCAAGGCAGTTCAAGGAAAAAGTGTCATCAATTGTCTAAAGGTGTCTTTTAGAAGCATTTCCAGACCTACCCCAGTCAATGTGCCTAGATCGTTCCCACCACAGTGCACAATTATAAGGTCTGGTTCCGGGAGATGCATAAAAGTTTTCACCAATGGTATTAATTGGTGACATCTTAATCCTCTTTGCCCAATCCACGTTATCTGCACATTTGGTAAATCAAGGTTGGAAATTCGTCTGCTTGCTGCATATTTTCCACTCCAGTGAATATAGCTGTGTCCTAAAAGCCAAACCTTCATTTTCAAGGCAGATGCAGTCGTGCTCCGATGGGTTGTGGAAGTGGAATGGCAGTTAGAAGCTGAAATTCAGGATAAAAAAATGGATGAGGCTTGGTGTGGTTGAAAAACAAAAGATGATTGGTTGATTCTAATACGTGAAGATTGAAGACTACGTTGCATGTTAATGTTATGTAAAAGAAAAAGTAGTATTGGGTGTGAAGAAAATGACATGTAACAGAGCTGTGGATAGGCAGGTGTTTCTGGAGGGAAAACAGTGTTGTTAGTTTGCTGTAGAACGTTGAGATATGAACTTTTGACCTGTGCCTTCAGCCAGGTGCAGAATGAGGTGTTACCATGGAAACAGCCAGAGATGGCAGTGGGTGATGGGTGACTTTTATGTGACATTGAAAATATTGTGTGGGACAACCAACTGAAATGTAAATTTGAATACAAAATTTTGCGGGAGGAAATATGATTGGCTGAAGAGACATATATGAGTCTGTATTGACTGGATATCTGTGCCATTGAATTTTGGTTGCAGTGATAGCAGCATAATTGAGACTTCCGTCAAATGAATATCTATTTTGTGACTGTCACTGTTGTACATCGTACAAAGCATTGGTAAAGGTAAGTCTGTAATTGTTTGTTTTGTCATGTACTGTAAAAGAAAGGGTTCACGGGCTGTTATAGGCCTGTGGGTTCTAGTATGAGTAAATCAGGTCGACAAAAGAAAATATTAAGTTAGTACAGCTGAAGTTACGTGGAACTCATGAATACTGTTTCAATATACAATCATTTTAGTTGAGATTATGGATTAAAAGAGAGAACGTGTATATTTGAAATGTTTATTCAGAAATGCACTGTTTTCAAGGCAAGTTTCTTATCTAATACGAGTGCAGACATTTTAAAAAACAAAGTAATCGGTATAGCCACTAGTACATAAAATACAAACGGTATAGTTGATGAAAAATGAATATGGTTTAGCAAAATTAATTATACACTCTTATGAGGAAGTATATTGGGGCAGATTTATGAAGGCCTTGCGCCGCCGGTGCGTTACTTTTAACATAAATAAGGCTCATTATATGTTAATAAATGGATGAAGGTCTCTGGCCTTTCAGTTTAGGAACGATACATGAAAATGCTAGTGGTTAGACCAGTGTTTCCCAAACTGTGGTCCGCGGACCCCCACGGGTCCTTGACCCATTCTCAGGGGGTCCGCAGGCAGCAGTTTTAAAAGCACTTCAAAGTTCCTTGCAGAATTATTAGTTTTGGAGCAACAATAAAAGTGTCAAGATAACACCAGTGATTAATGTACCTGCTGGAGAGAGGAGAGTTTTGTCCAGTGGCAACTTCAACTTATCTAATGCAGCACAGAGGGTTACTGCAAAGAATATGTACCATGTATTTAATTAAAAAAAATTTTATATGCATAGGTCAGTGGGTTACTTACTGCTTTTGTAAGTAACTTATTTTTCTTCCCAGATTGTCGTATCCTTGTGCATAATAAGGTCTTCATTTACTATTCTTTGAAAGCTAATAAAATTCAATCTGTAATGATAACTGTGTTGTAGACTGCACCATTGTTTCCCAAAAACCTTTGGGGAGAGCATTCCAAAGCACCCTCTGTAGTGGTCAGGCTCACTCATTGCACTTGGTATGCACCGTATGGGGACTGGTCTGAAAACATTTTCTAGGGCTGCTTTTGGTTTCCAGACTGGCCCTTGCAGGAGCAGGAGCCTCGAACAGCAAAATAAAACCAGCCATGTAAAGGTTTGTCACTGGGATGCAGCACCAATCTTCCCATTAAATTATTTAGTTTTTTGTAAATTCACAGAAGTGGAGGAGCGTGTCGTTATCCTCCTTGGCTTAATGACACGGTCCACCACTTCGGAAACGAGGGTTTTGGCCATATTTACAAGAATATGGTGCAGCCCTGTGTTTCCTCCTGCGCTTGCGCTACACTTAGCAGGGTAGCGGCAATGCAGGCACCCTTGCACCATAGTACAAGTGTGGCTGCGTGCAGGGGAAGATTGTTTATGTACAGGAAGATCCTCCTTCCTGAACATAAAAAATCCAAGGCGTTTTGCTTTTTCCATGTGTACTGCATAAGGCAGCACACATGAAAAAAGCAAAATCGAGGAGAAATAAAGCATTTATCCTCGTTTCGTCAAGTTAAGTCCAGGTGTTTCCTGGTTTTAATTATGGCGCAGTCTCCTATTTACGCTGCCCTTGTAAATAGGAGGCAGCGTTAAAAAATCAATGGCTGTTGCAGTGGAACGCCCATCCCAACACCCACTGCCCACCTCTTTCACGTTAAGTATTGCATGAAAGTGGTTCTTATTTGCAAAGCAGCGTTAAGCCATAGTAAGTGGCTCAACGGTGCCTTGTACATAGGGCAAAACCCATATCGCCACGGGAATATCGCAAAAAGTGACGTTCCCATGGAGATAGGGGTTTGTAAATCTGCCCCAAAAATTGTTAGTAATTCGAGTTTTTCTTTTGTGTACACCTGAAACAATTTCCCTGAGATATGTGGCATACAAGGTAAAACAGAACACCGGGACCTTTATCGATTGCGTTATGTTGCACAAAAGAAAAAAATACACGTAACAGACTTGGATAATTTACATTTTCACTATTTCTGGGCACTTTGCTTTTTGACCTTTCAGTAACCGACTTGCTTTATTTCGCCTGTATTTTACGTAGATTGGAAACAATGGCTATGTATTCGAACTTACCAATTCAAGAGCTACTATTATATTTGGTTTTCACAAAATCATGACGTACAAATGCAGGCATACAACCACGTAAGTGATGACGCACAAATGCAGGCCTAAAACTACTTGGGCCAGCCACGGAGCAGACTGGGGCTGTACAAGAGGGCATATTTATCTGAGGAAAACATAACTGAGTCGGTGGTCATTTTATTTCATCAAGGTACGATAAGTGCAATAGAATCATATCGAAAATTCATTGTGGGCAAGTACCATCAGTGTTGAAAAATCGACCTTTCAATAATACTGTAATTAATGATGCGTCAGAACTTAATATCAATTCATTGTCCGAATGTTCAAGCAATACTCATCCCCTCCCGCCATGTGCTTCAAGAACTGCATCCATATTTCATGATCTGAAGTCTGAGCATCCGGAACACAACGGGGAATTGCGAGTTTCGTTTATATCGGCGCCATTTTGGGTGGGGTCAGGCGGGCCCAAGTATAGTCAAAATGTCTCCACCAACTCGGGGTTGGACCAGAATCTCTTTCGGCAGTCCAGAAGTTCCGTTAAGGGGCAACAGAAGGGACCGGTGACATGAACCATCAATCAAAGAAATTGAGGGGCAACAATCTTTCCTACCGGGTCATACTGATGTTCCACCGGAACCGATCGAATCAGTAGTCTGCAGGATTTTTGGTCATTCAAACTGAGGCTGGCGTCAGCATGAGAGCGCCAACGTCTCGTGGCTACGCTTTGATCGTTCTGCGGGCAATCATGGCAGTCCTTTTCCATCGGGGGCGGTCGGAGGCCCGCGGAGGCCGAGGGCCCTCCGCAGCTCTCGTAGAATCTTCAAAGTTGAGGAGAACGCCTCTGGACAGGTGTCTTCCATTCAGAAAATATTGTTGGCAGCATTTTGAAAGGAAAGACAGGGGCCCATTTTCTGGTTAACGGGCGACCAGGCCAACTTTTCACGCCAGGCCCATTCCTGCAAAGTCGACCGCCATTTTTAGGAGATCTGCAACCACCGGCAGTCACTGGGTTGCAGGAGCAGATGGACTCAAGTCTGTCGGGCTAAGCATCGTTGCACCGCCACAGTGGACGAGACCCTGCTGGTGAGTGGAGCGTCGCTGCACCGCAACAGTGGACGAGTCCTTTGCCGGGTGCGTGGAGCGTCGCTGCACCGCAAGAGTGGACGAGTCCTTTGACGGGTGCGTGGAGCGTTGGGGGTGCAGCTGAGGGGCCTCCACCTGGGGAGGCGGGAGAGGCTCGTCCGCGCCGCCACTCCCTCCCAGTGCACCCCACGGCGTCTTGCTGACATTTGTTATGGCCGGACCGGGCGATGAAGAGAGGGGGGGGTCGGAGGCATATGCAAGACATCCCCCCCTCGTGGCCTGCAAGGCGCCGAAAGAGGAAGAGAATGGGAAGACAACTACATCTCGGGTCGGGCCCATGCCTTCTCCGGCCGAAGGCGGCCGGCTGCTCTTTGCCACGGCCCCAGGAACGGATCCCTTGGTTCATCCTGGGGACAGGCCTTGGCGCGTGGTGTCGCCTCCGGACTATTCGCGTAATGGTTCTCCACCCCAGGCCGTTGCCGACGGCTTTTGTAGACTTTCTGACGCTCAAAAACCCTACTAGAAAGTAGGCCAACATTGCTACTTTGGGGAAGGAGGGACAGGGACGGCGTGAAGAAGATGATGAAATGCATTGTGGGTTTGTTGCTGCGGCCGTTTGTCATGTAAATAGTTGTTTTAATATATTTTTGTTCAAGAATAAAAACGTTTTAACCTGTTATTTTGCTGTCGTGTGGTATATTTCTAATATTTGTCGCTCTGATGTCGTTTCCCCTCCCAAATGTAACATGTGATTGTAATCTACAGCCGGACATTCCGACAGGACATGAGAGCAAAAGGGGGGGGTCAGATCTGAAGTTGGGCAGGCGATAAGATCACGTTTTGCTATGTGGGGCTATCTATGTTCGTGATGGGGCCTAAAAGGGGGCAAGATGGCGTCGAGCTCGGTTTCTCTCACTAGTTTCATATTTCTCATGAGGGGTTGTTCCTAATGTTTCTATTTTAGCGAGGTCAAAGAGAGATCCTATCAGTGGCCTACTGATTTAGTTCTATTCCTTTTGTTTTCTCTAACGATTTTTAAGTTAAAGTTTGCTAGTACGATACAGCAGCTAGTCCGCATTTTATATATATGTCTTTTTTATTAGGGGTGTCCTCCGGTGGAGTCGGACGATCTACCTCTAATAAACGGTAAGTGTTCCTCTGAAGGAATGCGTCTTGAAAGTGGCTGACTGTAATGTATGATATTTCACTCAGTGACTTTCAGGCCCATGCTGTTTCAAAACTGTGCATGTGTTTGAAGCAGGCGTAGGTATTGACGCAGCATAGAAACTACTAGGAACCAATTGGAAGTGTTGTTTTCAAGTCACATGACTTCACATGCGCGTCTCAGGACGTGTACGCGGTGATAGTATCTGGTCACGTACGCCATTTGGAAGTAGCGGTCTAATTCAGCGAAGTTTCAAAACGTGAAAAGGAGTAAATCCAAACACATCCGGATTGAATATATCTTCTGAGCTCGATTCAAGCATACAATTGTTAAAGTATAAAACCTTTTATATATTTTTTTAAAAATACCAAGGTGTGTACATTCGGTCACGCACGAAAGTTTATAAAGACATTCGGCTCCATTTAATGAACATTTTCATAATATTAAAAAAGAAGCCTAGGTTTAGTCTCTTTGACGTATTATAAGTTCTTTGATGGGTCTATGAAGAAATTCAATAAGTTCAGATTGCAAAGTTTTCACGATATATATAGGCGGGTGCGCGCAGTCGGTCGCGCACAAAAGCCTGGAAATGCGCTATCCATTTTATTGAGAACTGTTGCCGAGAGTGCGCACACCGGGTCGTGCACGAAAGTTTAGAAAGGCAATTTTTATTTACAGACAAATTTTAATGCGTTGAAAAAAAGGCAAGGTACAGACTTTCTAATTCTGTATCGCTTTACAAGGAGTCTCTATGCAACTTGAACAGTGAAGAAAACGGCTTGTTTCCGAAAAAAATATTGCCAGAACTTTATTGACAAAAGTATAGTTTTTATACACGAGATATTTCTGAATTAGCATTTTAAAAACCAATGAAATTCACTGAAAAAACCATAGGTTTTACACACGTTATAGTTAGGAAGTAGCATTTACAAAACCTATGAAATTCACTGAAAAAAACATAGGTTTGACACCAGTTATAGTTAGCTGGAAATTTTACTGATATAAAACCAATGAAATTCCACGTTATAGTTAGTTGGACTCACTATAACTTGCGCGTGTAATGCACTGCTGATGACGTCACATATTACATCACTCATGACATCACTGATGACACCATCCTTGTGACACAGTGACAGACCTCCTTTCACTGTAATCTAACCCTTGAAACACATATTCAAAAATAGAAACAAAAATTTTCAAAAAAATGGAGATACCCATACCAGTTACAACAACCAATATATATATATATATATATATATATTCACTGAAAAAACCATAGGTTATAGACCATATATAGTTAGGAATTAGCATTTAGAAAACCTTATTTTACTCACACAAAACCATTGAAATTCCATATATAGTTAGTTGCACTAACTATATATCGCGCACCCGCAATCCACTGCTGATGATGTCACATATTACATCATTCATGACATGGTCAGTGACATCACTGATGACATCACTGATGACATCTCAAATGACATCACTGATGACATCACTGATGACATCTCATTTGACATTACTGATCACATCACTGATGACATCATTCATGTGATGATACAATGAACCTCTTCAGACTCTAATATAACCTTAGATACACTCAGTGTAAACAGACACTCACAGACTGTCACTCATCCATGGAGTTACTCACACACCTAGTCAGTCTTGCAAAGAATCAATCACACCTCGATTTCCTCAACTATATAGTTATACACACCTTACTTATTGGAACATATAATAACACATATTTACTCTGTTATACAATCCCTGATACAAGTTCACAATAATCCATACAGCCACTCACACATTCACTGGCTCTTATGCACAGTTATTTATATATGTCAACTATCACATGTACTGTGTTTTACATATGTACTTACTTTGACATGTAGCACTGAGATATCCATTCACTCACCAATACACTCATGCACACAGTCAACCGCCCATACAGATGTTTCCACATGCACTTTTGAACCCATACATCTAGTGAATCAACTGCTCACACATCTATGCACAGAGTCATACACCTCCCAGACACCCACACACACACTCAGTCTCCCATACAAATACTTGGGCAACTAATCAATAACCCATATAGTTAGTCATATAGCTAATGATCAACACATGCATCAGATTACAAAACAACAGACACAATGATGCACAATTTAAAACAGTTTAGTCACTAACCCATGCACTCAGTGAGACACATTTAATCACTCACTTATACAGTCAGTCATGCACCTACTAAATCCTTCATCCAGACACTTATACATCCACTCATTCTTCAATATGTAAGACATATTTTAACTTTACAGAAGCATACAGTCACTGGATGTTGTCATCAGTGATGTCATCAGTGATGTCATTTGAGATGTCATCAGTGATGTCATCAGTGATGTCACTGACCATGTCATGAATGATGTAATATGTGACATCATCAGCAGTGGATTGCGGGTGCGCGATATATAGTTAGTGCAACTAACTATATATGGAATTTCAATGGTTTTGTGTGAGTAAAATAAGGTTTTCTAAATGCTAATTCCTAACTATATATGGTCTATAACCTATGGTTTTTTCAGTGAATTTTCAAGGTTTTGTAAATGCTAATTCCTAACTATATATGGTCTATAACCTATGGTTTTTTCTGTGAATTTCATTGGTTTTTTAACAGCTAATATCTGTAGCTGTAAAATGTATTCTTCTTTAAATCCAAAAATATATTTTATATGTTTATGAATAATTTTTTTTTAAAATATATTTTTTTCTTCGTTCCCGCTTCGCGAATCGGGAAGCTTCCCGTTAGCTGACCTTGATGCCGCGAAATAGACCGCGAGCCGGTAAACGTTTCTTTACCGCAAGTGCCGCGTTAGAAAACAACATCGTGACGCCTCCCGTCCGCATGACGTTCCACGTTGTCGCGTGATACGTCATATGACGTGCTACGTTAGCGAACTGGTACGCGAAGCGAGTGCCAAAGCGCAGGTTTCTGGAAGCAAACCGGGAGGCCCTGCAAAGCGCTTAACGTAAACACAGCAAGTCATGTGACTTGGTAATAACACTTTTCATTGGTTCATTTCACTTTTGGTTTCCTAATGATGTAAGACTAGGTCATATAATCTAAAATGAACACTTTTGATTGGTTGAGAACTCTTGTTTTTCCCAAATGATGAAAATCCCTCCTTCTTTCCTCACTCTGACTTTCATCATTGTGAGAGAAAGACCCTTTGTGATCACTGAGCAATGGCTTCTTTAGTAGCTTCAGCTGGTGCTTCCCCACCACCTCCACCACATCCAAGGAAGAGTGGACCACCTGCTCAAGTTGTAATTCAACAAGAAGAAGAAGAAGAGGAACAGGAGGACGAGCACGAAGAGAGGCAGTTTTTGCCTGAGCAGCCCAAGACGTCTCACCGGAAAGAAAACTTCATTTGGCAATTTTTTAAAATTCCCAAAGGTCAGAAAAAAGTAAATGCAAGATACGTAACTTGCCTTATATGTCAAGATAGACTGTCCAGAGGGACCGACAAAAAATACAGTTTCGGAAACTACACAATGCATCGCCATATGACTAGGTGGCATCCTAACAACTACAGTGCTGCACAGTTTCGGAACGACCTAGATAATCTCCCTATTATGGCCAGAAGATCTGTTGTACCGAAAGTAACGGGACCAGAGGGCAGGGAGATGGTGCCAAATATACAAATGAGATTTGGTGAAGTAAAACACACCTGCGTATTTTGCGATGGATTCATTTCCTACGGAGAAAGAAGCATCACTCTGATCAACAGAGCTATTGACTATCATATGCAAGTTTGTCCGAAACGCCCAAAATAATAAATACTTCTTTTTTTTGTTTTGTTGCTCCTGTTGAGCCCTTTACAATGAATCGTTTTCATTGCCCCCTCCAAGAAAAACCCCAAAAAATATAAAACTGTTCCGAAAAATTCAAAAACAGTAAAAAAATGTTCAGAAAAATAAAAAAAAAAGTTCTTTTCAGAACTACCTCCCCGTTATTAAAAAATTGGTACAATATTTGGAACTGTGCCAACCTCTATTTCTCTTAGTTCGCTTCCTAGTTCGCTCGCTGGTACGCGAACTGGAAGCGAACCAAAAACAGTAAGTATAAGGGAAGGAAACACACACTTATGTTAAAAGAAAGAC
This sequence comes from Lissotriton helveticus, assembly GCF_964261635.1. Taxonomy (NCBI): domain Eukaryota; kingdom Metazoa; phylum Chordata; class Amphibia; order Caudata; family Salamandridae; genus Lissotriton; species Lissotriton helveticus. Next base: position 282,482,535 of record NC_136068.1, on the reverse strand, counting down.
AGCTATAGGGGAGTAAACTACAGATACTATTACCCATAATCCACTACTGATGATGTCACATATTACATCATTCATGACATGCTCAGTGACATCATCAGCAGAGGATTGCGGGTTTTTTGGCAACATGCCTTATCCACGGTTTAATAACGCTGCCTTTTGCTTTATATAAGTTTTCAAATTGTATGAAATATATACCAATAGGTCTTTATGAACCTTTAGGTAGTGCTTTTGTTCATGAGGTCTGGTCGCTTCCATACACATACAGATGCTTCAAAGATGATCAAGAAGTTTATCTGAATGGAGAGGAATGCACTGAGACGCCAGATCATTCACTAATGTGTAGGCACATACAGTTACACGATTCATGCAACAAACACCGACCAAATATGGCTTGCGTGTTGCAAGGCACGCCAGTTCCTGCTATCATCCCCACGTTCAAGTTGTTGGAAAATGGTAGTTATTTGATGCTCAATAATGAAGATTGTTCTGAGTTAATTAAAAGTATTCCTTTTATCGTAACAGTAAGTGAACGGGTTATTTGCTGCAGAAATGTTCTATTTCCTCCCACACATGAACATAGGGAGTTTTCAATCTGGCCACAAATACCAACCTTGGGACACGTTTCAACGGCATGACAAGAATAAGAGCTCTTTTGTCTCAGAGAGAGGTGGCCTTGAGTTCGGCCCGTGAAACTTTCGTACTTCACATAGCGAACACCCGTACACAGGTTTGCCTTTCAATTTCAGCAACATGTTTCCGACTATCTTTAACGCATCCTCCACAAAATCCCTGGCACACTTTTTTAAAGTTGTTACCAGTGGTCTCGTGACTTCATTTGAGAAAATCTTTGGAGTCATCCCTGCTCCCTTTCATTGTATTTTCTGCACTCTGGTTCGTGGATTGGCATTTTTACTTGCATTACCAGCGGACGCTCTTGTGCTTTTTTACATTTTTAAATATGGATGTCCCTCCTATGCAACCTCCGACCCTGCAGCTGCTGACACTGTTCCGCAATCGCATGCTAGAATATTATGGCACAATGCCGTTGGCGATATTAAGCACGGCATATGGATTATCTTTTCGGTTCTCCTACTTCACCTGTGTCCAGCCTGTATTTCACTGCCTGACCTGTGATTTCGATTGGGCCATTGATTTGTGTCTCTGCGGACCGGTTTCTCCTGACGTCGAATTTAATCAGCTGAGGACTCCTATCATTACTCACGAGTTGATTTGTCCTGGCGAAAGGATTATGGCTGTGGCATTGATGCATGGACTACTTGGTCCCTGGAATTTACTGGCGGCAGCACAGTCTTTCTTGGAACACAGCTTTCTTGAAAACCCACCGAGCTGTCCTCTGATGGTGATAGAGGATCCGGTGCTGGGAGAGCACGTATGTTCTTTTCCGCTTTTAAATTGGATGGCTGAACTGTTTTCGGATGAAGACGGTGACTTCCTATTGGAGGCTGTTGCAGCTTATTTTGCATACACAGTTATGTCATAGACCTTTTTCATGTTTGATATGCTGAGTACTAGCATTTCATTGACAATTCATTGACTTATTTGTCAAGTTTTTATTATTTACCTTGCCTATTGGCTTAAGACTCGATAAAGTACTTGGCTGTTTTATTTTTCTTTAGCATTGAATTTTCCTAGTTTTTAATGCTTTACCTTGCGGACCGTCCACATATAAACTTGCAATCTGCTCTCATGAGATGGCACTTCTATTATCTTATTCAGTTCGTTTCCGGATCATGAGGAGGTGTCATCTAGGTCCTGGATATCTTTACACCGTGTTAAGTTAGCATGGGCTCATTACCGGTTTAAACGCCATTTTTCCTTTTTTGCAACTTCTGCACACGACACTTAGTTGTTGCTTTAGCTTTCCACCTAGTAGTTCATCGTGGTTTACATGAGAATAATATGTTATTGGTCTACTATCTGCTTTACTTGTTAAACTATATCTGTACAGCGAGTGCTAAAGTTTCAAGAACAACACGATACAGAATTTTTATGAGGTCTGATCTCCACGACTTCATACTCATAACATAAGTGCAACTTCTGCCAATTCTGGGCATGAGGCGGGTTTTATATTGCTTTGCCGAACACACATACACAACAGTTGATGCGGTTCACATGAAGAGAGAGCTGGTGTATGCTGATGTGATTTCTTCAAATCTAAGACACTAAAGTATGGACACGCCCTAAACCAACACAAAGAGACCTTCTTAGCAAATAATATAATATGTGTATTAGGGAGGGTGAGATATAAGCAGCCGCGGGCCGTGGAGGGAGTTACGATGGGGCAGGGAGGCGGGGAGGGGGAGAAGCAGGGTGGAGCCCTCTCTACCTTGCCCCTCCCCCTCCCCGCCTCCCTGCCCCACCGTAACTCCCTCCACGGCCCGCGGCTGCTTATAAGTGTTGCTAACTCTTATTCATTTACAGCATGTTAACATACTGTCACCATTCGCTTTTTATGTACTAGTAACTATGCTGGTAATTTTGCTACTGATAATATGTGTACTTTTATTATCTAAGGTACTACGCCTGAGAAGACGGCATTAGTAAATAAACATTTCAAATACACATCTGTTCTTCTTAACTCCATGTTCTGGTTTCTAAGAAATCTATAACGACCGACTGTTCATGAGTTCCACGTATCCTGAGGTACTATAAGTTCATATTCTGGATTGTCTAAACATTGAGAGTTTGTTATATCCAATGTGACACTGTACCTAGCTTGCTAAATAGTTTTTGATTACTAACGTGAGTTTTGGGACACCCTAATTCGCCGAGGTTCCAATCCTCTGTCCACAGTTCTGTGTGAGAACAGAAACCCTGCGACAGGGGCACCCCCGACCCTTGCTGGAGCTTCATCACACTTGCGATACAACTCCAGCAATGAGCCACCTTTACGGCACAGATACATCACGCATCTGTGCTGTTTTTGCCCCATGATGCGCCGCATTGTAAATGCAGCACACCATAGGTGACGGAACAGCGGCACAGAATGACTAACACATCCCTGGTGATGCGCCAGTCATCATAAATCTATCCCTATGCTTCTTATCTTGTTAGAGATGAACCGCCATATGTATCATCAAAGTTATTTGCATTTCCTAAATAGCGAACTTTAAGGAATAAATAGCGATTCTTTACCATTCCTAGTTTGCGATGAGCTATTTGCTAATTAGCCGAATGTAGCCCAATGAAGCCCAATGTAGCCCAATGTAGCCCAAAGATGGCCGCCAGACACACAAAAAAACAAATGTAGCCCAAATATCAGCCAGATGTAGCCCAACTATAGCCCAGTGACAGAATGACCAATTAGCTTCGCAAACCTCCGTTACGCGAAGCGGAGCGCTGTTACAGATATATATCTTTTTTTGAACGTTAATTTCTCAAAATCCACTGGAGCACATATATTGAGACCTAGCAAAGGCACATCGGGCTACCAGTCCCTAATATTTTGCCAAGTTTCGTGCAAATCCATTCAGCCGTTCAATTATTATTTTTATTATTTTTTTTTGCCCCGCGGGGCCCTTTTAAAACCTCCACATCAAACCTAGGGGGTCAGCGAGGATCTACTATGCCCCCTTATAGTTATTTCCCCCTTTGTTTTGACCTCCTCTTGTCTCTCGATCCTACCGAGAGACAAGATGGCGGCCGCTACGGACTGTTTGGAATGTTGACAGACGCCGGAGAACCAATCAGCTTCGCTTCACAAAGCTCCGTTGCGCGAAAAGTCCGCGAACCAGAGCGCTAACCGGTCCGCTGTTACAGATATATATCTTTTTTTAAACGTTAATTTCTCAAAATCCACTGGAGCACATATATTGAGACCTACAAAAGGCACATCGGGCTACCAGTCCCTACAATTTTGCCAAGTTTCGTGCAAATCCATTCAGCCGTTCGGGCTAAAAGTGAGGCCAACCGCCCTATGGAAAACTCAATGTTAAAAACACGTTTTGGGACCCCCCTTTTTTCTCGGCCCCCACTGGACGAACCCCCCCCAAATTTTCAAGGGCTGCTCAGAAACAAAATGTGCCATTTTCCTGAAAATTTCAGCCACTTCCGTCCACAAACGCCAAAGTTATTAGACATAGAATTTTCAAAAAACCCATAGAGAAAAAATCCTAACTATATATACCTACTGGCGACCGCCAGTAGGTAATATATGTATATATATATATATATATTGCGCTCGTCAAATCCCGGCAGATCCCCAGGAATGAAAACAGCACTCGGGAGGTTCCTTCTCACAGAGTTAATTTATTTGACTACAAGCTACACCACAGACGCGTTTCGGCGATTTGCCTTCATCAGTGTGTGTATCCACACGCACAACCAGGTACATTTATCTTGGTCAGCATTCAAATCGTGTAAGGGTTACACCTCTTAATGAGCATAGAAAGAGGACTATGTCCCTCCCAACAATTGCGAGCTCCATCTTATACTGGTCAATATCCACCATATACATTACTCACAATAGATGCAGTGAGGCATTATGTAACCTGTAGATAGGTAAACACGCTATAGTGGGAGAGGTAACATACATCACTATGCTGAGGTTGCATTGAAAGATATAGCCGTGGATCGGCAATTGTCCTCGAGAAATATTCTAGCTCATTAGAGGTGGGTCCAACTCATACACTGGAATGGGTATATAACCAAAGTAATGAAAAAGAAGGGGTCTATGTCAGCATGTATAAACTAAGAAAAAGGTCAACACGGAAAAAGTGCCATATCTAGGTTGTACTGAAATACAAAAGTCATGTTCTATTAGGAATCAAAGAGCCCTTTGAACCTATAAATCATCATTGCAATTACTTTGAACCAAGAATAATCATTCATGTGCATAGACTAAGTATGACAACAGCTGTCCGATCTAAAATTCATCAGATTGGTGGTTCTGCCAATTGTCTTGGGCACATAAAATATATACAGTTCATACAGTAGATCCACAAAAGTTTAACAAACAGAAACCTATCTTATAAATGGAGACTCATAGAAAGCACATACATCATTTACCTAGGTGAAATACCATCTCCTCCCCGCTATTCATACCTTTAGGCCATTTTGTGGAAAGATCTATAATATAACATGATTCTAGCCTACGTAATCGTCGTAGGCAATCTCTTCCCCTGATGTTATTTCTGATAGTGTCAAGAGCAAAGTATTTCAACTTACTACGGTCTCTGTTATGTTTCTCGGCGAAGTGCCGGGCGACTGGATAAGATGAATCAGCTTTATCAATCGCTCTTAGGTGTTCCAGGATCCGTAGTTTTAGCATATTGATAGTGCTCCCTATGTAGCGAAGGCCACATGGGCAGGTCAGGCAATAGACCGCTAGGGGTGTACTACATGTAATAAATTGCTTGATCCGCAACTTCTTACCGGTTTCAGGCACCTCAATAGAGAGGACCCTTTTGCTCCCTGCGCAGGCCTTGCATTTTCCACATGGGTAAAACCCACTCATAGTTTTTAAGGTATTACTCTTCAGAGGAGGTTTCTCTAAATGGCTAGTCACTAGGTGGTTCCCAAGAGATCTGGCTTTACTAAAGGTAATAAGTGGGTGGGTAGGTAAGTCATCCTTGAGTGTGTTGTCTGTCTTGAGAATATGCCAGTTTCTACGGAGCATGGCCCTCAAATCCTCAGCTCCAGCGGAAAAAGGAGTTATTAGTCTGAACTTTCCGCTGTCAGTTAGTGATGTTTTGGGATCCTTACTTGTGGTGGATCTGGGTGTCAGTAAGGAATCTCTTGGAATGGCCCTCACTCTTTTCAAGGTTTTATTAAGTAGGACTTCTCCATATCCCCTGGCAGCAAATCTACTCACGCATTCCCTCGCCGCCACTTCAAAATCTTCTAATCTCGAGCAATTTCTCCGGAGTCGGAGTAACTCTCCGTAAGGAATGCTCTTAATGAGTTGCGGGGGTGGCTGCTGCTGGCAAAAAGTGTAGAATTGCCTGCAGTGGTTTTTCTGTGAAGGGCTGTGTGAATGTGATAATCTTCTGAAAACACTTTCAGATCAAGATAGTCCGCCGCCACCGGACTCACCGTCCCTGAAAAGTGTAGATTATAATCATTCTCATTAAGTAGTTTGATGTAGACTTGTGCTGTCTCAGATGTGCCCCGCCACACGATGAACCGGTCATCAATGTACCTGAACCAACCCTCAGTTCTACCCTCTGAACCATCTACAATACAGCTCCTGGGTACCTGCTCCTCCCACCAGCCAACGAAAAGATTCGCATAGCTGGGAGCGAAGCAGGTACCCATCGCCGTTCCAGACACCTGCCTGAACAGTTGATCCTCAAACAAAAAAATGTTGTTACTCAAACAAAACTCAGTAAATTCGAGGATCATAGTATTATGTTGAGTAAATCTTAATTGTCTTAAGTTCAGGAAATGCTGTATAGCTTCCAGGCCATGCTGATGTTCTATGACTGTGTACAAACTTGTGATGTCCAACACAATTAACTGGCATTCGTCATCCCATTTCACATTCCGAATTTTGTTAAGAAAATCCTTGGTATCCTGGACATATGAGGATAGAGTTAGTACCAAAGGGAATAAAAACTTGTCAATGAAAAGGGACGTGTTTTCAGTGAGACTGCCAATAGATGACACGATAGGGCGGCCCGGTGGATGTTTATTGTCTTTATGTAGTTTAGGTAGATGGTAAAATGTCGGTGTGAGTGGTTGGCTGTTTCGGAGAAAGAGAAATTCGTCCTTATTCAGCATGTTACATTCATGCCATTTCCCTATTAGTCTGTCATAACTCCGGATACTGTCTTGGTATATAGCATTGGTACATTTGATGTAGAAGTTGGTGTCAGAAAGCTGGCGTAGTGCTTCATATCTGTAATAGTCTCTTGTTAACAGCACCACGTTCCCCCCTTTATCCGAGGGTTTGATTATGATGTTGTTATCCTTCATGAGGTTATGTAGAGCCAGTTTTTGTTTCTCAGTGATGTTATGTTTCATGGGATGGTTCGCTTTTCTATACTGCATTAGTTCTTGAGTCATGGCCTCAGTAAAGGCGTCAATAGCATCCCAGGGCATCTGTGGTATGAACATTGAAGGAGGTTTATACCCGCTCTCTTCCCGATCTTGCTCAATTCCAAGGGCCTGCGCTCTCTGTGCTCTGTTGGGGGTCTCTGATGGATTATGTGCAGACTTTTCTTCCCGCAATTCCTCAAGAGTTTCGAGAGCTTCAATTTCTCTGCCCGTCAGGGCATCCGTAGCTGTAAGTCTTGTACCCTTGTCACCAGTTTCTTTCAGGTGAGGTCGTAACTTGAAGTGTTTATGTAATTTGAGCTTGCGTGTAAATCGGAAGAGATCGATCCGGGTTTGGGTGTATTCTAGGGGAGTGTTGGAGCAAAAGGTTAGACCAAGGCTGAGTATATATATAATTCCACTTTTCTCCTTTCAGAGAGGTTTTTCCTCGTGCACTCCCGTGTGCTTCCAAATTACACCACACAAGTTTTAGTCGAGTATAGGGTTTATTTTCTCAGCAACCAGCAACACCTTACGCGTTTTGGTCTCCACGGAGACCTTGCTCACAGGTTAACTGAATCGACATTTTTTTTACCATTTAAATAAAGTGAAAAGTTACTCATGCAATTACATGCAATGTCGATTCAGTTAACCTGTGAGCAAGGTCTCCGTGGAGACCAAAACGCGTAAGGTGTTGCTGGTTGCTGAGAAAATAAACCCTATACTCGACTAAAATTTGTGTGGTGTAATTTGGAAGCACACGGGAGTGCACGAGGAAAAACCTCTCAGAAAGGAGAAAAGTGGAATTATATTTTCGCGGCGGGTCCTGCCGCGCCTCGCGTGCACCGCCCCAGAGCACCCGGAAGCCTCGAACTTGGACCAGACGGAATGAATTCTAAGGAGGCTCGGGTGAACGCCGACAACAGGATTGACACTGAACATACAAGTGTCGCGGAGAAAAGCTGAGGGAAACTTGCAAGCACAGGCTGGAAACGGGAGACGGCGGTCCCGGAGGGAGCGGGTTTCTCCGAAGTACCCTGTAGCCGGTAAGCGACCTCAGCAGGACTCGCCTGCAATTATAAGATTTATGAAAAGCACAATTTGCAATTTGTCGGTTGGTCCTTAAATATATGTCACAGAACTTTGATAATTTTACGAGTGAAAGACAAACTTGAGGAACTGAATTTCCTGACAATTTAAGTTTCAAAAGAAACCTGACATGGCTTCAGAGTGACATATTGAGTCGTGTGGGAAAGAAATCACAATAAACTTTGTTCACACAAATAAATAATCAAGAAGTGTAGAAACAGCTTAAATATCAATAATACCAGCACATCATGGATAAAAGGGAGGCATCACGAAATACTCTGATCCAGACATGTTTTGAAGAGGAAACAACTGCCATTAGAGAAGGCGGTGGCGCTCGAAAATCAGATGTTAAGAACAAACTGCGCACATGGGAAAAATTATCAAAAAAAGAAATTAACAAATGGTTGGAAGTTGCAGCCCTCAAAAAATACTTGGATGTCAAACGTATACCGCGTGGTTTACGCATCAGTTTAATGCCCAGCCATCAAGACACAAGTAATGAACTATTAACCGAATGGGGAGAATTTATCCTAAAATCTTCTTTAGGACTAATGGAGATCCTAGTCAAACACATAGAGATTGCGTTGGATAAAATTACCAAACAATTTAGAGAAATGGAAAAAGAATTGGCCACAATAGACCTAAATCCAGAAATGAAAAAATTTAAGGATGATTTGGAACAACACATTGAGAAACACGAAGAAAATGTACGAATGAGAAAACAAATTAAGTTCCAACGGGATAAAGAAGATTACGAGGATGGTCGTATTTTTACTTATGCCAGAAAGTACGAGAGATTCAGACAAAATGAACCTGGAAACTTGGGAAGTATGTCCTCAGTATCGTCCCTCGCATCAACAGAACCAAGCATCAGCGGAGGGGAAGAGGAACAAAGAGAAGCTAGAGCAAGGAATTCCTTTTTAGACGAGATGAAACTAGCATTCAACCAAAAGACTTGGGAAAAAACAATGGGCCCTCCGAAAGGCCAAAACCAAAGAGGAAGGGGGAGAGGAAGGGGACGGGTAAATACACCCCAAAACAAACCAGAAGAGGCAAACGAAAATACGGCACAAACTTCTGGCGCAGGCTGCGTAGGAACCATGGCACGCAATATGAGAAAGAAGTGGAATCACTAAACATACATCACGATATTACATTGGTTGATCAAGAATCACAAGAAATGGCATTATCAAATGAAGAACAAAATATTACACCTGACGACCAAGAATTACAAGTAATCAATTTATCATCGAAAAACCTGAGTGAATTGGAACTAAAAGTTCTCAAACGAGGTATGAATTTCTGTCCAATGAGTGGAATGAACTTGGCTGAGACACGGATAGATCTCTACAAATTCGTGAGAAAGATAAAATTAGCGAAACTGTTTATTGACAAACCAGATATGGCCAATTATAGAAGAAATATTTCTCAACCAACAATGCAAATACCAATACAAGATGCTGAACATTTTGTAAATCTCATGGAACTAAGCCAGGCCCCGCAACAGGGGGGTGGAGAAGTACAGGCATACTGTGTACAATTAGGAGCAGGAATCTCCAAAATGAAACCTCAATCTAAATTCTATCCACAACTGCCACCTGGAAATAAAATAGATTTTTTTCAAGAATGTGTTGTAAAGGATCTTTATCAATTGAAAGCTCCATGCATCAAAGACAATTTAACAAAACAAGAACGCCAAGCGTAAAACTCACTTCAAAAAGATGATACCATCGAAATCAAAATGGCAGACAAAGGTGGCAATGTGATTGTTCTAGATAAGGAGGCATACATGCGAGAAGCCCACTCACAATTACAGAACAAGGAATATTATGAAAAATTGAAAATCAACCCCTTGCCAAAACTGAAAGAAGACTTAGACAAAAAACTAGATAAGTGGTTCAACCAAAATCTTATTGACAGTGATGAGTACAAATATCTTCAAACTAAACATCCAAAAATGGCCACAATATATTTTCTCCCTAAAATTCACAAACATCCCACTAGACCTCCAGGGAGACCAATAATTTCAGCCAAAGGAGCCCTACTGGGACCCATTGCAAACTACCTAGATGTGTTTTTGCTACCATATGTCAAAGGCTTAACTTCGTATATAAAAGATACGGGGGATATGTTGAGAAGACTACAAGATACTCCATGGCAACCATCATATAAGTTGATCACGATGGACGTCGTATCGTTGTATTCTAATATCCAGAACAAAATTGGCTTGGAGGCCTGCAAATCTTTCTTAATGGACTGAAGCATACAATTTATAGACCATAACACCATGCTTATGGAGATGATTTCAATATGTTTGGAGCAAAACATATTTCTGTTTGGACAGGAGATTTATCGTCAATCTAAAGGCACAGCGATGGGCTTTTCTTTTAGTCCATCATATGCGTGCCTAACAATGGGACAATGGGAAAAAACATGGGCATGGAGATCTGAAAACGATGGAGCGGTATCAAAAACCATAGCATGGTTAAGATATATAGATGACCTGCTGTTAATTTGGGACGGCACAAATGAAGAGTTTGAAACTTATTTCGAAATCCTCAACAACTCAGATTTCGGTCTAAAATTCACTACACAATCAGTGAGTCAAGGGTAGTATTTCTGGACACTGAAATCTTTGTGAAAGACAATGTATTACAAACAACATTACATCGCAAGAGTACCGCAATGAATGCGGTTCTACATGCTCAAAGCTTTCACCAATCCAGTTTAATACATAACATTCCATACGGAGAATTTCTTCGAATAAAGAGGATTTGTTCTAATGAGGAAGACTGGCAAACACACAAAAATTTAGCCAGGAAAAGATTTGAGAAACGCAAATACACTCCGGCATGTATTCAAACAGCTTTGAATCGTTCCTCCAGTATCAAAAGAACTGATTTGCTCAGAGAAAAACAAATATCAAATACAGAGGATCAAAAAATTCGATTCATTACAACTCATTCAACGGCCAACAAAGCAATTACCAAAATCCTCAGGAAAAACTGGCACATATTACATATGGACCCAAAAGTTGCTGAAATAGTGGGGGATTATCCCAATGTGACTTATCGGAGAGCTAAAAACTTGAAAGACAAATTAATCCACAGTCACTTCCAAGAACAAAAAAAACCCGAAGCGTGGCGCAGACCCAGAGGATTTTATAAATTCTCTGGATGCAAAGTTTGCTGTATTGCCAAAACAACTAAGGAACTGGAGATGGCGAATAAAAAACTCTGGAAAATTGATCAATTAATCAATTGTAAAACACAATTTGTCATATATGCTTTGGAATGTCCGTGCTCCTTAAAGTACATCGGAAGCACTAAAAAGGAACTAAAACTACGCATCTTGGAGCATGTTCGAGCCACTATCAACTCAGACCGCAGCAACGCAATGGCAAAACATATGGAAAAGGAACACAAAGGAAATTGGAAAGATATAGTATTCTATGGAATAGAAAGTGTTGGACCTAATCAAAGAGGTGGAGACCGCGAAAAAGTGATGAGACAAAAAGAATCGAAACACATTATGAGCTTTCGAACCTTGAGCCTGCATGGGCACAACCAGGATGAGGAATTACACTGCCACCTTTAAACTGACTCGAAGAGAACTAATGAAAATTGATCAGTAACAATGACACCTACCCTGTAAAACATTATTTTAACCTGCACTGTTATGTTATCAAAATTATTTTTATTTTTCAAAAATGAAGGACATGTAATAACAATCATGACGAGCATAATTAACAAAATCGATACATAGAATATATACGGAAAAAACGTCCTACCCATATGGCGGGATCGAATTATAACAAGAAACATTAGCCGACTGGAGGGCTCAATGTTAGTTTAATGTTTAAGCCCACTGGAGGGCTCAATTTCAGTTAAAGTTTTTTGATTTGCCTTACATGAGTTTATTGAATTGCCTTATATCTGCTGTTTCAAGATATGGAGGGATGGAATGTATGATAGAATTTATATGTAAGATCATGTTTCTTAAAAAACTACATGTCCCACAAATCCTGTGCGATAAACAGGAAGTGATGTAATTGCATGAGTAACTTTTCACTTTATTTAAATGGTAAAAAAATGTCGATTCAGTTAACCTGTGAGCAAGGTCTCCGTGGAGACCGAAACGCGTAAGGTGTTGCTGGTTGCTGAGAAAATAAACCCTATACTCGACTAAAATTTGTGTGGTGTAATTTGGAAGCACACAGGAGTGCACGAGGAAAAACCTCTCTGAAAGGAGAAAAGTGGAATTATATTTTCGCGGCGGGTCCTGCCACGCCTCGCGTGCACCGCCCCAGAGCACCCGGAAGCCTCGAACTTGGACCAGACGGAATGAATATATATATATATATATATATATTCACTGAAAAAACCATAGGTTATAGACCATATATAGTTAGGGATTAGCATTTACAAAACCTTATTTTACTCACACAAAACCATTGAAATTCCATATATAGTTAGTTGTACTAACTATATATCGCGCACCCGCAATCCACTGCTAGTCATGTCACATATTACATCATTCATGACATGGTCAGTGACATCACTGATGACATCACTGATGACATCTCAAATGACAACCCTATTCCTGCTCCTAATTGTAAAACAACAAAAACAATAAAAAAAAAGTTCTTTTCAGAACTACCTCCCCGTTATAAAAAATTTGGTAGAATATTTGGAACTCTGCCAACCTCTATTTCTCTTGGTTCGCTGCCCGGTTCGCTCGCCGGTACGCGAACCGGGAGCGAACCAAATTTTTTTTTTTTTAAAAAAGAACAGTAAGTATAAGGGAAGGAAACAGACAGTTATGTTAAAAGAAAGACAGCTATAGGGGAGTAAACTAGAGATACTGTTACCCGCAATCCACTGCTGATGATGTCACATATTACATCATTCATGACATGGTCAGTGACATCATCAGCAGAGGATTGCGGGTAACAGTATCCCTAGTTTACTCCCTATAGCTGTCTTTCTTTTAACATAACTGTCTGTTTCCTTCCCTTATACTTACTGTTCTTTTAAAAAAAAAAAATTTTGATCAGTCAGAAACAGTGACAGTAATAGAGACAGAGTGAGTGACCAAGAGTGAAGAAGTATGAGAAGAGAGGGACTAAGAAAAATAGTGGAAGGAGTAGAGTAATTAAGTAATAGAGAAAGGAATGAGGGAAGTAGCAAAGGCAGGAAAGTGATGCTTAAAGAAATGAAGCAGTGGAACTAATAGAAGTTAAATGTGATAGAAATATAACGAAAAGAGTACAAAACATTTACCTTATAATTGTCGTTAAGTTAGTCATTTGTTATTTTTATACTTTCAATCTGTGAAAGAGAGAACAAACATTTGAAAAATATTAAAACATGTTTTTAATAAATTAGAAAAGACAAGGGAAAAGATTGAAGGACAAACAGTTTTTCAACAACTTTGACACTTACAGAAGCCTCTGCTTCTCCATGCCCCTACACAGTCCTAAAAATATACATTTTAAACTAACAGTATCTTGATGCAGATGAAGTGAGTCCTATCTTGCAACATGGTGCATCTTTTGCATCACTGCTGCATCGGTTTCATGTGGCATTGTTTTTTTACAGCATGACACATCTGCCTAGATGCATCATTTTGTAATTTTGTCGCCTCATAGCAAATCTTTTCAACCGCCACTGCGTCACAAAAGTGACGCACAGTGGCGCAAAAGAGGCATACACCTATCATAAATCTGTCCCTAACATGTTAAATGATTGATTCAGGATGACAATAAGGTGTGGCCTATCCTGAGGTTTGTTTAAGGTGAGGCCTACTCAGGGTTGCAGATCAAATTTACACTTGTTGAAGAATACAGAGGAGATAATACATGTGAAGGCCTACTAATGAAGTAAGTCATGTCCACTTCACTCTTGAACAAAGGCCAGACCTCTTCTGTGTCCGTGGACAGACCTAAACTTCATCTGCACAATGTCATTCGTAAACTTAGGAAACACAGGTGATGTAATTAAAAAATGTGGAGTTTATTTTCCTCATTTCACAATCACATCACCTGTGTTGCCTTTGCTTAGGTATCTCATAGTGCAGATGGAGTCTAGCATATCAAACAGTACACAGAAGTTGAGCAGTGTATACAACAATTTTGACACTTAGAAAAGCTTCAGCTTCTGCATGCCCCCTACACAGTGCTAATTATATACATTTCAAACTGATGGTATCTTGCTGGAGATGAACTGAAACCTATCTTGCAACATGGTGCATCTTTTATACAAAAGTGACCCACAGCGGAGCAAAAGAGGCTCACGGCCATCATAAATCTGACCCTAACATTTTAAATCATTGTTTCAAGATGCCGATAAGGTGTAACCTATTCACAGATTTGTTTCAGGTAAGTCCTACTCAGAGTTGCAGATGAAATTTAGGTTTGTTGAAGAATACAGAGGAGAAAATACATGTGCAGTCCTACCAACCAAGTGTGTCATGTCCACTGCACTCTTGAACAAATGTCAGACCTCCTCTGTCTCCAGGAACAGGCCTAAACCTCATCTACACAATGTGATGTGTAATGTTAGGAAACACAGGTAATATAATTGAAAAACGTGCAATTTTTTTTGCTCATTCCACAATCATATCACCTGTGTTTCCTTTGCTTAGGTATCTCATTGAGGAAATGTAGTCTATCATATGAAAGACTACGTAGAATATGAGCACTGTATGCAACAACTTTGACACTTACAGAAGCCTCACCTTCTCCATGCCTCCTACACAGTTCTACATGTACATCATAAATGCAAACAGTACAGAATTAATTATACATGTTAAATGGTTTATTTTTGCTGTTCTCAGAATGTATCAAATTTCACTAAAAACAGTGTCTTGAAGGTATTCATCATATAACAGCGGGGAAAAAAACCACAATCAAAATGATTGTGTTTAAAAAACCCATACAACATAACAAATCAGAATTCAGAACTCCTTAAAGTTAACTTACTTTCCATGACGTCGAAGGATGTCCTATGAACAGCTTACACTCTGTTGTGCTGGTATTACTTTGAGCCCGCCACTTTCTGAAAGAAAACCTCCATCGTTTTGAAAAATATGTTACATACAATAAATGACTTCTCGCTCTCTACCACACGTTTCCACAAGGCCAAATCATGTCAGAGACATTTATAACTCTTGGAATTCTTGTAAGCCAATCCCGTCATGTTGTATTTCCGCAACTTTCAGAATTAAAATGTTGAAGATCATTTTCACAATCCTGGATTACTAATATCTTACCCTTCTTGCTCACTCATGTTCTACATTTCCTATGACACTGATACTGCTTACTATGAAGCAGACTTACACTACCTGTATGACTACTACAATTATTTAATTCTCTACATCACTTTTAATTACAAAGCAATATAAAACAGTAGACAGCATTGCAGACTTACATTCCCTCTACTCCATGTTTTGATTGGCTGCTTGAATTAGGTTATAAAAAGAAATAGTTTTTCTGAACTCATTCAAAGTGCACTTATTTTTCCATGATGTCCAGTGTTATGGTAAGAAGTTATGTCTCTGTACTACACTTATCCTCAAGGCCAAATCGTGTAGGAGCCATTAGAACTTCTTGAAATTCCTCAGAGCACATCCCGAGATTCTTTCCCTAAAATTTTGGTTTTAAAAACACCAGGTAAGAATTTTTAAGGTCAAAAGGCAATTTTGTTTTGAAAATTGAAACAGAATCGTTGCAGAATGACCAGCCATTTCTAGACTTTAAATAAGCTGTGTAATGTCCTGATGTTATTGAA
Source organism: Lissotriton helveticus (assembly GCF_964261635.1). Taxonomy (NCBI): domain Eukaryota; kingdom Metazoa; phylum Chordata; class Amphibia; order Caudata; family Salamandridae; genus Lissotriton; species Lissotriton helveticus. The sequence continues at coordinate 282,466,660 of NC_136068.1, read as the reverse complement.
GGACCGTCATGATATATAATTGCTACAGTTACAAAAGTCCTTCCTGATATTGACAACTGTGAAGCCACAAAATTTTTAATTAAAGTTGTCAATTTTGTTCCATCAGACCTACATCGTTGGAACATTAAAATGACATACTGGCCATATGTTCGTATAAATAAAGTTGACATCATTTCAGATTTACATTGGCTACACTCCATGTTGTGATCAGCTGCTTTTACTAGCTTATTAAAAGAGACTGATTTACTGTCTGGCAAAGTTAAATATATAAATCTTTCTGAGTCTACACTAGTAGTACTTGATACCCTACAGTTCTCGCAGTCATGCTGCCATTGATAAGAAAGCCCAAACAGGTGATCTACATCTACACCTTCAGCATGCAATACATGAAGCATATACATTAAAAACCCCTGACAATCTTGCTGAATATTTTGAGAGAATTGTGTTTGGCCTGAACATCTGTCTAACAGATTTCGAATTTCAGACACACTTTCTATTTTTGTTCTATCAGTGCTACATTTCTCTAACACAGAATTTAACAAACTGCATAATCTTTGATCAGAATTGACCACAATCTCTTCTTTTAAATTTTCTAGAGAAAACAAAACATTAACCACTACATTAGCATAGCAGTTGACACCAGAACTGTTTTCAAATTGAAAACCAACAACATCTTCAACAGAATCCTTTTTGTTTCTGCTTATAATTTCATGTTCATCGACTTTTCGTCTTTTTGCTACAACCTCCCCAGTATTGGTCACATTTCTTCGTTTCCGGCCTACCACACGTTTCTCAAACAAAGGATATTGAGGCAAATGTGGCGCATACTCTCTTCTCAACCTATTGTATTCCTTAACACAATCTAGATCCGCACAAATGTTTGTGACATCACACTCAATCAAGTACAATCCCGATAAAGTTCTAACTCTTGACAATGCCACATATGCCATACCCTCCTTGAACACAGAACTGCCAATATTCACCAATGCACTGTCTACACTTAAACCTTGCGATTTATGGATTGTCACCGCATATGCCAAGCAAACAGGAAACTGCTTACGGCGAACATATAAGTCTTTTACAAGCAAAAATCTAGCAGAACAACGACCAATTAGCTGTACTTCCTCAATGCCATCAAATTAAATTTTTAAAAATTCAATTCCATCTCTATTTCTGTATTTCTCAAAATCAACAACATTACCCATTGATCCATTTACCAGACCTCTTTCAACATGTAAATTCCTTCTTAAAATTATACGGCAGTTCAAGCACACATTCAGAGTCTTTTCAAAACCTGCAGTTTTAGATATAGTCTTCTCTAATGAATCCAATTTTGTTTTCAAATTCTCAGACAAAATAATTGTTGATCCCATATGCTCTACTCTGTCAATAGCTTCCAGTTTCACAATCTCTTGCTTTTCTAAATTCAACATTTTGTTGTTGAAGATGGCACATTCTGCAAGAGTTGGCATCAAACATATTCCAGATTTCTTCTCAGTAATTTTCTGAAAAATATTCTCAGGCACAACATCTTGTTCTGGATATAAATTTGACAGTAATCGTGCATGTAAAGCTTCTTTCCCATGCTCGGTCACTTTTCCAATTCTAACATCTTGTAGAATATTCTTGTAAACTTCATCCTTCGCCTGACGCATATTTTCATGCAGTTCAGCATAATTGAAGTTTAACCATATATTGACGTTGCCAATGCTCCCTAGGCACTTCCTGGTATCTTCATGCATGAGCATTTTGAACACAGGTTGCCCTTTCACTGGTGTCAGCTGCAGAAGATCTCCGAAAACAATGATGTGTTTGCCACCAAATAACACATCATACTCTGTTTTGAGAACTTCTTGCATTCTCAAATGCACAAAGGCAAGCATGACATTGGAAACCATGCTTACTTCGTCAATGATAAGAAGTTTCACTTTCCTCAAGATTCTTGAAACTTCACAACAAGCATCTCCAGATAGCTTGTGATATTGTAATTTGTTGTCATGCTCCACTGGCAGCATCAGTAAACGATGTAAAGTAATCCCTTTAATGTTATGTGCTGCCAGTCCAGTTGGAGCGGTGACAACACAAGACAGCGATGACTCAGTCCTTTCCTGCAAATAACATGAAATTGCTTTAATAAGGAAACTTTTTCCAGTTCCCGCTTCTCCACTCACGTAGAGTTGGATAGGCTTCAATGACGTACATGAGCACTCTTTCTTCTCATGACTTAATCCATGATCAATTTGCATGGTAACTTCGTCATATATTTTCCTCTGCTCAACGTTGAGTTGTCTTTCCAACTCTTCTAAGTTAACCGCATCCTCCTGAGCATGTGCCATGGCTCTTTCCACTTCATTCATAGCAGTGGCAGCCTCATTTTCAATAACAGGTCCTCCTAGTGGATCCTGACTCAATGAAGCAGAACTCTGACTGTCCTGAGAACTGTCTCTGGCAATCTCGGCTGCAATCGTTGCTTCCTGCTCGATTTCCGCATTCAACATTTCTACATATTTGGGAAAAGCAGGACATTCTATGGTCTCCTTGGCGGCAGTGAAAGAGTCTTTGTAACAGAGGAAATCTCCAAGCAGTTCCTCTTTTGCACGCCAAGGCTTGAAAAGTTGCAAAAGTGCTAAATAGAAAAACTCCTTTTTTTTCAGGAGATTCGCCACTCAATTTTCGATGGTTTACCAAGTGGCATTTTCTTTGCTTGACCAGACATCCCTCACTTCCAATTACAGCATACACTCCTTTCTCAGTATCTTCTTTGATGTTCCTCTTGAATATGTAATTTTGAAGAACCTCATACAGACAAACATTCTCGAGGTGACTGCTTCGATTTGGATAATATGTATCCAACATGTTGCTCTTCAAAATGTCGGTACTGTTTGGCTCCTTTTCCGCCAAATACTCAATTTCCCGCACAGGTTTCAGAACTCGATTACGCGTTGCAGCAAGACCAAGACTCGCCCAAACGATACTCCTGGATTTGGCATAGAGACTTGCTGAAGACAACCGGTCAGAACATTCGTAAGCTCCGATTTCTCGATGCGACAACATCTTCAGACTGAAACTGTACAACTTCTTGCTGAGGCTCTTTTCATGGGAAATGTCCTCCCACATATCCTTCAATTCTGTCTTCTCTTTTTTGGTGATGTAAGATGTGACATATCGAGCCACAGCCATACAGTTATCAGCCACAAACTGTATATCCATGTTAGCATTCCACATGGACAAAATCACCGGGTTGTAGTCGTTGATGTACTTGGACTCTTCGTTCCTTTTCAAATTGTATGTGTTTTTAGGTGATTTCTTCATCACATTATGTCGCAGCGAAGACATCAAACTGTTTACTCTTCCTTTAGAAATCTCCGGTCGTGGAAAGCCGAAACGACATTTGGTGTAGAACTTGTCCTTGTTTCGGAATTTACGACGACAGTACTTTCCACAACGATGGCTTTGGAAACGTAGAACTTTTTCTCTTAGGCTTTTCTTCTCCTTTGCGTTTGGAACAGCACACGTAGAATACTGTTGTATGAAACACATCACTGAGTCTTCTGGATCTGTTCCAAATTTAGGTGCATCCTTGATCCACAACAGCATATGTATGTGAGGAGCACCTCTTGCTTTGTACTCCTTTCTCCAGAAGAAATCCAACACCTCTCCAAGAGGTGGATTCTTCTTATTCATGATGAAAGACATCATAGCTTCAAATCTATGATTGAAGTACCGGCATACATTGACTGGATCCAAAGAGCACAGTTCTCCGGGTGTCTTGAATTCGATGTTTTCGATGTTTCCATTTGCCTCTCGTAGAAATTCAAGTAAGTCTTCCCAGCCATACTCGGCACAGCTCAGAGTGAGGAACCATGTGGGAGTTCCTAAGTTCCTCAGCATACATTTTAAATCACCATGACGACGGTACCAGTACTCATTAGTACCACGCTGACACGCCATGAGATTAATCAGGTGAGAATCCAAAATACTGTCTTGGACATTGACTTTATCCATAAAGTCACTTGCCGAGATGTTTTGCATGTGTATACCACTTTTCAAGATGTGGTTCACTGCATATGACAGTCCAGACAGATCGCTTTCAAACAGGAGATGAAACAAATAGGGAATACATTGTCGAAACCTAGCATCTCCTGCATACAATCGCAAAGTCCGGTATTCAGAAGCAGGAATTTGATGAGGTCGCTCATCATATCTTCCTCCCTGACCTGTTGGAAAAAGCTGTGGGAAACACCGAGCTTCCAAACTTTCCTCCCAAACACTAATGGGACTCCCTTTGGCTTGTTTCATTTGAAACAACTCAATAGCATTCCCCATGACTTCCTTGGAATGCAAAGGATGAACACTATAATGTTCATATATTTCTTCACTAGTAGAGGGTTCTACTTTCTCAATTTGACCAGCACACAAATCGCTATCCTCTTCCTCACTTACTTCCTCTTCAGCCACATAAACATTCTTATAGTACTTTTTTTCAAATACAATGTTGCCTTTTTGACTTTCCTAACATCCACTAAATCTTGCCATATTTTCTTATTCTTTGTCGGAACCCCATTAACTAAGATAACCAGAGGTTCCTCTTCCACTTTTTCTACTCCAATTGTGTTAATGTTTTTCTTCAAATCTAGAGGCAAATAAACAACTCTTCCCTTTAATCCTCTCTGTAAATCTGATGGAGGCAATTTCCCTGTCTTTGGCTCCATTCTTACAATAGCCTGAAAGGGATGGATACTTTGAATCAAAATAGATTCATAAGTATTTAAATCCTTCAATTCAGAAGGAATCTCAACCAATTCCAGATTATTATGAACTGCTCTAGCAGGCATCTGGTTTTTATTTAATTTGCTACAACAATAAGTACACACACGTTGATCCGATCCCAAATCAAAACAATTTTCTACCATCAAGTATGTTGTGAAATCCCTCCATTCACTATTATTTTCCCTTTCACTTTTTGCATATAAATCCACTAACTTAGTCTGATTCTTATAATAAGGGCGTCGACAACACATACAAGTGAAATTAGGCCTCTCACTTGATTTCACCTGAAATGTCGCAATTTCCCTCTGAAAATTATCTGTACTGGAAACCTGTACTCTATCTTCCACATTACCCTCTTCTTCTTGGTCAATTTCAACATTCTCCTCTTTACTTCCAAAGTAACCAAACTCAATTTCTGCACAAATATTCTCCACATCTACTTCTGAACCATGCAAAAGAGCAGCGCATAATTGTTAAAGCATAATTACTGGACTCTTAGCATAATACAACATTCTAACTAATTTCCTCACTTTATTATGATGCACTGCTAGCATCCTGAAATGATGAAAAACACTCTGGCATACTCTCCTGGAAAGACAAGCCAGTGAATGACCATGCAAACCTGTCACTTCTCTCACTCTGCAAGGATCTAATTCTTGCAACAACTTCATTTTCTGCTTCAAACTTTTCTTATTAAATGTCCGTACAAAATCACAAAGCAAATTGATGGAATCCTGTCGCACACTGCAAATACTACTACACTTCCAGGTGTACACAGGACCCTTAGGACGTCTTCCTAAAACCTCATTACCTAACACTCTTCTGTCTCTGTTGTCAAAAGTTTTTCTTTTTCAACTGGACAACCATCTTTCACTTCATAAGCTCGACCACTGGTGTCAACTGCATGCACCAAATCATTATCCTGGAAATAACTCTCCTCATTAAAAAATGCCTCACAACTTGAACTATGCATCCATTCTCCGGAAAAAACTTCACAAAAATTACTCCGATTAACTATTCTCTTCCATCTACTATATCTTTTGAAATCATAAATTGCCTTGTTTAGCTTCCTAATTCTATTGATTATCAAAATAAATAACTTACGTTTAATTTCAAATGCCTGATCAATAACTTTCTCAACTTTTTTTTTCTCTTATAAAAAACCACTTTCTGTTGACCTTTCTTAATATTTTTTAACAAATTGCCAATTATCCTGTTGCGGAACATTCGTTTAGGAATGTCCCTAAACTGTTGTTTCCTTCTACTATCATGCACAGAGTTATCTCTTGCTCTAGCAGTAAAATTTTTGATTGGCCTTTCCTTTCCGTTTAAAATGCTTCTCTTTTTCTGGACTGAAACATTTTCTGTAGTAATATTTTTTTTACTACAAACATTTCTTATAAATGTTTTTGTGCTCTTACCCGGTGCTTTCTTGGTGACTTGACAAGTTTTTTTCTTAGAGGACTGCTGCATTATATCATTTACCTGCTGTCTTTGACGTTTTGCAGCCTTTCTAAGTCTTTCTTTAGTTGGCATGCTGAAATCTTGAAATGATCTGCAGTTGAATCTGTGGTAAAATATAATAAAAAATGTTATTAACCACTATTACCAAACACTAAATCAATAACAGTCATCAAAAACTTAACACACTACTTGACATTTTTAGTGCTTGGCAAATTTAGAATACAGAAATAGCAGAAAAGAAATGGAATTCATATTCATTTTACCTGTGCTGTTTTATATGTGAATCTGATCTAATTTTATGAGCATATTTTAATATTTTATTGAAGACACTACACATAACCTGTTTTTGAAGGTGTCTTTATTTTTAAATTAAACGGTTTACATTTTTACTTTTCATTTATTATAAATTTTTTAAAATAAATGTTTATAGTTCCATAGGCTCAAGCACGTCAGCTTCCCACCCTATGTCATACAATTCTGACAAATCTGCATCCTCATCATGTTCTTCTTCATCCTCAGGATTTAAATCATCCAAGGGATCTACTTCCACTGATGTTTCAATTACGAGTTCAATTATGAGGTCGAGATCAACTGATTGCTGATTGTCGCTCATGTTGATGTTGTCGTTATCTTTAAAGAAAGAGAACAACAATGAGATGTTGCAGAGTAAGGCACAAATCTCCGAGACTATAATAGTAAAATTGTTTAACAAGAGTAACATTTTGCAGCTATTATTTAGCCATGACCAGCGATGCTGAGGAGGTAAGGCCTATGTCCAAGTTTTCAGTGAACAGGACTCATCTCTTCTTAACCTTGGATAAGCCTCACCAACTCTGTGTCCCCTGCTCATACTTAAATGTAAAGTGGCAGATTTATGTTAACTGACGCATTCCCAGGGATGCACCAGTTAATGTGCACCGCTGCTCTGCCACCCATGGTGTGCCGCATTTACAATGTGGAGCACCATTGAGTGAAAACAGCACAGATGCGTCACGCATCTGTGCCGCAAAAGCAGCACATTGCAGGAATCACGTCGTAAGCGCAACATGTCTACTGCAATGCACAGGAGCAAGCCACACATTGCATGGTGCATCACTCCTTATGCCTGTTTCAAACAGGCGTAATGATTTGATTCAGCAATGCTATAAAGCTGAGTCAGTGAAATCTTCTAAATTTCACTGTGTTAGTTTTACAGGGCTTTCTTGCAAATTAATGCATACCTTGCAACAAAACACCTATATGAAAACTGACGCAGGTTTCATGTGGCACAGGACTTTACAGCATGACACATCTGCCTAGATGCATCAATTTTTAAATATGTCGCCACATAGCAAATCTTTTGCACCGCCACTGCGTCACAAAAGTGACGCACAGCGGCACAAAAGAGGCACACGGCTATCATAAATCTGTCCCTAACATGTTAAATGATTGATTCAGGATGACGATAAGGTGTGGCCTATCCAGAGGTTTGTTTAAGGTGAGGCCTACTCAGGGTTGCAGATTAAATGGAGATGGGGCACCCCTGAGCCTTGCTGGAGCTCCATGGCACTTGCGATGCAGCTCCAGCAATGCGCCACCTTTACGGCACAGGTGCGTCACACATCTGTGCTGTTTTTGCCCCATGGTGCGCCGCATTGTAAATGCAGCGCACCATGGGTGGCGGAACAGCGGCGCAGGATGACTGGCACATCCCTGGGGATGCACCAGTCATCATAAATCTATCCCTAAGCTTCTTATCTTGTTGGAGATGAAGTGAGGCCTGTCTTGCAACATGGTGCATCTTTTGCATCACTGCTGCATCGGTTTCATGTGGCACGGTTTTTTTACAGCATGACACATCTGCCTAGATGCATCAATTTGTAATTTTGTCGCCACATAGCAAATCTTTTGCACCGCCACTGCGTCACAAAAGTGACGCACAGTGGCGCAAAAGAGGCATACACCTATCATAAATCTGTCCCTAGCATTTTAAATGTGGAGCACCATTGAGTGAAAACAGCACAGATGCGTCACGCATCTGTGCCGCAAAAAGCAGCACATTGCAGGAATCACGTCGTAAGCGCAACATGTCTACTGCAATGCACAGGAGCAAGCCACACATTGCATGGTGCATCACTCCTTATGCCTGTTTCAAACAGGCGTAATGATTTGATTCAGCAATGCTATAAAGCTGAGTCAGTGATATCTTCTAAATTTCACTGTGTTAGTTTTACAGGGCTTTCTTGCAAATTAATGCATACCTTGCAACAAAACACCTATATGAAAACTGACGCAGGTTTCATGTGGCACAGGACTTTACAGCATGACACATCTGCCTAGATGCATCAATTTTTAAATATGTCGCCACATAGCAAATCTTTTGCACCGCCGCTGCGTCACAAAAGTGACGCACAGCGGCACAAAAGAGGCACACGACTATCATAAATCTGTCCCTAACATGTTAAATGATTGATTCAGGATGACGATAAGGTGTGGCCTATCCAGAGGTTTGTTTAAGGTGAGGCCTACTCAGGGTTGCAGATTAAATGGAGATGGGGCACCCCTAAGCCTTGCTGGAGCTGCATGGCATGGCACTGGCTGTTCCGCCACCCATGGTACGCTGCATTTACAATGCGGCGCACCATGGGGCAAAAATAGCACAGATGCGTGACGCATCTGTGCCGTAAAGGTGGCACATTACTGGAGCTGCATCGCAAGTGCCATGCAGGTCCAGCAAGGCTTAGGGATGCCCCATCTCCATTTAATCTGCAACCCTGAGTAGGCCTCTCCTTAAACAAACCTCTGGACTTCACACAACACATCTGAAGTGTTGGAATTGACAACCAATGAAAATTTTACTTTCATTTTCTACTTTTTTTACCTGACATTTGATTGGTTATATACCTGAATATATATAAAGGAAGAGAATGAAACACAGCCATTTTGACTACTACTTCCTGGTGTACATTTCAATTGGATTTTCACTAATCACTTCAACTTCTTTGTAAAGGTAAGTTGTTATTTTAAAAACTGAACTATATTGTGCACTATCAGTTAATATGGTAAACTTTTTCTGATAGTTATATACTATCCCTCTGTAGTAGTTATAGATTTAGATAGACTTCTCTGTTATAGTTATGGATGGAGTTAGGCTTCTCTTGTATAATTATTAATTTACTTACGTTAAATCACATACACTTTTTTATATTCCTACTTCCACTCTGATACTATACACTGCCCAAAGATAAATTCACTGATAAAAACTGCCTATCTAAAATTAATCCCAACAGTGCCCTATCTCTACTAATATATATTTTTTTTATCCAAATTTCAGGCAACATGGAAGGCGAACAGAAAGTTTCATTTCAAATTGTCCTGCAAGAGAGCAGCCAAGAATTAATTGATCCAAATTATATAGAATTTATGGATGAAACTTGGGACCAAGAACTACTGCAATGTGTGCAAGCAGTAGATGACCTCCTTCAAAATGAGGACATTTTACACCCTCATAGATTACACGCTATGTTCAATGAAAATGACGACATTTCAGACAGTGAAATGTTAGAAATGTTATTAAATTTTGAAACACAATCACAATAATAAATAATTGCTTAAAAAATAAAGAAATTAAAAAATAATTAACAAAACCAACAATCAATTAACATACAGTATTTGAAAAGTCTATCATTCTTTTTTCCTTATAGTACGCTCCCCAGAACGCTTCCCGGTTCGCGGTTTTTTGCCCTGCGGGGCCCTTTTAAAGCCTCCACATCAAACCTAGGGGGTCAGGGAGGATCTACTATGCCCCCTTATGGTCATTTCCCCCTTTGTTTTGGCCTCCTCTTGTCTCTCGATCCCACCGAGAGACAAGATGGCGGCCGCTCCGCACTGTTTAGAATGTTGACAGACACCGGAGAGCCAATCAGCTTCGCTACGCGAAGTTCCGTTACGCGTCAAGTACGCGAACCGGAGCGCTGCCCGGAGCGCTGTTACAGATATATATATTTTTGTGAACGTTAATTTCTCAAAATCCACTGGAGCACATATATTTAGACCTAGCAAAGGCACATCTGGCTAACAGTCCCTACAATTTTGCCAAGTTTCGTGCAAATCCATTCAGCCGTTCGGACTAAAAGTGAGGCCAACCGCCCTATGGAAATTAACATGGGAAAAACACGTTTTGGGACCCCCTTTTTTCTCGGCCCCCCCTTGACGAACCCCCCCCCAAATTTCCAGGGGCTGCTCAGAAACAAAATGTTCCATTTTCCTGAAAATTTCAGCCAATTCCGTCCACAAACGCCAAAGTTATTAGACATAGAATTTTCAAAAATCCCATAGGGAAAAAATCCTAACTATATATACCTACTGGCGACCGCCAGTAGGTAATATATATATATATATATATATATATATATATATATATATATATATATATATATATATCTCCTAAATTCCGTTCCTCACAAGCACATGCAGCTTCCTCTGCCAGCAAGTAGACACCGGACACGGACCTCGAGGTACTTTACAACTTTATTGCGCAGAAAGAGTCACAGACGTTTCGGCTCAGCGGAGCCTTGATCACATGACAGCGATTATAATGCAAGGTACACCTTTTAAAGTGCTAGTGTGTGATTTAACTGAAATCACCTGTGCAAATACGTGAATAAACATAAAAGACATACTAGGTAGGGCAACCAACAGTCTTAATACAGTATTTTCAATAGATGTAAAATACATTTAAAGAATAACATGTGAAATACATTAAATTGCTGTTCTCAATGCTAATCAGAATCCGTAACCTCTATACACTGAAAAATACATTTAAAGAATAACATGTATAATACAATAAATTGTTGTTTTCAATGCTGATAGGAATCCAAAACTCGTTCATCTAACAGTTATTGTAAAATACCATGGACAGTAAAAACGGATAAATAGTATAAAAGGACCTTATTGTTAAAAACATATCATTTGTCTACCACTTAACTATATACATCAGCGACATTGCCTGTGGACCTAAAAAAATGCAGAATAATATAAAGTGCTATGTGCCGACATTATAAAGTGCAAATTCGTGCTAAAGTGCATCATCCTAACAAATGTGCAAATCTAGCAAAACTGTGCAAATATGCATATTTTACAATTCCTAGGCCCTACTTGGATATTTTTAAAAATTGGATTTTTAACTTCATCTGGTGTAAAAAGTGGTAGAGATTTCAAAAAGGTTCTTAACCGAATACCGTCTCTAATATAGCCATAAATATTGCATTGTCATACTGTTAATATTGGATTCCTAAGTCACATTTCGATTCAATCCTGTTTGCATATAACTTGTAAACTTTCTTCATTATGTGGGTGCCATTGTTAGTATGTCTAAAAATATAAGTGTAAGAAAGTGAGTAAAAGTAAACCGGGTCTTGAAGACCCAAAAACCCAGCCCTAAATAAAAAACAATAAAGTATCCAATGTTAGGATCCCCGTAGTGTATTTCATTATATTGGTTCCTAACCTGGTTAAAATTGTGCACAGTGATAAAAATTTAATTGATCTAAATGAATAATTTTCCTATAGCAGCAATTCCTTCAGTATTAGTTGGTGTGTGCTCGCAGCCCCCACGAGGTCTGTCACAACAATCACCCAGCCGGATGATCGCCCTGGACATTACCCACGTGGGGGAGAGCCCACCACCCAAAAATTATTTTCTAATTTAGAGCAAGCAAGTGTGGAGATCCTCTGTCACATTGAGCCCAAAGGGCGCCTTAGTATTCAGCAGAAGAATATACTTTGTTTCAAGCTTCCTGAGCCTGGTTTCCCTGTCTCCACCCCGTCTGTTGTTAATGACCGAATCGATAACCCAATATTTGAGACCCTTGTTGTTACTTTGATGCTGATCTCTGAAGTGACGCGCCACTGGATAAGTGCTGTCCTCATTCGTTATTGCTCGCAAATGCTGTAATATGCGTTTATGGACAGCATTCCTCGTGCTGCCCACGTATTGTAATCCACATGGGCAGCATAGGACGTAAATGGCGTATTCTGTCTTACATGTTAAGACTTGGGTTATCACATGGTTCTTTCCAGTGAATCCATCCTTGAATGTGTTCATGTTAATGCCATGTGTACATGCCTTGCAGACCTTACAGTTATAGAAGCCTTTGTTTTTTTGCCACCACTCTGTTTTAGCAAAGGGATCAGGATTAGTTTTAACAATGTGATCCCTTAAAGAGGGGGCCCTGCTAAAGGTTAATGAAATTTGTTTAGGCAAAGTACTGCCTATCACATTGTCTTTAAGCACTGTAGGCCAGTGTTTGTTCACTATTTTTCTGATTTGTCGATGTTGATTAGTGAACCCCGTTATTAACCTGAAGCACTCAGGCTCTATCTTTTCAGGTACAACTGTGTCTTGTACCATGTCTGGCTCCCTATCTACTTTCCTGATTAGGAGCTCCTCTCTGCTCATCTTCATGGATTTCTGGATCGCTTGATCAATCACTTTTCTGGAGTAGCCTCTTTCAAGGAATCTACTTCTGCTTTCACTCTGCGCCTGCTCCAGATCTATGGGGTTGCTGCATATGCGTCTTAAACGCAGCATCTCCCCATATGGGATACTGGAGATCAAATGTATAGGGTGGGCACTCGCAGCATGAAGAATGCTGTTACCAGCCGTCTTTTTTCTAAATACCTTAGATTCCAAACGACTCCCCTTGATGTAGAGTTCGGCATCGAGAAATGTGACTTTTTCTTGGCTCAGAGTCGCTGTGAATCTGAGGTTCAGGGGATTGTCATTGATTGCCTCCACAAATTTCTGGGCTTCTTCATAGCTACCCCTCCATATGACGAATAAATCATCTATGAAGCGGAACCAAGCCACTAGATTGTTCCTGATGATGTGTTGATACCCATAGCCGAGGACCAGCTCCTCCCAAGCCCCCATGTGCAAACATGCGTAGCTCGGAGAAAAGCTGGCCCCCATTGCTACTCCCTGCTTCTGGCTGTACAATTGTTGATTATACAAGAAAACATTGTTGCTAAGACAGAAACTTAACATATCTAGCAGCATTTTGGTATGTTTTTCATTGCCTGGTTCCCTTCTGGAGAGGTAGTAACGTATTGCCTCCAACCCATCGCTATGTGAGATGCTAGTATAGAGTGCTGTTACATCCAGTGCTATCAGCCAATCACCTTCCTGAATTTGTACTTCTTTGATCTTAACCAAAAAGTCCCCTGTATCACGTATGTATGACCCCAATTGTTGAACATAACCTTGCAAAAAGTAGTCAATATAAATTGAGGTATGTTCCAGAAGGCCCCCCCGTGCAGATATAATTGGCCTTCCAGGTGGATGGTTGGGGTCTTTATGTATTTTAGGTATAAAATACAAAATTGGGGTAACAGGGTGCTCAATCTTCAGATATTTGAATTCAGTGTCAGTGATGAGTTTGGCTGATTGCCATTTGCAAAGTTTGCGATGATATTGGTCTCTAATAGTCAATAATTCTCGATTATTGATTTTCTCATAGCATAGATGGTCATTCAGTTGGCTATATGCCTCTTTGTCATAATTAGTTTTTGTCATGAGGACAACGTTTCCCCCTTTGTCACTGTTTCTGATTACCAAATTCTTTTCCTTATTCAACTTGTCAGTCAATGCCTTGTATTGTTGTTGTTGGGCAGAATATCTGCGTTTTTTGCCTCCTATTTGGCTTTGCAACTTCTTTAACTCAGCCACAACATTTTCATGGAAAATATCAATGTTATCTCTTAGAAGGATAGGGTAAAATGTAGATGGTGCTTTAAATTGGGTGGTAGTTGAGATTCTATTGCCGCTCTCATCAATCCCCTTGCTGGTTTCGTTATTGCATGGGATTTCTCCATACCCTGCTCCTTCAGTCTCCCATAGTTCCCTCAGTATCCGAGTTCCTTGTGATGCTTCGGACTCCTCTATTTCAACTGTTTGATGCATATCAGGTATTGTTCCATCTTTATTTTTCATGGCATAAAACTTGCGTAGCTTAAGTTTTCTGACCGCTTTATATACATTGCATCGTGTACTGGCATAATCAAAATCACATGGGGATGCATAAGATAGGCCAAGTTTAAGAATGTTCTCCTCTTTTTCTGTGAGTGACAATTCTGTTAGGTTCACAACAGTGCGGTTGGTGGTTCCATTTATTCCTGTTGGCGGGCATTGCTTCGCCCGGTTCCACCTCCTTTCTTCTTCTGAGATCCTCTTTTTTGCCACCCGCGCCCTCTGGCGGCGCCTGTAATTTGCCCTGTGTTTTCTTGATTGACCCTTGTATGGGACCTTAGGGTGTTCCGTCTGTCCTGGCCTAAAAAAATAATTTCCTGGCCTGGTGTGAGCTTCGGTAGACCTGCCGCCTGTGCTTGCCTGCGGCGGTCCGCTTCCGAATCTGTGTCCGGATCAGAACTGATTGCGGCACTCGAAGAATCACTCATTCTGTCGGTTCCCATTTGTGTAGTGCTAGTATGGCTTTGGGGATTTCTTGCTTTGGGTTGTTGTTTGGGACCACCCCTGCGCAATGTTTCAAACTTGCGCGCAAAAGTAAAAAAATATATATATGTATCCAAACATCACAAGTCGCCCTGCATAGAGACGCTAACACGGAAGTAAGTATCACCTTCTTTATTTGCAGGCAGTAGGCAAAATGCGAAAAGACTAATTTCCAGCCAGACGCCAAAGTTTCGAGCTCCATGCCCTTGTTCACTGGCGGGTTTTGAAAGTCCCGGCAGCTGTGTGGACTTATTACCATATTACTCCGCCCATGTTGAGACTTCGAAATGCAAAGTTGCTTTATGGGTCAGGTAGTCTTACTTAGCCGAAGGTGGGTGCTCCGGATTTTTTCAAATACTCAAATGTCATTCCCAAGTGGGTGCCAAACAAGGGAGAACACACTGTGCCTGCCAATGTTAATTCCTGCAAAATTCGGCACTTACTTCCCCTCAAAGCGCCCGTGTTGTCAGGCGCTGCAGGCCCGCTGGATATCCGGGGGGGCATCTCTGAGGCAAAGCGCACCACTCTTTAAATCCATTCATCACAAGTTGCCCTGCATAGAGACGCCAACACGGAAGTAAGTATCACCTTCTTTATTTGCAGGCAGTAGGCAAAATGCAAAGACTCATTTCCAGCTAGACGCCAAACGATTCGGGCTCCATGCCCTTGTTCACTGGCGTGTTTTGAAAGTCCCGGCAGCTGTGTGGACTTATTACCATATTGCTCCGCCCATGTTGGGACTTCGAAATGCAAAGTTGCTTTATGGGTCAGGTAGTCCTACTTAGCCCAAGGGTGGTGCTCCGGGTTTTTTCAAACACTCAAATGTCATTCCCAAGTGGGTGCCAAAAAAGGGAAAACACACTGTGCCTGCCAATGTTCATTTGTTAAATGCATCTAGGGCTTGTACGTTGGAACTACTAAAGCCCACAAATGTGTCCCTCCCCTTTGATAACATGGTCAGTGACATCACTGATGAGATCACTGATGACATCTCAAATGACATCACTGATGACTTCATACAAATGATAATCTGATTCACCTACTCATACCATAATATAGCCTTTGATACATCCACTCTATAATACAGACTACAATTTTCAAAGGTTTTTTAAATGCTAAATGCCTAACTATAACGTCCCTGAAACCTGTAGTTTTTTCAGTGATTTTCAAAGGTTTTTTAAATTCTAATTTCTAACTATGCCTACAGAGGTAGGACATGTGCAGAAAGAGGAAGAAAGGCACAAAAAGAAGAAAGAGAAATATAGAAAGAGGGAACAGAAGTCCAGAAAGACGAAGAAAGGTGTAGAAAGAAGCAAGAGATGTGCACAAAGAAATAACAGAGGAGCAGAAAGAGGCCTTGTTGTAAAGTTATCCTGTGCCCCCAACTTTTTGCTGATGGGTACTGGTGGTAACTGACTCTGACTAACCAGGCTTAGAGCCAGTGCTACGCTACAATACACTGAGAATACAGTTAAAACACCTACATACACTAGGGAACACAATGCGTTTGGGGTACCCCTGTGATTGGCATGATCTCCTCTGTAAGGCCCTGGTACATATTAGGGCAGGGGGATTAAAACTACCTAAGGTCAGAGGTGCAGAAAGATGCTTCTTTAAGTAGGAGTCACGTTTGCAGAGTGGTGGAGAAAGGGTGCTGGGCCTTCGACCAGTGCTCAGGAATTCCGCTGCATCGGACTTAGAGGAGGTACCAAGAGGGCTTCCTGGGCCCCAAAGTCCCTCAGAATAAATTGGACTTGATCCCCATCCTGTATTCTGCTAGGAGGCGCGTTTGCAGAGTGATGGAGAAAGGGGGACAAGTCCTCCTTAAACGTGTTAGCAATTCCACTATATGGTACTCACTGCAGGTAGCTGGAGGGGTAGTTGGCCCCCAAGGACAACCTTGGGGGCCAACAACCCCTCCTATTACCTCCAGTAAGTTGCACACAGCAGGATAGGTAAGTTCTCATAGCAGGCCAAGTCCCTTCTGCCTACCACTCTGCAAACGTGCTCCCTGGTGTGCTTTTGGATGGGGAATGAAGTCCCCTTCTCTGCTGGGGGTCCTTTAGGGGCCAACTAGCCTACCTCTTGCCTCCAGTAAGCCCCACACAGTGGGATTGCTGAGAGGTAGACAAAGGCCATGCCCTCATTCCCCACCACTCTGCAAAAGTGCCTCCTGGCGCGTTCTAAGTTGGGGTTTTAAGTCTTCTTCATTCCTGAGGGTCCCTGGGGGCCGAATAGCCCACCAGGTACCTCCAGTTAGCACCACGCACCTGGAGTGGTCTGAGGCCACGCCCCATTTTTACTCCACTCTGCAAACACGGCTCCTGACCCACTGCTGCTTGGGGGATTAAGTCGACTTGTGTCCTGAGGTCCTCAGGAAACAAGAGGACCTCATCGCCCCACCAGCAGTGCACCAAGAGGCGCATTTGCGGAGTGGTGTACAAAGGGGCGTGGCCTCGGACTAACTCTGCAAACCAGCTATGTGGTGCTTACTGGAGGTACCTGGTGGGCTAGTTGGCCCCCAGGGACCCTCAGTAATCATTAGGACTTAATTTCCCATCTTACTACGTGCCAGGGTGTTGCGTTTGCAGAGTGGTGCAGGGAGGGGGCAGGGCCTCCTGAGTGATGCCAGCTTTTTTTTCTGAAGGGGGCTCTGTGGCTCCCTTATTTTACTATTTTTGGGTCCCGGGGGACCCTATCCCCTAGGGCCTGACCTTTTTTTTAATGAAAGAAAAAAAATGGGAAAGGGGCCCTCTTCCTGAGGCCAGTTTTGGCCTCGTGGACCACATCCCCCAGGGCATGGCCACGCCTACATTTTATTTTAACTTTTAATGGAGGGGGCCCCCCTGCTGAAGCAATTATCTGCCCGGGGACCCAGGGGCAATGCCTCTTTCTTTTATTTTTTTTTATACAGGAGGGGGGCTATTTGACCCCCCTCCCAGGCCACCTCTGACCCCGGGGACCCCTTTCCTGGGGCTTCGCAATTATGTATTTATTCTTTTTAAAGGAGGTGGGCTGCGCGGCCCCCCTCCCCAGGCCGATTTCGGCCCCTCTCCCATTCCCCGGGTCCAGCCCTTTGCATTGGTGACCGTGGTGGGAGCCCCAATGCCCCCACAGTCCCGCCGGCTCCCCACCTCCTCTGGGAGCCCGCATTGCTTTTGAGCAAGGGGAGCTGCTGACATGCAGCTCCCCTTGCTCAAAAGCAATTCTGCTTTGTTTCGGTGAAGCGAGAGCAGGTTTTCCTGCTTTTGCTTCCACTAAGCAAAGCAGTGTTTGCTATGACAGGACAGGAGCCATGCTCCCACCCTGCCATAGCAAACAGCAATGTCCTGGGGTGGGCACCCTGGGACATTGCAGTAGCCGGCCCTGGAGGGTGGCTGTCCCAGGGCCATAAAGGCCTCCAGGAGGGGGCCCACGTGGCCCCCCTGTCTCTATTGCTAAAGCCCCGGGGAGGTGGTGGTTCCTGGGTGTCTGTAACGGACCACCGATTTTGAATAATTAGTGCCACAGGGAGGTGGTAGTCCCCGGGCAGTGTGGGGGAGCAGGAGGTCCCCCCACACCTATTTTTTAATAATTTAAGCCCTGGGGAGGTGCCAGTCCCCGGGACTTCGGGGAGGTGGCAGTCCCTGGTGCTTGTGGGGCCTGGGAGCCCCCTCACCTCCAAAAAAGAAGCCCCAAGGACAATTTTGGCCTCGCGGACTTCATCCCCGAGGGCATGGCCACACATACATTTTATTTTAACTTTTAATGGAGGGGGGGCATGTGGCCCCCCTCCTGAGTCAATTATCTGCCCGGAGACCCCATTCCCCCGGGGCATTGCCTCTTTCTTTTACTTTTTTTATACAGGAGTGGGGCTGTTTGACCCCATCCCAGGCCACCTCTGGCCCCGGGGACCCAATCCTTCGCAATTATATATTTATTATTTTTTAAAGGAGGTGGCGGTTCCTGGGGCAGCGAGGGCAGCGTCACCTGAATATAATTAGCATAGCTCCAGGGAGGTGGCGGTCCCAAGGGCTGCAAGGGGCCTCCGCGGTCCTCCTCTATTTAATTTTGGCACTGCCCCCGGGACCTGGCCCACCTGGGGGCTTATTAAAATGAAGCGCGGGAGGACACGCTTTATTTTTATTTATTTTTTCTCTGTAGGATTCGCACACCCAGCGAACATTCTGCTGATTTTTGGGGGATTTTTTTTAATCCTTTTTTGTGTCCCGGGGGTCCCTGTGGGGCTCTCTGACCAGGCCTAGTGGGTCAGGGTGTTTCTGCCCTGCCCCCTTTTCTTGTTTCTCATCTTTTTTCCACTCGTTTTCTTGTTACTCGGTTACTGAACCACAAGATGGCTGCCAACACTTCCTGGTTTGGAGTGTTGGCAGCCAATCAGAGTGAAACTTATGCCAGGGAGGGTTCGCAAACCCTCCTCAGTGCTCAGATATCGATATTTTTATTTCTTGAATTTCTCAGGAACTACTGAACGGATTTAGACCATTTAAAAATGGTCTCTTTCTGAACCAGGGACTACCTTTTTGCCAAACTTCGTGTAATTCTGTTCAGCAGTTCGAGCTGTAACCTGTTTCAAATTTCCTATGGAAATTAACATGGGGAAAACATGTTTTGGGACCCCCCTTTTTTCTCGGCCCCACTTGATGAATCACCCCGAAACTTTTAAGACAGGAGCTGACCTGAGTGAACTATTAGTTTTAAAAATTTCGCTAAGATTTGTCTAATGGCGCCAAGGATATTGGCAAAAGAAAAAACGGTTTTTGAATAGAAACAAGGTTCTAACTATAACTACTTACCGGTAAAATATATATATATATATATATATATATATATATATATATATATATATATATATATATATATATATATATATATATATATATATATATTTATGAATATAACCTACTGGTCACCAGTAGGTAGTTATAGTTAGGACCTATTTTCCATAGGAAGTCCGCAACATTCTATTTGTAATAATTTTGGCGCCGGTTGACGAATCTTCACGGAATTTTCAAAACTTACAGCTCTGGTCCGCTCCTATTCTCAAAGTGATTCGTCAAGCGGGGGCCGAGAAAAAATGGGGGTCCCAAACATGTTTTCCCATAGGACCTTTAGCCACAGCTACAGCCCGAACTGCTGAACGGAATTACGTTAAATTTGGCAAAGATGTAGTCCTCGGTTCAGACTTGTGCCTTTTGCTTAAATGGTGTCAATTTGTTCAGTAGTTCCTGAGAAAATTACAGTTAAAATCATTTATATATCTATGGGCGCGGACGATCTGCAGACTATGAGCACACAGTGAGTGTATCATAAGCGCACACTTCCGATCACGCGCTGAATGATAATTGGCTGTCAAGTGGTTGTCAACATTCGAAACCCGGAACTGTTGGCAGCCATTTTGTGTCTCGGTAGAAGCGGGGCTGAAGAAGTCAGTGGAATATGTGTGCGAAACGTAGAAAAGGGGCAGGTTAGTAATACTTTTTCCCTCTAGACCTGCTCAGGGGTCCCAGA
Source organism: Lissotriton helveticus (assembly GCF_964261635.1). Lineage (NCBI taxonomy): Eukaryota > Metazoa > Chordata > Amphibia > Caudata > Salamandridae > Lissotriton > Lissotriton helveticus. The sequence goes on along the minus strand of NC_136068.1, from coordinate 282,446,427 downwards.
AGGACCCCAGGGCCCACAATTTCATTTTTAACCTGTTAACCGCTGCACCGCGGTGCGGGCGTTTCCTTGCGCAGCACTACGAAGGTAGTGCTCGCGACAGCCAACGGCCGACGGCAGCACGCAAGGGGTTAAAAAAAAACCGGCAGGTACATTTAGGGTACGCGGACTCTGCTGTAAAAAAAACCCAAATATATTAAAACAGAGCTTTTTTTATAAAAAGCCCCCAGGGGGGCTAAATACCATGGCAAAACTATAACATTTTATGGGGGGGTCCAGAGGGGCCCCCCAGCCCTGGGGATTGTCAGCCCCCCAGGGCTAAAAAAAAGAAAATGGTGGGGTGAGGGGACCAAGGTCCCCAAAGCCGGGGGAACCACCATCCCGGAGGCTTTATGTGTTGTGGGAGGGAGACTGTGTGGCCCCTCTCCTGGAGCACTCGAGGGCCCCATCACCCCCCAGGGCTACAAAAAAAAATGGTTGGTGGACTGCAAGGTCTCCAAAGCCCCGGGGACCAGCACACCCCGGGGCTTTATGTATTGTGGGAGGGCCGGCTCCAGCAGTGTCCCGGGGTGTCCATCCCACCCTCCCATAGCAAGGAAATCTGTTCTCTCTTTCAAAATCTAAATCAGATTGCTTTTTCAGATGGGGAGCTACATGTTAGTAGCTCCCCATGTGGAAAAGCAATTCCGGCTCCCACACGCGTAGGAGTTGTGCACCAAAGGCGCTGGAGTCGCGCACCCTACAGATTATGGGGCTTATTTACAATGCTCTTGCGCCATTTTTGCATCATTTTTAACATTAGAAAAGTGACGCAAATATGGCGCAAGGGCCCTGTAAATCTGCCCCTATGAGTCGTGCATCCAGCGCGTGCACACCAGGGGGCTGTACTGAGCACCGTGCTGGGTGCGCGACTTCTAATTTTACCATAAAAAAATAGCCCTTATCAGTAATTTCTAATATCCCAGGGGCTTACATAAAATGCTGGGGACCGTGGGGGGAGCCAAAATGCCTCCACGGTCCCAGGCGGTTCCCCGCATCCTTCGGGACCCAGCATTGTAGACATTCTTCGCAGCAGGCATATTAACCATATGCGCTTCCTTAGGTGAGTCAAAGCTACCACTGGACAAAACCCCCATCTCTCTTCAGCAGGAACATTAATCACCGGCGCTATTGTGACACTTTTATTGCTGCCCAAAAACTGCTGATTATACAAGGATGTGAGAAAGTGCCCTCTTTCTTGCATGGTATTTTGCTAAATTGCTGATGTGCTTTGACTAAGTGTGCCCTGGGCTCCTGCAAATCAGGTACCCAGGGCCTGTGTTCCTTCCCTAAAACTGTATTGAAGCCTAAACTCAATTGGCATCTCTGGCCACATGTCAGCCCCTGGTAAATGGTACCCTAGGTACCCAGGGCACTGTGACCAGAGAAGGCCCCTAAGGGCTGCAGCACTTATTGCGCCACCCTTAGAGTCCCGGTTCCCTGACAAACACACATGTGCGTGTCTTGGTGCAGAACAAAACAAAGAGTCGACATGGCACACATGCCTGCGTGTCATGCACACAAAACACTGCCCTGGCATACATCAGTCACCTCTCTAGCTGGGTGCCCTATGCCAGTGGTGAGGGTACAGGTGCATGAGCCCGGTACCACTACAGTACCCAGGTCCATTCCTGGCCACTTTCGGTGCAGTGCTGCCTTTAAGAGTATATGGTGCTGGGAGGCTGTCATTACAAACTCCACAGCACCATAATGGCTACACTGAAGACTGAGAAGTTTGGTATCAAACTTCTCAGCACGTTAAACTCATACTGCTGCCAGTGTGGGATTTAATGTAAAATGCACGACAGAGGTCATCTTAGAGATGCCCCCTGAAACTCGACCTACTCCCAGTGACCTGACTGAGTGGCTGTTGAGGCTGCCACCCCTAGACATGTTTCTGGACCCCTGGGCCGAGAGCTTGGCGCTCTCAGGGGCCTTAAACATTGCACATCCTGGTATGAGGTGCCAAGCCAGGATGGGCAGGGTTCACGAAGGAGAAGCTTGAAAGGCGTACTGCCTTTGTGAGCCTCTCCAGACCACTTGCTGCACTCAGCAACTAGTCCCCACTGGTTTAACCCCCCACTTTGGGCGGGAGACCTGGCGGGAAAAACAAAGTGAGGAGGAGAGGTGTGCCCACCTCAGCCAACTCCACCCCTAGGGTGGGGGGGGCGAGGTGAAGCACAAGCTCGTATCCCTGCCATCTTGGGGATGCGGGACCTAGCCAACCAGGGACAGGCTCCTGCCCCCCTCCAACTGGAGAGTAGCAGAATAGGGGGTAAGCCCACCTCAGGGAAGGGACCCATTGGTCCCTGACCTTTACCTACCTGTAACGCCCCTAAATTTATTATTTAGAGGCAACCTGAACCTTCCGTCCTCAGATCAAGCAATGACAAGAAAAGATGAAGGACGAGAAGCTGTGCAGAGCTAACAATAGCACGACGCCCACTGACTTGGCCCCAGCCCTACAGGCCTGTCTCCCCTCAAACATGATCCTGCGAAATCAAGTTGTGTCGAGCGGGCAGCAACCTCACAAACCCCGGAGGACCTGCCAGCATTCACTTCGCAAGCTGTTTCTCCCGTGAACACCGGACGTGTTTGAACTGCAGCTTCTTGTGCCAGCCAGGAACCGCGAATCTAGCCCACTCTGTACCCGCAGAACCAGGCACGAGCTCGAGTGGAAAAACATCACAAGGAGGTCCCCCCAGCAATCCTGACCCGAAATCTGGCGACCCCTGACCTGCCTCAAGCCTGCAGACGACGCCTGCAGCCTCAATCCAGAGGGCCCCCCTACCGCAACCAGAGCAGGTAAGAAAATCCAACGTCCAAAGGCCCCCCTGCACCCGACGCCCCACAGCCTTGTGTGCCCAACTGAGAGGTGCCTAACCATCCCTCTACATCACAATTTACCCCTCGAAGTGTTGGTCACTCCTGGAAGATCCTCATCCCGAGTCTGTAGTGTTTTTTTGTCCCGGAGAAATCCCATTGAAATAAACAGGGCACCCAACCTCAAAACTGCACCTTGCACCTTGCTGCCCTAGTGCCACTGAGGGTGCCCCTTTGGTGCTAACCTGGTCCCCAACGTGCCCTGACCTTAACCCTAGGAGCCTTGCTTCCACAACCCTGTGTGCCAACCGGCATTAACCGGAGTTCCCGTAACCCCCATTGGATAACATTGGGCCTCAACACTCTGCACCTGGCCGCCCTAGTACCGCCTAGGGTGCAACAACAGTGCTTCACTGACCCTGGGAGACCCTGAAGTCTAACCCCAGAACCCTAACTCAAAAGACCGATTACCTACCTTGAAACCGATAACTCATTTTTTCTCATTGGATAACATTGACACTTTTTCTCCCAAAAAGTTTCTAAGTGTCGACTTTCAAAACTGCAAATATTCGGGGGGCGTGGCTTGCGCCCGGCGAGGATGGCGGCTGTGACTCTCTGGGGCTGATAGGGGTGAGGACGGACCAATGTGATGCTTTACATACCTGCATTGACTTCAAAACGGAGGATGAATTGTGTTAACTTTTCAAGACTCCAGGGAAGTCCATTTTGAGCCGTTTTCAGGTCTGCTATTAATCTTAATTCCTGGGTGAGGAACGGCTTTACGGAGGTTGCGCACACCATTTTGAGGTGACCGCTGACGGAATTGCTTCTAAGGCAGTTCTCCCGCAATTATACCTGCTGCGCGCTTACGGAGAATAAGGTATGCAAATCATTCAAGCAGCCAAGGCATTTTATCCCGAGCCTCTTCCAGTTCTGCATTCTCAACGTAACTTTTCGTATAAGCACTGGCGCGGCTTTGTGAAGGGTCCGCCTGCCATTTTATATCGACCGCTGACGGAGCTGTCTCTAACGCGGTTTCTATGTTGCTGCGCCTGCCGCTTGCACAGGGGATGAGGTCTTCGACTTTCGTGTATGCCAAAGATATTCTATTTCAAGGCTTATTTCAGGCATATGAAACCTCGTTCCCTCATGTATAGTGCATTTCAGCTCCGTTGAGCTTTTGCCTGCTACCTTGCTTTTTTTTTTGCTCTCTTGTACCGCCGACGGAGCTTCCTTCAAATGCTGTACTTCTACTCTTCTCCACATGCTACAAATGAGTGCTTACTAGTTTAAAGCAGTGCCTTCTACGATGTCTGCTGGTAATTGGACCCAATGACTGTATTTTTGTGATGTTTGTTGGCGCAGCTGCATTCAATGCGATGCCTATCATGAGTCTCATCCTCTCCACGGATGATTTGTGCGATCTCCAAGGCTAATAAAAGGGTCCATATCTGCAGCATTTTCAAGGCCTGCAATACCTAATTTCTTACAACCAGGATATATTATAACCACGATGAGACTTTGCTTGCCATTTTATTGTTTGTACTATTTTACTGTGGACAGTGCCTTTTTTTTTTTTTACATCAACACATTTTTATGTCCTCCTCACAACACAAAAGTGCGCTGCTTAACTGAAATTTCACAATGCATGTTGAATACTGAACTCACCGCTTATAATTTCGTGGTGCTTTGTGGTACTTTATGTATGGATATGTTAGAGTGCCTTGCATGTACTTTTGTCTCAACTCTAGTTTGCTTCAACCTTGTAGTCAACCAGTACTAATGTTTAAATGAGCGCATATTTCCTTAATTTTTTATCGCTCTTTATTTAAACAGTGTATGTTCTCTATTTTTTGTGTATAATAATTACATAGGCTTTTTAGAGCACCTTTTCTTCGTGCGGCATTAGCCTTGTATAGGCCCTTTTTCAACACTTGTTTGACAAATGTGCACTGTCTCCTTGAACCACTATTAGTGGTGCAATTGCAATGGTGTAGTAATTTTTCTAGTTATATTTACGTTGTATACTTACCTGCTTGTCTTTTCACTCTTATTGTATTGTGGTGCTTTCTTTCAGGTTTTTTTGTAAGGTAGCAGCTTGCTATTATTGGTCATTTATCTTGGACATCACAACTCTTCATTTATGGGACGGCAATTTAAAGGTTTACCTCAGCCTATGTCTTCATCCCGTAGGTTTTTACTTCAAACCAGGTCACGGTACCAGTGTTTAGATATGGATGACTCAACCAGCACTTCGTCTACCAATGTGTCAACACCAGCGAGTACCTTAACTTCTAATGTTACCAAGGTCTCTACTAAAAGGTTGAAAAAAGATCCTCCATCTCCTCCTAAACAAACCTCTTCAATTACAATGGACTTGCTGTTAGAAGAAATCAGGGCTTTACGTCCATTTGTTGAGAAGACTAATTCCAAGCTCCAGGTGTTCTCTGATAAATGGTCAAATGTGGAAGAACAGGTCACTACTTTGGAGCAGAATGTTCAATCCTTAACTTCTTCCACTTCTAAAGAGGACTCCTTATGTTCCCAGGTTTCGCTGATACACAAGCAAATAGAAAATGTAGAAAACAGAAATAGGAGAAATAATCTCCGCATTTATGGTTTACCTGAAAGAACAGAAGGCTCAGATCCAATTGCCTTTTCAAAACTTTTCTTCCAAAACTCCTTAACCTACCGGAAAGCACTGTTCTGAACATCCAAACAGCTCATCGGTCCAACAACGCACTTGGCATCCTCCTCTTCAGTTAGAAAACCAAGGGGAATGATTCTATACTTTCTTGAATACACTGATTATTATAGGTTTTGTCTGCAGCTAGAGCAATAAACAAGATCACCTGGTCAGGAAGCTCTTTATTTTTTACCCAAGATTATGCTAAATCAACAGCAAATACTCGCAAAGAGTTCCTAACACTAAGGCCTCAACTCTGCTTTATTGGTGCACGGTATGGTCTCTTTCACCCCTGCCTTTTTAAAGTGACCATTAACAACAAAACTAGCACTTTGAGGATCCAATGAAATTAAAAAGTTTCCTTTATTCCTATCAGGCTGAACCAATGGATGCTGCTTCTTCATCAAACTTCAAATAGACATTTTGGTTTCTGTTCTGTTTTCTATTTTTCTCATAAATCTTAATTTTAGTTATGATTCAATTATAGAGTATTAATGTCTATGTACTATCGTAACCTTTGTTCCTATTGCTTTTAGCACGTACTTGACATTTTTCTTTTTGCTCCACAGGTTGTTCCAGCGTCTTCGCCCTTCCCCTTTGTACTGAAGTCTGTTGGTTCTGTTCTCCTTTCCGTCTTTCCCCATGGGTCTTGAGCATGTCATTGTTCCCTGTGGCCTTCCATCCCTCCACCTCTCGTATGTTCTGGATTAGTTGTAAGTCTATTGTCTTCACTATTCTCCTTGTTTTCTTTACTATCTTCTTCTCTTCACATCCTTCTTTTAGTCTGACTACTTTGCCTTTGTCTTTACTTCTCAAAACATTTTTCTGTGTCTTTCATTATCCTTTTGATCTTTCAATGCTGTCTAATTGTTTCCCTTTCTTTTCTTCCTCCTTTTCTTTTCCATCCTTATTGTCTCACTTTACATACAGTTGGTTTGTTGTTGAATATGGTTCTACTTGTTTAAAGCTTTGCTTCATTTTGTATGCATTATATTGTTACGGTTTTACTCTACGCCCTTAAAAATTGTTTCATGGAATGTCAGGGGTTTAAACTCGCCTATTAAACGACAAAGAGTCTTGACTCATTTGGCTAAGTTAGGTACAGATATTGCATGTATACAAGAATCTCATTTGTCAGCTGAAGAATCTGCAAAACTGAAAAGAGGTTGGGTGGGTGAAGTTCTCTTCTCCCCAGGTAATGACAAACGCAATGCTGTCCTTATTTTTTCGGGAATCCATTTTGACTAAGGTAATATCACATTGTGCTGACCCAGCAGTAAGATGGATATTTGCTAAATTTCTAGTAGATAATGCCCGACTTTCTTTATTAAACATATATGCACCCACAGTAGGTGATCCCTCTTTTTGGAAATCCTTGGCCCTACAAATGACACAATGCTATGATGATAACTTTATCCTTGCAGGAGATTGCAATAAAGTTTTCGATCCCTTCATTGATCGAAATTCATTGTCTTCCTTCGTCCCTCACAAGTCCCACAAGTTTTGTACATAATTAATTAAACAACATAATGTTACAGACGCCTGGAGACTCTGCAATCCCTCATTGAGAGAGTACTCCTTCTACTCCCTGGCACATCATACCCAATCGCGATTAGACTATTTTTTTTATGTCTCACAATCGCTCCCATTCACTCGTGTCGGCAGATATCGTTTCCATTTTAATATCGGACCATGCTCCCGTCACTATTCAACTTGATGTTTTCTACAAACCTAAACTATCCTGTAAATGGCGCTTTAATAACACTTTGTTATTAGATCCAATATTTACATCATCCTTTACCTCTTTCTCTAATGAATATTATCTTTTAAACCAAGTAGGTAACATGCCTTTCCCTGTGGTTTGGGATGCCTTTAAGGCCTCAACCGGAGATTTTATTATTAGATTTGTCTAAAAAAAACATTCCAAGGCACGACAAGTTACTAACACCCTGTTAACCAAGATTAAAGCTTTGGAGCACTCCTATTACTCCTCCAAATAAAAAAACTGCTTATTAGATCTCCTCAAGGCCAAATTTCAATTTTATCAGGACACAACTAACCAGGGCCGGCTGACTACCGGGCGTTTTGGAATTCTGCTGAGCTGGGGGCAGAGTTCACTGCAGTGGGGGCTGATTTCGCTCATGGAGACCTGCGTGTACTTTGAAATAATTAAAGCAAAACAAATTTCGTTCAGTACACGCAGGTCCCCATCAACGAAATCTGACCTCAGGTCAGCAGCATTCCATAATGCCCGGTAGCCAGTCCGGCCCTGCAACTAACAATGCCTCAAATTATTTGTTAAAGTCTAGTGCAAAATATTATGGTGGCCAGAATAAAGCCAGAGAATTATTAGCTAATTATTTAAAGGTCAAACAAAACAAGCTCAATATAGAATCTATCTTTGGTCTCGATCATCATTTAAAATTTAAAGACGAAGACATCCTCAATGAATTCCTCCAATTTTATAAATCACTTTAAACCACGGAAAACTTGTCCTCAGATCAAACCATAGCTCAGTTTCTTTTGAACATACGGTACAACCCTAATACTCACTTGGATCTTTCGCTCTTAGAAGCGGATTTAAAACAGAACAAACTTTTATCCGCCTTAACAGCGCTAAAAAATATAATACCCTCATAATCGCCTTTTTACAGTCTGGCGAATCTTCTGGCTCTTTCTCAGATGCTCTTATCTGCCTTATACCTAAAGAGGGCAAAGATCCACAACAATGTAAACATTATCGGCCTATTTCTTTGGTCAACATAGACTATAAAATATTCTCAAAAGCTTTAGCTTTACGTTTGGAATCTCAGTTGCCTGATTTGTTAGGTACAGAACAGTCCGTTTTTGTTAAGGGACGACTCATTACAGACAATACTCGCTTGTTTTTCGATATTCTGTCTAAGGCCTCACTTCTCTCCCATCCCCTGGAAGCCATAGCCTTGGATGCAGAAAAGGCATTCGACAGAGTTGAATGGCCTTATCTTTTCGGTGTGCTTCAATGGTTTGGCTTTGGCCCAAAGATTACTGCTTTAATATCCACTCTGTATTCTGCTCCTAGAGCAGCTGTATGGGCGAATGGGGGCATTTCTTCTTACTTCCCTCTCAGTAGGGGTGTCAGACAAGGATGTCCACTTTCCCCTTTTCTTTTTAATCTTGCCCTGGAACCTTTTTTGTTAACGATTCGTCAAAATTACAATATTCAGGGTTTTACTTTTAAAGATACCGCTGTTAAAATGGCAGCTTATGCTGACGATGTTCTTTTATTTCTATCACATCCTCAGGTTTCTCTTCCTGATTTTTTAGAAGAAGTCAATTCCTTCGCATCTGTCTCTGAATACAAATTAAATAGGGATAAATGTGAGATTCTACCCCTTACCAAATATACTCCTAGCGCTGATTTCGCTTCCTCAGGTTTTACATGGAGCCCTCAATACATTAAGTACTTAGGTCTGCATTTTACTCCAACTATTTCAGGGATGATATCTCGTTGCTTAGAAAACTGCATCCAAAGATTGTTGACTTTAACAACGAAATGGCATCCCCTTTATTTATCTTGGTCGCTTAGACACCGTTGAAATGATGCTCGCGCCAACAGTCTTATACACAATTTCTAATATCCCATTACCCATTCCTTCAAAATATTTGAAGAAACTTAAGGCTAGATGTAGGTAAACTACATTTACCGAATCTAAAATACCGAAATTTTACTGATTCGGTATTTTAGAATTGGTAAATGCTATGTAGGTAGGTACTCTGTAAGTATTACCGAATCGGTAGAATTCGATATTTACCGAATCAGTAAATACCAATTCGGTAATTCCCATTCATTCCTATGGGCCTGTAGGCCCATAGGAATAAATGGGAATTACCGAATCAGTATTTAACCAATTCGGTAAAAGGGGGGAAACATTCAAAGGTGGCAGGGTGTCACTTTGACACCCTGTTGCACTCCTAAATTGTGCATGGTTACACATGTGGCAGACATACATGCCCTAAGGGCATGTATGTCTGCCACATGGCACTGTTATTAAATGCAAAAAATTGCTTTTTTTAGGGTTTTCGTAATGTAGCACCAACTTGTAGTTGGTGGTAAATAACGAATCCTTACAGGTGAAAAGCACTCACTTGAGTGCTTCCGACATTTCAGATTCGGTAATTTACCGAATCGGTATTTAAGAATTCGGTAATTTACCGAATTCTAAAATACCGATTCGGTAAATTACCAAATCTGAAATGTAGCCACCTACATCCCAAATGCCTAATACCGGTCGGTAACGGTCGAAATTCGGTAATTTCGCCCATTACCGACTGGTATTAGGGTTCCTACATCAGGCCCAAAATTCTATTGTATCCTCTTTTTTTATGGAGTAATAAGAAATCACGCATGTCTATCGCAAAATTAATTTGTCCAAAGTCAGAGGGTGGGGCAAACTTTCCTGACCTCCATACCTATCACAAATCCTTCTTATTACATCAAGCGTCAAAGTGGCTTTCTGAACCCTCCATTAGCTGTCCTCTGTAGACTGCGCTTGAACAATCCTTCCTTTCACCATTTTCATTTCAGGAGTATCTCTCTTTCACACCAAACTGCAGTCTGTCTCTACCCCTATAATCAAACATACCTCCAAGATAATCCCGCCTGCTTTCCTAACTTCATTCCTTAACTTGCCTATATGGCACAATAAATATATTTTGATAAATAACAAATCTTTCTTTAGGAAATCCTGGAGACAACAGGGCCTAATCTGGGTATGTCAACACTATGATCTGGACCAAATTATGTCTTTTACACAGGCCAGCACTTTATTTGCCTTACCTCCAACTTTCAGTTTTAAATACTCCCTTTTATCGGATGCTATTCAACTGGCCCGAGCACAATATATACCGTCTCAGCCAACTACTCCACATGAGCTCATTCACGCAGATAAACTGAGAACCCTTATTACCTATGAATCAAAGGCATCTACAATTTATAAATTCTTACATACTTCGTTTTGTCTGAGAGACAAAACCAAAGTAGAAGTGTTGTGGGAAAACGATTAAGGGAGCTCCTGGTCTTTGGAATTTTGGGTTAAAATTTGTCTCAAACCTAGAAAGTCCTCTAGGGCTGCAAACGCCACACAGACACTCTTTTTCATATATAATAGACAGTTACTTCCTCCACTCACTCTTAGTATGAGACATTCTCACCTTCCAGATATTTGTTGGTCTTGCTCGTCACCGCATGCTGACTTATATCATATGCTTTTCACATGTAAATTTGTCCGGAACTTTTGGGAAAGAGTATGGTCCCAAATTAACTCCATTTTTAAGTCCGATCACCTTTTTTCTAATTCGCACATCTTTCTAGGTAGCTTGTCCCCTATTTGGGAAAATTGTGATTACAATGTTAGGATAATAGACTTTTTATTAGCAGTGGCCTTTCAGCAAGTGACCGAAAATTGGAAAGACTTCACCAAATTATCTTATCAAGCATGGTGGTATGCTGTCTGCTATAATCACAGGTTGGACACAGCCTTTGTATATCCCTTGCAAATGGCAACAAAACGTTTAGACCTGTGGTCACCTGTCACGCTTTTCATTGATACAAGTGCAAGATGCTCTATGACTCCTTCTCCTAAACAACAAGAGGTAGCTAAACCCCCATGACGTTCTTTAAATTGAGATATAATATGTGTTAATTTGTATTCGATTTTATCCTCTAAAATTCTGTATATCTTACATGTTATAGCTTTTTCATATGTTGTTATTCCCCTATGCATGCATGATATGTTAGACTGTATTTAACTCAGACTCTCTTAGTTTATTGATACCACATTTGTTATATTGTGTGTAATTCTTTTACTTTCCTTGCCATTATTTCTTATGTATTAATGTAATTCATACCCTAATAAATTTTACTTTGAACTGAAAACTGCAAATATTCCTTAAAAATCAGCAGAATGACCAAAACGCATTTTCTCGACTGTTTGCAGGAAATGTCCCTGTGCAGAATCCAGGATCCAGCACTGAGTAAGAAAAAGTAACGATAAACTAACTTACCTGCAAAGTGAATTTCCTCCCATAGGATAACATTGGCGATTCTATGTGAAAAGGGTCAACTTTTGAAATGCAAAATTATTCCTTAAAAAACATTCCTTTAACCAAAACACATTTACCCATCTGTTTTCAGGAAATGTCCCTGGACTGAATCCAGGATCCAGTCCTGTGTTAGCAAAAGTAATCAGAAAAGTAATTAACTGCATTTTACTTAAAAAGCCCATTCAATTTAATGTAATATACCTGCAATGTGTTGCAAACTGCTTCCTGAAAACTGTAATCAAAAGCTGTACAAGTTACACTGCTATTTTGAACTGTGTTCACACAAGTAATTTACTACTGAAAAGTATCTTTATGCTTACCTTTACCAGGGTTGCTTGGTTCTGGAAATAAAACAACAGTATATTTTGTTATGCAAAACAATGGCCTAGAGTTCAGTTCTTGAATGTGTGAGACCATTTGCTGACTGAGTGTGTACAGCACATGCTTTACACTGTTCTCTGATACTGCCTTACTGCTCGATCAAGCTACAACTTTAGAGAGTAAGGTTATATCTAACTTTAGCCTCTGCTAAACCTCTGGAGACTGCTGGACTCTGTGCACACTGTACCTTACTTTGGTGCAGTATATACAGAACCACTTTCTTACAAAGGAACTTTGCAGTGCTTTTAAAACTGCTGCCTGCGGATCCCCTGGGAATGTGTCACCGACCCCTGGGGGTCCGCGGACCCCAGTTTGGGAACCACTGCTGTAGTTCAAACAGGAGGCCAGCCAACTGATTCTTAGAGTCTCTTCTGGGAGTCCAAGATCCAAGGCAAGCAGTCCTTCTGACTATTCCACAGGTCGAGGAGTGTTCTGGTGAAAGGTTCTGAAGGTGCCACTTGCGCCCAGTGACAGCCTTTGATTGGGGGTTGGGTGAAATCTCTGGCATATTCCCAAATTGCTTCTAGTCAGTTCTTCCCCTTCCCTTGGGTTTGGATCCAAGCTATCTAGGGTGACACAGGCAATGGCTAGCCTGGTGAAAGGTTCCTTTGAGTGTGCTGCAGGCATGGTCCTCTGAAGTGTAATCAGGGCAGGACCCTGCTCCTCCCCAGCCATCCTGTCAGGAAGACCAGTTTCTTCTATACCCAGACCCCTCTCAGTCCCTGTGTCTGGAAGAAATACACCATACACTTCAGGAGAGCCCTTCCAGGTCATATGACTCTGGAAGAAAAATGTCAACTTTCTAAAAGTGATATTTTCAGAATAGTGTCTTAAAATCTGAATTTACCATGAGAGAGGATTTTAAATTGCACTTCAAATACAGTTGTCACGTATTAAGTGTAATAAGGTAAATCAGTGTTAGTCTACGGGATCAGTGAAAAGGATATTTCACTGCCAGGACATGCAAAATGAAAGTACACATGTCCTACTTTTTAAATACCATGTACCCTGTCCTATGAGCCTTTAGGGCTTATCTTAGGGGTGACCTTTAAGTATTAAAAAGGAAGGGTTAGGCTTGCCAAAAAAGTTTAGTTTGTCATGTTGTTATTACAGTTTAAGAATGCACTGCAGGCTGTTGTAGCGGATCAGCAATTTGTTTTACAGTTCTAACTTAGTGAGTGCCAGAATGATTGCTGCTGCCCACTAGAAGCATTTAATTTAAAGACTCTGGGTACATGTAATACTATTTACTGGGGATGTATAAGTAAATTGAATGTACCAACCATGGGAGGCCAATTTAACCATATTTAGAAAGGAGCGCACAAACACCTTACCATTTATTAGCTGGGGGAAATGCACAGAGTTTTGAAGCCAACCAGAATGGGGACATTAAAGGAAGGCAAAAATGTGGGGTGACCCTGTGGAAAATGGAAAAATCCAACAGGATGTTTTGCACTAGAAAAAGTGATAAGGTAAATTATGTCAGAGGCACCTCAGGGATTTCCTTTGTGTCAGTGTACTCAAGCAGCATTGTGCCGTCACAGCACGGATCTGATGTGGAGCAGAGCAGACGAGGGAAAGAGCAGCAAGCATGAGAAACCTCAGATGCTGACAAAAAATTGGCACTGGATTACCAAAAGGGGTACAAACCAAATAACACATCAAGTATTTGGAGTACCAATCAACATGGTGCAAATGTCAATCTGAAAATAAAACACAATAAAAGGCAATATTTAAAATGTTGTTGATATTTAGATTGTTCTTGACCTATAAAGCAGAAGAAAGAAGAGGCTGTTCTTCAGTTCTTAAGGATGTTTATATAGTGACCTGGATTGTCATTAGTGGAGGGGCTTGATGGTGGCTAATGTGAGGCAGCTGTCAATTACAAGATAAGGAAGTCAGAATATCCATGTCAATCTCCAATGTGGTTAAGTTTTTATTGTGACTATTAAATGTGATATCAATACATTGTTTGCATTTGTTTGTGTTCTTTATTTTAAACATTATAGAAGTATGCTCATTCATACCATAAATTGAGTGTTTAGCTTTTATAAAGTATTGTGTTTTACATTTTATTGTTATATACACTTTTTAAACAATTCATTTATTGTTTCTTTTTTTTACTTCAGAATATTTGTAATTGTACTTATGATTTAGTTTAAGTGTACATGAATATTTATTCGTAGTACAAATTGGCTATATATTTGTATCAGCTTTTTGTAATATTGCTGATCACCTATACAGCATTCTTTTGCTAGCCAGTTAGGTTTGCTCTTTGGAAATATCAAAACATACATACATACATAATTGAAAAATAGAATCGACTTCTCTAAACCATACTCCATTTTTGTAATTGGTTAAAACACCATTTTGTCAGCAGTCAGCTGCTCAGAATGTACACTGTTAGCTTAACCCTCATGTTAGTTTCACTGTAACATCTTGATGACTAAGCCTATATTTGTGTTTGGTAAATCTGGTTAATCCTTGTGTCTGACCACATGCCTTTTTGTTTAATGCATCTGTCCACTTGATTTTTAGTTCATTACACTGAGCTAGAGCATTAGTCACAGACAAGCAGCATATGACTATACAAGATTATTATGGACTGAAGAAAGAACAGATTAAATAATAACCCAAATAAAGGGATTTGCAGAAGCATTTACTGTAGATCTGAGGATATAAAAAACAAGATCTTGGTCACATATATATATATCCAAACATCACAAGTCGCCCTGCATAGAGACGCAAACACGGAAGTAAGTATCACCTTCTTTATTTGCAGGCAGTAGGCAAAATGCGAAGACTCATTTCCAGCCAGACACCAAATGTTTCTGGCTCCAGCAGGTATTAGTCACCAGACAATGGTGAACCACACCTGAATTCAAGTGGGATCGCTTTTATTGCTGATTGAAAACTACTGGATTTACAATGAACTTTGTAGTGCCAACCCCCCGTAACAAAACCGCCCCCCTTCCAGCCTCCCAGGGAAACACCAGATGCCCGGTCCGGCCAGTCCGGCCTTGCTACCGCCCTCCAATGGTGCCCCTCATCTTTACATAGACCGTCTCTCATGTGTATTTAATTTCTCTTATAGTGCTGCTCATCCCAAGTATGTAGGCCAGTGTGTCTGAGCGTGTTACATCACACACACATCATATAGAGACAATAACCCATATAAACGTCAAAAGTCAATGTATAGGAAATGTAACTTATGATAATGGGTGATACAAGGTGTAATAACTCTTTTATCTATCATTCAGTCTTTCACCATTCATTCTGTCCTCCCATCTGTGTGCCCATCTACATCCAAACATAATCAACCATTTGCAAACCTATCCATCATGTATCGTTCCATCCATCATTTCACTCATCCATCCCTCCATCCACCCTTTCATTCATCCATACATTATTCATGCATCCACCCTTTCACTCCATCCATCCGTACACTCATCCATCCACTCTTATAGCCATCCATCTATTCACTCATCCATCCAGCAATTTACCCTTTCACCCATCCAGCCATCCTTTCACTTACTCATCCATCTACCCAGTCACATATCCTTCCACCCATTCGCCCTTTCAGTCATTCATCCTCCCTTTTTCTCTACATCCCCCTTTCACTTATCCATCCATCCTTCCACCCACCCATTCATCACCAATCCATCATTTCACTCATCCATCCACCAATTCACTCGCCCATCATCTACCCTTTCACTCATCCATCCATGCTTTCACTCACCCATCCACCCTTTTACCCATCTATCTACCCATCCACCCATAGATCCATCTATTTACCTTTTGTCACCCATCCTTCCACTCACTTACTCATCTATCTTGTCTTTCATCATCTATCCATTCACCCTTTCATTCATCCATTTATCCTTTCACTAATCCATCCAGCCATTCACTCATTCCTTCACTTATTTACTTACCCACCTTTTCAATGTATGAGCTGAGCCTTTGTCTACAGAGTTGCAGACAGAAAAGGCTCATCAAGAACTTCACTTCCATTTAGTTCCTAAAGCAAGGGGTGGGGTTCACTAGGTCCCTGCACATAGGCAATCTGAAAACTTAGAAGTAATGAGTCATACATGATGCACAGTGCCAGGGCGTGAGGTGACTGTGACATGGTGTTGTTTCCAGGGACTTAAGTGGGGTAAAAAAACTGAGGGGGTCTCTTCAAAGAGGGTGTTCGATGGAATTTAGGGCGTGACTTAAAACACCTAGCCTAAAAATCTATACTTAGTATAATGTTCATTCCGACTGGTATTATGTTGTTTCTGTCACTGCATCCAGATATATAATACAGCAAGTATCATTACACCAACAACAAGCCAGGACTATTGGCTTTGTCAATGGTTGTTAGTTGCTTAAAATAAAAACACAGCAATCATGGCTTTGTTGAATATAATATTGAAAATGCAGCAGTTCTAAAATGATGAGACAGTGAAAGAACTATAACGCGTTCTTTTTTACTTGTTTCACTGGTATCTTTATCTACCCTTACCAAAATGGAAGATCTTCATTTAGTGTGATTCCAGTGGTTAAAGCAGTATTCATTTACTATTTAAATATAGTATTCATTTAGTAAGGATGAAGTCTAAGTAGTATGCCCACGAGCCGAAATATGCTAATGAGGGAATACTAGTTCTACTCAACTACCCTTCAAATACATAATGAACACTTCAAATGATTGCTAAAAGAAGACTAGTAGTATTCTAGAAGAATAGTATTTGAAGCTTAGTAGTATTCTGTTAGGGTTTATTTGCAGCTCTTGTGCTATTTCAAGAGCAAAATGAAGGCTAATCTCATTGATTGTGACCACTGTTTGAAGACTAGTGGTATTCTTTGTGAGCACTAACTGAATACTAACTGAATACTAACTGAATACTAACTGAATACTAACTGGGGGGCTCGCGCAGGGAAGGGGGGGTCGCGCAGGGAAGGGGGGGTCGCGCAGGGAAGGGGGGGTTGCGCAGGGAAGGGGGGGTTGCGCAGGGAAGGGGGGTCGCGCAGGGAAGGGGGGTCGCGCAGGGAAGGGGGTCGCGCAGGGAAGGGGGGTCGCGCAGGGAAGGGGGGTCGCGCAGGGAAGGGGGGTCGCGCAGGGAAGGGGGTCGCGCAGGGAAGGGGGTCGGGCAGGGAAGGGGGTCGCGCAGGGAAGGGGGTTGCGCAGGGAAGGGGGGTCGCGCAGGGAAGGGGGGTCGCGCAGGGAAGGGGGTCGCACAGGGATGGGGGGTCGCACAGGGACGGGGGGGTCGCACAGGGAAGGGGGGGTCGCACAGGGAAGGGGGGGTCGCACAGGGAAGGGGGGTCGCACAGGGAAGGGGGGTCGCACAGGGAAGGGGGGGTCGCACAGGGAAGGGGGGGTCGCACAGGGAAGGGGGGGTCACACAGGGAAGGGGGGGTCGCACAGGGAAGGGGGGGTCGCACAGGGAAGGGGGGGTCGCACAGGGAAGGGGGGGTCAGCATATCACCAGTGTTGGCAAAGGGAGCAACACTACTCCCTCAGGCACTCACAGAGCCTTAAATGTTTGTCTAGATTATCTTTTACTGCTGTCACGATGACAAATGGTGCTCCAGGCTGCCTTTATTTTCCCTCACGTAGGCAGCAGAAGTTCCCCGATTAGTACTCCTGGGAGAAGTGGACGCGAGTCCTTTGTGTAGACTGCAGGAGACTACTGGGAGAGAATGACACGGCCTGGGGGAGGGTTTGAAACAGGAGAGCATGAGAGCAGCAAGCAGGAGTTCATGGATAACTGGACAATGCAGTGGTGACAGACCTTGTTATGTGAAAACTGTAGTTGTGAATAAAGGCATGAGTGACTCCACACCAGTGTAAACATTAACAATCTTTCTGATAGGCCCATCATAGTATGCCCAACCACTGGTATTTTTGTTGCTTTTGTCATTGCATTCAGACATATTACAACATGTAACATTGCACCTACAAAATACCAGGACTATTTGCTTTGTCAGTGGTTATTAGTTCCATGAGGTAAATAAGCAGCAACTATGGATGCGTTGTATATAATAATGAAAATGCTTCCATTCGGAAATAAGATTGTGAAAGTACGATAAGGAGTCTCTTTGAAGTTACATTAAAGGCAGGGGGGGGGTAAAAATATAAAGGTTTAAGATTTATTTTTTATACCGATGGTGTGGGCAAAAATGGAAAGCCCGATGGGGACTCCTCAGCATGTGCTTTTAAGAACTGTCCGTGCTAAGCACCGGCAGGACCCGGCCCACTTAAATCCCTGGTGAAGACCTCTGTTGGTGGCCAGAAAAATTGGGATTTAATTGGGTGTGCCTGGCTTTACTTCTAAATTGAACATTCTGTTGTCAGAGCTGGAGAAGCATGGCAAACGCTCGACATGTGAAGAGGGTAATAATTGAAGTGATAACTGACGAATCTTTGGTTTTCCGGTGCTGTGAAGCTACCTCAGTTTGTGGGTATGGATGAGCTCCTACAGGGACCAAACACCTCATCTGCTGACTTACTGAAGGACTCCACAATGACCGGCCAGCTCCCAGGTGTAAGCTGGGAACATCCATTACGACGCGGTTGTTATACCGCGCTACCATTACAACGCGGGCAATACAATGCAAGTCGTTACCACGACTTGCACTGGAGGGCGCTCTAGGCTAAGGAATAGTAGATTTACTATTCTAACACCTTCCCTACTGTATGCAGGCTGGTGTTGGAATAGTAAATCTTACTATTCCTAAGTCCAGCACCCTACAGCGCAAGTCGTGGTAACGACTTGCGTTGTAAAGCACGCGTTGTAATGGTAGTGCGGTGTAACAACCGCGTTGTATTGACATACAACCGGTGTAAGCACCCCCTTTAAAACAAAGATTGGCTTCGCATTGGAGTGGCCATTGACCGCGTATCACGGATTTACAATGAATAATCCCTTCCCTTCTTCCTCTCCCGCATCCTTGGGTCTTTGCCTGGTAATGCCTCAGTACATCAGGACTCCTTGTTGGGGTGTGTCAGTGTGAGCAGGCGCGCTCCTCGGTGCATTGTGATTCACGAGGGCCTTTGTAGCGGGTGCTTTGATCTCCCACCCCTGGGGCTCATGGGTGGTGTTGGGCTTGGCCCTTTCGGCAGGTTCACCCCGAAACTTTTTGCATTTGCCTAGCCTGTTTCTGTAACCTGGTTTTGGGAATTTTAGGCCTCTGTGCACTTTTTTAATGTGGTCCAGTGCAAAGTGCGTGCGCTCTCTGAATGTGTGGTGAGAGTGGCCTGCCCTCCCATAGGAATGCATGGGGATATGTGTGTCCATGGTAGTTCCTGATGTGTGGGGAGTGCAGGGTCGAGTTTGGAATGTGCAAACTCGTGAGATTAAATGCTGCGCGATGATTTGCGCGCATTTATTGTGTCAAGTGTGGAAGTGCCACTTCTAGAAGTTGCCATGTCTGTGCAGTAAATGTGAATTGACTGTCTGGCTTGTGATTGGCTGGAGCTGGCTGGTTTGCCTGGCTTCAGGCGTCAGGATGGGTCTGCCCCGGTGGTGAATGGAGAGATCTGCATGTTGATGGGAGGGAGGAGTGCACCTGGGACCTGAATAGGGCTGGGCCTTCCCTCCACAATGCTGGCTCCACCGCCCGTGGTGTGATGTCCCTGACCCACCCTGTGAATAGGCAGAGGGGCTGAGCAAAACAAAGTGCTCTAGAACCAGTTGCATCTGGTTCGCCCCTTGCCTGCACCTTTGGGGACAAAGGATGTCAGTGTATAAAAAGGGGCTGTGACCCCATAAAAAAATTCTTGTCCTGACTTGAATCTATCAGGGGCGTGCTGCTGCTGGGGCCCAGGGGAAAGCTTGCCTCCCTGGGCCCTGCCCAGCCCCTGGATGCCTGGAGGATTTTCCTTGTGGGGAGCTGTTGTGCCCCACCTTTGCTGCCCAGGACTTCTGGGACCTAATTCCTCCTTTTTAAATTTTACCAAGACTTGTTATAGCCTTCCCTTTACACATTGCCTCCTAATAAGCCTGACTGCTCGTGCCAAGCTAAGGGGGTGAGCAGGGGTTATCTTTGGCGTGCAACTCCCTTGCCCTGACTAGAGAGGGTGTATCCAAACGTTCAAATGGGAAACGTACGCTGCCTTTCGTTTTTTCAAACAAGCGATCTATTGAACTGTGGGACCCATCTAGGTGTGTGTGTGTGGTGGTGTGGGGGGGTAAACTTACAAACTTCTGCCCGCTCACCCCTCCCACTTAGCTGACTCAGGTGGCAAATGGACAGCATTGCGAGTGCCCAGCAGAACTACGTCCACGAAAGCAAAGGTGACCCAGCCTGGTCGGCGTCATCGGAACTACCTCCTGGCTAGAAGATGACATGGATTGTAAACACAAACACCAGAGCAGCAACTGCACAGTGTAGTAAATCGCCATTCCCCATGGATTAACTGCCTCACACCTCGGCCATCGAATCTCTCCTACACCAATTCCCATAGCTGCCAAGGTTTCAGATAGCTACGTATGACATTTTCACAATTCCAGTGTAATTATGAGTGACATTTCAATGACTATGACGGACACTTGCTCGCAAGCAAAATCAAGCAATGAAGACCTGGGTAACATACAAATACCAGAAATTACACCCGGTTGAGAAACAAGAATCTCCAAAAAGATTTTAAAATTGCATCCAACTTGTTTTTTATCCTTGAAAACTTGTCATTTTCTTTTGATTCTGATTCTATTATAAGTTGTAATCATTTTGTAGTTACAGACAAGTTGAGAATAGTGACAGTGAAATAATGAGTTAGCTTTTGATATGCATGTATGCTGGCACTCAGCAAGCCCCATCACGCTACTATGTGTGATTGACTGTAAAGGCTGTAGTGGACCCAGTGCCATCACACGAAGCTGGCCGTGTTGCCCCACGAGTACCGGTACTCTCTTTGGTCCAGCTCTGGTACCCGAGAACAAAACATTCAGGAGTGCCACCGGCGAGTACCGCCCATTTAAAGCGCTGCAAATCCACCTTTCTTGTAAATACACACAAACTCCTCGAACCATTTAAACGAAAAATACAAAATTGGCAAGAATAGTTCTAAATTCTAAAAAACACATTTCAGTTACACTTTTTTGTAAAACAGTAAGGCCAAAAATTACTAGTTTGGTTAGTATCTGAACCTGATTTTTCCTCAGCAGGGGCCTGAATGTCACTTTCATTCTGCCCAGTTTTAAAGCATGTTTTAGGAATGAGCACTCAGGATCCAGTATGGAAGAGGGACAGCGGCTGCAGGACAAGGACTTAGCGTAGAAAGAAGCTGCTGCTGTTTGTAAGAAGCTCAGTGCCAGCGGCAACCGAAGGCCAGCTCTCACGGGTCTAATGGCTGAAAGACAATAGACAGAGTTAGAGAAGGCCTGCCCAACCCCTCGCCTACCCCGCGGCAGCTCCCAGCATCAACATGCACAAGAACACCGACCTGAAGGCAGCTGATCGCGCTGGCACTAATAAACGAATTTGCAGTCCCACCGCAGCTTGGTCGCAGTTTAGTTTGCTCCACCGCCCGCGATGAAAACCGATGCCTCTTTTTGCGCAGCAGCTATCTGAGTTGACACTTGAGTGGCTGTATTGTATTGCAATTGCATTTAAATAGCTCTTACTACCCCTGACGAGGCTTCAAATCGCTTTTTCGGCGAGTAGCACGCTACTCCGGGACCCACAGAGGTTTAATGTTGAATTAGTATAGTGAAACATGCAAGCACATTTTAAGTGGTAGATAGGTTAGTCAGTTATTTGGAATGATAGCAGAAGGATAGAGGAGGACAAAGGTTTGTATTTATATAGCGCTTGTTGACGCACGCTATTCAGGAAGCCTATAAAGGATTAGTGGTGAACTAATATGGTGAAATATGAAGTAATTTCAGTGGTGGATATTAGTCAGTTACTTGGCCCATAACATTCCCGCCACTCCGTGTTAACAGGGAGTCACACTTTCTCGTAAGCTGCGAGGTGCGGCAGGAATAATTCCAGCATGAGTTATTTATTTCCCATAGAAAACCGTCGGATGCAGCAGTGTTTTGCAGGACTGTATTAAACATGCATGTTCGTTTTTATTTCAAAACATATGTAACTTAAAGTAATGTATAACATGTTATTGAGGTCTGATGACAAATGTACCCAGAGCTGATTATCATGTCACATAACACCCAATTTGACAACATACAATGAGGAGCATGCAAACTCTAAACTTCAGCTGGATAGTTTTGCCCTATTTCATGCAGCTGTAAGTACAGAGGGACATACTGAAGGGAATTGTCGGTCTGAATAACAACAGAGAATTCAATAACCTCTTGACAAGTCACATATTTCCCATTCCCTGCTGCTGGAAATCCTGCCTTGGGACATCCGACAGCAGGGATGGAAAGGTATAGGACTGCACTCGAACACTACCCTGTACGACCCCCCAGCACTACCTTAAACCCTAAAACACTACCCTACACTACACAAATATTACAGTACCCTAAACCCTAAAACACTACCCCCAGCACAACTCTCCCCTGACCCCCAGTCCGGTTCCTACACTCAAACAGTACCCTGCATGACCCCCCAGCACTACCCTAAACCCTATAACGCTACACTGCACTACACTCAATCAGTACATTTGTAGAGCGCGCTACTCACCCGTGAGGGTCTCAAGGCGCTGAGGGAGGGGGCGCTATTGCTCGAATAGCCAGGTCTTGAGGTGTTTCCTGAAGGTGAGATGGTCCTGGGTCGGTCGTAGGTGTGCCGGGAGGGAGTTCCATGTCTTGGCTGCCAGGTAGGAGAACGATCTTCCTCCGGTGGTGGTTCTGCGAATCCGTGGGATGGTGGCGAGGGCGAGGCTGGTGGAGCGGAGCTGGCGGGTGGGGGTGTAGAACGAGAGGCAGTTGTTGAGGTATTCGGGGCCCATGTTGTGGAGCGCTTTGTGTGCGTGGGTGAGTAGCCTGAACGTGATCCTCTTGCTGACTGGGAGCCAGTGCAGGTTTCGCAGGTGGGCGGATATGTGGCTGTGGCGCCGGATGTCGAGGATGAGTTGTGCGGAGGCGTTCTGTATGCGTTGAAGGTGTTTATGGAGTTTGGCCGTGGTTCCTGCGTATAGGGTGTTCCCGTAGTCCAGTCGGCTGGTGACGAGGGCCTGGGTGAATGTCTTTCTGGTTTCGATGGGGATCCACCGGAAGATCTTTCGGAGCATGCGCAGGGTGTTGAAACATGAGGACGAGACTGCGTTCACTTGTTTGGTCATCGTGAGGGAGGAGTCCAGGATGAATCCCAGGTTGCGTGCGTGGTCCGTGGGTGCCGGTGCGGTGCCCAGCGTCGTGGGCCACCAGGAGTCGTCCCAGGCGGACGGGGATTGTCCGAGGATGAGGACCTCCGTCTTGTCCGAGTTGAGCTTCAGAAGGCTGTGCTTCATCCATTCTGCGACATCTTTCATTCCGTCTTGGAAGTTGGCTTTGTCGGTGGGAGGGTCATTGGTGAGGGAGAGTATCAGTTGAGTGTCGTCGGCGTAGGAAATGATGTTGATGTTGTGTTTGCGTGCGATGGTGGCGAAGGGACTCATGTAGATATTGAAGAGGGTTGGGCTGAGCAAGGAGCCCCGGGGTACGCCGCAGATGATCTTGGTGGCTTCGGAGCGGAAGGGAGGGAGGCGGACTCTCTGGGTTCTGTCGGAGAGGAACGATGTGATCCAGTCCAGGGCCTTTCCTTGGATCCCAGTATTGTAGAGGCGGGTTATTAGGGTACGGTGGCCGACGGTATCAAAGGCAGCCGAGAGGTCCAGGAGGATGAGAGCGGCTGTCTCTCCGTTGTCCATCAGGGTCCTGATGTCATCGGTGGCTGCGATGAGGGCGGTCTCGGTGCTGTGGTTGGCTGGAAATCCGGACTGGGAAGGGTCGAGCGAGTTGTTTTCTTCGAGGAATGCAGTCAGCTGTTTATTGACGATCTTCTCGATGACTTTAGCCGGGAGGGGGAGAAGAGAGATGGGGCGGAAGTTCTTGAGGTCTTTGGGGTCCGCTGTTGGTTTCTTCAGAAGGGCGTTGATTTCTGCGTGTTTCCAGCTTCCAGGGAAGGTGGCTGACGTAAAGGAGCTGTTGATGATGTTCCGGAGGTGGGGTGCAATGATGGTGTCGGCTTTGTTGAAGATATAATGAGGGCATGGGTCGGATGGAGAGCCGGAGTGGAAGGTGTTCATGACGCGGGTGGTGTCTTCAGTGCTGAAGGGGGTCCATGTGCTGAGGCTGGTGATGGGGGTCGTTGGTATGGTGGCTGGAGGCGGAGTCCGAAGCTGTCGTGTATGTCTGCGATCTTGTGGTGGAAGAATGTGGCGAGGGAGTTGCAGAGGTCTTGCGACGGTGTGATGTCGTTGTTGCTGGCACTGGGGTTGGAGAGCTCTTTGATGATGCTGAAGAGTTCCTTGCTGTTGTGGGCGTTGTTGTCTAGTCGCTCTTTGAACGATGTCCTTTTGGTGGTGCGGATCATCTGGTGGTATTCGCGGGTGGCGCTCTTGAGGACTGTCATGTTTTCTGTTGTCCGTTCGTGGCGCCATGCTTTCTCGAGGGTTCGGCATGATTTCTTTGCGACTTTGAGGGCATCTGTGAACCATGCGTTTTTTCTGTAGCTCGTCTTGCCTGGGGGTTTCTTCAGAGGAGCGAGGCCATCGGCGCAGTTGGTGATCCACTGTGCGAGGTTGCGTGCTGCGTCATTGGTGTCGGGGGTGCCTACAGGCGGGTTCTGGCTCAACGATGTGGTCAGTTGGTTTGCGGTGACTTTGCTCCAGCATCTGTGGGGGATCTGTGGCGTCTGGTGGTGGGAGGTGGTCTTCTTGAAGGTGAAGTGGATGCAGCTGTGGTCGGTCCAGTGTAGTCTGGTGGAGTGGCTGAAGGAGACGTGGTTGCTGGCGGAGAAGATGGGGTCGAGCGTGTGGCCGGCGAGGTGGGTTGGCATGTCCACCAGTTGCTTGAGTTCGAGGTTGGCGAGGTTGTCGAGCAGGGTGGTGTTGTTGTCGTTGTTTTTCTCCAGGTGGAAGTTAAGGTCCCCTAGGAGGATGTATTCTGGTGAGGCTAGGGCGTGCGGGCTGATGAAGTCGGCGATGGTTTCGCTGAATTGTGTACGTGGGCCTGTAGATGAGTGTTCCTCTGAGGGTGGTCTGGGGGTCGTGTGGATCTGGAAGTGTAGGTGTTCGGCGGCGGTGAGGGTTCTTCGGAGTTGGTCGTGACGCTGATGGTGTTCCTGTAGATGATGGCTATTCCTCCTCCAGGTTTGCTGACGCGGTCCTTCTGGGTGATCTTGTAGCCATCCGGGATGTCTATGGCAATGTCGGGGGCCGAGGAGGCGTTCATCCAGGTGTCCGTGAGGAAGGCGACGTCTGGTGCTGTAGTATCGAGGAGTTCCCAGAGTTCGACGGCGTGTTTGTGGACGGAGCGGGTGTTTAGCAGGATGCACTTGAGGTGGTTGTTGTTGTCGTTGCTGTGTTCGGTGGGCGGGGTGCAAGTTCGGAGGCAGGTGAATTTGCAGGCTTGACAGTTGAAGGGTCCGTGGGTGCGCCTCGGGGTTGCTCGGTGGCAGGCGGCAGGTCGTCCGGTGTTGAGTGCGGTGAGGGTGGCGCTGTCGTACCTCAGTTGGGTGCCCTGGCGTCGGCTGGGGCCAGGGGTTCTGGCGTGGGCGCTGTCCAGGCGTGGATGGGCGCAGACGGGCCTGCCTTTGGCGCGCCCTCTGCGCGCGTCTGCTGCGCGGCCTCGCAGCGGGCGCCATTTAAAGGGAGGTGGGAAGGAGGGGTCAGCTGGGAGGCGGGAGGGCGGTCGCCGAATGGGCACGGTGGGCGGGGCCGCACAGGAGGCAGCGGCGGGAAAAACGGCACACAGGGGAGCAGAGCAGGTGGGGTCACAGGCCTAGGTGGCGCTGCAGTGGTGGGGAAGCAACCTACCCAGAGGGTCAAGGGTCGCTGTCCCCACCGCGCAGCAGCCGCCCTTTAAAAGGAGGAGGGGAGGAGGGGTCAGCTGGGAGGCGGGAGGGCGGTCAGCGAATGGGCACGGGGGGGGGCGAGGCCGCACGGGAGGCAGCGGTGGGAAAAACGGCACACAGGGGAGCAGAGCAGGCGGGGTCACAGGCACAGGTGGCGCTGCAGCGGTGGGGAAGCGACCTATCCAGAGGGTCAAGGGTCGCTGTCTCCACCGCGCAGCGGCTGCCCTTTAAAGGGAGGAGGGGAGGAGGGGTCAGCTGGGAGGCGGGAGGGCGGTCAGCAAATGGGCACGGGGGGCGGGGCTGCACGGGAGGCAGCGGCGGGAAAAACAGCACACAGGGGAGCAGAGCAGGCGGGGGCACGGGTGGCGCTGCAACGGTGGGGAAGCGACCTACCCAGAGGGCAAACAAACTAAACAAAAACAGCAACACTACCCTAAAACACTACCCCCAGCATGACCCTCCCCCGACCCCGAGTCCGGTCCCATATTCAAACACTTTCCTGCACGACCCCCCAGCACTACCATGAACCCTAAAACACTACCCTACACTACACAAATACCACTACACTACCCTACGCCCTAAAACACTACCCACAGCACGACCCCCCCGAACTCCAGTCCTGTCCCCACACTTACACACTACCCTGCACGACCCCCCATCACTACCATAAACCCTAAAACACTACCCTACACTACACAAACACGACAACCCTACCCTAAATGCTAAAACACTACCCCTAGCACGACCCTCCCCCAACCCCCAGTCCGGTCCCTACACTCAATCACTACCCTGCACGATACCCCAGCACTACCCTAAAACAATACCCTACACTACACAAACACCACAATAGTATAATACATAAGGCATAACAATAGTATAATAAATATGGCACCAATCTACCATTCAGCATGCAGCTTGACTAGAATGTTAATAGTAGTCTGGATAAAGTCCAGTAGTATTCAAATTGTTTGTATTCACTAAATGTTCTGCATTGTAAATGAAGACTATGCGATTACAAATAAGTGTGTGCTTAGTATTCTGTTAGTATTCAAGAAATACCACTCACATTTCAGTAGTCTTCATGCACTAGCCTTCCCAAAAAGAATACTACTGAATACTAATATTGGCATAAAATAGTCTTCGAATGCTATAAAAAGACAGGTTAACCACTAAATGTAGTATTCCACTTCGGTAAGGGTAAACTGTATTCTCACCCTTCAGCACGGGCGCTGTACCTTTTATCCATCTGACAGAATGCCCTGCTGTACACTGAAAAGTATATCGATACATTCTTGAAACCATTGGTGAGCTCAACAACAAGCTATATAAAAGACACTATGCAAGCCATCAATATTTTGGAAGATCAAACATTCGACCATGAAAATGAGCGTCTAGTCACTCTAATAATTGCTAGTAATACGTGTGAACTGCAGTGTTTAGATAAAGGTTATTCAGTTTTACTGTCCTGCCTAGGAATCACGAACAAGCACACGCAACGTTGAACTGGACAAACGCCAAGGGACAATCTTTTTAATGCGCCTTCAGTAAATAATCGCATGTAATATTAGTTACATCGAGAGAGCAGTGACACGGCAAACGGGGTCATAATTTAAGGGGCTTGTATAGACAGGGACACTCACCACCCATAACAACAGCACGAACTAGCAACATCCCATACAGACATAGGAGAGGCAAGAATACACCGCAAACGCAAGCGCGAGGGCGCTAAATGGGAGGGTGGAGGCAATTCTACTAAGATATTTGAACAAATGCTATTTACTTTACAGATTTTCCCCGGATGAAGGCATACATATGCCGAAATGCATTGGGAATGAAAGGGGAATGGTAAAGATGTAACAAAAAATGTAATTGATTGAAATGCATCAAAGGCATGGTTAAAAGCAAAATAACCAATGTGAGATGAAAACACTGATGAAGAACGATGAAATAAATTTCATAGTTTTGGAAATTCAAACGAGAGAGAATTGATTTATTTGGATTGAAATTCAGCAGGATTACAGCCAATCAACTAGTGCCCTGGGAGACAGTTCAAAAGCTTTTGAACTGCAACTCTTGACTTCTAGTCACTCTAGACATCATCCGTTTGTATGCAAACATACCACAAGAAGAGAGACTAGAAGCCATGCATTATTTTCTGGAGACAAGAACTAGACCTCACACCATTCCCACTTCATATTTGATAGAAATTGGAAAAAATCTGTCTCAAGTACAATTTCTTTGAATTTAATGAGGAGCAGTATCTACAGACGAAAGGTACAGTGATGGGGTGTCCTTTTGCCCCAGAAATGGATATAATGTTCATGGCATTATATGAGGAGCAGTGGATCTATAGCAATGATCCCTATGGCACAGGTATATTGATGATATTGTTATGCTGTGGAGGGGAACACCACAAATGTTAAATTAGTTCCACACCTGGTTAAATCAACAGAACCCCAACATTCAGTTCACTTTAACATTCAGTATTGAGGAAATCAACTTTCTAGATCTGAAAATCAAGCATGAGAATGGTATGATTTTTACCTCGTTATTCACAAAAGAAACAGATCGCAACACATTGCTGCATTTCTCGAGTTTTCACCAGAGGAATTTAAAGAATAACCTTCCATTTGGCTAATTTCTTTGAATAAGATGGAATTGCTCCAAAAAGGAGGATTACTTTTCTAACGCCAAGATTCTGTTTCAGAAATTGGTAGAACGAAAGTATCCCCGAAAATTGACAAAAAGTGCAATGAAGAGAGCATGGTTTACACCAAAAGAATCCCTGTTAAAACCAAAAGTCAAAAATAAGGAAATGCCATTGATGTGCGTAACCACCTTTTCAGGATCTACAAATGACATCAAAAAAATCATCAGACGGAAATGGCAATGTGTGAAAGGACTAAAGGAATTTAAAGAACTGCCGATATTTGCTTTGAAAAAAACCAGAAGCATTAAGGAACAGTTTGTTAGGGCAAACACACACAAAAAAATTCAACCTACCCTACACTCGATGCTAGCACTTCCACCAGTTAAAGGTCATCATCGATGCAGGAATTGTATAGCATGCAGCACCACTCTGGAAGGTACGGACTTTTCATATGGCAACAAAATCATTTACTAATTGTAATACCTCTAACAAGTAAAAACCTGGATAACAAAACACAAATCAAGAATTAAATGCAAAGCGCTATCAGCGCCGATGGTTAAACACTGTATGGACAAAAATCATACCACACTAGAAATGAAATGGACAGTTCTTAAACACATCAAAGGAAAAATGCCAACAAATCTACTGACAAACTATGAAGCAAAATTTATCCTGAAGTTGGGAACGATAAAAAATGGGTTAAGCAAACGTTCTGAGATCATGCGCAATAGAGTCCTCCATTATGCTGGTGAAAACCTTAGGAGAATGATGGATACAAGCCATCTTAATAAATATTGTTTAATCGTGCTCCCCCACATGTTAACATACAGTGGACAGCAAATCTGGTATCTTTAGTACAAAATTGACAGTCATACACGGCCAAAACGAAAACAGGAAGTCAGGCAATTCTAGGAGACTGGGGACCCAGGGGGACCGTGGCGTGAGCCGGTGTCCCCCTCGGAGATTAACGCGGTGGAACAATTCAAGTTAGCGCGATTGGATAGTTAGGGGGAAAGGGGCGGGGCTTAGTAGAACTTAGGAGTGGTGGGCGGGTATTGTGTCATCGGCAAGGCTGGAGGAGTGGCGCAGTTTGTTTGTCCCATCCACCCTCCCTCTTTTTTAATTTTATTTCTTTTCTTTATTTGTTTTAATAAATAACAAAAAGAAGAAAAAAAAAGAAAATTGTCACGTTAAGACAGTTGTTACAGTTCTATCCTTTCTTGGTTTATACTGTTATTAGGCGCTTTGTTGGGGGTCTGGATGTCTAGAGCAGGCTTATCCTTTCCCTCTGGGGGTGGGGGGAGGGTAGGAGAAAAAATGGTAATGAGGAGGAAAAAACAATGGTTGGGCATTGTACTGTATTGGGGGTATTGAGTGATAAGTTGTTGGGAAATGTTTCCGGTTTTACATTTATTATGGAAAATGTTTTGGAAAAATTTTAGTAATGTGTGTTCTTTCTATCGTAGCAAATGCAAGAAATTGATATCTGTTTTTTACTGTGTTAAATAAAAAGTGACCTTTTTTGCTATAAATATCTGGTGTGGATTGTTCTTATTGCGCGAATCACTTCAGCGTACCGACATGAACGTTTTCCCAGCACCAATAAAAAGCTGCATGCAATCTTTATCACGTGACCAATACAGAACCCGAGAGCCGCAAAAGGAAAGCCGTAGCAGCGTCCAGAGAGCGAACTGGTGAGAGCTCTAAGAAAGATGAAGATTGACTCTACACAATACTGAAGGTAAAGGGTCGGTATCGTGTTCTAAAAGAAGTAGGCATGCATGAGAGAAGGCACAATGTTACCAAGAGGCACAGATTATGCATGGAGAAGGGATACCTATCGGTAACTCCGTAAGACCCAAACTAGATGTAAATAAAGAGCGCAATGCCCCGGTCACACTCACCTGTTAAACAACAGCCAGAGCATGAGTAATTCACTATTTACAGGGGAAAACACCAGAAGAGATTCGATAAATCTGCACTAGCTGCATGTATAACTTCTGCTATGCCAAATCCTTCACGCTTGCCTTGATTCTTCCTGACAACACTTCTAATTAAGTATTTTGACGTTTCGGCACTTATATTTTCTAACCAAATACCCAAAATACGATTAGACATATAGGGACAAAAACATTACGATTTGCGTGTTCATACCCACAGATAAAGAGAAGGAACAAGATGTAATTCTTCAGTGCCTAGTACAATTGGACAACAGGATCAGTCCTAAGAGAAATTCTGCACATTAGGTATGGAACATGAGCAAAATTGAGGTTATGTTTAAGAATAACACAACATTTTTGATTCTGAGAATAATTTTTTTCCCCCATCACTTTTCTTTATGTTTTTTTAGATCACAAAGTCCTACACGTAAAATCCCAGCCCTGAGGAAGACCTTTCTAGAATCCTCCCGGTCCCCCGCACGAAGGCACCCCCACAATTCACTGTTCTATTTCACATGGCTCAGAGTATTAACAAACAAAATTGTGACTGAAAAATTGACTTAGCAGTTTAGCAAACTTAAGATGGCCTAAACATTGGGAAAGTATTGGAAATGTACTTTGATCATAGTATTGTTTTTTAGGACCATTCATTAAAAGACTATCGAGGATAAGTTGTGTTTAGTCTATCCCGATATATATATACAATTGAGTAGGACATTTAAGATTTAAGAATGAATATGTGTAAGTAAGTTTCTCGCACTGGTTTTCTATGTATGTTTAACTCTCATGAAAAGTATTTTTTGTAGGAGAGTATGTACAAAACTATGTGAAAATAAGTACTAAGATAAAGATATGTATATTGGATTTTTGAATTAAGTATATCTTTTTTTAAAAAATTAAAAATATTAAGTAAATCATATCCACAAAAGAATATGCAGATGTGACCGCTTATTGGTTAATATTGTACTAGCGGAGAGATATGTTGATGTTGATCTACCTAAGATTATAATTTGTTAAAAGAATTGCATTTCATGTATGGACGTAGGTAAAATAATTCAGCCTAGGTCTGGAGCAAAATATTTAATTTATGGTCCCAGAGGTATTCTCATTTGTCTTACGTTTAACAGATTCCAGCCTCTAGGGTCCTTAACTGAATCAGTCGCCATTTTCTGAATAGAATCTGTATGTGGCTATCAGCCGCAAACAGAATTACAATGGGCGGGGTGGGGCTGCAATGGGCTCAGAGGAGTGTGAGGTGGCAGGGGGCTAAGGCTTCTCTTAGGAGAGTAGTGCCGCTCCCTTCAATGGCCATAATTACGGACAAAAGGCGTCCGTAAAAAGGAGCCTCAGGAAAAACGGACGTGAGGTCCAAATTACGGAAAGTCCATGAAATTTCCGGACGGTTGGTCACCCTATTCCCATCCAATGTTATGTTTAATTTCTGTGTAATAATCAAGGCCGTATAGACATTATAGGGTACTCAATTAAAAGTCCTGTATATACGCCTATTAAGCTATTATGACTTCAAGCGTGTTCTTACCCCTAACATTGTTCATAGCCATTTCTTCATCCTTAATAATGTTGATGCCTCGTCCTTATCTTAATAATATTCTAGTTAGTACTTAACAAAATACTTATCATAATATTAAAATATTAAATATTGAGATATTCGAGTTCCTAGAAAAATAATTCATGAGTTTCTATTCAAAATAAAAAAGAAACCATTCTTCTCATGTGACGAGCTAGTTCTTTTCGGAATTTTCCCTGGTCTTGAGATTCTGGCTCCACCTACAGAGCAATCACTTAATCAGTGGAATGATTCCATTGCCCACGTTGTTTCTACTTATGACCACAGTGGCAAATTAATAATTACAGCACTGCACTATTTCAAAACGGAAATGTGTAAACTAAGAGGTCTTGTCAAGTACAGAACAAAAGAAAAAAGA
Source organism: Lissotriton helveticus (assembly GCF_964261635.1). Lineage (NCBI taxonomy): Eukaryota > Metazoa > Chordata > Amphibia > Caudata > Salamandridae > Lissotriton > Lissotriton helveticus. Next base: position 282,413,931 of record NC_136068.1, on the reverse strand, counting down.
AAAAATAAGAATAGATGGTAGCAAGACATAAGTGTTATATTCCGATGTATAACAAAATTAGCATATTATTAATAATACCTCCCACAATCCAATTGATTTGGCATAAAATATAGAGTACATTCAATATGACATCTCTATAAATCATTGGTCCAATTTTTGTTCTACCTCCACTTTACTTCACTTTTGATTATAGCATGCCTGTAAATTAAGAAAACATACACTGGTCCTGTTTTTATCCACTCTAATGTGTATACCTCAACGTGGTCAGAACTGGCTGTTCACAATCATATAAATCAATGAGGTTCTCCCCCTAACATTGTAACATATCTGTACAATAATGTTACCCATGTAATTTTTACAACATTGTTTATCAAACACAATATTGAATAACTTGTGAAGGTCCTCTGTCACACGGTTCTTAAACAAGTCAATATTGGGGTGCAAAATCTGTGGCACAAATTTAGATTGTTTTCTTAACCCACTATCTATGTCCGCCTTAGAGTAAACCCCCAATTACATATTTAATTCCTCCAACGTAATATTGGTTTCTTCATTCAATGACATTGATTAATGTATACCCTCCACATCTCCACCGCATAACTTGGAGGTACACACCTCGAAACATCAGTCTTAGTACTTTTTGGATTGGAATGGAAGAAATGCTTTAATTTCAAAATATGTATACATTTGTACAAATCAACAATAACATCAATGATTTTACAAGCCTGTGTTGAACAAAAACATAGATCCTTTTGCAATACTGTACATTCATCTGTTGTAAGACAATGGTCCGAAAGATGAATGATTGATGAATCACTTGTAATAGGCATCACTGTGTTCAAACCAACTATATTTGTCTCTATTCCAAGTCCACTTCTCACTTCCTCTTCGATGAATCAAAGGCTTTCTCGAAGTCAATGAGAAGGAGCGACGAGTATGGGGTCAACAACTGGTGGTTCGCTAGAGCGATGTGGAGGCGCCTGAGGCAGTGTCTGGTGCCCTGAGAGGGCATGAATCTACACTGGTCCGGATGGACCAGCTTGGTCAAATGCGGTTGCAGGCGGTTGGCTAAGACGGAGGCGAACACCTTGACCTCTGAGCAAAGGAGAGAGAAGAGGCGGAAGTCAGAGCAGTGCTTCAAGGGAGCAGAGACTTAGGAATCACCACAATAGTGGCAATATCAGTTTCCGTGCAGAACAAGCCCCTGCCAGCCGCCTCAGCATACACCTCCAGAAGGTGGGGAACTAGTGTGTCTCGGTAGGCTGCGTAAAACTCCTGAGGGAATCCGTCCGGACCTGTGGTCTTGCCAAAGGCCATGCGAGATATGGCAACATTGACCTCTAAAGTAATAGGGAGGTCCAGCGCCTCCGCCTCAGGCTCACTGAGCCACGGAAGAGAGAACTGCTCCTTATGAAGCAGCTCCAGGAGTGAAAGACTGGGAGGCTGTGCGGAGTAGAGTGCAACGTAGTAAGTGGCGAAACATTGGGCCACCACCACCAGAGAGTGCTGGGCCACGCCATCCAGAGCTATTTCTTCCGGAATTATGCGGTTGGCCATTGGGTACTTGGCCAGTCAATGAAGGAGCTTCACATTTTTGTCTCTCCATCCATAGTCTCTGGCTACAGAGCACCTCCATGACAGCTTGGCGGCCTCCAAGGAAGTCTGCCTAATCTCGTCCCTCAGAAATGCCAATCTTCTGTCTTGGGACTCGGATCTCTCCTCAGACGATTGACTTTCGATGAGGGTGGCTTGAGCTTCCACGAAGGTAATCCGGGAGTCTTGCGCAAGTCATTTGAGCGTGAGCTGGCCCTTAGAGAAGCCAAGAATGGTGGCTTTATCAGCTTCCCAAGGGTACCAGGGGAGGAGACAGAGTCTTGATTGGTGGTGAAGTAGTGTGGGAGCTCTTTGCCTACCGATTTCCTAAAGTCCTTGTCTTGGAGAAACCAGGTGTTAAGTCTCCAAACTGGACGTAAAGATTCTGAGAGAGCGCCCATCTCCATCGTTATAGGTGAGTGGTCGCCTCTTTTCAGGCGCTCAGTCCCAAGTGGCAGGGTGTGCGAAGGGGGGCTCCCGGCAATTACCCCCCTACTGTCCAAAAAGACAGCCAATCTGCTCCATTGCGACCAAGGCCTCACAGAGGGCACTTATCAGATCAGACACACCGCTGCAGCGCTGTTAAATTATGTGCCCCCTGTTCGTAGGAGGCCCAAAAAGGAGTACCGGCGAGCCTGCCTGCAGCCCCTTAGGAGTGAATGTGGTCTGGTGCCTGGACATTCATGCAGGACAGATGGGGGAGGAGGACGAGTCCGAGCAAGCTGCACTCCCGCTGCCCATAGTGGCAGCCAGCCCTCTGTGCTCCTTCTCCACAGCTTCAGGGCATCAGCAAAGCAGGGGAAGGGAAAGGAAGGAAAGGTCCCTGAGGTCTAGGAGTGTCTCTGCACCGACAACAGTGTGGAGAGGGGATAAGGAAAGCAGATCAGAAAACCTCAGCTGACTGGAATGTCAGCCGATACACACCCAGCACCCCTTCACCACACTTAAAGCCGGTCCAGGGCCAAAACGTGCAGGTTGAGCCAGGGTCGTAACACAGGCTCCCGCAGCCCACACGGTGCGGGGGGGCCCTAGTTCCAAGGGGGCCCCTCGGCACTAAACTCTGGCAGGGAGAGCTCCTGATTGAGCCCGGAGGGGGCCCCCCTAAGTACTGTGCAGGGAGGCCCCCTCACTTTTCGTTATGCCAGTGGGTCGAGCTTCGCCATGGGCACAGGCGTAGTGCCTAGAGTACAAGACCCAGTTCCCAGTTAAACTGGAGGATGCCACACCAGAGTGCGACGGCAGGGTCCAGGTCTGCTGAAGCCGAGCGCGGCAGACAGGGTTACGGCAAAGTGGAAGGGGGAAAGAAACACAGTTCTTCAGATCCCCGCTGCCCACTGGCACTGTTCTCATGTTGTTTAACAGCATGAGAGCAGTGCCAGGATTGGTTAATGCAGTTTCCTGGATCTCGCGTTAGAGCCTCGTGGAGAGAAGATAACCTCCAAGTGAGGAGGATGTCACCTGGCAAGTCAGGAAGGTTAGTGGCAATTTATTTTTTATTTTATTACCACCCGTATTTTGCCTGCCTCACCACTCTGCCATCACCTACCCCAGTCTGATATTTCCTATGATGATGAGTGTAGTTATCTGTTCTGATTATCGTGTCCTGGCTTTTTTTGCATTAGAACTCTGTGAGCACACACATTCTCTCTTTCTCTCTCTTTGGGCAATATCTAGGCATATACTCTTTCTTTGTACACTGGTGTGTTCAGAGTTAGCAACGACACCCAGGTTGTAATAAGATCATATGTTTACTTACTTTTACATGGATCTACTAACATTACTTGCCTTAAAGTACTTGGGCTGTTATGTTTCCATTCACAGGCAAGTGATTCGAACAACACCTCTCAGTTTCACTACTGGTGAGATAAAAACTCTTTGTTAGAGGAGGACAGATGAGATGATGGAATATTAAAGTGATCCTTGTCCTATTAAAAACCTGATACTGTAACGAGGAGATGTTTTTCTTCCAGTAAAACAATAGCAGTGAATAAAGCATTGTTAGCCCTAGGGTTAACGATTTGTACAGGAAAGCTCAGAGGTAGTCAGCTTCAGGGTTTTCAGCATGTCTATATAGAAACTGGCAAAAGCAATAGGTCTAGCTTTAATTTAATAACACATGCACATACCTACATGGAGGAAGGTTTTTCTATTAGCTTTATCAAAGCTTGGTAGCAGAAGTGGTGGTAGTTGTGGCGTTGCTGATGGTAACGGTGATGATGGTGGTAGTATTGGTATTTGTAATGGTGGTCATGATTTTAGTGGTGGAGCGTTGGTTACTGTAGTTTTGGTGGCTGTAATAGTATTCCATGTATGTGATAAAGAATCCGATGTGTCAAAATGCTATGGGGAGAATACTGTCTAAATGTACAATAATTCCTCATTCATTTTAAGCACTCCATGAGAGATGGATTGATACAGCATATTTCTAATAACATGAAGAGATTGATAAATACTTCTCGAGGGGGAGCTAAAGCTGGCTCTGGGAGTATTTTAAATAATTGGTAATAAAATGTTGGACTGATTAAAATCACCAACTTTTTAAGGTTTACAAATCATGCTGTCATTGAATCCCCATCCTGTGCAGCCTCCTTTACGTAGGGAATATTAGGTGTTTGTAGCAATTATGATTTTTCCCCCGGTGTCTTTGCGTTAATGGCACTTGTCATCAGTAGATTAATCATGATTTAGAAACATACGTGGATGGCCTCCTGATCCATCACTAGTGCATGCACCACTCATTGTCAAAACTTGTCTTTCAAATTTGGTAATGTTTTAACTTTACTGAAAAATGTGCAACCTCTATTATTTGTCCAAAAGCACGGACATGGGCCCACATGCATCAAGCATTTTTGCAGTCGCAGACGGTGCGATTCCTTAAAATCGGCCGTTTGCGAATGCAAAAGTGCTTGTTGGGATGCATCATGCCATTTTAGAAGTCGCATCTTTTTTACGATTTCTAAAATTGCATTAGCATTTAAGAAATCGCAATTGTGCGATTTCTTAAATGCTATGCATCATTATAGAAAAATATGCTTTTTTTAAAATTGGAAGTGCAAATTACCACGAAGTTCAACTTCGTGGTAAATTGCGAAATTGATTAAATATGCACAAAAATGCATTTTTTAAACTGTAAAGTTACACACACACATGTCCTTAGGACATGTGTGTATGTAACTTATGCTGAAAAGTACATTTCAGGGGTGCATGGGGGGGTCCTTTGGACCCCCCCCTGCACCCATGAAATTTTCTAAGTGCCACTCGCAATTTCCATTGACTCCTATGGGCCTTTTGGCCCATAGGAATCAATGGAAATTGCGAAAATTAAGTTTAGAAATCGGTATTTCTTTGGGATTCGGTAAAAAATGCGATTTTTACCGAATCCCACAAGAATACCGAAAATATTGATGCATATCATTTTGCATTTCTTAATTTGCGATTCCTTATTTTTCGCAAATTAAGAAATGCAAAAAGACACAATGATGCATGTGGGCCATGGATCCATGCACAATTCTGCATCTAATGATGCACCATAATGAACACTGTCACTGTGAGGATTATGCATCATTCATAGCAATACAGGACAGGTACTTTCAAATATGCTGCTAAAATAATGAGAAAGAAGACATTATAAACCTAGAATTTGTATTAGTACCACCGCCATCTTTTTTACCATTTAGTCTATAATTCCCCTCCCATTCTCAACAGTAACAATTTTTAATGTCATGTTCAAAATGTTTTATTAAATTTGATAAAGATGAAAAGGCCATACAGGAAAGAGCACTGAAAAAAGGGTCAAATAGATGTACATCCTTGTAATAACCTTGTTATCTAAATATTTATACATCAGCTTAATATGGGCATATTATCAACACCGGCGATAAAATTATCGCTTGCTTTATCGGCAGAAAACTGCCGCTAAAGCCGCTTTTGCGGCAGTTTTCAGCCGCAAAAGCGGCTTTAGCGGCAGTTTTCTGCCGATAAAGCAAGCGATAATTTTATCGCCGGTGTTGATAATATGCCCCTAAGTACCTATAAAACAGTATTCCAATCCTGTAATTAAAAGAAGAATTGGAAAGAAAAGAAAAAGGAAAACAAATTGATAAATACATTCATTACCATATTAAATCTTAGAGCTACTAAATTTCAACCAATATGTCTTATGCATGCAACATTTCATCAATAGTAATAAGAATATTTATACCTGTAAAGCTATGTAATCATCAATTGGTTTCCATAATAAATTATAATTAAAATGGGTAACGCCTGAAAGAGACAAATTGACTCCTCTTCTGGTCAGCGTATACATTGATATCAATAAAGCATTTTTCTAATTGCCTGTAATTGATTTCAAAGCTGCAGAAATCCAGAAGTTTGCCATTAAGATCAGACAATTTTGTTGAAAGTGACACTGACTTTCAAATTAATATAGAATAGGAAAAATTATTTGTGCTATTCAATATTTTGGCACAATATTTCAGACCTCTTTCCAAAAGTGAATAACAAGACACTCATAAAGCATGTGACTTAATGAGTCAATATGCAGAAAACAATTCCAACAATTATACAAATTCAAATTTCTTGCCTTGAATACCCTTAAAGGAGTCCCCAGGCAAATGTATAGTATACATGAATTAGTTTATAATAAAGAAATGGGCAGCCATCCATAGATGCTATTTAGCCAAATGTTTCTCCACATATCTAGGGAAAGCGATAAATCTAACTCTTTATTCCAAAAAGAAGATAGAAATTAGATATTATACCCTGCACAACTATTCCATTTTTTATAAAAGAGCAACACAGTGTGAGATGATGAAGCAGTTGTTTGAATATAGAATGCAAAATCAGAGGTATCATGCCTAGGAAAATTATTTGGAAAAGAATCAAGGATTAAATTACATAAAAGTTCATATTTATAACTATCTGATGACTTTAACTTACATCTTTGTTGTAATTCATAAAAGATTCAAAATGCATTGTTATGATAAATATCCTTTAAATAGAAAAAACCCAGCTTTAATCCAAGAGTACTACCACTTGTGATTGAGAGTTAGTTTAAACATAGGAATATAACATAATTAGGAATTTAGTGTAAGTGACATAGGAGATTGGAAAATTCAGTCAAAATACTGTAATATTAATTTTGTAGACTTCAGTATTACGGATCTTTTTAGCAAAACAGTAGAGGTAGTCACAGTGATTTTTTTAATCATAAAGAGGAGATCAGAAAGAAAGGGATGGCCCTCGCAACAGGCCTGGCAGGGATATTAAGGCACCTAAATGGACCTTCCGATACCACGATTCTTGATACCACCAAAGCAAAAATAATACCAACCCTAGCTTATGGGTGTGAAGCATTGAGAGGCAGAGACAACTTGGTCCTGGACAAAATCCTACTTCAGATATACAGGCAAATATTTCATCTCCCCCAATGGACTTCACCAGCACAAATCAGACTTTAGCTTGGGCTAACAAAGCAGACTCATGCAAGGGGAGCAGCTTTCGCTGTTCTCTGCTATAAGCAAAAAAACGCAGAACCCAATTCTATTAATTACTATGTTTGGGAGGAGATTGCAAGAAAGCCGCACTCGCCTTTACAAATATTACAATGATACCACTGAACTACTAGCCCTGAAGGATTTGTGGCTAGGCTAAGCAAGCCTAGATCAATTTAAAAAGGCGTCAACAAAATCATCTAAAATATCAGCATTGTTAGACTATAGGGCCTAGCAAAACACCAACATGCCTGGGTTGTATTGAACAGCTACACATCCCTGAGACCTCAGCAGTACCTTGCGGAATCCCTAAATCCCAAGACAAAAAACTATTTTTGTTCTGCCAACTGGGCATTCCCATCGCTCCCATTTATTAAGCCTTGGATGAGGACAGCTAGAGATATGGCCTGCAGTTTATGTGGCTTGACAGTCGAAAACCTGGTCCACACCATCTGTCTGTGCCCAATCACACTAGGAGTTCGCTGGATACTTTTGCACCCCCTTTGAAAACAGCAAAGGGTGCGCACTTTCAGGGAAGCAGTTCTGACCTGCTTCAATTCATCAGATGCGGGTTCCATTGCTAGAATAGTTCAGTACATTCGTGGTGTGGAAAAGGCAGTCATAAAGGCAGAAAAACATTGCCACGGGCCCACATTCCAACCTGCCTTAACAACAGACTGATATATACCTTCAATGCATCCCATTGAATAATAATTGAGGTAGAAAATTCAGAATTAAAAGGAAAATACTCATGAATTGCCAATGGTTGTTGTTGCTAAGGACCACATTGGTTTTCATGCGCCATCTTCCTCGCGATTGTTGAGAAACGTTAGGGCATAAAACACATGAAACACGTGCATGGTCTGAAATATCAATATTTTGGATAGTAGGATCAGAACTAGAAGGTATTAAATGACGGGATATTCATAAAAAATTAATTCCAGAATATCTCTTGGGAGGATTAGAAATAAAAGTAAATTGTTTATCCTTTGGATGATGCAAACGCCAAATATCCACTTATTTAGTAGTTCTAGAAAAGGATTTAGGAGTAAAGTAAGCTTTTGAAGGACAGAATTTTGTTTGGCCATTTCTATCAAAATATGGATCACATATAAGGTTAAAGTCACCTCCAATAACAAGTGGAATATTACCCAATTTTAGGACTTTCGATGTAAAAAGAGACCAAAAATCGGGGTCATCCTTCGTGAAAAATATGCATTATTAAGGTGTAAAACCGTATCATCGTTTATTTTAGTTAGAAGAAAACAAACATTAGAATCAGAACATTTGTGTAATATTTGAAGATGCAGTTTTTAAAGAAAATAGCAACCCCTTTTTCCTATTGAGAGCCGGTGAAGAAATAATAATACCAACCCATTGTTGTTCATGTAAGATAAAACAGTATCATCTATATGTGTCTCCTGAAGTAAACAAATATCAGCCTTTTGTCTAGCTAAATAATCTGAAACTTTGATACATTTAACAGGTTGCAGTAAATCTTTGACGTAAAAGAAACAATTTTAATACCTTTAATATTAGAAATCCTCATTAAAGATCCAACACAGAAGAGAAGAAAGAATCAAGAAAATGGACCGAATAAACATAGATCAAATAGAAAAGCAGTGGAGAAAAGGAAAGACACGGACCAACACATAACAAAGACAACATAGAAACATAAATAGAATTCTTGAATTGCACACACGCATGACAAGAATAACCGATCCGGAAATGCCCTTTTAAGAATTTCAGCTATTTAGGCTACTTATAAGGAAATTTAAAGCATAGTTATCAAGTATCACTCTCATTAGTAAGTATAAACGAAAATCATCAGGACTTTGAAAGGACTTCAAGAAGCCATCTTTCCATATTCGCATTGTGGAGGGATCGAATAAACCATATATGAAACCACAACTTCTCAGTCTTTGTCGAAGATCAGTGAACTCTTTGTGGATTTTTTTCATTGTCCTTGGCAAAGTCTTGATGAATAAAAATGTTGTTTCCATTGACCATTAAGGATTGAATTTCCCTTGCCGGTATTCTGTGTTGGCACTAGATGATGATGACGCAAATTTTTATATTAACCCTGGGTGTAGGAGTACGCTACGCGTGAGTAGCTTGCGCAACTACGTGGTACGCAAACTGCACGTAGCACAGTGAAAAAATGCATAGCGTAGCGGGCATTTTTTCCTTGCTCGCGTTCCTCAATGTCCAGTTGGCGACTTCGAGCGAGAAAAATTACATCCCGGCGAGCCTTTTTTCCTCGTTCGCGATCAGCAACATCAAGTTGCTGATCAAGAGCGTGGAAAATAATCCTCCCGGTGGGATTCTCAACACGGGGAGGTCAGGTTTCTCATTGCAAGTGGTCGTGTATGCTCGCGACTTCTCACGATGAGAAACTACCAGTCGTCATTGAGAAAACTGCAGCTCGAGGACAAATCTACTTGAGCGGCAGAAAACGACCGCTTGCACCATTTGCAATGATTGCACAGTGCGGGCTGGCATCCGACACTGTGCAATCAGTGCGAACAGCATTTTCCCTACCGCACTATGCAGCTAGCGTAGCTAGGCGTAGCTTGCGTAGTGTGAAGTGCACTTCACGTAGCTGCGCGGAGCGCAAACTATACCCAGGGTTACTTTAAATATCATTTGGTGATGTTTGTTTTGGTTTGGACTTCTATGGGAAGTGAATCTATGCACCTTGTCAATCTCACATTTATCAGGACATTTTATGCGCAAAAGCCAGGCAATAGATTTTTGAAATACATCCTCAAATCATTACCTTCCACATCTTCCGATATATTAAAAATTGTCAAGTTGTACTGTTGATTACGATTTTTCTTAATCAAGTAATAATTTACTTATCTGCACTATTTTTACTGCAATAGGTATAAGACTATCTAGTTTGACTTTATTGTCCTGAATTTTGATTGCATTGGTATGTCTTTGAGTATATTTTTTTATTTCTGATGCAATAGTGTCTGTGTTGGAACGAATAGCTTGAATTTCCTCAAATAATATGGCAAAAGAAGGTTCACCAGCTTCTACCAATTTAGACTTGACTGGAGGAGGAGAAGTATTTTGTTTACGCTTGCTATGCCTCACAGGAGTATTTTTTCATTCCATAGTAAGAAACTAATTATTTTAAAGCTGTTTGCAATCATTATTAAAAAATAAGACAAACTAAAATAAAGGCTGATCATTATGAGGATGTGAATCTGCTAAAACCAAGTGGGAAAGTGACCAGGCCTCAGCCGCACCCTTTCCTCAGAGTGACTCCGCCCTCCTGACTGAGACACTCGGCAGTACTTGGAAGGAAGCAAAGCTGAAATGCTCAATTGACGATTCTCTAGAAAATCTCATTCAAATGCTGAGGAAAGAATGAATCTACAGATAAAAATGTATGACCTGCAGAGAGAGAGAGAGAGACAGAAAAATGTAAGAACTCATTCACAGGGTCTTATGCAAGAATATTGACTATTGACCTGTAAACAGATGTATCCCATAGTCAATACAGGTAATATCAATAAATGAAAGCAACCAAACTGGGTAAGTCACTATAAATACTGAGGTGTGGTGTGTACTGCTAGTCCCAATCCTGAGGAAGACCCTCATAAATGAGTGTTCTTTATAAAGATTGAAACACACTGGCTACATTTAGAAGAAAATAAAATTGTGTATTTTTATTGTTGAATGTTGTTGTCAAGAAATGTATTTTGAGGATCACTGAAATAATATCGAGGGACAGAATATCGACCATCAAAAATATCGTTGAGAAAATATGGACAGTCAAAATATCGAGTTTCTATCTACAAACAGGTAAGTACAAAAATATCGAGTTAAAAATAAATATCGTTTACAAAAATATAGTTGTAAAAAATATCGTATTTACTAAAAACAGTGTTAAATTAAATTAATATTAATAATTAATTACTAAAATATACTTAAAATTACTTAAATTAACTTATAATAATTAAATAATTAATGAAAGTTAAATAAATATTTTTTTATTTCATATTTATTAAAACATATATATATATAGTAACAAAATATAATAAAATAATACCCAAAAACTGAAAACTGACCCTGAACCCTAAAAATACCCCTTTACCCAAAAACCCAAAACTGACCCTGAACCCTAAAAATACCCCTTTACCCAAAAACTGAAAACTGACCCTAAACCCTAAAAATACCCCTTTACCCAAAAACTGAAAACTGACCCTGAACCCTAAAAATACCCCTTTACCCAAAAACTGAAAACTGACCCTAAACCCTAAAAATACCCCTTTACCCAAAAACCCAAAACTGACCCTGAACCCTAAAAATACCCCTTTACCCAAAAACCCAAAACTGACCCTGAACCCTAAAAATACCCCTTTACCCAAAAACCCAAAACTGACCCTGAACCCTAAAAATAAAAACGATTTTTTTTACTATCTATATTATATACTTACATATTTTCACTTTCTATATTATTTACAGTCGATATTACTTCACTTACCTTAAAAACGATATTTTGGCTGTCTATATTCTGTCCTGTCGATATTTTGTCCAAACGATATTTTTGACTCGATATTCTGTCCAAACGATATTTTGGAGTCGATATTATGTCTGTGCACCGTATTTTGAAATGCCAATAAACTGTTGATTCTTCCATTCACTAAAGGATATCATATTAAATTATCTCGCATAGAGCTTAAGCATGCCAGCATCTTAAGTGTCTGCCCAGGATAGGACGTAACCTTACATTACTTCCTTACCAGTATGAAAAACATCTTACATTTCTTAAATTATAATTAAAATAATCAGGTTTCGTCAAGCCATTTGCTAAACTAAGGATGATCTTCTGTCTCTTAAAATAGATAGAATGCGTTTCATAGCAGGTCAATACAAACAGAAAAAGGGCATGTGCCCAGGGCCGGACTGGCTACCAGGCGTTTTGGAATGCTGCTGAGCTGGGGGCTGATTTCTGCCCTCTTGTCTGTTCGTAGATTAAGGAAATCTGAAACAAGCACATGTATGGCCGGACTGACTACTGGGCATTTTGGAATGCTGTCGAGCTGGGGACTGATTTCACTGTGGTGGGGGCTGATTTCTTTGATGGGGACCTGCGTGTGCTGAATGAAATTCGTTTTGCTTTGTTTATTTCAAGGCTCACGCAGGTCTCCATCAACGAAATCAGCCCCCAGCTCGGCAGCATTCCAAAATGCCGGTAGTCAGTCCGGCCCTACATGTGCCTGTTTCAGATTTCCTTAATCTACGAACAGACAAGAGGGCAGAAATAGAACTTAGGCTCATATTGTAAAAGCTACTACCATAAGAACATCAAACCGTCTCTGCAGTGGGCATGTTTGGACACATGCAGACCTCTAAACACCACTCTTGATGTGTTGGCTTGGTGTTTTCCCTGTATTTAAAATCAGGGTCGTGTGGGCGACTGTGTTTTGTTCTCTTTGCAACTAGTCCATCAGATTTTAAGGGAAATCAAGATATATCCTAGGTCCTAACATTAGATCTATAGACCCAGAATTGCTATCAGGCTTGTGTCTAATCACATTGAAGATGATGCTGCAGATTTTGTCTATGTTGAGAATAGAAATCCTGCCTAGTTCTTTGATTGCATTGGAGTTGATAAGTAAAGAACATGCCCAAAAAGTAGAAGAAAATAAATAGATGGAAAGTCATACTTGAATTGACATTCAAGTATAAGAAACTTTTATTGTTGATTTCCTTTGCATGCTTTTTGGGCACTTTTGGTCATCAAGTTTTGTAGAGTAGCCATCACACTTACCACATTCTTGCAGATTTGCTCATTTGTGGGTTCTCTCAAGCTCGACCTTCATTCCGTCTCTGGTGGTCTGGATTGGTATTCCTTCATCCAATCTTTTGTAGGATGTGGGAACTAATATTCTCATTTACCACTATAGTGTCAAATTCAACATAGCTCCATGGCGGCCGCATCAATGGCAGATTTTTCATTAAGATTCATTAGTTGTATATTTATCTTTCTAGGATATGCTGACAATCTGCCTTGGAGTCAACCTTCATGAACCTATTTTGGACACCCTGCTCTGGCAACAGACACAGTGATTTATTCTATTCACCCGAATAGACTCTGACAACTTCAATGTTCAAAGACGCCCTTCCCTGTATGGTATATTGCATGATGTACCTATTCATAACATAAGTGATTTATGCTAATTCATGTATCTTACACATATAAACATTTGCAGCTGTCTGTGCATCTGAATTTATAATGGGGGGTGCCTTGACTACATATTTCACACTACCAGTGCTGGCTTGACTTTGCACAGTGGTGTAACAAAACTTGAGGGGGCTGCCCTGCAAAGTATATGGAGGGGGGCCCCACATGCTCCGAACCCAGTCAGGAGCTCTCAGGCCAGGGGCCCACCGCCCATGCACAGTACCAGAGGGGGCCCCCTGGAGCTAAGGCCCCCAGCACTGCAGTCTGTGAGGGGCTATTTTTACATCATTGCCTTTGCACCACAATACTGGCCTGAGTATTGCACAAAATATGTATTTTTATGTGAGCATTGGTGATGACGTCTTTGACGTGCAACCCTTTGAACATCTGGCACTCTACAACTTTTTATCATTTGTCTAATGCATACAATTTTTTATCGTTCGTGTAATGCAGTTCAGCAGTTTTTCAAGCAGCGGTTCCTTTATGAAGAAAGGTAAATCTGTACTTAAGACATAACATTTTATGCCCACTTCATGTTTCTAAAGTAACTGCAGATTCCCCATTGGGTACTAGTATTTTAATTCTCTCTCATGAGTGTCTATAACACTATGGGGCATATTACCAAGAACACGCGATAAATATCGCAAATCGCGCTTTGCGCATTTTTCATTATTTCCCTCTATCGCTGAATTATAATGCTGTGTTGGCGGAATATTAGCAACGCTTTGCTAACAGGTGACGTACAATCATGCGATAGACTGTGATAATCATCATTAGCATGTGAAATCCAGTGATGATTTCACAGGGTTAATTAAAAGCTTGTTAATAGGAGAGTGTAGAATTAACCAGACAATCCACCTCCCATACAAAACATGCTTAAGTCAAGTTGTAACCTACCGTAAAAATCCAGCGATAACCGCGGTTACACAGCTTTTTTTAACGCTCCGCGGTTCCGGAGCCGCGTTGTAAATGCCTCGATGTTGTGTTTGCAACTTTTTTCATGTTGTTTTTCGTAAGAACGCCTATTTTGCATCTCTTAGCGATGTATATCGCTAACATGAGAAGCGTTACAAAAATGGCAGCTAACATGCGCTAATGCATGTTAGCGGTGCCTTGATGATTGTGCGAAAGGAAAAGCGCTGATTTTCCAACGAAAAATGCCCCTATGAGAGTTATTTGTAGTTTGGTGGACATCTTACTCCTTCATTAACATGGCAGAGTACTAAGTCTGCCAAATTTCCAGTCTGTTCATTAAGTTTAGAGTTGAGCGGTAGATTATGTTTTTTCTGGTTGAGCCCCTTGTGGCTCCGCTGGCAGAAACCTTACACCAAAGGCCCAACAGACTTTGGGCCGTCGATGTAAATACATCAGGCCGCCCTCCCAATTTACAGTGGATGGTCTGATGTAATTATTTTATGTTCAAAACTGCCTGGTAAACCAAGCTCGTCCTGAACAGACATAAAATGCCCCCCACACACCGAAAGAAAATTTCCAGGTGTCAGAGTCATTGTAAATCATTCAAAAAATGATGAATGTAATGCTTGATTTAATCTCAGTCACTGGTAATTACTCGAACTGCCTCCTAATCTATTGTTATTTGCACACTATGCTACCTCAGTTTGGAACCAGCTATGTGCAAATCAGTTTTGACCCTGCTCCAATGGGAACAGCCCAAACCAAATTGCCAGGCCCTCCCAGAAACAGGACACATGCAACCCAGGACAGGTATTGCATGAGTTAGGGCTCATCATCCTGCTATAGCTTGGTTCCAGTGACACAATTCCCAAGAGACCTATGTCTGGGCATACTCGCCACAGGGCGACACACTAAAGCTTACAAAAGTGAAGGCTGGAAAGTGTGAAATAATCTCAGCCACTGACAATTACTTGTGCTGCATCCTAATCCATTATTATTTTGCACACTATGGGCCTCATTTACAAGCCCATTGCACCGCTGGTGTGTTACTTTTTTAGATGCACAATCGGCGCAGTGTGCCTGCCCAGATTTACAAGGCCATGCAAACTTACCCTGCATAACTTTCCATGGCCTTGTAAATATGGGCCCTTTTCCTGCATTACTCTGCATGAAAGGTTGCTGGTGGTGTGGGTTTTCCCATGCAACATCCTTGGAACCTGACACAATCCCAGATATTCAAAGTGTCATACACCTGAGAATGTGCCAGAATCCTACGCCTCCCTGGGTGGTGCAACAATTAGAAATACTTTTATTTCTCCTCGTTTTTAGCTCTTTCTATGTGTGCTGCAGTATGCCGCACATATAGAAGGAGAAAAACACCATTAAGGATTGTTTTTGTGCAGGAAGGTGTCCCTTCCTGCACAACAACAATCATCCCTGCAACACATGCACCCTTGCACCATGGCGCTCTTGTCTGCGTTGGCACACGGCTACTGTTTGTGCACCGGCACAAGAGTGAAGGACAGGAATGCGCAGTATCTTGTAGATAAGACACACTCCTGCTTTTTTATTTTGACGCACAGCAGTGCAGCAGGCAAGGCTTGCTGCGCTGCTGTGTATCAAAATATAGTAAATGAGGCACCATACCACCTGTTTGGATCAAGTCATATTCAAATCAGTCTTGACTCATCTCCACATAAAACACTGGGTTGCTTAGCAAACTGCAAATGCCTTCTGAGAAGTTTCTGAGGTGTCGCCTCCTCTGAAAGCAGAGAGATCTTAGCCAAGTCTGCAGAGATCTCTAAATACGGTGAGCAGTAGTCTACCTGGCTGGTTAAGATAATGATCTCTGTCAACCTGGCTGATGGCAGGCCCCCGCCAAACTCTCAGTGTTCATTCCCTCCCCATTCTTACAGCTCGTTTACTGAGTTTAAAAAAGAGATATGACTGACTGAATAGTTACCCTCTTGAACCTGAAAGTTTCAAATCGGAACTGCTCTTATTAAGTTAACAACAAAAAGAGTACCTTGCACATTTAAATCTTTTTTTTATTTAATCTGTGTGTGTGCACACATACTTGAGTTTGTTTATAGAATTTCCCTTTGTGTTTTTTTATTTTTGTTTGCAGGTTGTTTTTTCGCATGATGTTCAAGAGCAGTGCCTGATGTGATGTTACTTGCCATTACCAAGATAAGCAGGTGACTTCATCGACCCTCTTCTGCTGCCCCTCCCAACACCTTCTTTTGGATACCTTTTACTATCCCTACTTAACCTCACTTCCAAAGTGCCTAGCCCAAGTGCCCAGGTGAAGACGGAGAGGTATTTGAGCATCTTCTGTAGCATATTCCCTGTGTAAGCCTCAAATGTCTGGAGTAGGCCTGTGCCACAATCTCTGTTATTTTTGCTCTTCGTCCCCTTCAAAATGTTTCCTCTTGCCCTCTCCATTTCTCTTTATGATGGGGTCTTGAATCTATTGGGGGCACCTTACATCATTTGTAGTCTCTGTTGTGCACTGATTCTGCCTTCAATGAAATGAGCTGCTCCTCCATGTTCCTGAGTGGACTTTACAGTGCCTTTATCCCAGCTGTCAGTCACAGTACAATGCCTGTGGGTTGGTAGTCAGTTGCTCCTGGGTAGCCGTTTATTGTGCAGGTATCCTGGCTGCCTGTAACCAATGCATGCCTGAAGGTTACTTCTGTCTCTCATGGATAGGCTCTACAAAGCATTTTTCCCCACTGGCAGTAACTTTGAGCTGCTCCTTTATAGATCCCTGTGTGAAATCTGCCTGGCAGTGCTAATTCTCGATGACAAACAAGATAAAGACTTTGGTATAATTTGTACATTAGGAAATAGCATCCATGATTTGTGGCTCACCACATTTGTTTACCTTGTATTGTCTACATTCCTTTTTAGTGGTCACGCAAGCCCAGATATGACCCTGTGCCTTGGCTGTTTGTAGCCAGTTATTATCTGCGGATTACCCTCTTTGGCTCCTGGCTAGACTCTAACGCAGGGCTCCCTTTCTTCTTTATATGTCTATTCAATTAATATTCATCAACCATAAACAAAATTCTTACACCAACAATGATGACTGTCTGCTTTCAGGTCTTGTCTTCAGCTGTTCCAATTTGATCTTGTTAGACCTTGTAGGGCACGTATGCTTCTGTCAATACCCATGTCAGAGCGTGGGGCTGCACTAAATTTGACAGCGACACGCTCTGACATTTTGATACTGCAGGGATGCGGTGTATTCACAAATTTACGGTGCATACGCAGGCATTGTTGCAAGGGACGGTTGTTTATGTGCAGGAAGGGACACCTTACTACATATAAACAATTAATAATGGCCATTTGCTCTGTCTATGTCTATGTGTGCTGCAGAATGCAGCACATATGGAAAGAGCACAAAATGAGGAGACTCCTCGTATCGCCAATCTAACGCCTGGTATTCCATGGCATTTGTTTTTGCTGCTGCCTCAACCTTGTATTTCTGGGGCAGCGTCAAAAATCAATGGGTGTTTTGGACAAACGCCCACAGCAAGATCCATTGCATGTCCCTTTGCCACAGAGGACAGTGGTGGAAATAGGCATAATTACAAACTGGTGTTGAGCCATGCTAAGTGGCTTAGTGCCACCTTGTAAATATGGAAAAGAGCACTATGCCACCACAGCCTAAAAAAATGGACTCTCTGTTAGTGGTAGGGGCTTGGAAATATGCCCCAACAGTGTTATGTACATGACTCAGTGCCACTCCTCATAACTCCAGATGGACTCCAGAACATTTACCGCAGCTAGCTCCATATAGTGGATGTGTTCAGCTTACTCTACTGCCACTACAGGAAGATAATACTCATCACATCTAATGAATGCCTGTATGAGTGCTGGCCTTGAACAGTTGTTCCTTGGTTGGATTATATAGATACCTTCTCAGTGTAAAATAACAATCAATTTAATATATAGTGTCTGCTTTGTATAGCTCACTCCGCTTCCCACTATGACACCCAACAGTCCTGTGACCCAAGGCAAAATAAGAACACCACTCTCCTCACTCACAAACACCAACAAAACACTTAGCACATACGCAACACTGCTGTTTAATATCCTTCCAACAAAATGTTGTCACAGCATGTAGTGTGCTACCCATCTGCTTACTGTGCAATAGCAGGGGGTAAGAGAAACTGCAATAATAAAAATTACAAAAAAATATAAAATGTACGCTCCATGAATCAATCTATATACACACAAATGGATTTTCTAATATCAAAATGAGAATTAATAGCTCAAATAGTATCAAAAACATTCTTATCGCTTGTTTTTAAAGGGGCCAGATCACTTCAATTATAGATGAAAGAATTAGTTGCTGAGTGGATGATTTGCTGTCATATATGCGGTATACTCACATAATATTATTTTTTAAATATTGTGCTGCCAGTGTGGGTCGGGATTTAAAGTAGGAAATAACTTGATAGCATAATAGTTTGCTAAAACATCAAGGAGAATAATATAAACAGGTTAGTATGTATAGATTTTCTATACCTAACTCCACATTCACATCTACACACCCTGAAGATAACGTAATTGTGGAGAATAGAAATACAATATGTCCAAAAATGTGAAATTAAGAAAAGTAAATCCATACTTCTCAATATGCACTTTCCTTTCCATATTTAGTCCTCAATAGTTTGGCTGTGATATTAAGGTAAAACAATATTACCTACATGATATTCACTACTACCAAATGTGCTACTGAAATATCATTGACAGAATATTGAATATCAAAGTATTGTGAGAATATGTTTAAATCAGGATGTATAAATTAACTATTCTTATGTGTGTGCGTGTGTGTGTGGATGTGGATGTGTTTGTGTGTGAACGTATGAATAGTAAATCTATACATACCGATTTAAACATATTGTCACAATATTTTTATATAGATGTATATATATATGCAGATGAAGCACCAAGAGAGAAGCTAAATTTTCACAAGGAGTTAAGACTACACAAAAGGACTGCGAGACAAGGAGGTAGGGGAGTGCACAACAGGGACAACCAAAGCAAGACCCAGAACAAGAAGGGGCAAGAGGAAGAAGTGGAGGAAGGAACCGGAATCAGAAGTAAATGAGGAAACAACAAATTAAGACTTGAGACCCCTAGTCATCAACATCTCTTCTATAACATTGAATCGTAATCAAACACTCTTGTTCAATTTAGGCTTAACATTTTGTTCAGTATCCTGCCCAGATTTTATGGACACAAGAATAGAAATCTACAAATATGTGAGAAAACTAAAACTGCATAAATTCCACCAAATGAGACAAAAATACAAGTTGTGAACAACAACTGAAACACAAAGACATTCTTCATTTAAAATTGCTGATGTTCCAGATTTATTGAATATCCAGGAGTTGGATGAGGGAGAAGACATAGATGAATCACCAGAAGGAGAACCTATTACTGTCCAGTCAATTGAGCCGCTTCTTAATATGGAGTTCATGACGAATGAACATGTGAGTAGTGGTTTGAGACCTGGAAGTAAATTCTGTCCACAACTCCCACCGGGGAATCATTTGGACCTTTTTCATGAACTTGTGGTCAAGGATCTGAACAATATTCAGAAGGATTGGAAGATGGATCCCACTAAAAGCAACTTTACATAAAGGGACTGGAAGGATAGTAACGAACTGAGAAACAACTCTGCCCTTCTTATAAAGCCCTCTGATAAAGGGGGAAATATTATTGTCATGGATCAAGTAACAAACATAACAGAGGCACAACCACAACTGAACACAAACAGCATTACATCAGCTTGAAAACAAACCCCACAAACAGATTGGAAATGGGATACTGTCAGAAATTAAAGTGATGGTTTGAGAGAAGCCTACTGGATTGGGAAGAACTACAATATTTCTGCACAGAAATTGCAAAAGTGTTAACTTTTTATTTACTTCCCAAGGTCCATAAAAATACAGTGAATCCACCTGGGAGGCCAATAGTGAGCTCCATTGGCTCCCTACTTGAAATAAGTTCCAGGATTCTGGAAAAAAAACTAGACAACATCCCTTAGAAAACCGGATACATCATGGTGACAATGGATGTTGTATCATTGTATACCTCAAGCATGAAATGGGAATACAAGCCAGTACAAATTTCATGAAGGATCGACCCGTGGAAAGTCTAGAACATTCATATATGTTAATAGAAATGCTGGAATACTGCCTAACACCCAATGTTTTCACTTTTGATGGGAAGTTCTACCTGCAAGAGCAAGGTATGGCTATGGACACCTCCTTCGCCCCCACCTACGCAAATCTCTTCATGGGGTGGTGGGAGAAGGAGGTTGCCTGGGCAGATGAGAACAGGATATTCATGGAGCAGGTGGTCCTGTAAACCAGATTTATTGACAATCTATTTATTCTCTGGGAGGGCAGTGGGGAGGACTTGAAACTCTTCATGAACAAATTGAACCTCAATCAGTGTAATTTGCAATTTACTTATACATGGAGTCAACAGCACTGTGCCTTCCTTAATATACAATTCGAGGTCCAAGGGGAAGAACTAACCACCAGGATTCACAGGAAACAACTGCAACAAACTCAATTTTACACACGAATAGCAGTTATCCATATGCATTGAAATGGAGCATCCTTTACAGACAGATGTTAAGAGCTAGAAGGATCTGCTCAACTGAGGAACTGTACATTAATGAAGTAAATAGATTGTCAGGAATGTTTGAACAAAGAGGATATACTAAAAGCGTTCTTGATGATGTACAACACATAGTAAAGGAGAGATCAAGAAGGGAATCACTTTATCCCCAAAAGCCCCAGGAAGAAAACAACAATAACACCAAGAGAATCTTCCTGGAGTATGATTTGGCACAGTCGGCTGTGGCATAAATCCTCAAAAAACATTGGTGTGTGCTGAAAAATGATGAACATTTAATGAAAATCTTTGAAAAGGGCCCACACATGACATCAAAGAAGGTTAGGTCATTGGGTGACATACTGACAGCCAGTCACTTCACTCCAAGAAATGTTCGACCAGATATGGGCTCATGGCTTTTGAAAAATCAGGAGGGATTTGTGAAATGCATTTCCTGTAAAGACGGTGCTCGTTGCAACAACCTACCTACCTGCCATTGAAACGCTGCTGTGTGGGGAACGGCTCTTCACTGTACTACCGCCGCCACTTGTGTTTGCATTGCCGCCGTGAGGGGAACGGCCAACGAAGTCGCGTAAGACCACACCACCGCAGGGACTCCATTTCCCATCAGCCCCGGCGGGTGTGGAGCGACCAACGTGACGCTGTACTCAGAGCGCCCCATAAGAGGGAGGCGCACCTCTCGCCCCGCGAGTCGCGCGCGGGAGCGCCCGGGATAAGCCCGGGACAAGGGCGGGACAGTCTGTGACAGTCCGGGACTGGCTGAGACTGGACTGGGCCAGGTACGCTGCCCAAATCATCATTCATGAGTTCTTACCTTTGATTATATCCTCTGCTGTGATTATTGGTATTTATTCCTGGGCAACCTTATTAGTAACACTGCACCTACCTGTGTCATTGTACGGTGTCATTTGGGGGAAAATAGTGTTATAAGCACCTAACATGTCGAAATCAAAAACACCCCAAGCTGTTAATACTCTTGATAATTACCTAGTCCAGGTTGTTGCAAAAATAAATAATGATAGGAGATCCTCCTTGGGCTTGAGCCTCTCCCCTCTATTGCCATCAATTGAAAATGTGCCTTCTGACATACCTGATCTTGATACTAGCAATGAGGTTTTCCAGCAGACCAACCACGAGAGTAATTCATTAACCCAGCTAATAGTAGCTTTAGCTGAGTCAGATGCTGAGAGCATACCCGATGAAGAAATAGTATTGCTAGAAGATGAGCCCCCAGTACCGGTACCAGCTCCAAGAGCTGCTAAGGGGGGGGGGAAAGAGTCTCCCGAAACGGGGTGGGCTCCGTTCAAGTAAAAAACGCCCAGATACCTCTCCACCCAAAAGGGTTGGAGAAGATGAGAGGGGTACTTCTGGGGGGAAGTTATTACTGGACGAAGATCAATTTAAGAAATTAGTAAACGCCCTAGACATTAAAATCAAGTTCATAACTAAACCTCTTCTAACCAAAATTGACCATCTAACTGAAGAGGTGAATAGGTTAGGGGGACTCCTGCAAAAAACATTGAAGGAAGTGGCAAATATCCCCAAACAAGAGACGCGTAGAGTTGAGACAAAAAAACCCAGACAGCCCCCAGGCCAGAACCTTTGGATAATACACCCCTTATTTCTGCGTTGAGCAATGATTCGGGAGGGGGGTCTCCGGGGGACTGGGTGAAAATAATGGGGCCTATGAAGGGCTGGGGCAAAGGGACAGGCCTATAGACAGCAACACAGAGAAGGGACCAGTAGAACTAATTGTAGAGGCTTCTCCCCTAGTATTGATTCTGGCTAATGTCCCTCACTTGGAATCAGGGCAAGTAGAGAATCCATCCTCCCTAATTAATAAATCATTGCATTGGCTATCACGGAATATGGCCTTCTCTCCGAGGGGCATGGACCAGCTGGCACAAGAGGTAGTTAAGGCAAGAAGAGTAGAATGGATCGGGGGTGGTAATAAAAAATTTAGAGGGGACTGTGTGGTGTTACACTTCTCAGACCCAGAAGTGTTGCCAAACATTTTGGCAAACATATATCCTCCCCAGCGCAGATCCACTGAGATAGTTCCTCTAACATTAGACTTTTTCTATGCTAGGAAAGGT
This sequence comes from Lissotriton helveticus, assembly GCF_964261635.1. Taxonomy (NCBI): domain Eukaryota; kingdom Metazoa; phylum Chordata; class Amphibia; order Caudata; family Salamandridae; genus Lissotriton; species Lissotriton helveticus. The sequence goes on along the minus strand of NC_136068.1, from coordinate 282,390,970 downwards.
AATACTCTAAATCCCACAGTATTGAGAACAAAATGGAACACTGTGGTAAGGAAGGGAAAGTCCTTGGGTACAAAAAGTAATTGGGGTATGTCTTTGGAAAACAGATACTCTGCCCTATCTGACCTCAATGCGTGTGACTGACTGAATGGGCCGGAGAGTGCTGCCCAAGATAGAATAGTCGGTACGCCAACTGGTGAGATTGACATTGCTGAGAAGAGAGTAACTAAATATAGTTCGTTTGTTGTCACCAATCCTCATAACGGGAGCATATATTCTCGGAATAGGTTTCAGCCTAGCATTACAGGGCATTTGGCTCTTACTCCCTGTTACACTGACAATTCCAGGGCAAGCACCTCCTCACCTAATCTGGCCCAACCTCCCTATATTCAAAATGTATTGCCATCTCAAGTGAGGGTTAGTCCAGTTAAGGAAGGTCTTAAACTTTTATCATGGAATCTGGCTGGAATTTCGAATAAATTAGTGTCCCCAGAATGGTGCGACTTTATTGAGCTTCATGATGTAATCATGTTCCAGGAAACCTGGGCAGTTGTCCCTGCCTATCGGCAGGGATTTCTAAATTTCTTTGTCCCTGCAAAAAAGAATCCCATAGGGCGGCCCTCAGGGGGGTTAATTATATGGGTACGCCAATCATTGCAATGCACTATTAGAGCAAGATCGATTAATAACTGTGATATATTGCCAGTTGTGATCACCTGGGCTGATGGCCACGAGATGGCCCTCTACAATATATACGCCAGGGGAGTAGCAGGGGGTAAAGCTTCAGAGGTGGTAGCTGCATAAGACAATGATCTGGAATACCTCTCACCGCACATTACAATTTTGGTGGGGGGAGACATGAATACCACATTCGAACCATTGGGCCAGGAGGATAGTGAAATGTCCCAAGAGGAGGATACTAAATGGGGAGTCCCTCATTTAGATTTGCCTGCGATAAAGAAATGGACCGAGGTGGCAGTACAGTTAAAGAGTATGTGTTTGGCCCGGGGCCTGAGGGCAGCAAATGGACGTACCCCGTCCGACCAACTGGGGGCCCATACCTTTGACAATACAAGGGCAAGTAGTCGGATAGATTACATCCTTGTAGATGTCAGAGACTGGCACAAGCTAGTAGACATGAGGGTTACATCTAGATTGGAGAGTGACCACAACCCATTGTGTTTGCTCTTCCAATTAAACCAAGGAGCATTAGTGGCAAGTTTAGGAATGGGCGTTACGACCCTGGACATTATCTCCACCAATAATCAACGCCATGTTAAATGGGCAATATTGTTAGATAAGCCAGAGAAAATGCAAGATTTAAAGGCGGCTGTGGTGAGTGGGATTAGTAGCTTGCAGGATGAGCCCAATTTTAACAAACTAATTGAAGAGTCACACCCCAAGTTTTTTTCAAAAATACAGGGGTTCTTTTTAAAACAAGTTAATCAAAAAAAGGGTGCACATCCCCCAACTAAGAAAGGATGGTATGATCAATCCTGTAGAAGAGCACGCCAGGAACTCAGCTTAGTGCTGAGGAGCAAAAGTAAAGAAGGTGTGCTGAAGGCCAGGGATGATTATAGAAAAGCACAAGCTAGGGCAAAAGGCTGTGGGATGAAAATCAATGGCTGGATCTAAAAAAGGCCTGCGCAGCCAAGCAGCAAAAAGAGTTTTGGACAATTATAAAATGGGATAGGGGTGGAATAGCGGAATGTCCAAAAAAACCACGTGGCAAAGGAATCCTGGATTGATTTTTTCAAGCCACAATATGCTTGTAGTTTGCCCCTTGGGCTTCACCCTTCCCCCCCTATGGTATTTTATAAAGATGAAGTCTTTACACTGGGGGATGTAAATGTAGCACTGGACGGGGTGACAAGAGGGAGGGCCCCAGGAATTGATGGAATACCGGCCGATGTATTTCTATGTGATCGGGCTAACTGGTGCCAATATTTTGTTTGGCTTGCGAATTCCATCGCACAAGGAGCCTTGACACCTGCCTCGTGGAAGGGAGCGGAGATCATTCCAGTTTTTAAAAAAGGAGATAAGGCTTTACCAAGTAATTATAGACCCATCAGCCTTATTGACTCTGCACAAAAACTGATGGGTAGAATGATACAAAATAAAATACAAGCCTGGATAGATGATAAGGATGTTCTTTCCCCGTACCAAGCTGGTTTCTGCCCCCTAACTAGCTCTATCGACCAGGTATTCCATTTTATAACTCTTTACTGGAAAAATGTGACCCTGGCAAATGGCCCATTGTATGCCGTTTTTGTTGACCTAAAGTCAGCATTTGACCTAGTGCCTCGTCAAAAACTATGGACTGTCCTTAGTGAGCTTGGAATTAGCCCCAAATTATTGACATTACTAGTCCGTATGCACTAAAACAACTACGCCAGGATTAGGTGGGGGACCCAGGGCGAGGTCACTGACTCTTTCCCCGTAGAGCGTGGGGTGAGACAGGGATGTGTCCTGGCTCCCACCTTATTCTCCCTATACATCAACAGCGTAGTGAACTATTTAAAGAAATCACCAACTGATGCCCCAATACTTGACGGGGTGCGGGTCCCAGTATTAATGTTTGCTGATGACACACTTCTGGTCTCGCGAACCCCTAGTGGCTTACAAAAGACAATTAATGCATTTGGGGTTTTCTGTCGGATTCGGAGCTTGGAACTAAATACCACAAAGACCAAGTTTATGAACATGAATCCTGCAAAACAATTCAAGGGCACAATAAACTTTAATGGGGCAGCGTTAGAAGAGGTGGATGCCTTTACGTACCTTGGTATTTCCTTACAGGGCAATATGAATTGGAAATCTCACATTGATTCTGTGGTCTTAAAGTTCCACCAGCTTTCTGGGGCCATAGCATTGAAACACAAATCTTCATTAACAAAACCTATTCATCCTGTCCTGGAGATTTATAGTATGAAAGTGCTGGGTGCATGTCTTTATGGAGCAGAGCTGTGGGGTTTCGCCAATGTGAGTGGGCTGTCAATTGCAGAGAATAAATTCTTACGCCGATTGGTTGGAGTCCCGCAGAGCACTCCATCGATCCCACTTTTATATGACTTAGGGAGGAAAAAGATTGAGGATTTGGCTCGGTTGCGCCCACTGTTATTTTGGAGGCGCATAAAGACAACACCTGAACTGGGCCACTATGCATCCGCACTCATGGACATTATCAGTTCAGACCGATTCCACAAAATAACTTGGCTAAATGAAATCAGGAACTTATTACAAAAACTGCATTTAGACCACTTATGGACTATCACTTACACTACAGCCTTTCCATCTAAGGTGTTGTTGAAGAAAATGTACTGGGACATGATACACCAATCTGTTTTGACTTCCAATCAGCCGTCTATGTTGACATTTCAGTATCTGGAGTCCAAAATTGTCCCAACTTGCGAACAATACTGGGATTTGATCACAAAACCCTTGGACAAAACGCTGTATTTTCAGTTCAGAGTTGGTTGCCTACCTCTAAATGCTTTCACTTTAAAATGGTCACCCAGTAATGTTAATACGTGTTGCCATTGCAAGGTCTATTCTGAGGACATTCCACATTTTTTGTTTGTATGCCCCCTTTATGCTGCACCAAGAAATAGATGGTTAAAACCAGTGTGCAAGAATCTGGGGATAAGAAGATACCAAGACGCACTTAGAATCTTAAGATCAAATTGCTCCCCTTGTCTTGCAATTGCTCTAGCTAAATACTTGGGTTGGGCATGGATTATTCGCACCCGCACTTTAACTTCAATGAAATGTGATTGATGAACAGTATTATGTTCTTAGCTGGTTTTATTATCATGTGTACTAGGTATAGTGACTCTGTATTTTTAGCTGAAAAATCTTCTTTTTAAAGCATGAATTCGCCAGCATTCTGTATTTAATGTGTATTTTAAACTGATTGTAACTTAGTATAGTATTTATTCATGTTTAGATTAGGGTGAAAATGCTTTTATGACAATGCTGTCGAATAAAGCTTTGAAACTTGAACTTGTAAAGGCTGTGAGTAGGGAGTGAACAGCAAGAGCTTCCACACAATGGATGGTCGGAAGGTACCAATCAGAGAAATAATAACTTGTAGTACAGAATTTGTTATTTATGCTTTGAAATGTGGCTGCATCAAGCTGTACATCGGCCTCACTAAAAAAAAGTTGAAACTAAGAATCTTACAGCACATGAGAGCCATCAGAAACGGTGATAAGTCCTACCCAATGACTTGCCACTTTCATCAAATGCATAATCGATCATTGTTAACTTTCTCATATTGGGGCATCGAACACATCAAACCCCATCCAAGAGGTGGAAACCGAGAAAGTGAGCTGCATAAACAAGAATCCCGATTGATTCTAATGATGGGATGGGAAACACCTTGGGGCCATAATAAGGATGCGGAACCTTTTGTGCATTTATGAATATATGTATGCATATTGGTGATGATAGCATCAGTGTCTCCAAGATAACTGAAGTGTGCAAAATTAGCCTTTGTGACAAGTGTGGATACAGAAATTATGAAATTTTGGATTGTTTAAAGATATTTTTTTGCAACTGAGTAGCATTTAAGAGAACACGTGTATATATAATAGATTTAGATTTCTGGACTTCAGCAAATAGAGTACAATACCCTGCAAGGACTCTACAGATTTGTCAATGATGAGCACCCTGTTACTGTTGACCGTTTGACTAAGATGCAGGAAATATTTGGTTATAGCAGGTAGAACTTGGCACAAGCACTTTAGTTGAAAACTTTGCACTTTGTAATTAACAAGGGCAATAGGGCTCTAAGGAATAATGGAGGGCAGAGAGTGGATCAGCAATATCATGATTGCCAATGGCGAAGTATTTCCGAACAGTCATTGACATTCTCTATCAAGAGTGGGAATTAGTCATTGCACATGTCACTTCAGATGACAGCACGTGACACTTTAATCATGAATGATCATTATTAGGTTTGGCACATGTTACTTTGAATACTAGCACATGACACTTTATTTAAGAATGACCTCTAGTGAAGAAAAGATCTTTGGAGCACATCACTTCAAATAACTGCACGTGGCACTTCATTGAAAATTTACTATCAACAAAGAGGAGTAAAAAATTCCTTTTTTATTTGTGCTCTGGTCGTCTTTGGTAATATTGGGAATATTTTATACAAACAGCTGATTGGTGCTTTTCAGGATGAGAATTCTGGACTAGGGTAAAATATTATTGTTGAGATAGATAAAAAATAATGGGTGCTACGCACATTTGCACTTCAAGATGGATGACGAAATATGACAACAACTAAGAAAGTATATATTTATGTTTATCGTTACATGTTTTTATCTATCACATAATACGTATTTATTATGAATTACCTTTAAGGTTCATTATGTAGAAAGCATCTCTCTTTGTCGTGTGGCCCAAGCAGGAATATTCAGCTCCATTCAACATAAGTGCACTTGAGAATAAGAATTGCCTACCTTAGAAACAATGGATTTGTAACTTGATTTATCCTTACTTTGGTTTCATGATTATACAAAAACCAATATGACAATAGGTGCACACAATTGGAGTTAATGAGATCAGAATATATGTTATTTTAAAATGTGCATGTATAAAAATAGGAAAACTGAACAACAATGTGAAATGGAGTAAAGAAAAAGAGAAAAAGAAAAAAGAAATTGATAAAAATAAGAAATGAGAAATGAGTAAAGAGGAGGAAAAAAGAGAAAAGGGAAAATAAATATATTTCATGTGTGCTTAAATGTATTGGAATTTTTTGCACTTTGATGAACTTCATATTAATGGCGGAAATTATGTGCCTGAAGTTGCCAGAAGTAGCAAGAAATATCGCTCTAATGGTCACTTAGGGTCAAGGACACCGAAAATGGACATGTAACATGAGCAGCACAACGTCGAACCCACAGTGACCCAGTAGAAGGCAGAACGCCGAAACGCATAGGCCTTGATTTTGATTTAGAAGGAATATGAAATGTCAAACTATCTATGCCAAAAAACTAAAACAGAGAAACTGACCTGAAGAGTGGATCGGTGTTTGTATGAACGCGCCACCAGATTGGATGTTCAGTCAAAAGGTTATGAATATATATATATACTCAACTCAACAAGCTTTATTCGATTATTTTAGATAATAATAATAAAAGCAGAAATAAAAAAATATATACATTCCTTGTACAGCTATTGGCAATTAAAGATTCCCATAAAAATCTAAGAAGTACATTTGATTATAATCACATCAATATGGATTTTCTACATGTTACAACATTCTTTAAAAACACTAAGATGAATTCAACAATATAATCTTCTCCTAATAATTGTAAAAATAGGAATGCAGGGCGAAATTATCTTAATCCAATTTTCCTTAATAAGGGAGTCATGTGATCAAGGGCCGTTAGGCTTGAAATGCGTCATGGCCGAGGTGCGGGGAAAAGCACAAAAAAATATAGCACCTTCAAAATCTCTGGGTCCGCTGTCGTCTTTTGGATTCTATGTTTCGACGACTCCTGCTGCATATATATATATATATGAACACTTGCCTCTGAACCAGAAGAATATATATATATATTTTTTTTTTCACCAAAGAAACAATTATACTCGCACTCCACCAGGAAGATAGTTAATAGCAGGTTTATTTCTGTGCCATTACAGCACACAGCTTTACCGACGCGTTTCGCAGCATCCGCTGCTTGTTCACGGTTACAAACATTTGTCCCTTGTTTGTTTCTCTCTATTTATACCAGTGAATCACAATTGCCCTGTTATGAGGCATTGTGGTCCTGGTAGTTACTCTTTGCATTTTATGCATTTTATCATTTACAAAAACGTGGCGTATTTCGTTTGCTTACATCCAATATCAAGTGTAAAACATTCTGGCATTAATATCAACATAAATATCCTGTTTTCAGTGCAAAGCAGTTTTAGGGAAGCTCAAAAAGTAAAAGTGCATAGTCTCTAAGTGAGTCTAATTTATACACCACGTTACCTGCAAGTTGCAAACCAGTTCTGTTTTTAAGCATTACATTATTTGCTATAACATTATTACTGATAGCATACATATTTCTCGGGACTTAGTGCCCTACTTTCATCCCAGACTGCATCAATAACAGTTGATTGTTCTCATTTATATACTATATTATTTGCAGCAATAGACCAAACATCTTTCGTGTATATTATTTTGCACATTGCATTAACATTTTACAAATATATCTCGGGACTCAGTGCCTTGCTATTCCCAAAAAAAGCCTGCATAGTTGACTGTTGAATGTTCTTCTTATAGCCAGATTTTGTTATTATTTTTAGATTTTATTAACTTCTTAAAGGTGCACATAAAGTTCCTCATCCCCATTTAGTCCCCCAGGGATCTTAGTTTTAAATCGAATGATTAGCCTTGATTCCAGGCGACGTAAAGTCATCAGTCTGTTACCCCCTCTCTCCTTTATTGGCACTGTTACCAAGCCACTGTATGTAATGTCTTTCCATGTCTTTTTTTCTTTTTCATGGGTTAGCATATGTTTTGCCATTGCATAGCTTTGATCGTGATTCTCTATTGCACGGATATGCTCTAATATCCTTTTGTGGAGAGGGCAGATGGTACTTCCGATGTACCTTTGGCCACAGAAACATTGTAATAAATAAACCACATGTGTGGTTTTACAGGTGATTGTACTTTCCACTTTGAAGATTTTTCCATTTGGGTCCTTTATTTTGGTAAGATTTCGTTCCACTTGACAGGCCTTACATTGGCTGCATTTTGTAAAGCCATTCCGTCTTCCATCTAACCAATTTTTCGATTTTTTCTTTATTTCAAAGTGGCTGTTAACCAATTTATCCGATAATGATGGAGCTTTCCTAAATGTCAACTGTGGAAACTTTACAAGCTCCTTCCCTATATCAGGATCCTTTTGTAAAACATGCCAAAATTTTTGTAATGTTTTCCGTATTTTGTGGCTCACTTTTGTGTACGTCAATATCATTCTGATCGGTTCCTTGGCGGTTGTTTCGTTCTCTTTTCCTTTTTCTTTTTTCGGAATTAATGTTTCAAGTCTACTTTTCTCTCTTGCTCTCCTTTCACCTTGTTCAATGTCATGTTGTTTGTATCCCCTTTTCCTGAATCTAGCAGCAGTTTCTTTGAATTTTTTGTTCATTTCCTCTTGATTAGAACAATTTCTCTTCATCCTTATGAATTCACCATAAGGTATGTTCCTTTTTAGAGCTTCCGGATGAAAACTTTGGCCATGAAGTATACTATTCGTGGCAGTTGTTTTTCTGTGGACTGTTGTCTCCAATTGACCATTTTCAACATATATTTTGGTGTCCAGGAATACTATTTCACTATATATATATGTGTGTATAAAAAATGACGATGCTGTGTGCAGTTTTTCAAATGTTATTCTCTGCCGCTACCAAACCCGTTTCGACTGCCGCACAGTCTTTGTCACTGGTAAACAAAGTTGAAATCGTGGCCATGTTAAAGTGAATTACGTGAATTTTTTCTAAAACTACAACTTGAGTGATATGAACAACAGGCTCGTAGTTTCTACATGACATAGTACAATTTGTTTCAGATTTGAGCATAAAAAACATATTAAAAGAGCAGGTATTCCTACCTGCCCCTTCTCTTGTTTTTTAACGTTTAACACGGAAGCCGAGTCTCTAGATGGCTGCCAATCAGATCTGAGCACGATGACTGTCTTTCCAAAACTTCCAAGCGGATTCATACCAGATCGGAAAAAGACGCTTCTCTGGAGCAATATCTACCTTCTGACAAATTTTGTGTCATTCAGTTCAGAGGTTCAGGCTGTAGTCTATGCCAAAGCTCCTATCAAAATTAACATGGAAAACGCATGTTTTTTCACCCCTATTGAACTACTAGTTAGCGGATGAAGTCCCTTTTGCTCTTGGGGTCCTTGGGGGCCAACTACCCCAGGCATTTTTAGAATCGGGAGGGGGGCTGGGCAGCCTCCCTCCCCAGGCCGATTTTGGCCTTGGGGACCCCTTCCCCAAAGCCCAGTGTTCTTTTTTTATGGACAGCACAAAAATCCATAGGTAATGGATCGTGGGAACCTAGCCAGAAAAAGTCTTATAGACTTATCCAGACTTTGGGAATACCTATTTAGAGCATTAATAAAGTTTTAAGCTCACTACATAGGTATTTTTAATTAGCACAATCACCACTCCACCATACACTGCACCACACATAGATTCACAAATCAGTGCTCCTACGTCTTCCGCAAGTCGCAGCACGCCCCAAGCAGTAGATGCTTGGGATGGCCCCAATGATGAAGCACGTCACCTAGGGGCAACCTTGGGTGAGTGAGGGGACTCAAGAAAAGAACATTTTTCTTTTCCTTTCTAAATAGGTATACCCAAAGTCTGGATAAGCCTATAATAATTTTTCTGGCTAGGTTAACACAATCCATTACCTATGGATTTTTGTGCTGTAGTTTAAACTAAGGAGGTTGAACCTAGCCGTATACTCTTTCTCCCTCCCTTTTGAAATAGTCTTTTTTTATGTAATCAAAGGAAGGGGGAGCCACGTGGCTTTCCTACCCTGGGCCTATTATGGCCCCAGGGACCCCATCCCCGCAACCTGTCCTTTAAAATTCTTTTTTAATGTATAAATCAAGGAAGGGGGGCTGCGGGCCCCCCTCCTGGGCTGATTTTGGCCCTGGGGACACCATCCCCCAGGGCCTAGCCATAATACTGGGTGCCCTTTCACTTTGGCGACTGTGGGTGTAGCCTGAAGGCCCGCTGTCCCTGCCAGCTCCCTATATCCTGCAGGAGCTGGCATTGCTTTTGGACAGAGGGAGCTGCTAACATGCAGCACTCTCTGTCCAAAAGTAATTCTGCTCTTCTTTCGGCAAACATGAAAATGTTTCTGCTCTCACTTGCTGAAAGCGGAGCAGTCTTTTCTATGGATTGGCCCTGGAGAGTTGTGGTCCTCAGGGCCATCTACGCCCCCCCCCTCTTTCAACTATTTTGCCTTGGGGAGGTGGTTTTTCCGTGGGTCAGTGGTCCACCACAGACCCCCTTGATTATTTTGCTAGTGCCCCAGAAAGGTGGCGGTCAACGGGGCAGCGGGGAGCTGCATGGCTCCCCTGCCAATATGTTATTTTAGCCCTAGGGTGATGGTGCCCCCCCCCCCCCCCCTGGGGCTGCAGGAGAGGCTATTGGGCCTCCCTGAATTCTAAAGAATATGTTTATGTGCCCTGGAAGTAGGCGGTCCCTGTGGCAGTCCCTGGGGCAACGAGGGAGGCCATAGGGTCTCACGCGCCTTCTTTTTTAATTAAATAATGTATGTGGTCTGGGTAGTTGGCAGTCCTCTGGGCTTTAGAAAGCTCTAAGAGGGGTGTTCCACGATTGATTACCCTCCTTGATTTGCCTTCTGCCCCCGGGATTGGACCAACACGGGGCTTTAGAAAAAAGATGTCTTGTTTTTAAAATGTTGCCATGGATTTGAGGATCCACCTGCAAATTTGCAGCAATTTGGTTTTTTTAAATGCTTCTTTTAGGCCCAATGGGGTCACGCAGGGACCCCCCACCACATCTGGGGGGTCAGGGTGTTCCTACCCTGCCCCCTTTCCTTTGTCTTTTACTTTCTTTGTAAGACTTGACTTCAAGACGAGTCCCAAACTGGCTGCCAACACTTTCTGGTTGAAGTGTTGGTACCCATTCACATTTTAGTAGGATCCGCGAGTCCACTGCAAGTAATCGCGCCCACAGATATCTATATTCTTTTAAGTTAAATATCTCAAAAACTACTGAGCAGATTTACACCAAATCACAAAAAGCACACTTTCTGGACCAACATCTAGGATTCTGCCAAATTTGTAATTCCATTCAGAAGTTCAGGCTGTAGTCATGTTCAAAAAATGAAAAATCCCCATAGACATTTAAGGACCCCCCATTTTTCTCGTCCCTTGCTTGACAGATCATCCAAAAACTTTCAACATAGTAGCTGAACCAAAAAGGGGAAGTTTTGTGAAGCTTTCATGAAGATTCGTCAAGCGACCCCAAAGTTGTTGGCAGGAAAAAAAAACTGTTCCTAGGTAAGCTTTGGTCCAAAATATAACTACCTACTGGGGACCACCAGTCACATGCTTTTCCACATTACAAGTTGTAGATTAAGCTCTAGCATTTTTCAGAATGCTGTATAACCACATTTTCATGCAGTAATACCTTAATTTATAAAAAATATAAACACACAAACATAATAATTTATACATATACATATATTTAACTTCAAATTTTTAATTTTTAAACTTTTAAATTATATAAAAATAATATATATATATATATATATATATCAATAATTTCTATAATAAATTAAAACATTGAATTATTTAAATAAAGTTAAACTTACAATACAATGAATGCAACAGTAGGGAAAATGTTTGATAGCAAAATAATTAAATGTACTATTCCAACTCCAGTGAGTTTAGCAGCAGGGAAAGTGTTTGATAGCAGAGGGGTAAAACTTAATATTCCCACTCCAGTGAGTGCAACAGTAGGGAAAGTACTGGATAGGTACAATTAATTACACAATTACCATAATTAATTTCTAATTAATTAATTTAAATTAATTAACAACTAATTATTAATTCATCAATGAAAAATAAATGACTTCCCACCCTTCCCACCATTTACACCTATAAACACCACAAAACGTACCTAAAACTAATTACACAATGACCATAATTAATTACTAATTAATAATTTAAAAATAATTAACAACTTATTAATTTATCAATTAAAAATAATTTACTTCCTAACCTTCCCACCATTTACACCTATAAACACTACAACACACACCTAAAACATTATTACGCAATTACTATATTTAACTGCCAATTAATTAATTAAAAGTAATTAACAACAGATTATTGATTAATTCATAGGAAATTAATGTACACATTTAATACTATAACATATCAATTAAACAAATATTAATAAATAAAATATATTCAATACATTTAATATTATTAAATTACTTCCCACCCTATTCCCCTATTGCCACGGAACTAAAAACGCAAAATTCAGTAAATAAATGATAATAATACCTACAAATTATGTATACATTTTATAAAATTAAATTACTTACCACCCTATTCCCCTATAAACCCACAACATGCAACAGAACTAAAAACGCAAATTTCTCCCCCAAAAAATTAATTACTACTAAACTTTTAACACGTATAATAAAAATACAAACAATTCTTATACAAATAAACATACATCACATACATATAAAATATATACTAAAATACATAACATTATTAAGAAATCAATATTTGTAACAACTATATTTTTGGAAACGATATTAAACATTTCAATATTTTAAACATCGATATTTTGTCTCCCGATATTTCTGACCCACAATATTTTTACCTCGATATATGTGCAAGTCGATATTTTTGCATCAATATTCTGTCCCTGCACTCATGACACTATACCCTCCCTTTTGTTAAATAAACTGTACCAACAACAGCCACAAGACATTTCCTCAATAAGTCATTGAGGCACTTGCTGTAGTTGGCAAGATCGAGTGGTATGAGGTGGTTGATATGCTCTCTGATTTTGCACAGATGGCACATTTTCTGGTGCTTGATCTGGACTATTAGGCGGAATCGCCTCATTCATAATTGCTGGAGCTGATGAATATCGAGGTAGGTGCTTGAAGTGTGACAAGCCCAATCTGATGAACTTTCTGGGACGATGTGCCATCACCATGTATCCATTGCACTTTACAAGTCTCAGAGGATAAACAGCGAATGGAGTGTCTGTATTCTGCTTTCATTTCTGCATGACCAGGACCCAGTCACCTTCATTGAAGACTATTTCCTGAGCTCGGCGAAGCATATGTTTTCATTTTGTACCTTTGAGAACATGTCTGTGACACGAACCATATCTGCACTCAAGGATCGGTGAATTGTTCACTGCGGCAGTTTGGTTCTGATGGCTCTCCCAATTAGCAAGGTATGAGGACTCTCACCAGTTGTGGAGTGAGGTGTTGAATGATAAGCACAGAGGGCTTGACACAGGGCCTGGATCAACATAATTTCCTCCATCGATGCTAACTGAATTACCCTTTTGAGGGTGCCCGTGAATCATTCCACAACACCATTACACCATTGACTTGGTGCCACAGAGGTGTACTCTTTTGATGCTTAACATTTAGTCTGACAAGAAACTCCTTGAATTATTTGCGTTAGATTTGAGGATGGCTGGGATACACCTTATTGCTAAGTTGTCATGCAGCCTCTTCAATGACATTATCATGTTTGTTTATGATTACACCTCTACAAAAGGAAAGCATGAATGCTCATCAATGTCTACTATGAGATTATGTCCATTTCTCAAGGCCCCTAAGAAATCAACTGCAACTCTTTCCAAGTCTGTGCAGGACGGTCAGACATTTTCAATGGCTGCTACATCACTTTGGGGGAAATACAGTTGCAAAGATGGCATTCTTTTAGTTCCCGCTCAACTGGCTCGTCTAGGCACAGGATCAAACTCGGTCTCTTATTGTTCTTTTGGTGGCTACAATGCCACAATGACTTTAATGAGTTAGTTCAATTACTTGCTGTCTTAGGCGCACAGGTATGATAATTCTCTAGCCTTTCAATACAACACTTTCCCTGGTCATGGGCAGTTCATCCTGTACATGTTGGATTTATTTTTATTCAACATCACCAGCAAAAGGTCGAGCACTTTTCTTCCATGAGTGAGCTGTAATTATGTCTTTGAGGATAAGCATGTTCTTATCAACATTAGTAGCAGCAATGGATAGCTTCTGGTGTGCTGGAACTCACACTGAAGTTAATGTACTCCTCACCCAGTTTGGCTGTTGAACTCTGACGTTGTAGCGGTACCCGTGAAAAATAATCAGTAAGGTTGCTATAGTCATACTCTTTGCTATAGCCATACTCTTGCAGTCACAACTCCCACCCCTCAAAGTGAGGGGGCAGCTTGGCTTTCGGGTTTACAAAAAGAGTGAACAGCACTTGGTGGTTTGTAATAATGGTGAAAAAATTCTGAATGGAAACACGTGAAAATGTTAACAAGTCCACTCTACAGCCGGACTCTCCTTCTCCGGCTGAGAATAGGCATGCTCTGTGTCAGACAGGCTTCGACTTGTGTTTAGCCACTATGTGTCTCTGAGCATTCAGCTGACCAATATGTTGATCAAGGATTGCCCACCAGCCCCACCGGGCTCTCATCTACTGTGATCTCAGTATTTAACTCAGAGTAAAAATTGTCTGTCTTCGTTGCATTCTCAATTGAATGCTTGATTTTTTTGAAACTATGATTAAGTGCAGCAGATCGCTGGAAATGGACGTTTCATTTTGTCAAGTCCCTCAATGGGACACTCACAGTAGAAAAGTTACAAATGTATCTTGAGCAATAACTGGCCATGGCCAAGAAGGATTGTAGCGTGGTGACATTTTGAAGGGGGAGCAAGTAGCTCACAGCGCTTGCACTTTATCTGGGCCAGGAGTCTTTCCCTCATCAGAGAATATGTGCCCAAAGAGTTTAAGTTTGTTGTGAACTCACACTTCGCTGCAATCAGAGTGAGATCTGCATCAGAAAGTAACTGACATACTTGTGTAAGAGCCTTATCATGCTACTTTAGCATTGCTCCAAATACCAATATGTCATCACTATATTTAAAAAATGAGTGACAGGTTGAATTATTCGATGTATAACATTCTGCAGCTGACGACACTTCAAAACTCAACCTTTTGCATCTGAACACACCAACATGAGCCTAAAAAGTATTGATGTTCCAACAGTTCTCTTCCAACTCAAGTTGATGGTTTTGCTTGTTCAGGTCAGGACAAGAGACTTTGGCAATTCAATTGTATAATCATGTCTGCTATGTGTAGACCAGGATGTCCTTCTCTCTTGATTTCTTTGTTGACCTAGTGCATAGGTATATCAAGACAGATGCGCACGCCACCGCCACTGTCTTTTTTTTTGCTCACCACTATGGTGAAACCCATGTGTATGACTGGTGGAGTGCTCAACTATGTCATGCTTTAACAATCTTTCTAGTTCTTTCTCATTGTAAATGGCAATTGACTCAGCAGTGCCTTTGGGCAACAGGGCAAATGTCCTCAATGATATAAAGTTGCACTTTCATTGTCTTGAGCCTTCTTAGGACATGAAACAACAATGGGTACTAACCCACAATTTCATACTGAGTACGATTTGTAGTTGAGATATATTAGTCCCATGTCAACAGCAGTAGCAATACTGAGTAGGCATGCACTTGACAAAGTACCTTGAAGAACGTGAATTGGCGATTGCACTGTTATTGCTTTATGTCACACTGTTGCTGTGAATGACACCTAACTCTGCATCGGTTTAGAAGCAGCACACATATAAACCTTTGCATTTAACAGGTTGAGGAGTGGCACAGGGGGCACACAATTGAACTTTTTGATTGTCACAATGTTAATTGAAGCACAGCAGTCTATTATAAAGGTTATAGGGCAACAGTTGACCTTCATTGTAATCTTGGGACAGTGTCCAAATTAATGTGGTTGTTTTGTTTGGTTGTTTGCCTTTGTCTTTTGTTCTTCCATGCAAGCAGCCAAACCTGCATGTGCCTGTTGTTCCTTGGTCAATACCATCATTGCACATCTATCTTCTTCACTGGCGCTTGATAATGATGTTGAAGAGCCTTAGTATGAGGAACTTGATGATGATCAACTTTGTCTGGTTTCTACTTGTAACTTATATTGCTTTTTGGCCTTGGGTGTGTGTGGCAAGAATACTTCTGGAACATTCTAGCATCCACTTACCCTTCTTACTGTGACGCATTTGGTCTCTCTTTCACTTTGCACACCATTATAAAGTGTTTTTCTTTCCTGCAGCCTTCGAATGTCTCTCCTATGGCTGGACACATTTGCCTTCAAAGGGAAATGGAAATCCAAATCCAAAACACAATTTTGTTTTCTTCTGAGACATTGACTTGTGTGCATCTACCTTGTATTTGTGCTTGCCTTTCATTATCAATGCTGACTCACCCGACATTATTCCAGCTTCCATACAAGTGGCCTGTCTATCTGAATGTTCTTCTGTGCTTGCGGCCATTAGCTCTTTCTCTAAAATGAGTGTGTGTCTCAACATGCATCTTCTGAACAAGTCTGAAAGACATCCGTCGATGACTCTAAGGCGAAAGGATTCTTTATTATTGAATTTACTGAACTTGCAGTGTTTGATAAGCATGTTAAGTCTTTCAACAAGCTCGTCCTTCATTTTACCAGCTTACTGTCTCACTTGTTTGAAAATGTACCTTTCATAGTCACCATTCGGCATTGGATTGAACTTGGTACCCTCTTTGATCTGATGATGCGATATTACATCAGTCTGTGAGATTTTCTTAGGCACCTCTTTTACTCCGTCAGTCACCGGCAAGGTTCTTTAAATAGTTAATGATTTTCCTATCTACTTCTTCTAGGGCATCTATGAAGTCAATGAATGGCTCAATCCATATAGTCTCCCTGGAGCCAATATTCTGTTTCTTGGCGGTGTCAAATGCCGGGTTCAGAAACACACCTGTATTGTCATTTGTGCTCCTATCTGCAGCCATTGAATATATTCACTATTCCAATGGCAATTGGTGCGCTGGATGCCACTGTGCGGTGTGCACGTATTGGCCTCTCAACTGGGCCTGGGTCGTCACACCTGGTTCGAGGTTGTATTTTTGCACTTTTGTATATGGACATCGCTGGCTTTAGCATTTGCTTTGCATTGATAATGGCTCTGTGTTGTGATGTGGCGCAGTATCTCTTCTTTTGGCCTTACCAGTGGATTTCTGACGGGCTTTTGAAGATGTTCCTTTGTAGGGCCTTCAATATCTTCAACGGCCGTGCCTGGGCAGAAGCGGGGCTATGACTCCACATACACAAACTTCAGACTGCTTTGCATTGACTTGGGGTGTATGTGGCATGCAAAAGTAGTTTGCTGTCCCTTTGCAAACCCTCAGGGAGAGCACTCACATTTCTTTGGGACACATATCCCCTACTCGTTGCCAGATGTAGGGGCATATTATCAAGTCCCAGCGATAATTATCGCTGAGCGCGCTTAGCGCCCTTTAAATTATCGCCGGCTATCGCTGGAATATATCGCCAAGCTAGCGTTGTATTATCAACGCTTAGCGCTATGGCGATAAATATTCCAGCGATAGCGGGGTTTTCCATGGAACATCGCTGGTTTTCCAGCAATGTTCAATGGAAAACGGTGATAGCTTGATGATAAGGCCCTGAGGCCTTAGCCCTTTAATCCACCTCCCATGTTAGGTATACCTTAGTCAGGAATTTAACAGAAATGAAATTCCTGCGTTAAGGCATAGTTAACGTGATTTCAAATATGGCTACCCATCTCATTAACGATGTGATGCGAGGCGTGCTGACAACATTCGCTAAGGCAAGGAAACACGCGCCAGCGTGTCCTTGTTAATAAAGCAATAATGTTATCGCCGCTTTTCGCCGAAAACGGACGTTAAAGCGGCGATAATGTTATCGCCAGCCCTTGATAATATGCCCCGTAGAGTCCTCCCTAGCCCTGATGTATGCAAATGAATACCCCACACACGAAGGTATGCAACAGACGTCTTTATTCCTCAGCAGACTATCACACACTGCACTCTGATTACATCATAACTGTTAATAGCCACATCTTAACACCTCCCAGCAAGGTATGCAATTCCTCTGTCAAGGACCATAGAGCACATAGTCTCATTGCACTACATTACCCAGGAAGGTTCTCCCTTTCTTCCCAAAGAAAATGATGTCTGTATTACTACTAATAAGTTACAGCCAGTTCCACCACATCCAGTTCTGTGTTCTATCAGGGCTTTATAAACATTCCAAGGGATCTATAGACATCTACATATATGTGTTACTGTCAGTAGCATATGGTTATAGATGGTATATGGCATAATCGCAAATGAAGGGCTTGAAAACTAGTAAGATGATTAGTGGATAACGTGGATCTTTCAGGAGCCCTGCAAGTTACAACAGCTTTATCAGAAAGGATATGACATGAGATACAACTTAAGAGAATTTTGATATTGTAAAATTCCCCGCCACATGGTGCATGCTGTAAATCCACAATTGTATTAATAACATAATGACAGCGGTACACATTTTTCACATTATTGGCTTGGAATCGACAATTTTTATGATGTCATCCATCCATTATTCTTAGACTTTGGGTGATTTTTTTTTCAGGATAGTCTAAAACGACTGCACAGCGAGCGGTATCACATGGACTATGGTGTCATGCTATCCAGGGACAAAATCTGAGGTTTCTTCTGCCACTCTGACACAACACGACAGGGGCATAGCTGTCAATAGTCCAACAGGTGCAGTGGCACTAGGGCCAAGGGTATGAGGCCCACTTTACCCCAGTTGGTAGCTACTTTTTACTTAGAACCTGGTGGGTTGGGGCATAATTTCCTTTTTGCATTAGGACCCCTGCCACTCTAGCTACACGCTACGGTGCATGAGGAGATGGCTGAGTGTACCCCCTCAGAGGGCCTCAAGCAGTGCCTCAAATAATTATTGGAGGGTTCCCTTCAGCAGAACCACTCTGCTGCACCTGGCCAGAACACCTGGCCCTGCACCAGGGTACCACAAGCCCACCTATGCGATGGGGCAAAGACCCCCAAAGAGTCCTTCAGTTATTCACGCCCACTCCCGAAGCTCAGACCGGGTCAGAACAAGCAGAAAACCTATTAATATGTATGCATTTCGCGTCTCCCTTCATTGGTGAGTCACCAAGTTGTGCGTTCCCTAATGGGGTCATATCCGGCCACGGAGAAGGTGGCAGACTGCCTGGAATCCCGCATGCAACTGAGACTTCCTCAAAGAAGCCACGTCCTCAGAGAACCTGAGGTGACTGGAGAAGCTCCTGACATTTGCAACTCTACCGAGACTATTAGATCTGAACCAGTGCCAGGAGAGATGCGGGCAATCGTCACAAAGTGTGTTTTGTATCTTTCTTTCAAAACAGAGTTCACAGGAGAGTACAGGAACACTGAAACGGGAACTTGCCTAAGGGCCGTTGCACGACTTCAGTGTCTTATATTTCATAATGTAGGTACATCCGTTAATGGCGCACCCATAAGTCACTTCGAAAGCAGCCCTGTGGCAGTGCACTCTTTAGTTAATACTTTACCGTACAGTGTAGCTCAGCAAGGATATAGAGCAAACACGATCCGACCCAGAGCTTGAGCACTGATACAGTTTCAGAGTCACCTTTCCTTAAAATGTCATTCTCTGCCAAAATCGAAAGCGAGAATGCCTTAATTTAAGGGTCGCAGGATAGGTGAATATCTCTTCGTTTCTATATAAAATATGCGGGCCTGGATAAAAACAAGAATTTTACTTGTACATATTTTTAATGAGATTAGTAATAATTCTCTGACCCCCCATAATGATTAAATGCTGGGTTTCTTTGTTAGAATTCTGCATCTTGGCCTGTAGATCACGTAGAAGTAAGCAGCAAGCACATAACTCATGTTGCCTCCTAATAAAGTGAGCAACCCCTTTAGTTAGCATGTTGATAGAAGCAACCGACTGTCTGCAGCTGTTCCATCCCTGATTTTTTTTGCATCTTGATTGATTATGCAGCTGTTCCATTCATATTAGTTTCTTTTTCTTCTGGATTGATTATGTAGCTGTTTATTCCATGTTAGTTTTTTTGCTTCTGGATTGATTATGCAGCTGTTCCATCCATGTTGTTGTTTTTTGTAAACTTCTGGATTGATTATGCCGCTGTTCCTTCCATGTTAGTTTTTTTGCTTCTGGATTGATTATGCAGCTGTTCGTTCCATGTTAGTTTTCTCTTCTGTCCTTGTTGGATACATTTTCTATTTTGTCTGAGTTTGAGTGGCCCCCTTTCCCAAGGGACCTCAAAACATTTAAACATAATACTCCCTAATGGAAAATAGTGACCATAAATAGATCTTACAACACTGTAGTCCCAAGACAGCACCCTTCTTGCCCCCACCACAAATGTACAGTGAACTGATATGTATATGCTATTGAGGTACAATAGTTTTACCCAGGTATATAAGTAAGTATATATTACCCCATGTAAATGAAGACCAGTGACCTCAGGTAAATGGAACCTCTATGTGATATTATTTTGTGACGGTTTTGAAACTATATATAGATGACATTTGCATCAATGATTGTGAACATCTGAATAAGTGTTGCGAAAATATTGCTGTTTAGCGTTATTTGTACATAGTCACATCTTTGTTTGAATTATAATTGTAAATTGAAGATGGTTGCTGCCGACTGAAAAATGACATGGTCAAGCAAGACCCCGTTGTTGGACTTGGCCCTCCCTGCAGGGTTAGACTTGGCCCTCCCTGCAGGGTTACTCCCAAATTTTTTGGCTTCACCCTCCTGTTTTCTGAACCCGTTTTTATTGCCTTGTAGGACTCTGTGCACTTTACCACCACTAGCCAGTGCGAAAGTGCTTGTGCTCTCCCCGTAAAACAAAGTACAATTGGTTTACAACTGATTGATACATTTTACTTGCAAGTCCCTCATATTTTGGTACCATGAGTACCCAGGGCCTGTAAATTAAATGCTACTAGTGGGCAGCAGCACTCGTAAATCCCACTGAAAGCTGCCTATTAAACCATGTCTCAGGCCTGCCATTGCAACCTATATGCAGTTCTAAAGTGCCAATTCGACCTGGAAAATAAAACCTTTTTCCATGCCTAAACTTTCCTTTTCATTATATATAAGTCAGGCCCTAGAGAGCCCATGGGGCAAGACGCATTGTATTTAAAAACTAGGATATGTGTTTTTTTAAAGTTTTACATGTCCTAGTAGTGAACAATCACCAATTCATTTTTCACTACTGTTAGGTCTACCTCTTCCATAGGATACCATTGGGCTACCTTATTACATTTAATAAGTGCTAACTTTTGATTGGGTCTGATTGGGAGCAGGTCGAAATATCATGTTTGGACTCAAATTGATTGTAATTTTAAATCTTCTTTAATGGTAAAGTTGAATTTTAGATAACAATTTTGAAAATGCCCCTTCAAGAAAATTGCCATTTTCCTGACCTAACCTTTCTGACACCTAGGAGTTTCCAGGTACCTGAGCCTGTTAAATGCTTGCCCATCAAGAACGCGTATTGGGTCCAGACTATGAACAAAAGGACCTGGGTGTAACTGGGAGAGGGCCATCTACCAGGATGGAAGGGGGAAGATATGTTATGTTATGTTATCTTTATTTGTAGTGCGCACGGATACTCACGAGTGTCCCGGCACCAAGCCTGCAGGAAGGGTAAAAGAGTCTATTTAAGCAAAAAGATGTGTTTTTAATTTTTTCTTGAAGGCAGCTAGGTCTTGCAAGTTACGGAGGGCAAGAGACAGGGCATTCCATGCAACAGTGGCCAATCTTGCCAGCGGGCTGCCACCTCGCCTCTGATATTTGAATCGGGGGACCTGAACAAGGCGATAGGATGAAGAGCGCAGCTGTCTAGCTGGAACATAGAAAGAGAACCCTTTTTGTAGGTAGAGTGGACCTAGGCCATGCAGAGCTCGATGGGCCAAAACCAGTGCATTAAACTTTACCCGAGCCACCATACGTAGACAATGCAAAGATCGCAGGGGATGTCGTACGCTGCTCCTGGTGGACACACCCAAAATAAGTCTGGCTGCCACATTCTGGACCACCTGGAGCTTTTTTAGCAGATATCCCGGGATGGCTATGTAAAGAGTATTGGCATAATCAAGCTGGGATAAGATAAGTGCACATGTGACTGTTTCTCTCGCTGCTTGGAGAAGAAGAGGAAAAAACTTCTTGAGAAGGCCAAAACAGTTGCCAGCAAACTTCTTAATATGGCATGAAAAGGAGAGGCTCTCATCGAAGCACACCCCTAAATTCTTGGCCGGCTTCCCAGCAGAGGTGGGCAGGGGAAACTCTGGAGGCCACCGAGATTCTCGAAAGTTCGGCGGGAATTTCCCGTAAAGGAGAATCTCTGACGTCTCGTCATTACTTTCATTGCGCAACTGCCAACCATTTAAAAATGGAAAAGAGACAGTGGTGAACCGAGGCAACTGACTCATCACTATCTTCCCACGTAAAAATCAGCTGGGTGTCGTCAGCATAAGCCATCACCTTAGCCCCCAAACTCTCGGCCAAATAGACTAAAGGAATCATATAAATGTTAAAGGGAAGGGGACTAAGTGAGGAACCCTGGGGAACTCCCATGGTCACAGGCTGTAAAGAGGAGGAGAAAGGAGGGATCCAGATCTGCTGAGCCCACCCTTCCACCAGGATCAAAGGAGGAAGCTGGTCCCTTAAATTTTAAAGGGCGGCCTCCAGCACACTTCCAAAGAAACTTGACACCAGCCTTTTGTCACCCTAGACCTCTTGGAGCCTTGGCAGGGGAAGAAAGGGGAAGAAATGAACTTTCCAGAACCAAATGTTGATGTGGACTAGAAGTTTTCCCCACTTCAAAGGGTGACACCAGGTATAAATATTGGACGTCCTGAGCCACTAATCAGTACACTCTTGGACATACGGAAATTACTAACCCTGGGCAAAGCACTACGCTACTCTCGCGTAGTTTGTGAATTATGCGCTACTTCACACTACTCGAACTGCACGTAGCACAGTGCAAACACGCGTAGCGTAGCAGAGTGTAGCGGTCATTTTTTGCTTGCTCGTAGTCCTCAACGTCAAGTTGGCCCGCGAGCAAGCAAAATGACATCCCGGCTAGACTTTTTCCTCATTCGCGATCAGCAACATCAAGTTGCCAATCGCGAGCGTGAAAAATAAACCTACCGGCGAGATTCTCAATGCGGGGAGGTGATCCAGCGGCCTATAGAAAATATATCATAAACAACGCTACCCAACTTCATAACCTATAAACAAAATTCTATACTAGATATGGACCCATTTATAAACCTGACATATTTTGGGCCTACTGAATCAGGTGGTCAGATTAAATCTATATACACATTATCTACAAAATATATACAATTTTATACATCTGCGGAAAGAATATTGTCATTAGAATAAAACTTAACCATTTAAATGACCACCATTGGCGACGTGATCTAGCTAATAGTAACCTACACTTCTGAATAAGCAAGAACAGCTTGTTTGTCAAAAGTAAGATTTTATTTACTAAATTATGGTATATAAGTTGATAGTTTTATAAATGAATTTTATTTGCAATAAAGCAAGCATGATTGTAAAGAAATATGAGAAAATTACAATTTAAGCAAGTGAATCAAATTCAAAGTGAATATTTAAAGTTTAGCATTTCTAAAACCTAATTCCCTAACTGAGCTAAATAGATAGAAATTAAAGTAAAGTTCTTTGAGGATTCTTACGTGCTCCACGCAAAGTCCGACAGCACATCACCCTCATCGGAAAGTCAGAAAGCAGCAGCCAGCCCATCCCTAGGGGCATGACTTTTTATACCTTTCTATGCTAACTAAACTACGCAAAGGAAAGTTTTCAGAAATCTTCGACGTCCCATTGGCTGAGAGTGACAAGTGACATGTCACCCACTTTTCAAAAAGTTCCATTAAATCATGTTTCATAAAGACCATTGTCTCTTCCACGTGAAACCAGGAGCTTCCTGAGTTTGCAACAAATGTTCAAATTTGTTCTCACTACGTCCAAGCAACTTCCGCGGATGCCAAGTTAAGGCTGACAAAATGTTCACTTTCGACCTTGGCCATGTCCGACAGAATGATGACAGCACATTAGTTTTTGCTTTGTGAACGCAGCTTTGATAAACGCTTTAATTCAGAATGGGCGTCTCGTGACTTTTGCAGAATTACAAGTCAGCTCTTTTCTGCGACTCAAGTGACTAGGCCCAAAAGCAGGCAACTTATGATTTCTAGTATAAAACAAACACAAGAAAAGTATTAATGTAAGAAATAATGTAGATTCTGTATCCACCCCAGGATTTACTAATTAATTAACCCACCCAGTTAATCAAAATGTTACCTAGCCATTGCAAACAAATAAAGCAGCGTTTATATCTACCAGTCTCCGTTATTCCATGAGACTCATATGCACCTAAAATAGTAGAAATGACATCACACAGACAAGGAAAAGCAAAACAAGCACATGCTTCTTTAAGTTTGCAGCAGTTAGTAATGACAAAAACGAAAACAATAAATTATTTTATTATTTTGCACGAACAAAAAGATGCAACAATTATGCACGTTTATGAGCACACATGTTAGTCCCCCCATGTGTAAAGTTTAATCTAAGTTGTATTAGCACGACATATCACAAATCATTAATATTATTATTCAAGTTATGGAAATGTGACTTCGCGAGTTTAAACAAAATTTTGTTTTCTATCTCGCTCCATCAACTCCCTCATCTGGTGATTAACAAATCACCACACCAGCACTCAAAATTTTGATAATTTAAATTTCTAAGAAATCGATTCAAATTCATTTGTATCAGTAAACCTAAAAGTCTGTTTCTGCATAATCTTTGGAATTAGCATAACGCTCTCTATGTAACTCCTGTAATTCGATCTCCCTTTCTTCTTCTTTTCTGAGTTTATAGATTCTTTTCTTTTCTTTCAACTGTTTCTTTCTTTTATGTAACAAACAACCTATTTTAGTCAAAATAAAAATGAATACTATTATAATCAAAGGTGCCAGAATCTTGCCAAGAATTGAACTTCCGATATTATGAAACCAGTTTTTAATTGCTTGAAACCTTTTTGAAAGTTTCCCTGTAAAATCATCTTCTTCTAAAGGAATTATCTCTGAATGCATTTGTGTAATATTCTTAATATACATTTCAATATTCTTACTTTCATCAG
The DNA here is from genome assembly GCF_964261635.1 of Lissotriton helveticus. Lineage (NCBI taxonomy): Eukaryota > Metazoa > Chordata > Amphibia > Caudata > Salamandridae > Lissotriton > Lissotriton helveticus. The sequence continues at coordinate 282,366,115 of NC_136068.1, read as the reverse complement.
GTATATATGTACAACAATGTTGTACATGTAAAATGCCACAGACTCCTCCCTCTTTTGCTAGGAGTATGTCTAAAGCAAGGCGGTCTTGAATTACCATAGATCTAATTGCAATAACTTCAACATTCACTAATTGAAATCCATCAGCTGTGTCAGTTGATAATCTATCAACTATAGTGGACAATTTTCTGATTCTCCCTGCATTTAGGGTTATACCAACAAAAGGTATTACAGCTTGAAAAATATCTCCCAGAACTTCAGTAAAAGTTTCTCTTTTAACTCTATTTACATAATTATGAATTTTAAACAATCCTTCTGAATCTCTGTCAACATGAAACACTTTAGGAAAAACAATTCCCACATAACAAGTTCCATACCAGTGGTCTGGAAGGTTGTAGTAGGCTTTGTCACCACAAACAAAATAAATCCCAGGAAAGATAGGATCTTTTCCACCTTTGAATCCCCAACCTCCCATAATCTGATAAGTATCTTCACAGTTACTTGCACCTACAAAATAATTATCAAAAAGTGTATTATCTCTTCTAATGCAAAGTTTTCCACTAACTGGTTTGTCTATGTGAATTGCAATATTTTCAAGCATTTTGCCATTTAACTTTTCATCCTCTTTCTGCCAGAAGTTGGACTTAGTCTGCTTGACTAATTCATTCCTCTTATAAATTGCTCTTCTCTCCTCAACCATGTTCAAAAATTTCTTTCCTTCAGCACTTAATTTACATGTTAGATTATTCTTGTAAGCATACTCGTAAGTGAGTTCATTAGTAACAAGGAAAAATTCTCTCATTTGTTTTGCTTTCTTATGCTTATTTAAAGCATTATCAATCTTAATATTTGCAAAAATTTCATCATAATTCGAATAATAATATTCTAAACGTCCAGTTTGATAAAATAAACTAGTTAATACACTACATGTTACAGCATAAGTGAGAGGAAGCATATTATATGTTACTCCCTCAGAAACAGAAGCAGGTAACTTAACGCAGACATAGCAGTCTTTTGCATCCATTACCTTAACATATTCACTCAATAGCTTTGTGAATGTATTACTTGAAAAATCACCAATTGATTTATCTTGATGAATGTTAGGCTGATGGTCAATAACTTTTGCAGACGCACTATGTTTAGTTTGGCTAACCAGAGCTTTGCTTGTTATGTTAACTTTGTGTAATTCTCTATTCATCTCCAAAGGGATAATTACAGCTAGAACCAACCAGAGCAGAACCAAAATGAGCAGACACACCAGAGTCATCTTACAGCATCTTTTAAAAACAGAACACTTTGAAGTGCTCTCCTTAACATAAGGCATTCTTGTTTAGTTTTAGCCTCAAAAAATAAAAATAAATTTTAAAATTCTAAATTTATATTTACACCCCCCTTTTAAAATATATTTTTTTTTTTTTTTTTTTTAAAACCCTAAACAAGATTTCTTCGACCTTATGTCATACATAAGTTTTCTTCAACTAAACAGTTTTTCTTCGACCTTGTGTCAACTAACAAATTTTCTTCAGCCTTTTGCCAATTTAATATTTCTGTACTTCAATCATTGTCACTAATTTCTTGGATTTCGTTTTCTTCTTCACTACTATCATATATGTCAATAACAGGTGGAATTACTAAGTAAGTCCACTCAGGAGACTTGTATTTTTGATTTGGTCTTATTATTCTCTTCCCTTTTCTTGATATCACTTCAATTTTCCTTCCAACTCCAACTTCTTTTCCAGGACTCTTTTGACTACTGATTTCTTCAACTTGTTCTTTTGGCTTTTTGATCAATCTGACTCTCAATCTTCCACCTGGCCAGTAGTCTGCTTTTCTCACGTACTTCTTCTTTGGTTCAGAATTATTTGATTCTGACTTCCAAGTCCTTTTCTTTCTGTTTTCACTTTCACCTTCCACGTCACTTTCTTCAGTTTCGTAGTCTGAAATCTCAATTGACTCAGGAACTTCTCTATTCGGCAATTTCACTCCTTCAGGAACTTCACTTTGTCTTCCATCACTGGTACTCGGTAATTCGTTCTCCTCCTCTTCCTCAATTACCTCCAACTTCCCAGATTTCGGATTTTTGTTCCTTACTTCAGAGTTTGTTCTCTGCCTTTCGATACTCTCCTGGTCTGAAACTTCTTTTTGTTCAGCTTCTTTGTCTTCAATGGAGACAACCGAATCCTCAGTTATCTTTCCTTTTAACAGATTCTCTTCACCTTCAGAATCTATTTCAATTATTTCCAAGTCTTTTCTTGTCAAATTTCCATTCACTGGCACAGTTTCCAGATGTCGACTTTCTTGTCGATCTTCAGAATCTGGAATTATTTCACCTTCTCTTTCGCCTTCTGCTTCAGAATCAGAATCATCTGTGGTATCACTTTCAACGTCAGAACTCTCAGGAGTTGGTACTGGAATAGTATGACTAGGATGAATCCAACGTTTCAATCCTCTGCACTTTACAGCATTAGTAGTGATCAAGATTATCTGCCTAGGTTTCTGCCATCTAGGAGCTAGACAATTCCTTCTCCGATGTACTTTCGTTCTGACCCAATCGCCAGGTCTCAGATCATGTGTCAAAACCTTTTCATTTGATTGAGCTTCAGTTCCCACCTGATTAGACACAGAAGTTACCATATCAGATAACCTTTTACAGTAATCCAAAATTGCACTATCATTTATGCTCAACAGTTTACCTACAGGTACAAAAGCTTGCCTCATAACTCTTCCCATTAAAATTTCATGAGGACTCAAACCTGTCTTTTTATCTGGTGTACTTCTTAATGACATCAAAACAAGTGGAAGAGCATCAGTCCACTTTATACCTGTTTCAAGACACATTTTTCCAATTCTGTTTTTAATTGTTCCATTTATTTGTTCAACTACTCCTGATGCCTCTGGTCTGTATGCACAGTGTATTTTCTGCTCAATGCTCAAAGCTTCGCAAATTAACTTCATCAGTTTGTTATCAAAATGGCTTCCTCCATCACTCTCAATAGTGACTGGAAAACCGTACCTTGGGATGATTTCTCTGAGCATTAGTTTTGCCACTGTAATTGAATCACAATGTCGTGTAGGGAAAGCCTCTACCCATCTTGAAAATAAGCACACAATTACAAGCACATATTTCAAACAATTGTGTAAGGGCATTTCAATGAAATCCATTTGTAACCTGGTAAAGGGACCACCTTCTCGACCAATTATTCCTGTCCCCACCACTGATTTTCTGTTTGGGTTCATTTGTTGGCATGACAAACACCTTTGACAAAAAGATTCAGCAATAGTTCTAAACTTGGTATTGAACCATGTTTCTCTGAAAAGTCTAACCATAGAATCTCTTCCTAGATGTGCTGGACCATGATATAATCTGGCCATGTCAGCAATTAAACAATTTGGTAAGACTACTCTGCCATCTTTGTAAACCCACACTCCATCTTCTTCACGTGGTCTACAATCTGATCTTAACCATAAGTCTTTTTCTTCATCTTCTGCTTCATCTTGTAAATCTCTAATCTCGTGCCATGTTTCTACAACAGTTGTTAGCATTAATGAATTTGAATCAGTTTCTTTACTCCTCTCCCGATTATATGAATAATTTTTCCTTGCGCAGTATTTAGCTGTTTCATCTGCGAAGGCATTTCCCTTGGAAATATAATCAGTTCCTCTAGTGTGCGCTGCACACTTAACAATGGCGATTTCTTTTGGCAATTGTATTGCTTCAATTAATCTCCTAATGAAAACTGCATTTTTAATTGGTGATCCTGTTGATGTCATGTATCCTCTCTGTGACCAGAGTTGTCCATAATCATGCACAACTCCGTACCCATACTGACTATCAGTAATGATGGTAACTCTTATATCCTTTGATATTTCACATGCACGAATTAAAGCAATTAATTCAGCCACTTGTGCTGAACGAACTCCTTCAAGACATGATGCTTCTTCAACATCTACGACTGTACAAACTGAATATGAAGCTTTCAAGACACCTCCTTCGGATCTTAAGCATGACCCATCTACAAAGTAGACAAAATCCGATTCAGACAAAGGTCTGTCTTTGATGTCTTTTCTTGGTTTAGTGCAGAATTCCATGACATCTAAACATTCATGTTCTGTTTCAATGTCATCAACAATTTCAGAATCAGGCAGTAATGTAGAAGGATTCAGATTTAAACATCTTGAAATCGAAACATTATCTGCTCCCAGTATGATTTTCTCATACTTTGTCAATCTGCTACTTGTTAGATGTTGAGTCTTACCTCTTGTCAGTAATATTTCAACTGAATGAGGCACAAAAACTTTCACAGGAAATCCCATAATGATCCCCTCACTTTGTTCGAGGCTGATACTTGTAGCTGCAACTGCTTTCAAACAACCTGGTAATGCTTTAGCAATTGGATCAAGAACTGCAGAGAAGTATGCAATAGGTTTCTTTAAATTTCCATGTCTCTGAATTAACACAGATAATGCACATCCTTCTCTCTCACTGCAATACAGTTCGAAATCTTTCTCATAATTTGGCATACCTAAAGCAGGAGCTTGGCATAAGCTCTTTTTCAGGTTCTCAAAAGAATCCATCTCAGCATCATTGAGAATAATTGGATCTTTTACATCTGACTTTGTCAGTCTTTGTAGTGGTTTTGCAATTACTGAAAATCCACTTATCCATTGTCGACAGTAACCAACCATTCCCAAGAACATTCTGACCTGTCTTTGTGTTCTTGGTGGTAACATTGCTTGAATCATTTTTATTCTCTCTATTGTTACTTGTCTTTTTCCCTTTGCAATTCTGTGACCAAGATATTTTACTTCTTGTTTGCAAAACTGTAGTTTTGCTGGGGACACTTTATGTCCTTCTTCTGCAAGGCGATTTAACAGAATTATTGTGTCTGTTACACAATTTTCTCTTGTCTTTGCAGCTATTAACAAATCATCAATATACTGCACTAGCGTAGACCTACCAGGTAAGTCTAGATCTTCTAATGATCTTTTTAACAGTTCGTTAAAAATTGAAGGACTTTCTGTATAGCCCTGAGGGATTCTTGACCATCCGAGGGTCTTACCTTGGAATCTGAAAGCAAAGATTTCATAACTGTCTGGATGTAAGGGAACAGTAAAGAATGCATTGCAAAGGTCAATGACTGTATACCATTCAGCATCATGTGGAATCTGAAATAGAATTACTGCTGGATTTGGAACCACAGGACAACATGGAACAACAATTTGATTAACCTTTCTCAAATCTTGTACGATTCTAAATGTTCCGTTAGACTTTTTAACTCCCATAATTGGTGAATTACAAGAGCTACTTTCCATTTCTTTTAATACACCTTGCTTGATTAATTTTTCAATTATAGGTATAATACCTTCAATTGTTTCTGTTTTCATTTTATATTGTGGAGTGTTTGGAAATTCTATTCCCTGTTTCAATGTAATTTTTACTGGATCTACGTTTTTCATCAGACCCATCTCATTTCCAGTAAAATCCCATATTTCAGATTTCACTGTTTCTTTGAGTTCTTCAGGTAAATCCTTTTCTTCAAATGCAGGAAACAATTTTGTTTCTTCTGCTTCTATCATCATCATTGTCATTCTGTATAAACCATCTTCCTCCATTGTTTGTAACTCAACTCCATCAGGAGAACAATATATTCTACAATTCATTTTACATAGGATGTCTCTGCCCAATAGATTTACTGGACTACTATTACAAACCACAAATCTGTGTTTATCTCTGTAGTTTCCAATTTCAACTGGTACTGGATCAGTTAAGTCAGTTTTAATTTGTTGATTACTTACTCCGACAACTTGGATGGTATCCCCAGAGAGAGGTAGGTTTTCAATTTCCACTGATCTAACAGTAGAACGGGTAGCACCAGTGTCCACTAGAAAAGTGATGTCTACATCATTAACTTTCCCGTTTACAAAAGGACCAGACTGGTCAACCTCAAGAGTGGCTCCAACAACACACTCTTCCTCCTCTCTCGGGCACCGTCAACAATAATCATCAGAATCACTGTCTTGACTTTCTGCTAATAAAAATTGTTGTGAAGCATTTTGCATTTGAACCCTTTGCTGCTTTTGCTGTTTTTGTGGTTTTATTACCTGTTCACTTCCCTGAAATCCCACGTTTGGATTATATTTTTGAACTCCCCCACAATTCGGAAAAGGTGGTTGTGGCAATTGGTCTTGACGATTATTCACCTGTTGTTGTTGCTGTTGCTGTAACTGTCGCTGAATATTAAATTCGTTTAACCCCTGTTGCATCTGTAGCTGTCGCTGCAGGTCAACACCATTCTGCATCTGTGGATTCAATAAGGGATTCTTTAAGTTTTTAGGAGGATGAGGACACTCGTCTCTCCAATGTCCAATTTCGCCACAATTAAAACAAGGTAATCTTTGTTTCAACTCCTCAATCTTTGGGCTAAATTTCTTTGGGAAATTATTACCTTTAAACTTTCCTTGTATTTGGTTTGTATTTCCAGTTTGAACAAAATTAGTGTTCTTATTACCCATGCTGGCAATCTGTTGCTCAGCCACCTTTACCTGAGCCCACATGGCTTTCTCCTTCAGCTTCTTCTGTTTTACTTCTATTTCATCGCTACAATACTTTGCTTTTCTTAGAATATCATCTACAGATAGTGATTGCCATCCGACAATACTATTTCTGATCATTTCTCCAATTTCAGGTTTTAATCCATAAACAAATCTATAGACAAAAAGGCTCATGTCTTTTTCATCTAATTTTTCATAACCACTGTATTGTTTAAAGATTAACAGTAGTCTTTCATAAAAAGAATGGACTGATTCTTTTGTTTCCTGTTCTGTCCTTTCTATTTTAACCCAGTCGACTTCTTTGGGTGGAATTTTGTTTTTCATCCAAACAATTACTTTTTCATAAAAATCCATTACAAGTGGATTTGGAGCACCTGTTTCTTTAATTCGCTCAGGTTCTGTTTTTGGCCAACTAATCGATATTTTGCATTCTGTCCAAAGATCAGATGGAACGACAATGTCAAAAAATCCATCTAAATCAATCCACAGAACTTTTGACACTTTGATAAATCTATCGACTTGCCTGTACCACTCAACTGGTTTTTCCCTCAATTTTGGAAAGTCATTTGTAAATAACAGAATGTCCTGTCTCGACCAAGGGACATGAACATATCCTCCACCTGCAATTTCTCTCATTGGAAATTGTTTTGACAATTTTTCCAATCTTTCATCTTCCTTCTTTTTCGTCCATTTTACTCTCCATTTGTTCAGTTCTCCTAGCTTTTTGATATAGACAATCAAATCTTTAATGTGAACTATTCTTCCCATTGAGTTTAAACTCTCGATGTCACTTTCTGAAAAGTCTAATCTGTAATGTTTCGCAAAATTCTTTTGTTTACTCACATCGATTTCAAGTTCTGCTGCTAGATCCTCTAGTTGATCATATTTGTTTTTCGTTTTCCACTGAATGCTTTTGCAAATGAACAGTAGTTCATCATCTCGATAGTAATTTAAACTATCTGGACCAATTGTTCCAATTATTAATTCTTCGATATTCGCTTTTAATTTGGCCACATCAAGTTTTGGTGTGGTTACCCTGACTTCAGGACTCCCTATATCTGATATAGCACCCATTGGTGTTTTTGGAGATAAATCCTCATTAAAGGTTAAATCAGGCATTCTCGATTTAGAAGTGTTTATTTCAGATAAATCTGAATAAAATTTTTCAGCAGCCTTTTGAATTTCTGTATTTAAAGGAATAGTTAATCCAGTTTTGTTTGTTTCCTTTTGATTAAATACGGGCTGAACAGGACCAATTGTTACTGGAACTGTCACAGCTTCCATGCCTTTTGTCATTCTTTTTATTAATTCTTCTTTAGATCTTATATATTCATTATAATCAACATCTTCAACATTTCTTTCCTCTCTTGAATAATCTTTTGGAGGTTCTCTTGCTCTTGGAGCCATTGTAAAATGTCTACCTTCATTTCGAGCATTCTCGAATTCTGGTCTTCTAGGAGTTTCAATAATTTCACAATTATTTGGATAAAGTTTAGGAGCTTCATTAATTGGAGGTGCACTCGGTGAAGTTTCAGTAGAAACCACCGGAGTAGACCATGATCTAGGAGGTCTCAAAGGCTGATTCTTTCTAGCAGTTGTATATATTTCTTCCATAACTGCATCCTCAGATTCACTTTCCATAGATTTCCCTGTAGGAGTACCCATTACCATTTCATGAATTAAATACAATCCTTCACTCATGTTTCCCTGTCTCCACATTCGCAATCTATCTTCATGAGTTTCTCTTTTCCAAGGTGGATTTTTAGAAGGTCTTTTAATTCCACTAGCTTCTCTTTGCAACTGATACATCTCGTCTTCCCACTCAACTAAAGCTTCAAATTGAGTTGGTCTCGGTTTCGGAACAAGAGCATTCATTTTCTCTCGTAAATTTCTTAAGACTTTTACATTAAATGAACCATCATCAGGCCACGTTAAAACACCGTCGTTTTTAGTATAGCGTTTCCAACTATCGAACCATAAGACAGTATGATATCCATATTCACCTTCCATATACGCTGCAGGTGTTTTATACTTATGAAGTAGTTTACCACCTCGCGTTTCGATTTTCTTGTCAGGTGAAAATAAATTCTTAAACTTCTGAAATAATGTTGGCTTTTTCTCAACATGTTTAAAATGATAACTCATTTTTAGGAGTTAAATCTAATTCACAAAATCGTTCGTAAAATATTTCCGGGATGTTCCGTAAAACAACCAATCCGTGCGCGAAACACACCAACAAGCCAATGACAGTTGAGCTACGTCACTTTTCTGCTCAACCAATAAATTTAGAGTTTTTCTGAAGGACCAATCAGCTCACAGGCCGTCAGAGACTCAAGAGCCAATCAGAATATAGCTTGTGACGTAGGTCACCCAATCCCAGCGCGGCTCTGTGACGTACACAGCAGCTGCGGTTTCTCGTTTCTCACTCCTGGCGCTTACCCCTCCTTCACAAAATCTTTTCACAGCGCCATTTTAAGAACACTTTTTAGTGTAAATTAATTCTTAACAATGACTATAAAGACAACATCTGTTCGTTTCAATATTTAGGATAGTTTACATACATTCAAGTATCCACACTTCGGAATAGACGGCGCTATTCACACTAAGGATAATATTCAATTGTCAGTAGAGTAACTTTACCCCACCCTTCTAACACGTATAATTATGAACTCGCTTTGCTCTGAACCCACCGCGAAGTGAAAGTTCTAAGAGTTCCACTTGAACATAAAATACAATTCAAACTCGCACTTTCACACTGAAATTTCCCTAATTTCAAACACACATGAAATCCGTACAGGACTCTCACCTGTTTATAGAGATCATGCACCGTTAGCAAAATAACGACGTTATCCGTACAGGGCTCTCACCTGTTTATAGATATGAAACATGTACCCGTACAGGACTCTAACCTGTTTATAGATAATCATGCACCGACGCTAATTTACCCTTCACTCAAGCTCGGATATAACTAATACTCTCATCACAGTGAGTTTTATGGAAGGCGCTTTGTCCCTATTCTCATGCTGCTCTAATTTCTTAGAAAACCCTCACTATACAAGATTCAGACCTAGCCCTAAAACTGTGCTGCTCGGCGACAACACTATGGTACACGGCGATACCTCTTGTGATACTCGGCGATATCACTACAAACAGAACAGATGGCTTGCGTGACTAATTTCTCGCCACACAATCTATACCGGTATAGCTTACAGATAGCACGAAAAACGAACTCAACATGTGTTAAAACATCGATCCTATTTCCATACCATAATACTTTAGTAACCCTTAGCAACCAACATATTACCTTGGTTACTCTTAGCAACCATCAATTTCTGCTACCAGAGAATTGATCCAGCGGCCTATAGAAAATATATCATAAACAACGCTACCCAACTTCATAACCTATAAACAAAATTCTATACTAGATATGGACCCATTTATAAACCTGACATATTTTGGGCCTACTGAATCAGGTGGTCAGATTAAATCTATATACACATTATCTACAAAATATATACAATTTTATACATCTGCGGAAAGAATATTGTCATTAGAATAAAACTTAACCATTTAAATGACCACCATTGGCGACGTGATCTAGCTAATAGTAACCTACACTTCTGAATAAGCAAGACCAGCTTGTTTGTCAAAAGTAAGATTTTATTTACTAAATGATGGTATATAAGTTGATAGTTTTATAAATGAATTTTATTTGCAATAAAGCAAGCATGATTGTAAAGAAATATGAGAAAATTACAATTTAAGCAAGTGAATCAAATTCAAAGTGAATATTTAAAGTTTAGCATTTCTAAAATCTAATTCCCTAACTGAGCTAAATAGATAGAAATTAAAGTAAAGTTCTTTGAGGATTCTTACGTGCTCCACGCAAAGTCCGACAGCACATCACCCTCACCGGAAAGTCAGAAAGCAGCAGCCAGCCCATCCCTAGGGGCATGACTTTTTATACCTTTCTATGCTAACTAAACTACGCAAAGGAAAGTTTTCAGAAATCTTCGACGTCCCATTGGCTGAGAGTGACAAGTGACATGTCACCCACTTTTCAAAAAGTTCCATTAAATCATGTTTCATAAAGACCATTGTCTCTTCCACGTGAAACCAGGAGCTTCCTGAGTTTGCAACAAATGTTCAAATTTGTTCTCACTACGTCCAAGCAACTTCCGCGGATGCCAAGTTAAGGCTGACAAAATGTTCACTTTCGACCTTGGCCATGTCCGACAGAATGATGACAGCACATTAGTTTTTGCTTTGTGAACGCAGCTTTGATAAACGCTTTAATTCAGAATGGGCGTCTCGTGACTTTTGCAGAATTACAAGTCAGCTCTTTTCTGCGACTCAAGTGACTAGGCCCAAAAGCAGGCAACTTATGATTTCTAGTATAAAACAAACACAAGAAAAGTATTAATGTAAGAAATAATGTAGATTCTGTATCCACCCCAGGATTTACTAATTAATTAACCCACCCAGTTAATCAAAATGTTACCTAGCCATTGCAAACAAATAAAGCAGCGTTTATATCTACCAGTCTCCGTTATTCCATGAGACTCATATGCACCTAAAATAGTAGAAATGACATCACACAGACAAGGAAAAGCAAAACAAGCACATGCTTCTTTAAGTTTGCAGCAGTTAGTAATGACAAAAACGAAAACAATAAATTATTTTATTATTTTGCACGAACAAAAAGATGCAACAATTATGCACGTTTATGAGCACACATGTTAGTCCCCCCATGTGTAAAGTTTAATCTAAGTTGTATTAGCACGACATATCACAAATCATTAATATTATTATTCAAGTTATGGAAATGTGACTTCGCGAGTTTAAACAAAATTTTGTTTTCTATCTCGCTCCATCAGAGGTCAGATTTCTGAATGCGAGTGGTCGAGTATGCTCGCGACCGCTCGCAATGAGAAACTACCAGTCCGCGCTGAGAAATTGCAGCTTGAAAAATCTACTCGAGTGGCAGTAAAAGATAGCTTAACTGTGCAAGATGCAGTTTTCAAAGGTTGCGCAGTGTGGACAAGCATCCAGCACTGTGCAATCATCGCGAACAGGGTACTACGCAGTTCGCGTAGTGCTACGTGTAGCTCGCGTAGTGCGAAGTGCACTTCACATAGCTATGCATAGCGCTACTTCGCGAACTACGGCCAGGGTTAGATATTACATAAGAAGGACTGAGTACCTTATTTCCCAGTGGCATGCCCAACTACTTCCAGCCTGCTTTGTTCTCCAGAGGACTGCTGGGCAGCTTGAGGCCTGCCTTGTTCTTCATTGGACCACCTTGCTCCTTGATGCCTGCCCTGCTGTCTGAGAAGGAAGCCTAGACCTGCTCCCTTCATCCAAAACTAACATGAGTGACTCCAAAGGTGAGTTAGCTGACCTCCTGTTCTGAACTACAGGGACACAACAATTTCCATATGCCTCCCTGCAACTGCCCAGCTGACCTGCTTCAGCTGGCCCTGCCTGGTCCTGCAACTGGGCCTGCTTGAGCCCTTCTCACCTCTGCAAGAGTGAGTTCTTGATTCGCAAGAGGCACTTCCCCAGGTCCCGGACCATTGGGTGGCATCAGTTGAGCTCCTCCTGTGAAATCCTGAAGTTTTGAACTCAGCTCGCCCGACTAACTTTTTCAGCGGGACTAGCCTGGTACCTGTGTCGGGCATGCCATCCATCACTTTTGGCCTAAGCTTGCGACTTCTCCCGGGTCTAGCAAGACCATATACCCCATAGCTTCTTGGTGCTATTTTTACTTAAACATTTAAAATTGTATATCTCTGGTTCCACTGATTGGATATTTGTTGTTATAACATTTGACTCTAATTTCTTTGTTGATGTGATGGCAGCAAATCATAATATATCTGTTGATCTGATAGATCTGCAGATCCACCGCACAATATATACATATATTTTGACTTCAATGTCTCTAAAACTACTGAATAGATTTACACCAAATCACAAAAGAATAAGTATATATGGTGTGCCACTTCCTTACTTTTCTAATTTTGAGCCATGTCGTTTTGGAAACTGTTTAAAAGAAATTTAATGGTTGCGGTTGGCGTTACCTGTCACCAACACCGTAAGAAGGGGAGCTGCTAAGTACAGCAGTCCTTCGAAGTATGTCATATATATATATACAAACTCTTAAAATACCTTTTGCTAGAATTCCAAATGTTATTGCATCAATGCCTCTGTTGTATAGTGTTTAAACCTTCATGCCACCTGATTTATACTAATCCTGAATTACCCTTCTGGAGAGTCAGGGAAGTCACTTTTACACCACAAATCGAATGCCTCTCATTCTAGGCTGAAGGGGCCCACTCACGGTCTCGTCTCTGATATTGTCTGACTGGTCTCACCAACTAAAGAAGTCTGACCATTGTTCAGATGCAGGTTTGATAAACCTTTTATTGCCATTTCTGTGGTCACAAAATCAAAAGGGGGGAGGAAGAGTACTGATCCATTCAGTCTCCTAGTGGTTACTCAAATAATCATGGGGGAAGGATCACTGGTCCTGCATAACCAAGGTTTGCAGGTCGATGTGTGGTGTCCCTCAAAATAAATGACCCTCATGCACGTGTAGGTAAACTTTTCGTAACGGTATATGTTGTCTCCCCGCTTTGATACACACGTGTGTGCATAATCCTTGGGTCAGTATTCATGCAACCTCCACCTGGAGGTATTAACCATTGGTTAAAACAGTAGTGATCGTAAATGAGGGATGGTGTGTGATAGGGAAAGGGGGTTAAAATACCCGGACAGCCAGATAGGACTTTATTGTGTCTGGATTCGGGTAGCCCAAATGGAGGTAAAATGCTGTTGTGCAGCTATGGAATTGGTTATGAAATTCAAGCGCACTGTAAGGGTGATTGTTAAAATAAGGTCGACATGTTTCAGCTCCGGTTGCCTCTATAGGTCAGTGAGCTTTCTTCAGGACCAGTGCAAATGGTGAAGTGGTGAAAGACAAACAATAGAAATAGGTAAATTTGTGACCTGTTTCTTCAGTTGGAGTGAGGTCGCATTGTACCTGTTGGAAGAATTAACAAACACACATATAGGGATAGGGGAGGTTGGGAGACACACATTTTTGTACAATTTGTACTTAAATCAAAACCAAGCGGATTTTGAAAACGAGTAAAACAACAAAAAAATGGCAATACTTTACATTTAACCACGCTCACATGGGGTGTCAACTCTCTCATCCTCATGCTTCTGTGGTGATATCATGCTTGGGGGGAGAAATATATCTTTTTCTGGTAACTATGTATACTCGAGATATAGTAAATATCCATGACCCTTAGACTGTAGTTCTATAATGGTGATGCATTAGGTGTTTGGCAATGTGGTACATGCATTTCGGTGGTCAATTCAGTTGGTGAGGGTGGTGGGGCTATTCTCGGTGAAATTAGCACTCATCCGGTGACCACATATGATTGCGAAACCAAGTGCTCACTAGTAGATTGTTGTAATTGTTTTTAGCGATTTTGGTGTGATCCATATTGGTTCTAGAAAAGAACGGTAACGTGATAGGGCGACTGTTTGTTTCGGATAGGTCCTAGTGATAATTAGCATTGTTTAGAAGGGCGTGTTGTTTTGAACGCTAACACGTGGAAACATTGACATACCTCACGGAGAGTTAGGTTTAACTTCTTCGGGCAGGAGGCGAATGGAAAAAGGAGCCTTTCTACAAAAGGGGGGGGAGGAGGAGAGGAAGGGAGAGGAGTGGTTAGAGGTGCGAAATACTTGCGATTATGTTGTGCTGCATACTCGGCGACACTCAAAGACGCTACCTTCGGCTTTCTCTCTTCACCCAGAGCATGTGCTGTCACTGCCTGCGCTGACCCGGATATGCTCCGGGTTTGTTTCCGTGGCTATTTGAGTAACATTCATGAACAGCGAGAAGTTACTTACGCTGTGTCGAGTGCAATGTAAACACTACTTTCTTATATTTTCTTTAGTTAATGGTGAAGGGAAAATAATATGGTGAAGTGAATTTAATATGGAATTTGATTTAAGTAAAACATTGATGAATTAGGGTAATGTTTTTTTTAAAAAAGGGATGTTAAATGAAGTGGTTCAATGTTAGGTGTAGGTTTTTTCCATTGATCGTAAAAAGAGATAGGTGCAGAGGGCTTAGCCAAAAAATTGTATATTAGTTCACTCATGTATTTAATTAATTAATGTCTAACTGTGAGTCTCACAAAGGTCATGGATGTTGTATAAGGGTAATCAATTATCTATTGAGGCTCAGCCAGGGTATATTGTCATTTAGACCTGCGGTGTCGGTTTTAAGTCTATGGATCCAACGTTGTTCTTTTTCAAAAAGAATTTTTTCAGCATTTCTGTCCTTAATATCCAAGGTCTCCAGGATGACCCATTGGAGGTCTGCAGGGGTGTGGTTCATTTCCAGATAGTGGCTTGACATTTTTGTAGTGATCTTCTTACAGTTGATATTGCTGCGATGCTCGCATAGTCTCTGCTTAGCTTTTCTACATGTCATGCCTATATATCGCATTTGGCACGGGCATGTTATCATGTAGATTATGTGACTAGTATTGCAGTTAGTATGTCTTTTTATTATCCATTTCAAATTTGGAAGCAGTTGAAGTTCTTTTGTTGGTTTTGTGAGACTGCAAACTGAACAGGAACCGCAGGGAAAGTGTCCCATTACTGGTGGGTGATTCCACAGGCCAGTCTGTGCTTTTTGTTTTTTAGGAGGAGGTCTGGTGTGGACCAGGAGGTCTTTCAAATTGCGGCTCCGTCTGTTCGCAAACCTTGGTTTTGGCCAGGTAAGTGTATTGGATGTAAGGATTCTCCAATTCTTGTTAATGATCTTCTTAATTTGATTGGTTGCTGGGCTATAGGTGGTAACGCAGGTAATGACATCTTCTTGTGTCTGTTTTTGTGACGTTTCCGTAGGGCTTCTCTTGATTGATTGCGTTCCCGCTTTTTACATTTGTTGATCACTTTTCTCGGGTATTCACGGATTGTCAATTTTTCACATAGGTCGTTTGCCTGTTTTTTATAATCCGAAGTTTTGCTACAGTTCCTCCTCAATCTGAGGAACTGGCTGTATGGGAGATTTTCCCTCAAGGGGCGTGGGTGGAAACTTTTGAAGAAGAGGAGACTGTTTTTAGCAGTTGGTTTGAAAAAGGTTCTGGTATGGAGGGTATTGTTCTCTGCAAAAATGGTGATGTCCAAGAAATCCAGATTATCACTGTTGGCAGTGTATGTGAATTTCAGACATTCATCTCGGGAGTTTATCCAGGAATGAAATTCTTTCAGGCTTGTAGTGTCTCCGTCCCATATTAGCAAAATGTCATTGATGTACCTTTTCCAAAAAAGGATCTTACTCTGGTACGGATTGTTCTCATGTTGGATATAGGTACTTTCAAAAGTACTGATATAAAGTCCAGCCACACTGGGGGCAAATGTGCTGCCCATCGATGTTCCCTTGCATTGTAGATAGAGTGTGTCTTTATACTGGAAGTAATTCTCCATTAGGGCTAGTCTGCAGCACTCTAATACAAAATGTCGGGGATTCTTATATGGCCAGTCTCTGTTGAATAAGATGGTTTCCAATGTGTCCAGAGTCTTCTGCTGAGGCAGGCTAGTATACAGACTCTCGACGTCGAGACCTACTAGCAGCATTGTGTCTCGTGAGTATTCAATGTCCTTTAGTTTGTTCAGGAGGTCTCGGGTGTCCATTAGGTATGTAGGTGTCTTTTGAACCAAAGGTCTTAGATATTGGTCTGCAAATTGCGAAAGTGGTTCGAGGACTGAGTGTATCCCTGAGACAATCGGTCTTCCAGGGGGTGGTGTTATCCCTTTGTGGGTTTTGGGGAGAGAGTAGAAGTAGGGGGTCTTTGGGGATCTTGTTTCTAAATAGTCTGCCTCCTTTTTGGATACCCAGCCGTTGGTTTCTGCTTCTTCTACCATCATAGCTATGCTCCTTTGTAGTCCTACAGTTGGGTCTGTAGTCAGTACTTTGTAGAATATTGTGTCCGCCAGGAGATCCATGCATTGTTTGTCATAACCAGCTGCTGTTAGTAGGACAATGCCCCCGCCTTTGTCGGCAGGTTTTATGATCGTTTCACTGTCATTTTTTAGTTCAGTGAGGGCCTGCTGTTCCGCTCTTGTTATGTTGTGGAATGGTTTTTGTGATTGTTGACTCAGCAGATCTACTTCCTTCATAAGGGCCTGTTCGAAGGTGGAAATTTCGATAGCTACTTGGGAGTTGAGGGGACAAAAGGTGGATTTATTCCTCAGTGAGGTGTCTCCCTTTGGAACTTGTGGTTGCTGGTCTTTGAAAAAAGCTTTTAGCTTTAATGTCCGGCAAAACTCCGCGAGTTCACACTTTGTTTTGAAAAGGTCAAATTTTGGGGTGGGAACATATCCTAGGCCTTTGTTCAATACATTTTCTTGGTCAATAGTGAGGGTCTTATTGGTGAGGTTTACAATTAAGTTGTTGTGCCCGACCCTGTTTTGGCCCTGGTCACACTCCTTGTCTGGACTTGCCTGGTTTGATCGGACCAAGTGACTCCTCTTCTCCTTGTCCGTTGTGTTAATTGGCCATTCTCTAAAAAAGGAATCTCTTGTTGGTAGTTGTGCTCCATTTGTTGTTGCATCTGGTGGTTCATATGTGGTGGCATTTGGAAGTAGGGGTTAGGCCAGCCTTGAAAATGTGGATTAAAAGGGTGAAAATGCATCCCTTGTGTGTTTGTTTGAAAAAAGGGGGGATCGCAAGATGTTCGGCCTCGGCGATTGCCTCTTCTATTTTGATAGTTTCCTCTGCCTCGGTTAGGAAGCTCATCTCCACTTTGGTCTGAGCTGTCATTGGATGATACACTATTGGAGTCATGGTTAGATGCGTTGTCATTTGGTTTGTACTCCTTACTACTGTAGGGATGTATACGCTCTAACGAGAACCACACTTTCTTATGTCACCCTGGGATGTGTAGGGAACTAGCCCACTTGGGCAGCAGGACTATACTACTTCACAGACTGCAAATTATCTGTCTCTTACCTGAGTGGGTTGTGGATTCTGATGTCAAATAGGAGTTTGGTACACCACATCTCCACATTTTTCTGTGACAAATTTCGGCAAGAAATGTGTGAAATTGTGCAGAAAATATGTCCTATATCTGGAAATGTGTGCAGTAATCACATCTGTTTGTGTACATTTCCCACAGAAAACTATAGAGATGCATAGTAGCAAGCACTTCTTTGTGGCAAGGAGAGTGTGATTTGCACCTTACAACAGAGAGCCACAGAGAGCAATATGAATACTTGGTCAATTAAATGACACCTAATTTCTGCTTGATACCAACTGTATAACTGTGCCATTGGATATGTGTGTCTCCGGTAACACTGATTAGAGGTTTGTCGTTTTTTGGTCTCATTTTATTTATTACATTTTACTCTATTTTTCTAAATTGTTGTGAAATATCTTGTGTTGTGTTTTCACTTTATTACTGTTTGAGTGCTGCATACATACTGAACACATTGTCTCAAACTAATTTTTCACTGCTTTTGTGCCAAGTATCCCTCCCATTCCCCACTATATGTATTTAAAATTATTTTTTACTGGACAAGAGACTCCCCTGTGCTAAAAGGGCTGCGCCAGGTTTCTGTTGATGTGGTGGCAGTCAATCAACACATCTGTGAACAGTGGCAAGGTAAAGTGATTTGTTCATTCAAAATTGTAAAATATCATCATTGCATGCATGGATTCGGATATAACTATTGTACATCTGACGTCAATTGATGTGAATAGGCGGAGCTGCATGTGGATCACAGCTAGAGATTAACAGGGAGTACTGCAGGTCAGAACTGAGCTGCATGATTAGAGGTGTGGCACATAATATTAATCAAATAGCCCGGAGCAGGTAATAGCCCGGAGCAGGTCAGGACTAGGGTGTATTGTCATACATATATCTCAGTGTTAAAAAGAGACATGCTTTCCATTGCCGGACCATTCTCTTAGAAACCATTGAATCCCTGTGTGATAGTCCCATGGAATACATTGAATGAAGCCAATACTACATGTCCCAGAATCATTTATTGTGCTACATTAAAGTCTAACATTGCAATCTGGGTTTCCCCATGGCACAGAGTGCTTGTTGTGAATTTCATTTTAACAGCTATGTTCTTTCAATGCTTAAAAGAACAGCGAACTTGCAGACGAGGACTGAAGAGCCCCATCAGCATTGTGAGGATCTCAGTAAGATGTCCCAGGGTTGCTTCAGGTTACCATTCGAGTACAATGTCAATTGTGTGTGTTAGCTTTTGTTTAGTCATTTTCCCACAGTCATTGGTCACTGGGTAGTTCTCTGGTGTTTTCAACTGCTGATCCATGACCTTGTGTGCTCTTGCACTGATCATGGAGGCCCAGATTTACTAAAAAGTCATGCAGCACAACACAGCAAGACAACTTGCTGCTCTTTGTGACAGGGAGAGAAAAGGAATGCCCCATATCTACTAAGAATTGACAGGTTCCTGCTCTCTTCATGCACTGGAGCAATGCTGCAGTCTAGTGTCAATGCAGGCACCCTTTGCCATGGTGCATAGATGCGTGTGTTACAGGCAGAATTATTTTTGTGCAGGGAGGAACTCTTTTCTGCACAAAAACAATTCTCAGAGGCATTTTCCTCTTTCTATGTGTGCTGCAGAATACAGCACATGTAGAAAGCGAAAATAGCAAGGATAAATAATGAAATATTTATCCTCTTTCTACCTATGTTAGGATGGCATACCATTGTGACACAACCCCATGTTTACTGCTCTTAGTCAATCTGGAAATGCACCAAAAACCATGGGTGGATGCGGTGGAACAGCTACGCTCCCACCATAGAATGACTTCCCAATGCAGATCAACAAAGGGCAGTGCCTTGCATTAATCCTGATTACCAAGCCATGCAGAACCACCAAGGTGGCTTAGTAAATTGCTTTAAGGGCTTGCAGTACCTTGTGTGACACAACCGTAATGCAAGTCCTTAGTAAATCTGGGCCTAAGTGTCAAATATTACTTTTTTTATATAAATCTTTTTATTAACATTGCTCATATCATCAAACAATACAGGAAATTTAGCACAGTGCATGCAGTGAAATTGCAGTTTACTGGACAATGACAGACCTTTGATGGCACAAGTGAGACAAATGACAGTTGGTATTACAGTCCCAAACCACCCCTCATCTCCCTGTATTTCCGCCATGGCCCCCAAATTTTCCGCCATTTCTTGGCGCAACCTCTGCTTTTGCAGATGGTTTCTTCTGCCCTTTGGCACCAGTCTATGCCTCACACCCATTGGTCCCACTGAGCCGGAGTCCGTGAGCCCCAGGCCCTTGCAATATTCCTTTTTGCCACCCCTGCCGCCAGTGCCAGCCAGATCTCCTTGTGCCCAGTCCAGTCTGAGTCACTTCTAATCATTAAAAGTAGCCATCTGGGCTCTAGCGGGACCAGTGAAACCCCCACTGCCGTCATCATGTCGATCACCTTAGTCCAGAAGGGAACTATCTCCGGGAATTACCATAAGATATGATAGAAGGTGCCCTCCTCCCCACATCCCCGTGCACAAAGGGCCGACTGACTCCCCCCCCCAAGCATATAGATGGGTGCAGGGATAGTATACTCTGTGCAGGATCTTAAGCTGTACTAACCAGAACCTGCAGTGGATTGCTATCTCCTGTGGGCTCTGTAGGGCGTCCTGCACGTCTTCGCCTTCCAATTGTCCAATGTCCCCCACCCATCTCTCTCGCAGCGTCACCAGTGGGTCCGCCATGTTGTTTACGAGTTTACTATATATTGTGGAGGTGGGCTTCTCCACTATCGGGTCCAGGAGTAGCCTAGCTTCCATGGGGGAGTACTCTGGGATAGACGTGCCGCTCCCTATATGAGCCCGTAGTGCGTGGGTTAGGCGTATGTAGTGATAGTGCTGGGAGTCATGCAGGTCGTACTCCTTTTAAGTATTACTTTTTGATTATTCAAATGATGGCATGGTGAGCACTCAAGGCTTAGTCTAGCCCTGATTTGCATTACTCTGCATCAAGGGAGTGTTCCATGGATGGTGCATGGGCGTTCCCATGCTTTTTGACACAAAACCATTTTTACTAATAATAGTATATAGTGTTTTGTGCCAAAAAATAACATCACTTTGAAACAGGTGTTAAAAGGAGAAATGCTTGTTTTTCTCCTAACTTTTCCCTCGTTGCATGTGTGCTCCACTGTACAGCGCACATCTGAAGTAGAACACCTTTTAAAGTTAGTCTAAGCAAAGTAATTTGTACTGGAATGGCACCCCTCAGTACAAAACCTAAGCAAGACTCATGCAATCTGACATCCTTCCCCTAGGGTGCAAATGTGTATGCGTGAGGTATGCCTGCTTGATTGTGTGCCACTCGAAGGAGAAAGCAGGATCTTGCCATCTCTCTCTTTCCTGTTCTCTTCCTGTCACACAAGGCAGCACAGCAACTATGTGCTGAGCTGCATTCTGTGACATCTTTGTAAATCTGGACTTAAGTGTCCATTTCATTCACATTTCTCTATAAGATTGTCCATGATTCATTTTCTTGAAATATTATTAACAGTGGTGACTTGCTGAGGAGCAAGATGTGACGTGTCATGAGATCAATTTCACTGATCAATATCCCAAGGAGGGATCATATTCTACAACATCCCAGCACAAATATAAATAATCACAGGTTTTCTATCCTAATAAACCCTATAATGGATGATAGCTGCATAGACCCCTAATCTTAATATCGTAATTAATTTCTGAAGAAGTAAGCTGTCCATTTTACCTGCCTTGCACAATACAATTCTGGAAGAGCTACTTAGTGTGTCAGATTATTAACTGGAAACCCATGCATTAGATGCTAGAATAAAGAGTATGAACAATCACAATATATATTTTTACATTGGCTTAATTGCCCAATATAAAGAGTTGATGTTGCGACAAGAGAAAAATAAGAGAGGATTTTCAATTTTTTTGATCAAAATCTTTGTTTTTATTTTTCCTGTGATACTCACAAGAAAACTATTTAGTCAACCCGTGTTTCATCCCACCTTGCTAGTCCACCCAAAAGAGCTTCCTCAAGGCTCTGCCAACTTGTTCAAAAGTTGTGGCATTTATTTATTGAAGCTATGGATAATGATAATTTTCCCTCCGACTGTAGTTCCTTGTGCTATTGTCCGGCTTGTGTTTTGGAGACGTTGGTAGCTTCTGTGTCAGGAAGCACTGATGGTTGTTTGGGAGAAACAACTTTTAAGAAGCCCTACTTACGGCTTCATAATACAGGTTGACATCTAGCCACTACTTTGTTTGCTACCTTGAAAGATCAGGGCCCTGATGATGGGAACCGCAGTTTCTAAAGCTCTACCATTCTTTCATCTCAGTTAATATGATACAGTGAAAACCTCACACCCTTTGTGAGAAATATGCCTCCTTGCCAATATCTCGCAGTGGATTTCATAGAAATAATGTACATTGGATCGCCTATGGTACTGATGACTGATGGACAAGTTCATCCTAGGAAAAAATGGAAGAGCTGTAATGTACAACAGACAGAGGATCTGAATCATTAGATTGATGTGTAGTCAATATGTATTGCAATCAAACAGCAATATTTCACAATATTAATTTACACAGTGCTCTATAAGTCATATGGGAAAAAGTGCTTGTGCAGTGCATCAAGCTCAACAAGTGAATACACAATCCATACAGAATCAGTTAAAAAATGTGATCAACCTGGCCATATATACTTAAATATAGTCTCTCATAGCTGGGTTTTGGTCATTTCTCCTTTGTTGCCCACTATGGTGATAAGGTAAAGGCCAACACAATGATGGTCGATGTTCTGCCTCTTTTAGAAGGTGTGTGATATATCCACTTCAAAACAGGTCTTCATAAGGACAGTCACTAGAGCACCCTGTATGTGAAATTACTATAACATCAGACTCCATGTTTTAAAATGTAATTAAAAAGTGTCTTATTGTTAGGTCCAGGGAGTGACTCACCTGGAGCTGAAATTAAAGTAAATAGGAAGGTTTCACTTGCTCGTCAGTACCCCAGGTATGGCTTCAAATGACAACCTCTACCATGTAAGGAACAAGTTTAAATTACTTGTTACACGTGTGCCTGTAGTATAATGAAAATCATTGCCTGTTTATTATGTCGTTTTATTGATTTTCACCGTGTTGTATCACAATTGGTTCATGTATGATTTCTATGTAAGTGAACACTATACAAAAATGTTTATTGAAACAGTGTTGCCAGACATATGACATGAAAATAATGGCATAATCTTGTTTTCAAAAAAGCTAAAAGAAAAGTGAAATAAATCACATGGACTTTGGAATTGTAGTCTAAGGTCCCGTTCACTCATTTACGTGTCATGAATGTTCTATCTGGACATCTTGTATATTATATATTACTATAGTGATCCCATCAAGGCAGAATAAGGACCCAATCCTTTTTTGCTTGAACATCATTATTTTATAGCATCACATCCAGACTTCAAAAACTA
Source organism: Lissotriton helveticus (assembly GCF_964261635.1). NCBI lineage: Eukaryota > Metazoa > Chordata > Amphibia > Caudata > Salamandridae > Lissotriton > Lissotriton helveticus. Next base: position 282,343,027 of record NC_136068.1, on the reverse strand, counting down.
CAAAAGACGAGCACAATAGGACATCAGGAAATGCCTCACCTTTCCATATCTCTGTAATTACTGATCTCCAAGAAATGCAACCAGAATTTGTGAATCTGACTCTTTTGCTCCCCTGTTTCTTTCAGGATGTTTATCTTGGCAGAGGTACATGGGCCCACTCCTTGTACAGATAAAGAAGAATCTGCACCTTGTGGTTGACATGCAGCTTTGTGGTGACATGTTCCCAAGATGGCTGGTGGTGGTTATGCATTTTACGCCTATCAGATGGGCATCTAATGATCTTGCGTTGTTTCTTACAAGTAGACTTCTATCCACTATTGATACTTAAGAGGCAATTCCTTCTAGTGTCATCCAAAAGAAATCCTTTTTGTTGCCTTATAAAACACAGAGAGTTTTTTTATATGTTAGCACTGGCAGGTCATCGACGAAGAGATTTTCTAGGGTTGATTGGTCAGTTTAAAAGTGCTGGAGCACTGGTCATAATAGACCAGCAATCCAAAATGAGGATTCTATCTCTGTGTTACCCTAGAAAAGGCGCAACAGGTTCTTCAGAAAGTCTTAAAATATAAAAATTGCTGAGTTCAGTGACTAATGTTATATGCCTAGCATGTGGCACTTTACAGTTTTGCATGCTGTGTTGTGAGTTGAATATTAGAGCTAACCATGGGCGTAGTTAGCGAAGTAGCGCTACACGAAGTGCACTTCGCACTACGCGAACTTCACGTAGCACTACGCGAGCTGCGTAGTAGCATGTTCGCACTGTGCAAGATGCATTTTCAATGATTGACAGTGCGAACAAGCATCCGGCACTGTGCAATCATTGAAAACGGCATCTTGCACAGTGCGAGCTGTAGTTTTCTGCCGCTCGAGTAGATTTTTACTCGAGCGGCAGCTTTCTCAACGCGAACTGGTAGTTTCTCATCACGAGCGGTCGCGAGCATGCACGACCACTCGCAATGAGAAACCTGACCATCCCCGGGATGTCATTTTGCCTGCTCGCGGTCACGAACATGACGTTGAGGACCACGAACAAGCAAAAAATGACCGCTGCACTACGCTACGCTGCGCTACACGTGTTCGCACTGTGCTACGTGCAGCTCGCGTAGTGCGAAGTTGCTCAAACTACGCGAGCGTACCGTAGTGCTTCACCCAGGGTTAATTAGAGCCTCTATGAACATCCTGTTTAGATGATAAATAGATTTATTTGTACTTTGCACTAGACACCTTCTACATTTTTCTAATAGTTATGTATGACCTTTGTGCGGTAGGTCCTTTTTAAGCCTGATATTTCGCGCATAGCACTTTATATTCCTTATGATGATGATATTGGAATTTTCTATGATGCTTATGCAATACCTGGGTCTTCATGCACTTGCACTTGATCTCTTGTACTTTGCACTTGGTTGTTAATGATAGTTGTTTTTTTTAGGCCAAAACATTGTGATCATTTCATTGCTCTAGACGGTTCTTGATCAGGGGAGACCCAATGAGAGCATGGACAGGTGCTAAACTGGTACTCACACAATTCACAATTTATTTTCTTATGATTTGGAATTCCGAAGAATTCCACATAAAAATACATCTTAAGAACAACATTACATTCCATTGAAATTACAAGTACTAAATTCATCATAACATATCATATAACAGCACAAATAAACATATCACTAGCAGCCATTCTATAAATTTTTGAGTGCCAAGAGGAGTGAACCATAAAAAATCAAATTACCATGGATGAATACTTGCGGACTTGTACAAAATTTATAATGTAATACTATCATAAAACTTTCAGAATTAAAACCTTATTATAAAATGCGGGAATTTGACAATTCGCTATACAGTACTAGATAACCAGCAGAGTGGCCATGTGGTGAAAAACAATAATTTGTCTATTCACTAAAAAGTACAAGATAATCAGAAGCATAATAGCAGAGCAAGAGTATTTAAATACTTGAAAGAGCCATTTTCAACGTGAAACACACGCTAAGTAGCTGCAAAACAAGGGTTTACTAAAGTGCAAACGATCATACAGGACGCGTAACATGCTGGTAAAACGTTTGTAAAAGTGCACGTGCTCAGTTACGTATTTTATAAATCAGCCCCTACTGTTCCTTAACCTTAAGGCAGAAAGGTCAAGAAGTGCAATTGCTCAGAACATACATATTTAATCGAGTTGTTTAAAAAAAGTAAAAAATTTAAAACACATAAGTTCAGATGGGGTGAGAGCAGACAGTTCCGTGGACGTGAGAAAAGTTAGGAGAAAAACAATTCCTTAGGTATATTAAATGTAATGCGGGACAGATGAATAGGACATGATTTAAGTCTTATATACAGGTATTACATAAATGACAATATCTTTCATGTCTAGGAATACCCTCCCAAGCTCCTGTTATAATTCTTAGAGGAAGTAAATTCAGTCTAAGCATCAGAATCACCCTACGTACTCCATGTTTAAGATTCCATAAAACATATGGTTGTTTTTTTTTGCCAATACTACTCCCCACAATACAGTCATTATTACTATTCTCTGTGCACATTTTAATATCTCTTTCACGAGAGACCCCATAGATTGTTTTCTTAATTCTGATGTTCAGAGCCCTTTTACAGAGGACCGCCGCCCCATCCTTATCTAAGCCGAACACTGTTAAAGCTTTTAGATAATTCCTAAAAAGAGCACTCTTTTCTTTCATATTTGCAATTATTTCTCTATACAGTGCTTCCCGTAGCAGGTTCTCTGAGCCATTTAACAATGCATTGCTCCATCTCAAGCACGCAGCCATCGATAGCACATAAGTGAAGAGTACACCAAATTCAAGCCTAAGCGCTGCAAATGGTGCAGCACAGTTCAAATTACAAATTTGGTGCCAGATTTGCCCTTCCCCTTTCTCAAATGTGTCCCACTCTTGTGCATCTATTGTTTCGCTGGCGTCGTTCAGTGTGGGTGGAATATTCATTTAATAAACTTATATGATATGTGAAAAGGGTCTTTTCCCGCAGTGTGTATAAACAGTTAATTGCAAAGGCTTGTGAAATTGCTTTGCCTTTGCAATGATCCATATGATTGTGAGCTGATCACCTGTTTGTGAATATTTTTCCTAGATATGGATAGAATTGTACTACTTCCAGTTTCTCTTTTCCCAAAAACCAATTCAAGTTTTTTCTGACCTTACATCCTTGATAACTAAAAATCATGAATTTTCTCTTTAAAATATTTATTTTTAAATAGTGCTCTTCTGTATACCTGATCAACTCAGCAAGTCGTCTTTGTAGTCCAATTTGGGTTAAATCCATTATTATGGCATCATCTGCATATAGCAGACAGCTCAGCTCTAAATTTCCTAATTTAGGGGAATCCCCTTTAATGAGTCCCACTCTTCTTGGCAAATCATTAATATAAATAGAAAAAAGTAGAGGGGCCAAAAGGCAACCCCTGCTTTAACCCATTATTAGTTTCTATTTTTCTCGCGAGGCTTTGTGTTCCCCCTAATAAAACCTGAGCCCAAGTGGAGGAGTGTAGAGCAATAACTAATCGTAAAAGATTCCCTGGTATCCCCATTGTGACCAATTTCCTCCACAGCTTTTCCTGATCTACCCTGTCGAATGCTGTGGAGAAATCTATAAAAGCCGCATATAATGGCATTGCCCTACTTACTGGATATTTTTCAGTCAAGGTTTGCAAGGCGGTGATAATATCCAAAGTGCCACTATTTTTACGAAATCCTGTTTGTTCTAAAGATATGAAGTTATTTCCAGATGTCCAATCTAGCAGATGAGTAAGTATGCTCTTTGCAAATAATTTCCCAGTTGCATCCAGGAGAGAAATCTGTCTAAAACTGGCAGGTGAATTTTTTGGACCCTTTTTATACAGCGGAACAATTATACTTCCCTTCCAGGATTGTGGGATGTCACTATGGGTATAAAAATGGGCAAAGAGCTGATGCAGAAATTTCGACCACTCTTCACCATCCTGTTTTATTATGGCAATTGGTACGTCGTCTGGGCCCATTGCACTGGAATATCTTGCCCCTTTAATGTAACCCTCAATCTCTAAGCATGATGGTGCACCATAATTGCTCCCCACGGTCGGGGCAATGTTAACCTTTAGATTCTGCTCAACTGCGGTATTTGAGGCATAAAACTGGGAAATATATGCGGTCCATTCTGCTTCCGAGATTAAAATAGGTGTTGACTTCTCTCTCCCACCACAACATTTTGCAATTAGTGCCCAATACTTCCTACTATCTTCAGACAGGGCAACCTCTCAAAGTATAACCCATTTTGAGTCTTCAATCCTTCTACAATCCAATATCATTTTCCTTTTCCGTACTTGTTTCAGTATTCATTTCTCTGTGCCTTTGTATTGTGGGCAGCCTAAATTGATCTATAATTAAGGAGTTAATTTCCTGATTCCATTTTTTAATATTCCTTGATATAGTTACTAATGGTGCAAAACTGATGACTTGCTTCTTTCTCCCAAAGGTTCTAATTGCACCCAAGGTTATCTCTAACCTGTAAACAGGGGTTTCTTGGGTGCAGGAAAAGGCAGTAGTTTCAAGGACCTTCTTAAAATTTGGGAGTGCATTATTTGACCAGCAAGTGCGCCCATTGTTACAATTGTATAAGATCTTTTCATCCTTCTGATTCCAGAGTTCAGGCTTCTCAATTTCTATATCTACATTGTCAGCAAAAATACGGTGGTCGCACATATTTGTGGACAATACCATAAAATGGGTGCATACATTAAATAGTTGGTAAGATACCGCTATGTAATCAATTAAGGAGTGCCCATATGAGCCCCAAAAAGTGTCAACAGCAGGGGAGTACTCTGGAAAGGTATAAAATTCTGAAAATATGCAGAAGTAACAAGCCTCGTTTATCTGATTTTACATGGTCTGGTAATACAGAATCTGGAATGGACCATACTTTCTCCAACTCAAGATTTCAAAAGGATATAACTGCACTGTTGGATAATTTGGCATTAAAGTCACCCACCGTCATAATCCATGAGCATTCTTCAGTATTACTTAACCTTTGCACAAAAGTACTGATTGAATCGACCAATGGGTTCGATGCTCTCACAGGCGGAATATACGCGTTTACCAGTAAAAGAAAAACTGCTTGCCCCAAGTTATTTTCACCAATTCTCAACTTCACTCCAATGCAAAATTTTGAGGGATGCTTATAGATCACAGGATCCTATCTCATAGCACAGCTGAGTAAAATAGCTAAACCACTACAAGCATGCCCTTTTACAGATCTTTTTGCTGTACAACAATACACATAAAAGTTCCCAAACTGAAAATCCTCCCCCATCAAGGTGTCATGGAGGCAAATTATTTTGGGGTCATATTCTAATAATGATTTAAGCTTGCAGCATTTCTTTCCTACCCCCACTACATTCCAGGATAGGATACTTCCCAATTGGCTACACCCGCGCTTTGGGCTTTGTAGTGGTTATTTTTTACCCATTTAGGGTACCAGCTACCCAACTCCAATTAGCCACCTCATCCTCCACATTGGGACTACTAAGCCTTCGGACTTTGGCACCTAAAATGTTAATTTCTCTGTTTTGTAGATTTCTCCCTACCACTATTTCAATGTTGTTAAGGTTTATAGGGATTTGTGCTCCCCTGTTATTAGAGAACCCACACCCTTGCATCTGATGAACCATTCCTGAGCTTTCAGACGGAGCAAGGCAAGGGGTTACACTAGGGAACACATCTATACCTTTTTTCCTAAAGCAATCTACATTAGTTATTACCAACATTGAAACTACCCCTGATGTAAATGTAACACTAGTGCTTGGAGGAGTGCTCCTCCAATCTAAGTCGACCATCTCCAGGCCTTTGCTTGTTATCGGACCCAAGTTCTTTATCTCTGTTAACAGCCGTAGAAGGGCACTTCTATTCAGTAACATTGATTAAGTTTCTAACAGAGAAACAAAGAGCAAGGTCCTGTCACCTGCCCGACTACTAGCCCTGTATTCCCTATAGGCCTTTTACCAGGCTGCCCTAGGACCAGACCCCTCTCTATCATAGCCCTGTTACTATTACAAGCTGTTATCAAGTCCACCTCCCCGACTTTCACCTGGCCGGAATCAAACCGTACTGGGAAAGTATCCCGCCCACGGGGACGAAGAGGGGCAAATCCAGTAGCTAAGACTTGTTCTATTACAGGCTCATGTGAGTTTTCCAAAACGTTTCCAGGTATGTGGTCACTATGTGTTTCATAAATAACTAAGTTAATATTCCGGGGAAGGTTCTGGTTCTGATTCTCGCTGTCGCCTATGTTTACTTTAGAAATCCCACTTTCTTCATGTCGCTCTTGGCTCTGTGAGTTAATCAGCACCAAGTTTGAGCAGATCGGCTGGTTATCATTATCTTGCCCTGTTTTTTGACCCGTATTCGATGTGGATTGCCCCAAAATCCCCGGAACCTTCCTACTTGGAGGAGATGTTGTACTATTTAACTCCTCACTTACGGAAGGAAACCACAATTTTTTCTGTTTCCGTTTTGGAATGCCTCAGATCCTGTTCTTCTTCTTACCCCTCCGACCAAGTCAGATATTACTTTCTCTTAATACATGGACCTCACCTAAGGGTGCAATATCTAAATTATTTGTTGTTTCTTCAATTATCTGTAAGCATGAGTTTTTTAAGATTTTTTTTTAAATATAGGGTATACCCATAAATGGGGCGTAACCGGAGATACTTTTAAATTTAAGTTTCCCCCTCGGCTAGTATGCTGGGCGCTCTCTGCATGTTGCTTAGCTGGGGATAAACTTACAATTGGGCTACCTCTGAGCGAGACAACATTAGAGCCCTCATTTGTTTCCTTCCCTTCCCCATCCTCTAATTTAATACCACTTTTTGGCATCCCGTTACACATCTGACATGAGCGACATGCTACCTCAGGAACATTTACCAATTAATTTATGGCTTGATTGATCTGGTTGAATTCTTGGACCCCTATTAATATGGGAGAGAGGACTTCCAATATATGATCAGAATTTACCATTTTTTTCTAAAAAAGATAAAATTGAGAGAATGCTCTCCAATGCATACAAAATCTCCAAGGTTCCCCTCCTCCGTGTATTCTCAAATGAGTTAATGATGTTCTCTGCTCCCTTGTCCAGCAATACTGCTGATGTCCCTTCAGCGGGAAATTCTAATGAATGAGCATGTGATAAACTAGTGGGGGTCCTACTATACAGGGCAGACATATGTGGTTGACCAGCTAATAAGACCGGAGACATTCCCAAGTCCGGATCCATCTCCATGATGCTTGTTTTTCTCATATGTGCCACCCGTGTTCTTTTCTATTTGTTTAGCAATATCCGGTAGAGTATAGTCCTCCATTTTTGCCAGTTCAGAGCTAGAACTAAGGTCTGTGCAATTTGGTACCTTTAGTGATCGGTCACCCAATTTTAACGAAGGGAGACCTGACTTAAATCCGATCGCACTTCTTGGATTGGCTTGAGAATTGTCAAACAGAAATACCAACCGTGCCAATGGTAAAAATTGTGTAATTTCCTTTCTATTCAAGATCTCTTTTGGGGAGACTTCTACTTTGCCTACCGCTAGATCCAATTCCTTCTTACTATCCTCCCCTCCTGATTGTAAAACAACAACAATTTCAACGGGTGGCTGTGTATATGATGACAACTTAATATTTTTACCATTATTGTTCTGTTGAATAATTACAGCGGGATAAATCATAAAAGGTTGCTTTAACCTCTGGGTTAGTAGACTGAAAGCACTCCTCATTCTCTGATTTTACATGGGTGTCCATCTCCACATCTTCCTGGGTCTCCTTTTTCTCTTCCTATAACCCCTTACCACGCTTGGAGCATCTTACAACTTTTGTAAGCATCGACATCACTGATGGCTGAGTTTTCAACTGTGAACGGTGATCCCTATTTCTCCTACGCCGGATGGTTTTTTGGAGTTTAAGGGAACTACTATGGTTTGTAAAGTGACTTACTGAGCTGGCTGATGGCCCTGACTGGCCTGGTACTGTTTCTACTGATGAGTTTGAGCGCAAGCACCTGGATGGCATTACAAAATACTCAATAATATTATTTTATGTTCTATGATAGTCCATTGAAATCCCACTGGGCTGGGAGTGTGAAGGATAAGAAGTCCAGTTCTCTGCTCTTCTACAATTACTCCGTTGACTCCACAAACTCTCTTAAAGAGGAGGGATTCACCCCCCGACTCCCACCACCTTGCCCACAGTCATTAACCGCACCCTTCGTAAATTATTGCGACATACCGGGCCGCGTAAGGGTAATAGGAGTGGAGAAGTGGGGAAATCAGTGCTCTCGGCCCTCAACTGAGCTTTACTAGGGAGTACTGAAAAGTGTTAGAAAGTGCAAGGGGCACCGGACCACAAGGCCACAGGTCTGCAAGGTCGCAAGTCCGCAGAGAGCCTCAGTACCTCGAAGCCACCTGCTCATCTCCTGGCTCCCACTCTTTTTCTTTTCACCACTCACAGTAGCTGCAGCTGTAGCAAAAACTGTGGGCAGAGCGTCGGGACGCAGTCACTGGCCTCTCCCACTGGAGGATCTTCAGATAGGACTTGTGGTTCGCTTTACCTCGCCCACTTAGCTCACGAGGCAGCTCAAGTGAATGCTAGTCACAAGACACAACAGTATTCAGTACTCAGTGCCTGCTCGGTGCATGAGCCAGTATTCATCTGCCAGTGCTCGGCTTCCTTATGCACTCCGCCTCTGCCTCCGCCTGCCACTGGCCGCCTCCGCCTCCTTTTGTGTGCGGGGCCGAGCGGGGGCAGTAGGGGGCCGTAGGGATGCGAAGGTAGCACAGCTGCTCCCCCACCGCCTCTGCCTCTTGCAATGGGCGGGCCCGCATAGATGCGGACAGTCGATCCGGCGGCCGCAGACACAGACACAGATAGGCCATAACCAGCTCGCTCTGACGTGGACACCGCTTCAATGCCCTGTTTGGCTTGGCTTGGCTCTGTCCAAAGCACAACGCCGAACGCTGACCACCGGCCGCCGAACAATCGCTCTGACACTCCAACGCAACACAACAAACCACACCAACGGTCCTGAGCCAGAAACGGAAATCAGACCAAACATGAAGTCGATCTCTGGAGGAGTACCCTGCCAAGAATGTTGGTTCTTACATTAGCTGATGCTATTGGTACTCACGTAAAGCTTTTGGGTCACGTCCCCACTATATAAAACTTGAAAAAACAACTATGAAGAGCAACAGCATGCCAAGAAGATCATCTACTCCTTCAAAGTGCTATGTCAGGGCACAACAGTAAACAGAGTGGGTTGAGAGGAAGGAACTTGGGCACTCCTCCCCTTCAGTCGGGATGGGTTTGCAGTTAGGAGAGGGGGGTACCGGGTGGGACTCTTGCAGAAAAAATGAGCAGTTAAATAAACAAGAGGTCCATAATCTGTATTATTTTTGATATCTTGGCTACCTTTATCTGTGCAGGTGATAGGGATATGTGTCAAAATAAAACCGAGAGGTTAAGGTCCGGAGGGAAATCCCAGAAAGCTTATTTATGTATCCCATGATGCAAAAGTTGAATATTAGTTAATGTAATTTCAGTGGGTTTATTAATAGGCGTAAAGCTAAAGCTTTGATGAACTGTCTGTTCACATTCAAGCCAGAAGCAAATTTTCTTCAAGAGACTCGCCTTAAAGACAACCTTCCCAAATTTTTCATACGTAAGAGAAATTCCAATTCATTTTATGCTTCGGCAGGCACTACCATAAGGAACGTAGCAATTGTGTTAGCCAATACAATAATTGACTAATTTGTGAGGTTCTCAGAGCTGTTAAAGGGCTTTGGCTATGGGTCAAAGTGGCAGTCGAAAATAATTTGTTAAATCTGGTTAACTATTATGGCCCCAACACTGATAATATCGAGCCATTACTTCAACGTCATAATCTAGCAATGGCTGCAGTAGGTCCATTGATTGGGGAGGGGGGTAATTTATTCAAGATTCTTCCATTTAGTACATCACACCTCCATGTTCTGTGAGGACATCTTTTGGTATAGCGCAACTTTAGCTTTCCCTCTCCATTGCATTCTTGTATAACTACATCTTTTTGCTCGATATAGTGCAACTTCAACTTCCAAGCAATTGTATTCTCCTTACAGTTCACCTGTTGGCTGTATAGTAAAACTGCAGCTTTCCTGGTCCTAACTTGGTTGCCAGTAGCAACCTCATGGCACTTTGGGAAAAAGGAGGCCAGGCCATTTACGTCTTTGGGTTGTGGAGACACTTACTTCTCCTAGTTCATTAATGACAAAAGTAAATATATAAAGATTCCTGCAGCAGTGCAATACAAAAAATTGATGTGTCTATACAATCAATGAATGAGATAATGAACTAAATGCGTGATGACAGAGTCTGCCTTTCAAAGGTAAAATAGTTCCTTGTTCATTCAACAAAGAAGCAAAAGGACCTATCTAAGCTGATAGAAAGACTTGTGAACAAAATGTTACTGTGGGATAGTCCACGATTTGTTTAACAGTAGCTTAAGCCAATATTGGAAGAAGGCTGACCTGAAACTCATTTCTGTATGTATGGGGTATGAGTTGAACACAGTATGTTTGCCACAAATGTGTAAGCAACATTACACTCCAAAGCTAATAATGGTGCAAGCACTATAACATACGAAACCTAAATATGTACATACATTCTCATCTTTTAATACATTTCTAATACATTCAATATTGCCATGTATAAGACACAGTTGAGGCCAGACCTATTGTCTTTGCCAATGCATTTGTATATAGATGCAACACATCCCAAGAGGCTCCTTCAAAGTAGGTTGGAGGAGGCTGGGGGCCAAGAACAGAAAGAGGAGAACACAGATCCTTTGACAATGAATGCTCCTTATACAATTCATTTACTTCAGCAATCAAAGGTACCAAACATGCCATAACTTACAGTTTCTGCTCTTTGACCTGACTCTGCTCTATTTTTTAATTCTCCCCATTGATCTGTGGGTGACATACAGCCATCTCCTTGTCTGAGTGGCCAGAAAACCTTGGGAGATACGTTGCAATGCAAATGTACAATCAAACATACAATGGTAAGCTCTGCATTAGTCTTTCAATTTGGAATATGCTTACAGTGCATTCTTATCTGGGAAAGACATTGGCTTGTTTAGATAACCCCTATATAAAACTGTCTGAGTCATTACAACAACATAACTAAGACATTAATGCGAAGAGATAAGATTATTGCTTCGAGCAACCAAAAGAACAAGCACATGGCTCAATGAAATATGACAATACAGCATACCGAGACGGGCGTGAACCTTTAAGTGACTTTCAGATGAGGAAGTTCAAAAGGTAAATATGTATGCTTGTTATAACTGGATACCTGAGACTGAAATACATTACCCATTGTGACATTGTGGTGATTTCACAGCAAGCGCTGCAAAACACCCTGTAATTTTTAATTATTTCTCTCATACTTTTGCTATTGCCTCTATATGTCTGCCCCCTTGTATGTGTTGGAGTCAAGTGCTTTTATATCACAGTTAAAAACAATTATCCACAAGAACAGGAGCCTCCCCGTAATCTATACCAATATGCATGGCTCTAATTCGTTTGAAAACAAAAAAGTGATGAGTGAAATGCTGTGATAATTATCAGTAATTGGTAATTACAGAGATAGAGCCTGGTCTAGTAGTTCAGGTTGGGCCCCTCTTATTGGAACAGGTCCAAGACGAATTTGGTGGTACGGTGGTGAAAAAACAGAATGAAATCGGATGTAGTTGAGATTAATTCAAGCAATCCACCCATCACGTTTTTGTTTTCCTCATAACATTGCCTAAAGTGTGACAAATATGCCCAGATGTGGCTCTGTTCCCTGTGTCCTAGGACACAAGCTGCATCCTAAAGATGAGTTGTAAATTGGCCAAAACCAGGCTAGGGTTGCTTGAGTTTCTGTTCAGTGGAAATATGGTGTGGCAGTAGTTTTTAGTAAAGCAGGCCGAAATCTGATTTATGCATAGCTGGTTCCTGTCAGAGTTGGCATGGTAGGCAGAAATATATCCGGCAGGCCTGTGGCTTAAAATAATTACTAGTGGTTGTTTTCCTTAGTCTCATTCATTTGTTGACATTTATTTGAATTAAAAAGTTTGGTTCAGTAGCACTGTCTGACACACCACTGGAAAACAAACTTTACACAGCAGATCAATACCATGTGTGCCTTTACACCGCAGTCAGTATCCCGACTGAGACGTTACCACGCGTTACTTTACCACACAAGCCGCTACAATGACTTGCTTTATGGGACACATTGTGACAATGGTGTTGGATTACAGACTGCATTTTGTAGTACCTTTAATACGACTACAGTAGTACAACTCACATACTGCAAAATGCTGTTCACTAACCTATAGCGGAAGGTCTGCATCTCTGCCTCTCCTTTTTTCTCTGTGATTAGATCTCCGCCCAGACCGCAGCGATTTCAGCACATGTCCACCTATGCTTTAGTAGTAAATGTGGAATGTACAAAGGGAGTATATGGAAAATGGGGACTACTCACATCAAAATGGGAGGGGTAAAGAGAGGAGAAAGAGGGGCTTTAGGGAGGGTTAGGGAACAGTTTATGGTTGGATATGCATCCACAAAAGAGTAACCCAATTGCTATTCAAAAACTACACTTCTATAGTTACAGTAGCCAAAAAAGACCCAAAACAGTCATGAATGCACTCATGCTCAGACTTGGAAGAAATCAAACTCCACATATGGCCAACCACTTGTACTGCAGCTCCCTCCCGTCGAAAATAATGGAGATAAAGACATACAGTATAACCCCAAAGGAAATAAAACGAAAATAAATCAATTGAATTTAATGTTGCAAATATTATATATATATATAACACTTAAATATTATTAAAAATATAGTTTTTTTAAGGTTTAATACAGTTTTTATAATTAACAGATATTTTACAATGGGGAGATCTCTGCTAAGGAGCAGAGATCTGTTTTGACATGTGACATTATAGTACTAGTAACTTTAGTAAATTAGGCTCCTTTCCCTGAATTCTGGGTGTGGAGGCATGAAAGTATACACTTTGTTGTAACTTTACACTCTGAAATAGTGAATAGCACTAAATAGTAAAATTACTACAAAGGCTAAGAGTAAATGTACACATATAGCTTTGCTCATGTAAATTTACCTTTGTGAATAGGCCCCTTAATCCTTTGTTTTCAGGCCAATGTGATCTTTGTTCTCATGTAATGCCGCTGTTGCAGCTCCGGTCGGTGCGTTTGTTGGATTAGTGCAAGCGGAGTCTTTGGAATTGGGAGAGAATCATGGACATGGCCTCACATTACAGCAGTCCTGGTAGATAGGTGCTTTGTCCTTGACAGCTGTGGCTTCTGGGCTATGTGAGCAGGGTCTCCACTATGGAAATGGCTTGGACACGGCTGAGTCTTCTACACAGTCTCTTGTCCTGCAAGACATGGAATTATCCTTTTCTCTCTGTACTGGCAAATGTCTATACCCTAGACAGGCTATCAGCTTGTGAAGCAAATAGCACAGACTTCAGGTGACCTCCCTTCACCTCTGGAGACTGGCTCCCATGCAGACATCAGCTCCAGTTTCACAACAGTTCTTTAAATACTATGTGGAGCTCTCCCTTCCTTCTTCAGTGAAGCAGCTTAAACTGGAACAAAGTGCAGTGTTTGAGTCCCACTTTTATATTTATTTTCACACAGGGACTGTTTTGGGATGGTTCCCTATCAAATGTCAACTTCTGACTGAAGGACAGGCGCAACCTTTGTGCAAGGTGATATTTCTCAAAGCAGAGAGTGCTAATGCTTGTTCTGAGCAGGGCATTGAAAACATGGTCACAAATACTCTGAATGTGTTCCTCATCAGCCTTCCTGAGGTAGAAATCAGGAAAAGACAAAAGGGGATTCCATGTCTACATGTTCCTTCACTTCTAAAGGTTCTAAAGGTATCCCTGTCTCCATCCTCTATCCCTTCAGTGTCTGGCTCTCCGCCATATACCTTCAGGAATGCAGTCAATACACTGACATTGCCTGGGGAAGCTGTATCAGTGTTCCATCTTTTGACATGCTCAGCCATGTACCATCCAAAATGAATCCATCTAGTTGTAGCACTCAGAATTTCAGCACACACAGTCTTGGTACCTTACATCTGCCAAACACCTCTCATTCATACACACACACTCGACATGCACACAAAATGACCGTGCAATGGTCAGGTCTTACATCTAAGTGGAATTTTACCTGAGTGAGACTAATAAGTCATTCTCCCACCTAGAACAGAAACAAAAATCTACACAAGATTATTAATCCACAGGGCGTGGCTTTGCTGGCAGCAAGATGGCAGCTGGATCGGGCAGCTCTTCCAACCGAGCTATAAAAACCCTAAATATTCTTTGCTATGGTGCAGCTCTTTGCTCACCGTCACCAGTTTCGGGCACCGGAGCACTTGGAGCAGCCCTCTGGCCTGTTGCGGAATCCTGCGGATGTCGGAGGACCCGATTTCCAGTGCCCATAATTGGAATTTGCCGAAACCCAGCAAGATGGCGCCCGATGTCAGAGCTGAGGCATAGCAGCATGCTTAATGTGTACAGCACAATATCTGGTATGCACTTCTGTGACCAGGCTGTACCGGGACTACCTTACCTACCACGGTGTGTCCCCAGGCTATCACCCCCAATGCAGCGGCTTGTGATTCTGCATCAGTCACAAATGTATATACACAAGCGAAGTGGTATTTCTATTTATTGGCAAGTTTCCTCCGGGTCCGTGACCCTGCCCCACTTTAAACTTGTTGCACCGGATCATGGCCTCCAAGCTGTGGTCCACTGTAACACCTACTAAAAGCATTTGAGATATTGCAATAGATATCCAACATAGACAGCTCCCACACATACTTGAACCACGTGATTTCACTGCTAGCACCACGGTGACGCGACTTCAGGCACTGCTACTGATGGGGAAATACTGGCACCCTCCCAGGAGCATATGAATGAAACTCACCAGACATAGCAGGTTTGCTCAGAAACAGAGTGAAATTTATTTAATGGTACCAAAAGCATGCATCATTGCTAATTAGCAAGGAAGAAGTCAGATCTGCCACCTTAGGGGCTCTTAGACTGCTTCTTCCCAGAGTGACAGATTTCTAGGTGTTATATACAGTATGAAATGCCATATCAGCAGAACTAGAATAAGGCACCAAGCCAAATGTGGCTGACATGGATGTACAATGTCTGTGTCATGCAAAACAGCCAGATATGGGCAGACCAGAAAGGCAGGCTCTGTACTGTGTAACACTTGCATATCATGTAGTCAAAGACAAGCAAGGTGACCTGTAAGGGGTTACAGAATAGCTTGTTGAAGCTTGTCCAGTCAAGGTCAGATAGGATGCCCTTTTGAGCTCCAGGCCTCATGTTAATGTGATTTTATATAAGCATGAGATCTTTGGAAGTACATGCAAATGAATTTATATGGATATTCATATATATTTTGTAACAATCTCCCCTTTTGGATAGAACTATCCAACATTAGTGTAAAACCAAAAAGGAAACATTAGTTACATACCTTTGGATGGCATAACATAGTGTTTGCATACAATGCATGTTTTATCACATTGATACATCTTGATGAGATCAGTATTATTTCAGCAGGCTGTTGTGATACCAGCAGTAAGTGTCCAACAAATATTTTCTCTGTGCAATGCATAGTGCTACAGTGACACTTTAGTCACTCAGGGCTAGATGTAGGTAATTTGGATTTACCGATTCATAAATACCGAATTTTACAGATTCGTTATTTATGAATCGGTAAATCCAATGTAGGTAAAAATTCAGTAAAAAATACCGAATCGGTAGGATTCGGTATTTACCGAATCGGTATTTACCGATTCGGTAAATTACCGATTCTGTAAAATTACCGAATCTGCATTTTCTTATGCCCCTACATCTCAGTTCTCAGTATCCAAATACCGGTCGGTAACGGCCGAAAATCAGTATTTTTGGCCGTTACCGACCGGTATTTGGATACCTACATCTGGCCCTCGACGTCTTATATCCTGCCTTCCCAAGTGAGGGAGTGCACGCATGCCTTTTGACCTACACGTGCGTGGGGTGATGTATAAAGAGGGGGTATGCCATAATTGGGTGTTGTGGCCAATTGTTGTGGCCGATGGCAGCGTGCTCTGGGGTTACATGTATACCCCTCTAGTCCCAGAATGCAGTGTATAATGGGACTCTCCCTAACAACCCCAGGTGTCTTGATTACACTCTTTATCCAGAGGTTTCTTTTTAGGCTAGTTTTGGGCTTCTGTTTGCTGGTATCTTGGGTGTATCCCTAGGTTTTCATGGGATTGGGCCATTTCCATTGTCGTGTACACGAGTAGTTCGGAGACCTGACCTGCAGTGTCCAAGATTGGACTTATTTGCTCCCCTAGTCAGTGTGTGTAAGGCCTTGTGGTTTGTCAGCTTGATTGCTAGGCCGCATATGGTGATGAGCCTATTTCTGACGATCTCGCACGGAGCAGTGATGGATTTATATGGACTCTCTCCTTCGCGGCACCCCTTTTCTCCTTCCACTACATCCTATATAGGAATTTTTGGGCTTGCTGGCCCCGGCTGTGGATGTTATGGGGCATTTATCAACCCAAGTGAGCTGGAAACTTGGCTCCCGAGACTGGAACGTTGCTTCATTTTGGAACTGAGAAGGCGCCTCCATTGGCCCGGAGGCTGTTGTGCTGTAGTTAGGACCACATGCCATGAAGGAATTTTGGTCCCAGGCCAGATTCCCAAGAGTGAGGTCCATTTGACCTGGTAATAGGAGCCTGTCCCAACTGGACTTGGGTGAAGTGACCTGTGTGCTTGCTTTTATGATTCCCAATCGACACAGCATGCAGCAGCCCTGAGTTTCCTGAACGCAAGTAAAGACTTGGAATCCCTAATGTAGTCTTACTAGTCTTTATTTTAAAAAGTCTTTTGGGGTTTGCGTGAAGTGTACATTCTGAATTGGGGCTTTGAACTTACTCCATAGGTGCATTTCGCGATCGTGTAAAGGCATTGCTTCGCCCGACAGAGAGAAGGACTTGTTACTCTTAACTGTTGTTAGCCATACCATAGCGCGGGGACACACTGGCCTTAGTGTAATCAGGCACTTTAAAAAAAATCTTATTTTCTTATAACAGGTACACCTCCCTGCTGTTGTCCGTGTTGGGCTGGGGTCCCTGTCTGTTGCGGCTGTTGCCATGTATTTGACCAACCCTGCTGTGGTGGTGCAGTGGCTGTCTGCCCTCCCTGTGGCTGAGCATACAGTGCATTCGGGTTACCTTAGGCTTGCTTTTGAGGATGGGGATTTTTAGGGGACTGGCCCAGATTTATTGATCTCTGCTCATGAAATTCTTTCAAGCAGCATCTGTCGACCATGTGGCCCATTCAGTGACAATAATAACATTATCTGGGGTCCTGCTGCTGCCATCCTCCCTGACCTCTGCCGTTATAACTGGGTTAAAACCCTCTGGGGTTCCGTGGTGGAGCTCCCTTCAAGATAGGTGCCATTTCTACGTTAGGAGCCAACACGGCCCTGTCGAGGGTGATCTTTTTCAATTTGTGTTGGATCAACATGGTTCTGTCTCTCTGGACTTGCTCAGGGTATCTCCCTAAGTGGTTGGAGTGGAAATTTACTCTGGGTGGTTTTCTATTTGCTCCTCCTGCCGAATTTTCTATGGTTGGTACGTACCTAGATACCGCCGTTTGCAGCTACAAGGGGGCTTCAGGCATGGGAAATGTACCACAGAGTACCAGGCAACTATGTCTTTACTAATTCTCTATGCGTGGAGGTGCCATGGTGACTAGAGGGGCTAAATTATGTGATCTCGGGGGTACGCTCACTATGGCTGTTGCCGCCAGTGCCACTATTCACCTTGTCCCTGCTTGCAACCCAGTTTCAGCGGATCCAGGTGGCATGCACGTGTTGTGGGCCCAACTCCCTTCCTCCCTGCAAACCCTGTTGGTTTTCAGGGTTCTCGTTCTTTTGTCTTCTTCAACTAGGATGTGGTGTGTGCGACATGCCAACTACTGGGCTAACCCGCATAGTTGAAAAAATTCCCTGTATATTCCAGCACTGTCTCAGTGAAGGGGGTATGAATGGCTGGGACTGTCCTTGCCTGTGTACATGCAGTGTGGGAATGCTTTGTGGGTCTGGGTTTTACAGGATGTGCAATGGCAACAATTTACCCCACAATAACATCAAGAAGGCATTAGTTAATAACCACAATGAAGAAAGAGAAAAAAACTGACAGAGAAAAAATTATGACTTTGTAAAAAAAAATACTTTTGCCTGCTCCTTAGGGCATGCTACCCAATTACAAGGGAAGGCTTTGCGCTGTACTTGGGAGTAAGTGAGTTCGATAGTCTGTCAATATCAGCTCCGGGACTAAGATAATAACAATTTAAGTGGAAAGGGGGATTAACTTGCAAACTCAAGCCCTCCTTGGCCAAGCACAAGCTACACCTAATCTCCAAGGTCCCAATTTTACCTAATATCTTAATTACACCCTATATCACACCCATTTCCATGCATACTATCTGTATCACACCCAGCTCTCCAAGCAAATAACACCTCTCACTTCTTTTAGATACCAACAGTGTTGGTAGCACTGAGAAAACCCTTTTAGACTAGAAAATAAGATCAAGGTGCTGGCCCATTATCCCACCCAGGGTCTATGCGTACCATCAGTATCACACTAGCGGTCCAAGCGGTGAGGCCTCTTCCCTGTATTACACTCAGGAGGCAAGTATACAATCTGTGTCATACTTAGCGGTCCAAGCAACTAACAACCTTCACCTTTCTTAGAGTGTTGGCTATCGGAAAAAAATTACCTCTGCGGGATTGTCTCCAAGGCTGCATTGCGACACTCAGTTCGGGCACATAAAATAAGAAATATATCAGATTTCTGTCAGTGGCAGGACGCTCGGGTTGAATTTTAGTACTTTTTCCTACTTTGCCATACGCCAATTGTTCGGACTAAGGATCAGATATAGTCTCTTACCCAATTGACGGGGCTTCAGGGCGGATATCAGCCCCATGGATTCAGCAGAACTTTCAATCAATTGTGGCATCTTTGCAACTTCCTTTCTGCGCCGATGTGAATCGGAGTGGGGTCTTTTCCTTCGGCTACAATTGGTTTCAAAGCACCAATCTCTCATGGCTGGCTCACCAAAAAGTTGCTTAATTATGAATTTGCCTTGAAAAAACAAACACAAGAGGCTTTTGGCAAAACAAGAAAGTTGGTTGAATCAAACAATGCAGCCAGGAGCACAGTTACAGAGTCGGGGTCTGGGGACTGTGTAATGATGAGACGTGAACCAGAAGGATATTTGGATGTTTATTGGTAGTCAAACACATCTCAAATCCTGCAGACATGTATCAACATCCGTTGACAGGTGGTCAGACCAGGCAGTCCCAACTATCGGCTGGGAAAGCACTCACAACCCTCAGTATAATGCACCACACTGCCCGCACAGTAAGCATACAAAGCGGGGCAGATGCTACATATCTCTTTTCCTTATATAAATGACACAAAAGCATGCAAGAATAAGATCATAATATAATCTTTATAGGATGATAATCAATTAAATTAACTAGGAGTCCCTTTCACATTGTGCTACTCACCGCGGAGACGCCGCTCTCTTGCCGTCCGCCGCCCACCGCCGAACGAGTCACTTGGACAATTCTGTTGTGTTGGTCCCGGTTGGCAGTGGAGATCGCCAGCTGAGACCACATATCCCAGAAACCCTAGCTGCAGCACCAGGAACCGCCGCCCACGCTACGTGACAGCACCAGTAGGCGCTTAAATTCAACGCAGGGCTCCCGCAGCGCGGGAGTCCCTTTCACATTGTGCTACTCACCGTGGAGATGCCGCTCTCTTGCCGCCCACCGCCGGACGAGTCACTTGGGCAATACTGTTGTGTCGGTCCCGGTTGGGAGTGGAGATCGCCAGCCGGGACCACATATCCCAGAAACCCTAGCGGCAGCACCTGGAACCCCCGACCACGCTACGTGACAGCGCCAGGAGGTGCCTAAATTCAACGCAGGGCTCCCACAGCGCGGGAGTCCCTTTCACATTGTGCTACTCACAGTGGAGACGCCGCTCTCTTGCCGCCCACCACCGGACGAGTCACTTGGGCAATTCTGTTGTGTCGGTCTCGGTTGGGAGTGGAGATCGCCAGCCAGAACCACATATCCCAGCAACCCTAGCGGCAGCAACAGGAACCGCCACCCACACTCCGTGACTGCGCCAGGAAGCGCTTAAATTCAACGCAGGGCTCCCGCAGCGTGGGAGTCCTTTTTACATTGTGCTACTCACTGTGGAGATGCCACTCTCTTGCCGCCCACCACCAGACGAGTCACTTGGGCAAATCTGTTATGTCGGTCCCGGTTGGGAGTGGAGATCGCCAGCCGGGACCACATATCCCAGCAACCCTAGTGGCAGCCCCAGGAACTGGCACCCACGCTACGTAAAAGCGCCAGGAGGCGCTTAAATTCAACGCAGGGCTCCCGCAGCACGGGAGTCCTTTTTACATTGTGCTACTCACCGTGGAGACGCCGCTCTCTTGCCACCCACCACCAGACGAGTTACTTGGGCAAATCTGTTGTGTCGGTCCCAGTTGGGAGTGGAGATCGCCAGTCGGGACCACATATCCAAGCAACCCTAGCGGCAGCAACAGGAACCGGCGCCCACGCTATGTAATAGCGCCAGGAGGCGCTTAAATTCAACACAGGCTACCGCAGCGGCAACGCGTGTGGTCGTGCATGGGTGCTGCCCGGGCAAAGCCTGGGCCACCCCTCTAACATCACCAGAACCCTGAATGACTGCCCTGTTGTACGGATACTTATTTGCCACTTACTGGAAGAGGAGGTGAGGACAAGGCAAAGGTGTCTAATTGCTGTATTTTGTTTTACTAACAAATGTTTGGTGGTGGCCAAAAGGCCAGTTCGGACACTTTAGGCCCGGGAAAATACAGAGGTCCTCAGGACAGGTCTCACCCAGTTTCGTTTAAGGCTCTGGACTGTATGGACTGTCCCCTTTCTATTTGGGCAGCCAAATCGGTTATTTGGCAGGATGAGTAAGCAGAAGGTGAAGGATTCCATGGTGGGAGGGAGTGTAAATGGGACCCTTGATGCCTTCTTATTGAGGGCAGATTCTCTATTAGTGCATGAGATCCAGTTGGCCGAGGAGAGACTCTCACTGGACTCAATTGTGTCGCTAAAGAGGTCTTCAATGGGGCGTTTAGCCACAGCTAGGTCACCCAACGTCGGTAACCTAGCAATTCAGGATAAATCAAAACGTGGTCACACTGAAAATAGCTTGATTCCTGCGCCTTTATCACCACAGTTGGCGGGATCGCCAATCAAAACACTCAACAGAGATTCTGGTAGAAGAGAGTGAGGAGGTCAGGTAGAGGGAGTCCCTGCACCGGCCACGGCCCCAACCAGGTGCGAAATTGCCCTGAGGGAAGGCGGGGAGGTTGTTACCCGGTCCAAAAGGGCTTTATTAGATAGAAGCGCCGAAAACAGTGTAGTCACTCCTTCAGCTGGTCCCACGGTGGTAGCAAAGCGAACCTGGGGGGTGAGGCGTCATATTGTTAATGGTAAGCCAAGCAGAAGGGTGTTCTAAAATCAGCCAGGTCTAAAGACACAGAAGGTCCCGCAATTAGACAAGTGTCCAAATTGCGGAGAGGTAGAAAAGGCTCGGGCGGATTTGGGATTGTGGTCTAGGTTGGAAACAATGTTAACTACTCACCTAGGGCCCATGCATGAGAAAATTAAATTGATAGAAGGGAAAGTGTCCCTGTTGATCGCTCAGAATAGCACCCAGACAAATGTGGTCATGGGGCACACAGCTAACAGCGCGGGGGCATTAGATGGTCCCATTCCTCCAAGGGTTGTAATGCCCCTAGAGAGAAAAGAGGGTGGGATGCACATATGTGAACAGTTGGAGGGAACAAAGGAGGGTGTAGACAAAGACCAAATGGTGGGGCCCAGGGACGGAAATGCCTCGAGACTAAGAGTTACTGTGGGAGATATTAGGCACATGAGGGGGGAACCGCAGCACAAAACTTGAGCCCTAAAGTAGGCCCCAAAATCATAGAGGGCTTAGCGGGTAGAGCACTCATACCACAGAAAATCGTGCCCGCCTCAGGTGACTTTGTTAGGTGTACTGCGGGCTTGCCAGTTTTAGATCTACCACCGGCATCCTGCCCATACACAATAGTCTTGACAGGGGTTCCGGCCCTCAGTGAAAATAGAGAAGAAACCCCGCGAATGTTGATAAATAAGGTGACCCACTGGTTGAACAGAAATGCACACTTTAACATCTCAAACCACAGGCACATACTAATGGCGAGAAGGGTGTCCTGGATTGGATGTAGCAGGAAGAGCTTTCCCGGAGACACCGTGATTTTAAATCCAAGGTTTCCAGGGCTGATATATGATCTCCTCACCCAGTGTAAGGGGTCCTTCCATGAGGAGGGCGGATCAACTATCAGAACGTTACCACTGTTTTTTTTTATAGGGACACGATGGAAGCAAATAATCATGACAATCAGAAGAGAGATCTAGTAGGACTTGCTTGAGGGGGTCCCCAGGTCCCGCTAACTAACCGGTATGCCACTCTTATTAATGTTTCAACCCTAGACGACATAGGTTGACGCGACAGGAGAACATCAATCTGGGATGGCCACAGACTGGAGTGCTTGTCTCTCAAAGCAGGAATGGGAGGGACACCCATGTCAAAGATCAAGGAGTTTATCTCTCCTTCTATCTCGGGAGACCCTAGCGGGCCTGCCACTGAAGGGAATACTCAAGTAACTACTGTATCTCCCAGGCCCAATTTCTGCCCGGTACTAGAAAGCCCAGACGTCCTTAGACAGGGTAACACTGAGATAATTTCATGGAATATAGCTGGACTCTCATCCAAAATATCTAACATCGATTTGGCTAGCTTACATAAAGAAATTCCAGGTTATCTGCCTCCGGAAAACATGGGAGATGGATAGTAGCGCGTTCTCTCTTGAGGGTTACAAAATGTATTTTGCACTGACACGTAAGGTAGCTGCGGGAAGAGCAAGGGGAGGCCTGATAACATATGTGGACCTGAGACTTCAAGGGAGGTGGGGCGATTTGGGTTGGGACTCAGATTTTTTGCAGGGGATTAGACTGTGTAATAAGGGTTATAAGATAATTTTTATTAATTTCTATAACGCTGTCTTAACAGGACAGCCCACGATAAGATTGAATGAATTGGAGAGAAGGGCGGCAGTTATACAAGGTCACGGGGCACGGATTTCCCAGTTGGTGTTACTTGGCGGCTTTAACTGCCACCTCTGTTCAAATGTGAAATTCAGAAGGGGGATTGGTCTTCCTGCCCATTGGAAGAGGGTCCGCATTTAGAGCACACAAGGGAGGGAAAGGAGTTAAATAAGGTGTTAGGTACTCATGCCCTCACACAGACTATGGACCTGATTAAAGCAGAGGAGGATGGTTTGGTCCACCCAACCTTTAAATGTAGAGTCTGTGATT
This sequence comes from Lissotriton helveticus, assembly GCF_964261635.1. Taxonomy (NCBI): domain Eukaryota; kingdom Metazoa; phylum Chordata; class Amphibia; order Caudata; family Salamandridae; genus Lissotriton; species Lissotriton helveticus. The sequence continues at coordinate 282,319,440 of NC_136068.1, read as the reverse complement.
CTTTTATTGATTTCATTTTTGTTTCCAATACGTTAAAGCAGTGGATTTTAGGTTTTGAGATACATTTAAGTATTTTTAGTGATCCTAACCTCTTGGTCATGTTGCACAGGGACCCAAATTTAATCAAGCACTCTGTCCGACTGGGGGAGAGTGGTACGATAAACGCCACTGATCAAGGTAGGAGGCTTAGATGGTCTCAGGTGGAAGGTGAAGCCTTTTATAGAGCCTTAGCTACAATTGTCTCCATCTTTAAAAAGGGAAATAGGGCCAGCCCTCTGTGTTACCGTCCCATTTCTCTCATTGATGTGACAGTGAAGGTTTTAGGCAGGGTTATCCTCAACCGATTATTGGACTGGGGGAGGAACACCATATAATCACTGACACGCAGTATGGGTTTAGGTCAGGACGATCAACTGGCGACCAATGTCTCAATTTATACTTACTGGTAGCCAAGTACACTATTGCTAGTCAAGAGACCGTGTACTTGGCTTTCATGGACTTGACGACAGCTTTTGATCGGGTGAACCGCAGGAAACTATGGGATCTCATGGGGGCTCTTGGTGTGGACCCTGGTCTAGTAAACATTTTAAGAGCTACATCTGAATACTTTCACCCAAGTCAGATATAATGAGGAGGGGAGCACTACTGACCAATTTCCTTGCTCAAGGGGGGGTAAGGCAGGGCTGCATTTTGGCACCTTTCTTATTCACCCTGTATATAAATGGCTTGGAGCAGGCGCTAGACGCTCTCGGGGTGGACTCGTCAAGGATAGGAATAAGAGGGATCCCCGGTCTGCTTTACACAGACGACGCAAGGCCTACAATGCCTGATAGATGGCTTTGTCTGTTTCAAGGAGAGTTTAGACCTGTCTGCCAACATCTCAAAATCGTATATCATGGAGGTGGGGAAAACTCTGAAAAGGAAATACAAATATATGATTGGCTCTCACTGCCTGGAAAAAGTACAGACTTTCTCATATCTGGGGATATTATTTGATACCCGTATTAGTTTTTGCTTTGCTGCGAACAACTCCTGGACTGAGCATATTGCGGGCTAGGTTCTCAAATGGCATCAACTCAATTCTTAGCCTACCCCATTCTAAACAAACTGGCACTTTATCTGCTATTTTAAAAATGTATAAAGCCCAGTGTACCCACGTTGCCACATATGGCGCGGAGATCTGGGGTGTGGCCAAGTCTGGACCCATACAATTGGAAGAGAATAGATTCCTTAGGAAGATGCTCTGTGTCCCCATCTCTACTACACAATATGTTTGTCACAAGGAGCTAAACTTGAATTTCATCGAGGACTTCATTCGTGCTTGCCCTGCCCTTCTTTGGCTTTCTATTTGGAAGAACCCGGCGGCATCACTTACCAGGGATATTATTACTGACTGTCGGAACTGTGATAAATGTCTGGATATTCCCTGGCTCTCTGGAGTGTATAATAGTCTCTGTAGCATCGACTATGGGAATGTTTTTACTAAGCATACTGTAGATAATCTCCCAGACAAAAATGAAATAAGAAATGCTCTGTACACACTGTATGACGAAGAAAGATCAAAGTGGGAATCTCTTAAGATCACTGTTTCTACATATCTCGCTTTTGATTTTTTAACTTCGCCTATGCCTCACTATCTGACACTTCCGATGAGCCATTGGGTGTGGGAATTATTATTCCGCCTAAGGGCAGGCTCAATTAAATTTGCACTTTGTTTCCCCCTTGGCCATCAGAAAGAACTTGCCTTGCCCGTGTGATGGTTTGAGTGGTCAATCTGCGTTGCATTTTTTTATTCTTTTGCACATTTTATATGAAATATATTAAATGGTTTTTAACTCTTTTTTTTCAAAAAACTTAAACCTCTTAACTTGGAAAATGCATATCTAATGATATTAACTATGGATAATGATGAACTCATATTTCGCACTAGCACTTTTTTGCCTACAGCAGTCCGAGCTAGACAGACCATGCTTGACCTATGAACTTGTATGTATTATGTGAATTTATGATGCTTCTTTGAATTGTTTTGTGATTTTTCTATGTACTTGTACTTTTATGGATACTTTCTAATCCGAATAAAGTTCTTATTGAATTTACTGAAAAGTATTTTTTAAAACGTTGGTTTTAAGCAGGCTAAGGTGGCCCTACTGTTTTTGAAGATGTCCACAGAGGTTTTAACACTTTGTTGAACCGTAAACTTTTTAAGGTTGGCACTGAGACTTAGAAATACAAGAGGAGAGGGGTGAAAATATCTGGTTGTAGTATTGGCAGGTTAAAGGTTCCAGTAATGAATTGGGTGGGTGAGGGTATTTTTTTATACACGTGATTATTTATTTGTGTATCTTGTTAAGAGGCTGTTTTTTACAAGTGTTACCCCCTTATTTATCCGCACCAATCCTTTTGAACTCAGGATTATTTATTAATGACCTGCACAAGAAAGATATTGGAGAAGGGGCTCCATTTGCGAACGGATTGCATATGTATTTTTGGCATGGTCTTTGATTTTGTAATATTTGTTTGTTTTTATAAATTGTACTTTTATGGTATCGTATTTTATGCCGAATAAAGTATATATTGATTGATTTATATTAACTAGGATTTCACAAATGTTATCTGCTACAAAAGGATACTACAATAACATTTCTAGAATAAAAAAAATGAAAACAAAAAAACTAATAAATTAAACACTGTATGTCCTATTAAACAGCACACAGTACAGATTCACAATGAGAAAACAACCTATCTATATCTCAAGGGCACACCTGCATGTCTAACACTTCTGCACAAAGCTTATCCCTATGAGTGGAATATTTTGTGGACACAAGTTGGTCTTATTTGCTGGACAAAGGTTCAGCGCCCCTCCATTCAACAGTTTAGAATCAACTTTGACAACCTTGAATATGTTCCACCAATTGGAACCATTTACAAGCCCTGAGGTAACGCAAATCTTAAATACAAAGGACCTGTGCACACGTAATTGTCAATTTACAGCTGGGCACCTGGAAAACTAATAAACCTGCCAAAGGAGAAAAAACATCGTCTGGATCATATATTTTGTGATCTTGTTATAGTTGAAATACTCTCAGTATTAATACTGTATATTTACAATTACGTGTGCACAAGTCCTTTGTATTTATGTTTTGAGGACTGCGGTCCGATTTGGAGGTTGTGGGTTATCCTATCACCTGTAGCACTGTTGAAAACTTGTGTTGGACTATATTAACGTTGAAATTAGAGGCGCCATTACTTGCCGCATCACTATCCACCCAGTTATTAGTACTAATGCTTAGTAACGCAAATCTTGTCAATGCTCAATGACTCAGAATATTTAGAATCACCTTTCTTCACAAACTTACTTTTCTTAATACAAGTAACATCTCCCCCCTCAAAACTTTTAATTGTTACACATTTTTCTCGTCATAAAACATCCTTTGTTTCATTTGAGCATGCTCAACCTTGGTTCTCACACTGCTGTCTAAATCAGACACTGTTGAACTCAGTTTAATACATTTGGACATTCATGCTGGCTTAAACTCAGAAGCAGACATTCTCCCCCTCAATAATTTGAAAGTAGAAACACCAGTAGATGAATGTGGTGTTGTTAGATAAAACCACATGGCTCTAAAAGCTACTGGTACAACACACTTATGTATAATTGCCCAGCGTATACATTCCCCTAAAACCATGTCAAACATGCCATTGGTTAGAGGGTGGGACCATGAACTCTTGAGGTGTTTTATTCTACTCTCTATTAATAATAATTCCATTTCTGAAGAAACAAACTGAACCCCATTATCAGACACAATCTGTTCTGGAAACACATCATGCATGAACACTTCCTTCAAAAAGTCTACCACTGCTTTTGAATCAGGTACACCTATAAATTTAACTTCTGACCATCTGGAAAAGAAATCGACCATGACAAGAACGAAACGCGGGAGAACTGGAAAGGTCCCATAAGATAAATGGCCAACTTTACCCAAGGTTTTGAATGTAGAGGAATGGGAGTCAAAGGAGTCGTAGAAGGTCACAATACTTTGTCACTCCTCGAGCGAATTACACGACTATGTACAAGTCTCCCAACGTCCTTATCCCTCTATGGCCACCAAAAATATTCACAAACTCTACGCTTTGTAAGAATATCCCCCAGTTGTCTATCATGAGTCTTGGATAACAAACAGTTTCTGACACTTTCTGGTGGAACAATTTTCTCAGCTCTCATCACTAGACCAGATTCTACAGACAACTCATCACATACCATGGCATAAGGTTGCAAGTTTACCTGAAGATTCCTTTCTTTAGGCCATCCTTCAACAATGAATTTGGTTTCAGATTTCAAAGTATCATTGTGCTCAACAGCCCTTATCCAATCCTCCTCCAAAATTGCACATTCATTTTCAATTTTTAATGCTGCTCCTATACAATCACCTGGATCTTCATCATTACTTGAATCAGCATTGTTTTTAGTATTTCCTGAATCATCAATGTTCATGGGAAACCGTGAGAGAACATCTGCATGAATGTTTTTGCCACCTAGAATATGTTCAACATTGAACTGATATTGATGCAGTCTTGTGGCTGATCTGGCTATAAGGGGTGTTTTTTTTTGCTAGATGCATCTCCCAAGATAAACACCAAATGTTTGTTGTCCATTTGTAATACAAATCTTCTACCCCACAGATAGCTTTAACATTTTTCAATAGCACACCAACATGCTGGAAGCTTTTTTTCAATTACAGAATAACGCAATTGAGCATTTCTAAGTAATATGGATGCAAATCTGATTGTATGTTCCTCCCTGTCAGCCTGTAAGCACTGCACCCAAACCAAGGTTACTTGCATTAACTGTAAACACACATGGAACAGCAGGATCATAAGGCTTCAAAGACTTAACCTGACTTAGCTGTTTCTTTACCCAAACAAAAGTTGCTTCACACCCATCATCCCACTCAATATCAATATTTCTTTTCAACAGATTAGAAATTTGGCCTGACTTTAGTTATGTAATCAGGAATGAATCATGAATAAAACTCACATAAACCTAAAAAAGATTTAACACAATTTTTATCTTGTGGTGCAGGTGCCTCTAGAATTGCTTTAACTAAACCCAGTCTTGGCTGTACTCTTTTTACAGATATAATATGTCCTTGATATTCTACTGACTCCTTTCTAAATTCATATTTTTCTCGTTTCACCACCACCCCTTGATCTTGAAAAATATTTAACACTTTGTGCAAAATTGCCTCTTGGATCATTTTGTCAGGAGCATAAATAAGAATATCATCTTGAAAAATTGCAATAATATTAAGAGATTGACCATAAGATGCTGAAATACTGATGCAGCTGAAGCATGTCAGAATGGCATGCAACAGTATTTGAATGATCCTGAGAGCAAAACAAAGGCTGTAAGATGTCTCAATTCAGGATCGAACTTTACTTGATGGTATGCCGCTGCAAAATCCAGTTTTGTAAAAAAAAAGAGATTTGCCTCAGCAACCATGGCCAACATCTCGGTAATGTTGGGAAGAGGGTGAGAGTCAATCCAGATTTATTTGTTTAAGCTATGAAGATCCACACAAATCCTAAGGTCATTATTTTTTTAATGAGCCACGACCAATGGAGAAATCCATGTGGAAGTCTCTAGTGGTTCAATTATACCTTTACTACACAATACTCTGAGTTATCTTTCTAGGTCTTCTCTGACACTAAATGGAACACCTCACATCTTATGTCTGATAGGTATGGCACCATCTTTAATCCATATGCAATGTTTGTAAATTTTTCTTTTTCCCACGTCTCCAGAAAATACCCTGGGATAGTTGCTTAGACATTCTTCCACTGAATTATCATCTCCAAAGGGTAGGACTTGTTCTTGCGCACCAGGGTATAACATCATGTCAAATAGACCTTGGTGGAACCACCCAAGTATATTCAATCCATTGATTGCAACATATATTCTTCCTTGAATGCGTCTTCCCATGAATTCCAACACATCTTCGAAATAGCCAAGTAACTCTATCTTGTGACCCTCATAAGAGACTGGGGCATGACCTGGTGGCAATAATTCTCTGTTTCCCAATTTACTTTCAAATAAGGCCTGTGTAATCATAGTAATGAGTGCCCCAGAGTCAACCAATAAATGCAGACTTTTGTCACCCACAGCTATATCCACAAAGGGATCGACGCAATCTGGCAGGTCACCAGTACGCACATTGTCATCACCAATATCCAGAACCTATTGTCTTTGACAGACCCAATCTGTGTTTTAGTTTTCATATGACCCTAACACATTTTGGCAAAATGTCCAGTCTTGCCACAAGACCTACATACAACATTTTTGGCTGGACAATTTTTTCACTCTGTTGTGACATGAATTGCCACATCTGAAACATATATCTGTGCGTTTGAAGAAACTTTTCTGTGAAAAAGCTCTCTTCCCTTTGGCTACATCAGATGTCAAATGTACCGGATTAACTTATTCTGTTTTTCTGTCCTCTAACTCTTTTGTAGATTTTTGAGTCATTTCAATACTCTTGGCCACTTTCACATTTTCTTCTAGAGAAGGATTACCTAACGTCAACAGCTTTTGTCGAATAGCTCTGTCGAGCAGTGACTTATAAATTGATCTCTTACCAAGTGGTCACTACAATTTTGAAACTAACATTCAGCAACCAATTTTCTTAAAGCAGTAATATACGTGTCAATGTCTTCACCCCCTCTCGGCTCTCTTTTAAAAAAACATGTGATGCAAAACAACAAGACTCGGCTGTACATCATACCTACTGGCCGATTTATTTATTGCCTCCTGGTACTCATCTAACTCTGAATCATCTGTCACCACCACAGCAGGTAAATGTTTGAATGTTTCCCTCCCTTCAAAACCTAGTGAATGGAGTAAAAGTAAAGTCTTCCTTTCTGCTCTAAATCTGTATGTGATAATGGCATCAAGATATGTTTCAAATGTGTCCACCTACTGGCACCACAGAACAGGAGTTCTCCGGGTGTCTCTAAAAATGGTGGTGGTGGATTTACTGTCTGCATTGTATGTTATATGGGAATACTTCCACTGCTAAGCCTAGCTGTGCATCTGCACGCAAATGTCATACAATAATCATACCTAGGGCTATTACTTTACTTCTCTGCCCTTGTGTCTCAAGGCAGACACTGAAATATAAATACCAGTGGGGGTGCCGCAGGGAATTCAAACATCTGCCTTGCGCTGTGTAAAGTTGGAATGTACTTACAAGATCCCATGGTACAAAACATCCTGTATTCCACAATTTACTGCTCCGCAATGTGGAAATATCCGCACATTCTGCTTCACTCTTTTTCCATGCTGAAACACAAGCTCATCAAAACTTGAGACCACCCATGGGAGGAAGAGTTTCAAGGGGGCGTTCCAGGATATCAAAGCAATTTTCTGATCCACCCCTGAAGGCGGAGACTTGACACGACCGAAGCCGATGCTGTATTAGATTAGCGTGACATATGCTGCTGGGCACTCCTTGATTTCTTTACAATGATATGTGATGGACTCCACGATTTGACAGAGACCATCATAACATGAGTTCTTTGGGGGGTTAGATTAAAAATTGTCACCACATCAAGCATGTAATGACGAGGCACGAACTACGATGAGATTTAGTAGTTTATTGGTAGTCAAACACAATTCAAACCCCTCAGACATAGATCAGCATCCGTTAACGAGTGGTCACGACTCGCAGTCCCAATTGTCAGTTGGGAAAGAGCTCGCGACCCCCAGTATGACGCATCACACTGCCCACGGGGTAAGCATAAACGCTGGGCAGATACTACAGACTGTGTTATAGTACAATTGGTTTGAGCGAGCGTCTTTATATACATTTATTGGAGCATCATGAAACTGTTCATAGATCCTGTTTTGGAAAAGGAATGTAGATCTAGTCATGGAGCCATAAATCATTACCACCTGATGACAAAGGCTAATGGGTCTCGACCTTGTGTGGACACAATGAGCCCGAGTGGGTAATGTGCCCAGATGTCCGGCATAGGGAGCACGTGATCACTGCATATGCTGTGTGTGCTGTGTTCTGATTGGCTGAGTATTCCTAACTTCATGCAGCAACTAACTTTATGTTTTCTTGGGAACAAGCCCCCCTCTGGCCACGTACATTTTATTGGGGCCAATCTTTCTGGACCTAGTTTTACAGCCTATCTGTGGGACTAATCTGGGTTTTTCCTTTTCAAGCATTTGTCTTGCTGGTTATGTGCCACCTGATCTGTGATCTGTAATTGATAGCCTCAGGCCTAGGTCGCAGGGCCTGCCTGACCATGTATTTCGGACTCGGGGTGGATGGAATGGTCATATCTGCAGATTTTGACAACAGCGATTCGAATTGTTTACGTACATACACTGCGCACATCAACATCAATATTAACAGTATTTTTGTGAAAGAAATAATGGCCACTTGGTCATATATCATGTGTCCCGGTGAGGTAGCTGCTGTGTTCCTATTGTTTTCCTTAAAGACAATACTTCATTGGAACATGGCACATCATACACCCGTAAAATTTGACTTGTCAACAACATGCACCTGCCATGGCAATATTGGTGGCACATGCATGTTCCTACTGTACAGAATCCTGACAATTGAAAATGACTGGTTGATTGCTAATACCTAACTCGCAGTTAAATGCCATTGAACATGTATGGCCTTTATAGAATCATATATGTCAATGATACATTTATATCCAGAATGTGGGGCTTCAGTTTTAGCCCCACTCCAGTGGCGACTGCCTTTATTCATTTTGCATTTGCATCATTTCCTTCTTCTATAGTTTGATTTTCTTCATTTTTAAACCCATCTTTATTTCTCTATTTAATTCATTTTTTCTTTTTTCGTTTAGTTGTCCTCCTTAATTCATCCCCAAGCAAGGAAATGCAATTATACGTAGTTTCTCATGCTTTGGTGGGCCAAAAGAACCTCTCTCCCCAAAACACGAACTGAAGCATTATTTTCTTTTTGAGCAGTTTATTTCTTTATCCAATGCATTTCGGGCCCGTATTAGGGTCCTTCGTCAGGGAAAACTGTTAACAAACAAACAATAAAACATACGTTTACAATCACTTACTTTTGTATATTCTCAAAGCAATTAGTTTAAAAAACTTCAATACAGATTGCTTACTCATAAAAATACTCATGAAAATACTGTTCGTCCCTCACCATGCTCGTCTTTTCTAACAATGTTAATATATTCAAATGCCCGGTTCCTTTCAACAGAATTGCTTCTTCACTCACAGCGGGTCTAAACGCCTCTCTATCTCATATCCTCGGCTGCTACTCTTAACTGTCTTCACTGTGTTATATCTCCGAGCCTTCGTGTCCCTCGTTATTTCCCTCCCATTCTCTCGATGTTACACTCTATGCATACCTGCCAAACATGAAGTCCGCCTTTACTCTCGTGATGCTGGAAGCGTTACCTTCAGCTGTACTTCCCGTTATTTAAATGGAAAAGCTCCCTCTCTCATTTCTCAGACCCGCCCCCCTCGTTATACTCCCCGATCATCCACTCACATTAGAGACAGCCTACATCTCCCATAATCCTCCATTACTGAACAATCTCATAACAGTGGCTTAACCGAACAATTAAAGCATTATGCAAACTGATTCCTCAGTATTTGAACAGTTTTTTCGATCACATTCTGAATCATATGTCCAAAAAAATATACAAAACGTTTTCACTCGACTCTTTTGTTGAATAAACTGGCTCACTAAACCGGATGTTTTCACCTTGCTTGAAGAGTCCAAAGATATTGAATTATACATCAGTCTTTCAATCCATTTACTTCTGTTGGGTGCAAACCCCATGGGGCATGAAAGTGGACGTTGAAACATTGTTGTGGGTTGCACACCTGTCCTTCCACCAAAAGTTTTTAACAATATTATTCGCATAATCTTTCATCGTGCGGCGTGCTCACTGCTAGACATGCCAAGCCCACACAGCATGTGACGAACATGAACATCCAGAATGTGGGGCTTCAGTTTTAGCCCCACTCCAGTGGCGACTGCCTTTATTCATTTTGCATTTGCATCATTTCCTTCTTCTATAGTTTGATTTTCTTCATTTTTAAACCCATCTTTATTTCTCTATTTAATTCATTTTTTCTTTTTTCGTTTAGTTGTCCTCCTTAATTCATCCCCAAGCAAGGAAATGCAATTATACGTAGTTTCTCATGCTTTGGTGGGCCAAAAGAACCTCTCTCCCCAAAACACGAACTGAAGCATTATTTTCTTTTTGAGCAGTTTATTTCTTTATCCAATGCATTTCGGGCCCGTATTAGGGTCCTTCGTCAGGGAAAACTGTTAACAAACAAACAATAAAACATACGTTTACAATCACTTACTTTTGTATATTCTCAAAGCAATTAGTTTAAAAAACTTCAATACAGATTGCTTACTCATAAAAATACTAATGAAAATGCTGTTCGTCCCTCACCATGCTCGTCTTTTCTAACAATGTTAATATATTCAAATGCCCGGTTCCTTTCAACAGAATTGCTTCTTCACTCACAGCGGGTCTAAACGCCTCTCTATCTCATATCCTCGGCTGCTACTCTTAACTGTCTTCACTGTGTTATATCTCCGAGCCTTCGTGTCCCTCGTTATTTCCCTCCCATTCTCTCGATGTTACACTCTATGCATACCTGCCAAACATGAAGTCCGCCTTTACTCTCGTGATGCTGGAAGCGTTACCTTCAGCTGTACTTCCCGTTATTTAAATGGAAAAGCTCCCTCTCTCATTTCTCAGACCCGCCCCCCTCGTTATACTCCCCGATCATCCACTCACATTAGAGACAGCCTACATCTCCCATAATCCTCCATTACTGAACAATCTCATAACAGTGGCTTAACCGAACAATTAAAGCATTATGCAAACTGATTCCTCAGTATTTGAACAGTTTTTTCGATCACATTCTGAATCATATGTCCAAAAAATATACAAAACGTTTTCACTCGACTCTTTTGTTGAATAAACTGGCTCACTAAACCGGATGTTTTCACCTTGCTTGAAGAGTCCAAAGATATTGAATTATACATCAGTCTTTCAATCCATTTACTTCTGTTGGGTGCAAACCCCATGGGGCATGAAAGTGGACGTTGAAACATTGTTGTGGGTTGCACACCTGTCCTTCCACCAAAAGTTTTTAACAATATTATTCGCATAATCTTTCATCGTGCGGCGTGCTCACTGCTAGACATGCCAAGCCCACACAGCATGTGACGAACATGAACATCCAGAAAAGGGCGTGGCATGTCTAGCAGTGAGCACGCCGCACGATGAAAGATTATGCGAATTAATATTGTTAAAAACTTTTGGTGGTAAATGGATTGAAAGACTGATGTATAATTCAATATCTTTGGACTCTTCAAGCAAGGTGAAAACATCCGGTTTAGTGAGCCAGTTTATTCAACAAAAGAGTCGAGTGAAAACGTTTTGTATATTTTTTGGACATATGATTCAGAATGTGATCGAAAAAACTGTTCAAATACTGAGGAATCAGTTTGCATAATGCTTTAATTGTTCGGTTAAGCCACTGTTATGAGATTGTTCAGTAATGGAGGATTATGGGAGATGTAGGCTGTCTCTAATGTGAGTGGATGATCGGGGAGTATAACGAGGGGGGCGGGTCTGAGAAATGAGAGAGGGAGCTTTTCCATTTAAATAACGGGAAGTACAGCTGAAGGTAACGCTTCCAGCATCACGAGAGTAAAGGCGGACTTCATGTTTGGCAGGTATGCATAGAGTGTAACATCGAGAGAATGGGAGGGAAATAACGAGGGACACGAAGGCTCGGAGATATAACACAGTGAAGACAGTTAAGAGTAGCAGCCGAGGATATGAGATAGAGAGGCGTTTAGACCCGCTGTGAGTGAAGAAGCAATTCTGTTGAAAGGAACCGGGCATTTGAATATATTAACATTGTTAGAAAAGACGAGCATGGTGAGGGACGAACAGTATTTTCATGAGTATTTTTATGAGTAAGCAATCTGTATTGAAGTTTTTTAAACTAATTGCTTTGAGAATATACAAAAGTAAGTGATTGTAAACGTATGTTTTATTGTTTGTTTGTTAACAGTTTTCCCTGACGAAGGACCCTAATACGGGCCCGAAATGCATTGGATAAAGAAATAAACTGCTCAAAAAGAAAATAATGCTTCAGTTCGTGTTTTGGGGAGAGAGGTTCTTTTGGCCCACCAAAGCATGAGAAACTACGTATAATTGCATTTCCTTGCTTGGGGATGAATTAAGGAGGACAACTAAACGAAAAAAGAAAAAATGAATTAAATAGAGAAATAAAGATGGGTTTAAAAATGAAGAAAATCAAACTATAGAAGAAGGAAATGATGCAAATGCAAAATGAATAAAGGCAGTCGCCACTGGAGTGGGGCTAAAACTGAAGCCCCACATTCTGGATGTTCATGTTCGTCACATGCTGTGTGGGCTTGGCATGTCTAGCAGTGAGCACGCCGCACGATGAAAGATTATGCGAATAATATTGTTAAAAACTTTTGGTGGAAGGACAGGTGTGCAACCCACAACAATGTTTCAACGTCCACTTTCATGCCCCATGGGGTTTGCACCCAACAGAAGTAAATGGATTGAAAGACTGATGTATAATTCAATATCTTTGGACTCTTCAAGCAAGGTGAAAACATCCGGTTTAGTGAGCCAGTTTATTCAACAAAAGAGTCGAGTGAAAACGTTTTGTATATTTTTTTGGACATATGATTCAGAATGTGATCGAAAAAACTGTTCAAATACTGAGGAATCAGTTTGCATAATGCTTTAATTGTTTGGTTAAGCCACTGTTATGAGATTGTTCAGTAATGGAGGATTATGGGAGATGTAGGCTGTCTCTAATGTGAGTGGATGATCGGGGAGTATAACGAGGGGGGCGGGTCTGAGAAATGAGAGAGGGAGCTTTTCCATTTAAATAACGGGAAGTACAGCTGAAGGTAACGCTTCCAGCATCACGAGAGTAAAGGCGGACTTCATGTTTGGCAGGTATGCATAGAGTGTAACATCGAGAGAATGGGAGGGAAATAACGAGGGACACGAAGGCTCGGAGATATAACACAGTGAAGACAGTTAAGAGTAGCAGCCGAGGATATGAGATAGAGAGGCGTTTAGACCCGCTGTGAGTGAAGAAGCAATTCTGTTGAAAGGAACCGGGCATTTGAATATATTAACATTGTTAGAAAAGACGAGCATGGTGAGGGACGAACAGTATTTTCATGAGTATTTTTATGAGTAAGCAATCTGTATTGAAGTTTTTTAAACTAATTGCTTTGAGAATATACAAAAGTAAGTGATTGTAAACGTATGTTTTATTGTTTGTTTGTTAACAGTTTTCCCTGACGAAGGACCCTAATACGGGCCCGAAATGCATTGGATAAAGAAATAAACTGCTCAAAAAGAAAATAATGCTTCAGTTCGTGTTTTGGGGAGAGAGGTTCTTCTGGCCCACCAAAGCATGAGAAACTACGTATAATTGCATTTCCTTGCTTGGGGATGAATTAAGGAGGACAACTAAACGAAAAAAGAAAAAATGAATTAAATAGAGAAATAAAGATGGGTTTAAAAATGAAGAAAATCAAACTATAGAAGAAGGAAATGATGCAAATGCAAAATGAATAAAGGCAGTCGCCACTGGAGTGGGGCTAAAACTGAAGCCCCACATTCTGGATGTTCATGTTCGTCACATGCTGTGTGGGCTTGGCATGTCTAGCAGTGAGCACGCCGCACGATGAAAGATTATGCGAATAATATTGTTAAAAACTTTTGGTGGAAGGACAGGTGTGCAACCCACAACAATGTTTCAATGATACATTTATGACACACACACACAAATGCGGAAGCTTATATGCGTCTAAGTCCAAACACAACTACAAACTTGCACAGGTAGACACACATAAACCACATGCTGGACTCTGCAGTTGTACCTTAAAACAATCAACTGTGGGTGCTTCATTCACAAATAAATAACATAAACACTCCAGTTCCTGACTCCTAACACCTTAATTTGTGGGGTACCGCCTTTTATTTGTGATTTAGTTCACCTGCTATGACTCAAGTAGCTTAGAAGAATTCTGATGGACTGTTACACTACCTTACCTTTCATATCTTGCATTGTGAACATCCATTTTAATTATCTTGGATTACATTGTTGTAGAATTAGGGAGATATATGATTCCACTAGCCCTTGTGCCTTTAAAATAAATACTGCTTTAAATAACTTTATTCGATAACATTTTTATCATAAAACCATATACATCCAACTTCATAGAACAGTCCAACTAGACATCATACAACCATATTAAAAATGCATAAAACAGGATCAATAAATAAAAATTGGATAACCATAAAATCAATACATCAGGGGCAGACATAGCCGATACCGGGCTGCTAATTTTCGCTAGGAGCTTTGTTCTTATTAGCCACTCGCAGCCTAAGTATTTTGCTACACCACAGACCAAGGTAAGGGAGGAGGTATCGGTTTTTAAAATCCGGAGTGCCACCCGATAGTTCTTAGAACCCAGCTTTCTGCAGACGGGCTTGAGCCATTTGGTTCTAGCCATCCTGTAGGCTGGGCACGCGAAGAGAAAATGGGCAATAGACTCTATGGGAGCTGCGTAGCATGGGCAGGAGGCAGATGATGGATTGCGCCGGTTCCATGCAGCTGTCGTTTCATTCAACGGAAGGGTCCCAATTCTCATCTTCAGATAGAGAACCCTGTCCCTGGGTATTTGAATGAAATCAGGAAGGGTTCTAATTTGCGGACAGGTTTGTGCTCCAGAAACTGCTCTGTGAGTTTCCCCATGTTAGAGTTGCTCATCTCTTCTGCCTGTACCCAATACCCAAAACCAGTAGGCGCGTTTTAAATCCTGCTTGGATGGCGGAACCTGATTGGCCCAAGCCTCCCCAAACCCTATGTCGGATAAAAGCTGCCTAAGGTTAGAGATCCATTTGATCTTGTCTCCTATGTCTGCTGCTATTAATCCGCTTAAAGCAGCAGCATAGATGGAGAACTCGGGAGTCCTTCTTATACGTGCCCAAAACAGTAGGGGGTGGAGGCGTGCAATGTCCTTAATAGAGCATCTACCCATGTCCTGATATAGGGGCTTCAATGGTGTAGAGGTTGGAAGTGAAACCAACCCTTTCAGATCTTACAAGTTCGATGGTATTCTCAAAGCCCCATAATTCGGCTCCGTATAGGGCTGAGGGTAGCGCTTTGCTCTCATAAACCGCCAGGGCCGGGGTTACTGGCCTACTCATGGAAAGATGTTGTTCTCTTATGATAGCCCCAGACACCCGTTTATGACTGAAGAGCATCTTGGCCATATGGGAACTCCACTTCATACAGTTGGAGACCCGGATTCCCAAATAGTCAAAAGACTCGACGGTGTCAAGTGGAGTATCATTAAGGGTAATGCCATTTCTAAAGCGTTTTGACGGGCTTATTGCCATTAGCTTGGTTTTGCTGATGTTAGTTGACAGCCCCCAAGATTCGCAGAAGAGGCTAAACCTGTTTAGGAGTTTTTGCAGGCCACCCGGTGTTTTGGAAATCAGGAGGGTGTCGTCGGCAAAAAGGAGGGTTGGGGTTTTCTCCCCTGCCAGGATAGGGGCGTCCGCTGGTTCTTCTCTTAGATTAAAATAAATATATATTTTCCAGTCTTGAGTGCTTGGAAAATTTTGATTTTCCACAGCCTGGTGGGCAAAAAATCTCGATATTATTAAACACATGGAGCCTAAGATTATGCACTGTGTTCCCTTTTACGCCACTCATAGCAGCAACAACTGAAAGAATTTAGAGCTTTTAAACATTCTAATAGTCTATAAAACCTAGGAACACACCGCTCTCTTCTTATTTCAAATGCTGTTATCAATAGAAGAGAAACACCATATTCGACTGATCAGAGATTGGCTGAAGTGTTCCGGAGATATATATGTATATTACGCATGACTCCAGTTAAAGTTGAAACCTTTAATAAGCTGCATGTATAGGAAACAGGTCTGCTAGGCTCTCTGTCATCCAACGATCTACTCAAAACCTAAAATCCCGAAATGTCATCCCCCCAACATTCCATGCACCTGCAAGTCATGCCCGAGGCGTTCCACGCACCTGCACAGAACAAACAACACAACACATCCCCCCTTTCTACTGCAACAGTAATAAAATAAGAACAACACACCCATTCCCTCACCAAAATAATAAAAATGGTGTAATCAGAGAAATAAAAATAGGAAAGAGATAAAGGAAAAATAAGAAGAATAGAAAAAGAAGGAGAGTGAGACTAAAGAAAGAGAAAAAAAAAATTAACTTGACAACACAGTACTTCTGTACCATCAAAAAGGCTATGGAATGAAGAAATTATTTGTTCATCCACCCGCCTAACATAGTCTTTTACCCAGCCTTGCGAAATTCTTCTTCTCTTGCAGCCTTCCTCTGAGAAAGAATTTCCAGAAAGACCATCCGGCCTTACAATTCTCGTGCCCTGGTCCAATGGCCCCCAATGGTATTGTTATTCCTTTCTGTGGTGCTCGCATCGCTAAGGAAACCATCCATACTCGTACAATTCTCCTCATTACCATTCAAACCCATCATATCCATTGAGGCTTGAACCCCCCCACCTATTTTCAAAAATATCCTTCAATCACTCAGTATTATTATTACCTACCTCCTTCTCACCCACTTTCTCCTCTGCAAAATTCCTGTTACTGACCCTTAAAGCCACCCTCTTAAGGTTCCAAACGTACCACTTTTCAACTGAACCGCATTCCTCAAAACCTTTACCACTTCCTCTGGTTCAAAGGATTTGGTCTCTCCTTTAGCCTCGGTAAAATCTTTCCATAGTGCCATTCCCAATTGAATTATAAAGTGACATTGTCCTGTGTTTCACGTCCATCCTCTCAAAGTAACTCTTAGCTGCATTAGATGTAAACTGCACTCCATGTCACTCAACAGTACTGCTGGAATACCCTCAGACACAAACACATTATATAAATATTTCAAAACCGAGGTAGTATCCGCCTTTTCTACAAATTCCACCACAGGCCATTTTGCAAAAAGGTCCATCAACACAATAATAAATTCCTGTAGTTCCCCCACTGGACGCAACAGGTCAATAGCCACCCATTCCCATGGTTGCCTTGCAATTAAACACTCATTCATGGGGGGACTCAATGAACGCAAAGACTTATCTGCCGAGGAACATACCTTGCATGATCTTACAAATCTTTCCACTACTTTGTCCGCAGATGGGCACCAGAACATCTCCTTGACCACAGCTTTGGTCCAGACAATCCCAAAATGTCCTTCAAGGCAAAACTCCAAAATCATATATATCACATAAACCACTGGGAGGGATAATGTGTTTCTCTCTAACAACCAAATCCTTATCTACTGGCAATTCCATCATTTCTTCACAAAAGGCCTTAACTCCTCAGACACTAGTTCCTTTCGTGGCCAACCCTCCTGTAAACATTTCAAAACACGTTGCAAATCACTGCCTTATACTGTGCAGCCTCCAACTGCCCCTTTTTTATGGCCGGAGATCCAGAGTCATGTACTAGTGCTACCCTATGATCATTCCACGAGTCATCCACACTTTCATCCAAAGGAGCAGGCATCCTTGACAAACTGTCTGCATTTACATTCTCTCTGCCTGGCATCCACCATTTTAAACACAAAGGGGCCGTTTTACAAGCCCCATGTGCCACTTTTGCGTCACTTTCAGCATGGGAAAATTGGCGCAAAAGTGCCGGTAAGAGCCTTGTAAATCTGCCCCAAAGTTCTTAATGCGCATAGACATCCAAGCAATTCTTGCCGACGCAGATACACTCCCTTCCATGGTGAAACGTTTTAACAATGGTTTATGATCACAATGGATTGTGACTGATTTGCCCCATATAAATGCTCGAAAATGTTCTAAAGCTCAAGCGCAAGCCAATGCTTCTCTTTCTATAATGGGATATTTTTCCTCTGCTGGTGACAGGGATCTAGAGGCAAACCAAATGATTCTTTCCTGCCCTTTTCCATCCCTTTGTGACAGCTCCGCTCCCAGGCCCTTACTACTCGTGTCAGTGGTAACCCAAGAATCCAAACGGGGTCAAAGCTGCCTAAAGCATCACACAATGAACACCATTCAAACTTTACATTTTTCCTAAGCAATAGCCGAATATTATACATATTCTCTTAAAAATTGGCTATGAACTTGGGGCAATATTCCGCCATTTCTAGAAATTATCTTACCTCTTCCTTGCTGGTTGGGCAGAGAGCTCCACAACAACATTTACTAACGATGGTTTGGGTCTGACACCTGCTTCACTGATTACATGACCCAAATAAGTTACACTCCTTTCTGCGAATGTACACTTATTAATCTTTACTGTCAAACCCACATCCTATAGTAGAATCAAAACTCTTCGCAATCTCTCTTCATGAACCTTAAGATCCACACCAAACACCAGGATATCATCCTGAAAGAACAACACTCCACCCTCCTACCCTAATAGTTTATGCATTAGGAGCTGGAAGACTGCAGCGGTGGATGCTAAGCTGAAACACATGTGTTTAAACTGGTAACATCTGAACCGGGTGAAGAAAGCTGTCAGCTTCCTTGATTCTAGAGTGAGTGAGTGAGTGAGGGGAGACTTATACCGCGCAACTTAGCCGAAGGGCATCAAGGCGCCAAACAGGACAGATAGTCTCAATTCACCAGATGCAAGTCTATGAGTACGCCTCTAGAAAGAACCAGGTTTTCAATGCTTTGTGAAAAAGCACCAGAGAGGGTTGTCGTACCAGTTCTGGGGGAAGGGAGTTCCAGAGCTTGGGTACCAGGGTGGAATCTAGGAACTAGGAGGAGATTTTTACATGATGAGCGGAGGGCTCTACTGGGAGAATAGGGATGAAGGAGGGCCCTAATGCCCTCTGATCCCGAGCCATAAATAGCCCCGTGGTCAAGGCAAAGAAGCTTAAAAGAAATCCTAGACTGGACGGGCAGCCAATGAAGATTTTTCCTGGTCAAGGATACAGAGGAAAGCCCAGGGAGATTTAGGACCATCCTGGCCGCGGCATTCTGCACCATCTGTAGGCGATAAACAAGGCTCTTGTTAATGCCCACATACAGAGCATTGCAATAATCCAGTCTCGAGGAGTCGAGAGACACCGTGGCTTGCTTTCGGGCATCAGGAGAAAGATAAGATGCAATCTTTCTGAGTATCCTAATAACACCACAACAGGTGGACACAGTCCTACTGACCTGGCGGTCAAAGGAAAGAGAGGTATCTATCAAGACCCCCAGATTCCTAGTAAAGTAGGAGGGAAGGGGACAATCCCCAAGGGAGGCCGGCCACCAGTCGTTTGACCAAATGTCTTGACTACCCCCGAAGATCAAGACCTCCGTCTTTTCTCCGTTAAGTTTTAAAAAGTTCTGGATCATCCATTGGGATTCTGCCTTCATGCAAGTTCTAAACTTCAGGGCATGTTGAATCTGATGGTAAGCCGCCGACAAGTTTATGGCTGAAAAATACATAGCCCCCTTTAAAGATGCTACCATCTCCGTAATTTTAGAAAGGGAAAACTGGCCAATGAAAATACTATTGTTTAGGTGGCGCAAGTCGACACGCAAACACATTTTCCATTGCTCTTGCATGCCACAACAACTGACTTAATCCAGTCTGAACTTTCGATCTGTTAAATAACTTCCAAGTCAATCAATTTGTCCAGTTCTTTAGACACCTCCTCTCGTATCATAATCGGTATCATCCTTCCTTTGTGTAATTTAGGGGTCACATTGCTTTTGAGTATGATCTCATGTTCAAAACCCGTTAACAACCCTAGGTTTTTACTGGAAACTTTGGGAAATTACTCTGCCATTGCTTTGCTTCATCTGCTCCCCTCGTCCACCACCAACAGCTTTTTTGAACAGTTAGGATCAAGAATAATGTGTAGGTTTCCTTTATCTACCCATCCCAGTACAAATGGTCCCTGTTTGGCCGCATAAAGTTACCTCTCGCGTGCCTGTCCTTTAAAGAAAAAAGACAACTGTCTAAATCCAAAAATTACAAGGGAAGTTAGGATCCTTTATATGGAACTCAAAATCTCCACGAATATCATGGAAAAAGCTCAGGAGAAGTCTAGGAACAGGAGGGCTGGCTCTGCCTGATCTACTCATATACTGCCATGCATTTCACTTTAAAAACTTCAGACTATTAGCCGGTAAAATTGATTTATCTTTTCACGGCATACTCTATTCAGCTTTATTGCAGGACATCCCGAATGGACAGGATTCCTTTCTTTTTAAATTTGGAGACCCCAAGTTTTATAAGAAAGTGAGGCTCAAGATTTTGGAGGCAGCCCTAAAAAACTGGGTTTTTGTCAGAAAAAGGCTCGATATCCCATATTATGCAATACAAGCCCCGATCTGGGATTCCCCTGGGACTCCTGCCTGTTTGGACGACCAACTGTCCCGACCCCTGAAGTTAGCAGGACTAGAAAGGTGGGGAGATTTACGGGATTGTGTACAGCTTTTAAGTTGGGAGGCCCTTTCCAATCTGACATGGGGTACCCTTACCAGATTTAAATATTATCAGCTATCTGGATGGTGGTTGACTAGAACATGGGACTCTAATGATCCAAACCCGAAATTTGATTAAGTATTTAGGTGTGGAAGGTGGAAAAATCAGATCTCATTCTGGTACTCTGCTATGCTTGATCTTGAAATCGTTAATGAACCAGAGTTACAAAAACTTTGGGGTAATGTTCTGAACACAAATAGTGGGAATATCAAAGATCTATGGTCTGATTCTTTTGTCATCTTACAATCAGTGGTAAAACCTGCAACATTGAAAAGGAACCACCTGTACACAATGTATAGGGCCTACATTACCCCCAAAAAATTGGGCACATTTTCTAACTCGGAGTACCATTGCCCAAGATGTAAATATTCTGCAGCGGACGATGTCCATATGTTTGTAGACTGTATAGAGATCAGAGAATACTGGATCAAGATTCGGGAATTTTTGGAAGAAGTCCTTCAGGCACCCTTGGATCTCAACACAAGAACCATTTTTTCTGGGCTGTGCACGGAATATGGGGTAAATGAACCTCGTACGAGATTTGTCTTTTATGTTATTCTTTTGGCTAGGCGTGAAATCTGCAGAGCCTGGAAGGATCCAATCCCTCCTTCCTTTTCAACTTGTTTCAAACATATTATTCTTATAAGTAAATCAGATATGATATGTGATCCTACAACTTTCGTTAAGACATGGGCAGCCCTAGTGGATTAGCAGGATAAGTGAATGGATTTCTTATGATTTAAACGGTTTCTTTTTTTTCCTTTTCCTATGATTTATCTGGAGCACTGATGGTTCCCTTGCCTTCAAAGTAACACAGGGCCCCCAAAAATCGTGGTGTGAAATGGAGTTGAACTGGGAAAGCAGTGGCAACTTGAGGGATCAGGCCTGCTTTCTTACCAGTGGTATACGAAACTAGTGTTGGACCAGGATGACCAACTGTATAGAGGCGGCCAGTTTCCCATCAAGATTTCCAATAATGGTATATGAGGAAAAAAAAACCCAAAAAAACCAGTTGGGATCAAGAATAATGTGTAGGTTTCCTTTATCTACCCATCCCAGTACAAATGGTCCCTGTTTGGCCGCATAAAGTTTACCTCTCGTGTGCCTGTCCTTGAAAGAAAAAAGACAACTGTCTAAATCCCAAAATGTCAATTTTGTCCCCCGTGAAACTCTCTGGAATAATGTCATATGGAAACAACTGTGGATCACTCATACCACGAGAATCCCTCTCTCAAACTTTCTTAGTCACAATTGTGAACAGGAACCCCGAGTCTGCATATATTTGAAGAGGAACAACTCCTATTAACATGTCACGCATAGTTTTGTTCTTATTCAGCCCAGCATCCACATTATGTACAAATGTGCCCTGTATGCTCTTCATTATCACCTCTGCAAGGTATATACTTTCTTTCTCACTGCTATTGTTATTGGATCTCTCATTCACACATTTGATTGTTAGCTTTTTCTTTCTGCTTACTTTTGAAAAGTGGTCAATGATCCCACAGTTGCTGCACTTTTGCTTCACCGCTGGACAGCTTTTGTTGTAAGCCAAATGGTCTCTACTGCCGCAACGGTAGCATCTTCTGTCATCCCCTATAAATTTGTCCAGAGCTGATGTCTTCTGTTCTTTAATAGGTGCCTTACTTCTAGCACCCTGTACTTTTTAGATACCATCAGCGACTTTCTCAGAATCTGACTGCTTTAACTCCATGGCACACCTTCCAGACATCTCAGCCGTCCGGACGATCTCCAACACTTCATCCAGCAGTGAATCCCCATTTATCCGTAGTCTTTCCTGGATGGCTGCATTGCTGGCATGCATGATCAACTGGTCTCCTATCGAGCCATCATGTAAATAGCCAAACTTGCAATCGGTAGTCATTTTTTTTTTATTCAGCCACAAACATATCAACTAACTCATTTTTGTTCTGTTTACATTGAGAATGTGTAACGAATAATGCCTATGCACACTTTAGTTGCAAAGTAATTGTCCAAATCTTTCAAAGCTGCAGAAAATACATTGATGTCCCCACCAACTACAGCCTTTGGCATAGATTGTAGATATTCAGACCAACTGATCCCAAAGAATGCAAAAGAATTTTCTTTTTTTGCTCCATAAACATCTCATTTTCCTCATCGATGGCACAAATGTAATTAGTGAAGTAATCTTTCGACTCTATCCACTTTATCCGTGGCTCCACTCCCGATCCTCAGAATGTGTGCAGAGGACTAATGGAATAATTCTGTTGATATAAACACATTGACAAGAGAAAACACGATTGAAAACACGATTGAAAACGAGTTAACACTTTATAAATCACATACGGCCACATGCATCATTGCACCCGTTTGCGATTCCTAAATTGCGAAAATTAAGGAATCGCAATTTAGAAATCGCAAACTGCAATGCATGAATAATTCGCATTTATTTTTGCGATTCAGTATTTTTCCTTAATTGCGATTCACAATTTGCGAATCGCAATTAAGGAAAACCCTTCCCATTGATTCCTATGGGCCAAAAGGCCTTTTGATACGAAATTCTGTAGAGCCATACTTTCATGACCTTAATATCATGCCACCTTCAAGTATAGTTCGTGAATATGACTTTTCAATATAAAGAGAAGCCTCACAAAAACATATATATATATATATATATATATATATATATATATATATATATATATATATATATATATATATATATATATATATATGAGCATTTACCTGTTTCATGATCCTCTAGTACAGTCCTCGAAGAACTTCAAACTGCGACGTATCCTGAGCTCCGCTCAGTATCTGTTACTCGGTGCCACATTGTACTTAGAAATAAAAAAAAACTTTAAAAATATGGCTGCAACGCAGGGTCACGCTCTGATGTAACAAACATAGAGGTTACCCGTGCGTGATGACAGCCTCAATAGGAATCAGCAGCTGACGTGTGCGCATTCTCTTTTCTACAGTGGATGCAAGAGCAGGGAATACCACTTACCGCTCAAAAAATGTGGCCGAAGTAAGAGGTTGGCTTTCTTTAAGTTTGTACGCCTCACATCCACTGCTTTCATAAATATTTAATTCCCTCCTGCTCAATACTCACCGTACAGCCCTCTCCTCACGCTTCTCTTTGGCAATTACGGGTTCTCTTTTCAACGGAAGGGTTGAATATTAGCCCTGCCTTGAATATTCTCCTCTGTAAATTTGTACATCCTTTGAATTACTTGTAAACATTTGAATCTGACCTTCGCCAGCTCGTCGCCAACTGGAAGTGTGCCGAGGATATATACATTACACATTATTTCAATTAAAGTTGAACACTTTAATAAGCTGAATATACTGGCTCCATGCACCTCCACGTAATGCCCTGAAGCATTCCACGCAACTCCACGGAATGAGCAACACAACATTGGCCTGTTCCAAGTGAACAAAGCTACTCAGTAGTGAGCTAACTAATGTGTTGGGTGTTATTATGCAGAGACATACTGATGGAGCAAGGTTTGGTGAAAAGAAACTTGCTCAGATGCGATCCACTTGTTAAATTACTAACAAGTTATTAAATCGTGTTTCGTGAATAACTAATACGCACCACGTTGAACATGCAGTTTAGTGAAGCTTGCTTATGTGTGTACTAATGTGGATACCAATGAAGATGGACTAACAATGCTATGAAATGGGGAAACATGTGCACATGCGTCAACTGCATCTATGCAGTATGACGAGCTAATGCTTGGAGGAAAATTCTGGCGCATGAGCAGAAGATACTAAAATGGAGTCTTGAAGACTCGCGTGCATGGCAGCTGCTTGTTTGAACTAAATCGAGTGGTTTTTACAAATGCTAATGCGGGAAAAGACATAAATAAACTGGATTAGAGTAGAGGTGGGTGGTATATAGTGCGACCATTTTATTTGTGAAAGTAACATCTGTCTTCGGACTTTTATCACTAATGTGTATTTGAGCCTCTCCCGTATACCTGGATTGAATTATATGACGCGATGCCTGCGTATGCTCACTGAAGGGAGCCATAAAGGTCATGACTTAGCACTTGAGAGGAAGCCAAATTCGAGTGTAACAAGCGTGAGAACGGATGGTGAAGAGTTCAATGACGAAGACTCGTATTCATAATATTAATAAAAATGTTGCAAAGTAAAGTAAAGATGTGTGAGAAATAAAATTTGTGAATAAAAATTAAGGGGAAGGGTTTGCGAACAATAGTTGTACTGATTTTAACGACATGTAGGCATGGTGTGATGGAACTTCCCCCTTGCCTGGCCAATCAGATTTCGTATTTTTACAATACTGAAACATTAATGGATGGAACATGAAGAACGAAAGGTATAATTAAGATAGCCTTAGTTAGTTAGTTAGCGCGATTTGGGATGCTGTTGCTGCGGGAGATGCTATTGCTGGGAGAGATGCTGTGAGATGCTGATGAAGAACCAAATGCAGAACTGGAACAGAACTTTCTATCCTAAATAATTGGGTTAGATAAGAAGACCGCGGAAGAATCTGAAGGAGAAAGAGAGTTTCAGAGAGGTGTATGACGTAGTCGTTGGTATTCTAGAGAGGTCAAGTATCCTGTCCTGATTCCTGTCCAGAAGTCTTTGTCTCCTGCCCTATCCCGGGGGACCCTCACCAGCCCTTTGGTCAGGGGGTTGGTCTTTCACACGGTCCTTGGTAATTATATTTTTCGCAATAGTTGATGTAATTTTCTCTCTGTCCTCTCCCCTTCTGAGAATTTATTATTGTATGAGTTCAAAGTATATGCTTGGTGTTTATTAACTGAATTTTCTCTCCTATGAGTGACAGTGACTGCAATGTATTTTGGAATGGTTCACATGCATTCATTTTAGATAAAGATTTTAAACTTTCCTGAGTCTGTGGTTATTTACATTGAATAAAGAGAAGTTAGTTCTTATGTTAATTTTCACCATCAACTAGATCAACTAAAGGTCCACCGACCAGAAAAAAGAACGTTTTGATCAGTGAAGGGTTAGTTAGGAGTATTAAATAACTAATCTTGAGCACTGTAGAAAAATCATAAAAATTGAATCCCGACCCCCCTCCAGCGGTTTTTACCACTTGTGAAGTTTATGGGCCCAGGTGAGTATATGGTAATTGAGTATCTGTTGTTGGTGAACCGCTGGATCAATAATGTGACACTTATTACTTTGTTTAATGGAAATGACAATAAAAAAGACCTAGTAGGTTCAATCACTAGAGTCTAGTTGTGGCGGTAAACTATTTTTAATTCTCAAAGACACAACGTGCATGCAAAAGAAGAAGAGAGGGAAAACAAGTGGGTGACTCGGATACCCTTATTTTTTTCTGAGGGCACCCAACTTCTAAACTAAAAACATTTTCCGGTGAGTTAAGAGTATCCTTAAATATTGGTGAATCTAAGGCGCTTCAACTAAGTCTCCTTCCTTCATTTGTTCCACTGGTCATGATTTTTGTTGAAAAACATTGCTTTCATATCAATGCAGGTCCCATCATATGACCGCATTTTTTCTTTTGTTGTGCACATACGAAGATTGACAGCTTTCGCATGCTTGTCCCATATAGTGCACAAGCCAGCTTTGCCCAACAATGAAGGTCACATTGACACTGCACACCTCACACTTGTTGCCTCAAGTGAGCTTGTGCCCGGTGAGTGCTGGACACACCTGGTGAATGTCTGTGGATCACACTACTTACAGGTGTGGGCTCTCTGCAGGCTGATGATCCAATTTATATCTCTGCAACACAACTGCAAACATCATACACAAGCAGTCATCATTATTGAGACACAGAAGAGCCCGGTCACAAGTCTAAACAATTGCTAGGATTGCAGAGGGAACTCAGTATTGGTACCTTCCACTGCCACACACATCACTAGAATTCTGACTGAACACTGCCCAGTTGGAATCCATGCCAACTAAAGCGTCCCCCTGCTGCCCCACAACCAACTCCTTATGTGTGCGTGCAGATGTAATAAGTCTGACTGACTTAAAAGCAGCCTTGAGTGAGCCTCAGGTTTGTGCACTACGAAGGAGAGAAACACATATTATCTATATAACCTTTCACTGCTAAGCGGTTGTCACCATGGAAAAGGATGAATATAGAAGAAAAAGGCAATAACTATTTTCGACATGAAACCTAAGGGCATATTTACAAAGGCTTATCACCACCAGAACGTCACTTTTTATGGCATTCTGGTGATAATAATCTCTTTGCCTTATTTACAAGGCAGCAACGCCGTGTTGTAAATAAGGCACCTTTTCACACAGCACTTAGTGTGAAAGTTGCGGGCAATGAGTGTTGCAGTGGACATTCCACTGCAACACCCATTGCTTTTGACGCTGCCCCCTATTTACAAGCCTGGGGTAAATATGGAGCAGCGCCCAAAAAAACCTGGTGAAACAAGAAATTATTAATTTCTCTTTGTTTTTTTGCTGTTTCTAGTGTGCTGCATTATGCAGCACATGTAGAAAGAGCAAATTGCCAGTAGATGTTTCATGGTTCCCCTTCCTGCGCATAAACAATCATTAAATAAGGATGAGTTGCAACTTCTATATGTGCTGCACTCTGCAGCACACTTAGAAGTTACAAATCGCCATTAGTGATTGTTTATTTGCAGGAAGGGACACCTTACTGCACAGGAACAATCATTCCCTGCAACACCATACACCCTTGCACTATGGTGTAAGGGTGCCTGCTTTGGTGATAGGTAGCTAGATTTAGCGTCAGCACTAGGGGAAATGCAGGGGTGGGCAGCATTCTTGTGAATACAGCGCATCCCTAAACTGACGGAGCAGAGCATTAGCAATATTTGAGCTGCACTGCGCTCTGCCAGTTCATTCTAAAAATGCCTCCTAGTGTGTAATGTATATATGCTCACATTTGTGCAAATTATGTTCATGGGCAAACCAAAAATCAGGTGATGGCATTCCTACCAAGAAAGTTCTTGAGTCACCAAGGTCGTAGCTTGCACTTCCAAAATGAATAAAGCTTTGCTGAATACTAAGCTAACAACTTCTTTGAAAAAGATGTACCATTGACTGGTCCATAAAACCTTTGCTGAAAGCCAATATTTTGCACTTATGTAAACTTTTTATTCCATGCAGCCCTACAAGGGTTAGAATTTACTCTTCATCCTTGGGACCCATTGAAAGTCAAATGCTAAAAAGAAAGTTTTTGTCATTGAACTTGCAGGAGGACTTGATTACAGGGGTTCATGGGTCAACCCATTTACTGATCACAGGGATGTCCAGTTGCTGCTTAGTTTCACAGGGAACTGGTTTGACAGCATGATAAAACCAAAGATCATGCTTTAAAAGATGCCTGAGGTAGCAAGCAGCAGAATGTACCTCTTGGCACTGATCCTTCCCTGCCCTCTGTGGTCTGGAGAAGATTAACCAACTGCTGTTATGCAAGGTTTTGTTTTGCAAAGGATGACTACATTTATTAAGATGATCAGGAACAAAGCCCACTGCCTCACCCACTGCATTCCACATGGCTAGCCTGGCAGATAGCATTACAGGTCGGTTATAAATACAGACACTGTTCCTTGCCGGTGGCACGCTCATCACCCTTTTGCTGAGCTCCAAAGCAAAAGATCCACTTGCAGGCAGCCGTGAAGAGAGCACGGAAGACAGCATGGAAGGTGAGTTCGATGGGGCACATGTTTCACAGTTTTCTTGACTGTAGCTCTATATTTCTCCCGACGAGTTTGCCTCTTTAAAGACATGCTTTCTTTTCTCCCGCCAATCAGTTCCCATGACATCAAGTTGAAATCAACCACTGACAATATTATTATATTAGCTAAGTGTGTCATATGACCTTGTTAATCATTATAATGCATATTATGAAATCACTGAAACCTTCAATCATGCGCGCCTTGAGATACTCGCGGGTGAGTAGTACGCTTCACAAATCCCTGATTGATTGATTGATTGATTGTCGGCCATTTTGTTTTTTAAACAAACGAGGGGCATATTATCAAGGGGGTTTATCTCCGCTTTTTTGGCTTTAAAAGCCAAGAAAGCGGAGATAAAATGATCTCCCTATTAACCAAGAAAGCGGAGATAAAATTATCTCCCTATTACCTAGCTGTCGCTAACACCAGTTAGCGACAGCTACTAGGAGATAGCGACCATCTTGGGCCCCGCTTTGCATGTCAGTGAAATTTATCAGTAATGACATGCAAAGTGGGCGTGCCAAGATGTTAGCGACTGGAAACAGTCGCTAACATCACTATCTCCTATTACCAACTTTTGGAGATATTCGCGCTAAGCGCGATTATCTCCAAAAGCTAACACCTGCCCCTGAGCAGTTCTTAGCCATGTTATCCAATGGTAGGTGGATAACATGGCTAAGAGCATTAGCTCGGTAATGCATGAAAATCGGTGACTTTTCAGCGATATTCATGCATTTCGTCCGATTTTTATCGCTTAGGAGATAAACCTTGATAATAGCAAGGTTCCTAAGCGATAAAAATCTCCGAAGCTCGGTGATAAAAATATTGCCGCTAAGCCAACATAGCGTTAATTATCGGTAGTTGTTGGTAATGTGCCCCAAGGTCTTTTAATCCCAGGAATTCTTACTTGGATACATGGTGGTTGGGTGAATGCGCGGTGCATTAACTCCAAGTACAGGTGTGTAGTAGGAATATAGCTGTGAGTTGCAGGGCTTGCAATTACTTCACACTTTTTAAACCAATTTGGAAAAGCAACTCCTGTTACTTGACGACAGTGACGTTTAGTGGCTTGGGTGGTACAAGAGGATTTAGTTGAAATCTACTACTGATGAGGTGGTAAACATATGCTGCAAGTAGCGGGGGTAACACAAAATGTTGGATGTGACTACAGAAATTCATAGCACACATTCCATAATGTAACTGTCCAGTCATTTATGAGTCACTCCCAAAAAACCTTGGAGCAGATTTACAAGCCCTGTGCTCCACTTTTGCGCCACCATTGCGTCACTTCTGTGACGCAGCGGCGGCGTAAAGCTAGCGCCATGCTGTGGGGGATTTACAACGTGACGCATCTAGGGATATGCGTCACGTTGTAAAGCCCTGCGCCACATGAAACCTGCGTCAGGTTTCATGTGGGCGCTCCGGCACAGGGCGGTGTGTTCCGGTGCAGGAACGCCTCGGAAAAGTGCCTGAGTGAAATCTACAAGATTTCACTCAGTCACTGACCCCGCTGCGTCAAAACCTTGTGCCTGCTTGAAGCAGGCGTAAGGTGTGATGCAACATGTGCAAGATAGGCCAGGTTGGCACAGTGCTGGATTTGCGTCGCGCCCGTGACACAACTCCAGCACTGTGCCAAAGTTACGAAGGCAGATGCGACACACATCTGCATTTCCTTGTGCCATGATGCTTCGCATTGTAACTGCGGTGCATCCATGGTGGCGCAAGGATCGTGATGCGTGTCGCACGTTTCCTGGCGCATCCCTGCTGATTTGCAGGGATGCGCCAAGAATTGTAAATCTGCCCCCTTGTGTTCTACTGACATTAGCGCTTTGACCAGTTGCCATTTTCAGTGCTCCATGGACGAACTACCTGGCATGAGCGACTGGCAATGTTGGACCCCATTGTGCTACAGAAGGTTTATGCATGTGTGTGATATCCCGGGTTCCATGGACTGATTCTTACTCCAAACGCCATTCAGATGAGAAAGACAGGGAGCTGAGCTCCATTTCTTGAAAAAACACACCTACTACCTGATTTCTTACCTCTCTGAAGGTGTGAAGCTTTCAGATGAAGAATTAGGGGCCCTTGCCAATAGTTTCATGTCACTGTTGTTATTTATTTAGTGAGTTAATAATTGTGTATTCAATTATTTCATTATTTTGAGGTTTTTGCTTAAGCGCGGCTAAACCGTATGTCTGTGACAAAGCGCTGTACAGGAAAGTTCAATTAAAACAATTTAAAAGGACAATAGATAGCAAAACAGCATAGCATAGCATCACAACACAACATAGAATACCATAGCCTAGCAAACAAACCTAAGCAAAAATAACAACACATAACACTATATCATAGTATAATAATATAGCAACAAAGCATGTAATAGCATAATAAAGCATAGCATAACATAAAAAATACAACAGAATTTCATTGCATAACATAAAACTGCATAGCACAGTATTCAATTAAAAAATATAACATAGCAAAACTTAGCACAGTATTGCAGGGCATAACATAATCCACCATCCTTGCCTCCCACCTTCCAGCCTTTCCGTGAATTTGTCACATTTCTCATTCTAGGCAGAGGAGGAATCACCCACACGCATGAGGAAAGATATAAAGATTTATGGATGAGTAACAGTGAATTACAGAGATGTTTTTCAAGGAGGAGTTTTTGAATACCATCAAATAGACAAGGAGAGCAGAACTTGAGTTGTCTATGATGTCACTAAGAACTCTGAGGTGAAACACATTCCCTTAGTTCACTTTTTACCCATCTCTAATGTTATGCTATGTATGGTCCCCAAAATCATCTGCCCCAGCTTTCAACCACTGCCCAGGGGCAGAGGATAATGGGAGAGCTATACATAACATGCTCACTCTTTCTGGACGCAAATGTGAAAAATAAATATTTTACCTGCCATCCTTAACTAAAACCCACTACCTTCCCTGCCTTCCTTCCCCCTCCTGCCACTGTGCTTACAGATTTCAAACAAAGCAGGCAAGCAGCGCTGCGCTGACAGGCTTTCAGAGAGACCTGCCACCCAGCCTGGAAGGACTTATCATATCACAAAAGATAATAACCAGTTTCATTATCAAATGTTGTGATGCCATAGCAAGGAGTTATGACTTTCAGAAATTGAAATAAAACATAGAGGCTCTCTATGAAATCCATTCATAACATAATCCTATGCAAACCCCAGGGGCCTGATTACCAGTCGGCAATTTTGGATGCGATAATTATTGCATTGACGCCATCGTGTTTGGAATTTATTGGGTGTTATAATTATATCACTTATTCTGAGTTTTTGTGGAATGACATATGGATTTTGGTGCAGTAAGTACCAAAATGCACATCTTATAGTAAATATTGTACACCTTTCCTCCATTTATATCCTAGCAGGCTTAATGTGACTAAATGTAATTAATGGTGAGGTCTTTATTGCACCCTGTAAATGCCATACAACTCGGAATTGTGACCTCTACGCAAACAGCAATATGCAAATGGGTATGAAATCCCAGCCCTGCTCATAACCAGGGCTTGAGACACCACTCTCCTTCTATCTAAAGGACAAATAACATGCACACGAAATGAAAACAACACAGCCACATCAGTCACCAAAAACAACAGAATCATTTTAGGTTTTCCACATCCACCATCCACCACCAACTTCGAATACATACCTCCTTTCCAGTTTGGAGGCCTTCCATCACCATGATCTAAAATGAGCTTACTAAGACTTTCAAGTCTGAAACGGTGTGTATAAACCACCCTTGGCTCTTTCAATTACCCCAAGACAAAGAGCCCTTCCAAGGCTTCCACTTGAACTCTGACCATCAGCTCTTCTTCCTGCTCATATGCTTCTACCAATTTTCTCTTGTGTCAAGTGACATCAACTGCATTCTCACAACCCTCACATCCTGAATCAAACCCACCATGCGTGCCAAAAAAAGAATGACTACCAAACTCAGAAATCAGTAAACTGAGGGGGGGGGGGGACATTAGGCACTGCCAGTCTGAATGAATGTTTCATGTGAAAGATCCTAGTTATATTGTAGAGCATGGGCTGTAGTGTGCTGAAACAAACTGAAAAAATATAAGTTGTCAAAAACATTTGCTTAAAATATAGACTGAGAAAATTTTGAACTGAACATTCATTTTGTTCTACACAAATTTTGAGGATTACCTAATCTAACTACCAAATTCTTTCACTAAATATGCTAGTACCAGAGACTGACTACTACATTTCAAGCTGATGATAGATAGGTGGTAAGTGATTTCGGCTGATTTTAGACATTTAAAGTTACTCAATATTTTAGTAGGAAGAGAATTATGTTAGATTGAGGTGAAAGACTCATCGCAGTGACTTTCTGGCTACTGTCAACTACCTGTGAAGCTTTTCCAAGTTCCCTAACATCCTGGCCCTTTTCCTCACCTGAAAAGTTAGAAGTGGGGTCTCTAAATGCCCACCAGGTTAGTGCCAACATTGCCTACAACAATTTCGTTGGATGTACAAATCTCCTTTGAACAAGCTTATACTGCCTCAGTGTCTTTCCAACGATGTTCAAACTATTACATGGTCCTCGGACACTCATCCGTGTATGGTACTAGCGGTCTGAACATGATTGGCCTGTTACAGCTACATTCCACTGCACCACTTGCCCCTCTTAGAACAAATCAAGAACTCCATCCCACCAGAAGACTTCAGATCATCTGTTCAAGCTCTGGTATTCTCCTTCACAGCCAGCAGCAAGACCTCACCCCTGAAGCCACACTGCTCGACGCAGCAGTTGGTAGCAAGCACAAATAATTCAGGTCATTTAACTCCACTCCTAAGGCAATTCTATTGACAACTGCTAGAGGTGTATATCAATTTCAAGATTACATGCATAACACACAAGGTGTTACACTCAGTGCTTTCATTCTACCTGCAAGAAAAACTCCACCCCACAAAGAACAGACACTAAGAAAGACAAAGATCAGACACTAAGAAGGAGATAAGCAAGACATAAGACTTAATGACTCCCAGGAACCATTTCAAAACTCCTTACCCTGGGGAAAGTCTTAAAACACACTTTAAGAGATTATTTCTTCTTTGTATTCTCTTGCCATGTTGGTAGGTTCCAGTAATATTGGAACCTACCAATGGTGGTCAGCCTTGAGTAGTTTGTTAGAAGAAGCTATCTGTGCCAACTCCTTCACGCTACTAGGGGATTTGAATTTTCACTTAGAGAACAGCTCCGATCCAGACACGCAGGATCTCCTGGAACTGTTACATGGGGTGGAGCTAAAACAATTGGTCAGCGGCCCAACTCATAAGGCAGGGCATACCCTGGACGGGATTTTTTCAAATCACCCTAACCTAGAGGTTACAACAGTTCAGCCGGTCTCCTGGTTGGACCACTCAGCAGTCCATTACAACATCATCATAGCCCCCCCTACCAGACCCAGTAAGGCCGAAAAAAACCCTAAGAGGATCAGGAAATGGAGAAACATAGATGGCAAGACACTGGAGGGTCTTCTGAAATCCTCTTTAATGCCTACCTCAGGCAACGTGGAGGAAGCAGCTACAGATTACACGAACTGGCTAGACGCCGCCTGCGTGCAACGCGCGCCCCAACCATCTACCATTCCACTCGTACAAGCCCCTCTGCTCCGTGGTTCTCAGAACAAATTAGGAACCACAAAATCCTCTGCAAAAAATTAGAAAGAGTATGGCGGAAAAACTATAGGGAAGAGGATAAAAAACTGCTCAATGCAGAGTTGAGAGCCTACAAGGAAATGATCCGCCAGGCCAAATGTGAGTTCTTCTCTAAACGTATCAAAGAAGCTAACAACTCTTCTAAGGAACTATTCAACTCAATTTCTTCCTTGGTTGCTCCTAAATCAGTTGATATACCACCCAGTCGCCAACTTTGTGAAGACCTGGCCAATTTCTTTTTGAGCAAGGTAGGAAGATCTTTTATCCCCTGGACAGCCAAATCATGATTAACGCCTCAGACTTCACTACCGATACTCATTCAGAGACTAATAGGAAACATGATACATTAGAGAAGTTTTCCCCTATTAGTGAGGAGGAGGTATCAAGTCAGCTAATGAGGATAAAATCAGGCTCCCCTCATGACCCCTGCCCTGCCGCTATTGTTAAACTAGGTCCTGCCACCATTGCTTCAGGTCTCACCCCTCTGTTCAATGTCATGCTGGACAGAGGAGAATTCCCCCTGTGCTGGAAACAAGCCTCTATCTTGCCCCTTTTAAAAAAGCCCAACTTAGACATAGCCGACTTGAACAACTTCCATCCCATCGCCAGACTTCCCCTCCCAGCTAAAATCATGGAGGGAATTCTAAACAAACAGCTTAGCACCTTCCTGGGAGCAGGAGATAAACTGGACCCCTCTCAACACGGATTCAGGGTGAGACATAGCACAGAATTGGCGTTGACTAAATCAGCCGAAGACATTCGAAGGGTGCTGGATGCGTGGGGCAGAGCCGCCCTGATCCTGCTAGATTTATCAGCGGCCTTCGATACGGTCCACCACACATTATTTGTGGACCGATTGCGGGCCAGCGGGATTCAAGGAAAGGCACTTGACATCTTGAAAGCCTTCCTCTCCGGTAGGACTCATTCGGTGGCCCTCGGGATTTCGAGTCCGAGCTATTTAAGCTCCCATGCGGAGTCCCACAGGGTTCATCCCTGAGTCCTACTCTTTTTAATGTCTATGTCTCCACCCTGGCGCCAGTGATTAGATCCTTCGGATTTGATCTTACATCTTACGCTGACGACACACAGATTGTGGTGTCGCTGAGTCCGGGAGAACTGGACAGCACAGCAGATCGGTTTAGATGCTGCATGCCGGAGGTGAGCAACTGGATGGCAGGAAACTGTCTCAAGCTCAACTCTGCTAAAACAGAAGTGCTGCTGTTTGGAGCAAGAGACAATTTCTGGTCCCCGCGTTGGTGGTAAAGGTAAAAAATCTGGGAGTTTTGATGGAGGACTCCCTGTCCTTTAGGCCACAAATCAATGCTCTGTCTTCATCCACCCATTATGTGCTCAAAACTATCATGAAAGTTCCGCCATTTCTGCCAGTGGAACACAAGAAGACAGTAGTGACTGGGCTTGTAATGTCGCGGTTAGATTACTGCAATGCGCTACTACTGAATGCCCAGCAGGGACTTTTAGATAAACTTCAAATCCTGCAGAATGCAGCAGCACGCTTGATTACGGGCACCCCCAAGTTTGTCTCAGTTTCTCAGGACCTAGTAAAGCTCCACTGGTTGCCAGTTCGCAAGAGAATCATGTTTAAATCACTCTGCATGATATTCAAGGCATTGTATGGCATGGGCCCCCAATACACGATCCCTCTTTTCCAGTGGTACAAGCCAGTACCTGCTCTAAGATCAGCCGAGCAGGGGCTGGCCGTAGTCCCGAGAGTAAGGAAAGCCCGCTGGGGAGGCAGAAGTCTATCCCTGGGGGCTGCTAAGGAATGGAATGCGTTGCCTTCCAGCCTCAGACAGATTCCCGATCTGCTTAAATTTAGGAAAGAACTCAAAACCCTGCTCTTTACCCGCTAACCCCCCTATCCATACCCGCTAGTGATCATTCAGCGCCAGGACACCTCTGGGTAGCAGCGCGCTATAGAAATGTCAAAAATAAATAAATAAATTGATTCCCCCATAATTCAGTTTAAAGTTGAACTTATGATGATGATCGATTGAAATTGAATTGTCATATGTAAAGTGCCACTATGGATAGTGTTGTGCATTATAAATGCAATAAAGTAAAAAACTAAAATAAAACTAATAATTCTCTATACTTTTTACTTGCAAATTATAGCTCTTGCAAATGTTCACACCTTTACGTGCTTCGCTTGATTTACTTCGCATCTCTGCAGTTTAGACTGTTAAACTCCAATGTTTTACCAGGCCCCTAGGGTTCTTCATGTTGGATGACATTAGTCTATAAGGTGTTGTCCCCATCACTGATAGTACTTTCATTTACTGTGAAATGCACAGATGAATGTTGCTAAATGATCAAACTTCGATTTCATTCTCCAAGATCTCGGTGAAAATGCTTCCTCTCTTATCTAGCTACTCTCCGACATGAATATGCTCGTCTTAAGAAACACAAGAATAGGGGAACCTTCAATTCCACCATTTGTGAAGCAAGGGCATCATCAATCCATTGACAGGTGCAGAGAAAATTCCTTTTCCTGAGGCTAGGGGGTTCAAGGCCACTGCACCATTCTACAATTCACTAATATACCACATGGAATACATGTTTACATCATTCTATACTAACATCCTACTTCCTACTAGTGTGGCAGTTATTTGAATTGGATATTCACTCTTGTCTTTGTGATAAGAAGTCAATTTATGTTTTCTGGCAAGCAGTGAGTTGACTCATTCACTAAACGTTCTGTGCCAAATGGATCATGCCTGCATCCACCACTGGCAAAATATCCAACGCATCTGCTCCACGAACCAACAATCTTGTCACATCTTGTCAATTCAATATTTCACTTTAATATGACAACAGGTGTTGAGGTTTCGCCACTGCTGATACATTTTGGTAACACCCTTGAAAAGTGTGGAAATCTTGCCGGGTAATAGCTAAGGACATTTGCAATGCATACGATGTGAGAAGAATATACTATGAGTTTCTATACTTTACTATATTATACTATACTTCTTCCCAGCACTTAATTGGTGGTTGCTTCTGTGGGTGGTGTGCAGAGGCACTCACATTTGAGGACCTGGACTTATTTTTAATCATCAAACTTTAATCAGGAGCAAGAGAGAGAAAGACAGAAAGGTGACAAATAAGTAGGGCAAGAAAGATATGAAAGAGAGATTACAGGGATTAAAAAGAACCAGTAAGAAAGATATGCAGAGACGGAAGTATAGAGTGATGCAAGAAAGAAGCATCAGATGTAATCAAGACTGTGCAGGGTTAGTAATCAGCAACCACGTCATTGGGCAGAACTTGCCGTCTGCTACGAGAATAACTTTAGGCTCCTACACTATTATTCTTTTACATATTAAATGCTGCTGTTGCCTCTGTCCACATATGCTCCCCACTGACAAAATCACAGACTGAAGAAAATTGATGTTCTTGATACCTCCCATCACCCATGAGCTTGCCTTTGACATACATATGTGCTTAGTGTGGAACTAAATCAACACTTTCCGGTGCATTAGCTAAGGGTGGAGAAAACCTAGCCTGCCTCTGACTAGTCCAATCTTTCTAGGAAAAGCATATAACTGTTGAAACATAGGAATTTTTCTTCACAGGCTGGTGCTTCATTAAGCCTGGTAGGTTTGAAGCAGTGTTGGTTTTACCTAAGGCATGCCTGAAATAAGAATAACTGTGCCTCAGCCATACTAGACTACTGGATCACCGTTCTCCTAGGACAGGAAATATTTCCTAAGAGAGCAGTGCCTCTGAGATGAAGGGTAAGGGAAAAGCAGCGTGGTTCTCAAGCCAAATACTACGTAATAATCACCCTCTCAATTAACTCCTTTATGCACTCTGCTGAAATAATTACTTATTTTGCATTGCTTCAGTTAATTTCACAATCCATACTTCTTTTCCATTATCTATATATTTTATCAAGTATTATTTTCATAACATTGCGATTGAGTGAATTATCCTACCACAAGGATCTCATGTCTCTTCTTCAGGGGGTATTATAACATTTTGGGGCATATTATCTAGGAGATGCGATAATTATCGCAAATCGCGCTTAGTGCGATTTACTCTATCACTGGATTACATCGCCATGGTAGCGACGTATCATGAATGTTTTCCTAACAGGCAATGTAAATCCAGCAATAGAGGCCACTTCTCAGGAATAGCGTGTGAAATCCAGCGATGATTTCACAGCGCTAAGGAGAAGCTTGCTGATAGGGGAGTGTGGACCTAACCTGGCAATCCACCTCCCATTATCAGTATGCCTAAGTCACTTTTGTTTAAAGTACAAATTGGTTCTGTCAGTGTTTTTTCAATTGCTTAGGGCAAGTAGCAACGGCTTACTTATAACACATATCAATGATTTGCATAGAAAAAAATAACACACAGCAACATTACAATTCAATACTGTATTCAGAGAAAATAAAATAATCATGGCTGTTGCAATTTACAATTTCAATTGCAATAAGAAATATGTGACTGTGGGGAAAAAGTGACATGTGGTGATTGGTGATAAGGACAGTACACTATATACAGAAACAATTGAGCGTGCAATGAATAGATGGGAGAAAGATTTTATAAATATGTATGTCCTTATTATTTTAGCACATATGCTTCAGGATCCAATGACAAATGGGGACTGTGATCAAGAGCGCTGTGTAGACACATACAATACACATATTGTAAATGTCTACACAACGCTCATGATCACAGTCCCATTTGTCATTGCATCCTGAAGCATATGTGCTAAAATAATAAGGTCATACATATTTGTCACTTTTTCACCACAGTCACGTATTTCATATTACAATTGAAATTGTAAATTGCGACACTCATCAGAACACTCCTGGATCTGTGGAAGTTACAGAAGAAAGACTATCCTGCCACCAGAGAACTGTCTTGCTTCTTGAAGGACTGCCTAACTGTCTGAGAAGGAAGATTGGACCTGCCTGTCTTTATTTCAGACTATCAGAGTGACTTCAAGGATCAGTTGGCTGAGCTTCTAACTACAGGGACACAAGAAGCTCTAGAGGCCTCACTGCAACTGCCCAGATGACCTACTGTCTTTGGATCTGCAACTGGACCTGCTTGAGCCCTGCTGACCTCTGCTGCATTGAGTCCAGATCCCTAAGATGTGCCTCTCGAGGTCCTGGACCCTTGGATGGATGAAATCAGTGTGTACCCCTCCTAAATAAAAGTTGAAAATACTGAGGTTTGGGCTCCTCATGTCCGTGAATGAGCCTGTATGTGATGAAACTCTGCCACTTGCCAATGCAAAGCTCCAGTAAAACTTGATCTTCATGCCGACAACTGTCTGCAGCAACTGGCACTGCAAGAACTGCACTTCGTGCTATTGCAACAACAGCCTCTGATGACCTTCAATGTGAAGCCACAGCAATAACTGTCCACTACACTTGACCAGCTCTCTGCTCTACAGCAGTGACCATCCACGATGCCCAACCTGCTCTTCTCGCCACAGTAATGATCATCTGAGGCAGTCAGTCTTCTACTTGGGGTCTCTTACAACGTGAACGGAGTTATTTGTGCCACATTTGAGACGGTAACATTTCAGCAGGATTAACCTGGTCTCTTTATCTGACTTGTAGTCTATTGTGGTCAGCCTGAACTTGAGACTTCCCCCATGTCTAGCGCAACCGGATGACCACAGGTAGTGCTTTGTGCTAGGAGGCCCCATTTTCACTTAAAACTGTAGTTCTACTGATTGGATTTTTGTCGCCCTGGTATTATTTTATTTATTAAAATTTACTCTATTTTGCTAAATTGGTTTGGGGTTTTTCTTGTGTTGTGTTTTGACTATATTACTGTTTGTGTCATGCATAAATACTTCACACATTGCTGCTGTGTTAAGCCAGACTGCTTTGCCCTAAGCTCCCAGAAAGTTAAGCACAGGTTAATTAACAACTTTTGTGTTTCACCCTGACAAGGTTTGTGGTTATTGCTTGAGTGAGGCTTCCACCACCCTCAACCAATAACCCAACTACTTACACACACACAGAGATAGCAGACTCACACACCCAGATGCTCACACAGACACACTAACACAAACAGAGACAGTTGCACACACAAACACAAGTGGTCATGGGTAACTACAGTTTGATCCCGTGGACTCCAACTTTTTACTACTTGCTTCCTTTGCGTCCGTATTTGGAACATCATCTGTGACTATGGCACCCAGGCCACCCAGGCCAGCAAATCCCCTCTGTGTCGAGTGTCAAAGTAGTTTGGAAACACATCTTGGTTGCCTGATGAGCATCAGGTTTCTGCTCTATACTGTATATAGTAAGATCTTTTGCTCTTTTCTTTTACAGAAACTTGTATTCGTATGTAAGTGTATTAAAACTACCTGCTTTGAAGTGATTGGCTGTATACTCTCATCTTTTTTTATGCAACTCATACTTTGTTACATAACACAATCTTGCTGCTTCAAATGAGAATCTTTTTGTTTGTTTGTAGCACTCAGGCTTTTATCCGTGAACTTCCAGCTTGCATCCAATAAGATTGCTCACCACTGTGATGACTTGACAAGCAACCCAGAGCTGATTATAAGGAGGGGACAGCCCTTCGACGTGCTTATGAAGTTCAACAGAGCACCCGTGGCTGATGACAGACTATATTTTACTATGTCAACAGGTGAGCATCTGTACTATCTTAACTTTCAGATAAAAAAGCAACATCTGTCACAAGGATCACACCTCTGTCACACCCTCAACTCATAGTCAAGCAATATTCTTGGGGCTCTCACCTCACAGACAGTTTATATTATGAGTAAGTGATTGAGTGTTATGTTGAGTGAATAGTTCCCCGATACGTCTCATCAATTCATTCCACTATTAGACTGGTTGTCTTCATCACACTTACATTTCAAAACTTTTATTTTGGATTTTTTGTTTAGCGCTGCAAATCAATGGTGGAATCCTCTGAACACTAATGTCAGGGACACACTAGCCTCAGATAAACAAAAATCATTGCATTCAATCCACAACTCATAGATTGCACTATTTAACATGTACTTACTTCATATTTGACATATTGGTTAGGGTTGTCACAGTGATTTTTCTCCCAAGCCTTACATTGGCCTAATAAAAT
Organism: Lissotriton helveticus; assembly: GCF_964261635.1. NCBI lineage: Eukaryota > Metazoa > Chordata > Amphibia > Caudata > Salamandridae > Lissotriton > Lissotriton helveticus. The sequence goes on along the minus strand of NC_136068.1, from coordinate 282,278,354 downwards.
CCTTGTAAGAAATGGCACCAATGCATGGCAACTACGCATGGCATCTACTTGGCTTTTGTGTCCTTGGCAGGAAGACTCCCACTGTAACCAAAACGTATTTTTGCAGACAACATTACTTTGGTGATGTCGGAACCATAAAGAGCAGATTTGTAAAGTTGTCACAAAATGCAGCAGTCCAACAAACGTTGCTATGCTGAGTTGCATGAGAGAGAGAAAGCAAGACAGACCCATTTCTGCTAAATTATTCCTTCCTCTACAAAATACTATGTTTAGATAAGCCTTAAAATATTTCCTACAGTGCAGCACACATACAAATTAGGAGAAATTAAAAAAATTATTCTTTTTCATGCCAGCTTCAGAGAGGCATTATTTTTGGCACAATGCCCTGGCACCAAACGTTAGTAGATAGGGCTTTGTATCAAAATCAATGGGTGGTTGTATGGGAACAGCGATGTGACATAAAGCAACGCAAAGCCGCACATGTGCTATGTTGATAGTGTAAGGCTATATTTGAGTGCAAGTAAACCTTTGTGCTTGAAAGTATATCCCAAATAAACATTTTGCACTGGCTTGGTCACTTTTGTCACTCAAACTCGATGTAAAATGTTAGTAAATTTGCTCCACAGTTAATGTGTATTTTGTCCACCTTTTGGTTGCTAATGGTGCTGTCAGTCCCATAGTCACTTAGCAGAAAAGAATAGTCACATTTATTTTAAAGACAAGTAATTTGCAGCACACCACCCCAGTGGAATAAACCCAGATATTTGTGACTGGGGTGAATTTTTGCATCGCTCAGCATTCCATCCATCTTTTACGTATACTTTTTGTAGAGGTAATGTTTTTGGTCTAAGTTCCGGTCAAGCGCCCTCTACCGATCACACTCTTACTTCATACAAAGGTGAGAGCCAGCCTAGCTATTCATTAGACAAACACATGTGAAGTAGTGTGTAAGCACAAACATACAAATTGCAACACAAATTCAAATCATCCATTTTAAGTGCATTGACTTTCCCCTTACATACCTATGAACAATTCATATTCTGATGCACATTGTTCATTTAATTTCTTAACACATCTCTGCTTTCGCACTGGTTTCCAGCTGAAATGCCTCAGCTTTTGTATTTAGATGTACACATCTGATTATTCTAAATTTAAAATCACATTTTAATGCTCTCTAACAGACTCACAAAGACTGGCACATTTATATAGTCAAAGTACATGTTAGCAACGCACAAGTAACAAAAGAGCTTCAGCTACTTCATGCAAGCGTTTGTTTTAAATCTGGCATGAGTTAAGTGAGAGATTGCCTAAGCTCCTTCATGCCACTTTTTTTTTTTAGGTCTGGCATGAGTGAAGTGAGAGTTTGCCAAAGTTACTTCATGCAACTGTTTGTTTTTAGGTCTGGCTTGCGAACAATGAGAATTTGGTCTCAACATTCAATTTTGTATCACAGGGCCCAATCCTTCTGAAGCAAATGGAACAAAGCTAACCACCCCTATGACCAGTTCTGCTGCCAGCGGCTCCTTGAGCGCTGTGCATGGACCTGTATTTACCAACCCCCTCAAGGTCACCATGACTATCTCAGCCGATGCCATCGTTGGGCGCTACAAGATGGGCGTGATCATCTCCTCTCTGGGCACCGTCACCTCCAGCAAGCTCTTGGACTGTATTGTCCTTTTCAATCCTTGGGCTTCAGGTAAAGGATGTGCATGTGTACAGCAGTGCTCAATGCTTAAATTGTAAAAAAAAAAAAAAAGATTCCTTAAGTGCAACACAAGAGGGTTGCCTCATTCCAAGACTATTCAGTCTTAAATCCAACTCAAGCCTCTTTCGTCCAACACCAGACACTTTCTGTCCATTGTCGCAGGAACACCAAGGCTTCAGGGTGTTGTTTCCGCATCTTATTTCTTTCCTCTGCCACCCTCCACTTCCTGTTTGTTTACCACTCTTGTAAGGCATTTTTCATCCCTGATTTATCTTTCTGTTTTCCTATCTTTCTCTTCCTCTTTATTTCTCCCATGCACTCTCTTCCTCACAGCCAAATTCCGATGATGTGCAATAAGTCCTGGTACCCACAAATGAGATTCTGCGCCCATCCCCTTCAACCATCTGGACAAAGTAAGCACTGGCGTTAATTGCAGTATGTCTCAGTATCTGTAGCTTCTCTGTTGGTTATATCCCGGCAAGACCTCAATTTGAGATAGTTTATTGAAAATGAGTTATAAATGAGAAGTATTACAAAGGATATAATGCTTCTGGACGCAGGCCAACGTGCAGTAAAATATAACTAATTTCACTTGTAACCAGAAGTATCCGGTAGTGGCTGGTGTTGTCGAAATGTGGTGGGGCAGGGGGGAGAAGGGGTCAGGAGGTGATGGACGACAAATGACAAAATGAAAAAGAACAATTAAAAAAACCTTACCTGCAGTCGGCCGCGTCATGCTCTACTGCCCCTCTCCTCTGCAGGCACAGGCTCCCAGACTCCCCTGCGGCCAATCCTGATGCTGTTCTCATGCTGCTTGAAACAGCGACAAGGGGCTCTGAATTTGTGTTCCCAGTGAGACTGGGAGCTGTGCCTGCTGTCTCCAACCCTGCAATGCAGCTCGGGTTGGAGACAGCTTCAGTGCGCATGGCCAAACCGTCATGCGCACAGATCAGTGCATGGTACCGTTGCCAAAGACTCAGCAGGAAAGGAAAGGACAACTTAAATGATAGTAAAACGTGTATATTATTGTTTTACTTTCCTGATGTTTTGAGGCAGCTGGTGAGGGGTGGGGGGCATGGTGGTGACACTGGAGGTATCAGCTACTTAAACCAACATTTCAGGATCTTAATTGAACTTCCAGTAAGTACCCCCTCTTCACAGGAAAACAGTTCTAAGTTTCTTAGAGTGACTAAGTGGAAACGTAATCTTATTTCTCAAGTAACATAAGGACTCCCTGTCTCTGTCCACAGATCCCTTTTATGTTTTACTCATCTGCAAATCATTCCTTTACTGCCCAGCTCACATATTTAAATTAACCTTTGCTGTGTGTACACAGTGCTTTCTGAGCATCATTGTCAAATACCTGGCCATACACCTTACGTGACAACTGCAATGATACAATCCGTTTCTGCTCATTAAGTGGAATGACATTTTGCCGGTGGCCCACTCAATGTCTACTATGAAATACGTAATTTTTTTGTCTTTTACTATAATTTGTCATTGCTTCTAGGTGACATCTTGTTGCTTTACTTTCCTTTAGGAAACACCAGCCCTGCATGGTAGCACCCCCACAAACTATACTTAGCATGATTTAGTATCTCATGATTTATTTGTGTGTGTGAAGACAAGTACAGTTGAGAGTGTTCTATAAAGTTCTACTCTATAATTATTTACAGAGTTCATTTAATGCAAAGAAAGAACAATCAATTGAATGCTATGGGGAGGGCAGGTTTTGCTTTCTGAATTGTTGTTTTCTAATTGCTTGTTCAGAGTTAGCTGCATATTTTGGCTTGTCATAGAATCTGATTTATCTTATCCTATACCTCTCTCCTACTCCCTCACAATACACAATCTGTCAAAACTCCACTTGGAACACTCCAGAGGTATCATAATAGATATTGTTTCCTCTCTCCCACTACTAGACAACCAATTAGAACATTGGAATGATGGTAGCTCCATTGAAAACAATGGCGTGCTCCCGGCTTATAATGGCTGGTATAAGCCTGGCGCTCCAACATTCCAATGTTTCTTTGTTCACAACTCTGACAGTGAACAAAGGCTTCAGGGAGCCAAAGGGGATTTCAATCCTCTCGCGCTCCCTGAAGGCTTTGTTTTATTTGTTAGAACATTCTGTCCTCAAGTGGCAGAATGTTCTAATAGCCTTATAGCCCTTCGTAGCAGGGCTATACTGGCTATTAAAGTCCTGCTGACTTGTTAAAGTCCCTCGCCTTCGGCTTGGTCATTTAACGCTGCGGCGGGATTTTAATAGCTGGTATAGCCCGCTACGGCGGGTTATAAGGCTATATTAGATCATCACACATATGGTTCCACCATAGCCTCCCAATGGCAATACCATGCAATCAAGATAGAGGGCAAAACTGTCTACTGGGAAACGTGGGCTCGGAAAGGTATTTAGCTTGATAAATGACCTGGTCTCACAAACCAGCCCCACCCCATTCTCATCTCTGCAACCCCACTCCATTCTCACCTCTGCAGCGGAATCTCTATCTCCCAAACATAGACTTCTATAGATTCCTGAGATTGAAATACGCTTTGAGCAGGTTGAAGCTTCCACACCACCCAGACCTACCGGACCTCCTTGGAAAACTTGGAAGAGAGGGCCACATCGCTTCACATGTTACAAACTCCTGGGCACACCCAACACCCTTCCACTGCGACTCTTTACCCAGAAATGGAGACCGCACACACAACCAACATGTCATCAAGTGGATTTCACTGACAAAAGGTGGGGTAATATTGGGTAGTCCCCCTATTCATTAAGAATCACATCAGCTCTTGTACAGTCAAGGTTCTGGTATATTCACAACACTTACTAGACCCACGCCTAAACTGGGGCTAGGAGACTCGGACATATGCAGGAGATGCGAGAAGTCAAAGGTGACCTACAACACATGTTCCTTACCTGCAGAATGTCTTACCAGCTGTGGTCGAGAATACAATCATTAATACAGAAAATCTCAGGGTCAGCAACAGAAATTGACTTCTTAACGCCAGCACTGGGCATCCGAGCTAACTCCCTTTCCTCCAAAAATACTGGAAATACTGCATTACTAGTGGATCTCCTCATCTCAATAGGGAATAAGACTATAGTCGCAGATTGGAAAGTGACATCCCAAAGCTCTCTTGACAAATGGTGGAACCTACTATACACGATCCGAGGGGCTAACAACATACTGCACTCTAAAATATATACCTCCCCAGGACCAGACATCTTTGGGACTCCTTAGACAAATACCTACAAGAAAACAAACCATCCTGAACTCACCTCAAGTTCTAAACCTACTCAAGGATTTGTAAAGGTCTCTTTCCCATCTTTTTGGATACGCGCATCTGAATTATGGTTCCCCCTGTGGAAGTGCGAGCCCAACCGAGTGTAGCCTCCCTTCCCAGCCCTCTTCCCCTTACCTGTGTCTCTTTCTTCATCTTTCAGCCTCTCATTCCTATATTCCTATCTCTCTCTCTTTATTAGCCTCTCACTTTGCCATGTTACACTCCTGCCGATCCAGGATCCATAGTACACCAACGCAGCACTTTTAATTCACAATGAACGCAGATCTTGTTGTATCTCATTAGGTCTCCCACCATGCTTGTTTAAGACTTCTAATCAACGCTGTTTCTTCCTCCAGATGGATAAAAGGATTGTATGGTATACTATTTATTTATTGTTATTTAGTTTGTCTTTTTTATATGGAAATAAAAACTAATTGACCAAAAAGAAATCATGTGTGATTCTAGGGAATGCGCATATTACACCTTTTCGACGTAAAGTAGTGCATAATGCTACTTTGAATTACTTAAAAGCTACTCTACAGTGCAAAACAAGTTTGGTGCTGCAAGGTAAATCTCAATATAACACTTCACTCTGGTTTGCATCATTTCTGTAATGCAGTCCTAGTGCAATGTGTTTGTAAATCTGAGCCTCATTATTGATCGTAAACCCAATTTGCTCCTGGGACGCTGCAGGATTTGGAGGTTCAACATGTAAGCAGTCTAAATGTGCACAATTATGCCTTAATTGTAGTGCACCGCACCGGCAACACTTGTGTTGCAAAAGATAGCATGAGAACATGCATGGAAGGCGCGTGATAATGACCTTGCATGTTACGGAAGCAAAAATTCTCTACTGGTTGTGAGAAGGATGTTGCATGTTGGCCATTGCCTCTCTTCCCATGCATGTTTACAGAGCATATTCATACCCAGCAATGTCCTTGAGTGTATAATGTCTTTTAGAATGATGAGAACTTCCCAAGCATAAGTGATTATCAGACAGCTATATTTTGTTAATTCGTCAAACACAATGGGAAACCCTCACTATAACACTTCTGTTATATTGCATAACAATAATATCACATCCACCACATCAAACCAACCACAAAATTGCATGGTACGTTTAGCTAAGTATAAGTGGAGGTAAGAATAGTGATTATATTCTTCCCATACGGTCTAGCAGTAGGTTGATATTATTGTTACAGATGTAGTCTCATACAACACATTTAGGGGCAGATTTAGAAGCCCCTTGCGACACTTTTACGCCGCCATTGCGTCACTTTTATGACGCAGCGGCGGCGTAAACAATGCGCCACGTTGCGACTTATTTACAACGTGACGCATCTAGGCAGATGCGTCACGTTGTAAAGCCCTGCGCCACATGAAACCTGCATCAGGTTTCATGTGGGCGTTCTGTCGCAGGGTGGGCGTTCCCTCGCAGGAAAGCCACGTAAAACTGACGCAGTGAAATCTACAAGATTTCACTGAGTCAGTTTTACAACGCTGCTGCGTCAAATCCTTTCGCCTGCTTGAAGCAGGCGTAAGGAGTGATGCTCCACGTTGAGTATGGGTGACCCCTGTGCCTTGCAGGAGTCGCGTCGTGCTTGTGACGCGACTCCAGCAATGTGCCACCCGTACACCACAAGATGCATCACGCATCTGCCCTTCTTTGCACCATCGTGCGCCGCATTGTAAATGCGGCACATCTGTGGTGGCGCAAGGAGGGGATAGCGTGACGCATCTGTTCTGGCGCATCCCTGCTGATATGCAGAGATGCGCCAGAACTTGTAAATATGCCCCTTAATCTGTGGGAACTTAGTAAAGAAGGAACTGACAAGCTCCACCTTTGCTTTTTCTAGCTGACACTGTGTACCTACCCGATGAGGCTAAGCGGCAGGAGTATGTTCTGAGTGAGCATGGAATCGTGTACCAAGGCAACGTGGACCATATTGCCCACCGTGGATGGAACTACGGTCAGGTAAAGATATCTGTGGAAGAGCAGCCCAGGTTGAGAAGGAGCACTTGTGGATACGTAAATATATTAGTGTTATAATGAAGCAAAGTGCACATGATGCCACGCTACGTGGTATTCTGAATTTGTATTTTACAGAGATGTGCAGTAAGGTATGTATAATGTGAATCTTTTTCTAATCTCTCCCAATCTTAAACAGAAATGGGACCTGTGTCACAATGAGGTGAATGAATTTGCATGACATTACACAATATAATCAAGGAGAATGATAGTCATTAGGGATTTTGTTTTATTACCACCAAGCTCGAAACCAGGCTCTTGTATCCAGTGTATGGAATGCTGCCAACAAACCACATCACCTCACAATAAGTAATGGGGTTATATGGGACGGTGGTTCTCCATAAGTTAAAAGAAATTCCAGAAGTGACAATATATTTTTTAAGCGCAAATGTACTTTTCTGTCATCTTTCCACTGTACGCTTTTTAATTTCTGCATGTGCAATACACAATTTAGATGCATATATCCAAGATTACCATGGTGCACTTACATTCAGTGGTGCCAGATGCAAGCTTTTGAGCAAAATATGGGGCCTGGCACTTATTATTTTGCAAATTAAGCACTGGCTGATTAATACCCACCAAACATGTATGTTTGTGCAGAGCCATCAACAATTTGCACGTGGATGGCCATCCGGGAAATATTTGAAAGCTGTCTCTTGTCAGAGGCAAGAGTAAAGCTATTTTCTTGCAGAGTTGGCATGGTGAACAAAGGAGCAAGGAGTTGGCATGCTACCTGGAGCAATCCCCAGTGGTTAGACAAATTGCAAGCATTCTTCCCATCATCTTTTGTGTGTTTGATGTAACATCCTAAGTGGCAAGGGTGTGCCGAGACATGAGTTATTTGCTCACTGCGCCACTGGAACCAAGCTACATCCGACTGATGAACCCCAATTAGGGCGTAACCAGTCTTGGGTTGCTTGTTTTCCATTTCAGGGAGGACCTGGCCAGGCGGTTCATTCTGGACTGTTCCTACTGGAGCAGTGTAAAGATTTATTCACATATGACTAGGTCCAAAGTGAGGTGGAATACTGGGCAAAAGAACAATGGATTGGAATACTACCTGAGCGGTTGCCAGTGGTTAGACTTGTTCCAAGCATCCTCCCATCGCCTTTTGTATATGGGAATGGAGAGAAGCCACATTCAAAAGTGATGGGGTTGTATGGGGCAGTTTTTCTACATAGCTTAAAAACATGTTCCAGAGGAGGCCAACAATATATAGGTTTAAGCGCAAACATACTTCTCTGTCATCTTTCCATTGTGCACTTGTTTAATTCCGTATGTGAAAATACACATTATTGTTTCCTGCATCACACTTTTATGTTATGCTTGCTTCATTAATGTGAGTTCAACATGTTTCGTTTCTCTGGTCCTGTGCAATCACCTATTGTATTACTGACATAATAACAACTTGCTACACAATGTATCCTGCAGTGTAGCACGAGATTAATGATTTGAGAAAAGCAATAAAGTATGTTAAAAAACGGTGGAAATACACATTTTAGATGCATATATCCAAGATTACAATTGCAATGTCAGGACTATCCTGGTGTAATTTACATATGTGTAATGGTAGTTTGCAAGTAGAATCCTACAATTTCCATTCTGTGAAGGCGGAATGGACTTTGCTCTTACCACCTAGGTGACCAACAACTTTTAAGAATTCAGATGAAGAACCCCTATGAAATGAGCGACAGTGAAGAATTGTTGAGCTAGGATTTGCTGTCACGAGTGCCTTAGCCCAAGTTCTTGTTAGCAGAGACTATTTAAGGCATTATCCAAGTGGGTTATTACCCAGCCCCATCCCCCACCCCCGCCTTTCAGGGGGCCCCCTGGGAGAGTGAACTTTCTCTCTTTTACCTCTGTCTATTCCATTTCCCTATCTAAACCTCTTGCCGTTCCGCCTACTTCTACGCTTGTCTTTCCAACACTTGCCATCTTAAGGATTTTTAGACATTTTTCCACTGCGACCCAGTTAAACTTTAATATATAATTTAGAATTGTTTGACAAGATGCGGGCTTGAGGCAGCAGGAAACGTGTAATGAAATTCAAAATTCGTTGCATACAGGAGCCCCCAAAATATGCGTTTTCCAGGCCCCCCATATCCTGAAGATGACACTGATTGTTAGAGATGTTGCCGCCTGTGTTAGTTTCTTTCATTCCCTGTTTGAATGCCTGACCTGCAAGTTGTGTTAAAATCCATTAAGGCTTTTAGTTTCATCTCCATCCCTTGCAGGAGTCGGTCATATTTCAATTGACTTGTTAATGGCAGGGTGTTGTCGTTGTTTTACTCTTTTAGCCTCTTGCAGTTAGCTGTCAGCTCAGCACAACTCTTTGGTTACTCGTAAAAAAATGCAGTCTGGAAACGGTGCCGCCTGCACGTACATGGTATAGGTTGACGACGTACTTAACGACTTAATTACTATTAATTCGCTTCTGGAGTCACTCCTGTGTTTATCAACATTTTTCTGCACACCAGCCCTGGGTGTTTTTCAAGTTCTCGACCTCAGTAGAAGGCATGCAGCGTGACACCAAGGCGTTGTTGGCAGTTTTCAAAGGACTAACAAATAGTCCTTTGTGCCTGTCTGTTTTGCAAATATATTTGAAACCGAGCCAAAAGGATTGCTCGCCATTAGTGTTTTCCTTCTAATCTAGTTGTAGAGACATTTTGTGTCCCTTTGTTCCTTGGTGTGGCATCTTGCAGTGACTAGAGTAAGACAGCTAACTACAATACCCATAATGCTGCACTTTCCTCGTCTCTTTTCATTCCTTTCCATGGCTTTTGGTCTTTTACAATTGAATAAGTATGCTTCTATTTCATGTATTCCCGAACGTTTTGAACATTGTCATAATAAAAGAATATCAATATAGTGCTTTATGACACCACAAGGATGCTTCAGAGCGCGCAAGGCGAAAAGGAGTGACAAAAAAGAGGGGCCAGGAGAGAGGACAAGAGGGGACAAGTTAGTGGGGAAGAGAAAACGCCTTGTGGTTACAATGGTCTTTCTGGAAACACTATTATTTCATCAGATGGAACAATAGTGTGTGGGACAGCCATAGTCATCTCAGTGGGACAGAGATGGGGAGTTAACGGAGAAGGGACGCGGGGCCATAAGTGGACAGAAGAAGGAAGGAAGGAGAGCTGGGGGTGAAGGGTTAAGGCTGACAGTGAGAGGAAGCTGCTGGTTATGTAGGCTGATCCTTTGGTGAAGCTTGGTATACCGGATTTCAGTCATCGCTGGGGATGTCTGTTGTGGGTTGAGACCACAAGGAACGTTTTCTGCATGGGTCTTTGTTTGTTCTGGATTTGTCTTGCATGATAAATGCTCTTTGATAGCGTTCAGTCAATGTATGAGATCATTCAAAGAGGTGCGACCTACTCCTATTGGGGGGAGTCATAGTTGAAGCTACATTTCAACATAGGTTTTGATCATTTCCTGTTGCTGACGTTGAGGCCATGAGTTTATTCAACATGGCTTCTCTGGACAAGGAACTTGGACATGGAGTCTGTTGAGAAGAATCTGCATCTTAAGCCCGGTAATTAAAAAGATCACTGATTCCAACAACCCCGTACTTACGTCTTAGCAAAACAAATCCTACCCTGGCTTGATTTCCTCCACTTTGTTTGCTTTCCTGGCACTCACAGGAGGATAAGCCTTAATCAACTGTGAATGGTCTTCAGACACTTCTTGAACATTTCCTAAGTCAACTTCTGGTGCCTTTTTTGACAGCAGCATAAGGTCCATCCACTCTTTGGTAGTTGGTAGATATACATATTACACATTAAGAACAGTTTTGATGCCTTGCTTTTAGAATACCCATTTGCTGTTCTACATATTATGATTCTCAACAATCCAATGATGGTTCACTGCTTGGTATATCATATATAGGTAACGACTCACAAAGTGGCCAACTGAGTTAAACGTTCACTTATGTCGTTAACTGTGGGCTGCAGGTTAGAGTTCTAATCCTTGCAGAACCAACTCAGCGGTTATCATGAAGCACAATGTAAACACAACCTGTCATTACCTGAAAATGAGAAAACATAAGGAAGTAATTCTCTGATCACTAACTGTTCACTGTTTTGCTGTAGGGTGCTTTGTCTTGTTCCATTTTCAACTGTCTCCCTTCATCAGAATTCTTGAGGGTGAGTCTTAGGGAAGGTGCAACTGCCCACTGTTTCGCAGTCAAAATATTGACCCATACAAAAATTGCATCCACATTGTCGACTACCACAAAGTAAGTAGATGTAGAGTTCTGAATTGCAAATGTATACTTTCCTATATATATTCAGGTCCTAATTTACAATGACACATCTGCATAGATGCTTCACTTTCTTTGCACCAGCACCAAACGTTCTTGCCCCACCATGGATGCGCTGTATTTACTATACAGTGCTCCATGGCGCAAGGATTAACAGATGCATCAGAAATTCTGATGCATCTGTTGGCACAAAAGTGATGTATTGATGGAGTTGCTCATGAATGTGATGCAACTCAAGCACTGCGCTACAACAGATAGGTCAGTCCCATTCGAAAGGCCCTGCGCCATTCCTTATGCCTGGTCTTAGCAGGCTTGGGGATTTTGATGCAATGAATGCGTAGAGTGACACAGTGAAATGTTGTAAATTTCACTGCGTCAGTTCTACATGGCTTTTTGCGTGGGAACGCCCACACTTCATACATCATACCTGATGCAGTTATAATGTAGTTCAGAGCTTTACAACATGACTCTTCTCCCTAGATGCGCCCCATTGTAAATGGGCCGCAACTTGACGCATTGTTTACGTCGACCGCTGTGTCACAAAAAGTGACACAACAGCGGAGCAAAAGTGCTGCAAGCGGCTTATAAATCTACCTCTTAGTTTGAAGACATAGTGGTAGTTGATAAAATCAATCCAATATTTTGTAGGTTAATCATTCAAACATGGTATTGCAGCACACAACTTAGGGAAGTCAGATGCAAAACCCAAAAATGGAAATGTTTAGTAGGATAACCAGTTATATATCTCAGAGTGTGGACACACCTGATTAAGTAAATACTGGAAGTAAGAACTACTGGAATCAGTGTATTGAAAAATACTATATAGTTGTCGGGGAATTTTTGTGCAGAGGGCATTAGTGTCAGACTTTCTCAGCTATGTTAGTGTAGTGCTTGACTTGTGGGCTATGATTATATTTTATCTATGGCTGCCTTAACAACTGCCTGTGGGTATAGGTAAATGTAATTGTCTTCAAATGCCTTGGTCCCAAGCTGGATTTCTTCTCTCTCTTTTTAGGTCTCACCTAGACAATGCATGCACTGTAGTCATTTTGTTTTCTTACAGTGGGCTTAGAGGCCACCCATTGCTTAAAGTTAGTTGGCTTCATTCTCACTCTCATTTGTTTGATTCTTACTGGTCATCTGCTGTAGGCTTGCTTTCTCTTTAGGTGTTTGTCCCTCCATGGAGCATTGATGCATCACTTGGGTTCTTCTTCAACTGCTCATTATTTACATGCTACTTGCTTTCTTTGTATTCAAGCAATCTTCCAGAGAGTCTTTTTCAGCTGGTTCCCTTGAGTACTTCATTCCCATTCATGTTCTTTTTTAAATCTCTCCCTCCTTGTCTGTTGCTTCCCCCCAATTCCTGCCTTCCTGGCCAGTGGTGCTGGCTCCACCCGCACTCCCTCCCTCTATTGTTGTCAGTATTGTTGCTTGCCATACCCACCATTTTCTCCCATTGTTGTCTGTGTTCTTACTTGCCCTCATCTGCCCTTAAACCTTCTGCTGTTTTCTGTGTGATTTCTTGTCCCCATCTGCCCTCCCTCATTCCACTGTCTGTGCTGTTGTTTACCCCAGCCGCTCTCATCATCAGTTGTCTGTCAGCTTGTACCCCACTCCAACCCTTTGTTGTCCGTGTGCTGGCTCCCAACCCCTCCCTCTCACCCCATTGTCTGTCTTGCCTCCTGAGTCGCCCTGGCTGCCTCATATAGTTTTTTCCCGCACCCTCCATTGTCCATGTTACCTCCCATCCCACCAGAAATAAAAACACAAAGCAATATTATCACCCGGCCAGCAGTGGTGGTATCATTATACATTTCTCAATTTCAGCCATGCTGCACAACAGCTATGCTGTTATAGGACATGGCTAAACGACATTTGCAAAGCCAACAGCTCTTTCGTAGGCACGACTGATTGGTTTTGCCAATGCTTCTTTGTGTTACTTGTTGCTGGCTCCTCACTTTCATGTGATTAACATTGTTTGTCGTTTTGCAACCAAATGGTATCTTAGTGACCAGTAAAATTGTTCTACATTTCATGTGTTACTGTCTTTGACTCATGTGGTGGCTTACCTCATAATTACAACATACATACTATTCCCTGTACATGACACTACAGAGACACTATTGAGCCGCATCCTGTACAAAATTGAATTTCGGAACAATTTCTCATAATATTTTGGAACATTAATGACCACTATTGTCCAGGTTAAAACATTAATATACATAAATGATCTCTCCTCATTCCTTTAAGTCAGTCAATCAATTTGTGTAGGGGTCTGGGAAATATATTCATATATTTCGTTTTGTTTCCATTAACAGTTTGAACCGGACATTTTAAACATCACTCTTTCTTTGATGGATAAGAATTCTACGACAGACCACGTCCTTCGGAGGGATCCAGGATACATTGGGCGTGTATTTAGTGCTCTGGTAAGCATGCACTCTCACGAATCAACTTGTGGACACCTAGGGCTCGCACTGAATTGCAATTTGGTCGGTTTCAGTTTAATTCTTCTGACCTTATTGTGAGAAGCAGGGGTGAATGTAACTCGTGTAATTTGTTGTAGGGTAATTACCTAAAATTACATCAAAATTATGCAAGATTACACGGAATTATGCAAGGATCGTAATCCTGCATTTACAACCATGTTTTTAGCGTAAATTATGTGGAAAATATGGCAGAGCCATAATTATGTGGAAAACATTTGCAAACTAGCATATTTTGCAATTTATGTTTGAGCTGCTTTTCAGGAAAAAGGGAGGAGAAATGCTGATGACAGAAACTCCATGGCTGGGAGACAATGGCTTGTGCTTCCACCTATAAGCCTATTTGGGACAGTCTGTGTTTGGTAACATCCCACTTTGTGAATGTATTTTAATGTCAATAACTCATATTAAACCTTAAATAAACATGTGTACCCATTGGTAAATTAAATAACGTAAAAAGCTGTAACCAGTTAGTGAAACGGGAAACAAATACTAAAAATTGGGATATTTTTCTCTTTCTGCCACACCTCTGACTACGCCCACGGACCCAATCCACGGTTTAATACCGCCCTCTGATTCTCCTCCCACAGTCCCCCTACTTTTTTCCCCTACTTCGAACACAGCGTAAAAAGCGTATGTCAAAGATGGACCTAAGGATGCATCTTAAAAAAAGAAAATAGGGCTAAATGCAACAGAAAAGAAACAGCAATAGCTAACAGACCGTCACGCATTGTTCGTGTTCTTTTGGGTAGGCATTTTTAACTGCAAATACGCAAAACTACACGAATGGACATCATCATGTAATGTGATATAAATTAGCATCACCTGAGTAATATGAAATGATTGAAATTACTAGGAATAGTCTGGCTTAATTCAAATTTGGCCCAGGCCTGATGGGGAGACCGACCCTCAGTGTAAGGTTGTAGCAAACAGATATTTGTTTAATTTTTCACATTTTAAAAACTAAGAAAACAAATTTGTTCACACCCCTGCTTTCTATGCACAGCAAAAAGAGAGCTAAAGAACATTGCTATTTCTTTTTAAATAGGTCCAAGTGATTTGAATGAATTAATGCTTTAGTAATAATACCAAAAAGAAGCAACCAATTTCTTGTTAAGGTTTGGCATTAACTCATAGATCTAAGCAAAACAGTACCTTACTAAATAGACATGAGGCCCTTCCTCATTAAACATACAATTATGTCACACAATGGTAGTTTTTGTTCGATATCGGAAGAATAAAGGCTGAATGGATCCACCAGGATATGAACAGGTGACCACAAAGTCAAATACAGGCACCTCGAGTGGATACATTAATGCACCGAGTCAAAGGAACCGGCTTAACAATGTTTTTCCTCTTAAACACCAGTACCAGGTATATAAGCAAAATCCAACCAGTCAATGTTAGTAGAGTTGTCTGCTCATAGCCCAGAAAAGAGAAAATGCTTCCCATTCAATATAGATTCAGAAAATACAACCATGGGTTTCTTCAATAAGCTACCCAAGGCCATCAGAAGTAGCCAGTGGCAACAGTTTTTAACCCTGACTTGCCATTTCGTAACCCCTGAGCTGGTCTTGCTACCCCTGACCTCAGGGGTCATGCAGAAAGCAGGCAGAACTGAAACTAAGCAGGGTTAGCATAGCCATGTTTGGTGTCTGTAGTTTCTGCTCCTTGCTTTGCCCCTACCTCCTTAGCAGCAACTAAATGGCTGTTGACAGGCTAAGGTTGACATAACCAATGATATCAGAGAAGAGTCAACTGGTTTCTGATGTAATTCCCTCCACTCTTGCCAATTAAGTAAAAAAGTTTCATTAACTCTTCCTGAAAGTAAAACCTTCCATTTATAATCTTGAGCTTGTAAAATTCCACTATGCTCTCATGATATTTGATAAATGTATCTTCTCCAGGTCAACAGCAATGATGATACTGGAGTGTTGATAGGAAACTGGAGCAGTAAATACACAATGGAGGAAAGTCCATCCAGGTGGAACGGAAGCGTGGAGATACTCAGAAAGTATGCTTCAACCGGACCAGTTCGATATGGGCAGTGCTGGGTCTTCGCTGGGGTGATGTGCACAGGTACTATGCAGTAGACTAAAAGCTGACCAGCTGATGGAAGAGGTGTCCTTATGAGCTTCCACTCAGTATGTTGATACCGTGTATTGAACAAATGTCTTAGGGATGGTGCGTCAGTTACCCAATGAAACAATGAGTATTGATTGAAAGCATTGTGATTAGAACAGGCCCAATGACCCAATTACTTAACAGAAATGTTCATTACTTGGAGCCCTAGGCTAGCCTATTTCATGAGATGATGAGGAGTGTGGTGAGGAAGGCAGATGATCCAATAAATGTATACAAAATGGTGATGGAATTCCAATTGGGCAACTGTTAGAAACAAACAATACACCCTACTGTAACATTCTTGATACACTTCATATGATGGACCTATTAGGATAACAATGCTACATTTTAGGTTCTTATATATTGTTGCCAATATTGCCTATGATTATAGTCGGTTTTCACCAAAGGTTTCTTTCCCCCTTTTTCTGTTTCACTTAAGCATGCATTTGACTGTATGATCTGTGTGTCCTCTTTCAGCTCCCTGGTCCATCGGTCTTTATTAGATTACTTTGTTTTGTGGTCTTATTGGTGAAGGGAGAATTTAAGATGCATATTCATGATGTATCAACATATTTCCAAACTACTAAATAATAGCTATAAGAAGAGGGTCATTTAGGATTTCATCTTTTGCTGAAGTGAGGGAGTAGAGTCTGGTAGTCTTCTTATCAGACATACTTCTTCTTCAAGCCATTTTACTACCTCTGTAATTTCCAAGAACTACAACTCTACTATGGAGTGTTGCCTGTGAACCAGCATTCCATCAGTTCTCCAGCATCCTATTTCTGATGAAGGACAAATCTGGTAATGGCCCATGAAAAGTAAGTCTCTAAAGGTAGGCCACCAAATCTGCTGAATTTTTCTGGATATTATGGAAATGGCAGCCAAAGATTTAGTATGGATAGCTGCTTGGAAGTTTCCTGAATATTTCAATATTTGTTCTAAATCAGGAACAACTACTTTATTGTATAATAAAGTCGTCTACGTACTTGCTTGTTTGCACCCGTATTAATTTATTTAATCTGGCATACACACAAAGTGAATGCAACATCTTTATGGTTTTTTTACACCTATTTTTCATATTTGTATTTTTTTTTAATCAAATGTATTTTGTTTTGTCTTTGATTTAATGCCGCTCAATGTTTGATTGCAATGAATTCTTTTGGTTTGACTCAAAGCGTCACATACTGTAGAATCTGATCTGAATTAAGCATAATCAGTTGTGTGAATGATCACCTTGTTGCCCATATACTTCAGTTAATTCTGTTACCCAAGCTCACAAGGTATTACTGGTTTGCCCTTCCTTTGTAACATAGGATCATAGATGGAGGTAGCACAAACAAAGGTGGCAATACTACTTGTGCTGTTTCAGCGCTCCTGGCGGAGACAGTTTAAATCCCTAGTTGTTTATACACCTTTTGCAAATGATTTAGATTTGCCGAAGAAATAAGAGGATCTAACAAAGCCAGCTCAGGTAATTAAAAAGGGAGTTCAAGGGAAAATAGCCACTTGAGAGGCCGTTGGTTTGTAGAGACTATCTGAGCCCTTTTCTAATAAGTGGGCTGTTGGTGATTTTTTTCTCTTTCTTTTATTACTTTCTTCAAGTAGATTAATAATGGAGACCATTATAGGTTCCTACACAAGAGATTATTTTGCTCTTTTGCTTGCCAAGCACAGAGAGTAAGTGGTGTCACAGTGTAGACTTTGCAAGGCAATACCATGTGGGGTATGACAACTCGTCCACCTCTTTTTGAACTCCTATCACATTTAGTCCTTCTAAAGCAGAGATACTTCCTGCTCCCAAGATTCCTATTTTAGATTCATGGCCCCAGCAGGTTAACACCCTAGCATGATGTTCTGACAGGAGGTTTGCTTCTTGAGTAGATGAACCTGGGGAAAAGAGGGGGCTCTTGGCATCTACTCTGACCCCCAAGTGCCCAAAGCTGGTAAGAATCTATTCATGAGAGGCTCAGGAAAGGAGGCCAAACCATTGCTCGGCAAGTATAGGGGCTATTAATGACCCGCCCATACCAAAAAAGAGCTGCCCTTTAACACTGTAGAGATGTCAGAGTGCACTGTGGTGCATTGAGGTGCACTGTAGTGACTGAAAGAGTAAGGAAATGATCAACTTACTGATTAAAAACTCAGGGTGCATAGTTAGTTTGACACCATACGCTGCAGCGGCCAGGATACGAATGCTCTTAGGCAGTTTAACACCAGGAATAATAATCCTGCCATGTTGAGAGCTATTGCAAGCACACTAGTTATCAAGTTGAGCATCACTAACGTGGAGGACATGCTCGATTCTTCAGTGTGGCAAAATCTTTCTTAAAATCATAATGTACTAAGCAAGTTGCAAAGTGATTGACATCAGGGCCACTGGAATTGTACGGTTTTGCAGTAGTGCCATTTTCCGCATAATTATCTGTTTGACACATCTGTTACTTAATCTGCAGGTTTTAACAGAAAATGTTGTTTCTAGCTCAAACGGATCAAAAGTTACTAAAATGTGGTGTCACTTGTTGCCCCACAGTGAAGGCATTCGGCGAGGTTGATTTGCCACCTTACTGTTGCTTTTTGCTGTATTTGGGTGTTAAACTGGTACTAATAAGGTGAAACCTATGTCCAGAAAGTGTTAAAAAGTGTAAAAATAACAAAATAATAAAGTAGTAGTATCACAAATTGTGCCACATAATTTGCCCTTTTTGCCACATATTTTTGTCAATCCTGCCTCATAATTATTTATTATTTATTTATAGAACTTATAGAGCGCACTATCGCCGTTGCAGGCATCCTGGCGCTGGAGCTCCAAAGACATGAAACGGAGGGACAGCAAAAAAACAGCCAACTCAAACCCTAGTTTTCACGGATTTTCTAAACAGGAGAAGTTTATCCAGTTGCCTAATCTCCCAAGGTAGACTGTTCCACAGTTTGGCCGCAGCCACCCCAAAAGATCTTCCCCCTGCCCTGACTTTTTTAACTCTAGGGACTCTCACCAGGTGTGCTGACGAGGAGCGCAGTGCCCTGGCGGGGGTATACCATGCAAATTTAGCTTGCAGCATTCTGGGTCCAAGCCCAAGGAGGGCCTTAAAAACAAGGCAGAGAGACTTAAATCGTATTCTCTGTCTAAGGGGGAGCCAATGGAGTTCAGCCAGGGCCGCGGATGCTGATGTTCTTCTGGGCCACCCCAAGGCCATTCTGGCCACCGCTGATTGAATTCTTTGGAGCCTATCAAGCAAAAAACTGGGAGACTCGAGCAACAGTGCATTGCAATAGTCGAGTCTACTCAGAATTGTGCATCTGGCCACCAGGGCCCGGGCAGAGGAAGGTAAAAATGGCATGATTTTGTGAAGGGACCTAATCAGGGCGAAACAGGACGATACAGTTTTTGCAACCTGAGCCTCCATAGACAGCTTATTGTCCAGCATAACATCTAGGTTACGCACTGTTTTAACAGGAGAAACCCTAGTGGCAAAGTCTGTGGCCCAGAGATTATCAGGGAGAGAGTGTGAAATCTTACTCCCCGCATAGAAGAGCAATTCAGTTTTACCTGCGTTGAATTGCAGGGAGTTAACCTGTAGCCAGCCTGCTTTCCTGCTGCATAATTCCAGTGTCTCTGACTGACAATAGAAATCAACACATTTTGCTTTGCATCATGTTGTGCCCTTCTACAAGATTTATTTAAGGATACCTTGCTAGTATGGGAGATACATTTGAAACAGGAATTGAAACAGATTTCTAAGCAACTCTATTTTTAAATTTTTTTCTTCTTTGTTCTATTTTTCTCCTTAGCTCTCAGGTGCCTCGGAATCCCAACTCGTGTTGTTACAAATTTCAACTCTGCGCACGACGCAAACGACAACCTGAGTGTTGATGACTTTTATGACATCGCTGGAAAATACATCGGCAGCCCTGACAGCGTATGGTAATGTCAGCAACTATTTGCGTCTCTATGAGTTTTAGATTAAAAATGTAACCTATCTATCAAGTAGCAGATTTTCTGTGGTGTCTGAAACTATCAATATTTCACAAGTGTTATGTTAGTGAAATACTGAATTGGGCTAAAATGTCCTTGTTGCTAAACCACTGATGTATGGCACAGCCATCTGCTATACAATGTAGTAGTAGAACATTTTATTGTATGGTTAAATAAAGCCTTGACAATATAGAAAATTTTGGAAGAAAATGAAAACCATGTTATACAATGGACAGGTAAAGAGTCGTTCGTACATTATAGTGCCATATAGCATGAACAAGTATAAAATGGGACAAGCAATGTAAAATCTACTATAGTTGTCTTAATGACAATATGAGCCAAAGTGCACAGCTCATTGGGATGGATAGATGTTTGCGGAACAATAGAACCTTCACAAGCTTATGGTTTCAGAGAATAAAATGCATAACTTGAAATCAGCAATCGTTACATAAAAGGCTATATAATTGTTTGGAGTCTGTAGCCAAGGTGCAAGGTGTGTTTTGTTATTCAGCGGTCATCACTGAGCTTAGTTGTGGCTTTTTAAGGAGGTCCTGCTTTGCCTGAAAGCATTTGCCTATTCTTGCCAGTTCTGGAGGGACCATGGTACTCAAAATCCATGTCGTAGCGTCACTGAAAGTCCTTAAGACATAGGTTAAAAAAGTGGCTTTAGCAGTGTCCACCTAAGTAAAGTAGCGACAGGCAGCAGCAGAGTAAATGCGATAAGGTTTCAAGTTTATAACTGCACAGCCTGCACTTCACAATATTGGAGAGGAGCGACCAGTTTGGGTTGAAGTCTTTGATTTGCAGTGTCATCATCCTCACAGCCAAGATTTGGGTGGGGCAGGTTTTCCTGATTGAACAACAAAGATATTTCTGTGGCTTCAGGCCAACCTGGTAGTCATTGGCATATGAAGTTGTCAGGGCTTGTGAGGGTGGAACGGTCTTGATATTTTCCACATCAGCAAATTTCGAGAGAAGTTTTGTGTGTTTCTTCAGTATACTTTCCACTGCTTAGTAGGAGAGCATTTAGTGTGGTTAAGTCTATTTGAAGGGCATCTACTGATGCCAATAAATATGTGACTGTTTTTGGTTTTAAATATGTTTTTAAGGACAAACTTCAACATACTGGGTGTGACTGTGATGCATCTGTGGTACTATTTTAGGATATAACCCTTGTTGGTCCATCTGATTTATTTATTTATTTAATGCGATTTTATATAGCGCGAAGATTACACGAAGGTGTCAGAGCGCTTTACATAAGAACTAGTTGCGATACATAAGGACTTAGGGTTACATGAGTTACATAAAAGATACAAACAGAAAAAAATGCAAATGCAAAAGTTGTAAAGTCACACAAGGAAGAGATACAAAAAGAAAAAAAAGAAAAAAACAAAAAAGAAATTGCAAATGTACAAGTTGTAAAGTCACTCAAGGAAGAGACCCACTCAGCAAAATTCTTATCTCACCAAAGATCCCCTGGTGTAATGTGGAAGCCTAAACACTGTTTTGTAGGTTTCTAGCTACACTATTTCTTGTTTGTAATGAGTAGCCCCATAAGGCCTCACTGCCATAAGTGATGGCAGAGATAATGTGGCCCTAAGAACTTTTTTTATTGGGGCTAAAGTGGGGCTTTCGAGGGAAGCATTCAGTTGGCAACGTCTGGTGGTAATTAGTGCGGCCTTATCTTTAAGTTGAATCAAATGTGGTTTGGGTCCTCTGTTTGCCGAAGTCCAAGTGCCCAGATAGTTATAAGATTTTGATCCTGTCATTTTTTAGGGACCAGTGACGATTTTTTTGCTTATGCATTCTTCCAAAGATACCACCTTAGTTTTTGAAGCATTTACTATCATCTTGTTTGTCTTATTATATGTATGAAGGGCATTAAGGGCTCTCTCGATCCCTATTTTCAGATTATCAAGAAGAACTATATCGTCCACATTGTGCAGTATTGTAATCGTTGCTGTTCCTATTTTTGGGGGAATTTGATTGGTGTAGTTTAGTGACAAAGACATGTCTGCCGTGTATAAATGAAAAATCCTTGGGGCTAGCACACATCCTTGTTTTAGACCTAGGTTGGTGTTAATCTTTTTTGTAAGAGCAGTGTCCGAGAGCTTGACCCTCACCCAAGTTGATTAGAGTGAGATAATAGCATTAGGCAGGCTGCTTCGAATGCCTCACGCCTGGAGTTTGCTCCATAGGATGCCCCTGTCCACCAGGTCAAATGCTGATGAATAGTCAACAAAGCATGCATAGATAGCTTGTGATTTCTGGTTGTTTGGCTGGTGGATGAGATAAGAAAGGGTAATTCTGCTCTCTAGTGTGAGGAATTTGATCTAAATCCTGTTTGACAAAATGTGATTATTGCATTTGTTGTTGCCCATAACTTCAGATCTTTTAATATAGCTGAGGTGTTTATCTTGCCGTCTATGTCCAAAAGGGCAATCAAGCGATATTTGGAGGGATTCTGTTTGTCACCCTTTTCGATAATTGGATGCAATATTGAGCCTCTCCAGCTATCGGGGACTTGGCAGAATTAGAAACATGATGTTGTTAATCGTAAACATTAAGTCACATTCCTTTGGGTCATCCATGGGGTATAAGGTTTCTGGTAATGGAGCACTCGGGTGTTTGTACAGTTTTTTACTTGCAGGGTCCATGTAGGTTCATTGATGGCATTGGTTCTGGTGGCATCCAATTGTTTTGTTTTTGATATGCCTCCATAAATTGGCCTGATTGCGTTGCTCATAAGTGAGTATACATATTGCCACTCCGTTTCCCTCTGCTGTTTTTTTACAGACCATACCAAGTGCTTGTCTTGTTTTCTTCCACCCCTCAGTTGCTGTTGCCGAGCGGCTTTGGTATGGTGATTATGGGTCCTGTGGCATGTTTTCATAAGTTTACGGATTTGTGGTGAACTGATCAGAATAGATTGGTTTTTGTTGGAAATGTTTTGCAAAAGGCGCCCACGACCTGGAGGATTGGCTAGCGATTTTTAGGTGCCCTAATGATTTTTCCAATAGGTAAGTACATGTTTGCCACTTTGGACCTGGAAGGACTGCCCTATAGTAGCTTTTCATGCTCTTGTTTTCTGCAGAAAGACCAGGCCCCACTTAATTCTCCAGATTAGACATGTAGCTTCACCGTGGAGAGAGTTGCCTAGCGTCTTGTGGCTTTCATGTTTGGCTAAACTAAGGTTAAAGTTTATGAGAAGTGGAAGGTGGTTGCCCTCATATAAGGAAAGTACTTCAAAGCACTCGAGGCGTTCCCCAAGTTTTCCTGAAACAAAAACGTAGTCAATAGTGCTTATGCCCACGTAGGTTTTCAGAAACTGAAGTGATGGCTCGGAGTTTTCAGTTGTGTTCTGAATGGACTTCAGTCTGTATTTTTTTTAAAGTTTTGTCCTGTTGTTTAATTAAACAGTTTGTTGATGGACAGCCAGTGGGAACAAATCCCAATTTCGCAAATGAAAATCCTAGCAGAGTATTGTTTCCTAGTTCACATGGTAGGAGAGTATTTGATCCAGTTTTTTGCTTAGCTGGCCCAGCCTTTTTGCTCGCGCTGAGCCAAAACTAATCAGAAGAATCCTAATTCGGGAAGATGTTGTATTAGGTCTTTCCAGTGCGATCACTTTAAGAATCCCATCTTGATTTGGCATTTCTATTACTGTTAGTTTCAGATTGAGGTTGGCATAAGTTGACAGATCCAACGATGGCCTCCGAAAGTTATTCTTTTTTCTTGCTTCTTGATGCACCCCTTGGAAGCCAGTGATTATTAGTGGGGTAAGTGGCCATGTTTCTTGTAAGCAAAGAACATCAGTTGCCATTAGCAAAGTTTTTGCAGAGTCTGATTTTAATAATCTTGATAGTCCAGCGACATTCCATGTCAGGAGCTTTATGTGTTGGTGTGTCTTGGATGGGCGAGTCTTGATGCTAGGAGCAGTTTGTTGCTACTCTGGGTGAGTGGAACCCAGCTCCAGTCTGGTGTATGTTCTCCTCTAGTTTTTCCTGTGGCAACTTTCCTAATGGTGCCCCTTGTTGGAGAATAGGAGAGAACTATATATATGGTCTCTGACTGAGTGTGGTCATAGGAATGCCCAGACCCACTTAACATGCTATAGGGGCAAGCTTTTAGGTTGGGTGGGTCTTTTGGCATTTTTAGTGGTGCACGGTATTGGGGGCTGAGATTTATGAGATTCCAAAGCCCCATTCCTCAAGGACAGGCTTTTGTTCTAGTATTGCTTCAGCAAGTTGATTTGTTTTTAGGGTTAAGACTGTAGCTTCCCTCCCATTTCGCACTCCGGAATAGTTTTGAACTCAATGCTCAGAATGTCTTTGAGGTTCTTTTTTGACTGGCTGGGGGTGACATGAAACAGCCTTAGTAGGTTGGAGCAGTTCAGAACGATGTGGCTCCCCTCTGAAGGGTAATGTGGAATGAGTACCAGCTTTGCTGGTTTGTCCCCGCTTGAGTTCTTTCCAGGTTGGCCTTTATTACAAACTTGGGCAAGAATGGGATTGTCTGAGGAGGTTGATCTAATCCTGTCAAGCAGGGTCAATGCTCTTTGTAGGGCATCATTATTATACTGCAGAGCAGCTGTTGGAGCCCGGCCAGATGGATGCTGCACCGTCTGTATAAAGCAGTTGGTTACTGTAATTGAAGTGAGTGAACTTTGACTTATTGAAGAACCTATGTTTTGTGTGCATGCTGAGAAGGCTAATATCTCGGTACCATGGGATGGGCAGGCTGACAATTGGGCCAATTTTAGATCTTTCTTCTCTGTTCCTTTGTTTCTAGACGAGGCTTCCATCTGTTCCCGAATGTGTTGATGCTCTGTCCTCTGTTGGTGGGTTACTATATTTTGTGCCTTGCCTGGGTCCGTATTGAACTTAAGTGAGGTAGATGCTGAGGTAAGAGTTGCATGGGTTTGAGGTGCAATCATTTGCTCTGACTTGGGTCGCTCTTCAGGGGATATTCTCAAGAATGTGTGATAAGTACCGCAAAAGTAGCTTAAGGAAGCTCTTCATATCACAGTCTATCGCGCGCAAATAACGATGCATTAACGTTGAATTCACAACACAGAGGTACCATGCGATAGTCCCACGATAACTCGTCAAAGGTCAGCGATAAAGTCAATGCTACGCTGCAAAAGGCGAACGCAAAAAAAGCTGCAAGGAGGCCAATCGCGATACAAAAATCAGCAAAAACCAGCGACAGGCCTGCAATTCACACACGTCAGAGAAAAATCACCATAAAAGTAGAAAAAAAACATACAAACAAAAGCCAAACAACAGCAGAGCACAATGGATGTTGCCGGAGCAAGTACAGAGGACAACCAGAACCCCACAAGCCCCCCGGAGGACCATCCTGGGACCTCAATGTCAGGGAAGGGCAAGGACAAGAAGAGTAGGAAGAAGCGGTTCAGTCTGCAGGAAAACAGGATCCTGATAACGGAGGTGGTAGAACACCATCAACTTCTGTTTGTCACCTCCACTGTGTCATTGGCAACGAAAAATGGAATATGGCAGTCCATCGTGGACAAGGTGAATGCAGTCCGAGTGCTGAAGAGGACAATGGAAGAGGTCAAGAGCCACTGGAATGATGTCAAGGGCAAACCCAAGCAGAAACTCGCCAACAACCAGAAGGCAGCAATGAAGACTGGGGGTGGGAGTCCAGCGCCACAGAAGGACCTGGACGAGATGGAGGAAATGGTGTCCACAGTCATCAGTGGGGAGACGGTGGAAGGACTTGGGGGACTGTACACTGCTCAACATGACCGGACACAACAGCACCAGGGTGAGTAACGACCAGGGACTGGGGAGACGGTGGAGCTGGGCACAATGGCACACATGGACAATTAAGTCGAGCACATCTGCAGACAAACCATGCCCCAGACCCCCAACTCCTTCCCAGAGATCAATGTACCCAAGTAAGCAAAATCACAGCACTGTACAAGCCCAGAAGTCAAAGGCACACCGCATGTAAGGGAGAAGGGGCAGCAAAATCAAAGCTGCAGGGGCGACTCACACAAAATGGAGCACACACACATAACATGCAGAGCAAATCAACAATTACAACAATGTGGTACAAACCGCAACACGTTCACAACAGAACACAGGACACAACTGGTGCCACATGTGTGTAGAAACTGCCCACTCACATGTGGCATTGCAGGGAATTGTGAGTTGATAATGTACAAGTACCAACACACATCTGTTATGTTGTCGAAATGTCCACTGTCCCGCATCAAATAGGCAGCTCCTCACAAACAGCCACAATGTACACAGTCATGCAGTCTGTATGTAAACAGGTACAATGCAATAACATACATGTGAACACAATGTTAAACTGCATCTCCCCTTCATATTGCAGAGGGAAGTCCAACACCTCCTGCAGAGCAGCCCGAACCTCTCTTCTCTGATGACGAAGAGGACCACCACACCTTCGACTCCGACGCCCTCCAACAACTTGTGGAGAACCTCCGAAGCCCAGCTCCAGGAGCAGGGCAGTTCAGCTGCTACGTGGAGACCCCATCTCCTGTACAGACAACACAGCAGGCAGCACCCACCACCACAGATGTTTCCTGGGACCTCCACGAAGTACACATGGCCTTGCAACGCCGTGTGTTGGGGTGCCAGGAGAATCTGGCTGCACAGGTGTGGGTGGAGTTTGGCCGCATGGCAGCCAAACTCAAAGCCAAACGTGGATGTTTAAGTCTCATCAGGGACCACTCACAGTCCCTAACGGACACCCACAGTCTGCTACATGCTCTCCAATGGACCATGTCTGACATCGCTGGAGCCCTGACTAGAACAGCTGTCCAGTCAGAGTGGCTCTAGCAATGTCACACAGGAGTTGGGACATATGCGGAGGTTGATGGAGACCATGGAGCGTACGCAGGTGGAAAGAGAGTCTGCAATGGCTGCACACCAGCGAGAGGTACCTGGGTTCCGCAAGGACCTCGAGACCATCCTCATGGCATTGCTGCTACAAGGCCTGGCCCTGATGCATGCTGCTGCTACCACTACACCCACATCTGCGCCCCTGAAGTGTCAGTGCCACACAGTGCAGCAGACATTCCACCTCCGGCCACTGAGGTATCACTGCTACACAGTGCTGGATACAGAACACCACCGCCCACACGTGAGGCACATGACACTGCAGAGGACGTTAATGCGGATGAATCTGTCTGCGTGGTAAGAAGGACGCAGTAGCATTCACCTGCGCCATTTGGACGGTTTCTGCTTGCTTCTGCCCTCAGCATCATCACCTTCCACTGTCCCCTGATGCCCTCTGCGACACTCACCTTGGACCTCGAAACGGACTGCCATATTCTGTTTAATTGCCAATGACACAGCACTCAGACTGTGGACTGAACTATTCCTCTTCCTTTGGATGTGCCATTCCGTGAAGGACTCTTGCTGGCCCTCCACTGGCTTAATTGGTATGTGGGGTTTGCATGGCCCTGTACTGCTCCAGCTGCAACACCACACTGAATGTGCATTAAACATTCATTATCACACAGATGAGTCATGTTTATGATCTTTCAAGTGTGGAAGTATGGATGAATTTAGGATCAGTGATTCCCGCTTACATCCATGTTGCTCATGTCGTTGGACTTGGCTCAGAGGGTGAAACATTGCCGAATTTGGTCCGGGTGGCGCAGGCACTACAACAGGGACACACGCATTAGTTACTTCCTTGTCCAGCCCAGTACGAAACCATGCCCAGAGCCCCGGGGTCATTGTTCACACCCTTACGCTGGATTGGCACATGCCAGGCCAGCCCACTCCTCTTACACTCACAGGGGGGGATGACAACGCTACATGTCCCAGGTCTTCCCTGTAGTGATCTGCTGATCACAGGTCTAGTTGTCAGCATGCCACAGCCACTCCCTCAGGGCTGGTATACACCCACACCACCACACTCATCCAGCACACGCGTCACAGGACATGTGACCCTGCCAATAAAAAGGCCGGGGCGCACATGCTGGACCCCATTTCCACTCTCCATCTGGGTGTGTCTGTGTGCTTCTTATTTATGCATGAGGGCATAGGGCCCGACCACAACACATTCCCCAGGGCCGGAGGTTACTTGATGGCGACTGCACCTTGATACTCAATTATAGAGGGTCCACGATTTGCGGGTCACAGACTTGGTGGCACTGGGCACGCTGCAGCCGGCACAGGCACACCACCAGGGGACGGTGACTTTTGGTGCCTTGGGGTAGGGGCACCTTAGGTGCTGAGCCAGTGTGCCGCCTGCGATTATGCCCCATCCTGGCGGTCCGGACTGCTAAAGATTTGTGTGCCCTGCTGGACCGCAGTGTAGGCCTGAGCCAGCGGGCAGTGCGGGCCTTCCACCACGTGATGTTGCAAGGAGGCCAATCACAGAGTTAGTAGAACCTAAAGGGCTGAGCGGGTGTGCAGCCTGCGATGATGCCCTGTGCACTGATATGTTCTCGGCCATTGCGATATCAAGACCAATAATCAAGAATGCAACCTGCTGGGCCACTGTGCAGGGCTGCATGATGTGGAGGCTGCCAAGGTCACGGGGCCTGGGCTTGGAGCCTGCACTGGCATATGGTGGGCCCTCTTGGCGACACACCGGTGGCGGAAAGTGAGCACTGAGGTCTGGGTGCGCAGGGGTGGGCAGTCACCGCTGGGCGGTGGGAGGGGCTGGGGTGCAGCAGCGTGTGTGTGCAGGGGCAAACATGCGGTGATGGCGTGTGCAATTGTATGTACTCTGCCATTCCTAAATCTGGACTCTGTTTCAGATAAGGAACTTTGTGGACTGCAGTGTGTACCAGCATGTGGTTGGAGATACACCGGTGGCAGCAGGTGAGCAGTGAGGCCTGGGTCTGCAGTGTCGGCACTCTCTCACCCTCTCCCTCTCTTCCTTTCTCTGTCTCTCTCTTTCTCTCTCTCTCTCACCCACTCTCTCTCTCTTTCTTTTTCTTCCTCTCTCTCCCTCTCTTTCTCTCTCTCCCTCTCTTCCTTTCACTCTCACTCTCACTCTCTCTCCCTCTCTTCCTTTCACTCTCACTCTCACTCTCTCTCTCCCTCTTTCTCTCTCTGTTTCTCTCGCTTTCTCTCTCTCCCTCTCTTCCTTTCACTCTCTCTCTCCCTCTCTTTCTCTCTTTCTCTTTCTCTCTCTTTCTCTCACTCCCTCTCTTTCTCTCATGCTCTCTCTCTCGTTCTCTCTCTTTCTCTCCCTCTCTCTCTCTTTCTCTCTCTCTCTCTCTCTGTCCTTTGATCTGAGCATGACACACCTTCTTATATTGCATTTTGTCTTGCAGGGTGTAACTTACAGTTTGTCCTGAGATGACCCACCATGGCTCTTCAAAATAGTTGTTTGGTTTTTAATTTTAATAAAATGTTTTGTTTGGTAACTCAAAGATGACTGAGTGATTCTCCTTTTTTCGAACTCACATGAGTGTTGTACTTGCGCGACATCAGGCAAATTGTTATGGTCATGATTTCGTAAAGTTGATGTCACATATCTTTGTCGGAGGGGAGTCCGGGGGGGCTTGTGGGCCTGGGGTGATGGGGATTGGTGTTTTGCACGCTTGGATGTCAGAGCTGCATGTTCGTTAGGCTCCATGGCTTCTGTTGTTCTTCTGGTGTGGCTCTGGGCTGTGCTGGGCTCCCTTTTATGGTGCAGGTTGTTGTCCGACTTTATACCAGGTCAAAGCAGGTGTTAATTCCTGCTGTTAACGCGCCTTATTTTGGGATCTCATCACCAATCTTGCTGTTCGCTGAGAATGTTGCGGAGTGGTGTGTTTGCTGCTTTTTGCATGGAAACGCCTACTCTGCATCTCATTAGCGTTAGTTGCCAGGGTCATCTGTGGCGATATTATTTGCGGCTGCTATCGCAGGTAAACTGGTGATGTGGGCTGTTAGCACCAGCTTGTGAATAGGGTGATATATTTATCGCCACTTTGGCTGTGATAAAGTGCCGATAACTCGGTGATACGTCCTTGAGAATATGCCCCTTCTTATTCCCACTGCCTTTAAACATTGGGTAAACGCTAGGCGAATTTTTGTCTGATATTATTTGGTTGAGTGGGGGTGGATTTGAGAGTCGTTCTTTCTCAGCTTTGCTTCTGACCTTCTCTTGTCTTTTTTTGCTCTTTTTGATAGGGATGTCTTGCTCCGCCTTTCAGATAATACAGAGTTCTACATATAATCCCACAACACGGTGGCCCAAACACGGCGGAGCAGGAGACATAAAACTCAACAACACCTAGAAAAGCGTTTCACTTTATTAAAATGCAAAGACTCTCTTTTTAAAATAAGGCTTGGGGTTTTATTTATGCAATTCTCTCTAACAAAAAAACTTCCCAGATGTCAATAAGCAGCATTCAAATAAACATAGAGATATATATTTATATGTAAGCAATAATAATACACTTGGTAAATGCAACAGTTAAATACATGAATATTACTAATGAATAAACAATCAGCAAATAGTACTGGACGTCCTGCAACAAATAATCAGAAAGAAATATACATTAAATATGACTTTGGATGTGCACTCACACATCACAAAGAAAACACCTCAAATGCTCAAAGCCACAGGCCACACATCACAATGGCAATAATCAAAACTCAACATTTCACCTGGTACAAACACTGCATCTGCACCTTAGCCCACTCCAGACAAGGGGATTTAAAGCCTCAGCCACCAGTGTTCGGCTGTACCGAAGTAGATGAGTCCTTCCCTATTCGGATTCCAAAATCACAGTTTCTAAGTCAACAACCCTCATCTTTATAATCTCAAAGCACACACTAGAAGGTTCGAGAGTCTTCCACTCACGCCAAGGAAACTTACAGGAACTGGCCAGCTTCCAGGCAAGCATTCCATGGCATGAAGGATTCCCAAATTACCTCTATATTCTCACATGTTCCAGCCTTTATCTTGATGTAGCTTACAAAAGCCTTCCAGGGTACATTAAACAATCTCTCACAAAACAATCCCTTGAACGTGATTAACCCAAACAACTTGCACCACTGTCTGTGTGCGCAGAAAAGCTCAAGCAAGGCAGAGTCAGAATTCAGGATGACATGAGTCCATATCAAAGGTAATAGTAAGAATGTAATAATACTTGCCAATGTACAACACAATGCACATTTGTGTACCACTGCATATAGCATCACATATTTCATATCTCAAAGTACAGCACAGTGCACATTTGTGCACCACTGCTCATAACACTGCACTTCGAGACCAACAACTACTTTCCACACCTCTCTCTCTCTCTCTCATGCTTTCAAATGCACATCCCAGATGTTCTGTTCTTGGCAAGGCTGTTCTACTGTGACAGCTCCCACTTCAAAGGTACGAGAAGAGAATCAAGGAATATGCAGGACGTCGTACATTCAGGCTGGGATAAAATAACACACTAAAGTCAATTAAATTGATGGTAGTCAAAGGTCGTCATATAGTTTCAGACCACAGGAGTGCCTGTAGCACTACAGGGGAGGGACCATTGGTTTTCTCTAAAAGTTGTTCTGTCCTGAAGATGACCATGGTGGATTTTGTCCTTCACTTCTGAGTCTGGTTCATGTTCTAGGGAAACGTTGGACGGCCCCTTATTAATGTTTCCTGGTAAGATGGGCAGAGAGATGTATAGGGTGTATTTTGGTGGTGGTGTCATGCCCAGTATTGAGGCTGTTAATGTGATTACCTTGCCTACAGACTCCGGTATATAGGCTGCATTTTGCTCAGGTTGGTCAGATCCCTTGTCTATTGGTTTTATGTCGGGCCTCCTAGGGCTGCTTCTTACTTCTGATTGTAGTGCCGATGTTATACCCATTATTATTGAATTTAATGCCTCTGGAACAGTACAGAGTCTTCTCGCAATCTGGTGGCAGGTGCACAAGGAGCAAAAAGTTTGTTTGCCTCCGGCGTACTTTGTCTTCCCTGTCATGGTGTTGACTTTTTCCTCTATTTTTACTATTGAGATGGCCAAGGCTTGGATTAGGTCAAGCTGCAGTTATAATTTGTCTGACTGTCATATCAGGGCATTTACTGTAGTACTGCAATATTGTGGTACTTATGGAAGCCATTAAGTTGTCTTGTTAACTGCTGGCATTAGTGTTTTTAACGGCGGAAGAAGTTAGGTTTTCCAGAATACTCATACTCTACATGGGGTTGTGGACGAGGGAGTGCTGAAAATGTTGCTTCTGGGTTCTGTCCACTATCTCTTCTAAATTTGTTGTGTTTTTTTTCTTTTTTCCCTGCTGCAGGGCAGAGCCTCATCTAGGCCCTGACCTAGTCTGGGCTCCATTGATCCCATCTATCGCATGCTGGGTTACCTTGTTCTGCTGTCCTTAAGTTGCTGCTTATGGGCCGGTGACTCCTGCCCCCCTGAGCTATTTATCTGGGCAATCGTGGTAGTGCTCCTTAATTTGATGCTTATTTTGAGTGGAATTTGAGTCTGTAGTAGGCTATCCATGGAAATTGGAAGGTCGGTTGTAAAGTGAGTGGCAATCTCGCCTCTTTGATCATTTTCCATGACATTGGAAAACTTCGATTTTTGCCAGCACACTGTCCGGAGGACTTCCTGATTACATTTCTATTATGGTGCAGTTTCCTGGCTGCTGAGGCACCTGGTTACATCTTCTTTTGGTTCCTGGAGATGGCGTTATGAGTGATATTATGTCTGCCATCAGATTTAGTGTTGCCACTGAACTTCCGTTGGCACCCCATTTCAAGGTTGAGAAGGGAATATATGGCTGGGTCGACTGGGAAGTTTGTCTATGGAAGTAGTCAGCTATTGCTGTCTTCTTTGTTGTTCCTATGATGCAACCATTGTTTCTGAAGCTGCCCCTGGTTATGTCCTTACTATCCTTTGCTTTCGGTGCTATGGGTGCTGATGTTGAACCTACCATTGGAGGACTAGGGCCAGGTGCACAAACTGCTTCTTTAGTAGGTTGGGTTGGCTCAGGAGCCACTGGGGTTGACATCGTTGTCTTGTTGGAATTGGTCATGACGCATTGAGATTGAGGAGTTTGTGAATCCCCCTGGATAGGCATGGAGGTATCAATTGATTCTGGCAAATTATTTCCAGATCCTGTGTCTTTGGTTTTTGGCTCCCTCTTTTTGGGGCCATGGGTACCCTGTAGCAGGAGCAGCTCTCCAGGGTGAGACGAGCTTCGGGCATAGGCATCTAAGGTGTAAAGTTTGTTTATTATAAGGTGCGTTGGCGGACAACTGATGTTTTGTGCCGTGCTATTACCTTGCCGGGGATCGTCTGACAACTGCTCAGACACGTACTTAGGGAAAAAAACTGCCACGCTTCCACTTTCTCCTGCCTTATCCCTTCTTTTCAGAGAGGGGATGTGCCAAGGATGCACCAGGGGGCCCTAAGGAGGGGTGTCTTCCTGGGTGTCCCTGACCCGGCTTGTAAGTATGTGGCCCGTGTTTGATAGGCAGTTGCTAATTTTTCTGCCTGGTCTGGGTGAGCTGGGTGGGCTAGGCATCTGTTACCACGCATGCCAAAACAGCGGGTGGCTTAAAAACGCAGTCAATACCATGACTGTGTTGTTATCTTGAGTTCCATTACAACGCAAGTCATTGCAACGACTTGCTTAGGGAAGCGCTGGACTTTGGAATAGTTTAAATTACTATTCCAACTCCAGTTTGTGTATCAGTAGGGAAGGTGTTGGGCTTAAAATCCTACACCAGTCTGTCACTGCTTTACCTAAAGCAAGTCGTTGTAATGACTTGCGTTTTAATGGAACTAGTGATAACGTTGCAGTCGTGGTACTGACTGTGTTGTAAAGGAACTATGTTGTAATGCCTGCATTGTAATAGATGTTTCCCATTACAGGCAGTCTCATAAAATCCTTTCTACTATGCACACCAAAGGGTGACATGCTGCAAATACAATTCATAGATCTTTGTGAATCCATCAGTGTATGAAGAAGAATCTAAAAGATACAGCACAGCACATTAATTCAACTATGGAGGTCTAGCCCATCTTGATCAAAAGGAAAGAAGTGACGTATAACAGTTTCTCTTAATACAGTTACTTACATTCTAAAACCAATGGTGCAAAAGGAGTACGCCGCCTATTAGGGTCCTACATCTTGGATGTATACTGCTTTTTGCTTAATTGAAGGTTTATTATTTATTGACATTTTACAGTGTGGGAACTTCTCTCTTCCATCAATGTGTGTCAGAAAATGGCTTCCTATGGAAGGCAAGCTAATTCACCATGTGTGGATACAGAACACAAAACCTACAATCTTTATGTCTTCAGAGTGATAGATGCTACTGTTTGTCCCATTGTTGCAATGGAATAGAAACCCATGTAATGTTTCTAACTACATGGGACACAAAGCTGCTTTTCTCCAACCTCCACTGTAGTGAACACCCTCAATATATTGAAATGGATTTCATTCAGTAACCAAAAATAAAATATGCATAGCAAATTCACCTTCGCAAGAGGGTTCCTTGACTATAGTTGCAGCGTATGGCCTGATTTAGAGTTTGGCGGAGAGTGTACTCCATTGCAACAGCGGAAAAGTACCCTGTCTGCCAAACCGTCCGTCTGCCCGCCTGATTTACAAGCTGGTGGACCTTAAGCATTTCAGGGATGGAACGTACTCTGGCGCCATCACTGACATAATCCTCCGACAATCTAATGTAGTACTGGACTTCACAGGTTCCCAGATATACCACTGCCTAACCGCTTTACATTGAACGTGCTATAGGTTTTTTTTTGCTGTTAGTAACCGCTGGGTAAAACCCATCAGTGAGAAGCAGTTTAAAATGTTGTAATGACCCCTTCACCATAGGAGACATTTCAATGGTGTGGTGGTCATTACTTTTTGCTTTTTTAATAAATGAAATCCCCCTTTAGGGTTTTGTATTTAAAAAAAAAAAAAACGTAATAAAAGTTTAACGGGTGTCCGACTTATTTGACTGAGCTGCGACAGTGGTTTCTGCCACGGTTAATAGATGACCGCAGTGCCATCGGACTTCTCTGAATGCGGAGAATGGGTTCGCTGTCAGAGCGACGGACTATTTTAATGCATTGCCCTGATGGAGTAAATACCATATTCTGCGCTTGAAATCAGGCCCATCAAATTACTTACACTTCTAGGATTTGGTCAATATAATATATGACAGCTTTAGTAATTCACATGGTAGATTGGGAATCATCACTTAATACAAAGTTTTTTTAAAATATTCTTTTGATGTGCTTGAGATGACAGAAGCTGACCAGTACTTTGTAATTTTATACATAGGAACTTCCATGTTTGGAATGAATGTTGGTTCAAACGAAAGGACCTGGGACCACAGTGCGATGGATGGCAGGTTCTGGATGCCACACCTCAGGAGCTAAGTGGAGGTATTCTGTGCCTGTTACATAGAGAACACACACTTACATTAATAGGAGAAGTGTTTACAGGAACCTTGTAAGCTATGTTGTTCCTTGAGTGAGGAGGGTCTGATGGCAACTATTTTGAATTTCGAATTGAAGGGGCAGTGGCGACTGCCACAATAAAGATGTGGTGGGGCGGTTGGAGGGAGTGCGGGAGGGGGAGCGTCTGGGTGGGGGGGGGGGGTAATAATAAAAAAAAGAAAAACCCTTACCTGGAGATGCCGCCTGCATCCGGCGTCGCACCTCGTCCTTCCTGGTTTCAGCAAGCAATGGGACCGCATCACAGACTTCCTGCAATCCCTGCGCTACTCGTATGTCAAACCAGCACGGGGATTGGTCTGGGCAGGCTGGTAAGACGATCCGCTCAGACCAGGGACTCTGTGGGTGTTTCTCTAGCCTGGCTGTTCAATACAGCTGGGCTGGAGAAACCTAAGTGCACATGTGGGTTTTGGACGGCCTGAGACAGCACGCCAAACACATATGCGCTATTAGGGGGTGCACATAGCACTCCTTCTCCCGATGCCCTGCTCCCCGTGCAAGCTGGCTCACATCCGGCAAATGAAAAATAAAACAATTACATTGTTTTATTTTTCACTTGCTGGCTCTGAGCCAGGCAGTGAGGCGACGCTGCTCCGCCATTGCGGATGAGCAATGGCGGCGAAGGGTGTTAGGCCTGCATTTTCACAGAACGTGTGCTTAAGGAATTATTTGAGGACATTTAGAAAACATCCAATTTTGATACGGACAAAATATCTAAAGAATTTGTACCCGTGTTGCCTTTGGAATTCAGAATAACCAAAGGAATGAGCCATTAGCAGGTACATGGAAATGGAGTGACTACTACTGAATAGTGGCAATGGCCTTTGGAGCCAGGGAATGTGCAATCTTTGAGCCAGTTACTCTCCTGTGTAGAGAACGCCTAGGGAACTCACAGCTGCCTATACACTCACGGGGAAATATAGGAAGATCTTCACATCCACTAGATAACAACATGCAGCCAGTACAGTATATTCAAGGAAACTGGGAGAGCACTAAATATATCTGCTGATTAGACCCATTGGAAGAGGGGAAAATGTAAAAAAAACGGATTGATTGAGCACTGACAAATCTAGTTTTCAGATGATAAGGTGAACATGACTACAGTTACCAGGCCTGGTGCAAATACTGAATTACATCTGAGATCAAGTCGCTCTTCCACAGGTCAGAGGTATATATGTTTAGGCAATATCAACTAGCTAATGCAGGACTGTTTGCAAGAAACTTGTATCAGTAGGTGATATCTCATAGCACAAGATGGCGTCAGTTCGGATGACGTCACTTACCTTTCTTAAGAGTGTAAGGTGAGACACAATAGATTGACAGTTAAGGGGTTTACAGCTATTCAGTTTGCCACTAAATATAATGGGGCAGATTTACAAGCCCCCTACGCCACCAGTACATCTCTTTTTGTTACGTACTAGAGGCACATTTCACTGCTCCATATTTACATAGACAGGAAGAGCCACCCTGCGTGGCTTTTCCTGTCCTTGTATATATTGCCCCATTACACTCAGCACTTTGCGTTAAAGGGGCGTTCCATGAGTGTAGCTGTGTGTGTTCCCAACCAACACCCATGGAACCAGACACATTTCCAGATTTCCGAGGAATGGTGCAAGGATGCCTGCGCCAGCGCATGTCAGCTGTTTGTGCGCCAGCGCAGGGGAGAGCACAGGAATTCGACATATTCATATGAATATGTTGCATTCCTGTGCTTTGGATGTGCCGCAGCGTGGCACAGCCAAAGGGCTTGCCCGGCGCTGCAGCCGGACCCCCCTCGTAAATCTGCTGCAATTTGTTTACATTTAACATATAACTCTGCATTATGTGATGCTCTCTGGTCCTCTAGATATACCATTTTGAGTGAAGGATTTCTGCAGTTTGCAGTTAATAATGTTAATTTTTTTACTGTCTCTATATGTCACTCTAAAAAGTTCTGATAAGCATTACATTTCCGTCACGCTAGATTCAAATGTAGGGGACCTTTTAAGGAGAACACTCTCTCAGCCTCGAAGGAGGCCTTCATTTCTATCCCTGAGCAGGAAAAATACACTTCGAGGCTTGCATCTCAAAGAGTGGAGGAAGACGCTGGAGGCCAATTTATTAGTCAAAAATATTGGAAGGAGAGAAGAAATGCCATTGTTTAGAGGTTAACCCATCTGCCTAAACTATTTTGACTAATTTGGTTTTAGGAGTTAGGAGGGAGGGGGGAGGCCACCTGAAGTGTTAAAAGCAGCTGCTCAAGCTGTACATGATGGTTTGGGAAAGCAAACGTAAAACTGGGGAAGATAAAAGCTAATCTATATGCCTGATAGTTCAGGGCGCAATTATATATTTTATATCTCAGGACATTTTTGACATTTTACAAGAAACAGGCAAAGAGATCATTGCTGGTATGGGATCTAACACAACTGCAGACCTGCCAACTCACATGATGCCATTGTGTGTCACATGAAATGGGCTCCCCTCCCATGGTCACCGGGTGAGGAACCAATTTCACAAGCTGGCAGGGAAGATGAGCTGGAACCCAATGCAGTCCATCTTGTCCCGGAAGGCTCTGACCAGCAGATGTCCATTAAGGGGCGTAAAAACACCATAGGACATCAGCAGCCACCTCCAAAAGATATTACTTCCCTTGGGGAGAGTTGATGGTGGGTCAAAGTATGGAGGGTGCAGAAGTGTCTTTTAGTGCACTCTCGGCATGAAGCTCCAACCCCTTCATGCCCCCCCACCCAATTCAGTGTGGTGAGATTTCTTTTGAACTTGTCAGGTCTGCAACTTGCACTGATTTGGACAAAGGTGAGATGTGCTCATAATAAATCCTAGAAGCCACATATCTGGAAAATGAAGAATCAGTTACAAACTTACTGATACATGAGACTTGGGGGAATATTATCAAGAACCGGTGTTAAAATTATCGCCGTTTTATCGGCAGGAAACTGCAGATAAAACGGCGATAATGGGCTTGATAATACGCCCTTGTTAATTCCAATAAAAGCCCATGTTAACACAAGAACATGGGCTTCTATGGGAATTAAAAAGGGCGTATTATCAAGCCCATTATCGCCGTTTTATCTGCAGTTTCCTGCCGATAAAACGGCGATATCTTTAACACCGGTCCTTGATAATATGCCCCTGAGTTATCAGTAACTAATTTCATACTGCCCAAAGGAAATTGCTGTTACAGGATGCAAGTTATTGTATTTCTCATAATAAGCCTTGATGGAGTGCAACCATTCAATGACAACATTACCACTCTCTGTCCTCCATAGGATTATTCCAACTGGGACCGACATCTGTCAAAGCGGTCAAGAATGGTGATATCGACTTGCTATATGATGGGCATTTCGTATTTTCTGAAATGAATGCAGATCGCAAACTATGGGTATACGATCAAGAAAATGAAGATTTGGAGCTGGTCCAATCAGACACCACCACAATTGGTCAGTTTACCAGGACCAAGGCCGTGGGCACCGACGATTTTGAAGATGTCACTGGAAATTACAAATATCAAGAAGGTAATGCAGCATTCATAGCATATAGAATAATGCACTCTTACATTTTTTTGTTTGTGTACAATGTGCATCTACACACACTGTGCTACATTCATGTCTATTTCACTGTACACTAAATGCCATGATGAGAAAGACGATAAAAGCAACAAGCTTCTTAAAAGGACACCTACAGTATCTCAGTGGATGGGGGAACAACATTCTGGGGCTGGACATCCTAAGGAGATTTGAGAGCTGGGACTGAATATGAAATGGCAGAGACATAGACTAATAAAATACATACAAATGAGACATGCCTTCTATTCAATGACACAGGAAAATGGACTAAAATGGAAGAGTCGCCATTAGAAATTAGAATACTAAACACATATGATGAAAAAAAGCTATATTTTATACAAACATCATACTTACAACTAACAGAAAGACCTTCAAGCAGTGAAAAGGCAATGAAAAAAAGATACACGACAATTTGATGATAGAACATGAGAGCAAGCCCTCATGTAGGAATGAGAAGTTTTGATGAGGTTCAACCTTCAGATTAAAGTAGTACAATTTTACACAGCATATTGTAGAGCAGTAAATGATAACTGGCTGTGAAAATGTGGGCAACACAGTACCTCCATACATATACTATGGGAATGGCCAGTCATTCAGTAGGAAGTGGTAACAAATACTAGACTGTTTCCATGAGGAATAGGGTCAGTACTGATATACATCAGGTGGGCCTCTTTCCAGAGTGGCAGAGTGGGTGCAAAATGATGGTCTGGAATGCCACTGGTTCAACTATTTACAAGCATTCATCTAATATCCTTTTTTGTGTTTGTCAGAAGCAGTGGTGGTTCCTCCTAAAGGGCGAAGGAGAGTCGCCCGCCTGCTGTGAGTGCAGCAGATACATGTAAATAAAGAATGGTCATTATTATCATTTTATTACAGGCAGTGAGTGTCGTAGTATGAGGGCATGAATGATAGCAGCATGATTAGAATGACCTGTGAGGCTGGCAGCCAGTGTGCTTCTTGGATTGGCTGACTGTCTTGTGATGGACAGCCCAACATGCACATTTCAGACTTCACCAATCCCAGTGGTGTTACACTGCTGGGGATTGCTGGCACAGGCACCTAGGCTCAAAAGGACTGCTGTACTAGCCTGCTCAAACCAATCCTGGCGCTTCCCTCATGCTGAAAGCAGCATCAGAGGAGCTCCAGGATTGGTTAGGTTTGCGCTGGCTGTAAGAAGTCAACCACCTTCAGATCAATCCCTTTACTGTGGCACTGCAGCAAATTCCAATCAGTCGCACACACCAGCTTCAAGTTGTAAACGCAAATAAAGAAACAACTGTGCACGTCTTTATGCTACTTTCTCATTTGGCGAAGTTGGGTTGCAGGCTGGGGAGTTTGTTGGGGTAAGGGGTTATATCTGCAGGTTGTGCCACACGTTCAACATGTCAGGTTGTCACACTGCCAAATACACACTCCGAGAACTTAAAAAAGAGACAGTATACGTCATACACAAAACCCGTGAGAAGAGGTGGGTCAGGATCTCTGGAAATAGTGATAAAAGCTGCTTTTTTCTTTCACGGTACCCACTTCTCGGCAAGCAGGACGCATAACTCCTGAGGCGTTCCAAGAAAGGAATCACGTTTTGCTCCTTTTAAGCTCCATTGATAGAGCGCTGTGCTTTAGTACATTTGGATTGTCACTCCCCAAAAAATCGTAAAGATTGAAAGGGCCTACTGTTTCAGCGCATTGCATGGAAAGGGCCTAGTCAATCAGTACTGTGTGATATAGACAGAATTTTGACACCGTATACAGGACTTAGCCTGTTGTCTGAATGCAGATATACTCAGTAGCGCCCCGTCCCATGCCAAAGGGCGGGGGGGGGGGG
Organism: Lissotriton helveticus; assembly: GCF_964261635.1. Classification (NCBI taxonomy): domain Eukaryota; kingdom Metazoa; phylum Chordata; class Amphibia; order Caudata; family Salamandridae; genus Lissotriton; species Lissotriton helveticus. The sequence goes on along the minus strand of NC_136068.1, from coordinate 282,237,664 downwards.
CTGGGGTCAGAGGAGGAAGGTGGTGGAGACAGTTTGGGTGAAAAACATAATGATAATAATAAAAATAAACTTACCTTAAGCTGCTGCCTCCCACACATTTGATCTTCCTGCTTCTGGGACTGAGGCTGGGCACAGGCGCCCAGCCTGCCCTCTGGCCAATCCTGAACCTGCTCTCACTTGAAGACAGCTTCAGGATTGGCCTTAGCATTGGCAACTTGCACTCCCATGCAGACTGGAAGCCTGTGCCTGCTCTCTCCAGCCCCATCTACCCAGATGAGGCTGGAGTCGAGCTTCACTGCGCATGAGGGGTTTGGCTCGCCTGAGACGGCCGACCAAACACCTAGGGGCAGATTTACAAGCCTCTTGCGCCACTTTTGCAAAAGTGGTGCAAGGGGCTTGTAAATCTGCCCCCTAATGCGCAGTGAAGGGAGAGCCCACCACTCTTCCATCAGCAGTGTCATCCCCTGGACCCACCCGCAAGACTCATGAGAGTCCTGAGTGAGGGCTCAGAGGATTCAAAGAAAATGATAATAAAACAGGTTTAACTCCTTTGCTGCAGCGGCTATTCCGCCGCAGCGCTAGTGGGGAGGGTGGGCCGCGCGGCACCCCCGTACTCGTGACGGAACCGCTCTGTCACGAGCCTCAGGCGCGCTGTGCTTGTGACGGAGCGGTTCCGTCACGGCCCCGTCCGCTCAATAGAACGCGCCGCGCAGGCTTGAAATCAGCGCCACGCAGGCGCGCTGAGCGGGCCGTGACGGAACCGCTCCGTCACCAGCACAGCGCGACTGAGGCTGGTGACGGAGCGGTTCCGTCACCAGCGCCAAAGGGGTTAAAACCCGTTTATTTTCATTTTATGTACTGGTGGTGGCCGCCGCTGAATCTACTGCTTTTAAATACTGTCTGTGGGACATGGTCAGCTGACTACCCAGACAACATTAGCTGTGCCCGTCTTGAACATGACGACCGATAGCCTTAAAACAAACCCTTGACCACTGATGAGGTTTATGACTGCACGCCATTATGAGTACGGCTAATGGGAATGCACTTGGGTCAAACTATCTGATGGCAGAGTATTATAAAGCATTTAAGGACCTCTTTGGCCCACACTTCCTGGAGGTCTGCACCAAGCGAGTTGTATAAATGAGTCCCATGTGTCTCTCTGCCCTCCAGGTGCCCCAGTTACAGTGGCTCTGCCCGAGCTGGCACCCCGCCAGAGGCGGTCTCAGTACAGGGTTTAATGCAGTGTGTCTACAGTGCAGCATTCAGTTCAGAAATAACTGTGCAATACGATTGGGATGGGAAATAAACTATTTTATGTTGTTTCGGTAGGGTTATGACTAATTATTTAGCCATTTTGGAAAAGGAAAAAATGGAACAACTGACTTCTGGAATGAGATTGAACTAAGTGGAAGAACATCTAAAGTCGTAAAATGGAAATTAAATCATGTGATATGAAACCCTTCCATTAAATGTTCCACGGTTCTCCATCAGCAAGTCTGCTTTTAGATGTGTTGCACCGCACGCTAAAATAGCCCCACTAACATGTTTTTTACATTTTAAATAATATTCACTGCTCGTTTTGCAAGCCTATATTCCAGATGAAAAGTTGTGAACATTGTACTTTAAAATGGACACCAATTAGACAAAACAGGGTTAGGTTCGAATAAACTGGTCTCTATATATATTTATAATCCCGATCATAAAACTGAACCCAGTAAAACCTCTTAATTAATTGAGAATGGCATAAAAAATCAACATAGACATAGAAGACCCAGCTCTTGGGCCCCAGGACTACCAAATCAAGAATACAGTTCTCCCTGGGATCCCATGACTGCGTTCAAATACAAACTAATGGTCAGGAGTGGATCACATATTTGAAATGTATCCTCACTCTGTGTCCTTTTTTTCATCTCTGCTACAAGAGTTGTCAAATCATGCAAGTGGGTAGGGTCCATGTTTCTAGTCCTCCCTTTTACACATGATTTTATTAATTGACTGACTGCCCCATGCACTAAGCCAGAGTCACAAATGGAATAGGACGCTGCAAAATGCAGCACCCATGCCAAGGGGAATTAGCAAGGAGAATTAACAACTTGGCTGCGGCGGTAATTCCGCCGCAGCGCTAGGGGGGAGGGGGGGCGTGCGGCGCTCCCATGCTCGTGACTGAACCGCTCCGTCATGAGCCTCGGGCGCGCTGTGCTTGTGACGGAGCGGTTCTGTCACGGCCCCGCCCGCTCAATAGAACGCGCCACGCAGGCACGGTGGCCGAGCCGTGACGGAACCGGTCCGTCACCAGCACAGCGCGTCCGAGGCTGGTGACGGAGTAGTTCGTCTGACAAAAATACACTGCCCTAAATAGTGGTTAAAAAATATAAACTTATTGGAATTAATAATAGGACATCTACATCTCCTGATGCATATCAGATGGTAACATCTGCATGGGGAAAATGGTTGTGGGCAAGTCAGTTTGCACACAGGCGGCCCATGTTGCCCATGCGGTAATTCACTTTTGACTCTGATATTCCCTACCAACAAAAACGACCTTTACATACAAAACCTACCCAGCATCATCGGTGAGTTTCTAACTGAGGCAGATGGTCAGCCATCCACTGGAGTGCGGCGAGCTACTGCACTGCAGGAAGCTGCACATCCTGAGCAATTATTCATTGACATTAAATGGGGGTATCATTAATGGCTGTCTGATAGACAATGATAAAAGTAATGCCATGTTGTCTTCCAACCAGGTTCTGAGGAAGAGAGAGCTGTGTATGAAAAGGCTACTGCAAAACTTTTTGGTAAGGAGTTTACTTCATTCAGTGCCGAAGTGGACTCTGGCAGCGTAGCTGCGAGGAGGCCGGAAGTAGCACCTGAGGCAGAAGTTACCTGCAAGTTCATGAAGTTCAATCCCCCGGTGGTCGGTCAAGATGTCAACTTGATATTGAAATTGACAAACAGCACTTCTTCTGCCAAGGCTGTGAAAGTTAACATTGATGCAGCGTGCACCACTTACACCCGAAGAGAGATGACGTCATTCATGTCCAGCGCTCATGCTATCACGCTGGGTCCCAAGGAAGGTATGAGTTCACAAGACAATAAACATGACCTTGCTTTTATTTGCATAATCGTTTCACGTTAATGAACAAGGATGGTGCAAGGGATAGAACATTAGTGTCCTCACCAATCAGAATATAAAACTATTAATGTGGGCTAAATATAAGTAAACATTAAAGCAAGGAATGCAGAAGGTTAACTCTGAGCAATGTGATAGCTGAAGATAAAAGGAGCCCCAAGACTCCTACTAGGACTCGTGTAGGGGGTTCTATAAAAAATTAAAGGCCGTGATTTAGAGTTTGTCGGACATGTGTCCTCTGACGCAAATGTAGCAGTGTACCCTACCCTCCAAACCCTTGGTCTGCCCACCGCATATAGAAAAGGGTGGATCTTCAGTCAAAACAAGCTCTATTCGATTGATTAAAATCATAAAAGCAGAAACAATACAGTAAAATGGCACATTTCATCATATTGGGAACATACAGCAATCATGATATTAAGAATACATTCAATAGTTATAAAAAGTGGGCATACTACAAATGGATTAAATCACTAAAAACAATAAAAACAATAAAATCCGTGTCTTTAGTCACTCCACCTGAATGTTCGGGGATAGCTTCCCGGTGGATCTTAGGTTTTCGTTCGTGAAGCCCCAGTTGGCTCTACTGTTTGACTGCTCCTTCCTACAGGCCAATGAAGTAGGTGCGGTCAGACACCAACCTCTCTATTTAGGGGGGATGGTGTAATACAGTTTTTCTATCCATCAACACCATCAACATCACAAACCTGGCACAGAAGGGCAGGAAAAAAAACAATAAATCCCCCCATGATCAGGGAGAAAACTCCCAGAGTTTGAAGATCATTATTTTTTCCAAACTTTGAGAGCGGTTTTTGGCAAACAAAAAATGTAAAAATGTTTAGTGGGTGGCAATCAAAACAGCGGTGGCTGTCCAGCAAACATTTTGTGCCTTTAAAGGAACTGATACGAAGGTGATTAAATCAATGTTAATAGATGGCTTAGCGAAGGTAATGTCCTTCACCATCCTGACCGACACTACTCTGCCCGCCAAACTCAAAGTCAGACCCATAGTGCCAGATTTACAAAAGTGTCACCCAACACAGCGCAGCACCCAATAATGCTGCACTGTGTTGTGTGACAGGGAGTGACCAGGATAGAACCATATCTACAGACATGGGGCACTCTCCCCCCCTCCCTATCGCTGATACAGAATGTTGCTCCCGATCACCTCGCACACACCTTTGTGCCATAGTGTAAGGGTATGTGAGAGTGGTCTAGAATAGGTTTTGTACTGGAAGGGTTCCATTTCAGTACAAAATACTATGCCTAGACAACTTTTAAAACTTTTCCTACTTTGTAGGTGTGTTGTACAGTGCAGCACACATGCAAATTCGGAAAATAAAGAAGAATTGAAAATCTTTCTCTTTTTAATGGCTGCATTCAAGCAGTGTTAATTTTTGACACAAAACCCTGTCTGCTATTGTTTGTAGACAGGTTTGTGTCAAAAAGCAGTATTTGATGGAAGTGAATTGGGGTAGTATTGTTTATGGGATCAAAAAACAGCTAGATTGTTTAGAATGCTTGCATCTCAGGATGGTGAGAAGATGCAATGTGCTTAAAATAATTATCCTTCCTAGAGTTATGTAATACTTTAGGGCGGTACCGCTGGAATTAACCAAAATACAACTTCAGGGAGTCCAATCTATTTGTGATAGGTTTATATGGGGACAAAGGAAAGCGAGACAGGCGTTTAAATATATAATGTTACCATACAATCGGGGGGGGGGTGATTGGTTCCTAATTTTACCTTTTAATATTATGTATGTATACTTCAAAACATACGGATATTGTTGACAGGTGAAGATGTGTCAATAGCGGGATCACTGTCAATACATCAGATCTTGTTAGGATTAGAAGCTAGAAACCTTTTAGCCAAGTTCTATGAACCAAGTTACTTGAAAAAAACTTGTTTTAAGGTAGTGCTCGCAGTGTATAAATTCTGGAAATCGGTACGGAAAATGTTAGACATCGCACGGTTTAGTTATTATATGCCGTTAAATGCGTCATCTATTTCCCCCCGCTATATTTTGAGATTTTAGGATGCAGAGTTGGAGGACTAAAGGTATTAGACAATTAGGAGATCTCTACGAGGGGGGGTATTGGATTCATTTTCAGGGTTAGTGGATAGATATGGACTCCAACAAAAGGAATTTTTTTAATATCTGCAAGTTCGGGATTTCCTATTTGAATATCACATGGGTGAGGGCATAACCACGTCCTGGATGGTTGAGGCAATTAGAAGGAGGGTACGGCTAGGGGTATTGTATGCTATATTAATTGAGACACAACCAGATGATATGACTGCACAAACTGTTAAATGGAGTGAATGGCTGGGCCAGGAAGGCGATTATGTGCCGCAATCAATTGATATGGTAGGAAAGATTTTGTTATCGACGAATCTGAAAGCCCAACAGTACAAGACAATTTTTGATTTGTATCATACACCTGAGAGGATGATGAAGTGGGGGGACTCTATTGATGGGAAGTGCTTTAGATGTAGTATGGAAAGAGCTGGCATTGTGCATGTGTTTTTCGATTGCAATATGTGCTTCAGCAAGTAAGGCTTCAAATAGACCAGTACTTGTCGGAAATCTTAGGGCTTCAAATTTATATGACAAGGGATATAATGCTGATGTGGGTTGGGGATAATCTACAAATTGATCAGCCGGCATATAAATTCAGATATATTATACTCATCGCAGCCGCGGTGGCACGGTTATGTATTGCATCAGTTTGGTTGCAGCGGGACGCCCCTACGTTTGAGATATGGCGGGTTAAATTTTATAACATTTTTAATTTGGAATATAGTCTTTACTGCCTTAAGTCAATGAAGCGGAAAAAAAGGAGTATGCAGATCTGGGGCCCAATGGTAGAACATTTTCTTAAAGTGTACGATCTAGGTAAAATGTGTCCTGTATGTGCTGTTTTGTTTTTATCCTATTTTGCGATATATGTTTGTCATGACCATGAACAATTATGTATTAAATATGTGTTGTCAAATGCTATGGATTGAAAAAAAAAAGCATGTGTGATTGCATGGGAAAGCCAATATACCACCCTTGTAACGCCTCCTTGACGGTGAGTAATGCACAGCAGTGGTTTATGTTGCTTTGCATTACTAATCGGAAACTTTCCAGCGCAAAGCAAGTTTTTTGTGCTGGAAAGTAAATAAAAAAATTTGGGGAGTTGTTTTGTGTCACTTTTGTAACTCAATTACAGTGCAAACTGTTTGTAAATCTGGACCTCAGGATTATATATTTATTAAAGGGTTTTCTTGTTTTTGCACCATGACACAGGATGCCTTGTGTGGCCCTGAGTGGCTTGATAAACCCAAGCAGCGCAACACTGCACAAATCGCTGCATTACATTACTTTGCCCCAGGGAGGGGTTCCATGGCAAATAATGACACACTTTCAATGGTGGTATTTGCGCTGCACTGACCATTTTTTCTTTTTCTTTTTGTTACCGGGGTGTCCTCCCCCACATCCCTGTGTCTCCTCCACCCTCCAGACCCTGCCCGAAGGCCTTTTGCCACCTTCAACTGCAGTGCACTAAAATTAGGTGCTGCAGTGTAGGCAGCGAATTGTCTGTCAACAAATAGAAAAGTAGCAGAAAGTCTGAATACCCCGCTGACTTTGAATGTAAGTGTTTGATTCTTTTTGTGGGTGATTCTGGTGGCTGGTCTCCATTACCCTGTCCTGTTGATAAATTGTGCATGAGCCCAAACTGGCGAATGGGGACTTGAGTAGTGAAGGGCTATGAAATCATGAACAAATGTTTAAGGTGACTGTCAGGAATGGGACAAGTGTGCACAGACAACGGGTTAGGCAGATCTTTCTTGGACTTAAAGGAACTATTGAAACAATGTCTGCAGTAAGAGACCTGGGGGCATATTATCAAGAACGGTGTTAAAATTATCGCCTGTTTAGCAGCAGAAAACTGCAGCTAAAGCAGCGATAATGGGCTTGATATTATGCCTTGGAGAATTCCAATAGAAGCCCATGTTCACACCAGAACATGGACTTCTATTGGAATTCTCAAAGGCATATTATGATGCCCACTTTCACCACTTTACGAGCAGTTTTCTGCCACTAAACCAGCGATCATTTTTAATGCCGTTCTTGATAATATGCCCCTTGGTCTTTGTTCGTGTCAATGTTGTGCACCAACATCAGTGGGATACTTGAAAGGATTAATATAAATGTGCAAGTCTACAGTCAAGTTCCACCCAGTAGCTAGCTGTTTTTCAGATAATATTATATAGCACGTCCCCTCATGTTAGAGATGATAAAATAATGCTAGATACTCTAACTGATGGTCTGATGGTCTATTTCACTTTTTCAGAAAAGGAGCTCCCAGTGAATATTCCATATGCGCAGTACAAGCTATCTTTAACGGATGACCATGTCATTGAAGTGTCTGCGCTGTGCAATGTCGGTCAAGGGGGCAAAGTGATGGCTAGTCAGACCATCACCCTGAAGAGTCCCTCCATTAACATTAAGGTAAACAACTTTGCATCCTGAAGTTCCCGTAGTAAATACTATAGGCCTGATCTAGAGTTTGCAGACGGGTACTCCATCACAATTATGAAGATTTCACGTACACCTCATTATAAGGGTCATAGGATATAATGCACTTGTAACAAGGAGAATGGGATATTCGTCTCATTTGTGACCAAGTATCCTACTTACCAATCTCTAACACAGTCCCTATGGTGGGATATGGTGGTGAGGTGTTTATCTAACCTTACAGAAGTTAAATTAAAAAATCCACAGATAAAATAAACGTTATCAAAATCAATGGATCTGACTTTCTCGAAGAAGGTTAAAGGGATAGACAGAAGAGTATGTTTTATAAGCACATCAATATATCTTTTAAATACAAAAAAGTCATGACTATATACGTTTTGAGGGTATGCCTTTTCAACCATGGTTTACTATACTTCACATCGATGTATCATGACAATGCAGATATCTTTAGATGACATTACTTTTGGATTAAGAATAGTTAATCTACACTTACCTAAATATACTTACCTTCACAATATTTTTGGGTGATATTCCTGCTACATTGTGTACGTTGCAATATATTTTTGTGGTCGATATTCAGACATTGTAGCTTGTTTTTAAGGACATGTGCGTAGGATGGTGAAATTGTTTCAAGAAAGCTAAAAAAGTTTGTTATAAATTATGTTTTTTTATAAGGGAGAGTAGACACTATGTCTCAATAGATCTACGTAGATGAACTGAAATTCTTCTTTCGTTGACTATGTGTTGGAGCCCAGGGTCTCTGGGACACAGCAATAAAAGCAGGGAGAGCACCATAAGCAATCAAAGAGGGTTCTTGTAGAGCATAGCTAATCACCCATAAAAGTCTCAAGGCTCTGGGAGAAGGGGTTCTGAAGTTCAGTCAAAGAGCCAAGTCTTGAGGTCCTTCCTAAATTAAAGTAGCTTGTCTCCTTTCTGGTGAAGAATTGGCTGGTAGTTTGGTCTGCCCTGTTCCCATGATGCACTGGGCCAGGGACAGACTAATTTGCATATAGCCAGGTTCTGAGCTGGGATGGGGCAGTGAGCTAAATAACGGTGATGGATCAAGCCCTGATCTTTGGACTGGGTAAGAGTGGTCTGCTTAATTCAGACACTCTGTTCATCACCACCCCCTTTTCTGAATCCCTTCCTAAATTGAGGCATTCCACCAACCAACATTAGACGCCTGAGAGGCTGTTGTTGGTAGTTAATATTTGCATGTTAACTAAACTACATGGGAAAACTAAAAATGCAATCCACAATGTGCCTCAAATAGTGCACAGCAGTCCAGTTAACTGTTCATAAAGTAGAAGGACAGTTACTACTGCACCAATGAAATGCCAAAAAGACCTATCCCATGGTGCACCATTAAATATATCTTAACAATAAGACACACTAGTCATAAATTGGAACCCACATCAAAAACCTTGGCCGACTCACCCTTTCAGCCTTTAGCATATGTGTTAATGGACATGCATTTTGCTGATGCGAATGCAAAATATCCCTTCAGCCAGATCTATAAACGACTGCATCAGTACGAAAAAGACTGTCAAGCTCATGCAGAAGTGGGGGATTTGTAGAACAACAACAGGGTAGCAATAAGCAAGCAGGGATAACAGTGTGAGTTTCATAGGCACTGGGCTTACACTTGTTTACTTTTCCTCTTCCACCCTTGTTCGTCTAATGAAGTGTACAATATGTTATAGCTATAGCTGCAAGAACACTTTATCATATCCAGCAGTGTGCTAAGTTAGCCATCTTCGAACATCCGAAAAATACAAAGGAGCTTATCTACTAGCTTCTTGCGCCGCTGGTACATCACTTTTTGTGACTTGCCGGTGGCGCATTTTGCTGTCCCATACTTACAAGGACATGTAAAGCCACCCTGAGTGGCTTTTTGTGTCCTAGTAAATACAGCCCCTGTTCATGCAGTACTTTGCGTGAAAGGGGCATGCCATGGGTGTTGCTATGGGTGTTCCCACTCAACACCTATGGATTCTGCCACATTCCCAGATTTACAACAAAAGGGATTGCGGCACTGCGCTGAGTCGCTTTCTTGTAAATAAGGCACAAAGTTTTATTTTTAACTTGGTTAACTTTGTCAACGCTATCATATTTTTCAAAAGGTGGATGATAGTGCCCTAAATTTGCACCTGTTTGTATGGGAAACCCAAGAAAAACTTCATTTTAAATCAAAAATTAACCCATACAAATATTTTCATGGGAATTTCTCCGGATAAATATATTTATCAACAGGGCACAGAGACCGCTCTTCTCGCCGTGATAGAAAAGTATAGAAAAGTTTTGGACAGTGGAGGCTGCGCTGCTCTTATCTTGTTAGATCTCAGCGCAGCCTTCAACACGGTCAATCATCGACTTATGGTCCAAAGACTCAGGGAGGTGGGGGTGGTCAGAATCGCCTTGAAATGGCTGCAGTCCTTTCTTGAAAACAGATTTTTCGCTGTTTACGAGGAGGATACTTCCTCTGAGCTGATCCCTCTGCAGTATGGAGTCCCTCAGGGATCATCCTTATGTCCTACCATGTTTAACATCTACATGAGGTACCTTGCTGATGTGGTGCTTCCCTGGGGGATTCAGATCGTCACCTATGCTGACGACACTCAGTTGGTGGTTTCCCTTAGTCAGCAGGACAAATCTGAGCCTGGCCTAACATCATGTCTTGTGAAGGTGTCAGAGTGGATGGACAAGTCATTCCTAAAACTCAATGAAGCAAATACAGAACTTATGCTCCTGAGTTATTCTGCACCCACAAATATAGACTTTTTGTGGCCCAGCTGTATAGGCCCCCCCACCGTCACCAAAAAAACTGATTAAAAGTCTGGGAGTCTGGTTGGATTGCAACTTGGATTTCAAAGTACAAGCCCGTAAAACCGCCCCCAATTGCTATGGACTTCTTAGGACAATTAGGAAGATTCTCCCTCTTCATCCTTTTGCTGCCAGATGAATTTTGGTCCAAGCACTCATACTGTCTTGCCTGGACTACGCGAATGCAGTTTATTTGGGAGCACCACAGCGGACAATTAAGAGACTACAGATTGTTTAGAACTGAGCAGATTACTTCTAATGGGCACTCCCAAACGTAGCTCAGCCAAACCAGCCCTTACTATGCTGCACTGGCTCCCCATCCAGGAAAGAATCAGTTTCAAAGCAATGTGCATTGTCCATAAATCTATTTCTGGGAAGGGTTCCCCATTGTCTCACTCAATGGTGCAACTATACCGTCCTAATAGAACTCTGAGATCTGACAGTAAACGACTACTCGCAGTTCCTATGATCAAGCAGTCACAAATCGGAGACCGGCGTTTCTCGAATAGTGCAGCCAAGTCTTGGAACCAGCTACCAGATCATTTACGGCTAGAATCTGACCATCTTACATTCAGAAAACAGCTTAAAACATTCCTCTTTCCGTGATCGGCTCTGTGTTGAAGGTGTCACATTAAGCGCTGGGATGCCCTTGGGTAGCCATGCGCTATAGAAATGAGTATTCATTCATTCATTCATTTTGTTAAGCATCATCCAGTTCAGGTTAAGTTGTATGGAGTCCAAAATAGTGAAGTAATTACATTAACTCTTATATCAACCATGCAAGTGAAATGTACATTTAGCACACTCCTAGTTGTTACTTGTTTGGCTGTTGTGATTGTAAACACATGTTTGTAAAGTCTGACTGATTAGTGCACTGTTGACAGATGGAATTTCTGATGTCTTCCGACCAACTTTAGACACTTGGGTGGGCAGAGGCGATCCAATGAATACAATGGTCTGTGATAGTAGGGGTGCTTACCACACACATTGTGACTCTTTCTTTCCTCTCTGCTCAGGTTGTTGGCCAGGTTGTGGTGAATGAGAAAGCTCGGGTGGACCTGACATTTTCCAACCCTCTCTCTGAAGAGCTCAATGACTGTGAGATGCATGCAGAAGGCAGTGGCCTGTTTGCAAACGAAGTCATAAAATTGTAAGTTTTCGAACGTGGCTTTTCACCACACTTTTTTTTCATTAGTTGAGTCTACTGCTCATAAAGTTCTACACCTCCTTTAGTATTTCGTATTTTCTCTGATTTATTGGCCTCCAATTAATTATTTATGTGCTTTGCTGCTTCGCACTATTTCTCTATATCTTTATTTTCATCTGTCATTCTCCTCTAGGATTTTCGCACAGCTTGCACTTTATATTTTATTCCCAGGAGCTTCTGTATTTTTCACCATTTCCTACACGCCCTGAACCCTTTGTTTATGTCTCGTTCTTCTTCAGGCCTTGCTACTTTCTCCTTGTTTTGTTCTGGTCAGAGTTTTTTCCTTCCCTGGATTTTGTTATGTCGGTTAGATGAGTCTACCGTTCGTTTTGTATTCTAAACTTACATTATACCATGTTTCTTTGCTTGTTAGTATTTGCATGGGTGAACCATTATTTATGAATTAATATGATTCAATGAAAAGAGGCAGCGTGCAAAAGTATATTTAGAGAAAAATTTACTTTTCGGGTGTGGTATCCCCAAATGTTCTGCATCCCTTGAAAAACACAAGAAGTATATATAAAGCAATAGTGCACCCTGCATGCGCATTATGTCTTGCTCCAACCCTAAATGTAAAACTACACTGTAGACGTACATTAGCTTCTGAGGTCTATCTTGACTATCAGGACTGGACTAGCCGTACCGGGCATTGGCCCGGGAGGCTGGGGGTTGGGGGTTGGGGGGGGGGGAGGGGGTTTGCAACCGTAGGGGCCAGTTTTTATTACTGGTAGCCGGTTTTGCCCCCAGTAACAAAAGCAGCAAGCAAGCGGTTCCAGCCTCCCAGGGCCAGGCAGTGCTTCACCAGGGGCTGGTCTGAGTAAATTGCCATTGATGCTAGGAGTTCTCAGTCTGGTCCTGATCACTATCCTCTGTGACAGCCCAGAGGTGTGCTGATTATTTAAATAGATGTGCGCTTAAGGCTCACCAAGGAGTTTGCAAAGTGCTATTTTAATACCAATATAAAACAGTAGAAAACTGAGCTTATGGCCAGTTGTTATACCTTGTATACTTTTGTCCTTCTTCTGTTTCTGCAAGTTTCGTTATGGCTACCATTTACAGGTAGTGCAAACCCTACTAAGACTTTTTAGACTACGGTCCGTGGAGAAAACATCTTGTTGGAGTTTTTTTTTAGTCTGCCTAGACTAGGGCCTCACAGTAACTGACTACAGTCGGTCACCATTTATGTATGGTTTCCACTAAATGGAGTGTAACCCATAAAGGGATTAGTACATTTTCATATGAGAGATCCAAAGAATGAACATAGACTGTCAGCACTCTACTGGCCATCATACGAAGTTGTGCAGAATGGTGTCTCCACAGGAGACACCACTGCATGTGATCATGAGTTTTACTCTGTCTGGAATTCCTATTCATAATGAAATATTTGCAAATAGAGAGATAGAGTCAAATACGGTAAGCATAACAACTGGTGAAACTCAGCCCTGCAGAAGAGGACTACACATCCAGCCTCCTTGGATGTGGGATGGCTATGCAAAAACATGACACCAATGTGGCTATTTCCTGTTTATTAGATGTGTTCATTTGTGGCTATTTCCTGTTCATTCTTAACTGTGTTACATAGGGAAAATGACGTGGCCTAAAGGCTAGAAATGTAGACATTGGACCTGTGGAACCAAGTTCTAATCCTGGCCTTGACTCAACGCCCTTTGATTTTGTGGAAATCATTTCATCTCCCTGTGTCGCGTAATCTGGGGTCAGATGAACGAAGATTACGAATAGACATTTCCTATATCCGATTTCCTGCAAATTGCAATTGTAGGAAAATTGAATATTATGTGGTATGGTTGGGTACCCTTACCAGGCAATATTATCACAATGCTTCAAATATGATCCTTGGATTCATAGCAATAATCCTTAGCACAGTCCTGGTAGCTTAGTAAAGAGCAGTCTGGCATTACTGGATAAACATGTGTTAAGTATTTTATAGAACCATAAGGGTTCATAAGAAATCGACAATACTCGAGAAAAATTCAACTCCAATGTATAAAAATAGAGTATATTTTCATGTAAATTTAAACACCGAGACAAACTAAATAGAATACATATAACCAGAGTTATAGATTTTCAAAGCGTTAGAAAATATGTATTTAAAAGAGCAGACATTTAACATGGCGGTCAACAGGAAAATCTGCTAGTGACAATCAGGCACATAAGGGTCGAGTTACATTGTACCCTCACAAGGTAGGTCCTTGGGTCCCAGAACCATGGACAAACAGTCAATTTAATTTTACCTGTCCGGTGGAGTTCAGGTGCAGTGGTTGTCATGGCTGTCCGTTGTCTTTGAACGGGACTAGTGCCCAAGCTGCTTTTACCATAGTGATGACAAAAAGGGGATGCATATACAGAAGAGCGAGTCGTGGCTGACATCAGTTGCCAGTGTTATGAAGTGCCCTCTTGACACAGAGTCGAGTTTAGGAGGTCATTTACCTCACTCGTAACCATCAAACCTTGGTAGCAGTAAAGGTAAGGAAAAAACCTTGGATATCTTGCAGTCTACAGGAGTGCGGTAGCGGCTTGTAACGTCAGTGAAATCTAGACTACAACTACCTAAATGCACTTCACCATTTACTTTGGGTAATCCTTCAGAGGGCCTGATGGCCAGCGAGTCTTCAGATGCAGAGCGCCACTTTACCTGCACTTTGCAGGGGACGTGTCCCACCAATCTAAGGGTGTTACACTTGCCTTGGCATCCTTGGCATGGTTTCCCCTGACTTTTTGCCTCTACCCCCTGTATTTTTGACAGTATGCTGGATTTAATTTTTGCTGGCTTAGATGCTTTGAGCACTTTGCCACTGCTCATCAGTGTCAAAGTGCAAGTGCTCCCTGTGTAAATTGTTATCAATGGTAGCTATCCATGATTGGCATATTTGATTTACTAGTAAATCCCTAGTAAAGTGCAATTTGTGTGCCCATGGCCTGTACATCAACTGGTACTAGTGGGCCTGCACCACTGAGTGTGCCACCCACAGGAGTAGCCCTGTAAAGGTATCTCAGACCTGCCACTGCAGTGTCCGTGTGCAGTTTTAAACTGCCATGTTGATCTAGCAAATGCACTCACTTGCCAAATCAAATCACTTGCCAGGCCTTAACTTTCCCTTTTATTTTATTTTTTTGCAGAGTTTTATATAGTGCGAACTAGACCCGAACCGAATCAGGTATCAGAGCGCTTTACATAGCACCAGTTACGTTACATGAGGACGGACACACATTCATTTTAGGCACGGGGAGATTAAGTGATTTGCCCAGAATCACAGGAAGTTTTTGGTGTCGTTACCGGGACTCGAACCCAGATCCCCAGGTCCGAGGTCGAGCGCCCTACCCGTTAGGCCAACTCCTCTCCCCTCTTTATACATTTAAGGACGCCCGCAAGTAGGCCTAAGGTACCTCAATGGACAGGATGCAGTGTATGTGACAGGTAGGACTTGTACTAGTGTGTGTAAGATGTCCTGATAGTGAAATACAGCCAATTTCGTTTTTACTATTCAAAGGCTATCTGTCCTATAGGCTAACATGAGAGGTGTTTTGTAACATCTTACAAGTATAACTTTCTATTGGGACAAGACAGAGAAATGGAGTTTAGGTTCTCTAAACTTAGAATTTAATAATACATCTTTTTAGAAGGGTGGTTTTTAAATTGTGCCTTTGAAAATAGCACTTTTAGAAAGTACTACGCAAACAAATGATGGACGGAATGCTGAATAAATAATACATTCACCCCCAGTCAAGAGAGCTGAGTTAAATCCATTCTTCTTTTGCTCACTATGCCACCAAATTTTAGACCAGCCATATGCAATTGACACTGTGCCTCATGGGAACAGTCCAGACCGAACTGCCAAGCCAAGTCCTCCCTGGACCGGAAACAAGCAACCAGGGACCGTTTTCTGGGTATTACCCTTCATCATTTAGGGTGGGGTATTCTGTCCTGAATTTTTGTCCTGAATTTTGATCCTTTGTCCTAAATTTTTACACTAACCGCCCTGAATTTGCAGCCTGTACCAGTTGGTCACCCTACATAAACCTGTCTTGGTGGCAGCTGGGGTGGTGAAACCTGGGCTTGCCAAAGCACGTCAGCTGGGGTAACCAGGTGCGCAACCACTAGGTAGCCACCGGGGTGCCTGTCAGCTTTCCCTTAGCATCAAATTTGTGTCAGGAGACAGAAAGCATGTTGTTTGACACAAAACTTGACATGGTTATGTGGTACTATAAAGGAGTTAGCAACCTGGGTATATCTGAGTGCAAGCCCAGTCTTATCCTATGGACCACCTATCACTTATAGTTAGGCTGTGGGGTTTTAGGTTTAAACCTATAATAACTGATAAAACCCCACTGTAAGAAAAATAGCCTTCACCGGTGAAAACATATAAACACTGAAAAAACACCTGGACAACCACAAACTAAATGTTATTCAAAGAAAGGAAAAAGAGAGTGAAAGTTATTTTTTTCTTCCTTAAGGGGTCAATGCAATGTAAATTTGTTATACAAGTAGCAGTAAGAAAGACTGGCTAACATTATTCTGCTTGAGTTTTGTTCTTTAGGGATGCCACTAACATATTGTTTCTTCTTCCTTTTACTTTTTCAGTTTTGTGGCCTTTGGTCTAAAGATGCAGGGTTTAGTTTCATGTTTTAGGTCTAGTTTAATTATTTTTTATTTATTTTTTATTTCAAATTATTTTATTAAGAAAAGAGTTTTATGTACAGAGTACAGTAAACTATAGAGAATCAGGAAATGTCAAACTCATATTTGATATTTTGGCTGCATTTGATTCTTTCACCGATAGGTAAAATGGCTGGTTTCAAAAAAATCTTTCCTAATATGTGTCATCACATTTACCCACAGAGAATGGGTAAAAACCCTTAATACATCAGACCATAGTTTCTAGTGGGTCAGTATTGATAGTAGGTGAATTGCCAACACCTCAGGCTTTAAACATTCAATGCAAGGTATAGTGACAAGTATATATTTATCACCAAGCATCTGGGATAGTGGTGAAAACATGACACCAGACTTTTGGAAAACATGGAACGCAGTGTCACTTGTAATGTTCTGCAAAAAAGGTTCTTTCCAAGTTCAACAAAGATTGGAGTGATATTGTTTGTATTTGCAGTGATTCAGCTACGTATATAGAAAAGTTGTGTGATGACCTGTCAAAATTGATACCCGAGCTGAATTGATTCCCTGTAGTAGATCCTTGACACTTGTTAGATGGTATGCTGAAAGCATCTTTACAATCTTAAGAGTTAATGAGTGAGGCTATTGATTTTATTGAGTCCTCTCAGGCCCTGCACCCGGCTCAATCGGGTTTCAGGGCGGCTTTCAGCACAGAGACGGCCCTGGTGGAAGTTTCAGAGGCCATCAGGGAGTGTCTGGACGGAGGCGGCAGAGCGGTCCTGGTTTTGCTGGACTTATCTGCCGCCTTCGATACGGTACCCCATGCTCTGCTGCTGAATCGGCTGGCAGAGGTGGGACTGTCAGGCGCGGTTCTGGCTTGGCTGTCCTCGTTTCTGTCGGAGCGGACGCAGCAAGTATGGATGCCTCCTTACGCCTCGTCTCCCAAGAAGCTCAGCACAGGGGTCCCCCAGGGGTCGACGTTAAGCCCCTTGCTGTTTAACGTCTATATGACCCCGCTGATCCATCTGGCTGAGCAGTGGGGAGCCAAAATAATGGCGTATGCCGACGACACACAGCTGTTGTTTACCTGGCCTAAGAAGTGCTTAGATGCCAGTGTCGTCTGCTCCTGTCTATCCAACGTCTTTCGGTGGCTCCTTTCAGCCCAACTTAAATGCAACGAGGACAAGACAGAGCTGCTGTTTTATGGCAACTTTCCGGCCAATTTTAAGGATCTTATTTGGCCGCCTGATTTTGCTTGTCCCAGCTCTTTTGGAGGCCCGGCCAAAAACTTGGGGGTCTGGTTTGGACAGGATCTTAAGTTTGAAGTACATCTAAAAAAACTTACGGCGACCTGTTTTTCGACCCTCAAGTCACTAAAAAGGTTCCTTCCACTGCTCCATAGGGAAGCAAAAGAGACGGTTCTGCGTGCTCTGATTCTATCAAGGCTGGATTATGCCAATGCCCTCTTTAGCGGTCTCCCTAAATATCTCATCAACCGAATGCAGATCATTCAGAATGCGGCGGTTCGACTTCTATTCCATCTCCCGAGAAGAACTAGCGCATCTGTTCATCTCCGAAAGCTCCATTGGCTTCCAGTGGCCCATCGTATTGTGTTCAAATCACTGGTCCTGGCCTTTCGCGCCCTGCACCAACAAGGACCACAATATTTGCACAAGAGGTTCACTTTCTATACCCCTCGCCGTGCACTCCGATCAGCTAATCTCCTTCTGATGTTCACGACTAAAATCAGATATGTGAGATTGGGTGGTCAGTCTATTTCTGTCCAAGCAGCTCGATCTTGGAACGCCCTGCCGCTCTCTTTGCGAGCTTCAGCCACACTGACAGAATTTAAGAAGGGGTTAAAAACCCACCTTTTTAATCTCAGTATCTAGTTGCTTTTCTTTTCCCTCTGGTTTGGCTCTGTTTTAGTTCACATATCGCGCCAGGATACTCTGTAGTAGCAGAGCGCGTAATAAAATATTTTATACATACATACATACATACATACTTTTTAGTCCATTCCGGTGCACTGGTTTCTAATGCACAGGAACTAAATCGCAAATATTTATAATTTCGTGCTTTATGTGGCATCAAAGAAAGAGTCATCCCTACTGTGTCCCTTAGCTGCGGGTTCTCAGCCCAATGGGCTAAGAATGCTGAGAGGGCCTTTTCAAGGAAGTTTACATGGGAAGGAAAGAGCGAACACACATGACCCAAAGACTCACTGAAGAAGTATTGTACTGTGTACTACAATAAGATTAATTTGCAAAACTCTATTTGGACCTCATTTACACTATAAGTACACTGTCTATATACCATGTTCTTTCAGTGCAGAAAGCAAGCAATAATAAAATCAAAATGTTCCATAAACACCGGAAAAACACTTTTTCTGTTGTTTTTAGTGGCGCGAAAATGTGTAACCACTGATAACAACTGTTTTTTAAGATATTGAAAACACTGAAAAAACCCCACCAGAATTTACCAAAAATAGAAACTGAAACAGGAAAGCCTACTTATAGTGTACTGGTAAAGTCACTATAGAGACATGTATGCTTGCACTTACATGTCTACACTCTGAATATACTGCAACCTGCCTCTTGGGAACAAGAAACCTTTTCTAGGGGTGAATGACATATACTTAAGAGCAGTGCTGTGACCCTATTATACATGGTGAGGACAACGTTGAAATAGTGCAGTGAACCCTGTTCCTGCAGTCTACATGGTCAGGTCTAATATCATCTGTTTACCTTGGTCACAGAGGGTGGCACAATCAGTGCTGCAGACCCTGAGTACCCCTTTACCACCCATGCCCTGGGTACCACAGTACCACTTACCAGAGACAATGTATAAGGGGTGCATGGTTTCTGTCATTTGGGGATGCTAATTACAGATGTCACTTTTAGGGAGAGAGCATTAGCATTGGATCCTCCTTAGCAGGCTTCAGTGCATGGTCAGAGTCAAAAAACAAATGGGAGCAATAAGGTGGTGGACATCTTTTATAAGCCCTGTTTTCTAACACCAATAAAAAATTAGCTACTTCAAATGTACAAAACGTACATCATTCATGACATGGTCAGTGACATCACTGATGACATCTCAATTGACATCACTGACGACATCATCCAGTGACTGCGCCTTTCTGTAAAGTTTAAATTATATATATATATATATATATATATATATATATATATATATATGTATATATATATATATATATATATACATATATATATATATATATATATATATATATATATAAATACATGCCATGGTGTATTGAGGAATGAGTGGGTGTATAAGTGTCTGAATAGATGATTTAGTAGGTGCATGACTGACTGTATAAGTGAGTGATTAAACGTGTCTTACCGAATGCATGGATAGTGACTTTGTGAATGTCTGTATCATTCTGTCAGTTGGTGTGTAAGCGGCTGCATGGGTTGGTGAGTAGCTACATGAGTGTCTGTATGGGTTATTGATTGGTTGTCTGAGTATCTGTTTGGGTGCCTGAGTATCTGTGTGAGTGGCGTGTGTGTGACTGTGCATATATTTGTGAGTGGGTGAGTGTCTGTATGGGTTATTTATTGGTTGTCTGAGTATCTGTATGGGTGCATGAGTGTCTGTGTGAGTGGGGGGGACTTGACTCTGTGCATAGATGTGTGAGTGGGTGAATTACTGGGTGTATGGTTCATGAGTGCATCTGTGAAGGGTTGTATGGGTGGGTGTGTGTATGGGTGTATTGGTGACTGAATGGATGTCTCAGTGGTACATGTGTGAGTAACTACATATGTGGAAAGGCAGTATATGTGAGTGTTGGAATATATAAATGACTATATGTGAGAGTGAGTGGGATAGTGGCTGTATGGATGAGTGTGTCCTTGTATCAGTGATTGTATAAGACAGTAAGTATATGTTACTATCTGTATGAATACGTGAGATGGTGTGTGTGTAACTGTAGAGGTGAATAAACTGGAGTGTGATTGATTATTTGCATGACTGACTAGGTGTATGAGTAACTCTATGGATGAGTGGCGGTGTGTGAGTGTCTTTATTGGTATACAAGTGCATATGTTAGTGCTGTATTGATGAGTGACTGCATGTATGAGTGACTGTATGGGTGAATGAGTGGATGTGTGTAGACCTAGGAATCAGTAAGTGGGTATGTAATAACTGGTATTGGTGTGTCTATGGTTTCGAAAATGATAGTGTGTATTTTAGAGTGGGTGTATTAAAGGTTATATTAGGGTATGAGGAGGTGCGTCAGATTATCAAGTGGATGATGTCATCAGTGATGTCATTTGAGATGTCATCAGTGATGTCATCAGTGATGTAACTGATCATGTCATGACTGATGTAATATGTGACGTCATCAGCAGTGCATTGCGGGGGCGCAAGTTATAGTTAGCTCAACTAACTATAGCGGCCAAATTTCTCTAGTTTTGTGGGAGTGAAATGTCCAACTAACTATAACGTCGCTGAAACCTGTGTTTTTTTCAATGAATTTCTAAGGTTTTTTAAATGCTAATTTCTCACTATAACGTCCCTGAAACCCATGTTTTTTTCAGTGAATTTCAAAGGTTTTTAAATACTAACTTCTAACTATGCCTACAGAGGTAGGACATAAGAAGAAAGAGGAAAAAAGTGCAGAAAGAAGCAAGAGCAATGCAGAAAGAGGCAACAGAAGTCCAGAAAGACGAAGAAAGGGGCAGAAAGAAGCAAGAGATATGCAGACAGAACCAACAGAGGTGCAGAAAGAGGCCTTGTTGCAAAGTCATCCTGTGCCCCCAACTTTTTGCTGACTGGTACTGGTGGTAACTGACTC
This sequence comes from Lissotriton helveticus, assembly GCF_964261635.1. NCBI lineage: Eukaryota > Metazoa > Chordata > Amphibia > Caudata > Salamandridae > Lissotriton > Lissotriton helveticus. The sequence continues at coordinate 282,216,526 of NC_136068.1, read as the reverse complement.
TGACTAACCAGGCCCGGAACCAGTGCTATCCCGAAAGACACTTGGAATACAATAAAAATACCTACATACACTAGGGCACACTATGGGTTGGGGTACCCCTGTGATTGGCATGACATCTCCTGTAAGGCCCTAGTACATAATAGGGCAGAGGGATTAAAACTACCTCTAAGTCAGAGGTGCAGAAAGAAACGAGAGAAGTACAGAAAGAAGCAACAGAGGTGCCAAAACAGACAAGAGAGGTGTAGAAAGAAGTAACATAGGTGTTGAAAGAGGCAAGAGGACTGCAGAAAGAGGTAGGAGAGGTACACAAAGAGACAAGAGAGGTACAGAACGAGGGAGGTGGGTGTGGTGCGGCGGGGCCTAGGTGTAGGCCCTAGAGATGCTTGGAACAGATAACACGGGATACTATAGCTACACAGTTGGCCGGAACACCACGAGCGGTCTTCCGCCTGGTTATTTATACCCTCGGAGCGAGCCCACCCCGAGGGGTGTATGTATGCGTGTAGAGTAGATACATTGTCGGGGAGAGCCCGAGTGGCGCTCTACATCCCTCCTTTCTTTTAGTCCGATACCACCAACTCCACCACACTCATGGGGATGCACAGGCAAAGTCTCGGAGCCGTTGACTCGGGCCAGGGTTTGGCTGGAGGCTGTATCGCTGGCTTCGGCCACAGGGAGATGTCGTAACCCCAGCCGGGGTTCCATCGGCCAACTCGCCGTCCTCGGTCTGACTGGTCAACCGGGGACTGCCCCCTGTCCCATGGCCCAATGGCTGGGACAACTCCGCTGACGGACTCCACACAGTTGGTGACCCCGAGAGGGGTGTCATCGGTGCCAAGTCCTGATCTGCGACGGTCTCAGGGTCCGCCTCCGTCTCCGTACCCTTCTTGAAGCTGGACACGTTGCGGGTGACCAGTTGTTGTCCATTCCTGGCTGTCACCATCGTCCCTTTAATCCACTCTACAACCCATACCTCCGGCTCATAGGGTGTCCGAAACTTCCACCCGGGGTGTCGGTCTTTGATCACCACCGGGTCTCCCACCTTGAGCTTCAGCTCCTGCGCTCAACGAGCCTCGCTTGCCTTCCGGATCGTGGTTTCTCTTCTCCCCTGGACCGCCTCATCATCCCGTGCCGAGGGCACCCACGTTGGATCCGACGGAATGCTGTCTTGGGGGGCTCTCTTGAACAGTAGATAAGCGGGGGCACACTTAGTGGTGCTGTGGGGAGTTTGACGATATGCGCCTAGGAACTGATCAAGGGCTGTCTCCGGATCTTCCCCGCTGTCCACTGCAATGCGGAGCGCATGATTGATGGTTCTCATCAGTCTCTCTACCTCCCCGTTCGCCTGGGGCCACAATGGGGTGATCTTCCGGTTTCGTATTGTCAGATTTGCAAGGTAGTCCTGGAATTCTCGCCCCTGGAAGGGGGGTCCATTGTCGGACTTGATTTCTTTAGGCAGCCCCATCATGGCGAAGACGCAGTCCATAACTTTCTTTACTTGAGGGAAGGCTGTCGATGTGACGACCTCGACGACGGGAAACTTCGAGAACGAGTCGACTATGACTAGCATGTGACGACCGTCGGGGAAGCTTCCGAAGTCCACGCTCAAATGTGTCCACGGGGTACTGCACGGTCCCTCCGTGATCACCGGTGCTGGCGCTGGGTCTCCCCCAGCGATTGTGCAGGCATGGCATGAATGCACCATCTCGTTTACCATGGTGGCCATGGCCGGGAACCAGACTTTGTTCCTCAGCCTTGCCTTGGTCTTGGCCATTCCCTGGTGTCCCACATGGGCCAATGCGAGGATCCTCTTCTGTAAGCTCTCGGGGACCACGATGAGATGTCCCCTAAGGATGACTCCTTCTTCTCCCACACTTAGCCCATTCCTAACCTGCCACAACTGCTGACGTGTATGGCCGACCTCCTGCCGGAGGGTTGGCGCCCCATCCATAAAGTGAGCCCAGCTGTTGTTCTCCAGGGCTTCCCGGACCCGAGACAGAGTTGCGTCTTCCTGGGTGGCTTGGCCTAACTCCTTCAGCGTCATGGCCCTGGGGCATGCTGCCTGCACTACCATGTGGACGAACGCTTCCTCGTTGCAGCCGTCAGCCGGAGGGCGGGCTGGCACTGCCGAGTCCGGGTGTCGGGACAGGTAGTCTGCCGGATTGTGAGCCCCAGGGCGGAAGATGACCTTGAAATTATATCCTTGCAGCTGTACGGCCCACCATTCAATCCTTGGGGGAGGCAGCCGGGAGGATCCCGCAAACAGTGGAAGCAACGGCTTGTGGTCGGTCACAACATTGAACTCCTGTCCACACAGATATAAATGAAAATGCTGGCATGCCCACTTGATGGCCAGGGCTTCACGCTCGATCTGAGCGTACCGTGTCTCGTGTCGGTTAGGGCTTTGCTGGCATAGGCAACCGGCTTCCACACTTCCGGGCCATGTTCTTGCATGAGCACTGCCCCTAGGCCCACGGGGCTAGCATCAACAACTAGTTCCGTCTTTTGCTGTGGATGGAAGTACGCCATCACTGTTTTGTCGAGCAGGCTCGCCTTGATGTCCTGGAAGGCCTTGTTAGCCACAAGAGACCATTCCCACTTGTGGTCCTGGCGCGTGAGCGCCCGCAGGGGTTCTGACATTGCCGCCAAGTTGGGGATGAATCGGCCACAGTACATGGCCATGCCAAGAAAACTTTTCACCTCCATGGGATTTCGTGGGGTACTCTCCACACGGATGGCCTCGGCCTTCCTTGGATCCACCCGGAGTCCCTCGCGGGTGAAGGTGTAACCGAAAAAATCAATGCTTTCTTGGTAGAAGGAGCACTTAAACTTGTGTAGGGTCAGTCCGCAGTCTACCAGCCGTTGCAACATAGCCCTCAGTTGCGAGTGGTGTTCCTCAAGCATGTCTGAATACACCAGGATGTTGTCACTGAGGTTAATCACACCTCGCAGCCCTGACAGCACCTCTCGAATGGCTTTTTGGAATACTTCGGCTGCTGAGGATACGCCAAAACTGAGCCTCTGGTACCTGCGCAAACCCACGTGAGTTGAGAAGGTGGTGATGTACCGGCTGTCTGGCTCCAGCTCCAACTGATGGTATCCCGCATTAAGTTCTAGTTTTGAGAACCATTTCGCGCCATTCAGGTCGGCTACGATGTCATCCATAGTGGGGGTGATGTGCTGCTCTTGCTTTACCGCCATGTCAGGCAGCCTCATGTCGACACAGAGTCGAATCGCTTCTGGTTGCTTGGGCTTGGGCGCCACGACCAGCGGAGACACCCATGGTGTGGTCCCGGACACCTTCTCGATTACTCCCAGTTCTTTTAACTTTCGGAGTTCCTCCTCCACCTGTGGGCGTAGGTTGAAGGGCACACGCCGGTGCTGTAGTGCCACAGGCCACACAGAGGTGTCAATGTGGAGTCGGAACCTCTTCCCCTTTAGTTTACCCAAGCCTTGGAAGAATGCTGGGAATTCCTTCAACAGAGCTTCTGCATGGGACTCGTGCACCTGGTTCGCGAAGAAGACGAGTCCGAGGTCCTCCGCAGTGTGACAGCTGAGCAGAGTCCCCTTCTTTCCTTCGGTCACGTGAAATCTTGCCTCCGTGGAGTAGCTCCCACTCACAATGGTAGTCTGAATGATGCCCCGCAGCGGTAGTGGGTCTGTCCCTCCATATGTGTAGATTCTTGCATCGGATGGTGCGAGGGGAGGCCTCGGCGACAGTCTCTCATACTGATCAGAATCCATTACATTAACTGAGGCTCCAGTGTCGATGAGGGCCTGCACATCCGTGCCTTCGATGGAGATGGAGCACATGGGAGGTGGTCTTCGCCTGGTCCCCGATCGACTGACATACGACACGACGAATACCTCGTCATCGTCTTCGTACATAGGGCGCCTCTGTTGGCGAGTCCTGCCAGCCGAAGGCGCTCCCGTGAAGCGGGCGGTGCGTGGGCGGGCTCGAGCCGGCAGCGTCGAGTGGTCACAGCAGGCGGCAGCACACGGAGCGACACGGGTGTGCACCGCAGCTCTTCTTCATGTCGCAGGCAGGACCACGGGAGCAGGGCAGTCGCGGGTGGGCGCCGCGCGCTCCCCAATCGTGATACTGCAGGTAGGCGGGCATGCGTGTGGTGCAACCAGCCTCATTGCCAATGTGGTGCGGCGGGGCCTGGGTGGAACTAGGCCCTAGAGATGCTTGCAACAGATCATACGGGACACTATAGCTACACAGTTGGCCGGTAGACCACGAGCGGTCTTCCGCCTGTTTATTTATACCCTCGGAGCGAGCCCGTCCCGAGGGGTGTATGTATGCGTGTAGAGTAGATACATTGTCGGGGAGAGCCCGAGTGGCTCTCTACAGAGGGGTGCATAAAAAAGGAAGAGAAATGCAGAAAGAGGCAAAATAATTGCTCAAAGTAGCAACAGATGTGTGGAAAGAAGCAAGAGAAGTGCAGAAAGGGTCAAGTGTGGTGCAGAAAGAAGCAAGAGCAGTGCAGAAATTAGCAACAGAGGTGCAAAAGGAAGCAAAAGCGGTACAGAAAAAGGTAGAAGAGGTGTACAAAGAGGCAAGAGTGGTACAAAAAGAGGCAGGAGGGGTGCAGAAAGAAGGAAGAAAAGTGCAGGTAGAAGCACCATAGGTGCTGAAAGAGGCAACAGGACTGCAGAAAGAGGTAGGAGAGGTGCACAAAGAGACAAGAGAGGTACAGAAAGAGGGAGGACGGGTGCATAAAAAAGGAAGAGAAGTGCAGAAAGAGGCAAAATAATTGCTCAAAGAAGCAACAGAGGTGTGGAAAGAAGCAAGAGAAGTGCAGAGAGAGGCAAGTGAGGTACAGAAGCAGAGCAGTGCAGAAAGAACGAGAGGTGCAAAAAGAAGCAAGAGCAGTACAGAAAAAGGTGGAAGAGGTGCACAAAGAGTTAAGATAGGTACAGAAAGAGGCAGGAGAGGTGCAGAAAGACAGAAGAGAAGTACAGAAAGAAGCAACGGTGGTGCTGAGAGAGGCGCAAAGGGTGCAGAATGAGCAGGAGAAGTGCAGAAAGAACCATCAGAGGTACAGAAAGAGTCAAGAGGGGTGCACAAACAGGCAGGAAAGGTGCAGAAGGAAGCAAGAGAGGTATAGAAAGAGGCAACAGAGGTGCATAAAGATGCAAGAGAGGTGCAGAAACAAGCAAAAGAAGTGCAGAAAGAGGCAAGAGAATTGCTGAAAGAAGCAACAGAGGTGTACAAAGAAGCAATAGAAGTATAGAAACAGGCAAGTGAGATGCAGAAAGAAGCAAGAGCAGTGCAGAAAATGGCAAGATAACAGTAGAAATACACAAGAGGGATGCAAGAAAGGGAAGAAGGGTAAAGAAAGCAGCAAGAGAGGTGCAGAAAAAAGCAAGAGAAGTACAGAAATAGAAAAGAGGGGTTCAGAAAGAGGCCAGAGGGATGCGGAAAGAAGCAAGAGCAGTACAGAATGAACCAAAAGAGGTGCAAAAAGAGACAAGAGGAGTCCATAAAGAGGTCGGAAATGTACAGAAAGAGGCAGGTGGGGTGCAGAAAGAAGGAAGAGAAGTGCAGAAAGAGACAAGAGAGTTGTTGAAAGAAGAAACAGGTGTAGAACGAAGCAAAAGCAGTGCAGAAAGAACCAACAGAGGTACACAAAGAGGCAAGAGATGAGCAGAAAGAGGCAAGAGAGGTATAAAAGAAGCAAAAGAAGTGCAGAAAGAGGCAGGAGGGGTGCAGAAGGAAGCAAGTGAGGTGCAGAAAGAGGCAACAGAGGTGCTGAAAGAGGCACAAAGGGTGCAGAAGGAGCAAGAGAAGTAGAGAAAGAACCAACAGAGATATAGAAAGAGGTAAGAGAGGTGCAGAAACAGGCAGGAAAGGGGCAGAAAGAGAAAACAGGGGTACAGAAAGAGGCAAGAGAGGTACAGAAGTAGAAAAGAGGGGATGCAGAAAAAGGCAAGTGGGGTGCGGAAAGAAGCAAGAGCAGTACAGAATGAACCAATAGAATTGCAAAAAGAGGCAAGAGATGTGCAGAAAGAGGTAAGAGAGGTGCATAAAGAGGCAAGAGAGGTACAGAAAGAGGCAGGCGGGGTACAGAAAGAAGGAAGCGAAGTGCAGAAAGAGGCAAAAGAATTGCTGAAAGAAGCATCAGAGGTATAGTAAGAAGCAAGAGAAGTGCAGAAAGAGTCAAGTGTGGTGCAGAAAGAAGCAAGAGCAATGGAGAAATTACCAACAGAGGTGCAAAAAGAAGCAAGAGCGGTACAGAAAAAGGTAGAAGAGGTGCACAAAGAGGCATGAGAGGTGCAGAAAGAGGCAGGAGGGGTGCAGGAAGAAGGAGGAGAAGTGCAGAAAGAAGCAACAAAGGTGCTGAAAGAGGCAAGAGGACTGTAGAAAGAGGATGGAGAGGTGAACAAAGAGGCAAGAGAGCTACAGAAAGAGGGAGAAGGGGTTATGTTATGTTAAAATAGTTTTGTAAAGTGCTTGTACACCAGTTGGTTTCTTGGCGCCAATACTAGGAGGTGCTGGACCAGCGCAGTTATACATAGGCTTGGGTGAACAGCCAGGTTTTAAGGGATTTCCTGAACCTCAGTAGATCGGTGCTTAACCTGATTTCCAGGGGGGTGGAGTCCCACAGTCTCTGTGCCAGAATTGCGAACCTAGAGCCTCCTTGGCGCTTCAACTTGAAGGTCAGGATAGTCAGAAGTCGGAGATGAGCCGAGCGGAGGGTACGTGAGGAGGTATAGCGAGAGATAAGGCTGTCTATAAAGTTGGGGCCACAGCCATTCAGGGATTTGAACACCAGGCAGCTGATTTTGAAAGCACAACATTGGGAAATAGGAAGCCAATGCAGTTTTCTTAAGACAGGGGAGGCATGTTGTTTGTGAGTCAGTCTTGCTGCTTCGTTCTGCACCAGCTGTAGCCATTTTGTAGGGCCAAGTGGCATACCTAGGTAGATTATGAGCTATCACGACCTGGATCAGAGCTGCTTGGGGGAGTAGTCTGCTTATCTTCCTAATTTTACGCAACTGAGAGAAGCAAGTAGAGATCACAGTGTCAACATGGGTTATTAAGGAGAGGTCATTGTTTATGGTGACTGCTAAGCATTTTACTGAGGAGGAAGGAATTGGAGAGGGTCCTAAATAATTTGGCCAGTAGTGTGGGCCCCATTGATTGCGGGTGCCACCTGTCAGGACTAGTTCTGTCTTACCTGGGTCTAATTTTAGATGGTTGTGGTCCATCTAATGCCAAATGAATTGCATGGTACAGAAAGAAAGAAGAGAAGTGCAGAAAGAAGCAACAGAGGTGCTGAAAGAGGCACAAAGGGTGCAGAAAGAGCCAAGAGAACTGCAGAAAGAAACAACAGCGGTACAGAAAGAGGCAAGAGTGGTACAGAAAGAAGCAGGAGAGGTGCTGAAAGAGGCAAGAGAGATGCAGAAAGAAGCAAGAGAAGTGAAGAAAGAGGCAAGAGAATTGCTGAAAGAAGCAACAGAGGATTAGAAAGAAGCAAGAGAAGTACAGAAAGAGTCAATTGAGGTGCAGAAAGAAGCAAGAGCAATGCAGAAGGAACCAACAGAGGTGCTGAAAGAGGCAACAGAGGTGCTGAAGGAGGCACAAGACATGCAGAAAGAAGAAAGAAGAGTGCAGAAAGAAGCAACAGAGATGCTGCAAGAGGCACAAGGGGTGTAGAAAGAAGAAAGAGAAGTGCAGAAAGAAGCAACAGAGGTGCTGAAAGAGGCACGAAGGGTACAGAAAGAAGCAAGAGAAGTACAGAAAGAAGCAACAGAGGTGCAAAAAGAGACAAGAGGGGGTGCAGAACAAGGTAGAAGAGGTACAGAAAGAGGCAAGAGAGGTACAGAAAGAGGCAGGAGGGGTGCAGAAAGAAGGAAGGGAAGTGCAGAAAGAGACAAGAGAATTTGAAAAAGAAGCAACAGAGGTGCAGAAAGAAGCAAAAGAACTGCAGAAAGAGGCAAGAAAATTGTTGAAATAAGCAACAGAGGTGTAGAAAGAACCAAGAGAAGTGCAGAAAGAGACAAGTGAGGTGCAGAAAGAAGCAAGAGCAGTGCAGAGAGAACCAACAGAGGTGCAAAAAGAAGCAAGAGCGGTCCAGAAAAAGGTAGGAGAGGTGCACAAACAGACAAGAGAGGTACAGAAAAAGGCAGGAGGGGTGCAGAAAGAAGGAAGAGACGTGCAGAAAGAAGCAACAGAGCTGCTGAAAGAGGCCCAAAGGGTGCATAAGGAGCAAGAGATGTGCAGAAAAAAGCAATAGGGGTACAGAAAGAGGTTAGAGAGCTGCAGATTCAAGCAAGAAAGGTGCAGAAAGAGGGTACAGGGGTGCAGAAAGGCAAGAGATGTGAAGAAAGAGGGGAGAAGGTTGCAGAAAGAGGCAAGAGGGATGCATAAAGAAGCAAGTGAGATGCCGAAAGATGTAAGAGAGGTGCACAAACAAGCAAGAGAAGTGCATAAAGAAGCAAGGGAATTGCTGATGGAAGCAACAGAGTTGTTGAAAGAAGCAAGAGAAGTCAGAAAGAGGCAAGTGAGGTGCATAAATAATCAAGAGCAGTACAGAAAAATATAGAAGTGATGCACAAAGAGGCAAGAGAGGTACAGAAAGAGGCAGGAGGGGAGTAGAAAGAAGGAAGAGAAGTGCAGAAAGAAGCAACAGAGGTGCTGAAAGAGGCACCAAGGGTGCAGAAAGAGCAAGAGGAGTGCAGAAAGAATCGACAGAGGTACAGAAAGACACAACAGAGGTGCAGAAAGACGCAAGAGAGGTGCATGAACAATTAAGAGTGCTATATAAAGAAGCAAAAGTGATGTAGTAAGGGGGAAGTGGGGTGGAGAAGGAGGCAAGAGGGATACAGAAATAAACAAGAGAGGTACAGAAAGAGGGAAGAGGAGTGCAGGAAAGTTGGAAGAGTGATGTGAAAGAGGTATGAGGATTTCAGAAAGTAGCAACAGAAATGCAAATGAGGCAAGAGAGGCACAGAAAGAAGCAAAAGTGGTTTATATAACATTAGTACCAATTTAATACCCACATTTAGCAATAAGTAACAGGTGACCATTCTAGGTTTGTACAGTGCCTTCCACCACGGTGCAACACTTGTCGCTGCATTTTTGGCAACGTGTGAGCCGTTTGAGCTAGAAACAATTTTTTTTTTGTTCAAATCTGCAGATTTGTCAGTAGATGATGAATTATGTGGCAAATGCAGTAAATGTATAATTCTGCAAAAGTTGGTGCAGCCAAACAGTCACATAATTCCAGTGGCCCTGCTCATACCTCTGAGTAGATCCAGAAGTGCTCCTCAGTGGGTCCTTTTTTTTTGTCTCATTGAGTTCATAGTTTCGATTATATGGAAACAAGGAAGACTAAACCTGAGGTTACAACTCCACAACACAGACTTTCATACCACACAATTACTCTAATAACACATAATCCCACACTAAATACCAGATAGTTTCTATCCACACAATTTCACTGCACAACATACCACATAATTCCACTACACACAACCTACATCCACTCCACTAAAGCAAATATTGTTAAAACACTTTTACATTTACAACGCCAATAGCTCTAACTCTCACTATGCAAAACCTATTACATTCCAAATGCGTCTTTAACTAGTAGTCACTTTGCAGAGTAGCGGAGAAAGGGTGTTGGGCATCTGACCAACACTCAGGAATTCCACTGCGTAGGACTTACAGGAGGTACCAGGAGGGCTTCTTACCCCCCAAAGTCCCTCAGGAGTAAAGTGGACTTCATCCCCCATCCTGTAGTCTTCCAGGAAGCGCATTTTCAGAGTTATGAAGAAAGGGGGCGTGGCCTACGAAGACGTTTTAGTAATCTCACTGTGTGGGACTTACTGGAGGTAACAAGAGGGTTAGTTGACCCACAAGGACATCCTTGGGGGCCAACTACCTCTCCTATTAACTCCAGTAAGTTTCACAGAGCAGGATTGCTAAGTTTTCATAGCAGGCCACGCCCCTTTGTCCACCACTCTGAAAACGTGCTCCCTGTCGTACTCTTGGATATGGATTGATGTCCCCTTCGCTGCTGGGGGGCGGTTAAGGGCCAACTAGCCTACCTTTTACCTCCAGTAAACTCCACACAATGGAATTGCTGAGAGGTGGACACAGGACACACCCCATTCTCCGCCCCTCTGCAAATGCACCTCCTGTGCGCTCTTGGTTGGGGATGAAGTTCCCTTTCCTTCTGATGGTCCCTGTGGGCTAACTAGCCCTCCTGTTACCGCCATTAAGCCACATACAGCTGGTTTGCTGAAAGTTCTCAAAGTCCACGCCCCTTTTTACACCACTCTACAATCGCGGATCCTGGCACACTGCTGCTCGGGGGATGAGGTCCACTTAAGTCTTGAGGAGCTCAGGACGCACAAGGACCTCTGCAAATGCACCTCCTGTGCGCTCTTGGTTGGGGATGAAGTTCCCTTTCCTTCTGAGGGTCCCTGTGGGCTAACTAGCCCTCCTGTTACCGCCATTAAGCCACATACAGCTGGTTTGCTGAGAGTTCTCAAAGTCCACGCCCCTTTTTACACCACTCTGCAATCGCGGATCCTGGCACACTGCTGCTCGGGGATGAGGTCCACTTAAGTCTTGAGGAACTCAGGACACACAAGGACCTCATCGCCCCGCCAGCAATGCACCAAGAGGCACTCATGCAGAATGGTTTAAAAAGGGGCATGGCCTCATGCCACATCTCAGCAATCCCACTGTGTGGGGCTTACTGGACCTACCTGGTTGGCCCCTAAGGACCCATAGGACTCTAGGAGACTGCATCCCCCAATCAAAAACGCACCAGGAGGCGCGTTTGAAGAGTGGTGCAGTGAGGTGGCGGGGGCTCCGGTGAGATGCCATCTTCGGTTTTATTTAGAAGGGGGGCTGTGTAGCACTGCTTCTGTCAATATTTTTTGGGCCCTGGGGACGCCATCGCCCAGGGCTTGCGCCATATTTTTTTATTAAATAAAAAACAAGAAAGGGTCCCCTTCCCGAGGTTGATTATGGGCCCCGGGGACCCCATCCCCCGGGGCCTGGCCTCTTTGATGGGGATTGTGGAGGGAGCCTCAATGCCCCCACTGTCCCTACCGGCTCGCAGCCTCCTGCGGGAGCCGGAATTGCTATTGGGCAGGGGGAGCTGCTGACATGCAGCTCCCCTTGCTCAAAAGCAACCTGCTTCGCATTCATGAAGCGAGAGTAGGTTTTCTGCTCTCTCTTACATGAAGCAAAGCAGTGGCTACTGTGGCAGGGTGGGAGCCGTGCTCCTGGCCAGCCATACCAAACGACAATGGCCCGGGGTGGGCACCCCGGGACATTGCAGGAGCTGGCCCTGGGTGGTGGCTGTCCCGAGGGCCATCTAGGGCTCCAGGACGCCCCCTCCTAACTCTTTAAAGCCCCGGGAGGTGGTGGTCCCAGGGGCCCGGGAGTCCGCAATAGACCCCCATATGTAAATAATTAGTGCTCCGGGGAGGTGGTGGTCCCCGGGGCAGTGTGAGGGGGAAGAGGTCCCCCCACACTCCTCTAATTTGATTGGAGCCCCGGGAGGTGGTGGTCTCTGACGCTTGGGGGGCCACGAGGCCCCCACCCCTATTAAATCAAAGCTCCAAGGAGGTGGCAGTCCCCGGGGAAGCATGGGGGGGCAGGAGTCCCCCATAAATTTTTTCTAAAAAGGTCCGAGTAGGTGGTGGTGCCCAGGGCTGCGGGGGGCGCGTGCCCCCACAAATTATGAGCAAAACCCGGGAACTGGACGTCCCTGGGGCTGAGGGCCGGGCCCCCACACCATAATTATAAATTGCCCCGGGACCTGGCCCACCTGGGGGCTTATAGAAAACAAAATGTGGGACCCTGCACTTCATTTTTTTTCTGCCAAGATTCGCGCACCCAGCACAAATTCTGCTTATTTTGTTAGTTTTTTTAATGCTTTTTTGGGCCTGGGTGTCCTTGTGGGACCCTGTGATCGGGCCTAGGGGGTCAGGGTGTTTCTACCCGCCCCCTTTTCTTGTTTTTCAACTTTTTTCTACTACTGTCTTGTGACTCGGGTACAAAGTCACAAGATGGCTGCCAACACTTCCTGGTTTGGAGTGTTGGCAGCCAATCAAAATGAAACTCGTGCTCGGGAAGATTTGCGAATCCTCCTCGAAGATCATATATCGATATTTTTAGTTTTTTTATTTCTCAGGAACTGCTGAACAGATTTACACCATTTAAAAAAAAGAGTGCTTTCTGAACCAAGAGCTACCTCTTTGCCAAATTTGGTGTTATTCCGTTCAGCAGTTTGGGCTGTAGCCTGTTCCAAAATTCCTATGGACATTAACATGGGGAAAACGCCTTTTGGGACCCCTCTTTTGCCTCGGCTCCCGCTTGACGAATCACCCCCAAACTTTCAAGACAGGAGCTGACCTGAGCTGGTCGCGAAGATTAGTCAAACGGCGCCAAATATATTGGCAAAAGAAAAAATGTTTTTTTAATAGAAACTGGGTCCTAACCATAACTACCAGCTGGCGACCATATATTTGAATGAAGCCTATTTAGCTTTAAAGAAATTGGAATGCATTTAAAAAGAAACTTTTGAGTTTAATTTTTTAAGAGCAGGGAGTGCTACATGGTACCAGTCCCTGCTCTTAAAAGATATTTTTGAAACATTCTCAAATTGCAAGGGGTCCCAAGGGGGCCCCTTCCTATTTGTGCATGGATTACCACCACTTTTAAAATGGTGGTAAAGTATTACTGCTTGTGACCGGAATTTGGTTGCAAAACTTTTATACATACCATACCGATTTAGTATTTGGAAGGGACATGCCCCTTTCAAATACCGAATCACATAATTAAATTGCCATTTGGTATCAGGCTACTGAATCACATTTTGTACATCTGAAAAAGCATTTTTCCAATCACAAACTGCCCAATTCAGCTAATTGTGTTGTTTGCGACAGGAAAAATGCTTTGTATATCTTGCCCGTGGTTCTGTTATAAACTCAGGATAAATATTATAATAAAAACACTGGTTCTGGGCTGTGTGAATATGTGTATATGTATCATTTAAACATCATGGCATGGAAGCCTAGTGAAAGAATAACACATACATATAACTGGGCTCCCTTTCCCTTCTACCTTTCTTAGCAGAACATTGTGTTTGGGACTTGGCCTCAATACCCCACATGTTTGTCCCAGCAGCACTTAGTCAAGACCTCGTGTCATGGGTTCCAAACTGGGGCGCACCTGTTCTAAACTTGAGGTTTGTTTCTTCTTTTTTCCAGGCTGTCATTGAAGGCCAAACAGACCATGCATATCCACCTTGACTTCATCCCATACAAGAAGGGCGACAGACAGCTGCAGATCTACATCAAGTGTAACACGTTTTTGAACATGAAAGGGTTCCAGACCATCAGTGTGGCAGGGGCTTCATAACTGCATCAAGCTGAAGCTCAAGCGTGAATTCCAAGACACATTTATAGTGTAATAATCAGTGTGATGAAGCCCACTGTTCAGGAAACTCACTCAAGGCGAAATTAAGCATTGATTTAGAATAATGATAAATGCTCTATCTATTGATTACATATATTCTTATCATATCTAAATCAAATCTGCAGTCAGAAATAAATTGTGGCTGTGAACTGTTGATGAAGTATAAACATCCTTATTCGTTAATATAATCTTATGTTTTGATTCATAACTGTCAAATAAACTAAGAAATAGAATGGTCTTCTGTCTATGTACAGTAATACGGATAGATGCAGACTGTTTAGTCTGGAGAAAAAAGATGTGGAAGCAGTGAAGTGCACAGTGGTTTCACTGCTGCAAACAGTTATGAAAATGTCATGGTTCAGGGGCTGAGTAAGACGATTCGAGTACTTCTGGCTTTTGTGTACTTAAATTCTTTTTTGTTGTGCTGTGCTGTGACAAGATTGCATTGATGATTTATTGATTGCCTATATCACTTTATAACTTGTTGATTTCATCATAGTATTTATGACTGCCAAATAGGTGCACAGATTATTTACATTCATTACACATTTGTTGTAATATGTACCAGCACTACAGTTTAATTCTATATCTTGTGCTGCTAACACAAAGGAATAAGAGCATTAAGAATTTTGGCAGAAACAATATCTGCTGCATTCTACAATGTTTAAGGCAATATACTACTCATGCCAGGCTCCACTTCTGTCCCGTTCTTAGCCTCACTGCTGTAATGCGTGCTTTCATTGTATATGAACAACAGGCCCATGTCAATGTCTGTTAGGTCCTGCAAGGGCCGAGCCGTAGCTGTGGTGTAATCGGGAGGAGTGCTGGGATTTGCAGACCTGGAGATTTCTTGTCTAGGAGCACCTGACCATCGAGTATCACCTAGAGTGGAGCCCGTCCAGTGGGATAACATGTGGGGTGACACGTAATAAAGCCCATATTCTTAACCTGAATGAGGATATGTCAACAGTGGGACTCTTTTACAGTATCAAATTCTCATATCTCCATGACAGCCATCAAATTCTGAAACGCGAGTTTAGTGAGCGCCGAAAATACAAAGCTCCATGGCCAGCTAGATTTAAAAGCCCTGCCCCCTAGGAACCCTATACTATAATACAAAACAACCATATAAGGAATTGTCCATGTGGCTGCATTGAATATGTCCTTCTATGTGAAGAACTTATTGTGTACTGTTCTAGGAACATCTATCCCAGCTACCTTGATGATGATCAAATAAACCCACTGGTTAGCATTAGAAACAAAAGATTTCAAACATGAACCAGTTGGAACAAAATGAATAAATGGAACCTTTTTGGAGCAAAAAGCATCTTGCATCAGTAAGGAGTTTGAAAGGATTCTCTACACATCTAGTCAACAAAATATTTGCTCCTGATAATCGATGATTAGGAATCAATATTGGCTGAACAATGTCCTTGATTCTGGAGCAGAGAGGATGGAATCTTGGCAGTAAAGTATAGTAAAGTATAGTAGCTAGACCACACCTCCCTAGAAATCTCTAATCGACGGCGCTAATGCTGAATTTGAGAAGAAGACCCCCAACATTACGTCAAAAGGGCCATGGGAGATGCTGCTGTTCAAAAATTTCTGTTTGTCACAAAATGAACGTGATGTTCTGTTATTCTTAGTAGTGAAAGGCAGCATTCCTATGCAGTACAATGTCAAAACATTTTTAAATATTTCAACAAGAATTGAGTAGCGTAGGTTGTAGAGATCCCACCCTCATAGAGATATTTGATACATAAAATGAGTATGTCAAAACTTTTCTTAGAGTTCTGGGCAAATTGGTTACTATTGGCCTATATCCACAATGCTTATTGTAGTTGATTACTAGGTGTCCATAAATATAAGTAGTATTGCACTGAAAAGTTTAGTCGAGACTCCCTTTGTATGTTTTACACTCCTTCAGTAGCTTGATTAAACACTCGTGTCTTACCTTAGGTAGTATTGGGTTTGTTTAAATGTAGAATAAACCACTAAGCATTTTATTTTGCAAGGAATAAATCCTTGTTTATAAACAGGAAAATGGGGAAGATAATAGGGAGACCAAAACAAACATGAAAAGTCCTAGCACCTCAAAATGCCGAGATAGAAGACCAAAGATGGTTGCGTACCTACCCACAACTAACCCTTCCATTTGTTCATATGTTCACTCAATATAAATCTATGGCACATGCATCACCAAGACTAAGCAGCCTTCAAATCACCTTAGATCCTTCCGGTGCTACCTGTGCTTCAGAAAGTGTAATGTCAATCAGTGAGTCAAAATGACAAACTGGGAATGATGCAAAGATGTATTAGGACATTCTGGGCCTTTCCCCTCATCAGAGTTTCCAGGAAGGAAAGTACTAGGGTAGTTAAGTGGATATTGCCAAAGGAGTGGCACCCATCCAATATACCAACCCAAATGGACTACAGCTTGGGAGATAGTAGTGCGCGCTAACCAATATGGCTGCTGCACTGTAATCTCTGATGTGGGGCAGGATTTGTGGGGTTCTTTGTGACCGGCAGGTGGCAGATAACACAGAGGAAATGCAGGGAGGTTTCGCTGCATTTCCTTAATGAGAGCAGTAGAATTTTCCTTCTATCACGCTCCATCGGCTTTCCTCCCCTCCGACAGCAGTTTCCTCTAGTGAAGGGGGCAGTCTAGTGCATAGAGTTTTATTGGCTTAACCCGCCTCCTTTCGACTTTGGCTCTATTTTAAGGGGTTTAATCCCTGTTTTTTAAAGTGATCCTTCTGTTGTGTAATGAACTTGGTTGCAGGCTGCTTAACATGGGGGCAACTATACAAGCCTACAAGTTTTACCCTCAGAGACTTGCGTCATAACACTTTACATCTTAACTCTTTTGAGGCCTTCTGTTAAATAACTGTTCATAATGCATATGGTAAAACAATCTATTTATAACCAATACTGCAAATACAACATTTAATGTATTCTATCCTTCTTGTATACTGCAGCTCATATTCTATATTGGGCTGCCTCTGCCTGACACTACCTCTGGGCTTTGCCTTTTCTCATCATCAATTATTAAGTTAAATTTTACTACCATTAACTCTACAAGTGTCACTATGGAGATGAAGCTAATAATGCCAACTCATTAATACAAATGGAAACAAACTACTTCCTCTACACCTAACAAATCCAAAGTGGTGGAATTTCAAGAAAAATCACTTACTAGAATTTGGGAAGAAATTCAAACTATACATCATTCTAAATGCTAACTCTATCTGTTCAGACATAGAGCATATTCAAAGGGACATTGCTTCTCTTTCAATGAATGCATGAGATAATGAGATCAAAATACGGGTTAACGTCAAGGCAATCTCAGCTATGAACCCTCCAGTTCACCAGATATCTCAAACACAAACCACCCTCCTAGATCTGAAGAACAGAAACCCACAATATAATCTACAACTTTTTAATGTTGCAGGAAGTATTGGAGGACAGAACTGTCGACCATACTTGGATTCCACATTACCTAAACTACTTAATATTACATTTCCAGAAAATTCTAAATTGATAAAGCTCTCGGCATCCCCTCTCTCCGCAAGCTACATCAATTCAAGCCCAGGCGAATTTTATAAAAAACATTAAGAAATCACCATCTTTTCCTTATCAGAAAGGCAGCATGAGATATTCCAACTCTACTCATAGAAGGGAACAGAATATTTATCCACCAGGATTTTGCAAAGGAGACAGTGAAGCTTTATCATCAATTTCTGAATCTAAGACCCAGACTAAAAGATGGAGTGTGTAAATATGGCCTTTTTGATCAGTTAGCGATGCGTATTTGGAAAAACAACATAGCTAAGTCTTTTTAACTCTCCAACGGAACTGATAACATATCTAGAGCAACACAATCCTGTTATGCTAGACTCATAACCCACAAGTTTTGCGGGTTAATATCAGTTTCCCACAGTATAATATATATGGGATATACAATAGCAGGTACATGCAGTGTGTTCTATCTTGCTACGCACCTTCATTTTTACTTCCCCATTTAATATGTGGTCCTAGTTTCTGACCTTTTTATGTTTTGTTTGTCTTGTTTGTCAGGTTTTTTATGTGCTACTTTCTTTTTCTTGCCCTATGTTTCCCATCTTTTCCTTACCATTCTATATATTTTTTTGTCAACAACTGAACCTACATTTTGTCTTTCTTAATGTGAAAGGTCTACCACATCCAGTCAAGCGGCATAAAATGACGGAATACCTAAAACAAATCAGTGCTGATATTTGTTTTCTAAAGGATGGACACATTACATTGTTTTGTCTTGGCTATGGGTTGCACACATGGGGTTGCTATCTTTTTCTCACACCAATCTCATGCACAATTGTTGAATCACCATCGTGATTCAGATGGTAGATTTGTATATGGCCAAGTCAAACTTGATCATCATATTCTCAATTTATTTAACATCATTGCTCCAACACTCGATGACCCTTTCTTGTGGAAAAATATTACCACAGAAATTATCAAAACTGATGATGCTCCTCTGATTATGGGGGGAGACTTTAACTTGATTCGAGACCCACTCTTAGGCTGTTCATCTACTGTCAATTTGGCCTAATAAATCTTTTCACATATTGAATTTTTTTTTCTACCTCTAAATTGATTGATTTTTGGAGATTAGTCCATCCTCCTGCTTGGAAATGTAGCTTTCCTTCAAACACACATTCCATTTTTTCTAGGATTTACTATCTACTTACTTCTAGACACTTAAGGTGTATGATCACTAATTCTGCCATTAAACCTATTTCAAATCCTGACCATGCCCTAATCTCTTTTACTCTAAACTTACATGAGTCATTTTTGCCTGAAAACGATGGAGAATTAATTCTGCCATAGCTCTGAATCTCATTAATATATTTTGTATACAATAAATCCAACAACACCTCTCAATTATTTATTGGAATGCTTTTGACCCATATATACGAGGTGTCACAATATCCATTATGGCTCATGAAAATAAAATATTATATGCACTCCTATCTAATATAGTGAAGCATTTTAGCTGAGGTAAAAAGACAAATTTATCCCGTCACGAGAAAATATGAGATAGGTTAGAAATAGAATGACTAATAATTAGTACCGAAAGAATATTAATTTAACTTATGCTGTAGCTTAGGATATATCTTTAAGTCTGAGAAATGTTTATGAAACACAATTACGGGATGATGTCATCAGTGAAATCATTTGAGATGTCATCAGGGATGTCATCAATAATGTCACTGATTGGTCAAAAGTATTGTAATATGCAAGGTCATAAGCAGTGCATTGTGGGGGTGTAAGTTATAGTTAACTTAGGTAACTATAACTGCTGAATGTGTATGTTTTTGTAGGAGTGAAATCTGAACATACCTGTAACGCCCCCGTAACCTTTGTTTTTTCAGAGATGTTATATATATATATATATATATACATATATACATATATATGCATAAAACACGTATACATATATACACACACACATATATATATATATATATATATATATATATATAGCAAACATCCCTTGAAGAAGAACGCGGAGGCCAAAGGGGATTACAGGTCAGACAGCTTGTTTATTTCTTCATTTCAGCAATGGCGGCGAATGCATTTCGGCATCAGTAGCCTTCCTCAGCGCCCAACACTGCAGCATGTCCTATTCACAAATGTTCCTTCCTGCTCAAATAATGGTTCCAGCATCTGGCACTCCTCCCCCTAATGTGGTCGACACATCCTGTATGAGTCCGTTTAGATGCTGGACTTCAACTCCCAGAAGGCACTGTACCGGCACGACTGGGTTGATGGCGTGGGGGAGTGAGGTAGACTGTGGGTCCCACTGGCTGACAGGTAGGTGGTGATAGGTTCAATGCCCCGGAATGAGGAAAGTCAACGGCCGTAGTCCTGGGTCCCCTTGTAACCGCTACATCCAGCGCAACACAAATCAGCTGCTGAGTCAGGGCAGTCAATGCGGACTATTCGCCCCCACCGAAGTGAAATACCTCGTTTTCCCCAACAATAATCTGTGTCCTCTGGCGGTCATCGGAAAATATCGATCACTCGATAGTCTTGAAGCTGCAAGCAGCTGATTGCCAGTTGAATCTCCGAGACTCTTGGTGCAGCGGGGCCATCCGTACTGTGTCTCTGGCAGGCACAGAAAATATAAAGCAAACATTCCTCGAAGAAGAACGCGGAGGCCAAAGGGGATTACAGGTCAGACAGCTCGTTTATTTCTTCATTTCAGCAATGGCGGTGAATGCATTTCAACCTCAAAGAAAGGGAGGTTCCCCTGTCATATATGCCAGGGAGGGGAATATTCAGTCACAGAAAATTGGAAGTCCCTGTTATGGTTGTAGCAGACTAGGATCGCTGAAAGAAAGCTAGGGGGGGGGGGGGGGGGGTTTCTTAGGTTTTTGTCTTTTTGTCAACTAGTAGGGATTTTACAAGGCAAACTTATAGCTAAATACAACCAAGTTAATAAAGTACACAAGAGTAAATGGCACTGCTACATAGAATTATAAAAGTATGCAAAATTTATTTTTAGCCTCCCAACTGGGTCACATTCTAAAACATAATACAAAACATTTAAAATACCACCTAAAGTGGTAACACAATAAAAATACAGACAAAGTATAAAAGGTCGACGCGGCGTTTCGGTGCTAATCAATCTTGACACCTTCATCAGGACATTAAGGACATTTGACTCCGTATCTACAAATGAATAACAGTGTTTTATCATCATTGTGTACTATATTTTTTCATTTTATCCATGCCCTGCATTTTTAAGACTATTATCTAGACAATCCACATTATGCTAATCCCATTCTTCTACCTAACCCCGGTAGTAGACTTGTTTATGTTATCTATTTGACCCCAGGATATTACTGCTGGATACCAAGTTCCATTAAGTTAGTTCTCGAAGATATGACCGAATGTACCTGTATCTTGGGTTGAGAGAGCTTTTCAATTGCTATCCAACTTGATGTGAACTTTTCGAATAGTTATCACCGTTGTTTTTATAAAAAAGAGAGTCTGTAAAGGATACAGAAACAGAGGTGCCCCTTTATTTCTTACTAGTGCCAGGACTACCATAAGTATTGTACCAAAGGCTAATTTCTTTACCTTGACGATAGAACTCAATCTTATCTATCTGCACGGAGGAACCACCGCTGACAATAGAAATGGGTCCTTTTCAGACAGCTTTAATATTTCGAAAAAGTCTTTCTTCGTGACCTAAGTGTAGAAAGATCACGTGTAATCAATCTCATGTGCGTTATGTGTTCCTTCCTGCTCAAATAATGGTTCCAGCATCTGGCACTCCTCCCCCTAATATATATATATATATGTATACCACAAACTGCTCCAAGGAATGAACCCCAGATGCTGCAGGTTGGGTCAGTGTTACGGGAAAGGAACACCCCATACAATCTAAACACCACCTCCCTTTTCTAAAGAGAGGCACACCGATACCTACTGAACGCCGTTTCAAGTACTTAAATTCACATGGCAATCTGCACACATGTAAAAGAAAACTCAATGTGTATCTACTCTTCCAGACGCTTGATCACGGGTCAACGTCTCTGCCTTTCGATTGGCCATGTTATCTAGCACAGCAGTTCAATCATCTTCCCGAATACCCAATTACAAACAGGAGTGTCAATTTCAAAAGGGACTATTTACAACAAGGGGTGGTGATGGACAGAGTCTCTGAATTAAGCAGAGTACTCTCACCGAGTCAAGAGATCAGGGCTAGATCCAACACCGTTTTTTAGCTCATTGCACCATCCCAGTTTCAGAACCTGGCTGTATGCAAATTAGTCTGTCCCTGGCCCAGTGCATCATGGGAACAGGGCAGACCAGACTACAAAAGCCAATTCTTACACTGGGAAGGAAACAAGCTTCCGGGGACCGGTTTCTGCCATTTCAGGCGTCTTCGGCCCGGCTTGCTTGAATCCTGATGGATCTAGCCCAGATCTCTTGACTGGGTGAGAGTATTCTGCTTAATTCAGAGACTCTGTCCCTCACCACCCCTTGTTGTAAATATTTTTGTCCACCCTAAGCGTGGAAGGGTATACTCAGACATGAGTCCCTTGCTCATTGCACCATCAGGATTCAAGCAAGCCGGGCCGAAGACGGCTGTAATGCCAGAAACCGGTCCCCGGAAGCTTGTTTCCTTCCCAGTGTAAGAATTGGCTTTTGTAGTCTGGTCTGCCCTGTTCCCATGATGCACTGGGCCAGGGACAGACTAATTTGCATACAGCCAGGTTCTGAAACTGGGATGGTGCAATGAGCTAAAAAACGGTGTTGGATCTAGCCCAGATCTCTTGACTGGGTGAGAGTATTCTGCTTAATTCAGAGACTCTGTCCCTCACCACCCCTTGTTGTAAATATTTTTGTCCACCCTAAGCGTGGAAGGGTATACTCAGACATGAGTCCCTTGCTCATTGCACCATCAGGATTCAAGCAAGCCGGGCCGAAGACGGCTGTAATGCCAGAAACCGGTCCCCGGAAGCTTGTTTCCTTCCCAGTGTAAGAATTGGCTTTTGTAGTCTGGTCTGCCCTGTTCCCATGATGCACTGGGCCAGGGACAGACTAATTTGCATACAGCCAGGTTCTGAAACTGGGATGGTGCAATGAGCTAAAAAACGGTGTTGGATCTAGCCCAGATCTCTTGACTGGGTGAGAGTATTCTGCTTAATTCAGAGACTCTGTCCCTCACCACCCCTTGTTGTAAATAATTTCAAAAGGGACAGCAGTATGATTATACTTTTTAAATTCAATGTCAAAAAAGCGCTGCAATCCTGTACTTAAATAAATACTGATTGTTGTGCAATTTTTCGTTGTTAAACTTGTGTATTCTTGCCTTTTTGTTTCCACTTAGCATTTGCCACTCTTTCAGCCAGCCAGCAGAAAACATCTATCCTGCTTTCTGTGCCAGCACACCTTTCGATTTTCTTTTAGAGTTATTTCTGTTCTTTATCCTTTAGGAGGCTAGGCGGGACAGGCTCACAGACTTCCATACACCACAAATTGGTCCACTCAATGAGCCCCTGGCCCTGCAGGGTGGATAAGTGTTATGGGAAATGAGCCCCCATACATAAATCCAAATACCACCCCCATTATGCTGGCAAGGGGAAAGGGGGCAGGGTAGGAATACCCTGACCACCTTGCCCTGTTCATGGGGAACCCCTGGGACCCTGCCATGGCAAAAAGCACTTTTAGAAAAGAATTTGCCCCAACATTGTGACAGGGTAATGAATCGGTAGCAAACAAACAAACAAAAAAAAACAAGTGCGGGCTCCTGCACTTGTTTTAAATGGAGCCCCTGGTTGCACCAGATCCCAGGGGCCTATTTTTTTCAATAAGTGAAGGAGGGTGCACAAAGCCACCCTCCACATGGCCAAACATGGCCGCTGGGATCACCACGTCTCCGGGACTGGCCAAGTCTTTATTTAAATGGAGGAGGGCTGCACGGCCCTCCAACTGTGGCTTTAAGAACCCTTACGACCACCACCTCCGCGGGGCTTATTAAAATGGAGGAGGGTCTTGCCGAAGGAGGCATGGAGCTGGCTGGGACTCCCCCGTGGTTTCCAACAGTGGTCACTGGGTGACCTGGGTAGGACTCAAGGACACCCAGAAAGTCGTGTCAGGCCCTGAGAGATGGGGTCCCTGGGGCCAAAATCAGCCTGGGGAATTGGGCCTCCCTCCTGCATTGAATTATGTCCAGGCCCCGGGGAATAGGGTCTCCGGGGCCAGAATCTGCCCTTTGTGGGGCCGAGCAGCCCCCTCCCCCATTAATTGTGGCTGGGTCCATGGGAATGGGATCCACAGGGCTGGTCTGACCCTGATGCTCATTTTTACAGAAATTATACCTCAGCAGGATGCACGTACAAATATTAACATAGCAGGGGCCACAGCTAAAGATCCACTTCAATAAAGGACAGCTTATGCTAAATCCTGGGCTTGGCAAAGGCAAAGTAAGTGTGTTTTCTCTGCAATTCCATATTGAAGACCATCTGAAATGCTTCCTAGAGGTAAATGCCTCGTTGATCGATTGGAGCCCAATCTGTAGTGACCATGGTGAATGGGTCCTTTCTTGTCCATTTGTGGTGAGAGCAGAGTCCATTGTTCTCCCTTTAAATTGTCATGAGTATTCAAATGTACAAATCACTTGGAAGCTTCGCCATTTGGCACCGCCCTACTTAGTAGTATGCAAATGTCTTCCTGCCTTTTACCAGGATGATGGAAAATTAACAAGTGCCCCACAGCATGTTCCCGTCGATTTTGGTAAGGTGTTGTTGATGCGGAGGAATATGAGGACATAAAATAGAAGCACTTTTACCTCGTCATAGTCTCGTTTTCTTCTCCATAGGAGGATTTATGTTATCGCATATTTCTGGATAAAGACGCAACAGGAGCAATCACATTCCCAAATCGTAAACAAGGTCACTGGTGATATTTCCTCTTGCTCCATTACACAGCTGTAGTGTATAATATGTACTGGACATTTTCCCAAGGAGGAGGCACTTAGTAATTAACCAGTAGAAAGTACTCTGCTTGGGTGGATATTTTGTCAAAACTGTGAACTCTTGTTGGAAAAATGGGCCAGTGCAGTTCCGTTGTGGCCCAGTCACTCACACAGCTACTAGCACACCCATACACACCCTTAGACACCAACTGACACTCTCAAGCACTTGCACACCGATTGACAGACTCACTCAGATACTCAGAACACCCACTCACAGGCCCACTCAGGCACTCACACACCCACTCACACACCAACTCACAGACCTACTCAAGCACTCTCACACTCACTCATAGATCCACTCATGCACCCACTCACAGATGCACTCAGACACTCTCACACCCATTCACAAACCCACACAAGCACTCATGCACCCACTCACAGAACCACTTAGACACTCTCACAGCCACTGACAGATCCATTCAGACACTCACACACCCACTCACAGACCCACTGAGAGACTCACACATCCACTCACAGACCCATTCACACACTGATGCACTCACTCACAGACTAACTCCCACACTCATGAAGGCACTCGCAAACCCACTTAGACACTCAGACACCCAAACAGTTATGAAAATGTCAAGGTACAGGGGCTGAGTAAGAAGGTTGGAATGATTCCGGCTTTTGTGTACCTAAATTCTTTTTAGCTGTGCTGTGCTGTGACAAGATCACATTGATAATTTATGGGTTGCATATATCACTTTATACCTTGTTGATTTCAAGATAGGATTTATGACTGTCAAATAGTTGCACAGATTATTTACATTCATTAAACATTTGTTGTAATATGTACCAGCACCACATTTTAATTCTATATTGTGTGCCGCTAACACAAAGTGATAAGAGCATTAGGAATTTTGGCAGAAACAATATATGCTACATTCTGCAATGTAAAGGCCATATACTACTCATTACCACTAGAAGTATCCTACCATACAAGTTGCTTAGGATAGGAAAGGAGAAAGGCCTGTCTGGGTTCGCCACTCAATATTGGGAAAGGAAGCAATTCCTTATGTTCATGTAACTCTCACATACTCTAGTAGTGTCGTTCTTCATCATCATGCTCACCCTGACTCCTAAAGGTCAGGGTGGGCTCAATCGTATTTCAGGGAGCTCGTACAAAAATAAGCCCAGGGGGTATAAAGATTAAAACTCCTCCTATGAGTCCAGGTATCCCTTTATTATGGAACTGTAGGGGAAATTAAAATATTAAAAAATCAATACGGGTCGTCAGGAGATTAATGGTCCTAGGACCCTGGTGCCAACTTGTTTCAGTCCATACACAAATTGGCCCAAAAGGGTCCCGGACTTTCTTCAGGGTAAAAAAGTGTAATCCTCCCCAGTTATAGTATCATAGGAATGACCTATTTATTTATTAATATTTCTAGGAAGCAGATAGCTGCTCCTCATTCACAACGGAAAACAGATACCTTGTCTTGTTCCCTCCTTGAGTTATGGTCACTCCATCTGAAATGAAAGTATCACAGAAAAAACCCTTTGTTTGCATGTAAAACGATCCATTCATGATAAGCTCTACGTCCCCATACTCATCCTTCAAGAGGGACGTGTGGGAGCTGTCAATGTTCATACCTATTTGATATGTTTTCCAGACTCATGACACTTCCTTGAGTCCAATTTTTGTTGTGCAAAGTGGGATACCTGGACCTGTAGGCAGAGTTTTAATCTTTATACCCCCTGGCCTTATTCTAGTAAGAGCTCCCTGAAATATGGTTGAGACCACCCTGACCTTTAGGAGTCAGGGTGAACCTGATGATAAAGCATGACACTACTAGACTGTGTGAGGGTTACATGAACAAAAGGAATTGCTTCCTTCCCCATGATTGAGTGGCAATCCCAGACAGGCATTTCTCATCTATCCTAAGCCACTTGTATGGTAGGATACTTATAGTGGTAATTAGTTTATCTGAGGAGGTTGTATCTCCACGTGGAACCCCTCTCTTTCCCTTTGTGGCTCTGGAGAGGTTTCCTCTCTGTGCAGCTACTGTGTTGACATATACTACTCATGCCAGGCTCCTCTTCTGTCCCTTTCTTAACCTCACTGGGATAATGAATGCTTTAATTGTATATGAACAACAGACACAGCACCATATGTTAATGTCTGTTAGGTCTTGCAAGGGCTGAGCCGTAGCTCGGGTGCAATCAGGAGGGGATCTGGGATTTGCAGAACTGCAAACTTCTTGTCCAGGAACACCTGATTATCGAGTATCACTTGGAGTTGATCCCGTCCAGTGGGATGACATGTAATGAAGCCCATATTATTAACATGAATGAGGATATGTCAACAGTGAGAATCTTTTACAGAATCAGATTCACATATCTCCATGACCACCATCAAATGCTGAAAAATTTGTTTAGTGAGCCCTAAAAATACAAAGCTCCTTGACCAGCTAAATTTAAAATCCCTGCCCCCAAGGAACCCTATACTATAATGCAAAACAAACATATAAGGAATTGTCAATTTGGCTGCAATGAATATTTCCTTCTATGGAAATAACCTATTGTGTACTGTTCTGAGACTCTCTAAGCCAGATACCTTGCTAATGATCAGTTTGCAGTTGCCCAGCTTTAATAGCTGAATGCAGAAGCCTGTTGAGGCAGGATTTTAATAGTCAAACTACACAAACAGGTCAACAAGCAATTATAGCCTGCTTGCAGGGAGAATTTTTACAATTTATTGGCAGATTCTTGATGCTCGTAGATATAGCAGAGAGGATATTGCCTAATAGTGCCTAGTAAAGAGATCGTATAGGTTTTACTCTGATGAATCTTATTTTAATCATGTCGGTTTTTAGAAAATGGTTCAATAATAAATATGTATGAAATGTATGAAATTTGTATAAAGGTGTTTTTATTGTAAGTTTTTATTAACTGAACAATACTTTTTTTCACTTTCATTTGTCCTGTTTTGAAGGTAGGATGTGATCCAGTAAAGGGCAGTTCCCACTATGCTGACTTTATAGAGTCTTTCGGGCACATGCATCATTGTCAATTGCATTCGCAAACGGTGCGAATCGCAATTTTCGGCCGTTCGCGAATGCATTTGACAAAATTGGGATGCATCATGTTTTTCGCAATTTTAGAAATTGCAATCATGTTGCGATTTCTAAAATTGCGATTGCATTTAAGAAATCGCATTTTGCGATTTCTTAAATGCAATGCATGAACATTTTAAATTTGCGAATTCGCAAATAGGGAGAGGTAAATTACCATGAAGTTGACCTTCATGGTAATTTGCGAAAACTTTCAAAAATGCACAAAAGTGCATTTCTGAAAGTTTCATTTTACACACGCACATGCCCTTGGGGCATGTGTGTGTGAAAAATGCACTTAACGTTATATTTCAGGGGTGCAGGGGGGGTCCTTTGGACCCCCCTGCACCCTTGAAATTGCATTCTCAATTTGCGATTCGCAAATTGCGAATCGCAAATTGAGAATGACTTCCCATTCATTCCTATGGGCCTCTAGGCCTATAGGAATCAATGGAAAGGGATTCCTTAATTGCGATTCGCAAATTGTGAATCGTAATTAAGGAATTTTAAGAAATCGCAAATTAAATTGCGAGTTCTTGATGCATAGCCTTTTGCGATTTCTTAATTGCGATTCCTTAATTTTCGCAATTAAGAAATCGCAAACGGCAACAATGATGCATGTGGCCTCTAGTACCAGAGTGTCATTGTCACCTGTTTCAAAAGCAGCTGAGAGGTTTATGAGAAGTAGTGCAGCAAACCCCTTCTGGTCAACTGTGTTCTTAAGGTCATCCCAGATGGCAAGGAGGGCAGATTCCATGCCTATTCCTGGGCGGAATCTGGTTTGGAAGTCTGAATCTGGAAGAATGCTGCTGTTTCTGTAAATTTGTCAAGCAAAGGTCCACTTGTAATTGGTCTGTAGTTGTCAGGTTAAGTGGGTCCAAGTTTGTTTTCTTTAGTAAAGGGGATATGTATGACTTGTTTAGATCTTCTGAAAATATTCCTGTAGTTAATACATTATTTATGATTCTTCTTACTGATGTGGCAGTAGAGTTAGTTAGAAGATTTTTCTTGAAAGTTTATAGTGGACTTCTATAGTGGACCTGGGTCAGAATGGCTGCCGTCAGGCCTGCTTTCTTTGACCAGATCCATAAACTCATTGTGTGATATTTGTTGGAAGGAATGCAGAGGCTGGATTAGCCTACCCTTGGAGTGTTTTTTGAAGAAGAGTCAGTGCTAGTGCCTTTCCCATGTTTTAAATAGGAGTCCACTGTGTCTGCTTTCGTTGTGCAATGACTTGCCAGTTTGTCTGTGAGTTCTTAAGTAATGGGATGAGTTCCTTCTAGACAATTTGGTTTACGAAATTCGGTGAGAATTTGAAAGAACTCTTTCTTTGCACATTTAGCATTTTGAATTCTGTCTTAATGGTATCTTTTTTTAGCTTCTTTGATGGTTGACTTGCATAATCTGTTAAATTTCTGTAGGTGAAATTTGTCTTGATTTGCTTTTGTTTTGAGCCAGGTGTGTTGCAGCTTTCTAATTTGCTGCTTTATCTCTGTATTTCTCCAAAGTTCCTGTTTTCTTTGGTCCTATTTTGTTGTTCTTACTGGTATTAGGATATCAAAACTTTCTTGTACCCACTCGTATAGGTTTTGAACAGAATCTATAGTGCTTAGATCTGTATTGGATGTTAGTTGTGTTTCTAGGGGGTCGATTCCGATCCGGTAAAATCCCCGTCCGTACGAATCGTATCCGGAGCCGTTTCCGTACGACTCGTACGGACGCCGTACGACCGGACGATTCCGATCCCGATCGGCCGACCCGGATGCGATTCGTACGGTACACGTCGATTCGTACGGAAAAGTGCACGATCACCTACACACCGTACGGCGCGTACCCCCCATGATCGCAGGGGTACGCGCCGTACCCCTGTGATCATGCGGGGTACGTGCCGTACACCCAGCGTACATGGGGTACGTGCCGTACACCCACCGTACATGGGGTACGGTGCGTACCCCATGTACGCTGGGTGTACGGCACGTACCCCGCATGATCACAGGGGTACGGCGCATACCCCTGCGATCATGGGGAGTACGTGCCGTACCCGGGGGGGCGTTCCGTACCTGTTTTGGCACGAACTCTGCGTTTACGACTGTTTTCGGCTCCCGTAGGAAAAGGGTCGTACGGCGCGTACCCGACACGAATCGTACTTGCTGGGTCGTAAAAACCAGCCGCGAACCGTAGTGATGTCGCGTACAACCGGTTCCGAGTGAAACTCGTACGGAGATTTGAGTCGTACGGAGTCCTGTACGACTCGTACGGAGTTTGGCACCTGGTACGGATCGTACTTCGTCGTACGTACGGGACGTCTACGGGTACGATTCGTATGGGGGAAAAAACTCTCCGTACGACGATTCGGAGCGCATTTTACCGGATCGGAATCGACCTATAAGTGTTCGAAATTGAGTTTGCTTAACGGTTGATAGATAGATGCATGTAAGTTGGTATTATTGCTTTGTGTTGCTTTATGTTAGAAAGCAACCAAAGGGTGGTCTCACCATGTGACAGGAGTAATCGTTTGACAGATAATTCATTCTGTATTAGCAAAACTGGCATCTAGAGTGTGTCCAGTGATGTGTGTAGGTTTTTGCACAATCTGATGTAGGTGCAGTGCGTCTAGGCCAGAGATGCTGGGAATATTGCATTGTTACGTGGAGGTCTGCAAAGGAGTAGGAAGTTACAGAAGGAGGATGGTGAAGGGTTGCATCTGGTGAAAGGACGTCACAACCTTGTATGGAGGCGTAGTCAGCTTTAGTGATATTTAATGTTTGATTGAATACAACAGCCATGCCACCTCCTCTTTTCCCTATAAGATTTTGTGTGATAGCTTGCCAGCCTACATGGTGGCTTCATGCAACATTGGAACAATGTCAAATCCCAACCATGATTCAGTTATAAAGAGTAAGTCAGGTTGAGAGTCAGTGAGAAGGCCTTAGATGTGGTACTTGTTTTTGAAGAGTGATCAAGCATTTATTAGTAGTCAGTTTAGAGAATGTGTTTTGGTGATTGTGTAGATTCGTTTTATAGAAGAGTGAGCAGTATTTTGTGGCTTTGTAGCAGGTGTTTGCTTAGTGTTAGTATTAGCTGTATGAGGATAGCAATAGTGTAGCTTTTCTGTATTGTATTCCTCACCCAGCAGGCTAAGAAGTCATTTTGATGAATCTGCAATGTGTAGGTTGCGGAAATGGTGTTTGAGAGTGAGTTGGTGAGCTGTGCAGTTTTTGTAGAGTAGTTTTGTTGTGCAGTAAATGTAGCGAATCGAAAATATGAAGAGTAGCATGTTGTTAATTTTGTTTTTGTCTGTTTAGGGTGGAAGGTGTATGAATTAGGGGTGGTGTTGCAGCATGTGGGTAATGTTCTAGGGTTCTAAATTGCCCAATGGATGAGAGACAGTTGAAAGAGAGTTGCTGTATATGTGTTGGGGAAGTGAGAAAGCTTGGCAGTTGAGTTGGATGACGGTGTGTATTATTTGTGTAGTCGAGAGGGTAGCAATGGGCGTGTGTTTGTAGTTTGCTATGGAAAGTATTCTGAGGTAGTGTGTGTGTGAGATTTTATTGTGTTGGTGTGTGTGTTATGTTTTGATTTTGAGGAGTAGTGAGAGTAGATGATGATGTAGTTGTTTGGTGAGAAGTATTTATATGTAAAGTAGTATTGGTGTGTGGAAGCTGAAAGATAAAGGGGGTGGTGATGTGTTTGGGAAAAGAGTTCATATGGTGTGTGAGAGGGGATGGACATGAGTTAAGAGTATTTGTGCTAGATATGATTGGTGGAAGAGGTAATATGTGTGTTGGAGTGGATTGTAGGGGTTGTGCTTTTTAGTTTGTGGGGTTTTTGTTGGCTTCTGTAGTTGCTTCAGCTTCCTCCATGGTGCTTCTCAGTAGTTTAGGTTCCTTTTTTGTTTTTTCTGCTTTTATGGTGATTTTTCCTGCTTGACGTGGGAATTGCAAGCCTGGCGCTGCTTATCGCTGATGTTTTTATCGCTGCTGGGCCCATCGCAACTTTTTTCGCATTCGGGTTTCCTTTTTTATTGTCGTCCTGGTCATTTTAACGCAGACATTTGACAATAGTTTCCCACGATAGACGGCATTATGTAAAATTGCGTAAACCTAGGTTGACGATGATTATCGCCCATTATTGAAAAATATCCCCCTGTGTGTGTAGAGTCTGTGAAGTTCAACAGGGATCTAAAGGTCTGTTCACTTGTGTCACAAGGCAGAAGATTTTGTTAAAATTCCAGAAGAATGTGCCACAGATTGAAAAACAAGGTAATTGACTCTGTATACGGTGATGTATTCGTTTGTAGAACAAATGTCAACATGTTCTATTATATTTACCAGGTAATTAGTTTAAACTAACAAAATAAATTCCAAAATGACTTGCGTATACTTTAGAAGCTAAATTAAAGCCATTTAAAGGAACTAGAGGCATTCGATTTTTTAAGTATACATTAATTATTTGAGGGAATAATTTGTGCATTATATTTACACAGTCTCTTGCGGGGGTTATTGGGCTGCCCCCTTGTGATATCCATTGTTAATGAGTTTTTCCAACTAAATTTGGTTACACGTTTTTCCCAAAAGCAGTCTTCGTGAAATATTTCAATACTTTAAAATTTACTTCAACTAATATATTAATCCGCCCGAAAAACAACAACCATTAATCAACTTCTGTGAAGGCAAACATTTGATCGATTCCTACCCTGAAATCTTTGAATATCAACGGGCACTAAGGGTGGTTTAGACTTAACAAAGAAGATCAGAGAGATTACAATTGTAAACCTGATAACACCCATGACTAAGATCAAAGACAGACATGAACAATTAGCTCTCATGTTCATTTACCTTAACAAATATTTATGACATGTAATTTGCAGCTTGGCTCGGGCCATTGTGGAAAAAGTAGGTCAAAACCTGCAAGGAAAATGTGACGAATCGCTCATTGTAGTCGCAATTTCATGTAATTAGCAATAGAAGCAGAAAGGAGACAGTGATAATTTATGTGAGACAGATAGAGGGATAATAATTCATACACTTGCAAACATATATGCTTGTTTTCAAATGATAGGTGTAGCAATTATCTTTGTACCTACAATAAAGATCTGGTCAAAAACTGTAATCAACAGACAAAGCAAAAAAGAATCATCAAGATAGATAAGGATTTAAAATCCCCTGTCATAACACTCAAGAAAATGATCAGAGAGCAATCATGCTAGACGGTGTTAAATATAGGCTTGTCAGCCCAAATGAGAAGCAAATGCCAGCAAAGGCATCTACATTGAGTACCAAATCCACAAACCACTTGAACAGGGAAATCAAATTAGAAACAAGCATTTACAATGCAACGGTTTCGCCTTACAGAAAGTTAGACACGCTTTCAGTTTTAGTAGAGGAGACCCCTTGCCTCCCACTGCAGCTGAAGCATTTCAGCGCTGTGAATTAACCCCCTCCTGGGAGAGTTAGCTCTACTTTTTCAGAGAACTTTTAAGGCATCTGCAAAGTGGACTCTGGCCCAGGGCCCCAGCCTTTCAAAGGGGGTGGGAGTGAAGGGGAGGTGTGGTGTGAAAGAGCTAGCTCTGTTCTACAGATTTTTGCGCTCATCACTTAGATTAATTTTTAAAGACAATCTTGGAAATAGTTTATTTTTTAATTTATTTTTAATGTATATTACAGACATTTTGCAGACAAAATGTGTTATACAAGGAAGCCATAGCTGGATGGATTAGTGAAAGTATGAATGGATGAGTGAAGGGGTGAATGGAATGATGAGGGAAAGGATGGATAGATGAGTGAATGCAATGGGGGGCTGAGCAGAGAGTGCATCAGTGAAGGGACGGTGCAAGGAGAGGCTGAGGAGAGTGCAGCAGTGAAGGGACAGTGCAGGGACAGTGCAGGGAGAGGCTGAGGAGAGAGTGCATCAGTAAAGGGACAGTGCAGGGAGAGGCTGAGCAGAGAGTGCAGCAGTGAAGGGACGGTGCAGGGAGAAGCTGAGGAGAGTGCAGCAGTAAAAGGACGGTGCAGTGGGGGGCTGAGCAGAGAGTGCAGCAGTAAAAGGACGGAGCAGTGGGGGGCTGAGCATAGAGTACAGCAGTGAAGGGATGGTGCAGTGAGAGGCTGAGCAGAGAGTGCGTCAGTGAAGGGATGGTGCAGGGAGAGGCTGAGGAGAGTGCAGCAGTGAAGGGACGATGCAATGGGGGGCTGAGCAGAGAGTGCAGCAGTGAAGGGACGGTGCAGTGGGACTGAGGAGAGAGTGTAGCAGTGAAGGGATAATGCAGTGAGAGGCTGAGGAGAGTGCAGCAGTGAAGGGACGGTGCAGTGGGGAGGAGGAGTGAGTGCAGCAGTGAAGTGACGGTGCAGTGAGAGGCTGAGGAGAGTGCAGCAGCGAAGGGACGGTGCAAGGAGAGGCTAAGGAGAGAGTGCAGCAATAAAGGGACGGTGCAGGGAGAGGCTGAGGAGAGAGTGCATCAGTGAAGGGATGGTGCAGGGAGAGGCTGAGGAGAGAGTGCAGCAGTGAAGGGATGGTGCAGTGAGAGACTGAGGAGAGTGCACCAGTGAAGGGACGGTGCAGGGAGAGGCTGAAGAGAGTGCAGCAGTGAAGGGACGATGCAATTGGAGGCTGAGCAGAGAGTGCATCAGTGAATGGACGGTGCAGGGAGAGGCTGAGGAGAGAGTGCAGCAGTGAAGGGATGGTGCAGTGAGAGACTGAAGAGAGTGCAGCAGTGAAGGGATGGTGCAGTGAGAGGCTGAGGAGAGTGCAGCAGTGAAGGGACAGTACCGTGAGAGGCTGAGAGAGAGTGCAGCAGTGAGTGATGGTGCAGTGGAGGAGTGAGGGCTGCAGCCTGGATGGGGGGGCTGAGCAGAGAGTGAATCGATGGCGCAGGGAGAGGCTGAGGAGAGAGTGCTGCAGTGAAGCGATGGTGCAGTGAGAGGCTGAGGAAAGTGCAGCAGTGAAGGGACGATGCAATGGGGGGTTGAACAGAGAGTGCATCAGTGAAGGGACGGTGCAGGGAGAGGCTGAGGAGAGTGAAGGGACGATGCAATGGGGAGCTGAGCAGAGAGTGCATCAGTGAAGGGACGGTGCAGGGAGAGGCTGAGGAGAGTGCATCAGTGAAGGGACAGTGCAGGGAGATGCTGAGGAGAGAGTGCAGCAGTGAAAGGATGGTGCAGTGAGAGACTGAGGAGAGTGCAGCATTAAAAGGACGGTGCAGTGGGGGGCTGAGCAGAGAGTGCACCAGTGAAGGGACTGAAACAGGGAAGAGACGGTATAGTGGAGCTGAGGAGAGAGTGAAGGGATGGTGCAGTAAGAGGCTGAGGAGAGTGCATCAGTGAAGCGATGGTACCGTGAGAGGCTGAGGAGAGAGTGCAGCAGTGAGTGATGTTGCAGTGGAGGAGTGAGGGCTGCAGCCTGGATGGGGGGGGGCTGAGCAGAGAGTACAGCAGTGAAGCGATGGCGCAGGGAGAGGCTGAGGAGAGAGTGCAGCAGTAAAAGGACAGTGCAGTGTAAAAATAAAAATATGCCTTACCTCTAACATAAACTAAAATCAACATACATACCTGTCTGAACAACTCCGTGCACAGCGGTGCACATCGCTGAAGGGAATCGCCACGGGCCATGTTGAACCTAGAAAAGAGAGAATAAACATAAGATTAGCAAACAAAAAACAAAATGGCTTACCTCTGAACGAAAACAGAGACAGAGAGTGAGGTAGTGAAAGAGAGTGAAAGTGACTTAGTGATATAGAAATAGAGAGAGTGGGGTAGTGAGACAGAGAGAGTGAGATAGTGAAAGAGTGAGTTAGTGATGGAGAGTGATTTTGGTGGTAGTGAGATAGAAACAATGAGTGATGTTGTGACATAGTGAGATAGAGAAGGACTGAGGTAGTTTAAGAGAGAGTGAAAGTGACTTAGTGAGATAGAGAGAGAGTGTGTTAGTGAGATAGAGAGTGACGTAGTGAGTTGGAGAGAGAGAGTGAGCTAGTGAGATAGAGAGTGAGTCAGTGAGAGAGTGTTGTAGTTATTTTTTGAGTGAGTGACTTGTGTTATAGTTGAGAGTGATATGGAAATAGATAGAGTGATGTTATGGAGAGAGTTAGTGAGAGAGAGAGTGAGATAGTGTTATAGATATAATTTGAGTAGTGATGTAGTTATTTTTGTTTTGTGGGAGAGTGAAGTAGATATAGAGTGAGGTAGTGAGAGAGAGTGAGGTAGTGAAAGAATGAGGTAGTGAGGGTGAGAGTTGTTGTGCTGTATTGAGATAGAAACAGAGAGATGTTGTGAAGTAGTGAGCTAGAGAGAGAGTTAGGTAGTGTATGAGAGAGTGAAAGTGAGTTAGTGTATTTGAGAGAGAGAGAGAGAGAGAGAGCGGTAGTGAGATAGAGAGAGAGTGAAGTAGTGAGTTAGAGAGAGAGTGAAGTTGTGTGGTAGTGAGAGAGTGATGTAGTGAACTTTAGAGAGAGTGTCGTGATATAGTGAGAGAGAGATAGTGAGATAGAAATAGAGTGAGGTAGTATATAGAGAAAGTGTGAGGTAGTGAGATAGAGAGAGAGTGAAGCAGTGAGTTAGAGAGAGAGAGAGAGAGAGAGAGAGAGAGAGAGAGTGAAGGTGTGAGGTAGTGAGAGAGTGTTGTAGTGAATTTTTGAGAGTGTCATGATATAGTGAGGCAGTGAGATAGTGAGATAGTAATAGATAGAGTGAGGTAGTGATGTAGAGAGGGTGAGGTAGTGAGATAGAGAGAGTGAAGTTGTGAAGTAGTGTGTTAGAGAGATAGTTACTGTGGTAGTGATATTGTGATGCTGTGAGAAAGAGAGTTGAGTAGTGAGGTAGAGATTGAGGTAGAGAGAGTGAATGAGAGATAGTGTAGTAGTGTGAGAGATAGTGAGGTAGTGAGAGAGATAGTGAGTTAGTGAAAGAGAGAGTGGGGTAGTGAGAGTGAGGTAGTGAGAGAGAGAGTTTGAAGGGACGGTATAGTGGAGCTGAGGAGAGAGTGAAGGGATGGTACCGTAAGAGGCTGAGGAGAGAGTGCAGCAGTGAGTGATGGCGCAGTGGAGGAGTGAGGGCTGCAGCCTGGATGGGGTGGCTGAGCAGAGAGTGCAGCAATGAAGGGACGATGTAATGGGGGGCTGAGCAGAGAGTGCGTCAGTGAAGGGATGGTGCAGGGAGAGGCTGAGGAGAGTGCAGCAGTGAAGGGACGATGCAATGGGGGCTGAGCAGAGAGTGCATCAGTGAAGGGACGGTGCAAGGAGAGGCTGAGGAGAGTGCATCAGTGAAGGGACAGTGCAGGGAGAGGCTGAGCAGAGAGTGCAGCAGTGAAGGGACTGTACAGTGGGACTGAGGAGAGAGCGTAGCAGTGAAGGGATAATGCAGTGAGAGGCTGAGGAGAGTGCACCAGTGAAGGGACGGTGCAGGGAGAGGCTGAGGAGAGTGCAGCAGTGAAGGGACGATGCATTGGGGGGGCTGAGCAGAGAGTGCATCAGTGAATGGACGGTGCAGGGAGAGGCTGTAGAGAGAGTGCATCAGTGAAGGGACAGTGCAGGGAGAGGCTGAGCAGAGAGTGCAGCAGTGAAGGGACTGTACAGTGGGACTGAGGAGAGAGCGTAGCAGTGAAGGGATAATGCAGTGAGAGGCTGAGTTTAAGTTTATTTTATTGTACAGTTAATAAAAACTCACAATGTTTGAAAAATAAAAATTTTAAAAGGTCAATATTTTCTTAAAACCAGTAAGGTGCAATGGCTCAAGTGTTAAAAGTATAAAAGTCTCAGCTTTGGTTACATAAGAATCAGTGGGGTTTTCGTGGCCTTGTTACTTTTCAAAATTCAAAGACCTTGGTAGCCAGGGGTGTTTGCTCTATTGTTATTTTTCTTCTGCTTGACAAGACCCTCTGGATTTTTCGTTCAATCTTGTGGCCACTATATCAAAAAATGTTGTTGTTCTGCAGTTTAGCTGAGTTTCGTCAGGATTAAAACAGAGCATCACCGCCTGCCTGCAGCTCCTTATGCCCTTCTGATTCCATAGAGCCCGTAACAAGGAGCGCCTTATGTCCTGTAGGTTTGTGCAAATGCAGATAATGTGTATGAGGTCCTCTTTCGCAGAAAGACAGAGGCAGCATTGATTTGCAGGATTCTCCCTTGTCCATGGAGCCAGGTGCGGAGCTATAGGAATCCTGCCCATGCGCATATTAAGGAACTTGTTTTTTGTCTTCTGTGTGAGGCCAGTCGTTAGATACTCTTGTGGTTTTAGAGCGCTGTAGCCATTCAGCACGACCCATCCGTGAGCTCTTTTAGCTAGGGTGGCTTTGTCCTCAATTGATGAGACCATCTTGGTGACTTTTGACACCACTTTTTTGAAGGTGCCAAGGTCGGTTGCCGACTCCCATAGGTCTACAAGTCCTAAGACCTTCAATGATTCCATTAAATAGGTCCTTGCAGGTGAGTTGACTCTGATGGTTAGTTCGGTCCAAAGGTGGGCGTTTAACGATCCTTGGTCGGCATCTCTGATTTTCCGCCAGCTTTTTAGATATGCGTCTCTTCTCTCCACCGCTTGTTTCTGGAGGCCGAATTCGAGGCGAATTTGTGCGGGTGCACACTTTACCTGAGGGGCTTGGGACGTTCAGTTTCTCCTTCGATCAGTCACGTTCTGTGTTCTGATCTTCTATACGATGGAACGCTTGAGGAGAGAGCGTAGCAGTGAAGGGATAATGCAGTGAGAGGCTGAGGAGAGTGCACCAGTGAAGGGACGGTGCAGTGAGAGGCTGAGGAGAGTGCAGCAGTGAAGGGACGATGCATTGGGGGGGCTGAGCAGAGAGTGCATCAGTGAATGGACGGTGCAGGGAGAGGCTGTAGAGAGAGTGCATCAGTGAAGGGACGGTGCAGGGAGAGGCTGTGGAGAGAGTGCATCAGTGAAAGGATGGTGCAGGGAGAGGCTGAGGAGAGAGTGCAGCAGTGAAGGGATGGTGCAGTGAGAGACTGAAGAGAGTGCAGCAGTGAAGGGATAGTACCGTGAGAGGCTGAGAGAGAGTGCAGCAGTGAGTGATGGTGCAGTGGAGGAGTGAGGGCTGCAGCCTGGATGGGGGGCTGAGCAGAGAGTGCAGCAGTGAAGCGATGGCGCAGGAAGAGGCTGAGGAGAGAGTGCTGCAGTGAAGGGATGGTGCAGTGAGAGGTTGAGGAGAGTGCAGCAGTGAAAGGATGGTGCAGTGAGAGGCTGAGGAAAGTGCAGCAGTGAAGGGACGATGCAATGGGGGGCTGAACAGAGTGCATCAGTGAAGTGACGCTGCAGGGAGAGGCTGAGGAGAGTGCAGCAGTTAAGGCGACGATGCAATGGGGGGCTGAGCAGAGAGTGCATCAGTGAAGGGACGGTGCAGGGAGAGGCTAAGGAGAGTGCATCAGTGAAGGGACAGTGGAGGGAGAGGCTGAGGAGAGAGTGCATCAGTGAAAGGATGGTGCAGGGAGAGGCTGAGGAGAGAGTGCAGCAGTGAAAGGATGGTGCAGTGAGAGACTGAGGAGAGTGCAACAGTGAAGAGACGGTATAGTGGAGCTGAGGAGAGAGTGAAGGGATGGTGCAGTAAGAGGCTGAGGAGAGAGTGCAGCAGTGAGTGATAGAAATAAACATAAGATTAGCAAAATAAACAAAATGCCGCATACATACCTGTCTGAACCACTTCGTGCACAGCGGAGCACACAGCTGCACGGAGACGCCACGGGCCAAATTGGACCTGAAAAACAAAGAAATAAACATAAGATTAGCAAAATAAACAAAATGGCTTACCTCTAACAGCAAAACAGCAGCATACATACCTGTCTGAACCACTTCGTGCACA
The DNA here is from genome assembly GCF_964261635.1 of Lissotriton helveticus. NCBI lineage: Eukaryota > Metazoa > Chordata > Amphibia > Caudata > Salamandridae > Lissotriton > Lissotriton helveticus. The sequence continues at coordinate 282,177,681 of NC_136068.1, read as the reverse complement.
GCGGAGCACACAGCTGCACGGAGACGCCACTGGCCATATTGGACCTGAAAAACAAAGAAATAAACATAAGATTAGAAAAATAAACAAAATCGCTTACCTCCAACAGCAAAACAGCAGCATACATACCCGTCGGAACAACTTCGTGCACAGCGGAGCACACAGCTGCACGGAGACGACACGGGCCATGTTAAACCTGAAAAACAAGCATTTACAATGCAATGGTCTCGGCATTATTAAAGGTAGAGCTATTGGCATTAAGAGGATGCTGAGAGGGGACCCATAAGCGTGAACGGGAAAAAGGCTAGTGATTGTGCATTCCCCATGAGTGTAGTAAAGGAAAAGGGGAATAAATGCCCGCAGTGATGCACAACTGATTGCGCGTGCCGGGAAGCTGCTCACACATTCCAACAGTTATTGGAAATCAAATCCCTGTCCAGTCCACATAATTTTCTCTGCATATGACTAAAAGCCTAAGACAGCCTTGTTATTTTTACGAAACCGTGTATAATAAAAGTATCCGATTGATAAAAGGTTATTAAACTTGACAGCCCTTAAGTGATCCAAGAAGTAAATATTAAAATGAAGTTTCAACAACACCAAACTTGACAGCCCTTAAGTAAATCAAGAAGTAAATATTAAAATGAAGTTTCAACAACACCAAATTGTCAAGGGAGGCCCAAGGCAGTAGTACAGATTACGATGTGATTTAATGTTCGTCCTTCGGGCAAGGTTTGTTGCTATAATGGAGAGGAAAAGCCCTGCATATTAGCCTTTAAATAATTAAACAAAGCGCTGGAAACGAGGGTTAATTTGCCGTGCACGTTCACAATATTAGCCTTTATGGAGTAACATTCAAGGTCAGTCACATCAGGTTTTTTAATGTTGTCTTTTGTGGCCCGACTTCCCCAAGCCATAAAAGAGAGGCCTGTCCACAGAATGTCAATAACAGGCCCTCTGACACCGCGCTATTTATAAGAGATACAAAACATAGTGGCGTGCGGCGCGTTGTCTTCAAGAAAAACTAGACCTGGATGCCTGCATGTCTATTCACTTATTTAGGGAACATTTATCGTTTACTCAACACACAACATCACCCCAAAGAATGCCTATGGTCTTGCGGGCTATGGAAGCATTTCTAGGGATCTCAGCACGCCCCTTGGGCTACAGAGGTGGGGGCTGGCCAGTAAGGTGGTAGTGTAAATGGTCGTAGCGGTGCGTGCAACGAACGGTGCAAGGGTGGGCACATCAGCACATGGACACTGGAGTCTGGCATCCACTGGCTAAACTATTCTCCAGGTCTTGCTTGCTATTGGGCACCATCTACTGCTGACTCCATAAGGCAACTGCCTCATCTATCCTTATGGGAGCAATAACTTGGTGTGCATTATCACTTGACTGTGTAGAGTGGTATGGCATAGAACTCTTGGATGTAGTCAATGATGTGGAACAGACACACACAGGCACAAACACAAGCACACCCACACATACACAGAGGAGCACACACACAAGCAGACACAGGGACACACACAAGCACACACGGATACACATGCAAGCACATACACAAACACACAAGCAGACACAGGTACACACACAAGCACACATGGATACACATACAAGCACATACACAAACACAGAGGAGCACACACACAAGCAGACACAGGGACACACACAAGCACACACGGATACACATACAAGCACATACACAAACACAGGCATACACAAGCGTACGTACAGACTCACACACAGGCGCACACACACACACACAGGCAAAGTGGCAGTCTGCAGAGGTTAGAGCATCAGGGCAGTGAGACGGGTGGGGGTCGGGTGTTGGAATTCAACAGACGACGGGATAGGCAATATTTAAATTTTAAAAACACTTACCTTGAGCTCGCCGTATCACCATTAAATTGAAAGGTAAAACACTTGGTTTCTTGTCCCACGCAGGAAAATGAGTTTCTAAACTGTACGAGTTGTTTTACAAACACCTTAAGTCTCAGAACGTGCGTACTCAAAGCTTTTCCCGGGTGCTGACAGGTTTGCTTTTGCTGCTATTCAAGGAATAGAATGCAATTTAAAAAAGCAATTTTAGCTGTGTTATTTCCGTGCAAGCTTTCTTCACAGACTGTGATTCAACTTGTCACATACAGCCAACTTTTAGTTGCTTTCAATAGACATCTTATCTACCATATAACGAGATTGTGGTGAGCGTAGAGCCAACCATCTGTGCACCGTTGGTTGTCGGCTGCCATGTTAAAACATGAAGCTCATTTGGCTCTTTGTTGAAAAACAATATAATAACAGCAGCGCGGCCAGCATGTTAATACATGAAGTGTGTGAGGTGCTCTGGTGGCAAAAAATTACTACAAAATTAAATATTTGTTAAAAAAAAAGGGAAGGCATCCTCCACATGGTTTTCCTATTTATTTACTTTTGTACAAATCGCATCACAGCCTGCTTTAGCTATAGATGTTTAAAGCTTCAGGGTAACGTGCCGTGATTGCTACAAAAGTAAATAAACGGAAAAGAAATGCGGCGGCGCCAGATTTCTTTTCTCTTTATTTAATTTTGCAGCTATCGCGGCATGCCACACTTTAGATTTAAACCAGTGAGACTAAAGCGTGGCAAGACACAAATGCTAAGGAAACAAATGAATACAAAAAACTGTGGTCGGATGACTTTACAGCTACCAATAAAGTAAATAAATGCAACCCAAAAAAACGTTTTACTTTGCAATTTTTACAGTAAGGCAGATTTTAAAACAATTACCTCCTCTGCAGCGTCAGGGTTTCAGAAGCCGGCCATTATGTCATGCCAGCTTTGTTATGCCATCATTCAAAACACGTTTGTGAATGTGTGTGTAAGAGTGCAGCGCCTCAAAGCCTTGACGCTGCCAGCTGCCTCTGCTTCATGCTAAAATTAAGCACGGCTGCAATGACACCACATGGGCGGCTGAATCGTGAAAGTGACTGCCGTTTATAGAACTGAAATCAAGGGCACTCACTGGATTGTGGAAAAAATGAAGGGAGATAGTTTCCTTGGGAGTGTGAACACTCGTCAGAGCAACATTTTTATGTGAGTGCGTGGAAGCGCCACCGGACGTGATTACATCCTTGATAACGTTGGGCCAGTGTTATCCTTAAAGCACAAAGGCAGCGGCAGAGTAGCAGGGCGCCGAGATAGCTCCACATTTGTTTATGTAAGTGAAATGAAGAGCAGCAGCAACACTTCAAAATGCCTGTCGCCGATACTGGCTTTGCAAATGCGGACAATAATAAAAGCTACCAGCGGGAGGAGGGCGGGGACAAACGGAACGCTAAAAAAAAAAAATGAAGAATGAAACTCACCCCTGAGAAGCCACACCGCCACAAGCATCAAGACAACAGACAGTGGGAGGGGGGCGGGAACAAAGGGAACGGGTTGCGAATACCCGACCCGGCTGGGAAGGATAAGCTCCGAAAGGGAGCAGCCGCACCTCCATGGCCGCCACAAACAGCAACACAACGGAGGGCGGGGACAAACGGGACGCGGACAACAGGAAAGGGGACGGGAAGATGGGCAACACGGCCAATGGGAGGGGGGCGGGAAAGCAACACAACAGACAGCAGGAGAGGAGCAGCATTAAACACACATTAGCAGTTACAAAAAATAAATAATAACAAGTCAGGTCCCGGGCCGCGCTGTGATTGGCTGACGTCACGGGGGTGTCCCGGGCCGGCAGCCAATCACAGCGCGGCCCGGGAATGACGTCACGGGGGTGTCCCGGGCCGGCAGCCAATCGCAGCGCGGCCCGGGACAAAGGGGCGGGGCTTAAAAAAAGCACCAGAAACGCCCCCGAATCGCGTTTTCGAGAGAAAGCGCGATTGAGAGCCTCTGCCTCCCAATGGCTAGCCTCCATTTATGGAGCTAGCCAATTGGAAACAGAGGCTGTCCTAACCTCACTATTAAAAACAACAGATTTCGATCTGGGAGGGGCTTCGCCCCTCGCCAGGTTACGAAACCTAAAAAACAAAGAATCAATGAAAAAAGGTTCACACCAAAAAAAGGATTAAGAGCTGCAGAAATTAGGGGCATATTTACAAGACCCTATCACTGCCACAATGTCACTTTTCTTGATGTTGTGGTGGCGATTGGGGCTTCGCCTTTTTCACAAAGCAGCCTTAAGCCACTTAATGTGGTTTAACGCCGCCATGTGAATAGCGTCATTCAGCTGTACGTCCCAGACCGTGAGACGGGACCCAGCGAGAACACGCCACAAATGAAAGGTGCACTGTGAACCCTGGAAGCCAATCCGCTGATTTCTCCACGCACAGCGTCTAAAGAACAAGTAAAAAAAAATCAGAAAGAACTGAAAAGGCAACATCTTTAAGTGGTCCCGCTCCGCGGACGTTGACAAATCTAGGAAACACATCCCACCTGACATTCAGAGAGTCTATGGTCCTGACGAGAACTCTACACTTAAAGAGTTCGAAACGCATAGACCTTCCTTTGTAACGTCGTCACACTGAAACCATAAGAAAACAGAACAACAATTTTATTACAGCAATTTATATCTTTAATGAGATTCTATGGTTTCTTGTTAAAAAAATTGTATATAAATTGTATAAAAATATAGCACCTTGTTGTTTCAGATTGTTAGTTGGATGAATGCATTGAGTATGTATAGATAAGTCCCCCAGTATGAATGAGTATGAATGAGGTATGAAGATAGAATTTATTTTATGTTTGTTTTTGTGATGTGTTTCGAAATATTTTGTTAAAATATTTAAATGTCTAAAAATAAATGAAATCAGAAATGTGCAAATAAAATGCAAAATTGACAAAGATTGATTCTATGGAAAAAATTCCTCTTACATAGTGTTTTGTTTGTATGTGAAGAATGAAATAACATTTCAGAACTCAAAATTAGCAGTATTGGCATCTTTTGTGTGACACAATTTAAGGCAGGGTTTGGCCTTACTGCTTGGGAGCCCATACCCAGTGGTGATCAGTAGCCATGTGAATAAGGCACCCTTTCACTCTATACTAAGCGTATGGGGCAGCGCCAAAATAAGTCCTTGTTTTTGCTGTTTCCATGTGCTGCGTTGTGCAGCACACATAGAAACAGCAAAATGCCATTGAATGTTTATGTGCAGTAAGGTGCCCCTTCCTCCACATAAATAATCCTTAAAAAAATTATGTGTTTCAACTTTTAAGTGTGCTGCATTAACCCGTTGGCCGCGGCCACGATTTCGCGGCAGTGCGGCTCTTCCTCAAAAACGGGCGAGGCCGCGCCAGCCATTGGACGTGAGCAGCACTATGAACGTAGTGCTTGCGACGTCCAACGGCCGACAGCAGCACTTAAGGGGTTAAGGAGCCCACATAAAAGTTTCAAACACCATTTCAGATTGTTTATGTGCAGGAAGGGACACCTACCTGCACATAAACAATCATTCCCCTCACTGCAGGCCCCCTTGCACGCCACATTGGCGCTAGTCAGCAAAATTCGCGCCATTTCAGGGGGAAACACAAGGCTGTACCATATTATTGGAAATACGGTGCAGGCCTGCACTACAGAAGTGGCCCAGATTATCATTTAGCCAAGGAGGCTAACGCTGAACTCCGCCACTTCCTTGTAAATATGCTCCTTAGTGAGTAAACATGTTTATTCAGAGTGAAGGCAGTTCAGACTTTAAATTGCTCAAAGACATCATTTACCGCATGATATGCCTGGTCATACTCTATTTCTTCACACCAGTACTGTGTTTTGCCTTTTAAGACTGCTGTAGTTAGGACTTCCCTCAAGAGACTAGAAGTGTCTTTCAATTAGAACAACCGATAGATTAAGTAAGAAGGAATTGGAAACAATCAATCAATTAGTGGAAGTGGTGCAAAGAAATGGGGCTATCTCAGATGCTAAATCGTTGCTTGCATAAATAGATGAGGAGATAGCAGAACCTAACCCCAATACACAACTTCAGAAAATGTGGAGATTGCAGAAGGATGTAGAAAATTACAAAATAAAGAACACCTAGCTTTACCAACAATCTGACTTCAACTTTCATCCAGAAAACGCAAAGAATATCAAGGCAGAAGTGAATCATTAAGTTTTCAGACATCTCTGTCTTACAGTGCCAGGGATTTTGATCAAGCAACAAAAGGAACTTTTTTAGGCAGAGGCTCCAAAACAAGAAGGGGCACAGAACACAGAATCAGGTGAGCAGGAAGATCAAGACCAGGAGTCAAACTTATTGATGAAAAGAATATATAACATACCGCTTTACATAATACTTGAAATGAGTCTACTGTCTCCAGAATTGTCCTCTATCCCAACAAGTTTCACAGACTTTGCACAGATTAGGACTGAATTGATTCACTTATTCTGCAGAATGAGACAAAGAAATGTTTTTGGGAACAGTGAATTACAACAACCCACAGTTTGCACCAATTTCAAACAGTTTTCTCACTTTTTTCCTCCAGCACAAAAAGTACCCATAAAGGTAATAATATTTGAAATAACAGTGAGAGAAGTGGATAAAACAAGGAAGAGCTACATATAAAGAACGAGTATATACACTGCATATATGACTAGAAAATGGAAGTATTTGCTATCTGATCAGTCAAGAACATTATAGGAAGATACTGTCTAATACCACAAACAAAATACTTTGTGAAATTAGGAATACCCTACTGGAAGTTTTAAGTGGTTGGCGGTTAAGCAAGAAAGAGTTTGATTTCTTAAAGAATACAAACTCTGATTTTCTATGCCCTTTCGAAAATTCATAAGAATAAACAGACACCACTGGGAAGATCAATCATTTCTGGGGTCAGTTCTGTGAAGAACCTGCGCCGCCGACCAAGTCTCGCCATCCAAAACGTACAGACCCACCAAACAAGCCAACTGAGACACTCCGGAACTAGGCTCTAGTCAAAGTGCAGATGCAAACAACTGGAAAGAAGATGGTGCACCATCAGGAACCACACCGACAGAGCCACCTATAAAGCAGCCCTTAACGACTACCACCGCCAGTTCAAAGCTGCAAAAAATAAAGACTTAGCCCACCGGATTCAACCAGCACCCACAGAATGAAGGACCTCTTCACCATTGTCATAAAAATAGGACATGCATTTTTAAGTTTTACAAGTCCTGGTAGGAAAAACTCCTAAATCTGTAAGGCCTACCTCTTACAGAGGATAACATTAGGTTACCTTATTACATTTAATGAGTGCTAATATTTGTATGGAACCATGTAGAAATGTCATGGTTGGACTCAAATACATTGTAATAGAAAGTGAGGCAGTGAGACAATAAGGGACTCCTGCCAGGATTGCTGGAACAGAGCAGCTCCCTGCCCAACTTACACTTCAAAGGGTTCCTCAGCACACACACACAGGAACTTGACACTAGTCTCTTGTCACCGCAGATCTCTTTGGGCCTTGGCAGGGCAATAGGAGAACTTCCCAGGATCAGATGAGGGGGTAGCACAGGAAATTCCCCAACTAATACCAGGTATAAATATGGGACCTCTTCAGTACACTCTTGAACCTGTGGAAGCCTTCAGAAGGACAGCCTGGACCTCCAGAGGACTGCCCTGCTGCTTGAGGCTCACCTTGCTTTCCAGAGCACTGCTATTGTGCTACCAAAGGACTGCCCTGCAGCTTGAGGCCTTGCCTTGCTGCTTTAACCCAGGAGAACCAGGGTGACTCCAAGGGCTAGTATGCTGGCACATGTGTGAACTACAGGGACATAATATGCTCCAGAGACCTTGAACATGAGCATAAAAAAGCCAGGCTCATTGATAAGACACAACCCATGTGAAAAAAAACAAGGAACAAGGAATGCCTTTCCAAAGTTGAAAGAGGGGATGCGAAAAAATAAGCATGAAGGAGAAAATCACCTGGAAGCAATTTGTGTCACCCCTTTGTAAATCGGAAGAGGTAGGTGTGGAAATTCAGCCAGGGAACCTTCTATCCTACAACAGTAGATTTGAGGCAGCAGCAAGACAAACTCATTCAGAAATGCTTTTCATCACTGTTGAGCTGTCCCAGGAACACCCAGAAAAAAGGGTGAGCTGCTGAAGAACATGATATATGAAAGCTTTACGGAGTAGTTAAGTTTGTCCTTTTCAAGCTGAATCTCAGCAACACATTGGACTCAGTATGTGAAAACATGACAGGGTCACCAAGGGTGATTTACTTCACAATCACTACTTAAAATATCCTAAACCGGGCTGATATAATTCACTGTATTAACTTTTGAAATGACAAAATTGAATAAAAAATATGCATCCATACCAATAGACCCAATTCAGGTGGAAGACTCCATGGGCCTGATTCACAAAATGAACTTAAGACTCAATCCTAAACTTACTACTATTTTGGTATTCACAGAATGCACTTACTACTTTTGGCATTCACAGAATGAACTTACTACTTTTGGTATTCACAGAAGTTAGGATTTTGTCTTAAGTCTGTTTTAAGTCTGTCTTAAGTATGTCTTAAGACAAATTTAAGACAAAATCCTAACTTCTGTGAATACCAAAAGTAGTAAGTTCATTCTGTGAATGCCAAAAGTAGTAAGTGCATTCTGTAAATACCAAAATAGTAGTAAGTTTAGGATTGAGTCCTAAATTCATTCTGTGAATCGGGCCCCATATTTTTAGATCCAAAAATAGCTTAATTTTGGCTGTCTCCCATCTGAAATTGCCTCCCCTTCAGTAGAAGTCAAGGGGGAAATATATTCTCCCGATTATTTTTCTAATTCTCCTACTGTCCCCTTCTAAAATGTTTGCATATGAGCTGAGGAAGATCTTCACATATGTGTAATCCCAATTTGTAGATTGAAACATATTATCCAAGAAGCATACTTTTATTTTAGATTTGACTATTACCACAAATATGAGACTATAGATATTTTGATTGACTGTTGTAATCTTGGTGCAAATGGAGGGCACAGATTCAGTATTTCATATACCATATATAAATTGTGCTACATTGGATACAATATTTCAGTGAAATTTGTGAAATTGGGTGCCCTCTTGCTCATTTTTAAAAAAAAACGTAATATTTTTTTCTTTCAATATTGCACATATGGTGTCACAAAGTTGAGGATAAATTTCCTGCATGGTTTTGAGTTGCGGGTACATAAAGACAAAAATATGCAACTTGAAAACAGAGTGATATGAATGTGTGGGAAAAAACATGCAGGCATATCTTGTAAAATAAGACAACCAGAGGAATAGTCTCAATAGAATTAAAATAACTACAGAAATACCGGGTGGAAAATCCACATCCGTAAGATCTGGTACCATGCAGTAACACCCAGACAATTCCATGCGATTACGAGGTAATCCCCATGGAATAGAGGAATAGTCGATGGATTTCAGCAAGAAAATCTCTTTTTCCCTGGAATAGTTGCCCACATTTGCCACCAAATCTGAGCTGGTGGTAAATGTGAAGGAAGGGCTACTGCAAAGGGGCGAGGGAGGATATTAGCGAAGGTGCGGTGGGCAATGGTGACTGTAGTAATGCTTCCTCTGTGCTACAGTTGAGGATCAGGTGGAGACAGGTAATTGGATCTAACAGAAATAATTTTACCAGCTGTATTATACAGCTGGTAAAATCTGATCCATTGTTTCCAGATCCAGTAAATTCAGGTTCAGGAACAACCTCCCACACATGAGTGAGTGGAGCATAAACTCACAAGGGAATTCTGCTCAGCTCAACTTGTGATTGGGGTCTACATTGCTTTTAAAAGATTATTAGTTATTTACTTCCTGCTCCTTGAGTGGCCTTTAAATGTTTAAATTAGTAAATCTGAACATAATTAAAGTGGTGTGGGATTTTTCTTGTATTGTGTTTCACTTTATTACAGTTTAAATTGCCGCATACATACTTTACTCATTGCCACTAACTTAAGCCTGGCTGCTCTATGCCAAGCAACCAGAGGGTCGGGTACTGGTTAGTTTGGAGGTTGCTTCTGACTTCACCCTGACAAAGATTGTGGTTGCTGCTTGAATAGGGTTTCACCCCCGCCCCAACCAGTAATCACATTTCTTACAGTGCTTATGAATCTTTTACATACACAGGTTTAAAAAGATAGAGGTCTTGAAATGCAGCCTGACCAAGAGACTCCTGTGCACCACCATGCAGCGACAGTCCTCTTTATGCCCCACCAGCACAAATTCTGCAGTTAGCAATGAAAGGGAATTAGTTCCTTGAAGTTTCCCTGCGCCAGATGTAATACACTGGCACAGCACAGAAGAAAGAAGGTAAGCAAGAAAGAAGACAAGCAGAGGTAAACTCTGTGTTTCTGATTTCAGTGATAACAGTGTTATCATGGACAGCAGAGAAGCCAGATTTTTTTTATAACAGATTTTATTAATTTGTTTTTCCATGAAATTATCATGATACATTATTGCATTAGTGGCAAGGTCATACAGTAGATCACATTATAATTCAATAATGTTATTACAAAGTATAGCTTCAACATGTAAAAGCATGGCTTACATTAAACTTTGTATACCTCCATTGTGCCCGCTGGAATGCCTTATCGTGAATCCGGTAAAGCTCTTACATATTATTGAGTGACCATCTAGTGTCTGCAATACCATTGCCACCAATATATTAACACAAGGAAAATGAATAATCGACAATACCAAAAACCCTAGAAAAAAGGTGTCCCCCCCCCATCCCACCCACGACTCAGCTGCAAGGCCAATACTATGCAATATTATTAGCACGTACCATTAGATCCGAAGCACTCCAACCCATCTTCATGTTTTGCCTAATCCAACAATAAATACTATACTGTACCAATTGTATGAAAAATAAACAGTCCCCTTGTACATCAACAGAACAGTGCATAACATCTGTAAATGCAACTAGTAGTATCACTCTGTTTGGAGACCCATTGCGGCAAACTCTTCCATCATTACATTCCAATCTAGGGATATCAACCTTTTACGCAGCCCCCTTTGTTCTTAACGTTGGCTTTTGGCGCCCTCTGCCCTACCCTATTGAACCATTTCTTTGTGCCAGTCTGCAATGTTAGGTGTCTTTGCAGCCTTCCATGGCCTTGTAATATTCCGTTTTGCCAATATAAGAGCAAGGTTTATGAAATTTTCTTGCCTTTAGGTCCCAACCCCAATATACAATACTCTGGCGAGTCATCCTTCCGTATTGGTACAATTGCATTCAATATTTTGTGCACTTCTGACCAGTAACGTACTATTCTAGGGCAGCTCCATAACATATGGAACAATTTTGCTTGTGGGGCATGGCATCTTGGGCAGCAGTCTGATACCTCAGGGTACATTACATGTAATCTATGTGGTGTTAGATAGGCTCTCTGCACAATCATCAAATGTATGAACTTTAATTTCGGATTCCTGGAGGTTTTTCTAGGATACTCCAATATCATCTTCCATTCTTTGTCAGTGAGTGCATGACCCACATCTATGTCCCATTTATCTCTAATGAAGTGTAGGGGAGTCTCTACTACTGTGCACACACCTCTATATAACCGTGTTGTGATATGGCATTCCCCATTAGGTATTGCAGATTAGTTAAGTCATGCATCATGGTTCCTGACCTGTCGGGCCCAAACCTTGCAGATATAACGCGTAATATGTGCATGAATCAAAAATAATGTGTGAGGCACACCATGCACTCTAACAAATACATCATGCATTGCAAGAGTACCATCCACAAAAAAAATTGCCTATGTTATTAACCCCCTCATCACTCCATGCCTTAACTCTCCTGTAAGTGATAGTGCCTGATTGCAGTGGTAAACCCAGCAATGGAATGTTAGGGGCATACGGAGACAGTCTCTTGGTATAACGTAATGTCCTTTTCCAATATGCCAACGCCACTTTCAGTAGACAATGAGCGCCTGCAGGTGTCCTTCCAGCTGGTAGCAATAGCCTGTGTAAACAGCCATTTTCCCACGACTGGCGCGACATTGCAATTTCATGCAGGTTTTTTCCCACTATCCAATAAGTTCCATTGTAGTTGGCACGCATAGGAATAAGCTTGCTGGTCTGGAACCCCCAGTGCGCCACGTCTAGTATCTAACTGTAGTTTCATTAAACGTATCCTTCTGCGTCCCGTCTCCCATATCAACTCAATCAGTAAAGTATCTAGCAGGCGAAACACCGAGGTCGGGAATAATATTGGGAGATTAGTAAAATAATATAATAACCTGGGCAGCAACACCATTTTTCTGAGTGACACTCTACCCGCTACTGATATGGGAAGAGAAATCCAAAATTTTATTTGGGACTTAAGTGATGAGATCGTTCTCATTAAATTACAGTCTAGTAAGTCTTGTGGTTCCCTGTAGACCTGAATACCCAGATATCTGAAGGTCACAGGCGCTATTTGGAAGGTCCACTGCCCAAATTGAAGTGCTTCTACTTGTGCGTTATCTTTAAAACTATATCCGTAGGATTTGCTCTCATTTATTGACAACTCCGAAATCTTTTGGAAATTGTCAAAAATATTCGGTAGTGGTTCATATGTGTCATTTAAGTCATTAAGATACAGTATTATATAGTCCGCATACGCTGAAACTATATGTATATTCATGTCTATGGTTATGCCCCTGCGACTCGCCATTTTCTGAATAGTGTATAATAATGGCTCCAATGCCAAAATAAATAATAATTGGGATAGGGGATATCCCTGTCTCATTCCCCGTGCGACGGAGTATTGTTTGGACACATAAAATCCTGTACGAGCTCTAGCCGTGGGATTAGTGTGGAGTAGCTTCACCCAATTAGTATATTCTACAGGGATATCAAACTTTCTAAGGTCGTACACTCCAATGCAAGGTGTCGAAAGCCTGGCGAAGGTCCAATGAGATACAACCCTGTCTGCCCTCCAATGCAGATGTTCTTTGCATTATTTGATGCAGCCTCCTAATGTTCAAAGCTGTGCTCCTCCCCGGCACAAAACCACACCAATCTATTTGTATCAATTTAGGGATCAAAGAGGTCAGAAGATTCGCAGGTATCTTACTTAAAATTTTGTAGTCCGTATTTAATAGCGAGAGCGGCCTATACCCCCCTATCTCTACCGAATCTCTTCATGGTTTGGGAAGCGGGACCACCAACGCTTGCAGTGTGGTAACTGGCAGCGTCCCTGTGGCTAGAGACGTTTGATATAATTGTTGCAACCGTGGGGCCAGCACATCTATGTATTCCATATAAAATTCAATAGGTAGCCCGTCACTACCCAGCGCTTTGTTCCGTGGTAGTGATTTTATTGCAACTCTAATCTCTTGCACAGTTACCGGCTTTTTCAAGTTCTCCTTATACTCAACCATCAATTGCGGTAGTTGTATTTCTTCAAAAAATTAATCATAGTCTATATAATTTGGTTCTCCCGGAGAGTCATACAATTTTGCATAATAATTTGAAAAGCAGCATTTATCTCTAGTTGAGTACCTACAATGGAACCCTCCAATGTTTTTATTTCAAGAATGGGGGAGGTTGTTGGGGCATCTTTTAATAATCGTGCCAACAAGGTGCCCGCTCTGTCAGCTTTTGCATGCTGCTTTTGTATGTACAGATGCAAAAACAACAGTCGGTGGACAGAATGCAAAACAATGTCATACATTCACCACAGTATAGAGATCTGGGCATAAATCCATCATTTTTTTGCACTCCACACCACCCCAGTTCCGACATGGCCATATGCAAATCAGCCTTGACCCTGTGCCTTATGGGAACAGTCCAGCCCAAACTGTCAAGCCATGTCTTCCCTGTACCGGAATCAAGCATCCTAGGACCAGTTTCTGGCTATCAGCCGTCATCATCCAGGATAGCTTGACTCCAGTGGTGTGACGAGCACGGGACTCACGTCTGAACATACCCGTCCCACTCGGGGTGACAAATGCAAAAACAACAGTTGATGGACAGAATGCAGAACAATGTCATACATTCACCCCCGTACAGAGATCTGGGCCTAAATCCATCGTTTTTTTGCACTCCACACCACCCCAGTTCAGACATGGCCATACGCAAATCAGCCTTGACCCTGTGCCTCATGGGAACAGTCCAGCCCGAACTGCCAAGCCGTGTCTTCCCTGGACCGGAATCAAGCATCCTAGGACCGGTTTCTGGCTATCAGCCGTCATCAGCCAGTATGTACAAGGATGATCAATTATACGTAGCTCTTCCAGCAGTTCGGCATGTTGTATATTCTCTTCCTGAAGTGTGCTCTGTTGTGAATCGTGGGCTGCTGCTTTCTGTTCTAATTCTCCCAGTTGGGCTTCTAATTCTGAAAGGCGCTGGATCAATGTATTATGCACTACTGCCTTTGTGTTAATTGCTACTCCCCTGATTACAGTTTTATACACATACCATTCAATTTGATAACCACTAGCGGAGCCCATGTTTTCATCAAAATAATTCCTAGTTGCATCTGACAATGCAGCGCGAAAGACCTGATCCTCTAGTAGTGCAGGTTGTAGTTTCCACATTGGTACAAGTGCTGGTACCCTGCCCCTTTGTATTGTGACTTCCAATGGACTATGATCAGACAGGGTTTTCCCCAAATAAAGTGGCATTAATCACCGATGCCACCAAATTAAGTATGCAAAAACTTCTATTTATTCTAGTATGGAGGCCGTGCGGGTGAGAAAAAAAGGGATACTCTTTGCTAGTGGGGTGGCACATTCTCCATACATCTCCCAACCCCCACCCCGTCGCCCAACTCTGCAGGGCTTCCGCCAGTTTCTTTTTAATAATATTTTGCAGCGGAGGATGGGACCTATCTAATGCTACATCCAACACAATACTAAAATCACCTCCTATTATCCAGGGGGAAGCTTCCTATCCCACCAACACTGTGCTAATAGTCTCTAAAAATGTGTCCTGATCTCAGTTCGAAGCATTTATGCTTCCTATAACAATATTATCACCATCTAACGCACCTCTCACTAGTATACATCTACCATTCACATCCCTTCTTTGCTCTATTGGTTTAAAAGGTACACAATTTCAAACCCATATTGCTGTACCCCTGCGAATGCTGAGTATGAGGTATAAAAAAAACTGACCCCTCCATTTCTCTTCAGTTTAAGAACTTCCGCTTCCACCAGGTGAGTCTCCTGTAAGAACAACCAAATTAGCTTTCTGTGATTGAGTTGCGCTATCAGTCTATGCATTTTGTGAATGGATCCTAGACCTCTGATGATACAGGAGACATATACATATTTGTTAGGTTGTGTCATCTTTATAATGGATAAGTAAATGTCTGCAGTTGGTGAATAACCCAATCAATCCAGTATGTGCAAGAAACCCAGCTGAGCCTACATTACCCATAAACAAACCCAATACAATGGTTCTCTTCTTCAACCTTGAGGGACCAAACCTAAAAAACAAAAATAGTTAATACACCTAACAAGGTGTGGGGCAGTTGCCAGGGGGGCAGCAACCACAAAAGCTTGTACACACATTAATTTGAAACAATGACAGAATCATTATAACCCGCTGGTGGCCATATAGCTATAGTACATTTTGTAGCATAAAAGTGGAATCGAAAGCCGGGACCCACCAGCCCACTGTATATCCCATTCAGTTCTCATGGAGGACTTAAGTTTCGGTAAGCTTTTAGCGTTTTAGACCTGGACCAACCTTCCAGACATTGACCAACCCACCGGTTATAAACATAGTCACCCATTCTGAATTAAAATTTACATGTCACAATTATACAATCATACTGTGGCACACGTCACCAGTGTTCAGTTGTGGTAAACCTCAACCGATATATTCATTCGCCGTCTGTCGGGTTACTAGTGGAAACAAAGCCAGACTGGAGTCTGAGTTGGATTGTTCATTCGCGGCTTCGGAGGAGTCCGCAGTCCCGCCCATCGACTTTTTGTCCAGCGCTGTCATTGCGGCTGCAGTCATAAGGGCATCTCTCTGGCTCCCGGTTACCTGTGACATAGTTGGGGGCCCTTCACAATTTGTCCCCAATGGAGTGTTCTTAGACCTTGTAGCGCCGTCTGGACTCTGCAGGAGCGGAGCCCCACTTCCAGTCGATTGAGTAGGTGACTGCGACAGCTGAGAGGAAAATGTAATTTCCAGCAAATCTGCTACCTGTTCAGGGTTGTCGAAAAAAATTGCCTTCTGGTTATAGCTCACCTTGAATCTAGCAGGAAAAAGTAAAGCATATTTTAGGTGATGCATTCTCAGTTTCTTTTTGGCATCTTGAAAAGTTGCACGCGCCTTCTGCACCGCCAGCGTGAAATCCGGATACAATAATATAGTCTTGTTTTCGAAGAGTATT
The DNA here is from genome assembly GCF_964261635.1 of Lissotriton helveticus. Classification (NCBI taxonomy): domain Eukaryota; kingdom Metazoa; phylum Chordata; class Amphibia; order Caudata; family Salamandridae; genus Lissotriton; species Lissotriton helveticus. Next base: position 282,161,406 of record NC_136068.1, on the reverse strand, counting down.
GGAGCTTTTTCCCTGGCCAACCTCAGAAGTGTGTCCCGATCCCTATAATTCAATGTGCGCGCAATAGGCGGTCTCAGTAGTCTCCCAGGTTGGGGAGGTCTGGGGGGAGGTGGTGTGCGCGCTCCACACTGAAAAGATCTGTAAGTCCTTCCGTCGCAACATGGCCTCTCAGCCATTTCTCCATGAAAGCAGTGGGGTTGGCGGCTTCACTTTTCTCCGGAATACCTAATATCCTGACGTTTTTTCTTCATTACCTTCCCTCTGTATCGTTCACCCTGTCCTTCGATCCTTTAATTTGGCACTACATTTTCGCCAACTGAGATGAGAGTATTGTCTGCTGAGGATCAGATCATCCAGCGCCAACTTATTCGACTTCACCTTTTCTGCCAAATTCTTGTGATTTGTCTTCAATAAATGTAATCCCACCGACAACATACCAATCCGCACCTCTAGGGCAACACGAATGTCCCTGATCTCTTTTAAAATTCAATCTAATTTGTTGATCTGCCCCTCCTGTGCTGTAGGCGGAACAACTTCAGAGCCACCACTTTCTGCCGTGCTACATGGGGTCCACTCGTCGGAATCATTCTGTGCAGGGGCTCCGGCTGTTTAGCTCTGGGGTGGCCCATCTTTTCCAGTGGCAAGTGACTGCCTGCACGAATTGCTCCAATCAAACACCTGGGTGCTCCGGCAATGCTCCACCTCTCATACCAAGGCAGCGCCTGAACGCGCGGTCAAATCCACAGGGCCAAATACAAAACTGGCCAAAAATCAACTCCAGACCTCACCAGTAGTCTGCATGACAGGCTTGATCCCACACAGCCGCAGCTAAGACACAGGCAAAGCGTATGCACACACAGGTGCCGCCGAGTCACACGAAAGTGCCTGCGGGCGCACTCCAATGGTGACCGTGTTCACTACTCTTCGCCCAGCCATTAATAATTATTGCCAACCCACTTCACAGGCAATCAGCACTATTCCCATTACTCCTGTGTCACGCCAAGTGTCCTGGAACTGCACCTCGCATGTCTGGCTGATTATTCGGGGAATCAATAATCTCACGCCGAGCCCTCCATAATCAGCACTACGGGTTTGCGCATATGCCTCACTCACTGGGTTCCGGGCAGCGCGATTGTGTCGAGTCATCCCCGCCATCTTGTGACGTTGCATCCACTCACCAGACTCCTTCTCCCGTGATTCCTGCCGCCGCAACAGCCACACTGTTCTTACAGGCACTGCTGCTCGCAGGACGGCATCAGATTTGCCACAGTTCTCTCTCAGCCCCAGTGTTTGTGGTTCAGACTCCGTTGCCGAGAGTCGAGGCGTCTTCTTCGGCCTCCGGCCTTTCACCCTCGGGGCGCCGAAATGCTCAACGTGGTCCTGAGCGTCGGAGCCACGCACAGTCCAATATTTTCCGCTCTGCTGATGCAGACTATGTTCCGCTGCCCTTTCAGAATATTTCTGCACTGGGTAGCCCTGGCCTCAGCTAGTGTCGGCCTTGACTAGCAGGTTCCATGCGGAGCTGTACTATCCTGCATCCACCATGCTCGGCAGTTACCACGCCCCCCCAGAGAAGCCAGATAAGGGTTGATTGGATTAGATTTGTGGTAGAAAAGAATCACAAGAAAAAATTAAAATATTCACACCACAGAATAAAATCAAGCTAATGTTATGTTATGTTATGTTAATTTCGATTTATATAGCGCCAAATCACCGACAGGTCTCTTAGCGCTTGCTTTGGGAACCCGTCCTGGCTTTCCCTGCGAGATTACCCCTACTGGGCATCCCCAAGGTGAAGACCAGGCATCCCGCCGCGAGGGGCGTAATGTGGAGTGACAAAGGAAAACACACTATGAAATGACAACAAATGGACAATTGGAATGCCCCAAGTCACAATCTTAAAAATGAGGGATAATGTACAAACACTGGCACCAAAGTAAAGGTGACAGCTAGATCTGCTAGGCAACGTCTCCTCCTCCTCCTCCTCCTATAAATTAAATAAGTGCTGTGACAAAAAAGACAATCAACTGAATGAGAAAAAATACAATGAAATGAAACAGTGAAATCACAACGGAACAGAAAGATTTCAGCAGAGAATTGCAAGAACGTTTTATAAGCAGGAGGAATAGTAGCCTAAGCGATAGACAGGGAGTAAGTAGAAGATGTTTAGGATCTCATCTAAAGTCAATATGGTGCCAAAAGGGTGGGACATCACAGGCTCTATCATCTCTGCACCATCTGCAGCCATCATTTAGAGTTTGCTGCAAATGCTGTGGGATTTTTGACCAAAAATGTTTCTGTCAACATGAGTGGTCATTTGTTTACTTATGAATTTGAGGATACCAGTAATATGTGATTTAGAGGACCTTTTGCAACACAAGTTCTTTCTTACACACTGGTTTGCACTTGGAAGTCAAAAGTGAAGAGATATCTAAGGGGTAATAATACATAGTGTTCTATTCTGTGTTCCTACACGAATGTGGGCAGCTGTGATACATGGGCTCTAAGTCAACCAGCCCCCATAGAAACCTACCATCACCATGCATTTCTCAAATTTAGACAAACAAGAGAGTTCAGGGTGGTATGACGTGCATGGCTCCCATTAACCTTTCTCTGCTTTACTAACCTCAAATCATGGTACAATCGTGTATTTTCCCCTCATTTCTGTGAGTCAAAAGTCAGTAATTCGAGGGGGTGCACAAAATTCCAATTTCTCAGCACCCCCACTCGGCCCCTGATAATAATGGTGCCACACTCGGAGGGCAAATTTTACACTTATACATGTGTATGGATCTTCTTGTGTTTTCTTATCCAGAATTCCCTGCAAACCTCAAGCATTAGCTAAAATCATAGATTTCCTCATATTCTTGGAAGGGCATATTCCATAATCTGGACATATCAAGACTTTTCTTTAACAGTCACTCATTCTGGGGGTGCTGTTAGTAACGATATTTGGGCCTGGGCTAGCCAGCACCCGTGGTATACTTCCAAAACTACACATTTCTGAAAACTAGACACCAAATGGAATCAAGGATGGTATGAATTGTGTGTTCTACTACATTTTCCTGCCAAGAATACTCAGCAAACATCCAACTTTGGCTAAGATCGCTAATTGTCCTAATTTTTCTAGGAGAGTATGTTCCAAAATCTGTGGAGATACACAAAATTCCTATCACTCAACCTGCCAACATATATATTATAAAAGAACAGCACCCACCTTATGCAGGTTGGTTATCACCCAAGTCAGGAAAAGCCTCAAAATGCAACGAATAAACAACAGGATTTTCCCTTTCAAATTCACTCTCTCTGATGATGTGGGTGGCTGTGGTATTTGGGACTCAGCTTAGCTGCCCCCCAGGGAAACCTACCAACTACAAACATATCTGAAAACAAGACACTAAGGGCCTTATTATGATGCTGTGCACACATGCATCCGCACGACACCGTATCGGCATGAGAACTGCCCGACCATTGGCCGGCGGTTCCGCATACCTAATTACAATGTGACTGCATATGGTGAATTCGCAAACTCCAATTTCCCTATGGGAGTTTGTGCTGTGGCTGTAAATCGGCTGTAGCACAAGCCCCCATATAGAAAAGGGAATTTGTGTGAATCCCTGGGCACCATAGATACCCCCTCAGGCCTCAATCGGAGGCTGCAAGGTGAAGGGGGCACTTCTAGGAGACTCCAATGTGGCCCTCCGACTGGCTTTCTATGCCAGAAAGCCCAACATGGAAAGCCTTTCAGAAACCAACATCGTATTCCCAACGGCGAAACGCAGTCCATTGGGATTATGTTCCAGTCACTGACTGACCGACAGGCTCCTTGAGCCTGTTGGAATCCTGACAGAATGACTGACCGGTTTCAGTTTCGACCACCTGCATTGTAATGTGGCGGCCGAAACTGAAACCGCGATGAGCCTAGGAAAAACTCTGACGGGAGGCTTTCCGAGCCTCTTCATAATTGGGCCCTAAAAGAAGTCCATGATGGTGAGATTTGCACTAATCCATTATATTTTCCTACACCAAATGTCCTGAAAATCTCAAGCTTTGGCTAAAATCAGATTTTCCTCATATTTCTCTGAGGTCATATTACAGAATCTGCAGCGATCAACCGATTTCGTACCCCATCACATCCCCACATTTCTACCAAAAAATAAATTAAACCACTTGTGAGGGAGTTGCCTATCACTTGCAAAAGCAAAGTTCTAAAATGCAACATAGAAACATAAAGAATAGTCTTTGAAATTCACTAATGCTGGTGTTGTGGTTAGCAGCACTATTTGGGTTTGGGCTTAGCTGTAACCCATGGAGTCCTACCAAACTCACACATTTCTGACAACTATGCATCAAGGGCAGTCGAGGGTGGTATAATGTGTGTGTATCCCACTATGCTTCCGTACCCAGAATACTCTGCAAACTTGGGGGCATATTATCATTAAAATTATCGCCGCTTTGGTGGCAGGAAACTGCCGCTAAAGCGGAGATAATGGGCTTGATATTATGCCCTTGAGAATTCCAATAGAAGCCCATGTTCTGGTGTTAACATGGGCTTCTATTGGAATTCTCTACAGCATATTATCAAGCCCATTATCGCCGTTTTAGTGGAAGTTTCTTGCCGCTGAAGCGGCGATAATTTTAACACCGTTCCTTGATAATATGCCCCTTGAAACTTTAGCTAAAATGGCTGATTTTCCTCATCTTGCTATGAGGGTGTATTTGGGAATATGAGGGGATCAACAAAATAACTCCCACCCTGCAATACAACATTATGGATTTCAAGGTAGCATTCAGTTTTCTCTTACATATGCCAGTAGACGAGACAAGCCTGTATGTCGGCTCATTTCTTAAAGTGGCTGCTCAGGCCGGCTTGCCAAGCTTTCAGATTAAGACACCCCTGTTAAAATTGTAGTGATTATACATGTCGCCATATATTGATTTTTTTTTGTATGTGACTGTTTTTTATTCTGTACCATGTTTCCTGGTTTACATTGCCCTGATGACCGGGCAGTGTTTTTATATGTTGTCTTTTGTGTGTGATGAATTATGTTTCATTCCATATTTGATATTTGCTATGTTTGTATGTGTTCCTAATGTGATTTTTCTTTCATGGATATTTGATTATCCAAATAAAGAAGTTTTCAACTGACTGTCTAACTAACTACCACGCAGCATCCCAACACCTCTCTCACTAAAAACAGCATCCAAACTTGTGTGGGTGGGCCAATCGCTCAAGCCATTAAAAGACTCAAAATGCAACAAATTAACATAAGGATTTTACCTTTAATATCCACTCATTCCGGTGATGTGGGTAGCTGTGGTATTTGTGGCTGTATTTAGCTAACACCTAGGGAACTCCAACAATTGCAAACATATCAGTAAATTATACTCCAGGGAAGTCCATTTTGGTGTAACTTGTGTGGCTCCCACAATGTTTTGTTACTCAGATACCCTTTAAATCTTAAACTTTGGCTAAAATCACAGATTATCCTCATATTTCTGTGACAGCATGTTCCAGAATCTGATGGTATCCACAACTTTCCTACCTCATCACATTCCCAAACTTCTACAAATGGAAAACAACCCCACTTGTGTGGGTGTGCGCATCACATTCTACAGCAGAGAGCCCAAAATGGGGTATGGAAACATTAAGACTTTTCTTTGAAATTCACTAATACTGGTTATGTGTGTAGCTATAGTATCTTAGCTCAAACTCGATCTGCATTCCCTACCATCTCAAGACATTTCTAAGAACTTGACATGCAGGGTGGTGTGACTTGCATGAATTTGTACTACATGTTCTCACCCTGAATGTCCTACAAATGTCACACTTTGGCTAACTTAAGGTATTTTCTTCACATTTATATGAGGCCAGATGCAGCTTGCACTCAGAGAATCCTACCGACCTCAGTCAATTGTGAAAATGAGACACCCAGGGGATTCCAGTGTGGTCTGACGTGTGTGGATCCTACTGTTTTCTTATCCCACATGTCCTGTAAACATCAACCTATGGCTGTAATCATGCATTTTGCTCACATTTCTGTGATGGCAAGCTCTGTAATATGCAGGGATTTACAACATTCCTTCCATCCAGCATTTCCACACTTCTTCAGATAAAAACAGTAGCCCATTTCTGTGGGTGTGCCTATTCTCCCAAGAGAAACACATCAAAACGTGGATCATAGCAAGTCAATGTGATGTCAATGTGGTCTTCACTTGGTTATAATGTTTGGTCCGCTTCCTATGACATGAGTTAGGCCCACCGACATTGGGAGGCAGTGTAGCTTTTAGCAAGGTCCTTATAAAATATGTTTTATAGGCCCGGGTGTTTAATTTTCTCCGTTGTAGGTCCCCAGCCACATACGTTAACATGCAAACGTATATTAATGAATACCTGTCTCTAGGAATTTACAAAAATTGTAATTAAAGGACTTGGGAGAATGGCATTGATAAATCCAACAATATGCTATTGTTGAATTCATCCTAAAAGATTCCGAAAATACGTTATGAGACTTCTTTGTCAAAATTGCCAAAATTCAGCTTTCCTGTGATCTACCCTGATTGGTCAGCGGTAAGACGATTAGCCAGGCTGCTTTAATGAAATGATGAGTGGCTCACCTAGTGAGAGGCTATCTCTTGTAAGAGAGTTCTGCTACAAAGGAATGCCAAAGCAGGGGGGGTCGTAAACCATGGAGTTTCAAAGGGGACAGGACAGGCAGAGAATACAGGTCCATTTACCCCCCTAACCCCCTAACCTAACCTGATGCAGGCTTAAGGCAGGAATTGCAGATGGTAGGGGAGGACAGCTATGGAAATGAGCCAAACTAGAGACTGGTTTAACTAGTTCTTGCTCCTCTACTGCAAGTTTAGCTATATTGAATTTTGGAGAACTAGTGTTTTTTTGGAAGAAGATTATGACACGCTTTGGAGGAACACGCTTTGGAGGAAGTGGTCATGCTTTAGGGTGTTGCCCTACCCTTCATTACACAGGAGTGCTCTCTTGCTTGACCCTAGAGACCACTGAATAAAAATGTGAGAGGGCAGAACATCTTAGATCTGCTATTTAAAACTAAGAGAAGAAGAAGAGTTGCCAAGCTGGAAAGTTGATTTGAACCATCAGGCCCAGCATTCTAACTTACTGTGCCTGTTGCATTATCTGGAACTACAGTCCTTTGGATGTACCTTGCTTCAAGAGGAAAAGGTGTGGACTTCCTGCAATCTACAGGTCAACAGAGCTCACCTGGACCAGCACCAGCACCAGCAAGAATCTCCAGCCTGGAGTGCGTACAATGGATTTGTACGGGCATTGCCCAAGTGGATTGTAGGAACTGAACTCCCAAACCTTCATGGACCATCTTGGAGATTTAAACTCTTGGATTGTGATTTGGACACTTTGTGACAACCAGAGGAACTTCAGGAAGAAGTTCCAGAAGTTGGGAGCAACTTTGGAAAAAAGTTCCAATGGGGGATCGACTCAACTGCAAGACCCAAGCCGGCGACCTTCAACCACAAGCCAGCATGCCCTGTTGATTTGTCCAGCTGAAAAGCTCCGGAGGTCTGATTTCCAGAGTTCGAACCGGAGCTCCCAGGAAAGCAAGTGGGTGAACCCTCCCCCTGAACTGGTAAAGAGCATCGAGGGACCCAGGCAGTAAAAACTCCAGAAAAGTTTCTAAATTTGACGGTAAAATCTCGACTGAGGCCTACAGCGAGGGGTATCTGAGCAGCTCTCCATAACGGTTGGCCTGAAACTTTGACTTTGTCCTGGTCAAGCGGGACCAGATGTCCCAATGTGGTGCTATAAGTTTCTAAGTGCTATATAGCCCAAAATCTTTAAAAATTCATATCTCCGGTTTCCTACATTGGATTTCTTTGGGTTTGGTATCATTATAAAGATAAAAATATTTCCTATTCTTATAAATTGGTGCTGGGTTTTTATTCTGTGTTGTGTCTTAATTTTTTCCTGAAATTGGTGTTTTTAACTGCTTTGCATACCTGTCTCTTAAGTTAAGCCTGCCTGCTCACAGCCAAGCTACCAAGGGTTAAGCATGGGAATAATTTACTGAGACCTATTCTGAGCCCTAGACTGTGTTAGTGACCTTATTGCGAGTGGTCGATGCATATTTACCACTGCTAATAACCCACTTTCGAAAAGTGTTGTTGTACAAGGGTAATCGGTCTATGATTTAATTGTGATTAAGCAAAAGTGTTCGCTGACGTTTCATCTCTCTGGGCAATTTTTCACGGGTCTTCATCAGGACAAGATAAATAGACAGCAACCTATAAAAAACAATAGAAACACCTTAATGCCATACAAAAGACAAGAAAAGAAATGGCTGTGATATAATATATCCACATCCACTGCCTGAAGGGAAAACACAACTTAACAAGTCATGAACTTTGAAGACCTCTTAGAAGTATAAATCAAACCATAATTTCATTCTGCACAAGTAAGTGAAGATGTAGGGGATAAATGCCCCTGTAAATTTTATACAAAGTTAACAACCAATTAATACTAACTCTATCATTAACCCTTCATGGTGAAAGGTTCATAATCCACTTTTGCACCTAGTAAAATCAGGATAAAAAGAAAAGGGCTTCAGATATTATCATGCAACACAAAAAAATACAAATGCAACACAAAACATTGATGGACAAAATATTGAACATTGTCAAACATTCACCCCCCAGTTACAGATCTGGGTTTAATCCATCGTTATTTTGCTTGCCACACCATTCTAGTTTGGACCTAGCCATATGCAAATAAGACTTGAGGCTGTTCCCCATGGGAACTGTTCTGCCCGAACTGCCAGGCTAAGTCCTCTCTGGACCAGAAAACAAGTATCCTTGGACTGGATAATGACCTTGTTGGGTTTGCTATGTTTGTCCTAAGTGGCCAAGAGTATGCCCAGACATGGGTCACTTGCTCGCTGTGCCACAGTATTCAAGCTAACCTGGCTGATGAGGGGTGAAACCCTGAAATAGTTCCCAGAATTCTTGTTTCTGATCCAGGGTGTACCTGGCCTGGAAGTTTGGGCTATACTGTTCCCTGAGGGACAGGGTCAAGACCGATTTGCAAATGGCTGGGTCCAGAATGGGATAGCATAGTGAGCAAAAGAACAATGGATTAAACCCAGATCTTGTGATTGGTATGAGTGGTTGAAAAATATCAACATTCCATCCATCATCTATGTTCACCCTTAGTGGCCAAGTGTATGTCCAGACGTGAGTCCCTTGCTCGCTGTGACACCGGATTCAAGCTAGTCAGGCTGATGGGGGGTGAAACCCTGAAACCAGTCCCAGGATGCCTGTTTCCAGTTCCGGGATAACTTGGCCAGCCAGTTCGGGCTGGGCTATTCCCATGAGGAACAGGGTAAAACATGTTTGGATACAACTGGGTCCAAACTGGAACGGCTTAGTGAGCAAAAGAATGATGGATTAAACCCAGATCTTTTGACTGGGGGTGAGTGGGAGAAAGGTTTCAGCACTCTGTACATCATCTTGTTGTGTTTGTTACATTCACCCTATCCTGCCAAGGGTATGCCCAGACGTGGGTCCCTGGCTTGCTGTCCCTTTGGATTCTGCTTAGCCTGGCTGATCATGGGTGAAACCTTGAAACCGATCCCAGGATGCTTGTTTCTATTCCAGGGAGGACCTGGCCTGGCAGTTCTGGCTTGACTGGTCCCATGAGGAACAGGGTCAAGACTGATTTGCATATCGGTAGGTCCAAACTGAGGTGGCATAGTGAGCAAAATAAGGATGGATTAAACCCAGATCTGGGGGTGGTGGGTGAAAAGTTTCAGCACTCCGTCCATCATCTTGTTCTGTTTGCTCTATTTGCCCTAATTGACAAAGGGTATGCCCAGAAATGGGTCCCTTGCTTGCTGTGCCACTGAATTCAAGCTAGCTGGCTGATGAGGAGTGAAACTCCGAAACTGGTCCTGAGATGCTTGTTTCCAGTCCAGGAAGGACCTGGCCTGGCATTTTGGGCTGGACTGTCCCCATAAGGAACAGAGTCAAGACTGATTTGCATATGGCTAGGTCCATCTGGGGTGGCATAGTGAGCAAAAGAATGATCAATTAATCGCATATCTTTTGACTGGGGGTGAGTGGTTGAAAAGTTTCAGCACTCCATCCATCATTTTATTGTGCTTGCTATGTTCACTCTAAGTGGCCAAGGGGATGCCCAGACATAGGTCCCTTGCTTGCTGTGCTACTGGATTCAAGCTAGGCTGGCTGATGAGGGGTGAAACCCAAAACTAGTCACAGGATGCTTGTTTCAGGTTCAGGGAGGACCTGGTCTGGCAGTTCGGGATGAACTGTTCCCATGAGCAACAGGGTCAAAGCCGATTTGCATGTGGTTGGACCCAAATCGTGGTGGCATAATGTTCAAAAGAATGATGAATTAATCGCAGATATTTTGACGGGGGGAGTGGTTGAAGAGTTTCAGCACTCCGTCCATCATCTTGTTGTATTTGCTATGTTTGCCCTAAGTGGCCACGGGTATGGCCAGACGTGGGTTCCTTGCTCACTGTGCCACTGGATTCAAGTTAACTTGGCTGATGGGGGCTGAAACCCTGAAACTGGTCCCAGGATGCTTGTTTCCAGTCCAAGGAAGACCTGGCCTGGCCTTTCGGGCTGGACTGTTCCCATGAGGAAAAGGGTCAAGACTGAAATGTATATGGCAAGGTCAAAAGAGGGGTGGCATAGTGAGCAAAAGTATGATGGATTGAGGGGTGTGGCTTGGTAGTCCAACATGGCAGGTGCGCCTTAGCGGGGGTCCTGTAGCCTGATAATAATCTGTAATTAATCTTCTATCCCACATATCAAGTACACCATTCAGACACTTGCTGGTGCCCAGTGATACTTCTATGCGGCTGTCGGCGGGCTCCGAAGGCTGAATAACTAAGATTCGATGGCGAAGACCCATCTGCTTAGCCGATGACCCGAGACGAGATGCGCTACCGGAAATCTTAGCGGTGCTCCACAGTGTGATGCCATCGAAGATCTGGCTTGGTGGTGTGTGACTGGGGGTACTGGACGAGGGCTGTTGGGGCTTCGGCGGTCTGTTTGGGTCACGGTGCGAGGTCCAGAGACAAGGCATATGCCCGAGTGGTGTCAGGCCTTGGCGGGCTGTGTGTGGCTGTGAGCACTAGGGCCGGCAAGCTCAAAGACACGGCAGTCAGTCCGGACCGCAGTGAGAGCGACTTGTGTGGGCGCCATAAGCATGGGAGTCTGCCCTCGCCGGATTGGTTGCGTCAGAGTTCCCCCCGGATTGGCCCGATGAGACATAGAGGCTAGCTTGGCCTAGACACGGAGTAGAAGCCGCTGATCCATGTCCACGCCCTGGGGGGCGTGGTGCTGCTGAGGAGTGGGAACGCTCAAGTGATGGTCCTGTGTTTGGCTCCTCATACAATTCTTCGGCGGTCATTCAGGCCGTGATGGTGAGGAGGCCACGCCAAAGTGAGGCATGGCGCCCGTCATACAGCTGGGTGGTTGGATCAGACCACGGCACAGGAGATTGGCCTGAAACCATAGGCCTCAAATCAGCCTCCGAGAGATTACTCTGAATTGGCCCAGTGTACTGCAGGAGCTGAGAGGTGGCATTGGAGCCGTTGCCATATGTTGTGGCTGACTGGGTAAGGTGGCTATTGTGCAGTGAGGGCACAGACGTGAGATTCCTGCACCGAGCCCTCTATATAAAGAGGAAGGGGGACCAAAAAAATAGAACAAAAAAATTAATCAAGACCATATCAGGCCCTCGGTGGTCGGAGCAGGCTGCGGCACGGCGTGGTGTGGATGAACACCCCTTCATCTGACGTTAACTATGAGGTGCAGTGTGGGATTGTCTGGACCTTAAGTGGAGCACCTGATAGTGGTGGAGGAGGATTCCTGTGTAGAGGCTTGCCCTAGGCAGTGTGCCCATTTGATAGATCAGAACCAGGGGTTGTGGCTTGTCACCCACCAGGGGGGGAGGGGGTGCTCAGCTCAAAGAAACGGTAAAATGAGGTTTGGTGTGGCTTGTGGGTGCTGCAACTTCCCCCTGGCTGAGTCCTCCTCTGAAACTCATGCAACACATACCCTGAAACTCTGACCTACTTGTATGAGATGCAACTGGAGAATTACGCCCCCACATCTAGACTGCCATCCGTCCCATCACAACTCAGCATGGCAAAGGAAAAGCTGCCTGGCGCTTCAGTAGCATGATAGATAAATACGCCAGAGTGGTGGCCCCGACGTTAGTGCAGAGCACCACAGAGGTGGCTATGCCAGACAATGCGGCACTTTTGGCAGTGATAACACAGTCTAGGGAATCGTTGGAGGCCCAGAGGTAATGGTACTCCGGCAAAACCTTAGAATTGCAGTGCAGCGCCTTACGGAAACAGAATCCCAGATCTCGACTGTGGAAGACACGGTGGGCACGCGTCAGAAAAAAGTAACTACACTAAAGACACTTATGAGGTGCCTGGCAGCGCGAGTGGAGGATGCGGAGGGGCGCTCCCGTCGAAATAATCTCTGCTTCGTTGGCGTTGGTGATGTGAGAGAAACAATGTGAAAGACTTTCTTATCAAGTGGCTCCCATCTGATGATCTTTCTCCATGTTTCATAATCGAGTGAGCCCATCAGGCGCTACTACAGAAGCCGCCGCCCGGAACCCATCCCCGCCCAATAATAGCACAGCTTCTCAACTATAAAGACAGAGACATCATCTTGCAGCACGCTAGAACGAAAGATATCCTTATCTATAACTCCCAGCGCATTATGATTTTTCTGGACTATACTAGGCTGGTAAAAAAGCGCTGACAATCTTTTGTCTAGGCCAAGGCCCGTCTCTGTGGTCTAAAGCTGCAATACTCGTTGTTGTATCCAGCCCGTCTGCGTGTGGCTTACCTGTCATATACATATTTCTTTGAGACCCCGAAAGAGGTATTTCACTAGATGGACGAAACTGTGAAGATCAAACCACATACTCCGCCCCAACTTAACTCAGACTCTTCATCCGGGGGAACTAGGCGTGGATCACCCGAAGCAGATCGTAAACAGCGGTGCTAATCGCGCTCCAAGACGGGATCCAAAACTCGCAACAAATCCCAGAGGCGAATGTCAGCCGATCAGCCGGAACCTAAGGCCTCTTACCTGGTGCGCCACAGAGATTTGTAAGTATATGGACCATTTTCACTTGAGATATAATAAACATTCAGGCTCCAGTTGTAAATAGATTCCCCAGTCACAAGTCTTTCTATGTGCAGGGGACTCAAATTGGGGATCCATTGGCTATATGCTACCAATGCCCCCTGTTGTGGGCGGCGGTCGCAGTATGCCGCAACAGATACCTTAGCGTTTATGAGGTATTGGGGTGGGGTGGTTGTTTGGTAAATGTTTGGGTTTTGTTTGTGTTTTACTAGTGTCACTGTTTGCTTCTGCATACCATATCCACCGGGTTGCCTTAGCCTTTCAAGTATGAGTGCTTGTCCGTATGTCTCAATGTCAGCCATAACGCTGGGATTGTTGGGGGAGAGAGGTCGGGAACTTCAGCTCATTAGCTGGAACGTTAATGGCCTTATCGACAAGATCAAGCGGGGAGCCGTATTATGAAATACCAAAAGGTACAAAGCTGATATTCTATTCCTCCAAAAGACCCACCTAATGGGCACCAAGACACCATGCCTGGCTAGGTTTGGTTATGCTCAAGCTTATCGTGCAGGGTTCACTAGAGGTTCCCGCGGGGTAGCAATCCTCATTTACCGTAACATCCCATTCATTCATTGCAAGACATTGTCGGACCCTGTATGGGGAACCCCTCATGTCTGGATGTATTTATGCTCCCCCCTTGAGTGAAACATGGGGGAGTGCTTAACAGCGCTCTGGACTGAAATTCCAAATTGCCTTACGATTGTGGGGGGAGACTGCAATGATGTATTATTCTTGGCTAGAGACAGATGGCACGCCGCTGAGAAGGTGACAGCATTCCGAGACTCTAGATTACTGCCAGTGATTCAACGGATGGGATGGGTTGACCCCTGGAGGGCACTACACCCCACAGACCAAGAATACACATACTTTTCAGCAGTACACAAGTCCTTTCTTCACATTGATTACATTTTCCTTTCCACAGATCATACCCACATGCTGGCGTCAGCGGGAATCTTGCCCCAGGGCTTGTCGGACCACTCTCCAGTTTCCTTGCAATTGTCCTTAGATCCTAGACGTGTTGGCGACTGTCGCCATAGCTGCTGCAGGATGTACAAAACAGGTCGCACATCACACGTCCCTCACAGACTATTTTTCACATAACACAGGCACTGTAGATTCCCATGTACCTCTATGAGAAGAGATGAAACCCACTGAACAAGAAGATGGAAGCTGTTCCTCTAGGATTGGAAGCCAACCACCAGCAAGTCAGTGGCGGTGGAGGGGGTGTTGGACTAGCACTAGGAGGAAGAGGGATGAGGGGATCCCGCTTTTGCGGAACTAGGATCCTCACACACCCAGCAAGCTAGGTGTAATGCTTCATCATCTGGACCTGCTCCTCGTTGGGCCAGTGCTGCAATGCCCAACAGGCACCCGCGAAGGGGCTCTTTATCGGAGATCTTTTGTTCCTTAGCCGTTTGATGAAGTGGGGGTGTGTGAACTGTGAAGGTGTAGATATAGTAGGGTGCAGTGAGTGCGTATTTAAAAAAGGTTGGATATTCCAAATAAAGTTTATTCTGGCTGGTAATCCACCTTATTAAAAGGGTTTTTAGAGTGGCAGTTCTCCTATGGACGGGAAGTCATTTGACATGCTCTACTCTCTGGGTCGACATGTTTCTTGCCCTGTTGGTTATAAAATACCGTGGCAATTTTTCTGGACCTATTAATGTGATAAAGTGAAAATGAGGTAAATATCTATTCTAAATCGTGCTTCTAATAGCCGACTACCATCTAGGAGGCACTACTTATGTAAGCTAGTGTAGTGTCTGTAAGAGAACCAAGGGAGACAAAAGTGTGGAGAGAAAGACAATATGCATGAGTCTATCTCAGTTGTTGCTTGAGTCTACCCATACAGTCATCCATGCTGGCCACAACCTCCTAATGCGTTCGTAGTACAGTGAAAATGCAAATGTACAATAGTGCATAGTCAAACATTAAAATCAATAAAATCTCTCTGATTCATGCCCCGTCCTAATTCTGGAACCAAAATACTATATGTGGTCAAGTGATCTTAAGAAAGGTCAGACAATCATGCATACATCAGTACGTAAACATATCATTATCTGCATGTAAAGAATCACGTGGAACCAACAATCACTCCCATCAAGGAAGAGGGAAGGCATGGTGTTGCACTGTGACTCACCTCCCTACATTAGATGAGGCCAGTCAGTCAGTCAAATACACTTTATTCGATTTGTTAAAAATCATAAAAGACATAAAACATTTATATACAAATATAATATCACATGTTTCATAAATTTACAAAATTTACTAAATCCGGGCAGAAACGTTGTATACAGTAATAGGACACAGATGCAATACAGGCCAGTGGCACCTCAGCTGGGGCGGGAAAGTTGCACTGGCGCCTTCAAGATAGGAGCCCTGTAGGGGTGACATGAAGGTAGGGCAAGCGTGGCTAAGACAGCGGTAAAAGTAATCAGGAGGGTGAGCCTCCCTGCCCGAGTGTAGGCAGGAGCCTGCTCTATTCACCCGACTGGGGACCCGCAATCACCCGGATGAGGCCAGGCGGGGAACTGGCCGCGCATGAAAATGTGTGGCATAGTTCCTCCCGGTGACTCCCAGGTTCTGGCGGTCCCCCGGTGGGGCAGAGCGCTGGGATCACCAAAATCCACCAATGCAAGGTGCATAAACAAGAGGCCACCAAATTCGCCCCTGTGTGTCTTGAATCAGTACTCACTTGTCCGAAGAGGAACCACGCTGGGTCACCTACCCGCGCTGCCCGTCCCAGGAATGCTAGTGTCGCCTCCTAGATGCAATGCACTTTATGTTTCCCAATTGCGCGCACGTTGGGGCGGCGGGTGATCAGCTGGTTACGTCCGGGGCTGCTGCCTGATCTGGATGTGTCACATGTACATGGCCCACTCTGGCGGCCATCTTAGAGTGTGCAAATCAAGTTAAACTCATGCGATCTCATTGGCCTTATATCGCATTGCACCGTTGAAGGAATCCAAGCCGCTCTCTAAAACTTCTCCATCGTTCACTCCGCACCTGGAAGAAATAAAACTCTCTGTTAGGTCAGTCGAAAGGAAATGGCGCAAAACTAAAGACCAGCTTGATAAACAACAATACAAAGGCTTACACAGGCTCTACATGACTGAAATAGCCAAAGCTAAAAAGGAATACTGGGGGCATAGGATCCATCAGGCAGCAAACTCCCAGAAAGAGCTGTTTAAAATATTAAAAGAATTCACTAATCCCCCGGCCTGTCAACCCTCTCCTGTGGCCTCTCAGGAATGGGTTGATTCTGTATCCTCCTACTTCCAAGATAAAATCAAGGAGATTCATAAATCTTTCCCTCACCCACCTCTTTCCGCCCAGACAATACCCCTACTAGCTGAAACCAGCATGGAATCTGATTCTCAAGATAAGGGTCTTAGAGAATGTCTACCCTGCTCAGAAATGGACGTAGACTCCGCTTTACACAAGTTAAAGTCAGGTTCCCCAAGCGACCCAGCATCCTCCCAGATCCTTCAAAAAATTGCTCCCGCTCTTATCCCTGTGCTAACAAAAATCCTGAACCTCTCTCTGTCCCACGCCTTGGTTCCTCTGCACTGGAAGGAGGCGATAATCAGACCGATCTTGAAAAAGCCTTAAGCCGATGCAAAACAACTTTCAAATTATCGTCCCATTTCTCTCCTGCCACTATTTGGTAAAATAATAGAAGTCTTGGTAAATAACCAACTAGGCACTTACCTGGAGAAAAACAAGCTTTTAGATCCTACTCAGTCCGGCTTTAGGGCAGCCCACAGTATCGAGACTGCCTTGCTTGACATAGTAGACAAAGCCAAGATGTCATCGGACGCAGGACAGTCTGCTATACTGGTCCTGCTAGATTTGTCGGCGGCCTTCAACACCATCTCGCATCATATATTGATACAACAACTGGCTGAGATAGGTGTCGGAGGCCCCGCATTACTCTGGCTTAAGAGCTATTTGTCAAACAGGCGCTGGTACGGTATCATACGCTGACGATACTCAGCTCTTGGCAACCATTGGTCGAGATCCCAGTGAGACCCAATTGAGGTTTCAAAAATGTATGATTGCAGTACACGATTGGATGACTAGAAATTTTCTAATGTTGAACACCAGTAAAACCGAGATTGTACTCTTTGGAAAGGCCGATAGATTTTGGTCAGATGAATGGTGGCCAACTACTTTGGGCACTTGTCCCGCTCCTAAGACATCAGTCAGGAACTTAGGGGTGATTGTGGACAATAAGTTATCCATGGCTGAACAGGTTAACAAAGTAACTGGCACCTGCTTTGGAATAATGCGCAGCCTAAAGAAAATATTTAAATGGATTCCTCTATCATCCCGAATGCCACTAGTTCAAGGTCTTATCGTTAGTCGGATTGACTACGGCAATGCACTGCTAGCCTCCATTAATGAAAACCTTCTGGCAAAACTTCAGGTGGTACAGAATACGGCGGCTGGACTGGTGCTTAATCTTCCTTCCCGCACAACTTCCTCGCCATGCTTAAACACCCTGCACTGGCTTCCTATTAAATAGCGCATAAAATTTAAACTATGCTGCTTGGTTCACAAAAGTATCAATGGACTACGACCATCATATCTGAGTAACAAACTCAAATTCCAGAACAAGGCTCGATCGCTCAGATCATCAAACCAACAACTTTTAATAGTTCCCAAAGTCCGTACCGTCAGAAATGGCGACAGAGCCCTCTGTAAAACTGCTCCAGAGGATTGGAATGCCCTCCCGCTCTGACTTAGGGCCGAACTCAACCATTTGAGATTCCGGAAAAAATGGAAAACCTGGCTATATTAATCTCTGCTTGTCGCCTCTGTCATTGGACCTGCTAGCGTTCTGAGACCTTCGGGTGATTTATGCGCTATAGAAGTTTTAATTTACATTACATTACATTACATTTACACCGTGGAGTACGGGGATCGCCGCTTAGACTCCCGGAGGATTGGCCTCTCAGGGTTGTCGGTGTAATAGTTATATTACCTCATAGGTCGAGTCTGCTGTCTACAACCTTGGGAATCGTAGACTGAGGTGAAGAAGGAGGGTTGGCCACTCGGGACAGTGTATGTGTAAGATGGACATCATAAGGCATATTTGCTTACTACAATGTGAGCGATTGTGGCGTGTAGTGGAAATAGGAAAGTGTGGACCCTCTGCACAGTATCATAGGGTATAATCCACTTAGTAGTGTGTCTATATTATAACCAACCACCAAAATTGAGTGCCCTATATTGGTGGGGCGTGTTCCCCTCTGGAACAAGACGGGCAGCATATCCCATGAAACAGTCTAGAGAGTCTATCGTTAAAGTGGCTCAGAGCGACTGGGTCTTCTGTTAGACTGTATATATGCTACAGATGGGGAGTCTGTGTTGGTAACACCTAGTAAGCCACTGCTCGGTTGGGAAATAATGGTAGCCACAGTGCCCACAAGTGTGGAGAAAGGTGTGAGAGAAATGGCATATACATACGTTCAGCCAGGGCTCATCTGTTGTTAAGGGATGCCCACGGTATGTCATCATTCAACCCATTAGTTGAGGTTGACAGTCGGTGTATCCAGCGTTGCTCAGTTCTGAAGAGTGCCTGTTGTGTGCTTCTAGGGAGGCATTCTTGTACCAACCATTGTAGTGAGTCTGGGTTGTGTCCTTTATCATGGTAGTGTGTGTACATTTTGGTCGTCACCCTATGGCACCTGATATTACTTTTGTGCTCCGTGATGCGAGTCTTAACTGGTCTCATCGTCATCCTTACATACATTTCACCACAGGGGCAGGTGATCAGGTAAATGCATTTTGAGGTAGTTACAGTTCGTATGTGTTTTTAATGTCCATGTGAAGGAGTCAGATAGAGTGATGGTTTTCAACACTCGGGTCTGGACACAGACAGCACAGCTACTGCAGGGATAGTGTCCTTTGACAGCAGGGAGACCCCAGAGGGTTCTCTGTGTGTCATTCTGTTTGGGTCTTGGTCTAGAGTGTACGATCACATCTTTTAGATTTTGTGTTCTTTTGAAGGCAAATCTAGGGAAAGGGAACTCAATTGCCCCAGTGTTGAGGATACCCCGGTGCTTCCTAACAATCCCCTTAATGTGTGTGGAATTAGGGGTGTACGAAGTCACACATGTCAGTGATTCTGTGTTATCTCGATGTATCTTCTGGAAGAGTGTCTCCCTGGGGATGTTTGCGGAATCCTTGACAATTTTAGTTGGGTAGCCTCTGGTTCTGAGGTTTTGTTCAAGGACCTTAGCCTCTGTTCTGCACTCATTGGTGGAGCTACAGTTGAGTCTCAGGTGCAAAAATTGCCCAAATGGCAGATTATCCCTGAGTGCTTTTGGATGATGACTCTGATAAAGCAGCAAACTATTCCTGTCGGTAGGCTTTTGGTACAGGGTAGTGCTCAGGCCTTTCTCTGTCAATTGTATGTTAAGGTCAAGAAAAGGTATGTTGGTTTCTGAGATAGTGTGTACGAATCTAAGATGTTGGTTCTGAGTGTTCACCCACTCACAGAATGCCTCACAAGTTGTACGGTCGCCCCTCCAAAAGATCAGGATATCATCAATAAATCTCCTCCATAAGGTGATGTTATTGATATATGGATTGTTGGCGCCCCTAATGATGTGTTCCTCGAAGTGGGCCATATAGAGGCAGGCCACACTGGGGGCAAAAGTGCACCCCATTAAAGTTCCCTGTGACTGGTGAAACAACTGTTTTTGGTACTCAAAAAAGTTCTCTGTGAGGGCAATAGTGGCACACTCCATGATGAATGAGATGGGTGTGGGGGAGTTCCAATCCTCCTTCCTCAACCACTGCATTCAATGTCTCTCTTTGGGGGATATTAGTATACAACCCTTCTATGTCTATTGTGACTAGAAGGTTGATGTCAGACGTGTCAGATATTCCCTTGATGATGCACAGTATGTCTGTGGTATCTCGTACATATGATGGTGTCCCTGCCACTATCAATTGCAAAAAGTGGTAGCAGAACTGGGACAGTGGCTCAAGGAGTGACCCTATTCCTGACACGATAGGTCTTCCAGGTACTGGGGTGGTACCCTTCTGGATCTTGGGGAGCGTGTAGAAATAGGGTACCCTGGGGTCCCTGGTGATAAGAAAATCGGCCTCCTTCTTTGATATTCATCCATTGGCATCAGCCTCAATCACCAAACTGGTGATCTCAGTTTTGAGTCTGGGTGTTGGATCAGCCGAGATAGGGGTTTAGTATCTGGTGTTGCTGAGCTGGCCTTTACACTCCTGGTCATAGTCATCAGTAGACTGAATTACTGTGGTGCCCCCCTTTGTCTGCCTGCTTGATGGTGATACTCGTGTCCTCAGCTAGGGATCTTGCTGCTGTTTGCTCAGCCTTCAAGAGGTTATTGGAGGGTCTCACTTTGGGGATCCCACCTAGGTCCTTCAGAACCGCTTTCTCAAATGTATGTACTTCCGGCCATAGCTGCTGCAGGATGTACAATACAGGTCGCACATTCACATGTCCCTCACATACTATTTTTCACATAACACGGGCACTGTAGATTCCCATGTAACTCTATGGGAAGTGATGAAAGCCACACTTAGGGGGGCAGACATTGCTTTTTGAGCCGCAAGATGTCTTCAGCGTCGCAAGAAGTTATTGCAGATTTAAGCCCAATTGCTTAACTTAGAGCGTTCTAGCAGGGAAGAGAATGGGAGGACTGCCCGCAGGCAATTATCGAGTACGGAGCAAATATACGCTGGTGAGCTACTGGACGAAGCTCGACTTTACTGGCTAGCTACTCGCAGCCGGATTTATCAATAGGGGGATAAGTCCAGTGCTTTGTTACATCACCTGTGTCAACCCATACTGCGTCCGCGCACCTTCCAGAGTGTACGTGACCCAGATGGGGACATTTCTACAGACCCATTACACATTGTAGATTGCTTTGCCACGTAATTTGCTGACTTATATGCTCCTGTAAAATAGTACCTGGAGAACTCGTTCAGAAGTTCGTTGATGATCTCCCCCCTCAGACCCTCTCTGACGATGTGTGTGCGACACTGGATGCCCCACTGTCGGTGGAGGAGTTTCACACGCATTGCCGGATATGCATACGGGGAAGGCACCTGGTGCCAACGGTTTCACATGCAAGTTTTTCCAGAAATATCACTCTCAGTTGATGATTCCTTACCTTGAAGCTCTAGAGGCGGCCGTGGAGAACAGCAGATTGCTGCAGGATTGGAGACAAGCTGAAATAGTTGTTTTCCAAAAGCCAGGTCAACCCCATGAACATTACTCGTCATATCGCCTGATACCTCATCTTAACTTGGAGGCTAAGCTACTGGCCAAGGTAATTGCCAATCGATTGGTTCCCCATACCACGGACCTGGTCCATCCACACCATTGCTGGCCATTCTACGTGGCATAATATCCGGTGTGCACACAATGCCATAGCTGCTATTGACCGACTTGAGGAA
Organism: Lissotriton helveticus; assembly: GCF_964261635.1. NCBI lineage: Eukaryota > Metazoa > Chordata > Amphibia > Caudata > Salamandridae > Lissotriton > Lissotriton helveticus. The sequence continues at coordinate 282,139,767 of NC_136068.1, read as the reverse complement.
CCGACCGCCCTCCTTCTCGCGGACATCAACATGGCTTTTGAGGGAGGACCTGGCCTGGCAGTTCGGGCTGGACTGTTTCCAAGAGGAACAGGGTCAAGACTGTTTGCATATGCTTGGGGCAAACTGGGGTGGCATAGTGAGAAAAAGAACAATGGATTAAACCCAGATCCTATGACTGGGGGTGAGTGGTTGAAAAAATGTCAGCACTTTGCCCATCATCTTGTGTTTGCTATGCTTGCCCTAAGTGGCCAACGGTATGCCCAAATGTGGGTACTTTGCTCACTGTGCCACTGGATTCAAGTTAGGCTGGCTGATGAGGTGTGAAACCCCGAAATCGGTCTCAGGATGAGTGTTTCCAGTCCAAGATGGACCTGGCCAGGCAGTTTGGACCGGATTGTTCCAATGAGGAACGGAGACATGACTGATTTGCATTTGGCTGAATTCAAACTGGGGTGGCATAGTGATTAAAAGAACGATGGATTAATCCCAGATCATTTGACTGGGGGTGAGTGGTTGAAAAATGTTAGCACTCCGTTCATCATCTTGTTAGGTTTGCTCTGTTTGCCTTAAGTGGCCAAGGGTATGGCCAGACGTGGGTCCCTTGCTCACTGTGCCACTGGATTCAATCGAGCTTGGCTGATGTGGGCTGAAACCCTGAAATGGGTCCTAGGATGCTTGTTTCTGGTGCAGGGTTAACCTGGCCTGGCATTCGGGCTGGACTGTTCCCATGATGAACAGGGTAAAGATCGAGTTTCTTATGGCTGGTTGCAAACTGGGGTTGCATAGTGAGCAAAAGAACAATGGATCAATCCCAAATCTTTTGAGTGGGGGTGAGTGGTTGAAAAGTTTCAGCACTTCATCCATCATCTTCTTGTTGTTTTCGATATGATCAAGCACTGGTTGACCTGTATGTGTGTGTTCATTCCAGTTAATGAGGAAGAGTTATCTTATTGCAATGAACATGGTGGTACAACAGAAAAATATTATTGGACAGTGTTTTGGTCAAAATGCAACTAACCCATGAATCAAGTACAAAAAATGGGAATAATCTATTGTACGGCCAAACTTTCTGGTGGCGTATCTCCTCCAGTTGCTGAGAACTGCTTTGGGATGAGTGTGGTTGGCCATGTTAAAATGCTTGAAAAGGTGCACAGAGCATTGCCTAGCTCATTGTTAGAGGATACAAAATCATTCATGCTTGTGATTCTGTTTATCCATAATTATTTACCCCTACATGTGAATGTATCCTTTGTTGAATTCCAATTGTGGGGTATTTTTAGAAATGTGGTTTCTGGTTGGCAGAGGTATGCACCCTGGCCAAGCAGGAACTACCACTAGTCAGGGTTAGCTAGATACACACTAAAAAGAACCTGTGTTCACTCTCTGGTACCATGGCACAGATCAGTCAGGCTTATCTAAAGAGGCATTGTGTAAAGTATACAACACACACAGAAACATAGAAACACAATGAAAACACCACAAAAATACTCCACACAGAGTTTGAAAAATAGAGAATAATGTTATAAGTAAATCAACACCAACATGGGAAAGATCCAATAACTAGAACCAGACATATGAATTTTTCAAGATTAAATACAAATATAGTACTTTAGAGTCATAAAGTGCCAATCTGAAACATTTGTTCATGCTTGACCGGGGAAAATCCAAAGTTCATGTCAACCTCGATGGAGGGTAGGCTGGCTGCAGGACTATGCAAGTCTCGCTGAAAAAGTACTTTGGATGGAGGAAGCGTCAACATCGAGGGCTTGATGCGAGGAGCAGAGGAGGTGATGAGTCATCGTCAATCCTGTGGATGCAGGCGATGCATCAGTTCCGATCCGCGCTGTCAGTGATGCCTATTCGAAAAATGTCCTATCGGTCCAGGCGATGAGTCATTGTTGAGCCACGAAGTACTTCATGGCTGATGGCTGAGCCATGATGTCATCAGGCAGCATCTGCTTCAGCATCGAAGGGCAGTTCCGATCAGCGCAAAGTTGTTGGTGCATGGAATCTGCTGGGTCAGCACAGAAATAAGCACTTCCAAGTTCCCATGACTGGATTGGCACCATTTGGCAAGGCAAATCTCACAGATGGCCGAGTCTAGGTACTGTTGCAGGGTTGTAGGAAGTCTTTAATGGCCCTAAGACGTCAGAACAAGGAGCACGTCAGCAAGCCCTTGGAGTCACTCTTGGTACAAGTAAGTAAGATAGGTCCAGTCCATTTCCTCAGCAGTAAAGCGGGTAGCAAGCAGCTGGTATCAGGCAGCACATCAGAGCACAATATCAGTTCTTCCAGAGCATCAGTCCAGCAGAGTGGCAGTCCTGGTAAGAGCACAGCAGTCCTTCTTCCTGGCAGAGTTCTTCACAGGTCCAGTCTTGTACTGTCTTGATAGGGTCAGAGACCCAGTACTTATAACTAGTTGTAACTTTGAAGTGGGGGTGACTTTAAAGAAGGGTCTATGAAGTGCATTCAGGACCTTTCTTCCCAGCACATCTCCAGACTATCAGTAGGGGCTATTCAGCCCTTTTGTTGGGAAACAGGACACTGCCTATTCAGATGTAAGTGTTACCTCCCCCTTCCAGTCCTGCTCAGGATAAACCATCAGAATGCAGACACACCTAACCTTTATAACTGTCACCCACCCCAGATGTATATTGGAGACTGGCTGCAGGCGCACACAACAATAAGAGTAGACAAATGCCCACAGTCTCAAAGTAGCGTTTCTAAAATAGTAATGTTAAACCCAGCTTTACCAGTAAAGAGGATTTATCAGAACCATTCAAAAGATGTAAAATAAGACACAGCTACTTCTTTCTAATCAGGAATTAAAAGGGTATTTAGGAATTCCCAACATTAATCTACGAGAGAAGTAAGATTCACAGCAGTGAAAAATTACTTTTGGCATTTGTCACTACTAGGACATGCCAAACTTAAATGTTCATGTCCTACCTTTAACTTACAGAGCACCCTGCCGTATTGGCTACCTTGGGACTGCCTAAGGGGTGACTTAGGTGTAATAAAAGGTGAGCTTAAGGCTTGACAAAGGGTTTTAAATGCCAAGTCGAGATAGCAGTAAAACTGCAAGCACAGGCTCTGCAGTGGTAGGCCTGAGACATGTTAACAGGGCTACTTGTCTGGTGACACAATCACTGCTGCAGACCCACTGGTATAATTTAATTTACAGGCCCTGTGTATATGGTATACCACTTTACAAGGGGCTTACAAGTAAATTAAATATGCTAAACAGGTGTAAACCAATGATGCCATATTGAGAGGAAAGAGCACATGCACGTTATCCCTGGTCAACATTCCTAAAGCCAACAAAAATAATTTTGCAAAAAGAGGAAGAGGAAGGCAAAAGGTTTGGGGTGATCATTCAGAGAAGGTAATTTTCCAAAAAGTATGGTCTGACATTTTGGGCGCTGCTGAGTTAACAGTTCTTCCAAGTGAATCTAAAAGGACCACTTATTCTTCGACACTTTGGATTCACACAAGCCACTGCACCCTGGATTCCTCTGGGTCTCTTGGTTTCAGAAATGCCCCTGGTTGGTGGGGTTCCCCTGTTGTCTGTTGATACCGAGAATGAATAATAAAGACATCCATTGTGAAAAAATAAAGAAGATAGGGATTTATTTGGACATTATTTTGACTTATGGGCTGGCATTGAATGAGTGAACCCACATCCTGCCTCCCGCTGGTGGCAGGAATGCTGTATGGTGCATGGGGGTTAGTCCTGATGCCAACTTGTGCCAGCGACCCTTCTCATTCCTTTTCTCACTTTTTTCCTCGTAGTCTGGTAGGCTTTTATCCTTTGGGTGTGGGCAGATTGAACCGTTTATCACCTCCCGTTCCATCCTAGGAAGTTAGGTTTGAAAGCCTACTAAACCTTTTGCATAAAAAGTTCAGAATTAACGCTCACTTGACATGGAGATGTCTGCAGTATTCGAGCTGTACCCCGCCATGGGCAGAAAGGCTATTGCTGCTTAATGGGTTTGGGTATAACCATCACCCCTTTTTTGACAAAGACAGAAAGATTGTTGGACCTTTAGGTGTGGTGGGTATGGCCCACTGCCTAGGTGGGCCAGACTCCAACCCATGTTTTTAAAAATAAATATATCCCTGGCATCCACTGGGCTTTATGGAACTCCGATGGGTGTTGTGTCCAGAAAGACTCTAAACCCTTTATAGGTAGGAAATTACTCCATATCAGTTTTCACCAGGGCTCACTCTAACTGTTCATAGTAATGCTAACCATGTCACCTACTGGGCGGTCTGCCTCCTAGGGGATGCAGATTAGGACTCATTCTCCCAAACTTTCCCTCAAGCAGCCAAAAGATTGTTGAGGGATTTAGGACTGGAGGTCAACACGTTTTCATGTCAGTATCAACTATCTTGGTGTCTAGTGAGCTCTCTGCCTACCCACGGAGAGCATTTGTAGAAAAAGCCCTCAATCTGACTCATGGGGAGCAGAAAAACTGTATGTACTTTAAGAGTGGGAGTGCAGCCTGATGCCAGTTTGGGCTGATTCCACCACATTTTTTCCAACTGTCAGCTAGTGACATTTCTGCCCGCACCCCATATTGGGGGAAACTCCAATCTATCCCCCTATTGGAAAACCAAATGGACCGTTTTTGGTGAGGTAGCAATTGCCCATGCTTGGGTGCAGATGACCCCCCATTTAACACCACCTGATGTGTAATGGATAGATCAATGCCCAGGGACTGCACCGCCCAGTGGATACAGTGGATATCCTTGAGCAGGGATTCACTAGGGAGTGTTACCATTGGAGGAGAATCTTCAGTTTTCACTGATACCTCCAATGACACTTCTCCAGTGGTCATCAGTTCTTAGAGGTCTAAGGTGTACGCTGAGATCCGAACACACTGAGGCAAAGGGAGCCAAATGGCTCTGTTTCTTTCAATATCTAAAGTGGTGATACCGCACTGCCCTGTCAGCAAATCGCCATTCGTAAAGAAAAATGCCTCAGGCTGCTGTAGAAGCTCTCCCCCAGCAGCCCGATCTTAGGCCATAAAAAAGAATCCCTCTAGTTTTAGCACATTGGAGATTTCCTTTCTTTAGTTGGAATACGAATCATTCACCTCCTCCACCATGCAAATGTGGTGTGGAGAACAAGAGTTTCATAAATAACTTTTTTTTTTCCAGTTTAAAGCGTGAAGGTGTCGTTAATTCTCTTTCATTTTACTGTATTCTGGGGGATCTAACCCCCAGATTCATCATTGTCCTGTTTTGCGAGTCCTTAATCGCGATTATTAAGGAATCGCTATTAAAGAATCGCAAAATGGGATTCATGTAGAAATCGCAATATTATTTGCGATTTCTACAGCTTCCTTATTTGCGATTAGCAAATTGCTAATCGCAAATAAGGAATGTCTCCCCATTCATTCCTATGGGCCTTTAGTCATTCCTTATTTGCGATTAGCAATTTGCTAATCGCAAATAAGGATGCGATTTCAAGGGTGCCAGGGGTGTCCAAAGGACACCCTGTAGCACCCCTGAAATGAAAATGTAGACTGATGTTGCGCACACACATGTCCAAAGGACATGTGTGTGTGTAACATACAACTTAGAAAAATGCACTAAAGTGCATTTTTCTAAGTGTTCGCTATTTACCACGAAGTCAGTCTTCGCGGTAAATAGCGGCCAAAAATTGCGATTTCGCAATTCTAAATTGGTTCATGCATTGCATTTAAGGAATCTCAAATAGAGATTCCTTAAATGCAATTCCTCACAATTTAGCGATTTCGCAATTTGGGATGATGAATCCCAAATGCAAAAATTGCGCTCGCAAAGGGCCAGATTCTCAGAATCTGGCCCTTTGCGAGCCGTTTTGTGCTTGATGAATCTGGCTGCAAACCTTTTCATGTGCACACAGAAAAGACTCCTGTGTTTTTTTTTATACCCCAGTCTATCACTGCAATTACATTTAAGAGTTGGACCAAGTTCTGACTGACAATTATCATGCTTTCTATAACTTCACCTGTGTCGAATCTGGTGTGACTGATTATTTAAGCCTCAATAACTAGTGCCTCAGTAAAATCCAACACCAATGCAAGCCCCTGTATGCACTGACTTCGGTATTACGAATATGTTAGATTTTATCACCCTCCCCAACGGTAATTACCAAGTGCAATGATAGAGGCAAGTAAAATAGCGGAACATGAGGATTTTGCTGTGCAAGCATCAAAATCTAAATGATATTCGCAATGTTGATGGAAAAACTTGGAATGGGTGATATTTATTGTATTCAATAAATACCAATCCTGATGGTATCATCATTTATTGGGTGCAATAATGCCTCAATACTGGGACACTGGTAATTAAGCCTTACTTTTCTCCCTACATAGGCCTATTGAAGAAATGTGCGCTTTATTTGTGGTCTTCTGTTTTTTTCTCCATTTTAAAGATATTCTTGCCTGTATGTGTGCTTTTTATGGCAGGTACACTGCAATTCAGTGCCACCATGTACATACTCTGCCCCTAAAATGGTACTGCAAAATTTGTTTCACCCAATGAGTCTGTTTAAGCGCCCACTATGTCCTTTATATGTTGGTGCAGGAATTAAACCAGTGACGTGGAAGTTAAAAATCATGTGAGGGCTGCAGTTTGTATTTACACCCCTCTCGTCGTAGGAAATAAACATGTGACTCGAGGTGGCACCATTGTGCTCTGGCTGGGCTGCACTTTGAAAGCACTGCAGTGGCATATGGCTGGGAAAAGTGCTAATCCATGTAGGAAAACATATTTTTATATATTAGCTAAGTTGCACTAATAGTGTGCTCTGTAAGCCTACTTGGCCGGGAGTTCAATAGCTATAAAGTGACATACTACACATTAGGAATAGTATGCCATCACTGTGAACACTTGTTTATCAATAGTTGTGTGCACCATGTAGGTAAAGTTTTATTTTTTACAAAAGGCCTAGCTACATGTAAATCATTATTGTATATCTCCACATTGGAAAATCTAGATGAGTGATTCAAACTAATTATTCACTTAGGGCCAGATGTAGGTAATCCAAATGTACCGATTCCAAAATACCGATTTGGTATTTTAGAATCGGTAAATGCTATGTAGGAAAAAGTTCGGTAAGACACCCTGCTGCACTCCTGAATAGTGCATGGGTGCACATGTGGCAGACATACATGCCCTAAGGGCATGTATGTCTGCCACATGGCACTGTTTTAAATTGCAAAAAATTTTTTTTTTTTAGGGTGTTCGATATTCACCACCAACTTGTAGTTGGTGGTAAATAACGAATCCTGAAATGGGAAAAGCACTCATTTGAGTGCTCCCTACACATCTGTATTTTAAGAATTAGGGGTCATATTACCAAGCAATAGCGATAATTATCGCTATTGCTTGGTTAGAGACAAAATTTTACCGCAGAGCTGCGGCGATTTTTACCGCAGATAAACCTTGGTATTACCAAGGTTTATCGCAAATGCGATAAAAAACGGCCGCAATGCATGAATATCGCTGAAAAGTCAGCGATATTCATGCATTACCGAGCTAATGCTCTTAGCCATGTTATCCACCTCCCATTGGATAACATGGCTAAGAACTGCTCAGGGCAGGTGTTAGCTTTTGGAGATATTTGCGCTTAGCGCGAATATCTCCAAAAGTTGGTAATAGGAGATAGCGATGTTAGCGACTGTTTCCAGTCGCTAACATCTTGGCACGCCCACTTTGCATGTCATTAGTGATAAATATCACTGACATGCAAAGTGGGGCCCAAGATGGTCGCTATCTCCTACTAGCTGTCGCTAACTGGTGTTAGCGACAGCTAGGTAATAAGGAGAACATTTTATCTCCGCTTTCTTGTCTTTTAAAGCCAAAAAAGCGGAGATAAACCCCCTTGATAATATGCCCCTCAGTAATTTACCGATTCCTTAATTTACTGATTCGGTAAATTACCGAATCCTTAAATTATGCCCCTACATCTAAGATGCCTAATACCGGTCGGTAACGGCCGATATTCGGTAATTTCGGCTGTTACCGACCGGTATTGGGCTACCTACATCTGGCCCTTAGTTTCAAAACTCTAATTCAATGGTGAAAATATAAAGTTTTATTTTTTACAAAAGGCCTAGCTACATGTAAATCATTATTGTATATCTCAACATTGGAAAATCTAGATGAATGATTCAAAGTAATTATTCACTTAGGGCCAGATGTAGGTAATCCAAATGTACCGATTCCAAAATACCGAATTTTACTGATTCGGTATTTTAGAATCGGTAAATGCTATGTAGGAAAAAGTTCGGTAAGTATTACCGAATCGGTACGATTCGGTATTTACCGAGTCGTTATTTACCAATTTGTTAATTCCCATTCATTCCTATGGGTCTGGAGGCCCAAAGGAATGAATGGTAAATACCGATTCGGTAAAAGGTGGAACACATTCAAGGGTGGCAGGGTGTCACTTTGACACCCTGCTGCACCCCTGAATAGTGCATGGGTGCACCTGTGGCAGACATACATGCCCTAATGGCATGATTGTCTGCCACATGGCACTGTTTTAAATTGCAAAAAATTTCTTTTTTTTAGGGTTTTTGATATTCACCACCAACTTGTAGTTGGTGGTAAATAACGGATCTTGAAATGGGAAAAGCACTCATTTGACTGCTCCCTACACATCGGTATTTTAAGAATTCAATAATTTACCGATTCCTTAATTTACCGATTCGGTAAATTACTGAATCCTTAAATTATGCCCCTACATCTCAGATGCCTAATAACGGTCGGTAACGGTCGAAATTCGGTAATTTCGGCTGTTACCGACCGGTATTGGGCTACCTACATCTAGCCCTTAGTTTCAAAACTCTAATTCAATGGTGAAAATATACGTTTTATATATGCAGTGGAAAAGTGACTTTAAGAGAGTGTACCTTGTGATGCCTGAGAGAAAATCATTGCTGTCCTGGTTTGCCCTACTCAAGTGGCCCACACATTTGTTTGGGTGGCCGCTAACAGCCCTGCTCCTAGAGGACCATAGCTTGGCCTCTGGGTCAAGGAAGGCAGGGGTGTTGTAAATAAATGGTCAGTTGGAAGGAACTAGCCATCTGGGAGACAGACATCAACAGCTGTCAAACAAAGGGCAGCCTTAACAATCTTCACACGGAGATGCCAAATAGAGCAGGGAATTCTAAAATTAATTCCCTCCCAGGCTTTCGAAATCTAAGCCTAGATGGATGGAAAACCATATTTGGCACTGGCGGAAGGATAGAAAGCCTAAATTCCATAGAGAAGGGACAACTGGAAGGACCACAGCTCATTCAGGTGGAGATTGGTGGGAGCTTATGCTGTAATCCAAAGAGGAAATGCTGCAAAACGAGGGGTGGAGATTTTCTGAGAAAATAGGAATGGTTGGAGGGATATACTCAATCCTAGGTAGTGCACTGGATAAGATTAGTACCTCAGCTCCCCCCCTTGAAAACACTTCCAGACCTGGGCAGAAAACATGTTGAAAAAAGATGACTATTATCCCTATGACTGTATTTCAAACGAGAAACTATCTTCTTGACGCGGCTATGGCGAATCCCATTATGCGTAGCCGCAGGTGAGCAACTCGCTCCTCCCCCTGTCTTCATGAAGTTTTCGATGCGAGCTGAGCGGTGGAGAGATACCGAGATACCAAGATACTGAAGCCTTTCTCTATGTTTTTTCATGCCTGGTGTGCCCCTGTGTCTGCTTTGATTGTTAGACTTCCCCTTGTTTCCCGAGCATACCCTGATGGGGTCCGCGGAGAAGTGATCACAGTGGTGGCTGAGTGAGGTCTGCTCGGCTTGGGAAGGTTGGACGCGAGTCGGCTCACAAGGGATCCGAGAATATAATGTAGAGGCCTTGCCGTTCCTCTGTGGCTAAGCAAGCATCAAGCATTAGAAGGCAATTGAAGGTGAGCAGACTCTTTAGGGTCCCAGGGGTATTCGTTTTTATTTGTTCTCTTTGCTGCTGCAGCCTGCTGCTGCCTGGGAGGCCCGCATAGGCCCCCATAGGCCCCTGAGCCTTAGAGGACCCTCATTTCTGCTCTTGGTGTTCGTGACAGGCCTGCCACATATGATGAGGAGCCCTGGAGTCTTACTTTCTTTTGGGCCAACTAGGTAACAAACAGCCTCACTCTTTAGCAGATGCTCCTATAGCTGGGGGGGGTTTCTTTTTTTCTTTTTTTGAGGTACCCCCAAGTTTCAAACCAGTGGTCAAGAGGAAAAGAAAAGACCCAAAGGAGGTGATACCTCTGAGGCGGGAACTGGCATTGGGTCGCTGGTGCCGGCCCCCCCACTCAATCCAGTAAAAGCGTTCTGGACTATAAATAATGGGGAAGCATTTACATTTTCAAATCTAAAGGGCAATGTTGACACCGCGGCAAGCTGAAAACTAAAACGCGATCAGCTCATATGAAGGCAGCTTCAGCTGCAAGAGCAGAACATAGACAAAAATCACGGAGTGGGTCTGCAACAATTTCAAGCTCCTTGAGCTCAGAAGAAGATCCCTTGGAACCTAGATGGGGGCCCGGAATGGGGTGCCCAGTTATGGAGATTATACCACAAGGGAGGTCTGATCTCGAAACAGGGTCAGAAGAAGAGCTCAGCACTCAAAATGAGGCATCAGAAATTGGTAATTCAGTTGGTCGGGCTCCTGAGGGCAGAGAGAGTAAAGAAGAGGGGCAGCCTGCAGGGGCAACTCAAAGAGGAAAAGAAACCTGCTCTCTGCAAGAGCACATAAAAGAAACTACAGTTAACTTCTCCGACGCTGGTGATGGAACCGCTCCGTCACGCCCCTCAGGTGGGCTGTGCTGGTGACGGAGCGGTTCTGTCACGGCCCTGTTCGCCGCGCCTGCGCAGCGCTGATTTCGCGCCTGTGCGGCGTGTTCTATTGAGCGGGGGGGCCGTGATGGAACCGCTCCATCACAAGCACAGCCCCCCGAGGGGCGTGACGGAGCGGTTCCGTCATCAGCGCCGGAGTGCCGCGCAGCCCCCCGCCCCCTAGCACTGCGGCGGAATAGCCGCTGCAGCGGAAGGGTTAAACAAACCAGTGAACCAGTGGGGAAATAAAAGATTACCCACTATTCTTTAAAGTCAAGTTGTCACTAGCTGCACCAATTACATCGAAAGGGCCTCTCGTTGAAACACAATCTGGTCTTGTGTTAAGCAATCAGCCCTCCGCAGTACATCCGGCTTCCATAAAGAATAAGGGCAGGCACAGACCCTTTCAAAAGGAGAATGGGGTCAGTGTGGGTGCTCACCCACTGCTGCAGTCATCAGCACAATTGCAGGCACAGCCTCAGTCCTTGAATAGAGAAGGAGTAGCCATAGGGCAGCAAGTACGGGCTCAGAAAGATACTGTCTGACCCATAGGCAAGCAGACCGAATAACTGCAAGGAAAGGGGACATCGCGACAATACGACATAAAAGTCAAGTTGAATCTTATTTTATTAGATCAGGGAGCTCAAGACAACATATGCAAATGAGATTCCATCCCTTCATCACCGTTTGTCAAAAATCAAGGAGGCAGTGAGTAGCTTTCCAGCTAGAATCCAGGATCATGTAGCTTGAGAAACAGATGAACATTTTGCAACAACAGGCGAACTTAGCCAGAAAGGAAAATTCTTCATTAAAAAGTAAACTTGAGGAGCTTGAAAACCACTCTTGACAATTTCATCTGCATCTGGTCGGGGTCCCAGAGGGATGTGAAGGGGCTCAAACTCTTCAATGGGTTGAGACTTTTAATTAAAAAAGAGTCTTGCCATAGTTTGCAGGAGACCTCACCATTACAAGAGCACATAGGGTACCGTCACAACCATTTGCCAACTCAAAGCTGCCACGAACAATTCTTGTGAACTTAGCCGACTACTGTATCAAAGAGCAGATATTAACAAAAGCTATTCAAAAGAAACACTTTGTGATCAATGAAGCATCTTGCTTCCGGATCTTATCTGCCATGTCAGCGGCACGCTGGTGAAAGGAGTTTGTTAAATTACTGTATCTTTTTAAGGCACAGGGAGCCCCAGCTGCAATAGCACAGCAGTCTAAGTTAAGGGTCCAAGGGAGAGGCAAGTTTCATATGTGTGCTAATATAGAGGAAGCTCAGGAACTGCTGCAAAAAATTTCCATCACAAAGTAGAAAAGAAGCATTCAATAGAATAGAGCAATATTGCTAAAGACCAGGCGGGGGGATTGATCACTCAGGGTGCAGTACCATGGCACCCAGTAGGGGGTGTTAACCATGAGAAGGGAGCAGAAGGGTAGCGTGTGTCATTCCCTATCTCCCGGAGGGTGTGGTGGATTGGTAGGGCACAGGGGTAGGTGGGTGAGGATAGCAAAAAATATGAGCAGAATCATAGAGGGAAAGGTTGTGGAGAGTAGAGTACTGATTGTGATGCCTCAGCTTCAAAGTAATAATCTCAGGGATAGATCTTAAACTTCGTATATTTACGGATAATGTCAACTGTATATCAAATAGGTAAAGGTATGCCAAGTTAATAAGATGGCTAACTTTTCTTTCTCCACAAGTTCTTTTTCTTCAGGATACCACCTCAAAACAAATACTCCAAAGCTTTTTATCCCTAAATGTTTCTCTAAGGTGTATTTTGCCTCTGTCGGGATGGCAATAAGAGGGGCCGCTATTTATTTTAGTCATGAGTTTGATTAAGAGATCACCCAAGTACAGAGACACCCTCTCAGTAGATGGATAAGGGTGACGGCCAGGGTAAACGAAAATGTTTTTAATTTGATTAAGTACTATGCACCAATCATAGATGATCCCAGATCTAATATTAAGATCAATTAATTACTTAGAGGATTATAAGCCCAATCATCTTGTGAGAGGGGATTTTAACTTTATCCAAGAATTGGCAAAGTATACTTCAAATAAAAATAAAAAACAACTGAAGCCTTAAACAAAACAAGTAGTAGATGTCATAAAGCAAGATTATCAGTTAACTGATCCATGGTGTAAATCCCATTGGCAATCTTCGGATTATACCTGCTATTCACGTCGATACCAGTCTGCATCTCGTATTGACTTTTGTCTTATTTCTCGCTCGCTGAACTACTAGAGCTCAGAAATTTGGGCTAATTCATTTTCAGATCATTCGCTGGTTAAACTTGAAATAGAAACAGATGAAAGAAGGAAGTTAAGATCCAGGTGACAGATGGACTGACGCCTTCTTTCAAACCTGCAATGGGTAACCAGCACAAGAAAATGGATAAAAGAGTTTTCTCAGGACCATATGGGCAAAGCGACACTGTTCACAGTTTGGGTGGCCTTCAAGGCCTCAGCACATTGACAGATGGTGGCTGTTACGGCTGCACAATCTAAAATTCAAAGGACACGAATAGGCGGACTTTAGCTGGCAGTGGACACTGCCCTATTGAGAAAGAATGCCTCTTCAAGGGGGAGATTTAGTGGAGAGGCAGGCAATGTTCCCTCTAATTTTTTTCCTCTGTGTGGGGCAGTGGAGGGTCTCTGTGCGCATCAATCATGGCTATGTGCGCCAGGAACCAGACCACGCGCGTGTACAGCGCCAAATGTCACTCCAAACGTTGGCTTAAAAAAGTGAAAAGATGATGCATTTTCACACAAACAGCTCCACGTTAAGCTTTTGCATATTGCGATTTGCATATTGGATAACGACGCCATGACATTGATTGGTTACACAGGCAAGTACACTTAAGGTTTAGAAAAGTACAAGACTCCAAAAGGTGGTACCATCATAAGATTTTACTAAATATTTTTTAACTGGAGCACTGTTCATTGGGTGGGGAAATGTTGAGAGCCTATACAATATCACATATACACAATAAGTTACAAAATTACATAACATTTACAATTTGATGTGAAAGTTACTGAGTAATGTTGGGCTATCCCGCCAGGGATAGTTTGTAAAACTCAGACATACACGCAAAGATGGACTGTGGGAGAAGGACGTTCAGACAAGTCAAGTGGCATCATTAGATGGGTGACAGGCTTGCTTCTCACGGCGATCCTTGTCATTTTTTCCAGTGCAGATAAACTTTATCAAGGTCAACTTTCCCATTCAGGAGGTAGGCCTTTGTCCTCATCAGCATATCCAAATGCTTCTGCTCTAGTCTTTTCCTCAATTTACTCTTTATAGTATTCATGAGGCTGAATCCTCGTTCACAATCTGCACTAGATGCTTGAAATGTTGCGCAGACATCAACAAGCTGAGACACCACACTATATTGAGCAGCATTGCGTACAGTGAAATTCACCATGTCTTGAAATGTGGTAAATAAACCACCCTTTACATGTTCTGCCACCACATATTTATAGTCTCTGTATTGTCGAACAACATCTTCTGGTGTTTCACAATCACCCAGGACCAAGACATTTTTATACTTTTCAACAAGTCTTTGTATATTCTCAGTCCCAAAATCAAAATGTGATTGTGTTGACATTGCCTGGATTTCAAAACTTGCCCATTCTTTCAGTTCATCCTCAGGGAACCTTTTTTGCATGTGCTCTCAAAGAAGGGAAACAAAAGACAGAATAGGCCCACTGTCAAATTCTTGCCTTTCCTTGTACAACACCATCATCTCTCTTACATTGCTGCTCCAAAAGACAGTGGAGCATATTATCAAGGGGGTTTATCTCCGCTTTTTTGGCTTTAAAAGCCAAGAAAGCGGAGATAAAATTATCTCCCTATTACCTAGCTGTCGCTAACACCAGTTAGCGACAGCTAGTAGGAGATAGCGACCATCTTGGGCCCCACTTTGCATGTCAGTGATATTTATCACTAATGACATGCAAAGTGGGCGTGCCAAGATGTTAGCGACTGGAAACAGTCGCTAACATCGCTATCTCCTACTACCAACTTTTGGAGATATTCGCGTTAAGCGCGAATATCTCCAAAAGCTAACACCTGCCCTGAGCAGTTCTTAGCCATGTTATCCAATGGGAGGTGGATAACATGGCTAAGAGTATTAGCTCGGTAATGCATGAATATCGCTGACTTTTCAGCGATATTCATGCATTGCGGCCGTTTTTTATCGCATTTGCGATAAACCTTGGTAATACCAAGGTTTATCTGCGATAAAAATCGCCGAAGCTCAGCGGTAACATTTTGTCTCTAACCAAGCAATAGCGATAATTATCGCTATTGCTTGGTAATATGCCCCAGTGTCCCCCAAATACTGTTCCTTAATTTGGCCAATCTTTGCTCTTGCGTACTGTACAGCTTCGACAGTAGTCAAAGAACTTTTTTGGAACACTTTGCACAATGATGCAAATTCACTCAGAATGTCATTAAGTACTGCAAGGGAAATATGGTAGTTTGAGTCAGATAGCTTTTTGTAACAATATTTAGCAACTGGATCATTCTCTTCAACTTTCTCATGCTCAAAGTACTTAAGAACAGCCTCGTAATTTCGAATTAGTGCTCCAACTGCAAAATGCCTCGAAAGCCACCGCACTTCATTCAATGGTCGAAAAGAGACCACTTCACAGTCAGTGACTAATGTCATTTCATCCAGCTTGGACTTCTTTGCAGGTGATCTGGAGAACACAGTGTAGACAGTCCTCAATATTGTCTCCATCTCTTTATTCATTGAAACCCTCTTCCAGGCATCCGCAACTCCCAAATCTTCTCGATGAGCGACACAATGCTGCTCAACTAGATGGGGAATAGATTGTTTAAGGCGAGTAGCAACACCATTATTTTTACCCAGCATCACAGACGCACCATCGGATGTGAACATGACCATTTTCATGAGGTCCAGTTCATTGGCAGAGTAGAATTCCTTCACAGCAGTAGTGATGGCCTCAGCATTACAACTAGTCAGCTTCACTATGCCCCCAAACTGTGTTTTGTGCTCTGTTGAGGTTACAGGTCGGTACTTGAAGTACAAAATGAGCATTTTTATAACAGAAATATCTGGGCTCTCATCAATTATCAATGTGTGATACAAAGCGTTACGAAGTTCTGCCATACCTTCACTGTGTATCACGCTATTGATGGCCTCAAGGAACTCAAAGGCATAGTTCTTGCTCCTCCAGCTCTCTGGTATCTTCACATACAAAGCTAGATGGTCATGGATATCTTGTACAGATAACATGGAAGTATTCATCTTGACTGCCAGCAACACATTGTTGATGAGAATCTTTATCTCCTCAGGCAGGGATCTGTGTCGTTCAACGACTTCCATCCTATTTGCTTTGTCAGTGGCAGTTTCTGTCAGCATTGCCCGCACTCCAAAACCAAACCTGGCAGCAGCACTTCTGTTTCTCAATATCACCATGGCAGACTCGTGAACTTTGCTAATTAGATGGCGTTTCAGGTAATCCAGTTTCCAGCCATCACTCCATTTATTCCCTGTGGAAAAGTCCCCAACAATCTTGGCTTCTGCACATGCTTTGCAAATTAAGCCCACATCTGGACTGTATTGAAATAGTTCCCCAAGTTGCATGCG
This sequence comes from Lissotriton helveticus, assembly GCF_964261635.1. Classification (NCBI taxonomy): domain Eukaryota; kingdom Metazoa; phylum Chordata; class Amphibia; order Caudata; family Salamandridae; genus Lissotriton; species Lissotriton helveticus. The sequence continues at coordinate 282,123,319 of NC_136068.1, read as the reverse complement.
AACCTTGCTTCGTGATTTCTGTGTCTCAGCCTCCACAATTTCTTTCATCCACTCTTCCTTGAAGACAAGGCAACATTTCTTCCTTTGTGGTGAAGCATCACACTCTGCAGAAGGTACAGCTTTCCGCTTGAACATATTTGCAATAACTGGGTTTAGCCTGCTATGCCACAAAGCCTGCAAAATAAAGGAACATGGTTAAAGTTGAAGCCTATGCTCATGATTGCAATCGGTTGCATAATACTGAGGCATCGGCGGCAAAACGTAGAGTGTAATTACCTGGATTTTTCTGTCCACTGCAGTGTCCTTTCAAACTATATGCAGCACTGTCCGTAGAGCCTGCAATAGAAGTAAAGATTGTTACAGCACATTGTGAATTTGTAATACAGAAATATACAATGTGCACCATAGGGGGACTCTACCAAACAATTACCTGTTGTGCTTGTACTCACGAATGCCCGGTCAAATGTGTGGGGTACTGTCTGTGAAACCTACAACAGAAGAAAACATTGGTAAGGTATGTTGTTATATTACAATGTACAAGATGCACCACAGTTTAACTCTACCAAACAATTACCTGCTCTGCTTGTTCTCACGTATGCCCGTTCAAATGTGTGGGGTACTGTCTGTGAAACCTACAACAGAAGAAAACATGGATAAGGTATGTGGTTATACTACAATGCACAAGATGCACCACAGTTTACCAAACAATTACTTGTTGTGCTTGTACTCACGTATGCCCGGTCAAATGTGTGGGGTACTGTCTGTGAAACCTACAACAGAAGAAAACATGGGTAAGGTATGTTGTTATATTACAATGTACAAGATGCACCACAGTTTAACTCTACCAAACAATTACCTGCTCTGCTTGTTCTCACGTATGCCCGTTCAAATGTGTGGGTCACTGTCTGTGAAACCTACAACAGAAGAAAACATGGAATAGGTATGTGGTTATACTACAATGCACAAGATGCACCACAGTTTAACTCTACCAAACAATTACCTGTTTGTTCTGCCTGTACTCACGTCTGCCCGTACAACTGTATTTGTAGTACAGTCTCACAAACCTGTAAAAGAAAAGGGGTGCAGATTGTGAATCTATTTACCAAGCACCCGCCAAATGCAACGTGGAACATAAACAGAATTACCTTGTCTTTGTGGGTCCTCACGCCTGACCATTCAAATAAAAATACCTTACAGACTGCAAACCTGCAATTGAAGACAAGATGGTTAGCAAAGGTTCTAAGAGTTACAAACAATGAATGGGACTGGCCCAGATACTCCACTAGGAAAAAGGATCAAATACTTACCTGGGATTCCACTTTAGGCAAATAGGCACGTGCCCCTGCGCTTCATTATTAGCATCCATTAGGCTAAACTTATCTGCACCTCCCCACACAATACAGCCACTCTCCTGCATTTTGTTTACCTTTTGCCATGTCAATGTTTTAACCGAGACGTGTCCCATTCACACACATTTGCTCAAATGGGTGTAATTTCTGATATATATATATCCCATGTGATCATGCTCCTTTGAGGAATGAAACATGTCATGGAAAACACCGGTCAGATAATGGCAGATTAAAACCTTGCACTGCTTGCACCTTGATTCTGTGTGCTTGTCCGTGACTTTTGACGGGAGTTTAAAGAGGTCTACACCTGAGGACTCTCCGCCGAGCACTAGGCATTCAGGAGGTTCTGTGTGTATATATATATATATATATATATATATATATATATACATACATACATTTTCCCTCTTCATTGCTTGATTTTGCGCACAAGAAAGTGTCACTCATAGTTGTTGAAATGTCATTCATACTTACACTTAAATTATAAAAATGTCACCACATAGCAATCCGAAACCTTGGCAGCTATGGCTTTCTCTACCCAGACCAGCTGCCTATACCAAGGGCGAGGCTAGACGAGCCCGCCTTTAGGGCCCGGCCCCCCGGCCCACACCGCGCCGCCATTGGCCGAAGGTCCCAGGAGGCTGCCCTATGGGCAGCCGGCCTGGGGAGTACTTCCGGGTCAGGGGGAAGGGGGTGACGCACGTCCGGTGGGGGCGTCGGGCAGAGGCCATGACCTATTTAGGTCAGGGTCACAGGCAACTCGGCCTCTTTCCCCGCCAGCACCGGACCTGCTCACCCACTCCCTGTCCCTTTGTTAAACGACTTCAATCTCCCACCCACCCGTCCCTTAAGGCAGTGATTTGGAGGTGTGTGTTGCGGAAAAGAGACATTTGAACACTGATAGACTGGAAAAATGGAGTGGAGTGGAGTCCGCCTTGCGCACTCCCTAGGCCAGCACTGAGGGGAGAGAGGGTAAGCTCTCCGCAGGGGGATGGAGACCACCGGCTGGGGAGGCAAGGGCGTCAGGTACGAGCCTCCTAGCAGCATGGTGGATGAGAGGTGGGGCCCTGGAAATGGCGGACAAGGACCCAAGGGCTGGGGCCCATCGCTCGGGGGGCGCAGGTGGGTTGACCTGGCGCGGGCATCTTCACTTGGGGGATGCGAACCTGAGGGCCCCTTGGTGCTGGGGGAAGCACGAAGTTATGAGCAAAATAAATGCAAGTTGAAACGTATAATAAAGCTGATGAGGAAGAGTTGGTAATAAAGGAGAAATGTTGCTCATAATTTGAGAGATGTATAATAATTTACATGTCATGTTTATGAAGTGTGAATAAACATGGCCTTTTTACACCCACCAGTTCCCAAGTGGTTGTTTGGTGGGGAGGCGGGTGTGGAGCATGCTGGGGGATCCGGGGCCTATACCAATAGTCCTTCACAACCCCTGTCCTTAATTCCTGTGGTCAATCTTTGCCCCGAGGCAGTAGCAGCATGAGTAGAGCCATTCATGAGGCTTCCTCGGTGCTGCCCAACCCTCGTACTTCATTTACATGGCTTTCCTCGCTATATTGTTAGTAACGCGAGGCTGCGGGACAGATTGAGTGCGTTTATTTAAGAATCCATGTTAATTGCAGCCCCTTCATGAGCTCCGATTAACATGGATACTTAAATAAACGCACACAATCTCCCCGCAGCCTCTTGTTACTAACAAAACAACATATGACATTTTTAAATATATAACGATATTTATAAAAACATTCTTAGAACTGGATGCAGATCTAATTTAAGCACTAAAAATCAATTCACATATATTTTGCTTCTTTATGCCCACAATAATTGAAAACAAACAAAACAAATGACAATGTACTGTATGTAAAGCGCTAATGTTTGAGTTCTGCAGACAAATGCAAATGCATTCTTCGTAGAGCAGTCACAGTTTGGCAATATTTTGCAAGCAATATGCAAAGTCTTTCTCTCTTCATGGTGATCAATTTCTTGAGTTCTGAATCTGATCACCTTTGCCTTCACCAATGGATTGATGATGTATTCTGATTAATCGGAATATTCCCTTTCAAGTTGCTTGGAGCCTTAAAGTCACCCTTCAAAACACGGTTAGTGTTATTGACCACCAAACACGAGGCAAGATCCCAGTAGCAACCCCCTTATTGTTACAATGCTCTGGAAATGGAATGGAACATCAGAAGTAGTAAGAGATTGAATTAATGCAACAAGTAGCCCAATTCTTGTATCACTCATTAGGGCCCAGCAGAGAGAGAAAGAGAAAATGAAGAAACAAAAAGGAGGCAAGCTATGCACACACTTAATAAATGTCCAACCATGCAAATGAAGGAACCCTTTCTTGCATTCAGTTTCATGTGCAAGAGCCACAGCTGGACAAGAGCTTGTCTGCTTCTGCTTACAATGGAAAAAATGTAGTCATGGGCGGATTCAAATTAAGGCAGGTGTCCAGTTCTCTATGATGGCGTGTCATGTACTGAACCAGTCGAACTCACAGGAGTGAGTTACTTTTAGCCATCCCTTTCAGTCAACAGCATGACAAGTAATACACAGCTTTTTCATAGGGCCTACTGTACGCATATTGTACTCTGGAAACATGCTAAAGCAATAACCATCATTGTCAGAGCAGGTAGTTTTCTCTTGGGTTACCGTCTAAGCCTCGTGAGAGCCACAGGGGAGGGCTTAAAAACTGTAGTATATGGTCACTAGGAACTACAGACTGAGATAATTTGTTCTCTGCGTAAGGCATTATTTATTTCACACGCCTCACAAATTTCAGTAGGCCTTTCTTTATATTAGAATTACTCAGTCACTTCAGGATTTCTAATAATGTTAACTATCTCAGCTCGACTGCTGTCACAAGCGAGTGCACCTTACAGAGTAATGCATCCCTTAACAAACCGGACCATTCCAATCCTCCATTAGACACGGTATTTACGATAGTGCAAACAAGGGCCCCCTCCCGCAAACAAGCCCCCGCCTGCCGTCAGAAGCATGGCGCCAGGGACGTGTAAATGTTGCGTCTGGCCCTGAAAACTAAATGAGGGACCAGCTGCGGTGATCGCCGGAGGCCTCCCCAGGAAGACGTCAGATGTACCTGGAGCAGAAGCCGGTCTCAAAAGCCCTCATTAATCTCACAGCTCCTTCGCTTTAATGAACACTTAGGTGTGGGTTCGGTAATGAGCCATCCGCAGCTGAGCCCGCTCCCAATCAACCATCACACCCCATTTCAATGTACCTCGACGGTATTTTTATTTTAAAAGCATTTTTTATTCAGATGCCAATGTCCCCCCCAGCCGCGCGTTACTAACAAAACAATACAGGAAGTTTAGAAACAAGGCAAATTAGCCTAAAAACACATGCAGTGTTTCTAAACTTGCTGGATTGTATTGTTAGTAACGCGCTGCTGCGGGGGACATGGAGTGCTTTTGTTTAAATATTCATGTTAATCGCAGCTCGTGAAGGGGCTGCGATTAACATGGATACTTAACTGCATTTCCAATACAGCCTCCCCCGCAGCCTCGCATTATGCAATAACAGCGAGGAAACAGTGTGTGCCACCTGAGGGAGTCCAAAAGCGCCACTAACAAAAGAAATCAAGGGGGCACATAGCACTTACCTCCGCTCCAGTCCCGAGTGATACCTTTCACCGCCGTTCACTGCCGACCTCTGCAATCTCCGCAATCACGAAATGCCCGTTTTTCGCGCCGCGCGCTTTTTAGGTCTCGCCTGTCGATGCGCATGCGCATCGAGCAAGCGAGACTATAGGGGCTCATCGACTCTTTATCTAACTTGCAAGGAATCGTGGCGATTCCTTGCAGTGCCCGTGACTTTTAAGCTCAATGCGCATGTGCATTGAGCTTAAAAGCGCGTGCACAGCCGCCCGCATTCCTCCGACACCTTTGAAGTGAAGCTTAGCTTCACTTCAAAGGCCCGGCTTCTTCACACCCACATGCCGCTCTGCCCCGCTCCGCCCCCTCCCCTGAGTCATCCTGCCTGCCCTCGACGTTCCCCCCGCCCCCCTCCCAGCTTGTTTTCTTTCTTTTGAAATAGCTGTCTTTCTGACACTTGATAATATTGCATGTTGTCAATCTGACCCTATGCTTGCCTGTTGGTTATTTTTTTAATTTAAATTACGCGCAGACCTACGAAAATGCACCCTTTTACATTAATAGCAGTCAACAAGGGCGCCCGCCCCCTCCCTATCCCGGGCGCCGCTTAGGTTTCAGCGCGGCACCCGCTTTCACTTTTAACACGGCGGCCAGTCAACAATGGCGCATGCAGCTCTTTTCTGTCACGCTGTAAACATTCAAATTATTTGACTCCAGGAATTCCTGCCCCGGCCTGTTTAGACTCCGAGCACTCTCTGGTATGACAGAAGCACATTTTATGTAGTTCGGCTGAACTGCCGCCGCTCCTCCAGCTTGTTTCAGAAGAGTTGCCTTCATGCATTTTAAGTGCGTTGGCTAAAAGTGCACGGCATAGTTTTAGTTTGCGGGCAGGTTTTCTCATCTGATGCTCTTTCTGCTGTTCACTTTGTCCCATGCAGTTTTTACCAGTGTGCGCATTAAAAATAATGATGTTTGTCTGAAATGCAGCCGCCGCTGCGCTGTGTTTGGGACTGGCCTCGGTGCTGCAGATTAGAGTGGACGTGCTAATCAATTGCCCGTTTGAGAGGAAGTCATCCCGTGCCTTTGCATAATCCATTTACATATCCCCAGAAGGTGCCCGATGCCTGGATTGTGTGCTTCCTGTTCTGCGGGGCCCCAGGGCCCTCTTTCTGCCATTTGTTCCCCTTCAAGAGAGTAAGATAGCGTGGGAATATTTGGAGCTCTTCAGGTTTGGGGCCCAATGCCACTCCGTGCTGGTTCTCCTGGCGTCATGTATGTCTCTCTCTGAAACATGCCAAGGACAGGCTGCAGGCTCTGCAGCTTGTAGTGCCTCGTTTTGTGTGGGTAGGGGAAGGGTTGACCTCACTACAGTGTTTACCACAGTTAATGAAGATCAGATGGGAGAGTACACACAGAGCAGCTCTCTGGGCCCATTCTGAGCCACGTACTAATGGACACAAACAATGCATCCGTGACGTTCGTCTTAAGGCAGCCCTATTATACTAAACCCGCCTTTTCTTTACTTTTTATTTTCCTAAACCCATATTTTGTTAATTAAAGGTGTAAATTTTTTAAAAAGAAATGTTTGCAAATTTTTTTTCATGTAAGGGCCCACTGTTCTCACACTGCTTCTCCCAGCGTTCTTTGCATTCACGTTTGAGAGAGGCTCCTCTGAGACCGGTAAGTGCATACATGGATCTATATAATGCGTATGTAACTCCAAGTGGTGCAGTGAAATATTTTAACTCCTCCACGGGGAAGAACGCATTGTGTTCTCGGTTTATTTTTCCTGACACGAAAACTTGTTTTAGAATAGGAAATGGAGTTTTCGCTTGCCCCTGCCTCTGCCGTGCTCTGTTAGCAAACACTGCACATAGAAGTCACGCGCCGGATTCCTTCGCATTTCCTACTGCTAGTCAATGGCTAGTTTTTGTTTTACTTAAGGCAATATTACTTATTTCTTCCGTGGTGTAGACCTTTCCTGTTAGGGGCTTTGTTGTTCTGTGAGGACATTGAGTAATCGTGCTCATTGAAGACGATAGCAATGTTATAGCTGTTTGAAGAGCACCTGGAATGGCTCGCCTGCCCACACACGGTGACTGTGGGGAGGGAAGAGCTGAGCCTCCCTACTACAAGTGTTTAGATGTATCTGCTAGAGGCTGCCAAGCAAACTAGCAAGGCTTAGAGTACGATGGATGTTGTCTGCCACTCAATGTATACTTAATGTGAACATTTGCTATTAGGTCTAGGTTTGCAAATCACAGCGTTCCCCGTTTGGCCCCATGGCGCCCTCACCCTCACACCCCCTCACACACCCTCACTCACCCTCTCACCCTCACTCACCCACCCTCACTCACCCTCACCAGCATAGCATAACAAAACATAGCATAGCATAACAAAACAAAGCATATGATAGGAAAACATAGCATAGCATAACAAAGCATAGCATAACAAAACACAACACAACATACCATAGCATAACAAAACATAGCATAACAAAACAAAGCATAGCAAAACAAAACATAGAATAGTATAACAAAGCATAGCATAGCAAAACAAAACATAGCAAAACACAACAAAGCATAGCATAACAAAGCATACCATAACAAAGCATAGCATAACAAAACATAGCAAAACAAAACATAGAAAAACACAACAAACCATAGCATACATAACAAAACATAGCATAGCATAACAAAACACAACAAAGCATAGCATAGCATAACAAAACACAGCATAGCATAACAAAACAAAGCTTAGAATAGCATAACAAAACATAGCATAACAAAACATAGCATAACAAAGCATAGCATAACAAAGCATAGCATACCAAAACAAAGCAGAGCATAACAAAGCATAGCATAACAAAACATCTCATAACAAAGCATAGCCTAGCAAAACACAAAAAAACATAGCATAGCATAACAAAACACAACAAAACATAGCATGGCTTAACAAAACATAACAAAACATATAATAGCATAGCAAAACACAGCATAGCATACCAAACACAGCAAAACATAGCATAGCATAACAAAACATAGCATAACAAAACAAAGCATAGCATCATAAAACACAACAAAGCATAGATAGCATAGCATAACAAAACATAGCATAACAAAGCATAGCAGAACAAAGCATAGCAGAGCAAAACATAGCATAGCATAACAAAACATAGCATAGCATAACAAAGCATAGCCTAGCAAAACACAACAAAACATAGCATAACAAAACATAGCATAGCGTAACAAAACAAAGCATAGGATAGCAAAACTAAACATAGCATAGCATAACAAAACAAAGCTTCGGATAGCAAAACAAAACATAGCATAGCATAACAAAACATAGCATAACATAACAAAACATAGCATAACAAAACACAACAAAACAGCATAGCTTAACAAAACAAAACATAGCATGGCTGAACAAAACATAACAAAACATAATAGCATAGCAAAACACAGCATAGCATACCAACACAACAAAACATAGCATAGCATAACAAAACATAGCATAGCAAAACAAAGCATAGCATAATAAAACACAACAAAGCATAGCATAGCATAACAAAGCATAGCAGAGCAAAACATAGCATAGCATAACAAAGCATAGCATTGCATAACAAAACATAGCATAGCATAACATAGCATAGCATAGCAAAACATAGCATAGCATAACAAAACATAGCATAGAATAACAAAACAGCATAGCATAGCATAACAAAACAAAACATAGGATAGCAAAACAAAACATAGCATAGCATACAGCATCACTCAGCACAAACACAGCATCACTCTGTGGCACCACAACATCACTGAGCTCCACCACAGCATCAATCTGTTCAACCATTCAACAACAACTGGTTCAAATATGTTATCTCAATGTTTCAAGCTTTATTACAAATGTAACAAAAAGATGTTAATATTTGACATATGTTCTTGGATTTTCGTCACAATAAAATACACTGAACAGAATCTTCACAAATGTTATTTACAAAAGTTTAAGCTATTGCCATTATAAATTACAATGACTTTTATTTAAGTATTAATTATTAAAAAAATTAAAAGCCATCGTTATTTGTAATATCAATACATCTAAGTCACGTAAATACAAAACATGTTGCATTACAAATTCTATAGGTGTCACATTTGCGAAAGTTATAACTATTGGCATTGTAAATGACAAAGCTAATAATTTAGCTATTTTCAAAAACAACACATAAATAAAAAAATTGTCATTTACAAGACCAATAGCTCAAACTTTCCTAATGCGAGACCTATTGCATTGCCCTAACTCACACTCACCCTCACTCACCCTCACCCTCACTCACCCTCACTCACCCTCACTCTCACTCACCCTCACTCACCCTCACTCTCACTCACCCTCAACCCCTCACTCACCCTCACTCACTCACCCTCACTCACCCTCACCCACCCTCACCCACCCTCACCCACCCTCACCCTCACTCACCCTCACTCTCACTCACCCTCACTCACCCTCACCCTCACTCACCCTCAACCCCTCACCCTCACACAGTGCAATAGGTCTCGGAGCATTTGAGTTAGAGCTTTTAGATTTGTTTATGGCTTTTTTTCTTTGTAATTCTTTAGCATTGCCTACAGGAAACAAAAATGCTAAAGATTTAAAAAAAAAAACCATAAACAATTCTAAAAGCACTAACTCTAATGCTGCGAGACCTATTGCATTTCCAATGCTTGTTAAAAGCGGCAGCGCGAATACTCTCGCGGAATGTGCGCGCTCCACAAATGGGAATGCGCGCTCAGGGGCTGACAAGTGCGCGCGCGCGGGGCGCCCGCCTTGTTGGGAACAGTGGAGGCAGGTCAACAAGGCAAAACAAGAGCTAAGAGAGTTCTTTATCATAGAAGAAATAAATAGTTCAGGGACATATCAGCAGCAAGTTTATGAGGAAAGTCAAATGGTGGGTACATTTTTAGCTTGGTCAACTAAGGTAATACAGGAGGGAGCATTAATTACTGAGCCAGAGGAGCCAGGGACAAGGGCAGTGGTGATCGATAAGGAAAAGGTTGCCAAAATCTTTTTATACCATTATAGTGATCTATATGGGACTTACTATATCACCTATATTTACAAGTCCAACACATTTACATTTACCTCGTAAGAAGCAATACAGCAACATTTTCACAATATAAACCTCCCGCAGTTATCAAATACTCAGGTAGAGGAGATGGAAGCAGATATTACAGTAGTTGAAAGGTAGCAAGCCCTTGCACATAGCCTGGAGGAAAGGCCTGTGTAAGCGACAGGCCTCTGATAGAATTGTATAAAGTATTTTCTGAGGAGTTAACTAAGGGTGGGCGGAGCTGGTGTAGTGCCTCTACACAGAGCTCCACAGAGTTTGAAAAAAACTCCCTGAAGCTCCGCTTTGCTCTGCTCTGCTCCCTCCCCAATCCCAAATTATTTAAACATTTAAAAAGAAGGCACTTACCTGCATATCTGCCGCCTCCCTTGCCTGGCCGCTCTCCTTCCTGCACCTTGCGTCCTTCTTCAATGAAAAAAACTCATATGTTGTACATCTTGCAACGTACAACATAGGAGTTTTTAGATGGAAGAATAGGCATTCTTTGGCATTGAGTGCTCATCTATTCCAATGAAAGGGTTGAAAAGAAGGAGCTACTGAAAGCAATCAGAATTCTGTTCCCCCTTGTAAAACATTTGCCTGCAATCTTGGTGGACTGATCAAGAAACTCAGGGGGATATTCTCAAGAACGTGTGCTATTTACAGCAAAATTAGCCTAACGCAACTCTTCATATCGCTGGAAAATAACGCGGTGTTAACTAAGTATTCACAACACGGAGGTAACATGCGATAGGCCCGCGACAACTTGTCAAATGTCCACTATAGAGGCATCGCGACGCCGCAAAAATGCGAAACACTAACACAAAAAAAGTTGCATTGAGGCCAATCGCGATACAAAAATCAGTGAAAACCAGCAACAGGCCTACAAGTCACACATGTCAGGTGGGAAAAATCACCATAAAAGAAGAAAAAAAACAGAGAAACAAATGCCAAACAACAGTGAAGCACAATGTATGTTGCTGGAGCTAGTACGGAGAATAGCCAGAACCCCACAAGCCCCCGGAGGACCAGCCAGGGACCTCGGGGTCAGGGAAGGGCAAGGAGAAGAAGTGTAGGAAGAAGGGGTTCAGTCCACAGGAAAACAGGATCCTGATAACGGAGGTGGTAGAACACCATCAACAACTGTTCGTCACCTCCACTGTGTCTTTGGCAACAAAAAATGGACTATGGCAGGCCATAGTGGACAAGGTGAATGCAGTTGGAGTGCTGAAGAGGACAATGAAAGAGGTGAAGAGGTGCTGGAACAATGTCAAGCGCAAAACCAAGCTGAAACTCGCCAACAACCAGAAGGCAGCAATGCAGACTGGAGATGGGAGACCTGCGCCACAGGAGAAGCTGGACGAGATTGAGGAAATGGTGTTCACAGTCATCAGTGGGGAGACGGTAGCAGGAGTTGGTGGACCGGGCACTGCTCAACATGACCAGACACAACAGCACCAGGGTGAGTAACGACCAGGGACTGGGGGGCCAAGGGGATGGGCACAATGGCACATATGCACAATGAAGTAGAGCACATATGAAGACAAACCATGCCCCAGAGCCCCAACTCCCACCAAGAGAACAATGTACCCAAGTATGCAACATCTCAGCACTGAAGAAGCACAGAAGTGAAAGGCACACCACATGTAAGGGAGAAGGGGCAGCAAAATCAGAGCTGCAGGAGCGACTCCCCCAAAATGCAGCACACACACATAACATGCAGAGCACATCAACATTGACAATGAAGTGGCACAAAACGCAACACATCGATAACAGAACAAAGGACACAACTGGTGCTGCTTGTGTGTAGAAACTGGCAAATCACATTTGACATTGCAGGGAAATGTGATTTGACAATGTACAAGTACAAACACACATCCGTGATGTTAAAATGTCCACTGTCCCCCATCAAATAGGCAGCTCCTCCCACACAGCCACAATGTACACAGTCATGCAGACTGCATGAAAACATGTACAATGCAACAACATACATGTGAACACATTGTTAAACTCCATCTCCCCTTTACATTGCAGAGGAGAATCAACACCTCCTACAGAGCAGCCCAAACCTCTCTTCTCTGATGATGAAGAGGACCACCACAGCTTCGACTCTGACGCCCTCCAACAGCTCATGGAGAGCCTCCACAGCCCACCTCCAGGAGAAGGACAGCCCAGGTGCTATGAGGAGACCCCACCCCCTGTACAGACCACACAGCAGGCAGCACCCACCACCGCTGCCTCCCAGGACCCCCACGAAGAACACAGCCTTCCAATGCCGTGTGTTGGGGTGCCAGGAGAATCTGGCTGAACAGGTGCAGGTGGGGTTTGACCGCATGGCAGCCAAACTAGATACCATAAGTGGATGTCTCAGTCCCATTAGCCATTATTACCACCAATTTTCCTTACTCATTACCTTGTAAAAACAGGGGACCCAAATCTTGAAAAAAGTTTCACATCTATGCCCTAGATGTACATTCATTCACAATTCACAATTATTTCCAATTATATGCCAAGAAAGCTGTGCCAGTTTGCGGTTTCAGGGTGTACTACTTGGAATGTATATTGAATCATCCAATGCAAAGATCTCCATAGAAGAGAAGACAACAGAGAGTGAATTGAGACCCATGTGCAAACATACTTTTTTCTCTGTAGGAAAAGTACTTTTCCAGGTGGAGAAGCTGAAAAAAAATTGTCGAGAAACAAATGGCCATGTAGAAAGAACATCTCCTACACTCCCAACAAATGTGGCAGATTCGTACTCCTTCCTATCCTGGAAGAGGAGTTATTCTAGCCCTTGGAGGACAAAAATCTTTCACCATTTCCAGGATGGGAAGAGCTTGGAGAGGGATTTCTGGGACTTCCACAACTGTACATGTTTATGGGCATTCCCATACATTTGAGTCCAACCCCACCTGAAACGGTCACTTCCAACCCATTGACTAGGAGTTCCATGTGCAGATTTCTCTGCACTTATAATGAATATGTCTGTACTCATGAATTCATATACACCTTCAAGGAATCCCTTTATGAAATCCTGGCAAGAGTAAAAGTGGCAAATTCAGTAATAATTTTATATTCATGACCAAATTTACAAAGGTGAATCCGGTTTTCAACTTATGATTGGATGTACATTTATGAAATTGGTCAATAGTGTTTAAATAGCATTTTAATTCACAGCTTATTTGTAATACCCTTCTGACATCTTTATTATATGCAACAGGGGCAACTAGTAGATCCCTAGTGGAACTTCGGTAAGTGCATCTATAGCAACAACGTCACAGGAGTTATCAGTTTGAAAGAATATGATTAATAATGTGATATATTTAATAAAATCACAAATCGATAAATGACATCAAAATAAAAATACAATTAATAATGGACACGAAAACTGTTCAATGTAATCAAATTAATGATTAACCTGCTCTGTGGTCTTATAATTTTTAGGTCGAGCATAGTCAGCGCATGCACTGCATGCGCTGTCTCTTCGAGGCATGCTGTCTTCAGTTTGTGGACTCACATCCCGCCCATAGACTTGCTATTTGCTGATTTAATTGTCACCATCAAATCTTTCTTCCTATTTGTTTATTGCATGCATTTGTCATACCACTTGTAGTGTTCATCCGTCCCCGAGAACAGGGACTAAGTATAATCTCACTCCACTAGTTATCATCGTAGGATTTATTTTGGAACTACTATTTTTGTTTGTTTTGAGCTCGCTTGTTGACAGCCTAGAAATCTGTGCCTTTTATTTTCGGCACATATGCGTTTCATGTTTCAGCGCACCTTTTATTATATCAGCATGGCTCCCACTTCATGGCCTTTGCCCTTCTGGTGTTATGTGAGCTGGAGGGCCTAATTAACCAATTAACCCCTTTGATCCCATCACCAGCCACGGGCCATCATGGAGAAGATTCTGGAACATACAAATATACAGCATCGGGCTTTAACATCATTGGACCTCACATGGACAGTCCTTGCTGATCTCTTAGCAGGATATTTACTGCTAATGGACAGATACCCCAATGTGTTGTCTTCCCAGTGCCACAAGATGAGCTTTACCCTCTGCAAACCTCGTTGCCACTGGTGAGTGAAGTGGGTATCTGTCCATTAGCAGTAAATATCCTGCTAAGAGATCAGCAAGGACTGTCCATGTGAGGTGGAGAAGCGTGGCTCAATGGTTAGAGCGGCAGATCCTGATGCAGAGGTCTGGCCCGGGACCAGGGTTCAATTCCTGCCTCGACGGCTCTTGGACTCAATCTCCCGGGACCTGATAATTCTCGCCTCAGTGCCTAGTCTAATCATGGGTCCCACTCTGTGCAATAGCTCGCTTAATCTCCGCTACGGCCCAAGCAGCGTTTGGATTCCTGGCTTCACCTTGGGGGTACCCAGGAGTGGACATTTCACATGGAAAAGCCAGGAAGGGTTCCACAGCGGTATGAGTGCAGCGCCGGGATGCCCCGTCATGTGGGTAGCCGCAGCGCTTGGATTCCTGGCTTCACCTTGGGGGTACCCAGGAGTGGACATTTCACATGGAAAAGCCAGGAAGGGTTCCACAGCGGTATGAGTGCAGCGCCGGGATGCCCCGTCATGTGGGTAGCCGTGCGCTTTACAAATACAACACATTTTACCTCTGTTCATCCCATACATCCATTTACAATCATGAGTTCCTGCAGAACATTTTGGAAGCAGTTCTTGGCACGGTTTTGTTTTCATTTTATCTGTATACATTCAGCTGGGTGGGTGTAGTGAAAGTATTTGTAAAAATAACTAACACTGCAGAAATGTTATGATTTGTAAGATATTGAATAATTAATGAATTAGTGCAATTTTACATTGCGACAATACGACTGTTACGCAAAACTGATTTAGGGAGAGCAGGCAGCAGTACAAAAATGCACTTCCTTTAATTACTCACAAGACTCTTAAAAACCCCAAATACTTACACCCCTACGCCTTGTTAAAAGCGCAGCTATATAAGGTTTGAATATTTTTTTAAAGTGACAATGTAAATTAATGTTGGATTAATTTTTTTATTGGGTCAACCAACTACTAGTTACTGAAACATGTATGTGCTTTTTTAGGATCTTCGTTACATCGGGTATTTGAGGAGATCTACCTATTGTGTGAAAACCAAGACTGGTGTAGGAACACACTGAAAGGTCGAGCAGGGATCGTTTGACATACTTCACTGGGAAATTAAACATTGGTTGGACCTTGATGATATTGCATGAGCTCAATCGTTCATGGTGGTTGGGAGGAGGGGTGGAAAGTTGATGAACGTCCTCTAAACAAAGTTTGCTATTTACAGGGAAGTTAAACGTGGACTTGCCTGTTTTTGGAGAACTAAGGGGCATATTCACAAGCCCCTATCACCACCACAACGTCTCTTTCACCTTATTCACAAGGCGGAGTTAAGCCACTTAACATGGCTTAACGCTGCCTTGTAAATAGGCCCCTTTCACACTGTGTTTAGCATGAAAGGGGCATGCAGTGGGTGTTGCCATGGGCGTTTCACCGTAACACTCATTGATATTTACGCTGCCCCCTATTCACAAGGGCAGCATAAATAGGAGCTAAAGCCAAACTTAAGACCAGGAAAACCCTGGGCGATACAAGGAGAAATGCTTTATTGCTCCTCGTTTTTGCATTTTCCATGTGTGCAGCCTTGTGCAGCACACATGGAAAATGCAAAACGTCATGTTTTGTTCATGTACAGGAAGGTGGCCCTTCCTGTACATAAACAACTGCATGAAGCAGCACACATGTGAGTTACAAACTGGCATTTTAGGTTTGTTTAGGTTCAGGAAGGGATACCTTCCTGTACATAAACAAACCTCCCTGCTTGCAGATACCCTTGCACTCTGGTTGAAGGGTGCCTGCGTTGGTGCTAAGTTGTGAAACTTAGCGCCATCTCAGGGGGAAAAGCAAAGCTGCACCAGTTCCTTGTGAATATGGTGCAGTTTGCTTTTCCGAAGTGGAGGAGAGAGGCATTAAGTCAAGAAGGCTAATGCCTCTCTCTGTCACTTCCTTGTGAATATCCCCTTAAATCTCGGTAGGCTGTAGCAGACTGAGCAATCTGTTGGGCTAAAAGGCTTCTGAAGACACAAATCAATTACAACTCATTGCTGGCCAGGATTAACTGGACACATCTTTACAAAAGTTAAGGGGAAACATTCAGGGGCACATTATCAAGTGGGAGCGATAATTATCGCTGGCCGCTCTTGGCGCAAGTATAATTATCGCCGGATATCACTGGATTATATCACAGAGACAGCGCATTATTATCAACGCTTACCTCCAATAAGATTTAAAAAATCCACCAATTGCTGCAAAATGTGCGATTATCGCTGGAAATCCAGCGATAAAAGCATAGCGATAGGAAAATCCTTGTAAATAGGGCAGGGTGGGCTTACCCTTACAATCCACCTCCCATAGGATATAATGCCTAAGTAGGATTCAAAGCAGGGGTAATGAAACCTGCGATAAACGTGGTTAGCGCTACTTTTATCATGGCTACGCAGGTTAGCAAGCAGATTGATAATAGGAGAAAGGTTTGATCGCGACATTATCCACGTTATTTAAGTTAGGTATGCCTACTTTGCATATCATTAGCGTTGCAAAGCTAAGCGTTGAGGAAACGGGCGCTGAGGCATATAATCACGCGCTAGAGTGTCCTTGCTGATAGTGCGATATAATTATCTCCGCTTTTCGCCTGAAAACTGGAGCTAAAGTGGCGATAATTATATCGCCAGCCCTTGAAAATATTCCCCTCAGTCTCCCCACTTTACCCTTATAAAGATGCTCTGTATCTCTGGGAGATCTAGGTCTTTTTTGGCATTTGCAAAGGTGAAAAACTGCAACAGACTTTCAGAAAGGCAAGCGATTTCTAGCCTATGGTATCGAATTTATTACTTCATGCAAACTCGGGTTTGGTGTCTGAAAAATGCTTGGCTTAGCGCCAATTTGTAAATATGCCCCTTTCCTCTGCAGTCCTCTGAGGCAAAAGGGAGTTCAATGGGTGTTGCTATGGGCGTTCCACCGCAACACCCATTGTTTTTTTACGCTGCCCCATATTTACACGACAGAGACAGTGCCAAAATCTAATGCCAAGGAATACCAGGCGTTAGAATGGCCCAACGAGGAGATACTAATAATTTTGCCTCAGTTTTCGCTTTTTCCATATGTGCTGCCATTCTGCAGCACAAATAGAAGGTGTGCTAATAATCATTGTTGATTGTTTATTGGCAGGAAGGTGTGCCTTCCTGCACATAAACAATCATCCCTGCAGCGGAGACACCCTTGCAACACTGCGACAGGGTGCCTGTGCTGGCGCTTTTCACTCCAGAGCTAGGGGAAACACAGGGGTGCACTGTATTCTTGAGACTACGGTGCATCCCTACGTGTTGAAAATGCTGGAGTGCAGCCCTGCCAAATTTGGCGCAGCTCTGCACTCCGACATTTTCTCGGGAATACGCCCCAATGTGCAGTGTGCACTTGACATTTTCTAGCTTTTAAGCTGTTCAAGTAATTGCTACTTTGCGCATGTATGATTGCACTGTTTTGCTGAGATTGCTATTTCAAACAAATAAAACACGGTTCTTTAAAATGCAGTTATGTAACTTGTGTTTTTTGGGTGAGTATATGGCTATCTTATTTAATGTACAGTCATGAATCGTGGAGGTAATTGCTGCTTTCAAATCTCCCGTACAGGTTCAAGCAAGACTTCAAACTAGTCCTCCAGTGTTCTTGATAGGATTCAAAAACATAACTGGCACTACCAGTTCTTGGTCATTTAAAAAAAAAAAATTCTTTCTTGGTTGCAACAGCCGGCTCAAATGCTGAACAATCAGATATGTCTGAAAAGCAGTCTGTAAAAGGTCAGGTTGGGAAAACAAATCTGTTTCTTGGATTGTGTCTCCACCCAATCAAATTTTCGGTTTCATTAGTCGAATTTCTAAACATTAATTTCTGTTCTCCCTTAATGAAAGTGTAGGTAACAAAAGACAGACATTTGCCAGTAGGGTTGTAAGATACTGCCTCTCTTTACAGTGTACTAAAATGAAGTACACTATGTAGAGAGTGGGAGATATCCCCAGAGAAAGGCAACAAGTAGATAATACTTACTCTCTTTTTGTGGTAGTGTGGGCGAGCAGTTAGGCTTATCAAAGGACAGTGTTAAGCATTTTTTGTACTCACTGAGGAAATAAATGAGACACACACTCAAGAATAAATCAGAGACCAATTTTGTATGACCATAACAATAATCTTTATATATATTAGAGAAGCAAGATTTCAAATCGGAAATATACTTCATACAGTTTTGATACTTGAATAAATACTTCGTAGAGTTTTAATTATGGAGAGAAATGGAGTGCATTGAAAGTGTGCAGTATTTTCAGTATCTAGGCACTCAGCTGTCGATATGTCAGATTTTTACCATTGCGGTCGTCGGAGAAAGCAATGTAAGCGTACGGCTTGAATAGAGTTCAGTATACCACCAACACAGTTACCGTCACGGTTGCCAGTAAAAGGCCATTGTAGATCAATGGATGCAGAACACCGTCAACCCAGCGGTCGAGGTCGCAATTGCTGGACGGCTGGTGTGGAATTGGATGGCTGAGGACCACTGACTCAGATACCCTCATGGTCACTGGAAAGAGGCCTCCACCAGTAAGGTTTGAATTTTCCAGGCAGCTGACAGGCCACATGGGTGATGCAGAGCACATTGTCATGGAGTTTATCATTCATGCCAATGTTGCTGCTGTATGCAATTCAAGTCAGTGGCAAGAGGGTAGAGACTCTTAAGAATGGGGCTGTTTGTAGTGTTGGTCATTATGCCGAGAGGATCCCTAAAGGTGATGGAGATGTGAAGGGGTCGATTCCACCAGACTGGTGAACCAATAGGCCTGGGAAGCTGCAATGTTTCTTCTCAGTGGAGATTCGCATCAACACACAGTGTGCCGGTCCTCAACCACAGCGGCTTCTTTACCGGCAGACACCGGGGACCAGAGCCGCTAGACCAAAGAGAGGTTCTTGGCAATCTATGATGTGTCTGGGGGCTCCCAGGATTTCTTGGAAGCCTTGCAGTTTTGAGGAAGGACAGCAGGTCCCAGTTGTGGAGTTTTGATGCAGTTGGCAGGGTTTGCACCAGTTTTTCCTGCTGCAGAGCTCAGTTCCTGCTCCGCCAGCAGTCTTCTTCCAGTGTCTTCTTTAGGTCTATCAAATCTGAAGTCAGGTTCTCAGGAGACACCAAAATACTGAATTTAGTTGCGTTTTTCTGGGAAGCCAGGTAGTAGCCAATATACTGCCTACCTGTAGGGGGTTTACACTCTCTTGATGCTCAGCCCACGTGGGGAGTGGGCATACCCATACTCCTAATCGGCTACTATCACCATCCTCAAGAGCATGGATAGTGGATAGTGGGGTCTACATCTCCTGCCCCACCTGAGGGGTGGTACAGGGTGAAGGTAGCCCTACCTCTTACTTTACCTACTTTTCCTGTCATTCCTCCCAATAAAAAAGTGGAGCAGTACTGGGCAGTCGCCATCTGCTTCTCACAGCAGAGGGCTGCGGGCAGGGATCAAAGGCAACGTGTCCTTTGAAGTTCCCACTTCTCCCAAGCAGATCCTGTAGTGGGGAAAGGTGTGACCACCTCCGCCCAGAGCAGGCATTGTTTCTAGCTCCAGAGAGCACTGGTTCTCTAGCCAGGGGCCCAGAAACATTTCTGGTGATGGCAGGCCGGCTAAAACTAGACAGGGTCAAAACCAGTGTTGGGTAGGTTTGAGAGGGCCCTCTAGCAGGGTCTTCTGTGTGAATTTATTAGTAAATCCATCACTGGCATCAGCAAGGATTTATTAAGGCAAGACCTTTGGTAACAAACATCTTAGAAGTCAGTGAAGTCATCATGGAGCTAGAAAACATGTGTTGATAAGTATACAGCCCAGGTACTCTTTATGGCTTCCGTATTCCCTTACTACACCCAGAATAGAGTGGATATTGTAGGGGCATATCAGCTCATGCAGATTTGTCCTCATATAGGATATAGTGCACACTTCCTTAGGGGCTAACGGCCCGCAGTAAGGGTGGCTTACCTATACCTTATGCAGTGTACGGGTGGCGTACAGTTCTAAATCACAACACAGGCAAAAAGTGGGAAGCTAACCATGTCAAAAGTGGCACTTTCCTACAAAGATCAACATATTTACATTATGATTTTGGCAGCTCCGACTATTTGGTTACAATGAACAAGGTAGGGATGCTGTTTGTGCTCCATTTAATTAAAATGGAGGCATCATTAAGTTGCACGCTTTCAATTCTTGATGCTTTCTTTTAGGGATTAACTGTTGATGAAATATACCCAATATCAAAGGATGCAGCCTTGTGTTGTCTGAACGCAGCATGTAAAGGGAGGTTATTTCACAATATGCTGCAAGAAGACAAGTGTCAATCCCCAAGCAATCGTTAATGCTGCCATCACAGGTAAAAACATTACTTGTTTTCAGTCTCTTGATCAAAAACCAAGGCAAAGAGAATGGGTTGCCTGGGTTTCTTGGGGATTTGACAGTTATCAAAAACATTCTTGATATACAATTTGCCTGGGAGACGCATATATTGCTTTTAATGTATTTACATAAAATTTAAGGTCTAACATTTGTAGAAAATACCACACACCTGCAATAGTGCTGGTAAGGCAAACAAATGAACAGTGTTGCAGTGCATGCTAACACTTAAACAAGTAAGTCACCCAAGGGTTTGTCGCCCATGTTAGTGCAGCCCGTGTTATGTATCTCCAAATTTAAATTACCCTTAGGTTCACACTCTTGCCTGAATTGTAACTATCTAATGCTAACACCCTGTAGGTTTTTAAGTTCACTCTCACCTTAAAAGAACCCTCTATTTCATTTATGCTGTAGTTGCTTTATCATTTAGGTGTAGTGTTGGACTTGGCCTTGTAGGCTAAAGTTCACTTAAACTTTTTGCTTTCCCCTAGACCGTTTTCCTGACAGAGAGCTGTGAAGTTAGATGCTGTAGGTACTTGCCACTGCTAATCAGTGTGCAAGTACAGATGTTCCCCATATAAATTCGAGTTTTATTTGGTTGTCTCTGATTGCTATGTTTGCCTTACTAGCAAGATCCCTAAGTAATGTGCACTGTGTGCGCCAGAGCTGGTACTAAAGAAATGTCCTGAGAGGGAACACAGGTCTTCAGTGTAGGGCCTGCGCGCATTGTGCTAAATTAGCATGTTGTCCTGACAAGTGCTACCACTCTCCCATTCTGTCCTAGAGTCTGGGTGTAGTATTCTTAGCCTAGTTTCCCATGAATTGGAAATGAAACAGGGAAGTTTGGTATGTCTGAACTCAGAGCGTCATAATGCATCTTTTTAGGTAGATGGTTTTGTCGCTGCGTGTTCAGAAGCCACTGTTTGTGCTTTAGACCTTTTTGCGTGTCTCAGTAGAATGTGAAGTGCCTGCCTGGATCTGGGCGAGGTGAGAAAGGCTGAGGGAGGTCGTGTCCCAGGGGAGGGGTGGAGATGGTGCAAGGCTGCCCTGCACCTGGAGCGGGAAGAAGGAGAGGCCTGGTTCAGAGCCATAAAACATTAGACCCATCTCCCTCTGAGTGATTACAGATTCAGTCACCCAGTATCAAAGAGAGGATGGTGACACTGGGGGGGGGTTCAAGCAAGCCGGGCTGAAGATAGCTGTATTGCCAGAAACCGGTCCGCGGAAGCTTGTTTCCGGTCCAGGGAAAGCATGGCTTGGCAGTTCGGGCTGGACTGTTCCCATGAGGCACAGGGTCAGACTGATTTGCAAATAGCCACGGCTGAACTGGGGTGGCAGAGTGGGCTAAAGAACGGTGATGGATCAAACCCAGATCTTTTGACTGGGTGTGAGTGTTTGATTGGTTCAGATGCTCCGTCGATCACCACCCCCTTTTGTACCGCGTTGGAGATAAGCCTGGCTGCTTGTGTCAAACTAATAAGGGGGTGAGCAGGGCTGTCTCGGACGGTGTCCTTTCTTGCCCTGCAGTGGGAGCGTGGAGGTCCGGGCGCACTTGACAAAAACGGTGCACGCGGGAATTCTGGCTTCTAACATGCAGGATTAGTATACATAGCTCTTAAAAGTTTCTATACCACCGGAGAAGTAAATTCTAGGTGAAGTTATTATCTTCTGACCACAAAAAGGGGGGGCAAACAGATTGGAAAGATCAACAGGTACAAACTCACAAATAAATAATCTTATACACACCACAAAATAGCTGGGTCCGAAAATTTGGAATCCATCTTTATAAGTTCAGCTGATGTTTAATTTTTCTGACAAGTGGAAAAGATTTCTTTAAGACAAAAACCCTAACCCACCATAAGGTGGCATCATAGGGTTCTCCCACACACTGCAACCAAAGTTTTGGTTTCCGCGAAAACTCCTCGAATTAGGAGAAGGTCTTCTGATGCTTTACATGGTGCCCTATGTGAGTGAAATGTATGGTTAAGTAGAGTGTTGAACGTGAGATTGAAAATGATGCTTAATCAGACTATAACCTTTATTCTTGTCTGTTGGGGACAGGATTAAAACCAAATTGAGTGTTGCAGGGTACAAAAATGTATATATCCCTAGCTAAGTTTGGGTCAACATGTTTCTGCCCTAGATTACCCTTCAAAAACATGTCGCGGCATTCATCAGGACATATATCCAGGGCCACTGGAATTATGTGGCACAAGAGGGCCAAATTATATGGCAGGGTTGAGTAAATTATGCGACAATGAAAGGTAAATTCTACTGCATAATGCGGCACACTTTGTAAAAGTATTACTTTATTATTTCATCATTTCTACACTTAGTAACACCTCATTAGTACCATTTTTTTTACCATAATATAGCAAAAAGCATCAAAAGTAACAAGTCCAGCTTTGCAAAGGGCCTTTCACTGTGCAGCAACATGTGTTGCTGCATTTTTTGTAACTTTTGATCCATTTAGCTAGAAACTAAATAGGTTTTTGTTAAAATTGCCAGACGATGATTATGTGTCAAATGCGGCAAATCTATAATTGTGCAAAAATCACCATTGCTGCACACTAACTATATTATGTCCTTGTCACTTTATGTTTTCAATAAAGATTTTTTAATCTTTCTCCAACAAGTGTGTGTGTCCTTGTTTAATCTAGCTGGTGTAATGTCTCTGGTTATCTCTACTCATCTCTCCCTCACACTCCCACCAGCCCTGCCACCTTTCCCTCAAACTCCCACTGACTCCTCTCATCTATCCCTCGCACTCCCACCGACCCTGTCATCGCATACTCGCAATCCTACTGCCCATCTCTCACTCTCACGTCACTGCCCTTTCTCATGTTGCACTTCCATTGCCCCTCTCATCCCTCCCTCACATCACCCCGTCTCCTCTCTGTACCGCCAGCTCACACATACTGCCCATCACAATTCCCATTACACGCCCCTTTAATGCTAAGTGTAGCGTGAAAGGGAGCCTTATATACTAGGTGGCATTAAGCAAGGTTAAGTGGCTAAACGCGGCCTTGTAAATAAGGCAAAG
Organism: Lissotriton helveticus; assembly: GCF_964261635.1. Classification (NCBI taxonomy): domain Eukaryota; kingdom Metazoa; phylum Chordata; class Amphibia; order Caudata; family Salamandridae; genus Lissotriton; species Lissotriton helveticus. The sequence goes on along the minus strand of NC_136068.1, from coordinate 282,099,704 downwards.
GGTCTATCGCCACAGGAACATCATTGTTAGACTAGTGATCCCTGGTTGGCTGAGGTAGGTACCTTAGGCCAAATAGGGACCCTTGTTTCCACATCGGGGAAGGAAAAGACACCTTCTGGGATAGCCCCCGCTCACCTCTTTGGTAGCTTGGCATGAGCAGCCAGGCTCATCTTCACGGCAAATGTGTAAAGTATTTGCAACCACGCTCACAGCAACCCAATGATGACACCACGAATGGACTCCACACAAGTTTCATAAAAACAAGTATACCATTATATAAAAAGATATACGATAAGACCACACAATATAAATCAAACATATGCGTATTTATAAAATTCTTCCTGGTCGGTTGTTAGGCCAGCCAGCCCTTGTAAATTCTGGCGATAATAATGAGCACTTCTAAACGTTCCACTGCAGTCCTAATACAATGTTAAGCAGTTCGTAATGCTAGAATTAGGCACTTTGCAATGTAAAAATAATGCAATGCGTAACATAACAATCAGGCACTTTGCAATGTAAGAATAATGCAATGCGTAACGCAACAATCGGGTACTTCGTTATGCAGAAATAATGCAATGCGTAATATACTAATTTGGTAGTTCGTTATGAAGGAATAATGCAATGCGTAATACGCTAATCAGTTAGTTCGGTATCCAGAAATAATGCCATGCGTAATACACTAATCAGGGAGTTCATTATGCAGGAATAATGCAATGCATAATACACTAATCAGGTAATTCGTTATGCAGAAATGATGGCATGTGTAATACGACAATCGGTTACTTCGTTACATAGAAAAAATGCAATGCGTAATACACTCCAGCACCGATCACGGTGCCTAAGGCGGTCTTCCGCTACTCCTTCTGATTTGCAGTCAGCCTCTGTCAACAGTTGCCCCCAACACAGGTATTGTGTAACAAAAAGTGGAGCTCAGAACTTCGGCCCCAGTACTGCCACTCCCTTGGCAAATACGGGACGCGATACGAGCCGGAGCAGAGGCTCGAGCTGCCGGAATGAGAGAGGCCAAGAGCACCTCACTCTGAGCCCGCACCCTGCCCCAGGCATCAAAACATCTTACCTAGGGGGCTTGACCTCACTCTCCACTCCTCTTCCAGCAACTTGAGCCTCCGGTGTAATCTTTGTGAATTACGGGCAGCGGGACTCCACGGGGTTGACTGGGGTCCCACTATGGCAGACTCAGGCCGGCGGCTCAGCTCCTCCGGGGCCGCCGGTCCAGGCTGCTACTGCTACGAAGATCTCAGGCTGCCATAGGGCACATGCACACAGCGTCGCTGAGACTCACTTGAGCTTTGGTTGCACGATCACCGGGCACTCCTCACGAAGGTCTCTGGCTGCAAGAAGCACATGCACACAGCATTGATAAGATTCACTTTAACCCTTAGTGCACGATAACAAGGCAATCCTCACGAAGGTCTCAGGCCGCACAAAGCACAAGCACACAGCGTCGCTGAGACTCACTTGGACTCTGGGTGCAGGTTAACAAGGGAATCCTCACTAAGGTTTCAGGCTGCACAAAACACACCCACACAGCGTTGCTGAGACTCACATGGATTCCGGGTGTGCACAATAACAAGGCAATCCTCACGAAGGTCTCCGGCTGCACAAAGCACACGCACACAGCGTCACTGAGACTCACTTGAACTCCTGTGCACACGATAACAGGACAATCCTCACGAAGGGCTCAGGCTGCAAAAAGCACATGCACACAGTATTGATGATCCTCGCTTGGACTCCAGGTGCCCACGATCACAGGGCACTTCTTACGAGGGTCTCAGGTTGCAATAAGCACATGCACACAGTGTCGCTGAGACTCTCCTGGAAACTTTTGTGTTTTGAGTTTCCGCAACAGGGAGCCAGCTCACCTCGGGCCGTTGGGGATAAGATACTTCAGGACACAGCACAGCAAAGTCCTTTCAAGCAGGAGGACATAGCACACAGCAAAGTTCCTTTAGCCTCTCTGTGGTTAAAAGAGCAAACTGCAGGCCAGCCCCAGAACACACAGCAAGGGTCAGTCCTATCCTTCAGTCTCTTCAGTTGTTTCTTCCTTGGAAAAGGTTCCGTTCGTCCACGAAGTAGCTGCAGTCTTGTTCAATCTTGATCAATCCATTTCTCTAAAGTTCAGGAGCTTCAGCTCTCATAGTTTTACCCCTAAATGTCTTTGAAGTCTTTGTGTTCAGGGGGGCACTGACCCCTGTTCAAACCACACTGGGTGCCTCCCTGCAATGACACCATCTTCCTTTGATTAGTGGGGTTCTGGATTCTCAATCAATCAGCAGGAGATGGGACAATTGTTTTATAGCAGCAACCCATGCCTCTTCACCACTAGGGGCTACTCCTTACCCTACACTCCAGATGCAGGTCAGCCTGTTGCTGTCTCACCTCCTCCCCTGGGTCAAGACATTCCCAGAACCTATCGCTTTCAAATCCATACAGTCAATCCACAGCCAGGCAGAGACACACAGAAATGTTAGAGTACAAAAACACCGCCACTGCTAAAAGAGTGGCTTCTTAACACACAAAGCAAAAACCACCTTCATAAAAAGATGTGTTATTACATTGTGAGTTCAGGCACACTAAACTTCATCTCTCCATCTTAAGCCTTTGGGAAGATAGGCTGGAAAACATATTGCACAGCCTCACCATTCTATCCTATGGGCAAGATGGCCTTTCAACAGCAAAAACGTGAATGGAGATTATTTCACTGTCAGGACATGGTACACACCTTATTACATGTCCTACCTTTCACATGCACTGCACCCTGCCCAGGGGGTACCCTGGACCTACCATAGGGGTGTCTGATGTGCATAGAAAGGGAAGGGTAAGGTCTGGCGAGGGAGCGCACTTGTCAGAACAACATGGCAGTTTAACAAACTGGGCGCAGGCATAGCAATGGCAGGCCTGAGTTCACTCTTTAAGGCTACTTGTGTGGGTGGCATAATTAGTGCTTCAGGCCCACTAGTAGCATTTGCATTACCAGCCCTGGCACACTTAGTGCACTTTAGTAGGGACTTTAAAAGTAAGGGAAACATACCAATCATGGACAACCAATTACCATTATACTTTATACAGGGAGCACTTGCACTTTGACACTGATCAGCAGTGGCTAAGTGTCTAAAGCATCTAAGTTGGCAACACCATGTCAGAAAAATGTCTAGGGGGAAACAAAACGTTTTAGGGAACTTTAGCCAAAAAGAGCCAAGTCCAACACAACCCCCTCCCAGCCAAAAGCCAGGGTCGACCAATCAACTACCTTGATGGACTTTCCTGCGATAGAAGACAAAGTCAGGCCCGCTATCACAGGGAAACCCTCCTGTTCTACACTTTCCTGAACCCAGTGGAATCTCTTGGTCACTACTCCCTAGGCCAACTATGCCACTCCATGGGTACTTCCAGGCAGTTGGGAGGGCTCCAGGGGTTCACATTCAAGAACACCTTTGTACTATTGAAGCTAGCAAATTGACCACCTGCTTAGTAGTGCATTATCGAGAACAGAAACATCACCATAGAGACATCAAATGGTTTGTTCTGGAGAAAATGTGGGGGATCCTTGAAGCATTGAAAACAGACTGATCACTAAGGAGGCCCATTGGATTTACCAGGAAAGGGTGGACCGACAGGGCTTGAACTACGTTATTGAGTGGCACAAGGTAGTCACTTGTACATAGTCACACAAACTGACATTTAAGATGAGCATGTTCAGCGTGCCTGGGGCCTGGGGGTGTCAATCTTATATGTTCTTAGATCCCACAATGCGGATGTGGTGTTAGCTTAATCACTCACCATCCTATAGCATGGAGGGGGAGATGGGGCAATCAATGAGTGTGACCTGAGCCTTTGTGGTCGTGCATTTATTAAACCAATGTTAAGAAATGACCGACCCAATTGGGTCCTTGCAGTGCAAAATCGGTAGTATGATGTGGTTGGGTACAGAGTTTAAAGAACTGCCCTTTATAACTCTACAAATTTGAAATAAAATGTTTTAATCCCATTTAGACTTTGAAATATGGCCCCAGGTGTTGAATGCCATGTGTAGATTGCCGCAAATTTAATTCAAACGCTATTAAGCAATTCCCTTTACAATCTTACAAATTTAAAATGGTATGTCCTACTTTGTTTTTTAAATAGGGCCCCCGGGTGCAGATTGCCATAGTTTGCTGTAAATTTAATGGTGCGGCGCTTCACGTATTCAACAAAGCAGACGCTACCATTGCACCCCAACTAAGGAAGGTCATCAACATCTCCTTCGAAACAGCGACATTCCCGGAAAGCTGGAAACACGCCAAAATCAACGCCTTTCTCAAGAAGCCCAAGGCGTACCCCAAGGACCTCAAGAACTTCCGGCCCATCTCCCTGGACCCGTTCCCGGGGAAGGTCATCGAGAAAATCGTCAACATGCAACTGGCCCGCCACATGGAAGACAACAACATCTTGGACCCGTCCCAGTCCGAGTTCAGACGAAACCACAGCACCGAGACAGCCCTCATCGCCGCCACAGATGACATCAGGTGCCAACTAGACAACGGTGAAACATCAGCCCTCATCCTCCTGGACCTGTCAGCCGCCTTCAACACGGTCTGCCATTGCACTCTAAAGACACGCCTCCTAGAAGCCGGAATCCAAGAGAAGGCCCTTGACTGGACCACGTCCTTTCTCTCCAGCAGAACCCAGAGCGTCCGCCTCCCGCCCTTCCCATCGAGGCCACCGACATAATCTGCGGCGTCCCCCAGGGCTCATCCCTCAGCCCGACGCTGTTCAACGTCTACATGGCCCCCCTCGCACAAGTGGCCCGCCAACACAACGTCAATATCATCTCCTACGCTGACGACACCCAGCTCATACTCTCCCTCACCAAGGACCCGCACACCACCAAAACCAACCTCCACAAGGGAATGAAGGCCGTCGCCGACTGGATGAGGAACAGCCATCTGAAGCTGGACTCGGACATGACGGAGGTACTCATCCTCGGACCCACCCCCTCAGCCTGGGACGACTCCTGGTGGCTGACCACACTGGGAACAGCACCGACACCCACCGACCATGCGCGCAACCTAGGATTCATCCTCAACTCCTCCCTCTCCAAGTCTAAACAGGTCAACGCCGTCTCCTCCTCCTGCTACAACACTCTCCGCATGCTCCGCAGGATCTACAAGTGGATCCCGACCGAAACAAGAAGAACGGTGACACAGGCCCTCGTCAGCAGCAGACTGGACGACGGCAAAGCCCTCTACGCAGGAATCCCATCCAAACACCAAGGACGACTACAACGCATCCAAAACGCCTCCGCCTGACGGATCGTCAATGTCCCCCGCCGCAGCCACATTACCCGCCACCTGAAAATCCTACACTGGCTCCCCATCAACAAGAGGATCACCTTCAAGCTCCTCACCCATGCACACAAAGCACTTCACAATGCCGGGACAGCCTACCTGAACAACAGACTCAGCTTCTACACCCCCATCCAACAGCTCCGCTCCGCCATCGTCGCCCTCGCTGCTGTTCCCCGCATCCAATGAACAACCTCCGGTGGCAGATCCTTCTCCTACCTCACCGCCAAGACCTGGAACACCCTCCCTACCCACCTACGGCAGACCCAAGACCTACTTGCCTTCAGAAGATTCCTCAAGACCTGGCTCTTAGAGCAGTAGCATCACCCCCTCCCCTCAGCACCTTGTGACCCTCACGGGTAAGTAGCGTGCTTTACAAGTACTCTGATTGATTGATTGATTGATTTTGTGAATCAAACGCTATTTATCCATTGACAAAGTTGATATGATCGGCATATTGTAGGAATGGAGCTGACCTGAGGTTCCGCGCATCGGAAGGGCATTCCCAGCCTGCCCACGGCAGCGTTTTAAAACGTCACGTAGGAGAAGGCGAGGCAGCGGGGAGCGAATCTACCGAACGCTACGTGAGAGGTTCGGTAAGCGGTTGAATGGATGGCAGATCGGCTGTGGGCACATAGGGGTATGCCAGCAGGAGGCAATCCTTTACTCCCCCCGTGTTGCAGTTGAGGGACTGTCATGTGGAAATAGATTGATGCGGGTGACAGTCGTGTAGAATTCCCCAAAGCAGAGGGAAGTAATGGGCCACAGTAGGTTTAGCTAACTGTGCATACACTCGATGGGGCAGGTGCCATATATATTTTTAACTAGGAGAGAAATATGAGTGCAGTGAAGTGGAAGGTGCTAGTTAAATCCATTACGAGAGAGACATGGATTTTAATGGGTGTATGAAGGTGTATTTTTCCTGCAGGTTGACACCGCGCATTGAGGCCTGAATATTAGGAGATGTGGATGCGCACACGTTTTCTGAACTGGTGGTCATAGGTATACCAGAAGTTGGCAACCACCAGGTAATTAACAATGTCCAATGAGCAATTACAAATGTAGTGAACGGCTGTTCACAGAGCAATTACTGATGGGTGTCACTCTGTGTGTGTCTTTCTCTATTTTGTCTGTGTCTATGTTCCGCAGGTATTAATCTGTGAAGTCACAGTGTGGCGTGGACTGACCCCTTGCCCTGAAGAAGTTGCCAATAAGTAGTGTTAGGCAATGAAACATGTTGGCTTCATATAAATTAAAACAAAGTACGATAGTAGCCCTTTGTTTTTAATTTGAGCAGACACCCAGCAGTGAATAAAATTGCCCGTAGTGCTAGGGGTTGTCTAGCTCGTTCTTAGTGGGTTAGAACCATACAATTCATATAGGGAGCTCTAAATCAGGAGTCAGGTTTATTTGATTTTTCACCAATTTGGTTAGACACATTATCTGCACATTTATTGTTCAGTGGAAAGGTATCGATGATGATAAGTGGAACACACTGATGAGTACCTATCAGGAGTTCGCTGGCAGTTGTTTCCGTGAGGCACCTTCCCACTTTTCACACACTTTTTGACACACTTTTCATGAAGAATGGGTGTTAAGAACCGGTGGTGGAGTCATAGACACAGGCAGGATTGTTGTTTTTAGAAAGGAGATAGGTACACCCTGTAAGTATAGCAGAAGTATCACGTGTACTATAAGTATCCTCACCAGGAAGGGGGGCAGGTGATGTTCAGGATACTCTATCTATCAGTTACAGAGCAGGTTTTTTGTTATGAATAATTGTGAGTGGAGGACAACCTGCGTCTTTTCCCTCTTAGCTTCTGTTTTTAATGGGTAGAAGTGGGTTTACCCTGGTCACACCTAGGGGGCCTAGCTCTACTGGCTGGACATGGTCCCATGGGTTTTCCCATGGGGGGCACCTTCCTCCCCTAAGATTCCATTTATATTTCTGTGCCTGTCATTTAGGAATGCAAAAAGAACAAATGATGAACAGAATGCAAAACAATTTCATACATTCAACCCAGTACAGAGATCTGGGCCTAAATCCATTGTCTGCTTGCTCACCATGCTATTCCAGTTTGGACCCAGCCATAAGCAAATCATTGTTGACCCTGCGCCCAATAATAATAATAATAATAATAATATGAGCATTTATAAAGCGCATGGTTACACCAACTGGTGTGTCCCCGCGCTATGATGAGAGGCCGAAAACACGAGAGCCCCACTACAGCCGCACCTGAGCAATTCAAAGGACCCTACAAGCGCTGAAAGAGATGAGTTTTCAGAGCTTTCCTAAACTTAGTCTCGGAGACCTCTAGCCTAAGGCTCAAAGGAAGTTTGTTCCAGTTCTGCGGAGCCAGACAACGAAATGATCGGCCCCCCAAGCCTAGCCTTCCGCACCCTGGGAACAAGTAGCAGGCCCGTCCCACAGGATCTAAGTAGTCTTGTGGGGGCATAGCGGGTGATCAGGTCAGCCAAGTATATGGGACCCCTGCCCTGGGAAATGCAATGACACATACAAAGTACCTTAAACAGCACCCGTTCCCTAATGAGAAGCCAATGAAGGGTCACCAGAGCCTTCCTTTAGGAGGCCCGCCTCAGTTGCATGAGGACCAGCCGCACGGCTGCATTCTGTAGACATTGAAGTCTGTTCAAACATTCTGCCGTGGTGCCCAGGTACAGTATATAACCGTAATCAAGGCGAGATGTCACAAGGGCATGTACCATAATCTTTCTAGCAGAAATGGATAGTAGGTCCAGAGTTTTACGAAGTCCCTTAAAGACCCCGAAACAAGTCCCCGCCACCCTCCTAGTTTTGTATTCAAAGGAGAGCTTGGGATCCAGCCACACACCCAGGTTCTTCACCTGATCACTGGGCATAGGAGTAGGTCCCAAACACTGGGGCCACCAAGCCGATGACCACACTGACGGAGCTCTCCCCACAATAAGCACCTCGGTCTTATTACCATTCAGCTTTAGGCAGTTACTAGCCATCCAGGCTGCTAGTTCTTGCAGGCATGCCACGAAGTTGACGGCTGCCGAGTCCTGTTCCTGAGTCAGAGAGACCACCAGTTGCGTGTCATCGGCATAGGACACGACCCTGATCCCGAAACCATTCGCTATCTTAGCCAAAGGTGACACATAGAGATTAAACAGGGTCTGGCTCAGGGCCGAACCCTGCAGCACCCCCTGTAAAAGCTTGATGGGTTTTAGAGTAATGGGAGCCTTGCTTCACCTGAAAGCTACCCTCCGACAAGAAGGACTTCATCCACTTCAGTGCAGTGCCGGAGACACCACCTTTATTCAGACACTGCAGCAAGGTGTAATGAGCCACAGTGTCAAAGGCGGCACTTAAATACAGCAGGATTAAGGCCACTGTCTGCCCGGCATCCGCACATTGCCTAATGGTTTCCATGGCATAGAGCAGAGCCGATTCTGTTGAGTGCATGGCACGAAAACCCGACTGGGACGATGTAACAGATGGTGTTTCTCAACATGGGCTATGAGTTGTTTGTTCACTACTTTCTCCGTAACCTTAGCAAAGTATGGGAGAAGAGAGATCGGGCGCAGATTGTCAAGTTGCTCAGAGCTAATATGAGGTTTCTTGGGTAGCGGGAGAACCACAGCTTCTTTCCAACTACTAGGAACTATACAAGACACAAAGGATAATTCCAAGAGGTGTCTGATGTAGAGCTCAATAGTAGTAATACTCTCCCTAAGTACCTTAGGGGCAACCGGGTCCCTAGGAGAACCTGACTTCACGCTCAGACAAATTTGAATTAGCAGCTCTGGGGGGGGATAGGAAAGTACTCAGCCCTACTCCCTCCCAGGCCTCGCTAGCCTTTATTCTAGTCTCTTAAGCCTCCCTAGCAGACTCAGGAAAGGTGGAATAGATTTTGTCCACTTTGCTGCGAAAAAGTCCGCTACACGGTTGCACACCTCTATAGAACCCGATACCGGAGGAGCTCTGGTGGCCAGCGAGGAGATTTTCTTATAGATCTTAAACAATTCTTTAGCTGAATTCTCTGCAGCCCCAATTCTTTCCTGATAATATTTCGCCTTAGCTTTCCTAATGAGCCCATGATATTTTTGTAGCATGGCATTGTACTCCCTCCTCCCCTGTTCTGAGAATACCTTCCTCCATCGCCTCTCCAGGCGTTTGCACTCCTTTTTAACCATGCTCAATTCGGGATTATACCACAGGGCAGATTTTTGTGCCCTTCCCAGATTCTTTCTCGATGCCCACGGGGCGGTCCTATCCAGTGCCTCAATAATGCGCCTATCTAAATTGGCGCATGCACTTTCAACATCCGTGCCCCCTGGTGGCCCTCCTTGGATTAGGGCGTTATTACATTTATCACGGGAGTAGCCAACCCACTTCCGGCAGCTGACATCCGGCATTTGTTTTTCCCAGACCCTCGGCTAAGGCACCCATAATGCGAAGGGGATCAGGAAGTGGTCTGACCACGGGACCTGGAGAGGGTCATCGGCTATAATGTCCCCCCAGTTAGAAAAAATGGGATCAAGTAGATGTCCTCCCTGATGGTTGGGGAGTTCAGATGTGAACCTTAGTTGCAGCGTCAGCAACTGTTTCAATGGGAACAGTCCAGCCCGAACTGCCAGGCCAGGTCCTCCCTGTATGGGAAACATGCATCCTAGGACCGGTTTCTGGCTTTCAGCCCTCATCAGCAAGGATAGCTTGACTCCAGTGGCATGGAGAGCAGGGGACCCACGTCTGGGCATACCCGTCCCACTCGGGGTGACCAATGTAAAAAGGACAATTGATGGACAGAATCCAAAACAATGTCATACATTGACCCCAGGATAGAGGTCTGGGCCTAAATCCATCGTTTTTTTGCTCACCATGCCATTCCAGTTTGGACCCAGTAATATGCAAACCAGTCTTGACCCTGCGCCCAATGGGAACAGTCTAGCCTGAACTGCCAGGCCAGGTCCTCCCTGTACGGGAAACATGCATCCTAGGACCGTTTTCTGGCTTTCAGCCCTCATCAGCAAGGATAGCTTGACTCCAGTGTCATGGAGAGCACGGGACCCAGGTCTGGGCATACTTGTCCCACTCGGGGTGACAAATGCAAAAAAAATAATTGATGGACAGAATGCAAAACAATGTCATCCATTCACCCCAGGACAGAGATCTGGGCCTAAATCCATCTTTTTTTTGCTCACCATGCCATTCCAGTTTGGACCCAGCAATATGCAAACCAGTCTTGTCCCTGCACCCAATGGGAACAATCCGGACCAAACTGCCAGGCCAGGTCCTCCCTGGACTGGAAACAAGCCTCCGAGGACCGGTTTTGGGCTTTCAGCCCTCATCAGCCAGGATAGCTTGACTCCAGTGGTATGGAGAGCACGGGACCCACGTATTGGCATACCCGTCCCACTCGGGGTGACAAATGTAAAAAGAACAATTGATGGACAGAATGCAAAACAATGTCATACATTCACCCCAGTACAGAGATCTGGGTCTAAATCTATTGTTTTTTTGCTCACTATGCCAGCCCTGTTTGGACCCAGCCATACTCAAATCAGTCTTGACCCAGCTCCATATGGGAAAAGTCCAGACTGAACTGCCAGGCCAGGTCCTCCCTGGACTGGAAACAAGCATCTTAGGACCGGTTTCGGGCTTTCAGCCCTCACCAGCTAGGATAGCTTGACTTCAGGGGCATGGAGAGCACGGGACCCACGTCTTGGCATACCCTTCCCACTCTGGGTGACAAATGCAAAAAGAACAATTGATGGACAGAATGCAAAACAATGTCATACATCCACCCCAGTACAGAGATCTGGGCCTAAATCCATTGTTTTTTTGCTCGCAATGCCATTCCAGTTTGGACCCAACCATATGCAAATCAGTCTTGACCCTGCGCCCAAAGGGAACAGTCCAGCCTGAACTGCCAGGCCAGGTCCTCCCTGGACTGGAAACGAGCATCCTAAGACTGGTTTCGGGCATTCAGCCCTCATCAGCCAGGATAGCTTGACTCCAGTGGCATGGAGAGCACGGGACCCACGTCTGGGCATACCTGTCCCGCCCGGGTGACAAATGCAAAACGATCAATTGATGGACAGAATGCAACAAAAATGTCATCCATTCACCCCAGGACAGAGATCTGGGCCTAAATCCATCATTTTTTTGCTCACCGTGACATTCCAGTTTGAACCCAGCCTTATGCAAATCAGTCTTGACCCTGCGTCCTATGGGAATAGTCCAACCAGAACTGCCAGGCCAGGTCCTCCCTGGACTGGAAATAAGCATCATAGGACCGGTTTCAGGCTTTCAGTCCTCATCAGCCAGGATAGCTTGACTCCAGTGGCATGAAGAACATGGGGACCCGCGTCTGGGCATACCCGTCCCACTTGGGGTGATAAATGCAAAAAGAACAATTGATGGACACAATGCAAAACAATGTCATACATTCACCCTAGTACAGAGATCAGGGCCTAAATCCATTGTTTTTTTGCTCACCATGCCATTCCAGTTTGGACCCTGCCATATGAAAATCAGTCTTGACCCTGCGCCCAATGGCAGCAGTCCAGCCCGAACTGACAGGCCAGGTCCTCCCTATCCTGGAAACAAGTATCCTAGGACCGGTTTCGGGTTTTCAGCCCTCATCAGACTCCAGTGGCATGGAGAACACAGGACCGACGTCTGGGCATACCCGTCCCACTCGGGGTGACAAATGCAAAAAGAACAATTGATAGACAGAATGCAAAACAATGTCATACATTCACCCCAGGACAGAGATCTGGCCTAAATCAATAGTTTTTTTGCTCGGCATGCCATTCCAGTTTGGAAAAGCAATAAGCAAACCAGTCTTGAACCTGCGCCCAATGGGAACAGTCCAGCCCGAACTGCCAGGCCAGGTCCTCCCTGGACTGGAAACAAGCATCTGAGGACCGGTTTCAGGCTTTCAGCCCTCATCAGCCAGGATAGCGTGACTCCAGTGGCATGGAGAGCACGGAACCCATGTCTGGGCATTCCTGTCCCACTCGAGGTGACAAATGCTAAAAGAACAATTGATGGACAGAATGCAAAACAATGCCATACATTCACCCAAGTACAGAGATCTGGGCCTAAATCCATGTTTTTTTTTGCTCACCATGCCATTTGTTTGCTGTGCCATTTAGGAAAGGCACCCACAAAATTCACGACCGCAGGAGCTCTGGTGACAGACGCACCATGCCCTCCTGACGCTAGGTGTTCTTCCTCGCACAGCTGGCAAGTAGGCGTTAGGCCTCCAACCTGGTGCTCCTCTAAGGAACCCTCCAGTCTCTGGGGTGGTAGGCAAACCCCTGGGGACGCTGCTCACACTCCCTCCCTTTCCTCTTAGACAGGGCGCTAGCCTAAATTCCCCCCACTACTCTGGGAGCTAACGGTTCTACTAAGCCTCTCTTCCCTCTCCAAGGTCTTTTCAGACCCTTGGACCCATGACCAGGGGTCCGGCTCTTGTGCCAGCTCCCGGTAATCAAAGAGCTCGCACCTTATCACGGGTTTGCGCAATCATGGAAAACAATTACTGAGCCTAGGCTCCCTAGGGGTAACGTTGAGCAACCCCTTTAAATCATTTGCCATGCTCACCAACACCCAATCATCCAGTGCACGCTTGTACTCATCCACACATGGCTCTGGCTGTACGCTGCCACCATTCAAACTGGACTCTGCCTATTTAACCTTAAAGTCCAGTTCCCTTATGCTTAACTCATGAGGTAAGAGAATATTTTTCTCTTCCAAGGCGAAAAAGTTCCTGCCCTCCTCTGCTCGCTTTTCACTTTCAATGAGCAGCTTCTTCTCTTCTGCTTGAGTTTTAAGTTTTAAAACCTCCAACTCATGCTCTCTGACCCTTTGGTTTTCCTCCAGTTCCTCTGGTGAAAAACTATTCCCTGAATGGCTACTACCAGTACCAGCCCCTGAAGCTGGTCCCTCCACTGCAAATCCTTTGGACCAAATCCATTCTCTGGGTCATCTTCATCCACCTCAAAATCACCCGCCTCCTGAGCGCCATTGGCATCCTACCGGGCCCTCAAGGCCGTTTGCAGCTCCTCCTTCATGGTGCTACTTTAAATCGGACATCCCAAACCTCTGCAAAATTGCCTCAATTGATCAACTTTGTAGGTAAGCAATGCCTGAATGTCGAACACTAATTCTGCAGTCTCACTGGCTACTTGACTCCTCAGAGACATGATGTGTGGCTTAAAGGTTGCTCAAAAATAGAACCAACAAATCAAGAACACAATATGTGGTTGCGTCGTGGTCTGCGCTGAACTTGTGATGTACACCAATCACTGTGAGTGAATTCGCTATCACCAAATGTTAGATCCCTGGTTGGCTGAGGTAGGTACCTTAGGCCAAATAGGGACCGTCGTTTCCATGTCAGGGAAAGGAAGGACACCTTCTGAGATAGCCCCCGCTCACCACCTTTGTAGCTTGGCACGAGCAGCCAGTCTTATCTTCAAGGCAAATGTGTAAAGTATTTGCAACCACGCTCACAGCAACCCAATGACACCACAAATGGACACCACACGAGTTTCATAAAAATGAGTATAAATTGATATAAAAATATTTACAATGAGACCACACGATGTAAATTCAACATATGCGTATTTGTAATATTCCTCCTGGCCGGTTGTTAGGCCAGCCAGCCCATGTAAATTCTGGCGATATTAATGAGCACTTCTAAACTTTCCACTGCAGTCCTAATACAATGTTATACAGTTTGTAATGCTAGAATCAGGCCCTTTGCAATGTCAAAATAATGCAATGCATAACGCAACTATCAGATACTCTGCAATGTAATAATAATGCAATGCGTAACGCAACAATCGGGTACTTCGCTATGCAGAAACAATTCAATAACTAGGTAGTTCATTAGGCAGGAATAATGCAATGCGTAATACGCTAATCAGGTAGTTCGTTATGCAGAAACAATGCAATGCGTCATATGACAATCAGATAGCTCGTTATGCAGAAATAATGCCAAGCGTAATACACTAAGCAGGTAGTTCATTAAGCAGGAACAATGCAATGCGTAATACACTAATCAGGTAGTTCGTTATGCAGAAATTATGCAACGTGTAATACGACAATCAGGTATTTCGTTATACAGAAAAAATGCAATGCGTAATACACTCCAGGACCAATCACTGTGCCTTAGGCGGTCTCTCTGCTAATCCTTCTGACTCGCAGTCAGCCTCTGTCAACAGTTGCCCCCAACAAGGGTATGGTGTAATAAAAAGTGCAGTCCGCACTGCAGCCCCGGTACTGCCACTCCCATGGCAAGTACAGACCGCGATACGAGCCGAAGCAGGGGGTCGCGCTGCTGGAATGAGAGAGGCCGAGAGTGTCTCCCTCCAAGCCCGCACCCCGCCCTGGCGTCGACACATGTTACCTGGGGGGGGGGGGGGGAACGCAACCTCGCACTCCTCTCCGCTTTCAGCGACTTGGGCCTCCGATGCAATCTTTGTGAATTCCGGGCAGCGGGACTCAGATTCTCCCTTGACGAGGTTGGTGAAATATAGTAAACTGAACCTTTCATAAGTAAAATACATGAGAGGCTTTAATTTATAACCCCATCCATCAATGAGCTGAACCAACTGTCCAACCCAGAACACTGCGAAGTCCTGGTTCAACGTGAAAGCATAGAACGTGGAACTAGAGCATTATCACACTTCTTCCTTCTTACAAATGAAATGTATCTTTTAACAAGAACAACTAAACAACACAAAACATAAATCTTAAATGAGTCTTTAAAACACAGAAGAGTGAAAATGGCAATCTATCACAGAAAAAGTAAAGTTCACATCTCACAAAATCATAGAGATAACTTGGGCTTTTGCAAACCCTAACACAAATTGGCCTAAGTTCCAATCGGGAAGGGACACCATCAGAAGAATCAGTTTCACAAATTCTGTTATTGCCTGGACTAACATGAACAACACAACTATGATTCCAGATATGACCCTCATTGGTTTTAACAGCGTTTTTTAACAGTTTCATCACACTTTTTACACCAGTGAATTGGGACCAATTTTGACAGCCTACCGGAGCCTTGACTTTGTCACCCACTTGGAACTTAACAATCTTACCAGACTTATGATTGTCAACATAGATCTTCCTTTTCCTTTGAAGATGTATTTCTTTGTCTCTCCAATCACCAATACCATTAGCTTTTAACCCTTTGTCCAGAGTCAGCCACCCTGGGCACAAAATGGGGTTTGGAGATCTTCCTTTGAACGGAACACAGAAAGATCTCCACAGCGGATCAAAACGAAAGCACCTCAAATTTCCAAAGTCCCATAAAGTAGTCAAAGTTCTTTTGTGCTATCCAACCTCCAGGACCTGCTGTGGTTCGGTCCCACTGGAATCCCAGATAGAAAGTTCGAAGAGAAAGTGGAGGCAGCACCAAAACCGCAAAGTAAATTGCAAGAGACTATTTTTGCAAAAATCTGGTCTCTTG
This sequence comes from Lissotriton helveticus, assembly GCF_964261635.1. Classification (NCBI taxonomy): domain Eukaryota; kingdom Metazoa; phylum Chordata; class Amphibia; order Caudata; family Salamandridae; genus Lissotriton; species Lissotriton helveticus. Next base: position 282,083,887 of record NC_136068.1, on the reverse strand, counting down.
CAATTTACTTTGCGGTTTTGGTGCTGCCTCTACTTTCTCTTCGAATCTTCCTTTGAACAGCTCAAACTGTGTCTTTCCAGTTGTAGAATGAGGTGTAAATCTGTAAGCAGAAATTTGACATTGTAACTCATCCTTCCAGTTTAAACAGTTAACTCTCGCCAGTTGTATACTCTCTTTCAATGTTTTGTACAACCTCTCAATTGCTCCATTAGCCTCTGGATGATAAAGTGAAATCTTCTTGTGCTCAAATCCACACTTCAATAAATATTCCTCCATTTCATGTGAACAAAATTGTGGCCCATTGTCTAATAGTAATGAACATGGAAAACCTTAACGCTTGAAAATGGAATCCAAAAATCTGATTATACATTGAGTAGTTATGTCTCTCACAGACCTCACCTCAATCCACCAAGAGTATAAGTCTAACAAAACAATCAGATAAGGAGTTTGATGTTCACCATTTAGAGTACCAACAGTATCAATGGCTACTTCATCCCAAGGACACATGGGAAATCTCCTACAAACAATAGGTGGATGTCTGGGTTTAAGAATTGTGTCACTTAACGAGCAAGGAACACAATCACGTACTGCCTGTTCCACCATAAGATCCAAACCTGGCCACCAATAATCATGTCGGATTCTTTTTATGGTTTTTGAAATTCCCATGTGTCCTTCGTGTGCCATCTGAATAATATTTTTCCTTAAACTCTTGGGTGGAACTAATCTTGTGCCTCTAGTTAAAATACCATCCACAATAGATAATTCATTAGACACTAACGACCAGGGTTTCTCAAGTCTGTTTTCTTTTTCTTGTGACAATAACTCCATCACACCCACCAATTCTGAATCATTCTTGAACTCCTCCTTCCACTCATCTTCTTTAATTACACCTAAAGTGATGTCACACACTTTAACCTGAAACTCATCTTCCATTCCCTCCTCACAACACACACCATTTGAAACCACGCTGTCAACTAAACGCGAGAGACAGTCAGCCGACACATTCATTTTACCAGGAATATATTCAAATACAAAATTATACTCCTGTAAAAAAATAACCCACCTCCTGATCCTAGAGGAGATAGTCAAGACCTTTTTTCTCAAAAACTTCCTTCAAAGGCTTAAGATCTGACCTTACAGTAAAAGAGGTGCCCCAAACAAATTTCCTAAATTTATTGAGCGCCCAAAAAATGGCAAGAGCTTCTTTTTCAATGACCAAGTAATTAAGCTCAGCACCCTCAAGACATCTCGAAGCACACGCAAACAATTGCTCATGACCATTTCTCAACTGAAAAAGCAGAGCACCCAAATCTTTTTTGCTTGCATCAGTCATGATGAAAATTGCATCACCTGGATTAAATGCTTGTAAATTAGGCACATTCTTAAGATCCATTTTAACTCCTGAAAATTCTTCCTTAAACACCTCATCCCACACAAATTCTGCATTTTTGCACAGTAACCCTCTGAGATGACTAGTTTTATCAGCAACATTTCTAATGAATTTACTATAAAACTCAGTCATGCCTAAAAAAGAAGAAAGTTGAACACGCTTCTTTCAAATTCTCTATGGTCTCAACCAACTCCTTTTTTGGTCTGACACCGCTCCCAGATATGTGGTGACCAAGGTGATCAACTTCAGTTACACCAAATTTACACTTGTCACGACGCAAAGTCGGGCCTGCTTTGAGTAATCTCTCTAACACCTTTACAACTCTGCAATCATATTCTTCAATGTTTTTCCCATATATCAAGAGATCCTCTTGATAACATCTAACACCAGGAATCCCTTTGATGACATCATTCATAATTCTCTGAAAAACAGATGCGGCTGACACCAACCCAAAAGGCATCCTTAGGAACTTAAACGCCCCCATGGGGGTTATAAATGCAGGTAACTCCTGTGAATCTTTGTTAAGAGGTACCTGGTGATATGCCAATGCCAAGTCTAAGGTACTAAAATAACATGCACCTTCTAATTTCGAAACCATTTCATCAATGTTAGGAAGCGGAAACCTGTTCACCACAACCTCTTTATTGAGAGCACGAAGATCTACACATAGACGAATCTCATTGTTGGCTTTTCTTGCAACCACTATGGCCGCCAACCACTCTGTAGCCTCCACTGGTTCTATCACCCCATCACTCAGTAACCGATCTAACTCTGTTTAGACTGCTTCTTGCACATTGATAGGAATTCTCCTTACTTTTGCTGCGATGGGTTTAGCACCAAGCTTGCGTTTAATTTGAGGGTTATACCCTTTTAAACAACCCAACGAATCTCTAAACAAACCTCCAAACTTCTTTATAAATTTGTTTTCCACATTCTCACTGGACTGTACTTGCATAGGGGGTTTGCTATTAGGGTTGAGTCCAACTCAAAAAATTGTCTCCTTTCTCCGCCACATATACCTTTGCATCAGTAAACCTCCCATTGCACTCCACACAGCTCAAGAAATAGAGCTACATTTTTATGGGAGAACCCCCATAACCTGTTGGTTTAACATCAGATTTTAACAATTTGACTTTTCCTGTAGAACTCTTCACAAATTCTTCTTTAGAAATAATTGTAAGATGAGAGCATTAAACAAATTTCATTTTGATCCTGACATCTCCCACCTTGACCCATTCAGTAGGATGTTCCACACCACACCCATTCACTTGAAAAGATACTTCTCTTACTTCATTCTTACTGTTGGAATTAGTCAAAAAACTACAGTTCCTTGTGAAGTGACCCCTCCTCCCACAAGAGCTACACATAACCTAAGAGCCGGGTATTCCCTTGCATTGGCTTTGTGACCAAATTTACCACTTTGATAACACGTTCCCTGAAAAACCATCATGCCCCTCCTTTCTTGAGATATACTTACCGCCTTACTTTCTTCGTCTCCTCCCTTGTAGTTAACTGAATCACTTTTCTATTTAACCTGACAAACAATCTCTTCTACTTTCTCTTCATGAGAAGATGACTTTCCCACTTTGCTCAATTCTCCTACACATTTAAGCATATGTTCCACCCGTTTAGCAATAACCATACTTCATCTAACGGTGGCTCATCCTTTAACATAAGCTCCTCCCTTATTTTATCACTGCTGCATCTTAGGACAAACTGATCTCATATTTTCTCCTCCACAAGTTCCCCAAATTTGCAACTCGAAGCTAATTTCCTTAGAGCAGTCACAAATTCCTCCACTGTTTCCTCTTTACCTTGTTCTCTTAAACCAAAATAATTACGCTCCATAATGGTGATTATTTTAGGCAGATAATGCAGATCTAAGTGTTTAATACATATCTTGTATTCATTCAACCCCCTTTGAACCGCAGGACTCAACTGTGGTAAGTTTTCCAAGGCCTCCTGTCCCTCGGCACCTAAACAGTGAAGTAACAATGCAGGTTTCATCCCTGCACTCACATTAGTACCACCTACTCTTGCATAATTTTCAAAAATGTTCCTCCAGTTTTTTCCACTTCACTGCAGGTTTTTCTGGATTTGACAAGAAAAACGGGGGTGCAGTTACATTTAACATCTCAAAGAAAATTTTTAACGTTCCTTTTTCACAAGGTTTTAAATTGTTTCTATAAGTACAACAATACATTTATTTTCAACTTTCTTGTCCATGCAAATAAGTTCCCCTTTTTTAGGTAAAAAAAATTACAAATTGAAAAATTAAAACAAATGTTAAAAAAATTCTTGTTCCCTTCGATTCAAGGTGTACTTATCACCGTGATGACAAGCTCTTTATATTATTATTACTTCTGTTCCTTAGTTGCGCTGTGTCCATCTTGTTTTCCTTAATGTAGATATTATTAAACAATATGTATCCTTTCCTTTGTTTTCCATAAAGTTTAAAGTTAAAATAGCCGCCTACGTAAACTTTTGACCCTTTTTTTATGGTAACTTGGCTTGTTTTACTGACAAGCAAAGAATTCACCTTAAAATGGCGGCTGTCGTCTTGCCGTAAAACTTCGGTCCTATTTTCAAAGGAATTTGGGCATGTTTTCTTACGCAGCGTTGAACTTGCATGCAGCCTTGTTTCCTTAGGCAATTGGGCTCAGAATACTGATGCGTCACTCACTGTGAAACTCAGATGATCCTTGCTTTTCAAATAGACGGCGCTTTTCCTCTGCCAAACCACAACACCTCTCAGGAACAAATCAACAGCTGATCGCTCAAACACTGTCTCCCAAAACTGCTCCGACTAAGGCACTTATTCAGTTTCCTTTTCTTTACTTGAAAACATTCTAACGCTCCTGTTTGACTTCTGTGTTGGTAAATATTCCTTCCGATGTTGGGGTTAAATATTCTGCTCTTACACGCGATCGTCGCCAGTGAAATAAAGTAGCCTGAACCTTTTATAAGTAAAGTACTTGAGAGGCTTTAATTAATAACACCATCTATCAACGAGCTGAACCAACTGTCCAACCTAGAACACTGCGAAGTCCAGGTTCCACGTGAGAACCTAGAACGTGGAACCAGAGCATTATCACAGTTGGCTTGAGGTCCCGCTCTGACAACGGTGGGCTGGAGACGGCGGCTCAGCTCCTCCGGGGCTGCCGGTCTGGGCCACTACTGCTACGAAGATCTCAGGCTGCCACAGGACACATGCAGACAGCATCACTGAGACTCACTTGAGCTTCTCGTGCACGATCACCGGGCACTCCTCCCGAAGGTCTCCGGCTGCACGCAGCACAGGCACACAGTGTCGCTGAGATTCACTTTACCTTCGGGTGCACAATAACAAGGCCATCCTCACGAAGGTCTCAGGCTGCACAAAGCACACACACACATCGTCGCTGAGAATCACTTGGACTCCGGTGCACACAATAACATGACAATTCTCATGAAGGGCTCAGCCTGCAAAAAGCACATGCACACAGCGTTGCTCATCCTCGCTTGGACTACAGGTGCCCACGATCATAGGACACTTCTTATGAGGGTCTCAGGCTGCAACAAGCACATGCACACAGCGTCTCTGAGACTCTCCTGGAAACATTTGTGTTCCTGAGTTTCCACAACAGGGAGCCAGATAACCTTAGGCCCTTGGGGATAAGTTACTTCAGGAACCAGCACAGCAAAGTCCTTTCAAGCAGGGGAACACAGCACACAGCAAAGTCCCTTTAGCTTCTCCTTGGTTAAAACAGAAACTGCAGGCCAACCCCAGAACACACAACAAGGGTCAATCCTATCCTTCAGTCTCTTCAGTTGCTTCACCTTGGCAATGGTTCCTCTTGACCACGAAGTAGCTTAGTCTTGTTCAATCTTGAACAATCCATTTCTCCAAAGTTCAGGGGCTTCAGCTCTCATAGTTATTATACCCCTAAATGTCTTTGAAGTCTTTGTGTTCAGGGAGGCACTGACCCCTGTTCAAACCAGTTCTGGGTGCCTCCCTGCCAGTGACACCTTCTTCCTTTGATTAGTGGGGGTCTTGATTCTCAATCACTCAGCAGGAGATGGGACAATTGTTTTATAGCAGCAACCCAGGCCTCTTCACCTCTAGGGGCTTCTCCTCCCCCTACACTCCAGCTGCAGGTCAGCCTGTTGCTGTCTCACCTCCTCCCCTGGGTCAAGAGGTTCCCCAGATCCTATTGCTTTTAAATCTAAACAGTCAATCCACAACCAGGCAGAGACACACAGAAATGTTGGAGCACAAAAACCCAGCCACTTCCACAAGAGTGGCTTCTGAACACACAATGCAAAAACCACCTTCTTAAAAAGATGTGTTATTACATTGTGAGTTCAGGCACGCTAAACATTCCCTATCCAACTTAAGTCTTTGGGAAGATAGGCTGAAAAACATATTGCACAGCCTCCCCATTCTATCCTATGGGCAAGGTGCTCTTTCAACAGTGAAACACAAAATTGAGATTATTTCACTGTCAGGACATGGTACACACTTAGTACATATCCTACCTTTCACCTGCACTGCACCCTGACCAAGGGGTACCCTGGACCTACCAGAGGGGTGTCTGATGTGCATAGAAAGGGAAGGGTAAGGTCTGGGAAGGGAGTGCACTTGTCAGAACAACATGGCAGTTTAACAAGCTGCGTGCAGGCACTGCAGTGGCAGGCCTGAGTTCCCTCTTTAAGGCTACTTGTGTGGGTGGCACAATTAGTGCTGCAGGCCTACTAGTAGCATTTGCATTACCAGCCCTGGCAACAATAGTGCACTTTACTATGGACTTTACAAGTAAGGCAAACATACCAATCACGGACAACCAAATACCATTATACTGTATGCAGGGAGCACCTGCACTTTGACACTGATAGCTGTGGCAAAGTGTTCCAAGCATCTAAGTTGGCAACACCATGTCAGAAAAAATGTCTAGGGGGAAAGCAAACTGTTTTGAGAACTTTAGACAAAAAGAGGCAAGTCCAACAGTCATAAAAAGTGACGTGCTGTGGCATGAAATCCTTGTGAATATGACCCTTATACTTGCTTTTTGCTTATTGTCTATTGCCGTTTGTTTTGGGGTCACAGCTCAGGCCACCATTGGCAGAGTTTTCGCATATGACACTGCACGTGTATGAAAGTTATTTTAATGTTTTGAGTCTATGCACTCTTTTTAGATATGAAAACATATAAAGATGTTTTTACTAGAGTTGTTATAATTACCATTAATAATTGTGTCTTTCTTTTGATGTCAATTAGTATTAACTGTTGGGTTTATTCAATACATCCATTATTAATCAAACTCTTTTGAACTCATACCTCCTGTGGACATTGTTGTTATGTATGTTGAAATATCTGTGTTCAGGTTATTTTGTCTCCAGGTAGGTGTGCGCTTGAAATTTGCAGGTGACAAGCCCGCGGAGGCCAGCAGGATGTGTGATCACCCCTCCCCCGCCTTCAAATTACAAAGCTCTCCGGGCACCCAGCCTAGAAAACAATATACAGAAGTGTCTGTCATCCACTTCTCTTTACAGGTGCATGGATTGCACAAATGTGCATATTTTTGAACGGTTACCCACATTTTTCTTAACTTTAATTGGTGGGAAGGCGTAGAGTGAAATATCTGAACAACTTTTAACAGTGTCATCACTAGGGTGACCAACCGTCCGAAAATTTCACGGACAGTCCGTAATTTCGGACCTCTGTCCGTTGTCCGTGAAGGGTTCTTTAACGGACGCCATTTGTCCGTAATTTTAACTGTTCACACAACCGGCACTGCTGGCCCCCACCTCCCTGCTTGACTCCAATGCTGTTAAGGTCGGGTGTAGCTCTGATGCTGTATGAAAGCTCAGATACCCAGCAGCATTGGAGAGGCACAGCGGGGTGGCAACCCTCACACCTCCAGCCCTTGACGAGCTGTTAAGAGGTGCTTGAAGGGGACTGAGAGGGAGGGGCTGCGGCTTCAGGAGCAGGGGCATCTGTTCAGATGCAAATAGCCCTCAATGCCTCATGAATCTGCAATTGGTGTGACACATTCCCTTTCTGCCCAGGGCCCCAAACATCCTAGAACCGGCCCGGATTACACCGAGGCTTAATTACTGTCACTAAATTGAAGAATGGAGGTTTGTTTACAAACAGCCAGTCTATATTGTAATAAAATAAAGAAATGGCACAATCCCAGCCACACTGATTAACAAAGTATGGAGGACAATCAGTTAAATCGGTTCTCTTGGAGTATCTCCTTTCAGTACTGTACATCAGTGTGGGGGGAGGGGAGCAAAACTAGCATTTTGGAAACAGAGCCTGTCTTCTCGTTGTCTTATCCAGGAGGGGATAAGGAGCCCTCCCCCACCCTGGAAGAGACCCAGATGATTCTAGAATACCGCATGCCCACCCCTGTGCCCACCCTGGTGGCTCCTGCCCCCCCGACCTGTGATGGCTCCTGTCACCCCCTGTGGTGGCTCCTTCCCCGTCCCCCGCCTGTGGTCGCTCCTGTCCCCCTCCCCCCCCCTCCTGTGGTGGCTCCTGTCCCCCCCCCCTGTGGTGGATCCTGTCTCTGCCCTGGGTGGCTTCTGTCCCAGTCCTGGAATGGCTCCTGCAGCGAGGGTGAAGTTCTTGATGGGCCTCTTGTCAAAAAGGCTCAGCTCAAAATTAATATGAAAAGGTGGGTGGGTGAGTAAGTGAAGGGATGGCTGGATGAATTAGTGAAAGGGTGAATGGATGAATGAAAGATTGAATAGATGGATAATGGAAGAGGATGGATGGATTGATGAGTGAGTGGAAGGATGTAAGAGAGAAAAGGGAAATAGCTGTATGTATGGGTGGAAGGGTAGCTGGACGGGTAAAAGGGTGGATGGGTGAGTGAAAGGATGGATGAGTGAAAAGGTGGATGATGAGTGAGTGGGTGGATGGATGAGTGAAATGATGGATGGATTGATGAATTGATAAGTGCAAGGTTGAATAGATGGACGGATGAGTGAAAGGGTGGATGTAAGGATGGATGAGTGAGTGAAAGGGAAGGTAGATGGACACAATGATGAATAGATGAGTGAAGGAGTGAAAGGATAAATGGATGAGAGAAAGGATGGATGAGTGATAGGGTCAATGATGGATTCATTAGCGGATGAGTAGATGGATGGATGGGTGGGTGGATGGATGGAAGGAAGGATTGCTAAGTGAAAGAGTCAATGGAGAGAGAAAGGGAGGATGATGGATGACTGAAAGGGTGGATGGGTGGAAGGATGAGTGACTGGGTGAATGGATGAGTAAGTGAAAGGATGGCTGGATGGGTGAAAGGGTAAATGGCTGGATGGATGAGTGAATGGATGGATGATTAGAAGAGTGGATGGATGAGTGTACAGATGGATAGGGTGAAAGGGCGGATGGATGGAAAATGGATGGATGAGTGAAAGGATGAATGAAGAGGTGGATGAGTGAAATGATAGATGGAAGGATACATGAGGGATAGATTTGCAAATTGCTGAATAGGTCTCGATATGGCTGGGCTTACTTATATACAATTGCGCGACCTCTGGTGTGTCTGTAAAACTTATCCACATGTCCTGAAGTTTTGTCCTGAATTTTGACCTCCTGTCCTGAATTTGTGTCCTGAATTTTGACCCTTTGTCCTGAATTTTTACCCTCACCGTCCTGAATTTCCACCAATGCCAGTTGGTCACCCTTGTCATCACCCCATGCAATGACAAATAGTTGAGCATTACTTTTGTGAACACTGTCACCTCAGACTCACTTCTGTGAACGCTGTGGGCTTGACTCACTTCAGTGAACAGTCTGTTGCAGTTTCAGATTGCATGTTCCAGCTGGTCCAAACAGCGAGGGGCTGTGATTCACGGGGAGTGTGCGAGAGTTTAGTTGGGGCGGTGCAAACGAAACAAATAAAATCTGAAAATCATGCAAAAGACCATGACTAAGAATGCGAGTTACCAACAGCTTGTAAACTCCCTGATAATGACTGCTGGCGTAGGCTGTCCTTAAAAATGAATACCTACGAATCCTAAGGAATTTTTAGTAGATTTTAGAAGAGGGCGGGGCAAGATCAAGGACCGATGTAAGACTTTAAAATTACAGCAACAGAAAGAGGAAGACAATGTGCCCTGGTCGACCAATTTTAAATCCCTGATGCTGAAATATTGTCTAGATCACGAAAAGGACTCTGGCCCTAAGAAGTAATAATTAATAATATTGAAGAGTAGAGGTAGCAATGTGAGAAAAGGCGATTCTCGCATTATTATGAATTTGCCGCATTTGCCATCATCTGCTGTGGAGTTGGCAAATTTTACCCAAAATATGGTTGTTTCTAGCTCAAAAAGATTAAACGTTACTAAAAACGTAGGAACAAGTGTTGCCACTGTAATGAAAAGTCCCTAACAACAGTCTTTCAGTTGTCTATTGCTGTATTTGAGTGTTAAACTGCAACTAATGTGATGGAATTTTTGTGGAGTCTTAACGTGTAAAAACAAGATAATAAAATGCAGTAATACTGTCAAAAAATGTTTCCCAAAATTAGCTTTTTGTTACTGCATAATTTAGTAAAACCTGACACAAAATGTGATCCTCCTCTATCACCAAATTTTTGTGGCCCTAGTCACAGGTCATCAGACAGAAGCACACTACCCTTCATTAATAAAGCAGGAAACAAACATCTAGAGCCTCATTTATGAAAAGTGTTGCATCACTACGTGAAAGCAGCGATGCAACCTATTTCGGTGCACCCTCGTCACGATGGATGTGCCATATTTATTCTATGGCCAACCAGGTCAAAAGGAATGACAGGTACATCAGGAATGCTGATGTATCTGTCTGCGCAAAACCCACCCATTGCTGGAGTTGAGTCGTAAGCATGACGCAACTCCCGCAATGCATGGAAGAGGCCTATTCTTATTGCGTAGTGTCACCCTTACGCCTGCTGTGAGGCAGGCGTAAGGTTGTGATGCAGTAGCATCCTAGAAGTGGCACAGTGAATTTTGATAGATTTCACGACACCACTTCCACAAGGCTTTTTCACGTGGGAACTCCCACCCTGCATACATTATACCTGACACAGGTATAATGTAGGGAAGGCATTTACAAACTGACGCATCTGCTGAGATGCATCACTTTGTAAATATGGCACAACGTGGCACATTATTTAAGCTGCTGCTGCGGCACAAAAATGTACGTAACAGTAGCATAAACGTGTTGCAAGCCATTATAAGTAAGGCCCTTAATTTCTGGGTTTTACAGAATGGGGTACCATTGAGATCTCTAAAGTGGGAAATATGATAGAAGGCATCCATAAACAATTATTTACTGACCTGCAAAATGCCTATAACAGACATTACCATAATATCTGTCATTTCCCTGCAATAGAGACACAGCAACATTCCTACATTATAGACCTGCACCAACTTCCTGATTTCAGCCCTCTCGAAGTTAAACTCCTGATGGTGGACTAGAGGCAAGGAAGGATATCATGTACATATAGCTCCTTGTTGATTAACATGCCAGATACCTTAGAGACGCTGAGACAAGTCTGGGAAAAGGATATTGATGACCTAAGAAGAGGAAGAGTGGCAGGAGGCCAGAATGGACCCCGTGAAGACACCATTGCCACGGGGTACGTGTGAAATTTGCACAATTTACTTTCATGTAATTATGCGGAGTTTCGGGAAAATTACATTAAATTGCATTTAATTATGCGAAATGCAAATCTAGCATTTAGTGCTATATTTTAATCTCAAAATGCGTTTTGATGTCAATCCAATTAAAAACAAGCTTTATCGGAGACATTATGGCATCCATAAAAGCATCGTACAATGTAAACAATAAAAAAGATACAATTCATAAAATATAAGAAATACATACGGTAATTAAGATGGGAATAAGACATTTTTTGACATGAGGATGCATTTTTTCCTATCATGAAAAGCACAAAAAACACAACTGACATTGACAATTGCTACTCAGATCTGGTTGCTCATATTACTGTATTCATGAATGGCAGAGTATTTATCCAATGTAGCGCAATGGTGTAATTTCGTGAATTTTGCGTGATAAACCTAATGCTAAATGGTCAAAATACATGGAATTATGCTGGTGTAAATTACATTTCACCCTTGCCTAACTGCTGCATGATTTAGACTCGTCCAACTCTTGTTTCTTCACCTCAGCTACACGATAAGGGGTCCTGAGACTTCTAAGACTAAAGATAGGTTGGCAACTATTGAGTCATCCCATACTATCCCTGATTCGCCTTTTAGCTGACATTGACTTCAAAAGATACAAATTTGCATTACTACACTGACTTAGATCTGGTTGTAGTTATGTTGCTAGCTGCTAGCAGAAGGGTGAAGCCATTGAATTTGGAGACTTGGACATAAGGCGTAGACCAATGAATGGCACTGGAGATACAGATATACCAAATGTGGGACTGCACACCTATACACTCCAAAATATAGGATGGATGGATGGAATGCAGAAGAATTGATGTGACAATGATTATAACTGGGACCCTGGCTGGAAGGCCAGAATGACCTGTCGAAACAAAGGTTTACACAGACTGCAGAAGACTAGCAAATATTCTGGATTCGAGGGATATGCAGTAAGTAGTGAGTGACTATGTTATATATGTGTTAATGATGATGAACATGGAGGATAGGCTTCAATGCATGACCATGTAATGTCATGTTGTCGTGTTTATGTCCGGTCTTTGATATTTGTTTTTCAAAATAAAAACAAAACAATCAAGCGTTTTGAAAAAAACATTTAATTTATTGGGTGGCATCTTCTCAACTAATAATAGTAGTAGAGATTTGTACTTGTCTTGATATAAAAATAGTTAAAATCAACATAAAAGAGTAGACAGGAGAATAGCTTTCAAGTCGGCCTGTATGAGATGGAAAACAAAACAATGTTGATCACAACTTCAAACTTTTAAAGCCAAATTGCAAATAAAAGAAAATCTAAAAGAAAAAGTTCCTTACAGCTTATAAGAAATGAGTCTAATATAACTATAATAAAATTACATGTCTAACATGTTGTTTTGCTCCAGTTCATTATTTCCTAATTTGAAAACTTAAATTCTAATTTTCATCTTTTTAAAAAAAACACTAAAACAACATGATACTGTGTTATACAGTTCCCTCTAGAAAATATAGGACTGCGTATTAGGATAGCAGAACTTCAGAATGTTGGGACTAAGTCCATCTACACTATCAGAGATTGTCTGCCCAATTCCTAGCTTGCTCACAGTGCCTTACCCGAACACCTAACCTTCCTGGGGTGGCAGGTGATTTTGGCAACCTCGAACATGACACTCTGATCAGCCAGGCTGATTTGCAAGTTACCCAAGTGGGAATCCATCAAATTAGGACTAGAGAGACTACACTGGCTACCTGTGGCCCAGAGAGCCGCATTTAAAGCCGGTTGCATTATTTTTAAGGCCTTACAAGGCAAGGGCCCCCTGTTTATAAGACAGCTGATAGGGAGATACACCCCCTCGCGTAGTCTGCGCTCAGCCCATAAAGATCTATTGGTGGTGCCCCGGTTTAAGAAGAAGCGACAAGGAGGCAGCTGTTTTCACTTTTTGGCAGCCTCCTTATGGAACTCCTTGCCTCTGACTCTTAGACAGAGTAAGGATCTCCTTACCTTCAGACGGGCATTTAAAACCTTGCTCTTCACACAGGCTTTCGCTGTATAGATTGTTGTTAACACTTTTCCCTTGTTATGTTGTTTATCTGATCTTTCCAATAGCGCCATGAAGCCCATGGGCGTACGTGCGCTGTACAAATAATAATTAACATAACATGTACAGATTACATGACGAGAAAAGCTGTTTAAAAACAAGCATCATGTACAGCATCTTCTCAGAATAATATTCTGCGAGCAAAACACTTAAAAATAACATTGCTAAAATAATGTCAACCTTAAATATGTAAAATATAAAACTAAAATGGAGAACCAACATGGGCCCACGAAGGCCTCATGATAACTTCTGGTTTCATTATCCAACACCCTATTTTTTTAAACAAGTTAATTCTGAGGTGGAGGGCAGTGGTCAGATACATAGGATGTGATCAATTGATTCAAAATGGAGATTAAGAGTTGATATGTTGGGTCCACCTTGGAAACATCCTTTCATGCACCTTCAAAATGAAGAAAGGAAGAGTACAGTAAATACATTTGCAAGATCACTTTTAGGTTTAATTACTCTATGCATACTTTAAGGGGCTCTGGCTCAGTCATTGGCTTCTTTGACTCAGGAACCCACAGTCACCATCTTCAGTCAATGTCAATTATGTCTTTTAGCAACCCACAAGAGTATTTTATTTGCCCTATATTTTTGTTGGCTGTTTGGATCTATCCATCAACCTCCATTGTATTGTTTTCCACCACGGTGACAATTAGTAACCTTCACATTGTGTTGGAGCATGGGTATTCTCTCTTTCCTGGTTTCAATGTGCAGACACTCAATGGACTTCCAGGTTTTCGAGGACTTTGCACGTAGTGTAGGGCTACACACACAGCCTACGTATCCTGTTCACTCTATGAATTGTTAAGCATTTATTGAATATAGTTACTAAGTTACTTGAGATAACTACAACTGGTGAATGGCAATAATTGTCTATGCTTAAAACAGCATGTTGTAAATGAAATCTTCCCTTAACTATAACGTCTCTTTAAGTTTTGGATCTTTCTGTGAATTACTAGGGTTTTTATGGCAAAGTAATATTTTACTACCATACCTAAAGAAACCCCCCCATTGCTCACACTTTTCAAGCATAGCCCCAGCCCTGTGTTCAAACCCAGGTGGGCAGCCAATCCCCTTCAGCAGTGCATGGTGGGGGGTGGGCCACAGAGCCAGGCCTCCAGTCAGGCTCTGCAGCCAACCCCCTCCCTCCCACAGGCAGTCAACACCCTGTGCATGGCATGGGAATGGCCACAGATGCTTTCCTCTAACGAGCCTGCCCAACGCCATGCACGGCCTTCTACAGTACTAAAGTATAACAAGTAAGCCTATTGGCTTTATCAAGGAGTGAGCATATCAATATAAAGTAGATCTATCTTCTTTCTCCAAAAATCACCAATAATTTTATTTTATTTAAAGGTATATTTCAAGAATTCACACAATGCAATTTTTATTAACATTGACTACTAAAAATAAGTTTAATACCGCTTTATAGAAAAAATATGCATGTGACTCCTTTTTACGTACTGTCTTATTTAAGTAAAACATTTGAAAAGAAATAGTGAGGGACATATTGTTTTTTTTTTTTTAAACAAACATGTCTCTGATTCTTTTTGTTAATCTGTAGGACACATTAAATGCAGCCATACAACCAGACACTAGATGGCATTTTAATTCCAGCTGTAGAGCAAAAGTTCCAGCTGGGAAATGCTTCAAAAAACATAGCAAGTTTGCGTGGTGTACTTGATTCAGTGATCCAGGAGACTTACTATATTTTTGAAATATTGCTGGTGGGCTGCATAACTCCCTGCAGCCCCCCCCCCCCCAAAATTCTTTTTAAAAAACAAATGGTAGTGCCCCTTCCCCTTTTATGGACATCAGTAAAAATGCAACATGTTAATATCTCTTGCATTTCTTTTAGAGCGCTCCTTGAAGGAGTAGCGACAAATAAATCACAGGCTGTGTTCGCCCAGCACTCCCACTGTTTAAAATTACAGGGGCCTGTGTAGGGGGAAGCCTGAGGGCCCCCGCTAGATCACTGCACGCATGCCCATGTAATGGGGCCATGTAGCAGCTGCCAATTTTATGAATATAATTATCTAAAGGGGTGCTCCTGTGCCCATCGGGGTCACTCCACACCTTTATGTTTGATGGGACCTGGGGTGAGAGCCCCAGGGTCCTGCTGCCCCCAGCTCCCTGCTCCTGTAGGAGCTGTTTTTTTTTAATTTTAAAGTGGGATGCCCTGGTGCCAACCCAAGGCACCCCATGGCTGGTCCTTCATTGAAGGCTATGTGGGAGACTCCCTGCTAGCACCTATTGCACGAGCGGTGGGAGCAGGCATTTCTTCCACCCTGATGAGGCAGCTTCTCTTTTACTCCTATTGGGTGGGAGCAACTAACAGTACAGAGAAAAGTTTTGTTCTCCCTCCAGGCAGGATGGGATGGAAGAACATTGCGCTGCCCCTGTCCATGTGGGCAGGGAAATACATGGTATCCTGGGATTAGTGTTGGGGATCCTGGGACACTTCACCTGGGCCGGCTCCAGGGATGGAGTCCAGGGGCCATTGCATGGCTTTTGGAGGAGGCCTTGTGGCCTACCCCCATTTCAAATATTTTCGTTGAGGGGAGCCATGCACTCACCTTCTCCATTGTTACATTATGGACCCTGGGATGGGGCTCCTGGGGTCACTTAGAGGTTTGGGGGAGTGGGTACGCGTGCCCCCCTCACCTTTATGTTTTTTACACATCCGGGGATGATGTCCCTGGGACTTTTTAGGCTTGCACAGGGTGACTGCATGCCCCACTCTCCTTTATTTAAGATAAGGCACCAGGGTATGTGGTCCCCAGGACCTTTTAGAGTCTTGAGGCTAGAGGCCTCACCCTAAATAGAAAATGCACAATACCCGTGGGCTACCCATATGTTGTTTTCTTAATTTTACCACAGATTCTCTGATCCTTCCCCAAAAAGTGAAGCGCCCACTACCATGTGTAGGGGAAACAACGCTCTTCTCCCCCCCCCCCACACACGCTGCCTCCGCTTACCGCTGTGTTTCTTCTTTCTTCAATTCAAATCCGGAATGGCGGGAACTGCAACAATGTTTCAATCACTTCAGATGCTGCTATTGCAGTTCACCCTCCAACGGTGTCGGTGCCTGCTGTGGCGGCAGCCGCCATAATGTATAATCACCAAGACTTCTCCTCCAGAGCTCCAGACAAGAAATTAAGCGGCACACCAGGGATTACTTGCACAATTACTTTAATTTGCACCAAGACAACGCGTTTCAGAGTTAGCCTCTTTTGAGTGAATTGATACTGCAATTTCCCTTAGAAATACATCTTTCAATTCATGGAGAGTGACAACATACTTCGCTGTTTGCACATGTGTAGATATCATATATATAGCAAACTGTGGTTTGGATTTTGGGAGAGAGAGCAGGAAACCTGCTCTCTCTTCTAAAATTCAAACCAGATTGCTTTCTCCACATGGGGAGCTGCATCTTAGCAGCTCCCCGTGTGGAAAAGCAATGCTGGCTTCCGCAGGGACCGTGAGGGCATTGGGGCTCCCCCCCCCATGGTCCCCAACGAGAGGCCAGGTCCCAGGGGATGGAGTCCCCAGCGCAATAAGTGGCCAGGGAGGGGGGCCATGCAGCCCCCCTCTCCATTAATAAATAAAACAAAAAAAAACGCAAAGGCTTGCCCCGGGGTATGGGGTCCCCGGGCCATAAATGCCCTGAGGAGGGGGAAACACAGCCCCCCTCCAAATATATAATTATTTTTTTAAACACTGGCCATGCCCCGGGGGATGGGGTCTCCGGGGCCAGAAGTGGTCCGGGAGGGGGGCCACGCAGCCCCCCCTCCGAAATAATATTTACAAATAAATAAATAAATGAAGCACGCAAAGGCCGGCCCCGGGGGATGGGGTCCTCGGGGCCATAAATTGCATGAGGAGGGGGGGCCACGCAGCCCCCCTCCATAATAATAAAAAAAAAGTTGGCCCATGCCCCGGAGGATGGGATCCCGGAATTGGCCACAGGAGGGGGGCCCACGTGGCCCCCTTCCCATTATATATATATATGTATATATATATATATAAATATGTTTTTAATGGGGGTCAGGCCCTGGGGGATAGGATCCCCAGGGCCCAAACACAGTAAGAAGAAGGGGTTCTACACAGCCCCCTTCCCAAAACAATCTTTAAAAAACACTCGCAATCGTGTCGGGGGCCCTGCCCCTTCCCAGCAAAACTCTGCAAACCCGCCACAGGGACCCTCAGTATTCAAGGGGAATTAATTCCCCAACTTACAATGAGCCAGGGGATGCATTTGCACAGTGGTGAAGGGAGGGGGCGGGGCGTGAGGTGACATGTGTGGAAACACACCGTGGCGCGTTGTAAGTTGGGGAATTAATTCCTCTTCAATCCTGGGGGTTCCTGGGGCCAACTAGCCCACCAGGTACCTCCAGTAAGCGCCACAGGGCTGCGTTGCAGAGAGGTGGTCCAGGCCACCCCCCTTTTTACACCTCTCTGCAACACAGCTCTGTGGCGTTTACTGCAGGAACCTGGTGGGCTAGCTGGACCCCAGGGACCCTCAGGATTCAAGGGGCATTAATCCCCCAACTTAAAAAGTGCCACAGGGCGTGTTTGCACAGTGGTGAAGGGAGGGGGTGAGATCTGAGGTGACATGTGTGCAAACACGCTCTGTGGCACGTTTTAAGTTGAGGAATGAATTTCTCTTCAAGGCTGAAGGTCCCTGAGGTCCAACCAGCCCACCACCCACCTCCAGAAAGCACCACAGAGCTGCGTTGCAGAGTGGTGTAAAAGGGGCATGGCCTGAGCCACCTCTCTGCAGCGCAGCGCAGTGGTGCTTACTAGAGGTACCTGGTGGGGTAGTTGGCCCGCAGGGATCCCCAGGATTGAAGAGGAATTAATTCCCCAACTTAAAATGTGCCACAGGGCGTGTTTGCACACATGTCACCTCATGCCTCCCGCAATGCAGTGCTGATGACGTCACATATTACATCACTCATGACATGGTCAGTGACATCACTCATGACATCACTGATGACATCTCAAATGACATCACTGATGACATCATCCATGTGATAATTTGATGCATCTTCTCACACCCAAATATATTACCTTTTATACACCCACTCTAAATTACAGACTGCCATTCTCAAAACCATAGAAACTCCAACAGCAATAACTACATACACACTCACTGATTCTTAGGTTTACACAGACACCCACTCACTCAACCGTACAGTCACTCATACTTATGGTCACTCAGTACAGGACTATAATATGCACTCACACACCTATTTAAACACTCACACAGCATCACTCATCCATACAGGTACTCACACACCTAGTCAGTCATGCAAGTAATTAAACACACTGCCATTTATTCACCTATACAGTTATACACACCAGCGCAGGCACTCATACAAATACTAGCACATTCTTATGCTCTGATACAATCACTGATACAAGCACACACTCATCCATTCAGCCACTCTCACAATCACACACTCTCACTTGCAGCCACTTATATACTCCAACACACATATATACTGCCTTTCACATATGTAATTACTCACACATTTACCACTGAGATATACATTCACTTACTAACACACCCATACACACACTCACCCACCCATACAGTCCATCACAGATGCACTCTTGAAACCATGCACCCAGTGAATCACCCACTCACACATCTATGCACAGTCACACACACCCTACCCACATAAACACTCAGGCACCCATACAGAAACTCAGACAACCAATCAATAGCCCATATAGACATTCATGTAGCGATTCACAAGCCCATGTAGCCGCTTACATACCAACAGACAGACAGATACAGACATTCACATAGTTTAGTCACTAACCCTTGCATTCAGTGAGATACGTTTAATCACTCACTTATAGAGTCAGTCAGGCACCCACTAAATCATCCATGTAGATACTTATACACCCACTCGTTCTTCAATACGCCTTTCCCTATATAAAGTAAACATATTTAAACTTTACAGAAACACACAGTCACTGGATGATGTCATCAGATATGTCATTTGAGATGTCATCAGTGATGTCACTGACCATGTCATCAGTGATGTAATATGTGGCGTCATCAGCAGTGCATTGCGGGGGCGCAAGTTATAGTTAGCCGAACTAACTATAATGGGGAAATTTCTCTGGTTTTGTACGTGTGAAATGTCCAACTAACTATAACTTTCCCTAAAACCTATGGTTTTTTCAGTGAATTTCTAAGATTTTTTTAAATGTTAATTTCTAACTATAACGTGCCTGAAACCTATGGTTTTTTCAGTGAATATATATATATATATATATATATATATATTAATCCACAGATTGCCCATGGACTTAGGAGCTCACACAACTGGCAACACACCCTCCGGTTATTAGCTTCAGGCATCTTGCTTTCATCACTCCGGGTAACGGATTAGACCTGACGCGTTTCAAGACTTTCTCTCTTTATCAAAGGTCATATGCAAATTGAGCACACCGGAAGTTCTGCACGCACATTTTATTTACTGCTGAGTGCATTTTCGTTATGGTGCATGCTGGATTGTTTTGAAGCCGTCGGACAGCTACTTGCGTGTGTAAGTTTTCAGACTTTGTTTCTTCCCAGTGCTGGAGCATAACCTGGTAGAGTGTGTCCAGAGTAATCTCAGAAATCTGAGCCATATCTCCTAAGGAGGTTTCAGCAGCAGTGGTTAATACTGGCGAAGCTTGAACATCAACGCCTGCTGTAGTATCACCGGGTCTGCCCAAGTCCTGCGGAGCCTTGTGTATAGTATTTTCTTCCCCCCATTCCAATCTAGAGGAGGGGGATATTCCATTGTCACCATCCTCTCCAACAGCAGAGTTCTGAGCATCCTGTACATCCTGTACAGAGCTGCTTAGGCTGGTGACACTGAGATCATCTCTCCAGTCCCCATCAAAGCTCTCGGATTCCAATGCATTGGAAAGGTCCGACATAGAATGGAAATTGCCAGCCGAGTCAATAGACTCTGTATCTCCGGAGAGCTCAGATATTTGCGGCGTGCTGATAGCAACCATGGGCTCCGCTGGATTTTCCTGCATATTTACAATCTGCGATGAGTAGTTAAGACCTGCAATGAGATGGCAGCTAGAGTCGTCGAAGCCGAAGGAAGGATATCAGCGATCTAAGATGTCATGGCTCAACAGAAGTCTCAAATTTCCTCACTGGAGACATTAAAGGAAGAAGTTAATTGGAAACTGGTCGATCTGGAAAACAGATCAAGGCGTAACAACTTACGAATCTTGGGCATTCCGGAGGGGAGTGAGGGGGGAAACATTAGGCAATTTGTGGTTGAGCTCTTCAAGGAGGCCTTTCCGGAACTATCTCAGTGGCAGTGCTTCTCGGAGCTCCAAAAAGCTCATAGATTCCCCTTTCAAAAGAATAGTAGAACTGCCTCTATCGCAAAACCAAGAGCCATACTGATCTGTCTAAATAACTTCCTGGCTCGGGAGGCTCTCTATGACTTGGCCAGACCGTATCGGAAGCGTAAGGGGAAAAGCCAGGAGTTCTTCGTTCGGCCAGATTACTGCCATGCCACCGTCCAACAGCACTGGCAATTTCACCAACTTATCCCAGCCTTCCAAGCTAAAGGGGCCCAAGCTTTCCTCCTTAACCCCTCAAAGTTGAAAGTCATTTTTAAAGAAAGGACATTCTTTCTAACCTCTGAGACTGCAGCAAAAGCTTTATTAGCTTCTTTTTACCTACATTTTTGTAGTGTATGGAACGTCTATTGATGTATGATGCTACTTATGATGTTACTTATACATGTTACTATGTTTCTCAGAGGGTCTCTCAGCTGCCTGTGTTAGATAGTTTCTTTTTCTTTTTCTTCCCAGGATCATTTAAAGTTAATATTGATTTAGGGAGAGGAAGGGAAAGGGGGAGAAGGAAGGAAAAAAAAGAGGAAGAAATAAATACATTTTCTCTCCTCTTTACGGGACGGTCAGATAATTTGATGGGAAGCGAACTGCAAGGGGCACTATGCTTCTCAGGCCATCAATACTAGGGACTATACAGTCCCTCTGCCTCATGTGGGTGGGTTTTTGGGTGGGGTTGTTGGGGGGGCACTAGAGGGTTGTTGGGGTGGAACAAGGGTGGGGCAAGAAAGGACAGACTTTTTTTTGTAAGAGAGGCTTTGGCTGCATTTGGTGCTGCAGTATACTTTTTGGGATAGGATTTGTAGAGGACTTAGCAGTTCCTGCTGCACCTGAGCTGGAACCTGCGTCTGCTCGACTCGACTCGACGCTCGCTGCCTGCTGCTGCTACCTGCATCCCCCCATGGGGGACACGCACTTACCTGCCGCCACCGCCGAGAGTCATTCCAGGCCACGAATAGACCTTGCCAGAGCCGACGCCTAAGCCGCCACCGCCGAGAGTCCTCACAGGCCATTGGAAACCGCGTCGCCGCTCCGGGAGGACCACAGCTCCCGGCAGGCATCGCGGCGGCGCGTGGAAGTGACGAGGAACGCGCCGGCAGAGCGCAGATAGCAACATAAAGGGAGGAGGAGACCGGCAGAGCGGGGGGACACGCACTTACCTGCCGCCACCGCCGAGAGTCATTCCAGGCCACGAATAGACCTTGCCAGAGCCGACGCCTAAGCCGCCACCGCAGAGAGTCATCACAGGCCATTGGAAACCGCGTCGCCGCTCCGGGAGGACCACAGCTCCCGGCAGGCATCGCGGCGGCGCGTGGAAGTGACGAGGAACGCGCCGGCAGAGCGCAGATAGCAACATAAAGGGAGGAGGAGACCGGCAGAGCGGGGGGACACGCACTTACCTGCCGCCACCGCCGAGAGTCATTCCAGGCCACGAATAGACCTTGCCAGAGCCGACGCCTAAGCCGCCACCGCCGAGAGTCATCACAGGCCATTGGAAACCGCGTCGCCGCTCCGGGAGGACCACAGCTCCCGGCAGGCATCGCGGCGGCGTGTGGAAGTGACGAGGAACGCGCCGGCAGAGCGCAGATAGCAACATAAAGGGAGGAGGAGACCGGCAGAGCAGGGGGACACGCACTTACCTGCCGCCACCGCCGAGAGTCATTCCAGGCCACGAATAGACCTTGCCAGAGCCGACGCCTAAGCCGCCACCGCCGAGAGTCATCACAGGCCATTGGAAACCGCGTCGCCGCTCCGGGAGGACCACAGCTCCCGGCAGGCATCGCGGCGGCGCGTGGAAGTGACGAGGAACGCGCCGGCAGAGCGCAGATAGCAACATAAAGGGAGGAGGAGACCGGCAGAGCGGGGGGACACGCACTTACCTGCCGCCACCGCCGAGAGTCATTCCAGGCCACGAATAGACCTTGCCAGAGCCGACGCCTAAGCCGCCACCGCCGAGAGTCATCACAGGCCATTGGAAACCGCGTCGCCGCTCCGGGAGGACCACAGCTCCCGGCAGGCATCGCGGTGGCGCGTGGAAGTGACGAGGAACGCGCCGGCAGAGCGCAGATAGCAACATAAAGGGAGGAGGAGACCGGCAGAGCGGGGGACACGCACTTACCTGCCGCCACCGCCGAGAGTCATTCCAGGCCACGAATAGACCTTGCCAGAGCCGACGCCTAAGCCGCCACCGCCGAGAGTCATCACAGGCCATTGGAAACCGCGTCGCTGCTCCGGGAGGACCACAGCTCCCGGCAGGCATCGCGGCGGCGCGTGGAAGTGACGAGGAACGCGCCGGCAGAGTGCAGATAGCAACATAAAGGGAGGAGGAGACCCGCGTCGCGGGACGCCCGGGGCGAAGCCCGGGCAAAGGGCGGGCCGTCTGAGGCCGTCCGAGGTCGGACAAGGTCAGGTTGGGCCAGGGATTCTGCCTTTTCTACTAAATACTCTCCTTTGGATAAAGCATACCAGGCCCACTGAACTTCAGGTAAACATAAATCTCATTTCTCCTGCGTATTATAACATTTTGTTTCAAGTGCACTTTTGCTGAGCAATGCCTGTTAAAAAGCTAACCTCTGTCTCAAACACAATGGAGAACTATCTTGTTCAAGTTGTGACAAAAATTAACACTGATAGAAGGACTTCTTTGGGATTAGAATCCCCTATACAATCACCACTGGTAGATATCGAGAACGAGGATTCATTCGCTTTGCTAAATAATAGCCTCCTGGGTGGGGCACACGACTCCCTCCAGGACATAAATAGCATTCAGCCCAGTGGCATAGTAGCCAACACTGAAGAAAATAGTGACATTGACGCTTTGACTGTGCTTTCTACAAATAGCGACTCTATTGTCTCCAACGCTCCCCCCATCCCCGCACCAAGGGTTCCAGGGGGTAAAAAAAAGCCATTCAAAAGCGTGGAGGCCTAAGATCATCCAAAAACAAAGCTGCTACGCCACCAAGGAAATCTACCGATGATGACGAGGAAGACTTGACTGGGGAAACCTACGTGACTCTTTCCGATGATCTACTACAGAAACTTTGTTGCCTGATGGACACAAAAATCAAAGGGATGGTAAAACCCCTGATTAGTAAAATTGATAAATTAACTGCTGAGGTAAGCAAACTGGAAGGTCTATTAGGAAAAACTCTGGGGGAAGTGAGAAAACTTCCCGAAGTTATTACAACAAGTGTCCAGCGATTGATGAGTGAAATCCAATCTGGCAAATTTAACGGACCGACTCCTGTTGTTGTACCAAACCCCCCGTTGACTTCATTGTCAAACTTATCTGATAGGCCCTCCAGTGACGTACCATCTGCTTTACTTCATGGGGAACCTAATTCCTTGAAAGGATCATCAGAGCTTGTTGTGGAAGCTTCACCATTAGTTCTTGTTCTTGCAAATGTACCCCCACTAGCCCCAGGTGATGTCGAATCAACTTCATCATTGTTAAACAAATCTTTATCATGGCTAACCAACAACATGGCCATAACTTCCTGGGGCAAAGAGCAATTAGCTGAAGAACTGGTGAATGCAAGAAGGGTTGAGTGGATTGGGAATAGGGTAAAAAAATTCAAGGGGGACTGTGTTGTGCTTAACTTCTCTGACCCCGAGGTTTTGCCAAACATCCTGCCCAATCTTCACCCACCTCAGAAAAGATTTACCCCAATTGTCCCATTGACCCTAGATTTCTTCTATCCTAGGAAAGGCAGAGGCCCTAATTGCAGCACACTAAGAACAAAATGGAACGTTGTAACTAAGAGGGGCAGCAAGAACCCTGATCTTGGTGAGTGGGGTCTAGGATTGGTAAACAGATTTTCTGCTCTTTCCAACCTAGACGCATGTGATTGACTACCATCTAACCCCTCCACCTTGCTGCAAATTCCTACGGCTGCATGTTCTATAGAGGTGCCTAGTTGTTCAAAACTTTTACAAAATGTGATAGTCATTAATGTACCTAGAGCTGGATTAACTGCAGTAAATATAAATGAAATTGGTATTGTCGATTCAACGCCAACAGGGCCAGCTCACAGTAATTATCCAATAATGGTAAATGCTACCGGGAATTTATTGTCTTGGAATATTGCTGGGCTTTGTTCCAAAATGGATTGTGGAGAATGGTTCGGTTTTGTCAGCCTGTATGATGTTTGTGTTTTTCAAGAGACCTGGGCCTGTGATCCTGTATTTGCATTGGGCTATTTGAACTTTTATCTTCCGGCCACCAAGGGCCCAAAAGGGCGACCGATGGACGGACTCACTATATGGGTGCGCCAGTCTGTAAGGCTTGATGTGAGAAACATTGAGCTTCATCAAAAAGACATCCAGCTTATACGACTAAAGGGTAACCCATCTACCTCCATAGATATTTATAATGTATATGCTAGAGGGGGTAGTGCAGGAAAATCTGAGGTCCTTTTGTCTTTGTATAAATTGTTAGAAACTCACTCATCTGGGAAAAATACACTAATAGCTGGCGACCTAAATCGCACTTTTGAACCTTTAGACATTGGCGATGCACATTTGGGCACGGAGGAAGATATGTTATGGGATATTCCCGCTCTTAATACAACCCCAATAACACGCTGGACTGAGGATATTCTTGGCCTAAACGCTATGTGCCTCGAACATGGGTTAAGGGCCTTGAACGGTCGGACAATGTCTGACAGAGTACCAGCCATGACATTTAATAATGGGAGAAATAAGAGCCGTATTGACTACGTTATATGTAGTATGCCCCTATGGCCAACAGTCACTGATATGGTTGTTTTGGAAAGGCTCGAAAGTGACCATAATCCTTTATGTGTTCTCCATAAATGGTGGCTGTCTGATGTTGTTTCAAGTACTTGTGTTGAATCTCTTCCACCGTTGACTGTACCCACCAATGATTTGCGCAGGCTGAGGTGGACTAGTGTTAGAACTGACCCGCTGGTCTTAGAAAAAATAAGTATGGCAACTGATAAGGCTATACTGGCCCTTGAAGGAGAGGCTGGGCATTCTCCTACCCAAAATAATGTCACCAATGTCCATAATGACCTTTTCAAAGAAATAAAATGCCATTTCTTAAAACCGGCAAATAAAAAGAAGCCCGGGGTCTATAGGCCTGCTAAATGGTACAATCAGGACTGTAAGGGGGCCAGGGCCCGCTTGGGTGATGCAATCAAGAACAAAAATAAGGAGGCCACTAGGATAGCTAGGAATCAATATAAACGTTCCATAGCAAAAGCGAAAAAAGACTGGGATGAAGCCCATTGGAATTTGCTACAGAGTGCTAGTGACCAAAATCATTCCAGGTTATTCTGGCATATAGTCAAATGGGGTCATGACAGGCTTGAAGATGCCACTACAAACAATGTCCCCCAGGATGCCTGGGTAAAATTCTTTAGCGAACAATACGCTTCTAGTGACCAGTCCATTGATAGTGTACGCCCACCCTCTTCTTTGACAGAAGATGACATTTGTATGCAGTGTGAAATACTGATTGCACTCAAAACTGTTCATAGTGGTCGTGCCCCCGGCATTGACGGAGTTCCTGCAGACGTTTTTTTAAACGACACTGCAAGATGGTGCAAATATATTCATCTGTTAATAAACCATATTGCCAGAGGTGCAGATATTCCAGAAACATGGCGGGGTGCTGTTATCATCCCGATATATAAGAAAGGAGACCGCGCTCAGCCTAGTAATTACCGCCCAATTAGTTTGATCGACACTATCCAAAAAATAGTGGGGCGAGTAATCGTTAACAGGTTGCTTGATTGGGCTGAGGATAACAACATCTTATCCCCCTATCAGGCTGGTTTTCGCAGGGCAACCAGCACTGTGGACCAAGTCTTCCGTCTCCAACTGATCCAGTGGAGGACCGTGGTGCTAGGCGGAGGCAGCCTGTATGCAGCATTTGTTGATTTGCGGCTGCCTTCGACCTGGTACCAAGGGCAAAATTGTGGGAAGTTCTTGTGACTCTTGGGGTCCCTGGGGAACTGTTGTCCTTAATTATGCGTTTACACGAGGGCAATTACGCTAAAATTCGTTGGGGTGGGTACGGTAATGACACTGCCGAATTCCCAGTTGAGCGTGGGGTTCGGCAGGGTTGTTCAATGGCCCCTACTCTGTTCACCCTTTTTATTAACGGTGTGGTTTCTTGTATGCAATCTCAGGCAGTGGATGCTCCCTCTCTTGCAGGTGAAAAAGTTCCAATTTTAATGTTCGCCGATGATACCTTAATTTTATCTAAAACACCAGCTGGGTTGCAAAAAGCATTGGCAATATTTGATGATTTCTGTGTAGTTCATGGACTGGAGGTAAATGGGTCCAAGACAAAACTCATGGCCTTCAATCCCCATAGAAACTTTAAACCCAAAATTTCCCTGAGTGGTCGTACCCTGGAGGTTGTAAAATCCTTCACTTATCTAGGGATCCATATCTCTAATGACAACAGGTGGCAGCTACATCTTAATATTGCTACTTTAAGGCACAAGCAATTAGCTGGCACAATTATTAAGGAGCAAAGGAAATCGCTCACTAAGCCCATTAAACCACCACTGATAATCTATGAGGCAAAAGCAATAGGGTCTGCCTTGTATGGTGCGGTTTTATGGGGGCATGAAAACCTTCAGGAACTCCAAACCTCAGAAAACAAATTTTACAGGACACTGATAGGTGCCCCCCAGAGCAGCCCACTATTGCCCCTAAAATACGAATTAGGTAGGAGAGCGATCTCTGATAAAGCCAAACTGCGCCCGATTTTATACTGGCGCAGGCTTTGGACCACGCCAGAGCTCTCTCACTACGCGAATGGGTTTAAAGATGTTGTCAAAGCCGACTGCTATAACAAAATAAAATGGTTTAAATCATTAAAGATTGCTTTGTTTGAATTAGGACTTAATGCTCTATGGATTGATCCAGCTGGGGCTTTATTTCCTTCCAAGTCCACCCTAAAAAACATTTACTGGGAACATGTTGTTAATAAGAGTATGCTTAGTACAAACAGTGGGTATATGACCACTAGTTACTTAGAGATCAAATTGTACCCAATTTATGAAATGTATTGGGATTACATATTAAACCCCATGGACAGGAAATTGCTCTTCCAATTGAGGGTAGGTTCCCTCCCCCTCTGTAACTTAACATCTAAATGGAAAGCAGGGGGTGTACCAATCTGTCCAGTCTGTGGGGTAGGTAACGAGACTCTTGGTCATTTTTTGTTCTCTTGTCCAATGTACTCTGCACCAAGGCGAGCTTGGTTGGCTCCCATGTGCAGGAACCTAGGTACAAAAAATAGTATGGTAGCATTGCGGATTGTAAGATCTACTTCTGTTAATTGGATTATAATTGCTACTGCAAAGTACCTGGGGTGGGCCTGGATTATAAGACAGAGATTGCTGGCAGGATAACTATTTATCGCTTAGTTGACAGTAAATTGTTAGATACATGTCTATTCTCTGTAACAATTCAATGTAAATTCAGAGACTGCTAGACTATTGTTTATTCTCTGTAAATGTTGTTTAGTTGGCCAGAGACTGCTAGACTCGTGTCTATTTTACTTTCTTAATGTAACATACTAATTTAATGTATCATCGGTATGAAATTTTATGATATGAATTTTCTTACAAATTGCCTTTTGTGATTATCAATCAGGCACTTTTTTATAATGAACTTGCACCTGACATTTTATACGTGTATTGTTTTTTAAACATCATCTATGTGCTTATGTCTAATTGACTTGTAAATTTAATCGTTTTTATTACATGTATGTATGTCTGCTTTTATGAGTAATACTCGAATAAAGCACTTTTGAATTGTTAAAGGTGCTGTTTTTCTTGACTTTGTGATCTCTTCATTAAAACTTTATTATGGCTAAGCTGAGGATTTGCTCCTGGAATATCTGTGGCTTAAATAACAGGAAAAAAGGGGGATCTGTGCACAAATAATACAGACTATGAGATTAGATCTCCTCTGTCTTCAAGAAACACACTTGTTACGGGATAATAGGCGATTGTTAAACAATTTGGGTATGCAATTATTGAGTTGTACACGTCAAGGTACTACTACAAAAGGGGTCGCCATCCTTATGAAAAGAGGTTTGGGTTGTCTCAAACGTAGTAAGGTGGACTTGTATGGCAGATGGATTATATTAGAAATTACTATAGAGGGTAAACTATGGACTATCTGCTCAATTTATGCTTCAAATCTGGGCGATTCCGACATCCTAAACATCTTAAGTTTAGAATTAGCTGGTTGGCCCTCCCCTTTAATTTTGTGTGGATATTTTAATATTCACCTAGATCAAGCTTTTGACATTCGTTCTGATCTGGCTTATCAAGGGCTTAAAAAAAAGACGTATAAAGCATTAAGAGGGTTAGTAGAAGAATTTGGACTATATGATGTGGGATTTGTTAAGAGTTCTCCTACGCCAGGCTTTACATTCTTTTCTGCACCGCATCAAAAATGTGTCCGATTGGATGATTTCTTTGTCACCTCTGGTCTTTTAAGTAACATCGGCTATGAGATATTCCCTCGAATAATCTCAGACCATAACCCAATTTTGATAGAGATTAGAACAGGCTTATGCTCGACATCAGATCCGATAGTATGGTCATTCGAACGGAAACTCTTAGCGTACCCATTATATATAGAGCATATGAATAAATGGATTGAGGATTTTTTTGATTTTAATTGAGGGTCTGCCTCTATTCAAACTGTTTGGGACTCTTTTAAAGCCGGGGTGCTCGGAGAGACCCAGTCTTTTTCTATACATAAGCAAAAAAAGGCCTGAAATACATTAGCCATGTATTACAAGGCAGTGTCGGACTGGGAAGCTAAATTAGTCACTGCCATTAATTATTTTCAAGATACCTATCATATTAAAGCTACTCTTGCTATACATAAATCTAAGTTGTATGAGATTTTTTCGGCCAAGCTCGCAGAACAGGTGGCAATTTTCCGTTCACAAATATATGAAGTGGGGGAAAATTCTGGCCGGATCCTGTCCAAAAAAATTAGGCAAAAAGAGGTGTATAATTCGATTAATAGCATTCAGGATGAGGCGGGTCAAATATACCATCAGCCTGAAGAAATCTTGGAGGTTTTTCGAAAGTTTTATAGCAAACTGTATGATGAGGACATATTATCTTACTCCGATGAATCTATCTTAGATTTCATCTCTCCTGACATCTTAACTAAATTAACTTCCGCTCAGGTGGCATTACTGGAGGCAGACATCACATGGGAGGAAACAGAGGCGGCTATTCTTTCTCTTGCCGTTGGCAAAGCTGTGGGCCCGGACGGCTTACCGCTGGAATTCCATAGAGTTTTTCGTAAGGTATTAAAACAAGATTTGCTGTCCACTTTTCTGGAAACCCAGAAAGGGACAGCTCCAATTTCCTGGAGACAATTGATGATAATGGCCTTCCTCAAAAAGGACAAACCCCTTCTCAATCCTGCCTCGTACAGGCTGATTTCCTTAATCAATGCAGATAGCAAGGTTTTTTCAAAATGTTTAGCTTCTCGCCTTTCTGGTATAATATCTGCATTGGTTTCACACTGGCAGCACGGTTTTATTCCTAACCGCGATACCGCGAACCATGTCCGGCGAGTGATTGCTCTAATGGACTGGGCCCAGGGGACTAATACGGCACATGATATCACCCTGTTGGATGCCTAGAAGGCATTAGACAGGGTGGCCTGGCCGTACCTCTGGAAGCTTCTTTCATTGAAAGGCTTTGGCCCTCAGATAATCACAGCATTAAAGGTATTGTACGACTCACCAACTTCCTGTATAAAAATTGTGGGAAAAAAGTCTGCTTTGTTTCCTATTCTCCGCGGTACACGTCAAGGCTGTCTGTCATCACCACTTCTGTTTGCCCTGTACATTGACATATTCTTAAATAAATTGAACCAAGCGGAAGATATAGCCCCCATGAATGTTGCAAATATCAACTATAGAGCTCTTGCTTACGCGGACAACATTGTGGTGACTACCACCGACATTGTAAAGGCGCTACCAAAGATAGAACAGCTTGCGACCCAGTTCGGTGCTCTTTCGGGTTATAAATTAAATCTGGCCAAAACCCAAATTCTATATATCGGCCCGCATCCTCTTTTACACCCGAATAGTGTGTCAGTAGCGACATACTTGGGTATTAAAATTACAAGTTAAACAACAATTAGGGAGTTAGACCCTATGAATAAGTCCCAGCCTCAGTAGAGGGAGGGCAAGGTGCGTTAAACACAACCCAAAATGGGACATCCTTTGTCCTTAAGAAGACCCCTCACTTACCAACCTAGTTGGTGACATGCTTCATCATCGGGGTCCCACCTGAATAGCCGAGTGCCATCCAGGTGTGCTCCATGAGCACCCCCGGACCGGCAAATGTCTCGCTATGATTTGTGAAGGAAGAGACGGGCGCCTTTCGGGCCTATAAAAGGCATAAAAGGCGCCCGTCTCTTCCTTCACAAATCATAGCGAGGAATTTGCCGGTCCGGGGGTGCTCATGGAGCCTTAATTAGCAGCGCTCCTAGTTTTTTTCCCGGGAACACAGGAGAAAAACACTCTTTCAATTGAGAGTCTAATTTTGTGACTCTACATCAATTACCGACGTGGATAGGGAGCCTTAGCGTGCGCATACCAACCCGCTGGTACTACATTGGTCCTGATGAAAACCTAATAATTGACACATAGGTTGAAACATGTAGACCTCTTTTTAATTCACAATACGACTCCGTTTTATACACCGACAGCCCACCTAACAGGGCAACTGGTGTCCCACATTTTAATAGTATCCGAGACACTCCAGAATACATTTTTTGAGTGGGTAGGATCGGGTACTTTTTACACACACGATTACCTGTCTTGCACATATAAAAAGAAAACCAGCTCCACTGTAGTCAGGTGTCGTAGCACACCTGGATGGCACTCGGCTATTCATGTGAGACCCCGATGATGAAGCATGTCACCAACTAGGTTGGTGAGTGAGGGGTCTTCTTAAGGACAAAGGATGTCCCATTTTGGGTTGTGTTTAACGCACCTTGCCCTCCCTCTACTGAGGCTGGGACTTATTCATAGGGTCTAACTCCCTAATTGTTGTTTAACTATTGATCTAGGGGACTGGGAGTCCCAACCCTGCCTTCACTGGCTAATACCCTTCCTCTCCATATTGTTTATGAATATTAAAATTACAACCCCAGTGTCTGCAATTCCAGAGCTTAATTTTAATACAATCCTTAAAAAAGCTAATTCTTCATTGGAACGCATAGATCATCTTCACTTATCCTTATATGGTAGAAATAACGTTTTAAAAATGCTTATACTCCCGAAATTTTTATATATGTTCAGAACAATCCCTCTCGAATTCCCCTCAAGCTGCTTTAAGCAATTAGAACGGATGTCGGCCAGATTAATTTGGGGGTATAAGCGCCAGCGCAGAGCTTACAAGAAGATGATCCTCCCAAAGACAAGGGGTAGGTGGGGCATTCCATACTTTATGTTTTATTATTTTGCTTCAGTTTTACAGTTTATTACCCCTTTGATAATAGGTGCGAAGGCCCGAATTCCAGTGAGCCACTCACCATCAATATACGAATTTGCATTGGGAGTGGAGACCCGCGGCTGCCTTTTAAAAAATGTTGAGCCTAGTTACTTCAAAAAACTAAGTTCAAGATTTTGAAAGCGGCGTTTGCGGTATGGAAGCAGATTAGGCGCCACTTAGGGATTCAAAAAATTTCATTATATACACCCCTTTCATCCATTATTTTCCCCTCGATTTTTAGAGATCATATAATGCTCAGATGGCGGAACTCTGGTATTCATTGTGTGGGCGATTTATGGCAAAATGATCATCTTATATCCTTTCCAGAGTTGTTGACTAAATATAATCTTACAAGTTTTGATCATTACAAGTATCTGCAAATATAAAGCTTTTTTATTACTTTACGCCTGCAGGAAAGGTCTGGGCTTCAGAGGATTCCTCTTATTGACAGCTTGTATAGCAAAAGGAGAATAGGGTTTTTTATAACCTATTAATTTCATCATTTTCAGACGATATAGCAACTCACCAATAGAGATGGGCGGCGAAGCTCGGTATTGATAACATTCTGATAGAGGAATCGATTGCCCTGGCTAACACTACTCTGATAACTGGGAGATCACGATCGCAACATTACATGGCTTTATTTGATTTATGTTATACACCATCGAAAATTGCTAAATGGAGATCAACAAGGGGTTCATCATGCAGTAGGTGTGGTCTGTTTGCCGCTGACGCAGCACATATGTTCTTTTCCTGTCCTCAACTAACTCTGTTTGTCTCTGCAATTCAAACTTTCTTATCACTCTTGCTGGGTTCTTCACTTACTTTGACAGAGGAATTAGTTCTAATTGGATTATCCTCAGAAATAGTGTCAGATGAGAAAAAAAATCTACTTTTTATATCTATGGCAATTATGCGTGCTTGCATTACACAGGAATGGATTAGCCCAGATCCTCCTTCTTTCTTTGCGTGGAGGGCTCGCCTCCTGGCTATGTATCATATGGAAATGGCTATTTATAGAACAAAGGGTCGTAAAAAAGAGCCCTAGGTAGGAAGCTCTGGGCACCGGTGCAGCACTGGATTCAAGGGGAGCTGGATTGAGACTGTTTCTGGTATCAGTGTTAATAGCTGTACAGTTAAAGTAGATTTTTTTTCACTCTTGGCTTATGACGTTCAATTTTTTTTTGTGCTGGTTTTGAGGATGAAATCCAATCTAATGTATTATAGTGTAAGCTTTCTTATTTCTCATGTTATAATCTGCACTATTTGAGATTGATGTAGTAACAGTTTACCCGCTTTGACCTGTTTTGATTTGTCTCTTTTACAATGTCTTTTTCTTTTTGTTAATTATCTCTGTAATCTGTCCTGCTTGACGGGGGGGGGGGGGGGGGGGGGGAGGGGGGAATGGGAAAAAACTCAAGAATGAAAAAATAAAAAAAATAAAAAAATGGTGCATGCTGGAATTTATAGTCCAAAAAGAACAGGCATTCATCTTTAAGTAAGTCCTGGGTGCATCAAACTACACTGTAATTGTATTTGCCCTGAGTGGGCCCCAGACCTCAGAAAACAAGTATGTCACCTTATTGCCAGTGCTGCCTATCATATATATATATATATATATATATATATATATATATATATACCTCTTTGAGCAACTGAATGAGATCATGGCTATTTACTGCCAAAGCTTCCTATGATTTCATTGCCTCCTCTGCTGGCACCTTGGCCTTGCGTGAGGAATTAGGATAAAATACACACATTGCTTAACTGCTAAAAAAACAATCAGGCAGGCTGTTCACTAATCCTTTCATGGACAGTTCGACTCACTCCTTAACAATTACACGAGTAATACAAGGCATTGTAGAGTTTGTCTTATTGCTGCCTTGTAAATATTGTTCCCTTTAACGCAGTTTTCTGCATTAAAGGGGCTCTCAATGGGTGTTGCTGCGGGCGTTCCCAGCAACATCCATGGCTTTTTGACACTGACCCAGATTTACGAGAAATCGAAAATCTGAGGCAGCGCCAAAACCTTACACCTTCTAAGGGGAGGCCAAGGGAGGTACAACGAGGAGAAATATCTTTATTTCACCTTGTTTGTCCTTTTTCTATGAGTGCTGCATTCTGCAGCACATATAGAAAGAAAAAAAAGGGATGTATGACGTTAGCACGCATACTATTACCACGCATACCTTTACAACGCGGTATTTACAACGAATACCGTTACAACGCATAGCGCTTTGAGGTGCTGGATAGTGGTAAGTATAATTTTATATTCCAACTCCAGTCCCCGTGGACACTAGGGAAGGTGTTGGATATAAAATTAAACTTATTCCCTATCCTAGAACGCCCCCCAGCGCAATGCGTTGTAATAGTATGCGTGGTAATGCCTGCGTTGTAATGGTAGTGCGTTGTAAAAAATGCGTGCTAAACGTTGTATACCAAAAAAAAGCCTCTTGCGATTGTTTTCGTGCTGGAAGGTTTCCATTCCTGCACAAATATAATCATCCCCACAACGCAGGCACCCTTGCACCATGGTGCAATGGTACCTGCGTTGACGCACAGCAGCCCATTGCGCACCGGCGTTGGGGAAAAGGACAGGAATGCGCTGTTTTTGGTGCATACCTGCAATTTCTTTTGCCATAGGGCAGCCCAGCAGGAAGGCCTGTGGTGCTGCTCTACAACAAAACCTCGTAAATGAGGTCCATAAATGTTAACTTATGTTTGTAAAGCTAGCACTTCTATTGGGTTTAGTAGGCAGAAACTTTGTACGGCATCAAGTTTGGGGGGGGGGGCAGTAAATTGCAATTTTAGATTAAAATATGACTCATAGACTGAGTGGAATGGGGACTCCCAGGAAAAAATATAAATTGTGTTTTACATAAGTTATATGACTTTTCTGATTGTATTTGTGAAAAGGGGAGATGTTCTTGTTAAAACAAGTGTTTACTATACACATTTACAGTTAGGAAAAGCAATCAAGCGGTGCTTGTGGATACCGTACACTTAGCTACTTTTTATGAGAGGTGCATAAAAACTTTGCATTGAGATTCCTGCACTAGAAAGTACAGATTTCATTGTGTATGGTAATCCAGAAATATGGGACCACGAAGAGAATTGAGACTTCAGAATTTCCAAGGGAATTTGTGTGTACGAAAAATTACAGCGTTTTTCTCCTGTTTTGGCCCGTTTTATTCTTGCACATTTCAGTATTTTTTTTTTTCAAGTGAAATCTACTTGGGGAAGGGAGACTCTGCAGCAAGGTGTTACAGAAATACTCAGAGTCGTTCCCGATTTGCTGAATTGGGATTGACGTTTAATGAGAATCCCAGAGTACATCATGCATAAATTACCGCACGTGTTGGTTGAAAATTTTAACAAATAAGCCAGTCAGTTGAAGTCTATGTACACGTACTTGCAGGTGTAAATTAACATGTAATTTACATATTTTTTTTTAAGTAGGCCTTGAATGTCTTCACAAAGTGTACTTTAAAAATATTGATAGTTTATTAAGTTGCTATGACTAAAATCTTAAAATGGCAAAAATTGGATAACAGTTGCTTATAACATAAATGTGTGATTGGTCTCTGGAGTATAGCTTTATAGTAATGGGCCATCAAAGAACCTATTTTCGATATAGTGTTTAACCTGTAGGAAAATTGATTTACACAAAGTCCACAACATGTGTATCTTGAACACAGCACACAGACCCCGTGCGTGTTGAA
The DNA here is from genome assembly GCF_964261635.1 of Lissotriton helveticus. Classification (NCBI taxonomy): domain Eukaryota; kingdom Metazoa; phylum Chordata; class Amphibia; order Caudata; family Salamandridae; genus Lissotriton; species Lissotriton helveticus. Next base: position 282,048,117 of record NC_136068.1, on the reverse strand, counting down.
ATGTCCCCTAATTGCTATTTGGATGTCATTTTCTGCACACAAAAAAAATTGCGAAGAAAAGGAGCACTGCAAGAAAAATTGCCCCAAATGCTGGCTTTGTACATTATTGTCTAGCGTAATTGGAAATAAATTCCTAATGGATACCAGGCACAAATACTATTTTCCTGGGTGTTTTAATTATGACAAAAATTTCCAAGAAAGGGAGGGACTGTAAATTGGTCGGTAAGCAAAACATATCTTAGGTAATTCAGCAGAAATTCAAAGGCTGTTCCTCATGTGGGGAAAACTAGCTTTGGTGAGGGAACCTTAAATAAAGTATTCTTCTTCCGGCATATAACATGGTAGTCATCGCTGTTTCAGCAAAATCACAAACTCTTCATTGTACATGAATGCCGCCTGGCAGGAGTGGCGAGGCCTCTCCCAAAACTTGTGCAACTGAAATGACATGAAACTGTGTGATACATCATCACACGCTGTGGGCAACACCCGGCTCTTGCTCGTTTGCATGTTAAATGGCATAGGAGGAGAGGCCTCAGATTTGAGTCTATAAATATTAACAGCTTTGCCCCACTTGTGTTCAGACTGCGCGCAATCCTGTCTGCCAGGGAGGAAGAGACTGTGCTAGAGAGTGTCAGAGATAGACAGCAAATATGACAGGTGAGTTAAATGGAAGCTTTCTGAATGCCATCCAAGGGCCTGACTAGGCAAAGGGCGGTTCTTATGAGTCGATGAGCATGACATGGATCCTGCACTCATTAATTTGTGCAGGTGGTTGCAGGTGGTGGGCATTGGTTCGCATTTTAGAGACTCCACATTTGTAAATGCCATGTGACCCTGGGTGGCTGATTGCACACACATAACCACATGTATTAAGTACCTTACTAACACTGCTTAATTTGTGGTGGTGGTGGTTGCAGGTGACGGGCGCAGTCACTCATTTTTGGGGATCTCTTCTGATTTTGTATCACCAAACGTTGACCCGGAGCATGAGAGTGATAGGCAAAAAAGTGCGACAGATATGAAGACTGAGACAGGGGTTGAGAGTGGGGTTGAAGAAGAACTTTTAAAAGTGAGATAAAGAAGAATGAAGCACAGGTGGTGGGAAAAAGAGGCATGGGATGGATTAGAAGATTTGCAGCCTTGGTGCTCAGTACCTATGGCATTTGGCAGAACTGCTGTCAGGCTCCTATAAAAAACTTTGGGGGATATTTGCAAGAAAATGTTGGAGCGCTGTGTTATGCCAAAATTGTTGACGCAGCGCTCCAACATTTGTAAAACGCAGGGATGCGCTGTGTTTACCAAAATATGTTGCACCCCTATGTTTCCCCTAGGGCTAGCTCTAATAAAACTGTGTAGTGCCAGCAAAGGCTCCTTTGCGCCATGTGGCAAGGGTGCCTGCGCTGCAGAGGAACTCGCTTATGTGTGGAAGGGACACCTTCCTGCACATAAATAATCTTGAAAGGAGATTTGCTCTTTCTATGTGTGCTGCAGCACACATAGAAAGAGCAAAAAATGAGGAGACATTAATAATGTCTCCTATCGCAAGAATAAGATCAGGTATTTTCTGGTCTTAGTTTGGAGCGCTGCCCCAGCCTTGCAATGGTTGTTGTGGCAGACCGCCCACTGCAACACTCATTGCATGCCCCTTTCAGGCTAAGGGAGGTGTGAAGAGGCGCCTTATTTACAAGGCAGCGCTAAGACACGTTAAGTTGCTTAATGCCGTTTTGTAAATAAGAAGGGGATATTGCCACCAGAACGTCGCTAAAAGTGACGTTTTGGTGGCGATATCCCCTTGTTAATATGCCCCTTTGTCTCTTGCACTCATTTACTGTTATTATTTTTTTTTTTTAAACAAATTGGAAACTATTTACATGCTACTGTTTGCAGTCTCATTTAGATCAAGGAATACCACAAATGCGTCTGTATGTAGGCAGACTGATTCATCTGTGGGTTTGTTTGCATTTGTTAAGCATATTGTGTAGGAGGTGCTCAGCTCCTTGTTACACTGGTTTAGTTGCCACAGCCTCTGGTTAGTTTGTTGTCTTTGTGACAGAAAGAATGCTGTTTTCTATCTGAATAAATTAGGCACTGTACAAAGAGAGTGGGCAAAACGTAACTCATAGTAAGTAGGTAAGTAGAACCGTCTTTGTAAAAAATTGGTACTTGAAGGGTTAATATACTGATGCTTGAGTGCACATGTTGAGGTCCTTTTCATGGTTTAAATCTTTTTTATTATCATTTCAAACATGACAAAAGGGGGAACAGGAGGCTCCTTCAGGACAGTGCGATACATACAGACTTCTTAAGTCAGCGGTGATGATCTTACTAAGTAATTGCTAGGAGCGGGTCAACAATGAACAACCCACATAGAACACATGGGGAATCGGACAACAAAACCCCCCCTCCACTGAGGTCCTTTTTAATGTTCAAACTTTTCATGTCTCAACAGTTTCCCTCAAAATATTGTGCAGCGTTTTAACATTCCCAGAGTACGTGCGTTAATATTGTAGGTTATTGATTGATTGATTGATTGATTGACAGGCTTTATTTCGATATAAAAATATCATAAAAGCTTGTACAACAAATATAAAACACCACATTTATAAGAATCATTTCATAAATATACAAAGGGAAAAACAGAGGTAAAGATTTGTTAAAAACAGTTTAAGACAAGAATTATTGAAGATCATGTACATTTGTGTTCACTTTGAAGGTTATAGTCATAGTGTTGCTTGTCGCCTCATTGAGGTAAAAAATGTCAATCTACACACATATCACATCCACTACATTACCTGATGCCACATGACAGGGTAAGAATGCATTAACTGATCTCACCTGCACATCAACTTACCTAAAATTATAATGCAATGTAGGGATCGATGGGTGGTTGTAAGTCAATGTTTTCAACCTCGCTATATTGTCATACAACCCTATGGTGGTACAGTAAACACGTTTCTATTCATAGATGTGTGATAAGCATTCCTAGTGATGCTTGGTGATATCTCTCAATCTTAGGGGCTCCCAGAAAACAGGCAGTTTTATTATGGTAAATCACAAAATCTATTCCTTATTGGTACTGTTCTTTTTGAAGTGTTGTAAACGTGCTGAAGGAGGTTTCCTGGTACTTAGATTCAAAACTGGATCATACACATTGTGAAAATGAATTATTGTATATTGTATTTTAAGATTTTGGCGTAAACGAGAACATTTTCCCACCACCTATCAGTCAATGCCCTTTGGTGTGATTGACATATATTCCCATGTGCAGTAAGCTGTTTAAAAATCTGACAGACATGTAACAAGATGATTACATGGGTGGATGCTAGATGTCAAAGTAATTGAACAACAGCAAATAATCTTTAAGATTTGTTATTGAATCCTGCACTGCTGAAAGCCCCAGCTGGGAGCAGAGACTCCCTCAGTTCTGCAAAAGGAATATGCCAAGTTGTGAAGCCTTTTTGTTGCACCATTACAATTATTAATATTAAAACACTTTATTGTATAGTTAATAAAAACCATTACAAAAATATGCAATACCTGAATATTTAAAAAACTGTAAATGAACATTGGACCACAAATATGCAAGTAATATGTCATAAAATTTGTGAAAATTAATCTTTAAAAAATGCATTATTATTATTTCCAGTACTAGAACTACTATCACAAATACTGTGATTACAATCTTGAAGTTAGCAACTGGATCTGCATGTGGTTTTTCACATTAAAATCATAACTTACAAACCAATTTTAAGTTGTTTTGAGAAAAAAAGATCCTCAACATCCATCCAGGTTGAAAGTCACAAAAAAAACAAGTTTTAAAGTTAACTTATGAGAAAACGGCTCATCTATTTCCAATGCAAGCTGTCATTCACGAGGAAATGCTGCCAGGAAAACTCAGTTGGCCCAAAAACATATGAGAAGCAAAACACTCAGTGAACCATGAGTTGGCCAATAATCAGGATTTACACAAGACTTGGGTTGCATCAACAATGCTTTACACACCCATATTTGGGAAAAGCTTTTACCAAGAGGTCTAAGTGCACCAAGGAGTAGTGCCAATAGGGGCTTCTGTTGCCAGTAGCACAGCACTGATGCCATGGATCCTAATAAAAGTAAAATGAGCTGGTTGCCACCATCTGGGTAGTAAAAGGCAACTGTAATTTTAATGCTCTGGTTTCCTAGCCCATCTAAGTCTTGAAGCACTGCACGTGCTGTTGTAACTACAGCTACACCCTCCCTATTACTCGATAAGTCTTGACTTGGCAGCTAATACTGATGCCTGTTTAATGAGCATCAGGCCTTGGGCTTTTAAGACATACCTTTCCAGTGCATAGTTATATATTGCTTCACAGTGAATAATCATTGCCAGCTAATTCGGAAATAGTTTTTCAAATTTGAATGGCCCCATGTGAACCGAAGCTTTTGGTTCTGCAACAGCAGCTTGTGTTTTTCAGGGATGCTTTAGTAACTTGCTTAATAAGCAGTTTTCATAAATGATCTGATTACTTACTAGTGATCTTAAGTTACATTGGGGGAGATTTACTAAGATGTTACTCCATTTTTGTCTCACAAAAATGACGCATATTGGTGCAAAATCTTTTCCCCCGGTTTTCTTTCCAGTGCTAAATTTGTTGAGCGCTGGAAACAACGGAAAAGTAATGCAAAGCTGCCCATAGCGCTGCCATGCATTACTAAGCGCCAATGTGGCGGACCATGAGTGAAGCATGGGCATTCCCATGCAACCCCCATTGTTGCTCACGCTAAACCCACTTTACTAAACAAAGTTAACAGGGTGTTGCATGAGAAAACTGTGCCCTTTTAAAAAAAAGCGCAAGGAAGGAGATATGCTTTCATTTCTTCTTCCTTTTCTGTCTTTGCATGTGTGCTGCACTGCACAGCACACATACAAAGTGAGAAAAAGCCTTTCAAGTTAATCTAAGCATAGTATTTTGGCTGGAAGGGTTCCACTCCATTACAAACCCTTTTGTGGTCTCACGGAGACACCCTTGCACAATTAGGCAAAGGTGTCTGCGTGGCGCACAGCAGCTGATTTTAGCACCGGCGCAAGGGAGAGGGAAGGAGATTGCCTTATTTTAGTAAAATGGGCGCACCCCCCTCTCCGGATGTATGTCACTACAACGCACACTTTTACAATGCATACCTTTACAACGCATTTTTTACAACGCAACATCCATTACAACGCATACCATTACAACGCATAATACCTTTACAACGCATACCATTACAACGCATAACATTACATTCCATGTTTAGGTAAGTATTGGATAGTATAGGGGTAAAATTTACTATTCTAACTCCAGGGGGTGCAACAGTAGGGTAAGTGTTGGATAGTGTAGGGGTAAAAATTACTATTCTAACTCCAGGGGGTGCAACAGTAGGGTAGGTGTTGGATAGTGTAGGGGTAAAAATTACTATTCTAACTCCAGGCGGTGCAACAGTAGGGTAAGTGTTGGATGGTAATGTTATGCGTTGTAATGGTATGCGTTGTAATGACTGCGTTGTAAAGACATGCGTTGTAGTGGTGTGCGTTGTAGTGTCATGCGTTGTAATGGTTGCGTTGTAATGGCTTACATTGTAATGGATGTTGTGTTGTAAAAGTTTTGTTGTAATGGTAGTGCGTGGTAAAAGTTGGGTTGTAAAGGTTGTTTCCCCCCTCTCCTTTTCATGCAGTGCAGCATGCTGCTGTGCGCTACGTGAAAAATGGTAAATCTCCCCCTCTGAGTCCTAGTCTTCCTCATCAAAGCCCTTACTCTACCAAGCAGGTCTTGCAAGAGCCAGGCACATTTCTGTTATCCTCTGAATTACAAAAACTTTCTCTCTTGGAACCTGTGCAAATGCATGCCTATTATTTTTATTTTTATGCAACCTTTTCCTTTAAAAAAAAAAACGACATTAGCACATTGATCTGGTCCTCCCTGTGTTTATATTTATTGAGGTGCTCAGAAGTAGGAATGTGAGGAAGAAGACCAAGATTTATAGAAAGGAGTATCCGGGTCATTATAACTGCCACTGTTTTTTCCTTGTCAGAGGTTCCATAGGGCAAATAAAGGCAGCAGCTTTATGGCTCCACCCAGTGGAGGTGCACAATTATAGAAATAAGCCTACAAATGCGCATTAAATGCCAGGAGGGCGGTATGCAGGTATTTTTTATTTTATTTGAATGGAGCACTGACAAGACTTGCACCAGTCCTGGTGTATCAATGCAACAAAAAACACCAGGAGCTTATTCTATCACCCACTGATAATACCAAATAAATGTGTTAGAAGAGGCCGTGGTGGCCGGGCGACAAACTCACCCAAGGAAAGGGTCTTAGATTCCACTTAAGATGCTGCAATTCTCCTACTTCTTTGGGGGAACCTGAAATCCCATGGCTCCTATGCTTTTATGATTGCTTCCAGAAACGTCTGGCTAAGAGTTAGATCAGCGCTAAGGGGGAGACGGGGACGCGCCGCGCTCCCGTACTCATAATGGAACCGCTCCGTCACGGCCCACGGGTGAGCTGTGCTTGTGACGGAACGGTTCCGTCATGGCCCCGCCCGCTCTATAGAACGTCAGCGCAGGCGCGGAATTCGCACCGTGCAAGCGCGGCGAGCGGGCTGAGACGGAACCGTTCCGTCACCAGCACAGCCCACCCGAGGCTTGTGATGGAACGGTTCCGTCACGAGCATGCAAAGGGTTAAAGGGATGCCTCGTTTTGGCATTTATGAATTTCAACAAGCACAGGAACCGAGACTGCTGCAGATAAATCATTAGATAGTGAGACACATCCAGGGTGTGTCACGCCACACCCTGCTTCGAGGCACGACAGTAAAAGAAGGCAGGGGTGCTAATGTCTTCCTCTAAATGACAGCACAGTGTGTCAACTGTAATGAATACTTGATCAGGATGAATCATTATTTCCTCCTGCAGAACCTTCAGCTGTAGCTGCCTGGCTAGTGTAATGCCTACCAGATTATCTGCCTTGGCTGACAACTAAGCCAAAGGACCTCCTTGACAGCCTTAGACCCTAATCCAGAGACCCAACTGGGGCAAAAGGGGCTTTAACAGTTGGGCTGTGATTCCTAAACTGCCCAATAACTCAGCTGCCAATGCTTAAAGGTTTGACAATTGAGTCTGGAGGTTCTAAAACTGCCTGCAGTGCTGTTCACCGCAACATTAACAAACTAGTGGTTTGCAAAATTGTGGCATTTTTCGTTTGCAAACTTTTCATAATTCTTGTGAATTCTATGATTAGTTCTGAGGTTTGCTAGTTTTCCTGCATGTGGGTTTTAACAATAAAATCAGGATTTTTGGGGCTTATGACGAGTTGTTTTGACTAAATTAATTTGAAGTATCAATCCAGGTTGAAAGTTGAGAGGAAAACTAGTTTTAAAGTTAACTCACAAGTATAAATATACATCTAACTCTCAACGAGAACTATCATTTGTGAAGCAATATTGCCAGTTTGAGGGGAAAAATTTAAACCAAGGCATAATGTAGAAAAAGCAGAAAACAGGTAGTTCTGTGCTTGCAAAATGAAACCTCCACACACCCGTGCTAAAAGTACATTAAGAAAACCCTATTGAAGAACAGAAACTTCAATATCCAACATGGATCATAAAATGATCAATGGAGCCATTTTTCTCGGTACCACTCTACTTTGGTGGGTGGAGGACCCTCGGTATGGCAGTAGTAAACTATACCGCCATACGGACAGAGATACACCTGCCCACCAAACTCTAAATCAGCCCCTTACCATCTAGAACTCCTTCACCCTAATGGTGTCTATGCAGTAATACAAAGATCCAATGGGACTTCAATATCATTCATTTTATTCACCGACCACTTATTTTTTGCTTCCTAGTTCCACCTTTTAAACCCTCCCTCATCAGCTTTGCCTGTCCTCATTGCTAATCTACTTCTGCCCGTTCTCTTCACATAATCCTTTATCTTCTTGAAGGCTCTGATTTAGAGCTCTCCATTCGCTGACCCACTGCTTACTATCCCTCTACCTGCACCTTCCTCCTAACCCCTGCCTTGAATTCCATGGACCTACCCTCCTGCCCTTAAATCTTTCACTATCCTTGCCATATCACCTAAACTCTTGGGGGCAGATTTACAAGAACTGGCGTATCTCTGAATATTAGCAGAGATGTGTCAGTGAATTTGCGTCACGTAAAAAAATCCTTGCCCCACCATGGATGCGTCACATTTACAATGCGGCGCACCGTGGCACAAGGATAGAAAGATGCGTGTCGCATAGTTTGGCGTAAAGGCAGCGAATTGTGTCGCAAGCACGAAGCAACTCCAGCAATGGTCAGGAATGCCTATTCCTATTATGCTGTGTCACTCTTTGTGTCTGCTTCAAGCAGACACAAGGTTTTGACGCAGTGGCATTGTAGAAGTGAGTGACGTAGTGCAATTTTGTAGATTTCACAGCAGCACTTTTACGAGGCTTTCACACATCGGAACGCCCACCCTGCATACAATATGCCTGACGCAGGTATAAGGTAGCGCAGAGCTTTACAACGTGACTCATCTCCCTAGATGCATCACGTTGTAAATATGTCGCAATGTCCCGCATTGTTTAAGCCGCCGCTACATCACAAAAGTGACGCGGCAGTGGCGTAAAGTTGTCGCAAGGGGCTTGTAAATATGCCCCATGGTTCCTTTTATCCCATACCTCGAGTTCTTCCTCATTAATAATTTCAGAAACCCTTTTTGTATAGTTCTTCTTTCCCTAGGCTCCTAAACCTTCTTCTTCTTTCCCTTCCTCCGCTCTTATGTCCCTGTGGCATTCAGCCTGCTGTGTTCCACTTTTATTCACAGTTTTCTGCTCTATTTATATCTTGTGAGACTGATTTAGAGCTGTTGTCATTATCTTCCATTAGTGCCTTTGCCCTCCTTGGTTAATTATCCTTTCAATGTATAGGTTGACCTCACCCTCCTTGTTCTGTTGTACAGCACACTGTCCCTCCTCGGTTGAGGTGAACTTTGCAAAAACTAAAAAGAAAAAAATATTAATAACCAATTCTCACTTGGTGTATTCTAGAATGAAACCCTGTAACAATAGAACAGATCCTGATTTACCACATTACAACAACTTATTACATTCCAAAGTGTGAGATCAGATCTCAAAGCCCTGTTGAACTGTTACACCCAACAAGTAGCCCTATAGAAAGTGTTCTGTGTCATCATTAGTGTATATCATTTTGTAGAGGTGACCACTGATGCGTTCTACAAGCCCCAAAGCACATGTAGACACCTAAGTCTCGTGGGAGACAGAGGGAGAGAAACAAGATGTATCGTTTTCGGACTCATGAACAGGAGAATGTCTACATGAGTCCTCATTTTTTCATTTTAATCCTACTCAGTATTGTACAGGACGGGGAAATTATCATCTTCATAATATTATACAGTTGCTTATGGTCCTTGCGTTTGGAGGTTTGCATGCAGTCCAGTTATTATTTTAGCAAAGTTTTAATGAATAATATCACTTCAGTTATCATCAGATGTATTACACTATGTTCATGAAACATTGACATCTTTGGAATTAAGTGCATTTATTTATATAAAACTCTATCACGTAATTAAACTTAGCAGATGGTTCCATGAACTCACGTTTGTCATTAAGGAAATTAGTATACACGTTTTCCTTTGAATACTCATTATGTGTCGTCACAGGGGTGTTTTGCCGTGCCATATATTATTGGCCGCAAAGTATTCCCTCAAAATCCTTCATTTCCTTACTTGATATATCTCTGTTGATTTTTCTAATGACCTTCAGTGGTAATGTTCTTGGGCCTAGTTTGACCTGTATAACAACTGCATAAAAAATCAACTGGGAAACACAGGATCACTTCCTTCACTCCTTCATCTTCCTGCTCTAATATATTCCCATATTGAGTTGTAGTATTTCTTGCCACCTATCATTCGCCTTTCAGGAAGGCCTTCGATGACACCTGACAATGACGTTAGTGGATTGGGCCGTGTTTCCCCATATTGTTGTTTATGGCCCAGTAGAATCTGGTTGTATAAAACAACCACCCATGCCTAAACAATGAGGTCTGTACGACAACAGTGTCTTTACCACGAATGCCTCTACCACGCATGCCTTTACAACAAATGTTGTTGTAAAGGCTTGATTGGTAAAGGGATATGCATGGTAAAGTGCCCTAAAACTTGATACCCCAGTCCTTCAATCCACCCTGCCCCAGCCCTAAAAACGACCCCAAACCTAAATCCCGCCCTCTGCCCAAAGAAAGACCCCACCAACAACCCCCTGTCCTGAGCCTTAAAACTGCCCCAGCCCTGAAATCCGCCACTCTTCCCCCCACCCTGAGCCTTAAATCCAGCCCCCAGCCCTAAAAACAACCCCGTCTCACCGCCCTTAGCCCTAAAACCCGGCCCCTGCCCAAAAAATGACCCCAACCCCAGCACCCCCACCCTGAGCCCAAAAACTGCCGCCAGCCCTGAAAACTGCCCCTCCACCCCCGCCCTGAGTCCTAAAATCGGCCTCCAACCCTAAATGCTTGCTGTTCCTCTCCCTGCCCATCCGCACATGTAGACCGCTGATTGCGTTAACCAGGCATATGCCTGCTCCCAATCATTCATATTGGATGAACGCTCAGCCGCTGATTCAGAAAAGGGTGGATTTGCACCAAGGTGGCATTAAATGTGCCATCAGTGGATTACTGTGCATTCACACGACTTTCGCTATTTATATTGATGTTCATGGAAAGGTGCGCCTATTAGCATCCCACAAAGGTTTTGGAAAACATAGAACGCTATGTCCCAAGTTATTTCTTATTTGAAGCTAAATGTACTGCAATATCAAGGTATCCTGTAGCGGTAACAGGTGATATTATTGCAATTTATTTGCGAAACTAAGAGGCATATTTACAAGGAGTTAACGCCACCAGAAGGTCGCTTTTTTCCCGACGTTCTGGTGGTGATAACTCCTTTGCCTTATTTACAATGCAGCGTTAAGGAACATTAAGCCACTTAACTTGGCTTAACGCCACCTTGTAAATAAAACGCAGCACTTAGCGTGAAAGGGGGGTACAACGGGTGTTGCAGTGAGCATTCCACCCATTGCTTTTTGGCACTGCCCATATTTACAAGGTATGGGGCAATGCCAGCAATACCCATGGGGAATACCTGGTCATAAGCAGGGGATACAGGGAGAAATGTTTTATTTCACCTCATATTTTTCTCTTTCCACATTCTGCTGCACACATAGTTACAAATGCAAAAACAACAATTGATGGACAGAATGTAGAACAATGTCATACATTCAACCCAGTACAGAGATCTGGGCCTAAATCCATGGTTTTTTTGCAGTCCACACCACCCCATAACATTGTTCTGCATTCTGTCCATCAACTGTTGTTTTTGCATTTGTCACCCCGAGTGGGATGGGTATGCTCAGACGTGAGTCCCATGCTCTCCACACCACTGGAGTCAAGCTATTTTGTCTGAAGACGGCTGATAGCCAGAAACCGGTCCTATGATGCTTGATTCCAGTCCAGTAAAGACATGGCTTGGCAGTTCAGGCTGGACTGTTCCCATGAGGCACAGGGTCAAGGCTGATTTGCATATGGCCATGTCTGAACTAGGGTGGTGTGGAGTGCAAAAAAACGATTGATTTAGGCCCAGATCTCTGTACTGGGGTGAATGTATGACATTGTTCTGCATTCTGTCCATCAACTGTTGTGTTTGCATTTGTCACCCTGAGTGGGATGGGTATGCTCAGACGTGATTCCCATGCTCTCCACACCACTGAAGTCAAGCTATCCAGGCTGAAGACGGCTGATAGCCAGAAACTGGTCCTAGCATGCTTTATTCCAGTCCAGTAAAGACATGGCTTGGCAGTTCGGGCTGGACTGTTCCCATGAGGCACAGGGTCAAGGCTGATTTGCATATAGCCATGTCTGAACTGGGGTGGTATGTAGTGCAAAAAACCGATGGATTTAGGCCCAGATCTCTGTACTGGGGTGAATGTATGACATTGTTCTGCATTCTGTCCATCAACTGTTGTGTTTGCATTTGTCACCCCAAGTGGGATGGGTATGCTCAGATGTGAGTCCTATGCTCTCCACACCACTGAAGTCAAGCTATCCAGGCTGAAGACGGCTGATAGCCAGAAACTGGTCCTAGCATGCCTTATTCCAGTCCAGTAAAGACATGGCTTGGCAGTTCGGGCTGGACTGTTCCCATGAGGCACAGGGTCAAGGCTGATTTGCATATAGCCATGTCTGAACTGGGGTGGTATGGAGTGCAAAAAAACGATGGATTTAGGCCCAGATCTCTGTACTGGGGTGAATGTATGACATTATTCTGCATTCTGTCCATCAACTGTTGTTTTTGCATTTGCACACATAGTTACAGCAAATCACCTGTAAAGATTGTTTACGTGCAGGAAGGTGTACCTTCCTGCATTTAAACAATTGCCCCTGCAGCAGAGACATCCCAGCAAAATGGCACTAGGTGCCTGAGCTGGCGCAAGGCAGCTTTTTTAGGGCCAGTGCTAGGGGAAAGACAGGGTGCCCTGCATTCTTGTAAATCTGACACATCCCTGTGTTGTGCAACTGTTGGAGTGTGGTGCTACCAATTTTGGCATAACACTGCGCTCTGCCAGTTTCTTGTGAATATGCATGCGGGACTCTGCAGTTGTAACATGTTTAAAGACGGTTAAGTAAGCATAGGTGTATAAACAGAGAATGCTGCAAGTCCGACAAAGGCCTGCCTTGTGAGATGTCTTGAAGAAATGCTCTCTGGATATTTTTCCTGGAACCAGTGTTTAACTGTAAGACTGTAAGATTGCCAGGGGCCTAGCTGTAAATAAGGAAGTATTTTGTGAAGAAGAGTGAGCACAGGTGGAGCAGTGGAGATCGCCAATCCACCAACGCTAAAAGAGAAACGAGGACCACAGAAATGCACAACGACCACACTATTGTGCCAAAATCGGGACTATTACAGTATCATGAAGGTACCTAAATGTAGGTGACTATAGATTTACTATTCTTAACTCCACATCTGTATTCCATACTCTGCATATTTTCAAGGTACATAGATATGATGTTAAGAAGAGGAAATCTGTACTTACATATATTTACTTTTAGTCACAATTTGTTGTAGTGTTCAATTTTCTGATAGTTGATATTTTGGCAGGACGATATTTTTCACTATGACATTGTCTTAAAACCGAATATTAAATTTTCGCCTCGACCATCCATTATTTGCCCTCTGGCATACCATTGGGTAGAGCGGTGCTCCAATCTTTCGATGTAGTAATTATGAACGATTGCTCAACTTTACCTGTAAAGATGGAAACAAGATCCAGTTCACCTTCCAGCATTGGCACACTGCCTGTAGTCCACACCCAAGGTGCATGAAACGTCTGCTTGTAAAATAGTTGCCTATGTTGCAACCAGCACAGCTTGTTTACTCATCAAATGCTCCCACACAGGTTTTTCTTCTTATAAGAGTTCAAAAATGCTTAACTAACAACCTGGCCGAAGACATTTCTTTATTTACTCCTTATACTTGATGGAAATAGTGTTCATTGTTTAGCCTGGTATAAAATCCATTTGCTGCATTATTATTAAATAAGTAGCAAAAATGTTGAAAAGATAGGCATGTAGGGGCACATGCATCAACGAAAATTGCATTCGCAAATGGTGCGAATCGCAAAATTCGGCCGTTTGCGAATGCAATTCCATTTTTTGGGATGCATTAACATTTTTGTAATTTTCGCAATTTAAGAAATCGCAAAATTGCGATTTCTTAAATTGTGATTGCATTTAAGGAATCTCAAATTGAGATTCCTTAAATGCAATGCATCAAACTTTAAAAAATTGCGAATTCGCAAATAAGGGGAGCAAATTACCATGAAGTTGACCTTCATGGTAATTTGCAAAAACTTTCAAAAATGCACTAAAGTGCATTTTTCAAAGTTCCATTTTACACACAGACATGCCCTTGGGGCATGTGAGTGTGCAAAATGTACTTCTGAGCAGATTTCAGGGGTGCAACAGGGTGTCCTTTGGACACCCCTGCACCCTTGAAATTGCATTCTTAATTTGCGAATTTCTAATGGTGAATTGCAAATTAAGAAATCTTTCCATTCATTCCTATGGGCCTCTAGGCCCATAGGAATGGATGGGGAGGTATTCCTTAATTGCGATTCTCAATTAGAGAATCGCAATTAAGGAATTTTAAGAAATCGCTATTTTTATAGCGATTTCTTGATGCATTGCAGTTTGCAGTTCCTTAATTGCGATTCCTTATTTTTCGCAATTAAGGAATCGCAAAATGCAATATTGATGCATGTGCCCCGTAGTTTTAGCTTTTTCTTGGACAAGTGCAATGTTTCTGTGAAATGGGCTTGTCGCACTTGACTGCCCATTCATTCTGCGTTAGATGTAGAAATGCATATGTGATAGGAAATAAATATATGCAGTATATGTTATAGGGTAAAGTCTGAGCAGTCTGAAGATATATATATTGTATTTTGGAGTTTTATGTAGCGCGAACCTGACCCGAAGGAATTATGGGGCATATTATCAAGCACAGGCGATAAAATTATCGCCACTTTATTGGCAGGAAACTGCAGATAAAGCGGCGATAATGGCCTTGATAATATGTCCTTGTGAATTCCCATAGCAGCCCAGGCTCTGGTGTTAACCTGGGCTGCTATGGGAATTCACAAGGGCATATTATCAAGCCCATTATCGCCGCTTTAGCGGTAGTTTCCTGCCGATAAAGCGGCAATAAGTTTATCGCCTGATCTTGATAATATGCCCCTAAGAGTGCTTTACCTGATCACCAGTTGTATTACAGGAGACATTCATTTTTTATTAGGGGGGGATTAAGTGACTTGCCCAGAATCACAGGCTGTTGAGCATCCCTTCCGAGACTCGAAGTCGGTTTCCCAGATTCGAGGTCGACCGCCCTAGCCGTTAGACCACATCCCATCCAGAATATATCTGATGACTGATGAATAACTAACGGTTTACTGTTTATTGAATGCACAATATTTTAGAAAGAATTCTGGACGACTAATAGAAAAATTGCTCCATTCGCCTTCCCTTTTTTAAATTCCCTGTCTTCCCTTTTTTACCTCGGTTTTTATGTTAACCTTAGATTAGGAAGAATTTGCAAACCGTTGACTAATCCAACCAATTATCTTTCTCCTTTTTGGAACACAAAGTAAGTCTGTGCTATTATGCATCTCGCACCTATAGAATTTCTGAAGCTACACTACTATTCCCTTTAATATGGTTTGCTTTATGTGGCCTTCTTATTATATATTTGGAACAAAATCTTTTGTTGAATGTCTACCTGTGTATTGACATTCTCTTTTAATCTATTTCCTATTGAAGGGGATTTAGAAAGACCAACTTACATCCAGATAGCCTCATGGCCATTTTGCCCTGGGAGCCATTCAAATATTGGGGCAGATTTACAAGCCCCTTGCGCTGCCAATACATCACTTTTTGTGATGCACTGGCAGCGCATTTCTTTGCCCCCTATTTACAAGGACAGGAAAAGCCACCCTGCGTGGCATTTTCCTGTCCTTGTAAATATGGCCCCTTTACATGTAGCACTTTGCGTGAAAGGGGCGTTCCCATGCAACACCAATGGAACCAGACACATTTCCAGATTTACGAGAATTCGAAACCTGGAAATGCGTCAGTTTGCTACGCCACCCTAGGGGTGACGTAGCCAGGCACAATGAGGAGAAATGTTTTAATTTCTCCTTGTTTTTCCTCTTTCAATCAGTGGTAGAAGTGGGCGGGGACGGAAGGGCACGGCGTGCCCCTACTTCTAAAAATTATTCCAGTCCGTTCCCCTACTTCTTACTTTCAAAAAAGCATCCCGGGACGGCAAGAATAGTCCTACTTAATAAAAAACGATAACTTTTTTCTTTCAGCTTCCAGGGGCTGCTCGCACTTCTCTGTTGAACTCCAGAGGCTGCAGCAGCCCCTCCCTGAGTTCTCACAGACTGAGGGCATGCCCATTGTCATTCCGATTGAGGCTGATTACCCACTTTCGAATGACAATGCACCCGCCCTCTGCCTTTAGCATGTCATGTGCCAGTGAGATTGGAGTTACTGATTACAGAGGAGCTTTCCATTAAAGAGCGCTTCGACGCCTCGTAAGCACTATATAAATGCATTTACAATACAATGATTGTGTCATGTTACGTGAGAAGGCCTGAAAAAAATGCCTTTTCGATGTATAGGGTTACTCAAGGAGACATGTTTTTTCACTGCACTGCCATTTTTTGCACTTTTCCTCAGGAAGGCAACCTCAAAAGAGACTGAGAAAAACTATTTGTCTCAATTCCCTCTATGCTGACTTTGTTTGTCTGAGACTGCAATGGCTGCAGATCTGATTGAAATCGTTAAGCAGCGCAGATCAGTATAGCTTTGTATCTCCTCGTAAAGGGCCTGTGTGCTGGGGAATCTCTTGTCGTGACGCTATAGTGGCTCTGACAATATGATCCCCCTTGACACTCATACAACCAACTTTTCATGACCTTCCATCACTCACAGCACAATTGGGGCAGGGGTTTAAGTGGGATGAAAAAACTGGATGGCTCTCAAAGGGACGTGGCCGATATAATTAAGGATGTGGCTTAAAACATTTATGCTAAAAATATGTGCCCAGCGTAATGTGCTGCCCGACTTGTATTTTGCTGCTTCTGTTATTGCCTCCACATATATAATATAACAAGTAACATTACACCTACAAAAAGCCAGGACAATTGGCTTTGTCAAAGGTTGTTGGTTGGAAAATATAAATATACTACATTCATACAACTATGGCTTTGCTGTATATAATATTGAAAATGCTTTAGTTTCCGATTGAGGCTGATTACCCCCTTTCGAATGACAATGCGCCCGCCCTCTGGCTTTAGCATGTCATGTGCCAGTGAGATTGGAGTTAGTGATTACAGAGGAGCTTTCCCCAAACAGAGTACTGTGGAGAATTTGCCACCTTGTGTAATTTGTCAATGTTGTACACAGAGTGAACTGGGCAGGAGCAGTGACGTGACAGAAGAGGCGACAGGAAAGGAGAGGTAATAGGGCAGGAGAGGTGACTGGGCAGGAGAAGTAACGGGCAGGAGAAGTGATAGGGCACGAGAAGCGACAGGCAGGAGAAGTGCCCGGCAGGGGAAGTGACTGGCAGGAGAAGTAACGGATAGGAGAAGTGGCGGGGCAGGAGAGGTGACGTGTCAGGGGCAATGATGGGACAGGAGAGGTGACAGGAAAGGAGAGGTGACGGGGCAGGAGAAGTGATGGGGCAGGAGAAGTGAAGGGGCAGGAGAAGTGAAGGGGCAGGAGCGGTGATTAGGAATGGGCAGAAGCGGTAACCGCCAGGAGCAGTGAACGGATAGGGGCAGTGAACGGATAAGAGCAGTGAACGGGGCAGGAGAAGTGATGGGACAAGAGAAGTGATGGGGTTGGAGCGGTGAGCGGGCAAGAGTGCTGACCAAACAGGAGCAGTGAGTGTGCAGGGGCAGTGAACGGGCAGGAGCAGTGACGGGGCAGGAAAAGTGACGGGGCACAAGAGGCAACAGGAAAGGAGAGGTGACTGGGCAGGAGAGGTAACTGGGCAGGAGAGGTAAGCGGGCAGGAGAAGTGACGGGGCAGGAGAAGTGACGGGGCAGGAAAGGTGACGG
This sequence comes from Lissotriton helveticus, assembly GCF_964261635.1. Lineage (NCBI taxonomy): Eukaryota > Metazoa > Chordata > Amphibia > Caudata > Salamandridae > Lissotriton > Lissotriton helveticus. The sequence continues at coordinate 282,030,424 of NC_136068.1, read as the reverse complement.
GGCAGGAGAGGTGACGGGGCAGGAGAGGGAACAGGGCAGGATCAGTGAACGGGGCAGGAGCAGTGAACGGGGCAGGAGTAGTGAACGGGGCAGGAGTTGTGAATGGGGCAGAAGTGGCGGGGCAGGAGCAGTGAACAGGGCAGGAGCAGTGAGTGGGGCAGGAGCAGTGAACGGGGCAGAAGTGATGGGGCAGGAGAAGTGACAGGGCAGGAGAAGTGACAGGATATGAGAAGTGACGGGACAGGAAGAGGCGACAGGGCAGGAGAGGCACAAGGGCAGGAGAGGCGCCAGGGAAGGAGAGGCGCCAGGGAAGTAGAGGCGACAGGGAAGGAGAGGCGACAGGGAGGGAGAGGTGACAGGGAGGGAGAGGCGACAGGGAGGGAGAGGCACCAGGGAAGGAGAGGTGACGGGGCAGGAGAAGTGATGGGCAGGAGAAGTGACGGGCAGGAGAGGTGACGGGCATGAGAGGTGACGGGGCAGGAGAGGTGACGGGGCAGGAGAGGTGACAAGGCAGAAGCAGTGATTAGGCATGAGCAGGAGCAGTGACCGGGCAGGAGCGGTGAACGAACAGGAGCGGTGAACTGACAGGAGCGGTGAATGGACAGGGGCGGTGAATGGGGCAGGAGCATTGAACAGGGTAGGAGCATTGAACGGGGCAGGAGCATTGAACAGGGCAGGAGCCGTGAACAGGGCAGGAGCAGTGAACAGGGCAGGAGCAGTGAACAGGGCAGGAGCAGTGAACAGGGCAGGAACAGTTGACGGGCCAGGAGAAGTGACGGGGCAGGAGAAGTGACGGGGCAGGAGAAGGGAGGGGGCAGGGGAATTGACGAATAGGAGTGTTGATCGAGCATGAGCAGGAGTACTGACTGGACAGGAGCAGTGAAAGGGCAGGAGAAGGCGTTTCCCTGGGCAACTGGAAGGGTAGGGGGTCAGTTTAGTTTGGGGGAGACCATTTTTGTACAAGTGCAGGAGTTTTAATAACACTGCAAAGTTCTTTGTATGTTCAGCAGGTTTCGGTCAACAATACAAGTGCCAAGATCAGTTTGGTGATCAATGTACCTGCTGGAGAGAGATGGGAGCATGTTTTGTCTAGTGGCTGTTTTACTCATCTAAGGTAGCGCTGAAGGGAATATGCCTGCTGCAAAGAACATGTACCATCCATATCAAGGAGCAATATTTTATGTGCATAGTTCAGTGGGTACTGCTTTGTGTTCACTTCCCGAATGAAAGGACACTTGAATACATATGGCATGGACTGTTCACATTGGGCACAGGGTCAAGACTGATTTGCATATGGCTGGGTCCAAACTGGAATGGCATGGTGAGGCAAAAAACGATGGATTTAAGCACAGATCTCTGTACTGGGGTGAATGTATGACATTGTTCTGCATTCTGTCCATCAAATGTTGTTTTTGCATTTGTTACCTCGAGTGGGTTGGGTATGCTCAGACGTGAGTCCCGTGCTCCCCATGCCACTGGAATCAAGCTATCCTGGCTGATGAGGGCTGAAAGCCCGAAACCGGTCCTAGGAGGCTTGTTTCCAGTTCAGGGAGAACCTGGCCTGGCAGTTCGGGCTGGACTGTTCCCATTGGGTGCAGGATCAAGACTGATTAACATATGGCTGGGTCCAAACTGGAATGGCATGGTGAGCAAAGAAACAATGGATTTAGGCCCAGATCTCTGTACTGGGGTGAATGTATGATATTGTTCTGCATTCTGTCCACCCGTTGTTCTTTTTGCTATATTATGGTTGAGCAGCTAGCTGACTGACATGAATATGAAGGAGCCTTTGTGGGTTTCCATGAGTCTAGATTCTCCTGTAGAGTCCCTTTCTCTTCTGAGCCCTGCTTAACACATGTGTACATGAGGATCCCTGTATTCATGACCTCAATGTTTGAGACAAAAAATAATCATGGATTTTTGAACAATAAGAGTAAAAGCATTAACACCTTAACCGCGGCAGCAATTCCGCCACGGTGCGGTCATTCTGATGAGTGGGCAGGGCCGCGTCGGCCAACGGACGTGCGGAGCACTACAAAGGTACTGCTCGCAACGGCCGTTGGCCGACGGCAGTAATGAAAGGGTTAAGGTAACATGTTGTTCCTGCTTATATTTCACACGCTTTACATAAACCTGTATTTCTTATAAGTGTTTGCTTTTTCCTGAATTAAACCTCAAATAAACATGTGTATCCATTGTTTTAATTAAATAATGTTATAAGCTGTAACTGGTCAGTGAAATGCTAAACGTACTAAAAATTGGTATGTTTTGCTATTTCTAGCCACACCCCTGACTCTGCCCACTGATTCAATCTTCGGTTATTCCTGCCCCCTGATTCTCTATGAAGAGAGAAGTAGCCACGAGTCTGCTGATTGCCTGTACCCCCCCGCCCATATTTAGTGTTTCTTAACTCTGTGATGTGACGTCACTGGCTGCAGCACTCTCACTCAGACCGGCCAAGCTCCCGGCTCCGAAATAAGTATTTGTCGGCACCCATCAAATTATTCTGCCCCACAGCGCGTGCAGCCCGGCCGTTCAGCAGGTGCGATCAGTGGTGTTGGAAGGCAGCCGAGCCCCATGATTTCCGCGCTGAACCACAGAGCTGAACCATTGAGCAGCTGGCCTCCACCTCCAATTTAATAAAAAAAATTAACTCCCGGCGTGCAGTGCCCGCCCTAGCTAGGTTAAACATCAGCAATAACAACCTGCAAGTAACGCCGTGCAAACTTCTCAATGTGCCCAGCAACATGAACAATTGAATCCACCAGTGCAGTGCCACTTACTCAACGTGCCCAGCAGTGTATACCTCTGAGAGGCCTTCAATGCAGTGTAAGTTACTCATCCTGCCAAGCAGTGAATATCTGAGTTCACCAGTGCAGTGCAAATTAGTCAACATGCCCAGATCCGCGAACGCCTGTGAGTCCACCAGTGCAGTACCATCTACTCGAAGTGCACAGCAGGTGTATACCACTAGGTCCACCAGTACAGTGCACGCTACACAATGTGCTCAGATGTGTGAACAACTACATGTCCACCAGTGCAGTGTGAGCTACTCAATGTGCCCAGAAGTGCGAACATCTGAGCGTCGAGCAGTGCAATGCAAGCTTCTCAATATGCCCAGATGTGTGAACATGCCAGTGCAGAGTTCAAGCTACTCGGCGTGCCCAGATGTGTGAAGACCTGCGAGTCCACTAGTGCAGTGTAACCTACTCAACATGCCCAGTTGTGGAACATCTGTAAGTCCACCAGTGCAGTGGAAGCTACTTAACACGCCCAAATGTGTGAACGTTCCAGTGCAGTTCAACCTACTCACCCTGCCCAGAAGCGCAAACACCTGCGAGTCCACTAGTGCAGTGTAACCTACTCAACGTGGACAGTTGGGGAACATCTGTGAGTCCACCAGTGCTGTGAAAGCTACTCATTGTACCCAGATGTGTGAACAGCTGAGATCACCCCTGTAGTGCACGTTACTCAATGTGCCCAGATGTGTGAACACCTGCAAGTCCTGCAGTGCAGTGTAAGCTGCTCAACGTACACCGCAGTGCGAACATCTTGAGTTCACCGCTTCCGTGCAACCTATTGAGTTTGCTCAGCAGTGTGAACATCTGTGAGGCCACCTGTTTAAGTTCTTCACTGGAGTAGGTGTCATACCATGTCACCCACTCCAGCTACTTTCACTGCCCACATCCACACAGCAAACCTTGTCTGATGGGTGAGTACAGATTCCACGCCTGTTCGGTCCTCACCCCACCACACACACACACCCTTGAGAGAGGCCCCTGAAAATCTCATTGGAAACTCACTCAGTGTCTGGCACCCGAAGGCACTGCCTGAAAGGGCCACCTGGCCACGTGTGCTGCGCTGTTACCTGCTACCCAACCTCCCCTCACCCGCTGCTGCCACCAACCACATCATAGCTGTCGAACGGTGCCCGACTTGGTGAGGGATGAGTCCCAGCAGGACAGGAACTTTATTTATGTAAAAGAATTAAAAATATATATTTTTTAAAACCTTTGAGTTGTTATTTTTGAACTACAAATGTATGCGATCGACTCGCCATAGTTTGGTGGAGAAACCAGCACTAAGCAATTTCTTTTGTCAAGAGTACTCCTATGAGCAGAAGTACTTTCTTTCCATTAACAAAGAACAGTTGCATGAAGGCCTTGATTTGGTTTGTTGACACGTTGCACAAAGATCCACTGAGTTGTACAATACTTGAGGAAAAATGCTGGAAAGCTTCCAGAAAGGTCTGACAAAGCACGCGTGAAAATGTCAGGGCTACCTGAAGAACTATGCATCCTGTGCCCCTTTCAGCCCCGCCTCCTCCCCAGCAGTCCTATGTATGCATGGGCCAGTGGCCCCAGCCTCTAAAGGGTCCCCTGGCCCACGCTGATGGCTGCATGTTTGATGAATCCAAGGCACTCAAACTGTTTTCAAGTACACCGCTGCCCAAAGGTCCCAGTCGCCCAACGTGATTAACCCCTTCGCTGCTCGGCACACTGGAGCTGTGCTTATGATGAGCTGAGCTCATCATGAACAATGGGATTTATCAATCAATCAGCACAGGAGGGGGAAAAGTCATAGCAGCCAAGGTGTTAAGTGTGAACTTCAGGGCATCCGTCATTGGGGATGGGCTGCAAATAAACGATAATGGGGCCAGAGCTCTCAAAGGACCCTCACTTACAATGAGCGCCTGCAGTGCAGTGGCACCATGGCCCACGGGTGCGGGGGAGCCACTACCCCAGTTATAGATGTTTTTTTGGTAGAAAACCACTAGATAGACCCATTTCATGGCTTGCAGCCTTGGTTTGCCCCTGCGGATATGACCCTATTCATACTCAACAGATAACTCCCAGTTTCCTGCTACAAGTTTCCAAAACATTGCCTGAGCACTGTTTTTGTAGGGAAGCCTCCAGCAGAGCAGTGGTCAGACTGTCGGAGGAAGCGCCGAGAGCCGGTAAGTGTAGTGCTGCGTGAGGCATAGCTCCGGGTCCAGGCACACCACGCTGTGCAGCAAGCACGGATGTGCCAGTATTTCCTCACCGTGTCCTGCCTGGGGGTGTGGAGTCCTTCCTGCTCCACTCGGGCAGGGTGCCAGCACCTCTCGGTGCCACGGGCACCCCTCCACCCGCTGGGAGGGGGTATCCACTGCGCCTGCTGCCAGAGGGAGCTGTGATAAGGGGGCTCCCCTGGGGGGCAATCCCTCAGGGCAGGACCCTGCCGCCTCCATCCATGAGCTCATCCGCATTCCACCCCACCTCTTCCCGAAGCTAGCTCCGGGAAGAGATGAGACCTTCCCAGAGCTCGTCGTCATCTGTGTGCGCTTCAATAAAATTTAAATATGACCCATGGAAGAGGAAAGGGATAGCGAGGTTCTGGGGCAAAAAGAAAGAACACAGTAAGAGGTGGAGAAAGCAACCAGGGCCGGACGTGGAACCAAAACCAGCCCTGCAAAAATACAACCGAGCTCTCAGCATGCGAGTTGGACCTCCTCCATGTCCCAAGAAACCCGAGAAGGCGAGGCTAAGGGGCAGGGAGGAGGAGACAGCGTGCGGACAATAAAAGCAAAAGTCGGTAACCAATGACAGAGACGACTGGTGCGTGCTCCAGGAGTGAAGGCAGCAAGTCATTGTGGGTGCAGGAAGCCCGGAGCGTGCCGTCCACGTGTCGCCTTGTAAAGATAAGAAAAGCATTTGCGACACACGGAAAGCAGGCGAGCCAATCTGGGTGGGCCAGACAAAAAAGCGAAAATGAGGCACCCTAGAAACCTTATTTCCAAAGGCAGCCCACCGTTTAACATAAACGGTTACACAAGCCAATGGGAATAAGGGGTGGGGCTTCAAGCCCTTTTCTCAAAGTAATCATCTGCAATAAATCTCGCCGAGCGAGTTGCGCATGTACGCAGCAACCCTAGGCGAGACCTAAAAAGATAGTACCAACATCCCCCACTAAAGACCTTTATTTCTAAAAATTAGCATACATAGGTTGTGCTTTTCATTAATGGACACTAGGTGGCAATGTTTAAGTACCTTGCGATAATTGTTGAAATGGTAAGACTGCTGGCAAAATGGAAACACTTACTGATAGCGTTCCTTATTCACTATTCCTTCACACGTGGGTGTAATCATGTACAAATGCCGTCCATACCCCGGCAGAAAAAATAATACTAGGAATACTTAAGCCCATTATTTGATCAATCTGCAAATGTACATAACATATTTTAGGGTTAACGAAATGGGAAAGTTGAAGCAGACTGTAAATTGAAATGTTTGGGAATACATTACAGCAATATTTTGAAATGGCTATTTGATATACACAAAATCAATTCAATTCAAAGAATCTTTATTCGATTTTAGATTAAAATCATAAAAGAGCAAATTCACAGTCTAAGACATTAATACAAATATGTTTGAAAATAAAACATCAGTGCAAAATAGACTGCCGTAATAAAGTGCATTCATTTACCAAAATGCTGTCTATGCTTGCGTTACCCCTCCATCAACTTTTTACTTGATATAAGGCAGTTTCACGGGTACAAATCACCCCAGTTATACAAAAAACAAATCGGAAAACTCAAAAAAACACTTTGATACAGAATCTATTAAGAATGAAAGAAAACATGGCTACAGTACAGAGGGAAATATTACATAAATGCATTTACCAAGCAATGAGCTACCGCTACTGCATTACCCCTCCATCCATTTCCTATTAGGATATATAGTTAGCTCTGTCATCCCATCACAGGGGCATGATGGTAAACTGCTATCTCAACCATTCGCCCAATTTAAAATAGTACAACAGGCACCACACTGTTCCTGCAGAGAAGGGACCTCTCCCACCGTGAGAGATCCATCGTTAGGTAGAATGCCAAATCTCCTGTGGCTAGTGTGATGAAATAGTTGAGCAAAGAGTGCTTGGTAAAAACCTCCTCCATTCTGCGGGACAAGCTAAAAACTGCGGGGCATATTATCAAGGACTAGTGTTAAAATTATCGCCGTTTTATCGGCAGGAAACATGTTCTGATGTTAACATGGGCTTCTATGGGAATTAACAAGGGCGTATTATCAAGCCCATTATCGCCGTTTTATCGGCAGTTTCCTGCCGATAAAAAGGCAATAATTTTAACACTGGTCCTTGATAATATGCCCCTCTGTGTGACGAGACTTTGCCTGCCTCTTGTTGCCTTTACTTAGTGTTTCAGGTGCAGTAAACATCTCAGGGAGTTCAATGTCAGGGAAACCCTTTCTAAAGTATTTCAGTCATGGCATGGAATGACCATTGTCTAAACTAACAATCTAAAATAACTTCTCTACTGAAACTCGCTTCAATGTATGATCACGCACTCACCCAAAGCAGGAGCGGGGCCAAATCAATTCTGTCTAAAACATATTCTAAGTTGAGTTCAGAGTGTAGAATAAAGTGGGGGGCTGGCTGGCGGGAGATTCAGTAACCGTCTTAGAATCCTGTTTTCCTCCACCTGTATGGGGGAAGGATTATGGTACCCCCAAACCTCCGCTGTATATGTAGCTCTAGGAACACACTGAAGATAAAAGATCTTATTGCTGGAGCAAATAGTGCCCCTACCTTCCCTCCGAAAAAGATTAAATAAGGACTCAGTCACCCTACTCACTTTCATGCATGCTGCATTCACTTGGGATTGCTAAGATTGGAGGAATCAAAAGTGCCACCCAGGTAACAAATGTTCAGAACAGAGCACAGAGAATGGTCTAGCAGCTTAAGGTACTACAGATTACTCCTTCCTGGTCCGCAGGCTATTAGTTGTGATTTCCCATAGTTATTTGCCATAGCTAAGTTGGTCAAAGAGGAGACAAAAGATTCTCAGAATGCGCAGGGCACAGAACAGGTTCAGCGCTCCACTCATCATCTCCTTGTGTTTGCTTTGTTCACTCTAAGACGGCAGGGTATGTCCAGATGTGGGTCCCTTGCTCACTTTGCCACTGGATTAAAGCTAGCCTGGCTGATGAGGGGTGTTACCCCCAAACCAGTTCCAGGATGCTTGTTTCCATTCCAGGGAAGTCCTGGAATGGCAGTTCAGGCTTGACTGTTCCCATGAGGAACAGGGTCAAGACTTATTTGCATATGGCTAGGTCTGAACTGGGGTGGCGAAGTGAGCTAAAGAGCAATGATGGATTCAACCCAGATCTCAGAGTGGGGGTGAGTGTCTGACTGAAAAATGTCAGTGCTCCATTCATCATCTCCTTGTGTCTGCTTTGTTCACCCTAAAATGGCAGGGTATGCCCAGACGGTGGTCCCTTGCTCACTTTGCCACTGGATTCAAGCTAGCCTGGCTGATGAGGGGTTTTACCCCGAAATCGGTCCCTGGATGCTTGTTTCCAGTCCAGGGAAGACCTGGGTTGGCATTTCGGGCTGGACGGTTCCAATGAGGAGCAGGGTCAAGCCTGATTTGTATATGTCTGGGTCTGAACTGGGGTGGCAAAGTGAGTTACAGAACAATGATGGATTCAACCCAGATCTGTGATTGAAGGCGATTGTCGGAAACGTTTCAGCGTTCCATTCAGCATCTCCTTGTGTCTGCTTTGTTCACCCTAAGATGGCAGGGCCTGCTCAGACATGGTTCCCTTGCTCACTTTTCAATTGAATTCAAGCTAGCCTGGCTGATGAGGGGTGTTACCCCAAAGCCGGTCCTAGGATGCTTGTTTCTGGTCCACAGAAGACCTGCCTTCGCAGTTCGGGCTGGACTATTCCCATGAGGAACAGGGTCAAGACTGATTTGTATATGGCTGGGTCTGAACTAGGGTGGTGGAGTGCCATAAAGATAGATGATGGATTCAACTGAGATCTGTGACTCGGGGTGAGTTTCTGAAATGTTTCAGTGCTCCATTCATCATCTCCTTGTGTTTGCCCACGAGGCTTACTTGTCATTAGAACAGCATTGTTGGCATATAATAATGCTGGGACAAATGTATTGTTAATTTTCGGTACACCCCTGGTAGAAAGGCACAAGTGTGTGCTCAATTTGTTTATATAAATAATAAAGAGCAGGGAGCCACCCCACTAGATAAAGGAAAGACACCGGAAACTTCTCCTGCTCGGTCATATTGCAACCTGGCTCCTAAGTGTTCTTGTAGGCAGTACAGGAAATTTACCACGGGAGCTTCTACCACCAAATTTATAGGAATTATTCACAGCTTAGCCCTGTTCACACAGTCAAACACGGAGGATAACTCCATAAATGCCAGATACGTTGGACATGACCTGGCGATGGTATATTTGCTCACAATCAAGTTTAAGTTCAGGCACTGCTCCAATGTACCTAGCCCAGGATGAAAACCATACTGACAATGGGACAGAATGTTATTGTTGCTAAACCAGGACTGCAGATGATTAAAGATAACCCTCCCTAGAATCTTCACAGAACTATCAATTAGGGATATCGGCCTGTGACAATTGGGGGACTCTCTATCTCCCTTTCTAAAAATTGGAACAGGTCCAGGAAGGTCCAGGATTTCTGGACCCTGTTGCACAAAGAATTATTGAGTACATTAGTGAGCAGTGGCTCCCCAAGTTCTGAGTTGCATTTAAGTTGGTCCATGTACACATTATCAGAAAGTACTCTAGCTCTCAAACATGGGTGGATGCAAACAAGTAATTTAATAAAAAATTTCGGTTTGCCCTACCAGGGAGCCCTTGTGAAGACTGTGGAACTCTGAAGAAAGCTTTAAAAGAATTGCAGAAGAAAACCTGAATAAACCTATAATTAAACATCAATTGTTAGTGAAGATTGTGCTAATTCTGAATGGTAGTAGTTTAAAGATTTAAAGATAGTTTGGGAAACTTTTCACCTGTGTACTATTTGCTACAGCATGTAGTATGTTATACAGCAAATAAAGGGTTCTTTAAAACAAAGGAGTACAGAATGAGACCAAACAACTAATTCAGAAGGCCAGTAGCACTTCTTGTATTCTTTTAAATAATGTTCCTATCTTTATATGTAGGTCCCACTGTTTAAATTTGAATATGCCATTGTTTCGGGTTGCAGGGTGTGGTGGTATACTGGCACTATACGCTTAAGCAAACATCATATTTATGTATACAATGACCCCCTAAATACCTATTTCATCCTTGTGCTGAATAGCACAAGTGTTAATATATGCGTTTTAGAACCGGCCCAACTTTCGATATTTTAATAAACCTTTGTTCTTAAATGTCATCAGTAGGTGTCACTTAACCAAATCAAGCCCAAGCAAGAGCCAATAGTTATATGAAGTCATATAACATTCAAACCCTTTTACTAGACCCTCGGCTTTGCCACTCAGTGACATACTTTAAAATGATGGGCTCCCTGTAGAATGTGGTGAGGCTCCCCTGGGTCTGCTATACCTTACTATTCATTGACCCTTGCCAACCAAAAAATTGCTTTATTTTGCCTGTTTCCCTCTTGGAATTGCCTCTGCTTCAATAGAAGTGGATGGGAAAAATACATTTGCCCGATTTTTTTTTATCTCCCACTTTCCTCTTCTAAAATGTTGGCACGTATGCTTATATTATGTCCCTGCTGCCACTGTTCCCGTCTATAAACAAACCACAAAACTCCATGCAATCCACGTTTAAATCACAAGCTGTTTGAATTAAGCAAGTGACTGGGAATCGTCAGCTACATATAAAGGATTTTGGGAGCCATGGGCCAAACATATTTTGGGAGACCCTGTTCAGAACATTTAATATCCAATTTCAGCTTTTTCATGCCACCATTGGCCAGGTCACTTATACTGCAGAGGCATACTAATCCAAATTCTAAATGTGTTTGTATCTAATATTCAGGGACTGAGATTTGTCAATTCAATTTTGTAATATAGCAGCAGCTCACTAATATTACTGCAGTTAATCTCTGTGGACCACTGCCATTTCTCATATGTGAGATCCTTTTTTGATCTGAAAGGGGCTTTTTTAGGGATGGTGTATGCTGCTGAAAAACATAAATGTATGTATGTATGTGTCTTGTAAAGCGCACTGCTGCCCTGAGGCGTTGTGGCGCTGTAGACCGCTGTGGAACCCGTCCTGGCTATCCCTGTGAGATTGTCCCTACTGGTATCTCCAAGGTGAAACCAGGCATCCCCGGTGAATGTGGGGGGCCGTTGTAGAGATGAGGCAAGCTAATGCCCAGAGTTGCCGAGTGTGATCCCTGGTTAGAGTAGGCACCAAGGCGAGAATTATCGAGTTCGCTGACCCTGGTCCACGACCCTGCCACATCGGGAATTGAACCCTGGTCCTGGGCCGTTCTCTGCTTCCGGGTCTGCCGCCTCTAACCAGTGAGCCACAGAACATTTCACTACAAAATGTCTGTTACAAACTCCTACATAATAACAGATAAAAAATAAATAAAAATGGTATTTAAAACAGTCAGTGTTTAACAATTATTCAAGGTCATCAGGGCTGGACTATGTGGAGAACAGAGCAAAATCTATGAGGGGGCCCCTGAAAGGCTGGGGTCCTTGGCCAGAGTCCACTTTGCCCATGCCTTAAATTGTCTCTGGGAATCGTTCCCCAGTAACATACTTCTTATCCGAACCAGAATATTCTAGACCTGATCCATCAAACTTTTGGTGGGGTACAGTTTGAAGGATCGGGGCTCTAATTTTCTCATTTGGATTGAGGTATGCTATATAGAAGTTCATTTAACTATTTCCACTTGTTTGGACATGATTTGGTTAATGATTTATTTTAAAAAAAAATGGTTTACTATATACTGCCACTGAGATATCAGGTGCTTGCTGTGTTTAATTTGTAAAATAATAAGTGCTGGGGTCCAAAGTTTTTCTCAAAAGCTCCTGGCCTTTACTGCCTATTGTCGAGTTGCAAAATGAAAGCAGGCTTAGCTTTGATTCCACCTTATGCTTCTTTCATCAACTGACATGTACTCCCTGCACATTTATTTCACTCCTGCAGGAACTTTTTCATCAAAGCTTCCTTCCTTTGTCACTGTTTTCCATCATTCTTATCTTGACTTATAAATCGCATAGCTACCTGAAAATTACTGGGGGTCTCTTCCTCTGTCTTTCCATTTTTGCTGCCTTTTGCTCTCTTGTTCTCGATCAAAGGTTGATTATAAAAAACATAAGTGCCATCCCCAAAAATGAGTGCCAGTGGGGCCCACCAGCAACAATGGTCTCAAATTATGCGCTAGGGGGCATATTAGCAAGGGCCATATCGCCTCTTTAGCAGCACTTTTTGCCTCTAAAGCCGCAATATTTTTATCACCCTATCAGCAAGCTGTCGCTAACAGCAGTTAGCGACAGCTTTTAGGCGATAGCGACCGGTTTGGGGCCTGCTTTGCATGTCAGCGATATTTATCGCTAATGACATGCAAAGTGGGCGTACCCAAACTGTTAGCGACTGAAAGCAGTCGCTGACACAGCTATCGCCTATTAGCAAGGCAGGCTTAGCGATAAAAAAAATCGGCCTAAGCGCGATTATCGCTATAATCTAACGCCTGCTAAAAACATGACTTACCTATTTATCCAATGGGAGGTGGATTGTCAGGTTAAGTCCTCATTGGCGTTAATGCATGAATATCGCTGGATTTCCAGCGATATTCACGCATTCTGCCGCTATCGCTGGATATTTTAGCACAATGGAGAAAAACGTTGCTAATAGCATGTTTTCTCCGCTAACGTATCCAGCGATAGCCAGTGATGAAAAAAAATTAGCTAAGCGGATTTTAGCAATAAATATCGCTATTCCTTGCTAATATGCCCCATGGCTCTTAAACAATTAGCATGAAACACAAGGCATCAAGGTTGTGGCCCTGACAATTGTCGCACGTTCAAACTGTGGTCGTAAAAGTTGAGTAGCATTAGTACACCTGGGTAATTTGAATGGGTGCTTGAAACGAATGCCGAGATTTATGTTTGCTCTTACCTATTACAAAATTATTCTAAGTATGGTCTATGATGTGGTATCTTGATCTATTAACCAATGTCAGTTACAAAGGTTGTGGAGACTCATGCATTTCAATTCAAGACAATTGCCTCCTGATGAAGCGCAGAAGCATTAAAGGATTTGGGATACACTATAATAGCTGCATTGATGGATAGAGAATTTTAAACATGATCATCCACAAGAAACGTGGATGCTATGTAATGATAATAAGCAAAGATTTACATTCTAACCACTATTTAATTGAAGTGTTTTCACGAGACACCTGAGTGTGAAATGACATATACTGATGACATTTTGAGAACCAATGTTTATTGAAGTTGGGCAACTACTAAGGGTCATGATATACACAGTTGTGCCATTCAGCACGAAAATGCAATATGTCTTCTGGGGCTAATTGTCCACAGACATCTGATGTTAACTATAAGGAAAAATAAACAACTTCTACTTAGTGGCTGTGGTATCTCTAGAAGGCATTTGAAGTGGAGCACCCAATGGGCCCCACATAAAACAGATCGGGCAACCTACAGCAGTGAGCATGTGTGAATGGGGTCTCCAACCTTTTCCATATGGAGAACTACTTCTGCTCAAGGAAAGTCATCCAGAGCCCCCAGCAAATGCTATTGTATACAATACTGACCACATTCTTTAACAATACACAAGCCACTTCCCAAACATTTCAGGGGGATTACCCGCAGAAATGTCTAGAAAGGTTTTATCAATATAAAAGGTCACCACGTGGCTAATGAAATAATAACTAATGCAGCACACGGCCTCCTAAACAAAAGACAAAACCACAGTAATAGGTCTCCCCAACGCAACATGAATTACCGTTCAACTCTTGGCTAAAATTATGTATCGGAAATCCAGCCATTTTGTTTTCTTCAGCATATCAATTTAGGAAAATAAACATGTGTTTCTATCAAACACCTCTTCCATTTTAAGGAAACAAACTAATTTTTGAAAATGTATTTTATGAAAGAGGAATAATGTTTGCCTTTTTAATACCAATTCTTATTTTTAGTAAACACACATCCCAAAACATAATCTTTCCATATTCATCAAGTACTCACAAGCATAAATGCTTCACATAGACAAAATCTTGTTCAAATATCCAGGCTTTATGATCACATGCCATGGATGTTTCCCAGAATGCCAGGAATACCTGTATTATGACAGTAATGTTCACCCTTAAACAGCTGGACACTATTATGGCCAGGATGCTCAGAGTACGTCATTTATGGCCACATTAAGTCAGAGTTGGACAAAATGTAATCTGTCAGGCTTACAATTTGTCAATCATAGCTGCCAGAAAGGCCAAAATATGTCAATGATGACAATTATAATGGATGGGGCACTTAATTGCCAAGATGAGCCCCTGCATGACAGGAAGCAATGTATAGTTTTGGTGGTTCTTGACACTAGGAAGATTTTTAAGGGAGCAACGCTATTTATCCAGAAAAAAAACACATTGTCAGATACAAATGCAGAGAGACAGACACATACATGTGCACACAAAGATGCATGCACAGTGAGCTTGGTAAATTATTCTCAGCTCCAAATCCACTCCTGCCCACCTTGGCTCCTGGGCTGACCATGCACCTAACTCCACACTTCCTCTCTGGCTCCTGCTAGCCCACACTTGGGTAAGTCCACTCTGACTCCAGCTCTTGCTACTGATTGCACTCTTCTTTCCTGGCCCATTCTCACACACATTGAGTGACTGATAGAGCGAGGCGTAGGACATGTTCAATCTCCTTGAAAGTAACCTTACTGGATTTGGAGATGATCAATGCCTCATAGGCCAACGCAATGCATGCCCCATAGGTTGCGGGCCTCTATAGGCCAACACAGTGTGTATTTGTGTTTTAGCATGGGGCCCTTCCATTGGTTTGGGTCGCTGACGGGGAACATCCTTTACAACGCAACTTTTACCACGCAGTGCCTTTACGACGCAACTATTACAACGCATGTCATTACAACGCATTGCGCTGGGGGGCGCTCTAGGATAGGGAATAGATTTAATTTACTATCCAACACCTTCCCTACTATCTCCGGGGACTGGAGTTGGAATAGTAAATTAAACTATTCACTATCCAGCACCCCATAGCGCTATGCGCTGTAACATCATGCGTTGTAAAAAATGCGATGTAAAGGTAGGCGTTGTAAAAGTATGCGTTGTAACATCACACATCCGTCGCTGACACTCTGAAGGTCTTCAGATTAGCACGTCTGTCTTCTGTAAAGTGCATATACCTTCTGAATGATGTACTGGGCTGAGCTTCACTCTGGAGAGCTACTTCCGGAGTGTTGTTGAGCTACCACTAGCTCCTGAGCTCATGAGATATACTGACACAGATCTACACACCTACAAAGAAAGCTGTGATTAAATATTTTAAGCCAACCTGTAGGCTTAAGTACTGCTTTGACCGATTGCTACTTTGAAGTGAAATGTATTTGGGTATATTAAATGTGTGTGGCGGTGTTTTGTCTGTTTTGCCTTCCTGTATGAGGCTGCATTCAAAATATGAAGCGTTGGGGCCAAAGTGTGGAGTTAGGGAGTGGGAGGCTGCATAAATTAAGTTGTGTCATGGGCCTCATCTGTCCTCTCCAAAACCCTTCCCAAAGACACAATTGCTAAGATGAACATACAACTGAGATCATGAGTAGGAGATGATGGATGCTAAGGAAAGAAACCTGGTCTGGCTAGTGTTCTCTAGAAGAATTTTAGGGGTGCCCCTAAATAAAGAGAACAAAATGAGCTAGAGAGGGTGTTGTGAAGGATGCACAATCATGCACGTCTACGCTTGATGAACAGATGACTTTCATTTAAAATGCTGTACTTCCCTTACAGCGCTACGGGTGACCAGCGTGGATTTTCAGCTTTCTGCAAACAGGACTGCCCACAACACCAATGAGTTTAGCACCCCGAAGCTGGTTCTGAGAAGAGGCCAGTCATTCACCGTGAATCTGAAGTTAAGCAGAGCTCTGAGATCTCAAGAAACCATTGGGTTCACCGTGGAAACAGGTAATTACTCGTGTTACATCAATCGCACAAATAAGCAACGTAATCTTGCAAGGCTGGTAGTCAGATGGCAGCTTCTCATACGATGCACATCGAGCAGGCATAAAAAGATCTGATTGACGAGCAAATACTCGGTATAAGATAGGGAATTTGCAAGGAGACAAACTCCACTGTTCACTCATCTCAGTTTTGCCAACTTTGACACTTTCAACTAACAGGCTGCTTAATCTCTGTCCACATATGTAGTTATCATTGTTGCTACTGGGCCACATCAGTAGAGGACAAACTGCATCATTGCCATGTAGACTTTATTATACTCTACACTCACAGGCTGATCATACTCACGAATACCTCTGATGAACCTAGAGTTGGTGTAATGAACTTGCCTTACAGGGAGGTTGGTTCCAAAAGGTGCCATAAATGTTTGCCTTTCTTCATTCCATGGATTTTGGGGGTAACCAGCTGTAGCAATCAGTGCCCCTTGGTTGGCCCTCTGCTATCCCTGGCACTGTCCTTTCAAACCTAGGGGCTTATTCACAAGCCTCTTGCACCACTGGTACGTCACTTTTCTCTGCGTTAAAAGTGTCGCACCAGCAAGGGGCTTGTAAATAAGCACCCTAGTTTCTGGAGTTTTGAAGGAAGCAGCAGGAACAGAAGGTACTGCTTTCCAGGCGCTTTCATCTAGTTTCTTGGCAGCAATTAAGAGACTGCTGAGGGGAAAGGCTGGTGCAAGTGGTAAACACTATGATTTCAAATTTTACTTTATGTCACTTCCGGTACCCCAATATTTTGGTGAATCAATGTCTACACTTTACGCCTGTACTGACTGAATATATTGACCCTGTAGAACACATTGAACACACAAACATGCCTCATTTTACACAATCATCTTACTTGGCTCCTTGGGCATTCATCGCCAAGGATTCCATTGTCTACTCATTTCACAAACAAGAAATCACAGTTCATAGTCACTTTGCAGCGGGGTAATCCCTCAATACACTCAGTCACAGACTAGCCATCTCAATGATATGCTCGTTTTATAAAAAGAAAACCATGTTCTTGCAAGCTCACATTCGACAGCCAATCCAACTACAAACCAGCACACAGAGAAACAATCAACAGTATGTATTAAATATAGATGCCTCGTCGCCTGATATAGGCATCACACACCCCTGTCAAAGGCAGAAACTTTCAAAACACACTGCCCTGGTAGACGGCATCCCCCATCCCAACGTGGACAACTGGTAATGATAGCCACACTTATGTGCACTACAGCGACCACCTCAATCCTGGTCTATACAGACACTGTGTCCAGCTTTAACTTTTCACCAATAAATCCTTATGTTTAGGTGTGTTAATTTAATTAATTGAACTGAAGCAAAGCAAGACTACAGCGCCCAGAGTGCATTATGTTATCCCAAAAAAAACAAGATTGGGATTGACAATTGGCATTACCTACGTGTTCGCGCCTGACACGAAATTGTCAGTGCAAGCCAAAGACAAAGATGCTTATTATGTGGGTAGGATTTTTCCAGCCACGCACACCTGACAACAAGTGGACTCTGATGTTTATTATTACTGGCCCTCCAATATCAACCAAGACAGTCAAATGAAGACCTTCACTGCTTCTGTCCATCTGTATCCCTCATGGTCCTGCCAATAACCCTAGAATTCAGCGAACAACAGTAGTTAATGCCAACATTATAAGCGCTGTGATTGGCTTAGCCAATCTCACCATTGCAGGTCGGGTACTAAAACTCATTGCTCACATTTCTTTTCTGTAGGTCCTTCGCCATCAGCAGCAAAAAAAACAAAAGTTGTGTTTCCGCTCTCAAAATCTGCAAGCAGCGGTACCTGGAGCGCAGTTCAAGGGTCAACCAGCTCCACTTCCATAAAGGTCACCATTACCAGCCCGGCCAAAGCCTGCATCGGTTTCTACAAATTCAGCGTGCAGACCTCCTCTGGTGGCACAACAAATTCGGCACCATTCGGAGACTTTGCACTACTCTTCAATCCTTGGTTTTCAGGTACAACCTTCAATCTTTCTTTTTAAGACTGAGGTCTTCTTGCACTCTCTATTTCAATGTCAAAGTTTGTTACTCACCACAAATGATTACAAAACGTTAGTAAGAAGCATTCTTACAACAACACCTACGAAGTTAAATGAACTGGTTTTCATGGATACACAATTGCAATACAATGTCTTTTTCTATATTGATGGTTTTAACTATATAATTTATTTATCATGATATAGCAATTCTTTGACAAAAGAAATTTAAAAAAAAGTTTTTCTTTAAAAGAAATCAATATTGTCATGTTTAATATCAGTAAGTAGTGCACATCGATTTGTACAAAATAATTGTTGTGGTGCCAGGATACATTTTTTTGTATTTTGTACACTTGCTTAAGTTTTTTTCCCTTTCCTAATATGATACTGATTTCTGCTCAAACTCATGTCTCGAGGCCCTACAGAAGAGCCATGTGTACTGAGTGTGCTGCCCCCCAACCAAGTGCAAGGCTCTGCCAGAAAAAGAGTGCGTACAAAATATATCCTCCTCGATAGTATGGAAGACTCCCTCATCCTTAAATGAAATGGCTTCTGGAAGATGTGCAAAATATGCAAATATAATGTATGGACAGTCCATCAAGCCTTGCATTAAGACAATGTAGCAAGTGGTGTGACTTGTGCTCGTCTGCTATTGGTGGGATCGAAATTGTCAGATCAGTTCTCTAAATCGTAGGTACTCTAGAGGAACGGCATAACCCGAATTTTGATAACACTCCAGCAATGCGTCATTTTTGTGCCTACAGATACGTCACAAATCCTGACGTATCTGTAACTCCTTGCGACATGATGCGTCATATTGTAAATATGACACATCCAGCATGTCGCAAGGAGGGCGCAAAGAAAAGTGACGCATCGCTGTTTTCACGCAGCGATGCGTCGCTTTTCATAAATGAGGCCCCAGGTTTATAGAGCATTTATCTAGGCTAATCACTTCTTAAGTTAGAGTTCTCTCAGCGCATTTTGGCTTGCTGCAAATACAAGCTTCAATGTCGTAGGTGCTTCCCTGGTGCCTCTACGGCTGATTTGCATACAGTTAATCCCTCTCTGCAAGGGTGGAGATAAGCTAAAACACAATTGCCCACATGCATCAAACTGAATTGCATTCGCAAACGGTGCGAATCGCAAAATTCGGCCGTTTGCGAATGCAATTCATTGATTTGGGATGCATTAAGCTTTTTTGCTTTTTTCGCAATTTAAGAAATTGCAATTTATTTACGATTTCTTAAATTGCGATTGCATTTAAGAAATCACAATTTTGCGATTTCTTAAATGCAATGCATGTTTTTTTTAAATTGTGAAATCGCAATTAGGAAGTGGTAAATTAACATGAAGTTAAACTTTATGGTAATTTGCGAAAACTTTCAAAAATGCACAAAAGTGCATTTTTGAAAGTTTCATTTTACACACACACATGGCCTTGGGGCATGTGTGTGTGTGTGTAAAACGTACTTAAAGGTACATTTCAGGGGTGCAGGGGGGTCCTTTGAACCCCCCCTGCACCCTTGAAATTGCATTCTCATTTTGCGATTCCTTAATTGCGAATCGCAAAATGAGAATGCCTTCACATTCATTCCTATGGGCCTCTAGGCACATAGGAATCAATGAAAAGGGATTCCTTAATTGCGATTCGCAAATTGTGAATCGCAATTAAGGAAAATTAAGAAATCGCAAAAAAAATTGTGATTTCTTAATGCATAGCCGTTTGCGAATTCTTAATTGCGATTCCTTAATTTTTCGCAATTAAGAATTTGCAAACGGGAACATTGATGCATGTGGCCGTATGTGATTTATTGACCTCAGAGTTCATACTTGTGGTTCAGATTGACACTAGGATTTTCCTCCGGAGCTTTTTTGCCACCTGGGCGAGTCACCCTAGGTGGTGAGGTATCCTTAGACCTGGATCCCTTGCTTGCTGCGCCATAGAGATTCAAGCTGCACCTCACTGATGAAGCCCAAAAGGGATAACAAGGTATTTTATGTGTTCCTATTGAGAGAGATGTGGCTCAACAGTTAAGGGCATACTTTTTATGATGGACCAAGACAGATTTGCTTAAGTCTAGTTTCGACCTATAATTACACGATAGAGCTAAACTGAAGGTATGGAATAGATCGCAGTAATTATTCCATTTACCTGACAGGGGTTGAAATGAAAACAAGTAGGTACTCTGGGGGTGGGAAGGATGGGAAGGAGCTTTGTTGTTCATCACCGGTTTCCTGCCTCGTGTGTATTATTGAGTCAGGACAACTTGCAAATTGTTGTTTTGCACCCCATAGATTTGTCCATCAGTTGCAGCACAAAACTGAACTGGGTCTCTAAGCAGTCACTGTGCAAGAACAGCAACTCGAATTTTGTACATCAGGCCCAGCATTCTGACTGGCTGATTAAATATTTCAATTTCACACTTTTCAGAGTTTTAGTAAACAGCCATTCCTGCATGATGGTGCCCTCTTTTAGGGACATTTAACGAGCTGCACAAATATAACGTAATATGTATGTTCTAATATAGAAATAGAACAACCTGTTATAATGTATTTCATGGCTACTCAAATGGACTAAAAGCCTAGAAGTCAACTGGCACAAGAATACATAAATAGCAAACAGGGAACACACTAGAGTGAAGTAAATGTATGTCACCAATTGATATCTGACACAAATGAAAATGATGCACTCAGGCTTTGTCTTCATGTGTCTATGCTGTGTAAACAATGTCAATGCAAAACGCCCTGCTCTGCTTATAAGACACCAGACAATGAAGAACTTAGATTCTCAACCACTGAGGCATGCTAACTGCTTTTGCCTCACACCACACATTTGACATAAGAGGTGCCCATCACACTTCTCGAAGTGCTGAACCTTTCCATATGATTAGAATAACTGCTCACTATCTAAATAACTTTAAAATAAATTAATTGGAAATGTTTTTTATGTGAATAGCATGAAAGTAGCATACAGATAGGCCACCTTGAATAAAATTGAACTTCCCTGTCCCACATGTTCAGAACTGGGTCCTCATGATCCATAATTTGGTAATGTTATCAAAGCTGTACTGGGAACATAAACCAGTACTGGCAATTCAGCCGGCCTGGCCTGTGTGGGGGAGTGCTAGTGGGAAGCAGTGCTGCCGCTTTAGCACTGCTGCCCGCCGCTTTAGCAACACTGCTCCTGTTTTTGTTGCAGAGGACCGATATTGCAGCACTGCTCCAAAACCGGTCCATACTGTTCCAAAACCGGCGCCCACCCTTCCGACTCACCTGCTCTCTCCCCGCTAGAGCTAGTTCGGTCTTGGATATTATAGCATATAAAGCATACAATGGCCTTATGTGGGACATATAATCATTTATAAGACATTCTTGGTAAGACCAAGGCTAGCCATTATGCAACTCTGGGAATTTACAGATGCTGCGGGCTAAGGGGCTGCTTCAGAACGGAATAGGTTTCTATTAGAAATGGGGTTTCTGATTGTCAGAGTATGCACCCTGTACAATCAGGAACCACTATGTTAGTCAGGGTAAGCTAGATACACACTAAAAGATAACCTGTGCTCACCCTCTGGTGGTTTGGGACTGAACAGTCAGGCTTATCTAAAGAGGGGATCACTGAAAGAATATCGACGGAGAGAATATCGACCATCAAAAATATCGTTGAGAAAATATCGACAGTCAAAATATCGAGTTTCTATCTACAAACAGGTAAGTACAAAAATATCGAGTTAAAAATATCGTTTACAAAAATATAGTTGTAAAAAATATCGTATTTACTAAAAACAGTGTTAAATTAAATTAATATTAATAATTAATTACTAAAATATACTTAAAATTACTTAAATTAACTTATAATAATTAAATAATTAATGAAAGTTAAATAAATATTTTTTTATTTCATATTTATTAAACATATATATATATAGTAATAAAATATAATAAAATAATACCCAAAAACTGAAAACTGACCCTGAACCCTAAAAATACCCCTTTACCCAAAAACTGAAAACTGACCCTGAACCCTAAAAATACCCCTTCACCCAAAAACTGAAAACTGACCCTGAACCCTAAAAATACCCCTTTACCCAAAAACTGAAAACTGACCCTGAACCCTAAAAATATCCCTTTGCCCAAAAACTGAAAACTGACCCTGAACCCTAAAAATACCCCTTTACCCAAAAACTGAAAACTGACCCTGAACCCTAAAAATACCCCTTTACCCAAAAACTGAAAACTGCCCCTGAACCCTAAAAATACCCCTTTACCCAAAAACTGAAAACTGCCCCTGAACCCTAAAAATACCCCTTTGCCCAAAAACTGAAAACTGACCCTGAACCCTAAAAATACCCCTTTACCCAAAAACTGAAAACTGACCCTGGGCTGAACCCTAAAAATACCCCTTTACCCAAAAACTGAAAACTGACCCTGAACCCTAAAAATACCCCTTTACCCAAAAACTGAAAACTAACCCTGAACCCTAAAAATACCCCTTTGCCCAAAAACTGAAAACTGACTCTGAACCCTAAAAATACCCCTTTACCCAAAAACCCAAAACTGACCCTGAACCCTAAATATACCCCTTTACCCAAAAACCCAAAACTGACCCTGAACCCTAAAAATAAAAACAATTTTTTTTACTATCTATAGTATATACTTACATATTTTCACTTTCTATATTATTTACAGTCGATGTTACTGCACTTACCTTAAAAACGATATTTTGGCTGTCGATATTCTGTCCAGTCGATATTTTGTCCAAACGATATTTTTTCCTCGATATTCTGTCCAAACGATATTTTGGAGTCGATATTATGTCTGTGCACCCTAAAGAGGCAGTGTGTAAAGTATTTGTGGAACACACACAGCAACACACTGAAAACACCACAAACATACTCCACACAGGGTTGGAAAAATAGACAATATGTTTATAAGTAAAACAAGGCCAAAATGACAAAAATACAATAAGTAGAATTGGAGTTATGGATTTTTAAAGATTAAATAAAATGATGGTACTAGAATCATAAAATTCCAACCAGGGACATTTGGTCATATTAGACCGGGGTAAATCCAAAGTTCAGGCTGACTGTGACGGAGGGCAGGCTGGCTACAGGACTCATGAAGGTCCCACTGAAAAAAGACCTTGGCTGGAGGAAGCGTTGACATCGAAGACTCAATGCAACGAGCAGAGGAGGCAAGGCGCTGTCGTCTAACCTGTGGATGGAGGCGAATCGCTGTTTCCAATTCGCGCAGTTGATGAAGGCTTCACCAATGAACCCTTAATGATGCAGGCAATGCATAATCATTGAGCTGTGCACTCTGTCTGCGTCGAGCCACACAGTATGTTAAAGCGATGTCATCAAGCCGCAGTCATGTCGGCATCAAAGGGTGATGTGTTGGTTCACAGTGGCTCAAAGCCGTTAATGTGCATGTTTTGATGGATCATCACTGCAGAAATCACCTTTCAAGGGCCCAGGACTGGATTGGCATTACTTGGCCAGACAGGACTCACATATGGCATAGTCCAGAGGCTTGCTGCAGGGTTGAAGGAAGTCTTTGATGGCCCTGAGACTTCAGAACAGGGGGCAAGCCAGCAAGCGCTTGGAGTCACTCTGAGTTCAAGTGAGATGGGTCCAGTCCTTGTCCTCAGCAGTGCGGAGATCAGCAGGTAGCAGTGCAGCACAGCAAAGGAAAGCAGAAAAGCAGATCTTCCAGAACAGCAATCAAGCAGAGTGGCAATCCATTTAGCAAAACAGTCTCTATTCTTGGCAGAGTTTTTCACAGGTCCAGTAGTGTACTCTCTTGTTAGGCTCAGAGCCACAGTACTTATATTCAGTTGTGCCTTTGAATTTTGGGTGACTTCAAACAAGTGTCTTTGAAGTGCACACAGGCCCTTTCTTCCCAGCCCTGGCTCCAGACTATCAGTAGGAGGTAATCAGCCCTTTGTGTGGTAAACAGGACACTGCCTATTCAGGTGTAAGTGTCACCTCGCCCCTCTTCCTGCCCTGGAAGAGCTATCAGAATGCAGATGAGTTCTCTGTCACATCTACCCTTCCTGTGTTGCACAAAGTGTAGCTGTCACCCACCCTACACGTGTATTGGAAACAGGTTGCAGGCAGTCAGAGCAGTAGGAGCAGAGAAATGGCCACTTTATGAAAGTGGTATTTCTAGAATAGTAATGATAATTCCAACTTTACCATTAAAGAGTATTTATCATTACTATTCTAAAGATATGAAACATGATGCAGCTACTCCTTTCTAATCAGAGAGTACAGCTTAAAGGGTATTATGTAATTTCCATTGTTAACCTATGATGAGAGTAGGCCTCATAGTAATGAAAAACAATTTGAGTGTTTGTCACTACCAGGACATGCAAAACTTAAAAGTACATGTCCTACTTTTTACTTACACAGCACCCTGCCCTGTGGGCTACCTACTACCTTAGGGGTGGCTTATGTGTAATAAAAGGAGATTTTTAGACTTGGCAAGTAGTTTTAAATGCCAAGTCCAAGTGACAGTAAACTGCACACACAGGTTGTGCAATGGCAAATATCAGACAGGTTTGAAAGGTTACTTGTGCGGTGGGCCAAATGAGTGTTACAGACCCACTAGTAGCATTTAGGTTACAGGCCCTGCATATATGGTATAACACTTTACACGGTACTTAAAGGTAAACTAAACATGTCAATTGAGTATACACCAATGTTACCATGTTTAAGGGAGAAGCACATGCACTTTAGCACTGGTCAGCAGTTGTAAAGTGCTCAGAGTCCCACTAAAGAGATTCAGCAATAAGAGGAGGCAAGCAGGCATCAGCTTAGAGGAAGACCAACTTAAGGATGACAGGTCTAACAGTTGCCATGACCCAACCATAAAATCCTCCAACGTCATATTAGTCATAAACCCCTTCAGTGTGGGGCTGGGTTGAACATATCTACCATGGCTGATTTAGGTTTTTCGGATGGCTCTCACCTTTGCATTTTATAAAGCTTTACAGATCTTTGAACTATTCTTGGGGGGGGGGGCTGTTATCACTACCGTCATACAGAACACACATACCTTGAGTTTTCTGGATCACTTCTGTGCTGTAGCCAAGTATATTATATCTTGCCATCAGACGTTACACTTATTTAGCGTGGCCCGAGACTGGTGGTATGCAGGGCCAGTGAAGTTCTAAGGAAATCACTAACAAAATTATGCTGCAGGCTTCACTAAATTATGTGACAGAAGAAGGCAAATTATGTGGAAAAATGCGGTACATTCTGTCAGTATTAAGTTACTATTTTGCATTGTAAAACACATTAGTCTCTGAGCAAAGAGTGTACATTACCAGTTTAACACCAGAATGGAGCAAAGACCAACAACATGGTGTCAAAATAACAATTGCAACTGCGCTGCCACTGTTTTGCACAATATTTGGCCCTTTTTAAACAATTGTGTTTTTTGTTAAAAGCTGCAAATAATGCAGCAGAGGGTCTTCTGTGTGTCAAGGGTGGTGGATCTCTAATTGTGTGAAAAACTTGGTAGATGAGCATAATCGCTTTGGTCCATTTGCTAGGGCAACCATGTGTGCAAATGCAGCTTTTCTCCAGTCCTAAAAAAGTGCAAAAGTGTGTCTGTGCTGAAAGAAAACCACGACATGTGTGTGGGCATGTGTGTGGTGGATTTTAGAAAGGGTCTTGAACTCACTGCAATAACTGTAAATTTTTTTTTGTTTTCTTTTCCTTTTCGTTAGGGGACGATGTCTACATGTCAAATGATGCAGAGAGGAAGGAGTATGTTCTGAACGAAAATGGGATTATCTTCTGGCACATTGATGGCTCTTTTAGACAATGGGACTATGGACAGGTGAAATGAAAATGACCATCCAAGGGCTCTTATATTAAGTATTCTACTGATGTCCTAAAATAAGACTGCATAAAAACTTGAAACAAACATTAGCAAAGCCAATAGGTATGTTCTTTGTAGCAGTGCAAGGTTTCTTGTTTTGCAAGTATGCAACATGCAAAAGGGCAAAACTGAAAAAAAAGTAAAGAAATGGCCCAGCAGGCGAGGCATATCAACCCAGGCAGGGAAGTGCACTCATTTTTCTGCTGGCTCCGCACAGGGTTTTAGGCAAAAGGCCTTCAATCACAGAGCAAGACAGCCTGTGGATGAAGTGGGCTGACTCATTGCCTCATGCTCAGTGCTGCGGTGATCTAAAGCAAAATGTTAGTGACACTGATATTCCATTCACTGTAAAGGCATATGGAGTACAGTACACTACTACCCCACCCAACAACAATTCAGTTTGTAAGTTGTAAATACTGATGCAACATACAAATTCAAGAACGATAAACCTGGGCATGTATTACTGACAGTGTGCACGTTACCTGTTTGCACCTTAGTGCACCTTTAAACGGATATGCTGGACGCAAACAGGGAAAGTACGCCCTATTATGATGAATAAGCTGTAAACTCGAGCATTCATAAAATATAGAGCTGGCTGCTTTAATCAGCCACCCCATGCTTCACAGTGCAGGCAGCACCAACCTGCACTTTGAAGAGGGAAGAGGGATCCTATGCAGGTAAGTGTAGTGAGTGACTGCACTCGCCTGCTGGAGGATTCTTGGGTGTTCCATTTTGCCATCTTTTTGTGGTGCACTGTGAATGTGCCTCCAAAGGGCATGTTTACGTCTGTAATACAGCTCACGCACAGAGGCAAGGAGATTCCCCCATTTGCATAAGGACACGACCCCGTACAAATTAGTGAACAACCTCTTATGGAAGCACTGGTGCAACATGTGTGCCAGTGCTATCAGTACTGCTGAAGGTGCTCCACTAGCGTCTGCTGCCCCTTCTGTAATACCATAGTGCCCCAGGGATACACAAGGCAGGTACACACACTCTTTTCACTCCCAGGGCACAATCAGCTAGATTCATCAAGCTTAATTGCGCTCGCAAAGAGCCAGATTCTGAGAATCTGGCCCTTTGCGAGTGCAATTTTTGCATTTGGGATTCATCATCCCAAATGCAAAATTCGCTAATAAAGAATTCGCACATTTGCGAGGAATTGCATTTAAGGAATCTCTATTTGAGATTCCTTAAATGCAATTCATGAACCCTTTTGAAATTGCGAAATCGCAATTTAGGACCGCTATTTACCACGAAGTCAAACCTCGTGGTAAATAGCTAAAACTTCGAAAAATGCATTTAAATGCATTTTTCTAAGTTGCATGTTACACACACACATGTCCTTTGGACATGTGTGTGCACAACATCAGTGTAAATTCACATTTCAGGGGTGCTACAGGGTGTCCTTTGGACACCCCTGCACCCTTGAAATTTCATCCTTATTTGCGATTAGCAAATTGCTAATCGCAAATAAGGAATAACTCCCCATTCATTCCTATGGGCCTTTAGGCCCATAGGAATGTATGGGGAGTTATTCCTTATTTGCGTTTAGCAATTTGCTAATCGCAAATAAGGAATGTGTAGGAATCGCAATTTATTTAGCAATTCCTACATGAATCCCGTTTTGCAAGTCCTTAATAGTGATTCCTTATGAATCGCTATTAAGGACTCGCAAAACGTCCCTTTCATGAATCTAGCTGAATGTATATTAGGGCCACAGGTGCAAAAGGATATTTCATTCACACTTTAGAGGAAGAACTCAGATTCACTCATTCGAGCTGAGTGTGGGCCTAAATCTGCTTGTAGGGAATGAACCTCTGTACAGTGAAGTACACCTGAGGATGCATCGCTCCTGGATTGGAATCAGGGCTGGACTGGGAGCACAAATCAGCTTTCAGCTATTGTGAGACATACCTTGGGGACATTTGAATTGGATTACATTGTTGTTGTGTTGCATTGTGTGTAAACTTAGCCATGTGTTTGTTATATAGAAGGTAGTGAGACTTTTAAGGAGTAGGGTATCAATGTTGAGATATTCTCCATTGCACCATCACACATGCCAACAACATAATGCTGGTAAATAGAGTGATATCGACATTTACATTCTATGAATCACCTAATTCTCACAAGCTTTGCCTTATTTTTGCAGTTTGACATAAATATTCTGGAAATCTGCTTCAAAATTCTCGATAAATGCCCAGATTACAAAGAAAATGCGGCAGAACATGTTTCCAAGAGGAACGACCCAAAATACATAGGAAGGGTGCTCAGCGCAATGGTAAGGAATAAGAGGTTTATTTATACAGTACAGCCTGACAAGAAGTATGCAATCCGAGGGGCCATTGTAGTAAGGTTTGATCCTCTCAGGGTTATGGTACTGATGGATTATATTTCTGACTAGTTTGTCAACGCTTTGGATGTGGCTGAGTTGACGAAAGGTTCGACTGTGTAATGGCCTCATTTAAAGTAGCCTGGTATAAAGGAGTTGTTATACTACACCTGATATTACCAATGCTGGGGGATATTAGATTCATCAGGTCCCTGCTTTGTTGGAGGGAATTAGGAGTTTAAACCCTAATGTTCAGATAGTAACATGCAGATATTTTTTTTGCTGCACTGATTCTCATATGTAATACTACATAGCCAGGGATGTTTCCAAGGACAAAGGTTTCCTGATATGACTTAGAGAATCTGTTCCCTGATAAAAAAGAAACATTGGCAAAGCTAGTAGGTCTCGAGTACAAGAGCTATAGGATTTGGCGATATTTCGTAGCCATGCCGTACAACAGTATGACTGATGTGAAGCGTGACCAAAGTTAATAATACAATGCTATGACACAGTCATCGCTCTACTGAGACAATAAAGATGGAGGGAAGAAGGGTGGAAGGGGGAGAGAGAAGGACACCAAAGGGCAGGAGAGTACAACGAAAGATGGGTGAGAGGGGCTGGAGACAAGCAGACAGACAATGGAGGGTGTGCAAAAGGGACTGGGAGAAACCACATGGACAACGGAGAGTCAGCAGGGAGGTCTGGGGGCAGCCACATGGACAATAGAGGGTCAGTGGAAAGGGCATCTGGAAAGCTGCTGAACATTATAAGGTTGGTGGGAGTGGTTCGGGTAAGCAGATTGACAAGACAAGGAGGGTGGGAGGGCTGGGCAAGTACACGGACAAAGGATGGTTGTCTGCAAGTGATTGGAAGAAAAGGGAGGTCTCCTTCAAAATCCAATAGGGGACGAGGAGTAATACAAGAAAAACATACAAAGGTCCCTAGTTAACCAATGAATTGGAAAAAAGTACCTGCTGCAAATTAATGCAAAGGGAAGACATCACTACCCCTTAAATGCCATAACCACACGTATAATAAATCACAATAGTAGAGGAAAATAATCATAAAACAACTTTAAAGTGATGTATAGAAAATTGTAAAATTTATTCAAACAGTTATACATTCATAAAAACTTATTAGTGCCATAAAAACAGTTAAAAATGTGCAAATGCACACAAAGAATACGTTTAAAAAGTCATAAACAAAGTTGTCGACGCAGCGTTTCGGTGTTATGATGCGACCTTCATCAGGACAAATTCTAGTTTAAAAAAGAAACATTCAATTAGACAAAATTTACAATCTTTTTCTTTTTTACATAGTACAACAATACCATCAAATAAGGGTCGATTTAAGACAATATCTATTTTTTGTTAAACTAAGGGCACATTCGTATCCTCTTTTTATTATGCATGTGGTATGGACTTCATAGTACGAAACGAGTAAAGGATTATTGTTGGCAAGGGATTACTTATAAACTTATGTATGTTTTTCCTGCAAGTGATTGGAGCAAGCATATGGACAATGATCAGGAGCTGGAGCAACTGCATGGACAAGAGAGGGTGGGTGGGTGGGGCTGGGGTCAAGAAGATACACTACAGACATCATTCAGGTGGAGCTGGAGTCAAACAGAAGGACAACTGAGGGTGGAAAGGAGGGTCTGGGGATACGCAGATGGACAATGGAGGGTCATTTGGAGGGACTGGGAGAAGCACATGGACAATGCGGAGGGACGGGACAACTACATGGAGCAAGCAGATGGACTATGTAGGGTAGTCAGGAGGGACTGGAGGCAAAAATAAGGACATCAAAGGGTGGTCATGAAGGACTGGGGCAAACAGATAGACAACAGAGAGTCACAAGAGAGACTAGGGGGAAGCAGACAGGTGGCATAAGCTGGGCGGAAAGGGTTGAGGCAAACAGATGGAGGGTGATCTGGAGGTTCTGGGGTCAAGCATATGGACAACAGTGGGTTGCCAGGAGGGGATGAGGCAAGCATGTTGACAGAAATCGGTGGGCGGGAGGTGCTGCGACAAGCAACAGAGTGTTGGCAGGGATGGGACAAGCACACAGAGAATGGATGGGGCTGGCGAGGAACATGGAGGGGAAGAAGTACATGAGGGAGATAAATGAAAAGTGCAAACACTCTCATTGAGTGCTTAAACAAAAATAAAAAAGTAGTGCCTGAAAAAGGGAACAGTGGAAGGACACAAGGAATACATCCTTGCTCCAGGGGAGAGTCAAACAAATGAGTAAGAGCCAAGCCTATGGAACCTAGGGGTATATTACCAAGAGCCTTATCTCCGCTTTAGCTGGAATTTTTCCCGCTAAAGCGGCGATAATTTTATCACCCTATTACCTAGCTGTCGCTAACACCAGTTAGCGACAGCTAGTAGGAGATAGCGATCATCTTGGGGCCCACTTTGCATGTCAGCGATATTTATCGCTAATGACATGCAAAATGGGCGTGCCAAGATGTTAGCGACTGGAAACAGTCGCTAACATCGCTATCTCCTATTACCTACTTTTGGAAATAATTGCGCTAAGCACGATTATCTCCAAAAGCTAACGCCTGCCCAGAGCAGTTTTTAGCCATGTTATCCAATGGTAGGTGGATAACATGGCTAAGAGCATTAGCTCGGTAATGCATGAATATCGCTGACTTTACAGCGATATCCATGCATTTCGGCCGATTTTTATCGCTTAGGAGATAAACATTGATAATTGCAAGGTTTCTAAGCGATAAAAATAGGCGAAGCCCGGCGATAAAATTATTGCCTCTAACCAAGCTTAGCGATAATTATCGCTTATTCTTGGTAATATGCCCCCTACTGAATAAGGAGCCAGCTGATGACAGTGACAATGAAACCAACCAATTGTAAGCAATTGGGTGGCGTCTAAGCCCCCTGTAAGGTAACCATAGGTCTAGTAGGAAACAGTGCATGATCTTACCTTAGATGAGACCTACATATGCGGTTATACCGCAACATTGGGAGAAAGAATACCCCTTCATAGGTTACAATTGCACGAGGTGCTCTCCGTGTTTTGGACCTGATGTTAAGATCAGAGAAAAACTGTGAATAAAGTGTGCAAGTGTTATTGGTGTCCTTTGAGAGTGTTATTATCCGTAGTTAAGCAGCATGGGGTAGGACCTGGTGGTAAGTGTCAATGCAAATATCAGAGAGAGCACAATATGTGAGAATGTGATAATAGGGACCAGTGCTAAAAACTAGTGCAGATTCAATTTGCACCAGTTGTAACACTAGCACACAGGTCCAAATGATAACAGATGTGTCATCTGTGTATCGCAGTTCTTTCTCGAGATAGAAGAGTGTCCATTTTAGATCTGGTGGTGAATCCCAAGGATACGTAATATCACCTGTATGGCAAAGAGAAAGTTCAGAGAAGAGGTATTGAAATAGGGATTGGTAGAACATGTCTGTGAGATGGAAGCAACTAATACTCCTCTTCTTTGAGTAAAATAATGGAACAGGTTTGAAAACACTTCAGACTACTTCTCTCGACATGGTAGCTAATGGTTAAAGAAGGACAAAGGGGGAAGGGGTTTTATGATAACATAGGTGTTACTGCAAGGCTTCACTGCATGTGCAACTAACACCAAATTTTCCACATCCTGATTCTGCCTGCAGCTGTGCTTCATAGTAACAGATGTCTTACCTCTAGAAAGTGAGATAGGCAGTGTCTGTGATACTTGGGCCAGCTCTGTTACCAGCTTATCTGTCCCATGGAGCAAGTGCCTGGCCAGGGCCAAAAATGCAGCCTGAAACAGGCTGGAGCCTTGCTTGGCTAGACCACTTTTCCATCAGTTGACTACCAGAATATCAAGTTTTTCGCATCGACTTACAAAACTATTGACTTCAGAATATAGAGTATCACTATATCTTCAAGGTAGGAGTATAGAGTTACATATAGATTTACTATTTTTAAATCTACATACTTTAATGATTTGTATATGTCTTCAAGGTACATAGATGTAGAGGTATGCACAGTAAATCTATACATAGCAAGTCATTATTATTATGATTATACTTTGAATTTCAATACTCTGCAGTCCATTCATACTGCCACAGAATACTTGTGTATACCAATCTACTCACCGGTCAAACCTGCCGTGGACTCAGCGGAGCCAGCGCTGACGTCACACGCCTCCCACCCTCCCGCCCTCCCGCCACGAGCGGAGGACACGCCCCTTTTTAGGCCACGCCCCCAACAAATACTCGCGCATAAAAAGCGCCACACCAGGGCTATCAGTAAAGACTAAGGATCGACTCCTGAGGCGGAAAGCCGGGAGTAAGGCTATTGGATTTTAAAATTATCTTGTGTCACTGAATAATTTGTACTTTGTGTCACTGAATAACTTGCTTTTAAAACTAACTGTCACAGAATACTTGTGCTTCATAAAATCATACTGCCACAGAATACTTGTGTATACCAATCTACTCACCGGTCAAACCTGCCGTGGACTCAGCGGAGCCAGCGCTGACGTCACACGCCTCCCACCCTCCCGCCCTCCCGCCACGAACGGAGGACACGCCCCTTTTTAGGCCACGCCCCCAACAAATACTCGCGCATAAAAAGCGCCACACCAGGGCTATCAGCAAAGACTAAGGATCGACTCCTGAGGCGGAAAGCCGGGAGTAAGGCTATTGGATTTTAAAATTACCTTGTGTCACTGAATAATTTGTACTTTGTGTCACTGAATAACTTGCTTTTAAAACTAACTGTCACAGAATACTTGTGCTTCATAAAATCATACTGCCACAGAATACTTGTGTATACCAATCTACTCACCGGTCAAACCTGCCGTGGACTCAGCGGAGCCAGCGCTGACGTCACACGCCTCCCACCCTCCCGCCCTCCCGCCACGAGCGGAGGACACGCCCCTTTTTAGGCCACGCCCCTCGGCCCATAACCCCAAACAACATAAAAATATGTGTAATCCTCGGTCGCGCAGCGGGCGAGCGCAGCGGGCGCGACGGATGCGCGCCGAAGGCGCGCCTAAGGCAAGCCCGTCTGCGCCCGTCCGCGACCGACCGGGACCAGGGGCCATACCCCCTACATGCTCTAATCCATCCAGGGCAGATATCATCCGCTACAACCGCAGCGAACTGCTAGCCATGACCAAATCCACCGTTACGGCCAACTGCAGTCATACCGGCCCAGGCCTATCCTACGGACCTATCTCATGCCGCTCATGTCAATGGACTAGCTTAGGTCAATCCCCAACGGATTTTTATACAATCCCTACCAGCTACCAGCGGGAACTAAAATGTCTATACTTCAATGCCAGATCCCTCCCCAAGCATGCATTAGACATATGGGACATCTTAAACTCTAAGACTCCAGATCTGGTCTTCATCACCGAAACGTGGCTAACAGACGCCAATGCCCCAGACTTAGCTAACGCCCTCCCCTCTGACTATAAAATAATCACACAAAACAGGCAAAACAAGAAAAAAGGAGGTGGAGTCGCTGTAATCTTCAGGGACCATCTAACATGTCTCACAGAGACGATTAATGCATATCCCGAACATGAGCTACTACCATTCAAAATTCTCGTAGAGAATTTTATCATTCTAGCAGGCGCAGTTGTCTATAATCCTCCTGGACAACAATCCAGCGTTAGCGCCAAACTTCTGAACCAACTACTCCCTTTGTGCCTAAAACACAAAAACTACATGGTCATTGGGGACTTTAATGTCCATTACGAAAATACCAATGCCCCTGGATCGACACAGCTCAAATACGACATGGAAATTCTGCAACTCAAGCAGCTGATCGATGGCCCCACGCACATAGCAGGGCACACCCTGGATCTCCTTTTCACCAACATCGAGTCAGCCACCCTCAAGGAAATCCTCCCCTTGTCCTGGTCTGATCACTTCATGCTTTCATTTTCATTTAAACTTCCCGGCAAACCCATAAAGACCAGACCCACCCCCCTCACCTCCAACAGAGCCTGGAGATTAATTAACGACTCCATTTTCCAAAACCACTTCCGTGAAATAGATATCTCCCTACCAGACAATTCATCTATCGGTAACAACGCCATCCGGCTAGAAACAGGAATTCGCCAAACGTTGGATAAAATAGCACCTCTGCGAGAAGTCAGGAAAAAAACATCCACCAACGAAAAATGGTACACCCCCACCCTCAAGAGCCTTAAAAGAGAATGTCAAAAAGCAGAACACCAATGGAGACAAACCAAAGACTCTGAAACCAGAGCCAACTTTACAACCACAAGGAGACAATATATTCTTGCCATTCGAGAGGCAAAAAAAGAATTTCTTACGCAACGAATTCACGGAAGCCACAACTCGGCAAAAGAGTTGTTTAAAATCGTGAAAGAGCTCACCAATCCAACCAGCACTTCGCAAACTCTCACCCCCTCAATAGAAGCATGCGAACGGATTAGCACTTTCTTTTCTGAGAAAATCGATAAAATTTACTCCACCTTCACCCCCTCCCATCCCACCACCCACTACGATAACCCTGATGTAGATCTTCCTACTCACGACAAAAACAACGCCCATCCAGACATAGGCAACTCCCCACGTCTAACTAACTTCCAACCACTCTCTGAAGAAGGAGTGTTGGCAGTTCTCAAAGCAATTAAATCCGGCTCTCCTGCAGACCCCTGTCCGCACTTTGTGTTTTCGGAAATTGCACCGACACTCTGCCCCCTCATTACCAAACTCTTCAATCAATCCCTCGCCAACGCGTCCTTCCCAGACTCCTGGAAACACGCATCTGTAACCCCTCTTCTGAAGAAAGCCGGCTCGGACATCCTCAACCCAGAAAACTACAGGCCGATCTCACAGCTCCCCTACCTCTCCAAAGCACTGGAGAAAATGGTAAACTCACAGCTGTCCAAATACTTGGAGGACAACTCGCTTCTGGACCCCACCCAAACCGGCTTTAGATCTAACAACAGCACCGAGGCCACGCTGCTGGCAGTGTCGGACAGTGTCAGATGCATCACAGATCAAGGGGGATCGGTGGCTCTGATACTGCTAGACCTGTCGGCAGCGTTCGACACGGTGTCGCACGAATGCCTGTTAAACATCCTACAGAGCAAAGGAGTACAAGACACAGCGTTAAAATGGATTGAATCCTTCCTGAGCAACCGCTCTCAAGCTGTGCACATGGGCCAATTCCACTCTAAACCCCGTCACATTGGCTGTGGAGTCCCACAAGGGGCCTCTTTAAGCCCCACTCTCTTGAATGTCTACGTTTCATCTCTGGCTGACATTGGAAGAAAGTGGGGCATCGGCGTATGTTCTTACGCCGACGACACACAGCTGATGGTGACCATGGATGAAAGATCGGAAAGATCGGAAACAACCAAAATAAAACTACATAGTTGCCTCTCTGAAATGGCAGAGTGGATGCGTAACCATTGCCTCAAACTTAATGCCGGAAAATCTGAAATACTACTGTTCGGAGGAGCAAAACTATCATGGAATGATACGTGGTGGCCACCGACACTGGGAACAGCCCCCACCCCGAAACAGTATGCCAGAAACCTCGGCATTATGATGGACAATGCATTATCCATGAAAGACCATGTACGCATACTCTGGGGCAAAGGATTTGCAATCCTGAAACTCCTAGCCAAAATCTTCTCCTGGATCCCACTAGACTGTCGGCGCACAATCACTCATGCCCTTCTGGTTAGCCGCCTGGATTATGGCAATGCCCTATTCGAAGGGATGAACGAGCAACTGTTCTCCCGCTTACAGGCAGCCAAACTGGTATGCAATAAGGGCAAACGAGATTCAGCATCAGCATGCCTGAAACAACTCCACTGGCTGCCAATGCGCCAGCGAGCCACCTTCAAACTACTCTGTCATGCGCACAAAGCCCTCCACAAGACAGGCCCTACAATCCTGCAAGGGAAAATTGAGTTTTACATTCCAAACAGGAACCTAAGATCCAACAACTTAGCCCTAGCTAAACCTAAACGCATCTACAAAACTAGAACGGGTGGACGAGCCTTCTCACACCTAGCGGCCAAACGATGGAATGATCTGCCCATGGATCTTAGACACACCACAGATCTCCTTCAGTTCCGGCAAAAACTTAAAACTCACCTCTTCCCTAAAGACTAACTCCCCCCGTATGAACTCAGCAGTCCCCTTTTTCTTTCAGCGCCGTGATATCCCTTGGGATGAGTGTTGCGCTCTACAAATACCACAAATAAAATAAAATAAAATAAAAATTTTTGTATGTCGCTATTAGTGACCTTGATATTTCAACATACAAACTTTTATATGGTGGTCCACTTATGTTAATATATGACAGTGAAATGATACACGGTGCTCTTATCTGAAGAACATGTTGCTTCTTTCTTCACAGGTCAATGCTAATGACCAGGACAGTGGTTTACTGGTGGGGAAATGGAGTGGAAGCTATGCAGATGGGGTTGTGCCCACCAAGTGGAACACCAGCACTGCCATCCTCCGCCAGTGGGATAAGTCTGGACCCGTAAAATACGGTCAATGCTGGGTCTTTGCTGGAGTGCTGAACACAGGTACATAATAAGCAATAAGTGTGGAGCGTGGTATCATTCTTATTTGCAGGGTGCGCAACTATGATTAGAACCACCATAGAGCATGAGGGCGCTGGAAAAATGTGTAAATAATTTAAGGGGCCAAAGAATACCAAATGGAGAAAATATAATAGTGCAAGAAAAAAATGGGAATTGCGAGATAGCCTGAATAGAGAAAGTCTCAAGTTTGAAAGCACACCATTGACTTTTGCTTCCTGTTCCCAGAGTCAATTCAGTCCAGGGCAAGACTGGGAACAGCAACCCACCCTGGCAGATTGTTGCTCGACCGGCCCGCCCTGGAGAGGGGGTGCTAGCAGAAAGCACCACTCCCGCTTTTGTTATAGGGGCCCGATATTGCAGCACTGCTGCAAAACCAGGCCCCAGTGACAAAACCGGCCCCCTCTGGCACAAACCAGCTCCCACCCCTCCAGCCAACCAGGGGAATGCTTGGTGCCCGATACGACTGGTCTGGCACTTATGCAGTCACTCATTCTTTCTCTACAGGCCAGATAAAGGCTCTCTCAGAAGTCCTCAAATAGCCTGGATTGTACTTGCTAGCTTGATAGTCCTGGACAACACCTGGCTGGTGAAGATGCTATTAGAAGAAACCACCTCACCGCCAGGAGGCACAGTAATATTTTGATAGAACCTCATCACTACATTCAGGTATATATAAAGGCTGTTAAATGAGTGTATAGGCAAGACTCCATATGGAAAATATAGTTGACTCGTCTAGAGCCAGACACAAAGCTGATTCTGTGCTACTCTACATTAGGCCTGGGCGAAGCACTACGCTACGCTCGCATAGTTTGCGAAGTTTGCGCAACTTTGCACTACGCGAACTGCACGTAGCACAGTGCGAACACGCATAGCGTAGTGTAGCATAGTGCAGCGGTAATTTTATGCTTGCTCGCGGTCCTCAACGTCAAGTTGGCGACCACGAGCAAGCGAATTGACATCCAGTTGAGACTTTTTCCTCGTTCGCGATCAGCAACATCAAGTTGCTGATCGCGAACGTGGAAAATAAACCTCCCTGCGAGATTCTCAACGCGGGGAGGTCTGGTTTCTCATTGCGAGTGGACGCGTATGCTCGCGATGAGAAACTACCAGTCTGTGTTGAGAAAGCTGCTGCTCGAGTAAAAATCTCCTTGAGCGGCAGAAAACTACAGCTCGCACTGTGCAAGATGCCGTTTTCAATGATTGTACAGTGGCGGATGCTTGTCCGCACTGTGCAATCATTGAAAACGGCGTCTTGCACAGTGCGAACATGCTACTAGACAGTTCGCGCAGTGCTATGCGTAGCTTGTGTAGTGCGAAGTGCACTTCGCGTAGCTTCGCAAAGCGCTACTTCGCAATCTACGCCCAGCCCTACTCTACATGCCTACATTTAAAAAGGCTCTTTTATCAGGTGTCCTCACATTACATCGACTAAAAGAGATGCTTTCCTAGCCTGTGTAGTTCAAGAGGGAAGAGATACCACATTAAGAGTCAGTGTACAGTTCTGACTGGGCTAGATGCTTTGACTGATCTGTGGGAGAAGCTTTGTCAAACTTCCAGAGAGCCTTCAACAATAATGCTATACAGAAACCATGGCAACTAAATCAAGCAATGGCAAAGAAACACCAGACCCATTAGCTTTGCTAATGCTTCTTGCTGATTTGTTTCTCACAATTTGAACCTTGAAAACATGGTAAAGTTTGTGAGGTTTGCGAAGCTCCGAGTTTGTGGAGGGGAATCTATGTACCCTCACACATGTGTATCATGAGTTCAACCACATGGGTTATATGTGAATTGCCCTACTGTCAAATATCACTGCGTTTATTCAATCC
Organism: Lissotriton helveticus; assembly: GCF_964261635.1. NCBI lineage: Eukaryota > Metazoa > Chordata > Amphibia > Caudata > Salamandridae > Lissotriton > Lissotriton helveticus. The sequence goes on along the minus strand of NC_136068.1, from coordinate 281,991,814 downwards.
CCCCAGATTATATTCAAATAAGGAAAATCCATTCCGAACGCATGTGGTAGGCTTAATATTATTTGTGAGTAACTTTGCCCTTGTACAGCTTTACTCTGCCTTTAGGCAAGGTCTCCCTAGGGATAAACCACATACTTGGATATAAACATTTTGTGAAGTCCAAATGTGAATTTACACTCCGAAACAATACAATTTCAGCACCCAAATGAATGTATGCGCATGGGTAAAGGTAAAGGATATTTCCCATAATAGACACGACTCAAGTGAAATCTGACACTAATTTATAAAAATACACCTTATTTTTATCTTAATTTAAACATCAAAATGAACATACTAGCATACAAATAACCGGAGTTATAGATTTTTTAAGCAATTTTAAATCAGTGCTGTAAAATACATAGGCAAAATAACATTGCTGTAATTGTCACTTGCAAGTCAAGTTACGTGGAACCCTTATAGGGGGTAAGGTCATGAGGGCCTCATGACCAGGCCACAACAGTCATAATATTTTACGTACCCCATGGAGTCCGGGTGCAGAGTTGTTCTGGCTGTCCTTTGTGTTGAACTGTGCTGTTTTTACCGCTTAGACAGCACAGAAATAAACAAAATACAAAATTCCAACAGGTACGCAGCTGCTGATGTGTGTCAATGGTTACACAGTGTTCTCTGTAGCTGCAGCATAACGTGTGGGGGTTGGTTTTCTGAATTGGTGACCTACAAGCCGTGGTAGCAGTAAGCACAGCAGAAAGCTTATGGAACTTGACTGAATCCAGGGGAGTAACATAGCAGCCTGAAATTTCGGGGCAGGCAAGACTACAACTCCCACAATGGACTGGACCACTTGTACTTAATCCCTCAGAGGGCCCAATGGCCAGCGATTCTTTGGATCCAGTGAGTGTTTTTACCTGCAATTTACTGGGGACTATTGCCACTTGTCCATGGGAGCCTGAGGGAGCTTCTGGCTTCCACAAGGGCCCCTCTCTTCAGGAGTGTTGAGTTTTGGTCAAGATGTTCACTCAGTTCCAAGTCTGTTGCCTTAGGGCCAAAGTATCCCTCTTTTGCTGTGTGCAGTGGGCAAAGTCATGTTGTCAGCGACACAGGTCTCCTCTTAGCCCTTCTTTGAAATAAGATGCTCAGGTCTGAGGTTTTGGTGTCAGGGGAGTCCCTTAAATCTAAGATTTACAGGAGTTAGGGGTGTGGGAGCCAGTAGTCAATGGGCAGCTAGTCCCTACAGCTAGTCCGCTCCTGAGTTGACCACATCTGGTGGTGTAGGTCACCTTTTCTACACAGAACCCACTATTTCTGCCCTCTTAAAGATGGCAGCTTTCAGTTTTCAGTGTATTGACCAGGCTGCCTACTCCAGAGGTGCGGCCAGCCTTCCTGGGGGTGTACAACTCCTGCATAGATAATTTCCCACCTTGCCATCTGCAAGCGCGCCTGGGCCAAGGAGAGGGCTGTTTCCTTCTCAGTGGGACAGACCAAATGCATATCAGAGGTGGTGCAGCCTTTGAAGCTCACCGCTCTTATATGCCAATTTACTAGTCTTCTGGGCAGGAGGGAGGTGTGCCTTTGTTTCTGACTCCAGGGAGTGAGCGCACTGCCTGGCAGGAGGTCAGAAAACTGTTTTGGCAGCAGCATGTGCAGGAAAGTGTGGGCTGGTCAGCTAGAGCACAGTGAAGCTGGGGCAACAAGGTGGGCAACCTCTAAGGTGCCAACTGGGTGCATGCCCCGTCACCTAGGACACGCGAATCATGTATGGAGTGAGAAGACACATTGTTTGATACCAAACACAACATATTTTAGTGGTACCATAATGGAGCTGGCACTTTTGAGAGTGCCCATTTGGCAGCCCATGTTATCCTTTGGACTGCTAACAAATATAGTAGTTCCCAACTGGGTTCATCACTATAGAGAGGTATATGCTTGAACTTATATGTCCACACGTTTACTATAATGCACCCTGCCCCCTGGGCTGAGAAGGCCTACATTAGTGGTGACTTACATATATTAAAGGCAGTGTAGGTGACAGTGCCACGCATGGCGAGGGCATAGTTGAGTTTGATCAGTTTGCTCTGCTCCTGCAGTCTGCAATGGCAAGCCTTCTGTCAGTAGTTGTTTTGGGTCACCCCAGGTGACACAAAACTATAAAGCAGTCCTGGGGGCCCCTGTACCACCAATGCCCTGGTTACCCGAGGTACCATATACAGGGTTCTTCTAAGGGGGTAAAGTATTTGCTAATTTAGAATTACCAAATCAAATATAACAGCTTTGGTAGTGAGCAAGGGCACTGGGGTCTGGGCAGCAGACTCCAATGCACTCTCAGAGTCATGATCATCAGCATTTTGAGAAAATAGTGAGGGGTGACCTGCAACATGGGGCACTTTCCTACAGATATTACTAATTTACTCAAAAGCATGAGATGGGTAGAATAGGGAACATTATATCCGAATCTGGACTCTAACTGGGAAAATGGATGTGCAATGACAAACTGCACAAATTGTTGTCATAAATGTATCATCTGTATGATCTATTCAGTAAATACATAATACTATCTCAGTTCATCGATCATAATGTTCTTGAAAATCAAAGATTTCTCGTTCATGAATAGAAAGAATTTAAATGTTGAACTGCAAAACACGTGACAGCTTAATTTCGTATTTCAAATCATATGTGTTTGCATGCTGTGTTTATTTTATCCCTGACTCTTTTCTGTGATACCTACCTAGAGCCTTGGTACCTTTTGCTGCATGAGTATCTGCTCGAACATCTTTGATAATGCAAAGATTTTAATTATTTTGGAATAACTACTGAATGTGTTATTGCACTTTACATCAATCCAGTTACCACAGGCATTGTACATGTTTTTGTATAATTTGAGATGTATTACATTACCTTCGCACTGGTGGAGAAAAACAGGTCAGATTCACTTTTGACATTTTTTAAATAGGGAAGGGAGATAATGGTACTAGCTTCAAAGCAATTTTTTTCACCATGACAAAATGATCAAACTGATCTTTTACCATTTTTGCTGCATTGACAACTCAAAATTGGCAAACATATATTTTGCTCCATTTTTAAAGTTGTATAGGTATCACTACGTTTGATGCTAAATCTGTGAGCTCCATTTTTATTAGGTCGAGCCTAGAGTCAGCGCGCAAGCGCTGCTCCGCGAGACTTGCTGTACTGGAGTATGGCATAAAACCCCCGCCTACTCTCCGCCCATGTTTGTCATTGGCTTGTGTCATTATCCTTCAGAAATGGTGGCTTCTGATTGGTAAAGAGGCTTGTTAGTCCCTCCTTAGTACCGCCTTATCTTCACTTGCAACCTCCCTTGGAGACTGGCCCTTTCACTTTGGTTGTTACACGGTACATGCTATTTACTCTTGTAAGCATTATTTTCTTTATTGAGTTTCTCTACACTTGGAGGCCCAAGCAGCATGTCCAGTTATGGCGGCTTGCCAGGACCTCCAAGGCCACTTCGGCAGAAGGGCTTGGCCTCTTATGCGAAGGAGAGTCCGCCATTTAGGTTTGATTCTGAGGCCGGTCGCCGGTCGCCCATCAGGGAACTCCAGAGCAGCACTGAACAGACTCTGCTGCACACAGGCCACCAGTCACTTGTTCTCCCTCACCTTTTCTGCTGAATGTGTTATTGCACTTTACATCAATCCAGTTACCACAGGCATTGTACATGTTTTTGTATAATTTGAGATGTATTACATTACCTTCGCACTGGTGGAGAAAAACAGGTCAGATTCACTTTTGACATTTTTTAAATAGGGAAGGGAGATAATGGTACTAGCTTCAAAGCAATTTTTTTCACCATGACAAAATGATCAAACTGATCTTTTACCATTTTTGCTGCATTGACAACTCAAAATTGGCAAACATATATTTTGCTCCATTTTTAAAGTTGTATAGGTATCACTACGTTTGATGCTAAATCTGTGAGCTCCATTTTTATTAGGTCGAGCCTAGAGTCAGCGCGCAAGCGCTGCTCCGCGAGACTTGCTGTACTGGAGTATGGCATAAAACCCCCGCCTACTCTCCGCCCATGTTTGTCATTGGCTTGTGTCATTATCCTTCAGAAATGGTGGCTTCTGATTGGTAAAGAGGCTTGTTAGTCCCTCCTTAGTACCGCCTTATCTTCACTTGCAACCTCCCTTGGAGACTGGCCCTTTCACTTTGGTTGTTACACGGTACATGCTATTTACTCTTGTAAGCATTATTTTCTTTATTGAGTTTCTGTACACTTGGAGGCCCAAGCAGCATGTCCAGTTATGGCGGCTTGCCAGGACCTCCAAGGCCGCTTCGGCAGAAGGGCTTGGCCTCTTATGCGAAGGAGAGTCCGCCATTTAGGTTTGATTCTGAGGCCGGTCGCCGGTCGCCCATCAGGGAACTCCAGAGCAGCACTGAACAGACTCTGCTGCACACAGGCCACCAGTCACTTGTTCTCCCTCACCTTTTCTGCTGGCCGCTTCCAGCTACGGGGACTTCGGCGGCTACAACATTCACTTTGGCAGTGCCAGGTGCCACAAGCTCGCTGGATCAGCCACGGCCCGCCATCTTGGTAGTGCAGTGTGGCAGCCAGCTGGCCCGTCTCAGGGTTGTTACTGCACACTTCGCACCCTAGCAGGTTTTTATTGTCCAAGGGCACGTCCCCAGGTGTCCACGCTATGGGTCAATGGTTGCTGGACAGTAAAATTTGAGCCGGATTACTGGGCCCTGGTGTAGGAGCCCCAGGACTATGTGTGCGCCATGCTCCAGTGTTGGCCACGCCCCCTGCATGTTTACTCTTTTATACTTTTTCCTCAAGTCTATCAATCCCCATCAATAAGTAGAATAGGTATGCACGCAAGCACACAGACATATCATATGTAAAAAAAATTCAATGTTCAATAAATCATTGCATTTCGTTTGCCTAAGGCTTTAACACCCATTTCACAGTGCCAGTTAACCCCAGATTTACAAAATACACAACATAAAATGTCATCATGATGAGCAAAGCTTTAGTAGAAGACAAAGGTATGATGTGTTTAACACATGCCGTGCACATAAAGCTGTTTTTTTTCTGATCCAAGTCAATTATAAAAAGGCAAAAAAAAAACACAGAAACACATCGACACAGGCAGGGCCGGCTTTAGGCAGTGCGACTGGTGCAGCCGCACTGGGCGCTGACCTGTGGAGGGGCGTTGTGACCTCAGAGGGGCACTGTGTTTAGCAATATCACTTTTGCAGGTGGTAGGGAGGGAATCCGAGGAGGAGGTCATGGGACATTCCGGTGCCAAAAGTGATTGTCGCACCGGGCGCCACCAGCGCTAAAGCCGGCCCTGAACACAGGCAGGATTTTTTTTTTCTTAAATAGTTTTACAAATGGAAATATTACAGATACGGTAAATGAGCACGCTTTTTCTGCTATGAAAAAAAAGATTTTGCTGAGTTGATGCGGGGAAGCTGTTTTTCAGCTTCACCTTGTGCCTGCTCCGTTGAAATGAATTAGTGGTTCCCGTGGGTGCCTCTTATTAGTGGCCGTCAGTGCTTCACGGAGCATGTCGTGGGCCCCCAATGGCATTCAATGAAAATCCATCTTTTGTAGGCTGCTCCGAAGGTTCCCCCTCAGTTGGAGCCTGGAGCTTGGCTGCGGCAGCTCAGGACTAGGTGGGAGGAGTGAGGGGACGCCTCAGTGCGGAGTGAGGGCTTCTCCCGGCGACTGCGTCCGGTGTGTGAGAGGCTATGAGAGAGGGCTACTTATAAATATACTGTGTGGGAATAAGTGTGTGAGAGGCCACACGCTCGTGTGAGGAATCGCGGTCGCGTAGCAAGGATGCCATGGGCACTAGCGCAAGCGAGTCAAATGGACCCTTTAACTGTTACTGGGGGAGTGATATATAGGAGTTATCAGGCCTCAATGGACCAATCTGGGCTTTGGGCCCCGGTACCACTGCACCTGATGCACCAATGCTAGCTACGCCGCTGACAGGAGACTGCTGCTACATTTGTGGGTGAGAGAAGGTGTGAGAGAAAGCATTTTAAGATGGCGAAGCAGGGCTACTTACATATACCTCATGTATGAGAGGCTGTTCATGTGCGAGAAAGAGATTGTGGCAAGTGTGACAATGTGAGAGAGTCTTACTCATTGGTGTATCTTGCATATATTAGAGAGAGGATGTGTGCTTGTGGGTGTGAGAAAGTGTTGCTACTTATAGGTATACCTCCTGTGTGTGAGAGAAACTGGGCGTGTGTGAGAGAGAGGTTGTGTGCGCATGTATGAGAGAATGAGGACTCATAGGTGTACATTGTGTATTTTAGAGCTAGGATGTGTGTGCGTGCGTGTGTGTGTATGTGTGTGTGTGTGTGTGCATGTGTGAGAGTCTGGTGTGAGGGAGAGGCTTTCTGTATGGAAATGACAAAGAGTGCTACTTGTACCTGGCGCATGTGTGACAGAGAGGTTCTTTGCAGTGTTTTTCTAACTGAGGCTTTTAGTTCTACGTCAAGCAAACATCTCATAACTAGAGGCATTGTTTGCTCGATTTATTTATTTGTATTGAATAAAAAAAAATGCCATTTACAATGCCAATAGCTCCAACTCCAGCGAAAGCGAGACCTATTGCATTGCAAATGCTTGTTACTCAAGTGGCAAACATGTTGAAAACTGAGTGCATTCTACTTTTCTTTTTAAAAGTCAAATATTTTTCCTAATTTCATTGTTAAAGGCTCAAATGTAGACCAAAACTAATTTACACATGATACTTTTTTAGGAATGACTTGACATTGTTGCTGTCTGCACACCTGTTGCGGCTAACTATTTAAAATATATTTGACTCCTTTCGGATGAGTCACCTCATGCTATCGCCTGTGTAGTGTATCATTCCACCTTCTACGAAGTGCTTGCATTGCAGTCCACAATGGACTATTTTACAACTAAAAAGTACACGGAATCATCACACATTCAAGTATCGTTCTCGTAGGTGCACTTTATGCAGAAAACAATCATTTTCCAGTGTTTTTCACTGCTGCAGGATTTTCTTTAATGGTTTAGTCAGGGCTCAAAATAAAAGTCAGTTTGAATTGGCTTTGCCAGTGTTTCTGTTGTATATGTCTTGATTATACATTCGATTTCCTCGTTTTTTTCCCAGATGTAAACATCTTTCAGTAACATGGATGGAGCACAATTTGTTTACTCCCATATAATATATCACACATGAGAACATTGTGTGAAATTGATTGTTCAATAACTAATTTGCAATATTGCATTTTGTACCAAGTTCTCAGGTGTTTTGGAATTCCCTCACGTGTGATCACAAACTTCCTGTCGGCACACGATGCCAACGCAAACCTGTTAGTCGAGGAAATATACAACGAAAGTGGCCAACCTATTGACTCTCCAGACAGCGTATGGTAAATATGACTACCTTTGCCTTGATGTATGCTTGAGCGGGTGATTGGGAAAAAGGATTTGTAAGACCCTTCGCATCACTAAAAAACTCACCCAGCTTCCACTAAAAACCACTCACGTACAGCATCACACAGAGTATGTGAGGACATATGTTTTAATGAGTGGATGAATGAATAGTCCACTTGTAATGCTTGCAGCTGCCGAAGGAGGTCTCAGCAGTCTAAACATGGATTGATTCAGAATGCTCTAAGGGATGAAACAAGTATGATCAGGAGAATGGAAAATATTATCAAAAGTCTGAAGTGTAACTAATTTGTAAGACGTAAGATTGGTATGGTGCTCTGCTGTTACACCAGTGATGTATTTCATTCATTCATTCATGAAAGGGACCATCCGTTATACACTAAAACCACTTTTCATTATACCCAGTCACCTTATCCATCACCAAGAATAGGCATTCTAGAATGTGTGTTTGTTTAATGACGTCTGATTGGGGTTTTCAGAGCTATAGTGACATTATTTGCCAAATGGACCCCTTAAAACTCACAAGACAACTTTTAAGAATCAATCAAAGAGGAACAATGTTGGTATTGAAAGAGGATTGAATTAGAGTTTGCATAATTCTATACTTGTGAATGGGATTGCCTCTTTCAGGACACATTTTGACTATTTTTGCCTCTAGAGCTGTAAAGGATCTTTTCTTTGCCAGTTACCAGTGCATAAGCTTGGGAAGGTACAGGTATCTCTGCAGGCACAAAAGAATAATCATATAAGTGTATCTAGCACTGGCAATCTCCTTTCCACTTATAAGGCATAGACCTGATACACACTTCTCTGACAATTCTTCCCTAGATATACGTATACTACCATTTTAGTTTATCAGTTATACTTCTAGTTAAAATCCAACTCTGCACTGCCACCAAGTTTATTGCAGCAATGTGATTTTGTCATTCCAAATGTTGCACAAATAGATTAGGCTTGTTTCATATGTTTAAGGCAAATTATAGATGTGGAGAAGGTTTGGTCCAAAAATTGTGAGATTTTGAGGCTTGATTGTAAGCAGGGCCACTGAAATTATGCGATTGTGCAGCTGCAGCGACTTTCGCATAATTTTAGATTTGCTGCAGTTGTTCCATAATCCATCATCTGCTGCATATTGTTCAGATTTTAATGAAAAAATAGTATCTATCTCAAACGGCTCAAATGGTACCAAAAGTGCAACAACATCTGTTGACGCGCACTGAGAGGCCCTTTGCAAAGCTGACCTGTTTCTGTTTCTTATTGCTATTGTTGGGTATTAAACTGGTACTAAGGAGGTGCAACCAATACCCAGACAATGTTACCAAGTTTAAAAATGACGAAATAATGAAGTAATGCTATTACAAAATTTGCCACATTATGGCACCTAATTTGCCATTTCTTGCTGCATAATTTGCTCAACACCTAAGTTCCCACTAGGCTGTGTGCATGCGCGCGCACGCAGCCATACTTCGCACAGCACCCAGACACTCTCTAGAAGTGGACTCTCCCCTGAAGCGCCAAAACACATAACAAAGGGGAAGGTGAAAACTTTCCTTTTCATGGATGTCGGGGCACCAGGAGGCCTAGTAAATCAATTCAATGATAGAGTGGCTGCTTCTTTTAAGAGCCGCCCGTAGCAGGCAGTGTGAAACAAAACACTCATGAATGTGTTTCACTCTCAATGAGAGACTGTGGATGTGGCATTACGGGCAATGCTGCTGACTTTGGAACTGGGGAAACAGGTTCCAGTCTTGATGCTCAAGTAAAGCGCTCCAATACTTTCCGGTCGAGGTTGCTCACAAAACTGTAAAAAAAAATATTTCATCCTAAAGAATAGGTGAATACTTTCTCTTTAGTAGAAATACTGTTTTGTTCATCATCTCAAATGAGGGCACCCTCAAATGCACTAATTCAGGCTTTGCACTGTACAAAGCAACTCTTGTGCTTGATTTAATAGCCTATAAATTTGCTCCATCTATAATTATAACCTAGGCCTCAAATAGGGTACATATGACTCCTGACTTCCTTCTTAGATCACTAATAGCATTTTTATGTGGGGGTCGGGTAGAGGGGCTAGTAACTTTTCTGAGTTCATGTGTAAAAACTCTTATTTTAAATAAATACTTTGCACATAATCTGATGTACCAAGGTGAGGTGCTTCTTTGTTTTCATTTTTTTGAATCTTGACTATATTTTGACATATTTTAACATAATCTGTGCTGCGTGATTGACATGTCACATATCTTCAAGGCTTGGCTCATGTACGACAGTTTAGGAGCCAGAGCCGACCCTTAGCTCAGCTGTCCCTATTAATTTGTTGGTTCGCACACCTCTGCCTTGCACCATAGTCAGGGCCACTGGAATTATGCTGCAGGAGAAGACCAAATTATGCGTCAGGGTTTAATTATGCAGCAAGAAAAGGAAAGTTATACGAGGTAATGCTGCACATTTTGTGATAGCATTACTCTATTATTTTGACATTTTACATATGCTAACCCTTTCTAAGAAAATGTTTCACCTCATTAGTCCCAATGTAACACCTATATACAACAATAAGCAACAGAAAGGTGACCAGGTTACCTTTAGAAAGGGTCTTCCACTTTGCAGAAATAAAGTAAGTCCCAGTTGTAGTAACTTTTTATCCATTCAAGCTAGAATCAATTTTTTGGGGGTTAAATCCTCAAATTATACAGCAGATTAAAGATTATATGGCACATGTGGCAAATCTATATTGATGTGGAAAAGGCCAAGGCCGCAAAATTTTATAATTCCTGTGGCCCTGCCCTTAGTACAAAATGTTAGGGGCATATTAGCAAAAACCTTGTTAAAACTATCGCCGTTTTAGTGGCAGGAAACTGCCGCTAAAACAGCGATAATGAGCTTGCTAATATGCGCTATGGAATTCCAATAGAAGCCCAGGTTAGATGTCATCCACATCTAACCTGGGCTTCTATTGGAATTCTATAACGCATATTAGCAAGCCCATTATCGCCGTTTTAGCCGCTGAAACTGAGATAACTTTAAAGATGTTCTTGCTAACATGCCCCTAAGTGTTCTGTCAAGCATAGGTTTTTTACTAGAAGGGAATCGTCCCAGTACAAAAAATATCCTTTAAGACGTTTCCCACTGTGTGTGTGTTGTACAGTGCACAGTGCATCACACATGCAACGTTTGAAAAATATGGAGCCTTTTAAAAGTTCTTCCACTGTTACATCTGCCATGAGGAAATGCACTTTTGTGGCTCAAATACCTGTCTATAAATGTTAGTAGATAGGTATTTGCCTCAAAACCAATGGGTGAGTGCATGGGAATACCCATGTACCACCTGTGGCACACCCCCTTTGATACTAAGGGGCCCATTACGATGTCGGGCGGATTGCCTTCGCCAGGCTGGCGGTAGCCACCGCCGGCCTGGCGGAGACAATCCACCCGACATCCACACTCGTTTTACCCCCGCCATATTAGTATGGCGAGGGGACCTCGGAAGACAGAAAGACCGTCCGCCGCTTTTCCGCCCCTGTCGCCTTGCGGCTGGGGCGAAAAAGGAATAATATGGTATCGGTGTTTATCAGACACCGCCAGCCATATTATGATGGCCATTTTTCAATGCCTTTCTGTGGCGACAATGCCGCCACGGAAAGGCATGCTCAGAATCCCTGCGGGGGCCCATTGCGGGCCCCCAGGGACACCATGGGTGTGGGGGGTGCACATGGGGGGTACCTATGGTACCCCCCAGCAGTTCCATGCACAGCATGCTTTCCTGCATTTGTGGCGGGCGGTGCTGAGTGCACCGCCGACCACAATGCTAGGAATGTGGAATGCGCCCGCCACTGTGGCGGGCGCATCCTAATGCTGATGATGGGACCCCCGCCCTTACGGCGGTCGGTCCCTATTACCATGAGGATGGCGGGCGGGCAAAGTCCGCCCGCCATCCTAATGAACCCCTAAGTAGCACAATCAAGGGCATAGTGCTAATTTGCGCTACTGAGGGAAACTTTCATACACACATCATGCTTTACATTGGAAAGTAAATCCCACCACAACACAGTGTGCTGGGTTTGTGTCACTTTTGTGATGCAAGCTCAGTGCAAAGTGTTAATATATCTGGATCAGAATCCCTAGACAGGTACTTGCCAATATTATTATGACGATTTGTGTACTTACTGCAAGCTAATGTAAGGTTACCAATTGACCAATGCGGAGCAAATGCTGCTGTACTGTGTCAAATCAGAAGGCAATGAAGATGCCAAAGAGAAGGGGCCTCTAAAGCATGAGTGAAAAATGGCATGAGCTTTGCACTGAGCTTTGCAAATTTCGGTAGACATGTTCCGGATTGCAAAGAAAGTCTAAACTTTCTCCACCAGCTATTCTTTAGTTATGGTTCTTGAAGTACGCTAAATCATAAAAGGTACAAACACCTAACATTTCAAAGGTAACTACACATTTAGCTAGTTCATTTCACCTAAATGCACATTAGTGTTTTTATCAGCCAGGGCCCATGTAGGGCGTGCTTCCAGGCGGTGACGTGCCGCGGGGGAGGGGCAGGGTGGGGGGGTTGTAAAATGCAGGAAACGGATGATTTTAGGTAAGTACTGAAAAAAAAAATGTGTTGCTTGCGCTGCATCGACAAATGTGATGCAGCGCGAGCAACAAAATTAATTTCTTTTTCCAGTACTTACCTGAAATCGTCTGTTTCCCACATTCTACAAGCCCCCACAATGCCCCTCCCCCGCCCCACCTCACCGCCCAGTGGCAAGCCCTACACGGGCCGTGGCTGGTTTTCATCAAATGGTAGGTCAATTTTCACTCTCTGCGGCACCTCATATTTACCTGCAGCAATGTTCACAGAAGCATGTTTGAATCATGTCTTTGAATTTCATGCCCCTCACCCAACATCTATAAAGGATGCACTAAATCCAACATCCTTATCAACCATGCAGTCCAAAAGGGTGCCGGAACCACAAGGCAAATAAGAATACCTGACAGCTTTGTCCAGTGTATTAAGTGCTATATAAATTCAAGAGGACCAAACAACCACATAATTTTTCTGGTTTATACCATCACAAGTGGTTAGGTAAGGATGCGGGCCTGTTAGTGGTATCAAGGGTGGTGCACCTGGCCTTGCCAAGGATGCCTGCCCCATTGCCTTTTGAGGATTATCTAGGAGGTTAGACAAGTGGGGCAGAGGTGACAGGGAGTGCCACCTGTGATGTTAACTTGTGATTTTAGTCAGGGCCATGGCTATTTTTAATGTAGCCAGTGCAAAGGCGCCACGGCCCAGACATGAGAGAAGCCCAGTCTTCTCTGCACTGGCTGCAGTTTAACAACAGAGACACAGAAGATGATGTGAGGAAGGCTTGCAATAAGTCTAATCACCGGCAGCCAGTCAGAGTAGCATTCCAACTCATTCTTCTTTTGCCCTCCATGCAACCTCCGTTTGAACCCAGCCATATGCAAATCAGTCTTACAAATGCTGAAACAGGAGCAATCCACTCTGAACTAACAGGCCAGACCACAAGTAACCCAAGATCAGTTTTGCCCTGATTCGGACCCTTCAGTGTGTAGCTTGGTTTCAGTGGCACAGTGAGCAAGGGGATCATGTATGGGCATACCATTGGCACTCTGCATTCCATAAGGCTCACAAAAGGTGATGGCAGAATGCTTGCAGTAGGTATAACCATTGGCAATCACTTGGGATAGCATTCCAAACAATTGTTCTTTTGCCTACCTGGCCAACTCAGTTTGCACCCAACCATATGCAAATCTTCTCGACCATACTCGGAGCAGTCCTACCTAAACTGCCAGGCCAGGTCCTCTCTGAACCAGTACACAAGCAACCCAGGAACAATTTTGCCCTGATTTGCTAAGAATTCTTTTGAAATGTCTCCCGGGGTTTAGCTCTGTGTGCTCTCTTCCTCTGGGAGGGGTTGGGGGGACAGTCTGTGCCACAGAGAATGAAACTGGTCCCAGGCAGGCACTGGTAAAACTCTTAACAGAGGCCATTGCAGAGCAGAGGCCATACATTTAGTCAATGGGTTTGTTCAGGAGCTTATCATGAGGTAGACAAAAAGACAAGGAGACAGTGTGGAAGTTGATGGATGAGGCAAAAAAGCAGCAGAAATTACAAAAAAATGGGTGGAAAGAAATAGAGGTGCATACAGAAGAACAGGGATTGGAAAGTAAGAAAAGGTACTGGATAGGAAAGGAGAAAAGCAGGAAGGACATAAATAATAGAAAAGCTGGAGAGGAAAGGAAATGTGGGAGGGTGAGGGAGAGGGGAGATTTGGGTATAGAGAGAAAAGGAGGCATGTATGGAGAGGATGAGTTATGGATGTGAGATAGATAGAGGAAAAAGTGAATAAGCAAGAAAGGGTGAGAAAAAGAAAAAAAGGGAATGAACCATACAAGGTAGAGGAAAATGAGAGGGAAGGGAAGAAGGAAAAGACGATAAAATTACCAAAAGGGGATAGGTAGACCTAGAGGTGACTAACAAAGAGGTTGGCGCTAAGGGGAGGAACTAAATGAGAAAGTAGTATAGTCAAGATATAGATTTGATAATGTAGGGTTGGAATGAGAGAGAACAGGGATATTAGAGAGAATTTGTGGGAGAGAGAGTATGATGTAGATTGAAGGGAGGAAACAGAATGAGGGTGAAATGGAGCACAGTGGAAATAGAGAACAAAACATAGGAGTGTAAGAAAGAGCAAGGAGAGAAACAAACTAATCAATGGAAAAAGGCGATAAGCCCAAACTAGGAGATCGAGTGGAAGGGGACAGGGATAAGAAAAGGTGTGAGGAGGAGATAAAACTAGCTTGGAGAATGCAGATAGAGAGGAATTATAGGCCGAATATTATGGCACAAGATGCATTGACATCCATGCTCAGGGGTGCAAGGAGCCTTCTGTGCCCCAGTAATGGGTGTCTTTATTACCGACCCAGAGTTGTGGGGGGAGGGGGAAGGCTAATTTGTTTCTGGTTTGCTTTAGAGTCGATGACACACTTACTGGGCCACTGATTTTGGTAGCTTGCACACCGCACAGGCTTGCATATTAAGCTGTTACTTATCATCAGTGCAGGCAGCCTTAGCTGCAGTGCACAAAGCACCTTTATTGCTGCATATAAAGAAAAAAATTAGAGGGAACATTGCTCAACATTGCTGCATAACTTAGTCCTCTTCTTCAGCATAATTCCATTGGGCTTGATTATAAGTTCAAATGCAACAGTACTGCTTACGACTGGGGTAGTACACAGTGGGATATATACAACAGCCAGTAAATAACAGTACTCCAGATCAGATTAGATACTGGATGCTGAAAATACTTCCTATTATGGGTTTTTGCCCAAGGAAGAATGCATAATATGCAGAACCAGTATTTATCGAGCTGCAGACTTTGGAACTGGGGAACCAGCTTTGAGACTCTGCGTTGGTTCAACATCTTGTGATTCTGGGCAAATCTATGATCTCTCTGTGACAACAATTTGACTGTGACCTTGTGTAATGTAACTGGTGCTCATGTGGATGCTCCAATACCTTTGGTGGAGCTCGCAATATAAAAAAACTGCAATAAAAATCATTAGAAGGTTCTTAAAGAAAAGAGGATCCTCATAGTTTAAAGCTAAGAGTTATCATTTAATATATGTGTTGGTTATTGACACACTATTTATGAAAGGTTACTGTTGTACTTTGCCTCCATGTGTTTCTGGGGGCTTTCTAATATGATCTGCATCAACATGGGGATCTCTTCACAGCTCTCTAAAGTTATCTGAGCAACCAAGGGCTGAGGTAAGGGTTCAATTTGTAATTTCTGCTTTTTAGTCGGTGAATTTCCTTCCTCAACTGAGTTCTTATCTCAGATACAATTTGCCGACTTAAAATGGTATAGTTTCATGTGAGCTATTGAGTTATGCATGCAACATCATATTGGACAAAGAACATGGGGGCATATTACCAAGCAATAGCGATCGCTATTGCTTGGTTAGAGATAAAAATTTATCGCCGAGCTGCGGGGATTTTTATCGCAGATAAACCTTGGTATTACCAAGGTTTATCGCAAATGCGATAAAAATCGTCCGCAATGCATGAATATCGCTGAAAAGTCAGCGATATTCATGCATTACCGAGCTAATGCTCTTAGCCATGTTATCCACCTCCCATTGGATAACATGGCTAAGAACTGCTCAGGGCAGGTATTAGCTTTTGGAGATATTCGCGCTTATCGCGAATATTTCCAAAAGTTGGTAATAGGAGATAGCGATGTTAGCGACTGTTTCCAGTCGCTAACATCTTGGCACGCCCACTTTGCATGTCATTAGTGATACATTTCTCTGACATGCAAAGTGGGGCCCAAGATGGTCGCTATCTCCTACTAGCTGTCGCTAACTGGTGTTAACGACCGCTAGGTAATAGGGAGATAATTCTATCTCCGCTTTCTTGGCTTTTAAAGCCAAAAAAGCGGAGATAAACCCCCTTGATAATATGCCCCATGGTTTCCACCATTTTCTAATAGCACTGGTATATATTTGCCTAAATACCTACCTGACAACTCATCATCAAAAGTCTCAGACCTTGCTGTTTGGCCAGCGGGACAACCAGGCTGCATAAAGATTGCAACTGTAAATTAGCAAAGATTTTTCTCTATGTTTATATAAGTAATCTGCTCCTCCAAGCAATATTTAGTTCAGTTTTGAAACAGGTATTGGCAAAGCCAATAGGTTTCAACTCTCTCTCATTCTTGGCTTCATTTATACATGTAATGGACACTGATAACACTAGTAAAGCTGTGCTGCATAAGTGAACGGAGGTATTGACTGGCAGCGGTGCCATTTTTCAAATATCGTACTATGAATCATTTTGGCATGAGCTTGGTTTAGACTAGGATTGCATTTGTAAAACACCATTCAGTAACTTTGTTTAAACACATTTGTTCCAGACTTGATATTTTGCTGTGTATAAGTCTCCCTAATAATATAACCCTAATATTGCACACTTCACCAGTTCTTTAAGATGTTGGAATGATATCTTGTCAAAATTCCTTGCAACCAAACTTAAGGAACATTATGTGATGTAAAGTAATCCTTTCCCAGAATTTATTTTTCTTAGGTTAATAATTTAACGAGACTACAGTTAACTCATAAAAATCATATAATTTGGTATTAATGACACTGGGTTTTACATATGTAGATCACCGAGGTTACACTCATTCTCCCTTACGCTCATTGAGTGCTACATGCTTGGACTTCAATCAACACCTGGAGGAGTGTGGAATTTATAAATGCTGCTTTATTTGGGATATTGGTGGTTCACCTATGACCCTGTGATCTTTGTGTCTATCTGCCACCATATAGGCATAGCACCCCATTAATGTGAGTGATTTAATCAATTTAATTCAGGTCTAAATTTATGAACCTGGGAGCCTTCTTCTGATCTAAAATGAGAGGGATCCAGAGTTGGTTTCAGAGCAGAGTTTCGTAGCAATTTGTTTTTTTATGTGCGATTTGTCTGGCCTTTCACCTTTTATAACACTGTGCTGTGTGACATTGCCATTCAGTGGCAGAGAGTGTGTTCTTTCCATGAACATACATTTTTTAATTTGTTGCACACAACTGTATTATTAAGTTTCTAGGAGGACCATGGTAAATTGGAACATAAACTACACCAGTGGCATGGAAGTTAAATGTTGAAAGTGGTCTGCAATGTAAATTTACACCACTCAGATGCATGAAAATGGTATATGGGTACAGACGGAACCCTTGAAGTCTACCTGGCTGGTGTTAAAATCACCATCTAGACAGCTGATTCTAACGTATATAAATGCTGCTATTTTGTAACTACATTTTCCATGAGCAGGCCTAATTTTGGATAAAAAAGTCTTTCATAATGCTAGAGAAATAATTACAAAATGTTCCCCATTTGTTATTAAAAACCGGAAGCGGACGGTGTCAGTTACGAGTGGCAAGGCGGCGAGGAGGGGCAAAAGGGTCACATAGGGAAAGGAGCAAAATAAAAAAATGATCATTTAAAAAAAAAAAAAAACCTTACCTTCAGCTGGCCGCATCCTTCGTCGTGCTGCTCTGCTCCTCTTTTTCAGGCTCACTCTCACAGCCTGACCTGCAGCCAATCTTGAAGTTGCTCTCGCATGAGATTAGCATTCCAGGACAGACTGGGTGTCTGTGCTTGCTTTCTCCAACCCCAGCAATGCAGCTGGGGTTGAAGAGAGATTCACTGAGCATGAGGGTTTAGCCAGCCTGAGATAGCCGGCCAAACCGTCATGCGCAGTAAAGGGAGTGCACTACCACTTCCTCTGTGCTGTCATCCCCGTGCCCCCCTCCCTCCCCTCTCTATGACTCGCCAGGAAAGGAGAAATAAATTGAGTGTTATTTTTTTTCTCATTTCTTTATGTTTTTGAGAGGGCAATGCTCCTCCGCCATAGCAGAAGAGCCGCTGCTGTTGAAAAAATAATTTAATAGGGAAAGTAGACTTGATGACGGTAGTGCCAAAATAACTGTTAAAAACGATTATTTGCACTGTCTAAGAGAAAAATTGATGGAAATAAGTTTGCCTTTCGCCCCACTGGGGTGACTAAAATACTCATCCCTTAATAGGTGTTAATGACAAGCCCCTAGGATACGAAGACATGTGTATTTGTAAGGCACATCTTCATCCAAGGGTATCTTGGCGTTGAAAAATAGATGTTTATTGTCTCCCAATTAAATGGCACTCATTTTATCGACCTCAGAAAGATGAGTGGACACACTGGGATTTCAACCTGGAACCATGAGGTTTAACACAGGCCCCTACAGTGGACGCATTAGTCCTCTAAGCCACTAGACCAGGCCGGATGGATAGCAGGCAGTCTAAAGTGGTTTCAGCAGTCACCGGTTAGCAGTTATGATTCCTGTGGTGAGGGACAGGAACAAACAGAAACACAAAGGAGTGCCACAATAGTACTTCCTATGTAGTGGGGATCACAAATATAGGTCTCAATAACTGACATCTCTAATCTGAAAGCCAACACAGACCTTCATTCGCACACCCAAAGGCCAGGGCCATCTTGGATGAGGGGCTCAAGGAATATGTGCAGTACTTTAGGTAAGAATGTTCTATAAATGGAGGTGAGAAAGTTGCCAGGATTCAGGATGGGAAATTCTCCTAACACTGGCAGGTGCACAGGACAAAGCAGCCACCTCAGCTTCACCTCTCCAGAGCACTTGTGGTCTTATTACGTTTTGCTGTAAAACTTTCAAAACCCATATTTCCTAATTGTCGTGTCTGAGTTTAATAGATTTTGCATCTCTTTTCCTATGATTTTTTTTTTCTGATGTTTCTAAATTAGTGTGGGAATTTTATTGTGTTGTGTTCTTAACATTAACGTTATTTTGTACTACTTGAACGTAGCACATATTTCTCTGGGTAACTGCCTGCTGCTTGTGCCATATCTACCAGGGCTTGGGAGAGTTTCACTTAGAACTGCATGGTAACCTACACCAAATACATTTCTTAATCTGTTAAGAGTATCCCTTCTAAAATATTATTTGACTTTCTGAAGTTTCACAACTCAAAACTCCACCCATGGTCCTCCTGAAATGAAGGGACCTTGGGGTGTTCTGTTCCTCTCTTTAGTTTTCAGCTGCATCGCAATCTGTCTCTCCAACTATGTCATACTGGACTCAATCACCTCCAGCCTCAAAATTCCATAATGGCATAACAGACCCTGCAGCTTTTGGTTGGCCCTCCAATGTTCCCTCAGAGATAGAACATACTCCATTCTCACAGAAAAACCTCATTCATAATGTGAGCACCAGAACATACTATGAATAAGCCTCTTCTGAAAACATACTCAGTCTAAAGCAAAATTGAGGTGCATTCTAGCTGCAGGCCAATTCCACTTTTGCCAAGCAGTTCCCAGACACAAACAACCTGTCTGCATGTTTTAGGCGCTCTAGAAGTTAGTGTTTTCCATGGGTGAGGAGTGAAGAAGCTCTACAGCAGGTTTCCTTACAGGCTTACACTCTCATATTGAATACAGATGTCAGGCCTTCTCCAGAGCAGTGTTGATCTTCAGGAGGTTTGCTTACAATCATGCTCTGTCTGCAGAATGGTTCCATTTACAGTAATTGTCTTTCTTGCAAACGTATTTTGTGGCTTCCTTTTTGTTGTAGGAATTTCCATGTATGGAATGAAGGTTGGCTCATCCGAGATGACCTGGGACCAAAATACAATGGATGGCAGATTTTTGACGCAACTCCACAAGAGGAAAGTGGAGGTACTTATATGTTAAATGCTAAAGTGCTGACCTTAATGTGCCGGCTAAGGACTTTATTTGCTCAAATTAGACCCCGTGGGTTATCCCTGACACCATAGTCAGATACAACAGCAATCCTGGAGTTGGATGAAAAGCCCAAAAATTGAGCCAATGGCCTCATAATGTACATCCTCAGAGTGGTGTAGGATACGCTACAGGAGCAAACAATATACTTGAGTTAGGAGATATGGCTTTAAAAAACCTTTTTGGCATCAATATACAGTCATAAACTTCCAGAACATTTCCCTTTTTTTAATAGACATTGATTGTAGCTGTAAGGCCACAAGTAAGATTTTCTCCATTTTTCAGCCCTGTGTGGCTGCCTGTATTTAAATGTTAGGGATTTAAGTTGTACTAGAGAAGGCAGAAACTACTCCCTCGAATATAGGTTGCTGCCATGATGGGCATCAATGAAGTATAACAAGGAGAACATAAACATCCCTTTCTCTTCAGCAGTATGGATTAAAACATCCCACCAAAAAGTGCATTATATGTACATACACCTGTGCAAAAATGTAGTAAATATATCAATATCTTAAAGTATTGAAATGTATTGGGAGTCATTGACTTCAAGTCTCATATTTCTATAGATTTTCTTTTTTCTTATTCTGAAATTAAAAATGTCAGAGGGGGCTCTGTGGAAGGTTTGCTCACCACTGTGACATATTGGTAAATAAAACATCAAAAATAGAAACATTACACCATTATATAGCTATTGTGGACACCTAATTAATGGTGGTGTGAAAGTTCTTGAAGTGTCCATCACATTGCTTTGCAGTTCGCTTGCTACTCTGAGGGTATTCCAGTTACACAGTATATATACAATAACGAATAGGACGAAGAGGGACATTAGGGGCAGACAAGAGTTTTGTGTTCAAGGTAAGGGTGTCAAGACTCTTTTTCTACATTAGGTATATTTCGCCTGGGACCCACCTCACGCGAAGCGATCAAAGAAGGAGATGTTGACCTGCTCTACGATACCCCCTTTGTGTTTGGTGAGGTGAATGCTGACAAGGTTCAGATGGTTGAGGATGAAGATGGCAATCGTGAAAAGATCTATTCTGATAGCAAGGCAATTGGCCAGAGAACCAGCACCAAGGCCGTGGGCAGTGATGCACGTGTGGACGTCACCAACACCTATAAATATACAGAAGGTAAGCACGTGATTTGACTACCAATTTCAAAATGGTGGTCAAACAAATCTGTCACTACACTGTCTTCTTTCCAGCAAAACTGTATAATAAGTCACTATGCCTTCCAGTCAACCTGTCACAACACCCTGTAGACCTGCACTTAGGACAGGTTCACAATATTGACTTCCAGGATATCGTCAAGGTAAGTAGATGTGGAGTTAAGAATAATACATCTACACTTTCCTATGGATGCTTACCCTGAACGTATGTTGGTTGTCTATGTTGACATTGACGTAACATTAACCCCAACACACAACCCTTTGCACATTCCAACAAACCTGCCAACAAACCTTTTGCTTTTTAGTGTACCTGGCATGTGAAACACTCTACATCTCGCCCCACTGGAGCATGAACACTCCACCTTCTAATTAAACATTCTACCTCTCAGTATGTTTACCACTTTTTGCATCCCATGTTCCCTTTGCCCACTGTTCTTGCAAAAAAAAGCTTACTACATTACTCATCGTACACCTAGCCAAGCAGGTCACTGTGCCAGTGCCAATTTAATACACCTACAAGCATCCCTAGACATTATATATGATATAACTTTACAAATATAACCCATCACGCTCAGGTTATTCTAGTTAGCATCCATAAGCAGGTTATGGGGTGTTATGAGCTGTCCTTCCTAAATCACGCTCTTTACATTGGAAAGGTATGGAGAAGAAGTTGTCGACATTAACCACAGGGCAAACACTGACACAGGAGAATGCCCTGTCGTTATTGCAGTTTTCTATTTTTTGGGGGGTGCCGTATGCCCTCGCTTCCCTTCCCACCTTTCCGACGGTCATTTGGCAAACTACAGCTTCAGTGCTGTTTAATTAGGCGCAGCAGTGTAGGCGGTGAAATGCCTCTCGGCTACAATGGCGCGGCGCAAAGTCCGCTTATTGTGGAGATGAAGTATCAGAGCTTACTTTGAACTTCACTTACGCATTCACTGGGAGTGAGAGGACGTAGTCAAAGGGGCCATTCTGTGAAGAGTGTCACAATAGATCCGAAAACCACAGCTGTCACCATCACACCAGCAACATTCTAGAATGTCTATTGTAGGGGATTTTTAGTGATTCTGTACTTGACAAAGAGAATTTTCTTTTCTACTCTATGCTCAGAGTCTCCTTTAAAACCAAGCATTTTTCTGGGCATTCTATCTTCACTATGTCACATAAGGAAAGTGCATGCTGTGAATGTGTACTACTGTGCTCAGGCAGGGCACATACATTGAGCAGTGATTTGCAGAAAGGATTGGTGAATTTATCAAACTCCAGCATACTACGAATGCAGAGCTCTTTAGAACAATCTAATATTAACTCCAAATATTCTCAAGATAAGTGTCAAGTTGGTTGAGATGTGCAGGGAGCATTTAAAAAGCTACAATCTATTCACTATAATGCAGGTTGTGGGCTATGACCTTGAAAAATGCTCATCGCTTCCCCCAATACCCAATGATTTGCCCAGATGTTGTATCAAAAAAGGCACACCACAATTCAATGGGCATGGTGGTGTGAGGGCCTAAAAGGCTCACGCCCGTTCAATTGTCCACTGCCTTCCAGGAGCACAAGTTATCCTTTAGGAAGCAGAATGCCACAACCATTTAAAGAATACATAGGCTGTGATTTCTGTAAAGAGCTTATGTGGAGCAGTGTGATTAGTCCCATTGTAGGATAGGGTGCTGACGACTCAGCATGGCCTAGACAAGACTGAGTGTAGGTTTCCAAAACGTCAGTTTTAGAGCAGTGGGTGTTTTCCTGGGGAAACATATGTATACGTTACTCAGACCCCTTGATTGACACAAGAAGCCCCCACGGGACTTGCCACTCATCCTGCAGCCTCCACCTCTACTTCGGTGGATCATCTATATCAACTCCAACAGTTTTTTCACACCAATAGTCGCAACCCAAGAGTCCTGGGACCACTATCTTACACCATAAACTGCATTGACAACCCTTCTGCACACATTTCTTTTGAACTACATAATCATGTGATGTTTTTGTCCACAACCAAACGTTTTACTTGCAGTGAAAATGTTTAACTATGTGATGGGATTGTATGTATTTAAGTATTTGGTATTTGTATAGTGCAGAACTAGCTGAAAGGCAGTGGACGCTTCACAGGAATAATGGCAAACAGAGTCAGTCAGTGAATGTAGGGAAGCTGGGTTCTGAGAGTGGGGGTGGACTGTTACTTTGTTGCGATGTAGTATTCTTTAAAGGTGTGCATCTTTATTGTGCATATGAAATCTACGTTACATGTATTGATTTTAACATTTGGTGCAATACATGCCTGTTGGCTGCTTAATGGACCAGCTATATCTAAACACTAGAATAATAGGAATCAGACACAGACATCTCATTGACACATGATCAATGTTAGTCCATGATATGTTATTTTGCAATTCACACCAGTTTCTCCCATTGAATTTATAATTATGAGACCTACTAGATTAAGTGGACACAACGTTGGCAACTTCCACTGACTATAGACGCCAAAGATTAGGTAGTCATAGGAGGCCCTTCCTACGACTCCCGGGAAATTCAAGATAAAGGGTTTTAGTCTATGGTAATGGGTGCACATGGTTGTACGTGGGGCTCATCTGCACTTATTATTGGGATGGGGACTTGTTTATCATCATCACACTTTGACCCAGAGCAAATTATTTGACAGTGTTCTATTCAATTAGACATGGTGATGTTCAGATGTACTCTTTGCCAGCAAAAGCTGCTTGTTGGGAATGCTAAGCTCTATTGAGACTTCAATACCTTAGTTGCTTAGTGTGCTTTGGCTTACATTGAGCTACAATGCTTCATTTTTCAGGAAGTGCAAAGGAAAGAGAGATTTTCCAAAAGGCCCGAAACAAGTTGTTTGGTGGCGCAAGCAGAATGGCAGCCTTCAGTCTTGCAAGAGAGGAGGCGGCACCTGCACAAAAGCCTCAATTCTCTGGAAAGTTTTTGGTGGAGGGCACCCCTGAAGTTGGCAAAGAGATCAGCTTAACATTGTCACTCAAAAACGACAGCTCGGACAGCCTGAAAATTGACGTGAAGACCAGTGCCACCGCCATCACCTATACCCGCAAACCAGTGAAGGAGGTCATGTCGGATACCCAGGCTGTCACCCTGGGTCCAAATGAAGGTACAATCACTACAGTCTCCCAATATCTGAGCACTAGACCTGTTGGTCGTTTTCAGTTCCACAGATAACAGGAATACAACAGGCAAAAAATATAAAATTCAAATAAATTATCAAACTTTGAGTAAAAATGGAAAGCAGTGATCAATGTTACATTCCTCAGCATATTAGGACAGAAACCTCAAAGATATGATCGGATCCCAGACATTTCCAGGACATAGTGAGGGTGTTATTACAACTGTTTTGAAAGACTGAGGGACTCATTTATAGTGTGGAGGGGAACAGAAAAATCCTCTAATTCCTGGAGAAAGCTCAATGACCTTCAATACAAGTTAAGGGCTAAATTGTGATCCCTGTTTGAAGGCGTGCTTGCAAAGTTACCAGTATCATGTGTTGTGTGTTAAATATTTCAACCTCACAGTTTTTCTGATAAAATCCTGCAGGCCAAACCTGCCAAAAAGTATCAGGGGAAAAAAGGGCCAGAAATAAGGCAAAGCACGTGAAATTTGGTATTTTAAAAAGCGATCCACATGACTCAGAATAGTAGGACATTTTCGGTTCCCTCCAAACTTTAAATGAGGTTGAGTTACTCTCTAACACCAACTTTGTTTGCAATCAGTTCAACCATATGTATGATATCTCTGAATGCAGCATTGCTAACTCTTACCAAATATGTTTTTTCCATCTTGGATGTTTAGGTAAAATGGGCTGCCTCGAGGCTCCAGTAGGCTCCAGGGGCATGTACCTGCTTTCCACCCAGCTGTCTAAGACAACCAACTGGAGAGGTTTACACTGCGCATATCAGGCTGGCTGTTGCAATACAGCCGGCCAAAGAGATAAGTGCAGTGTAAACTAGTGAAGTGAACACTCCCCTGCTGCCAGTCAGCAGCAGCCCTACCCACAACACTGCTCAAGTTGGGAGCACAGAAAAATAAAATGGTAATTCATTTTATTACCATTTTTTTTTCACTTTTGCTGCCCTAATGGGGGTACTGCGGCTGGCTAGAGGAGACATGGACCCTATTTCTTTCTATTTCCAGGGACGTTTGGTTGCTTAGGTTGATTGTTTCTATATCTATCCCAAGTTATCACTCATTACATGAAATGTTGATCTATTAAATTTCCTGTGCTCGCTGCTCTGAGTGTGGAGCTATTTTCCAGCATTAAATGAAGTATTGGACACAATTATGGAAATGGCCAAGATTGTTATGGTGCTGACTACTGTGCACAAATCAGTAAGTATTAAGATGTCAGTGCCACAACTATGTAGCATTTTCAAGACAATGCAGTAACCATTATGTCATTGGAGAAGACCAGGGCTCTTTACCTTTTGTTTCACAACAGCTTATTTAAAAATGATATGATTACGGAAAAATGTTTTGATAGTTGAACTCACTAAATTGGTAGTAAAGGGCCGGATGAAGTAAGCATTTTAACTGTCACAAACATTCAATTTGGAGTTTGCAATTGTTACAATGTTTTTTCTATTTATTAATCCCGTTCTAAGACTCAGAAAATATTTTTCACTCCTAGTATGGGACTCCAAATGGAAAGTGATTTGGTATCTGGAAGGAGCTTCATGCAGGCGTCCTTTCCAAATACCTAATTGTATTATATGTATCAGTATTTTGTGACCTAAATCTGGCTGCAAAATATTGAAAAGGTACAGACAATGTAAATGAGGTGGTAATGCATTTGCAAAAGGGAAGGGTTCCCTTGAGACCCATTCCCTTTTCTGAATCTGGAAAAATGCTGAAGAGTAGGCAGTGATCCAAGGTATCCTTTGGGGGAATAGGCTGCAGTTAAAAAAAAATAGCTTTCTTTAAAAGTATTTATAAGCATGATAGTCTGCCGGTGACCTGAGCGCCTCACCATACCTGTGATGGCCTCCAAATGTAGTGAATTGCAAATGTCCTTAATATTCATAAGGTAGGTTAAATTGTGTCCCATTACAACTCAGAAGTTTAAGTTCTGACTTATTACTACAAAGCTGTTTTTTAAGAATCTTTACTGGTTGCAAAATTATTGGTTGTAAATTGCAATAAGTATTTTGCGACCAGTAATACCTCATCTGGGCCAAGGTCACCCAAAACAACAAACCTGTGGGAGGGGCATAAAATAATAGAAATAAAAAAAACGAATGTGATCTTGCAATG
This sequence comes from Lissotriton helveticus, assembly GCF_964261635.1. Taxonomy (NCBI): domain Eukaryota; kingdom Metazoa; phylum Chordata; class Amphibia; order Caudata; family Salamandridae; genus Lissotriton; species Lissotriton helveticus. The sequence continues at coordinate 281,965,626 of NC_136068.1, read as the reverse complement.
AGCAGAGAATATGCATGTGATGTAGCTTGGTATGTAACATTCACTCGTCTCTTTAAATGTGACTCTACTGGAAGGCATCATCACATTCTGACAGAATTTGTTCAACTTTTCAGAGAAACAAATTTCACTGGTTATAACATATGCCCAGTACGATGGGCGCCTGACCGAGCACAACCTGATCCAAGTAAATGCTGTGTGTAATGACGACAAAGGTGGAAAACTGTTGGTGGAAACAGACATTACCCTGAAGAACCCGCCAGTTATTGTGAAGGTAACAAGAGGAAGATGGGCTATTGGCCGCTACCTATGCATCACACCGTTTTCATGTGTAAGACTCTGCAGTGCCCTAACAATGCTTATCCATTGTGTGTCAACAGTGGTACAGAGTTCACTTGTAGTTACTGCAGAAATCAGACATCCAGATAAAACAATGATGTTGATTATTAGGGTGAGGGACCCCCTCCAGTATCTCATCTACTTATCACCCGAAATGCTATCTTCCACAATCCTCCAGAATCTGGGAAAAGTATGGTACACTCCCTGCTGATTTGCATGAAACAGGCTGATTAAGGGTACATTTCTACGGGTTAGTATGGAACAGACTTGTCAGGAGTACAAAAAAGATGAGACCACTCACCAGAGCCACTCTACTGTGTCCTCACATAGCATCACTAAACGACATTGGAGATCAGTCCAGTGGTGAGAGACTCCACGTTTAAAAACTGTCTTCATGCAATTGCATTTGATCCTTTGGGAAAACCTCCCACAAAACAAGGAGTAGCATAATGACAGCATATCATGTAAGTCCTGATCACTATAGAGCAGTAGTTCTTAACCTTTTGACTTTTGTGGAACCCCAACTTCATCATTACTGTAACCCGTGGCCCACCACTGAATGCTTATTGAGATCCAGGGATCCCCATTGAGTCATTACAGGAAGCCAGGCACTACAGCCTAAGCATTTGAGATGATTCGAACCACAAAGAAATACACACAATTAATGAAAAATGTATTCATCAAGCAAATACATAAATGATGAAATATTTTATGTAATTCACAAACAAATATATAAAAAAAACACAATTTAAATTTTCAACTTAAGGTTGCAGCTTTTCTAAATTTAATTTAGGGCACTCATTGTCCATACTACAATCTGTTTGATGAACCCACACTGCTCCCACAAATCAGTCTGAGGATATTAACATAATTTTAAGCCTCCAATATAAAATTCATTCATGTTCACAAAACATTTTATAATGTTCATGTTTACATTTTGCTTCTTTATTTTTATACACTTGATTCATCTATTAATATTATTTAATTTTCTAACCAGTTACAGACCCCATGAGTAGGCTTCGCGGCCCCCCCCATGTGTCCCTGGACCACTGGTTAAGACCTGCTGCTATAGAGTATACCAGGTCCTGCTGCTTAAACTAAATTGCAACATGCAGAAGTACAGATGCTCCATTCTAAGGCTCGTAATTTGAGTTTTGGAGTAAAATCCAATCCCTATGCAAATAGGAGTTTGTGCAGAAATTGGCGTACCTGGTTGTGCTGAATATCACACCCTTGCTGTTTTATGCATGACAGATATTGCCAGCAAAAACTTGCTCACAGTTTTTGGGAAATAATATCCGATTAAAAGACAAAAGTTTCGAAATTCATAGCAGTATATAACACGTTTGCATGTTATGCCTCATTTTTATCAGGAACATAATAAGTGTTATTTCCACACCTCTTAAAAATTCTGAAGTATTGGTAATGCCCAGGGGAGGTAAGGCCCTTTATTTTCCGCACAACTGAGAATCAGGTCTTTGTATTAGCCTACAAAAGGGCCCATCACTCCCTTGGGCATTTACCCATATGTTTAGGGAGAACATGACTACATGATGTATACATTGTGTCTTGTGAACCTCGGTAGTGAGTAGCATATATTCCACTAAGTGACCTGGCACTCTTGGGGTGTGAAATCTTATCTATTTTATAAAATTGTTTCTTAAGTGCTGTTCTTCCTCAGAACCACTTTTGCATTTCTGTGAACGTATAGTCCAGTGTTTTGATGTCATAGTGTACATTCTAGAGTTGCAATTAAAAATAGTACTTGGCGCACAGCCCTTAAAAAATCTTTTGGCGAAGCAATTGTAAACAGTTATTTTGAGTTCCCTCACCAAACAAATTTCGGATAAAAAAGGCCAATGGTGTCTTTTCAGTGTACATTTTCACACGAAAGACTAACCATTATTCTGCAGTGAACAGTAGCAGCTCCTTGAGGGAGTGATGTCGGGCAGTGACGCAGGGCGGGGGAGGGGCAGGGTGGGGGGTATTAAAGTCAATAAATAAAATTTTTTTGTTAATAATCCAGACTTTACTACCCCCCACCCTGCCCCTCGCCGGCTGGGCGTCACCTCCGGGCAGCACTCCCTCCAGGAGCCGCTACTGGCAGTGAAACATACCCCAAAGTCTTGGAATTGCACATACAGAACTTAATAGACCTGTTCTCAACTTCAGGAAGTTCCCGTAATGTCATTAAGTGAAGAGATTGATCTAATGTATCATCAGACTCGCATTAATTTGAAATTGTCCTCAAATGAACAATGATTTGCTTTCTGCAATTAACATGAAACAAGGAAGACAATACACATAATGGGGCTCATTTTCAATGATTTGGCCTAGGGCAGCGCCTCATGTCTATTGGCTGCTCTGCCCTATGCCAAATCTAAAGGGCAGGGATGCACAGTATTTACAAGATACGGTGTATTCCTGTCCTTCCTGCCAGTGCACAATATTGCGCCTACTGCCAATGCAGGCACCCTTGCACCATGATTCAAGGGAGGCTGTGTTGTTGGCAGAATTGCTTTTGTGCACAATCAATCAATAAATCAATCAAAGCATTTGTATAGCGCACTACTCACCCGGAGGGTCTCAAGGCGCTAGGGGAGGGGGGGTCCGCTACTGCTCGAACAGCCAGGTCTTGAGCTGCTTCCTGAAGGCGAGGTGGTCCTGGGTCAGGCGGAGGTGGGTCGGGAGGGAGTTCCAAGTCTTGGCGGCGAGGTAGGAGAAGGACCTTCCCCCTGTGGTGGCTCTTCGGATGCGGGGGGCGGCGGCGAGGGCGTGGCCGGTCGATCGAAGCTGGCGTTTGGGAGCGTAGAAGTTGAGGCGGTTGTTGAGGTATCCTGGGCCTTGGGACACCTTCCTGAACAAAAACAAGACATGGAGGTGTTTTCCTTTTTCTAAGTGTGCTGCAGAATGCAGCATACAAAGAAAGAGGAGAAAATGAGGAGAAATAAACATAATTCTTCTCGTTACAACTGCCCTGGGGAGGTTTACAGTGTTGAGGCCAAGGTTTACAGATCCTAGTAAATCTGAGAAGGCGTCAAAACCCATCAGTGTTATGTGGAAACACCCACCGCGAAATCCATGAAACACCTCCCTGACAGTGTCAGGCAACACAGTGACTTGTACTGCTTTACCTTACACCATATCCAGGAGGCCATGAAAAGTCACACAAAGTGGCTATGTGTGGCCTCGTAGGTACGAGTCTGCACTCAATTCAGGGCACCAGCACATCGATGAAAAACGACACCTGGGATGCATAACCAGAACATCATTGCATTGCATTTGCACTTTAATCCAGGGTTCTCGTAATGTATAAAGGAAGATCACTAATTATTCTGAGCAAAAGAATTGAAGGACAAACAATAGAAATTATTGTTATAAGAGCGTTTTAATTAAAAAGAACAAAGACAGCGCACTTTAAACCCCAGAACAATGTGAAGGTAGACATTCAAATTAAAAAGTACCTCAGCACAATAGCACTTTAAACATTGGCTCTTGCCCTTTAAGTTTGAGTTTACTGAAAAGCACTCTGTTTGCTGGAGAGTCACAAAAAGGGGCTGTACCAGCAGGGCAAAGGGCTTGTAAAGTTCCCCGATGTTTTTAGACATTCCTCACCATACAGATTAAATAGCCAGGCCGACAGTTTTTCAAAGCAACATGAAACAACATGAATTGGTGTGAATTGCGACCAAGTTGGCAATAAATGTTGGTGAAATCAGCATGCAAATCTCTAAAAAGCAAAATTAAATGATCATATGAAGTTACAGAACATGTTTGGCTGTCCAGTAAACTATTGAAGGTGAGAAGGTGAGGGCTAGTTGCAGACAGTTGCAAGAAAGAAAAAATTTGAGAGAGAGAGAGAGAAAGAGAGGAGGTGGAAAAGGTTAATATAATTATAGGGTTGTCACTTCAGTTTAGGAGAGACTTAGTTAGTAGGTAAGGCCATTATTTCATGTTAGACCAATAAATTACAACCACCAAGAGGGACTCAATTCTCCCTTCATTTCTGAATAACTGCCAGACTAGCACACATGCATACACCCCAACAGTCCATGTACTGATGCATTCTCACAGCATCCACACTTAACATTCCACATCACGACCTCCTAACCCATTCATACAAAAAGACACACCAAGACATGAAAATAACTTTAGAAGAGCATCCGACTATGTGGGGTTGAGAGGGTGAACAGATGTAATGAGAGTGGTGTATAGATTGAACAGAAGAGATACGATGAATGGACTCAAGATGTAGGTTGAAGGCACCTAGTACAAATATGTGAGGTCCTCACATCTCTTTCTGAAGTTTCAGTTCTTTATGACAGTTGTCCTTCCCATGTTTCATTCCTCCCTTCACTCTCTTCGCCTCCTTCTCCAGTGCCCACAGGTCTCTTGTCTCCCCAACGCAACTTGACTTAGACATTCCAAATAGCATGCTTAATATATATCATAAAACCTTGTTTTTCCAGGTTTCTGGGCAGGCTAAGGTGAACCAGCCTCTACAAGTGGAGGTCATATTTACCAATCCTCTTGATAAGGATGTGAGCAAATGCGAGCTGGTGGTGGAAGGCAACGGTTTACTAGAGAAGCAGCTGAAAATAAGGTAACAAAGGTTATTGGTTGCCGTTGTGGTTTGCAAGGTCAATCCTTGAGTCTGAAATGCTGAAGCTTTTGCCGACGTGGTGGGGAGACGGGGCAGATGGTAAATGAAAGAATACATTTATAAAATGCCACTGCTCAGGATTATTGGTTTGGGCAAAGAACACATCAGAATCCAACACACTTTTAAATAATGTAGTCAATTGTTTAACAATTGTGCTTAATCTGCAGTCCGAATCACTTGTTTCGCTTTTTAATCAGGGCAGGACTGGGAACTTAAAACAGTCCTAGCAAAAATTCTAACTTCAGCCCCCATGTGCAGACGTGCTAATGTGTGCTAGAACCAGAGCAACCTTTTAGAGTTGCTGCCGGAATCGTGTAACGTGCACCACCACTTCTGGAGGCCGAAACCGGCCTCCAAGTGTCAAAACCGGCCTCCTGGGGCTCCAGCCTCCCGGGACATTGTCCGCTTGCCCGGCTGGCCAATCCGGTCTTATTTTTAATTTGCCAACCAAAACTTTCACTTGCCAAATCTCACACCACTAACCACAGCAGATTGTGTCTTCTTTCTAATGGAGCTGCTTAGTGGATCGTTCTTCTGCCAAAGTCCTTTGTAATCTGTAGGACAGCAATGCTGCCAGAGGCTGGGTCCGTAATATTTTAATTCTGTGGGGACTTGCACTCATCTAATTCATTAGCCTTTAAGAACCCCGCCATGTGCCTTGCTGTTTGTCAGTGTAGGTGTTCTGACACTGATGTTAGAGGCCTTTGCTGGCAGAATGCCACCAGCACGCCATGTGGTCTCTGGCGCGGAACCTGCCCCACTTCACCAACTTTATGTGTGAACAGTGCCTATTTCTGAGATATCAACCATCACACGCTTTGCGCGTGTCTGAGAATAACTCCCAGGGTTTCCTGTCCTGCCTGTAAAGTGGTCTACCACACTCCAAGCTGCACTCCAGTACATTCACCCTGTAGAATTCTGAAGCACACTGCTACCTTGACTGTGCTTCAATTTCTTCTCTTAAAAATGGACCTTGAACTGTATACCTAATGATACAGTTGAAAGACACTGGAGGGGGAAATAGGTCAAAGCAGCTGTGAGAAGTGCATGGTGAAGCATTGGCGGTGAGTGGTATCCTCCATGAAAACATATGAACTGGCAGCATGTTTCTTTAACCCCTTTGCTGCGGGGGCTATTCCACCGCAGCGCTAAGGGGGCGGGGCGGCTGCGCGGCGGCTGCATGCTGGTGACGGAACCGCTCCGTCACCAGCCGCGGTTGAGCTGTGCTCGTGACGGAGCGGTTCCCTCACGGCCCGCCCGCTCAATAGAACGCGCCGCGCAGGCGCGCAGAGCGGGCTGTGACGGAACCGCTCCATCATCAGCACAACGCGACCGCAGCTGATGACGGAGTGGTTCCGTCACTAGCAGGGGAGGGGTTAAATTACGGTAGCAGGAAAAGAACAACATTTTGGGATCAGATTTACGAAAAGAAAATAGGGCAGCTAAGTGCAGCAACCAATGCACTGCATTGCGCTAGGCACGAGAGAGCAGTGCAGAGCCATGTTTGCTTTAAGTGGCCTGCTGCTTCTCTCTTTCTCTGTGCTGGTGCTGTTTAAGGCTGCCGCAGACCACACACTTTTTAAACAAAATGCAAAGGTGTGTGCCTTCTACCTGGATGGGCATCCTTATAGTACAAAATCCTATGCCTAGACTTTCTACATATTGGGGCCATATTTATGTACAGGTTGCATCTTTTTGCATCATGCAATGGGTGTGCATGTGCAACGCAACCCTAAAATGCAATTTATCAAGCCAGGTAGGGCCACGCAACTCAGTTGCTTGATAAATCCAGACTAGCGCAAATGGCTATGTAGTGTTACTCTGCCCCAGGGAGGCGCTCAATGGGTGGTACGTTGATGTTCCCACGCAACACCCATTGGTTTTGATGCCAGATTTAACATTACTGGTAGATCTGGGAATGTGCCAAAATGCTATGCCTTCCCAGGGCAGGCATAACGAAGAGAAAAATCTTTATTTCTCCTCGTGTTTCCTCTTTCTATGTGTGTTGCAGAATGCAACTCAAAATGAAAGAGGACAATATCTCAGGGGATTGCTTTTGCATGGGAAGGTGTCCCTTCCTGCACAAAAACAATACTGCATTCAATGCACACAGCCTCGCACCATGCACATCATGAGCCAGCACTGGCAAAAGGCGGGAATGTACTGTTTAGTGTTATACAGTGCATTCCTGCACTTTCCCTGTCATGCAGCACAGCAAGGTGACTGAAAAAAACATAGGTTTGACACCAGTTATAGTTAGCTGGAAATTTTACTGACATAAAACCATTGAAATTCCCACGTTATAGTTAGTTGGACTCACTATAACTTGCGCGTTTCGGTCTCTGCTGAGACCTTGCTCACGAGACTGACGTGAGCAAGGTCTCAGCATAGACCGAAACACGTAGAGTTGCTGCTGGCTGAGCTGTAATGAATTATGATTAAAGAAAAATGAACTACGAACTGGGTGTCAATCGCTTGGAAGGTTTTTCTGGAGTGTGCGAGCAAATCCCTGCGGGGAAAAGGAATACAGATTGGCAGAGCGCTCGCCAGCTGGAAGTGGGCCGCTGGAGAAAGGGATATATAAATATATATATATATATATCGAGGAAAATGATGAAGCCAAACAAGGGAACTAACACACCCAGCATGCACCTTTCTGACTTTTTTCAACTATCATGAGGAAGTGAATATAAATGAAACGCGTTGGATGTTGTGAGTCAGGTGTTGGTAATTAACTCCGCTTTTGCACACCCACACCAATAAAGAGCTGTGGGGAAAAGCTGGTTGGTTCTCGTTGGCCGCACATTGTGTGGACAATCCCCAAAGGAGCTGGAGATATTTATTTATTTATTTATTTTTGTATTTGTATAGCGCCTGATTCAATTCCCGAAGGGATATCTCTGCGCTAGTGCATCTACTGATAGGTTTTGCGGTATGTTAGTTATGGCTGTGGTAATGGGGGGGCTGTGCCTATGGCATGGTGTAAAGGTAAGTTTTTAGGTTTTTTCTAAAAGATTCAAGGCTGGTGATTTGTCTCAGCCCTGGTGGTAGGGAGTCCCAGAGGGCAGGGCCCTTATATGAGAGGGACCTTCCTCCTTGTCTGGCTTTTCTGAACTTTGGAACCCGGAGCAGATGATGACTGCTGGATCGTAGCGTGCGTCCGGGAATGTATGGAATTAATTTTTCCTCTAAATATCTGGGACCGTAGCCAAGCAGGCATTTATGTATGGTGACACATATCTTGAATTTTATACGCTGCTTTACTGGTAACCAATGAAGTTGGTGAAGAAGGGGGCGGGAGGGAGTTCGGGGGGGGGGCATTGAGGACCAGCCTTGCTGCAGTGTTTTGTACTATTTGCAATTTCTTCAGTTGTTCCTCGTTGGCTGATATATAGAGGCCATTGCAATAGTCCATCCTACTTATTATTAGGGTCTGAACAAGCGTTTTCCTGTGGTTGTCTGGTAAAAATGGGAAAACACGTCGGAGCAGCCCAACCACACGGAAACATGTCCCTGTGACTTGGGTGGTGTGTTCCTTAAGTAGGAGAGCCTGATCCTGACGGATGCCCATATTTTTTACTATTTGTTTCGGGATAGGGACAGGTCCCAACTCTAAGGGCCACCAGTCAGGGGACCACGTTGGAGTTGCACCTCCAAACAACATGACCTCAGTTTTGGATACATTGCACTGTAGGTAGTTTTGTGCCATCCAATGTGCCACTGCTCTCATTCCGTCTGCGAATGATTTTTGGACTGCAGGTGTGAGAGTGTGGAAAGGGAACAAAAGCTGTGTGTCATCAGCGTATGATACTGGGGTGAAGCCATATGATCTTACAATGTTTGCCAAGGGGGCCACATACACGTTAAAGAGCGTGGGGCTTAGGCATGAGCCCTGTGGCACTCCCTTGGTAAGCTCCCTAAAGATGGAAGAATGGGAGCCTAGCTTGACCCCTTGTGATCGTCCTGATAGACAGCTCTCCAGCCATGACATAGCCACCCCTCCTATGCCCATATCTCTCAGTCGGCCGAGCAAGAGCTCATGTGACACCGTGTCGAAGGCAGCGGATAGATCTAACAGCACCAGAATCATTGAGCCTCCTTCATCAAGTGACATCCTGATGTTGTCGGTCACTGAGAGGAGGGCTGATTCGGTGCTGTGATTCGGCCTGAACCCAGATTGTGAGTGGTCCAGGCCCTCCGCTGCCTCGATGTAGTTTGACAGGTGAGTGTTCACATGTTTCTCGGTTAATTTACTGAGGTATGGCAAAAGGGAGATGGGGCGGAGATTAGAGAAGTCTGACCATGGTGTTGCGGCATTCTTACGGATGGGATTGACCACTGCTTTTTTCCACTCTGTTGGTACCTGTCCTACTCTGAGGGAGTGGTTTATGACTGTTTGAATGTGGGTCCTAATAGGGCACTCAGGGGGGCCATCATTTTTGCAGGTATTAAATCATTGGGAGAGCCTGATTTTATATGGCTGGTGAGGGGGGGGGGGGAGGTCTGCAGCCGTTACTGGTGGAAAGGTCAGCAGGAAGGTATTCCTTTGAGTTGATGTAGGGGAGGGAATGATACTATTGGAGTTTTGGTTATTCAGAATTTTTTCATAGATTAAGTTTATTTTGTTTTCGAAGAACAGTGACATTTCGTTACAAAGGGATGGGGAGAAGTCATCAGGGCTAATACAGGCTGTGGGTTTGGTGAATGCTTCCAGAATTTTATATAGCTCTTTGGAAGAGTTGCCTGCGTCTGCGAGTTGTTGGGCAAGGCTATTCTTTCGGGCCTTTTTTATATTTTTATAATAGTTTGTCTGTCCTTCGTAATGTGCCTTCCTGTTCTCTTCTGTCCGTGTCTTTCTCCATTTTTTTCTGTCCTCCTACATCTCTGTTTCTCAGCTCTTAGTGCCTCGGTGTACCACTTTTCCTGTTTATTTATAGGAAATTGTTTGTGTAACTTCATGGGGGCAAGTTTGTCTATTGCCTCGATTAGGGATTTGTTGAATTTGGCTAATGCGTCCTCCATGCTATCCTCATCTGTGAGATTGGGTATTTCCCAAACCCTTTGCAGTCCTTCCACAGTTAGCTTATGCCACTTACGACGCCATGTTGGAGGGAGGGTTTTTTTGTGGGGACGTATTTTAACTGAGGGTAGACGAAATTCCACCAAGTAGTGGTCAGTCCAGTCAAGCTGGATAGCAGTTTCGCAATGAATTTTGGCACCGTTAGTAAATAGCAGATCAATGGAGTGTCCCCCTTCATGAGTGGGTCCACTATTCTGCAATTCAAGGCCCAAGGTCGATAAGTCTGCCAGCAGAGTTTTTGTTTCTGGAAGTTCAGGAATATCTGCATGAATATTGAAATCTCCTAATAGAAAGAAATCTTCCTTGGCTCTGAAGTGGGGGGCTAGCAGTTCCAGAAGGGTGTTAGTAAAGTCTGAGTGGGAGCCAGGTGGGCGATAGATCAGTGCTCCTTTCTTGGTCACTGTGGTGGAAAGATTTATTCTAAAAATTACAATTTCTATTAGAGGGCAGCATTTTTGCTCTAATATGGTGACCTTTAGGTGTTCTTTGTGGGCGATGGCCAGCCCGCCGCCTGTTTTAATTGGGCGGTCCATATTGAGAAACTTGTAGCCTAGAGGTATCCCTAGTGTGATGGCGGGGGTGGTGTGAGGTTTAAGCCATGTTTCTGTGAAGAAACATAGATCGGGTGACGATGTTTGAAGTAGATCCCATATTTGGAGTTGGTGTTTGGGCATCGAGCGAACATTTAATAAAACACACTTTAAGCCATTTTCCGGCCTATCCGTGCATGTGTCCTGTGTAATGGGGGTAGTGGGATAGGTTGCTTGAAAGTGACAATTGAGGCAGGAGAACGGGCCCTCTAACCATGGCCAGTTCTCGATCATACAACCTGACCGTGGACATGGTCTTAGTCTTAGCAAATCTTGCGTGGAATATCTGTGTAGGCTTTGTAGAAGACTTACTGGTTCCATGGCCCCTGGTCCCACCCTGTCGCGGACGGGCGCAGACGGGCAGCTCTTTGGCTGGTCTTCGGCGTGATTTCGGCTGCGCGCGATCGCTGCGCGCTCAGGAGGGGGCGAGGGTTAAATAGCCCCTGTGAATAGCAACTAGAGCGCTACCCGCTCCAGTGAATCCCGGAAGTGCCAGCAGTGTAAGGCTCTCACCTGTCCGCCCTCCGCACAACGGTAATAATTACCCTGTCGGAACGAGGCGGACAGGAACGAGAGTTGAGCCCCCACTCCTCGCTGTCTCCAGGCAAGAACCTGGCTAGCGGCTGTTTCCCTGCTAGTATGTCAGGTAAGGGAAAGGCAGCGCGGTAATACCTAGCGCATTCGTAATCAACACGTTAAAATATTACACATTAGTAGGTGCTTGTAAATAATCAACACGCACACAGATTATTATCCGTTTCAGTTTTAAAAAGTGCTCAGGCACAAAATGAAGTGAGGAATAAAATGTCCAACAGCTTTACCACATTAAAATGATGTTAGCGCTGTATCAGTGTTAGCAAGCGGATCAGGGACGCTGCCACCGTCTCCTACCGCATTCGAGCTGTGTCTGATGCTCAGCCTAAATAGCCCCTGGGAATAGCAACTAGAGCGCTACCCGCTCCAGTGAATCCCGGAAGTGCCAGCAGTGTAAGGCTCTCACCTGTCCGCCCTCCGCACAACGGTAATAATTACCCTGTCGGAACGAGGCGGACAGGAAGGAGAGTTGAGCCCCCACTCCTCGCTGTCTCCAGGCAAGAACCTGGCTAGCGGCTGTTTCCCTGCTAGTATGTCATATATATATATATATTCACTGAAAAAACCATAGGTTTGACACCAGTTATAGTTAGCTGGAAATTTTACTGACATAAAACCATTGAAATTCCCCCGTTATAGTTAGTTGGACTCACTATAACTTGCACGCCTGGAATGCACTGCTGATGACGTCACATATTACATCACTCATGACATGGTCAGTGACATCACTCATGACATCACTGATGACACCATCCAGTGACTGTGTGTCTTTCTGAAAAATAAATATGTTTTATATATGTATATGTAAAGGTCGATGGAAGAATAAATGTTTAAATAAGTGTTTTTTAAATGCTAATTCCTAACTATAACTGGTGTGAAACCTATGGTTTTTTCAGTGAATTTCATAGGTTTTTTAAATGCTAATTGCTAACTATATAAGGCCTGAAACCTATGTTTTTTTCAGTGAATTTCAAAGGTTTTTTTTAATGCTAATTCCTAACTATATAAGACCTGAAAGCCCACCAGGAATCTCCAGTATGCGCCAGGGGACTGCATTGCAGAGAGGTGTAATGAAGCCACGCCCCTTTTTACACCTCTCTGCAACGCAGCCCCGTGCATGTTTGAAGAGGGGGAACTAATTCCCCTTGCATACTGGGGGCCCCAGGGGGCCAACTAGCCCACCTGGAACCTCCAGTATGCGCCAGGGGGCTGCATTGCAGAGGTGTAATGAGGCTATGCCCCTTGTTACACCTCTCTGCAACGCAGCCCCCTGCCGCGTTTGCAGAGGGGGAACTAATTCCCCTTGCATACTGGGGGTCCCTGGGGGCCAACTAGCCCACCAGGAGCCTCCAGTATGCGCCAGGGGGCTGCATTGCAGAGAGGTGTAATGAGGCCACACCCTTTTTTACACCTCTCTGCAACGCAGCCCCCGTGCATGTTTGAAGAGGGGGAACTAATTCCCCTTGCATACTAGGGGTCCCTGGGGGCCAACTAGCCCACCTGGAACCTCCAGTATGCGCCAGGGGGCTGCATTGCACAGAGGTGTAATGAGGCTATGCCCCTTTTTACACCTCTCTGCAACGCAGGCCACTGGCGCGTTTGCAGAGGGGGGACTAATTCCCCTTGCATACTGGGGTTCCCTGGGTCATATCTGCCCAAACACCGATATTCCGGACGATTGAAAATGACTTTTCTTGAGAAACATTTGGATTTGGATTATCATGTCCTATACTTTGGAATTTTTGAAAGACTGACTTTGAGGATTCTATAAATTACTCAAGTCTGCCCGAATTGTGTGGGTAAAATTGATACCTAGTCCCTTTGAATAAGAATGTACTCACGTCTCATCTAACATTTGGAAGAAATATCTAGTTATATGACAACAGGATACCGACATAACTTGAAGGAAATAAGAACGCCCTGTAGAAGTTCTGTTGTACAGAACGAAACGTTTCGGCTGGCTGTGGTACATAAACTTAAGGAAAATAAAAGCATTTGAATATACACCAAGATTCAGTGCTTCAATAAGGACTCTAAGTGATATGATTTGATTGGACTTATTGTGCAAGTGGTGCTGTGCCAAACTTTGGAATATTCTCCACTACTCTCTACTACTTACTCTCTCCTACTCCACTACTCTCAAATACTCACTCTCTACTACTCATTCTCTACTACTCTACTACTCTCTACTACTCTCTCTCTACTACTCACTCCCTAATACTCACTATCTACTACTCTCTACTACTCACTCTCTACTACTCTCTCTCTACTACTCACTCCCTAATACTCACTCTACTACTCTCTACTACTCACTCTCTACTTCTCACTCTCTACTACTCTCTACTACTCACTCTCTACTACTCTCTCTCTACTACTCACTCTCTACTACTCACTCTACTACTCACTCTCTACTACTCTCTACTACTCACTCTCTACTACTCTCTCTCTCTACTAGTCTCTACTACTCACTCAATACCACTCTCTACTATTCTCTCTCTCACTCTCTACTACTCACTCTCTACTACTCACTCTCTACTACTCACTCTTTACTACTCTCTACTACTCACTCTCTACTGCTCTCTACTACTCACTCTACTACTTACTCTCTACTACTCTCTACTACTCACTCTCTACTACTCACTCTCTACTACTCTCTACTACTCACTCTACTATTCACTCTACTACTCTCTACTACTCACTCTCTGCTCTCTATTACTCACTCTCTACTCTCTACCTCTCTACCTCTCTCTACTTCTCTCTCTACTAGTCTCTACCTCTCTACCGCTACCTCTCTACCTCTACCTCTCTATCTCTACACCTCTACCTCTCTACCTCTCTCTACACGCACACATATACACATATATATATGCATATGCATTAATATATATGTATGTGTATGTATATATATATATATATACATACATATATAAACATATATAATCTGTATATCTATATAAATACAAATATAAATGCATGCGTACATATACATATATGCATACAGATGCATGTTATTTACATGAAAGTTTAAAAAACACTAATAAAAGCAAAGCTAAAAAGCCACCTCATTACAAACAGAATGGCTTTAACTTAAACGAGGGCGAGATCTATTGCATTTTCAATGCTTGTTTACTTTGGTTCCATCAAGAAGGCATTCAGAAGTGTCACACATTTGCCATAAATTCTGAATGTTAGCACTCTATTTGCTCATTAGATCACTGTAGTAAAGCTACTGCTCACCAGGGAAGTCTGCTGCTGGAATTAAGAGTTACCACTTTATTCCCATCACGATGGCTTCAGGTGTGCTATACCTTTGTAATAAGTAGGACTGTTAGCGCTCTAGTTGTTCTTTAGAACACTCTAGGAGGCTGCAGTAGAACACAAAGGAATCAACTGACAGTCTCTGTCCTTGTTGGATGTACATGTTTTACTGAGAATGTCAGACTTCATTCTCACATGACTGAGAAAGATAATGTGAATTTACAGAAAATATGCTTTCAGTTTAGCTTATAGATCCCCTTCCAAACCACTGTGGGAAAATCATGAGATATTAGTTTTCTTTCAAACATGATTCATGATATCACAGCAGAAGTCTTTTTCACATGGTAAAATCACCTTAGAACACACCACAATTCCTAAAATGAGTATGGTACCATCAACAAATAATTTATAATGTAACTAAAGTCCTAAAACCCTCTATTAACTACAATGCTTTTTAATGAGGTGCTATCATGTACATTGGTTCCAAGATGGCTGCCAACACTTCTTGGATGAAGTGCTGACAGCCAATCAGATCAGATGTGTGGTTAGGCTCCGCCCAGATATATATATTTTTTTTAACCTAAATTACTCAAAATCCACTGGAGCACATATCTTGAGACATAGCAAAGGCACATCGGGCTACCAGTCTCTACAATTTTGCCAAGTTTTGTGGAAATCCATTCAGCCGTTCGGGCTAAAAGTGAGTCCAACCGCCCTATGGAAATTAACACGGGGAAAACATGTTTTGGGACCCCCTTTTATCCCGGCCCCCGCTTGACGAATCCCCCCCAAACTTTGCGGGAAGGAGCGGAGCGCAGCGAGGCAAATTGAAGGAAAATTACAGGCAGATTCCTCAACCGGCGCCAAAGTTATTCCCAATAGAATGTTGCGGATTTCCTATAGAAAACAATCCTAACTATAACTAACTACTGGCGACCGCCAGTAGGTAATATATATATATATATATGTAATATATATATATATATATATATATATATATATATATATATATATATATATACATTTTTAATCAGAATAATTTGATTCATTGAACATTATTTTCTATTGGCGGCTATTTTACGTTCCTGCCTCCATTACTTTCAATGGGAGTGTGCTAAAGACCCTGTGAGTGGCTTGTGTGGTTCTTGGCTTACTCCAAGGCTGGGCTACAGTATGCCTATGTCTTATGTTTGACCTTTTGAACTGTAATGAGTTTAGAATTGCAGTTTGTGACTAGCTATGGACTCACTCTTTTGTGGGTGGATGTTTGTATTATCATCTATCCCCCAAAACCCATCTTGAACACCCCCTAAACCCCTCCTATTTTATTGTAAGCAATCCCCTTTGTAAACCCACTTCCCAGGCCCCTGTCACATTTGTTATACAGAAACGTATGTTCACATGTCTGGAGATCTGCAACACTTTGGTAGAACTCTCCTCATAGAAAAGATAGGAGAGGAGTAGGAGGAGACGTCAGCCCATAGGAGAGAAGATGAGGGGGTATATTATCAAGCAGGGCGTGGGTTTTCAGTAGAAGCCCATGTTCACACCAGAACATGGGTTTCTATTGGAATTCACAAGGCCATATTATCAAGCCCATTATCGCCGCTTTAACTGCAGTTTTCCACCGCTAAAACAGGGATAATTTTTAACGCCCTGCTTGATAATATGCCCCGAGGTTTTTTACAACCACAAAGAACTGTCAGCAGTATTTGCTGCATGTATGACCTTTTCAGTGAAGGTCTTTTTTGGCTTCATAGATGGCTTTGCAGTATCCAGCATGCATGTTTGAAGGGTTGGGGCATTTCATGCATTCATATAAGTTTTGCCAGTACTCTTTTTTTGAATGTTGGGTGTGTTTATGAGACAATGAATCCTGCCTGCTTTCAAAGTGTTTGCCCTATTGTGTGAATGCACTTTTAACCACTCTCTGAAATATTTCATTTGTGTGAGTCTGAAGGAGAGATTTGGGTTGGGCTGTCATGTTGAAATTGTTGGGGTTGTTTTCTGCGCTCGATCTGAATGTGTTTGGGGTCCTTTTCACATTAGCAGAAGTTTTAGGTTTTGAACTCTCTTTTTTTGTGTTTCTTGGGTGGGGCTACTACGGTGAATGGTAGGGTTTTGTGGTCATACTTAATAACCATTTTGTAGAAATGTTGTGATATTTGGGCTATGGTGGAGGTTGCTGACGATGACCTTTGGTGTGTGAAATCCTCGTAGGCATGACTTTTATATTTAGACTTTTGCAGAGGTCAAGAAATTGTTTGATCAGGGGATAGAATCATCTCTAAGCCAGAAGCCAATAACTAGTGGGATTAGATTGTTTTTGGATATGATGAGAGTTGTGAGAGCAGTGATGATAAGAGTTGTATGACCTTCTTTGTGTGACTTGCCAGGATATACCATTTTAGTGGAAGTGCTCTATACTGGCTCCTATAATTTCAAAAGAGTTGTCAGGGTTGGAGAAGGCGAATGGCTCTAATATGATTTTGCTGAATTGTGGCTACTCCTTGCCTCTTCCAGGGAGTTTGGTCTAATTTACAAGTTCCACAATGTTGTGACCCTCTGGACCACATAAAATGAAACAGCCATGACAAAAACCCTGAGAGGGCACTGCACAGTGAATTAAAAAATACTAAAATTGACTCATATTACTTGGAAGATCAGCAGCCCCAAACATGCAAACTCTCTTAAACTGGCTCTACCATCCCCTAAAATGTTTATCATTAAGTAACTGATGAGTGGTTCAAAACAGGATGCCTGATGCTAGAACCGCTATAATGTCGAGGCTATCACGGTTTAGTCTTCTCGCCTTGCTGACTGGTGGTCAGTCACAGTTCCAGATCAGTCTCGTAGGAGTGTGGTCAGGGCCACCAACATTTGTAATGAACATTGTAAAGGTATATTGTGTGAGAGTCTTGTTACTTCTATCTAATGTGAGAGAAAGCCAGTGCCACAGATTTATCTTTTCCATTGCAGAATGCTCTAATCTGGATGCAACCAATGTGTTTGCCGAATGTGTGTTGGTTTTGCACCATAGACTGAAATTTAGGGAATATGCCACCGCACTTTTTAGGAAGATTATCTCCTATGAAGTCTTTAGGTGCCTACAGTTCACTGTTACTGGGTACAATGTATTTGGGGACTTTAGGCAGTGGGTGTGTTAAGCATGAACAACATTACCAGTAGAGGTGGGAAAGTGTGTAGTAGAGGTAAATTACCAATTCTTCTTTTTTTTTACTGAGTTTTATACAGCCCAAACTTGACCCGAATTGGGTAGCAGAGTGCTTTACATAGCACCAGTAGCATTACATGAGGATACATTCATTTTTGTTAGGCATGGAGAGATTAAGTGATTTGCCCAGAATCACAGGATTTTAAGCGTCATTGCCGAGAGTGAGAGAGGTGTTGTGCCCACTACTGTAATACCGCCTTCTGCCTATACCCTCTGCCTATACCCTTGCACCCAGTTCTGTGACCATACCTGCGCCTCCTGCACACTGTTCCTGTGTCCATGTCGCTTGTGGCCAGCAAGTTCTCCAAGACCCATTTGGGTAAGATAGACAATGTTGAATATGGGTGGTTAAGACAGAACTCATGCTTGTGAGAGAAAAGAGGGTGGCAAAAAAGAGCAAGAACCATGTTAGTGGATGGCTAACCCATGGTAAGCAAACAGGGATTATTCTCCAGAATTTATCATGAAAAATGGCAATGGAGCAATGGACACTAGAGTTCTGAATACTGGCTCACAAAGTCAAGATAGTACTTTTTTATCTGCAGCAGTTGCCACTCGTGATTGTGAATAGGTTGCAAGAGGAACGGGTTTTTGCAAAGCAGTAATTGACATCTAAGGTTTGGAGAAGTGAGAAGAAAAAGCTTTTAGGGTAAACACCCAATAAAACATACCTTTGTGGGGTTGAAAACACTTGCAATGCCTCTCACACACTAATATATATGTTTACGGTACCATTTAATTCAACCATCTCTGATACATCTAATAAAGAACCATTTTGGGGCATTCCTATAAATTTAAATTATGAGGAGATTATCCTGTCCCATAATGTGCAGAATGGAGTTAGCTGAAGATAATGCAGGCATATAATGCTGCAGTATCACCATTTTTTTTAGTTCAATCTTTTTAGAGAATTCAGCCTTATTTTTTTTGTAAGTTATCCATTAGGGCTTTACAGAGCACCAAAGAGTCTAAGTAGTCGTAACATTTACTTACAAATCTATCTAGTCCTAGTAGAAATTTCACAGTAAGCATTTGTTTTGCCTTGTGGTAGTATGTAAATGTGGGACACAAGAGACTTGCTTCCTCAATCAGACTAATCAGCTTTAATAATAATAATAATACCGACATATATAAAGCGCAAACAGCTACCTCAAACAGAGGTGTCCCGGCGCAACAGAGCTTACTCCTAGAAATGTTAGATATATTTTTTTGCCAGAAGAAAGTATCAATTCTCAATTCAAGTTTTGTAAAGGAGATTCCAGGCTGAACAAAGGACAATAACATATGTAAAAGGACCAATTTTAGATAGATAACACTAGCAATCAGAAGAGATGGTAGGTTTTTGTTTGGGTGTGGTAAGTTCGTGATTTCTTCCCATTTTTCCTAAGAAGTAAGTAAGATTAGAGATTTACATTTTGAGGCACAAAAATCCATTATGTTTACCTTGCTCAGAAATTGCACGTTTTGGTGAAGCAGGAAGACTCGGAGTAATTTGTTGTATTTTTTTGTAAAACAAAAATTTGTACCCTGTGAATTGAGCAAATCTATTAACGATATTTGTTCACCTGTGTGACACAGCTTGGCTACTGCTCGTAAAAATCAAGAGATTATCTGCATATTAAACACCTTCAGATGGAAAATCACAAGGCACAAATGGAGTGATGTCCACTAATCTAAGAAAAGGAATGTAAAAGGATTAACTTGAATGTTATGAGATGACGTAAAATAAATTATCAATTGATTTAAAAACATATCAGGAGGAAATATATGCGTTCATTAAAAGTAAACTGGTAACCTACTTGTACATCTGTCCGATATTAAGCAAAAAAAGCAGATTAGGCAAAATACAGAAAGCCAAATTACATATAAATTTGAGGAGAGTAAGAAAATCCATTTAGCAACCTCTATTCTTTGCTCTATTAAGAGCCCATAGATACATTGCTGAAAGGTTGTCACTTTTTCCAGTTGTGCTACTCCTTATAAGGAGGAATTAGTTACATTCCTATTGAAGGATGAAGTGGCAGATATGGTTGACGGGGTAAAAAAGGAAAAAACACTGCGTCCTGATGGGATTGAGGTGAAACTCTGAATAAACCCATTTAAAGAAGCCTATCTGAAAATAATGGAAGTGGTGAGGAGCCCTGTTTACGGCAAAGCACAGTAATAGCTGTTTATTTATTATACCTGGGAAAGACCCCACTCTTGAAATTCATATAGACCTATATTTCATCTAGGTACATTCAAGAAAATATTTTCAAAAAAGTCTTGCTTGCTTTAACACGTATCATTCAGCAGTGTTCTGGCAAGACAATAGCTGACTGACCTCGGATTTCATAACATATATTGATTGTGCCTCAGCTGATTCCCATCCATTCATAGCGATCACGGCGATTCTGGTGGATGCAGAGAAGGCATCGGGTTGCTGGAGGGAGGATGCATCTGGAGCGTGAGGGATCCATGAAAATTCCCAACAGCATTTATGGGAACAATGCATGAATATTTGCAAACAAATCACATTCTGTTTGAGAGAGGAACTAGACATGGTGCCTAACTTCTCCATTTCTCTTTTACTTGTTGATTGAGTCGTTGCCTTTATCCCTTAGAGCCAATCACAAAATAGAAAAGGTTTCTGCTAGGACATGCTACTATGAAGGAATAATTATTTGCAATGTCAGGGAATTGTTGATGCAACCTTTCTTGGATTTCTAGACTTTAACCCTTGTGACCCAGGTCATTTTTAGTCATGATCTGTATGTAAGGAGATGGAAGAAGAGGCTGACCTGATAGATTTATGTTGTTCGGTGATGAAGTCCAGAGTTGGCCCATTAAGGCTGGATCAATGTAGAATTTTTGGTCTAGCCATTAATTATGTAAATGAATCCTGTTCACATTCTTTGTATGTAAATGTATCACACGTCGATATCCTTGATAGCTGGCATGGAGCCAGCAATTATGGTTCACCAAGGGACGCCCCTGGCAAAGATTGTTCCCAGGCATCCCTTCACTGAAAGAATTATATTAATTTTGTCAACAAAAACTTAGATGAATAGGATAGAGCATTACTGGATTTTGGTGGATGATACTCAGTGGCGGCTCCTCCGCTAAGGAGGAGGAGCATTGCCCCACTGCTTGCAGCAGTAAAATAAATAAAAACATAAAAGGATAATAACATGTTATTATCATTTTATGCTTCGATGCTGTGTCAGCCTGGGGACGGGCAGGGCTGCTCTGCTTACAGGGCAGGGGAGGAGTGGTTTGGACTCCCAACCTGCCCTGTCTCCATGCAGGCTGCATTACAGCCTGCATGGAGAACATGCCCAAGCCCCAATCCCCTGGCTGAGCGCTAATCCACTGGCTCAGACCAATCACAATGCTGCATTTCAGCATTGTGATGGCTCAGGGGAGCCTGTGGTCCGGGTTCTTCCAGCTTCCCTGTTCTGGCTGGAGAGACAATTGGAGGGATGGAAGAGGAGAGACCCGGTAATCAGGTAAGTTTTTATTTTAACCCCCCTCCCCCGCCGCCGATCCCTGCCGGCCACCACTGGTGATACTGTTTTCAATGGTGGTGTGTTTCTTCGATGGATGGAGGTTTTCTGGTTGATAGTGCTCTTTGTATGTAATGTGCCAGGTTCAGTGGAGAATGATAACATTTAAGATTTCTTCTCAAATAATAATAAAATAATGTATTTGTATATGCCATTTGCAACCACATATTTAATCAATATGGTCAAATTCAAAAAAAGTTTTGCTTCAAACATTTCCTGAAACCCAGCAAACATATTACTTAGTTTAGGTATTAGACCAGGACTTCATTAGTTGTGCTAATGATTCTGAGAACAAACATGAAAAGAAAAACTGTAAGATTTATGTATTTAAAATTATTTGCTTACTTTCATCTGCACTTTCAGGTTAAAACCGAATATTGATATTTACTAAAAGTCAAACTACAAGTAGCCAACAGTGCTGTCCTCTTGTTTTGCAGCTTGAATCCTCTGAAGAAGAGTCAAAGATCCGTAGCCCGGTTTGAATTTGTTCCCTATAAGCCCGGGAAAAGGAACCTGATGGTTAACTTTTCCTCAGATAGATTCAGTGATGTGAAGGGATCACAGACCATCACCGTATCTGCAGCTTAAGTCTGTCTTGTTGCGTTGCTGACGATTGGCCGCTATGAATGTAAAATATTACCTTTTATGTAAATTTCTGAAGAATGCTATTGATTATGTTAGAAAGGGTATCAAAATAAAACATTTTCATACTTTAAACATGTGACTCTTTGTAATGGTTATGTTTGCTGTCAATGGGTAAAATGTGTTTCACATATCAAAGTCTAATAGCTGCAGCCCGCTTGAAATTCAAGAAGGCTTTTAATTTGTCTCAGGTACATCCTGGTGCATAGACACTGGATTGAAATGAAAACATGATTCACATGGACTTGGAATGTATTTAAGATGGTCATTTCTGTACTTTAAAGGGTTTCTTCAGTAGTATGTGCTACTAAGCTTGAGAGTACATGTCTCCATTTTCAAAGAATGGTAGAAGCAAATCATAAGCAACCACCCAGCATTTAAACCTTGGTTAGAAACATTAGGGGTCTGTCAATAGTTGTTTGGTAAGTTCCTAGTGCAACCATAACGTCACCTCTAAGCACAGGATGGAGACACAGGAATAATAGAGACCTATCACCAGGAGAGAGGTAAAGGAGAGGAAAAGACAGCTTGAATAGAGGTCCTTCAAGAAATAAATCAATACAATTTTATTTTGCTAAAAATTGGAAATATTTCGAAAAACAATTACGAGAAAAGGAGACAATAGGGCTATGTGGTGTAACAGCCTCCTGATACTATAATGACAACAAAACAATGTTATCTACAGTTATCTTTTGGAGATATATGTGGATTCCTAAGAGGTTACCCACAGTGTGGAACTCATTCACTTTGATAATAAATGTGTCTGGACTTTTATTAAAAATGTAAATATACCCTCACACACCAATCTAAGTGTCATGCTTCATCATAGAGTTTGACACCCAGTCTTTGCAACTAGAGTGTGAGACTGCATACCAGGTCTTCTGGGTCTGGCACTAGGGGTGAGGGAGGTGAAACAAACAAAGTGGACATGAGCAACTTTGCTCCATTCCTGATATGCCAACTTACTTATGCTTGGTTGTAGGCTCTGTTGAGCTTGGAGAGGCACTGGGGCCATGCAGAAGTGGGTCTTGCCCTTTTCTGAAAGCTGGACCCATCAGAGAGGCCTTGCGCCCTGGGTTTTATGTGCAAAATATAGGGTTGGGGGTTCTTGAAAAGTCCTGGATGGTCTCTTAGCATGTAATTTAACCCTACGGGAGGTAAGAGGCATATCTTAAGTGAGTCCATTGGCATGCTTTTAGGTCAGGGGTGTGGCTGGGGCCTGATTTGCAGTCCTGTCTCCTCTGTTTGAGTCAATGCTCACCACCTTCTGCCACAGTATTGGAGATGAGGCTTGAGACAAGACGCATTAGGCCAACTCATCTGAGCATCAATCATCCTGTTCCTTCTCAAAGGTAGAGAAGGAGCTGCATGGGCACAGGGCCACACAGCAGAGAGTTAGCATTCATCCGGGCTCATAATGGTTACACAACCAGACAGGGAGCTTGGCTCTCCCCTTGCAGGATGTCAGTGCCATACATACATATTTGATACTATTTATAATATATAATGTGGTCTCACCTTTCTATCTTGTGTTTGGAAGCATGCAATGTCTAGAGATGGGTGAGCCAACAAAATAACAGGGAAACCCGAGCCAGAGTCGAGGTTGGGCTCTATAGTTAGCATCAAACATCATGTGAAAATGTCATAGTCATTTGAAAAGTAAAACTTGTTTCTTTAACACACAGAAGCATTTCACCTTAACACATCAGATTATTTTCATACAGTGTACATTCTGAGCTCAATTATTGAAAGCCGCTCTCAAATATGATAATGAAGAAAAATAAGGTTTTGTAAAATAAATAATTTGCCCATGATCACACAATTTGGTCATGTGAAGAAGCCAGGACTGGTCCCATATTTTCATATATCACATTATGCAATTCTCCCAAGATGTCTGCTTCCTTCTCTCCATTTTACCACCAAAGGTGTATGCTGTGTTTTTAATTCTTTGTGCCTGATGATACTGCATGGGTGGCAGTAAGAATCCACACTAAAGCTCTGCTCGTTTTTGGCTTGAGGATCCAAGAGGACCTCGAGCTGAGCTAGAGCCATGCCTCTGGCTTGAGCATACCTTAAACCTTAGGTGGCTCGCCCACCTCGATAAATGAGATGTATAAACCACATTCCAAAGCCCACTTTAAAACTAATCTAATTGTCATTTCCATCCTTTCTCAGAATACTTGAGATGACTTTTGTTTATAATATCCTTCCACTAAATAGGTGCCTTTTGAGAGGGGCTGACAACTCTCTCAGCTTAGGCTCAATGTTGTTTGATTTCTCCCAGCTAATGGAATGCTGAACTACGATGGTGAATTTGTACAGAAAGCAAATACAATTTAAGAACAGAAAAATCAGTATGCTCTCATTATAAAATTAATATTGTCAGCGTGTTCCTTCCAAAAAACTGAAATAATTATGTAAATATACCATTTCAAATGTGTGCAAGCTTCAGTAGCAAGTTGTATTTCGCACACCCCTACTCCACACCAGCAATTTCTGCACCCAAATCCCACTTTGACTGCAACCACATCACCCCCTTCAACTCCATACTAGATTCTGCAAGTGGCCCTAACTATGCCCACCTCCGCACCACCTCTCCCTAGCATTCGTTACTCTAACAGCACCATCTTTAAAGGACTGACATAGGCGTCCCCTTTGAGAGACACTCGGCCAAAACCAGATCCACACTTACAGAACCTATTCTTATTGCACCCAGATACTTGCATCTTTCAATCTACCTCCAGGGCATGCAATTGAGGGATACTAGTTACCTATACTAAACACTCCTATATTTCCACTTGCACCAATTACCGTTTGCCCCACCTTGTTAAACTCTGGCATACAGTAGAAGAACCCAGGGCCACATTACCAAGGTGAAGTATCGCCACTTTTCCGGCGAATTGTGCCGCGAAAGCGGCGATACTTCTAGCGCCCTATTAACAAGGGCATGCTAATGCCTGCCTCAAGCCCACTTTGCATGTCAGCGAGAAACATCGCTAATGACATGCAAAGTGGGCGTTCCCACATCCAACCACATGTAAAATCTGGTTGGAGGTGGTAACACTCTATTACCAAAGCAGGCGTTGGGAGAAGGAGACCTGCGATAAACTCGTTTATCGCAGGTCTCCCAACACCTGCTCTGATCAGGTGTTAGACATTGATAACATGGGGGTGTGGATCATAAAGCTGAATCCACCCCCCCATATTATCAAGGCACACATTAGCGCGTGACAACAACGCTTGTTTTCACGCGCTAATGTTCCCTATCGCCGGCTATTGCCGGATTTAATATCGCCTACGTGTTGCGCGTGGATAATGGCGTGCTAACACGGCGATAAAATCCGGCGATAGGGAAATGTGGGATGTGCGTTTTTTAACGCACATCTTGGTAATATGGCCCCCAGTGTTCAACCATAGGTAGAATAACTTTGTCAGCTATTGCCTTAAAACAAGCAAATATGATATTTGGAAACCTAAAGGGCTGCCCTAGTGAAATTGCTTACATTTGCTTCAGTTATTTGGATAGCTAAAGCCAGTAGTCTAAATGGTATATTTTGACAAAACAGATCCTAGGAGTTAGTTGCCTCCACAACTGAAGGCAACAATTCAGGTGCTTTGTCTGCCTGATTTCAAAGTGACCAAAGCAAGGACTGCAAGAATAAGTTATACACATATTCCTATGGATAGGGGATCAGAACTGGGGCTGACCATTAAAGCCAAGCCTACTTGTTCTGTCCTCAACTAAAAAAACAAACCAACAGGTCTTTCCTACCTATGCGCCCAGAATCTGGGGCAATGTCCTCATATCCATCAGAAAATCTCGAACCCTCTGGCAAATTAGGAAAGAGTTGAAGATTCTCCTATTCAAACACCACTTCTTCAAGATGCAGCAGCAATTCAATGCTAGGTTAACGCTATTCAATACTGTATTTATACAAACACTTGCAAACATCCACTGCCGCCTTACTTTCCAATCCGCGACTGGAGGATGAACAGGTAATGCTTAGTTGAGTCTTGACACTCTACCGCTCTCATTGATGTCTAAAAGCCCACTCGGAAGAGCAACACAGCCAAACATGATCCTGACAAAATCGGTGTCCACCCACCCCCACAAAATCGCTGTCCACCCACCCCCAAAAAATCGCTGTGCATCCACAGTGAAACAGTTTATCTCATGAGCCACTTCTCTGGACAGTCACGGATTGATATAGGAATATGGGTATTTCTAAGCTGGGTGATGCACCCATTTAAGGTGCAGTTGTTAAAACTGTTACATGATCTGTTATTTACAATTTAGTATTTTGCAACTGAATTAAAACATGCTATTTTGACATTGTGTGTTCACCTTATTTGAATTGCTCTGTATTACATAGTATAACATGTAAATAATTAAATTGCATTGAATAAAAAAAGGGACTAGATTTTGTCCATATTTGTACACTATGGGGCTCAAGTACAAAATGAGCACGAGCGACGCCAGATTTGGCAGCGCCGCACTCCAACATTTCCATAAATGCAGGGATGCGTCATATTTACAATATCGGTACAAAAGGGGGTGGTGATGGACGGAGCTTCTGAACCAATCAAACACTCACACCCAGTCAACAGATCTGGGTTTAATCCATCACCGTTCTTTAGCCCACTCTGCCACCCCAGTTCAGACATGGCCATATGCAAATCAGTCTGACCCTGTGCCTCATGGGAATATGGCACGCCCCTGTGTTTTCCCTAGCGCTGGAGCTAAAATTAGCTGCCTAAGGTCAACGCAGACACCATAGTGCAAGGGTGCCTGCATCTCAGGGAATGATTGTTTATGTGCCGGAAGGTGTCCCTTCCTGCACATAAACAATCTATAAGGCTGATTTTACTTCTATGTGTGCTGCAGAATGCAGCACACATAGAAGTAGCACATCGTCATTTTTTAATGTTTGTTTATGTGCAGGAAGGGACACCTTCCAGCACATAAACAATAATTCATGGTGTTTTGCTCTTTCTTTGTGTACTGCAGAATGCAGCACACATAGAAAAGCAAAAACGAGGTGAAAACAAAGTATTTCTGCTTGTTTCGCCATTTTAATGTCTGCTCCTAAATGACTGCCTCAGATTTACACATCCTTGTAAATCTGGGGCAGCTTTAAAAATAAATGGGATGTTACTGTGGAACGTCCACACCAACACCCATTGCATGCCCCTTTCATACAGATTCCTGCATGAAAGGGTACCCTATTTACAATGCTGCTTTAAGCCCAAAAATGTGGCTTAACGCCACTTTGTAAATATGGAGCAGGGCATTGCACCACAGGAACACTGTTAAAAGTGGCATTCCTGGGCACAATGCCATTGTAACTATGCCCCTATGTGTCAAATTACCGTATTTGTTCCTTTTTCAGGGTGGATTTCTGGACCTTCTAGTGCTGAGGACATGGAGGCCCTCTGGAGGTCATGCCCTCAGCAATGATACTGTAGTGGAAGGACATGCCCCCGACTCCTGGAACAGAGGGTGGTTTCTGGAACTTGGATCACCTGGCAGCAAGAGAAAACAAGCAATGCCAGTGCCAATAGGTCTGGCTTTAAAAGAAAGTTGTATGGTACTGTGAAGCATTACAGTTAGGTAGCATGGGAATGGATATATATTTGTGTGGAAGCAAAGAACTGTAGAAAATTATTGGTGTAAGATAAAAGATGAGGTGACAGTTTGCCAGAATTAAAAATCTATGTAGGTTTATGACTACACTCCTCCCATCTTCGCTGCAGCCAGAGAAAAACACTATAAATTATCTTGTTATCTAAGGCACTTTAATGCATTACAATGCCATGTGTGTGCCCTCAGGCAAACTGTATAAATAAACAAAATGATTACTTCAGTGTGGAGGGCAAGCTCTTTTTAGTGGAAGCATACAATTTCTGCCTAATTAAAACATGTACTCCTGGCTCCCAACATGTGGGCAGTGTCAAAGCCCCTCTCTTGCTGATTTCCACATATCTGTCTGGCGACAAGCAAAATCATAACAAGCATTGGCAATGTTGATAGGTCTGGCTTTAACCCCTTCGACGCTCATGACGAGCTGGGCTCATCATGGCGCAGCCTCCTCGCACGCTCATGACGAGCCCAGCTCGTCACGTAAAGTGCGATTTTAAAAAACCCAGCGTACGGGCGGAATTCCGCCCGCACGCATGCGGTTAAAGTAATGTGGTTGTGTTGGAAAGTGAGGCATGGTCAGTAAACAGCATGGAAACGGATATGTATTTGTGTGCCAGCAAAGAACTGTAGAATAATATTGTTGAAAATTAAAAGGTGACCAGAACCAAACATCGAAGTGGGTTAATGACTGCTCTCCTCCCATGTGTACTGCTGCCAGAGAAAAACACCATAAATTATCTAATTATCTAAGACACTTTATTGCATTTCAGTGTCATGTCTGTTCAGGCTCAGGCAGGATAAATAAACAAAATGATCACAGCAGTGTGGAGGGCAATTTTTCTTTTTTTTGCAGAAGCATAAAACTTCTGTCCAATTGAAACATGTACACCTGGCTCTCAATATTTGAAAGAGACAAATTTCCTCTCTAGGGATGTATGACATTACAACGCATGCTTTTACATCGCGAGTTTTACAACGCATACCATTACAACGCATAGTGCTTTGGGGCGCTGGATAGTGAACAGTTTAATTTACTATTCCAACTCCAGTCCCCGTGGAAAGTAGGGAAGGTGTTGGATAGTAAATTAAATCTATTCCCTATCCTAGAGCGCCCCCCAGCGCAATGCGTTGTAATGGTTTGCGTTGTAAATACAGCATTGTAAAGGCACTACGTTGTAAAAGTTGCGTTGTAAGTGTTGTTCACCCTCTCTAGTGATGCTCAAATAATTGTCTGGCAACAGCTGCGCTGTTGAGCCAGTTTGTAGCTACCAAGTCTAAACATTGTTGAAACCTAGAAACCCAGGAGATTCTAAGGAGGGGAATTAGATGCATCAGACAAACATTCTTTACGTATAACACCAATGATCTTTCAAGATTGAGGACAAGCAGTATTTCCCCACATCTACATGGGTGTGAACACCAGAATTCAAATTCAATGGCAAAGGTACTCACAACCAGCATTCCTACATTGCCACTCATAAATACAGTACCCCACATGTGTGGATAGGCATACTGCACCCCACGTGTGGATAGGCATACTGCACCCCATATATGTGGATAGTGTGCTGCACAGCAAACACAAGGAGATGATGGACGGAGCTCTGAATCATTTCAAACACTCACCCTCAGTCACAGATCTGGGTTGAATCCATCATCATTCGTTAGCTCACTACGCCAACTCCAGCTATATGCAAATAAGTCTTGACCCTGTGCCTCATTGGAACAGTCCAGCCCGAACTGCCAAGTCAGGTCTTCCCTGAACCGGAAACAAGCATTCTGCGACCCGGTTAGGGGTAACACCTCTCATCAGCCTGGTTAGCTTGCATCCAGTGGCAAAGTGAGCAAGGCACTCATGTCTGGGCATACCCTGCCAACTTAGGGTGAACAAATCAAACACAAGGAGATGATGGACCGAGCGCTAAAACTTTTCAGACACTCACCCCAGTCACAGAGCTGGGTTGAATCAATCATCGCTCTTTAGCTCACTGCGCCACTGTGGCATCCAATGAATCCAGAAAATCGCTGCATCTTTTAAGTATGAGTTTTATTGGTGAACAACTCCACCCAAGCGCAAAGCGTCCCTCTGATGGAAAGTCAAACGGTGACTGAGAAGCATCATTGGAACTTCCATCGAACAGACCCACCACGCGTGAGTGTACATTTAAATCATAACACAACACACGCGCAACATGCACGTGAATCATTTAAAGAAAGACATTGTGCGACAACCGTGCGATGTACTCTAACCACTACACCAACCTCAGTACAGACATACTGCACAACAGGATCAGGCCAGCAATTTGAGTATGAATGTTAGCTGCCTTTGATCGTTTCTTTTACTGAAATTTGGCTAAAGGTATGACGATAGCTCTCAGATTAAGGTTTGGTACGCACCACAAGAAACATAAAAATGACACAGATTTTTTAAAACTAGATACAGTGGAAAACCTAAGAATTCGTGACTTGCATGGATGATCGGGCAGGCTCCCTCACCCAAAATAAAATTAAAACATGCTCTTTGTAGAAAAGCCTGAATAACCTTTATTTACAGGTAGTACCACCTGAATCCACGGCCAACATTAAAGGCTTTGACGCAGTGCATTTCGTCGCCCGAGCTGCTAATATTGGTACGCATATTGAAACAGATCCAAGGCACAACTGTGTGGGTCAGTTATTCAAAGGTAATTTTTAAAGAAATTCAGCTCGAAGGATGGTGGCAGTTTTGTGCCCCGGGTTCACCTAGTCCATCACCACCCCCTTTTCTGAATCGTTTTGGCCACTATAGGAGTGGCAGGGTATGCTCAGACATGAGTCCCTTGCTCACTGCACCATCAGGATTCAAGAAAGCCGGGCCGAAGACGGCTGCAATGCCAGAAACCGGTCCCCGGAAGCTTGTTTCCTTTCCAGTAAAGAATTGGCTTGGTAGTTTGGTCTGCCCTGTTACCATGATGCACTGGGCCAGGGTCAGACTCATTTGCATGTAGCCAGGTTCTGAACTGGGATGGTGCAGTGAGCTAAAAAACGGTGATGGATCAAGCCCTGATCTTTTGACTGGGTATGAGTGTTCTGTTTAACTCAGATGCTCTGTCCATCACCACCCCCTTTTCTGAACCGGGTTCACCTAGTCTGCAGCAAAGCCTGCCAGTCACCAATATTTCTGAAGGTGAGATACCCAGTGCCCCGGGAAGCATGATTTACACCGTTCTCCGATAACGGGTTTTCTCTACAATAGTGGCATAAAACACACTGTTTCCTCATATTTATGTCCCGTCAGTGCCCATAATTTGTTCCCA
This sequence comes from Lissotriton helveticus, assembly GCF_964261635.1. NCBI lineage: Eukaryota > Metazoa > Chordata > Amphibia > Caudata > Salamandridae > Lissotriton > Lissotriton helveticus. The sequence continues at coordinate 281,934,749 of NC_136068.1, read as the reverse complement.
GTCCCAACATTCCTATGGCTCTGCGTGCCTACATCTCTTATTTCAAATAATTGACATTTTTACAGTTTTGGCTCTTCCATCTTTTGTACAATATACTGTTCCACACATATGGGATATCACTTTTATATGTGTATACAAATACACAAAAGAACTTCTGACCTGAAGTGGGTTGAAAGGTAGTAGGTGAGTGTGGCAACATTTAAAACCAGAAAATACACCTGGTGTAGCTAAAGCAAATCTCCTGGACTCGTGCCATGCAAGGATAAATAGAGCAATTCTTTCTATAGCCCTCACAGGTAAATGTAAATGTAGCGACATTTCCTCTGTCACTTCCAGGCATCAATAAATAACATTATGTAAGACATCGGAGGGTAAAGATATGCAAAATCACTTAATACTGGCACAATACCACACACACACACACACGTATGGGGGAGGTTCACTTTCAACTCAGTCTTACACCTTTGCAGCGACCAGTGACGGACAAGACATTTTGACAGTACTCAAACATGATAAGGTATCTTGCAATGATCACACCCAATAGCTTTTCACAGCTCCCAGTTCACTACCTCCTCCGGTCATTGGCTGCGCTTGAGTTAGGGGTGGGATGTGAATTACTTGACAGATTTGTCTGTCTGCATGTGTCCCTACCTTTTTCACCACTTTAGTTTACAAAGACCCTGGCCTCTTGCCCAGGGCTTGTCCATTAAGGCCTGAGCCCTGAGTCTGGTTCTGCATCCTCCACCCATCGTTTCATTCTTCCAGTGCTTGACAAATTGAGTACCACTGACTTAGATTATCATTAATCCCTCTTACCAGCGCCAAGAGATGAGTCAAATAGCAGAGTACACCAAGGGCCAGATTTAGAGTTTGGAAAACCGTGATAGAGTACTCTGTCCACCAAACAGAAGGTCTGCCTTCCTGATTTACAGATGGAGGGACCTTAAGTATGTCTGTGATTGGGACTAGTCTTTTTAAGTCCCTGACACCGAATCAGAATTGGTGGTGAATGGCTAATTTTTACTAGCCCTTGTGGGAAGGTGCAGTGAAAACTGCAAAGCAACCAACCCACACTATGGGAGCCAACTCCTATGTTGTGGAAGGGGGTCACTATTATGTTTAATTGAAGAAACAAAATTCTGGTTTGGGATTTTGCTTTTGAAAATACAAAAATATTTTACTCTCTAAATCGCCAAGATGAGGACTCACCGATACCTCCCTGGGTTGCCTTTGAACACTCCTTGCTACATGAATTCTCTTTTACTGATATCTGCCTTATGTCCAATAGTACTTTCATTTCTAAATATCCCATTTAAAAATATTCTCAACACTTATTACATTCCTTATTTACCGATGGCTCTAATTTCTATCAAGCCTTCCTTGCCTCCTCCATCTGGTACAACAAATTCATTAAATTTCACTACAAATCTTTCTACTTTAAACACTGAAACGAAAAGGATATTTTTTATGTTCACCAACTGATATCACATAACTCTGTCATACCCTTTACTACATTACAAGAACGGTATAACCTGCTCTCATCATATATATCCCAATGCTCACAATTAGCACAGGCACTTCAATCCTTCCTAATATCCAAAAATGTCCCTGATGACTCTACTCCATTCATCCCTCTGACCCCTTTATATAATATTTCCTCCGAATCCTCCCCCAAAGTTTCACTTATCAATAAAATGCTTGTTACCCCTATACTTGAAAGACAAAAATCCTCTGCAGAACTGGCATGGAAACAATATCTCTCACTCACTCTTTCGATTCAAAGATAGGATAAGTTGTGGTACAAAATGTTTACCACCTCTAAAGCAGCTAATATTACTCATTCCTTATTATTTCTATACAATAGAGTAGTTCGTACTCCGTACTTATTCATAAAATTAATCCCTCTTCCTTTCCCCTTTGCTGGTCATGTCTTTCCTCTGACGACACACTGTTGCATTTAATTTGTTACTGCCCTAATGTTTTCAAATTTTGGAAGTCCATTTGGTATGTAACTTCTAAGATATTTCATTGCCGTATTTCACTATCAATTTCAAATGTCTTCCTTGGTTCCATGTTTGATGAATTTTCTAACAACTCCTCTAAGCTAAAATTATTTGACCTTTTCATTGCTCTTGCTTTTAAAGTTATTTTAACTTGTTGGAAAGATAATTCCAAAATTTGTATTCTAACATGGTGGAATCTTATTCGTAATGAACATAGCTTTCTTTGCTAACGCTCTCTCAGAAAATGAAATCTGATTTGATCTGGCTTCCTTTTACTTCTTACTTATTCTCACATCCTTCTTTACACAAACCCCTTTTTTATTATTTTCTTCCCTTCCTTCTCCTCTTCCTTCCCTATCTTTTATCTCTCTCCTTTTATTGCAAAATCATGTGTGTAACACTTTTTGATTTGTTAAGTACCTTTATTTCTTCCTATCCATCGTTTATTCATAAGGTTGTTTTCCTTTTATGTCTTTTTGGATTACATCATTTGTAACATGCTGTTCTTTTTACCATGCTAACTTTTCACCTCATGTTTACTGTTAATTTGGTACTTTTTTTTTTTTTTCAACTCGGCATCCTTTTCTTTTTCTTTTTCTTTTACCATTTTGCCTTTAATGGCCGAGTTCGATACTCCCCCCGTAATCTTTGCTGCCTGCTTCCTGGTGACCGCATGAACCTCGGGCGGTTTCGATGGATCACATGAAGACTTCATCTCCTTGAGATCTTTCCCCTCTTTAGGCTTAACTCCTCGTGGCGGCATAACCGTGCTGATAGCTGACTTTCTTGTCGCATCTCCGGGGGTGAACCAGGCGTGCAGAAAGGTCTTGAGCTGTGTCTTCTGGTATCGTAAAGCGATGAGGACATTAATCACTCTTCCTATCCAGCAAACTACTATGTGCATAATCAGGGCTTTAAGTGGGATGAAAAAACTGGGGGGTCTCTCAAAGGGGCGTGGCCAGTGTAATTAGGGGCGTGGCTTTAAAACACCCGCACTTAAAATCTGTACTTAGCATAGTGTGCCGCCCGACTTGTTTTTTGCTGTTTTGGTCATGGCATCCAGATCTGTGATACAACAAGTAACATCATACCTACAACAAGTAAGGGCTATTGGCTTTGTCAATGTTTATTAGTTGCAGAAGATAAATGAGCTGCAACTATGGCTTGTATATAATATTGACAAAGCTTCCAATTAAAGCCCTGTTGACCCTACCACAATGTTGCTGCTCTTGCGTTTCAGAAAGAGAAGGGAAATCCAGAAAGAAAATGACTCTTTAAAGGATTTCCCTTCCTCCACAACGCTTACCTGGCATTACGTCATGCCATGACTTCTCCACTAGCGAGGAGTGTGAGCAGTGTGAGCAGCGCACATTGATGTGCTTGCTGCCTCGAAACAGGTCTCTATCGGGCTTTGTTTTGCATCCTGACACTTTTTCCCGGACTGCAGTCACTGCAATCTGGGGGAAAAAACGGACCGCCTGTGCCAGGGCTCAAACAAGAGCCCGATAGAGACCCGTTTCGAGGCCCCCTGAAAAAAACTGCCGGTGCTCAGACCCCTTGAGACCCGGCCCACTTAAAGCCCTGTGCATAATTCAACGGGATCCGCAGTCATTCTCCTACCATCGGGAGAGCGAGGTTATTGCAACCTACTCCCGTGACTGGTCCGCGGCCATCTTGCCTCGCGTATGGTTCTTTTTCTAAGATTGATAAAAATTATTTAACAAAATAAAATGTGACTGACTGTACCATTATTTTGATGGTACTGTCAATCAAACGTTTAATACATTGACAGGAATCTTTGTCACAGCAGATCCTGCCACTGTTAATCCCTTGGCCGCGGCGGTAATTCCGCCGCGGCGCTGGGGGGCGCGCGGCGCCGCCATGCTGGTGACGGAACCATTCCATCACCAGCCACGGGTGGGCTGTGCTGATGACGGAGTGGTTCCGTCACGGCCCCGCCCGCCCTTTAGAACGCCCGCGCAGGTGCCAAATTAGTTCCGCGCAGGCGCGGCGTCCGGGCCATGGCGGAACCACTCCGTCATTAGCACAGCCCACCCATGGCTGGTGACGGAGTGTTTCCATCACCAGCATGGAAGGGGTTAAGAGATGTCCGCGGTGCCGGGTGGACATCTCTAAATTTGATGGACGAAGGACCCTCAGGATGGCGGGAGTAAAGTACTCCACCATACCAACGGATTTACTGCTGTTCGCCAAAATCGATGTCAGGCTCTAAGTGCAGTGTTTAGCATTATTAATATTTTAATTATTATTAATAACAATATTAGACTCTGTTATTATTGTTATTATACTTATTATTATGTTGTTCATTATATGCCAGTCCAGTTAGCAATATGGGTGTTATTTATATGAATATTGGCACTGATATTCTAGGATGATTTCATCATTCCCCTTCACATTTTACAATTGCATTATTACCATCAAGAGGTGTTCAGTCCAACGAAAACATATTCCCATTATCCCTTATATGTAAAACACATGGTACCATATCTCTCTGCATGGGCACTTGGATGATGACAGGCAGTGAGTTATTACTCTTTAAGCTCACCCACTTTGGCCAGCATTATCCTTCTATTGTTTTCAGATTGGTGGGGAATTGTATGTGAACCAGTGATGACAGAGTCAAGCCTGAGAATGCCATACACATGTTTGCAGGATGCATTAACGCATGCGGCAATTATCAGTTAATTTTTACATAAATGTATTTAGTACGTTGTTGTAACACCCTTCACTCGACGCTTGCTTGCATTTTAAGTCCACACTGAATGTTCTTTGCGTCACCTAAAGACAAACCTTTTTTGTTCCCAAGGGCTACTTATTAGGCCCACCCATGGTGCACCAAGTGGAGTCCATGCCAGTCGTTACTGCACCGACACGTGCCAAATAATATACAAGTTTTGTGATCCTTGCCTTGTTCTTTGTGTCACTCTTTGTCCTTGCCCCTTATCTGTGGTTGAGATGTTTGTCTTTTAATCCATGTCCCAGTTCTTGTCTGTGTCTTTATTCCAGTGCTTAATTTGAGCCAGTGATTTCCGGTGCTCGGGACCAGCACTTAGTTGTCAACACCCGTGCTTGTGAGATTCTGCCACAAGGTGGGACTGTCTGGCAAATTTCGAGATGACCACAAGAACAATTAATTATTAATTTAATATGTATTACAAATGATTATTTCGTGCTGCCCAATCCATTCTTATAGCTCTGGGGGCCTGAAATAGTCCCCATTGTCATATTTGTAGGAGTGGGATGGTTAGTAATTGTGCTTTTACTATCCAAGGCAGCATAGCAGGGGCAATGTGTGGTGCAAGCTTCTCAAGAGAGCTCTGGCACTTATTTCTTTTTACCAATTAAGCACTGCTTTATTCTTATCTGGGATCAGTGGAGGGAGATGTTTTTGTGAAAGTGAAATTTGGGCCAGTACCTCAAGTACATATCTGACCAAACAATGTCTACAAGAAAAAGGAGAAAAAAGGCAGGGCTGAACACCCCACCCCCTCAGACCTTCCCCCATTACTCATATGTTTTCATGTAACTTGCATATTCGCTTTTGGTCATACACAAAAGACATACACAACCATTTTGTGTCATTTGACCCTCCCCAGGCTCATTTCGATAGCACCACCACTTCTTTCCTTTTTCCTTCTTTCAGGAAGGGAAGCTATGAAGGCACACCCGTGTGTTGTCTAAAAGGACAAAGTGTAGTACCTGATCGTTCTGGTTTCCCACCACTACCATGTGCTAGTACGATCTTTTCTGAGTATTACTGTTGAGTCTCTCAAACAAGTCTGCGTTTTGCCGACTATTCTACACATGGTACAAGTCTAGCTGTTCCAGGTGTCAAACAATGCAGGCCATCTAATGAATGCACATATGATAAGTATTTTACTGTCATTTTTGTTGGTAGAGATAGTGTATCTTTCAACTTCTTTTTATAGCCCAACCTCCCAGGTACAAAGGACTGTGGTGAACAACTTCCTGACATAGGGGCCTATTATGATTGCGGTTTTTCCGCATCCTCCGGGCCGGCGGAAGCCACCGCCGGCCCGGAGGATGCGGAAAAACAGCAGCGGACCCACCAAAGACCCACCGCCACATTAGGATGGCTGGTGGGTCCTGGTTTCCGTCCGCAGCTTTTCACCGCGGTTGGCTTACAACCGCAGCGGAAAAGCTCTAATATGGTGGCGGTGTCTCTCAGACACCGTCCACCATATTAGGAAGGGCTTTAAAAAATGCTTTTCCGCAGCGGGTTTTCCGCCGTGGAATAGCATGTGTAACTTCACTGCGGGGGCCCGTTGCGGGCCCCCTAGGTGAAGGGGGGGGTGGGGGGTGCACATGGGGGGTACCTATGGTACCCCCCTGCATTTGTATGCAGAAATCGGCAGGCACCGCACGGTGTCTGCCGCTTTCTGCATACAAATGCAATGTATGCATTTTTACCATTGCGGCGGATGCAGCTTGAAGCCGCACCCGCCGCAATGGTAAAAATAGTGGATGTGACCGCCAGGGTGGCGGTCACATCCTAATTGCACAGAGGTTCCCTCCTGCTCTATGGTGGCATCATAGTCGGCCCCTTAGTGCTGATTGCTCCAAACTAAAACTTCCAGCACTATAACAGCTTTTTAATACCAAGACCCAACAATGGACAAGCATTAAAGCACAAGAGCATATTTCCTATTTGACTTGTAAACCAGTATTTTTAATTATTAGGTTTATATGCATAAGTATATATAGACACCTTACCATATTCCCCAAAGATCTACAGCCTACATGGAGGAACATTAGATAAAGCATTGACTAACACTGCCCATGCTCCCTTGCACGGATTTCATTGCCACAGAAAAAACACAATGAAGACACAGTTGATACCAGCATAAGGATGGTGTGCACATGATCTAAAAAAAAGCTCTATGGGTGCGCAACTGCAGCCCGGATGGTGACATGACACTAGTATGCTTAAAAGACTATCATATTATAGCAAATCTCAGGAATAAAGAAGCAAATGCAACAGAAAATATGGAATGCACTGAAAACCTCTACCAAGCATAGTAATAGTAAACAATTTTGGGAAATCTTGTAGGTCAAGTTGTATTGAGATGGGTTTTGGGGCCCTGGATGGGTGAAGTATTGTAGTCAGTTGGTATTGTAAGAGATTCCACTAAACAACTATCTAGGTTGATTTACGAGTATGACGGAAAAGCTTGTCTATCCTACTTACTACCCTTGCAGATGTGGAGCGATTGTCGACCAACAGCCAAAAAAGGCACCAGGTCCAGACAATGTCCTTTTGAACTATATCAAGGAGATATATGTACTTTTTAATGTAACATTACAGAGTGGCTCAGACCTGGGATCAACTATAATTATCTCTGCACAAAAGAGGTCCTTCGAATTATTTGCCAGTTTCTCTGCTCATTGGGGTTGGAAACATTTATGGCAAAGTTGAGTTAAGTGAGATGAAGGAGTGTGTAATGTACAAGCTTGGTTCGGAAAGGTATGGGCACTGTGGAGCAGGCATTTCAATTACAGGGTAAACATCACTTACAACGAAACTTTTACAACGCACTACCATTACAACGCGGTCATTACAACGCAAACTATTACAACACATTGTGCTGGGGGGCGCTCTAGGATAGGGAATACGTTTAATTTACTATCCAACACCTTCCCTAGTGTCCACGGGGACTGGAGTTGGAATAGTAAATTAAACTATTCACTATCCAGCACCCAAAAGCGCTATGCGTTGTAATGGTATGCGATGTAAAAACCGCGTTGTAAAGGCAGGCGTTGTAATAGCCTGCGTTGTAACGTCATTCCTCCAATTACAGTTGGTCTGCTCAAAGAACTCTCAGCTTAAACATGTTCCCTGCACATTTATTAAACCAAGATCAGATTCTGACTCTTTAGACCACTTCCAACTTTGACTTTCTTTAAAAACAGAAGGGGATGCAAGACGGTTTTGTGTATATGGCCAGTGCTGGCATGAGTTGACAGCAGCAAAGGTGCAGTAAGTGCATTTGGGTGAGCTTTTAAAGGAACTTAGGATTGCACCAGGTGTCAGACAAGCATTTGTTCTGACTTTTTGACCAAGAAAAATATAAATTCTCTACATTTTTAACCAGACAATATGATTCAATTATACCTAACACGGTTGTTGATGCATAGTCTGTTAAGGGGGGTCGAGCTGTTTAGGAAAGAAGTTGGTAATTAATACATAGTATAACCAGATATATGGTTATGCATACAAAAGGTTCCATGAAATGTTCCTTCATGATAAAGAGCATCGTTTGGATACGGGAAGATGCTGTGATTAACAGTAGAAGGAAAAAGCAATCAGTACCTTGAGGTACAATGCGGCTTTCATTTAAATGTGCAAGTATATAGTTGGTGGTGATTCGGAAAACTCACTAATACAGGTCTATAGAGCAAAGGCGGTTGCAGCATCTTCTTATGGGGTAGAAGTGTGGGGCAACAACTCCATTGATTTCCAAAGACAAGATGACCGATATCTGAGATCCCTTCTTAGAGTGGCCCCACTTGGTTTGACTGTATTGCTGAAATAATTACATTGCAGCCTGCAATGTGGTACATCAGGTTACAAGCTAATTCACACATCTGTGTATACATGGGCTATCCGAGCTGTAAATGTAGAATTGTAGGAGTTGTAATTGGTTAGCTGTTGTTCAGATAATCTTACAGGGGATTGTTCGAGGGGATTTATGGGATTACCCACACTTATAGATTCCTCCACTGCTATGGTGAAATAATGATAGTTAATGGTGCAGCAGGTTAGATGTGTTACTCCATATCACCAGTAGGACCCGCATGGATAGAAAGCATATCCTTATTAGATATTAGAACCATATCGCAATGAGATCTGCCCTATGCTGCAACGCACTTGGTATGTCAGGTTTACATTATGCGTAGTACTGGTAAGCGCTTACGAGGCAAAGTGGGATACCCAAGGGTGCAATGAAGGGATTTGTGATTGGGAAAGGTGGGGAGGGGGAAAGTCATCCACTTTATGGACAGTTGTGCATAAACCGGCAGTCTGTGAAGGAGGATGTTATTGCTCCTTTTAATTCATCTTGGGATCAGCAGGTTATGGATTTATGCTACAGGACAGATATTGAACTTATCTCCAATATGGTTTTCTTGTATATATGGCAAACCTGGTTGCAAACAGGGGGATTGTTTTATGTGTAGGGCGAACTTTAATGCATCCTTCATTCATTATAAGGTACTTTTATTTTGGAGCAGATACTAGTTATCTAATTTCTGTTACCCGTCTTCCCTTCCAAGGTCTTCTACTTGTTTTCCACCTCCTCTGAACTACATCTTGTCTGTCTGTTCACCTGAGTGGCATTGTCTTGCTACCAGTAGAATAATATTGTTTCAACTGAGATCAGCTCATTCATGTCAGAATGGTTAGTACAGTTAGAAATGCACTAGCTACAACACTAACCTTACATATTCAGCTGACGCGACCGATGGCAAGAAGGTAATCCAGGAGCACAAAATATAATGCTCGCCCTGTGAGGCACACCGGAGGGAATGGAGGAGTAGAGAAAACAATAAACAGCAGTCTACAAATACTCTGCTACCTGAAGGATCCTCTGTTGATGTCTTTTCTGGATTCTATCTTAGAAAGCGCAGAAGCACAAGGTCAATATCACGGGTGCCATCATCAGTTAACAAAGAAGGCAGGGGACAGGATTAACTATATGTTCCTCTCATTCATGCCATAAACGATTACAAACACATCAAGCAGTCACTCACATGCACAAGACAGGCTGGTAAGTAGAACTGCAAAGTCAAACAAGGAGTTTGAGTAGTCGCTCCTTATTCCTGGCAAAAGAGAAGGATGATATGTCTCATCCGTTAATATGAAATCAAACCATGTATTTCTCGTAATCCATGAAGAATGCAGAGTAAGCCAAAATACTCTTTTGTAAGTAGCGATAATTCCTCTCTGAGCAGAAAGTCATGATCAGACTATGATACAGTACAAATGGCATGCACGCGCACACAACTAGCCGATAGACTTAGCTCAGAGAAGATCCAGGGTGAGACAGGTAACCTTCCTCCTCCCATGGAGCAGTAATGACCACTGACACTCCTGGAGCAGGACCAACTACTAGACGCCTCCCAATCTGGCTTCTGCAGCAATCACAGCACTGAAACTGCCCTGATCGCAGCCACTGATGACATCCAAACCCTTCTTGACCGAAGAGAAATGTCAACTTTTATCCTCCTTGACCTCTTGGCAGCCTTCGACACTGTATTCCACCATACACTGATCGAAAGCCTCCACATCGGCATCCAAAGGGACGCGCTCAAATGGATCACCTCCTTCCTCATGGGAAGAACTTAGAGGATCCACCTCCCACTTTTCACCTCTGAACCTTTCAATGCATGTATAACCCCACTGACCAACATTGTCAGATACCATGGTCTAAACCTAATTTCCTAGGCAGATGACACCCAGCTCATCCTCAGACTCCCCAATGACCCCACCACCACCAGAACCAACTTCCGCAGATGCATGACACACATTGCTGACTGGATAAAGAACTGCCTGCAGCTGAGCACAGATAAGACGGAAGTACTGATCTTTGGCAACATCAGCAACACATGGAACGACTCCTGGTTACAATCAGCCCTCAGACCCACTCCCTACAACCACTCCAGAAACTTCGGAATCATCCTTGACAACAAGCTCACCATGAAATCACAGGACAACACCGTCTCCTCCTTCGGATTCCTCACTCTGTGCATGCTATGTAAGATCTTCAAGTAGCTTCCCCTAAACACGAGATGCACCATAACATAAGCCCTCATCACCAGCTATGCCCCTTAAGTAGGAATCACCACACACCTCCTACAGAAACATCAGACCATACAAAACGCTGCAGCCAGACTCATCCTAATCCTTCCCCGATGAACCCACGAACCCACATCACACCTCACCTCAGGATAATCCACTGGCTCCCCGTACAGAGGAGATGCCAATTCAAGCTGCTGACCATGCATGCAAGGGTCTACACAACCAAGGGCCGCCTCCATTAACCAACGCCTCAACTTCCACTAACCGTTGAGAAGACTACGCTCCATTTCCCTTTCACTTGCCCATACTCCCTGCATCTAACGAAGCAGAAGAGGAGGAAGCTGCTTCTCCTACATTGCAGCAAAGACCTGGAACAGTCTCCCCATGCACCTTCAGACCCTCACCTCACTTCCGGAATTCCAATTGACCCTCAAGAACTGACTGTTTCTGTTCCCTCCCCGCTCCCGCCTCCCAGCTGCTCCGCCCACCCGCGCACTTGGCCTTAAAAGGCGACCGTGCGACACAGGTGAGTGTGACCCACTTGTGGGACACCCCCGCGCCGCATGGCCGCCAGCTGCTGCGTGTGCCCCCCTGCTGTGCCCTCTGACTCGCTGCCAGCCGCGCTGCCGGCTGACCCTGCCGGCGTTGCTCTGCTCTGTTTTTGACCGTCATTTGTGCTTGTTTTTTCCCTCGCTGTTTTGCCCGGATTCTGTGCTGTCTTGACCGTCATTTGCGCTTGTTTTTTCCCTCGCTGTTTTTGCCCGGATTTAGTATTGTTGTGACCATCATTTGTGCTTGTTTTTCCTTCCCTCGCTGTCTCGGCCCGTATTAAGTGTTGTTTTTGACCACCAACTGTGCTTGTCTCCCTCATTGTCGCTGCCCGCTCTCGCCCGTGTTTCCCGCCTTCCTCGCCGACCCCGCCCCTTTTTTCATTCTGTTCCCTCCCCGCTCCCGCCTCCCAGCTGCTCCGCCCACCCGCGCACTTGGCCTTAAAAGGCGACCGTGCGACACAGGTGAGTGTGACCCACTTGTGGGACACCCCCGCGCCGCACGGCCGCCAGCTGCTGCGTGTGCCCCCCTGCTGTGCCCTCTGACTCGCTGCCAGCCGCGCTGCCGGCTGACCCTGCCGGCGTTGCTCTGCTCTGTTTTTGACCGTCATTTGTGCTTGTTTTTTCCCTCGCTGTTTTGCCCGGATTCTGTGCTGTCTCGACCGTCATTTGTGCTTGTTTTTTCCCTCGCTGTTTTTGCCCGGATTTAGTATTGTTGTGACCATCATTTGTGCTTGTTTTTCCTTCCCTCGCTGTCTCGGCCCGTATTAAGTGTTGTTTTTGACCACCAGCTGTGCTTGTCTCCCTCGTTGTCGCTGCCCGCTCTCCCCCGTGTTTCCCGCCTTCCTCGCCGACCCCGCCCCTTTTTTCATTCTGTTTCCTCCCCGCTCCCGCCTCCCAGCTGCTCCGCCCACCCGCGCACTTGGCCTTAAAAGGCGACCGTGCGACACAGGTGAGTGTGACCCACTTGTGGGACACCCCCGCGCCGCACGGCCGCCAGCTGCTGCGTGTGCCCCCCTGCTGTGCCCTCTGACTCGCTGCCAGCCGCGCTGCCGGCTGACCCTGCCGGCGTTGCTCTGCTCTGTTTTTGACCGTCATTTGTGCTTGTTTTTTCCCTCGCTGTTTTGCCCGGATTCTGTGCTGTCTTGACCGTCATTTGTGCTTGTTTTTTCCCTCGCTGTTTTTGCCCGGATTTAGTATTGTTGTGACCATCATTTGTGCTTGTTTTTCCTTCCCTCGCTGTCTCGGCCCGTATTAAGTGTTGTTTTTGACCACCAGCTGTGCTTGTCTCCCTCGTTGTCGCTGCCCGCTCTCCCCCGTGTTTCCCGCCTTCCTCGCCGACCCCGCCCCTTTTTTCATTCTGTTCCCTCCCCGCTCCCGCCTCCCAGCTGCTCCGCCCACCCGCGCACTTGGCCTTAAAAGGCGACCGTGCGACACAGGTGAGTGTGACCCACTTGTGGGACACCCCCGCGCCGCACGGCCGCCAGCTGCTGCGTGTGCCCCCCTGCTGTGCCCTCTGACTCGCTGCCAGCCGCGCTGCCGGCTGACCCTGCCGGCGTTGCTCTGCTCTGTTTTTGACCGTCATTTGTGCTTGTTTTTTCCCTCGCTGTTTTGCCCGGATTCTGTGCTGTCTTGACCGTCATTTGTGCTTGTTTTTTCCCTCGCTGTTTTTGCCCGGATTTAGTATTGTTGTGACCATCATTTGTGCTTGTTTTTCCTTCCCTCGCTGTCTCGGCCCGTATTAAGTGTTGTTTTTGACCACCAGCTGTGCTTGTCTCCCTCGTTGTCGCTGCCCGCTCTCCCCCGTGTTTCCCGCCTTCCTCGCCGACCCCGCCCCTTTTTTCATTCTGTTCCCTCCCCGCTCCCGCCTCCCAGCTGCTCCGCCCACCCGCGCACTTGGCCTTAAATGGCGAATGTGCGAACGCGCAGCGTTGACGCGCAGCGGGCGCGCCGATTGTGCGCCGAAGGCGCGCCAAAGGTAAGCCCGTCTGCGCCCGTTCGCGACCGGATCGCGACCAGCGCCAGGAACCCTGGCCCCCACCGACGAACGCCGACCCGACGGACCTACAACTCCGCCGATCTCATCGCACTCAACACCGGCCGCATCCCAGGATGTCATCAAGCCGCCCCGAAGCACACCCACGGACCCTTCAGCTGCCACGCCTGCAAGTTCACCTGCATCCGCACTCACCCTGCACCAGCACTCGCCAAGCCGAACATCAGCAGCAACCACCTCAAGTGCATCCTGCTCAACACCCGATCCGTCCACAGACACGCCGTAGAACTCTGGAACCTCCTCGACACCACCGCCCCCGACGTTGCCTTCCTCACCGAGACCTGGATGAACGCCTCCTCAGCCCCAGACATCGCCATCGCCATCCCAGAGGGCTACAAGATCATCCGGAGGGACCGCACCGCCAACCTGACGGGAGGAGGCATTGCCATCATTCACAGAGACACCATCCGCATCACGACCAACGCCGACGACACCCTAACCACCGCTGAACACCTGCACTTCCAGATCCACACCAACCCGCAGACCACCCTCAGAGGCACCCTGATCTACCGACCCCCGGGTCCACGCACACGATTCAGCGAGGACATCGCCGACTTCGTCAGCCCGCATGCCCTCCCCTCCGCCGACTACATCCTCCTGGGGGACCTCAACTTCCACATAGAGAACAACAGCGACCGCAACACCATCAGCCTGCTCGACAACCTCGCCAACCTCGGACTCAAGCAACTGGTGACCACCCCCACCCACCTCGCCGGACACACACTCGATGCCGTCTTCTCATCCAGCAAAGACGTCACCTTCAGCCACGCAACAGGACTCCACTGGACGGACCACAGCTGCGTCCACTTCAGCTTCAAAGGAACGACGATCCACCACCACCAGCAACAGGTTGCCCGAAGAAGCTGGAACAAGATCACAGCCGACCAGCTCACCGCTTCCTTGAGCCAGCACCCCCCCGCCAGCTCAGCGAACCCCAGCCAGGCCGCCGACAACCTCACGAAGTGGATCAACAACTGCGCGGACGAACTCGCCCCTCTGAGAACCCCGCCCAGAAGACCCTGCAGCAGAAAAACACCATGGTTCACCGAAGAACTCAAGAGCTCCAAGAAGAACTGTCGAGCCCTCGAGAAAGTCTGGAGAAGGGAACCAACGACGGACAACATGACCACCCTCAAGCTCGCCACCCGGAAACACCACCAACTGATCCGCGCCACCAAGAAAAACACATACAAGGACCGGCTGGACAACAACGCACACAACTGCAAGGAACTCTTCAACATCGTGAAAGAGCTCTCCAACCCCAACGCCGGAAACAATGACATCACCCCGTCGCAAGACCTCTGCAACTCCCTCGCATCCTACTTCCACAACAAGATCGCGGACATACACAACAGCTTCAGCAACCAACCAACGCAAGCCACAACCGCAACAACGCCACCCACCACCACCCTCCGCACCTGGACTCCGATCAGCACCGAAGACACCATCCGCACAATGAACTCCATCCATTCCGGATCTCCGACTGACCCCTGCCCTCACCACGTCTTCAACAAGGCCGACGCTGTCATCGCACCCCACCTGCGGGACATCATCAACACCTCCTTCGACACCGCCACCTTCCCTGAGAGCTGGAAGCACGCCGAACTCAGCGCTCTTCTCAAGAAACCCACAGCAGACCCCACCGACCTCAAGAACTACCGTCCCATCTCGCTCCTCCCGTTCCCGGCCAAAGTCATCGAGAAGACCGTCAACAAACAGCTGGCCGCCTTCCTCGAGACGAACGGATCCCTCGACCCCTCACAGTCTGGCTTCCGAGCGAACCACAGCACCGAGACCGCCCTCATCGCTGCCACCGATGACATACGAACTCTGATGGACAACGGAGAAACAGCGGCCCTCATCCTCCTGGACCTCTCCGCGGCTTTCGACACTGTCTGCCACCGCACCCTAGTACAGCGCCTCGGCAACATCGGAATACAGGACAAGGCACTGGAATGGATCACCTCCTTCCTCGACGGAAGAACACAGAGAGTCCGCCTACCACCGTACAAGTCAGAGGCCACCAAAGTCATCTGCGGCGTCCCTCAAGGATCCTCACTGAGCCCCACCCTCTTCAACGTCTACATGAGCCCCCTCGCGGCCATCGCACGCCAACACAACCTCAACATAATCTCCTACGCCGACGACACCCAGCTGATCCTCTCCCTGACCAACGACCCCGCCACCGCCAGAGCCAACCTGCACGAAGGGATGAGAGAGGTAGCCGAATGGATGTCGACCAGCCGCCTGAAACTGAACTCGGACAAGACGGAGGTCCTCATCCTGGGCTCCTCGCCCTCCGCCTGGAACGACTCCTGGTGGCCCCCCGCCCTGGGCACCGCACCCAAACCGACGGACCACGCACGCAACCTGGGCTTCATCCTGGACTCCTCCCTCTCCATGACCAGACAAGTCAACGCCGTCTCCTCATCTTGCTTCAACATCCTGCGCATGCTACGCAAGATCTTCCGGTGGATCCCCACCGAGACGAGGAAGACGGTCACCCAGGCACTCGTCACCAGCCGACTGGACTACGGCAACGCCCTCTACGCCGGAACCACCGCCAAGCTCCAGAAGAGACTCCAGCGGATCCAGAACGCCTCGGCCAGACTCATCCTCGACATCCCCCGACGCAGCCACATCTCCGGACATCTGAGAGACCTGCACTGGCTCCCGGTCAACAAGAGAATCACCTTCCGTCTCCTCACCCACGCACACAAAGCCCTACACAACCAAGGCCCGAGCTACCTCAACAACCGGATCAACTTCTACACCCCCAAACGCCTCCTCAGATCAACCAACCACGCCCTCGCCGCCGTCCCCCGCGTCCGAAGAGCGACAACAGGAGGAAGGTCCTTCTCCTACCTGGCCGCCAAGACCTGGAACTCACTCCCAACCGACCTGCGCCTGACCCAAGACCACCTCTCCTTCAGGAAGAAGCTCAAGACCTGGCTGTTCGAGCAGTAACGGCACCCCCCCCCCCAAACCAGCGCCTTGAGACCCTACGGGTGAGTAGTGCGCTCTATAAATGACCTGATTGATTGATTGATTGATTGACTGTTCGAATAAGCCTCCAAGACCTGCAAGCGCCGATTGGGTGATTAGCCGCGCTTTATAAATTCTGATTGATTGACTGTGAACTGCATAGGAGAAGATGCAGGCAACTCCCAGGCAGTGTTGAAGACCCAGCGGGCCCCTGTAAGCAGCATACTAGCACAGGGGGCTTCCAATAACACCAGAATGCAAGCAGCGGCTTGCTAGCAGATGCAGTCAACCTCACAGCTCTGACAAGGGATAGCTTAACAAACAATCCAGGGAAATGAGGCAGGAACACGCCAGGCCCCATAACGGCTAGCGCATGGCTGTTCCCAGGAAACCAGGAAGTCTGGCAAGCAAGGACACGATCAGGGGGCGTGGCTCTATACCCATGGATTCAATATGGCCACCATGGTATTATGCTGCTACTGATCATGTCTCGTCTCCTGCAGGGTCTTTTGGTTCCTGTAGTTCAGGACAGTCAATATATATATATCTTTCTCTCCTGCCATTGTTCCTATGCCTGGCAGAGGTGAGTGAAGTGACCCTTTGACACACAGCATTCTTCACTCGTTTACAGGGATCAGAAAGCGATGCATCAAGTGTATACCGTCATAACATTCATTCCTTATGTGTGAACACCTTTCTGTGGTGCATTGCACGACAGACCCTAAAATGATGAAAAGATAGTGAAGGTGAAATGTGAAATCATGAAAAGCAAGAATAGACAAGAAAAGAACAATGCATTGTAGTAGACTCACCCTCCCTTTAACCCATCTGGAGGTACGAGAAATATTGCTTAATTCACAATGGAAAGGAGCTAGCAAGAAGCTGCTGAAAACAATTACTTACACACAAAAAGCAGATGCTGTGCAATGATTAATTTCACTCACACATTTCGGGCAGATGCCATGAACACAAATGTAGCAGCAATTAGCAAACAAACATTGGCAAAGCCAATGGTTTTAACTTTGCATTGTTTGCAGTAACCATGGGGCTGATTTGCTGATCTTTCATGCAACAAACAGCATGACAGGTTGCTGCACAGTGATGCGTTGTTTGATGGGGAGGGAGCTAAACTACGCCATGATTACAAAGATATGGTGCTGTTCAGCTCTCTCCTTGCCCTTGTCAGAGTGCAAACCCATATTAATCTGTTTCCCTGTGCGCGCTGTTACTAGACCGGGGTGTAGTTGCCCCTGAACAGACTTTGATGCTCCTCGATGGACCTGTCTCTCCTGTAAAGAGGGAATTTCAATAAACTCTAATAATAGAGAGCGATCCCAACACCCAAAGGGGTAGGGTTCCAAAAGACTGTATGTCAAAAAAGTGTCCCCTTTGGATCAAATACAGACCAGATACTACACTCACAACCTTATGCTTAACAACAGAGTTAATCCACTCCACATAGCATAACAAGAGCAAAGATGATGCATAAGATATAAAATTAAAAGTGTATACAGTTTATTTTGACATTTATAAAAGACGAAAATACAATAAAATGATTGCACACATATCCTAACACAATAAAATAGTTATACAAGAAAACATAGCACAGTGGGAATAATACATAGAAAATGATTCTAATTAAAAACCGAAAAGGACACAATAGTCAGACATAATTAAATCAAACTCCAAATTGTACATATATCTTAAGTGGAGAAATTAATTTGTCTAATGACTTAGCGTGTCACAATTCAAATTGGCATCGACGCGTTTCGGTTTGGCAACTTGATTAAAAGCCAACACCTTCTTCTGGATTAAAATATAAGTTCCCACAATTTACTGTACATCTGCAAAATACAAAATGTAAAATATAAGCTACACCATATATGACTTAATATCACTTCTACATCACAGTACAATACAATGCTCCGGTATGCTATGTGACACTGTAACCCTATACATTCAGACCGTTTTGACTCTCATCTTACATATCGACTCATAATTCAAACTATACTCCTGGCACAATGCCTTGTTAAGATGGATTTACATAACCGTGTCCATCCTAAGAGGGTGTACAAATGTACTTCCACCTAATAAAGCAGACATTATATTTACCAACTTATTATATACGGATAGTCCGTATTATGAACATTAAAACCTAATAGAGGTGTGTCCATTATAAAATCTTGCACTTATCAGGGCAGTATATCAAAATTTGATATTACCTCATTCAGGGTATACAAAACCCTCCAAGACAACGTCAGTGCTTTGTCCAACCCTTCTTGTTAGGCAGGGCACACAGAATGGAGCTGCCTAAAAAATTTTTTTTTCCACATATCAATATTTGTATCATGATAGTTCCTTAATCATATAGCAAGGGGCTCATGTCATATCATACATAAAGCTCACCTATTACGATTTCTTTAGGCTCGTCGCAGGAAGGGCCAGCGCTAATACACAGCAAACTCTTATGGTTCTACAATCGGATCAAGGGAGAAGAATGTTCATATACCCCATGGTGATACATTTCCTCTGTCTTTACACAGAACAATCTTATTTTCGGTCGAAAAACAACAAGTCCAAAATTATCCAGCTACATATAGCCGTGATGCCATCACTTGATCAGGGTAATATACCCAGTATGTTCCTAAATCTACTATACACTAAAGTATTACCACCAGCGTAGTATATAAAATATATATGCAATGCCGATCATAAGCCCTGTTAATACCTCAGCGTATTGATATGTACACTCAAAAAAGAACATTATGTGTTGTTGGGTACAGAGAACTCTATATTTTTCCAGGGACGCACCCCAACAATATCCGCCCGTCACTGTAGTTTACGTATATAGCCATATATTTGCAATTTACCTAAGTTTAGGACCTTTGGGTTCAGTGAGGACCAATTGAATAGAATCATAAATACTAAGAATGGGAACAAAATCACAGTCCTTACTGGAAAAGGAGAAAATTGGGGTAAACTCCTAAATTTAAAAAAGAAGTTGATTCGGACTGAAGCTCATGCTGATTTTTTAGTAGAATATATTAAGTCTGGGACCATCCCCATTGGCCTACATGTGCGCAATGAGCTTGGCTTATTCTATGAGAATAGAAAATTCCTGGAAACTTGGACGATGATTTCCAATAGATGCAGCCGTGACTGGATGCTTTTAATCATTGAGACAGCCCAGGAACTTATTATCATTGAAAAAGAGGCTATCGATAAATTGGAAATGGAATTGAAAAATTGTCCAGCCCTGGAGGAGGCAAAAAAGAAACTGGAAGATATAAATAGGGATGTTGAGGGATATAGTGAGTATCTTATAAACAAAAAGACTAACAAACTGAAAAAAGATATTGAAAGCTTCTCTGAAGAAAAAGTCTACCCATACTCAAAAGAAAATTATTATCAACAAAGAAACAAACCAAATTGGGAGAGAGCACAAAATAAACAAGTTTATAATAGGGGTGGTAGAAAACAAATCACGTTCTCCGAATCATCCGGTTCGAGCGGTGAAGAGAAAGGTCCACAAAGGGAAGAACAAGTGGGGAGAAATTATTCCAATGATCAGGATCCTTTTTTAGGACAGCGCCCGAAGAGAGGCCAGCGGTACAATGGGAACTCCGGGAGAGGCCAATTCAATCGGGGCCCTCCACAACAGCAGGAGTATATCAGTACAAGGAACAAGCGTTACTGGAGGCCGACAGAATACCAGTGATAAATTTATCTGATAGGCCCCTTAATGAGATGGAGATTAGAGTATTAAGTAAGGGCCTTAGCTTTGTTTCTTCAGCACATGTAGATCAATTCCAGTTAGAGAAAGACACATGTTCCTTTTTCAGACTTCAAAGATTCTTTGAAAACAGAGAACCCAGAGAACGAACTAACATTTAGGGACTCAAATTAAAATCCTCGTTTACTCCAACATTAGCTATGGTTGGGAAAAATATAGAGGCCTTTGAGACTGCAGTAGAGAGTGGCATACTTAATGTTTTGGGGAAATTTAATAATTTTAGTGCCCATAACATTAGCAAGGAAGAAAGAGCTGCACTCAATTTGTTGAAGTATGATACATCTTTGACCATAAAACCTGCAGATAAGGGTGGAGGGGTTGTGGTGTTTAACACCAGTGACTATGATAGACAAATGTTAAGCCTTCTTGAGGTGGGTGAACACTATACCCGTACCCCTGCAAGCAGTTTGCTGAAAATATCTAAAGACTGCTGTATCGATCTATTAAATAGAGCTAGGGAATCCAATTGGATATGCGAGGATGAGTTTCGTTTCCTTAATAACACTGAACCAAGAATCCCCGCTATTTATGGTCTTCCGAAGACCCACAAGAACTTAGAAAATCCGCCCATGAGACCCATAGTGAGTAGCATTGGCTCCTTACTAGAACCAATCAGCAAATATGTAGACCATTTTTTCAGACCCATTGTTTGTAAATTGAGGTCCTATGTTAGGGACTCGGCCCATATGATCTCGCTGATTGAGGGAAAGGATTCCTGTGGAGAGACTCAGTGTCTGGTTACTCTAGACATTGAGTCTCTTTACACTAATATTCCTCAGTCGGATACAGTTAAGGTTATTGATCATTTACTTGATTCACATGATTTAGGTGGTGCAAGTAAAGAATTCATTGTAAAGGGAATTGAACTCATCCTTTTTAATAATGTTTTTTTGTTTAAGGATGAATATTTCAAACAGTTAAAGGGGACCAGCATGGGGGCCACCTGTGCCCCAAGTCTGGCCTGCCTTTATGTAGGCGAATTTGAGAATAAAACACATTTACAATGAGTTGGCTCAGTTTTTCAAAAATGTAGCGGGCTGGTACCGCTACATTGACGATATCTTTTTTATTTGGGACGGCCCCACTGAGAACCTGGGAGACTTCTTATCATGTTTTAATTTAGGCTATCCTAATTTAAAATTTACCTCCTCACATAGCACTACTAGTGTTGACTTTTTAGATATCACCATCAAGAATGTTAATGGCACCCTAGAGGTGGAGCTTTTTACAAAACCTACTGCAAAAAATACACTTTTGCATTTTTCAAGCTTCCACCCTAAAACACAGAGAGAGAGCATTCCGTTCAGCCAATTCCTCCGTCTACGGAGGAATTGCTCTAACCTGGAGGACTTTTATAAACATTCTGAAATTCTAAAAAAGAAATTTAGGGACAGAGGCTATCCAAAGAAATTACTGTCCCATTCCATGAAGAGGGCAAGATTCTATGATCGTGAGGCTCTAGTGCATAAACAACAAAGAGAGAAAGAGCCGTTAACTAAAACTGTTTTTGTGAGTCAGTTCTCCACAATAAGCAACCAGATCAAAAATGTGATTAATAAAAACTGGCACATTTTGAATCATGATGAACCTATCAAATTGGAGAAACCAATTTTTGCTTTTAAAAAGAACAATAATCTCAGAGATCTACTAGTAAATAAATATCGTGAAGAGACGAAGATTACTCAGAGAACACTGGACAACAGGATAGTATTGGGCAATTTTCGCTGCGGCACATGCAATGTTTGACCGCAATGTTTACAAACCAATGAGATAAGATTCAATGATCGAATATTGAAGAGCAAATGTCTGACTAATTGCAGAAGCAGTAACATTATATATCTCCTACAATGCCCATGTGGTTTTGGCTACGTTGGGGAAACTGGAAGAGAAGCAAGAGTTACGTTCCAAGAACATAGATCAGCAAAGCAAAGACCAAAAAGGTAACAGCGCCCTTGGTTGAACATTTTCTTAAGGCTGGCCATAGTGAAAATGATTTCACTTGGTTCATCCTTGAGAAAATCAAGATTGGCAAACGTGGCGGAAATGTACTGTTGAAACGCAAAGCACGCGAACAGTGGTACATTTCCTTCCTTAATACTGTAAGAGAAGGACTAAATTCAAAAGAAGAATGGGAGTGTATAATTAGGCCCTAATATGTAGGTTAATCAAGAAGGTTTGTTGTATGATAGGATACCTTCATTTTGTCTGAAGATAGGATAGGAATGTATGAATTTATTTAGAATAGAATGATTAACGGTATTAATGAACCATGATGCAGAAAAATGTTAACTAATACTGTGCTGCAAAGCTGTGCTATGCGATAGCAGAAATTTTAATAATATTAGACATTTATGATTATTATTTGTAAGGAAAATGCAATGATGAATAATGTTGTATGAAAAATGTTAATCAATATTAGAGTGTTATTCTATAATTAGGTTGAGTATTAATAGGTTGAGTATCAATGTGTCTAGTGGATTATATGTGTATCTCTGTTACCATGAGAATGGAATAAGATATTGGCACATAGTCATATGAATAAAGTCATGTTAGGTATTGGTATTATCATTACAATATAAAATGTGTACTTGTGTTAGAGTATGTATACAATACAGCACTATGTTATTATCGTTGATGCTGTTAGTATTATTTTTAGATCTGTTTAGATACAAGGCTGAACATCATTAGATGACAAAACCCACGCTCAGACATATGAAAACAATGGTATCCCTTGGCGATTACGAGTATATATCGACCGCCATCTTGGAATATAACTGTTGGAAGAGCGTATATATGAGGCTTACTACAACTTAAGAAATAATAAGATGTTCAATATGGCCTAGCTGCAGTCGCTATTTACTGAGAATGACAAGAAAATATGTTCTCAGTTTTAAGATGTATTGCGAATAATTGTTGGGTCCGCGATGCGCGGCTTTCGGATTGAAAAAAAAGTCTAAATGAGCTCTAAAAATCTGTATTAGGTAGGGTTTTTCCAAAACTTTGGTAAATTTAGAAGCCGTATGATGTGAATCGGTGTACTTTGGACGACATATACAAATTGTCCGTCATCTAAAAAATACATATCGAAATTCCGGAAATAATTAACACAGAGGTTGTGTACGTCATGTTTTCCCGCGGATTTATGGGTTTAAAACGGGCTGAATCAGTAAGTCCCATGATGCACTTTTTATCAAGGCACGGAACCCTTCATACGCCGTTTCTAAGTGATATCGAGCAGGTACGTGTTCTAGCATGTGAATGTTTGTAGCCATGCAAGTATATGTGAGTACAAACTGACCACCGTGTTATTTTTAACTATTACAGACTGCGGGCGGTCTAGCTTATAACGGAAGTGTGTAACGTCCATCATCTCGAGTACAATCGGATGTAAGGGCCACAACTGCAACGTAATTTTACGTGTACTGTTGTCTGGCTCCGTTTTTAGGTAAATTGCAAATATATGGCTATATACGTAAACTACAGTGACGGGCGGATATTGTTGGGGTGCGTCCCTGGAAAAATATAGAGTTTTCTGTACCCAACAACACATAATGTTCTTTTTTGAGTGTACATATCAATACGCTGGGGGATTAAAAGGGCTTATGATCGGCATTGCATTTATATATTTAATATACTACGCTGGTGGTAATACTTTAGTGTATAGTAGATTTAGGGACATACTGGGTATATTACCCCTGATTAAGTGACGGCATCACGGCTATATGTAGCTTGATCATTTCGGGACTTGTTGTTTTTCGACCGAAAATAAGATTGTTCTGTGTAAAAACAGAAGAAATGTATCACCAAGGGGTATATGAACATTCTTCTCCCTTGATCCAATTGTAGAACCATAAGAGTTTGCTGTGTATTAGCGCCGGCCCTTCCTGCGACGAGCCTAAAGAAATCGTAATAGGTGAGCTTTATGTATGATATGACATGAGCCCCTTGCTATATGATTAAGGAACTATCATGATACAAATATTGATATGTGGAAAAAAAGAATTTTTAGACGGCTCCATTCTGTGTGGCCTGCCTAACAAGAAGGGTTGGACAAAGCACTGAAGTTGTCTTGGAGGGTTTTGTATATCCTGAATGAGGTAATATAAAATTTTGATATACTGCCCTGATAAGTGCAAGATTTTATAAAGGACACACCTCTATGAGGTTTTAATGTTCATAATACGGACACTCGGGACACCGGAGCAGGACGATAGGTCGCAGGAGCACTCTGATCGGAAATACCGGTCTTCTTCCCCTCCCTGCCAGGTGACCCAGGAGGCTTTAACAGCAAGTAGCAAGTTAAAGCAGAGGGAATCCCCCTCTAACATGTACAGCACCTTAGCGAGTGCGACACTTTTTACCACACACTAAATCACTTAATATCGTTTTTTTATTTCTCACTTACACATACTCATTGGTCCTGAGGAAAGCCAGTTTTAACAAAAGGCCTGGCTGAAACATGTAGACCACACAGGACGTAGGAGCTCATAATACACTCCACATCGTCCGAAAGCCTTTTTATCTGCTAACAGGGGCCCAGCAATTAAAATTTATCTTATACCCTCGGGAACTGGGACCACCTGTATAGCTTTTAAACTGCACGTTCATACCCACTATTCACTGCACACTCAGTAAGTATACCAGCTCCTCAGTAATCTGGAGTCGCAGCACACCCGGGACACATTCGGTGTCACTGCGGTGGGCCCGATGATGAAGCATGACACCAACTAGGTTGGTGTGTGAGGGCTTCATGACCAAACCAAATGGTTTGCCCACAGACGTACCATCTGAGTCTCACTAACACAACAAAGCTAGTCCTTTATTGATATTCCAACATAATACGGACTATCCGTATATAATAAGTTGGTAAATATAATGTCTGCTTTATTAGGTGAAAGTACGTTTGAACACCCTCTTAGGATGGACAAGGTTATGTAAATCCATCTTAACAAGGCATTATGCCTGGAGTATAGTTTGAATTATGAGTCGATATGTAAGATGAGAGTTAAAACGATCTGAATGTATAGGGTTACAGTGTCACATAGCATACCGGAGCATTGTATTGTACTGTGATGTAGAAGTGATATTAAGTCATATATGGTGTATCTTATATTTTACATTTTGTATTTTGCAGATGTACAGTAAATTGTGGGAACTTATATTTTAATCCTGAAGAAGGTGTTGGCTTTTAATCAAGTTGCCAAACCGAAACGCGTCGATGCCAATTTGAATTGTGACACGCTAAGTCATTAGACAAATTAATTTCTCCACTTAAGATATATGAACAATTTGGAGTTTGATTTAATTATGTCTGACTATTGTGTCCTTTTCGATTTTTAATTAGAATAATTTTCTATGTATTATTCCCACTGTGCTATGTTTTCTTGTATAACTATTTTATTGTGTTAGGATATGTGTGCAATTATTTTATTGTATTTCTTCTTTTATAAATGTCAAAATAAACTGTATACACTTTTAATTTTATATCTTATGCATCATCTTTGCTCTTGTTATGCTATGTGGAGTGAATTAACCCTGTTGATAAGGATAAGGTTGTGAGTGTAGTATCTGGTCTGTATTTGATCCAAAGGGAACACTTTTTTGACATACGGAATTTCAATAAAGCCTGATGTCTCAGACTAAGAACATTTCAATCGTTAAGCATGACAAGACAATCAACAGTCTTACACTTTAAAGATTTACTTCAAAAAGATTCAAAGTAAAGAAAAGGCATAAAAAAGAATATAAATCGAGCAGAAATTCTAAGAATGTAGAAAGAGTCTCCTCTCCACATCATAAAATCACATTCCTATTTAGGGGTTTCAACAAGGATTTCATACATTTACTACATTAATGCTTGGTTCATAGGCTCATAACCAATTGGATTCAAGCAAAGCAAAACATTTGCAACATAACACATTCAATGACTTTCTCACTAGTCACTATTCAACCTATTCTACTGCATTAGTTTTCGGGGGCATAACATCTTGTTCATGAACACAAACTGTTACATAATATGTTTTTCAGTCTAGGATAGCTACTATGGCCTTGACAAAGTACAGTTTGATCACATCATTTTATAAAGTCTTCTTCTTATTCTGTGAAGGCTAGGAACGGTGGAGTTAATCACGTGGTGTAGTGCAACCTCACATCATAGATGGATGTCTATGTTAGCCTAGTTAGCTTTTAAGACAAATTTGTAATGTCCTAAGCCTTGAATATTTCTATTAATAGCGATCTAAACCACCCCCGCTCCTGCGATGACTTTCCTGAATCACCACAACTTTTTATTATCTTAGTCATAATAGGACAGTCATCATATGCTTCAAAATTATTTTGTTTAGCTCCTTTTAACTCCTTCATTTCATCATAAAAGCCATTCTGCATTTCCTCTAATTTAATGCCCGGCCTCTTTCTTCTGCTCATTGCTGACAGTTTCTTTTTTTCCACATTGCAACCATTTATTTGATTAAATTAATCCACAACATTTTAGAAAAGAGCATGCATGCTTCACTGATTAGTATGACCAACAGAGGGGTCGAAAACAATGTTAGTATTCCTCCACCAATGTTCCTAGCCATTAGCTATCTTTACAAATCCGTTCCCAATATAACTAAACACAGAACTTACTTCTACCTAGCCACGTTTCTTTTAAAATGTTTAGACAATTAGTCAAGTTTGTGATGTTATCAAGGGTTTACTGGCAGAAAACTTCTGCTAAAGCAGCGATAATGGGCTTGATAATATGGCCTTGAGAATTCCAATAGAAGTCCATGTTCTGGTGTGAACATGGACTTCTATTGGAATTCTCCAGGCCATATTATCAAGACCAATATCGCCGCTTTAGTGGACTTTTTCTGCCGCTAAACTGGCGATAATTTTAACGCAGTCCTTGATAATATGCTCCTAAGTTTGCATGTAAGCTCATGTTTGGCTTAGTTAGTGGTATGTGCATTAGTAAGAGGTGTTACAAATTGTAACATCCATTCACTAGTAAGCTTTAGAAAATCGATAAGCATTCTTAGCTGCCCACATATTCAGAGTTGAACCACTTGTTACAGGTATATTTTCTATAGGACACTCATAATTTGAAAATAAAACGGTTTAATTGAGTCATGATGATAGAACAGAATCAAAAATGCACTGCAGGAAAAGGCGTACAAAAAGGAAGATGATAGTAGGATGAACCTTCTGTGGCAGAAGCTGGATGATATGAACAAACAAAACTATTATTAACTTGCATGCCTTTGACATACTCAGCAATCATCTGGAAATAGACTGTATCATAACTACTTTCAGAATGGGAAGATGATAAACTCTATCTGCATGAGTTTCTTTGCTATCGATTATTGTTCTATTTACATTAGTTGGGTTTGGTGAAGCATTTGCCTGCAACAGATAGAGGTCTAACATCCAACTACATAGACTACTATGGCAACTTCCAAGTCTACTAAGGCAATGTGCAGCATTAATGATCCATGTTAATCTCATGTCAGGTCATGGAGTATCTCCCTTTGTTTCGTTCAGTTTTGTTAGCCTTTTTTTCTTCCCCCACTTTCTCTATTCTGTCTCGTAATTTGTAGTGATAACGGCTACATTAACTTGATGCCTTAAGGGCCCTATGGTCTTCTGACCATTGCCCTAACCTCTCTGTTCTGTTCTTGTCTTTTGTCAAAAATGTCTGGTGAGTTCTGAGTACCTCTTTGATCCCTTACTTAATTCATGGAGGTTCATCAGTGTTAAGTCAAGAAATCACGTAACTCATCGTTGTTCTTCACAAAGCAAGTCCAGTTAGAACCTGAGTATTTCTGGCTTAATTTCCTCACCCGCTTTTGTATTTTGCTCTCTGTTTGTTCTTAGTTGTCATCCCGCAATTCCCTCTGCCATTGGTTCTCTTGATTCTCAAGCATTTCACTAATGGTCTCTGGTCTCATTGACTTAATCAGCAGCCTTTCTTCTGCTTTCAGCTTTTGTTCAACTTTCTTCACAGAACCCTTTCTCTCCAGAGGTATTTGTTGTGTCTGGCTCATGAGACACTATTTCATTATCAAATGCTAAGTCTTCTCGTACTGTCTCTCCATCTCCGTTTTCAGATCCCAAGAAGATGGCCCCTGGCTGTTCTGTTTCTGCCTTCCATGTGTTTCCAGATTCTCTGTGCATTTGAAGTCTCAACTTACAGTGTTGCTTTTCACTTAATGCTGAGGACTCTGCTCCCTCAAATTGTCTTCAGTGACTGTGATTCTTATGAATAAGCCAGGGATTTTCGATTTGGCCCTCGTCTTCTTTGTCTGAGAGTTCAGAAACTCCAAATTAACTTGAACTTGAGAAATTATTGCATGCTGCCCCCCACCTCTCCCTCTGCTTTTCTTGCTCTATTTGTGTGCGTAGTGTGTATCCAGTTTGGTAGGCATGCACATTTCACAGTAGTGTTGTTGATCAAGGTGACTTAGTATGGCCCTCTCCAACATTCTCCCAGGCACGACATGTGAACGTGCCTTGCAATGTGAACCCAGTCCCTGGGTTTTAGATCATGAGAGGGGTAGTCCACACGGATGGTGGTGCAAAGTCGACCTGATGAGAGATAGAATGCACCACATCAGCCAGTCCCTTGCAATACTCGAACACTAGGCTATCTGTGTATTCGGCTGCTGGAACAGAAGGAATTCTCATGGCTCTTCCCATCAGTACTTTGTGGGGGAAGAATCCCTTTCTCTTGCATGGGGTGCTCCAAATGCTCATGCCAGAGGAAGTTTGTCTGATCATTTGAGAGATGTAGAGGCTCATGTCTTGGCTAGTTTTGTTTGTTTTGATAGCTCTGTTCACCCTATCTACAATCCCTGAAGCTTTTAGTCCGTAACTGCAATGGAATCTCTAGTCAATCTTTACGGTGGTACACAGCAACTGCACTACCTCATTCCTAAATTAGCTTCCTCGATCCCATTCAAGATGAACTGGCATCCCTAATCGTGGAATCAACTCCCTCTGCAAACAATACAGAACACCGCGCCTAGATTTGTCCTCAGCATCCCCCGGCAAGAACACATCATTCAACACCTGTGGCGACTCCACTGGCTCCTCGTGGAGAAGAGAGTCACCTTCAAAATCATCACCCATGCCTACAAATGCCTGCACAACAATGTCCCCAAATACCTCAATGACAGAATAAACTTCCACGTACCAAATAGAAACCTGCGATCATCCAACTAAACACTGGCTGAAACGACGCGGATCCACAGAGCCAGATCAGGCAGAAGATCGTTCTCTCACATCGCAGCCAAGACCTGGAACGAGCTACTGGGAGACATCAGACGCGCCCCCTCCCTGAACACCTAAAGGAAGACCCTCAAGACCTGGCTCTTCGGCTAAACGGAGCGACGTACCCCTCCCCCCAGCGGCTTGAGACCCTCACGGGTGAGTAGCGCGCTTACAATACCCTGATTTATTGATTGATTGATTGATTGACAGTAGTAGCTTCGCAACTATCAGAATATTGCATATCCTGGTGGGATATGCCTCAACCAGTAGGGAAATAAAAACACAACAATTAATATGTATCTCAGTTGACTATATCAGGGCATCCAGGAAAATTGATTTGGAGTTAGTTGAAAGGACCGTCAGACTTTCTTATGTCACTAATTGTTACAACAACTTTTCTGTCAGCATTCTGTTTTTGGCACGTCATGCACCGTTGACACAGGTATTCGACCATGATGCAAAAATTGGAATTGAATCAATAACGTTTGCAAACCTGGGACATTCCATCTCAACCTACATGGTTCAAGGCATGCATGAGTCTCACCATGGTGCGCAACATGGAATCAGGCAAAATGGGTTTTCTTCTCCTGATACCCAAATGTCCCTAGCATCTTTTACGCAACCCCCTTTTTCTCAGTTGGCTTTCTTAATTCCAGGGGCTTCTTGCAGCAATTCCCTCAGTTTATTAAAGGTATACACCGTGTTCAGTCCTAATTTGAGACTGTTTCTCTCTTTGCGCTACCTGGCTCATTTAAGAGAAATTTGCTGAACTCAACCGCACAATACCGGGTGATTTTATAGACATACCTGTTCCCTCTTGTGACTAAATCATTTCCACTCTTGGGTGCAGAATTCTTTACAATTGCTATCTCCCTTGGCAATTGGATTGTGTTCAACAAGTTTAATATGCACAAGCTATTCCTAATGAGGGAACAAGATAAAGTTAGTATCACTCTCTGTGACCATAACTGACCAAAATCAGGCCCAGCACAGAACCCATACTGAATGTCAGTATAAAAGGTTATTCTCGATCCCTTGCATGTACAACAAGCTCGGGTAAGAGCAATCACTTTGGCTACTTGGTAGGATACTTCCATAACTTTACTCAGTGTAAAGATGGCATAAGCTTCTCTTAAAATGCCATGACTGTCTCTCAAACAAGAGCCATGAACAAACAACGTTTGACCGAATTCAGCAAGGGGCACATCCAGTAAGTCTGGTCGCAGTTTCATTCACAATTCAGTAACATTGATGCAGTTATGGTCAAAGTCACGCTCGGTAACAAAGATGGGCGCAACTCTGCTGGCCTCTCCACCAGATCGCCCCTCTGCATCTTGGTATTTGTAGTGCGAGTAGCACAAAGAACTGAGAAAAAGTTCAAAGTATATCACCATGGTTGGTGCAAGTATGTTCTTGAAAATTCCATCAACTCTAGACCCGAGACATGGCCCGGGTTTCGGGATTTATATCCCTCATCAGTAAAGAAAGTTCAGGGGTGGTAGAGAAAGCAGCCGTAGAACCGTCAAGTGCTTCGTTGCCTGCTAGGCGCGCAGGTGCGTCTTCAAAAAGATCGTCAGTTTTGGGGGCTCGCAGGAGCCCTTAAATCAGAAACAAAGATGGGCGCGACTCTGCTGGCCTCTCCACCGGATCGCCCCTCTGCGTCTTGGCATTTGTAGTGCGAGTAGCACAAAGAACTGAGAAAAAGTTCAAAGTATATCACCATGGTTGGCGCAAGTATGTTCTTGAAAATTCCATCATCTCTAGACCCGAGACATGGCCCGGGTTTCGGGATTTATATCTCTCATCAGTAGAGAAAGTTCAGGGGTGGTAGAGAAAGCCGCCGTAGAACCGTCAAGGGCTTCGTTGCCTGCTAGGCGCGCAGGTGCGTCTCCAAAAAGCTTGTCAGCTTTGGGGGCTTGCAGGAGCCCTTAAATCAGAAACAAAGGGTCTAGAGATCTTCACAACAACAAGTACCACTCATGAACTATACGTACCAGAATCCTTAGGGGCGATCCGGAGGAGGGGCTAGCGGTGTGCGATCCATTGCGGTTGATTTTACAAATGGGCTCCCTTGAGCCTTTAAGCTGACGAGCTTCTGAATGACGCATCTGCGTGCCGGTTAGGCATCAAGGCCTGTGACGGTTGCTTGGCGGCCTCCTTTTCCACCCCGAATACGTTCTCTACTGATCAGGGACGATATCCCGAAACCTGGGCCATGTCTCGGGTCTAGAGATCTTCACAACAACAAGTACTTACTTGCACCTACTGAGGTGAACCACTCATGAACTATACGTACCAGAATCCTTAGGGGCAATCCAGAGGAGGGGCTAGCGGTGTGCGATCCATTGCGGTTGATTCTACTGATAGAGCGCGCGAGGTCACCCGACCAATAACTTCGCCGCTTCCGGCTTCGGGCCCATATATTTCAATTCACTATATACATTGAGCAGGTGACTTCACGCTCTACTACCAATTTGTGTGAATTCCCTTCAGTTATTCTTTAGCGTACCCGACTTACCATCCACCGACACGGGTACCTATGACCAAAATGGATCAGGGAGCTAGCTGTAAAAGGAAAGGCAGCAAAATACAAACCCAACCAATAACATTCAATTTATCTGTAAAATGACCACGGACAACTGGAAGTTTTAAAATGTTTATCTAAAGTTCGTTTTCAGATATCATGAGATTCACAAGAATAAGACAATCGATAATCAAGATAATGAAAAGTACATAACTATAGAGAAATAAAGTCAGGGTAATCATTGAAATACTAATATGAGATGCAACAGGAATATGCTATGCATTTAGGGCAAAAGTCCTTTAGACAATTTAAGTAAGGAGGTTCTAGACCATATCAGAAATTGACAAACCACAATGCAAAATATAATCTCTAACAGGTAGGGTAACATGGGAAAACGTTAAGAAATAAATGCAAATGACTTTACGTTTCAATGGTTGCGGAAAGCATGGAAAATTAACATATGCCAAGGTGTGTCTTTATTGAAGCAAAAGACGGAAAAATAGAAAGGTGCAAGGTTTAAAGAATTTCAGAGCAATATTTACCTAGACTGGTGTGGAAACCAAACCCTGGCCACGGGTCAGTTTAAGGACAGGAAACCCTCAAGGAAGGATACCCCTCAATGGACAGCAGGTGCAGAATGGACACCCAGGACAAGACAGGAAACCCTCAGATTAGGAATCAGGACAGGACCCTCAGGACAGGACAGGAAACCCTCAGGACAGGACCAGCACCCGCAGTTCGGAAGCAACGCCTGCGCTCCACCCTCTCTGCAGCTATTGATCAAGACCCCGATTGGGTCAGCGAACTCCCAGCAAAGTGCTCCGCCAGCACTCTAAGGTTCAGTAAAACCTTAGTCTATGGTCAATTTCGGACAGAGTGCTCCGCAGCTCTCTGTATCTTCAGTCACCTATTGAGTGCGTTGGGTCAGTGACAGGTCAGCTAAACCAGACAAGTCGGACAATTTCCCTAGGTGAACCCAGGGTAGATATACTGTTTGGGGCAGTGTACCACCCCCCAATGTTGCAAAGTGTCAGAATCCCTCAATTTGGATTGGTCCTAAGGTAGGATTTGGGTAACACACCAATCAGAACACACTATTTGGATGCCTACTTTGCATCTCTGGGTACCGCCTAGCGAGATTGGGGTTCTCATGAGAAAGTCCAGGGAAATACAATGACAATATAACATTGTTTCAGAATAGGGACACATGACTCCGTCCTGCTGGGTTCGCAGGTCAGTTTCTCAGGAGCATCTTGCCCATCCCTGCCAGCTGGCTGAGTTCCACCGGCCAAGGTTGACATTTCCCCAGACAGACGGTCCTGCGCAGAAAGGACCTCCAAGATGGCTTTCGGCTCAGTCAGACCCCCATTTCCCGCGGTACATGAAAAGTAAGCGAGAACAAATTAATACACAGAAATAACGATATGAAAACACATCATTGGTTTTGTACTTTCAACTTATCACTATAAAAATATACTATGCAGTCTAAATGTTAGCTACATATACACAGGCACAAGAGCAACTGCACGAGCAGTACCACGTTATTACCAAAGCTATGTATTACGCATGCGCATCTTTTCCCTCCAAGCCTGCAAACACGTCAGGACACGTGAGTGTGACTGACGCATGCGCAGAAGCTATTTAAAAGCAGCGGCCATTTTATAGACTCAAATTAATCGTATTAGAAATACACCTGTGCAAGCTTCATCTATTACGTTCAAACATGAAATAAAGATTAGTAAGACGTACAAATTATTAATTGATTACACATGAGCGAGGTTCATGACTAAAGCAAGTCGCAAATGCGAAGCTCTGCTTCATCAATCCCCTCTTTGATGATATTTACTATCATCACAAAACCAAATGGAACCAGATGCCAACTTCTCACACCTTATACATCTCTATCTCTTCCAACAAGCGATTTAGCTTTTCTTTCTCATTTTTGGTAGGGTGAGAATTTTTCACCCTTTTGTATATCTGATTATTCATTTCCTCTAATTCAAGCTCATCCACACTTCGTTTCACTCCTCTGGCATTCACTTGATGCTTTCCGGTGTGTTTACGACACTTGCAACAGACAAATATGAAAAATAGGATAAGACCTATAATTCCAATTGGCATCAGTACCTTGAACAATAAGCTTTTACCTAAGCTAGCAAACCAATGACCTACATTTGAGAGACCATCTACCAGTCTCTTCCAGGCACTATCAACCTCGAGTGGTTTGAGTTCCTTTTCCAAATTAGTAATGTTTTTCACATATCTTTTGAGCTGCACACTTTTGTCCGGAATATAAGTGCAACAATGTTGCGCCTTCAACCTCCGGCAGACTCCGCCCTCTTTTGCTAATAAGGTGTCAAGAGCAAGTCTGTTCTGCAAAACCATTGATCTGATCGCAACCATTTCGGTATTGACCAGCAGAAATCCATGAGCTGTGTCAGTAGACAACACATCCACTATAGTGGATAATTTGCAAATTCTGTGAGTGTTCAGAACCACTCCCACTCCAGGTATCAGTGCACTGAAAATACTACCCATTATTTCACCTACGCTTTCTCTTTTACTACGCACTAAGCCATTAGTATTTTCACTGCTTCCAGCAACTTTGTTCACATGGTATATTTTCGGGAAGACAATGCCAAAGTAGCAGCTTCCATACCAGTGATCCGGCAATTTGAAATAAGCCTTGTCTCCACATATATAATAGATTCCAGGAAACACAGGCTCTGACCCATTTTTGAAACCCCATCCTCCAATTACCTTGTAATTATGTTCACATTCACTGGAACCAATGAAAATGTTATTATAGTAGCTAGTCTTCTCGCGGTGAAGACATAGCTTGCCTTTCTTTTCAAAATACAGCAACAGAGCAGGACCCGCCCCACCATTTGAGGTGCCTTCCATGTTTTCCGCCCATTTTGGCCTTTTCTGTTTCTCGTCATCTGCCTTTCTTTGTATTTTTATTCTCCTTTTCTCTGCCATGTTCAGGAACATCTTTTCCTGCTCACGCAAAGAACAGGTCAAGTTATCTCTGTGTGCGTCACCTATGTCTATATTACCTATAGTCAGAAAGTATTCGCCCATGTAGCGAGTAACGTCACTTTTGGTATGTACAGGATTCAGGTTCCCACGTATAGGAAGTTCAGAAAAGATCACGTCATTGTTAGAGTAATAGTACTGTAACGGTCCTCTTTTGTAAAATAAACTTGCTAAAATGCTACAGGATATTCCATATGTCAGGGGCAGGTGATGGTATGTCACGCCTTCAGCCACAGAAGTAGGTAGCTTCATGCAGACATAGCAATCTTCAATTTCCATAGTCTCTACATAGTGTATTAACAAGTTTGCGAAAACATTTAAATGCGTTTTATTCTTTACTCCATGATAATGTAGTCCTCCCTCATCTGATGCTTCTAGGTCTTGTTTTGTTTGTCTGAGTGCTCTCTCATGTCTTGCTACCCTTTGTGTTGTCAGTTCTTCTGTCTCAGTATTTACAATCTCTGTAGGGTCAATATTAGTATTTTTGCTCACCGCAAAAGGAATAAAAACTGTTAGTCCTATCCAGAGTAATATCACTATAACTATACTACATACACATACTTTGCAGCATGTTTTGCAACGACTGCAACTAGGTCTACCATTCACGCTTGAGTCAGACATTTCGGCTCAGAAGAAGTTTCTCGACCCCTCTTTGTGTCTTTACACAAGTAGCTTACTTTGTGCAAATTCACGGTGGCTCGTCTTCTTCTTCGGCAGAGTACTCAGGGACGGGGTCCCCGTCGCTTTCGTCAGTTATATCAAGATCTTCAAATTCTTCCAAAACGAGCGTCCATTCAGGAGACTTGTACTTTTTGTTTTGTCTTTTTATTCGATCGCTCCTTCTTTTGGAAGTGTCTTCTGGTTGTTCTGCTATGCGAGCACTTCTCCTTTCTTCTGCACGTTTTTCTTCCACCGTTTTTATCCTTAGCCTCAATTTCTTTACGAAGCCAGGCTCTATGTGCTTTCTTTTCTTAAGTCTTTTAGTTGGCACTTGGACCTTGTTTTCTTCTCTTGCCCTTTTATTTTCATTAGCTTGTGGCAATTCTGCTTCAGTTTCTCCCTCTTCTATCTGTCTAGTTCCAGGGCTAGCATCTATTTCTTCTGCCTGGTCACTAATCTGGCCTGGTTCAGGACAGTTTTGTGTTTGCCTTTCAAATGTCTCTGTTTCTGTTTCCTGAACACGTTCTTCTAATTCTATCTGATCCTGTTCGAGCACTTCGATCTCTTGATTTTCTTCCGCTCGAATTATTACGCTATGTCTAGTCTGTCCCTTCTCAACATCAGGAGTCAGTGGAGGAGTATCAATCACTTGTTCTGTCCCTGTCTCTTTCCTCAGTTTTGATGTGAATCTCAAGATCCTGAGGTTCTTCGCCTGTGCCTTGCTTTTCCTCTCTAGTCCACTCTCTACCTTCCCGAAGTCGCTCACTTGTTCTGATGGGGTCTTCGGTGAGATCAATCAATGGTATCCACTCCTCTGGCCATATGCTCGGCAGCTCGTCTTCAGCTACTTCTGGCTCAGCTTCTTGGACCCCTTCAGCAGGCTGGACTCTTGGTAGTTCGTCATCAACTATTCCT
Source organism: Lissotriton helveticus (assembly GCF_964261635.1). NCBI lineage: Eukaryota > Metazoa > Chordata > Amphibia > Caudata > Salamandridae > Lissotriton > Lissotriton helveticus. The sequence continues at coordinate 281,898,132 of NC_136068.1, read as the reverse complement.
GGGCCAACGTCTGCTGATCCCGCAGCTTGACTGGTACTGGGCTGTACGTTGTCAGCTACTTCCGGTCTGGCTCCTGCAGAGTCCTCTGCTGGACGTCCTTCTTCTTCAGGCTCTCCGTCTGGTAATACCTTCTGGGTGTGGCTGGCGTGTATCTAATGTGGTACCCCTGCACACTTTACTGCTGTGGTTGTTACCAGGATCACCTGACGCTTCTCTCCCCACCTTGGTTCCAGGCAGCTTTTCCGAGTATGCTTCTTTATCTTGACCCAGTCCCCCGGGACCAGTTTGTGGAGAGGAGTCGTTGGATTGAGGATGGCGTCTTCTCCGATCTGGCGAGAGATAGAATGCACTTGGTCACCTAATCTCCTGCAGTATTCAAGCACCAAATCATCAGTAATACTCAACAGTTTGCTTCCTGGTACCCATGCTTGTCTCATCACTCTTCCCATCAGGATTTCATGGGGACTTAGGCCTGTCTTGCGGTCAGGAACACTTCGGAGTCCCATCAGGACCAGGGGCAGGGCCTTCACCCAGGTCATGCCCGATGCATCACACAGTTTTGCTAGTCTGTTTTTGATAGTTCCATTTATTTGTTCCACTATTCCAGAAGCCTCTGGACGATATGCACAGTGGAGTTTTCGTGTGATTCCAAAGGCCTTACAGAGTTCGTCGATTACATCATTCTGAAAATGTCGGCCTCTATCTGATTCAATAGTGACTGGAACCCCGAACCTAGGTATCAGTTCTTTCAGTAAACACTTAGCTACTGTCAGTGCGTCATTTTGGGGAGTAGGGAAAGCCTCCACCCACTTTGAAAATAGGCAGACCATGACAAGGACATATCGCTTCCCTTCACAACATGGCATGGTGATGAAGTCAACCTGTATTCTCACAAAGGGACCCCCTGACCTCCCTATTTTCCCCAGTTCCACCATTGTTTTCTTGCCTGGGTTCATCTTTTGACATGACAGGCACCTCTGGCAGAGGGACTCTGCTACTTTCCTGAACTTTTTACTGTACCAAGTCTGTTGGAACACTAGAATCATGGCGTCCCTACCAATGTGTGATCCTTCATGTATCAATCTCGCCATTGTGCTAAGTAAGTGTCTAGGTAACACAGGCATACCGGTTGGGCCCAAAATGACACCATCCACACGTCTTGGTCTACACCCGTCTTCCTTCCACTTCTCTCTTTCTTGCCAAGGTGCCGCCTGCTGCCACTCTTTCACTTCATCCCATGTAGGCACTTCTTCAAACACTTGAAGTTGGCAGCTGGTTCCTGGCCCCCCTCGTTTTGGATTTATGATATATCGATCTCTGGCGCACCATTGGGCCACTCGATCAGCAAAATCATTTCCCAGTGATACAGTGTCAATGCCCTTCTTATGAGCGACACATTTTACCACTGCCAGTTCCTTTGGTAACTGGATTGCCTCTAAAAGGTCTTGAACAACTTTTCCATTTCGAATAGGGGTACCTGATGAAGTCAGGAACTCCCTCTGTAGCCACAACTGGCCAAAGTCATGCACAACTCCATAACAGTACTGACTGTCAGTATACACTGTTATGCGTATGTTTTTCCCAATTTTGCAAGCCTTTATCATAGCGATCAATTCGGCTACTTGTGCAGACTTTACGTCAAATAGGTAACCTGCTTCTTCAATTTTGGTTAAGGAGACTACCGCATAGGCAGCACTCAGGCCTCCTTGTTCATGTCTTAGGCATGAACCATCCACAAATAATTCCTTGTCATGTACAGGCAAAGGTGTTTCTTTAATGTCTGGGCGTGGTTTGGTGTTGAATTCTGTTAAATCAATGCAGTTATGCTCATCGTCCTCCCCATCTTTCATATCCATTGGGTCGGGGAGCAAAGTGGCGGGGTTCAGAATACTGCACCTGACAATTTTTACATTTCAGCACCCACAAGAATCCTCTCGTATTTAGTCAGCCGACTAGGGGTGAGATACTGTGTTTTCGTTCTGGTCAGTAAAATGACCACTCCATGTGAAACATACACAGTTACAGGATGTCCCATGACAATGGACTCACTCTGCTCTAAACTTGTGCAGGTAGCAGCTACTGCTTTCAGACATCCTGGTAATCCAGCAGCCACTGGATCCAGGGTGGCAGAGAAATATGCCACAGGCCTTCTGGTGGTGCCATGTTCTTGAGTTAGGACTTACAATGCACAATTATCGCGAGTGTCACAGAACAGGGCAAATTCTTTGGTATAGTCTGGCATTCCCAACGCAGGGGCTGTACACAGACAATCCCGTAGTTTTGTGAAGGCTGTTAAGCTTTCATCATCCCATTGTACAATATCCGGTGTTCCTCTCTTGGTCATTTTTATCAAAGGCCTAGCTAGGACTGCAAATCCCAGAATCCATTGCCTGCAGTAGCCTATCACTCCCAGGAACATTCTGATTTCTTTCTGAGTACGGGGTAACTGCATTTTTTGAATTATCCTTACTCTTTCTGACGTTACTTTCCTGACGCCTTTCTCTATCTGGTGCCCCAGATACTTCACTGATTTTGCACAGAACTGTAATTTTTCAGGGGCCACTTTATGTCCCTTCTCACTCAGGTGATTCAGTAGGGCAATGGTGTCAATCACACAATCCCTATGACTTTTGGACGCCACCAAGAGGTCGTCAATGTATTGCACTAGGACAGAGTTTCCAGGCAGGACCAAAGTTTTCAAACATTTTTTCAAGATCTGATTAAAGATAGAGGGGCTCTCTGTGTACCCCTGGGGGACCCTGTTCCAGACGTACACGTGACCATTGAAGGCAAATGAGAAAAGAAATTTGCTGTCTGGATGCAAGGGAATGGAAAAGAATGCATGACATAAATCTATCACAGTGAACCACTCAGCATCCCAGGGAATCTGATACAGAATCACTGCTGGGTTCGGTACAATAGGGCAACAGGGAACCACTATCTTGTTTACCTTTCTTAGGTCCTGCACTACTCTGTACTTGCCACTAGGCTTCTTGATGCCCATAATCGGTGAGTTACATGGGCTACTCATTACTTCCTGTATGATGTTTCCTTCTAGCAATTTCTGTATTTCCAGGGTAACACCTGCTCTCACTTCTGCATTCATTCTGTAGGGTTTAGTATTGGGGTATACTGCATTGTCCTTTATTGCTATCTGTATGGGGTCCACGTTTTTCATTAACCCTACATCTTTCCCAGTAAAGTCCCATACCTCTGGCTTCACTGCTTCTTGAAGTTCTTTGGGCAAATCCTGCATAGTCATTCGTTTAATTTCTGAGTCGGGTCTGATTAGCATCAATTTATAAATGCCATCTTCATCTGGGGTCTGAATTTCAACACCCTTTGGTGTGCAAAAAATGGTACAGTTCATTTTGCACAGCAAATCACGTCCCAGTAAGTTCACTTGACTGGTGTCACAAACGACAAATCTATGCATTTCTTTAAAGTTTCCGATCGAGATCTCAATGGGCTCAGTAACAGGAGTACTAATCAATTGATTAGATACACCCACTACTTGGATGGCTTCTCCCGAGAGGGGTAGGTTTGGAACGTCCACTGTTCTCACAGTAGAACGGGTAGCGCCAGTGTCCAACAGAAAGGTGACATAATTTCCGTCGACCTTTCCTTCAATGTATGGTCCGGACTGGTCTACCGGCAAGGAGGCGCCAAGTACGCACTCCTCGTCCTCCCCTCTCAGGCCCCGTCAGTACTGGTCATCACAAAGAAAGGTATCTTTTAACAAATACTGCGAAGTTGCTGCATTTCTGTTCTCATTGCTTTCCCAGACTTCTACCTCATCACCCTCAGTAGATTTTCCCTTATACACCTGCTTTGGTGCTCGGGGCACTTGAATCGTTTTTACCTGTGGTTGAGTCTTTCTTGGTCTTTCTTTCTGCGTCTGTGGAGTTAAATCAGGTGTTTTGGAGTTATCGTCTGGCAAATAAGGACACTCGTTTCGCCAGTGTCCAATTTCTCCGCACTGATGGCAGGGGAATTTCTTCATAGCCTCTTCCCTACTCATTTTGGGCCGGGGCTTACCTCCTCCCCCACCCCCAGGACCTTTGTTCTGAGTGTTTTAGGCCATCTCACTCAGCTGTTTTTCCTGCTGTTCTGCGAGCTTCACTTGAGCCCACATAACCTTCTCCTTGAGAGCCTTTTTCTTTTCTGCCATCTCGTCCTCACAGTATTTTGCATACCGTAGGACCTCATCTATCTTTTTTGATTGCCAACAAATTTTGTTATCTTTTATCCACTGACAAATTTCGGGTCTTAAACCATTTACAAACCTGTAAATAAAATGCGTCATATCCTTCATCTCGATGTTATCTATACCACTGTATGTTTTAAACACCTGCAACAGCCTTTCATAATAGGAGTGCACTGTCTCGTCTCTTTCCTGCGTGGTTCTATCTATCTTGGTCCAATCAGTTTCCTTTGCAGGCACCTTAATTTTCAAATGCTGAATCACTTGTTCATATTTTTTCATCACTTCAATAGACGGTTCCCCTGTGTTAGAGTCCCTCGGGTACTCCTCACTAGGCCAGGCAATGGCTATTTTACACTCGGTCCATAGATCTACCAGGACCACAATGTCGAAAAACCCATCCAGGTCTTTCCACAGGCATTTTTGCACCTTTACGAACCTTTCCACCTGTCTGTACCAGTCAACTGGCTTTTCACGCAATTTTGGGAAATCGTTAGTAAAGGACACAATATCCTGTCTGGACCATGGAACGTGCACATACCTTCCACCTGGTACTTCCCGCATGGGGCATAACTGTTCAGGTTTGTCTACTTCTCTCAACGCGAACTCAGGGGTCGTTTGTCTGGATCGAGCCTCATCTTTCTTTCGAGCCCACCTGGTTTTCCATTTTTCCACATCTCCCCATTTTTGCAGAATTGCTAGCAACTCTTTGATCTGCAACTTTCTCCCTGACACATTCAGGTTCTCCAAATCTTTGTCTGAGAAGTCAGTTCGGTAAGGTTTTTGCAAGGGCTTGGATTTTGAAATATCTACCCCCATACTTGCTGCAGTGTCTGTCAACTTTTCGTGGAGCACTCTGGTACTTCTGGTAAGGCTTTTACACATAAACAGCAACTCTTCTTCAGAGTAGGTATTTAATCTGTCTAATCCCACATTCCCTGCCATTAATTCCTCTATTTCTATCCTCAGTTTGTAGAGGTCTAAAGGTTTCGTCTGCGGAGTCTGTTTTTCTAATTCACGACTCCAATTTTCTATTTCTTCCGGGGTTACCAGAGAGACGCTCCTAGTACCTGACGTTGACTCCAATTTAATTTCTTTCGTATTAAAAGGATTAGGCCTCTTCTGCATTCCCTTTCCGGTCTGTTTGTTTGGCAGGTCCAAGAACGCAACTTCAGACTCGCACTCACTGGACTGATCATCTATTATTATGGGTTCCTGTCTGGGTTGCGCCACGATTGGAGTAATAACTGGAGGGTTTGGACTTCCCCGATTATTCCCATATAACGGAACCACTGGTCCAATTGTTACCGGGATAGTCAAAGCCTCAGGACTGGTATTTAACTGGGAGATGTTCTGAATTATTTCTGTTCTCTGTTTAGCCAGAGCCTCTTGCTCTCTTTCATCCAGTATTCTTCCTACTGCTCTGTCAGGTATCATCTGTGGGGTCAGGTGAGGGGTAAAACTCGGGGCAGTAGGATGCGTTTCACTCGGTCCTCCACCATAATTTGGTTTTGGGAACAAAGTTCCGGTGCCAAATGACCTACGCTCTTCCTCATATGGAGGCTGTAAAAAGGGCTTTCCTGAACTTGATAGTTTTTCTTCGTTCTCATAAAGAGGTCTGGGGAAAAAGACTCTCTCACGGGAATATTTTTCCTCCTGGCTCGCGGGCACTCGGGGATATATATCCCTCACCTCCGCGCGTCCAGGACTCTCAAAATAGGGTGGTATCTGACAACCTCCTCCCCTATTTAGGGATCTGTCCTCCTCCTTAATAGAAGGACGTCGAGGATTCTCTCCTGCACTGGAAGGTCGGGCTCCCTCATTATAAGGGGGCGGACTTCTCGTAAAGATGTCATCTAACAATTCATCGTCTGACTCCCCAAGGGGCCCCCAATGTTTACTCTTTTCTGTCCTTTTCTCTCCCGCAGAAAGGTTACTTGCTGGCATCATGGGAAACAGACCCTCAACAATCATGCTCTGTCTCCACTGTTTCATCTTTTTATCCCTGGTTTCTTGTTTCAGCTTTGGGTACCACTTGGTCAGACCTTTGTCCATTCGGGGTTTTTCTCTTTCGAAAGCCTCAATCTCCCATTCCTCTAATGCCTCATACTGCGTTAGTCTCGGTCTGGGATGTAATTCATTCATTCGGGTTCTCAAATTAAATAAAATCCTACCATTGAAAGTACCGTCTAACGGAAAAGCCAATATTCCGTCATCTTGTGTGTACTTTACCCAATTTTCCAACCATACACAGGTATTGTACCCTCGGTCAAACATCATGAAAGAGGCGGGAGTATTGGGAGGTGGAACAATAACGCCCTCTCTGCTCTTAATCGGTTTGTCCGTTTTGAAGTAATTCTTCACCTTATTCACAAGGGACATTTTTCTCTTAGTTCCGTACATAATATCGTATCTATTGGCTTTCCACTGATCCCTTTCAAACCCTTGGTTTCTTGGATCGGGTCTAGTCTCCGGACAATACGAGTGCCACATACGATTTCTACGCTTAACTTTGTTTACGAAGTTACCTCCAATCAGAATGCGTCTTGCAATTCCGTGCGACCAATGGGTGCACGCGTTCAAATAGTTTCGACCAATGGGTGCGCGGCCTTTTCGCGAGGCAGTTCTCACGCTTCGGCACTCACCCCTCCTTCACAAATCCAGCTCCGCTACCCGCCCGCTGTTTCTACCAATCCCAGCGTGGCACGGAGTGACGTCAGAGACGCTTCACGGCTGACTCCCTCCCTTCACAAGGTAACGGAAACTTTCTTTCTTTCTAAAGTGCTCAGTGCTTGGTTATTTAACAACGAATACACATTCGCCACAGTGCTCAAGTGTCTAGACAGAAAAAGTTGATTTTACTGCAAGTAAACTACTTCCATTTACTTTTCACACGCTGCGGGTAGATCTCTTCCGCCTACCCTTCACTCTAGCATCAGTGAACCTGTTACTTCCCCAGACCCATCCACTTTTCCGGGATATATCCGAGTCTAAGGTTTCCCAGCGGACCCCTTTGCTTTCACCCAAGCTCCGATGAACCTGCTACTCTTCCGATGTGACCCTTATTTAGGTTACGCCACTATGGGAATTTTGCCAATGAACCTCGTTAATAACATTTATTCACACACGTATTCAGAAAAACCCTAGTTAGTGCTTCCTGGTCCACTTAACCTGCACCTAACTTTCCTCGAGCCTGTGACCTCAAGGCAAATGGATTCTATTCACCACTTTGCCATTCAATTCCCCGGGGAGTTCTGACAACACTCAATGAGACGGTTCACAAACGCATGGATTAATACATATAACAATATAAGAACAAGAATAACAATTTTAAAACAATTCATAAATTTCAAAGGCAACACATTTCAAGAGAATGATCAGGTCCCTCGGAACGGCCGCTCTTATAGCAGCATCAATATACTAGCAGCTACCGACTTGACTAGCCTAACTAGTCCTACCTATCCTTTAACTAGTCCCTAACCATCCTCTGCTACCAGAAAAACTGATAGAGCGCGCGAGGTCACCCGACCAATAACTTCGCCGCTTCCGGCTTCGGGCCCATATATTTCAATTCACTATATACATTGAGCAGGTGACTTCACGCTCTACTACCAATTTGTGTGAATTCCCTTCAGTTATTCTTTAGCGTACCCGACTTACCATCCACCGACACGGGTACCTATGACCACAATGGATCAGGGAGCTAGCTGTAAAAGGAAAGGCAGCAAAATACAAACCCAACCAATAACATTCAATTTATCTGTAAAATGACCACGGACAACTGGAAGTTTTAAAATGTTTATCTAAAGTTCGTTTTCAGATATCATGAGATTCACAAGAATAAGACAATCGATAATCAAGATAATGAAAAGTACATAACTATAGAGAAATAAAGTCAGGGTAATCATTGAAATACTAATATGAGATGCAACAGGAATATGCTATGCATTTAGGGCAAAAGTCCTTTAGACAATTTAAGTAAGGAGGTTCTAGACCATATCAGAAATTGACAAACCGCAATGCAAAATATAATCTCTAACAGGTAGGGTAACATGGGAAAACGTTAAGAAATAAATGCAAATGACTTTACGTTTCAATAGTTGCGGAAAGCATGGAAAATTAACATATGCCAAGGTGTGTCTTTATTGAAGCAAAAGACGGAAAAATAGAAAGGTGCAAGGTTTAAAGAATTTCAGAGCAATATTTACCTAGACTGGTGTGGAAACCAAACCCTGGCCACGGGTCAGTTTAAGGACAGGAAACCCTCAAGGAAGGATACCCCTCAATGGACAGCAGGTGCAGAATGGACACCCAGGACAAGACAGGAAACCCTCAGATTAGGAATCAGGACAGGACCCTCAGGACAGGACAGGAAACCCTCAGGACAGGACCAGCACCCGCAGTTCGGACGCAACGCCTGCGCTCCACCCTCTCTGCAGCTATTGATCAAGACCCCGATTGGGTCAGCGAACTCCCAGCAAAGTGCTCCGCCAGCACTCTAAGGTTCAGTAAAACCTTAGTCTATGGTCAATTTCGGACAGAGTGCTCCGCAGCTCTCTGTATCTTCAGTCACCTATTGAGTGCGTTGGGTCAGTGACAGGTCAGCTAAACCAGACAAGTCGGACAATTTCCCTAGGTGAACCCAGGGTAGATATACTGTTTGGGGCAGTATACCACCCCCCAATGTTGCAAAGTGTCAGAATCCCTCAATTTGGATTGGTCCTAAGGTAGGATTTGGGTAACACACCAATAAGAACACACTATTTGGATGCCTACTTTGCATCTCTGGGTACCGCCTAGCGAGATTGGGGTTCTCATGAGAAAGTCCAGGGAAATACAATGACAATATAACATTGTTTCAGAATAGGGACACATGACTCCGTCCTGCTGGGTTCGCAGGTCAGTTTCTCAGGAGCATCTTGCCCATCCCTGCCAGCTGGCTGAGTTCCACCGGCCAAGGTTGACATTTCCCCAGACAGACGGTCCTGCACAGAAAGGACCTCCAAGATGGCTTTCGGCTCAGTCAGACCCCCATTTCCCGCGGTACATGAAAAGTAAGCGAGAACAAATTAATACACAGAAATAACGATATGAAAACACATCATTGGTTTTGTACTTTCAACTTATCACTATAAAAATATACTATGCAGTCTAAATGTTAGCTACATATACACAGGCACAAGAGCAACTGCACGAGCAGTACCACGTTATTACCAAAGCTATGTATTACGCATGCGCATCTTTTCCCTCCAAGCCTGCAAACACGTCAGGACACGTGAGTGTGACTGACGCATGCGCAGAAGCTATTTAAAAGCAGCGGCCATTTTATAGACTCGAATTAATCGTATTAGAAATACACCTGTGCAAGCTTCATCTATTACGTTCAAACATGAAATAAAGATTAGTAAGACGTACAAATTATTAATTGATTACACATGAGCGAGGTTCATGACTAAAGCAAGTCGCAAATGCGAAGCTCTGCTTCATCACTACAAATGGGCTCCCTTGAGCCTTTAAGCTGACAAGCTTCTGGATGACGCACCTGCGTGCCGGTTAGGCATCAAGGCCTGTGACGGTTGCTTGGCGGCCTCCTTTTCCACCCCGAATACGTTCTCTACTGATGAGGGACGATATCCCGAAACCCGGGCCATGTCTCAGGTCTAGAGATCTTCACAACAACAAGTACTTACTTGCACCTACTGAGGTGAACCACTCATGAACTATACGTACCAGAATCCTTAGGGGCGATCCGGAGGAGGGGCTAGCGGTGTGCGATCCATTGTGGTTGATTCTACAAATGGGCTCCCTTGAGCCTTTAAGCTGACGAGCTTCTGGATGACGCACCTGCGTGAAGGTTAGGCATCAAGGCCTGTGACGGTTGCTTGTCGGCCTCCGTTTCCACCCCGCATATGTTCTCTACTGATGAGGTACGATATCCCGAAACCCGGGCCATGTCTCGGGTCTAGAGATCTTCACAACAACAAGTACTTACTTGCACCTGCTGAGGTGAACCACTCATGAACTATACGTACCAGAATCCTTAGGGGCGATCCGGAGGAGGGGCTAGCGGTGTGCGATCCATTGCGGTTGATTCTAAAGTCACGCTCGTTGTCTTCATCAAGGGTAGGTAAAAGATACCAGGATTGAGGATGTTGCATATTTTCAATGACACACTTTCTGAAGCTAAGATAATTCTCTTGTTGCGTGTTTCATGGATATTTAGTAGATGTGTATGTATGCAAGAAATCAATAGAATGAGGACCCATGACAATGAGCGGGTGACATATCAGGATACTCTTGTTCTGATGTATACTCAGGCTAATCGCTGCAATCACCTTGAGAAAAGCAGGTAATGCTGCAGCTACTGGGTCAAAAACTGCAGATAGGTAGGCAATAGGACCTTTGACTTCATCATGAGTATGTGTCAACACAGATAATATGCACCCATCTCCTTCATGACAGAATATCACAAATTATTTGTTGTGGTCTGGCTTTGTGCACTACAAAGTAAATTTTTGAGCTCTAGGTATGCTTCTGCACCCTCATCATCCTTTGGTACGGGGTCATGCATCAGTGTGCGTGAGCCACAGTAAAGGCCCACCACAAATGAAACCTTTGGAATCCACTGTAGACAGGAACTTCCCATGAACATTGTCACATGTCTCTGAGTGGTTGGGCTCTTCATTTTTGGAACAGTCTAAATGCACTCATGGGACACTCTCCTTGCTCCCTTCTCGATCTAACATCTCTGTGACAGCATTGCACCTTCTCAAGGGAAACCTTGTGCCATTTCTCAGCAAGATGGTTGAGCAGGGAAATAGCGTCTTGTCTGCAAGCCTCTTTTGTCATTGATGCTACAAGCAAGCTATTGATGTAATGCAATAAGGTAGAACTGCATGGTAACTGTAAGGTCTCTAGGTTTTTTCCAAGTATCTGATTGAAGTATGAGGGTCTCTCTTTATACCTCTGAGGAGGGCGACACCACATAAGAGTGTTCTCTTGGAATCTTAACGTGAAGAGATACTGGCTATCTTTGTGGAGAGGAATGTAAAATAAGCCTGACACAAGATAATGCCCATAAACCACTCTGTTACTAGAGGAATTTCAAACAGGATCATGGCTCGGTTAGGTACCACTGGATAGCACATAATGACTAGTTTGTTAATTTTCGAGCTCCTGCACTCTCCTCCTTTTCTTATTAGGTTTTTGCAAGATCATGATTGGGGAATTACATGGGCTACCAATGACCTCTCTCAGTATGGCCTGTTATGTCCTTTTCACAATTATTGAGATGATGATGTTAGCTTGTAGGTGTGTGTCTTGGGAAAAACTGCATCAGTTCTGAGAGTAATCTTCAGAGGCTTCGCATACTTGATTAATCCTATACCTCTTCATGTGAAATCCCCTACTTACTCTGACCACTTCCTTGAGATTGGCATGTCAATCTCTATGATGAGAAGGGGGTTCAATCTGACTAGAGATTTTTGTGATTTCAGTTTAAATTCGGAGTCTGTTGACTGAGTCTCTATTTTAACCCAACAGGGTATAGTATTTATTATGCAGTTGAGATTAAAAAGCAAGTCCCTTCCGAAAATGTCCACAAGAACCCAATAGCCAACCACACACTTTTTATGTTCTTGGATAGTGCCTGTCTTCACTGGGACAAGGTTTGAACCTGGTTTGCGTGCAGAAGAGTTGTGATGCGGACACATTAGACCTTTTTTCCCAAGTGGGGCAGGTTTGAGACCTCAGCCATCCACAAGGTCAAACGAGTGGCTCTAGTATCGATCAAAAAGGACACTGGATATCCATTAACTTCTCCTTCTATGTATGGGCCACTCTGATTCACTTCCAGAACTGCACCAATCACACAATCCTCCTCCCGCTAAGGCACCTTCATTGGGCTTTTTCAAGTACAATGGGATTCTCAAATATCGTGGGAACTTGGGGCACGTGAGTTGAATATGGGTTCTGATGAGTTTTTGCATGGGGCTGAAAATGCAAATTTCCACTCTGCATCTGGGTAGGCACTGGCGTGGATATGGGGTTTTGGTATCGGGGAGATCCCTTCCTGACTCATGTGATGTGGTACTTGTGCATCGGTCTGCATTCTATCTGGGTAAAAATGGCATTCCCTTTTCTAGTGGTATACCTTGTGAAAAGGAGTGACTTTCTTTAGAGCATTTACATTGGTGTCACTCACATTCCCCCTTCCTTTCTCTTGTATAGGTACCCTTGCTCCATATAGCATGGTAACTTGCATATTCAATCCTGCATTACCAACAAGTTCCAATTCTGAATCTGTCATACCTAAAGTTATCACACCGTCTTTCTGCGCTTTTTCTGAGAGATCATGAACCTTTCCTTTAATCATTCCATTTAGGATCCAGCATGTCGCTGCAATACTTTATGTACTGCAAGATTTTGTCAAGAGCTTTGCTTGCCTACATGTATCCGATAACTAATCACTGATCACAGTCGATACACAAAGAACATGCGGAAACCACCCATGTTTTCACCAAGTGGGTCAAATATACTACTACGCTCGCTATAGACTTGCATCAGTCACTCAAAATAAGCATGCACCAATTCATCATGCACAATGACTTTATCATACTTGGCCTTCACCTTTCATGATGGGGCATTTGCGGTTGATACGCTTGGGTTTTTTGCGTCGGCCAATCTACGATTCAATTACATTCAGCCCATAGATCTTTTGGGACTGCCGCTTCAACAAGCATGTCCAAATCTTTCCATAATGACGTCAAAATAGTTACAATCTCATCTATTTGGGTGTACCACTTATCTAGCTTTTTTCCCAGCTTGGGGAGGGTATTTGTGAAATGGAAATGATCTGCTCTTGACCATAAAATATTTAATTATGCTCCTCCTATTACCTCTTTTAAAGGGTACTCCTTCACTGCCATTTCTGATTTGTAGCCTTTCTCATCATCTATTAAATTCCTGTTTACATCTTACCTTCGACCTCTCTTTCTTTGACCATTGTTCCCTAAACTTCTCCAAGTCAGTCCACTCTCTGATACATTCAATCAGTTCTTTCGGATGCATCTTTAACCCTCTCAACTTCAGTGTTTCAAATCCATGTTGCTTATTGTCGTTCTGAAATTCTTTCACAGATTATTTCCTTGAGTGAAACCAAATCCACATTCATCTGACAACATCTCCATTTTTACGAATGTTTCCTTGCTCATGTAAACCAATTAATTCCTGCCATAGTGACCCAAAAAGTCTAAGCATATGTTGCCCTTCACAGGCGCATTGAATTCAGTTTTTAATTGTGTAATAAATACCCTTTTGTAGGGGTTTTGCTATGGAGAAGAACTGAGGCTTTCGATAAGAGGACGTCAGAATGTACAGACTGAGTCTCTCTACCATGCCAGTACCTGCAGGCCCAAATCCGTCTAGCTCAGTCACTCACCTCAACTCCAAACCTTCCAGAGTATCAGGTGATTTCCACAAACCTAGAACATGAACCTCTAGTCCTCAAGGGAACAGTGGAAACAGATCATCACGTTTTGTTTCACACTCTTGCATGTCCATAGTAAACAGAAGAAAGACCCGAAAGGAAGTGTACAATATATTTATTGAAACTATTGTAGTCTATTTTGAAGCAAGTGTGCTGTGATAAGTAAGCAAATACAACTGAGCGACAAAATCAGCTTTACTAGTAGGCTGTATACATTGAACAACCCAACCATGGCTACTAATATATATATATATATATAGGCCTACCATCACTACATGAGTACAGGTATATAATAGTAGTCTGTGGGATTAGCAACAGATCCCATACCTGGGGCCTCATTTATGAAAAATGACGCATCGCTGAGTGAAAGCAGCGATGCGTCACTTCTCAGTGCACACTACTTGCGACATACCTGATGCGTCATATTTACAGCATGACGCATCATGGCGCAAGGAGTTACAGATACGTCAGTATTTCTGACGTATCTGTATGGCGCAAAAGTGACGCATTGCTGGAGTGTGTCACAAAAGTGACGCAACTCCAGCAATGCGTCCTTTCACATGGGGCAAGCCCCATGTGAAAGGGCCTGCGTCAGTCTTACGCCTGCTGTGAGGCAGGAGCAAGATTTTGACGCAACAGCATCCTAGAAGTGACGCAGTGAAATCTCATAGATTTCACTGAGTCACTTCTACCAGGCTTTTTGTGGAGGAACGCCCCCCCTTGCATACATTATACCTGACGCAGGTATAATGTAGCGCAGGGGTTTACAAAGTGACGCATCTGCTTAGATGCGTCACTTTGTAAATAGTGCGCAACAGAAGGCATGTTTTACGCTGCCGATGCGTCACAAAAAGTGACGTATCAGAAGCGCAAAACTGACGCAAGGCCTCATAAATGAGGCCCCTGGTGTGTGTAGTTAGGTGGTACGCATCATAGGTGTAAAGTCAGGTTACCCAAGGCTGCTGCCTCTGTTCCTGGGCCGTTCTCTCTGCTGCAATTCTCTTCTCTTCCCTCCAAGGGGGTGAGACACGGTTTATATGATAAGAACTACTGTATTAGAAAACTGCAGCCATGCTATCGTGTAATGTCTGAAAGTGTTAGGAGATGTTGCTGACTGGGCACATGAAAACAGTACACCATGTTGTTCGACCTTGCACGAAATGTTCAGACTGAATCTCAAGAAGAGTTTTTGAATAACGAATAATATGTACAGCGTATTTCTAAAATAACATAATGTCACAAAAGCAAATGTATTAAGTGTCACTGTGCAAAGCAATGGCACCTTTAATCAGCTAATATGTGTAGAGGGAACCAAAGTAGGCCCAAAATGCAAATCACCACAATCCTCTGCTGAGCTCCCCCTTGTACTGCTGGGCTCTTAAAGGAACTGCAGGCAAAGCCATCTCTCGTGTAACAGGGGTATCTGTAAGAGCTTGCCCTGTCTTCTTGGAGCTAAAATACTCAATGAGTCTACTGCAGTTTGGGGAATGCTTAGGGTTCGGTGCACTTGGGGAGTGCTCGTAACTACAGCGGCAGGGAAGACCCATATGGGTCAGGGTCTTGGACGTGGTCAGGGAAACTGTTGTAGGCGGGGCACTATGGGCTGGTGTGGTTGGTGAGGTTGCAGTATCGGTATACGGTATCCTTATAACTTGGGTGTGCCCCTGCCTCTGTAGAGGTTGGTGATGCAGATTCATTCCCTGTGGGATTTTGAGCATGGAAACCCCGTTGCTGATACTAAGTTGTTTGGAGTTGAACTTGTCCTCAAGAGTACGTCTGAAAAAAGTCATCCTCTTCATCACTCTCTACTTCTGTGTCTTCTTCAGGGTTCGTTTTGGTAATATAATTTTCCTTCGTTAGCGCCTCACTATCTATCATGAGGTAAGTGTCTACTTTCTCAACAACATCCTCTTGCCGCCTTTTCTATCTCGCATTGTCCTGAATATTTAACCACGAATAGACTTATTGCCAGATTAAGTGAAAATATTTTCTGGTTGTTTTCATTCGCTGCATGTTCCCAGACATTTAAGGCCTAGAATTGTATGGGTCTAGTTTGGAGTTTTGCCACATACATTCTCTGCATTATGGGGACTGTAATTCCCCTTCCTTTTCTGTATATTGGTGCAATTGCTTGAGCCCCACACACGTATATAACACTTTCTTTGCAGCCGTCTCTCTAGCAGATGTTCTCTCTGGTAGAAAGTTTTCCTCCTGATTTGAAGACTATTTCATAAAAAGATTTCCCATTTTTTGTTTTTGTTTAAAATGTCAGCAATCATCCCACTTTTCAATTCTCGCACACGCGTGTCTCACTCCAAGAGCACACAATTTGTCCGCCAATAAAAGAGCCTCAAAGTCATAGGTCAACCAATCACAGTGAGGTCCTTTTCTTTTTGCCAACCTGTCCCTGCACAGTATTCTATAAGATGTTTAGCACAGCGTATGGTTGATCTTCTGTGAACTTTATTTGGAAACCTCCTCTGAAATCCTATTGTCTAATGGAAAGGAAATCTTTACAGTTCTTTTAAGATTCATGAAATACCTCTAATAATAATCACGTTCAAAACGTAGCAGAATCGCAACCTGCACGAGTTGCCTTGACCAATTCACCACTCCTCTACACTGAACAATAATCAACCATCAGCCCTTAATTAGTACATTCACTCATATCACATCCCTATTCTGGTTTGACTGATAGGGCGTCAGAGTACACCTCACCCGAACAGAAAATGTTATGAACCAGTTAGATCTCAAGGTCACATACTTCCATAAATCCTTCGACTTAAACATAGCTTTATTTATCAAGTGCTTTGAGCAAAAGCACTGTCCTCAGAATTCAATGAGGAACATCAAGGACACAGTAATCATGGACCCTAGAAATCCAAGAATCAAAGCCAAGTAATATGTAAATTCAAAATCTAACCAGTGCATCACAATGCTCCCTCTCAACTACAAATCTCGATATTAACCATGTTGTCTTGGCTCACTCATACCTTTTCACACGCTATGGTCGCTAATAATACTCAATTTATGATCTTCAGGCTGTTGGATAAGAGACCTAGTTTACCTACATTCGTGAGAAATCGGAATTGGTAAATGTGGACTGAGTCAACTTGTATCTCGGGCATGAGCAACTGAACCATGAAGGTACTGCTCTTGGTCTCTAAAGCAAATTCACCTTCGAGGGTTCAATCAGTACCTGACATATCCAATTGGAACCATCAGCTCTGCTACCAGATGTGTCAGTGTGAAAACCCACATTAATGTGTTCTCCTATGCACTGTAGACCTGGAGCCGTGTAGTCCCTGAACAGATTTTGGTGCTCACCGATGGACCTGTCTCTACTGTAAGGAGAGGATTTCAATCAAAGCTGACATCTCAGACTAAGACATTTCGATTCTTAAGAATGGCAGACAAGGGTCTTAAACTTTAAAGGTTTACTTCTAAGAGATTCAAAGTACAGAATGGCAAAAATCAATTAGTATTGTCAGTTACTAAGTCCAGGTTTACTCATGTTAGTAAATCTGGGTTTGCATCAAAATCCAATGGTGGATGCCCAGAAATGCCAATGCTCCATCCTTGGAATGACTAACTAATGCAAAGCAAGGCATTTGCATGGCGTTGAGTTATGTTTTATTTTACTAAACCATGCAAAGCCATGGAAATTGAGTTTTGTGTGGCCGAGTAAACCCTGAAATGCATTTTGCATCTGGGCCACATTTTAAAAAATGACGGAAATTCAATGAGAAATGTTAGTAAATCTTGGCCTAAGAGTGCTATAAAAAGAGTTGATCAGAGGCAAACACTATTCAAGGAAAGTTTTATTTTCATTAACAGTATATTTAAATGAATAAATACTCAAACAATGAGATTGCAGTCTACAAAAGTACATTTGGAGTTAGAGACAAATGTTTCTGCAGGTGATATTACCTAGACGCCTAGTCTGTCTTTTTCCTAAGATTATGTAATCCCCCCCTCATCATTTTCAGTGAGACTGATAGCAAAACTATAAGGTCCAAAATACAAGAAATTGGCAATAGCTTGATGTGTAGGCACCTTGGTTATGAAAGGATGTGCATTAACACCATTTTGACCATGTACCCACTTTATATGACAATTGTATTTGGGCTGTAAGGGATTATGGATCAGATTTCGCCTCAACACCTGCATTTCGAGATCCAGACGACCCCAAAGCCACACTCTGAGGAACCTTTGTTTACAGACCCCCCCGGCCCCTGAACACCCTTCGCCACCACCTTCAACGACTTCATCGCACCCCACGCCGTCACCTCAACAAACTACATACTCATTGGAGACTCGGTAGATACCTGAACTTCCACATCGACAACCCAAGCAACCCCAACTCCACTATCCTTCATGACAACCTCGCCAGTATCGGACTTAAACAACTCATCAACACACTGACCCACAGAGCAGAACACACCCTCGACCCCATCTTCGCGGCAGGATACAGCATCCAATTCAGCCACACATCCTAGCTGCCATTGACCAAAAACCACTGCGTGCACTTCACCATCAACAACCCCAAGGCACCCAAACCAGCCCCATGCCCACCATGAAGGAACTGGAGCAAGGTTACCGATGACCAATTTAACTCCACCCTCACCCGAGACAACCACATCGGGCACTGATGCAAACGACGCAGCCAGAGAACTCCACACCTGGATCTCCAACTGCGAGACGAGCTTGCCCCGCTACACAACCCCAACAGACAGTGCCCCAAGAAGCCAGACACACCTGCAGATGCCTGGAGAAGAACTGGAGAAACATCAAGACAACCGAAAACCACACCACCTACAAGGACGCCATGACGGACTTCCACAACCAGATCAGAGCCACCAAGAGGAACTACATCCACAACAAAATCCTGGCCAACTCCATCAACTCCAAGGAACTTTTGAGTGCCATTCACAAATTCACCAACCCACGCAGCGAAGCCGCAGACATCACCCCATCCCAAGACCACTGCGACAAGCTTGGAACCTATTTCCACCTCAAGTTCAAAAACCTCTATGGTAACTTCATCGACTAAACACCAGGTGCCACAGACGGCCCCCCGCCCGCCAGAAACACCAGCCAGCCCACCATCTCTAACTGGACATTGATCACAGCTGAAGACACTGCCTCGACCATGAAAAGCATCCGGGGCCTCCACCGACCCCTGCCCCCTCACATCTACCCCTGAGCCATAGCCACCATTGCACCCACACTACAACGCACCATCAACACCACCTTCAAAACAGTCACCTTCCCAGATGACTGGAAGTGTACAGAAGTCAGACCCCTGATCAAGAAGGCCACAGCTGACCCCACAGACCTCAAGAACTATCTGTAGTGTAGTTCCTATATTCCCAATAGGCTCTGCACATTGGAATAGTGTATCCTGTAGTTTTGACGTAGGACTGAGGTCAACTTAGGGGCCCATTATGATGTCAGGCGGTGGCACCACCGTGGAGGTGGCGGGGCGGAAAACCAGCTTTTTCCACCCGCGAGCAGCGGGAATCACGCCCGCCATATTAGTATAGCAAAACATAGGTAATTTCCCGTCGGCCGCGGAGCGCCGCGCACCGCCATCAAAGTGCACCCTCCACCGCGGCGGTGGGAGCCAATCGAGACTCTCCACCATGCGGAATGACGTCCGCCCCGCTCCACAAATTAGGATGGCCCAAACAAGCAGACCCACCACAGCGGAGACACCGCACAACCAGAGACGGCGGAAAGTCGACAGCGGAGCGCGATCGCCGAGACCCGGTCATGAACGCCATGGACCCAGCCCTCCATATGCATCCGGTGATGTACCTTCTACAACACTACCGTCAGATGGGCCGCCGCGGACGCCGCCGCAGGTACGCAACTACACAAATACAACACACAACACACAGGCCAACACAGGGTCCAATCACCACACAGACACCCTGCCAGGGGTCACAACACATCCACAAGGGCACCCACACATGACCCACCTGACAACAAGGTACCACGCTGCATCCGGGACACACATCGACCACCAACCAGCAGCAACGTCCCGGTCCCAGTCACGTCCCCGCCGCGGTCAACACATGCGCACTATGCAGAAGGCAGGGCCACTCCAAGGCATGGGCAGGGCACTAACAGCACAGGGACACACCACCCCCAACCACACATCAACACACACCAGCAACTCACACGCCAGCTGCCCATCCTGTGCACCCCCATGCACAGCAACAAGCACTGCAACAAGCAAGCACAATACACACCCTGCACCACACAACACACAACCAGGGAGACAGCCACTGCAGGAGTGGCTGACAAGGAACACACAACGCCAGTGCCACACACACTGAAGACTGACAATACTTGCCAGCACATACACACACAAACAAACACACACCCTGGGTGTAGACACAGACACAACACACACACAGGGAAGCCCCAATAGATGCCTGCCCAAAAACAACACACAAGCACTACAGTAACACACACTGAACCCCAACAGAAACAGAGATACCCTGTCAGCCAAACTGGTGAAAGGCAATGGGAGCACAGACACAACAGGAGTGCAGACCATCATCACTCAGGAATAAAACACACACACCATAACACAAATAACACAAAAGAAGTGCACCTGCACAGACCCACACTGCCACATCAAACCAACCACAGATGCACATGACATCCTAATCAACAAACACCACAGGACATCAGGGGATGCACATTAGGCAATGCCAAGGCCACATACACACAGCACAGTATGCACAACAAGCAGTGTGTGCACAACAAGCACAACAGCCACACACATACATGAATGACACAACCTCAACACACACACCACAAACCAGCACTGCAATACAACAGCACACCCAGGAAGTGAAGGAATACCACAGCCAACACACATACATCCAACACAACAACAACACATGCACCACTCTGTGATACAAGAGCCCAGCCACTCCAACCAGAGCACTGGGCAGCACACACAGCTGAAGTGCACTTCACCAATCCTGCATGAATAATAGCACAAGAACAGCACACATAAACCATTGGGGCAATGTCTAGAGTGCAACAACACTCTTGGCCCAAGAACTGCACCACAAAGCACAGTCTCACAAATGAAGTCATTGGGAGGCACACACACACATGGAAACCAAGGGGACAGCTGACATCAAAGTGAACTACCCTGCATATCAGTAGTAGACATGTAAGGGGTGTACCACACACAAATAAAGGGAAGGCAGACCCACAATGACCAGGCACAAGTGGCACACATAGGGGATGGCGGCACACCACACACACCATGCCATACAGGAGGAGAAAAGGTACCATGTGCCTGCAATGCATGACAAACACAAACACAATGGCAGTGTGGAGCAGCAGGGCCACACAGTCTACACAAACACACCCAAGACTTATTGAGGATCAAACAAACACAACACTGATGTGCAAGTCACACACTTTGCACACTTCTAAGTTACCAAAACAACAAGGAGGAGTTACACAGAACAGCATGGACATACCAACACACAGCACAGTGCACAACAAACACCTCACACAAGTGCATACAATCTCCTACACAGGGCAAGACAACACAAACAACAGGCACACAACTCCTTGGTGACACGTGTGTCTCTCACAATCCAGGGGCACACACACATCCACTACAAACTTACACCCTTCACCCTGCACACCTCTGCTACACCCGAGAATACGCATCTCATGTAGGCCATGGTACGAGGACTAAGGGCCAACACAAGATGACCATACACATACATGGCTGGGCACACAGAAAGGAATCCACACACATACATCATGACCTTTCCCACCCTGCATGCAAACCTGTGCACAGCATCACACCCTGTGCTGGCAATGTCCCCCAACCTGACATGTGAACAGTGTAGCCAACAATAGGAAACCACTAAAAACATGACTGCATGGCAGGTAAAATAGCCATCACAGATAACACTAGTATCAGGGTCTGAATGGACTGCAGACCCTGTCACCCCTGTCTGAAAAACTGATGTGGCCAAAGAGCTTGGCAATGTTGAAGTGATATATAGAGCATGGGGCACAGGCAATCAAATGCATTCACCAAAATAACTTCAATCAGCAAGGGCACTGACAAAACACACAACAGGAGTAACTGTATTTATTTACATATTGCACAGATGTGGCAGTAGAACAAAAGTAGACAACAGCAAGGCAAAAAATGATGAGCATATGCAATAGAATCTGCACAGGTTCCATACAAACTGGAAGGCCAGTGTCCATAGCACATGTGGCACAGCAAGTACATGAGAGGCTGCACAGGGGAGAGTACAGCACAGCAGAGCAACAGGGCCAGTGTCCATAGCACAGGAGAGTGGCCAACACAGCAGAGCAATAGGGCCAGTGTCCATAGCACAGGTGGCACAGCAAGTACACAAGAGGCTGCACAGGGGAGAGTACAGCACAGCACAGCAACAGGACCAGTGTCCATAGCACAGGGGAGAGGCCAACACAGCAGAGCAACAGGGCCAGTGTTCATTGCACAGGTGGCACAGCAAGTACATGAGAGGCTGCACAGGGGAGAGTACAGCAGAGCAGAGCAACAAGGCCAGTGTCCATAGCACAGGGGAGAGGCCAACACAGCAGAGCAACAGGGCCAGTGTCCATAGAACAGGAGAGAGTCCAACACAGCAGAGAAACAGGTCCAGTGTCCATAGCACAGGTGGCACAGCAAGTACATGAGAGGCTGAACAGCGGAGAGTACATTACAGCAGAGCAACAAGGCCAGTGTCCATAGCACAGGGGAGAGGCCAACACAGCAGAGCAACAGGGCCAGTGTCCATAGCACAGGTGGCACAGCAAGTACATGAGAGGCTGCACAGAGGAGAGTACAGCACAGCACAGCAACAGGGCCAGTGTCCATAGCACAGGGGAGAGGCCAACAGAGCAGAGCAACAGGGCCAGCAACACACCCAGGTTGTAAACAATGTACAGGAATAGCACACCTGTATGAGAGACAGGCGTATGAGGGGGATGTTCACTCACTCCTGGCTGGCATGCGGACTTGGACCTGGCTGTGTGTCGGGGACAGCAGGCCCACTTGAGTGGGGTGACAGAGCCCCAGGTGATGTAGGGCTATCAGTGGCTTGGCAAGCTGGAGGGCTGTGTGGAGCAGGTGGCATAGTGGCATGTGGAGGTGGAGTCATGGCCACCTCTGACACAGTGTGGGTGGGAGAGCTTTGAGGGGTGCCCTTCCACTTTTTTGTAATATGAAATGGCTTCCCTGTCCTGGGGTTGATGGGAAGTTGAGATGACACAACAGGCACACACACCAAATGTCCCACATCAGGTGCAGACACTGGCACTACATTTGGGGATGTGCTGGATCCTGCGGAACGCTTTGTCTGTCTACGCCTCTGGACCACCTTCCCCTCTTTGCCAGGTGTACCCCCTACAGTGCCCTCCTTTGCCTTTTTCTCAGTGGTGGTATTTACAGTGCCCTCCTTTGACTTTTTCTCAGGGGTGCTCTTTACAGTGCCCTCCTTTGCCTTTTTCTCAGGGGTGGTTTTTACAGTGCCCTCCTTTGCCTTCACTGGGCTCGGAATTGGGGTTGATGTGGTGGGGGATGTGTCTCTGTGCTCTTCTTAGGTGTACCCTTGCTATACAACATCTCCTCAGTGGGCACAGACACTGCATGGGTAGCTGTGCGTGAAGTTTTAGTGACAGGAGAGTCTTTTGCTGGTGATGCCTCTGCGGCATGGGAGCCGATTGTCTGCCTCATTGCTCTTCTGGCCTTGCTCTTCCCTGACTGGCTCTTGTCTGTGCATTCTGGGGTGGCCCTGCTCTTCTGTGGTGATGGTGTCTATGGGCGGGAGTGCTTGGGTTGTGTCTGTTGTGTGCTCCTTGTGCTGTATCATTTCTGTGATTCAGAAAAGGGGGTGGTGATGAACAGAGTGCCTGAATTAAGCAGACCACTCTTACCCAGTCCAAAGATCAGGGCTTGATCCATCACCGTTTTTTAGCTCACTGCACCATCCCAGCTCAGAACTTGGCTATATGCAAATTAGTCTGTTCCTGTCCCAGTGCATGATGGGAACAGGGCAAACCAAACTACCAAGCCAATTCTTATACTGGGAAGGAAACAAGCTTCCGGGGACCGGTTTCTGCCATTTCAGGCGTCGTCGGCCCGGCTTGCTTGAATCCTGATGGTGCAATGAGCAAGGGACTCACATCTGAGTATACCCTTCCACGCTTATGGTGGACAAAATGATTCAGAAAAGGGGGTAGTGATGAACAGAGTGCCTGAATTAAGCAGACCACTCTTACCCAGTCCAAAGATCAGGGCTTGATCCATCACCGTTTTTTAGCTCACTGCACCATCCCAGCTCAGAACTTGGCTATATGCAAATTAGTCTGTTCCTGTCCCAGTGCATGATGGGAACAGGGCAAACCAAACTACCAAGCCAATTCTTATACTGGGAAGGAAACAAGCTTCCGGGGACCGGTTTCTGCCATTTCAGGCGTCGTCGGCCCGGCTTGCTTGAATCCTGATGGTGCAATGAGCAAGGGACTCACATCTGAGTATACCCTTCCGCGCTTATGGTGGACAAAATGATTCAGAAAAGGGGGTGGTGATGAACAGAGTGCCTGAATTAAGCAGACCACTCTTACCCAGTCCAAAGATCAGGGCTTGATCCATCACCGTTTTTTAGCTCACTGCACCATCCCAGCTCAGAACTTGGCTATATGCAAATTAGTATGTTCCTGTCCCAGTGCATGATGGGAACAGGGCAAACCAAACTACCAAGCCAATTCTTATACTGGGAAGGAAACAAGCTTCCGGGGACCGGTTTCTGCCATTTCAGGCGTCGTCGGCCCGGCTTGCTTGAATCCTGATGGTACAATGAGCAAGGGACTCACATCTGAGTATACCCTTCCACGCTTATGGTGGACAAAATGATTCAGAAAAGGGGGTGGTGATGAACAGAGTGCCTGACTTAAGCAGACCACTCTTACCCAGTCCAAAGATCAGGGCTTGATCCATCACCGTTTTGTAGCTCACTGCACCATCCCAGCTCAGAACTTGGCTATATGCAAATTAGTCTGTTCCTGTCCCAGTGCATGATGGGAACAGGGCAAACCAAACTACCAAGCCAATTCTTACACTGGGAAGGAAACAAGCTTCCGGGGACCGGTTTCTGCCATTTCAGGCATCGTCGGCCCGGCTTGCTTGAATCCTGATGGTGCAATGAGCAAGGGACTCACATCTGAGTATACCCTTCCACGCTTATGGTGGACAAAATGATTCAGAAAAGGGGGTGGTGATGAACAGAGTGCCTGAATTAAGCAGACCACTCTTACCCAGTCCAAAGATCAGGGCTTGATCCATCACCGTTTTTTAGCTCACTGCACCATCCCAGCTCAGAACTTGGCTATATGCAAATTAGTCTGTTCCTGTCCCAGTGCATGATGGGAACAGGGCAAACCAAACTACCAAGCCAATTCTTATACTGGGAAGGAAACAAGCTTCCGGGGACCGGTTTCTGCCATTTCAGGCGTCGTCGGCCCGGCTTGCTTGAATCCTGATGGTGCAATGAGCAAGGGACTCACATCTGAGTATACCCTTCCACGCTTATGGTGGACAAAATGATTCAGAAAAGGGGGTGGTGATGAACAGAGTGCCTGAATTAAGCAGACCACTCTTACCCAGTCCAAAGATCAGGGCTTGATCCATCACCGTTTTTTTAGCTCACTGCACCATCCCAGCTCAGAACTTGGCTATATGCAAATTAGTCTGTTCCTGTCCCAGTGCATGATGGGAACAGGGCAAACCAAACTACCAAGCCAATTCTTATACTGGGAAGGAAACAAGCTTCCGGGGACCGGTTTCTGCCATTTCAGGCGTCGTCGGCCCGGCTTGCTTGAATCCTGATGGTGCAATTAGCAAGGGACTCACATCTGAGTATACCCTTCCACGCTTATGGTGGACAAAATGATTCAGAAAAGGGGGTGGTGATGAACAGAGTGCCTGAATTAAGCAGACCACTCTTACCCAGTCCAAAGATCAGGGCTTGATCCATCACCGTTTTTTAGCTCACTGCACCATCCCAGCTCAGAACTTGGCTATATGCAAATTAGTCTGTTCCTGTCCCAGTGCATGATGGGAACAGGGCAAACCAAACTACCAAGCCAATTCTTATACTGGGAAGGAAACAAGCTTCCGGGGACCGGTTTCTGCCATTTCAGGCGTCGTCGGCCCGGCTTGCTTGAATCCTGATGGTGCAATGAGCAAGGGACTCACATCTGAGTATACCCTTCCACTCTTATGGTGGACAAAATGATTCAGAAAAGGGGGTGGTGATGAACAGAGTGCCTGAATTAAGCAGACCACTCTTACCCAGTCCAAAGATCAGGGCTTGATCCATCACCGTTTTTTAGCTCACTGCACCATCCCAGCTCAGAACTTGGCTATATGCAAATTAGTCTGTTCCTGTCCCAGTGCATGATGGGAACAGGGCAAACCAAACTACCAAGCCAATTCTTATACTGGGAAGGAAACAAGCTTCCGGGGACCGGTTTCTGCCATTTCAGGCGTCGTCGGCCCGGCTTGCTTGAATCCTGATGGTGCAATGAGCAAGGGACTCACATCTGAGTATACCCTTCCACGCTTATGATGGACAAAATGATTCAGAAAAGGGGGTGGTGATGAACAGAGTGCCTGAATTAAGCAGACCACTCTTACCCAGTCCAAAGATCAGGGCTTGATCCATCACCGTTTTTTAGCTCACTGCACCATCCCAGCTCAGAACTTGGCTATATGCAAATTAGTCTGTTCCTGTCCCAGTGCGGTGATGGATCAAGCCCTGATCTTTGGACTGGGTAAGAGTGGTCTGCTTAATTCAGACACTCTGTGCGTGGAAGGGTATGCTCAGACATGAGTCCCTTGCTCACTGCTCCATCAGGATTCAAGCAAGCCGGGCCGACGACGCCTGGAATGGCAGAAACCGGTCCCCGGAAGCTTGTCTCCTTTCTGGTGAAGAATTGGCTTGGTAGTTTGGTCTGCCCTGTTCCCATGATGCACTGGGCCAGG
Source organism: Lissotriton helveticus (assembly GCF_964261635.1). Classification (NCBI taxonomy): domain Eukaryota; kingdom Metazoa; phylum Chordata; class Amphibia; order Caudata; family Salamandridae; genus Lissotriton; species Lissotriton helveticus. The sequence continues at coordinate 281,871,369 of NC_136068.1, read as the reverse complement.
GACAGACTAATTTGCATATAGCCAGGTTCTGAGCTGGGATGGGGCAGTGAGCTAAATAACGGTGATGGCTCAAGCCCTGATCTTTGGACTGGGTAAGAGTGGTCTAGCTAATTCAGACACTCTGTTCATCACCACCCCCTTTTCTGAATCATTTTGTCCACCATAAGCTTGGAAGGGTATGCTCAGACATGAGTCCCTTGCTCACTGCTCCATCAGGATTCAAGCAAGCCGGGCCGACGACGCCTGGAATGGCAGAAACCGGTCCCCGGAAGCTTGTCTCCTTTCTGGTGAAGAATTGGCTTGGTAGTTTGGTCTGCCCTGTTCCCATGATGCACTGGGCCAGGGACAGACTAATTTGCATATAGCCAGGTTCTGAGCTGGGATGGGGCAGTGAGCTAAATAACGGTGATGGATCAAGCCCTGATCTTTGGACTGGGTAAGAGTGGTCTGCTTAATTCAGACACTCTGTTCATCACCACCCCCTTTTCTGAATCATTTTGTCCACCATAAGCGTGGAAGGGTATGCTCAGACATGAGTCCCTTGCTCACTGCTCCATCAGGATTCAAGCAAGCCGGGCCGACGACGCCTGGAATGGCAGAAACCGGTCCCCGGAAGCTTGTCTCCTTTCTGGTGAAGAATTGGCTTGGTAGTTTGGTCTGCCCTGTTCCCATGATGCACTGGGCCAGGGACAGACTAATTTGCATATAGCCAGGTTCTGATCTGGGATGGGGCAGTGAGCTAAATAACGGCGATGGATCAAGCCCTGATCTTTGGACTGGGTAAGAGTGGTCTGCTTAATTCAGACACTCTGTTCATCACCACCCCCTTTTCTGAATCATTTTGTCCACCATAAGCGTGGAAGGGTATGCTCAGACATGAGTCCCTTGCTCACTGCTCCATCAGGATTCAAGCAAGCCGGGCTGACGACGCCTGGAATGGCAGAAACCGGTCCCCGGAAGCTTGTCTCCTTTCTGGTGAAGAATTGGCTTGGTAGTTTGGTCTGCCCTGTTCCCATGATGCACTGGGCCAGGGACAGACTAAATTGCATATAGCCAGGTTCTGAGCTGGGATGGGGCAGTGAGCTAAATAACGGTGATGGATCAAGCCCTGATCTTTGGACTGGGTAAGAGTGGTCTGCTTAATTCAGACACTCTGTTCATCACCACCCCCTTTTCTGAATCATTTTGTCCACCATAAGCGTGGAAGGGTATGCTCAGACATGAGTCCCTTGCTCACTGCTCCATCAGGATTCAAGCAAGCCGGGCCGACGACGCCTGGAATGGCAGAAACCGGTCCCCGGAAGCTTGTCTCCTTTCTGGTGAAGAATTGGCTTGGTAGTTTGGTCTGCCCTGTTCCCATGATGCACTGGGCCAGGGACAGACTAATTTGCATATAGCCAGGTTCTGAGCTGGGATGGGGCAGTGAGCTAAATAACGGTGATGGATCAAGCCCTGATCTTTGGACTGGGTAAGAGTGGTCTGCTTAATTCAGACACTCTGTTCATCACCACCCCCTTTTCTGAATCATTTTGTCCACCATAAGCGTGGAAGGGTATGCTCAGACATGAGTCCCTTGCTCACTGCTCCATCAGGATTCAAGCAAGCCGGGCCGACGACGCCTGGAATGGCAGAAACCGGTCCCCGGAAGCTTGTCTCCTTTCTGGTGAAGAATTGGCTTGGTAGTTTGGTCTGCCCTGTTCCCATGATGCACTGGGCCAGGGACAGACTAATTTGCATATAGCCAGGTTCTGAGCTGGGATGGGGCAGTGAGCTAAATAACGGTGATGGATCAAGCCCTGATCTTTGGACTGGGTAAGAGTGGTCTGCTTAATTCAGACACTCTGTTCATCACCACCCCCTTTTCTGAATCATTTTGTCCACCATAAGCGTGGAAGGGTATGCTCAGACATGAGTCCCTTGCTCACTGCTCCATCAGGATTCAAGCAAGCCGGGCCGACGACGCCTGGAATGGCAGAAACCGGTCCCCGGAAGCTTGTCTCCTTTCTGGTGAAGAATTGGCTTGGTAGTTTGGTCTGCCCTGTTCCCATGATGCACTGGGCCAGGGACAGACTAATTTGCATATAGCCAGGTTCTGAGCTGGGATGGGGCAGTGAGCTAAATAACGGTGATGGATCAAGCCCTGATCTTTGGACTGGGTAAGAGTGGTCCGCTTAATTCAGACACTCTGTTCATCACCACCCCCTTTTCTGAATCATTTTGTCCACCATAAGCGTGGAAGGGTATGCTCAGACATGAGTCCCTTGCTCACTGCTCCATCAGGATTCAAGCAAGCCGGGCTGACGACGCCTGGAATGGCAGAAACCGGTCCCCGGAAGCTTGTCTCCTTTCTGGTGAAGAATTGGCTTGGTAGTTTGGTCTGCCCTGTTCCCATGATGCACTGGGCCAGGGACAGACTAATTTGCATATAGCCAGGTTCTGAGCTGGGATGGGGCAGTGAGCTAAATAACGGTGATGGATCAAGCCCTGATCTTTGGACTGGGTAAGAGTGGTCTGCTTAATTCAGACACTCTGTTCATCACCACCCCCTTTTCTGAATCGTATCATTTCTGTGACGCAGCCGAACCCTGATCACTGTCATCTGATGTGGCCACTGACTGGGGGGTGGACAAAGGCACCTGAGGTTGAATGGGAGCATGTGCATGTTGAAGGGCAGACATCACTGCGGATGACAACGCCTGGACTGTACGGTGTAGCCCACCCGCGTCAGAGTGTATGCCCTACATGTATGCAACCACCTGGCCTAATTTTTGGTCAAGGTCACTGAAGGCATTGAGCAGGGCGGTCTGGCCCACACAAAGCTGGTGCAGGAGCTCTACAGACTCTGCACTGAGGCCAGCAGGGGGGACAGGTGAAGGGGAAGCTGTGCCAGGTGTGAATGTGACTCGTCCCCTCTTACTGACACGGATACGGGCAGCACCAGAGGAAGTGGATGGGAGGCTGGGCACTGGCCGCTGGTGGTAGAAGATGATGCAGACTCCCCATCCCCTGTGCCTGCCAACATGGTTGCATCACCGCTGGCATCAGATGATGTAGTACTCTGTGTCTCAGCCACGGATTCCTCCTGCATACTTCTGTCCCCCTCAGATGCGCTGGTGGGCTCTGTGTCACTGGCCTCCGGTGCAGCTGTAGTGCCACTCTCGCCACCACTAGTTTCTGGCTCCAGTTCCTCTGTGGTCTCTTGCAAATCTGCATGAGAGAGGGATACAGGGTTGTGTAAGTGTCATCATCTGTTCACACAAATAACAATTCAGTACAGGAGAGGCCCAAACCAACATGGTAACCATCACACCCTGCAATCACATTGCAGCAACACACAAAATAGACCACAACAGTGCCTGTAATGCTGAATATCTGCCATGACTGAGCCATGTGGATGCCACACAGCACTACACCCTGCTCGTAGATGAAGCGTACCACACACACAACCTGGCCTGCCCACACCTTGGGACATGAAGAGGGTACAACACTTATTACCACTGACAGACCTTCAGGGAACAGGAGGGGGCAACACACACACCTATAAGGACATGCCAGACCACAATGCCAAGTGGGCCATACCAAGCACCATGTGTTACTCTGGGGCACATTGTTGGCATATGTGTGGACCTCAATGATCATGGGGCATGCAAAGCAGGCATACATGAAGTCACCCTCAGTAAGTGTACACGGGTGTTCACCCCCTAATAGATACCCCAAACTATCCCAATGCTGAATGGCCATGTGGAGCCTAACACATCTGTCACTGAGATAGAACAGCAGGGAGGATAAGCTTAGTAAGGCCAGGGTGGGCCAATGCCTGATACTACCACACATCACAGCGGCCACTCACATGACACAGCACAGCACAGCAACACACGCACATCACATGGGTCACCGCAGCCACATGCTCTGTACACATGCATCCACTCCCAACCAAAGTCACCCTCCCCAAATACTCACCACCCCTTCCTTGCTGCTGATGCTCTTTCAGATGTGCATCCAGGTCTGGATAAGTCACTGCCAAAATGCGGCCCATCAGTGGAGTCATGCTGCACCGTGCCAAACGCCCTGTGCGTGGTAGCATCCCCAACGTCATCTCTGCCACTTGCTTTGCCAGCCGGCTGATGATGCAGGATGCACATACACAATATGCATTAACAGAAGTGTGTCAGTGTGCAAGTATACAGGGCACAGATGGGGCATATCTACTATTCAAGTGTGAAGGAACTGGAGCAAGGAGCATGTAAGTTTGGTGTTGTTCTCTCATATGTGTAGGCAGGCACTGGGCCAAGAGTCTGGGTCACACAGAGTCAGAAAACAGGGGAACACCGAAACATTCACACAAGCAATTACTGTCCTGGCACCTACATGGCGAACATCCGGTGGCTCCGTATGGTTGACAATGTAACACACCCCAATCACACATACAAGTGGAGGCAGGGAAAAGAGTGACATTGGGACACACACACTTGCTCGCCCTGGAGACAGCTTGTCTGTCAGTGCTTAACACAACCCCACACCCTCAGACATATACTGCAGCAGCACAACCACATGTCTGACACCCCCATGCCCTACAGCTACCTTCATGGTGACTTACCACTAGATTGGGATCACCAAACAGCGTTGGTTACTGTGCCTGCACCTCGTCCACAAGGACCTCCAGCTCCTCAGTTGTGAATGGAGTGCACAGATCTTCTCTGTCCTTCCCATCCCTGTGGACATGGAACACCTGTGGTGGAAGTGAGTGGCGAGGGGTCCCAGGCAGCAGGCACTTCAGGCAGCAGCAGGAGAGGGTCCCAGGCAGCAGGCTCTTCAGGCAGCAGAAGTAGAGGGTCCCAGGCAGCAGGCTCTTCAGGAAGCAGCAGGAGAGGGTGCCAGGCAGCAGGCTCTTCAGGCAGCAGCAGGAGAGGGTCCCAGGCAGCAGGCTCTTCAGGCAGCAGCAGGAGAGGGTCCCAGGCAGCAGGCTCTGTGAGCAGTGGAAATGTGAGGCTCACACCCACTGATTTAGAGCCCCCTGGGGTCGTATGTAAGGTGCAAAGATGCTACAATTGGTTGTCCAGGTCTGCCTCTTTCACATGCATCCAATGACTGCCTCCGCGGTGGCAGAGCACACCTACCGCGATTTTCAAATCTGCATCATGCCACCGCAGACATTGCTCGCATTGGCTGTAGGCAATGCCCCATGGCGAAGATGCACCCCCGTGGCCAGGTGGTAGCTACCGCCATTTGGCTGGCAGAGCATGCCCACAGCCATATACACATGTCTACATGCCAATGGCTACTGTACTTGTGAAGGGGGTGCGGCTGGTGTCACACCGCCGTGGCCAGGTGGTAGCTACCGACAATTGTGTAACATGTAATGGCTATGTACTTCGTTAACACTACATCAGTGCACCGCAACAACATGGTGAGGGACACATCATTGTACACACAATGCAATTCTTCCATATATTCCACAGGTGGAAGCACATTATGTGTGACGCACTTTGGTCTGTGGTCCCTGCCATGTCACTTATGCATTTGACGGTTGATGATGCTTGACAGTCTTAAGCTGGTGTCAATGATGTGTAACAGATCAATGTGTTGGGGGCCAGTGCTGACCTTGGCACGGCTTGTCTCACTGTATGGTATTGTACCAGACTGGTGCTTTCGTATCAGCTCATGCACACAAGTGACAGTTTTCAAGCTACTGTGATTATTGTGGTGTGGATATGTGCATGGTTAACATGATGCATTGAGGTGTGACAGGTACAGCAGATGGGTATGATACAGTCAGGGTCATTGTGGACACATTGGTGGATGGTACAGCACCAGGCGTACACATGTGAAATATGTGGTTCAGTATGTGAGCATTCACATTGACCGATGTGATGTTAGTGGCACTTGTGTATTGTTAATGGAGAGGTGTGCCCTCTGTGTGTCTCAAATGGCCCCCCATGTAACCTGGTGTACCACGCATCTCTCAGGGCAGTCGTTGTTTTTCCATGACATTGTTGATGGTATGTGCTGTGGCTATCTCATCATGGTTATCATTGACATTTGTCCATTTACATCTGAACTAGGAGGAGGCCTAATCTCCTACATCACCTGACAGTGCTGGAGGATATGCAGGATATTGAAATAATTCAGAAATTCTGCCTCGACAGACCAACACTGAAGACCCTATGTGAACTGTTGGAGCCCACCTGCAGCCTCGCCGCCACCACCCAACGGCATTCACACCTACATACAAGGTGATGGCAGCACTCCACTTTTTTGCAACTGGTTCCTTCCAGGAGACCGTGGCCAGCGCTGCCGGGATTGTCGCAACCCATGTTCAGCTAGGTGCTGAGGGATGTTCCTGCTTCCATCATGTTATATAAGAATCGCTACATACGACACTCCCGCCTTAGATTCTCCCAAATCCAAAATCCAAGTAATCACAGGTCAACGGAAAGACCTTCCCAGCACCAAACCACAGAGACACCCGGTCCTCACCGCCATACCTAGGGAGACTAAAGATAAATCTGCCAGTAATCAGGAGCAATTCTCCAATTGCTTACTAATCAATTGCAGATCGGCGTCACTTCATGCAACGGAACTAGCTGAAGCTATCCTCACTCATGATATTGACATTGCGTTCCTCACGGAGACCTGGCTGAATAAGATATCTCCTCCCTGCCTAGATTTGCTGGTACCACCTGGCTTCTCCCTCATTACCAAAGACAGGTTAGAGCAACGTGGAGGAGGGGTGGCTATCATCCACAAGGACAGCTTGGACATTTTGGAAACCACCTCTTTTGATTACGATTCATCTGAATGCTTATCCGCCATCATCAAGACCAAAGATAAGGATTCTTTACTGTGTCACCTGCTCTATCACCCCCCTGGGAGAAACAATGCTTTTGGAGAACAACTATCCGACCTGATAGCACAAGGCGCACTCAGCGACTCCAATAACCTAATTCTTGGTGATCTGAATCTTCGCTGGAACGAGACACACAATACTCTAATCCAATCGTTATCCAGCCTCCTCTATGATAACAACCTTAAACAACACTGCACTGAGGAGACTCATTACAAAGGAGCCACATTGGATGCCATCATTTCACAAAAGAAATCAATCACGGTCAACCACATCCTTCCCGTCGACTAGTCAGACCACCACATGATCTTATTTCATATCAATCACCCCATTATCTCTCATAAACCTCCTCAAGACCCCCCCTAAATGGATGAGAAACCTCTCCCAAGTACCCCTGTATATCCTGGAAGGTCAGTTAAGCTCTCTTCTACCGGTCAACAAAGCGCACCTTTCCACCAATGATCTCACCGACTGCTATAATTCTGAACTAGTGTCCATACTCGACAATCTAGCACCACTAAAGCTCAAAAGAAGCAGAGCTATCCCATCCAGAACATGGTTCAACGGTGACCTCAACGCAGAAAGGAGAACCCTAAGAGCCAAAGAAAGAAAGTGGAGAAACAACCCAACCGCCATCTTTCGCGACCAACTGAAATCAGCCCACAGGAAATACAACAACCACATCAAAAACAAGAAATCCAGCTTCTTCTGCGAGGCACTGGACAAAGCCAAAAACAGACCGAAGGAGCTTTACAGCATCATTAGACAACAAACGTCCAAGCCTCTGTCCTCATCTGTGCAGGCGTCCAAAGAACTATGCAACAATTTCGCCCACTTCTTCAACGATAAGATCACAAGAATTGAACTATCACTTGACATCAACAAATCACACCCCAAGAAGACAAGCACGGCTGTACCTCAGGCCCTCTCTCCTGGCTCTTCGATCACCCCCTGGCTTAGCTTTCGCCACGTTCCAGAAGCAGAGATAATCTCGCTGATCTTGTCCTCCAAACCATCAGCACATATCTCAGACCCCATTCCTCCCTTACTAATCAAGAAAATGAAGCACACTTTTGCACCTATATGGGGCAAAATCATAAACAGCTCCTTAAAAAATGGAGTGGTCCCTGACTGCCTAAAAATGGGGCAAGTCACCCCCCTGCTGAAAAAACCCGGTCTTGACTCAACAGACTTGAACAATTTCAGACCAATATCTAACCTCCCTTTGCTCTCTAAAACACTTGAACGCTGCGTACTTCTGCAACTGACTCAGCATCTGGACAACATCAATCTCCTAGACCCCCTCCAGTCTGGCTGTAGACAAGGCTGCAGCACAGAAACAGCGATGCTGAACATCATAGATGATATCCAAAGATCTCTTGATTCAGACAAATGTTGCCTCCTCATTCTCCTTGACCTCTCTGCAGCATTTGATACGGTGGACCATAAACTCCTCATCAAGGCTCTTCTAGAAAGAGCTGGCCTCGGTGAGGTAGTTCTCAAATGGTTCTCCTCATTTATACACAATTGAACGCAAATAATAAAAATTAAGAACTTCACCTCCGAAACCCACCAGGTCAACAAGGGCGTCCCCCAAGGATCGGTGCTCTCTCCTCAGCTTTTTAACATCTATATGGAACCACTATCCAAGCTACTCAGGAAAGCCAACATCCGCTTCCACCTCCACGCGGACGATACACAAATCTATCTGGAAACTTCCTCTCTCAATGACATCCATAGACTAAATGATGTCCTGAAAGATGTTCAAGAATGGCTGACAAACAATCACTTGAAACTAAATCCAGACAAGACCGAGACACTCCTCATCTCGAACAAGGAAGACAACCCGCAAACCACTGAATGGCTAAAAGCAATCGTTGCGCTCAAGGGGAATCTTACTCTAGCAGACTCTGTTAAATCTCTTGGCATCACCTTAGACTCCAAACTAAACATGATAAAACACATCAAGAACTCGGCCAAAAGTGCATTCTTTAACCTCAGACTTCTGAACAAAATCAAACCCTACATTCCTAACAAGGATCTCAAACTGGCCACTCAATCTCTGGTACTGTCAAGATTGGACTATGGGAACGCAATCCTAACAGGTATTCCTAAATCGAACTTGGCACTGATGAAAACAACATTACATGCGGCAGCCAGAATGATCACCGGCATCAAAAAATCTGATCACATCTCCCCAGCACTCAAAGAACTCAAATGGCTCCCAGTAGAAATGCGAAGTAACTTCAGAACGGCCTGCCTAACCCACAAAGCCCTCCATACCAGCAAACCTGAATACTTGGCAAAAAAAATTCAAAAAAGCAGGCCAAGCCAGGAATCTGAGAAGCTCTAACTCCTTCCTGCTCATCCTACCTAAAACCAGAAAGAAAAGAACAGCGGAATGCTCTTTCACGGGAAACACCCCCAAACTCTGGAACTCCATCCCCCCGCACATCAGAACTATACCTTCTTTTGTGGAATTCAAAAGCCAACTCAAATCCTTGTTCCTTATCCGCTCCCTTGGTTGTGGATAACTCGGGCCAGAAAGCAACCCCTGAACTATGCGACTACACTGAATCCTGTAACCAAAGAAGTTCTGCAGTACAATTATGCTCCACTCACTCTGACACTCGTTGACTACTAATACCTTTCATATGTCATGTCTCTGCTGATTTTATGTCATTCTCTTACTGTAAAGCGCTCTGTTACCTCCGGGTCTTGATAGCGCTATAGAAAACTTCCTATATAAATAAATAAATACATTTCCCCCGGGGAGCAGAACAGGCCGGTGTGAAGGGTGACTTCTATCCCCTTGGGCACAACCCCCATGTTGTTGGTGCTATCGATTGCACCCATGTAGGTCTGGTGCCACCACAGGCAACTGAGCACATTTTTAGAAATCGGAAACATTACCGTTCTATTAATGTGCAAGTGGTGTGCCTTGCAGACATGACCATTTCCCATGTGTGTGCAAGATTTCCTGGATCTGCCCATGATTCGTACATCATGAGGAACAGCATGGTGCCCTGGATGATGGAAAATCTGCATCCCGAATGTGCTTGGATTGTGGGTGAGTATGCCTAGTGATATGGGGTGGTGTGTGTTACCTGCTGCCCTCTGGCTGTGCAACACAGCAATGTTTGTTTGTAATTCACAGGTGATTCTGCATATCCCAGCCGGCCATTGCTGTTGAGCCCGCTAAGGAATCTCAGGACCCCAGCTGACATCAGGTTCAATGAGGCCCATTGCAGGACCCGACGTGTAATCAAGCGGACTTTTGGCGTGCTAAAGTCAAGATTCCGTTTCCTTGAGCGGACTGGAGGGGCACTGGCATACTCGCCTGGGAAGGTCTGCAAGATCGTTGTGGCATGCTGTATGCTGCACAACATGGCCATCCACAAGGGGATCCCCTTGCTCAGGGACGATGGTGAGGAGCCAAGGCCATCGCCTGCTCAAGAACCTGAGTCCAGTGATGAGGAAAGTGGAGAGGAGGAAGGAGAGGACCTGTGTCAACAGCTCATCGACCGCTACTTCACTTGAAGGTGGGTAACAAGGTATAACTTGTACATTGTCTGGTGTGGTTGCAGATGTTGTAAAGGGCTATGCGCGGATGTTACAGACAGGCACATGTGGAGTCACCTGTATGTGGAAATGTGGCAGTGACATTTCACATGTGAGCATCTGCAGGACTCTGTTTGTTAAGACTTGCTTCACATTGTGTTGCCTGCTTGTACAGTTATGTTGATGTTTGTTGTAGTGTTATGTCTGTGTTACCATCTGTGATACCACACTGACGCCAGTGACTGTTGTTCCGTTGTGTCTCCCTAAGTGCATCATAGTCATCTTGGCCTACATAATGTACATCTTTTGGATACATCATGGACATTTTTGACACTGTAAATATTGCACTAAAGACAAGACAGCACAAATTGTGGAGTGTAAGGTGTTTTATTTACACGGTTAAAATGTGAGGGGTGCGGGAATTTCCACATGTAGGTGGTGATGGAGCAGTGAGTTGACAGTCATAGTAGATGAGATGCAAGAGTAGAGACCACATGGATGTGGTGACCCAGTCCAATAGTCATGTGCCATTAACAAGGCAGTGTGGGAAAGGACAGTCCATAGAGTCAATGCAGTGGGGAAGATATTTTTGGTGGTGGGGGGCCTGCTGACTGGCCAGCAGCGTCAGAGGACTCGCCCTCTCTGTTGGCGCAGCGGAGGATGGTGCACTGTCATCCTGCGGCACAACAGGAGGGGGCGGAGGTGTTGTTTGGCCTGTCCCTCTGCAACGCCACTTGCTGGCCCATGAGGTCCACCATCTGGCCAAGGCGGTTTTCGATGGACCTCATCAGCAGGATGAGCCCCCGCAATAATTCATCTGACCGGCCACTTAGTCCCTGGACCTGTTGGTATGCCTCGACAACTCGAGTGAAGTGATCCAGGGATGGTGTCCACTCCTCCTGAGGTCTGGTGGTGACCCTGGGCCTTCCAGCTGCTCTGCTGCCACGGACCTGTTGCCTCGCCACTGTAGGTCCATGCACACTCTCCCTGCCCTCCACAGTTGTTGGTGTGGCCTGGTCATTCCCTGGGACAGGGAGGGTGCTGCAGGTGGTACTGGTGGTACTGGTGGTACTAGTAGTACTGGTGGTGGTGGTGGTGGTGGTGGTGGCAGCGGTGGAGGCAGAGGCCGTGACTGCAGGGGTCTGCTGTGCTGTTGTTGCAGTAGACGTGGTGGTGGGGAGGATGGAGGCCTGGGACCTGTTGGTCTGTGGCACACCAGATGGCCGGCCTGGAGCTCAACATCCAAACTGTCCTGGGAGTCAACATCCGAGAGGCCGTGTTCCGGGGTGGGAGACTGGCTCTGCTGTTAGTTGTTGTGATCCCCAGCAGTGAGTTCTTCATCACCTGTGGATTAGATGAGGAATGGTCAGTGTTGTGCACAGTGCAAGTATTGTGTCAGCTGCGTGTCAACGACTGTCTGTACACTACACAATTGTGAAGTCTCCACTAGTATTATTCAGTGCAACACTGTGTGTACTTTCATGGTGCAGAGGAACATCATTAAGTCATACATTTCATACATGTCAGGTGTCAATGCATTGCATGCAATTGTTGCTAGGTGCGGGAGGCCTCTATCCTGCTCAGCTGTGGGACAGGGTGCATGGTGGGAGTGGTAGTGCAGGCCTCCCTCCCACAAACACCCTCCCAGTGAAGATGGCTCCCTACCCGTAAGTTTGTTTGTTGAACAGTGCAATGGCTGACACTTGCTCCTGGGTGGGGGAGGCCTCTATTCTGCTCAGCTGTGGGACAGGGGGCATGGTGGGAGTGGTAGTGCAGGCCTCCCTCCCCCAAACACCCTCCCAGTGAAGATGGCTACCTACCTGTAAGTTTGTTTGTTGAACAGTGCAATGGCTGACACATGCTTCTGTGTGGTGTTGGGGGAGGGATCCATCTTGGTAGGCTGTGGTACAGGAGGTATGGTGTGAGTTGTTGTACAAACATCCCTCCCCCATACAGGCCTCCAGAGCAAGATGGCTAGCTACCTGTTGGGTGAGGGTGGACAGTGTAATGCTGTTTGGGTTGTGCAAGGAAGTACTTCTCAGGTTTTCAGGTTTTAGTGTCTTTATTTCGATAATAAAATCATAAAAGACAAAATGAAAACATTCATGAACAAATCAAAACCACCACTACATATACACAATTATGTAAAGACAAATTTAAACATATTATTAAATTTACGCTAGGACTAAAATCACAATTAAAAAGTTATTAAACATTTGTCAATTCCACAAGACATAAATAAACCTGAATCTAAAAATACAATAGTCACAAATAACATTTCAAAATATAATTAGGAAAAAGATGGGTTCCTTCTGGCTCTGATTGCCCAAGCCCAGCCTAAAAATTTGGCCAAGCATATCACAATGATTTCAGAGGTGTTTGTTTTCAGGGCCCATATTGCATCCGAGGATTTTCTGCAGGGTAATCGTTTGAATATGGGTTTTAACCACTTGGAACGGGGTTCTGAATACTGGGGACAGGCAAACAGTAAATGACCCTCGGTTTCTTTATGATCTGGGCAGCAGCTACAAAAGCTAGAAGAGGTTTTACCCCAGGATGAAGTAAAAGAATTCAGGGGTAATGAGCCCACCCGAAATTGATGATACAGTTTTTTGTCCAATGGCCTGGTAATAGAATCCCAATAAGTCTCGCGGGCAGGATCCAGTTTAAAGCTTAGAAAACGCCCCGTTAGACCCCCAGAACTGGAGGCATGTACCAGGGAAAGACGGGTTGAGGCCCAAAATAGATCCTTAAATTCTTTTTTCGATGGAAAGGTATTGGTACCTGGGGATACCCACAGATGAGTTAAGCCCATATCACACAGACTCTTTTTTACCGAGCGAAGCCATGGGATTCGCTCAGAACCCCCCACGGACTTCACTTCTGCTAGCTCCTTTGCAAAAAGTACAAGATCCTCAGAGGTCCATAAGCGCCTCCAAGTAGACACTACTCTAAATCTGGCCATGTCCGTGATTGGCAGACAACCCATATCATGGCAGAGGGGGGTCAATGGAGTGGATTGGGGTAACCCTACCAGGTTCCGAAGAAATCTACACTGGATTCTATATAAACTCGAAAGGTCCATAAACCCCCATAACTCTGCCCCGTAAAGTGTGGCTGAATTTATTTTGGTGTCATATATTCTCAGAGCAGGAATGACCCGCTTTGTGATGGATTTCTTCTGCTCGCGCAGAAGACATCCAGTCAGTTGGGCGAGTTTTAGCTGCGGAGTCGCTATTTGATCTTTCCAAGACAGACGACGGTCCAAAGTGACCCCCAGATACGTCATGGTTTCCACTTGTTCCAAGTTGACCCCACTCATTTGCACGCTACTATGTATTAGGTTTTTCCTGGATAAAACCATAAACTTGGTTTTACCCACATTTATCTGGAGGTCATTTATTTTACAAAACTCCTCAAAGCGGTTTAAAGCCCGCTGTAGGCCTCCCCGGGTCTTTGATAGGAGTAGGGTGTCGTCGGCGAAGATCAACATTGTGAATTTAGTCCCCGCCAAAGATGGAGCATCGGTGTTGGTGGACATGAAAAATTTGGCTACTTGGTCAATAAAGAGTAAAAAGAGGGTGGGAGCGAGAACGCACCCCTGACGGACTCCTCGTGTTACTGGAAAGGAGTCCGTGTATTGACCTTGTGCTCCCCACCTTACCCTGGCGTAGTTCTCCTCATGTAGTCTAATAATCATCTCCACCAATTCACCCGGCATACCCAAGTCCCTCAGTACCTGCCATAATTTGCCCCTTGGCACCAGATCGAAGGCTGACTTCAGATCTATGAAGGCGGCAAAGATAGTACCACCGCCAAGCGTGACAACCTTCCAAAAGATCATACAAAAACGTAGCACCTGATCAATGGTACTTGTTCCAGATCTAAAGCCCGCCTGCATAGGGGACAGTATGTTTTCAAGATCCATCCACCCCTGCACTCTCGCCAGGATCATGCGAGCGAAGACTTTTTGGAAACAATCGATTAAACTAATCGGGCGATAGTTGCCTGGGTTTGATCTGTCTCCCTTTTTATGTATAGGGAGAATCTCAGCCCCCTTCCATGTTTTGGGGATACAGGCACCCCTTGCTATAGCATTAGCTATATTTGTTAAATAAGGTACCCAAAGGGCTGTATTGGCCTTAAACAGATCGGCTGGGATTTGATCCAACCCAGGGGCTTTCCCCCGGTTTGTCAGGCCTAGAGCTAGCTCCGTTTCTGTTTCAGTGAAAGTCATGATCATATCACATGGGGGCATTACATGTAACAGGTTCAAAATGGGCGGGGGATCAATGGCTTCTGAGCAAAATTGGGAAGAATAATAGTTTATCCAAACTTCAGGGGATACATGATTGGATGGAGTACGGAAGTCACCGTCCTTACCACATTTAACAATATCCCAGAATTTAGTCTGGTTGTTAGACTTGCTGGCATCCAAAAGATCCGCCCAATAATCATCCTCCCACGCCCTCTTTGCTTCCCACTGTACTCTTTTGTACCATTGCCTAGCTGCCTTTACTGAGCTCATGTTTCTAGATTTGACTTTCTCAATTAGTAAACTATGGGCCTCCCTACACTCTTTGTTGTACCATTTTGCTCTTGAGGCTTGAGGATGCCCAATACATTTCTTGCAGGGTTTCGAGAGAAGTTGTTTGAGCTCGATAAAACATTTATCATGTATGTCCATAATCTTATCTTGTTCAGTATAACCCCTCCCAACAACATCTGTCATCATGTTATTTAGTGCAAACTTCACCACATTTTCTATACTGGCCATTATAGTTGCATCACATGAAATTGTGGACCATTTCAGTCTTCTCCGATCATTTGATAAGGTTATAACCCCCTGCCCCCTAGGAACTGGTCCCGCCAATCTTGTCAGATCATGCAATTTAAGTTTCAAAGACAGGGGATTATGGTCACTTTCAGGACGCATAACAATTTTCATATCAACCATAAGGCTCCAAAATTCCATTTTTTTAAAAATGTAATCTATGCGACTTTTTCTCAGACCATTATCAAATGTGAAGTTGGCATCAATGTCCGATTCGGTACGACCATTCGCGGCCCTTAGGCCCCAGGTAAGACAAAAAGCAGTCCAGCTCAGGGCGGCCTCCGTTGCTTTAACAGGTTTTTTATTCATTAGTTCCGGGATTTTCCATGTTGCATCCTCTACAAACCCCCAGTTATCCTCAGGCAGATATAGCGGCTCGATAGTGCAATTTATATCACCAGCTAACAGGATAAATGTTCCCTTATTCCAGCCAGCCAAAAGATTGTCCAGAACACCTACCAGCTGGGAGCATCGGCCGCCAGGAAGACCTCGAGAATAAATATTAATAATAAGTATATCCTGGCCCCCTACCTTGCTCAACCTAATCGCCAAAATATCAGGATTTTCCACATACAGTTCAGTAACTGAATAACCCCATGCCTGTTTTACCCACGTTGTCAGACCCCCAGAAGCACGCCCTTTGTTACTCTTTATAGCGGGTTTAAAGAAGTTTATAAACCCAGCTTTGTATATCGGTGCGATAGCCCAAGTTTCTTGTAGTAACACGACATCATATTTATCAATGAACTCTAACCAATCCTCAGAGTCCAGACGGGTCTTTACTCCAGCTACATTCCAGGATACAATGTTAGATATCAATGTGTCGTGTTCTACAGGGTTATTACTTACATTGGGAGAGGGGTGGACGTTGGATAAACTAACACTTGATGGCCTATTTCTGGCTCTATTTTCTTCATTTTTGGGGATTGGCACCCTTTCCCCAACTGGCGCAGCCGGTATACTAGCTTCCAAGTGGGACGTGGGTTGGTTGTCCAAGTTTAATTCCGTAACAGGGTTGGGTGGGTATTGTGCTACTTCCCCGTTCTCATCGGACAGGTTAGATAACATGCTGGGTGAACACAGTCAATCTATCCATTCTAAGTCTGACAGCACCTCAAAATGATTAAAGAGCGGGGGGTACTGTTGAGGGTAAGGTGTTATCGGCCCTTGGAACCTCCCCCCTCTGGTTTTCCACTGGTTAGAGCCCATGGGGTAGTTAATGTGAGTGTGGGGGTAGAAATAGGCAAGGTCCAGGGTCTGAACGTCACCTAGACGGGCAAATCTTGCTTTCCGTCGGATTCTGTCCACCACCCAGGGATCTTTGAAAGAAATCAAGATACAGTCCCCTTCTAGATCTTTAGAGCCCTTACCCACCCAATCAACTCTCCTTACATAGAGGATTTCGGTGGGGGATGAGGGTGGGAGGGGGCGGTGTTTGTTTAACCAAAATATAACTTTATTCCGTAAGTCCCCTTGGGTCTCTTTAGTGCCATCTTTTAGAGGAGCCACCCCAGTTAAAACGATGGTATATTGGGACGCTTCTGGGGGTAAATTAACTCGGGGTGTTGGTCGTATCTTTCGGTTATCCAACGTCTGAGACCTTGATGATTGGGAATTTTTTTGGTCTTTACCCATTGTTGGTAATTGTACTGGGGTATTATTTGGTTGACTTGTCAAGCCTTTCGGGAGGAGATATTTTGCTGGGGCTTTATTAGTAGTTGGTGGGCGTTTATCCCTTGAAGTATCCTTTACGGGAACTCTACTGACAGTAGTCAAGGAGGCAGCGGGTTTTGCCCCTGATAAGGGTTTATTATTGGCAGCGGAAATCCCTGCAGGTACAGACTTATTTGCAGGGATCGCTGTGGGTTTTCCCGTTCGTTGGTTTGTGCCCAGAGTTGAATTACAGGCCCCCGTCCCAGTAACGGGCGTTATTAGTTTTTGCAAAAGACCCAAGTTGGTGTTTACAGCTAATTCCAATACATCTATTTTAGCGGTCATCAACCTTGTTCTCTCTAAGACCGGGAGCAATATAGTTTTTAGTATTGCTTCCATCTTAGCCAATAAGATATCATCGCTGTTAAGACAGGTTGGGCAAGGATTTGATGACCCAGAAGTAGCTAGTGAGGGACAATACACCGTTGGAAAACCTTGATGGGGCTGGGAAGGAGGTAAGCTCACACTTTTAATAAGATCAATTTTGGGTTGTTTTTGGGCCATTTCCCCCTGTGGACTAGATACATGTTTTCTTTTCCGAGATATTGGGTTTGTGCTATTTTGAGGCAGGTTGGACACGCTGGGGGAGGTAGGAACATAGGGTTGGGATGCGTCGAACAGGCTGTGTTCGTTATCCTCAAGATACTTACTATCATCCCCATCGCTTGTCTGGTTAGCATAAGGGTTCTGTTCCCTGTTATCGTGGGGTGGGGATATAGTAACCCCGTCTCCATCTACATTTTTTTGATATTTTTATTGCGCGAACAAATACCCGGAGGTGTCTCGGCGCATGTGTGAACTAGCAGGACCACGGTGATAGGATTCATTGGTCAAACAGCCATGTCTTTACGATCCTACGGAAACTTAACAAGTTGGGTGCATTTTTGATATTTAGTGGAAGAAGGTTCCAGAGTTTTGGTACAGCCACTAAAAAGCGACGGTCTCCCCAAGTTGCCGTTCTGGTACGAGGTACAGGTAGTAGGCAAGTATTGGCAGATCTCAACAGTCTTTTGGGGGTGTAGACCTGGAATGCCTCAGTCAAGAATTTAGGTCCTATGCCGTGCACTGCCTTATAAGCAATGCAGAGGGCCTTGAAGTTGATGCGGCTCTCTACTCTAAGCCAATGGAGCTGGCGGATAGCAAGAGTGGTAGGTTGGCGGCGAGGGATGTTTAGCAGAATTCTGGCAGCCGCGTTCTGTACTGACTGTAACTTCACCAGCACCTGTTTCTGGGTGTTAAGGAAGAGGGCATTTCCATAATCAATTTTGGAAAATACCAGAGTGGTAACTAAGGTCTTCCCAGCAGAGGTGGGGAGATAAGGCAGCAGTTTCTTTATTTTCTTTAAAATAAAGAAAGCAGAGGAGACGACCTTGTTGACATGGAGGTTGAATGTTAATTTGCTGTCAAAGATGACTCCCAAATTTCTTGCTTTTACCACAGGGACGGGTGGAGAGCCCAGTTGATTAGGCCACCAAGTGGGGGACCATTCTGGAGCAAGATTGCCAAAGGTCATAACCTCGGTTTTACCCGAGTTAAGCCTTAGGCAGTTGGAGGACATCCATGTACTAACAGCAAGCATGGCCTCCTGGAAGTTAGCTGCCACTGCTGTGCCGTTTTTGTGGATCGCCAGCACCAGTTGGGTATCGTCTGCATAGGAGGTTAATCGTACCCCATAGGCCTTTATTACCCTCGCTAAGTCCGCTACATAGATGTTAAATAGCGTGGGACTTAGCGAGGAGCCTTGGGGTACTCCACAAGGTAGTGCAGAGACGGGAGAATAGAAATTGCCCAACTTGACTGTCTGGGTGCGGTCGGCCAGGAAGGATGAAATGAGGTCTCTGGCCAAACCGTCTATCCCCAGAGCTGTGACACGGTCGACCAAGATAGCATGGTCGACCGTGTCAAATGCTGCAGATAAATCCAGAAGAATCAAGATGGCCACTCCTCCCTGATCCATAATGGTTCTGATTTCGTCAGAAGCTTTTATTAAAGCGGTCTCCGTCCCATGTCCCTTCCTGAAGCCAAATTGCGTTTCGTCTAAGAGTTGGTGAGTGTCGACGTACTCTGAGAGCTGTTTGTTCATCAGAGTTTCGCAAATTTTGGCCGGGAAGGGGAGACAGGCAATAGGTCTATAACTGACCACGTCAGAGGGGTCCAGGGAGGGCTTCTTCAATAGAGGCTTAATCACTGCCTTCTTCCACGGGGCTGGAAAACAGCCGGTATGAAAGGCCGTGTTGCAGATTTCCATAAGTGGGTGGGAAATCACCTCACTTAGATTGGCCATCACTGGGGGGGGACAAGGGTCCAAAGGGGATCCTGACTTAGTGATAGAGATAAGTCTGCTGATTTGATCTTCTGAAGTATCGGCGAAGTCCAAGAAAGGGTCATGATTTATATGGGGAGTTTCCTTTCTTCTGACAGTGGAACTAGTCCCTACATCTCCACCAAAGGATGCATAGATGTCTGCCACTTTAGTGGTGAAGAAATTAGACAGAGCATTACAGAACAGTTGGGATGGTTCTGCTCCAGGACCCGATGGAGGAGTGGATAAAGAATTGACCACTGAAAAGAGTTCTCTGGCCGAATTCCTAGCATTGTCAATTTTGGCCGAGAAATAAGTTGTTTTCCGAGCGATGATGGCCCTTTTATATAAAGTTAAAGCATCTTTATAGGATTGCTTAGCTAAGGGGCAATAAAATTTCCTCCAACGTCTTTCTAAATTCCGACAATGTTGTCGGTGGAGTCTGAGCTCTTCTGTATACCATGCCGCTGAGGGCGACCTTCTATTAGGTTGGATAAATTTTTCTGGAGCAACCTGATCAGCGGCATTCTTAATCCAGTCATGGAAACCCGAAGCTGAAAGGACGGGATTAGATCCTAAGGTAGGGGAGGATAGTGACAAAATATTTGCCATCCGAGGAATATCAGCATTCTTCCAGGCACGGATTGCTGCCCTACTGGGTGGTCTAGAGGCAGGAAGGTTAACTAGGGGAGTATCAATAGAGAGTGCAATGGCCCTATGGTCGGTCCAGGTAAGGGGTAAAATATCAGATACCTTGATGAGAGAATTATTTGTAAAAACACCATCTAGTGTGTGTCCCGCCAGATGAGTAATTCCCTTTACCAGTTGCTGAAGTCCTAGAATGAGGAGGTCAGCAATAAGTTGGGAGGTGTCATGGTTTCCATGTTCTTCCAAAGGGAAGTTGAAATCTCCCAATATTGTGTAGTCAGTGGAGCCTATAATATAATGATTTAGCTCAGATAGGGAGCAGAGAAAGGAGTTGCGAGGTCCGGGAGGTCGATAAAGCAGAATGCCTTTAAAAGTTTGTTTACTATTAAGATTAATTGCGAAGGCAGCAGCTTCACAATTAGTGGATAAAATAGGGTCGAGTGTGGTGTGGTACTGATTCTTAAAAATTATGGCGAGTCCTCCCCCTCTTCCTAATTGTCTGTCATGTCTCACTACACTATAGCCATCCGGGGTGGCCTGACAAAAGTCGGGTCCCGAGCCCGCATCTCCCCATGTTTCTGTGGCGAAAAGAAAGTCAAGATTATGCGTAGTAATAAACTCGCAAATCTCTAGACAATGGCATGGTAGAGAGCGTGTGTTAATAAGCGCCGCTCGACATCCCTGAAATGGGATAGTGACCGGACTAAGAGGGGCATCGGGGACTAGTGAGTGAGATAGAGTTGGCGAAGGAAGCTGGTAGTTGCAGCCAGGGCAGGGGGCGGGAATAATACCTACAGCAGTTGAAGGAGGCAAGGAGATACAATAGTGACCGGGACATCCCGGATTGAGTAGTCTAAGTTGGGTCGAGGTATAATGCACGAAAGAATCAGGAGTCGTGGCCCTGGGCCGAGTCCGGTCGCGGACGGGCGCAGACGGGCTTGGCTTAGGCGCGGCTTCGGCGCGCGTCCGGCGCGCCCGCTGCGCCAGCCCGCTGCGCCGTCTAATCATACTACCAGTGATATAGGTTGTGAGGAGGGTGGGAGGCCAGCGCGACTAGAGCGCAGCCCCAGCCACACCAAAGATGGCGCCCGCCGTCGCCCACAGCCGGCTGAAGAAACGGCTGGGCGAGGCAGGAGCAGGATCCAAAAGATGTGTGAGAGGTGTCAGTGTGCCTCGTTCAAATTCCCCAGTTAGCTAGATAGGTTAAAAGCCCCCCAGCAACAAAGTACTATCAACAGTAAAAACAGTTCTAAATATGATTTTTCAATCAATCATTGACAGGAGAGCATGAATCACGGTCCGCACTAGCTCGCAGCCCTAGTCTCTCGGTAGGGAGAGCTTTGAAAGGCAGCGAGGCGGATCCGAAACCCGACTAAATAGCCAGGGAGGGCGGGAGGCCAGCGCGACTAGAGCGCAGCCCCAGCCACACCAAAGATGGCGCCCGCCGTCGCCCACAGCCGGCTGAAGAAACGGCTGGGCGAGGCAGGAGCAGGATCCAAAAGATGTGTGAGAGGTGTCAGTGTGCCTCGTTCAAATTCCCCAGTTAGCTAGATAGGTTAAAAGCCCCCCAGCAACAAAGTACTATCAACAGTAAAAACAGTTCTAAATATGATTTTTCAATCAATCATTGACAGGAGAGCATGAATCACGGTCCGCACTAGCTCGCAGCCCTAGTCTCTCGGTAGGGAGAGCTTTGAAAGGCAGCGAGGCGGATCCGAAACCCGACTAAATAGCCAGGGAGGGCGGGAGGCCAGCGCGACTAGAGCGCAGCCCCAGCCACACCAAAGATGGCGCCCGCCGTCGCCCACAGCCGGCTGAAGAAACGGCTGGGCGAGGCAGGAGCAGGATCCAAAAGATGTGTGAGAGGTGTCAGTGTGCCTCGTTCAAATTCCCCAGTTAGCTAGATAGGTTAAAAGCCCCCCAGCAACAAAGTACTATCAACAGTAAAAACAGTTCTAAATATGATTTTTCAATCAATCATTGACAGGAGAGCATGAATCACGGTCCGCACTAGCTCGCAGCCCTAGTCTCTCGGTAGGGAGAGCTTTGAAAGGCAGCGAGGCGGATCCGAAACCCGACTAAATAGCCAGGGAGGGCGGGAGGCCAGCGCGACTAGAGCGCAGCCCCAGCCACACCAAAGATGGCGCCCGCCGTCGCCCACAGCCGGCTGAAGAAACGGCTGGGCGAGGCAGGAGCAGGATCCAAAAGATGTGTGAGAGGTGTCAGTGTGCCTCGTTCAAATTCCCCAGTTAGCTAGATAGGTTAAAAGCCCCCCAGCAACAAAGTACTATCAACAGTAAAAACAGTTCTAAATATGATTTTTCAATCAATCATTGACAGGAGAGCATGAATCACGGTCCGCACTAGCTCGCAGCCCTAGTCTCTCGGTAGGGAGAGCTTTGAAAGGCAGCGAGGCGGATCCGAAACCCGACTAAATAGCCAGGGAGGGCGGGAGGCCAGCGCGACTAGAGCGCAGCCCCAGCCACACCAAAGATGGCGCCCGCCGTCGCCCACAGCCGGCTGAAGAAACGGCTGGGCGAGGCAGGAGCAGGATCCAAAAGATGTGTGAGAGGTGTCAGTGTGCCTCGTTCAAATTCCCCAGTTAGCTAGATAGGTTAAAAGCCCCCCAGCAACAAAGTACTATCAACAGTAAAAACAGTTCTAAAAATGATTTTTCAATCAATCATTGACAGGAGAGCATGAATCACGGTCCGCACTAGCTCGCAGCCCTAGTCTCTCGGTAGGGAGAGCTTTGAAAGGCAGCGAGGCGGATCCGAAACCCGACTAAATAGCCAGGGAGGGCGGGAGGCCAGCGCGACTAGAGCGCAGCCCCAGCCACACCAAAGATGGCGCCCGCCGTCGCCCACAGCCGGCTGAAGAAACGGCTGGGCGAGGCAGGAGCAGGATCCAAAAGATGTGTGAGAGGTGTCAGTGTGCCTCGTTCAAATTCCCCAGTTAGCTAGATAGGTTAAAAGCCCCCCAGCAACAAAGTACTATCAACAGTAAAAACAGTTCTAAAAATGATTTTTCAATCAATCATTGACAGGAGAGCATGAATCACGGTCCGCACTAGCTCGCAGCCCTAGTCTCTCGGTAGGGAGAGCTTTGAAAGGCCAATGGACTATCGCATCTGTCTCTGTGGTTGAAATACAATTAAAAGCTGCATGGGAGACAGGGCTTTTAACATGGGCTAGAGCACCAATTGAAGAACGCTTCCCGGTAACTAAATCTAGGGACAGTCTATGTTCTACCATTTCAATTTCCTTTTCCAGAATTCCCGTCGCTCTGGTGATAAAAGCATCGAGGGGACCAGAAACAACACCCTTAGAAGTTTGTATATGAACTAGGCGTTGTTTCCCAGATCTTAATGCCATATTTGGGAGCTGAGTGGGGAAATATATAAAGGTTAAATATAAATATAAATAAGAATAAATCCACTATGCCACCTAATAGATACCAGTGGGCCCCCTCTCTAATGGTACATTAATATGGTACAATACTGCTAGATACCGCACATAACAAATAGTGTGAGACAGAATATTATTTTTCCCAGGACTCTGGGCCCAACCCAACCTTGTCCGACCACGGACGGCCACAGACGGTCCCGGCCTTGTCCCGGGCTTCTCCTGGTCGCTCCCGCTCGCTCCCGCGAAGCGGAGACACTGTGCTCCTTATATCTCTACAACTGTGTGTTCATGGGCTGATAGGCGGGGGGCGTGGCCAGCGGGGAGAGCAGCCCAGGTGTTGCAAGTTGGGCGCGCAGGGGCTCCTGGACGCTGGAGTCCCTGCCTATGCTCGCAGCCCCGCTGGTGAGAGCGCCTTTCCCCGCACTCCTCCTGTTAGATTCACTGCAGCCTCCAGGAACAGACAACGCGCTGCGGGACCCGCGAAGCGGGTCCGGCGAGTCGTGAAGAGAGTGGTGGCAAGGGTCAGCTCTGCTAAGGCAGCAAGTCCGCCGCGCTCCTCCAAACACCAGGTACGGTCAGCCAAATAACTACAGAAGGGTCCCACAGGCTCAGAGGCAAAGCCCGCTTTTCGCTCCGTCGGCGGGGGGCGTGGCCAGCGGGGAGAGCAGCCCAGGTGTTGCAAGTTGGGCGCGCAGGGGCTCCTGGACGCTGGAGTCCCTGCCTATGCTCGCAGCCCCGCTGGTGAGAGCGCCTTTCCCCGCACTCCTCCTGTTAGATTCACTGCAGCCTCCAGGAACAGACGACGCGCTGCGGGACCCGCGAAGCGGGTCCGGCGAGTCGTGAAGAGAGTGGTGGCAAGGGTCAGCTCTGCTAAGGCAGCAAGTCCGCCGCGCTCCTCCAAACACCAGGTACGGTCAGCCAAATAACTACATAAGGGTCCCACAGGCTCAGAGGCAAAGCCCGCTTTTCGCTCCGTCGGCGGGGGGCGTGGCCAGCGGGGAGAGCAGCCCAGGTGTTGCAAGTTGGGTGCGCAGGGGCTCCTGGGCGCTGGAGTCCCTGCCTATGCTCGCAGCCCCGCTGGTGAGAGCGCCTTTCCCCGCACTCCTCCTGTTAGATTCACTGCAGCCTCCAGGAACAGACGACGCGCTGCGGGACCCGCGAAGCGGGTCCGGCGAGTCGTGAAGAGAGTGGTGGCAAGGGTCAGCTCTGCTAAGGCAGCAAGTCCGCCGCGCTCCTCCAAACACCAGGTACGGTCAGCCAAATAACTACAGAAGGGTTCCACAGGCTCAGAGGCAAAGCCCGCTTTTCGCTCCGTCGGCGGGGGGCGTGGCCAGCGGGGAGAGCAGCCCAGGTGTTGCAAGTTGGGCGCGCAGGGGCTCCTGGACGCTGGAGTCCCTGCCTATGCTCGCAGCCCCGCTGGTGAGAGCGCCTTTCCCCGCACTCCTCCTGTTAGATTCACTGCAGCCTCCAGGAACAGACGACGCGCTGCGGGACCCGCGAAGCGGGTCCGGCGAGTCGTGAAGAGAGTGGTGGCAAGGGTCAGCTCTGCTAAGGCAGCAAGTCCGCCGCGCTCCTCCAAACACCAGGTACGGTCAGCAAAATAACTACAGAAGGGTCCCACAGGCTCAGAGGCAAAGCCCGCTTTTCACTCCATCGGCGGGGGGCGTGGCCAGCGGGGAGAGCAGCCCAGGTGTTGCAAGTTGGGCGCGCAGGGGCTCCTGGACGCTGGAGTCCCTGCCTATGCTCGCAGCCCCGCTGGTGAGAGCGCCTTTCCCCGCACTCCTCCTGTTAGATTCACTGCAGCCTCCAGGAACAGACGACGCGCTGCGGGACCCGCGAAGCGGGTCCGGCGAGTCGTGAAGAGAGTGGTGGCAAGGGTCAGCTCTGCTAAGGCAGCAAGTCCGCCGCGCTCCTCCAAACACCAGGTACGGTCAGCCAAATAACCACAGAAGGGTCCCACAGGCTCAGAGGCAAAGCCCGCTTTTCACTCCGTCGGCGGGGGGCGTGGCCAGCGGGGAGAGCAGCCCAGGTGTTGCAAGTTGGGCGCGCAGGGGCTCCTGGACGCTGGAGTCCCTGCCTATGCTCGCAGCCCCGCTGGTGAGAGCGCCTTTCCCCGCACTCCTCCTGTTAGATTCACTGCAGCCTCCAGGAACAGACGACGCGCTGCGGGACCCGCGAAGCGGGTCCGGCGAGTCGTGAAGAGAGTGGTGGCAAGGGTCAGCTCTGCTAAGGCAGCAAGTCCGCCGCGCTCCTCCAAACACCAGGTACGGTCAGCCAAATAACTACAGAAGGGTCCCCAGTACTTCTCAGTGTGTTTGTTGCCATTTATTTGTACTTACCAGCCTCCATTCCCCAGGATACTCCTGTGAGACTCAGGATGCAGTATGGCAAGCACCTTCTCCTCCCATGGTGTGAATGTTTTCTGTAGGATGGGAGGGCCACCGCCAGTCCTGCCAGCCAGCTCCCGGTTCTTGCTCCTCCTCTCTTTGACAACCCTCTTGAGATCATGCCACCGCTTCATGATCTCCTTCTTGAATCATGGGGTGGTCCCTACTGCATTGACCCTTTGTACTTTCCTTTCCCACATTTGTGTCCTTGTGGCTAATGGTGTCTGTTGGACCAGGCTACCAAACAGTTGTGGCTCCACTCTCACTATCTCATTGACCATGACTGTCAACTCACTCTCTGTGAATTTGGGCATTTTCTGTGCTGTCATGGTGATGTGGTGGTTGAAGTGTTTGTGGGTGCAGGTGTGTGGGTGGTGGGTGTGGTGTTGGTGTGTGAGGTGTGTTGTGTGCTGGGGATTGTTGGTGCTGGTGTAATGGTGGTAGTGATGGTGGTGGTGGTGTGTGTGTGCTGTGCTCTTTTGCCTCTCCTGTCGGATATGGTGTATGGCCTTCTCTTCTGGAGTATTGCAAAGGATTGTGGTCAGTGTAGAGGCTGTTTTTATACTCAGCTATGTGGGTGTGTCCAAGTGGGATTTGGCTGTCAGGTGTGTTGTGGGAGTTTTCCTGGGCTTTTGTTTTTATTTTGAATTTATACATTTCATTTGTATGTGTTTTATGTATTTTAAGCGGTAACTGCAAACACAACAATGATGGACAGAATGTGGATCAATGTCACCATGGGGCAACAGGGTCAGAGCTGATTTGCATAAAGCCATTATCTGACCCAGGGTGGTGTGGAGTGCAAAAAAACGATGGATTTGGGCCCAGATCTTTTGACTGGGGGAGTGTGTGACATTGATCCACATTCAGTCCATCACTTGTTGTTTTTTGCAATTGCCGCCCTAAGTGCGCTGGGGATGCCCAGACGTGGGTCCCAGGCACTCCACACCACTTGGAGTCAAGCTAGCCGGGCTGAAGAGAGGTGTTACCTCGAAACCGGTCCGGTCCTCGGATGCTTCATTCCGGTCTGGGAAAGATATGGCTGTTGTAGTTCGGACTGGACTGTTCCCATGGGGCAACAGGGTCAGAGCTGATTTGCATAAAGCCATTATCTGACCCAGGGTGGTGTGGAGTGCAAAAAAACGATGGATTTGGGCCCAGATCTTTTGACTGGGGGAGTGTGTGACATTGATCCACATTCAGTCCATCACTTGTTGTTTTTTGCAATTGCCGCCCTAAGTGCGCTGGGGATGCCCAGACGTGGGTCCCAGGCACTCCACACCACTTGGAGTCAAGCTAGCCGGGCTGAAGAGAGGTGTTACCTCGAAACCGGTCCGGTCCTCGGATGCTTGATTCCGGTCTGGGAAAGATATGGCTGTTGTAGTTCGGACTGGACTGTTCCCATGGGGCAACAGGGTCAGAGCTGATTTGCATAAAGCCATTATCTGACCCAGGGTGGTGTGGAGTGCAAAAAACCGATGGATTTGGGCCCAGATCTTTTGACTGGGGGAGTGTGTGACATTGATCCACATTCAGTCCATCACTTGTTGTTTTTTGCAATTGCCGCCCTAAGTGCGCTGGGGATGCCCAGACGTGGGTCCCAGGCACTCCACACCACTTGGAGTCAAGCTAGCCGGGCTGAAGAGAGGTGTTACCTCGAAACCGGTCCGGTCCTCGGATGCTTGATTCCGGTCTGGGAAAGATATGGCTGTTGTAGTTCGGACTGGACTGTTCCCATGGGGCAACAGGGTCAGAGCTGATTTGCATAAAGCCATTATCTGACCCAGGGTGGTGTGGAGTGCAAAAAAACGATGGATTTGGGCCCAGATCTTTTGACTGGGGGAGTGTGTGACATTGATCCACATTCAGTCCATCACTTGTTGTTTTTTGCTATTGCCGCCCTAAGTGCGCTGGGGATGCCCAGACGTGGGTCCCAGGCACTCCACACCACTTGGAGTCAAGCTAGCCGGGCTGAAGAGAGGTGTTACCTCGAAACCGGTCCGGTCCTCGGATGCTTGATTCCGGTCTGGGAAAGATATGGCTGTTGTAGTTCGGACTGGACTGTTCCCATGGGGCAACAGGGTCAGAGCTGATTTGCATAAAGCCATTATCTGACCCAGGGTGGTGTGGAGTGCAAAAAAACGATGGATTTGGGCCCAGATCTTTTGACTGGGGGAGTGTGTGACATTGATCCACATTCAGTCCATCACTTGTTGTTTTTTGCAATTGCCGCCCTAAGTGCGCTGGGGATGCCCAGACGTGGGTCCCAGGCACTCCACACCACTTGGAGTCAAGCTAGCCGGGCTGAAGAGAGGTGTTACCTCGAAACCGGTCCGGTCCTCGGATGCTTGATTCCGGTCTGGGAAAGATATGGCTGTTGTAGTTCGGACTGGACTGTTCCCATGGGGCAACAGGGTCAGAGCTGATTTGCATAAAGCCATTATCTGACCCAGGGTGGTGTGGAGTGCAAAAAAACGATGGATTTGGGCCCAGATCTTTTGACTGGGGGAGTGTGTGACATTGATCCACATTCAGTCCATCACTTGTTGTTTTTTGGGTTTATGTATTTTAAGGGCATGGCTAGTTTGATTTGTGCAATGTTTGGCATCACTGTGGTGTTTTGGCAACGTCTGCCATGTTTTTCATGTCCCGTCAACTGCGGTTGCTATGCTGCAGCTCTTCCGCTATCTCTCCCATTCATTGCTGTGTGCGACCGCGGCGGTCGGAAGCAGCGGTTCCGACCGCGGGACCTTCGGGGATTTCCTAATTTCCCTTGCGGTGTCTCCGCTTTGCTTGCGACGGGTTGTTGCTTTTCCTCTGCTTTTCCGACCGCCGTGGTCGTTTTTTTTGCCATCACCGCCCGCGTCGGACGGTTTTGGTTGGGCCGCTACCGCCACCGGCGGTTGATCCTAATTTGGCCGCCAGTTTACCTGCGGTCCCGGCGGGCGGTTGTTTCCCGCCTCCATGGCGGTCGAGGTGGTTTTCCGCCCGCTATCCTAATGGGGCCCTAGGTCTCTACTGAATATACTAAACTTAATTGTGTGTGTGCCAGCTAGCTCAGAGGTCACTAGAAACTTTCTCGAATAACCAAGAAGGGATTTAGATTTTCTGACAACCGCTCAAAACATGACAACTTTGTTTCTTAAGAATAAGAAATATATCTCTTGAGTCGCGGAAACAATAGATAGTTATTTCACTCAGCCAATCGTGCATGTTTCGTTTCACCAGAGGTGCAGAGAAATAGAGAGACAGGCGTTTTGAATAAAATATTTATTGAACAGTCTTCTTTCTCAAGCATAAGAAATTAACTGCTGCAATTGTAATACTTGCGGTAAAGTACAAGGCGTACAGTACGAAGAGT
This sequence comes from Lissotriton helveticus, assembly GCF_964261635.1. NCBI lineage: Eukaryota > Metazoa > Chordata > Amphibia > Caudata > Salamandridae > Lissotriton > Lissotriton helveticus. Next base: position 281,842,312 of record NC_136068.1, on the reverse strand, counting down.
ATTATAAAATAATATTGTAAAAGCATGATATGGTTTCTAAGCCATAAAATACGTAAAATGTATAAAATACATACAGTGATAAATAATGACTAAAAGTACTCAACTGGTGCTTCTAAAATACACCTACCCCAGTGTACCTAACCTAGGCTTAGTACGAGGGAGGAAGTAATTAAGTTGTAGCCTAGTTTTAGTATTTGTTTGCCAAGAATCTAATACAAGAATTCTCTTAGGGGCTAATCAGCTCCGTACCTTGAATGTAGGAGGTCTGGTATCTCTTTCTCAGGACTCGATTTCCCAGCAACCCGCAAGGGTAGCCTGGAAACACTGGAGCTGTATTTCTCAGCAGGAGAAAGTACAGCGTCTCTCAGTGCGTCAGCTGGAGGGTCGCCTTCCTTTGGCAATTGCAGCAGCAGGGCGCGTTAGGCAAGTAGATAGTCGAACTGCTCCAAACCACCGTGTGTTTGTTTGGACAAGTGTGGGCATATTTATACCTTGAAGGTGCCGAGCTTAGACGTGAGATTGGACGTAGAGATGTCATTATAGACTTAATTCTCTGAAAAATCCATGATTTCTTGGATAAATTAATATTCATGCAGGGGGAAGACCCTGACAGCTGAAGGCGGGATATTCCAAGAAATCGTTGTAGATTTTCGGAACTAGTGGAAGTAGCCAAGCCGTATTAGGGCTGCTTGAGCTGTGTCTTAATATCGGTATGATTTCTATACCTATATAAGGATACAATATTATATCCCTATATAAGGACATGAATTGGGAAAATTACACTAGGCTCCTAAAATGCAATACAACACCCACTCCACGTATTATGTCTAATATTACTAAAATAATGCATAAAAACATAACTACATGTGTGTCATAAACCCACCCAAAATACATGAAATGCATCAAACATGGTCTATACACATACATGAGTATTTGTCCTGCACGCATTTTATCAGCAATAGCTCGTCATTAAATAATGCTATCTAAATAAAAATTGAAATGACAGTTGTATGAAAAGGCTCTAAAATCCCAGAAGAGAAAAATCCAGACCATTCCATTGCATAATATATAAACTGTTATCTTTTCATTATATAATAAAGCTAATTTATTTTAGGAAGAATCAAATGAATCTCTTGTTTTCCGAGAATAGTTCTACTTTAAGCAGATTTTTTTCTGCCAAGTTTTTAGGTCTATTATGAAAAAAGAAAAAGGTTGAAATGTTGATTGCCGAAACATACAGTTCCCAAGTTAGAGGGTTTGTTTGAAAAAACGAAGGCCGAATTTCAGAGTTCATGGAACGCTGTGTGCACTTTCAAAAGTTATTCTCGGTGTCGGGAGAAAACATCAAATCATCTAAGCTGGCAAAGAAACCGTATACCACAGTTGGTGAAAGTTGAACTACATCATCAAGTAGATGAAATGTGCATAGATGTGAAGCATCGCAGTCAGCGTCAATCGCATTAGCAATGTTCGATGTAGTTGGTACCTGTGTGCCTGTCCTTCCACGTACCTCACCTATAGCTGGATTCGCTGGTGAGATCTCAATGAATGCCGTCATCAGAATTGGCAGCCGTTGGGGGCAACACGATGTGTGAGTCGTTACAGGACCCAGCAAGGTGTCAACATCCGTTGGCAGTGCTGATGGAAGTGTAAGACAGATGTCTAACACGCATTCTTCTCCGCAAAGCAGGCATCGCAGAACAGGTAAGATGCAATCTTGCCAGATTGGTCTGAATGAAAGAAACCAAGTGGTATTGAGATCTCTTAAATGAGCCAAGTCGAGAATCTGTGTAATTCGGTCACGATACCGCATGGCCAGGAGAGCCCGTTCCATTATAGTCTGGGCATCGTTGGTGACTGGATTTGCCATATCGGAGCAGGAGAAACAAAAATAGAATTCCTGCTACAAGTCCCAAAATGAGAGGCTGACCGCAGAATACAGAGTGCACGAAATTTGGAAAAATGATGAGGACTGCTTTGAATGGTGTTAACAGTCCTGAAAAGATCATCTTAAATCCATGCGAGATGCCACTGGTATCAGACATGTTTAAGATTTGACCTAACATTTCTGCGAAATGCACTGGGCAGTTTGTTGATAATAATGCATGTATTTCTACGGAAGTCCTTACAACTTGCAGATAATACGTTTCTCTAGACGAGGTCAGTGGCACATTTTTTTGTAAAAGAATGACTTTCATTCTGCTTAAAGTATCAATTCGTATAGAAGAGATATTCAGTGAAGGCCATAATGCCGTCTCCCTGTCTGTACTACTCTTTGGATACAATACTTGCATACAACAAGTGACCCTACCCGACACACTAACCAGATAGGCTTTCCCTGGCAGCATGCCACAACAGCTGTGATCGCTGAGCATAACTTAGCTCCCATTGGTAAGTTGCCTACAAATCCGTTTTATCACGGCCGCTGGAGTGCCGTGCATGTGGTAAGAGAGGTTATTTAAAGAACCTTCGCAGGCTCCATGTAGGTTAATACCTTCACATAAAAGTGTATCGCTTAGTGAGTTTTTACAAATTTTTGTACAAAGAAATACTTCCTTTTCCCCACTCCAACATTTGTGTGAGTATGGTAAAGACCAGGTTGACTTAATGTATCCTTTACCCAACCTTTCATAAAGGCCCGCTGGTATACGCTGTAGACAATACTGAAATTGGAAAATCATCACTGGTATCGTGATGATGCCATGTATTATCCATTCAACGACAGGTTTCTCAGAAACTGTAATGGTAATCTTTCCAGTTTTTCAATGCTCAGCACCGTATAGTCTGCTCCTCTTTGTGCACAAGAGATTTGTTTATCTGTAAGGTTAAAGACAGTAAACAATGACGTGGTATTGATTAGACACCATGGCACATAGCCTGAACTGAGATTTTGCAACGTCCAGCCTAGTAGCATTATAGAACGTAATTGAGATTGGCAATGTTGTAACATTAGTAAATCCTGTTCTATTATGTCAATGGCAGATGATACAATGCTGTCCAAAGAATAAATTCTGGAGGACAGAGTCGTTAACCTATTGTCCACTACAGAGAGAGCTTTCTCCACATTAATACCATCAATTTCTCATATTTTTTCTGCAGTTTCCATTTGTGTTATTTTCCAAGCTTCATTGTAAGCAGAATATATACCGGCGTATATGAAACGTTTTTGTCGTTGTTTGCGAGGCCAGAGTAAGAAGTCTCACAATTCAACGCCTTCTTTAAGTAAAGTTAAGTGTTGTTTAATTTCTGGTAGTGTGGAGGGGGAAACAACCTTTACAATGCAACTTTTACAATGCACTACCATTACAGCGAAACTTTTACAACGCAAGATCCATTACATCGCATGCCATTACAACGCAGTCATTACAACGCATACCATTACAACGCATACCATCACAACGCATGTCATTACAACGCAGTCATTATAACGCATACCACTACAACTCATACCATCACAATGCATAGTACACTTACACTATCCAAAACTTACCCTGCTGTTGCACCACCCAGAGTTAGAATAATAATTTTTACTCCTACACTATCCAACACTTACCCTACTGTTGCACCCCCTGGAGTTATAATAGTAATTTTTACCCCTACACTATCCAACACTTACCCTACTGTTGCACCCCCTGGAGTTAGAATAGTCATTTTTACCCCTATACTATCCAATACTTATCATACATGCAATGTATTGGTATGTGTTGTAATGGTATGTGTTGTAAAGGTAGTATGCGTTGTAATGGAATGCGTTGCAATGGTAATTTTTAGGAAATTCATTGTAATGGCATGCGTTGTAAAAGTATGCGTTGTAACGTCATACATCCGTGTGGAAGTGTGTAGCCAATCAAGGCATAGTTTTCCTACACTGTATGTGGTGACTATGCCTGGATGTTGTCTGTGGGAGTATCTTGCATCTGGCCTATTAATTTTGAACCCTATTGTTTTGTTCATGAATCTATCTTGACAGTTATTCATGTCTATGGGCCAGATTAACCATTTTTTCTAAGCAGGACTGGTTATGTTGTGCTGTAAAATATGCCTTATGTCTACCTCCTCATCTGTGGTGTCATTACTGTCAGGTGTGGCTTTAGGTATGGACGGTTTGTTTAATTCTTTTATCTTAGTTAGGCCAAGACAGGATGTTTGCTGAATAGTGTCATTTAGAAATATGATCTGTTCTGGTATAATGCAGGTTCTGAACAAGCCTTCCAAACCCTGCACCTGCCAGTCATTTTTTCTTTGAAGTGTTGTTTTGCTGGCATTGTTTCTGGTTCACTGAGATCCTCAGAAAAGTTACCGAAGTTGATAAAATAGCCGGAGGCAGTTCTGTCAATAGTCGGTATCGCATCCGGATTTGTCGAAATAACTGGAGTTGCTTCCTGCTTTGACATGTTTGTATAGTCAGATGCTACATCATTGTTGACAGGTTTTTCGTGACGAACTGATATTTGGGTATCAAGCGGGACGGGTTCCATGGCTTTGTTGCATAGTCCTTCTTTTCTCACTGGAGGGTTATCAAAGGTGATAAGTCTTTCAGTTTAACCTCTTGTATAGTAGCCAGATTTGGTTGTCTGCTACTTCTTGGGAGTCCACTGGGCCTACTACTTATTATCGGCCACATGATTGTGATTTTACCAGGTCAATTGATACTGTTCTGTTCTCCCTTTTTCCAGCAAGCGGCGGTAGTAACACTGATCTTGTTCCAAGGATTGCTAAAACAGGTACTGCTTTTCTATAAGAAGGCCCAAATTCCTTCTTTACCACAATCTTTTCCCTGACTAGATCCCCATCTTTGGGATACACACAGGTATTGCTGGGACAGGTGGTTTTTCTTCAGTGGTCGTTGGGCTTTGTGTTGTGTTACTCAGACTTCTTCTTGTTTCTTGTAAGTCCTGTAAAACAGCCAAACAGCCTTGGATATCAAACGGTTTCCGTTCCACCACTGAAGTTTAACAATCTAAATCCTGGATTAACAGTCTGATACCAAATAATAGTTCATATGGAGTGATTCCCCCCAGAGAATATCTTGGCAGATTATTAAGACTACGTTCGACACTATTTAAATGTTTGACCCACCCGTCACCCGAACCTAATACCCTAGCTGTTATAGATTGCTTTATGTCACGGTTTTTTCTTTCCACTACCGCATTTCCTTCAGGATGGAAGGGACACGAAAACTGCAATGCAACACCCAGGCTGGCCATGGCTTCTTTGTAGGCTCCAGAGCTAAACGCAGGACCGTGGTCAGAATGTAGCGTGCCGATTGCGTATGTGCTGATAAAGACTCGCAAATCTTTTATAACAGTTCTGGCATCAGCTGAGAGCTGGGTCCACATCCAAATGAATCTTGTCTTAATATTTGTGGGACCCCATTCATCTATACTGACGTCTGCGTGTAGATAGTCTAATGCTGTCTAACAATGGTGTCTGTACTGGGCTGGCTATACTATAGTGAGCAATCTAGTGTTGTTCAAAGCTGTGATATTTATAACAGTCATTGCAATTAATTCCAAAGTTGTAGACTTGGACGCTCATTCCTGGCCACCAGTACCTCTCCTCCAACTCTATTAGCGACATTAAGATCCCATGATGTATCAGACCCTCTCCCATATTGCTTCGTGAACCAAAGCACCTCTCTCGTTCCTGTTTGGGATTACTCTATCCCCCACTTCAGGGATTCGAGCAAAAGGAACAGAGTTTGCATCAAATATGTATGTATTACTGAGTGGATAGTTTATTGATAATACTGCATAGTTGCCTTTCATTGAGGCATTCACTGCTAGCATTGTTTCACCGTCTATTTTCATTTTTGAATGAGTGATTGAAGCTACGGAAGCCGTTTGCACAGCTCCCTTCGCGGCCTAATCAGCCAATGAATTCCCTGCAACGTGACGCCATCACGCTGATGACTCAGTGTATAAATCATGTGAGTCTTTTGTAGTTCTTTTTGCAAAAGAACTACTTGTTCCCAAAGCAGTGTATGCTTAATTGTGCCACCTTTTGCGTCTTTGAAGCCGTTCTGAACCCAGTTCTGCAAGTATTTGTTGTAAGACTGGACGCAGTAATACGAATCGCATCCTATGAGTGTGGGGAATTCGTGATCGGTATTTTCAAGCGCCATCTTGAAAGCCTGTAGTTCAGCTCGCTTGTTTACCCCCAATTGCGGGTTGTGCTGATCCGTCTGTATATATTATTCAGCCGTAATGTTCAAGTGGCAGAATTTCAGTTGGTAGAGCGCACATTTTTCTAAAAAGTTTGCTGCCAGGCTTTTGCCTTTATTTGATAACTCATATCCCAAAAATAGGACGTTGAGGTGGGCAATTCGTGATTTCTTAAAATTTAATTTATACCCTTCAGAAGCGAATCCCAGTATGATGGTGTTCACTCTTTTCAAGTGCATGTCCAAATCATCGTCTGTAAATTAGATGTCATCGACATAGGACAATGCCTCATCATCGTAAGTTTGTAGTAACTCTGTTACTCTGGCTGAAAATAACCCTGGACTATTCTTGAATCCCTGGGCGAGACGGCAAAATTGTCGCTGTGTCCCCATTATTGAGAAAGCGGTCAAATATCTGCTTTCAGGTGCAATGTTTTGTCAAAAGAAACCATTTGAGATATCTAATGTAGTTTCATATTTTTTGCGCACAATGTTATTCATCAGTGCTGCACTATGTGCATTTTGTACTGCAAAAGTTTTGCAACAAGAGTTTAGATGTCTGTAATCCAAAACTAGATTATATGAATTGTCTAGTTTGGTGACAGGAAACACAGGATTGTTCATTGATGAGGTGCATGTTTCAATCACCCCTTGGTATTCAAGCTGATTGAAAAATCTCCCTGCATTGTTTTTCATTGCATTGTTGGTTGAGTCTTCACCTGGATTTTATGATTGGGGGAATCCTCATCATAACCTACATGATTTTTGTATAATGCTGGGGCCTGGGCTACAGCCCATATCCTGGCATAGGTGTATTTTTTATGAATTGGAATGTGACTTGAGAAGGCTGGCATAATTATATCTTCGCCATGTGGGCACTCCCTGACAAATTCAGATGGCCAGTCTTGTTCAGCTAGAAGGATGTCATAACCCTTAGAGATCTTCTCCCAAAAGAGTGCTCTAATTTTTCTTGGTTTGTCCCCCTCTATCCGGAGTGTTACTTCATATAACTTAGGTGGTACACTAACCCTGGTATCTGCAGTTTCAACTTGGATGCTTTCATTCAAGTCCACTGTCTCCAGATGATCCTTCAGGATCTTGCGAGCTATGGTTACCTATGTTGCACTGTCTAGCATTGTTTGGGCCCACTCCCCGTTCTTGAGTTGTGTCCTCAAGATCCTCGGCATGTCTGATTTTTAGACTTGCTACCTTCTTTTTGGTAAATTGAGTTTTCTTATTTTTTGGAACATGTTGTTTGTCCTAAGACTTCACTCGTTCTTCTTTTTGTTCTGATCATCCTCTTCTTTCGGATTTCTGCGCGGAAGTCTGAAAGGTACGAGAGAAACGTGTATCATTATCTTGATATCTATCAGGTTTTCTCAAATTACCCCTATTTCTAATGTTGTAACTTTTTTCAGAGGGTTCCTGTTTAGGAGACCTTCCTCTGGAGTCAGAACGCTTCTCTCTATGAAGTGTCTGTTTGCTGTTTTCCCACTTCTTTTTGGTAGTGGTCAGATTTTTTTAATAAAAACTTTTTCAGGATTGTCAGTTAGTTGGGGTTTTACTGGTTTACCACCCAAACTATCTCTACCTAGTTCTTCATATGATTTTTCAATAATTCTGGCAAGTTCAAATGGTTGCTCTGTTATGTCTGTTTCTTTTAATTTTTGGCAGATTGCCACTGAAGCTGCTTCACCTTTGATGTTGGCTAATAGTATAGCCGAGACCTGTTTGAAATCTTTCAGTAATTTCATACCCAGATTTAAGGCCAGTTCTGGACCGTTTTCATTTTGAATCTGTCTCAGAACGTCTGGTATTACCGCCATAGATGGGACACCATGTGTTTTTGTGTAGATTGAAGCACAGACTGTAACCCAAGTGTCGCAGTCCTTTATGTGTGGTGCAATCCCCATTGGTAAACAGATTGTTATAATCCTGTGTTTCTCATGAGGTGCACTATCAGGAAATACTGCCTCTATTTGAGTAATTTTTGAGCTAACCGGAATGGAATTTGTTCCCGTTTTGCGGGTAATTTACCAATGACTGACTGTATAGTCTGTGGTGTAATTTTGTTTGTGTTCCCTTGATGAGGGATGTGCTGTGGAATTCTGACAGCTGGTTGGACTGTTAAAGTCCGCATGACATATTGATCCAACTGCCTGTGTATTTTAATCAGCTGTTTTAGCTGAGCTAACAGTTCAGGAGCTGTCCTTCTTTCAATGATTCAGAAAAGGGGGTGTGATGAACAGAGTGCCTGAATTAAGCAGACCACTCTTACCCAGTCCAAAGATCAGGGCTTGATCCATCACCGTTTTTTAGCTCACTGCACCATCCCAGCTCAGATCTTGGCTATATGCAAATTAGTCTGTTCCTGTCCCAGTGCATGATGGGAACAGGGCAAACCAAACTACCAAGCCAATTCTTATACTGGGAAGGAAACAAGCTTCCGGGGACCGGTTTCTGCCATTTCAGGCGTCGTCGGCCCGGCTTGCTTGAATCCTGATGGTGCAATGAGCAAGGGACTCACATCTGAGTATACCCTTCCACGCTTATGGTGGACAAAATGATTCAGAAAAGGGGGTGGTGATGAACAGAGTGCCTGAATTAAGCAGACCACTCTTACCCAGTCCAAAGATCAGGGCTTGATCCATCACCGTTTTTTAGCTCACTGCACCATCCCAGCTCAGAACTTGGCTATATGCAAATTAGTCTGTTCCTGTCCCAGTGCATGATGGGAACAGGGCAAACCAAACTACCAAGCCAATTCTTATACTGGGAAGGAAACAAGCTTCCGGGGACCGGTTTCTGCCATTTCAGGCATCGTCGGCCCGGCTTGCTTGAATCCTGATGGTGCAATGAGCAAGGGACTCACATCTGAGTATACCCTTCCACGCTTATGGTGGACAAAATGATTCAGAAAAGGGGGTGGTGATGAACAGAGTGCCTGAATTAAGCAGACCACTCTTACCCAGTCCAAAGATCAGGGCTTGATCCATCACCGTTTTTTAGCTCACTGCACCATCCCAGCTCAGAACTTGGCTATATGCAAATTAGTCTGTTCCTGTCCCAGTGCATGATGGGAACAGGGCAAACCAAACTACCAAGCCAATTCTTATACTGGGAAGGAAACAAGCTTCCGGGGCCCGGTTTCTGCCATTTCAGGCGTCGTCGGCCCGACTTGCTTGAATCCTGATGGTGCAATGAGCAAGGGACTCACATCTGAGTATACCCTTCCACGCTTATGGTGGACAAAATGATTCAGAAAAGGGGGTGGTGATGAACAGAGTGCCTGAATTAAGCAGACCACTCTTACCCAGTCCAAAGATCAGGGCTTGATCCATCACCGTTTTTTAGCTCACTGCACCATCCCAGCTCAGAACTTGGCTATATGCAAATTAGTCTGTTCCTGTCCCAGTGCATGATGGGAACAGGGCAAACCAAACTACCAAGCCAATTCTTATACTGGGAAGGAAACAAGCTTCCGGGGACCGGTTTCTGCCATTTCAGGCGTCGTCGGCCCGGCTTGCTTGAATCCTGATGGTGCAATGAGCAAGGGACTCACATCTGAGTATACCCTTCCACGCTTATGGTGGACAAAATGATTCAGAAAAGGGGGTGGTGATGAACAGAGTGCCTGAATTAAGCAGACCACTCTTACCCAGTCCAAAGATCAGGGCTTGGTCCATCACCGTTTTTTAGCTCACTGCACCATCCCAGCTCAGAACTTGGCTATATGCAAATTAGTCTGTTCCTGTCCCAGTGCATGATGGGAACAGGGCAAACCAAACTACCAAGCCAATTCTTACACTGGGAAGGAAACAAGCTTCCGGGGACCGGTTTCTGCCATTTCAGGCATCGTCGGCCCGGCTTGCTTGAATCCTGATGGTGCAATGAGCAAGGGACTAACATCTGAGTATACCCTTCCACGCTTATGGTGGACAAAATGATTCAGAAAAGGGGGTGGTGATGAACAGAGTGCCTGAATTAAGCAGACCACTCTTACCCAGTCCAAAGATCAGGGCTTGATCCATCACCGTTTTTTAGCTCACTGCACCATCCCAGCTCAGAACTTGGCTATATGCAAATTAGTCTGTTCCTGTCCCAGTGCATGATGGGAACAGGGCAAACCAAACTACCAAGCCAATTCTTATACTGGGAAGGAAACAAGCTTCCGGGGCCCGGTTTCTGCCATTTCAGGCGTCGTCGGCCCGGCTTGCTTGAATCCTGATGGTGCAATGAGCAAGGGACTCACATCTGAGTATACCCTTCCACGCTTATGGTGGACAAAATGATTCAGAAAAGGGGGTGGTGATGAACAGAGTGCCTGAATTAAGCAGACCACTCTTACCCAGTCCAAAGATCAGGGCTTGATCCATCACCGTTTTTTAGCTCACTGCACCATCCCAGCTCAGAACTTGGCTATATGCAAATTAGTCTGTTCCTGTCCCAGTGCATGATGGGAACAGGGCAAACCAAACTACCAAGCCAATTCTTATACTGGGAAGGAAACAAGCTTCCGGGGACCGGTTTCTGCCATTTCAGGCGTCGTCGGCCCGGCTTGCTTGAATCCTGATGGTGCAATGAGCAAGGGACTCACATCTGAGTATACCCTTCCACGCTTATGGTGGACAAAATTATTCAGAAAAGGGGGTGGTGATGAACAGAGTACCTGAATTAAGCAGACCACTCTTACCCAGTCCAAAGATCAGGGCTTGATCCATCACCGTTTTTTAGCTCACTGCACCATCCCAGCTCAGAACTTGGCTATATGCAAATTAGTCTGTTCCTGTCCCAGTGCATGATGGGAACAGGGCAAACCAAACTACCAAGCCAATTCTTATACTGGGAAGGAAACAAGCTTCCGGGGACCGGTTTCTGCCATTTCAGGCGTCGTCGGCCCGGCTTGCTTGAATCCTGATGGTGCAATGAGCAAGGGACTCACATCTGAGTATACCCTTCCACGCTTATGGTGGACAAAATGATTCAGAAAAGGGCGTGGTGATGAACAGAGTGCCTGAATTAAGCAGACCACTCTTACCCAGTCCAAAGATCAGGGCTTGATCCATCACCGTTTTTTAGCTCACTGCACCATCCCAGCTCAGAACTTGGCTATATGCAAATTAGTCTGTTCCTGTCCCAGTGCATGATGGAAACAGGGCAAACCAAACTACCAAGCCAATTCTTATACTGGGAAGGAAACAAGCTTCCGGGGACCGGTTTCTGCCATTTCAGGCGTCGTCGGCCCGGCTTGCTTGAATCCTGATGGTGCAATGAGCAAGGGACTCACATCTGAGTATACCATCCACGCTTATGGTGGACAAAATGATTCAGAAAAGGGGGTGGTGATGAACAGAGTGCCTGAATTAAGCAGACCACCATTACCCAGTCCAAAGATCAGGGCTTGATCCATCACCGTTTTTTAGCTCACTGCACCATCCCAGCTCAGAACTTGGCTTTATGCAAATGAGTCTGTTCCTGTCCCAGTGCATGATGGGAACAGGGCAAACCAAACTACCAAGCCAATTCTTATACTGGGAAGGAAACAAGCTTCCGGGGACCGGTTTCTGCCATTTCAGGCGTCGTCCGCCCGGCTTGCTTGAATCCTCATGGTGCAATGAGCAAGGGACTCACATCTGAGTATACCCTTCCACGCTTATGGTGGACAAAATGATTCAGAAAAGGGGGTGGTGATGAACAGAGTGCCTGAATTAAGCAGACCACTCTTACCCAGTCCAAAGATCAGGGCTTGATCCATCACCGTTTTTTAGCTCACTGCACCATCCCAGCTCAGAACTTGGCTATATGCAAATTAGTCTGTTCCTGTCCCAGTGCATGATGGGAACAGGGCAAACCAAACTACCAAGCCAATTCTTATACTGGGAAGGAAACAAGCTTCCGGGGACCGGTTTCTGCCATTTCAGGCGTCGTCGGCCCGGCTTGCTTGAATCCTGATGGTGCAATGAGCAAGGGACTCACATCTGAGTATACCCTTCCACGCTTATGGTGGACAAAATGATTCAGAAAAGGGGGTGGTGATGAACAGAGTGCCTGAATTTAGCAGACCACTCTTACCCAGTCCAAAGATCAGGGCTTGATCCATCACCGTTTTTTAGCTCACTGCACCATCCCAGCTCAGAACTTGGCTATATGCAAATTAGTCTGTTCCTGTCCCAGTGCATGATCGGAACAGGGCAAACCAAACTACCAAGCCAATTCTTATACTGGGAAGGAAACAAGCTTCCGGGGACCGGTTTCTGCCATTTCAGGCGTCGTCGGCCCGGCTTGCTTGAATCCTGATGGTGCAATGAGCAAGGGACTCACATCTGAGTATACCCTTCCACGCTTATGGTGGACAAAATGATTCAGAAAAGGGGGTGGTGATGAACAGAGTGCCTGAATTAAGCAGACCACTCTTACCCAGTCCAAAGATCAGGGCTTGTAGGAGTGTTCTGATTAACTCAGATACTCTGTCCATCACCACCCCCCTTTTTGAAATATTTTGGCCACCACAAGTGTGGAAGGGTATGCTCAGACATGAGTCCCTTGCTCACTGCACCATCAGGATTCAAGCAAGCCGGGCCGAAGATGGCTGTAATGCCAGAAACCGGTCCCCGGAAGCTTGTTTCCTTTCCAGTGAAGAATTGGCTTGGTAGTTTGGTTTGCCCTGTTCCCATCATGCACTGGGACAGGAACAGACTAATTTGCATATAGCCAAGTTCTGAGCTGGGATGGTGCAGTGAGCTAAAAAACGGTGATGGATCAAGCCCTGATCTTTGGACTGGGTAAGAGTGGTCTGCTTAATTCAGGCACTCTGTTCATCACCACGCCCTTTTCTGAATCATTTTGTCCACCATAAGCGTGGAAGGGTATACTCAGATGTGAGTCCCTTGCTCATTGCACCATCAGGATTCAAGCAAGCCGGGCCGAAGACGGCTGTAATGCCAGAAACCGGTCCCCGGAAGCTTGTTTCCTTTCCAGTGAAGAATTGGCTTGGTAGTTTGGTCTGCCCTGTTCCCATGATGCACTGGGCCAGGTACAGACTAATTTGCATATAGCCAGGTTCTGAACTGTGATGGTGCAGTGAGCTAAAAAACGGTGATGGATCAAGCCCTGATCTGTTGACTGGGTAGGAGTGTTCTGATTAACTCAGATACTCTGTCCATCACCACCCCCTTTTTGAAATATTTTGGCCACCACAAGTGTGGAAGGGTATGCTCAGACATGAGTCCCTTGCTCACTGCACCATCAGGATTCAAGCAAGCCGGGCCGAAGACGGCTGTAATGCCAGAAACCGGTCCCCGGAAGCTTGTTTCCTTTCCAGTGAAGAATTGGCTTTGTAGTTTGGTCTTCCCTGTTCCCATGATTCACTGGGCCAGGGACAGACTAATTTGCATATAGCCAGGTTCTGAACTGGGATGGTGCAGTGAGCTAAAAAACGGTGATGGATCAAGCCCTGATCTGTTGACTGGGTAGGAGTGTTCTGATTAACTCAGATACTCTGTCCATTGCCACCCCCCTTTTTGAAATAAGTCCTTCTTTTAATGTCAGGATGTGGTGTATAGCTGGCTAGTACCGGCCATGTGGCTCCTGCTCTACCTAGTGGACCGAGCCTGGTAATGTTATTTTGATGTTGTAGGGTGCCATTTAACCAGAGCTGAGGCACTTGGTAAGTTAGTGGAATTTCAACGTCCTCAAAAGGAACGTATTCCGCTGGTGGTTCCTCTATTTTATAGTAGTGGAACAAATATGTTGTTGGATTTGCTTATGAAAAGACAATCCATGAATACAATACCTCTGTCTGCCGATATTCATGTGCCTCCATGACAAATATGACTCTTCCACCTCTTGCTGATAGGCCATTCTCTATATGTTTTATAGCTATGATTTTCCTTACGTTTTCTGGGATGATTATAGCATCCTCATTGGTTTCATTGAAACCTGTAATGTCTAAACCTGGTTGGTTTGCATTTACTGCAGTTCCATTACACCTGTGACTATCCTCTTCAAAATCCGACATTTTGTCAAAAGTTTTTTGCAGAGCACATTTCAAGGAAACAAAGATACGGTGCACAATATTTTGGAACACTGTATCCTTCAACGTTGAACAAACTAAAAACTAATACATAGAATTTTTCATCCTACTCAGTTTAAAGCGGATATTTTATCCTTTTTTTTTTTCCAAGACGTTTAATGCATATTTCAAATTGACACAGCATAGAGCCTACAACCCCGAGGGCCGGCTGCGGTACATATGGGCACATAGCGAGAGTCTCAGAACAACACAGCCATTCAGCCGACATCCCGGGGGCTCGGCGGCGCGTTAGCAAGGTGTGCATAAAACAGCCAGAGCTGCGTATCGGATAATCTATAGGTCTATGGTATTTTCATTGGAAACAAACATAACTAAGCAAAGCAGAGGAAACATCTTTGTGAACAATTGCAGTCAGCATTCTTTGCCACAGAGCACGCATGGCATGACAGTAATCGTATCCACACTCACCGAGTGATGACCTGCCTGGTCATAGCCATATCCGCCGTCGGGGAAGTACATAATTCGCCCCTATATGCAATCCATCGACCCCACTTCTTATCCCAGACCCCTGGGCAACCCCTGGTTTTGTAAACTGATTTTTCCGACAGCATGCACACATGCATTGCAGCTACCCACCTAATCAGGAGCGGTTTATGTGGTGAACCCCAATGCATAGCTATCTCACGCTTTATGAGGAGGAAGCTCAGGTCCGCCCAGCGCCGTTCTATCGCTGTGAGGTCTGTGGGGTCCCATATATTAAGAAGCGCGCATTTGGGAGTCAGAGGGACCGGTTTCCCTAGGGCATCAGTCATTTTCAGGACAGCTCGGTGCCAGAGGTCGTGGACTACAGGGCATTCCCACAGGATATGATAGAAAGTGACCGTTGAGCCACAGTGACGGAGGCAAAGGTCAGATGGGCGACGGCCGATTTTAGCTAAGAGGGGGCCTGACATGTAAGTCCTGTGTAGTATTTTTAACTGTATCAACCGATATCTATGATTGATGGCTGATTCGCGCGGGGACATCAGTGCCGACTGCCACTCTGCATCTTCCAGATTGCCAACGTCAGTCTGCCATTTATCCCGCAGGAGATGGAAAGAATTTGGCATGTTGTTGCACAATTTGCGGTATGTGTAAGAGATCGCTTTAGCTTGAAGGGGCTCGGACAGGAGTCTGTCCTCAAGGGGCGAGGACTGTGGGAGGGAGGCGAGATCTCGGATGTTGGTGAGGATGGCGTGTTTAATTTGAAGGTATCTGAAGGTCTCAGAGTTTGCCAGATTGTACGTGTTTTAAAGTTCTTTGAATGTTAGTAGCCTGCCTTTGTGGAGTAAGTCGCCAATAGTGGATATGCCTATCGTGTCCCATTTATCGAAGCCACTACAATGACAGAGGGTGCCCAGCTGTACGAGGTCCAAAGTGGGGTGGACAGTGTGAGGGTGTTGGCCCATCCGAGTCTCTTGTTTGCGCGGCGCCATATTGACAGTGTGTGGAACATTGGGCCAATATAACGAGTATGGGAGTGTTTGCTGTAGAGAGCTCCGAGGTATCCGCCACAGCTTGTCTGGTATTTCTCCAAATGGAAGGCAGGGTTTGTGGGCGTGCCGTAGATCCACGAATTGGTGGCGACCAGTTGGGTTGCCCAATAATAGAGACGGATATTCAGGAGGGCGATGCCCCCGTCATACCATCCTTGCGTGAGAGAGATGAGGGCAATGCGGGGGGAGCCGCCGTCCCATAGAAGGAGGCGGAGGTCTCCTTCGATTAAGTTAAAGTAGGAGTCTGATATGGGGAACGGACAGTTTTGTAGGGCATAGAGGAACCGGGGGAGTGCAAGCATTTTAAATAGGGCAGCTCTGCCAGGTAGAGAAAGGGGGAGCGATCTCCAGTGTGAGACGTCTGTATGGAGTTTCTGCAGTGGGCCTTTGAGGTTACGGACATGGAACAGGTGGGGGTCCGGGGTAACAAAAATCCCCAAATACTTAAAGCCGTCAAGGGCAATTTCGATTGAGTAGCCTCGCGGGAGAGGTGGAGGTGGGCCATGAAGAACATATAGCACTGATTTCGACCAATTAATGGAGATGCCCGAGTATTTGCCAAAGTTGGTTATCACGTGTAGCAGGCTGTTAAGGGAGGATTTGGGGGAGGAAAGATACACTAGGATGTCGTCTGCGTACAGTGAAATCTTATCGACTGTGTCAGCATTCCATCGGAGGCCACAAATGGAATTATCGGTTCTAATCCAGTGGGCCAGGGGCTCCAGAGTGAGGGTGAATAGCAGGGGGGACAGTGGACACCCCTGTCTTGTACCTCTATGAAGGGGAAAACGCATGGACGTATGTCCGTTAACATAGACCTGTCCCCAGAGATCGGTGTAGAGTAACCGAACCCACCGTATGAATCTGGGGCCAAAGCCGAAACGAAGGAGAACTTCGAAGAGGTAGGACCATTCGATAGAATCGAAGGCAAGTGTTGCATCGAGGGAAAGGA
Organism: Lissotriton helveticus; assembly: GCF_964261635.1. Taxonomy (NCBI): domain Eukaryota; kingdom Metazoa; phylum Chordata; class Amphibia; order Caudata; family Salamandridae; genus Lissotriton; species Lissotriton helveticus. The sequence goes on along the minus strand of NC_136068.1, from coordinate 281,825,630 downwards.
TAGCTGCGTCTTCACGGAGGTACGGCATCCTACTCATGACATTATGGACACGGCGGAGATTGAGCGCAGTGTTGGGACCCGGCAGGAAGCCCGACTGGTCTTCGTGTATCAAGGCGGGGAGAACCGTCATGAGTCTAGTGGCAAGGAGCTTGGCAAGGACTTTTACTTCAGCGTTAATGAGTGAGAAGGTCGATAAGAGCTGCAGTCTGCAGCTGGTTTATTGGGCTTGCGGATAACCACGATCGAAGCCAATCGTTGGTCTTGTGGCAAGCGGCCTACTTTGCAGCTGTCTTTGAACATAGCTTTAAGATGTGGAAGGATCTCACCTGCCATACCTTTCAGGAACTCGACAGGGACACCATTGGGGCCCATTGCCTTGCCGGATTGAATAGAGAATAAGGCGTTACGAACTTCCTCCGTTGTAAGGTCGGCCTCGAGCTCCTGCATCTCGGTCTCAGAAAGAGCGGGGAGCCCCATTTCGGCTAAGAGTAATTTGGATTCATCCACGTTATAGTGGGCTCTGGCGGTATAGACCCCTTCGAAGTGGGTGGCAAAGGCCTCCGCTATATCGCCCGGGTCTGTGACAGTAGATTGGTCTGGGAGGGTCAATTCTGGGATCCAACGGGAACCCTGCTCTCGTTTCTCGAGCCATGCGAGCATCTTACCCGCTCTGTCTCCCAGCTCGTAAACATGGTGGCGGGTTTTCAGGAGTTTGGCTTGCGCCTTTTCGCGAGCTAGTGCCCTGTATTCTATTTGTTTCGCTTGCAGGCGGGCCGATAGCTCATCTGTGGGGTGTGTGTTATGTAGGGATTCGAGGTTAGACAGGTCTGTTTCGATTTGTAACAGTTGTTCACTCTGTTTGCGGCGATAACCGTTCTTGAGGGCTAGCGCTGTACCCTTAATCACTGCTTTGTACGCTTCCCATATCGTTGTGGCCGAAGGTACTGACCCCACATTGTCGGCGAAGTAGTATTCAGTGTGTTCAAGCAAGCTATCGTGTATGTCAGGAATTTTTAAGAGCCAGGGCGCGATTACTATGGGACCGCGTGCCTGTTGACGGTGATGTGTGAATTGCACCGTGAGGGGGGAGTGGTCGGAGATCCCTCTGGGGAGCCCCTCCGGATGGCGGAAGAACTGTAAATCGGCTGCGGGTGAGAATAAATAGTCTATACGAGAGCTGCTATTGTGAGCGTTGGAATAGTGTGTATAGTAGGACGTGCGAGGATGGGACAGGCGCCAGAGGTCCTTGAGCCCCATTATGTGAGCAAAGGTAGACAAGTCTGAACTGGATTTGTGTGAGGGACGGTGGGGGTGTCTGTCGTCTGCATCGTTCATTGTCATATTGAAGTCACCCCCGATAAGCAGAGGACCCTGTGGAAGATCGAGCATTAGGTGTTGTAGGGTCTGGAGCGCTGCCGTACCTAGGGCTGGAGGGATGTAGACTGAAATAACATTTAATGGCTTGCCTTCCCAGGTGGCCTCCACTACAGCATATCGACCGAGGGGATCAGCTCGTGTTTTCGTGCATGTCAGGGCCACACTCCTACGTACCAGAATACCGGTGCTCCTAGATCCGGAAGTGAAACCGGCATGCACAAGTAATCTATAACCTCCCCGGTTCAACGCCTGGCATGCATTACCCATGAGGTGCGTCTCTAGAAGGAGAACTAGGTCCGGAGAGCGGCGTTTAAGGTATTGCATAACCACCCCTCTTTTAACCTTATTGCCAAGACCATTAACGTTCCACGTCACAATGGTCAGGGACGTTGTTGAAGGGGGCGTCATGGCGGTCTAAATAAGTGAGATTGTGCACGGATTAATGATGTGTGGTGTGTAGGACATTGACCATAAACAGAGGTTCTGGGGGAGTAGGGCACTGTAGAGTCTGTATGGGGCCCAATAGGGTCAAAGCCGGAGCTATAGGCATACCGCAATGATGTAAGATGGCATATAGGTGGGTCTAACGGCGAGAATTCGCTAGAGGTAGCATGTGAGGTCACGGCGCGCTGCGTGTAGCGCTCCACGATCCAGAATCTGCTGCAATGAATAAACAAGAACAGAGACCATAGAAGTCTCGACTGCAATTCCCCAACATTACCCGCCCCTCCCAAACCCTCCCACCTTACTGTTCCCTTCCCAACAACACCCCACCCTGCGTCCCTGCCCGCGGACTTAGAACTATCCACTCCCCAACTAGGCAGAGTGCCTGTTGCCCCCCCGAACATTAAAGAGGAGTGTGGAGAGCCGAGGGTGCCCTCATTGGCCAGTAGTAGGATGAAGGTATCTAGTGCAGTAAAACAACTAATAGCATCAAAAGCATTCACATGGTAGGAGTTATTGATGTGATTTAGTCGGAAGCAGAACCCGTGCCCGGGGTCACACAGTGATTAGTGCGAGCGGGGGGACCATATTAAGGAGCATCGCCCAGCCTAACGTATAACCTTCAATAGTCCACCTGATAAGGGGAAGCAGTGTCTATAGCTAGTTCCGGTGACTGCAGGCTAATCAACTATTACTCCACATTGACGGTGGAGCGACACCGGGGGTTGAGTACCTTCCCCCATTGTGAGCAGCGAGAGAGTGCCGCCCCTCCCCAGCAGGATGAGTTCAGCAGTGATATGGAGAGGTCGAGTAACAACGGGTATGGTGACCCACACTGGAAGAAAAATTGTAAAGGATACATAGGACTCAGCACGTGGACGAGGTAGGAGGTTGACTGTGCTTCAAGCCAGTGAGTTCCTGAGGAGGATGGGCCGATATACATCCACTGTCTGATAGCAAAGTCGGACTGTCACTGCGGAGAGCGTATCAACGTGTTGAGGAGCGGCCGAACCGTTCAATCCAACTTAGGTCGTCCGGCGTTATTCTTCCTGCACATTGTCCGTGAATAGGTCTTGACTTTCCGGCGGCACCACCTTGTTGGAGCGATCTGAGGACGTCCTGCGCCGGTTATGGGTGGAGTTCGCCTGTCGCCACCCCTCGAGCCAGTCCCAAACATCAGCAGGAGATTCAAAAAACCAAGTCTTACCCTCCGCCTCAACGCGTAGTTTCGCGGGGAATAACATAGAGTACTTGATGGATTGCGCCCGGAGTGCCTTCATCACCTCTAGGAAGCTGCGTCGACGGGCCTGCACTTTCACAGTGAAGTCCGGGAAGATCATAATTTGTACATTGTCTATTCGCAATGGTGGACCCGCACGCGCCGTTTGGAGGATGACATCACGGTCGCGGAAGTTGAAGACTCGGGCCACGATGGGGCGAGAGGGAGCGCCCGTTTTTGGGTGGCCCCCTGGAACTCTGTGGGCCGGTTCTATGGAGAAGTAGTTGGAAAGGTTCTTTGGTTGAAGATGTTGGAGGACCAATTTCTCCACAAAGAGGTCAGTGGCCGGCTCCTCGAGTCGCTCGGGAACACCAAGGATGCGGAGGTTATTGCGCCGGGCGCGTCCTTCGTAGTCATCCAGGAGCACCTCCATCTGGTGTTGCTGATTCTGTAGTGGGGTCACTTGTTGCTGCAGTGTGGAGGTGTCATCAACGAGAGCCAGAGTCTTAACCTCGATGCCCTTCACCCTGGAGTCCATTTTCCGGAGGTCGGCTCGGAGCAGCGTTACCTTCACGTTCACTGAGTCAATACGGGTTTCGAGTGAAGAGCGAACCCCCGCAATTGCCTCCATGACGTCGTCCAGGGTAGGGGAAGGCTTCCCCCGCGGAGGGGGGTCATCGCCTTGATGGTGGCGGGGTCCCCCCGGGAGCCCCACGACAGTTTATTAATTTGCCTTTGGTTGGGGGGTCTGTTTCCTTTGTTGGAGGCCATCTCCGAGACGGTCTCCGCCTGAGGTTGTGGTGACGGAGGCACTGAGACAGTCCCGGTGGAAATAGAGAAGAGGGGGGGGGAAGAGGAGCTCCCCACTGACAATCCCGGGATAGGTGGGGGGAGCACTCAAGGTCCGAGTGGCAGTGGCCCCGTGGAGCAAGATGTCGATGAGAAATGGGGAGCCAGGAGGACTCCCTCACCACGGAGTGTGAGCCAGCAGCAGGCGTCCGGGTGGGTTAATCTGTGTGACTCCAAGGGGACCAAGCCTCACATATTTTCGGAGTCCCCGGTGGCCCGCCGAAGCCGTGATGTGTAGCAGCCAAAAAAAGGGGGGGGGAAGCAGCAAAGCGTCTTACTGGGCCCCGGGAACTCAACTCTCGGCTGGTCCTTCCGATGCAGCAATCCGCCTCCGTCGTGGTCTTGTAGATCCGGGCCAGAGATAGGCCGTCAGGCACAAGACGAGGTCAGTTGTCCCGGCGTGGGGCGAGTCCAGAGAGATCCGAGCCAGCAAGTTGTAGTTTACCGGCGCTAGGCCTAAGCCGGGGGCTCGCCTAGATGTTGGTGCCGGGCGGGTGGGGGAGGTCGGTAAGGGTCTTCCTGCGCTTCACCTGTGGGAGCCAGCGGCTCGATATTAGGCTGAATCCGTGGGGAAATGCCTCTCCAACACTCGACCGGCAAAATTGAGGGCACCGGAGGTTAGGTGCAGGCCGTAGCTGCCTCGTAGATGACACTCGGAAGTTGCTTATGTGGCGGCCGCCATCTTGAGCCGAGGGGTCCCGTCCGCCGGGAGTTGCTCGTGGCGGTATCTGCGGGCCAGGAGGCGCTAGCGGTCAGCCGGGGGGCTCAGAGGGGGCACAGATAGGTGATCGATCGACCCCGGGCCAGGCAACAGCACTAGCGGAGGTCGTTTGGCCGTACAGGCTGAGGAGCCGCCTTAGAGCACGACCATTCTCCTCGGCAGTTAGCCACGCCCTCGGACTAATCTGGATATTTTATCCTTTAACCCACTTCAGACGTCTATTGGAGTATTTTACGGGAAAAAAGGGGTCTGTGTGAAAAGCACGACTGAGTTACTCTAGTATCTAGCATTAAATTATCGCCTTACCAAACGTTGGGCGCCATGTAGTGTAGTTCCTATATTCCCAATAGGCTCTGCGCATTGGAATAGTGTATCCTGTAGTTTTGACGTAGGACTGAGGTCGACTAGGTCTCTACTGAATATACAAAACTTAATTGTGTGTGTGCCAGCTAGCTCAGAGGCCACTAGAAACTTTCTCGAATAAACAAGAAGGGATTTAGTTTCTGAAAACTGCTCAAAACATGACAACTTTGCTTCCCAAGAATAAGAAATATATCTCTAGAGTCGCGGAAACAATAGATAGTTATTTCACTCAGTCAATCGTGCATGCTTTGTTTCATCAGAGGTGCAGAGAAATAGAGAGACGGGCGTTTTCAATAAAATATTTATTGAACAGTCTTCTTTCTCAAGCATAAGAAATGAACTGCTGCAATTGTAATACTTGCGGTAAAGTACAAAGCGTACAGTACGAGGAGTATTATAAAATAATATAGAAAAAGCATGATATGGTTTCTAAGCCATAAAATACCTAAAATGCATAAAATATATACAGTGATGAATAATGACTAAAAGTACTCAACTGGTGCTTCTAAAATACGCCTACCACAGTGTACCTAACCTTGACTTAGTACAAGGGAGGAAGTAAGTAAGTTGTAGCCTAGTTTTAGTATTTGTTTGCGAAGAATCTAATCCAAGAATTCTCTTAGGGTCTAATCAGCTCTGTACCTTGGTTTTAGAATGTAGGAGGTCTGGCATCTCTTTCTCAGGACTCGATTTCCCAGCAACCCACAAGGGTAGCCTGGAAACACTGGAGCTGAATTTCTCAGCAGGAGAAAGTACAGCGTCTCTCAGTGAGTCAGTCGGAGGGTCGGCTTCCTTCGGCACTTGCAGCAGCAGGGCGCGTCGGGCAAGTAGATAGTCGAACTGCTCCAAACCATAGTGTATTTGTTTGGACAAGTGTGGGCATATTTATACCTTGAAGGTGCCGAGCTTTGATGTAAGATTGGACATAGTAACGTCATTAGAGACTTAATTCTCTGAAAACTCCATGATTTCTTGGATGAATTAATATTCATGCAGGGGGAAGTCCCTGACTGCTGAAGGCGGGTTATTCCAAGAAATCGTTGTAGATTTTCGGAACTAGTTCAAGTAGCAAAGCCGTATTAGGACTGCTTGAGCTATGTCTTAATATGGTTATGATTTCTGTGCCTATAAAAGGATACGATATTTTATACCTATACCTATATTTATACCTATATAAGGTCATAAATCGGAAAAATTACACTAGGCTCCTAAAATGCAATACAACTCGCTCCTCCCATTTGCAGCCAAAATTGCAGCGAAAACAGTTAACAGGAAACTGACATGATTCACTGAAGAGAACGCCGTCTTTGACCCGTCCCAATCCGGATTCTGAAACAACCACAGCACAGAGACTGCCCTACTTTCTGCCACAGATGACATTCGCACCCTCCTGGCCCAAGGCCACTCCGCAGCCCTCATCCTACTGAACCAATCAGCGGCCTTCGACACCGTCTCCCACCGCACACTAGTCGCCAGACTACATGAGAGGCAGACAAGAAACTGCCCCGGACTGGCTCCGATCATCCCTTACCGGAAGAAGCCAAAAGATCAGACTCCCACCCTTCCTCTCTGACCCCATGAAAATCACCTGCGGAGTCCCAAAGGGTTCATCACTGAGCCACACCCTCTGCAACATCTACATGGGCCCCCTCACAGGGATGTATGGCATTACAACGCATGCTTTTACCACGCATGCTTTTACATCGCAAGTTTTACAACGCATGCCTTTACAACGCATAGCGCTTTGGGGTGCTGGATAGTGAATAGTTTAATTTACTATTCCAACTCCAGTCCCCGTGGATAGTAGGGAAGGTGTTGGATAGTAAATTAAATCTATTCCCTATCCTAGAGCGCCCCCCAGTGCAATGCGTTGTAATGGTTTGCGTTGTAAAAGTTGCGATGTAAAAGCATTGGGTGGTAAAAGTTGCTTTGTAAGTGATGTTTCCCCCCTCACAGCCATCGACCGACAACACAGCCTCAACATTGTATCCTACGCTGACGACACCCAGCTCATCCTCTCCCTCAGCAAAGACCCCACCACTGCCAAACTCAACTCCCAGAAAGGAATGCAGGATGTCGCAGTCTGGATGACCAACAGCTGCCTAAAGCTCAACGCAGAGAAGACGGAAGTCCTCGTCCTCGGTACCACCCCTTCTGCATGGGACAGCACTTGGTGGTGGACCGCCCTCGGAAGCCCACCTACCCCCTCAGACCACATCAAGTACTTCGGCCTCATACTCGACTCATCACTCACCATGAACCGACAGGTCAAGGCCGTCACCTCCAGCTGCTTGAACACCTTCTGCATCCTCCACAAGACCTTCAAGTGGACCCCCCCCTGGTCAAGGAAGACAGCAGACTGGACTATGGAAACGCACTCTATGCCGGCATCAATAAGTCCATACTCCTCATAATCCAGACAATATAGAACACCACCGCCAGACTCGTCCTCGGCATCCCCAGACACAAACACATCAGCCAACACCTTCAAAGTCTCCACTGGCTCCCTGTGGGGAAAATAATCACTTTTAAAATCCTCACTCTCGCCTACAAATGCCTACACAACAACGGACCCAAATACCTCAACAACAGAATCTACTTCCATGTACCCAAAAGAAACCTCTGATCTCGCACTGGCCGAAACCCAGCACATCCACAGAGCCAGAGCAGTCGGAAGATCCTTCTCTCACATTGCAGCCAAGACCTGGAATGAGCTACTGGCAGACATCAGATGAGCCCCCACACTGAACACTTTCAGGAATTACCTCAAGACATGGCTCTTCAGCTAAACAGATCTGCGGACCCCCCCCCCCTCAGCGCCTTGAGACCCTCATGGTGAGTAGCGCGCTTACAATTCCCTGATTGATTGATTGATTGAGATTTCAGTTTGCCATCAGCACCAAAATAAAAACTGGAAAAGACGTATCTGCTTATTTTCTCAACCCGCACTACTTCATATCTTGAAGTGGTCTGGGTGATGTTTGAAAGATACAAAAAACCATTGATGAATGTATTGTGTTTATACCAAGGGTGTAACCAGAAAACCCCTCTTTGAACCATATTCCACGTGACTATAAGTGAATGTGAGAGATGAGTGAATTTGGCAGTCACTCAAGGGATTGCTTCCCCTGATTTAATTCTGAAATGTGCTTCTTATTATCCACACTTTATTTTTTTTTCCTTTTTTTCTTCCCTTCTTCTCTTAGCCCTCATTTCTGTCATTTTTTTTGTATTTCTTTCACTATTTCAATCTCTCCTTCTTCTTTTCTGACTTTTCTCATCAATACATCCTTCATACTCTCTACCCTTTTCCATCCATGCATTCTTCCTTATCTTTCATATCTCTTTTATCCTTCCTTCTGTCTTGCTTTCTCTCCGTGTATCCAATAAACCTAAGGGTGCTGTTTCTGTACATGCCTCACAGGCCTAAGGGTTGGAGGAAGAGGTTCCTAGACCTGAGGAGCATAAGGGCAAGTAAATTGTCATGGATATGTTACCTGACTTGATTAGGCATGTGAAGGTCAACATGCTGTTACCGGATGGTGAGATGCCTGAAACATCCTTTGGTTCCCTCCTGCTCCAGTTTCAGAGCTCGGCACCTATTGATGCTCCTGTGCACCCTCACATTCATGAGGTCCTGAAACACAAATGGACAAGATTATGTTGCTGCTCTTTATGCGAAATTGTACCCCTTTCAGGCTATACAGAAGGATTTACCAGATGCATTCCCCATTGATTCTTTTATGGGCAGTTTGATTGGAAGTACATCCATGGTGGCAGATATGGTGATTAAGGGTAGTTTAGATATAAGGTTGATGCCTCCCTCCAAATGGTGGATTCGGGCTCACATTTGGCCATTCGCATTTGGGCTACGGTACTTACATAGTGCAGTCTCTGATTACGGATCTCAAGGCACTTTAAAAGTCCCCAGATTATTCTTCTGATTGCTCTGGACTGCTGGAATATATACACAGTCATCGTCAGTTTATAGTAAAGAAGTTACTCCAGGGAAGAATGCAGAGTACCAGGATTTGATCCGTTAATAAGCTACGGCAGGAAGTAGGGGCTATGAGAACCATGATGCTATGGTCAAGTTCCTTTCACCTGAAGACCCATCCCATAGAGGGAAAGTTAACTGAAACCTCCAAGGCTTGTAAGAAACTCATGTTATTCTTGAATACATTTTTTTCCATCTTTTTTTTACTTTTTCCTTTACATTTTTTATAATACACTTCAATCCTTCTACTTTCATATAACAACTTTCTAAGTATGCTCAGACATTTGAACTCTATCTTCCTTATTGTCCCTTACGTCTCCACTTTAACCAGGGATCGGTGATATATGGCCTATGCAAATACGCTATTTACTTCCTAAATTAGCATAAACCTGACAACCATATTGAAACCATGCCTCTCTGCCTCCCTGTTATTCACAAAACCCTTTCACACAAATTTACTCAAAGTCAACCTCTGCTCTGAACCTCACAATAAAATGAAAAAAGACGACTTTGTTTAGGGACTGGTTGGCACTGTGGTAATCATAAACTACATTTATATTCATTATACAATGTATTCATCTATATCTAATAGCTATTGTGTAGGTCACATAGAACTGTAACATATGATGTGCAATTCACTGATGCAAGAGCTTCAATTTGACTACAGCAGAAGCGGTTGGAGTTTGTCTCAGCTCGATGTCTTAGCTCTCTACACAAGAATGTTTTTTGAAACCGCTGAAGACAATAATGTATGTTTGGACTACAAAGGTACCAAATGTGCTTCTCAGAAGCGCAATGTTTGTAATCACCCTCAAAGTCCCAATGTGGGTAGAACTTGTACCAATTCTGACACGCACTGCATTGAATCTACTGTACAACAGATTGCTGACTATTCTACTGTTGATAATTTTGTGTTACAAAAAAGCACTGCCAAGGTACCTAAAATGTTTGAAGATTACACTTTGCGATTTCTTTTTTATTTCTTTCTTTTCAAAGGATACATGTGGTAATCATATCCTACCTTTATTTTCCTTATAGAATGTAGTCATTCAAGTGTAATAGCTATTATTTATGTCACATGCAACTGTAAAATGTGATAAGCAATTCACTGATGCAGGAGCTTACGTTTGAATACAGCAAACGCGGTTCAACTTTGCATCAACTGGATGCCCTAACTCTTGCACCAGTGGGTCCAATTATGGCACTTAAATAAAGAAACTTTCTATATAATTTGCAAACTCCATGCCTTTATTACACACAGCCACTTTCTTAGACACACCTCATTTCACAATTTTTCTTCTGTGGCAGGGCAACATTCTACATTATATTCTTCACGATTATTTCTTTATTCCTGCTTCCTAAAACACTTCATTCGAGTCTACAGACCGGTAGGGGTGAGTAGTTCGCTTCCCACTCCCTGTATAGTATAAACGCACACTAACACTACTTACACAGGTATGCTACAGTGGCCAGTATCTTACAGCACACACAGCACATCAGTTTACAGCAATAAACTCACATCTTACACTCACTGTTTCATCCTCGAGTCTTCAGACGGGTACCAGTGAGTACTTTGCTTCCCACTTTCGCTATACTCTAAACGCATACTAACACCACCTGCACACATATGCTACAACAGCCAGTATGCTACACCGCCCAGAGCACATCAGTTTACAGCACTCAGCTCACAGTTTAGGCCCACAGTTTCATCCACCTCTGCAACATTCCACTCTAGACAAAACAGCACTTTCACACCGGTAAGGGTAAATACTTTGCTTCTGCCAGGATGCAACAGAGCACTCAGCTAACAGTTTAGGCACACGCTTTCATCGCCGAGTTCACCAGGTCCTCACCTCCATACCATCTCACAGTTGGCAAAACAGCACATTCACACCGGTAGGGGTAAATATTTCGCTTCAGCCAGTATGCTACAGACCACTCAGCTCACAGTTTAGGCATACGCTTTCATCCCCAGGTGTACCGGCACCTCACCTAATCACCATCTCACAGCGGGCAAAACAGCACTATCATACCGGTGGGAGTAAATACTTCACTTCGGCCAGTATGCTACAGTGCCCACAGCACATCAGTTTACAGCACTCAGCTCACAGTTTAAGCACACCCTTTTATACCCCGACTTTAACGATACCTCACCTCAACACCATCTCACTCTAGGCAAATCAGCACTTTCACACCGGTAAGGGAAAATACTTCGCTTCTACCAGGATGCTACAGAGCACTCAGCTCACAGTTTAGGCACACGCTTTCATCGCCGAGTTCACCGGCTCCTCACCTTTGCACCATCTCACAGTGGGCAAAATAGCACTTTCACACCGGTAGGGGTAAATACTTTGCTTTGGCAAGTATGCTGCAGCACCCAGAGCACATCAGTTTACAGCAATCAGCTCACGGTTTACATGCACGCTTTCATCCTGGAGTGTACCGGCACCTCACCTCAGCACCATCTCAGTGGGAAAAACAGTACTTTCACACTGGTAGGGGTAAATACTTAGCTTCACACTCCCTCTACAGAACACCCTAACCACTCTACAGACCTCACAGAGCTCCTGCCTTCCTCTTTCCCACATTTTTCTGCCCTTTTTCCCCTTAGTCGCTTCAACGGAATCACAAAATGGCGGCCAACACTTCCTAGTAGCAAACGCTTGCACCGCTCGCAGACAATAAGCAGCAAGCTTCTGCTTGTAACGCCTCAGCCAATCAGATGGCAGAGTTCCTAAATATCGATCTATAAATATTGATATTTCTCAAAAACTACTGAATGAATTTACACCAAATAAACAAAAGCGTGCTTTCTAGACCAAGACCCTTCTCGCTGCCAAATATACGGTAATTCCTTTCACCCGTTCGACCTGTAGCCTTGTCTAAAGTTTCCTATGGAAATTAACATGGCGAAAATACGTTTTGGGACCCCCCTTTTTTCTCAGTCCCCCTCGACAAATCACCCCCAAACTTTCATCATGGGAGCTGATATCAACAAAGAATTAGTTTTTAACATTTTGCGAAGATTCGTCAATCAGCGCCAAAGTTATTGGGAATAGAATGTTGCCATTTTCCTATGGTGACTAGATCCTAACTATAACTACCTACTGGCGACGGCCAGTAGGTAATATATATATAAACCGTCATGTGAAATATATTTCTGATGTGTCCTTTTATGCGGTTAAGGCTGCAGCGATGTCAGGTGGAGCATGTGTAACTGCTCGCAGGAATTTGGTTCTGAAAGACTGGTGGACAGATTCTGCTCAGAAGACTTTGGCCCTCTGGTTACCCTTTCAGGAGTATATGTTGTTTGGGGTAGAGCCGGAGGACAAGCTGCCCACATTTTTTAAGGAGAAGAAGCATTTGTCCTTCCTGAAAATGACTTCAGTGGATAAACTGTCATTTAAGCGTAAATCCCCTTTTCAACAATACTCACGGAACCAGTTTCCCCAGTCTCAGGGAAGGTTCCCTCCTGGAAGTGGTCATGCTAGGAAGGCCAAATCCCCCCTCCGAAGCCTTGTTCCTGACAATATATCATGGGGCAGGTGTTTGTGGTAGGCGGTGGACTCCAAGACTTCCTCCTGTAATGGTAGGAATCTACTTCAAATGCCTGGGTTTAGACATTGTGAGGCACGGGTACAGGATCAAATTTGGGGTGGTTCCTCCAGCGTAGAGGGTCCTTCTGACACCTTGGCCCCACCAGGAAGGAAAAGCAAGTGGATTTTTCTCAGGGGATCTGTTCTCTGCTGCAGAAGAAGAAGGCCCTTAAGGAAGTTCATCCAATGGAGAGAGGCAGGGTGTACTACTCCATTATATTTCTGGTGGTAAAGCCTACAGAAGCTTCTTGCTGGTTTTAGATCTGAAGGCTCTTACAAGTATGTCCTGCATCTTCCTTACAAAATGGAGACACTGCAGAGGTTGATTCCATTGGTGCTACAGGGGCATCTGATGTGCACCTTGAACCTGCAAGATGCATATCACTATGTACCAATCTATCCTCATTTCATGCAGTTTCTGTGTTTCTGCATCCAAGGTATTCATTATCAGTTCCAGCTGCTGCTGTTCGGACTTCGGTTGGCCCCAAGGGTGTTAACCAAGGTAGAGGCTTCGTTGGTGGTGTCCCTATATTTCCCAGGGATTCACTTATACCCCTATCTGGACAATTGACTGCTCCATGCCCCATTGAAGGAGCAGCTTCTTTCTAATCTGACTGACGAGTATGCATTCCCCAGGGTTCATAGGTTTCTAATGCACCTTGAGAATTGTCAGTTGGTGCCCTCTCAAGATCTGGTGCTTATTGGGGCTCCTTTTCGGATTTGCCTTAAAAGGTTGTTTCTTGCTGCTCCCAGGGTTCGAGTGTTGCAGTCCATGGCCTGGGAGGGGATTGGCAGGTACTGCCTGCCAGTATGAAATTGGTTACGCCTGCTGGGTTACATGGCAGCTGCTGTGTTCATGGTCCCTTGGGCCCAGTTCCAACTCCGACCTCTGTAGATTTATCTGCTGTCTGTGTGGGATCCACGCTCCAACAACTTTCACCTGATGGTGCCAGTTTCTCTGGGGTTTCTCTTGCAGCTGGAGAGCTGCACTTTGCTTGACAATCTTTTGCAAGGGATGCCTTGGCAGACAAATCCTCCACAGGTATTGATAACAAACGCCAGTGCATTTAGTTGGGGTGCAACTCTTGGGGTCAGATCCCTGCAGGCCTGTTGGTCTCTTCAGGATGAGAGATGTTCTTCCATTTGGAGGGAAGTGATAGCAGCCTACAGGGCTGTCATGGGTTTTTGTCATCTTCTGGGGGGCACAACCTGGTGGTCCGTTCTGAGAAACAGGGGACTGTGGCTTACCTGAATAATCAGGGACGGATTAATTCCTGGTCTTTTAATGCGATGGTTCTGCCTTTGCTGTAGTAGGGGGAGAAGCATCTTCAGTCTCTGGTAGCTTTGCATACCTGAGGAGTGGACAATGGGATGGCGGATATATTCAGTTGTTTTTTCCTCCCTCTCACGAGCTGACTCTTACCCGGGGGGGGGGAGGGTATTTTGTCGATCTTTGTTTCTCAGCCTGAAGCTTATGGTGGTACAGGGTACCCTGGATGATCCCTTTCTTCCCCTCTCCTTTGCAGTCTGTTCCGTCTCCTGCTCTCCCTTAGGCTTCGGCTGTCAGTCTGGAAGTTGAGAGGAAGGATTTGCAGAACACGGCGCTTCCTAGACATCTAGCTGTTGCTATCTAGCAATATCATTGGCCTTCCACTTTAGGATCCTATGAGAGGCATTGGGGCAATTTCCAGCCTTGGTGTGGTGCTCTTCAGTTATCTCCCCAGGAGTGTTTTTTTACTGATGTGCTGCAGTTTTTATGGGATAGTTTTGAGAAGCGTTTGGTAGTCTCTACCTTGAGGGCCCAGTGGGCGGCCATCCAACCATTTCATTCCCCTTGGGGGAACCTGGATGATGGGGATGATTTGGTCGCTTGGCTGTTGAGTAGTTTCTCCCTTTCCTGCCGTTTGGTGAAACCCATGTTTCCTTTGTGAGACTTACCTCTGGTGTTGAAAGCTCTGGTGTCGGCTCCCTTTTGAGGCTTTGGTGTTTTTTTTGGTGGTTGTCCCTTCTGCCCAGAGGTTTGGAGAGTTGGGGGCTCTGATGGCCAGGGAGCCCTATTTTTCATTTTTTGATGATGGGGTAGTGCTGCGGTTCGACGCCTCCTTTGTGCACAAAGTAGCTTCTCAATTTCATAGATCTTAGGAACTTGTTTTGCCTGCCTTAATGGTTGACTCTGTGATGGCCGAGTAGGCTTGGTCTCTGTTGGATGTGAAGAGGGCTTTGCAGGTCTATTTGGAGAACACTAGGGGCCTCATTTATGAGGTTTTGCCGTAGGGAAGTGCAGCAGGCCTTCCTGCTGCGCTTCCCTACGGCAAAAGAAAAAGGCAGGTCTGCGCCGTATCTATAAGATACGGCACATTCCTGTCCTTTTCCCCGGCGCTGGCGCACAATGGGCTGCCGTGCGCCAAAGCAGGCACCTTTGCACAATGGTGCAAGGGTGCCTGCGTTTCAAGGCTAATTATTTCTGTACAGGAAGGGAAACCTTTCTGTACAAAAATAATCACAAGAGGCTTTTGCTCTTTCTACGTGTTCTGCAGAATGCAGCACACATAGAAAAAGGAAAAACGAGGAGAAATAAAGCTATATCTCCCCGTTGCACCTTCCTTACGCCTCCCCTGGGGAGGCGTAAGCTTTTGTCACCGCCTCAGATTTACGATTTCTCGTAAATCTGGGGCAGTGTCAAAAGACCATAGATGTTGCTGGAAACGCCCCCAGCAACACCCATTGCACACCCCTTTAACGCAGAACACTGTGTTAACCCCTTCGATGCTCATGACAAGCTCAGCTCGTCATGAGTTACGGCGCTCGTACGCTCATGACGAGCTGAGCTCGTCATGTAACGCGGACTTCCGCAAAAGTCAGCGCACAGCGGGAAAACCGCTAGCGCGCATGCGGTTAAAGAGGCTGATATTTATCAGGCTGCAGTACGCCAAAAAAAGTGGCTTAGTGCGGCCTCATGAATATCACGCAGGCAGCTGCGCCACGGAACGTCACAAAAAGTGGCGTTCCGATGGCGCAAGGGGCCTCATAAATGAGACCCTAGATCTTTTTGGAAGTCTGAGGCCCTGTTTGTTTCTTTTGGGTTTCCACTCAGAGGGGTAAATCTTCCTCGCTGTCCAACAGTAGGTGGCTCAAGCAGATGATTGAGCTGGTTTATTCTCTAGCTGGGTCTCCTCCTTCTGCGGATGTGCAGGGCTGCTAGACTAAGGGGATGGTGGTTTCATGGGCTGAATTTAGACGGGTGTCCATTGCTGGGGTCTGTTGGGTGGCCACTTGGGCTTCCTCAAATACCATTGTTTGTCAATATTGTCTCCAAAATGTGTTGAGGGGGATGCCAATTTTGGGTCGGGAGTGTTGCAGACTCTGAGCTCATCACTGGCTTTTCCTGTACTATACTGAAAAAATCACTTTTGGGTGATGCTGTATGACATTGGATCCTTTGGGGATTTTTCTTTTTTATATGACGGCTGGGTTTCTGTCTTATGTGGTCTCCATTTGTAATTAGTTTGACAAGGATTAGAGGGACCTGGGGGTTATATCCTATTACTTCCCTAGTAATCTTCATTACTCCTGGTCCTGTTGTCTTCGTCCATTTTGTAAGCTCCATCCCCTGCCTCCTGAATGGCTGACCCTCATATGGAGGGTTTGGTAGTTCAGAACAAATGCAGTGTAAGTACGTGTGAGGTACTCCCAGTGGGAGGGGCTGGGGTAGAGGGATCAGCATTTCTTTTGTTCTTTTTTCTTTCTGGGAGTTGGTATATCTCCATTTGTAATGAATGGGGAAAGCACAACAGGACTAGAAGTAATGAAGATTGCTGAATGTGTAATAGGACATTAAGACAGGAATGGCTCTAGGGTGGTGCAAGTGGTACCACCGCACCGGTTGCTGACTTTGATTAGGGGCACTCTATTTGCAAGTATATTATTATTTTAAAAGCACCTGCTGCCACGTTCCTGGATTCCAGCAATGTACTGCCTACAATAAAAATATCGCGATAACTCCTAATATTTATGCTGGAGAGATATTGGAGTTTTGTCTAGTGGAAGTTTTGACTCATCGTGAGGTAGCACAGAGAGTTAATATGCCTGCTGCAAAGAATGTGTACCATGCGGATCACAAAGTGCATATAATGTAAATAGGTCAGTGGGTTACTGCTTTTGTCAGAGAGACTCTTTTGTTTCTTGCAGTTTATAAGTTAAAATCCTAACATAGACCAGTGAGCTATTAACTGTCTTCAAAGAGCTGCATGCAAACTGCAAGGTATAGATTTGAGTGTTACGAGTTTTCCCCTCTTTCATTATCCTAATGTTGCAAAAAGGGTAGACCATGGTGTTATTTTTCAAATTCTGAGTTTGTGCTTCTCCAGACCAAGCACTCTTAAACTATACTGCCCTCAAGTATGGATGATATATGAATTTTACACCTTGTAGTCCTCTGTCTCATGTAACATTTCCTATACACTGATACAGACCTCTATGATTGATTGTCTCTGTGTAATGTGTGTGTGATGTAAAGTGCTCTGGCTATAAAATGAATTTATTGCATCTGAGAGAGAGTGGGTATGAAAACTTTAGGAGCACTGTTAAAGGTGGGTAGTGCGGGAATCCGTAGAAGTGGTCATTGGGGTTCGTCAAGAAACATTGGGGCATATTAACAACAAACTGCAAGAAATATCGCAGAGCGCGCTTAGCGCAATTTTGTATAACCGGCTTTCGCTGGTATTTAATCGCCGAGATAACACGTTATTATCAACGCTTATCTCCACGATGATATAAAATCTGGCGATAGTGGTGCTCCAGCGTGGCTCCAGAAATTATTTCTAATCAATACTCACCATTTCCCTGAAACCTTAAAACACACAAATCCTGCATCAGTGGGGCCCATAACACTGCGCATTTACCCTGTTCACTTACACTTGGCTTCAAGGCTCTGGTGAATCGTAATGGAGAAATGCTGTAACATTTGGTGGAGCGTCTAAACCTATTTAACTAATCATTATTTACACCTGCAGTTTTAACATTTATCCATGGATTAAACTATTCAGACACACCACCATAGTGGCAATGGATCTGCTAGAATGAAAATTAGGCGTAGGAAGAATTAAAGACCAGCTTTTACTTCTTCATTTTCTAATCTTTATTCTAAGCAAAACTGTATCATGTCTGACATTTATGCATTAGTAAATCTTTATTCGATAAAACTTAAACTTTATTTCAAAATGATCATTTTATTTGGGCTCAAGAAAGAAATCGCTTTATTTCAGAAGACAGTTAAAATTAGCAAAGAACAGATAGTTCCAAAGTCATTCTCTCCTAACATCCCTAACTAGCACCCTCATCTTATCCTTCAATCCTGTAAAGCAAACAAGTAAATTCATAAGAATCTTACATCCAGGAATCGGTCAGCAATCGGGCAGCATCTCCGATGGAAATGGAAAAAGCGACCCCAACCAGACAAATCCAGGGTTTTTTATACCTAAATTCCCTAACTCAATGTATCTAAAAGTATCTAACATCTCTTATTCAGTTTCTCATTGGACAATTTCGGGGTGGGGGAGCATCATCTCACCATTACAGCATTAATTTCACAACGTGTCAGCGAAAAAAGAAAGGGGCTTTGTTTTAGGACAGTCTTTGGCCTAGGCATTTCCTTGAGTGGCAACATCCATATATTCTCCCAGGCTCTGAGCACGACATCATCCATGCTTGGCACACATCCTAGGTTCCGGGCCACATCAGCCTTGAACCTCCTTGAGCACAGGCAGTTCACTCTGACTTGCAGGTTTTGGCGCGCCTGCGCAGTTCAGCTCTTGCTCACAGTTTATCTGACCGTCCATTTTCTGACTAGGCCTCAGAGGCCACCTTTGGAACTATTGCAAAAACTAACACAGATTTATGTTAAATTGTGAATTTAAACCCGATCTGTTTAGCTCCCACCTTACTAATGTTTCCCAATTAGTTGTTACCTAGCAGACAAGCCACATAAATGCGTTTTATACTCACATTTCGACCTCTCCATCACATAAATGAATACAATATGCACATTTAAATTGTGTTTGTTTATGAATAAGCTACACATTAGTTCACAACACAGTAACAATACACATTAGCTGGGTTTTATTTGTGCCATCCAAGCAAGTTAGTCCTCCCCATGTGTAAAAAATAAAAATAATGTGTGCACTTTACTCTATGGTTGGTTAATTTCGCAAAACATGCAATCAGTAATTGTTAGTGTTATGGGACATTAATTTCACGAGGGGTACACAAAATTTTGCGTTTGCCACCTCGCTCCATCAGTGGCGAAATGAGGGAACATAGCTTGAAATCCAGCGATACAACTGCAGTGATAAGGGAATCCTTGGTAATAGGGAAATGTGGACTTACGCTTAGAATCCACATCCCTTTATAAATTTCGCTAAGTCAGAAATTTTGCAGACGTTAGCTTACGGCGATAACCGCAGTTAGTGCAGCTTTTTATATCGCTATGGGTGTCCTGGGCCGGCTTGTTAATATAGAGTACTGCAGTTAAGGATATTCTCCGTGTTGTTTTGGAAGGAAACGCCTACGTTGCATCTCATTAGCAATGCGAGGTGAGGCGTTTTGAGAACGGCTGCTAACATGCGCTAATGCATGTTAGCACTGCCTTGTAAATAGGGTGAATATATTATGTCTGCTTTTCTGGCTTTTAACGCCAAAAAAGCAGAGATAGGGCCCTTGATATTATGCCCCATTGTCTTAGTGCAGTAAGAAGCTTGTTGCTGATCTGCCAAGCATTATTGTGTAATGTTGTGAGTTAGAAACATATCTCCGCAGCAGGCGATTAACCCACAGAACTGGAGTGTTCCATTATTAAATCAACATGTTTCAGTTTAGCACTTAAAAGCCCACACGTTTCTAATTGGTGTCTATCCTGACTATTGCCCTCAACACAGCGAGCACGGTTGCCATTCTAGGATTCCATCTTGTCAAGCCAGCATGGGCTACGCTCAGCAAGCGCTATATAAGAAACCATGTACCAGTTATCTCTTCTTTAGATAATAAAGGCCCATTTGTGATACAACACTGCAATAAAGATTGATAAATTGCTGCCCTTGTCAATAGTGCCCCTTACAGATTCATCATTGAAAGGTGTCATCCTCAAGCAACGTTAGGGTATGTTGTTTTCAATCTGCCAATAATTATATCTAATGTGAGCTGCGGGTGAGTGGATACGGGCTAGGGTTTGAACCGCAGGTGCTCAACCAGCAGAGCTATTTCTGCAAAAAACTAAAATAGTAATACCATTTGTAATACGTCGGTTTCCCTCGGCACTGCTAGTTTCGGAATTGTGCTGATAGCAGGGACCAAACCACAGCTAATCACCACTACAATGACACGCTGCTTCCCTGTCATGTTATAACGCAGAATGTATTTATATTGCTTGAGGGGACAGCCACAACACCACGTTTAACACTAATCCCTAACCACATTTAAAATGACTCCCTCACAAATGTGTCAGATGTTCTTTCTCCAATATCGCCAGAGCATTATAGGCTATTACACTTGTAATACGGTATATCCACCGCATTTCTGACAGTTTCCCATCAGTCAAACGATATTGAGGCCTTACGTACTCTTTGTAGAGTTAACATTTGATAATGAGTAGATCCTAACATAAAAAAGTAAGTAAGTAATCATCCTTTACATGAAACACATGCAAAATATTAAAAAGTAAGTAAACGATTCATCACGTTGAAGTGTCTCACCTTCATTGGTAGCCAAAGGGCATTTACAAACTCTTTGTCAACACATAGACACCATTCCTCATGGCAGATAATAAAGCAAATTGCCAATCAAAGTCTAGCATGCCAGTAAAGGAGAAATGCTCCTCTCAACTGAATGAAAATATGATTGACACTCCACTGAGGCAATATGGGAAGGGGACATAACAAAACCAGCCAATCACTCAAGGTGGCCCTAAGCCCCTTTATGCCTATTCGTTTGGGTAGCTCTTGCTCACTTGGGGCCTCATTTAGGAAAAGTGACGCATCGCTGCATGAAAACAGTGATGAGTCACTTTTTATTGCACCCTCCTTGCGACATGCTGGATGCATCACATTTACAGTATGACGCATCATGTCACAACGAGTTACAGATATGTCAGAATTTCTGACGTATCTGCTGGCGCAAAAATGACGCAGTGGGAGTGTGTCACGAAAGTGACGCAACTCCATCAATGGGTCATTTCACATGGACAAGTCCCATTTCAAATGTGCCAGCGGCATAGATTTCACTGCGTCACTTCTACGAGGCTTCCTTGCATCAGAACGCCCACCATGCATACTTTATACTTGGAGCAGGTATAATGTGGTGCAACTTTGTAAATATGACGCACGATGGAGCATTTTGTACCCTACTGGTGTGTCACAATAAGTGACGCACCAGCGATGCAAAAGTGATGCAAGGGCCCATAAATGAGCCCCTTGAGGTCTTGTAGACAGCTAAAGCTGTCTGAAGGCAGAACTAACAAGGGTGACTAAAGACTATTCATTTTCAATGAACTTTACTATAAATGAAAGTATAAATAGATAAGCAATATCAAAACATGCTTGCTCACTTTGGAACTCGAACAAAGGAATAGTCTTCACTAGCTTTGAAGCCTTCTGAGCTCTAATAAGAAGGACTATGTAATCCAGGGGTAGCTCACTGCTGATATTTTATGTCAATTAAATTAAGATTCAAATCAATCAATTACTTGAATCGCCACAAATTCACTGCCTATATATTTTTTATGAAGTCATATCCACTTCAACAATATCATATGTCAAAGGAAGCATTATAAGAACAATTAGATCCTGAAAAGCAGTGTGAACCATCACAAATGTGTAATCCAATAATGCTGGCTAAATATTGAGATCATCGTTCCCTCATATGATCATGCTAGAAGATTTTACAGGCTATAAATGATACATCTGCCTGCTCATATATTTGTGGGGGGTCTATAGTCTTTTTTTCAACATTCGTACACCTGAGTATCAAGCTGAGGGATTAGCCAAACTACTGCGAAAAGTGACAACATGAATCAAATTGACATGTAATGCACCCTTCCTCAGGAATGCGTGTTAAACCCTTCTGTTTCCCTTCGGATGAGTGTCGACGTGTTTCAACTGATAGGGTCTCGACAGGACAAAATGACTGTTTTGGCCTTTCTGGAAAAATAGGAAACCATCCAGTAAATGCTCTGTTGTGTAAAAGTTCCACCTGTGTGTATGTCAGTGTTTTTAAGCGAGCGATACTTTATCTTTTTCGTTGCTAAAGGGCTTATTTTCTGGAAATTCTGAAAAAAACTAAATGAAGATCTAGCCATGGACGTGCAACATGCAGTGGCGTAACAAAACTTGAGGGGGCCCCCCTGCAAAGTACATGCAGGGGGCCCCCAACGCTCAAGGATCAGCCAGTGCCGGATGGGTCCTCTGAAGCTTGGGGATTCCCCCACACCATGAAGGCTGCAAGGGCTTTTGTTATGCCACTGGCAGCTCTGGGGAATCAAACCCACTTGCATTAAAAACATTATCTGTCTATCTCAAGGAGGTCCAGAGTTCAGCCCACGCACGAGGGCACTGCACTCCAGCATCAACCATGCAGGAGAAGCTGCATCAACAATGCATTGTAGCTCTGGTCACCCTCCTGGGATGAAAGTGGCTGCCGTGGGGACACTCTAATCTCAGCCTTGTTCTGGGACCTCCAACCCAGATCACATGTGATAAGTGAAAGGTTGACAGAGACTTGGGCCCACAATGGTTCCCCTTGCCAGATGATTCTTTTGATGTTTTTGTTTTACACCATCACCCTACAGGTGGAAGCTCGTTGATCCACGCTGGGTTTCTTAAAGCAGTAGCTCTAAATTAGCATCATTGGAAATTTATGGGTTTATTGCTAGATTTGTCTCCTCTAGTCCTGGTCACTCCCCTCACTCTGCAGCTGGGAGCATGAACATGACGGAGGAGGTACAATATGCTCCCTCGCATAATGTCATCCGCCTGCTACTGGATCCACTTCAGCCTGGTGGCTGAAGACCCTCTACCTTCACTTCAATTGTGTGACACATGTACATGCTGCCTGCATCCTGCAGGTCTTGCATGAAATAGTGAGAACTTACCTTCATCCCATCAGCACTATGACCCCGAAAGGAACCCAGCTTGTTTACCCATCTACTATCAGAGACCCCCTAGCACTCACTGATGGAGGACCAGTCAACAAGGGTATCCTTGATCCTATAAAGGTTTTACTTATGAATTATGAGATTTTGGGTTCTCACTGCACCTAGTGTGCCATTGCATCTTTCTGAACTTTTGTTCTGGTGATCAGGCGCCATCTGAGGCCAGGTATTGGCTTCTCAATGGAGACAATGTGTGCTCAACATCTTGCCCTTAAACTCCAGAAACCCACCTTTGGCATCTGTTTACATGGAATTGGGCAAAGGAAATGTCAGTATCCATCCGGAATCACTGTATGGGGATGAAAGGTTTGAATGCAAAAGTAGGAAAACAGAACTCTTCAGTCATTTATTCTGAAATGCATATTTTGTATTCGGAAACGAAAAAGTTCGAAACAATATATAGACACATAATTTGAAAATTACCATTTCTAATCATACAA
This sequence comes from Lissotriton helveticus, assembly GCF_964261635.1. Taxonomy (NCBI): domain Eukaryota; kingdom Metazoa; phylum Chordata; class Amphibia; order Caudata; family Salamandridae; genus Lissotriton; species Lissotriton helveticus. The sequence continues at coordinate 281,802,426 of NC_136068.1, read as the reverse complement.
ATATTTTTTTTAGATACATACACAAACAAAGCTTTGAGACAACAAACTTCATCCCTTGGTCAGTTCACCTCTCATTTGCATTTGCTTCCTCCTAACACAACTTATAGCATGGGGAGCTAGGTCAGCTTTTTATCCGATCAATTGTGTATAAAAGGAAATGTGCTTAAGTGTTGGGACTGCCGTTCCAAAATTTTACTTCATCAGTGCTCTTTTCTTTCCATTCTGTATTTTTTATCATTCTTGTGTATTTAAAGTATGATTTCAAGTTGCAGTAGTTCAAAGCAAATCATACTTTTTTTGAGCCATTAAGAATACTATTTTCCTGTGATTGCTTTAAAAACAAAAAGGGTTTCTGATCTATTTTAAGTAAATCTGCCTGCTAGGAAGCTCTTGTGTTTTATATAAAAAATGATTTTAATTTTTAAATGGCACATGGCCTCCACAGTTAAACAGCAGCCTTTCTTCAATGCCTACCGCAATAGGGGGGAAAACAAGCATTGGCAATGTCAATAGGTCAGGCTTTAAAAGAATGCTGTATGCTATGTGAAGCATTATAACTAAATAGCATGGGAGTGGATAAGTATTTGTGTGGAAACAAAAGAACTGTAGAATAATACTGGTGTAGGTGGACAGGTCAGGTGACAGTTGCACAGTCAAGCAAGGCCTAAACACCTATGTAGGCAAATGACTGTCCTCCTCCCATCTGTGCTGCTGCCCGAGCAAACCACCATACATTTTCTAGTTCTCTAACAGACTTTAATAGCATTGCCACGTCATATGTGTGCCTCTGAATGTCCAATCTCAGATAGCTGGACAATGAACAAAATGATTACAGCTGTGTGGAGGGCAAGCATTTTTTTTTGTAGAAGTACGCATCTTCTGCCCTATCAAAACATGCACTCTTGGCTCCAAAAATGTGAGCGGAATCCTAGTCCCTCTCTATGATGCTCACATAATTGTCTGGTGACAGCTGCTCTGTCAAGCTTGACCATATAAACCTTTCCGCATCATGCCATACAAGACCTATTGGCTTCTCCAATGTTTTTTAAACAAAGCACCTTACACTGGTCATTAATATAGGCATGCATGGCTAATGAGTTTCATTTTTAAAGGATCTGACTATAGGTAGGTAGGGTGGCCACCATCATCTCTAATTGTCCCATAGTCTTCCAAAGAAATCTCTTTCTAGTAAAACGTGGGATAACATCTGTAGCTCCAATCACCACTCCGCTTGTCGCTACACATCATGCTACTAAACACCCTTGCAAAGCAACCTATCAAGTAATGTCTTTATTTTATTTTATGATGGTTTCACAGTACCCATATTATAATCATACATTTACCAATATGAAAAGTAGAATACTGTTGGTATTAAGTGGGATGGGCTCTAATCTTCTAACAGTGCCCTGCGGTCTGGTACCACATTGCTTCATTGGACAACCTGATGATTACACTGTGTATAGTGTGAAGCCTTAGGAAAGCCCCAGATTTGCCAGCATAGGGGTAAAAACATGTCCGATGGCATGTTAATGTTATTCAAATATGGCTTCTTATAATCTGCACAAATCAGAATATTGATTACTGAATAATCAACTAATACATCACTCGTTACTCATTTATGGAGCACTTTATTTGAAAAACATTAAACAACATAAGTTGATTGGATGTTTTGACTAAACATTGTTCAAATTTCAGACACTAACTAAAAAGTATGGGCACTATGGGTCCCTAATTTTTATTGTGACCCTATTTAAAGTGTATACTATATCCTGTACAGATGGAGTTGCAACCTAAAGATCATACCAAATCAGTAAGTAATCTGAAAGCTACAGGGTAAGATAAAATTGTAACATTTAGTAATAATGAATGGCAGACACCGAGATGAAGGGGCAAACCAAGGTTTATTACGATTGTCAGCGTAGGTATGAAACGACCCCAGCCACAGCAGGTGACAGCTAAACTCTGCCTCTGCGGCGCTCGCCTTGGAACCCTGGTCGCGGTGACATTCTAAGTGATGTCACCGCGAGCAGTTCCATTACATGCTGAGCTGCCGAGGAGGTGGGGGTGGAAACGGGTGGGAGATACCACACATCCCCCTTCCCTACTGAATTAGACATCAGAAATGGAACATTATAAAACAGGTGTACAACGGAAAGTTACATCATCACATATTGCTCTAAATGTCTGGGCGGTCTGGTCACTCTCCGGCTTATCCTACCACCCAGGTGTGGGACCGCCCCCTGTTCCCTGGGAGGGGAACCCATACTCTTCTCGAAATTGCTTTCACGCCCTCCTTCCCCACAGGAATCCTGCCCTGGTGGGTGATACCTCACAACTCTTCCCAGGTTTCAGATCTTTCCTTCCTGGGTCTTTACGGCATTCCCAAACAATTTAGTATTCTTAGTGGGCCTACTGTATTCAGACCAACTTGCCCTGCCAGTGGGTGTCCTGATCTTAATATCCGACTTTGAACCCTGCCTCTTGTGTAGAGTGGAGTCTGTCAAACCTTTCTTTCCTCTCAACCACTGCTTCCCTCTGTCTCTCTAGTCCCTTCGCTTCTTTGGAGTTGTCCGACCATCCCTTGTTCCACCCCATCCAGCCTGGCGATAGTTTAGTGTTGGGTATTCTTGCTCGGAGCAACTCAAAAGGGGTGACGCCTGTTGTTTGGTGGGGGTAAACCTGTATGCTTCTACCCGTCTCCATACTTCTTCCTTCCAGTTCATGCCGCTGGTTTTGGCCAACTGAATGCTCCCTTTGAGAGTCTTATTGAAGCGCTCGACCATGCCATTGGTCTCAGGGTGGTACAAAGCACAACGTTTGTGTGTGATCCCCCTCTCCTCAAGGAAATCTTCCATCTCTTTTGAACACAGTTGCACTCCATTGTCCGTGAGTAGACTTCTAGGTAGACCCTCTCTACTGAATAACTCTCAAAGGAACTCCATGACGGTCTTCGTTGTGATTTCGCTTACAAACTTCACTTCCGGCCATCTGGAGTACAGATCCATGAGCACCAGAATGTACGGCAAGCGCACTTCTCCCGTCAGCGGGCCCACGATGTTCAATGCCAACTCTTCCCAAGGTCCTGATGGGGGTGGCCTACACACCATTGGAGGTGTGAGTTGTTTCAGTACTTTGTCGCTGATGCTGCACGGGATGCAGTCTCTTACTTTTCTTTCAATGGCGAGGTCCATGCGCGGCCACCAGTAGTCTTCTCTCAATCTTTGTTTGGTCTTGGTGATGCCTAGGTGGCCATCATGAGCCATATCCACCAGATTTTCCCTCACAGCCGCGGGAGGTACCAAACTCGTCCCCCTGAACAGACATTCGTCGACCACAGACAGCTCATCTTTGACAATCCAGAATGGCCGTAGAGCGTCGTCCCACTTATCTTCAGGTTTCCATCTGCTTTTCACTCTTTTGCACACCACATCCAAAACCTCGTCTGACTTTAGAGCTTCTTTCCCTGTTTCTTCTCCTATGGCTCTCTGTACTATTGCACACACATTTTCCTCTTGGTAGTCTTCAAATTCCTCTTCCACTTTTCCCTTCGATTCATTCCCATCATTTTCCCTCACCAGTCATGACAAGCAGTCTGCTGCAAGATTTTGTGTTCCAGGGACATATTCGACACAGAATGTGTATTCTTGGAGACTTACAACCCAGCGTCTAATCCTGCTAGATTGCATCCAAGCCCTTCTTGCCGAAAACTTCCACTAATGGCTTGTTGTCCGTTCGAAGAGTGAACTTTGTGCCCCATAGGAAGTCTCTGAATTTGCCCAATGCCAAGAACACCGCCAAGGCCTCTTTTTCAATCACAGAGTAATTGCTCTCTGACTTCTGTAGAGATCTTGATGCGAAAGCTATCGTTTCTTCTCCGTCTGTTCCTACTTGGGTGAGGACCGCCCCTAACCCCTTGGTACTTGCGTCGGTGGTGACTACTGTCACACGATTAGGTATGAAAGATTTCAGGCTGGGTGCTTCTGCGAGTGCATTCTTCACGTCTTCAAACTCACTTTGGCACTTGTCACACCATTCGAACACTGTGTTTTTTTTTAGTAGCTGTCGTATTGTAAATGTCCTTCCTGCAAAGTTCCGTATGAATTTGCTGTCACATGAAGGACTTGATTTCGTCCTTGCTCTTCGGGGGCACCAAGTTCGTAATGGTGTTCTGGAGCTCAGCTTTCGGACAGATCCCCTCTGCTGTTACCTTGTGTCCCAAAAAATTTAGTTCTTTGCAGCCAAACACACACTTTTCTCTTCTCACAGTTAATCCTTGCGACCTAAACCTGGTCAGCACTTGTCTCAACCTCTTGTCGTGTTCCTCATGGTCTTTAGGGAATACTATCACATCATCCTGGTAGCATAGGACGCCAGGGATCTCTCTCAAGATGTTCCCCATGAGTCTCTGGAACACGGCTGCCGCCGATACCAAGCCGAAAGGCATCCTCCTGAACCTGAATGCGCTCATGGGCGTGACAAACACTGTGAGTTTTTGCGACTCATCGTGAAGCTTGATCTGAAAATAAGCAGAGGTAAGGTCAAGTGTGGAGAATACCCTTGCGCCATCTAGCATGCTCATCATCTGGGTAATGTTAGGCAGTGGAAACCGGTCGACCACAACCTCCTTGTTCAAAGCTCTAAGGTCAATGCACAACCGGACCGACCCATCTTTTTTCTGGGCTGCTACAATAGGTGCAAGCCACTCTGTCGCTTCCACCGGTTCAATGACTCCTGCTTTGCACAGTTTCTCCAATTCGGCCTTCACCGCTTCTTGGATGGCAATGGGTAGTTTCCTTACCTTGGCTACCACAGGCTTTGCATTTTCCTTCAGTTTGATCTTGTGGCAGTAATTCTTCAAACATCCAAGTTCTTCACTGAATACTTCTTTGAACTCTGTCACCAAATCTTCCTTTGGCTCTTGCACTTCTTGTATTAAGATTTGGGGATTGCTATTTGGATTGAGATAGACCCCAACTCCTTCTGTGCTTGCCAGCCCAGGATGTTGTCGCCTACTGTAGATACATAGACCTTGGACACTGTTGTCCTGTCCCTGTATTCAACTGTGTCCCAGAAGGAACCCTTCATAGAGATGGGGCGACCAGCATACCCCCCAGGCCTTGCATCCCTCCTTCTCAAACTGATTCTCCCCTTAGACACCCGTGAAAATTCCTTTGCACTGATGATTGTTATTCTTGAACAGGAATCAAACAATGCCTCTACTTCCGTACCCTTTACTTTTATGGTGTCTTTTGGGCTGCAGACCTGACCTTCACCTACTTGCACGACTATATCGTCACATACTGTGTCTTTGGAGCTGCAGATCTGACCTTCACCTACTTGCACAACTATTTCGTCACATACTGCGTATGTCCTGTCCTTACTCTGTTTGCTAAATCCCTGTCCACTCCTGCAGTATTGCCTGAAATGACCTTTCTTGCCGCACTTGTTACATGTGAATTTGAGGGCAGGGCACTCCTTGTCGTTGGCCATGTGCCCCTGTTTTCCGCATCTATAACAGGTACCCTTGAATGACCATCCCATTTTACTCTCTTTCTGCTCTTTACCTACTATTTTCTGACCTTTGACCACAGACACAGCCTCACATTCAGTCAAAACTTCGCTTACTTTGGGTTTCTCTTCGTTTTTTTTCTCACCACTGTCCTGTTTGATTTCACTGATGCACTGCAGCATGTGTTCTACCTGTTTAGCAACTATTAAGACTTCCCTCAGTGGTGGGTCATCTTTCAACCATAGCTCCTCACGTACGCGCTCCGCCCTACACGCTAACACAAACTGGTCCCTGATCCTCTCTTCATTAGCGCCTCCAAACTTACATGTTGCCACAAGTTTTCGTAGATCAGACACAAAATCTTCTACAGACTCCCCTTCCTTCTGTACCCTTTTTCCAAAATGGTACCTCTCCATTATTGTGCTAGTCTTGGGAAGGTAGTGCAAATCTAATTTTTTAAGACTGATTTCTACCTCATTCAGGCCTCTCACTTCCTGTGCCCCCAATTCTGGTAGATGATCCAACACCTCTTCCCCCTCCGCCCCTAGGTAATATGCTAATATGGCTACTTTTCTTTCTAACCCTAGATTTGGGGCACACACCGTTGCGTAGTTCAAAAACACTTTCTTCCACTTTTTCCACTGTATAGTAGGCTCCCCTGGGCTAGTCAGAAAGAATGGTGGTGGTGTCACACTTTGCATAATGATGTTATTACTAGGGGCCTACTCTTAATAAGTGGTACGTGTTTTCCTTGGGATACAAACAGGGTTATGAGTGGGGGCCAGGTTACAGTTCCAAAGTGGGAAGTTCAACTTATGGTGAGATGTTCGGAGCAGTTCTTCCCTTTCTGAAAAAATCCGACCAATTTCACATAAGCTGGGGTAGGTGCAATTAACTTTAAAACCACTAGGTGGTGATGTTGCTCTAAAGTCAGCTCCCCATAAGGTGAGATGTTCTTGCTGGTTGTACTGGTGTATTCATTTTTTAAAGAACACCTCACAGTCTCTCTCTCCCTGACAACGCGACTTCCTCCCCTTTCAAAATGTCAGTTGTGGTTTTCCTTAAAAGTCTCTTCCAGCATCGATATGCTTTGCAACCAAATTCACGAAAGAAACAAAAAGGGGTTTGTGGAAAGGATCAGCTTTGCCCACTCGACACGGAGAAGGTGAGGTTACTCCGCAGATGCGCTGGGTTATTTTTTCCACACAATACTGCCCTTTATTCTCTCTCACTAAGGAAATCTTTCGGGAATGCAGTCATATAGCGCCGCTCCCACGCCGTTCACCTCCTAAATCACTTCGCTTCATGACCCCGACAGAGTTCAACAAGAGTCTGTCGTCCATCACCGAGATGCGTGCCGGCTTGTCTTTTTCACATTCACACCGCTAAGGCTCGCGCTGTGACTCACCGTTGATTTTCTTCACTCACAGAGGCCCACAATAGCTCAACGATGAACCGCTAACTTCGCTTGCCGCTCTCCTTCATTTACACCGCCAACCTTCCACGACTTGGGCCGCTCTTCACGGCTGTTTTTCAAAGGTGACAGCTGGTTCCTTTATTCTTCACAGCCTGGTGCGGCACTAATACGCTTCTGTCTTATCACCTAGATGGGATCGTAAAACTTTCTTCTTCAATACATCTGTTTTTCTTCGCTGTGTACACGATCCGCTCTCCTATACTTCACGGCAATCTTCATTTATTTCTATTCTTTGCGTGTTGAGGCCGCTCACCCTGAAGACCCTCGTCGCCAGTGTAACATTTAGTAATAATGAATGGCAGACACCGAGATGAAGGGGCAAACCAAGGTTTATTACGATTGTCAGCATAGGTATGAAATGACCCCAGCCACAGCAGGTGACAGCTAAACTCTGCCTCCGCGGCGCTTGCCTTGGAACCCTGGTCGCGGTGACATTCTAAGTGATGTCACCGCGAGCAGTTCCATTACATTTTTTTTTTTTTAAACAAATTTTTATTGAGTTTTGGTCAAACATCTTACAACCCTGCATCATAAACGGGCCTTCATCACCATATGCTTTATCAGGATAAAAGCAACAGTAGTCCGCACCGTCTTTGCCTTAACAATTCACCCACCCCCCTCCCCCTCTACCCCCACCCCCCCTTGTCAGTGTGCTCCCTACCGCTTTCCCCATAAAGTGGCATAAACCTTTGTGCAAGAGTGCCCAACTCCTTTCAAGACATTTACAGTCGCAGCCGTCATCCAGTCGGTAATCCAGAAAAAGTGCAAAATATGACATGGCACCTCAGCAGGCATTCGCTCCCTGTCAGCAAGAGTACGTAATCCCTCCCATGCACCAGGGTGCGTGGACCTAGCTGTCCTCATCCCCCGTGTGTACCCCCGCAGTCCCCGCCCCAGTCTCCAATACCTGACTCGCCCGCGCATCCATCCCATCACCCCCACCAGCTTCCACCAGTGACTGAAGGTCCGCCACCAGCGCGCCCTACGCCCTGGCCGCATCTAGCGCTTTGTCATTAGCAGTGCATCTGGCTAGTTGTAATCTAAGAGTCCCTTCACTATTCGCCCATTGTTGGAAACTCCCCTGCCACCTCATGAAGCTGGGGCCCCCCTTGGACTTCCAGTGCATTGTGAGCTCTCTCTTGGCCATAATCAACCCCAAATCCAAGAATTTACTCGTAATTTTTGTGGCTGGCGTGTGCGGGAACCAGAGTAAAAGGCAAGCCCCCATGTTCATGTCACCTTGACGCCCCGTGATCTCATTCAAGCAGGCCATGACATCAGTCCAATATGTACAGAGCCCTCCGCAGGACCAAAACATATGGCCAAAGTCAGCTCCCTCCGCGTTACAACGAGGGTACACTGAGTGTGCTCCCCCGAAGATCCGTTGAATTTTAACCGGCGTCAAATAAGCCCTGTGTAGCGTGAAATACTGGACCAGCTGAAACCGAACATTGCGCGTGCCTTTCCAGGCCCGGCGCACAAGCTGAGACCAGGTTGCCTCCGGAATCTGCCGGCCGAGGTCTCCCTCCCAGCGCTCCCGCAACCTATCTAGAGGCGGCAGTCCATCCAATGCCATTCTCCTGTACAGGCAGGTGATAGCCTTGAAAGTGCCAGCGGCCATCGTAATGTATTGGCAGCCCAATGACGTGGGGGGTTCCACCATGCCCAGCTTTCAATGCTTCTGGATTCCGGACACCAAAGCCGCATGCAGTAAAAAGTCACCCCTCGGCAAATCAAAGGAGTCCTGTAATTCGTGGAACGGCAACAGAGTACCATCCCTATACAAGTCCCCTATCATGTGGACCCCAAGTTCCTCCCAAGTGGCCAGCGCTGACCAATCTCCGCCATGAGGGAGGGCAGTGCACATGCCCAAAGGGATCTCCGGGGCATACGGTGTGGGAAATCCCGCCCGTTTCTGGCTACGCAGCCAGCATTGGCGAAGGGTACGCTCCTCAAGAGTGAGCTGGTCCAGCTGAAGCCTCTGCTGGAGCACTATGAAGGACAAAACATGGCGCTGTATAACTCTGCCTTGTGGGCCATCCGGGCCCCTAAACTCCCGCGCCACCGCTTGCGTGAGCCATTGCAGCTGTGCCGCCAGATAGTACCACTCAAAATCCGGTACTGCCAAACCTCCTTCCTCCAGCGATCTGAGTAGGGTGTTCAAAGCCACACGCCTCCTACCAGAGCCCCAGATGAACCCTATCACCATCGATCGCAGCGTCCTGAAGAAGTAAGTCGGAATCCACACCGGTAGTGTGCGAAAGAAATATACAAGTCGTGGGAGGGCCACCATCTTCAACAGCGCTATGCGTCCAGCCACTGACAGGGGAAGGGTACGCCAAAACCCTATACTGCCTCTAATTCCCCTCAGCGCTCTGCCCACTTTACCCTCGTACAGGAGTGAGTGGGTGTGATAAATATAGACACCAAGGTACGGTAGGCACTCCAGTTCCCAGCGCAGTCCCTCCAGCTCCGCGGGCTGGGCGCTACGCGGTGTCAATGGGAATAAACAGGTCTTGGACCAGTTAACACGCAGCCCTGACAATTCACCAAACTCCCGAAGGAGAGCCCGTGCACCTCGCACCGAAGTCTCCGTGTCGGCCAAGTATAGTAGAAGGTCGTCGGCATACAGGGAGATATAATGCTGGACGCCGCGCAGCAGCACCCCCTCAAAATATTGCCCCTGCAGGGCTCGTGCTGCCAAAGGCTCGATCGCCAGCGCGAAGAGAAGCGGAGACAGGGAGCAACCCTGTCGGGTGCCCCTTTCCACCGAGCACGCCGCAGATATTGAACGGCCCGTGCGGACCCTGGCAGTAGCAGAGTCATACAGCAGCTGCGTCCAGCGGATGAAATCGTCCCCCAACCCGAACCGACGGAGCACGCAAAACAGATACAACCACTCCACGCTATCGAATGCTTTTTCGATATCCACCGACAGCACGGCCGCGCCCGTGGGACCCTCCCCCTCAACGTCCATGACCCGTATCAGTCGCCTTATGCACGTCGAGGTGTTCCGCATGGGAATGAATCCCGACTGGTCCGGGTGCACCAGAGTACACATATACACGGATAGCTGCGCGGCCAAGATCCTACTCAGCACCTTATAGTCCACAGTGAGCATCGAGAGCGGACGGTAAGCCGTTCTTGCGGTAGGCAGTCCGCCCTTCTTCAGTAACGGCACTATGATCCCCTCTCTAGCCGACGGCGGCAGCCTGCCCAGTTCCCAAGCCTCGCCGTACACCTGATGTAATTGAGGTGCTAGGAGGTCAATGTATGAGGCATAGAACTCCACCGGCAGACCGTCGCCCCCCGGTGTCTTCTTCCTGGCCATGTGCTGAACCGCTGCTCTAATGTCCCCCAAGGATATAGCAGCGCCCAATGCGTCCCCCTGTTCGGAGTTTAGTTGCGGTAACTGCGCCTCATCCAAGAAAGCATCCAGCCCAGCCGGAGGTACTGCCAGCCTGCTCCGGTAGAGCTCCGCGTAATAAGCCAGAAATTGACCGTTAATTTCTTTCTGCGAGTGAACCAGGTCCCCTGTGGGTGTAGCCAGTGATAATATTGGCGTACCCCTGGTTTGTGGGTTTGCCAGCCATGCTAACAACGTACCCACCCGATCTCTCTCAGCGTGTGCCCGGACCATGTACTCTCTATAATCAAGGCAGCGAAGCCTCTCAACTTGAGTGGCTACCCGCTCCTGGGCCGCTATCACTTCCTCCCTACTGCCCCCCTCGATATGACTAGCCTTCTCCCCCTGCCGTAGTGAGGCCTCCTCCCGCTCTATATCACCTAACAATGTCCGACGCGCCCCCGCCGTGGTCGAGAGGCACACACCACGTAACACCACTTTGAAGGCGTCCCACTCATGCGCCCTAGTGGTCGCGGACCCCGCATTCTCCCGAAAGTAGCTCTCTATACCCTCCCGCACCTCCGCGTTAAACACCGGGTCCTCCAGCGCCAGCGGGTTCAGTCTCCATGTGGGAACCAACCGCCGCTGTCGCAACCAGAGGACCGTGAGCAAGCAAGGGTTATGATCCGAGATAGTCCTCGCAAGGTATTCGCTGTTACGTGCGAGTTCCTGGGCCCCAGGCGTACAAAGCACCGTGTCAAGGCGCACATGGAGGTCATGGGGCGCAGAGTAAAACGAATAATCCCTGTCAGCGGGGTGATGAGTCCGCCAGGCATCTAAGAGGTCCCATTTTTCCTGCCAATTCTTCCGGGCCCTGGCTGTTCTGCGCACCATCGATTGCGCCAGTGGGGGATGGGAACGATCCAACTCTACGTCTAGCACTGAATTAAAGTCCCCCCCATAAACACTGTGCCCACCAACAGTGACGCCAGCGTCCCCGACAACGCCGAGAAGAACGCAGCCTGATCAGAGTTTGGGACATAAACACTGCAAAGCGTAACATCCCGGCCATCGAGACGCCCCAGCACAGCCACAAACCTTCCGTCTGAGTCCACCATCGTTGTCATGGGTTGAAAGGGGATACCTGCGCGCACCCAGATCTGCGCCACCCTAGCATAAGCGGAGTAGGTGGTGTAGAAGAGTTGCCCCCTCCATCGCCGCTGCAGTGCCTGCCCTTCCGCCTGAGTTAAATGCGCTTCCTGTAAAAAGGCCACCTGGACCCCCCTGCGGACCAAATATGCATGCACCTTATATCGCTTCCTCATGGAGTTGAGCCCCCGCACATTCCAGGTAATACATTTCAATTCGAGTCTAGCCGCCATCAGCAGGCCTATATCGAAGTCCAATCCCACACAATCCTAGCGGCACACTGACAACCCCTTTTAACGTGTAACAGCCCCAACCAACTCCCAACCCGTCCTCCCCCAGAACAGGCTCCAAACAGTTGTTACCCATCCAAACTCAGCCCCCGTAAACGAGGGAAACTCTGGCAACTACCAGAGACTCACAAGCTATGTGAGGTAAAGGGGGTGACCCCACACCAGCCCGGCCGGACAACAAGAGACCCATCACTCTGTGATGGGCCGATCCCACCCATGACAGCCTCCCTCCCCTAGCAGCGCCTCAACACATTTGAGTCCTCAATCCGCCAGGGCCCACACACTCCTCAGCAATACCGCTACAATACAGTGGAAAGCATTCCTCCCAGCGACCCAAGAGGCAGCCCCCCAGTATCCCCCCCAGTGTCAACACCACAGGTCGAGCATGCCCCCTTACTGTACTTCGCCCGGAAACCTGGGTATCATTCGTCCATCAGTCCATCGGCCGTCTGGGGGGTAACCCGAGGCAGCTCCCCAGGATCCTTCTCGGAACCCCCATCAGATCCTCCAAGGTCCGCCTCATCTGAGCCCAGCCGGGAGCCCGAATCCACCAACGGAGCCTCCGTCGCCACTCCAGAGATAACCGACACCGCCTGCAGGGCAGCCTGCCTCTCCAGCTCCGCCTGCGATGCCGATGGGGACCTCCTGTTCTGCACACGTTTCCGGTGGCGCCTACTCCTGCGCGGCTTCGATCGCTCCTCCGTCGCCTCTGCCCAATTGCCAGCACCGTCTTTGCCCGCTCGGTACCGTTCCAGCCATTGCCAAGCGTCATCCGGTGTGTCACAAAACGTCGCCATTCCATCCACCAGCACTTTCAGGCGCGCCGGAAACAGTAAGGAGTACTGTATTCCTTCATCGCGAAGGGCCCTCTTGACTGCCAGAAAGGAGAAGCGGCTACGTTGAACCTCCTGGGAGTAATCAGGGAAGAGAGACACCGATGCGTTGTCCACCCTATACGGGCCAGCCGACCTGGCTTGTCGCAGGATGATGTCCCGGTCCCTAAAATGTAGCAGCCGCGCAACCGCCGGCCGAGGGGGGCGGCCCGAGCTGGAGGCCTTGCCGGGACTCTGTGAGCCCTCTCCAGCGTGTAGAAGTGCGTCAGGCACTCAGGAGCCACCACATCCCGCAGCCATTGTTCCAGATAGGAGACCATGTCGCTCCCCTCAATATTTTCCGGCAAACCCACCACTCGAATGTTATTGCGCCTATTGCGCCCTTCCGCATCTTCCGCTCTCCTTTCCAGGTGGTGCACTCTGCGCAGTAAGTCCTCCATCGTGGCATCCGCTGCTTTCCGGCCCGGCTCTGGCGTCTCCAGCACCAGTTCTGCAGACTTAACCCGATCAGCGAGCTTGTCGTGGTCCGCCTTCAGGAGGCCAAGGCCGGTTGATACCTGCGCAATGTCCTGCCGCAGCGCTTCTCTAGTGTCCCCTATGGCCTTAAGGATCTGGTCCATTTGCTGCTGTTGGAGCCCCGCATTCTGGCCTTCCGTCGAGCTCTGTCCCTGCGCCTCCGGCAAGTCCTCCGTCTGGTCAGCCTGCGCCGCTCCTGCTCCCTTTCGCGGTTTCCCCATGGCAGAGCCCCGGGTCTCGCGGTCGTGCCGTGCGCCAGAAGCCAACCACGCGGCGCGTTCCGGACTGCAGTGGGGACTGTGCTCTCCGTAATCCCGTCCAGTCAGTTCACCAGGACCTTGGCCTGGGGGGCCGCCCGTGGAAGAGGATCTGGGCACCAGCCCACGTTCAAAGTGATGTTGCAGCTTATTGGCACCCGCCGCTCCCAGCAAGGGCACCACTCGCCAGCCCCAGCGCCCTCCAATGAGGGGTGCGCAGCAGCCCTAGTTCCACGCCGAGTACGGGGAAATCCGGATCTGGTGGGGCGCAGTGTGATCCCAAGCCACTTACCCCAGGGTGCAGCCAACCATGGGAGCAACTCCGTGCCTGCGGGCCAGCCCCGCTATCATGGGATATCCCGATCCTGTCCAAAGTCCAGAACCTCGCGGTGCAGGAACCAAGGCACCACCGCCCACATCAGCACCGGGCAAGGAATGGTGCACCCTGTTCAAGACCCGCTCAGCGCTCTGGCATACCAGCCGCCAGTCCTGCGGCTCTCCGGCGGTGACCCCGGCAGGTCAATCACCACACACCGCACCTGGCTCCTTTGCGGCCTCCCCCGAGCCGGGGTCTTTGTCACAGCACCGGGCCGCACCGCGCCTCCAGCAGCACAGCCAGCCGATCGTCCGGCCGCGCCACTCCCCGGTGTCAGCAGCGCCTACCGGATCTACTCCAGGCGTTGTTCCCCTCCGGCAACCGTGCCGCGCCGCTGCCCAGGAGCGATGGTGACGCAGCACAGCTCACCGGGCCCCTCCGCACACGACCATCGGCCACCACCTAGCAGCCACAGTGTTTCGCGGGCATCGGTGCAGGGCGCCCGCGTCCACATCCGCCAGGGGGCCGTTAGCGGGTCGGCACCAGCTTCCGTCTGTCCGCGGTGGGTCGGGTCTCTAGGCGGTTCTTCACAAATCGAGGCCGGGGATCCGGCAGCTGCCGCAGGCCGCCGGCAAGATGGCCGCTCGCTGCAGGCGGGGCCTCACTCTAGCCTCCGGGTTCTGTATTCCCAAGGCGCTATCCCCGCACACAACAGCCGCCGAAGTGCTCCACAGACTCCAAGCACCACGCAGGGTCGTCGGCGCCGCCGGGAGAGGCTTTGGACAGGATAAACGCCGGGACCGGCCCGGAGCTCAGGGCTCAGGCGTCCATGCTCGGCGGAGTTCAAGCCACGCCCCGCAGGTCCATTACATGCTGAGCTGCCGAGGAGGGGGGGGGGGAACGGGTGGGAGATACCACAAAAATGTCTTGAAAAATCCATGCTCTTTTGAGACGTACTTACTAGTGGTTCTGCTGCTATCACTGATGGACAAGCTGAGGAATTTAAATGTCTACCTCAGGAGGAAAAGTCTCAAGTTTATCATTCTCACTGTTCTGGTGGTTTCTGGTTCTCAGTCCCTTACAAGTCGTATAACAAAACAGAATAGCATTTCAGGAAGAAATATCCTTAATCAACACAACAAATCAATTACGGGACTCCCAGAGCAGAGCAAATCTCCCTTATTCGTCCACTTAGTGGTTCAGATATTTTCTGTATTCTTTTTATCCCTCATTTTAAATGGCAATTTACCCTTTCTCTCCACGCTTTACTTTTAAGTATGGATTTAGTTTTTACTTGTATGCATTTTTGTTTATATACTAGATTAAAATGCCTACTCTTCAGTTACAGGTGTTCGTGAAACATGTGCTAAATGCAGATGGCTATTTAAAAAAATAATTAAAAAAGGACATTCATTTGCATGTTCTGATTTTAGTTGAAGTGGAAAACGGGATTTTATATAGCCTCCCGGCCGTGCTGTGTTTGACAGGTTCTGTGTTTCAAAAACTGGCTGAGTGCGACAATGGATCTGTGTTTAGGGAGCCTGGGGTGACTGTATTTTGGAAACAGTTTCCTTAAGACATGAGCGCAGCCAGAATAAAACATTTATTACTGCCTATTATCATATTGTCTGTGCATTAAAGTAGAACACTAAGTTTCCACTCACTTTTAGTGGTTTCCGAGCCCGACTGGCTCCCTGAGGCCTGCAGCAGTGCAGCTTCGGTTGGGTGGCTGGCAGGGGTGGGCTGCAGAAGACCATTGGCAACAATTAGTTAATTACGGCCTACGTCTCACTGCCAGGGACCCACCGGCCGCCTCAGGTGCAGGGTGCGCTGCACGTGACAATCCTTGCCCAGCCTTGCCCCATCCTAGGCCTCACTCTGAGGCTGAAAAACACGCAGCTGCGTGCCATGAAACTTTCATCATGTACGTACGTGATGAAATAAGGCTCGGCGGCAGGAGTTACTTTTAAAAGTACCCTGCTCTCGGCAAATGTACAGTGTGCCGAAGGGGCCCCTGGAGCTCGGGGCCCCCCGTAATGCATGGGCTGCGGGGCCTGTGTTACGCCCCTGGCAACATGCGCTTAGTGATGTTATAAATAAGGGCTTTGAAGAAGGAGTACTATACCCATCCCTCGAAGATGTGTTGCCCTGAAATGGGTTAATCTTGTTCCAGGGAATTTTCAGGACGATCTGGGCAGCATTTTATTACTCTTTTCTTTTTTTCTTTTTTTCTTCAAAAGATCATAAACAGGTACATCAGTGAGTCTACAGATACATAGGTATATTCACGGAACAGTGAGAACCAGTTGAGAAGGCTATATAAGACACTTTTGTATACTAAATTCTATAATCTCTATATATAAAAATAGCACAGTAGGTTCAACATTCAGTGTCTGCACCAGTAATTATCAGCCCCCCTGAAGATAACACAGTCATGAGCCCACCCACCACATCACATACATCAGTAGAAAGAATGTGTGTGACACTACCCTGGTCGTACATGGACAGCCTGTTAATTAATGTATTCCTGCCAGCCATCCCAGCCCCTGAAAACCCCACTAATGCACATTGATACACATATAGACACATGGGGATGCTCTTGCCTTTCCACCAGTGCACTGGCATACGAGGAGATATACCTCCACCGCTCCAACTTCCTAAGGTCCCTGAAGACTTATAAAGGGGCCCCAGACATTATCAAACAAGTGCATTTGACCATGGAGCTTGTAAATATGATGGTTATTAAAGGCTAAGTAGTAGTAGAGTTCAGTAAGAGAGGGGCTATGGAGAGGTAAGGGGCCCTTTTGCCGGGTTGGGTGACCAACCGTCCGTAAATATCACGGACAGTCCGTAATTTCGGCCGTCTGTCCGTTGTCCATGAAGGATTCTTTAACGGACGCCATTTGTCCGTAATTTTAACCGGTCGCACTACCCTACAGTCGGCACAGCTTCCACCCACCTCCCTTCTTGACTCCGTGCTGTTGAGGTCGGGTGTAACAGACTCTGATACAGTACCAAAGCTCAGATACCCAGCAGCATTGGAGAGGCACAGCGGATGGCAACCCTCACAACTCCACCCCTTGATGAGCTGTTAAGAGGTGCTTGAAGGTGACTGAGAGGGAGGGGCCGGGTGGTAGTGAAGGAATTTGAGGCGGAGGTCATGGGGGGGGCGCACCGGGCGCCACCAGTGGTAAAGCCGGCCCTGATTACGAACTTGCCAAAGGATGTTCGAGAGGCGGCACATTTTGTTTTGGTAGAACCGACTCAACACAAACCCCACTAGCGACATAAAGCTCGGAATTGCCCTTTTCAATCGTGTCACAAGGGCTTTTGTAAGCACTTTCCTGTCTGTGTTGATACAAGAAATCGGACAGTAGCCAGCGCATCAGGTGGGGCCTTTGTCTGGCTTCAATATGAGGCTAATAAGCGTTTTGTTGACTTCCAGGTGCAGGGAGCCAGACTCTTAAGCCTCCTTGAAATCTTTGTAGAGGAGAAGTACCATTAGGTGCTTATTGATTTTATAAAATTCAGCAGAGAAACTGCAATCTCCTATTGCTTTAGGCAACTGAAAGGCTACACAAAAGGGTTGCTCACAGAATAAATCGGCTGGTTCCTCAGAGCTGTAGAGGGAGCCAAGGAAGTGAGTAAATCCATCCACTATCTACACCGGGTGCATCACAGCCTCCCATCTTCATTCTGTATCACAGGGATTGTCTGACGTGCCAACTCCTGCCTTAGGTCAGCCACCAGAAGCCTGCCCGCCTTTTCTCCCCGGTCGTAGTGTCACTACTTAGGGTGTAACAGATCAAATTCTGCTTATGTCATGAATAAGTGTTCAAATCATATTTTGTAGATTCAAGTTGGTGAGCAAGTTGGGGTGTGGGGTGATGTGTATTTCCTGGTAAGGATGTGCACCTCACCCAGTAGCTGCACTAGTTTCCACTGTGCCTCTTGCTTGTGTAGCTGGTAGTCCCTCATAAGGTTTCCTCTCAAAGTGGCCTTACTGGCAGCCCAGAGAATTTGGGCGTGGTAATAGTGAGTTCAATGTCTGCCAAATACTTGCAGAGGGGGCTGTATGTGTTTGTTTCTCTTCATGCATTCTATAATGGAACAGATTCAACCTCTAGCATTTAGCGGTATTGGAGATATGTCCTAGCAGGGGCGGCCTTAGGCATGTGCAAGCTGTGCACCTGCACAGGGCCGCCAAACCCCAAGGTCCACCATGCCAATATATATCCTTAATATAATAATCCTCTGAGGATGGATACATATTTGCGTGGCAGCCCCTGGCAGGAATTTGGCGGCCTTTGGCTCTGTAACAAGTTCGTGAGCTCCGGGAGAATCTGCCCCGCCCAGACCCCCTCTTCCGGGGCCCTAACCTACGCTCCCTGACCAGGGCCGCCATGAGCCAAGAGCCACCCGTGGTCCTAGATCCAGTTCCAGCAACACAGGGCATGATCCAAGATCTTCTATATTGCAGCCACGAAGAGAGGGGTAGAGAGGCATACTTCAGGAGAAAATAACCTGTCCTTGAGCAAGTCCCATGGGCATAGAAGGGACAGTATACTCTCAATCCCACAGATGTGCCAGGCTCCAAGGGTCAGCCAGCCATGGTCCTGTAGCAGATACCCAACGAAGGGCCAGAGTGAAATGTTGAATCTATCGAGGTGTCCTGATCTGTCTAAGTATCTTTCTAGCGCCAAGTTCCAGTCCCAGCCCATTATCAACTTGGCTGTGCCCAGCTCCAAAAAGACTCTGAAAAGGGCTGAGAGTAAAGAGGATCTAGCCTGATTAGGGCATAGACTGATCTCACCATCAAGGACCTTTCTAGTGTCTTCTGGATGCCATGGGGGAATCATTTGTGTATAAGAATAGCCATCTTGTGCTTCTTCGTAGATGAGGAAGATTCCAAACAGTCGGGGGAAGGCAAGTGTTTCTAAGAAAACAGCTAGTAATGACACTTCATACAATCTGTCCTCAGTTTATCTCATTCCAGGGTTTAGAGATGTGTTACCTGCAATAGTTAAGGGGATGTTAAGGTGATGTCAGGGGATTTTGAGGCGATGTTTGCAAGGGTCTTTTTTCAGTATGATGAAATGAGTGAGGCCATTGACGTGTAGGGGCGAAATGCAAAGGCACTTGGGCCATAGTGTTGAGGACATGACGTGTGGGTAAACTGCCAGAAGACGCTAAGAGCAAGATGACCTTGTAAAAGAGAGTGAGACAGTGAGCAACATGCTCACGGGGCTAGGGCAATGCCTTGAGAGTCCCAAGATTGTACGTGGTTAATGGGTGGGATGACTTGGGTGTGCGACTGTGGAAGAGCTGATCGAAGTTGAGACAATGGTTAAACCAGGGGCAGTAGGGGTAGTCTAAACAAAAAAGAGTACCATACAATAACAGGCTTGGTGCGGAGAAAATATATTCAATGCTTATTCTTTCTATTAATAATATCCGAGAAAAAATTGAATTTAAGAGGGTGAGAATACCTTGCAACCATCTACCTGTTGGCAGTCCAGGCCCATCCTGAGAACATCAGTACCTAAACAGAGTGGTTGGGGCATGTCTGGAAGAGGATGTTCAAAAAGATGACAAGAAACAGCCATGGGGTGCCTTGAAATAGAGTTTTGGAGACCAAATATAAAAATTCCAAGTGGAGCACAAAAATAAGTGGCTGCAATCAAAGACTCACACCAGGTGACTTCAGATGGATCTTACTAGTGTAGGTGAACAGGGATACTCCAGTATCTCCAGCAGGTTTGTCTGAGGGGCACAAGAGTAAGGGCTTGATATGGAAGTGTGATTTATCTTGGCCTCTAGTGGCCCATGCCACTTCATCACAGGGAACTCTGCTCTCCCACCATTTCACAACAGTTTCCAGTTGGTGATGCTCCAATGTAGTGTTCTCAATTGTGGATCCCAGAGCCCGAGGCGGGGAAGGTTCCCACCCCTCGGCATCCCAAGCTTCTTCCTTTGATGCAGAGATATCCATTGCCACTCTATCTTTGGAGGTCAGGAATTATTCCAGGTAATGTAGGTTCTCAAATTCTGATAAGCAGCATGTCGCAGGTTCCAAAAGTCCATTAAGAATGCAAAATTTCTGGATGGCATGTCCAGCAGTAGGAATTTATTTCTGCAATGAAATTGTTTTATTGGACAATATATATGATCCTCACCTCTTTGTAGAGAAATGGTCCATTATGTTGCTTAGCATCCAAGATGAGTGGCCGGGCCTGTTGATGATGGAGGAGGCAGGCTATGATCAGTCTAGGGTGGTTCTGCCAGGTAGCGCCCCTGGGTTGCACTCTCTGGGGCCTCTGGAATTTTAATTGTGGTTAGAAACTGTCTATATCTTTCACACCTGCTCCCTCTGGCACCACTAGGAAGCAAACATTGTTCCTCCAACTGTGATTCTCAAGCTCCACCAGCTTTCTGCTGCAATGCCAAACCTCATTACTCATGTGAGGGCCAGTTTTCAGATTGGTCAGGCGATCCTCCATGGTCTCAGCCTGGTGATATGTAGTGTCTAGCCTTGCACTGAAGGTACCAAGGTCACTCTGCAACGATTTTAACTCTGTAGCTGTGCATTCAGTGTCCTCTCGCATCAAATCTATGGCCTACTTTATCCCGTTAAGGTCCCTCATTAGCATTAGAGTAATGTCAGACATAGTGGGCATTTTTTTTCTCGATTTTCCAGCCACAAAGTTTTTGAAGAGAAGCTGATGTGTTGCTTTTCCCCTTGGAATTCAGACCAGTCGCCAAGAGAGCTTTGTCAGGCTGAGCAGTTGGGGAGCGAAGTACCCACACATTACCAAGCTGCGGAAGTGTCTAAGAAGGAGCAAGTATGGAGTACGTAGACCCTGAAGGATAGGCACCACCACAAGGAATCATAGATTGAATCACATGCAGTTCAAAAGTTCCTCAGGGCAAGAGAAGATCTTTTCCAATGCTTCCGCTGGTCTGCCTCATGCTAGCAGCGCAGTCCATGACATGAAAGGCTTCCTCAGAACAAACTCAATCACCAGGAGGCCAGATTCCAGTATATTTAGGAGTCTTCAAACCCTTCCACACCTCCAGTCCACTTGTTCCTAAGGCCAATAGTTACACATGTTTTCGGGAGGACTCCTGACCTGATGCTCTGTCGTCGGACAGCCAATGCGAGGGAGAAGGGAGAGTGCCAGAACTACCTGTGATGGAGCAAGGTTTCATAAGTACAGAAACTTGCTTGTATTCCATCCTCTCGAAATAACATGTAACAAATTAAGCAACATGTTTTGTGAATACTAAAACTGCACAACACGAATTTTCTAGTATCTAGGGGACGCTTGTCTATGTGCTATTCACTAACAGTAATCCGAGTGTCAAAAAATGGCGTCCGGAAACGCGGGAAACTTACTGCGCATGTGTCTGCCACATCTACGTGGTGTGACGTATCTTTCACTTTGGTGGGAATTTCTTGCAGCTGCGCATTACTGCCAAGATGGCCGCTTCATGCTTTACATACTAATGCACATGCTCTTGCTCAAACTAAAACTTGTGTGTTCTGCTTAACTATTAATGCTATAGTTAAAAAAAATAATTGGGGTTAGAGTAGACATAAGTGGTATACAGTGCATTCATTTATTTTTGTATTCTAATGTGCCTCTCTTTGACTTTGTTATTAGCTCATATTTGGGCCTGAACGGTGTCTGAAAACTCCATCTTTGAATCTGCTGTACATGCGCACTAACACACCATGAACCTTGAAGCCGCTAACATTGACAAGCTGCCAACGCCCTGACTTACTCGCAATATTCGTGGGAACCTGGCAGTATGACCCCAAGGAACCCTTGCCTGGAGGATTGACCGGGAGAACTGCGTGAAAGCTCATTTCGCCTGTTGTGTTTGCCGCCGCTGGATCTGTGGGACAGAGCACTGCACCAACGCCTTGCCAGACCCGCTGCGCGGTTCCCGCTGCGTCCTCTGACTTCGTGGGGCATTTAACGAGGGGAGCTGAACACTGGTGTGTCTCTTCAACCGGCAGGGCTGCGAGCAGCTTAGCAGGGACTCAATTGACCAGGAGTCCCTGCGTGTCACACCTGCGGCCGCTCTCCCTGCCGGTCACGCCCCCTGCTTTGATTAAAGCTGCCTGGTTGCTGTGGTCTGCGGGAACCCTTGCCTGGAGGATTGACCGGGAGAACTGCGTGAAGGCTCATTTCGCCTGTTGTGTTTGCTGCCGCTGGATCTGTGGGACAGAGCACTGCACCAACGCCTTGCCAGACCCGCTGTGCGGGTCCCGCTGCGTCCTCTGACTTCGTGGGGCATTTAACGAGGGGAGCTGAACACTGGTGTGTCTCTTCAACCGGCAGGGCTGCGAGCAGCTTAGCAGGGACTCAATTGACCAGGAGTCCCTGCGTGTCACACCTGCGGCCGCTCTCCCTGCCGGTCACGCCGCCTGCTTTAGCTCTATATCACAGTCTGGAGACACCGCTGCGCGGTAGCGCCCGGGGCGAAGACCGGGCTAAGAGCGGGCCGTTTGAGGCCGTTCGAGGTCTGGGAGGCCTGACCTGGGCCACCCCCCTTGCTTTTTTGTAATTTTTTGTTGCCTTATTGTTTGTCTGTTATTTTGTTCATCCTTCCCAATTATCATGTGCACACGGGGTAGTCGGAGCAAAACTGCAAGGGGGACGAACAAGCCCAGTGGGACTCTTGATGATTTCCTTACCAAGACCAATATGGCCATTGATGAGGAAATCAGCAAAATGCAACATAGAGTGTCCTTGGAACTAGAAGCAGCGCGAAGACTTTCCCAGAACCTAGTATCCTCAAAAAAATCATCCTTAGGGGAAATTGCCTCTGCCCTAACCCCGGAGCACCTGTCTGGCCCTCGATCATTGTTAACACAGGCGGATATTCATTATGTCCCATCTATACCATCAGCTGAGCCCCCTCTTATTCCACCATTGTCACCACCAAAGCCCACTCAAGTGTTGGTGCCTTATGTCCCTGGGTCAGGCATGGCCTTTACCAACAAATTTGAGCAGCCAAAGCAGGCAGCAAGTATAAAACAAAAAGATGCCACATGCAAAAGGAAATGCCTTGCTAGATCAGTCTATGCACGTAAAAAGGCCAAAATTGCAAGGTCGCAATTTTTTAATAATCGTCGACCTCTGGTCTTAAATGGGGTAGGCAAAGAGGTCCCTGAAGTTAATACCTGTTTACTGGGAGAGGAATATGGTTCTGGCTTAACCAGCGCTGTGTTAGACCTAACAACGGGGGATCCCCATGCTAACATCGCTGAGAGGTCTACTGAGGGTAGGTTGAGCAATCCTGGGAAGGATCTGGGGGGTGATGAAGATTTTCTTAAAATTGTCTGGGTTACCTTAAAACAGCTCTTTACTCCATTGGAACTTAGACTTTCTCGTATTGAAAACAGCTTATTAGAAATGGACAAGACTATAGTCACTCTAGCTAGTCTTAGTCTAAAACAAATGGAAGACAAGATTACCAAGGGCGATGATTGCACCCCACAGGCCCCTGTGCTAGAACGCCCGGCCCTGCCCTCCCCGAAACCTAAACCCATACCCAAACCTCGGACAAAAGTTTGTAATCCCATAGCCACCATCCCACGAACTGCAGCCCCATCCGCCCGCCCCCCGCAAGGCATAGTACCATCCAATCAGAGGACTCAAGCTGTTACCCAACAGCCTTATCAGCCAGCGAACACGTGTATACCTCCCCAACAACCTAGCCGCCCGAATTTTTGTGGGGGTTTTATCGATCTACCACCAGAAGCTAGGCCTTATGTCATTGTATTAGCTGGCGTGCCTGCCCCGGATCTACAAACTCAAGAGACTCATTGGTCGCTAAAAAACAAGGTCATTCACTGCCTTAATGCAAATAGACAGCTCCCAAACGATCTAAGAAGCAAGATACTAATGGTACGTAGGGTACCATGGGTAGGTTCCACACGTAATTCTATTGCTGGTGACTGTATAGTAGTCTCCTTTGCGGATCCCCACACAGCCCAACATCTCTGTTCCTGGAATACACAAAGAGACAATTCAACTATTGTTGTCAGACCCCTTATATTTTTTTACCCCCCACGGCAGAATGTGGACATTGAGAGGAACTGGTCAATTGTCCAAAACATCAGACGAAATGGACGAAGGGATGGCTGGCTAGGTCAAAACACCTGGTGGGAAGGGGCTCCTACTTCTAATATGTTTGGTTGTCTGGATGAGGTCGATTGCCTTGGGGGGATTGATGCTTCTGTGCATACCATCGAACCTAATCCCATTCAGGTGACTTCCCCCCCTACCCCCTTAGTAACTTGAGTAGACAGTTTTGCTTTCTCCGACGGCCCAAGCCCAGTCCCTGGTCACGTTATTAGAGCTACTGAGAACAGGGCGGTTGACTTGGGCTTATCGGAGACTATTACAGCTGGTAGTTCAGCAGGAACAATCAGGGTGGCGTCCTGGAATGTTGCAGGGCTAAGGGGTCGCCTGGATAACGATGATTGGGCCGATTTTATCGACATGTATGATATCGTCGTTTTTCAGGAAACCTGGGCAATTGGTCCTCTATTTAGAGTAGGCTACCTAAATTACTATAAGCCCGCTATACAGGGCCCTAAGGGTAGGGCCTCTGGCGGTCTTGTGATGTGGATCAGAAACACCCTGGGACTCCAAGCTGAGGAAATCTTGGTTGAGAATGCTGATCTTCTATGTATCAGCCTGAGAAAGGGTAACAATATGGATATTCTCTTAATTAACATCTACGCCTGAGGCTGTCAGGGTGGTCGTAAGCAACCAGTCCTGAACGATCTAGATAGCCTCTTGAAGAAGTACAGTAGTGACCGTTTTACTCTAGTAGCAGGCGACCTGAATTGTTCTTACGAACCCATCCTTAGTTTGGCCGAAGATGTGGGAATTGATGAAGATACTGCTTGGAATATCCCCCCGTTAACCATAAGCAAGGGTGTTAGGGGAACTGAGGCGGCCCTCCACTGGTTGGGATTTTGTTTGGAGTGGGGGCTTCGGGCAGTGAACGGCCGTACTCTGTCTGATAAGTCCGGAAAACCAACTTTTGATAATGAGACCAGTGAGAGTCGTATCGATTAAATACTGGTCAAAATAGAATTCTGGTCACATGTAATAGATATGGAGGTAGAGCCTAGACCAGAGAGTGACCACAATCCCCTCTCCCTGGGTCTTAAGGTCCCCGGACTGTGCAACGGTCCTATGGTAACAACTTGCCCAACGTCCGACATAATATTGTGTAACAACAGAAGACGGGTCAAATGGCCCAGGGTCTTGGGTGACCCAGAGCTCACTCATGAAATAGAGGAGCTGGTCTTAGAAACAAGGGGTAAGATAATAGACTTATCCCCCCTCAGTGAGGCCGACTCCCTAATTATCAATCTCCATGAGAAGTGCTTTACGGAACTTAAAAGCCTGCTCACCAAGCCGTCAAAAAATAAGGTAGTCAAAGCCCACAAAAGATGGTATAATAAGAGCTGTAGGGAAGCCCACAGTAAATTAATAGCAGCTGTTAAATCGAGGCTTTCCCATGACATCAAGAATGCTAGACAGCTCTATAAGCAGGCTCTTTGGATAGCCAAGAGGGACTGGGATGACTCTTATTGGGCTGATCTACTTATGGCGTGCAAGTCATCAAACCAAGTGAAATTTTGGGAGATTATTAGGTGGGGTAGGGATCCGGACTCTCAAATACCGGTTAACCACGTCTCTGCTCTTGACTGGGTGGAATTCTTTACAGCCCAATTTAAAGATACGAGCGCCGAGTCTAAACTGGTAATCAACCCTGTACTGGGGGTCCAGCCCACTAACCCCCGGGCCCCACTTACTTTTTCCGCCCTAGACACGGCGCATGCTCTCGGTTCCGTCCAGTCAGGAAAAGCCCCGGGCCTAGATGCCATCCCTGCAGATCTTTTTAAATCGAACCTCGATCTATGGGTCCCATATATCACCCTATTGGCAAATGTTATCTCAGCAGGGGCAAGGATTCCACAATCCTGGAAAGGGGCTGAGATCTTGCCAATATATAAAAAAGGGGATCGATCATTGCCAAACAACTATCGCCCCATAAGCTTGATCGACTCACTTCAAAAAATAGTATCAAGAATGGTTCTTGTAAGAATCCAGGGATGGATAGAACAGAATAATATACTTTCCCCCATGCAGGCTTGGTTTAGATTGGGTACCAGTACTATAGACCAGGTGTTCAGACTCACCATGCTTTATTGGAAGGTGGTCTTCTTGGGTGGAGGGGTTATCTATGCCGCATTCGTAGATCTTAAGTCGGCTTTTGATCTAGTTCCAAGGGTGAAACTTTGGGATGCATTAAGATGCATGGGCTTTCCTGTCGATCTCCTGGAATTAGTCATGAGATTGCATGAGGATAATTTCGCCCGAGTGAGGTGGGGCAAGCAGGGTCAGGTGACCAACGAGGGGTGCGCCAGGGTTGCGTGTTGGCTCCTACCCTTTTTCTCCTCTTCATAAACCAGGTTGTCGAATATTTCACCAACACGCAGACTGATGCACCTTCTCTGGCCGGGTCAAAGTATCCAATGCTAATCTTTGCCGACGACACCCTGCTCCTTTCTAAAACTCGGAGCGGGTTGCAGGCAGCCCTGAACAGGTTTGCAGAGTTCTGTAAGAAAAATGACTTGCAGATCAACGTAGACAAAACTAAATTCATGGTCTTTAGTAATAAAACCCCAGTCAAAAGCTCTGTTAGTCTAAATGGTGTTCCAATTGATCAGGTCAAGGTTATGACGTATTTGGGTGTGACCCTTGATTACCAACTCAGCTGGATACCCCAGCTGGAGGCACTAAATCTAAAATGTGTTCGCCTCACGGGTTGCCTACTGCTTGAACAGAAGAAATCCTTGACCAAACGTATTACTCCAGCATTAAAGATATATGAGGCCAAGGTTAATGCAGCGACCCTCTACGGAGCAGACATATGGGGCTACAAGGATTTGTCAGTTTTGACTACAGCTCAGAATAGGTTTCTGAGGAACTTGGTGGGGCTTCCCCAATCCACTCCCATTAAAAACCACCGCAATGGAGCGCACACCGCTAGCCCCTCCTCCGGATCGCCCCTCGGGATTCTGGTACTTGTAGTTCAGTAGTGGATCACCCAGGTGGGTGCAAGTCGGTACTTGTTGGACTGATGAATCTCTAGACCCGATACATGTCCCGGGTTTTTGGGTATCGCCCGAGACATGGCTCGGGTTTCGGGATAACTTCCCTCATCAGTAGAGAAAATGGTTTAGGGGTGGAGGAGAAGGCCGCCAAACAACAGTCAATGGCCTCGATGCCCGAACCGGCACGCAGGGCAGCATCCAGGAGCCCGTCGGCTCAAAGCTCAAGGGAGCCAATTAGTAAAAACCACCGCAATGGAGCGCACACCGCTAGCCCCTCCTCCGGATCGCCCCTCGGGATTCTGGTACTTGTAGTTCAGTAGTGGATCACCCAGGTGGGTGCAAGTCGGTACTTGTTGGACTGATGAATCTCTAGACCCGATACATGTCCCGGGTTTTTGGGTATCGCCCGAGACATGGCTCGGGTTTCGGGATAACTTCCCTCATCAGTAGAGAAAATGGTTTAGGGGTGGAGGAGAAGGCCGCCAAACAACAGTCAATGGCCTCGATGCCCGAACCGGCACGCAGGGCAGCATCCAGGAGCCCGTCGGCTCAAAGCTCAAGGGAGCCAATTAGTAAAAACCACCGCAATGGAGCGCACACCGCTAGCCCCTCCTCCGGATCGCCCCTCGGGATTCTGGTACTTGTAGTTCAGTAGTGGATCACCCAGGTGGGTGCAAGTCGGTACTTGTTGGACTGATGAATCTCTAGACCCGATACATGTCCCGGGTTTTTGGGTATCGCCCGAGACATGGCTCGGGTTTCGGGATAACTTCCCTCATCAGTAGAGAAAATGGTTTAGGGGTGGAGGAGAAGGCCGCCAAACAACAGTCAATGGCCTCGATGCCCGAACCGGCACGCAGGGCAGCATCCAGGAGCCCGTCGGCTCAAAGCTCAAGGGAGCCAATTAGTAAAAACCACCGCAATGGAGCGCACACCGCTAGCCCCTCCTCCGGATCGCCCCTCGGGATTCTGGTACTTGTAGTTCAGTAGTGGATCACCCAGGTGGGTGCAAGTCGGTACTTGTTGGACTGATGAATCTCTAGACCCGATACATGTCCCGGGTTTTTGGGTATCGCCCGAGACATGGCTCGGGTTTCGGGATAACTTCCCTCATCAGTAGAGAAAATGGTTTAGGGGTGGAGGAGAAGGCCGCCAAACAACAGTCAATGGCCTCGATGCCCGAACCGGCACGCAGGGCAGCATCCAGGAGCCCGTCGGCTCAAAGCTCAAGGGAGCCAATTAGTAAAAACCACCGCAATGGAGCGCACACCGCTAGCCCCTCCTCCGGATCACCCCTCGGGATTCTGGTACTTGTAGTTCAGTAGTGGATCACCCAGGTGGGTGCAAGTCGGTACTTGTTGGACTGATGAATCTCTAGACCCGATATGGTTGAAACCTTTATGTAGAAGCTTGGACTGTAGGGGATATCTTGAAGCTCTGCTGAAGTTTCGTAATATTAGATCCGAACTCTTTGTGATCTGTGTGGCTAAATTCCTGGGTTGGGCGTGGTTGATCCGTATTAAGAAACTGAATTCCTATCAATCAACTGTTACAACATGAAGCCTAAGTAACTGTTATGACATGAAGCACATATTGTATGGTTACAACTTTTTATATATCATGATTCATATGACATGTCTGTAGTTTTTTTAACATATTTTTATGTATTGTATGCTGTCTTTTATGAATTTTACTTCGAAATAAAGACATAATGAACTGAAATGAACTGAATCATTTCAAATACAATGTATCTGAAATTGAAACTAATATTGCTGGGTGGAATAAAAATTCATGGGAAAGTAAATTATGGGTAGGAAAATTGATCAGCTATATTGAATTGAAATTTTCTAATCTTAGTATGGTGTGATGACCTCTCCTGGTCTTTTTGACCAATCAAATAAAGGGAACACATAGAATCTGCAACATTAAGGGGGTGGTACACACACTGAAATGGTATAACTAAGGAGCGCTTAGTTAGTTTATTGTCGAACTTGTCACAGACCTATCACTGACTCAAGTATGCTGAGGGAGAATCGAGAGCAGAGTGCTGGTCAAACACTCTGACAGAAGAATCAAGAGTTTGCTGAGGAAGAGTCGGGGTTCCAAAATAGTCGTAGAGAGGGGCGTGACGCTGGTGTTGCACTTAGCGGAGGTTACCTGTCCGGTTCTGCAGCTGTCCTGTCCCGTTGGCACCTGATTAGTCGGGAGCCCACATCTTTGTCCCAGCCCATGGCAAGGGTTGGTCTTCACGGCATTGTAGGTAAATATAATCTATGTGGTATGTCCTTGTGCCGTTTCCCGTTCTCACCCTTCCCAGGTATCAATGTTTAAAGGCATCTTTCTAAAATCCTGCAAGATTTATGTTTTAATAGTTATTTTCTTACTTGCAGGGTTTCTGATCACTTTATTGTGGCCTCTGACTCATAGAATGTTGCACAGATAAAGTGTTTAAAACTTCTCCTGAGTGTGTGGTTATTTCCATGAAGGTACATGTCGCTACCTATTGCTCTAATTCCCTTGATTGTTAGGACTTAAAGCACAGGTGACAAGGGTTGGTAAGTCATGGTGTACAGGTATAAGTCCTAAAGTGAATAAAATTCTGATAGGCAGGAAGTTAAAGCAGGATTACTGGTTCAAGTGTGAGGTTTATGGGCCCAGGTGAGTATGATTAACTGGACTGGTAATCTTGTGCCATCAGTCTTTCTTTGGTAGCAGCAAGATGGTTAGGGTTTAGTTAAGATAGGTAGTTAGTTGCGTATTTTTTATTGTTTTTATGTATTAACCAAAACCCGTTTGTATTGTTTCATGTTTGTCTCGAAATCCCTGGGGATGTTGAATAGTGGGTGGTAACTGGATGCCACACTGCACGGAGGTTACAGGCTTGATGAAGTAAGTGCAGATAGTTAGGTAAAACTTGAAGCACTAGTTAGGTATTATATTTTGTATAAAAGCTAGAGGGATTGATAGCAAAGCAGTTTACTGGTTCCAAGCGGAAAATAAAGAGTATTACAGGACCAGCAAAAAATAAATAAAATTGTCGTCTCATATTGCCCAGTAGCACCAAATCCAGCAGTAATTCTGTATCAGGTATCATGGGGAGCAGGATGGTTCACTGTAATTGATTTATGCCATGCCTTCTTTTCCATTCCATTGCATCCAGACAGCAAATTGTTTATTTTTTAAAAATTTGATGAGCATGTTTATGTTTGGAATGGTGTTCTTCAGGGGCACACGGAAAGTCCATCGATCTTTAATAAAATTTTGAAAAAGTGTCTTGAATCACTGGTGCTGCCCGAAGAGTCTGTCTTAGTGCAGTACATCGATGATTTATTAGTAGCATCGATAACCAGAAATGACTGCATTATTGAATCATTTGGCTAAAGGTGAACATAAAGTTTCCCCTGAAAAATTGCAGTATTGTACAACCTCAGTTAAATATCTGGGACACCAGATAGAAAGAGGGGTCAGAAGAGTGACTTCAGAAAGAATCAAAATATTTAGAAATGTCAAACTACCTCAGACACAGAAAGAAATTAGGATGTTTCTGTTAGTTGTTGGTTACTGCAGGCAGTGGATTGTGGGATTTGCAGTACTAGCAAAATCATTGATTCAATTGACAAAGAAACTGGCCAAAGATCCAGTTGAATTGAATGATGAAAGCATGACTGCTTTCTTAAAATTATGCAACTGCCTGTGCAAGGCTCCAGCATTAGGGATGCCTGATTACTTAAAGGAATTTGCACTGTTTTCTGACACTAGAGACAATTGGCTTAATGCGACGTCCTGTGGCATATTTTTCTGCCACATTGGACCCAGTGGCATCAGCACTGCCAGGGTGCCTAAAATCTGTAGCTGCAACCTGCATGAGTCTTGAATAAAGCAAATCCATTGTCATGGGACACCCTGTAACCATGTATGTCCCACATGCAGTCCTGATTCTGTTAACCAGAACACGCACTCTGTGCCTAACTCCTAGTCGGCTGACTAAGTATGAAAGAGTTAGTCTAGGTGCAGAAAATGTGACAATAGTTAGGTGTACTGTCTTAAATCCTGCAACCCTGCTACCAAACTCTTATTTTGAAGAAATGAAAAATGAAGTCGAACGTGATTGTATTGACCTCACTGAATACAGTACTAAACCACGCCCAGACATACAAGAAGAACCTCTAACAGATCCCGAACTTGAGCTATTTGTAGATGGCTCATGCATGCGTCATGAGGAAGGAGGATTGAGTGCTGCTTACTCTGTATGTACATTGTCTGGTATAGTCGAAGCATTCTATTTACCCAGAGTCAAGTGTGCACAAGTAGCCCAATTGATTGCTTTAATAAAAGCGTGCAAAATTGGAAAAAAAATGGAAAGTAACCATTTACACTGATAGTCAGTATGGTTAAGGGGTTGTGCATGACTTTAGCCAACTATGCATACAAACGCAGTTCATGATTTCTTCAGGAACCCCTATTAAAAATTGACATTTTGTAAAAGAATTACATGAAGCAATTGAATTTCCAAAAGAAGTGGCCATGGTCAGGTGTGCTGCTCACCAATCTTGAAATGACAATGTGACAGCCGGTAATCGTTATGCTGACAAGTGGCCCATTATTGTGCCAAATACAAAATGGCAGTAAATAAGAAAATAGATGGATGTGGAATCAGCCGCCAACTAATACTGCTAGGGGGTGTAAGAACATGGGAGGAAGTGAGAGATTTCCAAAATGAAGCAAAACCCAAAGAAAAGGAAGAATGGGAGAAAATAGGTTGTCAGAGAAGAGCTGAAGATGGTGTGATAATTTACTTAGATGGGAGACCAGTGTTACCTGACTGTATGCTTGCATCCATAGCCAGGATGTACCAGGGGGACACACACATAGGCAGAGATGCAATGATAAGACTGTTTAGACAGGATTGGTTTAGCCCAAGGTTCACAAATGTAGCAGAGTCGTTGCCAGAGATGCTTAATTTGTCAAAAATGAACCCTGGTAGGAAAACTGTGGTTTGCCCTGGGAAAAATGGAAAGGCAGAAGGTCCATTCATAACACCCCAACTTGATTTAATTCAGTTACCTGCTTGTCGAGGATTAAAATATATCCTTGTCATTTTTTGGCTATTCTCTAAATGGGTAGAAGTGTACCCAACCAGAAGGAATAACAACTTAACTGTAGGCAAACTCCTTTTAAGAGAGCTCATTCCTAGGTTCGGTATACCAGTAACGATTGAATCAAACCGAGGATCTCATTTTCATAATGAAATTATTTGATTAATTTGTGAAGCATTCAAAATTGAGCAAAAGCTGCACTGTGCATATCGCCCAGAGGCTTCTGGAGTGGTAGAACAACTGAATGGCACAATCAAATCGAGATTGGGAAAGATGTGTGAATCTACCCAATTGGAATGGCCAGATGCTTCACCTCTTGTCCTGATGGGACTCAGAAGTATACCAGACTAGAAAACAGGTTTGAGTCCCCATGAAATACTCATGGAAAGGGCAAAGAGGCAGGCATGTGTGCCAGGACACAAGCTGTTGACTATATCTGATGATTTGGTATTGGAGTACTCCAAAGAGTTGGCTGAAAAAGTGTATTCTATCTCTCACTAGGTTGTGGCCAGACAATCGACTCCAGCACATGATTTGATCCAGGTGATTGGGTAGTGATAAAAGAGCACACCCGAGAGTCCACAGTGGGGAGAACCACATCAAGTAATATTGGTTACCACCACAGCTGTGAAGTGCAAAGGAATTCCAAACTGGATTCATGCCAGCCATACTAAAAGAGTAACTGAACCTGACGAAGTAGAGGCTCATGGTTGCACAGCTGAAGGGACTCAAGTAGTAGATCCTGAAGTAGCTGATGAAGAACAACCGAACACCAGTCAGGATGAATGGATTCCAGTAATCGACATACCTGAAGTGATAATAAGAACAAGAAGGCAAAACGTATTTAGACAAATGCAAAAACAACAATTGATGGACAGAATGCAGAAAAATGTCATACATTCACCCCAGTACAGAGATCTGGGCCTAAATCCATCATGTTTTTGCACTCCACACCACCCCATTACAGACATGGCCATATGCAAAT
Organism: Lissotriton helveticus; assembly: GCF_964261635.1. Lineage (NCBI taxonomy): Eukaryota > Metazoa > Chordata > Amphibia > Caudata > Salamandridae > Lissotriton > Lissotriton helveticus. The sequence continues at coordinate 281,769,499 of NC_136068.1, read as the reverse complement.
CAGCCTTGACCCTGTGACTTATGGGAACAGTCCAGCCCGAACTGCCAAGCCATGTCTTTCCTGGACCGGAATCAAGCATCCTAGGACCGGTTTCTGGCTATCAGCCGTCTTCAGCCAGGATAGCTTGACTCCAGTGGTGTGGAGAGCATGGGACTCACGTCTGAGCATACCCATCCCACTCGGGGTGACAAATGCAAAAACAACAACTGATGGACAGAATGCAGAACAATGTCATACATTCACCCCAGTACAGAGATCTGGGCCTAAATCCATTGTTTTTTTGCACTCCACACCACCCCAGTTCAGACATGGCCATATGCAAATCAGCCTTGACCATGTGCCTCATGGGAACAGTCCAGCCCGAACTGCCAGGGAGGACCTGGCTTGGCAATTCGGGCTGGACTGTTCCCATGGGGCACAAGGTCAAGACTCATTTGCATATGGCTGAGTTCAAACTGGAATGGCATGGTGAGAAAAAAAACAATGGATTTAGGCCCAGATCTCTGTACTGGGGTGAATGTATGTCATTGTTCTGCATTCTGTCCATCACCTGTTGTTTTTGCATTTGTCACCCGAGTGGGACGGGTATGCTCAGATGTGAGTCCCGTGCTCTCCATGCCACTGGAATCAAGCTATCCAGGCTGATGAGGGCTAAAAGCCCGAAACTGGTCCTTGGATGCTTGTTTCCAGTCCAGGGAGGACCTGGCTTGGCAATTCAGGCTGGACTGTTCCCATGGGGCAAAGGGTCAAGACTGATTTGCATATGGCTGGGTTCAAACTGGAATGGCATGGTGAGCAAAAAACAATGGATTTAGGCCCAGATCTCTGTACTGGGGTGAATGTATGACATTGTTCTGCATTCTGTCCATCACCTGTTGTTTTTGCATTTGTCACCCCGAGTGGGACGGGTATGCTCAGACGTGAGTCCTGTTTTCTCCATGCCACTGGAATCAAGCTATCCAGGCTGATGAGGGCTGAAAGCCCGAAACCAGTCCTTGAATGCTTGTTTCCAGTCCAGGGAGGGCCTGGCTTGGCAATTCGGGCTGGACTGTTCCCATGGGGCACAAGGTCAAGACTCATTTGCATATGGCTGAGTTCAAACTGGAATGGCATTGTGAGCAAAAAACAATGGATTTAGGCCCAGATCTCTGTACTGGGGTGAATGTATGACATTGTTCTGCATTCTGTCCATCACCTGTTGTTTTTGCATTTGTCACCCCGAGTGGGACGAGTATGCTCAGACGTGAGTCCTGTGCTCTCCATGCCACTGGAATCAAGCTATCCAGGCTGATGAGGGCTGAAAGCCCGAAACCAGTCCTTGAATGCTTGTTTCCAGTCCAGGGAGGGCCTGGCTTGGCAATTCGGGCCGCACTGTTCCCATGGGGCACAGGGTCAAGACTGATTTGCATATGGCTGGGTTCAAACTGGAATGGCATGGTGAGCAAAAAACAATGGATTTAGGCCCAGATCTCTGTACTGGGGTGAATGTATGACATTGTTCTGCATTCTGTCCATCACCTGATGTTTTTGCATTTGTCTCCCCGAGTGGGACGGGTATGCTCAGACGTGAGTCCCGTGCTCTCCATGCCACTGGAATCAAGCTATCCAGGCTGATGAGGGCTGAAAGCCCGAAACCGGTCCTTGGATGCTTGTTTCCAGTCCAGGGAGGACCTGGCTTGGCAATTCAGGCTGGACTGTTCCCATGGGGCACAGGGTCAAGACTGATTCGCATATGGCTGGGTTCAAACTGGAATGGCATGGTGAGCAAAGAAACGATGGATTTAGGCCCAGATCTCTGTACTGGGGTGAATGTATGACATTGTTCTGCATTCTGTCCATCACCTGTTGTTTTTGCAAACGTATTTAGACAGTCAGAGTGATAGTGAGGATGAGACTGGAATAGAAAAACACACTCAGATCACCAAAACAAAAGCAAATACAAAATATGAGGAGGACCAGATAAGGAAAGAGCAATGTACTCAGACAGAAGAAAACAGTGACAGCCTTCATGAGTCTGAAGAGGGACAGATAGGTACTAGAGAAAACACTTAGGCAGAAGACAATCAAGAGATTACAAGACCTGAGCAGGACCAGACAGGTATCGAAAATTGTGTTCAAGAAGGAAGAGAACAAAGCCAAAGTCAAAATCAAATCCAACAAACTCCTGAACAAGGCCAGACTAGTATAGAAGACCCATACAGGTATTAACGTATCAATAATAAGCCCTGGACAAGGGGAGATAGTGAGGAATTCTGAAAACGAAAACAAAATTAAAGTGTGCCACTACTTAATGAAAACGAAAGAACATCCGAAGAATCTGAAAGCACAGTGCCAGCTAAGAGACTCACAAAAGGTGATGGTTGGCCTAGATTTGTCAAGAGATTGAAATATCGCCTTAAGACAATAAATGAAGAACCAGACCAAGTAGATGAAATTACAAGTCTGTCTGGACCTTCTACAGAGAAACCCCGAAGGAGAAGTCCACAGTTGAAAAGACTGAATAATACATTCAAAGGTCCTGAATGGACCTATATAATTCTCGAGGACTTCGAGAATCTGGAAATCAGTGATGAAAATGATAAAGAATTAATGGCTGATCAAATTGTTGAAGAAGTGAGACCAACTTGAGATAAATTCACAGTTTCTATTATGTGTAAAAGTTACAAAGAGGGGTTAAATCTCCTTAGTCAGAAATGGCTGATAATAGAGTAGACCAGTGGTGGCCTCCCGAATTGGGGGTCTCCCCTATTCCGGCGGCTGAAGTTAAAAATCTGGGGGTCTGGCTGGATTCCCATCTCTCTTTCACCAGTCATACAAAGAAGACAGCAGCTACCTGTTTTGGTATTCTGCGAGGACTGAGACCTGTCCTTAAATTCTTTGACCCTCCCACGCGGCAACTGGTGGTTCAGGCCTCTATCCTTTCTCGGCTGGACTACGGGAGTGCTCTGCTGCTTGGAGTGAATCAGGCTGAGGCTACTAGGCTTCAGATGGTGCAGAATGCTGCTGCACGGGCTATTGTGGGCCTTCCGAGACGATGTTCTGTCTCCACTGTCCTGACCTCCCTTCATTGGCTTCCGGTCAGACAGAGAATCAAATTTAAGGCTCTCTGTCTGACATTTAAGATACTGAAGCTTTCCTCCCCTCCTGCCCTCGTGGGCCTTATTTCTTCGTATGTCCCTACGCGGTCCCTCAGGTCTGAATCTCACCATCTGGCGATTAAGCCTAGGTTCAGACTGAGTAGGATGGGAGGACGCTCTTTTCGCATTCTGGCGGTTGATTTATGGAATTCCCTCCTTGTACACATTCGTGCCCTTAATAGCCTAACTCTTTTCAGACGCGCCATTAAAACTTACCTGTTCGCTTCTGTTAATTGATTCCTCTTCTTTTCAGCTTTGACTTGTTATGTTGTGGTCTTTGATCAGGCGCCAGGACGCCCCTTCGCGGGGCAGCTGTGCGCCGAATAAAAGTTACTAACATAACACAACATAACAGTTACTAGAAACTTGAAAAGAAATTGTATAAAGACATGCTGTAGAATATGCATATGTAGTGTATTGATAGTGCTCATAGCATGGCAACGACTGACAATAGCAATACCTTTTTTGATGGCTGCTAATAAACAGAATGACACTTGTACACATGGAAAGATAGCTAATCTTAAACAAGACAGAGTAGATTTAAAAGCACCAGTTGAGATTGAATTTCATCATAGTAAAAATAGAAATGAGACGGATTTGAATGTATTTGCTAACCTGTTAGTACATTATGTAGGAACAATGAAAGTTAGTGATTGCTATGTCTGTATGAAATTACCGACATCAGTAGCAGAAGGAGTGACATATCATCATTTACGACTGACATATGGAATTTCATTTAGTATTTTAGCTAGTTTGTTTTATAGAATTGGAAAGTTACAATATTATTATTCTAACATAGATATGATTTTTCCTGAAATTCCCTTACTCAGAAACATGAACCCGTCCCTTAGCAGTAGAGATTCACAGTTTATGGGTGAATATTTTCTAACAATGAAAGTGATAGATATTGCTGAAGCACATAAAGACAACTTAACATGTAGGTTACATGAAGAAGAAAAGATATTTTTGAATTTAGAAGAGAAAAGGAGACAGGATTTCCATAAAAAGGTTACTGAACCGAAACCCAAGATACCCAAATGGGCTGAAAGGGATGAATTTATTGCAACTGACAAGACTCATGCTGCTATGTCTCTGGACTTTGAAAAGAAGAGGAAAATCTGTCTCCATAGGTTGAAAACAGAATGTAACAATGTTTTCATCTGTTCCAGTGAATGTGAACACAATTTCCTGATAATTGGGGGTTGGGGACTAAAAGGGGGAACTGATCCAGTATTTCCTGGAGTCTATTATATTTGTGGGAACAAAGCTTATTTCAAGCTACCTGATCATTGGTTTGGGAGTTGCTATTTCTGAATAGTATTCCCGAAGGTATACCATGTAAAGAGAATCACTGGAAGCAACGACGACAAGAATTAACTAATGCGACAAACAAGAGCTAGTGTTTCAGAAATTGTGGGTGATATATTTAGTGCATTGATACCTTCAGTGGGAGTAATTCTGAATAAATACCAAAAAGAGAAACAGGGGCCCTGAGGGAAAATATTTAAAGACTATAGGACTCAATCCCCCATTCATTCATACCAATATAACAACGGAGTCCGTAATAGTCTATCTATAAGGAATGTCCAAATTGCATGGACAAGTCCGATCTCCAGGGTTCAAAGTTATGGCTCTGGTGATCAATCAAGAAACAATGGTTCCTAAGGAAAAAACACAATTATACCGAGAAAAAAAGGAACAGAACAACCAGCAAAGAACCATGTACTTGGTTAATGGTGTCCCATCAACACACATATAGGGCCCCATTAGGATAGCGGGCGGAAAACCACCCCGCCCGCCATGGATGCGGGAAACAACCGCCCGCCATGGAGGCGGTGCAACCGGCAGACAAATTAGGATCGACCGCCACTGGAGACCGACCGCGGCGGTAGCGGTGAAAATGAAACCGCCCGACGTGTGCGGTGATGACAAAACTCCGACCGCGGCGGTCGGAAAAGCAGCTGGAAATACAAAACCGCCCACAGGGAAAGCGGAGACACCGCACAGGAAATTACGATATCCCCGAGGGTGGCGCGGCCGGACCGGCAGGCACCGACCGCCGCGGTCGAAGGCAGGATTGCATGGGAGAAATGACGGACAAGCACCAGCAAAGTCACCGCAGCGGACGAACACGAAATCCATGGCGGTCGATGTCAAAGCACCGCAGCAATGCAAAATACTGCATAAACAAAGTAGCCCAGCCACAAATACATACAACACACACACACAGATACAGAAATGGCAAATAAATACACAATACTACATAACCACACCCACAACACACCTGACAACCACTATCCAATTGGACACACCCACACAGCTGAGTACAAATCCACACCCTCCACTCACCACAATCCTTTGCATCTTCCCAGAACAGAAGGCCACACACCACATCTGAGAGGAGAGGCAAAATCGCACACAACACCCACCACCACCATCAACACCACCATCACACCATCACAATCAAACCCCCAGCACAGAACACACCTCATCACCACACCCTTGCACCCACACACCCCTGCACCCACAAACACCTCAACACCCCCACACCATGACCTCACAAAAAATGCCCAAATTCACAGAGAGTGAGTTGACAGTCATGGTCAACGAGATTGTGAGAGTAGAACCACAACTATTTGGGAACCTAGTCCAACAGACACCATTAGCCACCAGGACACAAAAGTGGGAAAGGATTGTCCAAAGGGTGAATGCAGTTGGGGCCACCCCAAGATCCAAGAAGGAGATCATGAAGCGGTGGCATGATCTCAAGAGGGTTGTCAAGGAGAAGAGGAGCAAGAACTGGAATCTGGCAAACGTGACTGGCAGTGGCCCTCCCATCCCACTGAAGACATTCACACCATGGGAGGAGAAGGTGCTTGCTATCCTGCTACCTGAGAGTTTCACAGGAGTAGCCGGGGGAGCGGAGGCTGGTAAGTACAGACAAATGTTTAACACCACATTGACTATTACCTCCTTGCAATACCCAACCACCAATACACTGTCCATCCCTAAGCAAGATGTAGCCAGCCATTCTGCTGAGGAGGCCTGTATGGGGCCGGAATGTCAGTACAACAACTCCCACCATAGCCCCTGTCCCACAGCCCAGCAGCATGGAGGCCTCCCCCACCCAGGAGCAAGTGTCAGCCATTGCACTGTTTAACAAACAAACTTACAGGTAGGTAGCCATCTTCACTTGGAGGGTGAGGCCTGTACCACTACTCCCAGCATGCCCCCTGGCCCACAGGCCAGCAGCATGGAGGCCTCCCCCACCCAGGAGCAAGTGTCAGCCATTGCACTGTTTAACAAACAAACTTACAGGTAGGTAGCCATCTTCACTTGGAGGGTGAGGCCTGTACCACTACTCCCAGCATGCCCCCTGGCCCACAGGCCAGCAGCATGGAGGCCTCCCCCACCCAGGAGCAAGTGTCAGCCATTGCACTGTGTAACAAACAAACTTACAGGTAGGTAGCCATCTTCACTTGGAGGGTGAGGCCTGTACCACTACTCCCAGCATGCCCCCTGGCCCACAGGCCAGCAGCATGGAGGCTTCCCCCACCCAGGAGCAAGTGTCAGCCATTGCACAGTTTAACAAACAAACTTACAGGTTGGTAGCCATCTTCACTTGGAGCCTGTTTGTGGGTGTGAGGGAGGGAGGCCTGTCTCACTACTCCCAGCATGCCCCCTGGCCCACAGGCCAGCAGCATGGAGGCCTCCCCCACCCAGGAGCAAGTGTCAGCCATTGCACAGTTTAACAAACAAACTTACAGGTAGGTAGCCATCTTCACTTGGAGGGTGTTTGTGGGGGTGAGGCCTGTACCACTACTCCCAGCATGCCCCCTGGCCCACAGCCCAGCAGCATGGAGGCCTCCCCCACCCAGGAGCAAGTGTCAGCCATTATACCCTGCACGCTCACCTTACAGGTATGTAACTACCGTTTATCTTCATGAAGTGTGTGTGTATTAATCTATTTACTATTGTACAAAATGCATAGACAATCAACCTTTAGGACACCATGATCTAACTATCCACTATGTAATGTAACACGATGTTGCCATGATTTGTACAACTGATGACAGCACAATGCACTAGTGTACAGACAGCTGATGATACACAGATGACACAAACACTAACCACTCCCCATCTACTCCACAGGTGATGAAGAACTCACTGCTGGGGACAACACCAACGACCTGCAGAGCCAGTCTCCACCTCCGGCACATGGACTCACAGATGCAGACTCCCAGGACAGTTTGGACGATGAGCTCCAGGCCGGCCCATCCGGTGTTCCACACACCCAGAGGTCCCAGTCCCCCATCCTCCCCACCACCACCTCTGCTGCAACGACAACGCAGCAGACCCCTGCTGTCACGGCCTCTGCCTCCACCGCAACCACCACCGCAGCCACTGCCACCAACACCACCACTACCACCAGTACCACCTGCAGCACCCTCCCTGTCCCTAGGGATGACCAGCCCACACCAACAACTGTGGAGGGCAGGGAGCCAGTGCGTGGCGCACCAGTGGCGAGGGAAGAGGTCCGTGGCAGCAGAGCAGGTGGGAGGGCCAGGGCCAACACCAGACCTCGGGCGGAGTGGACACCATCCCTGGACCACTTCACCAGAGTTGTGGATGCCTACCAAGAGGTCCAGGGACAAAGTGGCCGGTCGGACGAATTTTTCAGGGAGCTCATCCTGCTGATGAGGTCCATCAATAACCACCTGGGACAGATGGTGGACCTCATGGGCCAGCAAGTGGCGTTGCAGAGGGACAGGCCTGTGTCCCAACCATCACCGCCATCCCCTCCTGTTGTGCAGCAGGATGACAGTCCACCATCCTCCCCTGTGCCAACAGAGAGGGGCGAGTCCTCTGACGCCGCTGGCCATTCAGCAGGCCCCCCACCGCCAAAAAGATCTAGGGGGCGTCCGAAGAAGAGCCTGGGAGTCTCTGGAAGCCAAGCACCTGCCACACGCCAGTCACGGAGCCAGCCTTGAAGACAACCCTCTCCCCAACTGCATTGACTCTTTTGGACTATCTTTCCCCACATTGCCTTGGCAATGGCACCTGTCTGTTGGACTGGGTCACCACATTCATGTGGTGTCTACTCTTGCATCTCAGCGACCATGACTGTCAACTCACTGCTCATTCCCCACCTTCCTGTAAATATTCACGCACAATTCACATGTCCACCCCGTAAATAAAATACCTTACAATCCAGATTTTGTGTAGTGAATTCTTTAGTGCATTATTTACAATGATGATAATGTCCATGATATGTAAACATGATGTACAGTATGCAGGGCAGGAACACGCTGGAGAACCTAGGGAGACACAACAGAACTACAGTCACTGGTCTCATCGTGGCAACACACACAGATCACTGATCCACAAATATCCTAATTATCACAGGTACCCTACACAGTGTCTATCTGAAATGCTGTAATGCCGTCCATAATACATCTCCGGACGTAACGTCCATTCCAACAATACCATACATAGGTGACAGAACATGTGGCTATTGGGAACATCTGCGCATAACCATTCACAACATAAGCTAACACACTAGACTATGTAGACGTTGTAACTCGTCACACACCTTCAAGTGAAGTAGCGTTGGATTAGCTGCTGCCGTTGGTCAACTCCTTCCTCCTCTCCACTCTCCTCATCACTGGATTCAGGTCCCTGAGCAGGTTGTGGCCTTGGTTCCTCACCGTCATCCAGGAGCAGGGGGACCCCCTTGTGGATGGCCAGGTTGTGTAGCATACAGCATGCCACAACGATCTTGCACACCTTCCCAGGCGAGTATGCAAGTGCGCCTCCAGTCCTGTCAAGGCACCGGAACCTTGCCTTCAGCAGCCCAAAAGTACGTTCAATTACCCGTCGTGTCCTGCCATGGGCCTCATTGTAGCGGATCTCTGCAGGTGTCTGGGGATTACGGAGTGGGCTCAACAGCCATGGCCTACTGGGATAAGCCGAGTCCCCTGTGAATAAAAAATACACATTGCAATGTTGTACGGCCACAGTAAAGGCAGTGACACACAGCACGTGATAGCAGTTGTGTAACTCACCCACAATCCAGGCACGTTCGGGATGCAGATTCTCCATCATCCGTGGCACCATGCTGTTCCTCATGATGAAAGAGTCATGTGCCGAACCGGGATACTTAGCACACACATGTGAAATTGTCATGTCTGCAAGGCACACCACCTGCACATTCATGGAGTGGTAGTGTTTCCGGTTTCGAAAAATGTGCTCCGTCGCCTGCGGTGCCACCAGAGCCACATGGGTGCAATCGATCGCACCGACTACATGTGGGATGTGCCCAAGTGGATAGAAGTCCCCCTTAACGGCAGCCAATTCACGTCCCCGGGGGAAATGGATGTAGCGATTCCGATAGATCATCATGGCCTCAAGTACATCCCTCAGCACCATGCTGAACATGGGCTGCGAAATTCCCCCAGCGTTAGCCACGGTCTCCTGGAAGGAACCAGTCGCAAAGAAGTGTAGTGCTGCCATTACCTTGTGGGCGGGTGTGAATGCCGTAGGATAGTGACGGCGAGGCTGCAGGTGGGGCTCCAATAGATCACACAAGATCTTCAATGTCGGTCTGTCCAACCGGAATTTCCTGATGATTGCCTCATTCTCCATGTCCTCAAGCACAATCACCTGACGTAGGAGATTTGGCCTCCTCCTAGTTTAGGATTAAAAACAATAGGTCAATGACAAGCATCATGAGATGGCCATAGCACAAAACATCAATGATGTAATGGGTAATAAACAATGGCCAGAAAGCTGCATGGCACATCTGGTTACATGGCTGCCCAATAGCTACACACAGGGGGCAGGCCTCTCCAGTGACAATACCCAAGTGACAATAATGTGGATACAATGATTAAACTAGTGACATGCGCAGACATGGAGCTACAAGAGCCACAAATCTAATGTGACTTAACATGTCTGTCATACCCATCTGCCGTACCTGCCAGACCTCAATGCATCATGTACATTGTGGAAGCATTCATCAACACAATGATCACAATAGCAGGGACACTTCTGGTTGTGTGCATGATCAGTTCTGAATGCACAAGTCAGGTACGATACAATGCAGTGCCACCAGCCTGGTCAAGGTCTGCACTGACCAACAACACATTAAACCTCACTACATCTATGTAGAGCACCTGACGTCTGTCAATTATCATCACCCATCAAAAGCCTTACTAAAATGGCACAAACACATGCTAAAGTGGCTCAGACTGAACGTGCGTCCTCCTGTGGATGCAATGGCCCTGTGGCATCGTGTGTACAATGATGTGCCCTACACCATGTAGCTGCATGGCACTTATACATTGTCCATGATTGACATACACAGCAATGTGTACGAAAATGCCATAACCTAGCGCCAGTCCCCGGCGGTGTGACCCCAGCACCACCATCTACCCAGCCAAGGTAGCCATTGGCACATGGACTGGTGTCCATGCCGCTGGCTAGGCTCCTCCGCATCAGTCGCGGTACCTACCGCCGGTCCCCGGCGGTGTGACCCCAGCACCACCATCTACCCAGCCAAGGTAGCCATTGGCACATGGACTGGTGTCCATGCCGCTGGCTAGGCTCCGCCGCATCAGTCGCGGTACCTACCGCCGGTCCCCGGCGGTGTGACCCCAGCACCACCATCTACCCAGCCAAGGTAGCCATTGGCACATGGACTGGTGTCCATGCCGCTGGCTAGGCTCCGCCGCATCAGTCGCGGTACCTACCGCCGGTCCCCAGCGGAGCGTCACCGCCATGGTGCATTGCATACAGCCAATGGCATGGGTGTTCAATGTGGCATGATGCAGATTTGAATAATGCGGAAGCGGCGCGCCGCCGCCGCAGAGCCGGTCATTGGATGCTTTTGAATGATGCACCATCGCGGTAGCGCACCCCGGACACCCGCGGTGCGTCACTGCCATGGTGCATTGCATACAGCCAATGGCATGGGTGTTCAATGTGGCATGATGCAGATTTGAATAATGCGGAAGCGGCGCGCCGCCGCCGCGGAGCCGGTCATTGGATGCTTTTGAATGATGCACCATCGCGGTAGCGCACCCCGGACACCCGCGGTGCGTCACCGCCATGGTGCATTGCATACAGCCAATGGCATGGGTGTTCAATGTGGCATGATGCAGATTTGAATAATGCGGAAGCGGCGCGCCGCCGCCGCGGAGCAGGTCATTGGATGCTTTTGAATAAGGCTGACCCAGACAACCAATTGTAGCACCTTATCAGCTTCCTAACGACCCCATGGGCCTATAAATCTGTGGGAGTGAGCCACACATTCCCACTGCTCACAGAGCCTGCTGCCTGAGACCCTCTCCTGCTGCTCACAGAGCCTGCTGCCTGGGACCCTCTCCTGCTGCTGCCTGGGACCCTCTCCTGCTGCTCACAGAGCCTGCTGCCTGGGACCCTCTCCTGCTGCTCACAGAGCCTGCTGCCTGGGACACCTCACAACTCACTTCCGCCACAGGTCTGCCATATCCACAGGGATGTCAAGAACAGATAAGATCCGTGCCAGTCCATTCACGAGTGAGGAGCTGGATGTCCTTGTGAACGAGGTGCTGGCACAGTACCCACGGCTGTTTGGTGGCCCCAATGTCGTGGTAAGTCACCATGTAGGGAGCAGTAGGGCAGGGTGGTGTCAGACGTGTATTCATGATGCAGCTGTATGTTATTTTGGATGTGTGGTGCAGACAAACACTGACAGACAAGATGTTTGCAGGTGGTGGGAGTGTGTGTTTTGCATTATGACTCAGTCCTAGGCCAATACTTGTATGTGTGAGTGGGATGTGCTACTTTTTGGGGCAGACATGACCAACGGTTGTTTGCCTTGTAGCTGGTTGGACAGTGTCCGCTTGTGATGTAATTTCAGGGTGCCCCTGTAGTCATAGTCAGTGTGCCCCACAGAGTAGGTTCAGTGGCTGCCCTTCCAAAGTTTGTCCATCAGCCAACTTACATGCTACAGTTGCTGCACACTGATTAGTGGATATGCCACATCAATGCCCTGTACAATTTATGATTTACACAGTGCTGTCGATGCATTTGTGTTGAATCATCATTCTTCAGTGTGATAATCATGGAGACTACGAAGCTCAATGTGTGCATGCATTCACTAATGTTTATGCCATGCAGAGTGGCCTTGTGAGGGTACCCCCAGTTCTGGAGGGAGGGAGGTCACTGTGCGTCCAGATTCAGTGTCTGGCTGCTGTACTGATAGATGCTGACATATGACAATGTGTAAATGTTCATTAGTCCTTCTTTACTCTCATACCTGCAGCTCAAAGTACACCAACGTAAGGCTGTCTGGAGGGCCATAGCAGCAAAGGTGCGAGCCCTGGGGGTATCAAACAGACGACACACACACTGTCACAAGAGGTGGGACGACATCAGCCGGCTGGCTAAGCAAGTGGCAGAGATGAACTTGGGGATGGTACCACGCACAGGGCGTGTGGCACGCCGCACCATGACTCCGCTGATGGCACGCATACTGGCAGTGACCTATCCAGACCTGGATGCACGTCTGAAGGGGCTTCAGCAGCAAGACAGAGATGGTGAGTATCCGGGGAGGGATAGTTTGTCTGGGAGTGGATGCATGTGTAGAGTGCCTGTGTCTGCGGTGACACATGTGATGTGCCTGTGCTGCCATGCTGTGATATGTGATGTGAGTGGCAACTGTGATGTGTGTCTGTATGAGGCATTGGCCCACCATGGCCTTACTCTGCAGCTCCTGGCTGCGGTTTTCTGTTCTTGACATATATTTTGTTGTCCACATGGTCACTCTTCTTTGTGATTGTGGGTGTAGTCCCTATTATGCTGTACAGCTGTGTCCACTTAATGAGTATTACACCATGTCAGTCTACTTTGCATGCACCTGCATGGTAGTGGCCCACACATCTGACAACAATGTGAACCCACATTGGCACATGGTGATTGTAATGGCCTATTTGACAATGTGGCATGTGTAGACAAAACAGGTGTGTGTATTCCCCTCTGGATCCCTTTAGGCTCTGGAAGTGGTGATGTTAGTTGTGGCTACATCATGTCCGTGGGGCAGGTCCATGTGGGCTAGGGGAACACCATCCATGGGCAGGGAGTAGTGCTGTGTGTCATCGACATTGGTCCACTCCTGCCTGTTTGTCCGCATGACAGGCACAGTTGTGGTGTAACTGGTGTGTAGCAGCACAATGATTTGAGGGTGTGGTGGTTACCATGTAGCTCTAGGCCTCTCATGTGCTGCATTGCTCTGATATCGTGTGACCAGACTATGACACTTATACAACCATGTTTCTGTCGCTAATGCAGATTCGGAAGACACCACGGCGGAACATGATCCTGAAAGTGGTGGCGAGACCAGCACGACAGCGGCAGCAGAGCAGGGTGAGACGGAGCAAAGTGACACTGACCACACCAGCGCTGATGAGGGTGACAGGAGTATGCATGAGGAATCTGTGGCTGAGACACAGAGTACCACTTCATCTGATGGCAGGGGGGATGAGTCCCTGTTAGCAGCCACAGGGGATGGGGACTCTGCTGCTGCATCTGACTACCAACGGCCACTGCCCACCCTCCCATCCACTTCCTCTGGGGCTGGCCGTATCCATGTCACTAAGAGGGGACGTGTGACATTCACACATGGCACCGCAGCACCTGCACCTGTCCCCCCTGCTGCCCTCAGTGCAGAGTGCGTAGAGCTCCTGTGGCAACTTTGCGTGGGCCAGACCGCCCTGCTGAATGCCTTCAGTGCCCACGATTACAAAATAGGGCAGGTTCTGGCATTCATGGAGGGCATACACTCTGACGTGGGTGGCCTACATCGTACACTCCTGTCATTGTCAGGTACAGTGACGTCAGCCCTCCAACATGCCCCCTTTGCAGCTCAGGTGCCTGTGACGTCCACCCAGTCAGTGGCCACATCAGATGACAGTGAGCACTTGGGACATACATCAAGTAAACGTTACAACACTAGGAGCACAGCTCAGACCCAAAGCAAACAATCCCGTCCACAGACTCCATCCCCAAAGAAGGGCAGGGACCCCCCAATATGCACAGACAAGGTGAAGTCACAGAAGAGCAAGGCCAGAAGAGCATTGTGTCAGACATCAGGCTCACATGCTGCTGAGCCATCACCAGATATTGACTCTGCTATGCCCACAGAGGATGTGTGGGATGTCATGACTACACCTGGGGAGAACACAGGGACACACCCACCTACCACATCAACCCCAGAACAAAGTACATCGAGGCAGGTGGAGGGAAGCCCTGTTGTGACCAGCCCAGTCATTGTGGCAGTGGAGACCCCTGTCGTGACCAGCCCAGTCATTGTGGCAGTGGAGACCCCTGTCGTGACCAACCCAGTCATTGTGGCAAAGAAGGGCAGTGTAGTGGCCATCCCTGGCAAGAAGGGACAGGAGGGCAGTGTAGTGGCCATCCCTGGCAAGAAGGGACAGGAGGGCAGTGTAGTGGCCATCCCTGGCAAGAAGGGACAGGAGGGCAGTGTAGTGGCCGTCCCTGGCAAGAAGGGACAGGAGGGCAGTGTAGTGGCCATCCCTGGCAAGAAGGGACAGGAGGGCAGTGTAGTGGCCATCCCTGGCAAGAAGGGACAGGAGGGCAGTGTAGACACCACCCCTGGGGTAAGTGGGAAGGTGGTCACTGTGGGGGGTACACCTTCCAGAGAGGCTAAAGTGGTCCGGAGGCGTAGCCAGCACAAGCGTACTGCAGGATCAAGCACTTCTCCAGAGGGAGTGGCAGTGTCTGCCCCTGAAGTGGAACAGTTGGGGGGTGTGCAGGTGGTGTCAACGCCACTTCCCATCAACCCCATGACAGGGAAGCAAATTCATATTCCAAAGAAGTGGAAGGGCACCCCTCCAACCTCTCCCACCCACACTGTGTCAAGGGCGTGCATGACTCCACCTCCACGTGCCACGGTGCCACCTGGTCCGCACAGCCCTCCACCTTGCAGGCCCTCTGTTATAGCCACACCACATGTCCCTCTGTCACACCAGTCAAGTCGACCTGCAGTCCCTGACACACAGCCAGGTTCCACTCCACATGACAGCCAGGAGTGAGTTGTCAACACCCTCAGACGCCTGTGCCACACATAGGTGTGCTACAGTACACCATTGTTAGCGATGTGGGTGTGTTCCTGGGCCTGTTGCTCTGATGTGCTCTCCCCTGCCAAGGACTCTGGGCCTGTTGCTCTGATGTGCTCTCCCCTGCCAAGGACTCTGGGCCTGTTGCTCTGATGTGCTCTCCCCTGCCAAGGACTCTGGGCCTGTTGCTCTGATGTGCTCTCCCCTGCCAAGGACTCTGGGCCTGTTGCTCTGATGTGCTCTCCCCTGCCAAGGACTCTGGGCCTGTTGCTCTGATGTGCTCTCCCCTGCCAAGGACTCTGGGCCTGTTGCTCTGATGTGCTCTCCCCTGCCAAGGACTCTGGGCCTGTTGCTCTGATGTGCTCTCCCCTGCCAAGGACTCTGGGCCTGTTGCTCTGATGTGCTGTACCCTGCCAAGGACTGTGGGCCTGTTGCTCTGATGTGCTCTCCCCTGCCAAGGACTCTGGGCCTTTTGCTCTGATGTGCTCTCCCCTGCCCTGCCAAGGACTTTGCACTTCCCGATTGTGATTCACCAGTGCATAGTCTATGGCATTTGCACATGATTTTGAGACTAGCTGGTGTCTACTTATGTTGTGTAGCTACATCTGTGCAATATGTGAATAAATACAGTACATTATGGTGTGTTTTCTCTGTCTCCTTACTGATTAAAGTCATTTTCTTGTTTGACAGAGTTCCATGGTCTATGTTGTACAGCACCATTGCAAGGTTCTATGTGCCCATATGATTTTTAGACAGGGGGACAGGGTCTTCAGTCCATTGTGGCCCTGCTGATGTTGTACTCTGTGATGGTTATTTGGCAGGCCATGCAGTTTTCGTGTGGGTGAATTGCTATTGCTGCATACACTGTTCACAGGTCACCTAGGGGGACACTGGCAGCACAGGGTGTGCAGCTGTGCTGTGGTGTAGTCGATGTTTATGATGTGATGAGGTGTGTGTTTCCCTTTCTGTGTGCCCTGGGGTGTATGTGTATGGTCGTCTTGTGTTGGCCCTTGGTCCTGGTGGCATGGCTTACATGGCATGTGTGTGGCAGAGGTGTGCAGTGTGAAGGGTGTTAGTTTGTAGTGTATGTATGTGTGCCCCTGTATGGTGTGAGACACACATGTGTCAGGCAGGAGTTGTATGCCTGTTGTATGTTTTGTCTTGCCCTGTGTGGATGTTTGTATACAATTGTGTGGGCTGTGGGGAGTGCACTGGTGTTGTGTGTCCGTTGTCAGGCAATCCTGCTGTGCCTTTGTCCCTGGTTGTGTGTCGCATTGTGTGTGTATTGTGCTTGTTGTTACAGTGCTTGTTGATGTGCAAGGGGGTGCACGGGATTGGCACCTGGCCTGTGACTACTTCGGGTGGTGTGCAGTGTTGGTCGGGGTGGTGTGTCGCTGTGATGTTTGGAAAGTGTCCATGCCTTGGTGTTGCCCTGCCTTCTGCATAGTGCGCATGTGTTGACCGCGGCGGTGACGTGTCCGTGACCGTGACGTTGCTGCAGGTTGGCCGACGTTGTGTGTTCCGGATGCCGTGGGGTGCCTTGTTCTGAGGTGGGTGATGTGTGGGTGCCCATGTGGATGTGTTGTGCCCCCCAGCAGGATGCCAGTGTGGTGCTTGGGACCTGTGTCGGCATGTGTGTTGTGTGGTGTATATGTGTAGTGACGTACCTGCGGCGGCGTCCGCGGCGGCCCATCTGGCGATAGTGTTGCAGCAGGTACATGACCGGATGCATGTGGAGGGCTGGGTCCATGGGGTTCATGTCGGGTCTCGGCGTGCGTGCTCCGCTGTAGACTTTCCGCCTGCTAGAGCTGTGCGGTGTCTCCGGTGCGGTGCGTCAGCTTGTTTGGCCCATCCTAATTTGTCGAGCGGGGCGGACGTCATCGGCCGCGGCGGAGGGTCTCGATTGGCTGCAGCCGCCGCGGTGGCGGGCGCACCTTGATGGCGGAGCGCGGCGCTCCGCGGCGGACGGGAAATGACCTGTGTTTACATATCCTAATGTGGCGGACGTGATTTCCACTGCTAGCGGGCGGAAAAAGCTGTTTTTCCGCCCCGCCATCGTTGCGGTAGTGCCACCGCCCGACATCCTAATGGACCCCATAGTGTCCAGTGTCATCATCTGGGCTACCAACAAACTATATTCTGCTTCCCTTTTAGCCAAAAGGGCAAATCACAGCAGATATATAGTTGTACCTTAGTTACAAAGTTCTCCGTCAAGAGAGTAACTAGGAAGAAAAGGTGCAATGAAACAAGAAATAAGAGTGATTTAAAATAGAATAGACATCAGAAATAATGACAGTTTATTCATAATTATTGTCTCGATATGCCTTTCTAGATAAAAACTGTGAAAAAGATTGTAGGAGTAGTTAAGGTATTTTTGCTACTCAAATGGTCGACATGTTTCAGCCTTAATGGGGTCAAGACGGACTCCCTGGCTTTCTTCAGGACCTCAATGCTCCAATACTAAGGGGCATCTAACACTGTCACCAAAACGATACATCAATACATACAGGTGACAAGGATTGGTAAGTCATGGTGTACAGGTGTAAGTCCTAAAGTGAATAAAATTCTGATAGGCAGGAAGTTGAAGCAGGATTACCGATTCAAGTGTGAATGTTTATGGGCCAAGGTGAGTATGATTAACTGGACTGGTCATCCCGGGCCATCTCCTGGGCCTGGGAGTATAAATGGCATCTTCTACTATACCATTGTTGCCTATGCATGTGGCTATCAAGAGAGAGACTCCTGGTCGAAAGGAATGACAAGTGGGAGGGCCCCCGATCTCTCAGTGCGGCCGAGGTCTGGGTGTTGCCTAAGGGCACAGGAGCAGCAGGAAGGCACCACAGGCCAGATGATAGCTAGGAAAAGTCACTGCAATGCACCAGCATTGCAGGAAGGCCTTCCAGCTTCCAAGGCTGAACACGTTCCAATGGCTCCAGAAAAGCCTGGATGCTACTCTCTGTAGTCAAGAGGAACCCGATCAATGCCCTGCCCTCTCCGACAACCGCTCTCCGGGTCCACCTGTGGGACAGGCAGTAAGCGATAGGAAGACACCGGGTGGGATGATTGCTTCACATGGAGCTGGTCATCTTGGCCAGACTGCACTACCCAGATATGCCCACCTGAAAGCATAGCCAGTCAATGGCTAAGAATAGACCTGTATCTCACAGGTCTTCTACAAGCATCCTCTCGCCAACTCCATCTCTAATATCACTCATGGTCACATCGGATACAGACATCTTCATCTGTGAATAACACTGCTGCTTTAGGGGTCAACAAAAGCACAAAGGTCCTACTCCCCCCATAAAAATGCCATCCACACCATTGATCTGATTCTTCCATGCAGACACTCATCCACCTGTAGAGAGAAGCACCTGAGGGAAAACTCCACGTTTCTCGATCTAATACACAGTCAGAAATGTTCGGATGGTGTTCTTTCTTTGCTTATGAGGACTCGGTAAGTCACTGTAACTGCGACCAAGAGCTGATCACAATCTGCAGTTTCCAATCCCAGTAAAACGGCTCCGTAGCAAATCTGTGTGGTTTGGTGTTTGTGTGTGTGACAAGCAGGGTACTGGTTCCAATTTCATTAGGATAGCTCAGTGGGTCAATTGCTGAATAGATTTATATGTTAGTCGCTAGTAAAAATCAAGGACTTCATGGCTTACTCTTCCGAAGTCGGTAGAATAGTCACAGCTATTAAATTATTATTCATGTTTCCAATGAGGATGTATGTACTATTTAGTTTTGTATAGGGCTGCAAATTGACTTTAGAGCAAATTATTGCACATACATCTCTACAATCCGTGTTTTACCCTACAGAGCTATAGGAAGAATACTTTTGGCCAAATGAAACTAAAGTTTCCTTTTATTATTTTGAGTTGTATTTATTGCATTTGACTTCTACTTTTATGACCACCGCCCCTTCAGTGAAACTGCCTTGATTCTACTTCCTGTAGTTGACTGCAGAAAGGAACTTTCTGGGAGTTTTCAAATGTTGCGTGCCTAGACTCTTGGGCTTGTTCCAAATGAATCATTCCACCAACTTCCCCAAAGGTGATCAAATAAAACAACTATTCTGAATCAACAAACAATGTGGTTGAGGCCTGTGGACAATTTACAAAACAATTTCGAACTGCAATTACACGTCCTTGGTGGTAAGTTAGGCAGTGCTTGGGGCAAACATTACTACAGTAATACGAAAGCAGATTTGATGAGGTGATCATGTGTGATAAGAA
Organism: Lissotriton helveticus; assembly: GCF_964261635.1. NCBI lineage: Eukaryota > Metazoa > Chordata > Amphibia > Caudata > Salamandridae > Lissotriton > Lissotriton helveticus. The sequence goes on along the minus strand of NC_136068.1, from coordinate 281,750,008 downwards.
TATTTCAGTATATTTAAACAGACAGACTGCAGTTATGGTAAAGCAACAATAAAACACCATGGGGCATATGTAGGTAGCCGTTTGCGATTCGCAAACGCCGAAATTCGGCGAATTTCGGCGTTTTGATATGTAGGTGCCAATTAGCAAAATAAGGAATCGCAAAAATTGCGATTCCTTATTTTGCTTAGAGCATTTAGGGAATCACAATTTTGCGATTCCTTAAATGCTATGTAGGGGTGATTTGAAAATTGTGTGAATAGTAGTAGTAGTAGTATTTTATTTGTTGATTAATTAAAATCATTACAAACAAAGATAGATAAAATCAACCAACATAAACAAACATATACTAAGCACAAAGTTATTATCATCTTAAAATGATCATCTAAAAATGCATTAATACAGTCAATTCCATAATAATATTAGAACGTTTACACAGTGATTAAAATACAGGAATTAACTAAAGTACAATATATTAGCAGCAATTTATAGCAGCATTTAACTAAAGTGACAGATGTTAGCAGTAGGAAATACAAGTATAAATACATTTTTTTGCTGTTTTCCATTTGCAAGCTATAATAAAGTGCAGTGTGCATAACTATAGTAAATTATACAAATAGACCCTTCAACTGGCATACATTTTGATTCAAACAATTCTTAAAATAAGTTTCTTTAAGTATTTTATATCACGAAAAATGGTTATTTACTTGTTCTTCGTCTTTGAGTTTCTTCTCAGCAATAGTGATGAACTTAACAAAGTGATAAATAAGTTTTATATTCGCCCCACTCAAACAGGTAATAATCGCTTGCCTGCATGTTCTAATTCCTAGTTCATTAAAAATTGGTTTTAGGCTCAACTTCCGAGCCTCTGCCAAAACTGGGCATAAGGTTACTATGTGTGTTAATGTTTCCTCCCTTTGACTACAAAGCCTGCAAATGCTCAATGACCATTGATTTTCCCATTTTGGTATACCATCCTTTGTCGGATATCTTTCCAGCCTTAAATACATAACTGTATTCTTAAGCCTAGGTTTTAAATGATAAGAAAAGTAAGATTGAGGTGACAACCTACCGAAAGAGTTAGCAACTGTCCAGAAATGACTTCTTTTCCTTAATTCCTCCTTGTCCGCTATAGTGGCTAATAATGCGGCCATTTGATTCATTTCTTTTTTTAAAACTATCCTGCTCCTCATTTCATCAGCCAAATTAGAGCAGTCAAAGTTACTTATACATTCATTAAAATACAGCTGCCAATTTTTTTAATATTCCCCTTCTGAGATTTCAAGCCAGCATAACTTTGCCAATGATCCTTCCTCTGAACGCACTAATGTTAAAAGAGTCTTCAAGAATGTAGATTGACGCGCCAGAGATTGGTTTTTCAAACCAAATTCCAGTCTTATGTATGCTCGACTAATATATTTGGGGATTTTAAAAACAGTTTTATATATTCTAATTTCTATATCGTCGAGCACTTTCGCGTCTTTGCCCCTAAAGATAATTGAGCAATATTCCAAAGATGGCATTAATTTTGCTCGCATCACCTTTATCAGATGGTCATAGTTGGGGCATAATAGTTTGTCTCTTAATTTTCTAAAAGCAAATGCAAGTGAGCAACCCCTGGCTTTAAGATTGTTAAATGTTGTCTAAAAATCAGACCGTCGTCAAACGTGATTCCAAGGTATTTGTATAATTTCACATTTTCAATCACCATACCGTTAATATTCCACTCTTTACTCCTAGGCTTCCCTTTTCCCATCGTCATTATCTTTGTCTTTTTTATATTAATTGTCAGACCATTTTGTGTAACATAACCGTTAAAAGAGTTAATTAATCTCTTTAATCCTATTTCTGTTTGGCTCATTAAAATCGTGTCATCTGGATATTGCATATATTTGATTTCCTGACCATGAATAAAAGGCGAATGCGAATTTATATTTTTTAAATGGGCTGGTAAATCAGCCATAAAAGGATTAAAAAGGCAAGGAGCCAGAACACAGCCTTGTTTTAGTCCCACATTCGTAGCTAAACGTTGGGTCATATGTTTACCATCGCCTATTTTGATTTGCACCCAGGTTTTGGAGTATAACAGTATAATCAGTTTTAATAGAGACTCTGGAATACCCCAATTCGGTAGCTTCCCCCAAAGAATATTTCGTGGCACAGAATCAAAAGCAGCTTTTAAATCAATAAAACAAACATATAATCTTTGCTTCCTAGTTTTGGCTCTTTGACCTAATAATGTTAATAAAAGCAAATTCGTATGGGTTGATTCGCCCCTTCTAAACCCAGTTTGAAATTTAGGAATCAGCTCCTCCTGTGAGGCCCAAGTCTCTAACTCATCCAGCAAGCAACTAGCAAATATTTTTGCCTCTACATCAGTGAGTGTAATTAAACGGTAGTTAGCCGGATTATCCTGCGGGCCACTTTTGTAAATCGGCTGTATGATACTCCTGTGCCAGGATAACGGAAGAAAACCTGATTTAAGAATTTCATTAAATAAAAGCATCAATAACTCCGGCCAATTACTCAATTCAGCCTTAAATATTGCATTTGGGATACCATTTGGACCCGGTGCTCCGTTGGATTTGATCCTTTTTATCGCTTTTTTTACTTTGTCGAGCGACCAGGGTTCCATATCCACTCTACATTGAGTAGGAGAGATGCCACCCCCACTCCCCGTATCTTTTACTTTATGCATATCAACTAAACTATTATTACTACATTTATCATTATCTAACTAATCTGTATCAATTTTTTCATTGAAAAAGCTCACCCAACCCACTTCATCAACATTAGCACTGCTGCCTCTATTATTACCATTCTCAATGTCATTAATGATGCTCCAGAATAACCGAAGATCTTTGGATTTACATGCATGATGGACTTTTGCCCAAGTTGATTCATAATAGGCTTGTTTTGCTATCCATATTTCCTTCATGTATCTCTGTTTTAACTCTCTGATTTTACATGATATATTGAGACGCGGTAGCCTGTTATTGTTCCTGTGAAGTAATTTAATTTCTTTATTAAGCTTTCTTTTTTTATATACTAGGTGGAAAGAATACCATCCTGGTCTCCTGGGATTTAGTGTTATACCCTTACAGGACTCGTCTCTAGCAAATTTAGCTACTAATTTATCACACAGATGGGACCAAAGCTCAACCATAGACTGCCCTTCAGCATAAACAGAATGCGTATCCTGAATTAAACAGCCAAGAACGTCCAAGATTTTATCCTCAGTTTTTCCATTCCATGTTAACCTTTTAAGATTAAAGGCCGTTGGAGCTTTTATCAAAGTCCTAGTTTCTGGCAGGTACTCCGGATCAATGTCAAGGAGATTGTGATCGCTTTCGATCCTTGGGACAATCTCGTAATTGTTTACTAAATTATATAATTTCTCAGACAGTATAGTATAGTCTATTACAGAGGAACAGTCGGCTTTGATAAATGTAGGAATATTATCCGAATCCTGCAAAATCTTTAGGTTATATTTTTTTAACTCATTTTCTGTCCATTGAGCTAACCGTTTTAAGTCAAGAGTCTGCCTATTAAAAGGAACAAAGTGCATATTAAAATCACCTGAAATAATAAATACTGAATCCAAATGCTCATAATATAAAGTTGTTACCATTCCCCATAGCAGGATTATTTGAGAGTATCTAACTTTCTTTTTGCAACTTAGATACACATTTAATAAGATAATTGAATGACTGGCTATTAGTTTAACACACTGGAGCCATTTTACATGGAGGTCAATTTCAATGTGAGATGCTTTAAGATTTGTAGAAATATATATAGAAAGACCACCACATGGGCGCCCCGAATTGGCTTCATGCGTTGCATTATTACAGTATTCAATATAGCCAATAAGGGGTTCATTAGACATCGATCAGGTTTCCTGCAAGATTATTATACTAGAAGCTTTCAGGAAATCCATTACCCCTTGATCTTCAATTAGCGATTTTAAGCCATTGGTTTTCCATGAACAAAGAGTCAGAGGATTTGAACAGCATCAACACCTTCTTTTCAAGCTTTTGCTTAGTTAATATTCCTGGGAGCCAACTCCAATCGTCTTGTAACTCTGGGACTTTCTTCAATGCTTCACAGGTTCGCAAACCAGACTGGCTACTTCTTATCTTGATGCCGTATGCTATGTTTAATTCCTTTAAAATTGTGATTTTTGCATAAGGAATCGCAAAATACCACCTACTTCAAGTAGATGGTATTTTGCGATTTCCTTAAAAAATGCATTTTTTTTTAAAATTCAAAGTGCCATGTGACGCACAGACATGCCCTTCGGGCATGTATGTGCGCCAAGTGTACTTACAGGCACATTCCAGGGGTGCAACAGGTGTCCTTTGGACACCCTGGCACCCTTGGAATTGCGATTCTCAAATTGCGATTTTCACACAGAAAATCGCAATTTGAGAATGTATCCCCATTCATTCCTTAATTGCGATTCACAATTTGCTAATCGCAAATAAGGAATGTTAGAGATTCGCAAAAAAATTGCGAATTTTTAACTACATTCCATTTTGCTATTCTCAAATAACGATTCCTTAAAAATCGCTATTTGGGAATCGCCAAATGGAAATTACCTACATATGCCCCTATATCATAATATGAAACTTAAAAGACACCAGCACAGCACACATTCGCAAAAATGCAACAGACAACAATTTAACAAGATAAAATCACAAACCAATGCACTAACAAACACAAAACAAAACAACCATATACCAAAGCAAAACAACAACAAACTATGGGGCATAGCATCAAGAGAAGTTTTGCCACTTTTCCAGCACATATCTCCGCAAAAGCAGTGATTTTTCTATCACACTATCAACAAGGACTCGCTAACATGCATTAGAGCTTGTTTCCTTGCGACAGCAGCCGGTTATTTTTAGTCGCTTTGCATGTCAGCATTATTTATCGCTAATAATATGCAAAGTAGGCGTTCCTCACTAAAACAACATGGAAACAGTCGCAAACTCATCTCCCCTCTATTACCAATAGACCCGGACCCGCGAAGTGATAATAAAAGTTGCGCTAACTGCGAATATCGCAGGTATTTATCGCCTGATTGAAACTTGACTTAGCCATCTTGTCAATGGGAGGTGGCTTGTCAGGCTGAGTCCACACCTGCCTATTTCAAAGCTTTACATTAGCGCTGTCAAAATATCGCTGGATTACTTACGCTATTGCTGGTTTTCACCACTATTGTTGGAACTTACATCGCCGCTGAGCAAAACGTTGTTAATACGCTGCTAACACTGTAATGTAATCCAGCGATAGTAAAATTCACGCTAAGCGGGCTTTGCAATAATTATCGCATTCTGTTGTTAATATGCCCCAATATTTGCAATGGTGTTGCACTAGGTTGAGTTGTACACTTTTGGTGTGGTGTGTTGGGATTATGCTTTGTTGTTCATGTATTTTCTTCTGTTTTCTTTTGTGTTTTGCTTTGTCGCATATATTCTGTGATCTTAAATAGTGTGCTGCTCTGTTACTGAGATTTATCAAGTTGTTGCATTTTTTGGTGTTGAGCTCTAACTTTATTGTGTTATTTATGCATGCTACTGTGGCATTTTTTGTTATGCCACTGTAGGAGCCACAACTGTAGCACAGACTACAGCTTCAATTTACACTTCCAGTGCTCACTTTTGTGTTATCCAAAATACTCACCATAATGATGCAGACTTTCCGAGTCCTCTGACATGCAGACCGTACCACAGATGTTAACATACACATTTGGAAAGGGGTTCCAATGAATTCTGTTCAAAATAGAAACTAAAGGCAATGCTTAATGTGTGCTTTCTTGCAGTACAAAATCGAGCAATTGTATCCAAAATCATGTAATTGTTCAAAAAAGCTAATGCAAAAAATAGCATCATTTTTAATATATAATTATAACATGCTATTGTTTAGGTAAAGCACTATGGGCCATATGTACAAAGATATTTTGCATTTCCTAACTGTGTGAATCGCAATTTCTGACCATTAGGAAATGCAACATGCCATTTCGGTATGTATGAAAGACATATTAGTGTCGTATAATAACGAATCCCTAACACTATGTACAAAGGATTTCCCAATTGCGAATAGTCGCAAAATGGCTATTTAGGGAATGCAATTAGAATCAATGTGTATCAGGTGGTAACCGGGTGCAAACTATAAAAAGTCACCCAAAATGCATCTGGCTCCTTCACAAAGGCAGCTCTGTACGACTTGGTGAGAAAGATGAGCATTTTGGCTAGTAGGCAGAGAAGGAGGAGGGGACAGGAGAGACAATTTGGGGTAAGGATCACCATTCTTTAACAAACTGAGGAGGTGACATATGAGAAGTACAGACTCAGTACTGAGGTAATTCTTGAATGAATTGCTGAATTACAACCTCAGCAACAGTCGCTAATAGTCAGAAGTAATGCAATGTCACCACATATGGAGGTTTTGTGATGTCTATACCTTTTAACTTCCGGCAGTTACCAGGAAGTCAAAGCAGTGGCCGGGTAGTGTCACAAAGTGCATTTTCATTTTATTTACAAGTTTCTGGACATGATGGTTAGCAAAGTGAACAAATATATATGTCCCCAATATTTGCAACAAACCAAATTAATGCTTTACAGGGTAGCATAGTTTCCCAATGTAATTGGCTGTGTTGATGGCACACATATTGCCATATGTCCTCCCTCTGCAAATTCATTCATTTATAGAAATAGGAAAAGCACCCATTCACTCAAAGTACAGGTAGAGTGTGATGCCTCATTCATCATAACTGACCTTGTAGCCATATTCCCAGGCACCACACATGACTCCTTCATGTTCTACCATACTGGAATACATAACTGTCTGTTTCACTGTGATTATGGCGATGGCTATTTCCTTGGTAAGAGATTTGAAAACTCAATACATATAGTGTCCAAAAGTGTGTTTGTAATATGGACTCATGGTCTTCCTTCTCATTCTATTTAAGAAGACATTGCATATAAGGTGCTCCCTTGGATACTGACACCATATTTGAATCCAAGAACTAGAAGTGAAAGGCAGTACAACAGAGCACATAAGACAACGCCATCAATAATTGGAAGTACCTTTTGGAATACTCAAGTCTTGATTCAGATGTTCATATAAAACTGGTGGAGCACTGTTTTACAGATTCGAGACGTGTTGTAAAATCATTGCCATATGTGCCATTCCTCATAACATAGTCATGAGGAAGGGTCTGCACAACATCAACAGTGGGCCAGATTCAGACTCAGATGAAGAACTACCACCACTACAGATACAGCAGGATGGGACACATGCAGCAGAGGGCCGATCTCAATGCACATAGATTAACAACAACTACTTTTAAGGTAAGAATGATGACCACATCTAAGGAATAGCCAACAAACATGAAGGGAATGCTTTGTGCATGACTGAGGGATCACCTTTCATTCAGGTTGCAACAATGTATATCTTCATCAATTGTATCCATAGAGGGTGTACTATTTATTTCAACAGTGTATATAAACACAAACATAACAAAATAGCCTCATAATTCTGAGTGTCCACAAATTTCTCTTTTTAAGGCCTCTGGTGTTGCTTGCCTTCTCAGCAGGACTTGGCAGTGTAGGAGGGAATATGTCTGTTCCTGTTGTGTTTTGGCGTGTGGGGCCAGTACAGCATCCTTCTGGCACTAATGGGGCACAGAGGCTAGAGCCATCTTCACTCTTGGATGGCGGCAAAATGTTAGGGAGAGACAGATTATGTGTCTGTATGTTTTCAAGCGCTGTGGTCACCTGGACCAGCCCACATACAACATCATGGCATCAGAGCCCCATGTTCTTTTTTGTTTACTTATATGCGTATCACATAGTGTGTGATGCCCGCTCTCTAGCTTCACCACGCCAATGATATCTCCCGATAATCACCACTAACAGTACCACCCATACTGTTACACTTTTGCCATTTTTAAATTTGTAGTCTCCCCACGAAGCACTTTAAAACTGACTACTTCTTTATTTGTGTGACCATAAGCAACTTGCCAAATGACTCTTTTTTCCGTACGTCTTGTTTTTTGTCATACATGTTGTATGTTCAGGTATGCTTGGTGAGGGAATCCCCCTCGCACACTTATAGCACCTTAGTGAGTGTGACACATAGTCTGATTACACTCACTTAATTGTTTTTAACCTGCACTTGCACTATCTACGGTCCTGAGGAAAGCCAGCATTACTAAAGGCACTGGCTGAAACATGTTGATCACAACTGGATGTAGAAGGTCTTAATATCACCACCACAACGTCCACCTGCCTAGTTTTTAACTGCTAACGGAGGCCTAGATATTAAAATGTAATTCACCCTCGGGTACTGGGACCACCGTTCTAGCCGTTTTAACTTCACTTTACAATTCACCACACTGCACTCTCAGTAACATACCTGCTTCGCTGTAATCAGGCGTCGAAGCACACCCGGGACACGCTAGGTGTCATTGGGTGGGCCTAATGATAAAGCATGCCACCAACCAGGTTGGTGGGTGAGGGCTTCATAAACACACCGAATGGGTGCCTGCTGACAATATAGTCCAGAGTCCTATAAACACGGTCACTTTTAGCTAGTCCATTTTTGTATACTGACAGTTCTCCTGGCAAGAGTGGTCATGGCTATTGCCAATCGATTGATCAATTCAGTGAAGGTATCATAGCATGCCCAGTGGCCTAATAAAGGCTCCCACATCTCTGGCAGTGCGGGTTCACTGAGCTCCAGGGGGCCCCCTCAGCACAGTACCTTTGTCTGAGAGCTCCTGAGTGAGTCTGGAGGGGGCCTCTCTTTGGCTCTACAGGGGGGGGGGGGCTTAAATTTTGTTGTTCCACTGAGCATTCCATGTGCTGCCTGTGCCTGTGGCTTTGCAAACATTGCTCTTACTCCAGGGCAGCAAACCAACGTCTTGTCATTTCTGCAATTACAATATTGACCATGACATGCTTTGCAGATGTCAGGAAAGAAACTAATCTTGCCCTACTACGTCATGGAGAGAGTGTGTTGAGTCATGGGTTAAAACATAAACTGGTGGGTGAATGTTCTATTCTAATCATTGTAGAAGGTCATGGAGAAAAAGCCTTGAGAGCCATTCAAAGATGGCTGCCGTTTGTAGAAGAAGGACCAAGAGCATCCTGAAGGAAGACACTCTTACTAGAATTGAGCTAGTCTGGTATGCGCAAGCTCCTCACTGCTTACTTCAATAAGACAATCTCTGAAGAGAGTAGTGTTATTTTTAAGTATACTGAATTCAACCAGTTTATTTGATACTTCGCTGCTTCCTAGTGTTCTTTATAAGAATAGTATACGTGCATGACACGGACTCAGTAGTCTACGAGTCCCGTCCTGTATTACGTCAAGAATAGTGTTCCAGCACAACGCAGACTCAGTCATCTATGAGTGCCGCTTCTAACTTCCTGACTAATGATTTGAGTACATACATGAGGCGGACTTCGTCTATTATGAGTCCTGCCTTTCTTTCCACCTCAGAGAGCAGTGTTCCAGCACTGTGGGTACTTTTCTAGTCAGCTGCCTCATCTTCTACTCTTCAGTCCTATCTATCCATTCCATCACCAAGTCAAGGGTATGCCGAACTTGAATTAATATTAATATTGTGTTGGTAACTCTTATCTTCTGCTCATGGACTGACTCTCCTCCTTCCTTACTTCCTTTCCCTGGTCCCTGTTCCTTTTTGGATAACTGAAGTCTTCTGAAACAGTAAGTAGTTCCATTTATGAATTAAAGACTGCAGTTCATTGTTAAGGAAATTATGATCATAACGCTGAAAAGACATTGTTGAATAATCTTTTCACTTCAGCTCAAAATCTTCTATAAAAGAACGGTTTGAGTCAGAAAACCAATCTCTATCGCATGAACATGTATTTATTTAAATAACTACTAAATTACCATTTGAAAAGGGGTAATATAATATACTCCTGATTTCTGGGTATGTGAAAATGAAATATATTTGATAGAATAAGTGTATTAATGTGATGAGGTTATATGACCATTGCATGTTATAGTTTGTATGTATGCATTAGGTACTTCCCTCATAATGAAACCAGACCACTATTGAAACATCTAGACATGCAAAGAGTAGCAACAGCTGAGAGGACTGCTTAGGAAATACCAGCAGACGATCAGGAGTTGTCTCTTCTCAATCCCATTCTCCTTCCCCACTGCTGGTGTAACTCATCCAGCATATTGGTGGGCCATGCCCATAGGGGGCGTTGGGATCCTACGCCTGTTCTGCTTCTGTGGAGATCATTACGATACCAAAGGGGATGATGGATGGAGCGCTTGAGCAAATCAAAACACTCACCCCCAGCCAACTGATCTGGGTTTAATCCATCATCATTCTTTAGCTCACTCCACCACCCTAGTTCAGACATGGCCATATGTAAATCAGTCTGACCGTGTGCCTCATGGGAACAGTCCAGCCCGAACTGCCAAGCCATGTCTTTCCTGGACCAGAAACAAGAATCCTGCGACCGGTATCGGGTTCATAACCCTCATCAGCCAGGCTATCTTGAATCCAGTGGCAAAGTGAGCAAGGGACCCACGTCTGGGCATCCCTTGCCAACTTAGGGTGAACAAAGCGATACCAAAGGGTTAGCAAGGGGGAGGACTGGCACACCCTGCCAACTTAGGTATTGCTCTGTGGAGATCATTGGCACCTGATAGCAGATCAATATTAACAGTTTTGATTTGTTTGACTTGCAGGCGTGGTTCTGAGATGATGGATTTCTCCATGCTACCAAACAAAGGAAAACTGTCTGCCATGTCATCTGAGACATTATCATTGTGGACTATTGGTTGTAGGACTCTATGTTGTCTGTGTGTTCTTCCCACAAAAGAAGTTGTTAATCCTCCTGAATGATAGCTCATTGTCACCATCCTTAAAGTCTGATAGTGGTGACATGTTTGCTTTCCTAGTATTTGGAGAAGGAGTAATGGATGTATGAGTTGCAATTGTGTTGTCAATGATTTTACTGTGTGTGTGTCAACAGTTTCATCAGCTTCAATAGTTTCAGACACTTCCTGGTTGTGATATGTGGAAATGTTTGAATACAGATATTGTAAATAAATGGTTAATGTTTATTCATACTTTTGTTGTAAACTGTGATTGATGTTTTTGTGACAAGGAGTTAATGTAAATATATGTATAGTGTAATTATCAGCACACAGTACACCATGTAACTTAGATGTACCACACCTCCCATTATGCCTTGCCAAAGTAAAGTATAGCAAACATCTAACTGGAGTTTTGTTAGCTAAGATGTTTTACTTGAGGACTTACAAACAATATGTTATGGTAAGAAATTCACATAAAAATTACTTACCTTGTCTGGAGCCTGTTGGATTGGAGGTGTTAATGTCTGAAACTCCCACCATACTTTCAGATTCAAGTGTCCCCACAATCAGTGGATCCATTGGAGTGGGAGGGGGTGTCTGGAAGGTTCACCATCGTCAAGGTCCTGGCCACACAGAACTACCCTTCTGTGTCTTTTCCCCTCATCCGTTCGTACTGCACTTTTGCTTTGATTTTACCCGACGACCGGGTTGGAACTATCACCGGTTCTTAGCTCCTGTATACGACGCCCATACAGCCCTGAAGAGTCACAGGCATCCCCCTGTTGTCGAAACACGTGTCGGCTGGCGTTATATTACATGAAGAAAATGTTCATATAAACAACGTGTTTATCACACAACTGATGTCATCTTGTTTTTCTGCCAACTGCTCAGGACCATTACTGTTTATTATTACACGTGTGCACAGTACCTGTTATAATTTGTTCCTATGCTAGGGATTGTGATCCTTGGCTCTTTGAGAGGTTTAGGGTATTCCTCCATACTGGTCGCACCGTGATTTACTTTCTCAAAATATAACCACTGTACTACTACCGTCACTACTGTTTGAGCGCCATTGTCCTGCCATCTCTCAGACCCTACGCAGGCCTTCCAAGGTTCACCACCTGTGCCATGACCCTCAGCTATCTTGCAGGCCACCTTCTCTTTGATGATGAATCTTAGGTCAAACCAGCCTTTCCTAATCTGTGGCATGGCTCTCTGGGTCACACCAAGGAACTTGACTTTCTCTAGGACCCTGTTCAATATTTTGTTTTTCTGGGCCTCAGAAACAGATAGTGATGCTTTCCCGAAGAGCTAGTCCATGTGTGCCACACATTCTACTGTTAAAAGCTGAAAACAGCCCAGGGCTATTCTTCCACCCTTGAGGCAAACAACAAATTAACGTTTAGACCCTAACACTGAAAATGCTGTCAAACAATTTCAATACTTTATTCGACAGCATTGTCATAAAAGCATTTCATCCCTATTCTAAACAAAAATAAATACTATACTATGTTAAGATCAATTTAAGATACACATTAAATACAGAATGCTGGCGAATTTATACAGTTTAAAAGTACAGCGTCAGGAGATCTAATTTAAAACAAATATACAATTCATCACACATGATTAATCGCAGTTAAAGTGCGGGTGCGGATGATCCAGGCCCATCCCAAATATTTAGCAAGGGCAATTGCAAGATTGGGGGCACAATTCGATCTTAATATTCTTAGTGCTTCTAGATATTTTCTTGTCCCCAAATTCTTGCACACTGGTTTTAGCCATCTACTTCTTGGGGCAGCATACAGAGGGCATGCAAACAAAAAGTGTGGGATATCCTCAACATGGACCTTGCAGTGGCAACATATATTAGCATTACTTGACGACCATTTTAAGGTAAACGCATTAAGTGGTAGGCAGCCAACTCTGAACTGGAAATACAGCTTTCTGTCCAAGGGTTTTGTGATCAAATCCCAGTACTGCTCACAATTTGGGGTTAGTTTAATCTCCAGGTACTGGGATGTCAGCATAGACGGTTGATTGGAAAATAAAACCGATTGATGGACCAAGTCCCAATACATTTTTTCAATAACTCCTTCGATGGAAAGGCGGAAGGGTCAGTAGTGGTCCATAGATGGTCTAAATGCAGTTTTTGTAACAAGTTCCTAATTTCTTTAAGCCAGGTTATTTTGTGGAACCGGTCAGAGTTAATGATGTCCATGAGAGCAGACGCATAATGGCCTAGTTCTGGTGTTGTCTTTATGCGCCTCCAGTATAAAAGTGGGCGCAATCGAGCCATATCTTCAATCTTTTTTCTCCCTAGATCATAAAGGAGTGGGATCGATGGAGTGCTCTGCGGGACACCAACCAACTGGCGAAGAAATTTGTTCTCTGCAATAGCCAAAACACTCAGATTGGCAAAGCCCCACAGCTCTGATCCATAAAGATAGGCACCCAGCACTTTCATACTATAAATCTCCATGATAGGCTGAATAGGTTTCGTTAGTGAAGATTTATATTTTTGTGCTATGGCCCCGGCCAGCTGATGGAACTTTAAGACCACAGAATCAATGTGGGATTTCCAATTCATACTGCCCTGCAGGGAGATACCAAGGTAAGTAAAAGCATTCACCTCCTCCAGAACAGAACCATTAAAATTTATTTTGCCCTTGAATTGTTTAGCGGGATTCAAGTTCATGAACTTGGTCTTTGTAGTGTTCAATTCCAGGCCCCGAACCCGACAGAAATCTCCAAATGCATCAATTGTCTTTTGTAAACCGCTAGGGGTCCGTGAGACCAGTAAGGTGTCATCAGCAAACATTAATACTGGAACCCGCTCCCCATCTAGCACAGGGGCATCAGTTGGTGATTTCTTTAGGTAATCTACTACGCCGTTGATATAAAGAGAGAATAAGGCGGGGGCCAGGACGCATCCCTGCCTCACCCCACGCTCCACGGGGAAGGAATCAGTGACGTCCCTTTGTGCACCCCACCTGATCCTGGCGTAGTTGTTTTCGTGCATGCGCATAACCAATGTCAACAATTCGGGGCTGATTCCAAGCTCACTAAGAACAATCCATAATTTTTGTCGAGGAACTAAGTCAAATGCTGACTTTAAGTCGACAAAAACGGCAAGTAATGGGCCATTTGTCAAAGTCACGTTTTTCCAGTAGAGGGTTAAGAAATTGAACACCTGGTCGGCAGAGCTAGTTAGGGGGCGGAAGCCAGCTTGATACGGGGAAAGGATATCCTTATCATCTATCCAGGCTTGTATTTTATTTTGTAACATTCTACCCATCAGTTTTTGTGCAGAGTCGATAAGGCTGATGGGTCTATAATTGCTTGGTAAAGCCTTGTCCCCTTTTTTAAAAACTGGAATGATCTCTGCGCCCTTCCATGAAACTGGTATCACGGCTCCTTGTGCGATGGAGTTTACAAGCCAGACAAAATATTGGCACCAGTTAGCCCGGTCTGATAAAAATACATCTGCCGGTATTCCATCAATACCTGGAGCCCTACCTCTGGTCACCCCGTCCAATGCTACGTTTACATCCCTCAGCGTGAATACATCATAATTATGGTGTGCAGTCATAATATCGAGTCTTTTATTTCGACTGGACAGAATATCGAGTAAAAAATATAGAATGGACATAATATCGACTAGACATAATATAGACAACAAAAATATCGACTAGAGAAAATTAATATCGAATAGAATGGACATAATATCGAATCAAAAATATAGAATGGACATAATATTGACTAGACATAATATAGCCAACAAAAATATCGAATTTATGGTAAGTTAATAATAATTTTTATTTTTTGTGTAATATAAGTCTGTAGCGGGTTGTGGGTTTATAGGGGAATAGGGGGGGAAGTAATTTAATTATAATTAATTAAATATGTTAATTTATTTATTGATATTTATTTAGAATTAATTGTTAATTAATTATTAATTGTTAATTAACTAAAAAATAATTGGTAATTAATTATAATTGATTAATTGATAAATATTTTAATTTTAGTAATTTATTTTCTGTAGCGGGTTGTGGGTTTATAGGGGAATAGGGTGGGAAGTAATTTAATTATAATTAATTAAATTTTTTACATTATTTATTGATATTTATTTATAATTAATTGTGAATTATTTATTAATTAGTAATTAATTAAAATATAATTGGTAATTAATTATAATTGATTAATTGATAAATATTTTAATTTTAGTAATTTATTTTCTGTAGCGGGTTGTTGGTTTATAGGGGAATAGGGTGGGAAGTAATTTAATTATAATTAATTAAATTTTTTAAATTATTTATTGATATTTATTTATAATTAATTGTTAATTATGTATTAATTGGTAATTAATTAAAATATAATTGGTAATTAATTATAATTGATTAATTGATAAATATGTTAATTTTATTAAATTATTTTCTGTAGCGGGTTGTGGGTTTATAGGGGAATAGGGTGGGAAGTAATTAAATTATAATTAATTAAATATGTTAATTTATTTATTCTTAATTATTTGGAATACATTGTTAATTAAATAATAATTGGTAATTAATAAAAATATGATTGGTAAATCATTTTAATTGATTAATTGATAAATATGTTAATTTCATTCATTTATTTTCGGTAGCGGGTTGTGGGTTTATAGGGGAATAGGGTGGGAAATAATTTAATTCTCAATAATTAAATATGTAATTTAAATTATTGGTATTTATTTTGAATTAATTGTTAATTAATTTTTAATAGGTAATTAATTAAAATATAATTGGTAATTAAAATTAATTTCTTAATTTTGAAATTGTAAAATAATTTATTGTTAATAGGTAATTAATTAGTATGAGTAGGCAATTTTTAAAATTAAATAATTTTATTTTGTATTTATAAATAAATATTTAATATTTTTATACACAAGTAAAATATTTTATTTATTTGTAATTGGTATTACTATTTATGTTATTTATATCTATTTGTGAAGTATTTACTTTCCCTATTATTCCACTCTCTGAAGTTGGAATAGTAATTTTAACCCCTACGCTATACAACACTTTCCCTACTGTTGCACCCACTGGAGTGGGTATGCAACGTTTACAACGCAACTTTTACTATGCACTACCATTACAACGAAACTTTTACAACGCAAAAACTTTTACAACGCATACATTTACAAAGCATGTTTTTACAACGCAGATACCTTTACAACGCATACCATTACAATGTAAGTATTGCTAAGTATATAATTATTTTTAAAATGTTATATGTTTGGGTTTTTGGGTAATGGGGTATTTTTAGGGTTCAGGGTCAGTTTTCAGTTTTTGGGTAAAGGGGTATTATTAGGGTTCAGGGTCAGTTTTCAGTTTCTGGGGTAAAGGGGTATTTTTAGGGTTCAGGGTCAGTTTTCAGTTTTTGGGAAAAGGGGTATTTGTAGGGTTCAGGGTCAGTTTTCAGTTTTTGGGTAAAGGGGTATTTTTAGGGTTCAGGGTCAGTTTTCAGTTTTTGGGGTAAAGGGGTATATTTAGGGTTCAGGGTCAGTTTTCAGTTTTTGGGTAAAGTGGTATTTTTAGGGTTCAGGGTCAGTTTTCAGTTTTTGGGGTAAAGGGGTATATTTAGGGTTCAGGGTCAGTTTTCAGTTTTTGGGTAAAGGGGTATTTTTAGGGTTCAGGGTCAGTTTTCAGTTTCTGGGGTAAAGGGGTATTTTTAGGGTTCAGGGTCAGTTTTCAGTTTTTGGGTAAAGAGGTATTTTTAGGGTTCAGGGTCAGTTTTCAGTTTTTGGGGTAAAGGGGTATTTTTAGGGTTCAGGGTCAGTTTTCAGTTTTTGGGTAAAGGGGTATTTTTAGGGTTCAGGGTCAGTTTTCAGTTTTTGGGTAAAGGGGTATTTTTAGGGTTCATGGTCAGTTTAGGGTTTTTGGGGTACAGGGGTACTTTGTAAAAATAAAGTAAAATTACATTTAAATTACATTAATTAAATACAATTAAATAAAATTAAATTATATTATAATATTTTAAATTAATTTATATTAAAAAAAATATTATATACTTACCAATACTTACGTTGTAATGGTATGCGTTGTAAAGGTATATGCGTTGTAAAATCTTGCGTTGTAAATGTATGAGTTGTCAAAGTTTTTGTGTTGTAAAAGTTTTGATGTAATGGTAGGTGTTGTAAAAGTATGCGTTGTAACGTCATACATCCCTGGAGTGGGAATAGTAATTTTAACCCCTACGCTATCCAGCGCTTTCCCTACTGTTGCATCCACTGGAGTGGGAATAGTAAATTTTACCTCTACGCTATCCAACACTTTTGCTAATGTTGAACTCACTATAGTTGTTACAATAAATTTTAACCATTTTCTATGCTACGCTAAAAATGTTATATATGTTTATTTAATAATATGTTTTTATATATATATATATATATATATATATATGTATTATTTTTGGTGATATAATTTTTTTAATTATAGAAATTATTTATTAAAATTAAAATTTTAAAATAATTATTTCTAAGTTTATATTAAATATATTTATTACTATATTAGTTTTAACTTAATTTGAAGACATTTAAAAAAATCGATATTTTGACAGTCTATATTTTTGTAAGTCGATATTTTGGAGTCGATATTATGGTACTTACCTGTTTGTAGATAGGGAGTCGATATTTTGTCACTCGATATTTTTCACTCGATATTTGTGTATCTCGATATTTGTGACGTCGATATTATGTCAGTGATCCCATAATTATAAAATACCATTTTGGGGGGCAGGTGGGAGCCCATAGGTGAGTTATCAGCATATTGCGGTTTGAAGAAATCCACCCATGCTTCGTTTGCCACATAATTTCTTGGACAATCTGCAATTCCCCCCCTACCCCATTTTAAGATAGCCCAAAACTCTTTTTGCTGTTTGGCTGTGCAGGCTTTTTTTAGGTCTAGCCATTGATTTTCATCCCACATCCTTTTTGCCCTAGCTTGGACATTTCTATATTCATCCCTGGCCTTCAACACTCCTTCTTTGCTCCTCAACGCTAGGCTGAGGTTCTGCCGTGCCTTTCTACATGAATGGTCATACCATCCTATGTTTCTATGGGGGCAAGCACCCTTACTCTGATGTACTTTTTTTTAAAAGAACCCCTGTATTTTTAGAAAAAACTTGGGGTGCTGCTCTTCGATTAATTTAATAAAATTGGGCTCTTTACTATGCTCCTGCAAGCTACTGACCTCTTTTACCACAGCCTCCAATAAATCATGCATTTTATCTGGCTTATCCAACAGGGTTGCCCATTTGACATGGCGCTGATTATTGGTTGAAATAATATCTAATGGCATAACGCCCCTTTCAGAATTTGGCAATGTCACTCCTTGGTCCAGTTTGAAGTACAGGCACAACGGGTTGTGGTCACTCTCTAATCTGGGTGTCACTTTCATATCTATCATTTTGTACCAATCTCTGACATCTACAAGGATGTAATCTATCCGACTACTTGCCCTTGTATTGTCAAAGGTATGAACGCCCTGGAGATCTGACTGGGTGCGGCCATTTGCTGCCCTCAACCCCCTGGCCAAACACAAACTCTTAACTTGTACGGCCACTTCAGACCATTTCTTTACCATGGGTAAATCCAATTGAGGGATTCCCCATTTAGCATCTTCTTCTAGGGACATCTCATTATCCTCCTGGCCTAGTGGTTCGAAAGTGGTGTTCATATCTCCCCCCACTAGGATGGTAATATGCGATGGAAGATACTCCAAATCGTTATCTAGCGCTGCTACCACCTCTGATGCTTTGCCCCCTATTGTTCCCCTGGCGTATATGTTGTAGAGGGCCATCTCCTGGCCATCGGCCCAGGTTATCACAATTGGCAATAGGTCACAATGATTAGCAGATCTCGCTCTAATAGTGCATTTTAGTGATTGGCGTACCCATGTAGTTAGTCCCCCTGATGGCCGCCCTTTTGGATTCTTTTTCGCAGGGGAAAAGAAATTTAAGAAACCCTGTCGATGGACAGGGGTCACTGCCCAGGTTTCCTGAAACAAGATTACATCATACAGATCAACAAATGCGCACCATTCTGGGGACTCTAGTTTATTAATAATTCCCGCCAGATTCCAGGATAGGAATTTAAGACCTTCCTTCGTTGGACTAACCCTCGCATTCGATGGTAATGCATGTTGGGCATACAAGGATTGGGCCAAAATTGATGGGGGGCTAGTTGCCCTGGTGTTTTCTATGCTGTCAAATATCTACTTCCAGGCGCTATATTCTGGCAGAAAAAAACATTCGAGCTATCCAGTGTTGTCTTGTATTTTTTCCACACAATGTTATTCACCAGTGTGGCACTGTGTGCATTCTGTACTGCAAATGTGCATGTGGATTCATTCAGATGTCTGTAATCTAAGACTAAACTATATGAATTGTCGAGTTTCATTACAGGAAACAAAGGATTATTCATAGATTAAGTGCAAATCTCTATTACACCCTGGTACTCAAGTTGATTGAACATTTCTCTAACTTGTTTCTTTGCTTCATATTTAATTGTTACTGTCTCTGTGGTTGAGGAATAATTTTTAAGGGGACTCATTATCCCACCCAACATGATTGCAATACAGAGCAGGCACTAAAGGTGACGCCCACCCCTGCACGAATACACTTTTAACTAATTCTGCTACGAGGTCGGAGACAGCAGATAAAATTGCTTCTTCCCCCATTGGGTAATCTATTACAAACTCAGGTGGCCAATCTATTTCTGCCAAAAGAGTGTTGTAACCATGTGTCAGGTCCTCCCAAAAGAGACCCTTTGTTTTTCTTTGTATGTTCCCTTCTATCTGGAGTGTTATTCTATGTAAACAATGTGGGACACTCACTCTCGTATGAGGAGTTTCCAGCGTGATATACTAATTCATCGCTACTACTTCCAGAAAATTCATCATGTTCTGGAGAGCTATTGTGATTTCTGCTGCACTGTCAAGCATCATCATTGTCCATTCCACATTCAGTAGCAGAAACCTCCGCAGCCTGTGCATTTCTAATCTTAATCCCTGCTATTTTTTTATTCTTAAATTGAGGTATCGTAGATTTTAGTTTATCTTCTTGGTTGATGATGTAGTCTGAAGTGTGATGTGTCTCCCTCTTTGGGTTTGTTCGCTCTTCTGATCTTTGCCCTGACCGTCCTCCTCAATCTGAGAAACGCTTCTCAGATTGATCCTGAAAGGAACGAGAGGAACATGAATTATTATCCTGATATCTGTCAGGTTTTCTAATGTTATCACGGTTTCTGAGATAGTATCTCTTCTCAGTGTACTCCTGTTGAAGAGACCCACTCCATGATTGTTATTTATTATTTTTTTGTTTATTATCCCATTTCTTTTTAGAAGAGTCAGGTACTTGCTTGGAGTTATCCTTTTCAGAATTACCCTTAACCACTGTGTTATTTAGTCTGGCTCCCAGATTATCTTTTCCCAAGGAAGCGTATTTTTATGCCATAGTCTTAGGTAACTCCCTTTCCTGTTGTATAGGAGTGAGTACCCTCAGGCGTTGGTGTATAGCCATCAAGACTCCCTCACCTTTTATGTTGCTTAAGATAATTGCAGAAACCAGGGAAACATTAGTTCTGGTGTAAATGGCAGCAAAGACTGTACCCCAAGTGGCACATTCTTCTATCAGGGAAAACATCCTCATTGGCAAGCAAATTCTGTGTTTTTCCTGTGGACCCATATGGGGAGAAACTGCTTCAAGCTGTGCTATTTTTTGTGCCTTCCAGCGGTGCTATTTTTTGTGCCTTCCAGAACAGTACTTGTTCCTGACTTGTGAGAATTCTTCCCATTACGGCATTCAGTGTTTGAGGGCTGATCGCCGTGGTAGCCAATTGAGGTTATGCAGCCAGAGCAGCCCTCACAGGTTGAACCATAAGTATTTGCATATTGTATCGTGGAAGATTTCTGTACATTTTCACTAAATCTTTCTATAGTGTGAGCATTCCCACTGCTCCTAACCTGAGTATGTCGGGGTATGGTGTATACGAAGCTAAGACTGGCCAGGTCGCTCCTTCTTTCTAGAGCAGACTGAGTCTCACGTTTTCTACAGTGAGCAGTCACTTTGCTGGCAGCTCAAGGTAATATAAATCTACATGGTAAGGTAATGTCCAGTATTATAATAAGTTCCAGTCTTGGTTAATTATGATTAACCTATAACTGTATTTTTATGCTAACATTGTTGTTAGACCTGGCATCCATGGCATAGTTTACACTCACTCTTTGCCTTCAGAACAGAACTCCTGTTTCTGCTGACTTGATTTTTGCTGCCCTTAGGATTCTGCACACTTTACGACTGCTGAACAGTGCTAAAGTGCTTTTGCTCTTTCCATAAATGTGGTAATATTAGCTTATCCACCACTGGCATGTTTAATTTTCCTAAAAGTCCCTAGTAAAGTGTACTACATGCGCCCAGGGCCTGCAAATTAAATGCTACTAGTGGACCTGCATCGGTTGTTTTGCTACCCACTTAAGTAGTCCTTTAAACATGTCTCTGGCCTGCCATTTCAGAGCATGTGTGCGCTGTTTAAACTGTGATTTCGACCTGGCAAGATAAACCACTTGCCAGGCACAAACCTTTCTTTTTAATACATATAAACCACCCCTAAGGTAGGCCCTGGACAGCAAAAGGGCAGGGTGCAGTTCTTGTTAAAAGTAGAACATGTACTTTTAAGTTTTACATGTCCTGGTAGTGAAAAACTCTTGAATCCGTGTAATTCCCCTAGACAGCCACACACAGTGGGAGCTTAGGTGTGACCTAAAGGGCCATCGTGGCAGGATGGGAGAGAGGAGCTGGGCACAGCCTCACTTACACCTGAATAGGCTGTGCCCTGTACAAACACCAAGGGCTGCATAACCTCCTGTAGTGATTCTGGATCCAGGGTTGAAGGATCGGGACTCTGACTCTGTGCACTTTTGAGGCATGTTGTTTAAGTCTCCTCTACTTCAAAGGCACAACTGGGTTTAAATACTGACCTCAGACACTGCTACTTCAGTACACCTCTGGACCTGTAGATACTATGCTAGGAAGAAGGACTGCTGTGCCACTGAAAGGACTGCCACTCTGCTGGACTGCCACTCCGAAAGAGCTGCTGCCTAGCTGTGCTGACCTGCTGTTTCCTGCCTGAAGAAGAAGAACTGGACCTGGAACCCATCTTAAACCCTGGACTCCTGAGGGACTCAAAGGGTAAGTCTGCTGGCCTCCTGATCTGAGCCTTAGGGACATAACAGGTTCCCACAACTCCTGGACCCATCTTTAACAAGCTCCTCAAAGCCCAAGAGCCGCATCTCAGGTCCTTGGCTCTTGGAAATGGTTTGTAACTCGTGAAGTCAAACTTTTTGGTTCTTTGTACACGTGAACGAGCCCGTTCGCTCCAGCACCATGCCACTCGCATAGAGAATCAGTGTGAATCACCGCATGTTTATCTCTTTGCACAGCAAGAGTCGTCCTCTGGCTTGGATCGTCACAGCGATCTTCTACGATGCCTGGCGTGCTCTTCACAGACCCAAGTGAGAGGCATCACTTGGGGGTCAGGAACTTGCTCAGGATGGGTTCAGGAGCTGTTGGGAAGCCTTTTATGTCCCAGAGGCTGAGATCAGGAGACTAGTCCCTGCAGTCACTCTGGGGTCCTGGGCTCAAGTTGAATTTGCAGGTCTAGCTCTTCTTCCACTTGCAAGAGGGCTAGTAGGCAGCAGGTCAATACAACAGGGCAGTAGTTCCTTTAGAGCAGGTGTCCAGCAGAGTGGTGGTCTTTGTAGCAGCACAGCAGTCCTTCTTCCTGGCAGAGTATCCACGGGTCCAGAAATACACTGAAGTTGTGGTGTCTGAGGTTCTTCTTTTACACACAGTTGTGCCTTTAAAGTTGGAAGAAGCACCTAGAGGCATGCCTTTGAAGTACACAGATGCTCTGACTTCCCTTCACTGACTCAAAACTGACTACAGGGGGCATGCACCCCTTTGTGTGGGGACAGGACACAGCCTATTCATTGGTAAGTGGGGCTGCGGCCAGCTATTCCATCCCATCCTGCCAGTGATGGCCAATCCAGTCACCCCTAAGCTTCCATTGTTCGTAGCTGTCTAGGAGCAATACATACAGCCCAACTGCCAACTCCACCAAGTCATGTGACGTAGAGACACTCTGCAGGAACAAAATGGCTAAGGCAAGAAAATGCCAACTTTCTAAAAGTATAAAACTATTATATTGATTAGGCAACCCAATATACCCTTGGGGCTTGGGTAACAAATTCTTTTGTCAGGTAAAAGTGCCTTCACTGTTTTTTATTTCAATATAGTGAAAACAAATTAACAATGTCATTTAGAAGTGCCCAGACTAATGGGCTCAAGCATATTAATTTTCTAAATCACTTTATATAATCAAGAGTGAATTAATCAAAATTAAGGGGCCGATTATGATGGCGGATTTCCCGCATCCACCGGGCCGGCGGAAGCCACCGCTGCTGCTCCTTTACATATCCATGAGAGAGGGTAGTGCTTCCACTGTCGCAACTTTCGCCGGATTTTCTGTCTCAGGTGCGCATAGTTAGTGGTAACTGTTTTTGGAAGAGAGGGGGCCAGTTGAATCCCCAAATACGGGATCGTATCTGATGCCCACTGAATGGGGAGCAGGCCTTAAAGGTATTCACGGGTGGGTCGCATCAGGGAGAGATCTAGGGCGATCTACTTATCCATGTTCACTTTGAACCCAGCAACCCGTGCAAAAAGTTCAGATCTGCTAGGCATGCAGGTAGTGCGCCCCTTGGATGAGATAAGGATATCAGAACATCATCGCGTATAGACTGATCGTATGGGTATAGCTGCCAAATTTAATCCTGGTGATCATTGGATTGTGCCGCATCTTCTGGGCCAATGGTTCCATATAAAAGTCAAATAGGAGGGGTGACAAAGGGCACCCCTGTCTTGTACCTCTCTCAGTGGCAAAGCGGGAGGATGTGTGCACATTCACGCGAACTGTAGCTGTCTGAAATTTACAGCAATTGAAGATATACATACAGAACTTTTCTCCTATCCCCATTCGCTCCAGAACCTGCTCCAGATAAGGCCAGTGGAGCAGAGCATCATATATTCTCCCTGCGTGCGCGTGGCTTTCTCAATGAGGTGTAGGGCTCGTTTTGTATTATCAGAGGTTTGGCGTTCAGGAATAAAACGCGCCTGATCAGGATCGATAAGGCCCGACATATGAGGTGCAAGGCGTGCAGCTAGATTCCCCGTGTACAATTTGAGATCTATACTAAGAAGGGAGATAGGGCAATGTGCACCAAACCGCTTCTTGTCTTTCTCTGGTTTGGGAATCACCGCTATGGAGGCCTCTAGGAGGTCTCTCGGGATCGCTCCAGGCTCGGCGAAGGAATTAAAAAGTTGGGTGAGGAGAGCGGCGATCTGGGCACAGAATGTTTTATAAGAAAAAGCAGAGAAGCCATCCGGCCCGGGGTCTTTTGCTGTTTTGAGGCAAGCAATGGCAGCAATGACTTCTTCTGGTCGGATGTCTCTGTCGAGATAATTGGCTTAAGCTTTAGTCAGAGCCAGCAGGGTGATGGAATTGAGGAAAGCGGCCCCATCTGAGCTCTCTAGTGGAGAGCTGGCATAAAGATCGGCATAGAAATCATGCAACGCCTCGGCGATATCTCTATCTCCCGAGACTTGTCCACATCTCTTCGGTGAATTTCCTGAACCCTCTGCTTTTGCCTAGTTTTGTGTAGCTTGTGTGCGAGAAGACGTCCACACCTCTCTCCCCCTGTACAGTAGGCGTGTCGTAATCGCAAGGCTGCAAATTCGGCCTTGTGTTCTCTCCACAACAGAGGGGCTCCCGTTCTCTGATGCAACTGTTCCAACTCTCTAGTTTGTCGGGTGAGTTCTTCCTGTTTGCGCCTACGCTCTACATTATCAGCAGCGGAGATGGCTAATAACTCCCCCCGAATGATCGCCGTTAGTGCTGCCCATTGTGTTGCAAGGGTGATGTCAGTGTTGGCCTTGTGAGAGAGGTAGTCTGTGATGGAGCGCTGTACCTGCTTAACAACTTCTTTGCGATGCAGGAGAGTATCCCTAAGGAGCCATATCCCGGGGGGGCTGGTGCATGGGCGGAAGAGTGACAACAGCTATTACCAGTGCGTGGTCTTAGAGGGAAGCAACTCCTATTTTTACCCCTGTTGTTAGCGCATGTACGGGCATGGATGCCAAAAGGTAATCTTGCCTGGCGTATGTTTTGTGCGTGCTGGAAAGTAAAAGTATTTGCGGTTTTGGGGATGGAAGCTACGCCATAAGTCTGTGAGGCCTAGATCATGCAAACGTGTCAGTCCCTCTGTAGAAAGGGCGCCTGTTTGATGCGTGCGTTGGCAAGATCTGTCCAGCGTGTTATTAAATACTAGGTTCAGGTCCCCCCCCTAGGAGAATGTGGCGCTCCGTCATGGCTGTTGTTTCGATAAGGGCGCAGTGTAAGAATAATTTTGGGCCATCATTCGGGGCGTACAGTGAGCCTATGGTGAGCGTTAAGTTACCCAAGGCAAATCTATAGGCCAAATAGTCTACCTTTTATTTCGGCCTCCTTGTGTAGGACCTCCCCTTTAAACAACGGAGCAACCAATTTCGCTACCCCAACTGTTTTAGTTGGGCCTGACGAGAAAAACTGAGTTGGGAACTTCCGGGACCGGAGGCGGTGACAATCCTTATATAAAAGGTGTGTTTCCTGTAATAGGCAGAGATCTGCTTGTGCATGTTCTAGGCACGACAGGACCGCTCTGGGCTTCACTGGGTTATTGAGATCCCTCCCATTTAGGGTAAGTACTTTAAGTGTGTTAGCAGGCATGTACAGTAATAACAAAACAAAAGGCAAGGGTGGCAAAGGTGAAGTGCTGGCGCCAATACTACCGAGGCGCGGCGCAATCTCTCGCTCTAGGGTTTCATGGTGGCTTGGATCTACGCTAACCCTGAAAGGAAGGTGGACAAGGAACATTGGATCCCCCCTCTAAAAACCCCCCAAGAAAAATTTTTAATGGAAGAAAGAGAACAAAACTTATTGTCCATCATCCATTGGTGATTGGAAATGTGGTGAATTGGGGTGGTTGACCAAGAATCAGAGAGCCCCCTCAAGCAATCAGGCATCCATTTGAGACCACAAAGTTCAGCCAGGGTGGGATTTGGCCAGTTCTGCTTAGACAGTTTCAAGACAAACTGCTGCCCTTCGTTATTTCTGCAGCAGGAGGTTTTTTAGGGCGACGTCTTCAGCCCTGTTGGCGCCATCGGTCTTGGAGTCCTCTATGTCCATTTTAGGGCCTTCCTCACCGTTCTCCTCCACAGGGGGATCTACGTCAAGCAAACGACAGGCCACCAACAGGGATCTTAGCTGGTACAATTATTTATCCATGCGGAACACCAGGCAAAAAGGATGACCCCAGCTGTTAGAAATATTGCGCTGCGTGTGTTGTGATGGGTCGGAAGGTCCTAAGTTTTTGCAGGGTGAGTGCAGACAAGTCTTGTTATAAGGCCGGTGATTGATCGCGAAATGTCAGAGGATGTAGCTGACACACTCTTTTAGGGCTATCTTCCTTGGTACGATAATTTTGGACGTAGACCAGAATGTCCGACGGTGGAGCCGATGGGGCTCACAGAGGGCCCCCCTGTGCACTCGGTCTAGGCGTAATTCCGTCTCCAGAGGTCTACCCAAGATGTGGTTGAATTGCTCCCTGGCTTACTTGAAAAGGTCCTTCGTGTCATTGTCTGATTTCACACCTCGAATCCGGATGTTATGGCGCCGGGAACGGTTTTTCAGGTCTTCGAGGTGGGTCCGAAGGTCAACTAGTTGATCATGAATCCTGAGAACCTCCTGCTGCAATGCTGTTAATTCTGTGTCTCTTCTGTCGCTTTTGTCTTCTAGTTTGGCGACTTGTTCGCCTATGCCATCCATGTCTCTGCGGACCTCCTTGATTTTGGCTGTGAATTCTTGCTTGAGTGTTTGGATAGCTTCTCACTGCGCAACAAACATGGATTCCAGGAATGCCTTCGTGATTGGCTCTGCTCCGTCGTCTCGCTTGAATGCGGGGCGGGCAGAGCCTGTCGCCAGTGAGTAGTCTGTTGACCAGCCTGTGCTTTGGCGAACAAGTCCTTCAGGGTCTTGTCTTTGCGCCCCTGGGAGGAGGATATAACGCGTCACCAATTGAGTTCCATTGTAACTGTAAGCTGATTGAGTTCCGACCTAGGCACAATTCCACCACCTCTGGGAGCGTTGGATTCTGTAGTGTCCAGTCTCCTCGCTGTATGTGGCACTTGCAGTTGCCAGGGCACAGAGGCAAGTGGGCTAGGGTGGTGTTGGGGCCGTGTGATCACCAGCGGGGGGCTTGACGCCTCTTCCCGTAAGACACCCCCAGCAGGCACAGCTTCCTGACCTCGCACCGTCGTGCCTCTCGGTATGCCTATGTCTCAACACCAGCAGGGGTAGTTTCCCTTGCTGCACATCCCTGCCACAGGGCCACGCTTACCGAGTGCGATTTGCCTGGGGCCGTCAGAGGTTGCTGCTACTTCACCTGATGATCTATGGGGCCAGGTTTCTCTTTACTATGGCCCAGTAGCTGCAGTTTTTGGTGTAGGGGGCCCCCACTTATCTCCAAGGACCCCCCATCAGCCTTGTGGTCGTCTACATCTCCCCTGAGTCTTGTTGGGCGGTGGATGGTGCTCTTCTCAAATGCCCACAGGGCTTCTAGCTGTCAGTCCCGGAGCTGTGCACGTCAAGCTGGGCCGCACCGCACCTGCAGTCAGGGATGCACCCAACGGGGGTGTCTTAACCAGGCCTCAGGGCTCCCAGCAGGCCGAGTCTCCCCAAGTTCAAGTTCAGTAATTTGTATAGCGCACTACTCACCCAGAGGGTCTCAAGGCGCTTGGGGGAGGATGGGTGCAATACTTATCGAAAAGCCAGGTTTTGAGTTGCTTTCTGAAGGAGAGGTGGTTCTGCGTAAGACGGAGGTGAGTGGGGAGAGAATTCCAAGTCTTGGCCGCTAAGTAGGAGAAGGATCTTCCTCCCATGGTGGATCTATGGATGCGCGGAATTGCGGCGACGGCTTGATTGGATGAACGTAGTTGGCGGGTGGGTGTGTAGAAGGATAGTCGTGTGTTGAGGCATTCTGGTCCTAGGTCGTAGGGGGTCTTGTGTGCGTGGGTGAGGAGACGGAATGTGATTCTTTTGTTTACTGGGAGCCAGGGGAGGCTTTTCAGGTGACCGGAAATGTGGGCATGACGGGGGATGTCCAGTATGAGTCTGGCTGAGGCGTTTTGGATGCGTTGGAGTTTTTTCTGTAGTTTGGCTGTGGTTCCGGCGTAAAGGGTATTTCCATAATCCAGTCGACTAGTGACCAATGCGTGGGTGACTGTCTTTCTAGTTTCGGTGGGGATACAACGGAAGATTTTTTTTGAGCATGCGTAGGATGTTGAAGCATGAAGATGAGACGGCGTTGACTTGTCTGGTCATCGAGAGCGAGGAGTCTAGGATGAAGCCCAGGTTATGTGCGTGATCTGTAGGTATGGGTGAGGTACCCAGGGCCGGTGGCCACCATGAGTCGTCCCAGGCAGAGGGGGATGATCCTAAGATGAGGACTTCCGTTTTGTCCGAGTTTAGTTTTAAACAGCTGTTCTTCATCCAATCGGCTACTTCTTTCATTCCTTCGTGTAGATTGGTTTTGGCGGTGTTAGGGTCTTTGGTGAGGGAGAGGATCAGCTGGGTGTCGTCTGCGTAG
The DNA here is from genome assembly GCF_964261635.1 of Lissotriton helveticus. Lineage (NCBI taxonomy): Eukaryota > Metazoa > Chordata > Amphibia > Caudata > Salamandridae > Lissotriton > Lissotriton helveticus. The sequence goes on along the minus strand of NC_136068.1, from coordinate 281,721,365 downwards.
GAGATGATGTTGAGGTTGTGTTGTCGCGCGATGGATGCGAGGGGGCTCATGTAAACGTTGAAGAGGGTGGGACTGAGCGAAGATCCTTGTGGTACGCCGCAGATGACTTCGGTGGTCTCTGATTTGAATGGGGGGAGGCGGACTCTCTGGGTTCTTCCGGCGAGGAATGAGATGATCCAGTCCGGAGCTTTTCCTTGTATTCCAACGTTGCTGAGGCGTTGTATGAGGGTGTTATGACAGACTGTGTCGAAGGCTGCGGAGAGGTCAAGTAAGATGAGGGCAACTGTTTCTCCGTTGTCCAGTAGTGTTCAGATGTCGTCTGTAGCTGCGATGAGGGCGGTTTTGGTGCTGTGTTTGGCTCGGAATCCGGATTGTGAAGGGTCGAGGGATTTGTTGGATTCGTGGAAGGCGGCGAGCTGACTATTGACGGCTTTCTCAATAACTTTGGCCGGGAAAGGGAGGAGTGAGATGGGGCGGTAGTTCTTAAGTTCAGAGGGGTCTGCTGTGGGTTTCTTCAGGAGGGCGCTCAGTTCGGCATGTTTCCAGCTTTCCGGGAAGGTAGCGGAGTTGAAGGAGCAGTTGATGACATCGCAGAAATGGGGTGTGATGATGGAGTCTGCTTTGTTGAAAATGTGGTCGGGACATGGGTCGGTTGGTGAACCTGAGTGGATGGAGTTCATCAGGAAGATGGTGTCTTCAGTAGTGACTGGGTTCCAGGTGCAGAGGTTGTGAGAGTGTTGTTTTGGTTCGGAGGTGGGTGGAGTGGTCTGATCTTCGGACTGGTTATCAAAGCTGTTATGTATATCGGCGATTTTGTTGTGGAAGAAAGAGGATAGAGAGTCGCAGAGGTCTTGGGAGGGAGTGATGTCGTTGGTGCCGGCGATGGGGTTGGTAAATTCTTTGACGATGTTGAATAGTTCCTTGCTGTTGTGAGCGTTGTTGTCGAGTCGGTCCTTGAATGCTGATTTCTTGGTGGATCGGATCAATTGGTGGTGTTTGCGGGTGGCGTCCTTGAAGGTGGTCAGGTTGTGAGTGGTTGGGTTTTTTCTCCAGGATTTCTCGAGGGTATGACATAACTTCTTGGATTTCTTAAGGTCATTGTTGAACCAGGGGGCCTTTTTGCTACCTTGTTTGATCTGGTGGTTTTTCATGGGTGCTAATTCGTCAGCACTGTGGGTGATCCATTGTGTAAGTTTGGTGGCTGCTTGGTTTGGGTCCGATGGTATGGCAGGAGGGTTTTGGTTAAGCGATGAGAAGAGTTGGTCGGTGGTGATTTTGTTCCAGTTTCTTCGAGGAATAGGTTGTGGAGGGTTGTGAGTCGTGGTCTTTTTGTAGCTGAAGTGGATGCAGCTGTGGTCCGTCCAATGAAGCGCTGTGGTGTGATCGACGGAGATGTGTTTGCTGGAGGTGAAGATCGGGTCTAGCGTGTGTCCGGCTAAGTGGGTGGGGGTGTCAACAAGTTGTTTGAGTGCGAGATTGGCCAGGTTGTCCAGAAGGGTGGTGGTATTGCTGTCGTTTTTCTTTTCCAGGTGGAAGTTGAGGTCTCCCAGTAGGATGTAGTTCTCGGATGTGAGGGCATAAGGGCTGATGAAGTCAGTGATGTCTTCGTTGAATTGTGTGCGGGTTCCTGGTGGTCTGTAGATGAGGGTGCCTCTAAGTGTGGTCCTGGGGTCGGTGTGGATCTGGAAGTGAAGGTGTTCGGCGACCGCGAGGTTGACGTCGGAGGTGGTCGTGATTCGGATGGTGTTCTTATGGACGATGGCGATGCCTCCTCCTGTTTGGATGGTGCGGTCTTTTCGGATGATCTTATAATTGTCCGGGATGGCTATGGCGATGTTGGGTGCTGATGAGGCGTTCATCCATGTTTCAGTGAGGAAGGCGACGTCCGGCGATGTAGTGTCGAGTAGATCCCAGAGTTCAGTGGCGTGTCTGTGGACCGAGCGGGTGTTCAGCAGGATGCACTTCAGGTGGTTAGAGTCGGAGCTGAGTTTGGATGAAGTGGATTTGGTGTGGGTACTGATGCAGGTGAACTTGCAGGAGTGGCAGGCGAATGGTCCGTGGGTGTGTCTTGGGGTAGCTGCGCAACATTGTGGTGTGCGTCCGGGGTTGAGGGCAAAGAGAGTATCGGTGTCGTACGTTATGCGGGTGGAGTGGGATTTGCGAGGACCAGGAGGTCTGGCGCTGGGCGCGGTCCAGGCGCGGACGGGCGCAGACAGGCCTACCCCCGGCGCACCCTCGGCACGCATGGGGCGCGACCGCTGCGCGTGAACGCTGCGCGCAAAGGCATCTGACATATGCGGATAGTGGGAGGGGAGGGGCGAGGGCGGAGCAGCTGGGAGGCGGGGGCGGGGAGCCGGGCAGGGAGGCACAATAATAAACAACAAAATGGATGGCTGCGAGCCAAAAGCGAAGCCAAAAGCCCCACTGGCTCCCTGGTGCAGCAGTCGCACCCCATGTCGCAGCGCTAGTGGCCTCTGTGTTGTGGCTTCCATGCACCCCAGCAGGGGATGATTCAGAGCTGATGCGGCGTAGGTAGCGCCTGGGGGCGCGCACTCTGTACAGGGTCTCCTTCCCTCACCGCGGTCTTGACATCGCTGCTCTGATGGATTTTGCTCGTCCAGCTCTTCGTCACTCTGGAGTCCCACTGCTTGCCTCAGCGATGTCCACCAGCGTCCCCATTGCAGCGCCACCACGGGAAGGCTCCGTCACCACTATCGGGCCCCAACCGCATGCGTGCGCAGTAATGCCGCACGGGGACACCCACAAGATGGCGGCTCATCACCTTCCATCCTCTGTTGCGGAACCACCACTGGCATTCTCTGCCGGCTCAACCACCTTCCGTTATTTCTCAGCCAGCCTGGAGCCACCAACGCCGCCCGCTACTCCCACTGGGTACCTCAAGCTTGCCGCCCCGGCATTAGAGTAGCGCTGCACCTCGCCTGGGATCCCAGGGTCTTGCCTTGCTGCTCCGGAGGAAGAGCGCGTTCACGGCCGCTCGCTCCACACTGCCCGGATTTCATCCTCCCGGGTCTCCTCACACCACCAAAGTCACACCCCTCGAGTCCCGCAACTAGGACGGCCCTGGTGCTGAGGTCAATGAGCATTGAATCGGCCAGGTGCTGGTGCTTTAGCGGGCCGTCAGCGGAAGCGTTTGGGTGACAAGTCCGCTCACCCCGCCATCTTGGCCACGCCCCAATATAAATATTTTAAACTTTATCGTGTTTCTTTCTTTACCCATGTTGTGGACTGGTATGAGAATATAACAAAAGAGTGTTCTTGATTCCCACCATTCCTGAGAGTAACCTAAGTCCCATTTTCTGGGTTGTCTAATCATTGCTATCTTTGCTATAGGACGAAGAGCTAATGTGACACTGATGCTAGTCGGTTAGGGGTTCTAGGTACTGAGGTGAGTTTTTGGTCCACCACTATTCACTGATGTCCTGGATCTCTGTGCACAGTTCTGTGTGTGAGCAGAATCCCTGCAACACTCTAAAACCATCCCGGAACTTATCAAGGGTCCTCATAGGGCTGTAGTTCTTTTAATTGTCCAGTTCATTTTTTTATAGAAAGACTTTTTTGAGGGGAGCATATGAACCGATTGTATAGTTTTTATCTTTGTAGTTTTAAACATGGGGCATAAGGCATACGATTGGTTTGCTTGTTTAAAGTTTAAATGACCGTTTATTTTTTTGGGTTCTGATTGACTTTGTGTCCATTGGATAATTGGTCAAAGTGGTCATATTATTTATATTCCCCTTACACTTCCCTTAAGTTGATATGGGCAAGCGTAAAGCCACAAATGCTCCTCCAGCATTGGATACCACTCACACAACAATTGACTCATTTTTAGTACGGGCAGTAAACGACATCTCCAAAGAAATAGACATGGTTAAATGACGCCTCTACCTTGGAGCAGGGACAGGGGTGGGGTACGTGCAAATGACGTTAGAGTGCTAATAGTTCCCAAGTGTAGCAAGGGGAGCCCCTTGGTCTCAGTGCTGCTGATAGCCCAGTTAACCAACTAAGCCAAGAGCCTGCACACATTTTTTCTTCCAAGGTGTATCAGTGACCCCCTTAGAAGGTTTTTATTTCTTCATATGGTGACCGACGTGGACCTCATCGGAGAAGCGGATATCCAAGGGAGAGGTCTTAATGGGAGACAGGAATCTACTTAGGAGGACATGACAGGAATCTACTAAGGAGGTACCCTGCGCACGAAGATTCTCTTTTTTTGCAGCCCAGTATATTTCTGGTCACCCTGATCTGACACTCCAACTGTTTGCCGCTCCAGACTGAGAACTTTTTTTGGCGTGAGTATTCTAAAAAATGACCGTTAGGTCATTCAGAACTTGGCAGTAGTAGGCTGAAGATTTGTGCTTGGAAAGGTCGTCGACATGTGCTTGACTTGTATTGGGCAATAATGTGATTATCGTGATTTGTGGAATTGCAATTTATGTAGGCAGGTAATGAGGAGATTTTTCTCTAAATTGTGACAACTTGAACGCCACACTTTAAGTAAAGTGCTACTTTGTGTATAATATTGTATATTCTGCAATATTCTTGGCATGCCTGTTTCAAGCGCACATCTCAAAAAATATGTTGCTTTCTTGGAGGTACCAATGTGAATCTTGAATGAACTCACCCGGTTCCCCTAGAGGGGATACCTAAATAGGTTTAGGTATATTATAAAAAGGTAATTCTTCCTTGGTGACTAAGTACCCCATGGAACTAAATATGTACATCAAAAAGGATACTAATCTGCGCACTTAGTAACTTTCATAAGCAGTGATATTCAGAGCATTTTTTTCTCTAGTGTTCTGCCAGCCAAAACTGGCAAATTTGGTGTATTTCGGCTTCTTGAACATGGAACAGTCTTTGGGCTGGTTTTTTTGCAGTCTTTTGGGATACTTTTGATTGATTTTCTTGTAAATATGACTTACAATTAATACTTACAAATGGTTTGGTTTAAGTACAGTCTGAGGGCTGTCTTTTGTTTCTGTCCTGAGTGTTGATTTGTGGGTTAATTGTTTGTTTGAATGTCTATGTGGTTTGTGGTTTGACACCCGTGATACTTATGTGAGTGAATACCGATTGTGCTTTTTGTGTAAGAATGGCTAGCTTTAAGCGCGCTATATTGTGCTTTCTGAGTGTATGACCCCCTTCTGAAAATGTCCGAAATGAACTCAATGTGTTTTTTTTGTTTGTTTGTCATTCTGTTATGCAAAATATCATTGAATAAAATACATTTTAAAATAATCCAGAAATGAATTATGTAACATATGCTAAATAGGTTCATGCTCCAATTAAATTGACAATTTAAGAAACTATACATGTGTGCAAATTGCCACAATGCTAAAGATAAAATTAGAAATCACATTCAATAGGAATAAAATAGGCCTCATTGAAAGGAAGGGGAAAAACGACATTGTGTGCTTTACAATAACTAGGACTAAAATACAAAATGTCACAGCAGTCTCCTTAGATACATTATATTAGATATTTGAAGGCATTCACATGATCTGAGTAAATTGGTTGTTGCTGAACTAAACACGATATTACAGAACAATACATTTTGACTGCCTTGAAATGCCTGACTTTTAAATAGACTGTGACCGTGCTTATTTTCAACACTAGATAAAAAGCTTTCAAACAGCTGTGTTTAAGCTGTCTCACTGAGAAGAAGCTGTCCGACACAACAAATGGAGATTAAACTATTTTAGGACATTACAAATACAGAAAAAGGTTTTTTTTTCTCCTGGCAGAGGCGTGTAAAGTGATGCCTGCTGGTCAAGAGCACAGCTGTGTCAATAATACATGGCTATTCTTGGTCCCAAGCCACAAGGAAACTGCGGAGTCAACTAGATTTTAAGTTAGTGCAAACACGGTAAAAGGCGTGCATTAAAGACTGCTGATTTTAAAAGTTACAAAAGACAGTTTCATTATTTTGGATAACAGAGACAAGATTGAAAGTAGGGATTTTCTTTCTTCGTGCCTTTTTAGATGAGTACATCCGTGGTTCTGATGTTAAATAATAACAGTCCTTTAAAAAGTGGCGCAGACTTTTCATGTTTCATGGGACTAAAATGTGAAATGTGACTTTACCCAGGCGTACAAAACTCATTTTTATAAGGGTGTACCTTGTACATTTCTGATTCTCCATCTCTGGGATATCTAGAGGACAACCTGGGGATCTAAAAAATGCCAAAACACTGTGGGTTATTAATTTTTGTAGTGCCTCTAACACCAAAGTGGAATTTGGCAAAATGTACCTTTTAAAAGCAGTTCTGCAACTCAGGGAAAGTTTTTAAACTGATCTTAGGCTTCAGTAATGCACACATGTAAGTATAGAACAAACAGCTGACCTCTATATTGCTAGAAAAGCACACCGCACACTGCTTAAAAATGTAAATAAGTATAAAAAAAACTGAAGTTATTATCCTACCTTTAAATTATTGGAAAACAGGAAGGGAATAGGACTGCCTTTCAGCTGTGAGTCTCCATAGGTTGCTATGAATTGTAAAGTCTGCATGGGTTAGCCCTTATCAGACAGGGGACAACAGTTTTAAGGGTCAAAGGCCAAAGTCTGTTTTTAGATCTAACCAACTGAACGTGCAATTTCCATGTAGGGAGCCATTATGACAGTATGTGATTTCTTTGTATTACTTAAATATCCTGATTTTCATACTGTAGGGTAATGCACTATAAGTAATGTTTTAGATAACATTAGCTGAAGAAAATATTGCATATTTTGTTAGAAGCACACAGCGATATCACTGTTTTCTTGAGATATAATACAAGTATAGGAAATGTGCAGGTGGGGTTATCCTATTGAATATCATTATCAAGGGAAAGCAGCATTTGTAAGTCATATGCAGAGATAGCTCTGCCATGTATATAGCACTAATGGTGTTAGCTTAAAGATTACTGTGCAAGGGCTGAGATAAGGAGGCAATTGGATTTAGTTGGAATTCATGCGCCCTCATGTTACACTAGTACAATTGGTAAAGGAATTGGTAGTTGGTTATTAATGTTTTCTAGCTAGCTAAATGTTCAATTTACCTCCTGCACGTTTGTTTGTGCCATGTTGCCAAAAATAGGGGTGGTTAGTGTCGACAGAAGTAAACCTGTTTCAGGTTTCCTGCTGTCGAAATGGGAGAAGGAGATTAGCTCCTCTACAAATTAAGGGTAGGCAAATTTATGTTTTCTCTCTCTTTTTCTCAATCTTTTTTGAGCCGGTCTAAGCAGTCTGTGAAACAGCCATGAGACATTTAATTTGCTATTCAGTAATTCTGTATTAAAATTATTAGCATTAATAAAAAGAATAATAAATATGCTATGTTACTGCCAATCCTGTCTGATGAAATTGTGAAAGAGTGAGTAGTCTAGATTGCTGTTCCCTTATTTGACCTTTAAGGGGAACTAGATGCAGGTTGTTTTTTTTCTAAAATTCTCAGGTGATAACACCATTATTGTTTATGTTATTCTCATGTTAGTTCCTCAGCAAACATTTTTGAAAAGAAAATATTGCTCTATAGGAGTTTGTGTACTTACTATGCTGAAGTTTTTTAAAAGTATTTATGTAATAGGAATCCCTGTAAATTAGCAGTTTTAGGTGTAGGTGCTTTTATTAAGAGAAATACTTTTAGAAGTGCCTGCAGTCCTTTTTTCTTGAGGGTTCTTCAGATGAATAATATAGGAATACACAAATGTAAGGATTTAGAGTATGTCTGTATTGTTTTTCTTTTTTCCTCAGAATTTAGTAAATGAACACAGACTTCCTTAGCTGCTTCAAATAGGGTAATAGGTTCAGGTTTTTTACTCTCAGATAGGTGAAGTGGTTCTTGGATACCTTGCTAATAAATGGGGCGTCCCAAGACTAGGAAGTAGTCTGAGACTATCCTCTTTGTTGAAAGACCTTTTGTTCAGTCCACCAATACATATTTGCTGCCTTACAACCATTGCCAGAGGGGCCCGGACATCAGATCCAGCCTGGGGAGTCAGCACCAGTCTAGCTTGAAGCCAAGGTGAAGGTAACCAGCACAGGCATTGCTGGCAACTAGGAACTCAGTGAAGGTGGAAGCACTGGTATGTGAAGTGTGTACCCCTGCCACTGTCTTGGGTGAAAGACGGGGTCACAAATCAGAAAGGAGAAGTTGTGGATCAAGTTTGTGATGCCCAGCTGAGAGTCACAGACTGACCAGGACAGCAAGGAGGCTTTTGCTTGAGGTGACCCCCTTTGAAATAAGGGTTGCTTCAGGCACTTCAGCATCACATCTCTGAGTCCTGGTCCCAAAGTGAATGAAAGTTTGCACCTTTGGTTGTTGATCAAGAGGTGCCCGGGCACACTGGATATAATTTGCGGCCCCAACAAAACTCTCTGGCTGTCACAGTTGAAATGGCATCAACTGCCACCCATGAATAATAATGCAGACAATGTATGCCAGAGAGCTGTTTCTCATAATTTGTAATTCAAGCATTTAGAAAGCTTAAACAAGCATTTGCAATGCAATAGGTCTCGCATTAGGACATTTTGAGCTATTGGTATTGTAAATGACAAATATTTTATTTATGTGTTGGTTTTGAAAATAGCGAAATTAATAGCTTTGTCATTTACAATGCCAATAGTTTTAACTTCCGCAAATATGACACCTATAGCATTTGTAATGCAATATTTGTTGTATTTACATGACTTAGATGTATTAATATTACAAATAACAATGGCTTTTATTTTTTTTAATAATTAATACTTAAATAAAAGTTATTGTAATTTATAATGGCAATAGCTTAAACTTTTGTAAATAACTTTTGAGAAGATTATGTTCAGTGTATTTTATTGTGATGAAAATCCAAGAACAGCAGTGAAATATTAACACCTTTTTATGACATTTGTAATAAAGCTTGAAACATTGAGAGAACATATTAGAACCAGTTGTTGTTGAATGGTTGCACAGAGTGATGCTGTGGCCTTCTGTGGTGCTGAGTGCTTCTGTGGCGCTGAGTGATGCTGTGGCGTTAAGTGATGCTGTGGCGTTGAGTGATGCCGCGGCGTTGAGTGATGCGGTGGCGTTGAGTGATGCTGTGGTGTTGAGTGATGCTGTGGCGTTGAGTGATGCTGTGGCGTTGAGTAATGCTGTGGCATTGAGTGGAGTTGTGGCATTGAGTGGAGTTGTGGCATTGAGTGGAGTTGTGGCATTGAGTGGAGTTGTGGCATTGAGCGGAGTTGTGGCATTGAGTGGAGTTGTGGCATTGAGTGGTGCTGTAGCGTTGAGGGGTTCTGTGACGGTGAGGGGTGCTGTGGCATTGAGGGGTGCTGTGACGTTGAGTCGTGCTGTGGTGTTGAGGGGTGCTGTGGCGTTGAGGGGTGCTGTGGCATTCAGTGGTGCTGAGTGATGGTGTGGCGTTGAGTGATGCTGTGACGTTGAGTGGTGCTGTGGCGTTGAGTGGTGCTGTGGCGTTGAGTGGTGCTTTGGCGTTGAGTGGTGCTGAGTGATGCTGTGGCGTTGAGTGATGCTGTGGACTGATTGATGCTGTGGTAGCGCATAGTGATGTTGTGGTGCCACTGAGTGATGTTGTGGTGCCCCTGAGTGATGTTGTGGTACCCCTGTGTGATGTTGTGGTGCCCCTGTGTGATGTTGTGGTGCCCCTGTGTGATGTTGTGGTGCCCCTGTGTGATGTTGTGGTGCCCCGGTGTGATGTTGTGGTGCCCCGATGTGATGTTGTGGTGCCCCGGTGTGATGTTGTGGTGCCCCGGTGTGATGTTGTGGGGCCCCTGAGTGATGTTGTGGGGCCCCTGAGTGATGTTGTGGGGCCCCTGAGTGATGTTGTGGGAGGCCCCTGAGTGATGTTGTGGGGCCCCTGAGTGATGCTGTGGTGATGCGATAGATAGAGTGAGGGCGATAGAGTGAGGGCGATAGAGTGAGGGCGATAGAGAGTGAGGGCGATAGATAGTGAGGGCGATAGATAGTGAGGGCGATAGATAGTGAGGGCGTTAGATAGTGAGGGCGATAGATAGATAGAGGTGTAGAGAGAGATGTAGAGAGAGAGGGGTGTAGAGAAAGAGTGGTGTAGAGAAAGAGAGGTGTAGAGAGAGAGGGGTGTAGAGAGAGAGGGGTGTAGAGAGAGAGGGGTGTAGAGAGAGGGGTGTAGGGAGAGGGGGTGTAGAGAGATGGGGGTGTAGAGAGAGGGGGTGTAGAGAGAGGGGGGTGTAGAGAGAGGGGGTGTAGTGAGAGGGGGGTGTAGAGAGAGAGGGGGGTGTGGAGAGAGAGAGGGGTGTAGAGAGAGAGGGGTGTAGAGCGAGAGGGGTGTAGAGAGAGAGGGGTGTAGAGAGGGGAATGGAGAGAGGGGAATGGAGAGAGGGGAATGGAGAGAGGGGGTGTAGAGAGAGGGGCGTAGAGAGATGGGTGTAGAGAGAGGGATGGAGAGAGAGGGGTGTAGAGAGGGGTGTAGAGAGAGAGGGGTGTGTAGAGAGAGGGGTGTAGAGAGGGGGGTGTAGAGAAAGGGTTGTAGAGAGAGAGAGGTGTAGAGAGAGGGGTGTAGAGAGAGGGGTGTAGAGAGGGGGGTGTAGAGAGGGGGTGTAGAGAGGGGGGTGTAGAGAGGGGGTGTAGAGAGGGGGGTGTAGAGAGAGGGGGTGTAGAGAGAGGGGGGTGTAGAGAGAGGGGGGTGTAGAGAGAGGGGGTGTAGAGAGGGGGGTGTAGAGAGAGGGGTGTAGAGAGAGGGGTGTAGAGAGAGGGATGTAGAGAGAGAGAGAGGTGTAGAGAGAGAGGGGTGTAGAGCGAGAGGGGTGTGGAGAGAGAGGTGTAGAGAGAGGGATGTAGATAGGGGTGTAGAGAGAGAGGGGTGTAGAGAGAGAGGGTGTAGAGAGAGGAGTGTAGAGAGAGAGAGGTGTAGAGAGAGGTGTAGAGAGAGGGGTGTAGAGAGAGGGGTGTAGAGAGAGGGGTGTAGAGAGAGGGGTGTAGAGAGAGGGTTGTAGAGAGAGAGGGATGTAGAGAGAGGGGTGTAGAGAGAGAGAGGGGTGTAGATTGGGGGGTGTAGAGAGTGTTGTAGAGAGAGAGGGGTGTGGAGAGAGAGAGGTGTAGAGAGAGGGGTGTAGAGAGAGGGGTGTAGAGAGAGGGGTGTAGAGAGAGGGGTGTAGAGAGAGGGGTGTAGAGAGAGGGGTGTAGAGAGAGAGGGTGTAGAGAGAGATGAGTGTAGAGAGAGAGAGGGGTGTAGAGAGAGAGGGGGTGTAAAGAGAGAGGGGTGTAGAGAGAGGGGGTGTAGAGAGAGAGGGGGTGGAGAGAGAGAGGGGGTGGAGAGAGAGAGGGGGTGTAGAGAGAGGGGGGTGTAGAGAGAGAGGGGTGTAGAGAGAGAGGGATGTAGAGAGAGAGGGGTGTAGAGAGAGAGGGGTGTAGAGCAAGAGGGGTGTAGAGAAAGAGGGGTGTAGAGAAAGAGGGGTGTAGAGCGAGAGGGGTGTAGAGAGAGAGGGGTGTAGAGAGAAAGGGGTGTAGAGAGAGGGGTGTAGGGAGAGGGGGGTGTGGAGAGAGGGGTGTAGAGAGAGAGGGGTGTAGAGAGAAAGGGGTGTAGAGAGAGGGGTGTAGGGAGAGGGGGGTGTAGAGAGAGGGGGTGTAGAGAGAGGGGGGTGTAGAGAGAGGGGGTGTAGTGAGAGGGGGGTGTAGAGAGAGAGGGGGTATGGAGAGAGAGGGGGGTGTAGAGAGAGAGGGGTGTAGAGCGAGAGGGGTGTAGAGAGAGAGGGGAATGGAGAGAGGGGAGTGGAGAGAGGGGAATGGAGAGAGGGGAATGGAGAGAGGGGAATGGAGAGAGGGGGTGAAGAGAGAGGGGTGTAGAGAGATGGGTGTAGAGAGTGGGATGTAGAGAGAGGGGTGTAGAGAGGAGTGTAGAGAGAGAGGGGTGTGTAGAGAGAGGGGTGTAGAGAGGGGGGTGTAGAGAAAGGGTTGTAGAGAGAGAGAGGTGTAGAGAGAGGGGTATAGAGAGAGGGGTGTAGAGAGAGGGGTGTAGAGAGAGAGGGGTGTAGAGCAAGAGGGGTGTAGAGAGAGGGGTGTAGAAAGAGGGGTGTAGAGAGAGGGGTGTAGAGAGAGGGGTGTAGAGAGAGAGGGTGTAGAGAGAGATGAGTGTAGAGAGAGAGGGGTGTAGAGAGAGAGGGGGTGTAAAGAGAGAGGGGTGTAGAGAGAGGGGGTGTAGAGAGAGAGGGGGTGGAGAGAGAGAGGGGGTGGAGAGAGATGAGTGTAGAGAGAGAGGGGTGTAGAGAGAGAGGGGGTGTAAAGAGAGAGGGGTGTAGAGAGAGAGGGATGTAGAGAGAGAGGGGTGTAGAGAGAGAGGGGTGTAGAGCAAGAGGGGTGTAGAGAAAGAGGGGTGTAGAGCGAGAGGGGTGTAGAGAGAGGGGTGTAGAAAGAGGGGTGTGGAGAGAGGGGTGTAGAGAGAGGGGTGTAGAGAGAGAGGGATGTAGAGAGAGGGGTGTAGAGAGAGAGGGGTGTAGATTGGGGGGTGTAGAGAGGGTTGTAGAGAGAGAGGGGTGTGGAGAGAGAGAGGTGTAGAGAGAGGGGTGTAGAGAGAGGGATGTAGAGAGAGGGGTGTAGAGAGAGGGGTGTAGAGAGAGGGGTGTAGAGAGAGGGGTGTAGAGAGAGAGGGTCTAGAGAGATGGGTGTAGAGAGAGAGGGGTGTAGAGAGAGAGGGGGTGTAGAGAGAGAGGGGTGTAGAGAGAGGGGGTGTAGAGAGAGAGGGGGTGGAGAGAGAGAGGGGGTGTTGAGAGAGAGGGGTGTAGAGAGAGAGGGGTGTAGAGAGAGAGGGATGTAGAGAGAGAGGGATGTAGAGAGAGAGGGGTGTAGAGCAAGAGGGGTGTAGAGCGAGAGGGGTGTAGAGCGAGAGGGGTGTGGAGAGAGAGGGGAATGGAGAGAGGGGGTGTAGAGAGAGGGGGTGTAGCGAGAGGGGTGTAGAGAGAGAGGTGTAGATAGAGAGGTATGTAGAGAGAGGGGTGTAGAGAGAGAGGGGTGTAGAGAGAGGGGTGTAGAGAGAGAGGCGTAGAGAGAGGGATGTAGAGAGAGGGATGTAGAGAGAGGGGTGTAGAGAGTGGGGTGTAGAGAGAGGGATGTAGAGAGAGGGGTGTAGAGAGAGGGGTGTAGAGAGAGAGGGGTGTAGAGAGAGAGGGATGTAGAGAGAGAGGGATGTAGAGAGAGAGGGATGTAGAGAGAGAGGGGTGTAGAGAGAGAGGGGTGTAGAGAGAGAGGGGTGTAGAGAGGGGTGTAGAGAGAGAGGGGTGTAGAGAGGGGTGTAGAGAGAGAGGGGTGTAGAGAGAGAGGGGAGTCGAGAGAGTTAAGGAGGTCCTTTATCTAAGATGACGTATTCATTACACGTCCTTAATTTACCAAGAATATGCGAGAATATGTCTACCCATTACCATACATTGAAAACATCTTAAATTATGTGCTTGCAACAAAGTGTTAACAGATCAGTGGCCTGTTTGCTCACACTACAGATTTTAAGTTTATTCCGTATCAAAAGCAGCTTGGGTGGTGTGTACTTATAGGAATAGGAAACGTGTTAATTCCTTAACAGGTGTTGACGCAAGTCATGTCAGAATTGTGGAATAATTAGCCAGAAAAATAACCCTGTGTCAATACAGAAGGTTTGAGAAATAAGTGCTTGAGTGTATGCCTTATCAACGATCACTCTTGGTATGCAAAGTGAGATTAAGTACCATCATCTTCCAAAACAAGTCAGACCCAAGAGTGGTCTTTTGCGTGAGGGTTTTGTACAGGCCTTGGTATGCAAGACTTATTTTGTAACAGTAATCTAAAAAATCCAATGAGAAGGCATGAAAAAAAGGACCTGTTGAAACATTATTTGAACAGTTTTCTTGGAGGCAGAAGATCTGTGTCTCTTAAATACTCAAAACTAATCTCACCAAACATACAATATACCAGATGTCATTGAGTTCAAACTGCAGAGAGCACATCAACTTCGGAAGCCTAACCCCAAAAGATACAGGTATGATTCTATTTTTCCTAGAATACACTGAACTCATGAAATTGGTTACCGTTGGACAAATTCTTCATCAGAAAAAGTATAACAATGGGTAATACTACAACAATAACAAAACAAACAAAACATATAGCCACAGACATGCAGAACATTACCGTGATGATCTGGGATAACATCACAGACAGTACTTGTAGTTGCTGATAAGAAATAGAGGCCTCCAGGCGACACAGTGGCTCACACCATTATGCTGCAAGTTCTTTATCGACTACCATCCAATTTTATTACACTAAAACCTTGCCGCCTATACTACAGGTACTTCGCAATGTTATAAGATGCAAAGGATTTTAGGAGGTTCAGATGCTCATTACCATACCAATTTATAAACAGTTTCTAAATGTGTTCATCCTACTGTCTTCTTGGTCAGGAAGAGTGGTGACATGGGGTTTTGAGCCCATCTGTAGGTTGCCATTACCACCACTGAATCTCCCATGAGTTTTGTGGTAAATAAATAAATAATACCCTATTTTTGACTAGACATATATCATAACAGATAGCTCAATAAATAAGAGTCAAGATTCGAGGTAGTAGGAGTTTTGCAGGTTTAATACAGCATAAGGACAGGAACAGGACAACCTGCATAGGAATAGGATGACAGGGCCCAATAGGGCAACAGGGGCCCAGCAGCTGCTGGGGCTGGGTCTGGGATGAGCGCGCTAACTTTTGATAACAATACACGAGCATATATACATAGCGCAAACACATAGCATTACATTGCAGTAGGCGTAGCAGTGGGTGGAACAGAAGGCGTGACGCGTAGCAGTCGCGAAAGATAAGAGTAAAAGTAGGTGTAACTGGGCGTATACATAGACATATGGTGCAGACGTAACAGAATATGTCATGAATGGGCGGAAACATAGGAGGGGGCTACCTAAGGAGCCGGGACCTCTAACCTGGTGGTGCGCGCAAACTGGCAATGACGTGTTACTAGGAGAAGCTGGGGGCTATGAACTCTGTGCTAGGAGCAGAGACTAAAGTCTGGAGGGTCGGAGCGACATGTACCTAAACAGTATCTAGTATCTGATGTTTAGAGAACATGTTGATATAAACTAGAAGTCATGAGGGGAAAGGCTAACTGACTCTAAGACTGGACCATGCATTATTCTACATGTAGTGCGTGATGAAGAACATTAAATGACCATTAAATACAGTATTTCTCTTACATGGAGACGAGAAGGCTAGACAATGACGGAAACTATTGATGCAGTTCAGTAGCTTAGGAATGCAGAGAAGGAGGACTGAACTGATAACTGGAACTATAACATACTTTTGGCAGACTCAGAGGCAGAGCCAAGCTGCACCGGGCACTGCGAGGCAGGAAGTAAGTGAAAGGTCGAGGATACAGGTGGGGGCTGTATCGCTCCTCAGCGAGGCTTCAGGAGACAGGAGCTGAATCTGATGTCCAGGCCCTTTTGAGGCCTAGAAACGGGGACTTTATAATGAAATAACGTGCACACTGAGAAACGTGGCAACGTAGCTTTACATAGGCCTGATATTCGTAGTATTCACGAGGACTGGAAACTGGCATACTAGAGGTGGACACAACTATAATTGCGTCATTAATCGGACATGGGGAATAACATATGCATATTGGTCATGCATACATAACATATGAGGATGACACGTAGGGACACAGAACATGGCAAAATTTACTTTTCCACATTCCCTCCTTGTCACTACGTTTCCATCAGGAAACATCAATATTCATGATACCATCTATCATTTCATACAGTACCATTTGTTCATCTCGAATTGTCTTGGAACGAGATTTAGAACGAGGCTTGGGACTAGGAATACAAGAGGTAGCACACATGCCGCAAATCGCAGGGCCACATTGTATACAGAGGCAGCAGCTGAATATGATCGCTACTGCAATACCTAGAAAGGACAGGACTTTCCATCCCCAGGCGGAAATTATATTCCAGAACCAACCGGACCATGTCCAGGTGCCTGGATCTTGGTGTAACAGATGGGCAATTTTATGGAGTCTGGTTATAGCTGAATAAACAGACGGCGCGTTATTTGGAATGAAAATGCAGCAACTAGATCCGAGGACTCTACAGGCCCCGCCCCTATCGGCCAGTATGACGTCAAGGACGAGACGATTCTGGAGCACAACAATTCTCATAAAGGATTGCTCTTCGGTTAAGTTACCTAGAGCGGAGGCAGTCTCATCTACTACAGCTTCAAGGGTTCTTGTTAACCTACGAATTAGCTTACTGTTTACAACTGTACCTAAATAAGGGAAAACACCTTTATCAATATCAATGAATTGTTCTGCAGCGGTTTCAGTATAATCGACAATCGGGAGGTTTCTCTTGTGTCTGGTATGTACTAGGAAGGAATTCCTATGATAGTCAGGTGGGGCTAGGAAAACAGGGGGCAGTAGGAAGGCAATGTAACAGGTTCCCTCCCAATCGAGGGGCAGACGAACATATGCGGTTTGACCACAAACAAAATAAGAATGACGTGAAGCTTTAAAAATAGATTTCCCACTGTCACTATACTGGATAATAGTGGTACAATCGCTATGTCCTACGTGTACAGAACCCTTATTTCGGACACATAATTCGCCTTTGACTGGTAGTACTGAAATAGCAGGTGAGTCTGGAGTAGTATCAGACTGAACATTCAGGACCATAAAATTCGACGAATAATTACCTAAATTATACACTTCATTTTCTAGATCTAAACCTGTTCTATGGGGGAAACCTTGCTTGTCTGGGAAACATGTGCTGTTAAGAAAAGACATATCTGTTGAGGATGACGTTAACGTGGACCATGCTCCACACGAACCATTATGTGAAAACGGATAAGGAAAAAGTGGCAGAACTCCCTTTGACGTCTGGAAAGGGGGGAGTCGACCACACACCCAACAATTAGTGGCATTGCTGGTCTGGTGTGAGTAATGTAACATACGGATAAATGAGTTATTACGCATAGCGAGGCGGTATGAATATTCGTGAGGAGGCAGATCACTAAACGTGTGCTCTACGGTAACATTAGAATGCTTATTTACATGAGGGACTGGAAAATACAGGAAAAATGCGTAACTGGTGCAGGAAATCATTATGCTGATGAATAATATGAAACTTAGAAAAACGATACATTGAATTGAGTTTTGACTGACTCTCTCACTATGGGGGTCTATTTTATACATGTCAGAAACAGTCTAACCGTTTCACCTAGGGGAGGACTTAGACAATCAAACTGGCTGACTTATTTTACTAGACCGTAGTTTTAACTTATACTCCTGCTGCGGAGTTTTCTCTACCAAGGGAGGGGTTGTATCAATGTCTTTTGCGGGACAGTCCTTAGGAACAATGTTCTGGCAATCCTTCGAATCCTGGGAAATGTTCTTAAAGACGGGTTTCAGTCCTTTAAAAAGTTTAACGTGAGAAAGGTGTATCCATCCTTTTCGGCCTTCCAACTTCACGGCTGTACGGGTGGTGAGGAGGACCTGACGGGGCTCTTTCCAACGAGGCTCCAGCGGACTTGATCTGTCAAAGTTTCGGACCATCACCATGGATCCTGGAACGATTTCATGCGGTGCCACCTCGGTATTATCTGGAAATGTGGCGGCAACCTGTGAACGACATGAGTTGAGGGCAGACATCAAGGAAGCTAGGTAATCTGTCAGCATATTACATGAAACATCAGTAATACTTCGGGGTCTAGGAGTACCCCACATGTTAGGGGGGCGGCCGAATACGACCTCATACGGGGACAGACCTGATCTGGAATGTGCGACCATGCGCATATAAAACAAAGCAACTGGCAGAGCTACTAGCCAGTCCACACCCTTATCTTTACATATTTTTGCAATTCTAATTTTCAGAGTCTGATTATGTCTCTCGACTAGACCGGCTGCTTCGGGATGGCGTACACAATGGAACTTCCACTGGTACCCTAACAACAGGGAAACGTGCTTCATCAACTCAGATGAGAATGGCTGACCGTTATCAGAATATACGACTCTAGGGAGTCCATATCGAGGGAAGAACTCACGAACCAACTGCTTGGCAGTGGTCGCGGCTGTGTAATCTGGGACTGGATATGCTTCTGTCCATCTGGACAAAGCGCATACAACTACAAGGACATACTTGAAACCTCGACACCGCTCCATCTGAATATAATCCATCTGGAGGACTTCAAAGGGGTGGTCAGGAGGCTGGAAACCACCTTGTTCCACCGGGACACTTTTACCTGGATTAAACTGACAACATATCATACAGGTACGGACTTTCTGCTTGGCTGCAGCTCGTAAATGCTTGTTGAACCAAATGTTCTGGATACTGTCTAACATAGCTTTTTCTCCTAAATGTGCTGGACTATGTGCGGTATTAATGATGACTTGAACCATAGAGTCGGGGAGAAACCATGCGGTTCTACCCTTCGTTAACCATCCTTGATCTGTCTGGACCCCTCCTTGTTCAGACCATTTCTTGATTTCATCGGGAGTAGCATGTAACTGGATATCTATGACATCTTGAGTAGGGTCCTTAACTGTCATGCATGTAATCGGATCTGGAGTATGTGTCTGTGTCGGATTAACTTGAATGTCTGGAGTCTGTGCTGTAAGCTTGGCTGTGCGATCTGCTAGATCATTACCTTGAGAAATAATGTCAGTAACTTTCGTATGTGCTTTGCACTTCATGATAGCAATAGATGTCGGTAAATGTATGGCATCTAACAGAGCTTGAATAAGGAGACCGTGCTGAATCTTGGTTCCATGAGAAGTCATGAAACCTCTCTCCTGCCAGAGCACTCCAAAGTCGTGAACGACTCCAAATGCGTAACGTGAATCTGTGTAAACATTAACTTTCAGGTTCTTGGCGTGTATGCAGGCTTGTGTCAGGGCAACTAGCTCTGCTGCTTGAGCGGACAGGGTATCAATACGGTGCGTCTTAATAACTTCAGTGTCAGTAGTCACTGCATACGCAGCGACTAGTTCTCCTGTACTAGTTCTCATACATGAACCATCCACATAAAGTGTCAGGTCGGGATCTAATAACGGAATATCTGTCAGATCTTGTCTTGGCTTTGTCGTAATGTTGACTACTTCCACGCAATCATGTGTGGCTGGATTTGAATTAACTGATGGTAACAGTGTAGCAGGATTCAGGACGTTGCAGCGTCTAATTTCTATGTGTGGCTGGAACAGTGTCAATTCATAACCTGTTAAACGTGCAATTGTCAAGTGCTGAGTTTGTGTTCGGTTTAAAAGAACTTCCACGGAATGTGGAACTTGTACTGTCAAAGTGTGTCCTAAAACTATGGAATCACTTTGTCTGATAGCTAGTGCTGTGGCTGCAACTGACTTGAGGCACGCAGGCAACGCCTGGGCGACTGGATCTAATGTGCTCGAAAAATAAGCACAGGGCTTGTATTGTCCTGCTTGATCTTGTGTGAGAACAGATAAGTCTGTACCTTCACGTTCAGTGACAAAAAGTGTAAAAGGCTTATTGTAGTTCGGTGTAGCTAGAACTGGAGCTTGGCATAGGGCTTTCTTTAACTCGTTGAAACTAAGTGTATGTTCAGATGTCCAAGGGAGGACAGTCGATACGGCTGCCTCCTGTGTCGTTAACTGTATCAGTGGCTTGGCTAAAAATGCATACTGAGGAATCCATTGTCGGCAATAAGAAGTAAGGCCGATAAAGGCACGTACCTCCTTCTGGGTTCTGGGCTGGGGAAGACTCGCTATCAACTGGATACGGTCTGGTGTCAACTGCCTACCCCTCTTGGACAGTAAGTGTCCTAAGTATACCACTTGCTGGACACAGAATTGAAGCTTCGAAGGTGACACCTTGTGCCCCATCTCGGCTAGGAAATACAGAACCGTGAGTGACGCTCGCTCGCAGTCAAGTTCAGAACGGGCTGTGATCAGTAGATCATCGACATATTGGAGCAGGGCAGTGTCAGTTGGCATGTGAATATTATCTAGTTGTCTCTTAAGTGCTTGACTGTAAATACTAGGACTTTCTGTGAAACCTTGAGGAGCTCGTGTAAACATATAGCTCCTTCCATTTAAACAAAATCCGAAAAGAAACTGGCTGTCTGGATGAATAGGTACACTAAAAAATGCGTTCTTGAGGTCTATGACAGTGAAGAACGTGGCTTCGGAATCAATGGCTGTCAATAGGGAAGAGATGTCTGGGACAACTGGGTACTGAGGAATAATACATTTGTTAAGTTCTCGTAGGTCAATCACTAATCGATATACAGGGGGTGCATTTGGATCAGTACGTTTCATGACTGGAATGATCGGAGAGTTACATATATTGGAGTCAGTTTCTACAACTACTCCTTGAGCCATGAGCTCGTCAATAATTTTGGATAAGGCTGCTACAGCCTCGGGTGGCAATCTGTACTGTCTGATTCGTGGTAACACTACACCTGGTTTGAGAGTCACACGATAGGGTGTGATTTGCATGTAACCTACATCAGTTGGACCTTGCGCCCATAAATGCTGCGGAACTTTAGACAGTCTGGAATCAAAATCTCGTAATACATAGTGACCCTTAAAGTCACGTAGGAACAGACGTATTCCCTCTGGGGAGCAGCAAATAACTGCACCCAACTCTTTCAGTGTCTTAATGCCTAATAGGTTTTCTGGACATGACTTAGTAAGTAACAGATCAGTGGTACGGGACAATGGACCTACTTCTAGAGTGACTGGCTTTGAAATCTCATTAACGATCGGCTTTCCTGAAAATCCAAGGGAAACATTTCTTGAGCCTGAGAGCGGAGCCCCTGGAACCTCGGCATGACTAATTGTGGTCCTACTTGCCCCTGTATCAATCAAAAACTTTCTGTCTTTCCCTAATACTTGACTGTGAACATAGGGACCTTCTTGATCTACAGGTATCTCGATGAGAGGCAAGCCTACCTCCCTCTCTAGGCTGTTTCATGAATATGGCTGGTACTCTGGATACTCAGACTGTGCATACTGGTACATCTGCGATGTAACATGCTGTGTTGCAGCAATAGGCTGCGGTGCTGTAACTGTCTGTGGTGCATTCTGTGGCTGAGGAGTCTGTGAAACTTGTTCTTGTCTAGGTGGACGTGGTCTTTCTTTAGTCTTACCAGTAGCTATGTTGTGTTTCAGAACTGCACACTCATTTATAAAATGACCTGGCTGTTTACAATAATTGCAGTTCCCTTTAACGGGAGCTGCAGGATGACTGGCTTGATTCGGACCCCTCTTCTGACTGTCTTGAGGAACAGATTGTGCAACTAGTACTTTCATTTTCGTGTCTTTCATACGTTTTCTTTCGTGTTCTTGTTCTTCTCTGATTCTATTCTGGTGGTACTGGAGCATCTGGAGCATCTGGGACGGAGTATTAGCTTGCCAGGTGCTTTCGACTTTCAAAACTCGGTTTTTAATTGATGGACTTGAATTCTCGACTAATTTAGTAACGAAAAGGTGAGGGTATGACTCACTACTTGTCTTGAGACCGCTGTTGATACTGAAGCACTTTTCAAATCTAGAATAAAAATCACTAATATCTTCATCTTGTTTCTGTTTACAGGCTGAGATTGCATCCCAGTCTTCTTTTCTAGTTGTTAATAATCTAGGTAAAACTTGTATTAATAATTCTGGTAATTCTTTACATTTATCTCCAAGACCGGTACCTGGTACTCGTGCCTTGTCTTCAGCTTCTAGAACTGCCCAATCGATCTTTTTCTCTCCCACCTCCCATTCTTTTTCCTTTAGCTTTTCATACACCCCTGCGGGTAGCAGAACCTTTAACATTTTAATGATATCTGGGTAAGTGTATTCTCCCATACGGAGCATGTCTTTTAATTCTCTATGGAACCCTGCTGGATCTTTGTCATGACAGGGAATTAATTTCTTCATCTCGAGGAGTTCCATCTTTGTTATTGGAGTGTATACAAACACTCGCTGCATTTCGCCACCCGTTCCTTTAACTGGGTGGACTTCTCGTAACGGATTCTGTCTGTCTATGTAGAATGATTTACTTTCTGGGGGTGAGACATGAACAAAATGCGGGTTCAAGAATGTTCTATATTTATGACGCTGTTCTAGAATGACACTAATTAAATCGGTACCTAGACCTCTCCATCTGTACTGGAGTAACTCGTTCAAGATATCATGTAACGGACCTGGATCAGAGTGTTGACCCTCATACAGAGTAATGAGGTGCTGAATCATATACATACCCACCAGTCGTTGCTCGGCTGGGGGCATTTTCAGAAACATTTGTGCCACTATTTCGTCTGGAAAAGTGGTAGAATCAGTAATCCATCGGACTGCTGATCGGGCTAGTTCCTGTTCATGCATGGTACTTAACTCACTATAACCGATTCGTGATTTCAGAATGTGATCGGTAGCTTGGAATACTTGTTCTAGAGAACCTTGTTCTGGTGCTGGATGATGAAAAATAGACTTGTGTTCTAGGCGTAAATGGCGGTCTGGAAATCTAGATTTTCCTACATACGCTATTCTGGCGGGATTCTCGTCCTCTACCTCTTCAGTATCAGAGATACTTTCTTTCTCGCTTACTTGTGCTGCTTTACGTTGTTCGTGTATCTTTATTATTTCCCTACGGATTTTCTTGTACATACTCTCCATAGCACCGACGGTCTTGTGCTTACCCTCGGCTATATTATCACTCCACCTTGTCAGGATTTTCATTTCGGCAGGATCTTTAGACGGGTAATCTTGTTCTCTTATTAGACAATTTATCAGAAACTTTAATATCATGAGCTGGATCTCGGCTTTCCTTTGAGACATGGCCTCGCAAATACTTTCTGGATCATCCCCTGTACGGATGAAACGATATATTCTGTCTAGATCTTCTTTCATATTCGGTAAGGTGACTAGATACTCGGCCACCTTTCTTACGCGGAATGAATATAAAACCATATTATCCTCGCCTGGGACTGGATCATAGCAGCATTCGGCAAGGGATTTTCTTATTTCTGCTACAGTCTGATGTCTAGGCGTACGCTGTGACGCTTGTGCATGTAATTCGGCTAACGTTAAACGCTTGTGTGGCGGCGGGGTTTGAGGAAGACCTCCCCCTGCGGCCCCTGAACTAGAGTCTAGGTCTACTGAGGCTCTTCGTCCTGGCAGAGTGGGAAATGGAAATGTAGGCTGGACTTGTATGGCGGGCTGGACCGGGGGTACCGTAACAGGTACTCCGGTGTCTGGAGGAGCGGGAAGTGCCTGATTTACAGGGACTGGCGGAGCGCGAACAGGATTTGCATATTCGGGGACTGTGTCGTCCAGATAGGACGAAATAAAAATATCAGCTGCGGTCGGTTTGTGACGTAGCTTGGTCGGAACTAATGGTGGCGGGAAATTACTGGATGCCTCTGGGGTCGCTTTTGGCAAGCCTTCGGCAAGAAGAGGATACATACCCCTAATAAGGGCATGCCTCTGTCTGTCTGACTGTTCGGCTTTGACTTGTTCACCTATCTCGATTAGTTCTTTTTCTTGGGCTCGTTCTTGGGATTCTCTACTTAGTTCTGTCTTTCTGATTTCCTTTTCAATTCTTTTATGAGATTCTTTACGCCATAACTCGATGGCATCTTTCTGTGACTGTCTGGCTTTCTTTTTCCATAATGCTTCTTCTACTCGCATGATGCATTCGGCATCCCATGTACCCGATACGGGCCATCTATACTTTTCTTCTAACTGTTTGGTATACTCTACCCATAAATCTAGATACAATATGGCGCTTATGCCATGTTTCTGATACATAAAATGACCTGGACTGTCCCTCGGCGGAACAGGAACGGCTTCTTCTAACAAACCTTTTCTAGTTTTTAGCTGACGTAATCTCGAAAAGAGAGACATGGTAAACTTGAATCGGAACACAATACAATACACGAGGAACAATAACAATTGGGAGAACAATTCAGGCATACCACGACATTGGAAATACATTGAACAACATCATAACATAACAGTTCGGACGGAATATTACCTGGAATACTGAGAACAGAAAACACAAGAATTTCTCGAGAACGGAACAGACTAGAGTTACTGGATGCACTGCTGAAACAGTACGGAACATACCGGTCCCATAAAGGGACGCATCAAGACCCGTATCCACCTAGGTGAACACTTCGTTTGTGAGTCTGGGTACCACCAACCCACGGACCAGAGTCAATTTAGATTGACCCTGTCTAGATACTACCCCAGTAATGGTACTCACCGGGCAGCAAGAACGGAAAGCCTCGGACTGGACTGGACTGCTACGACGACGGACGATGAACTTCGGACTTCAGTTACGGGTGGGCCTCCGGATACCTCGGACCTTGGACTCTTGGCTTGGGCTCTGGTCGGGACTCGCCGCGTTCCTCCACCGTCTCGTTTGGATGCTGGACCGCCTCCTCCGTCTCCTCCGTGGGCCTGAGGGATACTTGAAGCAGAAATATCTGCCGGTGCACGGTATGGTTCCGTCACGGCTGCAGAGGGTCAGGGGGTCGGCGTGGCTTCACCGACGCGTGGGGAAAGGGCAAGTCCCTATTCGGGCGCCATTATGTGGTAAATAAATAAATAATACCCTATTTTTGACTAGACATATATCATAACAGATAGCTCAATAAATAAGAGTCAAGATTCGAGGTAGTAGGAGTTTTGCAGGTTTAATACAGCATAAGGACAGGAACAGGACAACCTGCATAGGAATAGGATGACAGGGCCCAATAGGGCAACAGGGGCCCAGCAGCTGCTGGGGCTGGGTCTGGGATGAGCGCGCTAACTTTTGATAACAATACACGAGCATATATACATAGCGCAAACACATAGCATTACATTGCAGTAGGCGTAGCAGTGGGTGGAACAGAAGGCGTGACGCGTAGCAGTCGCGAAAGATAAGAGTAAAAGTAGGTGTAACTGGGCGTATACATAGACATATGGTGCAGACGTAACAGAATATGTCATGAATGGGCGGAAACATAGGAGGGGGCTACCTAAGGAGCCGGGACCTCTAACCTGGTGGTGCGCGCAAACTGGCAATGACGTGTTACTAGGAGAAGCTGGGGGCTATGAACTCTGTGCTAGGAGCAGAGACTAAAGTCTGGAGGGTCGGAGCGACATGTACCTAAACAGTATCTAGTATCTGATGTTTAGAGAACATGTTGATATAAACTAGAAGTCATGAGGGGAAAGGCTAACTGACTCTAAGACTGGACCATGCATTATTCTACATGTAGTGCGTGATGAAGAACATTAAATGACCATTAAATACAGTATTTCTCTTACATGGAGACGAGAAGGCTAGACAATGACGGAAACTATTGATGCAGTTCAGTAGCTTAGGAATGCAGAGAAGGAGGACTGAACTGATAACTGGAACTATAACATACTTTTGGCAGACTCAGAGGCAGAGCCAAGCTGCACCGGGCACTGCGAGGCAGGAAGTAAGTGAAAGGTCGAGGATACAGGTGGGGGCTGTATCGCTCCTCAGCGAGGCTTCAGGAGACAGGAGCTGAATCTGATGTCCAGGCCCTTTTGAGGCCTAGAAACGGGGACTTTATAATGAAATAACGTGCACACTGAGAAACGTGGCAACGTAGCTTTACATAGGCCTGATATTCGTAGTATTCACGAGGACTGGAAACTGGCATACTAGAGGTGGACACAACTATAATTGCGTCATTAATCGGACATGGGGAATAACATATGCATATTGGTCATGCATACATAACATATGAGGATGACACGTAGGGACACAGAACATGGCAAAATTTACTTTTCCACAGTTTCCCAATGACACAACTGTTAGCATCATCCGGAGCCTCATATTTTCTGTCCAAACAACAACCACTGTGCATGTGGCTGGCGTATTCATGATCTTTTTAGTCTCTTGCTACATAAGGTCAGTGGCTGATCAAATTTCAAGATGGGTCTTTACAGTAACATATAAAGCAGTAATTTCTAGTTTTTCTTGTTCTTTACCTTTGCAGGAGGGCCCATCTACTTTTTCAGTGTTTTTTTCCTACGGCCTCTTTGCTTGCTTGTCTGCTCCCAGTTATGTCTCCCTAAACCGACAGATTATCTGGACACAGCACAATACTTTACATATGTTACGCATATTTCTTGTCCTTGATATGTGTTTAGAACCAGGAACATTCCAGAAGTCCCTTACAGTATTATCGGACATGTTTTATTTCTAGGTACTTTAATCTTACAATTTTAATTGATCAAGGCAACTCCTACAGGTTTAAAGGTTCATTAAGAGTTGCCTGGTAAGTGTGATGTCATGCTTTGTGTATTTGTAAAGCGCACTATCCCCTGAGAGGGTATCCTGGCACTGAGCAAGGGTGTGTGCCTAGCCCTGACTATGTTGGAATCAATAACATCGGGTGTGTGGAATTACCACCACCAGATCATTGACATGCCTAATGACGCACTAGATGTCAAAGGTAAGTCGAAAACTACTAATGTCTAGACTATGCATGAATGAAGACTATAGAAACAGAAATCTCATGGGATGACACCAATTTCTGGGTTTCAACATAAATTGCACACGTGTAACCTGCAACTTTTTTCAAGGGCATATCAGTGGTATAGCAAGGGTAACAAGGACTCTAAAGCAAGCAAGGAAGGAAAATGGGGCGTGCATTCCCCGGCTTGTAAGCAAAAACAGCAATAATTGGGGTGAAGGGAACCCCTCAGAATTCGTTGCACCCGCACTTTGCTGACTACGCCAGTACGGAGTACGCCCCTTACACCTCATGAAATCCTTTTTAAATCGGCCCGATGACATAAATACCTGGATGGCATGTAAAAGATAGGCCACTTACGATATCTAACCACGTAAAAAAAACTTACATCTGCTATGCCTCCTAAATGTGTTCCACAGAGCTCCCGCGTCGCCGACTCCCGCGCGCCTCTTTCTGCTGATATTTCTGCCTCAAACACAACACGCGGTACTTCTTGAAAGGGTGCCCCTTATTTATTTATTTATTTTATTTTATGCAATTTTTAAAGCGCGCAAATACCCATACGGGTGTCTCGGCGCTATTGTTACAGAACTCACTTCTTAAGATGAGGGGGGAATTAGGCAGAGAACAACCATGTTTTAAGGCTCTTTCTGAACTTGAGCAGCGTAGGGGCCGTTTTGATGTGGAATGGTAATGTATTCCACAGTTTAGCAGTAGCGATGGTAAAACATCTATCGCCCCAGCTGGCCTTTCTTGTCCGTGGGACTTTCAACAAGTAGGCTGAGGACGATCGTAAGGTCCTAAGTTGTTCCACTGGGCAGAGGGCTTTTTTTAGGAACTGTGGTCCGGAGTGGTTCAAAGTTTTGTAGGCTATACACAGAGCCTTAAATTTGATTCGGCTCCTAATAGGGAGCCAATGTAACTCTTTGATGTAAGGGGACGTGGAGGTGAATTTGGGGATGGATAGTAGAGTTCTAGCCGCGGCATTTTGCACCGTCTGGAGTTTATTGAGTACTCTTTCCTGAGCGTTCAGAAGAAGGGAATTACAATAATCGGTCCTTGAGAACACTAAGGTGCTGATAAGTGTTTTGCCCGCGGACTGAGGTAGGTAAGGGAGTAGTTTTTTTATTTTTTTCAGGGTGTAGAAGGCAGATGATACCACAGCATTGGCGTGATGGAGGAAAGTCAACTTATTGTCGAATGTGACTCCTAAATTGCGGACCTTGACTACCGGTAAGGGGGGGGGACCCAACCGAGATGGCCACCACTGGGACCATGCCGGATGCAAGTTCCCGAATGTCATCACCTCCGTTTTATCGGAGTTTAGTTTGAGACAGTTTGATGACATCCAGGAGCTTATCGCCTTCATTCCCTCTTGGAAGTTGGCTGCGAAAGCTGTTCCATTATTGTGCACCGATAATACTAGTTGAGTATCGTCGGCGTACGTTGTAAGTGCAATTCCATGCGATTTTATCACCCTCACTAAGTCCGATACATAGATATTAAAAAGCGTCGGACTTAGCGAGGAGCCTTGTGGGACTCCGCATGGGAGGGAGAAGGTCTGGGAGGTGAATTTACCCATCTTGACTGTCTGAGGGCGATTGGCCAAGAATGAAGCAATAAGATCTTTGGCCTTGCCTCTTATTCCTAAAGCCGAGACACGGTCGATCAGAGTGACATGATCGACCGTGTCAAATGCAGCGGAAAGGTCCAGAAGTATTAGGACCGCCGCTCCTCCCCTGTCCATCATTAGTCTGATTTCATCTGCCGCTTTAAGCAGTGCTGTCTCCGTTCCGTGCCCCTGTCTGAAGCCAAACTGAGTGTCATCAAGTAGATCGTTGTCATTGATGAATTTCGAAAGCTGGATGTTCATAGTTTTTTCGAAAATTTTGGCTGGGAAGGGGAGACAGGCGATCGGTCTATAACTGGCAGGGAGAAGAGGGTCCAGAGTTGGCTTTTTTAGAAGTGGCTTAATAATAGCCTCCTTCCAAACCGATGGATAGACGCCTGTTGAAAACATAGCATTGCAGATAGTAGACAACGCGGGAGAAATCGCTTCTGAGATGAAATTCAGAATAGCTGGGGGACATGGGTCGAGGGGGGATCCAGATTTGGTGCTGGCTACTAGATGTTGAATGTGTTCCTGATTGATGGTGTCGAAAGATGAAAAGATGGGAGAGGTCTTGATGGGAAGTGCAACTGGCGAGGGGGAAGAGGAGGAATGAGAGAAGGTGAGAAAAATGGAGCTAACCTTCTCCTCAAAGAAGCTGGCCAGAGCGTCCGATAGAGACTGAGAGCCTTCTAGGCGCGGGGCAGGGGGATTAGACAAAATTGTAACCACCTGAAATAGTTCTCCTACCGAGTTTTTCGCCTGGTTGATTTGTGACGTATAGTAACGACTTTTTTCAGAAACTATAAGTCTTTTGTACATGGAAAGGGCGTTTTTATAGGTCATTTTGTCTGCAGGGCTATAGTGGCGGCGCCACTGTCTTTCAAGGTTCCTGCAATACTGTCTCTGCATCCGAAGGGGCTCTGTAAACCACTGAGCTGATGGTGTTTCCCTTTTGCGGTGGGAAATTTTAATCGGGGCTAGTTTGTTACAGGCCGTGTTTAGGTTCGTTAAGTAATTAGAAGACGCTATAGTGGGGTCCTGTTCATTGGGGATATGACCTTCCTGCATCATCTCTGTTAAATGGGCTAGATTGATGTTTTTCCAGTCTCTGTACGAAAATTGAGAGGAGGTTGTAGTAGAAGGTTTGGTGGGGTTAATTTCAACAGAGAAACGGATCACTGCATGGTCTTTCCAGATCAGAGGGATTACTTGGGTAATGGTTATAAAGGGACTGTTGGTGAATAGACCATCTAGTGTGTGGCCTGCTTGGTGCGTGGGAGATTTTATCAATTGCAGCAGGCCGGCCGCTGCTAAGTCTGTGGTTAGCTGCGTTGTGTCGTGGTCGTTGGAGGCTTCTAGGTGAAAGTTAAAGTCACCTAGTATGGTGAAATGAGGGGAGCCAGCAGCTGCTTCAATCATATTGCCTATGTTGGCTAAAAACTTGGATCTTGACCCAGGGGGGCGATAGATTAGCATGCCCTTAAACGTTGACTTGGCCGAGAGGCCTAATGTGAAAAAGAAAGCCTCGTATTCAGGGCAATTAGATTGTGTCGTTGTGAGTTTGAACTGGTCTTTATAGATTATTGCTATGCCTCCTCCCTTTTTATTTTTAGGCCTGTCTAGTCTGCATACATTGTAGTTGATAGGGGTGGCAGCTTTGAAGTCTGGGCCGGAGGCTTCATCCCCCCATGTCTCTGTAATGAATAGGAGATCCAGTTTATGCGTTTCAATCAAGTCTGAAATTTCGAGCTTGTGTTTGGGGAGGGATCTGGCATTTATTAGCGCTGCTTGAACCAGTAGTGGGACAGTTGTTGAGGGTTTAGGGGTTTCCTTTATGCAAGTGGGACATTGGTATGGGCCTAGGGTGGAATTGGTATACCCTAGATGTGGTAGAGCGTGAGGTACGTCAGATACGTGCCTGAGGTCGTGTAGTTCGGCAGAGGTGTAGATGACTCTCACCGTATTAGTAGCTGATCATGGGGCTGGAGCGGCTGGGGGGGTAGCCCTCGGCCCGTCCTCGGCGCGGACGAGCGCAGACGAGCTTGCCTTATACGCGCCTTCGGCGCGCATTCGTCGCGCCCGCTGCGCTCGTCCGCTGCGCTTCCGGTGTGGACACATGCTTTATGGCAGAGGGAGGGTCCAAGGTCTGGAGGGGACGTGAGGGGGCGTGGCTACGGAGGCTAGCAACCGGCCAATCCCGCCGCTTCAGCAGGGAAGATTGAGCCTACGTCAGCAAGTACTCTGCTGAGTAGGAAGGGTTCTAACACGGCGCAAATTAAAAGAATTCGGTACAATTTTAAATCAAATAGCTTAAAAATCGGCTGTTAGTGCCCTGCTCCCGGCTGTTCCTCAAGAGCTGTGAATACTGCAATTAAACGCGGCGCTCGTGATCAGCGCGCGTTTATGTCCGAGGGGCGTGGCTACGGAGGTGGGCGTGGCCTAGCAACCGGCCAATCCCGCCGCTTCAGCAGGGAAGATTGAGCCTACGTCAGCAAGTACTCTGCTGAGTAGGAAGGGTTCTAACACGGCGCAAATTAAAAGAATTCGGTACAATTTTAAATCAAATAGCTTAAAAATGGGCTGTTAGTGCCCTGCTCCCGGCTGTGCCTCAAGAGCTGTGAATACTGCAATTAAACGCGGCGCTCGTGATCAGCGCGCGTTTATGTCCGAGGGGCGTGGCTACGGAGGTGGGCGTGGCCTAGCAACCAGCCAATCCCGCCGCTTCAGCAGGAAAGATTGAGCCTACGTCAGCAAGTACTCTGCTGAGTAGGAAGGGTTCTAACACGGCGCAAATTAAAAGAATTCGGTACAATTTTAAATCAAATAGCTTAAAAATGGGCTGTTAGTGCCCTGCTCCCGGCTGTGCCTCAAGAGCTGTGAATACTGCTCTGAAACCCAACCCTGGAAATACCGCACTCCGCTTGGAAACCCAGTGAAAGAAGAAAAGCATGAGCCAAGAAAGATTAGTAAATCTCTGAACGTCTGGACGTTAAGTACAAACGGGGCCTTTCTTATAATGTGGTTCCTCATTCATCAATATTAAAGGCACCTACGAAGCACCTGACAAAACACAAGTTCGGAGCTGAAAGAGGAACGGACTTGCGTTCCGCGGGCCACGCAGATAGCCCCGGTGGCTTCTGAAACTAGTGACACTGGTGAGTGAGCGACGCCCTGGCACACTTTTCAACTTGCTCCCTAGCAACGGGACTAGGCGGGACCCGAGTAACAGCAGCTCCAGGGCAACAGCTCACTAGGACGTAAGTGACTCAAGTATGTGGATCAAAAGAAAAGTGCGATTTAGTGCATGGGGAGGGGGCATATTTACAAGGCCGGGAGAGAAAATAAAGAAAAAAATGAGGCGAGAGTGGAGAAGATAACGAGATAGACGAAAGGAGGGTCCGGCTGGGAGCTGGGAAAGAGGCTAAAAGGGCTGAAAGGGAGGGTAGAATGTACGTAGTATAAAACACAACAAGAGCAGATCAGGTCAAGGAATGGCGTGTAACCATGACGGAGACCGTGCAATAGTCAGGTGTGTGTGTGTCAGCAAATGTCATTGCATAACTAGAGCTCAGTCAGTAGCTCGAACAAGTCCCATCAGACCACCCTCGTGGTGGTTATTCATCATGTGGGAGGTGGTGGTCACTTTAGACCTCACCCAACCATATAGTGTCGGGGATCAAAGCCAAAATTCTAGCCATGATACTTATCAGACAGTGAAAAGTGAAAATAGAGTGCAGTGCTGGGGTGATAGTGATAAATAAAATTAACTACTAGGACTCAGAGAATGTTCGTACTGAAGTCTAAGTGTCAAAGGTTAAAAGCACGCCGAGTAGTTAAAAATTGAAGCTACTCATAGGCGCTGTGCAGGTGGTCGACATGTTTCAGCCGATAGGGGAATCTGCCCCGGCTTTCTTCAGGACCTATAGTGTAGAATCGCTACTGCAACTAACCATGATTTGTGGACTCACAAATAACATAACGGGTGTATATCTACCCGGAACTTGATACTCCAATGTTCACTGGATGCAAAGACGTAACTTGTTCCTGTCATGAAACACAAAAAATTATATACTAATAACTTAGCAATACAAGATTGCTCACACACAACTGCATAAGTACACAGTCACCATACATTTAAACACGCCTGCGTGAATAATTTACATTCCGCATAATACAACTAGCATAATAGCTTAATCACACAGAGGCATTTCCTCTCAGTGATACTCACCCAGCTTTGTGTGGGTGAAGACCTCACCTCACCCGGCAACCGCTCGGGAGAATGAGGCCCCGCTCTGTAGTGTAGAAATAAGTCACAGTTAGCAAACATACTTAACCGTGCATAGCCAAATTGCTCTACACAGAAACCCAACAAACGTGTGATAGACGCTTATCTGTCCGACCAAAAAATAAAAACCCATACACCTGAAGGTGTGTCCCCTGTTCCAAGACACATTATAGGCGCTAAAATGTGCCCCTGACTCGTGAGCCTAAACATCCACTGTAGGACATTCATTTTCAATACATGAGACGAGTCTATGTATGATCTTAGATACACATTACTGCTGTTAAAGTTTGGGAAAAGAACCCCAGAGGTTAGAGCAAGGCTCCAACAAAAACTTTATAAATGGCTAATGGTACCAACCCCTTAAGCAGAAAGCGTTTTGTAAACACAGTGTTATTTACTCAGCCTGTCTGGGCTAGATTGCATCAGTTTACTTCAAAAAACGACTAAAAAGAAGCAGTGAGGCTGTCTGGCATCTTACCTATCCGTCGGTGCCCCTCATTTTGACCAAGCGGAAGTGGAGGTGTGGAGGATACCGCCCTCTTTCTTTTTATGGTTGGGTGAGGTCTAAAGTGACCACCACCTCCCACATGATGAATAACCACCACGAGGGTGGTCTGATGGGACTTTTTCGAGCTACTGACTGAGCTCTAGTTATGCAATGACATTTGCTGACACACACACACCTGACTATTGCACGGTCTCCGTCATGGTTACACGCCATTCCTTGACCTGATCTGCTCTTGTTGTGTTTTATACTGTGATTAGGGGTACGAGCAGACAGGTCATTAAATAATTCCCCTTGACCCTCCACACGTTTTTGTTTTGAGTATTTAGAGCAACTTTTCAGTTGCGGGTCATTTTATAGATGTAACCACATGTTTTGTTTACATCTTTGAGCTCACCCAACCTAATTGTGTGTGTTGCCACGTCTGCCTACCTCATTTAATCTCATCTCAACTCCCCCCGTTTTTATATGTGATGATAATTACATCGGAATCATTTCATTTCCAGAGGACTTTCACGGCCAACATGAGGGACGGTTCCCTATTATTAGCTAATGTCCACTTCATAGGACCAGTCATGCTCCACCAGACAATGGCTCTTGTTTGGCCTATGCCGTTTTCAGATAACTATATATCTCCCCTAAAGCACTGGCATCGCCTTTCCTCTTTATCCCCTTGTTAGTACCTTGCTTGTGGCCCAAGCATGCGTATGTCCAATTGACTAATTTTTAAGCTTGGTCACATGTTGTCAAATAGAGGTGAACACTAGACCAATTTAAACACTTTTGGTCCAGATATATGTTCCATATCTATTTTAATTCCTTTGACAAGCCTTCATCAAAAATTTAAAAATATATTTTTGGGCACAATATAGAACTACTTGACAGGGACGATGTTTGCACACACAGTGTTAACATCGCGTTCCCGTTTTTCGCTGCTATTGCGCATGCGCGAGATATTAGTGACTTTCACTACGCGCCTGCGCACGTCCGGGTCCGCATTCGGGCTCATGGACGCGGTCTACAGCTACAGTTTTCAAGTCTTCCCATGGACTCGTGCGATCCGGTTTTTAAACGGGTGACCCTTATTCTAACAGCCGATCAAGGCGTGTTTTTGAGACCCAGGTGGTTGATTTACTTCCTGCCGCCCGTTATAAAAAGAAAGAGGGCGGTATCCTCCACACCTCCACTTCCGCTTGGTCAAAATGAGGGGCACCGACGGATAGGTAAGATGCCAGACAGCCTCACTGCTTCTTTTTAGTCGTTTTTTGAAGTAAACTGATGCAATCTAGCCCAGACAGGCTGAGTAAATAACACTGTGTTTACAAAACGCTTTCTGCTTAAGGGGTTGGTACCATTAGCCATTTATAAAGTTTTTGTTGAAGCCTTGCTCTAACCTCTGGGGTTCTTTTCCCAAACTTTAACAGCAGTAATGTGTATCTAAGATCATACATAGACTCGTCTCATGTATTGAAAATGAATGTCCTACAGTGGATGTTTAGGCTCACGAGTCAGGGGCACATTTTAGCGCCTATAATGTGTCTTGGAACAGGGGACACACCTTCAGGTGTATGGGTTTTTATTTTTTGGTCGGACAGATAAGCGTCTATCACACGTTTGTTGGGTTTCTGTGTAGAGCAATTTGGCTATGCACGGTTAAGTATGTTTGCTAACTGTGACTTATTTCTACACTACAGAGCGGGGCCTCATTCTCCCGAGCGGTTGCCGGGTGAGGTGAGGTCTTCACCCACACAAAGCTGGGTGAGTATCACTGAGAGGAAATGCCTCTGTGTGATTAAGCTATTATGCTAGTTGTATTATGCGGAATGTAAATTATTCACGCAGGCGTGTTTAAATGTATGGTGACTGTGTACTTATGCAGTTGTGTGTGAGCAATCTTGTATTGCTAAGTTATTAGTATATAATTTTTTGTGTTTCATGACAGGAACAAGTTACGTCTTTGCATCCAGTGAACATTGGAGTATCAAGTTCCGGGTAGATATACACCCGTTATGTTATTTGTGAGTCCACAAATCATGGTTAGTTGCAGTAGCGATTCTACACTATAGGTCCTGAAGAAAGCCGGGGCAGATTCCCCTATCGGCTGAAACATGTCGACCACCTGCACAGCGCCTATGAGTAGCTTCAATTTTTAACTACTCGGCGTGCTTTTAACCTTTGACACCTAGACTTCAGTACGAACATTCTCTGAGTCCTAGTAGTTAATTTTATTTATCACTATCACCCCAGCACTGCACTCTATTTTCACTTTTCACTGTCTGATAAGTATCATGGCTAGAATTTTGGCTTTGATCCCCGACACTATATGGTTGGGGGAGGTCTAAAGTGACCACCACCTCCCACATGATGAATAACCACCACGAGGGTGGTCTGATGGGACTTGTTCGAGCTACTGACTGAGCTCTAGTTATGCAATGACATTTGCTGACACACACACACCTGACTATTGCACGGTCTCCGTCATGGTTACACGCCATTCCTTGACCTGATCTGCTCTTGTTGTGTTTTATACTGTGATTAGGGGTACGAGCAGACAGGTCATTAAATAATTCCCCTTGACCCTCCACACGTTTTTGTTTTGAGAATGTACGTAGCACATTCCAATGAAGTCTGGTGGGGGGCGGGGGTGGGGAGCAGGCATATGGTGTTTGAGTGAGCAGCCTTTGATGTGCGAGCGAGTGGGAGGGAACAGCAGGGGGCGGAGAAGCAGATTGCCTTCAAGGCAGGAGGCAGGCAGAAGGCTCGGGCAAGCTCGTGCACGAGAGCTCATGCACTCGTGGAAATCCTCTTTTTTGGGCTCTTGGTGAAACTCTTGGTTTCACTGCTATAGACTCGTCCTATTCCATTCCTGCGGAATGGAAATAGGCCGAGACCTAAAAAGATATAATGAGAATGTACTAAGACATTACAACCATGAATTTTGAAATTAGATAGTGACTAAAAACCAAAGCAATAAAGCAAATCACCCAGAAAGTCAACCCAGATCACCAGTCAAAAATAAAAATACTTTTGGTACCATTTCTATTCTATTCACAGATATCTATTCCTAAAAAAATCTTCATCTCCTTAATTACAACCAAGCAGCATCCTACAAGAAAATAAAAAATTTCCAACATATATACAAAGTAAGTATCACTAAATGTCTTGCAGAATTACAGAGACTTTGTCGAAAAAAACTTAAACAAAAATAAATTAGACATGAGTTTTAAAAACTTTGCATGCCACTACAATGGCTTTTCTTTTAGAACACGTTTTTAGGTTTATGCATGCTTTTAAAACGCTTACCTTCCTGCACAATTTAAATAAAAAAAAAATCTAATGTATTTGTGTGGGGGGAGATCCACCACACCCCCCCATCTTCCCATAATATCATGGTAAAAGCATGTGTATTTGTTGGGGGAGACCCCCCAAACCCCCATCTACCCATGATAACGTTATAAATAAATGCATATTTGTGGGGGTACAGACCCCACACCCCCCATCTACACATAATAACGTTGTAAAAGCATGCATAGTTATTGGGGGAGACCAACCACACCCCCATCTACCCATTAAAACGTTTAAATAGCATGCGTATTTGTTGGGGGAGACCCCTCCACCCCCATCTACCCATGATAACATTATAAATAAATGCGTATTTGTGGGGGGAGACCCCCACACACCCCATTTACCCATAATAACGTTGTAAAAGCATGCATATTTTTGGGGGGGAGACCACCCACACCCCCCATCTACCCATCGTTTCCTGGAAAAAGCATAGATAATTGTGAGAGGTGACTTTCTTCCCTGAAATATGTTGTAAAGACCTATGTTCATTATCCAACATGTGCAGAAAAAAGCATAACCGTTTAAAAAGCACATTTCAAAAGCTGCTAACCATTCTAGAAGCTAAAAAAAATAATTATTTTTTTAATTAAAACAGATTTATCAACAAAGCCAAGCAGCAACCGTGCAACATATGTGATGTCATTGGAGATGCGTGCAATACTTCTCATCCCATTGCACAGGCAGAGCGGTTACTCTGGAAGAAACCGTGGTTAGGATAACCACTCTGCCTCTGCAATGGAAATAGAAGTTAGAGAAAATATCCAACAGATCAAACTTCTAGCACACACCTCCAATGAAAACTGTGGTACAATACTGAGGGAAGTGGCTCAGAACATACCTTTGTATGTTGCAGGTAGAGTAAAAGTCCTGCAAAAGTAATAATTGATTTTGAATTGGCGATGATTACTACAATCACAAAATTATACCCTGAAACGCAAATCCAAGGATGTTTCTTTCACTTTTCGCAAGCTTATTGGCGCAAAATTACAGAAATCATCCTTGGTTGAGGAACATTTGTCAAGCAGCAAAATACAATTTGAATTAAAGAAACAGCGTTGTGTTTTGTACCACCTGAGAGTGTAGATGAGTACACTGCAATTACTGAATCAGATTTTTTTACCCAAAATGAAGAAAAATTCGCTCCAATTCTAAATTACTTCGAGGATACATGGATTGGCCATCTAGGCAGGTCGGGCCGCAGCAGGAAAACCAAGTATCCTATAAAATGGTGGAACTGCTATTCAACTTGCTTGGAAGGTGGTGCCAAAACAAACAATGGCATTCAGGGATGTCAAAATCTTTTAATAAAACTGTTGGCAGACATCCTCCTAATATATATCATTTTCTGGAAATTTTGAAAAAAGGAACAACGTTTCCAGGAAATAAGACTAGCGCGATCACTGTCAGGTAGTCTGAATTCACGGATTTCCAAAAAAAGCAAAGAAATGTCCGAGAGACTACTGGCTAAAATTCAACTATTTTCGTTGACGGTGGCTTCAGACTACCTTGACAGTATTGCTTACATTTTACATTACTGAGAATTAAAAATACTAACATCATTAAGGAATTACTTGACATTTTTTCTTCCAACAACAATTCATTTGGAATTTTTGTAACTATTTTTCTCTAAAAAAAGGGAAATTTGGGGTTCCTACCTTTAGATGTCTTCTTTTTTTCAACACAAAGGGACAGCTTAATAATCCTTGAGTCACCATTGGTCAAAATCTCCAAATGCAACAATCTTTGCCCAAAACAATTTTTCTTTAGATCCAAGAAAAATCTGAGAATATCAATTTTTTTCATTTTAAATTTAAAAAAAACAGGAAAATATCCAAAAATATGCAACTATGTTTGCCTTGTTGCATTGCATAACTGCAAAGTCCTTTTATCCAACAATAAAATAAGCAATTGTCTTTTTTTAATTTCCAACATCCAAAAAGAGAATGCTTTTGAAAGATTATAAGATTCAGATAGGCTCCGCACATACCACATATTAACTAGTCATAGAGAGTGTCACAAGATTAGTGAATCTGAAATTAAAGTCATTCAAGATCAAAGAAAACAATCCCCCAAAGAAAATATTAGAAGCTCCAATTTTTTGTGAAAATACTTGTTTCTTCTTTATTTGATATTTGATAGATGATCATTCATTTGATTATTTTAAAAACACAGTACAAAATCATAGCCATCATTGCCGATGCGGCGCGTTTCGTCTCCAGGAGACATTACATAAAGATTTACAAAACCCGTTTTAAAGCAAAGTACTTCCCTCACTTTTAACTTTACATTAGAGGTGCCTACCATAGTTTAATCTATTAAGAATATAAATGTAATCTTACCTGTCTGCAAAAGCGAATTAATCTCATCTTCACCGGAATGTTTACAGTCCTGAAATCGAAGGAAAACTATCTTGATCATAAAGCAGCAGGTTCGAGAAAAATAGAAGACGGACAAAGATTTCCATTCCAAGCTATTGAAATGCGTGGGAAAATGTAATATTACTCTTGTGAAACTTATTTTAATTCAAAGATGCATCAGTTTTTAATACTTAAAGTTATTGATTTGTTATTTTATTAAATTTGATTACAATATTAATAAATGTAGTTTTTTACGCAAAAAATGACTGTTGATTATTTTAAATACCGATAAAATATTTAAATATTTTTAATTAAAATTAATATATACTGAAGTTTGACAATATTATTTTTGAAGTTTACTTTAAATGGTTTATATATTAAAGATATTTTTTATTTAAAAGTTATTAATCAAAACCAAAGAGTAATAAAAATGTCATGATGGTTTTAAATTAGTTTACAACCCATTTCTCAAAACAATCCTACATCGCATATTATTACATTTCTTCCCCACCCATTACCTCTATCGTCACAACTTCCCGTCCCTAGAGCTAAGTATCTCTTTTTTAAGTTGATTAAATATATTTCTTTTTCTAAATAAATATCATTACATTCCTACTCATTATCCCTTAATACCTTACATCCAGTCGCCGTAGAGATAATATTCCATTTTTTATCTTGATATTTAATTTCAAAGACGAGGGATACAGGCCTCAAGAGAAGTAATGTAACAATCATAGTGCCAGTGTGCAAATATAACGTGATGTCTGGCCTTGGCAGTCTTCGTTACCCGCCAGCCTTATTTCAACAATACAATTTCATAAGCTTAAAGAGGGATTGGGTGCTGAAAAGAATATAACCTTCCAGGTCCAGAGATTAACGTCATCTTATGCATTTGCAGTTCAGAGGGATGAGGGGGCTGAGATGTTTGACGTATCACACCTGAAACTTCCAAATCCAAGATGAGATAATGGATTGGGGGAGGGGTGTGGGGGAGCAAAATAACATGTAACACATAGTGACAGGGTGTAAACAAGACATAAAGGGGCACATTAGGATGGCGGGCTGACTTTGTCCGCCCACCATCCCGTCGTAAAAATGACCGCCAGCAATAAGGGCGGGGTCCCGTGGGTGCCATTAGGATGCGCCCGCCACAGTGGCGGGCGCATCCTAACATTATGGCGGGAGGTGCACTCAGCACCGCCCGCCACAATGCCAGGAAGGCATGTCGTACACTTCCATGCACAACATGGCAGGCACCGCGCAGTGCCTGCCATGTTGTGCATGGGACTGAAGCAGGGTACCATAGGTACCCCCCATGTGCACTCTCTACCCCCCCAGAGTCCCTGGGGTGCCACAACAGGCCCCTACAAGCGATTCCAGCATGCCTTTCTGTGGTGGCAAGGCATGCTTTCGCCCTCACAGTAATATGGCTGGTGGTGTCTAACAGACACCGCCACCATATAAACTGCTTTTCCGCCCTGTAGGCAATCGGGCAGATGCCTACCTGCAGAAAACCAACGTTCTTCCCATCCGTCGGGTTCCCTCTGTTAATGTGGTGGGGGGGGAAATTGGTAGCGGGCGGAGGTTTTTGACGGGCGGATTGCCACCGCCATATGGGCGATGGCGATCCACCCGTTATCCTAATGTGCCCCAAAGTCTGTACTTTGCATTACTCGTTGCACATTTTTTAATAACTGAGTACCTAAATTGATACCTGGGTATTAAAATACTTCCCCACCCATTACCCCTATCACCCCTACATCCGGTCCCTAAAGGTAAGTATTTTTAAATATTTTTTTAATTAGTTATTTATATAAAATTTAATTTTTTTAAAAATACCTAGGTTATAAATTAGTTTTCAGAGTATTAAAATACATCCCAAACCATTACCCTAATTTCCTTACATCCCATCCCTGAAGGGATTTTAAGTAAATATTAATAATAATTTTTTTCTTAGCATAAAAACATAATTAATACTAAAGTAATAAAAAGATACTAAAGTATTTCAAAACTTCCCCACCCATTACCCCTTTAATCCCTACATCCCATCTCTAATTAGTAAACAATTAATAATCAAATA
The DNA here is from genome assembly GCF_964261635.1 of Lissotriton helveticus. Taxonomy (NCBI): domain Eukaryota; kingdom Metazoa; phylum Chordata; class Amphibia; order Caudata; family Salamandridae; genus Lissotriton; species Lissotriton helveticus. Next base: position 281,680,730 of record NC_136068.1, on the reverse strand, counting down.
ATTTATTATTGTATTATATATATATATATATATATATATATATATATATATATATATATACCAAACACACACGTTCACGATTCCCAAGAACGGAGTCCAGGCCACCAACAGTTTTCAAAATAAAATAATACCAAAGTAACAACAAAGTTACTCAAGTACTAATTTACTTTCCAAACCCACTACCGCTATCCTCTTTACATTCTGTAACAAAAGGAAAGAATATTTGAAATAAAAAAGAATACTTTAACAAACGAATAAAAATAATTTATTTATTTTTCTCTATAATAAAATAAAGACTATAAAATAAAATTAATAACTAGATGGTCCAGTAGGATGGTGGGCTGTGGCACCACCGCGGTGCTGGCGGGGCAGAAAAACACCTTTTTCTGCCAGCAAGCAGCGGTACTTACGTCCGCCATATTAGTATAGCAAAACATAGGTCAGTTCCCATCCGCCGCGGAGCGAAGCGCACCGCCATCAAAGTGCTCCCGCCACCGCGGCGGTGGGAGCCAATGAAGACTCACCGCCATGCGGAATGACATATGCCCCGCTCCACAAATTAGGACAGCCCAAACAAGCAGACGCACCGCAGCGGATACACCAACCAGAGACGGCGGAAACTGGACCCATGTTTTTCTGGTGCTGTACCTGCTACAGCACTATCATCTAATGGGCTGCCGCGGACGCCGCCGCAGGTACGCAAATTCACAAATACAACACACAACACACGGGCTGACCGAAGGTCCAAAACCATAACAGACACCCTGCTGGGGGCAACAACACATCCACAAGGGCACCCACACATGACCCACCTGCCACCATGTCACCCCACTGCATCCAGTACACACATCAACTGCGAACTTGCAGCAATGTCCCCGTCCCGGTCACATCACCGCAGCGGTCAACACATGCGCACAATGCAGAAGGCAGGGCCATTCCAAGGCATGGGCAGGGCACAAAGACCACAGGGACTCACCTCCCCCAACCACACATCAACACACCCCATCAAGTCACCGGCCAGGCGCCCATCCTGTGCACCCCTATGCACATAAACAAGCACAGCAACAAGCAAGCACAATACACACCCTGCACCAAACAACAAACAACCAGGAAGACAGTCACTGCAGGAGTGTCTGACAAGGAACAGACAACACCAGTGCCACACACTAAAGGCTGCCAATAATTGCCAGCACATACACACACAAACAAACACACACCCTGGGTGTAGACATAAACAGAACACACACAGGGATGCCTGAACAGAAGCCTGCCCAAAAACCACACACAAACACTACAGGAACACACACAGAACCACGTCAGAAACAGACATACCCTGTCAGCCAAACTGTGGAAAGGCAATGGGAGCACAGACACAACAGGAGTGCACAACCTCATCACACAGAACCAAAACACACACAACATACCACAAATCACACAAGAAGAGCACCAGCACAGAACTACACTGCCACATGAAACCAACCACAGATGCAAATGAAATCAAAAATGAACAAACACCACAGTACATCAGGGGATGCACATCAGGCAATGCTAAGGCCACATACACACAGCAGTGTATGTATGCACAACAAGCAGTGTGTGCACACCAAGCAGAAGAGTCACACACAGACATGACAGACACAACTCAACACACACAACACAAATCAGCATAGCAGAAACACAACAGCACACCCAGGAATTGAAGCAATACCACAGCCAACACACATACTCCAACATAACAGCAACAGATGCACCACCCTGGGACACAAGAGCAGGACATCTTGACCAGAGCACTGGGCAGCACACACAGCTGAAGTGCATATGAGCAATCCTCACTGATTAATAGCACAAGAACACCACACCTAAACCATTGGGGCAATGTCCAGAGATGAACATTTGCCCTGGCCGAAGAACTGCACCACAAAGCACAGTGTCACAAATGAAGTGATGGGGAGGCACAGACACCTGTAAACCAAGGGGACAGATGACATCAAAGTGAACTCACTTGCTTGTCAGTAGTAGACATGTAAGGGGTGTACCATACACAAAAAGAGGGAGTGCAGACCTGCAATGGGTAGCCTCAAGTGGCACACTTAGGGGATGGCATCACACCACACACACCATGCCACACAGGAGGAGAAAAGGCACCATGTGCATGCAATGCACGAGAAGCACAACCACAATGGCAGTGTGGAGCAGCAGGGCCACACAGTCCACAAAAACACACTCAAGACAAATTTATGATCAAACAAACACAACACTGATGTACAAGACACACACTTTGCACACTCATAAGTGACCAAAACAACAAGGAGGAGTCATACAGAACAGAACAGCACAGACACACCAACACACTGCACAGTGCACAACAGACAACTAACACATGTGCATACAACCATATCCACAGGGCACAACAATACAAACAACAGGCACATTACTCCTGGGTGACACATGTGTGTCTTTCACAATCCAGGGGCACACACACATCCACACCCACTACAAAGTCACACCCTTCACACTGCACACCTCTTGACTACCCAGGAGAACACATCTCATGTAGGCCCTGGGACCAGGACTAAGGGCCAACACAGGATGACCATACACATACACAGCACACATAAAGGAATAACACACATACATCATGGCAGTGCCCAGCCTGCATGCAAACCTGTTCACAGCATCACACCCTGTGCTGGCAGTGTGCACCAACCTGACATGTGAACAATGTACCCAACAATAGCAAACCACTAAAAAGAGAATTGCATGACAGGTAAAAGAGTGACACATGGAGAATGGGGCACAGGCAACCAAATGCACACACCAAAATAACTTTAATCAGCAAGGACACTGACAAAACAGACAACAGGAGTAACTGTCTTTATTCACATATTGCACAGATGTGACAGTAGAACAACCGCAGACAAGAGCAAGGCACAACATGCTGATCATATGTAAGATAATCTGCACAGGCAAACTCCAAATAGGAAGGCCAGTGTCCAGGGCAGGTGGCACAGCAAGTACATGAGAGGCTGCACAGGGGGGAGCCCAACACAGCAGAGCAACAGGGCCAGTGTCCATGGCACAGGGGAGAGTAAAACACAGCAGAGCAACAGGGCCAGTGTCCAGGGCACAGGGGAGAGTCCAACACAACAGAGCAACAGGGCCAATGTCCAGGGCAGGTAGCACAGCGGGTACATCAGAGGCTGCACAGGTGACAGTACAACACAGCAGAGCAAAAGGGCCAGTGTCCATGGCACAGGTGAGAGTACAACACAGCAGAGCAACAGGGCCAGTATCCATGGCACAGGTGAGAGTACAACACAGCAGAGCAACAGGGCCAGTGTCCATGGCACAGGTGAGAGTCCAACCCAGCAGAGCAACAGGGCCAATGTCCAGGGCAGGTGGCACAGGGGGTACATCAGAGGCTGCACAGGTGACAGTACAACACAGCAGAGCGACAGGACCAGTGTCCAGGGCACAGGGGAGAGTCCAACACAGCAGAGCAACAGGGCCAGTGTCCAGGGCAGGTGGCACAGCAGGTACATGAGAGGCAGAGCACCAGTGCCGGTGTGCAGGGGGTAGTGCAGAGTCAGGACATGAAAAGCTGCACAGGCAAAGCCAGGACAGGAATTCCAGTGGGCATGGCAAAGTGCAGAGTCAGGACATGAGAAGCTGCACAGGCAATGCCAGAACAGAAAGGCCAGTGGGCCTGGCAAAGTGCAGAGTCACCTCAGGACATGAGATGCTGCACAGGCAAGGCCATAACGGGAAGACCAGTGGACATGGCAAAGTGCAGAGTCAGGACATGAGAAGCTGCACAGGCAAGGCCAGAACAGCAGTGAATGACAACGACAGTGGCCAGGGAGAAGTGCAGAGTCAGGACATGAGAAGCTGCACAGGCAAGGCCAGAACAGGAAGGCCAGTGGGCATGGCAAAGTGCAGAGTCAACTCAGGACATGAGAAGCTGCTCAGGCAAGGCCAGAACAGGAAGGCCAGTTGGCATGGCAAAGTGCAGAGTCAGGGCATGAGAAGCTGCACAGGCAATGCCAGAACAGAAAGGCCAGTGGGCATGGCAAAGTGCAGAGTCACCTCAGGACATGAGAAGCTGCACAGGCAAGGCCATAACAGGAAGACCAGTGGACATGGCAAAATGCAGAGTCAGGACATGAGAAGCTGCACAGGCAAGGCCAGAACAGCAGTGAATGACAACGGCAGTGGCCAGGGAGTAGTGCAGAGTCAGGACATGAGAAGCTGCACAGGCAAGGCCAGAACAGCAGGGAATGACAAGGCCAGTGGCCAGGGAGAAGTGCAGAGTCAGGACATGAGAAGCTGCACAGGCAAGGCCAGAACAGCAGTGAATGACAAGGTCAGTGTGCATGGCGATGTGCAGAGTCAGGACATGAGAAGCTGCACAGGCAATGCCAGAACAGAAAGGCCAGTGGGCATGGCAAAGTGCAGAGTCACCTCAGGACATGAGATGCAGCACAGGCAAGGCCATAACGGGAAGACCAGTGGACATGGCAAAGTGCAGAGTCAGGACTTGAGAAGCTGCACAGGCAAGGCCAGAACAGCAGTGAATGACAAGGTCAGTGGCCAGGGAGAAGTGCAGAGTCAGGACATGAGAAGCTGCACAGGCAAGGCCAGAACAGGAAGGCCAGTGGGCATGGCAAAGTGCAGAGTCAACTCAGGACATGAGAAGCTGCACAGGCAAGGCCAGAACAGGAAGGCCAGTTGGCATGGCAAAGTGCAGAGTCAGGACATGAGGAGCTGCACAGGCAATGCCAGAACAGAAAGGCCAGTGGGCATGGCAAAGTGCAGAGTCACCTCAGGACATGAGAAGCTGCACAGGCAAGGCCATAACAGGAAGACCAGTGGACATGGCAAAGTGCAGAGTCAGGACATGAGAAGCTGCACAGGCAAGGCCAGAACAGCAGTGAACGACAACGGCAGTGGCCAGGGAGAAGTGCAGAGCCAGGACATGAGAAGCTGCACAGGCAAGGCCAGAACAGCAGTGAATGACAAGGCCAGTGGCCAGGGAGAAGTGCAGAGTCAGGACATGAGAAGCTGCACAGGCAAGGCCAGAACAGCAGTGAATGACAAGGTCAGTGGGCATGGCGATGTGCAGAGTCAGGACATGAGAAGCTGCACAGGCAAGGCCAGAACAGCAGTGAATGACAAGGCCAGTGGCCAGGGAGAAGTGCAGAGTCAGGACATGAGAAGATGCACAGTCAAGGCCAGAACAGGAAGGCCAGTGGGCATGGCAAAGTGCCGAATCAGGACATGAGAAGCTGCACAGGCAAGGGAAGAACAGCAGTGAATGACAAGGTCAGTGGGCATGGCGAAGTGCAGAGTCAGGACATGAGAAGCTGCACAGGCAAGGCCAGAACAGCAGTGAATGACAAGGCCAGTGGGCAGGGAGAACTGCAGAGTCAGGACATGATAAGCTGCACAGTGAGTGTGTTTGACTGTACCCTTCCATGACCAGCAACACACCCAGGATGTAAACAATGGGCAGGACTAGCACACCTGTATGAGAGACAGGTGTATGAGGGGGACTAACATTCACTCTTGGTTGTCAGGCGGACTTGGAGCTGGCTGTGTGTCCGGGACAGGAGGACCACTTGACTTGCGAGTCAGAGGCCCGAGTGATGGAGGGCTATCAGTGGCTTGGCAAGCTGGAGGGCTTTTTGGACCAGGTGGTGTAGTGGGACATGGAGGCGGAGTCATGCAGACCTGTGACACAGTGTGGGTGGGAGAGGTTGGAGGGGGGCCTTACTACTTCTTGTGCATGCCAAATGGCTTTCCTGTACCGGGGTTAATGGGAACTGGTGTGAACACAACAGGCACATACAGCAACAGAGCCATTTCAGGTATAGACACTGGCACTTCCTCTGGTAACGTGCTGGATCCTGCAGGATGCTTTGTCTGGCTACACCTCTGGGCCACCTTCCCCTGTTTGCCAGGTGTCTCCCCTACAGTGCCCTCATTTGCCTGTTTGTCAGGGGTAGCCCCTACAGTGTCCTCTTCACCTGCTTTACTGGGCTTGGAATCGGAGTTGATGTGGTGGGGAAATGTGGCCCTGAGCCCTTCCTAGGTGTACCCTTGCCAGACAAGATCCCCTCAGTGGGCATAGACACTGCACGCCTAGCTCTGCGTGAAGTTTTAGGGCCAGGAGAGTCCTTCACTGGTGATGCCTCTGAGGCATGGGAGCCTGATGACTGCTTCCTTGATTTTTCGGCCTTGCTCTTCCCTGACAGGCTCTTGTCTTTTCATTCTGGGCTGGCTCTGCTCTTCTGTGGGAATGGTGTCTGTGGGTGGGACAGCTTGGGTTGCTTCTGCTGGGTGCTTCTTGTGCTGTATCGTGACTGGGAACCAAGGTCACTATCATCCAATGTGGCCACTGACTGGGGGGTGGACAAAGGCCCTGGAGCAGGAATGGGAGTATGTGCCTGTTGAAGGGCAGATGTCACTGTGGAAGACAAAGCCTGGACTGTACGGTGTAGCCCACCCACGTCAGAGTGTATGCCCTCCATGTAGGCAACTACCTGGCCTAATTTTTTGTCATGGTCACTGAAGGCATTGAGCAGGGCTGTCTGGTCCACACAAAGCTGGTTCAGGAGCTCTACAGACTCAACACTGAGGGCAGCATGGGGGACAGGTGCAGGCTCAGCGGTGTCAGGTGTGAATCTAACTCGTCCCCTCTTACTGACAAAGGCAGCACCAGAGGAAGTGGATGGGAGGGTGGGCACTGGCCGATGTGTGGTAGTAGATGATGCAGAGTCCCCATTCCCTGTGCCTTCCAACATGGATTCATCCCGCTGGCATCAGATGATGTTGTAATCTGTGTCTCAGGCAGGGATTCCCCCTGCATACTACTGTCCCCCTCAGATGCGCTGGTGGGCTCTGTGTCACTGGCCTCCGGTGCAGCTGTAGTGCTACCCTCGCCACCACTGGTTTCTGGCTCCTATTCTTCCTTGTCCACTGTCGATTCTGCATGAGAGTCAGATGCAGGGTTGTGTTAGTGTCATCATCAGGACAAAGCAAACCAATAAATGCAGTACATGAGATGCACTACATAGACCACAACAGTGCCTGTAACCATGAATATCTGCCATGACTGAGCCATGTTGAGGCTACACAGCACAACACTCTGCCCATGGATGAAGTGTACCAGACTCACAACTTCTTCTGCCCTCACCTAGGGACATGATGTGGGGACACCACTTATTACCTCTGACAGACCTTGCGGGAACAGGAGGGTACAACACACACACACCTATTAGGACATGACAGTCCACATTGGCAAGTAGGCCATACCAAAGACCACGTGGTACGCTGGGGCACATTGTTGTCTGATGTGTGTGCCTCACCGATCATGGTGCATGCAAACTATGCATACATTCAGTCACACTCAGATAGTGGACACTGCTTGTTAGACCTGTAAGCCCTAGGGTGGTCTTTCCCTGTGATTTTTTGCCCTTGCCTCATTTTTCCCATCTTCTTTTTGTTGGCCCTTAGGTCTTCGGGCACCTTTTCATAGCTAATCTGAGTTAGGGTGCAGGTGCTCTCTGCTTCCAACATGGCTGCCACTGGCCCCTGCTACTGCAGCGTGGTCTTTTATTTTAGTGTAGCACCCTAGTTGCCAGGAGCAGGCTGGGTCCCCATATAATGTTGCAATACCAGCCACCCAGCCCCTGTCCATAGTTAGAGTGGGGAAGCTCCTGGAACCTTCCAGAAGGAAGGCGGCCCTGACTTTTCCCGCCTTAGAGAGTGGTCACCTGACCTGGGCATATATAAGCAAGGGAGGGAGCTTTTTCTAGTCAGTTGGGGCATCACTGACCTGGGGAACCCACGCAGGAGTTTTAGGCGGGAGGGCCTAGTGAGGAACCTATGCTACTGGGAGTGACAGGATTTAGGTGCTGCCTCTTAAGCTGGGTGAGGTGTCCTAAGCTAGCCCCCTGATCTGGCCCAGTGGTAGGGAACCCCAGGGTCCATCTGCAGTGACTGAGGAGAAACTCTTCAAGCCTTCAACTCACCCCCCCCTCTTCCACTTCAAGAAACAAGCAACTAAGGGCGCAGAACCATCCAAGCGCCAAGAAAACTGCTTTCCTGTGACCAGAGACTGTTGGGGGATCGACTAGGTACTTGACTGTGCTGCCCTGCGCACCCCCCTTGCCTGCAGTGGGCCCACCTTGCCCCACTTGTCTCCCCCCAGGACTGAACTGTTTGGCTACTCAACCTGCCTGCAAACCCTGCCCAGTTGTGGGGAAAGCGCTATACTCAAGTCCCCTGCCCAGCGCTGTGTGTGGGAGACTGCCTACCCTCCTGCCAGCACTGTCTGCTGTTTATTTGGCCAAGCGCTGTATACTGTGGCCCTGCACAGCGCCGAGAAGCATCTCCCCCAAAGTGCTGGGCTGCCCTGCACCAAGCGCTCTCCTGAGCCGTCTGATTTGCCCCACGAGCGAGCGCTGCGGTGCCTGGGCACTGCCTCCAGGAGGCTCTAGCATCCCCCCACTCACCGCCACGGCCCGGAGCCGTCTGCGCCTTCCTGAGGCGTCAAGGAATCTCCTCAGAGGTTGCCGGAACTCCCCCTCAGCGGCCCCCATATGCCAGGAGAGGGCCGCCGGAAACCCTGAGAGGCCGCACTGGGCCGGAAACCATCCTCCTTCGACTGCCCCTGTGCTCCGGTGAAGGGGCGCGCCATTGATTCCCCCCTCGGCGGCCCCCAGTGTCAGGAGAGGGCCGCCGCATCAGAATCTCCGGGCCGCGCTAGGCCCGAAGTCAGCCTCCCCTCATCACGTAACGGGGGACGCGAGCCGCGTCATAGGCCGCGCCCCCGCCTGAGCCGCGCAGCGATTGGCTGCCGTCCCTGTGCCTCTGCCTACATTCAGGGGAATCCCAGGATCATCGCGGAGGGGGCCGTGGAGCCTGAAAGCCCCCTCTGGTTGCCCCCAAACGCTGATCCAGCCTCGCCCCGGCACCGGGGCTCCTGAACTGCCCCCGCGCCGTACAGGGTCGGGTGAGGCCCCGGAAGCGCTGGAGCTCCTCCTCCGGCCCCAGAGTCTGCGCAAGGGCCCCGGAGGGCCGAAGAACACCAGGTAACCCCCGGGGAGGAGGGCGGTAGGCCGGGAGAGGCCCGAGTTCGCCCCTCCCCCGGGGTGAACTGAGACTGGGCCCGTTGGCCCCCCTGTTAATGTACCTCAAGAGTTTGGAGGTCTGGGGATAGACACTTTCCCCTTCATATCGTTTTGCATACAAGTATCCAGCCTGAAATGCTCATAGTGCACCATATTTACAAGCCTATTAATGGGATGGAGAGTCACTTCACTGTACTGAATTTTCTTGCAGGGGTGGACTTCCATAGTATTCTGATGATCTGATCTGGGTCGCAAACCGATCTGTATTCACAAGAAGAGAAGCTTGTGGAAGGTTACTAAAGGCTGTGTTCTTTGAAGTTCTCTGTTATACTGAAAAGTACTTGCTGAAATGTTTTATTACTTTCTATGAAGCTCAATTTAGAAAGCGTCCATGAGAGGTTTAATGTGTTACTTTAATGCAATGCTATAGTCGCTTCTTGTAGGATCCTCCAGGTTATGAAAGTACCCCCTTTGCCTGCCGAAGAGTCTGATGCGACAGGCGGGGTTATTTAATGTTTCACTGCCTAGATGAGCTGGTTATGATTTTAAAGATAAGTCTTACTGCAACTGCTTAATGAAATGCTTACCTGAAATGTTAATGAATTACCAATGCATTGCTCTAATTGAAAGCCTATATAAAAGATCTTGATTTTTCAAATACAACTACTGGTGTGGTCTCCATTATTGCGCCACAATGTGTTTCATTGGATGTGTGTGTTAAGTAGCTGCTTTACACGCTAGCCCCTGGCTGGCTTCCTGCTCGAGCCATGCTACCCCACGGAGAACTGGTGGTACCAGTTCTTACATTGGTGGCGAGCGGTGGGATCCAGGACCTGTAGCTACCTAACACCCTCCAGTGGGACAGAGTGCGCTGCAATTAATTGGACACCTATCGTGCTTCAAGCAAACCCAATTGCCCACCACTGTCTAGCCTGCAGAAAAGTGTGTTGAACCAGCATTGTTGCCCACATCCTAGAATCTTTCTTCCAGGTTATCTAGGTCCTCACCTGACAGAATGGAGTTCCAGCTGGCTGACCTTGATAGGTACACAGCAGTGCAGTTAAGGGAGTTTTGTCAGGGGATGGGGTGCCTGTGGGGACGAGAGCTGTACAAGAAGAGCTCCATACCGCCTTAAGGGCATGGGTAAGGGCCCACCCAGAGGAAGAAGAGGATGGGGAACAGTTCACACACGGGGAGGCGGACACTCAGGAAGACCCAGGCCTACTCAACATTGATATGTCAGACAATGTATTGCCAGGAAGACGTTCCGGGGCAGGGAGCAGTGTATCTAGGGAGAGTGTGTCACCCGCAGGAGTACGAGGACAGGAGGGATGAGAGGCGATTGAAGTGGGAGATTGCCAAGTTAGAGTTAGAGAGAGAAAGGGAAGATAAGCAGTTTGCTTTGGAGAGAGAAAAATTAGCATTGGAGGAAAGGAAGTGGGTGCAAGAGCTGCAGCTCAAGGAAATGGAGCTGCAAGCACTGCAGTTGAGTGTGTTAAGTAGCTGCTTTACACGCAAGCCCCTGGCTGCCTTCCTGCTCGAGCCATGCTACCCCACGGAGAACTGGTGGTCCCAGTTCTTACACTGCTGTTCACCCCCTAATAGATTCCCCACACCATTCCAATGCTGAATGACCATGTAGATCCTCACACATCTGGCAATGGGAAAGCACAGCAGGGAGGCTCACCCTTGTAAGGGCAGTTTGGGCCAATGCATGACACTGGCACCCATCCCAGCAGCCACTCACATAATAATAATAATAATAATGATAATAATAATAATAATAATAGGGAGATTTATAAAGCGCCTGGTTACGCACACCGGCGTGTCCCTGCGCTATGATGAGTGGGCGTAACAGAGTCCCCACAGCACCCGGGGCCAATCTACTGGACAAACAGGTGAGTTTTAAGTTTTCCCCCAAATCTGGACTCAGATGATTCCAGGCGTAGTTCCAACGGGAGCTTATTCCAGTTTCTTTCTGCCAGAAGCCGGAAGGACCTACCCCCCATGCGTGTTTTTTTTACTTTGGGAATTTTCAGTAGCCCCACGCCAGAGGATCTCAAGGCTCGGGCTGGCTCGTAGCGAGTAGTGAAGTCCTGTAATGGTTTCGGTGCCTTGCCGCCTAGGATGCGATGGCATGTGCACAGAGACTTAAACTTGATTCTACTCCTCACCGGACGCCAGTGAAGTGCATGCAGCGCTGCCTTCGAGGCAGATCTTCTCGGTACCCTCAGGACCAATAGGGCCGCGGTGTTTTGTAACACCTGGAGGCGGTCCTAACTCTTTCCTGTGGCACCCAAGTAAAGAAGATTGCCATAGTCTCATCTTGCGGTGACAAGGGCATGCACCAGCGTCCTTCGAGCCTCCATAGGTAGGAGCTCGAGAACCTTCTGCAGGCCTTTCAGGACGCCGAAGCATACCCCCACCACCCTACAAATCTGGGGCGCAAATGTTAATTCCGCATCGATCCATACACCCAGATTTTTGTCTTCCTAGCATGGTGTAGGGGCCGGCCCCAGGCAAGGTGGCCACCATGCCGATGACCACACCGACGGGCCCCCCCCCACCACGAGCACTTCCGTCTTGCTACCATTCAGCCTCAGGCAGTTGGTCGACATCCAGGATGCTAGCTCCTGCATGCATGCACTGAACCTGTCAGCAGCAAGATCGGGCGTACGCGATAGGGAGATGACCAGCTGTGTGTCATCGGCGTATGACACTATACGCAGCCCATGGCCTTCAACTATGGCTGCCACTGGGGAGACATAAAGATTAAATAAAGTTGGGCTCAGGGATGAACCCAGAGGTACGCCCTGACCAAGTTGATCACTCTAGAGTAACAGTCCCCCTGCCTGACCTGAAAGCCTCTGCCTACCAGGAAAGACTGGATCCATTTCAGCGCGGCACCTGAAATCCCACCTTCATTCAGACACTGTAGCAAGGTGACATGTGCTACAGTGTCAAATGCCGCGCTAAGATCCAGGAGGATTAGGGCCATGGTTTGGCCCTCATCCACCCCCTGTCTGATGGTCTCAACCGCCATAAGTAGGGCCGACTCAGTAGAGTGGTGGGGTCGAAATCCAAACTGAGTAGCGTGAAGGAGGTTAGCTTCCTCCACATATTCCATCAGCTGGGTATTCACGACCTTCTCCGCCACTTTAGCCATATAGGGTAGAAGTGAAATGGGACAGAGGTTCTCCAACTTCTCAAAGCCGATATTCGACTTTTTTTTGGAGGGGAAGCACTACTGCCTGTTTCCACCCTATAGGTACTGTGTGAGTCCCAAAGGATACCTCCAGCAGATGTCTGATGTAAGGCTCAAGGATCATCAGGCTTTCAGCAAGCCGCTTGGGCGAGGCGGGATCCCTAGGGGAACCCGACTTTATGGATCTGCAGATCTGCAAAACTGCCTCTGTGGAAGGGGAATAAAGTTCTCCAGACCATATCGTCCGCTGACTACCTCTGCAGCTTCTACGAACTCGGACCCTGTTATGGTTTGTCCCGGAAAAGATGAGTACATTTTTGCCACTTTTTCTGCAAAAAATTCTGCAATACGATTGCATGAGTCCACAGAACAATCCACCGGCACAGCGGAGGACTTGGATGCGGAGATAGATTTATACATTTTAAACAGTTCCTTCGCGGAATTCTCCGCCTCCCTAATCCTCTTGGCAAAGTAGTCAGCCTTTGCCTTTCTAATCAGCCCATGGTAGGCCCGCCTCTTCGCTAAGTACTCCTGTTTGGCCTGGCTCAAGAAGGCCATCCTCCACTGCCTCTCAAAGCGCTTGCATTCCGACTTCACTAGCCTCAGCTCATTGGTGTACCAAGGAGCCGTTCTCTGTGTGCGGCGTCCCGCATTGGTCAAACAGAGTGGGGCAGTGCAGTCCAGAGCCTCTGTAATACGCTTATCCAAATTGCTACTAGCTGTTTCCACATCCGCCCCGCCCGGCCTCCCTCCTTTGGTGAGTGCTTCGTCAAACCTAGCCTGAAAGAATTTCGCCCATTTCCGGCTAGGATAATTAAGGGGTGCCTGTTCCAGTGCTCTTGCACCCTGAATCTGCACCACAAAGGGCACAAGGAAATGGTCTGACCAGGGGACCGGGATGGTGGGTTTAATCTCCACTTCCCTCCAGTTAGCGAATATCGGGTCCAACAAATGGCCTTGCTGATGAGTGGGGGTTTTTACTCTCTGGTCTAGCTGTAGTGCCTGCAATTCCTGACAGAAACCTACAGCCCCTCTGTCCAGAGGGTCTTCCATATGCATGTTCAGATCCCCTAGCACGAGGAACTTGTCTCTGCGTAGAGCGGCTTCTGTGATTCCTTCTACCAAGCTATTTGTAAACCTGGTGTGGGGACCCGGAGGTCTATAAATCAGGAAGCCCTTCACCGTGGTACCAGCGTTCACCCTAATAGTGATGGCGCCTGCTTCACTGTCCGTACCCATCATTTGCTCCATTTGACAGCACAATGGCTGCTTGAAAACAATGGCTATACCTCCGCCTCTACCAATAGGCCTTTCTCGCCTCACCATCAGATACCCTTCCGGTAAAGCCTCGAGAGCATCCAAATCTGAATTCGCATCTAGCCATGTTTCCGTGAGGAACAAGAGATCAAATTGTTTTTCTGTAAGTAGATCATAAATGTCCAGTCTGTGTTTATGCAGAGATCTAACGTTGAGTAGCCCACAAGCCAGGCTGGTGATCTCCAATTTTCCCTCACCTCCAATACTACACGCAAACTGACAGTGCTTACATCCTGCATCCTCCTCCACTCTCATGCTATGAAGGCAGGAGTTAGGGGTTCTTATGCGAAGATTCAGGAGTTGATCTTTACTCCACTGCGTTCTAACCCCAGTTTGACCAGGGGTTAAGGCCCTGGCCGAGCCCGGCCGCGGACAGGCGCAGACGGGCTCGCCTTAGGCGCGCCGCCGGCGCGCCCGCTGCGCTCGTCCACTACGCAGCCGAGTTGGCATCCTTCTTTTAACCCCCCCAGCGTCTAGGAAGACTAGAGCGCTGCCCGTCCTCCCCCATGCACCCGAAGTGGCTAACTCGGACCTTCCACGCCCTCTGCACAAACGGTGCTTGTCACCGGTGTCAGACCGGGGCGGGAAGGAAGAAAACGAGCCCAGCCCCCCTGCGCGATATTGCTGCCTTCAGGTAGGAGACCTCAGCAGTCCAACAGTGCCACCAGTGATTGTTTAAAAATACCTGCGGGGTAGCTGCCAGGAGACCTCAACAGTCCAACAGTACAACAAGTGGTTTTAAAAACAATACACGGTTTTAAAAACAATACACGGAGGGAGCCTAATCGCTCTCCTCCCTATGCCCCCTCGTAATTAAAACAAGTATAAAAATCACACCACAGGTCGCGTTAGCACTAGCGCCGTAGCAGCAGCTGGGACACTGCCACTGTCCCCTCACCACCACAGGGGCCCGGGATCCTGTGTCTTTTAACCCCCCCAGCGTCTAGGAAGACTAGAGCGCTGCGTGTCCTCCCTCGCGCACCGGAAGTGGCTGGCTCGGACCTTCCATGCCCTCTGCACAAACGGTGCTTGTCACCGGTGTCAGATCGGGGCGGGAAGGAAGAAAACGAGCCCAGCCCCCCTGCACGATGTTGCTGCCTTCAGGTAGGAGACCTCAGCAGTCCAACAGTGCCACCAGTGATTGTTTAAAAATACCTGCGGGGTAGCTGCCAGGAGACCTCAACAGTCCAACAGTACAACAAGTGGTTTTGAAAACAATACACGGTTTTAAAAACAATACACGGAGGGAGCCTAATCACTCTTCTCCCTATGCCCCCTCGTAATTAAACAAGTGTAAAAATCACACCACAGGTCGCGTTAGCACTAGCGCCGTAGCAGCAGCTGGGACACTGCCACTGTCCACTCACCACCACGGGGGCCCGGGATCCTGTGTCTTTTAACCCCCCCAGCGTCTAGGAAGACTAGAGCGCTGCCCGTCCTCCCCGCGCACCGGAAGTGGCTGGCTCGGACCTTCCACGCCCTCTGCAGAAACGGTGCTTGTCACCGGTGTCAGACCGGGGCGGGAAGGAAGAAAACGAGCCCAGCTCCCCTGCGCAATGTTGCTACCTTCAGGTAGGAGACCTCAGCAGTCCAACAGTGCCACCAGTGATTGTTTAAAAATACCTGCGGGGTAGCTGCCAGGAGACCTCAACAGTCCAACAGTACAACAAGTGGTTTTAAAAACAATACACGGTTTTAAAAACAATACACGGAGGGAGCCTAATCGCTCAGCACCGCACCGTACCGCACAGCACCACCCCACGAACATCACATGGGCCACCGCTGCCACAGGCCATGTACAAATGTATCCACTCCCAGGCAAAGTCACCCTCCCCAAATACTCCCCCCTGCCTTGCTGCCGGTGTTCCTTCAGACGTGCATCCAGCTCAGGATGAGGCACTGCCAATTTGCGGTCCATCAGTGGTGTCATGTTGCGCCGTGCCAAATGCCCAGTGCGTGGTAGCAGCCCCAATGTCATCTCTGCCATGTTCTTTGCCAGCCGGCTGATGTCGTCCCAACTCTTGTGGCAGTGGGTTGGATACACCATCGTTGGTTGGATACCCCCAGGGCTCCCCCAGGGCTCGCACCTTTGCTGCAATGGCCCTCCACACAGCCTTACCTGGTGTACCTTGTGCCGCAGGCATGGGAGAAAAGAAGGGGAAATGATCAGCGACACAGTGTCATGGACCAACATCTATCAGTATAGTAGCAAGACACAGACTCATTACCAATTGTAATCTCCTTCCATCCCAAACTGGGGTACACCTCACAAGGGCACTCTGCATGGGCCAAACATATGTGATTGCATGCATTTATGAGGGTGTACAGGGTCCCTGATAATCTCACGCACATGCAGGATAACAGCACTGAACCCCCTCAGTGGCTTGCACACATCTCCAGTCCTATGAATGTCTGGTCACTACATACATCACATATCTATCTGTGTCTGTGTGTAAAATCACTGTGTGCATGACTGGGGAGCATTCAATGAGCATGTCCTGTGAACATATGTGTATGTAATGTGTGTGGCATCGGGGTTCATGGACTCACCAACAAAACAGCCGTCTATACAACAAGGCTGAGATGGTGCACATCTTTATTTCAGTGTGAATGAACAAGAGTAAGGACACAGTAAGTACAGTGATGTCATCTCGTCTTGGTGGGTGGGCACTGGGCATAGTCTCTGGGTTCACACTGAGTCGGGCAGCAGGGGCACACAGAGACAATCACCCAAGCAATTACTGTCCTGGCACCTGCATGACCAACATCCTGTGGCTCTGTATGGCTGACAATGTAACACACTCAACATACAACTGCAGGTAGGGTAAACCGTGACATTGGGACACACACACTCCCTCGCCCCAGAGACAGCATGTTTGTCAGTGTATGACACAACCCAACACACTCAGGCATATACTGCAGCAGTACAACTACATGTCTGACCCCCCTGCCATACACCTCCCTTTTACGATGACTTACCACAACATTGGGTGCACCATACAGTCTTGGGTACTGTGCCAGCACCTCGTCCACAAGGACCTCCAGCTCCTCGCTTGTGAATGGACTGGCACGGATCTTCTCTGCCTTACCATCCCTGTGGACATGGAACACCTGTGGTGGAGGTGCGTGGTGAGGGGTCCCAGGCAGCAGGCTTTGGAGGCAGCAGCAGGAGAGGGTCCCAGGCAGCACGCTCTGGAGGCAGCAGCAGGACAGGGTCCCAGGCAGCACGCTCTGGAGGCAGCAGCAGGAGAGGGTCCCAATGCAGCATGCTCTGGAGGCAGCAGGAGAGAGTCCCAGGCAGCAGGCTCTGTGAGCAGTGGAAATGTGAGGCTCACTCCCACAGATTTATAGCCCCCTGGGATTGTTTCTTAGGTGCCAAGCTACAACAATTGGGTGTCCAGGTCTGATTTTTTCAAGCCCATCCAATGACCGCCTCCGCGGTGGCAGAGCACGATTTCCGCGATTTTCAAAACTGCATCCTGCCACCGCAATCATCGCTCCCATTGGCTGTAGGCAATGCTCCATGGCGGTGATGCATCGCAGGAGCCCGGTGTGCGCTACCGCGATGGTGCATCTTTCAAACCCATCCAATGACCACCTCCACGGTGGTGGAGCTCACCTTCCATGATTTTCAAAACGCACGTGCCATGGTTGGCTATGTGTGACGTACATTGGTCTGTGGTCCCTGCCATGTCAATTATGCATTTGATGGTTGATGATGCATGACAGTGTTGTAGTGGACTCAACAATGTGTAACCAATCAATGTGTTGTGGGTCATTGTTGACCTTGGCAAGGCTTGTCTCACTGTATGGTGTTGTGACTTACTTGTGGTTTCATATCTGATCACGCAGACAAATGACAGTTCGCCGCCTACTGTGATCATTGTGTTTTGGATGTGTGCCAAGTTTACATGATGCATTGAGGTGTGAAAGGTACAGCAGATGAATATGAGACAGTCATGTTAATTTTACACACATTGGCTGGATGGTACGCTACAATTATTATTATTATTATTATAGTTGCTTATAAAGCGCATTTGACACCCTAAGGGTAACCTGGCGCTATGGTAAGAGAGGTAAAACTAGGTGTAGAAAAACTGTAACTCCTGTCCAGTAAAACTAACAGGGGACCCGCGGGCACGCCCGGGGAAAGAGCAAAGTTTTGACCCTTTGCCTAAACTGCAGAAGGTTATCTAAGTGTCTTACTTCCAGTGGAAGTTTATTCCAAAGGCAGGCGGCTGCCGTACAGAAGACCCGGCCTCCTGATTTGGCCTTCTTGACTCTATGAACCCTCACCAGATTTGCCGAAGAGGAACGCAGCATTCGGGGGGGAGCATACCAAATGAATTTTTCCTGTAAAATTCTGGGTCCCTGTCCATGCAGGGCCCTAAACGTTATACAAAGGGCCTTAAATTGTACTCTTTGCAAAACTGCCAGCCAATGCAAATCAGAGAGTGCCAGGGAGGCAGAGGAGCGGCGTGATCGCCCTAATGCTATTTTCGCGGCCATGGTCTGTATTCTCTGCAATCTATCGATCATATATTGCGGAGACTCTAGGAGAAGAGCATTGCAATAGTCCAGTCTACTGACAATAGTACTCCGGATTATCAACGCTCTAACCTCCGGGGAGAACAACGGAAAAAATTTCCGGAATGCTCTAATCAGACTAAAGCAAGTTCCAGCGGTCTTATTGACATGTTTCTCCGGTGTTAATTTGTTATCAAACATGACTCCCAGGTTGCGTACAGCCTTACTGGGAGCCAAAGAAACACTGGAGGAAGTTGGCAAAAAGTTCAGGGGAAGTGGAGATGGAATTCTCCCTACCCCAGAGTGCAAGATCTCTGTCTTCTCAGAGTTGAATTGGAAAGAATTCTCCCTAAGCCAGGTTGCTATATCCTGTAGACACACATGAAAGTCTGCAAGAGACACTGAGTGCTCACCCTCTAGAGACAGGATAAGCTGGGTGTCGTCCGCGTAGTTTACTAAATTAACATTATGAGACCTAATGATGGCAGGTAGAGGACTCATATAAATGTTAAATAGGATAGGGCTTATCGCCGATCCCTGCGGAACACCATGCTAGACCGGAAAGGTGGGAGAGCTACTTCCTGTTGTCTGTTGGATAGGTAGGAATGGAACCACTTGAGGGCAGTGCCTGTGACTCCCACTCCTTCAAGCCTGGACAAGAGAATCCCATGGTTTACCTATCGAATGCGGCAGACACGTCGAGAAGAACCAATATGGCCGACTGTCCCCTGTCTGCTCGCATTCGTAGATCGTCCATAACGGTCACCAGGGCGGTCTCAGTCCCATGACCTTGTACTTTGTCCAGAATATTATTTCTTTCTAGAAACTGGGAAAGCGCTCTACTAACCACTCGTTCCAGAATTACAAGGTGTGCACATGTGAACTGTGGGGTTCAGTATGTGTGCATTCACATTGACCTATATGTTGTTTGAGGCACTTGTGTATGGTAAATGGAGAGGTGTGCCCTCTGTGTGTTTCAAATGTACACCCATGTAACCTGGAGTGTCACGCATTTCACATGGCAGTCTTTGTTTTTCCGTGACATCCTTGACGGGAAGTGCTATGGGCATCTCATGAAGGTTGTCATTGACATGTGTCCATTTTCTCCTCAACTAGGAGGAGGTCTAATCTCCTATGTCACTTGACACTGCTAGAGGACATGAAGGATGTTGCGATCATTCGCAAATTCTGCCTCGACAGACCCACCCTGAAGACCCTTTGTGATCTGTTGGAGCCCCACCTGCAGCCTCGTCGCCACTACCCAACAGCTTTCAAACCAATGTACAAAGTGATGACAGACCTCCATCTTTAGGTCTCACTGGTGTTAGCAGCGCGAAGCGCTGCTCCAGCGAAAGACTATGGTTTGCCGGGAATGAGGCACAGGGGGTGGTTACGCGCTTCACCTAATGAAAATATAATAAATTACTAATACATTTATATACATAAAATAATAATATAAATAACAATTAATAACAACGTAAAACTAATAAAAAAATAAAAATAAATTTTGGATAGCATAGGGGTAAAGATTACTATTCCCACTCCAGAGAGTGCAACAGTAGGGAAAGTGTTGGATAGCGTAGGGGTAAAAATTACTATTCCCACTCCAGAGAGTGCAACAGTAGGGAAAGTGTTGGATAGCGTAGGGGTAACAATTACTATTCCAACTCCAGAGAGTGCAACAATAGGGAAAGTGTTGGATAGCGTAGGGGTAACAATTACTTTTCCAACTCCAGAGAGTGCAACAGTAGGGAAAGTGTTGGATAGCATAGGGGTAATAATTACTATTCCAACTCCAGAGAGTGCAACAGTAGGGAAAGTGTTGGATAGCGTATGGGTAAAAATAACAAACTGATAAATAAATGTATTTTTTTTAAATATTAAAAATATTAACTATTAAATAAATATAAACCATTTACAAATACCAATACATAATTATTAAAAACATGATTAGCAAAATATTTCTAACCAAAACAATTAATAAAAAATGCCATATAATAATATTTAATTACCAATTAATAATTAATTAACAAATATATAATTCACAAAACAATTAATTTAAGAACATATTTACTTAATTACATTTAAATTACTTCCCACCCTATTCCCCTATAAACCCACAACCCGCTACAGAACATATTTATCAATTAATCAATTAATTCAAATTAATTACCAATTAATTAAAAATAATGACCAATTATTTAAAATTAATTTATAATTCCTACTAATTAATAAATAATTTAACATAATTAAATTACTTCCCACCCTATTCCCCTATAAACCCACAACCCGCTACAGAACATATTTATCAATTAATCAATTAATTAAAATTAATTACCATTAATTACAAATAATTACCAATTAAATAAAATTAATGTATAATTCCTACTAATTATTAATTAATTTAACATAATTAAATTACTTCCCACCCTATTCCCCTATAAACCCACAACCCGCTACAGTAATAAAATACAAAATGTAATTAAATTATATAAAAATAAATTAAAAACATAACAAATACATAATAATATACACAAAAATCATTTAAAAATCGATATTAGTAACATCGAAATTATTAACATCGATATTACTGACATCGATATTTCAAACTTCGATATTACTAATATCGATATTAAATATATCGATATTACTTACCTTCTATATTATGTCCCTTTGATATTTAAACTTTGATATAATTGTATATCGATATTTAAATATCGATATTTTGTCTGCATACCGCTGGGAACAGGCATGCCAAGAATAGTGCAATATATGGAGTATTATAATCAAAAGTAGCGCTTAAGGTACCCTACGTACGTTGCGCTGTTCAAACAGTTTTAAATAGAGAAAAATCTCCTAATTACCTGCCTATATGTATTGCAACACATATATATATTTATCAAACGAGATGCAATATTGGCCAATTTCATAAACAAAGCCGCAGTAAGTGTCACTAAACTACCTTGCCAATCAAAGGCATCAAACCCCACAGCAAGTGCCGCAGAACGGCTCCTACCAATCAAATGGTGTCCAGGTTCCTACTGCCAAGTTCTCAAATCGACCAAATGGTCACTGCACGGCGAATCAACAGAAGAGATCTCAGTCAAGGACTGGCGCCACCTGGATGGTCAGATCAGAAAGAAAGGGAAAACACCGTGGATGCCAAGACTCGGGTCTCCTCTGGCAGTGATCACGTCCAAAGCGAGATTCCAATCCTTCGTCTCAACCAGTCCTTCGGGCATCCGAGTCGCCGATGAGCCCCACGTTGGGCGCCAATTTGTAGAAGCAAGCCTGAGCCAGGCCTACCAGTGCAAGGGATTCGCCCTTCTCTACACAGAGTCCTTAGACCTGTGGAAAAGTAAATTTTGCCATGTTGTATGTGCCTACGTGTTCCCCATCTTATGTTATATGTGCATGATCGATATGCATGTATTCCCTTCTGATCGATTAAAGACGCAATTACAGTTGTGTCCATTTCTAGTATGCCAGTTTCCAGTCCTCGTGAAAGCAACGAATATTAGACCTATGTAACCTACGTTGCCACATTTCACAGTGTGCACGTTAAATTATTGAATTGTTCTCGTTTCTAGGCCTCAAAAGGGCCCGGACTCAGATTCAGCTCCTGTTTCCTGAACCCTCTCCAAGGAGCGATACAGCCCCCACCTGTATCCCTGACCCTTAGCTTACTTCTTGCCACGCAGTGCCCGGCTCGGCCTGGCTCTGCCTCCCAGTCTGCCAAGAGTATGTTATGTTTCTAGTTATCAGTCCAGCCCTCCTTCTCTGCATTCCTAAGCTACTGAATCGCATCAATAGTTTCCGTCATGGTCTAGCCTTTATGTCTCTAGGTAAGAGAAATACTGTATTAATATTCATAGAATATTCCTCGCACACGCACTACATATAGAATAATGTATGCACCAGTCTTAGTGTCTATTAGCCTTTGCCCTGATAACTTTTGGATTCTATCAACATGTACTCTAAACACCAGATACTAGATATGCCTGGGTACATGTCGCTCTGACACTCCAGACTTTAGTCTCCTCTTCTGGCACAGAAGTCATAGCCCCCAGTTCTCCCTGGTAACACTTCATTGTCAGTTTGCGCGCACCACTAGGTTAGAGGTCCCAGCTGCTCAGGTAGCCCCCTCCATGTTTCCGCCCCGTTTATGACATATTCTGTTACGTTTACATCACATGTCTATGTATACGCCCTGTACACGCCTTCTTGTTACATCATTTTGCCCTTATCTTTCGCGACTGCTACGAAACCACGCCTACTGTATTGAATGTAATGTATTTGTTTAACTATAAATATTGTGCACTGTTATTAAAAGTTATCCCTTATGCCTAGCCTATTCCTGCCCCCGGCAGCTGCCATCCGATTCCCGTACAGGCTGTCCTGTTCCTGTCCTTTATGCCTGATTAAAGCCTGTAAACTCCAGCTACCTCGAATCTTGACTCTTATTTATTGAGCTATCTGTTTATATGAGAATCCTGAAAAATAGAACCGGTAATTAATTATTTATTTACCACATAATGGCGCCCGAATAGGTACTTGCCCTTTCCCCACGCGCCGGAGAAGCCACGCAGGCCCCCTGATCCTCTGCAGCCGTGACGGAACCATACCGTGCACGTGCAGATATTTCTGCTTCAAGTATCCCTCAGGCCCACGGAGGAGACGGAGGTTGCGGTCCAGCGTCCAGACGAGGCGGTGGAGGAACGCGGCGAGTCCCGACCAGAGCCCAAGCCGAGAGTCCAAGGTCCGAGGTATCCAGAGGCCCACCTGTAACTGAAGTCCGAAGTTCGTCCGTCCGTCGTCGTAGCAGTCCAGTCCAGTCCGAGGCCTTCCGTTCTTGCTGCCCGGTGAGTACCGTTGCTGGGGTAGTATCTAGACAGGGTCAATTAATTTGTCTCTGGTCCGTGGGTTTGGGTACGCAGATCCAACACGAAGTGTTCACCTAGGTGGACGCGGGTCCTGACGTGTCTCTTTATGGGACCGGTAAGTTTCGTACTGTTTTAGCAGTGCATCTAGTCATTCTAGTAAGCTTCTGTTCCAGTAAGTTCTGTTCTCGAGAAAATTCATGTATTCTGTCCGAACTGTTATTATAAATGTTATTTCATGTGTTTTCAATGTCGTGGTATGAGCGATTTGTTTTCTTAGTTATTATTGTGTTTATCGTGTATTGTATTGTGTATTGTGTCCAGACTCCAGCCTAAGTTATGCCTCTGTTCTCAAAGTTACGTCAGTTAAAAACTAAGAAAGGTCTGCTCGAGGAAGCAGTTCCTGTCCCGGCTAGGGACAGTCCAGGTCATTTTATGTATCATAAGCATGGCATAAGTGCCATATTATATCTAGACTTATGGGTGGAGTACACCAAGGAATTAGAAGAGAAGTTTAGATGGCCCGTATCAGGTACGTGGGATGCCGAGTGCATCATGCGAGTAGAAGAAGCATTATGGAAAAAGAAAGCCAGACAGTCCCAGAAAGATGCCATCGAGTTATGGCGTAAAGAATCTCATAAAAGAACTGAAAAAGAAATCAGAAAATCAGAATTAAGTAGAGAATCCTCAGGAAGAGCCCAAGAAAGGGAATTAATCGAAGTAGGTGAATGAGTTAAAGCCGAACAGTCAGACAGACAGAGAAATGCCCTTATTAAGGGTATGTATCCTCTTCTTGCCGAGGGCTTGCCAAAAGCAACCCCGGAAGCACCATGTAATTTTCTGCCACCATTAGTTCCGATTAAGCTACGTCACAAACCGACCGCAGCTGATATTTTCCTCTCGTCCTATTTGGACGACACAGTCCCAGAATACGCAAATCCAGTTCCGCCAGCTCCTGTAAATAATGTAATTCCTGTTCCTCCAGCCACCGGGGCACCCGTTACAGCACCTGTCACGGTACCCCCCGTCCAGCCCACAGTACAAGTACCCGCTACATCAGTCACTCTGCCAGCCCGTACAGTACCCATCGACGATTCTAGTTTAGGAGCCGCGGGGGGAGATCCTCCTCGTACCCCGCCTCAACACAAACGTGTGACACTACTTGAGTTACATGAACGTGCGTTACAGCGTACGCCCAAACAGCAGTCCGTTGCAGATATCAAACGAGCTCTTACTGAATGCCGTTATGATTCAGTCCCAGGCGATAATGATTTGGTCATATATTCATTGCGTGTAAGACGGGTAACTGAGTATTTGGACACCCTACCAAATATGAAAGAAGATCTAGACAGAATATATCGCTTCATCCGTACAGGAATAGATCCAGAAAGTATTGGCGAAATCATGTCTCAAAGGAAAGCTGAGACCCAGCTCATGCTTTTAAAGTTTCTAATTAATTGTTTAATAAGGGAACAAGATTATCCGACTAAAGATCCGACCGAAATGAGAGTTCTGACAAAGTGGAGTGATCATATAGCCGAGGGAAGACACAAGACACTCAGTAGTATAGAGAGTATGTACAAGAAAATTCGTAAGGAAATAATAAGGTTACACGAGAAACGCAAAGCAGCACAAGTAAGCGAGAAAGAAGACGCCTCTGATACTGAAGAGGTAGACGACGAGAATACCGCCAGAATAGCGTATGTAGGTAAAACTAGACTCCCCGACCGACATTCACGCCTGGAACACAAGAAAGTTTTTCCTCTTCCAGCACCAGAACAAGGTTCTCTAGAACAAGTATTTCAAGCTACCGATCACATTCTGAAATCACGAATCGGTTATAGTGAACTTAGTACTATGCATGAACAAGAACTAGCCCGATCAGCAGTCCGGTGGATTACTGATTCTACCACTTTTCCAGACGAAATAGTGGCACAAATGTTTCTGAAACTGCCCCCAGCCGAGCAGCGACTGGTGGGTATGTACATGATCCAGCACCTCATTACATTGTATGAGGGACAACATTCTGATCCAGGTCCGTTACATGATGTCCTGAACGAGTTACTCCAGTATAAATGGAGAGGTTTAGGTACCGATTTAATTAGTGTCATTCTAGAACAGCGCCACAAATATAGAACGTTTCTGAATCCGCATTTTGTTCATGTCTCACCTCCAGAAAGTAAATCATTTTACATAGATAGACAGCATCCGTTACGAGAAGTACACCCAGTTAGGACAGCGGGTGGTGAAATGCAACGAGTATTTGTTTACACCCCTATCACAAAGATGGAACTCTTAGAGATGAAAAAGTTAATTCCCTGTCACGACAAAGATCCAGCAGGGTTCCATCGAGAATTAAAAGACATGCTCCGTATGGGAGAATACACGTATCCAGATATCATTAAAATGTTAAAGGTCCTGTTGCCCGCAGGGGTATATGAAAAACTCAAGGAAAAAGAATGGGAGGTGGGAGAGAAAAAGATTGATTGGACAGCTCTAGAAGCTGAAGATAAAATACGAGTACCAGGTACCGGCCTTGGGGACAAATGTAAAGAATTGCCCGAGTTATTGATACAAGTTTTGCCAAGGTTACTAGCCACGAAAAAGGAAGATTGGGATGCAATTTCAGCATGCAAACAGAAACAGGATGAAGACACTAGTGATTTCTATTCTAGATTTGAAAAATGTTTTATTATTAACAGTGGTTTGAAGACAAGTAGCGAGTCATACCATCATCTTTTTGTTACTAAACTAGTCGAGAATTCAAGTCCACAAGTTAAAAATCGAGTTTTGAAAGTCGAAAGTACCTGGCAAGCTAATACTCCGTCCCAAATGCTCCAGATGCTCCAGTATCACCAGAATAGAATCAGGGAAGAGCAAGAACACGAAAGGAGACGTATGAAAGATACGAAAATGAAAGTATTAGTTGCACAATCTGTTCCACAAGACAGTCAGAAGAGGGGTCCGAATCAAGCCAGTCATCCTGCAGCTCCCGTTAAAGGGACTTGCAATTATTGTAAACAGCCAGGTCATTTTATAAACAAGTGTGCAGTTCTGAAACACAACATAGCTACTGGTAAGACTAAAGAAAGACCACGTCCGCCTAGACAAGAACAAGTACCACAGACTTCTCAGTCACCACAGAATGCACAACAGACAGTTCCAGCACTGCAGCCTATCGCTGCAACACAGCATGTTACACAACAGATGTACCAGTATGCCCAGACAGAGTATCCAGAGTATCAGCAGTATTCATGAAACAGCCTAGAGAGGGAGGTAGGCTTGCCTCTCATCGAGATACCTGTAGATCAAGAGGGTCCCTATGTACACAGTCAAGTATTAGGGAAAGACAGAAAGTTTCTGATTGATACAGGGGCAAGTAGGACTACTATCAGTCATGACGAGGTTCCAGGGGCTCCGCTCTCAGGCTCTAGAAATGTTTCCCTTGGATTTTCAGGAAAACCTATTGTTAATGAAATTTCAAACCAGTTTCCCTAGAAGTTGGTCCATTGTCCCGAACTACTGATTTGTTACTTACGAAGTCATGTCCAGAAAATTTGTTAGGCATTAAAACACTGAAAGAATTAGGTGCAGTAATTTGCTGCTCCCCAGAAGGAATCCGATTGTTTTTGCGTGACTTTAAAGGTCACTATGTATTACGTGATTTTGATCCAAGATTAATGAATGTCCCGCAGCATTTATGGGCGCAAGGTCCAACTGATGTAGGATGTATGCGCATCACACCCCATCGTGTGACTCTCAAACAAGGTATAGTTTTGCCACGAATCAGACAGTACAGATTGCCACCTGAGGCTGTAGCAGCCTTATCCAAAATTATTGACGAGCTTATTGCTCAAGGAGTGGTTGTAGAAACTGACTCCAATGTATGTAATTCTCCTATCATTCCAGTCTTGAAACGTACTGATCCAAATGCACCTCCAGTATATCGATTAGTGATTGACCTTCGAGAGCTTAATAAATGTATCATACCCCAGTATCCAGTAGTCCCAGATATTTCTTCCCTATTAACAGCCATTGATTCTGAAGCTACATTTTTCACTGTTATCGGCCTCAAGAACGCGTTTTTCAGTGTCCCGATTCATCCAGACAGCCAGTACCTTTTCGGTTTTTGTTTAAATGGAAGGAGCTATAAATTCACACGAGCTCCTCAAGGTTTCACAGAAAGTCCTAAAATTTACAGTCAAGCACTTAAAAGACAACTAGACAATATTCACATGCCAGCTGACACTGCCCTGCTCCAGTATGTCGATGATCTACTGATCACAGCCCGTTCTGAACGTGATTGCGAGCGAGCGTCACTTACAGTTCTGTATTTTCTAGCCGAGATGGGGTACAAGGTGTCCCCTTCGAAGCTTCAGTTCTGTGTCCAGCAAGTGATCTACTTAGGCCACTTACTGTCCAAGTGGCGTAGGCAGTTGACACCAGACCGTATCCAGTTAATAGCGAGTCTTCCACAGCCCAAGACACAGAAGGAGGTACGTGCTTTTATTGGCCTCACTTCTTATTGCAGACAATGGATTCCTCAGTATGCATTTCTAGCCAAGCCACTGATACAGTTAACGACACAGGAGGCAGCCGTATCGACTGTTCTCCCTTGGACATCTGAACATACACTTGCTTTTAATGAATTAAAGAAAGCCTTATGCCAAGCACCTGTTCTAGCAACACCGAACTACAGTAAGCCTTTTACACTTTTCGTCACAGAACGTGATGGTACTGCATTATCCGTTCTCACACAAGATCAAGCGGGACAGTACAAGCCCTGTGCTTATTTCTCGAGCACATTAGATCCAGTAGCCCAGGCTTTGCCTGCGTGCCTCAAGTCAGTTGCAGCCACAGGTCTAGCAATCAGACAAAGTGATTCCATAGTGTTAGGACACTCCCTGACAGTACAAGTTCCACACTCCGTGGAAGTTCTTTTGAACCGAACACAGACTCAGCACTTGACAATTGCACGTTTAACAGGTTATGAACTGACACTGTTCCAGCCACACGTAGAAATCAGACGCTGCAACATTCTAAATCCTGCTACACTGTTACCCTCAGTTACTCCAAATTCTGCCACACATGACTGTGTGGAAGTTGTTAACACTATGACTAAGCCAAGACAAGACCTGACAGACATTGCATTACCTAATCCCGACCTGACACTTTATGTGGATGGTTCATGTATGAGAACAAGTACAGGAGAACTAGTAGCCGCGTATGCAGTGACTACTGAAACCGAAGTTATAGAAACACATCGTATTGACACCCTGTCTGCTCAAGCAGCAGAGCTAGTGGCTCTGACCCAAGCCTGCATACGTGCTAAGAACCTGAAAGTAAACATATACACAGACTCACGTTACGCATTCGGAGTCGTACACGACTTTGGAGTGCTCTGGCAGGAGAGAGGTTTCATGACTTCTCATGGAACCAAGATTCAGCATGGTCTCCTCATTCAAGCTCTGTTAGATGCAATACATTTACCGACAGCTATTGCTATCATGAAGTGCAAGGCACATACGAAAGTTACTGACATCATTTCCCAAGGTAACGATCTAGCCGATCGAACAGCCAAGCTTACAGCTCAGACACCAGACATTCTAGTTAACACGACACAGACACTCACTCCAGATCAGACTACTTGTATGACAGTTAAGGACCCTACACAAGATGTCATAGACATACAGTTACATGCTACTCCCGAAGAAATCAAGAAATGGTCCGAACAAGGAGGGGTTCAGACAGATCAAGGATGGGTGACGAAGGGAAAAGCCACATGGTTTCTCCCCGACTCTATGGTTCAAGTCATTATCAATACCCGACATAGTCCAGCACATCTAGGAGAAAAAGCTATGTTAGACAATATTCAGAACCTTTGGTTCAACAAGCATTTACGAGCTGCAGCCAAGCAGAAAGTCCGTACCTGTATGATATGTTGTCAGTTCAATCCAGGTAAAAGTGTCCCGGTGGAACAAGGTGGATTCCAACCTCCTGACCACCCTTTTGAAGTCCTCCAGATGGATTATATTCAGATGGAGCGATGTCGAGGTTTCAAGTATGTCCTCGTAGTTGTATGCGCTTTGTCCAGGTGGACCGAAGCATATCCAGTTCCAGATTACACAGCAGCGACCACTGCCAGGCAGTTGGTTCGTGAATTCTTTCCCCGTTATGGACTCCCTAGGGTCGTGTATTCTGATAACGGCCAGCCATTCTCATCCGAGCTAATGAAACATGTTTCCCTTTTGTTAGGGTACCAGTGGAAGTTCCATTGTGTGCGCCATCCTGAAGCAGCCGGTCTCGTAGAGAGACATAATCATACCCTGAAAATCCGTATTGCCAAGACATGTAAAGAGAAAGGTGTAGACTGGCTAGTTGCCCTGCCAGTTGCTTTATTTTTCATGAGGATGGTTGCACATTCCAGATCAGGTCTGTCCCCTTATGAGGTCGTATTCGGCCGCCCCCCAAACATGCGGGGTACACCTAGACCCCGCAGTATTACAGATGTTTCCAGTAATATGTTGACAGATTACCTAGCTTCCTTGATGTCTGCCCTACACTCTTGTCGTTCACAGGTTGCCGCTGCATTTCCAGACAATACCGAAGTGAAACCGCATGAGGTCATTCCAGGCGACCTTGTCCTCGTCAGGAACTTTGATCGTTCAAGTCCACTGGAGCCTCGTTGGAAGGAGCCGCGACTTGTTCTCCTGACCACCCGCACGGCCGTGAAGTTGGAGGGCCGCAAGGGGTGGGTCCATCTGAGCCATGTAAAGAAGTTCCATGGAATCCGTGAAAAAACATTTTCAAAGGACATTTCTAAAGACTGCCTGAAACCAGAACTTGATTCCGAACTTAAAGTTCTTCTGTTAGAGAAAACTCCGCAACAGGAGTATAAGTTAAAACTCCGGTCTAGTAAAATAAGTCAGCCAGTTTAATTGTCTAAGTCCCTCTCGGGTGAAACGGTTAGACAGGTCTCTGACATGTATGAGATAGACCCCCATAGTGAGAGAGTTAGTCAAAACTCTATACGATGTATTATCATTCTAAGTTTTTTATTATATGTAAGTCTAATGGTTACCTGCACAAGTTATGCATTACATTTATGTTTTCCAATTTCTCATGTAAATAAGTTTTCTAATGCTACAGTAGAGCACACATTTAGTGATCTGCCTCCTCACGAGTTATCCTATCGTCTTGCTATGCGAAATAATACATTCATTAGAATGTTACACTATTCACACCAGACCAGCAATGCTACTAATTGTTGGGTGTGTGGTCGACTCCCCCCTTTCCAGACACCGAAGGGAGTTCTGCCACTCTTTCCATATCCGTTTTCACATAATGGTTCGTGTGGAGCATGGTCCACTTTAACGTCATCCTCAAATGATATGTCCCTTCTGAATAGAACATGTTTTCCAGACAAGCAAGGTCTTCCCCATAGAACAGGGTTAGATCTAGAAAATGAAGTATACAATCTAGGTAATTATTCTTTGAATTTTATGGTCCTGAATGTTCAGTCTGATACTACTCCAGATTTACCTGCTATTTCAGTACTACCAGTCAAAGGCGAATTATGTGTCAGAAAGAATGGTTCCGCACATGTAGGACATAGTGATTGTACTACTATTGTCAAGTATAGTGACAGTGGGAAATCTATTTTCAAAGCCTCACGTCATTCTTATTTTGTTTGTGGTCAGACCGCATATGTTCGTCTGCCCCTCGATATGGATGGAACATGTTACATTGACTTCCTACTGCCACCAGTTTTTCTAGCCCCATCTGACTATCACAGAAACACACATCTAGTACACGTCAGACATAGAAGGGAGATCGAGTCCCCAATTGTCGATCAAACTGAAACTACTCTAGAACAATATCAAGACTTTAATAAAGGTTTCTTCTTCTTTATAGGCCCTGTCCAGAACAGTAAGCTAATCCGTAGGTTAACCAGAACCCTTGAAGCAGTAGTGAATGAGACTACTTCTGCTCTAGGTAACTTGACCGAAGAGCAATCTGCTATGAGATTTGTCGTGCTCCAAAATCGTCTCGTTCTTGACGTCATACTGGCCGATAGAGGAGGAGCATGTAGAGTCATCGGATCTACTTGCTGCATTTTCATTCCTAATAACGCGCCGTCTGTTTATTCAGCTATAACCAGACTTCATAAAATTGCCCATCAGTTACACCAGAATCCAGGCACCTGGACATGGTCCAGTTGGGTCTGGAGTATTATATCTGCCTGGGGATGGAAAGTATTGTCATTCCTAGGTATTGCAGTAATGATCATATTCAGTTGCTGCCTCTGTATACAATGTGGCCCTGCGATTTGCGGCATGTGTGCTACCTCTTGTATTCCTAGTCCTAAGTCCCGTTCCAAGACAATTCGAGACGAACAGATGATGCTATATGAAATGATAGATGGTATCATGAATATTGATGTTTCCTGATGGAAACGTAGGGCACAAGGAGGGAATGTGGAAAAGTAAATTTTGCCATGTTGTATGTGCCTACGTGTTCCCCATCTTATGTTATATGTGCATGATCGATATGCATGTATTCCCTTCTGATCGATTAAAGACGCAATTACAGTTGTGTCCATTTCTAGTATGCCAGTTTCCAGTCCTCGTGAAACCAACGAATATTAGACCTATGTAACCTACGTTGCCACATTTCACAGTGTGCACGTTAATTCATTGAATTGTTCTCGTTTCTAGGCCTCAAAAGGGCCCGGACTCAGATTCAGCTCCTGTTTCCTGAACCCTCTCCAAGGAGCGATACAGCCCCCACCTGTATCCCTGACCCTTAGCTTACTTCTTGCCACGCAGTGCCCGGCTCTGCCTGGCTCTGCCTCCCAGTCTGCCAAGAGTATGTTATGTTTCTAGTTATCAGTCCAGCCCTCCTTCTCTGCATTCCTAAGCTACTGAATCGCATCAATAGTTTCCGTCATGGTCTAGCCTTTATGTCTCTAGGTAAGAGAAATACTGTATTAATATTCATAGAATATTCCTTGCACACGCACTACATATAGAATAATGCATGCACCAGTCTTAGTGTCTATTAGCCTTTGCCCTGATAACTTTTGGATTCTATCAACATGTACTCTAAACACCAGATACTAGATATGCCTGGGTACATGTCGCTCTGACACTCCAGACTTTAGTCTCCTCTTCTGGCACAGAAGTCATAGCCCCCAGTTCTCCCTGGTAACACGTCATTGTCAGTTTGCGCGCACCACTAGGTTAGAGGTCCCAGCTGCTCAGGTAGCCCCCTCCATGTTTCCGCCCCGTTTATGACATATTCTGTTACGTTTACATCACATGTCTATGTATACGCCCTGTACACGCCTTCTTGTTACATCATTTTGCCCTTATCTTTCGCGACTGCTACGAAACCACGCCTACTGTATTGAATGTAATGTATTTGTTTAACTATAAATATTGTGCACTGGTATTAAAAGTTATCCCTTATGCCTAGCCTATTCCTGCCCCCGGCAGCTGCCATCCGATTCCCGTACAGGCTGTCCTGTTCCTGTCCTTTATGCCTGATTAAAGCCTGTAAACTCCAGCTACCTCGAATCTTGACTCTTATTTATTGAGCTATCTGTTTATATGAGTATCCTGAAAAATAGAACCGGTAATTAATTATTTATTTACCACAGACCAATAGCAAGAAGTTGGCACAGAAACTGGAAAAGAAAAGACAAAGTTTAATAAAGCTCATGAGGTGGAACTACATTCACACAACACCCTTCGGTAGAGTATGAGATAGCACACTGACTGGAAGGAGCTTGGTCCTTTTATACCCACACAGGGGCTCAAATTATAATTTATAAGATAATTATATCTTGTCTCTAGGCAGATTTCGAGAGCAGTTGACAGGAAGGTAGGACAAAGCACATGGCAAACAAAATGGCCGACAGAAATACAAAAGATGTCTTCTGCTAATGCTTAACCTAATCATTGCTAAATTACAACAAGCAAGATGGCTACCTACCTGTAAGGTGAGGGTGGGCAATGCAATGACTTCCAGGTGCTCCTGGGAGGGATGGGGTGCTCTATGCTGCTGGGGTGTGGGACAGAGGGCATGGTGGGAGTAGTAGTGCAGGCCTCCCTCCCACATACAAGCCTCTCAAGCAAGATGGCTACCTACCTGTAAGTTTGATGAGGGTGATGCAATGGCTGCCACATGCTTGTGGGTGGGAGGGAGGGCTCCATCCTGCTGGGGTGTGGGACAGAGGGCATGGTGGGAGTAGTGGTACAGGCCTCCCTCCCCCAAACAGGCCTGCCAAGCAAGATGGCTACCAACCTGTAAGGTGAGGGTGAAGAATGCAATGGCTTTCATGTGCTCCTGGGTGGTAGGGGGGAAAGCTCCATCTTACTGGGGTGTGGGACAGGGGCATGGTGGGAGTGGTAGTACAGGCTGACTGTGCTCATGCTCCCATGGTTACATTGCAAAAGATGTTTAGGGTACATGTGAGTGGGTGTCTGTTGGATCTGTGGTACAGGTTTATTTTGGTGTGTGGTGCAGATGGATGTGATTTTTCTGGTGTGGTGTGTGTTTTCGGATGTGTAATACAGTACATACCATTGTGTTGTTTAACATTTGTTTGTACTTACCAGCCAATAATATCATATCTGATATCAGCTGTGGGGGTCCTTTCGAAAAAAATTGCGAATGCTGAAAAAGAACTGGGCCTGGCCCCGCCTACTCTAGGCACCGAGGTAGGCGCACCAGGCTTGGATCAGACTTCTAGGATACCCCTGGAGCCGAACATTGTGATTTCAAATCCACCTGTGGTGGACAAATCCCATCCAGGTCTGACTGATATAGCGGTGGCTCCAGAGGCTCAGGGGTCCAAGAGCCCCGATGTGCCTCTGCAAAATCAACGGTGTAAGCGCAGGCCGATTAAGAAACTCCCTAAGAGACAAAAACAGGTTGGTTCTGTGCAATGTATGGATCCCAATGTTAGGGAATATGTTGTTGGTATGGTAGAAGAAATGTTTACAGCATGTTTGGAGCCTGCTTTGGTGGCCATTGCTAGAGACATTGTGGACACTCTTAATACCTGTGTAGCGGGTCTGCTTAAAAAATTTGAAAACATTGATTCTTTTATTAAACAATATATAGGCCAACAAGGGTGCCCCACCCAGTTAAAAGAAATCCACCCAGATAATCGTGGGAATGAGAAATTGCAGAGGGGGAATCAGGACCTAAGGGGGATGAGTCCGAAGCAGACTGCAGGGAACACATCCCCTTCTAGTAACAAGGCAGGTGCAGGGAACACCTGCAGCGGGGTTGTTAATACCCAGAGACTGTCTCCCCTTAGATCTAGACAGAAGAATCAACTTGGCATTTTTCTAGATTTGCCGCCTGATGCCGCCTCATTGGTGGCTGTTTTCACGGGGGTTCCCCCTTTAAGGGATGGCATGAACGAATCGACTCATGATCTCCTGAGGTTAGTCAGCCACTGGTGTGCACAACATAGTAGTGGAGGTTTAGACATTACTAAAGCTATTATTATGGCAAGAAGAGTAGACTGGATTGGCCGCCGGCCTAAATGTATTAAGGGAGATTGTGTAGTTGTGAATTTTAACTCCCGTGAAATCGCCAATAGATTATTCTGGGATGCCTCAGAGCTGGACAACACAGGTATCAGACCCGTACCCCTGGGCTACTTTTATCCTCCAGTTAAGCAGTTCTCAGAAAACCCTACTAGACATCAGTTACTCCCTGTTCGGCGTTCTCTGTCTTTTATACCATATGTGCGAGACATCACGACACAGAATAGGCCAGTAGGGGGGTCAACCCTTAATTTACACGCACAAGATTATATGACTTGGAATAGGCCAGCAGGGGGGTCACCACAGAGGGGAGAGAGGGTTCTTTCAGCTTTATTACCAACTCGCTCCTCCCCGCATGAGGCAAATATGGAGATTGGTCTCTCAAATCGTTTTTCTCCTTTGACCAAACTGGACTCTAATGATTGACAATCCGCTTCCATCCAACCCCAGGCCGTACTGGAGGGCGGGTTCAACAAGAGAGTTTCATGTAAGATCGTTAGTTGGAATGTGGTGGGCGTAAGACAAAAAAAACGATGATTTTTGGGTGGATTTTGTGAAGCAGTATGATGTTATTGCCTTGCAGGAAACGTGGGATGTTGCAAGAAGTTTTAGTCTAAATGGATACCTAAGTTTTGTTGTTCCTGCTGTCGCAGGGACTGTGGGAAGGCCGAAGGGAGGTTTAATCTTCCTTATTTCACTCAATCTTAAAGGTGTTTTTAAAAGGCTTGATTTAGACTCCAGCAATATTTTGATAGTGGAATGGAGTGGTACAGACTCGCAAAAGTATTTATTAATTAACTTTTATAACTCCAAAGATGGCTCACAGTATAATGAGCATCTTGGTGCTTTGGCTCAATTTTTGTCAGTTTATAAACTTAATCAGAACACTGTTTTCGAAATGATCTTTATGGGAGATTTTAATATTCATCCATGCAAATGGGACTGTTACTTGGGTGACCCTTGTGGGCCACCCAGCGCAGTCGTTCCTCATTTCGAGCACACTAGTCAGGGAGAGGGACTAGAGGAATTCTTAGCTAACATGAACCTTTTTGAACCAGGTTCTGATGAAGGGGGAGGGAGGGTTCCCACCTTCATAGGAGGAGGGGCCAATACAGTTATTGATTACATTTTTTTATCATCTGCTGTATTGGGTAAGTCCATTTCCTACAGTGTGGTGCTTTCAACATTTAGTGACCATAATCCGGTGCTCCTTGAGGCCGACTTGGGGGAGTGGAGTGGCTCAAGGGGCATCAGGAGGGGGGAGGTAAGAAGCCTGTCTACAAAAGACCAAGGGAGAAGGATCAAATGGGACAGGATTGTCCTGGAAACCTTTTTTGAGGAGCTAGCCATCAAGGCGGATGCAAATCTGGCAATTGGTCTTGATAGTTCGGCCCCGAGTGTTGAAATCATAGGAGCCTATGTGGCCGTATCTGGTCAGATTGCGAAGAATCTAGAGGTAGAAATCACTGATAAACCAAGGAAGGCACAACGATGGTTTGATAGTAGCTGTTCCAAGGCCCATGGTGCCCTTCTCAGGGTGCTGAAATCAGCAACAAGAGACAGGGCCCTGGTTGCATCTTATCGCAAGAAATATAAATTAGCTATTACAAAAAGCAAACAAGAAATAAAAAAGGAGGCTTGGGATAAACTTCTCTCAATTGAGGTGTTGCGGGATAGTAGAAAGTTTTGGGCTACTATAAATCACCCGTTTTTCTCTGAGCAAGAAAATTCAATCATGGATTGTGTCATCCCTGATGATTGTTGGCTCGAACACTTTAGGGAAATTTATGACAAGGAGCATTCAGTAATGTTTGAAGGTGTTCATTCCACCCCTCAAGGTGTAAACCCTGTAAACCCTGTAAAATTTGAGGAGAGTGAGGTGGAAAAAGTGATTAGAGATATGTCGAAAAATAAGGCACCAGTCCCTGATGGGGTGCCGGCGGATCTATATAGTAACTACCCTAAATTTTGCGCCAAGATCCTGAACAATGTTTTTAATGCCTCTAGTATAGCAGGGTTCCCCTCCTCATGGGCAAAATCGACTATAGTTCCTATATTCAAAAAGGGGGACAGAGGGGACCCCGCTTGCTATAGGCCAATCTCTCTGTTAGACTCAGCAGTGAAAATTCTGGGCAGAGTCATTTTACATAAACTCAGGGATTGGCTAGATGGCTGGGGGGTCCTCTCAAACCTCCAATATGGATTTAGAGAACATAGGAGCACCCTGGACCAATGTTTGAACCTTCATCTCCTTATAAGCAAATACACAGTGGCTAAGGAAGGGTTTTTATATATGGCTTTTATGGATCTCTCCTCAGCATTTGATTTAGTCAATCGCTCCAAACTATGGGCAATTTTAAGAGAAATAGGTATAGACCCACCGCTGGTCAACTTTTTAAGTGACTTGCATCATGACCTCTCAGCATCAGTTAGGGTTACCCGAAAAGGACGTAGCACAAACCATTTTAGTTCAAAGAGGGGCATCAGACAAGGATGTATTCTGGCCCCCCTTCTTTTTGCCATTTATAATAATGCGTTTGAGAAGTCCCTGGGTGTGGCTACTCTGGATGTACCGCGTATAGGGGAATCGGTTATTCCGGTTCTCCTATACGCGGATGATGCAGTACTATTGGCACGCACGGGTCTGGGTCTCCAGAGGTTGCTGGATCATTTCGGCGGCTTTATGGACTCCTTGGACTTAAAAGTTAACATCAAAAAGTCACATGTTATGGTGGCCGGGACCAGATGCAGGAAGGTGAAGATAAAATCTTTTTCCTGCAATGGTGCGGAACTATTGAAGTTCCGGTTTTTACCTATCTTGGAGTCCTTTTTGATGAGAAAGGTACCTGGGGCCCACAACAAAAGCTTAAAAGTAATGCGGTAGCAAGGTCTACCTCAGCTCTCCTAGGTTTCTCTAAACGGTTGGGAGCAAGACCTATGGAGGGGTGAACAACCTTTACAACGCAACTTTTACCACGCAGTGCCTTTACGACGCAACTTTTACAATGCAAACCATTACAACGCATTGCGCTGGGGGGCGCTACTGGATAGGGAATAGGTTTAATGTACTATCCAACACCTTCCCTACTATCCACGGGGACTGGAGTTGGAATAGTAAATTAAACTATTCACTATCCAGCGCCCAAAAGCATTATGCGTTGTAATGGTATTCGTTGTAAATACCGCGTTGTAAAGGCATGCGATGTAAAAGCATGCGTTGTAATGTCATACATCCATATGGAGGCAATCCTGAAGATATACAAATCTAAATGTTTGGCAATCGCCTCCTATGGTGCATCGCTATGGGGGTACACATCTCAGTATAAGATTCAAGTCGCAGAAAATAGGTTCTTAAGATCTCTCTTGGCAGTTCCCCAGTCGACCACAACCTATTCCTTACACACAGAACTAGGTTTGGGCTATATATCAGATCAACTAAAAATGGCACCGTTGATCTGTTGGGTGAAAACATGGTTGAATGAGGAAATTACCCTGAACCATATGATCCTCAGTGATTGTGTAGTACTAGAAAAAGCAATTAGGGTCCCCTGGTTGATGTACGTTAGAGCGGCGTTCATCAAGCTCGGTCGACCTGAACTGTACACATCACCTGAAAACATAAAAAAGGAGGATATAGGTTGGATTAAGTATAACTTTCTGAGCATGTTAGAATTGGAACGGGAGGAGCAGGAGTTGAAGAAACCGCGTGTCAAAGCTAATTATGTTCTATTAACTTCTTCCTCTATCGAACCATATCTAAAAATTGTAACCAAGCCATTTCATCGCTATTTATTGGTCAGATTTCGGTTTAACCTAATCCACCTCACCCTAGGAGTTTTTCCATCCTGGGGAACACCAGAAAAATCTCCGCCATGCTCCTGCGATAATTTCTCCATACAAGACACTATGCACTTTGTCATGTTTTGTGAATATTGTTCTGAGATTCGAAATTTTTTTTTATCCCCATTATTAAAAGAAAGAGGTTTTGTACAAGTGAGGCCTGCCTTGCTTTACTTGCGAATGCTTAGTAGCCCGCGTGACATTTTCTGCATTGCAAGTTTTCTGGTGGCCGCTGTCCGGATTAATAATAAAAAGTTTGTTAGGGCATAATATTCTTTCTGGGATTTTTACATGGATGAATTGTTTTATCAAATCAATTTTATCGATCTGATGTTGAACATTTTTGTATTGTATTATCAAATGTACATTGTTCGTAATAATTGTACATATATTTATTTTTATATATTCATAGATTTTCTAATGTACTATGTTTTTATCTTGTCTTTTATGATTTTAATTAATCAAATAAAGTGTTTTGACTGACTGACTGAGTGCAGGGGTGTGGGTGATGGGTGTGGTGTTTTTGTGTGAGGTGTGTTATGTGCTGGGAGATTGTTGGTGCTGGTGTGATGGTGGTGGTGGTGGGTGTTCGGTGTTGTCTTGCCTCTCCTGTCAGGTCTGAGGCGGGTGCCCTTCTCTTCTGGAGTATTGCAAAGGATTGTGGTCAATGAAGGTGCTGGTTTGATACTCAGCTGTGTGGGTGTATCATAATGGGGTTTTGCTGTCTGGTGTTTTGTGGGAGTTGTCCTGGAAAATGTATTTTTTTGTTGCCATTTATTGATTTATTTCATTTGGAAGTGTTTTGTGTATTTGGGGGGCATGGCTACATTTTGTGTGTGCAATGTTTGCCTTTGTTGTGATGTTTTTGCATCGTCCGCCATGTTTTACGAGGATTGTCCGCTGCGGTGGCCATGCTGCAGCTCTCCCGCTGGCTCCCCCATTCACTGCAGTGTGCGACCGCGGCGGTCCGAAACAGCGGTTCGTACCGCGGGGCCATCGGGGATATACTAATTTCCCGTGCGTTGTGTCCGCTTTGCTTGCCGCGGGCTGTAGCTTTTCCGCTGCGTTACTGACCGCCGCAGTCGATTTTTGGACGTCACCGCCTGAGTAGGGCGTTTTTTGTTTGCCCGCTACCGCCGCGGTCAGTCTTTTTTGGCGGTTTTTCCTAATTTGACCTCCAGTTTATCCACGGTCCCGGCGGGCAGTTGTTTCCCGCCTCCATGGCAGTCGGGGTGGTTTTCCGACAGCCATTCTAATGGGGCCCCTAGGTATTACATTTATTCAATTTTTTATAACCTACCTGATATGCCAGTTAATTCCGTAAGACGCTATTCCAAAGACGTGCAACCATTTTCAGATTCAATACAGTTCAATACAGATGAGTTGGGGGATGGAGGTGAGTGACATTATACTCTGAGACTGGCCAATCAATGTGCGGAAAAGGTGTATGGGGCGGAAAAAAGTAACGTGACTAACATTCTTCCCTGACATCGTTGTTCCAGTCTTTGTGGTTCCAGACATCGTTGTTCCAGTCTTCGTTGTTCCAGTCTTCATGGTTCCAGACTTCGTGGTTCGGGACTTCGTAGAAGTGTTGAGGTTCATTGTTTAGACTTTGTGGTAAACGTAAGTCGTTGTTTATACTTTGTTTTATAGGATGTTTCCCTATATGATCACCTGAAATTTAGCAGATTGAGCTGTATGTGCCATATCAAGAATATTGTCTAGCTATATGGGCTTCTGCAGTAGTTTTGCCCTGAGTCCAGGAATCAGACAGCCAGCATGGATTTAGGAGCTTAAAGCTGCCTCACAATTGTAATTGCAAATTCATAGGTGCCGATATACTAGAAAGTGAGGCATCTGGAGAGATGAGTCATTTTTCCTGCGCCACCCTGAGAAATCTTTGCGCCACCATGGA
Source organism: Lissotriton helveticus (assembly GCF_964261635.1). Lineage (NCBI taxonomy): Eukaryota > Metazoa > Chordata > Amphibia > Caudata > Salamandridae > Lissotriton > Lissotriton helveticus. The sequence continues at coordinate 281,640,348 of NC_136068.1, read as the reverse complement.
TGCGCTGTATACAAAATGGCGCATCATGGCGCAAGGATTGACAGATGTATCAGAAATTCTGATTCACCTGTTGGCCCAAAGGTCACGTATTGTTGGAGTTGTGTTACAAGCACAATGCAACTCCAGCAATGCATTTTGAGGCCTATTTCCACCATACTGCGTCACTCCTTATTCCTGCTTGAAGCAGGCATAAGGTTTTGATGCAGTGGAGTCCTAGACGTGCCGCAGTGAAACCTTACAGATTTCACTGCATCACTTCTACAAGGCTTTTTTGAGTGGGAACGCCTACCCTGCATACAATATACCTGACACAGGTATAATGTGATGCAGGGCTTTAAAACGTGATGCGTCACGTTGTAAATTGCCCACATTTTTACGCCGCTGCTGCGTCACAAAAGTGATGCAACGGCGGTGCAAAAGTGACGCAAGGGGCTTGTAAATCTGCCCCATAGTCTTGAACACAAACTTAGACACACATAATAAAAGCATTCATCGACTCACCAGGATTCCAATGCAAACAGTGAAACTTTATCACTCATAATCAATATTTTTCCCTGGGCAAGGAATATTTCATCAGACTATCTTTGAGTCCTTCATATGTTTCAGTGCCCGTTTCGGGACGGTCGGTGCAATGTGTTAGGTGTCACGTCTTGCAATGTGTTTTGGAATAGCCCTCTTGTGCTCTTTATCATTCACTTCCATGATAGCTATGGAGGATCAAAATGCTTGTTCCACTGAGACTATCTCGGGCCCATGCACCAGGGCTCGCCAATGTCGAATTGTATCAGCATACCCTCTGGCATGGTTTCGATAGAAAGAGGGGAGGATTCACAACACTGCAACGCCATAAGCTCATCTTAGAAGCGCCAGTGCCCAGAGATACTGTCTCAACCTGGTATCAGCAGTGTAACATGCCAGCATACAAGAACAACCTTTTACTGCGAAGGCACATGGCGCTTTTTGTGGGGACTGCTCACCAACCGAGGAGAAAAAAACGGTCATGCAGAAAAGTAGCTTCCGGGTACCTCCTCAGCCCCAGCATACTATCTAGATAACATTAATTTTTACACACTGCCAGGTGCAGAACAACTATGAGGAAGATTTCCGCCGGAACAATATATTGCTAAGGACCAGACGTCTTACGGGACATTGATAACAATCTCGTCTGTTCAGCTGGGAAAGGCCTCGAGCCTGCGTAGGCCCTGCCTCGCATTTTTCTAAGAGCTGAGAAGCAGCATTCCAGAACTGGGTGCAGCCCTAGTGCATCCAGAACACATTGGCTGTGACAACCTTACAGTTGAACATTTGAAGTTATGAGCTTGAAACTGTTACTCCTCGAGCTTTTCTCAGTCAGGTAGATCAGCGTCATGAAATTGTGCCAATCTATCGTTTTTTTGTATGTTGAAGAAATTCAGTCAATGAATGGAGCTTGCTCTTTTATGTAGAGTAAAAAGAACAAATTAGTAGAGAAAAGCCAAGACAGCTTTCGATTAGACTGCCAAGGAATACAAGTAGATTTTACACCCCCTTTCATCATACTAGAAAAGAAACCTCATAGTGTACTGATCTTGCGTTTGTAATGGCAAAGAAATGTTAGGCTTGTTGACAAGAAAGTTGTGAAGCGTGACGTTAAGCCACGCTCCACCACTTAAATGCAGGGCTGCAACCATATTTACAAGAATATGGTGCAGCCCTGCGTTTCCCCTTGAGCTAGCGCTAAGTTTAGCTGCCTAGGTCTCCCTTCATGCACATAAACAATCTTGAACTGTCGTTTTGTAACTTCTATGTGTGCTGCTTAATCAGAACAGATAGAAGTTCCAAAACAACATTTTTTTAAATGATTGTTTATATGTAGGAAAGGACACCTTCCTGCATATAAACAATCATTGGCATTTTGCTATTTATCTGTATGCTGCACAATCTACACACATGGAAACAGCAAAAAAGAAGAGAAATATAGCATTTGTCCTCTTTTTGCCTGTTTAAGACTAGGTTTTTCCTGGTCTTAATTTTGGCGCTGCCTCCTATTTACGCTGCTGTTGTAAATAGGGGGCAGCGCCAAAACTACTGGGTGTTGTGGAGGAACGCCCACTTCAACATCTATTGTCCCACCCTTTCACGTCACAAAAAGTGACGTTGTGGTGGTGACAGGGGGTTAACATTATGCCCCTGTGTGTAAGACTTACATCAGACAAATTACTCCATGGGAGACTATTATCATTCATACTATTTACCTGATAACCTGCCACTGGTTAAAGACCATGGCATAGATATCTGTAAAAAGCTGCAGGAGAGCCCATGCCTTTAGTTACTAAGTAAATGAACAGGGCACCTGAAAACATAGGCCTAGATTTACAAATTTTTCATATGACTCAGCAAACAAATTTGCTGTGCTTCGTTGTGAAGCGCAAAATCAAGGCCTAGAGCCCTTTCAACTAAGATTGGCCTGGTGCTGCTGTTAACCCCTTTGCTTGATCATCAACAAGGCTGCCTCGAAACATGGTATGGGGAAAGTGTGCTCTGTCAATCATAGGATTTGTATTGGAAGCATAGCCTTCCAGTGTGAATGCCTAGACAAACTTAGATGGATTCCTCAAAACAGATTTTATGTGAGGGGTGCGCTGATTCATACATGTGAAGCACCTTTTCTTTGGGAATCGCACATTTCCTTGGTTACTTCTGCTTTAGTAGGCCTTAGTTTTTTATGCAAAACCAAATCTTGCTCTCTTACTATATCAGATAGTAAACATCATCCAGTGAGTTGAGTGACTTTATGCTGCAATGGAATGCTGTGCGCTGACACAAAGCCCTCATAAATCTGTGTCTGGGGCTCTATTCCAAACTTTGAAATGTACTCACCCTGTGCCACCATTATGAAAAATACTCTCCAGTTTTCAGAAGTAACAAGGGCCTGATTATGAGTTTGGTGGTGAGAAAGTGGACCGCTATGCCACCGGCCCACTACAACACTGCCAAACCTGCGTGCCCAGAGGCTTTTTTTGGCAGTCCCACAGTGATGCCTCTGTAAATGTGCACTGAAATGGGAATGGCAAAAAAGGGTACTGCACGACATGGACTATAAAGGAACTGGGGTGCATGCACAAAAAGGGGCCCACGTTGTGCTCCCCTTCATGCACCCTATGGCCCTGGGGTAACAAGGGGCACTGTAGGGTCCCCTTTGTTTCTTCTCTGCCACAGTTTTCATGGAGTAGGAACCACCATGAAAACAGTGACAGAGTGGAAACTCATAATATGCTTGGCAGGACTGTGGTGGTCCCACCAAACATTCCTGCCTCAAGACCGCTGCACCACTTCCACGGAAAGGCAGTTCCCTGACGGCTATGGTGGTGAAATGAGGTCCTACCACCTACATTGTAATTCGGAGGTCGGGCCTCCGGTGCGGCGGTCGGTGGACTGCCACTGATGCGTCCCCATCGAGTCTGGTGGTTCTCGGACTGCTGGACTGGTAATTAGGCCCCAATTTATCACCTACCTGGCTTATCACATTTTTTATTCCTATCCTACGTGTGATCTCAGTTATATCCCACACATGCTCTTTGACTTACAAATACTAGCGCTTAAGATTGTTTTAGGTCAAAATGTTAAAAAAAAAATTTGCTTGGAAAAGAAAATTTACAGCATTTACAAGACAATGTTTTGAAATTAAAAAGGCCAAAAATCCTTTAAAAATGTCTCCATATATTTTTAGAATTCCTCATTAAAAATATACTCATGGTATATTTTTATGTTTAATGATTGTAGAAAAAAGCTTTTAATGATCAATGCAAAACCTTTATTTTGCTCGTGTGATATTATTTTGGTAGCTATTTATGAGTAGGAAATCGCATATTTTTCCCCATAAAAATATGTGTGAATCCTATAAGAATTACAGATCTTATGTGTATTCTTTGACTATGACGATGTTTTTATGGCCCAATCACAATTTCACCATCAAAATGTATCTCATATTGCTTAGCCTTAAGTCTCCACTATCCATTCAGTTAAAAAGAAAGCATATGCAAGATATAAACTCAAATGCAAAAAGACATACTAAATAATCTTCTCTATCCAAGTTCTCTAAGGACCAAATAACGATTTGCCCAACACCATTGTGGTCTGGAACCGACCGACCATAGGTCGGGCAGTTCCGACTGCCGGATTTCGATGTGACAGCTCTATGGGTGGTTGGAAACATCCATTTCCCAATGGCATCCTGTGTGGTGGGCAGAAAAGGCCCCCAGCACATGCTGCCATTGGTAAACGGATGTTTACAAACATTCTTGCACCATGTGGCAGGCACCATGCAGTATCTGCCATGCAGTGCAGGGATGTTTGGTGCCCCCCAGACCCTATAGCGGCGGGTCTGTGGGGGAGGGAGCCCTGCTAGGCCTCCCAACAACACTTTCCAACAGCCTTTCCAAGTAGGTAAGGCAGATATGAAAAGGCTGGCGGAAAATAGCATCATCATCCTGATGGCAGTGCTGAGGCTGGCTCCGCCGTCATTAGGGGATTATGGTGGCTTCCGACGCTCCAACTAGCTCCTTGAGCCCCAACTAGCTCCTTGAGCCTGTGGAAGCGCAACGGAATCCCCCGCAGGTTTCACTCCAATCTCCGTCATCCTAATACAGTAGTCAGACTGAAATGACAGCTGGTTGGAAGTTTTCCGCCTGACATCGTACGCAGGCCCTAAGTTGTGTGCTCAATGTTGCTAGCATAGCACATTTGGCATCAGCAGACACTTTACACATGTTCTGCCACCCCCCAAGTGTTTCCTGAGACAACATTATTCTATACATGTAACTCAAAAAAAATTGGAAAGTATTTCAAACATAATAACTGGGGTTTATATGAGATTTAAAAATTCGCCAAAATGATGAAATAGTGGGGTAGAAGGAAGCACATTTCACATTATGAATGTTGTGCAGAATTACTGAAATTACACATGTTGTGTAATTGCGCATGTTGTGTAATTGCGCGTCCTTCGCAGCAAACATTTAGCACCGATGCTGAGGAGCAATAAGAGAGGCTGCTGTTTGCTGTGCTTTTCTTTTTTTGTGCTGGTTTTGAGTCAAAATGCATCCTTGTTCCCAAAATGGATATGAGAATATCACCTTAAATTCAGGTTTTGCATTCTGCATAAATAGACAGAATTTGGAGTAATTTTCCAGAAATTTAACGTATATACACAAATGAAATTTTCGCAAATTTCCCTCACAAAACTGTTTCTTGTCATTTTGGAATTTCCTGATATTTAAAAGTAGAATATGGCAGAGGAGCGGACAGTTATCAGAATGGAGTTGCACTCCCCTCCCTCTACCTTTACAGCTGTAGTACTGGATTGATATTACAGAAAACATGCAAGTTGAGGAACAGAGGGTGGGTCTTTTAAACACATATCAGTACAGGATCAATGGATTTTAGCATACATCACATAGAATTATAGATGGGTTTCAGTGAATTACAGAAATGTTTATCACTGAGGGGTCCTGAGGGACACCAAATAGACAACAAATGTGAAGCTTGATTTATCTATGGTGTCACTCAGAACTCAGAGGAGAAAAAACATACATGTAATTCACTTTTTACTCATCTATAATTTTATGTGATGTATGGACCCCCTAAAATCATCTGACCCGCTCTCGTTTGCGACGCAGGGACAGATGAGTAATGGGAGAGCCACACATAAAGCGACTCCTTTCCCTATCACAAAAGATAAAACTAGCCTCCCACCCCCCTACCCTCTGTACCTTCTTTCCCTTCTCTACTATCCTGGTGCACTCTGCTTTGCCAGCGATGCACAAAAAGTCTCTGGGAGAGCCCTGCCAGAGCAGCCTGGAATTCCTTCATATTGTACATGTACCAACAGTGGGCAACAGACGAGGCCACTGGAATTACACCCTTCTGAAGCAGCAGTATTTTCCGCATAAATATGGATTTTCTTCAGTTGCTACATAATTCATCATCTGGTGCCTAATCTTCAACTTTTTACAAAAACATTTTTCCAGCTCAAAGGGATTTGAGGTAACTAGAATTACAGGGACCCTGCTGCTGTGCAGGGGAAGGCCCAATGCAAAGATTGCCTGGTCATCTTCCAGTAGCTTAATATTGTATGTGTGTGCTAAACTGGTACAAATGAGGTGAAAATGTTGCCCCTACAGTTTTGCATTGGAAACAAATATCAAAATTATGAATACTATCACAAAAATGTATTGCAGTAGTTCACACCATTTGCATTTTGTTGCTACATAATTTAGTCAACCTTGTTGCATATTTTGGTCCTCCGCTGACACAAAATCCCAGTGACCCTGGTAACCTGGTAGTTTTGTTAAAAACTGTTGCTAAGTCATAGCAGTGAATAACCAGATGTAGAAAGGTATTCACGTGGTTCTCAGTGGGAACCCTAAATGACAGTAATAGTAAGAACATTTTACATTTAAACATTAAAATTAAAACTAATCTTCAACATGGTGTGCTCAGATTAAATAAAAAATTCTAAAACTATCTTTATTTTGAAACTTAGAGAATTCCAGTGTTAGTTATTAACTTAAAAACTTCGAACTTTTCGCCTTGATTTGTTTGGAATGATCTAGCCCCAATAAAAAATATTTTTGGGAAAGTGTTAAAAAAATAAATGCGTCCTTCGGTCTTCCTCCAGGCGTTCTGCGAGTCACACCCATTTATGCCTGTGGTTTTTACCCTCACGTGTCAGCTATCTGAGGTCTCAATAACAAAGTTTGACCACGCCCCGGTGGCTGTTGGAAAGTATTAGCAACATACCTTTCTCAGTCTGTGTTATGGCAGAGCACAATGGGGCAGCGCTTCAGCGGGCCTGCTGTTCCAGGTGAGTTTGAGACATATTTATGATTGACAGTGGCGTATTTTCGGACCTTCGCGCCCTGTTGTTGTTTGCAATGACGTGAGACTGTGTGAAACTAACATTTGTTTGACCGTGCGTAGTCAGGTTTGAGCACATTACTGAACAGGTGTCTAGTCTTTGCAGCAGGATTCTGACATTTTTTATAACTCTCTTGTGTAATCTTGCTTGTCCCGACATGTGACGCATGCCCGTAGGCTATGGCATCCATTCAACTGACTCTACCACGTAGCTGCCCTCCGAGGCAATGAGGCGCGGCTTGATCCCTTGTGCGTTTTCCTCTCGACCCGCGGGTATTTGGTGCACGTAAAAAAATGTGGCATTTCTCCGGAAGGACCTCTAAGCAAGCAGGTTTTGATAGTCTCCTTAGAACTTTTATGCATCCTAGAACGACAATTATCAATATCCTCTTCTACGTGTACGACTTACAGCTTCAGTGTTTCAGTTGAAAGACAATAGGAGCATGGGTACAACGTTTTTCTTACGATCTCCCAGTGGTGTTGTCAAATACATGGGTAGCTGCGTTCTAATACTGCCTGGTCTAGATTCCAACTCATGTCTCTTCCCACCAGCTTACATTTCCTGTCTCTTTATCTCACTCTTGCAGGTTCTTTTATCTCTGCTTTCTCTCTTTGCCGCTGTTCTGCCACCCTTCTCTTCCTCCTGCAGCCTCCATTTTCTACATTTTCTGTCTTTTACTCTGGGTCAAAATCAAATGCTAAGTCCCTGGGTCAAAATCAAATGCTAAGTCCCTGTCCCCAAAACGAGAGCCGGGCCTACCACATGGAACCACCGGCAATAATCAGGCGTTGACTATTGCTTGATTACAGCAAGAGGATAGGGTAGGATGTACTAAACGTTTTTGCAGTGACAAACACTCTGAATCTGAGTTTATGATAGCAAAGGGTGGGATTGCGACAGGACACCATGTCACTATTTGGAGCTGTGTGTTGAGGGTGTCCCTTCCAAACCGTGATTCTGTACCAGAAGGGTCAACGATTTGCAACTGAAATTCTGTTCTCAAACCATTGAAAACTTACAGACTCCAAATTTGGGGTGGCAACTTAATCACAAGAGGTGCTTTACAATTACACGTCATGTTACTTGCAGTTTTCGTTGCTTTAAATCTAACTTCCACTGTCACAGTTCAGATTTTTTGCTTCTGAAATTAGCCAGTCAACTCCTGTCACTCTTGTTATTTCTTCAAAGAAAGATTACAAGCCTAGTCAAACCCAATATGGCTGGGCTTTTCCATTGAAGTATTAGTTGTAATCATTGTAAATTGTTGGATGTGTGTGGATACGCCAATGTAGTACATATGCATGATGCAGGGATTCTGCTCAGGAACAGAACTATGCTTGGGAATATAGAACATCGGCATGCAGGGACTGAGTCACCATACCACCTCAGTACCTATGAGCCCGAGTCCAACTAGCTATGGTTCCTCACTTGCCCTTCTAACCTTGCCAGAGAAGCAATTGAATTGGCACCGCAGAACACAACAATCTTGATCCTCTTAGGGATCGCTGTAAAAGAAAACACACCCTTTCACTCTCTCACATGTACTCGCCCGCAATAAAATAAACAAAAGACACAAAGGAAGTTTAGAATATTTATTCAAACTATTGTGTCCTAATATTCAGTATTTTTGCCACAATTTGAAAACAAATGCATATCAAAAATACCGCAAGCATGGCTAATGAACCATGTACTATAAAAAGCCCTGTCATGGTATAAGACAGATTAACCTAAACCCCAGCCCCATTTTCTACTGAAGCTAAATGATTATAACAAAATAAATGAATGTGTCCTTATGTAACGCAACCGGTGCTATGTAAAGTGCTCTGATACCTGATACATTCGGATCAAGTTCGCGCTATATAAAACACTGTAAAATAAAAAATATATGCCCGTTGCCTCCTTTGCGGCTAGGTCGCTTCCTACTTTGCTCGCAGTGCCTGGAGGAAGATTCAAAAAGTCTTGAGCGCTCCCGCAGACTGGGATGCCCGTTGCTTGAATTTTTTGCTGCAGTGTTGCACCGCGGGGGGGGCAGGAACCGCAACACCTAGCCTCCTTTGCAGCCAGCTGGCCTCCTACATCGCCCACAGTGCCAAGAGGCGGATTCAAAAAGCTTTGACGGTTACCCCTGCGCGGGATGCCCGTTGCCTGAACTGTTTGCTGCAGAGTTGCACTGGGGGCCAGGAACCACGACACCCAGCCTCCTTTGTGGCCAGCTCACCGCCTTATGTTGCCTGCAGCGCCAGGAGGCAGATTAAAAAACCCTTGAGTGCTCCCGCAGCGTGTGATGCCCGTTGCCTGTACTTTTTGCTGCAGTATTGCACCGGGTGGCCAGAAACTGCAACACGCAGCCTCCTTTGTGGCCAGCTCACCTCCTATGTCGCCCGCAGCACCAGGAGGCGGATTAAAAAAGCCTTGATCGCTCCCGCAGCTTGGGATGCCCATTGCCTGAACTTTTTTGCTGTAGTGTTGCCCCAGGGAGCCAGGAACCGCAACACCCAGCCTCCTTTGCGGCCAGCTTGCCGCCTACGTCGCCCACAGCGCCACCGTCCTAAGGCCCGCAGCGAACTTCCTTGATATCTAAGATGGCTTCATGGCCCAAGGTACAGTGTTTCCTCCTTAGATTAATGCAATAAGAGCAGTGGCTGGTCATGTTTGCCTGGCATGAAGAACGTTCACGTACTCTGCTTACACCATTCCTGTGTTTGATTTACGTCCTCCTTCCAGTTAGGTCCTGTGAGAAATAGGATTTCTGGTTGGCTAAGGTTTGCACCAAAGCCAGGCAGAAACCCCCACTCTAGTCAGAATAAGGGAGTTACACTCCTAAAATAACCCCTGCTCACCCCCTTGGTAGGGTTTGCATGAGCTGTGAGGCTTCTCTTAGAGGCAGTGTGTAAAGCATTTGCACATAACCAACAGTAATACTGTGTAAGCACTAGGAACGGACATCACACCTGTTTAGAAAAATAGCCAATATTTTATATACTTAAACAAGACCAAGTACGATAAAAATCCAGGGGCTATCACGGCGTTGTAAACAAACAAATCCAAACAGTTGTGGTTGACCGTGGCGTCGCGGGTCAGCTACGGTGTCGGGGAGACACGCAGACAGTACCTTTCAGAGATGCAGGTCGTCGATGAACTCTCGTTGTCACACCCATTGCAGGTCGATCTCCTCTCTGATGGAATCAGGAGTGCTGGCGTCGGCAGCAAAGTGGTGCAAAGTGCAGTGGTGCTGCGTGCAGTGCCCTCAGGTCGCAGTGTGAGCAGCAGCCCGGTGGTGGCGTTGGGTGGCGGCGTCGGTGAGACCAGGGTCGCGGTGTGAGATGAAGGCAGTGCTCGTCACCGTGTTGGCGGTCATGATGCAGTGCGGGATGAGGGCGGTGCATCGTGTAGCTTTACGAGCGGTGCCCTCGAACCACAGTGCAAGCAGCGGCATCGAGTCCGGCGTGGAGTGGCGTCGTCGGGGATACCAAGGCGTTGTCATGAAGCGAGGTGGTATGGAGTGCGGTGCCCACAGGTCGCGGTGCGAGCAGCGGCTCGGTGGCAGCACCAGCAGGCGGTGAGAGCAGGTTCGTGGCACGGTGCGGCATTGCGGCGGTGCCCTCTGCGGTGCCTTCAGGAAACGGCGTCGGCAGCGGCGTCATAGACGGCGTCAGGCTTGAAGTCTTTGCTGTTCCTGAGACTTCTTGAACAGGGGGCAAGCTCCACCTCAAGCCTTTGGAGATACTCAGCACAAGTAGGGAAAGTTCAGTCCAATCCTTTCACTGCCCAAGGCAGGAGCAGCAGCTGCAGGCCAACATAACAAAGCAACAACACAGGAAAGGGGCAGTACTCTTCCTGGCAGCTCTTCCAGCTCTTCTTCTTGGCAGGTTCCTTGATTCCAGTGAGTTCTCTGAAGTCTTTTCTATCCCTGAGACTTCCAACAGGAGGCAAGCGCTACTTCAAGCCCTTGGAGAAAATTCTAACAGCAGGATGATTAAAGCACAGTCCAGTCCTTTCCCTGCTCAAGGCAGAAGCAAACACTGCAGGCCCAGACCCCTCAAAACACAGCATAGGGACAGTACTCCTCCTCCAGCTTTCCCGGTCCTTCTTCCTGGCAGGTTCCTTAGTTCAGACGTAATCTAACTTTCTGGGGTCTGGGCCCCAATATTTATACCACAAAATCCTTTGTCCTCTGAAGGCAGAGGGGCCTGTACCTAGTTCAAACCAGTTTTGGGTGCATTCTGCCAGTGTGCACCTTCTTCCTTTGTCAGTGTAGGTCAGGGTCATCAGACTCACCACAGGAGGTGGAGCCTGCATTGTAGAGGGAAGGAACAGCCCTATTCAGGTCCCAGGTGCAACTCCTCCCACCCATCTACATGTAGATGTGTCTATTCAGCTCTGTGCTGACTCACCCTGTCTCCTGGAATCCCCCAGCCCCTGTCACTCAAACTCCATACAAGGAATACACAACCTAGCAGAGGCAGGCTTGGATGGTTAGACAAGAAAAGACCTACTTTCTAAAGGTGGTATTCTCAAACACAGAATGTTAAAACCAATTTCACTAAAAGATGTATTTTCAGTATTTTCAGGCATACTAAAGTCGAATTTCTACCATGTTCCCTGAGTCAGTTAGGATTATAGGATTTTAATAATCAAACTGCCCATTCTGGCCTATGGGGAACAGGTAGCCTTGCAATAGTGAAAAACGAAGTAGGCTGTAATTCACTATCAGGACATGCCACACACACCAGGGCATGTCCTACCTTTTACATACAATGCACCCTGCCCATGGGGGTACCTTGGGTCTATCTTAGGGGCGACTTACATGTAGAAATGGGAAGGTTTAAGGACTTGCAAGTGTCTGCACTTGCCAAGTCGACTTGGCAGCCCCAGGCCTCGCACAGGCTCTGCAATTGAAGGCCAGAGTTACACTTTACAGGCTGTTGGTGTGCGTGGCACAATTCAGTGCTGCAGCCCACCAACAGCTTTGGTCTACAGGCCCTGGCACTCGCAGTGCACTTTACTAGGGACTGACGAATAAATAAAATAGGCCAATCATGGAAATACCAACCCATAACACAGTTTAGACAGAGAGCATATGCACTTTAGCACTGATTAGCAGTGGTAAAGTGCTCGGACTCCTAAGACCACCACACTCAGGTTAGGAAAAAATAGGAGGAAAAAGCAAAAATTTTGGAGATAACCCAGCTTAAAGGGCCATTTCCAACAGGTCCTCACAATATTTATTTATTTATTTATTTATTTTGTGCAATTTTTAAAGCGCGCAAATACCCATACGGGTGTCTCGGCGCTATCGTTACAGAACTCACTTCTTAAGATGAGGTGGGGAATTAGGCAGAGAACAACCATGTTTTAAGGCTCTTTCTGAACTTGAGCAGCGTAGGGGCCGTTTTGATGTGGAATGGTAATGTATTCCACAGTTTAGCAGTAGCGATGGTAAAACATCTATCTCCCCAGCTGGCCTTTCTTGTCCGTGGGACTTTCAACAAGTAGGCTGAGGACGATCGTAAGGTCCTAAGTTGTTCCACTGGGCAGAGGGCTTTTTTTAGGAACTGTGGTCCGGAGTTGTTAAGAGTTTTGTAGGCTATACACAGAGCCTTAAATTTGATTCGGCTCCTAATAGGGAGCCAATGTAACTCTTTGATGTAAGGGGACGTGGAGGTGAATTTGGGGATGGATAGTAGGGTTCTAGCCGCGGCATTTTGCACCATCTGGAGTTTATTGAGTACCCTTTCCTGAGCGTTCAGAAGAAGGGAATTACAATAATCGGTCCTTGAGAACACTAAGGTGCTGATAAGTGTTTTGCCCGCGGACTGAGGTAAGTAAGGGAGTAGTTTTTTTATTTTTTTCAGGGTGTAGAAGGCAGATGATACCACAGCATTGGCGTGATGGAGGAAAGTCAACTTATTGTCGAATGTGACTCCTAAATTGCGGACCTTGACTACCGGTAGGGGGGGGGGACCCAACTGAGATGGCCACCACTGTGGGGACCATGCCGGATGCAAGTTCCCGAATGTCATCACCTCCGTTTTATCGGAGTTTAGTTTGAGACAGTTTGATGACATCCAGGAGCTTATCGCCTTCATTCCCTCTTGGAAGTTGGCTGCAACAGCTGTTCCATTATTGTGCACCGATAATACTAGTTGAGTATCATCGGCGTACGTTGTAAGTGCAATTCCATGCGATTTTATCACCCTCGCCAAGTCCGATACATAGATATTAAAAAGCGTCGGACTTAGCGAGGAGCCTTGTGGAACTCCGCATGGGAGGGAGAAGGTCTGGGAGGTGAATTTACCCATCTTGACTGTCTGAGGGCGATTGGCCAAGAATGAAGCAATAAGATCTTTGGCCTTGCCTCTTATTCCTAAAGCCGAGACACGGTCGATCAGAGTGACATGATCGACCGTGTCAAATGCAGCGGAAAGGTCCAGAAGTATTAGGACCGCCGCTCCTCCCCTGTCCATCGTTAGTCTGATTTCATCTGCTGCTTTGAGCAGTGCTGTCTCCGTTCCGTGCCCCTGTCTAAAGCCAAACTGAGTATCATCTAGTAGATCGTTGTCATTGATGAATTTCGAAAGCTGGATGTTCATAGTTTTTTCGAAAATCTTGGCTGGGAAAGGGAGACAGGCGATCGGTCTATAACTGGCAGGGAGGAGAGGGTCCAGAGTTGGCTTTTTTAGAAGTGGCTTAATAGTAGCCTCCTTCCAAACCGATGGGTAGACGCCTGTTGAAAACATGGCATTGCAGATAGTAGACAACGCGGGAGAAATCGCTTCTGGGATGAGATTCAGAATAGCTGGAGGACATGGGTCGAGGGGGGATCCAGATTTGGTGCTGGCTACCAGATGTTGAATGTATTCCTGATTGATGGTGTCGAAAGATGAAAAGATGGGAGAGGTGTTGATGGGAAGTGCTACTGGCGAGGGGGAAGAGGAGGAATGAGAGAAGGTGAGGAAAATAGAGCTAACCTTCTCCACAAAAAAGCTGGCCAGAGCGTCGGATAGAGACTGAGAGCCTTCTAGGCGCGGGGCAGGGGGGTTGGACAAAATTGTAACCACCTGAAATAGTTCTCCTACCGAGTTTTTCGCCTGGTTGATTTGTGACGTATAGTAGCGACTTTTTTCCGAGACTATAAGTCTTTTGTAGATAGAAAGGGCGTTTTTATAGGTCATTTTGTCTGCAGGGCTATAGTGGCGGCGCCACTGTCTTTCAAGGTTCCTGCAATGCTGTCTCTGCATCCGAAGGGGCTCTGTAAACCACTGGGCTGATGGTATTTTCCTTTTGCGGTAGGAAATTTTAATCGGGGCTAGTTTGTTACAGGCCATGTTTAGGTTTGTTAAGTAATTAGAAGATGCTATAGTGGGGTCCTGTTCATTGGGGATATGACCTTCCTGCATCATCTCTGTTAAATGGGCTAGATTGATGTTTTTCCAGTCTCTATAAGAAACTTGAGAGGAGGTTGTAGTAGAAGGTTTAGTAGGGTTAATTTCAACAAAGAAACGGATCACTGCATGGTCTGTCCAGATCAGAGGGGTTACATGGGTAATGGTTATAAAGGGACTGTTGGTAAATAGACCGTCCAGTGTGTGGCCTGCTTGGTGCGTGGGAGATTTTATCAATTGCAGCAGGCCGGCCGCTGCTAAGTCTGTGGTTAGCTGCGTAGTGTCGTGGTCGTTGGAGGCTTCTAGGTGAAAGTTAAAATCACCTAGTATGGTGAAATGAGGGGAGCCAGCAGCTGCTTCAATCATATTGCCTATGTTGGCTAGAAACTTGGATCTTGACCCAGGGGGGCGATAGATTAGCATGCCCTTAAACGTTGACTTGGCCGAGAGGCTTAATGTAAAAAAGAAAGCCTCGTATTCAGGGATATTAGATTGTGTCGTTGTGAGTTTGAACTGGTCTATACCTCCACCCTTTTTATTTTTAGGCCTGTCTAGTCTGCATACATTGTAGTTGATAGGGGTGGCAGCTCTAAAGTCTGGGCCGGAGGCTTCATCCCCCCATGTCTCTGTAATGAATAAAAGATCCAGTTTATGCGTTTCAATCAGGTCGGCAATTTCGAGCTTGTGTTTGGGGAGGGATCTGGCATTTATTAGCGCTGCTTGAACCAGTAGTGGAACAGTTGTTGAAGGTTTAGGGGTTTCCTTTATGCAAGTGGGACATTGGTATGGGCCTAGGGTGGAGTTGGTATACCCTAGATGTGGTAGAGCATGTGGTACGTCAGCTACGTGCCTGAGGTCGTGTAATTCGGCAGAGGTGTAGATGACTCTCACCGTGTTGGTAGCTGATCGTGGGGCTGGAGCGGCTAGGGGGGTAGCCCTCAGCCCGTCCTCGGCGCGGACGAGCGCAGACGAGCTTGCCTTATGCGCGCCTTCGGCGCGCATTCGTCGCGCCCGCTGCGCTCGTCCGCTGCGCTTCCGGTGGGGACACATGCTTTATGGCACAGAGGAGGGTCCAGAGGGGACGTGAGGGGGCGTGGCTACGGAGGTGGGCGTGGCCTAGCAACCGGCCAATCCCACCGCTTCAGCAGGGAAGATTGAGCCTACGTCAGCAAGCACTCTGCTGAGTAGGAAGGGTTCAAACACGGCGCAAATTAAAGAATTATGTACAATTTTAACTCAAAATAGTTTTAAAATGAGCTGTTAGTGCCCTGCTCCCGGCTGTGCCTCAAGAGCTATGAATGCTGCAATTAAACGCGGCGCTCGTGATCAGCTCGCGTTTATGTCCGAGGGGGGCGTGGCTACGGAGGTGGGCGTGGCCTAGCAACCGGCCAATCCCACCGCTTCAGCAGGGAAGATTGAGCCTACGTCAGCAAGCACTCTGCTGAGTAGGAAGGGTTCAAACACGGCGCAAATTAAAGAATTATGTACAATTTTAACTCAAAATAGTTTTAAAATGAGCTGTTAGTGCCCTGCTCCCGGCTGTGCCTCAAGAGCTATGAATGCTGCAATTAAACGCGGCGCTCGTGATCAGCTCGCGTTTATGTCCGAGGGGGGCGTGGCTACGGAGGTGGGCGTGGCCTAGCAACCGGCCAATCCCACCGCTTCAGCAGGGAAGATTGAGCCTACGTCAGCAAGCACTCTGCTGAGTAGGAAGGGTTCAAACACGGCGCAAATTAAAGAATTATGTACAATTTTAACTCAATACAATAGGTAAGAGAAAGGGCGCTCCAAGCGTCTCCAGCATGTTACCACCCCCGCACGTGCTTGACAATAGACAATTATTTAAATCGAGCTGTTGATATGGTTTCAAACGAGATCCAGCTGGTAGAATGTCGCCTTTCCCTTACAACTGGAGAGGTCACTCATCCACATACTGTTTAAAGTTGTAGTGATCCATTACCATCTCTGAGCACTTTAGGGGTAACAAGCCCTCCAGAGGAACTAAGGACCTTGACTTGCTCTGTGACAAAGGTACATAGTGTGGGTGCAGGTCCAGCCTGCGTGGGGGTTGTGCCTGGAAGAGAGCTTGTGTCTGGCTCAACAAGCACAGACGGCGGCAACTAGTTTTGCGTTTTCAAAGGGGAGAGTGGCCCAAGTACCAAGCGGGTGAGGAAAATTGCCAAATCCACTAAGCAGAGAAATCCTGCAAAAGCCAGCAAAATTCCTTCGCATAATAAGGCTGTAAATGGTGGTCCATCTGGGGGACTGGTTGAGGTTAATGAGTATACCTGGTGTGATTTGAACAAATGCCTAGGGGATCTCCTGGATGCCCCATTCTTGATCGATTGGCAAAAATTGAATCCAACTTGGCGAGGTCACCAGAGCTCCATACTTCTATTTCCACTTGTACCCAGTACTTGGCCTCTGACTTTACCTCTTCTTCCCTGATCAAAGCAAGGGTGCTTTACATCCATTTGAAATCTTACCGATATCCCAAACTGTCATTCAACAGACAGTCCGTGCCCTACACCTGCCCATTCTTCCTGTGATAGACCTTCCCCCAGCATCTGCGCCATATGTTATTGTATTGACAAACGTGCCCAAGCCTACAGAAACCAATATAGAAACTACCAGAGGCCTAATTAATAAATCCATCCATTTGCTGAATAACAACCTTACTGGTAACTGGAACACATCAAAAGACATGTTGTTGCCTAGGCAGGTGAGAGACATTGGGGGCAGGGGCCTTGGAAAAAATGGAAATTTTATTGTGGTAAATTTCTGTTCACCCAGGGTAGTCCAGGAAATACTGTAAAAAGCAAGTATGGGTATGGTCAAAACCAGCTCCATCAAGATAGTCCCTCTTGGCTTCTTTTATCAGCATTTGGTGAGTCACTCATGTACTCCTGGTAGTTTTGTCCCCAGTGACTCTGTGCTGCCTGTACCCCCCCCCTCTTCAGTGTCACTCCACCTGTCCAATAGATTTGCCCCATTGGTCGATTTGGAAGAAATCGATTGACAGTTTAGGGAGGTGACTGTCTGTTCTGACCTCCAGGAGGCGGACAGGTCATTTGTCAATCTAGTACTTGTTACCCAAATACCACCCTCATCCCAATATAATTCTTCGCCCTTGGTGGTGACAGGTTTAGAGGAGGAGAGCAGGGTTTCTTGTAATCCCAGTCCTGTTGTACTAGTAAACAATACTCTACCACATGACCATTTGTGTGTAGGACCACGTACTCGGAATTGTATGGAGATTCTTGCTAATTTAACCTCTGTTCCTCAACCGCCCCCTGGTTCCTTATAGAACCCTCTCCCTTTAGAGGCAAGTGTGAGCTTAGGCAACTATGAACGCCAAATAGACAATGTATGCCTGAAAATCATAAACTGGAATATAGCAAGTGTAGCATCAAAGATCGCATTGGAGGAATGGCGATCCTTCATTATGACCTATGATATAGTTTTCATGCAAGAAACCTGGGAGTGCAAGGATATTGTATTTGATGGGTTCACATGTTTTAGCTTGCCCGCCATTCCATCTATAGCGGGTAGAGCTAAAGGGGGTTTGTCGGCCTGGTTTAAAGTGGAAATTGCTGGCCTGATTGTTCAGTTACTTCAGGAACAGGGGGAGGCGCAGGCTTTTTGTCTTTCTTGGAATTATACTTTTAAGTTGTATTTGGTACATTTCTATAATATAATTTTTCATCCAAAGGTGATTCCCAAGACCTGTTTGTGCTGATTGACATGCTTGCGGTAAGAGAGGCTCGAGCGCATTGCCCCTTTAAGTTGTTGGTGACCGGCGATTTTAACACAGAATTGGGGCTTCCTACGTCCCTTTCCCAAACCACCTTCGATCCAATCGCCCATGAGCTGGACCATAAAGTGATGGATGTTATGGGACGAGTTCTGTTTACTCATTTGCTAGAACGGGGTATGGTCAAAAAGGCGGCCACATCGACTGACCAACATATTGCCACCTTTATACGACGAAGTGCAGGAAGCACCATTGACTATATATTTGTCACCTAGAGCATGTTTTCCCTTATTAAGGACTGTGAGGTTCTTTTCCAGTCATATAGCGATCACAATCCTTTCTCTGCAAATATAGCGTTATCACATTGGGGACAAAAGCCTAAGCCTTTATCTATCCAGGCATGTGCCAACTCTGCCACATATCGTTAGATTGGCTGCCCTACCAGGGATTGGTTTCCTCTGAGTGTTGCTGTGCTTTGTAATGGCCCAGAGCAGCTAGGGAGCAAGCTAGTCCATGACCTCTACAGAGTGAATGTGAGGGAGGGAAGATATTCCCAAAGAACTTGGAGCTGTCTTCACTTTCGCTCTGTGAATCCTCAAGTTCATGTCTTTCTGAAGTATTGCAGCACGGTGTCCTTCTGCACCAATGTTGCAATCTGTGCAAGAAATGGTCTTGCTTTTCATCAGGATTTCCTTTCTTGTTCTCCTGCTGAAGCAACAATTAATACTTATACAAATGTTGGGAAAAGGCTTGAATTTTAGACAGGGCAGATCAGGGACATCTTAAGGATTTTGCAGTACCTGTGCCAAATGCATTTTGTGGGACCCTGTTCCGAAAAGGTTTGAATTTATGATCCAGTTCCAGCTCCTTCATGCTCTCCTCAGCCAAGTCACTGGCAGTACACAGGCATACTCTACCAATTCTAAATGGGTTTTCATCTAATATTTAGGGATAGTGACGTGTGTTTTCAATATTGTAATACAGCAGCTGACTAATATTTTTGTAAATAATCTTGGTAACCCTCTTCTGTTTCGAATATGTGAGGTCTTGTTCGATCTAAAAAAAACGTATGGACGTTACATGGTGTGGATGATCAAAGACCCACAGGGCCAAGGACTGTGTGATTAATCCTTGTGGTAAAGGTTTTGTGGTAAGACGCACATGTGCAGGAAAAGTTGACAAATGCCACTGTGCTAAAGTTTCCAGTGGAACAATTAAGTTCCATCTGTGTGGTAAAGAGCCTGATGTGAAGCAAATGTCTGTGTGGTATAATAAGTCACTGGGTTAAGATGATCCTGTGCCACGAATGTGTGTTAAACAGACAATTAAAGTGTATGAAAAATGTCTCATGTGATGCATGGTACGTTCCTTTTGATAAATGTTCGTGTGGATAAAAGGTCCCCCTTGTACTGCAGGGTCTCACTTGGTAAAAGTGTGTTTTGAGTGTTATGAAATGTTACTTACTGTCAATAGGAACAGACTGGCATCGAAGCACAACATGCGTCTCGAGGCACTGCAACTCACTGTAGCCATGCGGTAGCATTACATCTTACATTTTAGCAGTGCCAGTTGAGGATGTGTATGGAGCCATTGGAGGAAGGGGTGGAGCCATGGAGAAAGTGGGTGGAGTCTGGTAAAATGTGTGTGCCTTCCGTAAAGAAAATGAGCACCTGGACTTCATATTTTACAAGTTAAGCACTGGATACTGCGCAATTTCTTGGACCATCAAATGGTGTGATTTTGGGGTAAATTTGCAGGCATGCCACTCTCAGGTAGATTAATCTGATTTGAACTTTAAACATTTGCAAATAACGTTCTGTCTGTGAAAGGATGAACTTTATTTTTTTTTGGAATGTCTTTTTTACTGTTCCCAGACTAATGAGCAGCAGCCATTCTTTCTTTGAATCCCTCACAGTTATGTTTTGCCCTCGACATTACCCAAAACTCCAGCCCAAACTGTCAAGATTTCAGATTTTTTAGACTGGTGGTAACATTAGCTGAGGATAAAGTAATCCTGCCTTCTTCTTTTGCAGCATCAGATTCTAATTAACTATTTAACTGATATTTCAATAAGAGTGCAGTTACTTTTTCTGGCTTTTACTATCTTTTGTACATGAGGGCATACCTTGTGAAACATTTTCATGCAGGAAACATTCCAAGCATAATTCTTTAATATATTGAGTGTGGAACAAATTTACATAATTTTGCCCACCTCTAATGCAAACCTCTTATCGGCACAGTAAACATGGTAAAAAAAGTAACTTCTAAGTAATTAACTTCAATTTATTTTTCTGGTATTGTGCATATGTATGTGCAGGGGGTGCTCTTCTTTCCTTATGCCACTAACTCTGAGACCAGAAGGAGCTTTCTGTAAACTGGCCTCCTCCCCGCTGGAAAACCATGCTGGTTTGGACTTCTATTATGAAGTTTGGCAGTTAGTGTGAAGAGTCCCCAACAAAAACATGCAGGTTCAAGACATACCAGCATAGTCTCAATCAATGTGTGGCTATTATACCTCGTTATTTATTTATTGACTTATGACTGTTGCATACTGGACCATGTTAAATAACGTTTGGATCTTTATGTGGACCACTCACTCAACATATAAATCGGATAGATGACAGATTTCGGCTCCTGCTCAGAACAATCTACCCACAAGGCGACAACCTATCTACCTACTTTTCAGTCACCTTAGACTGATTAATGCCCTGAAGAAGTCCTATGTTATAGGATGAAACGTGTTGGCTGTTGCTTGTTTCGAAAGAAAAAATAAAGAAGAAAACATTTCTCATTCTTCATTGAGCTATGATTACCTATATGGACATGCTCGTTCTATAGTGGTGCAGCTCTGATTGAGGGGGATATTCACAAGGACTCAACTCCGATTTATCCCCACCTTAATGCAACAAATGTGGAGATAGAATTGACACCCCATTCACAAGCTGGTGGAAATTGCAGACATCGCCTGTATTCCCGTGATAACTGCCCCAAAATTTATCTTCAGGGTGGACACCATCAACTAACCCTAATGAGAGTCAGAGTAGGCGTTCCTGTGCAAAAACACACAAAAAAAACACAACAGCACTTCCACAACAAACTGCCAGATCTGCGAAGCAAAACAAAAACATGCGATAAGCCGCAGTAGCAGCAGGGAATTAACACCTGCCTACTGCTGGTGTTAAGCAGGATGACTCCCTGCAGCATGAAAGGTAGCCCTGCCAAGAGTCACACCGGAAGATCCACAGATGCCATGGTGACAATGATAATGAAACGCAGATACCTATTAGGGCCACAACACCCCCTTCAACCACCTCAGGCTCCCCCCCACAGCCCTCCCCCTGGACATACAAATACCATGCACGCCACAATAGCCACAACAAAGGCACGATGACGCACAGTGCCAAATAAACACATACATGTGTGGTCAGAAGAACAAGAAACAGTCACACAGCAGTGAAGTAACAACCAAAAACTTTATTGAAACACAACACAAAACAGCAATGCGGAAGACTCCTGTCTGGTCCACCAGGGCCAATCTCGACGACACAGCCTGGAAGAGAAAGCACAAAATCAGGACGTGTGTCATATGCACATTAAAGGAGCGAGACACAGAGATACAGAGAAGGAAAGTGAGCCAGAGAGAGAAAGAGGAGGAAGGAAAGGAAGGGAGAGAGAGAGAGAGGAGGAAGGGAGATAGAGAGAGAGAGAGAGAGGGAAGGGAAGGGAAGGGAGAGAGAGAGAGAGGGAAGGGAGATAGAAAGAGAGGGAAGGGAGATAGAAAGAGAGAGGGAAGAGAGCGCAAGAAAGAGAGAGTGAAGGGAGATAGAGAGAGAGTGAAGGGAGAGAGAGAGAGAGAGAGAGAGAGAGAAGGGAGAGAGATGGAAGGGAAATAGAGAGGGAAGGGAGAGAGAGAGAGAGAGAAACCACCCCCCCTGCGCACACAGGCCCCACTGCTCACCTCCTGCCACCGGTGTGTTCATCAGTAGGCACACCGCGTGCCCGTGCAAGGTCCAGGCACCTGTCCACCACCATGGCATGGTCCACATCATGCGGGTCTGCCCGCGCCCCAGCAAGTCCGACACATGATGCTGAGTCTGGAGTCAGCAATGGCGGGGACCACATCAGTGCACACGTCATCATCGCAGGCTGCACACCCACTCAGCTAGTCCGGTGCCACTAACCCTGTGCAACCTCAGTCAGCACCACGTGGTGGTAGGCCCGTGTCGACTGCAAGGCCTTGGGTGCCATTAACTCTGTGCAACCCCAGTCAGCGCCACGTGGTGGTAGGCCCGTGTCAGCCGCAAGGCCTCGGGTGCCACTAACCCTGTGCAACCCCAGTCAGTGCCTCGAGGTTATAGGCTCATGTCGGCCCCAAGGCCTCGGGTGCTACCAACCCTGTGCGGAGCACATCATAGGCCGTTTATGATTAAGCACCGTGGAGCATCCATCATCTAGTCACCACCAGCAGGGGAATGTGACTTTGTCGGACCCTTATATTAGCAGGGTCACATGGCCTGTGACGCCTGTGCTGGATGGGTGTGGTGTATGTGTGTAGACCTGCCCTCAAGGAGTGGCCGTGACATGCTGACAATTAGACCAGTGACCTGCACACCACCAGCGAGTATGCCTGCGACAGGTAACTATGTGGGCCCCCCCTCAGGGCATCAGTGGAGTGGTCTGGTTGGCGTACGCCAGACCAGCGCAGGGCTTGCAACAATGACTCGGGGCTCTGGCGTGGTTCAGTCCATGTCCGGACAAGGAAGTGACTAATGCGTGTGTCCCAGTTGTAGTGTCCACGGCACCCGGGACACAATAGGCAATGTAGCACACGGTGACAGGCATCACACTAGATGAGCATTATTGACGTAAGGGAAATCACTGTCCCCACTTCCATCCACACATTCATGCAGGAATGATGAAAGACATGACACAACAGTGCGTTACTGGATGTTTATTGCACATCCAGTGGAGTGTTGCAGCTGGAGCGGTACAGGGCCATGCCAAGCACACTACACAATATGGGCCCGTGGAGGGCCAGCCAGAGTCCATCCGGGGATGACAGGTGCTGCGGAAGAGGAAGGGGTCCGCAGTCTGGTCGCTGTGTCATTGGTCATCAAACAGTATATGGCAGTCCATGTCGTGGTCCAAGGTGAGTGCAGCGGAGTGTATCGGGGGTCAGTGGGAGGTCATGAGGCCATGTGCGACACCAAGCAGAAATAGGCCAATTGGCGTAGATAAATGCTAATGCCTCCTTCTGACAACAATACCATCCACATCCTCGTATGTGTGCTCTACCTCACCTGTGGGTGTTGCAGTACTGGCTGCGGCACTTGGTGCCACTGACACTTCAGGGGCCGGAGTTGGATTGTTGGCTGCACTGTGTGGCAGTGGCACATCAGGTGCCCGAGTGGATACGCCTGCCGCACTGTGAGGCACTGACACATCAGGGGGCGGAGATGTGGATGGTATGGGGCAGCAGCATTCATTAGCGCCAATCCTTGTGGCAGCAATGCCATGATGAGGATCTCCAGGGCATGGTAGATTCCAGCTACATTTCTCTGATGTGCAGCGGTGGCTGCCATCCTTTCCGCCTCCATCTACACCATGTCCTTCTTGAGCCTCTGCATGTGTGCCAGCTCACGTTTGGAATTGATGGAGCTAGTCTGAGTGCACAGGTGTTCTTTCCTCCACGTCATGGCTCCAGCAATGTCAGTCAGGGCTCCTTGGAGAGCATGGGGCGGGCCGTGGGTGTACGTTAGAGACTGGAGCTGGTCCCTGATGGGACCTAGACACCCATGGATGGCGTCCATTTTGGTAGCCAAGAGGCCGAACCCCACCCACCCCTGCTCAGCCGTCTCCCACTGGCCCTCCAGCACACAGTGTTGGAAGGTCATGGTTTATTTCTGGGGGTCTTGGGAGAGTGCCGGGTCTGTGGGTGCCTCCTGCTGGGTGCTTTGAGTAGTGGGTGGGGTCTCCGGGATGCAGCTGGGCTGCTCTGATCCTCGAGGTGATTTGCGGATGATGTCCATGATGTTTTGAACGGTTTGGGTGTCGATGCTGGTGAGGTCCTCCTTGTCATCAGTGAAGAGTGGCTGGGACTGCTCTGCAAGAGGTGGTGACGGTGTCCCTGCAATGTGAAGGGGAGATGATGTATTATATTGTGCCCACATGTATGAAGCCGCATTGTACATGTTGACATTCAGACTGCTTGGCATTGTACATTGTGACAGTGTGTGGATCAGGGCCATGACCCAGAGTAATTGTGGGTGTGCACTGCTTGATTGTGCATGTGTGCCATTGTGGCCCACTCCACCCAACCCCCCAGTACCTGGTGCTCACTCATCTTGTTGTGGTTGTGTTGTGTTGTGTCCTGTCGAGCAGTGTCCGTCCCACCGACTCCGACTACAGTCTCCACACTGATGACTGTCGACACCAGGTCTTCCATGTCATCCAGCACGAGCTTTGGCGCTGGGCCCCCACCTCCAGTCTGCATTGCTGCCTTCTGGTTAGCCTGGTTGGCTGCGAGTTTCTCATTGGTCTTTCGCTTGATGTCAATCCATCGCCTCTTGGCCTCGTCGATTGACCTCCTGTGCTCTACGACGGCATTCACCTTGTCCACGATGTTCAGCCATATCCCATTTTTTGTTCCCAATGACAAGCTGGATGTGATGAACAGTTGTTAATGGTGTTCCATCACCTCTGTGACTAGGATCCTGTTTTCCTGTGGACTGAACTTAATCTTCCTCTTCTTCTCCTTGCCCTTCCCTGTCCCCAAGCTTCCAGACTGGTCATCCGGGGTGCATGTGGGGTTGCGCTCGTCCTCTGTGCCTGCTCCGGCTGCCTCCATGGTGCTTGGGTGTTGGTCAGTTTGGGTGTTTTTCTACTTTTATTTTGATTTTCCCCGCCTGCCAAGTGTATATTGCAGGCCTGGCACTGCTTATCGCCGATTTCCTCATCGCCCTTTTACCCATTGCATGTTTTTTTGCATTGGGGTTTGTGTTTTTTTCACCATCGAGGTGGTTGTATCGCGGACAATGGCCGCGGTTTCGGCAGACAATTGCATGCTACCGCCTTGTTGTGAATTTCACGTTGACACGGGGTTATTTTCCCATGATAGGCTGTGATTTGTAAAGGTGCGTTAGCATTTTTTGGTGATGTTTAGCACACGTTCTTGTGAATATACCCCTTAGTTTGTTTAATTTTCCCTTCGGATGGGGGGTGCTCTTGGACAGGGAGCACCTTTGAAGGTCTGCACACAAAATATTTCAAAACTCTGATTCTATTGGTGATTTTTGGTGATTGGTGCCACAAGTATTTGGTCCACTGTCCATTTTTTTAATGTCTTTCGTATTTGAACTGTGTTATGTTAAATAGAGAGAGGACCTCACTCACTCTGTCACCCAAGGCTAAGTCAACCAGACTGCATTTATTGGTGATGTAATGGGCCTTGCATTGATTGAATCTGTAAGAGTTGTAAGCTTACCTTTTATAACATATACCAAATGCCAGGTTCTACAGGTAATAGAGACAACTCACAACAGGTGCCACCGCTCTGTCTCTGAACTAAGCATTTAGAGGTGGTAGGCAGTGTTAAAAATGAAAATTAACTTCAGTCATCATCACAATTACCTAAAGTTCATTTTCAGACTGTTCATCTGTGGTTGTAACGCATTTTAATTAATTGTATTATTTGTATTAGTTGGTATTTAAAGTGAAACTGAATCTATATGCATTATGGTAAGCAGCATAAGAATATATCTTACCCTAGATGTGCATACTTTTATCATTTTTGTCTGGATCAATATGGTCCAATTTCAATCTAGATCGATGATTCTTGGTGAGATTGCAAGCATATTTCAGTGTAATACAAATGTGAAATCCAAGCCACCATAATGTTAAAACATTCTAATTTGCTCTCTCGCCATTTGAATTGGTAGTTCTAGTCTGTGTTGCCCTTTTGTACATCATAGGTGCAGCATTAATGAAAATGTTATCCTGATCTACAAATTAATCTATTAGAGTTGGGCAACCCCATCAGGTCATGCATTCTGCAAACAGGACGCTTGGCATCTCAGAGTCATATAATCAGCACATGTCATGTGTTTGTAATCAGCAGTAAAACAACATAAAACTGTGCTTCATGGGAAGGCATCACTGTTTACTGTCTTGTGCTGCTCCAATAAATCATGATGAGGAGACTTACATAATATTCCTGAATACTCTTTGAACCCCCTCCTCCTAAACCATAACTTTGCTCCAAATATTGTTATTATCCTACATCAATAAATTGTAATAATCGGTCCTTTTGCTCAGTGACACACTCTATGGTGTTTAGAAGATTTCACTCAAATGTATTCAGTAGGGAAATCGAAGCAATTGATGTTGTCAGTTATAGTTAAATGATTTTATTTAACAAGGAATTACATTGATTACCTTCATTAGGGCTCACTTTATGCATGCACTGACTTTGTTTCTATTTACAGCCCTGCAGCCGGCAGGGCGTTGTTATGTGTGCACTGATTGTGAGTCTCTCCGCAGCCCTACTTGTGGCAGATGTGGTTGACCTGCAGATCCCTGCAAACAGAACCGCACACAATACGAGCGAATACTGCAGCAAAGAATTAATATTAAGGAGAGGCCAGCCTTTTAAAATCAATGTGAAATTCAACAGAGCTCTTGAGAGTGGAGAGAGCATCGAACTCAGTGCAGAGACCGGTGAGTATTCTAACAATCTTCATGAGCGTGGAAATATCAGTTATTTCATCGTAATGTCTGAGAGTGGTGGGACATGTTTTATCTAGCAGGAGGTAGTCTGACAATATCAAATGAAGTTTGCATGTTTCCAAAAATGGCGTCTGGTAACAAGTCAGTTTAAATATAAAAACATCCGAGATAGACAAACTCATACTGTTAACGTGAGTAATTATTTCGTATTTACAGTTCCCAGCAAAACAGTGGACTAAAATACTGTCAAAACATGTTGTAATAACAAGGTACATGCCTTGGAAAGTTTCAGTAAAAAGTCCTAATTAGAAAAGAACTGTGCCTATTCAAAATACATACCCTGCATGTGTGTGTGTGTGTATGTGTGTGTATATATATATATAACCTACTGGCGGTCGCCAGTAGGTAGTTATAGTTAGGACCTATTATGCATAGGAAATCCGCAACATTCTTTTCCCAATATCTTTGGCACCGATTGATGAATCTTTGTGAAATTTTCAAACCTTTTGGCTAGCTCTGGTCTGCTACTATCCTGAAAGTTTCGGGGTGATTCCTCAAGTGGGGGCCGAGACAAAAGGGGGTCCCAAAACATGTTTTCCCCATGCAATTTCCCATAGGACGTTTAGCCACAGCTACAGCCCGAACGGCTGAATGGAATTACACCAAATTTGAGAAAGAGGTAGTCCTCAGTTCAGATTTGTGCCTTTTGCTTAAATGGTGTCAATCTGTTCAGTAGTTCCTGAGAAAATTACAGTTAAATTCATTTATATATCTGGGTGTGGTGGATCCACGGAGTGTGCGAGGAACGTCATCGTACCATAAGCACACCCTTCTGATCACGCGCTGAATGCTAATTGGCTGTCAAGTGGTTGTCAACATTTGAAACCAGGAACTGTTGGCAGCCATTTTGTGCCTCGGTAGAAGCGAGTCTGAGGAAGTCAGTGGAATATGTGTGCATAACGTAGAGAGGGGGCAGGTTAGAAATAATTTTACCCTATAGACCTGCTTAGGGAGTCCCTGAAGGACCCCCAGGGCCCACAATATATATTTTTTAAACCCGGCAGGTGCGTGTAGGGTACGCGAACTCTGCCGTAAAAAAAACCAACTTAATAAAATGGAGCTTCTTTTATATTTAGCCCCCGGGGGGGCCAAATCCCAGGGGCAAAATTAATAAATTTACAGCCCCGGGGGTTGCCACCCTCCGGGGCTATAAAATAAATTGTTGGAAGGGGCTCAAAAGCCCATCCCAGTATAATTTGTGGGGGGGCTTAACGGCCCCTCAAGCCCAGGGGACCACCACCCCCCGGGGCGTTCTGTATTGTGGGAGGAGGCTGCATGGTCCCCCTCCTGGAGTCCTCAAAGGTCCTGGGGACACCACCATCCAGGGCGGCTCCTGCAGTGTCCTCAGGTGCCCACCCCGGGACACTGTTGTTTGCTATGAGAGGGCGGAAGTGTTTGGTGTACGACTTCTACGCCTTGGATGCGCGACTCGAAGCAATATTTTTTTTTCAGATATACTTCAAGTTTATGTGCTTAGTTCTTAGGTGGCTCTAAAAACAGCCCTGTGTTTATTGAGAGATGTTGGTACCTACAAGTAAGTACCTATGAGGAGTCTAAAGTTTATGAGGAAGACTCTGTTTTCCTCATCTGTAAAATTTACACCATATTTCCTATAGATGCCATCCATATTGAAACGGAGATTGTTGTGGTAAATGGACCCCATTCTATAGTCTCGAAGAAAAGCAGAAACAGATTTATTCACTTATTTCCTAGCTTTCTCACTCTTTTGACAAAATTGATTGGACCAGTTCCATTTCTGCCTTTGGCATGTGTTAGAATAGACAAAGACAGTTTTGGGGAAAATTGACATCAATTATCCAAAGGTGTCCTTCATAAACATTTCCAGACCTACCCCAGTCCAAGTGCCTAGGTCATTGCCACCACAGTGCACAATTATGAGGTCAGGGTGTTGGAGATGCAAAAAGGATTTAACAAATGGCATCAAATGGTGCCACTTTAACCCTCTCTGTCCAATCCATTTAATGTCTACATTTGGTAAACCTAGGTCTTTGTGTATTCCTTTGTTTTCTGCGTACTTTTGGTTCCAGAAAATATAGCTGTGTCCCACAATCCACGCTCTAAGCATCTTGAATGGAGGTCTGGGTGCACTCAGATGGTCTCTGTAAATGAAATGACAGTTTGAAAACTAACATTTTTCTAAAATGGTGGATAAGATGCAGTTTTGAAAAAAGAAAAGAAATTATTGGTTGTTTGACAACTTTCTACACTGAGAAGTAGGGTGCATGTTTCTGTTTTTTTTAATCTGATTGAAATGAACATTATATAGGATAAGCTGATATGTTGAAAAGTCAAGCACACTTGCTGTTTTGATTAGCAACATTGTGTGATGAACTTTTGACCTGTGAGCTCAGTTAAGTGTTCCATAAATTGTTTCTAAGTTAAAAGGCAGAAGGCAGAATGGGGGTAGTGTTCAAATTTATGTCAATTGGAAAGGGTTCAAATGTGTAACCAATAGCAATGTGTGTTTGCTTTTGAATTAATGTGGGAAGCAATGTGATGTGATGTTCAAGTGTATATGTGTTCAAAATGGGAGGGAAACTTTGCCATTCTTTGGTTCTGGTGAGAGGTGTACAAAAGAGATATTCTGTGTAGGAAAATCTGGTGTGTGACTGACATACTTCTTATTCTACAAACCAATTTGAAAGGAGAATTATTAATTTGTGAGGCAATGTATGTGGTGCATTTTGATTTTAATCATACTAATGTGTTTCTCCTGCTAAAGTGCTGGGAGTACTTTTTTCTGTATAATTTTATTGTGAGTGTGTGTGCATTTAAAAACCATTCTGAGATAAGCATTTGTGTATTTTATGTGTTTGCAGACAGATAACTATGCTGTTTTCATGTTTTGGTAGAATTAGAAACTAGTCATTTTTTATGTATTTGCAAAATGAGTCAAATTTCTACACTAAAATACAGTACTCATTCTAGACTATGAAATGTGTTTTGGTAAAATGCAAGGGATAGTGTTGCTTAGAATCACACAGTGAGTCTGTGTGCAATTAGGAGTCACTCTGAGAGAAGCATTGTGGTACTTCATGTGTTTCCTGACATGTAATTGATTAAAACATGTTGTGTTTTCAAATTTTTGTAGAATTAGAAAATAGTCATTGGTTATGTGTTTCCAAAATTAGTTTATCTTTTATAGTAAAATGCAGTTAA
Organism: Lissotriton helveticus; assembly: GCF_964261635.1. NCBI lineage: Eukaryota > Metazoa > Chordata > Amphibia > Caudata > Salamandridae > Lissotriton > Lissotriton helveticus. Next base: position 281,610,350 of record NC_136068.1, on the reverse strand, counting down.
TAAATATGTGGAAAGGATGCTTGATGTGTTTGCAGACAAATAAGTACATGTACTGTTGCAGTGAGACAGGCTTTAGGGTACGCAGTTCTTGAAACTCTTATGCACTATGCATGTAGTAATCTAACCATCACCCAGGCAGCTCTGGTCCGCTTCTATCCTGAAAGTTTCACGGTGATTCGTCAAGTGGGGGCCGAGAAAAAAGGGGGCCCCAAAACGTGTTTTCCCCATGCAATTTTGCATAGGACCTGTAGCCACAGCTACCGCCTGAACTTCTGAACGGAATGACACAAAATTTGGCAAAGGAGTAGCCCTCAGGTCAGACTTGTGCCTTTTGCTTAAATGGTGTCAATCTGTTTAGCAGTTCCTGAGAAAATTACAGTAAAAGTCATTTATATATCTGGGCGTGGGGGGGTAAATACCGGGGGCAAAATTATTAAATTTTATGGGGGGCCCAGAGGTGCCCCCAGCCACGGGGATCGTCATCACCCGGGGCTAAAAATAATTGTGGAGGGAGGGGTCCAAGGTACCCAAAGCCGCGGGGACCATCAACCCCTGGGGCTTTATGTATTGTGGGAGGGGGACTGCGTGGCACCCCTCCTGGAGCACTCGAGGGCCCCGTCACCCCCAGGGCTATAAAAAAAATACCACCACCTTTACTTTTGTCTTTCAGGCCTATATTTCCCCAGTCACTATTCATGCACTCTACACTACTCAAACACTACTACACTACCCTAAAACACTATCGGAGTACGACCCCCTGCACTACACAAACAGCACTGCACTACCCTAAACTCTAAAATACTATCCCAGCACGACTCCCTAACCTACCCAAATACCATTGCACTGCCCTAAACCTTAAACTTACCCTAGCACGACCCTTTACACTACCCAAACACCACTGTACTACCCTAAAAGTTTACTTCAGCACCATCCCCTACACTATATAAACACCACTGCACTACCCTAAATCTACCCCAGCACATCTCCCTACAATACCCATTCACCACTGAACAACCCTAAACCCTAAAACACTACCTCAGCATGACTCCCTACACTACCCAAACACCATTTCAGTACTGTAAACCTTAAAGGTATTCCAGTACGACCTCCTAAACTTCACCAACTTCACTGCACTATCCTAAAGTCTAAATCTACTCCCAGCATGACCCCTACACTACCTATTCACCACTGCACTACCCTAAACCTTACAACACTACCCCAGATTGACCCCTACACTACCCAAACACTATTGCACTACCCTAAACCTTAAACTTACCCTAGCATGACCAATTGCAGTACCCAAACACCACTGTACTACCCTAAAAGAGCACCTCAGTACGAACCCCTACACTACACAATCACCAGTGGACTACCTTAAACTCTAAATCTACCTCCAGTACGACCCCCTACACTACATAAACACATCTGCACTAATCTAAACACTAAAACAGTACCCAAGCACGACCCTCTACACTACTCAAACACCATTGCACTACCCTAAACCTTAAATCCCTACACTACATTGTAGTGTTTTATCTAGGAACCTGAATCTATATTCCTATTTTATGCCCTTGTCCGGTTATAATCAATAATATCCATACAACGGCATAATAATCATATCCATAATCCAGTCGTAGCACATGCTGTCACATTAAGCAAGGCTACTTCTCCGGCCCCCTAGTAAGCACACCGAGTTCTCTAAACAAAACCAAGCCTCCAGTAACCTGGGAAATCCCCCTTGCTTTTGTTTTGATTTCGTCCTAGAACTCCTGTAAAGCACTGTAAGATCAGCCAGTTCTTAGTGACATCTTTATTGACGTCTTATGTCCAACCTTACATCAAACCCAGGCACCTTTCAGGTATAAATATACCAACGTTGCTTTAAGCAAACACACGGTGGTGATTCTGGAGCAGAGCAGCTATCTACTTGCCCGAGAGCCCAGCTGATGCGAGAGCCCACGGACGCTGCCCCTCCTCCTTGACGCACTGAGAGAGACGCTGTCTTTTCTCCTGCCGAGAAATCCAGCTCCGGTGTTTCCAGATACCTTCGCGGGTTACTGTGATATCAAGTCCTGAGAAAGAGATACAGGACCTCCTGCTTTCTATTACCCAGGTACGGAACTGACTAAACCCTTACAGAGAATTCTTGAGTCAGATTCTTGGCAAAACAAACTTAACTTAAACTGCTACTTACTTACTCCCTCCCACCTATTAGGCTTAGGTCAGGTACACCGGGGTAGGCGTATTTAGAAGCACCAGTTGAGTACGATTAGTCAATGTATATATGTATGTATATATTTTATCTATTTAAAGTATCATATGGCTAAGAAACCATATCAATGCTTTTACAGTATTATTTTATAATCCTCCTTTTACTGTACGCACTTTACTTTACCATGAGTATTACAATCGTGGCAATTCGTTTCTCTTGTATGAGGAAGAAGACTGCTCAATAAATAACACCTTTTGTTGAAAACGCCCGTCTCTCTTTTCTCTGCATTCTGGTGAAACTAAGTACGCACATTTGACTGAGTGAAATAGCTGTCTATTGTTTTCACACGACTCTAGAGATACACTCTTATTCAGGGAGAGCAAAGTTGTCATGTTTTATAGTTGTCAGAAGCTAATCCCTTCTTGTCTATCCAGGGAGGTTAAACTCCTCCTCGTTTATTCGAGAAAGTTTCTAGTGACCTCTGAGCTAGCTGGCAAACCTTAAGTCTAATATAGTCAGTAGAGACCTAGATAACCTCAGTCCTACGTCTACACTGCTGAATATATTATTCCAATGCGCAGAGCCTATTGGGAATATAGGAACTACACTACATGGCGCCAAACGTTTGGTAAGGCGATAAATCTAACGCAAGACGTTAGAGTAACTCAGTCGTGCTTTTTCACACAGACCCTTTTTCCCGTAAATACTCCAAAAGACGTCTGGAGTGGGTAAAAGGTTAAAAATCCGCCGGAACTTAGTAGGAAGAGATTTCTATGTATAGTTTTTGGTTTAGTCAACGTTGAAGGATACAGTGTTCCAAAAATATTGTGCACCTAATCTTTGTTTCCTTGAAACTTGATCTGCAACAAAAACCTTTCTGTCAGTAAAAATGTCAGAAAATGAAGACGAAAGGGAGACAGCTAGAATAGCAGCTCAACTCCTAGAGGATGACACAAGTCTCCTACAGAATGACCCGAATGCAATACTCATTCCGGTCAACATAAGAAAAACTATAACTCTTAAACTTATAGAAAATGGACTAACATCGAGAGGTGGTACAGTCATATTCGTAATTGAGGCACATGAATGTCGGCAGACAGAGGTATTCTATTCATGGATAAACTTTCCAGCAGCAAACGCTCTCACACATGAATTCCACTATTACAAAATAGAGGAACCTCCGGATGGATACACTCCTTTCGAGGAGGTGGAAATCCCATTAAAATACCAAGAGCACCTGCTCTGGTTTAAAGGCGCCCTAAAACATAATAATCACATCACCAGGCTCGGTCCACTAGGTAGACCAGGAGCAACGTGGCCAGTTCTAGCCAGCTACACACCACATCCCGACATCGAAAAATTGCCAGTACCAGAACTTTTAGCACAGCTAAAACAACTGATTAAAATACATAGACAATTAGTCCAATATGTAATGCGGACTTCAACAGTCCAACCAGCTATTAACATTCCACAGCGAACCCCTCATCAGGGGAACACAAACAAAATTACACCACAGAACATACAATCATGTCTGGGTAAAGTACCCGCAAAACGGGAACAGATTCCATTTTGGTTAGCACAAAAAATCACTCAAATAGAGGCAGTATTTCCGGATACTACCCCTACTGAGAAACACAGAATTCTGACTATCTGTCTTCCAGTGGGGATCGCACCACATGTAGAGGAGTGTGACACTTGGGGCACAGTCTTTGCTTCCATTTACACAAAAACACATGGTGTTCCGTCCATGGCGGTAATACCAGATGTGCTAAGACAGATTCAAAACGAATACGGTCCAGAACCTGCTTTAACTCTGGGTATGAAATTACTGAAAGACTTCAAGCTGGTCTCGGCTATATTATTAGCCAACATAAAAGGAGAAGCAGCATCTGTGGCGATCCGCCAGAAATTGAAAGAGACAGATATAGCAGAACAACCATTTGAACTTGCCAGAATCATAGAAAAATCCTATGAAGAACTAGGAAGAGATAGTTTGGGTGGGAAACCAGTAAAACCCCCAACTAACTGAAAATCCTGAAAAGATATTTATTAAAAAATAATCTAAACACTCTAAAAAAGAGCTGGGATGGAAATAAACAATCCACTCCCAAAGAAAAAAGATTCCAATCCAGAGGAAGGTCTCCTCGGCGGAGAGAAAGATCTCCAGACCAAGGACACAAGTCTCCCCAGAGGGAGCCCTCTGGGAAAAGATACAACCTTAGAAATAGGGATAATCTAAAGAAACCTGATAGATATCAAGATATTGATACACGTCCCTCTCGATCTTTTCAGACTTCCTCGCAGAAATCGGAAAGAAGAGGACGGTCAGAACACAGGGAAGAGCACGTGAAGCCCAAAGACAAGGAACCTGCTCATCAAAGTAAAAAATTACAATTTCCAAAAAAGAAGGTAGCCAGCATTAAAATAGTCAAACATGCCGAGGATACTGAGGACACAGCTGAAAAACGGAGAGTGGGCCCAGACAGTGCTAGACAGCGGAGCAGAAGTGACCATAGCTCGCAAGATCCTGATGAATCATCTGGAGACAGTGGACACGAATGAATACATTCAAGTGGAAACTGCAGACAGCAGAGTTAGCAAACCTCATAAAATATACGAGATAACACTACGTATAGAGGGAGATAAGACTAGGAAAGTAAGGGGTCTATTTTGGGATAACCTTTCCAAAGGCTATGACATCCTTTTAGCTGAAAAGGATTGGCCACCAGAGTTTGTCAGGGAGTGCCCTCATGGCGAAGAAATGATTATGCCTGCCTTCTCAAATCACATTCCAATTCATAAAAAATATACACTTGCAAGAAAGTGGGCAGTAGCCCAAGCTCCTGCATTATATAAAAATCATGTAGGATGGGATGAGGACTCTCCTCCTCACAAAATCCAATTAAAATGTCAACCAACTGCACAAAGGCAGTACCCAATTAAGCAAGAAGCTAAAAAACAGGTCAGGGAGATCTTAGATCAACTTGAATACCAGGTGGTGATTGAAACATGCACCTCACAAATGAACAATCCTTTTTTCCTGTCTCCAAGCCAGACGATTCATATCGTCTAGTTTTGGACTACAGACACCTTAACTCATGTTGCAAGACATTTGCAGTACAAAACTCACACAGTGCAGCACTAATGAATAACATCGTGCGCAAAAAATACAAAACAACATTAGACATCTCTAATGGATTCTTTTGTCAAAACATTGCACCTGAAAGCAGGTATTTGACCGCTTTCTCAATAATGGGCTCCCAGTAAAATTTCTGTCGACTCCCACAGGGGTTCAAGAATAGCCCAGGATTATTCTCAGCAAGAGTAACAGAGTTACTACAAATGTATGATGATGAGGCATTATCTTATGTCGATGACATCTATCTAACAGATGATAACTTGGATACTCACTTGAAAAGAGTGAACACCATAATACTTAGGTTCGCAGCAGAGGGTTACAAATTCAACTTTAAAAAGTCACGAAATGCCCATCTGACTGTCTTGTTTTTAGGATATGAATTATCAAGTGAAGGCAAAAGCCTAGCAGACAATTTCTTAGAGAAGTGTGCTGTACTCCAAGCACCAAAAACGCTGAGGAACTTACAATCAATACTAGGTTTCCTGAATTTCGAAGAACTTACATTCTAAATTATGCAGAGAGGGTTAAACCTTTCTATGAATTAATAAAACCTGATTTTAAACCAATCAATTGGACTCAAAAACACACAGAAATTTTGAGATCATTGCAAACAGACATGTTAGCAAAAACAAAATTGCAAACTCGCGATAATACACGCAACCTTGTAATCCGAGTCATCCCAGGAAGATGCGGATTCACGTACCTGACCTCTAATGAGGGAGAAAAGGTACCAATAGCATACAAATCACACTTGTACTCACAAGCTGAAAAAACATTCAGTCTTGCGAAAAATGTTGTAAATGCGGTTCAAACAGCTGTAGCAAAAGAAAGAGCCCAGGCCCAAGGCAGACAGAGTACTGTTTTAACAGCAGAATCAGCCTTCGAGGCATTAACAAGTCCACGTAATTTAACTTCCGTGGCATTAGATCCAAAATGGATACAATGGGAGAATTCTCTTGCTACAGAAAAAGTGAAATACTATTTTGACCCAGAAATGAAAAAATTGAAATATCTAACGTATGAAAGAGAATATCCTCTGCCAATCAAAATTCTGCCCATACAACTTTACACCTGTGTAATATATACAGACGGATATGCACAACCCTCAGTTTGGGGAAAACAAGCTTATAACGCTACGTGCGAGGTTGTCAAATGCCGGTGGCACGGAGGTAAATTGAGTCCACTGGTAACAATGTCACAATCTGTAAAAGACAATTCAGGTCAACAAACTGAATTAATAGCTTTAAAAATGGCGCTTGACATTGCCGATCGCGAATTCCCGACACTAATAGTGTGCGATTCGCATTCCTGCATCAAATCATACAATAATGACTTGCAGAAATGGGTTCAAAACGGTTACAGAGATGACACAGGTGCCACAATCAAGCAAAAATCGCTTTGGGAACAAGTAGTTCTTTTGAAGAAAGAACTACAAAAGACTCACGTGATACATACACTGAGTCACCAGAGTGATGGCGTTCACGCTGCAGGGAATTCATTGGCTGAGACAGCCACAGCGGAAGCAACTAATCCGGCTTCCGTAGCCACAAAAAAGCGTTCAGCAAAAATACATAGACGGGGAAACCATGCTGGCGGTAAAAACGTCTTCAAAAGGCGATTGTGCAGCATTACCCGTGAACTATCCACTCAATTATACATACATAATCGATGCAAACTCCGTTCCTTTTGCTCGAATCCCTGGAGTGGGGGATAGAGTAATTCCAAACACGAACAGGAGAATCTTCTTAATACAAGAAGCACATATTGGATTAGGTCTAAGGCATCAGATGATCAAAGAATCTCTTACAGAATTACAATCAGAATACTGGTGGCCGGCAATGAGCTTGGATAAACACAAATTTGCAAAAAATTGTGAAAACTGCAACAGAGATCGCAGTGGCGAACCGGCCGAAGTAGTGCCAGAACACCTAATAGAAAGCATAAGGCGATCTATACGCATGATTAAACAGGAAACATGCGTCCCAATGTATATTATTTAAGACTAGATTCACTTCAAATGTAGACACCAGCGCTCGGCTGACGCCAGAACTGTTATAAAAGATTTGCGAGTCTATATCGGCACATACGCAATTGGCATGCTACATTCTGACCAGGGTCCTGCTTTTAGCTCTCGAGCTTATAAGGAGGCCATGACCAGCATGGGCATTGCATTGTGGTACTCTTGTCCCTTCCATCCTGAGGGAAACAGGATTGTGGAAAGAAAAAAACGAGACATAAAGCGATCTATAACGGCGAGGGTATTAGGTACGGGTGATGGGTGGGTCCAACATTTAACAAGTGTCCAACGTAGTCTTAACAATCTGCCAAGAAATTCTCTAAAAGGTTTCAGTCCGTATGAACTATTGTTCGGGACTAGAATGCACATTCAGGACCTCGATAGTCAGACTTCAGTGGTAGAAGAAAAATGCTTTGATATCAAAGATCGTTTGGCTATTTTACAGGACTTAAATGAAACAAGAAAAGACCTGAGCAACGTAAAGCTAAAACAGCAGCCAACAGCCACTGAATAGAAACCACCTGTCCCAGCAAGACCTGTCTGGATTCCAAAGATTGGGGATCTGGTCAGAGAGAAAATCGCGGTGAAGAAGGAATTTGGGCCTTCTTACAGAAAAGCAGTACCTGTCTTAGCTGTCAACGGAACAAGATCAGTTGTACTACCGCCCCTTGCTGGTAAAAAGGAGAACCGAGTTGTAATCCATCGACCTGGTAAAACCACACTCATGTGGCCAATAATAAGTAGTAGGCCCAGTGGACTCCCAAAAAATAGCAGAACACCAAAGTTTGCTACAATACAAGAGGTTCAAACTGAGAGACTAATCAAATTTGATAAACCTGCAGTGAATAAAAAAGGACTATGCAATAATGCCATGGAACTTGTGCCTCTTGAAACCCAAATTGCAACAGTTCATCAAGAAACACCTGTCTACAACGATGTAGCCACAGACTATGCTAATGAAACAAAGAAAATTCCAAAAGCAAATAAAAATGCGGAAGCGATTCCAACAATTGACAGAACTGCATCTGGCTACTTCATCAATTTCGATGACTTTTCTGAGGATCCAAGCGAGCCTGAAGAACAGCCAACAACTAAATCTTTTAAAAACAAAGTAACAGAACTCTTTCATCATCTCAAAGAAATCTATCTGATTTCTCCATGGATTGAATTTTGGATTGTGTTAGGTGTACTTCATTGAGGGAAAATACAGTACAATGGACACAGCAAGTCAGAACATCAACTTGGTCCTAAAGCCACACAAGTCATCTCACATCGAGAAAAGAGAACTATCATCCGTGAATGTCACAGCCAATCCAATACCCGGTGGGGTAGCTTGGGACAAAACAGATTATGAAAATTATGGCCCGGTCGAGCTCTTGAAGTATCCACACCAGTTTAAGATTTCATTGAGTGACTTTGTAAAACCGAGCACATTCTCTGATGATTGGGACTTTGAAAGTATATATGATGTCAGATTTAGTAATGTCAGCAAAATTTACGGAACATGATTTCTTGCAGGGTTCATCTAATTATGAAGAAATGTACTGCTACAACCACTTTGCACATCACTATTTGCATAAATCTGCTCAACCTAGAAATGTTTTAAACTATAATCAATGGGAACATTGTGCAACTCCACCAAAAGGCAGTTCAAAAACATTTTATGAGAAATTCCCATACTTCTCAGGGTTTAACACAAGTGAAGCAGAAGCCTTTTATTTCAAAATGTTAAATAAGACAGGAATGAAAACAATGCTGACAAACACTAAATTAATCTATTCAGAAGCATTTTATGAACAAATGACTACATTTGGTTTTGATTTTTGGAAAAACAATATTGAAACAAAAACCATCTGGGGTACCAAAGATTGGCAGGTCCAAGGTATAGAATCATTATTTAGAGCCTGCATGATCCCAGAACAAATTATATTCTTGAATGATACCATCCAACAGACAACCTGTCTTGGCCTAGCCAAAAATTAAAGACTTAAACAAACCGTCTATTCCAAAGCCAACACCTGACAGTAATAGCACTACAGACGTTGAGATAGACGTATCCCATATTTTTAACCAAAACAGAACACAACCTGATTGGAAAAAATGGTTGATCTGGCCCACAGACACAAATAACTGTCAAGATAGATTCCTGAACAAAATACAGGGGTTCAAATTGACCTAGATACTCCCAGAGACAACATCCAGGGATAGTTACAACATACAGTGTAGGAAAACTCTGCCTCGAATGGCTACAGAAATCCACACTGGCAGGAATTAAGCAACACCTGACTTTACTTAAAGACGGTGCTGACTTGCGTGATTTCATAATGGGACCACGCAAACAGCGGCAAAAACGTTTCATAGCGGCCGGTATATATGCAGCTTACAACGAAGCTTGGAAAGAAACGCAAATTGAAACAGCAGAAAAAATACGGGAAATTGACCGTATTAATTTGGAAAAATCACTTTCTGTTTGGACAATGGGTTAATGACTCTGTCTTCCAGAATATATTCACTGGACAGTATTGTATCATCTGCTATAGATATAATAGAGCAGGACTTGCTAATGTTACAACACGGTCAGTCCCAGTTACGTTCTATTGTACAGCTTGGCTGGACGTTACAAAATCTGCGTTCAGGCTACGTGCCCTGGTGTTTAATCAACACAACGTTATTATTCTCTATCTTTAACCTTACTGATACACAAATCAGCTTGGCACAGAAAGGAGCGGAATATACAATTCTGAGCATTGAAAAACTTGAGAGATTACCATTGACAATGTCAGAACGACCTGTCATTGAATGGATAATACACGGAATAATAAATATTCCGATAACAACTTTCAGATTTAAATTCTATCAAGAGTATATACCAGCAGGCCAGTATGAAAGGTTGGGTAAAGGGTACAATAAGTCATCATGGAAATTACCTTACACACACACATCTTATAGTGAAAAGGAACAGAATGTATTTCTTAGTGGTAATAATTGTAAAAGGTCACTAAGTGGTATACTTCTGTGTCAAGGTATTAACCTGCATGGGGCCTGTGAGGGGACTTCAAATAACCTTTCATGTCACCAGCATGGCACTCCTGCAACTCGAATAGAGACATTCTTTAGACGGCTTTCTAACGGGAGCTATATTCTAATAGTGGACCACAGATGTTGTGGCATGGTGCCAGGAAAAGCTTATCTCGTGAGCGTTAGTTCCATGGTCACTTGCTGTATGCAAGTATTGTTTCCAAACAGCACTCCAGACAGGAAGGAAAAAATGTGGCCCTTTTTGAATATTTCTTCTATTCGAATTGATGCTTTAAGCAGAATGAAGTCTGTCCTTTTGCAGACAACTGTGCCCTTGACGTCATCAAAAGAAACGTATGATCTACAAGTTGCAAGGACAACGGCAGAGATACATACACTTTTATCAACAAATTGCCCCCTACATTTCGCAGAAATGTTAAGCCAAATCCTAAATATGTCTGATACGAGCGGTATCCCACATGTATTTAAGACAGTTTTTTCGGGACTGTTAACACCCTTCACAACAGTTGTGGGCATTTTTCCTAATTTTGTCCATTCTGTCTTTGGCGGCCTACCACTCCTGTTGGGACTCGTAGCAGGCATTTTATTTTTGATACTTCTGCTTCGTTATGGCAAGCCAAAACGCAGACAAGACTCCAGCAACAATGGAAGAAACGATCCTAGCTATACGCTATCGGGACCGCATAACTAAAGTCCTTGATTAGCCCGGCTAAGAGATCTGAATATGACCTGGTTTCTTTCATTCAGACCCATCTGGCAGAATTGTATCTTACCTGTGCTTCGATGTATGCTATGCGGAGAAGAATGCGTGTTGGACGTCTGTCTTACACTACAATCAGCAGTACCATTGGATACAAATACTTTGCTAAGTCCTGTAACGGCTCATGCATCGTGTTGTCCCCAGCGGTTACCAATCCTGATGACGGCATTCGTTGAGACTTCACCACTGCGATTAAAGGGTAGTGAAGTACGAGATGAGAGCAACATCACCCAGGTACGACCTTCTGTGAGCACTGCTGATCCTGTCATCGATGATAGCAATTATGCTCACGACTGCACAGTTGCAGCATTTTCCAACTTGGTCGAACTTTCACCGGAAGCGGTAAACCACTTTTTTGAAAGTCTGTCTGAAATGATGTTTTCCCCCAAACTCTGAACTCTGAATTCGGCCTTCGGCTTTGATAAACAAAAGCTACTGAACATATTTGGAACTATATTTTTTCTCTCTCCCCTGAAAGCGAATTTTTCTTTTTTCCCGATTCCAAAATATTTACCCTTTTTCTGGCACATGTACTTTGCTTGAAGTAGAACTATTCTTAGAGAACAGAGCTTCTATTTTAGGAACTCTAAAGACAATATATCACGTCAGCCTCTAGCACATTTACAGCAACTGTATTTATATGTGATGGAATGGTCTCGACCCTTTCTTTTGTATTAAGAGCCATTTCATGTGTAAATTTCACAAATCATTCATGCCGATATATATATGCATCCTTTTCAATGAATGATTACACTGCTTGAAAAGCGTACAGTACCTATAATCATTTTCATGTATTTCGCATACACCATTTCAAATGCAAAAATGTATTTTGGGGTGGGTTGGTATACACATGCACCTTTTTATGTTTACTATTGCTTAAGTTTTAGTAATGATGGACATTAATTAGTGTTGTGGGTGTAGTGTTTTATCTAGGAACCTGAATCGATATTCCTATTTTATGCCCTTGTCCGGTTATAATCAATAATATCCATACAACGGCATAATAATCATATCCATAATTCAGTCGTAGCACATGCTGTCACATTAAGCAAGGCTACTTCTCCGGCCCCCTAGTAAGCACACCGAGTTCTCTAAACAAAACCAAGCCTCCAGCAACCTGGGAAATCCCCCTTGCTTTTGTTTTGATTTCGTCCAAGAACTCCTGTAAAGCACTGTAAGAACGACCAGTTCTTAGTGACATCTTTATTGACGTCTTATGTCCAACCTTACGTCAAACCCAGGCCCCTTTCAGGAATAAATATACCAACGTTGCCTTAAGCAAACACACGGTGGTGGTTTTGGAGCAGAGCAGCTATCTAATTGCCCGAGAGCCCAGCTGATGCGAGAGCCCACGGACGCTGCCCCTCCTCCTTGACACACTGAGAGAGACGCTGTCTTTTCTCCTGCCGAGAAATCCAGCTCCAGTGTTTCCAGATACCTTCGCAGGTTACTGGGATATCGAGTCCTGAGAAAGAGATACAAGACCTCCTGCTTTCTATTACCCAGGTACGGAACTGACTAAACCCTTACAGAGAATTCTTGAGTCAGATTCTTGGCAAAACAAACGTAACTTAAACTGCTACTTACTTACTCCCTCCCACGTATTAGGCTTAGGTCAGGTACACCGGGGTAGGCGTATTTAGAAGCACCAGTTGAGTACGATTAGTCAATGTATATACGTATGTATATATTTTATCTATTTAAAGTATCATATGGCTAAGAAACCATATCAATGCTTTTACAGTATTATTTTATAATCCTCCTTTTACTGTACGCACTTTACTTTACCATGAGTATTACAATCGTGGCAATTCATTTCTCTTGTATGAGGAAGAAGACTGCTCAATAAATAACACCTTTTATTGAAAACGCCTGTCTCTCTTTTGTCTGCATTCTGGTGAAACTAAGTACGCACATTTGACTCAGTGAAATAGCTGTCTATTGTTTTCACACGACTCTAGAGATACACTCTTATTCAGGGAGAGCAAAGTTGTCATGTTTTATGGTTGTCAGAAGCTAATCCCTTCTTGTCTATCCAGGGAGGTTAAACTCCTCCTCGTTTATTCGAGAAAGTTTCTAGTGACCTCTGAGCTAGCTGGCAAACCTTAAGTCTAATATAGTCAGTAGAGACCTAGATAACCTCAGTCCTACGTCTACACTGCTGAATATATTATTCCAATGCGCATGGGAATATAGGAACTACACTACAACATAAACACCACTGTACTACCCTAAACCTTAAATCAATCCCCAAACCCTAAAACACTACCCCAGCACGACCCCTACACTACCCACACACCATTGCAGTACTCTAAACCTCAAATCTATCCCAGCATGACACCCTACACTACTCAAACACTACTGCGCTACCAGAAAACACTATGACAGCACAACCGCTATGATACACAAATACCACTGTACTACTCTAAACCCTAAAACACTACCCTAGTACGACCCTCTACACTACCCAAATTCCATTGCTTTACCCTAAACCTTAAACCTACCCCAGCATGACCCCCTACACTACCCATTCGCCATTGTACTACCCTAAACCTTAAATCAGTACCCCAGCACAAGTGCTAACTACACAAACACCATTACAGTACTCTAAACCTTAACTCTTCTCCAGCTACTACACAAACACCACTGCAGTACCCTGAACTCTAAATTTACCCCAGCACGACCCCCTACAGTACCCATTCAACATTGCACTACTCTAAACCTTAAATCTATCCCAGCATGACCCGCTACAACTACCTAAACACTACTGCAGAACTGTAAAACACTAGCACCCTCTATACTACACAAACACCAGTGCACTATCCTAAACTCTAAATCTACTCATAGTATGACCCCCTACACTACATAAACAGTACTGTACTACCCTAAACACTAAAACACTAGTATTGTGATCATTTAGTTAATATGCATGTACTCATACAGTGCTTCAGGTTTTAGTGTTATGGAATGCTTCAATCAATCACACCACACAGATCAATCAATCAATCAATCACACAGATTTATAAAGCGCGCTACTCACCCGCTAGGGTTTCAATGCGCTGGGAGGGGTCCGTTACTGCTCGAAAAGCCAGGTCTTGAGTTGCTTCCTGAAGGAGAGATGGTCCTGGGTCAGCCGTAGGTGGATGGGGATGGAGTTCCATGTCTTGGCTGCCAGGTAGGAGAAGGATCTTCCTCCGGTGGTGGCTCTGTGGATGCGTGGGACGGTGGCGAGGGCGAGGCTGGTCGATCACAGCTGGCGGGTGGGCGTGTAGAAAGTGAGGCGGTTGTTGAGGTACTTGGGGCCCAGGTCGTGGAGAGCCTTGTGTGCGTGGGTGAGTCTGAACGTGATTCTTTTGCTGATGGGGAGCCTGTGCAGGTCTCTCAAGTGGGCGGAGATGTGGTTGTGGCAGGGGATGTCCAGGATAAGTTGTGCGGAGGCGTTCTGTATGCGCTGGAGTCTTTTCTGTAGTTTGGCTGTGATTCCAGCGTAGATGGTGTTCCCGTAGTCCAGTCGGCTGGTGATGAGGGCCTGGGTGACCGTCTTCCTGGTTTCGGTGGGGATCCATCGGAAGATCTTTCGGAGCATGCACAGGGTGTTGAACCAGGATGACGAGACGGCGTTGACTTGTTTGGTCATCGAGAGGGCGGAGTCCAGGATGAAACCCAGGTTTCGTGCATGGTACGTCGGCTTGGGGGTGGTGCCCAGGGCAGGGGGCCACCAGGAGTCTTCCCAGGTGGAGGGGGATGAACCCAGGATGAGGACTTCCGTCTTGTCTGAGTTCAGTTTCAGGTGGCTGTTCTTCATCCACTCGGCGACGTCTTTCATTCCTTCGTGTAGGCTGGCTCTGGCGGGGTCGTTGGTGAGGGAGAGGATCAGCTGGGTGTCCTCGGCGTAGGAAATGATGTTCAGGTTGTGTTGACGTGCGATGGCTGCGTGGGGGCTCATGTAGACGTTGAAGAGGGTGGGGCTGAGCGAGGATCCTTGGGGTACGTCGCAGATGACTTCGGTGGCTGCGGATAGGAACGGGGGGAGGCGGACTCTTTGGGTTCTTCCGGCGAGGAACGAGATGATCCACTCCAGTGCCTTCTCTTGGATTCCGGTGTTGCTGAGGCGCTGTATCAGTGTGCGGTGGCATACTGTGTCGAACGCTGCAGAGAGGTCCAGGAGGATGAGGGCAGCTGTTTCCCCGTTGTCGAGCAGGGATCTGATGTCGTCGGTGGCTGCGATGAGGGCGGTCTCGGTGCTGTGGTTAGCTCGGAAACCAGACTGTGAGGGGTCAAGGGATCCGTTAGTCTCGAGGAAGGCGGCGAGCTGTATGTTGACGGTCTTCTCCGTGACTTTGGCAGGAAAAGGGAGGAGCAAGATGGGGAAGAAGTTCTTGAGGTCGGTGGGGTCCGCTGTCGGTTTCTTCAGGAGGGCGCTGAGCTCGGCATGCTTCCAGCTCTCCGGGAAGGTGGCGGTGGTGAAGGAGATGTTGATGATGTCCCGGAGTTGGGGTGCAATGATGGAGCCGGCTTTGTTGAAGACGTGGTGGGGGCAGGGGTCGGTAGGGGAGCCGGAGTGGATGGTGTTCATCATGCGCGTGGTGTCTTCAGTGCTGACCGGGGTCCAGTTGCAGAGGGTGGTGGTGGGGGGCATTGGTTCGGTGGTTGGGTGCGTGGTCTGTGCGCCGAAGCTGTTGTGTATGTCGGCGATCTTGCGGTGGAAGAACGAGGCGAGTGAGTCGCAGAGGTCTTGCGAGGGTGTGATGTTGTTGTTTCTGGCGCTGGGGTTGGAGAGCTCTTTGACGATGCTGAAGAGTTCCTTGCTGTTGTGGGTGTTGTTGTCCAGTCGTTCTTTGAATGTTGTTCTTTTGGTGGTGCGGATCAACTGGTGGTGTCTGCGGGTGGCGTTCTTGAGGGCTGTCATGTTTTCTGTAGTCTGGGCGTGTTGCCAGGCTTTTTCGAGGGTGCGGCAGTTTTTCTTGGACGTCTTGAGTTCTTGCTGCCGGGTTTGCTAGGTGGGTTCTTCAGAGGTGCGAGGTCGTCGGCGCAGTTGGTGAGCCACTGTGTGAAGTTGCGGGCTGCATACTTGGGGTCCGTAGTGTTGGCGGGAGGGTTCTGGCTGAGGGAGGTGGTGAGCTGGTCGGCGGTGATCTTGCTCCAGCTCCTGCGGGGAACCTGTTGCGGGTGGTGGTGGGTCGTGGTTCTCCTGAAGTTGAAGTGGACGCAGCTGTGATCAGTCCAATGAAGTCCGGTGAAGTGGCTGAAGGAGATGTGCTTGCTGGAGGAGAAGACGGGGTCAAGCGTGTGGCCGGCATAGTGGGTGGGGGTGTTCACCAGTTGCTTGAGTCCAAGGTTGGCGAGGTTGTCCAGCAGGGTGGTGGTGTTGTTGTCGTAGTTCTCCAGGTGGAAGTTGAGGTCCCCTAGGAGGATGTAGTCTGAGGAGGTGAGGGCGTGCGGGCTGATGAAGTCTGCGATGGCTTTGCTGAATTGTGTGCATGGTCCTGGGGGTCTGTAGATGAGAGTGCCTCTGAGGGTAGTCTTGGGGTCGGTGTGTATCTGGAAGTGAAGGTGCTCGGCGGCGGTGAGGGTGTCGTTGGAGTTGGTCGTGATGCGGATGGTGCTTCTGTGGACGATGGCGATACCTCCTCCAGTCTGGTTGACGTGGTCCCTCCGGGTAATTTTTTATCCGTCCGGGATGGCTATGGCGATGTCAGGCACTGAGGAGGTGTTCATCCAGGTTTCCGTGAGGAAGGCGACGTCTGGTGATGTTGTGTCGAGCAGGTTCCAGAGTTCGACGGCGTGTCTGTGGACGGAGCGGGTGTTGAGCAGGATGCACTTGAGGTGGTTGTTGCTGGTGCCTGGCCTTTCGGGTGCGGTGCAGGTCCGGAGGCAGTTGAAATTGCAGGCTTGGCAGGTGAAGGGTCCGTGGGTGTCTTTCAGGGTGGCTCGGTAGCAGGCGGGGTTCCGGCCAGGTTTGAGTGCTTTGAGAGTGGCCGCGTTGTAGGTCCGTCGCATGGGCTGGCCTCGTCGGGGGCCAGGGGTTGCGGCGCTGGGCGCGGTCCAGGCATGGATGGGCATAGACGGGCTTGCCTTTGGCGCACCTTCGGCGCGCAATCAGCACGCCCGTTGCGCGTACGTGTGGTCTCGCCATATATGGCCAAGTGGGAGGGAGGAGCAGCTGGGAGGTGGGAGCGGGGTGGCGAATGGGGACCGGAGAGAAGGAAGGGGGCGGGGCCTCAGAGGAGCGGCGGTGGTGAGCGGGCGGGAAAGGTGACACGGAGGGAGTGGCGGGAAAAATCAGCGGCGACAAAAAGCGGCAAAAAGCAGTCACAGGAAGCGGCGAGGGGCAGGCCTGAGGGCGGAAGCCCAGGCACAGGAAGTGGCAAGAAGGGCAGCAGCGGAGACCAGGGCACACGGGGGTCGTGCGGTGAGTGGAGTGACCGGGTAAGTCCTATGTACTGTATATGTACTGCTCTTACCACCTTCACAATTGTGCTTCAGGCCTACAATTTCTTAGTCAGAATTTATATGGAATGTGCTTGTCTAGTAATAAAAAAGTATCATTTTAAAGTTAATAATAAATCTTTATTTATGATTATTTTTTACAGATACTGTTTATCATCATTAAAAAAGAGTTATCATGCCGGAGAAAGAAAGAAGAAAAAAGGTCAGAAGAAGGATACTTACTTGAAAAAAACTCAACCACAAGTATTGGAAGACCAACATAATGTGACTAAAAAGAGAAACATTTCTGGTAAGACCACAAAGGACTTCATAAACAAATATTACTAGATTCAGAAAAAAAAATGGAAATGTGCCAAGCAATGAAAATGTTCCAAGCACAAAAAAAGTGCAAAGAATAGGAAAGGAAAAAAAGACAATGTACATACAAAGAATACAACTTTTAGTAAAAGACGAGCAAATCAATATAAAGAAATACGTAAAAAATATTTTACAACTGAGTAGTCCATAATTTGATGAAAGATACAAAGAAATATAGAAAGAGAACAGTATTTTATAAAAAGGAAGAATATCCAATCCATTGTTGAAAAGGCTTTTGAAGTAAAGACAAAACTATTTATTTTAGTATTAAACAGAATTCGATCACTAGATAAACCAATGCATTTAATGAAGGCCAAAATCAAGAGGAAAAGAGTAACTAACAAAAGTAATTTCTGTGATATTTTCTTAGGGCAATGGAAACAGTTCAAGTTCTGATCATTTTTTTAATGAAGAGAGTTATTTACGGACCAATGATTTGTTGCATGCAGTTGATACCAGTGGTCGAGCTTATGAGGTTAGAAATGGTTGTCCAATTGACAAAGAGCAACTGGTTCCTAGAAATGCAGAAGAGGTGATAGCTGATGAAGTTCTAGGCAGACGTCCTAAAGCCCCAGTGCACACTTGGGATTGTAGTAGTATTTGTAGTGTTCGACAAGAATCTATTGATAAATTATGTAATTATTTTCAAGCATATTGTAAAAAAGTGTTAAACAAAAGATTAAGGTGTTGTAAGGACTGGACCCTTGCTGAGTGAGAAACCATACTGGTTTGCAAGGTCATTCTCTGACTTGTCTTTCTAGGAAAGTATGTCAAAGTGTTTTTCATCATTCCAGAATGATGGCAGTACATCATACTCAAATGCATTAGTGAGAAGATTGTATAACGCAAAAAGTCCAGCTCTAAAGTTAAATGAGTTGAACAATGCTCTTTTGCGTGGGTCAGTGTCAGATGTGAAAAAGGTTTGTGATGATATTGAGTTTTGTTACTTTGCCCTGAAGAAGAGAGTGAAGAAACTCAGACATTAATAGAAGAAAATGTTGTAGAGAATGTTGAACATAGTTGTACAACATATTTTGAAAATTAAATTACAAAGTTTAGGGTGATTTCAGGTGAAAGGCCACATTTTTCCTGTATTTGTTGTCGTGGAACTCACTATAAAAATCAGACTAGGAGTGTTGATCTATATTTGAAAAGTGAAAAAGAAAATAATGATAAGTGAAAGGATTTTGCAACTTATTTTTTCGTAGAGAATTGTTTTGAATTGGGTTCTGATCAGTGTATTTGTAAATATTGTTATAACAAATTAGATGAGAATAAAATGCCGACTAGAGCTGTGTATACTAATTTAGAGTTACTTGCTATTCTTCCAGAATTGATAGATTTAAACACCTGTGAGTCTATTCTCATTCAATATGTGCATCCGTTTCAGGCTATTGTTTGTATGGAGCCTAAAACAGGTAAATTGCCTCCTTCAGATTTACAGGGAGGATTAAAAGGAAGAGTTGTGTATTTACCGTTAGATTTAAAGAAAAATATTGAAACTATTGGTGTAGAAAGTGACCCACTAGTTATTCTTGTTAATTGTGTGCCGACTAAGAATAAGAAAATCTGGCAGGAGTAAGTGGATGGTAGGAAAGTGCAAAAGGCAACATTATATCTGATAAAAAACAATGAGTACTATAAAAATGTTTATATGGGAGAAGAAGAAATAGTTTTAGCAGAAGATACTGAAACGTCAAGTGGACAAATTGAAAAAGTGGACATGTTAAGATGTAACTAAATCTATGGACAATACAGTGTGCATCCACTTCATTCAAAAGAAGTGATGGGGAACACTATTGAGTTGTTCCAAATGAAAAAGGCAAAGGGAAGTCCCATGAGTGTATGGGAAGAGAGCTTGGAAGCTCGTTGTTTTCAACAGTTGTTTCCAACTGGAAAAGGAGGACGATTTGATGAACGTCCTGTGCAGATTCCTGCATCTGAATATGGAACAACAAGATTACATGCAGAAGATCTAAGATTTCGACAATGCATCCCTTATATATTTCATCTTTTGTTTGAAATTGACTTGTCTGGACTCTCATATGCAGTCAATCATATTTTAAAAACTGTAATACATCTGCAAAATGTATCTTCAAAAGATTTTATGGATAAAGTGCACCATAGAGATGATCATCTAGAATCTCGGCTCATTAATCTGATGGCATGTCAGCGTGGGACTAATGAATATTGGTACTGTCATCATGGAGAATTGAAATGTATGCTACGGAACTTAGGAACTCCAACAGGGTTACACACCCTAAGCTGTGCTTAGTACGCTTGGGATGATTTGCTAGAGTTTCTTCAAGAGGCAAATTCCAATATAAAAAATATTGAATACAAGACACCTGGAGAATTGTGTTCTTTGGATCCTGTTAATGTGTGCAGGTATTTTTATCAAAGATTTGAAGCTATGATGTCTTTTATCTGCAAAAAAACAAATCCTCCTCTTGGAGAACTTGTGGATTTCTTTTGGAGAAAGGAGTATCAAGCAAGAGGTGCTCCTCATATACATATGCTGTTATGGATTAAGGACGCCCCCAAAACAGATGTGGATGATACTGTTTTGAGTTTTATTGAACAATATGCAACAAGTGCTATACCCAAAGGCACAGAAGAAAACAACTTAAGAGCACAAGTCATACGATTCCAAAGCCACCGATGTGGAAAATACTGTCGATGAAAGTACAAATGTAAGGACAAGTTCTACACCAAATGTCATTTAGCATTTACACGTCCTGTAATATCCAAAGGAAGAGTGAACAGTTTTATGTCATCTTTGTGACATACTATCACAAGAAAGTCTCCAAAAAATACCTACAACTTAAGAAGAAATGATGAGTCAAAATACATATGACTACAACCCAGTTATTTTGTCCATGTGGAATGCTAACATGGATATTCAGTATGTTGCGGACAATTCCATTGCTGTTGCTCGATATGTAACGTCCTATATTACAAAATCAGAAAAGACGGAATTGAAAGAAATGTGGAAAGAGATTTCTCATGAGAAGACTCTAAGTAACAAATTATACAGTTTCGGTTTGAAGATGTTATCCCATCGAGAGAACGGAGCATATGAATTTCTCAGCTCGGTTATCATCTGCAAGTCTATAATCTAAATCTAGAAGAATCATTTGGGTGAGTCTAGGTCTTGCAGCAATGTGAAATCGAGTACTGAAATCTGTACAAGAAATTGAATACTTAGCAGAAAAAGATCCAGAATGTACAGATATTTTGAAAACAAATATGTTGGACACATATTACCCAAACAGAAGTCATCATCATGTGTCTCTATGAAGTGCTGAAAAACTACACTTTTAACCGGAATACTACAGAGAACATCAATGATGGAAAATCTGGAGTCATTGGTTCCGAAGTATGTTTGGTGAAACAAACAAAAGGACATTTAATTAATCACAGAAAGCTGAGTTGTGACACTGTTGATAAAAGGGAATTTTACTATTTCGCCCTTTTACAACTATTTAAACCATGGCGTTCAGAACTGGAATTACTTGGAGATTTGCAGAGCTATGAAGATTCCTTTAATGCGTGTAAAGATAGTATACAATGCAGTGCTTTAGCAAATTATGTTAAAATGTTGAACAATTAAATTGATCAAGAAGCTACAATTGCAGCAGAAATTGCTAGAGACAGTTCTCAAGACAGTCAAGATCCACTAGGACAACCAGTTGTTGAAAATGAAACAGTAATCACCATGAATGAGGTGGAAACAGCAATGCATCAAGCTCAAGAAGATATTATGAACTTAGGAAACTTGGGGGAACAACTAAATGTTGAACAGAAACAAATATATGAACAAGTGAGACAACAGATTGACCATGGATTACTTCATGAAAAGAAAGAGTGCTCATGCATGTCATTTCTACCTATCTGTATGTACGTGAGTGGACAAGCTGGAACAGGAAAAAGTTTTTTAATTAAAGTAATTACAAGTTATCTACAGAAAACAACTGAGTCATATTTGTCTTGTGTTGTCAATGCTCCAAATGGGTTGGCAGCACACAACATCAAAGGAATTACATTACATCGTTTACTAATGCTACCTGTGGAGCATGAAAACAAAATGGAATACCACAAGCTATCTGGAGAAGCTTTTTGCGAAGTTTCAAGAGTCTTGAAGAAAATGAAGCTTCTCATTATTGATGCGGTATGCATGGTCTCAAACTTAATGCTTGCCTTTGTGCATTTAAGAATGCAGCACATTCTTAAAACAGAGTACGACGTGTTATTTGGAGGAAAACATGTCATCGTTTTTGGAGATCTACTGCAACTGACTCCTGTAAAAGGACAACCAGTATTTTAAAACACTTGCGCATGAAGACACCAGAAAGACTCTGGGTAATGTTGAAAACGTCAACATTTGGCCATATTGAATACAAATAACTCATTACAAATATGCGACAGGCAAATGATGTTGATTATGGAATTATTCTCCAAGATATAAGAATTGGACAACTGACTGAACATGGCAAACAAGCTTTGCAGAGTCGATTACTTTCCAATTTGTTTCCAAATGAAAACGTAGTTCCTGAGAAAATATACATGAAAATTGTAGAAAACAAATCTGTAATCTGCTTAATGCCAACACTGCGTTAGTGTTGTATTTTCATTGAAAAACGTTTGAAACTGGAAAATGAAGAAATAATAAAAATAGAAGCCAGCGATTAAAATAGAGCATAAAGGAATAACTATTGTTTTCACAGGAAAATTAAAGACAATATTGGATTCTTTAGAAAAATCAATATCTAAACCTGCTGGTTTAGAAAAGAATTTATATGCATGTAGAAACTGTCGAGTCATTTTAAGGCGTAATTTAGACATAGAAAAAGATTTAGTTAATGGAGCAATAGGTACAGTTGTGGATTTTGCTAATTATCAAAATAAAGATGGTATTGAGTTCTTAAAAATTAAATTTGATCAGATTGAAGAAGTTAAACAAATTGGTCGTTGTTCATTATGTTTTTTGCTTGTTAAAGATTTATATGTCCTTGGAAAACAGTTTCCAGTTTCTTTGGCCTATGCAATGACTATTCATAAATATCAAGGTTAAAGTGTTGACAGTGCTCTGGTGAACATTGGAAATACTGGCCTAGATGTATCAAGATTCCATTTTGGGATTCCTAAATAGCGATTTTTAAGGAATTGCTATTTAGAAATCGCAAAATGGAATGTATGTTGGAAATCGCTATTTTTTAGTGATTTCTTAATCTTCCTTATTTGCGAATTATTAAGGAATAATTTCCAATGCATTCCTATGGGCCAGGAGGCCCATAGGAATGATTGCGAAATAATTCTCAAATTGCGAATTCGCAATTTGCTAATCACAATTTGAGAATTATTTCAAGGGTGCAGGGGTGTCTCAAAGACACACTGCTGCACCCCTGAAATTTACATGTGTGTGCATGTGGCGCACATGCATGCCCTATGGGCATGTATGTGCATCACATGCCACCCTCACAAATGCCAAATAGGGCATTTTTAAAGGAAATCGCAAATTACCACCAACTACAAGTCAGTGGTAATTAGCGATTTCTTAACCAAAATTCGCAAAATTTAAAAGCTACTTACATCGCATTTAAGGAATTGCAACATTTGCGATTCCTTAAATGCTTAAGCAAAATAAGGAATCGCAAAATGTAGCGATTCCTTATTTTGCCAATTTTTCATACATTTCAAAACATGCTAAAAAGCCTTATTGCGATACGTAAAGGCTGAAATTCTGCGAATTTCGGCCTTTGCGAATCGCAAAAGGCTTGATACATCTAGGCCACTGTGTTTAGAGAGGGTATGGCATATGTTGCTTTGTCGGGAGTCAGAACATTATCTGGTTTGTTTTTGATTGATTTTGATGAGACAAAGATTACTGCAGATGCAAACTGTGTCAAGGAGTATAATAGGTTAAGAAGAACATATGCTCCCAGCTTAGGTCAATATCCAGTATTTGAAAAGCGTGGGGTTGGTCGAAAAAGAAGGTATGAGAATATCTTCTACTGAAGATGTAGAGAAGGGAAAAAAACAAGATAATGTGATTGCAAGCAAAAAGAAAAAGGACACTGTTGAAGAGATTGTTGGTTATCAGTTTGAAAATAGTTCTGGTGTCAACTGCTATGCTAATGTAGTGGTCAATGTTGTTTTTTTTCTTAAGGCTTGGCAACAGCAAATAATGGAAAACTTTTTTGTTGCTTGTTGCATTCTGTATATGAAAAATTAAGAAGTGATACAAGTAAAATACAAACCGTTTCTGATGTTCGTAATCTTTTGGATGTATATTCTGGTTCTACACAATTTACACAAAATATCCAACAAGATGCTCAGGAATTTCTAATGTATATGCTTACTGTATTGGAAAATGAAGGTGTAGACATAGAGAATATTTTTGGCCTTTGTTATAAATGGGAACATCAATGTGAAAATAAAATGTATACATGTAGCACTAATGTAGATACTGAAAGATTTCTATATTTGACATTACCGGACTGTAAATCAGTGTCTTTCAGTAAATTAGTTAAAACTGCAAATCAAAACATGGAGTGTGGCCAATGCAAATTAGAAATGTTATCAACATTATTTATACAAAGATATGGACAATATATAATTTTAATGATACAACGTTGTACAGCTGACAGAAGAAAAGTGGACACTTTAATAAAACTTTTTATGGCTGTTCAACTATCAATATCAGGAAGGACTTTTGTAGCAGTAGCAATAATTTTCCATGATGGTCCTTCAACAACATCTGGACATTACACTGCCTATTTAAAAACTAACAAAGGCTGGACTCTTTGTAATGATGCTGAGTTGGTTTTCAAACAATGTTTGCCTTTCGAATGACCAATTTCCTACCTAATATTTTTAAAGCCAAAGTATTCGGAAGATATTTCAGCCTCTGAGAAATGTATTATTATGATTTAATAGAATTACCATTGGACAATTTACATAAAAATGACTGCAAAAATACAATTTGGCCTCAAAGAAAGGTATTTCTTTGAATTATGGACTTTTTGTTGCACATTGTCTCGGTGTATAATTTTAACCAAAAACATTTACATTGTTTATAAATTTAACTTATAAAATTTTCTTAGCAGTAACCATTTCATATATGTGTCATTTGTATTATCTGGTGTGTTAGTGTAGATGGATTGTTTTTTTTTTAAACAATCTAATTGATTGTTTTTTGTGCCCGCTGTTATGTGATGAGTACAATTGAAATCACTGTTTGTAGTGAAATTCAATATATTCTGAAAACAGCAAAAAAGGCAAAGAAATGACTTTGCAAAATGTTTAAATTACGCTGTGCTGTTAAAAATGTATTATTACATGTTATAACTATTTTTTCTTTTTTTTTACAGATCCTAATTCTAAAATATAGAATTTACTATACATTATTAAAAACAACTAAATAAAATGTGTAGGGTTTTTTGGTTTTATTACTGCTTAAGTATGTTTAAGTAAGTCTTAAAATGCTCAATGGACTGTGTTTGCATACAGTTGAAAAAATGGGAGATTGATGGACTAGATTTGTGCCAGAGAATTCCATTGCAGACAGGTATCAAATAGGAGACAGCTTCAGAACACCTGTCTACAAGATACATGGTATAGTACACAATAGAGACATATGGTGGTCTTGTAGGTCCTGGCACTTGTAGAATTATAAGAAATAAAACTATTTAGCTTAAAGCACATCACTAAGTGTTTTTTTACATGTGACAGTAGGCTCCATCCCTTCTCTTCAGTCATATATAAATATGTGCTATAAGTTTTGTAAAACATAATTACTTATAAATGTATCTTGTTCTCTGTTAGTTGTACAAAAATGTACTCATATAATAAGAATTGGCCTAGCTTTTAACCCTCTTTCTTAATTACAAGGTGAGAAAAAACATTCTATGTACTATTTGTTTTCCATTTAAAGATAATCTCATCGTAGACAGCACTTTCAATTGAAAAGTTGTTCTATAGGTTTTGCTGTGCCTGTTTGCACAGAACAGTCATAGAACAAGCCATATATCCAGTTTTATAAACAAATATAAATCTGGCCATATTTGTGAATGGTACACCATTATCCAATTGGTGAAGCAAAGCACAACAAGGAGATTTTTTTTTACTTCTCGTCATTTTTTACTTTAAATATATGCTACAATGCACAGCATATATTGAATGTGAAAAATGCCTTTTCTGATTGTTTTGGTGCAGTAAAGTGTCCCTTGCTGCACAAAAACAATCTCCGCATAACATGCATCCTTCCACCATGGCGCAAGGTTGCATATGTCACCACATGGCTGCAGTTTAAGCAGCTGTGCAGAAGGAAGCACAGACTTGCAACATATTTATGTACAAATGTTGCACACCTGTGCTTTGGAAATAGTGCAGCATGCTGTAGGTAAATAGTTCACAGTGTCATGCTGCAGCATTTTCTTATAGTTTTGCACTTATGTATTCACCTCATATTAAAAATGCATTGTTTCAGTCAATAATTCACACATACATACATCTAAACGTTCACATAGTAGCATACAAGTTTAGCTCTTTTTTTAACCAGAGTAGGTAGTTCTGATGAACTTTTTTTTGTTTTGTAGTTTTCTATTTTTTTATGTATTTTTTGAACTTTTTTTATTTTTTTGTTTTTTTTGAAACAGGGAAACAGGATGAACAGAATCAAAAACTATGAGGAGAAAAACTAACAATGGTGGTTGTCGATAGCCCGCCACATAAGGTCCACTGATTGCTCACCATAAGCATTTTACACAATTTATACTGACTCATGCACATTGGGGACGTATATCTGGTGCTGAACTAGAAGATTATGGTGCTGTCCCTGATGTGCCTGGTACAGCTGGTGGTGCAGGAGCATTTTGATGTGGCCTTCTCATCTCCTCTCGTGCTAAGTTGACTGGATGACGTTTCTGCAAATGGTTCTTCATACTCGCAGTCCCACACAAGTAATTTTTGTTCAGATTTCCTCTAGTGAGGACTGCTTTGCAGATTTTGCACATTATTTTGGTCGCATTGACCTTTTTTAGTCCAGTTGGGAATGTGAAAAACTTCCACACAATAATGAATACCTCTCTGGAGGGAAAGTTCTTGAACAAATTCCTGAGTGGTAGACTCTTCAGAAACAGATGAAGAAGATGGATTTGTTGCCATTTTGAAAATTATGAGGTGAATCAGGTCTGTAATGAGCAAAAAAAAGGAGTTCTTCTCAACACGTCTTTACCTAAGAAAAGGTCTAAGAAGAGAGATTGAAATGGGTGGGGTTCTTCAATACTTTGAATACGAAGTCTAATGAACCAATCAGATCTCTTTTTTTGTGGTCACATGGGGTACGCTTAGGGTGCCCGTACCCGGCACGCACCCAGCTCGCATCCAGTGTGACTTCGCAAAATTACATTTAAAAGTAATGTGCTTTTTTTGAAAGTTAAATAATATTATTGTTATAATTACCTCACACAAAGTCTTGTGTTAATATTTATATTATATATATATATTACCTACTGGCGGTCGCCAGTAGGTATATATAGTTAGGACCTAGTTTCCATAGGAAATCAGCAACATTCTATTGGGAATAACTTTGGCGCCGGTTGAGGAATTTGCGTGTAAATTTCCAAAATGTAGGCCAGCTCTGCTCCGCTCCTTCCCTGGAAGTTTTGTGGGGATTCGTTATGCGGGGGCCGAGAAAAAAGGGGGTCCCAAAACATTTTTTCCCCATGTTATTTTCCATAGGACGTTCCGACACGGCTACAGCCCGAACCGCTAATTGGAATTACACCAAACTTTGCAAAATTGTGGGGACTGGTACGCAGAAGTGCCTTTTCTATATTTGGTGAAAGTTGCTCCAGTGGTTTTTACGAAAATGAACTTCAGAAACACATATATATCTATATGCGCGCACCGTACGCGCACCCGTACGCGTACTGTACGCGTACGTACGCGTACATACGCGTACCTCTCCGTGCACGAGCTGCATGCTGATAAGCTGCCACTGTCTGTCAAAACTCCAAAACAGAAATTGTGGGCAGCCATCTTATGCCTCGGTAGACTGAGGCACAGGAAAGCAGAAAAACAAATGTGTAGAACTCAAAAAGGGGGCAGGGTAGAAGCACTCTGACCCCCTAGGCCTGCTCAGGGGGTCCCACAAGGACCCCCATGGCAAAAAAAAATTAAAAAGTTAAAAAGTTAAAAGTAAAAAAATTAAAAAGTCGCAGGTAAATAACAAATTTGAGTGCTTACATGTTGATTGAAGATGTAGACTATACTGGGTAGCTGTGGATTTCCTGCGTGTGGCCGTGGCTGTCCCTCCTCATCTTGCCTGCTCTCTTCCCATGGCCGGGCTTGGCAGAAAAACAGGGAAATAGTACCAGGGAGCATTTAAATTCTAGGAATCTCAAAAGCAACAACACACAAATAGACTTGCCCCCAGAAGCTGCTCCTTACGTCGCTGTATTGACGAGGGTCCCAGAACTGACAATAGGAAAACTGAACTTAAAAACAAAGTCATGTATTGGTTGAGAAACAACAGACCTTTACCCCCTAACCTCAACGGTGAAATTTTGCACGTGATAAGGCTGGGATGGGTTGGCCAGAGGCCTAAAAACACCCAGGGGGACGTCATAATTGTAAATTTTAGGGACCCCAGGGTAATTACTTACCTAACTGACTGGTTCCAAGAGAGCGGAGGCGAGGGGATCCGGATTCATGATCTGAGTTACTTCTACCCCAGGTCCCCATTACCCCAGCATTCTGGTTTAATGAAAACCATACCAGAATACCCTGGGGGGGTTTAAGCTTTAACATCCATACCTTAAATCGCTTCGCACCACTCATGGGTCTGGATGGAGTAGATTAACACAACAAGGTCATGTTTAGCAACTCACTAGTGTTAGATTATAGTAAACCATCATCTGTGGCCAAGGGACCTCTACTCGGCGTCTCTCAGCCACGATTCAAACACAGTAACCTTATGGCTATCACCAAACCCCGGACACAGGAAATACAAAGGCGTGGGTCCGGGAGAAGGAAGGGCGAGGAAAATGTTGTGGCCATTACTGTCCCGGCCTCTGTTATGGAGTTTACTCTTAATCGAAGCTCTGATAATCACATGGGCACTACAAATTCCTTGTTAAATATGGTCCCAATCTCACTGCAAAAACTGTTACCAATAGTTTGGAGATTGAGCCACACTTAGCGAAAACATTGGTGGGTAACCCTGTAGTCAATTGTGAGGGGCATCAATCGTTCCCTACTTTGGTGCCAACTCAGTGTACGAAAGATAGTACCATACCAAGTACTATGAAAAACATCCTCAGGATAGAGCAGCCACCTCCCAGCAGTATTGTCAGCTGGAATGTGGCGGGCCTGTCTGATAAAATCAACAATGCAACATGGCGAGCAGTGACATTAAAGCACAACATTATCTGTGTACAAGAAACTTGGGCCAAAAAGGAACTACATATTTTGGGCTACAAAACATTTCATACTCCGGCCATGCCAAGTCAAAGTGGCAGACATAAGGGGGGTTTAACCACCTATATTTCATCCACTGTTGTATCCTCAAATGTAAAGTTCATTTCCAATGAATTTTACCAAATAATAGTTACAGCTTGGGGACCCTTAAAAATTTGACTCTGGTAAACTTCTATAACAACATCCCTCCTTCTTTAATTGAGTCTGTAATGAAAGATATGATGTCTGACCTTGTAAAAATTGAGGAGCGGATGGCAGGAGATATGGCCTTGCTGTGGGTAGGGGACTTTAACTGCCCTCTTTGTCCCCGAGGAGCGGCGGGTGTGTGTGGGATAGAGGATGTAAACGATGAAGCTTTGTCGCATTTTCTTCATTCGAAAGTGGGAGGTCTTTTCAACTCCATAGCCTCCCATTTTGTCCTGTCATTTGTAAATGAGCTCTGCACCCCCCCTAAAACTTTTAGACCAACCTTTGACGGGAGGGGCTGCAACTCAACCATCGATTTTATACTTTTATCATCTAGATATGCAGGGGTAGTATTAGATTGGGACACTATAGATATCGCTCTTAGTGATCATTATCCCATCTGTGTGACTTTGAAGCCCGATGTTTCTCCCATAAATCCAAGAAATAACAACTTATACCTTGTTACACCCAGGCTAGCAGGTAAAAATGGATACTGTATTAAATGGGAGAAGGTGGTGCCTACGTATTTTATCCAAACCCTTGTTGCGAATAATTATGAGGAGTTTCAAATCTGCCTCTCTAATGAAGTCGATCATCTAACTATAGTTGACTCCTTTACAAAAATTTGCTCCGGAATAAAAAGCCAATTAACCAGAGTTTCTCGCGATCCCTCCAAGGAGACCCAGGGTTGGTTTGACGGGAATTGCACCAAGACACTTGCTGCATTAAAGAATGCACTCCACTCCACCCCGAGGTCTCGTGTAAACATTCAGTTTGCTAGGCGCCTCTATCGGGTAGCCATAACGAGAAGAAAAAAAGAGCTAAAAAGGAAGGCGAGGCTGGCCCTTCATGAGGCATCGGAGAGGAATGATAGCACAGAGTTCTGGAAGGCAGTAAACGCCCCGTTCCTGAAAAACAACCAGGGCCCCCAAATAGATCTAGCTATTCGGCTGAAACATGGGTTAACCATTTTGAAGGCTTATACAATAAGATCGACCTCCTAGGAACAACCCCAAAAGAACTAGTCTCGTTTAAGAAAGATAAAATGAGTAGCTCTTCTCCACTGGGTATTCAGTTCAACCATGAGGAAGTGACTAGGGCATTGAAAGAATCTCCGTCAGGGAAGGCACCGGGGCCGGACTGCGTTCCAATAGACGTATTCAAGTCCTTGATAGATCTGTGGGCAACTATGTTGACAAATGTGCTCAATTCTGCTAATTGCACAGTGTTCATCCCTACCTGGCCGGAGGCCATTGTAGTCCAGATTTTTAAAAAGTGAGACAGGAATGATCCTACCTGCTACCGACCAATTTCGCTACTTGATGGCTTAATGAAGGTCGCAGGTAGGATCATCCTAAATAGAATGCAGGTCTGGTTGGAAGAGCATGAGGTCATTTCCAACCTACAATATGGTTTTAGGGCTGGTAAGGGAACTATTGAGCAGGGATTAAATCTGGCTCTAATAACATCCAAATATATCCATGCCAAAAAAAGAAATCTATTTGTAACAAATGTGGACTTAAGTTCCGCATTTGACTGTGTGGACCACGAGATCCTTTGGCAAACTTTATCTGAGATTGGTCTGGACAATCATATCCTCACATTTATCAAAGAACTTTATAATGGGGAAGGTGCGCGTGTCAGATTTGGCAGGAGGGGCGAGTGTTCTGACATGCTCCGGATCCACAGAGGAGTCAGACAGGGTTGCATTTTAGCGCCCCTGCTCTTTTCCCTATACATTAACAAGGTAGGACAGCACCTCACTGAAGCCTACCACGATTATCCTACAGCAAATGGGACACCCATCCCCATACTTCTGTACGCGGACAACGCAGCAATTTTGTCACAGACAAGGGTAGGCTTACAAAGGGCGGTTGAAAAAATTTCTGAATTCATGAAAATCAGAGGTCTTTGCGTAAATGTTTCGAAAACATACACTATGTCATGTGGAACCAAAAACAGAAGGATACCCTGCCCAATTTTTTTGGATGGCAGAAAGGTCAAGCTTACTGACAGATTCTGTTATCTTGGCATAAATTTCGAGAGAAGGGGTTCGTGGCAACTGGCCGTAACTGCTAGGAGCTTAGCGCTTTCAAGAGCCACGGGTGCCCTGAGTAACTTCGCTAAAAAGCTGGGTGGGAGGCCAATTAAAGAACTTCTTCAGATCTATAAGGCCAAATGTACTTCGACTGGCACATACGGCGCAGGCCTTTGGGGGATTGACCAGGTGGATTCTATCCAACGCGTTGAAAATCGCTTTCTTCGCTACTTGCTGGCCACCCCAAAGGGCACCGTGACCTACGTGGTCCATGTCGAACTAGCCATGCCACACATCACAGATATTATAAAATCTTCTCCAGTCTTATATGGCATAATGTTTGGGTGAATCCAGAGACCACACTGAATAGAGACGTATTAAAGGACTGTTTGGCTCTAGACGGAGTGGGTAACATCAAATGGATAACCTATGTAAAAGATCTGCTGAAAGACATTGGCCACCCAGAATATTTCTTCAATCAAGATAGTATGGCGAATGCGTCTAGAAAAGTATTGAAAAAACTCCTGTTACAGCACCTAGAGAATAAAAGATGGCGGGTAGAGAAGCTTAAAAGTACGGTCATAGAACATCACTCAATTACAGTTACTGAAGGAGTACAGCTGTATCTTTTGATCGAACAACCCCCTTTTAACCGCATGCTTTTGACACGTTTTCGCCTGAATACCTTTTTTAGGATAATTAGTTTCCCTCGGTGTAATGATTGGTCAAGAGACAAAAGAATCTGTCCATGCGACAATACTTCCTACCAGTCCCACATCCATTGCATACTTTTTTGTACATTCTATAGTTATCCAAGGTCAAGATTGCTAAAACCCCTTTTGATATCATGGGGCCTGCGAACATGCAGAGGAGCACATCATAAATTAAAAATCTTAGAGAATGCACGCACCATTGCAGTCGTATCCACCTTTTTGATGGCGATTGTTAGATCTAGGAGCACGATGCAACCCCAATAAAATCGGCATGGGTATAGTTTCTGGAAGGGACTATAATCATATTTTATCCATTCTTTGTACTGTTGTAATTTATTGTGATATTCTTTTTTTTTATTCTTATGTATTTTAACCATTGCATACTTTTAATAATGCTTTATTCTAATGTATTAAGTCATTGACCAACTTTTTAATTGTCTTATTTTTTTTGTATGCTTTTATGAGTCTGTTTTTACAAATCGAATAAAGCTTAATGAATTGAATTGAATTGACTATACTGTTCAACTTTATCTAAATCTTAAAAAGTAGCTGTACCGTTGCATATTACAGGATGCAGTCAATGTATTACAATATACAAAGGCAGTTTGTGGAAAAATAAATATATAAAATATATAAAAGGAATTAGCATTTAAAAAACCTTGCAAACTCACTGGAAAAACCATAAGTTTCACACGTTATAGTTAGGAATTAGCATTTAAAAACCTTGCAAATTCACTGAAAAAACATAGGTTTCACCCATGTTTTAGTTAGCTGGACATTTCTCTCATACAAAACCATTGAAACTCCCCCGTTATAGATAGTTCAGCTAACTATAACTCATGCGACCGCAATGCACTGCTGATGACGTCACATATTACATCACTCATGACATGGTCAGTGACATCACTCATGACAAAGGATATATTCATGGCACACGCCTCGATAGATTTCAGCTCTTTATTAGGTCAGAGAGCTCTCCTCCTCCAAAGGAGGAGAGCTTCCTGACCTAATAAAGAGCTGTAATCTATTGAGTTGTGTGCCGTGAATGTATCCTTTGTTGAAAGATTTGTAGCAAGAATTAAACCTCTCTCGCCATGGGCACCAGCTATATTTTGTTCCCCCATCAAGGACTAAATTGTTGAAATATATGTGTGTGTGTGTGGGGGGGAGTGTATATTACCTACTGGCAGTAGCCAGTAGGTAGTTAAAGTTAGGACCTAGTTTCCGTAGGAAAATCATTTTTTGTTATCCCATTAACTTTTGCTTCATTTGTCGAATCTTCGTGAAATTTTCAATACTAGTGGCCCGCTATAGTCAGCTTTTGTCTTGAAAGTTTGGGGGGGGGGATCCGTCAAGCGGCGGTCGAGAAAAAAGGTGTTTTCCCCATGTTAATTTAC
Organism: Lissotriton helveticus; assembly: GCF_964261635.1. Lineage (NCBI taxonomy): Eukaryota > Metazoa > Chordata > Amphibia > Caudata > Salamandridae > Lissotriton > Lissotriton helveticus. Next base: position 281,576,558 of record NC_136068.1, on the reverse strand, counting down.
ATAGGAAACTTCAGACCAAGCTACAGCCCGAACTGCTGAACGGAATTACACCAAATTTGGCAAAAATGTAGGTCTTTGTTCAGAAAGATCTTCTGTTTTAAAATGGTGTTAATCCGTTCAGTAGTTGCTGAGAAATTAGAAGAAACAAAAAGTTTCGATATCTGGGGCAGCGTGGGTTCGCAAACCCTTCCGAGCACGAGGTTTACTGTGATTGGCTGCCAACACTCCAAACCAGGAAGTGTTGACAGCCATCTTGTCACAAGAAAACAGTAAAACAAAGATAAAAACCAAGAAAAGAGGGCTGGGTAGAAACACGCTGACCCCTTAGGCCTGCTCAGGGGGTACCCACAAGGTCCGCCAGGGCCCAAAAAAGCATTTAAAAAAATGATTTCAGTGGAATTCGCGCTGGGGTCGCAAATCCCACCGAATTTTTTTTTAAATCAAGTATCAAGTGAGGGCTCCTATGCTTTTTTTTTTAATGAGTCTGGGGGCCAGGTCCAATGCTAAAATGAAATGGCGGGGGCCCCTGCAGCCCCAGGAACTGCCACCTCCCCGGGGCTATGCTAATTATGTGTGGGGGCACACGGCCCCCCGCAGCCCAGGGGACTGCCACCTCCCCTGGGCTTCTTGAAAAATTAATACATTTGGGGTCCCGCCCCCCACGCTTCCCCAGGGACCACCACCTCCCCGGGGCTATGTAAAGTGTGTGAGGGGTTGTGAGGAGACTTCTAACATGTGAGTGTCTCATAGCACCGCAGGGTGACTTCTCTCAGTACAATGGAGACCCCCTGATTGGTGGGGTCACCGCTCATAAGTGAGTAGTCGCTCGGACTCCCTTGGGGAGGGAGACTTAATTCACACCGGTGTTATTATGCATTTTAGTGCTCCAACAGTTGCGCCACGATAGTGAATGTATAAAAGAATCAAAGTTCACATAAAGAAAATCTTGGAAGTATTTGCTGTTCTGCCTCCCAGCAGTATCTACTGGTGTCTGGTTCTGTGAACAAAGGTCTGATGTAAGATTATTTGTTTGTTTGTTGTTGTTTTGCAGCTTGCATATAGCGCCAATATATAGTCTGAGGCCATTCGAGCACTTTATGCAGGGATCGTATTGCCCTGGCATTTCCAGACCACAACCCACAGTTCTAACCCTGTACTTATTTAGACATGTCCTCTCCTCCAGCCACGGAGTTGTGGAAAATGCAAGTTGCAGCTCTGTAAGGAGGGGGCTCGAGGCACCTTTTGGTCGGGTTGGGGCAATCTGTTCAATCTGGCCTTCTTTTGTGTCGTTCTTTTATTTTTTAAATTAGTATTTTAATTTTCAAAACTGTATTTGAGTGCTCATTGCGTATCAGCTAGTTAAATAATACCAACAACAACCATAATAATAACAATTATAATATAATATAATAATATCCTACTGCTAATAATATTAATAGTACTAATAATGATAACAATAATAGTAATACAAATACATTATTAGTAGTAGTAGGAGTAGAGCAGTAGAAATAATAGTACTGCTGTTGTGCTGTGGTTGTCAGCAGTGTGTAAAATTTAGCGCACACAGTCCGTGGACACTGCCTGCAGCATTGTGCACGAGGTCTAAGTTGGAGCCCTCTTACCAAGTGGCTAACTCATGTCTCAACACACTCCCCCCACACACACACTGCATCTTCCGCCCTCTCTCCCCCCACGTGCGCCAGGTGTGGACTCAATCTGCTAACCTTGGTTTTGATTTGGGTTTAATACCTTCCCTCAGATGGTACCTGTGGGCTTCCCCCACCTCATCCACCCCAGGCGAGGACTGCTCCCACCTCATCCGCCCCCCGGGGTGAGGGCCACCTTGGCATGGTGCACCCCCCATGCCTGTCACAACTGCCAGGCGGTTTGCACTTTCTTTTTGCCCCAGAACAGGTTTTTGTGATGCCCTCAACCACCACCCCTGCCCTCACACTCCCATGTCCAGCACAGTCACGCTCCCTTGCAATTCACGTGAGGGGTGGATTTGCACTGCCTCCAATTGTGCACACGCAAGGGCACACCTCTCAGGCCGGTGTCCGGCTGCATGCGAGGAGGGGGGGTAGAAAGACCTTTGCTTTGCACAACAATGTGCGAGAGGGCACGGGCCACTCCTCTGCTCCAGTGGCACCCGTGTGCGTGGGCACCTCGGGGACCAGCTAGCGGGTCCGTGCAGTGAGAGCACAAGAGTGGTTAGTCAAATGGGAACAGGGCAGGGTCAGTGGTAAACACGAGCAGCCGGCGTTACTTCCTTGTACCTATAGGTACATTTTATAGCTGCTCTTCTGACCACCCTACACTCCTCGGTCTAAAACCTGTCTCCTCTCCCTTCCTCACTTATCCTATGCACCCATCACCCATCAATTGATCAACCTATCCATCCATCCATCCACCAAGCTGCGTACCTACCTACCTACCTACCCACCGGTCTGTTTGTCTGCCCGTCTCACTATCTACACGCCTGTCGGTCTGTCTATCTGTGCATCTGCCTGTCTATCCTGCTATCATCACCATGTGTCTGTCTCTCCGTCCTTCTGAGAGTGCCTCCCTGCCTCGCTCCTCGCTTCAGACACAACACAATGTAGAAGTTTCAGATAGACAGGGCCGCTGGATTCGGTCCCTGCCCTTCTTTTCCAATGATGTGTTCGCATCACCCCCAGTCCAAAGAAGCTGACCGGGGGGTGAAGCAGGCCCTTCACCAAACAGGGTCCAAAGAAGTGAACACTTCAAGCGAGGCACATCCGGCACTTCACCGAAAAGGCTCCAAAGTACTGGGCACTTCACCAAAGACAGGGGCAGAGAGATGCAGACAGAGTGGGGCGAAGAGGAACTACAAGCGAGGGGCAGTTGGCACTTCACTGGACGGTAGTCGAGAGCAGCAGGCATGGGAAGGGGGTGAGGGGTATTTGGAGAGTATGCAGGCATTTCATCAGACAGTGGGTTGAGAGCAGCGGGCAGAGAGGGTGAAGCGGGCACTTCAACTGACAGGGGCAGAGAGTAACGGGCAGAGAGTGTCATATAGGGTGAAGTGGGCACTTCAAGCGAGGGTCAACGGGCACTTCAACAGACAGGGATCATGAGCAGTCGGCAGAGGGGTTGAAGAGCGCACTTCAAGTGAGGGGCAATCTGCACTTCTCCATACAGGGGTCGAGAGCAGTGAGCAGATGGGGGCGGGTGAAGAGAGCACTTCAAGGGATGGGCATTCTGCACTTCACTGGACAGGAGCAGGTAGACTCCAACATGGAATGTCAGAGTGGGTGCAGAATACACTTTATTCAGTAGACTGCTTGCACTTCACTGGACAAGAGCTGGGAGATGGTGCACTGAATCTGTGCCCCGGGGTGATGCCCATGGGGACGAAAAATACGTTATTGAAAGTGCTGAAGCCATGGAAATATTTAATGGAAGTTTGCAGCTGACCACGTGCCACGCAGGGGGACATCACCGAGGCAGCTCTCTAGTGGCCATTCGTTGCAGCTCCCCGCCGGTGCATGGGGGGGGCGTGGAGGGGAGGTATGCAGGGCTCCTTGCCCCTCCCCGTGATCGCCAGGTCACGCGGCCAGGGCTGGGCTTACCTTTCAGGGGGGCGTACCCCGTACTTAAACCTCGGCTGCCCACGGCTTGGCCTCTTTTCCGGCTGTCCGCCCGCTCAAGCGCTGTTCCCACGTCGTGTCGTCGTGCCGTTGTTGTCCTTCTAAAGCCAGGTATGTGCTGCTCTCTTGCCTCCCCCCCAGCCCGGTCCCTGGGCATGACCAGGTTGCACGGGGCCCCAGTGGTGGAACACCACGGGGGGAGAGAGGTGGCCGCGCTAGTCGTGGGTGCGGGCAGACGCGTCTTAGAAGATCGCGGGATCGGTGCGGTTGGGGGAGGTTCAACCATCCCGGGCTAGCGTGTTGGGTAGTTGAGGACCAGTGGGCTTAGTGGTCCGGAAAACAACCCGAGTATCCTTGATGGCGAGGGGCCGGGTAGTGTGCTGATCGAGAGTGGCGGCCCGTCCGCGTGCCATTAAGCGGACCGATGCAGCTATTTACACTGAGGATAATTGTGGCGCCAAGTGGAGCGGTCTAAGGCGCTGCAGTCAGTCTCCCTGGAAACATGGGTTAGTGCAATTGAATTATAATAAAATACTTTCCTGCAGGGCTCCTTGCCAAGGGGTTAACTGGCCAGCGAGTTTAACCGCCACGTGGTTTAAGCAGTTGTGTGGCTCTGCGGCGCGCCTGCTGTCCGGCAGCCGCACGTGGTCAGGGTACCGTGCAGTCGTTATGTATTGCAGACCTCACGACATAGCCAATTTTGCTGGGTCTAATGTTTAAGCAGTTGTGTGGCTCTGCGGCGCGCCTGCTGTCCGGCAGCCGCACGTGGTCGGGGTACCGTGCAGTCGTTATGTACTGCAAACCTCACGCCATAGCCAATTTTGCTGGGCCTAATGCCGGAGCAACCGTACGGGGTATTACGGGGTCGGGGGTCCTTACAGGCTTTAAGTGCTCCACATTATCGGTAATTTTCCTTGGCCTGATGCCAGGGTGATCGGGCGTGATGGCGGCTACTAAACAGAACACGATGATTTGTTACCAAAATGCTAATATAATTTCAGAATTATAGATACTTTTATTTCATGCTTACTACAAGATCAGTTACAAGATCATGTCCCGGCTTGACCGGGCGTGGTGCCCACCCCCATCCATTTGCTGCCTCGTTCTCTCGGCCCAGGCCATGCCAGCGGCCATACAGTCGGACAATTTATTAATAAAAGTAGAGCCAGGGCCTGGTGTGGAGGCGGGGGGCTAAGATGGCGATGGCTCCTCTCCCTTCGCCTCCATCTCCCGGACTCAGTAGCAACGGGCGAATCGTGTGAGGGATAGCTTCGGTGTAGAGTGCTTGCCTCGCATGTGCGAGGCACCGGATTCAGCCCCCGGCACCGCCTTGTATTTATTTAGGGAACGAAGTGTTCGGCCAGTCTCCCAATTTGTGCCATCGGGGTCGCTTTCGTAGCTGGCCCTGAGCACACTCGATAGAGTAGGTAAAGCGACACCCTGCAGGACATCTATTACATGAGTAACTAGGAGAGGCATACATCGGATCCGCCGTGCATCAATTATCGTACTTGGGCTTTCACTGAGCACTTCTATGATAAAGAACGCTTGTTAGGCTACAACTATGGTCATTCGTGTGCCGACGGCTGCACCCAGGACACGCATGCGAATAGGTAGCGCTCACCCTGTGCCGTTTTGCGGCTTGACCCGAGGACTAGTGTCATAATTGGGCGGTATCCCGGTAGTCGGGCTGGGACTCACTACCTAGCGTTCTTTTAGTACGCTTTTAGTAATAGTGTGTTTAGAAGGGGATTACCAGAAGAACAGAGCGCCTGCGGGGGCGGTGACAGTAATTGTCAATTGCAGATAATTAAGCGGAATTGCTGCTGAAATAACCGCAGCGTGGCGCTATAATTGTACTTTCCTCAAGTGCTATTGCCGGAGCCAGCAGGTTGACTTGAAAGGTTGTATGTGCGCGCAGTCTGGGCACAAGGGCAGGTGGCTGGTGCCGCTTGTTTGTGGGTTGTTGTGAAGGCGGATGGTGTTGACAATATTGAACGCCCCCTCCGCCTCCAAACCCAATAAAATACCACAATATGTTTCTACCCCTCCGCTTGGTCCTTAGAGCACGCAACCTTAGATTAGTGCCAGCTGCTTAGTTTACGTAGAAGGTGAGGCCCACTGGGGAGCAGGTCACGATACTCAGAGCCATGAATGAGGTCAGGGGTCTTGTTTAAATCGAGCAAAATGCGTGGGGCAGCGATTTGTTCGTTTAGACGCTAACACTAGTGACTCCATTGCCTGCATAATGCTTGTCCTTGGGTTTCTTGTGTGCGTGATGAAGCTATTTGTTCGTTTAGACGCTAACACTAGTGACACCATTGCCTACGTAATGCTTGTCGGTTTTGTTGTGTGCGTGATGAAGCTATGTCATGCATGTTGGTGACCGGGCAGGCCTCGAAAGGGGTTTAGCGGCCATGCCTGTTCAGGCTCCACAGGGCGGGAGTGGCTTTCTTAATCCGGCATTGTCATTACAGGTCGCGCGCCGAAGATTTGGAAGGACCGGCAGGCCCGGAGACAGGCAGCGACCGCGAGTCAAAACAGGTATATGACAAAGGGACACGGTGTGCCATTATAGAGGGGGCTGGTTGGGAGAACCCGGGGCAACCATGCGACGGTCAACCATTGGGGCGCGCCCCAGCTCATGCAATTTTCTTCCATAGGAACCCGCAAAGGTAGAAGCCACCAGCTCACAAATTTTTTCGCCCATAAGGACCCGCAAGGGTAGAAGCCACCAGTATGGACACCCGCGGAACCGCACTACCGCAGGAGGGTCTGTGGGCCGAATTTTTGGCCTTCGCTCAGGCGAAAGGACCAGCGTGGGCCCAAGGTTTTATCGAGGCACGTAGGCAGGAGGACTCCAGAGTCGCAGTCGCCCCCACACTGGAGGACGCGGCGGGACCTTCTTCTGGAGCGACGCGGAGGTCCAATCGCAAACGGAAACACACACGCAAAGACTTCCCGGCCGAGGCACCGCGAGCTAAACCGAGACCAACGCCGCCGCCCCCTGCAGCACAGGACCCCGAACCAACAATGGCACCAGTCGTGGTGCAGGAATCGGCCACTGGCCTAACAGACCTGGCCCAAATGGGTATGGCTATGGACGAAATGCTGGGACTAATGGCACTCCTTCAGAAACGTTTGGATAATATGACGGCGGTACCACGAGTATTGCCGCCCGCCCCTGCACCAGTGGCCCCAACATCGGTGCTGCAGGTGTGGGTCCAACAGGGGGCTCCTGCTGCATTGACCCATGGGGCGGGGCTCACAGCCGCCAGCCTGCCGGTCCCAGTAGTAGCCGCCCCAGCAACCCCAGCAGCAGGGCTGCCTGCCCAGCCCAGCGGCACGACCCCCCCCAGCACTTGCGTAGCAAACCCTACGGTGGCCTCGGGGTTGGCGCCCGCCCCGCCCGAGGCAATAATACCCCCCGGTGCCGGCGATACAGGCACTAGTACGTCAGCTGAGGTGGTACTGCCCGGCCGGGGACGCCCCGACCCAGGTGGAGGTAGCAAAGACAGCCGGAGGAGGGTTACCAAGATCAGCAGTCACCCAGGCACCCCTGGCCTCTGCCCGTTGTTCACTAGCATGGCAGGTACCTCAGGCAGCAAAAGAAGGGATATGGAGACAAGAGTATATCGATATTTTGGCATTACTGATGCATGGCACCGCGGGGGTAGACACTAGAAAGATGGGGGGGAAGGACGATGAGAAGAAGACCAGGTATCAGCGCTGGCCCGAGAAAACAATAGAGAATTGGACAGAGGCTTTTAACATCTTAGCAGCAGTAATAGTGCAGAAAGACCCCGGCCAGGGTGAGGCCTTGATGGAATACGCTAGCACCATCCAGCAGGAAGCAAGACAGTCAGGGGGGATAGGTTGGTTCCTATATGATCAGGATTTTAGGAAGACAATGGCCATATGCCCTGATTTTGGTTGGGACCAGAAAGAAATTCAACTCTGGATCAAGCACATGTGCAGAACAGTCAGCGATAAGAAAGACACACCATACAAAGCGCAGGGTGAGTCAGACAACAGGAAATGGGAGCAATTTCCTAGGCGACCTTTCAAGCAGTCCTTTCGAGGGGGCCGGGGGAGGGGCCAAAAGGCGGGACCTAGACTTTTCAATTCTGGGACAAGTAGACTGTTCAATGGAGGGGTGTGCACCTGGGGTAGGGCGTGCAAGTTCACCCACAGCTGCAGGAAATGCGGTGCACAAAATGCAGCAGTTGCCTGCACTACCAGCCAAAGCCTGCCCCCCGCTGCCCAGGCCCACAGAGCAGACGCTCCACGCCAGTAAAGGTGTCAGTGAGGGCCGGACCGCAATGATGACAGACAGCAGGGCCCTACTCATTCCCGACAGGCAGGATCAGCCCCATGTATACAGCAAGGGTCCTTCCCCCATTATCATGCAGGATTTCCTACCACTAATAAGGTTATACCCACACTTGAAAGAAAAAGCACTACTATCTGAGGGTTTCATAAATGGTTTCAGGATACCATACAAGGGACCACTGGGTTGCAGGGATGCTTTAAACCTCAAATCAGCAAGAGAACTCCCGTTGGTAGTCAGTGAGAAGATCAAGAAGGAGGTGGCCCTTGGGAGGGTTGCGGTCCCTTATTCCCCCCCCCCCCCCCTCGAGCACTTTCTAGTTTCACCATTAGGAGTGGTGCCAAAAAAGCAGCCAGGGGCATACCGTTTGATACACCATCTATCCTATCCTGAGGGCAACTCTGTGAATCACTGGCTGGACGAGGGGGCTTGCTCTGTGTCTTACTGTTCACTTGATATGGCTATAGATATGATAAGGAGGATTGGTAAGGGGGCGTGGTTGGCGAAGGCTGACATTGAATCCGCGTTCCGTCTCCTGCCCGTACATCCAGCTAGTCAACACCTGTTAGGTTTTAGATGGGGTGGCGAATTCTTCTTTGATCGCTGCATGCCGATGGGTTGTGCCGTCTCATGCGCGTATTTCGAGGCCTTCAGTTCCTTTCTCCAGTGGGTTCTATCCACCAAGCACGGCATATCCGAAGTGACACATTACCTGGATGATTTTCTGTTTTTCGGCAGGGTAGGGACTCAGGAGTGCACAGATGGTCTGCGGGCCTTTTTTATGACGATGGGGGGACATCTGGGGGTGCCCCTTGCCCCTGACAAGACCGAGGGTCCGGCACAGATCCTGACTTTTTTGGGCATTGAGCTGGACACCATCAAAGGTGAATCCAGGCTCCCTGCCGACAAGGTTGGCGATTTGAGGCGGGATATTAGGTCTCTATTGGGCAGGGATAAGGCGACCTTGGGGGTTGTGCCGAGTCTTTTGGGTAAGCTGAACTTTGCAGCACGGGTCATACCAGCTGGCAAGATTTTTTCCCGCAGGTTAGCGAAAGCTACAGCCAACATAAGCAAAAAACACCACCTGGTGCACCTGGGTCCTGATTTGAAAGCAGACCTAGAAATGTGGGACAAATTTTTAGAAAATTTCAATGGTACGGTGATTTGGAGAGCCCCCTGGGAAAGCAGTCAGGAACTTTGCCTTTTTTCATACGCATCTGGTAGGGAAGGTTTTGGTGTTTTTTTTTTGGAGAAGAGTGGTGTGCGATGCGCTGGCCCAATGCATGGCGGAAGAAGGGGATCACAGCAAAGATAACTGTCCTTGAGCTCTTTCCCATAGTGGCGGCTGTGCACTTGTGGCCAGGTGAGCTGGGCAACAGAAAGGTAGTGTTTTGGTCAGACAACATGGCCGTAGTTCAGGCCATCAACGGGCTATGAGCCACTTGTCCCCTTGTTTTGAGTCTACTGAGGGAATTAGTCAGGGCGGGTCTGCAGAATAACACAGAGTTTAGGGCGCGACATATTGAGGGTGTGAAGATTGTGGCAGCTGACGCTCTCTCTCGCTTTCAGTGGCTCCGTTTCCGAGAGGCCTGGCCGCGGGCGAGGGCGGCGATGACACCATTCCCTGCACCACTATGGCGACTCCTTCGGTGGGGGAGCGATTGAAGAAGATGGGCGAGCGAGCCCTGGCCCAGGCCACCCGAAGAAAATATGCCTCCCAGCTGACCACTTTCAGAACAGTGATAGAGTCCTTAGAAGCGACGGCATTGGGACTTCAGGAACAGGTCGAGAATTTTGTGGTATGGGCCAAGGAGACTGGCAAGACCCATTCCTGGGTGTGTGGCCACCTGGCGGCCTTGAAGCATGACACCAAACTCAACGGGGGGGATGACCCCACTTGTTCTTTCAGGGTGAGGGCAGCACTGAAAGGGTGGGCACGTGAGGAGACAAAGTCCGCTGACAACAGAGCGGCAATAAAATTTCCCGCATTGCAGCACATGATAGATACTCTGCCGCTAGTCACCAATTCACCTTTTGAGGCTCAGCTTTTCTCCACTGCCTTCTGCTTGGCGTTTTTTGGCACCTTTAGGGTGAGCGAGCTAGTAGCTAAAGCTAAGACAGATAGAACTGGGGCCACATTGGATGTGCTGGATGTCTGACGCCCTGGTACTCCGCATCCGCAGATCCAAGACAGACCAGGCCGGTAGGGGCACAACGATAGTGCTTCAGGCGTTGGGTGACCCCAGATACTGCCCTGTCACTACGGTCATGGAATATTTGAAGATCAGACCGCTCTTAGCAGGGCACTTCCTCATACATGCAGATGGGGCACCATTAACCAGGTTCCAGCTGGAACGTATCATGGGGGCAGCTTTGGACAAGGCTGGTCTCTCAGGAAGGGGACAGAAATGTTCGAGCCACTCCTTCAGGATTGGAGCAGCCACGGCGGCATTTAGGGCAGGGATGGGGGCTGAAGGGGTCAAGAAGGTAGGACGATGGAACTCTACCTGCTTCCAACAGTACATTCGCCCCTAGAATCCCAGGCTAGGATGGGCGGGTAGTACCGAATGGTTCCAAATACATGTGTGCTTAATTATGTCTGGTAGATATTCAGCCACGTCTTTTGCAGTGAACTGTGTGCAGTGTAAACCATTAAACCACGTGTGTTAACGATATGGCGTCCTCCCCTTTTGTTTGAATAATATTTTGTCTTCTTTCCAGCAGACTGTTGCGTGTGGGTGATGGGACATTCTTATGTTGCCAGGTCGGAACAATGGGCGGCACTCAAGGATTGGACCCGGGGTTTCTCACGGACGCAGATCGTATGGTTGGGCCACCCAGGAATGAAATGGAGCAACTTGAGGCTCAAGCTAGACCAACACCTTGCTTTAAGGGGGGCCCCACCCAATGTCCTCATCATCCACCTTGGGGGGAACGACTTAGTCACTATGGGGAGGAGGGCACTGATTCAGGTCATGCAGAAGGACTTGGTAGCAATGAGCAACAGGTTTGGAGCGGGCTAGGTTCTGTGGGCTGCGATTGTCCCTCGCAGGGAATGGAGGGGGGCTAGATCACCAGTAGCAGTAGAACATTCCCGCAGGAGGGTCAACAGATCCATGCAGAAGTTCATGGAAAGGAGAGGCCTTGGTTTCATTAGGCATGCACTAATACAAGAGAAAACGGAAGGGTACTACGATAAAGACGGGGTACACTTATCTAATTTGGGAATGGATATGTTCCTACTGGACGTACAAGAGGCACTAACAGCAGCAGGATGTAAGTAACTAAGTAGGTGGGGGCTCTGTCATCGACGGTGGCCTCCTCCATAGCTGTGGCGGAGGTACAGGGCAGACGGGTACAGTAAGGGTACCTCTGCGGCAGACTGGTACAGTAAGGGTACCTCTGCCTGGCACCGTAAGGGTGCCTGAGCCAAGGACCAGGAGCCACAGGAGGTTCCGGGAAACCGCGATGGCGCCCCTTCGGGAGGTCGGGGGGCCTGAACCGACCGGGGGTGTGCCACACCGCTCCGCCCTGACAGGGGGGGCAGGAGTATAACAGAAGATCGGCAATGTGCTGCACCGTCCGAGCATCGACTCACCGTGCTGCCTGCTTAGGATCGCCCGTAAGATGACCCACCTAAATGTCATACGTTAGTTGTATGAAAATAAACCTGCAGCAGTTCTTACCCATAATACGTGTCCAGCGTATCATTTGGGTTGGATATGTGGAAGTTGGGGTGGAGCGAATGACGGTGTGGGCACTAGCGTTGCTTCCCAGGACCAGTGCTGGCTACATCCGCTAGTGTGCTGCTCTCTGCAGATGGCGCTCACACCAGCCAAGAAAGCAGGCGCTTAAAGCTAACTATGGAACTTTTTGTGTTTAAATGGACGATAGTGCATTTATAATTACAAAAAGTGCGACGTGTGTGTTTCACTGTTGAGGTTTATGGGGGGAAACAATTTCTCTAAAATATACTAGGATTTGTAGTTTACAAGTGCGGACGGTCTTCCAATATCACAACACATCATTAAATCTCCATTTTCCGTGCTCGTTATGAATGACATATTGTGTGCCTAACCCCGTCCTGAACGTTGACCCATTTGAATATTGCTAGTTGGTTTTTTTTGTTCCAAAAATGTTACTATTTTTGAGAACAGTGGTCCCTAGAGAAACAGCCGTAAAAAAGGGGGGGGGGGTGAACATAGATCCAGTCAATTCTATATTTGTATAACTTTTTCAGCCAGAGAGAGGTCAGAAATTTTATATTTTAAATTCAAATTGGAACAATACAGATAAAACAAATTAAGTGGGACACAAGCCTGCATCAAACTAAAGCAAAAGGGACAAACAATGAAGAACACAAAAGGCTCAGGCAAAGCTTTAGGTTTGTTAAACACACAGTTTTCAATGTAACAAACAAATTCCAAGAGAACACCTTTACTCATTGTCTAGATGCATGTCGGCAGCTAGAGGGTGAACGGCGCCGCTGCCTGTTAGCACTGCTGACTAGTGTGGGATAAAATGGAAACGTTGGGCACACAGTTCAAGAACCGGAGGTGCCTAGTGAAAGGGTGTGAAATTACAGAATGGGTAATCCAGAAGATAAGCAAGCTAGTGCTGGCTGCAGGATGAAGAGGCACAGGAATGGCCCTGGGAGAGGATATGTGTAGCGACCGGAGCTGCCGACTTTGTAACTAGGGATCCAGGTTTGAGTCTCACTCCCTGTGTAGAGTCAACACCCTGTTATTGTGGACAAATCACTTCATCTCCTCGTGCCTACTGAAGATGAATGTGTTCTTGTGTAACGGGACTGGCGCTCAAGTACCTTCGGGTCAAGTTGCGCTATTTAAAAAACAGCACTGTTCACTAGTGTAAACAGGAATCGGTGGTCTGTGTTAATAGAAAAAATGTGTTTTCCAGTAACAGGAGGTAAACATAGTATTGAAAAATGAAAGGAGCATAAAGCAGACCCGGCCAGTAGTAAGCATCTTATTCACGTTACGCGTTTCTCTAGGAGACAATCCAAAACATATTCTCCACTGAAATGAGCAAAAGGCATTCCTTGATTTAAAAAGAAAGTGAACGCTCTGACAGAAGAAACTCCGGCATCTGTGAGTACGAGCTGCGGGCAAAAACCTTCATTTTAGCCAGAGTTCTGTGAGCGCTAAGGTATTTTTCTAAATAAAACTAAAATCCTCCAGTCAAGTTTCACACCATGGGTGGCGATCCTCCAAGCACTAATCAATACTTGTGTTCCGTGGACAGCTGTGAAAGCGTATTTGGAGCGGCTCCCACAGACCAAGGGTCCCCCTCCTTTCCTTGCTGAGTGCAGGGCTGAAGGGAGAGGGTTTGCCCTTAACAGGAGCTCTCAGGCCAGCTCAGCTGGTTTTGTAACCTCTCGCTAAGAGCCCCTTGAGCCCTGGGCATCCCGGGACTTGCAATCATCCAGGGAGCCTGGGGCAAATCAGGGCAGCCCATCCCTTTGGGTTCTTTCAACTCCTTTCTGTTAAATGTTTATAAACATCTGCGCTCTTTCATCTTTGCGTAAGAGCACACAGTTCTGGCGTGTTTTGGTACACCTGAGAGTGGCCAATAATAATCTGCGGCAAAGGGCGGAAGAGAGTCGGTCAAAATAAACTTCCCAGCTGACGGTGGTATTCCTTGAAAGGCCTAATTGATTGATTACATTGCGGCAGGAGCCCCAGTTTTTTTTTTACCTTAGGGGCGATGTATGCTGTTCTGTTGTAGCAGGTTCTTAGAGTCCAAAAATTGAATACAAATGAAGTGAGTTTAGGTTTTACTGAAGGACTGCGAAGCACTTCCTAGGAAAACAGAATTAAATAATCCATCCATCCACCCATACAGCTGTTTCCACATGCACTCTTGAACCCATACACCCAGTGAATCAACCACTCAAACATTTATGCACAGAGTCACACACCTTCCACCCACCCATACACACACTCAGGCACCCATACAAATACAAATACTCAGACAAACTAATTGAAAACCCATATAGGCACTCATGTAGCTACTGACCAACCCATTCAGCAGCTTGCACAACAACAGACATTTTATTTTAATAAGGCCCCTGGGTCGGCTAGGTTCCGGAGGCATTTCTTAAAAAATAATAGCGGAAGCCCGCTGGGGCTGTGGCAGCCTGCTGGGGCCCCCATAACCCTGGGGCTTTACTCATGTTGGGAGGGGGGTTGCGCGGCCCCCCTTCTGGAGCCCTCCATGTGCTTATAACTTTGGCGTCATTTGACAAACCTTTACGAAATTTTCAAAAAAGTTTCTCATTTTTGATCAGCTCCTATCTTGAAAGTTTGGGGGTCATTGGTTTAGGGTGGTTGAGAAAAAAGGGAGTCCCAAAACGTGTTTTCTCCATGTAATTTCCATAGGAAAATTTAGACAAGGCTACAGGTGAAACTGCTGAATGGAATTACGCCAAATTTGGCAGGGAGAATGGTGATGGTCCAGAAAGCACGCTTTTGTTTAAATGGTGTAAATTCGTTCAGTAGTTTTTGAGAAATATCACATTTTACAGATATTGATATTTGAGAATTCTGACATCTGATTGGCTGAGGGGTTATGAGCACGAGCTTGCAGCTCATTTGCTGTGAACTGTTGAAACCAGACATTTTGTGACTCAGTCCGTCAGCTCGCATCTCTCCATGTAGAAGCCATCGGGTCCGTAGTTTTACCTCTACGAGGCAACACTGAAAATATATTGCAGCTCTGTCTCCGCGAGATACCCCCTTCACCGTTTCTCTCCCCACATTACCAGCTCGTGGTTATGTCTTTGGAATCCAGTCTGTCAGCTTGGAGCTCTGTGAGTCAGTCCATCGGCATGACCCCCACAATACCCAAACACCAGTGCACTACCCTAAACACTAAAACGCTACTCCCAGCACGACCCCAACACTACCCAAACACCACTGCACTACCCTAAACACTAAAACACAACTCCCAGCTCGACCCCCTACATACACAAACACCACTGCACTACCTTAAACACTAAAACACTACTCCCAGCATGACCCCCTACACTACCCAAACACCACTGCATTGTCCTTAATCCTAAAACACTACCTCCAGCACGACCCCCTACACTACACAAACACTACTGCACTGCCCTAATTCCTAAAACACTACCCCCATCATGACCCCTACACTACGCAAACACCACTGCACTGTCCTAAATCCTAAAACACTACCCCGAGCACGACCCCCTACCCTACACAAACACCACTGCACTGCCCTAAACCCTAAAACACTCACCCAGCACGACCTCCTACACTACACAAACACCACTACACTGCCCTAAACCCTAAAACACTGTCCCCAGCATGACCCCTCCATTACACCAACACCACTGCACTGCCCTAAACCATAACATGCTGCCCCAGCACGACCCCCTACACTACCCAAACAGCACTACCCTAAACCCTAAAACACTACCCCAGCACGACCCCCTACACTACACAAACACTACTGCACTGCCCTGAATCCTAAAACACTACCCCAAGCACGACCCCTTCACTACGCAAACACTCCCAGCATGACCCCTTACACTACCCAAACACCACTTCATTGTCGTAAACTCTAAAACACTACCTCCAACACAAGCCCCTACATTACACAAACACCACTGCACTACCCTAAAACACTACCCCAACACGACCCCCTACACTACACTACACAAACACTCCTGCACTACCCTAAACTCTAAAATGCTACCCCCGGCAGGACCTCCTCAACTACATAAACACCACTGCGCTACCCTAAACCCTAAAACACTAATCCCAGTATGAACCTCCAAACTCTATGCAAACACCACTGCACTACTCCAAATCCTAAAACACTACCCTTAGCACGATCCCGTACATTAACCAAACACCACTGCACTACCCTAAACTCTAAAACAAAACTCTAAAACAATACCCCCAGCATGACACCCTACACTACCCAAACACCACTGCATTGTCGTAAACTTTAAAACACTACCCCCAGCGGGACCCTCAACACTACACAAATAACACTGCACTACCCTAAACCCTAAAACACTACACCCAGAACAACCCCCTACACTACCCAAATACCACTGCACTACCCTAAACCTTAAAACACTATCCCCAGCATGACCCTCCTAAAATACACAAAAACCACTGCACTGCCCTAAATCCTAAAACACTATCCCCAGCACAACCTCCTACAGTACACAACACCACTGCACTTCCCTAAACCCTAAAACACTGCCCCAGCATGACCCCCTACACTACCCAAACACCACTGCACTGCCCTAAATATTAAAACACTACCTCCAGAACAACCCCCTACAGTACCCAAACACCACTGCACTGCCTTAAATCCTAAATCACTACTCCCAGCACGACCCCCTACACTACACAAACACTACTGCACTGCCCTAAATCCTAAAACACGTCACCAGCACAACCCCTACATTAAGCAAACACCACTGCACTGCCCTAAATCCTAAAACACTACCCCCAGCAAAACCCCATACACTACACAAACAACACTGCACTGCCCTAAACACTAAATCACCTCCAGCATGACCCCCTACACTATACAAACACCACTGCACTGCCCTAAACCCTAAAACACTTCCCCCCCAGCATGACCCCCTACACTACACAAATACCACTACACTACCCTAAACACTACCCCAGCATGACCCCCTACATCACCCAAACAGCACTGCACTACCCTAAACCCTAAAACACTACCCCAGCACGACCCCCTACAGTACACAAACCTTACTGCACAGCCCTAAATCCTAAAACACTACCCCCAGCACAACCCTTACACTAAGCAAACACTACTGCACTGCCCTAAATCCTAAAACACTACCCCTAGCTTGACCCCCTGAAATACACAAACACTACTGCACTGCCCTAAATCGTAAAACACTATCCCCGGCATGACCCCCTACACTACACAAATACCACTGCACTGCCCTAAACCCCAAAACACTACCCCCAGCACGACCCCCTACGATACACAAACACCACTGCACTGCTCTAATCCCTAAAACACTATCCCCAGCATGAGCCCCTACACTACACAAACACTACTGCAGTGCCCTAAACCCTAAAACAGTACTCCAGCACGAACCCCTACACTCCAAACAGCACTGCACTGCCCTAAACCCTAAAACACTACACCCAGCATGACCCCCTACTCTACCCAAACACCACTGCACGGCCCTAAACCCTAAAACACTACCCCGAGCAGACACCCTACACTAACCAAAACCACTGCAGCACCCTAGGTTTCAGAGATTTTATAGTTAGAGATTAGCATTTAAAAAAACCTTAGAAATTCACTGAAAAAAACATAGGTTTTGGGGGCGTTATAGTTAGTTGGACATTTCACTCGTACAAAACCATAGAAATTACACCGTTATAGTTAGTTCAGCTAACTATAACTCGCGCCCCCGCAATGCACTGCTGATGACGTCACATATTACATCATTCATGACATGGTCAGTGACATCACTGATGACATCTCAAATGACATCACTGATGACATCATCCAGTGAATGTGTGTTTCTATAAAGTTTTAATATTTTTATATATATGCCAAGGTGTATTGAAGAATGAGTGGGTGTATCAGTGTCTGGATGGAGGTTTTAGTAGGTGCATGAGTTACTGTATAAGTGAGTGATTAAATGTGCCTTACTGAATGCATGGGTTAGTAACTGATACAGACATTCACACAGTTTATTTTGTCAGTTGGTGTGTAAGCGGTTGCATGGGTTGGAGAGTAGCTAAATGAGGATCTATATGGGTTCTTGATTGGTTTTCTGAGTATCTGTATGGGTGCCTGAGTGTCTGTGTGGGTGGCTGGGGGTTGTGACTGCACTGCCCTAAAACCTAAAATACTACCCCCAGCACGACCCCTACACTACGCAAGCACCACTGCACTAACTCCTAAAACACTACCCCCAACACAACCCCCTACCCTACACAAACACCACGGCACTGCCCTAAACCCTAAATCTACCCCAGCAAGACCCCCTACACTACACAAACACCACTGCATTGCCCTAAACTATAAAACACTACCCCAGCTCGACCCCCTACACTACGCAAGCACCACTGCACTGCCCTAAATCCTAAAACACTACGCCCAGCAGGACCCCCTACCTTACACAAACACCACTGCACTGCCCTAAACCCTAAATCTACCCCAGCACGACCCCATATACTACACAAACACCACTGCACTGCCCTAAACCCTAAAACACTACTCCCAGCACGACCCTCTACACTACACAAACACCACTGCACTGCCCTAAATCACTATCCCCAGCACGACCCCCTACAAAACACAAACACCACTGCACTGCCCTAAATCCAAAAACACTATCCTGGGTGGGAGAAAATGTGTGGATCCACGTAGATTCCAGAACTTTCCCACACGGAAATGTGAGAAAATTTGATTTTTTCAGCTAAATTTGAGGTTTGCAGAGGATTCTGGGTAGGAAAACATTAGGGGACCCACACAAAACATACCTCTCTGGACTCCCCCGGGTGTCTATTTTTCAGAAATGTGTGGTTTTGGTAGGTTTCTCTAGATGGCCGCTGAGCCCGGAGCCGAAAACTCCTGGGACACCCCTTGCAAAACCAGGTTGTTTTGTTATAGGTAATTTTGATGTCGCCTCAATAGGTTTTGGGCCTTTGCCTGTCATGGATACTTGACCCAACCATGCGAGTGAGGCATCATTTTTTTGGGGAGACCTGGGGGAACACTGGGTAGAATATAATTTGTGGACCCACATAGATTCCAGAACTATACAACACAGAAACTTCAGAAAAGGGTGATTTTTTTCAGCTAAATTTGAGGTTTGCAGGGGATTGTGGATAGGAAAGCTTCAGGGGACCCATGCAAGCCATACCTCACTGGACTCCCTCGGGAGTCTAGTTTCCAGAAATGTGTGGGTTTGGTAGGTTTCTCTAGATGGCCACCGAGCCCAGGGCCAAAAACTCATGGGACCCCCCTTGCAAAATCAGGTTAGTTTGTGATAGGTAATTTTGATGTTGCCTCAGTAGGTTTTGGGCCCTTGCCTGTCACAGGTCCTTGATCCAACCATGCAAATGAGGTACCATTTTTCTCGGAAGAATTTGAGGAATGTGGGGTGAGTGGAAATTTGCGGATCCACGCAGATTCCAGTACTTTTCACCACAGAAATGTGAGGAAAATATGTTTTTTTGGAAAACATTTTAGGTTTGCAAGGGATTCTGGGTAACAGAACCTGGTGAGACGCCGTCAAGTCACCTCATTCTGTATTTGCCTGGGTGTCTAGTTTTAAAAAATGTATAGGTTTGCTAGGTTTCCCTAGGTGCCGGCAGAGTTAGGGTTAAAAAATTACAACTAGTCACTTTGCCAAAAAAAGTCAGTTTTCACTGTGAAATTGTGGTGTGCCCACGTTGCGTTTTGCGTCGTTTCCTGTCGCGGGCACAAGGCCTACCCACACAAGTGAGGTACCGTTTTTCTCGGACGACTTTGGGGAACGCGAGGTGGGTGGAAATTTGTGGATCCACACAGATTCCAGAACTTTCCACCACAGAAATGTGAGGAAAATGTGTTTTTGGACAATTCTTTAGGTTTGCAGGTGATTCTGGGTAACATAACCTGGTGAGAGGCAGTCAAGTAACCCAACCCTGCTTTCCCTTGGTGTCTAGTTTTTAAAAATGTATAGGTTTGCTATGTTTCCCCAGGTGCCGGCAGAGCCAGGGTAAAAAAACTACAGCTAGGCACTTTGCCAAAAAAGGGTAATTTTTCACTGTGAGATTGTGGTGTGTGCACATTGCATTTTGCGCCATTTCCTGTCATGGGCATTAGGCCTACCCACACAAGTGAGGTACTTTTTTTCTTGAAATACTCTGGGAAGCGCGGGTTGGGTGGAAATTTGTGGATCCACGCAGATTCCAGAACTTTCCATCACAGAAATGTGAGGAAAATGTGTTTTTTTGGACAATTTTTTAGGTTTGCAAAGGATTCTGGGTAACAGAACCTGGTGAAAGCCGGCCAAGTCACCCAATCCTGGATTTCCGTGGGTGTCTAGATTTAAAAAATGTATAGGTTTGCTAGGTTTCCCTAGGTGCCGGCAGAGCTAGGGTTCAAAAACTACAGCTAGGCACTTTGCCAAAAAAGGGTAATTTTTCACTGTGAAATTGTGGTGTGTTCACGTTGTGTTTTGCGCCATTTCCTGTAACGGGCACTAGGCCTACCCACACAAGTTAGGTACCTTTTTTCTCGGAAAACTTTGGGGAACACGGGGTGGGTTGAAATTTGTCAATCCACAGAGATTCCAGAACTTTCAACCACAGAAATGTGAGGAAAATGTTTTTTTTGGACAATTTTTTAGGTTTGCAAGGGATTCTGAGTAACAGAACCTGGTGAGAGCCAGTCAAGTCACCCCATCCTGGAGTCCCCTGTGCGTCTAGTTTTCAAAGATGTAGAGGTTTGCTAGGTTTCCCTAGGTGCTAGAAGAGCTAGGGTTCAAAAACTACAGCTAGACACTTTGCAAAAATAGGGTCATTTTTCATTGTGAAATTGTGGTGTGTTCACATTGCGTTTTGAGACATTTCCTGTCGTGGGCTCCATGCCTAGCCACACAAGTGAGGTACCATTGTTATCGGAATACTTAGGGTAATTCAGATTCATAAAGCAAATGTTATTACCTATTGACTTCTGATGCATTTCAGCTTTCCAAATGAAATACAATGTGTAAAAAAGAAGTCATTTTGAAAAATGACCAATAATTCTCATGCTAGTAGGAGTATTCACAATTTTGGAAATGTGCAAATATCTACTGTTTCTAAACTCTATATTTTGTTCCCATTTCAGAAATACATAGGCATCTTTGATACCTATTTTTCCATGTATACATTTTCCCAGAATAAATGCTATATACCCGGTACATAATAAAAAAACATTGCAAGTCGCTGCTCAATTTGTGGGTCTGGGTTCTTTGGGTTCTTGGTGAACCTACAAGTCCTATATTTCCCCACAACCAGTAAGGACCACTGGATGTAATGGTATATTGTTTTAAAAGAGCTGTCATGATTAGAAGAAGTTACAGGTGAAACGTTGACACAAAAGGCTGGTTTTTTTAACTCATTTTTATTGTTTCCTATATTTAACTGTTTCTATAAATAAACCTTGAAAGAACAGCACAAATTACCCTTCGCTGAATTCAGAATTTTGTCTACTTTTAAAAAATGTATAGCTTTCCAGGATCCATTATTGCTTTTATACCCATCTCTACCATTAACTGGAAGGAGGTTGAAAGCAAAAAAAATAGCAAAAATAGGCTATGTCCCTGAAAAACGCCAAAACTGTGTAAAAAATGTTGGTTTTCTGACAAAAGTTTGTAATTCCCCCAAAGCTGGGAAAGTGGTGATTTCATTCCTACAAACCCTTTGTTGATACCATTTGCAGGGAAAGCACCAGATGCTTTAATTTGCAGCAGTTTTTTCCCATTTTTCCAAAAAAAAACAAAGGTTTGCTGAATTTTGTCTAATTTCTGTGTCCCCTCGAGGGGAATCCACAAACCCTGAGTACTTTTAGAATTCCCATGATGTTGGAAGGAAAGGATGCCAAGTTGGCATGGATACCTTATGTGGTCAAAAAGTTACAGGGGCCTAAGCGCAAACTCCCCCAAATAGCCAAAAAAGGCTTAGCACAGCGGGGGTAAAGGCCTAGCAGTTTAGGGGTTATAAAGTATATTTAGGTGAGTCAATTTACAATGAGTTCCCCTAGTCCAGGTGGGAAGGAATCAGTGCCTGGAGCATAGTTTTCCTAGATTGTATGGGTAAAAGGTCTAGGATATTGATTAGAGTTCTAATCATGCCAAAACAGGAAGCTGTTAATTTTGTTCACCCGGACCTCCATGGATAAAAAGTTATCCATGCAAATGCCCAGGGTCTTTATCTGGGAGGAAGGGGTGGGGGAGTTTGCAGGCACTCTGGACATCTAATGCCTGTGTGTGGAGTCAGTTTGTTTCCTAAGATCATCAACTCCATTTTAGCAATTCACTATCCAACTTGCCATGTTCTCCAAGCAAGGGGTCAGTTGTTATTGTGAACCGTTCCTTGGAGAAAGGGAAAACATCAGTTGGGTTTTGTTAGTGTAGGAGATAATGCACACCACAAATTGCCTCACCATATCTGCCAAAGGTTGCAGATAGATGTTAAAAAGTGTGGAACTCAATGCAGAGCCAAGTGGGACCCAACAATTTAGAGGGAAAACATCTGAATAACATGGAGGTTCACAGATGTGAAAGGACCTTTATTTCAGAAATGAGGATTGTTAGAAATGGGGGTCTCTAGTTGGCAAGGGCTTGCACCTTTGTCCAAGTAGGGACCCTTCTTCCTAGTCAGGGCCAGGGGGATTCACTTCTAAAACAACCACTGCTCATCCCCTTGGTAACTTGGCACGAGCAGACAGGCTTATCTCGGAGGCAGTGTGTAAAGCAGTTGTGCAAACATACAGTAACACAGTGAAAACAATACAAATGGACACCACACCAGTTTAGAAAAATAAGCGATCTTTATTTAAACCAAAAAAGGCCACAACGACAACAATCAAAGCTACAGTCATCAAGATATGACTTTTAAAAGGTAAAAATAGTTTTTATCTATAGCAAACTATTGATGCAACACTTTAAACATAAAGTACCTGGGTTGCGTCAAAATCATAAACAAAAACAGCCACAGGGAAGGTGATGCATTGGTTCCATATGCACAGGGAAGGTGGTGGATCAGTTTCTTGCTCCATGGGAAGTAATGCATTGGTTCCCTACCGCCATGCAGGGGAGGTGATGTGTCAGTTCTTTACTGGAGAGGAAGTGATGCATCGGTTTCTTATTGTGCGGGGAGTTGATCCGTTGGTTTCCTACTGCGGCCCCTGTGTTGATGTAGACTTGGCGAACCAGTGAGATGAGAGGGGATTCAGGGATGCGTCGATTCTTGCAGCCGCACAGCAGTGCCTGCGTTGGAGTTGGGCGGTGATCTTGGACTTTGGAGAGCGGTGCTCGCTATTCAACAAGCATCGGTTTCTCCAGCCATGGGCAGGCGATGCGTCAGTTTCTTCAGCGGAAATGCATGAAAATTCTTCCTGCACGGCAATGTTGCATCAGAAACAGGTGCGGATGCATCACACTTCTTCAGTTGCATCAGATTTTCTCAGCTCCCAGCAGCAGGGCAGCCTCCAGAGGCCCAATGTAGGCACAAGCACCTCTTGGCAGATCAGAACTCCTAGCCAGGGAATTCAGGGGAGCTAATGATGAAGTCTTTGTGTTTCTAAGACTTCAGAACAGGAGGCAAGATCTCCATCAAGCCCTTGGAGATCATCTTCAAGCAGGATACTCAGCACACAGCAAAGTCTTTGTCCTCTCCTCAGCAGAAAGAGCCACTGCAGGACAACCCCACACAGCACACAGCAAATTGGCAGTACTTCTCCTTCAGTTTCTCCAGGTCTTCTCCTTGGCAAAGGTTCCACTTGAGTCCGGAAATTATCTAATGTTCTGGGGTCTGGGCCCCAATATCTATACTACATTTCTCTTTGTTCTCTTGTGGCAGAGGGGTCCTGAGCCCAGTCCAAACCAGTTCTGTCCTCACTGGTGCTGCTGATGCAGCTTCCTGCTGGAGATGGAGACTGCATTGTCTAAGGCAGACCAGACATATTCAGGTGCAGGGAAATCTCCTCCCACTACTCTAAATGCAGCCCAAGTCTATTTAGTCCAGCCCTGACTCATCTAGGAAAGGCAGGGCACACCTCACCCCCCCCAGTGGCTGTCTGAAAAAAATGCACATCCCCAGTCTCTGTCACTCCAAAACCGGACAGTCAATCCGTAAACCAGCAGAGGCAGACAGGACGGCTAAGCAAGAAAATACTCACTTTCTAAAAGTGATATCTTCAAACACACAATATAAAATATTTACTTGAAAATGCATTTTTATATTCTGAGTTCAGAGATACTAAACTCCATCTTTCTATCTAGTCCCAATGGCAATGTAAATAAACCCCTATTCTATTCTATGGAACAGATAACCTTTCAGAAGTGAAAGATGAAATTTACTGTATTTCACTATCGGACATGTCCCACATATTGTCCTACTTTCTACATACACTGCAACCTGCACAGAGGTGTAACGTGGTCCTACATTTAGGGGTGACTTATATGTAAGAAAAGGGAAGATTATGGACTGGCAAGTGGATGCACTTGCCAGGTTGACATGGCAGTAGAGGCTGCACTCAGACAATGCAGTGGCAGGTCTGAGACCCCTTATGAAAGTCTGCTTGTGTGGGTGGCACAATCAGTGCTTCAGGCCCACTAGCAGCATCTGGATTACAGGCCCTGGGCACACACAGTGAGCAGTACTAGGTACTCAGTAGTAAGTCAAACAAGCCAATCATGGAAACACCAATCCATGTGCACAATATACAAAGGGAGCACTTGCACTTTAACACTGATCGGCAGTGATAAAGTGCTTAAAGCATCGAGACCAGCAAAAACAAAATCTAGCACACAGCAAAAAACACAGGAGGCTGAGGCAAAAGACAGGGGAAACCATGCCAAGCGTGCCAGGTCTAACAAGTGTCCCCTCCGGCTGAAAGCGGGGGGAACTCCCCACCCTCCTGGGAGTTCCCTTTACTAAGGAGGAAAAATCTAGACAGACCATCAGCATTGGCGTGTTCTATACCAAGGCGGCGTTTCACTGTAAGGTCCAT
The DNA here is from genome assembly GCF_964261635.1 of Lissotriton helveticus. Classification (NCBI taxonomy): domain Eukaryota; kingdom Metazoa; phylum Chordata; class Amphibia; order Caudata; family Salamandridae; genus Lissotriton; species Lissotriton helveticus. The sequence continues at coordinate 281,551,850 of NC_136068.1, read as the reverse complement.
TCCCTGTAGGGAAATGGACCACCTCAACAGTTTTGAGTTCTCCTCCCTCATTTGCATCAACCATCTGAGGGGCCTGAGGTTGGTCTGAGCCAGGAAGTGAGTCCCAAAAAAGTAGGGCCTCCGCTTCTTCAGCACCCAGACCTCAGTAAAAGCCTCACCTTCAGTCTCACTCCACCTCTGTTCCCGGGGAAGTAACCTCCTACTAATGAAGGCCACCGGTTGGTCTAGGGCTTCAACATTTAGTTGTGAAAGAACCGCCCACACACCATGTCCTAAAGCATCTGTCTCCACAATGAACTCCTGTGAAATGTTGGGTGTCTTGAGCACGGGCGCCATGCACATAGCGGACTTCAGGGCATCAAAAGCTTCTGAGAGGCGTCAGTCCAGTCCAACTTCTTGGGCTGCTTCCTGGAAGTTAGCTCAGTTAAGGAGGTAACAATGGTGCCATATCTCTATACAAACCTCTTGTAGTAACCGGTGAGTTCTAATAAGGCCCTCACCTCTGTCTCGATCTTGAGGGAGCTCCCAAACCAGAATGGTGTCAGTTTTAGGGGGCGCCCGACCCAGTGCCCTAAGTACAACACTGATCCCTGCTCGATGTGGCACCTACTGGTATTGATCGTGAGGCTGTCCTCCGCAGCGCTCTAAACACTGCCCAGACACGGTAATATCATCCAGGTAGGCGGCACTGAAATCTGCTGTTCCAGCCAACACCTGGTTAACCAACCTCTGAAAGGTAGCAGAGGCATTTTTCAACCCACAATGCACACCCGGAACTGGTAGTGCCCATCTGGCAAGGGAAATACAGACCTCTCCTTGGCCCCGTCAGTCAAGGCAATATACCAATACCCAGACGTCAAGTCAAAGGTGCTGAGGTAGTTGACAGCTCCAAAATGATCTATGAGCTCATCAGCTCCGGGAATGGGTGCGCATCAGTCCTGGTGATGGCATTAAGTCCTCGTCTCGGTAGTCCACACAAAACCGGAGTTCTGGAGTGACACTGGGTGCAGTAGCCTTAAGGACCAATACCACTGGGTTGCCCCAAGGGCTGCTTGAGGGCTCAATCACCCCTAGTGCTAACATCTTAGAAACCTACTCCTTGATGCAAGCTTTGACCCTGTCAGTCAACCTGTACATTTTGTGCTTAACAGGAGGACTGTCTCCAGCATCCACATCATGGACACACCAGTGAGTAACACCTAGGGTCAGGGAGAATCGAGCGGCAAACTACCCCAACAGCTGGCGGCAGTGCCTCAGCTGTTCTGGGATCAGGGTGGGGGAGAGGGCAACATCGTCCACTGACTCAACCTTAGCAGACAGGTAATCAGGGAGAGGCTCGGTCTCCTCCTATCTCATCTATTGCTAGGAGCATGGCCACTTCAGACCTCTCCAAGTGGGGCTTGAGGCTGTTCATGTGTAGGATCCGCAAAGGGTTCCTTGGAGTCTGCAAGTCTACCAGATAGGCGATTTTACTATTGCGCTCCACCACCTCGAAGAGTCCGGTCTACTTATCCTGAAGAGCACAAGGCTCTATAGGGACTATGACCCACACTTTTTGGTAAGGCGGAAGCTCAAACAGAGTGGAATTATGATCATACCAAAGCTTTATCTCCTTCTGGCTGGCTTCTAGGTTCCCCTGAGCGAGTTGCCTGAAGCGCTTAGTCTGGTTCCTGAAGGCCAGCATGTAACTAAAGACATCCTGGAGGGTTTACGGGGAGCTTTCTCCCAGCATTCCTTGAACAGACTCAAAGGTCCTCTTACAGGATGACCATACAAAATCTCAAAGGGGCGAACCCCAAGGACTTCTGCGGTACCTCACTGTATGCAAACAGCAGAGCAGGAACGGTAAGCGGACGTCCCACTTATACCTCATGGGTTCTGCAAGACCCATAATCATGCCCTTGAGGGTCAGGTTGAATCTCTCAACCAACCCATTACCTTGTGGGTGGTTAGGAGTGGTGAACATATAGGTAACATACACACCTGTCACAAGAACTTCATATACTTGGATATAAAGTTTGTGCACCGGTCGAACACCACCTCTCTGGGGAACCCCACCTGGAACAGATCTCCATCAGTGACCAGCCCACCACTTGGGCCATCGTGTGCAGGAGAGGGGTAGCCTCGGGGTACCAGCTGGCATTCCCCACCAAGGCCTGGATAAACCTGTTGCTCATGGCTGTCCTGTGGTCCAGTGGCCCCACAATATCAATACCCACCCTCTCAAAAGGGGTGCTGACTATAGGAAAAGGTTGGAGAGAAGCCTTGCAGTTACTGCCACTCTTGCCACTTATTTAGCAGGTCTGGGCAGTCCTACATGCAAGTCAGAGCTCTTGCGCAGTTAGGGCCAGTTAAACTGGATGACAAGCCTTTCAACGGTCTTGTCCTGCCCCAAATGCCCTTCCAAAGGCACATCATGAGCCAGCCCCAGCAGAAAGGCTCTGAAGTGCTGGGGCACCATCAGCACACGATGCTCAGCAACCTTAGGCTCACTTAACAGGAGACCCATCTTCCAGTACATCCAATGTGATACGGACTGATCACCTGCTTTTCAGACACTAGCCACCTAACTAACAGCTGTCATATCGGCTCTGGTGTCTTTCAGAGCCTCCACCCTATGGACATTAATGGTCAACCACTGCCAGTATTTCTTAGTGTTTGCGGGCAGGCGGGGCCTTGGGACCATCTCACTGTGCCCTAGTGAGACAAGGGTTGATTCTGCTGGCTCCCACCCTCCCTGTGTGTCCAACACTCCCTAGCACTACATTAGCCAAACCACGGGGTGGTGCACCAGTGGGTGCAGGTGTATACTTGGGACACGTCAGATCCTCCTGTAGTGACCCACCTAATTACAAGCAAAGCATTTGCAGGGACCCTTCTCTTCAGGCTTCCCTGTAGACAACCATGGTTTCTTACCACCAAGGGCTGTGAACCTTTCCCATGGGAATTATTTGGGGGGCCTTTTTGGAACTCCTTTTGTTTACCCTTGTCCCCATTCACTCTTCTGCTGGGGACCCTTCCCACCTCCGACTATTAGCAGAGAAGTGTTCCAGTGCCATAAAATCATAGAGCCAATCAAAATCAGTTCCATGACTACCCCTCACCCAACAAGTCTGTGCTCTGCAAAAGGAAGAAACATACTCACACCAAGTTTGTGACTCAAGTTTCTTTCAAACCATGAACTTCTGCCGATATAGTTCTGTGGTCTTGTCATACTTTCTGTTAGACAAGGCATCCTTGGTGTGATTACCCCTGACCTTTTGCCTCGACCGCCTGAATTTTTGAGGCTGTGCTGGATTTCGTTTTTGCTTGCTTAGATGCTTTGGGCACTTTGCTTCTGCGGATCAGTGTCAAAGCACAAGTGCTCCCTGTGTAGATTGTTGTTACAATTGGTTCTCCCTGATTGGCATTTTTGATTTACTGATAAGACCCTAGTAAAGTGCACTGAGGATGCCATTGCCTGTAAATCAAATGCTACTAGTAAGCCTGCATCACTGATTGTGCCACCCATAGGAGTAGTCTTGACAATGTATCTCAGACCTGCCACTGCAGTGTCTGTGCACAGTTTTTAAACTGCCTTGACATCCTGGCAAGTGCACCCACTTCGACATACCCTAATTTACATGTAAGGCACCACTATGTTAGGACCAAGGTACCCCCCCCCCCTCAGGCAGGGTGCAGGGTATGTAAAAGGTAGAACATGTTATGGTGTGTGTGACATGTTCTGATAGTGAACTACTGCCAATTTCATTTTTCATTATTGTAAGGGCTTATTTCCCATAGGATAGAATGGGGAATACTTTCTAACATCTTACAAGTATAACTTCCCATAGGGATAATATGGAAAGGTGGAGCTTGGTATCTCTGAACTCAGAATTTAATGAAAAATCTTTCAGTAAAGATGTTTTTTAAACTGTGTGTTTGAAAATACCACTTTTAGAAAGTGGCTATTTCTTGTTTAACCATTCTGTGTGCCTCTGCCTGTTTGTGGATTGCCTGTCTGGTTTAGGAGTGAAAAGGGCTGAGGATGTGTATGCAGTGTAGACAGCCACTGGATGGTTCAGGTGTACCTGGCCCTTCCTGGATGACTCAGACCTGAGATGAATAAACCTTGGCTGCTTTTAGATTAGTGGGAGGAGATTTTCTTGCACCTGAATGGGGCCTGTCTCCCTTGCACAATGCTGTCTCCACGCCCTGTGGTCATACTGCACCAGTGAGCACATAACTAGTTTGGGTTGGGCTCAGAGACCCTTGCACAAAGAGAACAAATAAAAAAAGGAGGTATATGTAGTGGACCTAAAGCCCCAGAACTTTAGATCACTTCTGGACTCAAAAGGAACCTTTGCCAGGGAGAAGAGCTGGAGAGCTGTGAGGAGGAGTACTGCCCCTTTGCTGTGTGCTGTGTGGGGTTGGCATGCAGTTGCTGTGTCTGCCAAGGAAAATACAAAGACTGAAACTTTACAGTGACCCTGCTTGAAAAAGAATCGCCAAGGGCCTGTGTGTGCTGGCCTCCTGTTCTGAAGTCTCACGGACACAAAGACATGCCAGGAGGTGCCTATTCCAGTTTGGGGCCTCTGGAGGTTGTTCCTGCTGTTGGGATCTGGAAGAAACTGCAAAGAACTATGAAAAACAATCTCCAATGCTGTCAGCAATGCCGCCATGAAACCGCAACCTGAACCAAGGCCAGGGACACCGCTTGTGAAGTGTACAACGCACCACCCAGCCTGCACCGCAGTTCTGTTGCCTCCTTCAATTCCTGCCGATGCCAGCAGTTATTCACATTCCCGATGCCAGCACTCGCACCAACTCCTGCATCCTGTTATCGCGGCACCAATAACTGCTGAGGGTGACTCCACGAACTCGCCAACTTCACACCGTCACTGTAACAGATGCCTCACCGCCGACCCAACCAACTTTCCTGTCCTGCATTCAACATACCCCGCCATCATGGACAAGACTCCTCGTCTCCTTGATGGCAGCCAGGAACTGGCTTCCACCTAAGCACAGACACCTCACCTCCACGACGCTGTGTATCATCATAGACATTTGTTTACAAGGTACTGTTTGTTTGGGGGTCCGTGTAACTCCATGCCCGACATCGTGCTCCTTGCGGTTGGTGCCGTACTTTGGATTTATTGCTGTCCTCAACATCATAATAGCCCCGTTGGTGCTATTTTGTTTTACAAGTGTTATTTTTGCAAGTAACTGTTTTGAAGTGCTATTTTATTAAATGCAAGTTGGGTTTTGTCATTTTGGTCTTGTTGAAGTTTAGATAAAGATATTTAATTTTTTCTAAACTGGTGTGGTGTCCATTTGTGGTGTTATCACTGTATTACTGTGTGTTTTGAGTATAAATATTTTACACATTGCCTTTGGGATAAGCCTGCATGCTCATGCCAAACGACCAAGGGGATGAGCAGGGGTTATCTAAAGTGTGTATCCCCCTTACCCTGACTAGAAGCAAGGGTCCCTATTTGGACAAAGGTAACTACCTCTGCCAACTAGAGACACCCATTTGTAACTCCATCTGACTAAGGCCTCCTTCATAGGAGCATGAATTACTTTATCCTTCTCTGGTAAGGCTAACAAGGTGTCCCACCCTTCTGCAGTGAAGCGGCTCCACAACCCCACTCCCCATTCTCTCTCAGGGAATCTGTGGGACCTCATTCCTACCTCATACCCATGACAAGCTGCCATCATTGGAACTGGACTTCACACTCTTGGCTTGTATGTTCGGGCTCCTTCAAACTTCTCTCATGATCTAAGAGCACCCTCTTTTCCTCCATTGCAAGTTTCTGCCTCTCTAATTCTAAATTCTTTTCCTCCATGTCACTCTCCTTCCCCAACTCGAGCTACGCAAGCTCTATCTCATGCACACTGCTTCCCGCTCTGTCCTCCAGCTCCTCTGGAGACATCCCCCTTGAAGAGACTCTGCTGCCCTCTCTGGAAGGTACCCTCTCTCCAGACAGTACCAATGGCCCATCCTGCTGCCCATCTAAATTCTCTGCCTCAGCCATAGGTCCCCTGTGTGCCCACAGGCATTCCTTGATTCCAGCCAGGCCCTCAGTGACTTTTGGTTTTCCTCCTTTCTGGTGAGGCCTCTCACTGAGATTTTAAATTTCTTACAGATGTATTTAAATGTGGCACAGTGTAGGTTTCTACCCTATCCTCTTTAAAAGCAATATCCATAGATGCAATTGATCTTGGTTTGGTCATGGTGAACATTGGAAGTTGATAAGCAGTAGAAAAATCCCAAAATAGAAAGTTAACTAAATAGTATGTGGTTGCATAATGGTCTGTACTTTGCTAGTAGTCTACATCACTCACTGTATGTAAGGCACAGATGCAAGTCCTAATCCTCACCACTGACCACCAATGTTAGAGATAAGGGTCTCTAGTTGGCAAGGGTTTGCACCTTTGTCCAAGTAGGGACCCTTCTTCCTAGTTAGGGTAAGGGGCACACACTGCTAAAATACCCACTGCTCACCCCGTTGGTAGCTTGGCATGAGCAGACAGGCTTATCTCAGAGGCAGTGTGTAAAGAATTTGTGTAAACATACAGTAACGCAGTGAAAATAATGCAAATAGACACCAGACCAGTTTAGAAAATAAGCAAACTTTATCTAAACCAAACAGGACAAAAACGACAAAAATCCAACATACAGTTATCAAGATATGACTTTTAGAAGGTAACATTTTTTTTAATCTATAGCAAACTATAGATGCAACACTTTCACAACACAAAGTTCCTGGGTTGTGTCAAAATCATAAAGAAAAACAGCTGCGGGGAAGGTGATGCGTCGGTTCCTTGCACTCAGGGAAGGTGATACATCGGTCCTAGCTCCAGGGGAGGTAATGCATTGGTTCTCTACTGCCACGCAGGGGAGGTGATGTGTTGGTTACTTACTGGAGAGAAGCTGATGCGTCTGTTTCTTACTGTGCGGGAAGGTGATGTGTCGGTTTCTTACTGCAGCCCCGGCGTTGATGTAGGCTTGTAACCCTGGTGCGATGTGTGGGGATTTGAGGATGCGCCACTTCTTGCAGCCATACAGCAGGGTCTGCGTCACAGTCAGGCAGTGATCTCAGACTTCGGAGAGCAGTGCACGAGACTCGGAATGCAGTGTTTTCTCCAGCAGCGGTCAGGCGCTGCTTCGGTTCCTTCAGCAGCACGGCGGCGATGTGTGGAAATTCTTCCCGCATGACGATGTTGCGTCGGAAACAGGTGCAGATGCGTCACGCTTCTTCAGTTGCTTCAGGTTTTCTCAGCTCCCAGCAGCTGGACAAACTAGGCCCAACACAGACACAGGCACCCCTTGGCAGGTCAGAAAATCCAGCCAGGGAATTCAGGGGAGCTGATGGTCAAGTCTTGGTGTCCCTGAGAATTCAGAACAGGAGGCAAGCTCTACTTCAAGCCCTTGGCGATAGTCTTCAATAAGGATACTCAGCACACAGCAAAGTCTTTGTCCTCTCCTTGGCAGAAACAGCCACTGCAGGCCAACCCTAATAGCATGCAGCAAAGGGGCAGTACTTCTCCTTCTGTTTCTCCAGCTCTTCTACTTGGCAGAGGTTCCTTTTGAGTCCAGAAGTTATTTAAAGTCTTGGGGTCTGGGCCCCAATATTTATACTGCATTTCTCTTTGTTCTCTTCTGGCAGAGGGACTCTAAGCCCAGTCCAAACCAGTTCTGTTGTCACTTGTGCAGCTTCCTGGCAGGAGGTGGAAACAGCATTGTCCAAGGCAGACCAGGCCTATTAATGTACAGGGTAATCTCCTCCCACTACTCTAAATGCTGCAGCCCAGGTTTATTCAGCCAGCCCACACTCATCCAGGAAATGCAGGACACACCTCAACCGCCTTCAGACTTAAGAGAATGCACATCCCCAGTCTTTTTCATTCTAAAACCCGACAGTCAATCCACAAACCAGCAGAGGTACACGAGATGTATAAGCAAGCGAATTCTCACTTTCTAAAAGTGGTATTTTCAAACACACAATAAAAGAAATCATCTTTACCAGAAGATAAATTTTTATATTCTGCGTTCAGAGATACCAAACTCCACCTTTCTATCTTTTCCCAATGAAACGTTATACTTATAAGATGTTATAAATTCTATCCTATTGGACAGATAGCCTTTCAATAGCGAAACACAAAATTCACTGTATTTCACTATCAGGACATGCCCCACATATTGGTTCATGTCCTATCTTCCACATACACTGCACTCTGCCGTAGGGAAAATTGGGCCTACCTTAGCAGTGACTCACATGTACTAGAAGGGAAGGTTAGGGCCTGGCAAGTCGGTGCAAATGCCAGGTGGACATGACAGTAGAGTCCGCATGCAGACACTGCAGTGGCAGGTCTGAGACCCCTTTTGAAAGGCTGCTTGTGTGGGTGGTGCAGGTCAACTAGCAGTATTTGGCTTACAGGCCATGGGCACACACAGTGCACTGTACAAGGGACTTAGTAGTACGTCAAACAAGCCAATCATGGAAACACCAACCCATATGCACAATTTACAAAAGGAGCACTTGCACTTTGGCACTGATCAGCAGTGGCAAAGTGCCCAAAGCATCTAGAACTGCAAAAACGAAACCAGCACACACAAAAACACTGGAGGAAGAGGCAAAAAAACTGGGGAGACCATGTCAAGGATGCCATGCAGGGTCAACCTTTGTTACATTTGGCCAGGTCAAACCTCTCGAAATTTTACAGGGGAAAACCATACAGTAATTATCGTATCATGCGGATATTGGTTAGTTGAACCCCAAAATCTTTATGTTATTCCCCAGAAACTCGTAATAGGTGCCTTTTATGTCATCCAATAAATAACAAACCCTGTGGTATCATTTTTTACCAGGTGCTATCAATAGCACCTATACTTTTAATCAGGCCCTTACTAGTAAAACTCTGGAGGTTCCTGGGTAAAGAAGGGGAACACTAAGTATGTAATTGATGATCATCACCTTAGTGGAGAGCACGTCTCCATACAAGGGTCAAATTCCATATCTCTCCCTAATCTTAATTCGTCTTCCTTCTTCTAAGGAGAGAAACATGACGGAAATTGCTGAGTGTCCAGTCCACAGAGATATATACCATCCCACTAGCAGGGGACCTGCCTCGGCCAGAATTAATTCCTTCTGATCAAATATTGTTTCCCTATATTATTGCACACACTGTTAATCTCCACTGAGGTATCTTGTCATTGCCGGAGAGGTACTAGATCCATATGCCATCAGATGTGTGTAAACGGCCGAACTTATAATGACAGTTACAGCTGTGAAACAGAACTATGTGCACCGTACACTCCTAATTTTCATCTTTGCAAGTTCTTGAATAAACTCAATTGTGACAAGCAGTTAAGTTTAGTTAACGGGTGCAAACATTCACTGCCCAGAAAAGGATTATATACTTATTTCTTTTTCTGACATTTGAACTGAAACATTTAAGCAATACAACATTTAGGGCTTGGATCAGAATGACACATGGTTTTGTTTTGGCTGGAGACAATTCTTAAGAAAAATAAAGTGCCTTTTAACTTTTTTAGCAAAGTCCTTTAGTAGGAAAATTGGGGAGGTTGAGGTTATGAAGTTACCTTCACCTTCTTGGCATCTACCCTTTTTGCTTCTTCTTCAATAACCAATATATAAAAGTTGTATCGTCATTGTATCAGTCTTGTAATTTATTCGATTCACGCTGTCACTGAGTGCCACCAAACCAGAACTATGTTTAACAGCTAATTCAGGGTTACATGCTTGTTCCAGTACTGTTGCTTTATATGTTGTTAATGTTGTTGATTTACCTGAACCCATAAGAACTGAATGAGTGATCCCCTCAAACCTGTATGTTCTTTATTAGAGGTAGTGATTTGTGAAATTGACCTGAATATCTAGGATCAAACATCGATTGAGCAGTGTTGGACTTGGACCTTTCTGCAGGGTCATCCCTGAAGTTTTTGGCTTCACCCTATTGTTTTCTGAAACCATTATTTTGGCTTTAAGGACTCTGCATACTTTACCACAACTAATCAGTGCAAAAGTGCTTGTGATCTTTCACTTAAACATGGTAAAATTGACTCATTGGCATATTTAATTTTATTGTAAGTCTCTTGTAAGGTGGTCTATGTGTAGGCAGAACCTGTTAATTCAATGCTGCCAGTGGGTCTGCACCACTTATTGGCTATCCACTTAAGCAGCCTTTTAAAACTGTCTCAGCCCTGCCATTGCAGCCTGTGGATGCAGTTTTAAACTGCCATTTCAACATGGCAAAATAAACCTCTTGCCATGCCCAAACTTTCCTTTTTAATACGGTAGGCCCATATAGCAGGCTGCAGTGTATTTAAAAAGTTTGGACATGTACTTTTAAGTTTTACATGTCCTGGTAGTGAACAACTCTTAAATTAATTTTTCACTACTGCAAGTGCTACCACTTCCATAGTATAATGTTAGATTAACTTATTACATTTAATAAGTGATCACTTTAAATTGGGAGTAGATAAAAATGTCATGTTTGGTATCTGGGAAATTGTAATTAACAATCCTCTCTAAAGATAAAATTGGCTTTTAATTTACAATTTTGGAGATGTCACTTTTAGAAAGTTTGCATATTCCTGCCTTAACTATTTGAACCAGGACAGGGGAGGCTAGAAACTCGAAAAACTTCAAAGGAAATTCTGTAGAACATTCCCCTACTTCAAAGTGAGCACTAGATATAAATAGTTGACCCTCAGACCCAACTCTTTAATACACATCTGGACCTGTTTAAGACACAGAAGGCCTGCTGTGCTGTTCAGCAGGAAGGACTGCTACTCTGTTGTCCAGCTGCTCTGCTGGATGCTGCCCTGCTGCCTGAGTGAAGGACTGGACCTGCATCTTGAACCCAGGATCACCATACTGACTTAGAGGGTTAGTTGCCTGACATCCTGATCAACACCTCACAGAGAGAAAAAGCTCCAACCATCTTGAACCCAGCACCTGGACTCTGTCTGGTGTGAGTCTTACCCCGAATCCTGGGCCGTTGGATGTGGGTGTGAAGGTGTTCAGCCAGCTCACTTAATATCCTGTGAAGCATAACCGATGTCTCGGACCGCCACAGCACAACGGATTCCTAATGCTGGACCACGTATTGCAGCTTGCAGTCTTCTTGAAACCACCACTGTGCAATGAATCCTCAATGCAGGCCTTTGCATCACAAGCTCCTCATCGACTGCATCCTCAGTGAAGACACAGGACTTTGCACCACAACCCCACAGCTCTTTGGAACTGGCGATGCGCAATGCATCTTCGACACAGGATCTCTCAATTCTCCATACTAAAAGAACTTCTAGTTACTTCCTCTGTGCAGAATATGTAAAATAGTAATGCTAGAATTACATCTTAGAAAACATTATACTGCGAAGGGTCAGAGCTTTGCAGATCCAGCACTAAACGTTAATATTATATGAGCCTATCTTCTTTCAGTCCCTGTGCGTTGGGTCTGGGATTTGACCCATATACATCCCACAAGGTGATTATGAATCACAACTAACAGAAAAAGCAAAAATGACCCCGCACCAGAGCATATAAAAATCTCTCTATAATGTGTCTAAATATCCTAGTGCATCGTGTCACAACAAAGAACATAGTATTTCACTAAATAGCTTCCCAGAAAAACAAGTTAAACAGTCGCAAAACTTGATTGTAGACAATTTATTCTTTTTCATTCATAGACACTTTATGCTTTTAAAACATCACAGAATTGCTTGCCGCCATGAAATACTATGGTGCCAGATGTAGGAAGGCCATTACCGGTCGGTAACGGCCGAAATAGGCCGTTACCGACCGGTAATAGGCTTTTGTCATGTAGGGGGCCATTTTACAGATTCGGTAAATACCAAATCGGTATTTACTGATTCGGTATTTACCGAATCATCATTTACCGATTCGGTATTTACCGAATCGGTAAATGACATGTAGGAAGCACTTTAAACAGTGCTCATGTGCTTTAAGGATTCGTTATTTACCACCAACTATTAGTTGGTGGTAAATAAGGAATACCTTAGAAAATGCAAATCAATGCATTTTCAACTGTGCCATGTGGCAGACATACATGCCCTTAGGGCATGTATGTGTGCCACATGTGCACACAAGCACTAATCAGGGGTACAACAGGGTGTCAAAGTGACACCCTGCCACCCTTGACTCTTTGCCTATTTTACCGAATCGGTATTTAATTGGTAATTGACATTCATTCCTATGGGCCTCCAGGCCCATAGGAATTAATGGCAATTACCGAATCGGTAAATACCGATTCGGTAATTACCGAATCTTAACGATTCGGTAATTTTTACCGATTTTTTTATCTACAAAGCAATTACTGATTCGAAAATACCGAATCGGTAAAATTCGGTATTTTCGAATCGTAATTTACAATTACCTACATCTAGCCCTATGTTCTTTGTAGTGACATGATGCATTAGGATATTTAGACACATTATAGAGAGATTTTTTTGTGCTCGGGTGCGGGGTCATTTTTGCTTTTCTAATTTTTTTTTAGAATTATATCTTATATTAACTTGATATGGTAACGTGGAGGCCAGAGTTATTTTTCTGAACTTTAAATTGAGGCTTCAGCTAATGTTTACAATTGAGGAAGTCTTGAAAGGCAAATTAGGCAAAAGACAGCTTTATTGCTCAGCAATACAGCAGAGCAACTGTCTTAGTTGTGTGTATTAGGATCAGAGCCTGGACCCTCAGGCGGGCATTAGTAGCCCCTTTGGTTTTAAACTCAAAACTTAAGAGGTGCTTTCCCTTTTAGAATAAAAACTGAGGTACTCCATACCTGTATCAACCCATTTAAAGCATGGGAAAGTATGTTTTTTTATTGATCTCAACTACTAGTGTATACGGGTGGTTACATTCTAGTCCATAATTTTGTTTTTGCTAACTCTAGACTGACACTAGCCACATGCTAATCAGACCTGGTATTGCACCAATTGGAATAGTTCAACTTGCCCTGCCAAGTCAGGTCCTCAATGGGTCGGTAAGCAGGGACACACTGGTCTGTGCCTCTTTGTGCAAACCATCGCTCAGATCTGTAGCTGGTAAGTTTGCATAGTATGTTAAATGTTTCCTGCTAATATCTGTGATCTGCGTGTTGCAGAATGAAATATTGGCAATGTAAACTCGGCCTTCTATCCTTCGGAGGTCAACACCTTGAGTACCACTACAAAAAGGTATTAGTGGTAGAACATGTTCCTCACAATGCCTAGAAACTAAGGACATCCTGAGTAAAAAAGAGTCTAGAAACAAATCATTGTATCATGTTTGAATGCTGTCATTGCAACTATGCCTGAAAGTAAACCATAGACGCGTCCCTTTCTTTCTCATGTGTCATTTTCTTTTTCAGTGTCATCTCCAAAGACCAAGTTTCCTCTACCCAGCTCAGCAGCAGAAGGTTCCTGGAGCGCAGTACCGGAACATGGGCCCTCAAACACCTTTACTTACACCATCCTCAGTCCCCCTACTGCCAGCATTGGACGCTACGACTTGAGTCTCCAGGTCTCCTCCAGCATCAAGAATTCAACTATCAAACTCGGCCAGTTCATCTTGCTCTTCAACCCTTGGAGTGCAGGTACCAAGTACTTTTAACATCTCTTTCAATATTGTCAAACTCGCTCCCACAAACAGGGTACCACAACAGTTTACAATATTTGTCAGAGAAAGAGTAAATCAAAAACAGTATACCAATTATTATATCATAATCTAATAACCTGCCATTGGTTTGAACGAAACTACCAAAAATGAAAGTTGGTGTGCAGATTTATTTACATCTCTTCTAAAGGATGCACTCAAAACATAATTATCACTAGACCATGTCCCAGACGAATGCATGACTTTGCAACGCATACATTTACAATGCATGCCTTTGCAACGCAGCTTTTACATCGCATCATCCTTTACAACGCATTCTTTTACATCGCATGCCATTACATTGCATTTTCAGAAAATACCTTTACAACGCATTCCATTACATTGCATTATACCTTTACAACGCGTATCATTACAATGCATATCATTACATCGCATTTAAGGTATGTGTTGTATAGTATAGGGGTAATAATTACTATTCTAACTCCAGTGAGTGCAGCAGTAGGGTAAGTGTTGGATAGTGTAGGGGTAAAAATTGCTATTCTAACTCCAGTGAGTGCAACAGTAGGGTAAGTGTTGGATAGTGTAGGGGTAAAAATTACTATTCTAACTCCAGTGAGTGCAACAGTAGGGTAAGTGTCGGATAGTGTAAGGGTATTTTGCGTTGTAATAATATGTATTGTAATGACTTGCGATGTAATGCCTGCATTGTAGTGACATGCGTTGTAATGACATGCGTTGTAGTGACATGCAATGTAATGGCGGCGTTGTAATGACATGCTATGTAAAGGATGTTGCGATGTAATGACTGCTATGTAAAGGTAGTGCGATGTAATGACTGCGTTGTAAAGGTTGTTTCCCATCAGATGAACTGTTAAATTGTCCGAGGAAAGCGAAAATCGGCACCAATAAGACAATATTAACAAAGTTAATAATATTTGCCTTTATATTGGGGAAAGGGTTTCACAAATTCATTAGTCCCTAAAAAGCAGGCTCACCATAGGCAAATTTCTTTACAAACAGATCACGTACAATACTGACAGTAGCAGGCAAATTTCCCTTGCACACAGAACATATGCAGCAGAAGCACCTCGAAAGTGCAAGCTTCCCACACCTGCAGAAACATGAAGCATTGGAACCGCAGTACAGCTTTCTCTCATTCACCAAAATGGCAGCTCACATGCAGCAGTAGTGCAAGCCTCCCCCACCTGCAGAAATATGCAGTATGGGAAGAGAAGTACTGTTTTCTCTCAGTCATCAACACAGCAAATCACATGCAGCAGTACTGCAAGCCTCACTCAAATAAGGAATATCTACAGCTCAGCAGAAAAGCTGTCATCACACATAAGAAAGGTGCAACAGCAATAGGTGTACAAGCTTTCCCCATGCATTGAACGTGTAAGTAGCAGCAGTGCATGCTTCTTTGATGGTTGTATGTCAGAATAATGGCAACAAAATATTGTGCTGCAAGACTTACGATTTACGACTAATAGTAAACATATAGATGGTGTGGGCTGTGCTTGATTTATAAAAATAACATTGGTGCTAGGGCCCTTGTCTGGAGGTCACTGCAGCTTGCTTTGCACATTGAGCCTGCCGGTGCGGCCAATACCAACACAACTATTAACCATCACACTCCTACAAGTGTGGGAATTTAGATTATTCCGGGCCCCAAAGATATAAGAATGTCTTGGCCGGCAGGTATACGTTGTCTTTAATGTATATTGAGCTAACAAACAACTGCTCATCTCCAAATTACACAAACATCGCCACCTTGAAGCATGCTGGCATAAGTGCCGGTATTGACAAGTGCTGGTGCTTAGGCACTGCGTGAGGAGTAGTGTAGGTGTATCTTGGGTAGAGTGGTAATGAAGTACACGGTGGGTAGGAGGCAGTAAGGGTATAGGAGGAATAGGATGTAGTTGCTCATGTAAGTCAGTTGTTTAGGTGGCGTGGGTATGAATTGGTGGCGTGGGTTTAGGCTACAGGGTGATTAGATAGGTGTATTGTATTAGAGTAGAACAGTTTATGCCTGCTCTAGGCTCTTATCGTATCTTCTGCCATTCACCTAGTCACAACCTCTTTGTTCCTAGGGTAAAGATCATTGCGCCATGCTTACACATATATGCTGTGCGGCATGAAGCACAGCAATAGGTGATCTCGTGTGGGCAGAAAATGTGAAGCGTACTCTAAGTTCTTGATGAAGTGTGATAACAATATAATAGTAAGGCAAAAGGCTGAAAAAGTAGCAGTGTCACAATTTTGTGTTTACACGGGCCGGGCTTTGTTGAGTTAAGATTTCAAAGTTCACCCTAATATTCGGAATAGAGGAAAATTTATGAAAAAAACATTTACAGCGACACAATCACAAGAATGGCCTCTGGGCGCAGGATACTCAGGCACTGCTGATAGAAGTTGACCTGAGACACGATTATTGTAAAATTTACACATGTAAAAAATGGTTCACTGACAAAACATCAACACCCAAAACATACCCATACTACAATATCGAGTCATAAATATAGATGTCAAAAATATGGACACCCTATATTTATAAAGGTAAGTCCACAAATATTGAAAAAAATTATCAATGACAAAAATAATAAATATTAAATATTAAACTTAATGAAAAAATAGATTTAATATACATTTTAACAAAACTAACAAATAAACTTAACTTAAAAAGTGTGAAGACACATATATAATAAATATTAAATATATTTACTGTAAAACAATGAATAAACTAATAATTTAAATGTATTTTATAATTTTAAAAGTATATAAAAAATTATCCTTTTTTCGTTTTGCCAAGCCTATGAAGGTATTCAAGAGTACAAATGTATGGAGGTGTCTGGAGCTTACTAAGGAAATAATTAATGCTCTTGAAGGACTATACATCCCATAATGCATTGAATAAGGAAATGCACTTTGCCAAGCCCACTATGGGCGTGTATTTGATAATGAAAATAAAAAAGAGCACTTCCTTCAACCTTACATTCACAAGCATATGATTAAGATGCTGTGTATCGAAACGCGTAGAGCACAGAAGAATGCTTGTTGGCATGACGGAAGAAGCCGACATTAATAGCCGAAAGGCAGGCCTCCTGCCGAGTGCACTCCTAAGCTCCAGGGCGTTTGTATAACAAATATATAAATATGTATATATTTATATCTATCTATATATCTATATCTATCTATCTATATATATATTCACTGAAAAAACCATAGGTTTCACACACGTTATATTTCAAAATTAGCATTTAAAAAACCTTAGAAATTCACTGAAAAACCATAGGTTTCACACATGTTATAGTTAGCTAGACATTTCACTCATACAAAACCATTGAAATCCCCCCGTTATGGTTAACTATAACTCGCGCGCCCGCAATGCACTACTGATGATATCACATATTATATCACTCATGACATGGTCAGTGACATCACTCACAACATCACTGATGACATCTCAAATGACATCACTGATGACATCATCCTTGTGAAAGAGTGACAGCCCTCCTCTCAGTGTACTAGCGTAATATAAGCCTTGATACACACATTCAAAAATAGAAACTGCAACACAGTCCCCTGGCGCTTTTTCAGAGGGGGTACTAATTTCCCTTGCATAATGGGGGTCCCTGGGGACCAACTAGCCCACCAGCAACGTCCAGTATGCGCCCGGGGGCTCTGTTGCAGAGAGGTGTAAAAAGGGGTGTGGCCTCTTTACACGTCTCTGCAAGGGAGCCCCCTGGCCCATACTGGAGGCTCCTGGTGGGCTAGTTGGCATGGAGAGCACCTAACATGCTGCTCCCCATATAGAAAAGGAATCGGCTTTGATTTTTGAAAGACAGAGCAGGTTTTCTGCTCTCTCTTTCAAAAATCAAAGCAGTTTGCTGTGGTAGGGTGGGAGTCGCGAGGCTCCCGTTCTACCATAGCAAACAGCAGTGTCCCGGGTTTGGGCACCCGGGACACTGCAGGTGCCGGCCCTGGGGGGTGGCGGTCCCCAGGGCCATCGAGGGCTCCAGGACCAACATCAAGGGAGCCCTGGGGGGTGGTGGTCCCCTGGGCCCCCCCGCATTCTTACTAACAAAGCCCTCCCCATCATTAATGTCTTTGCCCCGGGGGGTTGGCGGTCCCCGGGGCAGTGTGGGGGGATTGCGCCCCCCACACTTTAAAAAAAATATGCCCCTGGGATTTGGTCCCCCCGGGGGCTAATTTTTAAAAAAGCACACTGTCATTTTTTTTTCTCGCAGGGTACGCGTACCCCGCATTTAAATAAACTTAAACAAATTTGGGCCTTGGGGGTCCTTTTGGGACCCCCTGAGCAGGCCTAGGGGGTCAGGGTGTGTCTACCCTGCCCCCTTTGCGTGTTTTGCCCGTTTGTTTTCTGCTTTCTTGTGCCTCGGTTCTACCGAGGCACAAGATGGCTGCCAACACTTCCTGGTTTGGAGTGTTGACAGACAGTTGACATCCAATCAGCATGCAGCTCGTGCTCGGGAAGGTACGCTTACTGTACGGCAAGCTCCTCTAGATATGCTTATGATTTTACTTATGATTTTCTCAGGAACTACTGAACGGATTTACACCATTCAACAAATAGGGTCATCTGCGAACCGAACTCTACATTTTTGCCAAATTTGATGTAATTCCGTGCAGCCGTTCGGGCTGTAGCCCTGGCTAAAGGTCCTATGGAAAATTGCATGGGGAAAACACTTTTTGGGACCCCCCTTTTTTCTCGGCCCCCACTTCACAAATCACTCCCCAACTTTCAAGTAAGAAGCGAAGCGGAGCCGGACATTTTCTTGGAGAAATTTGCGAAGATTCGTCCACTGGCACCAAAGTTATTCCAAATAGAATGTTGCGGATTTCCTATGGAAACTAGGTTTTAACTATAACTACCTACTGGCAAGCTCCAGTAGGTAATAGTAATATAAAATATATATTTAAAAAAACATTCTATTACCAAGTTAAAGGGTTCAAAATGACTATTCCCACTCCAATGAGTGCAACAGTAGGAAAAGTGTTGGATAGCGAAGGAATCGATATTATGATTCCCACTCCAATGCATGCAACAGTAGGGAAAGTGTTGGATAGCCAAGGAATACAAATTATGAGTCCCAGTCCAGTGAGTGCAACGGTAGAAAAAGTGTTGGACAGTGGAAGGGTAAAAATTACTATTCCCCTTCCAGTGAGTGCAACAGTAAGGAAAGTGTTGAATACCGGAGGGGTAAAAATGACTATTGCCACTCCAGTCAGTGCAACAGTAGGGAAAGTGTTGGATAGTCGAGAGGTAAAAATACGTATTCCCACTCTAGTCAGTGCAACAGTAGGGAAAGTGTTGGATTGCGTAGGGGTAAAAATTACTATTCCCACTCCATGTGGGTGCAACAGTAGGGAAAGTGCTGGATAGCGGAGGGGTAAAAATTGCTATTACCACTCCAGCGAGTGCAACAGTAGGGAAAGTGTTGGATAGCGGAGGGATAAAAAATACTATTCCCACTAAAGTCAATTCCAAATTAAAAACAAACAAAATATCAACAACAACAAATATTTGAAAAACAAAAGAATTAAAAAATATATATTATGTTAAAAATTAAAATACAAACAAATGTAATAAAAATAAAAACATTTAATGTTAAATACATATAGGAAATACCTCAAAATATAATATAAAAATAATTTTCAAAAATAGTTTTTTATAACTCACATCCTACCCTATAACTCCACACAACCCACATCTAAATTAAAAATTAAATGTACTTCCATAATTAACATAATTGCTTATCAATTAAACACATATTATTAATAAAAAAACAAATTAAAACACATAAAAATGAATAAACTTCCCAGCCTTTAACCCTATAAACACCACAACCCGCACCTAAAACTAATTACACAATTTCCATATTGAATTTTTAATTAATTAATTAATAATAATTACCATCAAATTAATAAATAATTAAAAATACAGTACTTCCCTCAATTAACACTATACAATCGCAATTAAATAAATATTATTAAATATCAGTCATTTACTTCCAACCCTATTCCCCTATAAACCCTCTACCTGCTACAGAACTAAAAAATATGAAATTTAATTAAAATAAATTTGATTACTTCTAAAAATGTAACACATATACAAAATAAAATATACAAAACTTATACAAAAAAATTACATACATTTAAAATGTATCCTAAAATACATAACACTAATTAAAAAATCGATATTTTAAACCAATATAGTTCTGCAAACAATATTATTGACTTCTATATTTAAAAAAATGATATTTCTTACCTTCAAACTAATATTCTTGACCACGATATTCTTGAAGTCGATATTTCTCACTGACGATATTTAGGACTCGATATTTCTGTAGTTCGAAATTTCCCACTCGATATTTTGTCTGCACACCGTAAAAAATGGAGCAAATCCATTTCCACAACTTTTGCTGCTTATGCTTGTGGCAGCAGAAAGGTTCTGCTACAGTTTTCATGCATAAAGACTATGCAGCTTATTTACAAGCCACTTGCGTCGTCGGTGCGTCACTTTTAATGTAAGGAAAAGTGACACACCGGCTGCGCAAGGAGCTTTTAAATAAGCCCCTATTTCGCTACAGAGTCTTGACAATCGAGAGAACTGATTTTGAGTCATTGTTAGGGCCAACTCTCATTTTTGAGGTGTTACCAGAATATGGTAGTCAGAATATCATTTGACATAAATACGATGCCCTAAATGTCTTAAATATCGTTGACGAAATATTGCCCAATTGATGTTAATAACAGAAAATCTATACCCTGTGGGATGATAAATCTGTGAATACTAATTAGGACACTCTTTTTCAGAAGATATTTCTAAATATGCTGTTCAGTCCTAGAACCCCCACTTTAACACCTAAAAGCTGCAACAAAGGATCCCTGTTAAGCATTTAATTGTATTGTAATTGCATTTATCTAGCGCTTTCGTATCCCTAGTGTCGCCAAAATGGACAAGTAAGCATCTACTCCATTTTTTTATGCATGTTTGCAAGAGTAATGCTTGAGGTGTGGCCTGTTAGTGTCTTGTTTTGGTCTAAGTGGTTCGTAGTTGTGCTCCAACTCTTATAAACATGTCACACTGATTTGTTGCATGAGAGGAGGAGTGAAAAAGACGACGGAATAGGTAAAATTAAATAAATAATTAAAACCTAGTCTATTGACTACCCCTCCCCCCCCCCTCCTTGCCCAGCCCTGCTCCAATGCGCTTACCTGCACCGGACGAGACTGCTTAACTGCATAAATCTAGATATCTCAAATAATTAACTGCTTGACTCTTCCTTGCAATTGGTTTTACTAAGCATTGGGATATGGAGCAAAGCCAGATCACACGCTACTTTAGTATAAATGGCTTTGAGCCAAAACATATGGTTTTCACACTGCTGCACTCTAGACACACCACTGTTATCTAAATTAATATGGAGTTGGCCCAAAGCGGCTTTGGTATTCCATGAGTGTAAACGTTTGGCACAAAATAGATTTCTGACCTTAAAAAGTATTATCTTTGCATTGTGGTGCTTTACATTGCTTTGCGTGGTGAACGAACCAAGAAAAAACTTTAGTAAATTTGTAACCCAGTTTTAATTCAGCTCTAGGCACGCTCCTGTCTCTACAGGGTGTCAGAACTCAAGACGTTGAAACAGAGGAGAGGGTCATGACCTTTATCACCATTTTCTTATCAATCGTCACTTGTCAAGCCCTATCTACTCTGTTGATGCTAAAAAGCCTCATTGTGCTTCCCGGGTTTCAAAGTTTTTTTCTCAGAGGGATGACTAGGCTGAGAAGTTGCAGAATGGCAAGCCTTCAAAGTAATTTATTCCTTCGAAGGAGTTGTCTGTAGATGGCTATAATGAGCGTTAGCTGGGCACCAAACTATTGACCACCCTGTGAGACAGAAACAAAGCCACTTTCTAAACCAAAATCGGGATTAGATTGTCACAGACATGACTATAGGATGCCAAATTGGCAGTTACAATGGACCTAGAAGAATTACAATTGTTGCACTTACAAAGAAAAGGAACAATAAAGGCCTCCATGCACACAGACCCAGGAGCGCACCTTGCAGGTAAGAGCGGTGGGGTGATTGAGCGGGGTGGGGGGGGGGGTCGACAGTCGAAGACGAGGAAAATTTAAATTAAAAAGAGCAAACCACTTACCTTGCACTCACCGCATCACCGAGTTTACTCCACCCGACCCTGCCGCACTGCTCTTACCCACACAGTCCACTCCTGCACAAACCAACATATAGACGGGCCATGTTGGTGTTCAAGCAAACACAAAAATCTCTCTCTATATATATAGCTATATTTACAAGCTAAACACCTGGGACCTGATTAACAGTTGCCTAGTACTGGCAGCGTGCAAACGCTGTCTGCAACGTTGCACACTGATACTCTGTGGAAACACCCAACCAGCACCATGAAAATTAAGAAGTCATTCCCCCAGATTGGGTAACAACTATTCAGAGCTATTTTGTCTGTGTCAAATTACGTTGGTAACTCCTAATTCCATGTGGATTTCCTGTTTTTTATGCTTCCATTTACCAATTGCTCTGAGTGGGTTGTAAATAGAAGTCAGGCCTATTTTTGGTAGGAAGCGGAGGCAGTAGGGTAGGCGGGAGGGTGCCTTGCAAGCTATGTAAATAGATGGGTCGCATTAGAGGCTACCCCATTGCCATAAGAGTGAATCAGGTATTGGCCGGACTGCTGTCGTGCCGCAGTCCCTGTCTGGTCTGCACAAGGATTTACCAGACAAAGTTTCCCACTGGTGTAACAGAGCCTGATGTTCACATACCTTGAACAAATAGATGCAGGAAAATCAGTCCGCTTGGTATTGGATTTAACTGTGACCTAATTGGGAATACTGCTCCGACCAACTAATTTTCAGATCAGTGAGGGAAAATGTATGAAATTTGGAGGTGCTAAACGCCAACGCTGGTAAACGCTGAGGAAATCGTGCTGCAGAGGAATCCCCTGCTCTCACCGGTATTTTAAGGACACTGCTCGCCGGAACCCGCTCCGCAGGTCCCGCTTCGTGCGAGGATTCTATCAAGCTTCTTGGGGTGTCTGTGTTGTGCGGGGCTGCGAGCGAGGGCGTGCGCAGGACTTCAAGTCCCAGGAGCGCCCGCCAGACCCAATTGCCACCACCTGGGCCGCTCTCCCTGCAGGCCCCTCCCCACCGCTGTGAGATAAGAAACCTCTCCTTCTGCCTGCTGATTGGGAAACCATTGGAGGTGCTAAACGCCAACGCTGGTAAACGCTGAGGAAATCGTGCTGCAGAGGAATCCCCTGCTCTCACCGGTATTTTAAGGACACTGCTCGCGAAACCCGCTTCGCGGGTCCTGCTTCGTGCGAGGATTCTATCAAGCTTCTTGGGGTGTCTGTGTTGTGCGGGGCTGCGAGCGAGGGCGGGCACAGGACTTCAAGTCCCAGGAGCTCCCGCCAGACCCAATTGCCACCACCTGGGCCGCACTCCCTGCAGGCCCCTCCCCACCGCTGTGAGATAAGAAACCTCTCCTTCTGCCTGCTGATTGGGAAACCATTGAAGGTGCTAAACACCAACGTTGGTAAACGCTGAGGAAATCGTGCTGCAGAGGAATCCCCTGCTCTCACCGGTATTTTAAGGACACTGCTCGCGGAACCCGCTTCGCGGGTCCCGCTTCATGCGAGGATTCTATCAAGCTTCTTGGGGTGTCTGTGTTGTGCGGGGCTGCGAGCGAGGGCGGGCGCAGGACTTCAAGTCCCAGGAGCGCCCGCCAGACCCAATTGCCACCACCTGGGCCGCTCTCCCTGCAGGCCCCTCCCCACCGCTGTGAGATAAGAAACCTCTCCTTCTGCCTGCTGATTGGGAAACCATTGGAGGTGCTAAACGCCAATGCTGGTAAATGCTGAGGAAATCGTGCTGCAGAGGAATCCCCTGCTCTCACCGGTATTTTAAGGACACTGCTCGTGGAACCCGCTTCGCGGGTCCCGCTTCGTACGAGGATTCTATCAAGCTTCTTGGGGTGTCTGTGTTGTGCGGGGCTGCGAGCGAGGGCGGGCGCAGGACTTCAAGTCCCAGGAGCGCCCGCCAGACCCAATTGCCACCACCTGGGCCGCTCTCCCTGCAGGCCCTTCCCCTCTCAGCTTGACCATATAAAACTAACTATCTATCCCCGCTGCGCGGGAGCGCACGGGAGCGACCGGGAGAAGCCCGGGACAAGGGCGGGACGGTCTGTGGACGTCCGAGGCCGGTAGAGACTGGACTGGACCTAGGCTCTTTTATTTGAGGTTAATTTTGGAAATCATTGTGATAGTGCCTTTTTGTGTGTTGTAGTTGTAGTTTAGTGTGGGGTTATATTCATTCATTGACCTACCAAGTTGTTATTTTAACATAATCCCCCCCTATAACAGCACCCACGTTTCCCGCCACCCCTGCTTTTTGTCTTGGTAGGGATCATGGAGTGCCGTGAAACCAGAAGCATGGCAGCTGCGGGAGGGAAAAAATTGACTGGGACACTAGATGATTTCATTGTGCGCACCAATTCCTTGATTAATGAGGGCATTGTACTTATGGAAAGAAGGGTATCACATGAATTAGAAATAGCAAGGAGATCGTCGTTAGGCCGTATTGGTGCTGCCCGTACCCCAGATAAATTGCCACAAACACCCAACTTAGTTCAGGCTGTGGCTGATATCCATAATATGAATGGTAGTCAGCAAGGTTCACTAGTTCTATTGCCCCCAAATCCCCAGGCTGAGTCTTCTATCCCCTCGGAGACCAGCAAGGGGCAAGCACAAATACCCCCTCAAGTAGCCCACCAGACACGTTGTACAGATGAACAAGGAAGGGGGAAGAGGGAGGGGGCAATCCCTAAACATAAGCAATCATTTGTTTGTGTCACTAAAGCCAAAAAAGCTCGTGCCATTCATGCTAGTCGAACTAGTGAGGATGTAAATAATACGGGCGGCTCAGTAGAGGTAAGAGATTGTGTAACTGAGCCTACCGGTCAGATAAAAGCGGGCAGTTCAAAATGGCCCGGATACCGTCAGTTTACCCTTGACCATTATTGATGACACCATCCTGGATGATTCCTTGGTGGATATTCTCAAAGATAGCATCATAGCCGATAGGTCACAGTATGATACTACTGGGGAAGTTGTTGGGAAGGAGGAACCATTAGGTTGTACCATAACGAAAATTATCAAAAGCTTACTCGCACCCTTAGAAGCCAGACTCAATGGCATTGAAAAAGTGCTACATGATATACATAAAGATATCAGGTTTCATGATAGCAGTTATGCTAATAGGGCCACTAATGTCTCCACTGTAGCCACTAAAGCCCGGCCAGCGGCCAAGAGCATAGTAATAGAAAATCGGAAAACAACAAAGAATCAGATTTTGAATCCACCTACCCCTGTGACGAGTAAAGCAAGCTCTCATGTTCAATCCCATACATTAAATAAGTCCACTGCTCAAGCTAATCCCAAAACTCCCATAATTCCTGCTCTACAGAATGACCCTGTTCCTACTGAAATAAATCAAACACGGCGCAATATTCATCTTCCACCAGATGCCTGCCCGTATGTGATCATACTGACAGGGGTTACAGAACTGGCTCCCTCACAATCAGAAACTTTTCAGGCTCTCAAAAATAAGGTATGTTACTGGCTCATGAATCACCATCCCTTACCACCAAATCTCTGTGGTAATATGTTAATGGCTGAAAGAACACCATGGGTAGGACATAATCGGAAAACTATACAGGGTGACTGTATAGTAGTGACCTTCGAAGATCCACATGTTGTAGAATATATCTGTAGGAGAAATCCCCATAACCACAATGGCTCCTTGGTCGCGGCTAGACCCCTGTCCTTTTTTTATATGCCCAAAGATCAGCAAGATAATAGATGGAGCTGGCTCAAAAATCCAATCTATCATAAAGGAGGTATGAGGCAAGAGGTACTCAGGGAAAGAAATCCTAATGGTTGGCACAGGACCAGCGAGGAGGGGTGGAATTTAGTTCAGCATAGAAGAGGCAGGCATAATCAAGACCCTAGATTCCAAACAGATAGGCGTAGGGGCAACGACATGATTGCTGGCTATAACCATAATCATGCCGAGGTCCCTTATACACTGAACAACCCCTATAATGTTCCGATGGCAAATCAGTATGCGTGCCTGACAGACCTAGATTGGGTTGATTGACAACAGGCGACCACTTCATCAGATTTGGATAAACCAAAAAGGGTTAATTTAGTGTCCCCGATAAATATGGGTTTGGACAACAGGGTTAAAGATACGATTAATATGGTATCAACCTCAATTATCCACGACCCTGGAACAGGCAATGCTATAACAACTAGCTCAGTAAACGAACTTGAGGGTAGGAATGTCTCAAGAGTAAGAAGACACACCAAGGTGGGAACTTGGAACATTGCCGGGCTTAGAAATAAAATTGATGATCCTATTTGGCGGAAACCTTTAGGCTCCGCCGATATCATCGCTCTTCAAGAGACCTGGGACAATAATAACATACTTACCTTAGATGGTTATACCACCTATTTCCTCCCCGCGGTCCCCACCTCTAGTGGTAGAGCAAGAGGAGGTCTGGTAACTTTAGTGGCTGCTAATATAGCAGGAAAACATACTATGATTGACTCAGGTTCACCCTACTGTTTGGTAGTTAAAATTGTTTGTAGAGGGGCTCATAACGTGTTAATTGTGAATTTTTATAATTCCTTTGATAGAGCTACCTCAACGAGCAATCTGAAAGCGCTACACTCTTTTTTAACAGACTACAAGGAATTGCAAGAGAATGATTGTTAACGTAATTTAGCTGGGGGATTTCAACATTCATAGATGTCCTGATAAATGTCCGCCCAATGATCTTTTTGCCCCCCCTGGGCAAGTTGATTCTCACTTTGAGCACACGGAACAGGGGACATTATTGGAATATATCCTTGCGGAAAATGGTTTGATGTTGCCTATGGGGGATGACTCTGATATACCAACTTTCAAGGGTAATATTGTGGGTCCACTATTGATTACATCTTTACAAGCTTAACATTAGGGTGTAATATTGCAGAATACTCCCCGGAATGGTCCCACTTTAGTGACCACAACCCTGTTTTTCTACAAGTTAATGGAGTTTTTAGTGGTTCCGAGAAGACATCAAATAGTGAGGTCAATCTAGACATCCGGGCCACAGACCAGGCCTGGAGAATTAAATGGTGCAAAGTTATCCCCGAGGATTTCTCATGCAACCTTTTCCACCGTAGAGGTGAGGAGATGCGTATCTGTATAGATAAGGAAGCAGGGGACAAGGAGGTAGCGGATGCATATCAAACGGTTTGCCGTCAGGTTATGACTGACTTAACAAATAATGGTAAAGTTAAAGATTCGGGATCCGTTGGGTGGTTTGACCGAAACTGCTCAACATGTAATCGTAAACTGAAGGAGGCTCTGAAATGTAAGCCCCTTGATAGGAAACGTGTGGCTTTATTAAGGAAAGCTTACAAAGGAGCAGTAGAACAGAGGAGGCGGGCGATCAGGGAAGATGCTTGGGCAGAATTGACCTCTATAGATGTCATAAAAAATAGTGCAAATTTTTGGGAAGTGATTAATCAACCTTACTTCTCAGACTCAAGCAATAACGTTTTAGATTGTGGTATCCAAGAGGACAAGTGGTTTTCCCACTTTAAATCAGTTTATGAACACATGTCCGTAGGGGGCGACAATAGAAATAGGGGGTCTACCCATTTTTACACCTTAGAGGTGAATGAGGCAGAGGTGGCTAAAGCCATTAATAAAATGACTAGTAACAAGGCCCCTGGCCCTGATGGTGTGCCAGCAGACCTTTTTAAGTGTGATATAGAGACATGGTCCAAAGTTCTAACCAATATTTTCAATAGAATCCCAACAACTGGGATCCCTAAAACCTGGTCGCAGTCGGTAATTGTCCCCATTTTCAAAAAAGGTAACAGAGGAGAGCCAAGCAATTACCGCCCAATTTCCCTTATAGACTCTGCAGTAAAGGTACTTGGCAGAGTGGTACTGTCTAAATTATCTGACTGGCTGGAGGATACAAATTCCCTTGCACCCGTACAATACGGGTTTAGAAAGGGACACAGTACCATTGACCAGAGCCTTAACCTTCAATTGTTAATCGGAAAGTATACTCTAGCGAAGCCAGGTAGTTTGTACATAGCTTTTATGGACCTGTCCTCGGCCTTTGATCGAGTAAACAGGTCCAAGCTATGGGAACTGCTTCTTAAAATGGGTATCGACGAGAATATAGTATACTTACTTGCGGACCTCCATCGGGATCTCACTGCTACAGTGAGATACGATCGGAAGGGGAATAGGACGGGTGAGATAGGAATATCTAATGGGGTTAGGCAAGGTTGCATTCTGGCCCCATTATTATTCACCTTATATATCAATGAATTAGCTAGCATCCTGGGAACAGCCTGTAAAGATATTCCAAAGGCAGGCAAGTTTTTATTACCCGCTCTGTTATATGCGGATGACGCCGCACTTATATCGCGTACACCAGTGGGTCTACAAAGTCTCTTAAATACATGTTATGAGTTTATGTCCGCTTTGGATCTTGGTGTTAATTACACTAAATCCCATGTCATGGCCTTGGGCACAAAGGGCAGGCAAAGAAAGCTGATGACCTTACATTGCAATGGAAATAGGCTATCTAGGGTAACCAAATTTCCATACCTAGGGGTGGTCTTTGACGAAAAATCCACCTGGCTTCCCCAACTGTTTGAGAAGAGAAATGCTTTTGTAAGATCCATCTCGGCTGTTTTGAGCTTTTCTCGCAAATTGGGGGTAAAACCACTAGAAGCAGTGTTAAAAGTTTATGACGCTAAATGCGTTTCCATTGCAATGTACTGCGCAGACCTATGGGGATTTAAGAATGTTAAGCAGCTACAGGTGGCAGAGGATAAATTTTTAAAGTCTATTCTCTCTGTCCCACAATCGACATCATGCTTTATTGTCCACCAAGAGTGTGGGGTGGGTTATTTAGAAGACCGAATTGCTATCGCCCCCCTCCTGAAGTGGATCTCGGTATGGTTAAACCCAGAGGTTGAGGTAAACCATGAGATCCTGATGGATTGTCTTGGACTAGCACATTGGGACTCTATACCATGGTTAAGCTATGTGAAAAAGACTGCAGTCTCATTGGGACGCCCAGAACTTTTTGAGGCACCATCTAAACTGGTTAAAGCAGACATAAAATGGGTCAAGACCAACTTTAAACTACACAGAGGGATGGAAAGAGAGGGTTTCGAGCTGATTAAGCCATCTGTGAGAACCCATCAGTTGGTCGTTACATCAGAAAATGACCTAGAACTATATCTGAAAGTTGTCAACAATGCCAACCATAGATATCTATTAACAAAGTTTAGATTAAACAAAATTCATTTACTCATATCTGGGAGCACATGCTGGACTAAGGATATAGACTTAAAACTATGTACTTGTGATGGTTTTTCAATAATGGACACGGCCCACTTTATGTTCTTTTGTGGGTACTTTAGGGAGATACGGAAAAAAATGTATTGTACCACTGCTAAAGGACAAAGGGTTTAAACAAGTGAAACCTGCGCTTTTATATCTCCAACTGTTGTCCAATACGTGGGAAATAATGTTGCTACTTTTTTAAATATAGCCATGAGATTGAGGGAAAAATTAATTAAATGGTTTGAAGATGATACTATGGAAACTGTTAAATAATGATTTATGACCTTTTAATCTAGATGAATTGCTGTAGTTTAAAAAAAAAAAAAAATTGTAATATATTTTGATGGTCAACTTATATTGTATTTTGAATGTTTTTCCCCTTTCTGACTTGTTTACTTTTATGGTTTTTTCATAAACCGAATAAAGTATTTTGAATGAATAGGAGTTTCACAGGCCTCACATCCTGCTCAAGTAATAGGGCCGTAATTTCCCCTTACTGAGAACCAAACATTCAATTGCAGTGCGTGACTGTCTCTCAGGGTAACGAAGCAGAGCAGTCCAAGCCTTCCCAGGGAAGGCGGTGTGGGCTAGTAATCACCATTTGCTGGAAGGCAATAATAACATTTGATAAAGGATTGTCGAGTCAGTGCTTTTTCTTTTGGAATGAGGAAAAGAAAATGTATTTCTCTCTCACATACACACTACATTAATTTACAAATATACAGAGAAGGCAGATTGAAATTAGCTTAGACACGCATTTGACCCCTAAACGGTCATGCCCCCCAAAATCACAGTACCCTTCACCTATACCAGACAGCACAAAACAATACAAGGGGGTGTCACTGTAAACAAGACAGACCTATTGGCTTTACCAAGGGACATCAAAACATATCAGGTAAGCCTGGTGGCCTTATTAAAGGTGCACCATATTAAAAGACCAATAAACCACATGTTAAAACCACTATTTGCATAATCACTGTAAACATGAATGATTAATAAAGAATTTAAAATAAGCACAGCATGTGTCTGTGTCTTTTTCATACACTTTCAGCCACATAGAATGCAGCCATAGAACCAGCCTCCGAGAGAGTTGGACTCTGGGAGCTCTTTATAAATTGTCATGTCAAGTAAAATGCAACCATAGAACCTGCCCCAATAGAGTGCCACACTCTGTGTTTTCTCTATCCACATTTAAGCCACATAGAACCACCACTAGAGATTGTTACAGGACTAGCAGGACTAGCTGTAGAGCAAAAGTTGCTAGGAGTGCTTTAAATAAGGATGAAAATCCTAACGCTTTAAGAAAATTCCAAAGGAGGGGTCTGCTGCACTCCTGAAACCCCTGCTACACTTTATGTTGTTGGTGGTACCCCTGCCATTCTGTGGCCAACACAGGGAAAGAATAATATGTAAATGAGCCTCTCCTAAGGCAATATTTGGAGCTCCAGCTGGAAGAGCTGTGAAACCCATCCTAGGATGCGTGTTTCCGGTCCAGGGAAGACCTGGCTTGGCAGTTCGGGCTGGACATTTCCCATGAGGTACAGGGTCAAGACTCATTTGCATATGGCTGAGTCTGAACTGGGGTGGCGAAGTGAGCTAAAGGATGATGATGGATTCAACCCAAATCTGTGACTGGGGGTGAGTTTCAGCAGTCCGTCCATCATCTCCTTGTGAATATTTTCTGAGCACCCCTCCCACTGTCCTGGAGCGAGGCGTGTAGCATTTTCTTTGCTTTTTTTCTTTCTGCTCCTTTTTAATTCTGGGTGGCCAAGCCCACTGACTCCCTGCTTGTGCTTGCACCTCGAGTGAGGTGTGTGGGGCTGGCACTTCTTTGGCTGCTCCTGCATTCCGGCAACAGGGCAGCTTGACTCCTGCTCCTACTGGCAGTGGGAGGAGCCATGTGTAGCTTAGTCTCTCCCTGTTTCCCGAACTCAGAGACGGGGTCTCTGCCCCTTATTGCTGCTGGGGGGCACAATGGCGCTCCCTGTTAGAAATGGAATCCTTAGTTGGCTGATGTATGCACCTAGGCCAGGCACGAATCCTGACACTAGTCAGGGTTAGCTGGTACACACTAAAAGATAGCCTGTGCTCACCCGCTGGTAGTTTGGCACGGAGCAGTTAGGCTTATCTAAAGAGGCATTGTGCAAATTATTTGTGCAACACACACACTCTGTAACACAATGAACACAACACAAAAAAACTCTACACAGGTTTAGAAATATAAGTTGTTATATTCTAAACAAAACGAGACCAAACCACAAAAATTCAACCACAGGTTCTCAAGTTATGAATTTCTAAAGTGTCGATGAAAATACTCTGCTCTACGAAGCACTCATTCTTCACAGGTTACTGACAGTCATGCTAGACCAGGGTAAAATGACACAAATCTGATCAGGTTTGGAATAGGTATTTGCACACAGTATTTATGATTAGTACAGTGCTCCAAGAAGAACTGTAGTGAAAGATTATAAGTCTAATCACTTGAGACCCGGGTAATCACACATTTTTGAGCCGCTCCGGAAAGAATGTAGACTAGCTGCTAAGCACAACCTTTGCAGGTGGAGGAAACCAACGTCTACAATGCTGATCGCTGAGTCTGAGGAATGGAGGCGGCTGCTGGGGAGTCTGTGTGCCTTGTAGGCAGAACCCTCATCATTGGTTCTCCCTGGAGGGGCTGCTGGCAAGGGAGAACACTGCTGCTCCTGCTGATGTGTGTGGCCGACATGGTGTTGACCAGGGTCGCTGAGAACTGCTTGTAACTACGGCAACGCATTACAGTAGAGCTATGCTGGAAAGCCTACTTGTGGCTCTGCAGCAGTGCTCAAAGCATATAAGGCAATTTCCATCAGCGACAGGCACTGATCCTTTCTATTCTCAGTGCAGGTCAGAAGTGAAGCTCTGACCTTTGTGGGGTCTCTCTGCAGGTCGGAGAGCAAAGCACTAACCTTTGTGGAACTGGACTGCAACACTCATGAGTGGCAAAGTCTCGCAGTAGTATAGAGGGCGAAAAGGAAGTCCTTTATGACCCTGAAACTTCTTGAACAGGAGGCAAGCCAGCAAGCCCTTGGGAATCACTTGGAGGAAGACCAGCTCTCCTCTCGCTAAGCGAGGCAACAAACAGAAAAAATAGGCGTTCTAGATCAGCAGTGCAGTTGACTCCTTTTTGCAAGACATCAGCCCTTCTGGCAGAGCTTAAGTTATAAGTCTAATAGTGTCTGATTTTAGGGGGTCAGAGGCCCAGTACTCATACCCAAAAGTGCCTTTGATGTGAAGGGCGACTTCAAAGCAGCCACTGGAAGTGCACAGAACCCTTTTTCTTCCCGACCCTGTCTGATATCCTACCTCTGGGGGGTCAATCAGCCTTCTGTGTGGGGACAAGAGACTACCTATTCAATTGAAGTGTTAGTCCCTCCCTTTTATCCTGCCCAAGCAAGGGCATCAGAATGCAGATGTATGTAGACGGTTTCTGAGACACACTTATCCTTCCTGTGTTTGTGGCTTTCTAGAGGGAATGCACAAAGTGTAGCTGTTACCCAGCCTGTACGTGTATTGGAGACAGGCAGTCAGGCACACAGAGCAGTAAGTGCAGAGAAATGCCTATTTTCTAAAAGTGTAATTTCTAGAACAAAATTGTTAAATCCAACTTCACCAGTAAGGAGGATTTATGATTACCAATCCAAAGATGTAAAACATGAAAAAAGGACTCCTCCCATATCAGTAATTACCATTTAAAAAGGAATAAGGGATTTTCCATAGGTAACCTATGAGAGTGTTAGTCCTCATAGTAGTGAAAAACAAATGTAGCTGTTTGTCACTACCAGGACATTTAACATAACAGTAAATGTCCTACCTTTTACTTACGTACCACCCGCCCTTAGGAATCCGTAGATCCTACCTTAGAGGTGACTTATATGTAATAAAAGGGGTGTTTCAGGGTTGACAAGCAGTTTTAAATGCCAAGTCCAAGTGGCAGTAAACTACATACAGAAGCACTGCAGTGGCAGGCCTGAGACCGATTTGAAAGGCTACTTCTGTGTGTGGCACAATCAGTGCTGCAGCCCACTAGTATCATATCACTTACAGGCCCTGGGTATTTGGGGCACAGCCTTACAAGGGACTTACAAGAAATTAAATATGTCAATCAAGTGAATACCAGGAGAACACAGGTCTAGGGAAGAAGCACATGCACTTTAGTATTAACTAGCAGTAGTAAAGCCTCAGAGTCCTAAGTCCAACAAAAAGAATTCAGCAAACGGAGGTGGAAGAAGGCAAAAAGTTTGGGGTGACCCTTCAGAGGGTCCATTTTCCAGCACCCCCCCTTTCCTTACTGTGTTGACCCCCAAGCAGATGGGGAACCCCCTCAGTTGGGGGCCCCACGCATGCCCCACATTTGGCTAAAGATCAAAGATATTCCTTATTCCAAATGCCAGGTCCTGGCCCACCCAAGGGTTATTTTCAGCTCATGCAGCAGAGCTCCATTAGCCCCATTTCCCAGAAAAGTCAAAGGTCACCAACCTTTAAAAGGCCATAACTCTGGCCCTATTGATTCGATTTGGATGATCATGGGCGCAATTTACACAGGGTGGTGAGGTCTTGCCATCAGGAGCAGTTCCAGCAAGCCGCCTGGTCTCAAAAGTGGTGTAAACTGCAGGGAGCTTTCCACAGCCACCCTGTGCCAGCTTTCTTCCTGGTCTTTGTCTCTGGATGCAGAAGTCCAGATCTTCCCCCAACAGGTCCTCGGGGTGTAAGAAGGCAAGCCTCACAGCCCTTAGAGAAACTCACTGGTCCTGGGTCAACTGAGGCAGAGTCCTTAGTGTTTTTTGGTATCAACAGGTTTCGCCTTCCATTTGCTTTTGCTGTCACAGTCCTGTGGTCCAGCAGCAAAAAGCACAAACCAAAACAGCACTATCTGTATCTAATTCAAGAGCTTTTAAAAGGGGGTGGATGGTTCTAGAAGCCAGGCATCCTTGGCCAATCCTAGGGTTCCACAACACCTCTCTACCCCTGTCCCAACCCTCCTTCACAGCATGCTGGGAGAGTTCAAGAAGGTCTCATCCAGGAGTTACTGATCACATTTGCTCTTGGGGCCTCAGCTCTGCCCCTAGCTAACATCACTACTGGGACCTTTTCCACCAAATGCTTCAAGGAGCTCCCCTCCTGCAAAAGCTCCATTTGTATGGACATACTCTTTTGTCCAGTGGGCCTAGGCTGTCCCCAACCGTGTTACGGTGTGACAGGTAATTAACAGAGGCACCTTTTTATCCCCAGTCACTTTTCTTTAGGAGCCGAGGTAAGCACTGTCAATTACTCCCTATGTGTGGGGTGCCCTTTGTTTCTTCTGCTGGGACAAAATGTCACTAACTTGGTACAGCTGGGTGACAAAAGATCTGATCCTGAGCTGAGTCATAGAAATATGAAATTTCTGGATGACCCATAAGATGTAAATGTATTATCTAGGGACCTCTGAAAATGAACTGGGTGCATCTTTTCCATTTCCACCCCAGTGTCAAACCTCATGGGACTTTGTAGATCTAAGGGTAGTGTTAGACCTGGCATCATTGGTGTGGGTCTCCCTTCCTCTCTACTCTCCCTGTCTTTTATATTGGCTGGATTTAGATGTTCTGGGTGCCGTGCCACTGCTACTCAGTGCCACAGCGCGAATGCTCCCTGTACATAAATGACTGTATAAATAAGGATAACTATAATACCTACATCGGTGTAGCCTGTTTCCATAGTGAGTTACCCTCCATTTCACTGTCGCTACTGCGAAACGATCCATTCTCATATGCCAGGATGGGCTGGTTAAAGATTGCTTTCTTTCATCCTATTGGGCCCTAGGAACCTCGAGTTTGATATGTTTATGCTCAGGACATCGAGGGGCACCTCTTAGTGAGGACCGTTTATATATTACATGTTTTTAAATGCCTTTCCTGAAAATATGGTAGTTTCTTGCCTAAGCTTTACTGTAGGCTGTTGTGGTTATGTGTATTGGCCGTCTGCTTTTGGAGCAGCAGGGCCAGCTGGGTCAGACCTGGCTGGAGAGCGAGATCGGTATTCCGAGCATGGGGAGGGGTGACTCTTTGATCCAAACAGGCTGTGCCTGGCAAGGTGAATGATGGCTCCAACTCCCACTGGGTGTCTAATAGCAGACCCCCTAGTTCTGAAAGGGCAGGATGTCCCCTCGTAAACCAAGTGTTCCCCGACCCCACAGACTGGTTCTAATCGGAGTCAGTGATTTGCAACCTTAGAAAACAAAGACTTTTTAATTTTAAAATGCTGCGCTGAACTTTGGCCAAGTGTGTTCCTTCTGGATTTCAAGACAAAACTCTGTCCGAGTGAACAGAGGAAATGACTTTGCAACTTTCATCAAGCTTGCCAAAGAAACTACCCGAGGGGCTAAACCGAGAGCGCCCCTGGCAGAAGTCTCAGGGACATTAGACTTCACCCCGTCAGCCATTGAAATTCCTGTGCGAGGAGTTATGATTGCAGGTGGGGCCTCCGTTGAGTAATCCAGAGCCTCTAGTTCTACTGTGAGGGCCGCGGACTGGAGACTTCTGAACATTTGCTAAATCTATGCAGGCCGCTGCAGCTAAGAGAGAGCTGCCGCCACAGAGAGCACACCTGAATCGAAATTGAGACTTTCTAAAATTTGCTGCACCTATGCAGGCCGCTGCACCTAAGACAGAGCTGCTGCTGCTGAGCGCCCGCCTGAACCTGCACCTTCGGACTTTCTGTGGACTCAGCGTGGACCACTGCAGTCGAGAGAGAGCTGTGGCCGCTGAGCGTCTACCGTGGTGCCCGCCTGGTCGAGACCATCCTTTGTCATGCAGACCACCGCAGCTGAGAGAGAGCTGCTCCCACTGAGTGCCCGCACCCTTTGCCACATTGCAGCACTGTGATTTATCCCATGGGCCGCCGCAGCCAATAGAGAGCTGTAGCCACTGAGTACCCACACCAATTGCTACTGTGCATCATCGTGATCTGTCCTGTGGGCTGCCGCAGCCAAGAGAGAGCTGTAGCCGCTGAGTGCCCACACCCTTTGCTACTGTGCATCATCGTGATTTGTCGTGAGGGCCGCCGCTGTCCAGCGAGAGCTATAGCCGCTGAGTGCCCACAACCTGTGCTATCTTGCATCCTCGTAATTTGCCCCGCTGGCCGCTGCAGCTAAGGGAGAGCTGTGGCCGCTGAGCGCCAGCCTCATTGACAACTTTACCTCCTCGTCATTTTCCCCGTGGGACGCCGCAGCTAAAAGGGAGCTGTGGCTGCTGAGCCCCCACACCATTGACAACTTTGCATCCTTGGATTTGGCCTGTGGGCCGCCGCAGCTAAGTGAGAGCTGCTGCCGCTGTGAGCCCACCACGGAGCTGCACAATGAGACTGTCCATCAACTGTTGTTTTTGCATTTGTCACCCGAGTGGGATGGGTATGCTCAGACGTGAGTCCCATGCTCTCCACACCACTGGAGTCAAGCTATCCTGGCTGAAGACGGCTGATAGCCAGAAACAACCGGTCCTAGATGCTTGATTCCGGTCCAGTAAAGACATAGCTTGGCAGTTCGGGCTGGACTGTTCCCATGAGGCACAGGGTCAAAGCTGATTTGCATATGGTCATGTCTGAACTGGGGTGGTGTGGAGTGCCAAAAAACGATGGATTTAGGCCCAGATCTCTGTACTGGGGTGAATGTTTGACATTGTTCTGCATTCTGTCCATCAACTGTTGTTTTTGCATTTGTCACCCGAGTGGGATGGGTATGCTCAGACGTGAGTCCCATGCTCTGCACACCACTGGAGTCAAGCTATCATGGCTGAAGACGGTTGATAGCCAGAAACCGGTCCTAGGATGCTTGATTCCGGTCCAGTAAAGACATGGCTTGGCAGTTCGGGTTGGACTGTTCCCATGAGGCACAGGGTCAAGGCTGATTTGCATATGGTCGTGTCTGAAATGGGGTGGTGTGGAGTGCAAAAAAACGATGGATATAGGCCCAGATTTCTGTACTGGTGTGAATGTATGACATTGTTCTGCATTCTGTCCATCAACTGTTGTTTTTGCATTTGTCACCCCGAGTGGGATGGGTATGCTCAGACTTGAGTCCCATGCTCTCCACACCACTGGAGTCAAGCTATCCTGACTGAAGACGGCTGATAGCCAGAAACCGGTCCTAGGATTCTTGATTCCGGTCCTGTAAAGACATGGCTTGACAGTTCGGGCTGGACTGTTCCCATGAGGGACAGGGTCAAGGCTGATTTGCATATGGTCATGTCTGAACTGGGGTGGTGTGGAGTGCAAAAAAACTATGGATTTAGGCCCAGATCTCTGTACTGGGGTGAATGTATGACATTGTTCTGCATTCTGTCCATCAACTGTTGTTTTTGCATTTGTCACCCGAGTGGGATGGGTATGCTCAGACGTGAGTCCCATGCTCTCCACACCACTGGAGTCAAGCTATCATGGCTGAAGACGGTTGATAGCCAGAAACCGGACCTAGGATGCTTGGTTCCGGTCCAGTAAAGACATGGCTTGGCAGTTCGGGTTGGACTGTTCCCATGAGGCACAGGGTCAAGGCTGATTTGCATATGGTCATGTCTGAAATGGGGTGGTGTGGAGTGCAAAAAAACGATGGATTTAGGCCCAGATCTCTGTACTGGGGTGAATGTATGACATTGTTCTGCATTCTGTCCATCAACTGTTGTTTTTGCATTTGTCACCCCGAGTGGGATGGGTATGCTCAGACGTGAGTCCCATGCTCTTCACACCACTGGAGTCAAGCTATCCTGACTGAAGATGGCTGATAGCCAGAAACCGGTCCTAGGATGCTTGATTCCGGTCCAGTAAAGGCATGGCTTGGCAGTTCGGGCTGGACTGTTCCCATGAGGCACAGGGTCAAGGCTGATTTGCATATGGTCATGTCTGAACTGGGGTGGTGTGGAGTGCAAGAAAACGATGGATATAGGCCCAGATCTCTGTACTGGTGTGAATGTATGACATTGTTCTACATTCTGTCCATCAACTGTTGTTTTTGCATTTGTCACCCCGAGTGGGATGGGTATGCTCAGACTTGAGTCCCATGCTCTCCACACCACTGGAGTCAAGCTATCCTGGCTGAAGACGGCTGATAGCCAGAAACCGATCCTAGGATGCTTGATTCCGGTCCAGTAAAGGCATGGCTTGGCAGTTCGGCTGGACTGTTCCCATGAGGCACAAGGTCAAGGCTGATTTGCATATGGTCATTTCTGAACTGGGGTGGTGTGGAGTGCAAAAAACGATTGATTTAGGCCCAGATCTCTGTACTGGGGTGAATGTATGACATTTTTCTGCATTCTGTCCATCAACTGTTGTTTTTGCATTTGTCAACCCGAGTGGGATGGGTATGCTCAGATGTGAGTCCCATGCTCTCCACACCACTGGAGTCAAGCTATCCTGGCTGAAGAGGGCTGATAGCCAGAAACCGGTCCTAGGATGCTTGATTCCGGTCCTGTAAAGACATGGCTTGGCAGTTCGGGCTGGACTGTTCCCAT
Organism: Lissotriton helveticus; assembly: GCF_964261635.1. Lineage (NCBI taxonomy): Eukaryota > Metazoa > Chordata > Amphibia > Caudata > Salamandridae > Lissotriton > Lissotriton helveticus. The sequence goes on along the minus strand of NC_136068.1, from coordinate 281,513,227 downwards.
GAGGCACAGGGTCAAGGCTGATTTGCATATGGTCATGTCTGCACTGGGGTGGTGTGGAGTGCAAAAAAACGATGGATTTAGGCCCAGATCTCTGTACTGGGGTGAATGTATGACATTGGTCTGCATTCTGTCCATCAACTGTTGTTTTTTTCATTTGTCACCCGAGTGGGATGGGTATGCTCAGACGTGAGTCTCATGCTCTCCACACTACTGGAGTCAAGCTATCCTGGCTGAAGACGGCTGATAGCCAGAAACCGGTCCTAGGATTCTTGATTCCGGTCCAGTAAAGACATGGCTTGGCAGTTCGGGCTGGACTGTTCCCATGAGGCACAGGGTCAAGGCTGATTTGCATATGGTCATGTCTGAACTGGGGTGGTGTGGAGTGCAAAAAAACGATGGATTTAGGCCCAGATCTCTGTACTGGGGTGAATGTATGACATTGTTCTGCATTCTGTCCATCAACTGTTGTTTTTGCATTTGTCACCCCGAGTGGGATGGGTATGCTCAGACGTGAGTCCCATGCTCTCCACACCACTGGAGTCAAGCTATCCTGACTGAAGATGGCTGATAGCCAGAAACCGATCCTAGGATGCTTGATTCCGGTCCATTAAAGGCATGGCTTGGCAGTTCGGCTGGACTGTTCCCATGAGGCACAAGGTCAAGGCTGATTTGCATATGGTCATGTCTGAACTGGGGTGGTGTGGAGTGCAAAAAACGATTGATTTAGGCCCAGATCTCTGTACTGGGGTGAATGTATGACATTTTTCAGCATTCTGACCATCAACTGTTGTTTTTGCATTTGTCAACCCGAGTGGGATGGGTATGCTCAGACGTGAGTCCCATGCTCTCCACACCACTGGAGTCAAGCTATCCTGGCTGAAGACGGCTGATAGCCAGAAACCGGTCCTAGGATGCTTGATTCCGGTCCAGTAAAGACACGGCTCTGCAGTTCGGGCTGGACTGTTCCAATGAGGCACAGGGTCAAGGCTGATTTGCATTTGGTCATGTCTGAACTGGGGTGGTGTGGAGTGCAAAAAAACGATGGATTTAGGCCCAGATCTTTGTACTGGGGTGAATGTATGACATTGCTCTGCATTCTGTCCATCAACTGTTGTTTTTGCATTTGTCACCCCGAGTGGGATGGGTGTGCTCAGATGTGAGTCCCATGCTTTCCACACCACTGGAGTCAAGCTATCCTGGCTGAAGACGGCTGATAGCCAGAAACCGGTCCTAGGATGCTTGATTCCGGTCCTGTAAAGACATGGCTTGGCAGTTCGGGCTGGACTGTTCCCATGAGGCACAGGGTCAAGGCTGATTTGCATGTGGTCATGTCTGAACTGGGGTGGTGTGGAGTGCAACAAAATGATGGATTGAGGCTCAGATCTCTGTACTGGGCTGAATTTATGACATTGTTCTGCATTCTGTCCATCAACTGTTGTTTTGCACAATGAGCGGCCGCCTGTCCCTGAGTGCCCGAATCACTGTGAGTGCATGCTGCGGACCTCAGCCTCCAAGTCTTGTGGTTGCTGGGAGTCCGCCTGTCACCGTCTCCGCTTCTTCACGAAGCTGCCTGCTGTATCCCCTTCCAGCAACAGGTATCTGGTGCACAATGGGCCGCATAGGCCCCAGCCCTGAACTCAGTCAGTGTCACGCGTTGGGTGAATACATTGTTGTCTCTTTTGAGTCCCTATGGGTTGACGTGAATTGTAGTTGTTGAAACGCTTTGAGAGTTTTGAGTTAAAGTGTTAGCTAAAGATATTATTTTTCTATATCTATCTGAGTTGTGTCCTTTTGTGTTGTCATTTCTGCCTTATTGTACGTGGCCATAAACGCTTCACACACTGCCTCTGAGATATCCCTAACTGCTAGTGCTACGTTACCACAGGGTTGAGCAGGGGTTATCAAAGGGGGTAGCCCACTTGCCCTGAATTAGTAAGAAGGGTCCCTATTTTGACTTTGGTGCCAGTCACTGCCAACTAGAGGCCCCCATTTCTAATAGGAAGCACAACTGCAGTCTAAGACAGATTTCCCTCTTTTTAAATCATAAAGTGTCACTGCAGAAAAGACAGTAAATCATACTGACTTTACCTGTGCCCACTAATATTATAAGGCCTATCCCAGGTCAATGTCTAACCCTGCAGAGTTCCCTCTGTGCCAGCCTACCTGGTTCTGTTACCGGGATGCATATGATGGTGTTCTTACACTCGCCGCCCACAATCATGTGCACACGCAACTGAATGTGTTCACATGTAACCAGCCAAATGCCCCTTACCCTAGATAAGTTGCAGTGGCCTTATCTTAAAAGACAAAATACTGATGGTAAACTTGCGCAGTCCATGTGATTAACATGGGTGACACATATTTAGGGAGACTCACCAACAGTGAAAAGTCCATAAACAGATGATCAAATAAATCGGGGCGTACTGATTGGGCTGAACCTAATTGCAACAGAAAAGGCAGACAGTGACAAAACACATGCACCCACATGCATCATTGTAGAAATTTGCGATTCCTAAATTGCGAAAATTAAGGAATCGCAATTTAGGAATCGCAAAATCCAATGCCTCAAAATTCGCAAAAGTTTTAGCGATTTCCTTATTTTCTTGTTTTGCGATTCCTTGAATGCGAATCGCAATTAAGGAATCACTTTACATTGATTCCTATGGGCCTAGAGGCCCATAGGAATCAATGGGAAGGCATTCTCATTTTGCGAATTCGCAATTAAGGAATTGCAAAATGAGAATGCAATTTCAAGGGTGCAGGGGGGGTCCAAAGGACCCCCTGCACCCCTGAAATGTCACTTAAGTTCATTTTACTCACACACATGTTCCAAGGGCATGTGTGTGTGTAAAATATAAGTTTAAAAAATGCACTTTTGTGCATTTTTGAAACTTTTCGCAAATTACCATGAAGGTTTACTTCATGGTTATTTTCCCCAAAAATCATGCATAGCATTTAAGAAATCGCAAAATTTGCGATTTCTTAAATGCTATAACAATTTAAGAAATCGCAAAAAATTGCGATTTCTTAAATTGCGTAAAATGAAAAAAAAAATGATGCATCCCATAAAAGGTTTTTGCATTCGCAAATGGACGAATTTTGTGATTCGCACCGTTTGCAAATGCAAAAAAGCTTGATGCATGTGGGCCATAGACCATCACAAACTACCTTCATATCGGAACATGCACACGAAAGTGGATGCGTAAATCTTGATGGACTATAATCTCAATTTACAGCATCAGCGTTGCAGTAATATAGTAGCAGGGCACAGGAAAACCAATAGTTAGTACCATTAATGTACGGCACTCAATAGTTCCAATTTAAAACGGTTTGTTTGGGCGCTCAATTTACAACAAAGCTACTACTAATTTGTGGTATTACCGCAAATATTCACTTAATGAGAACGCAAGTGGTGAAAAATACCAGAAACATGTCTTGTTAATGTATTGCAAAAATATATTTTTTTAAACAATAGTGAGACATTTGTCATTTGTATGTCTCTTCTTGAAGACCAGTTTTCAGTGTTTGATGTCTCATATTTTACTTCGTTTTATGAAGGCTAGTCATGCGGTTCTTCTATCCTTTAAATGTATTGTGGTTCAGCTCGTTTATTCCAAAATTGTGTGTCAACTGGATAATAATTTGACCTAGTTCTGAGGGATTTACTTTAGGCAGTGCTAGCTGACATGGGGGTTCCTCCACATCTGTGCCATATGATGAAGAGGTTGCATGAGAATAGATTTGAACAGGTGTTTTCTGGTAAACTGGAAGAATTTCCTGAACCCTTTACTGTCCGGAGGGGCATTCGACAAGGGTGTGTGTTATCCCCAATGCTATTTCCCTGTATATTAATGGTCTTATAGGTCTATTAGATACCACCAGCAACAATGATGCACCTAGGCTTGGTTCTTGCAAAATACTGGCATTGATGCTTGCTGATGATACTCTTCTTCTATCTAAAACCGTAATGGGCATCCAAAATACATTAGATAGCTTCAACGCATTTTGTGGGTCGAGGCACCTTGAAATCAATGTACTAATATCAAATTTATGGTTTTTAACCCATCACATTTTACATGTTTAAACCCCAGCCTGAATGACACTCTCCTTGATAGGGTTCCTATTTTTGATTAAGTAGGATTAACTCTTAGCGAGAATATGGATTGGTCATTCCATATTGCCAAAAAAAAGGCTAAAACTGGTGCAATATAAGGGTGGGCTTGCAGGGGCGTTGATAAGGGATCCTTTTATAAACCTGTGAGTCCCACTATTGAAATCTACAAAATGCAAGCCCTAGGTGCTACCTTGTATTGTCATGAGCTATGGGGACACATATCTATTGAAGATATTGTGCAGGTGGAGAATAAATTTCAAGGGCAACTAGTGAGCCTTCCTGCTAGCTCATTAACCCCCCTCAGACTGGATCTAGGCATTAGATCAATTTTGGAGGCGGCCAGGCGTAGGCACTTCTATTTTGGAGAAGATTATGAATCACTCCGGAGCTGACCTCTTATAGATTGGCTTTGGTGGAGATCCTAGGACTTCAAGAATCAGGCAGGCTACCTGGGCTTCATATATCAGGGAATCCCTAACAACCATTGGCAAAGCAAGCCAGTGGGATGATCTGGGTTGCTTGGAAGTGTCCAAGGGGAAGTTGGTGAAATGTTGTAGGGGGTCTAAATCAATCTCCCTTCTGCCAAGTCTCTCCTCAGGAATACTAACAATAAGATTTCTAGGGATTGAAGAAACCTATCGATTTGAGGACTTTTTGGATTAGGTGCAACCCCCCTAGCGAGGAAGCTGTACATCCAGTTTAGGCATGGAACACTTCCCTTGCGCAGATTTACCAACCATTGGAGGGGACAGATTTATGATACATCATCAAATTGCCCTTCCTGTGGTTTGGACAAATAAACGGAGGCTTGTGTCTTAGTTTTCTGTGCAGACTATGAGAAATCTAGGGCAAAGGGCTGATTCAACTCTACAGAAATCTAGGGACATCACGTTGCCATGAGGCCCTTAGGATCCTGAAAATGCACATGCACCAGCCTTTTGTTTTCGCACTCTCTAAATACTTGTTCTGAATCTGGTGTGTGACAAAAAAGTTTCTGTGATGCCTTGTCTTTCCTCGATAGAATGGAGCTGGGCCCTAGAATGTGGAACCTGATAATTCTGAAGAATCATAAGGGGATGTATGGTCTATAGCAAACACGCAATTCCCTTATCTCCCTTCCCAGCCCAACCTGGCTTGTTGGAGTTAAATGCATGTAAATATCAACTATAAGGTCTTAGGGCCAGATGTAGGTAAATCCTATTTACCGTCTCTTAAATACCGACTCATACCGAATCGGTATTTAAGAGTCGGTAAATAGGAAGGAGGCAGATGTAGGTAAAATATTACCGAATCTGTAAGAGTCGGTATTTACCGAATCTGTAAATACCGATTCGGTATTTCACATTGATTCCTATGGGCCTTGAAGCCCATAGGAATCAATGTGAAACACCGAATCGGTATTTACAGATTCGGTAAATACCGAATCCTGCAAGGGTGCAGGGGGCGTCACTTTGACACCCTCTAGCACCCCAAGTACAGGCATGTGTGCCATGTGGCACACATACATGCCCTAAGGCCATGTCTGTGTGTCACATGGCACAGGTGTGCATGCACAGATGTGCATGCACACCTGAATTCGGTATTTTACCACCCAATAGGATTGGGTGGTAAAATACCGACTCTTAAGGGCCTGTGGCACTCTTAAGAGTGTCACCTACATATGGATTTACAGAATCGGTATATTTACCGATTCGGTAAAATACCGAAGTGGTAAATTTACCGAATCTGTAAATATACCGATTCTGTAAATTCAGACCCACCTACATCTCAAAAGCCAAATACTGGTCGGTAACGGCCAAAATCGGCCGTTACCGACCGGTATTTGGCGACCTACATCTGGCCCTTAGTGATTTTAAAATATTTTATTCTAGCACTATGCATTTTAAAAACAGCAATGACAGTCTTCTATGAACTATTCCCCGACCCTAGACAATATGGTTAGCATAGCAGACCTCTATAGATTTAGCTATTGGATTTATTGGAGGTTTTTGTCCCATATAGTTTTGTCTAAAGGGAAACGTTCTTAATAAGTGTTCTACTTTATCAGGGGTATTAGATTTAAACTAGTTTACAGTATTTATTGTAATATATTTTATATATTTCCATCTGAACTGCCGTCGGTGGAGAGGCTTTGTGATCACTTTGGTAATGTGTTTTATAGCTGTGTGGTTTATTGTATACTGAGTTGTATTAAATGATGTTGTGCACTTTTATGATTCTTTGAACTGAAATTAAGTAATTGAATGGAATGACTATTAATCTCATTTTCTCATACTCTTCTCCTGTTTCTCCAGTTTAGAATAGGCTGCACTAGGCTTCGCTCATATTCCTAGAGTGTTTTTCTGTTGCATTACACAAATGAAGATGGAACTGTTACATGGAAATGGAGTAAAGCAGTTGCAGATTCAAACTAGAGATATAAGAAAGATCTAGAGACACAAAGAAAGAGATAACACAGAAGCTGAAAAAAATGAAAGTAGTTATATCAAATGAACGCACATATTTTAGATATCTGCAAAATATGAATAATATTTTCGCTATGTTTTTTCAGATGATGATGTATTTATGCCCATCGATGTCGAAAGGAAGGAGTATGTTCTGAATGACTCAGGAATTATCTACCGAGGCCATAATAAGTACATTACAGAGCTAGGATGGAATTTTGGCCAGGTAGGTTAAGATCATCCAACAAAAAGTTGATGAGAAAAGTCAGGGAGAAAATATGAATCCGTGGATATTTTCCAGGCACCAACATGAAGTAAAGCGAGAAGATACAGACATTAATTTGTTCAGTAAAATCTCTGCAAAAGAGCCATCCCTTATCATTTGATATAGGGATGGGACCGCCCGCCATAAGGGTGGGGTTCCCGCGGGGGGCATTAGGATGTGCCCGCCACAGTGGCAGGCACATCCTGCATTTCTAGCATTGTGGCGGGTGGTGCTCTCAGCACCGCCCGCCACAATGCTAGAAATTCATTTCGGCATTTGCATAAACAAAGCGGCAGGCACCGCGCGGTGCCTGCCACTTTGTTTATGCAAATGTGGGGGGGTACCACAGGTACCCCCCGTGTGCAGCCCCCACCCCTCCTTCACTCTGGGGGCCCGCACGGCCCCCCAGAATGAAGACCGCATGCCTTTCCGTGGCGGCATTGCCACCACGGAAAGGCATGACTGACAGCCCATACTAATATGGCTGGCAGTGTATATGAGACACCGCCACCATATTAATCATTTTCCGCCCCGGCCGCAAGGCGACCGGGGCGGAAAAGCGGCGGATGGTCTTTCGGTCCGCCGCGGTCCCCCCGCCATACTAATATGGCGGGGGAATTTCGGCAACGGTGTTGGGCGGATTGCCTTCGCCAAGCCGGCGGTGGCTACCGTCAGCCTGGCGGAGGCAATCCGCCCGACATCGTAATGGGCCCCTAAGTATCGAAAAGTTATTTCACTCAAGTTCCCATGTAGCAGAAAATGACATTTAAGGCATTGCAATGGGATTTGATTTGGCATTTTGGCTTAGGAATAGCATGAGTGTTAGGCTTTAGGATCAGCGTGTAGGATTAGGGCACAGGACAGTAGTTATGGTTAATTCTTGGTTTATGGATTATAGTCAGAGTTGATCAGAAATCTGTATCAATTTGACTGCTTTATGTGTATGCCTTTCTCTGCTTTATGACCTACTGTAGGCATGTATTCTATATTTCCCCTTTTAATCTGCATGGTCTTTAAATATATTACAATCTCTTGAGAACTATAAAATATAAAATGAACTGTTATATTGTTATTAGTAAGTAGCATAAGCGTATGCTATTTGATTTATTCTACTCCCCTTTGCAGGGGTTCTCTATCTCTCTATAGAATACGATTTGGTTCCAGATATACACCTACTCAGCTTGCCCTTCTATTGTCTACTATACCTGAGCAGTCCTAAGGCCTTGCTGCTATGATATGAGAGTCATTATTGAAGGGAGGACTTTAGTGATAGTGAAAGAGCTAAGCAATATACTTCTAAAGAAGCTAAAGTGTTATTTTCCTAACATTGATGTGATATTTTTTATTTTTAGTTTGAAAAAAAAATTCTGGATTTGTGTCTCACCATTCTGGATAAGAGTTTGGAGCACTGTAAGGAACCATCCTTAGACTGTACACAGAGAAATAATCCCGTCTATGTGAGCAGAGTTATCAGCGCAATGGTGAGCTGGAGATTATTTTTCTTTGTAAGAGACGCAGTTGTTCTGAAATGTGGTCGTAGGAAATTCTCTCTCTTATGTTTCTCTAGCATGTAGAACATCCTGATAGAGTTGGCCTATAAAATGCTGTGGTGCTTTTTTGTCTTTTTTTGTTCTTTGGCTCTGTATTGCGTCTCCACTCTTCTTCATTCTTTCCCTATCCAAAATATGCATTTCTATATTTAGGTCAATCATTCATATTCTTCTCCAGAAAAAATAAATACATTATAAAATCAGATAATTAAAACTTGAATGTATTTAGTGCATTATTCTATGGTTATACTCCACTAGAAAAGAAAGAGATAAGAACACAGTTATAGATCTTTCATGATTTCCCGTGAAGTTAACAGTATTATATTTGCACAGTGGCGTAGCTACATACTTTGCCACCCGTGGCGGTTCTTGTCTTTGCAGCCCTGTGGTGTCCGCATGGTAGAGGGAAGGGGGAGGACTGGCGAGAACTACATTTGCCGCGCATGCCCTCCACCCCCAAAGCCCGTGCTGCCACCCCCTTGATACGCCACTGTACTTGCAAAACAAAATTAACCATAAATAGTAGTCCTTTGGACAATGGTCAGAACAGCAGAGAGCACACCCCGTCCTCCATCTTGGTATAGAGGGGCATATGTACACTTCACTTTTTGTGGCGCTCCCATGGCAATAGGGGCCTTGCCTTATGTACAAGGCAGCATCAAGCCACTTAACGCTGCCTTGTACATAAGACACCCTTTCAAGCTATGTTTAGCGTGAAAGGGGCGTGCAGTGGGTGTTGTGGTGGGCGTTCCACCGCCACACCCATTGTATTTGATGCTGCCCCCTATGTACAAGTGTGTCATACATAGGAGGCAGCACCAAAATCCCGACCAGGAAAACCCTGGTCTTAAGGTGCTGAAACGAGAAGAAATGCATTATTTCTCCTTATTTTTGCTTTTTCCATGTGTGCTGCCTTGTGCAGCACCCATGGAAAAAGCAAAATGCCATGGTTTGTTTACGTGTCCCTTCCTGTACATTAACAAACCTTTTTAAAAATGCCATTTTGTAACTTTCATATGTGTTGCATGAAGCAGCACACATGGAAGTTACAAAATGGCATTTTATGATTGTGTATGTACAGGAAGGGACACCTTCATACACATAACCAATCCTCCCCTGCACACAGACACTCTTGCACTCTGGTGCAAGGGTGCCTGCGTGGGCGCTAAGTTGTGAAACATAGCGCCATCGCAGGGGGAAACGCAAGGCTGCACCACATTCTTGTAAATATGGTGCAGCCTTGCGTTTCCGAAGTCACTTTGTCGTACATATGGCCCAGAGTTTTCATCCGTGTTGTATGTGTATTTATGTAATATATATCGTCAGAGCTTTCAAATTTTCAGTTTGATTAAGAGTGACATTTTCATGCTTTTACGTGCCTACGTGTGACATTTCCGGGTCTCATATGTGACTCTGAGTGACTCTTTCTGAAAAACTGAGAATTATGAATAAGCTTACATCATAAGTTTACCCCCGTTTTGCATTCTAAATGTTGTAACAAACCAAAAAAGGTTAAAAACTGCATATAACTGACGCACTTGGGGGACCTCCTTATTTATGCGTACAAGTTTGTCGACTGTCTATGAAGCATGCAGGTCCTACGCTCTTACTAGGAAAAAGCATGGTATCTGGGATGAGTGATCACGGCTGAACCTGTGCACACATAAGTTCATCTCATACTTAAAGTTCAAAGTTCAAAAAGTACTTTATTCGGTTAAAAGGCAATAACCATGAAAGCAACAGCATGAATTTACAATTTACACAGGGAAATTTAAAAGAAGACAAATCTATTATATTTCATCAACACCAATTGTTTTCCGTAATTTAAAAACATGTTTAAAAAAGCTTAAAACTACAGCAACAGTTACAACAGTGTCCATTCTCTGAACTTCTAAAAAAGCCGGGCGACATCTATTTAAATTCTTTTCTTTGAGGAATGGGATAATAAATTTCCTGCGTGGTAAAATGTAAAATTTACAAAAGAATAAAATATGGATGTCGGACTGGGACGAGGAATCATCACACGGGCAAATAGGCAAATTTCGCAACCATGAATTCATTTCTGGGAAGGACAAGAGTCTAAAAACAATATTTAGTCTAAAACGGGTCAAGAGAAATCGATCATAATTAGACATCGGCAGAGTTAAGTATGGCTGTACTTTATCGCCAGTTAATAACAAGAGATGCGAGGTAACTGTCTTTTTATTCATTTCATCTCGCCTTCTCTTAGCCTCGAGGTATTCGATACATAGTTTTTTCAACAATTTTCTGGATATATTACCTATTGAAAGTGGGTCATCATAATATTGTTGGCAACCAATTTCAGTAAGAAAAAGTTTTACGTAATCTAGCCAATCAAATCTACCCACATTTTCCAATTTTAATACATCCTGCAAAATAGCCCGATTCATGACACACTCATTTGTAGTCCATACCCTAGTGCAGCGCCTCAGCAACGTCGGAATCCAGGAGAAGGCACTGGAATGGATCGTCTCCTTCCTCGACGGAAGAACACAGAGAGTCCGTCTACCACCGTACAAGTCAGAGGCCACCGAAGTCATCTGTGGCGTCCCTCAAGGATCCTCGCTGAGCCCCACCCTCTTCAACGTCTACATGAGCCCCCTCGCGCCCATCGCACGCCAACACAACCTGAACATCATCTCCTACGCTGATGACACCCAGCTGATCCTCTCCCTGACCAACGACCCCGCCGCTGCCAGAGCCAACCTCCACGAAGGGATGAAAGATGTAGCCGAGTGGATGACGACCAGTCGCCTGAAACTGAACTCAGACAAGACGGAAGTCCTCATCCTGGGCTCCTCGCCCTCCGCCTGGGCCGACTCCTGGTGGCCCCCCGCACCTGGGCACCGCACCCACACCGACAGACCACGCACGCAACCTGGGCTTCATCCTGGACTCCTCCCTCTCCATGACCAGACAAGTCAACGCCGTCTCCTCGTCATGCTTCAACATCCTGCGCATGCTACGGAAGATCTTCCGGTGGATCCCCACCGAGACCAGAAAACGGTCACCCAGGCCCTCGTCACCAGCCGACTGGACTACGGCAACGCCCTCTACGCCGGAACCACCGCCAAGCTCCAGAAAACACTCCAGCGGATCCAGAACGCCTCAGCCAGACTCATCCTCGACATCCCCCGACGCAGCCACATCTCCGGACATCTGAGAGACATGCACTGGCTCCCCGTCAACAAGAGAATCACCTTCCGTCTCCTCACCCACGCACACAAAGCCCTGCACGATCAAGGCCCGAGCTACCTCAACAACCGCATCAACTTCTACGCTCCCAAACGCCACCTCCGATCAGCCAGTCACGCCCTCGCCGCCGTCCCCCGCATCCGAAGACCGACAACAGGAGGAAGGTCCTTCTCCTACCTGGCCGCCAAGACCTGGAACTCCCTCCCGGCCGACCTGCGCCTGACCCAAGACCACCTCTCCTTCAGGAAGAAGCTCAAGACCTGGCTGTTCGAGCAGTAGCAGCACCCCCCCCCCCCCAAGCGCCTTGAGACCCTCCGGGTGAGTAGTGCGCTCTATAAATGTCCTTGATTGATTGATTGATTGATACCCTATGCCACAAGAGGATGGGTTGTGTTCTAAATATGTCTGAAATGTGAGGTTGTCCAAGTTCAGAATGGCAGATGTAAGTTGCCACACTTTGTGGTACTGTTAGGACATCCCTCATAAACTTATTTTCGGCTATTTGAATTGATTCTACGTTCAAATACCCCCAAAGACCCGAGCCATACAATGCTACTGATGTACATGTGGCATTATATATAGTTAAGATTTCTCTTATTGTTTTTTTGCCCAACTTTTTTATAAAATTCTTTAAGGCCATTATTGTTTTTGAGAACAAGAGAGTCTTGGCCTTTACAGCACTTGTCCAAACCCCAGTTTCATGGAACAAAATACCAAGGTAAGGGAAAGTAGAGATGTTTTCCAAAGGAACATTATTTATAAACATTCTTTTCATCTGCTTTCCGGATCTTGTGCCACAGTTCATGGAGAAGGTTTTACTACAATTGATTTTTAAATCTAGACTCGACATTAACTTCTCAAAAGATATTATCAAATTTTGTAGGCCAAGGGAGTACGTGCCATTAGGACTGCATCATCCGCATACAAGAGTGCAGGGATAGATCTCTTACCAACCCTGGGCATATCCCTGCACTCGTGCAGCAGATGATGCTCAAGTCCATTTATGTAAACCAGAAAGAAGAATGGGGTCAGGACGCACCCCTGGCGTACTCCGCGTCCCACGCCGAATTTTCTGGTACATTCGCCCCCCCTACCATAACGGACTGATGCAGTGGCTCCTGAGTATAATTCTCTCAGAAAGCAAATGATGGAATCTTCCACGCCCAGCCCTTTCAAAATTGACCACAGTTTAACATGTGACACGCGATCGAACGCCGTCGTGAGGTCAACAAACGTAAGGTACAGTCTTTCACCTTTTACCCTAGTATACTTTTGTTGAACGATCATTAAGTTTAAACATTGTTCAACAGTTCCAATGCCCTTCTGAAATCCATACTGTAGGTCACTCATTATCTCATTCTCCTCAGCCCAGCTTTGAAGTCTTGCCAAGATGATTCTCCCGAGGATTTTTATAGATGAGTCTAGAAGGGAGATTGGTCTGTAACATGCGCAGTTTTGTCTATCTCCCTTCTTATATATCGGCACAATGACCTAGGTAAACCAAGATGGATTTAAACCCCATGCTAGTGCAGCATTAAAAAGTTGTACCAGCATGGGGCCCCAGATCTCAATATTTGCTTTATACAGGTCTGCTGGGATCCCATCAGGACCTGCGGCCTTGCCACCCTTCGTTGCTTTCAAACCCATCATAACTTCCTCCAGAGTTATCACCAGTTTTTCAGCCCCCACTCCTCTATTACCCATTGTAAAAGGATCTATAATATGGCTTTCATCTTGGGACCTATAAAGGTTAGAGAAATGCTCCACCCAATCCTCCTCAGTAATTGCTATCTCCATACGCGCCTTGAGATTGTCATAGAGGAAAGGGGTATTTACGGCCCTCCAAAATGTGGATGCATCCTTGGACTGTGATGCCTCGCATAGAGCTTCTAGGGCCTCCTTTTTTATGGCATTTTTTCTATTTTTTAAAGCCTCATATATTTTCTAAAACCTCTTATTTCTAACGGGTCTCGGGGTATCCTATGGATAGCATGTTTCAAATCAGTCAATGCCCTTGTACATGCGTTATCAAACCAACTTTTATTACCCTTTGCCCGATTCTTTGCCTCCACCCGCAGGCTATTTTTAATTGTGAAGGCGATTTTGTTAAAGTGCTCTATTATCTGCTCACTATTAGACTTCTCTCCCAGGCAAATCGCGAAACTATCCGAGCAAACATTCAACAGTTTACCTAGGAACATTTCTGGGACGACCTTACCCCATTTTAGAGTATACCCATTCTGTCTCCCAAGGACCACGTCGGAGACAGTACATAGGGAGAACACATCTTCATGCTGTTCAAAAAATGGGTTTTCAACCTCCATTATTTGGGGCAGATGGTCACTTAATGGTAACTCCATAGTCTTTATCCTATTAATCTTATGGCTATAACTATTTGAGGAAATGATGAAGTCAATAGTGGTCGATGCTCCTCTGCCAATAAATGTGGGCCCAGAAAGGGAGTAGGTTTTTGGGCTATTTCATTTGCGTATCCAAAGTCATACATAAACAGTATTTCATTTAGTAAATCCCCGATCAAAGAGTGGTCAAAATGAGTTAGATTGATCTCCTGCTCTAACATTAGGCCACAGATACCCTGTTTGCCCTTTGTACAGAGTGGACAATTAAAATCCCCCCCCCATAAAATTATTAATTCCCTGTCGTTTTTATCTATTTCATGTTGTATATCCTCCCTCAGCATTTTTAAAGTGCTAGGAATTTCATTTTTCAGGATATTATTATAAAAGTTTATAACAACAACATTAATGCCCTTCTTGGTGCTTAAGGTTATTACTTGATAATAACTAGATTTTGGCGTAAAACAAACCTGCTCATACTTGAGCTGGTTTGAGAGGAACGTAATTAGGCCTCCCTTTGCTCTCCCATATCGACCCCCCACGGCCGGGGTAAAGAAGCTTCTGTAGCCGCTAATATACACTGGATCAATGGACCAGGTTTCTTGGAGGGCCAAGATATCGCGACCATTTATACCAGTTTCCCAGGATGGATTTTTGATTTTCTGCCTTAATCCTGCCACATTCCAAAAAAGAAGTGAACAGGATTTCCTATTCTTATTTACTACAAAATCGCCCAAGGAGGCATTACCCAGAACCTTTTCATGTAACGGGGAACTAACTCCTCCACAATTACCCCCTTCTTTAAAATCAAGGTTACTCAAGGTCTTGGAACAATCCTCTTCAATATCACCATGAATCACTATTTGGACAATTTCTGCTTGAATGATATCCTCATTACCCTCCCATAGCTTCTGATCTTTTGCATTCCCATTGAATTCATCAGTGTACTCCCCTAATCCTAATGTTTTAATATGGCGAGTATCCTTCTTGTGTCAATCAACATATTTAAGGCCTGAGAAAGCGTCAAACCGATTGTGGGTTGGTATATTATAAGCAGGTAAAGCTATGCCTCTATTGTCCCAGAAGTAATTATTACCAAAATTAGGACCTGGGGTTGGTGGATAAAACTGCCTGGGATGGAAATTGAATGATCTCTGTGGATGGGAAAAAGGAATCTGACTATATCCATGATGGTTAAAGCCAAACCTGTTTGCAGACTGCCTTTCTGCATCCCGGTTTTTAGAGTGTTGGACTGGAAGGTATGGATAGAAGTAGCTAAGGTAATGAGTGGAGATGGAGTCACTACTTCTTGAATCGTACCAATCCCCAATATGCCTAACAGCTCTATGATCTTTAAAGTTTACGATGATTACATCCCCTTTCTTGCCCTTAGGTCGTGAGCCAAGCCAAATTGAACGCCTAACGTTTAAAATGTCCCCATTAATATGGGCAGGCAAAGGTCTATTGTTACGGAGCCAGTAAGTGACTTTATTTCTTAAGGCTCGGTGATCTTCCCTAGTGCCTAAAGGGAGCTCAGGGATACCCGCCATGACAATCGCATAAGGGGCAGCTTCTGGCGGTAAATCTACTATTCTGTGTGATTGCCAGTTTGTATTATGCAAATTCCCTGTCCCATTATCCTTAATGGCCATATTTTGTGGGGGTTCTGCCCTTTTTTCTAAGATCAAGTTATCCCCCCTATGATCGCCTACTTTACTTGGGAGTTGAATTTTAGAAGCAGGCGTCTTCTTCAGCGAAGGGGGTGTCTGTACTTTTTTTGGGGAGGGACAAGTTGGCTTTTTCCCGACCTGATTAGATTTTATAAAGGGAGTGGGACATTGTGGGGCTTGTTTTGTTGCTAACATCGTTTTTACGGGTATTACTCTGGGGTTTATATTAATCAACCCCTTTGCCAAATCCGATAATAAAAGTGTATTTTTTTCTACCTTTTTATCAATCAAGTCTAGGTGCGTGTTAATCATACTAGTCTTTTCTAAAAGAGGCTGCATTAATGATATTACCAAATTTTCTATTTTTTCCAACAGGCCGCCCTCACTGATAGAACAGTGGGTTGTCATTAAGCATTAAGGGGACCGTGGGAGGAGTCAATGAATCGACCACATCCAACAATGTTCAAGTTGAACTCTTTTGTATTTTGGCTTGCCGGTTCTTTAATGGACCACCCCCTCTTTTTTTTATTTTAACCTTGGGTGGTGACATATAATTTGTATTGGGAGGAGATGCAATAGAGAATTTAGGGGAATTTGATAGCCCTTCATCATCACTGCTATTATACAGACTCAGCCAAGACACGCGAGTACTGTTAGGCGTACTCAGCAGAGAAACATCAGTGCTAAGATTTTCCGACACTTCACCTTTATCTTCTGTATCCTCTGTATCTCCAGTATTTACTAACCCAATATGTTCTGCTATAGTATTTGTTGGATTTGGCGATGGCACAGTCCCTGTTTGCCCCAAGGAGGATCGTTTTCCAATCGTTAAATCCAGGGAAAGACCCCTTTTGAGATTAGCTATATCTACTATTTTTTGGTAATGCTTCCCCCTACGTCTCAGTTGTGCTTTTTTATATTTTCTGACCGATCTTGGGGGTGACGGGGCATGCTCTCTTTCCTCAATTGAGATGTCTGGCCGATCTTCATGCCTCTCAGCATGCACCTAGGCTATAGCCGTCACAACTTTCCCTAGACCAATAGGGGGAATATTGGGCATGAGTGTATCCGCCACTAAGAGGGACGCTTCCTCCTGTATCGTTCTAGGACTCCCCTGGCCCAAGGAGGCCCTTCTATCGTTGTTAATCTGATTAATCTTCTTGATCAAATAATTGTCCATAGTACCCAACCCAGAAGCAATTTTATCACTTTTGCCTTTAGACATCGAATTAACTTAATGCTACACACGATCTAAGAGTTGATGTAGCGGTACAACCCTAGAATAGTCAGCGCTCTTTAGCCGCACCAAGTATTAAGATGTAAACGCACAATTGATGCATACACTCCTTCCCTGCAAAGCCAAAATCTGTGGCCCAGTCCAGTCTCCTCAGGCCTCTGAGGGCCTAAGAGGGCCCGCCCTTTGCCCGGGCTTCGCCCGGCGCGTCCCGCGCACGTCCTCGCGGGGCGAGGGACCGGTCGCGTCCTTATGCGCCTCCTGGCGCGCTGCGGTGTCGGGTCACGGGTCACGTGACCTACGGGCTGCTGGGGGCTGTAGTTTCCTCGCTGACCGGTGGAGCAAAGCCCGGCCGGTCAGCTCCCTTGTACAGCGCCGAACCCGTGGGGGAAACAAAGCACCAGCACAGTGCGAAATAAATTAATGTCAAGCCCGTCCTCGGGCAGGTAGAAATTGCTGCCCAACAATGCACCAGCACAGTGCGAAGTGAATTAATGACAAGCCCGTCCTCGGGCAGGAAGCAGGTAGAAATTGCTGCCCAGGGTTCTCTCCGGTGCACAGGAGACTCCGCACCGGTCGCGTCCTTATGCGCCTCCTGGCACGCTGCGGTGACGGGTCACGGGTCACGTGACCTACGGGCTGCTGGGGGCTGTAGTTTCCTCGGTGACCGGCGGAGCAAAGCCCGGCCGGTCAGCTCCCTTGTACAGCGCCAAGCCCGTGGGGGAAACAAAGCACCAGCACAGTGCGAAATAAATTAATGTCAAGCCCGTCCTCGGGCAGGAAGCAGGTAGAAATTGCTGCCCAACAAAGCACCAGCACAGTGCTAAGTGAATTAATGACAAGCCCGTCCTCGGGCAGGAAGCAGGTAGAAATTGCTGCCCAGGGTTCTCTCCGGTGCATCTCATACTCAACTGAAGAACTGCGCAAGTGGGCGTTTATTCACTTCTTTTCCTTGAGGTTTCTTGCTTACTACTCTACAATACATCTTTCGCCTCAAGTATGGTTCCCTTTATACTTCTGCCTTTAGTTTGCTCTCCTTTTCATGTTTCTCTTCCGAGGGTATTTTTTCTCTGACCCATCACTTACTCTCTTTCAATTCACCACCATCTCTACAGCCTCTCTTTTTCATTCTTCTTAGTTTTGTCTCAGTAATATTTTTCTTCCACCTATATTCAGTCTAAAAGCCTCTCTCTCTTCTCACATCTTTCTCTGCTTTCTCCAGTCTTCACCCTATTGTCAAATTTTCTTCTCTCTCGCGTCTTGCTATTCTTAGTCCTCTACCCAAAGTTCATAACCATCTTGCTTCTTCATTGTTCCATTGATTGGCTTTGGTTTGTCTTCCTTTAGTGTTCTTCTTCAACACTTATCTCCACTCTCTCTATCATTCTCCCTTTCTATCCACACTCCAGAAAAATGCTAAATAAATGTACTGTATAGAGATTAATCTGCATATAGTCCCACTTGTAGTGGCCTGGGGTGAAGGGCACTAGGACTCTGCACCGGACCACAAGAACTGGACACCACTTCCAGTCAGGAAGTGGACAGGACAGTAAGAATGAGGAGGGCATGAGGACGGATGTGCATGTGGGCAGGGAAGCGACTGGGAGAATAAAGAAAGTAAAGTAACCCTTACCTGCGTCCTGTGTGATTCCTGTGGCAAGGAGAATACTACAGCTGGTGACGAAGGTGGGATATCAAAGGGACACCAAAAGCGTGCACCGAGGTCCCTCATGAGTTGAGAATGGAGCCAGGAGCCCACCCTGGTCCTCCTGCCGCCGCAAGGAACAAAAGAAGAAAAGCTGCGACGTCCTGAGCCCACCCGGTCGCAGGAAAAACAGAGCCAGGAGCCCACCCTGGTCCGAGTGCCGAGGCGTCTGCGATGGAGTCTGCCCAGCCGCAGCAAAGACATGGTAAGAGGCCCCCCAACCTGCCTGAAGGCAAGCGTTGAACTAAATTGGCCTCTGGGTGGGAGCATCGTGCTCATTTCAGCGATGCACCCCACTGTGCCCTGGCCGCCTGCCAAAACTCAGAAGAGCCTGCTTCGCGTGTAGATTTAAAGATAAATCTTGCGCGAGCACAGCGGATATCTTGGGGTGAGGCGGGAGCGGCCAATCATCGTCCATGAAGCCCCGGCGGCCATTTTAGGAGGTCAGGCACTGGGAATCTCGGTCTCGCCATCTTAAGGACAGGCAAAGTAGCCAATAGAGGAATAAGAAGGCCGGGAGGTCATTTTGAAGTCAGGCAAAGGTGCAAAGAGTGGAAAAAAAGGAATTCAAGGCTGGGAGGCTGGATTAAGGTGAAGCAGTCAAATATACATATACAAAGTTGTATTAAAAGAAAAAAGACAACAAATTAAAGGCAAAGTGAACGTGGGAACAAAGACAATAAATACATAGAAAGAAAAGCAAGTAAAATAAAAAAAAGGCCTGCACGGAAGCTACACGTCCGAAAATGGTTGACACAGAAAGTGACACAAAGAGTCCACAAGCGATATTTTGCAGACCATTGCCATTCAGCCTGTCGGAACCACAAGCTGGCATCAGGTGGGAAAGGTGGATTAGGCAATTTGAGCGCTACAGGCGTGCCACGGACATCGTGATACAAAAGGGGATGATGGACGGAGCGTTTGAGCCAATCAAACACTCACCCCCAGTCAACTGATCTGGATTTAATCCATCACCATTCTTTAGCCCACTCAGCCACCCCATTTCAGACATAGCTATATGCAAATCAGTCTGACCCTGTGCCTCATGGGAACAGTCCAGCCCGAACTGCCAAGCCATGTCTTCCATGGACCGGAAACAAGCATCCTGGGACCGGTTTCGGATTCATAATCCTCATCAGCCAGGCTATCTTGAATCCAGTGGCCAAGTGAGCAAGGGACTCACGTCTGAGCATACCCTGCCACACTTAGGGCGAACAAAGCGATACAAAAGGGGATGATGGACGGAGCGTTTGAGCCAATCAAACACTCACCCCCAGTCAACTGATCTGGGTTTAATCCATCACCATTCTTTAGCCCACTCAGCCACCCCATTTCAGACATAGCTATATGCAAATCAGTCTGACCCTGTGCCTCATGGGAACAGTCCAGCCCGAACTGCCAAGCCATGTCTTCCATGGACCGGAAACAAGCATCCTGGGACCGGTTTCGGATTCATAATCCTCATCAGCCAGGCTATCTTGAATCCAGTGGCCAAGTGAGCAAGGGACTCACGTCTGAGCATACCCTGCCACACTTAGGGCGAACAAAGCGATACAAAAGGGGATGATGGACGGAGCGTTTGAGCCAATCAAACACTCACCCCCAGTCAACTGATCTGGGTTTAATCCATCACCATTCTTTAGCCCACTCAGCCACCCCATTTCAGACATAGCTATATGCAAATCAGTCTGACCCTGTGCCTCATGGGAACAGTCCTGCCCGAACTGCCAAGCCATGTCTTCCATGGACCGGAAACAAGCATCCTGGGACCGGTTTCGGATTCATAATCCTCATCAGCCAGGCTATCTTGAATCCAGTGGCCAAGTGAGCAAGGGACTCACATCTGAGCATACCCTGCCACACTTAGGGCGAACAAAGCGATACAAAAGGGGATGATGGACAGAGCGTTTGAGCCAATCAAACACTCACCCCCAGTCAACTGATCTGGGTTTAATCCATCACCATTCTTTAGCCCACTCAGCCACCCCATTTCAGACATAGCTATATGCAAATCAGTCTGACCCTGTGCCTCATGGGAACAGTCCTGCCCGAACTGCCAAGCCATGTCTTCCATGGACCGGAAACAATCATCCTGGGACCGGTTTCGGATTCATAATCCTCATCAGCCAGGCTATCTTGAATCCAGTGGCCAAGTGAGCAAGGGACTCACGTCTGAGCATACCCTGCCACACTTAGGGCGAACAAAGCGATACAAAAGGGGATGATGGACGGAGCGTTTGAGCCAATCAAACACTCACCCCCAGTCAACTGATCTGGGTTTAATCCATCACCATTCTTTAGCCCACTCAGCCACCCCATTTCAGACATAGCTATATGCAAATCAGTCTGACCCTGTGCCTCATGGGAATAGTCCAGCCCGAACTGCCAAGCCATGTCTTCCATGGACCGGAAACAAGCATCCTGGGACCGGTTTCGGATTCATAATCCTCATCAGCCAGGCTATCTTGAATCCAGTGGCCAAGTAAAGTCCACATTTGTAAAGCGCACAATCACCCGTAAGGGTTTCTAGGCGCTGGGGGCCGTCGGGAAGATTAAGCGAGCTATTGCCCAGAGTCACATGGTGCTGGGCTAACCTGCCGCCGGAGCCGGGGATCGAACCGTTGTCCCCAGATTCCAGCGTCAGTCGCCCTGGCCGCGGTGCCACACCTCTCCAAGTGAGCAAGGGACTCACGTCTGAGCATACCCTGCCACACTTAGGGCGAACAAAGCGATACAAAAGGGGATGATGGACGGAGCGTTTGAGCCAATCAAACACTCACCCCCAGTCAACTGATCTGGATTTATTCCATCACCATTCTTTAGCCCACTCAGCCACCCCATTTCAGACATAGCTATATGCAAATCAGTCTGACCCTGTGCCTCATGGGAACAGTCCAGCCCGAACTGCCAAGCCATGTCTTCCATGGACCGGAAACAAGCATCCTGGGACCGGTTTCGGATTCATAATCCTCATCAGCCAGGCTATCTTGAATCCAGTGGCCAAGTGAGCAAGGGACTCACGTCTGAGCATACCCTGCCACACTTAGGGCGAACAAAGCGATACAAAAGGGGATGATGGACGGAGCGTTTGAGCCAATCAAACACTCACCCCCAGTCAACTGATCTGGGTTTAATCCATCACCATTCTTTAGCCCACTCAGCCACCCCATTTCAGACATAGCTATATGCAAATCAGTCTGACCCTGTGCCTCATGGGAACAGTCCAGCCCGAACTGCCAAGCCATGTCTTCCATGGACCGGAAACAAGCATCCTGGGACCGGTTTCGGATTCATAATCCTCATCAGCCAGGCTATCTTGAATCCAGTGGCCAAGTGAGCAAGGGACTCACGTCTGAGCATACCCTGCCACACTTAGGGCGGACAAAGCGATACAAAAGGGGATGATGGACGGAGCGTTTGAGCCAATCAAACACTCACCCCCAGTCAACTGATCTGGGTTTAATCCATCACCATTCTTTAGCCCACTCAGCCACCCCATTTGAGACATAGCTATATGCAAATCAGTCTGACCCTGTGCCTCATGGGAACAGTCCAGTCCGAACTGCCAAGCCATGTCTTCCATGGACCGGAAACAAGCATCCTGGGACCGGTTTCGGATTCATAATCCTCATCAGCCAGGCTATCTTGAATCCAGTGGCCAAGTGAGCAAGGGACTCACGTCTGAGCATACCCTGCCACACTTAGGGCGAACAAAGCGATACAAAAGGGGATGATGGACAGAGCGTTTGAGCCAATCAAACACTCACCCCCAGTCAACTGATCTGGGTTTAATCCATCACCATTCTTTAGCCCACTCAGCCACCCCATTTCAGACATAGCTATATGCAAATCAGTCTGACCCTGTGCCTCATGGGAACAGTCCTGCCCAAACTGCCAAGCCATGTCTTCCATGGACCGGAAACAATCATCCTGGGACCGGTTTCGGATTCATAATCCTCATCAGCCAGGCTATCTTGAATCCAGTGGCCAAGTGAGCAAGGGACTCACGTCTGAGCACACCCTGCCACACTTAGGGCGAACAAAGCGATACAAAAGGGGATGATGGACGGAGCGTTTGAGCCAATCAAACACTCACCCCCAGTCAACTGATCTGGGTTTAATCCATCACCATTCTTTAGCCCACTCATCCACCCCATTTCAGACATAGCTATATGCAAATCAGTCTGACCCTGTGCCTCATGGGAACAGTCCAGCCCGAACTGCCAAGCCATGTCTTCCATGGACCGGAAACAAGCATCCTGGGACCGGTTTCGGATTCATAATCCTCATCAGCCAGGCTATCTTGAATCCAGTGGCCAAGTAAAGTCCACATTTGTAAAGCGCACAATCACCCGTAAGGGTTTCTAGGCGCTGGGGGCCGTCGGGAAGATTAAGCGAGCTATTGCCCAGAGTCACATGGTGCTGGGCTAACCTGCCGCCGGAGCCGGGGATCGAACCGTTGTCCCCAGATTCCAGCGTCAGTCGCCCTGGCCGCGGTGCCACACCTCTCCAAGTGAGCAAGGGACTCACGTCTGAGCATACCCTGCCACACTTAGGGCGAACAAAGCGATACAAAAGGGGATGATGGACGGAGCGTTTGAGCCAATCAAACACTCACCCCCAGTCAACTGATCTGGGTTTAATCCATCACCATTCTTTAGCCCACTCAGCCACCCCATTTCAGACATAGCTATATGCAAATCAGTCTGACCCTGTGCCTCATGGGAACAGTCCAGCCCGAACTGCCAAGCCATGTCTTCCATGGACCGGAAACAAGCATCCTGGGACCGGTATCGGATTCATAATCCTCATCAGCCAGGCTATCTTGAATCCAGTGGCCAAGTGAGCAAGGGACTCACGTCTGAGCATACCCTGCCACACTTAGGGCGAACAAAGCTATACAAAAGGGGATGATGGACGGAGCGTTTGAGCCAATCAAACACTCACCCCCAGTCAACTGATCTGGGTTTAATCCATCACCATTCTTTAGCCCACTCAGCCACCCCATTTCAGACATAGCTATAAGCAAATCAGTCTGACCCTGTGCCTCATGGGAACAGTCCAGCCCGAACTGCCAAGCCATGTCTTCCATGGACCGGAAACAAGCATCCTGGGACCGGTTTCGGATTCATATTCCTCATCAGCCAGGCTATCTTGAATCCAGTGGCCAAGTGAGCAAGGGACTCACGTCTGAGCATACCCTGCCACACTTAGGGCGAACAAAGCGATACAAAAGGGGATGATGGACGGAGCGTTTGAGCCAATCAAACACTCACCCCCAGTCAACTGATCTGGGTTTAATCCATCACCATTCTTTGGCCCACTCAGCCACCCCATTTCAGACATAGCTATATGCAAATCAGTCTGACCCTGTGCCTCATGGGAACAGTCCAGCCCGAACTGCCAAGCCATGTCTTCCATGGACCGGAAACAAGCATCCTGGGACCGGTTTCGGATTCATAATCCTCATCAGCCAGGCTATCTTGAATCCAGTGGCCAAGTGAGCAAGGGACTCACGTCTGAGCATACCCTGCCACACTTAGGACGAACAAAGCGATACAAAAGGGGATGATGGACGGAGCGTTTGAGCCAATCAAACACTCACCCCCAGTCAACTGATCTGGGTTTAATCCATCACCATTCTTTAGCCCACTCAGCCACCCCATTTCAGACATAGCTATATGCAAATCAGTCTGACCCTGTGCCTCATGGGAACAGTCCAGCCTGAACTGCCAAGCCATGTCTTCCATGGACCGGAAACAAGCATCCTGGGACCGGTTTCGGATTCATAATCCTCATCAGCCAGGCTATCTTGAATCCAGTGGCCAAGTGAGCAAGGGACTCACGTCTGAGCATACCCTGCCACACTTAGGGCGAACAAAGCGATACAAAAGGGGATGATGGACGGAGCGTTTGAGCCAATCAAACACTCACCCCCAGTCAACTGATCTGGGTTTAATCCATCACCATTCTTTAGCCCACTCAGCCACCCCATTTCAGACATAGCTATATGCAAATCAGTCTGACCCTGTGCCTCATGGGAACAGTCCAGCCCGAACTGCCAAGCCATGTCTTCCATGGACCGGAAACAAGCATCCTGGGACCGGTTTCGATTCATAATCCTCATCAGCCAGGCTATCTTGAATCCAGTGGCCAAGTGAGCAAGGGACTCACGTCTGAGCATACCCTGCCACACTTAGGGCGAACAAAGCGATACAAAAGGGGATGATGGACGGAGCGTTTGAGCCAATCAAACACTCACCCCCAGTCAACTGATCTGGGTTTAATCCATCACCATTCTTTAGCCCACTCAGCCACCCCATTTCAGACATAGCTATATGCAAATCAGTCTGACCCTGTGCCTCATGGGAACAGTCCAGCCCGAACTGCCAAGCCATGTCTTCCATGGACCGGAAACAAGCATCCTGGGACCGGTTTCGGATTCATAATCCTCATCAGCCAGGCTATCTTGAATCCAGTGGCCAAGTGACTAAGGGACTCACGTCTGAGCATACCCTGCCACACTTAGGGCGAACAAAGCGATACAAAAGGGGATGATGGACGGTGCATTTGAGCCAATCAAACACTCACCCCCAGTCAACTGATCTGGGTTTAATCCATCACCATTCTTTAGCCCACTCAGCCACCCCATTTCAGACATAGCTATATGCAAATCAGTCTGACCCTGTGCCTCATGGGAACAGTCCAGCCCGAACTGCCAAGCCATATCTTCCATGGACCGGAAACAAGCATCCAGGGACCGGTTTCGGATTCATAATCCTCATCAGCCAGGCTATCTTGAATCCAGTGGCCAAGTGAGCAAGGGACTCACGTCTGAGCATACCCTGCCACATTTAGAGCGAACAAAGCGATACAAAAGGGGATGATGGACGGAGCGTTTGAGCCAATCAAACACTCACCCCCAGTCAACTGATCTGGGTTTAATCCATCACCATTCTTTAGCCCACTCAGCCACCCCATTTCAGACATAGCTATATGCAAATCAGTCTGTCCCTGTGCCTCATGGGAACAGTCCAGCCCAAACTGCCAAGCCATGTCTTCCATGGACCGGAACAAGCATCCTGGGACCGGTTTCGGATTCATAATCCTCATCAGCCAGGCTATCTTGAATCCAGTGGCCAAGTGACTAAGGGACTCACGTCTGAGCATACCCTGCCACACTTAGGGCGAACAAAGCGATACAAAAGGGGATGATGGACGGTGCATTTGAGCCAATCAAACACTCACCCCCAGTCAACTGATCTGGGTTTAATCCATCACCATTCTTTAGCCCACTCAGCCACCCCATTTCAGACATAGCTATATGCAAATCAGTCTGACCCTGTGCCTCATGGGAACAGTCCAGCCCGAACTGCCAAGCCATGTCTTCCATGGACCGGAAACAAGCATCCAGGGACCGGTTTCGGATTCATAATCCTCATCAGTCAGGCTATCTTGAATCCAGTGGCCAAGTGAGCAAGGGACTCACGTCTGAGCATACCCTGCCACACTTAGGGCGAACAAAGCGATACAAAAGGGGATGATGGACGGAGCGTTTGAGCCAATCAAACACTCAGCACCCAGTCAACTGATCTGGGTTTAATCCATCACCATTCTTTAGCCCACTCAGCCACCCCATTTCAGACATAGCTATATGCAAATCAGTCTGACCCTGTGCCTCATGGGAACAGTCCAGCCCGAACTGCCAAGCCATGTCTTCCATGGACCGGAAAGAAGCATCCTGGGACCGGTTTCGGATTCATAATCCTCATCAGCCAGGCTATCTTGAATCCAGTGGCCAAGTGAGCAAGGGACTCACGTCTGAGCAGACCCTGCCACACTTAGGGCGAACAAAGCGATACAAAAGGGGATGATGGACGGAGCGTTTGAGCCAATCAAACACTCACCCCCAGTCAACTGATCTGGGTTTAATCCATCACCATTCTTTAGCCCACTCAGCCACCCCATTTCAGACATAGCTATATGCAAATCAGTCTAACCCTGTGCCTCATGGGAACAGTCCAGCCCGAACTGCCAAGCCATGTCTTCCATGGACCGGAAACAAGCATCCTGGGACCGGTTTCGGATTCATAATCCTCATCATCCAGGCTATCTTGAATCCAGTGGCCAAGTGAGCAAGGGACTCACGTCTGAGCATACCCTGCCACACTTAGGGCGAACAAAGCGATACAAAAGGGGATGATGGACGGAGCGTTTGAGCCAATCAAACACTCACCCCCAGTCAACTGATCTGGGTTTATTCCATCACCATTCTTTAGCCCACTCAGCCACCCCATTTCAGACATAGCTATATGCAAATCAATCTGACCCTGTGCCTCATGGGAACAGTCCAGCCCGAACTGCCAAGCCATGTCTTCCATGGACCGGAAACAAGCATCCTGGGACCGGTTTCGGATTCATAATCCTCATCAGCCAGGCTATCTTGAATCCAGTGGCCAAGTGAGCAAGGGACTCACGTCTGAGCATACCCTGCCACACTTAGGGCAAACAAAGTGATACAAAAGGGGATGATGGATGGAGCGTTTGAGCAAATCAAACACTCACCCCCAGTCAACTGATCTGGGTTTAATCCATCACCATTCTTTAGCCCACTCAGCCACCCCATTTCAGACATAGCTATATGCAAATCAGTCTGACCCTGTGCCTCAAGGAACAGTCCAGCCCGAACTGCCAAGCCATGTCTTCCATGGACCGGAAACAAGCATCCTGGGACCGGTTTCGGATTCATAATCCTCATCAGCCAGGCTATCTTGAATCCAGTGGCCAAGTGAGCAAGGGACTCACGTCTGAGCATACCCTGCCACACTTAGGGCGAACAAAGCGATACAAAAAGGGATGATGGACGGAGCGTTTGAGCCAATCAAACACTCACCCCCAGTCAACTGATCTGGGTTTAATCCATCACCATTCTTTAGCCCACTCAGCCACCCCATTTTAGACATAGCTATATGCAAATCAGTCTGACCCTGTGCCTCATGGGAACAGTCCAGCCCGAACTGCCAAGCCATGTCTTCCATGGAGCGGAAACAAGCATCCTGGGACCGGTTTCGGATTCATAATCCTCATCAGCCAGGCTATCTTGAATCCAGTGGCCAAGTGAGCAAGGGACTCACGTCTGAGCATACCCTGCCACACTTAGGGCGAACAAAGTGATACAAAAGGGGATGATGGACGGAGCGTTTGAGCCAATCAAACGCTCACACCCAGTCAACTGATCTGGGTTTAATCCATCACCATTCTTTAGCCCACTCAGCCACCCGATTTCAGACATAGCTATATGCAAATCAGTCTGACCCTGTGCCTCATGGGAACAGTCCAGCCCGAACTGCCAAGCCATGTCTTCCATGGACCGGAAACAAGCATCCTGGGACCGGTTTCGGATTCATAATCCTCATCAGCCAGGCTATCTTGAATCCAGTGGCCAAGTGAGCAAGGGACTCACGTCTGAGCATACCCTGCCACACTTAGGGCGAACAAAGCGATACAAAAGGGGATGATGGACGGAGCGTTTGAGCCAATCAAACACTCACCCCCAGTCAACTGATCTGGGTTTAATCCATCACCATTCTTTAGCCCACTCAGCCACCCCATTTCAGACATAGCTATATGCAAATCAGTCTGACCCTGTGCCTCATCGTGGCCAGCAAACATCGTGGCCAGCAAACAGCTAGATCTCTTTCTGAACCTCGCAGGGGATGAAATCGAGGATCTGCTCATAACATTTCCCAGCGATCAAACAGCAACATACAAAGGGATGATACAGTGCCTCATAGCGAAATTTGACCCGCAATGGATTATTGATTTTGAGAGATACACCTTCAACACAGCGTGTCAGAGAACAGAAGAGTCCCTTGATGACTTTGCAACACGACTGCACAAATTAGTCACATACTGTGAGTTTGATAAGTTTGACAATGAGCAAGCAATAAGACTGCGCATCATTGAAGGCTGTCAGTCTGTAGAGTTCTGTGCACGTGTCCTAAAGGAATAAACGACGCTGGAGAAGATATTGACCATGGCCCGCACAGAAGCGAGAGCAATGGTGCATGCCAAAGAAATGGAGCTGAGGATAGAGAAAAGAGTGGAACAAGCGAATCGCATTATGGGAAATGGCAAGAAGAAAGAATACCCGGCAGCCTCGCCAATGAAGAAGAGCAAACAAACGTTCTATGGATGTGGACTTGACTTTCTGCATTTTGGTGCGTGCCCGGCGATGGGCAAGAGATGCAGGAGATGCAACAGGGACAATCACTTGGCAAGCACCTGCATGAGCAGGCAGTTCAGAAGCGAGCGGGGCAGAGCGGCAAAACCATGGGTGACCACCGATAGCACCAGAAGTTATGTCAGCCACATGGAAACAGTGAATCGCAGATCCTCCGATGAGTCAGAAGAAACAACAGCACCCCAAGGTAGACCGGAGACAAGAGCACATTCATCTCGTGGAGTAGCATCAAATAAAGAAGACTGCAACAGTGGACATTAAAGTAAGGCGACATAATACACGGTTTGTACTTGACAGCGGGGCCACATGCAACATCATGTGCATGTCAATGTATGAGAAAATGAAAGTGAGGCCGCTGCTATCACCGTTCACTGTTGAAGTATTCACGTGGGGCTCCAAGAAACCGGTGGAGAACATGGGGAAGTTCATAGAGACCTTAACATACAAAGACAGATCATTCCAAGAAAAGATACATGTGCTGAAAGGTGACATCCCAGCACCATGCCTGCTAAGCAATTTCATGGCGCAGGTGATGGGTCAACTAGCGATGATATGCCACATGTCGGAAAAAAGAAGCATTCTACAAGAGCATCCGGCCCTACTGCAGGGCCTAGGAAAACTGAAAGGGAAGCAGATAATGTTGCACATCAATGAGGCAATCAAGCCCGTAGCACAACTTCATCGACGGGTACCAATACACGTACAACCGCAAGTTGAAGAGGAAATTCAAAGTTCACTGGCCCAGGACAATATTGAGCCTGCAGAAGGGCTGACGCCATGGGTGCCTCCAATAGTGGCAGTTCCAAAAAACAACACCTCCAAGATCCGCATATGTGAAGACATGAGGATACCGAACACAGCAATCGAGCGAGAATGCCACCCGAGGCCACATCTCAATGAGATGATCAGCTGTCTCACTGGGGCCTGCTGATTCTTGAAGTTAGACTTGTGCAAAGGGTGCCACCAACTAGAGCTGGACCAACAGTCAAGATACATTACCACGTTCTCGACGCACATGGGTCTGTTTCGCTACAAGAGACTGAGTTTTGGCATTTCATCGGCTGCAGAGATATTTCAAGAGACCATAAGGCAAGTGATAAGGCCGGTGAAGAACAGCCTCAACTATAGTGATGACATTCTAGTATTCGGGCGGTCAGCTGAGGAACAGGATAGGGCCCTGCATCAAGTATGCCTACAGCTGGAACAAGCGGGATTAAGATTGAATGCAGACAAGTGCGAGCTGGGGAGAAGTGAATTGGTATTCTTCAGACACTCTTTCTCCAAGAAAGGAACGAGGCCAGATCCCAGCAAAGTAGAGATACTGAAAAATGCAAGTCCTCCAAAAGATGTCGCAGTCATTTCTGGGGCTTGCCAGCTACTGTACTCACTACATTAAGGACTTAACTACGGTGAGCACACTGCTAAGAGAGCTAACAAAGCAAGGTCAGAGGTTCCTCTGGTCACAGGAATGCAGTTGGGCGTTTGAAGCCATCAGAGAGGCTGTAATGACGGTAGATCATCTTGCCTATTTTGACCCTTTGCTATGCACTGAGATGACGGGAGACACCAGCTCAGTCGGACTAGGAGCCATACTAGCGCAGCACCTGCCGGGGAGAGACACACCAAGAAAGATTGTTGCTTATGCAAGCAAAAGCTTGTCTGACATTGAGAAGGCATACTACCGACCAGAAAAAGAAAGCCTAGCAGTGGTATGGGTGTGTGAACACTATCACATGTTCATATATGGGAAGTCGTTCACATCATAACAGATCATCAGGCTCTGGTGACAATATATGGAAATCCGTCGTCAAAAGATGACACCTCACATTGAGCACTGGGGCATATGTTTGATGGACTATGACATCAAAATTGTGCACAAGCCTGGAAAGGAACACAACCTGGCTGATTAGATGTCGAGACACCCTCTACCACAGTCACCAGTGACTGCATCAATGGCTGAGGAATATTTCAATTTTGTAGTAAAGAAAAACACTCCGGCCCCCTATCACATTAGGGGAGCTGGAGCAGGAGACAGCAAAAGATGCCACCCTGCAGCTGGCCAAAGAAACGACGAGGATGCAAAGGTGGCGACATATCAAAAACAACTGCACCTGGGGAGAAGAAGTAAACAAGGAGGAAATGTTAGCACTAAAGAAAATACATGAAGAACTGTCGGAGATAGAAACAGGAATAATGTTGCGAGGAACTAAGATAGTGATACAGAGGTCACTAAGGCGACAGACTGCCAATGTGACATATGAGTCACACCGCGGAATGGTGGCAACAAAAAAACAGCTAAAGGAGAAAGTATGGTTCCCTGGACTGGATAGAATGGTGGAAAACACCATCGTGACGTGCCACATCTGTCAAACAACAGGACAGCCAACCAAACCCGAACCGCTACAAATGTCAGAACTTCCAAGGGCGGTGTGGACAATGTTGATTTCTTTGGGCCACTAGACACGTGCAACTACCTGCTCGTGATCATTGACGGATATTCATGATTCCCCATAGTGTAAAACGTATCATCAACTTCGGCAACAGCTACGCTACAAATCTTGCATGACATATTTGTGTTCTGGGGCTCCCCAGACAATGGTTACCCATTCTCAGGAGAAGAGTTTGGAAAGTTCATGGCCTACCCAGGTATTCATGACAGGAAGATAACACCGCTGTGGCCACAAGCAAACAGCATGGTAGAACGGTTCATGGGGAACATAAAGAATGTCCAACGAGTGAAGCTGTCATGGACCTCCATTGGACAAGCTCTATGTCAAGTCCTATGAGACTATAGAAACACACCACACAGCTTCACGGGGAGATGCCCCACTGAGTTGGTATTGGGGAGGACAAGCAGGACGAGGTTACCACAGATAGAAGCAGCGGTGTCACCGGAGCACAGCAGCATTACAGTCAAAGACAAAGAAACTAAAGAAAAGATGAAAGCCCATGCAGATGCAAGGCGTCATGCCACCATGCGCACCTCAAAGAAGGAGACGAGGTGGTAGTGCGTCAGCGACAGCAAAGAAAGTCCGACACCCTGTTGTCAAAGGACCCGTTATCGATCGTAAAGGTGAAGGTGCCAATGATCACGGCTGCTTCAGAACATCACCGAATAACGCAGAACAGTTCTCGCTTTAAAGGACTGAAGACACTGAATGAAGGCTGCCAAGATACTGTAACAGGAGGTAGCGAAATGGTGGATCACAACGGAACGGAAACAGACAAGGGTGAAGGGCCAGCAGAAGGATTACAGGAAGAGACTTGTCCAAGAAGAGCGAGCAGAAGGCCGAAAATACTTATTGAAGAAATGCAGTGATGGGGATATACACTCATCATTTCTTTGTTTTGAGATGTATTTTCTTTTCCTTTCACTCTATCTCTACAATTTCTTCTCTCTCTCTCTCTTCTCTCATAATTTCTTTGTGACAAAAAGGGGAGATATAGTGGCCTGGGGTGAAGGGCACTAGGACCCTGCACCAGACCAGAAGAACTGGAAACCACTTCAGGTCAGGGAGTGGACAGAGCAGTAAGAAAGAGGAGGGCACAGGGGCGGACGTGCATGTGGGCAGGGAAGCAACCGAGAGAATAAAGAAAGCAAAGTAATCCTTACCTGCGTGATTCCTGGGTCAAGGAGAATATGACACCACTCTTCTCCATTCGGTAGCCATTACTTGCCTGCACATTTCTGCAGTCAGCCTCGCTCCTCCGTTATCTCTTGCATCCTCCCCTCCCCAAAGATTAGCTCTCTCTTCCTCCTTGCCCATTGTCTTGTCTTCCCCCCCTTTCTTGTGTGCTTCCTTTTTCCTGTTTTTCGACTAGCTTCTTTCACCACTCCACTCCTTTCCTTTTTTTTTCTTCTTTTTATTAAGACATCAGACATAGATACAAATCATACAAAAAAGAAAAGTGCATACAATAAACCGCTATGCCTTAGGTCCTCTTTTTCATAATTATACCCCTCCCACCCCCCACCCAACCCCGGTGGATCCCAGAGGGTATCGAGGAGAGGTACCAACATATACCAGTCATTCAGGTTAGGTTTTAGGTCATTCATACTGGGTATTATTATTCCTGATTCAACCAATTGATAAGAGATCCCCAAATCCATTCTCCCTTCCTCCGAACCCTATTTCCTCTTCTCCTATATACAAAGATTTCCCAATTATGTACACATAGAAATTTGCTAAACCATACATGTAACGTCGGAGGGACCGGTTCCAACCAGACCGTGGCTATACAAAGCCGTAACACAGCCATTGCTACGAAAAGCATCTTCCGCTGTGGTTCAGCCATATTTTGGTCGGAAACACCTAACATAATAACCTGAGGTGTCAATGATACAGTATATCCCAAAACTTGCCCTAAGGGCTGTTCAATTTTATTAAGCAGTTGTCACAAAGTAGGACAGGTGGCAAACATATGTAATCTATCAGCCGTAAGTTCCCCACATCGAGAACAATTTGTCCCAGAAGTCCCCCCCATTTGTAAATTCGAGCAGGAGTTGTATAAAGATTGAGCCAAGTCTTAAAACACTGCACCTGAAGATTGGCAGAAATGCAGGCAGATTGTCTATAAATAAGAGAATCTTCACACACATGTTGTCCTGCTTGTAAACCCTCTTGTCACCTGTCAAAATGCTTAGTTAAATCGTCGCTTCTTTTCTAATTTATTATTTTATATTTAGAAGACATAGTCGCTTGACTCCCATTAATCAGTTCCACTAGCGGAATATGTGTCCAAGTGACAGTTCTTTTACACAGGAAATCTCTAATCTGTAAGAATGTAAAAAATGTTTATTCCCTATCCCATATTTCTGTTTTATAACCTCAAAGGTCATAATGCTAGCATCAGAAAGAATATCCCCTATACAATTAACCCCTTGAACTGCCCACTCTTTAAAATAAGCATCCCGAAAAATTTCTGGGGAAAGAATATTCCTAACAAAAGGAGAATATATGTGAAGTCATCCAATTTCAAACATTTTACGGACCGCTGTCCAAACTTTAAAGGCACTAAGCAAGACCTTAAACCTCACCATTTTAAAATACGCAAAATCTATATGTCGAAACAAAAGTCCCCTAGCCTCTACCCCATAAATTAAATGATCTATTGAAGTATCCGAACTATCCCAGATTCCTCCATCCAATAAATCCCCTATTTGTTTCAAAATTATAGACCAAAAGTACATTTGAAAGTTTTACTGTCCACCCGCCCCAGTCTGTGGGCAAGGTCATGAATTTCAAAGCCCTTCTTGGACGTTTCCCAGCCCATAAAAACAATGAAATGATCTGATCTAGCTTTTTAAACCAAGTTTGGTCAATCAACGGAGGAATAGCTCTAAAGCAATATAAAATTTGGGGGAGGAATATCATTTTAATAACATTACATCTGCCCATCAGTGTCAACTGCAAGTTATTCATTCGACGAGCATCCACTTCTAATTTATGTATAAGGGGTTTTAAGTTAATCTCTACTATTTCCTCGAGTTTTGAACTAATTTCTATCCCTAAATATTTGGCATTATCTACTGTGCGAGGATCAACTAAGCTGACTCTATCATTACAAATTATTTGAGTTTTTCCTTCATTTAAATGGTAGCCTGATCTTACCAAACTGTGATGTTAGAATTTTAATTTCTTGTAAAGCAACCTGCGGGGAGCCAGTCAGAATCGCTAAATCATCAGCATAGCCTAAATTTTTTGTATCCCCACCCTTAGCCTGCACAGGTTGGATTATTGGGTCTTTCATCATTTTCTTAATTAAAGGGTCAATGTAGATGGTGAACAACAGGGGGGAACAAGGGCACCCCTGTCTTGTTCCTCGTAATATATTTATTTTGCTGATTGAGTCTCCATCATCGATACTTGAGCTGTTGGATGTTCATACATACTCTGGATAGATCGAATATATTTCTCCCCTAAACCATAATGCTTCAGAGTGGCCCATAAAAAAGGCCAGGAGACCCTATCAAGAGCTTTTTCCGCATCTAGCAGAATTAAAGCCATAGGGTCTCCTGTAAGCCTTAGTGTAATGGAATGGCGTGATAGTTCGGCGTATGTGGTCGATAGTTTCTCTCCCAGGTGCGAAGCGGATGTTGCTGCGAAGAAACCATTTTTTTAATAACCTCTGCCAATCGATTAGCAAGAGTCTTTAAATAGATTTTGATATCACTGTTAATCAACGTGATTGGCCTGTAAGAACCAGTATCTGTCGCTATCTTTCCTTTCTTTAGAAATGTTTCTATCCTAGCCATCCGCCAAGATTCACGGGGCTTATCCCCACTCTGAACCACTTTGAACATCTCTAGCATGATAGGAGTAAGCTGGAGTTGAAAAATCTTACAACATTCTATAGGTAAAAAATCTGTCCCCACAGCTTTGCCGGATGGAAGAGAATCAATGGCTAAAAATAACTCATCAGAGTTAATCGTAGCATCGAGCATTTCATCATCATCAGATGACAATGAGCCTACCTCGATCTCGCTGAGGGACCTTTGTATTGCCGCCTGTATCTCGTGGTTATCTCTAAGATCTCCAGCATACAGTTTTTGGTAACATTTCTGGAAAGCCAGTAAAATTGCCCCTTCCTCAGTAACCAACCCGACATCTGGGTCCATTATACTGTCTATCCGTGAAACAGCCGCTTTTTCTCTAGTCCTTATTGCTAGCATATGACCAGCTCTTTCGCTATTTTCATACAGTGTAGATCGCCAGGCTAAATTTTTGCTTGCGGATTTTACCTGCGAAATTTAAATTATAGCAGATTTGGCAATTATTATCCTTGTTTGTGCTGTTTCCGCCTCTCCATCCCCCAAAATTACCCTAGCCAGATGGATCTCGGCCGCTTCCAATTCTCTATATAGCCCCTGTACTTTCTGTTTCTCCTTTTTTTGGCTCTCCTATCCATACCGAGTAGTCTCACCCCTAATCCCCGCTTTAAGTGTGTTCCACACATTCTGTATATTTGTGTTACCAATATTTTCATTTAAAAACCTAGTCATCCACAACGCCATGCATTCAATATAGGCATTGTCTCTCAACAAACCCTGATTAAAAGTCCATTTATCTTGTTTTTTTCACCCTAGACTATATATTAACCTCCAGTACTAGTGGATTGTGATCCGACATTACTCTGTGGTATCTAGTTATACTAGCTCCCTGTGTCAGGCTTTGAGAAATAAAGAAATAGTCCAACCTAGAATGAATTTTATGTGGTGCTGAGAAGTAGGTAAACCCAGGGTCATTTCTCCTAACAAAAGCCCACATATCGATCAAACCATGTAATTCTTTCATTTGAACCAAAGACCTGAATGAACACTTTAGGTTTCCACCCAGAATACCCTATATCTGGGTGATTGGCCACTTGACTAGTTATATTGATGTTAAAATAGCCGCATAATATAAGCGGAGCAGGCCAACCAACCATCTCTAGATTAGGCCAATTAAAGAGTTCCGGGTCGTCCAATACCGGACCATAGATAGAACACAATGTGAATACTTTATT
The DNA here is from genome assembly GCF_964261635.1 of Lissotriton helveticus. Classification (NCBI taxonomy): domain Eukaryota; kingdom Metazoa; phylum Chordata; class Amphibia; order Caudata; family Salamandridae; genus Lissotriton; species Lissotriton helveticus. The sequence goes on along the minus strand of NC_136068.1, from coordinate 281,476,923 downwards.
ATAAATGTTACCATGAATAATGACCCACCTAGCATACTCATCGGCAGAAGAACAAACTATATTAACCAAACCCCAGAGAGCCAATATCGCAACCCCTTTAGTTTTTGCCTCTAGCTTTGTCCAGGAGATCAACTGAAAACCCTCAAACTCCAAGAGTTTATTATGGCCAGCTTTGATGTGCATCTCCTGAAGGTAGATAATATCTGCCCTTAAGAATCGGACATCTTCTTCTCTTACCCTACTCCATTTTGACGGATCATTTAACCCACAAATATTGATAGAGGCTATTCTAATGCATGCCATTTTGTATAAACATAAATTCCTTTCAAACCATGAAAAAAGATACCCTCTGTCCAAACTATCCTCGTGCCAAAAAAGTGCCCAGTTTTTAAATCAAGCCTGCCCTCTCCCTGCAATGGATCCACTCACCCCACCCCAACCACCCCCTTACCCTCACCCCCTCCATGAAGGCAAAAAATGTCCTCAGACCCTTGCAATGCCTCCCGCGTTCCTGAGTGTCGCCCAGTCACTCCCCGACCCCAGAAACACCAAAAGAGAGAAAAAAAAGGGAGAAGACATAAGAAACCTTTAGGAAAACAAAATCCAACCCTATTAGGATCAGGAAAAACTTCCAATGAAGAACCCCCCCAAAAAGACCCATAATCCATCATGTCCCACCTTTTCTTACGACATTTCAAATATCGCTACAGCGGGAACCAAAAACAGCATAAAAAAACAGAAAAAAGAAAAGGAAAGACAGGCCACACATAAGTCCGACAGGGCATTAATAAAGCATATAGAACTATAGCTATCAGCCAGCTGTGAGTTCCTTCAGATAACTTTCCGCTTGAATTTCTGAGGTGATGTATAACCTTCAGCTGTGCAGGGTTCATCAAGTAAACCTCACACCCAGTTTTTTTAAAGGGGCTGATCAGCTGGCGTAGCCGCCATCTCCTTTCCACTGTTACATGGCAAAAGTAGGACCTCACAAAAGAAGTCTGACCCTCAGCTGATTTTCTAGCTTCTGGCCGTGCTTTTTCAAATATGGCCTGTCTCAACAAAAAATTACCCAAAAAAATTAAAATCGCTCGAGGTTTCGAGTTAGAACCTGAATTTTTTTCATCATTAGGGGGAATCGGTGAACTCTCTGGATCTCAGTTTCCCAGCACCAATGTGCTAGTTCTGGAAATGCAGATTTGAACAGTCTCAATACAAACCCTCTTATATCATCCTCCTCTGCTTTTTCTTCAATCCCTAATAGGCGTTAATTATTCCTGCGCTGCCTATTTTCGGAGTCTTCAAGCTTCCACATTATGTCCGCCAGCCTTCCATCATCAGCAGTTGTCTTTAGTTCAGCGTTTTCTAGCCCAGCCTCTAAGACAACTATTCGTTCCTCAAGGGCAGTTGTCCTAGCGATGACCTCTGAACAAACCTTGGTGTTTTTACGAATCGCCCCTTAAATCTTCTTGGTCACCAACTGTGCTCTTTTATTTTCTTGATATGCTTCTATTTGCATGGTTTTAAGCGTAGCATATATCAGGCTGATTGAGGGAAGTATATTTGCTTTGCTATCGGGGACCACTTGATCGTCTTCCAGCGTTCCTGGCCCACCTGTCCCTGCTAAACTAGTTGTGGAATAATCCCACTGAAGGTTGTGGCTAACTTCAGAGCAGTTACTTTCACGTCGTCCTGGGGTGAAGGGGGTTTCTTTCTGGATTTGCTGTGACAGTGAGTAGCCTTTTTTAACCCCTTCATCGTGGCGCAAATTTACGCTCTGTGCTGAAGGTTCTATTAAGCAGGCAGGGCCATGACGGAGTGGTTCCGTCATTAACACAGCTCAACCGGCGCTCATGATGGAACCACTCCGTCATGAGCACCGAAGGGGTTAAAGTATCCGCAGTAGTTGGGGGGCTCCCACTGTCCTCCCCAGTATTATCCTCATCAGATTTATCCAAATCTGAGCTATTGTCCGTCTCAGATTTCTCTGCATGTGAAAAAAAGCTCTCACCATCCGGTGTATCAAGCATCCCACTACCTGTGCCCTATGTGGCCCCGACCTGGATCTGATAGGTAAGGACAGTGTCAGACTCCACCAATTTTTCTTGTTTTTCAATGTCTCCCTCAGCCCCTCTTACAGCAATATTTGAGGAATTCACCATCTCAGAATTGTGGAGAAGTGTGGCTCAATTGTTAGAGCGGCAGACCCTGATGCAGAGGTCTAGCCCGGGACCAGGGTTCAATTCCCTGCCTCGGCGGGTCTAGGGCTCAAAAATTCCACGGACCTGATAATTCTCGCCTCGGTGCCTATTCCAATCATGGAGTCCCACTCTCCAACTCTGGGCAATAGCTTGCTTAATCTCCACAACGGCCCCCACAACGCTAAGGATGCCTGGCCTCCACCTTGGGGGTGCCCAGGAGTGGACACCTAACAGGGAAAGCCAGGATGGGTTCCACAGCGGTATTCGTACAAGCACCTTGAGACCCTTGCGGGTGAGTAGTGCGCTATACAAGTATCAATTTACATTTTTTACATTTACAATTCCTCACAGTTACAGCTGTGTCAATAATATCTGTCTCTGAGGTATTCATTTAATTGTTGCCAGCTTTGTTCTCTTTAGTAACCTGGATAGGTTCGGACACATAGTTTACACTGGCAACATTTGTTGCATTGAAAGGGGATTTTACCACTGGTTTTACGCCGGTGGGCTTACCAGAAAACATCCCAGGCACGGTCAGCCCTTTTCCTCGCCCTCTGCTGTCATTTGGCTGCAGAGTAATGAGCAGTAGATTATAACACCCAACAATCCATTTTTCAAGCCTGTAGCCTCGTTGCTCACTAAAAGAGGGGTGAGTGCAGCTTCCGCGTACTTTGCCTTGCTCGCAGTAATTTTCTTCAGACTTGCTGCTGTCGTTTTCAAGCCGTACTTATCCGCAGCTTTCTCGAGTTTCTCCTCGCCGGGGGGCTTGCTCTCCATCTCCTTTCCCAACGGCATTTTCTTTGTTGCTCCTGCCGCCACCGCCACCGCTGCTTTAGTGCTAAGAGCAGCCAGATTCAAATTCTTCCAAGGCGGCATTTCGACTTCCAGCCTGAGACTCGAGTCCTGCACTGCTTTCCCCGGTGACCACGCCCGCCACGTCCACAGGTGAGCACATCTTCGGAGATCCGTTAGTGTGAGCCGTACTGCTTGGAGCCAGGGTTTCCATTTTTCCAGTTCTCAAAATATAAAATCCACTTTTTTCCTTTTCCCTAATCTCAATGATCTATTCGTACCCCTTCTTGATAGGTTTCCTGTTCTTCATCGCCCGTATTCCCTCCTACAAAACACAGCAGTCGGGGAGAGACACCCGCACCGGCCACACAGCCGCCATCTTGCCTCCAGGTGCTGCCTTCTGCAGGGACATACCCCTTTCACCTCTACTTTCCAAAGTGTATCCTTCAACAGTACCCTGTGCCCTCTCGTTTCTTCTCTTATTCTCTCTGCTCAGGCTTCAGGCTTCGTAGTCACAAGTGTGCTCCCCAGGTATGCAGCTTTACAAATACATGATATGTACTGGTACTGGGAAGGAGGTGCCTGGGCGGAATCATCCTGATGACTAAAGCAGAGAAGTCTGAGCTTTTGATATAAAAGGTAAAAGTACTTCTTAGCTGCCTGCCTGCAGACATATGCTGTGCAGCTACCAGCATTGCAGAACATGCAGTAAAGACCACCAACAAGGAAAACATCTCTTAGAGCAGGAGCAATAACTGTGTTTTTTCTGAAGACATTTTATTGAGCAAAGAACAAAATACATTAGACTACATTGCATATGTGAAGATGTGATTCGTGACCTCTAACAGTTTACATAATATAGCATTCATATTTCACATAAATACTTTGAAAAAAGATGGCAATGTGAGATCAATCCATGAAGTTTGAATAGTGGTGAAGAAAGTGAAAAAGGAGGAAAAGAAGGAGACTAGAAGGAGAATCTACAAAGACTAAAATTAAGTGATAGCCTTAGTAATAAAGAGAGTGAAAAACAAAAGATGCAGCGTACATAAGATAAAAATGAACATATTCAATAAAAAGGTTAAACAAGTAATGCAATATATGGTTAGGAGGGAGAGGAGAAGTATATTTCCTTTGCAGTGCATGTAAAATAATTACTAAATGGCATACATAGCTGATGACACTTGTAGAAGAGTTTTACACAGTCAAGTTTAAAGCTGTTTAGTCTATGATGAAAGTAGGCTGAATTCCAGCCCTTTAGAAGAGTGATACTGTCTGAAGATTTCCAAATAGAAGTAATAACAGAAACTGCTATAGAAAGCAGGAGATCTACCAGTTTCCCAAGCAGTCTGTGTGAACTCCAGATTTCATGCAAGTCACCCAAAAACAGTAAATCATATGAAAGAGGTAGGGCAATCTGGGTAATAACTCCAATGAGATTCCATGTCAAAGCCCAGCAAGTGGAAAGAGCAACCTGTACGAATTCTGCACATTACTGTTTTCCAACTAAATACAAGTGAATTCAGCATTAATCTCTTCATGTTTACTTTGAAATAGTCTTATTACATCACAATTCACGTTATTACAGTTCAAGTTTTACTGTTTTATGTTAATACGACAAAGGAATATATGTGGATGCAAACTACTCTGGATTATGATGCACCCATACAAATGAAAGGTGGATTTTGCACCACATTAGTCCCCCTCTCTGATGACAAGTGTCATCACACCCATCACAACTCCCCGTAGAGAGGAACGATCTAAACAGATGTCGTAGCCAGGTTCCCTTGTCAAAACCTCTCTAGGCACCTAGGATTCTCATAATGTATGTCTACAGTGTTTCCATTCTCCTTTCTCTATCTCTGATGGAAGTTTTAGCTTCTCTAGACTGATGCCACTCGTAGGCCCTTAGTATTCCCAACAACAAGATGATATAGACCACAACTACCACTATTGGTATCAAGATATAACCAAGGATTCCCTTCCCAAAGTTCGCAAACCAACTTCCAACCTTTCCAAAACCTATCCAAATCTTATCCAAAATTCTCTTATTTCCCAAGTCATGTATCTCCTGGCTTATCTCTATGACGTTACTTTTATACTTCCTTAGATCCTTACTATGATCTGAGATATAAGTACAGCTCTGTTGAACCCTCAATATTTTACAGACTCTGCCCTCTTTTGCTTGTAACATGTGTAAAACAAGACTGTTCTGCATCACCATAGCTCTTATTGATACCATCTCTCCATTTTCAAGTAACAACGATTGAGCCGCATTGACTGGCTGCTTGTCTACTATAGTTGACAATCTCCTGATATTGACATCGTTTAAGAACACTCCTAAACTAGCTATCCTTCCTCCAAACACAATCTCTCCTGCACTTGTTTCACGTTTCTCTGTATGGGATGACTTTCGGTCATAACTCTTCAAATCGTCCATGTGACATATCTTAGGGAATACAATGGCAACATAACAAGTACCATACCAGTTGTTTGGCAATTGCACATATGGATTTCTCTCACACACAAATACAATTGGCACCACTTGCACTGCATCTTTCAAGAACTTCTTTGAAGAGGCATCAATCAGAAATGTGTGTTCACATGCACTCTGTCCCACAAAGATGGTATCATAACTGGTCTGCACCTGCCTTATGCAAAGCTTGTTACCTTGTTGTTCCCAATATAAAGTTATTGGACCATAACTTCCCTTAGCCTTGTAAGCTAACTCTTCGTTGGTCCACTAGAAATCATCTTCCCTACTATCAACTGACTTTAACCGTTAGTCCCATATGTCTACTTGATTTACAAACGTCTTCTCTATTTCAGTTAATGTACAAGTTAAACTGTATCTATGCACATATGCTTTGTCTAGCGTAACAGTGGATTCAAAATACTTTTCCTTTCTTTGTTCTTGCTTGCAATAATCATATTTATTCAGATGTTTGTAAACAGGAACTTCAGAAAGCACCAAATCATAGTTTGAGAAAAATTACACTTAATGACCCTTTCCATAAAACATGCAAAGAAGCCAACTACAACTAATACCATACGTCAAGGCCAGATGATGGTATCTGATACCCTCCTCAACCCAGGCAGGCAAATGCATGCACTATGACAGTCTCTCACATCCATGGTATTCACATACTCATACAGCAATTTTGCATAAGCGTTCAGCGTATAATCACCTTTGGACAAATATTCATGCAATAAGTGACTAGTTTGCTTTAATAAGTCTCTATCAGATCCTAATGTACACTCTTTGGTACTAGGGTTGGTAGGTGTGGCTGTCACCAACCTCCATTTCATGTGAATTTATAGTGGACAGAATGATGACTACAGCTATTACTATGATTACTCCAACAATAAATGTAGCTATTATGCATTTGTGTCTACAGTTCAGATTTGTGGCCTCCATTTTTGATTGTTTTGGATTGTAGCTGTAAGAGGATTAACACAGTGTCTCCTTCTCTGCCTCTCACTGTTGCACAATGAAGTTCGTAACAGTTTCTTGAATTGCGGCAACAGTTATCAGTTCTTGGCACAATATTTATATAGCTTGAAAGATTTCCCTAGCCCTTTCTCTTCTTCCACAGAAAAGTCCCTAATATTATTCTTCTTCTACTTGGGTCTAGGTTTTCTTCTATGAGCAAAATAATTTTTTATTTACAGTTCTATTTACAACCCTTATGAAATCGGAGCCAATTTCCTCAATGATATGCTGCCAAAGTTAAATTCGAAAAGCTGTAATCTCCTGAGGCGGTGGTTGATTTCCAAAGGTTGGAAACATGAGAGCTTCCAGAATCAAAATCCGTAAGCCATCAAACTCAGTCTTGGTGGCTAGGGCATGGTCAATGTCAGAACGTCATTAGCCTCTAAACCAGGAACTCTCAACATGATCTCAATTATCAGTGTTGACGTACCGGATCTCACTCTTCCTAGCATTTGTAGGAAGATATGTCCACTCCATTGAGGCATGTCTCTGGCATGTCAATCTTGCCCTCCTCGACCTCCTCATGCTCCCTTGAGTTTGTTCTGTCTCACTTTGATCGGATTCAGATGATACAGATATGGGATTAAGGTCTCTCCCAGGCGCAAGTCTCAAGTTATGCCTTCTCTGTTTCACCGGCCACAACTCTCTTGCAACTCCTGCCTTCTTCTTTGACAGCAAACGGCCACTTTTCACACCAGTCTCTTTAGCTGAGTCATGCTCAATGCCACTCGCAATGCTACCTTCTCCCACAAGTCTATACCTGGGCCTTGTGTAGCTTGACTCCTCTCAGCTGGACTTGGTGGAAGTCCAGCCTCTTCAGGAATCCCCACATCTTGGCTTGTCCCCTTCTGTGGGGCTGGGTTCACTTCTGGGAGAGGAGCTATTTATTCTGGGGGTCCTGAGCCTCAGATGTGAGGCATGTAAGCAGTTCAGTAAACCTCCACACTTCACAGCAGTGTTCATCACCAAGATCACCTAATACAGGCTACTGTGAATCACTTGCTTTCAGACCAGTCCTCCAGTCCCAGATCATGGCAGAGTTCCTTCAAGGTCGCTTCAGTTGCAGCTTCAACCTAGTGAGGCACGGAATGAACCATGTCAGCCAATCCCTTGCTGTAGCCAAGAACCAAATCATTGGTAATGTTAATTAACTCTGTGGTTGGCACTGCGGGTAAGCACATCACTCTCCCCATGAGGATTTCATTAGGGGATAGCCCAGTCCTTCTGTCTCGAATGCCATCCTCAATTTTAAAGTTCCATTAATATGTTCCACCATTCCTGACTCCCCTGTAGCTACAGTGCAGTCTCTGATCGACATTCAAGGCAGTGCACTGAAACGTAATGATCTCACTATGGAAATTAGTTCCTCTACCCGACTCCAATGTAGTTGGAAACACAAAGTGCGGGGATAGGTCCCTTAACCAGAGCTTTGCTACTGTGAGGCTATCACATCTTCTAGTCGGATAAGCATACCTTGCTAACCTGTTATACGTCAAACACAGTGTTTTGCTTTTCGTCATCAGAAGCTTAACTGAGTGTGGAACATATACAGTAAGTGGATGACCCAGCACAATACTGTCACATCTCTCAATGCTGACACCTGGTGCAGCAAAGGTTCTGAGAATTCTGGGCTATGCTGAAGCTACAGGATCTAATGTAGCTGAGACGTAGGCCACTGGTCTACAGTCACCCCCACGTGCCTGGGTGAATATAGACAGAGCACAACCCTACATCCCACAATCAGGGGGTCATCAGGGGGTCATCGATATACTGCACTAACACTGAGTTCTTTTTCAAAATGTGGTTAAAGATAGATGGACTCTCTGTATACCGTTGTGGGATACGACACCACATTAGAACACAGTTCTCCAGCCGGAAAGCAAATAAAGATTGGCTTTTCTCATACAATGGGATGGAGAAAAATGCTTGGCACAGATCAAACACGATAAACCAAACAGTTTGGCATGGAATTTGAAACAGTATCACAGATGGATTGGATACCATGGAAAACATGGAATCACAATCGCTTTGATCTTTCTAAAGTCAAAAACCATGCAATATTTCAAGCTCGGTTCCTGCAGCTCCATGATAGGTGAGTTGCACAGGCTCCCTTTATCTCCTTCAATATGCCCCGCGCCATCATGGAATCAATCACTGCTGTAATCGCTGCCACCGTCTCTGGGGTCAGATTGAATTGGGGCGTTCTCAGGAACTCTGCATTAGGCTTAATTTGTATACGGACTGGCTCAACTCCTCAAATCAGGCCGATCTCTTCTCCGTGAAGTCCCACACCACTGGAAAGACAGTGTCTCTCAAATCCAGTGGCATGTTTTCTACCGTCAGTGCGGGAAACATGTAAATACTGTGATTCTGGTTGGCCAAAATAAATGCAATGACATCATCATTAGTCAGCAGTTCAATTCCTGTTGGTGTGCAATAAATGGTAGTGTTCAAATTGCATAGGAGATCACGCTTTAGCAAGCAGGTTGGGCTTGAATCATACACCACAAACTGCTGCAGATCCTGGAAGGTTCACATTTTTACTGGTACCACTTCTGTCAATGGGTTTGTAATTCTGTTACTGGCAACTCCTACAACTTGGATTCATTGTCCAGAGAGGGGTAGGTAGGTTTGGGACTGTTGCAGATCTCACAGTTGAACGGGTAGCACCTGTATCAATCAAGAACGTGATAGGATGACGGCCTCCATCTGCTCCCACATACGGTCCACTCTGGTCCACCTCTAAGACTGCTCCAAGGGTACAGCTTCCTCACCCCTTCGGCCCCGTCCTTGTGACAGGTCCTGATTGATCGGATCCGTCTAATGCTTCCATAAAGGGAATTTGTTGGTACGCTCGATTTCCCTGCAAAACTCTTAGAGTTTGTGGCACTAGTACTCGCTGGTTCTGACCTCCCCCACTGTAAGATCTTGGCCTGGTCACGGTATTTATCACATCTGGCCACTAACTCTCCCTCTTGCATCTGGTTAGCTGGATTCAATCAAAACCCATGCTTCCAGTGCCTGATTTTGTGACCATAATGGCAAGCAGTTGTTTCCTTTAGTGTGGCAATATCTATCCCTGTTTTGGGGTTTATAGGGACACATTGCCCTCGCCCTTGTCCACCTGCATTAGAGGAATTCTGGACCCCTCCTTGGATATTCCCCTGATTCCAACCAATTATTCCTCCATTCGCCCACCCCTGATCTACTTGTTAGCAATTCTTCATTCAGACCAATATCAACTTGTACTGAATTCTCCTGTGCTTGGAATCCACCTCCTTACTGCAATACCAAGCATACCACAAAATTTCATCCACTGACTTATTTTGCCAGCAAATCAAATGTTGCTGGATCATAACGCTAATTTATGGTCGCAATCCCATTATAAATTTAGAAACAAGCTGTCCCATGTCTTTCAGATCAAGAGTATCTAACCCACTGTATTGTTTGAAGGCTTGCAAAAGCTGTTCATAATAAGCATGCACTGATTCCTTAGGTTCCATGGTCGTTTCATCTATTTTAATTCAATCAATGTCTTATGGGGCTTTTTTGTATAACAACCATGTAAACACCCGTTCAAACTTTTTCATTACCAAAGGTGAAGGACCTTGAGTTATAGCGTCCCTGTCTGGTTCAGCAGAAGGCCAATGAATAGCAATTTTACAAGCAGACCATAGATCGCTAGGGTCAACAATGTCAAACCACATGTTCAAATCAAACTACAAACCTTTGAGATCTGTAAAAAGCAATTGAATTGCTTGACCCATTCAGCAGGTTGCTCCCTCAACCGAGGAAAGTAATTTGTGAACACAGCTAAATCACCTCTACTCCACAGAACATGCACATACCCTCCACTAGGCACGTCATGCAGTGGAGAAGCCTCAACTCCTTCTGTTCCCCCTCCCAGAGGCGTCTTTTCTCCCTGTCACCTTCCTAATACTCTTTTTCTTTGACCACCTTTCCTCCCATATGTCAAGCATGCTCCAAGTGCGTATCCCTACAATCAGCTCTCGAATGTGTGTCTTCAATCCTGTCACCCTTTTCTCTTCGAGTTCCTGATCATTATAGAACAACCTATGGATTCCCTGCAGCATTTATGTATTAGACAGCTCTGCATTGTGTTTTTCAGACAATTCTGCCAATTTTTCATATGCCTGGCTCGCCTTACAGGTGGTATTCTTTGCCATAAACAATAGCTTATCTTGCTCATATGTGTCCATTCTCTCCAAAGACAAGCTCCCACTGATTATCTCATCCACTTCAGCATTAAACCTCACTACATCCAACAACGTTGCCTTTACCGCAGTCTTAATTGTGCCCTGACTCCACATGCCATTCTGTCCTTCTCCTTCACTATTTCGATCCCTCAGCCAATTCTCTGAATTTATAATCTCTAAGACAACCTAATTTCCAAATGCTCCTTGACCTATACCTGCTTCTGGCATTCTTTCCATGGCCCCCTGACTGGAGCTTACCACATCCTCAAATCCGAATTTGAGTTTGTGAAGGACACATATCGTATAACATTAGACCCAAGGTGTATTCTCGAAGGATCTGCAGTTGTCGGCAAAGGGGTATTAGATTCCGCAGGCACCAGAGATGAACTGATTCCATTCAATGTCTCATTCCCTCCTAAGCCTATTCTCACCTCCAAAACTGGCTGTTGCTGATTAGAGCTGCCCACTAAGTTTGGATCATATACAGTTACTACAGGTCAAATGGTGACCGGTACTGTAAGGGCTTCTTGCAACCGTAAGGCAGTGTTGACTCCATTCAACTCTATATCTCCTACAGCAGGTATCCCTGTTCCTTCCACTTTCGTTGAAATCCTCGCTACTATCCCTGTACTAGGAGCTGCATGTGAAGTTTAGGCTCTTTCCGTACTCCCTGTACTCACCAGTTCTCCCCTTCCTTCCTCTGAATGTGGGTTGTAAGGTAGAGGGTGCTCTGATAATAACCAGTCTAATAATCTGTCATCCATATTACTTCCATCATTTTCACCTTCTTCTACTTTCCTATCCTGATTATTTCCCTCGCTCACCAGCATCGGGTACAACCTACCTCCCTCAATGGTGTCTACTCTCCATCTTATAAGATGTGCATCTCGTCTCACATCCTGATATGCCCTAATTGCCTTTATCATTTTTCTGTGAATTCTTTCCCTCTTCTTTGCATGTGCTGCTCGCATCCACGCCTCAAATGCCTGAAACTGTATTGGTCTGGGCAAAGGTCATAGCAAAGACATCACTCCTTTCAACTTATACAACACCTCTAATCGAAATGAACCATAAAATGGAAATGCCAAACCCCCCTCTTTTTCAGTGATTTTATGCCAATTTTGAAGCCAAACTATAGTCTGTTGCCATATAATGTCCTGGAGTATCCTCTGGCAGTGCTTCTTCACTCACTCAAGTGATAACTCCCTGATCTCTCCTGAACAAGTCACACAACACTCTAAAACATTGCATGATTAGATCAAAATGTTCTCCTTGATAGACAGTTGCTCAATTACAACTTCCTGATGACTTCCACCCAATTCCAGAGCAGCGTTACACCAACCGACCTATCGCAGAGTGGCACACTTCAACGTCACCTTATTTTTTTACCTCGCAGCGGTTCCCCTCCTTTACAATTTTTCCATCTGTGTTCACTCATGCAATCACAACACCCATGGTTGGCCTGTCTCAGGTAGGTGTTCGAGGCGCTCCTCGACCTGCAGGCTCCTGCCTGTGCCTCATCCCTGGTGGTCTAGTGGGAGAGCCTTGCTCTTCTGCTGGTCCGCTCAGCCACCCTTTTCTGTTTTCTGTCTCAGTTTTTCTATTTATGTTTGTCTGGTTTCTGTTTATTGTGCCTATCTGTTGCCTTTTTATTCTTTATAATCTTTTTGCACTCTATTGTGCCTTGTTGTGTTCTTTTTCTTCCTGTTTCTTGCTGCTGCTGTCCATGCGGCCCCTCCCCACTGCCGGTTCCTGCTCCCGTCTCCCAGCTGTGCTCCCACCTGGTCCCCTACTTTGCGTCCATGCTGCTGGTGCGTCAAAGGCCCGCCATAGGCAAGCCCATCTGCGCCTGTCTGCGACCCGACCGCAACAAGCACCACGGATCCTGACTACCCACTACTATGATTCTGCTGCCCCCAACGCACACAACCCCAGAAGAAAAAACTGCCAGCTGTTGACACTGAACACCACCCATGTTCCACTTCTCCTGCTGACACTGCCGACACACCTTCACCCAACTACAGACCCCTAGGGCACCGCCCACCCACGAAACACCAGCGCCCCTGTAGGAGAGTAGGGTCTGCTATCCTATGGTCACCCCAAATTTTTGCTTTTTGCTTCACTGGTTTTCGACTACTAAGGCTGTGGGCCTGCTGATCAGACCCCCAGCCTGCTGTTCTCTCACTAAATTAATGACACATGTGCTATAGGCACATACCAATTGGAAATGGACTCCTTGTCAGCCCCTGTAGAATGCACTATAGGTGCACAGGGCACAGGAGCCACTAAGGCCTACCAGGGGCTGCAGCATATCTTTTGCCACCCCTGGCTGGTTCTTAAATTGACACAACTGGCTGATCACTCAGCTGGGGTAAGGTGGTGTACACACCCCTTGCTTAGATATAGTATACCTATGTCTAAACCTATATCTGGACACATGTAAACCTGTGAGCCACTCCTATAGACAGGCCTCACCAATCCTGGAGGCTGGGTGCATGGTTTTTATGTGAGATGGAGCTCTAGCATGAGCTGAGCCTGTCTGCAGCCGTCGGGAACAAATCCCTAAGCTGTTTCAGGATAATGCCATACCATATACTATTAAGTGCCTTATAATCCTCGCGGTTATTTAGCAACTCTGGTTTGGCTTTATCAAAACATGTCGTGTAAGGTGTCATACGCTTTGGAATACCATCCCCTCGCCAGTTCTGGCGACGGGGATGGCATTCCACCCCTCTAGAGGGGTAAGACATGTTACTTTACTTTAATGCGGTTGATTTCTCCAAAGGCCTTAAGATCCACAAAATGGATGCCTCTGCCACAGACAAATGTCTGGACCCCTGGAGCTGACCGAAACCCAGTCAAGGGGGTCCTGGACAAAGGGTTTCCTGTCACAGGAGGGTGTCACCGCCCTCCAGACAGGAGATAGTGTATTGTAGCAGGGAGGTTTGAAAGAAACCAGACACTGCCTGGGGCGCACAAGGCTGCCCCTTGCATAATCCGGCCAAACCGGTTCTGGGGCACTCCAGCCCTCGTGCCAGGGCGGCCTGGATCAAAGGAAGGGGGTGTATCCACCCACTTCCTGGGTCCCACCCATAGGAGGGGACCTAGCAGGTAATCACGCCCACCAGATTCGAATAAGAGTGGGAGCAGTGCCAATGCACATCAGATTTCCTGGAAGAAACATTTGAAACGATATTCTGGACCCTTCGCCCTCCATCTCAACGTGGAAGCCCGAAGAATCTCCCTTGTGGTCAAGGAGTGACCACCCTGCAGCAGCAGGCACCATCCAGCCCTCGACGTCTACTTGGTTGCAGTTCCCGCCGGAACTCGAGCGACTGAGATCGACGAGATCAAGCCTGCCCAGCTTCTAACAGCCCGATCCACAGTCCCTGCAAAGCTGAGACCCGTGGAGGCGACCGGAAGCGTGGGGCACGCCATCTTGAAGTGACCACGAGACGCTGACCGTGCAGCCCACGAGTGACCCTCGAAGCTGTACACCGGGGTTTGAGAAGCCCCCACCCTGAGCTACTCCTGAGCCGAAGTTCAGCCCTCCACACTCGACGAGTGCTGCGTGGGGCCCTTTGGCACGATTTGGCTCAACGCGTTGGCCCGGTCACTTGCCAGCTGGCTTGTGGTCCCTGTGCCGACGAACTACAAAAGAAGACTCGTGATTCTGGTTGCTCCAGATCCACACCAGCTCCCCTGAAAGGGAGCCCCGACTCTGACCTTCCTGGTCCGAGTGAGACGCCATCTTCCAATCCCGCGTGGATTGCTCTTACCAAGGCTTGTTTGCTCCAAACCGGAAGCCGACTGCACCGACGGTGAGAGCCTGCGTGGGACAGATCGTGACCTGCTCCTGGACGTCGCAGATGCCCCAGAGCCCACGTGACAGCGAAGAGAAGCGCCTCGACGACCACCTGATTGCGCCCGACATTGCCTGGTTCCGTCCTGGTTCCACCCTGGTCACTGCTGAGTGACCCAGACTCTGTCCCCTCTGCTTTCAGGTACTCTACAACTCGAGTCCCCCCCTTGGACTCCACCGGACACTTCGTCTTCACCCTGCCTGCAGCCCTTTCAGCTTCAAGCACCAAGAGCCTGCGTGTCAAAACCCGACGCCACTTCGACCCTGTGCACCCACTTCCTGTGGGTGAGGTAACTTTGCTCCGCCGGTGTTCCCACACTGGTGCACACCTCTAGGGTCTGTGTGTTAAGTTTTGTTCCTCTAGGTTCAGCGGAAGTGTCCTTAAACTTTAACTATTTGACTTTTACGCACCATTGGTTAACATTGGTGCATGCGTGCGCTTTCCGCACACCTCCCGAATCCCGAGGGCCATTCCCGACTTCAGCATTGCTTGTCCTGACTGCTCCCAGCGATTCCCTAGGCCCTAGGCCTAACCACTGTTCGAGTGGCCTCTCTTATACCACTTGTTTAGTATATGGTTTGAGTGGCCCCCTGCCCTCATCCATAATTGTGCAACTTTGTATGTTTAAACAGTGCTTTTGATTTAACGCTTGTGCCCCTTTATTCATAAAGAATACTGGGGATTGTTTTTAGTAATAAACACATATATTTTTATAATATATACTTGTGTGGTGTCCTTTCATTTGGTATTACAGGATTGTATGTGGTAAAACAGCTCGCTTAACACGACCTCTTAAGTTAAGCCTTTAGGCTGCTTAGTCCATGCTACCCCTAGGATAGCTTGTCTAATAAGGTTGACTTACAACCAGACACCATAAGGGGATTGTTTGGTCAGGTAGTAGGTGGTTCCAGAATTGGAAACATCCCCTACCAGGCCAACTTCTCACATTGGTGAGCAGCGGTGCGGATTTGAGCTTGCTGTTGTTTTACCATTGCAATCTTTATATCAAATTGAAAGATCACATCAAGTACCTCTAGGTACATATAAAATCAAAAGCTTAGCATATTAAGTTCTACTGAACTTAGTAGTTGTAGGTTGAAGGGAATAGCACACCCCTGACTACAACTCACTAGCAAGGTCCAGTAGGAAAACACTTAGTGTAGGTAAGTGCACCACTTACACCTCACTAGTAACCATGTCTGACACAGGAAAGGCCTCAGGGTCTAGTCCTGTGACAGTTGACCCTACCCAGGCAACTTTTGGATATGACAAACTAACCCGCAGAGACTTGATTGCCTTGTGCAAAGCAAGAGGGTTAAAAAGGGGCAGAAGCCCCACCTGCCTAATCCTGGTAGAAATCCTAGAACAGGATGACTTAGAGAAGGCAAAAGCAGCTTCCCTAGACACAGGAACTGGAGGGAACCCCCCTGCAGTTGATCCCCCTGAAGAGGAGGATGATGATGACTTGGATGAGGACTCAGATGTTGAGGACTTAGAAGTACAGGATCAGGGTAGCCAGGTTCCAGTTGGTAGGCTTAGCCAGGCCAACTTGGACCTACTGGGGAATGGGGAGGGCCAGCACCTCCCCAGAACCCAACATGTGATTCTCCCAGGCAACAGAAGAGTGAGATCTCCCTCAGGGGACTCTCATCTTTCTAGTGCCTCCAGAGAATCAGAGAGAGGCATGAGTGCTTCTCAGAAAGCTGAGCATAGGGCTAGAATGAGGGCTGTCAGACTCCAGATAGAGAGAGAGGAGGTAGCCCTGAGTCAAGCTAAGCTTACCTTAGCTCAAGCTAAACTTGCCTTGGCAAGAGAGCAGAAATTAAGTGGCTTAGATGTCACTGGTGGCAGCAATTTTCCAAGAGAAAAAGACAGGGCCTATGATAATAGAAACCTGACCAAAATTGTGCCCCCCTTTAAAGAAGGGGATGACATCCACAAATGGATGACTGCTCTTGAGAGAGCCTGCATGGTACAGCAGGTTCCTGAGAATCAGTGGGCTGCAATTTTGTGGTACTCCTTTTCTGAGAAAGGGAGGGACAGGCTCCTCACAGTTAGACCTGAGGATGCCAAAAACTACTCTGTTTTGAAGAGTGCTCTCATTGAAGGGTATGGCCTAACCACTGAGCAATACAGGTTGTTGTTCAGAGACACCCAGAAAGCACAGACTCAAGACTGGACTGATTTTGTGGAGTGTGCCACTAAGGCTTTGGAGGGTTGGTTACAGGGAAGTAAAGTTTCAGACTATACAGGATTGTACAATCTTATGATGAGAGAACAGATCCTTAATAACTGTACAAACCAGCTGTTGCATCAATACCTTATTGACTCTGATCTGACCTCTCCCCAAGAATTGGGAAAGAAGGCAGACAAATGGGTCAGAACAAGGATTAAGCAGAAACCCCAGAACCAAGGTGGTGACCAGAAGAAAACAGACCAGAAGGGTGGTAATCAGAATCAGAAAGATAAAGAAAAAGACCAGAAGTCTTCAGGCCCCCAAACTAATAGTAAGGAGGGTGGTTCCCAAAATGGTAACAAGAAGAAGAAGAACAAAGGTCCAAAGACACCTTGGTGTAATACCTGCAAATCAGTTTCACACTGGGGCAGTGAGTGCACCAAGGCAAATCCAGTTCCCACCACTACAGCTCCTAAAGCAACTGCAACCCCAAGTACAGTAAGCAGTGGTGGAACACAGTCCAAGGGTGTAGCTGGGTTGACCCTGGGTATTGAAGTAGGATCTGGCCTAGTCAGAGTCCCTACACAGGCAGTTCTCCTGTATGATGTGGACATTGAGTTGCCCACTGCAGTAAGCCCCACTAACCTGGGCAAATACAGGCAGACTCCCTTAATAAATGAGAAACTGGCTCAAGCTTACAGGGACACATGTGCTAGTGTCACCATGGTGACCCCTGGCTTTGTGGACCCTGGACAGATTGTACTAGGAGAGAGCTACCTAGTAACCAATGCAAGCAACTCCACTACCTCCCATAGTGTGGCAGTTGTGAACTTCTCCTGGGGAGGGGTTGATGGCCTAAAGAAAGTTGTGGTGAGTGCAGACCTACCAGTAGACTGTCTGTTAGGCAATGACCTTGAAAGCTCAGCATGGTCAGAAGTGGAGTACAGGACTCATGCAGAAATGCTAGGGATTTCAGAGCATGTCCTTGCCATGACAAGGGCTCAGGCTAAGAAGTGCCTTCCTGAACCAGTGGTGGATCTTGAGACAATAGACCAGCCACAACCCAAGAGAAGGAGCAAGAGAGGAAAGGCCTCGCCTTCCACCTTGCCCCAGGTTGAGGATCAGGTTTCAGAGGAAACTGATTCTGCAGTCCAAGAGGAGACTGTCTCTGAGGAGCTTGAACCTGACCAGGTTGAGTTTCTGGGGACAGGGGGACCCTCAAGGGCAGACCTGAGGCAGGCTCAATTAGATTGCCCTTCCCTTGAACCCCTCAGACAGCAGGCTGCTGCTGAGGCTGCTGGGGATGCCCAAGGTACCCATACTGTGTATTGGGATGAGGGACTCCTTTACTCAGAGGCTAGAGCCCCCAAGCCTGGCATGACCAGGAGGTTGGTGATACCTCTGCAGTTTAGGGGATTCCTCCTTACCTTGGCCCATGATATTCCCCTTGCAGGACACTTAGGCCAGAACAAGACGTGGGACAGGCTTGTTCCACACTTTCACTGGCCTCACATGTCAGAGGATGTCAAGGAGTTTTGTCGCTCCTGTGTCACTTGCCAAGCCAGTGGTAAGTCAGGTGGCACAACAAAGGCCCCCCTAATACCACTACCTGTGGTGGGGGTCCCCTTTGAGAGAGTTGGAATTGATATTGTGGGTCCAATGGACCCCCAAACAGCATCTGGGAACAGATTCATACTGGTGGTAGTGGATCATGCCACCAGGTACCCAGAGGCTATTCCCCTAAGGACCACCACAGCACCTGTGGTGGCAAAAGCCCTCATTGCAGTTTTCTCAAGAGTGGGCTTTCCTAAGGAGGTACTATCAGATAGAGGGACGAATTTTATGTCCAGCTATCTAAAAGCAATGTGGAAGGAATGTGGAGTAAACTATAAGTTTACCACCCCATATCATCCACAATGCAATGGGCTTGTGGAGAGATTTAACAAGACCCTTAAAGGCATGATAAAAGGATTACCAGAGAAGCTCAGGCGGAAATGGGACATTCTTTTACCCTGCCTGCTCTTTGCTTACAGAGAGGTCCCACAGAAGGGGGTTGGCTACAGCCCTTTTGAACTTTTGTTTGGCCACCTTGTGAGAGGTCCATTGTGTTTGGTAAAGGAAGGATGGGAGTTACCTCTCAAAAAGCCCAAACTAGACATAGTGGACTATGTACTTGGTCTCCGCTCCAGGATGGCTGAGTACATGGAAAGAGCATCCAAAAACCTGGAGGCCAGCCAAGAATTGCAGAAAGCTTGGCATGACCAAAAGGCTGTACTGGTAGAGTTCCAACCAGGACAGAAGGTATGGGTACTGGAGCCAGTGGCTCCAGCAGCACTCCAAGACAAATGGAGTGGACCCTATCCTATTATTGAGAAGAAAGGGGAAGTCACCTACTTGGTAGACTTTGGAACACCCAGGAGCCCTCACAGGGTAATCCATGTGAATCGCTTGAAAGCATTTGTAGACAGGGAGGACATGAGCTTGCTCATGGCCACAGATGGGGAACAGGAGGAAGAGAGTGACCCTCTCCCAGACCTGCTTTCCCAGAACCCTGATGATGGTTCAGTTGATGGAGTAGCCTTGGCAGGCAGCCTCACTGACCAGCAACAGAGGGACTGCAGACAAGTTTTGCAGGCTCACAGGCAAATGTTTTCCCTCACACCCAGCCAAACTGACTGGTGTACCCATGTTGTGGACACTGGTGACAGTCTGCCTGTCAAGAATAAGATCTACAGGCAACCTGATCATGTCAGGGATTGCATCAAGGCTGAGGTGCAAAAGATGTTGGAGCTTGGAGTGATTGAGCCATCAGAGAGCCCATGGGCCAGCCCAGTAGTCCTGGTGCCAAAACCTCATACCCAAGATGGTAAGAGAGAAATGAGGTTTTGCGTGGATTACAGGGGTCTCAATGCTGTCACTAGGACAGATGCTCACCCCATTCCAAGAGCAGATGAGCTCATTGACAGATTGGCTTCTGCCAAGTTTCTGAGCACATTTGATCTGACAGCTGGCTACTGGCAAATCAGACTAGCTGAGGAGTCAAAAGCCAAAACAGCATTCTCTACCCCTAGTGGACATTATCAGTTTGTGGTAATGCCCTTTGGTTTGAAGAATGCACCTGCCACTTTCCAAAGGTTGGTGAACCAAGTCCTTACTGGGTTGGATGACTTTTGTGCAGCTTATCTGGATGATATTGCTGTCTTTAGCTCCACCTGGGAGGATCACCTGATCCACCTGAAGAAAGTTTTGGAGGCCCTGCAAAAGGCAGGCCTAACTATCAAGGCCACAAAGTGCCAGATAGGGCAGAGTAAGGTTGTATACCTGGGCCACCTAGTAGGTGGAGGCCAGGTTCAGCCACTGGAAAGCAAAATCCAGGCCATACAGGACTGGGCTCCTCCAGTTACCCAGACACAAGTCAGAGCCTTCTTGGGCCTGACTGGGTATTACAGAAAGTTTGTGAAAAACTATGGGTCTATAGTGACACCATTAAATGACTTGACATCCAAGAAGATGCCAAAAAAGGTTCAGTGGACAGTTAGCTGTCAGAAGGCATTTGAAGACCTGAAGAAGGCCATGTGCTCTGCACCTATCCTAAAGAGTCCTGACTACTCCAAACAGTTCATTGTTCAGACAGATGCTTCTGAGTTGGGGGTGGGAGCTGTACTCTCACAACTTAATCAAGATGGTCAAGACCAGCCAATTGCTTTCATTAGCAGGAGGCTAACCCCAAGAGAAAAACGTTGGTCAGCCATTGAGAGGGAGGCCTTTGCTGTGGTTTGGGCATTAAAGAAGTTGAGGTCCTACTTGTTTGGAACTCACTTCCTGGTGCAAACAGACCATAAGCCCCTCTTATGGCTTAATCAGATGAAGGGTGAAAATCCCAAACTGCTCAGGTGGTCCATTTCCCTACAGGGGATGGACTTTACAGTGGAGCACCGCCCAGGGACTGACCATGGTAATGCAGATGGTCTCTCCAGGTACTTCCACTTAGAACATGAAGACTTATCTGGTCAAGGTTAGTTTAATGTCCCTGCGTTTGGGGGGGGGTTGTGTAGGAGAGTAGGGTCTGCTATCCTATGGTCACCCCAAATTTTTGCTTTTTGCTTCACTGGTTTTCGACTACTAAGGCTGTGGGCCTGCTGATCAGACCCCCAGCCTGCTGTTCTCTCACTAAATTAATGACACATGTGCTATAGGCACATACCAATTGGAAATGGACTCCTTGTCAGCCCCTGTAGAATGCACTATAGGTGCACAGGGCACAGGAGCCACTAAGGCCTACCAGGGGCTGCAGCATATCTTTTGCCACCCCTGGCTGGTTCTTAAATTGACACAACTGGCTGATCACTCAGCTGGGGTAAGGTGGTGTACACACCCCTTGCTTAGATATAGTATACCTATGTCTAAACCTATATCTGGACACATGTAAACCTGTGAGCCACTCCTATAGACAGGCCTCACCAATCCTGGAGGCTGGGTGCATGGTTTTTATGTGAGATGGAGCTCTAGCATGAGCTGAGCCTGTCTGCAGCCGTCGGGAACAAATCCCTAAGCTGTTTCAGGATAATGCCATACCATATACTATTAAGTGCCTTATAATCCTCGCGGTTATTTAGCAACTCTGGTTTGGCTTTATCAAAACATGTCGTGTAAGGTGTCATACGCTTTGGAATACCATCCCCTCGCCAGTTCTGGCGACGGGGATGGCATTCCACCCCTCTAGAGGGGTAAGACATGTTACTTTACTTTAATGCGGTTGATTTCTCCAAAGGCCTTAAGATCCACAAAATGGATGCCTCTGCCACAGACAAATGTCTGGACCCCTGGAGCTGACCGAAACCCAGTCAAGGGGGTCCTGGACAAAGGGTTTCCTGTCACAGGAGGGTGTCACCGCCCTCCAGACAGGAGATAGTGTATTGTAGCAGGGAGGTTTGAAAGAAACCAGACACTGCCTGGGGCGCACAAGGCTGCCCCTTGCATAATCCGGCCAAACCGGTTCTGGGGCACTCCAGCCCTCGTGCCAGGGCGGCCTGGATCAAAGGAAGGGGGTGTATCCACCCACTTCCTGGGTCCCACCCATAGGAGGGGACCTAGCAGGTAATCACGCCCACCAGATTCGAATAAGAGTGGGAGCAGTGCCAATGCACATCAGATTTCCTGGAAGAAACATTTGAAACGATATTCTGGACCCTTCGCCCTCCATCTCAACGTGGAAGCCCGAAGAATCTCCCTTGTGGTCAAGGAGTGACCACCCTGCAGCAGCAGGCACCATCCAGCCCTCGACGTCTACTTGGTTGCAGTTCCCGCCGGAACTCGAGCGACTGAGATCGACGAGATCAAGCCTGCCCAGCTTCTAACAGCCCGATCCACAGTCCCTGCAAAGCTGAGACCCGTGGAGGCGACCGGAAGCGTGGGGCACGCCATCTTGAAGTGACCACGAGACGCTGACCGTGCAGCCCACGAGTGACCCTCGAAGCTGTACACCGGGGTTTGAGAAGCCCCCACCCTGAGCTACTCCTGAGCCGAAGTTCAGCCCTCCACACTCGACGAGTGCTGCGTGGGGCCCTTTGGCACGATTTGGCTCAACGCGTTGGCCCGGTCACTTGCCAGCTGGCTTGTGGTCCCTGTGCCGACGAACTACAAAAGAAGACTCGTGATTCTGGTTGCTCCAGATCCACACCAGCTCCCCTGAAAGGGAGCCCCGACTCTGACCTTCCTGGTCCGAGTGAGACGCCATCTTCCAATCCCGCGTGGATTGCTCTTACCAAGGCTTGTTTGCTCCAAACCGGAAGCCGACTGCACCGACGGTGAGAGCCTGCGTGGGACAGATCGTGACCTGCTCCTGGACGTCGCAGATGCCCCAGAGCCCACGTGACAGCGAAGAGAAGCGCCTCGACGACCACCTGATTGCGCCCGACATTGCCTGGTTCCGTCCTGGTTCCACCCTGGTCACTGCTGAGTGACCCAGACTCTGTCCCCTCTGCTTTCAGGTACTCTACAACTCGAGTCCCCCCCTTGGACTCCACCGGACACTTCGTCTTCACCCTGCCTGCAGCCCTTTCAGCTTCAAGCACCAAGAGCCTGCGTGTCAAAACCCGACGCCACTTCGACCCTGTGCACCCACTTCCTGTGGGTGAGGTAACTTTGCTCCGCCGGTGTTCCCACACTGGTGCACACCTCTAGGGTCTGTGTGTTAAGTTTTGTTCCTCTAGGTTCAGCGGAAGTGTCCTTAAACTTTAACTATTTGACTTTTACGCACCATTGGTTAACATTGGTGCATGCGTGCGCTTTCCGCACACCTCCCGAATCCCGAGGGCCATTACCGACTTCAGCATTGCTTGTCCTGACTGCTCCCAGCGATTCCCTAGGCCCTAGGCCTAACCACTGTTCGAGTGGCCTCTCTTATACCACTTGTTTAGTATATGGTTTGAGTGGCCCCCTGCCCTCATCCATAATTGTGCAACTTTGTATGTTTAAACAGTGCTTTTGATTTAACGCTTGTGCCCCTTTATTCATAAAGAATACTGGGGATTGTTTTTAGTAATAAACACATATATTTTTATAATATATACTTGTGTGGTGTCCTTTCATTTGGTATTACAGGATTGTATGTGGTAAAACAGCTCGCTTAACACGACCTCTTAAGTTAAGCCTTTAGGCTGCTTAGTCCATGCTACCCCTAGGATAGCTTGTCTAATAAGGTTGACTTACAACCAGACACCATAAGGGGATTGTTTGGTCAGGTAGTAGGTGGTTCCAGAATTGGAAACATCCCCTACCAGGCCAACTTCTCACAGCCCCCAAACACCTGAGTTGCAACCTCCTCAATGTACGCTCCCTGCACTGACACGCAGTGGAAATCTGGAACCTCCTCAACATCATGTCGCCAGACGTCGCCTTCTTCATAGAAACCTGGACCAACGCCACCTTCACCCCCAACATTACTACTGCCATCCCCGACGGATACTGGATCCAGAGGAAGGACTGCCTTAACCACCCGGGAGAGGACTCGCCATCATGCACAAGAACTACCTCCAACACAAGCGGCTCCTCATCCCCCAAGGAACATCTTCCTTTCCAGATCCAGGCCAACCCCAGAATGACCCTACGCTGCACCCTCGCCTACAGACCTCCTAGACCACGAACTGTGTTTGCCACAACCATCACTAACCTCATTGTGCTCCACGCCATTGCCTTCATGGACTATGTACCACTTGGAGACCTTAATTTCCACCCGACAACCTCAGCAAGCCCAACTCCACCGCCGTCCTTGACAACCTCACCAACATTGGACTGAAACAGCTCATCACCACTCCCACCCACAAGGCGGGACACACCCATGACCCCATCTTTACAGTAGGAAGCAACATCCTCTTCAGCCACCCTCTGCAACCCCTCTGGCCGGACCACCACTGCATCACCTTCTCATAACCCACCGCACACAAACTTACACCACGCCCCCATGCAGGAACTGGAGCACAGTCACCAAAGAGGACCTCAACTCCACCCTCAACCACGCTCCCCCTCCCCCCACAACCAATTTCATTTCTGCAGCCAACAAACTCCACAGATGGATCACTGACAGCGCAGACAATCTCGCCCTCCTCCAGAACTCCTACAGGCAGCGCCCCACAAAGGCTGCCTGGTTCACCAACCTTCAAGAATCCAGACGCACCCGCAGACGTCTCGAGAAAAAATAGAGAAACAGCAAAACCCTGGAAGCACAGACCAGCTAAATGAACGACATGATGGAACACCACCAATGCATCTGATCCACTAAAAGGAACTTTATCCAGAACAAGATCCTCACCAACTCCAGCAACTCGAAGGAGCTCTCCAGCATCATAAAGGAATTCATGAAACCCCGCAGCAAAGCCTCAGATGTCACACCCTCCCAGGACCTCTGCAACAAACTCGACTCCTGTGTCCACCTCAAGATCAAGTACCTCTGCAACAACTATTCAACGATCAGATACTTGACACCAAAGACCCACCTACCTCCAGCAACACCAGCTTATCTACCATCTTCGCCTGGATCCCGGTCACTACAGAAGACACCGCCATGACCATGAAGAGCATTCACTCAGGAGCCCACAAGGCTCCAAATGCATCCTTGGCATCCCGCGACAAGACCGCATCACCCAGCACCTACGAGACCTCCACTGGCTCCCCATAGGGAATAGAGTGCCCTTCAGGCTCACTCACGCATACAAATCCCTCCACAACACTGGACCCCAATACCTCAACGAAAGAGTCTCCTTCTACGCTTCCAAGAGAAGCAACCGCCCCACCGATCGCGCCTTTGCCGAAACCTACTGCATCCGCAGAACCAGAACTGGTGGGAGAGCCTCTTCCTACATCGCAGCAAAGTCCTGGAATGATCTCCCACCCGCATCAGAGGTTCACTCACTCTGCAAGCCTTCAGTAAGAGCCTCAAGACCTGACTCATCGGGTAAGACAGAGCTGCACAAATGACTCCCCTCCCCCCCCCAGCGCATTGAGTCCCTCCTGGGTGAGTAGCACGCTTCAAAAATTCCAAGAACATTCATGCACAGCAACCCTCAAACTCTGCTGGTCACCTGCATCGATATAGTGCACCCTCCTCTACACAAGGTTTACCACACGATTCTCAAACATCCCATTCACATAAATTTCCCTGTCTTAGGTAGAACTGCTGCTGACATCTCACAAGAACTCCTCAAATCTGCGGTCTGACAATCACAGTAACTCAGTGTCTTCTACACCATTGATTATATCTATGGCGGGATCTTAGGCCACTTCAGGGCCTGAAACTCAAATCTCAATCCTTGGACCACGTTCGGCCGAAACCATATTCCATCGACTCTCGCACAAACTCTGACAGACATCACGCAATCATCTCACTCCCGCAATCTAACACACGATGCATCCCTATTGATACTTACTTCTTCGCCGCACTGTCAAACTCTGTCGGTCTCCGCCACAGTCCGTTGCTCTCCTCTCGGTCACTGGGTTCTATTTTAGGGCTCTAGAGGTCTGGGTGCTTTCTAAATTTTCAGGACCCCTCCTCTACCCCCCACTTCACGTGCTAACCATCCTACTCAACCAACTAAAGGAGCTGTGTTCCATGTTCTGTATCTGGAACCTCTATTCAACGGCACTTTCTATCATCGTGAAAGCATGGGGGAGAGAGAAATCATTAACAATTTAATCATTACACTTCCAAGTTACTCGAACTTTTGAGAATAACAGACTCCCAACAAAATGTTGTTGGTTTATTACAAAGCCAAGAATTACTGAACATACAAGCACCTCAATACGTGGGTGTAGACATGCATTGAAACAGATACAAAGCCAAATCTTTGGACAAGCTTAAGGCAGTGCAACATGCACAAAATAATTATTTTGAGAATCAGGATACAAAAGATTACTGCTCAGACATCCAGGTTCCCATTCACCTGTAGCTCGTGAGTATAAGGCATTAATGTGTCCCTACTCTACCTCTATCGTGACATCCCTCCTTAGCATTTCCCAAGGCAAGGTCTGATAAGTTGTCAGCGGGTGAAGGTTTCTAAGAAGTGCTCCTCACTACGGGTGGGTCAGGTAGCATGAAGCTACAGAGCTCGTTTTAAGATGCTCTCTCTTCCAAAGCAAGGCATAAGTCGCCCAGACACTTTCCCTAATTACCATACATCAATACCTCAGGTAGTATGCCAGGGTGCTTTACAGAACCATGCCATCCAGTCAGGTAACCATCTCGTAGGTAACTTTCCATTAGGCAGCGATGCTCCCAATCGATGGCGAGATGACCTTGATTCCCAGGCTCACTTCGGTGAGAAAATACAACAGTTCTTAATTATCAACATCAGCGTTAAATGTATCCTCTTCTCCCTAAGTCTAGCTCCTAAAACAAAAATGGTATTCTAACTAACAAGGATGATTCTCCCACCTGCAACAGAAAACGTTAGAAAGAACAAATCTAATATGCACACGAAATTCAACTATTAATCTAATGCAAGAGCTATCAGGGAAATTAGATGTCAGGCTTATAGAAATCAGCCAACATAAAAAGTAGCACACAAGCTTTAAGAAGTTACATGTGAAATGAACATTATTTACTGAGCACAACTACGTTATCACATTACATATCCCCCTCAAATATGTAAATAATTGTCAGCAACCTGTACAAATTCTGCATGTTAATGTTTTCCAACTAATTGCAAGTCAGCTTGGTGTTACGTGATACCAACTAATTGCAAGTCAATTCAACATCACTCTCTACATGTTTAAATTGAAATAGTCCTAATACATCACAATTCAAGTTATTACAGTTCAAGTTCCACTGTCTTATGTTAATACGACAAAGGATTATATAAAGATGTGACTACTTAGGATTATGACGCACACCTACAAATGTAAGATGGATTCTACGCTACATCAGCCCCTCAACTTTGAAAGTATTCTTGGTTAGCGCAAGTTGTGCTTTCAAAGTTCATAAGACGCTGGGCCCGATTTATTAACATTTTGCACTGGGTTTGCCTCCCAAAAAAAAGATGCTAACCCAGCAGAAAAATGTGTGGAGGTATTTACTTTCCAACGCAAATCTTGAAAGATGGGGGCGTGGCTTGCTATCATGGCCGCGTAGTCAAGTTTCAGCAGAGCTCCACGCAGCTGGCCAGTTTCTACAGAACTCCTTCGCTACCCTGGCCATACATTGCACCCTAACTGTATTTAAAACCGCACCGGACCCCCACGCTACACCAGCTGTGATCGAGGAGCCGGGAGTAAAGCAGGAATATGCCGAAACCAACACTGTGATCGGCGAGAGGTAACGGCGCCATCTTTGGTACTGAGGAAATGAGCTGCAGCATTTGGGGAGGAGCCGGGATTGAAGTGTCCTGTGACCGGCCATTGTGGGCCAACGGTGAACAGGGAGTGGACTGGCACCTGCCGTAAGTATAGCAAAGTGCTGCAGCGCAGAGATCCGGACCCGCGGGCCGGGTGCGTACACCCGAGAAAAGAGAATGGGGACCTGGGGTCGGGTATCCACTGCGAGGAGACACAATTATCCAGCGGTTGATGGTGCTGAGATCCCACCCCCCACACACACACACGAGGTACTGTGTTTCTGTCAGTGGCCCCAAGGGGATATAGCATTATTTTGGCCCGCAGTGCATCTGGAGCATGAGATAATATCCTGCCGGTACCAGACTGCCGAGCCTGTTCTTAATTGCATAACCGTCGACTGGTGGTGCATCACACTAAGAGTTTATGTCCCTGCTACATTGGACACCTGCAGATACTGCGGAGGACATGCACTTGTGCATAGACCGACAATGTTTCCTAGGGCAGAACAGTACTGGCAGGGACCCATAGACAGTGAACCTTCCCGTATGATACCATCTGAAAAGTGCAGGGAGACAGGATAATGCAAGTAAAGCAGGAAATGTGAATCACACACGAGGAATGTAGCAGTGGCCTAGAGCTTCGAGAAGAGGTTCTTGGAAACCTGTGATGCGGTTGCGTTTAAACGCGCTCCGACTCTAACAAGCCACAGGAGGATACCAGTACCTTCCTAAACTTAGTGCACAGAACAGTTGGCGCCCAACCTGCCGATACCTTGTGGGATAGTAAAAAACTTGAGGCATAATAGAGGCTACGACAGCACAACTAATTATGGTGAAGGAGAAGACAACCAAGGCGCAGTCAAACAGAATTTCCAACTACGCCCAACCTATTGCCCATGGTCCGGAAAACAGAGAAGAGGACCCTAATGGTGGACAGGCCCAAACTGAGCCGGGCATAGGGGACCCTCCCACCTTAGCCGATGTATTACAAGCTATACAAACAACTAGGGATGATAAGGTACAAAAGATAGATGTAGTTGCCAAAGATGTAAGCCTGTTGCGATGTGACCAGAGGAAAGTCTTGGATAGAGTGTCCACAATGGAGAAAGATGTGAGTACTCTACAAAAAGAAATGGAAAACCTCGCTGCTACGATGGTCGAATTGAAAAAACAGGTTGTTAAACTAGATAAAGGAGCAGAGGACTCCGAAGGGCACTCGAGAAGATGCAACCTGCGATTTAATGGGTTTCCTGAGAAAGCGGAGACCTACAGAGCTGTTCTTGGAAGACTGGATAACTAGACAAATGACCCCCAAGAAATTGTCCACATTTTTCAACATTGAAAGAGCACATAGAGCATTGATGCTGCTGCCCAAACCTGGAACACCCCCTCGGGCCATCATAACGAAATTCTTTAATTACTGAGATAGAGACCATCTTCTTCAGGTGTCCTGCAGTAGGAAAAAGTTCTTCTTCGAGGACCATCCTATCTTGTTGTAGCCAGACTGTACTCAAAGAGTACAGGAACAGAGGAATTCCCTCATCGTGGTCAAGCACAGACTGCGCAACCTGAACCTGAAATATAGCCTCATGTTCCCGGCAAAACTTTGAGCGGAAAACGTGGGGCATACATTATTCTTCTTTTCAGCAGGAGTCGGGAGTGACTGGCTAGATACCAGGGGACCAGGGGGGCGATGTTTGGCCTTGTCTACAGGCTCCACAGGCAATCAGTCAGTGAAAACTGCGATACAGGAGTGTCGACAGTCCAAACGCCTTCAACATGCAGGGAAGATAATGAATACAGGCCGGATCACGGTCCTTGGTGATGGCATGCTGCAAGCTTCAGACACAGAGATGGTCCCAGAGTCTGTCAACATGATACAGGATCCTGAGTCAGACGCAGGGAGTCCAGAAACTGAGCATGTATTACTTTGGACATTTAAGACCCTGAGAAATAGCAACCTAGATAAGTAACTACTACATAATTCTATGATAGTGCGGAAACATACAAGTGCATAATCACTGTTCATATGGGCAAAGTATATGTGTATATTAACTTGATTAATAATTGCAGTAGGGATAGGCAGGATGCTGCGGGGTAGTGACACCCTCACCAGATTTCGGACCCACTTGGGAAGCTTGAGAGCAATCTCGCATCCTGGCTTTGTCAGTGCTCTAGCGCAGCATTTCGAACTGAACAATTATATGGAAACTGAGTGAGGCCTAAACGGTTCCTGGGCCCCAGATATCATTATTTTGGATTTAACTGTTGTATAAGGGGTACATGGGGAGGGAATGGGGCGATATGTGTTGCCTATTGTATTAGCTATGGTGTATGCGATGGGGTTCACACGGCTGCCAAGGGGGAGGGGGGTAACCGGGGATTGTTTAGTTGTGAATGTTGTATCAGTTGCAGGAGACATTCCAAGGTCGTGGAAGAAGTACACTTGTTTGCCACAGATGGTCGGAACGAGGGATGGATGCTCACTGGGGAGGAAGGTAAAAGAGAAATCTGGGGTGACGACAACAACAAACATGTAAATACAAGCCCAAGGCAACCCTGGGCTGCTAGTCGCACAGCACTTGGGCAAAACGCCTCTATGATTTAAATGGAATTTTATCACATATATTTAAATGTTCAAGGTGACATTTATTTTTCAAAAAAATAGTATTTTTACTCTTCAACATTACAACATCAGGATTATATGTATGTACACTTTTTTCACAAACTATTCATGGTCAAAACGTGAAGCACTTGAAAATATTAACACAACATATTTTCATTCCAAATGAGATACTGATAGCAATTCATCAATAATAGAAATTCAAAAAGCAAAAACCCAATGCATTTCGGGTGCATAGAGCACCCTTCTTCAGGGGATTAAACATGTACAAACAAAATTCAATGGTCCTTGTGTGAATTCGTTTCACGAAATTCTGATTCGACAGGATCTACAAGACAACAACATACCGAACTCTGGTAAGTATTTCCATATGTACAAGGTTTCATCTCGCAAAAAGACATGCTGGAGTGAACACTGGAGGAAAGCAGCCAAAAGTGCAAACCACCTCGAAACACCCGTGTTTTTATAATGCAATCAGTGAATGTGAAATGTGAGAGTCAGAACTGGTGAAAAAAGAAAGAGAAACTCAAAAATAAGGTATTTACATTCTCAGAAGTAAGAAGCTTGCTTCTAGCCGTGCCATCCTAAGAAAACAAGCTAGTGACAGTTTCACCTACTAGATTACTGTGCTCTAATGTTAGCCCTTAATCCAAGAGAATATTGCTACAAAGTAAAGAAATACGTACGGTCCTGTGAACAACTTTATACTCTTGTTGCTAGTTCAGCGAGAGTATCTCTCCCTTTACCAACACCTAAACGACAAATATGTACCAAGCTGTTGTTACTACCACACGATATACACTGAGTAACTGCTTAACTCTAACGACATGATATGTCTTACCGCCACTTTAAATGCGGGTCCACTCGGTTTTCATAGATAGTCACCCTGCTGCATTCTGTTTATAAAGGAAAACTTGACTTTTACTTACAACCGTTGGTCCAATCCTGGAAAACATACGTTAAAGACACCACAGACTGTTTACTGAAACTGGAATCACAAAAACACCTCTTTGCTAATGACATCTGGCTCTGCACAATTGATGTAGTCGCACTATACACCTCTATTGCACACAAAGAAGGACTAGAGGCAATAGAATGGCGATTGCTCAATTCCGAAATAGATCAGGATAAAGCAGTGTTCTTACTAGAATTACTACATTTTGCACTCTACAACAACTACTTTGTTTGGATGGAAAACTTTTTTATACAGCGCACAGGTACAGCGATGGGTTTTCCCGGAGCCCCATCGTACGCTAATACTTACATGGCCCATTTCGAGGATCAATACATACTTTCAAATGAGATGTGGAAAAAACATGCAGCAGTCTTCTTGAGGTATATAGATGACATTCTAGTCATCTGGACAGGTACCAGAGATGAACTCGAAGAGAGCATTAGCAAACTGAATGAACGGAATCCTCGCATTCAATTCACACATAGTATTGAAAAACAGAAGATTCATTTTTTGGACATTGAAATAAGTAAAACATCAACAGGGCTATCCACGTCTGTATACAGGAAGCCAACAGATGTGAACAATGCACTGCTCTTCTCGAGTGCTCATCCATATAGTTTAAAAAAACATCTTCCGATTTCGCAGATGATGCGAATCAAGAGAATAACATCAGATGATGCACGAAGCAAGGAAGAGATCTCCGCACAGATACAACAATACAAAGAGCGAGGTTACCCAGAGAAAATACTCAGTGAAGCTGCACAGGTCACATCGAAAAAAACTCGGGATGAACTTTTAACGCCAAAAGAAAAAATCCCCACGCAACGTGAGGTATTCGTTCTCAAGAATTCCACGCAAGCAACACAAATCAAAACAGCAATCAGGAACCGCTGGGAACTTATTGAAAATGAACCTGACTTTAAAACAGTTTTTCATGGCAGTCCCCTTTTTGCACATACCCGAACCAAGAATCTAAGGGAATTCTTGAAACCTCAAAAAAGAACCACCCGACAAAGAGAGAGGGGCATGATGAAATGCTATAACTGCGGACAATGTGGTAACGTCATTACAGGTGATCAATTTCCCCACCCGCAATCAGGGGTGAGCATTAAATTACGACACAATGCAGATTGCAACACAGAAGGAGTTGTATATGCTATCAAGTGTCCCTGCGGACTAGTCTACGTGGGACGTACGAGCCGAAAAATAAAGACTCGCATAGTAGAGCATAAAAGTCGAATCAGAAATCGCACTACAACTTCCTCACTGGCTAGACATTGGGTAGAAGCTAATCATACAATTCCCCAACTAAGGTACACAGTCCTAGAATGTATAGAGCGCTCTCCAGGATTGGATTCGCATACACTTCTAGCTAGAAGGGAAACACACTGGATAAAATTCTTAGGAACAATTAATCCGAATGGTTTAAATGATCATTACGAACTTGTGTGTTTTCTTTAAATCTCATAACAGAACGTATGTCAGATTGTAAGGAGGAACACTGAGGGCCAGATGTAGGTAGGCTTTTACCGGGTGGTAACGGCCGAATTCGGCCGTTACCACCCGGTAAAAGCAATTTGACATGTAGGTCCCTGTAATTTACAGACTCGGTAAATTTACCGGTAGGTAAATTTACCGAGTATGTAAAATACCGAGTCGGTATCATTACTGATTCCGGACAATTGGTATGTAGGTGGGACTCTTCTGAGTCCCACAAGCAGTACCACATCGGTATTTTACCATCAAATACTACTTGATGGTAAAATACCGTTTCTGGTGTGCATGCACATGTGTGCATGCACACCTATGCCATATGACAGGCAGACCTGCCCTTAGGGCAGGTATGCCTGCCACATGGCACCCGAGCCTCTTTTGGGGGTGCCAGAGGGTGTCAAAGTGACACCCCCTGCACCCTTG
The DNA here is from genome assembly GCF_964261635.1 of Lissotriton helveticus. Lineage (NCBI taxonomy): Eukaryota > Metazoa > Chordata > Amphibia > Caudata > Salamandridae > Lissotriton > Lissotriton helveticus. The sequence continues at coordinate 281,443,863 of NC_136068.1, read as the reverse complement.
TGACAGTCGGTATTTTCCGATGTGGTAAATACCGACCGGTATATGCCCAATCAATCCTATGGGCTTCAAAGCCCATAGGAATGCATGGGCATTAACTGGTCGGTATTTACCACATCGGAAATTACCGACTGTTTCCGATTCGGTAATTGCACATCTGCAATTACCTACATCTCGGTATTTTTATTTTCCGACCTCTTAAATACCGAGTCGGTATGACTCGGTATTTAAGAGGTCGGTAAATAAAAATTACCTACATCTGGCCCTGAGTCTTGAAACCTATTTAAGCTCTTTTCTTTTTCCTTTCTCTTTCTTTTTCTTCCTATCCTGTGATTCTGCTTGTATAAGATTCAGTTAATAGCACAATGGTCGAGTCCGTGGTCTTCAGAGGATTTTCACTTTGTAGTACTTCGGTCACACGCATTCCCTCACCTTTTCACACTCAATAATTCTTTCACACACAATCAGTCACTTTAGATCCTTTATTCAGCGTATGTACATAGCGGGGACTTTTGATATTATGGCAGTGGTCATGCACTTTAGTACAATTATATACATGAGGATATACTTGGAATTATTTCTGTGACGTACAAGTGATACAGAACTCTTATAGCAGAAATAATTGATTACCATTATAGATATGTTTATTGAAGATCACCTTTACACATGCTGTTAAAGTTTTAAGCACGCAGCAGGCAGTGAACAATACGACTGCCATTAGTAATGAGGATAATCCAAGACCAGCGGAGATAGTCCCTTCTTTGTGTTGAATGAGGCTGTAAACACCGGGCGAGTTCCGCACCACGTGATCGGCAGGGCGGACCCGCACCGGGAAATCACTCAGGACGCCGATGGTGGAGGCGCCAGGTTAGTGTTTGTATGGAGATATTACAGAGACCTTAGGCAAGGGTGGTTGTCATGTAACATACAACTCACCACGAGTTTTCCTTTATAAACAGAATGCAGCAGGGTGACTATCTATGAAAACCGAGTGGACCCGCATTTAAAGTGGCGGTAAGACATATCATGTCGTTAGAGTTAAGCAGTTACTCAGTGTATATCGTGTGGTAGTAACAACAGCTTGGTACATATTTGTCGTTTAGGTGTTGGTAAAGGGAGAGATACTCTCGCTGAACTAGCAACAAGAGTATAAAGTTGTTCACAGGACCGTACGTATTTCTTTACTTTGTAGCAATATTCTCTTGGATTAAGGGCTAACATTAGAGCACAGTAATCTAGTAGGTGAAACTGTCACTAGCTTGTTTTCTTAGGATGGCACGGCTAGAAGCAAGCTTCTTACTTCTGAGAATGTAAATACCTTATTTTTGAGTTTCTCTTTCTTTTTTCACCAGTTCTGACTCTCACATTTCACATTCACTGATTGCATTATAAAAACACGGGTGTTTCGAGGTGGTTTGCACTTTTGGTTGCTTTCCTCCAGTGTTCACTCCAGCATGTCTTTTTGCGAGATGAAACCTTGTACATATGGAAATACTTACCAGAGTTCGGTATGTTGTTGTCTTGTAGATCCTGTCGAATCAGAATTTCGTGAAACGAATTCACACAAGGACCATTGAATTTTGTTTGTACATGTTTAATCCCCTGAAGAAGGGTGCTCTATGCACCCGAAATGCATTGGGTTTTTGCTTTTTGAATTTCTATTATTGATGAATTGCTATCAGTATCTCATTTGGAATGAAAATATGTTGTGTTAATATTTTCAAGTGCTTCACGTTTTGACCATGAATAGTTTGTGAAAAAAGTGTACATACATATAATCCTGATGTTGTAATGTTGAAGAGTAAAAATACTATTTTTTTGAAAAATAAATGTCACCTTGAACATTTAAATATATGTGATAAAATTCCATTTAAATCATAGAGGCGTTTTGCCCAAGTGCTGTGCGACTAGCAGCCCAGGGTTGCCTTGGGCTTGTATTTACATGATTGTTACTTAGGAGGGAGGTTGGCACACAACCCTCACACTAGTAAGCACGCTAAGATTTTCCAACATCCACAAAAACTTACTTTCACCTTTGAATACAGGAGTGCAGTCCCACCTTACATTAGGACAACAACAAACAAGCATTTGCAATGCAATAGGTCTCGCATTAGGACATTTTGAGCTATTGGTATTGTAAATGGCAATTTTTTTTATTTCTGTGTTGGTTTTGAAAATAGCTAAATTAATAGCTTTGTCATTTACAATGCCAATAGTTTTAACTTTCGCAAATGTGACACCTATAGCATTTGTAATGCAATGTGTTGTATGTACGTGACTTAGATGTATTGCTATTACAAATAAAAATGGCTTTTAATTTTTTAAAATAATTAATACCTAAATAAAAGTTATTGTAATTTATAGTAGCAATAGCTTAAACGTTTGTAAATAACTTTTGTGAAGATTGTTGTCAGTGTATTTTATTGTGACGAAAATCCAAGAACAGAAGTGACATTTTAACATCTTTCTGTGACATTTGTAATAAAGCTTGAAACATTGAGAGAACATATTTGAACCAGTTTTTGTTGAATGGTTGCACAGATTGATGCTGTGATGGTGTGGAGTGATGTTGTGGTGGCGACGAGTGATGCTGTGGCGTTCAGTGATGCAGTGGTAACGCATAGTGATGTTGTGGGCCCCTGAGTGATGCTATGGTGGTGCTGAGTGATGCTGTGGTGGTGCTGAGTGGTGCTGTGGTGGTGCTGAGTGATGCTGTGGAGTGATGCTGTGGTGGTGCTGAGTGGTGCTGTGCTGGTGCTGTGCTGGTGCTGAGTGGTGCTGAGTGATAATGTGGTGGTGCAGAGTGATAATGTGGTGGTGCTGAGTGGTGCTGTGGTGATGCTAAGTGACGCTGTGGTGGTGCTGAGTGGTGCTGTGGTTGTGCTGAGTGATAATGTGGTGGTGCTGAGTGATAATGTGGTGGTGCTGAGTGAAAATGTGGTGGTGCTGAGTGAAAATGTGGTGGTGCTTAGTGATGCTGGGGAAGCGCTGAGTGATAATGTGGTGGTGCTGAGTGACAATGTTTGTACGGAGCAACAATTATAAGGTATTGAGAGAGACAAGAAAAATACTAGCTATTTACAGTGAAAAGTACAGACCTAGTAGATTAATAAGCAGAGTAAGCAGGAGGTACTGCAGCACATGTCTGTGAGCGACGAGCAGCGGCGTACACCAAGAAATTTTAAATCGCGCTTACAAGTATTTTTTAAACATACTATAGTGTAACATTTACAACATCTTTGTTATCACTGAAAATGTCCCTTACCTGAGTCACCAGCAATGAACAGTCGCTTTTGTAAAACCAACCTCATCCAACGGTAAAAAAAAGAAATATTTTGCTTTAGTAGTATGCAGGTTTAAAGAGGAACCGGAGTCGAAAATTACCAAAAGAGTAAACACAAACAGATAGATTCATGAAGCCAAATTGCGATCACAATAGCTGCGAATTAGCAATTGCGATCGCAATTTGAATAAAAGGAATTCATGATAGTGAAATCCCATAGAAAGCGAAATCGCTAAAGAAAAATTGCGAATTCGCAAATAATTTCGCAGAATCCTGGAAGAAACCCATTAGCAAATCGGAAATTGCGAGAAACCATGGATTCTGCGAATTTATTTGCGAAATCGCAAAACAATCGCAATCGCTATTCAAGAAAAATCGCTAATTGCGAAAAACCCGAAAATCGCTATTTTTGACGCGCAATTTAAGGAGAACCCAAACCAGGTGGTAACCAGTAAGGAAAAAAAAAAGGATTACAAAAAAACTTGAACAAACTACCAACAGGTGCAGGCCTGACCAAACACACTTAAGGAGATGCAGCTGGAGCATGAGGACTCTCACAATGCCAGGACTCTACATGGTGGTCAGGCGGCGAAGGCTACAGCGAGCAGCACGGAACAGACGTAGGATCCAGGAGCGGATATTCCGCCGGCGGGTCACCCTTCTGAGCCAAACCAGGGAGCAAATTTACGCTAAGTACCGCCTGAATGGGGCAATGATCATCAAGCTGATCCGGGACCTAGATCCCCTGATGCAGTACCCAACAAGGAGGACCAATGCCGTGCCCACACATGTCCAGGTATTGTGCAGCCTGCATCTTCTGGCCTCCGGAAGCTTCCAGGGGATAGTCGCTGTTGCAGGGGGGATATCCCAGCCCACCATGTCCCGCTGCCTAAGGAGTTTCCTGGAGGCTATGCTCACCCGGTTACACCACTACATCTCATTCCCCACCAGCCAACAGGACTTGAATGAGACCAAGCTTCAATTTTACAACGTAGCACAATTTCCAAATGTAATAGGATGCATTGACTGTACCCACATCCACATCTGCCCACCAGCACAAACGGAATACATGTACCGCAACCGCAAGTCCTACCACTCCCTCAATATCCAGATGGTGTGCAATGCTAAGACAATCATCACGGACAAAGTGGCACAGTACCCGGGGAGCACACATGACTCCTTCATATTCCGGCACAGCGGCATCCACACACGACTGGCCAGGGGAGACTTTGGGGAAGGACACCTACTAGGTAAGTACACATGCCCCAAAATAGTACACTGTGATCATGTTGCTGCGCAGAACAGGAACTCACCCTCTGCTCCTTTCAATCATGTGACAGCGGCTACGCTCTCCGTGAGTACCTCCTCACCCCATACCTCAACCCTGCAACACCACAGCAACGGCGTTACAATGCTGCACACATACGCACAAGAAATTGCATTGAGAGGACATTTGGCCTATTGAAAAGCAGATTCCGCATACTTCACAAGACTAGTGGGGCCATGAAATACGAGCCTGAGGTCTGCTGCCGCATCGTGGCCATGTGTGCTATCCTCCACAACATTGCTACCAAGCGCAGGATACCTGTAGGGATCTCTGGCAGTGAGTCGGAAGGGGACAACCGACCACCTACACATGTGCGTCATGCACGTGGGGAGAATCCTGCAGAAGGACACAGGCGCCATGACCAAATCAGCATGAACTGTTTCTAGTGCACCCACTCCCCACACCCAAGACTTCACTCATGCATGACAATAGTAATTATGACATGAGTCAGATTATGTTTCACAGATTATTTCTTATTGTTTTTTGCACAATAAAGTGGGAATTCCCCAAACTGTAACATGATTGGCATATTGCGTCATATGTCCCATGTTCTTGAGGAGGGCATGCTTGTAGCAGCAGCATGGCCCTTCATGGTACCTATCAAATGTTCAATGCCGCCTCCGGCCAGACGCTCCCAACCTTCTTTCCACCTCCTCCTCCTGATTTTGCCGTGAGGCAGCAGAGGGCCTGGTGCTGTGGCGGGGTGCTACCACCAGTGGCACGGATTGGCTACTATGGCTGGAATTAGCCTCACTAGTGTCGTCGTCCCCCCCCGGCTGGCCATGGCAGTTGCCTGCATGCCCTGAACTGCAGTTGTCACTTGCTCCAGAGCTCTCGCAACGTCCTCACAGCACTGGACCATTTGCGCCTGCATGGCCAAGGAGCGTCGTGCCAGCTGGGAGGTCTCGTTGCCAATGATATAGTTTGACCGCTTGTATGCAGACAGGCGGGTCAGCAGCTGCCGGTGTCTGCGCCGGTTGATGTCCCGCTGCTTTAACATGGCCTGGGTGTTGGCCTCCACAGCAGCGGTCATCCTCTCCATACGGTCTCTCAGCTGACCTACATTCCTAGCCGTCTTGTTGATCTGGAGGTGTATAGCAGCGAGATGACGGGCTTGTGTCTGGTGGACGTGGAGCATACGGCGCTCAATAGAGAGCCCAGGTGCCCGCACGTTCACCCCCCTGACAGCGCGTGATGTGGTATTGCGCGGCTCACTCACCAGTCCGCTTGACTGGCTCCTCACAGCCGCTGGGCGGCGGGTTTGTCTGCGTCCTGCTGCTGGTGTTGTCAGCCCCACTGGTGTTTGTGTGACTCGCTGTGGTACTGGTGTGCCTGTTGGTGCAGAGGTGGCACTGTCCACAGGGGCAGGTGTTGGTGTGACCGCTGGTGCGGCAGCTTGCCCTGATGGTCCTGGCTGTGGGGATGGATGTACGTCTCTCTCAGTGTCCTCTGTAATTTCATCAATTTGCAGGGCATCGCTGTCCGTACTGGTTACTTCAGCGCCACCTGTGATGTAAAGTGGACGTTGATTAGTGACATGTTACTTACACATTGGAGCTTCCTACATGCATGCAGGCTACCATTCCCTGACTCGCTGCAGGATTGCCTCTCACTTAACAGTCCTGGCTGTATGGGGCTAGATGGTAATTGTGGTCAGACTACATGTCCCACAATGCAATAGGGCTTTTGTGGTGTGCTTTGGCTGCATGACTGGGGTTTGTAATGGGATGAACTGGGGTCATGGCCATTGTTAGGGGACAGGGTCGCAGTCGCATGGCACTTACCTTGTGTATCTTGGGTGGGTCGGGAGGAGTCCAGCTGGATTACCCCCACGCATGCCTGCGGGTTCAGGGTGTCCTCTACTCGGTCCTCAAGTGGGGTGTTGGGTTGGACAGTGGGCTCCCCTCCTCCTGTCGCCACACGCTCCCCCAGCCTCTCTGCGATCTTCTCCTTGGCCCGCCCTCTGAGGTCGTACCAGCGTTTCTTCAAGTCATCCACAGAGCGCTGGGTAACCCCCACGGAATTCACTTTTGCGCAGATGCGCACCCAAATCCTCCTTTTGTCGGCCTCCGGCACCCTTCTCGAGTCCTTTCCGAAGAGGCGGTTGTGGTCCTTGGACACTCCCTCTATAAGATGTTCTAACTCTTGTTCAGAAAATTTGATTTTCCTTTTTCTTCCTGTGGAAGTTTCACCTGCAGCTTCCTGTGACATGTTGTGCCCTGGGGTGTCTCCTGGATTTCAGCTGTAGGTACTCTGGAGGGAGCTCTGGCAATGCTGCTTCCACTTCAGGATCACAATGCTGAATGAGGGTGGAACCTGCCTACTTCCTGGTTGTGATGTCATCACTGTGCTCAGAATGCGACTTCCCGTTTTTGCGATCTCGCAATTAACGAGATCGCAATTTGCGATTTCGGTAATTGCGAGTTCGCTATTTCAACAAGGGTATCGGCCGATTCTGCGATTTTTATGCTATTTTCGGTATCTCGCAATCGGCGATTGCGGCCGATTGCGAATCGCATTTTTTAATCACTTTTTTTCATGAATGCCATTCTGCGATTTCTAAATTGCGATTCGCTGTTTCTCGCAATTTAGGAATCGCAGAATTTGACATTGATGAATCTAGCTGAAAGTCGGCAATGAAATAGAGTCACTAGCAATGAACTGGCGCTTTTGTAAATCCTACGGTTAGAAAAAAGGAATTATGTTGCTGTAGTAGTCAGCAGGTTTAAATAGGAGCAAGATTCTAAAAGGTCCACTATAGTAAACACAAAGCAGCCAATGAGAACGAATTAGTTTTCACGTTTGTTTTGATTGGGTTGAGTTTTCTAGCCTAAACATCAGCAGGGTTACGTAAGCAAGTATAGCAGTAGTGTTACGAGCTGAAATAATAAATAAGTGACACACGAACAAATGAATCAAAAGTCTGCATGGACATGAGGCGGTTACCAACATCACATTCTATAGACAGCATCTCTCGTCGAGACAGCGCATGCGCTGCCTAGGCCAGACCAAAAAGTAGCCTAGTGTTTAGAGATTGTGTCTCTGCCTCGTGCCTGCACTCAGCAATGCAAGTGTGCTGTGTATATATACAACTGTGTGTTTGTGTCTACACTCAGCACAGGGCCCGAAAAGTAAAGTGATGGTACCAGTGTGCGTATCTGGCTGTCTTAGGTAAATAAAGCACATAGTGTAAATGTCAGGTGACTTGCAACCAATCAAGTAGCATCAGTCTATTCCAGGGCCTCCCTGTCCCACAAGGATCCAGGCAGAGTCTATCAGAATGTGAAAGGCCCCATCTGGTTAGGTGCCTATTAAATTAACAGCACTCAGCTGACTCAAGTCACCAAAGCCACCACACACTGGCACTGGGCAAGCTTGGGGAGAGTGAGGCTGAGGTACATGACATGTATAGTTCTAAACAAATGCAATAAAAAAGAGAAGTAAGAAGTATTTTGTCATTGCGCTATAATAAAAGCTGCACTCTGTGCAAACTCGTCCCGTGGCTGGTGCAGATTTTGCAGACAATGAAAGAGCTGCATTTGTTCATTACTTACTGCTCCCTCTGACCACCACTCCGACTCAAGTCCTTAAACGTCAATAGTTTGCATGCTTAATTTTATGAACTGCTAACGGGTAGAGGTAGCAAATCAAATCAATTAACACATTTTTAACTTTAAACTTTTTCTGAAACTTTTGTCTTCAATTAATTATTTTATGAGTCCAGGGCTTGCCTTGGACACACACTAACGTTATACAGCGACGGCCAAAAGAGCAGCTTCATTACCATTTGGCCGCCTGCGGCCCCCACTTGGCTCTGGTGAGCATCTGGCGAGCTTCTGTCAGGGGTCCTGGGTTGGCACACTCTGGGGCCGGAAACGAACAGTACTACAAGGGCGGCAATACAGTAGACATGTGACTCAGCCGCTGGCCAGACTACGGTAGGCCTCGGGGGTCAGACTCACACAAACTGCAAAACGTATTTTACAGCAGGCTAGTTTACAGTGCAGAATTCACAGCCGCTCGCCCGCTGACTGTCCATTGGCAGGTACTGATACTTGTTGAATGATTTCCCCCCTCTGTAAAACAGGCATCACTACTACTGCAGTAATACATTTATGCTGTTTTATATCCAAATGTGTTTACATGGGGTGCCGGCTGCGGAGGGGCCGGGGACAGGACCGAGTCATCAGGCCTCACAAATTTGAGAAACCAGAAAGGCTAAACACTTTGAGCGCCTAGATACCCTGACAGACAACAAATAGCGCTTTATAACTCTACCGATTGGTTAACTGTTGTATGAAGCATTCTCAAAACCAAGAGTGCCCTGCGACTGACCAACGCCTACTTCACATCCCTCAGTGGCTGAAGTGCCCCATTTCACCCAAGCAGGCAGACGACAGAGCAGAAGTTATGTAAACACAAAGCACCTTGGAAACTGCGGTTTTAGATGTTGTGCGCGAGTGGTGTGTGTGTGTAGAAGGGGGTTTTCACATCCACGCATCTTTGGGATTAGAGACAAGCTCAGACAGACCTAAAGAGAGCCAAAAGTGATCGAATGCACAGCAAAGATGGGTAAAGATAGCAATTATAAGTAAACAGAATAAGGAAAGGGTGTTACTGAACATGGGCATGAAAAAAGGTCACCATGGGGCAAAATAGCACACAATCCGCTAAACAAGAGCCCAGTGGGGTAAGAGGGAGGAGGGGTGTGTGTGTGTGTGCCTGCGTGTGTGTGTGTGTGTGTGTGTGTGTGCGTGCGTGTGCGCTTCCGTGAGTGTGAATGTGGAGCAACAGATGTGGACGGCGCCGGGCTGGACGTGCGCGTCCACAGACCAGAATCGCCGCGCGTGCCGCGAGACCTAAAAATGGCTCTTACACGCAGTTTTGAATGGAAATTTCTTACGGCAGCTTGAAGTTTACTCACCCAAATTAGAGGCAACCTTTTTGGGTACCTGACTCTGTCTCAGTCCGAAGAAATCTGTACGGAGGTATCCTGCGCGGTGGCAGCATATGAGGACTCCCGAGGCTCAGGAAGACGGGGACGGTACTGAGACAGAGGAGAGGCTCGGAGCTGGAGGCGGAGGCTTGTCCTGCCTGGAACCGGCATCCTAACAGCTCAGGAGCACGGGAAAGAGCAGGAAATCTCTGGGCAGTTTCTGTGGTGGAGTTCCAGCATCTTCAGGGGCGACAATAAAAGTAAGTTTTAGGGGAATTTTATGTAAGTTTCCTCGCACTACCCAGATTCTTTCGCCGGTCTCAAAGCACACCATTAGTGATGGGCAGACCCCCAGGGGAATGTTAGGATTGTACAGAAATTGAAAAGAGTAAACAAACTGGACCCTGAAACTAGCTATCAAGTTGAGGACAGCCTAGAAATAAATGCCACTTCCTGCGTGAATTCCAATAGGAAACAAGAGCACGGTGAGGTAAGAGGGAGGAGGAGGGTGTGTGTGCCTGTGTGTGTGTGTGTGTGTGTGTGTATCTGTGTGTGTGTGTGTGTGTGTGTGTGTGTGTGTGTGCTTCCGTGAGTGTGAATGTGGAGCAACAGATGTGCAAGGCGCCTGGCTGGACGTGCGCGTCCACAGACCAGAATCGCCGCGCGAGCCCCGGACTGTCTCCCTCAAGGACAATGGGTCTCGAGAGCTCCTATGCCCCACCCAGGTCTGGATTACCAGAAGACATTGAGGACTACTGAAGGCTGTGATGAATAGTGTAGATGGGCGGCTCATTTACGGAAGCAAATCCGGGATTGCTTGAGTCGCCCAGCGTTGCTTATGGTGGTTGCTCTTGGCTTGACTGTATCCCACATACCTCTGCTTCTAGACCTTCTGTTGAAACTATCCCAACCATGGGCACGTTAGAGCAATACCAGCATTCTATGTGATATACCAGTGTGAAGAGTGCCATCTTAGAATAAACACTTAAAACGTGTAGCACCTGCGTTTATATTAATAGCATTAGAAAAAGGTGAACTAGAGAAAGCATCGATGAAAGAAAAAGCTTTAAAATCGCAGATTGTATCAACATATTGGGCATGCTAAAACTATAACTTTGCTTTTACTTTAGGGAACAATTATACAGTTCAAAATGTAATACAAAGAATCACACAGCGACACTGGGGGTAGAAGGCTTTAAGGTGCTGAACATCTTAAGACTGAACCTGGACGAGAGCAGAATGAATTTTCAGGAGCAGAGAGGGAGGACGTGCCAAACTATAAACCTAGCTCACATGCCCTGGGCACAGATTACATGTGGCGTCTGTTCTACATACAAGACAGGTCCATATTCTAGCGGGACTTGGACTATGTCATTTTAAGCTCAGCCCAATGCTATGCAATTAAGAGATTTAAAGCTGTTGGGATATATATGAGAAGTCTCACAAACGTATCGCGGTGATACCAAGGAGAGCAGTTATAGTGAGGCACTGCCTTGAAAACTTAGTTGTCACCGAAAGTGATCAAGTTTGCAGCCTGTCACTACACATAACCACCGTGAGACACTCACTGTACTATTATAAGATAAAAAGCAACTGTGCAGTGTTCCACAGTACAGTGTAACTTGCGGTTGCATTAAGAGCATAAAAACAGATGTGCACCGTTCCCTTAGACGTTGACCAACAGCTAATTAGTCTCAGTTACTGTACATCATTCTTTGCACTAAAATCATGCACCTGAAGATTTTTCTCAACCAGTGCCCGAAACCGGGTCAAACGAGTGCCTGTACCACTGCCCTTCCTGTGCCTTCCATAACCCAACATCTTACCAGAAGAAGGTATTAGTCCCGTCGTCAAACACCTCAGACTCTACTCTATTCCGTATGCATCTCGCTGCTCTGCAGGAGCAGCAGATCCGTTCACCTGCCGGAGCGGCGATCCCCAGCCGCCGACGGAACCCTTGCGACCCTCGCTCATCTTGCAGGTTCAGCACGGGGCTGTTGGACGTAGGAAGCTCAGCTGTGTGCGTGCACCATCAGCCGCCGCTGTTCTACTAGCCGGCAACCCCACGCAGCGCGACACTGCCGACGAGGTGACGTCATCCACCTGGGTCGCGTGATTAGCATTGTTCTCAACTGGAGTGAGGGGCGGGAGCTTCTTCACCTGAAAGAGGAGGGCTGAGGAGGGCATTGGTACCCCTGCATGCCCCTGGGCACATCTCAGCACAGCAGCCAATGCCTGCAGCATTCCGAGCAGTCTCAAGAAATGCAATACTCCAGTTCTTATTTTCTCTTAAACAACGACTGAGTCTTAAAGATAGAAATGGGGTGGGTGGGGGCTGTGTGTGTGTGTGCGCGCGTGAGCCCGTGAGTGGGGTGGGGGGGTGTGTGTGCCTGCGTGTGTGCCTGCGTGTGTGTGCCTGCGTGTGTGTGTGTGTGTGTGTGCACATTCGTGAGTGTGGCAGTCTGTGTGCGCGCGTGATTGAGAGAGACGAGAGGCTGACGATGTGAATGTGGGACAGGAGATGTGCACGGCGCCGGGCTGGACGTGCGCGTCCACAGACCCCAATTGCTGCGCGTGCCCTGGTCTGTCTCCCTTGAGAGGCATCTCAACGACAATAGGTCTCGAGGGTGAGACCTAAAAATTGTCATTTTGCAGTAAAGGTTACAGGGCATCAGGGTGAATCCAGTCACTCAACAGAGCTCCATAAATCGAGCTCCCAAAAAAGGCACTCTCTGACTGGCCTAAACACCCAGCTAAAAGGAGGGAACATTATCAATTTACGCACACCTGGAGTAGGTGACAGAGTCTAGGGTTTTCTGCTTTGTGTTCTGGTCCTTGTAACATAAGGAGGGGGGGGGGCGTGCACACTGCCTCTCATCCCAGCACAGTTCATCCCATTGCCTTCCGGTAAACGAAGTACGCTTACTTCAAAGTTGCTGTAGTTTCTCACCAAATTTGGTGCATGTAGTGCTGTTATCTCTAGACACATGTTTCTGGGTTTAGTCCTTCATTAGTAAAGAGCAGAAATACTAGAGAACAGAGAAAAGTAATCTGGGGTTGTTGAAATACTGTCCAAGTTTTCACAGGTCACAGTACCACTCCACAGGCACACAGGTGCACACCAGGCGTTTGTCAACTTAAGGGACCCTCTTAAACACAGGGACGGGGGAGGTTTACATAGCTCAGTTTACCCCAACAAGGGTGAAAAAGTAAAGACTACTACTGAAGCAAGTGTTAACATGCACTGCATTTACCTCGAATGCTGGGACGATAGGCACTGTGCTCCCACCCTCCTGTTTTAAAAGGGTCCCTTGAGGAACTGAGCCAACGAGCTTGTGTTGATGCACCTGCGCCCAGTGAGTGGTACAAAGACCAGAAAAGACTTTGGGCAGCATTTTCAGCACCCCAAACCGACTTGCTGCTCTTTACTGATAAAGGAATTAACCCAGAAACATGTGTATAATTACACAGCACAGTTTGCACCAACAAGGATGAAAAAGTAAAGACTACTACGGAAGTAAGTGTTAACATGCACTGCATTTACCATGATGCATTGGGGCAAATGGAGTACTGGGCTGCGAGGCAGTGTGCTCCTACCCTCTTTCTGTTTTCTCACATGTAAGTTAAGCTGTTCATTCGTATAGCATTTTACGCTACTCAACTGTCGTCTCAAAGTGGTGAAAGGAAACATTGAAAACAAGGAGTAGGATAGAAGAACGGCGCAGAGGAGATAGGAAAGGGAATGTTCACTGTGGGAGTGAACTTCCTCAAAAGCGAATTTCTCACAGGAAGGAGCGAAAGAGCTTTGTGGGTGAGAAGGGCCTCAGAATTATGAGCAACAGGGAGACAGAAAGATTATGGGGCAGGGAGGAAACCAAGATTATGAGTGAAAGTATCAGTAACCAAGGAGCTGATCACAGTCTAAAGCTTGAGAGCTCAGGCGGGTGAAAAAGTCGAAAAAAGCAAGAGATGGAGGGGCAGATCGAAAGAGGGAGTGAAAGTGTGAGTAGACAAAAGGGTGTCAGAGTTCAACAGAGGGAGAGGACGAAAAAGAGTGACAGATCGAGAGAGCGTGGGATAGATAAAAATCGATGAGAAGAAGAGGGGAATCGGTGATGAGATACAATCAGAATGGGGATGGACAGAGCAAAATGTCGGATATAGGGATAGAAAGCTACAAAGAAAGGCTTGGAGGTGGGTTTACAGAGCAAACAAAAGCAATGGGAAAAGAAAGGAGACGAGTAAAAAGAAACCACAGAGAGATTTGCTTGTGAAATGAGTTTTGGCTCATTATAAATCATCAACCAACCTCCTGTCACCCCCAACCCCACTTGCAGTCAGACACCCACTTCACTGGTACTTTAGGTGTGAATGTCAACGCGAAACATTACAGGTGATGAACTAACCTATTGGCGGATGGTATATACACGATTTGCATCCGCTTGGATATGGTCTGCTGTGACTAAGTACATGGAAAGCCTATATTACTCGCAGGGAGGGTTCCAAGAGTCCGTTGCAAAGCGATTGGCTGACAGCAGTAAAACCAGAAAAGTGGGTGTTAGTCACCTCACACCATCCTGATTGCAGCTGGAAACATTCTTTCAGAGATAACCAATAATTAAACGCAGCCGACATTACTTCATTTTAGCCACCTCACTGGAAGGCAAATAACATGATCTGGGGCGGCCCTTAATTGTTCGCCGTTCATTTCTTCTCCGTGTATACAAACCCCAGTCACCACTCGTGCTGGTGTGGAGGCAATAAAAATGATTTACGGCATAGAGCTCACCTGAAATATGTATTTTACTTAAACAAATGTCAGACACAACGTGGGTCGGAGGGGCACAATAACCCAAAAAACTCACCTGGCTCTTCCTGGTCCCCACGCGGATAATGCGATTTTGGGAGACTGCGGCATCCTGCAAAGATAGCAACCAGTGTTTAGCAAACTGAATAGCAAGTACTGAATACCACCCGCCAAGCCACCACACCAGACCACTTCCAAGTATCCTGGCCGAGAAAATAATGAGGACCCCCTCTTCCTCCAAATAGGTTTCTTTACTTTTGGATAGCAGTGTAGGTTGAAATATACTCTGGCCAAGTTCCAGGTCTACTGCGCATGTGCGCTCGAGAAATATTTTAACTTGTCACAAAGTTAAGCAAACCCCTCAGTTTACCTGGCCGTTCCTTAGCGGTTGCTGCTCCATCTGTAAACGCGGAAATCTGACCTATGTGGGGCAAAAGTGAGCGTTAAAAGCTCCGGCCACCTCGGGTGGAAGAAAGGCTTGTGTGTGGAAGAGCTGAGCGCTAGGAGCGGGCTGCGACTTGAACCCTCCTCTTCCGCTCATCGAACAGACCATGCGCTTTGAAGCACCATCTCCCAGAGCCACAGCCCTTCCTGGCTAAGGTGGGCAGAGCGATAAGAGGCCGCGGGAGCGCGGGCCGGGAGATGGCACAGGGTGTAGCCGGCACCAGGCTCAGGGCGGGAAACCGCAGTGTGGCGCAGCAGGTGTGGGCTGCAGACCTTCGAATCCCACAGACGCGACATCAAGGCAGGCTTTAATGCCCGGTTAGGACCTTACCCTGGCGTGCCTGACTGACTGCAGCACCAGACGCAGGGCCGCGGCCACTCCAAGACAGTGCACGTGCAAGAGGTTGTATACTTTAGGCTTTACAGCAGGGTAACGAGGGGAACGCACGACTCCCTAGGGCCACAGTTCATTTATTTATTTATTTATTTTCTCTCGCGCGAACATTACCTGAAGGTGTCAGAGCGCTTTACCAAAGAACCAGTTGCGATACATAAGGACTTAGGATTAAAAAAATTGCAAATGTACAAGTTGTGAAGTCACAGAGGGAAGAGATACAAATAGAACAAGCGAAGGATAACGTCGTGAGCGTGCGAGCATGCACCTCAGCTGTACGGGCGCACACTCAAAGTCACGCTGTGCGCGTTTCCATGTGCCGTGAGCGTGCACATCGGACGTCTAGGAAACTCGTCATAGAGAAAAGGTGTGAGCTAGCGGGGCTCCCGTGCTCATGGAGAGCTCCGCCTGCTGCCGAGCCTGAGCTGCTGACCCTACACACCTGAGGAGGAAAGACCAGCCTGACGCAACTCCACGACAATAAGTCTCGAAAGTGAGACCTAAAAATGATAATCATGTCTGCACAAGTTTTGAAACTGCCTAGTTGGAATGTCCGTGGGATAGCGGGCCTTGAAAAACGCCACAGAGTTCATGATTTTCTAAAGAGATATAGAATGGTGATAGCTGGGCTGCAGGAGAGAAATTTATGGGGAAACACTCTTTTGAGTATTCAAAAAGGTGGGTGGAGAGGGCAATTATATGCTACCTCTTACTAGGGCTTTGCAAAAGGTGCCCTTATATGGGTGGCACATGGAGTCCCCTTCCAGCATCTCCGCCATATCCTGGACCCCAAGGGGAGATATGTCCTGCTACACGGAAGATGGGAGGGCAGGGAAATATGTGTTATTAATATATATGCTTCCAATACGGACTGTCCCATTTTTTTCCAGTCAATTCTGAAGGTAACAGCGCCTTCCCTGGGAGCGTAGACTGTCATCTTTGAGGACTTTAACTGTGTTGATTTTTTTTTTTTAACATTTTGTTGATCTTTTATCATTGCAATATGTACAACAAGCATTAAAAATGATGATAGTACACTGGGAAGCAAAAATTGCATACATTGCATGCTGAGAAAAGCACATCCGTCATCGATACAATATAAAAGAGGTCTATTAAGTTGCAGTACATCACGGAGCAGTAGAGTCGAGCATAACACAGGATTGCAATATGTCCACTCAATCAGTGACAGCAGATATTGAATCGTCCTGCTGGGGATCGCATATATTGCCTCAGAATTTGTTCCATTTACCCAATATCCTTGACCATTTCCGGGGGCAACCTCTATGCATATAAACTGCATGTTCCGCCACCATTGCACTGTCCATATCACATCCTCATTTCCGGTAAGTGGGAATCAACCCTGTACCCCAATGCTGGGCTAAATTACGTTTCGCAATCATCATTCCTAGGGTCGCCCAATCCTGAGTCCTTAGGTTTAGGTCGGTGGGCTCCCAGATATTAAGAAGACATCTTTTGGGTTCTGGCAGAACAGTGGCTCCACCCACCGCGATATCGTGCTCATGACCGATGCCCAATAGGGTGTACTCTGTGGACACTCCCAAAGGACACATTAGAATGTGCCCAACAGGCCACATTGTCGCAAACAGAGGGGAGTGGGCAATCTTCCTAGTTGGTGCAGTGTAGTGCACGTGCAGTATATGCGGTGAAGGATTTTTAGCTGCACTAATTTGAGATCGGAGGAGATTGCAACCTCTCTCAGTGACGAGAATGCCTCCTGCCAGCCAGTGTCATCTAAGTCTCTGATATCTATTTGCCACCGGTTCCTCAGGGTCAGTGTGGGGTCTGTTTGATTGTTGATTAATTTTGGGTAGGTCTGAGAGATGGCCTTTTTACACATGTAATCAGTAAGGAGTGTGTCCTCTAAAGGTAAGGCCTCTGGTAACTGTTTTCCTGGTGGGATAGCTCCTATAAGTTTGTGCCTGATCTGCATGTACCGGAATGTTTCAGTTGGCGCCATGCTGTACGCATCCCTTCGGTGAGCAAAAGCAACAACTTACCCTTTCTTCCACAGGTCTCCTATCTTGGAGATAGCCATGAGGTCCCACTGTTTGAATACCTTGGTGTGACTTAGGTTACCTAGCCCCCGGGTTTCCCAGAGTTGTGTAGCCTGCGTTAAGACTCCCTCCCATCCCAGTGCTTGCTGCACAATGTGCCATAACCAGACAGTTTGGGTTGTTGGGCCTATAAGGGTGGATCCCCGTGGGGTGTTCTATAGGGCACTCATAATGTGGTCAGCTGGGAGGGCATACTTGTCCATGCAGAAAGCTGGTTCCTCCTGAGAGGCATGCAGCCACTGGTTTATGACCATGAGCTGCAAGGCCCAATAGTACAGTTTAATATTGGGCAAAGCAATGCCGCCGTCGTACCAGCTCTGCACTAGTTTGTGCATTGCTGTGCGAGCGGGCTTTCCGTCCCAGAGAAGAATGGTGACCTCAGCGCCAATCACTTTGAAATATATGTGGGGTCCGGGAATGGGGTGTTCTGCAGGGCATACAAAAATCTGGGCAGCGCTATCATTTTGAAAAGGGCAGCCCTCCCTAGCAATGTTAATGGTAACGATCTCCAGTGTTTTACATCTTGATGAAATCTCTTCAGTGGCCACATGAGGTGTTCTTCAATGAAGTATGTGGGCTGAGGCGTGATATACAGGCCAAGATATCTAAACCCTCTGGTCGCTATTTGGAGGTCCCAGCCCGGCGGCAGCCATGGTTGGGGGGCCATGCAATACGTATAAGAGTGATTTGCCCAGTTTATAGTGTATTCTGAGACTTTCCCATAGGAGGCGCAGATGTCCAACAGGCTAATAATGGATCACGTCGGGGATGCCATATATAGCAGCACGTCATCCGCATACAGCGAAATAAGGTCTTCCCAACCCATGGTCCACTTCAATCCTCGAATAACCAGGTCCTGTTTTATCTAAGCTGCCAGTGGTTCTAATACCAATGCAAATAGGAGCGGTGACAGAGGGCAGTCCTGCCTAGTACCTCTCCCCAGTGGGAAATCATCTGATATTCGACCGTTTGCTACTACTTGTGCCAGGGGTTTAGTATACAACAATTGGGCCCACCCACAGAACTTGGGGCCAAAACCCATACACTGAAGGACCGCAAAGAGAAAGGGCCATTCGACAAGGTCGAACGCCATGCGGGCATCTAAATAGAGAATAACGGCGTCTTCTTATATAGTAGATATACACGTGATGACTCCACATAGGCGCCTCCGATTGAGTGCCGTGCTGCGGCCTGGCTTGAACCCAGATTGGTCAGAGTGGACCAATGTCTTAAGATGCGGCTGTTTCCGCACCGCCAATATTTTGGCCAATATTTTTGCTTCTGCATTTATCAGTGAGACCGGCCAGTACGACACGCTGTCTTGTGGTGGCTTGCCTGGCTTGTGAATTGTGACAAATGTCGCCAGGCGCTGATCTCTTGGCAATTCTTCCCTGTCCAGATCATCATAGTACATATTGAGCAAGTGTGGCATGAGTGGGTGGGCGCTTTTTTATTGAATTCTTTGCCCATGCCATTGGGCCCCATCGCCTTCCCTATGTGTAGTGCTCCTCGCGCCAGCTCGTCTGATGTCAGATGGGCCTCCAGTTCTTGTGCTGCACTATGCGAAATGTGGGAAGTCAGACGTCACGAGAAAAGCCAGATTGTCAACAACAGTAGCAGTGGCTGCGGGGGGTATACACCTTCTCATAGTGTCCCGCAAGGGTGTTTACTATCTGTTGTGGGTCCGTAGTGACTTTACCGTCATCTAAATGTAGTTGTGAAACCCAGCGGCTGGCTCTCTCACATCTCTTTAGCCATGCGAGGAGCCTGCCCGACTTGTCCCCGACTTCATAGATCGTGAGCTGCGTTGCGGTGTGCCTAGCTCTTGCCGCTTCCCATGCGTAAGCCCTGTATTCCTGCTGCGCCAGAGTCACATTGTGTGCAGTGTTGCCATTCATGTTTGCAGCGTGTTCACCCTCAGTCCGGGGCCCTTCCTGTTCCAGGCTGTCTAAGTGCTGTTGTTGTTCCAGTTTATGTCTGGCAATTAGTGATATTGCATTGACCCTTATCACTGTTTTATATGCCTCCCACAGGGTGGTAGAGGAAGCGACTGAGTGTTCATTTTCCACAAAATATTGTCCTGTGGCCTTAAGCAGACCCTTTCGTATCTTGGGGATTTTGAAAGACACATTTCCGCCCCAGAATATGCAATGTAAATTTAATTTGGACAGGTGAGTGGTCAGAAATACCTCTAGACAAGTGTTTTATCACCAGGACCCTCTCTAGCCCCGCTGCAAGTGTGAAAATGTAGCCTATCCTCGATAGCCTATTGTGGACCCCTGAGTGGAAGGTATATTTTCTTGCCCACAGAAATATGGTGCGCCAGGTGTTAACAAGTCCCAGCGTGACTATGAATTCCTTCTATTGAAGAGTGGCGCTGCTGGTGTGTCTGGGGGGTTTACGGTCGATTGCGGCATCTACCGTGGCATTGAAATCTCCACCTAAAATCAATTCTCCATGTGGTAATGTCAGTAAAAATGTTCCTAAGCCTGGGAAGGCCGTCTGGTGGAGTGCAGGTGGAATGTAGACCAACACCAAATTATAGGATCGCCCCTCCCACTGACAAGATATTGCTGCGAAGCGTCCCTGATCATCTGTCCAGGACCCAGTTATGATAAGTGGAAGCTTTTTTGGATCAGGATCCCCGCCCCTCGTGAACCAGAGGTGAATGCAGAATGTGCCACCATTTTGAAGCCCCGCCTATCTAAGGCCTTGCATGTCGAACCCACCAAGTGCGTCTCCTGTAACAGACCCACCGCTGGGACTTTGAGTTTGAGATATTGTAGGACCAGACCGCTTTTGATCTTGTCACCCAACCCATTAATATTCCAAAGATACAATAGTAAGGGGGTCCCAGTACATGGGGAGTTAGGGAGTGGGTGTCAGTGTCTTCATGTTTAGGTGTCATTTGTAGCATATGTAACATCATCTGTGATCAAGTGCAATGCATTCCGTGACATAAGTGCCCATCTAATACAGTTTACATCATTCCTCAAATTTCCGTGTACCTGGAACTAGAAAAGCAAAGTAAGAACCTTGAACTGGTGCCCATCCACCACCCCCCACCCTGCCTCCCTGCCCAGCAGACCTAGAACTACCCGCCACCCCAACTGAGCAGAGTACTTCTGTCCCATAACTTGTAGTTGCGTGAGGAGGAGAGTCTTCTGGCAAACCCCGAAAGTCATTCCCTTGACAAACATGTTAATGCGGCCTTCAGCATGTGTGGAGGTGCGTCGTTCATGGCTGCAGGGGCGGCTGTCCAGGCCACTGCATCATAAGCATATCAACCATTTAGAATGTACCATACCAACTATAAGGGCAGTCTCTCATAAAGTTCCCGATGTTCGAACGAAAGATGTTGCCAGCTTGTTCCGGAGACCCGTACCATAACACCCATTGCCAGTCCCACAGTGAATGCGTCCTCTGTCTCCTGTTTCGCTGGATTCTCTGGATCCGGCCAATTGTGTCGACGTCCCACGGCAATGCTGTTGGTTACCCGTCCTCCTATGCCCTGCAGCCGGGCACCAGCCCTTCAGTCAGTCGTGGGCCTCTGCTGGTGTCGTGAAGAACCAGGTTTTCCCCTCCGCCTTGACTCTCAGTTTTGCCAGAAAAATCATTGAGTATTTCAACTCTCTTGTGCGTAGTTCCTTCTTAACCTCCAGAAAACTGCTTAGTTGTTTGGTTACCGCAGCCGTGTAGTCGGGATAGAGGGTGATGGTACTGTTTTCGAGACAGATAGAGGGGCTATCCTTGCCACCTGCAGGATCATGTCCCGATCTCGGAAGTTAAATATGCACGCCAGTAAGGGGCTGCCCCCCCACACAGATTCTGGCACTCCAATGACGCGTACATTATTACGACGTGAGCGGCCTTCTTGGTCGTCTAGTTTATCCAGGATCAACTTATTGTCCGCTTCCAATTTGCGAACCTGATGTTGTAGGGCAGCTGTGTCTGTGGAAAGCACCGCCGTGGTGGTGGTTTCGACCTCGCAGTTATTTTGGAGTAGTCTGCACGTATTAGTGAGATGTCTGTGGAGATCGTCCCAATGAAGGTCTGGACCTTCTGTGGGGCAACCATAATATCCACCAACGTGACCTCAGTAGGTTTAGTAGACGCCGGGGCTTCTGTCAGTTCAGTGTCTATGGGTGGCTTTTCTGGGGGATCTTTGATATATGCATATTTGTCCAACTTAATGGTGATGGGGGCCCGGCTGACCCCAGCCTCCCATTCTGTCCTGCACACACAGGGTTTCACCAAGCACACAGGCGGAGGGCAGTAATCACCACTGCCTGCCATGTGATTTGCAGCCTCGCTCGGCCTTTCGGCTTCTCTACCTCCTCCTCCCGCGTCTGTCAGGGGGCGTACAGTCAGGAATGGTGAGCAGTCAAAATATCGACATTTTAATATCAACATACACTAATATCGAGTTTTTAATATCGTAGGGACAGAATATGGAAGTTATGAAAATTGTTGAACACAATAGCGACTGCAAGGTAAGTAATATCGATTTATTTAATACCGAAGTAAGTAATATGGAAGTAAATAATATCGTTAGGAAAAATATCGTTAGCAAAAATATTGTTGTAAATATCGAATTCTTTTAGCGTTAAGTATTTCGTATGTATTGTATATGTTTAACACTTTTTTATGTTTTTTCATTATTTTTAAATATATTTATTAAATGTTTAGAAAATAGTCATTTTTTTAAACATTATTTTTTGCGTTTTAGTATTAGAGCGGGTTGTGGGTGTATACGGGAATAGAGTGGGAAGTAATTTAACTATAATTAATTAACTAATATGTTTTTATTTATTGTTATTGATTGTTAATGTATTGTTAATAAATTAATAATTGGTAATTAGTTGTTATTAATTGGTTAATTTATAGTTATATTCATTATAATTAATGTATATTAATTCTTAGCTATTTGTAGTGTTAATTTATCGAAAATTAATTAATTGGTAATTATTTTCTATTAATTGATTAATTGATAATTAAATTAAATATGTTATTTTTTAATGTGTAGAGGGTTGTGGGTGTATAGGGGAATAGGGTGAGAATTAATTTAAATATAATTAATCAATTAATATGTTTTGAATTATTGTTATTGATTATTAATGTATTGTTAATTAATTAATAATTGGTAATTACTTTTTATTAGTTGGTTAATTTTAAATTATAATTAATTTTTATTTTTTGTTATTGTTAATTAAATTATTGTTAAATAATTATTAATTGGTAATTAATTTTTATGAATTGATTACTTGATAATTACATTAATTGAGTTATTTTTTATGTGAAGTGCGTTGTGTGTTTATAGGGGAATAGGGTGGGAAGTAATTTAATGTTATTTTAGTAAATATTAATTTAATTTATTAGGTATTTATTAATCTTTGTTGTTAAATATTTATTAATATGTTATTTATTTTATAAAAAATATTTAATTGATAATTATGTTGATTTTACTCCTAAGCTATCCAACACTTACCTTACTGTTGCACTCACTGGAGTGGGAATAACAATTTTTACCCCTCCGCTATCCAACACTTTCCCTACTGTCGCACTCACTGGAGTGGGAATAGTAATTTTAACCCCTACGCTATCCAACACTTTCCCTACTGTTGCACTCTCTGGAGTTGGAATAGTAATTTTCACCCCTACGCTATCCAGAGTGTTTCCCTACTGTTGCACTCTCTGGAGTTGGAATAGTAACTTTAACCCCTACCCTTTCCAATGCTTTCACTACTGTTGCACTCACTGGAGTGGGAATAGTAATTTTTACCCCTACGCTATCCAGCGCTTTCCCTACTGTTGCACCCTGTGGCGTGGGAATAGTAACTTTTACCCTGACACTATCCAACGCTTTCCCTAATTTTGCAATATGTGGAGTAAGTATATATATTAATTTATATGTGGATGTTTAAATAATTTTGATCTTATACGTATTAGTTATTATTTTTATAATATGTTTTAATATTTATATCTATATATTTTAAATTATATGTTTTATTTATCGATATTTTTGACAACAATATTTATTTCTCAATATTTTTGTACTTATCTTTATGTAGATAGGACTTCGATATTTTTGTCTTCAATATTTCTGTGTAGATATTATTGTAGGTAGATATTATTGTTGGTCGATTTTTTTGTCTGCTGATATTTTGTCAGACATTCCTCAGGAATATACCGTGGCTATAGTGCTGCCGCCGGGTGTCTGCATTATCTGTCTAGCGCTGGACACACTTGATCAGCCGTATTGTAATTGTAATTGATATAGCGCTAATCACCGGCGGGTCTCTAAGCGCTTAGGGGGAATTGCCAGAGGTCGTGGGCGGATGTATGGCTACACAGTGTGGTGAGTTTAGACAGTGTCTAGTGCCTCCCTAAACAGGAGCATGTTAAGTTGTTTCCTGAATGGGAGAAGAGCCAGTATTGTGACCCTTCTTCTCTGGTAGCACCAGGTCTCAACCCAGCAGTGTCCTCAATAAGTTGGGCCTGATGGAGGAAGCCCTGTGTATAATCCCGGTGTGGTAGTGGGGGGGTTGGGTACATGCGTCCGATTGCGGACTGTCAGGCCTTAATGGTCCTTTATCGCGGGCTACAAAAGGGCTCGATGTTGCTATTTCTGCCACAGTCTCCTCAATGTTCGTGAAGGTAGGGTCTCTCAGTGCCCCGGGGTTTGCTGCCTCTCACCTTCTCGGCGGTGTATGGTCTATCTCCCCCGCCGCTTATATGTTCTGGCGCGCTCGTGGGCACATTCCTCCACTTACCACCTCTGTCTCTGCCGCACTGGACTATGCCGCCTCTTTGCTCTGCGCCACTTAATATCTGCCAGACTGGTATTTGCCGCTCCGCCATAACTGTGTTTTTAGTGCGGTACAGGATAGGGAGCTCTCCAGGGACAACACTTAGCCATGCATGCTGCGCTCACTCAATATTATAATGCAAGGCATGCAACTGAGGGATGAATGGAGAATTAGGCACCCTTTGAGGAGAGTGTTTTCTTGTTATACCCCTTCTGCCAGTACATTCAGTCGGATTGATCACTGATGTCTTACACCGGGCCATCCCACTATTGTGACTTAGGCCCACCTTACGTACATACAGTACCTGAAGCTCTGCAACACTACTTTGAAGAAAACTGGGGATTGACTAACACTAGATCAACAGAATGGGAAGCCATGAAGGTGGTTATCAGGGGGGTATGTATGTATGTATGTATGAGGACCATGTATGGGCAAAACAGCAATTGAGCAATTGAGCTTTGACATTACCACTTTAGAAAACCAATAAAAAGTTTAGAGTGCACTATCCACACGACGCCAACCCACATGATGAAGTGGATGAAGGTCCGGGGTAATTGTCGGAAGCGTGGGCTAGATTAGAAAAATTCACTTACACTACCTATCGACAAAGACTACATATGGAGGGAGACAGATCTGAGCACTTCTTGCATGACTAATTAGGACAGAAAAAGAACATGTGCCTAACCTGCAGCTCAGAGATAGTAAGGGAAAAACAGTGAGCACGCAAGGAGCAATAGTAAATGAATTTGCAACCCACTTAGAAAATACGTGCATGACTAATCTTTGAACGGAGCTGCATGTTCTGCGGGAATTCTTGGCTGGTGTGACTCTCCCCACCCTAGAGAAGGCGGATGCGGAGATACTGAGGGCACCAATCTCCAAGGAGGAGCTGCTCATGTCAGTTAAAAAACTGAGGGCGGAGAGATGCCCGGGGGAGTTTTATCAGAAATTTGCTCCGCAGATAGTCTCTCATTTGCTAGATGTATATAATGAAGCTCTAACCCCAAATTTGTTGGCCACATCAATGCTGGAGGTGACAGTGTCCATGATCCCTAAGCCTCAAAGGGCCCCCCTCTGTCGGGGCTCTTATTGGCTTATTTTCCTCCTAAATACAGAAGCAAAGATATTGAGTGGAATTCTAGAGGCTCGTCTTTTACCATATATGCCTAGGCTGATCCACCCGGATCAGGCTGGATTCATTCCAGGACGGAATACCACACATAATCTGCATAGACTAGCACAGGTGTGGCACAGGCCAACCCTAGACCAGGAGAACTTGGCTTGGACCCTGCTGGATATACAGCAGGCCTTTGATTCAGTGGAATGGAATTATATATGGGTGGTACTTCAGGGAATGTGCCTTCGAGACCAAGTGTCGATTAGTTCTGTTCTGCAGAGGGGTACCAGGCAGGGTTACCCCCTGTCCCCGCTTTTGTTCGCTATTGCGATAGAACCTCTAGAAATTACTCTCAGGGAAAAAGTATGTATGAATGCTGGACGACACATTGGTATACCGTCGCCACCCTAAAGTAGCAGTACCAGTACTTCATGGAACTGGAGAGATTCGGGGCACTGTCGTATTACGCCTTAACCCGGGGAAATCCAAGATTTTTCCCATGGGCAGCATGGTAGGAAAAAGTGAAGTTGAACTGCCTCTGGTGGGAATGAAGTGGGCCTGTCACGAGGTACGATACCTGGGGATCAATTTGGCACACACATGCACAGCTTATTTGGAAAAGAACCTCGGGAAGTGCATAGGGGGTATTAAGAAATCGATTGCAATCTGGAGGGAGTTGCCATTGTCACTAATGGGCAGAACAGCATTGACCAAAATGATTATCCTACTGTGCTGTTTATATGCCCTCCAGAACACCTTATATAGAAATCCACATGGGTATTTCTTCCAGCTGGAGCACCTGATGGGGATCAAAAAGATACGGATAAAATTGAGTACCCTACAGGGAAAATTGGAACAGGGGGGACTGGAAGTTCCTCATCTGGACCTATACTACATGGTAGCACAGCACCAACATGCAGTGCAATGGTTAGATGACCAAGATAATTAGGAGAAACAATTGCTTGCGGGGATTCAACGGGACACCCCCTTACCTGAACTCCTTATGCTGGGGTCTAGGATCCCTGAGTACTTCCCATACATTATCAGACATGTCGCCGCGACCTGGGAAACTGCTTTTGGGCTTGGTAGGGTACAATACCTACAATAGGCAAAGATCTTGGTGATAGCCAGTGGCCTAGGGCCGGTGTTTCCGCAGGAGCCACCCACTACGGCAGTCCTGCAGACGATATCCAGTCTGGCGAGAGGGCGTAGACTTGTCTCACATATATATAAAGCACTTATTGCAGACACTCCCGCCGGTCCTCTTCCCATTCACACTAATTGGAACATCGCACTGGACGAACCCCTAATGCTGATGGAATGGAAGAAGGTACACAAGGAAGTCATATTGATTAGCTCCTACACTAGGTTTAAACTCGTTCAGTATAACTTTGTTCACTAAACGTATCTGACCCCGCAAGTATTGCATAAAATATATCCGGAACAGCAGAGTCATTGTCCTAGATGTAAGGGTGTGGATGACTACTTTGTGAACATGTTATGCGATTGCCCAGAACTTGCACCAATCAATCAATCAATCAAGGCATTTGTACAGCGCTCTACTCACCCGGAAGGGTCTCAAGGCGCTGGGGGAGAGGGGTACGTCACTGCTCGAACAGCCAGGTCTTGAGCTGCTTCCTGAAGGAGAGGTGGTCTTGGGTCAGCCGAAGGTGGATGGGGAGGGAGTTCCAAGTCTTGGCTGCCAGGTAGGAGAAGGATCTTCCTCCGGCGGTGGCTTTGCGGATGCGTGGTACGGAGGCGAGGGCGTGGCTGGTCGATCGTAGCTGGCGGGTGGGCGTGTAGAAGGTCAGGCGGTCGTTGAGGTACTTTGGGCCCAGGTCGTGGAGAGCCTTGTGTGCATGGGTGAGGAGCCTGAACGTGATTCTCTTGCTGATGGGGAGCCAGTGCAGGTCTCTCAGGTGGCCGGAGATGTGGCTGTGTCGAGGGATGTCCAGGATAAGTCGTGCGGAGGCGTTCTGGATGCGTTGGAGTCTTTTTTGAAGTTTGGCTGTGGTTCCGGCGTAGAGGGTGTTCCCGTAGTCCAGTCGGCTGGTGACGAGTGCCTGGGTGACGGTCTTCCTGGTTTCGGTGGGGATCCATCGGAAGATCTTGCGGAGCATGCGCAGGGTGTTGAAGCACGATGAGGAGACGGCGTTGACTTGTCTGGTCATCGAGAGGGAGGAGTCCAGGATGAAGCCGAGGTTGCATGCGTGGTCCGTTGGTTTAGGAGTGGTGCCCAGGGCAGGGGGCCACCAGGAATCGTCCCAGGCGGAGGGCGATGATCCCAGGATGAGGACTTCCGTCTTGTCTGAGTTCAGTTTCAGGCGGCTGTTTTTCATCCACTCGGCGACGTCTTTCATCTCTTCGTGTAGACTGGCTCTGGCGGGGTCAGTGGTGAGGGAGAGGATCAGCTGGGTATCGTCGGCATAGGAGATGATGTTGCGGTTGTGTTGGCGTGCGATGGCTGCGAGGGGGCTCATGTAGACGTTGAAGAGGGTTGGGCTGAGTGAGGATCCTTGTGGTACGCCGCAGATGACTTCGGTGGCCTCGGATCTGAACGGGGGGAGGAGGACTCTCTGGGTTCTTCCGGCGAGGAACGAGATGATCCCCTCCAGTGCCTTTTCTTGGATTCCGATGTTGCTGAGGCGCTGCACTAGGGTGCGGTGGCAGACAGTGTCGAACGCTGCGGAGAGGTCCAGGAGGATGAGGGCCGCTGTTTTCCCGTTGTCGAGCAGGGATCTGATGTCATCGGTGGCTGCGATCAGGGCGGTCTCGGTGCTGTGGTTTGCTCGGAAACCGGACTGTGAGGGGTCGAGGGATCCGTTAGTCTCGAGGAAGGCGGCGAGCTGTCTGTTGACGGTCTTCTCGATGACCTTAGCAGGAAAAGGGAGGAGCGAGATGGGGCGGAAGTTCTTGAGGTCGGTGAGGTCCGCTGTTGGTTTCTTCAGGAGGGCGCTGAGCTCGGCGTGCTTCCAGCTCTCTGGGAAGGTGGCGGTGTGGAAGGAGGTGTTGATGATGTCCTGGAGATGGGGTGCGATGATGGCGTCGGCCTTGCTGAAGACGTGGTGGGGGCAGGGGTCGGTTTGGGATCCGGAGTGGATGGTGTTCATCGTGCGCGTGGTGTCTTCGGTGCTGACCGGGGTCCAGTTGCAGAGGGTGGTGGTGGCGGGCGTTGGTTCTGTGGTTGGGTGCGTGGTCTGTGCGCCGAAGCTGTTGTGTATGTCGGCGATCTTGTGGTGGAAGAAGGAGGTGAGTGAGTCGCAGAGGCCTTGCGAGGGAGTGATGTCGTTGTTTCCGGCGCTGGGGTTGGAGAACTCTTTGACGATGCTGAAGAGATCCTTGCTGTCGTGGGCGTTGTTGTCCAGTCGTTCTTTGAGTGCTGTCTTCTTGGTGGCGCGGATCAGCTGGTGGTGCTTGCGGGTGGCGTGCTCGAGGGCGGTCCTGTTGTCTGTGGTCTGGTTGTGGCGCCAGGCTTTCTCAAGGGTGCAGCAGTTCTTCTTGGAGTCCTTGAGTTCGTCAGTGAACCAGGGGGTTTTCTTGCTGCCGGGTCTGCTGGGAGGGTTCTTTAGTGGTGCGAGGTCAGCGGCGCAGGCGGTCAGCCACTGTGTGAGGTTGCTGGCTGCTTTGTTGGGGTCCCTTGTGCTGGTGGGAGGGTTCTGGCTGAGGGAGGCGGTGAGCTGCTCGGCGGTGATCTTGCTCCAGCTCCGGCGAGGAACCTGTTGCGGGTGGTGGGGGGTCGTGGTTCTTCTGAAGCTGAAGTGGACGCAGCTGTGGTCAGTCCAATGAAGTCCGGTGGAGTGGCTGAAGGAGATGTGCTTGCTGGATGAGAAGACGGGGTCAAGCGTGTGGCCGGCATAGTCGGTGGGGGTGTTCCCCAGTTGCTTGAGTCCGAGGTTGGCGAGGTTGTCCAGCAGGGTGGTGGTGTTGTTGTCATTGTTGTTCTCCAGGTGGAAGTTGAGGTCCCATAGGAGGATGTAGTGAGCGGAGGGGAGGGCGTGCGGGCTGATGGAGTCTGCGATGTCTTCGCTGAATTGTGTGCGAGGTCCCGGGGGTCTGTAGATGAGGGTGCCTCTGAGGGTCGTCTTGGGGTCGGTGTGTATCTGGAAGTGGAGGTGTTCGGCAGCGGTGAAGGTGTTGTCGGAGTTGGTCGAGATGCGGATGGTGTTCTTGTGTACGATGGCGATGCCTCCTTCCGTCTGGTTGACACGGTCCCTCCGGGTGATCCTGTATCCGTCCGGGATGGCGATGGCGATGTCGGGCGCTGAGGAGGCGTTCATCCAGGTTTCCGTGAGGAAGGCAACGTCTGGTGCTGTTGTGTTGAGCAGGTTCCAGAGTTCGATGGCGTGCCTGTGGACGGAGCGGGTGTTGAGCAGGATGCACCTGAGGTGGTTGTTGATGGGGCTCGGTTTGGCGGGAGCGGTGCAGGTCCGGAGGCAGGAGAACTTGCAGGCTAGGGAGGTGAAGGGTCCGTGGGTGCGTTTCGGGGTGGCTCGGTAGCAGACGGGGTTCCGGCCGGCGTTGAGTGCGTTGAGGGTGGTGGAGTCGTAAGTCCGTTGTGTGGGCTGGCATCTTCTGGGGCCAGGGGTCCTGGTGCTGGGCGCGGTCCAGGCACGGACCGGCGCAGACGGGCTTGCCTTTGGCGCACAATCGGCGCGCCCGCTGCGCGTGACCGCTGCGCGTCCGCGCAGTCTCCATTTAAGGCGAAGTGGGAGGGAGGGGCAGCTGGGAGGCGGGAGCGGGGTGGACACAGAAGAAAAAGGGGGCGGGCCGCAATGTCACGGCGGCGGGAAGCGGGGAGCAGGGGTCACACTAGGGGGGTCAAGGAACAAGGAAAAATATACAACACAAGATTAGCACACAAGATACAGAATACAGCAGAGGCAAGAGCAGCAGTAACAGGGCACAGGAGGTAAAACGGCAGAAAACGGCACTACGAGCAGCAGCGAGGGGGCACAGACACAGCTGGAGGGCCGTGCGGTGCGGGGGTGTCCTGAGGAAGAAAGTGGTAGACAGTTTGCAGACCGCCCCAGGATGGAAAATACCGCTTAATATTGGGACCGTGATTTTGGGACTCCTCCCCGTGCCCAAGAACAAATAATTGAGCAGGAGATTTCTTCAGTTGGGATTGGTGTTAGCAAAATGAAGAATATCAATTAAAGCTCAGCCTGGACCCCCCTGTGGTTGAGAACTGGGTTAAAGATACATGGAAGTGGGCATTGACGGAGCTTCTCCGAATGAGAAAAGTTAGAAAAACTTGAGGAAGATGCGAGGGCCTGGTATCTCATGATATCTGATATCTCTAAAGAGAATGACTCTTTGGGAGAAGAGACAGACACATTCCAGTCAGGAATAAGGGAGGCAATAGCTGTGCCGACACTACAAGTATCTTCCATAGTTGAGGACTCCATAGAAATGTGAACCACAGAGAATGATGTCATCCATTCTTCCCGAAATGACACACTACAACACGACCTTGGGAGAAGGGAGGGCGGGGGGATATGTTACAGGTTACATGTTGTAACAATATAACAGTTGACAATTGGTATATATAAAATTATGCTATAATTTGTACCGTAAGTACATTGAGAATCAAAATAAGTGGATTATAGCGGTTGTAACACTGCATGCAGCAGAGTTGATTGCGAATATTACTGTAATGTATTTGACTGCAAATGTACTGATGTAATGAGAAATGATAATAAAAACTTTAAAAAAAACAAGCTGCCTAAAGTAATGAACAGTAGTGCTACATGTTCCTGTGTGCTACTTTGCATCAAGGGCTGTACAATGGGTGCTCCAATGCAACCACATATGGTGGTGCCTACTTTGCAAAGCAGTGAGTGCTGTGCCCCAAAGTTTTGTTCAAAAGCTTACTGCAAGCACTATCAAATGTTGGTTGCATCGAGTACCAAGAATTCATAGTTTTTATTCCATCTCAGGGCTCTTTCATCCACCAATAGATCCATTATCCTTTTTCTCACTGTGTTTGGTTCTTTTTCATCCCTACTTTATTTATCTCGTTTTTTTCCATATAGCTTACCACAAAATGAGTGCCTGTGGGCCACACCTACTAAAACCAGCTCAAATTACGCACTGATCCATGTGCCTTTAGTATAAATCCTTGGGTTTTGTAACAATTGTAACCACAGATTTGCACTGAAAAATGGCACCCTCTAACTGTGGAGCACTTTTAAGACTCATTTTCCTAACGTTGTATTTGTGTGGCGCTGCACAGCACACACTCAAAGTAGGAACATTATTAAGAATGTTTTTGTACTAGAAGGGCCTCCTTCAGTACAAAACCTATGCATAACTGAATGCACACAGTATTGCAACATGATGGAAGAGCATGTGGGTTGGCACATGGGAGCCTAAAGTGTGCCGGCTCATGGGCTGGATGAAACCAGCACCATGTTGTAGTACAAATTTCGTTATTCTGCCATCTCCTTTCACTTTCATACAACACAACACTGCAACTTTGGTTGCTGCACTGTGTTGTGTGAACATTTTGTAAATCTCCCCCAATATTTTCTCTGCTTTCATTAACAGTATTAGTGTAGTCCACAATAACTAAACATGTCAACCCCATTCTTTTTATTCTTCTGAACTGTTTTTTATTTTATAAAAAGCATTGTTTGAGGCTGCCAGGTGTATCCCATTGTCCCTCTCATACTTTTGTACCATCTGTGGATGTGTGAGGTCTTTCACAGGAGGTCTCCAATCCTCTTAGGAATTCAAGAGGATCTAGTCACAAGAGACACTGTGCAATGCATGTTATACATTTCTCCACTTTTTTATCAATTGCAAATTTTGAATAAATGTCCTGTGCTTTTTAAAATCACTATAGCCATTCTGACTGAAGTTGTGTTCTCTTTTACTGGTTCAGGTGAATTGCCAAGATGATGATGGGGTTTTGGTGGGAGATTGGAGTGGTGATTACTCAGATGGGACTGATCCTAGCAGCTGGAATGGAAGTGTAGCCATTCTGCGAGAGTGGGGCCAACATAGCTACTCACCAGTTGAATATGGACAATGCTGGGTCTTCGCAGGTGTGACCTGCACAGGTATGTTACTAAGTGGCAACATTGAAAATAGAATTCTTCTTTCAAATGTTCCACAGTAGTAAACAAGAGTATATCACCACATTATGTGGCATTTATTAGAACTGATAGTTTTTCAAGAGGAACTTAGAAACATTCTTTCTCACTGATCACCTTCACAAAGATGCCATTAGTAAATCAAGCGGGCGAATCAGCTGTCATATACCACCTGTATGTGCCTATGTTGTTCCTAAGGTGGGTGTCTCTCCCTCTAGAATTTAACAAAAGGCAAAAAAACAATGGTCTGGAATGCCACTCAGATTGATTGCCAGTGACCGAGATTATGTCAAGCATTGCTTCCATCAGCTTGTTGTTTAGGTCGAGCCAGAGCCAGCGTGCAAGAGCTGCTCTGGCAATCTGTTGTAGGTAGAGTATGGAGGATAAGCCCCACCCATATTTTTCATTGGCTTCTGTCTTTGTCCTTCGTAAATACTGGTGTTTGATTCCTTATTAGGCTTGTTAGTCCCTCCTTAGTATCACCATGTCATCATTTGTATCCTCCCATGGTTACTGTCCCCTTTACTTGGTTGTTACACGGTAGGAGTGTGCTGGGTTGTTGTAGTATGCTTAAACTAACAACTAGTGATGCTTTTTCCCACAGGGCACTTTGCTCGGATAGTTACCACCTGTCTCAACATTCGTTGGACAGTTCCTACTTTTTTGGGAGAAAGTTATCATTCTTGTCTATTACGTTTGATTTAAAAAAAGAGTGTGCTGCATGTACGTTACCTCCAGCAGAAATTTCCATTACATCAGCAAAATATTTTTGTGTGTTCTGTCTTTTCAGCTCACTTGTATTTCTCGGGTGCCCCAAATGCCCCCGTATTTACTCTGTAAGCACTATTTACTTTATTGAGTTTCTCTTATTGCGGGCTGGATATGTGCTACTTCAGCTGAAACCGCTGGTGTTCTTTTAAGCAGCTCAGCCGCCCCGGTTACACTGGTGCCTGCATTCAATTGCTTTAACCCGGAATTATCTTGTGTCTGTTTAAACTCCCCCCCATGTAAAATGGATTTAGAAATGATAAGCAAATTAAGTTGTGTGAATTCCAGGTAGCACATACTCCTGTGCTAATGGGCTGAAGCTGACAATAGCACATCTGTGTTACATGTCATCTGTACTAAAGCCACCTGACAGGTTGTTTTCAAAAGCCTTTTTTATTAACATCACCACCACCACCCTAAATACCACCACCAATAACAGCACCATCAATTCCACCACCTCCACCAATACCACCACCACCAATACCACCACTAAAGCCATCACCACCAATACCACCAATACCACTAATACCACTAATACCAATGCCACCACTTCCACCACCACCAATAACACCACCACCACCGATACCACCAATACCACCAACAATTCCACCAACACAACCAATACCACCACCGTCACCACTAATAGCACCAATACCACCACCATTACCACCACCTCCAAAACCACCACCACCAATACCACCACCACCAATACTTCACTCTTTGTGTCTGTGTAATTTACAACACTTACACATCTTCTTCACTGAACTATTTATCACTACTTTGAAGATGTTGCAGGCCGGTTTTTCCTCAGATATTTACAATCTAACAAGCAGTCGAGAAGGCCCTTTATTGCAATGCAAAAGGTCTCATATTTGCGAGGGTTTGAGCTGTTAGTATTGTAAATGACAATGCCCTGACAGGTTGTTTTCAAAAGCTTGTTTTATGAATACCACCACAACCAATACCACCACCAATACCCTCAATACCACCACCACCAATACCACTACCACCAATTCCACCACCACCAATTCCACCACCTCCACCAATACCGCCACCACCATCACCACCAATGCCACCACCACCAATACCACCACCACCTATACCAATACCACCACCAATACCCCACCACCACCAATACCACTGCCACCAATACCACCACCTCCACCACCACCAATACCACCACAACCAATACCACCACAGCCACCACTAATGCCACCAATACCACCACCAATACCACTACCACCAATACTACCATCACCAATACCCCACCACCCATACCACCACCACCAACCATACCACCACCACCAAAACCACCACAACCACCAATACCACCATCATCAATACCACCAAGACCACCACCACCAATAACTCCAACAGCACCACCAATATCACCACCCCCAATACCAACACCACCGCTAATACCACCACCACCAATACCACCACCACCAATAGTACCACCACCATCACCACCAATACCACCACAATCAATACCACCACCATCACCAATACCACACCACCAATACCACCACCACCAATACCAACAGTACCACCAATACCACCAATGTCACCACCACCACCACCAATACCAGTACCACCACCACCAATACCAATACCACCACCACCAATACCAATACTAAAACCATCACCAATACCACCAATGCCACCACCACCAATACCACGACCACCACCAAAACCAATACCACTACCTCAGCGCCTCTCGCTCACTGGTAATAGGAGGGGCACTGTATGAGGCCAGAGATACAGCCGAGACCATAACTCCCGCCTTCCATGCCTACCATAAAGCACTGCCCGCCCTGCACCAGGAGGTAAAGCCAGGGCCCTACTACAGCTGGAGTGTTTCTTATTAGCCCAAAGATAGCATTGACATTACGCTGTGCCACACTGCACACTCAAATCAGGGAGAGGGCAGGAAATAGCCCCCCCTCCTGCTCTTCCTCCTGAGCCACAACAGTATAATCACAGAGCGAAAGGTGTTGGAGCGCTTTGTTAGTGTTTATAACTCGGATCATATGTAACTCTCACTTCACACTTTGAGTCTGTGTAATTTACAACACTTCCACACCTTCTTCACTGCACTATTTATCACTACTTTGAAGACGTCACAGGCCAGTTTCTTCCTCTGATATTTAAAATCTACCAAGCGGTCGAGAAGGCCCTTTATTGCAATGCAAAAGATATCGCATTTGCGACAGTTTGTGCTATTAGTATTGTAAATGACAATGCCTTCTATTTATGTTTTAAAACCCAATACATAAATAAAAGGCGTTGTCTATTACAATGCCAATAGCTCAAACTCGCATGAATGCGAGACCTGTTGCATTGCAAATGATTGTTTCATATTAGTGAACTGAGGGGCGAGTCTTTTGTAATGTGCTACTTCTATGTGTCCTAGGTTGTTGGTATACAAGGGGACAATATTATAGTGTATTAAATCTAACAAGAGAGTTGTTTGTGTAGAGCACATCCTGAAGTCATATGTATCAAGGTACTCTCAAATGTCATGATGAAGCAAAATGAGGCCTCAGTGTTATAATGTATTTGTCTACATTCGCACAATTTGGTCGAGCTGGGAAAGCCACAGTTCATCTAAGGTTTCCTGGTTTCACTTTGTGCAATTCAGACTATAAATGGAAAACTCTTTCTCTCTCCACTTTTACATTAAAGGTTCATAGTGTGTAATTAATAAATCAAACATGATGTGTTAAATAAATGCAGGTATTGCATAATAAAGTTGACACAGGAAGTGATTCCATTCAAAATCTTCATTACTGCACTAGCATCAAAGGCCATAAAAGAACAATCGCTAAAATGCAATACATCATAAGACAATATAAAACATTCAAATATACGTCCAAGGATCAGTACCACATTCACCAAACAGTGCTATAATTAATCAGAAATACTATTCCTAGCACATATTGCTTTCCAGATATAAGAGATGACACTAAAACATACAGCAGGGAACTCCATAGGGCACAAAAAATACATTGCAAGCTTGTGGTCCCTGATACTGTGTGCAATGAAAATTTATTTTAAAAAGTACTTCCTTAAGCACAAATAAAATTCGCAAAAAAGCATAGAGTGCCGAGTGTTCTGTTTTGAGATTCCGTCCCATGGGCTTGGAACAGCCACTCTTTGCCATTGGTTAATGATGGGGAAATCTATGAGGTGATGTACAATGCCTAGCCGCAGTCTAGTCAGAAAGAAATGATTTGTATTTGACACCAAGGACAAATTCATTTTGAAACCCGCAGGCAAGGCTTATGACAAATATGTGACAAGCAGGGGTTCCCTAGCTTCATCAAGGGCTCTTTTTTTCTGCCCACACAACAGATAAAACTATCTTCCCCTACGACCTGTGGAGCATAGAAATTCAAGACCACTCCTGCAGCCCAAGAAAACGAACGCCAAATTAAAGGTGTCATAAATATAAGACAACCACGGGATTTGGAAAGCATAATTGTATGTTAGACAGTCCCATATCATTGACTTAGTACATTCTATCTCGGGGTTGACCCATATTGAATGCCACAGTAAAATATGCTTTGAGTACACACGTGTTATCCAAGTGAAATAACCCCACTTATGAATAATGGAAGATGTCGATGAAGGGGGAGTACACAAAAGGCACCTAAAAATTGCATTTTTCTGAGCCTGTAAAGAGCTGCTAGACATCTGACCCCACACACCGCACCGTAAGTAGAGGCTGCTAGTGCTCTTTCTTGCTTTGTAGATGGTAATCAAATCCCTTATAGAGCAGAGGCAAGTTTGCAAGAGAACTTAAACACACCCTCACACATCTTGAGCTGGGCATTCTCTATGTGTTGGACCCAAGAGCCGTTACTAGGGAAGAGAATGCCCAGATAACTAAAGGAATTCACCTTTGGAATGGATGTGCTCTCCAAGAAAAAAGGCCCAGCCTTCTCTGGAGTTTTACCTCAAGACATTACAAATGTATTAGTTTTGCAGATATTTAATTTCTTGAATTCCATGAATCCCACAAAGGTGTCCATTAATCGCTGCAGTCTGAAGTGATCCTAGATAATAGGACCACATCGTCTGAATACAGGAAGATGGGAACCATGTGACCAGCAACGGTTGGTGCACTGGCATGCCAGGACCAAAGAATATTATCTCCACCATTTACATAAAGTTGAAATAAAAATGGGGCCAACACACATCCCTGTCTCACGCCTTCATAAACCTAAAAGAGGGGTAATATTCTCAGGTGGGACAATATCGTACCATAGCTGTAAGATTCTAATACAGCCGAGAAAGAAGACAACCAATATTTTTAGGAGCCTCATATGAAATCAGGATATGCCATAGAATTGAGTGGTCCACTTGATCAAAAACATAAGTAAAGAATGCTGGCTTTGCCTTTGTGTATTTCCCAATCAGAAGTTTGAGATTTACGTATTCTTCCACTGTCCTAATTCCCTTCCTAAATCCGTATTGGGCATCTGACAGAAAGAAATTATCAATCATATGCCCAGTCGTCCAGTCCCTGCCACACAACCCTGTCCAGGAGTTTTGCAGATGAATCCAGGAGGCAAATGGGGCAGTAGCACTTTGGGTTGTACCTGTCCCCCATCTTGAACATAGGGAAAACATTTAACTAGCCCATGTAGAGGGTGCTGAAACCTTTGCCATCGCATTGAAAACTCTAGTAAAAATTGAGCCCCATTTTTCAACCATACCAATGAAAGCATCAACTGGGAGCTCCTCGGGTCCTGGGGCTTTACCTTTAGCACAACCTTTCAAAGCATCGAGGACCTCATCCAGGCCGATATCCAAGGGAATGCATTTCTTAAAAATGGGGCTCATTTTTGCTTCTTTAGGGGTCAGGAAGCTGAGCCTTGACAAGTTATCGACTAAAGGTTCAAAGACCCTTTCACACTGATTGTTAGACCTGGCACCATTGGCTTGGGGTCTCCCTTCCATTTTTGCTGTTGCTGCATGTTTTTTGCTGGTGTTAGATGCTTAGGGCACTGTGCCACAGCTATTCAGTGCCACAGTGCAAATGCTCCCTATTTTTAAATTGATGTATTCATCAGTGGTTCCATGTTTGGCTATTTGGTTTACTTGTCAGGCCCCTAGTCTAGTGCACTGAGTGTGCCCAGGGCTTGTAAATCCAAATGCTGGTGGTGGGCATGCAGCACTGGTTGTGCCACCCACAGAAACAACCTTGTAAAATGTGTCTAAGGTCTGCCATTGCAGAGCCTGCATGTAGTATGGTATTGTCATGCTGACTGGGCAAGTGCACCCACTTGCCAGTCCATAAACGTTCCCTTTTCTTTATTAGTCACCCAGATGGCTAGTGTAGCCTTGGGGGAGGAGATTGATGTCCAAGGTGGGTGGGGTCCCGCACAGATGACCTTAGTCTCTTTAGGAGACTCTGAGATGGTCTCAGAAGCTCAGCTGCCCAGGAAAACTTAGAAATATGGGCGGCGAGTGACCATCAATGGCCAAAAGATTGAGGCTCTTAGAGATACAGGAGCCAGTGCGACAGCTATCAGGTGTCCCCTGGTGTTTCAAGAGCAGATTATCCTTCGTGCATTTTGCCGAGTTGTTGCTGCAGACAACACAAAGAGTCATTGTCCAATGGCTCAGGTTCCCTTTGAGTGTGGGGGGGGGCATCTCTGGTACTCTTCTGGTAGCTGTGAGGCCCGCCATGCCACCCGGTCAATGTCAGCCAGTAGGGGTTCTCAAGAGGACCTGGAACCTGAGAGGGAGGCCCAGGAACCTGCTTTATAGAGAAGTGGCGGGGGTGTGGGAAACCGGCCCCAAAGTTCTCACGGCCCAGGAGGAGGTAGACCCTGAGGGGGATGCACTGGAGCCTACGGGGAGCAAGTAGCTGAACTGGGGGACCTGCCTGAGCTGACCCATTGGCAGCAAGAAGGAGGCCCCTCCAGAGAATAATTCTTCAGGGAGCAGAAAGAATGCCCTTCTCTTGAGGGCTTGAGGCAACAGGCTGCAAGCCAGACAGCAGGTGATCAGTAAGGATCACATTGGATTTACTGGGTGAATGATCTCCTGTATAGTGAGCCTAAGGTTGCTGAACCTGGGTCAGCCTGTGTGCTGGTGGGACCCCAGAAATTCAGAGCCTTCCTACTGGGACTGGCTCATGATGTGCCATTAGCAGGACATTTGGGCAGAACAAGACCTTTGAAAGGCTTGTTACCCACTTACATTGGCCCCAAATGCGCAAGAATTCAGACACTCATTGCAGGACCTGTCAGACTTGCCAGGCAAGTGGTAAGAGTGGGAGGAAGCACAAGGCTCCTCTCCAGCCATTCCCTGTGGTCAGTACCTGCTTTGAACGGGTGGGAATTGACATTGTGGGGCCACTGGACCCCAAGACAGCCATGGGCAACAGGTTCATCCTGGTCTGGGTGTACCATGCCACCCGGTACCCAAAAGCCATACCTCTGAGTTGAGTGACGGCCCCCGTGGTGGAACGAGCACTGATTGGAATTTTCTCCCGAGTTTGATTCCCTCGCGAAGTAGTGTCTGACTGGGTAACCAACTTCATTTCCAAGTATATGAAGTCCCTGTGGCAGGAGTGAGGTGTCACTTACAAGTTCACCACTCCTTACCACCCCCAAGGAAATGGGCTGGTTGAAAGGTTCAACTGGACCCTAAAGGGCATGATAGTGGGTCTTGAGGAACCCATGAGGCATAAGTGGGACATCCTCTTACTGTGCCTACTCTTTGCATACCGGGAGGTGCCACAGAAATCTCTAGGGTTCAGTCCGTTTGAGCTTCTCTATGGACATCCGGTCAGAGGACCTCTGAGTCTGGTCAAAGAAGGCTGGAACCAATCTCCCAGGAAACCTCCCCAGGATGTATATAGCTACATGCTGGCCTTCAGGAACCAGACTAGGCGTTTCAGGCAACTCGCTGAGGCAAATCTGGAATCCAGCCAGGAGGAGATGAAGCGATGGTATGACCAGAATGGCCCTCTGTTAGAGCTTTAACTTGGACAGAAGGGGTGGGTCATTGCCCCAGTCGAGTCCTGTGCGCTCCAAGATAAGTGGACTGGACTTTTTGAGGTTGTGGAGTGCAAGAGTCCAGCGACCTACTTGGTGGACTTGCAGTCTCCTAGGAACCCCTTGAGGCTCCTACATGTCAACTGCCTTAAACCCCACTTAGAGAGGTATGAAGTGGGCATGCTCTTGGCAACAGAAGCTGGGATGGAGGAGGAGCCTCTTCCTGACCTCCTGTCAGCCTCAGAGCAAGATGGGTCAGTGGATGGTGTTAACCTCTCTTCCACCCTGACCCATGAGCAACAGAATGACTGCCGCCAGTTGCTGGGACAGTTTTCTGATCTGTTCTCCCTGGTTCCTGGTGTCACAGTGTGGTTCGTCCATGATGTGGACACAGGAGACAACTTACCTGTAAAGCACAAGTCTTAAGGGATAACTGACAGGGTGAGGGCTTGCATCAAAGAGGAGGTCTCAAAGATGCTTGCGCTAGGGGTGATTGAGTCCTCTAGCATTCCTTGGGCCAGCCCAGTGGTCTTGATCCGGAAGGCTGCAGCGCCGGGTGCCACACTCGAACTCCGGTTCGGTGTAGACTACAGAGGGCTCAATTCAGTCACAAAGACTGACGCGCACCCCATCCCCAGAGCTGATGAGCTCATTGATCGGCATGGGGCTGCACGGTACCTCAGCAAGTTTGACTTAACATCTGGGTACAGGCAGATCCCCTTGACTGATGGGGCAAAGGAGAGGTCAGCATTCTCCACAACAGATGGGCATTTCCAGTTCCGTGTTATGCTCTTTGGGATGAAGAATGCCCCCGCCACCTTTCAGAGGTTGGTCAACCAGGTGTTGGTTGGACTGGATGAGTTCATTGCCGCCTACCTGGATGACATTGCGATGTTCAGTGCCAGTTGGGAGGAACATCTGTTCCACCTCTGGGAAGTGTTGAAGGTGCTGCGGAAGGCAGGCCTCACGATCAAGGCGAGTAAGTGCCAGATCGGGCAGGGTTCGTGGTGTACTTGAGACACCAAGTTGGGAGCGGCCAGGTGGCGCCCCTACAACCCAAGATTCAAACCATCCTGGCTTGGGAGCCACCCAAAACCCAGACAGAGGTGAGAGCCTTCTTAGGACTCACGGGGTATTACCGGAGGTTTATCAAGGGGTATGTCAACATTGTTGCACCCTTGACAGAGCTGACTTCCAAGAAGCAGCCCAAGAAGGTGATTTGGAATGACACCTGTCAGAAAGCTTTTGAGGCCCTGAAAGCTGTCATATGCATGGCCCCCGTGCTCCTGGTACCCAACTTTTCAAGTGCGTTTATCGTTCAGAGCATGGTGTGGGGGCTGTTCTGTCGCAGATGAACGAGGAGGGCCTAGATCAACCTGTAGCCTTTATTAGTAGGAGGTTACTTCCACGGGAACAGAGGTGGAGTGCTATTGAGCGTGAGGCATTTGCTGTGGTCTGGGCACTGAAGAAGCTGAGACCATACCGGTTTGGGACTCACTTCCAGGTTCAGACAGACCTCAGGCCCCTCAGATGGTTGATGCAAATGAGGGGTGAGAATCCAAAGCTGTTGAGGTGGTCGATTTTCCTACAGTGTATGGACTTTATGGTGGAACACCGCCCTGGTACAGAACACGCCAACGCTGATGGTCTGTCCAGATTTTTCTGCCTTAGTGATGAGAACTCCCAGGAATTAGGGTAGTTTTCCCCACATTTCAGCTGGAGGGTACACGTGTTAGACCTGACACCATTGACGTGGGTCTCCCTTCCATTTTTGCTGTTGCTTCATGTATTTTTGCTGGTGTGAGATGCTTTAGGCACTGTGACACTGCTGTTCAATTCCACAGTGCAAGTGCTTCCTATTGTAAATTGATGTATTAATCAATGTTTGGCTATTTGCTTTACTTGTCAGACCCTAGTCTAGTGCACTGAGTGTGCCAACGGTGTGTAAATCCAAATGCTGCTGGTGGGCTTGCAGCACTGGTTGTGCCACCCACAGAAACAGCCTTGTAAAACGTGTCTAAGGTCTGACATTGCAGAGCCTGCGTGCAGTCTGGTACTGTCATGCTGACTTGGCAAGTGCATCCACTTGCCAGGCCCTAAACCTTCCCTTTTCTTCATATCAGTCACCCCAACGGTAGGCCCAAGGGCAGGGTGCATTGTAAGTATAAGATAGGACAAGCCCTGGTGTGTGTGGCATGTCCTAATAGTGAATTACAGCCATTTTTGTTTTTCACTATTGCAGGCTACCTTGCAGGGAGTGTCCGACCGTTAGCCGGCAGACGCATCGCAGCTGTGGTCCTGCCGGTTGTTGGTTTTTGGTTTGAGCCCGACGGAGGAGATCTGTAAGGTGGCGGCTGGGACGCTATTGCTAGCGTTGTAAAAAGCAAACCTCTGCTGCTGAGACTTGCGTGATATTTGGAAAACGGTGAGCTACGGGAAAGCAAACAATTGGTGCTGCACTTGTTTGCCATATAAAGTACTTTAGTGCTTTGTTACAAAGGGGATTTTCGGCATTTTCGGCATAAGTTGTAAGTGTGTAAACGCTTGACTGCTGGGGGTCTTACTAGAGGTACTTTGAAACACCGACCAGGTTGCCACGAGTGTTGCTGCTGGAGGCGGAGCCCCTGCGGGTGTACCGCGCCGGTCTCCCTCCGCCGCTGTCACTGCTGCAGGCGCTGAGAGGGGGGGACCGAGAGGGTAGACGAACTACCCTTCCCAGCTGCCCCGGGACCCGTGACCAGGAAGAGAAGGCGGGACCTGCGAGCGCGCTACTGGCGCATAAAACAGACGCGCCACACCGGCAGAGCGGGGGTCTTACTAAAGGTACTTTGAAACACCGACCAGGTTGCCACGAGTGTTGCTGCTGGAGGCGGAGCCCCTGCGGGTGTACCGCGCCGGTCTCCCTCCGCCTCTGTCACTGCTGCAGGCGCTGAGAGGGGGGGACCGAGAGGGTAGACGAACTACCCTTCCCAGCTGCCCCGGGACCCGTGACCAGGAAGAGAAGGCGGGACCTGCGAGCGCGCTACTGGCGCATAAAACAGACGCGCCACACCCGCGTCGCGGGAGCGCGAGGGAGCGCCGGGCGAAGCCCGGGCAAAGGGCGGGCCCTCTACGGCCCTACAAGGCTGGGCTGGGCCACATTACTAACATCTGTTGGCCCGCTTCGCCTCACCGCATATAAGGTACAGTTGGGCATACTGGGGGGTATAGGACCTTCCTGCCCTAATTATACAATCTAATACCTGAGTCACACTATAAAGAGGACGTCACGATTGAAATATGAAGAAGGGATCTAAAATAAGTAAAATGCCTACCTTAAGATCAAACACCAGACAGAATGTCGACAACCCACAATCACAGCCTCTCCCCACTTTAACAGCAATAGATAAAATGCTGCAACA
Organism: Lissotriton helveticus; assembly: GCF_964261635.1. Classification (NCBI taxonomy): domain Eukaryota; kingdom Metazoa; phylum Chordata; class Amphibia; order Caudata; family Salamandridae; genus Lissotriton; species Lissotriton helveticus. The sequence continues at coordinate 281,400,395 of NC_136068.1, read as the reverse complement.
GACAATTGGGGTAGTGGCAACAGCGATTGAGAATACAGAAAGGCGACTCTCGTTAGCACCCACAGTAGCTATTCATGACACAGAGGAGGGCCAGGTGATATCACTATTAGACAACCCAGACGCTAGTTTCTCTTTAACCTCCTCGTATGTAGAGCTTCCCTGTGCACAGCCTATCCTTAATGTTTCAAATAACACGGCTGGAGTCACAGATCTTACAAATTTAGAGCAGTCCCCTCGGGCAATCGCACAAATTAGTAACCCAGGAAAGCCCGCCCAAAAGTGCAGGAAAAAGAGCACATGCAAGTCGATTAATAAAAAGGGGGGCAAAGAGAACGCAAAGGCCAACCATATTCTGATAACCCCAATGGCTAACACCGTATCTTGCATACCCTGTTGGGTGGCCAATATGGTGTCAGACCTAAAGGCAGAACTAGAGGAGACCATCAGGGCACAGCTTAAGCCCCTAACGGCTAAATTGGATAGATTAACATCTATCATTAATAATAGAGTGATAGGACCATCTAGACAGGTGCCCCAAGTATTAACCACAGCCCCAAATAACCCAAACAACAACTCTGGATCTGGGGCTGAAGTGCATACAAACAAGGGCAAGACAATCTCTCCCTCCAATACTGGTAGTTTAGCAAACAATCCACAAGATAAAATGCTAGCGACAACCAATACACATTCAACGACTAACACAAAGAGTGTAGAATCAAAGGAAAATAAAAATCATGGAAAAAGCCCTAAGTCACTAGCTAAGGCCGGTGAAAGCAAAGTCACAACAGGAAATTCCACCCAACCTAAAACTAACGCCCCCACAGACACCCCTAGAGATAAAACCTGGAGTGCGGTTTCACTCCATCAATTTACCACCAGAAGCACTACCATATGTAGTGGTGCTAACAGGAGTACCTCCCCTAAAAGAAGGCAAAAGAGAACATGAAGGGGAGCTAAGGAACAAATGTGCTCAATGGCTTAGGACCAACAAACCATTGCCTTTACACATGTCGGGGGAAATATTATCTGTAAGAAGGGGGCAATGGATAGGAAATGGACCAAAAACGGTGGCAGGGGATGTAATTACAATTAATTTCAGGGACACCTCGGTAGTTACCCACATATGTAACTCCCCCTCGATGGGACTACAGACAAATATACACCCTCTACCGTTATCATATTTCTATCCCTTACTTACAAATCATGGACTACCGTACATAAATAGGCCACGCGTAAACATGGCCCCACAACCCATGCAGTTCCATAGAGAAGGAAATTGGCAGACCCCCTGGCAGGCACCCCCTTTTTATGAGCCAATAGCCGCAATACACGCACACTGGAATAGGTTCTGCACTTTGGACAATGTTGATTGACTTCAACAAAACAGGGAATGCAACCCAGGTCTGACGGAGGAGAGCGCCATGAAAAGAAGGCGACAATTAGGCCATTCGCCTTTTACCACCTTAGTAGAGCAAAGAAGGGCTCCTAGTGTACTTACTGATGAATCTCCAGTAGTGCACACTAAAGTCAATTCAAAGTCTGGGCAGAACACTGTGTCCTGGGAAGGTTCTTTACCAAACACAATGGGCTCACCAGTGGTATCAGAAGAGGCACCAGTCAATTACCATATGGCTGCTGGTCAACAAAAAACGGAGGCCGAGCAAGGGATCAGAATTTTATCGTGGAACATTGCAGGGATAGCAGCCAAACATAATGTGAAGGAGTGGAGAGAGTTTGTAACCAATTTCCATATTATCTGTCTACAGGAGACTTGGTCTGTCGACCCCAACCAATTTCCATTAGAGGGGTTTAAAAGTTTTGGGGTCCCTGCAGTAAAAACACCATCTGGTAGAGCTATGGGCGGACTAATCATATACGTGGACCTTCGCAGTCAGGGACACTGGTCAAACCTAAAGTGCGACTCTACAAATATGCAAGCAATTGGCTTCTCACATAAAGGTTTTAAAATTACCCTGATAAACTGGTACAACTCGGTGGGTACACGGGCTAGAAATAAAACCTTACAAGAACTGGATAACTATTTCAAAACTTTATCCTCAGCAAACCATACCAAGGGTTTACCATATACCATCTTAGCAGGGGATTTCAACTGTCACCTGTGCGGAAAACTAAGACCCATAAATAAGGATTGGTCACGGTGTACGGAGGGAAAGGGGCCCCATTTTGCCCATACCATCGAAGGAAAGGAGATGGAGAATTTCATCAATAGGCATAATTTATTGCCCATAATGGACCTCATAAAGATAGATAACAAGAAGGAACCCAACCCAACGTACAAAGGAAGAGGTTGCCACTCCTATATAGACTTTATAATGGTGTCCCCAACACTTAAAAAATGGATCACAAACTTTGATATCATTCTAAGCCCCTTCAGTGATCATAACCCACTGAAGTTGGACTTTATATGCATGAATCTCAGAGTGGGAGCGGGTGTACCCGAGGCCCTAGAACAGGTAACATCACAAGGGAGAAGGCTGAAATGGGCCAAGATAAATGGGGACAAATTTTATCTTGACCTAGTGACGAGAGGTGAAAAACAATTGCAAATATGTCTGGACGAAACCATGGGCGGTCTTAGTGTGGTTAGGGCATTTGAGGAAATTGCCAAACTTGTAGACAGTTTGTTGAAATCAACAACAAGAACAGGACCCAAACAGCCCTTGACCCCACGTTGGTTTGACCACGATTGTACTAAGGCATTGAAAGACCTAAAAAAAAGCCTCACTGATCAACCGACAGATAAAGTTATGATTGCAGGAAAGAGAGCCACGTATAAAAAAGCCCTGAAAACACGTAAAAAATCCCTACAAAACCAAGCATGGGAGGACTTAAGGGAAGCAGCTGAGCGGAGGGATATGTCGGCCTTCTGGAAGATCATAAATGACCCAAGTTTTAAAGACCCAAGAGGACCAGACATAGTACACACTATTCTTCCTGAGCATTGGCGAAATCATTATTGTGGTCTTTACAATCACACGGGGGCCATACCACAAGAAATTGGGTCTAAACCACCAACAACTGTAGGCTTAAAGTTTTCGCTAAAAGAAACAGAATCAGCTATCCAAGGGCTGTCAAAAAACAAAGCGCCTGGTCCCGACGGTATTCCTCCCGATCTCTATTTGAGCTATACTGATTTATGGGCACCCGTTCTTACCAGGGTCTTGAACGAGGCAGTAGTGGCAGGGCTGCCTCGCTCTTGGTCCTCTGCAACTATTGTTCCGATCTACAAGAAGGGCAGCCGGGACGATCCCCAATGTTACCGCCCAATTTCCTTGATAGACGTTACGGCCAAAGTTTTAGGACGTGTAATTTTAAATCGCCTACAAGCTTGGGCAGAGGAACACCATATTCTAACTGATGTACAGTATGGATTCAGAGAAGGGAGATCCACAACAGATCAATGTTTAAATCTATATCTCCTTACAGCCAAATACACCATTGCAGCTAAGGGGACAATCCATATGGGTTTCATGGATCTCTCAGCGGCCTTTGATCGTGTTAACAGACACAAATAATGGGCCCTGATGATCTCCATGGGGGTGGATCACGATCTAGTAGACATTCTGAAGGCACTACACTGGGAGACCACGGCCACAGTTCGCTATAACAACGAAGGGATGAAGACAGAACCATTTCCCTGCTCAAGCGGAGTGCGGCAGGGCTGCATCCTAGCACCTTTTCTGTTTTCCTTGTACATAAATAACCTGGACAAAGAACTTATGAAATTGGGCGTGGATTGCCCTAAGATCGGCCAGCGCCCGGTACCCGTACGTCACTGGGACTACAAAAGCTAATTGATGGGTTTGTAAACTTCATGAATTCCTTGGATCTTTCAGCAAACCTGGAAAAGTCTTTTGTGATGACTACAGGCCGGAACCAAAAAAATACTTTTTCGTACAGCATAGGCAAACACAAGTTGGGAACAGTCAAGTCATTCTCCTACCTTGGCGTTCTCTTTGACGAGAAATTAGAATTTAAGAATTTGGTGGAAAAACATGCATCAAAATTGGTGGCCTCAACGGGTGCCATAATGGCATTCGGAAGGAGGTTAGGCAGATGGTCCCCGGAACAGATACTAAACCTATATAAAGCTGTATCCTGTGCTAAAGTGACATATGGAGCGGAAGTGTGGGGCTGCAAAACCAACCATGTGCAGCAGATACAGGCTGAGGAAAACAAATTCTTTAAAAGGCTTCTTAAGGTTCCACAGAGCACCCCCGCACATATAACTCACTTGGAGTTGGGTGAGCCCTACATTGCGGATAAAATTAAGATTCGACCTATCATGGCCTGGATCAGGATATGGACAAACCCAGAGGCTTGCTTTAGCAGACAGATAATTATGGATTGTTTGAGTCGGGATAAATGGGAGCAAATCACATGGCTCAAATATGTAAAGGATACTTTGGACTGTATTGGCTGCAAAGATTTGTTTACTGACCCAGAGTCGATGTCCGCACAGAATAAAGCACTGGTCAAAAACTCATTCAGTGCATGGTCATCAACAAAGAGGGCCCTCATTGAAAATGCAAAACCCTCGGTGGTGGCACATGGGTCAGTGGTCTCTACAAATCTTAAAATGGAACCATACCTAGCGGTAATGCATAATGCGCAGGAAAGATTTTATATGACTAGGTTCCGTTTGAATTTACTTCACCATATATTGGAGGTTCCTGCTGGTTTTACATCTACTGTAGAGGCGAAGGGTTCCTGCGGCTGCGACACTAGGTCTCCGCAGGATACCCTTCACTTCATTTTATTATGCACTTTTTATTCAGAGCCAAGAAAAAACTTTTTAGTTAGGATCCTGAAAAATCAAAAACTGAAGCATGCCAAAGCAGCCCACCTTTTTCTGCAAAAAGCATCAGACCCACACACTTTGTTATGTGTCATAAGCTTTATCAAAGTTTCCATAAGACTAAGGAATACCAGGGAAATAACTGCACACCCTGAGCCGAATTCAGTTCAAGACCCCCATTGACTGACTGAATGAATGATGTATTCTTTTTTAACTGAAATTTTTTTACAAAATTCTTTTTAAATTGCTTTTTTACTGCTTTTTTTCTTCTCTTTTATAAAAAATTGTATGTATTTTTATGCTCTTTAATGGTATCTTTGTAAGTACCGAATAAAGATAAATTGAATTGAATTGATAACTGTTCTTCATGGGCCAGAATGGGCTGTTAGAATTATTACATTTTATATTCCTAACTGATTCAGAGAACATGGTAGAAATTCGAGTTTAGTGTGCCTGAACTCAGAATGATAAAATACATCTTTTAGTGAGGTTGGTTTTAACATTCTGTGTTTGCAAATACCACTTTTAACAAGTAGGTATTCGCTTGTCTAACCTATCAAGCCTGCCTCTGCTAGGTTGTGCATTCCTTTGTCTGGTTTTCTGAGTGACAGGGCTGGGGGATTCCAAGAGACAGGATGAATCAGCCCAGTGGTGAATAGAGAGATCTGTATCTAGATGGGAGGAAAGAGTTGCTCCTGATCCTTGAATAGGGCTGCGCCTGCCTTCCACAATGCTGGCTCCACTTCCTGGGGTGCGGCTGGTGTCTCTGCCCTGCACACTGAAAAAAGAGAAGGAGTCCTGTAAACAAAGTGCTCCAGGACTGTACTTGCCTTCCACAATGCTGCCTCCTCCTCCTGTGGGGCGTCTGATGTGCGTGCCCTGCACTGTGAAAGGAAAGGAGAAGTCTAGTAAAGAGTGTGCTTCAGAACTGGTTTTGACTGGGCAAAGGCCCCTCTCCCCTCAGAGAACAAAGGATTTTGGAGTATAAATATTAGGACCCTGATCCCATGAAATTAGATCACTACAACTACAAGAAGAAACCTTTACTGAGGAGAGGAACCTGAAGAAACTGAGGAGAGACTATTCCCAAGCTGAAGTGCTGCTTTGGGGATTGGCCTGCAGTAGTTGCCTTACTGCCAAAGGAAGGAGAAAGGAACTTAGTGTACTTTGCTTTCAACTTGTGATGGATCTCCAAGGGCTTGGAAAAGAGCTTGCCTCCTGCTGAAGTCTCAGGGACAACAGACTTCGACCCCCAGCTCCCCAGAGTTCTTGTGGAAGTGCCTGCTTCTGTTTTGGGCCTTCTGAGGAACTGCGTGTCGCAAGGAGCTGGAAGCGTGACGCAACGAGATCAAAGTGTGTCACCGTCGCTGCTGCTGACGTCGCACTTCTGAACAAGGGTATCGCCGCTGGAGTTGTCGCACTGCACTGCATCGAGAGAAGCGTGCTGCAATGAAGAGGAAGCGTGTCGCCGTCGCTGCTGCGTGCCGTCGCACTTCTGAACAAGGGTATCGCCGCTGGAGTTGTCGCACTGCACTGCATCGAGAGAAGCGTGCTGCAATGAAGAGGAAGCGTGTCGCCGTTGCTGCTGCGTGCCGTCGCACTTCTGAATAAGGGTGTCACCGCTGGAGTTGTCGCATTGGACCGCATCGAGGAAATCGCCTCGCATACCCGAGAAGCGCGCCGCCGTCGGAGCTGCTGCCGTCACATTTCTGAACAAGGATGTCGCCGCTGTAGTCTGTTGCATTGCGTGGAAGCTTCACGCATCGTGAGAGAAGAGTGTCACAGTTGGAGCTGTTGCCGTCGCACTTCTGAACAAGGGTGTTGCCGCTGCAGTTCACGCATCGAACTGAGAACTTCTCGCATCCCTGGAGAAGCGTGCCGCATCTGGAAGATCTTCACGTCTTTATTTCTTTGTACTTGAACTTTGCCGCATTTCCCTTTCTGCGACATTGCTTGTCGTGGAAGCGCAATGCAACCTAAGGTACATTAACGCAAAGTGTCGCATCTTAAGAACTGAACTGAACTAAGCTAAATCTACCATCTTGAAGTAATAGTATTGTGTATTTTTGTCATTTATGTTCTTGTAGTAACTCTATAAAAAGTATACTTATTTTTGATGTAAAAACCTTGTGTGGTATCCATCTGTAGTGTTGTCACTGGGTTACTGTGTGTGGCCAATAATGCTTTACACACTGCCTCTGAGATAAGCCTGTCTGCTCGTGCCAAGCTACCACGGGGGTGAGCATGGGTTATTTTAGGAGTGTAATCCCCTTATCCTGACTAGAGGCAAGGGTCCCTATTTGTCACAAGTACCTACCTGTGCCAACTAGAGACCCCCAAATCTAACAGTGATCTATCCAAACTTGTAAAGGAACATGTGATACTCATTCAGTAATAGAATCACTTTTCAAAAATGGGGCATTTATGGTATTCCCCAAAAAAGTGTTATCATTAGTTTCAGCCACCGGGGCCAGAATTAACCAAGCATTTTCCCTTAACTCCTTTTTCCTAAAGGCTAACGCCTTGCTATAATATTTCCTTAGAGGCTTAATGACAGAATAGTCTCTTGGGATGCAATTGAGGGCAGCCCTCAACTTTTTGAAGGCCTGAATGAACCAACTATGTCTATCACACAATCCTATCCTAGTGGGATGCAACAAGAGGAAATTAAGATCCCCAATAATTGACTCAAAGGCAGAGACCAACCCCTTATTATCCACACCAGGGGCTGAACAAGCATCAAACTCATTTGTCATCAAGGTTAGCAACCTTCGGAGTATGCACATAAGGTCAGCTCCTGACCATCTACTGCGTACACTGTTCAGCCTGACAAGGACAACATTTAATAAGCTGTTAGTGGCTTTAGGGCAATGTGCATGAAGAATCATAAAAAACACTTTTGGGTTGTTGTCACTTACAGCAGTTTGTTTGACCCATAACTTTGGAGACTAAATGAGTGACAGTGGAGCTAATGAAAAAATTGTTGATTGTAGAGTGTGCACCTCTCCCCACAAATGTATGAATCTATGGATGACATATAGTGTTATGGTCATGCACCAGCAATAGGTCATGTTTGTGGATCAACGTTTATAAAGCCTTACCGTTTGCACTATGTAGGAAGTGAGAGGTCCCAACTTCTGCCTAATTTGTAAGATCACTCATCCATCTTGTCAGATGGCTACATCTTTGGATGTTAAAATAGTCAGCCCATGCGTTTGGACAGGAAAAATGTTAAAGCCCTAGAAAAGAGTCTTTCAACTTCCAGAGCATTACCAAACATTACAGTGGGTGGGGCGAGCATATTATTATAAGAATGACTTCTGATCAATTCAATCCCCCCCTTTAATGATTATAACATAAATTAGCAGTAAGGGGAAGAGGTGACAGATCTTCTATTGATAGCTGGCAGCAAGTTACAAATCAACATCTGAAACCCCCTTTAGCATGAACTGCATATGATGATATAAATAGGGAAGAGAAACCTTCAACATGCAGATGGTCAACTCGCCACGTTTCCTGGATCCAGATTATGTGAGTGGTAGAGATAATATCAAGCCAGTCTGCGGCAGTTACCTTATTCTGAAGCCCTGAGATGTTCCATGAGACAAGGCCACATGACTCAATATAAACAGATTGGGCTAAAGGGTTGGCTGGATCAGATTCATTAAAACTCCTTGTGAATGTCTCATTACCAGACAACGGGGGAGTACTTTAAGCAGGAACATTAAAAACTGCTGGAGACATGTTTGCATATCAGGGAATTGAACTAACGTGGGCTGGAAAATTGTTCAAGCCAGAGATATTGGTGAGTAACCACTACATCTAAAAGTCAATCTACCACCTGCAAATAATTTAAGGCATTCTACCTATTTGAAAGTGAAAGGAGAAAGGATGATTACCTGCATTAGGGAAGACCAATGGTTGAAAATCAGAACCAACAGGTGCCTGGGATAGGTGTTGATGGAAAAAACCTAAGAGAAGTATCAAAATATATCCCCCCTTGGAAGATCAAACAATGCGTTATGCAAGATCTCTCCAGCAACTTCTGGATGCCTAAAGTTAAGGATGACACAATACCCATCAAGATAATTTCTAGATGTGCTAATCCAGCCCACTTTATATGTAATCATGATTTGATCTTTACCAGATATTGGAAAAATAGACTTGGACTGTAGCCAATGCAATACTGTGTTCCTTAACTGCACTGGCTACTCAACTAAAGTCTAAGTCAAAGGTGGCACATTGGCCACAATATCTATACTACATAAAGGCAGCAAGCAGGGATTAAGTTAATCACATCCATATTAAGTCGGGTGGCACCTCTTCCAAGCAGCCCTCTGCCCCCCTGCCCTGTGGCAGACTATTGGTAGGGGTTACCACAGGAGGTTGTTTACCACAGCGACTAGCTGCCTGGGTAGCTGCGGCTATTTGAAGATATTGCCCATCCCTTGCAGGAATAAAAGTTCTACCCAGATTTGGACCTCTCCTCAAGATGGTAGGGTCGCCCTCCCTCCTGGGCACAGAGATCCTATCTTGTGGGTGCACATGTGAGGAGTTACAATGCAAAGCAAAGCTTGAGGAGGGTCAGCCATCATGTGTCTATCCCAGGGGTGACTAGAGATTGAGCTGCAGTCTTGAGGGGCTGGCATAGCATGTGATAGCAGCCCTCTAGCCACCTGCGTGCGCATTGTAGGTCGAGTAACAGTAGAGGTATCACACCTACTCTTAACACCTATTCAAAGTTCCCCGATAGTCTCCAGCTTAGAACATATGGGTGCAAGCAAACTTTCGATCTCACCCCTCACATTGTTAAAAAATGTCTTATGAAAGTAGTCTAGAGCCACTGAACTAAACAAGGTAGACTCAGTTAGATGATTAGATTGAGGAACTGTACATGGAACGGACTTTCTTAACCCCTGGTGCCTTTTTGTTTTAGCAGGGGTGGCGGTTGTTATGTGGTGAGGTAGTGTCCGTACCAGAAATCAATCCAGGATCCACAGAAAAGGCATATTTTGAGGAAGATGGCACTGAAGCTGACCCTTGACCCGGGCCAGGCACAATGTTACACAAGTCCTCAGGTCCTAGTTCCCCCGGAGTAGTGGCAACAAACCCAACTCCCGCCACCAAAGTGCAGGAGAGGAGATGCTCCACATGCTCTAATTCCTTATTTGAAGCTCCCACAGCACGTTTAATGTAGCCATCTAAAGAGGAGGAAGAGCAGCTTGACTTTACAGGTACAAGAATTATACTTTTCTCCATCTCAGCCAAAGTACACTAGTCAGCTACAAAGTTTAACAGTGCCTTAGAAAAATGTCAAAGATTTAGCAACATCCTAGACCAAGAATCTGTGCATACAAGGAGCAAACATCAATAGCAGCTAATGTGCAAACACGCAGGAGGTCAATACTGGGAGATGAGGTCCCACCCCAGCCAGTGCGCAAACATAAAAAAAAAATGCAGTGGGATGCAGTCTCAGTTTCAGCTAATATGAGATGTGCAAAGATACAAATGGTCAATGCTGAGTAATGAGGTCGCACCCCAGCTAGTGAGCAAACATTCAAAGACGTTGTGCAGAAATGAGCAGGCTTAATACCACTGTTGTACAAACACACCGAAAGTTCGTGCTAGGGACAAGATCCCACCCCAGCAGGTGTGCAAACATGCAAAAAAAGAATAATGTGGGAACAAGCAGTCTCGGTATTGGCTCAATTGTAGCTCATATGCAATGTGCAAATATGCAGGAAGAATGTCTGGAAAAACTTACAAAGCTACAAAAAGTAAAGCAAAGACAGAGTCCTCGATGTTAATGTTTTTATCACCTTGTTTCCCGGACTTTAATAAAGACACTGGGGCAGATTTCCAAGAACTGATGTGTCTCTGAATATCAGTAGGGATGCATCAGTTAATTTGCGCCACGTGAAAAAAAAACTTTTGCCACATCGCGTCGCATTCACAATTTGGCACACTGTGGCGCTAGGATTGATAGATGATTGACGCAGCTCTTGGCGTAAAGGTAACGCAGTGCTAGATTCATCTCGTAAGTGCGACGAATCTGCAGCACTGCTCAGGGGTGGCCTATACGTGCTGTGCTGCGTCAATCCTTACCCCTGCTTCAAGCAGGCTTAAGGTTTTGGCGCAGCGGTGCCGTAAAAGTGACTCATCACTTTTACAAGGCTTTCTTGCGTGGGAAAGCCCACCCTGCATACATTATACCTGACACAGGTATAATGTGACACAGGGCTTTACAACGTGATACATCTCCCTAGATGCGTCACATTGTAAATTTGTTGCAACGTGGCGCATTATTTATGACACCACTGTATCACAGAAGTGACTCAACAGCAGCGTAAATGTGTCGCAAGATGCTTGTAAATCTGCCCCAAAATTTTTGAGGAGGCTTAACACCTTAGTGATGGCAATCACCCATGCGCACACTGCAAAAGGTCTGGGAGAACCCATGGAATTATAGGTACAAGTCGAGCAATACGAGTGAAGTGAGATTGACTGCAGACAAACTTTCTGGCAGAGCTTACACGATAGGCTTTTGGCCCTTTTCATTACTCCCCGGGGACAGCAACTGAGATGACTGATTGCCAAGATCCTTTAGGGTGTTGTTAATGGTGGGTGGAGAAAAACTGTTGAAAAGTCATTAGCATAACACTCCTCTTCAAGCACTTTCACAGCAGAATCACAGGTATTTGCTATTTTCTAATCTACACGGCCTAGCACTGCCCAGGAGGTACACAGGGGATCTGGAAGCATGTATATAGAGAGTTAATTAATAGAATTGACTTCTGGCACATGAGCCTCCTTGTCTGGCATGTGTTGAAAAATGGCAGTTCACATTCCTTTCAGAAAAAAAAAATCTTGCCCTTGCCTCAGACCCTTTGTTACACCACAGCCAAGAGCATTACCCAACACTCAAAGAGTATAGATGATGACTCAGATCTGTTCAGAAGCAAGACATGCACAGGTTAAGGCAATGATTTCAGCTACTTGTGCGGAGTATACTCCTTGTAAACAAGCAGCTTCGACAACTCCAGAAAAAGTACAGACAGCAAATGCTCATCTCAGTTAACCCTTATTGTCTCTTAAGCATGAGCAATTAACAAAAATTATCTAGTCAGAAACAGGCAAGGGCTCATCAACAATGTGGGTCTTGGTTTGGTGCAAAGTTCAATCACATCCATACAGTCATAGTACTCACAATGTTCTTCATCAACATTTGAAGCAGGCATCAATGTAGCAGGATTTAACACAGAACACTGCTTCAAAGTTCCATTCTCTGCAGCCAGTAAAACCTGTTCATGCCTGATAAGCCTATTATTTATCAAATCTTGTGTTTTGGTCCTCTTCATCAGGAGCTCAACTGAGTGTGGAACATAGACGGTAAGCGGATGACCTATCACTATACTTTAACATCTCTCAATACTGACACCTGTTGCAGCAAAGGATCTGAGACATCCGGGCTACGCTGAAGCTACAGGGTCTAATGTAGCTGAAAAATAGGCCACTGGTTTACAGACACCACCATGTGTCTAGGTGATTACAGGTAGAACGCAACCCTCCTTTTCTCAGCAGAAGAGCGAAAACGCTTTGTAGTAATCAGGCATTCCCAGAGCAGGAGCACGACAAAAGCTCTCTCTCAGCTCCAAGAAGGCTACCAAACAGTTCTTATACCAGGGTACCATTTGCAGAAAGATCCTGACTTTCTTCTGTGTCATAGGCACATTCATTTTCTTGATCGCCTCAATGCGATCTGGTGACACCTTTTTCTTTCCTTTTTCAATGTGATGAACCAAGTACTGAACTTCTGTCAAATAGTACTGAAGCTTGCTTGGTGACATCTGGTGACTATTCTCTGCCAAATGATTCAACAAGGCGATGGTATCATCCCTGCACACCTCCTCTGTCTCAGATGCAATCAAGAAGTTGTCAATATATTGCACCAGTAACGAGTTCTGGAAAAATGACGAGCTCTCAATATTCTTCTTCAAGATCTGGTTAAAGATAAATGAACTCTCAGTATACCCTTGAGGGATCGATACCATGTTAAGACATGATTCTCCAGCTGGAAAGCAAATACAAATTGGCTCTCCCCATGCAAAGGGATGGAGAAATATGCTTGGAAAAATCAGTCACAGTGCGCCACTCAGCCTCGCAAAGAAGCTGAAACAGTATCACAGATGGACTGAGTACCACAGGACAACATGGAATCAAGATCGCGTTGGTGTTTCTTAAATCTTGAACAATGCAATACTTGCCACTGGGCTTCCTCAACCCTATTATGGGTGAGTTGCATGGATGTCCTATGATCTCCTTCAGAATGCCCTGCAAAATAATAGACTCAATCACAGGCGTACAGTTCAGCTTACATAAAAGGTCACGCTCTAACAGACAAGCTGGACTTGAATCACAGATCACAAACTAGTGTAAATCTTGAAATGTTCCTATTCTCACAGGTATTTCTTCTGATAATGGGTTTTTCATTCTCCTGTTGGCAACAACTATGACTTGAATTGATTGTCCAAAGATAGGTAGGTTTAGGATACTGCAGATCTCAAAGCCGAGCGGGTAGCACCAGTATCAGTCAAGAATGTAATAGGATGACCATCTACATCACCTTTCACGAATTGTCCATTCTGGTCAACCTCTAAGACTGCTCCAAGGGTACAGTCTTCCTCCCCCATAGGCACCGTCATTGTATCAAGCCCTGATCAAATCCATCTATGGTTTCCATAAAGGGCATTTGATGGTATGTTAGATTTGCCTGTGAGATTCTTGGAGGCTGGGGCACTTGCACTATCTGACTCTGGTTGTCCCCATTAAATGATCTAGGTCTTGTCACTGTTTTGAGTCCATTCGGTACTACCACTGCCTCACCTTCCTGTAGCTGATTTGCCTGATTTAACTGACACTCTCGCTTACAGTGCTCTATTTTGTGACAGTAATGAGAAGCAGTCATTTTCTTCAAGGTGACAATGTCTACCACCATTTTGGGATCTACCCTTTTCACTCTTACTTATCTCATGTTGTTCCTAGCACCTTGAACTCTCCCTCATCCGTGGTCCTGCTTATGTCCAAGGGTTCCCCCATTTGTCTTCACCTGATATGCTTTGTTCGCTATTCCTTATCTTGACTAGCATTAACTTGTCCTTGATCCTCCCATGCTTGGAGTCCACCTCGTCACTGCAATACCTGGCATACCATAGAATCTTGCATTCTGACTTGTTTTGCAAGCATATTAGATGCTGCTGTATCATTACTCTTATCTCTGATCTCAATCCTAGTACAAATTTGGAAACAAACTGTCCCATGTCCTTTGGGTCTAGAGTATCTAAACCACTGTACTGCGTGAAGGCTTGTGAGAGCTGTTCATAGTAAGCATGTATTGATTCTTTGGGCTCCTGCATTGTCCTGTCAATTTTGACTTGACCTAATCGATATCCTGCGGGGCTATTTTGGGCTGTAACCATGTGATTACTTGCTAGCAGTGGATAAGCCTCAACTCCCAAAGTTCCCACTCCTGGAGGCAGTGTTTCCCCCGATCCTTTCCTGACATTCTATTTCTTTGACCACCTTCCTTCCCATTTATCAAGCATGCTCCATGTGCATACCCCTGCAAGTTGCTTTCAAATATGTGTCTTAAATCCTGTTACTCTTTTCTCTTCCAATTCCTGAATGCTATAGTTCAACCAGTGATTTCCCTGTACATTTTTTGCCTTCCACAAATCTACGTCGTACCTTCGAGCCAATTCTGTTAATCTCTCATGGGCTTGCCTCGCTTTACGAGTAACATCCTTTGCCACAAATAGCAGCTCATCCTGTTCATGAATTTTAGTTCTTTCTAAAGGCAAGTTTCTATCAATTATTTCATCAACCTCAGTTTTCAACCTTACTAGATCCAACATTTTTGCCTTTAGTGCAGTGTTGATTGTCCCCTGACTCGACATACTGCTCTGTCCTTTCCCATCACTGTTCGAGACCTCTCTGCCACTTCTCTGAAGTTGGGGTTTGAGAAAGATGCTGATTTTCATGACTTCCTTGGCCTGTACCTTTCTCCGGTATCCTTCACATGGGTCCTCTGAATGGAACTTCCCACATCCTCAAATCAAAACTTTAGTTTGCTGGTGACACTGATCATATGGTGCTAGGCTCAGGGCATACTCTTGAGGGATCTGCAGTTGCTGGTAATGGGGTGCTAGATGGTATGGGCACCAAAATGAGCTGTTCCGTTCATTGTCACATTTCCCCTTGTATTGACCCTCTCTTCTAACCTGGATTGTAGTTGACTGGCGTTTTCCACTAACCCCGGGTCGTACACAGAGACTACAGGTCCAATGGTGACCGGTACTGTAAGGGCTTCCAGCAACCTGCAAGACAGTGCTAACTCCTCTTGACTTTGTACCTCCTAACACTTGCGTTCCTATCCCTCTGCTCCTGCTGAAATCCTTCCCAATACACCTGCACTAGGCTCTGAACTGTTACTGTTATTTCCGGATTTACTCGCCTTCCCTCTTCTTTTTTTTTTCAATTCAAATCCTTTATTCGATCTTACACATAAGATCATAAAAGTACTTACAATCACAATTTATAAAAAAGCCATAAATAAAAATTAGCATAAATCCTAATAATTAAAAAGGTGCTACTAACCAATTGCTCATAAAATCCTTTTCATCTATATATATAGGCTGGATACAATAAAATGTGTAAAAGACAGTCCTGATTTGTCTTATGGGCCAACCTGCTTCCTCTTTTACAAACATGCCCATAAAAATGATGCTAGCAAAAAAACCACAAAAGAAACCTGCAAGGATTTGAGGAAAAACAAAGCTACACAATAAAATTTAAAATTGTAACACTTACAAATCGGTACAATAAACTTATGTCTTTCCTGATGGTAAAACCACAAAAGAATAAAACATGAAGATCATTTTGGGGGATAGATTGTCGCACAGGCAGATGGAAAGATCAGAATGTTTGCATTTCTTCCCTGTATACCCTATCATCAGTGGTATCAGATTTAGATGAAATCTTAATAAGATATATTTGTGGTGTGGCAATGTGTCATTAGCCAGCCAAAAATAACTTCCCTCCTCCAGCGCCGGAGTTAGTGCATACTGTAGTGTAGTTCCTATTATCCCAATAGGCTCTGCGCATTGGAATAATACCTTCAATAGTATAGGCCTAGACCAGACGTTAACTAGGTCTACTACTGTCGATATTAGACTTAAAGTTTTGGGTTTGCCAGCTAGCTCAGAGTTCACTAGAAACTTTCTCGAATAGGCAAGGAGGAGTTGAACCTCCCTGGATAGACAAGAAGGGATTTAGTTTCTGACAACCATAGAACATGACAACTTTGCTCTCCCCTAATCAAGAGTGTATTTCGAGAGTCGTGTGAAAACAAAAGGCAATTTATTTTACTCAGTCAGTACGTGCATTCTTAGTCTCATCAGATTGTAGAGAAAAGGAAGAGACGGGCGTGTTCAATAAAAGATGTTATTTATTGATCAGTCTCTTTTCTCATACAAGAGAAATGGATCGATATTATTGCAATACTTATGGTTAAGTAAAGTGCATACATTAAAAGCAGAAGTATAAAATAATACTGTAAAAACATTGATATGGTTTCTAAGCCATATGAAGGTTTAAAATGAATAAGATATATTACATACACATATACATTTGACTAATCGTACTCAACTGGTGTTTCTAACTACGCCTACCCCGTGTACCTGACCTAAGTCTAATGCGTGGGCGGGAATAGAAAGTTACAGTTTAAGTTAAGTTTGTTTTGCCAAGTGACTGACTAAAGAATTCTCTGTGAGGGGTTATTCAGTTCTGTACCTGGAATCTAGGATGGATGAGGGATGGTATCTCTTGTCTCTGGTCTCGATATTCCAGGCTGCCTGCGAGGGCTACCCGGAAGCGCCGGAGCTGGATTTCTCGGCAGGAGAAAGCAGCGTCTCGTTCTCAGCGCGTCAGGAAAGGCGGGGCTGCGCCAGCGGGGTCTGCTCTGCTCTGGGCTTCGGCAAGTCTGGCTGCTCCGATCTCGTCACCACCGCGTGTGTTTGCATAGGGCAATATCGGTAATATTTATACCTTTAAGGTGCCGAGATTGACGTAAGGATGGACATAGATACGTCAATAAGGATGTCATACGACCAGGTCGTTAACACATTCTTTTGCTGAAGTTCTCAGTGAAATCAAAACAATGGCCGCAGGGTTTTTCCCAGGTTGTCATAGGTTTGATTTGTTTTGAGAACTCCGTATGCCTTATCAGGGGCTGGAGGAATATCGCTTGTCTAATTAGATGGCAAGCGTTATGACCTAATCAGATAACACGCTCCTGTGCCGTAGTGTGGCTTTATCAGATAACGGTTCCTGCATCATGGGGGTTTTCTGCCTCATGGGATGGCTGCTAGTTAACTTGTTAGTTTGTTAACCAGAATAGGGTCAGGAAGGGGGATCGATACAGAACCTATAGGAATACATCACAATACAGACGAGCTGTCTGGATGTGGAAGTTTTTTTCCCTTCTTAAATATTGAGCCCTGAATGTAAAATATCTCAGCCAATTTCCGCTATGTATGGACGTGCAGGTAGTTGGATCTTAACCCCTTGCATGCGCGAGAAGGCCGGGAGCCGTCACGCGTGACGTGGGTGTGTGCGGAGGACAGCCCCCGGCCGTCTGAACCCCGCCCACTCATTGTTTCCCCAGCACCGCGGTGGTCAAGGGGTTAAAAAGGCGACTTAGACCAATTGCAGTTATTTCCGACTCTACATACTTTAGCCACCTAATCCTGCTGTGGTTTGTCTGATATAAAATAGTTGTTATTACATTTTGGGTGAGGGGGACTGTGTCCCTGCGCCAAATGGAGAGCCACAGCAGGCGTAGTGCCATTTTGATAGAGTCAATAATGTATGGTGGAGCCAGTTCCATGTGAAGCAAGTAGTTTGAGTATGACTGGGGGAGGGAGGTAAAAGACTTAAAAAATGTATTCTCAATGGATTGCAAGGAATCACAGGGAGGCATCCACCCTTCTACTGCCCCATACACCACTGCTGCCTTTGTTTTGTGTGATAATTTTTTTCATTTGAATTAGAGGTTTGGCTCCCAACCTTTTGGAGAATGTTTTCAATGCCATTAGGCTTCTCTACATAGCCATTGCTATTCCCTCTAGCAGTTTGGACCATGATTGATTTTTTACTAAAGAGAACTCCTAGATAGGGAAACGAGTCCACCCCATCAATATTCCCAGAGTCCATAAAAAAGAAGGTAGTCTATCGTGTTTCTCTGCCCCAGCAATGATTATAAAAGATTTCGTCTGATTAACCTTTAAATCTAGTGAATTCATAAAAAATGCATAGGCGGATTTAAGATGCTGGAGCACCATCCAAGTATACGCCAAAATCGGTAACCGCTGATGATTAGAGAGCACAGGGACATCCAAGGCTGCACCCTTGAGATGTTTTCCCTCACCGTTGGTATAGATGGAAAATAAAAACGGTGCCAGGACACAGCCTTGCCTTACCCCTCTTAAGATATTGAATGATAGGGTATACTCCCCGTTCTTCCCGTAACGGACTGACGAGGAGGCATCAGAATACAGCTGTCTTATGAAGTCAACCAATGCCTGATCTATTCCCATCTCCTACATTGTTTGCCAGAGTCTAGGGTGGGACACGCAGTCACAGGCTGCGGATAGGTCCATAAAGGCAAGATAGATCTTCCCACCCATGGCTCTGGCATATTTGTCCATGATCAATAAGAGGTTCAGGCATTGGTCTATCGTGCCTTTCCCTCTTTCCATATTGGGACTCCATTAAAATGTTTTTACTCCGCACCCATGCCTCCAATCTTGTCAAAGGAATGTGGCCCATGAGTTTGGCCGTCGTATCGATCAGCGAGATAGGAAGATAATTTTTAGGATTACTTTTGTCTCCCTTTTTTGGGAATCAGGACATTTATGCTGGTTTTCCAAGATATGGGTGGGTCCACTATAGCGATTTTATTTAAAACGTTGGTTAAAAGAGGGACCCATATGTCCATGTTCTCAAAGAAGAAATTCATTGGGACATCAGCGGGGCCGGGGCTTTCCTAATACTGCAAGCCTCTATCCCATTCCTAATTCCATTCGTGAAAAAAGAGAGATGTTTCCTAGACAGGAGGTATCGGGTAATCAATTGGGGAAAATGTGAGCCACCCACGCCAGCTCCCCTACGTTAACATCAAGCGTTGGGTCATTAGGTCTTTTAAAATGGGGCCATTTATTATTCCCCCGAACTCCTAAGAGTTACCTGAAGCTGAGGCCTGCTCTAATTTGGCCCAGGTTTCTTCCCTTAGCGCCTTCTACCTATTTTTCCTGCCTCTTTTATGTTCCTTACGGAGAATGGTGATTTCGGAAGTGTTTATTGGTTTACCGCCTAAAGCTTTGGTGAGGGCTTTTCTTTTTGTGAACAAATAGAGTCAAACCAGCCCTTATCCTTTTTTAATATATCGCTATTTTTACTAGTTAGTGTCTTCCTTATGCATTCCAAAAATTCTACTAAGGAAGACACCACGAATTGGGGATGATTGTCAGAATCTAGACAGGTACTAATATTATGAAGGGCATTCCTAAATATTTTGGGTATCACCTTTGTTTTATCAGTTTTGGGCCACTTCAGTTGGTATCCATTTCACCTGGCTAATATAGGCTGACCAATTTCCTGGGAAGTTGTCACAGCCCTCTACATAAGTTTGATTTCACAAAGTAGAATCGCATGGTCACTAAAAGCGTTAAATTGAATATTTACTTTGCTACACCTGGTGTTTAAGGGATGTGTGACAAATATAAAATCAATAGTTGATTCCTGATGTTCCTGGTGAAACGTTGGAGACAAAGTATCATTAATAGTGGCTATGTTATTGACCATAGGCATATTTCTTATTTAAATTAACATATTCATAGTGTTTCCATAGGTATTCTGTGAGAAATGATGGACAGGATTGCCCCTCATATCCTCCACACCACAAACCCGATCTAAGTTATGGTTGCAGGATGTATGTTAAAGTCTCCCAGCCAGATGATATTTAGGACAGCCTTTTGTTTAATAAAATTGGACACCTTATCAATGGCACAGTTCACTTCCTCCAAGACTTTATGCATATTTGGACCAAAGTTGTTATTATAAAAGTTTATCAACAGCCATTTATCTCGATTAGCCAACTCATAAATAATGAGATGAAAATATGGGGATGTTCCTTCTAGCATCTTTGTTTTTGTTGCTAGTTTTATTTGAAATCAGAGTTATTAGGCCCAGAGAGGAATGGGGTGGCTCTTGTCTAATATGAGCGGTAATCATTTACGAAGGTCTCTTCTGTGGCCCAGATCTGCTGGAATCAGGAGATATCTTGATCCTCCCATAGTTTAAGCCAATGGGCATTATCGAGTTTATTTGAAATGCCTGTGACATTCCATGATACTATTCTCATTACATCTGGGTACCTCCTATTGGTATTACTCGGGGTAGTAGTCTCTTCTCTGTCGGTCTTGTTTGCAAGAACTGCCGTGGGCATTAAGGCCTGCCCCTCCTGCCTATTCTCAGGTAGTCAATCACAGATTTCTCACCCTGAGAGCGGGGGAAATCTATTCTCCAAGGGAATTCCCTGGTTATCCGTCTGAATATAACTCTTTGGGGTTTCCCTTGTATAAAATGGCATTCCCAAGACCAGCGGTGAGAGAGGCCTAAAGAAGTAACCCAGTGAAAATGCAGTGACCCGTGTCCCTACGGAAGGAATTCTGTGCAAATAGTCTAGAAGGAATTTTGCGACATAGGGATTATTAAAATGAATCACAATACAATCACCTTTAGTCACTTTTGGGGATACGCCCAACCACCCTACCCTTCTGGCCATGATGAATTGATTGGCTTGATGTGCCCCCCGCAACAAGAGCCCTCTGCATAGCAGTTCTGCCAATGAAGGGACCTATCCATCAGCTGGGAAGTAGTTTCCACTTGACCCTCCCTCAAGGGTGGAACATTTCTCAGTACTATCACTAGGGGCATTGCCACTGGGGGAAGATAGAGAGAGTAGTGTTGGGTAGAAGTATGCCTTACGCTATTGGTATGTTGTCTTGAATTGGCTACTTTGTCGCCGCCCCTCGTTGTGGTTGATTGGGAATTGGTTGGATGGCTAGATCTAATAGTAGCTGACACAGAAGATGAATTCTTCTGGACCCTTATACTTCCCTGATGTTCACCTTGCGTGAGAATAATACTGTAAGTATTAAGGGCGGTTGAGATTACCCAGGGTCTGATGCTGGTGCAATACACTGTCCCCCACCTTTGTTGTGGACAAAACTAGCCCCTCTGACGAAACTGTGGGCCTGAGAGTCTGGTGAGAAGCATGGCTTTCAGTTTCCTCACTTGGTGACATAACTGAGACCTGTGCCTGTGCTGGCAACCCCTCTAATTCATTTATTCGGGTTCTATCGACACAAGTATGATACAATCTACAGCCAGCCTCCATTGATGTCAGCCTCTCTTCAATTCTAGATAATCTATACAGGAGAGGATTCAATAGTACAGAAACCATTGTCTCCACCCGTCTCGGAAAGTCCTCCTCAGCCATATATGTGGGTAAAATATCAGTATCAGTATCAGTAGACCTGACTGATTCAGCTTGTCCCACTTCCAAATTGTCTGTCTTGGTGCGTTTCCCAGCACATTCCCCTTTCATAGGTTTTTGGTTTAGGGGAACACCCCCCTCTTATTTTGACCTGGGGATCCACAGTAACTAGGATCAGACTGGGCTGGCACTGTCTTGGCCCGGGTCATTATGTTACTGGTTGGTATTACACTAAGGGAGGAAGAGGAGGTAGGAGATGTAGCGATGTCCAGGTTAGGGGCAAGGAGCACTTTTGTGTAATAAAAGAGTCCATTGAAAGCCGTTGCTCCGTTAACTCTATTTCGTAAGTTAAAACAGTCTCTGGTGTCCAAAATGACTGCAATGCCACTCCCTGGTCTTTCATTTGGTCCCTTCCATCTGCTCATGTTAAAGGGAGGGATAATATTCACCTCACCCCCACCAAAGTCAGAGAGGAAAAAAGGAATACAAAGAAGCACAGTACCTTCAAAGTGGTTTGGATGTTAAAGAGTGTGCCCAGCCAAGCCTCTTCGGGCTCTGAGCGCGTCCCACAAGCCGGCACCCTTCTTTTAAGGCACGTCCTTCCCCTGCGATTGCTTGTCATTGTAGCCCTCTTGTTGAAATCTATCAGCAGTCTATCGGGGAGAGATAATGAAACCCAGCGGTAAACATGGCTACATTTACATGGGAATCCTTAGCATTAATGTGGGTATTACACAATGAAATCGTTGGTTCCAGCACTCATTGGTATTTTCATCAAATGGAACAATGAGGTGTGCTCCGTGATTCGCAGGCTACCCCATGAGAAAGTAGCAGGGGTGTGTCTGCTTTAGACGAGGGGCACCGGTGATGAGGACAAGGGCCACCGTGTGATTGCCCGCTCATGGTCGGCTGGGATGGCGGTGTCGTGTCCCAAGGTGAAGAAAAGAAAAATGCTCTGGAAAACAGTGAGGCCACGCAGGCCGTTCGCACAGTACCTGCAGCATTTGTGTCCTGTCCCGGGGGCACTCCGATGGCAGACTCATGATGCTGACTAGCTTTTAGGGCAGACTCCAGTCTGGAGAAGAAGGCAACTGATGCGGCCTGATCCCTGCGCTGCAATTCCTTGGATAGTTGTTGGTGCAGTAGGGGAAAAGCGGGACCACTCCTTGGGCGAGTGCGCGTCCCCTCTACCTCGTGGCTCCACACGGCATCCTGCTGGGCATAATGAAGTTGGCCAAAGCTCTCTCTCTCTCTCTCTCTCTCTCTCTCGCTGCATCTCTGTCAGACACAGGTCAAATTGCTAATGGCCTTCCCTCTTCTGAATGTGGATTATAGGGTGGAGGTTTCTCTGACAGCAATCTGTCTAACAGGCTGTCCTCTGTGTCACTCCCATTGTCTCCATTATACATTCCGCTACTACCTTGTGTCCTTCCCTCTTTCACCAGCAAGAGGCACAATCTCTCTCCCTTGATGGTTTCTACTCTCCATTTTTTCAGTTGTTCATCCCATTGCCCATCTTGATATGCTGTTGTTGCCTTTCTCATCCTCCGCTGAAATGTCTCCCTATTCTTTGCCTGTTCTGCTTGCATCCATGCATCTAATGCCTCAAACTATGTTGGTCTAGGTGGAGGACATAAGGAAGACATCATTCCTCTCAACTGGTACAATACCTCCAATTGAAAAGAACCATAACATGGGAAAGCTAAATCATCCTCTTTTTCAGTTATCTTACTCCAATTTTTAAGCCAAACTAGGGTTTGGAGTCCCACATTTGTTGCCATATAGTGTGCTGGAGTATCCTCTGGCGTTGCTTCCTCACCCAGTTGAGTGACCACTCCCCGGTCGACTCTACACATGTCCCATAACACTCTAAAACAGCACATGCTTCCTCAAAATTCTTCTCCAGCAGACAAGTTTTCTGATTTCAATTTCCTGATGTTTACCAGCCAATCCCAGCATGGTGTTACACCAACTGACCTATTATTGCGCGGCTTGCTCTAACATCACCTTTTCCTCCCCGCAGAGGCTCACCCTCCTTCACAATTTCTCCGTACACATTCACTCACACAATCTACAAAACAAGTGACTGTCTGCCTTCTTAAGGATCAATAGAATCCAATCACTCAAGAACATTTCACACAGTGACCCTTGACCGGCGCTGGTCACCTGAATCAATGTAGTTTCCTCCTGTACACAAAGTTTACCATATGATTCTTACGTGTCCCACTCACACAAAGTTCCCTGTCTTAAATGGAATATCCAAAGACGTCTCACAACAACTCCCCAAACCAATGGTCAGGCAATCACACCAAATCGGTGTCTTCTACACTTACTATTTATATCCCAGGATCCTAGGCCATTATGGGGCCTGAAACAAAAGCAAAACTCCCGGACCACGATCGGCCCAAAACACCATTAACTTGACTTTCAAGCAACCTCTGCCAGACATCATACAAACAAAACACTCCTGCAATCTAACACACAGCGCATCCCTATTAATACTCACTCCTCCTTCTGCGGCTGTTCTCGCAGCACCATAAATCTCATTCGCTCTCCGCCAAAGTCAGTCAATCTCTGCTCTCTGCCATTGGGCTCTGTTTTGGTCTTCTAGGAGTCTTAGCTTTTTCTAGATTTTTCTAGACTCTGATTCTACCTACTCCATGTGACAACCATCCTACACTGCTACCAACAGAAGGAGTCAGGTTCCACGTTCTTGATTAGGTCTGGAACCCCCAGGTTGATATCACATTTTATCAGCATGGAAGTGTAAGAAGGAGAGAAAGCATTACCAGCCAGTTTGTTCCAATAACTATGACTCCTAAGGATCCCAGACTCCAGAACAGTTTAGTTCATTTATTACAATACCAAGAACAGTTGGACATACAAACACCTCAAGATGAGGGTGTAGAAATACATTGGAACTAATATAAAGCCGAATCTGTGGGTAAAGTTGAGGCAGTGCCACATGCACAAGATGAACAAATCGAGAATCAAAATACAGAAAATTACTCCACAGACGTCGAGGTTCCCTCTTCATTGGTGGTTTGTAGTTATAAAGTATTTGTCCGTCCCTGCTCTACATCTAACGTGCCTTTCCTACTTAGCATTTCCCAAGGCAAGGTTAATTAAGGTGTCAGCGCATGAAGACTTCCTAAGAAGACTCTTCGCGTTTAATGAGTCAAGTAGCATAAAGCTGCGGAGCTCCTTCTAAGATGCTCCCTCTCTCAAGGCAAGGTAAGAATCCCTGGACACTGTCCCTAACTCAAATACATTATTCCCCGGAAACCGATCCAGAAGGCATTGAGACATCACACCATCCGTCCAAGACACCTCCTTGTGAGTACATTTCCACTGGACAGCGAGGAAACCAAGCCTGGGCAAGATGACCTTGATTCCCTGGCTTGCCTCGCTGAAAAAGTACACCAGTCCATGTTATCAGAATTACTTCTCAATGTATCCTTTCTTCCCCAAGCCTTACTCCTAACACAAAGGCATTGTTCTTGCTAACGAGGAATAGTTCTGCACCTGCAACAGAAACGTGAGAAAAACAAATTCAACACGCACATGAAATTCAACTATTAAATTTAATGCGCGAGCTTCCTGGGGAAAGTACAACCAGGGCTTACAAAAACTGGCCAACATAAGAAGCGGCATCAAGACCTCATAGGATTAGATACAATGAATACTTTTTCTGAGCACTTCTATGTTAATACATTATATAAGCCCATCGAATGCACTGATGATTATTGGCAACACGATGAAATGTCTTCACATTTACTCTGAACCCCTAACACATCAAATTTCACTTTATTACAGCCACGTTTCCTAAATTAAAACGACAAAGGATTATATGTTGATGCGATCTACCTTTGTTTATAAGGCACCCCTACAATTTTAAGAGCAAAATCTGCACTCTAACAAGAGTAAGAGCATATAAAAGGTGTAATGATTCAATGTTTGCATGACTGAGCTGCAGTGATTTGTCATGTTAACCACAAAATGCACTCCTGCTTTAATTATGCCATAGGTGGACAGGCAAAGAGGAGTCATAGGGTGAAGAGTACAGGCAGAAAAAAGAGAGTCTGTGCAGCCTACATTTTAAAAAGTGCAGGACCGTCCAATACTAGGTCTTTTTTGTCAGTGTCTTTATTATCTGGCAAGGTTATGTTCACTTGAAGCAGGTTAAATTCATCCATCTGGTGTTGGGTAACGTATGGTATCTGTAGATTCACCATTGAGGACGCACCCATGCAAGTTACACCACGTGCCACCCAGAGTTTCTGTGGACCTTTTACAAACCCCGTGGAGTGTAACCGGCTGCCGGTGACCCACGGTCTCCGTTTTTGGGCCATTTCTAAATGCAGACACCGCTGCCTTCAAGGAAGCCCAGTGGAGCTGAACCAGCCATCCGGGGTCCTGCAGTCTCCATTGCTGGACCGGTACTGATTGCAGAAACGGGACGTGCTGTTTTGTTCACGCCCGGACACCCAGCATGACTTGAGGCAGGTAAGATGATGAAGCACAACCGAGCACAGTGGCAATAGTTACCTTGTGCTGAGTGGAAGCCCGGGATTCCGCGGGGAACTGGCCTACCAGGTCTGGGTGTGAGTTGTGGCCTCTGGTGACCTCCTGCTTGGCCCCTCACTTGGCCTCCAGCCTCTTACCTTTACACTCTAGGCCTAGCCATCACCTGGGATGTATGTAAGGCAAGAGGCACGCTGGCCTGCTCTTCCTTTTTTAAAATAATAATAGCATTTCAATTGTTCTGCTTATTTAAAAACGATGATAGCATTTTAAATGGTTCTGCCTCTTTAAATATGATAATAGCATTTTAATTGTTCTAGTCTAGTACTTCAGTTGGAGCTGGAATTCTTGTAAACTTAATTTTTTGCACTGTCTCTGCACTTTACTTACCGAGTGCTCCTGCTCGGGAGTCATTCCTGGCTCTTTCCCCATTCTCCGGTCCACCACGGGTTTCCAGATTGTGTCGAGAGAGTCCTTTGTCTCTGTCCACTGCTTTCTCGAGCTGGACGCCAGTGATGGGGGGTAGTCCAGCTAACTTTGCACATCAGGATCTAGGGGGCATTTAATCAGATGGTCATACAAGCAAGCAGCAGGCACGCCGAAGGCACTCCACAGGCAAGCCCGTCTGCTCCTGGCTGGCTCCAGGGGCCATGCATGCTACCCGTTCGTCCTCTGGAATTGAGGACGCTCCAGCCATTACCTACTCCGAACTGCAATTGTTGGAGTTACACCCCAATTTCCAGTGTGAGGTGCAAAGAGAACTGGGATTTCACTGAGGAGGTTGGTGTGCCTTACCCCCAGTGTAATGGAAAACCTAGTAGTAGTAAGGCTTCCCATCTCCACCACCTCACAAAAACTCAGGTGGTGGTAGATAAGATTGAGACCAGGATACTAGCAGAGAGCAAACCTCCTCGGGGTGCACTGGTAAATACTCGCTCCATGAGTAAGCACAAAACTGAAGTAGCCCTGACCATCCAGTCTAGTAATCTTGACTGTCTTTTCATTATGGAGACATGGGCCAGAGGTCATTCAGCGCCAGATCTGGTAGATGCAATCCCTCCTGGCCATACCATACTTAGACTGGATCGCCCCAAAAGTAGAGGAGGTGGGCTAGCTTTGGTGGCTAGGGACTCCTTTATTTGCACACTCCTTGCTGTGACTTCTTCTCCAGGCGCAATTCTAGAAGCAGCCTCTTTTAGGATCAAACTGTCAGAGAACTTCTGTTTCTCTGGAATTTTGGTCTATTGCCCGCTAGCTACATTTGTAGAGACATGGTGTAAAATCTTTGAGCCGTTGGCCACCACGGTCCACTATATGATCCTAGGAGACATTAATTTCCACCTTGAAAATCACCTTGATACAGACACTATGCATCTCATTGATCTTATGTCCTCCATGGGGTTTGAGCAGCAGGTTCACCCCCAACTCATACTGCTGTTCATACGCTTGATGGCGTTTTTAGCAATCATGATCACCTAGTGATTGAGGCTATCCACCCCCTCAGTTGGGTGGATCACTATCTGCTCAAATTCAAACTTTCTCCTCCGGTAGCCCACAAAAAATGCAAGGATTCCCCTGCTAGATACCATTCCTGCAGGAAACTGAATAAGACCACTGCCATAAGTTGGGAGGCTGCCCTAGTCACTACATCAGACGAGGGGCAAATTATCCCCCTTAAAGACCAATCCCGGAAACCCTAGAGGGTGTTCGGGATTGGTTAAGTAGGGCTCTAGAGGTAGTTGTCCCCCTTAAGAATTGCATTATTAAACGGAGCAAGCCCTCCGCCCCATGCTTCTCAGAGGAACTCTTGGCTCTGAGATGGGAATGCCACAGACAAGAGCACTCTGTGCTACGGAATTACAAAGATGCTATCTTCCAGGCTAAATCCTGCTATCTCTCTGGAAAGATAACTCATCCAGCATGATGTTCAAAGCAATTAAATAAATCTCTGAACCTCACCAGCAACTGCCGATGACCCCTTCCCAAGCTTTCTGTGATAAAATAGCTTCCTATTCTCAAGAGAAAGTTCTGCAGATTTATCAGGAGTTAGCTCTTTCTCCTGACAAGGCTTCCGCTAGTGAGGAAGTCAGGAATGTTGAGGCTAAACTAAGTATGGTGTGGTCATCGCACCATACATGGAGACGGACGCTCCTCTGTTCGAGCAGCACTCGACAGCTGTCAGATTGCTATCGTCAACAGATAAGCATACTTCGTATCCATTAGTAATCCAGATACACAGCCCAGCTAGCCAATAACTGTATCCAAGAGCAGCCCTGCTCCTCCTCACATGCAGCTTAACTACGCGCACACTGTGCTTTGCTTTTCTGACCACTCAGTGCCAGAAATACTTCTGAGTCTTTACCGGTTCCACGATCTGCCTGCCTATTACCACCCTCACATGGGCACCCGGCCGGGTCCCCTGTAAATTAATAATTTTCTCTATATTCATGGTGTCACGGCTTTTTCACAATAGGCAGTGCAGCCCTCCCTTCAGGTGGCCTGTTATTCCTAGCTCCTGAAGAGACCCTACATTCCAAACTGGGTCAAAACGCCGTCAACAGTTAACAAAGGCGAACCATACCTCAGCGCTTATGATTGTATAAGTGTTGTGAATTACATTGTCTGAATTTCCCATGGTCGCAGGCATTTTCTAAAAATTGAAACCGTGTACATATGTCACCATTAGTTTAGGTTCATATGTTTTCTCACTGGGACACCTCTCACTATTGTTTAATGAGTATCTATTGTACAGTATATTTTTCAACTCTAAAAATGTAGGTACATATTGTTTAATTTACTTCCTTTCTATATAAACAAATTTACAAATTGACAAAATCCTTGATGTGTGTAGCCAGCTTTATTTCTGACATTACCTCAACCCTGTGCATTGCCATTGTGCATAACTTTATTAGAAAATTCTTTACCAGTCCACAGGAACCATTGTTCATTTATATACAAGGCATAAAAATAAATATTTGGAACTATGGCAACGTCTTGGGATCCATCATAATTTAAAATATCTACATCCATCCGAATTCAATGCAAAAATAGATGAATGTAAAAATAGTACAAAACTATCTTCTGTCTTTGGAAATTTCGCATCAAGGCGTCCACTGCATAGTCACAGGCGATTTTAACATAACATGGCTAACCACCAAGGAAGAAGTGGAAACTTACAAAGAACAGACAGACAATGGGCCATCCTAATCCAAGTCTCGAAATTTGGTCCAAACATCAAACCAGATCATGAATTACTATAAACCAGGGAAGCCTTGGGCCTTCGAACATTGAACGGCCACACTCAAGGAGACATTCCGATGAATGTCACAAGGAACACCAACAAATCTAATTTGTATATGGACTTTACATTTGCATCCCTTAAACTTTTCCATAAAATCTCACGTTTCAAAATCAGCGACAGGTGTGAAAGTGACCATTCGCCACAAACCCTTAGTGTAATAAATTATAACACGAACCTATAAATCCATCGGCACACAAGAGCTAGTCTTGAAGTGGAAAAAAAATCAGATCGAATGGACTATAATCTTCTTAATATGAGTCTAGGAAAAAGGCCAGTTCAACATTTACCTGGGATCATAAAGACCCAATCTTGGCCTGGGGCCAAACACAAGAAGAACTCAAGGCAGCTTTTGCAATACCAAATAGCTCTATAGCAACTTAGCGGCAGTCCAAGCGTAAAACCTGGTATTCCAGCTCTCTCAGACAACAACGAAGAACCCTAGACTGAGAAATTAAAGCTAGCAATTCACAGTGCAACCCACAGGCCCAAACAAAGCTCAGAGAATTATGGACGTCTTATCAAAAGACAATCTGCAAAGCAAAGAGAACAAAATCAGAGCAAGACTGGATTGACATAGTTTAAGCCTACAAAACCAACTCAAAGTCATTAAGGTCATTACTTAAACAATTAGATAGTCACAACTTGGGCCCAGTGGGAAATAATGTTACTGAAGAAGCCTGGAAATCACATATATCTTCTCTATATGACACACAAGACGATTGGCCAGTAAATACAGAAAACATTTTATGTGAAACTGTGTTGTCCTTCACACAAAGTGAAATCACATAAATAATTGATCAATTATAGATAATGGGGTAACCCAGAAAGTCAACCGGACCTGGGTAGTATGCGGGAATGAACAGACGGTCCGTGACCAATGCTTGATAACAGAAATAAATTCAATGTTCACAGTGTTGGTTAGTGTACAATATCACCAACAATAGTACCATATACTCGCAAGTTGCTTAAAGCATGTATTCATGAATAATACTAAAAAAGGTATTTCTAGAATCACACAAACAAAAAGAGAACAGGCCCAAATTATTTCAATGACATATCCACATTTATTCTGAATAAATATATATATTAAATTCTCAAATTTTCAATATACAAAGTTTGCGCGCAGAAAGGGAAAAAGGGAAAGAGTAGGGTAGTAGTGACGGGTAATGAAAAAAGTGCAAATCAAAGAATAAAATAAACAGATTGATACTTTAGATACACTGGTAACTCAAGACCAGACAAAGCGACCTGTCCAATGGATTGTCATTTACATGTAATCTGTAAATTGACATAGGCAATCAATGCATTATACAGGACTGACAGGTGAACAATAGGTACAGGTCTAAGGGGAAAAAAAGTGCGTCGACTTTTCGACTCGACTGAGGCATAGAGGGGTGGCTTTGACCTCCGCTCAGAATAAATGTGGATATATCATTGAAATAATTTGGGCCTGTTCTCTTTTTGTTTGTGTGATTCTAGAAATACCTTTTTTAGTATTATTCATGAATACATGCTTTAAGCAACTTGCGAGTATATGGTACTATTGTTGGTGATATTGTACACTAACCAACACTGTGAACATTGAATTTATTTCTGTTATCAAGCATTGGTCACGGACCGTCTGTTCATTCCCACATAAATAATTGAGACAAGCAGGGGGAATTGTGCTCCCGGCCCAAATGGCCTCCCAGGTGTCATGTGTAAGGAAGCCCAAGACATTTGGAGCAGCCGCTTCTAATTTTTTTTAATTATTGCTCAATCACAGAAACTATCCCAGATACCTGGCATGGCTCAATCCTACAGCCAATCTATAGGAAGGGCCCCTATGGCTCCCCGGAAAGCTATAGAATGATAGCCTTATTAGATACAGATTCCAAAATATTTGCAGGACTAATCTTGATAGAACTTGAAGAATGGGCAGACAAGAAAAACGTAGTCCCATGTGATCAGACAGATTTCCGTTCAAAAGCCAGCACTTTAGACAATCTGGGGTCTCTACATATGATTGGCGACATATGCGTGTCAAAGAAACAATTACTATACACATGCTTTTTGGACGTTTCAATAGCCTTTGACCATGTCAACTGCAATTTATTATGGAAAAAGCTGTGCAATTGGGAAAAATACTACGTACAATTCAACCTGTATACTCTAATAATTGAACCCAGGTCATACTCGGGCAAAACTCCAATTTGACAGAAAAAATAGCCATAAAGAGAGGTCTGAAGCAAGGCTGCATCTTGACGCCTGTACAATTCAATCTGTTTTTGGCTGAACTCAGTGCTCACTTGGATACAACCAATTCTTATCCACCAAAACTGGCAACTAGAAATGTAGCCTCGATACAATACGCAGATGATCTTGTCCTTATGAATCTAACTGGGATGGGCCTACAGAGGCTATTGAACCAACTAAACATCTATTGGTCTGAGAATGACCACAGGTAGTGATTTTCGGTAGGAAATTAAAAAGAAAGGCAGCTGGTCAGTGGGGGGTAAATCGATTCTATGAGCCACATCATATAAATATCTCGGTGTATGACTACAAGATCGGCAGTCACACGACTTTAATCAGATTATACGAACACCAAGAATCGCTTCCCTAATATCAGATTTCCAGCGAATACACCGGAAGCTACAACGCCCGACCTTTAAGCATTACTTACTGCGATACACCAAGCTTATACCAACTCTCTGCTATGGCACTGAAGCCTTCATGGGAAAATGTGGGCCTTTCCTCAATTTAGCACAAAATAAGGTATTAAGGGCCATATGTAGGTAGCTTAATACCGGTCGGTAGCGGCTTTTATTTGAGCTTCCCCAGAGTGCATCTCTCTCTCAGATCTGACTAGAATTCGGGCTAATAAATCAAAAACTAGCACAAACAGGTACATTGATCAAATATAGGTCATTAGCAAGAGCTTCCGATGGAAACACATGTAGAGCTCTGATATGGAATTAAATCCAAAACAACATGCACCAAAATTCAAACTGAGCTGAAACCCTTAACACAGCATTAACAACGCTGAAAGCAAAAGAGCTATGAGACATGGCACTTCTGCACAACTCTTTAAAAAAAATCATTAGCAAGCAAACAAGGAGGCTGTCATGGCTCGAAGATAAAGAAGAGTTCAGAAAAAGAAGTCACGCATGGACAACAATTGACAACTACAGGGAGCCTTAATATACGCAAATCCTGCCAAAATCACTCATTCAGGCCAGTGGGGGTATAATTATGTTCCTCAATGTTTAGGGTATGAAATAGGGGAAAGAGTTTAATGTCAGAAAAACAGCAGACAACAATGCATGTTTTTAATAATGATCCAAATTATATCCTTAGTGGTTGTGTTAATATAGATAAGGTGCACAGCCCCTGTTTGTGCCATGCAGCACTTTTACAATGTGCACCCGGCGCAGATGGTGGACAGTGCACCTTATAGTAGATACTGCAATTCCCCCAGGTTAGATGCAAACTTGTGACAACTCATTCATGAAAGACGAATCAGCTCTTTAAAGCAGACACTCAGTCTTTCACAGTGCAGGCAGATACCTGGCCTGAACTTCAAAGGGGAACAGAGCGCCCTCTGCAGGAGGATGCCAGGGGTTCCAGATGACCTTCTTTATCCTCTTACAACAGTCACCGACAGAGAACACACTGACTGAGCTCCACCTCTTTGTGACTGCATGTGCTCTGGTGCAATCTGTATAACAGAAAGGGTCACAGGAAGCATCTGAATCCACTTCCTTAATAGCAAAGTGCCCTGGCGGGCCACTTCTGTAATACCAGAGTGCCCCCTCAGAAAGCTGGCACCTCATCTCCCCTTATGAATTACAGTCTTGGGTGGTCAGCAATGATGTCTCATGTATATTGCAAACATCAGAAGTTGGGAATGGTGACTCGGATAACCCTGTTTTGTGATTTTAATTTAGCATTTGCTTGCTTTTACGTCAGATAATTTGTTAGTAACCATGGACCTTAGGTGGCCAAATTTAAATATGCGCATGGGTAGTCATTGGAAAGTCAAAGGTAAGGGGAAAGTGAAGGACACTTGGAATATACCATCGCTCTTTCGCAGAGGCATGGAGACTACTTTCTTCCTCCCCAAACACCACTCACATACAACCAAGCTGATACAGCTCTACCACATTTCTCAGTTTGAGTCCCATGGGTTTCCAGCCCTACACAGTAGGGAAGAGCAGGGCTGCTGTAATATTCAATAATAAATTAGCATAAGAGACCCCTGTTCCTCTCATTTAGTTTTTAAACATTCAGTAGTGTCGGCAGGGGATTTGGGAGCAGAGTAACATTAAAGCAGAAATCCCTCTGCCCCCCATTTTAATACTGAGAGCGCCAGTGGCCTACTGCTGCTGTCAAAACAAAGACAGACTTTGTGCTTGGAATGCTAATTTCATTTGCAGCCCTTTGGAAAAGCTGGGATGATATGGTTGATAGAACGATAGTTGGATTCCCTATTGAGAGCCAGAGCATCACCTAAGAATCTTTCAAGTGCTCTTCAGGTAATGCTAAGCAAAACAAACACACGTAAAACAGTCACTGCCAACAGGCCTGGAAGCTCAGTAACTCAATTACAAAGGACTACTCTTTTTAGCATTTGCAGGCAAGCAGGAATATGATTACTGGTTTCTCATCCAATGAACCTTTTCAGTTGACTGAGAGGCCAAGGAAGTCAACATTAGTAAAATAATTCAACTTTGAAAATAAAACTTAAGTGAGTTTATTGCAAGTTAAAAATCAATCCAATATATATGCAAAACGAGAATATATTATGAAGGTACATGATTACAACTGGCAATCTGAAACATAAAAAGAGATTCAGATTCAATACCATATGACATACAATGAACACAGTCTCCGCAATGCAAATACTGAGAAATACAAATGTGTGTTCCTTAAAGAAACTCCGATCCTCCTTCCTAAACATGAATAGATGTTAAAGTCATCTAACCCAAGACTAAATCTAAGATGCAAATGAGTCATAAGGGGATGGTCTCAGAGGAATTCAGAAGTGCAGGAAGGTGTCCGCATAGTGAAAACTCAAGTAGAAGTCTTCTAAAAAAGGATATGTGCTTAGCATAAAGCTACACACTTGCAAGGGAAACAAGTAGAAAGGGATTTGGGTCTGAGCTCTAACTGTGTGAGACTAATCAAACCAAGAATTTTCAAGACAATCCTCACTTTCCCCACGTCAGCAGAAACCCAATTATTTCTCATTCCCACAGTTAGTATCAGCAACATCCTTTGACTTTCCCATCTCACAAACACAGTCTCTGCAACCTTGAGTATCTCATCCTTTCTAATAAGCAATGAATAGGAGGCTTCTCTTGCTCATTAGTTCTTCACGTCCTTGCAAAGATTTCTCTTCTCTGGCCTCACTATGAATAATACAACAATACTCCATTCTCTAACTATGAAATCATGAGAACACACCTGCAAAAGAACAAACATGTACGGCAAGCAAGAATACATTTGAAAGTTTAGGTATTTAGCCAAGTTAACTTTAGCTAAGTATTTCAATGTCCATTTTGAATATATGAGTATATATGCAGATGTAACTTCAAAATAAATGCAAACATGGATAAATGAGTTTATGATTACATATTCAATGTATGTTAATAAACGCAGTACAACTGGAAACAAAGTGTAAATGTGAATGAGAGTTATATATTGTCATAGTTAGACTAAAATGTAACCCACACACACGTGAGTCTCTACTTTCTACAGAATATACATATCAAGAATGTGGTTAAATGCTTCCTTACATGTAAATAAAGTTGAGACAGTCCATGCATATTGTGTCAGGTGCACATGAACATTGTGCTTCTGTGACATGTAAGGTTGAAGCCTAAATTGCGCTGTTCCTCATTTCTCATCAATATAAAAACACAATGCAAGATGATTCAATGCCCAAACGAACACTGAAAAGCCATCTACGTATTCCCTGTTTTGCCATCCCAACATGAGGCTGTAGAAAGCTGAATCTAGCCAGACATAAAGAAGAATATAGTCACTGTCTATGTAACCTTGAAATTGAACCAGAGACACATGATGCATTGGGGCTTGAAGTGACTTTAATATTTTATCAGAAAGTCAAGACAGAGTAAATGGAAATTTGGAATAATTACAATTCTAAAGAACACCGGAAACTATGTTAAATTATTTCTCAAAATGTCAAGACTGAGGAGGTGGACATTGGACTAATTAAAATTCTAAACTGTGTTCAAGTAGGCTTATGACTATATTTTTAACAACACATTTCTAACGCTTATTGGAATTCACAAATAATCACATGACCATTCCCAGGACCTTGTGGATATAGTAGTTTACTAAGAATATTAACAAATGTAAACATTTTGTACGTGAAAATGTATATGTGTATGCTCCTGCATGTGGGAATGTCAGGCTGAAGTATTTGCACTTTCACACTTTCCCCCCACTGGAAAAAAAAATATTTTTAAAATTGACTCATACCACTCAAACGGACCAACACTTTTCTGGGATTTGTGAGTACTTATAAACCATTTTTGGCTTTCAACCACCTTTTGCAGATGCCTCTAAGTTGTAATGTGCAAACCACCAAGTGAGCAGATTTTATCACACTGGAAATAGCACCATACTACAGTTTAGACGGTGTGAGAAGATCCTGTGAATGAGTAAAGTGGATTTTATCTTACAAATGGGGGTAATTGAAAGCTTAACTCTGACTTAGCTGTGCAAAACACTTTAAATAATTGGACCTTACCTGGCCAGTGGCAGCTATCTCAATGTAGAGTGTACCCTGGCTTGCAGTTTGCAATGATTTGAGTTCAGATGATAACATTCCAAGTTACTCATAGTGAATGACTTTAAATCACTAATAGTTAAAAGTCTGCCACTAACAATATCTATGCGTTGAATGTATGTCTCTGTCCTTGATTGCATCTTTGATTTTGTTTTCAAAGTCCTCAGGTGTTTGGGGATTCCAGCTCGTGTCGTCACAAACTTCAGCTCCGCCCATGATACAAACGGAAACTTGAGTATTGACGAATTTTATGACAAGACTGGAAAACCCTTGAATCAAAGTGATGACAGCATATGGTAAATATATTGAACCATTCTTTTATGTTCATTTAATTATCATGGAGTATGTGGTATTTGAAATCTGTACCCTATCTTATATTCTTGCTTAAATATCATCACCATGGCTTCGCCAATCCTATATTGTCACAGAAGCCCAATCTAAAGCTACATGTACATTCAGAATATTGCTGAAAATGACTGCCTCTCTAGTTCCATGTTCTAAAAGTAGAAATTACCCGTAGAGTTTGGTACACCAAATCTCTCCTTTATCACCACTTATCACACAATCAAAATTGGCGCGACCTGTTGAAATTTAAAAGGAGAAAATAGCAGAAGGTGCAGAAATGACAACCTTACTCAAAATTCATATATAGGAAATGTTCTGTCGCTGATATTCGAATTCCAAGATGGCATTCTTGACGAATGCTCATTCAGAGATAATTAACTTTAGATAGAAATTATTTGTTAAAGGGCCCTAAAAGCTGTGGTTCAGTGTCCAAAACTATGCTCAAATTAACTCCCTTTTGTGGGTCAAATTCCTGATTGCACAGCTCCTATTGCATATGTACTCTGGTAAAATCCTTATATCACATTTCGATTGTCTGAGAGAATAGTAGGTAGCAGTCTGATTCTATAATGAATTGTGAGTTTGAAACGTAGGGGCCCATGCATACAAGATGAACTTGCCAAACGCAGGGAGTATACAGTAAAGTGTGAAAAAGCCTAGGCAAGTATGAATAATAACATATGAGCAGGCAAACCAAATTATCACCATGGGGCAGATTTACAAGCCCTTGCGCCACGTTTGCGTCATTTTTAACATGGTAAAAGTGACACACCGGTGGCGCAAGGTGCTTGTAAATCTGCCACCATATATTTACAATTTATCAAGATAACATACGTAACTCTATCATTATTTATTACAAAAATATATATTTTATTATAGAAAAATTCACAAATCAGACAGTACTAAATAATTCATAGAGTAAAACCAGCAATATAAATTGATACTGTGTCCTATATTGCAGTATATACAGAAATGGTACAATCAGGGTATGCACTTATTTACATTCTTCTCCATTTCGTTTTACCATATGTAGTTAAGTATGCAGTATGTTAATTCATTAGGCCATAACATAATTGAAGAAAAGGTCCACAAAGTTAATGGTTAAAATGGGCAAGAAGGCTGGTGGTATGTTGACACACTAACACGTTTCAGCTGAGATGCCTTCTTCAGGAAACCATCACTACATTCACTACATAGAACACAAAAGAAACAATACAGGCTAAATGTGGTTGCCAATAAAGTATGGATCCCACCTTTAGGATCCTAAGACCTAGCTCAGCTTATGGTAATGATTACATTGAATCAGTGTACCAATCAAGAAGGAAACATTTCTTTCTAGTGTCCCCTCACTCACCGGGGTTTCCCCACGGTGACATGCTTCATCATTGGGGCCATCCCAGTTCTCTACGAAAAGGGGCGTGCTATGACTCACGAACTACGCAGGAGCACTTGAGTGTGAATGACTATGTGTGGTGCAGAAAAAGTGGTGCTGGAGTGGGTGTGTGTGAGTATTAAAAATACCGTGCTTAGTGGGCCTAACTGTTTTATTAAGCTCCTATGCAGGTATGTTAAAAGTGGGGTTGATGTCTCTGTAGGGCAACCTATAATGTGATTGACTCAGTGATCGATATGGTCGACATGTTTCATGCTACCCCTAGCATTTCTTCTGGACCATACAGGGACCAGCCCTGTATATGCCACTCCTAAATCCCAATCTCTGGGAACAGTGAATTTACAACAATAAAATAATTTTAGCATGCATTCATATCAGGAATACATACGTTCCTCTTAAATAGAAGGTGCTGAAAAATAAAGAATATCATTAATAACAACCCTTCCCCGAGGGAAGGCACACATAGTATGTTCGCATGCCGCTCGCATTCTGTGCTTAGATAGATGGTTTGCACCATAATGGCACGTGCAGGCTTACCAAACTTAGTCCAAAACGTTGTGCTGAATGTTCGTGAAGTCACACAATTAAACAAGACAGGACTTCATGTGACCAAACACTTGACACACATAACATATAGTGGGTACACAGAAAAAAGGTTTTCAATAGTTACTTATTAAAGTGAAAAATGACACTTCATGGTCTCGCTGGGGGGTCAATTTCACTTATGGGACACACTGCTGTGAAACGATGAGTAAATATAATGTTTGTTAGGTCGATATTGAAATTGCCTTAAAGTTCGTAATATTTGTAATTTTTGCCGTTTTTCGGACTTGCAACGTCCGTTTCAACAAACATAATCTACTTACTTCCTAGCTGGTGAAATCGTACTTATGCACCTACTCGATACCTCCCCGGGACCGCATCTTACCCGGCCCCTGCCCGCGTATTGTTTGGTAAGCCACAGTCTCTGAGCGGGGAGGAAAACGCCCTCCGGAGCTAGACTGCACCTTACGCGGCGGCCATCTTAGGAGTATGCCATTCCATCGCGAGTGATGGAAATAGAAAAAGGGGCATACTTACTCGGAGTTGCCGAGAAAATGTTAGTATTTTAATCATTAAGAGGCAGAAAAACCTGCATTGAATTAATTAAATGCTAAGGTCTCATAGTTGATTATTCATTATTTCTAATATATTATCCTCTATATTTTGATGAAATCAGGGGGAAAAAAATAATTGAAGATATTGTAAGTGGTTATATCCACGATAAAAATTAATAAATATTTATAAATGGTGGTTTTTGGGATTGCTCAGCAGTTATCCGCAATCAAACAGAATTATTGGTACCATTGGGGATTATAGTTCCATCGGCAATTGTAGAGGTTCTGATTTGGTAAAAAAGCCATTGCTGGAATAGATTCAGTATGTCAGAAAATGGGGAGACAGGAAAAATCATCCATGTTATTGTATGGACTTTTTGGTGTTTATTTTCGTGGTGAGAATAGTTCATATGAATGCACCCCACGGAATGTCATCGTTCAAACCGTGCGTATCCGTGCGTAGTTTGAACACCCATCTTTGTTCGCGCTCATGGA
The DNA here is from genome assembly GCF_964261635.1 of Lissotriton helveticus. Taxonomy (NCBI): domain Eukaryota; kingdom Metazoa; phylum Chordata; class Amphibia; order Caudata; family Salamandridae; genus Lissotriton; species Lissotriton helveticus. The sequence continues at coordinate 281,361,007 of NC_136068.1, read as the reverse complement.
GGAACCTTTCTTGATTTTCTCTGGTTTTGGCTGTTTCCAACACTACCCATCTCATGTCGTTGGGAGTGTGATTCATTTCTATGAAATGGTTTTTCATTCTTGTGGTAGTCCTTTTGCACCGGATGGTGCTCCGATGCTCCACTATCCTGGTGCTCACCTTGCGAGTAGTCATTCCGATGTAATGCAAATTGCAAGTGCAGGTGATCATATATACTACCCCACTTGTGTTGCAATTTGACATCTGTCTCAATTCCCATTTTGTTCCATTGTTAAAAATCACGTTTTTTGTGCTGGTTGTGAGGTGGCAAACACTGCAGTTATTACATGCATAATGGCCCATGGGTAGAGTTTGCTGTCTGGCAGGAGGGTAATTGGATTTCGGACGAGTGTGGACCAATTGATCACGGAGGTTTCTGGCTCGACGGTGGCTGAACATTGGAACAGGTATAGTCAGTTCTCCACTGTTGACGATAGGCCAATGCTTCTTCACTATTTTTGTCACCTGGTCTGATACTTTTGTGAATGTTGTGATACAGATCGGTCTCTTATTCTCAGTTGTATTATTCACTTTTGGTTCCAACAACGCATCCCTATGATTGTTAGATGCTTGTTTATTTGCATTTCTTACTATCTTCTTAGGATAGTTCCGTGCTTGTAGTTTTTTACTCAGGTCATCTGCTTGTGCTCGGTAGTCATCTTTACTGGAGCAGTTTCTCCTCAGCCTCAGGAACTGTCTAAAGGGAAGGTTCTGTTTTAGATGTCTCGGATGGAAGCTGTCATATGTCAGTAGACAATTACAAGCAGTAGCCTTGAAATGTGTTGTGGTCTTCAAATGTCCATCCTCTGCCATGATATTTAGATCCAGAAACACTGGATGGGATCTACTCAGGGTTATGGTGAATTTTAGGAATCTGTCCTGCTGATTGAGCCATTCGAAAAAAGCATGTGCTTCATTTTCGTTGCCATTCCATATTACCAGGACGTCATCGATATAATGTTTCCACAGTGTAATATGCTGTCTATAGGGATTATTTTCATGCAGTATTCTCGTTTTCTCAAGATGGTGAACGTAGAGCCCTGCTAAGCTCGGCGTAAATGTGCTGCCCATGCTCGTCCCGTGTAGTTGGCGGTACAGGGTCTCCTCAAACCGAAAAAAGTTTTCGGTGATTGCCAAACGACAACATTCTAGCACTACATGCCTAGGGGTTTTGTAATCCCACTGGGAATCGAACAAAACCTCTTCAAGAATTTCCAAGGTTTCTTTGTTGGGGAGGCTTGTATACAAGCTGTCCACATCCAAACTTATAAGTATGTTTGATGTGGGTTCGAAAGTCTGTTCCTTTAATAGGCAGAGTACATCTTTCGTGTCTTTTAGATAGGTGTCAGTTTTTTTGTACCAATGGCCTTAAGAAAGCGTCAGCAAACTTTGAAAGTGGCTCAAGGATTGATCCAATGCCCGAGACTATAGGTCTTCCTGGTGGTTTTGTCAGGCGCTTATGGATTTTCGGAATCGTGTAAAAATAGGGGGTGACTGGTTTTGTGTTTACCAGAAAATCCGTTTCTTTTTTACTCATCCAATCATTAGCCAGAGATTCTTCAATGAGGTATGCTATGGATATCCTCAAACGTTCAGTGGGGTCATCTTTAATGATGGTGTAATTTCTGGGATCCCTCAGAAGCCGAAGACACTCCTCTCTGTAATCAGCAGTGTTCTGTAACACAATAGCTCCTCCCTTGTCCGCCGGTTTAATAGTCAACGAGCTCAGATTTGATAATTCCTGGATGGCTTGGAGTTCTTGGTTGCTCGTATTGTGGAACACTTTCACTGTACGTGGGTCTAATTCCTTTACTTCCTTCATAATGGCCTTTTCGAAAGTCAGAATTTCAACTGGTAAGTTTCCTGGAGGTGGAACAAAAGTGAACTTTTTCTTAAGTCCTGTGTCTGTAGTGTCCGTCATTGCTTTGTCCCTGAAAAAGACCTGGAGTTTCAGTTTTCTTACAAACTCCTTTAATTGACAACACAATTTAAATTTGTCAACATTGGCAGTTGGTACGAAACCCAAACCTTTGTTGAGAATTTGGGTTTGGATTGGTGTCAGTGCTGTGTTAGATAGATTCACTACTAGATCTGTTGTTTGCTCGTCGATGGTTCTGGGGGTCCCTTGCTGCAAGTGTGTAGTCCCTCTGTTGCTAGAGGTTGTGCCCACCGCAGTTGCTGTCCTGATTTGTTTTTCCCTCTGTGTGGGGTTTGGCCCCTGCCTAAAAAAGGCCGACCCGAGTTATTTTGGTTGCCTTGTTTGATGCCCTAGTTCGGCGGAGGTTGCTGTGGATACATTGGTGGACCATAGTAAAAGGGTCCTGGTGGAGGCGGGCCATACGTTGGGCCGAATTGTTGTGGACCTTGATATAGTGGCCATGGAGGGGGTTGTTGGTACCCTCTTTGTCTGAAGGAATTTCCTCTGCCTTTCTTTGATCTCCTATTTGTGGGGTAATTGTAATTCGATGTGGATCCCGAACTATTGGAACTTGAGTCAGATCCCTCACTGTCGGTGTTATAACCGGGATTCCTGTTGTTTACTTTGTAGTCCACTTTAATATATGGATACACTTTTTCATGTGAGAAGTTTTTTTGGTCTTTTGACAGTTTTTCATATTTGGTAACCTTCAGAGACACTTCAAAATCAGACATGTTTTTGTTCAATTCATCTAGTCTCTTTTTTAACTCACTGGGAGTTCATCATTAAAGATGACCCCACTGAACGTTTGAGGATATCCATAGCATACCTCATTGACGAATCTCTGGCTAATGATTGGATAAGTAAAAAAGAAATGGATTTTCTGGTAAACACAAAACCAGTCACCCCTATTTTTACACGATTCCGAAAATCCATAAGCGCCTGACAAAACCACCGGGAAGACCCATAGTCTCGGGCATTGGATCAATCCTTGAGCCACTTTCAAAGTTTGCTGACGCTTTCTTAAGGCCATTGGTACAAAAAACTGACACCTATCTTAAAGACACGAAAGATATACTCTGCCTATTAAAGGAACAGACTTTCGAACCCACATCAAACATACCTATAGGTTTGGATGTGGAGAGCTTGTATACAAGCCTCCCCCACAAAGAAACCTTGGAAATTCTTGAAGAGGTTTTGTTCGATTCCCAGTGGGATTACAAAACCCCTAGGCATGTAGTGCTAGAATGTTGTCGTTTGGCACTCACCGAAAACTTTTTTCGGTTCGAGGAGACCCTGTACCGCCAACTACATGGGACGAGCATGGGCAGCACATTTGCGCCGAGCTTAGCAGGGCTCTACGTTCACCATCTTGAGAAAACGAGAATACTGCATGAAAATAATCCCTATAGACAGCATATTACACTGTGGAAACGTTATATCGATGAAGTCCTGGTAATATGGAATGGCAACGAAAATGAAGCACATGCTTTTTTCGAATGGCTCAATCAGCAGGACAGATTCCTAAAATTCACCATAACCCTGAGTAGATCCCATCCAGTGTTTCTGGATCTAAATATCATGGCAGAGGATGGACATTTGAAGACCACAACACATTTCAAGGCTACTGCACGTAATTGTCTACTGACATATGACAGCTTCCATCCAAGACATCTAAGACAGAACCTTCCCTTTGGACAGTTCCTGAGGCTGAGGAGAAACTGGTCCAGTAAAGATGACTACCGAGCACAAGCAGATGACCTGAGTAAAAAACTACAAGCACGGAACTATCCTAAGAAGATAGTAAGAAATGCAAATAAACGAGCATCTAACAATCATAGGGATGCGTTGTTGGAACCAAAAGTGAATAATACAACTGAGAATAAGAGACCGATCTGTATCACAACATTCACAAAAGTATCAGACCAGGTGACAAAAATAGTGAAGAAGCATTGGCCTATCGTCAACAGTGGAGAACTAACTATACCTGTTCCAATGTTCAGCCACCGTCGAGCCAGAAACCTCCGTGATCAATTGGTCCACACTCGTCCGAAATCCAATTACCCTCCTGCCAGACAGCAAACTCTACCCATGGGCCATTATGCATGTAATAACTGCTTTGTTTGCCACCTCACAACCAGCACAAAAAACGTGATTTTTAACAATGGAACAAAATGGGAATTGAGACAGATGTCAAATTGCAACACAAGTGGGGTAGTATATATGATCACCTGCACTTGCAATTTGCATTACATCGGAATGACTACTCGCAAGGTGAGCACCAGGATAGTGGAGCATCGGAGCACCATCCGGTGCAAAAGGACTACCACAAGAATTACAAACCATTTCATAGAAATGAATCACACTCCCAACGACATGAGATGGGTAGTGTTGGAAACAGCCAAAACCAGAGAAAATCAAGAAAGGTTCCTCCATGAGCGCGAACAAAGATGGGTGTTCAAACTACGCACGGATACGCACGGTTTGAACGATGACATTCCGTGGGGTGCATTCATATGAACTATTCTCACCACGAAAATAAACACCAAAAAGTCCATACAATAACATGGATGTTTTTCCTGTCTCACCATTTTCTGACATACTGAATCTATTCCAGCAATGGCTTTTTTACCAAATCAGAACCTCTACAATTGCCGATGGAACTATAATCCCCAATGATTCTGTTTGATTGCGGATAACTGCTGAGCAATCCCAAAAACCACCATTTATAATTATTTATAAATTTTTATCGTGGATATAACCACTTACAATATCTTCAATTATTTTTTTCCCCTGATTTCATCAAAATATAGAGGATAATATATTAGAAATAATGAATAATCAACTATGAGACCTTAGCATTTAATTAATTCAATGCGGGTTTTTCTGCCTCTTAATGATTAAAATACTAACATTTTCTCGGCAACTCCGAGTAAGTATGCCCCTTTTTCTATTTCCATCGCTCGCAATGGAATGGGATCCTCCTAAGATGGCCGCCGCGTAAGGTGCAGTCTAGCTCCGGAGGGCGTTTCCCTCCCCGCTCAGAGACTGTGGCTTACAAAACAATACGCGGGCAGGGGCCGGGTAAGATGCGGTCCCGGGGAGGTATCGAGTAGGTGCATAAGTACGATTTCACCAGCTAGGAAGTAAGTAGATTATGTTTGTTGAAACGGACGTTGCAAGTCCGAAAAACGGCAAAAATTACAAATATTACGAACTTTAAGGCAATTTCAATATCGACCTAACAAACATTATATTTACTCATCGTTTCACAGCAGTGTGTCCCATAAGTGAAATTGACCCCCCAGCGAGACCATGAAGTGTCATTTTTCACTTTAATAAGTAACTATTGAAAACCTTTTTTCTGTGTACCCACTATATGTTATGTGTGTCAAGTGTTTGGTCACATGAAGTCCTGTCTTGTTTAATTGTGTGAATTCACGAACATTCAGCACAACGTTTTGGACTAAGTTTGGTAAGCCTGCACGTGCCATTATGGTGCAAACCATCTATCTAAGCACAGAATGCGAGCGGCATGCGAACATACTATGTGTGCCTTCCCTCGGGGAAGGGTTGTTATTAATGATATTCTTTATTTTTCAGCACCTTCTATTTAAGAGGAACATATGTATTCCTGATATGAATGCATGCTAAAATTATTTAATTGTTGTAAATTCACTATTCCCAGAGATTGGGATTTAGGAGTGGCATATACAGGGCTGGTCCCTGTATGGTCCCGAAGAAATGCTAGGGGTAGCATGAAACATGTCGACCATATCGATCACTGAGTCAATCACATTATAGGTTGCCCTACAGAGACATCAACCCCACTTTTAACATACCTGCATAGGAGCTTAATAAAACAGTTAGGCCCACTAAGCACGGTATTTTTAATACTCACACACACCCACTCCACCACCACTTTTTCTGCACCACACATAGTCATTCACACTCAAGTGCTCCTGCGTAGTTCGTGAGTCGTAGCACGCCCCTTTTCGTAGAGAACTGGGATGGCCCCAATGATGAAGCATGTCACCGTGGGGAAACCCCGGTGAGTGAGGGGACACTAGAAAGAAATTTTTCTTTCTAGATTGGTACACTGATTCAATGTAATCATTCACCATAAGCTGAGCTAGGTCTTAGGATCCTAAAGGTGGGATCCATACTTTATTGTACTGTACTCTAGGAGGCTGACCTAGTCTCACTCATCCTCCTTCTCCCCCTTTTTTCTCATAGTTATCTGGCAGCATTACAGCTGCGGGAGTTATATATTGATAATACAGTTCTGGTAATATCTGCTACACATACTCTTAGTCCTTGACCAAACCACTGACACTCTCCATAGAACAGTACACCTTATTGAGATTTAACAGCTTATGATGGCGGAAATTACAGGTCTCTCCTTTTCAGAGGAGGAGGTAGACAGAATCATTGCCTCCATCCTACCACACACAGGGGCACCTAATAGGGAAAACAATGATGCAACCCAGTTATGGGATGAACTTACTGAACTCAAACGCAATCAAATCAAAACATTGATTCATGGAGTCATGATGGCAGAATATTTGAAAATCGGTGCAGCTCCAAGAGGTCTCATTGTCAGGAATGAACCATTCATTTTCCAGCAAGACCAACAATTTAAAAAGGATTGGTCACTTATTTCATGGCACTGTACCAGGGACTGGTTAGTGCTCATAGTAAAAACAGCAGCACGCCTCTCAGAAACACTTCTGGGGGAAATTCACGCATTAGAGATACATTTGAAATCTTACCAAACTCCCAGTGAGTTAAAAAAGAGACTAGATGAGTTGAACAAAAACATGTCTGATTTTGAAGTGTCTCTGAAGGATACCAAATATGAAAAACTGTCAAAAGACCAAAAAAACTTCTTACATGAAAAAGTGTATCCATATATTAAAGTGGACTACAAAGTAAAAACAGGAATCCCGGTTATAACACCGACAGTGATGGTTCTGACTCAAGTTCCAATAGTTCGGGATCCTCATCGAATTACAATTACCCCACAAATAGGAGATCAAGGAAAGGCAGAGGAAATTCCTTCAGACAAAGAGGGTACCAACAACCCCCTCCATGGCCACTATATCAAGGTCCACAACAATTCGGCCCAACGTATGGCCCGCCTCCACCAGGACCCTTTTACTATGGTCCACCAATGTATCCACAGCAACCTCCGCCGAACTGGGGCAACAATCAAGGCAACCAAAATAACTCGGGTCGGCCTTTTTTAGGCAGAGGCCAAACCCCACACAGAGGGAAAAACAAATCAGGACAGCAACTGCGGTGGGCACAACCTCTAGCAACAGAGGGACCACACACTCGCAGCAAGGGACCCCCAGAACCATCGACGAGCGAACCACAGATCTAGTAGTGAATCTATCTAACACAGCACTAACACCAATCCAAACCCAAATTCTCAACAAAGGTTTGGGTTTCGTACCAACTGCCAATGTTGACAAATTTAAATTGTGCTGTGAATTAAATGAGTTTGTAAGAAAACTGAAACTCCAGGTCTTTTTCAGGGACAAAGCAATGACGGACACTACAGACACAGGACTTAAGAAAAAGTCCACTTTTGTTCCACCTCCAGGAAACTTACCAGTCGAAATTCTGACTGTCGAAAAGGCCATTATGAAGGAAGTAAAGGAATTAGACCCACGTACAGTGAAAGTGTTCCACAATACGAGCAACCAAGAACTCCAAGCCACCCAGGAATGATCAAATCTGAGCTCGTTGACTATTAAACCGGCGGACAAGGGAGGAGCTATTGTGTTACAGAACACTGCTGATTACAGAGAGGAGTGTCTTCGGCTTCTGAGGGATCCCAGAAATTACACCATCATTAAAGATGACCCCACTGAACGTTTGAGGATATCCATAGCATACCTAATTGAAGAATCTCTGGCTAATGATTGGATAAGTAAAAAAGAAACGGATTTTCTGGTAAACACAAAACCAGTCACCCCCTATTTTTACACGATTCCGAAAATCCATAAGCGCCTGACAAAACCACCAGGAAGACCTATAGTCTCGGGCATTGGATCAATCCTTGAGCCACTTTCAAAGTTTGCTGACGCTTTCTTAAGGCCATTGGTACAAAAAACTGACACCTATCTTAAAGACACGAAAGATATACTCTGCCTATTAAAGGAACAGACTTTCGAACCCACATCAAACATACTTATAGGTTTGGATGTGGAGAGCTTGTATACAAGCCTCCCCCACAAAGAAACCTTGGAAATTCTTGAAGAGGTTTTGTTCGATTCCCAGTGGGATTACAAAACCCCTAGGCATGTAGTGCTAGAATGTTGTCGTTTGGCACTCACCGAAAACTTTTTTCGGTTCGAGGAGACCCTGTACCGCCAACTACATGGAACGAGCATGGGCAGCACATTTGCACCGAGCTTAGCAGGGCTCTACGTTCACCATCTTGAGAAAACGAGAATACTGCATGAAAATAATCCCTATAGACAGCATATTACACTGTGGAAACGTTATATTGATGACGTCCTGGTAATATGGAATGGCAACGAAAATGAAGCACATGCTTTTTTCGAATGGCTCAATCAGCAGGACAGATTCCTAAAATTCACCATAACCCTGAGTAGATCCCATCTAGTGTTTCTGGATCTAAATATCATGGCAGAGGATGGACATTTGAAGACCACAACACATTTCAAGGCTACTGCACGTAATTGTCTACTGACATATGACAGCTTCCATCCGAGACATCTAAAACAGAACCTTCCCTTTGGACAGTTCCTGAGGCTGAGGAGAAACTGCTCCAGTAAAGATGACTACCGAGCACAAGCAGATGACCTGAGTAAAAAACTACAAGCACGGAACTATCCTAAGAAGATAGTAAGAAATGCAAATAAACGAGCATCTAACAATCATAGGGATGCGTTGTTGGAACCAAAAGTGAATAATACAACTGAGAATAAGAGACCGATCTGTATCACAACATTCACAAAAGTATCAGACCAGGTGACAAAAATAGTGAAGAAGCATTGGCCTATCGTCAACAGTGGAGAACTGACAATACCTGTTCCAATGTTCAGCCACCGTCGAGCCAGAAACCTCCGTGATCAATTGGTCCACACTCGTCCGAAATCCAATTACCCTCCTGCCAGACAGCAAACTCTACCCATGGGCCATTATGCATGTAATAACTGCAGTGTTTGCCACCTCACAACCAGCACAAAAAACGTGATTTTTAACAATGGAACAAAATGGGAATTGAGACAGATGTCAAATTGCAACACAAGTGGGGTAGTATATATGATCACCTGCACTTGCAATTTGCATTACATCGGAATGACTACTCGCAAGGTCAGCACCAGGATAGTGGAGCATCGGAGCACCATCCGGTGCAAAAGGACTACCAGAAGAATGAAAAACCATTTCATAGAAATGAATCACACTCCCAACGACATGAGATGGGTAGTGTTGGAAACAGCCAAAACCAGAGAAAATCAAGAAAGGTTCCTCCATGAGCGCGAACAAAGATGGGTGTTCAAACTACGCACGGATACGCACGGTTTGAACGATGACATTCCGTGGGGTGCATTCATATGAACTATTCTCACCACGAAAATAAACACCAAAAAGTCCATACAATAACATGGATGTTTTTCCTGTCTCCCCATTTTCTGACATACTGAATCTATTCCAGCAATGGCTTTTTTACCAAATCAGAACCTCTACAATTGCCGATGGAACTATAATCCCCAATGGTACCAATGATTCTGTTTGATTGCGGATAACTGCTGAGCAATCCCAAAAACCACCATTTATAATTATTTATTAATTTTTATCGTGGATATAACCACTTACAATATCTTCAATTATTTTTTTCCCCTGATTTCATCAAAATATAGAGGATAATATATTAGAAATAATGAATAATCAACTATGAGACCTTAGCATTTAATTAATTCAATGCGGGTTTTTCTGCCTCTTAATGATTAAAATACTAACATTTTCCCGGCAACTCCGAGTAAGTATGCCCCTTTTTCTATTTCCATCGCTCGCAATGGAATGGCATACTCCTAAGATGGCCGCCGCGTAAGGTGCAGTCTAGCTCCGGAGGGCGTTTCCCTCCCCGCTCAGAGACTGTGGCTTACAAAACAATACGCGGGCAGGGGCCGGGTAAGATGCGGTCCCGGGGAGGTATCGAGTAGGTGCATAAGTACGATTTCACCAGCTAGGAAGTAAGTAGATTATGTTTGTTGAAACGGACGTTGCAAGTCCGAAAAACGGCAAAAATTACAAATATTACGAACTTTAAGGCAATTTCAATATCGACCTAACAAACATTATATTTACTCATCGTTTCACAGCAGTGTGTCCCATAAGTGAAATTGACCCCCCAGCGAGACCATGAAGTGTCATTTTTCACTTTAATAAGTAACTATTGAAAACCTTTTTTCTGTGTACCCACTATATGTTATGTGTGTCAAGTGTTTGGTCACATGAAGTCCTGTCTTGTTTAATTGTGTGAATTCACGAACATTCAGCACAACGTTTTGGACTAAGTTTGGTAAGCCTGCACGTGCCATTATGGTGCAAACCAACTATCTAAGCACAGAATGCGAGCGGCATGCGAACATACTATGTGTGCCTTCCCTCGGGGAAGGGTTGTTATTAATGATATTCTTTATTTTTCAGCACCTTCTATTTAAGAGGAACGTATGTATTCCTGATATGAATGCATGCTAAAATTATTTTATTGTTGTAAATTCACTGTTCCCAGAGATTGGGATTTAGGAGTGGCATATACAGGGCTTGTCCCTGTATGGTCCCGAAGAAATGCTAGGGGTAGCATGAAACATGTCGACCATATCGATCACTGAGTCAATCACATTATAGGTTGCCCTACAGTGACATCAACCCCACTTTTAACATACCTGCATAGGAGCTCAATAAAACAGTTAGGCCCACTAAGCACTGTATTTTTAATACTCACACACACCCACTCCACCACCACTTTTTCTGCACCACACATAGTCATTCACACTCAAGTGCTCCTGCGTAGTTCGTGAGTCGTAGCACGCCCCTTTTCGTAGAGAACTGGGATGGCCCCAATGATGAAGCATGTCACCGTGGGGAAACCCCGGTGAGTGAGGGGACACTAGAAATAAATTTTTCTTTCTTGGTTGGTACACTGATTCAATGTAATCATTCACCATAAGCTGAGCTAGGTCTTAGGATCCTAAAGGTGGGATCCATACTTTATTGTACTGTACTCCAGGAGGCTGACCTAGTCTCACTCATCCTCCTTCTCCCCCTTTTTTCTCATAGTTAAAAGTGGTTGCCTACACAGGTTCGATTATATTGACATCTTTTTTGACGATCACTATGAATATACAAGTTAGTAGGGGGGTGGAAACCTAGTGACCTTGTAATAAAACTTTTTCGTGAGGAAAAGAAGAGAGGAATGTGGGTAAATATATTGAATAGAGTGCCTATATCAAAGACCATATGTGTGACAAGCACTGAAAAAAGAGAATGTGCAATACCTCAACATAAAGAAACCCAAGACAAATGATAAAGGAATTGAAAAATAATTATGCAGATTTATAGTTAAAAATCAACTAGGTACCCTCATTCAAGCATCCTTCGTGTGTACAGTCATGGAGGAGTGATAATTTTGTTTGCCTGCAGGTATGTTATTATTCAAACTTGCCTAGGCTTTTTCATACTTTACTCTATACTGAATACTTCCACAAACATCCAGGAATCCAGGTTACACCCAAAAATGTATTCTCCCAACATTAAATAAAAGGAAGGGATGATTCAAGTACATGTTGGGCCACTTGCAAGGCAATGGGTTCTGCTCATCGAATCCCTCTGGATTTTTTGCTTTTTTTATCAACTGGCTTCGACCTTTTTACAGTGTGTGAGCATCGCAACTGGTGACTTACTCACGGTAAACATATAGTAAATGAACTGCACATGCTTACCGTCATGTCCACCTGTTAAGATAAAGACACTGCAACGCAGCAAGGGGAACTTGGCTGAATACAAGTGAACATGTGTGAAGGCTTCACATGTGAGACTCCTGTCATGCACAGTCAGGTAACTGCACACAGGTAGCCAGGAACAGAGGGAATGCTGCAGGATTAGATAGTGACCTGGGGTAGGCCTCATAAGTTTAGTGTACACTCATAGGGAAAGCCAGTGTTCTATACTATCTTGTCAGCAGTGACACTCCATTATACACCTTTAGGGGAGACTGCCTAGAGTCCAGTTTTGCTTCCCTTTAGCCTACAGAGGCCAGTGGCATTTCGAAATGGAATGGAACCTGTATGCCAAACCCAAATCTGTGAGTTCCTAGATGATATCTATACCACTTATGTTTCATCCAGGATTGTCATATTTCTCTGGCTCAGCTCAGGATCACAGCTCAGGTGCCAAGTTATTTACATTTGTCTCCAGCAGCAAGAACAAAGGCCTACCAACACAAAGGGAGCACTTTGCAGTGCTTTACTCAGGTTTAGAGGACAGAAGGGGTGTATATGAAGCATCTGCATCAATAAATCAGCAGTCACACTGTACCAAGGATGGGTCAGCCCAAACCCACTGGACAAACGAGAGAGCCCAAACCTCTGGAGCCAGCACAGGAGGGGGCTCCAATTTGAAGATTTGAAGGTAATGGCCCTGGCAGTGATGCCAGTAAGGGGCAGAGCTAAGGCCTCCAGAGGAGAGGTGGACAGTGACTCCTTGGTGACACCATTTTGAATTGTCCCACAGCGCTGTGCAGGGGGATTGGGGCAGGGGCAGAGATGTTTTGTGGCACCCCAGGATAGGCAAGAAGAGCCTTGCTTCAAGAACATTCAGTCCCCACTTAAAATGCCTTGCACAACGGGGAGAGCTCTCTTGGTTGTGATTTTCTGCTGGAAACTGAGACTGGAGGAAGCAGTCATGGACAGTTTGAAGAGGTAGCCCCCTGATATCCATCTGGACTAAAGACTCTGACTACAGTTACCCCCATGACTAGTGGGGCTTTCCCCAGGACCAGAGAAGCTAGGCCCCTTAAACTCCTAAGGACTATTCTGGTGGAACAACTGTACTTCTACACCAAGAAGGAGAGAAGCTCCAGGAGAGAGAAAGAAAAAAGGCTGGCGCAGGGATCCAGTAGAACCAGCACAAAGCAAACTTTGACATCTTTGAGGCCAGGTGATCAGATGAAAATGTTCGTTCCAGGTGGCTGGGCTTTGCTACCAGGAGCTAAGTGACCCATAAGGCATATAAAACGATCTGATAGGGCCTGAGATATCTGCAGAATACGGATTTGACCTTTGATCCCTCCCAGAAGATCATAGAGTCACTGAAAGGAGTACTGCTTTTTTTTTCTTTTCAAAGTTGTCTTTTTATTGAGTAGCAAATATGACCAAATACAAAAGACTACAATCTTAATAGTACAAGAGGCGGGCAACTGCCCGGGTGGCAATAGAAGTAGCTATGGTGGTTTCAGCTTCGCAAAGACCCCAAGCCAGTCATCGTCCCGTACTGAGCGAATGATGCTGATGTCCTAAACAAGTAACCCCCCCCAAATCAACAGTATCCACCCACCCCCCTCCCACCCCATCCGGTGGTGACAAAATACAAGTAAAATAAGTAAAGCAGTAAATAACAAAGGAATAAGTAGGCAGTAATACAGGCAATAATGGCGGTGCACGGATGGAACCATAATACAATCAGGGTAGCAGCCGAGGCTCACCGTTTCCAAAAGGAGGCCACTAAAGATGAAAGAGATGCATAGCCTGCACAGTTGGCGGACAAACCGCAGAAGGCAATCCCCGGGATAAGTAGGCCACCAGCGGTCCCCAGCGGAGTGCAAAGTCTTCAGAATCAGTTTGGAAAATGTCTGCCTGGCGTTCCATGGATAAGATGCTCCAGAGGCGAGCATGCCATAAAGAAAGCGCCGGGGCCTCAGTCTTTTTCCAAACCGCTGCCAAAGTGAGTTTAAACCCCTCTATGACTGGTACCTTTACCCTACTAAACTTCAGTGTCTCTTTCCAGGCACTTCAGATTTATGTTGGCAGGGATGTGGCTTGCAGGGGGACTTCAGGCATATCTGGTGGGACTGTCCCAAGATCCGGCCTTTTTGGGATGAAATCCTCTCGCACATCAAGGATATCTTGGGTTATCCCATTCCCCTCTCCATGGACTTTGCCCTTCTGGGTCTGCGAGACCCCCTCCTGATTAGACAAACTAAGGCAGACAAAGTACTGCTATTTTAAAAATACTGGGAGGGGTTTGCAAAGGGCCTCCTCCCCAGGATCCCGGGGGCCCCTCCACAACCACCAAGAGGAAGCCAGGAGCACCGGTATTCTCCCACAAGGTAAAGGGAAGAGCCCAGGATCACCCTCCAGGCCCCAATTTCTTGAAGGGAGAAGTAGTCCACAAGGAGGGGAAGTGCTGCCACACTTTCACCAGCTGTGGTGGACCTGCCCCACTTCTCATGCCACCAATTGGAAGATCCTTGGCCTCAGGCAGGGGAGGAAAGAGCTGCTGGCTCCCGCAGATGAGTGGGGGCACCGGAGCCAGTGGGGCAGCAGGGGTGGGCTCCCCTAACATCTAGAGCAAAACAGGGGTGCCCGAGTGGGACTGGGCTCAAAAGCTTCTAAGCCACTAATAAAATATGCACAAGCTCCGGAGAGAGCACCCCATAATGCCTTGCGGGGCTTGTACTCAGCCCAAAGTTTGTGAATGTGGGTACCCCAGAATGGCAGGGGTACCACCAGCACCCCAATGAATGTGTATGGGAGGCTGTAGGAGTGCAGCAGTGCCCCCCAACCACCATTAAATCATTCACTCTTATGATAATTCATAGGATCACTGGATGGTTTTGTATACTTGTATGTTTCCATGCACACTAATTTTTTTGATTGAGTACAGCAAATCTGACTTTTAGGTCCGGAAGAAAGCTGCAACACCTCTGTTGGGGATTAAGGGGCTGAAACTTGTTGACTGTTTTCTGACACTAAAAACGGGTCTAATTTCTACCCTCAGTGCCCTGTTTTTAATCTTGGACCGGGGACGCACGAATAAAGGATTTTGCATACTCTGTAGCTAGTTTTAATTTTCACTTTCACATTGCTCTGCTGCCCCCACTACACCTAGCTAATCATTTGGGTAAAAAACCACCCATAAGCTCCTCCCTCTCAGTGACAAACCTTCTCCTGGGGTAAAGAGGGGATTGTCATTAATAGCTTAGAAATGCCACTTCTAGAAAGTAGCACTTCAATGCTCTAAACCTCTTTGTGTGCATTTTAGTTTGACTCTAGTCTAAACTGGGAGATTAGTGTGCACATCTGTGCATTCCCCACAGACAGCTATAAACATTGGGCATGCAACTAAACCAACAGACGTGTGCCATTTTGAGGGCCTGGCTGCACAGATTGAAGGAAGAGGTTTTGATACTTGGCCTCTGGGAGCCACATCCCAGCCCCTTAACAAATTAAGATCTGTATTCCATGGACCCATGGCTGACAGGACTGGAATTTAGAGGAGACAGCTGTGGTTCAAAGGGAAACCCTCTGACCCATGCCCACTTCAAAGGCACACTACGGTATTACTGCTGGTGCCATACTTCAGCAGGGTAGAGATACACTTGTGACGTCAGACCGGAGATCCTGGAACTGCGTGGTGCACACTGCCACACTTCCAGAGAAATCTGTTTTGCACAATGAGGATTACTGCCATTGTACTGGGCCATGCAACCTTCTTGAATATTGGCTGGTCTGACTACCTGTTGCTGTGTGGCACCCTGATGTATGCTCTCCAAGGGCTTGTTGGCTTGCCCCGTTTCTTGTGGAGGTCTCAGGGATATCAAAGATCTCCCTCTAGGGACCCACACCATCTACCTGTGACACCTGGAGAGCGGTGCCCTCTTAAGCGCCCACTTTGTCTGTTGGATTCCTACAGGTAGCGCATTGTGAGCGTGGAACTAAGTATTGTGCCTGGATGTCAGACTGCCTGGTGCAGAGCCCCAAAAGCACTGCCCCATTTCAGGAGTATGGTCGCTGCATCTTGGGGCCTCGATACTCATAAGCGTCTTGTTGGTGGTGAGCCAATTAACTGGTTACCAGACCCCGCATGGCGCACTTAATCGATCGTCCTGCATCTCTCGTATGTGACACTGCAACTGCAAAGTCATTGCGAGCAGTGTCCGATTCACAGGTTATGAACCTCGAAGTTGGGGGCGCACCCGTAGTAGTGCCTCATTCTAACTCGTGTGGTATAGCTGCACTTGCGCCTGTGTGTATGACTGGAATTATCTGGTGTGACTAAAATCAATGCGCACCAGACATTGTGCCTCATTTCCCGGGAGTTACAACATTTGCAACTCTTCTTGTGTGTAATCGGAATTATCTGGTGCAACTCATATCACTGTGTTGGTGGTGAGAGTAATTGACTGAGTTAAAGAAAGCTTCTGAGTGTGATATGAAGTGGATCAAGAGACTGTGTGACCCCCCCTTAGCTGCGCAGAACTGGGCAGTTGAGGATCCAAATAGGCTTCTAGTTTGAAAAATAGCATACTTTGTACATAAGTGGATTATTCAAATACATCAGCATGTGCGTACACAACTTCCATTCCTTTCACACATGCACATCATGAGCAATAGATGCTCTGGTGGGTAAGGTCAGCTGTGTGATGAGCACAGAAAGAAGCAGCCACATCTTTCAGTCACAGCCTAGTGTACCTGATAATGCCCTCACTTGTCAATGCATTGCGTAAGACCTCATGTAGCAGTGTGTTAGTGTGCACAGGGGTTTCACATACCTCCTCTAGAAGGACAATTCTTTTCCTTATTTTAAAGGCATGGTGGTAAAAGTGTGAGTCCTACCAAAGGTCGTATCTATTGAATTATGCACAAAGATATCATCTCTATAAAAAGTGCACATGCTAAAAGTGACACCCTTGTAAAGTAGTATGTCAGCCTAAGGACAAAACATGAATTGTTGACCCATACTAAATAGTTGATAATTTCAATAGTTAACCGATCTGGTATTTCAATACATATGTGTATGGCAGATAAATGTAATAGATGGATAGTTGAGGAGGCAATGAAAGGTCAAACAATGTTTCACTGAAGCTAGGTGTGGTGGGCCAGACATAGCAACTCAGCCTCCTCATTAACAGCACTGGAGTCAAAACGTATTAAATAGTTTCCTATGTCATGGATTGAGGAGATTTAAATTTTCTAAACCAAGTTTTGAATTTGTTTCAACGTAAGCATTGAAGGAAGTTAACAGACTGTAATAAGATAGACTGTACGACAATGCATACTTTCAAAACATCAGATATTTTTGTTTTTCCCCTAGCTAACCAGATTACACACTTTGCTCTTTTAGGCATCAAACCTTATCAGTTTTGTATTGACTTCAAGATGAATTGCGGTGGGGAAAAAACCCTAAGGGCCTCATTTATAAGAGGGTTGCAGCACGTTTGCACCACACAATGTAGTACTTGTGTGACTTTGAGTGGCATCGAAAATCTGGAGTAAAGCAATGCAGCACAAATTGCTGCATTCCGTTACTCTGACCTGGGTAGGCATTCCATGTGTATTGTATGGGTGTTCCCACGCAACTCCCACTGGTTTTTTATGCATCCCCGGATTTACAAGAACTTATAAACATGTGGATGTGCCAAAAACTTACACCTTGCCAGGGGAGGCGTAGCAAGGAGAAATATCTGTATTTCTCCTTGTTTCTTTATAGAAAGAGGACTATGCTTCCCAGGAGTGGTTTTGTGCTGGATGGCACCCCTTCCTGCATAAAAACAATCCTACATGCAACACAGGCACTCTTGGTGTATGGTGCAAGGGTTGCTGCGTTGGTGCGAGGCTGCCAGAAGGGCACCAGGACAAGGGAAGGGACAGTAAAGCACTGTATTACCTACCTTTCCCTGGGACGCAGCACAGCAAGGTGACTTGCTGCGCTGCACTGCATGATTTCCTCATAAATGAGGCCCTTAACTCCAACCAAACAAAATGTCTACTCACTAGGTAGTAACTTACTGCTGAAATGGATGTGGAAATTGAATGCATTAATATGTTGATATGCAGATATACATTAGACCATAAATTGTTAGAAAAACAAGTTGTATTTGAGGAGACTGGTTTGGAAATATAATTCTGTGGGGAAAGAATTTGCCAATCAATCACTCATGTTGTTTGCTGACAGTAATTGTAACCTATCCCCTTTAGATTGTTGCCTACCTCCTTTGAATCTTTAAAGTTGATTGAGATATGAGGCACCATATTGAATCTTCATATTGCCGAAATTGCAAAATGGCATGCATGCCACAGAGAACAGATATTTATGCCATACGTAGAAACTAGGAAATCATTCTTCAGATTGCGATTCTGTTGTAATTAAAGCTGAGAATTATGAATGAATGATTGAAATTGTACTTGTATATCGCATGGCTGTCCTGAGGCCTCCCAGCGCTGTTGACAGAAAAGGCAGAAGAGCAGTGATGTTAAAGCGAGGTGGGTTTTTAAGAGTTTCCATAAGGCCAACAGGTTATTTTCCTTCCGTAAAGTGGGGGGAGAGTGTTCCAGAGTTTTGAAGCATTAAATGAAAAAGAGCGTTGGCCCCATTTAGATCTTCGTATTTTCTTTGGAGCGGCCAGAAATGAAGAGCTGGAGTGAAGCGTTCTGGGAGGGAGATAGGGAGTGACAAGGGAGTGGGTGATAGCCGGGCCAGTCTTCCAAATGGCTCTGTGAGCCAGGCACATGGCTTTAAACTGTATCCTGGCCGAAATTGGGAGCCAATGAAGACTCCTCAGTGCTGGTTTTGCATAATGCCACTGGGGAATCTGGAGAAGTTGACGAGCTGCACAATTCTGAATCAGTTGCAATTTGTGGACGGTAAATTGGGGAGCTCCCAGATATAGGCATTCCCATAATCAAGGCAAGAGAGTGTGAGGGCCTGTCCCATAATCCTTCTTGCCTGGAAGGGAAGGAGGGGGATGATTTTCCGCAGCATTCTCATCAGCCCGTAACAGGTGGCTTAGAGCTTGGTGGCCTGGTGGTTAAAATTAAGGGAGCTGTCAAGCCGCATGCCAAGGCTCTTGATCTGTGCCTTTGGAGGTGGAGCAGGGCCAAGACATACCGGCCACAGGAGAGCGGGGATGGAAGACAAAGGGTTGCCCAGGAACCTAATCTCAGTTTTGTCTCCGTTGAGTTTGAGGCAGAAGAGTTCCATCCATTCAGCCACCGCCTCTAGGCAAGGACCTAAGGTGCTAGACGACCCCTCAGAGTGATTTATTGCTACTATGAACTAAGTGTCATCTGCATAGGTGATGATCTTAATGCCGAATGGATGGACAATCTCTGCCAGAGGACTCAGGTAGATATTAAAAAGCATAGGGCTTAGGGCGGAACCCTGAGGAACCCCACAGCTAAGAGGCAACCGGAAGGACACCACATCTCCTTCAAAGACTTGGAAGAAGCGGTTACTGAGAAAGGACTGGAACCAGGTTAGTGCCGCACCTGTCATTCCCATGCTTTTAAGTCGATGAGACAAGATGTTATGGATAACAGTGTCAAACGTGGTACAGAGGTCCAGGAGGATGATTGCCACTGTACCTCCCTGGTCCAATAACCTCCTTGCCTCCTCTGTTACCGCTAGTAGGGCCATTTCCATCCCAAGCTGAGGACGAAATCCTGTTTGAGAATCATGCAGCAAGTTGTTGGATTCCAGATAGTCAACAAGTGTAATATTAATGTGTTTCTCAATCAGCTTACTCAGCCAAGGGAGAAGGGAAATTGGGCGATAGTTGGCCAGATTGGATTGGTCTAGATTAGGTTTCTTCAGGAGGGCCCTGACCATTGCACATTTCCATGCCATGGGTACCATACCAGAGGTGATTGAAGAATTCAAAATATCAAGGATAGCTGGGCGAATGGAATTAATGACTACGGTGAGGGGCTGCGGGGGGGGGCAGGGTCAGAAGGAGAGCCTGACATTACTCTGGAAATTATCAGGTCCAGTGAATCAACATCTAGGGGAGGAAATTGCTCTAACAAGCATTGGATATTAGAATGAGGGCTTCCTATTCTGGTCACCAAGGGCTCAATCGGTGTGGTGGGGAAGGACATATAAATGTTTTTGAATTTTTGGTGGAAGATGGCTGCCAAATTATTGCAGCGAGTTAGTGCTCCCTCTGTTATTGGAGGTTTTTGGGGTAAGGTGGTGAGTGATTTGGCAATGCGAAAAATCTCCTTGAGTGAATTTGCGGCAGTACCTATTTTCTCTTTATAGAATGCAGTTTGGGCAATTTTGATTTCTATAGCCCAATTACCTTCCTATAATCTAACTTCCTAGCCTCTGAGAAATTATGTCTCCATCTTCTTTCTAGTCTTCTACATGATTGCTTTAAGTCCCTCAATTTGCGGGAGAATCATGGAGCTGTTTTCTGTCTTGTTTTTTTATGACTGGGTTCCTTAGGGGGAACTAGGTCAAGGGAACTTTGGATCCAAGCATTAAAATTGTTGCTGGCCAAATTGGGATTGGGATCACTGAGTGGTCTTGTGTCTTCAAGAACTACGGTCCAACGATTGGAGGAGAGCCTAGACCATTTCCTTTCCAAAATCGGTACTGCTCTATGGGGGGGAGGAGGCACAAAGGTATCCCAACATAGGGGAATCAGAAAGTGATCCATCCTGGGGAGTGGAGTAGGGGTACCTACAACAAGGTTATGCAGGTTACTAAACACATGATCAAGAAGATGGCCCTTTCCATGTGTAGAGGCGAATCCTTTTTGTTTGAGTTGGAGCGCCAGGCGACTCAGTAGTAGTTCATTGGTTACATGGTTGGAGGGGTCATCTAGATGGATATTGAAATCCCCAAGCACCGTCAAATTAGCTGGGGCCAGTGCTAGATTGGCAACTAACATGGAGAGATTTGGGAGGAATTGCCCTAGGGCTCCCGGGGGGCAATAGAGCATAATAAACAGAAACTTGTATTGTAGACATGGACAGGTAATTGATCTGAGCAAAATCTGGATAGATCATGAATTTATTTTAAAATGGTTGACACAAAGTCAGTAGGAATGGGTGTTTGGGTACGCTTTTTTTGGGGGGGGGGGTGTAGTAATATGCCCTGGGACGAATAACATAGAAAAAAATAAAGAAAAAAATATTTTATTGCATAAACAAGTTGTACAAAATAAATTGCTAAAGTTGAGTTGGTAAACTGGGATACTCAGAAAGGAAAACAACAGTCACACTAAAACACATTGATTTAAAAAGAGAAATTTTACTTGTCTCTGTATTTAGAGGTTAAAGGTTAGAGCAATACCCCATCCAGCAGACCCATTTCAAGGGACAGCCTCATCCCTATATTACTGTAAGAACATACGGCTCTTGAGAATAGATAGTCTGAACCTGGGTAAAATGAAGAAATATGCATCCAGGTAAAAATACAAGATATCAGCACCTTAATACCTTTAGGTGTGGTGAAATAAAGTGCTGTTAAAAAGAGGCTTTTCAAATATGAATGTATGTCTGTGGTATTTGTATTGTGCAAACCTTGCCAAAAACACTGTACAGGGTCAGAAGAAAGCATGCAGTCAAGAACGGATAGGTGAGGTAGCTGGTTATTCGATTGTGTACTGCATTTTTATGTAGTTTTATTTATAGATCTTTTAAATAAATTCTTACCTAATTAGAATAGCATTGGGTGATCCCGATGTATACAAGGAATGTTATTCAAATTCCTGGTTGCCTGCTGCTTTGCTTTTTTCTTTTTTACATTTCTTAGGCTCCAGTCTAATGGTGGCCTTGCTGCAGGTGTGCTGCGAGCCACCAGACATGTTGAGTTTGTCATCAAGAAAAGCGGGGCTGCTAGTCATGATGGCTTTGTAAATGATGTCGCTGGTTTTGGAAATGGCACGAGACACCACGTGGAGCTCTCAGAATGGGGGTGATGTGATCACATTTTTGCCGGCTTTTAATGAGACCTGCAAAGGAATGTAGGATGCCCTTAATGGATTACCACCATCCAGATGCTAAAGTAACAGTGCTTGAACAGCTGTTCTGAAGTCACATTCGAGGAAAAAACATTGTTTAGAAGAGACAGCTGGATCAGGGCATCTTTGTGTAATTTGGCAATGTGTTCATTATGTTGAGGTTGGTGTGCAAGTTGAATCTGAATGACTTTGCATTTGAATAAAGTTTGGGCTCCAATCTGTTAAGATTCATATAATTGAGCATTATTTTTTTATATTTTTTGCTTGCTGTTTTTGGCAAATGGCAGTAATTCTGTCTTAGTTGGGCTGAGTGTTGGGAAAAAGAAGATTAAACAATTCTCCTAACAGAGAGCCCGAAAATATGCTTTTTTTTATCTAAACAAAAACTCATGACCTAGTTCCTTGTTTAATAGCTTAATAACTCTCTAAATTCATTAAGACCATAAACCATGGAAGAATAGCATGTCCAAACCCAACTGGCAGTTTTCATTGCTTGTTTCTTTTACCTCAAGTCTGGATTCTCCAAAAAGATCAGCTAAATGTAGCTAATAAATATTTTAACTGCCTGTCTTAGCTCTCTGAAATAGTTTTGCAATACGTGTCTTTGAGTTCTAATAGTTTGAATCAATGGTACCACTTTTGAGGCAACCAATGGTGGCTGTTAGGGAACTTTATCGGAGGCAGGGCATATGGTGGGAGTGAGGCTTGGAAGAAATATGAAGAATAAGAAAAGAAAATGTACCTGGTGGTCACCGTCTCCAGCTGCCGCCTCTCCCCCAGCAGGAACCAGGAAGAACACAGCCTCCCAGAATCTCCTGACCAATCAAAGCGCTGCCTTACAGCAGCATTGCGTTTGGTCTGAGCCCTGTAATTCAGCGCTCAGAGAGAGACTGGGAGGCTGGGCATGTACAACCCCAGGCTGTACAATACAGCTTGTGGAGAACATGCAAAGTGTGCATGACGGTTTGGCCGGCCCGAGATTGCCGGCCAAACCATCATGCGCACTTATGGTGTAGCCACCACTCCTCCTTCATCGATGTCAGGGGAGCCTAGACCCGCCCTAGCAACCTGTCTCCCGTGCACCGGCAATACTAAAAAAAAACGAAAATAATGTTTTGTTGTATCATTATATTTTTCCGTTGCACTGCTTTAAAGCAGCGGGGCAACATTCTTCTGACTTAGTGGAGAAGCCACACCTGGAAGCAACCAAGAAAAGATTTCATGGTGTCTAAGGAGGCAAATTGATCCATCACAAGTTAAGTATTTCTTCCAGGACACCCATATTCATCTCTCCCTTCATGGGTTATCTAAAGTCTCCTGTTTGTGTAATTTACCTTTAAATCATGCTCATAAGCTAAATCAAGAAAAGGAATAATTCATTTTGGATAATACATGAGTTCAGATTCACCTTAGTAGCAACAGACCACATGCACAAAGCACAGTGGATGGTTGCATATTCATTTAAATGAATTTGATTGAATTGGGCAAACTGTGAAAACACATAGGGGCTCATTACGATTGCGGTGAATCCAATACCGGCAGGTTGTAGATTCACTGCAATTCTGCAGCCAAACCCGCCCGCCAGATTGCGATGGCAGGCAGTTTGTGTGGTGGACGGAAAATCAGTCTGCCATAGGTCCGACAGCACCAATCATAAAGATTGCCTGTCGGACTGCATCAAAACAGTAGAATGGTGGGGGTGCCTGGCAGGCACCATCCGCCATATTATGATGCTGCATCCCTACCAGTGTTTCCTTGGCGGTAAAACCAACATGGAAAGGCTAGCGAGATGTACTTTGGGGCATGCTGCGGGCCTCATTGTGCCAGGGGACTTTTGTTTTGCACTGGGGGGCACCAATTGTACCCCCCTACATTTCCCTGCACCAGGTGGTAGGCACCTCGAAGTACCTGCTGCATAGAGCAGGGAAATGCAAAGAGTGCATTTCGAACATTGCAGATGGTGCTGCAGCCAGAAGCACCCGCCGCAATGTTAGAGATAAACGATGCGACCGCCACAATGGCGGTCACATCATAATCTCATATGCGGGACCGCCGCATTACAAGCGGACGGTCCCGATCCCCGCAACGATGGCGGACGGACATCGTAATCCCCCTCATAGCCACAGAGGGTGAAGTCAGGGCCTTTTTCTCAAACTAAAGGTTTGCCATTGTTAGACCTGGCACCATTGGCGTGGGTCTCCCTTTCATTTTTGCTGTTGCCTCATGTATGTTTGCTGGTGTTAGATGCTTTAGGCACTGTGCCACTGCTATTTAGTGCCACAGTGCAAGTGCTCCCTATTGTAAATTGATATATTAATCAGTGATTCCATGTTTGGCTATTTGGTTTACTTGTCAGACCCTAGTCTAGTGCACTGAGTGTGCCCAGGGCGTGTAAATCCAAATGCTGCTGGTGGGCCTGCAACACTGGTTGTGCCACCCACAGAAACAGCCTTGTAAAATGTGTCTAAGGTCTGCCATTGCAGAGCTTGCATGCAGTCTGGTACTGTCATGCACCCACTTGCCAGTCCCTAAACCTTCCCTTTTCTTCATATCAGTCACCCCTACAGTAGGCCCAAGGGCAGGGTGTATTGTAAGTATAAGGTAGGACAAGCCATGATGTGTGTGGCATGTCCTAGTAGTGAATTACAGCCATTTTCGTTTTTCACTATTGCAAGGCTACCTGTTCTCCATAGGCCAGAATGGGCTGTTAGAATTATTACATTTTATAATCCTAACGGTCTCAGAGAACATGGTAGAAATTCAAGGTTAGTATGCCTGGACTCAGAATGATAAAATGCATCTTTTAGTGAAGTTGATTTTAACATTCTGTGTTTGCAAATACCACTTTTAGAAAGTAGGTATTTGCTTGTCTAATTTTTCAAGCCTGCCTCTGCTAGGTTGTGTATTCCTTTGTCCGGTTTGTGAGTGACAGGGCTGGGGGATTCCAAGAGACAGTATGAGTTAGCCCAGTGGTGAATAGAGAGATCTGCATCTAGATGGGAGGGAGGAGTTGCACCTGAACTTGAGTAGGGCTGTGCCTGCCTTCCACAATGCTGATTCCACCTCCTGGGGAGCGCTGATGTCTCTGCCCTGCACACTGAAAGAAGAGAAGGAGTCCTATAAACAAAGGGCTCCAGGACTGTACTTGCCTTCCACAATGCTGGCTTCACCTCCTGTGGGGCTTCTGATGTTTCTGCCCTGCACTGTGAAAGGAAAGGAGAAGTCTGGTAAACAGAGTGCTTCAGAACTGGTTTGGACTGGGCAAATGCCCTTCTCCCCTCAGAGGACAAAGGATTTTGGTGTATAAATATTGGGACCCTGATACCAAGAAATTAGATCACTTTTGGACTACAAGAAGAAACCTTTACTGAGAAGAAGAACCTGAAGAAACTGAGGAGAGACTATTCCCAAGCTGAAGTGCTGCTTGGGGGATTGGCCTGCAGTGGTTGCCTTACTGCTAAAGGAAGGAGAAAGGAACTTTGTGTACTTTGCTTTCAACTTGTGAAGGATCTCCAAGGGCTTGGAAAAGAGCTTGCCTCCTGCTGAAGTCTCAGGGACAACAGACTTCAACCCCCAGCTCCCCAGAGTTCTTGTGGAAGTGTCTGCTGCTGTTTTGGGCCTTCTGAGAAACTGCGTGTCGCAAGGAGCTGGAAGCGCAACTCATCAAAGAAGAAGCATGTCGCTGTCGCTGCTGCTGCCGTTGCATCGTGGATGTCGGCGCTGTGGTTGTTGCACTGCACTGCATCGGGAGAAGCGTGCTGCAACGAAGAGGAAGCGTGTCGCCGTCGCTGCTGCTGTCGCAACTCTGAAGGAGGGTGTCGCCGCTGTAGCTGTTGCATTGCACCGTATCGAGAGAAGAGTCTCGCAACGAAGTCGGAGCGTGTCGCCGTCGCTGTGCCTGCCGTCGCAACTCCGAAGGGGGGGTGTCACCGCTGGAATTTTAGCACTGCACCGCATTGAAGAAAAGCGCCTCGCGCCTCGGAACAAGGGTGTCGCCGCTGCCGTCCACGAATTGAAACGAGAACTTCTTGCATCCCCGGAGAAGCGTGCCGCATCTAGAAGATCTTCACGTCTTTATTTCTTTGTACTTGAACTTTGCCACATTTCTCTTGCTGGAATATTGCTTGTCGTGGAAGCGCAATGCAACCTAAGGTACATTGACGCAAAGTGTTGCATCTTAAAAACTGAACTTAACTAAGCTAAATCTACCATCTTAAAGTAACAGTACTGTGTATTTTTGTTGTTTATGGTCTTGTTGTAAATTTATATAAAGTATACTTATTTTTTATATAAAACCTTGTGTGGTGTCCATCTGTAGTGTTGTCACTGGGTTACTGTATGTGGTCACAAATGCTTTACACACTGCCTCTTAGATAAGCCTGTCTGCTCGTACCAAGCTACCAAGGGGGTGAGCAGGGGCTGTTTTAGGAGTGTAATCCCCTTATCGTGACTAGAGGCAAGGGCCCCTATTTGTCACAAGTACCTACCTGTGCCAACTAGAGACCCCCAAATCTAACAGGCATATAAAAATAAGTAGCCACAAAAGAATTCTCTCAATATTTGGGAATATCTATCTGCTAAAATTAGCCAAGTTTGAGTAGAGTTTATGGTTACTGCCCTTGCGCTTTATATCTGAGGAAGGTCTGGGATGGGAGACAGTCCTAATAAACCGTGTTCAATATGTTGCTAAATTTTCCAACATTCCTCAGCCTCTTAACTGGGCACAGCATTTTATGTAAAAAAGTGCTATGACAGTGGGTGTGTGAGAGATTTAATTAAGCATTCTAGCAGGGCAGTGACCTGGTGGGACTTGAGGTACTAGATGGGGAGAGCTAGAAAGCCTCTGCTGAATATGAAAGTGTCCAGGGATATCCTTACCATCCCAGGACATAGTGTAAACTGTATGGCATGTGGATGTGCACGGATGATGTTGTGGGGTCAATATAAGTAGCAAATCTGATCCTCCCTATGATCTGAACAGCAATTTATACATTGGATTATTCCAGTCTGCCTTCCTGAACTGCCTGTTCAATGTTCTTTCATATCATCAGGAACTTTCACGTGTGGAATGAAGGCTGGTTTACCCGGAAAGATCTAGGAGCTTTCTATGATGGTTGGCAGGTTCTGGACGCAACACCGCAGGAGCAAAGTACAGGTAAAACCCTTTATTTCTGAATTGATGCCAATTTAAATATCTGCCTGTAGGAAACTGGCTCTGTCTATACCATACCAAAGTAAGGTATAGTGTGCACAGAGTACAGGGAGTCCCCAGAGGTAAAGTAGAGGCTAAATTAGGTAAGAACTAACAGCTCTCTTGGAATAGTGTGTGCGAGAAGTTAGGCTTATGCGGAGGTTGTGTTAAGCATTTGTATTATTCACTCAATCAAGACTGATGCACACACTCAGAGACTGAATTCAGACCGATTGGGTAAGTATAAAAAAGGTATACTTGTGTTTTATTTCTAGAGCTAAGCACAACTTGGTATAGGTAGGTAAAATATACTTTCAATTGTAGGCCTTTACATAGAAATACAATTGAGAATAGATTTGCAATTGTTACAGGTTTGTCTCACTTTAAAATGCAGTTTGAATTACACAGTAATTACTTTCAGATTACCTTGTAGTTACTTTTGGATTACTTTGAGTACTCGGGTGGTATGCCTAGATGCCACACCTTACGATCTCACTATACAAGGTAAATATGAGTTTGTATACTTTACAGTTTAGTTCTCTTTTCTCCATACAAACATCAGTTCACTACTTAGAAAGTTTTAGGCCCTAAATCTCTTAACATGGGTTCCTATGGGAGAAAAATCTCTTAACATGGGTTGCTATGGGAGAAAAAGTGTTAGCAACTTCTCAGGTAAGTACATGACTTACGAGTGGGAGTTTTGGGGGTTAGGACCAAACCCTCCAGGGTCTAGATGGGCAATTGAGTTGCACCACCAGCGGTACTGGGACGGCCGAATGCAGAGTGCAGGGGCCCAATGTTAGCCAATGGGGCTAAGGGGGCCTTCGGTTATAGATGGGCAGGCCACTTGGGTGTCGGAGCAAAGCTTCTGAGGTTAAGGTCAGCACTGCAGGGGCCAGCAATCGGCACCGGGGCTGCACTACCAATGGCACTGGTGCGACCGGGTCGAGGGTGCCAAGAACACGTCGGGGACCCTGTACTTCTCAATTAAGACCTTTGGTTCTGAAAAGGGTCTCAGGTTTGGGCAGGTAGACTTCCTGAAGGTGACCGTCGGCTGTAGATGTAAGCTGGTATCTTGATGGATGTCTGGGCACCATCGCGGGGGTCACTCAAGGCCGTAGGGTGCCTTTTGGCATTGGATCCTTATCATGGGTACTGCTCAGCTACATGATGTTGTCTAATGAAAATGGCATTATGTACAAGTCCTTCATTCAAGCAATAATTCATGAGTATGCTTACTCACTTTGGGTTACGTTCATTGTTGTCATTCAGTATTTGGTTTACAATTGCCAATCCTTGTTGCTTATGTGTCATTCAGTATTTGACTTTGTTATTGCCAATGCTTGTTGTTTACGTAATGAATGAGCACCTTGTGGAACTCCTGCAACTGTTTAAATCAAGATACATGTGGCCAGCCTTTCAGCTGTCACAGTTAGAAATGTGCAACCCCTCATTATCCTAATGATCAATGCGCCACCATGTGAAGTATTACAAACATTTGCCATCTAATTTGGTTGTATAATTTCTCCTTCTCAATGTGTGGCTCAACTCACAGGAAGGCATGTGAACATCTGTGTCAATTTAAAGCTGCACTGTGCTTCTAGTTACTGCTTGGCTTCGTTGTTCCTGACGTCTGCTCACCTGACTCCATCTAAGCAGTCCTTCCGTCTGGATCCCCTGGGCCCCTGCAGACCAGCCTCTACTGCTCTCTTTAGCATTTCTAGAATTCCTATTAGCTCCTATAAAAGAATAGCATGACAAGAAGGTGAACTCCGGCTCTTCGAATTCTGCAAAAGACAGGGTAAATAGTAATTCTAGGCAACTGCACCACCTTTTGGAAAGACTTTGAAGTTCAGTTATAATAATGACGAAAGACAATTGTGACGAACTACAACATATATATATATTTTTTTCAATTAAATCTTTATTTCGGCTACTTTAGCCATAAAAGATACATGCATAAAAACACAGAACCTATCATTTTATACATACAAGTCTAAAAGCAGTTAAAAACTATCCATGAATTATAGGAGTCATAAATCATCCTCAACAAGAAATACATACATAAATGCTTTACACAGAACTTTATCACAGTTAACATCTAAGGTCAGGACATATACCATAATAGAAAGAAAAATCATACACCATCGTCATAAAAAGCAGCTATGACGCTATAAACCAACAAAAGTTTAACAGCTCAGAGTGATTGACCAGTCTTCCTGCGAGCAATATACACAGAATAAAGAAATCTACTAATGCTGAATATAATAGGTTGGGAAGTGTTTGTTTTAATAATTCTATATGCCATGGTGCAAGATCTTATTCCTAGAAGGTTACACAAGGGTTTGATCCACCTTTTTCTTGCTTTAGTATAGGCTTGGCAAAAGAATAGTATATGGACCTCATCCTCCTTGTGAAAACCTGAGCACATAATACACTTCCCCTGTGTAGCCTTAGGCCCTTCCATTTTTCTCTTGGACCAACATTCCAGGTTAGAGTTAGTCATAAGATTCCCATACCTGAACTTCAAAAATAAAGACTTCGCGAGAGGAGGCTCTATCTCATCAAGAAAAACCTCAAATAAGGGTTCATCTTTAAAGCCTAGAAAATTATGAGTAAGAGACCCAGTTCTATTTCCATTTGCTAACTGATTAGTTATGAAGGACCAGAAGGCTTTTTTCACCATAGATTTCACATAGTGCGGTTGCCTTTCCGGATTCTCCCATAACTGTGGCAGGCCCAAGATTGAAAACCATTTTTTAATGTGTTTGAGCCAGAAAATAGAATTGAGAGAGTCCAGACCCAATATTTCCTGGAGACCATTCCTATAATCAATCAGTTCTGAAGTAGACCATATTCTTATCCAGAACATTAATGGTCTAATGATTGTATGGTTATCAGTTCTTTTAAGGTTCAAATCAAATTGAAGAGGTGTTAGAGGTGTACTAGTAGGAACCCTTACAATGGATCTCATAAATTTATTATCTAGACCATGGAAGCTGTCCCTTGCCCAAGGCCCCCATATCTCCGCCCTGTAAAGGGCAGCAGATTGAATTTTAAATTTAAAGAGCTCAAGCACAGGAGTCACAGATTTGCTTGTACTAGCATTGAGTTTACGAATAATTGGCTTCACGTTTTGGGCATATGACACCTTGCTTTTCTCAATTTGGGCCTTCCATGTAAGGTTAGAATCTAGCACCACCCCCAGATAGGAAAAACTATCAACTGTTTCTAACACTTGGCCATCCAGACTTAAGGTCCCCCTATCCGGCCTACAGGGATTCAATGCCATACACTTAGTTTTGTCAACATTTGTCTCTAATCCTTTCTTCGCACAATACATACTAAATGAGTTCAAGAGTGCCTGGAGACCTTTCTTAGTTTGGGATATCAAGATGGTGTCATCCGCGAAAAGTAACGCAGGCACCCTCTCCCCATTAAGTTGTGGTGAATCATTTGTACAATCATTTAAATGATCAGGAATATCATTGACAAATAATGAAAATAAGGTAGGGACCAAAACGCATCCTTGACGGACGCCACGCTCTATGGGGATATTGCGCGTCAATTCCCCATTACGACCCCACCTGATGTTGGCATAATTCTTAGCGTGCAGCTCAACTATTTGAGCCAGCAGGCACCCTGGCAGTCCAACCTCACTAAGGGACCTCCAAAGCAAGTTACGTGGAACGAGGTCGAATGCCGCTCTCAGATCTACGAAAGCGACATACAAGTGCCCCTTCCTAATAAGTACATATTTCCAATATATGCAACAGAATCTGAAGACATGGTCTATGGTGCTGACCTTACCCCTAAACCCGGCTTGAAGTTTAGTAAGTATAGCTTTTTCCTCTATCCAATCATTTATCCAAAATAGTAGGTGCTTGGCATGCAGTTTTTGCAAGGTGTCCATCAAACTAATAGGTCTATAGTTTGATGGAACAGACCTGCTACCCTTTTTAAATATTAAAACAACCTCTGCAGCACGCCAACTATCTGGAAACTGACAATTACTAGATAAAACATTAAACAAGTGATTTATGTATGGAGCCCAGACTTCAATCTCATGCTTATACAGGTCGCCAGGTATCTTATCAGGCCCTACTTTTCAATTCAGTTATTGCCCTTGTGGTTTCGCCAATTGAGAAATCAAGTCCCTCAATCGGGGGTGGCGACCATGGAGTCTCATCCAAACCACTATCATATTTTTTGTATAGGGTTGTGAAGTGCGTCACCCAAGTCAATTCATCTAAAAAGACGTCCTTCACGGCTCTGCCTGCATGACACCCATTAGCAACCAGCCTCCAAACCCCAACATTGTCCTTGGATTTGGCAGCAGCCAGCATATCCGCCCAATTTGACTCCTCCCATTTCTTTTTTGAAATCCTTTGGATTTGCTTGTATGTCTCCCTGGCAGCTCTGACATCATCTTTCGTTTTGTTTTTGATTGCCAACAAAAGCTCCCTCTTAGCAATTTACATGACTGGTCATACCATAATTTACCATGACACCCATAACTTATGTTTTGCAGCTTTTTTTTAGGCATTTTTGTCAAACATATTTTTAACTCCTGAAAAAATGTCTTGTGTAGTGCAATGAATTGATCATAGTAATTAGGTAAAGGAAGGTGTCCAACTATGGGCCCAAAGGTTGTGTCAAATAGTGAGTATACAGTTGCAAGAGCCTCACCATTTGCAAGAACATGCGACCATTTCAATGCACGTCTGTTATTACTAACTTGCACCACATCACACGAAGTGAGATTAGTAACCTCAGAGGTAGATAATAGGGAAGGTTCACTAAACATAATTACATCAATGGACAGTTCCAATGGATAGTGATTACTCTCAACCCTGTTTGCCACCACGAGGTCAACCATATGGTGCCAAACGCTCAGTGAAACAAATATAAAGTCCAAATTGCTTTTAGTATCGGACCTCACAAAGGTGGGTTTTTTCGAAAGATCAGAGGGCAAGCGACCATTACACGCCCTGAGACCATGGTCTGCCATTAACCTCACCATTTGCACAACCAAAGCCGAATATTTGACGAAGTTTGTGGTCTCAAGCTGAGGAATGTTATTAGCTTGATCTTCATCCTCAAAAACGTCTACAAGCCCTAGAACGGGTTCAAAATTACAGTTTATGTCACCACCCAAGATTACTGCAACATCACCAATCACCCTTTTCAGAAAACTATCCAGGATTTCAAGAGTGGGAGAATCTTTAGAGTGTCTGTTATAAACATTAATTAAATAGCATTCTGCCCCATTCATATTTATAAGTTTTAGGGCCAAGATGTCCGGTGAGCCTGATTCTATTACTTCAACCTTGATCCTCAGTGTAATTTTGACCCATATAATGAGTCCCCCCGAAGGCCTACCCCTATTAGACTGAACTGCCCCAGTGCCAAATGTTTTAAACCCTATCCTGTGAGGTATGTCTATTGCCCATGTTTCTTGCAATAGACAAAAGTCACTAGAATCAATATAGTCTGCCCACTCTGGGTCCCTTAAATTTTTGTTTACCCCCGCAATGTTCCAGGAGATCAAGAGCAGTGGTGTATTTGTCCCGCTACCAGGACAAGTTGACTTTACAGTGACCAATGTTGGTGCCACTAGAGATATCACATTATCCTGCAACATGCCATCTACAGTGTGTGGTTCCGTTCGAGAAGCAAGACCCACTGCACCGTTGTCGGCTCTATCATCAAAACAACCTTCTTCATTTTCTGGGTTCATAAGGATGACTTCTAAAGGGCACTCCTTAGCTAGGGCATCCCCATTATTACAATGGTCAATACCCCCCTCTCCATTTGCCCATAATTCCTCGCTGTTAGCATATTTGGTGGAAATATTCTCATCACAAGATAGGTGTTGTGTGCCATAGGAATTAATGGTGCAGCTAAGCGAAGGCACGAGTCAATCAACTCCGTCTAAACAGCTATACCTATTGTAGGTAGGGACTCCATTCCACACATTCTGATTACCCTGCCTGCCCAATTCGGTACCACGCCTAGAATATTGATTGGTCATAGTCCAATTACCCCCATAGTTGGTGTGCCTCAGTGGGGGATAAAAGAAGGTTAGGGGTCTAACTTCAATGGATGATGTACCTGCGTAAGTATTCCGGGTACATATATGTTGGGCAGTGTGTGGGTCCTCGAATGAGACTACAATACAGTCACCCGGGATTGATTTATTTATAGGGCCAATCCATGGCACCCTTCGTACCATAAGAATTCTGCTTTTCATATGGTTAGGAACAGGCTTATTTTCATTCAGCCAATATATCACCTTGTTTTTCAAGGACAAAAATGTTTCCTCATATTGATTACCTAATTCAGGGACCCCAGTAAGTACAACTACAAAAGGCCTTGCATCAGGCGGAAGATCTATAAATCCTCCCCTTGGGTTATCTCTAACATAGGGTGTATGGTAGTTGTGATTGTGAGCTTTATTTACAGAGGTTCTCTGAACCGAGGACTCATTTAATACAGAAGCAGTATGTACAGGAGGGTGAGTATTGACAACTCTCACTATTTGGGTATTCACGTTTGGTACAGAACCTTTCAAGAGTAGTTTATTAGTGGGGATTCCTTTAGGTGGTGCCAAGGTGGTCGCAATAGGAGTATCGACATCACTCACAATCTGATCAATTAAATTTGGTACGTCCTCCTTCAAATATGGTTTGTTAGACGGATTTACTTTCAGTGGCGCCAAGGGGGTCACAGTAGGAGCCAATGAGGGGCTAGCAACTGCATCAAAGTTTGGAAGCTCACTGTCACTTAAACTTAAGCTGGACAGGGTGATGATACTTTTCTCCACCTCAAGAAGCTGATTTTCGATACAAGTTAACCTGACTTCCAGTGGCCTAAGAAGTTTCTTTAATGTCTCCCACACAATTTTCAGAAACTCCTCTTTGCCTCCTTCTATCTCTACCACAGGTGTGATGATCTTCTCGTCCCCAATAACATGGGACCCAACTATTATATCTAAATTCGACGCTTCCATTTTATCACTAGTATTTAACATTTGCGTAGTTGAGGGTGTCCGATGTTGCAAGCTACTTACACTCCCCATTTTCATAGCCCCCCCTGTAAATCACTGACTTTTAGCCACTTTTGCCTTTTTCCTAGCATACACTGACATAGCTTTACATTTTCTCTTTTGTTTAGGCTCTACCTTGTTTACACCCTGTTTGCTCTTGGTCTCTTCTTTCCCCTTGGCTTTCTCCCCTTTAGCATCCTCCAACGGCATATCCACTTTAGTAGTATTTTCAATTAATTTGATATTTGCTATAAGATGAGGTGAATCTAGTATGACATCAACAGAAATAGCTCTTTCCTTAGGAGCAGAGTGCACATCGGCCAGTATGATAATGGGAGTGGGACCAGTAGAACGCTCAGGAGTTTTAGCTAGGGCTATGCTACCCAAAGAAGATTTTTTACCCAGTGCAAGGTCTGAGGACAGTCTTCTACCTGCCTCCAGCTCCAAAGATACTCTATGCTGTAGTTTAGTGATCTCAATGTCAATAGTCGTATTAGTCCTTGTGATGAAATCATCCAATGTCCCTGTAACCTTTTTCACAGATTTAACAGATTTAACAGCCCTACTCCGACTTTCACGCGATGACATCGTTTAACAATACCCCAGGGCTAGAGAATGCGGAATGAACTATTACCAAGGTTATTTAGCTCAACCGGACAGCCAAGAGGGGTGGCCCGGTCCGGTCTTGCCCGGTCTGTAACGGGCTAGAACGGGCCCGCGCTTCGTCCCGCGTGAGTCCCGCTGCGCGGAATGAGAAGATTAGTTCTTATCCTCCCAGGCGGGTGGGCGTAGCCGCTGCGGGAAGAGGCTGCAGGTGTGATAGAAACTGCCTCGCAGTCCCGCAGCGGTGTGGGCGGTGAGGGCGGGTCCAGCAGCGCAGCTGAGGAGCGGGCGCCGCGACCAGCAACCAGCAAGCAGGAAATCCAAGTGTCCAGGGAGCCCAGTCCGATGACCCGTGAGTTGAAGCAATGAGTAACACCCGCGAAGCGGGTGTTGCGAAAGGTTATGGACGAGCCAGGCGGGGTGGCGTAGCCACTGCGGGAAGAGGCTGCAGGTGTGATAGAAACTGCCTCGCAGTCCCGCAGCGGTGTGGGCGGTGAGGGCGGGTCCAGCAGCGCAGCCGAGGAGCGGGCGCCGCGACCAGCAACCAGCAAGCAGGAAATCCAAGTGTCCAGGGAGCCCAGTCCGATGCCCCGTGAGTTGAAGCAATGAGTAACACCCACGAAGCGGGTGTTGAGAAAGGTTATGGACGAGCCAGGCGGGGGGGCGTAGCCGCTGCGGGAAGAGGCTGCAGGTGTGATAGAAACTGCCTCGCAGTCCCGCAGCGTTGTGGGCGGTGAGGGCGGGTCCAGCAGCGCAGCCGAGGAGCGGGCGCCGCGACCAGCAACCAGCAAGCAGGAAATCCAAGTGTCCAGGGAGCCCAGTCCGATGCCCCGTGAGTTGAAGCAATGAGTAACAACATATTTAAAAGGACTCCATGCAGTGCATCATTATTTAGTAGTTAATGAGATATTCTCTAATTGCAGACACTCATGCTGCTTCATGTGAATTGTATAATGCTGTCCAGAAATCCCAGTGTTACTTCTTGTTTGAAACCCAGAGTCCAGCACATCGGACAGTGCTATATACTGTCCTGAGCCCAGAGTCCAAAACTCCAGACGTCACATCACTGGAAGCCTGTATTTTTGTCTCTTTCTCTCTCTTCCAACCCCCTTTCCCCTTGGGAACTTGCGAGGTAGCAGTCTGTCAACTCATTGCTGCCCTGTCAGGTCTCAACGGGATCTGGGGAATAATGTCACCCCATTGGAACATCCTGGAGTTCAGGTGAGTGGCTCCCAACAATCTTTCAGATCACTTTCGGTCACTATCGGGCTCAGAACGCTTTGGTTGCATCCGGGATCTTCTTACGGCCTTCTTTCGCAGTCAGACGAGGTGGATCTTTCAGGTTGAGGTTGAAGGCACCATCTCAGAGCTTGTGGGAGGTCAGGGGTAACCAGATCCTAGATCAGGATCCCTGGGGAGACCTCCTTGTGGTGTTGGGCCACTCTCAGACTAGGGCCGTGGCGGGCGGGTGCAGAGTAGTGTAGAATCGCGAAGGTGCTGGAATCCGCATTCTGGTCTTGGACACATTGTTGCGCAAATCTTGTGCTCACGGGAGACAGAGTCTGTAGGGTGGGTGCAGGGTAGGGTTCTTTGGGCTCTGGAAAGCTGCTGGATGCTGGATACTCCGGTTTCTTTGATGTAGGCAGGTCGGAGTCGGGACAGTTCGGTAGGGTTGGGGCCAAAGAAGTAGGTGTCCTCTTCTTCCTGTGTCTGCACGGGTCTTCAGTCCTTCTTCTTTCTTCCCCGAATCTGAGGAGGCAAGGTTCAGGGTTGCCCCTAAATCTTAAATTTAGGGGTGGTGAAGGGGTGTGCAGGTCGGGACCACTGGGTCCCTTCCCTAGGGTGGGTACACCTATTATGCCGCCGTCCAGTGGGAGGGGGCATGAGCCTCTCCCTAATTGGCTGAGTCCCCCCCATCTTCAAGATGGAAGGACTGAGATGCTTCACCTTGCCTCTCCCACTTGAGGGGTGGGGTTGGGAAAGGTGGGCACACCTCTCTTCCCAGCTTGGTTTTCCCGCTGATTTTCCCACCAACGGTGGGGGACAGAAACCTGTGGGAGCCAGTTGCTGGGTCCAGCAAAAGGCAGGGACAGCTTCCAAAGCGGGCAGGCCTTTGAAGCTTCCCTTTTAGTGGAACCATCCTGGGGGAGGAGGCATGATACCTTAGCCCAGGATGGGCTTTGTTTCTGGACCCAGTGGAGGCTCTCTACTCAGGGGTCCAGAAACCTGTCTGGTGGTGGCAAATGGCAGGCAGCCATTCAGGAACCATAGCAGGGCTGTCGACTTTCATGGGGCATCTCTAAGATGCCATCTGAGTGCATTAAATCAATCACTGGCATCATTGTGGGTTTAATATGCTGAAAGATTTGCTACCAAACTTCCCAGTTTTTAGTAAAGCCTTTATGGAGCTTTGGGATTTGTAATGACCAACTCCCAGACCATATACTCTTTATAGCTTTCCTACACTTAAACTGTCTAGGAATGGGCTTCAACACTGTAGGTGTACAGGGCTCATGCCACTGTACCTTCATGTCAGGGCTAGTGAACCCTGCTAAATGGGTGACTTCCCTAGACCTCAGGCAGTGGGTTGCAGACATAGCACACAGGGATATGTGCCATGTTGACTCTTCAGTTTTTTATGCACTGAAACATACTGCCTGCAATGGCAGTGTGTGGGTGTTAATGCTCAGGGTCTCTAAGGGTGGCATTATAGGTGCAGCAGCCCTTAGAGACCGTCCCTTTTCACAGTGGCCTTGGTACCCATGGTACCTTTTACAAGGGACTTACCTGTGGCCAGGGATAATGCCAATTGTGAGTATAAAGGTATGGTCTTGGGAAAGAACATAGGCCCTGGAAACGTGATTTCCAGGGACCCAGGGCACATCAAGTCAGGTTCCTTCAGATGTCAGGCAAAAAGTGAGGGGTAATTATGTAAAAAGGGGGACTTTCCTACACGGCCCCTTCTTACATACATTAACCTTTACTCTAAAACCAAAGACATTTTTATTTCAAATTAATGGATTTTCAAAAAGAGATAGTGATGACTTTTTTTTAATGTCGCTTGAGAGTATTTTGCTACAAAAAACGCAAAATCTAAACTGTCTATCAGAGAAACTTAGTTTGCTATGTCTTTGACTTCAATATTTTTAGTACTAAGACCCAATTTGTTTTTCAGTGTTTGAAAACTCAGGTTCAAACAGTCTGGCAAGACCTTGATCAGAATAATATTACAACAACTACTTATAATTGCCCATATGGACCTGAACAGACAGTCTAAAAAAATCAGTGTGTGCTTCAGATTTACCTCAGTAATGACAACCTGTCAATTTAGAATGTTGTAATTCAAGGTTTATTTAATGTGTCAGGCATACTATTCTGTAAGTTTCCTTGTCTGAAGAGTATCTGAAATATTAATTAAATCTTAACTATTGACGTAGAGTGGTGATAATATCAAAAGTTTGTTATCATTTAATCATAATGTGACTACATAGGCATTGTTTTGGGCGCAGCATGATTATTATTGCCTTTGTATCAAATTGTCTTGTACACCAAGGCAAAGAGATTTAAGAGTATGTTTGCTTACATCAGATAACCCTTTTAACACCTTCGCTCCGGCGGCTATTCCGCCGCATCGCTAAGGGGGCGAGTGGGGGCCACGCGGCACGCCCATGCTGGTGACGGAACCGCTCTGTCACCAACCTCGGTTGAGCTGTGCTCATGACGGAGCGGTTCCGTCATGGCCCCGCCCGCTCAATAGAAAGCGCCGCGCAGGCGCGAAATCATCGAGCTTGTGTCTCATTGGCTTAAAAAGGTGCTGTTCTTTTTCAGGATGACAAAACTGAATAAACATGACTCATGCATATTCCTAGATGTGTAGGCCCTCATTTCAAGTGGCTGGTAACAATGCACATTAGTAATGTAGGCTGTACTGGAGATTTCATGTGCTATTACCTTTGGCTTTACCTGCAGTTTTGTGGATGGAAAGGGGAATAACATCATCAGTGCCACCACACCAACACTCACATGCCATTCCTGATTTGACGGACCGATTTACGCTTGGGCACTTCACCTGCTTTGTGCAGGTAAAATGACTGGGCCAGTACTCGTGAGCAAATATATTTACCACTCATTTTGTGATGACTTCATGGGAATCAATAGGCCACCTAAAGCAAGGTCTTCAGAAAAATTAGTTAATTTTGGGTTTGGTACAAGATTGTGTATCGCCAAAGCTGGTGAGAGCCCCTGACTGCACTATATACCACAACAGAAAAACCACGTGGCATTTATACTAGGCGGTAACCGGAAATCCTCACCTTGCTAAATCAAGAGGAAAAATCAAATCACTGTATTTCCTCCTCATGCATAACCCTATGACTGGAGGTCCCACTGGTGAAATCTCCTATGGATTTGGATTTTAGTTCAGACATTGTAGGATTTTCTACTATCACTCATCTCGTAATCTGGCTGTTAGCCTCTGAGCTGAACTGAGACATATCGAACTATAGGAGGAATTATCTAATGAGCAGAGTATGTGTAGCTGTTCTGCTTCAAACAAAGAATGAGTTGAAATGGAATAAAGAGTGGAAATGAACAATAATATTGTACTAGTTTCCCCCTCCCGCTCATATACTGTCATCTGTTGGTGAAATGTTCTGGGTCCATCACTAGGCAGTCCTATGGATTGTTTCCAAGGCAGACCCTAGAGGACACCATTTACCAACATTTACCCAGATGACGAGATTCCACTTATGAGTGGGCTGATGGGTATCTTTTTCCTCTCCTTGTGCATCTTCTCTTGTTTTTGTTTTCTTGGTTGTTTCCAGATTAACTGTGTATTCTGGGCATGTAAAGAGGACACTATTAGGTCCCAATAGAGAGATTTGCTATTTTCTTTTCTCTCCCTCTGTATTTCTGAGACCTTCTGTACCTTCCGTGTATTCTACAGAATTAACAATGGAAATTGCACATGTGCCCCAGGCAGTGGAGAACAACGCATATTAAGTCAGTGGGTGTAAAGCTGCATCAGCACTTTAGTTACCTTGAGTTACCTTAAAAAACTTAAAATAGTTTTGCCAGATAAATGTAAAACTCCACCAAAGCGTAAAAACAGAGACTGTGTACCAATGTTATTTGAAACTTAATGTGCAGAGTGGTCAAGTTTAGGTCCTGTCATCTGCTTCCCGGCGCAAAAACTATTTATGCGTAATGACAACATTTTGCTTTATGCATAATTCAGGAAATTTCACAGGCTTACACATGCATAATGAAAATTACGCACTGGCTCACAACTTGTTAAAAACACATCTTTGGCACCCACTCACACCACAAAACATTTACGTACACAACAACCTTCACATATTGCACCTTCCAGCCATACATTTAAGTTTTGGTACGCAATCTTGTGAATAAGTCAACAGTCATGCAAGCCCCTGTGGTAGCTCTGGTATATACAAATACCAAAAAAAGGACAATGTAAAAACTAACCTTTAGCAGTCAGTCAAAATACACTTTATTCGATTTTTGTTAAAATCACAAAAGGCAAGATATAAAACAGAACAATTTTTAAAAGCATCAGTAAATTTGATTTCCAGTTATGACAATAAATTATCAATCACATTATTTCATAATATTTACACATGTTTAAAATTGATTACAGATAAAGCCACATTTAAAATAGAATTAAAGTAAAACATTCCTGGAATTTTTTTTATTCCTTAAGCTGAAGGCAGCTGTTAGAAAGCATGCAACACTAAAAATTGTGTGTGTGTCCGGTAATGATTGAAGGAAAATTAGCGCTGGCCTTACTTGAGTAAAACCAGCAGCCTTCAGGACAGGTAATAAATATTTTGCCCTCTCTATGGTATACAGGCCACAAAAGAATGTAAAATGGAGGGTATCCTGGATCGAAAACTGGTCACAGTCACAGGGTGGGCCGTCTTCTGGTTTTGTCCACACGGGGAAATTACCAAGTGAATAGTGAATCAAGTTCATCCTGAGTTTTGTTAACTAACCTTTAGCATTGGATTGTACTATAAAATTTTGACTTCAATGTAATATGATGTCTTTTTGTGATAACAAGATCACATTGTGCAATGTCACTGCACAGGTTTATCGTTTGTGTGTGTTCCAACATGCATCCTGACAAGTGGAAATATCAAGCAACAATTTATATTACAATAGTTCTCTGTATCATACATGTTGTGGCTCTATCACCTAACATTAAATGTCTTCTAATTGGCTTCCAGGAATCTATCGCTGTGGTCCTACCTCGGTAAAAGCGATCAAAGAAGGAGACGTGGACCTGGACTATGACGCACCGTTTGTGTTTGCTGAGGTCAATGCGGACCGTGTCTCCTGGATCTGTGAGGGCGAGAATAAAAAAGAGAAACTTCGTTGTGACTCCAGTGTTGTTGGGAAGAACATCAGCACAAAGGCTGTGGGGAAAAATCTCAGAGAAGATATCACTGCCAACTACAAGTACGAGGAAGGTATGGGCAGGTTGCACCATATCTTTGGTTTTGATTCACAACATTATTTCTGGAGTAAAAACAGATAGCCACAGAAAATGCTTTGTGATTTTGGACTTAGATGGTGACAGGTAAAATATGTAGATTTATATATGTCTTCACTCCTTACAAGGCGCTTATTCAATTTAGCTTTAACTTCCTTTGAACGTGTACTATGCAGTGCAAAATCAATGCCACTTAAAGTAGAAGTAGGAAGACAAACAAGCTCCATGTCAATTAACACAGCATGAGGTGTAAATTAATTTGGCCATGATATGGAACAGTTGGCAGGTTAGTGAATGTAAATATACAAAATATGGATTTGCCATTCAAAGATTCTCTAAAAACTGTATTTACAACAGGCCTCAACATTCATTTTGATCATGTAAGTGTGTTGTTTGATGTATCAATCACCTCTTGGCCCTCATATTGTAAACAGCAGACCCATAATGAAACAAATGCAAGCATTGGTGGAGTGAGAAATGATACCATCCCCATGTAACACATATTAAAGGGTCTCTAACCTTTCCACC
Organism: Lissotriton helveticus; assembly: GCF_964261635.1. NCBI lineage: Eukaryota > Metazoa > Chordata > Amphibia > Caudata > Salamandridae > Lissotriton > Lissotriton helveticus. The sequence goes on along the minus strand of NC_136068.1, from coordinate 281,319,163 downwards.
ACACAATGTATAACTTCTTCCACCATTTGCTAACTCCAGATTCCATTGCAATAAAAACGTTAACTTTAATGACAGTCTTGATCTGGCAGGCTGCCAACATTTAGGTTCTTAAATGTTCATGACTGGTGGATTCATTCCTGCAGTCACTGTTTGCTATCCTGAGTGGACTCGCTGCTGGTCCACATGATTTGCAGCCCCTCGCTCTGCTAAAGCTGTATGAGTGTGTGTCATTCCTTTTTTAGCTGAAGATTTAATGAGGAGTTAACACAGATAGACTTAATAGATATTTGAATTCCCATGGATAGCTGGGGGTCCTTCAAAATGATTGCATCCTTCACTTAAGCCCTAGAGTCTCCCATACCTTTAAATGTGAATGAGCAATGATCAAAGTAATTGAGTGGCTGATTATGAAGTGCTCATTGAAATTTACTGCTAATTCGTTTCTAATTCAAATGAGTCTGCATATGCAGGCATTCAAATTGAAAGCATAAAATTGAGACTCTTGGAAAGCCCCTGTCTGAAAGTTAATGAAAAGACTAAGTTGACGATGTGACCGGTGGTATTTTGAGATATTGGATCCTTTGGGATCGGGGGGGGGGTTTAGGGAGATATTCAAGCTTTGAAATATTAGGTTGACTATTAACTGGTTATGTGAATACTGCCTGACCTTCAGTTCATAAAGTTAGGCTTCAGGTAGCTGATATTTTGTCCCTGGTACCTGATAAATCATCCTTATGAACAGTGGTCTCTACTGAGAAAACGTTGTGATCATCATCCTTTTGGCATGCCTTGAGTGCAGACAGCAGAGTACTGGGCAGTAGTTTCATGTAGAAAGATTGCAGTGTATGATGGTGGTGTAGTAAAAAGACTTCCATCTTGAAACAATTCTCTCTTATAGTGTCCCACCTGACATCATGGAAAAAACTATCCCACATTAAAATGACATGTCTGAAGGCTGTCTATTTATGAATGGAAGAAACTGTTGATCACTAAGTCCATGAGATGATCAAACAGATATGAATAATACAGAGAACATGATTCCCCTCATGACAACAAATTCTGTTGAAGTTGGTGACATCATAAAAGTTCCTTTTGTGTCATGTTGCACACTCTCTGGTACAACAGAACATAAGCATTCTAGAAAAATTGCGGGCCCAAACAACAGACGCCAAAGAGTTCATCAATAGTGTGTTGTCCACGATGTCAAAAAGGGCAGATACATTAAGGAAATTGGTAACGGGAAAGGGATCGTTATCAATAACAGCCAGAGTATCACCAGGAGCAGACAAAATTACAGTTTGCACGTCCTCGCCTTTAATCAGATGGGCAGTTGTCTTCTAGGCTCTCACTCTCAATAAAACACATAACTTCGCATTGCTATTTTAGTCCTGCAATTAAGCATACAATCTCAACTGTAAATTGTCCTCAACACCCTGTTAGCTACAATCTGAAAGTAAACAGTTTCACTATACATAGTTTATCATCCCATTCCCTTCTGGGCTAAGTGTGATTTATTCTATGTTTTCAATTTCCATATTTTGAGTTCTGTTTTGTTCATCCCATTATCATCATATCTTCTTCCTGGGAGTGCACCCTCCTTTTACTGAGCCATTTCTTTATGTGCATGTGTTTTTTTTCTCTTTCAAAGGCTTAGTTTAACAGGGCTGCAATCCCTTAAGTGTACTATTTTACATCTACTTCAAGGTAATCATACACTTTTGTACCCCACACAACTTTCACCCAAACTTAAACGTGGGTCTTATTGTGGGCGGAGGGGAAAAAAATGTTCTGGATAGTGTGTCCCATATCTTTTTTCTTTCTCTTTCTTTCTCACCACCACTCTCTCTAGCTATAAACAGATATATTTTAATGCAAGGGCAAAGTGGGCTCTGGAGTCTTGCCCTAATGACCTTGAATATTCTTTTTATTTCTTGTTAATGAAATTGATGTGTGAGAGTCCAGTACAGACATTTTGCAAAGAAATGATGTGTTTATGTTCATGCAATATCCATAAAAAATTTTCTTTTAGATCAAAACAGGGCCTCACATATGAGAAATGGGAGGGCGTCACAGAGACTATTTGCAGTAATATTGGTGAGCTGCTCCGGTGGCACAATATTTAAAAGACACAAACTAGCCCTGAATATTAGATGTAAACACATTTAGAATGTGAGGGTTGTTCCTGTGCACTGTCAGTAACCTAGTCAAAGAGGTCATGAAAGATCTGAAATTGGATCACAAATCCAAAGTTGTTCCAGATAGGGTCCCCAAAATACGTTTGGTCCAGGGCCCCCAAAATCCTTAAGATGCCACTGCTGTTAGCCCATGCAGCATTTCCACTTCTCAACGGTACACTATAGCTTCTCATGATGATGTGATGCTAGGTAACTCTTTTTTTCAGTGGTCATTGCCTAGATTTCATGTCTTGTTGGCACTAGTGCTGTTGAATGGAAAATCAGCATCTCTTTTTAAAGAATGCATACCTGGTGTGTCTGCATGATCTTGGTTAAAGGCAATTTTTTCAAAGGAAAATTAATGAAGGCTGGCCTTGGCCAGAAATATTGTAAATGGTCAAAGAGGCAATAATAAACAGGCGTTATGGAAAGAAGAAACATCTTTCCTTACCCTGCAAGATCCATGACTCTGCATCGCAACTCTCCCCTTCAATTCGTGGTCCCTCTGACTCTTGCTACCGGAGATGTAAGTGGGAGAGGAAAAGAACAGCATGGTTTCTGGCCCTAGTCAGCCTGTTAGAGCTGCTCCTGACATACATGCATTGAGAAGTGAAGGAAAAATGAACAATATTTAAGAGCCTTTATGGGGAAGATGCAGGATCCTATCAGGGAATCAGTCTAATCCACAGACCCCCATCAAGCAGTAAAAGAAAACACCACAACTGTGAATAGCGGTGCATTATTGACACTGGTGATCGACATGGCCTGCATAGCAGCTCTAGTGACTCCAATTACTCTATTTGCATAATCCTACTACAGGTTGAAATGGAGGCAATCATTGTAATAGCCTACCTCATAATCTAAAGGATCAAAGGTAAGCAATATTGGAAAGAGGGGGGGTAGAAAAGGTGAGGAGTTACAGCATATGAACTGAACATGTGTGAGAACAAAGAGAAGAGGAGGATACCACTATTTTGTCACTGCAGAGGCAAAGCTCCTCCAGCTCTGAAGACCACTCAGGGTCCCTAGCCGTAGTCCCTAGCCCTTGAGAGTCTAATACACATATCATGCTCCAGTGTCTAATTTGTCTGAAATTCAAAATGGTAAGGCTTCACCTGAATGTACCATCAGGTTTTAAGCAGAAATGGTAAAGGATCATCTCTAAATACAAATTTTGTTTGTGGCGGGTTTGTGAAGTCTAACACTGACTGTGCAGTGTACAGATGCACTGAAATGCATGTTTTGCTTCTGTTAAGCTAAAGCAGGAATATTTAGAAAATCACTTCCAGCAGTCCAGCTTTCATTTTTTAGGAATCCCACAACAAGGGCACATCAACTTTAGTAGTAGCAGATTAACTGATTGGAGATCACTTTTTGCTTGAGAGTCAGTAGGACTTATCAATTTGCCATACGCACAAAGTTCCATACGCTCCCCAATCCTAATGCAAAGTCATGGATCATTTTCATTGATGTTTCAGATTAGGCATAAGTTGTGGTGCTGGAAAGAGTAGCTGTGATCTTAAGCAGCCTATTCCATCATTTCGTCAAGCAGTGTTAAATCCATGATGATACAAGTTCAAGAATAGCTTTATTCGATTGTTAAGTAGCAATCATAAAAGCACACAATAAAATACATAAACAATTTCATGTAAAAGTTCATAGTAAAAAAACATTACATATAGTCACATTAAATATTACGGTATTACAATCTTCAAAGTATAACCATCATTGCTGTGCAAGAAAAAGCATTCAAGTAAACATAAGTTTCCTGAGATAAAACACTTTTTTTCAAAAAGGCTGTGATTCTGAGAACACTATTTTCATCAAATTAAGCTCAACATGCTTTGAGCAAACACATTTCAGATATTTACATGGACAGCAAAAGCCTAGGTTATTTTTTATCAAAAAAGAAATGATTAGAGGGTGTTCAAAAGTAGTTTAAAGCACATATGGAGGGTGGCAGTCTGATAGTGGGCAATATCTGGTGATGGAGTTAGCTCCTCATTTTTTATCTTAAGTCAGTTTTGTTCTTTAATGTAATTCTCTCTTGCATAATATTTGTGTAATAGATGTTAACACCTCATTAGTCATTGCTTCATCTTGTGATGCAAGGAAGAGCCCTCTAGGAACTGTATTTCCTGCAAATGTCACAGAGATCTCTGCAGTGTGTGTTCAACCAGCTGAGTTATTCTACTAACTATTTTTCTCACAGGCTCTATAGGGGACCTTCTTCTTACATCTTGGTGTGGTGGTTGGCATAAAATAAGGAGCTGGGCACCAACGTTTTCAGTGAATGGACCACGTAATCCGATCCTGTGGTCTAGCTGGACTGGAACATAAAAGGGAAGCACTGGCAGACTGATGTCTCAACGCCCATTGGCATTATCACATAGGTAGATTCCACAAGATGAAACGGAACGAAAACTAAAGTGTTGCTATACCCAATAATGGGAGCCCCTTCATGCTAATTATGAAGCGCTTCAGGAAGGATTGTGGTGCTAACATGTACTGTTGCACATTTATTTAAAATGTTATTTCACGGGCAATAGTCGCATGTCTGGGACCTGGACCAAATGGACAGTGGAGCACTTGAGATCAAACACAGAATTCTGGTCATCACATGTTTATTACAGATGCAGGGGGGACATTCACAATACTAGACATTATAAATCACCAGTTTGAACGCCAGAGCCTAAAGCCTCAGCACTACAGTGCCGTATAACTGTCTGTGCCATCAGCTGAGTAGCCCTACAGTTCTAACAATCGTGAAGAACGGTTGCAGGAGATGTGTGATGGGGTTGGTGAGCAATTTACCTGTTTTATCTAATAATTTGGCTTTCAATAGAGAGAATATGTTGTGTTGCAGTTCAAAACACTTTCCCCTCGTGACAAGTCACACATCCAAGGCACCACCAGTAAAGGAGTAGAGCACTTCAAAACAGTGGTGTAACAATAGCCTCCACAGCCTCCTTGGTGGTGAAAGCCCTAGGCTCCTGGATGCCCCTTCTGGCACTGTGCACAGGTGGGCCTGAGAGTTCCTGACTGGGACTGGAGCGTGGGGGGCCCCTCCATGCACTTTGCAGGGGGACCCCCGCAAGTTTTGTTATGCCACTGCATGGGCATGTTCTCCATGCAGGCTGTAATGCAGCCTGTATGGAGAACATCTGAAGTGCCAAGACCGTTTTGGGCAGCCTGAGAGGGCCAGCCAAGCAGTCATTGCACACTTAGAAGGGTGCTACTCCTCCTCCCCTGCCAGCGCCTCCTCACGCAAAGCTGTGGAAGTAGGAGAAAGCACAAGCTATTATCCTTTTATTTTCTCTTCAGTGCTAGAAAACAGTGGGGCGACGCTTTACCACCTTAGCAGAGGAGCCACCACTGATAAACATGCATCTATCTAGTGTTTTATGAAGGTATCAAGTAATAAATGTTTTAGCATGGGAACCACACATATAAGATCATGGCTGCCTGACTAGAAGAGGGCCAGACTTCTCCCTGAAACAGCTGTGAAGAGTGGCTGTTGCTGGGTGTGACTGGGAAACACCTTCGTGGAGAGAATCTTTCCCAAGAATCATGAGCAATTAAGTAGCACGATGGGGCAACACTGTATCTTCTCCTTGTGCTGAGATACAACATAGGGCAAGCAACTGCTGCAGGGTGTGGCTCCTTTTTCACCTGGAGTTGTCCTTGTTAAGTTGTCTGGGGATTATGGTACATGTAGTTCTAGGTTTTCTAGCCTTGAATGTGAATGAAAGAGCCCAATAGTTTAATCATGGCAGTGTCCCTTTCTGAAGGATGTTTCATGGATCAGGTTTCTGTGGGTTTTGGGCATGAAACCATGCTGTGAGTTGTGAGGCATGAACATTGGTTGCAGGATCCCTTCAATTGTCTTTAGCTCCATATCCTTTCCATGACAGTAAACACCCCAATTTACCGAGTTGATATTGAGAGTCTAGGAGGATTTTTACTTTATTCTCTGGATGACCTTGTACAAGAAGTGGTTGTGTTTTTGTCGGTGTTTATAAACAGCAGGTTTCAGTAGAGAGGTGGGAAACATAGGGTGAATTGTACAATTAGATGGCAATCCTAATTTAATTGTGACTGGATTAATTTGTCGGGTAATGGTATACAGGCCTATTAATTGAGGTTTGAATTTATTGTTCACGTAAAACTGAAGGTGATGTGTAGACAACCACACCTGATCTCCAATTTGCTATTTGCAACCCTCTAGCCTTTTTTCTGCCTGTGTTATGTAGTTGACTTTAGGTTGGCTCGAATGCTTCTTTTACCAGCATCAACGTTTTCAGAATGTTCTTAATGTGTTCGTATACTGCAGGAATAGTGATTTCTTTTACTTATACAGCAAACAGAAAACAAGTAGGATGTCTTCCACTGTTGCTGTAAAATGGTGTACCTGCAGAATCAGTGAGGTAATGTCTAGGTCATTGTTTTAGGCTCTGATTGACGTGCTCCATCTGTCCGTTCAATTGCAGATGAGATCTAGTAGACATAGCAGGTTTGATTTAGAGTATCAAACATCAAGATTTCCAAAAGTTGGAGGTACACTGTTGGGCCAGATCAGAAATTATCTTTTGTGAGAAAGCATGTAGACGTCCAATGTGAATCACCAACAATCATGCTAGTTTATTTATTTATTTTTAAAGTTTTGTGTAGCGCTGGCTAGACCCATAGGTATCAGAGGTATCAGAATTTTTTGTCATACAATGGTGGCCTGTCGTAGGAGACATATGGACATATGGAACTATTTGTCATAGTTAATTTGTAGGAATAAATAACTTCTGTTCATGAAAAATAAGTTATCAGCAGTTTTCTTCTTGGATGTTGATTGAAAAATGATTGTGATTACTGCACTGGAAAGCTGGTTCATAGCCCATCCCAAACTTATTTTCGATTCTTTCCCCAATGACCTGTTTTGGTTTGAGCATAGATAATTGTTCACATTTTGGGGGCTTATCTCCTGATTCTTGTCTTGTTAGGGCAGCAGGTTTCTGTTCTGAGGGCCTGGAAGAAAAGTCACTGTGAAATCAAACTCTGAAAAGAAAAGCATCCATCTTTGTAGTCATAATGTTCAACATCTAGTGGAGTGCATGAACTGCAAGTTACGATGATCCAGAAACACAGTGACAGTATGTGTTTCTTCCAGTAAATTATGTCGCCACTCTTTGAAGGCTTCCTTAATGGCCAATAGTTCTTTCTCTGTGATCGTATAATTTGTTTCTGCTGAATTTAGTTTCCTCGACATGTGGTGTCAGGATGAAGCTGGCCATTACTCTCTTGTCTCTGAGACAAAATTGCCCCTTCGGCAGTGTGGGAGGCATCTGCCTCTACAATAAAGGAGTGTTCTGTATTGGGATGTCTCAAAATGTGGGAGGTGGTGAATGCCGCTATTAATGATTGAAATGCTTGATTGGCATTAACATACCATTGAAATGGTATTCCTTTTCTTCGTAAGTGGGTTTTAGGTGCAATAGCGTATGAAAAGTGAGCTATGAATCTTTTGTAGAACTCAGTAAACCCCCAAAAACATTGTAGCTCCCTAACAAATGTTGGGGTAGACCAACCTCTCACTGGCTGAACTTTCCTTTCTGACTTGCTCATCCCAAAAAGGGAAAGAATGACTCCCAGAAACTTAGCCTCTGTTTTTATTAAATTTGTAGTTTGCCAATTTACAATATAATGTGCGCTTTCTCAAGGCCCCTTGAACTACTGTCATATGCTAAATATGGATGTCTTTGTATAGAGAATAATGCAAATGGTCGTGCATATAGATCTCAACGAACAGATTCAAATCGTCTCTCGCTACATTATTGATGAGGTACTGAAATGCATCTGAGACATTGCATAGCCCAAACGGCATTACCAGATGCTTGAATAACTCAAATTAGGTTTTAAAGGCTGTCTTCCACTCATTTCCTTGTGTGCTCGCACCAGATGGTAAGCCCTTCTCCGATCCAGTTTAGTATTTATCTGAGCACCTTTTATCTGATCTAGCAATACAGGAATCAGAAGTAGGGGGTATCAGTTTTATTATGGTTATCTTATTCAAAGCATGATATTCAGTACGTTCTTATTTCCTCATTTGCTTCAGGAAACAAAAAGCAGGAGGGGGGCTGCATGAAACCTAGAAGGACGGAGGTAACTGTGGGTCATGTATTTAGCCAAGATGTTAGAAATGAGTCTCTAGTTGGCAGAGGTTTGCAGCCTGTCCAAGTAGTGACCACAGTCCTAATCAGGGTACACTAGATACACAATTGTTAATATTAACCTGAGCTCACCTTCTGGTAGTTTGGCACAGTGCAGGCAAGCTTAACTTAAGAGGCAATGTGTAAAGTATTTGTGCAACACACACACGCAGTAGCACAATGGAAACACCACAAAATGACTCCACACATGTAGAAAAATAGAGATATTTATCTGAGTAAATCAAGACCAAAATGAAAAACATCCAATCAGAAGAAGTCAAGATATGAATTTTAAACTTTAAATACAAAAATAGTGCCTAGAAGTCACTAGCGGTCGAAAGGTTACTTGAGGTCGTGAGGGACTAGTACAAATCTAAATTTCAGTCCGACCACGATGGAGGGAAGACCAGCTACGAGACTCACTTAGATCTCTCTAAAAAACTACCTTGGAGGAAGCATGCGTCGACTTCAAGAGCGTTGGTTCAGATTCACCCATGTCGGCGTCGAGCGCTGTAGAGATAAAGACACTGCTGTGAAACTGCTGTCTTCGTACAGCCTCTGCGTCGGTGTCAAAAAATAATGCATAGGTCTTGACCAGGGCAGTGGTGATGATGCATCAGTTTTTTTAGAACACAGCTGCAGAACACACTTCTGAGGCCCCAACTGTAGGGGGCACCTCAAGCAAGGGTAGGTCTTACAGATGGCGGAGTCCAGCAGCACCAGCAGGATTGCAGGAAGTTCTTTATGATCCTGAGACTGCAGAAAACAGGAGGCAAGCCAGCAAGCCATTCAAGTCACTCTGGGTTCAAGTGAGATGGGTCCAATCCTTGTCCTTAGCAGGGGAGAGATCAGCAGGGCAGTTCCACTAAGGAGAGAAGCAGTTCCTCAGAAGAGTCAAGTAGCAATTATTACTGCACAGAAGTCTTTACTCCAGCAGAGCTCTTTCCAGGTCCAGTAGTGTACAGTCTTGGTAGGGCCAGAACCTCAGTACTTAAACCCACATTTGTCTTTTTAGTGGTTGGTAACTTCAAAGCAGCTCCTTGAAGTGCACAGCTCCCCTTTCATCCTAGCCCTGTCTGACATCTTTGGGGGGTGATCTGTCCTTTGTGAGGGGACAGGGCACAGCTTATTCAGATGTAAGTGTGAGCTCCCTCTCCCCCTTCCTGCCCAGGAAGGATATCCGAATGCAGATGAGTCCTCTGTCACATCTATCCTTCCTGTGTTTGTGGCTTTCTAGGGGGAAATCACAAAGTGTAGCTGTCACCCAGCCCGAAAGTGTCAAATCCAACTTTAACACTAAAGAGGATTTATCTTTGCCATTCCAAAGATATGAAAAAATATTTAGCTACTCTTTTCTATCCCGCAATTACAGCTTAAAAGTGTTTTAAGGAATTCCCAATGCTAGCCTATGAGAGGAGTAGGCCACAAAGTTGTGAATAACGGACTTACAGGTTTGTCAATACCAGGACATGTAAAACTTAAAAGTACATGTCCTACCGTTTACTTACATAGCATCCTGCCCTTAAGGCTACCCAGGTCCTACCTTAGGGGTTACCTATGTGTGATGAAAGGGGAGTTTAAGGCTTGGCAAGGGGTTTTAAATGCCACATCAAAGTGGCAGTAAACTGCCCACACAGGCCCTGCAATGGCAAGCTTGACACAGGTTTAGAAGGCTGCCTGTGTGGGTGTCACAATCAGTGCTGCAGGCCCACTTGTAGCATTTAGATTACAGGCCCTGCATATCTGTTATTTCACTTTACAAGGGACTTACAGGGAAACTAAATAAGCCTATCTGGTATATACAAATGTCACCATGTTTAGGGGAGAAGCAATTGCACTTTAGCACTGTTTAGCAGTTGTAAAGTGCTCAAAGTTCTAAGGTCAACAACAAGAGACAGCAAAAAAGGGGAGGTTAGCAGGTCTATCACATCTGCCCTCCCCCCCAGCTGAATGTGAGGAAATCTATCCATCCTCTAAGAGGTTCTGATCACTAAGGCAAATAACCCTGGATAGACCATCAGCATTAGCATTGTCTATCCCTGGTCTGTTTTCCACCCTGAAGCTTATAACCTGTAGGGAAATGAGCCACCTCAACAATTTTGGATTCTCATCCCTTATTTGCATGAACCACCTAAGGGGTCTGTGGTCAGTCTGTATCAGGTAGTGAGTGCCAAGCAGGTATGGCCAACTTCGTCATTGCCCACACCATAGCTAGATCTTCTCTTTCTATAGCACTCCACTTCTGTTCCCTGTGGAGTAACCTCCAGGAGATGAAGGCTACAAGTTGGCTCAGGCCCTAATAATTTAGCTGTGATAACACTGCCCTTAAGTTCTGAGGCATCTCATCGACCGATAAACTCCTTGGAATCCAGGGTCCCTTAGCACAGAGGCCGTGCACATGGCTTGCTTCGGACAGGTGTTAAATGCAGTTTGGCATGCCTCTATCCTAATCACATTTCTGGACTGCTTCTTAGAAGTCAGCTCTGTCAAGTGGCAACAATGGTGCCATTGACAAACCTCCTGTAGTACCCAGTGAGGCCCAGGAATGCTCTGACCACAGGCTGGGTTTTTGGGGGCTCCTAGGCCATGATAGTCTCTACCTTGGCTCGGAGGATCTGCACCTAAACCTAAACCTTACCCACCAGGCATCCCAAGTACACGACATACCCCTGCCCTATTTGTTATATACTGGCCTTAATAGTTAGGTCGGTCTGTCACAGAGCCTGAAGCACTTCAGGGGTGAAAAAATTGGTCCTTCCAATTGATACTGAAGACAGATACGTAATCCAGATCGGCAGCTAAGAAGGCCTCCATAACATCGAGTACCTGGTTCACCAACCTCTATAATTTGGCTGTGACAATCTTTTTTTTTTTTTTTTTTAACTTTTTAATTGTTTTCCAGCAACATTGCATCGGTACATGGCATACATAAAAAACATTATTGCATTTCTCTCCCATGATTCTGTTAATTTTCACATCTGAGGTAAACGAGGAATGTTGTAGTTCACTGCCCCCGCAGATTATTAAAGAATAAGGTTGCATAACTTGACATATTGAATGGCCTAGGCCTGGGGCTAAGTCGTCTGCTAAGTATCAGGAGGCGGGGACCCCAATTCTGCTGTTAGCTGGGCCATCAAGGTTCGACTTTCTATCGCAGCTCCACCGTAGGGGAGATGCAGATATCTCCTCTGTATTTATTCCACTTCCCCCATTTAGGCTGTGATATTCTTGAGTTTAGGTGGCATCAATCTGAACAGATTGTGGCTCTGTTGAGTGGAGAAGACTGACCTCTCCTTGGCACCTGAATAACTCGGTAATTTTCGCTCTCAGGGAATACTTACTAATATAACAAGAACTTGGCACAGACTCTGAAAATATGAAAAGACATCTTTATTAAACTTAACATAGTGAGGCCACGTCACCCAGAAGCCGTAGCAAGTGAATGAGGTAGTCTGAGGAATGAAGAGGACAGAGGCCTTTTATATGTTTTTAGCGTTACATGACTCAGTACAAAAAGAAAGGGGCAGTTCTAGCTTTTGCAAACATGAAAAAAACCAACATTCCTTCTTACACAAGCTGCAGAAACCCATAATAAAAACCCGGCACATCCCCATCGTAAACAGGCCATAAAGAAGGGAGCAGAGACAGGTGTGAGTAAGATAAGACAGGGTGTGTGTGCGATGAAAAGGTTGATGCTATCTCGCTCGGCCACTGGGAAAGGAACTGGCCGGGCAGGTTCGGCCTGGGGCAATGGTTTCAGCTTGCCCAGGTCACAGAGAAGTCAATTAAGGTCTACATGTCCTTTGGAATCGAATTTGGGTGTAGTTATAAGCCTATGTGAGGGCAACTCACAAAATGGCTGCTGTACACAAAATGGAAGCCAAGGGTTCAGGACGAAAATGACGATTTCTGGGTGAAATCGTTACTGGAATATGACGAAAATGCTTGTACATAGTGTACTAGCCATTCTCGGTCCTTTGATATAAAAATCGTCATGCTACGACAAAGTTTATTACACGAGTCCAGAATTTTCAGTATCACAGACGCTCCTTTTGCCCTTACATAGGCAATAACCTATACTCACGCTAGTCTGAGTCCAGGTCTATATTTATCAAATCATCAATATGTTGCTGAAGCATAATCCTATTACTTAGCGACTCTCTCGGGACAGGTCTCCTTACACACGCAGTAGCACAAAGGCCATATATGGCAGCCCCAAATAGGGAATGCCTCTATCTGTAGTATGTGGTAGAAGACCACACACCCAACAATTAGTGATGTTCACTACTAACTGGTGTCGATGCAGAAACTGTACAAAAGGAATTATCAGTAAACTCTGACCTCCTAATTAGTCCATGTTCAGGTAAAATCTGGAAAGAATGCAAAGAAGTAGAAGTAGGAAGAGACATAGGTTGGAAGGTGGGTACAGATGTGAATTGGGCAGCAAAAACAATCCCACCCATAAAAGACAATGCCATGTTTAAAAAAACACTAAAAACACGTCATTAAGAACATATAGACAAAGTAGTGACCGCTATTACAAATGAAATCATAATTTTTCACAACCCTAAGCAAAAAGTAAATCCTAAAATTATCTAGTAACATTGTAGGTCTTCCTATGCATTTTCTGTAATTTATTATATGTTCAAGTGAAACAGTGGTGACCCTCATTAATGTTCTGAGGTGAAAAGGGGATACTCTTCCACAGGAAATGAACTTTATTCTGCTTTTACTAAACAGAATACTTCTTAAAAATAATGCCAGTTGAACAATAAAATCATTCTCCTAACACTTAGTCTATACAATCACACGGAAAACTCTTGTGAAACCAACTATGCCCAGAGTCTGTTCAAAAAGCCTCTCTGGCAGGCTTCTATTGTCCAATCAAGTCTGCTCCCGTTGTTGCATGGGCCTTTGGATTCAGGCCTCCCATGCTCTGATGCTCAGTATCTTGTTGGAGTGCCCTCCTGGCAAACACTCATAGCTCATTCAAAAAATCTCAATGTCTCAAGGCAGTGCACCGTATCTCTCCTCTGCGGCAGACACTACAGATATGGGCACAGATCATCTCGTGCAGACCCGGGACCATTCTCAGACTCCAACACTCATCATTCAGTGTCAGAGGACGCTCAGGCTGCTCTTTCATGGGCACCAGAATGGAGTGCCTTTTGCCACTCTTGGATCCTCCAGTGCACTGCACTTCCGTAAAAAGGGATGCGTGGCCAAAACTCAGACCAAGGGGCTCAAGGGACTGCACACTGTCAGAGGTTAACCAGCACATGACAGACGCTTTATTGCACTGAAATCTCAAGGGACTGCACACTGTCAGAGGTTAACCAGCACATGACAGGCGCTCTTTTGCACTGAAATCTCAAGGGACTGTGGTAAAACCAGCTCCTTCTTCTTTTCTGATGTTGAACGCCTTCTGATGAAGCAAGTGCGATGCTTTAAACAGTTCATTGTACAACAAGGGGACTGTAAACAGGTGGCCTGCGATCTTCAAAGGAGTGGCCACACGCCATGGGACAATTCTGCGTTGAAATACACTGTCATTCTCAAAGGCAATACAAAAACAAAGGCAATAGGCAAAACAGTGCCTCTAGTCTCTCTAATTGGGTTTCCGTGTGAGAGCATATCTTTCATCATCATAGCGACATGGAAATTCTATCTGAATGGATGACCTCACATATAGTGGCATGTCTAATGGGGCAAACACATTTTATCTCAATGATACACATAGGTGTTCCTAAATTCCTCATCTAGAACATCTCAAAAGCGGGATCACATACATGTTTTCATAATAATTGTGCATCAGGTGGGACTATGCAATGCAAAAGCTAATGATCAAGATGTGGGAACAAAATACAAGAACTAGAGAGTCCTGGTATATCCATTATTTAAAATACATCTGGTCCATTAAAATTAAAGCAGCAGAAAAAGGAACTAAAAACCAAATTAGAATAGGCATTGAATTTGTCATATTAAAGAAAAAAACGTAAAAGTGTCTCCTATTGAGATGGAAAGCTTATTGTATCATAGTATTGAGTCAGTTAATCAGTCAATGACTACCTTAACAGACAGACTGGAAAAACATCAGAATAGGCCTAAAGAAATTCTTAGAACCAGTCTAGTTATGCAAAAGGGAATTATACATAAGATGGGGGTCATGGTACATTACTGCAATCTGAAAGTGTGAACCTGCACAATACACTAATAATAATAAAAGCTGACTGGTGAAAGGAATACGGAAAAGAGGAATGGGACTATTACACAGCTAAAATCCCCAATGACTAGACACGATGCGCTTGGGTGATAGTCAGGCATGTGACACAATACCAAGAGTATGGGTGATACACAAAAAAAAATCACAATAGTCTACAAATTTAACTCTACCGTTGGCCACTACACCATATATGGTAATCTCAGCTAATGTTCCAGTTCCTTCTTCAGGAAAAAATGAAACCTGGTTTCTTTTATGGTCCAGATCCATAGAAAGGCCACTTAGGAAGCAGAATAAAACTGACTAATGTGAAATAGAAATTAGGTCACCATGTACAAGAGTCACAAATCTATAATTTATCCTTACGTCCAATCAGGATATATAATTTTAGGGCTGCCTGTTCCTTACAGGAAAGGGCAGTATCGTGACTACAAATGACAAAATTTGCTGTTTATTTTTCTTCAATACTTATAGCCCAAAAAAATTGACATACACTGGTGAAGTGTTGTCTGTCTGGTTCACAATATGCGAAAATTTTACCCGACTGTTGACAGCGATACGTATCGTCATACATGTCCCCTCACAACAACACGGGTGTTTTTGTAATAATTTCTTAAGCAGCAACATACAACATAAAACATGCAAAAACACACAAAACGGACGTCAAGCCATCCAGATATACTCGCTGTAAAACGATAGCATATATAAATGAGCGGTGACGCATAATACCGTGTAAGGATACCCTCCTGTTTGACAGTAGATCACCAATAGTGGGTATCTGCTGTCAAATACAACTTTCGGACACACAGAACCAGCAAGAACAATTCATGATAGAACAAAATACACAAACATGAAAAACGCATGGACATTTCTTTTCAAAGGAGTTGCGCAAAAAAAACCCATCTCATTTCAACCAACCAAACTCACGTGTCTTGTTAGGCATAAAATTCCCCAGAATCCATGAATGATCTGTGAGCAGAAGCGAAAAGGAAAAAAAATACACAGCACACAAAAGAGAGACATTTCTTACAATAAAACAGACATCAATTGTAACATTTAAGCAGAAGACAAAACATGATACACATTAACAAACACAAAAATAAATGTCCATTACTTAATTGTTACCATCTTGTCAGTCACCTTGCAACATGAAGCCTTTTTAACTTTTAGATGTAAAATCCTTTCCCTGACACCTAAAATTAGCCTTGTGCCACAATCTCCATTATAAAAAGAAAACTTCTTAATTGGCAAATCGTTCTTACTTATTCATGTATGTATGCTTCAAAATTTTAGTAAAAGGCTGCATCTTATTTTTTTGTCTAAGAAGTAATGCAACACTTTGTTTTCTGTACTAGCAGACATTATTTTTTTAGAGCAGAAATACAAATGTCATGATGTTGGGACTTTTAAAGAAACCTTTCAAGAAACCTTTATTTATATCTCCCTTTAAACCAGAAATTCCACCTTTCAGAGGCCTGTTTAGCAATGTTATTCTGCATTTCACAGAGACAAGGCTCGAATTTAAAAGGTCACAAATGTCAACATGACAGCCTCATCCATTGTTTACAGAAAACTTCTGCTAATTTTTTTTTGGCTGACAAAGACAGACCAGTTTTTAGAACAAATGTTTGTTGCAATGGTACTCATTTCAGCAAATTTAATTGGATCTCACTGGGCCATTTAAAAGTAAACCCAAATGGGGACAAGCTGCGAATTTGTATTATACACAAATGTATGCATTTACTGAAGCCAGAGACACTTTCAAGCTATGGTAAATGACAAGAATGCTGTGTTAAAAACCCATTTAACTCAATTTCGAATTTTATCTTTGGGGCACTTAAAAATAAAAATCCTACAATTATATTACTCATTAATCATCCTCAGAATGTGCTTTACAGACTGCAAAGATTGGACATTAAGCATATCACATCTAATTCCCTTGAAAAATGAGTTTTTACGCCTGCGCCAAGTGAAAACCAACATGCAAATTACCTGATTATACAGTAACACATAACTTAAATCAAATTTTATTACTAGGAGGTCATAGTATGAGTATTAAGCTTTATACATTTTAAAAAACGATTTTAAAAAGCACTTATTTTTTTCTCAAATAATTTTTCCATAATTAATAATTTTTCGTTCAATGAAACCAATTATCTGTTTTTATGATAATTCCACATATAAAGGTAAGCTGCATCCCTTGCCTATCATTTTTAGATGCATTCATTTATGCGCTTACGCACAAAAAGCCTAACGTAAAACATGACATTTTTCGCGCCATTTTTAAAGGGCAATCAGTATTTAGCAAAAGAACCAAAAATATACTTTAAAGAAATTGCTTAAAGAGAGGAAAATCGCAATTGGAATGTCTTTCAGTGATACAAAGTGATGAACCTTATCTTTGTAACCCTCTAAAACACTATTCTAGGAGTATGCTTCTTCAGCGCCAGGATACCTGCCAGGTGACAGCTGCGCTCTACAAATGTTTTAAATAAATAAATAAATAAATATTCTGAAATGAAAAAGTCCAACTGTGATTAACTAACGGCTAAGTCCTGGGCTAAATAAACATTCCAATATTATTCATGGCCTTTAAAAACAACATCTGCTGCCTTAACGGCAGGAAAGGCTGAAACCTGAAAGAGTGCTGAAACCTGAGCACGCTTTCAGTTTTACTGAAAACAGACATTTCAAGTTTTAAAAATGTGCGTGCAAAAAGATGCATTTAAATCTAGCAAGAAAAAATTCACTTTAGCTGAGGTGTTTGCCTTTCACATGTACACAATGCATGTAAGTAAAAAAAAAACTACAAATTCGTTTTGCTACAAAAGACACAATTATTTTTGAGGCCTTCATATTCCTAGTGAATGTGAATTTTAACTTATCTATTTTAAGCATTTAACAGTTTGCACATATGCGTTTTTACTTAGTCTGTAAATTAAATAGCAACACATAGCGATTTTTTGCATGAATTGAATTTGAATTTAAAATATTTATTAAGCGCAACGTTCACCATGCGGTTTCTTGGCACTGTGGAGGCTAATATAGCAGTAAGACAGAAAACTAATGGAGTGAAAGGGATAGAAATCAATTTACATTGGGAAAGGCTTGGGTAAAAAGAAGGGTCTTAAGATCTTTACGGAATGAAGAATAATGTGTGGCCAAACGCAAGTGATCGGGGAGGGAGTTCCAAAAAGATGGTGCCAAGAAAGAGAAATTGGCTCCGCCCCATTTCTTGCGTCTGTACCGGGTTACCTGAAGGAATGATTGGGTAGATGAGCGCAGCTCACGGGCAGGGGTGTACTCTTTTAGTAGAGAAGAGATAAAGGCAGGGGCAGTCCCTTGGCGTGCCTGGAAGACCATACATCCAGTCTTAAAGAGAGATCGCTCCTTAACAGGTAGCCAATGTAGTGCTTTCAGTAAGGGGGTAGAGTGGTGAGAGCGGGGGAGGCCATACACCAGTCTGGCCGCCTGGTTTTGAACCAGCTGGAGCTTCCTCAAACTATACGCCGGGATGCCGTTGTAGAGGGCATTAGCGTAATCCAGCCGGGAGACAACCAGAGCGGACATAATTAACTTGAGTGCAACGGAAGAGAAAAAGCGAGAGACAGAGCGGATAGTTCGAAGAACAAGAAAGCAAGAAGAGACCACAGAACTAATTTGTGAATGAAGATTGAGATGATTATTGAGTTTGATACCTAGGGTTTTAACTGAGGAAGAAGGTGTAGGGGGGATCCTAAAGAAGAAGGCCAAAAAAGAGAGTTCCAGGGACTGGAGGAACCACCCGTAAGGAACAATTCTGTTTTATCAGGGTTCAACTTCAGATGGTTGTGGTTCATCCAGTCCCTGATGAAAATCATAATAGACTGAAAATTAGACATAGAATGAGGGGAAGAAGACAGATTAAAGATAAGCTGGAGGTCCTCTGCATAGTTAAAAACAGTGACCTCCAGCTGCTGAAGTGCAAAGATCAGAGGATAGATGTAAAGATTGAACAGAAGAGGAGAAAGAGAAGAACCCTGAGGGACACCACAAGTGACTTTAAGTTGAGTGGCCGAGAAATCCCCCAACCGAACCGCCTGGGTGCGGTCCCTCAGGAAGGACGATAGCCAGACCAGGGCTGAGCCCTCGACCCCCGCCGCTCCGACACGGGAGAGTAAGATGGAATGGTCCACCGTGTCGAAAGCGGCGGAAAGATCGAGGAGCACCAGGGCCTGGTTGTTGTTTTGGTCCATGCCCTCCCTGAGATGGTTCAGGACCGATACCACGACGGACTCAGTGGAGTGCCTAGGCCTAAAACCAGCCTGGCGGGATGCAAGACCCCCATTGGCTTCCACATGGGCACTGAGGACCGATGTTACGTGTCTCTCTAGTACCTTGCCTAAATAAGGCAAAAGGGAGATGGGACGATAATTGGCTGGGGTGGAAGGGTCAGCTCCAGGCTTCTTAAGAATGGGGACTATGGTGGCAGATTTGAGAGCTGGAATTACCACCCCCTGAGCCAGCGAGCTATTGAGGAAGGATATAGGTGGTTTGGGACAAACAGAATAAATCTGTTGCAGGATGTGGGCTGGGCAGATGTCCGCCGGGGAGCCAGATTTTATTTTGGGGAGTATTGCAAGGAATACTTCCTCGGTGAGCGGAGGGAAGAAGGAAAGAGAGCCGTGGGCAATCGGGGGAGAAGGCTCAAAAAAAGTAGGAGAAGGAGGTGGGATGTTAGCTCTAATGTTGACAATTTTTTCTAAAAAATAAGTATTCAAGGAGTCACAAAGGGACTGAGAGGGAGGGGGTTTGGGAGTGGCCCTATCAGAGTAGTGCATGTGACATAGTAAATTGCTGGAGTGTTATTTAATTTCTACTTAATATTAATTAATCTGACATTTTACTTAACAGACTGAAAACATCAAGAAACCCACAAACACACATTGAGAGCTCATTGCAGACATAAAGAGAAAGTATTCAAACACTCAAGGACACACAATACAGCGCTGTAACTATTACTGAAGTTACACTAATGAGAAAAACCACATAGACATTGAAACACACATTGAACCCACAAATCGACACTCAGGACGAAAACAAAGCCATTTGTAAATACTAGCTGTAAGTCATATTTACAAGAAGCACGTCGCAATATGGTTCCAAAAGACTGCAAAAAACATATCCCAACAGACTGCTGTATGTGCACGAAGCCACAATACACTTAATTCAGTAGTTGTGGCTGGCAGAACACAAAAAATTGTTCTGCATATCTCCATTCATAAAACTGCGCAGAACAAAGGATCCTTGTTTTGTATTATGTCATATTTTAATTCCCTGGGGGTATAAAATCACCAAGGAAGAAATATGTTTTTAAATCTAAACCTATTTAGATATCCCTTTAGGGGAAGCCGGCTAATCCAAACATATACAAAGTTGGCCAACACAAATCTCCAAATTTGCTAAGATCAGGCATCTTATAGCTCACTAATCTAGCTCCAAACTTCAAGGGGCTATCTCTATCGATACACTCGTAAATTTACAAGACCCTCGGTTTTTGAAAATTGCAATATTCAAATAAAAACTAAGGACAAATCAAACTAAGAACCAATCAAAATCAAAGAATCAAAGAACAAAGGACTGGGAGCGACCCACTTATACTTAACTCTTACTTTTACTAATCAAAATATTATCCAGATTCTAACTGTCAAGTTCTACATGACCTAATGGTCTTTTTAAGAATACTCACGCCAAAAAGGTTATCAGTCAGGAGTGACATAGTGTGGAGGATCAAAAATCAGGAAGGTCAGAAATATACTGGGCTGCAGAATCAAAGAATCTCCAGAAACCCCGTGCACGGAGTACCTTCTTACTAGAATCCTGTTGTTCTGTCCTCCTCAGTTTATTTCAGTCTCCTGGCACGATCACTCCCACAGAAAGTCACTTCTCTGATGATCCCCGCGTTAGGGCGCCAACTGAAGAACTCGGTAATTTTCGCTCTCAGGGAATACTTACTAATATAACAAGAACTTGGCACAGACTCTGAAAATATGAAAAGACATCTTTATTAAACTTAACATAGTGAGGCCACGTCACCCAGAAGCCGTAGCAAGTGAATGAGGTAGTCTGAGGAATGAAGAGGACAGAGGCCTTTTATATGTTTTTAGCGTTACATGACTCAGTACAAAAAGAAAGAGGCAGTTCTAGCTTTTGCAAACATGAAAAAAACCAACATTCCTTCTTACACAAGCTGCAGAAACCCATAATAAAAACCCGGCACATCCCCATCGTAAACAGGCCATAAAGAAGGGAGCAGAGACAGGTGTGAGTAAGATAAGACAGGGTGTGTGTGCGATGAAAAGGTTTATGGCATGTTGTGCCTTGATGCTATCTCGCTCGGCCACTGGGAAAGGAACTGGCCGGGCAGGTTCGGCCTGGGGCAATGGTTTCAGCTTGCCCAGGTCACAGAGAAGTCAATTAAGGTGTACGTGTCCTTAGAAATCGAATTTGGCTGTAGTTATAAGCCTATGTGAGGGCAACTCACAAAATGGCTGCTGTACACAAAATGGAAGCCAAGGGTTCAGGACGAAAATGATGATTTCTGGGTGAAATCGTTATTGGAATATGACGAAAATGCTTGTACATAGTGTACTAGCCATTCTCGGTCCTTTGATATAAAAATCGTCATGCCACGACAAAGTTTATTACACGAGTCCAGAATTTTCAGTACCACACACCTTCTCTTAGGGCAAATTGCCAGTACCCTGATGTAAGATCAAAGGTACTTAAGTACTAGGCAGCAACTGACCTGTGAATCAGCTCATCCGCCCCTGGGATGGGATGCACATCAGGCTCTGTCACCAAATTTAGCCCTCTGTGATCCACACATAACTCAGTCCCGGTGTGGTTCCTGCTGGACCAGCTTTTGATACCAAAACCACAGGACTGACTAGGGGCTACTGGAGGGTTTTATCACCCCCAATTCCAACATCTTCGAGACTGTACTCTTGATGAGGCCCTTACCTGATCCATCAACCTGTAAGATGTATTCTTAATTGGGAGGTTGTCCCCATTGTCCACATCATGGGTACACAGGTGGATGGTCCAAGCATAAGGGAGAACATTGAGTAGTACTGTCCCAAACCTTGGTGACAGTCCCTCTGCCGCTAAGGTCCAGGATAAGGGAAAATATTGAGGGATGACAGTCCCTCTGTTGCTCTAGGGTTAGAGTGGGAAAAAGTATTCTGTCCAAAGACACATCCTTCTCCTTGGAGTCCAATAGTTAAGGGAGAGGTTCACTCTTCTCTTCTCTATCTGTCACCAACAGCATGGTGATCTCATACCTCTCAAAGTGGGGTTTGAGGCGATTGATGTGAAGCACCCTGTGGGGTTGCCTAGGGGTCTTAAGGTTCACCAGGTAGGTAGCCTTACCATTCTATTTAATCACCTCATAAGGCCCAGTCCAATGGTCCTGCAGGCCCTGGGTTCCATGGGTTCCCTAACCCACAATTCCTGCCTAGGCTATAATTTCACAGTAGTAGAATTTGGGTCATGCCACTCTTTCATCACAACCTGACTGACTTCCAAGTTGTCAGAAGCTTGCTTCCACAACTTCGCCATTTGGGTTAAGAAGGCCAGCATGTAGCCTGGGGACACTTCCTATGAGCTTGCTCTCATCCTTTCTTCATCAGACTCAAGATCCCCTTATAGGGTGCATATCCAGAAGATCAAAGGGGCTAAAGACCACTCCCTGGTACCTCCCTGCATGCAAACAACAGGCATGGTACAAGGATGTCCCACTTAATCTTAAGGGCCTCAGGCAGGCCTCTAAACATGCCTTTTAGGGTCTTGTTGAATCTCTCAGAAGCCCATTGGTTTGTGGATGGTACGTAGTGATTAAGCATGGGCGTAAAATCCGTTCCGCTCGCGGATTTTGCGGATTTTCGGTAAATTCGCAATCCGCGAACTCTCGCGAACTTACCGAAAATTCGTAAATCCGTGCGAAGCGGATTTTTTTGCTTGGTCGCACTTGCCAACTAGAATACTATACAATTTCGCGGGAGTAAACACTTGCGAAAACGTAGATGCGGCAGGCAGCGACAATCTCGCAATTGCGAGATTGCAAAATTTGCAATTTCGCACAAGAAATCCACCAGCAGGCAGCATAAACCTTGAAAATTATGATTTTTATCAGAATAACTCCTCAGGTTGACATTTGCCTGCACTTTTTTTTTGCAAGGAGTCCATTTTGGGGGGGGGGGTTGGAGGAAGGAAGTGCCCCACAGTCTCCAACTTCCTGTTCCTGTCCAGCAGGCTCCTCTCAGTGCTTTCTTCATGTGCTGGTCACTTTGATTTGGATCTTGACCTGGAAGCACTCAGCAGGTGCAAAAGTTCAATCTTATCATTAGTAACCATTCCCTGTAGTGCCTGGAAGGATTACTTTTTGTGGATGCTGCTGGATATTTGGATTTTTGCAAAACTGAAAGCACTCAGCAGGTGCAAAAGTTCAATCTTATCATTAGTAACCATTCCCTGTAGTGCTTCCTGAGGGGCCCCTTCAAAGTTCAGTTGCCTACTTGCAACTATTCTATGACCCTGCTCTGACCCTCACAGCAGGCTCAGAAAAAGCAATTAGAGATAAGGAAGCAGGTTCCAACCAGGAAGTTCAAATTCAGAAACACATTAATCAGCCCCTAATTCATTTATGTCAGTTGAGGCAGGGCAGGTGTGCCTTTCCACCCATAATCTACAGTGATGAACTAGAGGGTGGCATGGGTGAGCCAGAGTGTGGCATGGGTGAGCCAGAGGGTGGCAGTGGTGAAACAGAGGGTGGCAGTGGTGAAACAGAGGGTGCTGTGATGAACCAGATGTAGAAACAACATGTTCGCGACCGTGGCTACCCGAAAAGTAAGTTCGCGGATTTTGCGGATTGCGAATCCATAAATACGCAATTTCGCGGATTGCCAATTCGCAAAATCCGCCCATGCTTAGTAGTGATTAACTTGTAAGTTACTCCACATTCTTTCCACAATGACTACCTGTATGGTGACATGAAGCCTGTGCCGCTGTCAGACACAACTTGCATGGGTAAACGCATTGGTGTAAAAATCCCCGTCAGGGCCTTTGCAACTGCAAGTGCAGTCATGGGCCTCAGAGGGATTGCCTCGGGGTGCGTAGTGGCATGATTCACCAGAACCAGGATGAGCCTGTAGCCTGAATCAGTCTGGGAAGCCATAGGCCCTACAATGTTGATGCCCTCCCTCTAGAAAGGGAGTGCCAGTGACTAGCAGTGAGATAAGGGGGGTTGGGCCATTGCCCTGTCTTCCTACTAGCTTGGCAGGTTGCACAGGTCCTCCAGAATGCATCTGCGGATGCACTGATCTTTGACCAAAAGAAATGTGGGACACCCAAAGGTCTTGCCTTGGCCCAAGTGTCCTGCCAGGAGAGTCTCATAAGCCAGCTCCAGGAGGAAGGTCCTGTAGCATTGGGAGACATCCAATGCCCTTGTAGTCCTATGCACAGGAGCCTTAGGTTCACTTTAAAAGAGGTTGCCTTCCCAGTACATGCGATAACTCCCATACACATCACCTGCTGCTTGGGCTTCAGCCTGTTTAATCATGCCCTCAAGGGTTGGACACTCCCTATGTGCCCCACAGAACTCCCCCTTGGTGGGTCCTCCTTCTACATGCCATTAGGCAAGTGAAGGCAGGTCACCAAGGGAAGCGATGCCCTCCTCAGTGGGCTTCAGGGCTGCCACCACCTGAACCCCATCCATCTCACTGGGAAGACACTCAGGGGCTGGTTTACCACACCCTCTACCTTTCCCCTTTTAGCAGCTGGCTGGGCCATTGTTCCAGGCTCCAGACCTAGTTGACTCCCATCCTGAGCAACCATGGACCTTGTTGTTGCACTGATCCAATCAGTAACCTCAACATCTCCATGTGAGCCTTGAGCTCCACTTCTTTCCAGATAGTGTGCTCATGGTTATTTCACAGCAAATAGTCCACAGGCATGGCAGGGCTCACAGTAACTTCCAGAATACCTGTAAACCCCCCCCCCACTCAAAGGGAACACGTGCTACTGGGTAGTGACCCTCTCTGCTGTCAGCCAGTACAGCCTGGTGAAATGCATTGGGAAGCACCTGCTCTGGAAACACCAGCTGACTCCTTATCACTCAGAGCCTCAACACCATGCCCATTGATGGAGACACATTGCCTCTACTTAGTAGTATTTGAGATCACATGGATCATAGGAACCATCTCACTATCACCCAGGGACACTGGGGTAATCCCACTAACCCCCCCCCCCCCATTAACTGGGACAATCTCCCCCCCAGCACTACACTAGCCACCCCATGGATTCTTTCCTCCATTGGAAGGAGGTGCTCGTATTATACACTTGGGATTCCCCCTTGTAGTGTCCATGGTCGTAGCACTCATACCACTTGCAGGGATTTGGCTGTTGACCTTTGTCAGGGTATTTTTTCTTCTGTTGGCCAGATTGGGAAAGTGAAATGAGACTCTTTCCTCTCTGAGTTGTTTTAGGGGCCTTTAGAAAAGTCTGTCTTTTTTATCTCCCCTCTTTCTTCTGTTGGGAACCCTGCCCACCCTTTTGACAGTCCCCTTCTGATGCCTTCTTGGACACTCTGGTGCTGACCCATATGTCCGCCTCCTCATCAAGTTTCTTGGGGTCATTTAACTTGCTATCAACCAGCTGTTGGTGCAGCTCTGGAAACAAATATCAAGCATGTGCTCCTTTAAAATCAGTAGTACATCTCTGAATAATCATCATCCTTGCTGCCCCTACCCCAGCCCTTCAGTGCCTTGCTGGCATAATCCAAGACATCCACCCATGTTTGTGAAGAGATTTTATGGCTACCACAGAACCTATACCTCTCAGGGTCTGTCCAAACTTTTTGACTAGTAGGGCCTTAATTGCAATGTAGCATGTTTGGCCCTTTACATCTAGTGTAAGGACTGTGTCCCTCCACACAGTGGGCATTTTCACCCACCAACTACCACCCCAGAACACCTCTGGGACCTTGTGCACTCTCACAGCCACTTCATGGGATGCAAACCATTGATCAATGTCATCCCCACCACATAACTGAGCTGCACATCCTTTTGGATTCTGACTCCTGAATCACCATCGCCACTGTAGGTATAATGCCAGCATTGCTGCTACAGGGCCCCATTTGTAGGGCTTTTATCTCCAGCTCTCTGAGATTGAGCTCATTGGTAAGTTTCCTCTCCTCCATTTCCAAACACTTTCTTCACGCACGTGCTTCAACTTGGGAAGCCCTAACTTTAAGTTTCTTACCTCCCTCCTGTGTTCCAGATCCTCTGGTGACAGCCTATCTGAGGAGATACTGCTCCCTGCTTTGGTAACCACTGCTGCTCCTATCAAGTCGTTGGCCCCTTCCATGGTAGTTCCATATCCACATTTAAACTCCAGATACAGGCCACCCTCTGCCTCAGGGATCTCCTGCTACTCCTCTGGGATGTCATCCCCTGCATCCCGGGTCTCTGCCCTGGCCCATAAAGCTTTCTGTAGCTGCATCTTCCTAATTAAGCCCCTTGTAGAAGCGTGGATGTCCTTGCAGAATTCTGTCAGCTGCTGCAC
Source organism: Lissotriton helveticus (assembly GCF_964261635.1). Lineage (NCBI taxonomy): Eukaryota > Metazoa > Chordata > Amphibia > Caudata > Salamandridae > Lissotriton > Lissotriton helveticus. Next base: position 281,292,968 of record NC_136068.1, on the reverse strand, counting down.
AGTGTAGAATTCTTACCTTGCCAACTCAAACTCAATTCTTGCAGGTACGGCTTCTCCAGAGAGACACATAATTTAGCAGATAATTAAAAAAAGGCCAATCAGGGAGAATTGGAAAAGGCCCACATTGGTCTTAGATATGGAGTTGTAGTGAGCACTGAATGATTATATGTTATTGCACAAACACAAGTCCTATACTCACTACTGATCACCAATGTAAGAAATTGGGTCTATAACTTACAGAGATGTGCACCCTGTCCAAGTAGGGACCACATTATAAGTCAGGATAAGCTAGATATACGTTTTAAATTAACCTGTGCTCATCCTCTGGTAGTTTGGCGCAGAGCAGGCAGGCTTAACATAAATGTGTAAAGTATTTGTGCAAAACACACACAGTAACACAATGAAAACACCACAATAAAACTCCACACAGTCTTAGAAAATAGAGAATGTTTATCTGATTAAAACAAGAGCACAATAAAAATCCTATCAGTGGAAGTCAAGATAATAATTTTGGCGCATCACCATAAATCAGGATACAAATAAAGGTGCTTTAAAAGCTCTCTTCCCTGGAGAATCAACCCCCCATATCAGAACATAGGAATGCAACCCCAGCCAAAAAGCATTACTCCTTCAAAGAATAAAAATGCATTAATTTATTGTACTAAGAGATATCAAAGAATGCGAGAACCAAGCGCTTACGGTACTGGCTGCCCCATTAGGAGGAGACTGGACTTCTCCCTGGAGCACCTGAAAAGAGTGGCTGCTGCAAGATGTGACTGAGAAACCATTTCATCGAGAGAATCCTTCCCAAGAATCAGAAGTAATTAAGTAACATGAACACGGTGGGCAACACACTGCATCATCTCATGCTGAGATACACTATAGCAAACAATTGCTGCAAGGCATGGCTCCCTTTTCATCTGAAGGTTTCCTTCTTTAGTTACCAGGGGAATATGGTCAGGGCTGGATTGGCCATAGCAGGCACCAGGTATTTTCCTGGTGGGCCAGAAGGGTGGGGCTGGTTTTAGACAACTGGGGGCCAGCTTTGCAGCAGTGCTGCAAAATCAGCCCCCTGTAACAAAAGTTAATCAGCAGTGTTTCCCACTAGCACCCTCAACCCCACTCCCCCTCACTCTCCAGGAGGACAGTCCGACATAATTTCCAAGGCAGGTTTGTGTTACCAGCCTTATCCTGAATATAGTTGATATACTTCTGATTTTCCTAGTCTTGACACTAGAATTAAATGTCCTGATATTGTAATCCTGACAGTTTTATTTGACAATTGGTAGATACTCAATATACTATTGTTAACTTTGAATCAGCGGGGCATCATTTTATGGTCTCTTTCTCACTAAACACATTCTTGTATCAATCTCCAAGTGATTAACTTTCAGTGCTAGACTTCTGGGAATTATTATCGTCCAATACTGGCCATATATTAGCTAATTTTATCATTGCCCTTTATCTCTTTGATTTGTAATTATAAGGGAATTGACATTTTTGAAATTCACATTTTGGGATATTTTCATCCCAAAAAGAGTGCCAAAAATGTTTTTTAATCTGTTTAAGTGCCTTGCCAAAATATTTGTTCAAAAGGGACAGTGCACAAAGAAGCAATATTCAGAACGTCTCCAAAGTCTTCAATTATTAAGTTCTTTATTGTTCCAATCTTTTTTACAAAAAGGGGCCTCAGCCAACGCGTTTCGTTCCAATGGAACTTCATCAGGGCTCGAAGATCTCGTGAAATTTAATACATGGAGTCCCAGGTCATGGTAGGCCAAACCAGTTCATGCATTCCATCGTCACACAGTTTTTATATATAAAACGAAGAAGGAGGTTGCATCTGTAACGTCAGTCACTCTTAAAGGTATCCAAAAGTCCTGGCACTGGTACCTCCTACCGTCTCCTGTGGACTGTCTCAATCAAAGTAGTGATGGGTAAATGAAGAGAATTATCAGGAACTGATACGAGGGGTTGCGCATGCTTACATTCAGGTCAAATGGCCACATGACTGAGGGGCCACTTTGAACAATATTGGAACAATAAAGAACTTAAAAATGTAAGACTTTGGAGACGTTCTGAATATTGCTTCTTTGTGTACCGTCCCTTTTGAAAAAAACGTTTGGTATCTGTCGTACAGTGGAGCATAAGTGTGGCAAGCTCCGGACGTGTGTTGCACATAATCAAGATTGATTTGTTTGACTGAGAAATTGAAGTGCCTAACCAGGGTCAGCCCCACTGTTTGTTTTTTGAGAACCTTGCCAAAATATGTTTGTTGTCAAAGGTGTATTTATAAAACAGAATGTGAAGAATCTATTGGCACGGAATTGGTAGACACCAGAGGCTTCCATACAACAGATTTTGAGGAATCCTGTGCCTTGCCCTTTTTTGGATTGTGCTCCATCTTGTGGAACATAAAGCTCACTAGCTAGTGTTAGCTAGGCACAGGAAGGTTACAATAGGTTGTCTCTGGAAGTAAAACATTTAGAGTCTGCACTCTTCTGTGGTGGGATATATGGCACACTTCTAGTCTCTGGGTGATCAGTTGAACATATAAACTTGAGGAGGAATATATCTTCAAAATCCAGCACTTACTCTTTTGAGCAGACTTGAATGTGGCATTACCCTTCTGTTATTGAAATAGGGCGGTGAACACAGGTTAAAAATAGGGCAGTGTTTTTTACATAAAAAGTTCCAGAACTCCCTTAGCAGCAATCTTCAATTATGTCCACTTGTTTAATGTCACAGGACGCGTTTTCAAAATTGCTTCCGTGCCATCTGGTATAAATTTGACTTCTAGCAGTTTGCTTGCACATGGCATTACCAGTGTGGCACAAATTTGTGAGGAGACCATATACAAGAAAAGTGAGTTACAAATGTTGCCGAAATGGGGTGCTGCTTAATAACCAATGTGCTTCTTTCTACCTCTTGCAAAATATGAGTGTTCTCTCCTAAGCCTCAATATGCACATCAATGTAAACACTAGTTATCTGATAATGGGGATATTGTTGAAGGCAAAAAAGGAGGGTGTGTAATTCATAAAACTATTCAGAAGTGGTGAGGGTTTGTTGAAGCATATTTTATTGAAGCATACAAACTGTATTCCCTAGCAGTGTTTCTCATAAGTTCTTGCTGCGATCACTTCACCTTTCCTGTTTCTCTCAGCATGTGGGAAGATAGATATATACACAGAAACCACTTAACATGGGTACACTGCTGTCTTTGCAGCAACAGAATCAATTTTCTTTCGCTTCTGCTCAGGTTCCAAGAAGGAGAGAGAAGTTTTTACAAAGGCATATACCAAGCTGTTTGGATGCGCTCCTCCATCTACATCAAATCGGGGGGCTGCAGCGGATGCGATGGGGGATGCCACTGAATTAGCCAACTTAAATGTCTCAGGGAAATTCAAGATCATTCAATCCATTCATTTTGGTGAGGATGCCAATCTGATCCTCATCCTCAAAAACTCAAGCACAGAGCATGCCAAGAATGTAATGGTGAGCATCTGCGCCTCATCCATGCTGTACAATGGGAGAGTGACGAGTGAGGTCTCTGGGGAGAAAACATCAGTCAAGCTTGGTCCTGCTGAAGGTAATTTATCATATAATTAGTTTCTTTCCACTTAATTTATTTAACATTTCAATAGTTAGACGCAGTGTCGTGATTGGCCTGCCTCAGGATTTGCTTTAAAATGTATGTGTTATTTATGGAAGATCAAAAAAGAAAATTTTACAGAGCACTCATTTTTGTCAATTGCTGTATCTTTACAGAAAAGGAGATTCCATTTACGGTTACTTATGGCCAATATGAAAAGTATTTGTCAAAAGATGATCACAATGTCCACTTCAATGCTGTCTGTGAAGCTGAAGGGCAGGCAACCTTTCTGGTGCAAAAGACAATCACGTTGGAACACCCTGTAATTAGCCTCCAGGTGAGAAATGTACCTTGGGGCTTTATAAACAGGAAGTGTGATGACTGAGATACATACGGAGTGTGAGATATGCCAAGCAATATTTACATTTGTTGGGTTCTTGTCATTCTAGGACCCAATGCCTACCAGTCACGTCTTTCTTGCAACATTTAACCAATAATGAAAGCCCTCCTTACTATTTGCGCCCATGTATGTCTGTCTATCAAGCACCCTGCATGGGTCGACAGTCATAAGATCCTTCTTTCTCAGTTGTAACCTGCCCACTTTTTGCTCCTGTTCCACAACTTGTATCCATGTAGTCTCTTTCCGCTTTTTTTTGCTTCATTATTTGAGCTGTTTGTTTCTTACTTTCTGTTTCTTTACAAATCGTCCCCTCACCTCTCTGTCATTAGATTAATAATTGACTCCAGTTACTACTTTTGCACCCATTCTAAATTATCTGAGTTATACCCCCTTTGTTTAAGACAGTAATTCTTACTTCCCATCCAGTGACTTCTCTGACATTCACCTCTTTCCCTTTTCTGGCTTATTCTTGGCAGTGTGTTTCTTTTACTGGTCTCCCCACATTGAGTTTATCTTCCATGGTAGTGTGTCTGAAATTAGAATAAACTTCACTAGCCTACGTTGATGAATTTTCGGGCTCATTTCCAACCTTTCAATTCTACTTCTGATACATAGTGACACCAAATATGTTTTCATTCCATTGTTACTGAGAGCTGATTGTAACTAAACTGAGGCAATTTGCGTATGGTTTTAGTTGCTGAAAAGTAGATTAAGTGTAGTGTCCCTGTGAGCAAATAATTTAATCAGCTTCAGTTTTAGTGGTGTCTTCAGAGAGGGTTCATATTTCCTGGGTGCAGGTGACCTGGCACAGTTTGCAAAACACTAATCACCTTGTGACCTTTCTGATACCTTGAATATCGAACACATTGGCATGGACATTATCCAATTCTCTTAGATATCCCCATTGTAATAGCAGTAAAACACAAAGTTTAGTCTGAGGGTTGAATACAATAGAATGAAGATATGGTAGTCCTTCTAGGATCAATATCCTGTCTGCCTATAGTCAATGCATTAAAAGTATATATTCCGTTTAGCATACCTCTCTGTGAACAACCACATTCCTTCCCAGAGGGTAGCCTGAATTGTGGGGATGTCCCATCTCTCTGCAAAAATCAGGATAATACAGTATTTCTCAGTTACCTCTCCGACCCTTTTTGTGGTCTTGTCTGCCAAGCTAAAATAACAAGAGTATACAATGAAATGTAGCTAAGTGCTTCTATTATCAAAAAGAGACAATGTAGATTAAGCTAAAAATATATTCAGTTAAGGACCATGATTATTTTTCAAAGTGTGTTTAAGGAACCCTGAAATAAAAGGGGAGAGACAATTGAAGCAAGCAAAATGTCAAAAAAATGTTATTGGTCTTATGCAGATAACACCATGCATTGAATAATCGCCCTTCACAATGTCAGGAGAATGAAGCATGTAAAAATATTTATGATGTCCCAAGGTTCAGTACCTATGCAATCATGCTGAAAACTAGTTGGTGATCTACAATAGTGACAGAGGAACCTTCAGAGTGACAGAGGAACCTTGAGAGTGATGGCGAGTGTTGCAAGCAAGCATTATACTCTCAGAGATAGATCATGGACAAAAGAGTTATCCCCAAGAAAATTAGACAAAACGCATGATGATACATTGTACTTTTCAACCTGAAGAACATAGAAACCTTTTGAAATATAAAAAGAATGCATTTATTCACCTCAGATGAGGGAGACTACGTCACACAGAAGCATTAGCAACTGAATGAGGAGGTCTAAAGAGTACAGAAAACTGGGGCCTTATATATGCTTAGGGTTACATAGTCAGAAGACCAAGGGGCAGTCCTGGCTCATGTAAGCATGCAAAATGCCTAATATGGGCATGCAAGATCTGCTTGCTCTCCATACAGCAGCAAAAATAGCCTGACAGTTCTATACTAGGAGCAGGTGCATTCTACTAGCTAGGCCCTTCTGAGCATGTGCAAGGCTCTGAAGAGGGAAACAGCACATGGCGAGCACATGGCTACCTAAAATGGCTGCCAAAATAGCTTTCAGCTCATGCTAACAAATCCCTGCAATATTTAACAGATGGTCCATTTAGCATGAGCTAAAGACATTCCTATGGTCCAGTAGGAACATTGAAAATATTTGCAAATTCATTTTCATAAATTTATCAATATCCTAATTCATTGCTAGGTGGGCATTTTCCATTCTAAAGATTTCATTAAACGGGTATATATGAGGTATAAGCAGGAATATAATTTTGATAGTCCTAAGCAAATCCTAAAACCGTCTAGTAAAAACATTTTCAGGGCTACTTGTCCATTTTCCTTTTATGAGGGCTAGAACATCAATTTAATACATTTAGGAAAGGGCAAAGTCACATTTTTCAATTGCTCAGAAAAATGTTTTTCGTGCATAATAAATATAACTAATGAAAATATTAAAGCAACTAAACAGATTATTGCAAAAACAATCCTGGCTCCAAGGGACCAGGAGGACCACACAGGCCCATAAGAATTAGAACGAAGAGCTGCAAAGGGCTGCTCCTCCTCAAAAACGGGACATCCAAAGGGGTACATTATTGACAAGAAAAAGAAGAAATCCTTGGGGAAATTGAAGCCGCTGTACAACCAAGCCAGAGGGGAGTCTACTCCCTGTCTCCGTTTCAGCCTCACAGGCAGGCTCTTGTTGTTTCCACGGTGGAGCTGCACAACTCGCAACTCAAGAATCAGAGCCCAGTTTCAAGGAAAAAGTCTCTTCTTTCAGGACAGGGCAGTCACCCACCAGGGCAAATGCTCTTAGCGATCGTATCCAGTGTCTCAGGCAGTGCACCAGTTTTCTTCTCTTCAATCTAACAGGCACCATAGACACAGCACCTGTACCCTAAACTCAAGTCCTTCCCTAACTCCTGTATTGCTCTGCTGGCGCACTGCTCATTCATTGGGGCCAAACATTGCATCCAGTGTGCTCAGGCACCTCTTGACCAACAAACAAAGGTGCAAACGTGCATTCACTTTAGGACCAGGATTCAGAGGCCTGATGCTAGGATCTCTGAAGCAACCCTTGTTTCAAAAGGGGTCACCTCACGCAAAGCCTCCTCGCCATTCTGGTCGATCTGTGACTCTCAGCTGGGCATTAAAAACTTTATTCATAATTTCTCCTTTCTGGTTTGGGACCCCGTCTTTCGCCCAAGACAGTGGAAGGGGTACATACTGCATTCCAGGGCTTCCGCCTTCACTGAGGTCCTAGTTGCCAGCAATGCCTGTGCTGGTTACCTTCACTTTGGCTTCAAGCTGGACTGGTACTGACGCTGACTCCCCAGGCTGAATCTGATGTCCGAGCCCCTCTGGCAATGGTTGTAAGGCAGCAAATATCTATTGGTGGACAGAACAAAAGGTCTTTAGACAAGGCACAGAAACAATCTATCAACAGAGAGGATAGTCTCAGAATACTCCCTAGTCTTGGGACGCCCCATATATTAGCAAGGCACCCAAGAACACTTTCATCTATCTATGTGAGAGTAAAAAAAAAAAACATCCTGGACCTATTGGCAAGTATAAAAGGAACTCTTTGGTGAACTGACAAGAGTGATACATCACCCAATCCCAAGCAGCCAAGGAAGTCTGTTCATTTACTAAATTGTGAGGAAAAGAGAAAAACAACACAGGCATACCCTAAATCCTTACATTGGTGTATTCCTGTGTACTAATCTGAAAACCCTAAAAAAAAAGGAAATGTTCTACACTTTTGCTCATAAACTTTACATTACTTGTACAGGACTGCAGACACTTCTAAAATGATTCTTCTTAATAAAAGCACCTACATTGTATGCTTAGGACCATGCTCTCATGTCTCAAAACTGCTAATTTAACAGGGGTTCTTATCTATAAAACACAATTTCCTTCAAAATATTTTTTGCTAAGGATCACATGGGCATCTTCCCTGGGTTCTACTTTACATGATCCAAACTATGCAACATCAGCTCTAATAAGGACTGTCAGTTTATTTACACAGACTAGCTAATAAAAGCCAGCAATGCCCTTGCAAAACTATGTAGCATGAGAATAACATACAATAATGGTGTTATCAACTAAGACTTGTAGAACAAAATCTACCCACATCTAGTTCCCCTTAAAGATCAAAATAAGGGAACAACAATCTAAACTACTGATCCTGTCATAATTTCATCAAACAGGATGGGAAGTAACATATCATATATTCTTATTCATTTTTTTAATGCTAACAATGTTTACAACAGTATTACTGAATAGCCAATTAAATGTCTCATTGCTATTTCACAGACAACTTAGACAGGCTAAAAAGAATTGAGAAAAAGAGAGAGCAACATACATTTTACCTAGCCTTAATTTGTAGAGGAGCTAGCCTCCTTCCCCCATTTTGACAGTAGGAAACCTGAACAGTTTCACTTCTGTCAACACTATCAACCCCTATTTGCAGCAACTGGGCATAAACAAAGTTATAGGAGTTACATAGCACTTTTGAAAGAGCTAAAAAAAAAAACATGAATACCCAAACCCCAATCCTTTTACCAAATGTACAAGTGTAACATGAGGGCAAATTAATTCAAACTAAATTTCATTGCCTCAGCTTTTTTACAGTAATCCTCAGACTAAAAGCATTAGTGCTCCATAAATATATGGCAAAGCTTATATGTTTATCAAAAGTTCACATATATCATTCATATGATTACATAAAGTGCTTGCTTTTGCCAAAAAAAGTAAAACTTCTCCTTTTCTCCCCTGTCGTCTTTCAAAACGTTTCAGAGGTCATAATGTCAAAGCAAACTTTACTCTGGGAGCCATGCTAGGCTTCTAAATATAGAACTGATATTTAACTCTTCCCAGCTGTTCTATTCTGTGTGCAAGGCTGAACAGCAGACCCATTCCCCTGTTTGTCAGTTTAGGGTTAAAAAAAAATAACTTCTGCTGGTTTTTTATAAGCATGAGCACAAAATCCGTTCCGCTCGCGGATTTTGCGGATTTTCGGTAAATTCGCGATCCGCCAACTCCCGCGAATTTACCAAAAATCTGCAAATCCGCGAGCGGCGGATCCGGGGGGCAAAAGTTCAAGCCTTCAAGTTTGAAGTTGTTGTAACTATTTTAGGATGGCGCCGGCAAGCTGCCAGCGCATCCTAAAATAGTTACTAAGTTAGCTTCAACAGGAAGCACTAATAGATAAAATAAAGCTGGTGCTCGAGCACCTGCTTTATTTTATCTATTAGTGCTTCCTGTTGAAGCTAACTTAGTAACTATTTTAGGATGGCGCTGGCAGCTTGCAGGCGCCATCCTAAAATAGTTACAGGATGATGGACAGCTCACTCAAGGGACCCCTGCGCACATCGGTGATATGAAGGGCAGGGTTAATTCTGGCACGATGGTCCTGTCACAAAAATTAAACCTCAACAGGAAGCACTTACAGATATCAATAAAGCATGTGCCCTAGTTGAAGCTCAAATTCATTGACGCATTCATCAGCCCCAAAACAATCGTGAGCGTTGTCAAGGCTGGGCAGGTGTGCTTTCTTCCCAAATCTACCGTCGAAAATCAGCTGTGATGCTGGATAGAGGCCTTTGCAACCTTGACTTTTACGAGCGCAATCGCCGTGCTGTTCCTGTGACCAGGAGCTTCCTTCTCCTTATCTGCTGCTCTGATCGGTCTCTGACCTTTTATACACACTAGAGGCATGTGAACTCGGATGGAAGCCCCGCCCGTTTGGCCCCACCCACACATTCGCGGTATGCACAGTGTTCCCGCCATTTACCGACTATGATGGACAGTTGAAGCTCAAATTCAGTGACACATTCATCAGCCCAAAAACAATCGTGAGCTTTGTCGAGGCTGGGCAGGTGTGCTTTCTTCCCAAATCTACCGTCGAAAATCAGCTGTGATGCTGGATAGAGGCCTTTGCATCCTTGAATTTTACGAGCGCAATCGCCGTGCTGTTCCTGTGACCAGGAGCTTCCTTCTTATCTGCTGCTCTGATCGGTCTCTGACCGTTTATACTCACTAGAGGCATGTGAACTCGCATGGAAGCCCCGCCCACACACTCGCGGTATGCACAGTGTTCCCGCCATTTACCCACTATGATGGACAGTTGAAGCTCAAATTCAGTGACGCATTTATCAGCCCAAAAACAATAGGGAGCGTTGTCGAGGCTGGGCAGGTGTGCTTTCTTCCCAAATCTACCGTTGAAAATCAGCTGTGATGCTGGATAGAGGCCTTTGTATCCTTGACTTTCACGAGCGCAATCCTCGTGCTGTTCCTGTGGCCAGGAGCTTCTTTCTCTTCATCTGCTGCTCTGATCGGTCTCTGACCATTTATACACACAAGAGGCACTTGAACTCGCACAGAAGACCCCCCCCATTTAAAAAATTCGCAAATCCGCGAATCTGCAAATTCGCGAATTTTGCGGATCCGCGAATACGCAAATCCGCAAATTCGCGAATCACGAGTTTGCAAAATTCGCCCATGCTTAGTTTTTTATACATATTTACAATTATAAGCAGTGTGCGATATACTTGCCTAAGCATATAGCAGTAAGCTATTTGTATTATATCTAAATGTATGCATTTACTGAAGCATAAGGCATTTTAAAAGCTGCTCTGAATTGCAGATTTTTTTTTTAAATTTGTGCATTTTGCCCAATTTCGACTTTGATATTTGAGGCACTTAAAAGTGAATATCCTATATTGTTTTGGGCATAATAGTCATCATCAGATTGTTCTGTACAAATCCCAGAGATTGAACATTAAAAATATCATATATACCCTTATAGAAATGAGTTTTTTACGCCTGCGCAGAGGGATATTTCATATGCAAAATTCCTCATTATGTGGTACAACACAACTTAAATTTAATTTTAATGCTAGGAGGTCACAGTATGATTATTAAGCTTTATAAATATTAAAATACGAATTTAAAAGCACGTATTTTTTTAAATAACTTTTTCATAATTAACAATAGTTTTTTTCATAAAACCAATCATTTTCGATAATTCCACATATGAAAGGCAAGCTGCATCCCTTGCCTATCATATTTAGACACATTCATCCATAAGCCTAAGCACAGAAGCCTAACTTTAAACATGAAACATTTTGCGCCACTTTTTTTTAAAAGGACAGTCATTATTTAACATCAGAACCAAGAATGTGATTATGGAAAAAGTATTTAAGAAAGGAAATACTTACTTTAAATGTTTTCCTGTTATCCAAAATAATGAACCAGATTTTTGTAACTTTTTAAAACAGCAGTCTGAAATGCAGTGGTTTAACTGTCAAAATCCTAGCTGTGTCAACATTCCTGTCTCTCCGTGGCCTACAATCAAAACAACAGCTGCTGCTCAGGGGCAGTTAAAACACAGCTGTTGGAAAACCTTTTTTTAGTGTTGAAATGTAAGCACGGTGACAGTCTATTTAAAACTGAGGCATTTCAATGCATGTTCTATAATATGTGTTTTAGTTCAGCAAAAATTTACTCAGATGATGTGTTTGCCTGTTTATATCTAACACAATGTATCTAAGGAAAATGTAACATTTTATAATTGTTTATTTATTGCAAAACACACAATCTCGTTTTTGAGGCCTATTTTATTCCTACTCAATGTGAATTCTAATTTTATCGTTAAGCATTAGTAGTTTGTACATGTGCATAGTTGCTTGCTCTATAAATTTAATAGTAACATGCAGTTATTTAGCATATCATATGGTTCATTTCTGGATTTTTATTTAATTTGTATTTAATATTAATTAAATTACATTTTGCATAACAGACTGATGACAGCAAGAAAACACAAACAAACACTGAGCTCATACCAGACATATACAGAAGGGGTCATACACTCAGAACACATGATACAGCGCGCTTAAGGCTAGCAATCCTAACACAAAGAGCGCAATCGCTATTTACTCACAGAAGTATCACTAATGGGAAAACCACAAACCACATAGACATTTAAACACATGATTAACCCACAGATCAACACTTAGGACAGAAACAAAGGACAGCCACAGACTGTACTTAAACCAAACCATTTGTAAATACTAGTTGTAAGTCATATTTACAAGAAGAGCTACTCAATAGTATTCCAAAAGACTGGAAAAATACAGCCCAACAGACTCTTTCATTTTCAAGTAGCCAAAATAGACTCAATTCACTAGCTTTGGCTGGCAGAACACCAAAAAAATCGCTTTGCATATCTCCATTTATAAAAGTGCGCAGAAAAGGATCCTTGTTTGTTTTATGTCCATATTTGAATTCCATGGGGATACAGAATCACCAAGGAAGAAATATGTTTTTATACCTAAACCTATTTAGGTATTCCCTCAGGAGAGCCGGCTAATTCACTTCATATGTCACTATGGTACCTCCAAAAAGCAACACATTCTTCGATGTGTGCTTGAAACAGGCATGCCAAAAATATTGCAACATATGAAAATATTATAATCAAAGTAGCACTTAAGGTACTCTTGTACTGTGTGCCATTCAAATCAATTTAAAACAGAGAAAAGTCTCCTCATTACCTGCCTACATAAATTGCAATTTATATATTACATACATACAAATATTGGCCAATCATACAAATCAAAAGCCACAGTAAGTGTTACTAAACTACCTTACCAATCCAAGGCATCAAAAACCAACAGCAAGTGTCGCAGAACGACTCTTACCAATCAAATGGTGTCCAAATGCTAACTGCCAAGTTCTGAATGACCTAATGGTCGTTTTTTTTAGAATACTCACGCCAAAAAGGTTCTCAGTCAGGAGTGGTAAACATCATGTGGAGAATCAAAATCAGGAAGATCAGATATATACTGGGCTGCAGAGATAGAGAATCCCCAGAATCTCCGTGCACAGAGTACTTCCTTAGTAGAGTCCTGTCCTGTCCTCCTCAGTAGATTTCTGTCTCCTGACAAGATCACTCCCTTACATAGACACTTGTCTGATGAGGTCCACGTTGGAGCGCCATTTGAAGAACATAGAAACCTTCTCAGGTGTCTCACTGGTACCTGGTCCTTTCAAACCAACAAAGAAGAAATTGTCACAGAAGCTGAAATATAAAAAGAATGCATTTATTCACCTCAGATGAGGGAGACTACATCACACAGAAGCCTTAGCAACTGAATGAGGCAGTCTAAAGAGTACAGAAAACTGGGGCCTTATATATGCTTAGGGTTACATAGTCAGCATAAGACCAAGCGGCAGTCCTGGCTCATATAAGCATGCAAAATGCCTAATAAGGGCATGAAAGATCTGCTTGCTCAACAAAGTAGGAGGAGAATTACTTCTCCATACAGCAGCAAAAATAGCCTGACAGTTCTATACTAGGAGCAGGTGCATTCTACTAGCTAGGCCATTCTGAGCATGTGCAAGGCTCTGAAGAGGGAAACAGCACATGGCGAGCACATGGCTACCTAAAATGGATGCCAAAATACAAAATGGCTTACAGCTCATGCTAACAAATCCCTGTAATATTTTACAAACCAAATTGCCAAATAATTGGCTTCAAAGTTAGAGATGTTACATGAAGTTCAGCAGTGGATCCTATGACATTTCCCAATACTTCTTAATGTGGCAAGCATGAAAAGACCTTTCCAAGCATAGTGGCTCATTCGGTCCTCAAAGTGTATTTGACAAACTAAGGAAAAACAACATTATTTAGTCAATATCTTAAAAAGTTTTTTCTCAAACATCAGCTCGCAATTTTCTGAAAAAGAACACTAATGGGCATATGTATAAGCCCCTTTCGCCACGGGAACGTCACTTCTTGTGACATTCCCATGGCGATCGGGGCCTTGCCTAGTATACAACGCAGCATTAAGCCATTTACTGTGGCTTAACGCTGCCTTGTATATAAGACACCCTTTCACGCTATGTTTAGCGTGAAAGGGGCGTGCAGTGGGTGTTGTGGTGGGCGTTCCATTGCAACACCCATTGTATTTGATACTGCCCCCTATGTGTAGGAAGGGACACCTTCCTACACATAACCAATCCTCCCCTGCACACAGACACCCTTGCACTCTGGTGGCCACTTCTATTGTACATATCCTGTAGTACGTAGTGTATCGCTAGCCTCCTGGGCTTAAAGACACACTTCGCCACTTCAGAAACACAAGGCTGCACTATATTTACAAGAATGTGGTGCAGCCTTGCGTTTCCCCCTGCGATGGCGCTAAGAAGATTCTATCACAAAGAAAAGTCATTTGGATAAAGAACTTTAACAGCATGACTCATTTAGGTTTGAAGGGTAAAATTGACATGAGTTGTTTTCTATAGGTCGCATTTTTTCATATTGGTTTTTTGACATAGGTCTAGTCTAAGCATAGATTTTTCAGAACCTAAACCACTGACATCCGGAATAATACATTTCACATTATGTCTCAGGCTACTAGATGGGATTTGAACTTAGAGAGGCATGCAAGAGACAATGTTTTAAGAATAGAGATGTATATACAATGTATCATTATTGTAATCATGAAATTGAAGTTGTACATGCCAAACGATCATGTGGGATTAATGCAATTAAGAGAATGATGTTTGCATTTGCATGCTCCATAACAAACTGCTGTGGACTTGATTTTTATCAAAACCTTTCAGGAAATTCACTTGGATTTGATGTATGAGGTGAAGAGCACACTGATTGTCAGATAGTGATAGGATTCAGATTTATGAACATCACGTGTGGCGTACTACTTGGCGTTAGGTATGTTCAATGATGTTGATGTTACCAGGGAACAAGTAAAATGAGAAGTTCTTGGAAAGTCGTGTGAGTTTTTGGGTTATCAAAATATATTGGGTCGTACCAATATTAATTTAAGATGGCTGTCATTTGAATTTAAACTTTTTGATCAATATGAGTCCTTCTTTGCCATTTACCTGACTGTCAGACATAAATAGCATTGCGATTTGTGTACATCATGTGTGGTGCACAATATGACGGTTGGTACAGTTAGTGACAACGCTGTTACTAGGGAACTAGTAAAACAAAATCTTTGTTGAAAGTAGTTTACGTTGGTCTGTTCATCAAACACCATTGGGTTGCACTATTATTACTTTAATATGGCCGCCATTTGAAACGAAACTTGTTGGTTTATTGCGAGTCTGTCATTGCTGTTAATACACGGAAGATGCCATTAACATGACACATTTAATGAGGTTGTAAACGTTATGGATGCTGACGATAAACTGCAAGTTGGTTTCTTCGCTATTGCGGTGCCGCATATTACAGGTACGCAGGTTCGTGGCGATTATGAATTGAACAACAACGCGTTGAGTTTTTGTTTTGGCACAGGCATTGTTTTTCTTGTTTACAGTGGTATATGGAAGTAGCAACATAGGAACATACTCCATTAATGAAGATATTAACTATGACATATTTGGATGAGTGGCCATTTGAGCGATGGTTATATTTGTTCAGTTTGGCAAAAGGTGCAATAAAAAGTTATCACTCGATGTATGAGTTCAACTTGATGCCATTATTGTTACAGGTCCTACTTTTGTCTAAACTCAGTGTAAGTATATCATAGTTCGTTGGCATAATCTGGAGTTCATTGGCGTATTCTGGCGGTGATAGGAGGACCATTACGGTGTTTTTTACTATTTTGGTTTTTTACACTATTTTGGTGCAATAACAGCTACTACTTCAGCACACTGCTCTCACAATTAGTATGCATGAGGCACATAGATGATTGGGAAATTTCGCATAAACGTTTGTGTAACAGCTGTTGTATGCTTGTCCACTTAGGCATTATGACAAGAGAAAGATTATTTGATGAGTTATTGGGAGTGTTGTTATGTTTTATGTTTTAATGCAGTGGCCCTTGAAGAAGGGACTGAGTGTCCCAAAATGCATAGGGCAGCAAACGAACAAGGATGTGAATTACACAGATGAACAAACAACCACTTATTATGTTCTCAGAAAATGTTTTGAAGTTACATTTACATGTGAATTTGATGCCTGAAATGTAAATTTGATTGTGGGAATTTGTGTAAAGTAACCTGAATACATATACATGAGTAATTCGTGAAAAATGTTTGTGCTAACATGTTTTTTGTGTCTTAATCTATGATGATTGGAGACGATTATTTGAGATTTCGGTTGACTTTGTAGCTATTTTGTATGTTAAACAAACAACGCAGTCCACACAGGTTACTCAGGTAAATATTGACCTGAAATATTTTGGCAGTCACATAATAGGGGGATAGGCAGCTCTCTAATCCTGCTTAGCACTCTACAATATGATTACAGAGAAAAAAATGTTTAGGGGAGAGGTTTATAAAGTTTTTGGTTTAAAAAGGGGATTAAGGTGTGCGCCTTTCATAATATTATTTGATCACAATGTAATACCACCAATCAACTGCCTTGGCATAACTGAAATACAGATGGTGGTTGAAGGCCAGAGAGGGACGCACCTATTATCAGGAAAACAGACACTACACTGTTTCCTTTTATTCCCTTGACATACAAATCATCACTTGAGTCCAGGGTGCGTTCCCAGTACTCTCTGGAGGGCACATCATATAGTAACTTCAGTGATCCGGTCCCACGGTTATCTAAAATGTAGACAGACAGTGGGCAGAATGCTTTATACTATGACACATAGCTTCCCACTACGTTTGTATTTTTGTGCTTGACAATACAAATATCCCTGGTGTTAATGGGGCAATGCAGATACACTCACTCGTCTGCTCCTAACTCAACTATGGTAGCTTAAACACAGATTTTGGGAGGAGGTCTAACAGCAATGTGCCTTACGCCATGAGCTGAACTTTCTGGCATCTAAGTTGCTTCCAGCTTTTGGGTGTGGCAGAACATGTCCTCCATATCTGCTCCACCCCAATGGAGAGTAAAATTTCACATGTGAAGAGATTGTTAGATGAATATGGTCACGTTGTGGCCAATCCAAGGCCTGGATAGGGTCCTGTCAGACATAAATAGCATTGCGATTTGTGTACATCATGTGCGGTGCACAATATGACGGTTGGTACAGTTAGTGACAACGTTGCTACTAGGGAACTAGTAAAACAAAATGTTTGTTGAAAGTAGTTTACGTTGGCCTGTTCATCGAACACCATTGGGTTGCACTATTATTACTTTAATAAGGCCGCCATTTGAAACGAAACTAGTTGGTTTATTGCGAGTCCGACATTGCTGTTAATACACGGAAGATGCCGTTAACATGACACATTTAATGAGGATGTAAACGTTATGGATGCTGACGATAAACAGCGAGTTGGTTTCTTCGATATCGCGGTGCCGCATATAACAGATATGGTATAAACATTTCCAATACAGACTCAAAATCGCATCAAGTGAGTGGGCAAAACAATTGCTCTGCTATTCAACCCTTCCCTAAGGGTTTTGGGAGGTTGACCCTGAAAAATATTCTGGAAAAGATGGCACTGCATGTTTTACAGTGCACTTTACCAAATATATTGGCTAAAACAAAAGGCTTTTAAGACTCATAAAATAGCGGATATACAATTGTCCCCAACTCAAAGTGAAATGGTTTTGCATCAGTTTTACATATGTTCTGGGAAAGAAATCCACCAAACATCCACTACCCCCACCCAACATCCAAACATCAACATATCAGTTATATGAAGCACTCATATAGGCTACTGCCCCAGGGGAAAAGACCTTAACACACATGCATATGTATGCAAATCCAGGGAAGAGATGCCCAGCAAATGCAGATTGATCCCTCCAAATGTTGGTCATGTTCTGCCACAATGTGAAATAACATTCCACAATGAAAACAGGAGGAGCACCATGTGCCAGGGCGGACTACAAAAGGAGGGAAGTAGATGTTTGCCGGTGTCTGTAGGTGACAGCTAACAGATGCCAAGTTAACCGGATAAACAGGCATGCTTTTCCATGCACCTTGACCAGTCCCAGCCCCTCAGAGAAACTTACGGGAAGTTAGGCAGTCCAAACAGATTAATACTGCCTCTTTTCCTCTGCACTGCGTACACTGCAAGTCTCTGAGACCCTAGATTCTTGGTATTGGGATGACTGGACGTTTAACATTGGTGGCATTCATCTCCCATCACACATTGTACAGACTCATCCTCAACCCTGATTCACTGGTACACTGGAGTTGGAAAATTTCTTGGAAAGAAGGGTCTTAAAATTCTACTGCTAAAAATAAAATTTGGCAGATATTGCTTGTCTAGTTACGATCAAATGCTGGACGTTTTTTTGATGAAGGGAAGTGACCCCCTGCTGGTGTTATGTAGCCTAGTACTGAACAGAGACTCAGAGGTGATCCTGATTTTATGATCCATGTAAGTGTTCAACAAAATCCACAAAATCTACTGGCAGATAAGCGGGTGAATAGCCTGATACCTCTATGTAAATGATGTTAAAAATTGAAAGATAAAGCATTCTTGGCGTTTTTAATGGTGCTCCAGGAAGGAGACTGTAATTTCAAAAGCACACAAAACCACATTAACTGTAGAAAAGAGCATGACACCGCCCCCCCCCAATGTTTCTTGAAACCAATGTGCCATCTGCCAGAAGCCCATTGGTCACAAGTCATGCTTTTCTCTTTATATTGTGGAATCATTTTAATGTGGCTATGTTAACTAGAGACTTGTAGAAATTATTCTCCCCAAGACTGTTGCTCCACTGTCTGTAAATTATCCATAATACCACTGCCTGTTATAATTATGTAATTTTAGAACCTAACACCCCCTTATTCCTATTTTGGGCCCTAAAGGGTTAAAGATTATTCACACAATATTGGTTAAATTCTTTTCTTTATTGGTCCGAGCATAGTGAATGGGCACCAGAGACACTTAATGCACATATATTCAACTCATACATCCCTATTCACTTCATAAAATGTGGGATTCCTGTTCGGTATTTTACAGGCTAAGCATATGTACATGGGAAAGAGAAGTGAAGGCTAGACCTATCTTTAATGGTCCGCTCCACTGTTGTTGTGCAATCTTAAGGTGACGTCTCACAGTGAGTGACACAATAAATTATACTCGTTTATGTCCGTAACAAATATAAGTTGGTTGTGAAAATCTTGAAACTTCTCCCCACGCAAAGGTCCATTAAATGGAAACTTGGCCAATCCTTTTTAAATTATGAAATGTTTTGTTTGATTGTTCCTTTCACTCTTTACCCATTGGGATGTTTGATTCAACTAGCAATTCTCACTCAGTCTCAAATTGTGTTCCTTTTTTCACCAATCCTTGGCAAGTCTTAGAGTGGTATTAATATTCAGACTGGAACGTCTGTATTTTAACAACATTATTCTTTTTTTTAAAATGGTCTCATTTTTCTTAAAGCAGTGTTATCAAATTTAAGGAGAGTTTTCATTGGCATATTTAAATTAATCAGTAGCCCTTGGTTTTTTAAGTACAGTGACCATGATGTTATTCTAAATTCTGAAATCAGATGAGATCATGTGCTTTCAACGCAATATGGCCGTACAAAATTAACAAATCTCATATGATGTTGAAGAGAAAATAAGTATTGTCAAAAACCATGAATTTGATATCTTCCTGTCACCTCCAGATTTTTTCTTCCCACTCTCACTGTCAGCCTGACAAATTTCTGTGCATTTATTTCTTAATAAATATCATCTTCTCTTCTCTCAATGCTTCAGTCTCACCCAGGTTCCACATTTCATTACCCTCCCCTTCACTTATGCCTTCCTCTTTGCTTGTCACATAATGTTTCTATCAACTTTTCTCCCCACCTGGCCTCTACATTTTTTGCTCTTTGCTAAATCACTTTATCTTGTCGTGCAGGTGCTTGGTCCAGTTGTTGTGAACAAGCCTGGTAAAGGAAGCGTCACATTTTCCAACCCTCTCTCAGAGGAATTAACAGATGGCAAACTGACTATTGTGGGTGCCTCCTTGATAAACGCAGTACTAGAGATAATGTAAGTAGACAATGACTTATTCATGATGTAGGATGTTCTGCCTGTATTTTAGCAAATGGCAATAACAAGACCTTGATGTTCTGAAATAGGTGAGAGCACTCACATTTCTAGAGGAAATTCTAACACTCCAGGCATTAGATGTTTTCCACTAGGATTTTACTGTTTAAGTGTGTGAGGTGAGGTGC
Organism: Lissotriton helveticus; assembly: GCF_964261635.1. NCBI lineage: Eukaryota > Metazoa > Chordata > Amphibia > Caudata > Salamandridae > Lissotriton > Lissotriton helveticus. The sequence goes on along the minus strand of NC_136068.1, from coordinate 281,272,889 downwards.
AGTTGACATGGCACAGCTCATAATCCAGGTTAAGCAAAAACGTCTCATTTATGGCCAAATCTTGAACTTGCAATAACATTTTATTTGGTGCCATAGTAGCATCGAACGCACAAAGTGTTTACAAAACTGTATTTACAAAATAACCTTTCCATTTTACCTTTCCGTCAGAAAACTGTACTGGAAAAAAGCTTTCAAAGTAACTTTAAACTTTAAACTAAACAGTGATATGCTCCTCAAAAACAGACATTGGCCTTTAAATACCTCCTTTACTGACTTCGTATTTTGCCAATCTGGTAATTTCTAGGCTAAGTGTATGTATTGAGCTAGCCTTGGCAATCAATCAATCAATCAATCAATCAATCAATCACTCATAGCATTTATAAAGCACACTAATCAACCGTGAGGGTCTCAAGGCGCTGGGGGGTGGGGAATGCCGCTACTTCTAAAAAAGCCAGGTCTTGAGGAGTCTTCTGAAGGTCAGCAGGTCTTGAGTCTGCCGTAGGTGGGTGGGGAGGGTGTTCCAGGTCTTGGCGGCAACAGTTCCAACTACCTGTCCAAATCTGAAGTTGATGAGAGGAGGCTACTGCCACCTGGCAGCTGGATTATATGTATGTGGAAATAGATCCTACTTCCAACATCTGTTGAGTTTAGCTTGCCAATGTCCAGCATCTCATCCCTTGAAAAACTCTTGAAAAGGGAGTAATACTATTACCATTTTAAGCTATAGGACCTGGTTTTAATTTTGGCGGATGGTTTACTCACAACGGTGGTGGACATCCCGCTCGCGTAAATATAAATACCATTATGTCCTATGGGATTTATATTTCGGCGGACAGGATATCTATAACCGTTACGACAGAGTAACCCATCTGCCGAAATCTAAATCAGGCACATAGTTTTTGGGGAATGTAGAAGACTTCCCTGTGTCTTACTGCTTCAAAAAATTGATTGGAGGTTATCTGGTGTAGGCTGGCAGGTAAAACAGCCCAGGCACCCCCTGCTGTCCCCACCACACATGCATCTTAGGAGGGATAGTCTTCACTTGGTGACCTCTAAAAAAAGGAGGTGGGAAACAGAGAAATGGGCTTTCCTGCCATCTTAAGTGTTGGACCCTGCCTCTCTCAATACTGTTAGACATTGCTCAAAAGTCACTGAGCAGTATTTTAGGAATTTCACGTTGATGCCCCTACAGTTGGGTTGGGCCTTCTCTGTTGTATTTGAGAGAGTAAAGTGTGTGGCTGTACTGCCTTCTTCTCTTTTTTTCAAGGACATACAAGCCTTTTAAACAAACTTCACCTCACTTGAGCACCTACACTATGTCCCTAATCACTACTGCAATAACCAGTGGTATTCCTCCTGGTGGAGGTAAGCGAACTACAAAAAGGGAGCCCAATGATGACGCCTACACGTTTCTAGATTTTGGCGGAGAACCAAGATATACCGCATCACGACCTTACTAAACGAGATTGAGGGCTTCTAATTACAAAGTTGCTACCCCTGGTTACTCAGGTCGAGTGATTCATTCCCCACTTGATTTTTGTACTGCCTTCTTGCCAGGCAGTTCAATGGCATTGATCTGACAATTTGTGACTTTTCACCACCCTGGCTTCTAAATTGAGGTCAACTCTCCTACAATTACAGTGATTGTATACATTATTAATATTTAACATTTCTGTGCCTATGAAATGCTCTTGTACAACCTCCATAAAGGCTAGCCTTGAGAATGCAGAAACGGGTACTTTGCCTCGTTTGCTGAGAGCCACAAAATGGACTCTCCCAGTGTGACGTGAAGGCATCCTTGGACTTTGTCGTCCAGCTCTCCTGTTAAAGGTACATATGCTTGCTCCATCTTCCAAGGTTAACTTCAGCTTGAGTCATGCACTATTCTGTGACCAAGTGGTGAAAGTTTAGATTTATTCCTCCAATATAGATCATATTTGATGTAGAGATTCAATAGAAAGAAAATGTAATTTAAGTGTTCCTCCTACACATTAACATAGTGAAAGTGTATTTCACATTGAGTGCTTGGGTTGGCAGAAACTAAAATGGACAAGCCTTCAGGTACGTTGTGCTGACTGCACTTTACATGTTCGTGTCGGCCCAAAATAATTTGGCATAATAAAAAAGTGATGTGCACCAAAATATGTTTTCAAAACATAAAATTCAAACTACTAGCTTGTGAAAACGAATAGATAATAATATTATTATTAAGTTAGCTGTTTCCTGAAGTCATCAGTATCCACAATGCACCTCATTCCAAAGTGTACATCTTTCCTTTATACCAACCCAGTTGAAGCTTACAGCTCCGAAGCACAAGTGTTTCCTCTGGTATCCTAAACCCATCTTGTTTAACTCCAAATATTCGGTCGTGGTGATTGCCTTGGCTTCCTTAAATTTGAATGATCACAGTCTCCTGCTTGTGAACAATATCATCACACATCATTCTTAGAAGCTACAGCTTCACACTACATAGTTGACTCTGTGTGTGAATTTCACTCTTGTGAAATAGCTTCCCACAAGAAATGCAAGAACTTTTGAGCATATATTTATGTGCAGGAGCACATCTTTGCCTCATTGTTGGAATGATCTTGTAGTCATTATTGAACACACTGTATCACAGCACTGTGTTTACACAGCAGCTGCATGCAACTTGATCTATTGTTTTACTGTGCTGGATGTATCAGTCATGCTCGGAGCACAGAGGCTGGGCAGAACGGTTCACATAAATCCCAGACGATTCCTTGTGATCCGCTGTGAATCCATTGCTGTAGGCATTCAAGTATAGCCACTATGTCAAAGTAAAGGGGCTGTTTCCAAAGAGGTCCTCATGCAGCAGTCCACGTGACCTCTTTCTGCCCAATTACCAAAGCCGCAATTCACAAGATGGAAACTTCTGCTCATGGAAGCTCTAACTGTGTAAACCTTTACTTACTGACATTGGTAGTCAGTAACCTTCCAGTGGTTTGTGAACACTGGAGAAGTTACTAACTATTCACTCTTTCATTTTCTTATAAATTGCAGGGGATGGATGGAAGTCCCTTCATTGCACCCTTTCCTGGTGATTTTAGAAAGAATAATAACTTTGAAGTAGCAAGTTGACAAGTAAACTTACAATTTGCAGGGTAATATTTAAATATATTATGATTTGGTTTAGTCCCTCACAAAGCTATCCAATTTCCGCATCACAGGCCTGAAGGACCCCGTGCCCTTATGTTGCTTGATCTAACGTTTGCAAGGGACATCTCACATGGGTACTCCCATTGCAAGTGAGTTCTTTCAGGAATTATAGGCCCCTCATCACCGGAGTTGTCTTACTGGAGCCTAGGCAAACATCCAAGCCATCTTCACAGACACTGGCCAGCCTAGAAGCTGCTTTAAAGAGGTTGAAAAAGACCTTTACCATGAGCAGCACGTGGAAAGTTCTAAGCATCTTCACAGTAGCAGCCCTGCACCCCTAAACAACATAACCCTCTTACAGCAATAACTCAATTATTTCAGGAATTGACCAAACATCGATAGAATTTACAAGCAATTTATATAATCTGGGTAGGTAAATTGACACAGTCATGTGCATGGTTTTCTTCCAATTTTCAACTTATATTAAGTAAATATCTACCTTCTTACGTTTCAACTTCCCGTTTTGTGGCTTTAAATTAGGTTATCGCTCTTACAGTGAAAGAAAATCTATTTGGAAGGGACATGACAGGAAGATGAGAATATATAGAGAAGTCATAATCTAAGTCTTTAGCCAGTGATTCTATCTCATAGGTGCCGTTTTCATAGCTGGGCCATTTTATGTACATTTCTGATTTTGTCCCCAAATATCAGTTAGTCATTTATAGTTAATTAGCTAATTATCTGAGAGACAAAAGTGTATTATGGTTTGAAAATACATATTCTGCCTAAATACAATTTTTATGTCACAGTTTGATTTTTTTTTGTAAACTTTTTTAATTTTGCCAAAACACCAGCTGTATTTGTTGTCGAAAATGCATTATTTTGCCTTTAAATAGTAGCTCTTCAATTTTTAGTAAAAACAACTTTTTCTTTACATGTCAGCAATTGTCTGGAAATACATTAATTTTATCATCAAGTAGCAGTGTTTCGTTTCCATAAGCATACATCTTGTAATTTCCTGATAATAAACTATGTGTTTGTAACCAAGGCTGGACTGGCCGTAGCGGGCACCAGGCATCTCCCCAGTGGACCGCCAGTGTAGGGGCCAGTTTTGGGCCCCTAGGGGTCCATTTTTGTTACAGGGCCGTTTGTGCAAAATAGCTGTAATATCTTCCCCTGTGACAAAATCGTCCGAAACTGGCCCTGGCAGACAGCTCAACTGCATTCCCAATCCCCTGGGGGCTGGCCGAGCACTCTTCCAGGGCTCGTTTTGGTTCCCAGTTCGGCCCTGTTTGTAACGATTCTAGTTTATACAATTTGTCTGTTTGTGAAAAACAAAAGTGTATTATGCTTTGAAAATACAAATTTGTATGTTTTAGTAAATTTGCTCCCCAAACTTCTTCTACAGTTGTTTGAAATCTCATCACCTTTGCTTTACATTATCACTTTTAGTTTATTTTTACAGAAACTGCAATTCTACATAAACATCAGCTTGTATTTCTTTGTGAAAGACACATTGTTTTGAATTTCAAGACCAGCTTTTCAATTTTAGTAAAATAATCACCACTGCGTCCCTGCAAATTGAGGGACGGCCCTCTGGGCTCAACTTGAAGTTGAAATCGCTTATGCGATATTTTCAATCTGATAAATATAATCCAATCGTTGTATTCAATCAATAAACATCATCCAATTTGGGTTATAACTGGTATATTTATTCCATCTTCTATAGTTTCAAATTGTTATGTTGTACATCACATTCAATTTATATCCGTTATTTCATATTCTCGCAAGGTCCCAATGCATTTCGTGCCATCAGGCACTTCATCAGGGGAATCTGTAAATTAATATATATGATGAGGACCCACATTCTCGTAATACGTATTACAAAATACTATAACATCCTGTTTAAACAATAGTGAGAATCTAGCTCTTAAAACATGTCTCCAATAATTTACACTTACAAAGTTCAATGCGTATTAAATAAAGCATTAGTATGATAGTAAACTATTGTACAAATTTGCAGCAAGTGGGCAGCAACGTCATACATGAAAATGATCATTTATATATCAGTTATAACCCAAATTGGATGATGTTTATTGATTGAATACAAGATTGGATTATATTTATCAGATTGAAAATATCGCATAAGCGATTTCAACTTCAAGTTGCGCCCAGAGGGCCGTCCCTCAATTTGCAGGGACGCAGTGGTGATTATTTAACTTGAACACCTCAAGGAGGACGAGGTGATACCTCCGCGGCACGCTACAAAAGAATTAAACTGGAATCAATAGCCTGTGCACAGTCATAAATCCTTTGTTCAATTTTAGTAAAAGCAATTTTTTTCTTCATTCTATCTGCTATTTTTTGGAAATACATTTATTTTATTGTTAATTACCATTGTTTTATTTTTTTGTAAATAATCTTTTTACTCCAACTATTTCCTTGAAATGGACTCATATGCCATCAAATACGTTGTTTGTTCGCTAACAATATACACCTGTTTGCACCCAAATATAACTTTTCATTATTAGCAAAAAAATTATTTCCATAAGCATTCACCTTTTCTGGCAATAAAATAATTGTGTCCGTGATTGTTCTAGTGCATAAAATATGTCTGGCTGCAAATATAATATTAAGTGAGAGGGGACAGCACAGAACACTGCCATTCTTGTGTGGAAAATGCCTCTTTGTTGCACAAAATAAATATAACCTAGGCCAATTACCTTACAAAACTATTTGCCTCACTATACATGCATAACAACTAATGTTTGTCATACCCCCAATCCTAAATGTCCCCCCACACTTCCTCAACTACCTCTCTCGCTGTCTTCTACATCATAAACTAACTAAATATCTTTGTTCTCAAACTTAAGCCTCTTAACTCCCTGCTTTCTGTAATTGCACACTTACTCTCCCCTACAACCCCTTTCCAAATAGCTCACCCATCCCAGCAACCATAAAACCATCTGAGCTTTCCTCCAACCACTGTCTAGCACAATATCAGCAACCTGCCCACTATCCCACTATGCACCAGATCCAACAACAATTGCCCTAGAGTTTACACCCTTCCTAATCAAAACAGGGGGATGGGCGGGTGGAACAAAATATAACCCTGCCAACACTACCAGCCATCATGTTGATAACTAACAAAATGGTGGCTGGTAGCCCAAACATATATGTTCCCACCACCCACCCTACAACCTAATCTCCCTGGAGTCAGTGGATTGCACCACGCCCAAAATCTCCCAGAGTACAGACCTCCCTTGTCATCTGCCCCCAAAAGCTCTTATTATATTTTAATCAAGAACTCTCATATCCAGCTGACTCGCATACATAAAAATTGACATAATTAACACCATCATATGCAAGGAGCAACTTCATCCTCACATGTCAGTGCATTGCCCCACATTATCTTGTCTATACATCAGATGGCTGAAATATCCATCAGATGGCCACTGTGTTCCAGTGAAGTCCATATATCTAAGAGATGGCCAGAACAAACTAGGGATGTTCACATTATGTCAAGAATGGTCGTTAGATTGTAGGAATGTTCAAGAGATGCTCGCAATAGCAACCAGGTGCCAGGAGTGGACATCATTTATTCCTAGAGTACTCAGCATATGCCATGCTCTCTATGTAAGTGATTCACGCCATATGAGAGGCATTCCTACCAAGTCTAAAGTAGGCAGGAATGGCCTCCAGATGCCAGAAGTCGATTCCAGAGGCATAGGATGTTCTGCAAATCCATAGGCACTCTCAAACACATACAGACACATGACTATAAACACACAAAAAACAAAATATGAATGCAAATATATACTAGAAATACAGACACAGACCTATTCACTTGGGTGTACACCCATGCTCAGACACACACTACATAGAAAGACTCACAGAAACCGATACAAGTACACACGCACATAAGATAGGCAAGTTCACACATACACACAAGATTGCTTGCTGTCACCTGCACCTAGTAACTCCTGTAGTAAGCAAACACTACGGGCCTGTTTCACAGAACTAACTTAAGACAAAATCCTAAACTTACTACCATTTACTCATTCTGTGAATACCAAAATGAGTAAGTGCACTTACTCATTTTGGTTTTCACAGAAGGCACTTACTCATCAATGAGTAAGTGCCTTCTATGAATACCAAAATGAGTAAGTGCCTTCTGTGAATTCCAAAATGAGTAAGTGCCTTCTTTGAATACAAAAATGGTAGTAAGTTTAGGATTTTTCCTTAGGTTAGTTCTGTGAATCGGCCCATACAATTCTGCAAGACTATTTTACAACTCTTAACCATGGCAGAACCCGGTCAAGCTGCAGTGGAGCTGACAAAGGGAGATTGGTTGACATTATCACATGCCATGGCTCCGCCAAACAGTTGTATTCATAGGGGCTTATTTACAAACCCCTTGCTTGCCAATTGTTCACTTTTAATATGGGAAAAAGTGATGCACGAGTGGCACAGGGGGCTTGTATATAAGCTTCACTGTTTCCTTTTTTGTGATGCCAATAGCTGGTGTGTGTAAGTGAATGAACCAAGGGCCACACTTAGTATAACTGTGTACTTTTGTCATGCTATGCAAAAAGCAATAGTGCACACAGGAAATTAACATGGACAAAATGGATGCACAAGGAAACCCAAATTATGAGAACACTTAAGGGCCATTTACGAGTTTAGCAGTCCCGTGGTGGTGGTCAGAGCATGCCACACTGCAGCACCACCCACCCTATTCTGAGCGTAGTGGTCAGACTATCACAGGAGCGCTGCAACTGCTGGGAGACGGTGACCCCGCGATGGTGAGACAGCGGTCACAGGCACAAATATCCTGGCGGTGCCACTGTGGAAATTCTGAGCATATTATGAGTTGGCTCACCACCGTCCTTTCCATGGTGGTGAGCCCGCTATGGAAAGTGTGATGTTGAGGCAACTCAGGGGGCACTTACAGGGCCCTCTGCCACCTCTGTGCATGGGGGTGCATGCAAGGGGGCACATATTGTGCCACCCTGTATTGTTGCACTCCCAGTTCCTGTACGGGAAGGAATGCATGACATGGTCCATTTCATCCTGTGCAAGAAAGCACTGCGTTGGTCACCCAGCAATGCCTTTCTAAAGCTCTCCTTTAAGCCTGGCAAAGGCACCACTGTGGGACCTCCGCAGCACCATCAGTCTGACTTAGATTCCAGTCAGAATCCTGCGGGTGGTTTCACTACGGGTTTGGTGGTCCTCCCGTGGAGCGCTGCTATGGCTCTCTGTGGGAGAACTGCTAAACATGTATTCAGGCTCTTAGTGTTACAAGTATAATGTGGATGCTTTACTGGGGGGTTCTCAGTGAGTTTCTCTACTGCAGTGACTCCATTTGGCAGATTAAGTGTACTAACTGTTACTTTCTTTTATCATTTCAGAGTAATTTCAATAAAGCCAAAGGAGACCATCATAATTCCATTTGACATCAGCCCCATTGCCATGGGCAACAAGCAGCTTGCAGTCAACTTCTCTTGTAACAAGTTTTGTAATGTAAAAACGTTTGTGGAAGTTGTGGTAGTTGAAGATAATATTTCCAATTTAACAAAAGGTAGTTTGTAAAATGATAGTATCTTGCATTGCAGGTCATAATACATCTTCTCATTCTTATCTTTTCTAATCTTAAAAAGTTTGAAGTCAAGTTCAGAAGACCGCCTTGAAACTGGGAAAAACCAGCCATGGTGCGTTCTCAGCTCAGGTACCTCCTTGGACCTTATGATTCCTGGCATTACATCACCTGCAGCGCTAAGGCTCCCGCAGGCTGTAATAACAGTGACGTGAGACCAAAATTTCAAACATGGAACCAAGATTTAAAATAATATTTTCTTCCAGACATATGTTCCCAAGACTATTGTTGCCCAGTGACCTTTGCATTCTTGCCACAAGTAACTCTCTTTTTCAAGCCCCTATAAAAAGCCCCACACCTGCGGGCCAGTCACACGTTAATTGAACAGCGGAATCTCTAACCATCTGTTAATCTAGCTTCTCTCAACTTGCATTAAAACATGTGATACCCTGCTCTGATGTTTAATATGTTAGTGTTTCTTCCGATCAAAACAATATTAACCAAGTAAGTATATCTATACAAGTACATGAAAATTGGTTTCTAGAAGCATTTGGGGCCTGAGTACCAGTCTTGCGGCCAAACGCCGTTCCCTGGCAGTGGAGCTGCGGTCAGTAGGTGACAATATGCTTGGCGGGCCCGTGGGTCCCGCCAAGCATATTACGAGTTTCCTCCTAGCTACGGTTTTCATGGCGGTTTTTCCGCAATGAAAACCGTGGCAGAGAATAAACTAAGGAGGACCTACAGGGCCCCCTTGATCGTCTGTGCCATGTGGTGCCTTCAGGGGGAAACAACAAGTGGCCCCCCTGTGTGCATACACCCTTGTTCCTGCATGGCATGGACTTTTCAGTCCATGCTGTGCTGGAACAATTTTGGGTGTTCCAATTGTTGTGCCAATTTTCAGGGCACCGCCGTGGGAACATCAAACAAAACCCTGCCAGACACAAGAAATACGTATAATCCGGCGGGCGGCCCGACCATGGGTTTGGCAGTGCGGTGGAAGTTGGACCCGGTGCTGCACAGCCAAACTCATAATCAGGCCCATGGTAGTTTCATCTCAATTTTAGAATTATGATAATTAGCTAGTGAAAAAGGCCTGGAATTAAAAATGGATTTTACTAAGATGATCAGCGGGAGGAGGCCCATAACCCATAAACACCTATTTGTGGCTTTGGAGTCCTGGAAATTGTTATTTCAATGTTCCAGATATTATTGCCCGTACTAAGAGTTTGAGAGGGTTGTGAGATTAGCGCTATTTAAGGGGTCACTTTCAAACATTTGAAGATAAAGAAACAATGGGGCTTATTAGCAAGAACCTCATTAAAGTTATCGCTGTTTTAGCAGCAGGAAACTGCTGCTAAAATGGCAATAATGGGCTTGCTAATATGCGTTATAGAATTCCAATAGAAGCCCAGGTTAGATGTCCTGCACATCTAGCCTGGGCTTCTATTGGAATTCTGTAACACATAATAGCAAGTCGATTATTGCCGTTTTAACTGCCAGCTAAAACATCGATAATTTTAATGAGGTTCTTGCTAATATGCCCCACTATTTTTGCATACAGGTCATCCAGCCTGTGAGGATCTGCAGACCTGAAGGAACAAGACAAAAATCTAAGCCCTCAATAAATGTATAGCAGGAGTTTGCACCCCAACAGATTTATAAGCCATGCATAACCTTCGCACAATCTAAGCATCTTTTTAATCCACAAACATTTTGCCAAGAGAAACCTGATGACATTTGTTCCAGAATGCCCTATTCACAATGTTTTTACTTGAAAATGCAATTTTTAGTGTTGTTTTGCTAGAAAATGATGCAATTCATCCTAAACACCAGCTTGTTTTCTTTTGGAAAGAGCATTATTTTACCTTTAAATACTAGCCATTCAATTTGAGTAAAAACAATGTTTTCTTCATTCGGAAATCTGCTGTTTTCTGGAGATAAATTATTTTTTATCATTTGCTTAACATTGGACAATATTCTCGAATGCACCTGTGCTAACACACGTTTCTTCAACATTCATCAAAAATGTTCATATTTTAAAACACTGGTGATGCTGGGATTCCCACCTAGATTTTTACCTTATCACTCCCAAGGAATCCCCAGGTCGACAGATCTCTTTAGTCTGCTTGGAAGTGTGAAGGAAGTTCTTAAATTTAAAACTCATTTGACGGATTATCAAAATCAATACTTTTAATCTAAAGGACTACTGACTCCAAGGAAAGTTGAAAGAATTTATTACAAAGCCAAAAATAACCGGACATACAAGCACCTCAGCAAGAGGTTCAAGAAATAAACTGGCACTAATACAAACATAATCCTACGCAAGAGTCTCAGACGACTCAGAATAAAAAGCAAAGTCAATTCAAGAAGCATTAGACATGCAATCTCTGTGCCCACTGGAACTCTCGGCTGCATCTGTTCCAATTGAAAGAAAAAGGTTAGTCTGTCCCTACACTGATTCTAAAGTGACCTACCTACTTAACATACCTCCCAGGCAAGAGAAAAAGGTGTCAGCCGTGAAGGCTCCCTAAGAAGCACATGCACTTTTTCCAGGTAAGTAGCCTAAACTACCAAACTCGTTCTAAGATGCTCCTTAGTTTCTCCTGCCTAGTCCGAACTAAGACCCATGTCTAACTGCACATCCAATTGGACTGCCTTAGACAGGACTAAGTCTAAACCCAACTGACCCTAACCCTAGCTTCACTAAGATCGAACTAGCTCTCCACCCTCGGGGCACTTCCCCTAATACAAAATCCCAAAAACAAGGGTTACGCCCATGTCACTCCTCCTTCAGCAGGTACAGCCTCTCGTTCTTTTCCAGTGTCGAAACTTCTTCTTCCAAAAACCATTGCTGTGGGGGAACATCCTTTACGACATGGATGTTACCCAGCAGTACTATTACGACGCGTCTTTTACAACGCAAGTCGTAACCACGACTTGCGCTGGAGGGCGCTCTAAGATAAGGATTAGTAGATTTACTATTCCAACACCTTCCATACTGTACGTAGGCTGGTGTTGGAATAGTAAATTAAACTATTCCTAAGTCCGCAACCCTACAGGGCAAGTCGTGGTAACGACTTGCGTTGTAAAAGACGCGTTGTAACTGTACGCGTGGTAATACCACGCGTTTTACCGTCGTACATCCATTGCTGTGTCCTTGGATCCCAGGCACCTACTCCGCCAAATGTTGCAAATGCACCTGCCAGCACATTCCCTTCGTCTCCACTCCTACTGATCTAACTTCTAAACAATGGCTCAGTATACCTAATTTTTTTTTTTTATTTTTTTTTTAAAGAGATTTATAAAGCGCATGGCTGCCCTTGAGCGTCCCAGCGCTAAAACAGAACACAGGACTACCACCCAAACACAACTGAAGCAAAGCCTAACGGGGGAAGAGATAAGTTTTCAATGCCTTGCGGAAACGCACTAGATTGGGTTCTTTCCGCAGGGCCGTCGGCAGAGCATTCCATAGTTGGCCTGCATTAATAGAGAACCGGCGACCGCCGGACTTCACCTTTTTGGCTCTGGGTATCACCACAAAATTACCATCATCCGAGCGAAGGGCTCGCGTAGGTTTGTAAGGGCGCACCAGGTCTCTAAGGATTGGAGGGCCTGATCCTTGCAAAGCTTTGAACACGATGCAAAGGGATTTAAATTTTATGCGAGCTCGGATTGGAAGCCAATGCAAGGCCTTGAGAGCAGGCTTAGCTGATGATCTTTTGGCAGTACCAGTGAGCATTCTTGCAGCCGCATTCTGAGCTCTTTGGAGCACATTCAGGGTGGATTCTGGTGAGCCAAGGAATAAGGCATTGCTATAATCGAGCCTTGACATGACTAATCCTTGAACCAGAAGTTTCCGGGAGTTTTCCGGGAGTAGCGGGAGGATCTTCCGTACTGACCTGAGCAGTCCATAGCAAGTCCCAGCCACTCGTTTAGCTTGAGTGGTCATTGACAGTTCAGGTTCAAGCCAAACCCCCAAACTTTTTATTGCTTCTTTGGGAACTGGGGGGGCACCTAGACTGTCCGGCCACATGGATTTGGGGAGTGTTGAACATAGATTGCCAAGAAGCATCAGCTCCGTTTTCGTCCCATTTAGTTTAAGCCGGGACTCCGACATCCATGACATGATGTTAACAAGACATGATGCGAACTTTTCCCCCTGGCTTTCCGAGAGGGACAGCGAGACGATCAATTGAGTGTCGTCTGCGTAGGTTGCGATTTTCACAACGAAGGGTGAAACCACCTCCTCCAGTGGGGCCATGTAGATGTTAAAAAGCGTAGGGCTCAGTGAGGAGCCCTGCGGTACTCCACACTGAAGGGGGGTAGGCAGAGATCGAAGATTGCCTTCGCAGACCTGATAAGTCCGGCCACTCAAGTACGACGCGAGCCATTTGAGGGCCGACCCTCTCACTCCAATCTTCCCCAAACGGTTGATCAGGATATTATGATCAACCGTATCAAATGCAGCGCTTAGATCAAGGAGGACCACCGCAGCGGATCCTCCCGAATCCAAGATGCATCTGCCTTCCTCCACCATTGAAATCAAGGCCGAATCGGTTCCCTGGCCAGGCCGAAAGCCCGTCTGAGTACGACCCAGTAGATCATTAGATTCCAGGAAATGCGAAAGGTGGCGGTTGGCAAACTTCTCGGCGATCTTATTCAGCCCGGGCAGAAGCGAGATGGGACGGTAATTCGCCAAATCGGCCGGATCAAGGCCTGCCTTTTTCAGAAGGGCCTTGACAATGGCTTGCTTCCAGCTAGGTGGGACAATGCCGTGGGTGAATGAGGCATTCAGCAGGTCGATAGCTGGGCCTGCAATGATGTTCGTAAATTGCTTGAGGATCCGAATGGGCATGGGGTCCGAAGGGGAGCCGCTATTCAGGGCTGAAAGCTCCTCACAAAAAGCCTCCTTTGAGATGGAGGGGAAGCTATCAAACACCTTTTCAGCCTCTGGAACTGCTATGTCTACCCTACCTGTACTCAGAGGAAGGCTGGCTAAGATGTTCTGTATTTTGACATCAAAAAACTGGGCCAGTTGATTGCATTTATCAGAATTTACCTCATGGGTTACCGGGGGAGTAGGGACAGTGAGAAGCTCTTTAAGGATCTGATAAGTTTCTCTAGAAGAGTTACCTGCCATTCTGATTCTTTCCTCAAAATGGGCGGCTTTGGTCAGATTGCAAGCCACCTTGTATGCTCTCATGGCTTCACGATAGTTATCTTTTTTGGTGGTCGCCCAGTTCTTCCGCCATTCTCGCTCCAGCTTTTTACATTTCTTTCTCATACATCCCAGTTCAGGGGTGTACCAGGAGGACTTGGGGCGGCTCCTTTTATTGGAGATGGCTTTGAGAGGTAGTTCAATATCTAATGCTTGGCGGAGCCAGTCATGGAAAGCAACATCGGCTACCAGGGGATCGCATCCAGATGGGGGGACTGATTGTTCAAGAATACGGGAGAGATTCTCAGTTGATAGTCGTGACCAAATTCTCTTAAAAGTACGAGGTGCCCTAGGACCGGGGGGAGGAGGAGGGTCCCTCATAAAGTTCAATTCAAACGGCACCAGGAAGTGATCCGACCAGGGCATAGGGAGAGGAGGGCTCGTCTGAAGATGTGAGATATTGGAGAACACACAGTCCAACAAGTGTCCCTTCACATGTGTAGGTTCTCGATTGTGGAGCCTAAGGTTAGCTGTCATAAGTTCCGATCTCAGGTCAGATGCTATTTTATCCTCCTGTAGGTCAAAATGAAGATTCAGATCCCCCAGTAGAATGAAATTGGGAGAGGATGCGGCTAAGACGGGAACATGGTCCAGAATGGAGGAGGAAAACTGTTTAATTGTCCCCGGGGGGCGATAAACCAAAATGCCCGAAAGGGAATGATTCGGCGATGACTGGATCCGAAAATAACAGCTTTCTGCATCTTGGATTGGCCCTTTATCCATTCTGCAAGACAACTTCTCCCTGTGAATTATAGCTAAGCCACCTCCCTTTCCCAATGGTCTATGGAGGGACTGAATGAGATAGCCAGATGGAAGGACACTGACTAAATCAGAATCAGAGTCAGCTGACGTCCATGTTTCAGTAAGAAACAGGATGTCTAAGTTAGTGTCTTCAATCAAATGTAGGATTTGTAGTGCGTGTTTAGGCAGGGACCTACAATTCAGAAGCCCTAACCTAAGGGGGTCTTTAGTAGAAACTTTGTTTCCCCCAGCCTGGTCTTTAAATGGACAATAGACACATGGTATGAAAAGGGCATCAGCTCCTAATCCATGATGACAGTAACGCAAGTTTGATGGCTTTAAAAGGACTAATTCCTCTTTCGTGTATATGATGGGAGTGGCTTCAGACACGGGCAGGGTCTCTGGCCCTAGGTCCGTCCTGGCCCGGACGGGCCCAGACGGGCTTGCCTCTGGCGCGCCTCCGGCGCGCCATCGGCGCGCCCGCTGCGCCCGCCCGCTGCGCGGGCGACGAATGGTCGCCATTTATGAAGCGCGAGGTGCAGGAGACGCCCTCGCACTAGACCGCTACCCGTCTGAAAGCCTACCCAAGATGGCGGCCGCAGTCGGCAAAGCCAGTGGTCAGCCCGACGTGATAACAGAGGCCCAAAGAACCGCTCTGAGATGCCCCCAAGCCCCCACAAGTAAGAGCAGAGAACAAATTACCAAAATTAAAATTCTAGTAAGAACACAGTTAAGGTTGTGGAAAATAAAAACGAAGCTTTTTTTAATGAGCTACATGGCCTTGCACTGGCAAAAGAAATGCATGAGAACTATCCCTCTGCACGCTCTAAGTTACAATTTGAAATTCAACTGCAAACATAAGCTTTTCTCAAGGTACAATTCTCAGCCCAACATTTCTAGTCATGCTAAGAAAAACACAATTAGGCCTCTCCTAACATTTCTTCTCTCAGGCCTTTACACTTTTGAATGCATTTCTAATACAACATCATAAGCATTTCATTAATAAATCCTAACATTAATCTCTATGTTAACAAACATTATTCTCATGTTAAAACATTACAATTCTCATTAGGCAGCCTACACGTGCAACTTTAATATGGCACGTTTAATCTCGAGGCACATTACATACACAGAACAATTAATCCTAAATTACTTTAAAAATTATTTCTCTCGGTTAAGCACTACATTAATCAGTAAATTACATAAGCATGATTCTATATACTGCAACACTCTTAATTAGTCCTACGTTTCTAAAACCAAACATTAGTAGGGTCCTCTAAATATGCGGTTGCTGACTGCGGGCGGTTATGATGCACCCCTACAACTTTTCAAACAACATGGCGCTCTATCAACACGTTTGTGCAGTCTGTATTTAAGCACTATTTTAAAATGGTCTTCCACGTAAAGCATAATAAAGCAGACATTTCGCAAATCTCTTTTCATCGACCTTACCCTACCTTGACATGTACATACAATTTTCTAGGACTGGAAGGATAAAAATATATAAAAGCGCAGAAGTATTATGAGAAAAAAATATATTAACTATTGAAAACACATGGAGCTGCACTTTCAGTATGATAATGTATATTAACACAACAAATGTGTTCAACTTTAGTCAATATTAATTCGGACATAAAATGGACAATCACAATCAAAAAAGTACATTCAGAACAAATAACGTACACTTACAGATATTACTGCACATCTGGATTGCATTAGCACAAAGTTACATACAGCAGTCAACACAAATAAACGCAGCCAATAGAATCTAAAATGAACGTTATTAATTCGGAAAATAACTATGTCCACCAGGCCTACACACTACTGCCTCGTGTAGATGTCTGGGTAAAAGATCTTAATGCAAGTACAAATTGAGGAAAGTTACACAATTTGATACTCTCCAAGTTGTGCTTCAATTTCGCCTTCTACTGTGTTTCCTAGACTCATCTAATTATTTTAGCATTTTTTTTGCACCACCTCTTCAGGGTGAGTCATTTGTGAGCTTTACAAAGAACTCAAAACCATATACAGAGAGCAAGAAGACAGAAGTAGCACAGCCAGTGAAACAGTAAAAGGTCAAATAGGAGACTTGGTAATGGTATGGTAGGTTGGTTGTCCGCTCGTCCAGTATCACTTGTAACAGTGGTGCCGCACAGTGCAACGGCAGGTTGGAACTTATAACAGATTTGCATTTGTTGAGAGATTGCGGTTACATTTGATTTGATAGTTTCACATACATCCTGAAATTATGCAATTTAAGATTTTTCCTGAATCTTAGTAGGGTTGGTGCTAAGTCAAGAGGGAGTTCAGGTAGGGACGCTGTTGTACTACAGTTTGGGAGGATGCGTTTGTAGGTGAGAGATCTGATTCTTGGGTTTGATTTTAGCTGGGATGTGTAGCCAATGAAGTTCTTTGAGAATGGGTGTGGTATGATCAACTTTGCCTGCAGAGGGCAGTAGAGGAGCAGTCGAATGAAGCCCTGTTTTGATGGGGTCCATCGTGAAGTGCGTGATACCTGCCAGGATTGCAATTGTAGAGTCAAAGTGAGAAAGACAAATCGTTTAACAATCCTGTAGGTGAGCTAGGGGAAGTCTTTTTTGTAGGGTTTTTTGGGTGGAATAGGTGGTAGGTCACTGATTTGGGGATTCTTTTTATGTGAGGAAGGACTGTTTGAGGGCAGTCAAAAGTGAAACCTATCTCTTCACATTTGTCATCCTCCACCAATTTTCTAAAACCTATTTTGAGTGTTATGTTATGTACTATAGCAAGTTGTTATGTAGAAAGCAGGAAAAGCTTTACTGCTAGGGGTGTATCTACCTATTTAGTATGAGTCAATAGTAGAAAGTAGGATCAATATTCATTGTTGTAGCTTTCTTGTGTAAAAGATGGGCACAACCTAAGTTGGCAGGGTGGGTTAGGTAAATATGAGCTAGAGAAGGCTTAAATCCACCATTAATGAATCTAAGTTGTAAAGCTAAACCAACTCCTTATTTAAAATGAGAAATGGCAAATGTTTTGTTAATTAAATAGATATGTTTATGCACCTAAATTTAAAGTAGTGAAGAACAATGGTTTCCTTCTAGTGCCAGATGTAAAACCAAGAACATAGTTCATGCACCTTTTGTTCAGTGGCTCCCCACATTGCTGGGCTGTTTTGCGTCACCATGGAGACCTCTTTCCTGAGGGACCCAGGGAACCTATTTGCCTAACTAGGGACCCCAAACCGATTATCACAGAAAACATTTCAGGAATTGTTCAAATGTTTTTCTCCCAAGGGTTTTGCCACTGATGCATCCTCCCAAAATGTCTGATAGAGGATTGGTATTACATCCTTTTTTGAAGTAGCTTAAATAAACTTGTTGCTGTTACCACAAAAAGTTTAATGCACCTGATAATATCACAGCTTAAAATATCAAGTGCATACATATCTCACCTGGGGACTGTATGCTTGTGTGGCACACACAGAAACAGGAAAGAGTCTCTAAAACAGGAACCAGTTCATTTGTCCATGCTCTTAACCCACTCGTCTCTTATTTTATGACTCTCCATTCCTCCTTTTCCTTCTTATTAGTAAAACTTTCTCATATTTGCCGAAAGGGTGGTACATGTAAACCAGTATCATTTAACGTAATCGATTAGATAGTATTACACAATTTTCTCATTACCTCTACCACTTCACCCTGATGAGAAATAGATTTGTTTAGCACTGTTTTCTACTACATTGTATTACATCTAACAAATTTGCACAGAATAAATGTACCTTTGCACTCCTACTTGTCCTTGAACTTTATAAAGAACTTTTCAATGGAAATAACCAGAAAACACATAATCACCAAGTGACACATGGGACAGGAATGTGTAAGGGTCACCCCATACCCAACATGTGTTACCCGGCTTCTACCTGCAAGATGGCAGTTCTAGCTAGGAGGCAATTATCTTGGGAAAGAAAAGGTTAAATTAGAATTTAGAAATTGGAAATCAGAGGCTTAAACACCACTTTGTCTTGTCACCATGAACTGCACAGATAAAATTTACAGAGAGGGATATCCAGGTCCCTCTTGAGAAGCTGAAAAAGAAGGAGCTATGGCTTAAGGTACAACTTGTGGATAAAAACATCACCAAAATGTGCTGACAATCAGTGTGAAAGTCATGTGTAAGGTAAAGTTGGTGTCAGGTCATTCTCACGAGGTAAAAGACTGCAATAAACGTTTTAAAAGACTTAAGTGCATGGTGAGGGACTTACTCTCTAGGCACAGATGTGAGAATCTAGCTAGTGGGGGAGTATCCTGATCTCACTTTCCAAACTTGGGAAGAGACATTGAGGTCAGTCATTAATATCACACGTCTGGAAGAAACTAAAAGAAGTCCAAGTTTAAGCAGCTGATTAGCCAAGTGAGCAATGTAGTAGTTTAGGCATTAGTCAGTGTTATAAATTGAGTCTCTATTTGACAGAGGTATTCTCCCTGTCCAAGTAGGGACCACAATCCTATTAGGGGAGGCTGGAAACACACTAAAAGATAACCTCTGCTCAGCCTCCGGTAGCTTGGCACAGAACAGTCAGGTTTATCTAAAGAGGCAATGTGAAAAGTATTTGTGCAACACAACACACAATAATACCATGAAAAGACCAAATATAACAAATAGACAAATAGACAATAATGTGCTGAATAAAACAAGACCAAAATGACAAACATCCAATTAGTAGAACTGGAGTTATGCATTTTTAAAGCCCAGGACTGGGTTGGCACCACTTGGCAGGGCAGCGACTCAAAGATGGAGGAGTCCAGGTGCTGGTGCAAGCTTGTAGGAAGTCTTTGATGTCCCTAAGACTTCAGAACAGGGGGCACGCCAGCAGGACTTTGGAGCTACTCTGGATTTTTTTTAGATGGGTCCAGTGCTTTCCTCAGCAGGGCAGAGGGTAGCCAGCAGCAGGGCTGCCCAGCAGGGCGATAAAACAGTTCTCTCAGAGCAGTAGTCAAGCAGTGTGGCAGTCCTGGTAGCAGCAGAGCAGCCCTTCCTCCTGGCAGATGTATTCACAGGTCCAGTAGTGTCTGGCTTGGAGAGGTCAGAGACCCAGCACGTATACCCTGTTGTGCCTTTGAAGTGGGAGTGTCTTCAAAGAAGGCTCTTTGAATTGCAGAGGTCATTTCTTCCCAGCCGTATCTCCAGACTATCAGTAGGGGGTAATCAGCCATTTGTGTGGGCATAGGACACTGCCTATTCAGGTACAAGTGTCAGCTTCTCCCTCCCTTCCAGCCCTGGATGAGCCATCAGAATGAAGATTGGCACTCAGACACACCTACCCTTTCTGTGTTTGTGGCTGTCTAGAGGGAATGCACAAAGTGAAGCAGCCACCAACCCCAGACGTGCATTGGAGACAGGCTGCAGGCACACAAGAGCAGAGAAATATCCACTTTCTAAAAGTAAAGAGTATTTATCATTACCATTTGAAAGATACAAAACATGACAAACCCACTTCGTTCTTATCAGGAATTACATATTAAAAGTGTATTAAGTGTATTAAGTGTATTAAAAGTGTATTAAGGAAGTCCCAATGTTAACCTATGAGAGAAGTAGTCCTCACAGTAGTGAAAAGCGAATTTGGGTGTTTGTCACTACCAAGACAAGCAAACCTCAAAACTACATTCCCTACCTTTTACTCACACATCACCCTGCCCTATGGGCTACCTAGGGCCTACCTTAGGGTGACATATGTTTTATAAAAGGGGAATTTAAAGCTTGGTAAAGGGTTTGATATGCCAAGTTGAAGTGATGACTCCCGTCGTCATCTTCAGTGATTTAGTAGAAAGGAGTACTCTCCAAGAAACCAATTTATTTTTCCTTGGATTACACCAAATATATGAATTTTAGAGATAATGATCCTATATCTGAATAGATGATTGATGGAAACGTGACTTTCATGAGGAGAATCGATTTTACTTCATTTTATGCTGTATTGGGCCATTGACAAGTCATACCTGGAATGTGGCGTACACTTTCGCAAGAATTATTTATTCCCTGATGAAGTCATTGGGTGAATGTTTCCCGTGATGAAACACGTGTCGGCTTGGCTTTCTGGCTACATTCTGTATAATTTCCAATCAACATAACAAGGAGAATTACTATTTTGTAAAAACTCCATGATTGTGAAGAGAAAAGAAAGAAAAATAAAGGAATTCATTGATTGAACTTTGGAAACAGATATATTGCTGATTTATTCTCTTTTCTCTTGAATCTATTATACTCATTAGATAAACATCTACGTTGTGCGGTGCTCTCGAACAACAACTTTGCATCTTCTTTGTGTGTTTGGAATGATTAACGACGGGTTGGAATGCTACCCAGCATGATTGCCGGTGGTTAGACTATTATGGATGGATGGAATTAAGTATTCCATCCATCTTCTCTTGTGTGTTTGAAATAATTAACGATGGGTTGGAATGCTACCCAGCATTATTGCCATTGGTTAGACTATTTGTAAGTATGCCATTCATCTTCTTTTGTGTGTTTGGAATAATTTACGACGGGTTGGAATGCTACCCACCATGATTGCCAGTGGTTAGACTATTTGTAAGTATTCCATCCATCTTCTTTTGTGTGTTTGAAATAATTAACGACGGGTTGGAATGCTACCAAGCATAATTGCCAGTGGTTAGACTATTTGCAAGTATTCGTTCCATCTTCTGTTGTGTTTTGAGAATAATTAACGACAGGTTGGAATGCTACCCGGCATGATTGCCAGTGGTTAGACTATTTGTAAGTATTCCATCCATCTTCTTTTGTGTGTTTGGAATAATTAACGACGGGTTTGAATGCTACCCAGCATGATTGCCAGTGGTTAGACTATTTGTAAGTTTTCCATCCTTCTCCTTTTGTGTGTTTGAAATAATTCAAGCAAAGTTGAAGAGGTGTTTTGTCTTTCCATCACACTCTGTTCTATTCTGATCCAGGTAGCAGATTAGTATATGGTCCATATGACACAAAATATGCGAGAATGCAAAATCCCTAATCAGATAGGGGCAAGCAACACATGAGCATGTACAGCTTTCCCTGAAAGAAGGTCACACAGAGAGGAATGTTCTCAAAAAAGCACTTCACAACAGGTCGGATTTGAAAAAAGAAAACCCCGACACATACCATGCCCACCAATCACCCTAACAAATGAGGCGGTCGGCAGCATCAAAAGTCAGGCTACCCAGGGACACACACCTGTAGATGCAGGGACAGGTCACTTGAGGTTACTTAATGGGAACCACAACTACATGTTGAGATTTGGAGAATAGGTGAAAAAAGAATAGGTCACATGGGGATTGCCCAGATTACCACCAGCCAGATCACTGACCTGGTTTTGGAAATGTAGTAAAAAAAGGACAAATGGTCATGTCTTAATACTCCAAATCCACAAACTACTTTACAAATGAGAGAGTAATGTGCTTCTTAAGCATGTCCAGGTCGAAGGAAAGAGTTCATGTTAGACCAGGCCCTTTCTGCAGGGTCACCCCAGATTTCTGCCAATTTTTGCTAAACCCGTTTGTGTTGGCTCTTAACACTCTGTGCACATTACTCCTTCAAACCAGTGATACATTTCTTGTGCTTTCCTTAGGAAACATAGTAAATTGGTATACAACTGATTGGTAAATTTCGTTTACTTTAATACCTAGTATATAATGCTAAATATACCCAGGGCTTGCAAGTTAAATGCTGCTAGTGGGCTGTAACACTCATCGTGCCACCCACTAATGTAGCAGTGTAACACCTGTCTCTGGCTTGCCACTGCAGCCTGTTGTGCAGTTTTTAAACTTGCATTTCAATCTGGCAATTTAGACCTTTTGGCAGTCCTAGTCCTTCTTTTTTAATCCTTATATATCACTAGTAGGGTATGCCCCCAATGCTCGTAGGGCACAGAGCATGATATTTAAAAAGTAGGACATGTGTGATAAAGTTTTACATGTTCTGACAGTAAAAAAAACCTCATAATTTATTTTTCATTATAGCAAGGCTATCTCTCCAGTAGACTAACACTCTTACCTTATTAGGCTCTGTAAGTGAGAACAGATAGTGAAATGTGTATTCTACTCATTTGAATTGTAGTTTAAGTCCCCTTTAATGGTAATAAGTTACTATTCTGAAAATGGCACCTTTTAGAAAGTTGAACTATACAAAAAGTGATGGAGGGAATGCTTGAATTAGTCTCAGCCACTGTTAATTACTCAGTCTGCTTCACAGTGCATGGTTATTTTTCACAACATGCCACCTCAGTTTGAAGCCATCCATATGGCTCAGTGCGTGCCAAGAAAATACCCCACTGATCACAAGTGTTAACGATTCACACTTGGGGCGCTATTAACGCGAGCGCATTACCGCCATGCTATATGGAGAGACTTAGCGAAGTGAGAAAAGGGCCCAGGAAGACCCCTGTGCTGTGAGCAGGAGCAGGAGAATAGCAGGTAAGTGAAAGTCCAACTTGAACCAAAGGCACGGACGATTTCCGAAGATGCGAAGGCTCCAAAAGACACGAGGGCTCCAACATCGGAAACGGAGATCTGGAAGTGACGAGGGAGACCCGAACGGATCAAGAAACAACTAGAACGCGAAGCTTTCGTGTTGCAGACGCGTCTCCTTTTATGTGGGCGGAAACTCCGTCCCTGCTGCCTCGGAAGTGGATCATGTACAACCGTGACAGTACACCTCCCTATTGAACCCCCCGCTGGTTTGGGCTTCCAAGGGTATTATGATGAAATAAACGCACCAAACAGGGAGCATGTACGTGACCCACTGGTTCCCAAGTTCTGTCTGCAGGTCCATACCCTTCCTATGAATGAGGTATTGGAGCTTACCCTGTACTCTACAAGAGTCCACAATGGCCCCCACCTCGTACTCCTCTTCCTTGTCAACCTCTAGAGGAGCAGGTTGGACTGGTAACCCAGTACCCAGTGCTACAAGTTTTAGTAAGGACACATGGAACACTGGGTGTATTTTCAAGGTATCAGGGAGTTCTAACCTCATGGCCAAAGGATTGATTATTTCCACAATGGTATAAGGACCTATATACCGGGGTTTAAATTTGCGAACTCCTTTGATTTGCGCATTGCATGTGGACAGCCAGACTTTATCCCCCACAGCGTATTCAGGGCTTGGGCGATGATGAGCATCTGCACTTCTCTTATATGCCAATTTGGCTTTCTCTATATTTGGAACTGCTGCTTTTTGCACTTCCTGAATGTGTGTAATGAACTCTTTTGCTGCTGGGACCGGGGCAAAAGTTGCAGAATGGGAAAGCAAGAATCTGGGATGAAATCCATAAAAAACAAAGACAGGGGAATAGTCAGTTGAAGAATGTATACTATTGTTTACGGAGAATTCGGCCGCCCACAAATACCTATCCCAATCTGCTGGCGTTTGTAATAACTAACATCGTAGATATAGTTCTATACACTGGTTAATTATTTCTGTCTGTCCATATGTTTGGGGATGATGCCCAGAGGAAAATTAGGGTCCCTGATCAGAAACTAATACAGTGGGCAAACCATGTAACCTAACCATGTGCTGCACAAATAACCATGCTAGCTCTTATGAAGTGGGAAGAGATTTCATAGGAGTGAAGTGGGTCATTTTTGTCAACAAGACCATGACCATGTGTGAACTGGGGTGGCTTGGTGAGCAGAATAACGATGGATTAAACCCAGATCTGTGACTGTGGGTGAATGTTTTGCAATTTTGCAACATTCCGTCCATCATCTTGTGTGTTTTGCTGTTCACCCTATGTGGGAAAGGTATGCCCAGACGTGGGTCCCGTGCTCACTGCGCCACTGGAGTCAAGCTATCCTGGCTGAAGACGGCTGATAGCCAGAAACCGGTCCTAGGATGCTTGATTCCGGTCCAGGGAAGACATGGCTTGGCAGTTCGGTCTGGACTGTTCCCATGAAGCACAGGGTCAGGACTGATTTGCATATGGCCATGTGTGAACTGGGGTGGCTTGGTGAGCAAAATAACGATGGATTAAACCCAGATCTGTGACTGGGGGTGAATGTTTTGCCATTGTGCAACATTCCGTCCATCATCTTGTGTGTTTTGCTGTTCACCCTATGTGGGAAGGTTATGCCCAGACGTGGGTCCCGTGCTCACTGCGCCACTGGAGTCAAGCTATCCTGGCTGAAGACGGCTGATAGCCAGAAACTGGTCCTAGGATGCTTGATTCCGGTCCAGGGAAGACATGGCTTGGCAGTTCGGTCTGAACTGTTCCCATGAGGCACAGGGTCAGGACTGATTTGCATATGGCCATGTGTGAACTGGGGTGGCTTGGTGAGCAAAATAACAATGGATTAAACCCATATCTGTGACTGGGGGGTGAATGTTTTGCCATTGTGCAACATTCCGTCCATCATCTTGTTTGTTTTGAATCCTATACGTAACATCTCATCTAGGTATTCACGTAAATAGCACGCAAATAGAGGTTTTCTTTTTCGGTAAGAGCATATATGCGGCTGCAGGGTATCTGGGCCCCAGGTATTAAATCTATCCTACAATCGTAGGGGTGGTGTGGTGGAAGGGTTGTGACCTTTTGTTTGTCAAACACCTCTGCTAAATCTAGGTAACAAGAGGGAAGTTCAGGTTCGATTTGTGTACAGGATCCTAACAAAGGGTGTGATACCTTTGGTTGTTTTATACAGTGTTCAATACAGAAGTGTGAAGTAAACGTAATTGTTCTCTGTCTCCAATCTATAGTTGGATTATGCTGTGATAACCAGGAAACCCCTAAGACAACAAGAAATTGTGGTGATTGAATTAAATCAAAAGTGACTACCTCAGTATGAACACCCTCTACACACATGGACAAAGGAATGGTAACATGTGTAACCGGGCCCGATTTAATGGTACTACCATCTATAGTTTTCACTTCTTCTATGACAGCTTTTGCTTTAACAGGAATTCTTAACTGTTTGCCCACTGAAGATCTATAAAATTGCTTGTGGCACCAGAACTATCAGTGCACGGACTTTCATATGGTGGTTTTCCCAGTCTAACTAGGTGTCTACATTAAAGTGTGAAGTCAGTGTACAGGCTTCTTCTGTAACTACAGGTTGAGAGACTATTAGACCTGACCAACCTGAAATTATTGCCTCTTTAGATCCTAGGCTATTTAGTTTCCCTGCTCCTTTTGTTTCTTCAGTTTGCTGGAAAACGCCCTCAAGAAATGCCCCTGTTTACCACAATAGAGGCATACTTTCTGGTCCCTGCAGTGCTGTCTTTCTTTGTTACTGATAGGACCCCTTATGCTCCCAATTTGCATTGGTTCAACCTCAGTTCCAGGTCTTTTGGTCTCAGTGCGCTTTCCCCTGTATGCCATAAGCCGTGCCTCTGATCGCCCTCTCTCCCTTTTTCGTTCATGTAATCTGTGGTCCAATTTTACTGTCAAATCCATGAGGGTCTTGCAATTATTAGGTGGATCTACTACCTGAGCCAATAAATCCTTAAACTCATCTTTGAGTCCCCTATAAAATACGGCACTTCTTTTTTCTTCAGGCCAACTAGCTTAAAAAATCAGGCAGTTAAAATCAGTGATGTAAGTAATCAAATCTCTAGATCCCTGTTTCAAATTAAGCAGTTCCGAATCTACTGATTGTACCAACGAATGTCTGTCAAATAGTCTTTTTAATTCCTCTTTGAAAAGGCCATAATTATACAAAAGGGGATCATTGCGTTCAACCAATGGTATTGACCAAGTGGCTGTGACCCCACCCAAATATGATAAGACAAAAGCTACTTTGGCTTGTTCAGTTGGGAAACAGGCGGCCTTGCACATGAAGTGCAATTGACATTGGTTAATAAAAGCCACAAAGCGAGAAAGGTCACCCATGAACCTTTCAGGAGGAGCTAACGGTATTGTGGGAGGAGTAGTGACCTGTATAACAGGACTACTGACTACTGGAGGAGTGAATGTGGAAACGCCTCCCTCAGCCCTCTTTAAGGCTTCATGGGCCATACTTCTCTCCAATGTATCAACTCTACTTGAAAGAGCTTGCGTTTCTTTCTGTAGATTCCCTAACATGTGAGCTAGGTCTGCTAAGGAAATCTTATTCTCTTCCATCTCACCCAGCCAGAGATTCCACGTGGGCTTCGCGTTCTGTCAGGCTCACCTGAGGTCTGTGCAGGGACAAGAGGCAGGAGACTGATGAATAATTACCAACTTCCCTCTACCACTGGACAACCCAACAAGGTCAAAGCAGTACCAGTGAATAGGGGAAAAAGGGGAGACAAGGGAGGAAGATGGCAGCAGAAGATCCAACACACGTCCTGCACCAAGGAAACACCACAGGAGACCGGATGAAGATCCTGTGAACAGAAGGCCGAATTAATGTGTTGCTAGATTGGGTACATAAAGTCCTATAAATATTGAACTATATAAACATTCTACCTGGGAATCTCCCCTCTTCCACTTGTGTCCATATATGTAAAAAGGTGAAAATCTGGTGCAATATTCCCTAAACAATGAATAAAGCAAGAATTAACAACTGTGGTGTGGTGTGATGTTATAGCAGCAATTTAGTAGCCTTAATGAGCTGCTTACCCCTTATCCATTAAAGGACATGATACCAGGTGGCAAATAAGGAATTGATATTCGCAGGTTATTAATAGCACAACCTTTAATAAAATAATGAAAACAAAATATGCAACCGCCTATTTTGCAGAGCTTCCAAGACTCAAAGGAACATGCAAATGGGGGAAAAGGTAAGTGATAACAGCATTCTGGTAAACTCTGATCTATGAGAAATTCAGCTAAGGAGCTTCTTACATCAGGAGCCAATAAAAAACACACTTGATATGTGAATGCAACATACAACACACAACAATGCCTATAAGGAGAGCGTGAATGCGAGCTTTCATATCATATAAGAAAAATACAGATGCTCAGTGCGTGCCAAGAAAATACACCACTGATCACAAGTGTTAAGGATTCACACTTGGGGTGCTATTAGTTAGCACGAGCCCGTTACCGCCATGATGTATGGACAGACTGAGCGGAGCGAGAAAAGGGCCCAGGAAGACCCCCGTGCTGTGAGCAGGAGCAGGAGAATAGTCGGTAAGTGAAAGTCCAACTGGAGCAAAAGGCACAGCGTATTTCCGAAGATGCGAAGGCTCCAGAAGACACGGCGGCTCCAGAAGATGCGGCGGCTCCAACGACAGAAACTGAGATCCGGAAGTGACGAGGGAGACCCGAACGGACCAAGAAACAATTAGAACGCGAAGCGTTCATGTTGCAGACGCTTCTCCCTTTATGTTGGCGGAGACTCCATCTCTGCTGCCTCGGACGCGGATCATGTACAACCGTAACATGGAAAAGCGGTGGTGGGGATGCTAGGCCGGCTGCGTGAAGTGATGCAGTCCAAAGTGCAGTGCCCACAGGTCGCGGGCGTCATCGTTGGTAAGACCAGGGTTATAGTGGGAAGTGCGGCGGTCCCCTCTGCGGTGCCTTCGGGACACGGAGCCGATAGTGGCGTCATGTTGGTTTTTCTTCTGTTGCCGAACAAAAAATACAGTTCCCAGTGTTAGTAGCAGATGAACCTGCAGTCTTTGCTGTTCCTGAGACTTCTTGAACAGGGGGCAAGCTCTACCTCAAGCCCTTGGAGAAACTCAAATAAAGAAGTTGCCGAAAGTTCAGTCCAGTCCTTTCTCTTCCCAAGACATAAGCAGCCACTGCAGGCAAACACAGCAAAGCACACAGTAGAGTGGTAGTTCCTCCTTACAGCTTCTCCAGCTCTTTTTCTTAGCAAGTTTCTGAGTCCAAAAGAGTTCTAAAGTCCTGCAGTCTGGCCCTCAATATTTAAACCACATTTTCCTTTATTCTCTTATTACAGGGAGGCTCTGTGCTTTATACAAATCAGTTCTGTCCTCACTGGCCCAGCTTCCTGGCAGGAAGTGGAGACAGCATTGTGTAAGGCAGACCAAGCCTATTCAGGTGCAAGCAAATCTCCAACTACTCAAAATTAGCCCAGGTCTATTCAGCCCAGGCCTGACTCATCCAGGAATGGCTTCGCACACCTCAACCCCCTAGTGGCTGTCTACAGTGAATGCGCATCCCCAGACCAAGTTACTCCAAAGCACAACGGATGGTTAAGCAAGAAAATGCTTACTTTCTAAAAGTGGCATTTTCAAACACATCATTTAAAAACTATCTTTACTGAAAGATGTCTTATTAAATCCTGAGGTTAGCAAACCCAAACTCCATTTCCCTATCTTATCCCAATGGGAAGTTATACTTGTAAGATGTTACCAAGTATCTCCCAATATATCCTATGAGACAGATAGCCTTCCAATAGTGAAAAACAAAATATAATGGGGCAGATTCATAAGCCTTTTGCGCCGCCGGTGCAACACTTTTCCCATGTTAAAAGTGATGCAAAAGTGGTGCAAGGGGCTTGTAAATCTGCCCTAATGTATTTTACTATGAGGACATGTCACACACACCAGTACAATGTTCTACCTTTCAAATACACTGCGCCCAGCCCATGGGGGTACCTTCGGCCTACCTTATGGGTGCCTTACATGTAAGAACAGGAAAGGTTTGAAGCATGGCAAGTGGGTGCACTTGTCAGATCGACATGGCAGTCACAGCTGCACGCAGATACTGCAGTGGCAGGTAGGAGAACCCTTTGAAGGGCTGCATGTGTGGGTGGCATCACCAGTGCTGCAGGTCCACTAGAAGCATTTGATTTACAGGCCCTGGGCACATACATTGCACTGTACTAAGGACTTAATGGTAAACATGGAAATTTCAGTCCATAACCATAATTTACCATAGGAACACTTGCACTTTAATAGTGACCAGGAGTCAGAAAGTGGGCAGAGACACTAAACCAGCTGAAACAGAGTCCAAACTATTGGGGTATTAATGTAGTTAATAATGCTGCTTCGCCAGGGAGCATGAATGTATCCCGATTGCCGCAAACATCTGCATGTAAGAAATCGGTTAATAACATTATGAATTTGAATTTGAATTTGAATTTAAAATATTTATTGAGCGCAGCATTCACCAGCGGTTTCTTGGCGCTATGGAGGGCAGGGTACCAGTGGGGGAGAGTGACCACCACACCTAAAAACTAATAGGCCTAAGGAGAAGTGAGAGCATATCACAAGGGAAAGGCCTGTTTAAAAAGAAAGGTTTTAAGGTCCTTCCGAAAGGGAAGGTAGTGTGTTGCCAGTCTTAGGTGATCCGGTAGAGAGTTCCAAAAAGTGGGTGCCAGAGTAGAAAAGTTCGACCCACCCCACTTCTTGCGCTTAAAGCGGGGGACCACCAACAAGGACTGGGAAGAAGAGCGAAGCTCTCGAGTGGGGATATACTCCCTGATCATGGAAGAAATAAAGGCGGGAGCAGAGCCCCGCCGTGAATGAAAAACCATGCAACCCAACTTAAACAAGGCCCTCTTTTTAACCGGCAACCAATGAAGTGCCTTCAGAAGAGGAGTGCAATGATGCGAGCGAGAAAGGCCATGAATAAGTCGGGCTGCCTGGTTTTGAACCAACTGGAGTTTCCGTAGGCTGTACGCTGGAATGCCATTGTACAGGGCATTTGCGTAGTCCAGCCGGGGGACAACAAGAGCGGACATAATCAGCTTGAGTGCCAGAGGAGAGAAAAAGCGAGAAACAGTGCGAATAGTGCGGAGAGTGAGAAAACAAGAGGAAACAACATGACTAACTTGTGAGTGAAGAGTGAGTTGATTATTGAGTTTGACACCTAATGTCTTGACTGAGGCAGAAGGAGAAGGAGGGGGCCCAAAAGAAGAAGGCCAGAATAAAGAATTCCAGGGACTGGAGCAACTACCCGTAAGAACCAGCTCGGTCTTATCCGGGTTCAACTTTAGGTGGTTGTGATTCATCCAGTCCCTGATGAAAACCATAACTGACTGAAAATTAGAAATAGAATGAGGAGAGGAAGAGAGATTAAAGATAAGCTGGAGGTCATCCGCATAGTTAAAAACGGTGACCTCCAGCTGCTGGAGAGCAAAAATCAAAGGACAGATGTAGAGATTAAACAAAAGAGGAGAAAGAGAAGAACCCTGAGGAACACCACAAGTGACAGGTAATGAGGCAGCCGAAAAGTCTCCCAGCCGGACCGCCTGGGTGCGGTCCCTTAAAAAGGAGGAGAGCCAGACCAAGGCCGAGCCCCCGATTCCCGCCGCTCCGACACGGGACAACAAGATGGAATGGTCCACCGTGTCAAAGGCGGCGGAGAGATCGAGGAGCACCAAGGCCTGATGATGGTTTTGGTCTGCTCCCTCCCTAAGGTTGTTGAGGACCGACACCACAACGGACTCCGTGGAGTGTCTTGGCCGAAATCCTGCTTGTCGGGGTGCTAAGCCCCCATTCTCCTCAATGAAGGAGCTGAAAACCGTTGTTACATGCCGCTCCAGCACCTTGCCCAAATAGGGCAGCAGCGAAATTGGACGGTAATTGGCTGGAGCGGAAGGGTCAGCCCCTGCTTTCTTGAGGATAGGCACTATAGTAGCGGACTTTAGGGAAGGAGTCACCACCCCTTGTGTAAAGGAATTATTAAGAAAAATAAGGGGGGGCAAAGGACAGGCAGTGTAAATGTGTTTGAGGATGCCGGCTGGACAAACATCCATCGGGGAACCCGACTTAACTTTTGGGAGAATGGCCAGAAACGCATCCTCAGTGAGCGGTGGAATAGAAGTGAGGGAGGAACGGGCAGTAGGGGGAAAGGGACCGACAAAAGCCGGGGAAGGGAAAGGAATATTTAGTTTAATATTGGTTATTTTATCCAAAAAATAAGAGTTAAGGGAATCACATAGATGCTGAGTGGGCAGGGGTTTAGGGGATGCCCTGTCCAAGTAGGCCAGATCCTGGACTATGGAGAAAATCTCTCTGGGTTTATTTTCTGCCACCAAAATTTTGGCGGAAAAATAAGCAGTCTTTACGTCGAGTATAGCTCTCTTATACTTGCCCAGGAGGGTGGTGTATCTAACTTTCAGTGTAGGGCAGTAGTCCCTTCTCCACAGCCTCTCCGCTCGCCTAAGAGCAAGCTTCTTCTCCTTTAACTCCTCGTTAAACCAACGATTGGATTCGTTGGGGCGTCTGGTTGATATCCGACGTAAGGGAGCTACCAAGTCGCATCCCCTGGCGAGCCAGGTGTTAAGGGTGGCGCTTGGGATGAGGAGGAAAGGCCTGCCAACTTAGGCGAGGAGTCCAGCAGGGAGGATGACAAGGACTGGAGGTCGACACGGCCCCAGTTACGTGCCCAGGTGTTTTTGGCTAATGGAACTTTCACCACTGACCTGTAATTAAGAGAACAGGCGACTAAGAAGTGATCGGACCACGGACATGGGGAAACAGAGATGGATGAAATAGAGCAATTGAGGGACCAGACCTGGTCCAACACATGACCATGTTTGTGTGTAGGAACCTGGACATGGGAAACCAAGTTCAAGGCCAAAAGAAGTTCAGAGAACTGTTTAGAAGAGGTACATTCGTGGGCGTCAGTAGGCCAATAGTTAAAGTCCCCAAGTACAAGGACCGAGGCATGATTGACCACTAAGGTGGCCAAAAGATCCTGTATGGCGGGCAAAAATAAAGGTGACAGCTGGGGCGGACGATATACCAATAAACAGGTAAGAGGAGGAGATAGAGTAGGGAAAGAAACTACAAGATGGTCTATGGGCGCAATCGGGGGTGATGGGAGTAGTTGCATATTAAGGTCAGACCGGGCAATAATAGCCACTCCACCCCCCCGCCTTGCTAGCCGGGCGATCTGAGCGTAGGGCAACATAGGATGGAGGAAGGGTAGCCAATAAAGAGGGCAGGGACGATTCGCTAAACCAAGTCTCGGTCAAAAATAATATATCTGGCTTCTGTACCTCAAGCAGGACAAACAAGTCCTGGCAATGCCTAACCGCCGACCTAGTATTAAGTAAAAAAATGGATAAAGGGCAGGGTAGCGAGGCAGTAAGGCCGGAAGGCAGCTGAGTCGAACAACTAGTAGAAGGGGCCAGGTGGGCAGGGACTACCTCGTAAATAGAGGGGCCTAAACCAAGAGAAGCGATATCAGCAATGGTAGCATCCGCCAGGGGCCACTGGCCCTGTAATGCCACGAGATCATTAGCTGAATAGATGAATCGGTGGGCATAAGGACGCGCCCCTAGCCCCGTCTGGCCACGGACGGGCGCAGACGGGCTTGCCTTAGGCGTGCCACCGGCGCGCCACCGGCGCGCCCGCTGCGCTCATCCGCTGCGCTTCCGAAAACACATTGCCAATTGTAGGCTTTCCCACGCGAGCACTGGACCGCTAACTCTGGCCAGGCTCGTGGGACACCCCTCCCCAAGATGGCGGCTCGCCCTCACCTCTCGGCCCGAGAGACCGGCTGGGATTCACGAGGGAGGGCAATGGAGGAGCGGGGTGTTAGTGGGACCCTGCACAACAAAAAGCAGGTTAATGCAGTTTAAAATAGCAATTTCGGCAAATTTGCCGCTTTTCTAAAAATACATTGAAGTAAAATCACACACTCCCAACACGTAACAGCTCTCCAACACAATGACCGGGACCCTCCAAACCGACCCCAGGTGCTGCCACCAGCCTGAGAGTCAGCTCGGAGCCCCTGGTCAGTTGGTCCAATTGAAGGCTTTCCCACGCGAGCACTGGACCGCTAACTC
The DNA here is from genome assembly GCF_964261635.1 of Lissotriton helveticus. NCBI lineage: Eukaryota > Metazoa > Chordata > Amphibia > Caudata > Salamandridae > Lissotriton > Lissotriton helveticus. The sequence goes on along the minus strand of NC_136068.1, from coordinate 281,239,555 downwards.
CGGCCAGGCTCGTGGGACACCCCTCCCCAAGATGGTGGCTCGCCCTCACCTCTCTGCCCCGAGAGACCGGCTGGGATTCACGAGGGAGGGCAATGGAGGAGCGGGGGTGTTAGTGGGACCCTGCACAACAAAAAGCAGGTTAGTGCAGTTTAAAATAGCAATTTCGGCAAATTCGCCGCTTTTCTAAAAATACAGTGAAGTAAAATCACACACTCCCAACACGTAACAGCTCTCCAACACAATGACCGGGACCCTCCAAACCGACCCCAGGCGCTGCCACCAGCCTGAGAGTCAGCCTCCTGGAACATCGCTGGGTTGGCGGAAAAGGCTAAAGAACCAAAATGGGTAGAATTTATAAGGTCTTTCTCTGTGATTTGTTTACAAGAAACTTGGCTGGTGGAGTGTGACATATTCCTAGAAGGATACAAAAGCTGTTTCATGCCGGCTGCACCGTCACGTAGTGGTAGAGCCAAAGGGGGCTTGGCCCTGTACATTAACTTAGCCTTGCTCTGTGTAGTCAAAACAATAACCACACATAACTCTGATATTCAAGCAGTGATTATAAAAAGAGGGAACAAAATGGTGTCCCTGATTAATTTTTATAATGCTGTAAATAAAAGAGGGGAATGTAGGATTGTTGAATTGGGCGATTTCATTAGGCATCACTGTGAAAGTTTCTCTCATCGAATCCTCATCACGGGGGACTTCAATGTACACCCATGTGGGGACCCTATGAATACCGTAATGAGAATACTGGGCTGCCACAGAATGGGAGGCCTCCACTTTGAACATTCTGCCCGGGGAGAAACGCTGAATCAGCTGCTAAATGAATTCAACCTAATTTCTGCTATGTCCTTGGTTGACGCCTGTAGCTGCCAGCCCGTTCCTACATTCAAAGGGCACTCGGGGGGGTTCTTTATTGATCACATTCTACTCTCCAATGGCCTACAATCGATTATATCTGATTTTAAAATCCAGGAAACCATATATAGCGACCACAATCCTGTTTGCATCTCATTGGCTGGCAATCTTTTAAATCTACGTGAAAAGATCCCAAATCGCGGCGTTCTGAAATGCACAGACCGTAGACGGCGTTTAAAATGGTCTAAGGTGAACCCGGACTTAATCTATGACAACATTTTTAAATCTTGTGCCTCTGAGTTAGCACTGTGTGTATCCCTTGCGTCCCTCCCGCCAGACATTTTCTCAGCATTTGACAGGATCGTCTCTAAAGTAGGTGATATGTTAATTGTACCATCTTTGGGCCCTCATTGTAGGGACCCTAGATGGTTTGACCACTCCTGTTCAAAAGTTGGCAGTAAGCTAAAAGTGGCCCTGAAGACTGTCCCTAGAGACCCCATATTAATCAGGACACTACGGCTATCCTATAAAAAGGCCCTAGCTAAGCACAAGGCAGAAATAAAGGATTACATTTGGCAAGATCTGTTAGACCCAGACACCCTTGGTAACAGCGAACGATTTTGGGGTATTATTAACAAACCTTTGTTTGGTGTGGTGGGGGCAAATTCAATTGGCACCAACATCACTGAAGACGAGTGGGTATCCCACTTTAGTCTTATTTTTAACAGCAATACCCCTCAGATAGAAGTGGCTAGAGGGGAACATAGTGTAACCCTCCCACTGTTTACAATTAGTAAGGTTAAGAAAGGCATCTCGGGGCTATCTAGTAACAAAGCACCAGGTCCAGACGGTATGCCCCCGGACTTATTTAAATCAAATGAATCTCTCTGGGCGCCGGTTCTGACTGCTGTGCTTAACGCAGCCGCAGAGCAGGGCTGTCCTAGGTCCTGGGGTACATCCACGATAGTGCCAGTATTCAAGAAAGGAGACCGAAATAGCACCACCTGTTATAGGCCAATCTCACTCATTGACTCTGTGGTCAAAGTAGTGGGAGGTGTAATAGAATAGAACAGCCTGGACTAATGACCACGGGGTCATCTCTAAAATCCAATACGGGTTCCAGCCAGGCCACTTCACTATAGCGCAGTGCCTAAACCTGTACATGGTCCTAGGGAAGTACACCTTGGCCAGGCATGGTGCCGTCCACATGGCGTTCATGGACCTTTCCTCCACGTTTAAATGCGTCAACCGGGGGAAGCTTTGGGAAACCATGGGCGCCATGGGGGCGGAGCCTAACCTTGTCAGCTTCCTGAGGGACCTGCATCAGGATACCAAGGCCAACGTGAGGTACTCGCAGGATCTAAGGGTGTCTAGGGATTTTTGTGTCCACAGGGGTGTTAGGCAGGGCTGTATTTTAGCCCCCTTTCTTTTTATTTCATATATTAATAATCTAGAGGAGTTTTTATTAAATACTGGTGCTGATTATCCCTACGTTGGTCGCAAGGGTCTGCCTGTCTTATTTTATGCGGACGACGCCGTCCTCTTGGCTACGACCGCAAGGGCCTTCAAACCCTATTAAATGCTTTTTATAATTTTATGGATGCCCGCGACCTATCTATTAATAATTCAAAATCTTACATATTGCAGGTGGGGCAGCGTAATAACAAGCCATATCCATTCTGGGTTAACAATGAGAGGGTCCCCACAACCAGAACGTTCTCTTACCTGGGTGTTCTGTTTGATGATCAGCTAAAATGGGGACCATTAATCGAAAGGAAAAAGGGCTAGATAACCCGGGCAAATGCTGCTATTTTTAATTTTGCCAGGAAAATGGGTAAACGACCTATCGCTGCACTCCTAAAGATTTATCAGGCAAAGAGTGTGGCAATAGAGAGTATTGGTAGCGAACTCTGGGGGTATGTGGCAGCTAACGATATTGTGGTGGCAGAGAACGCCTTTTTGAAACAACTGTTGGGGGTTCCAAAGGGGACTTCCAACTGGATAGTGCATAAGGAAACTGGAACACCATTCATTAGTGACACTTTAGCACTACGGCCACTAATCTTCTGGCTAAAATGTTGGCTAAATAAGGATTTGTTTTTCAACCACCTACTGCTAAGGGAAGCCCTATCTCTAGATAATATGCTAAAAATTCCTTGGCTAAAATATTTAAAAGATTGTTTCTTTTCCGTGAGGCGCCCAGAACTGTTTTTAAATCCTGACTCGATTAGAAAAACTTTTTCTCTGTCACAACAAATGAATTGGGAAGAGGTGGAATTACAAAAACCCAGTGTTCGAAACCAAGCTATGTTGAAAACTACACCATTAATGAAGCCTTATCTATCTTGGCCCATGTCGAGTTTTGAGCGGCATTTGTTAATTAGGTTTCGTCTGAATTATTATCACCTCCTGTTAACTGTTCCAAGGGGTTCTCATCGAGGCCAAGTGCTACCATCCTGCGGCTGCGACAATGAGTCTCCGCAGGATTTGGTGCACTTTTTATTTGTTTGCCCATTTTATGACTTACCCCGGAGGTTCTATTTAAAGCTCCTCTTAAAAAGACTGAATTTTGCCCAGGTCAGACCAGCCCTTTACTATTTGCAACTGTTAAACCCTGAAAGCACCTTATTTTTGACTGTTTTTTTAAAATCTGCCCTAAGACTTAGAAACAGTAGGGAAAGTTAACTGTCCAAGTACTGCTGTTATTTTCTTACCTGCATTTTTATGATTGTCATTAATAATATATAACATATTATCTGGGTTTTTTATGCTTGTATATCATGTTTTTACTGTGTACTATTTATTATTGGATAATGTGCTTTTATGGTTTTTTATCTGCTTGAAAAACCGAATACAGATTTTGAATGAATGAGTCCAAACTAGGAGGCCAGAAAGCAAAAAGACAGGGAAACACGCCAAAAGTTGCCAGGACTAACAATCACTTACCACAAAAGACGAATACTGTACCACCAAAAGCTCCATGAGGGTGAATCAGCAGTGGGTCACGCCTGTGTAATTTCACATTCAGTAACCCTAATGATCCTAAATATAGCTGGCCCAGAATCCAAAACTGGCATTCACCCTAAGAGGGAGAGTCGCCCACATATGGTTTTCCTCTCCAGTAGAAAAATTTGTGGTGAAAAAATTGAAGGAACTAATTGCTCCAACCCGGAATAGATCCTGCACCTTGAACTTGTTAAAGAGTTAGAGAACATTGTCCCCTTCTCCGAATGACAGGCTGGTGGCAGACTGGGGAAGGGGAGGAGTTAACCAGGGAATGTCTCACTCAAAGTGGCCTATTTCAAAACCCAAGGTACACAATTATTAGAATTATTCATTCAGCATAAAAACCTTCGTCTAAAATAGCTGCCCTACACAGTTCAAAATGGTAGTGGAAATCATCAACAGTTCATTACACCCTAAAGTTAGGCAAATTGTAGTCAATCTCCAACTAAAAAGGAACACGTTCAAATAATTCGGCATTTACTAGGCATCATCAGACTGTGGGCAGCCGGCTCAAAGGTGTGCATTGAGCAGGTAACACAGTTTGTTCTGTTCCTCTTCCATATTCTGAAGACAATTCTGAAGACAGTGTTCCAGATGAATCCTTTGAACTCTATAACTCCCAGAGTGGAGCAATAGGTTATCCCAAACCTTAACTCAGAGAAGTGAGGAGAAAACAAAATTATAGTTTCATGTAATCAAATTTGCTCAACACCCATAGGAAGAAGTGAATGCTGCAATACTTACCAATCCCCCTTTTCTACATAGGCTTTGATACAAGGGAAATCAATATTATGTGCTGTCCAAGGTTGGCTGGACCCAATATCCTGACGAGGCCGTGGTGGACACAGTAATTACCTCTCATCTAATGCCTCTTAAAACTTCAGTGAAGTCAACTGATCTTTAGGATCCCATGACCAGATGAATTATTGAAGGTTGTTGGGGACAATAGAGAACTTTGGAGGTCCCAACATCTGGGTACTGGAAATTGGGAAATGCCCACATGGTAACCAAGGTTGGTTGCCACTCCTTGGTCAATGAGGTGATAGTGACATGTGAGTAGACCAAGGTTTTAGTCGGGCTGATATTCTGAATAGAATATTGATTTACAAATTAAATCAATTTGACCACAATATAAATAGGTTTTCAGGGTAGAATGTAAAACGTACCAAGCCAAGGGAAGCCATTGCCATATGATGGAGAAAAGGGATAATAAAATCAATCTCTAGCTACTAAGCACTATGGAGCTTGGCATCAACTGTAAATCATGTGACTAAGAGACTAAAAGTACTTGAAGAATGGGCATACAGGGTGAAAGACAATGTATTATCATTATCCCAGAAGAGGCCCAAAAGGTGAGAAGGAAATATCTATGGTCAAACATGATTTGGCGTTGACAAAGTGAATTTGTAAAAAGCACTACAATTACCTTCCAGTTGAGGTCAGTGAAAGTAGAAAACTGATCCACACACCACTATCAAAGAAACTTTTCATTGGAGAGAGTTTGACCGAAAACATCAGAAAAAAACTCAAGTGAAGTTATTTCCTTGCCCTACCTATTGGAAGGAGTTACGAGAGACTAGCTCACTTGGCCTAGAGGATGGCCAAGCACATTGAATATCACTGAAACCATGGAGCACCACTTTAAGGGGAACCGAGGAGGTTCTCAGGCCATATATTCTGGGAGGGACATTGAACATCATAATCAGCCTGGGTGTAAAATTCCACTCCGCTTGCAGAGTTTGTGGAATTCGTAACTCTGCACTACACAGAAAACAGAGTACCTAATAAATTCAGTTTTCTGCCTTGTTTTGTTTGCCATGCTTGAGCCAGATCTTTGCATGTCCTGGCAAGCATGACAAGTCTTGCCGGATGCTCCTGAGTCCTAGTGAGATTTACCAGCCTCCTGCCAGTGTCCGAGAGACTTGCTGGCTGTCCGGCTGGCGAGCTTGAGAGATTTGAAGGCTGCTAGTGCAGCTTTATGCCCTGCCAGTGACATCCGGTAACATTTTCCTGATGACAGTGCGAGACCGCCAGTGACCACGGCTGTATCCTCGATAAGCTGCTAAATCTACTTGAAAAGATGTTTTATAGTTAATTTTCTTCTCCAATGGACTGTTCAAGTCATTTTTTAGTGTGAGGAACCTTTATTTATTTTACTTATTTTTTTAACACCTTAACCACAGCGGTTTTTCCACCGCGGTACGGGCGTTCTGAAGAGTGGGCGGGGCTGGGTCGGCCGTTGGTCGACGGCAGCACTAGGGAGGTAGTGCTACCGTCGGCCTTGGCCGACGGCAGCACGCAAGGGGTTATTCCATTTTTTAAATGTATTGCAATGTGTGGCCTCTAGTTTAATTGGGGGGCATTTATTTTGCAATAAATGTTTCTTCTTTTGTAAATGAAAAATGTTGTACAGTTCAGTACATTTTCTCCATGTTTAAAACACATTTACAATTCTTTTTTTTTTCTATATGGCCTAGTCTACCAATGGGCCACCCAGACAGTAAGCCGAGTACTGGGCATGGGTGCATGAAACACCTGTTTCTATGCTGTCTGTTGAATTGAAAGATCATTTAAGTCAGGGATGGCATTGGATTAAATTAAAAATAATGTTTTTTTGGGGGTATGTCCCCTTTTTTTCTGCAAAACGTGTATCGATGAGGTAAAACTTATTTAATGCCTTTAGAGGGTGTGTGTTGTAGAGAAATTTTACAGCTCAGTTAATTTTTTTGGGGGCATTGCTGAAATAATGCTGTTTTCTTCAGTGTTAACATGTCTCTGTTGTCTTGCCAGTGTATGTGTGTTTGCCAGAGGCCACCATTTGTCTTTGTTACACAAGCCATGTGGCCAGGGACCATTTTGTGTAGCCAGTGTGCATAGGCCTGCATGTGTTTCTTTTACTCCATGCCTCTTGCATGTTGTTTGACCATGTGGCCTGTAGCTATTTTGGGAAGCAGCCTGTGTGCTTTTGCTATAGGCCTACATGTGTTCTTTGCGAATGTCTGACAAAATATCGACATTCACAATATCGACGTACAAAAATATCGGAGCAAAAATATCGAAATCAAAAATATCGGCTTCCTATACTTAACTAGATATATACACAAATATCGATTTTTTAATATCGATATACAAAAACATCGTTTACTTTTATATCGACTACAGTAACATCGGAAAACAAAAATATCGCTATCTACAAAAAATAATGACATTAACTATAATATCGACATCAAAAATATCGTGCACTTCAATATCGGATTATCAGCTATATCGACTTTTTATATGCATCTGTTTGCATAATTAATTAACGTTTTATATGTTTTCACATCTAAATAAACACACAATACTTAAATTAATACTATAGACACACTATTAATTTGTCAAAAATATCCTATTGGTATAATTATATCACCTACACATATAAAAATATTCTATACTACTTTGTATAATGTTATAATTTATTTGGATTTTTCACTTCTATTACAAAGTAATCACAACTGAAATTCAAATATACTAACTAACCAATCACAAACCTAATTTTTTTAATTAACCAATAGCAAAGTAATTACTACTGACACTCCCCTATATAAACAATTAAAATCTAAACACAAACTACTTGCCAAAAGTCACTGAAGGAGATTCATCTCTATCCGAATTGCTGCACAACAACTAGAAGAACCAGACTATCAACCTACTATCACATCTTCTAAGTAAGTAAATTAAATAGAAACTGCATTATTTGCTACTACTACTTACTTACCTGCTAAATACCCAGTGCCCCTTAGCTATTCATACTACTTAACATGCTAAATAATTATATGAAACTATTTTTTTTAGATACAACGACTACTGAATATTTTACTCAAAATAACTGTGAACAAACCCTAGGAATACAGATTCTAATAACTATGTAAGTAATTTCACATTGTTTCATTATGTGCACATAAATGTAAATACACAGAAATAATGACTTTTGCCCCACATATTTCTTTTTTTCTGTAGATTGTACTACTGAAAACTGCACTACTAATGAACTAAGGACATCAGTACTATTTCTCCAATACATTTTACTAAGTAAGTATTATGCAACTGAAATAAATGTGCAAAAACAATACAAACATTTAGAACTGTTCTAATTATTTTCTATTATATATTGTTTATTTACAGAGCAAACACAACGAATAGATATACAGACATAATACAGAACTCCACATTCTGAATAATACAGATACTAATCACAAAGTAGGTATAATAAAAAACATACTTACCAGATATTCTATTAAAAAACATACCAACATGGTGATTATTCTAACACATATGTTCCTTTTTTATTTAAGATAACAGTACAAACTACTCTCCAGAATCTGAAGAAACAACTATACTGGCAAAGATCAACCTAAAAAAATATGTAAGTATCTTCACAATGTGAATCATGAAGATACACTTTTGTAGTAGAAATGAGCTCTAACATTGCAAATGTACCGAAACATTAATTAATAATATACTACTTTCATGTTTTTCATAACAGCTACAACAACATCACAAACAATTATCCCCAACTAAAGAAGCAAGCAGCTCCTAATTTTGCTGTAAATTCTAAAACACGTAAGTATAAACATTCCTACTTATCACTAACATAGATTATTTATCACATTTAATTTGACATTAACTATTATATATATATTTTATAGATATACAAAGTACAAAATGACCGAAGGAGCCGAATTTGTGACCAGCCAGAAAGGAAAACTATTACTATGCTACATGGGTTACACTTATACACAAGAAAAGCAATATGGCATGCAAGTTAATTGGAAATGTTGTAAATATTATTCTAACAAGTGCTATGGCAGAGCAACAACTAGAGAAGCTACAGTACTGTATACTAGGGAACACAATCATCCACCTAATGTTACTGAAATAGAAGTTAAAACAGCTTTGGAAAATATAAAAGAAGCTAGTACAGGTTCCCAAAAGCAAACAAATGTCATTTTAAAAGAAGCCATTCCTAAAATCCCAAAAACTGCCACAACTCAAATGCCAAATATCCTCTCCTTAAAAAGAACTATAGCACGAACTAAAAAAGCTACTACTGCTACAACACCATCTCCCAGAACATATCAGGATATAAATTTAACTGCTAACCAAATATTAACTTTAAATAAACAACCATTTATAGTTTACGACAACGAAAACAATGACAAAAGGCTTATAATTTTTGGTACCAATATGAATTTAGTTAAACTACAGCAAAGCCAATATTGGATGATGGATGGAACATTTAACATCTGTCCCAAACCATTTTTCCAATTATACACAATACATGGCCTCTACCACAACTGCAACATACCTTTGCTATATGCACTATTACCAAACAAAAATAATTCCACATATATGGAATTAATAAATATAATTAAACAAAAAACTAATGATTTTTCTCCTGAAAGTATCATTCTTGATTTTGAGCAAGCAATGCTCTCAACTATCCTAAAAATCCCCCCCCATACCTGCATTCAAGGCTGCTATTATCATTTAAACCAGTGTTTATGGAGACACCTTCAAAAAACTACCCTAAGTGTCCAATATGCTACAAACTCATCTTTTGCTTTCCAAATTAAAAAACTCATTGCACTTGCTTATGTACCTGAAACAGACGTAGCTGAACACTACAACATTCTTATAGACAGCCCCTTCTACAAACAAAATGAAGCTAAATTAAGTCCATTTCTCGACTACTTTGAAGACACCTGGGTAGGCAGACTCCACAGATCTGGCCACAGACGAAATCCCAAATTCCTCATACCCTGGTGGAACGTTTACACAAATACCCTTAACGGACAATCAAAAACTAACAATGCAGTAGAAGGTTGGCACAATGCATTTGTACAATCAACTGGCAGAACCAAACCTACTCTAGAACATTTCATTAAATGCCTACAGAAAGAACAGAGCTACCAGGAATTTAGAATGGACCAATCTGTAACTGAACTTGCCCCTAAAACATCAAAGCAAAATAAACAAATGCACAAGTACCTGGAAGAACAAGTTAAACTTTACCCTAGTACAAAAGGCATAGAATACCTAAACATCATTGCCAAAACACTACTCTAATTAATTCCCAAAATGTTATAAAACACTAAAAGTATCACCTAAGTATGCAAAAATATGTAACGTGAGCTTCTAAAGTCTTTAATGTATGCAATATATAGAGATATTATTATAATATATGCACACATTAAAACTAAATAACAAGTAAAAAACAATTCCATAATAAAAATAACATTACCCACCCACACAAAATAAGAAAGCAAGGACTTACCAATCATGTTGTCAATCCAATAACGTCCTTCTCCACCAAAGTAATCCAGGTAGTGCAAAATTAACCCAAACAAAAATGTAAAAATACAACTGTTCCAAAATTAAGACATCCACGTTGTCCATAGCCATCGAATAAGCATAAAAAACCCGAAAAATTGAAAAAATAGAAAGACTCGCTCCAGCAAAACCGAAAAATTTAAAGAGTGTTTGTAAAGCAGTGTTGAATTAAACAAACAAACACTTCCTTTAAAAAAAAACAGAACTTCCGATGTAGCGTACACCTATGACAAAAACATAGAAAACAGACATTCCCACCCACATTAATTAGCTAGTAATTAGGTACAAACATATTAAAATTGATGATTTCACTTGTAGATATACCGTAAAAGACTAAAATTCACTCTATATATAATGAATTAACTAACTAACACTACGTGTATATACCATAAGTAATTATCTGTTTTCGAAATCTAAAACATACCTCCCTCACATTCAACAACACAAAATATAAGGTCACTAGTCTCAAAACATCATTAAAATACACATAAAACATATAAAATAAACCTTACCTGAAGCGACGTGAAGTGTCTCCCAACCGCGATCAGCCCTTCTTCCAAATAACCCAAAACGACCTAACCCGGTTACAAAATAAAGCACCCAAATGCAATAAAATAGTCCCAAGTATAAAATATAATATCTATACTTCACTAAATATGCAAAAATAAACATTAAGTTTCTATTATTGTAAAGAAATATTTACTTTAATCCTACAATGATTTGATTAACAAATATGTAAATGAATGTAATAAATACATATTATGAAAAGAATAATATTTATGTTAACAATGTTTAGAAATATAAGTACATTGTCACAAATTATAATAATTGAAAAATGTGTTAAAAATATGTGACATATATAATAAATATTTTATGTATTGAAATAAAGTGTAAAAAATACTTTTGTTATTTCTACATTTCTTTATGAAATTAGAATATGTAAATGAGCTAAAAAATAATATTCATTTTTGTACAAAAAGTATAAAATAATAATGCTTCTGTATAGTTGCTTATCATTGTGTTTATAAAATATGTTTATAAAACCAAATGTAATAAAAAGATTTTTGTTATGAAATAACATTTAATTTGTGAAACATAAATAAAAATAATGTTTCAACAATCATGTTGAACTATTTGTATCATTATCTTACTATAATGTAACATTCTTATTAGAAATTTTGCACTGTATATTAAATGTGAGTATATGTTGGACTGTAATAATTTAATTATTACTATACCAAATCCAGCGTACATTAAATTAAAACTGACCCCTTTACCCAAAAACTGAAAACTGCCCCTGAACCCTAAAAATACCCCTTTACCCAAAAACCCAAAACTGACCCTGAACCCTAAAAATACCCCTTTACCCAAAAACTGAAAACTGACCCTGAACCCTAAAAATACCCCTTTACCCAAAAACCCAAAACTGACCCTGAACCCTAAAAATACCCCTTTACCCAAAAACTGAAAACTGACCCTGAACCCAAAAAATACCCCTTTACCCAAAAACTGAAAACTGACCCTGAACCCAAAAATACCCCTTTACCCAAAAACTGAAAACTGACCCTGAACCCAAAAAATACCCCTTTACCCAAAAACTGAAAACTGACCCTGAACCCTAAAAATACCCCTTTACCCAAAAACCCAAAACTGATCCTGAACCCTAAAAATACCCCTTTACCCAAAAACTGAAAACTGACCCTGAACCCAAAAGATACCCCTTTACCCAAAAACTGAAAACTGACCCTGAACCCAAAAAATACCCCTTTACCCAAAAACTGAAAACTGACCCTGAACCCAAAAAATACCCCTTTACCCAAAAACTGAAAACTGACCCTGAACCCTAAAAATACCCCTTTACCCAAAACCCCAAAAACTGACCCTGAACCCAAAAAATACCCCTTTACCCAAAAACTGAAAACTGACCCTGAACCCAAAAAATACTCCTTTACCCAAAAACTGAAAACTGACCCTGAACCCAAGAAATACCCCTTTACCCAAAAACTGAAAACTGACCCTGAACCCAAAAACTACACCTTTACCCAAAAACTGTAAACTGACCCTGAACCCAAGAAATACCCCTTTACCCAAAAACTGAAAACTGACCATGAACCCTAAAAATACCCCTTTAACAAAGAACTGAAAACTGACCCTGAACTCTAACAATACTCCTTTACCAAAAAATAATTATTATTATGTAATTACAAATTAATTATTAATTATCAATAACAATAAAGTAAATATATTAGCACATTAGCTGTAAATAAATAAATTTAATTATTAATATAATTTTTTCCAAATTAATTTACAATAAGTAAAAAATATATATTAAACTAAATGAAGCTAATTAATATAATTAACTAATTAATATTAATTAATTACCAATTAATTATTATTTAAAAATATGTAAAAAAAATATTTAATTAATTAACTATTTAATAATAATTAATTAACAATTAATTATTATTTAAAATTATGTACAAAATTATATTAATTAATAAAGTAATTAATATTAAGTAATTACCAATTATTTATAATTATTTAATTACCAATTATTTATTATTTAAAATTATGTCCAAAATTATATTAATTAATTAACTAATTAATATTAATTAATTACCAATTAATTAATATTATTTAATTACCAATTATTTATTATTTAAAATTATGTCCAAAATTATATTAATTAATTAACTAATTAATAATAATTAATTACCAATTAATTATTTTGTACAATTATGTACGAGATTTTATTAATTAATTAACTAATTAATATTCATTAATTACCAATTAATTATTATATAAAATAATTTACAAAATATATTAATTAATTAATTAACTAATTAATATTAATTATTTACAAATTAATTATTAATAAAAAAAATTACAAATATATATTAATTTATTAAATATTTTTAAATTACTTCCCACCCTTATCCCCTATAAACCCAACAACCCGCTCCTAAAACTAGATGTTTTTTAAAAATATTTTTATATCAAATATATTGTAATTTTTTCATATAGACCTTTTTATCAAATTTTTATGTACAATTATTATATTTTTTCCTATACTATTTATTTTTTCCATTACTAGACGATTTTTTGTATTGTCGATATTTTGTCATACGATATTATTTTTTTCGATATTTATACTTACTTGCCTATTACGATATTTTTGTATCCGATATTTTTGCTTCCCAATATTTTTTACCTTCGATATTTTAACTTCGATATTTTGTCTTTCCGATATTTTATTTTCGATATTTTGTCTGTGTACCGTTCTTTGCTGTGTCCATGCCTCCTTGCTGGTTATTGTTGGTTGCCTATTTGGCATGTGGCCATTTTGTGCAGCCAGCCAGTGTGCTTTTGCCATAGGCTTGCATATGCTCTTTGTTGTGACCATGCCTCCTTCCTGATTGTTGTGTTTGAGCACGTGGCAGGTGCCCATTTTGTGTAACACACCAGGGTGCTTTTGCCATAGGCCTGCATGTTTTCTTTGTTGTGGTCTTGCCTCCATGCTGGTTGTTGTTTTTTGACTGGGTGGCCGGCAGCCATTTTGTATAGACAGACAGTATCCTTTTGCCATAGGCATCCATGTGTTTTTTGCTGTGGCCATGCCTCTTTACTGGTTGATGTTGGTTGATCATGTCGCCGGCCTTTTTGTGCACTCACCCTATTTTTTAGTTTTCAAAGAGAGATTGAAAGGAGAGGGCTATGCCTTTTCGTATTTGACTATTTTTTTTTTTACTTTTCTCTGCCATCAGTTTACTATGATGCTTGAGGGTCATTGTAGTATTTGTATATTATGATGGGTTTCTCACAGTCCCCTAGTATCCCTTAGTACACCAGCAATTAATTATTGTTGTTATTTCAATTTATTTAATTTGTTTATGAAAATGTTTTTATTTGAATTTGTGTTGTTTGTTTGTTTTTACATTTCTCCACCATCCATTCACCACCTACCTGCCATAATTGCACAACACACATAAAAATTAGATTTTTAAGTATTTTCCTCTCTTCTCCTGTATCCATCCCCTGCATGCCATAGGTGCACAATACACACCAGCATTAATTTTTTAAGGATTATTCAATTTTCCCCTTGACCACCCCCGCAGGAGGTGCACAACACACACCAGGATTAATTTCTTAAGGATTATTCTATTTTCCCCTTGACCCCCACTTTCTGCTATTGAGTAGATGCATACCAGCATTCTTTTAGTAAGGATTATTCAATTTTCCCCTTGACTCCCTGCATTAATGTGTGAAGCATTATATAATTCCCCCCTGCACCTCCCTGACTGCCACTGATTTCTCCCTTACATGCACACAAAGCAAACAGTGATATCTGCATGTTTTTATCCTGAATGGGAATTAAATATTATATTCTGATGATGTGGTTTGACGTTGCAATGCAATGTTGTTGTTAATTATTTAGGATAATGATGATTACTTAAGTAACCACACTAAGGGGCCTATTATGATTGCGGAATTTCCGCATCCTCCGGGCCGGCGGAAGCCACCGCCGGCCCGGAGGATGCGGAAAAACCGCAGCGGACCCACCAAAGACCCACCGCCACATTAGGATGGCTGGTGGGTCCTGTTTCCGTCCGCCGCTTTTCCGCCGCGGTTGGCTTACAAACGCGGCAGAAAAGCTCTAATATGGTGGCGGTGTCTCTCAGACACCGTCCGCCATATTAGGATTGCTGCCAAGATATGCTTTTCCGTGGCGGGTTTACCGCCGTTGAAAAGCATACGGATCTTCACTGCAGGAGCCCGTTGCGGGCCCCCTAGGTAAAGGGGGGTGGGGGGTGCACATGGGGGTACCTACGGTAACCCCCTGTATTTGTATGCAGAAAGCGGCAGGCACCGCGCGGTGCCTGCCACTTTCTACATACAAATGCAATGCGTGCATTTTTAACATTGCTGCGGGTGCAGCTTGAAGCTGCACCTGCCGCAATGTTAAAAATAGAGGATGTGACCGCCAGGGTGGCGGTCACATCCTAATAGCACAGGAGGGAACGCCGCAGCCCATGCGGAGGTTCCCTCATCCTCCGTGATCGCGGACGGACTCAAGTTCGTCCGCGATCATAATCGGCCCCTTAATGTTATTGTCTGTACTAATTCAAACTGGAACAATGCCATGTTTCACTAAAGGTTTTTCCTGCTTGTTTGCTTTGATGTGCACAAAAGACATCACCCACAGTACAGCCAGACAGTCATGTAAGTCCTCCAATCTCTTTCACTTGTGCAGCTAAGTGCCACTGCTAACTGACAACTTCACCATGGCCCCAAAGAAAGAGGCTGCCAAGAAAGTGGCCAGTTGGGAGGAGAAGAAGCAGATTTCTGCCACTCGTGTGCCAACCAGAACCCTTTTTTGCAAACTTATGCCTGCTGCACTGGTCTCCAGATGGCAAGCAGGGCTCAGCACTCACGCATTAACTGCACCACCTTAACATAAGCACAAGCCTGTGTCTCAGCGATGCAGTGTTTGCAATCATGTTGATGCCAACATATTGAATTGGATTTGTCTCTTTCGCAAAGTAGTACCCAATCCTCGCAGGGAAGTGGAGAACAGCTGCAGCCAGCAATGAATCTTACTGTAGTAGAAGCAGGTTTAGCCTTCTGAGCAAGAACCTCCTCGATACAGCCATTGGCTTCCAGATGTGCAGCCAGAAAAGGGAAGGGTACTCCACCATCTTCTCCTAACTGCCCTTCTGATGATCTGGGCATGGATTGGAACCCAGCTGAGTCCAAAACATGCCAGGAGAAGCTTATGAAAAGGAAAGTTCCTCATTTCCTTACAATTATGGAAGGGAATGAAGATGACAACGAGCCAGTCATTGTGGAAGCTTGCACAGAGGAGACCAACATTACCCCCTGCTATTCATCCTGCTCCAAGGGATGTGGCACCACCACCCCCGCCTGCTCCTATATTTGTAAGGCCCATGCAACCTGCATCCACTACTAGTATGCACTGCAGAGAGCCAATCGTCAACACACCTGCCTACCTCCAGTTCTTCAGGCATTGGCAGTGGCACCAGTGGCCCAATGAAAAGGTACTTCTGCCTAGTTTGGGACTTCTTTACAGTTAGCAAGCGGAAGGACAATATTGCAAAATGCTCCATTTGCAATGCTAGTGTTCGCTGAGGTAAGCTTGGTACGCACTATGGTACTGGAGGCCAAGCGACCTTTTTGAGAAAACATCACACACTCCGCCAGAGGCGCACCTTAATCAACTTACTGCACATGGTGGTAGTCAAGGTGATGTGGGACGAGTATTGACTCTGGAGCCTTTGATCAGAGTTGGAGGTGTAGGTTGTGAGCAGGAAGAACAGGTTGACATCTTTATACAAAGCAGCCCTGTCCCCAGCAGTCACCCACCTCAGCAACCCCTTAATAGCACCCAGTTGGAGACAACACAGCAACAGAATACAGTGACATGCCTAAGACGCGCATTGAGTCGATCACCTACTGGTCCCCTTCGGAAGTCACATTCATCAGTGGCACCACCAGCAATAAAATCTGGGCTACTATTATGAGTATGTTTAGGCAGGAGGGGTCCCCCCAATGGCACATTTTTACAAAAGGAAGCTGGCTAAAATGTTAGCCCTGATCAAGTCAGCAACTTACTGACCATATGCAGAAGAATCTGCACTCTTTATAGTTATTTTTTTTAAGTCCTGAAGCAATTGAGGATCATTCAGCATCCTAACAGAGTATCAGTTAAAACTCTCAAACAGGAGGTGCCAGCACATTTGGAACTCCACTTATTAGATGTTTCGATGTCTATTTAAGCAGTAAAGATGGATCAATAAATGTGTCAACCAAAGAGGAGGTAATGTAACTAAAAGCATGACCATTGGGATAGACAAATGGAGATTAGTTAAATGCCTAACAAAGATTCTGCTTGCTTTTGAGGTTTTCACAGGGAAGTCAGTAAGGAGGAGAGTATGATGGGCCAGCCATCCCATTGTTGTATCTGCAAAAGGAGCAGTTAAAAAACATGTCTGACAAGTTCCCAGCTGTGGGCGATCAATCTGAAGATGTGGCTACTTTGGTTCAGAGCTTAATCCTTCATTTGATTGAAAATACAAGACTTTAAAGAGACGTTGTGTCATCCAAAAAGTATATCTGTGCCACAATACTGGATACATATTACAAGAAAATAATGGCCACTTTCATTCCTTTTTTCAGAAGGGACATTTCAGAATACAATAAGGGGATTGTTGAGAGAGCTGGGGTCCTGGAAAAAAAACTGCTGGAACATACAGTCCCACTCACTGAAAGAAGTTCTGGGATGCTACCTTCAACTTCCAGAAAGGGGAGTCCTGTCTCACAGCAGCCAATACCAGCGACAAGAACACCAGCAGCAACAACAACAGGAATAGAAGAATTGTCCATAACCTCTGCATTGGCTTGGTATCTAATGGCAGGGCCTATGTCCAGTGCAGAGGTGCTGGCAAAACAGGTTGAGTAAGTGACAGCATCAATGACCATTGCAGGAATGTTCAATGAGTATCTGGATGACTCAAGAGAGGTTTATATGGATCAAACCCCATTGGTGTATTGGTATGAGAAGATGAATCAATGGGCACAGCTCAGGAGGCTGGCAATAACGTATCTGACCTGTATAGTAGCCGGTGTGTCTGCTGAGTGTGTGTTCAGTGAAGCTGGAACAGCTGTCACAGTGAGAAGAACCAGTCTCTCACCTCAAAATGTGGAGAGATTGACCCTGATCAAAAATAACCAACATGTTATACCACCAAAGTACACCTTTCCTGAACACTTCAGTAGGAGGATTCGGGTGATTGGTCAGATTCAGCTCAGAAGGTGTTAGCTTACCACCCTCTGGGCCAACCACCTGAGTCTGAGGATAAACTCTATTTTCCTGACAGAGTGGGCCACCATAGAACTTTTATTGCACAATTTCTTTGCCAAAAAATTGATCTATCTAGGGGAACATCATAATATTTTGTCTGCTTTTGTCTGACTACTTATGCAGCCCTACCGTTTTAGGCACATGTATGGCCACATTGGAGGTGGACTAGTGTGCAGTGAAGGATATTGGAGAGAAAATGCCTTCCTCCCTCCATCCAATGCCTATCCTTTTTTTCATCCCCTAGTAGGACTGCCCCAAGACATTTGATTCACAAAGACTGCCCCAATGTGTGTTACATGCATCAAAGTGGATCAGTAATTGTGTACCATCACGCTTGGATTAGAACAGGTACATTTATTGCACCATTGAGAGATATAAGGGACTGTGAGTGATAATTTCATGGGGTGGCTGACAGTGAGGAAGGGTGTTCAACTATAATTAGTGAGCCTGATTGTGATGATTTGCAATGTTTGAGGTCTGATGGGTGAACACTTTTCCTCAAAGTGATTGGCCCTTCCCCTTTCACACTTAGGAAGATTTGCTTGCCAAGTCAACTCCTTTTTTTTCTGGTTCACAAATTATTCTACAAGGACCAAACCAGTCCATTTATTTAGCAAACACAAACCTTCACAGGGGTGTGGCCAGCAGCCAATGGAGTAAGCAGCTTTGCTCTAGGCCGGCCGAACCCCACCCAGTGCCATACTGCAGACCTGTGTCTGATTTGTTGCCCTGACTACTCCCCCCTGGACTGCCGCTACACTGGGGAGGCGGATGATGCCCTCATAACCAGTGGCGATGCTGATAACCTTAATTTTGACTCAGCACTTGTTTAAGCCATTAGGTCGCAACTTATGATGGCGGCAGCCTCGGGCTATGGACCCTCAGGTGAGCGGTAAGCCTGCAGGTGGCCTCTTTTTCTGGTCTTCCTGGACCTAATGCCCACTGGTGGTGGGGGCTGCCCCATTGGAACCCCAGCTGGGTGGACCCCATGCAGTCCTGGAAGGGAGCTGTACCCTTTGGGCTGGGGTGACTTGGGGAGATGACCCCTGTTATCCTGGAGAGTGCACAAAGAGATTTCCCCGACCCGACTTCTGGTGGTCAAGAGGGGGTGAACTGCCCACACAACATAGCGCAAAATTGACCCTGCCTATGAAGAGGGAGCGAGGACTAAGAAAATGTGTTGGCTGTCCAGGGGCGGCTCTTACCTGGAGTCTGATGAAGGCTGTCTGATTGCTGATAAGACATAGGTGAAACAGAGAATGTGGGGCTCAGTTGGAGCACGTTGAGCCTGTATACTGGCAGGCACCTGAAAGGCAGATAAAAGCACACATTGGACACTGCTGATAAGTCAGAGGTGAAACAGAGAGTGCAGGGTTCAGTTAGGGCACATTTAGCCTGTGTACTTGCAGGTGCCTGAGAGGCAGATAAAAGCACACATTGGACACAGGGAGGCTGTCGCCCACAGGGGTGTCGCCATCTGCACTGGAGCCTCTTTCTTTTATTTACCTTCACGTCCCAGGCCGGGATCAGCTCTCCCATGGAGACAGGTGAATGCTGCCCAACTGCTGCTGAGACAGAGGTGATACAGCGAGTGCGGGACCCGGCTGGCGCACGTCTGGCCTGTATACTGGCAGGCACCCAAGAGGCAGATAACAGCGGGCCTCACTTATAGGAATTGGGTTGGCAGGTGCAGAGCCTGTCGCCCATCTGAAAACTGTCCTGAATCACAGGTATTATGAGGGCGAAGTGGGATGGCAGGCCCACATGGACAGAAGGTCCAGCACTGTGATTTCTTGCCAGAGCGGGCCTCCTCTTAATTATTTATATTATTCTTTCAGTTGGTTTGGAAGAATCGCCGCCCAGAAGCGGCCCCTGTCAACAACGGGAGCATTGCACTCCTATACCATCACAAAACCTACCCCCCCTATCAGGAGGGCACCCACAAGAAATCTAGATGTCCTCGATACCCATCGCGATGTAGAGACCGTAGCAAGAGGTAATTAATAATTGTTACTCCCATGCCGCTTCATCTTTTCACTACGAGGGCCAACAGAGCACCTAACAAGAATCTAATTTCTCAGGTTTCTAAAGACTCGCATTAAGTTTGCGCCAAACGGAGCAATCATAAGCCTAAAGAAACGACCCACGTTCCACTCTGGAACCCCACAGGTCAGCAGATTGGTTCCTCACATGTCGAATTCTCAGCACTGCGCCGATTTCATAACCCGTTAGTGTTATGTGCACGCACTATATATTAATATGTTTTGGCTCACTCGATCTGCACTAGTGAATCCCAAACCAATAATAGTATTGACTGCGAGACCCTATGGGTTACATAGATGCAATCGCGCACATGGTCACAAATGACGCATGGATTTAAATCTCTGCGACGTGTTCTAGCACCAATATCTCACAGTGTGGCACCTAGCACAACGTACTTCGAATTTTCCCGTGCACCCCGTAGCCTAGTTTCCAACAGCCAGCACAATGACGGGTTTCCTGCCATTACGGTCAACCAATGTACGCATGGCCGGGTGAAGAAGTGGTTATTGTTTCTATATACAAAATAGGAGACAAGCATGCGGTACACTTTGGAATCTGGCTTGACATATGGAGGACGTTTTTAATAATCTCTGTAATTTGAGAATTCTGATTCATTTTGTTATGTCTTTCCTTCTGTCCTTATTTCCACAGGCGCATCAACTTAAAACAGGCAACTAATCACAAAGTCCTGATGATGATCCCGGTTCATTAGGAGCCAGGGGATTGAAACGTCGTTGACAGTTTAAACAGTTCTGCGATATATCCATTGAGTTTACCCTGATTGCAGTGACTGTTTGTCTAAACTTGCCTTATTTGCAAGGGACAGGTGGCTCCTACGTTTTCTTGCCTGATATTGTGTGTTTTTTCTACTTCTATCTTTCTCTAAACTGTATGTTAGTTTACTCTTGGATAGGTACAGGTTTGTACCCTATCAAATGCTTGAACTTGACCCTCTGTGTGGTTACTTAATTATTTTTGATCATATTGAATAAAAATTCCCTGACCCGGCTGGGTATAGGAACAACAGATATAGCACTGATTCAAGTCTATAACTTCATTGTGTATGTAATCGAATTAGCCTTAGGACCTTTGTTTTCTATAATAAATTGTCCGCCCATGGTCGGAAGGTATCCATTGGGTTCCCTTGTTATAATTAAAAAAGCTCTGCTGGCGACAAGCCAGTTAAATACAATAAACAAAGTATGAGGGCAAGCAACACAAAGGGTATGGATGTTGGTGGGGAACAATTGCAGGTCAGAGTATGTGGCTAGGAGGTGTTCTTTCATAAACACAGCACCCTCTTCACAATGGTTGTTTGAGGGAAATGCCACACTGGAAGGGGTACAATGGCGTGATGGAACATTGGAGTAAGCAGCCGGGCAGCTTTCTTTAATGAACATGGTGCCCGCTTTACGAAACAAGAAGCTTGGCAGCCATCAAGTGCTGCTGTGCTGATGACAATCCAATTAAATAAAGTCAATAAAAAATAAAAGTTTGAGGGCAAGCAACACAAAGGTTATGGATGTAGGAGGAGGTGAGAAAATGGTGCATTGGAGTACGTGGCTGGGCATCTTTCTTTTATAAACACGGCATCCGTTTCACAATGGTTGTTAGAGGAGGGGCAATGGTGCACTGGAGTAAGCAGATGGGCAGCTTTTTTCGGACCATGGTGCCAGCTTCTCAAAACATGAATAACGGCAGCCACTAAGTGCTGTTGTGCAGACGACAAGCCAGTTCAATAAAATTAAAAAATTCAGATGGAAATGATGAGGGCCAGGGCACCATTTTTTTTTTAAAAGCACCAATGGGTCAAAAGACGACTGCTGCAGGGGCTGTGTGCCTGCTGCAGGTGCTGCGTGTGCTTGGAGAGTAGGGGAAGGGCGTATAACGTGAATAAAAATTGGTGAATGCAGCGATGAGCCAAAAGCATGAAAACAATAAAGATAAAAAAGTTCTCAGGAACAGGAGATAACGTATGCAAGCGTAAGTACACTGTCATTTACCAGTTCTCCTGAGCCATGAAAGGAAATGAGCTATCGGCTGTGGGAACGAGACAGGAGGCAGCAAAGAAGAGCAATGCTGGAATTGACCAATCTTAAGCAGGAGGCAGGAATAAAGTGGTTTTATCGATTACAGCAAGTCTTGCAGACAGCGCATGCACGCTGCCCAGGCTGACCTAAAAACAGCTTTCCCAGTAAAAAACAAAACAGACACTTTCGGCTTCTTTATGATGTCTGTCCAATGCGTGTCCGACCAACATCATTTTGGAATGGAAACTGACCAACTAGTAGTCAGCGGCTTCATCCGACAAATTAAAAGATGCGACTGCTTATGAGGCGGTTGTAAAAATCAATTTTTCCATTGCGGCTATTGCTGTGGCTAATGCAAAACCAACAGTTGATGGACAGAATGCAGAACAATGTTATACATTCACCCCAGTACAGATATCTGGGCCTCAATCCATCGTTTTTTTGCACTCCACACCACCCCAGTTCAGACATGGCCATATGCAAATGAGCCTTGACCCTGTGCCTCATGGGAACAGTCCAGCCCAAACTGCCAAGCCATGTCTTTCCTGGACCGGAATCAAGCATCCTAGGACCGGTTTCTGGCTATCAGCCGTCTTCAGCCAGGATAGCTTGACTCCAGTGGGGTGGAGAGCATGGGACTCACGTCTGAGCATACCCATCCCACTCGGGGTGACAAATGCAAAACCAACAATGGTGGACAGAATGCAGAACAATGTCATACATTCACCCCAGTACAGAGATCTGGGCCTAAATCCATCGTTTTTTTGCACTCCACACCACCCCAGTTCAGACATGGCCATATGCAAATCAGCCTTGACCCTGTGCCTCATGGGAACAGTCCAGCCCGAACTGCCAAGCCATGTCTTTCCTGGACCGGAATCAAGCATCCTAGGACCGGTTTCTGGCTATCAGCCGTCTTCAGCCAGGATAGCTTGACTCCAGTGGGATGGAGAGCATGGGACTCACGTCTGAGCATACCCATCCACCTCGGGGTGACAAATGCAAAACCAACAGTTGGTGGACAGAATGCAGAACAATGTCATACATTCACCCCAGTACAAAGATCTGGGCCTAAATCTATTGTTTTTTGCACTCCACACCACCCCAGTTCAGGCATGGCCATATGCAAATCAGCCTTGACCCTGTGCCTCATGGGAACAGTCCAGCCCGAATAGTACAGTCATGTCTGAACTGGAGTGGCAGAGTGGGCTTAAGAACGGTGATGGATTAAACCCAGATCCTTTGACTGAGTGTGAGTGTTTGATTGATTCAGATGCTCCGTCCATCACCACCCCCTTTTGTACCGCTTTTGGCCGCCATAAGTGTGGCAGGGTATGCTCAGACGTTAGTCCCTTGCTCACTTTGCCACTGGATTCAAGCAAGCCGGGCTAAAGACGGCTGGAATGCCAGAAACCGGTCCTCGGAAGCTTGATTCCGGTCCAGGGAAGACATGGCTTGGCAGTTCGGGCTGGACTGTTCCCATGAGGCACAGGGTCAGACTGATTTGCATATAGCCATGTCTGAACTGGGGTGGCAGAGTGGGCTTAAGAACGGTGATGGATTAAACCCAGATCCTTTGACTGGGTGTGAATGTTTGATTGATTCAGATGCTCCGTCAATCACCACCCCCTTTTGTACTGCTTTGGGCCACCATAAGTGTGGCAGGGTATGCTCATACGTGAGTCCCTTGCTCACTTTGCCACTGTATTCAAGCAAGCCGGGCTGAAGACGGCTGGAATGCCAGAAACCGGTCCTCGGAAGCTTGTTTCCGGTCCAGGGAAGACATGGCTTGGCAGTTCGGGATGGACTGTTCCCATGAGGCACAGGGTCAGACTGATTTGCATATAGCCATGTCTGAACTGGGGTGGCAGAGTGGGCTTAAGAACGGTGATGGATTAAACCCAGATCCTTTGACTGGTTGTGAGTGTTTGATTGATTCAGATGCTCTGTCCATCACCACCCCCCACCCCCAACCACCCCCTTTTGTACCGCTTTTGGCCGCCATAAGTGTGGCAGGGTATGCTCAGCCGTGAGTCCCTTGCTCACTTTGCCACTGGATTCAAGCAAGCCGGGCTGAAGACGGTTGGAATGCCAGAAACCGGTCCTCGGAAGCTTGTTTCCGGTCCAGGGAAGACATGGCTTGGCAGTTCGGGCTGGACTGTTCCCATGAGGCACAGGGTCAGACTGATTTGCATATAGCCATGTCTGAACTGGGGTGGCAGAGTGGGCTTAAGAACGGTGATGGATTAAACCCAGATCCTTTGACTGGGTGTGAGTGTTTGATTGATTCAGATGCTCCGTCCATCACCACCCCCTTTTGTACCGCTTTTGGCCGCCATAAGTGTGGCAGGGTATGCTCAGACGTGAGTCCCTTGCTCACTTTGCCACTGGATTCAAGCAAGCCGGGCTGAAGACGGCTGGAATGCCAGAAACCGGCCCTCGGAAGCTTGATTCCGGTCCAGGGAAGACATGGCTTGGCAGTTCGGGCTGGACTGTTCCCATGAGGCACAGGGTCAGACTGATTTGCATATAGCCATGTCTGAACTGGGGTGGCAGAGTGGGCTTAAGAACGGTGATGGATTAAACCCAGATCCTTTGACTGGGTGTGAATGTTTGATTGATTCAGATGCTCCGTCAATCACCACCCCCTTTTGTACCGCTTTGGGCCACCATAAGTGTGGCAGGGTATGCTCAGACGTGAGTCCCTTGCTCACTTTGCCACTGTATTCAAGCAAGCCGGGCTGAAGACGGCTGGAATGCCAGAAACCGGTCCTCGGAAGCTTGTTTCCGGTCCAGGGAAGACATGGCTTGGCAGTTCGGGCTGGACTGTTCCCATGAGGCACAGGGTCAGACTGATTTGCATATAGCCATGTCTGAACTGGGGTGGCAGAGTGGGCTTAAGAACGGTGATGGATTAAACCCAGATCCTTTGACTGGTTGTGAGTGTTTGATTGATTCAGATGCTCTGTCCATCACCACCCCCCACCCCCCACCACCCCCTTTTGTACCGCTTTTGGCCGCCATAAGTGTGGCAGGGTATGCTCAGCCGTGAGTCCCTTGCTCACTTTGCCACTGGATTCAAGCAAGCCGGGCTGAAGATGGTTGGAATGCCAGAAACCGGTCCTCGGAAGCTTGTTTCCGGTCCAGGGAAGACATGGCTTGGCAGTTCGGGCTGGACTGTTCCCATGAGGCACAGGGTCAGACTGATTTGCATATAGCCATGTCTGAACTGGGGTGGCAGAGTGGGCTTAAGAACGGTGATGGTTTAAACCCAGATCCTTTGACTGGGTGTGAGTGTTTGATTGATTTATATGCTCCGTCCATCACCACCCCCTTTTGTACCGCTTTTGGCCGCCATTAGTGTGGCAGGGTATGCTCAGACGTGAGTCCCTTGCTCACTTTGCCACTGGATTCAAGCAAGCCGGGCTGAAGACGGCTGGAATGCCAGAAACCGGTCCTCGGAAGCTTGTTTCCGGTCCAGGGAAGACATGGCTTGGCAGTTCGGGCGGGACTGTTCCCATGAGGCACAGGGTCAGACTGATTTGCATATAGCCATGTCTGAACTGGGGTGGCAGAGTGGGCTTAAGAACGGTGATGGATTAAACCCAGATCCTTTGACTGGGTGTGAGTGTTTGATTGATTCAGATGCTCCGTCCATCACCACCCCCTTTTGTATTGCTGTGGCTGGCACAAGCCCCATTGGTAAAAATGTATGTTTACAAATATTCATGCACTGTGTGCCAGGCACCATGTGGTGCCTGACACCGGTAATGGATGTTTGGTAGGGCACAGCAGGTGCCCCCCAGGCCCTCACAGTTGAGGCCGTGAATGTTTGGGGTACCCTGCTAGGGCCCCCAATTCCTTTTCTGGCAGCCTTTTTATGGCGGTCAGTCTGCCATCGAAAAGCCATCAGAAGCGGACTTTGTAATCCCTACGGCAGTGCCTGAGTAGGCACCGCCCCATTGTAGGAAATTATGTTCCGACCGCCGATCCAACAGGCTCTTTGAGCCCATTGGAAGTGTTGGTCGGACGGCAGCCCCAGATGTTGGTCGGACTACAACTGACGTGTTGGTTGCAATCTGGCTGACATCATAATGAAGCACTTTGGGTAGAAAAAATTAAATAAATGACCTCTCATTATTGAGAAAGGCATAACGCACTATGGAGTATAAGTTGTTATTCTAAATGGAGGCATGCTAGCCAGCGCATTGGGTACTTTGCTACTCTGCAGTCTGCAGCTGGGGTAGCAGTAATGGCCAATTATCTTACTTTAATTCTAATGACCCTTCCCTTCTCCAAATGCCTTTCAAATTCTTACTCCCAGCCTCACTCTCCCCTACAAATTATTCCCAACAAATTTATTCGCTTGGCAGTAAGGAAAGGAAACTTGACTTAGTCTACTACAGGGTGAGTTAAAAGGATCAGACCAGTTAGGCAGAGCTCTTGCTGTAGACTAGCACGGTATCACTGATCATCATCATGTGCCTAAACTTTTGCTTATTCAGTCACTGCAGTTGGCGAAAGTCAAAAGGGAATAATTTGAACAGTCGTAAATCTGTTATGGAAACTATGAAATATATTTATGAATCATTTTAAATCGCTATAAAAATGTAGCACAAGCCAAGTATGAATTTCCCAATTTTTTGGTAGACTGGACAGAAGAACTTAGGAAAGAATAAAGGAGTGAAGTGCTAAAAGAGGCCTAAGTGGGTGAAGCGAAACACATCTTGTGTTCGGTTTGCAATGTAATGCATTGAAAACTTTGTGAATGCCACATTAACTGAAGCAGACACACATTGCGCATACTACTCTACAGTCACAAATAGAGCCATAGAGCACTTAGGTCATATGTGATTAAATGGCATGGCCAGGGAGGGGGTTGATGAGTGATGGTAGGTGAACAGAGTAGAGCAAAAAATAAAGGGCCTCATTTATGAAAAGTGACGTATCGCTGCATGAAAACAGCGTTGCGTCACTTTTCATTGCGCCCTCCTTGCGACACCAATGATGCGTCATATTTACAGTATGACGCATCATGTCGCAAGGAGTTACAGATACGTCAGTATTTCTGAAATATCTGTAAGCGCAAAAGTGACACATTGCTGGAATGTGTCACAAAAGTGACGCAACTCCAGCAATGCGTCCTTTCACATGGGGAAAGCCCCATGTGAAAGGGCTTGCGTCAGTCTTACGCCTGCTGTGAGGCAGGCGCAAGATTTTGACGCAACAGCGTCCTAAAAGTGATGCAGTGAAATCTCATAGATTTCACTGCGTCACTATTACGAGGCTTTTTTCGGGGGAACGCCCCCTCTGCATACATTATACCTGACGCAGGTATATTGTAGCGCAGGGGTTTACAAAGTGACGCATCTGCTTAGATGCGTCACTTTGTAAATGTGGTGAAACAAGGCACATTTTTCACTACACTGGTACGTCACTAAAAGTGACGCACCAGCGGCGTAAAAGTGACGCAAGGGCTCATAAATGAGGCCCAAAATACCCCCAGTTTGAACCATAGTGTTGATAATCAGAAAACCAAGTACGCAAACTAGGTGAGCATGTCCTCTCCAGAAAAGCTTGTCTCGTCATCCAAGCAATTATTATTCGTGAAGTGCTAAAAGAGGCCTAAGTGGGTGAAGCGAAACACATCTTGTGTTCGGTTTGCAATGCAATGCATTGAAAACTTTGTGAATGCCACATTAACTGAAGCAGACACACATTGCGCATCCACCTCTACAGTCACAAATTGAGCCATAGAGCACTTAGGTCATATGTGATTAAATGGCATGGCCAGGGAGGGGGTTGATGAGTGATGGTAGGTGAACAGAGTAGAGCAAAAAATAAAGGGCCTCATTTATGAAAAGTGACGCATCGCTGCGTGAAAACAGCGATGCGTCACTTTTCATTGCGCCCTCCTTGCGACACCAATGATGCGTCATATTTACAGTATGACGCATCATGTCCCAAGGAGTTACAGATACGTCAGTATTTCCGACGTATCTGTAAGCGCAAAAGTGACGCATTGCTGGAATGTGTCACAAAAGTGACGCAACTCCAGCAATGCGTCCTTTCACATGGGGAAAGCCCCATGTGAAAGGGCTTGCATCAGTCTTACGCCGGCTGTGAGGCAGGCGCAAGATTTTGACGCAACAGCGTCCTAAAAGTGATGCAGTGAAATCTCATAGATTTCACTGCGTCACTATTACAAGGCTTTTTGCGGGGGAACGCCCCCTCTGCATACATTATACCTGACGCAGGTATAATGTAGCGCAGGGGTTTACAAAGTGACGCATCTGCTTAGATGCATCACTTTATAAATGTGGTGCAACAAGGCACATTTTTTACTCCACTGCTGCGTCACTAAAAGTGACGCACCAACGGCGTAAAAGTGGCGCAAGGGCTCATTAATGAGGCCCGAAATACCCCCAGTTTGAACCATAGTGTTGATAATCAGAAAACCAAGTACGCAAACTAGGTGAGCATGTCCTCTCCAGAAAAGCTTGTCTCGTCATCCAAGCAATTATTCATTCATACTTTCATTCTTCTATATTCATCGATTGATAGCCGCTATGATTTAAGCTTTACTTTCTGTCATCCAATCTTTTACTGAAATTTTTAATCCATATTATCCATTCATATATCCATCCCTTCAGTATCCACTGTTTCAACCATCCTTCCACTCATCCATCCATCCATTTACCCAATACCCACCCAAGCATCCTTTCACCCACCCAAGCATCCATTCACTTACATACCATTTCACCTATCCTTTGTTTTAACCTTCCATTCTTTCTGTTTCAATCAACCCATCATTTCACCATTCATTATGGGAGCTTTTGCTGAGTTATAGATAGACGAGGCCATAAGAACTCAACCACCGCTGAAGCTGCTAAAGCAGGGAGTACGTGATCACGAGTCTCACAAGTCACAATGCCTTTGTAGCTAGTGAGTATAATAGTAATTGTCAATAAGCAGGCAATGTGACATACCACCGCCTGTCCTTGCCGCCACTGTATATCTCCCTCCAACCGCCTCTGCAGCAGAAAGGCCCTGGTACTGGTGGTCTGATCAGTTAGAAAAATCCTTACACATTTTTTAGATGCCAGATATGCCATCCCTTATTTTATTTTATTTTTAAATGCAACCACAATACAGCACTACAGTTCGGTTAGCAGTATCTTCTATCAAAAATATCACTCTGAGCATTTTGGTGATTGACAATGTTAGCAAAGCTAGGATGTGAAACCAACCAAACACTTTTTGTAATGGAGGGGCAGAGCTATAGCCTATTATGATGACTCATAGAAGTGCAATGAAGGGGTAGAATAATGGTCAATGAAGGACATATATGATGTTTGTTGGCAAATGCAATGGGACCTCATAGTTTCCAGGCATGCTGCAAAGTCATGGAAACTGCTTGTATACTGTATGAATAAATTACAGCACAACATTGGGGAGGGGGGTCCATGATCATGGCCACTCTAACTGTTAGAGCATGAGCAAAAAATGGAAAGCCTTCTCAACCAACATACATGAATAATATTATTGCTAGCTTACTTGGGTCCGTAATCTTCTTCACAGTAGACAGTAGAGTACCAAAAACGCTGTTTTTAGTCTTACAGTACCACAAGATATGTAGGATACAGTTAAAGCTTGCTAACAAAGTAAAAGAAAACTATACACAGACATGAGAAAGTCAGCTACACAAAAACATGAAGTTTGGAAAAAGGACATACCCTGCCAACTTAGGGCGAACAAAGCAATACCAAAGAGGATGATGGACGGAGCGTTTGAACAAATCAAACACTCATCCCCAGTCAACTGATCTGGGTTAAATCCATCACCATTCTTTAGCTCACTCCACCACCCAGTTCAGACATGGCCATATGCAAATCAGTCTGACCCTGTGCCTCATGGGAACAGTCCAGCCCGAACTGCCAAGCCATGTCTTCCCTGGACCGGAAACAAGCATCCTGGGACCGGTTTCAGATTCATAATCCTCATCAGCCAGGCTATCTTGAATCCAGTGGTAGAGTGAGCAAGGGACCCACCGCCTCAATACGAAGCCGAATCCGAAGAAATGATTCCTGACAACTACGAAATTGTAACTATGGACGGGTCTGAGGCCTTCTTCCGTCACTACTGCTCCTGTGATCGAGGCGTACCAGCAGCAGCACCGTACAGTGCCACCAGGGGGCACACAACTACCATTACTCAGTTTGAAAAAATGTTCTATGATTACAAATATACTTATTTGTTTATTAACATTATCAACTACTAAAACATGTAAGTCACTGTTACTCACGAGCCCAGCATTATTTTCTACGCAGCCTCACCGGAAGTCAGGCAAAGTCGCCTGTGACGGTGGCAGGGCCGCGTCCGGACCGGAAGAGGAGACAGGCGGAGTGAAAGTGTCTCGCGACCCGGGGCTCCTGTGAGTGGTGGAGAGCCCCGGGGCCGCCAGAAGGAGAGCGGAGTCCCTCAAAATTGACCTGGTAAGTTGAAAAGGGCTGGGGGGGGGGTCTCGGTGAACTTGTGTGTGTGTGCTTGTGTGTGAATGCATGTGTGCGACGGCAGGGGTGTGCACTCGTGTGTGTGCGCGAGTGTGTGTATGTGTGCGGGGGGTGTCTCTGTATGTATGTGTGTGCGTGGGCGCTTGTGTGTGTGTCTGTGTGTATGCGCATGCGTGTGTGGTGTTTTGAGCTTCCCAGGAGACAGCGCCTGGCCACACCGCGCGTGCGCGTGGCAGTTTCAAATCGCCTCCAAGGCGATGCGCGTGGCCAGGATTGTCTCCTGGAAAGCAGACACGGCAACAATAGGTTCTCGGCGAGAACGCGCTTCCGCGCGCTTAGCCGAGACCTAAAAAGAGGTGTAGATAAGTTTGATGGGGGAGGATTGAAAATATTAGGTAGGACTGCAAAAACTGTCTCAGCACCATTAACAGAACAGAAATCAAGATGGCTGTGCCATTGTGAACTGAATGGTGCTGTTCACGTGGAGTTTCCGGCAAGAGAACACACTTTGCGCTGCATACAACATAAAACGTCATGTGAATGGGAGTGGCAAGCAGCTTCGCCCACTTGCAAAACTCTGCATAGCGTGGCAGAGTTTTTGGGGCACGTTGCAGTGCTCTGCATACCGCAACGCCACCAGAGTCTACATCATAAGTGAATGATAGGAGCTTCCAAGGTTAGTCTCCCTATTTACTCAAATCAGCCTGTCCTATAATTTTATGTGCGGAGTTCTCCACCCCAAATGCAAAGTCTCCACAGTCATTAAATACTATTAACATATATTGTGAATACCAAACAAAACAGTAAACTTACACAAAAGTGTAAGTTTACCTTTATGAATCAGGACCCGCATGTTGTGTGCTACTGCTGCTCAACTGACCTTAAACAAAAAAAAATCAATTATATTCAAATAACAATTAATTTGGTTATTAATACATGTTCATATTACTTTAAATTGCATAACAATAATAATAATAAAAAATATATATAATATATTTAGCAAGATTAGCAGTCTTTGTCTACACTTTTTGATGTTTACTGTTCTATACGCTTGATGTGCTGTCAACTGTTTATATACAAATCAGTGGAAATCATTAGTGTAAATGTAAACAATTACAGGGTCTGGTCAGATGAATATAAGGATTGTCAGTACTGTGGTTGCATTGTGTGTGTGTGTCCGTTATATGTGTATTATTCTTATACATGTTCCTTGTGTTCAATAACATATTCCAACATCCAGTATTACAAGTAACTGCCATTTTTCACACAATAAGCATTATTTTTAGATTGTAAAGCAATGCCTTTTTCATAGAATTGATGTAACTTTCATAAGTGTAAGCAGGCAGGCTTTCACAACTGGTATTCTTTTAGTAAAATGTGTCACCAAATCCTGCTTCTACATGGTGTGTTCAGACTCCATATTTGCACATTTATCGCTTAGAAGTATTTTTGTTGGACACTCATTCACATGAACTAATAGAGTACAGCACCCAATACCTGTGTATTTGATTCTGACAAAACACACACATTGTTGGGACTAGTCACTGTCATCTAATTTCTACAAAGAACATTGTAGACTATCACCTACCCTCTACATTTTCATTACTCGTACTTTTAAAAAGCGTCTTTCTTCTGCAATGCCACATCCAATGGCCATCTTTAGCAGGTTATGATGTCCCTCAAGTAAGGCATATTTCAAACATTTGTATCCAGCCACACTTGCTGCCCCATGTGGGTATCAAAACCCATGCTGATTGTTTTTGTTGTAGATACCCCTGAACATGTATAGATTTTTGATTTGTCAATATTGTGTTAGCATGTATGTTTTTATCTAAATTGTGGTACAAAATTCATCTTAGTACATGATATTGTTTTATAATTTTAGTATGTCATTTTTATATCAACACATTTAGTATTATGCATTTATAAAAGTTTTCTATTGTGATTTTATGCATCAGATTACTGTATTCCTATTTATTGACGAAACCTTATGAGATGAATTTCTTATAAGATGAATTTGTGTAACAGTTGCAAAATCCTGGTGTTGTCAAATACAAATAAGTCTTCAGTGGCAATCTTGACTCACCCACTTTGCTACCTGTTTAGTACTTTGCTTCATCTATGGTAATGAACAATATGTACGTAAAATACTAGACAGACAAACATCCCATTGTGTATTTAATTGACCCTACCTAAAGGTTAAACTGTCAAAGTAATAAGTCATTCTCCTTTTTAAAGCATCCAGAACCTATCTGTTATCTGTGCAGGTAAAGGATGCATTTCTTTATATTAACAAAAACAATTTTCTTTTTACTTAGTCTCAAGTGTTACACATGATACACACTCAACCTCAATACTCAACGTTTTGCATGTTGGAGTGTTATACGATTTCATAATGGGTGTGTATATGATCTTAACTAATAATATAGTTTGTAGTGGCATTAACTTGTTCCTTGTCTGTTAAAATATGATCTTAACTAATAATATAGTTTGTAGTGGCATTAACTTGTTCCTTGTCTGTTAAAATTTCAGATGTATGCTTTCACCTTATAACGTAAATCATTGTTATCAGTGACAAAACTGTACTGAGAGTTTAGTCAATTTTACATTTTCTTGTCAAGGACTGTCCACCTGTTGTGTTCATTAATAAAAACAAAAAACATTTGTGTGTGTCATTATGACATTCGTGATAAAGACATGTGTGGTAATGGTATAAGCATGGTAAATACTGCGTAATAAAGGCATTGCTGGTAACGACATGTGTTATTCCATCATGCATCCATTGGAATGCTTGAACAGAAGTTATATATCTGCTATTATTGGCCCAGTGCCACACTTTTATTTTCAGTTGAGTTGTCAACATTCTAGTTTTCGAATGTAGCATTAAAGCCCATTGTCGAGATCTGTAATTATTGTTAAAGGCCCTTAATTTGAGTTACAGGTCAGAACAGTAGCAAGTGTGTACAACTAGGGAGAGGCATGAGGCATGTAAATCCAACTTGGCTGTTGCAATTGTTACCTGAGGTGCTATCATATCCAATTGTTCACTAGCGGGCTTAAAACTAAATAGTGATATTTCCATACCCCATGGTAAAATGAAAATCTTTTATGATGGCAAAGCACTGAACTGGACAATCTTTCTTCACCTATACAATTGCACCATTTTGTCTGCAATTACCCACAAAGTGCATTGCTGAATATAGAACCATAAGAAAAACAACTGCTCCTCTAGGCCATTTTCTGCAAAAAATGCAAGTTTTATGTTCAGCCATGGAATCTACATAACTTTAACATGTAGAGGGCATCAACTGCAGAAATGTATTTTTTGCATTCATTTTAGTGGCACTGATTAGGCCAAGTTATTGAATAGATTTGACTAAATAGTGCAATAACGAAAGGCAACTCGTGCAACTTAAAAAGGCAGTTTTATTTTACAATTTTGTTTTTTTAGCACACACCAATACCGTCTGTACTGTGCCAATTTAATACAATAGAACAATCAGAAACTGAAAGATCAACATTTGCAAATGGTCTAATCCTATGAGGGATGTGGGGATTTTTTTAATAAACATTTGATCGAGTGTTCAAATTATGCGGATGTCACAAGTGTGAGAAATTCATTCGTATGCAGAAAAGAAAATTACACAATTCCAGCGATCTTGATTATGTCTTATCTAAAAAGAGTTTTTATAGTTAATGTCATAACTAATGTATTTAGTGTTGGATACTTTATCATTTGAGAATTTCAGCCTGTGGCAAAATTCAGAATTGCCTCCCCTTCTCAAATAATTTTATTATTTAACTAACACAACTAAACCAATGTTTTCCCACTACTGTCATCTATGGAAGAGGAAGAAGCAAAAAAGTAATGTTTTACAAAGGTGACACATTGATTAGAAAGGGGAACACAAATTAAGGTGGCAAAGTCGAATATCAGCAACATTGACACAACAACAACAAAACCTTTCCCACCCTGTATTTGATAACTGCTTTAAGTCAGATATTATTTGTTTCTCATTCAAAGACAAACAACAGATCAGTAACGTTAGATTTTGCCAAACTATATAACAAATGTACAAACATATGCTATGTCAAAAAAGAGGTCCTTTACCACAAGATTACATTTCAGCTCAAATGGACCAAAAGTAAGTAAAAGCACAAGGCCCTTGATTGTTAAATCAGTACTAAAGAGGCGAGACGTTTCCTTTTCCCAGGCAGTGTTGCCGTGTAAAAATGACAAAATAATGAATTAATACTGTCACAAGATGCCACATAATCTGCCCTTTCCGGCCACATAGGTTAGTCAACCCTGCCATTTAATGAGGTCTTCTCCTGCCTCATAGCTTCACTGGCCCTGTCGGTTAGACATTACAAAAAGCATCTATCTAGAAGAAGCATTGTCAAAGCCAAAATGTCTTGCATATGCAAGAGCTATTGGCTTTGCCACTGTGCTTTAGCTATGTTGTACAACAGCATGGCAGATATTCAGCATGGCTAAAAGTTAGTGGCATAGAGGAGAGTGGCGTGCAGTGGAGTGGTATGAAGTGTTGTAGAGTTCAGTGGCATGGAGTGGAGTGGCATAGAGTGTCATAAAGTGGAGTAAAGTGTTGTGGGGTGTTGTGGAGGGAGTAGAGTGTCGAAGGGTGGAAGGGTGTAGAGTGAACGGGTGTAGACTGGAGTAGAGTAGAGTGGTGTAGCATGGAGTAGAGTGTTGAAGAGTGTAGTAGCATAGAGTGTCAGAGTAGAGTAGTATGGAGTAGAGTGGACTGGAGTAGAGTGGTTTAAAGTGGTGTGGATTGGCATAGAGGGAGTTGCGCATAGTGCAATAGAAGGTCATAGGGTAGAGTGTCATAGAGTGAAGTAGACTTGAGAGGGGTGAAGTGGAGTCCACTTTGTGGAATGGCATAGAGAGAAGTATAGTGAGTGCATGAAGTGGAGTAGAGTGGAGAGGCTTAAAATGTCATAGAGTGGAGTGGCATAGAGTGGAGTTGAGTGTTTTTGAGTGAAGTGGCATAGAGTGGAGTAGAGTACCGTAAATTGGAGTGAAGTCATGTAGTGTGAAGTGGCATGGAGTCTATTAGAGGGAGCAGTATTCAGTAGGGTAGAGCATCGTAGAGTGGAGTGGCAAATATTGGACCAGAGTGTTGCAGAGTGGAATGACATAGAGCATTGTAGAATTGAGTGGTGTAGAGTGGAATGGCATGGAGTGGAGTAGTGGAGTGGAGTAGCGGAGGAGAGTGGAGAAGAGTGAGTAGTGTGTCATAGAGTGTAGTGTAGTAAATTGGCCTGTAATGGCATTTAAGGAGTTGCATAGATTTTCGTAGAGTGGAGTAAAGTGTTGTAAAATGGAGTGTCGTAGAGTGGAGCGGCAAAGAGTGAGGTGGCACAGACTGGAGGGGCGTAAAGAGGAGTGTAGTAGAGTGCCGTAGAGTGGAGTAAAGTGTTGTGGAGTGGAGAAGAGTGGAGTGGCATGGAGTGGAGTGCTGTGGAGAGGATAGAGGCGAGTGGCAAAAAGTAGAGTAGGGTAAAGTGTCATATAGTGGAGTGGTATAGAGTGTTTCAGAGTGAAATGCTGTAGAGTGGAGTAGTTTGTTGTAATGTGTCATTGCACAGAGAAGAGGGGCATAGCATGGAGGGGCTAGAGTAAAGTGGAGTGTCCTAGAGTATAGTGACGTATCATAGAGTGCAGTAGTGGAGTGGAATAGAGCAGAGTGGCGCATAAAGTTGAGTGGTGTGTTGTAGAGCACCGTAGAGAGGCGGATCATAGAGTGGCATGTTGTACAGTGTTGTAGAGTGAAGTGACATGTCAAAGAGTATTGTATAGTGGAGGAGGGTAGAGTAGAGTGGCGTATCATAAAATAGAGTGCAGTGGCGTGGCGTAGAGTGCAGTGCTGTGGTGTAGACTGGAGTAGAGTGTTGAGTGGCGTATCATAGAGTGGAGGGTTGTAGAGTGGAGTGGAGCAGGGTGGAGTGGAGTGTCATATAGTGTCATGTAAAGTGGAATGTCGTAGAGTGGATTAACAAAGAGTGGTGTAGAGTGGAGTAGAGTGGCCAACAGTGAAGGGGCATAGAGTGGCATAGAGTGTAGAATTTTTTTTCGAGTTGTGGAGTGTGGAGTATGCATGGTGTGGTAGCACATAGCCATTACAGGCAATACTTTTTCAATTTAAAGTGACCAGTATGTTTGTGCACATATATAGTTTTACTTATAAAACTATGCAGTGCACAAATGATATGTGAAAATGGCATCACCTACGGTATTGATTTGTTTCCACCACACTACAACAATAATTTATTCATTTGTGCTTTCCTAATTCTGATATATTCTGAAATATCTGCACAGTTTATTTACAGACATCTACATTTTTGTTGTGTGATAGAAAAAAGACTTTCCTTTCACAACTCCAGTGGCCAGCAAGATTGTCACATAAATCCTCAGGCTTTGAGATTAAAGAAAGGAGAGTAAACAGCAAACTCCCTAGGTACACAGACCCTGATATTTGACCTTTGTCTTTGAATGCACAGGAAATGCGACAATATAAGAACAAGTGTTAAAGACCTCTTTAAAGAAAGCAATTACTTGTGGAAGAATACAGCAAATAGGCCATGCTCCATCGGAGGGACAAACACAAGCTGGACAGCCTAAAACGAATAAAGCCAGCAAATAGAAAGCAAGCAAATGTGAGATACAAAACATAAACCCAATGGTAAGTAATGAGTGGAATATATTCCCAAGGAAGCTTTTAGAAGGTCCCCAAGATAAATTAGAAAACCAGACAGCTTCACTGTCACCCCACCCAAGTGTGAGATATCAAATAAAGACAAATGATACCTTCAAAATAATTTGAGCACTAGCTACATTTTCTGTTAAAACATGAATAATTGGAGATACCTAATCCATTTACTATAGGCAGCTGTTCTTTTCGATCTGCAGGTTCAATTATAATTAGGGCTCCCTTTCTAATGGTATTTATATTTTGAACATTTACATTTGTAGTTATCCATATTTATTTTTTGCCCTTGTTAAATATTGATTTACATTTGGGAGAACGTGCTTTGTTCTGTGTGGTCATCCCCAATGTTTATGGACCTTTGCTGCTGGTGTTTTTACTCAGTGCACTTGGACACTCCTAATGAAGCCCCAGTGCATATTTGCTAACTCCTGATTGCCATATTTAACTATCCTATTAGGCCAGTGTATATGAAGTCCCAAAGCTCATCCAGGACATGGCAACTAAATGTCACCCAAGGAATACAAGCAAAAGAACAAAAAAAGTAGTTGGCTGTATTTCTTTTTGTTTTTTTGGTTTTTAGTAATAAAAAACAGATAGTAAAACACAAAAAAGAAATACAACCACCTACTTTTTTTTTGCTTGTAGATAGAGGCCTATGGTTGTTGTACACAAGGGCCAACCCCAGTTGTTGTCTTTTTCAAACTATGGAATACACCATAATGTGCCATCCATTTGTGTGACCAGGCAAAAATGACTCCAAGCATACCACTGTAACCTGGCTGTAGCAGTTTAAAATGTGCAGCCCGAACTGTCAAAATAATCTTTTTTTGACAGGAGTAGGTTGTTCAGAAATTTTAAGCTAACATGTCCTTACTGTGACTAGCAACCAAAAGCTGCAGCAAGGCCCATGAATACTAGGAAGTGATATTAAATATTAATTCTGCTATCTTGGGTTAGCGACCAGTTAGACAATATGGTTAAACAACTTATTTCGATATTTACTTAAAGCAAAACTCAATAGTGAAGCCAGATTTCTAATAACTATTAAGGAAACATAACTTTTTTCTTAATCCTTTTTCTCTAACATTAGCCCAGCCAGTGAAAAGCCACTGGTGAGGTGCGAAAACATTTCCCAGAGCAGACATAAAGGCTTTAGTGTGGGGTGCTTTTTTTGATCCCATGGCAGCAAGACCAGCTGTGGTGGGTACAGGAACTTAATTTACTTCAAAAGGAGAGTCAATCCCTGACACAAGCAAATGTTAGGTGAAAATGGGAAAGGCCCCAGCTGATCTCCTTGTAATCAGGCAGGCACCAAAGTCCGTGGGGGTGAGGGGGAGGAAGCTCCACCAGAACTGGTTTCGATCGACCAAGGAGTAGGGGATTGCTTATTACTCTGGCCCTCTAGGTAGGCATACAGGGTTTCTCCATCGTGGATTTTGAAAGTGAGGGGCACTATGGGATTGTTTGTAATAGGCTAAACAGGAAATGTAAAAGTGGGTAGGATTACCCCGAGCAACATATACACATCATAGGTTAGGGAGAGGGAGGGGTCATGAGTCACTCCCTAGCCTCAAGTCATGCCTAGATTCTGGTCTACCATGCCTACAGGCTATCATTGGCGCTTTGTGCTTTTTGAGGTATTTTTCCTTAAACCTTCTACAATTCCTACCTCCGATTCCCAATAATGGATTTTTGTTGGTTTGTGACATTACATTCATTAAGTTATACTCCTTTGTTTAAAATTAGAGTGGAATTTATATTGTGTTCTGATTTAACTTTTTACCTGTTTTGGTTTTTCTAAATTCTTTAGAAATGTATGTTCTCTATGTTTAGCTGTCTGCTCTGTGCCATATATAACAAGGTGCAAGCAATTGTGCTACTGGTTGTGGTGAGGGCGCATCCCAAATCAAGCAGCAACCACAATAATTTTTAGGGTGAAGTCACAACTTCACCCCAAATTAACGTGTGCTTAAATGTCTGGTAGCGTGGCACAGAGGAGTCAAGCTTAACTTAGAGACAATGTGTAAAGTATTTATGCTGTGCTCCAAACAATAATAAGGTGAAGCACATCACAAGAAAAATTCCACACTAATTTAGAAAACTAGCGTAACGTTTTGTAAATAATTTAAGACCGAAATGACAATACTCCAATCAGTAGAATCTGAGCTATGCCATTTTAAAGATTTATCAGAAAAGAACAAAGTGCCAACTGTGAATATCTGCTCTAATTACACCGGGACAGAGGCACAATCTTATGCCGACCCTGTTGGAGAGCGAGCCAGCTACATGGATCCAATTGGACACTCTGAACAAGAGTACCAAAAATCCTACTTGCAAAGAGTTGTGAAGTCCTGCATCGAGGATGCGTCACGCAGCTGAGGTGATGAAAGGTCCAGGACAGGGATAGGTCTGGCAATATTGGTTCTGGGGACCTGTGAGGCTATGATGAGAATTCCTGCACCATCATCAATGAGGCTGTAAATCAGGCGGCTTGTGATGCATAGTCCTGCATCAAAAATGCGTTGTGCACCTACTGGTTTTGTTGAGGTTGCATGGCTTGCAATGCGCAGTCCTGCGTCGTCGTCGAGGCTGCTGTTGACGAGAGGCTTGCAATATGATGGCCTGCATCTGGGACTCCTCGTGCTGTGGCAGTTCTGATAAAGTTGTGTGCTGCGAGGGCAATGCAAAGTCCTGGCCCTGGGAGAGTCTGTGCAGCATGAGCCATGCCTTCTTCTGCTTGGGTTTGCGCAATGCAGAAGAGACGATGCGCCAGTTTTGCTGAGTCCACAAATGGGTTGGCAGAGGTCCTTCAGGTCCACATCCAAGGGTCCTGGACTGGGGGGGTAACCACTAAGCAGGGTAGGACTCACATATGGCAAAGTCCAGGTGGTGGGCTCCTGTCCTGGTTGTTGGAAGCCTGTTCAGCCCCGAGGCCTCTCATCAGGAGGCCAGACAGCTAGCCCTTGGAGGCACTCCAGGGTTTTGGGTTCAGAGATGCAGGTCCAGTTCTTCTCACCTAGACAACAGGCCAGCACGCAGCAGGGCAGCACAGCAGCCTTTCAGAGCAGCAGTCCAGCATCGTGTCAGTCCCTTTAGCAGCACAACAGTCCTTCTTCCTGGCAGAGTTCACAGGTCTAGAAGTGTACTGAAGAGTTGGAGTCTGATGTCTAACACTTATAACGGAAGCCTACTTTGAAGTAGGAGAAACTTCCAGGGGTCTCCACCCCCCAAAGTTGTTTATAGTTTCCTGCTTCCATGCCCTGACCTCAGATTTTCTGTGTTCCCAATAGACTAGTGTGAAATCCCCTTTATGGGAGTGCTCAGGCAGGGCCTTTGTGATGTGCAGAATGGTAGGTGACAGGTCCTCCCCTCGTTAACTCAGAGTGGCCCATTCTGCCGACACCTTTGTCTCATTTTCTGGGAGCAATGCACAAAGACCAACTGCCATTTACATCTACTCCTGTAACCCAGGCTACAGGCAGCAGACACCAAATGTTTGGGACAGGAAAATGGCAACTTTCTAAAAGTAGCATTTTCAGAAGTGCACTTTATGTTAGATGGGGTATCGTTAGGCAAGTCATGGGCCCTAACGGCAAAGGGAGCCCTTTCTGAAAAACAGAGTAAAATGGATAAGAGGGAGAACTTTCCAAGAGGGAGGGCAGTGAATGCAAATAACGATCACAATGTGCAGGTGATGGGCATGCTCTGTGCAATTGCGGTGACACTGTGCGATGAGGGATGTTGTGTAATGACTAAAACTACCTTTTACTTGCAGCCTGGTTTGAAAGTCGGACGGGAGTCGCAACCATTGCCAGCCCTAGTTGCAAGCTCTCCCTGCTTTGTCAGGCAAGACTGTTTTGCACCTTATTGATTCTCCAGGCCTGCAATGAGCAGGTTTGCATCATCTGCATGGCAGTGCCCTCTCCCTGGCAGTGGGCAGGTGCCTGAGCTGCGACTCACCACGAGAAGTTGTTCTCGCTGCCCACGTCAATGGTCTTGTCCATGTTTCTGTGTGAGCTGGAGTCCTCGGACAGTCGCTTCACGGTGGCAGAGCCGGGGATGCGAGTGGTCGGCTGCGACAGGACAACTCCATGGACCTGCAAGTCTCAGTGGTCTCTAGCTTTCCCTTACTGACCAGCCTGATCTTGGTGACAGACAACATCCACCTCCATGAGGATACACATGTCTATTCTCTGACAAGGACACACCCTTTCCCAAGAGGACACACCCTTTTTCCAGAACCTAGCGCTGTGAAGGCAGAGCTTCAAGCTGTCTGTCAACTCTAAAGCTTGGCACCATCTCCGTGCACAGCTAAATCTCAATGCATGCATACTAACCATATGAAGTACACTGTGCTCAGGGCTCTTTCTACACAAGCGCTTGAACAGACAGACAACACTGTTCTCAGTGCCAAAGTGTATTCACATTTATTGGTTCCTAATTTTGACTCAGTGCTAATTAATTCTGCCGGTGGAGCGGCGGAATGTATTAGTAATTCTGCGTTACAAGAGTAATGTGGAATTACTAAATTCCTCCAATTCCACCCACCCCTACAAATAAGGGCACATATACAGTTATTTAAGAACATGTCATTGCTTTGTTAATGCTCTAAGCTGTCATTCTGCACAGGAATTGGCCTGGAAGTCTTGAATGACAGTATTTAGTGAGTCATAGAAAAAAAGACACAGTTTTGCTGTATGTTTCTAATTTAAAAAATAAATATATACATCAAAAAAATTGTTTTCTGTCTTTAGTTACCTGTAAAACTCAGTCAAAATGGAAACCTGGGAGCACTAACTATAAAATGAAAAAGAGACAGTAAAGAAAATTGTATCTCTCGAGTGTTATTAATGACATATGAATTTAGATGACCGGTCATTCCATTTGGAGGAGTATAGCCTGCCATTCATTGACTAAAGATAGACACATGACCAAGGATTCAAATATATAAATCAATATTATTCTTCTGGAATTCGCATATAGTACAAAATAAGATGAATAAATAGACCAAGGTTCAGACAGAAATGTTCATTGCCTGGTAAATGAGAATCTAGTATCCTGACTTTTACTTTGGCCTTGGAGTCATAATAATACAGAAAGAGTGCAGAGGCTTATGCCTGTCCAAATAAAGCAAGTTCCAGCAAATGTCCAGTGACTTTGAAGGGTGCCCCAAGACTGCCCACATGGTAAACAGAGAGCTTCTTTCTCTATTTAGAGTCTATCACAAAAAGGGAGTGTGGCAGCTGGCCTGGGCAAAATTTTAATTACACCAGTGTAAAATGCATAGTTTTAGTAACTGTAAGTAACAAAAGGTACACAAACTTACCAAGATTAGGCCATTAAGCCAAATCGCATAATTTCAGGGAGAACATTTAACACAAGATGTACCATTCTGGTCAGTTTTCAACACAAGAGGCATTTCAGGTAGCTTTTTTTACTCGAGAAGACTGTTCAGATAATTTTTGAGTGTGAAACTACAAATCCAAATGCGAGAGGAAGCGTTTTAAAGTGAGCAGAATGCCATTAATTTGGGTGTGCAACAAATATTTCAAGTAGAAATGTTATCCAAACTAAAGATGTAG
Source organism: Lissotriton helveticus (assembly GCF_964261635.1). Classification (NCBI taxonomy): domain Eukaryota; kingdom Metazoa; phylum Chordata; class Amphibia; order Caudata; family Salamandridae; genus Lissotriton; species Lissotriton helveticus. The sequence continues at coordinate 281,196,535 of NC_136068.1, read as the reverse complement.
GTTGTGTGCAGGGTCAAGCGCACACAACCTAAGTACGTTCAATGGTATGTTGTATGTCTTTCGATGAAAGGATAAGATCAAACTTCACTTTTGTTGTTTCGTTACTTATTTATTTAGTCCAGTGAAAGTATTTCTCCCATACACCCGGAGAACCGACGGACTACTCTCCGTTTTCCACGCCACGGCATTAAGCCGAAGAAATGGGGCAAGCGGATCGGCTTGCCTGTGTTGTGTGACCGACCGCATACCCGACGGCGGACCTTTCTACCCTGATACATTTGCTAGACTCGTTGGAATTACTCCCCTCCGCGTCTTCCACTACTTGTTACACCTGATTAGGACCGGGTTGGAACTATCACCGGTCTGACGATACTGTCCTCAGCCTAACTTCGACAGCCCTGAAGAGTCACGGGTCCACCCCGTTATTGACGAAACACGTGTCGGCTGGTTTTCGTGTAAAACAAATACTTTCACTGGACTAAATAAATAAGTAACGAAACAACAAAAGTGAAGTTTGATCTTATCCTTTCATCGAAAGACATACAACATACCATTGAACTTACTTAGGTTGTGTGCGCTTGACCCTGCACACATATATACAGAAGGTAGAGTTTTCTCTCCCCTCTTTTTCAGAGATCAGGGTTATCTCTGATCAAGTAGCACCAACCATTTCAAGCCTCAAAATCACCCTTACAACCACTACCTGTAGAGCGCCATCATATTTCTGAACACTGACATAACCCTTCGCTGAACGTTGTAAAGATGTAGGTTATTTTTGAGCGGAAATCTATGAATCCAAATTCGAGGGCTAGTCTTTCGAACATGAGCAATCACAAATCAACTTTGAATTACGTTTTCGAGGAGAATCTTTACCTCTTCTGGTAATTTTTTTAGGTCGAGATGCATTTTGCATAATTTGCTGTGATTTCACATAATTACACTACAGCAAGTAACAAAGGGGCATAATATCAAGCACGGAGTTAAAATTATCGCCGCTTTAGTGGCAGAAAGAACATGGGCTTCTATTGGAATTCTAAAGGGCATATTATCAAGCCCAATATCACCGCTTTAGCGGCAGTTTTCTGCCGCTAAAGCGGTGATAATTTTAACTCTGTTTCTTGATAATATGCCCCAAAGGTTTTTCATACTGTTTTGTGATTTATAGTTTGACTGAACACTTTAATTTGTCTCAGTGAGAGAGTGGCTCTTGCATGAAGTTCCCCTTTTAGGTGAGACCTAGGGCCAGATGTTGGTATCCAAATACCGGTCGGTAACGTCCGAAAATACCGATTTTTGGCCGTTACCGACCAGTATTTGGATACTGAGATGTAGGGCAATTCAAAATACAGATTCAGTAATTTTACCGAATCAGTAATTTTACCGAAACGGTAAATTTACCGAATCTGTATTTTGAAATGTAGGTGGCACTGTAAACAGTGCTACAGGGCTTTAAGGATTCGTTATTTACCACCAACTATTAGTTGGTGGTAAATAACGAATTCCTATGTAAATGCAAATATGTGCATTTACACCTGTGCCATGTGGCACACATACATGTATGTGTATGTGTACTTAACACATACAGTGGAAGTGTATTGCATTCCTGTGGCTGGACAGTGAAGACCCAGACAATAAATTGAGGAGGATGGGGAAAGGATTACTTTTAGAAACGCCATGAGGACTCTGGGCCTTACTTAGAGATTGACCTAATCTAATTTTCGGATTACCTACATCTAGCCCTTAATGCCTTAGCTGATATCCCATGTGTATTTACAGTGTGTGTGCTTCTACAGTGAGACAGTGATATACGTGTGGTAGTAAAAGCCTGGATGGGGTGTGTGTGTCTGTGTGGTGCCGATATTGGAAGGGCCTGGTTCAGCATTGCACAGGATGGGGGGTAAGAATACTTAACACACACAGTTGAAGTGTTTTGCATTCCTGTGCTGGACAGTGAAGACCCAGACAATGAATTGAGGAGGATGGGGAAAGGGTTACTTTTAGAAACACCATGAGGACTCTGGGCCTTATTTAGAGATTGACAGATGTGATAATCTGTCAAAAGTTGATGGACTTATAATACTGTAAGTAGTAAAGGGAATCACGCAGGAATAATTTAGTGAACTTTATCAATGAATGTACACAGGATGGTGTCAAGTGAAACCAACTTGCGCCAATCAATTAATCACTATTGAAAGAGCATTCATCAATGTAAACATCGATAGGTGTACTCAGTACAGCTCAACAAAAGATATGGAAAATGTGTTTTGATACCAAGTTTTTTCATTATTCAATTCATAGTATTGGTGATGTACATTCACACTCACTGAAGTTTGCCGAGCAAATATTACATATAACGCCCATAAACCTACAGTTAGCAGCAATCATTGAAAAATCCACCAGCCATGAAGTGCCCATCAACAATCGTTATATTCTTCATGAAGGGGCACTGTGTAGCGATATTAGGTCTAATGTGGAATGATCAGCAACATTTCGGTCTCACAAGTCAAAAGTATGTGAGACCATCCTCGGGACTATGTGGCATATTGCAAAAAGGCCTGGCCCTTTGGATCCTAGTATAGAAAAGAAACACACAATCTATATAGTCATGCTAAAATTAGCCAAACAGAAGCACAGAGGTGGCCATGGTCTATAAAAGAAGCTGAAAGAGACCAATAGGTCATTAACAGACAAATAGCATAGTAGTCAAGTACGCTCTTACCCAAATAATATGTGGTCGAAAATTAAATCCTTGGCCAAGCAACATGTCAAAGAGTTCAATAAATATCCTGCAAATGAATACACAAATATGTAACATAATGTAAAAAAAAGCATAAAAGGGGAAGTACCATTGTGTTGTGTGATCTTACCTACTCACTCATACATAAATAAATCGAAGGTAAATCCTTGAGTCCTATAATGAATCTCTACAAATAAGTCATCATCATCAACATCAACAAGCTTTATTCGTTTTTTGTACAAACCATAAAAGAAACACACTATTAATGAGACATTGAGTGCACAATCGAAGTACAATAAAAATGAATGAAACATGTATGTTAAAAACATCCCATTCATCATAAAACAACAGTTAAAATTCAACCACAGACATTCATAGATCCTAAGATCAGTCTTATTGCAGCTTTTGAAAAACAGGCTACTTTAAAGATATTATCTACAGATAACAGTTATGAAAACAAAAGAGCTGGTCGCACATGAGTAAATGTTGCACAAAGGAATTAAATAGGCCTTTCTGGGCACAGCATAAACATTAAGAAATATTAAGAAATGCAAGGTGTCCCTTGATGTCTGCGGCTGCGCTCATTGTCGCAGCTGCAGACATCAAGAGTGTAAGCATCTTTTCTGCCATGGGAAAAGCCAACAAGAAATGCAATAGATCCAGACTATATCTAGTGAGTACAAAACGGTCATTATTACTCTTAACAACTGAAAGGTGGGGCTCCATTGCTTGAACTGATTTCAACAAAATGGAGCTACACATCCGAGGCATCTTAAGGGCAGCTTCTTCTTTCACAGAGATCCTTACCCTCATGGAAATGTCTCGTATCCACTTGCGACCAGGTTTGATTATAATCTCTGGCGTCATAAATAGGTTTTCTTAACCTGCATAAGCCAGGAAATATGGTGGGTGTGGTCTAGGGCAAGGCAATCTTTTAGTATCTCTATATTCCCCTTGGTTTCGTTCCTTGTCTAAATATCTATCCTAGGAGGAAGTGGACGGAGATTCATTTTTATCAGTTCCGTAACCTATTCCAAGTTCCTTGTGTGCGGCAAAAGTCATTAACCTAATCAGAAAGTTGTGCTTACCAACAACTAAAAATGGACCACTACAATCGCAAGGCTCTCACCCGGTAATTATAGGGAAAATGTGTGGGTAAACAAACACCCAACAGTAAATGCTACAGTGAGTCAGTTGATAGCTGAACATGAGCTCACAAGCAGGAGTCTTAAATGTTATGCATTCTGTTGGAAATTGGGTTTCTGTTTGGCAAAGGCATACATCCTGTCCAAGCAGACAACAATCCTAGTCAGGGTAAGTCAGATGCACACCATAAATTAACCTCTGCTCCCCCTCTGGTAGCGTGGCACAGAGCGAGCAAGCTTAACATAAGAGGCAATTTGTAAAGTGCAAACAGTAATAAGTGAAAACACCTCAAAAAGATGCCACACGTGTTTAGAAAATTAGATTATGATTTTATAAACAAAACAAGACCAAAATCACAAAAATTAAATAAGTAGAAGACAAGATATGACATTTTAAAGGTTAAAAGGGAAAAATAGTGCTTAAAGGCAATAAGTGCCAATGGTGTTATCTTGTTGCGCTGTGCAGGGGCAAAGTCAAGAGTTCAGGCTGACCAGCAATGGAGCACAGGCCAGATACAGGACCCACGCAAGGCCTGTTGAATTAAAGCACCTTTATCCTGGTCGAAATAGCAAGGTGCAGGAAGCAGCCAAGAGATGTGTAGGTGTCAATTCACGCAGTTGAGGTGGTGCGTCAATTTTCTCCATGCAACAATGTCAATGCGCCAGTTCTAAAGACGAAGCGCATCCGAGATGCATTGGTACGGAGGCGATATGCTGGGTTTTCTCCATGCAGTCAAGGGGATGCATCGGGATGGGTCGATCGTCTCTCCAGTAGTGGTGGCGATGCAGTGGTTCCTCTACGTCTGTTCTGATGGTGATGCACTGGTTCTGTTCCCACAACAGCAGCGATGTGTCATTTCTGCTTCACGTAGCAGAGGATTAGTTGGTTCCACTGTAGCAAGCACCTCAATCTACCTCCAATGGGCCAGGCACAGGAGCAGGTGGTAAGACTTTGATATCCCTAAGTCTTGAAACAAGGGGCAAGCCAGCATGACATTGGATATCACTCCGGGTTCAAGTCAAAAAGTCTTGCTCTTTCTCAGCAGGGCAGAGGGTAGCAGGCTGTATAGGAGACAACTGGATTTTCAAGACCAGCTGCCCAGCAGAGTGGCAGTCCTTGTAGAAGCTTAGCTGTCCTTCCTCCTGGCAAGTTTCTTCACAAGTTCAGTACTGTCTGATCTGGTGGGGCCAGAGACCCAGTACTTAAACCCAGATGTGCCGAGGTGACTTCAAAGAGGGACTTTGAAGTGCACAGAGTATACACCCCTTTGTGTGGGGACAGGGCACAGCCTATTCAGATGTAAGTGTCAGCTCCTCCCTCCCATTCTGACCAGGATGGGCCATCAGGATGTGGATGGCAACTTAGTCACACCTAAGCTTCCTTTGTGAGTGGCTGTCTAGAGGAAACGCACAAGGGCAGAGTGCAGAAAAAGGCCATCTTTCTAAAAGTGGTGTTTTTAAGAGGGTAATGCGATATTCAACTTTACAAGTAAAGAGGATTTATCATTAGCATTCCAATGATATGAAACATGACTTAGCATCTCCTTCTCCATCAGGAATTACAGCTTATAAGGGTAATAAGGAATTGCCAATGTTAACACATGAGAAAGGAAAGCCTCACAGTAGTAAAAAATGCACTTGGGAGGTTTTTCACTACCAGGACATGTAAAACTTAAAAAGTACTTGTCCTACTTTTTGATTACACAGCATCATGCCCTATGGGCAACCTAGGGCCTACCTTAAGGGTGACTTATATGTAAAACTACTGGAGCATAAGGCTTGGAAAGGGGTTATAAATGCCAAGTTGACCAGGCAGAGGCAGACCTGATTAAAGTGTCACTTGTGTGGGTGGCACACTCAGTGCTGCAGGCCCACTAGTGTTACAGCAAACAAATGATGGACAGAATGCTGACAATGCAAACATTCTTCCCTGTCAAAATAGGGGTTACATTCATCATTCTCTTGCCCACTACGCCAGCCATATGCAAATCAGTCTTGACCCTGTGCCCCATGGGAACAGTCCAGACCGAACTGCTGGAAACAAGCATCCTGGGACCGGTTTCAGGGTAAGTCACCCTAGTAGCATTCATTAACAGGCCCTGGGCACATGTAATGCACCCTATTAGGGACTGATAGATGAATTAAATATGCCAATTATGAATACATCAACCATGGATTAGGGGAGAAGCACATGCACTTTAGCAATGGTTGGCAGTGGTAAGGTGAGCAAATGGTTAAGGTTCGATGGGTAAGGCCAACAAACATAAATCAGCAAAAAGGCGAGGAGGAAGACAAAAAATTATCAATTTAGCACTCGTTGGCAGTGGTAAAGTACGAGGGTTAAGGCCAACAAATAGAAATCATCAAAAAGTTGAGAAGGAAGGCAATAATGTGGGGATGACCCTGCAGAAAGGGCTATTTACAATAAATGCATTCTGGTCTCTTGTAATGGGGAGAAATAGTAACACAGAAAGGGATGGTATTACTCAAATATTTCACAATACACTCCAATGTGTAAAACCTGAACAAAGGAGTTAAGAAAGTACATTGTCAAACATGCACAGTGCAAGAAGCACCTGGTATGTATGGACTATTGGAAATACAAGCAAAAGCCAATAAAGACACAGGGGCAATGGACAGAGCAGTACTGTGCAGTACAAGCGTTCACTATCTAAATACCAAAACATACAAACATGAATGAAAAATGGAAAATAAATAAAACAAACAATATTTACAAGTGTAAACAAAGAGAAGAACTTGGAAGGTCAGGGCACCAAGTATGAGAAAGTCACATCAAAACTATCTATGAATAGCAAGTCACAAACCAAAAAGGGGTCTGCACTGCATGGGTAACAATGCCTATTTCCACTGCAAAGTCCAGATTGCTGCAGAGCAATGTCAGGTAATTGATGGGCTTAACTGAGCCTGGTGATGAGAGAGAGAATGAGACACGCAGAACAAACTGCTGCACTCACTTGAGTATGTGTGATACAATAAGCCATTCGAAGATATTAAACTGAGTTGCCTATAACTTGTTCATGAAATTCATGACAAATCCAAGCTATCTGCACCTGCACCTTATCCCAGTCAAACTTAGTATAAGGGACAGTAATAAGCAGGATCTCCAACTTCAGCAGGGAAGACGTTTACCCGGAGAGGGGAAAAGGAGTGCAGTGTCTCATGATTACCGTAACTTACAATGACCCTGTAAAGAAGGATGACTAAGATATGTAGTTGCTGTGCAATTAAAAGTGCTTCCTTTTTTTTTGTAAACAACTCCATTACAATTGAATATATGCTTATCACAAAAAAGATAAACAAAAAAAAATAAGTATACATAAAAAAAAGAGATGAGAGATGAATGCAAACACAACATAACATAATACATTCATAATCCATTCATACTGAAACAAACCTTGATTTGAGGGATCATAATTTGTTACAAAGTCAAGAGTCTTAAATATTCAATTAGAGGTGGCTGAAACACTCCAGGCTATGATGGGGAACCAGATCGTTTCCCCTCGTTGTTTCGACTTGATGCCCCTGGTGGCATAAATTGCTGTCTCATGATTGTACACGCCCAGGAATCGGGTTAGCCACATTTGGAAACTTGGAGAATCGTCGTCCTTCCTTCGTGCGGCCAGTATAATATGGTATACAGCGGCTTCGATGAAAAGAATCGCTTCCTCATTATGGTTCAAATTTAGCGTGCAATCGTACCCAAGCATACAAATAGTAGGCGACTCGGGCAGTTCACGCCCGAAAACCTCCTCCCAGAATTCCCAAATCATTTTCTTCAGTAGTGTCAACTTATCACAGTCATAAAACATATGCAATAGTGTTGCGGGTCCCCGTTTACATCTAGGACAGTGATCATTAATTCTTTTCCCCCATGCATGCAATTTCTCAGGGGTATAGTAGAGATTATATATTGTTTTGTAGAGTTGTGCTCTTAAACTGGTGGAGAGTAACAATTGGGAAAACAATGCCAAAACCTTTTCTATGTCAGGGTTATCAAGTCTATTTGCCCATGCCACTTCGGTGTGTTTCATATCATCTGGTGATTTTTCAAAAAGAGTGGTATAAAGTTAACCAATTCTGGTTGAGGGCCTATGGATATCTTCAATTAAAGGTATTCTATTCCAGCTTATAGTGGGTATCATGGGTTTTATACTTTATCTTATTTGGTAGAATTTAAGATATTCGATCCCAGGTATATTGAACTGAATTTGAAGGGTACTAAAGCTAATCTTCTTGTCTATACCTAGGAGGTCAAAAAGGGAGATGATTCCCCATCTCTCCCAATTAGCGGAGGTCCTGTTGTTTACATTTTGTGGAAATATAGACGAATGCCAGAGTGGAGTATATCGGCTTAATTTCGGGATTTGCATATGTTTTACGATTTTTGACCACACTTTCCATGAGCCTGTGATAATTTTAAACTTAACTTTCTTGTAATAGCTGGGCTCAAATTGTCTTAGAAGTAATCCTCTAGCTTTGGGACCAAGGGCTTGTTAGTATATTGATGAAATGCCCACCTCTTCATCGTTACATAGTCAAATGTCAAATGTCAAATGTTCTTATATAGCGCCTTATCACCTCAAGGTCTCAAGGCGCTTGCTTTGGGAACCTGTCCTGGCTTTTTCCCTGTGAGATAACCCATACTGAACATCCCCAAGGTGAAAGCCAGGCATCCCACCGCGGGGGGGCCGTAGTGGAGATTAAACAAGCTATTGCCCAGAGTTGCAGAGTGTGAACCCGTGATTCGAGTAGGCACCAAAGCGAGAATTATCGAGTCCGTGGACATTTGGGCTCAAGACCCTGCCGCGTCGGGAATTGAACCCTGGTACTGGGTCTGACCTCTGCTTCAGGGTCTGCCTCCTCTAACCAGTGAGACAGTGAGTGAGTGGATTTACCATTGGAGCGAATTGTTGCAAGTAGGTTGCCCAAAAGTATAACTATAATTGAGGTATTGCAAGCCCCCCTCTATCGGACGGCAGGGACAGGAATTTTTGGGATCTCCTAATCTTGCCATATTGCCATACAAATTTAGAGATCTGGGAGTCAAGGATTTTAATAAAATTGTCTTCGACTAGTAAGGGTATCGTTCGGAATAAGTAAAATATCTTAGGAAAGATAGTCATTTTAATATAATTCCCCCTCCCTATAATAGAAAGATGGAGACTGTTTACTCTTGTTAGGTCATGTTTGATTGAGTTGATGAGGGGTTCATAATTAATTTTGATGGTATCTTGAGTCTCAGCAGATATATAAACCCCTAAATATGTCGCCTTTTCTGTACTTCTGAGATCAATACAATGTGTATTTCCTGTACATAGTATAACCGTTTTGCTTTTATTTAGAGAGTAGCCTGAGTGGGACCCAAATTGATGCGTGATTTTCTCTATCTCAGTTATAGCTACAAAAGGATCTGGTGTTAAGATGGCGATGTCGTCAGCATAGGCTAACACTTTAGTTTCGAATACTCCTGTCACCACTGGTTGGATTCTGGTGTTGGCTAGAATTTTAAATATCAAAGGATTGATATAGAGGGCGAATAGAATCGGGGAGCACGGGCATCCCTGCCGCGTGCCTCTTGAGATGTTAATGCTACCCGATTCGCACCCCATCATTTGCAGTTTGGCTTTTGGATCGGTGTACATTGCTTTGATTGATTTAATAAATATGTGCCCAAAATTATAATGTTCTAAAATGGTCCACATAAATTCCCATGACACCCGGTCGAATGCCTTTTCGGCATCAAGAAGAATCATTGACATCCGGCCACCCCGTAGCTGACATATCGCACAATGAGATTGCTCTGCGAGTATGATCGGTAGTGCCCTTCCCAGGGATGAAACCATGCTGCCACGGACTGACCAGATGCGCAACGACACCCCTTAACCGATTGGCTAATACCTTTGCATACAATTTAGAATCTGAATTTATCAGTGATATTGGACGGTATGATGAGGTGGAATCGGTAGGTTTTTCCTTTTTTGCAAAAATGATAATATTAGTGTCTTTCCAAGATTCGGGTGTATTTCCGCTCCATTGTATCCCAAGAAAGAGATCTAAGAGCAATGGTAGTATAACTTTGCTTTGAATTTGATATAGCTCCTGCGGGATCTTATCGGGACCTGCCGCTTTCCTCGAGGCTAATTCTGAAAGTGCGAGTTCTAGTTCTGCAAATGTTATCTCTTTCTCCAGATCATTTTTAGTGGTATTGTCTAAACTACTGTCTGGGCAGCTTAGAAAATCATTGAGAAATCTTTTAATATCTTCATTACTGTGGGTAATGTCGTTCTGATATAGATTCTGATAATATCTTTGAAATACTTCTAGTATATCCTCTGTTTTAGTGTATTCTAAGTTGTTAACTTTAATAGAGGATATTGTGTTGAGGGAGGCCCTTTGTCTAGTTCGTGAGGCTAGTTGTCTGCCTACTTTTTCCCCATTCTCGTAAAGGTTTCTTTGGTGAGTTCTAAAGGTTTCGGCGGACTTTTGAGTTAATCCCTTGTTAAGGTCAGTTTTGAGGATTAAGATCTGGCGAAGTATATGTGATCCATCGGTTTTCTCTGCAATTGATGTCGTGTGTGCCGCTTCCAATTTAGCTAGTTCTCCTAGGGCCAGATGTAGGTAAATCTATTTTACCGACACTTAAATACCGAATTTTACCGATTCGGTATTTAAGAGTCGGTAAAATAGATGTACCGAGATGTAGGTAAATCCAGATGTGGATTTACCGATTCCTTAAAAGTCGGTATTTACCGATTCGGTAAATACCGACCTGTAATGCTCCATTCATTCCTATGGGCTTTGAAGCCCATAGGAATGAATGGGGCATTACAGGTCGGTATTTACCGATCGGTAAATACAGATTTTTGGCAAGGGTGCAGGGGGTGTCACTTTGACACCCTCTAGCACCCCCAAAAAAGGTTCGGGGGCCATATGGCAGGCATACGTCTGCCTGTCATATGGCACAGGTGTGCATGCACACATGTGCATGCTCACCTGAATCGGTATTTCACCATCAAATTGAATTTGATGGTAAAATACCGATTTCTTAGGCCTTGTGGGACTCATCAGAGTCCCACCTACATATCGATTTTACAGAATCTGTAATTTTACCGTTCTGTAAATTTACCGACCGGTATATTTACAGATTCTGTAAAATTACAGATCGGTAAATTACAGAACGGTAAAATTACCGATTCTGCCCCCTACATCTCAAATTCCTTTTACCGGTCGGTAACGGCCGAATTCGGCCGTTACCGACCGGTAAAACCCTACCTACATCTGGCCCCTAGTTTCTTAGAATATTCAGATGCCTGCTGCTTCTTGAGTCTAGCCACATAACTGAGGGTTTCCCCCCTCAGTGTAGCTTTGAAGCTATCCCATACGGTGTTTCTGGGAGCACTGTAACGATTAATATCAAAGTAGCCCTGTGTCCAGTTTCTAATATAGTTAATATAGTCATTATTGACCAATAGTTTCCTATCAAATGTCCAGTTGAAGGGTTTACGTGTCGTAGGGATTACATTAACAGTGAGAGCCAGGCCATTGTGATCGGAGATCAGCTTAGGGTATTTGATGATAGTTGCGCGACTCGAGATGTCTCTGGTGGTAAAAATATAGTAAATTCTGGTATATTTATTATGGGGATGAGAGAAAAATGTGTAACCTGGGTCGTCTTGGTGTTTAAGGGGCCAGATATCGACAAGGTTGTGGCTAATTATGAGAGAGCTAATTGCCTTACATACTCTGGGTTTACGACCAGAGTACTTATGTTTAACTAGGTAGTTAGAGTTGGAACCAAGTGTGATATTAAAGTCTCCAGCGAAGATTAACGGGCCGGGCCATCCTGCCAGTTCTAGTTCTAGGGTCTTGAACACAGATGGATCGTCCAAGTTAGGGCCATATACTGAAGATATGGTTAAGCCAAGAGCAAGTTCTACAATTACCCATCTGCCATGTGGGTCTAGGGCCTGGCGTAGCGGCTTCCCTATGTAATTTTTACCTAGTATGGCTACCCCCTGAGTATTAGTTGTGTGGGTTGTGGTTGCTAGAACATTGTACCCCTGAATTTTAAGTAGGCTCCGCTTAGCCCAAGATAGATGGGTTTCTTGCAGACATATAATGTCTGGCGAATCACGCTTAATTGCCTCAGATAGCCACCCCCGCTTATCTCTATCATGTAGCCCAGCTACATTCCAGCTCCAGATAGTTATCCTCCCCATGGAACTGGATGGTTTGATCCCTTATTTATTTCGATATTTGTGTTTGCTTTATAAAAAATAGTTTTGTGGTTTGAGAAGTTATTTCGATTCTTTTGGTATGGAGTTGTCTGCATTTTTGGTATTTTATTCCCCTTCCCACCCAGCCTCCCCCTTCTCCGCCCACCCATTCCCACCCCTTGCTCCCATATTAAGGCAAAAAGACTCCATTGGAGTCTAAAAAAATGATGAAGGTGCTACACACTGTCAGGTCCCAACCGAAATGCTGAAAAAAAAAATGGAAAGGATCGTAGAGAGCTCATCTGTGAGAAAAAGAAAATAAAGAAAAACTCATGTATAGTGGTACACAATGGTACATAATACCAGTGCTAACAGTCGGAATGCCATTTCTCTGTGCATGTGACCCACACTCTGTGATTTTATTTTATTTTATTTTATTTTTTTGCACCCCTTTTTATAAGATGCCCACTCAGCCCATACAATGTCAACATTATTAGAACGTTATTACATTACTCGGCGATGGAGGGTGGCTACATTGTTCACCAATCTCAAGCAGTAGGTTGTAGTTAAAACGTCACTTCATCCAAAATTCAAGCCTGCCTCTATTTGTAAGATCATTTCGAGATTATTTGAAGCTATCAAGGTATTCCTGTGCGATGATCTCGGAGACAAAAAACGTAGTCTGCCCCCGTATATAACCTTAAGTCGTGAGGGGTTATTAATGTACACAGTTGCTTTTTTGTCCTGAAAAGGTTTTATGAGCTGGCGCAGCCTCCACCTTCTTTCAACGGTATTATGACAGAAATCGGGTCTTGAAAAATAAGTGATGTCCTTGGAGGTGCGCTTAGCTTCAGGCCCAGCTTTTTCAAACACAGCCTGTCTCAGTAAAAAGTTTCCGAAGTAGACTAGAATGGCCCTTGGATATGCACCGGGTTTAGCGGGGGACCTTAATGTGAGTGGCATACGATGGACTCGTTGTATCCCAATGTCCCAGTTCCAGTCAGAAAGCTCTGGGAGAGAGTCGCCAAGTAGGTGTATCACGAAGCTACGAGTGTCCTCTCCCTCGGATTTTTCAGGTACTCCCAAAATGCGCAAGTTATTTCTGCGCTGGCGGTTTTCAAAGTCCTCCAATTTCCATCTGATGTCCCCTATTTGGGCTTCGTTTGACTCGACACGCTCTCTAATGGCAACAACTTCAGTCTCGTTTACGAGGGTTCTGGATTCTACCTCCGTCAATCGATCCCCGAATGAGCCACACATTTTAACCAACTTTCGCACTACACCTTGGACCCTGCGGAGAGCGGCTTGCTCTCTTCACCCATCCTGAGAGGTCTCTTCGCGATGAGCAGCTATCACCTGCAAGACCACATCAATATACGCAGGAGCTGGTGCTGAAGTGGTTTCAGAGCATGGCGCTGCTGGGTTAAGCTGTTCAGTGTGTGTGTGGTCCCAATCTAGACCAGCCCCGTGGGATTTATTGCCCCGCTTCCCGGCAGCTTTTTGCCTCGGTTTAACAGTAAGGGTAAGAGCCTCCGCACCCACATCAGACAGACTATCAAACTCATCAGTTAGATATGAAGTGTCCCCCCATTCATCTTCCAGATCGGCCTCATCGGAAAAGGAAAAAAAAGTCACTGGCTTCCTTTTCGGGGTCTCTTTCAGAATCCTTTTGGATAATGCCAACTTTGTCGGGGTCGCAGAGAGGCTGTAATGAGGTGTCTCCCGCTGCATTAGTCGCATCTTGGTCATTGGTTAGTCTGGGGCTAGGGTTAATAGTTGTATTGCTATCTTGCGCCATTGCGCCACGATTAACTTGTAACAGTATTTGATCGTTACTTGCTCCACATATTGTACCCTTGCCTGTGTAAGTGCCAGCAACCACAGTATCCTCCAAGCAAGGATTTATCTCTACTACAGTAGTCATATATTGCCACAATGTTACTATACGTGTCAAGTATTACAGCGGCTCTCACCTCTAGAAGCGCAGGTGTTTGTGGTGGGTCCGAGCCGCCTGTGACTCTGCCAGCTTCATTAGCGCCTTCGGTCTCGCGGTCTCAGCATTCTCTGTGTTTTCACTCCCATTTGGCAACATTATTGACCATGAGCTGTTCTGGCCATTCTGGCTGCCTGTGGAGCTCAGAGCAGGACTGTGAGTGCTGCCTGCGAGCGATACCTGGCGCTGCTTCCTCTGGCCCGGAAGCACATTCGAGCCTCTCCGCATCAGCTCAACCACAGAAGGTCCCGCGGAGTCTTTGCGTGCGTCTTTCTTCCGGGTCCCGGCCCCTGGCCGAGCCGAGCGCTGCCGACCCCTCAGTCCTGAACGTTCGCATGGGTGTCTCTATGGGTAAGGCTGCCTTCTCCTGTGCGGCTATCTGTCTCTCTGCTCCCCGACGCTCTGCTGCCTCACGTTGAGCCTGTCTCCCGGCCCTCGCTCGGGCAGCTGCCGATGGAACGGGTGGAACAGCAACCTTGGGAGCCATCTCTGCTGGAACTGGAGTTGGATCGGAAAAATCTGAGACGGAGACACGCATCCAACCATCGGTATTCGACGTAACCCCTGTGCGGTGAGTGCTGCAGGAGCTACAAGCAGAATAGTTTGCCAGATTTACAGGGCTTTGAAGAAAATGTCTTAAAACTGCCCGGCCAATGTAGGAGTAAAATATCCAAACTGGATGCGTGGAGGGGCTGAAATCCATTCGGGTGTGTCTGGCTGTGGTGATCCGTGCCCCTTACATATCCTAATGCTCAGGCGGTTACCCAAAAGTTGTATAGCATGTTTCTGATTGCTCTAGCCCCTCGGCCGCTAGATCCGCACTTTTCTTTGTAGTAGAAACCATCAATATTTAGCACTATCAGATTGCATTCCGGAGCTCATCCTGCTGCATGACCGGTCGGGAACCTGGAACGTGAGCACTGCGATCCGTGTCAGATCGCCATCTTGCCTCCTGAGTTTAAAAGTGCTTCCTTGTGTTAAAAGACACACTAGAATTGGGCAATATAATATTGTGTTTGTTATTTAAAACTGTTGAGTTCTGAGATCTTGTCCCCACACTACCTCCATGAGAAGCCTGTGATTGCTTGCCCTCGCCATCCTCGGAACAAAATGCAGAACAAGTTGTATTGGACCTAGTTTGTTGAGTCCTAGTAGGACAGACCAGAGGACATAAGTGGCAAATTACATCAACAACTACAGCTGTGGTACAGTAGTCCCTTTTGGCTCTGTGACCACCCAATATGGGTCTGAACGCCAAGCTCAGGCCAAGGATCTGATCATCCACACTAGAAATACAATTGAAGTCATATGTCTATATATGTGTGTGTTTTGCGTGTGTGTAGGGGGGTGTGTTACTTTCCTTGTGGGGACTTGGGTATGATAACACACTAACGCAGTGGGGACTTGATTGCACTGTGGGGACCTGAACCCAGTTCCCCACAAGGCAATGTCTTCTAAATAATAATACATGGCTAAGGGAGCATGTGTGTCAATTGTTACAACTTTTTTTTAATTGCCTTGTGGGGACCTGTGTTTCACCAAGTGTGTTTTATATGTCTGAGCAGCTCTGCCCCTGTAGACAGGAGGCAGTACTGCAGTCTTAAACACACTTTCCATTTAAACACACTTTGAATGAATGAATGAAATTATTTATAGAGCGCACGGTGGCCAAACGGCTTCCTGGCGCTGAGAGCTCTAGGGAACAGAACAAACAGGGCCAAGGAGGTTTAACAGGGGTAGGCCAGGGCAAGCAGGAATGTTTTAAGCGCTTTACGGAAGTGTGAAAAGATAGGAGTAGAACGCATAGAGAGAGGAAGGGAATTCCAAAACCGGGGTGCAAGAACAGAAAATCTAGTCCCACCAGTGCGAGTTTTGTGGAAACGGGGAACAGTGAGGAGGGCAGAGGAAGATGAACGGAGAGTGCGGACAGGGGTGTGGGAGGAAATCAGAGAGTTGATGAACGCCGGTGCAGAGCGATCAAGGGCCCGATAAACCAGGCAACCTAGTTTAAACAAGGATCTCTGCAGAATGGGTAACCAGTGAAGGGAGTTGAGGACAGGAGTGATATGGTGAGTTTTGGGCAAGTGAAAGATGAGACGGGCAGCCTGATTTTGGATTGCTTTAAGGCGGCGGGTTTCGTAGGCAGGAATACCCACGAACAAGCTGTTTCCATAATCAAGGCGGGAAGTGATGAGGGCAGAAATGATAATTTTGAGAGATTCAAGGGAAAAGAAACGAGAAATTTTTCGGATCAACCGAAGGGAGAGGAAGCAGGAGGATACTACAGCACTGACCTGGCCATGCATGGACAGGTCCTGGCTGACCTTAATGCCCAATGTTTTAACGGAGGCAACTGGGGTGGGAGGGGGGCCAAGGATAGGGGGCCAAAAAGCAGAGGACCAAGGGCTGGATGAGCCGCCAGTCAGGACAAGCTCAGTCTTATCTGGATTGAGCTTGAGGTGATTGGCGCTCATCCACCCAGAAATAAAGACCATGGTGGAACGAAAAAAGGATAGGGAGTGAGAAGAAAGAAGAAGAGAGATCAAAGACAAGCTGGAGGTCGTCTGCGTAGTTAAACACCGAGACCCCCAGCTGAAGGAGAGAAGAAATAAGTGGGTGAATATAAAGGTTGAAAAGAAGAGGAGAAAGGGAAGAGCCTTGGGGAACCCCACAGGGCACCGGGAGGGGGGGGAGCAGAAAAACCGGGGAGGTGGACAGGTTGAGAACGTCCTGTTAGAAAGGACGTGATCCAGGAAAGGGCA
This sequence comes from Lissotriton helveticus, assembly GCF_964261635.1. Lineage (NCBI taxonomy): Eukaryota > Metazoa > Chordata > Amphibia > Caudata > Salamandridae > Lissotriton > Lissotriton helveticus. The sequence continues at coordinate 281,179,661 of NC_136068.1, read as the reverse complement.
GGGCCTCGAATGCCCGCTGCGCTGACACGGTCCAAAAGAATGTTATCGTCGACCGTGTCAAACGCAGCGGACAGGTCGAGGAGAACCAGAGCTTGGGGAGAATTGGTGTCAGCCTTGGCTTTCAGCTCGTCGAGAACGGCGAGCACCACAGATTCGGTCGAATGACCCGAACGGAAACCTGCTTGATGCGAAGCAAGAAGTTGGTTCTGCTCAACATAAGTAGAAAGACAGGAAGTGACGTAGGATTCCAGAATTTTAGCAAGATAGGGAAGAAGAGAGATGAGCCTGAAGTTAGAAGGGAAAGAGGAATCAAGACCAGGTTTTTTAAGAATGGGGGAAACAATGGCAGATTTAAATGAAGAAGGGACCGATCCAGTGGAAAGAGAAGCATTAAGGAGAGAAAGAGGGGTAGCGGGGCAAGAAGAAAAGAGAGTTTTAAGAATGCGAGCAGGGGCACAATCGGTGGGAGAGCCAGACTTGATTTTTGTGAGCAGATGAAAACACATGATCAATGAAAACACATGCTAGCCTCTGAAAGGAAAATATGCATATCCCTGTGTTTATCCAAATATTTTTCATGCAAATTACCCATTCCTCTATTTATTAAAATAAAACTTTATTTTACATGAATGTATTGAATTTAGTTTTAATGTCTGAACATATTTAGTGGTTTTATAAACATTGGTAAAAGCAATTTGGGCAGTATTGAATCACAGAATACTTTACTATTGCGGTTTGATCCTTATCTGCAATTAAAGAATAATGGTGCACTACACGGCAGTAGGTTATAAATGGATTTGATAGATTTTTGCAAATAACCTAAAGACAATCAGTTCCATTGTAATACTTGTATCAAGAACTCAGAGTTTTTACGTTGCTTTTTCTTTGTTTACCTATTAATGCGCACAATGGAATATGTTCTATTAAATGATGGCTGGATTAGTAAGTGACTAGTATGGAAAAGATTATTTTTAACTCAAAATGTTTGTACTTATAAAATGAATTAACTTCTTCGAATATATATTCAAATACAGACATACCATGTAATTACATTTAAATCATTTGAATTGCTTAATCCCTTTGGTGCTCATGACGGCTCCACGCTGGCATGAGTCACGGTAGGAGTCATGCGTGGAAAAGTTTTCAATAAAGAATTGTTTAAAAAAAAAAAAAGGAGTCATGCGTGGAGCCGTCATGCTGCTGCCGCTCCTCCCACGTGGCACTAATTCCCCAACTGTGCGGGAGAATTAATGAGTGGGCGGGGTTGTGACGGCACCACGGCATCATGAGCACACGCCGCCCGTAAGGCACGACGGCGTGGAGCCGTCATGAGCGCCGAAGCGCCACGCCCACCCCCAAGACTCCCACGCCACAGCGGAATTTGCAGCGCAGGGAAGGTGTTAATTTAAAAACTATTCCTAAAGCTTTAGAAAAAAAACAGTTTGTTGAAATTTCCAAGGATCAGTGAAGAACAATCACATAAAAAGGAGGATGCACCAAAACAGTTTTTGTCTACTGATTGCAAGTGCACATTGCGGTATCGCATAGATGTTTCCTATTAGGTAGATTTTGAATTTTCTACACTACTGCTGCTTAATGTGTATCAAAAGGATACATGGCAAATGGACGGTTTTATTTATCAAACAGTCCTTCTTTGTTTCAATATGAAGCAGTTTAGTTTTTGCTTTTCGTTTCCAAATCTGGAAAAATGTACAAATAGACTGGCTCCGAAAAGTGATTGCACATTGAGGTCACAAAACATTATTATATGTATACCATTGAATATTGCAATAAGAGGTGATTTTTATTGTATACCTGCAAAACCTATTGAAAAGCCATACCCCAGATAACAAACCAAGTATTTCATTTCAAGCAAGACCATTCTTGAGTCAAAATATGCCATCTAACAATATATATTAAATGCAATGGGAACAAGTAACAATAGAAGGAATGGGCAGCAGTTGCAACAAATACCATGGTCCAGACCCAAATGTATCAACTTTTTGTGGAGAAAACGACCCCCTTGGAGCAGAGTAACTCAACCTCGATCAACTTTGTGGCACTCCAGTGTGACCTAATGGAACAACTGAAGTTTTCTGTTTGTAAAAGGGAGCAGAGGAGTCATTGTTTAACAAACTACCCTAGGCTAGTTCACAAAAGATGATGTGCAAATTGCATCCAGGATTAGCTATTGTATTTTTCACACTGGATGTGTTTCCATATTATAAAAATGTACTGTCTGTTTATGTCTCTCTGTTGATTGTTTGTGGGTACATTGAAATAGAAATATATGATTTTTTACTTTTTTTTTAACAAGATACATACTTGCAACTGTATATAATTTAGTATTAAGGACTCTGCCATCATTCGGTTATCTGTGTATGACATTTATGATTCCAGTGATATATGAATTTTGACTTTGATGTGAGTACAATCATTTTTACAGTGTTTTATATCATTGCAATATCAATCAATCAATCAAGCATTTGTAAAGCACACTACTTACCCGTTAGGGTCTCAAGGCGATGAGGGGTGGGGGAAATGCTGCTACTGTTTGAAAAGCCAGGTCTTGAGGAGTCTTCTGAAGGTCAGTAGGTCTTGGGTCTGCCGTAGGCATATGGGGAGGGTGTTCCATGTCTAAGTTTATTCGACAACAGCCTAAAAATATTTTATAGGCAGGTCTTGTCAAGATTCCAAACACGAATATTTGACAGTTATATCCTAGTGGACACCTAGGCATGTTTCAGAAATAAGAGCAGTAAGCTTGACCAGGTTTCTGCTGGAACCATGTTGTCTTGAGGCGGGATCATCTATATGTTGTCTTAATTAGTTTGTGGGCAGCATTTGACCTGGACCCAAGGAAAAATCTGCAGAATGTATTGGAATCTTATGGTACCCCTTAGACCTCTTGTGGATTCTGAAGACTCTAAATGCTTAAACATTTGTCAAGCTAGATGAAATATGGGAGGTTATCTCACAGCTAGGATACCTATCAAGCTTGGCATCAGTCAGGACTGTGTGCTTCCACCAACTCTTTTTAGTTTGTACATTAATGATGCAGCAGAGTGACTGAGAGAATGCAATCATGTTGCCCCAAATCATTAGGTGTCAGTTTCCCCCTCCTTATGTTTGCTGATGACACGCTCCTTTTGTCTAGAACACTGATGGACTTCCAATTTGTGTTAGATTGTTTTGCAGGATTCTGTACACTTAGAGGGTAGAAATGAATTCACTAAGTCAAAATTTATGTTTATTAACCCCCATTGGTCTTTCAAAGGTAGAATAACGAGTGAAGGGGTTTTGATAAAACAAGTATAAGGTTTTTACTATTTGGGAGCAAGATTGGCAGATATTTTGTCTTGGGGTCCACAAATCAGGAAAATAACATTTTCCCAAAGGGCGCCAGCAATTAGGAGGAAATATAAGGCCCCTTCTGGTGGTTCCGTGGCTCTAGTCCTCAAAGTATATAAAGTAGAGACCCCCCTATTGTCGTCCCATAGCTCAGTGCTGTGGGCTGGCCCCCCTGGGGGAGAAGACTGAATCAACTGAGAAACTGCCTGCCTGTACTATCGGTGAGGTACGAATGCGGCTGAAGGGGGAGAAGTCCACGAGTTAGACCTGCAGCCTTCCCGCTGCTGAGCCCTTGCTGGGGATTGGGCCCTCGGCTGAGGGATCAGTGGGCACTGCCGCTTGCTGTGCGCCACTGAATCTGCGTGACAATCACCCCTCTATATCTGTGGCTGCCCCACTTTAACTACTGATCAGGGAGCTTCCTCCTGCGCCATCATTGACAGCCTCTCCTTACAGCCCTGGATATTCTGTGGCTCTGGAACCTCGCGGATCTGAGGGAGATTTTACAGTGGCCCACCTCTCTTTGCTCAACGACATTGAGGTTGAGCCCTGAGCCATCCGGGCCCCCCCACTATGTGGATCCTACGTCCATGGTTTGCATGCAGGCCTTTTCGCAAGGGCAGGGAAGTACCACAGACTTTGAGGCTTGCTTCTACCCCCCGCTAATCCAGGGACGAACAGAAGCCAAGGCTTTAATGGCGGCCTACCATTTTCTGGCATTACTATTGGCCCCTGAGGCGCTCATAGTCCCCCTACCACTGGGATCATACACAGATGCCTAATACTTACAACTGCCGCTGGTAATGGGGAATATCTGCAGACTTTTAAACTGTTCCCTTCCACCTCTCCTCTCACTACTCTTGACCTGGGGGCGAGCTGGAAGATGAGGCTGACTGCACTTCCCAATAACTTTGTGACCGTTGATTTCAATGGATCTATGACGATGCCCCTGGGCAGAAACCAAAACTGTCTGTACTTACCACGGTGCTCGAGCAACCCTGACCGATGCCCTGTGGAGCTGTCCTAGACAGCTATGGAGGAGTTTGGCTCTATTTCACCCCTCTGCCATCACCTACCCAGCCTGACATCGGACATTGTTTTCCTCCTCTCCCTGTTGTGTTTCCTATCTGCATTCCTTACCCCTGTTTACATTCCCCCTCTACCTTTCACTCCCCACAAGACATGTGTCTTGGCTATGATACGCACTAATAACTCAATATTGTGTAATCTCATGTTTTTCTCCTATGTCTATACTTGGCTCCTGTAATTGATGTAATTTCGAAACCTGTAACTCGCTGATCCTCATGTAAAGGGCTCTGATACCTCTGGGTCTGGCCAGCGCTACATAAAACTTTGCAAATAAAATAAATAAAAAATATATAAAGCCACTTCTATGGAAGGAGCTACCTACAATGGTGAACTTTGAGGCTATGCTGAAGCAACTCTGCTCACACAGACTGAAAACAAATTTATCAGGATTTTATTTAATCTTCCCTCAAGCACCCCATTCCACCTCTATGATTTGTTCTGATGCGGACTAAAATTAATCTGGTAACAATGTTAAAACCATTACTGTATTGGGAGCACCTCTAGAAAACTCCAGTGTTGGCACCAAACAGAAAAGCACTGGTAAACGTATAGATATGTATGTACCCCGTGGCTCAGGCAAATAAAACGCTTGTGTGAAATGACTAGATCCGAACATGTTTGGAACTGCCCAGCTGAAATGAGCAAAGGTGTTAACATAGAACTAAAACAAGCTTACTGGAAGTGCTCCATGATGTAGATTTGGAAAGGGCAAAAGGAGGTGAGCATTACCAAAAACTTCTTAAAACACAAGTGTATGCCCAGGTTTGAGCCATATCTCAACAGAAACTCTCTTTCTAAGGCCAAATGCCTATATGTACAATGTGGATAATACACGTTTATGCATAGAGTGGCACATAAATTATGTAACTATTCCATGGACCACTGCCTACTCCTAAAAATAGTTTTTGTCAGCTTTCAAATAATAAACAGGTCCCCTGACACCTTCCCATTTCTGAATCCTTTACCACCTCATTTGAGTTAGTGGTAAAACAGTAATGTTCTTGATTCTGGTCACAAAACATTCATACATACCAAACGGAATCTGTATTTAGAAGGGACACCCTTAACACGCTCCTTCCAAACACTGATTTCTTACAGTTACCATAACCCACTTCAAGGATTCAGAAAGCCTTTTCTCAATGACTAATAAAGTTCAGTACATTCTAAAAAGTGTTTTAGATTTCAAAAACCCTCAAATTTACCAAATCTCTGAAGTTGCAACTATTCATACATTCAGAAAGAGGCCAAAAATACCCTCTGCAATACGTCAAATCGATTTTTTTAGGTCAGCTTAAAGTTCTATGACCTTTTAAAGGAACTCTGTCTCATTACTCTATATCATCACAGAACGCCTCTATGACTTATAATATCCTTATAATGTACGGCAAAGATTACTGTATCCCCTATATAATAACAGGGACTGATTGCATAGTGGCTTCCCCAAGAACAACTGGACTGGATCGAATTAATTAAAGAACTAGGGGGAATATGTACAATGAAGTGGCGGAGCGTGTTCTTAGACTCCTTGGCTTAACGACACGCTACGCAACTTCAGAAACTCAAGTCTGTACCATTTTCACAAGAATGTAGTGCAGCCTTGCGTTTCCGCCTGTGATGGCGCTAAGTTTAACAACTTAGCGCCAGCGCAGGCACCCTTGCACCAGAGTGCAAGGGTGTCTGTGTTCAGGGGAGGATTGATTATGTGTAGGAAGGTGTCCCTTTCTGCACATAAACAATCCTAAAATGCAATTTAGTAACTTCCATGTGTGCTGCCTCATGCAGCACACATGAAAGTTACAAAATGGAATTTTTTAAAACGTTTGTACAAGGCAGCGTTAAGCCACGTTAAGTGGCTTAACGCTGCCTTGTTCTTAAGGAGCAGCCCCTATCGCCACCACAACATCTGTAAAAGTGACATTTTTATGTGCATAGCTCAGTAGATTACTGCTTTTGTAATGGAGAGTCTGTTGTTACTGTGCAATTCATAAGTTACAATCATAAACTAGCACAGTGAGCTATGAACTGCCATCAAAGGCCTGCATGCAAATTGGATGGTACAAGTTAGTAAGTTATGTTTTTTTCTTCATTACCTTGGTGCTGCTAAAAATGTCTTTTTGTTCAATGCTAACATAACCACTGTGTTATGTTCTGAATCCTGAGTTTCTGCTTCTCCAGATCAAGCGCTCTCAAAAAATGCTTACCAGCATGGATGACGTGAATCCTACATCTTGTAATCCCCTTTGCCATATGTATTATTTTCTATACACTGATTTTCACACATAGGATTCATTGTCTGTATGTATGTGATGTAAGGTGCTCTGACACTCTTCACTGGTATGAGAGGTGCTATAAAACAAATGAAAAAATATGTGACAGAGGGTGTATGGAGAGATAAGAGGTACTGTTGGAGGGTGATAGTAAGGACATCATTGAAAAGCCCCAGCAAAGATTGTTATATCCTGGTGAACAGTAAGGTCATCATTTACTATGCTTTAAAAGCTGATACAATTCAATATATAATGACAAATGTGTTGTAGAATGCACCATTTGTTGCTACTTTTCTTGGGTAGCGAACCCCCTTAAGCTCTCTTTGTTGTGCTAAGGCTCCCTCGTTTCACTTGGTGTGCACCATACAGGGACTGGTCTGACAACATTTGCCAGGGCTGCTTTGTGTTCCCTGTCTGGCCTCGTACTGCAAAATAAAACAAAACATTGAAAAGTTTGTCGGGGAGTTGCAGCACCAACCTTCTCATGAAAGATTTTAGATTTTTGCAAACATTTTTAGTATAAAGTAATCAAATCTTTAGTAATTTGAGTATTGGTTTGGTGTGCACTAATTGTGTATTTTTTGCAAATTACTTTTTTTGAAATTTAAATTTAAATAGTACAAATTGCTTGGTAGTCCCTGGCTTCCAGTAGTGACTCAATGGGGGCACTCAGGATTCGAAAGTTTGGGAAATAATGAGCTACCTTATATCTCAGTGTCTTACAAAGCCACCCCCCCCTCTCTGAGCAGGCTGCCAATTCTACCTCCATGTAAATGACCCTTGATCTTCTTTGTGTTTGGCCTTCAACATAGATCTTTTGCCGCTGACTGGGATTGTGCTATATAAGTACCCATATATACACATACATTTAGATCCCAAGTTACACAACTTGTGCTTACCCTATCAATACATTTTAGGCTTCACATACAGCTGTTAGCTGTCATTTTTTGAAGAACAACACTTACAGTGGGTATAGCGGCAGCCCATTGCTTATTATTGGTTAACTTTGTAATCAGTCTCATTTGTTAACTTATTTGTTGGTTTACTATCCTCATTTCATTTTTGTCCTTTCCCTGAGGTGGAGCTTCTTTACCATCCTATAAATTGGACTATTTGTATCCTTCAATTATCTACATTCTGTGAACTGCTTTTCTGTTTTGCTGGTGGCACTCAATTGGAGTGCTTGTGTTTTCTTTCTCCACACCTCTGGATTGTGTTCTGCTTCCCTTTCGAATCCATGCCTTCATCCCCTCTGTGTTTTTGTCATCCCTCATCCTTCTGTTGCTTCTCCATCCATTCTCTTACACTGGTTACTTCGAATCACTCTAGACAGCAGTGATGACTTCCTACCCCTGTCACTCTGTTCCTCTGTAGGTCTTGTGTTTCTCCTTATCCTGTTCTTTAGGAGGTCTTGGCAGATGTGATTTCCTACCAGGTCGCTTGTTTTCCTAAGTGTGCTTTCATGCATGTTTTAAAAATGTACCCTCTCCAAGGTGCAAGTCCGCCAAACTGGAATGGAATGGAAAATGAAAAAGGAAATTGCTTCTGCATGTATTGTGGCACATGCACACACATACATCATCATGCTTAGGCTCCCATTGTCTAACGAATCATAGTGCACATGCGTGGTGATGTGTGCTCACTTACACATTATTACACTGTTGGGCATATTCTCAAGGAGTTATCGCCGCGAATGCAGCAATATTTTTATCACCATATTACCAAGCTGTCGCTAACAATCGTTAGCGGCAGCTTTCTGGCGATACCCGGCGCATTCAGCATAGCCAACGATGTTAGAGATCGCTTTCGCTAATCATATGCAATGTAGGCATTCCAGTGCAAAATCGCATGCCAACACCACTTCGCGATATTCACAACGATCGCCCGGACCCGCGATGCGAGTAAAAAACAGCCACCAAGGCCTGTTAGCTGCTGGGACTTAAGACCAGAAAAAAGGAGGTCTTAAAAATCGTGATAAATCTTCATCATTTTCAATGGCGGGATGCTGAAAAGTGATGCTGCCGTGAAGAGGAAAAGTGTCCGGCAGAATCCAAGCCTGGATTTGACGAGAGAAGAACCTGAAAGCAGAGGGGACAGAATCTGGGTCACTTCAGGGTGACCAGGGGCTCGGTAGACGAATGCCCACCGATGTTGGGTGCTTCAGGTGAGTTGACGCGATGCTTGACACTGCAGCCACAGGAACCAGTCGATGTCGAGGATGACCAAAGTCCGGAGGTGACCTTTCCCACAAAGGATGTCGAGTGCTGAGGGGTCAGAGTCTGGATGGAGCACCAATAAGCCTTGGCAACTGCAACCCATGCGTTCAGAGGAAATCAGCTTCGGTGAGGACCAGCAAGGTTCTGGGGACTTTTCAAGCAATGGAGAGTCATGGCACCTCTGGAGCAATCAGGAAAGCCCACAGAAAGTTAAAGTTACCTTCACAGGGGCCCACAGGTCAACGGACCAGGGATCTCAAAGGGACCTCAAGATGGATCATGAAATACCAGCCAACGGAACACTCGTGGAGTATAGGCTGGAAATCTTTGGTGGAAACACTGCTCGGGGTCAGAACTACAAGTAGCTCAAAGCACAGCATTAGGGGTTTCCGGAAAGCATATGCTGCTGCAGAAGAGCACGGCACACAGGGGTTCAGTTTGCACGGTCCCCACGAGGGATAAAGGCCTCCGAATTGCTGAGAGCGCACATCAACCTCGGAGACCTTGGGAACCCACCTCCTGTGTTGCAGAAATCTTCGGAGTCCACAGGAGCTTCGGAGATGCAAACCGGTCAGATGCGTTTAGGTGCCTGCTTAGCAGGGAAGTAAATCCTTTACTCCAAGGGAGATTCCTCAAATGTCCAGCGTCGTGCAGATCATCAAAGTACTTGGTTTCTGTAGCAGAGTTTAGTCCAGGTAAATTCTCAAGTTCTGTAGTCAGGGGTTCCTACTTTATACCCAAGGAAGGGGTGTGGCAAACTCTGGGGACCCACCTATGGGAGGCTCAGGACAGAGGAGTGGTTACTGTAGTATTTCTTTTAGAATGTTTCATCAGAATTGTTATGTTACATTGAGTGTTCAACATTCGGTATGTGGGAGTTGCTCAGATCATACTGGCTTTCAATGTTGGTGGATGTATAAGCTGTTATCTCCTGTGAATAAACCACTCATGATGCAAGATCTAGTTTGCTGATTACTTCATAATCTGGCGACGATCGGGATTTCATGAAGAAAAACCCGTCTTCTGAAGTAATTTTTTTTTAAGTTGGGAAACAGCGTTCACGTATTTCAAAGGTATTTACTTCGTATTTACTTCGTCTTGTGTATGTTGATTGCACCAGCGGCAGTTGCTAAGTGTGTGCCCTGATTGCACCAGCGGGAGTGTATTGTAACTTTAACAAGTTGGATTTTAAAGAAATTCTTGTGCCAACTCGTATAGTTAAGCATCGTGTTAAAGCAAAGTCCATAGTTCCAGTGAAATGAACCACGACTTTTGTATCGTAAAAAAAAGGTTCCCGTTTGAATTGAGGAAACCATAGTGGAGATTTCGTTTTATTATCATACCTGCTTCGTACATTGCTGAAGGATTGGTGCATCTTTTAAATATCAACCGGAGTTCTTTCCTCAGCCAAAGTGCAAGCTTTGGATTCTTTCTTCCTTTGCTTCAGCTCTGGTATTCTGCATGATGTAAACTACATCACCACGCAGAGGTCATAGCATGACATGCTAGAACGTAACGTAGCAGCCATTTTTTTTAACTTTATTTTTTTTTCTGAACGCTACGCTACGCTGCTACAGTCAACAAGAGTACATTTCAGTCTCCACAGCGCTGTCGCATGCAACAAACGGGAGCGCTTTGTTATTGGTCATTATACTTTTATTTAAAAAAAAAAAGACTAACTTAGAAGAAGAAACAAATTGGACTACGTGACTACTTTCATTTTTTTTATTTCTTCTCTCCTCTTTTGGTTTTGGGTGTTCCATTGTCATTTTAAAACTTACTACATTGATGTATTGTGAGAAATGTATCTAAAATGTTGAATAATATTGTTTCTCCTGCACATTTTTTGCCTGTTGCTGGGGATCCCAAGATGGAATGGGACCTGTGGTATCCTACATTTCTACCCTATGTAGATGTGGTGGAAGAAGATGGATGTTCTCCCAAAAGAAAATTACCTCTTTTAAAAAATTGTATAGGAGGCGCAGGTCTCAAGGAATTAGAAAACGTACCTCCTATTGAGGTGAGGAAAATTGAATTTTGCCTTGTCATGTGTGCCTACGTGTTCCCCATCCTATGTAATATGTGCATGATCGATATGCATATATCCCCCTATGATCGATTAAAGACGCAATTATAGTTGTGTCCAACTTTAGTATGCTAGTTTCCAGTTCTCGTGAAAGCAACGAGTATTAGGCCTATGTTGCCAACGTTTTACATTATGCACGTTAATTCATCGAATTGTCCCCGTTTCTAGGCCTCAAAGGGCCTGAGCACCAGATTCAAGCTCCAGTCTCCTGAAACCACTCCGAGGAGCGATGCAGCCCCCACCTGCATCCCTGACCCTTCGCGTACTTTCTGCCGCGCAGCGCGGTGCCCGGCCTGGCTCTGCCTGCCTGTCTGCCAAGAATATGTTATGCCTCTAGTTATCAGTTCAGCTCTCCGTCTTCACATTCCTAAGCTAACGAACCGCATAAACATCTCCAGTTATAGTCTAGTCTTCATGTCTCCATGCAAGAGAATTACTGTATTAATATTCCATAGAAGATTCATAGCACACGCAGTACACGAAGAATATATGCATGCACCAGTCTTAGTGTCCAGTAGCCTTTGCTCTGATAACTTTTAGATTCTATCAACATGTACTCCAAACACCAGATACCAGATATGCTATAGGTACATGTCGTCCTGACATCGCAGACTTTCGTCTCCTCTTCTAGTGCAGAAGTCAGAGCCCCCAGTTCTCCCAGTCACACGTCATGGTCCGTTTGCGCGCACCACTAGGTTAAAGGTTCCAGCTGCCCAGGTAGCCCCCTCCATGTATCCACCCATTTATGACACTTCTGTGACGTTCTCATCACACGTCTACGTGCACGCCCTGTGCACGCCTTCTTTTCACGCCCATGTGTTCTTATCTTACGTTTGTCACTTGTTACGCCTACTGTATGTAATGCAATTATAATGTTTTACTATATATACCATGTACTGTCAATGAGACGTTGCAGCTGCCAGTCCATGCCATTCTATTCCAGGTAAGCATGGGCGGATCTAGCGGATCTCGCGTATGCGAAATTGCGGATTTACGGATTCGCAATCCGCGAAGATACGCGAACTCTAGCGGATTTGCGGATTTTCCCGTTTTTTGTGTTGGCGCGCGTTCGCGACGATTTTGGGACAATTTCGCAATTGCGAACTTACTTTTCGGCACGCAACGGCCACGACTATGTTGTTTCTACGTCTGGTTTATCATCACAGGTTCACAGCACCCTCTGCTTCACCACTGCCACCCTCTGGGACACCCATGCGACCCTCTGGTACATCCTCACTGCCACCCATTAGGTTTGTTTATCACTGTAGTTTATGGGGGGTGAAAAAAGCAGGCACACCTCCCCTACTTCAACTGCCATGAATTAATTGGGGGTTGATTAATGTGCAAGTTATTTAGAAAGTTCCAGTCTGGCTGGCACCTGCTTCCTTTCTTATCTGTAATTTGCTTTCTGTTGCAGTGAAATTTTTTTTCACAGGACCTTTATGGTCTACTTGTAGCTATTCTATGAGCCTGCTGTTTGGGTCATAGCAGGGTCATAGAATAGTTGCAAACTCTGGAGGGGCCCCTCAGGAAGCACTACAGTGAATGTTACAAATGTTAAGTTTGAACTTTTGCACCTGCTCATTGCTTTCAGTTTAGCAAAAACCGTTTTTTCTGCAATTTCGCGCGTTTTTTGGGGCGCGAATCCGTGCGAGATCGATTTCGGGAGCCGCGAATGCTTGCGAATACACTTTTTTTTTTGCGACGTGTATGTTCGCGGGTTTTTGCGCGTGTTCGCGAGGCGCTTGTAGCTATACGTTTGCCAAGTTACCCTAGCGGTCGTACACGGGCGCGGCCATCTTGTTTGCTTGACGTAATTCCGTTTCCGGCCGCTATGTGTAATCTCGCAAACTGTGCTGCTCGCTAGTACAATTTCGCGCGTGCTCGCGAGGAAAATCTCGCGCGAACTTACCCACGCGGTTGTGAACGGGCGCGGCCATCTTGTTTCTCATTCATTGCCATGGTTCTGGGCATGCTTTCTGTATCCTCTCTGAATCTCTGCCATCCTTTGCTTGTTTGAAGTTTATTTAATCTATTTTACTTATTATCTATCCCTCTATTTTTCTAGCTGTATATTTTTGTGTTTTCTGCTACTTTTAGTTACTTTTAAACTACTTTTTTAAACTCTTTTCTTTTCTTCTTCACTATTCTATTTCTTCTTTATCATTTAAGTTTATTTCTGCCCAGACCATGGTAAAGGGAGACGGGAAGCACCCTGAGAAGGGGAAGGGTCCCGCACCCCGTGCCCGGCTCCCGTGCGGGCGTTTGAGGGGGGAGCAAGTGGTGCCGCGGGAGATCTTCAGCGCGGAGGAAGTGGCGGCACTCATCTTCCACGTCCAGCGCCGCCTCCCCAAGACGATCCTGGGAGGCGGCAAGATCGCGACTGGCTATGGCATCCGGGAGCGCCGGAAGCGGTGGGAGAAGGTGTGCCGGGCCATGTATAAGCTCTCTGGGGTCCGGCGCACATATAACCAGGCCACCCACCGCTGGACCGATGTCATGGACCGGGAACGGGACTTGCTGGACGCGCTCGGCGTAGAGGTCCCCGGGCTTGGTGAGTAGTAGTAGCTATTCATCACTACTCTGTTTTATCCGGCTCTGTTATTTGCAAATCTTTGTTCTTTACCAAGAGCAATAATGCTGCCGATTACATTGTAGGTAAATTATATTTCAAAATCTTCTATGCATTTCAGGTGCACTGCTCTCCTTCTCAGTAGCCTTGCTTGCTACTATGCTTATTTGTTTTGTACATTGTGTTCATTTCATTGGCCTGAGAAATTATGTATGAGTGTAGTGTAAAGATAAGAACTGCGTAATGCTAGACACTAAGGGTCATATTTTCAATTAACGGCGCATCCCTGCAAAGTAGCAGGGATGCGGCAGTAATTGTGTGCCATGCCACCACCACCACCCATTGGCCCAAAACGTCACAGAAGCCTTACGCATCTGTGCCGTAAAGGCGGCGCATTGCTGGAGTTGCGTGCCAACGATGGCGCAGCTCCAGCAATGCTCTGGGGTACCCTATCTCCCCAATGCTGCATCAAGCCGTACGTCGGCTTCAAGCGCGCAGGGTTTGACTCATGCATCATTGTCTTAAAAGTGACTGATTGACATCTTGTAGATTTCCCTCAGCCACTTTTAGGATTCGTCCCTGCGCAGGTACGCCCTCCCTTGCGCCGGAACGCCCCCTGATGGCGCAGGGCTTTACAACGTGATGCATCGCCCATAATTTCTTTTTTTTTAATATAGACGCCGCACCAACACCATGGCGAGTCTTTTGTTCTGCCGCAGCGTCACAAAAGTCACGCAACAATGGAGGAAAATGAGCCGCAAGGGACTTCTAAATCAGCCCCAACACACTGAAGTCCACTCCTTCCTTTAGACACATGGCTATAAGAAGAAATAGTGGTGGTGGTGGGTGGATTGATAGTTTGAGTATTCACTGATCTGCAAGCAGGATGGACTTTGTCTGTCACTTCGCGTGCTGCGGACTGCTGCCTGCAGTGCCAGGCCTAGGCAAACCTCTTTAGTAGTCTGTTTATTGAGTTACATAGGAACTTTCTAAGTCAACGTTCCGCAAATCAGGCAATACGAATAACGTAGTATACCACATGAGCTAGATCCCGTGGAATAGTTGTCTATCTATTTGCTATTACTCCAAAAAATTTTGTTATTGTTCTTTTGAAATGGTTGATTTGGTTGACAAATCTCATCCATGTTTTCTGGTCTTTCTTTCTTTCATGTTGTACATCAGCTCCCCCCAAGGGCAAGAGGACACAGGAGGAGGAGGGTGCTCAGGATGCAGGCCAGGATCGGGCAGGCGAGGGCTCCTTTGCTGGCCCCAGTAAGTTTTAATTGTAATAAAGAGTACCTATTTTTTCCTAGCGTTCCTCATTCGATTTTTTCTAAATCGTCTTTGATCTTCTTGTAGACTGGATATAAATTCTTATCCTGGCTCTAATATGACTCCCTGTGGTATTACTAGATTATTCTTATTAGTCTGTCTGTGTAGCTAACTAAGATTGGACATTTGGCAATTCCATTGGACTCCCATTCTATTCAGCAATAGCTCTATGCACTGTCTCCTTACTGACTAGATAGTGTGGCAGAGTCATTCAGCTCCCGAAGTCACCGATTATTGATCCCCAATGATCTCTAGATTATCGTACGCAGGACAAGAGAGTACGGAGTCACAGCACAGTCAAGAAGTGTCAGAGGCACTCATGCTTGCAAAAATTCCAAAACCTTTAGCTCATCCACTCTAGTCTGGAGGACCAAAAACCACAGAGTCTATTTAAGTTTAAAAGCTTTATTAAAAGTAAACACATTTATTAAAATCTACTTTGTCATAAAACTATTTAACTGAAAACGGAAAAGTGGTTAGTGCTGACGATTAATTGGACACATTTCTTGTGGTCGAGCCGAGCTCTCACCTGGTTTGAACTTGATCCTGGTCGTGTTCTTAGGAGTCAAGCTTCTGTCTGTTAGGAGAAAAAGTGGTGCGTGTTAAAAATAAAAAGCAAGCATTCATCAGTTGTGCATAAAAGTGCAGCAAGACAACAGCCATCCCTGGAAAAAGGGACATTTTTACTTTGGAGTAGACAGTCACAAATTATTACATTGTATTCAGTTTTTTTAACATTTCTCCTAGACCAAATATTATATAGTAGTGAGTGGTGTATTCTAACATTCTTAAATGTACTTTGTAGGTGTAACATCTGGTGACGGGGCCAGCGTGGAGGTGGCTGTGTTGGGCGAGGACTCGGAGGACTCTGGGGAGGAGGCGGTGCAAGAGCCGGCGGACGGTCCTGTGGGGGTTCAAACGGTGGTGGCGGAAACAGGTAAGCTATATATTCCTTACTTATTGAGATTGAAGACCGCATAGTGTGCTTTCTGCACGGGTGTATTACAAATCAACCAGGTAGTAGCCTCCTCGAAATGTACTTCGACTTAGCTGTGAAGTTTTTGGTGAGAAGAATCCCAATAAGTTCTTAGACGAACGTGATGGGTGGGATGAACGAAAAGCGAAAGAAGGGTGTAAGTAAGTGGGACACGAAATTGTATGATGGCTGGCAAAGAAGAAAGATATGTGTTTGCTTGGCCCCCGAGGTGGCTTGGAAGGAAAGAATATGGTATGGTGCATGGCTGGGTCAATGATGAAGCAAGGATGGGTGGAAGGACAGCAGCCTGGGTGGGTGAAACAGAAACTGTATGTGTGCGTATACTTTGACTGAATGGATGCCTGGAGCATGGTATTCTCTGACTCTTAGATAGCACATGTGTATCTAGAGAGAGTAGATGGTCGCCAGATGAACTAAGTGTTACCTTGAAGAGCATGTACCACCGCACCCGCACGTCCGTTCCAGTGCAGGGAAGGAAAGGAAAAGGAATTGTAAATGTGTCCAATACTACCATGAATAGTAGCAGTACTTTGTATTGCGTCTGCAATCACAGCATATATCTGGTTATTACGGTGGACACTCCGTACCTCTCTTAATAACTTTAGTTTGCTTGTAGTACGTCATTCATGTGTGGGTGTATCACTGTTCACTCAATATTAAGCAAAGCACCTAAAGTCATCCCATATGTCATCAAATACGTCCCATGTGAAGTGATAGATAATCAAATTAGTTAGCTTCTTCATTTTCCTTTTCTAGTACTCATTTGCACTGTAGGGTGAAAGGTAAATTAATTAAGCAGTAGCCCTTGTAACAGAGTATTCTCAGTGCCACCCGTAATAGAAAAGTAATAGCTTCACCACCAGCATGTACTGGACCGGTACAGTAACGCAAGTCTGTCTCACTCATCATGGTGTGCAACTTTTTTTCTCGGGTGCAAGTTCACTGTGCTGTCCATGTCATTCTGCCGGCTTGCATAAGATAACGTACCAATTTTCCTAAACAAGAGAGAAGAAGAAGAATAAGACTGGTGTACTGTCATAGTCGACTGTAATGGAAGTCCATAGTGGTCGTAGAATTTGTTCATTAAACTACCACTAATGTTAGAGCAAGGATGCAGAAGGGGGAGGTTACATAGATACTGTCCTAAATAGTTATGTACTGTGCTTTCAATTTGCTACTTGTACTGTGACCCAACTTTCGGCTCAATCACTTTGTGTTATTAATGCTAAGGAGCATTGGTTACAGACTATGTCTTTCTTTCTTCATATAGTTGCTCCTTCCAAATCAACAACACGGAGGGAGCAGGCTAGAATGGCCCGGCAACGGAGGCTGGAGGCCACTGTCGCCGAATATCGGCGGCTGGTGGCCCTGGAGGAGGAGGAGGACACGCAGTCGAGCGGTGCAACAACAACATCCTCGGCTGGGACCGCTGCATCCTCCTCCGTGACACCACGGGACGCCAGCATGCGCAGTGCTCCAGCGGGACCGAGCCGGGCTAACAAAGCCAACCGCCACCGCCAAGCAACAGAAAAACCAGCTGCCCCCCACAGGAGCTGCAAGGAACGCCAACGCCGCCTACGAGTCCGAATGTACAACCTGGAGCAGGAGGTCCAGAAGTATGAGAACTTGGTGAAGGGCCTCCGCTCCGAGCTTGCCACCCTCCGCAAGGAGTATGATGCCCATGCCGCAAAATGCACCAGCACCAGCACCCTCCAGTAGTGGAGTGTCCCTTGCCCTTTTTTTATAGACTTTTGGGGGGTGGGATTTGGTAGTTGGGATCGTTTTGGGACGTTTCAAAGACAATCGTTGGGGTTAGGGTGGGTCTTGAGGGAGATTATTTTGTTAGGGCTACATAAATATACATTTTTAAACTTTATCTGACCATACCTGTTTTTTACTGCTTTTCAGTCTGGTGGGTGGGGGACGGGGGTGTAACAGTAACTTTGTTTTCCTGAACAGTCGTAGGACTTTAGTAGTACAACCGTCAATCTCTTGTCTACTCCGAAATAATACTCCATTATACTACCTCCCACCAAACGCTTATCTTACCTGTAATTAGTGTTAGAAATTAGGGCTAGGCCCAGGGCTGGCTCCACGTGAAATGGGGATTAACGTTGTCAATCCTGGGCGGGTGACATTTCCTCATTGCGGTGGTACTAGTGGTGTGACACAGTGGCAGTTGCATGCCTATGGAAAAAAAGAAAACGAAACCTTGTTTGTCCTTACTGTAGCATTACAACGGTTACGGTACGATCGAGAATATAGCAGGTGACAGTACACTAGAACAGTGCCATAATGTAGCCTAACAAATGGTAAAGTATTTGCTTGCAAGTATAACTAGTACTTGCGTTGAATTTATTTGACATTGGCTACTACTACTAGAAGATATAGTACTGAAGCTGAGTAAGTCTAGAAGATATCCTCGTATTCCTTCACCAGCCTGTTGCTATGACCTTATCCTCCCCAGCAAGTGTGTGGAATTATTGATGTCATTTTAGTCAGACATCAAGCAAAACAACACAGCCCGGGGGAAGAGGGTTAGGGTTTGTAAAATGGATGGGAATGGGGGTTTCTTTTTGGGTAGGTTTTGTTGAGAGAAGAAAAAAATAGCAGAGCATGGACAAACAATAATTGAAGATAAAGACAATCTTTGGTTACAAACTAAAGCTAAGCACATGCAGTCACACTCATAGAATAAAACAATGGATACTGTATCTGTATTGCGTATGTTGTTGGAGTTGTCCTGTTGAATTTGGTAAGTAAGTTGCATGCAGCAAACAATTCCTCTTATTGGCGGCACTCCTCCATTCCAGCTGACGCTTCGTCCATCAATGTTGGTGACCACTCACAGAAGACACCCTGTCCACTGCCTGCCTGGCGGATGTTGACTGAAACCCGGCCTGTAATTATTGAACGGAAAACAGGAAGTGCTATTACAATACCACTGATAAATAAATAAAAGGTATGTACGCTGTGTGGTTCAAAAAGTGACACTTTGATTTCCCTAATAGACAGTACAATATTTTTGAAATTGCGTGCTCTGTCTGAGTCACCTTTTTAAGGATAAATAAGTATGGCCAAAATATTATAGCGGATCTTTCCCCTCAAGGTAGGTGTACTGTAAACTGTGTTTTAGAACAAAATTTGACCTTCCCAGCAATGCTCCCACCAAGACCCTTACTAAAGCCAGTCGCAAAAATGTAGAAGAACCCCAATCAGATCTCCAAAAATGATGCCTAGCAGAAAAATGGTTACAAAACGTACTTTGAAAGTAACAGTAGGCCCAAATACAGACCGTGGATTGTATTCAAACCACTTGCAAGCAAGCAAAAGTATCCATAGCCAGCATTGCTCCAACAGTGCTCTACAACACCAGAACTGCATTGCAATAGAACCCCCCGAAACACATGCAATCCTGCTGCTAGGGCTAACCCTAACGAACCCTAACTTACAAAAAGTGCCAAAACTGGTGTTTCCTTATGGATTTTGTCCAAAACACTTCTAGCCGGTATTAGACCTTCCCAGGAATGCCCCAGGCAAGACCCGCCAACCCACCCGGAAAAAACCACCCGACAACACCCCCAAACAGCGAAAAAGCTAAATCTCATACTTACAATATCTCTCGGCCTTCGGTCCAAACGCGGCGCTGTGCAGCTAGGTCATCATCATCAATCATCATAACTCCTGTTTTCCACCACGGATTTCCTGAAAAGCAAATGCAATCAAGATTAGATTGTCGCAGCAGTGCTTCGACAGAGACCCCGGCCGCAACCCACCCACGAACAGCAGGAAGCCCCCCAAAACGCTACATTGAGCAAGATGACAGAAGAAATAGCAAAAAAAAAGGCTGTTCCTTAAGGATTTTGTCCAAAACACTTCTATCCCGTATTAGACCTTCCCAGGAATGCCCCAGGCAAGACCCGCCAACCCACCCGGAAAAAACCACCCGACAATACCCCCAAACAGCGAAAAAGCTAAATCTCATACTTACAATATCTCTCGGCCTTCGGTCCAAACGCGCCGCTGTGCAGCTAGGTCATCATCATCAATCATCATAACTCCTGTTTTCCACCACGGATTTCCTGAAAAGCAAATGCAATCAAGATTAGATTGTCGCAGCAGTGCTTCGACAGAGACCCCGGCCGCAACCCACCCACGAACAGCAGGAAGCCCCCCAAAACGCTACATTGAGCAAGATGACAGAAGAAATAGCAAAAAAAAGGCTGTTCCTTAAGGATTTTGTCCAAAACACTTCTATCCGGTATTAGACCTTCCCAGGAATGCCCCAGGCAAGACCCGCCAACCCACCCGGAAAAAACCACCCGACAACACCCCCAAACAGCGAAAAAGCTAAATCTCATACTTACAATATCTCTCGGCCTTCGGTCCAAACGCGCCGCTGTGCAGCTAGGTCATCATCATCAATCATCATAACTCCTGTTTTCCACCACGGATTTCCTGAAAAGCAAATGCAATCAAGATTAGATTGTCGCAGCAGTGCTTCGACAGAGACCCCGGCCGCAACCCACCCACGAACAGCAGGAAGCCCCCCAAAACGCTACATTGAGCAAGATGACAGAAGAAATAGCAAAAAAAAGGCTGTTCCTTAAGGATTTTGTCCAAAATACTTCTATCCGGTATTAGACCTTCCCAGGAATGCCCCAGGCAAGACCCGCCAACCCACCCGGAAAAAACCACCCGACAACACCCCCAAACAGCGAAAAAGCTAAATCTCATACTTACAATATCTCTCGGCCTTCGGTCCAAACGCGCCGCTGTGCAGCTAGGTCATCATCATCAATCATCATAACTCCTGTTTTCCACCACGGATTTCCTGAAAAGCAAATGCAATCAAGATTAGACTGTCGCAGCAGTGCTCCCAGACACCAAAAATCACCCACAAACACCCGGAACCCCGCCAAAGAGCACCCCAAAGGCAAGCAAGTCAGCAAAAACGGCAAGAAATTTCCACCTCATATTTGGTCCAAAACACTTTTGTCCATTATTAGAGCTTCACAGCAATGGGCCCAAATCCGTCAACTCACCCGCAAAGAAGTACAACACCCCCACAAGTGCTGAGTCTTTCTTCATTGGGCGTAATCCAGCACTCTGCTTTGAGGGAAATCGCAGTCTGGAGGAGGAGGATAGAGGAGCATGTTCTTCAGAACTTGCGAACCTGAGGAATGTAGACTGCGGCACCTTCAAATCAATAAGCAAACAAGTGAAGACAGTTCTGCTGATGGTCTTGTTTTTGGGATTAGGTGATTAAAGTTTGAATTAAATTAACTGTGCAAACCAAAGAAAGAGAGACAAACAGGAATAAAAGTGAATAAGGACGAAAAAGAAAGTTCTTGATTCATTGTCTCATTTTCAGGGCTCGGTGTCAGGGAATAAGAAGAAGATTTCGTCATCATACTCTGAGAATTCAGGCAGGATGAGGTCAGTGCCACCGAACAGAGAACAAATCCCCTCATCTACGTTGCCGTCCTCCTCGTCTTCATGCGGCGTGCTTTCTCGTACTTTGTAATCTGGTGGTATGAGGTGCTGATTCATCTTGATCATTGTCAGCCGCTCCACATTTTTGGGCGAGAGGC
Source organism: Lissotriton helveticus (assembly GCF_964261635.1). NCBI lineage: Eukaryota > Metazoa > Chordata > Amphibia > Caudata > Salamandridae > Lissotriton > Lissotriton helveticus. Next base: position 281,158,157 of record NC_136068.1, on the reverse strand, counting down.
GGCTCCGTTTGGGAGTTACAATGCCACCAGCAGCACTGAAAACACGTTCAGAAGACACACTTGCGAGTGGGCAAGACAAATAGTTTATAGCCAGGTTGGAGAGCTGTGGCCACAATTGTTTTTTGCCATGCCAATACTGCAATAGCTCATCATTAAGAAAGACCTCTGTTGAGTCATTCATATAGTCCTGCACCATCGACTCAAGGTCATCAACGGTTCTTCCACTTTGCTTACTTTTTGCTGTGCCTTTGACATTTTTTCAAGAACCATACCCAAGCAAACTTAGCCAATCCTCTACAACAGCCACTGTTACTGTTGTGTGTGGTGCAGATGATCCAGTTGCCTTTAACGGCTGAGAGGTCACTTGTGCCCCAGCCACAGGTGCAGAAGTGGATTCTTGTGACTGGGGATGGCCTGCTGATGCTAATGCTGATGTACTGTCTTCTCCTTCAATAACCTGCCGTTCTTTTTCAAACCTCTTGGCTGACAAGGCTAACCAATGTTTGTAGTTTTGAACATCTGCATCAGCAAAAGGAAAGAATGCTTCGCCTGCCAGCGCCTTTTTGTAGCGTGGATCCAGAATAGTAGCACAAATGTAATGCTGTTCTGACTTGATTTTTTGAAGACGTTCATCACCACGTAGGCGCTCTAATAATTTCTCAGACAAAATAAAATGGTCTTTTTTTTTTCATCTTTTTCAAACTCAGAAGACACCGCCATCAGTTGGTGCTCCAGCATGCACAACAATGGGATAGCTTTTCCCAAATTACAGTCCTCCTGGCTGACTGCACGCGTGAAGAACTCAAAAGGACGAAGCATGTCTGTCAGGCTTTTAACTATGTCCCATTGCGCCGCACCCAACCGCATGTCCTCCTTCTGAGATGTACCCTCTGTGAAGAAATAGTGATCGAGTACCGTATACTGCTCATACAGACGCTCAAGCATGTAGAAGGTTGAGTTCCAACGTGTTGCCACCTCCTGGATGAGTGCTTTCACTGGCATTTGACGTTCAAGTAGCAGTCTCCTCAGATGCTTCCGGGCCTTAAAAGAATGGCTGAAATGGTTGCACATTTTGCGGCAGGTGGCCATTACCTCGAACGCTGGACTGTGTTTATCACTCAAGAATTTTTGAACTACCAGGTTGATACAGTGCGCCAAACACGGCACTCTAAAATAGTCACCCTGCCACATGGCCTTAACTACATTGGCGCCATTATCCGTGGAAACATAACCAATCTTGCGTTTTTGGGGGGATAGCATTTTCAAGACCTTTTTGTCAAACTCTTCCAAAAGGTTTTCTGCTGTGTGACTTTTCTCCAAGCCAAACATGGCTAGTGTTGCATGTTTCCGAGCAGCTTTGAAAACTTTGTCCGGGTCAACACCTGCGTTTAGCTTTGCTTTAACACCTGAAAAAGAGACCCAGTGTGCAGTGATGCACATGTAATCAGCGCCTGCGCCACTGGTCCACATGTCTGTTGTCAGATGTATTGTGTGAACAGCACTCTTCTGCAAAGCTGCCCCAATCGCCTCCAGCACATCTTCATGTAGTGCTGGAACCGCAACTCTGGCAAAATAGAACCGGCTAGGAACCTTCCATTTAGGGCAGAGCGTTGCCACTAATTCTAGAAAACCTACCGCTTCTACAAAAGAAAAAGGGAGAAGGTCCACAGCTAGCATTTTAGCCAGCTTAGTGTTATACAGACGCGTCAGTGGGTGGTTGCGTTCATATGGCACGTCTGAAGTAAGCATTGTTCTAATGTTGCCCTGGACCAAGCATTTACGGGCTGATAATGACTTCGTTGACCCAATTTTGCTCGCTGGTGAACTTTTGTGCGTTGGTGTCTCACTCGCTCCAACACTCTTAGTGTGCCTCACATTGGGTGTGCTGCTGACAGGGGTACTGGGTGTAAGGGAAGTGTTTGACACGTCTTGTTCCTCCTCGTCATCATCAGATGAAACATCAACGTTTCCTTGAATTCGGCCTTTCTTGATCGCATCTAGGTGCGCAAACCATTTGACAGTGTGCTGTCTCCTAAGATGACCTCTCTGGCCTCCGGTACCATAGTTGGTACCTGGCTTACCACGACTAACTGCATCCTTACAAAGGGTACAAATGGCAAACTTTGGATTTTTTTGACAAACAGTAAAGGAGTCCCAAACTGGGGACTTGAAGTGTCTGTGGGACCTGGAGGAGGCGGCGATACTGGTGGTGGTGGTCATGAAGCTAATGCCAGATGAAGTGGAGGATCTGGATTGCCCAACTTTTGTACGTTTTGCACTTTCACCGCCACTAATTAAGGTCGAGGTTGACGGAGGTCTCATCTTGCCAGAAAGAAATATGGAAGCGGGACGAGTTGGTGTACTACTTAACTCCAATGATTGTGGTGTTTCCACTGCCTCCTCATCGACAACATCATCATCATCATCACGCTCAGCAGCTCTTCGGGCTAGGGTCAAAATGTCTGTTTGCTGCATGCCCGCTGGGGCTGCAGTGACCTTTATGATGACTGGGTCGTCGTTGGCAGAGTCTTCATCAGCAGCAGTATCCGCCACTTCTTGTTGAGCCTCATCACACTCCATAACTCTGAGACTTTGGACGAGCTTCCTTCTACGCTTAACTACCTTTGTCGGATCATGGTGTGCCTCACTCTCAGACGGCTGTGGTGCTGGTTCCCAAGTTTGATCCGTATCATCAGAAGGAGGTGTGCTTGAAGAAGATGTAGACACCACCCTTGATCTCTTCCTTGCTAGGGGTGTGGTAGACAATGAAGGATCATCAGGAGGAGTGGCTTCCTCAAATGATAGCTCGCCTTGATTGTCGATTTCCTGATGTGCCCCTACTTCGGGAGGAACAACTATTGTGGGCACTTGTGACCCTCCATGCACCTCTGCTTGCGAATCTCCTTGCGCTGCCTCTCCTTCCACATGTACTTGGGCTTGCACTTGCACATGTGATTGTTGTTGCGGCTGTGGTTGTTCAACACTCGTCAGATGAGCTACAACAACCTGTGTTGATTGAGGGACATTGCTGCTGCTTTCTTGCGATGAGCCAACATCACTGGTCGATGGTGATCGAAGAACTATACTGGCTGCCTCTGCAGCACTCAAGGGCTTGGACTTAAGTTGGCATGGTGGTGGTGGTGGCACTGAGCCCAATGGAGTGGGGGTGCTGCTGCCAGCTTGGTCCCCAGCAGATCCCGCTGCTGCTGCAGGCATACTTTTTTTTTACTCCCAAAAAAAGGGGCGGGCGGCACACCAGTGTCCTTGGTAACTTACTTCTTCTGCTCCTTACTGGCACCTTTCTTGCTAGAGGAGCTACGGGTTACTTTTTTTGGGGCCATCTTCTTCAGAGCAGGTCAGCAGGCAGCAGTTGCACGAGTTGCAGAGGGTTCTGTGTCCAGACGTGACGTCGCCTGACGTTATGCTGCACACACACACCGCTGCAGGACTTCTTCCTGGCACTGGTGGTTCTCTTGAGTCTTCTTGTGCACCTAAAAGCAATGGAAGACAGAGGAACATCAGTTCAGTTAAACACCCCAATAAATCGACAAAACACAGAAAAATGAGCACAATCCCATGCCATCCATGATGTTTACATTGAAGACACCCCACAGAAAGACTAGGCCCATGCAACACTCACCACCCCTGGGCATAATGGATGAAAAGTAGGCAAAATAAGTGCAGGCCTCAGACACTGCCTCTCCTCAAAATGGCCCCTTACACCCCAAGCACATGTTGCCTGTACCAGCCAGCACTCAAGATGGCCACCACCACCACCCACATAGCCAGTCCACATCAACAGTACACCCCCAAAAAACAGAAAAACAGCCAGAAATCACCACAATCCAATGCCATCCATGATGTTTACATTAAAGAGAGTGAGACCACACCACAGGCACACTCAGTCCATGCACCACCACCCCTGGGCAAAAGGCCACACCAGCAGCCCCCCAAAAACGACAAAAAACAATAAAATAAGCACAATCCCAACCCATCCATGGCCTCAATTATGTTTAAATTCAAGAAGACACCCCACAGAAAGACTAGGCCCATGCAACACTCACCACCCCTGGGCAAAAGGCCACACCAGCAGGCCCAAAAAAACGACAAAAAACAATAAAATCAGCACAATCCCAGCCCATCCATGGCCTCAATGGTGTTTAAATTCAAGAAGACACCCCTCAGAAACAGTAGGCCCATGCAACACTCACTACTCCTGGGCATAATGGATGAAAAGTAGGCAAAATAAGTGCAGGCCTCAGACACTGCCTCTCCTCAAAATGGCCCCTTACACCCCAAGCACATGTTGCCTGTACCAGCCAGCACTCAAGATGGCCACCACCACCACCCACATAGCCAGTCCACATCAACAGTACACCCCCAAAAAACAGAAAAACAGCCAGAAATCACCACAATCCAATGCCATCCATGATGTTTACATTAAAGAGAGTGAGACCACACCACAGGCACACTCAGTCCATGCACCACCACCCCTGGGCAAAAGGCCACACCAGCAGCCCCCCAAAAACGACAAAAAACAATAAAATAAGCACAATCCCAGCCCATCCATGGCCTCAATTATGTTTAAATTCAAGAAGACACCCCACAGAAAGACTAGGCCCATGCAACACTCACCACCCCTGGGCAAAGGGCCACACCAGCAGGCCCAAAAAAACGACAAAAAACAATAAAATCAGCACAATCCCAGCCCATCCATGGCCTCAATGGTGTTTAAATTCAAGAAGACACCCCTCAGAAACACTAGGCCCATGCAACACTCACTACCCCTGGGCATAATGGATGAAAAGTAGGCAAAATAAGTGCAGGCCTCAGACACTGCCTCTCCTCAAAATGGCCCCTTACACCCCAAGCACATGTTGCCTGTACCAGCCAGCACTCAAGATGGCCACCACCACCACCCACATGGCCAGTCCACATCAACAGTACACCCCCAAAAAACAGAAAAACAGCCAGAAATCACCACAATCCAATGCCATCCATGATGTTTACATTAAAGAGAGTGAGACCACACCACAGGCACACTCAGTCCATGCACCACCACCCCTGGGCAAAAGGCCACACCAGCAGCCCCCCAAAAACGACAAAAAACAATAAAATAAGCACAATCCCAGCCCATCCATGGCCTCAATTATGTTTAAATTCAAGAAGACACCCCACAGAAAGACTAGGCCCATGCAACACTCACCACCCCTGGGCAAAGGGCCACACCAGCAGGCCCAAAAAAAGGACAAAAATCAGCACAATCCCAGCCCATCCATGGCCTCAATGGTGTTTAAATTCAACAAAACAGTTGTATCATGCACCCCTAACCAACCCTGGTCCTACTGGATACTGTGGCTACCCACAATATAATTTATTTAATGTTCTGAAAAAGTTCCAAAATTTTACTTGCAGCAACTGTAATGCCCCAAACAAACTTACTTGTGAAAGTTGATTTCTAATCCAAAAGTGATCCAAAGACAGTCAAAAAGGCCTCAAATCCAAATATCCAGCAGCACCCACAAAAAGTAATCCTTCCAGCTCCAGATCCAAATGAAAGTGACCAGGAGATTGACAAAGCACTGGGAGGAGCCTGCTGGACAGGAACAGGAAGTTGGAGACTGTGGGGCACTTCCTTCCTCCCCCCCCCCCAAAAATGGACTCCTTGCAAAAAAAAAGGCCATGCAAATGTCAACCTGAGGAGTGATTCTGATAAAAATCATAATTTTCTGAAGGTTTATCCTGTTTGCTGGTGATTTTCTTGTGCAGAATTGCAAAAGCTCTATTTCGCGAGTGCGAGATTGTTCCTTTCCGCCGCAACTACGTGTTCGCAATTGCGAACTCTCGCGAGGTGTGCTGTGCATGGTGGCAAGCCGCGATTACGTATTCGCGGGCGCCAAACTCCCGCGGGATCACGCAGCAAGATCCAAAATGGCGCGGCACTCGCAAAGAAAAACAACTCGGCAAACGCTAAATGACGGAAAGTGAACGCCGTGCACCACGCCGCGTGCCGCAACCAAGCAAAAAATCCGCCGCGAGCGGATTCACGGATTTTCGACAAATTCGCGAGAGTTCGCGGATTGCGAATTTGCCGAAAATCCGAAAAATCCGCGATCGGAGCGGATTTTACGCCCATGCTTAATTACAGGCTGTTCCGATCCTGTCCCTTCACTTATGCCTGATTAAAGCCTGTTAGACTCAGATTCCACGGATCTTGCCTCTTATGTATTGAGCTATCTGTTTTCATTAATGTATTCAAAAATAGTACCGGTAATTAATTATTTATTTACCACATAATGGCGCCCGAATAGGGACGAGCCCCTTCCCCACGCGCCAGCGATGTAACGCAGGCCCCCTGACCCTTCTACAGCCGTGACGGACCCCTACTGTGCACGTGCAGATATTTCTGCTTCATCAAGTCTCCCTCAGGCCCACGGAGGAGACGGAGACTGCGGTCCGGCATCCAGACGAGGCGGTGAGGAATGCGGTTCGTCCCGACCAGAGCCCAAGCCGACAGAGCAAGGTCCGAGGTATCCGGAGGCCCACCTGTAACCAAAGCCCGAGGTCCGAAGCGCATGCGTAGTAACCAGACGTCGTAGCAGTCCAGTCCAGTCCGAGGCCTTCAAGTTCTGCTTCCCGGTGAGTACCGTTGCGGGGGAAGTATCTAGACAGGTTCATTAGTTTGTCCCTGGTCCGATGGGTTTGGGTACACAGATCCAGTCCGACGTGTCCATCTAGGTGGATACGGTATGACGTGTCTCTTTATGAGACCGGTATGTTCTGTACTGTTTTAGCAGTGCATCCAGTAATTCTAGTAAGTCCGTTCTCGAGAAATTCAAGTATGTTTTCAGTGTATCAGGTAGTCTTCTGTTCGAACTGTTATTAATGTATTTCTATGTCGTGGTATGAGTGATTTGTTTGCCATTTCATTACTGTGATTATTGTGTATTGTGTTTAGTTCAAGTACGACCCGATTATGCCTCTGTTCTCGAAATTACGTCAGATCAAAACCAGAAAAGGGTTACTCGAAGAATCAGTTCCTGTCCCTCCTAGGGACAGTCCTGGACATTTTATGTATCACAAGCATGGCTTAAATGCCATATTATATCTAGACTTATGGGTGGATTACACAAAGGATCTTGAAGAGAAATATAGAGGGCCTGTAACAGGTACATGGGATGCCGAGTGCATCATGCGAGTAGAAGAAGCATTATGGAAAAAGAAAGCTAGACAATCCCAGAAAGATGCCATCGAGTTATGGCGCAAAGAATCTCATAGAAGAACCGAAAAAGAATTCAGAAAAGCAGAGTTAAGTAGGGAATCCTCAGAAAAAGCCCAAGAAAGGGAACTTCTAGAAGAAGGTGAACGAGTTAGAGCAGAACAGTCAGATAGACAGAGAAATGCCCTTATTAAAGGTATGTATCCTCTTCTTGCCGAGGGCTTGTCGAAGGCAACCCCGGAAGTACCCTGTAATTTACCGCCACCATTGGTCCCGATTAAGCTACGTCATAAACCGACTGCAGCTGAAATTTTTCTTTCGTCCTACTTGGACGATACAGTCCCAGCATATGCAAATCCTATTCCGCCTGTTCACCCGCAGCACCCTGTTAGTAATGTAATTCCTGTTCCTCCAGCCACTGGTCCCGGGGACCATGTTAATGTGCCAGTACCCCCGGACCAGCCCACATTAGGTATGCCCGTTTTGCCAGTCACTTTACCAGCACGTACAGTATTAACTGACGATTCCAGTTCAGGAGGTGCGGGGGGAGGTGCTCCTATCACCCCGCCTCAAGTAAGACGACTGACGCCGCGAGAAGCAGCGTTACAGCGTACGCCAAAAGTGGCTACATACGCAGACCTCAAGCGACTTCTTACTGACTGCATATATGATCCAGTTCCAGGCGAAGATCACATGATATTATATTCAGTACGTTTAAGACGGGTTGCCAACTTTTTGGTCACCCTGCCTGATATGAAGGAACATCTAGACAGAATATATCATTTTGTCCGTACAGGAGAGAATCCAGGAAGTATTCACGAAGCTATGGCACACAGGAAAGCCGAGATTCAAAATATGATTTTACAGTTCTTGATTAACTGTTTAATAAGAGAACAAGATTATCCAGATAAAGACCAAGACGAGATGAAAGGCCTGACTAGGTGGAGTGACAATATAGCCGAGGGAAAACACAAGTCACAAGGTAGTATAGAAAGCATGTACAGGAAAATTCGCAAGGAAATTATAAGTATACACCAGAAGGAGGAAGCAAAAAGAGCAACCGAGAAAGAAAATTACTCTTCAAGTGAAGAGGTAGATAGCGAGAATCCCGCCAGAATAGCGTATGTAGGTAGAACTAGATTTTCCGACAGACATTCACGCCTAGATTACAAAAAGTTTTTCCTCCTCCCGTACCAGAACAGTGTTCTCTAGAACAAGTATTTCAGGCTACTGATAAAATTCTGAAATTACGAATAGGTTATAGTGAACTTAGTACCATGCATGAACAAGAACTAGCCCGATCAGCAGTTCGATGGACTAGTGATTCTACCACGTTTCCAGATGAAATAGTGGCCCAAACGTTTCTGAAACTGCCCCCAGCCGAGCAGCGTCTGGTGGGTATGTATATGATCCAGCACCTCATTACATTGTATGAGGATCAGCATTCTGATCCAGGTCCTTTACATGATGTACTAAACGAGTTACTCCTAAACAGATGGAAAGGTCTAGGTACCGATTTAATTAGCGTCATATTAGAACAGCGCCACAAATACAGAACGTTCCTGAATCCACATTTTGTTCCTGTCCCACCCCCAGTAAGAAAATCATTCTACATAGACAGACAGAATCCGTTGCGAGAAGTACATCCAGTTAAGGGAGAGGGGGGTGATCTAGAACGAGTATTTGTTTACACCCCTATCACGAAAATAGAACTTCTAGAAATGAAAAAGTTAATACCCTGTCACGATAAAGATCCAGCAGGGTTCCACCGTGAATTAAAGGACATGCTCCGTATGGGAGAATACACGTATCCTGATATCATTAAAATGTTAAAGGTCCTGTTGCCTGCGGGCATATATGAAAAACGTAAAGAAAAAGAATGGGAGGTGGGAGAGAAAAAGATAGATTGGACCGCATTAGAGACTGAAGATAATACACGAGTTCCAGGTACTGGTCTTGGGGATAAAGCTAAAGCATTGCCCGAGTTACTGATACAAGTCTTGCCAAGATTACTAGCCACGAAAAAGGAAGACTGGGATGCTATCTCAGCCTGTAAACAGAAACAAGACGAAGACACTAGTGATTTTTATTCTAGATTTGAGAAATGTTTCATTATTAATAGTGGTCTGAAAACAAGTAGTGAATCGTATCCACATCTTTTTGTTACCAAACTAGTTGAGAATTCTTTACCACAAGTTAAAAATCGAGTACTGAAAGTCGAAAGTACCTGGCAAGCTAATACTCCGTCACAAATGCTTCAGATGCTCCAGTATCACCAGAACAGAATTAGGGAGGAGCAGGAACATGAAAGGAGACGTATGAAAGACACGAAAATGAAAGTACTAGTTGCACAGTCTGTTCCACAAGACAGTCAGAAGAGGGGTCCGAACCAAACTAGTCATCCTGCAGCTCCCGTTAAAGGGACCTGCAATTACTGTAAACAGCCAGGTCATTATATCAACGAATGTGCAGTTCTGAAACACAACATAGCTACAGGTAAAACGAAAGAAAGACCACGTCCGCCTAGACAAGAACAGGTTCCGCAGAATGTTCAGATGCCGCAGAACGCACAACAGACAGTTACAGTACCGCAGCCTATAGCTGCCACACAGCACGTTACACAGCAGATGTACCAGTATGCACAGTCAGAATATCCAGATTACCAGCAGTATTCATGAAACAGCCTAGAGAGGGAGGTTGGCTTGCCTCTCATCGAGATTCCTGTAGATCAAGAGGGTCCCTATGTACACAGTCAAGTATTAGGGAAAGACAGAAAGTGTCTGATTGATACAGGGGCAAGTAGGACTACCATCAGTCATGATGAGGTTCCAGGGGCTCCACTCTCAGGCTCTAGAAATGTTTCCCTTGGATTTTCAGGAAAGCCTATTGTTAATGAAATATCGAAACCAGTTTCCCTAGAAGTTGGTCCATTGTCCCGAACTACTGACTTTTTACTTACGAAATCATGTCCAGAGAATTTACTAGGCATTAAGACTCTGAAAGAATTAGGAGCAGTTATATGCTGTTCCCCAGAAGGAGTACGATTGTTTTTAAGAGATTTTAAAGGTCATTATGTATTACGTGATTTTGATCCAAGATTATTGAATGTACCACAGCATTTATGGGCGCAAGGTCCAACTGATGTAGGTTGTATGCACATCACACCCCATCGTGTCACTCTGAAGAAAGGTGTTGTATTACCACGAATCCGACAGTACAAATTCCCACCTGAGGCTGTAGCAGCCTTATCCAAAATTATAGACGAGCTCATTGCTCAAGGAGTAGTTATAGAAACTGACTCCAATGTATGTAATTCTCCTATCATTCCGATTCTGAAACATACTGATCCCAATGCACCTCCAGTTTATCGATTAGTGATTGACCTTCGAGAGCTTAATAAATGTATCATACCCCAGTACCCAGTGGTTCCAGATATTTCTTCCCTATTGACTGCCATTGATTCCGAAGCTACGTTCTTTACTGTTATTGATCTCAAGAACGCATTCTTTAGTGTCCCCATTCATCCAGACAGCCAGTTCCTTTTCGGATTCTGTTTAAATTGAAGGAGCTATAAATTTACACGAGCTCCTCAAGGTTTCACAGAAAGTCCTAGTATTTACAGTCAAGCACTTAAAAGACAACTAGACAATATTCACATGCCAACTGACACTGCCCTGCTCCAGTATGTCGATGATCTACTGATCACAGCCCGTTCTGAACGTGACTGCGAACGTGCGTCACTCACAGTCTTGTATTTCCTGGCCGAGATAGGGCACAAGGTGTCCCCTTCGAAACTGCAATTCTGTGTCCAGCAAGTGGTCTACCTTGGACACTTACTGTCCAAGTGGGGTAGGCAGTTGACACCTGACCGTATCCAGTTAATAGCACATCTTCCACAGCCCAAGACACAAAAGGAGGTACGAGCTTTTATCGGCCTCACTTCTTACTGCAGACAATGGATTCCTCAGTACGCATATTTAGCCAAGCCACTGATACAGTTAACGACACAGGAGGCAGCCACATCGACTGTCCTCCCTTGGACCCAAGAACATACACTTGTTTTCAATGAGTTAAAGAAAGCTTTATGCCAAGCACCTGTTCTAGCAACACCAAACTACAGTAAGCCTTTTACACTTTTTGTCACTGAACGTGATGGTACTGCATTATCTGTTCTCACACAAGATCAAGCAGGACAATACAAGCCCTGTGCTTATTTTTCTAGCACATTAGATCCGGTGGCCCAGGCTCTGACTGCGTGCCTCAAGTCAGTTGCAGCCACAGCTCTAGCTATCAGACAAAGTGATTCCATAGTGTTAGGACACTCCCTGACAGTACAAGTTCCGCACTCCGTGGAAGTTCTTTTAAACCAAACACAGACTCAGCACTTGACTATTGCACGTTTAACAGGATATGAACTGACATTGTTTCAGCCACACATAGAAATCAGACGCTGCAACATTTTAAATCCCGCTACACTGTTACCCTCAGTTACTTCAAATCCTGCCACACATGACTGTGTGGAAGTTGTTAACACCATGACAAGGCCAAGACAAGACTTGACAGATATTGCATTACCTGATCCCGACCTGACACTTTATGTGGATGGTTCATGTATGAGAACAAGTACAGGAGAACTAGTAGCCGCGTATGCAGTGACTACTGAAACTGAAGTTATAGAAACACATCGTATTGACACCCTGTCTGCTCAAGCAGCAGAGCTCATCGCTCTGACCCAAGCCTGCATACGAGCCAAGAACCTGAAAGTAAACATATACACAGATTCACGTTATGCATTCGGAGTCGTACACGACTTTGGAGTACTCTGGCAAGAAAGAGGTTTTATGACTTCACATTGAACCAAGATTCAGCATGGCCCCCTCATTCAAGCTCTGTTAGATGCAATACATTTACCAACAGCTATCGCTATCATGAAGTGCAAGGCACATACGAAAGTCACTGACATCATTTCCCAGGGTAACGACCTGGCAGATCGAACAGCCAAGCTTACAGCTCAGACTCCAGACATTCCAGTTAACACGACACAGACAGACATTCCCGATCAGACTACTTGTATGACAGTTAAGGACCCTACACAAGACGTACTAGATATACAGTCACATGCTACTCCCGACGAAATCAAGAAATGGTCCGAACAAGGAGGGGTCCAGACAGATCAAGGATGGTTGACGAAGGGAAAAGCCACATGGTTTCTCCCCGACTCTATGGTTCAAGTCATTATTAACACCGCACATAGTCCAGCACACTTAGGAGAAAAAGCCATGTTAGACAGTATCCAGAACCTTTGGTTTAACAAGCATTTACGAGCAGCAGCCAAGCAGAAAGTGCGTACCTGCATGATATGTTGTCAGTTCAATCCAGGTAAAGGTGTCCCGGTGGAACAAGGTGGATTCCATCCTCCTGACCACCCTTTTGAAGTCCTCCAGATGGATTATATTCAGATGGATCGATGTCGAGGTTTCAAGTATGTCCTCGTAGTTGTATGCGCTTTGTCCAGATGGACGGAAGCATATCCAGTCCCAGATTACACTGCCGCGACTACTGCCAGGCAGTTGGTTCGTGAGTATTTCCCCCGTTATGGTTTACCGAGGGTCGTGTATTCAGATAACGGCCAGCCATTCTCATCCGAACTCATGAAACAAGTATCCCTTCTGTTAGGGTACCAGTGGAAGTTCCACTGTGTACGACATCCTGAAGCAGCTGGTCTCGTAGAGAGACATAACCAGACCCTGAAAATCCGCATTGCCAAGGTATGCGCAGAGAAAGGCGTAGATTGGATAGTAGCACTGCCAGTCGCCCTTTTTTACATGAGAATGGTCGCTCACTCCCGTTCAGGTCTCTCACCTTTCGAGGTAGTTTTCGGTCGTCCCCCAAACATGTGGGGTACACCTAGACCACGTAAAATAACTAAGCATGGGCGGATTTTGCGGATTGGCAATCCGCGAACTTGCGTATTTACGGATTCGCAATCCGCGAAGGTCCGCGAACTCTAGCGGATTTGCGGATTTTTCCGTTTTTTGTGTTGGCGCGTGTTCGCGCCGATTTTGGGACAAGTTCGCAATTGCGAACTTACTTTTCGGCTTGCAACGGCCGCGACTATGTTGTTTCTACGTCTGGTTTATCATCACAGGTTCACAGCACCCTCTGTTTCACCACTGCCACCCTCTGGGACACCCATGCCACCCTCTAGTACATCCTCACTGGCACCTATTAGGTTTATTTATCACTGTAGATTATGGTGGTTGAAAAAAGCAAGCACACCTGCCCTTCTTCAACTGCCATCAATTAATTTGTTTCATTAATGTGTCAGTAATTTTGAAAGTTCCAGTCTGGCTGGCACCTGCTTCCTTCCTTATCTGTAATTTGCTTTTTGTTGCAGTGAAATTTTTTTTTCACAGGACCTTTATGGTGCTATTCTATGAGCCTGCTGTTTGGGTCATAGCAGGGTCATAGAATAGTTGCAAACTCTGGAGGGGCCCATCAGGAAGCACTACCTTGAATGTTACTAATGTTAAGTTTGAACTTTTGCACCTGCTCATTGCTTTCAGTTTAGCTAAAATCGTTTTTTCTGCAATTTCGCGCGTTTTTTGGGGCGCGAATCCGTGCGAGATCGATTTCGGAAGCCGCGAATACGTGCGAATACAAAATTGTTTTTGTTGCGACGTGTATGTTCGCGTGATCTTGCGCGTGTTCGCGAGGCGCTTCTAGCTATACGTTTGCCAAGTTACCCTATCGGTCGTACACGGGCGCGGCCATCTTGTTGGCGTGACGTAATTCCGTTTCCGCCCGCTATGTGTAATCTCGCAAAGTGTGCTGCTCGCTAGTACAATTTCGCGCGTACTCGCAAGGAAAATCTCGCGCGAACTTACCCACGCGGTCGTGAACGGGCGCGGCCATCTTGTTTCTCATTCATTGCTATGGTTCTGGGCATGCTTTCTCTATCCTCTCTCAATCTCTGCCATCCTTTGCTTGTTTGAAGTTTTTTTGATCTAATTTTACTTATTATCTAACCCTCTATTTTTCTAGCTCTATATTTTTGTGTTTTCTGCAGCTTTTAGTTACTTTTAAACTACTTTTTTAAACTCTTTTCTTTTCTTCTTCACTATTCTATTTCTTCTTTATCATTTAAGTTTATTTCTGCCCAGACCATGGTAAAGGGAGCCGGGAAGCACCCTGAGAAGGGGAAGGGTCCCGCACCCCGTGCCCGGCTCCCGTGCGGGCGTTTAAGGGGGGAGCAAGTGGTCCCGAGGGAGATCTTCAGCGCGGAGGAAGTGGCGGCACTGATCTTCCACGTCCAGCGCCGCCTCCCCAAGACGATCCTGGGAGGCGGCAAGATCGCGACCGGCTATGGCATCCGGGAGCGCCGCCAGCGGTGGGAGAAGGTGTGCCGGGCCATGTACAAGATCTCTGGGGTCCGGCGCACATATAACCAGGCCACCCACCGCTGGACCGATGTCATGGACCGGGAGCGGGACTTGCTGGACGCGCTCGGCGTAGAGGTCCCCGGGCTTGGTGAGTAGTAGTAGTAGTACATTTACTACTCTGTTTTATCCTGCTCTGTTATTTGCAAATCTTTGTTCTTTACCAAGAGCAATAATGCTGCCGATTACATTGAGGTAAATTATATTTCAAAATCTTCTATGCATTTCAGGTGCACTGCTCTCCTTCTCAGTAGCCTTGCTTGCTACTATGCTTCTTTGTTTTGTATGTTGTGTTCAGAAGCATTTCATTGGCCTGAGAAATTATGTATGAGTGTACTGTAAAGGAAAGAACTGCGTAATGCTAGACAGTAAGGGTCATATTTTCAATTACCGGCGCATCCCTGCAAAGTAGCAGGGATGCGGCAGTAATTGTGTGCCATGCCACCACCACCCATTGGCCCAAAACGTCACAGAAGCCTTACGCATCTGTGCCGTAAAGGCAGCGCATTGCTGGAGTTGCGTGCCAACGATGGCGCAGCTCCAGCAATGCTCTGGGGTACCCTATCTCCCCAATGCTGCATCAAGCCGTACGTCGGCTTCAAGCGCGCAGGGTTTGAGTCATGCATCATTGTCCTAAAAGTGACTGATTGACATCTTGTAGATTTCCCTCAGCCACTTTTAGGATTCGTTCCTGCGCAGGTACGCCCTCCCTTGCGCCGGAACGCCCCCTGATGGCGCAGGGCTTTACAACGTGATGCATCGCCCATATGCCCATATGTGTTTTTTTTTTTAATATATACGCCGCACCAACACCATGGCGAGTCTTTTGTTCTGCCGCTGCATCAGAAAAGGCACTCAACAATGGAGGAAAATCAGCCGCAACTTCCGCAAGGGACTTATAAATCAGCCCCAACAGACTGAAGTCCAGTCCTTCCTTTAGACAGTCACATGGCTATCAGAAGAAATAGTGGCGGTGGTGGCGGGTGGATTGATAGTTTGAGTATTCACTGATCTGCAAGCAGGATGGACTTTGTCTGTCACGTGTTGCGCACTGCTGCCTGCAGTGCCAGGCCTAAGCAAATCTCTTTAGTAGTCTGTTTATTGAGTTACATAGGAACTTTCTAAGTCAACGTTCCGCAAATCAGGCAATACGAATAACGTAGTATACCACATGAGATAGATCCCGTGGAATAGTTGTCTATCTATTTGCTATTTTTCCAAAATATGTTGTTATTGTTTTTTTGAAATGTTTGATTTGGTTGAAAAATCTCATCCATGTTTTCTGGTTTTTCTTTCTTTCATGTTGTACATCAGCTCCCCCCAAGGGCAAGAGGACACAGGAGGAGGGTGCTGAGGATGCAGGCCAGGATCGGGCAGGCGAGGGCTCCTTTGCTGGCCCCAGTAAGTTTACATTTCAATAAACAGTACCTATTTTTTCCTAGCGTTCCTCATTCGATTTTTTCTAAATCGTCTTTGATCTTCTTGTAGACTGGATATAAATTCTTATCCTGCCTCGAATATGACTCCCTGTGGTATTACTAGACTATTCTTATTAGTCTGTCTGTGTAGCTAACTAAGATTGGACATTTGGCAATTCCATTGGACTCCCATTATATTCAGCAATACCTCTATGCACTGTCTCCTTACTGACTAGATAGTGTGGCAGAGTCATTCAGCTCCCGAAGTCACCGATTATAGATCCCCAATGATCTCTAGATTATCGTACGCAGGACAAGAGAGTAGTACGGAGTCACAGCACAGTCAAGAAGTGTCAGAGGCACTCATGCTTGCAAAAATTCCAAAACCTTTAGCTCATCCACTCTAGTCTAGAGGAACAAAAACCACAGAGTCTATTTAAGTGTAAAAGCTTTATTAAAAGTTAACACATTTATTAAAATCTACTTTGTCATAAAACTATTTAACTGTAAACGGAAAAGTGGTTAGTGCTGACGATTAATTGGACACATTTCTTGTGGTCGAGCCGAACTCTCACCTAGTTTGAACTTGATCCTGGTCGTGTTCTTAGGACTCAGGAGTCAAGCTTCTGTCTGTTAGGAGAAAAAGTGGTGCGTGTTAAAAATCAAAAGCAAGCATTCATCAGTTGTGCATAAAAGTGCAGCAAGACAACAGCCTTCCCTGGAAAATGGGACATTTTTACTATGGAGTAGACAGTCACAAATTATTACATTGTATTCTGTTTTTTTAACATTTCTCCTAGACCAAATATTATATAGTAGTGAGTGGTGTATTCTAACATTCTTAAATGTACTTTGTAGGTGTAACATCTGGTGACGGGGCCAGCGCGGAGGTGGCTGTGTTGGACTTGGACTCGGAGGCCTCTGGGGAGGAGGCGGCGGTAGAAGAGCTGGTGGCCGTTCCTGTGGGGGATCAAACGGTGGTGGCGGAAACAGGTAAGCTATATATTCCTTACTTATTGAGATTGAACACTGCATAGTGTGCTTTCTGCACGGGTGTATTACAATTACAAATCAACCAGGTAGTAGCCTCCTCGAAATGTACTTCGACTTAGCTGTGAAGTTTTTGGTGAGAAGAATCCCAATAAGTTCTTAGACGAACGTGATGGATGGGATGAACGAAAAGCGAAAGAAGGGTGTAAGTAAGTGGGACGCGAACTTGTATGATGGCTGGCAAAGAAGAACGATATGTGTTTGCTTGGACCCAGAGGTGGCTGGGAAGGAAAGAATATGGTATGGTGCATGGCTGGGTCAATGATGAAGCAAGGATGGGTGGAAGGACAGAAGCCTGGGTGGGTGAAACAGAAACTGTATGTGTGCGTATACTTTGACTGAATGGATGCCTGGAGCATGGTATTCTCTGACTCTTACATAGCACATGTGTATCTAGAGAGAGTAGATGGTCGCCAGGTGAAGTAAGTGTTACCTTGAAGAGCATGTACCACCGCACCCGCACGTCCGTCCCAGTGCAGGGAAGGCAAGGAAAAGAAATTGTAAATGTGTCCAATACTACCATGAATAGTAGCAGTACTTTGTATTGCGTTTGCATTCACAGCATATATCTGGTTATTACGGTGGACACTCCGTACCTCTCTTAATAACTTTAGTTTACTTGTAGTACGTCATTCATGTGTGGGTGTATCACTGTTCACTCAATATTAAGCAAAGCACCTAAAGTCATCTCATCTGTCATTAAATACGTCCCATGTGAAGTGATAGATAATCAAATTAGTTAGCTTCTTCAGTTTCCTTTTCTAGTACTCATTTGCACTGTAGGGTGAAAGGTAAATTAATTAAGCAGTAGCCCTTGTAACAGAGTATTCTCAGTGCCACCCGTAATAGAAAAGTAATAGCTTCACCACCTGCATGTACTGGACCGGTACAGTAACGCAAGTCTGTCTCCATCATCATGGTGTGCAACTTTTTTTCTCGGGTGCAACTTCACTGTGCTGTGTCCATGTCATTCTGCCGGCTTGCATAAGATAACGTACCCATTTCCCTAAACAAGAGAGAAGAAGAAGAATAAGACTGGTGTACTGTCATAGTCGACTGTAATGGAAGTCCATAGTGGTCGTAGAATTAGTTCATTAAACTACCACTACTGTTAGAGCAAGGATGCAGAAGTGGGAGGTTACATAGATACTGTCCTCAATAGTTATGTACTGTGCTTTCAATTTGCTACTTGTACTCTGTGACCCAACTTTCGGCTCAATCACTTTGTGTTATTAATAAGGAGCATTGGTTACAGACTATGTCTTTCTTTCTTCATATAGTTGCTCCTTCCAAATCAACAACAAGGAGGGAGCAGGCTAGATTGGCCCGGCAACGGAGGCTGGAGGCCACAGTCGCCGAGTATCGGCGGCTGGTGGCCCTGGAGGAGGAGGAGGACACGCAGTCGAGCGGGGCAACATCTTCGACTGTGACCACTGCATCCTCCTCCATGACTAAGCCAGCGGGACCGAGCCGGGCTAAGAAAGCCGACCGCCACCGCCAAGCAACCGAAATACCAGCTGCCCCCCACAGGAGCTGCAAGGAACGCCAACGCCGCCTACGAGTCCGCATGTCCAACCTGGAGCAGGAGGTCCTGAGGTATAAGAACTTGGTTAAGGGCCTCCGCTCCGAGCTTGCCACCCTCCGCAAGGAGTATGATGCCCATGCCGCATCATGCACCAGCACCAGCACCCTCCAGTAGTGGAGTGTCCCTTGCCCTTTTTTTATAGACTTTTGGGGGGTGGGATTTGGGAGTTGGGATAGTTTTGGGACGTTTCAGAGACAATCGTTGGGGTTAGGGTGGGTGAGGGAGATTATTTTGTTAGGGCTAAATAAATATATTTTTCAACTTTATCTGACCATACCTGTTTTTTACTGCTTTTCAGTCTGGTGGGTGGGGGGCGGGGGTGTAACAGTAAATTTGTTTTCCTGAACAGTCGTAGGACTTTAGTAGTACAACCGTCAATCTCTTGTCTACTCCGAAATAATACTCCATTATACTACCTCCCACCAAACGCTTATCTTACCTGTAATTTGTGTTAGAAATTAGGGCTAGGCCCAGGGCTGGCTCCAGGTGAAATGGGGATTAACGTTGTCAATCCTGGGCGGGTGACATTTCCTCATTGCGGTGGTACTAGTGGTGTGACACAGTGGCAGTTGCATGCCTATGGAAAAAAAGAAAACGAAACCTTGTTTGTCCTCCTTACTGTAGCATTACAACGGTTACGGTACGATCGAGAAAATAGCAGGTGACAGTACACTAGAACAGTGCCATAATGTAGCCTAACAAATGGTAAAGTATTTGCTTGCAAGTATAACTAGTACTTGCGTTGAATTTATTTGACATTGGCTACTACTACTAGAAGATATAGTACTGAAGCTGAGTAAGTCTAGAAGATATCCTCGTATTCCTTCACCAGCCTGTTGCTGCTATCACCTTTTCCTCCCCAGCAAGTGTGTGGAATTATTGATGTCATTTTAGTCAGACATCAAGCAAAACAACACAGCCCGGGGGAAGAGGGTTAGGGTTTGTAAAATGGATGGGAATGGGGGTTTCTTTTTGGGTAGGTTTTGTTGAGAGAAGAAAAAAAAAGCAGAGCATGGACAAACAATAATTGAAGATACAGAGTTTACAGACAATCTTTGGTTACAAACTAAAGGTAAGCAGAAGCACATGCAGTCACACTCATAGAATAAAAGACAACAATGGATACTGTATCTGTATTGCGTATGTTGTTGGAGTTGTCCTGTTGAAATTGGTAAGTAAGTTGCATGCAGCAAACAATTCCTCTTATTGGCGGCACTCCTCCATTCCAGCTGACGCTTTGTCCATCAATGTGGTGGTGACCACTGACAGAAGAGACACCCTGTCCACTGCCTGCCTGGCGGATGTTGACTGAAACCCGGCCTGTAATTATTGAACGGAAAACAGGAAGTGCTATTACAATACCACTGATAAATAAATAAAAGGTATGTACGCTGTGTGGTTCAAAAAGTGACACTTTGATTTCCCTAATAGACAGTACAATATTTTTGAAATTGCGTGCTCTGTCTGAGTCACCTTTTTAAGGATCAATAAGTATGGCCAAAATATTATAGCGGATCTTTCCCCTCAAGGTGGGTGTACTACTGTGTTTTAGAACAAAATTTGACCTTCCCAGCAATGCTCCCACCAAGACCCTTACTAAAGCCAGTCGCAAAAATGTAGAAGAACCCAATCATATCTCCAAAAACGATGCCTAGCAGAAAAATGGTTACAAAACGTACTTTGAAAGTAACAGTAGGCCCAAATACAGACCGTGGATTGTATTCAAACCACTTGCCTGCAAGCAAAAGTATCCATAGCCAGCATCGCTCCAACAGTGCTCTACAACAACAGAACCGCGTTGCAATAGAACCCCCCTAAACACATGCAATCCTGCTGCTAGGGCTAACCCTAACGAACCCTAACTTACAAAAAGTGCCAAAACTGGTGTTTCCTTATGGATTTTGTCCAACAAACTTCTAGCCGGTATTAGACCTTCCCAGGAATGCCCCAGGCAAGACCCGCCAACCCACCCGCAAAAAAACACCCGACACAACACCACCAAACAGCGAAAAAGCTAAATCTCATACTTACAATGTCTCTCGGCCTTCGGTCCAAACGCGGCGCTGTGCAGCTAGGTCGTCATCATCATCAATCATCATAACTCCTGTTTTCCACCACGGATTTCCTGAAAAGCAAATGCAATCAAGATTAGACTGTCGCAGCAGTGCTTCGACAGAGACCCCGGCCGCAACCCACCCACGAACAGCAGGAAGCCCCCCAAAACGCTACATTGAGCAAGATGTCTGAAGAAATGGCAAAAAAAAGGCTGTTCCTTATGGATTTTGTCCAAAACACTTGTATCCGGTATTAGACCTTCCCAGGAATGCCCCAGGCAAGACCCGCCAACCCACCCCCAAAAAAACACCCGACACAACACCCCCAAACAGCGAAAAAGCTAAATCTCATACTTACAATGTCTCTCGGCCTTCGGTCCAAACGCGGCGCTGTGCAGCTAGGTCGTCATCATCATCAATCATCATAACTCCTGTTTTCCACCACGGATTTCCTGAAAAGCAAATGCAATCAAGATTAGACTGTCGCAGCAGTGCTTCGACAGAGACCCCGGCCGCAACCCACCCACGAACAGCAGGAAGCCCCCCAAAACGCTACATTGAGCAAGATGTCTGAAGAAATGGCAAAAAAAAGGCTGTTCCTTATGGATTTTGTCCAAAACACTTGTATCCGGTATTAGACCTTCCCAGGAATGCCCCAGGCAAGACCCGCCAACCCACCCCCAAAAAAACACCCGACACAACACCCCCAAACAGCGAAAAAGCTAAATCTCATACTTACAATGTCTCTCGGCCTTCGGTCCAAACGCGGCGCTGTGCAGCTAGGTCGTCATCATCATCAATCATCATAACTCCTGTTTTCCACCACGGATTTCCTGAAAAGCAAATGCAATCAAGATTAGACTGTCGCAGCAGTGCTTCGACAGAGACCCCGGCCGCAACCCACCCACGAACAGCAGGAAGCCCCCCAAAATGCTACATTGAGCAAGATGTCTGAAGAAATGGCAAAAAAAAGGCTGTTCCTTATGGATTTTGTCCAAAACACTTCTATCCGGTATTAGACCTTCCCAGGAATGCCCCAGGCAAGACCCGCCGGCGCCAACCCACCCGCAAAAAAACACCCGACAACACCCCCAAACAGCGAAAAAGCTAAATCTCATACTTACAATATCTCTCAGCCTTCGTTCCAAATGCGGCGCTGTTCAGCTAGGTCATCATCATCAATCATCATAACTCCTGTTTTCCACCACGGATTTCCTGAAAAGCAAATGCAATCAAGATTAGACTGTCGCAGCAGTGCTTCGACAGACACCAAAAATTACACACAAACCCCCGGAACCCCGCCAAAGAGCACCTCAAAGGCAAGCAAGTCAGCAAAAACGGCAAGAAATTTC
This sequence comes from Lissotriton helveticus, assembly GCF_964261635.1. Lineage (NCBI taxonomy): Eukaryota > Metazoa > Chordata > Amphibia > Caudata > Salamandridae > Lissotriton > Lissotriton helveticus. Next base: position 281,136,040 of record NC_136068.1, on the reverse strand, counting down.
CACCTCATATTTGGTCCAAAACACTTTTGTCCATTATTAGAGCTTCACAGCAATGGGCCCAAAACCGTCAACTCACCCGCAAAGAAGTACAACACCCCCACAAGTGCTGAGTCTTTCTTCATTGTGCGTAATCCAGCACTCTGCTTGGAGGGAAATCGCAGTCTGGAGGAGGAGGATAGAGGAGCATGTTCTTCAGAACTTGTGAACCTGAGGAATGTAGACTGCGGCACCTTCAAATCAATAAGCAAACAAGTGAAGACAGTTCTGATGATGGTCTTGTTTTTGGGATTAGGTGATTAAAGTTTGAATTAAATTAACTGTGCAAAACAAAGAAAGAGAGACACAAAGCACACAGGAATAAAAGTGAATAAGGACGAAAAAGAAAGTTCTTGATTGATTGTCTCATTTTCAGGGCTCGGTGTCAGGGAATAAGAACAAGATTTCGTCATCATACTCTGCGAATTCAGGCTGGATGAGGTCAGTGGCACCGAACAGAGAAAAAATCCCCTCAGCTTTCTCGTACTTTGTAATCTGGTGGTATGAGGTGCTGATTCATCTTGATCATTGTCAGCCGCTCCACATTTTTGGGCGAGAGGCGGCTCCGTTTGGGAGTTACAATGCCACCAGCAGCACTGAAAACACGTTCAGAAGACACACTTGCGAGTGGGCAAGACAAATAGTTTATAGCCAGGTTGTAGAGCTGTGGCCACAATTGTTTTTTGCCATGCCAATACTGCAATGGCTCCTCATTAAGAAAGACCACTGTTGAGTCATTCAGATAGTCCTGCACCATCGACTCAAGGTCATCAACTGTTCCTCCACTTTGCTTACTTTTTGCTGTGCCTGTGACATTTTTTCGAGAACCATACCCCATCAAACTTAGCCAATCCTCCTCCCCAGCCACTGTTAGTGTTGTCATTGTGTGTGGTGCAGATGATCCAGTTGCCGGTGTCTTTAACGGCTGAGAGGTCACTTGTGCCCCAGCCACAGGTGCAGAAGTGGATTCTTGTGACTGCGGATGGCCTGCTGATGCTGATGCTGATGTACTGGCTTCTCCTTCAATAACCTGCCGTTCTTTTTCAAACCTCTTGGCTGACCAGGCTAACCAATGTTTGTACTTTTAAACATCTGCATCAGCGAAAGGAAAGAATGCGTTGTCTGCCAGCGCCTTTTTGTAGCGTGGATCCAGAATAGTAGCACAAATGTAATGCTGATCTGAGTTGATGTTTTGAAGACGTTCATCACCACGTAGGCGATGTAATAATTTCTCAGACAAAATGAAATGTTTTTTTTTTTTTTTCATCTTTTTCAAACTCAGAAGAAACCGCCATCAGTTGGTGCTCCAGTATGCACAACAATGGGATAGCTTTTCCCAAATTACAGTCCTCCTGGCTGACTGCACGCGTGAAGAACTCAAAAGGACGAAGCATGTCTGTCAGGCTTTTAACTATGTCCCATTGCGCCTTACTCATCCGCAGGTCCTCCTTCTGAGATGTAGCCTCTGTGAAGAAATAGTGATCGAGTACCGTATACTGCTCATACAGACGCTCAAGCATGTAGAAGGTTGAGTTCCAACGTGTTGCCACCTCCTGGATGAGTGCTTTCACTGGCATTCCACGTTGAAGTAGCAGTCTCCGCAGATGCTTCCGGGCCTTAAAAGAATGGCTGAAATGGTTGCACATTTTGCGGCAGGTGGCCATTACCTCGAACGCTGGACTCTCTTTATCACTCAAGAATTTTTGAACTACCAGGTTGATACAGTGCGCCAAACACGGCACTCTAACATGGTCACCAAGGAACATGGCCTTAACTACATTGGCGCCATTATCCGTGGAAACATAACCAATCTTGCGTTTTAGGGGGGATAGCATTGTCAAGACCTTTTTGTCAAACTCTTCCAAAAGGTTTTCTGCTGTGTGACTTTTCTCCAAGCCAAACATGGCTAGTGTTGCATGTTTCCGAGCAGCTTTGAAAACTTGGTCCGGGTCAACACCTGCGTTTAGCTTTGCTATAACACCTGAAAAAGAGACCCAGTGTGCAGTGATGCACATGTAATCATCGCCTGGGCCACTGGTCCACATGTCTGTTGTCAGATGTATTGTGTGAACAGCACTCTTCTGCAAAGCTGCCCCAATCGCCTGCAGCACATCTTCATGTAGTGCTGGAACCGCAACTCTGGCAAAATAGAACCGGCTCGGAACCTTCCATTTAGGGCAGAGCGTTGCAACTAATTCAAGAAAACCTACCGCTTCTACAAAAGAAAAAGGTAGAAGGTCCACAGCTAGCATTTTAGCCAGCTTAGTGTTATACAGACGCGTCAGTGGGTGGTTGCGTTCATATGGCACGTCTGAAGTAAGCATTGTTCTAATGTTGCCCTGGACCAAGCATTTACGGGCTGATAATGACTTCGTTGACCCAATTTTGCTCGCTGGTGAACTTTTGTGCGTTGGTGTCTCACTCGCTCCAACACTCTTAGTGTGCCTCACATTGGGTGTGCTGCTGACAGGGGTACTGGGTGTAAGGGAAGTGTTTGACACGTCTTCTTCCTGCTCGTCATCATCAGATGAAACATCAACGTTTCCTTGAATTTGGCCTTTCTTGATCGCATCTAGGTGCGCAAACCATTTGACAGTGTGCTGTCTCCTAAGATGACCTCTCTGGCCTCCGGTACCATAGTTGGTAACTGGCTTACCACGACTAACTGCTTGCTTACAAATGGTACAAATGGCAAACTTTGGATTTTTTGGACAAACAGTAAAGAAGTCCCAAACTGGGGACTTGAAGTGTCTGTGGGACATGGAGGAGGCGGCGATACTGGTGGTGGTGGTCATGAAGCTAATGCCAGATGAAGTGGAGGATCTGGATTGCCCAACTTTTGTACGTTTTCCACTTTCACCGCCACTAATTAAGGTCGAGGTTGACGCAGGTCTCTTCTTGCCAGAAAGAAATATGGAAGCGGGACGAGTTGGTGTACTACTTAACTCCAATGATTGTGGTGTTTCCACTGCCTCCTCATCGACAACATCATCATCATCATCATCACGCGCAGCAGCTCTTCGGGCTAGGGTCAAAATGTCTGTTTGCTGCATGCCCGCTGGGGCTGCAGTGACCTTTATGATGACTGGGTCGTCGTTGGCAGAGTCTTCATCAGCAGCAGTATCCGCCACTTCTTGTTGAGCCTCATCACACTCCATAAGTCTGAGACTTTGGACGAGCTTCCTTTTACGCTTAAGTACCTTTGTTGGATCATGGTGTGCCTCACTCTCAGACGGCTGTGGTGCTGGTTCCCAAGTTTGATCCGTATCATCAGAAGGAGGTGTGCTTGAAGAGGATGTAGACACCACCCTTGATCTCTTCCTTGCTAGGGTTGTGGAAGACAATGAAGGATCAGCAGGAGGAGTGGCTTCCTCAAATGATACCTCGCCTTGATTGTCGATTTCCTGATGTGCCCCTACTTCGGGAGGAACAACTATTGTGGGCACTTGTGACCCTCCATGCACCTCTGCTTGCGCATCTCCTTGCGCTGCCTCTCCTTCCACATGTACTTGGGCTTGTACATGCACATGTGATTCTTGTTGTTGCGGCTGTGGTTGTTCAACACTCGTCAGATGAGCTACAACAACCTGTGTTGATTGAGGGACATTGCTGCTGCTTTCTTGCGATGAGCCAACATCACTGGTCGATGGTGATTGAAGAACTATACTGGCTGCCTCTGCAGCACTCAAGGGCTTGGACTTAAGTTGGCGTGGTGGTGGTGGTGGCACTGAGCCCAATGGAGCGGGGGGGTGCTGCCAGCTTGGTCCCCAGCAGATCCCGCTGCTGCTGCTGCAGGCATACTTTTTTTTTTACTCCCAAAAAAAGGGGCGGGCGGCACACCAGTCTCCTTGGTAACTTGCTTCTTCTGCTCCTTACTGGCACCTTTCTTGCTAGAGGAGCTACGGGTTACTTTTTTTGGGGCCATCCTCTTCAGAGCAGGTCAGCAGGCAGCAGTTGCACGAGTTGCAGAGGGTTCTGTGTCCAGACGTGACGTCGCGTGACGTTATGCTGCACACACCGCTGCAGGACTTCTTCCTGGCACTGGTGGTTCTCTTGAGTCTTCTTGTGCACCTAAAAGCAATGGAAGACAGAGGAACATCAGTTCAGTTATACACCCCAAAAATTCGACAAAACACAGAAAAATTAGCACAATCCCATGCCATCCTTGATGTTTACATTGAAGACACCCCACAGAAAGACTACGGACATGCAAGTATGCAACACTCACTACCCCTGGGCATAATGGATGAAAAGTAGGCAAAATAAGTGCAGGCCTCAGACACTGCCTCTCCTCAAAATGGCCCCTTACACCCCAGGCACATGTTGCCTGTACCAGCCAGCACTCAAGATGGCCACCACCACCACCCACATGGCCAGTCCACATCAACAGTACACCCCCAAAAAACAGAAAAACAGCCAGAAATCACCACAATCCAACGCCATCCATGATGTTTACATTAAAGAGAGTGAGACCACACCACAGGCACACTCAGTCCATGCACCACCCACCACCCTGGGCAAAGGGCCCCACCAGCAGCCCCCCAAAAACGACAAAAAACAATAAAATAAGCCCAATCCCAGCCCATCCATGGCCTCAATTATGTTTAAATTCAAGAAGACACCCCACAGAAAGACTAGGCCCATGCAACACTCACCACCCCTGGGCAAAGGGCCCCACCAGCAGGCCCAAAAAAACGACAAAAAAAATAAAATCAGCACAATCCCAGCCCATCCATGGCCTCAATGGTGTTTAAATTCAAGAAGACACCCCTCAGAAACACTAGGCCCATGCAACACTCACTACCCCTGGGCATAATGGATGAAAAGTAGGCAAAATAAGTGCAGGCCTCAGACACTGCCTCTCCTCAAAATGGCCCCTTACACCCCAGGCACATGTTGCCTGTACCAGCCAGCACTCAAGATGGCCACCACCACCACCCACATGACCAGTCCACATCAACAGTACACCCCCAAAAAACAGAAAAACAGCCAGAAATCACCACAATCCAACGCCATCCATGATGTTTACATTAAAGAGAGTGAGACCACACCACAGGCACACTCAGTCCATGCACCACCCACCACCCCTGGGCAAAGGGCCCCACCAGCAGCCCCCCAAAAACGACAAAAAACAATAAAATAAGCCCAATCCCAGCCCATCCATGGCCTCAATTATGTTTAAATTCAAGAAGACACCCCACAGAAAGACTAGGCCCATGCAACACTCACCACCCCTGGGCAAAGGGCCCCACCAGCAGGCCCAAAAAAACGACAAAAAAAAATAAAATCAGCACAATCCCAGCCCATCCATGGCCTCAATGGTGTTTAAATTCAAGAAGACACCCCACAGAAACACTAGGCCCATGCAACACTCACTACCCCTGGGCATAATGGATGAAAAGTAGGCAAAATAAGTGCAGGCCTCAGACACTGCCTCTCCTCAAAATGGCCCCTTACACCCCAGGCACATGTTGCCTGTACCAGCCAGCACTCAAGATGGCCACCACCACCACCCACATGACCAGTCCACATCAACAGTACACCCCCAAAAAACAGAAAAACAGCCAGAAATCACCACAATCCAACGCCATCCATGATGTTTACATTAAAGAGAGTGAGACCACACCACAGGCACACTCAGTCCATGCACCACCCACCACCCCTGGGCAAAAGGCCACACCAGCAGCCCCCCAAAAACGACAAAAAACAATAAAATAAGCCCAATCCCAGCCCATCCATGGCTTCAATTATGTTTAAATTCAAGAAGACACCCCACAGAAAGACTAGGCCCATGCAACACTCACCACCCCTGGGCAAAGGGCCCCACCAGCAGTCCCAAAAAAAAGACAAAAATCAGCACAATCCCAGCGCATCCATGGCCTAAATGGTGTTTAAATTCAACAAAACAGTTGTATCATGCACCCCTAACCAACCCTGGTCCTACTGGATACTGTGGCTACCCACAATATAATTTATTTAATGTTCTGAAAAAGTTCCCAAATTTTACTTGCAGCAACTGTAATGCCCCAAACAAACTTACTTGTGAAAGTTGATTTCTAATCCAAAAGTGATCCAAAGACAGTCAAAAAGGCCTCAAATCCAAATATCCAGCAGCACCCACAAAAAGTAATCCTTCCAGCTCCAGATCCAAATGAAAGTGACCAGGAGATGGACAAAGCACTGGGAGGAGCCTGCTGGACAGGAACAGGAAGTTGGAGACTGTGGGGCACTTCCTTCCTCCCCCCCCCCAAAATGGACTCCTTGCAAAAAAAAAGGCCATGCAAATGTCAACCTGAGGAGTGATTCTGATAAAAATCATAATTTTCTGAAGGTTTATCCTGTTTGCTGGTGATTTTCTTGTGCGAAATTGCAAAATCTCTATTTCGCAAGTGCGAGATTGTTCCTTTCCGCCGCAAGTACGTGTTCGCAATTGCGAACTCTCGCGAGGTGTGCTGTGCAAGGTGGCAAGCCGCGAGTACGTATTCGCGGGCGACAAACTCCCGCGGGAACACGCAGCAAGATCTAAAATGGCGCGTCACTCGCAAAGAAAAACAACTCGGCAAACGCTAAAATGACGGAAAGTGAACGCCGTGCACCACGCCGCGCGCCGCAACCAAGCAAAAAATCCGCCGCGAGCGGATTCACGGATTTTCGACAAATTCGCGAGCGTTCGCGGATTGCGGATTTGCCGAAAATCCGAAAAATCCGCGATCGGAGCGGATTTTACGCCCATGCTTAAAAATAACTGATGTTGACAGTAATATGCTGACAGATTACCTGGCTTCCTTGATGTCTGCACTACTCTCTTGTCGTTCACAGGTTGCCGCTGCTTTTCCAGACAACACTCAAGTGAAACCGCACGAGGTCATACCAGGCGACCTCGTTCTGGTTCGTAATTTCGATCGTTCAAGTCCGCTGGAGCCCCGTTGGAAAGAACCAAGACTCGTCCTGCTAACAACAAGGACGGCAATCAAGATCGAAGGTCGCAAGGGGTGGTTGCACTCCAGTCACGTGAAACGATTTCATGGACTCCGTACAAAAACTTTTTTCAAGGACTGCCCCGTTCTCAAGGACTGCCCAGATACTGACTCTAAACTTCCTCTGTTAGAGAAAACTCCGCAGCAGGAGTATAAAGAAAAGTTAAGGTCTAGTAAGTCAGCCAGTTTAATTGTCTAAGTCCCTCTCGGGTGAAACGGTTAGACAGGTTCCTGACATGTATGAGATAGACCCACACAGTGAGAGAGTTAGTCAAAACTCTAAGAGAATACGTTATTGTAAGAATCTTCGAAGTCGCTGCATTGTGACTCTATTATTTTTGTTATTTCTGAGTCTTATGGTTACCTGCATAAGTTATGCCTTACATCTATGTTTTCCTATTAATTCACATGTACATTTGTCTTCTAATGTTACAGTAGAGCATACATTTAGTGAACTACCTCCTCACGAGTTATCCTATCGTCTTGCCATACGCAATAATACTTTTATCCGAATGTTACACTATTCACACTAGACCAGCAATGCCACTAGTTGTTGGGTGTGTGGTCGACTCCCCCCTTTCCAGACACCGAAGGGAGTTCTGCCACTCTTTCCCTATCCGTTTTCACACAATGGTTCGTGTGGAGCATGGTCCACGTTAACGTCATCCTCAAATGATATGTCCCTTCTGAATAGAACATGTTTCCCAGACAAGGAAGGTCTTTCCCATAGAACAGGGTTAGATCTAGAAAATGAAGTATATGATCTAGGTAATTATTCCTCGAATTTCATGGTTTTGAACGTTCAGTCCGAGACTACTCCAGATTTGCCTGCTATTACAGTTCTACCAGTGAAAGGCGAATTATGTGTCAGAAAGAATGGTTCAGTACATGTAGGACACAGTGATTGTACTACTGTGGTCGAGTATAGTGACAGTGGGAAATCTACTTTCAAAGCCTCACGTCATTCGTATTTTGTATGTGGTCAGACCGCATATGTTCGTCTGCCCCTCGATTGGGATGGAACATGTTACATTGCCTTCCTACTGCCACCAGTTTTTCTAGCCCCATCCGATTATCACAGAAATACACATCTAGTACACGTTAGACATAGAAGGGAGATCGAGTCCCCAATTGTCGATCAAACTGAAACTGCTCTAGAACAATATCAAGACTTCAATAAAGGTTTCTTTTTCTTCATAGGTCCTGTCCAGAATAGTAAGCCAATACGTAGGCTAACCAGAACCCTTGAAGCAGTAGTGAATGAGACTACTTCCGCTCTAGGTAACTTAACTGAAGAACAATCTGCTATGAGATTTGTTGTGCTCCAAAATCGTCTCGTCCTTGACGTAATACTGGCCGATAGGGGAGGAGCTTGTAGAGTCATCGGATCCAGTTGCTGCATTTTCATTCCTAATAACGCACCGTCTGTTTATTCTGCTATAACCAGACTTCATAAAATTGCCCATCAGTTACACCAGAATCCAGGCACCTGGACATGGTCCGGTTGGGTTTGGAGTATAATATCTGCATGGGGATGGAAAGTATTGTCATTCCTGGGTATAGCAGTAATGATCATATTCAGTTGCTGCCTCTGTTTACAATGTGGCCCTGCGATTTGCGGCTTGTGTGCTACATCTTGTATTCCTAGTCCAAAGTCCCGTTCCAAGAAAATTCGAGACGAGCAAATGATGCTATATGAACAGATAGATGGTATCATGAATATTGATGTTTCCTGATGGAAACGTAGGGCACAAGGAGGGAATGAGGAAAATTGAATTTTGCCTTGTCATGTGTGCCTACGTGTTCCCCATCCTATGTAATATGTGCATGATCGATATGCATATATCCCCCTATGATCGATTAAAGACGCAATTATAGTTGTGTCCAACTTTAGTATGCTAGTTTCCAGTTCTCGTGAAAGCAACGAGTATTAGGCCTATGTTGCCAACGTTTTACATTATGCACGTTAATTCATCGAATTGTCCCCGTTTCTAGGCCTCAAAGGGCCTGAGCACCAGATTCAAGCTCCAGTCTCCTGAAACCACTCCGAGGAGCGATGCAGCCCCCACCTGCATCCCTGACCCTTCGCTTACTTTCTGCCGCGCAGCGCGGTGCCCGGCCTGGCTCTGCCTGCCTGTCTGCCAAGAATATGTTATGCCTCTAGTTATCAGTTCAGCTCTCCGTCTTCACATTCCTAAGCTAACGAACCGCATAAACATCTCCAGTTATAGTCTAGTCTTCATGTCTCCATGCAAGAGAATTACTGTATTAATATTCCATAGAAGATTTATAGCACACGCAATACACGAAGAATATATGCATGCACCAGTCTTAGTGTCCAGTAACCTTTGCTCTGATAACTTTTAGATTCTATCAACATGTACTCCAAACACCAGATACCAGATATGCTATAGGTACATGTCGTCCTGACATCGCAGACTTTCGTCTCCTCTTCTAGTGCAGAAGTCAGAGCCCCCAGTTCTCCCAGTCACACGTCATGGTCCGTTTGCGCGCACCACTAGGTTAAAGGTTCCAGCTGCCCAGGTAGCCCCCTCCATGTATCCACCCATTTATGACACTTCTGTGACGTTCTCATCACACGTCTACGTGCAAACCCTGTGCACGCCTTCTTTTCACGCCCATGTGTTCTTATCTTACGTTTGTCACTTGTTACACCTACTGTATGTAATGCAATTATAATGTTTTACTATATATACCATGTACTGTCAATGAGACGTTGCAGCTGCCAGTCCATGCCATTCTATTCCAGGCTGTTCCGATCCTGTCCCTTCCCTTATGCCTGATTAAAGCCTGTTAGACTCAGATTCCACGGATCTTGCCTCTTATTTATTGAGCTATCTGTTTTCATTAATGTATTCAAAAATAGTACCGGTAATTAATTATTTATTTACCACAGAGGGCGCAGGTGATTTCAATATTTTCAAGGTTGTTGTTAAGCAATTACGTGCTAGGTTTGGTAGAAAAATTAACACTGTAATGTAGAGATTTAAATTTTACTCCAGGGCACAGAAAGAGGATGAGTCTATTGAGAACTAAGTGGCTGCATTACGTACCTTGGCTGGATCTTGTGCTTTTGAAACAATACATTTTGAAGAAGTATTAAGGGATCAAATTATGATGAAGACTAAGAGCAAAAAGATGCAGGAACGTTTGTGGATGGGGACAGAATCTACTCTTAATGATGTATTAAATATCGCCAAAGGCATTGAACAATCTGAACTTTTCGTTAGCGAGATTAGAGGCCATGATATTAGGAACAAAGTAATAATTCCCGAAGTTGCTATAGTAAAGGAAGTTCACAATCAAAAACAGTTTCCCTTTATTCAAACTAAAAGAGAGAATATTGGAAGGGATAATAAGTTCATGGGTAAGAAAACTCAAGTGATTTGTTACAGGTGTGGAGGAAATGATCATGTGGGTAACTACAGAGGTTGCCCAGCATGGAATAAAATCTGCATAAAATGCAAGAAGACAGGTCACTTTAGCAAAATTTGTAGGTATCCACAACAAGTAAACTTGTTGACTTATTCTGAGCATGAAAATCCTGAAGAAATTCAGGAAATCCACAGTTTATTGGGTGTAGGGGACACTAGATGCAAATGTTTTCCCAATGATAAAATTTTGATAAATGGAGTAGAAATTTCTATGCTCATAGACTCATGTGCCTGGTACAGTATAATAGGCAGAAATATGTTTAACAAGTACTGGAATTCGTTAACTTTATTACCACCAGATGTGCAGCCAGGTGGATATTCTGGTCAGAAAATTGATCTTGATGGTTTTATGTGGGCTGATATTAAATTTAAAGATAGGAACATAAAAGGCAAGGGTTACATTGCAGCTAAAGGTGCATCTATTCTTGGTTGGCCACACCAACACGAATTGGGCATCAAGCTGCATCCCAATGCTTCATCACCAGTATACATAGTATCTCCTGTGGATGATGAGTTTACAGTCCAAATTAAAAGTAAATTTCCAACCATTTTTACTGATAGTCTGGGGGAATTTGTAAATTTTAAACATAAAATTATCCTAAAGGAAGGTGCAACTTCTGTTCGACATAGAGTCAGGAATGTACCTTTGGCATACCGGGACAAATTGAAAGTAATCTTGTCAGATTTAGTGACTAGAGGAATCATAGAACCAACTGAATCTTCTCCCTGGGTTTCTCCTGTAGTTTTATCCCTTAAGAGCAATGGCGAGCTTTGTTTATGTGTAGATCTCCGCAGTTTGAATAATGAGATCTGGGTCGATAGGCATCCTTTACCCCATATTCACGCTCCACACTATCAGGTGCTTGTGTTTTTTCCACCATAGATTTGGCTAGTGCCTATCACCAAGTGGTACTACACTAGGAATCTAAGGGGCATATTATCAAGGTGGTTTATCTCCTCTTTTTTGGCTTTAAAAGCCAGGAAAGCGGAGATAAAATTATCTCCCTATTACCTAGCTGTCGCTAACACCAGTTAGTGACAGCTAGTAGGAGATAGCGACCATCTAGGGCCCCGCTTTGCATGTCAGTGAAATTTATCACTAATGACATGCAAAGTGGGCGTGCCAAGATGTTAGCGACTGGAAACAGTCGCTAACATCGCTATCTCCTATTACCAACTTTTGGAGATATTTGCGCTAAGCGCGAATATCTCCAAAAGCTAAGACCTGCCCCATAGCAGTTCTTAGCCATGTTATCCAAGGGTAGGTGGATAACATGGCTAAGAGCATTAGCTCGGTAATGCATGAATATCGCTGACTTTTCAGCGATATTCATGCATTTCGGCCGATTTTTATCGCTTAGGAGATAAACCTTGATAATAGCAAGGTTCCTAAGCGATAAAAATCGCCGCAGCTCGGCGATAAAAATATTACCGCTAAGCCAACATAGCGATAATTATCGCTAGTTGTTGGTAATATGCCCCTAAGTTCCTTACTACCTTTATAACACCAGAGGGCATGTTCCAATTTCAACGCATGCCATTCGGCTTAGCCATTGCGGCGTCAGTCTTTCAGAGACTTATGAAAGAGGTTCTGGATGGATGTGACAATGCCATTGCCTTCCAGGATGATATTTTAATCTTTGGGAGGAATTTTGAAGATCATGACAAGAATTTAGATAAAGTATTAAAATCTGTACAAGAAAAGGGTTTGACTTTGAAATTTTCTAAGTGTAAATTCAGACAGAGCAAGGTAGAATATCTGGGACATGAGATTTCTGCTCAAGGTATTAAACCCAAGTTTAATGATATCCAGAGCATAGTTAAGGCACCGGCACCAACTAGCAAAGAACAACTTGTATAATTTTTGGGCCTTACTGAATTTTATAGCAAATTTGTGCAAGAATATTCCTCAAAAGTTCATTCACTAAGGTCACTGTTAAAAAAAGATGTCAAATTTGTTTGGGACGATGAGCAACAGTTTGCTTTTGAATCACTGAAAAAGGAAATTGCTAATGCTCCTTTTTTGAGACCTTTTGATTTGGGTAAAGAATGCATAGTGTGTGTGGATGCAAGTAATGTTGGTCTGGGTTCTGTGCTAATGCAAAAGAACAAGGGTGAGGAATACGTACTTTCGTATGCGTCCAGGACCCTTTGTGGTGCAGAATTGACTATTCCACCATCGAGAAGGAACTATTAGCTTGCACTTGGGCGGTCGAACATTTTAGGCAATTACTTTGGGGCACGAAATTACGTTTGCGAACGGACCATAAGCCTTTGATTAACATGTTGGCTGCTGGTGGTGGTTGAACGTTGACGGCACGTTTGGCACGCTTAGCTGCAAAATTACAAGAATTTCAGTGTATAGTTGAATATGTGCCTGGCCGCCTAAATGTACATGCGGACTGCATGTCTAGATTGCCTTCAGTTGATTCATGTGAGATCGCTAATATTTGTCCTGATTTTGATGTTGCATTCGCAATTGACGATGTTAATGGTGGAAAATGTAACATGTTGTCTAGTGTTATCTCAGAAACGGATTGGAGAGATGCTATGTGCAGAGATGAAAGTTTATCCAATGTAGTGAACTTTATGCAACAAGGGTGGCCTGAAGAAAGAAAATTATCGGGTGATGTTTTGTCCTTTTGTAAAGTGAAAGAGGAACTCATGTTTTATCATGGTTTTATAACTAGAGGAGATAAGATAGTCCCTCCTTATGACTTGAGGAAACAAATTATTCTTATGGCCAATGAAGGTCACATGAGAATGTCAAGCACTAAAAGACGAATTCGTGAATTCTATTGGTGGCCCGGCATTGATAGAATGGGGGACAAATGGGTCAGTTCATGCTCTCCTTGTGCCATCGCGACATATCCGTTAAGCCATTAGCAGGGAAGATGGTTTTTTCTCCTATTGAGTTTACTACATGTCCTTAAAAGAAATTAGGGATTGATAATATTGGTCCTCTTGATTTATCAAATAATAAGGCAGTTTTTGTCTTGGTGTTGATTGACTATTTCTCTAAATGGCCTGAGTTGAAAGTGGTGGACAAGATTGGTTCAACTCAGGTAGTTGAATTCCTTGATGAAATATTTTGTAGAGAGGGTATTCTGGCTGAGTTAGTGTCTGATAATGGTCCACAGTTTATTAGCAGTGAATTTACTTCTTTTCCTGATAGGTGCGGGATAGTACACAAAAGAGTGTCTAATTACAATCCCCAAGCCAATGGTCAAACGGAACGCTTTAATAGAGTTATTAAAGAATCTATTCAACTGGCTGTCAAAAGTAATTTAGATTGGAGAAAAAGTCTCCGTGCGTCCTTATTGTCATAATGTACTTCTCCTAACTCGGTTACGGGTATATCTCCGTTTGAATTATTGAAGGGTAGGAAACCAGGTTCGAAACTCTTACCTTGGTGGATGAAGATGAAAATTCCTTGTGAATCTTCCTTTGATTCCTCTAAGGTTAGAGACAAAGTTTTGAAATATCAGGAAAAGATGAAGGGATATCCCATGCGATTGGGTAATCGTAGTTTAAGGATTAAAGTTGGCGATTTTGTGAGAGTCAAATTTGGAAGAACTTCTGGTTTTAGGTGGAATAAATGGTCTGATCCATGCAAAGTAATAGAAGTCTTCAGCAAAGCTGTGAGGGTTGAAGGTGGCAAAGTTTGGAATTTCAGAAGGGTTTCTTTATGTAAAGCATGCGATTCTAAAGCAGGTTCACAATTGTCTTCATTAAACTCTAATAATGATTTTTACTCGGCTTTTTTGGACACGTTTGGAAGCAATTTACAAAGTTCAACTAGGAATAACGATGAGGGTTTTTTCAAACATGTTAGACACTTTCGGGCCGGAGTCACCAAGTTCCGATTCCTTGTGTGACAATATTACTCAAGAGCGTATTCCGAGTAGTATCGATGAAAACAGCAAGGTGGACAAGATGGATGCACAATCTAGTGATGTTGTCTTAAGAAAAAGTTCTTGTGTTAAACATACACCTGTTAAATTACGTGATTTCATTCATTGATTTTTGTGGTTTTTTGGGTTTTTTTGTTAGGGGGGAAGGCGTGTAGTATTCCTTTTAGAATGTTTCATCAGAATTGTTATGTTACATTGAGTGTTCAACATTCGGTATGTGGGAGTTGCTCAGATCATACTGGCTTTCAATGTTGGTGGATGTATAAGCTGTTATCTCCTGTCAATAAACCACTCATGATACAAGATCTAGTTTGCTGATTACTTCAGTTACACCCATGTCCTTTGTCCCGTTTCGTGCCACAGCAGTAGCCAGTGGCTCCTGTAACCGGTTTGAACTGGACTATGCACAGGGACACCAAATGTGCCCCAGCACAGACATCAAAGCACTCTCAGAGTGCACCCACCCAGCCCCAATACACTAAAGCCTGTCTGGGAGGTGGTTACACCTCCCTGTGACAGGAAGCCTATTGTCAAGCCTTCCCCTGCCCGAGCTTGGCTTAGCAGCAGGAAGGCAGGCGCGTGTCTGTGGCTGACAGCATTACAGCAAAACAATGATGGACGGAATGCTGACAAAGCAAACATTCTCCCTGAGTCAAAAGATCTGGGTTTAATCCATCATTCTTTTGCCCACTACGCTACCAAAGTTTGGACCCATTCATATACAAATCAGTCTTCACCCTGTGCCTCATGGGAACAGTCTAGACTGAACTGCCAGGCCAGGTCCTCCCTGGACTGGAAACAAGCATCCTGGGACTGGTTTCAGGGTATGTCACCCTTCTTCAGCCAGGCTAGTTTGAATCCAGTGGCACAGTGAGCAAGGGACCCACGTCGGGCCTTACCCATCCCACTTAGGGTGAAAAGTGTTATAGCAAATAAATGATGGACAGAATGCTGACAATGCAAACATTCTCCCCCAGTCAAAAGATCTGGGTTAAATCCATTGTTCTTTTGCCCACTATGCCACCCCAGTTTGGACCTAGCCATATGCAAATCAGTCTTGACCCTGTGCCTCATGGGAACAGTCCAGACCGAACTGCGAGGCCAGGTCCTCTCTGGACCGGAAACAAGCTGCCTGCGACCGGTTTCTGGGTATGTCACCCTTCTTCAGCCAGGCTAGTTTGAATCCAGTGGCACAGTGAGCAAGGGACCCATGTCTGGGCATACCCATCCCACTTAGGGCGAAAAGTGTTACAGCAAAAAATGATGGACAGAATGCTGACAAAATTCAAACATTCTCCCCAGGCAAAGGATCTGGGTCAAATCCATCAATCTTTTGCCCACTATGCCACACCAGTTTGGACCCAGCCATATGCAAATCAATGTTGACCCTGTGCCTCATGGGAACAGGCCAGACCAAACTGGGCGCAGGGTCAAGACTGACTTGCATATGGCTGGGTCCAAACTGGTATGGCATGGTGAGAAAAATACGATGGATTTAGGCCCAGATCTCTGTAATGGGTTGAATGTATGAAATTTTTCTGCATTCTGTCCATCAATTGTTCTTTTTGCATGTTGCCGACAGCATCCATTTTGTGATGCCCAGGTTGAGAAAGCTGGTACCAGGTGTATCAGTGTGTCGCATATATCCCTTTAGGAGGGTGGATCAACCATGACATGTTTCTAAGCAGCCATTTTAAAGTTAGCATTTACAGTGAGGTTATAATGCACTTAAGAGTATATGGTTGGCTGCATTACAGAACAACCTCGAATAATAGGTTCCGAAGGCTGCAGAGGGGCTCTGCAAATGCATGGGCACCCTCTCACATAAAACCCAGCACCCTGCCTTCAAGATTGATAAGGCCTGCCACAGGGGTGCCTGATAGGTTTATTTGTGCAATGATATAAGGTAGATATAGTGAACCTACATCTAAGTAAGGGGTGCATGCACCACCTTACACAGGCTGCAGTAGCAGACCTGTGGTGTCAGTTTGAGGGGTCTCTCAGGGGTGGCACAATACATGCTACAACCCCTGGGAGGCCGCTGGATTACCTATGCCTTGTGCACATAGTATACCATTCAATAAGGACTTATAAGGGTCCCCCAGAATCCAATCTGAAGTGTACCTAAAGTACATGCAATCAATTTAGAGGAGAAAGCAGCTAGGCTGGGGCCCTGGATAGCAGTATCCCAACAAGTCTAAGTTGAAAACAGTGAAACATCAGCAAAAAGTGGGGCTAACAACAAGAAGCAGATCCTACTCTCCTACACTGACAGCACCAACAGAGCGGATTACCAACATCCCTCCTCAAACAAAGCTGCTGGCCGTGCTGCACATGTTGGCCTCTGGTACCTTTCAAACAACAACTGCCAGAGTCGGAGGAGTCTCACAACCAGCCCTATAAAAGTTCCGCCCAACTGCCTTGGATGCCATCAGCAACCTGATACTCCAGCACCTGTGCTTCCCCAACACTGTGCAGGAACAGCTTGAGACCAAGCAAGGCTTTTACACCATAGCTCGTTTCCCACAGGTGTTGGGGGAAATTGACTGCACACATGTCCTACTTGTGTCCCCTGCGGACACTGCACACATATACCGCAACTGACTGACTGACAGATGGCATTTCTAAAGCGCACTAATGCCGAGACGTCTTGGCGCTGAGCAAGGCAACCAACCAGGTGCTAACCGATGCATCATTGAGTGAAAAGCCATGTCTTAATTTCCTTCCTAAACAGTCTAGTGATCTATCTGAGGTGAAATGGAGCTTAGTTCCATAACCTTGAGGCCAGATGGGAGAAACCTTTGCCTCCCCATCGTGATCTTTTGATTTTCGGAACATCAGGGAGCGGCTTGGCTGATATCGAGAGAATAGAGATTGAAGATCTAAAGCCCCATCTCTGGCCAAAACCTTATGAACTAAGCATAATGCTTTAAACTCCACCCGACGTTGTACTGGAAACCGGTGTAGTTGCCTAATAGACTGGGAAGTAGGATGATGCTTGGGCAGGTTGAGAAGTAGTCTCGCTGCTGCATTCTGGACTGATTGCAGCTTGGCCATTTGAGCAGTGCCAGCTCCCAGATAAAGGACATTCCCATAATTGATTCTAGAGAAGATGGTAGCAATTATGAATGTTTTCCTGAGAGAAATAGGGATGAACGGCAGTATCTTTCTCAGCCCTTTTAGCATGAAAAAGCATGCTGAGCCCACTTGGGTATTCTGTGGCCGCCAGGACATGTCTTTGTCAAACACTATATACCAAGATTCCTAACTTTAGTCACTGGAAGCGGTCAAGCCCCCGCTGAACTAGGCCACCAAAGCTGATTCCAGATGGAAGCTTTTTGGCCAAACTCAAGGACTTCTCTTTTTGCATTATTGAGCTTTAAAAAGTTCAAATTCATCCAGGACATTACCTTGGACATACACAAGGAGAAATCGGCTGCCTTGGCCTCAATTGAATGCAAAACTGACACTATCAGCTGAGTGTCATCTGCATAAGACACTAGCTTAAGGCCTTGTTGTTGAATTAATTTCACCAAAGGGGAGACATAAACATTAAACAAGGTAGGCGACAGAGCAGACCCCTGCGGGACTCCACCTGGAAGGGTAAATTTTTCTGATTGGTGACCATTCCAGAGGATAACTTGTTCTCTGTCTTGCAAGAAGGAGGTGAGAAGATCCAGTGCTATGCCCTTGACACCAGAATCCCTAAGCCTTTTAATAAGTACCTTGTGGTTCACGGTGTCAAAGGCTGCTGTTAAATCCAGCAGGACCAAAGTAACTCTACTTCCCTGATCCATGCCCTTTCGTACTTCCTCTGCCGCCATTATTAATGCTGTTTCCGTGGAGTGATTTGCACAGAAGCCGTGTTGGGTGTTATCGAGCAAGTTATTCATCTCCAGCTATGAGGATAACTCCAAGTTCATGGCTTTCTCCAGCAATTTGGCAGGCAGAGGCAAGCAAGAAATAGGGCGATAATGTTTTTCTTCAAGGGGGTCAAGTTTTATCTTTTTTAGCAGCGGGCGAACACAAGCCTTTTTCCATACAGACGGAAAGACTCCTGAAGTCAGAGCTTGGTTCAGGACTGGTGTTAATAATGCACTGATCTCTGTGGGAGCCAGATGAAGTACATAAGGGTACAGAAAGCACATACATTCAATCAATGTGCAGGCAATAGTGGACACCGGGGCCTGTTCACCAATGTTGTAGCCAAGTTCCCATGATTCCTACATCTTCCGCCAGTCCATTATCAACCAGCGTTTTTAGGGTGGCACACGGCCAAACGTTCCAGTGCGAGGCTCCTGCTACGTGACCTTCATTGGTTACCTGTGGCTCAGCGGGTCCAATTTAAGATTTTGGTCATGGCGCATAAAGCCTTGCATGACTCTGGACCCTTGTATATTAGGAAGCGCGTGGCCTTTTACAAGCCGTGCCGCTCGCTCCGCTCCTCCTCTTGCCGCCTACTGGTCATTCAGCGATTTCGCCGTTCCAGGATGGGTGGTCAATCATGGTCAGTAAAAGTGGCCATGCTATGGAACAAACTTCCTGGCCTGTTGCGACATACACAGGACCTCCGTATCTTCAAGAAACTCCTCAAAACTCATCTTTTCAACCCTCCTAGTTAATTTCATTGGTGCCCTCTCTGCTCACGTCCATTAGCGCCAGGATACTCCTGAGTAGTTGTGTGCGTTACAAATCATATATAACATAACATAACATATGGAAATGCACTGTTTGATGGGAAGTTCTGACTGAACACACCACACACCTCAACTCCACAATCATGGAGGTCACAATTGTGAGAATGCACATGTTCCAAACTAACATACAACATGTTAATCAACATGCCCACCTACCAGACACAACAGCACAAGTAACTGTGGTAACTGGGGATAGCCATGTAGACAAACCATCCCCAAAGGCATAGCACCTCCGCCACACATATACAAATGTGGGGAGAGGTTGGAACCAAGTATGTGCATTGAGGGACTCGACCTATGAAGAAAGTATTTACACAAGGCCGAGTGTGGCTGTGGTGTGCTGGACAGTCTGGAGTATGCAGAGCACAGACATGTCCATGTGGGCAGATATTGTGTTTCTGTTGTCCAGCCTGAAGGCAATGACTGTGTTGGTTACTGTCCTACCTGATGGACGGGGCCATGTGAAGGTCGCATGGAGGATGCAGAGGCTGTCGAAGCAGCTGCAGGCCAATGCATAGACCAGTTTGTTCATGGACAGGGAGGAATCGAGTGCGATGCCTAGGTACCTAGAGTTGTCAGGGATGCGATAAGCGGTGGCCCTACAGGTGTTGCCACATGCTGATGGGGTGGTCACGAGGATGAGGACTAATGTCTACTATTTGGAAAGCACCCCCCAGCCGTTGATCATCCATGTTGCAACTTGCTACAATCCTCCATGGAAGCCTAGTCTGGTGTGTGTGTGCACCTTGGTGAGGGAGAGTATGAGCCTGGTGTCCTTGTAGGTGGTGATGTCTAATCGTTCCCTTCATGTAGCTCTTGTTCTTCTCTGGGTGTCTGCAGATGCATCTGTCATCTTGGATGGTGTTGGTGACCAAGGAGGCATTCATTGCACGCTGTATGTTGGAGTAACATATTGGGGCAAGTGTGTATGCGCAGTTGAAGATACATGTGTGGCATCCCGGGCAGCGCTGTTGGTGTTAGCTGCAGCAGTGTTTGTGTTGCAGTTGATGGTGGAGTGTACAAACTCCTCGGTGACTCAGCTCCAGTAACTTTGTGTGGTGTCTGCTGTGGGTTTGGGTGTCATGGGGTTTCTCGACGAGGAAGTGTACACAGTACTGGTCACTCCTACTCCATGGGCCTTGTGTGGTGTTGATGAAGTGGACGGAGTTTCCACATGCGAAGGTGGGGTCAAAGGTGTGCCCTCCCTTGTGGCATAGTGTGGTGAAGAGTTGGCTCAGTTTGATGATAGCAAGCAACTGCAAGAGGGTAATGGATTTAGAGTTGTTGTGGTAGGTGAGGTGGAGGCTCTGCTCAGGAATGAGTACATAGTCCATGGAGTAGATGGCGTGGTGTGTGATGATGTTGTTGGTGTTGGCTAAGCGTTCCCGCACTCTGTGGGCCCTGCAGGTGAGGGTGCCACTGACTGTTGCTTTGTGGCAGGTCTGGATCGGAAAGTTCAGGTGTTGGGTGGTGGGGAAGGTCTGGCGGCAGCAGCAGAACTGAAGGTGAGCCAAGTCTGGTGTGGCCCATTGGCATTTAAACATTCTCCTGGCTTTGACTGTGAGGAGGGCAGATGAGTGGTAGTGCTAGATATTAGGAGAGACAGGGTCCCTGCCGGTTTTGGTGTAAGGCTTGCGGACATGTGCAGACAGGGCTTGACATTGGTGCGCTGTTGGAGTGCTAGTGATGCAAAAGCGCAGCGCACACAATTAAATAGTCTTGGGGGAGGGACGAGCAGCGGTGAGGCAATGTAATTTGCATTGACGCTGGTTATTTGTCAGCAACCACATGTGGCAAACAGGAATTCCAAAGTAGCACAAATCACACATCACAAAACTATTAACACTGCTGCTCGGCCAGACTTTAGCCACACAATAGTCGAACGGAGATGGAGACTTTCGACAGATGATAACTCCGTTTCAGGGCGTGGCTTGCGACACTTTTTTGATTTTTTTCCCTCTAGGCTTAAAGTTATCCATAAGGGGAGGGTTGGATTTTTTTTTTCTGAGGTAAAGGCACAGGAATTCCTTACGGAGCTAACTGAAATGCGGGGGCAGAGGGCCACAATTTATACTGTAGTGGGGAGGCAACAGTTGATGATTAATGCTCTACGGGGTTATGGTATATTCTTTGTGTGAAGCAGTTTGATATGAAGTATAATTTCTTTAGTCACCATGGTTTGCTACTTGGGAAATCTTAGGGGTTGGGGTTCACTGGTTTTGATTAATATCACGGATCAGTCCATTAAGGCTATTTATTAATTTGGGGGATTTCTGGGGGCTGTGGTTGGCGCTGCCTGAGATGGAAGTTCAGCTGCCATACTTAGGTCATGATTAACCAAGTTGCCTGTAAGGAGGTGGGGGGTGGGAGGCTGGCTCTATGGTGGGGTTTGGTTTAGGGTCAGCACACTATGGGCCAAATGTAGGTAATCCCCAATTACCGATTCTTAAATACCGAATCATACCGATTCGGTATTTAGGAACTGGCAATCGGGATGTAGGTATTTTTACCAATTCAATTACCGAAACGGTAAGATTCGGTAATTACCGAACCGGTATTTACCGATTCCGTAATTGCCATTTATTCCTATGGGCCTTGAGGCCCATAGGAATCAATGTCAATTACAGAATCGGTAAATACCGATTTGGTAAAATTATCGAATTTACAAGGGGGACAGGGTGTCACTTTGACACCCTGTTGCACCCCTGATTCTGGCTTGTGTGCAATGTGACACACATACATGCCCTTAGGGCATGTATGTGTGCCACATGGCACCGGTGTCCATGCACAGATGTGCATGTACACAGAAATTCATTATTTACCACCAAGTATTATTTGGTGGTAAATAACGAATTCCTAAGGGCCTGTGGCACTGTTTTCAGTGCCACCTACATCTGGATTTACAGAATCGGTAAATTTACTGATTCGGTATTTTACCAAATCGGTAAATATACCGAATCTGTAACTTTACCGATTCTGTAAATTTAGGCCCCCTACATCTCAAACTCCAAATACCGGTCGGTAACGGCTGAAATCGGCCGTTGCCGATCGGTATTTGGAGGCCTACATCTGGCCCTATGAGTTAGCACGGTTTGCGAGGGTTAGGAAGGAGCTGAGACAAAACGGTGGTCGAATGAGTGTGATGAGCATCAGTGAGAGATTTAATGAGGGCAGGAGGATGTGGGTTCTTTACAAGGAAAGGGGAAATTTTAAACCATGACTACGGATCGCAACAGTTAATACCTGTGGATTAAATTATCAAAATAAGAGGCATAAGGTGGCAATTTGGCTCAAATCTTTACGCTTAGATTTTCTTTGTGTTCAAGAGACACACATAGACGGTAGCAGAGCTCGTATCTTGAAACGATTGGGATATAAAATCATGGTGCATACGACACAGGGCTTACTTTCCATGGGGGTGGCAATTCTTACCCGGAGGAACGATGTAAAGGTTGTAAGAAAGTCAGCTGATCAATGGGGTTGCTGGGTGTTGGTTGAATGCTTGTTAAATGGCAATACATTTACACTATGTTCTCTTTATGGATCAACATGTGATGACCCGGAAATGCTAGAATCTCTAGATTCTAATTTAGCAATGTGGCCCACACCAATGATTATATATGGGGATTTTAATATTAATGGTATTAGGGTTTAGTGGGGCACTCCAGGAAGCAAATATTATATTAGGAAAAAAAGGGTTGGTGTTGCTTTAACAAACGTAGTCATCAATAATGGTTTAACAGACGTATGGGCATTCTTGAAACCTACAGATTTAGGTAGGACTTTTTTCTCTGCACCGCATAAGGCTATTTTCTGATTAGGCAATTTTTTTGTTTCTCTCCAACTCTCGTATTGAGAGGCATCCTCGGATACTTTTGGACCACAATCCATTAGCTCTTACAGTTAGCTTTACTAGGGGGGACAAGCATTTCCGGGGATGACTTTCAAACAGAGGTTATGTTTTTCACTTGAAGGGGTGGAGTAAAGAATTTTGGGATGTTAATCGTGGGAGTACAAATACGGAAATAGTTTGGGACGCTTTTAAAGTGGGGGTCAGAGGGGAAACCACTAGTTATAGTCTGCATCGCCAGAAGAAGGAGCTACAGCGGGAGAAGGCGTTTAAAGATAAGTTAACTAAGCTGGAAGAGGCATTGGCTATTGCTATTAGTACGAGAGGGCCGGCTGAAGAAATAATACTTCAGCTAGCTATAAACAAGGCTGAGGTTAGTGAACATATCGCTGCAAAAGCGGCAGAAATTTATTTGGTATAAAGAGAGCATTGTTATGAATATAATGAGCGGGTGGGGCATACTCTGGCTGTAAGAGTAAGACAGAAATTGTCAGCTGGTGAGATGGCTGAAATTTATGATGTTAATAAGAAGGTTATAACAGACTCTCTAGGGATTCGAGAGACGTTTAGGCTTTTTTATCAACACTTATACAGTAAAGAATCATTAGAGGCGTCGTTGGATATACAAAAGTATATAGATAGAATATTTGTACATAAGGTTGATCCTGCGGATAAGGAGAAACTCGAGAGGGTGTTGACTCATGAAGAAATAATGGGGGCTCTGCAAGATTTACAATCTGGTAAGGCGGCTGGCCCTGACCAGATTCCGTTAGAATTCTATAAAATATTCATAGTCATTATTGGACCGGAATTGATTGAGGTTATCCTGCTGGCTCAATGGGGGGGCCCGCACCTGAGTCTTGGGCCGGTGTGGATGTTATAGTTTTCTTAAAAAAAGGTAAGCCACCTCGGAAGCCAGGTTCAAATCGCCCCATAACATTATTGAATAACGATGTTAAAATCTTTTCGAAAGCCATGGCCACAAGGCTAAACAGTATTTTAAGGAAAACTATTCACCCCTGTCAACATGGGTTTATAATGGGCCGCGGAACCATGCACCATGTACGGCGAGTGATAACACTCTTCGATGCAACGGGGATCTCAGGACACCCTATAGCCGCTTTGCTATTAGATGCTGAGAAAGCATTTGATAGGGTCTTCTGGGATTTTCTATGGGAATTGATGAGATAGTTTGGGTTGGCGGAGGGTTTTATTAAAGCTATTCAGGTACTTTATTCGGCACCCACAGCCTGCCCAAGGCTAAACGGTGGCCATACTTGCCTTTCATTATCCAGCGGGGGACCCGGCAGGGGTATCCATCGTCACCCCTGCTGTTTGCTATATATATGGACCCTTTAATACGGCTATTTGAGGCCAATAATGGAATCCCCCCAATTGTTTGTCAGGGCGCTGAATCTAAAGGTTTAGCTTACGCCGACGATGTGGCCATCATTACCACGGATCCGTCTTCGGCGATGGCGGTGGTGGAGTCAATAGCACAAGATTTTGGCACATATTCAGGGTATTCTCTAAATAGAACAAAAACTCAAGTTATAAAGAATCAGCTTGCTAATATTGAAGATCCTCATGTTACAGATTCAGCAGTATACCTGGGAATTATAATCATGCCTGATTTAGAGAACTTGGTGGTAGCCAAGAACATCGAGCCAGTAATCAGGAAGGCGAGAGCGGATTTCGATAGACTAAATAATCTTCATTTATCACTTGTTGAACGATGTAATGTGGTGAAGATGAGGTTTTTTCCAAAGATTCTTTATTTGTTTAGGGCAATTCCATTGGAAATTCAAAAACATTGGTTTGTTATTTTGGAAGGTATAATTAATCGATTTATTTGGGCAGACAGGAAAACTAGGAGGGCTCTCCTGTTTATGTCCTTACCACAGGAGAAAGAGGGGTTTTCAGTTCCCGGTTTTTGAAGTTCATATTGGGCTGCTGCTCCCCAATACATGGGTACATTGTTTGGTTCATCTTCCGGGGATAGCTGCTACTAGGGGAACATACAGAGAATTGTTTTTGAAAATGTACAGAGCCCAGTAACTATAAAAGGACAACATTTAAGACTCTTGTAGCCGCCTTTAAAATCTGGGGGGCACTAAAAAGAAAGATTGGTTTGGGGCGACTTAATTATTACACCCTGCTTTACAAAAACCAAACCCGTCCGGAAATCTTCTCAGATGAGGTTATGGCAGTCTGGGCAATGAAGGGAGTTCGGATAGCTGGGGACCTAATATTGAATGAAGGGCTTCGTTAGTTTGGCGATATTCAGCTGCAGTTCGGGTTGGAAAGGGGCAACTTTTTTAAATACTTGCAGTTGCGTAGTTTATTTTGGTAAAAAGTTGGGGGGGCATAGATGGTTTAGTAGAAATAAAATTATAGATATTATTATGGGCAGTACCAAGAGCACCATTAGGCTATTGTATGTAGAACTGATAGCATTAAAGCAGGATTATTTAGGCAAGCATGATAATAAATGGGTGGAACGTGTGGGGGCTGAACCAGAGGGCTTGCAGAATCTCTAGAAGTAGCTCAGATGGTTCTGTGCTCTGCCGGTCTCCAAGCACAACATTTAAAAACTGTCTTTGCTTTATATTATACTCCAGCGAGAATTGCGCAGTGGGGTGGGTTATCGGGAATCACATGTCCGTGGTGTGGTGCGTTGGCAGCAGATCATGTGCATATTCTTGCATCCTGCCCTCGCCTTCAGTGTGTGTTAGAATCCATTACGAGATTGTTAGATCTGTCACTGGAACTAAAAATTATATTAACTCCCGCTCTGGTTCTACTGGGAGTAAGCATTAGGGAGCGACACGAAATGGCTTATCAATTTCTTTTTATGGCTATGGCTGTATTACGGATGAGTATCACTTCTGCCTGGCTTGACCCTTCACCCCCCACCTTTCATCAATCGCTTTCGCGCTTACTCTCAATATATACAATGGAAATAGCTATCTATGAGAGGAAGGAGCAAAAATCGAAATAGTTAGGGCGAGGTATATGGGCCCCCCTAGCAAGATGAAAGCATCCATAGAAATTGTAATAATCCAGGTTTATAAGCTGAGTCGGAGGGTGGATCTATTTACGGTGGTTTTAGCTCAAATGGTTTCTTTATGAACCTAGACTAATGTTGTTTTTGTTAGATATATTGTTTCCTTCCACCTAAAATGTTTCTCTTTTTTTATGCTTTGCAATCATTTTAAGTAACGTTTTGTATTCCTCTTCCTAAAACCTCATATTGGTATATTGTGAATTTGGTAGTGATTTCGTGCTGATCTCTGGGAATTTTTTTTAAAAAACTGAATAAAGAGATTAAAAAAAAACTATTAACACTGCCAACTCAGCATGCATATCCACTAATGAACACATCTCTTCATTACACGTCACAGGTGATCAAGGATATGCACTCACCCCATGGATGATGACACCCCTCCGAGCCACTAACACCTAGGCCCAAGGGCAGTATATTTTGGCCTTCGGACGCACCAGGTCCATTGTGGAGTGCACATTTGGCATGCTAAAGTCATCTTTCCGCTGCCTTGACATCACAGGTGGCAAACCGTTGTACAGCCCAGAAATAGTGTGCAAGATAATCATAGCATGTTGACAACACCACACACATACCCTGTGTGCATGTTTCTCCTCTGCATAAGTACATCACTCTGACAAGTGTAAGTATAACATAAAGTGGTAATAAAATCACAATGGTAATTTGATGGTGGGTATGTCTCCTCTGTACAGAGAGTCCCTTTTTACTAGGGTGTCATATGTGGAAAACTAGACTTTGTAGGCTGTAAATTCTGGTACTAAAATCTACTTTTTAGAGTGCTATATGGGTCAGAATATGACATATAAGGTGTCATTTGTGGTTAACTATGAATTTTAGTGAGTAGTTTGGGTCAAAATATGAATTTTAGGGTGTCATTTGGGATTAACCATGAATTTTAGGGTGCCATGTGGGTGATTTATGAATATTAGGGTGTCATTTGTGGTTAACTATGAAATGCAGGGTGTCATTTGTGGTGACATATGAATTTTTGTGGGTGTAATTTGGGGTGAAACAAAAAACAAGCACTTCATGGTGTTTTTTGGGGTCTGATATAACATGGTACATCATGGTACGTGTACAAATGGGGCCTTGTGAATGTGTCACACAACTAGTATGTGCAAGTTTGATAGCATCATTGTCTTTTTGTGCCCAATTCAGAATTCACAGGTATCGTGTGAATGGCAGGGAAAATAGACCCAATCATGTAGCCAACATGAAATGCAACAGTACAGTTACGGAGCATTGTAAGTTATGGTGATGATTTATATGATGAATATGACCCGTGAGATTTTACGTCTGATACCAAAACACATTTATTTTCATGTCTCACAGCTGGACGACCTCTCATTACTCAGGGGGACATCGACAGCTTCACAGACCCACACGCCACTGGTGAGTTTGGCCATCATAAATTGGCATAGTGCTATTTCATGAATGTCAGGATCAAATGAAAGATGTTGTGGTCTGCAGTATGGGTGTGTATCAAATGTACCTTGCCTACAGTGTGATGATGTATTGTGGAAGTCAGAAGTGCGTACAGATATGTAAGCGAAGTTTGAGCAATACATTTGTCTTTCAGATGTAACTTTGCATATCTCTAGTCAGTGATACACATGCAAATTTGATCTATGAGTCCTGTCCCAACAGCACATGCATGTGGATTACAGAGCGTACAGATAGGAGAGGAGACGTGTAAGTGGTGTTCCTGATGAGTATGTGCAGATATGGAATGCATGTACATCCTTGACTGAGATGACTGTGCAAGTTGGCCTGATCATGCACAAGGAGGCAGTCGTTTACAGGCTGTGCGTGATCAGACACCGATCAGCAGTGTGATTTCGTAAGTATGCTGCATACCAGCATAACTGAAGTAGCAGTGCGTAGCTTTGAGCCAAGCATATCAATGGCACGTTCCCCAAACACCTAGCAAAGATGGGCCTATGAATCTCATTGCCATGTTTGGCCACTTCACAGGTGTTGTCAAGTTGTCTCCTAGGGGTCATTCACTGGTCGACTCAGGTGTACGAGCCCCTCTGTCCAAATTGGTGACATTACTTTGCATGCATTTACACTGCATGCTTTAGCTCTGCATTTATTGCTGTGCCATATATTTTACAATGCAGAGGGCTCTACAACGCTATCTGTGAGAAAGCATTACCCATTACAACACAGTGACTATTATGACTCCAGGGTGCCGTTACAATGGGGAATGCATTGTAACAGTTTGCGTTGTAGAGGCCTGCATTGTTAGAATGTTCTATGGATTGATCATAGCAGATCCAAGACATGCATGGTTGACAAATTTGAGGAACAATGTTTCCCCCTCTTGGCAGCAACACGTCACCTATTGTGATGTAGTGGTGGAGAGAGGGCCAGCGCTTCATGTACAAGTGAGTGTTCAGCCACCTGAAGTGTTTGCATGTGTGCTGAATGATGCAGCACAGATGAAAGTGTGTATACGGGCTGTTCCAGGATTGCTCATGTGCAGGTAGAGTAACCTTCCAACACATTAAAAAGCCCCCTTTCACACAGAAAACCTTGCACTATTGTTCAAGAGTGCCTGTGCTTGGGCAGACTTGATAAACAGCACACGGTCACTAGGCGACTTGCAGGCCTGCCAATAAGCATTGTACATATGATGCAGCACTGTGTTACAGGAGAGGATGAGGGTGGCACTACACACAGAGGGCTAATGCCTCCCTCCTCCAATTCCTTGTACATGTCACCCACAGTCAGGGTATGTCATGGCACCATCATTTGACACTGACAGTCTCATTTGCTTGTGACAGTGCATGTACCATTATTAGTAAAGATACAGAAGGTATGCTGTTCCTAATTACGAGACAAGGGAAAACTGCTTTTGCATGGTCATGAAGTGTAGGAGGACAAGGATTCCTCCTCTTAGAAAATAAGGCCCTCTCACACCCGGCAAGGTGTCATGCTTCATCATTTGAGCTGCTCTTTGTCAGGTCGGCGCTTTTAATCCTTGAAACAGTTAAGTATTTTAAGTGTTAGGTTGGGTAGTTGTAGTGTAGGTATAGTTCATGTTAAATGAAAACACAGTTTGTATTTTAATTCGTTATCTGGACATGCTTCAAAAATGAGATCCTTAATAAAGAGTTCCAGTACTTTGATCAGTCAGTTCTTAATTGTTTTTCCTCTATCTGACTTGATTTTCAGCCACGGAACTCCTGAACCCTTGTCTTTTCAGGGTTGCAAGAGTATGGGAAATATGTGTCCCAAAGACATGCCATCATCATCCTTTGCTAGGCTGTCTCTGGCACTTCTGCTGTCCTGGCAAAACGCACACAATGCTGTCTGAAGAAGTTGCCTGTCCTGGATCATTTAATCTTCAATTGTTGGTACACACGTAAGAGACTGGGTGTTTCTTGTACTTCCTCCATGGCAGAATCCAGGTTTGTATCACATCTCCTCATGCCGGGCGCAGCGGCTGAGTCATTTACATAAACACAAAGGGGCATAGGTACAAGGACTGGCGAAAATTACTGCTATCGCTAGTTAGCTGCAGTTTTCTTACTGCTGTGTACCACTGAAAACTATCACCTTGTTAGCGACGTATGTACAAGATGTCGCTAGATGGCGGCAGCTTCAGGGATCAACAGTGAAAACTGCCACTAATATTAGCATGATAGCGATAGGCATTCCGGCGTTAGGGGCGAAAACCAACAAAAGGCCCATTAGCGGCAAAGAAGCATATTAGTCAGCATAGCGTGAGTTTTTTTTCCTCTAATGGAAAAAAAAGCCTATCAGTCGACATCCAATAGAAAATAAGCAAACAACTATGAAATGCAGAATGGAGCAGCCAGGGCCAAGTGCAGCACAGATCTACAACCCCCTCAAGCTACCCAACATCCAGGATGACCTGAATGAGAGCCTGGATGCCTCGCTGGACCTGCGTCTGGAGCCTGGAGTGGGATGCAAAAGAGCTGTGGAGTCGATGAGCCATGGCAGTATACATTGGGGCGCTGCGATCGCACGTATCTAGTGGTGAAGTTTGGCCGGTCACATGAAGACACGTTGCTGACATGTGTGAAAAAAACGCCTTGCGCCCCTTGGAGCTGTGAATGGTAGAGGTGCTCCTGAGCACCAACATATGGAGGTCTGCATCACATACTACGATCTACCACTACACAGGGGTGCACAGAGAGGATCACCAACAGTGGGTGGCACCTCTCTGCATGACAGGCTGGATCAGGCTGCGCTGGCCGGTCGCTGTGGAGGGTGTGGCCCCTTAGCTGTGCCGAACTTTCATGGTTACGTACTACAGCTGAACCGCACAACTTATGTAGCGCCATCACGGCTTCACGGTGTGGAGACAGGTTAGCGGTCTAGCTTCAGTGAACGGAAGCGGATGCCACCCTGGTCACGGCACTTCCGATGTTACAAGCGTAACAGCCGGCGCAGCCACTACACCGACGCTTTGGATTAACGCCGTAGCTGCCAGCGGATGGATTGCTGTGCTCTGCTCCTTCGCCTGCAGGTAGCTGTTCTTCTTCTTTGTTCATATGTCTGGAGGGACTGGTGTTGTGTGTTATTTCTTGGGCTGACTATTCTAAAGAAGCATAGCCCCCTACCTTGCCTGTCACAAGACTGCCTTTACGTGCAGGCATTCCCCTGACCTGTGACCCTTATTAGAAGCCTGGTTTGGTTTATTCACTGACAGCACGCACAGGAGTGTGTTCGCATGTGTGCTTTCAGGTCCTCTTTATTATTTGTGCAGGAGCGCTGATTTTTTGATTTTGCTTACGACGCGCAGGAGCGCTAGTACTTTGTCGGCTACTTTACCTCAGGAACATATCCACGTGCTTTCCCAGGTGCACTGAAGAATTTCTGTTTCCTAATATATGAGCAGGAGCGCCTATTCTTTGCTGTTCCTTGTTGATATCTTCCTTGGTGTATATACAAGGTAAATCATACTGTCCTTTTTGTTTTGATCTAGTAGTTCTGAGACTATGGGAAGGGGTAAGGGTGTTTCAGAGATAATAGCTGTGCCCTTATACTTCCATTACAGACCCAGTGTCTTGAGGGATTCCAGGAACACACACAGCCCCTTTCTGGCTTCTACCCCTGGTCCAATCTGCATCCTGGTCAGTGTTCACATATCTAGTAGGGTAAGGTTGGGAACGGCGGTGGTGGTTCATGTTGCCTCTGCGAGATTGCCTCACAAGTGAAAGGTAAGACTTGTGGGACTCTGACACAAACCTGTGTTGCGGGAGCGCAGCAAGTTCACGGCTAAGGGTGCCCTGCTGCATCAACTGCATCGGGAGGTTCACCAGTGGACTTGGCAGTCACTGCTGTACCCAGGCTTGTGAAATCTCACCTGGCTGAGGCTCCTGCTGGCAGAGTCACAGATTTGGAGAGAGTTTAGTGGATTGCACTAAGGTGTCAATGTCCAGGTAAGGAGAAGGTGGGACACGTAGAGGAGGAGGTCAGGGGGTCGACTTACCCAGGCCTAGCACCTGTATATGACGCACCCCCAGTGTCGGCTCATCCGCTATGGCAGAAGAGCATCGCCCCACTGCTTCCAAGCAGTGCAAGAAGAAGAACAATCATCACATGTTAATACCTTCCTAATGTTATCGTGTCATGTTTCCTTTGCGGGTGGGAGGGTGGGTGGTGCTGCTCCACTCACGGAGCAGGGCAGGGGCGGAGTGGCATGCACTCTCATGCGCAGTGACTGTTTGGTTGGCACACTCAGGGCGCACAAAGCAGTCTTGCACACAGTCCTGTTTGCAATGCAGGCTGCATTACAGCCTGCATGGAGAACATGCCCACACCTCCAGCACCTGGCTGAATGCTTTGTCCCAGCGTCATTGACCAATCCCAATGCTGCATTGCTGCATTGTGATTGGCTTAGGGGAGTGAGCCTGGCTGCCTACTTCCTGTTCATTGGAAGGAGACTCAGGAGAGCAGAAGCAACGAAGACACAGGACCCGTCCATGAGGTAATATTTTTCTCATTTAAATATTTACAACACCCGCTCACACACACACACCCCACATCCACGCCCACCTCCCAGCTGTCCAGTCCGCCCATCAGTACTTCTCAATGGTGGCCGCTGTGCAGCCATGCGCAGCAGGCGTACCACTGGTGTGCCAAATGTATATATGGAGTAACGACGCACTCCATTATATTGCATTCCATTACAATGCATACTAATACTAGGCATATTGCAACAGTAGGGAAGGTGTTGGATTGCGGAGATGTAAACATTACTATTCTCACTTCAGTTAGTGAAACCCTGAGACTCACCCTTGCACCCCAAAGCAAACCCTGAACCTTAAAATTCATCTGTGATCCCCAAAACACACCCTAAAAATCATATTTGACCTAAATGCACACCTCAATTTTCATGATTGACCCCAAAACACACCCAAATCTCAGATTTTACCCCATAATACACCCCACATTTTATCTCAGACAGCCGACACCCATACCCACCCTGAAAATAAAAAAAACATATTTATTGACCTCACAATGGGTTGTAATAAATGCGATGTAAAGGCACTGCGTTGTTGGATTTGCGTTCTAAAGGCATTACAATGTAATGCCTGCATTGTAATGGACGGCTCCCATGCCAAAGGCAAGCCATAGGAAAGCCCGTCTGTGTCCGTCTGCCCCTGAACCATGCTCAGCACCAAGCACCCTTCCTCTTGGACACTCCACCCCCACAGCGCCAGTACCCTCCTCGACATCAACTCTGGATGCCACATCGCCTGCCAGGACCAACATCTGCTCCAGGCCGGTCATCGCCATCACTGGCAGCTACTAAATCACCTGCAAGGACCACCCCGACAGTCCATGAGGCGGCATTGCCATCACCTACAGAAGCACACTCCAACTAACCACAAACTTTAATGACCCAAGGGTGACCATGGAACACCTCAACTTCCAGATCCAGACAATCCCCAACCCCATCCTTGGCGGTACCCTCATCTGCAGGCCGGCCAGGCCATGCACACCCATTCTCCGATACCATTGTAGACCTAATTGCACACCAGGCTCTCCCATCCACTGACGACATCCTACTCGGCAAACTGAAGTTCCACCTGGACAACCCCAGTTAGCAGAACACTAACCCCTCCTGGGGTAGCTCTCCGACATCAGACTCAAGCAGCTTATCACCGCAGCTAGCCATATAGCAGGACACACAGTCGAGCACCTCTCCTCCACCATCGGGACCTTCAACTACTGCCACACCACCAGACACTCCTGGACCGACCATTATTGTATACATGAAGTCCTCACCACGCCCACCATACACAACCACCATCATCGCCCCACTCGCAGCTAGATCAAGGCCACAAAGTACATCTCGTCAACTTCCTCAGCACCACCACTCCACTAATGCCTACAGACGATAGCACTGCCGGGTGCAACCTCCACCGATGGATCTCCAACTGGGCTGACACCCGGGCACCCCTCAAGAACTGCACTGCGTCAGTACCTTATGCCTGCATGATGCCAGGCGTAAGAGTGATGCAGTGCCACAGGTATAGGCTGGCCCAATTTATTGCTGGAGTTGTGTCATGGTTGTGACATGACTACAGCAATGGGTGACTTTAGCGCAGACAGATACGTCAGGATTTCAGATGTATCTGTCAATACTTACGTCATGGAGCACTGTCCAGTAAATAGAGCGCATCTGTGGTGTTTCAAGAAGGGGGTAGTAAACAAGTGTTGCAACGCTGTCTTGTCGCAGTGCTGCAACACTTTTCATGAATGAGGCCCAAGAATGCGCAGTCCATCTTATTGATGGTGCGCAGTCCTGTCTTGTAGTTTTGTCGTAGGGAAGTAGTGCAGCAACATTGCTTGCAGTACAGTCCAGCAACAAAACCTGCTGAAATGAAGCCCCAAGAGTTATCTCCATTTTTAAGACCATGTATTTTCTGGTCTTAAAAAACTGCCTCTAACTGCAGTTACAGGCAGTTTTTTTTGTCTTCCAAACTTAAGGAATCCCTTTGTAAATATCGCTAAGTGGGGTTAGCGGCTGATTTAGCATGGGAACGCATCCCTTGCATGTCATTATCACTAACTTAAGTGGCAATCTTTATAATGGGTGTTTTCGCAAAAAAAGCTGCAGCTAACAGAGGTTAGCATAGGCTTGTACAAAAGGCGATAAAAATCTTGCCTCAAAATCATCGGAAAAGTGCCTCTAATGCGGTGTTAACTCCTTGTACATATGCCCCAAAGTGGTCAAAAGCTTGCGCTCAACTGCTGGTGCCAGCATTGGAATGAGACCAATATTCCCAAAGAAATGATTTCAACAGACAAAAATGACGCTGCACTCTCAAAAGCTCTGTGTCAACAAATATATTTAATCAATCTTTTTCTGCCACTGACGCATTTCTGCCGTTGCAGCCTTGATCACGGTGGTAAGTCTGTAAGCAATTAAGTTCAATTAATTACACTTCTTCTGATCCCTTAGTGAGAAGGCTGGTACAAGTAGTTTTCACTTTAAATCCTTGATGCAGTTTGCTGAATTTTTTCATTATTTAATGAAAACACAGTTCATATTTTAATTACTTATACGTTCGTGCTTCATGATTTCTTGCTGTTGATATATATTTATGGAAAAGTCTATCTGCTAGAGAGTGTTGCACAGATAAAACCCTGTGCTTTATTCTGAAAACTGTCTTTTGATATGCCTCTTTTTGTGAGTGAAACCCCTTTCCAGGTGTTTTCATGCTTTAATGTGGTGTGGTGAGTCTCCATGTGGGAGTGCTGTATTTCTATTATTTGGTTGGGAGTGTGAAGCAGGACACCCCCTTGGTGAGTATGGAGTTACATGCGGACTTCTCAGGAGGTCTAACTTCCAAGTGGTTCTACTAAATATGGTAATTCAAGGTATTAAAACAAACAGTGCATTATATGCCATACAATTCCCATAGTGGACTTAATTTGGCTAGCAGATACTCTACTGGCAGCAAGTCCACAAGGTGAATATAAAATATAACCAGTGCCCGTGCTGCACAGCACTGTCAATACTATTACCACTCAATGGCTTTTCCTCCCTACCTTAAGTCCACCTTCAAAAGAACAGCCAGCACAAAGAGGAACAAAAACCTTGTTAAAAGCATTTACAAACCAAACTAATGCAGTTGCCTCACACAAATAAGTGTAAAGGGAAATTTCACCAGCCAATTAATGACAGTTTGTTTATTTGAATTGCAAGCACGGCAGTGTAACCGTAGCAATTTAAGACACGCGTACTACAAAAACATATTTAAAGGTAACCAACTTATCAAAGAACTGTGAATGAGCAAACTGTGAAAGGTTTAGAAATACAAGGCCTTTCTTGCAACTCATTTATTTATTCCCATAAAGTATTGAACTTGTGCCTGTAAATATATGGTATTTCTGTTATTTATAGTCTGCAGATATTTGGATTAAAATTGTATTTTTTTCCGATTCTTGTTTCAAGAAACTCAAAGGTTTTGCCAGTGTTCCCGTACCAAAAAAGGAAACAGGTATTTCCATCTTTTTTTTTTATTTAAAGAGTGAGTTTATTAAAGATTCTTAAGACATACATATATATATATTGCAGTATAATAGGAATTAACAGTAGAATCGAAAATTATACAATTAGATATTTTGTCTGGGGGAAAGAAGGAGTTGTATATGTCTGGAATGAGAATAAATTAAAAGGTATATGCGTCAGAGATGCAAGAGTAATATGCATTTTACACGAAGCTTCGGCCTCACCTGAAACGTAATACCTTGAGAGAAATATGCAAGCCCCACCTCCAGAAACAAGTTCTTCAGGTTTCTTGGTTTACTGGAAAAGAGCATTGGAGACATGCCAATTCTGTCAAATTCACGAAAATGACGTGGAATGCTACAAAATCTACATGAAGGTATCTTGCATGAAAACTGAACATGCAAATTCAAAACGTAGGCAGGATACCGACAGGCAGGAGACTGATTTGATTTGGTTATACTTGTACGTCAAGGCATTTTCTGTTGGAATTAGTCTCCTCTTGGCAAACAGCTCATTAAATTCTATGAATCAAACCCACATGAAAAATAGCTCAGGAATAGGAATAAATGTGTTAGAGACAAGAATTGCAAATTCTTGAAAGTACCAAATTAACAGACGAATAAAGGAAGAGAGGAAGATTAAGGGCGGAACTGATTAGACAACAACATAAATAATACGTTGCCAGCAAATGGGCGTTTCCATGGTTGGGCAAAGATGTGCAAATGCACTGATCTACATAGCAAAGAAACAGTTAACCAACATTGATGAAAGCACCTCCAGGCCATGACTGTCAGAGACTGGGGGATGGGGACTCCTGCAACATGATAAACACACCAAAGTTAATTGAGCAGACTAGGAAGGAAGAACAGCACTAGGTGCAACTTGACTGAGACTTTAGCCCCACAAATGTAAAATGTGTGTCAAACTTTAATGTAGCAAAGAAAAGCAAACTTTAGGAAAAAGGATCGCGGACATGCAAGAATCCAACTAATGCTTACCAGTCCTAACTCAGACGCATGCGAGAGTGGCGTACATCAGAGTGGCATGAAGGGAGGATGTGCTAAGGAATAGCGTATAGTAGAGTGGCATACAGTGGAGTGATATACAGTGGGATAGCATACATTGGAGAGTAGTACAGTGAAGTTGCTTACAGTGGAATAGTATAGAGTGGGTTTGCATACAGTGCAGTGGCATGCAGTGGGTTGCCATAGATTGGAGTGTTGTACAGTGTAGTGGTATACATTGGAAGAGCGTATACTGGAATGACGTACAGTGCAGTGCCGTACAGTGAGGTATGGTTGAGAAGACTGGCATACAGTGCAGTGGCGTAGACTGGAATAGCGTAGAGTAGAGTGGCATAGATTGGAGTTACATGCATTGAGTGGAGAAGCGTACTGTGGAGTGGTGGAGAGTAGACCTGCTTAAAGTGGAGAGATGTACAGTGTAGTGGCATAAAGTTGAATAGCGTAGAGTAGAGTGGTGTATAGTACGGTGGCATATAGTGGAGCGGTGTACACAGGAGTGGGGAGGAGCGGACTACTGTAGACTACAGTGGAGTAGCATAGAATTGAGTGCCATACAGTGGAGTAGCATAGTGTGGAGAAGTGCTGAGTGGAATAATGCTGAGTTTAGTGGCATTAAGTCTAGTGATGTAGTGGAGTAGCACAGAGTCCATGTCATACAGTAGAATAAATTAGACTGTAGAAGCGTTTAGTGTAGTGACCTACAGTGAAGTGGCATAAAATGTAGTGTTGTACAGTGTAGTAGCATACAGTGGGTTGTGGTAGAGTGGAGTAGCGTATACTCCACTTGAGTACAGTTGAGTGCCGTAGAGTGGAGTTTCATCCAGTGGAATAGCATAGAGTGCAGTGGTGTACCATGAAGGGGTGCAGAGTGG
The DNA here is from genome assembly GCF_964261635.1 of Lissotriton helveticus. Classification (NCBI taxonomy): domain Eukaryota; kingdom Metazoa; phylum Chordata; class Amphibia; order Caudata; family Salamandridae; genus Lissotriton; species Lissotriton helveticus. Next base: position 281,098,648 of record NC_136068.1, on the reverse strand, counting down.
AATAGCATAAATTAGAGTAGCATAGAGTGTAGTGTTGGAGAGTGGAGTTGCATACAGTGGAATAGGGCACAGTGGAGCGGCGTGCAATGGAGGAGCATACAGTGGAAGAGCGTACAGTGGAGTGGCATAGACTGGAGTGGAATAGAACAGAGTGGCGTACAGTATAATAGTGTAATGTAGAGTTGTGTAGAGTGGAGTAGCCTAGAGTGCAGAAAATAGGCAAAAAAGTAAAGAAGTGCAGAATGGATCAGCCAGGGCCAAGTGCAGCACACATCAACAACCCCTTCAAGCCACTCAACATCCAGGATGACCAGGATGAGAGCCTGGATGCCTCGCTGGACCTGAGTCTGAAACCTGGAGTGGGATGCGAAGGAGCTGTGAAGTCAATGAGCCGTGGCGATCACCCATACCTGGTGGTGAAGTCTGGCTGGTCACATGGAGACACTTTGCTGACCTGTGTGAAAAAACTGCCTTGCGCCCCCTTACAGCTGTGAATGGTAGAGGCGCTCCTGCGCACCAACGTATGGAGGTCTGCATCACATACTTTGATCCACCACTACACCAGGGTGCACAGAGAGGATTACCAACAATGGGCAGCACCTCTCTGCATCATAGGCATAACGAGGCTGCGCGGGCTGGACGCTGTGGAGGGTGAGGCCCCTGAGCTGCACCAAACTTGTGTTGCGGGAGCGCTGCAAGTTTACGCCTAAGGGTTCCCTGTTGCATCAACTGCATCGGGAGGTTCAAAAGTGGACTTGTCGGCGACTGCAGTACCTATGCTTATGAAATTTCACCTGGCTGAGGCTTCTGCTGGCTGAGTCACAGATTTGGAGAGCGTTTAGCGGATTGCACACGGTGCCAATGTCCAGGTAAGGAGAAGGTGGGACATGTGGAGAAAGAGGTCCGGGGGTCGAGTCGCCCAGGGCTAGCACCTGTAGATGACGCACCCCCAGTGTCGGCTCATCCTCGATGGCAGAAGAGCATCGCCTCACTGCTTCCAAGCAGTACGAGAAGAAGAACAATCATCACATGATAATAACTTCCTGATGTTGTCGTGCCATGTTTCCTTTCTGGGCGGGAGGGTGGGTGGAGCTGCTCCACTCACGGAGCAGGGCAGGGGCGGAGTGGCATGCCCACTCAACTGCACAGTGACTGTTTGGCTGGCCGACTCAGCCTCACAAAGCAGTCTTGCACACGGTTCTGTTCGCAATGCAGGGTGTATTGCAGCCTGCATAGATAACATGCCACCACCTCCAGCTCCTGGCTGAATGCTTCGTCACGGCGCCAATAACCAATACCAATGCTGTATTGCAGCATTGTGATTGGCCTAGGGGGGTGAGCCTGGCAGCCTACTTCCTGTTCCTGGAAGGAGACTCAGGAGAGCAAAGGCAAGGAAGACACAGGACTCGGCCTTGAGGTAACATTTCTCTCATCTAAATATTTACAACAACCGCTCACACAGACACCCCCCACGTCCACGCCCCATCCAGTGTTCTTTCCAGCGTTTCCCACCTCCCAGCTGTCCAGTCCCCCCAGCTGCACTTCTCAATGGCAGCCGCTGTGCTGCCCTGCTCAGCAGGCGTACCACTGGTGTGCCACAGGTATATATAGAGTTACGACGCATACCATTATATCGCATTCCATTCAAAGCATACTAATACTAGGCATATTGCAACAGTAAGGAAGGTGTTGGATTGCGGAGATGTAAACATTACTATTCCCACTTCAGTGAGTGCAACCCAGGACGAACCCTTGCTCCCCCAAACCCTAAAATTCATCTTTGAGCCCCAAAACACACCCTAACAATCATATTTGACCCAAATGCACCCCCAATTAGCATGATTGATCCCGTAACACACCCCAAATCTCAGATTGTACCCCATAATACACCCCACATTTTATCTCAGACAGCCAAAACCCTTACCCACCCATAAAATTTTAAATACCTCATTACTGACCTCACAATGGGTTTAAATGGAATGCGATGGAGATGCACCTGCGTTGTTGAATTTGCATTCTAAAGGCATTACGATGTAATGCCTGTGTTGTAATGGTCCCGTCCCAAAGGCAATCCATAGGCAAGCCCGACTGTGTCCGTCTTCCCCTGGACCGTGCTCAGCACTAAAAACCTTCCTCTCGGACACTCCACTCCCACAGCTCCAGCACCCTCGTCGACATCAACCCTGGATGCCACATCGCCTGCCAGGACCAACATCTGCTCCAGACCCGTCATCGCCATCACTGGCAGCTACTAAATCCCCCGCAAGGACCACCCCGACCGTCCAGGAGGAGGCATTGCTATCACCTACAGAAGCACACTCTGACTAACCACGCACTTTAATGACCCAACGGTGACCATGGAACACCGCAACTTCCAGATCCAGACCATCCCCAATCCCATCCTTGGCGGCACCCTCATCTGCAGGCCCCCAGGGCCATGGACACCCATTCTCCGATACCATTGTAGACCTACTTGCACACCAGGCTCTCCCATCCACAGACGACATCCTGCTCAGCAAACTGAAGTTCCACCTGGACAACCCCAGTGACCAGAACACTACCCCCTCCTGGGGTAGCTCTCCAACATCAGACTCAAGCAGCTTATCACCGCAGCTAGCCACATAGCAGGACACACAGTCGAGCACATCTCCTCCACCATCGGGACCTTCAACTACAGCAACACCACCGGACTTTCCTGGACCGACCATTATTGTATACATCACATCCTCACCATGCCCACCATATACTACCACCATCATCGCCCCACTCGCAGCTAGATCAAGGCCACAAAGTACATCTCGTCAACTTCCTCAGCACCACCACTCCGCCAACGCCTACAGACGATAACACTGCCGAATGCAACCTCCACCGATGGATCTCCAACTGCGCCGCTGACACCCGGGCACCCCTCAAGAACTGCACTGCGTCAGTACCTTATGCCTGCATGATGGCAGGCGTAAGAGTGATGCAGTGCCACAGGTATAGGCTGGCCCAATTTATTGCTGGAGTTGCGTCATGGTTGTGACACGACTACTTCAATGGGTGAATTTAGCGCAGACAGATACATCCGGATTTTAGACGTATTTGTCAATACGTACGTCATGGAGCACTGTCCAGTAAATAGAGCGCATCTGTGGTGTTTCAAGAAGGGGGTAGTGAAAAGTGTTGCAACGCTGTCTTGTCACAGTGCTGCAACACTTTTGCAGCACTGAATGAGGCCCAAGAACGCGCACTATCTTATTGATGGTGAGCAGTCCTGTCTTGTAATTGTGTCGTAGGAAAGTAGTGCAGCAACATTGCTTGCAGTACAGTCCAGCAACAAAACCTGCTGAAATGAGGCCCCAAGGGTTATCTCCATTTTTAGGATCATGTATTTTCTGGTCTTAAAAAACTGCCTCTAATTCCAGACACAGGCAGGTTTTTTTTGTCTTTCAAACTTAAGGAATCCCTTTGTAAATATCGCTAAGTGGGGTTAGCGGCTTTTTTTGCACGGGAACGCATCCCTTGCATGTCATTATCGCTAACAGAAGTGGCAATCTTTATAATGGGTGTTTTGCCTAAAAACTGCAGCTAACAGAGGTTAGCAGCAGCTTGTACATAAGGCAATAAAAATCTTGCCTCAAAATCATCTGAAAAGTGCCTCTAATGCGGTGTAAACTCCTTGTACATATGCCCCAAAGTGGTCAAAAGCCTGCGCTCAACTGCTGGTGCCAGAGTTGGAATGAGACCAATATTCCCAAAGAAATTATTTCAACAGACAAAAATGACGCTGCACTCTCAAAAGCTCTGTCAACAAATATATTTAATCAATCTTTTTCTGCCACTGAGGCATTTCTGCCGTTGCAGCCTTGATCACGTTGGTAAGTCTGTAAGCAATTAAGTTCAATTAATTACACTTCTTCTGATCCCTTAGTGAGAAGGCTGGTACAAGTAGTTTCCACTTGAAATCCTTGAAGCAGTTTGCTGATTTTTTTCATTATTTAATGAAAACACAGTTCATATTTTAATTATTTGTACGTTCGTGCTTCATGATTTCTGGCTGTTGATATATATTTATGGAAAAGTCTATCTGCTAGAGAGTGTTGCACAGATAAAACCCCATGCTTTATTCTGAAAACTGTCTTTTGATATGCCTCATTTTATGAGTGAAACCCCTTTCCAGGTGTTTTCTTGCTTCAATTTGTGTGGTGTGTCTCCATGTGGGAGTGCTGTATTTCTAATATTTGGTTGGGAGTGTGAAGCAGGACACCCCCTTGGTGAGTATGGAGTTACATGCGCTCAGCAGAGCTAACTTCCAAGTGGTTCTACTAAATATGGTACTTCAAGGTATTAAAACAAACAGTGCATTATATGCCATACCATTCCTATAGTGGACTTAATTTGGCTAGCAGACACTCTACTGGCAGCAAGTCCACAAGGTGCATATAAAATATAACCTGTGTCCCTGCTGCACAAGCACAGTCAATACTATTACCACTCAATGGCTTTTCCACCTACCTTAAGTCCCCCTTCAAAAGAACAGCCAGCACAAAAGAGGAACAAAAACCTTGTTGAAAGCATTGACAAACCAAACTAATGCTGTTGCCTCACACAAATAAGTGTAAAGGGAAATTTCACCAGCCAATTAATGACAGTTTGTTTATTTGAATTTCAAGCACGGCAGTGTAACTGTAGCAATTGCAGACACGCGTACTACAAAAACATATATAAAGTAACAAACTTATCAAAGAACTGTGAATGAGCAAACTGTGAACGGTTTAGAAATACAAGGCCTTTCTTGCAACTCATGTATTATTCCCATATAGTATTGACCTAGTGCCTGTAAATACATGGGGGCAGATTTATGAAGGCCTTGCGCCGCCGGTGCGTCATTTTTAACATGGGAAAAAATGACGCACCGGCGGCGCAAGGCCTTCATAAATCTGCCCCCATGTGTTTCTGTTATTTATAGTCTGCAGATATTTGGAATAAAATTGCATTTTTTCCGATTCTTGTTTCAAGAAACTCAAAAGTTTTGCCAGTGTTCCGGTGCAAAAAAAGGAAACTAGGGTATTTCCATCTTTTTTTATAATTAAAGAGTGAGTTTATTAAAGATTCTTAAGACATACATATATAATGCAGTACAATAGGAATTAACAGTAGAATCGAAAATTATACATTTAGATATTTTGTCTGGGGAAAGAAGGAGTTGTATATGTCTGGAATGAGAATCAATAAAAAGGTATATGCGTCAGAGATGCAAGAGTAATATCCATTTTACACGAAGCTTCTGCCTCACCTGAAACGTAATACCTTGAGAGAAATATGTAAGCCCCACCTCCAGAAACAAGTTCTTCAGGTTTCTTGGTTCACTGGAAAATAGCATTGGAGACATGCCAATTCTGTAAAATTCACGAAAATGACGTGAAATGCTGGAAAATCTACATGAAGGTATCTTGCATGAAAACTGAACATGCAAATTCAAAACGTGGGCAGGATACCGACAGGCAGGAGACTGATCGGATTTGGTTATGCCTGTACATCAAGGCATTTTCTGTTGGAATTAGTCTCCTCTTGGCAAACAGCTCATTAAATTCTATGAATCAAACCCACATGAAAAATAGCTCAGAAATAGGAATAAATCTGCTAGAGACAAGAATTGCAAATTCTTGAAAGTACCAAATTAACAGACGAACTAAGGAAGACAGGAAGATTAAGGGCTGAACTGATAAGACAGCAGCATAAATAATAAGTTGCCAGCAAATGAGCGTTTCCATGGTTGGGCAAAGATGTGCAAATGCACTGATCTACATAGCAAAGAAACAGTTAACCAACATTGATGAAAGCACCTCCAGGTTATGACTGTCGGAGACTGGGGTATGGGGACTCCTGAAACATGATAAACACACCATAGTTAAGTGAGCAGACTAGGAAGGAAGAACAGCACTAGGTGCAACTCGACTGAGACTTTAGTCCCACGAATGTAAAATGTGTGTCAAACTTTAATGTAGCAAAGAGAAGTCAACTTTAGGAAAAAGGATCGCGGACATGCAAAAATGCCACTAATGCCTACCTGGGCTAACGCAGACGCATGAGAGAGTGGTGTAAATCAGAGTGGCATGCAGGGAGGGATGTGCTAAGGAATAGAGTATAGTAGAGTGACGTACAGTGGAGTGATATAGAGTGGGATACCATACATTGGAGAGTAGTACAGTGAAGTTGCTTACAGTGGAATAGTATAGAGTGGGTTTGCATACAGTGCAGTGGCATGCAGTGGGGTACCATAGATTGGAGTGTTGTACAGTGTAGTGGTATACACTGGAAGAGCGTATACTGGAATGATGTACAGTGCAGTGCCATACAGTGAGGTATGGTTGAGTAGACTGGCATACAGTGCAGTGGCGTAGACCGGAATAGCGTAGAGTAGAGTGGCATAGATTGGACTTACATGCATTGAGTGGAGAGGCGTACTGTGGAGTGGTGGAGAGTAGACCTGCATAAAGTGGAGAGATGTAAAGTGTAGTGGCATAAAGTTGAATAGCGTAGAGTAGAGTTGTGTACAGTATGGTGGCATATAGTGGAGTGGTGTACACAGGAGTGGGGAGGAGCGGACTAGTGTAGACTACAGTGGAGTAGCATAGAATTGAGTGCCATACAGTGGAGTAGCATACTCTGGAGAAGTGCTCAGTGGAATAATGCTGAGTTTAGTGGCATTAAGTCTAGTGATGTAGTGGAGTTGCACAGAGTACATGGTCATACAGTGGAATAACTTAGACTGTAGAAGCATTTAGTGTAGTGACCTACAGTGAAGTGGCATACAATGTAGTGCTGTACAGTGTAGTAGCATACAGTGGGTTGTGGTAGAGTGGAGTAGTGTATACTCCACTTGAGTACAGTTGCGTGCCGTAGAGTGGAGTTTCATCCAGTGGAATAGCATAGAGTGCAGTGGTGTACCATGAAGTGGTGCAGAGTGGAATAGCATAAAGTAGAGTAGCATAGAGTGTAGTGTCGGAGAGTGGAGTTGCATACAGTGGAATAGTGCACAGTGGAGCGGCGTACAGTGGAGGAGCATACAGTGGAAGAGCGTACAGTGGAGTGGCATAGGCTGGAGTGGAATAGTACAGAGTGGCGTACAGTATAATAGTGTAATGTAGAGTGGTGTAGCGTGGAGTAGCCTAGAATGCAGAAAATAGGCAAAAAAGTAATGAAGTGCAGAATGGATCAGCCAGGGCCAAGTGCAGCACACATCAACAACCCCTTCAAGCCACTCAACATCCAGGATGACCAGGATGAGAGCCTGGATGCCTCGCTGGACCCGAGTCTGGAACCTGGAGTGGGATGCGAAGGAGCTGTGGAGTCGATGAGCCGTGGCGATATACATTGAGGCGCTTCGATCACCCATATCTGGTGGTGAAGCCTGGCTGGTCACATGGAGACACGTTGCTGACCTGTATGAAAAAACTGCCTTGCGCCCCTTACAGCTGTGAATGGTAGAGTCGTTCCTGCGCACCAACGTATGGAGGTCTGCATCACATACTGTGATCCACCACTACACCGGGGTGCACAGAGAGGATTACCAACAGTGAACAGCACCTCTCTGCATCATAGGCCGAACGAGGCTGCGCGGGCCGGACGCTGTGGAGGGTGAGGCCCCTGAGCTGCACCAACCTTGTGTTGCGGGAGCGCTGCAAGTTCACGCCTAAGAGTTCCCTGCTGCATCAACTGCATTGGGAGGTTCACCAGTGGACTTGGCGGCGACTGCTGTACCCACGCTTGTGAAATCCCACCTGGCTGAGGCTCCTGCTGGCTGAGTCACAGATTTGAGGAAAGTTTAGCAGATTGCAGTACGGTGCCAATGTCCAGGTAAGGAGAAGGTGGAACACGTAGAGGAGGAGGTCCAGGGGTCAAATCGCCTAGGCCTAGCACCTGTAGATGATGCACCCCTAGTGTCGGCTCATCCGCTATGGTGGAAGAGTATTGCCCCACTGCTTCCAAGCAGTGCAAGAAGAAGAACAATCATCACATGATGATAACTTCCTGATGTTATCGTGCCATGTTTTCTTTGCGGGCAGTAGGGTGGGTGGGGCTGCTCCACTCATGGAGCAGGGCAGGGGCGGAGTGGCATGCCCTCTCATGCGCAGTGACTGTTTGGTCGGCACACTCAGGGCGCACAAAGCAGTCTTGCACACTGCCCGGTTCGCAATGCAGGCTGCATTACAGCCTGCATGGAGAACATGCCCACTCCTCCAGCACCTGGCTGAATGCTTCGTCCCGGCGCCAATGACCAATCCCAATGCTGTATTGCAGCATTGTGATTGGCCTAAGGGGGTGAGCCTGTCTGTCTACTTCCTGTTCCTGGAAGGAGACTCAGGAGAGCAGAAGCAAGGAAGACACAGGACCCGGCCTTGAGGTAATATTTCTCTCATCTAAATATTTACAACAATCGCTCACACGCACACACACACACACCCAGGTCCATGCCCCATTGTGTGTTCTTTCCGGTGTTTCCCACTTCCCAGATGTCCTGTCCCCCCAGCAGCACTTCTCAATGGCGGCTGCTGTGCGGTCATGCGCAGCAGGCGTACCACTGGTGTGTCAAAGATATATATGGAGTTACAACGCATACCATTATATCGCATTCCATTACAATGTAGTGTAGTTCCTATTATCCCAATAGGCTCTGCGCATTGGAATAATACCTTCAATAGTATAGGCCTAGACCAGACGTTAACTAGGTCTTCTATTGTCGATATTAGACTTAAAGTTTTGGGTTTGCCAGCTAGCTCAGAGTTCACTAGAAACTTTCTCGAATAGGCAAGGAGGAGTTGAACCTCCCTGGATAGACAAGAAGGGATTTAGTTTCTGACAACCATAGAACATGACAACTTTGCTCTCCCCTAATCAAGAGTGTATCTCTAGAGTCGTGTGAAAACAAAAGACAACTTATTTTACTCAGTCAGTACGTGCAATCTTAGTCTCACCAGATTGTAGAGAAAAGGAAGAGACGGGCGTGTTCAATAAAAGATGTTATTTATTGATCAGTCTCTTTTCTCATACAAGAGAAATGGATCGATATTATCGCAATACTTATGGTTAAGTAAAGTGCATACAATAAAAGCAGAAGTATAAAATAATACTGTAAAAACATTTATATGGTTTCTAAGCCATATGGTGGTTTAAAATGGATAAAATAGATACATACACATATACATTTGACTAATCGTACTCAACTGGTGCTTCTAACTACGCCTACCCCAGTGTACCTGACCTAAGCCTAATACGTGGGCGGGAATAGAAAGTAGCAGTTTAAGTTAAGTTTGTTTTGCCAAGTGACTGACTCAAGAATTCTCTGCAAGGGGTTATTCAGTTCTGTACCTGGAAGTTAGGATGAATGAGGGATGGTATCTCTCGTCTTTGGTCTCGATATTCCAAGCTGCCTGCGAGGGCTGCTCGGAAGCGCCGGAGCTGGATTTCTCGGCAGGAGAAAGCAGCGTCTCGTTCTCAGTGCGTCAGGAAGGCGGGGCTGCGCCAGCGGGGTCTGCTCTGCTCTGGGCTTCGGCAAGTCTGGCTGCTCCGATCTCGTCACCACCGCGTGTGTTTGCTTAAGGCAATACCGGTAATATTTATACCTGTAAGGTGCCGAGATTGACGTAAGGATGGACATAGATACGTCAATAAGGATGTCATACGAACTGGTCGTTAGCACATTCTTTTGCTGAAGTTCTCGGTGAAATCAAAACAATGGCCGCAGGGTTTTTCCCAGGTTGTCATAGGTTTGAATTGTTTTGAGAACTCCGTATGCCTTATCAGGGGCTGGAGGAATATTGCTTGTCTAATTAGATGGCAAGCGTTATGACCTAATCAGATAACACGTTCCTGTGCCGTGGTGTGGCTTAATCAGATAACGGTTTCTGCATCATGGGATGGCTGCTAGTTAACTTGTTAACCAGAACAGGGTCAGGAATAGGGGGATCGATACAGAACCTATAGGAATACATCACAACAATGCATACGAATATTAGGCATATTGCAACAGAAGGGAAGGTGCTGGTTCGCAGAGATGTGAACATGACTATTCCGAATTCAGTGAGTGCAACCCTAAGACTAACCCTTGCACCCCAAAGCAAACTCTGAACCCTAAAATTCATCTTCGACCCCCAACACATACACTAAAAATCATATTTTACCCAAATGCACACCCCAATTTTCATAATTGACCCCAAAACACACCCCAAATCTCAGATTTTACCCGATAATATACCCCACATTTTATCTCGGACACCCGAAACCCATACCCACCCTAAAAAATAAAAATACCTCATTACTGACCTCACAATGGGTTGTAATAGAATGCGATGTAAAGGCATCTGCGTTGTTGGATTTGCGTTCTAAAGGCATTACGATGTAATGCCTGCGTTGTAATGGTTGTCTCCCATGCCAAAGGGAAGTCATAGGCAAGCCCGTCAGTGTTCGTCTGCCCCTGGACCATGCTCAGCACCAAGCACCCTTCCTCTTGGACACTCCACCCCCACGGCGCTAGCACCCTCCTCAACATCAAACCTGGATGCCACATCGCTTGCCAGGACCAACGTCTGCTCCAGACCGGTCATCATCAATGCCATCGCCATCACTGAAGGCTACTAAATCACCCACAAGGACCACCCAAACGTCCAGGAGGATGCATTGCCATCACCTACAGAAGCACACTCTGACTGACCACGTACTTTAATGACCCAACGGTGACCATGGAAGTTGTAAAGCTTTATTAAAAGTAAAACTACTATCTCTGTATGTACTCTGTATATCAATTTTCAATTGTGCATTATATAAAAACATTTATTAAAATCAACTTCATAGAAGATAAATGGTGAACTCATGAAAACTGAAAAGTAGCTGATTTACACATTAATTGTGGTAGACCCCTCACCTGGTTGGAACTTAAAGTACAGGTGTTGATGATGATGAGTAACATATTGCTCTTGTTCATAGAAGGGAATCTTCAGTCTGTTATGAGAAAACTGGTGCACGTTAAAAAGCAAGCATTCATCAGTTGTGCCAAAAAGTGTAGCATGTTATGGCTAAGCATAAATAAAAACACCCTCCCCTTCCGAAAGGGGAATTTTTAGTTTAGACTAGAGAGTCACAAATAATGTAATTTGTTTATGTAGTAAAAAAATTTTTCATTCCTAGACAAAATAGGGAGTGGTGTATATGGCATCTAAAAATATGAAATATTTTTTCTAGACGGAACACCATCAGCACAGACAAACACCAGTGCCGGGGCCAGCGCAGAGGTGGTCACTCCAGGGACGGATGTGGTGCCACCAGTGCCAGCAGGAACTGCTGTGGGGGATGCCTCGGTAGTGGCGGGCAGTGGTAAGCTGCTATATTCCTTACTTATTGAGATTGCAGAGTAGGCTCGCTGCAGGGGTGTATGTTGTACAGTACAAGTACACTTTACTGTTTAGAAGACTTACAAATTTAGAACTAAGTTTTTGTCAACCAGGTAGAACACAGTCACCCTTGGCTTCGCATTAGCAATAGCATTAGCGGCGGGAGTTGACGACTAACCAATGGCCTCCTCTAAATTTGACTTCAACTCAGCTGTGAAAGTTTTATCGAGAAGCCAAGTCAGATCAGACATGAACTTGATGGATGGGATGAACGAAAAGGGAAAGAAGGGTGTAAGGAAGGAGGAAGGACGAGCGAGTTAAATTAATGACTGGCAAAGAATGATACGTGTTTTTGAATGCAGGCAAAGGTGGCTGGAAGGAATCTGTTGCATGGCCGGTTGAAGCAAGGATGGGTGGAAGGAGTAAGAAAAGAGGACTGCCTGGGTGGATGAAACAGAAACTGTATGTGTGCGCAATATATCCTTTGGGTCAAATTCAAATTCAATAAAGCACGGGTGCATGGGTGGTGGTTTACAAAATAAAATAAAAAGGGTGTTTGTCGGTGAGAAAAAGTATGGTTTGTCCAGTTGAGAAATTAAGAAGAATGATTGCCATTTACTTTGAATGGATGGATGCCTGGATGGTATCTTCCTCATAGATAGCATAGGTGTATGTAGAGTAGACAGAGTAGACGGTCACTGGATGAAGAGTGTTAGTTTGAAGAACATGTAACACCGCACATCCGTGCCTGAGTAGCAAAGCTGAGGAAAGTAGAGGTTGTAATTTTTCAGAATACTCCCTTGACTAACAGTAGTTTGCAAGCACAGCATATATTGTGTATCTATATTGTATAGTTCACATTATCAAGTCAAGTCACAAGTGCCTTACTCCGGGGATTACAGGGATCACTCACTACCTATGTTAATAATTTTTTTTCAACTCTTTCATTCATGTGTGGCCTATCAATAAAAACAAAGCACCTAAAGTCATCACTTATATAAGCAAATATCATGTGAAGGGATAGATGATCATATTATCTTCTTCATTTTCCTTTTGTAGTAGTCAGGGGCAGGGAGGGTGAAAGTTAAATTAATTAAGCAGTAGCCCTTGCTGTAACAGAGTATGGCCAGTGCCACCCGTAATATAAAAGTAAGAGCTTTCCCACCTGCATGTACTGGTAACAGTAACACAAGTCTGCGTCATCATGGCTTGCGTCTGTTTTTCTTGGGTGCAAGCTGATTGTGCTGGCATTATGCCGGCTTCCACAAGTTTACGTACTCATTTCGCTAAACAAGAGAGAAGAAGAAGAGTGGTGTACTGTCTGAGTCTAATGTAGTGAGTCCATAGTGCTAGTAGAATTCCTGAAACTCCCACTAATGTTAGAGCTGAGGCCAACAAAGTGGGAGGTTAGATAGATACATGCCACAAATGTTATGTACTGTGCTTGCAAGTTGCTAGTGCTGTGACACAACTTTCTGTTGAATTATTTTGTGTTAATCTTAAAGAGTATTGGTTACAGTATTTTTTTCTGTCTTCATATAGATACTCCTTCTAAACCATCGAGGAAGGAGTTGGCTATCCGGGCCAGGCGCCCGAAGCTGGAGGCAATTGTCGCCAAATATCGGCGGCTGGTGGCTCAGGAGGAGGAGGAGTCAAGTACAACAGCTGCATCCTCCTCCATTGCCCCTGGGTCATCCAGCCAGCACAATCCTCCAGCGGTATGGCGCCGTGGTCCGGCAGCCGCCCGTCTCCGCCGAGCAGCGCAACCAACAGCGGCCCACCACAGTACCTGCAAGGCACGTGTGCACCACCTAACCCTGCGAGTGGCCTACTTTGAGCAGGAGGTGGAGAGGCAGAAAGTCCTGCTCAAGGCCCTCCGGAGAGAGCTGAAAGACCACCTGGCCCTTTTTTAAAGAAGGTAAATAGAGTAGACTTGAGTTACATTTAGTGTGTAAAAGATTAAATAATAACAGAACACATAGGATTCCATTTCATGCACAACAAACAAACAGCAATTGCTTTCATCAGAGTCAGACAGCCATTGTTGTCCACTTCAGGCCATCTCATCATTCATTACCTGTTCCACTTTTTGTCAGCATCTTATTCTTAAGTGAAGGGCCACAGGGCAGCCTCTCGTGTCAATTTCAGAAGTAACAGTCAGCATAGTCAGTCATTCCAGTCCCACTTTTTTTGAGGGGACTCGTCTATGAAGCGACAGTTTCTTGATTCTGCGTAATCCGGCCATCTGCCTTGAGGGAAATGGATAGGAGGAGTCTGGAGGAGGAGGATAGAGGAACATGGCTGAGTTGTGAACTTGTGAACTTCAGGAATGCAGACAGCGGCACCTTCAATATGGAAATAAGACGAAGACAGTGCTGCTGATGGATTTGTTGTGATTAAAGTTTTGTTGTGCTAAAAGTTGCAAAACAAAGAAAGACACACAGAAATAAAAGTGAATAAGGACGGGAAACAAAAGTAAGTATTTAAAGCCTAGGTGTCAGGGAATTAAAGCTAGTCCTCAAACTATGTGAATTGAACCAGGAGTAGGTCAGCTAACAAAGAAGAACTTCCGTCACCTAAGTCGGTGTCCTTTTCTTTCTGCGTAGATTCACGTATTTTGTAATCTGGTGGTATGAAGTGCTGATGCATCTTGATCATTGTTAACCTTTCCACATTTTTGGGCGAGAGGTGGGTCCTTTTTGAAGTTACAATGGCACCAGCAGCACTGAAAACACATTCAGTAGACACGCTTGCGAGTGGGAAAGCCAAATAATTTATTGTCATGCCCCGAGGTCCCACTTGAGAAGCAGCTCTAATTGCCTGGGCACTATAAAGGTCGCACTAGACCAGCGGAACGCCGCTTTGCATTCTAGAGACTAGCCCTCACTTCCGTGTTTTCTGTCACTGTACGAATAGCCTGACTTCAGGTTCTTTGGATGGTTGTTTCCTGTGTTGTTACTCTACCTCCTCCGCGAGGGTTTTCTGTTAGTTTGTTATTCTGTGGCCGTCCTTCTTCAGTTAAGCTTTCACTCTGACGCCCTTTCCTTTGGTGTCAGCGTATTCTGCTGCCTTCTTCAGAGTTCGTACAAACACGCTTGTTGCCATCTGGCCGGGTACTGCTATTCCTGGTTCCCCTTTTCCTGGTGTTCCGCCCGGCGGCCGGGTCTTTCCCCGCCGCCCGGCAGGGTGCTGCCGATTGCATCTGCATCTTGGTTCACTGGCCGGAGCTGACTCCCGTTGGTTGAATCACCCTACCAGCCTTCCCTTTGGCATTTGGAATATTATTGTTTGGGGCACTTGCGTGGACCAGTGTGTGGTGTGTTTCGAGACTCAGCTACTAAGAATCACGGTAACAGCGCGTTGCGCTGCCTTTCTTAATATATGTTGGGGGGTTACTGTTGTAGATGTCTAATGGTGATATTGTCTGGCAGATTTACACTTGTACATACTCCAAAAGAGAGGCTAGCACACATGCCCCCCACCTTGAAGTAGAATTGGATGTTCTTCCAGTTTGCTCAAAAGAATAACGGGGTGAGATTTACGGATCATTTACCTTCACCTGCTAACATTGAGGGGGATAGATTACTTATTATCTTTTTGTCTTGTTGTGTACAGAAAGCGAACACCATATTCTACCCACCTGCAATATTTCAAGGTCCAGACGATTAGTTGTGGTAGGTGATATTTGTGTACATATATATAGGCATTGTGCATATACATTGTGTTGTAACCAGGTATAGATAGTAATCTTTTCCTTCCCTTACAGCCTGCTTTTTCACCAAGTGTCCACCCTGAAGTCCACAGTCAAGACCTGTTATTTTCCCCGCCTTTCCTTGTTTTGTTTCCCTGTTTTCCCCTGGCGAGCCATTCGATACTCTAGAGTCTGATAGAGTCGAAAGGCCGTAGGGCAAGGCTGTGGACTAATCTCCAGATTCCTGACGCTCCTGCGGAACAAGCCTGGAAACCATTACATTTATAGCCAGCTTGGTGATCAGTGGCCATTGAGCCTTTTCCTATACCAATACACCAATCGGTTCTGATCAAATAAGACCTCTGTTGGGTCATCCAGATAGGCCTGCACCATCCACTCAAGGTCCTCCAGGGGTGCTCCACATTGCGTACCATCTGTTGCCTTTGCATCAACACTGGAACGAGCAAACCCTTGATGAGTTATCCAATCCGCTTCCGACAATATTATGGCTGGGCCTGGTGCAGGTGATGATACGGTTGCTGTTGTCGGTAACGGCTCTGAGGGAAAGTGACTGCCTTCGGCAACAGAAGTGGAACTTGATGCCGGATGGCCTGCTGCTTCAGTAGTACTTGTGGTTGTTCCTTCAATTTCCTGCCGCTCTTTTTTGAACCGAGTGGCTGACAGAGCTAGCCAATGTGTGTACTTGGAAACATCTGTTCCAGAAAAAGGAATGAATGTATTGCTGGCCAGTGCCTTTTTGTACCGTGGATCCAGAAAAGGCATAAATGTAATGCTGCTCTGAATGTATTGCTTTAAGCCTTGCATTGCCAACTAGGCGGCTTAATAAGCTCTCCGCCAACTGATATGCATCTTGTTTTTCAGCATCAACTCGGAACGTTGAAGACACCGCCTTCAGTTGGTGCTCTAGCATGCGCAACAATGGTATAGCTTTGCCCAAAGTACAGTCCTCCCTGCTGACTTCACGCGTGAAGACCTCAAAAGGACGAAGCATGTCTGTCAGGCTTTTAACTAGGTCCTATTCCTTCACCTCTAGCCTCATGTCTTTCATAGAAGCTCCCCGTGCGTGAAAGACATACTCATTGATTACCAAGTACTGCTCAAACAGACGCTCAAGCATGTAGAAGGTTGAGTTCCAACGTGTTGCCACCTCCTGTATGATTCCTCTGACTGGCACTCTACGGTCACGTTGAATGACCCTCAGCTGCTTCCGGGCCTTAAAAGAATGGCTGAAATGTGTGCATATTCTTTGGCAGGTGGTCAGTAACTTGCTGACTGTGTTTTCTTTTTTCAAGAAATGTTGAACAATAATGTTAATGCTGTGCGCCAAACACGGCACTCTGAAATAGCCACCATCAGCCTTGGCCTTAACTATATTACTACCATTATCCGTGGAAATATAACCAATCATGTGCCTTCTTGGCTGCAGCCATTCAAAGACCTTACTGTTAAACTCCTCCAAAATGTTTACTGCAGTATGAGATTTCTCCATGGCAAACATGGCTACTGTTGCATGTGTCCGAGTAGCTTGAAAAATTGTGACACTGTCAACACCTGCAGCTATCTTATCTCTAACCCCCGCAAAAGAGACCCAGTGTGCAGTGATGTACATGCAATCAACGGCTTGGCAACTGGTCCACATGTCTGTTGTCAGTTGGATAGTCTGAACAGCACTCTTCTGCAAAGCTGCCCCAATAAGAGAGAGAGATAAACTCTACTCCTGAGGCGAGATAGCCGGGAGAGCTTTTCTAAATACTTGTACTGCATTATTTTAAAGACTTGATTTTAAAATTTGCGTGTGTATAACTGATGCTGTGTTTTAAAAGATTGACTTGAATTTGCACTTTAAAAACCAAAGCACCCCCCTCACCTTACCTGCTTAGAACTCCCCGCGCTGCCGATTTCAGGGCTGCGGCGGGTCAGAGTTCTTGGCGCCAGAATCGGAGCGAGCACAAGCCACGCCCACTGACGCTGGCCACGCCTCCTTGCAAATCCCTTAAGAGCGAGCGAAATACAAGCCGCTAATCAGAGATAAACTCTACTCCTGAGGCGAGATAGCCGGGAGAGCTTTTCTAAATACTTGTACTAAAGACTTGATTTTAAAATTTGTGTGTGTATAACTGATGCTGTGTTTTAAAAGATTGACTTGAATTTGCACTTTAAAAACCAAAGCACCCCCCTCACCTTACCTGCTTAGAACTCCCCGCGCTGCCGATTTCAGGGCTGCGGCGGGTCAGAGTTCTTGGCGCCAGAATCGGAGCGAGCACAAGCCACGCCCACTGATGCTGGCCACGCCCCCTTGCAAATCCCTTAAGAGCGAGCGAAATACAAGCCGCTAATCAGAGATAAACTCTACTCCTGAGGCGAGATAGCCGGGAGAGCTTTTCTAAATACTTGTACTGCATTATTTTAAAGACTTGATTTTAAAATTTGCGTGTGTATAACTGATGCTGTGTTTTAAAAGATTGACTTGAATTTGCACTTTAAAAACCAAAGCACCCCCCTCACCTTACCTGCTTAGAACTCCCCGCGCTGCCGATTTCAGGGCTGCGGCGGGTCAGAGTTCTTGGCGCCAGAATCGGAGCGAGCACAAGCCACGCCCACTGACGCTGGCCACGCCCCCTTGCAAATCCCTTAAGAGCGAGCGAAATACAAGCCGCTAATCAGAGATAAACTCTACTCCTGAGGCGAGATAGCCGGGAGAGCTTTTCTAAATACTTGTACTGCATTATTTTAAAGACTTGATTTTAAAATTTGCGTGTGTATAACTGATGCTGTGTTTTAAAAGATTGACTTGAATTTGCACTTTAAAAACCAAAGCACCCCCCTCACCTTACCTGCTTAGAACTCCCCGCGCTGCCGATTTCAGGGCTGCGGCGGGTCAGAGTTCTTGGCGCCAGAATCGGAGCGAGCACAAGCCACGCCCACTGACGCTGGACACGCCCCCCTCCACATCACTATAAAATGTGTCCCCCACAAACGCGCAGCGGACGCGCGCAGCGGGCGCGCCGCCTGCGCGCCGAAGGCGCGCCTAAGGCAAGCCCGTCTGCGCCCGTCCGCGCCGAGACCGGGCCCAGGGCTATACCCCCTGTTCAAAACAACACAGGAAAAAGAATACAGCGATACTCCAGTCAAGACCTTCATAGACTGAAACCACGAGCATCATGTGCCCAGATAGATCCAAACAGAGAAGGTAAAAAATGTCCTACATGCTCACAAACCTTTCACTTTTCCCCCATTAAAAACCTGACCAATTCGACAAAACCAAAACACCGAAAGCACCATCTGAAAATTGCGTTGCTCAATGTAAGATCTTTAGTCAAACACAATATACAAACAGCGGAACTAATAGACAATTATAATATTGATATACTATTTGTCACCGAAACTTGGGCGGACGAAGCATCAGACGCCGATTTGACCCTAGCTATTCCAGAGGGGTACTCCTTCTCCAGAGCGGATAGAAAAATAAAACGTGGAGGAGGATTGGCAATTATAGCAAAGAACGACTACAAAATTAAAACATCAGATAAAGGAAGTACCCCAGACTGTGAAACTTTAACATTTCAAATAAAAGTCACGAACAATTATTCGTTCAATGGACTACTTATATACAGACCACCTAATGCAAAAACGGCGCTGATCGAACTGTTAAGCCCGTTTCTCGAATCTAGTGTGATTAGTCCGGACTACACAGTTTTAGGAGATTTTAATCTACATTTAGAAAAAACCTCAGACCCGAAGGTAGCCTCATTCATTGATACAATGTTAAACTTTGACCTAAAACAAAAAGTACATGTGGATACCCATGAAGCAGGCCATACATTGGATGGTATTTTCACCTCCTGTGTAAATCTAACAAAAACAGATACCATTCCTATCCCGTGGACAGACCACAAACTCATCAGTTCCACATTAGAAATTAATGAGGACACAGGAAGACCTATGGAGAATATTAAGCAAACGACATATCTAGAATGGTCTAAATTAGATAACCGGACATTCATTGATATACTGCAATCCTCGTACCCTGCACTTCAAGAAAACTGTAATACAGCCTGCAAACAATTTAATGAATGGCTAGAGAATGCAGTAGAGCAAACAGTCCCACGAAAAAAAGCCACACTAAAGAGAAAAACCCCCTCACAGCCATGGTTCTCGGAAGCACTAAGAATCCAGAAACAGATATGTAGAAGAGCGGAAAAAAAATGGAGAACTAACTATGACACCGATCTCAAACAAGAATACAAAGCTACCTTAGCTTGTTATAAAAAACTAATTATAACGGAAAAAAGTAAATACTTTATCCATAAAATCAATGAGTCAAAAAACTCAAGTAAAACCCTATTCGACACTGTCAAAAAACTATCAAAATTCGAGAACAACAACTCTGAAACGTTAACTTCAGACTTCTGCAACGTGTTGGGAGAATTCTTTGTCAGCAAAGTATCCCTAGTATATGACTCCTTTAAAAATCATAACACAGAAATATCCATAAAAGATAACTCACCAACAACAACCCCAGTGAGTAAGGACTCAGATCCCACCACATTCTTCCAATTCACCCCCCCTACAGTGGAACAGATCCAAAAAGAAATCCATACCATCAATTCAGGCAGCCCAATGGACCCATGTCCTTCCAAAATAATGCATGTCTGCTCCGATCAACTGAGCATAGTACTAGAGAAATTATTCTCTCAAATCATTAAAACCAACATCTTTCCCGATGACTGGAAAATGATATCGATCAGACCACTTTTAAAAAAACCCAACCTGGACTGCGAAAACCCGAATAACTATAGGCCAATAGCTAGGATCCCATTCGCCGCCAAAATCCTAGAGAAACTCTTAAATAAACAATTATCCCGGTACCTACTGGATGGCAACTGGCTGGACCATTCGCAGTTCGGTTTCCGCGAAGGACATGGAACCGAAACCGCCCTTATTACAGCGGTGGAGGAGCTTAGACAAGTACTGGACAACGGATCGAAGGCCGCCTTGATATTACTAGATCTATCGGCGGCCTTCGATACGATTAGCCATGAGACCCTCATAACACGTCTGAAAACAGCACAATTGCATGAATCAGCATGTGCACTCATCACC
Source organism: Lissotriton helveticus (assembly GCF_964261635.1). NCBI lineage: Eukaryota > Metazoa > Chordata > Amphibia > Caudata > Salamandridae > Lissotriton > Lissotriton helveticus. The sequence continues at coordinate 281,078,461 of NC_136068.1, read as the reverse complement.
TCATATCTAGAGAACAGAACGTTCTCTATAGAATCAGGAGAAGCAAAATCTAATCAATTCAACCTACCATGTGGAGTCCCACAGGGCTCATCGATTAGCCCCACTCTTTTTAACTTATACGTCACCCCCCTCGCACAACTAATAAGGGACTGTGGATTCACCCCAATATCCTACGCCGACGACACCCAAATTGTGGTGTCAATAAATGAAGACGTAGAGAACACAGCAGAAAAATTTCAAATCTGCATGAAAAAAATAAGCCAATGGATGAGAACAAATTGTCTAAAATTGAATGGAGACAAAAGTGAGGTCATGATCCTAGGAGGGGACAAAAAAATCTGGTCCCATTCATGGTGGCCAAAAGAACTAGGAGGATGTCCTGAACCAACGGAGAAGGTAAAAAACCTAGGAATTACGCTAGACACTAACCTCTCCTTTGACGCCCAAGCGAATAAACTGGCATCATCCCTGTGGTACATTTTAAAAATGATTAAAAAAATTCTACCCTACATACCACTTGACTCACGAAAGACAGTGGTGACAGCATTGGCCTTGTCCAGACTGGACTACGGGAACGGCCTATACGCTGGAGCCAGAAAAAAAATCCTAATCAAACTCCAACGTTTGCAGAATGCAGCAGCCAGGCTGATATTAGGTACACCTAAATTTGAAAGAATCAGCCACAAACTTAGAGACCTACACTGGCTGCCAATCGAAAAACGAATACAATTTAAAATACTGTGCCTAGCATATAAAGCAACTAATGGAACCGGATCCCAATTTTTAAAAACTCATCTAAAAATATATGAGCCAAATAGAACCCTCAGATCTGGCCAAAAGAAAATAATTGCGGTACCAAGATTCAAGAGAGAAAACTGGGGAGGAAGAAGCTTCCTGGTAGTGAAGTAGTGTGGCTCACTGGTTAGAGGCGGCAGACCCGAGAGCAGAGGACGGCCCGGGACCAGGGTTCGATTCCCGGCGCGGCAGGTTTCTGGACCAGGGTCAGCGGACTCGATAATTCTCTCGCCTCGGTTCCCACTCTGATCAGCGATCACACTCGGCAACTCTGGGCATTAGCTTGCCTCATCTTCACTAACGGCCCCACCAGACCGCCGGGGATGCCTGGTCTCACCCTGGAGATACCCATTAAGGGACCATCTCTCAGGGAAACCAGGAAGGGTTTCGCAGCGGTCGAAGCGCCTTGGGACCCTACGGGTAAGTAGTGCGCTATATAAATGCCTATACATTTACATTTACATTTACATACAGCGAGAATCTGGAACAAACTACCGCTAGATATAAAAACTAGTCCATCACTGATATCTTAAAGAAAGCAAGTAAAAACGTGGCTGTTCTCTGCATATCCCTAAATTAAAAACCTCAAGAGTCAGAGTCAAATCACAGCGCCAAGACGCCTATGGGCAATCGCACGCTTTACAAATGCACAAATCAAATCAAATCAAACCAATCATGTCCAGCACATCTTGATGTAGTGCTGGAACCGTAACTCTGGCAAAAAAGGACCGGCTAGGAACCTTCCATTTAGGGCAGACTGTTGCCACAAATTCTAGAAAACACACCCCTTCCACGAAAGAAAAATGGAGATAAGGTCCAGCGCTAACATTTTAGCCAGAATTGCCGTTGGGTGGTTGCGTTCCAATGGCGCCTCTGACCAAAACATGCTTTTAATGGTGGTATGGACCGTTTTCATATGTGATGATGATCCAGACTTCTTCAACCTAGTTAGGCTCATTGATGTATTTTTTCGCATTGGTGTCTCTACCAGACTCTTACTGTGCCACATAGATGTTGCTGGGGTAGAGGGTGTGGGCGCTACCACTGCAGTGCTGCTGCCAGCGGTACTGTGTGTACCAGAAAAAATGTCTCGCTTCTTCACCACCCCCCTGCATGATCAGCTTCTCGTCATCAGATGCAATATCAATGGCTACATTTGGATTTCTCCTTTTGGCTTTCCGGATGTTACTTAGGTGCACCTCCCACTGGATGCTGTGGTGTTTTTGGAGATGACCTCTCTGGCCTCCGGTACCATAGTTGGTACCAAGCTTACCCCGACTAACTACTTGTTTACAAATCAACCAAATAACTTGGTTTTCCACCTTTTTGCTAATACTAAAGAAGTCCCAAACTGGGGAGTTGAGATTTCTGGTGGTGGTGATGGTGCCACAATGCCAGATGAAGTGGAGGATGGGGTGGCGGAATTTGCACTTACAGCACCACTACTTGAGGTAATGGAGGTCGAGCTGGTTGGAGGTCCCTGCCGGCCCTTCTGAAGAGAAAATATGGAAGCTGTAGGTCGTGTTGGTGTAGTAGTTTCCTGTGTTGGTGGTGGTATCAGTGCCACGCCGCCCACATCCTGCACAGCATTTCGGGATAGGGTAAAAATGTTTGTCTGCTGCATGCCCGCTGGGGCTGGCGTGACGACTGTGATGACTGGGTTGTCATCGTCAGACTCTTCATCAGCTGCAGAATACACCACTTCTACTTCTTCTTCGTCATCACCCATAACTGAAAGCCTTGCGGGAACCTTCCTTTTACCTAGCTTTGTCGGCTCATGGCGTGCCTCCCTCTCAGATGGAATAGGTGGGTGCCAATCAAGATCTAGATCATCAGAAGGAAGGGGGCTTGAAGAAGAAGTTGTACTAGCCCTCCTTGACCTTTTCCTTGCTGGGGATCTGGAAAACAATGGATCATCAGGAGGGCTTGATACCTCCGCATGAATCTCGATTTCCTGATGTGCCGCTACTTCTGGGGGAACAAGTATTGTGGGCAGTTGTGCCTCTCCTTGTGCCTCTCCTTGTGCCTCTCCTTGCGCCTCTCCTTGCGCCTCTCCTTGCGTCTCTTCTTGCACCTCTACTTGCTCCTCTCCTTGCGCCTCTCCTTGCACCTCTCCTTGCACCTCTCCTTGCGCCTCTCCTTGTTGCACCTGTGGTTGTGGTTGAGGCTGTGGTTGAACACTCCTCAGCTGAGTTACACCCTGCGTTGATTGGATGCTAGTTTGCGATGAGTCAACTCCAATATCACTGGTCGATGGTGAAAGAGCAATTAAAGTGGCTGCCTCTGCGGCACTCATGGGCTTAAGCCTAACTTGGCGTGGTGGCACTGAGACCAGTGAAGCGGAGGTGCTGCTCCCAGCTTGGTCCCCGGCGGACACCGCTGCTGCAGGCGTAGTTTTTTTCCCCAAAAAACTTGGCGGTCGGCACACCAGTCTCCTTGGTAAGTGGTGCCACTTGCTTCTTCTGCTCCTATTTACTGGCAGTGGCACTGGCAACTTTCTTGGTAGAGGAGCTAAGGCTACCTTTCTTTGGGCCCATCTTCTTCAGATGTCTGAACAGCAGAACGCTGTTGCATGAGTTGCAGAGTTGTCTGTGGCCACACGTGACGTCACGTGACGTTGTGCACACACCGCAGCAGGACTTCTTCCTGGCACTACAACAAGTGATGATGATGAGGATGATTCCTGGTTCCCAGTCTTTATGCACCTAAAAGCAAAGAAGACAGAGGAACATCAGTTAAATAAATGTTGCATATGTGGTGCTTCAATTAATACTATTGCAACTAGGCATTTATTATTATTAACACAACACACCCAAAAACGGAAAGACCCAACATAAAAATTGCAATTCTAATCAAAAATGGATGTTTAAATTAATAGAAGAGAGACCACACAGAGAGAGTTGTTTCATGCACCCATTCATAACCCTAGGCCTACTGGCCCGCAAGCTTGCCGGCCTATGGCAAAAACTGCCTGGCCTCAATAGGCCCCCGCCACCCACATGGCCAGGCCCTGGACCAGACCCCAACGCCACCCAAAAAATCGAAATACACACAAAAATCACCTCAATCCAATGCCATCTATGCCCTAAATGATGTTTAAATTCAAGAGACCCCACAGAAAGACTTGGTCCATGCACCACTGAGTAGTACCCCTGGGCATAATGGATGAAGGCAAGGCAGACTGGGTGCAGGCCTATGGCACAAAGCACACTGCCTGGCTTCAAAATGGCCCCTAGACCCCCACCCACACGGCCAGGTCCTGGACCAAGCCCCAACAACACCCAAAAAATCGAAATACACACAAAAATCACCTCAATCCAATGCCATCCATGCCCTAAATGATGTTTAAATTGAAGAGACCCCACAGAAAGACTTGGTCCATGCACCACTGACTACCCCTGGGCCTACTGGCTAGTGTGGCTTTAACAAGCACCCCAAAATAAAAAAAAAACTTCCACATATAACAGTGAGCTATTCAATTCCATGGCATCCATGCCGGACTGTAAATGATATTTAAGTTCAACAAGACTTACAGAACCAGTTGTATCATGCAACCTGGGCCTACTTGATACTGTGGCTACCCACAATATATATTTTTTAAAGTTGTGAAAAAGTTTATAAATTGTAGTTGCAGCAACTGCAATGCCCCAAACAAACAACACCAACTTACTTGTAAAATCTCAAATCCAAAAGTGATCCAAACAAAAAGTCCTCAAATACAAATATCCAGCAGCAGCCACAAAGAGTAATCCTTCCAGCTCTAGATCCAAATGAAAAGTGACCAGAACATGGACAAAGCACTGGGAGGAGCCTGCTGGACAGGAACAGGAAGTTGGAGACTCCGGGGCACTTCCTTCCTCCCACCCCCTCACAAATGGACTCCTTGCACAAAAAAGTGCAGCCAAATGTCAATCTGAGGAGTTTTTCTGATCCAAATCATCATTTTCAGAAGGTTTATGGTGCCAGCGATAGATTTCTTGTGCAGAATTGCAATTTTTGCGACTTCGGGAAAGCGAGCTGTTCAAATCTCCCGCCGGATGTCAGCTGCGCGTCGCATCTACGTAGTCTCTATTGTTTACTCTCGCGATATATGATCATGGGCCCTTATGACGTATTCGCGTACTCAAAGTCTCGCAGTGCAAGATGGCGGGACTCCATGACGTACTCGCAGTCGAAAAGTCTCGCGTGATCACGCAGCCAGATCCAAAATGGCGCAGCGCACGCAAACCGTGAGGAAAACAACTCGGCGAACTCAGAATCACAGTAAGTCAACGCCGCGCGTACGAGATTGTATTTTTGAAGCGCCAACAAGCAAAAAAAAATCGCAAACTCGTGAATTGCGAATTGTTTGGCAATTTTGCGCGATTCGCGGATTGCGAAATTGCCAAAAATTCACAAATTCCACGAGCGGAACACATTTTCAGCCCATGCTTAATCCAGAGTTCCACTCCTCTCAGTCCCCGGCTGGGGACAGGGTCCACTAGGACATGTTCGAGCCTACCCACATTTACAATCCTAGGTCGGCGGAGTGGACCCCTGACGCCAAAGTGGCAGAGTATGTGGTGGGGAAAATCCATCAACCCCTTGAAAGGGAGGTCAGAAATAGGATGAGGGGAGAATGCCCTGGGCCCTCACTGAAGGGGAATGTGACACACATGCCTGAAATTGATGAGAAACAATGTACCTTTTTCTTCAAGTATATGAGGGATCCCAAGAAAGGAACTGATAGGTCTTGGACGTGATAGGGCCCTTGACCCAAATTATTCAATTGGTGGAGCGTTCAAAAGAGTCAGGATCCCCTTTGTCCATGGATATTTTGGCTGTTTGGGTGCACTACCCAAAACCCTAAAATACTACCCCTACACAACACCACTACTCTAAACCCTAAAACACTACCCCCAGCACAACTCCCTACAATACCCAAACACCACTGCACTACCCTAAACCCTAAATCTACTCCAGTACAACCCCTTACACTACAAAGATGCCACTGCACTACCCTAAACCCTAAAACTACACCTAACACAACCCCCTTCACTACACAAACACCACTGTACTGCCTTAAACCCTAAAACACTAACCCCAGCATGACCCTCTCACTACACAAACACCACTGCACTACCCTAAACCCTAAAACACTACCCCAGCACGACCCCCTTCACTACCGAAACACAACTGCACTAGCCTAAACCCAAAAACACTTTCCCCAGCACGACCCCCAACACGACCCAAACACTACTGTATGACCGTAAACCCTAAAACACGACCCCCTACACTACACAAACACCACTGCAGTACCCTAAACCCTCAACACTAGAACCCAGCACGACCCCCACAGTACGCAAACACCATTGCACTACCCTAACCCCTAAAAGACAACCCCTACACTACCCAAACACCAGTGCACTACCCTAAACCCTAAAACACTACCCCAGCATGACCCCCTACACTACACAAACACCACTGCACTACCGTAAACCCAAAACACTACCCCAGCAATACCCCCTACACTACCCAAACACCACTGCAATACCCTAAACCCTAAAACACTTCCCTTAGCATGACCCCCTACACTACACACACACCACTGCACTACCCTAAACCCTAACACACTACCCCCAGCACGATACCCTACACTACCCAAACATAACTACACTACCCTAAACCCTACAACACTACCACCAGCATGACTCCCTACACTACCTAAACACCATTGCACTACCCTAAACTCTAAATCTCCCCCAGCACAAACCCCTACACTACACAAACACCACTGCACTACCCTAAACCCTAAAACACTACTCCCAGCATAACCCCCTTCACTAAACAAACCCCACTGCACTGCCTTAAACCCTAAAACACTACCCCCAGCACAGCCCCTACACTACACAAACACCATTGCACTACCCTAAACCCTATATCTACCCCCAGAATGACCCCTACACAACACAAACACCACTGCACTACCCTAAACCCTAAAACACTACCCCCAACACGACCCCCTTCACTACCTAAACACTACTGCACAACCCTAAAACCTAAAACACGACTGCCTACACTACACAAACACCACTGCACTACCCTAAACCCTAAAACACTAGAACCCAGTATGACCCCCTACAGTACACAAACACCACTGCACTACCGTAAACCCAAAACACTACCCCAGCAATACCCCCTACACTACCCAAACACCACTGCAATACCCTAAACCCTAAAACACTTCCCTTAGCATGACCCCCTACACTACACACACACCACTGCACTACCCTAAACCCTAACACACTACCCCCAGCACGATACCCTACACTACCCAAACATAACTACACTACCCTAAACCCTACAACACTACCACCAGCATGACTCCCTACACTACCTAAACACCATTGCACTACCCTAAACTCTAAATCTCCCCCAGCACAAACCCCTACACTACACAAACACCACTGCACTACCCTAAACCCTAAAACACTACTCCCAGCATAACCCCCTTCACTAAACAAACCCCACTGCACTGCCTTAAACCCTAAAACACTACCCCCAGCACAGCCCCTACACTACACAAACACCATTGCACTACCCTAAACCCTATATCTACCCCCAGAATGACCCCTACACAACACAAACACCACTGCACTACCCTAAACCCTAAAACACTACCCCCAACACGACCCCCTTCACTACCTAAACACTACTGCACAACCCTAAAACCTAAAACACGACTGCCTACACTACACAAACACCACTGCACTACCCTAAACCCTAAAACACTAGAACCCAGTATGACCCCCTACAGTACACAAACACCATTGCACTACCCTAAACCCTAAAACACTACCCCCTACACTATACAAACACCACTGCTTTACCCTAAACCCTAAAACACTACCCGAAGCACATCCACCAACACTACACAAAGACCACTGCACTACCGTAAACCCAAAACCCTACCCCAGCACTACCTCCTACACTACCCAGACACCACTGCACTACCCTAAACCCTAAAGCACTACCCCCAGCACTACTCCCTACACTACACAAACAACATTGGACTACCCTAAACGCTAAAACACTACCTTCCTATACTACCCAAACATCACTGCACTATACTAAACCCTAAATCTACCCCCAGCATGACCTCCCACACTACCCAAACACCACTGCACTACCCCAAAAACCTAAAACACTACTCCCAGCATGACCCCCTACACTACCCAAACACCACTGCACTACCCTATACCCTAAAACACGACCCCCTACACTACACAAGCATGACTGCACTACCCTAAACCCTAAAACACTACCCACAGCATGGCCCCCTACACTACACAAATACCACTGCACTACCCTGAACCCTAAAACACTACTACCTACACTACACAAACACCACTGCACTACCTTAAAACACTACCCCAGCATGACCCCCTACACTACACAAACACCACTGCACTACCCTAAACCCCCTACACTATACAAACACCACTGCACTACCCTAAACCCCCTACACTACACAAACACCACTGCACTACCCTAAACCCTAAATCCATCCCCAGCATGACCACCTACACTACCCAAACACCACTGCCATACCCTAAACCCTAAAGCACTACCCCAGCAAGAACCCCTACACTACCCAAAGACCACTGCACTACCCTAAACCCTAAATCACTACCCCCAACACTACCCCGTAAACTACACAAACACCACTGCACTACCCTAAACCCCAAAACACTAACCCCAGGACTACCCTCGACACTACAGAAACACCAGTGCACTACCCTAAACCCTAAAACAATACCCCCAACACGACTCCCTTCACTACCCAAACACAACTGCACTACCCTAAATCCACAACCACTACCCCCAGCACGACCCCCTACAGTACACAAACACCATTGCACTACCCTAGACCCTAAAACACTACCCCCTACACTACACAAACACCACTGCACTACCGTAAATCCAAAACACTACCCCATTACTACCCCTATAATATCTAAACACCACTGCACTACTCTAAACCCTAAACCACTACCCCCAGCATGAGCCCCTACACTACACAAACACCCCTGCACTACCCTAAACCCTAAAACACTGCCCCCGGCACAACTCCCTGCACTACACAAACACCACTCGACTACCCTACAACACTACCTCCCTATACTACCCAAACACCACTGCACTACACTAAACCCTAAATCTACCCCCAGCATGACCTCCAACACTACACAAATACAACTGAACTACCCTAAACCCTACAACACTAGCCCCTGCACAACCCCCTACACTACCCACACACCACTGCACTACCCTAAACACTGACCCCAGCATGACCCCCTACACTACCCAAACACCACTGCACTACCCTATACCCTAAAACACAACCCCCTACACAACACAAACACGACTGCACTACCCTAAGCCGTAAAACACTACCCACATCATGACCCCCTACACTACACAAACACCACTGCACTACCCTGAACCCTAAAACACTACCCCCTATACTATACAAACACCACTGATCTACCCTAAATCCTAAAACACTACCCCAGCATGACCCCCTACATTACCCAAAGACCACTGCACTACCCTAAACCCTAAAACACTACCCCAGCTCTCCCCGTAAACTACACACACACCACTGCAATACCCTAAACCCCCTACACTATACAAAAACCACTGCACTGCTCTACACCCTAAAACACTACCCCCAGCACAACCCCCTCACACCACAAACACCACTGCACTACCCCTAACCCTAAATCTACCCCCAGCATGACCCCCTGCACGACCCAACACCACTGCCATACCCTAAACCCTAAAACACTACCCCAGCACAAACCCCTACAATACCCAAACACCACTGCACTACTACCATAAACCCTGAAACACTACCCCAGCATGACTCCCTACACTACCCAAACACCACTGCACTACCCTAAACCTTAAACTACTACCGCCAGCACGACCCCCTACACTACACAAACACCACTGCACTACCCTAAACCCTAAAACACTACTACCCGCATGACCCCCTACACTACTCAAACACCACTGCACTACCCTAAACCCTAAAACAGTACCCCAGCATGAACCCCTACACTACCCATACATCACTGCACTACCCTAAACCCTAAAACACTACCCCAGCACGACCCCCTACTCTATTGCACTACCCTAAACCCTAAAACACTACCCCCAGCATGACCCCCTACACTACCCAAACACCACTGCACTACCCTAAACCCTAGAAAAGAAACCCCACCCCATGCCCAATCCCCATTACCTCTCACTCCTTGTGGTTCCTCTCTCCTCATGGTTCCTGCTTTACGTCGTCTCTGAGGGGCGGTGCACGTCGTTGTGAGGAAACGATACAGCCTCCGTTTCCCTACAATGCTGTGGATCGTCTACATGTTTTTTAGAATGCATTGTCATTTACCATACATACCTTTACAACAGAATTAGTTGTAAAGGCCTGCGTGGTAAATGACCATGCGTTCTAAAAAAAAGAGTTGTAATGACTTCGCGATGTAAAACGCATGCATGGTAATGCATGCGTTGTAATGGTTGTTTACCCATCGAAGCAGGCCCCTGTTCTTCACAGAGACGTTTATTTGATTAATTAGGAGGAAGGAATGTGTATTTTTACCGAAAAGTGCATTCCCGGCTGTTGTATTGTGAAAGTGTCCGCGTGGCCTGGTTTCACTTCCGGTGAGAGAGTGGAAGAGTCTGTTTGGATCTAAAGGAGTTCTGTTGTTGGACGGGCCGGCGCAACATGTCATCAGAAAACATAGCTAATGGAAAGCGTCCTCCCTGAAGTGTGGGGCAGTGCCATGAGAGGTCAACGAGTGTGCGTCTCACCGCAGTATGACCGTACTGCGTGACCCATGTGCCGCCTCCAGGGTACGGGAGGTAGAAGCAGCATCGCAGGTCTTCTTGAAGACTGTTGTAGCACTAATTCTATATTTTGGTACTAGGGCATTTTAACTTTGTTGTTCCTGCCAGATACAAAGAGAAGATCCTGTGTTATCAGTGCCCTTGTTACCTTTTTTGTGGGTTGTGGTGCTTATCACTTCGCTGCCCCGCTGGTGCACACGACTGGGCACCCCACTTTCTGTGCCATCTGCTGAACCTCTGCCCTCGGATCACTGGTTTCGGTTTCTGGAGTGGCAACAAAAACAGTTGCTCCGAAAGGACTAGCCTGAACTATTAGGTGAATATCCCCTGCACCAGCATTCCGCGGAAATTCTTTCCTAGCTCTCCCACGTCGACGAGGACGTCATAATAGCATGGCCCCGCTCGCGACACCGTATGACGTCATCGGAGCCATAAGAGGACTGTGGTTTTTGCATTTGTCAGTTCCACCCAGTGTCACCAAGGCAAAGAGGCGGACCAAGACATTTTCACATCTATACATAGTATAATTAATATATATATGTTCACTGAAAAAACCATAGGTTTCAGGCACGTTATAGTTAGAAATTAGCATTAAAAAAACCTTAGAAATTAATTGAAAAAAACATATGTTTCAGGGGCATTATATTTAGTTGTACATTTTGCTCGCACGAAACCATAGAAATTCCCCTGTTATAGTTAGTTATAGTTAGTTCAGCTAACTATAACTTGCGCGCCCGCAATGCACTGCTGATGACGTCACATATTACATAACTCATGACATGGTCAGTGACATCACTCATGACATCAGTCATGACACCGCAAATGACATCACTGACATCATCCAGTGAATGTGTGTTTTTATGAAAATTAAATATCTTTCATATATGTGTATCTCAAGGTGGATGGAAGAATTAATGGGTATATAAGTGTCTAAATGGATTAAAAAAATGTAAAATTGATTGCATAACTGACTGATTAAGTGTATCTTAGTGAATACATGGGTTAGTGAGTAATGTTTAAAAATATAAACATCTGTATCAGTCTCTCACTTTGTGTATAAGTGGCTGCATGGGTTAGTGAGTAGCTGCATGAGTGTCTATATGGTTTATTAGTTGGTTTTGTGAGTATCAGTTTGAGTGTCTGAGCGTCTGTATGGTTCGGTGGGGGGTAATACTTAGTGCATAGATGCATGAATGAGTGACTCACTGTTTGTATGTGTTGAAGACAGCATGTATGCAGGAATGTATTGGTGGATCAGTGTGTGTATGGGTGTGTTAGTGTGTGTATGATTGTCTCAATAGTGTCTTTATGAGTAAGTACATATGTTTTAAACTAGTATATGGGAGTATTGGTGTATATAAGTGAGTATATGTGAGAGTGAGAGATTGGAAGAGTTCCTGTACATATAAATAGGTGTTTCTATAAGTGAATGTTTAAGAGAGTAAGTATGTGTACGTTTCTGTAGAAGTAAGTGTGGTAGTGTGTATAACTGTATATGCAATTAAATGGATGTTTGATACTTAGTTTGCATGTGTGACTATGTGTGTGAGTAACTCAATGGATGAGTGGCGGTGTGTAACAGGATGTATAGGTGTATGAGTGCATATGATGAGTGAGTACATGTATGAGTTACTGTATAGGGACTGTTGGTGAATGAGTGGATGTGTGTGTAGTTCTTGGAATTACTGAATAGGTGTGTTGTAATTGGTATTGGTATGTCCATTGTTTTGAAAATGTTAGTTTGTATTTTTGAGTGCGTGTATATCAAAGGTTATATTAGGGTGAGAGGAGGTCTGCCACTCTATCACAAGGATGATGTCATCAGTGATGTCATTTGAGATGTCATCAGTGATGTCATGAGTGATGTCACTGATCATGTCATGAGTGATGCAATATGTGAAATCATCAGAAGTGCATTGCGGGCGCGCGATTTATAGTTAGCTGAACTAACTATGACAGGGGAATTTCTATGGTTTTGTACGAATGAAATGTCTAACTAACTATAACACCCCCGTCACACCCACCGCGACCGCCACCTTTTAAGTGAGCTCAGTGCTTCCGCTACGCAGGTCGCGAGTGGGCGCACCGGGCAAAGCCCGGGCCAAGGGCGTACCCGTCTGTGCCCATCAGGGGCCGGATAAGGCCGGGCCGGGCCCCCCTTTTGGTTTCTAACTTGTAAGCTGTAGAGTAATTTGACACTAAGGATCTTGTGGACTGGGACTTTGCATCTATCGAGCTGGCTCGTCTGTAGAAGCGTATTGGTACAGCCCCATTTTGTGGGAATAGTAATACATATAAAGGTTTCTATTGTCTCTCCTAATATTCTGTTGTGGTCTATTCCAACCAGGGTTTTAGGTATTGTGCGGATATTTGTGCTGATATCGCTTTGTTGGTGTAGGGGGTTTATCTTAGGTGTCTGCCATGGGGAGAAGGAAGACTCAAGTGTGTCAAGAGGGGAAAAGGGTTGCAACTAGGGCTATTGTTACAACTATGGATGCCTTTTTACCAAGAGCTGCCTCAGTCATCGATAGGGAAATGGAACTAAAGAATAGGCGTCTTTCTAGATCTCCCTCAAAAGGCCTATTCTCTCTTTTGGGGGGCCCGTTAACCCATAAGGGAAGGTATCACCGAATTACTGAGCATTCTCTCATCCCCTGGGTTGGGTGAGGCTTCTCAGATTATTGAAGCTCTATCCCCTATGCAAGGATCTTCTCGTGTGGCACCCCATAGAGTACTCTCTCACGCTGTGACCATTGTGAACAGGGAGAGTGGTACCTCTTCCCTTATGTTAGGGAATGTTGGGCATGGTGGTATTATGGCTCATGAGTCCCTGGAAGCTCCCCGCAATGCTGGCCCCTTACAAAATCTTAGGGTGGCCCCTAGTTCTAGTGGGAGCGTGAAAAGGAAATCTAAGCCGATAGGGAGTCAAGCCAAACCAATTAGACCAAATGTACCGCCTAAACCTGTCTCCAAAATCAAGGCACTCGCACAGCCAGCAGTAAATACAGTCAACCGGGATATGATGGAAGCCTTTAAATCAACCATGAGTTGCATGCTGGAAGACAAGTTGAGTCCCATTTTAGACAAGTTAAATTGAATAGAGAAAATGTTTGCAGAACAAAATAAGTCTCTGGAACCCTCCCATACTTCCCAACCGGTGTCTTCGAATTCGAATTAAGGGTGGGCGCAAAATCCGTTCCGCTCGCAGATTTTGCAGATTTTCGGCAATTGCGCGATCCGCGAATCTCGCTTAATTGCCGAAAAATTTGCGAATCCGCTCGCGGGCGGATTTTGGGCGGTTTGAGGTATCGCACAAACCGGTGGTGTCTTCTTGGATAAATATGAAGGGCAGGGTTCATTCTGGCATGGTGTTCATGTCACAAAAATTAAACAACAACAGGAAGCACTTACAGCAGGTGCCCGAGTTGAAGCTCAAGTTCAGTAACGCATTCATCAGCCCAAAAACAATTGTGAGCTTTGTCGAGGCTTGGCAGGTGTGCTTTCTCCCTATATCTACCGTCGAAAATTAGCTGTGATGCTGGAGAGAGGCCTCTGCATCCTTAACTTTCACCAGCGCAATCCCTGTGCAGTTCCTGTGTCCAGGAGCTTCTTTCTCCTCCTCAGATATTAGGCAAAAATATTTGTTGCCTATTTTGAGGGAGGCGGGATTTACACAGGTTAGGCCTGCCCTTCTTTATTTGCAACTGCTAAGTAGTCCCCGTGTTACATTCCACGTTGCAAGCTTTTTAGTAGCCGGAGTGCGGATTAATAAGAAGAGTTTACGTGCCCCGAATATGCCTGTCTGAATATAAATGAATTAGAGTGTCAATTTTAAGATGTATTACATGAATTAATTGTCTAATTGATACCTTGTCTTAGATGAATTTCGATGTTTTAAAAAAAAACTAAATTATAATATGAAATGGTCGTTGTTTATTTGATATGAATTGATTGTACCTGTGTCTTTTTATGATTTTAATTAATCGAATAAAAGGGTTTTGACTGACTGACTGACACACAAGAGGCATGTGAACTCGCATAGAAGCCCCGCTCTTTGGCCCCGCCCACACACTAGTGGTGTGCACAGTTTTCCCCTCCTGACCCACTATGATGGACAGCTCACTCAAGGGACCCTGGCGCTGGGCAGGTGTGCTTTCTCCCCATATCTACGGTCGAAAATTAGCTGTGATGCTGGATGGAGGCCTCTGCATCCTTCACTTTCACGAGCACAATCCCTGTGCAGTTCCTGTGTCCAGGAGATTCCTTCTCCTCATCTGCTGCTCTGATCGGTCTCTGACCTTTTTTACACACAAGAGGCATGTGAACTCGCATAGAAGCCCCACACACTAGTGGTGTGCACCGCTTTCCCGCCCTGACCCACTATGATGGACAGCTCACTCAAGGGACCCCGGCGCTGGGCAGGTGTGCTTTCTCCCCATATCTACCATCGAAAATTAGCTGTGATGCTGGATAGAGGCCTCTGCATCCTTCACTTTCACGAGCGCAATTCCCGGCCAGTTCCTGTGTCCAGGAGCTTCTTTCTCCTCATCTGCTGCTCTGATCGTCTCTGACCTTTTTTACACACAAGAGGCATGTGAACTCGCATAGAAGCCCCGCTCTTTGGCCCCGTCCACACACTAGTGGTGTGCACCGTTTTCCCACCCTGGCCCACTATGATGGATAGCTCACTCAAGGGACCCCGGCGCTGGGCAGGTGTGCTTTCTCCCCATATCTAAAGTCAAAAATTAGCTGTGATGCTGGATAGAGGCCTCTGCATCCTTCACTTTCACGAGCGCAATCCCAGTGCAGTTCCTGTGTCCAGGAGCTTCTTTCTCCTCATCTGCTGCTCTGATTGGTCTCTAACCTTTTTTACACACAAGAGGCATGTGAACTCGCATAGAAGCCCCGCTCTTTGGCCCCGCCCACACACTAGTGGTGTGCACCGTTTTCCCGCCCTGACCCACTATGATGGACAGCTCACTCAAGGGACCCTGGCGCTGGGCAGGTGTGCTTTCGCCCCATATCTACCGTCGAAAATTAGCTGTGATGCTGGATAGAGGCCTCTGCATCCTTCACTTTCACGAGCGCAATCCTCGTGGAGTTCCTGTGTCCAGGAGATTCTTTCTGCTCATCTGCTGCTCTGATCGGTCTCTGACCTTTTTTACACACAAGACGCATGTGAACTTGCATAGAAGGCCCGCCCGCTTGGCCCCGCCCACACACTCGCGGTGTCACCGTCTTCCCGCCATATACCCACTATGATGGACAGCTCACACAAGGGACCCCTGCACCCTTCAGCGCGATGGCATAGTAACACACACATGGTCACTGGAGACAACTCTTCTGGCACTTTACGCAGCTGTAGTGTAGGAAAAGCACTATACATTTACCCAACGAGGTAACACTTACTGATTAGCCAGTAAAAAAGTACTCTACTCTAAAAATCTGTGGATTTTTTTGCGATTTCGTGTGAATTTGAGGATCGCAGATCCGCAAAATTCGCCCATACTTAATTCGAATATTGTTATTATGATGCCAAGCTCTCTACTTCTACCTGGGGTAGCTGCAGAACCTCGGCCTCCCAGTAGTGTCCAACATTGTGGTGTAAATATGGTCGCCAATGACATAGGTGGTCTGGCTGGCGGTATAAGTGTAAGACTGGCATCCAATGGACATCCGCCTACAAATCTCCAGGGACAGTCTTCCCAAAGATCAGGAATAACATTGGTTGATCCGCAGGGATTCCCCACTTCTGACCCCCAGAATTTAGCAGTCATCAATATCCCACCAAAATCCACGCCACTGGTAGTAATCTTGGCAAATGATCCGCCACTCTCTCAAGGGTCACAGAAGAATTTTTCCTAACTTAAAAATAAGATAACTCATTGGCTATCTAGTAATACCTCCGTGGGCCCAATGGTGGAACATAATACCATCATGGTCCACCACGTGGGGTGGATAGGGAGCTTGAGGAAACCCGAGGGGGTGACTGTATTATTGTGAATTTCAATAGAAGCTTCCTTGTGGAGAGAATCTTCCAGCATGTTAATCTTGATACCACCCACAGTGATTCTGGTATAAAGGTTCTCCCCCTGGGTTTTTTCTATAAGGCCGAGCATAGAAGTTGCTTAAATCCAAGTTTGTTCCACAATAGGTGAATTCGAAGAGACCCTCCAAGGCATTGGGGGCATGTTACTTCCAATGTGTTGTGACCAGTTGGGCATCAGACTGCTCCCCGGCTAGAGCTTTCGAATAGATTTTCAGTTCTCTCAAGGTTTGACGAGAGTGATTGACTACATATGAATCCCGAGGCAGTTAGAGGCCTATCCCACCATCAGGAGTTTCCCCGCCCAATTTCCCGGGGTGTTATGCCCTGCAGTATGGAGCAGCTTGGGATGCACAGTCCCCGGCAGCAGGTGTTTTCACCGGCTGCACACCAAGGAAAGCAGCTTACAATTTCCTGTCATGGAACATTGCAGGTTTGGCGGATAAATTCCAGGATCCTCTGTGGGTGCAGTTCATCAGACAGTTTTCTGTGATTTGTTTCCAGGAGACTTGGGTGGTAGACTGTAACCTGTCCTTGGAGGGATACAAAGCCTTTTTTGTTCCGGCGTCCCCGTCAGTGCATGGAAGAGCTAGTGGTGGTCTGGCTGTATTGTTTAGCGTTGGCTGTGACCTGTAGGATCCAGCAACTCCCTTTTGCTAACAAAGACCTTGAAGCTATCATCCTTAAGAGAGGAAAGGATAGCTTAGGCATCATTAATTTTTACAATGTATTGAGTGCTCAGGGGGAGTGTAAGGTTGCTCAGCTGAGTAGCCTTATAAGGCAGTCCTGCGGTCCTGTTGCTTATAGTCTTATGGTGACGGGGAATTTTAACATCCACCCTTGTGGTGACCCCAAAACTACTTGTATGAGAGAGGGGTTTTCACTTTGAGCATACTGTTCAGGGGGATGCCCTTAATAATCTGCTCAATGAATTTGATCTGCTACCGTCAATGGCCTTTTCTGCCTTGCTTAGCAAACAGCCTGTACCTTCCTTTAAAGGTCGGTACAAGGGCTCTTTCATTGATCATATTTTGATCTCAGCTGGCCTACAGAGCAATCTACGAGGGTTCACAATTATGGCCAGTGTATTTAGCGATCATACCCTCATCTGTGTATATTTGGGGGGGGGGCGCCTGTTGTCAAGTCAAGCTAGGGTGTTAGTGCCAGGCATGATGAGATCTATGGATGGAAGGCGCCGCCTAAAGTGGTCCCAGGTATCTCCAGACTTATTTTATGGCGAGGTACAAGTTATATGCGCATCTGAAAAAGCATCCTGTGTGTCTCCGTGCTCCCGAACCGGGGGTGTCTTCAAGGCTTTTGAGGGTATTATCGCCAAGGTAGGGACACTATTAAGTGCCCCTCCTCGCAGAACACTGCTCTTAAACCCAGATGGTTTGATGCTTCCTGTTCAAAAGCTGCAAGACACTTAAAGGAAGCCTTAAAAGCTATCCCGAGGGATCAATCTTTGATCAGCGCCCATCATCTCAAATATAAGCGGGCATTGGCTACCCAGAAGGGCAAATTGAAGGAGGAAACCTGGAGAGAACTATTGGAGCCAAGTACCCTAGGAAGTATTTCTAGGTTTTGGGGCATTATTAATCATACCCTATTTGAGAAGGTTGGGGACGGAGAAATAGGCACAAATATAACTGAGAACGAATGGGTGGCACATTTTAAATCTATTTTCAAAAGTGATACAGTATTCCAACAACTCCAAGCTAGGGTTAATACTAACATCCCAGTATTGTTCGAGCAGAAGGAGGTGGAGATGGGCATCTTAGGGCTGTCGTGCAATAAAGCTCCAGGCCCAGATTGTATTCCTCCTGATTTTTTTTAAATCAAACCCACTTTTTTGGGCCCCGGTCCTGGTGGCCGTGCTAAATGTGGTGGCTAGGGTCAGTTGCCCAGAGTCCTGGGGCACCTCAACAATTGTGCCGGTTTTCAAGAAGGGCGATCGTAGGTGGGGTAATTCTGAAGAGATTAGCCTCCTGGGCGGAAGAGAACAGGATTGTCACTGACATTCAATAAGGGTTTCGTCCAGGGCATTCCACTTTAGCCCAATGCCTCAATTTATTCTTGATCCTGGGGAAGTACACAGTTGCCCACCAAGGTACTATCTACATGGCCTTCATGGATCTTTCCTCCGCTTATGACTGTGTCAATCGGGGGAATCTGTGGCAATCCATGAGGGCCATGGGGGTGGAGGACAACTTGGTTGACTTCCTAGAGGATCTGCATAGGGACACTAAGGCTAACATCAGATATGCCCAGAATCTTTGTGTTTCAAGGGATTTTAAAATTGACAGGGGTGTACGGCAGGGATGCATTTTGGCCCAATTTCTATTTAATTTATACATTAACGACCTACATAAGACCTTGGTAAAAACAGGGGCCAATCTCCCTTATGTGGGGCGTTGAGGTTTGCCTGTTCTGCTACATGCAGACGACGTGGTCCTCATTGCCAGGTCAGCAAGGGGCCTGCAGACCCTGCTTGACACCTTTCGGAGCTTCATGGAAGACCGTGACCTAGCAAATAATAATTCTAAATCTTACATCATGCAGGTCGGTACTCGCCTGAAGAAGCAGTATCCCTTTAAAGTGAGCAACGAAAAGGTGACCTTGACCGCGACTTTCTCTTACGTGGGTGTTTTACTAGATGACAACCTGAACTGGTGGTCCCTTATTCAGAGGAGAAAGGGGGAGGTTGTAAGGGCGAACACAGCAATTTTCAACTTTGCCACTAAGATGGGTAAGCTCCCTATTCCTGCAATGCTGAAAATATACCAGGCGAAAAGTGTCGCCATCGCAAGCTATGGGAGTGAAATATGGGGTTTTACAGCAACTGATGCCCTACAGGTGGTGGAGAACACTTTTTTTAAACATCTACTTGGAGTGCCTAGAGGCACTTCTAATCTGGTGGTTCATGAAGAAGCAGGGTTGCCTTTCATTTGTGATATCTTGGCTATTTGCCCTTTGCTGTTTTGGCTCAATTGTTGGCTGAACAAGGATCTAGTTCTTAACCATCAGATCTTAGGAGAAATTTTAAGCCTTGATTATATGTTGCGCATTCCACGGTTAAAATACATCAAGGGATGTTTTGAAGAGCTGGGGCGGCCTGACCTATTTTTAAAGCCTGATCTTATTACTGTAGAGGACGTGGATTTTGTTAAGAAGCCTTTTAAGACATTAAAAAAGCGTGGTAGAGATTGTGTTGCACTGGGAAAACATAGCGTCCGTAAATTTGTCATGCTCAAAACAACTTCTTCTACAGAACCATATCTCCTGTGGCCTTTGTCATCCCATGAGCGTTTTTTATTGATCAGGTTCCGTTTGGATTATTTTCACTTGCTACTGGCCATACCAAAAGGGAGCTGTAGAGGTCAGGTGTTAGCATCCTGTGGCTGGGATGGAGTGTCTCCTTAGGATTTGCTGCACTTTATGTTTTTTGGTAATTTTTACAAAGTTCCTCGCAGATATTTTTTAACCTTTTCCGTGCTCATGACGAGCTCAGCTCGTCATGAGGCACGGTGCTCCGGTGCTCATGACGAGCTGAGCTCATCATGAGCCGTGGAACGCTCACACGCAGGGATAATTCCCCTGCTGTGCTGAGCGTTCCACGAAAACGGGAATGGTCATGACGAGCTCAGCTCGTCATGAGCACACGAGCACTGTGCCTCATGACAAGCTGAGCTCGTCATGAGCACCGGGGCGCTGTGCGCGCCTCCCGCCCCCCAGCACAGCAGGGGAATTACCCCCGCACGGAAGGGGTAAATACCCCTTTTAAAGAAGCTGAATTATACTCAGGCCCGCCCAGCTCTATTCTACTTACAACTGTTGAAACCAGAATGTATACCATTTGTAGCAGTTTTAAAAAAATCTGCATTGAGATCTTGAATTTGCATGGAGAACTAAAAAACCACTAATGGTAGGACATCCCTCATTTCCTCCCATGTAGATGAACTTACGGACACTGCTTGCCTGTCTCCCCTTTCCCTCCCTTATCACGTTTTAGATGTATATATATATATATTTCACTGTATTTTATTGGATTACTTATTACTTTTATTGTCATGAATTATACTTTTTAAATTGCTTTATTGTGCTATGTAACTTTTGTGGTTTTACTTGTAAAGCCGAATAAAGTATTTTGAAATTTAAATATAACATCCCTAAAACCTATGTTTTTTTCAGTGAAAAAAAAAAATATATATATAGTATACATTTTTAAAAAATGCACAATTTATTATAAATATACAAAATAAATGTATAAATAAATTGAATATTTAAATAAACATACATAGAATTGGGTTCTCCCACTACTACTGAAAAAAACCCAAAACACCAAGAAGATTACTTAAAATATAAATAAAACAATATTAAAATTAAAATAAACTAAATGAATGAAAGATATAAAAATTATAAATAATAAATATAATATACTATTTAAATAACATAAAACATTAATGAAGAAAACTATTTTAATTGAAATAATTTCCCACTCTATTCCCCTACAAACCAAGCAGCACATTTCTAAATTATAGATGACTTATTATACTATACAAAATATAAATTATATATCCAAAATTAAACCCAAAAAATCAAATAACAATAAAAAAAATTACAATATTTACATAATAACCAAATACATATTTAATTTAACTTATATTACTTAATATTGAATAAACAATTCTCTATGTAATTCTTTTTATAGGTTTATATATATGAGAGCAAGCATTATTTGGTAAATATGTATGTAAGTATAAGTAAGCATCTGTGGGTACAGCGAAAAAATAATTAGACGTATATATATTTATATATATATATATATATATATATTACCTACTGGCGG
This sequence comes from Lissotriton helveticus, assembly GCF_964261635.1. Lineage (NCBI taxonomy): Eukaryota > Metazoa > Chordata > Amphibia > Caudata > Salamandridae > Lissotriton > Lissotriton helveticus. The sequence goes on along the minus strand of NC_136068.1, from coordinate 281,056,871 downwards.
TCGCCAGTAGGTATATATAGTTAGGATTTTTTCCCTATGGGATTTTTGAAAATTCTATGTCTAATAACTTTGGCGTTTGTGGACGGAATTGGCTGAAATTTTCTGGAAAATGGAACATTTTGTTTCTGAGCAGCCCCTGGAAATTTGGGGGGGGTTCGTCAAGGGGGGGCCGAGAAAAAAGGGGGGTCCCAAAACGTGTTTTTAACATTGAGTTTTCCATAGGGCGGTTGGCCTCACTTTTAGCCCGAACGGCTGAATGGATTTCCACGAAACTTGGCAAAATTGTAGGGACTGGTAGCCCGATGTGCCTTTGCTAGGTCTCAATATATGTGCTTCAGTGGATTTTGAGAAATTAACGTTCAAAAAAAGATATATATCTGTAACAGCGGACCGGGCAGCGCTCCGGTTCGCGGACTTTACGCGTAACGGAACTTCGCGTAGCGAAGCTGATTGGCTCTCCGGTGTCTGTCAACATTCTAAACAGTCCGGAGCGGCCGCCATCTTGTCTCTCGGTAGGATTGAGAGACAAGAGGAGGCCAAAACAAAGGGGGAAATGACCATAAGGGGGCATAGTAGATCCTCCCTGACCCCCTAGGTTTAATGTGGAGGCTTTAAAAGGGCCCCGCGGGGCAAAAAAAAAAAAATTTTTTTTTTGTTTTTTTTGCGTGGGTAGCGCCCGGTTCGCGAACCGGGAAGCGTTCTGGGCAGCGTACTAGGATTGAGAGACAAGAGGAGGCCAAAACAAAGGGGGAAATTACCATAAGGGGGCATAGTAGATCCTCCCTGACCCCCTAGGTTTAATGTGGAGGCTTTAAAAGGGCCCCGCAGGTCAAAAAAATAATAATTTTTTTTTGTTTTTTTTTGCGTGGGTAGCGCCCGGTTCGCGAACCGAGAAGCGTTCTGGGCAGCGTACTATAAGGAAAAAAGAATGATAGACTTTTCAAATACTGTATGTTAATTGATTGTTGGTTTTGTTGTTTTTTTATTTTTTTTATTATTCTTCTTTAAATCCAAAAATATATTTTATATGTTTATTAATACATTTTTTTTAAATATTTTTTTTGTTTCGCTCCCGGTCCGCGAACCGGAAAGCTTTCCGTTAGCTCAAATTGATGCCGCGACCCGGTCCGCGAACCGGTAAACGTTCCGTTTGCGCAACTGCCGCGTTAGAAATCAACATCGTGACGCGTCGCGGAAGCGTGACGTATCGCGTTGTCGCGTAATGCGTATTATGACGTACCGCGTTAGCGCACCCGGAAGTGCTCCGGGGCGCGGACCGAGGCGCGAAGCGCAGCGACCCGGAAGCGATCCGCGGCGCGTCGCGAAAGCGCGACGTATCGCGTTGCCGCGTAATGCGTATTATGACGTACCGCGTTAGCGCACCCGGAAGTGCTCCGGGGCGCGGACCGAGCCGCGAAGCGCAGCGACCCGGAAGCTATCCGGGGCGCGTTCCGCAGCGCGTAACATAAGCGTGAGAGGTCATGTGACTTGTTAATAACACTTTTCATTGGTTCATTTCACTTTTGGTTTCATAATCATGTAAGGCTAGGTCAGGTGACCTAAAAATTAAAAAAAAAAATATTAATAAACATATAAAATATATTTTTGGATTTAAAGAAGAATACATTTTACAGCTATAGATATTAGCTTTTAAAAAACCAATGAAATTCACTGAAAAAACCATAGGTTATAGACCATATATAGTTAGGAATTAGCATTTACAAAACCTTGAAAATTCACTGAAAAAACCATAGGTTATAGACCATATATAGTTAGGAATTAGCATTTAAAAAACCTTATTTTACTCACACAAAACCATTGAAATTCCATATATAGTTAGTTGTACTAACTATATATCGCACACCCGCAATCCACTGCTGATCATGTCACATAGTACATCATTCATGACATGGTCAGTGACATCACTGATGACATCACTGATGACATCTCAAATGACATCACTGATGACATCACTGATGACATCTCAAATGACAACACTGATGACATCACTGAAGACATCTCATTTGACATTACTGATCACATCACTGATGACATCATTCATGTGATAATACGATGAACCTCTTCAGACTCTAATATAACCTTAGATACACTCAGTGTAAACAGACACTGACAGACTGTCACTCATCCATGGAGTTACTTACACACCTAGTCAGTCACACCTCCATTTCCTCAACTATACAGTTATACACACCTTACTTATTCAAACATATACTAACACATATTTACTCTCTTATACAATCCCTGATACAAGTTCACAATGATCCATACAGCCACTCACTCATTCACTGGCTCTTATGCACAGTTATTTATATATGTCAACTCTCACATGTACTGTGTTTTACATATGTACTTACTTTGACATGTAGCACTGAGATATCTATTCACTCACCAATACACTGATGCACACAGTCAACCGCCCATACAGCTGTTTCCACATGCACTTTTGAACTCATACATCTAGTGAATAAGAAATATAGCTATGGCAATTACACCATGCATCGCCATATGCAGAGGTGGTACCCTAATAATTATAGTGCTGCGCAGGTACGTGACCTGCAGGATAACCCCCCTCCTGTGGCCAGAACATCAAATGTAGAGGCAGTGACGGGACCAGAGGCGAGGGAGATGGTCCCAAATATCCAGCTGAAGTTTGGGATTGTGAAGCATGTGTGCATTTTTTGCGGCCAATTGATTTGCTACAGGGAGAGTAGCATCACTTTAATCAACAGAGCTATCGACAACCATAATTGTCCAAAACACCCCAGACAATAAATTATCTTTTTTTTTTTACTCCTGTTGAGCCCTTTATAATGAATCATTTTCGTTTCCCCCCCGCAAGAAAAAAAATAAATAAAACCGTTCAAAAAATACAAAAAAAGTAAAAAAATGTCCAGAAAAATATTTAAAAAAATATAAAACAACAAAAATAATTTAAAAAAAAGTTCTTTTCAGAACTACCTGCCCTTTATAAAAAATTGCTAGAATGTTTAGCACTCTGGCAACCTCTATTTCTTTTGATTCGCTTCCCGGTTCGCGCGCCGGTACGCGAACCGAAAGCGAACCAGAAAAAAAAGAAAAAAAAAAAAAAAAAGAAGAGTAAGTATAAGGGAAGGAAACAGAGAGTAATTTTAAAAGAAAGACAGCTAGAGGGAGTAACACAGAGATACTGTTTAATAGATCTATTTACCGAAGAAAAGATGGAAGAGGGTATAATTGTGAAAAACAAAATAGATAAGGAAGTGAAAGAAAAAAAGGAGAGTAGAAGAATAATAAACAAGAGTTTCTTAGAGAATGTGAGTGAATGTTCAAAATAAGAAGAAAAACAGTAAAGGGTGTGGAATGAGAGGTAGGGATAGAACCAGACTAAAAGAACAATCCTGAGGGAAAGTGTTAAGAAAACAGTGAGCAAAAGTAAATAGGAATAAAACAAGATGTATGATAGTGACCAAGGTTAAAACATGTGGAATAACAGAGAGAAAAAACAGAAAGCAGAAAAGAAGAAGTGACAGAAAAGGAATGATTGAAACAGCAAAGAAATGTAAATAACATAGGGGCATATTATCAACACAGGCGATAAAATTATCGCTGCTTTTATCGGCAGAAAACTGCCGGTAAGGCCGCATTTGCGGCAGAAAACTGCCGCTAAAGCCGCTTTTCTGCAGTTTTCTGCCGATAAAAGCAGCGATAATTTCATCGCCTGTGTTGATAATATGCCCCTTAGTGTGCTTGAACTACAGGGAGAAAGCATAATGAACAAGTAGTGAAAGAGTGATGAGTCAGAGATAGTGAGAGTAATAGAGACGGAGTGAGTGAACAGGAGTGAGGAACTATGAGAACAGAGGGACTGAGAAAAGGTGTGGAAGGAGTAGAGTAAGTAAGTAATAGAAAAAGGAATGAGGGAAGTAGCAAAGGCAGGAAACTGAGGGTTAAAGAAATGAAGCAGTGGAACTAATAGAAGTTAAATGTGATAGAAATGTAACGAAAAGAGTACAAAACACTTACCTTACAATTGTCGATAACTTAGTCACTTGTAATTTTTATACTTTCAAGCTGTGAAAGAAACAACAAAAATTTGAAAAATATTAAAACATGTATTTAAAAATTAGAAAAGACAAGGGAAAAGATTGACAATCATCCAATTTTACAAAGAAATAAAGTTAGAGATAAACATGCAGAGAAAAAAAAGAGAAAGAAACAGTGATAGACAGTCAGAGACAAAAAGAAATTGTAATAGAGTAAATTACTAAGAGAAAAAAAGGAAGATACTTTCAGTGACAGAAAAGAAGGATAGAAGAGAAAACTAAATTGAAGTTGTGTAAGCTACTAAAAGAAAGTGAGTAAGGTAAACTATATAAGGAAAGGGTGAATAAGGAAAAGAGAGTGAGGGAGAGAGGAGACAGAGGAAGTGAAGGAAAGAGTGTCAGATATAGACTGAGTGAGGCATCTACACAATGTGATTCATAATGTTAGGAAACACAGGTAATGTAATTGAAAAACGTTAAATTTTGTTTGCTCATTCCACAATCACATCACTTGTGTTTCCTTTGCTTAGGTATCTCATTGTGCAGATGTAGTCTAGCATATAAAAGACTACGCAGAAGGTGAGCACTGTATGCAATAACTTTGACACTTACAGAAGCCTCAGGTTCTCCATGCCCCCTACACAGTCCTAAATATATACATTTTAAACTGACGGTATCTTGTTGCAGATGAAGTGAGGCCTATCTTGCAACATGGTGCATCTTTTGCACTGCTGCTGCGTCACAAAAGTGACGCAACGGCGGCGCAAAAGAGGCGCACGGCCATCATAAAACTGCCCCTAACATTTTAAATGATTGTTTCAGGATGCCGATAAGGTGTGGCCTATCCAGAGATTTGTTTGAGGTGAGGCCTACTCAGAGTTACAGATTAAATTTAGGCTTGTTGAAGAGTACAGAGGAGATAATACATGTGCAGGCCTACCAACGAAGTGAGTCATGTCCAGTGCACTCTTGAACAAAGGCCAGACCTCCTCTGTCTCCCTGGACAGGCCTAAACCTCATCTGCACAATGTGATTCGTAATGTTAGGAAACACAGGTGATATAATTGAAAAACGTGCAAATATTTCTGCTCATTTAACAATCACATCACCTGTATTTCCTCAGCTTAGGTATCTCATTGTACAGATGTAGTCTAGCATATCCAAGAGTACGCAGAAGGTGAGGACTGTATGTAACAGAGCAATGTACATTACTCACCTCCCTTGACACTTACAGAAGCCTTAGTTTCTCCATGCCTCCTACACAGTTCTAAATGTATATCATAAATAAAAAAAGTACAGAATTAATTATACATATTAAATGGTTTATTTTTGCTGTTCTCAGAATATTTCAAATTTCACTAAAAACAGTGACTTGAAGGTATTTATCATATAACAGCGGGGAAAAAAAAACCAATCAAAATGATTGTGTTTAAAAAACCCATATAACATAACCAATCAGAAATCAGAACTCCTTAAAAGTAACTTACTTTCCATGACGTCGAAGAATGTCATATGAACAGCTTATACTCTGTTGTGGTGTTATTATTTTCAGCCCGCCACTTTCTGAAAGAACAGCTCCATCGTTTTGACAAATATGTTACATACAATAAATGACTTCTCGCTCTCTACCGCACTTTTCCACAAGGCCAAATCGTGTAAGAGCCATTTATAACTCTTGGAATTTTTCTAAACAAATCCCGTCATTTTCTGTTTCCGCAACTTTCAGAAAGAAAACGTTCAAGATCACTTTTACAATCCTGTACTAGTAATATTTTACCCTTCTTGCTCACTCATGTTCCACATTTCCTATGACACTGATACTGCTTACTATGAGGCACACTTACACTACCTCTATGACTACTACAATTATTTAATTCTCTACATCACTTTTAATCACAAAGCAATTTAAAACAGTACATTAAATTATATCAACTCCTAGAATCATTATAGGCCAGTTACCTACCCAAAATTCTTTCTTCTGCAAACAGAAAGTAAGAATATTTTTAAGTCAAAAGTCAACATTGTTTCATAGTCAAATGTGAAGCATTTCCGAAACATCAGCTTTTTTTACATTTTCAATAAGCTGTGTAATAAGTGGATGTTGTCAAAGGACCATCATGTCATATAATAGCTGCAGTTAGAAATGTTTTCCTTCTAAAATCAACGACTGTGTAGCCACAACATTTGTAATTAAAGTTGAAAACTTACTTTCATCAGGTTTATATAGTTGGAATTTGTAAATGACATTATAACCAAAAGTTTGTTCAAAAAATGTGGACAGCATTGCAGACTTACATTACCTCTACTCCTTGTTTTGATTGCCTGCTTGAATTAGCTTATTAAAAGAAACAGTTTTTCTGAACTCATTCAAAGTGCAGTTATTTTTCCATGACGTCAAGTGTTATGGTAAGAATACCGTTTGCTTTGGGAAATACTCTGTTGTCCTTTAACTAATCCGTGCCCACCACTTTTTGTAAGAAAACCTTCTTTTTTTTCATGAACTACTTAAAACTCAAAAATAACTTTTTACTCTGTACTACACTTATCCTCAAGGCCAAATAGTGTAGGAGCCATTAGAACCTCTTGAAATTCCTCAGAGCTAATCCCAAGATTCTTTCTCTAAAATTTTGGTTGTAAAAACACCAGGTAAGAATTTTTAAGGTCAAAAGGCAATTTTTTTTTTTAAGTTAAAACAGAATCATTGCAGAATGACCAGCCGTTTCTAGACTTCAAATAAGCTGTGTAATGTCCTGATGTTGTTGAAGGACCGTCATGATATATAATTGCTGCAGTTACAAAAGTCCTTCCTGATATTGACAACTGCGAAGCCACAAAATTTTTAATTAAAGTTGTCAATTTTGTTCCATCAGGCCTACATCGTTGGAACATTAAAATGACATACTGGCCATATGTTCGTATAAATAATGTGGACAACATTGCAGACTTACATTGGCTACACTCCATGTTGTGATCAGCTGCTTTTACTAGCTTATTAAAGGACACTGATTTACTGTCTGGCAAAGTTAAATATATAAATCTTTCTGAGTCTACACTAGTAGTACTTGATACCCTACAGTTCTCGCAGTCATGCTGCCATTGATAAGAAAGCCCAAACAGATGATGTACATCTACACCTTCATCTTGCAATACATCAAGCATATACATTAAAAACTCCTGACAATCTTGCTGAATATTTTGAGAGAATTGCGTTTGACCTGAACATTTGTCTAACAGATTTCGAATTTCAGACACACTTTCTATTTTTGTTCTATCAGTGCTACATTTCTCTAACACAGAATTCAACAAATTGCAAAATCTTTGATCCGAATTGACCACAATCTCTTCTTTTAAAGTTTCTAGAGAAAAGACAACATTAACCACTACATTAGCATAGCAGTTGACACCAGAACTATTTTCAGATTGAAAACCAACAACATCTTCAACAGAATCCATTTTTTTTCTGCTTATAATTTCGGGTTCATCGACTTTTCGTCTTTTTGCTACAACCTCCCTACTATTGGTCACATTTCTTTGTTTCCGGCCTACCACACGTTTCTCAAACAAAGGATATTGAGGCAAATGTGGCGCATACTCTCTTCTTAACCTATTGTATTCCTTAACACAATCTAGATCCGCACAAATGTTTGTGACATCACACTCAATCAAGTACAATCCCGATAAAGTTCTGACTCGTGACAATGCCACATATGCCATACCCTCCTTGAACACAGAACTGCCAATATTCACCAATGCACTGTCTACACTTAAACCTTGCGATTTATGAATTGTCACCGCATATGCCAAGCAAATAGGAAACTGCTTACGGCGAACATATAAGTCTTTTACAAGCAAAAACCTAGCAGAGCAACGACCAATTAGCTGTACTTCCTCAATGCCATCAAATTTAATTTTTAAAAATTCAATTCCATCTCTATTTCTGTATTTCTCAAAATCAACAACATTACCCATTGATCCATTTACCAGACCTCTTTCAACATGTAAATTCCTTCTCAAAATGATACGGCAATTTAAGCACACATTCAGAGTCTTTTCAAAACCAGCAGTTTTAGATATAGTCTTCTCCAATGAATCCAATTTAGATTTCAAATTCTCAGACAAAATAATTGTTGCTCCCATATGCTCTATTCTGTCAATAGCTTCCAGTTTCACAATCTCTTGGTTTTTTAAATTCAACATTTTGTTGTTGAAGATGGCACATTCTGCAAGAGTTGGCATCAAACATATTCCAGATTTCTTCTCAGTAATTTTCTGAAAAATATTCTCTGGCAGAACGTCTTCTTCTGGATACAAATTTGACAGTAATCGTGCATGTAAAGCTTCTTTCCCATGCTCGGTCACTTTCCCGATTCTAACATCTTGTAGAATATTCTTGTAATCTTCATCCTTCGCCTGACGCATATTTTCACGCAGCTCAGCATAATTGAAGTTTAACCATATGTTAACGTTGCCAATGCTCCCTAGGCACTTCCTGGTATCTTCATGCGTAAGCAGTTTAAACACTGGTTGTCCTTTCACTGGTGTCAGCTGCAGAAGATCACCGAAAACAATGATGTGTTTGCCACCAAATAACACATCATACTCTGTTTTGAGAACTTCTTGCATTCTCAAATGCACAAAGGCAAGCATGACATTGGAAACCATGCTTACTTCGTCAATGATAAGAAGTTTCATTTTCCTCAAGACTCTGGAAACTTCACAACAAGCATCTCCAGATAACTTGTGGTATTGTAATTTGTTATCATGCTCCACTGGCAGCATCAGTAGACGATGCAAAGTAATACCTTTAATGTTATGTGCTGCCAGTCCAGTTGGAGCGGTGACAACACAAGACAGCGATGACTCAGTCCTTTTCTGCAAATAACATGAAATTGCTTTAATGAGGAAACTTTTTCCAGTTCCCGCTTCTCCACTCACGTACAGTCGGACAGGCTTCAACGACGTACATGAGCACTCTTTCTTCTCATGACTTAATCCATGATCAATTTGGTTGGTAACTTCATCATATATTTTCCTCTGCTCAACGTTGAGTTGTCTTTCCAAGTCTTCTAAGTTAACCGCATCCTCCTGAGCATGTGCCATGGCTCCTTTTACTTCAATCATGGCAGTGGCAGCTTCATTTTCGATAACTGGTCCTCCTAGTGGATCCTGACTCAATGAAACAGAACTCTGACTGTCCTGAGAACTGTCTCTAGCAATCTCGGCTGCAATCGTTGCTTCCTGCTCGATTTCCGCATTCAACATTTCTAGATATTTGAGAAAAACAGGACATTCTATGGTCTCCTTGGCGGCATTGAAAGAGTCTTCGTAACAGAGGAAATCTCCAAGCAGTTCCTCTTCTGCACGCCAAGGCTTGAAAAGTTGCAAAAGAGCTAAATAGAAAAACTCTTTTCTTTCAGGAGATTCGCCACTCAATTTTCGATGGTTTACCAATTGGCATTTTCTTTGCTTGACCAGACATCCCTCACTTCCAATTACAGCATACACTCCTTTATCAATATCTTCTTTGATGTTCCTCTTGAATTTGTAATTTTGTAGAACCTCATACAGACAAACATTCTCAAGGTGACTGCTTCTATTTGGATAATATGTATCCAACATGTTGGTCTTCAAAATATCGGTACTGTTTGGCTCCTTTTCCGCCAAACACTCAATTTCCCGCACAGGTTTCAGAACTCGATTACGCGTTGCAGCAAGACCAAGACTCGCCCAAATAATACTCTTAGATTTGGCATAGAGACTTGCTGAAGACAACCGGTCAGAACATTCGTAAGCTCCGATTTCTCGATGCGACAACATCTTCAGACTGAAACTGTACAACTTCTTACTGAGGCTCTTTTCATGGGAAATGTCCTCCCACATATCCTTCAATTCTGTCTTTTCTTTTTTGGTGATGTAAGATGTCACATACCGAGCCACAGCCATACAGTTATCAGCCACAAACTGTATATCCATGTTAGCATTCCACATGGACAAAATCACTGGGTTGTAGTCGTTGATGTACTTGGACTCTTCGTTCCTTTTCAAATTGTATGTATTTTTGGGTGATTTCCTCGTCACATTATGTCGCAGCGAAGACATCAAACTGTTCACTCTTCCTTTAGAAATCACCGGTCGTGGAAAGGCGAAACAACATTTTGTGTAGAACCTGTCCTTGTTTCTGAATTTACGACGACAGTACTTTCCACAACGATGGCTTTGGAAGTGTAAAACTTGTTCTCTTAGGCTTTTGTCTTCCTTTGTCTTTGGAACAGCACATGTAGAATACTGTTCTATGAAACTCATCACTAAGTCATCCGGATCTGTTCCAAATTTGGGTGCATCTTTGATCCATAGCAGCATATGTATATGAGGAGCACCTCTTGCTTGGTACTCCTTTCTCCAGAAGAAATCCAACACCTCTTCAAGAGGTGGATTCTTCTTGTTCATGATGAAAGACATCATAGCTTCAAATCTATGATTGAAGTACCTGCATACATTCACTGGATCCAAAGAGCACAGTTCTCCGGGTGTCTTGAATTCGATATTTTCAATGTTTCCATTTGCTTCTCGTAGAAATTCAAGTAAGTCTTCCCAGCCATACTCGGCACAGCTGAGAGTGAGGAACCATGTGGGAGTTCCTAAGTTCCTCAGCATACATTTTAAATCACCATGACGACGGTACCAGTACTCATTAGTACCAGGCTGACACGCCATGAGATTAATCAGGTGAGAATCCAAAATACTGTCTTGCACATTGACTTTATCCATAAAGTCCCTTGCCGAGATATTTTGCATCTGTACACCACTTTTCAAAATGTGGTTCACTGCATATGACAGTCCAGACAGATCACTTTCAAACAGTAGATGAAACAAATAGGGAATGCATTGACGAAACCTAGGATCTTCTGCATACAATCGTAAAGTCCGGTATTCAGAAGCAGGAATTTGATGAGGTCGCTCATCATATCTTCCTCCTTGACCTGTTGGAAATAGCTGTGGGAAACACCGAGCTTCCAAACTTTCCTCCCAAACACTAATGGGACTCCCTTTGGCTTGTTTCATTTGAAACAACTCAATAGCATTCCCCATGACTTCCTTGGAATGCAAAGGATGAACACTATAATGTTCATATATTTCTTCATTTTTAGAGGCTTCTACTTTCTCAATTTGTCCAGCACACAAATCGCTGTCCTCTTCTTCACTTACTTCCTCTTCTGCAACACATACATTCTTGTAGTGCTGATTGTTTTTCATCAAATACAATATTGCCTTTTTGACTTTCCTAACATCCACTAAATCTTGCCAGATTTTTTTACTCTTTGTCGGAACCCCGTTAACTAAGATAACCAGAGGTTCCTCTTCCACTTTCTCTACTCCAATTGTATTAATGTTTTTCTTCAAATCTAGAGGCAAATAAACAACTCTTCCCTTTAATCCTCTCTGTAAATCTGATGGAGGCAATTTCCCAGTCTTTGGCTCCATTCGTACAATAGCCTGAAAGGGATGGACACTTTGAATCAAAATAGATACATAAGTATTTAAATCCTTCAATTCAGAAGGAATGTCAACCAATTCCAGATTATTATGAACCGCTCTAGCAGGCATCCGGTTTTGATTTAATTTGCTACAACAATAAGTACACACACGTAGATCCGATCCCAAATCAAAACAATTTTCTACCATCAAGTATGTTGCGAAATCCTTCCATTCACTATTATTTTCCCTTTCACTTTTTGCATATAAATCCACTAACTTAGTCTGATTCTTATAATAAGTGCGTCGACAACACACACAAGTGAAATTAGGCCTCTCACTTGATTTCACCTGAAACGTGGCAATTTCCTTCTGAAAATTATCTGTACTGGAAATCTGTACACTCTCTTCCACATTACCTTCTTCTTCTGGGTCAATTTCAACATTCTCCTCTTTACTTGCAAAGTAACAAAACTCAATTTCTTCACAACTTTTCTTCACATCTACTTCAGAACCATGCAAAAGAGCAGCGCATAATTGTTTAAGCATAATTGCTGGACTCTTAGCATAATACAACATTCTAACCAATTTCCTCACTTTATTATGATGCACTGCTAGCATCCTGAAATGATGAAAAACACTCTGGCATACTCTCCCGGAAAGACAAGCCAATGAATGACCATGCAAACCTGTCACTTCTCTCACTCTGCAAGGATCTAATTCTTGCAACAACTTCATTTTCTGTTTTAAACTTTTCCTATTAAATGTCCGTACAAAATCACAAAGCAAATTGATGGAATCCTGTCGCACACTGCAAATACTACTACACTTCCAGGAGTACACTGGTCCCTTAGGACGTCTTCCTAAAACCTCATTACCTAACACCTCTTCTGCCTCTGTTGACACAAGTTTTTCTTTTTCAACCGGACAGCCATCTTTCACCTGCTCGACCACTGGTGTCAACTGCATGCACCAAATCATTATCCTGGAAATAACTCTCCTCATTAAGAAATGCCTCACAACTTGAACTATGCATCCATTCTCCTGAAAAAACTTCACAAAAATTACTACGATTAACTGTTCTTTTCCATCTACTATTTGATTTGAAATCATAAATTGCCATGTTTAGTTTCCTAATTCTATTGATTATCAAAATAAATAACTTTCGCTTAATTTCGAATGCCTGATCAATAATTTTCTCAATATTTTTCTTTCTTTTATAAAAAGCCACTTTCTGTTGACCTTTCTTAATATTTTTTAACAAATTGCCAATTATCCTGTTGCGGAACATTCATCTACGAATGTCCCTAAACTGATTTTTCCTTCTACTACCATGCACAGAGTTATCTCCTGCTCTAGCAGTAACATTTTTGATTGGCCTTTCCTTTCCGTTTAAATTGGCTCTCCTTTTCTAGACTAAAACATGTTCTGTAGTGATACTTTTTTTCTGCAAATGTTTCTTCGGAATGATTTCGTTGTCTTACCCGGAGCTTTCTTGGTGACTTGACGAGTTTTTATTGTAGAGGACTGCTGCAAGCATGTAGTAAGCTGCTGTCTTTGACGTTTTGTAGCCTTTCTCCTTCTTTGCTTCGATGGCATTGTGTAATTTTGAAATGATCTGCAGTTGAATCTGTGGTAAAATATAATAAAAATGTTATTAACCACTATTACCAAACAGTAAATCAATAACAGTCGTCAAAAAATTAACATACTAGTTGTCAATTCTACATACAATAATTTTTAGTGCATTGGCAAATTTAAAACTCACAAATAGTAGCAAAGAAATGGAATGCTTCTACATTTGACCTGTGCTCTTTTATATGTGAATCTGAACTAATTTTATTAGCATATTTCACTATTTTATTAAAGACAATTCACACAAGCTGTTTTTGAAGTTGTATTTAATTTTAAATAAAACGGTTAACATGGTTACTTTTCATTTCCAGTAACTTTTAAAAATAAGTCTTTATAGTTCCATAGGCTCGAGCAGGTCAGCTTCCCACCCTATGTCATACAATTCTGACAAATCGGCATCCTCATCATATTCTTCTTCATCCACAGGATTTAAATCATCCAAGGGATCTACTTCCACTGACGTTTCAATGACAAGTTCAATGATAAGATCGAGATCAACAGATTGCTCATTATCACTCATGCTTGATGTTGTCGTTATCTTTAAAGAAAGAGAACAACAATGAGATGTTGCAGAGTAAAAGACAAATCTCAGAGACTATAATAGTAACATTGTTTAACAAGAGTAACATTTTGCAGATATTATTTAACCATGTCCAGCGATGCTGAGGAGGTGAGGCCTATGTCCAAGTTTTCAGTGAACAGGACTCATCTCTTCTTAACCTTGGATAAGCCTCACCGACTCTGTGTCCCCTGCTCATACTTAAATGTAAAGGGGCAGATTTATGTTAACTGGCGCATCCCCAGGGATGCACCAGTTAACGTGCGCCGCTGCTCTGCCACCCATGATGTGCCGCATTTACAATGCGGTGCACCATGGAGCAAAAACAGCACAGATGCGTCACGCATCTGTGCCACAAAAGCGGCGCATTGCAGGAATCACGTCGTAAGCGCGACATGTCTACTGCAATGCACATGGGCAAACCACACATTGCATGGTGCGTCACTCCTTATGCCTGTTTCAAACAGGCGTAAGGATTTGATTCAGCAATGCCATAAAGCTGACTCAGTGAAATCTTGTAAATATCACTGTGTTAGTTTTACAGGGCTTTCATGCAAGTGAACGCCCACCCTGCAACAAAACGCCCACATGAAACCTGACACAGGTTTCATGTGGGGCAAGATTTTACAGCGTAAAACATCTGCCTAGATGCATCAAGTTGTAAATATGGCGCAACATAGCGCTTCTTTTGCTCCGCCGCTGCGTCACAAAAGTGACACAACGGAGGCGCAAAAGAGGCGCACGGCCATCATAAATCTGCCCCTAACATTTTAAATGATTGTTTCAGGATGCCGATAAGGTGTGGCCTATCCAGAGATTTGTTTGAGGTGAGGCCTACTCAGGGTTACAGATTACATTTAGGCTTGTTGAAGAGTACAGAGGAGATAATACATGTGCAGGCCTACCAATGAAGTGAGTTATGTCCACTGCACTCTTGAACAAAGGCCAGACCTCCTCTGTCTCCCTGGACAGGTCTAAACCTCATCTGCACAATGTGATTCGTAATGTTAGGAAACACAGGTGATGTAATTGAAAAACTTGCATTTTTTTCCTCATTTCACAATCACATCACCTGTGTTTCCTTTGCTTAGGTATCTCATTGTGCAGATGTAGTGTAGCATATGAAAGAGTACGCAGAAGGTGAGCACTGTATGCAACAACTTTGACACTTACAGAAGCCTCAGCTTCTCCATGCCCCCTACACAGTCCTAAATATATACAGTTTAAACTGACGGTATCATGTTGCAGATGAAGTGACGCCTATCTTGCAACATGGTGCATCTTTTGCACCGCTGCTGCGTCACAAAAGTGACGCAACGGCGGCGCAAAAGAGGCGCACGGCCATCATAAATCTGCCCCTAACATTTTAAATGATTGATTCAGGATGCCGATAAGGTGTGGCCTATCCAGAGGTTTGTTTCAGGTGAGGCCTACTCAGGGTTGCAGATTAAATTTAGGCTTGTTGAAGAGTACAGAGGAGATAGTACATGTGCAGGCCTACCAATTAAGTGAGTCATGTCCACTGCACTCTTGAACAAAGACCAGACGTCCTCTGTCTCCCTGGACAGGCCTAAACCTCATCTGCACAATGTGATTCGTAATGTTAGGAAACACAGGTGATGTAATTGAAAAACGTGCAAATATTTTTGCTCATTTAACAATCACATCACCTGTATTTCCTCAGCTTAGGTATCTCAGGTGATGTAATTGAAAAACGTGCATTTTTTTTCCTCATTTCACAATCACATCACCTGTGTTTCCTTTGCTTAGGTATCTCATTGTGCAGCTGTAGTCTAGCATATGAAAGAGTACGCAGAAGGTGAGCACTGTATGCAACAACTTTGACACTTACAGAAGCCTCAGCTTCTCCATGCCCCCTACACAGTCCTAAATATATACAGTTTAAACTGACGGTATCTTGTTGCAGATGAAGTGACGCCTATCTTGCAACATGGTGCATCTTTTGCACTGCTGCTGCGTCACAAAAGTGACGCAATGGCGGCGCAAAAGAGGCGAACGGCCATCATAAATCTGCCCCTAACATTTTAAATGATTGATTCAAGATGCCGATAAGGTGTGGCCTATCCAGAGGTTTGTTTCAGGTGAGGCCTACTCAGGGTTGCAGATGAAATTTAGGCTTGTTGAAGAGTACAGAGGACATAATACATGTGCAGGCCTACCAATGAAGTGAGTCATGTCCACTGTACTCTTGAACAAAGGCCAGACCTCCTCTGTCTCCCTGGACAGGCCTAAACCTCATCCGCACAATGTGTGTGCACGTGTTTTTACACCGGCAAAAAATAAAATTATTCTCCCATATTCATGGTGTAAATTAAATATTTATTTAAAGAAGCACACACCATATTGACGTTCTTATGAAATGTAAAAAGCATTTCTTTTTTAAAAAAAACGATTTTGTGGTTTTAATTTGAAAACACAACACAGCTCCTATGTACAAGCACACCATGTCAGTACCTAAATTTGCCCAGCATACATGGGGGCGTATTTACAAGGACCTTGCACCACGGGGAAATGACTTAAATTAAAATGGGGAAAATAACGTCAAAGTGACTCAAAGGCCTTGTAAATATGCCCCAAGCAGCCTATGAACCTCTAGCAGTACATTTCAAGAAACCTAATTGACTTCAAGAAACGTTTTTAAACACGTGAAGTAAACTAATTATTCACCCACATTCATGGGGAAGTGACTTAAAATGCCCTAACACACATGAAAGCGTATTTTTAAGGGCCTTGCACCATTTTTGCGTCACTTTTAACATGGCTATGTAACTCAAAGAAACAAAATATAAATTTGCCAAGGACACATGGGGGCGTATTTACAAGGACCTTGCACCACGGGAAAATGACTTAAATTAAAATGGGGAAAATAACATCAAAGTGACTCAAAGGCCTTGTAAATATGCCCCAAGCAGCCTATGAAGCTCTAGCAGTACATATCAAGAAACTTAAATGACTTCAAGAAAAGTTTTTAAACACATCAAGTAAACCAATTATTCAACCACATTCATGGGGAAGTGACTTAAAATGCCCTAACACACATGAAAGCGTATTTTTAAGGCCCTTGCACCATTTTTGCGTCACTTTTAACATGGCTATGTAACTCAAAGAAACAAAATCTAAATTTGCCAAGCACACATGGGGGCGTATTTACAAGGACCTTGCACCACGGGGAAATGTCTTAAATTAAAATGGGAAAAATAACATCAAAGTGACTCAAAGTCCTTCTAAATATGCCCCAGGCAGCCTATGAAACTCTAGCAGTACATATCAAGAAACCTAATTGACTTCAAAAAACGTTTTTAAACACATCAAGTAAATCACTTATTTACCCACATTCATAGGGAAGTGACTTAAAATGCCCTAACACACATGAAAGCGTATTTTTAAGGCCCTTCCACCACTTTTGCGTCACTTTTAACATGGCTATGTAACTCAAAGAAACCAAATCTATTTGTAAAACACTTGACACAAAGCAACATTTTAAATACACAACTTTCTTCATAATTTTCTCCTTAAAGCATACTATTCTCTATTTAAATTAAATGAATCTTTTCTCACCTTAGCAAATACTTTTAGAGTTTTAAAACAGTCTCAGACACACATCAATTTGTCTTTAGCAGAGCAAAGGGTATGCACTCCAGAGGCTGCAACCAACAAAGGCACAGAAATGCTGTAATTCATCATACATATCTCTCATGTCACCCAATCAAAACTCTTCCCTCACTTTTTTCAAATCAACACCCTTCCCCCTTCTGCCCTTTCTGCCTTTTTTCCATAGCAACCACCTCCTGAAAGACCTCTGATGCTTGCAAGCTCACACAACAATGTTTCAATTGAACTCTGAACTCTCAGTACACCTGCGTATCCAGTGCAATCTTTCATAAAATGATTTTTTCTTGACCATTCAAATTACATCTTTCAAAGAACTCATCCATGCACCCTAACTTTCTGTTTTCAGCAATCAAAATCCACCAATCACTGCTACTGATTCATTAGCACAGAAACTCTGCAGTTTTTTTCATTACATACTCCTACTGTTTCAACTGCCATTTCATTACCACACTTCATCTGACTGAAGCAGAACCTTCTCTCACCATGTTTTCTGTCTGGATTGTTGGACATAGTTACATCTACTGGGCTCAAAGGTATGCTGATTACAGAAATTTACACAACCTCAATTTTCAAAATGTGGAAATCAACTGGATTGGCCACAGAGGATTAAGATGTCACCAATTGATACCATTGGTGAAAACCTTTTTGCATTTTCCAAAACCTGACCTGTTAATTGTGCACTGTGGAGGAAATGACTTGGGCACTTTGGCTGGGGTAGGTCTGGAAATGCTTTTAAAGGACACCTTTGAGCAATTGATGGCACTTTTTCCTCAAACTGCCTTGGTATATTAAAATATATGCCAAAGACAGAAATGGAGGTGGTCAAACGAATTTTGTCCACAAATTGAGAAATCGAGGAAGCATGTAAATAAGTCTGTTTCAGCTTACATGATAGACCATGGAATGGGCTCCATCTACAACAATAACTTGTGTTACTACATGCAAGATATCTACAGAGAAGATGGAGTTCACTTCTCAGATGAGGGGAACAGAGTTTTCATCCTGAATTTAAGACTTTGTATTGGTACCTACTTATAAGTACCTAAATCTACCACAGACCCAAAAGCTCTTCTCAGAGCTACCCTAACTATGATCACTATAAACAAATTTTAAATGTAACTTTTTTTTTACTAATTTTCACGATTTACGCTTTCCGGAGCGCTACCCGGTACGCGCACCGGACGCTAACCGCGCGAAAATTTGAAAAAAAAATTGTTTTTTTTTCGCACATATGGGCCTCCTCAACCACCCTCAGAAAACCTAGGGGGTCAGGATACGTGTACCATGCCCCCTTCTACCCATTCTGAACATTATTTGCCCTCCATCTTGTATCTCAATTCTACTGAAACACAAAATGGAGGACTCCCGTAACGCTGCCGGTTCGCGTACCGGGGGCGCGCACCGGGAAGCACTCGCTTAAAAAAGGTGGGAAAGTAATTTACAGAAAAACCACTGGAGACACTTTCACCAAATATAGATTAGCTCATACTACATACCAATCCCTACCATTTTCACAAATTTGGTTGGAATTCCATTTAACCATTTAGCCTGTAGACCTCTCTAAATACCCTGAGGTAAATTACTTCACAAAACACATCTGAAGTGTTGGAATTGACAACCAATTAAAATGTTACTTTCATTTTCTACTTTTTTTACCTGACATTTGATTGGTTATGTACCTGAATATATATAAAAAAAGAGAGAGAAACACAGCCATTTTGACTACTACTTCCTGAAGTACATTGCAAGTGCATTTTCACTGACAACTTAATCTTGTTTTTAAAAGGTAAGATGTTATTTTATAAATTTGAAAGGAGAACTATGTTAGGCACTTTAAATTAATTTGGGAAAACATTTTCAGATAGTTATATACTGTCCCTCTGTAAGAGTTAGACATTGAGAAAGGCTTGGTTATTATAATTATGGATTGATTTAGGTTTCTGTGCTATAATTATGAATTTACTTAGACTTCTTCACAGGCACTTTTTAATAGTACTACTTCACGCCTGAAACCATACAGTGCCCATAGATAACTTCTCTGTTATAAACCCACAAGTACCTGTCTGAACTTAAACCCAACAGTGCCCTATCTCTACTGATATATTTATTTTTTATGCAAATTACAGCAAGAAAATGGAAGGAGAGCAGATTATTTCCTTCAAAATTGTTCTGGAGAACAACACAGAAAAAGTTATTGAGGACAATGATGACTCAGATTTCATGGATGAATCACGGGACCATGAATTAGTTCAATGTGTAGATGCAGTAGATTCGCTGATTGAAAATGAGGACATTTCCGACAATTTGTTGTTAAATGTTCTGTTAAATTTGGAAAAAGAATCACAAAAATAAATGTATATTCAATAATCAAAAATTGAGGAGGAGCCTAGCTCGCGACCGGGATGGCCGCGCTTTAGCTCGGCTCCGTTCGCCCGCCTGTGTTTTTCACATTTATCCTGCATTTATCCTGCCCCGGGAAGCCCTCCTTGCTGTGTGGTACTACTACGGCGCACTGCAGGCACTTACCACTTGTTCCGGTTGTCCTGGCTGCTGTGGATCCGGTGCAGTGCCCCCGCTCATTCCGGGGACTCGAGAACGGACTGGCCTGGTTCTTCTTCCCGGCTCCTGGGCCGGATGCAGCCCGCGGGCTTGCCCTTCGGGGCGCGTTGGAGGTGATCGGAGGACCGCTGTTCGTGTGAGCCGGAGGTTCCTGGCTGAGAGACTCCTGTGTGGCGGCGGCCTTGGATGGTGGCGCTGCCTTTCATTGTAGGGGTTCCTCGTATGTCCGGCTTGCTCCCCCTTTGTTCCCCGGTCCGGCCATTTTGTTTTTACCGCCCGGACTCGGAGAACGGGACCGGCGACATTGGGGGGCCGGCGAATCCCCTTCTTCTGGTGGCCCCCCTTCCTGTCCGGGGTGTTCTACTGCCTGTCGGCGGGACTTCATTTGCTTGACTGCCGCCCCGGCGGAGGCTGTTGGCCGCGCGGCCTGTTTGGGCTCTCAAGATGGCGGCCAACCCCATTTGCCTGGGCCGGGCCTGGACGAGCGCTGGGGGCCCGCCGCAAGGCCCGGGTGTCGGATACTGTAAAGGTTTTCCTGCACTTAAGGGGATCTTAAACATCCTGCTCTCCTGGCGGCTCTCGGTGGCCACGCCTCTCATGGCTTTGGAGATGATTCCTCACTGCGGGCCTCCCGGGCCCCCACGGCCGGATGAGGCATTGATGTCGCGGGGTGTGGCTGGAATTCTCCTGGCGGACTCGGCCCCGGCTGCAACCCCGGAGGTGCGCAACCTGATGGCACCTTCTCCTTCTGTGCTGCCTCCTCTGCCCCTGGCCCGGGAGCTGGATCTTGTCTTGCCGAACCTCCATGATTCTCCTGGTCCCTCTCAATCACCACTGCCCGGTGATGTCTCCTGTGCCGGCCCGGATGGGTTGGTTTCTTTGGATATATCCTCGGAACTGTGCCTGCATCGTTTGCTACATTCTGAGACTTTCCTGGATCTTCCGTGCTTTTCCTCCTGTGAATTTTTTGGACTGCCATTGGACTTTCCTGCTGTCTGCCTTCTGTTCTTTGTGGCGGGGTCCTCGTCGGATCGGACCTTTTCTGCTTTGGATAAAAAGGGACAGGGCTGATAAACACTGACTTTTATATGCGGTAGTTCATGAATGGTTGGATGATCTTTGTGTCCTGATATGGTTCTGTGTAATTGGTTTGTGCTCCTGGGCTTTGGCCTGATACTCTTTGGCTTCCCGAGGACTTGGACCTTTAACCCAGGCGGGTGGTTGGGTGCGTTTACTCCTGTCTCCGGCCCTCCCCCGTGTGTATGTATGTATGTCTCTGATCCCTTCCTTCTTCCCTTCCTTCCCCCTTTTTTGTCTTTTAATTCCGACTTTTCTTGCTCCACTATATTTCGGGTTCTAATTAGGGCGACAGGCACGCTGCGGGGGGGTAGGCCGTAGCCTTCTGCAGGGGTGCAGGGTGGGCTTAGGGGAGGGTGGGGGGGGTCTGTTTGTGTCGGGGGGTCTTTTTCCCCCCCTTAATTTCCCTTTTTGTTCTATGGCTCTTGTGTATTCACTTTTTCGGGACTCTGTCACCTCGTATCTCCCCCCGGGGGTTTTCTGTTTTTCTTCCGGTGTGTGACTGATTGTGGCTCGCTGCTTCTTTTGGTATCATGTTTCTGTTACATCGCATGCCGGTTTTATTGTCCTGTTTTTCCCCCTGGGGGTGCGTGATTTGGCGGGAGTCCCTTTT
This sequence comes from Lissotriton helveticus, assembly GCF_964261635.1. NCBI lineage: Eukaryota > Metazoa > Chordata > Amphibia > Caudata > Salamandridae > Lissotriton > Lissotriton helveticus. Next base: position 281,035,279 of record NC_136068.1, on the reverse strand, counting down.
GTCGTTCCTTTCTCCCTCTTCCCCTTCCTCCTTTATGGAGGTCCCTTTCTTCCGTTGGGGTGCATATTGTATTGCTTTTGTGATGGGGCTTTTTGACCTCGTCTTCTCTGTTCGGGTAGGGGCGGTGGTGAGTGGGCGCGGTTGACTGATGCCACTGTCGCTACTTGATGGTCTGATTCTGTTTATGTCCTTTGCTAGATTTGATTATATGGCTTCATTTTCTTACGCTGTGTTTATAAAATGGCGGCTTGCCGCGGTCCCTCCCTTGTGGTCTCATATACGGCCCGTTATTCCTTTGTTCCCCAACCCGTATTAGAAAATTAACCTTTATTATCCTGTTCTTGCTGAACGCTCGATGCCTTTTATTGCTTCACCTGTGCTCCTGATGTCATATCCTGTGCAGATCTTCTTCTCATGTGCTGCGTTTTTTTTTTTGCCCATTCTGTTGTGGCCAGCCCGTGGGGTTGTAGGCCCGTATTTGTGAGCTTTCATTGTTCAATAAAGGTTTTAAAAAAAAAAAAAAAAAAAAAAATCAAAAATTGTTCGAGACTTTAATCATTTTATATGTAATTCATAAACTAGTACCTAATTGATTATAATGTAAAGTCAGACTTATAGTATACTGTGCAACTTTTTTATGTTACATAGTAATTTTGCTCATAGTTACTTCCTTTCTCCAACTATATTATCTCCAATGTGTATTTGACATCTCTTTTTCATCTCCTGCCTCCATGTTCTTTCTGCTTTCCTGACAGACTATGATATGGATTCCATATTCCACAATAACTTCTGAAACAACATGCAAGATATCTACAAAGGAGACGGTGTATATTAATTTTTTGACTCTGCATTGGTACCTACATATTGCTACTTAAATAAAACAAAACAAAAAAAAAACAACAAAACGAACAATCAATAAACATACAATATTTGAAAAGTCTATCATTCTTTTTTCCTCATAGTACGTTCCCCGGACCGCTTCCCGGTGCGCGTACCGGGCGCTCCCCACGCAAAAAAAACATTTTTTTTTTTTTTGCCCCGCGGGGCCCTTTTAAAGCCTCCACATCAAACCTAGGGGGTCAGGGAGGATCTACTATGCCCCCTTATGGTCATTTCCCCCTTTGTTTTGGCCTCCTCTTGTCTCTCGATCCTACCGAGAGACAAGATGGCGGCCGCTCCGGACTGTTTAGAATGTTGACAGACACCAAAGAGCCAATCAGCTTCGCTTCGCGAAGTTCCGTTACGCGTCAGGTACGCGAACCGGGGCGCTAACCGGAGCGCTGTTACAGATATATATATTTTTTTGAACGTTAATTTATCAAAATCCACTGGAGCACATATATTGAGACCTAGCAAAGGCACATCGGGCAAACAATATCTACAATTTTGCCAAGTTTCGTGGAAATCCATTCAGCCGTTCGAGCTAAAAGTGAGTCCAACCGCCCTATGGAAAATTGCATGGGAAAAACGCGTTTTGGGACCCCCCTTTTTTCTCGCCCCCCCCTAGACGAAACACCCTCAAATTTTCAGGGGCTGCTCAGAAACAAAATGTTCAATTTTCCTGAAAATTTCAGCCAATTCCGTCCTCAAACGCCAAAGTTATTCGACATAGAATTTTCAAAAATCCCATAGGAAAAAAATCCTAACTATATATACCTACTGGCGACCGCCAGTAGGTAATATATATATATATACAATTACCACTCTGGTGCTTTAACCCACCAAACAGAGAGACGGACTCTTCAGCTGATTTCAATCACTGCCGGCTACAGTGACCTTTATTATTCCATAAAAGTGTAAATCATACGGACAGATGACGCATTTCGGCCAGTGGAGTGGCCTTGCTCACATACCCGCGTCGCTTGGTTGTCAGATTTAAATACAAAAAGTGACATGAACACGTGACTGTAGAAACTACCACATGGATGAACACTGTAGAAATACTTAACATGTGAAAAAACTACTGGTGAAAGACTCACTCGAGCCACTGGAATAAACAATGTCTATATACATCGGGTTCTATTACATCTTGGTTCACGAAGTTACAATGGCAACACAACATGTAATAATACATAACTATCATTTGTGAAAGATAGCACAAAGACGGAAAAAATGAAAAATAACAGAATTAATCTTGGGCAACCATAGATCATTAGCCTGCTCCGTCATCCTTACAGTGATAAAATTGAAGTGTAAATTATTTAACATTGGAACAGCATTGCGATGCGACTACTCGATATTGACTTGTGCTATATACAACCTCATAAAAGCCAGGAGACAGGTATATAGGAACCTTACACGTCATCCCAAGGAGGAATGGGACAGTGGGAAATGGGTAAATTTAACGACTGCACTCGCAGTTAAAGATGAGCGTAAGTTCTGGTTAATTGTGAGTACTGGCTCATCAGAGCCAGACCAGGCAGTAACACCTAACATTGCTCCTGAGGTATGGGAACAACATTTTGCCGAGCTTTATAAAGAAGATACCCACGGCACATATGCCCACATGACTAATATAGCAAGCACTCTGGCCCCTGACCCCCATGACCTTAGGTTTTCTCTAGCTGAGGTCCGTGCGGCCATAGTTAAGCTCCCAACGGGAAAAGCCCCAGGGTTGGATAAGGTACAGGGGGACCTTTATAAACAGGCACCCGAGATATGGGCCCCTTACCTCCAGAAATTTTTTAATGCAGTCCTCGGGGGAATGGCACCTCCCAATACTTGGTTGGGAGCCGAGCTAGTCACAATCTTTAAGAAGGGATCACCTCTCCTTCCACTCAATTATAGGCCAATCAGCCTAATAGATGTATCACAAAAACTTTTCTCAAGGCTTATTTTGGACCGACTTTTAGATTGGGTTGAGGATGCAGAAATCCTGAGTGACTTTCAGGCAGGCTTTAGAAGGAATGTGTCCACCACTGACCAGATCTTTAGATTAAACATGCTCCACTGGAAAACGGCCAAAGTCCAGGGCGGGTCGCTCTATACTGTTTTCGTTGACCTCCGTGCGGCCTTTGATTTGGTCCCATGGGGGAAACTTTGGAACGTACTGAGGATTTACGCATTCCAACTCCCCTCTTAAATATTTTAATTAGTCTCCACTCTCAGAACTTCGCAAGGGTAAGGTGTGGGAGACAGGGCATTTTGTCATCTAGCTTCTCCGTTGGCAGGGGGGTAAGGCAGGGTTGCGTTCTGGCACCAACCCTGTTTTGCCTCTTTGTCAACGGAGTAATCAACCACCTGAACTCGGTCCACAATAGAGACGCTCCAAGGCTCGCTGGTGAAGGGATCTCTGCGATTATGTTCGCAGATGATACCCTGTTGCTGGCTAAGACACCAATGGGCATACAGCGAGTCTTGGATGCATTTGTCTCATTCTGTCATGATCGGGGACTGGAAATAAATAAATCCAAAACGAAGTTCATGATCTTTAACTCACCGAAAACAACCCGCCCGAACCCTGCTATAGGAGGTGTTCATTTAGAGAGAGTCCAAATGTTTGAATATCTGGGACTAACTCTAAATGAGGATATGACTTGGGTACAACACCAGATTAAAACCCAACTAAAACTCTCCCAAAAAGCAGGTGGGATTCTCAAACTTCTGAAGCAATCAGTCTCTAAACCTATCTCTCCCCCCCTTGAAATCTATAAGATGCAGGCACGGGGAGCAGTGATCTATGGTGGTGAGCTATGGGGCTATAATTGCCACCCTGTAATCAACACTATAGAAAACAGGTTTCTCAGGCAGCTGGTATCCTTGCCAGCCAGCACACACCTACTTTCCCTCAGGATGGATTTGGGACTCAGACCCCTCAAGGAAGAATTGGGACTTAAACCCCTTACCTTCTGGAGACGTCTTTGGGTAACACCGGAACTTGTCAGCTACAGGTGAGAGCTCGCAGAACTTCTAAAAACACCAAATGTCTGGAACTTGCCCTGGCTGAAATATATTAGGCAAGAATTCGATAGATTGGGATGTTCTCTACTAAGGATGAACCCTGAGGAAGCGTGCAGTGGTCTATCCAGACGGGAATTGGTTAGCCTGTACTATGATAAAAACACGTCTGCCTGTCTAACCAATGCCAAAACTGGAACACTGACGAGATCATTTTTGGGTCAAAAGCACTATTATAAACTGGAGCTTGTTTTTGACATTATTAGCCCAAACGGTCATAGGAAGCTATATCTCCAATGGAGATAAGACTCCCTACCGATAAGGGCCCTGACCTCACGCTGGCATCCTAATGCCCACAGAAACTGCCCTGCGTGTAGCGCCGAAATAGAGTACGAGTTACACATTCTATTCTTTTGCCCTTCCTACAAGAACTCCAGGAAGAAGTGGATTATCCCTACCTGCAAAAATCTGGGTATTAGGCAGTGTTCTCACTCCTATCGAATACTAAAAACAGATTTGTCCGCAATAATTGTTTTTGCGGTCGCGAAATTCCTGGCTGCCATGTGGAACACTAGAAGAAAATTGTTGGAAAAATGAGATGCACTACAATTGTGTAATTTCCCTAAGGTGTTCTGTGGTCTGTGATGATCTGAGGCCTTCTCTGGGGACAGCCCTATGATTTGTGGTTTGACAATGTATTTAAAATAATTTTAACATTGGAACCTGTTTTCTTTTATAATTGTAATGATATATGATGTTTTAATGTGCACTCTTTTATGACATTTCCTTTGTCGAAATAAAGATGAAATGAAATGAATGTTATATACAACATATACAAATGTACAGAATATACATGCCTTGAGAGCAAAATGATATCTCACATAATTCAATACTTAGTGAATGCGTCGTATCTTGTGATAACAAACTCATAGAATAACTGCACAAATGCGTAGAAACCACATATGCTTAATAACATATGGACATGCCTGTAAGTATGATATGTGCGTTAGGACGGGTTATGAACCCATCTAGCCGTGCACTGTTCACTCGGTGTGTTGCACCTTATAAATCTTGAAAAACTATTATGCAAATCAATATACCAGAAAACATTTCTTTATTTTGTTGTTGTTGTAAAAGTTTTATTTCGATACGTAAATATCTTAAAAGCGATACATTACAAAATACAATTCTAAGGCTTGTAAAAATATACAATAGTAATTCATAAAACAATCAGATAGAAAAAGATACAATAAATAGTTAAAATAGGATTACATTGAAATGGAAAGCCTTTTTGCTTGGATCATCCAAGCCCATTTTAAAAATTTGGAGACAGCACAGACAATGAGAGGGTATGTATCGGTCAGTAAAATGCGGAGGGCCACCACATGCTGTCTTGTACCAAGGAGCCTGCATAGAGGTAGTAACCAGTGTTTCCTTGGGGCACGGTAGTCAGGACATTCAAAAAAGAAATGTGCCACCGACTCAACCCGTGTCAAACACACCGCACAGAATGCTGAGGGCTGGGAGGTTGAAGATCTCCACCTGGACACCAAGTCGGCCAAGGGTAAGGTACCCACTCTAAGTTTGAAATAAAGAGCCCTATCCAGGGGAATGGAAATTAAGTCCAAGTAGGGCTCATAAGCAACCACGTCTTTGATTCTCAGGAATGCTGCGGTCGAGTTGCAGTGACGAGGATTGCGAATGAGTTTGGTGGCCACCCAATCCCAATATATCTTCTTCAGGGTGGCTTTCGGAGGGGCAGATCGAGTAGCCCAGCAGTCTTCCAAGCCCAGCTCCACCAAAAGGCTCTTAATGTCCCTTAGCCATTTGATTCGGTGCCATCCCTCCATTGCAATTACCTCAGACAGACCGGCTGCGTAGGAGGCTAGCTCCGGGACCTCCACAGACGGGCCCACAAAAGCAAAGGCCGCAGTCGCGCCTGGTCCATGATTGATTTGCAACCCAAGTCGAGAAGCACTGGAACTGAGGGTGTGCTTGATGGGAGTACCAAGAGTTCTTTCAGAAATTTGCTTTCTGCCTTGCCTAATGCCTCCAGGTTTGTGGAACCCCACAGCTCTGCCCCATACAAAGCCGCTGCAACCCCTCTGGCTTTGTAAATTTCTATAGCTGGGGAGATACAATGTTTGGGGGAAGAACGATGTTCCCTAAGTATGGCGCCAGTCACCCTTTTGTGATTAAGCAACATCTTGTGGATGTGTGGGGTCCAGCTCATGGAGTTGCTGAGGCGAATCCCCAAGTAGTCAAACTCAAGGACCCTCTCCAGCGGAACAGTATTTAAAATCGGAGGTGGCCCTAGTTTTTTGGGCGGGTTCATAGTCAGGAATTTGGTCTTGTCCACGTTAATTATGAGGCCCCTAAGGGAACAGAACTCCTGGAAGCGGGTGAGGAGCTTTTGGAGACCTTGCGGTGTTTTAGCAATAAGCAAGGTGTCGTCGGCAAAGAGCAGGGTGGGAATACGGGTGCCCGACAGGGACGGAGCATCTGCAGGTTCCTTAAGCAGGTGCTCAACCACACCATTCACATATAGTGATAATAGTGTGGGAGCCAGCACACAACCCTGGCGGACACCCCTTTGCACTGGAATTCTGTTGGTCTTCTCCCCATTCTTGCCCTACCGCACCTGTGCATAGTTATCCGAGTGAAGTTTGATAAGAAGCGACAGGATGTAGGCGGGTAGTCCCAGCCCCTACAAAACCCTCCATAGTTCCTCCCTTGGTACTAGGTCAAAGGCAGTCTTCAGGTCAATGAAGGCCAAATAAAGACTGCCCTTGCCCAACACCACCACCTTCCAGTACAGGAGGGTCAACCTGAATGCTTGTTCTATCGTCCCTGTACCTGAGCGAAAGCCCGCCTGGAAGTCTGACAATATCTTGTGCTCCTCAGCCCACTGTAGGACCCTCCCCAAAATCACCTTCCCTGCCACCTTTTGGGAAGAGTCAATTAGGCTGATTGGTCTGTTGTTGGCGGGGCTGTCCCGACACCCCTTTTTGAAAATCGGGACAACCTCCGCCCCCTTCCAGGAATCAGGTACTTGTGCGCCCCTCATGATTGCGTTTAATAACGTGGCGACCAATTTACCGCATGCCTTTGGATTGGCACGAAGCAAATCGCCGGGTATCCCATCCGGCCCGCAGTCTTTAGTGGGACCACGGACTTAATTACAGCCTCCACCTCCCTCTCAGTGAAGTCATCCGTGTCACTGGCCATTGTGTCGTTCTCCAAGGAAAAGGAATCGCTAAGAGTCCCTTCAGGATGAGAATACAGGGCTTCAAAGTGAGTGTACCAGAGCTCAGCTGGGATGTTGCAAGGGACCAGCGACCCGTCTGGCCTATTCTTGTTCCTAATCAAACTCCAGAAACCCCTTGCATCCTTTCCCCTACTTGCAGCCAAAAGATCTTCCCAGAACTTCTCCTCCCACTCCTTTTTCGCCACCTTTATGGTCAGAGAATAGTCCTTCCTGGCTGTTCTAACAATTGTTGGGGACTTAGATTTAACAGCCTCTATCAGGGCCTTTTTCTGGGACCTGCATTTAGTTGTATACCAACCCTGTTTTGTCCAGGGGTCTTTCCTGTTGGACATACCCCGGGCGCCGCTGGGCAAAACAAAGAGTTTGCCCAGTGCCCCAATTAGGGCACAAAAAACCTGCGTGATCTCCTTAGATGTACTAGGCAATAGACCCAAATTACTCTGAGCCTCAGCCAGCAGGGCCCCTATGGTGGAAAGTTTCTCACTGGACAGGGCGATCCTGGGCCATTTTAACCGCCTCCCACAGTTAGATACATTGAACCTCTGGGTATTGGGTGCCAATAAGGGTTGTTGAGACCTAACCATGTCCCTCAACCACCCTGGAGACAGGTCGAGAGACAGGAGATTATGATCACTATCGGTGCTCTCAACGATCTTCATGTCGCTCAGGGTGCTCCATAGACATACATCGAGAAGAATATAATCTATTCTCGATGTATGATTGGGCCTATTATATGTATGTGCACCCTGCAGGTCGGATTTGGACCTCCCATTTACCGCCCTCAGATCGAATTCCAAATTTAGTGCATTGATCTGTAACGCCACTTACGTCCACTTCTTGATGGGATTATTTACAACAAGGGGTGGTGATGGACAGAGTCTCCGAATTAAGCAGAGTACTCTCACCCAGTCAAGAGATCAGGGCTAGATCCAACACCGTTTTTTAGCTCATTGCACCATCCCAGTTTCAGAACCTGGCTGTATGCAAATTAGTCTGTCCCTGGCCCAGTGCATCATGGGAACAGGGCAGACCAGACTACAAAAGCCAATTCTTACACTGGGAAGGAAACAAGCTTCCGGGGACCGGTTTCTGCCATTTCAGGCGTCTTCGGCCCGGCTTGCTTGAATCCTGATGGTGCAATGAGCAAGGGACTCACATCTGAGTATACCCTTCCACGCTAAGGGTGGACAAAATTATTTACAACAAGGGGTGGTGATGGACAGAGTCTCCGAATTAAGCAGAGTACTCTCACCCAGTCAAGAGATCAGGGCTAGATCCAACACCGTTTTTTAGCTCATTGCACCATCCCAGTTTCAGAACCTGGCTGTATGCAAATTAGTCTGTCCCTGGCCCAGTGCATCATGGGAACAGGGCAGACCAGACTACAAAAGCCAATTCTTACACTGGGAAGGAAACAAGCTTCCGGGGACCGGTTTCTGCCATTTCAGGCGTCTTCGGCCCGGCTTGCTTGAATCCTGATGGTGCAATGAGCAAGGGACTCACATCTGAGTATACCCTTCCACGCTAAGGGTGGACAAAATTATTTACAACAAGGGGTGGTGATGGACAGAGTCTCCGAATTAAGCAGAGTACTCTCACCCAGTCAAGAGATCAGGGCTAGATCCAACACCGTTTTTTAGCTCATTGCACCATCCCAGTTTCAGAACCTGGCTGTATGCAAATTAGTCTGTCCCTGGCCCAGTGCATCATGGGAACAGGGCAGACCAGACTACAAAAGCCAATTCTTACACTGGGAAGGAAACAAGCTTCCGGGGACCGGTTTCTGCCATTTCAGGCGTCTTCGGCCCGGCTTGCTTGAATCCTGATGGTGCAATGAGCAAGGGACTCACATCTGAGTATACCCTTCCACGCTAAGGGTGGACAAAATTATTTACAACAAGGGGTGGTGATGGACAGAGTCTCCGAATTAAGCAGAGTACTCTCACCCAGTCAAGAGATCAGGGCTAGATCCAACACCGTTTTTTAGCTCATTGCACCATCCCAGTTTCAGAACCTGGCTGTATGCAAATTAGTCTGTCCCTGGCCCAGTGCATCATGGGAACAGGGCAGACCAGACTACAAAAGCCAATTCTTACACTGGGAAGGAAACAAGCTTCCGGGGACCGGTTTCTGCCATTTCAGGCGTCTTCGGCCCGGCTTGCTTGAATCCTGATGGTGCAATGAGCAAGGGACTCACATCTGAGTATACCCTTCCACGCTAAGGGTGGACAAAATTATTTACAACAAGGGGTGGTGATGGACAGAGTCTCCGAATTAAGCAGAGTACTCTCACCCAGTCAAGAGATCAGGGCTAGATCCAACACCGTTTTTTAGCTCATTGCACCATCCCAGTTTCAGAACCTGGCTGTATGCAAATTAGTCTGTCCCTGGCCCAGTGCATCATGGGAACAGGGCAGACCAGACTACAAAAGCCAATTCTTACACTGGGAAGGAAACAAGCTTCCGGGGACCGGTTTCTGCCATTTCAGGCGTCTTCGGCCCGGCTTGCTTGAATCCTGATGGTGCAATGAGCAAGGGACTCACATCTGAGTATACCCTTCCACGCTAAGGGTGGACAAAATTATTTACAACAAGGGGTGGTGATGGACAGAGTCTCCGAATTAAGCAGAGTACTCTCACCCAGTCAAGAGATCAGGGCTAGATCCAACACCGTTTTTTAGCTCATTGCACCATCCCAGTTTCAGAACCTGGCTGTATGCAAATTAGTCTGTCCCTGGCCCAGTGCATCATGGGAACAGGGCAGACCAGACTACAAAAGCCAATTCTTACACTGGGAAGGAAACAAGCTTCCGGGGACCGGTTTCTGCCATTTCAGGCGTCTTCGGCCCGGCTTGCTTGAATCCTGATGGTGCAATGAGCAAGGGACTCACATCTGAGTATACCCTTCCACGCTAAGGGTGGACAAAATTATTTACAACAAGGGGTGGTGATGGACAGAGTCTCCGAATTAAGCAGAGTACTCTCACCCAGTCAAGAGATCAGGGCTAGATCCAACACCATTTTTTAGCTCATTGCACCATCCCAGTTTCAGAACCTGGCTGTATGCAAATTAGTCTGTCCCTGGCCCAGTGCATCATGGGAACAGACCAGACTACAAAAGCCAATTCTTACACTGGGAAGGAAACAAGCTTCCGGGGACCGGTTTCTGCCATTTCAGGCGTCTTCGGCCCGGCTTGCTTGAATCCTGATGGTGCAATGAGCAAGGGACTCACATCTGAGTATACCCTTCCACGCTAAGGGTGGACAAAATTATTTACAACAAGGGGTGGTGATGGACAGAGTCTCCGAATTAAGCAGAGTACTCTCACCCAGTCAAGAGATCAGGGCTAGATCCAACACCGTTTTTTAGCTCATTGCACCATCCCAGTTTCAGAACCTGGCTGTATGCAAATTAGTCTGTCCCTGGCCCAGTGCATCATGGGAACAGGGCAGACCAGACTACAAAAGCCAATTCTTACACTGGGAAGGAAACAAGCTTCCGGGGACCGGTTTCTGCCATTTCAGGCGTCTTCGGCCCGGCTTGCTTGAATCCTGATGGTGCAATGAGCAAGGGACTCACATCTGAGTATACCCTTACACGCTAGGAAGCTTGTTTCCTTTCCAGTGAAGAATTGGCTTGGTAGTTTGGTCTGCCCTGTTCCCATGATGCACTGGGCCAGGGACAGACTAATTTGCATATAGCCAGGTTCTGAACTGGGATGGTGCAGTGAGCTAAAAAACGGTGATGGATCAAGCCCTGATCTGTTGACTGGGTAGGAGTGTTCTGATCAACTCAGATACTCTGTCCATCACCACCCCCTTTTTGAAATTATTTTGGCCACCATGAGTGTGGAAGGGTATGCTCAGACATGAGTCCCTTGCTCACTGCACCATCAGGATTCAAGCAAGCCGGGCCGAAGACGGCTGTAATGCCAGAAACCGGTCCCCGGAAGCTTGTTTCCTTTCCAGTGAAGAATTGGCTTGGTAGTTCGGACTGCCCTGTTCCCATGATGCACTGGGCCAGGGGCAGACTAATTTGCATATAGCCAGGTTCTGAACTGGGATGGTGCAGTGAGCTAAAAAACGGTGATGGATCAAGCCCTGATCTGTTGACTGGGTAGGAGTGTTCTGATCAACTCAGATACTCTGTCCATCACCACCCCCTTTTTGAAATTATTTTGGCCACCATGAGTGTGGAAGGGTATGCTCAGACATGAGTCCCTTGCTCACCGCACCATCAGGATTCAAGCAAGCCGGGCCGAAGACGGCTGTAATGCCAGAAACCGGTCCCCGGAAGCTTGTTTCCTTTCCAGTGAAGAATTGGCTTGGTAGTTTGGTCTGCCCTGTTCCCATGATGCACTGGGCCAGGGACAGACTAATTTGCATATAGCCAGGTTCTGAACTGGGCTGGTGCAGTGAGCTAAAAAACGGTGATGGATCAAGCCCTGATATGTTGACTGGGTAGGAGTGTTCTGATCAACTCAGATACTCTGTCCATCACCACCCCCTTTTTGAAATTATGTTGGCCACCATGAGTGTGGAAGGGTATGCTCAGACATGAGTCCCTTGCTCACTGCACCATCAGGATTCAAGCAAGCCGGGCCGAAGACGGCTGTAATGCCAGAAACCGGTCCCCGGAAGCTTGTTTCCTTTCCAGTGAAGAATTGGCTTGGTAGTTTGGTCTGCCCTGTTCCCATGATGCACTGGGCCAGGGACAGACTAATTTGCATATAGCCAGGTTCTGAACTGGGATGGTGCAGTGAGCTAAAAAACGGTGATGGATCAAGCCCTGATCTGTTGACTGGGTAGGAGTGTTCTGATCAACTCAGATACTCTGTCCATCACCACCCCCTTTTTGAAATTATTTTGGCCACCATGAGTGTGGAAGGGTATGCTCAGACATGAGTCCCTTGCTCACTGCACCATCAGGATTCAAGCAAGCCGGGCCGAAGACGGCTGTAATGCCAGAAACCGGTCCCCGGAAGCTTGTTTCCTTTCCAGTGAAGAATTGGCTTGGTAGTTTGGTCTGCCCTGTTCCCATGATGCACTGGGCCAGGGACAGACTAATTTGCATATAGCCAGGTTCTGAACTGGGATGGTGCAGTGAGCTAAAAAAAACGGTGATGGATCAAGCCCTGATCTGTTGACTGGGTAGGAGTGTTCTGATCAACTCAGATACTCTGTCCATCACCACCCCCTTTTTGAAATTATTTTGGCCACCATGAGTGTGGAAGGGTATGCTCAGACATGAGTCCCTTGCTCACTGCACCATCAGGATTCAAGCAAGCCGGGCCGAAGACGGCTGTAATGCCAGAAACCGGTCCCCGGAAGCTTGTTTCCTTTCCAGTGAAGAATTGGCTTGGTAGTTTGGTCTGCCCTGTTCCCATGATGCACTGGGCCAGGGACAGACTAATTTGCATATAGCCAGGTTCTGAACTGGGATGGTGCAGTGAGCTAAAAAACGGTGATGGATCAAGCCCTGATCTGTTGACTGGGTAGGAGTGTTCTGATCAACTCAGATACTCTGTCCATCACCACCCCCTTTTTGAAATCACTTCTTGATGGGGGCAGAGCCAGGGCGAATCCCCCTTCTCACATCCTCCTCCTCCATGCCTAACGTATCGTCGAGTCCCAGGGGCTCGAACGTACAGTTTAAGTCACCCGCCACCATAGTGCTTGAGTTTCTTGGCCGTTGTCTTAGCAGGTCTTCCAGAAGTGCAATAGTGGCCGATTGTACTCCCCCCCTAGTACCTCTAGCGTAGACATTGAAGATGTCTAAGAAAGGGCGACCCCGGAAATCCTTCAACATAATGTTGAGGATATCAGGAGAATTTGTGGTATGCGCCTCCACCCTGCAGTCCAGGGAGACTGCAACCCAAATGAGGAGGCCCCCCGAGGGGCGCCCCCTCCCTACCTCAGACATAACAGCGGGAACAAAGTGCGACGAATAGCCCACCTTGTGACAGGGCTCCATGGCCCATGTCTCCTGGAATATACAAATGGAGTATCCCTCCACAAGGGCAGTCCACTCAGGCAACTCCAGCTTCCTATCAATTCCCGCGATGTTCCAGCTGAAAATCCTTAAAACTGGATCCGTCACAGCTGTAACAACGCCGGAGATAAGGTCATTTTCTCCCGCCACAGATTCCTGGAGCACTAGAGTACTAACCCCTTCTTGCTCATCTAGAGCCTGGCTTCTCTCATGCATAGTAGTGGTGGTTTCACTGCACGTGGGGGGTGTAACTGGATCAACAGTCAGCCCACTCGGATCAGAGTCGCCAACAAGATTACCAACTCCGGGGGCCTCCCCAGGATTAGGTTTGATTCATTAACCCGGAGGTCTCCACCCAGTTGGTGGCCAGACTGCATGAGGATAGAATAGTGGTTTAGGAGGGAAATCAAGACGGTTGGAGCTGTTATTCTGCCCTGAGCCGAAATCACGGCCAATCGGAGTTGGGGCTAGTCTCGGATAGAAAAATGTTAGGTCCACTAGACCAATTCCCTGACCCCCAGAATTAGGTTTGGAGTCACAAATAAATTGTGCTACTCTGCTGTCCCTAAAGTTGACCATCACGCAGTCTCCTTCCACTTGCTTGTTACCATAGCCAACCTAATTCACCCTTCTGGCTCCTATAATGTGACCATCAAGGCCCCTCGCAAGGGGTCTATTGGAGTCGAGCCAGTGCATAGTTTTATTTAATAGTGCCTGGGGGGATTCATTGTGGCCAGCCTTCAGTGAAGGTACGTTTACTGGGGGAGATTTAGGGGCAATTTTAGGGAATGTGGCTTTGTGGACAACGTTTGGTGATGGTATTTGCGGTTTCGTAGGGGGATTGTTAGCATGTGAGGTTGTAGCAGTGCTGGCCTGCGGAGTGGCTTTGGCTTTGCCCGATCCTTTAGGGTTTCCCTTTATTATTGCTTGACCGCTCCCCCCTGGCAGCTCAGCCCGACCTAGTGCTTTAGGGTGCTTCGGAATACTTGTAACAGCTTGCGCTCTTTGACCAGTACTACCCAAAGGAAAAGCCCTCAGCGACGCTGCAGGTGCTATGTCAACCGGCTGAGGTGTTGTTACATGGGCCACAGAAGATATATCTGGCAAGGCGAGCTGGGACACCATGGTGGAACTATTATTAGGGGAAGTCCCTCCCTGCCCGTCCTCCCTTGTCTTAAAATGGAGTTTAATGAGTGCTTTCAGCGAGAAAAAGCTGTCCAGGGTTGATTGTTCAAGCCTGTCTAGCCTTTCTCCCAACCCTGCAACTCTATCGGCAATCGGGGACAACAGGGATTTCAACAACCCCTCCATCTGAGCAAAAGTAGCCGGGGGCACAGGAAGACATAGTCTGGGGGGTTGTGAAGGTAGTGGCAATGACATTTTCAGCAGTGGAACCCATCCCCTTAAATACAAAAGGGGAATAGATTGATGATTAAAACTTGAGCCCTTAGGTCCCTGTTTCCGCGATTTCTTATACAGTTTCAGGGAGCTCTTTTTGAACGGGCTAACAATCCTTTTCCTTTTTGTTTTTCCTAAAGCCGAAATCCTGGGGACCGCATTGGTTTGCCCAGGGACCCAGGATTTCTTGCTAAAGGAACAGTGGGCACAGGGCTAGTTAGTGTAACAGGGGAAGCCATGGGAAAGGGGGCCTCAGTGTCAACAACCTCAGGATAGTAAGTGGATAGTGCAGCCAAATTTTCCAATCTATCAATGCTAGCCCTCAGTGAGACAAGCCGAGGTTCATCGTGAATATGGGGAGGGGTTGGAGGTGGAGCAGGAATACTTATGGGTGATTCTACTCGGGCTATAGAGCCCAGAGATGATCTCTTAGACGGGTTTAACTCCAGCGAGAGCCGGCGCTCCGTCATAACTATCTCCTTCTCTATAACTGCTGCTACCCGAGTGATAAATTTGTCCATGGTGCCTATGGCGCCACTTGGGCACCCCCCGCTTCCTCCCCTTAAGTTTTTCCCCGAGCGAGTGGTCATTAGTTCAGGTAACAGAGGAAGAGCAAGTACTCACGCTGGAATAAGAAAGTCCGGCAGCGCTATAAGGAACTCTGATGCCAGAGGGGTGGCCCAGCCCAGCCTCTGACAGCCCCGGACTGCCACAGACTGCCCGCCCTTTGCCCGGGCTTCGCTCGGGGTCTCGCTAAACGGTAGACGAGCTGTTGAAATAAGGGGCGGTGCAGGCAGGGGGCGTGGCTAACAGGGGGCGCGTCCGCGATGTTCCTGGGTGTGCAGGGACTCCTGGGAGACAGAGTCCCTGCCGCGCACCACCCCTGAAGCTACTGCCACACTCCAAGTCTCTCCACCGGCCACAACACAGTCCTGCCGCCTGAGCCCTCGGTCCTTAGCGCGATGCGGCACCCGCGATGCGGCACCCGCGAAGCGGGTGCGGCAAGCTGCTGCGCTGGTCACAGAAGTCCGCGGGAGGGTCCAAGATCTGCTGCCCAGCCCCGACACACACAACGAAGGTAGGCGTCCCACAGGCTCACAAGAAGAGCCTAACTTTAATCACCTGGACTGGCAGGGGGCGTGGCTAACAGGGGGCGCGTCCGCGATGTTCCTGGGTGTGCAGGGACTCCTGGGAGACAGAGTCCCTGCCGCGCACCACCCCTGAAGCTACTGCCACACTCCAAGTCTCTCCACCGGCCACAACACAGTCCTGCCGCCTGAGCCCTCGGTCCTTAGCGCGATACGGCACCCGCGAAGCGGGTGCGGCAAGCTGCTGCGCTGGTCACAGAAGTCCGCAGGAGGGTCCAAGATCTGCTGCCCAGCCCCGACACACAGCACGAAGGTAGGCGTCCCACAGGCTCACAAGAAGAGCCTAACTTTAATCACCTGGACAGGCAGGGGGCGTGGCTAACAGGGGGCGCGTCCGCGATGTTCCTGGGTGTGCAGGGACTCCTGGGAGACAGAGTCCCTGCCGCGCACCACCCCTGAAGCTACTGCCACACTCCAAGTCTCTCCACCGGCCACAACACAGTCCTGCTGCCTGAGCCCTCGGTCCTTAGCGCGATGCGGCACCCGCGAAGCGGGTCCGGCAAGCTGCTGCGCTGGTCACAGAAGTCCGCGGGAGGGTCCAAGATCTGCTGCCCAGCCCCGACACACAGCACGAAGGTAGGCGTTCTTTATTTTAACGCTTAATTCTCATTTGTATGGTTGATCATACACTCTTACTTCAGTGCAAATGATTTCATATTGTCAGCATATGATTCTTCTAATTCATTTCTTTATCTAACTTTACATATACAATATGCTTTACTTTATCATTTCACAACACAGTTTCTTATTCATGCCCAATGCATTTCGGTACTGAGAGTACCTTCATCAGGGGCCATCTGAAAATAAAAATAAAAAACGAAAATATGTGAATGTCATGTATGATTTGTGGACGCCCATGTATATGATTTTGGTAATGATGTAAATCATACCTGTGTAAAGAAATCACCATTCGTTGATGAAGCTGAAAATGATAATAATATATGTAAGTCACGTATCTGTCAGGGACTGACTCACTAATGCTCATCAAAAATTATGGTCTCAATAAAGTTAAATGCTTACCGCGTTCCATGTGTTATTATCGGCAAACCGCCTGAATAAAAAACAACAATAAGCGCATTCATTGTTATAATGAAGCTAAATATACCGAATTCTCGCTAACAGATTACGTCTTATAAATAAACCAGACATACCTGTTGTGTAGTCGATATGTAACTCCACCCTGAAAAGATATATATATGCCGGTTGTTATAGTAAAATGCGAGCCAAAGTCTTATGTGCTCGATATTGTCAATATCACGTGTATTCGTACCTTTATATTTGTCTCTTCCGTTCTAAAAATAAACCGGAGACAACGTTATCAATATTTGACAATACTCTCCGTGATCAGATACAGTATCTATCTAAAAAAATCGCTCGTGCGCAGTGTTTACCTGAATAAGTGGCACTATCTCCTTCTCACGTTCCCGATGAGCTTCGACCCGCGTTCAACAACGCCGCCATTACTTGTCTGTTTTTAACCCGTTATCATGTGAACACGGCTTGGGAGATAAAAAACGGACTGTCGAAGTTACTCGTATTTCGGTAACTCGCTCTGAGGTGCCATCTTAGCCTAGTCAATATAGGAACTAAGCATTGTTATAGTGTTACTCTAAACAATGGTATACCGGCATGTTCTGCCACACTGGTCAGATAAAGCGATATGTAATTCCTATGTCGTTAAATCTGTTTTACTGACGTTTTCCGAAAGGAAATGCGTCTGCCGAAAAAAACGTGATAATGTCGTGTGATGTAATGTGTCATGTAATAGATTATATACATTTTCTATTTCAATGGATGAAACACGATGATTGATGGCCAATGTACTCCACCATTACAAATTAGACCAATGCATTGTATTCTATGAAAATAGAAGACATTCTACCACACATAAATTATGTCATCATCAATGTTGTACTCATCATATAGTGTTAACATTTGTAATCATTCATGGAATCATATGTCATAGCGGTATCATCATTGCTATACTGCGATACAAACAATTACCAATAGCTCACTCCATGATATGCCGTTCATTATACAGACAAAGTTTAACATTCCCTACTGTATACAAAGTCCAATAACTGTGTCTACAAATAACATGATAAATCATACCGGTCATTGAGTCTAATCGGAATCATAGTATTCAAGAATTTTATCCAATACAATTCTCGTTGTAACAACCTTTGATAATTGTCTATTCCTGAACATATTTCTACTTTCTCAATGATGAGAAAACGGATTTGCGAGATGGTATGTTTTGTGTCTCGCCAATGTGTAACTAATGGTGATGACAAATTCAAGTTACGGATTCTGCTCCTATGTTCCGTTAGTCTAGTTTTTAATTTACGCTCTGTTTTGCCAACATACATCATCCCGCAGGGACATTTAATGCCATAAACTACATGCTGGCTGTTGCAATCACTTGTGTGTCTTAACTTTATCTGTGTTCCTGTTGTGGGATGTGTGAAAAAGTTTCCCGTGATCACGTTGTTGCAGTGTGTACAGTTCTGTCAACGTACTGTTCCTTTATAATCTATTTCTACAGGTGTTGTTTGTGGTCGTTTCAGCATCTGTCTTACATTTTGTCCCCTAGTGTAGGCATGCATTGGTTTTTCTTTGAACAGATCCTTAAAATCAGATTCTGTGGTTAACAATTCCCATCGCTGATTTATGATTTGTTTGATAGCTTTTGATTGAGTTGTATATTTAGTGACAAAAAACATTTTGTCACTGGTAATTTTCTTACTCGGTCTCAACAGTTCTTGTCGGTCCATCTTCATTACTTTCTGGATGTGCTCTTGTAATTGATCTCTGGGATAACCTCTTGCCTCATATATTTGTGCTTGTTCTTGCAGTTTCATTTGACAAGTGTTCGTGTTTGAACAAATTCGCCTAATTCTGATGAATTGGGAAAAAGGAAGGTTCTGTATCAAACTCCTAGGATGAAAACTGTCGTAGCTCAATGCATTATTGAGGTCTGTTGGCTTGGAATATAATTTAGTCTCAAATCCTGTAGGTGTTTTAATGATTCTGACATCCAAAAAATCTATTATTTTCTCATGAATTTGTAAGTAAATGTAATCCTCGGGTTGACCTGATTGAGTTGCTGAATTAATTCCAGTATGGATTCCTTAGAGTCGTCCCAAATTAGGAACATATCATCAATAAACCGACAATACATTCTAATGTGTTGCCATTCGTTCGTGTTCATCAAATTGTCAGCCTCAAATTGCGCCATAAATATAGATGCATATGTTGGAGCTCCTGCAAAACCCATCGATGTTCCTGATAGTTGAGCAAA
The DNA here is from genome assembly GCF_964261635.1 of Lissotriton helveticus. Classification (NCBI taxonomy): domain Eukaryota; kingdom Metazoa; phylum Chordata; class Amphibia; order Caudata; family Salamandridae; genus Lissotriton; species Lissotriton helveticus. The sequence goes on along the minus strand of NC_136068.1, from coordinate 281,016,275 downwards.
GTATCAGTCTTTCCACTGGAAATAACTGTTGTGAAAACAGAATTTTAAGAGTTGTAATAAAAACACTTTGTCTGTTGGTAGGTCTCCCATTCTTAGTAATGCCCATTCACTCGATTCTAAGCCTGATGAATTTATTTATTTATCGATTTGTTAAGCGCAATTGCTGCCCAGAGGCGTCCAAGCGCTGAGTTCAACAGAGACGTGACGGGGCCGGGGGAGCAGGAACTAAGGGGATTTGGCAAATAAGACAGTTTTCAGCTTTTTACGGAATGAGAGCAGGTCGGATGTAGATCGAAGAGTGAGGGGCAGGGCATTCCAAAGCTTGGCGGCGTTCAGCGAGAACAGCCTACCCCCCGACCTAGCTCTCTTCACTCTAGGGACAACTGCCAAAAAGGCACTCGTAGACCGAAGGTTCCTGTTAGGGTGGTAGGGGGTGACCAGGCTGTTGTTAATTGCTGGGCCGGTCTTCCAGAAGGCCCGATGCGTGATACACAGTGCCTTGAAAGCCACTCTCTGCTTCACTGGCAGCCAATGTAGGCTTTTCAGGCCGTGTCTGGCCGACTGGAATCGTGGAATCTGGAGTATGGTACGTGCCGCACAATTTTGTACCACCTGAAGCTTCCGAAGGGTCATCTCGGGTGCCCCGAGGTAGAGAGCATTATTCGAGTCCAGACGGGACTGGATAAGGCCTTGTACCGCCACCTTCTTAGCATCTAAAGGCAGAAGTGGAAGAACCTTCCTCAGTGATCTAAGTAGACCAAAACAGGTGGCAGACAGCCTGGTGGCCTGAGTGGAGAAAGAGAGCTTGTTGTCAAGCCATACTCCCAGGCTCTTCACACTATCCTTGGGAGTAGGGGGTGCGCCTAGACCGTCGGGCCACAAGGAGGTAAAGGGTACTGGTGAAGCTGGACCTAAGAGCATGAGCTCTGTTTTTCCTCCATTCAATTTGAGGGAGGAGTTGGTCATCCATTCCCTCACGTTCTCCAAACAGTTCAGCAGGCCAGCCGAGGGTTGTCTGTTGTTGTCTTGGGCCAATGAAACCACCAGCTGGGTATCGTCGGCGTACGACACGATCTTAATGCCGTACGGTTCGACTACCCCAGCCAGAGGCTCCATGTATACGTTAAATAGCACAGGGCTCAAAGACGAGCCCTGCGGTACTCCACAGCTGAGTGGCCTGCTGGTAGATGTTGTGTCGCCATCAAAGGCGACACATGGCGACATGAATGTGGGATCGAGGTGTAAAACGCTGTTACGTCTATTGTGCACAGAATCCAATTTTCCTCAAATGCCTGTTGGATGGTTGATAATTTATTCAAAAAATCAGTTGTGTCCCTGATGTAGGAACACCAACCTTGCACAAATTTCTGAATCATGTATAATTTTGGACATCTTGGATTTGTTGTGGTCAGGTAGGCTTGGGTGTTTTCCTCAATCCATTGTTGATCAATAGCGTTCTGCAATAGATCTCTTAACATTTGTTGTAACCTAAGCGTGGGATCACAGTCCAGCAATAGATATGTGTTGCTGTCTGACACATGCTCGTTCACTTTGTGTTCATAAAAATGAGTGTCCATTATAACCATCGCTCCTCCCTTGTCCGCAGGCTGTATTGTAAGATCTTTGTTGTTTGCAATGTTTTGAATTATGCGTAATTCTGCCTTGGTGAGGTTATGTTGTTTCTCTTTCCTGAAATTCAATGTTGTATGTCCTTCCTAACCATGATCTCAAAAGTATCTAACATCTTATGTGATACTGGTGGTTGGTAAGTGCTCTTAGGTTTGAACCGCCGTGCTTCTTCATTGATCTCACTCTTTTCTGTTTTGTCAACAACATTTGTAAAAAAATGACGTAATTTTAGATTTCTCATGAAACGATAAATTGCTCCCTCTGTTTCCATCTCATTTGCTTTTGTTGTTGGCACAAATGAAAGTCCTTTGTTAAGCACCATAATTTGTTTTTGTGAGAGTGCTGCAGAAGAAATGTTAATGATCAAACCACTGTCCTGCTGCTCCGGAGTGATTTTCCTGCCGTTTCCTCTCCGGGTTTTGCGTTTCCTCCTAGGGCTACCAACTGTTGCGTGGGTGGTTGTCCTTGGTTCTGTTCCTGGCACAAAAAAGTCACATTGCCACTTGTTGTTGCTATTTGCGAGGCATCAGTATTTAATGGTGGTAATCTAACTGGTCCTCTGCTGATGGACGTTTCTTTATCCGTTACAAGGCTCTCCTCAGACGAATGAGTTACTGAGTTCGGTTTTTTTGGGTTGAATTGGCGGTGGGCATAAATATCCGCCCACGTATAAACTTCATTTAATTTATAATCAATCGTGTCTCGCTTATACTTGCGCAATTTGCCCTCTTGTAACTCTTTACTGTACTTGTCGAGCTTCTGATTGATTCCTTCCAAATTCATTTTCCACGTGTCTGCTTCCATCCTAGTTTCCAATTCTGTTTTCAAATTAAAGATTTCTTCCTCCAGTTCTCGTATGGTCTTAGATAATTGTTCTACTATTAATAATATCAAATCCAGGGAACATTTGTTCAGAATGCTATACCATTTGTCCATGAATTTAGCATTTAAGTTGAATCAGAACAGCATTGGTTTTATTGATAACCTTAATCCTCTGGGAATATGCTTCGCTTTATGATACTGCACCAAGGTTGATGCATGCCGACGTTGGTTTAATTGCCGTCGCGTCAAATATTCCAGTTGTTTGAGTTGTTGGCTGATTGAGCCACCATGGGCGTCCATTGATCTCACCTCCTGTATTAGTGAGTATATTTCATCGGCCTGTTCTGTTGTGTAGGCCATGGTGTTAGCTCGATTGTCCGTAATTCCTGAGATTGTGTCGAACTGCATCCTGAAACGCTGGGTGCTACCCTGCTAGGGTGACTGTGAGCGATACAAGTTAATGGGGTATGCGAGGAGCACTCCGTTAGTCAATATTTATCACTTAAATCTAACGGTGCTGCGGCTATTCTCGGGTTGACCTGATTGAGTTGCTGAATTAATTCCAGTAATGATTCCTTAGAGTCGTCCCATATTAGGAACATATCATCAATAAACCGACAATACATTCTAATGTGTTGCCATTCATTCGTGTTCATCAAATTGTCAGCCTCAAATTGCGCCATAAATATATTTGCATATGCTGGAGTTCCTGCAAAACCCATCGATGTTCCTGATAGTTGAGCAAAGTATCGGTCTTTCTACTGGAAATAACTGTTGTGTAAACAGAATTTAAGGAGTTGTAATAAAAACACTTTGTCTGTTGGTAGGTCTCCCATTCTTAGTAATGCCCATTCACTCGATTCTAAGCCTGATGAATGTGGGATCGTGGTGTATAACGCTGTTACGTCTATTGTGCACAGAATCCAATTTTCCTCAAATGCCTGTTGGATGCTTGATAATTTATTCAAAAAATCAGTTGTGTCCCTGATGTAGGAACACCAACCTTGCACAAATTTCTGAAAGAAGTAATCGAGATAACGTCCGAGGGGTCAAATATTGACCCACAACCCGAGACGATTGTTCTAAGTGGAGGATTAGTCAGGTGTTTATGAACTTTGGGAATCATGTATAATTTTGGACATCTTGGATTTGTTGTGTTCAGGTAGGCTCAGGTGTTTTCCTCAATCCATTGTTGATCAATAGCGTTCTGCAATAGATCTCTTAACATTTGTTTTCTGGTATATTGATTTGCATAATAGTTTTTTAAGATTTATAAGGTGCGACACACCGAGTGAACAGTGCACGGCTAGATGGGTTCATAACCCGTCCTAATGCACATTTTTCACTAGGATTGACTATCCTAATTAGCCGCAGCACCGTTAGATTTAAGTGATAAAGATTGACTAGCGGAGTGCTCCTCGCATACCCCATTAACTTGTAAGTATGATATGTACATAACAGAAAAGAGGAATAAATACTCGCTCCAATGCTTGCACCACTATTCAATATTTCTAGAGAAAAAACGATGACGAATGGAGAAAACACCGTGATTCTCATAACTATCATCCCTGTCAACTAGGTGTTCAATATCTTGTTCAAACTCCTGTTGCGCACAGAAAAAGAACATTTACAGATACGGTGTTACTATATTGAACCCTTGATGAAGTAAAAAGTGGGTCCTTCACCACAACTGTTCATCCTAATGTGTAGTGCAAAATAGAAGTGTGCTGAAAAGTGACATGTGCTCAAAAAAAATATAATTCCCGAGAGACAACCTAGAGAAAAAGTGGAGCAGAGATGTTATAAAATTGTTCAGAGTTGTTCAGCAAAAACCCTCCACAAGGTGTGTCACGAGTTTGAGGGGGGACAATGTCTAGCGGGTAGTGTCCGCATACCAAAGTCTGAAAACAGGCATAAATTAGCATTTAACTAATAACAGAATTATACAGCAAGCAGAGAAATGGACAGAAAACTATGACATCGCAGTGTGTGAGCTAAAGCTAGATGTCCTGATGTTGCATGCAAGGGTTATTTACAGATAATGATGTAAATCTTCACAGATGTTCAACCCTTTTGGAGCCTTAGAGGGGCATTAGGATGGCAGCGGACTTTGCCCGCCCGCCATCCTCGTGGTAATAGGGACCGCCTGCTATAAGGGCGGGGGTCCCGTGGGGGGTATTAGGATGTGCCCGCCACAGTGGCGGGCACATCCTGTATTTTTAGCATTGTGGCAGGCGGTGCTCTCTGCACCGCCCGAAACATTGCTAAAAATGCATTTCAGCATTTGCTTTTACAAAGCGGCAGGCACCGCGCGGTGCCTGCCGATTTGTAAATGCAAATATTAGGGGGTACCACAGGTACCCCCCGGTGTGCACCCCCCACCTCTCCTTCACTATAGGGGCCCGCAGGGGCCCCCAGAATGAAGACCGCATGCCTTTTCGCGGCGGCATCGCCGCCGCCGAAAGGCACCTAAATACAACCATCATAACATGGCTGGCGGTGTCTGATAGACACCGCCACCATATTATTCCTTTTCCGCCCCGGCCGCAAGGCGACCGGGGTGGAAAAGCGGCGGACGGTCTTTCCGTCTGCCGAGGTCCCCCCCGCCATATTAGTATGTCGGGGGGGGGAAAGTAGTGTGGATGTCGGTGCGAATTGCCTCCGCCAGGCCGGCGGTGGCTACCGCCAGCCTGGCGGAGGCAATCCGCCCGACATCGTAATGGGCCCCTTAGTATCGAGCTCAATTATATACTTTGGGCCTCATTTATGAGAAATGACGCATCGCTGCGTGAAAGCAGCGATGCGTCACTTCTCAGTGCGCACTCCTTGCGACATTCCTGATACGTCATATTTAATGTATGACGCATCATGTCGCAAGGAGTTAAAGATACGTCAGTATTTCTGACGTATCTGTAAGCGCAAAAGTGACGCATTGCTGGAGTGTGTCACAAAAGTGACGCAACTCCAGCAATGCGTCCTTTCACATGGGGCAAGCCCCATGTTAGAGGGCCTGCGTCAGTCTTACGCCTGCTGTGAGGCGGGCGCAAGATTTTGACGCAACGGAGTACTAAAAGTGACGCACTGAAATCTCATAGATTTCACTGCGTCACTTCTACGGCCCTTCCTTGCGTCAATACGCCCCCCTTGCATACATTATACCTGGCGCAGGTATAATGTGGGGCAGGTGTTTACAAAGTGACGCATCTACCTAGATGCGTCACTTTGTAAATATGGCGCAACAAGGCGCATTTTTACGCCACTGGTGGTCACAAAAAGTGGCGCACAGGCGGCGTAAAAGTGACGCACAGCCTCATAAATGAGGCCCGTTGTCTCTAGCTGTCTAAGCTGCTTTTCTCGGTTCCCTCCTCTCTTGTTGAGGGGAATACTGTCGATGACAAAGTATTTAAGCACATTGAGGTTGTTATCATGCTCCATTTTGACATGTCGGGCAACTGGATACGTTGGATCAGAATTCACAGTTGCCTGGAGGTGTTGTAAAATACACTGATACGCCGGAAGCTTTGTGCTGCCTATGTAGCGTAAACCACAAACACACTGCAGAATATAAACCATGTGGTCATTGCGGCACGTATAGTGACCCTTCAAGTTAACGGGGGCATCCGAGAAGGCAGTCATATAGGTTTTTACATTAATGCCAAATTTACACGCACGACATGTGCTGCATTTGTAAAAGCCTTTGATGGGGGATAGCCAACCTGTTTTTTGGTCAAGTTCTGGACTGGTTTTAACAAGATCACTATGCATAGATCGAGCTTTTCTGTACGTGAAGTTAGGCTTAGTAGGTAAAACCTGAGACAAGGTGGTATCTGGCAATACTATAGGCCACTGGGCATTGATTATGCCCTTGAGCCTATTGGCCTGCCTGCTGTACGTAGAAATAAACCTGCATGTGACCAATTCACTACGGGTATGGCTTTCAATATGGCTCACGGGGGAAAGCGATTGTGTCGCTGGCGTAGCCGATATAGAATGAGGTTGCAACAAAGCTTGTCTGTCGTGTGCATTGGCTTTCTTGAGGGCAGAATCAAGCAATTTGGCTCTGTAGCCTGTTTGAAGAAACCTATTTCTAGCTGCAAGCTTTGCTTCGGCCAATGACTCAGTGGTACTGCATGCTCTATGTATCCTCAGAAACTCACCATAAGGTAGACTCGAGATTGTGTGCTGAGGATGAAAACTTGTGGCGTGCAAAAGTGTGTTTCCTGCCGTGGGCTTCTGAAACAACCGTGTTTCTAACCCTCCATTTTCAACGTATACTGTGATGTCAAGAAAGTTGACTGTGCACTGTTCAGTATGTGCTGTGAATTGCAGATTCAGCTGATTGTTGGTAATGGCATTAACAAATTGTAAGGCCTGATTTCTGGTGCCTTTTCAAACGACAAAAATGTTGTCTATGTACCTCCATATATGAACTAAATGTGTGTCTACCAGTGCTTTATGTTCCACCATAAGTACATGCTTCTCCCACCAGCCAACGTGCAAGCACGCATAGCTGTTGGAGAAGCATGCGCCCATGACCACGCCCTGTTCTTGCTTAAAAATCTTGCCATCGAACATAAACAGATTATTGAACAAACACCAGTTTATCATGCTAAGTAGCATAGTGTTGTGCTGATACATTGAAATACATCTGTTTTTCAAAAAATGGTCTACAGCATTGAGTCCATCTACATGCCTAATGCTCGTATAGAGGGAGGTAATGTCTAAAGTCATAAGCAAGTACTCACTGTACCACTGTATTAGGCTGAGGTTCCTTAGAAATTCATTAGTGTCTTTGAGATAGGTGGGCAAAGTTACTACATGTTCTTGTAAGTAGTGATCGACATATCTGGATGTATTTTCAAAGACACTATCTCTTGCTGAGATTATTGGACTTCCTGGGACCGGGGTCACAAGCTTATGAACCTTTGGGATCAAGTAGAAAGTGGGCAGGGTAGGAAACTCTTCATGGAGGAAGCAAAATTCGTCTTTAGTGATTAGACCTTCTCTCTTCCAACCGTTGAGTTGTTCTTTATAATCTTTACTGACTTTCTTAACTGCTACCCCATTGGAAAGTTCATAGCATTCAGCGTTGTTCAAATGTCTGTATGCTTCCTGTTTATATTGCACTTTATCCCACAATACTATGGGCCTCATTAGGATGACGGGCGGACATTGTCTGCCCGCCACCCTATCGGAGAACGGGACCGCCCGCCATAAGGGCGGGGGTCCCGTGGGGGGAATTAGGATGTGCCCACCACAGTGGCGGGCACATCCTGTAGTTTTAGCATTGTGGTAGGCGGTGCACTCTGCACCGCCCGCCACAATGCTAAAAATGCTTTTTCGCATTTGCATATGCAAAGCGGCAGGCACCGCGCGGCGCCTGCCGCTTTGCATATGCAAATGTGGGGGGGTACCATAGATACCCCCCTGTCCTCCCCCACCTCTGCCTACTCCAGGGGGGCCCGCAGGGGGCCCCCGCAGCAAACCCGCCTGCCTTTCCGTGGCAGCATTGCCGCTGCGGAAAGGCACCTTTCCCTCAGCATCGTAATATGGCTGGCGGTGTCCATTGGACACCGCCACCATATTATTCCCTTTCCGCCGCGGTCGCAAGGCGACCGGGGCGGAAAACAGGCGGGCGGTGTTTTTCACCGCTGCCATCCCCCCCGCCATCCTAATATGGCGGGGGGCATTTGGGCTTGTGATGTCGGGTGGATTGCCTCCGCTAGGCCGGCGGACATCCTAATGGACCCCTATGTTTCTTCCCTTATCGGAGTTGTTAATCACCACAGAGTAACTGCTTCTGAGTTTATCCATGAGTTGGAAGTACCGCTGGGTTTTTGCATCTTCGAATTTGTGCTTGTTCTTGGAAGTTTTAAGATGTAGCAATTTTAATTCCTCTGTAATGCGGTCGTGAAAAATGTCCAATGCATCACGTGGCATCACTGGGACAGACTTATATTACTTAATATTGAATAAACAATTCCTTATGTAATTATTTTTATGAGTTTATATATATATATGTTAGCGAGCATTACTTGGTAAATATGTATGTAAGTATAAGTAAGCATCTGTAGGTACAGGAAAAAAATAATTAGACAGATATATATATATATATATATATATATATATATATATATATATATATATATATATATATATATATATATGCAGCACTCTGTAACTTGTCCTCAGCAGCTTGGTCAACGTCAATCATTAGCAAATACAGACACGGACCACAGGATTCAGATGCCAATTATTTTATTTGTATTTGTATTTGCATATATACACATGTAATTTAAACTACATAGGCAGTACAAAATCGCCAGTGCACGTCAGGATTTTACAGCATTTAAGAGCTATATTACATAATGATCCGGCCTACCCAGTAGCACGGCATTCTGCTCTTAAACATGATAGAGACTTGAACTGTTTGTCTTATTTTGTAATTGCTTCAGTCCCAAAACCTCATAGAGTAGGTAACAGGGAATTATTATTGAGGCAGTTGGAAACCCGATTTATTTTGGAATTTGACGGTAAGTGCCGAACGGCCTCAATAATACAGAAGATATTCATAATTTCTTGTGAGCTTTAACAACTTTTGACCTATGTACAGCTAGCCCACTGCGTTTCCCTAGGCCCTTTGCTTTCTTACTCATACTTACACTGTACAAAATCGTCATTATTGTTATAAAATTTAAAAAAATTCTAGCGACTTAATGTTTCTGCCATTGACCGTTCCGGGTGGACAGTCAGGTTCCCTGTTGTCCATCTGGAATCTCTGCTTCAGGGTTCTTACCTGTTCTACAGTATACTTATTTGTATATAGCGTTGGATAGTCTGGTTCCCTGTTATCCACACTAGGATGAATTTCCTCTATGCATAAATGCAATAATTTTCTAATATTTATAAGCATTGCTTCCACTTTTCTATTCTATTTTCTATATTTTTTATCTCATGAATTGTTCTTTTATGAGGTTTTTTCACGTTTTTTATACATATGATGATGAAATTACGGGTTTTTAAAAATGTTTTAGATTTACCTTTTAAAAATATAATATGGCTACGGCCAATTTTTATAAGGGTAACAAGCTAACTCATTTTCAATACTCAGATTCGTTTTTATCACTATAAGTCCTTTTAATCACTTTTTTAGACGTGAATATTTGCACTGTAATTGAAAGCTTTTTTGCACACTGGGCAGTATAGTTCAGTCACATTTTATATATCTCTTGCTCTAATTTTTGCACTTTAATGCCTACAAATACCCAGCATAAATTTTAATAGTTTGGAGAGGAACTAGTGACCTATGAGTATGCACATAGCTTGTGACAGGTTAAATTTATCAGTTCATGGATTTATCCAGGAAATATTTCAAATGACATGAGAACTCGAATGTATCTTATACTATATGATGTCACATTATGTGCTGTGTTTTCCATTCAATGTTAAATAATTGCATTTATGCAGATTATAATACACAATCACCACTATAGGAAACACTGTTATATTTATATTAATTTAACTTATAATATATGCTGCTAGCCCTCGAGATTTCGGGTAAACAGTATTTTGTTCATGTTCATGGATCACATGACCAAGCTGGAGGCGGGAGGTAGGCAGAGTGATTTGCATTATAAAAATGTATTCAAACTTGTAACTAACTGCATGTGAACAAGGGTGTTTACGCCCGAAACGCGTCATTGCTGTTTTAACTACCATTCGTATGCTGCAGTAAAAAGAAACTATTCCCTGAATTGTGGTCTGTCTCTGTCTTCGCTGCGCCGGTCCGAGGGGATTGGAAGAAGCGACTGGGAGCTTCAGTTCATATATATATATGCTCATTCCTCTTCCTGTGCGGGGGGCTGAGGCGGTACGAGGGGACTCAAGGAGAGACTTTATTGACACAGGACTTTTGTGGAGGGTCTTGGTATCCTGCTTTATTTCTGATCCGCTGCTGTTATTTTAACCAGCACACTCCCCTCACTTCACTGACCCAAGCTGCTTTGAACATTAAGCTTCCTGGGAGTTGTAGTCCGAACATTTTGTAACGCCCTGCAACAGGTGAGCAGGATTGCTTTTTGGGGGAGGAGCGGACCAACGTCATCTACTGAAGAGGCAGCAAGGCGAACACTTACCATGACTTTCCTTTCTTGTGTTGGGCGCTGAAGAAGGCGCAATGCAGAAATGCATCCGCCGCCACGAGAATCGTTCTGAGGAAATAAAAGCCTTTCCAACCAGTTCTCCTCAGGGCTTCTGCTTCTTTTTCGGAGGGAGACTGTGGTGTATATATATATTTATATATATATATATATATATATATATATATATATATATATATATATATATATATATATATATTCACTGAAAAAACCATAGGTTATAGACCATATATAGTTAGGAATTAGCATTTAAAAAACCTTATTTTACTCACACAAAACCATTGAAATTCCATATATAGTTAGTTGCACTAACTATATATCGCGCACCCGCAATCCACTGCTGATCATGTCACATATTACATCATTCATGACATGGTCAGTGACATCACTGATGACATCACTGATGACATCTCAAATGACATCACTGATGAGATCACTGATGACGTCATCCAGTGACTGTGTGTTTCTGTAAAGTTTAAATATGTTTTACATATTGAAGAATGAGTAGATGTATAAGTGTCTGGACGAAGGATTTAGTAGGTGCATGACTGAATGTATGAGTGAGTGATTAAATGTGTCTCACTGAGTGCATGGGTTAGTGACTAAACTGTCTTAATTTGTGCATCATTATGTCTGTTGTTCTGTAAACTGCTGCATGTGTTGATCATTAGCTATACGAGAGGGTATATGTGTTATTAATTGGTTGCCCAAGTATTTCTATGGCAGATTGAGTTTGTGTGGGGGTGGCTGGAAGGTGTGTGACTCTATGCATAGATGTGTGAGCAGTTTATTCACTAGGTGTATGAGTTCAAGAGTGCATGTGGAAACAGCTACATGGGCAGTTGACTGTGTGCATGAGTGTATTGATGAGTGAATGGATATCTCAATGCTACATGTCATAGTAAGTACATATGTAAAACACAGTACATGTGAGAGTTGGCATATATAAATAACTGTGCATGAGAGCCACTGAATGAGTGAGTGGTTGTATCGATCATTGTGAACTTGTATCAGGGATTGTATAAGAGATTAAATATGTGTTAGTATATGTTTCAATAAGTAAGGTGTGTTTAACTGTATAGTTGAAGAAATGGAGGTGAGATTGTTTCTTTGCATGACTGACTGGGTGTGTGAGTAACTCCATGGATGAGTGGCAGTGTGTGAGTGTCTGTATACACTGAGTGTATCTAAGGTTATATTAGAGTCTGAAGAGGTTTATCGTATTAGCACAAGAATGATGTCAAATGAGATGTCATCAGTGATGTCATCAGTGATGTCATTTGAGATGTCATCAGTGATGTCATCAGTGATGTCACTGACCATGTCATGAATGATGTAATATGTGACATGATCAGCAGTGGATTGCGGGTGCGCGATATATAGTTAGTGCAACTAACTATATATGGAATTTCAATGGTTTTGTGTGAGTAAAATAAGGTTTTTTAAATGCTAATTCCTAACTATATATGGTCTATAACCTATGGTTTTTTCAGTGAATTTTCAAGGTTTTGTAAATGCTAATTCCTAACTATATATGGTCTATAACCTATGGTTTTTTCAGTGAATTTCAATGGTTTTTTAATAGCAAATATCATAAGCTGTCGAATGTCAAGTACGTGGTAAGTGAAAACATTTTCGTGTTTATGCACACTGATCTGCTTTGAATGGTGCCCCCCCCCCCCTCATTTCTATTAGGAGTACTCTCTCTTTGCAGATAGTGAAAGGTAGTTAACGCAGGCCTTTGCCCCCGTTGTAATCCGTCGTGCCTGCTTCTCTCTCCATTTGATTGATTGTTATCCAAGTATTTACTGTTTTAGAATTAGTTCTCTTTGGTTCATTCTCTATTTACAAACAAACACAGAGTCGCAATACTCTGTTTAGTCTTTGCAGATAACGAAAAATCGTGTAAAAAAAAAGAAAAGGAATCGAGCAAAATCAGTAGGCCACTAATGGGATCTCTTTTTGACCTCGCTAAAATAGAAACATTAGGAACAACCCCTCATGACAAATACAAAACTAGTGAGATGAACTGAACTCCACACAATGATGGCTGCAAAACAGCTCGGCTCCGCCACCCACCCCGCCCAAAATAACGATAAAGAGCGGCTGCCATGATTGGTTGCGGAATGGCCACAACGGAGCTACGAAATGGTGGTGCTCTCATGCTAACCCCAGCTTCAGTCTGAAACATCCAGAAACACTGTAGACTACCAATTCGATCAGTTCCGGTAGCGCCCCAATGTAACCCGGTAGAGAAGAACTAGCCCTCCCCTCTTTGACTGATGGTTCTTGTTGCCTGTCCCTTCTGTTGTCATTTAACAGAACTATTTAGCCTGCTGAAAGGGGTTGTGTTTCGACCGCTGGTTGGTGGAGACATTTTGACTATATTCTGGACCTGCGTTGTCGCGTAATGCGTCATATGACGCGCCGCGTTAGCGCATCCGGAAGTCATCCGGGGCGCGCAGCGCGTAACGTAAGCATAACAAGTCATGTGACTTGTTAATAAAACTTTTCATTGGTTCATTTTACTTTTCTTATTCTAATGATGAAAGCCTTGGTCATATCACCTAAAAATTACGCTTTTAATTACTTCCGAACATTATTTTTTCTTAAATATATGTTATAATGTTCCAGGCTAATGTACTTTCCCGGAAATTTTACAACTGTCCTGCAAGTAAAATATATTCTTTTTTCGAGAAAAAGAGCGTTTCTTCGTCCCATGACGGAGCCGTTGAGCAAAAGAGGGTCGACCTGCTGTCTTAGTCGCCGATACGCCTGAATATGAGATTCTTATCGATCACTTTATGTTGCAGGAATAGAAAACACAACAGCCCTTGACCATTTATCTTTACTGCGTTCCTTCGTATTATACCTTTTACCCTTCATGTAATTGGTCTGCTTTATTTCACTTGCCTTTTAATGATTCTAAAACAGTGACTATTATTAAAAACTTTACCAATGTATATACTACTACCATGTTTTCTTTTAAAAACCTTTATTGTGAAAATTTCATTATACAAATACGAGCCTATAACCACGTGGGCCTGCCACGGAGCAAACTGTAATCGTATATGATGAATAGACATTTACACTGTAGAGGAACGTAACGGGCGGGCCGTTAGGTTGCAAGAACTAAGGTGTCTAACAGTTACGGAATCGGTGGACGTACATTTTATAATTAAAATACGACAGGGCCAGTTACAATAAAATTATCTAGATATACATTTGCGGGCAAGTACCATGGGTGACGTTAATTCGAACTTTCAACAGTACAGTAATCAATAACACATCAGAACTTAATATCAATAGGGATGTCAAAATATTCAATCAATTCTCGTCCCCGCCCGCCATGTGCTTCAAAACTGCATACGTATCTCGTGATTTCAAGGTTCTGCAACCAGTACACAACAAGGAGTTACGAGTCCCATTTATTCCGGCGCCATTTTGGGCGAGGACGGGCAGGTCCAGGATATAGTCAAAATGTCTCTACCAACCATCGACTATGATGATGTTCATATGCTGTATTTATTAGAGTAACACTCATCTGTCCACATGAAATTAATTTACCACAATCTAAACATGTCATTTTAATCTTTCCAAAGTTCTTCTAAATATTTGGGACCGTTTCCCTTGCCTCTGAAGCTCTCAGTGCCACTTCTTTGATGAATGTACTAGCAGGTCAGGGGTTCTCCTCCAAATCTCTCTTTTATGCAGCACTATAATTAATTGGTGCCACCTCTCCATATGACGATGCATAGTATAGTTACCACAACTATATTTTTTTTCGGTTCCTCTGGAGAGTTCATCGTGGCAGATGAAGCGTGTAACGTACCGGGCATTTACCTTTTTTTGCATGTACAGGAAAGGAAAAAAAAATCGAGCGTCCAAGTTCTAAGGTGTCCCAGGGCCATTTTAGTGGACCAGGCCCAAATCCAAAGAACAGGCCGCCATTTTGAGAGTCCTCTTGCAGCCGCCTGTCGCTGTAGCATCAAGAGCAGCCGAAACTCAGCTGAATGGCAACTGAAACGGTAAATGGGCGCCCCACTACATTTCAGCATTGTAGGATGACCACACCAGTACAGCAACTTGCTAGACATCACCTCGGTGCCATCCGGATCTCGGCGCCCCACTGCAGATGAAGTGCCTCTCAACTATGAAACCACCACGGTGACATCCGGATCTTGGCGCGTTGTGCTGCCTTCGGCCTATTCGCACATCGGTCCGCTACTGACGCCATCTCACAGGCTAATGGGGTGACCCACGCCGAGTTTCAGCATTGTAGGATGACCACACCAACTTGCTAGACATCACCTCGGTGCCATCCGAATCTTGGCATCTCAACGCCTAGTGGTATCTTCCATACAGAAAATATTGTTACGCTGCCTTTGGCCCCATTCGCACATCAGTCCGCAACTTAGACATCACCTCGGTGCCATCCGGATCTTGGCATCTCAGCGCCTTGTGGTGTCAGTCAGAAAATATTGTTGCGCTGCCTTTGGCCCCATTCGCACATCAGTCCGCTACTGACACCATCTCACAGGCCAATAGGGCGCCCCACGCCGACTTTTACCATTGTACGATGGCCACACCACTGGCACAACTTGCTAGACATCACCTCGGTGCCATCCGAATCTTGGCATCTCAACGCCTAGTGGTATCTTCCATACAGAAAATCTTGTTACGCTACCTTTGGCCCCATTCGCACATCGGTCCGCAACTTAGACATCACCTCGGTGCCATCCGGATCTTGGCATCTCAGCGCCTTGTGGTGTATTCTCTTCAGAAAATATTGTTGAGCTGCCTTTGGCCCCATTCGCACATCGGTCCGCAACTTAGACATCACCTCGGTGCCATCCGGATCTTGGCATCTCAGCGCCTTGTGGTGTCTTCTACTCCGAAAATATTGTAGAAAATATTGTTGCGCTGCCTTTGGCCCCATTCACACATCAGTCCGCTACTGACACCATCTCACAGGCCAACAGGGCGCCCCACGCCGACTTTTACCATTGTACGATGGCCACACCAGTGCCACAACTTGCTAGACACCACCTCGGTGCCATCCGGATCTTGGCATCTCAGCGCCTTGTGGTGTCTTCAAATCAGAAAATATTGTTGCGCTGCCTTTGGCCCCATTCGCACATCGGTCCGCTACTGACGCCATCTCACAGGCCAACGGGGTGCCCCACGCCGACTTTCAACATTGTAGGATGGCCACAGAAGTGCGACAACTTACTAGACACCACCTCGGTGCCATCCGGATCTTGGCGCGTTGTGCTGCCTTCGGCCTATTCGCACATCGGTCCGCTACTGACGCAAACTCACAGGCCAACGGGGCGCCCCACGCCGACTTTCAGCATTGTAGGATGGCCACACCAGTGCGGCAACTTGCTACACACCACCTCGGTGCCATCCGGATCTTGGAATCTCAGCGCCTAGTGGTGTCTTCTATTCCGAAAATATTGTTGCGCTGCCTTCGGCCCCATTCACACATCGGTCCGCTACTGACGCCATCTCACAGTCCAACGGGGCGCCCCACGCCGACTTTCAGCATTGTAGGATGGCCACACCAGTGCGGCAACTTACTAGACACCACCTCGGTGCCATCTGGATCTTGGCGCGTTGTGCTGCCTTCGGCCTATTCGCACATCGGTCCGCTACTGACGCAAACTCACAGGCCAACGGGGCGCCCCACGCCGACTTTCAGCATTGTTGGATGGCCACACCAGTGCGGCAACTTACTAGACACCACCTCGGTGCCATCCGGATCTTGGTGCGTTGTGCTGCCTTCGGCCTATTCGCACATCGGTCCGCTACTGACGCAAACTCACAGGCCAACGGGGCGCCCCACGCCGACTTTCAGCATTGTAGGATGGCCACACCAGTGCTGCAACTTGCTGGACACCACCTCGGTGCCATCCGGATCTTGGCGCGTTGTGTTGCCTTCGGCCTATTCGCACATCGGTCCGCTACTGACGCCGCCTCACGTGCCAACGTATTTTCTCCGCAATTTACACCCTATGCCGCATAACAGGTCATGTGACTTGTTTATAAAACTTTTCATTGGTTCATTTTACTTTTGGTTTCCTAATGATGGAAGGCTTGATCATGTGACCTAAAAACAACACTTTTCATTGGATGAAAACTTTTTTTTTTCCCAAACGATGAAAGCCCCACCTTGTTTCTGGATGTTTCAGACTGAAGCTGGCGTCAGCATGAGAGCACCACCATCTCGTAGCTCAGTCGTGGTCATTCCGCGAGCAATCATGGCAGCCGCTCCCCACCAGAAGCCTGCAGGAGTCGGAGCCCCCAAAACTTTTGATGAATTCTCAAGGCGGAGGGGACGCTTTTGAGAATGGGGTCCAAGACCTAGCAGACAAGCGTCCGATTTCCAAGGTGTCCCAGGGCCATTTCAGTGGACCAGGCCCAAAAAGGAAACAGCCTGCCGCCATTTTGAGAGTCCTGTGACAGCCGCCTATCGCTGCACCGCAAGAGTGGGCGCAACTCAGCTGAATTGCGGCTTTTGACACAGTGGACCAAAAACGGACGGAATGGCAACTGAAACGGTAAAGGGGCGCCCCACTACAACAGATGACACTCCACCTGGAGAGGCCCGTTCACGCCGCCTCCCCCGGGGCGCCCCACGCCGTTATTCGGAGCAGCATTGTAGGATACCAAAACCAGTGCGGCAACTTACTGGACATCACCTTGGTGCCATCATTCTGCTGCCTTGGAACTATTCGCGCAACAGTTTGCTACTGATGACCCACCCCCCGCGACGCCCCATGCCGTTATTTGCTGGGTGGCAACTTACTAGACATCACTTTTGTGTCATCTAGATTTCAGCGCGTTCTGCTGCCTTGGAACTATTCGCACAACAGTTTGCTACTGATGACCCACCCCCCGCGACGCCCCACGCCGGAAATCTGGACGTTGTGCTGCGTTGGGACTATTCGCACAGCCGACCGCTACTTCGTTGTTTTTCCCTAAAAATGTTTATATGTTATTACTATTTTTGTTTTCTTGTATATATTTATAAATTATTAAAGTTTTATAATCTTACTACTTTGTCGGAGTGCTATATATTTTTAATGTGACACATAATTGTAAAAACTTTGATGTACAAAGAGTCATCCCTGGAATCTTCCGCTTCAGGCTCGGTCCCCTCCCCAATCACAATACAGGATGGTTTTCAGATAATAGCAACGCTTCTGCTGTGACGGATCTCATCGAGTGTGGGCCTTGATCTACTACTTTGAAGAGGGGTGATTCTTTACAGCTGTGGCCATAAACTACATCTGCAGGGCTAGCTGATACCCTAGGACCAGCCTGGACAATCGGACACAGAGGAAAAGGAGTGTCAGAGGGTGCGGTAGTGAATAGGGCGAAAGGGAGGTGTCGGGCGGGCACAGGGTGTGATTCTCAGGGAAGAGCAGCGCAGATGGGGGGAGGTTTATTACCCATGCATAAGACAGAGAGCGGGGGTGACCACTGCCTGGGGGAGATGCTTGCGAGGGTGGGGAGCCATGCTAAGGATCGACAGCGTGCACAGAGTGGGTCTGGTCAAGGCATCTAAAATGGCTGCCGTGCACGACAAAAGTGTGGCATTTGAAAAAAGACAAGATGGCGCAGACAATGTTTTTCAACACTTCCTGATTTCCTTCGAATCAAACGTTAACAGACGTTGGGGCATATTACCAAAGTTAAGCGATATTTATCCCTAACGATGCTTAGCAACGATTTTTTTACCGTCAGAAATTATCGCAGATAAACCTTGCTATTATCAAGGTTTATCGGAAATACGATAAAAAACGACCGCAATGCATTAATATCGCTGAAAACTCAGCGATATTCATGCATTACCGAGCTAATGCTCTTAGCCATGTTATCCACCTCCCATTGTATAACATGGCTAAGAACTGCTCAGGGCAGGTGGTAGCTTTTGGAGATATTCGCGCTTATCTCGAATATTTCCAAAAGTTGATAATAGGAGATAGCGATGTTAGCGACTGTTTCCAGTCGCTAACATCTTGGCATGCCCACTTTGCATGTCATTAGTGATAAATATCACTCACATGCAAAGTGGGGCCCAAGATGGTCGCTATATTCTACTAGCCGTCGCTAACCGGTGTTAGCAACAGCTAGGTAATACACATATAATTTTATCTCCGCGAAGCGGAGCGCTGTTACAGATATATATCTTGTTTCTGAACGTTAATTTCTCAAAATGCACTGAAGCACATATATTGAGACCTAGCAAAGGCACATCGGGCTACCAGTCCCTACAATTTTGCCAAGTTTCGTGCAAATCCATTCAGCTGTTCGATCCTACCGAGAGACAAGATGGCGGCCGCTATGGACTGTTTGGAATGTTTACAGACACCGGAGAGCCAATCAGCTTCGCTTCGCAAAGCTCCGTAACGCGAAAAGTACGCGAAGCGGTGCGCTGTTACAGATATATATCTTTTTTTGAACGTTAATTTCTCAAAATCCACTGGAGCACATATATTGAGATCTAGCAAAGGCACATCGGGCTACCAGTCCCTACAATTTTGCCAAGTTTCGTGCAAATCCATTCAGCTGTTCGATTATTATTATTTTTATTTTTTTTTGCCCCACGGGGCCCTTTTAAAACCTCCACATCAAACCTAGGGGGTGAGCGACAATGTACTATGCCCCCTTATGGTCATTTGCCCCTTCGCTTTGGCCTCCTCTTGTCTCTCGATCCTACCGAGAGACAAGATGGCGGCCGCTACGGACTGTTTGGAATGTTGACAGACGCCGGAGAACCAATCAGCTTCGCTTCACAAAGCTCCGTTGCGCGTAAAGTACGCGTCCTGGGACGCTGCCAGGTCCGCTGTTACAGATATATATCTTTTTTTAAACGTTAATTTCTCAAAATCCACTGGAGCACATATATTGAGACCTACAAAAGGCACATCGGGCTACCAGTCCCTACAATTTTGCCAAGTTTCGTGCAAATCCATTCAGCCGTTCGGGCTAAAAGTGAGGCCAACCGCCCTATGGAAAACTCAATGTTAAAAACACGTTTTGGGACCCCCCTTTTTTCTCGGCCCCCCCTTGACGAACCCCCCCAAATTTTCAAGGGCTGCTCAGAAACAAAATGTGCCATTTTCCTGAAAATTTCAGCCAATTCCGTCCACAAACGCCAAAGTTATTAGACATAGAATTTTCAAAAATCCCATAGAGAAAAAATCCTAACTATATATACCTACTGGCGACCGCCAGTAGGTAATATATATATATATATATATATATATATATATATGCATTCCTTTTCCCCACAGGGCTTCCCTCGTGCACTCCTGGATCGCAATCAGTGTGCTAGACCTTGCTCACGAGACTGACATGGAACCACATTTTTTGCTTGCAGTTAAATAAACATTTCAAAAGTAGTGTGACATCACATCCTATACAGGGCAGCTAGGCATTCTGGTTAATCACAACATGAAAGTTCCCTTCATGATAGTGCATTATTTGACTCATGATTTATATTGACGATTGCATTGCCGTGAATAATATGTTCGTGACGCATGACCTTCAATTAAAATATTATCCTTAATATACAATTTCGAACTTTAAAGTTGTGTGCTGTTCATAATAACCCTCTGGTGGGTATTTCCCGTTATCTTCCAATTTCTTTTAAACAACAATTTCTAAATTGTACGATCTATCAAGTTATCTTTCCCTCTAGTGGCTGTGTGTATATATCTATATATATATCTATATATATATATCTATATCTATATATATATATCTATCTATATATATATGTATATATATATAGATAGATATATATTTTATAGGTTTATATTTATATTATATATTTTTTTGTAAGATTCATTTTATACATTTTAAAATTAACCAAAAAATGTATCACGGATTTGATGCAATGAATATTGCGGTATTGGGTGGGTAAGTGTATTAATACGCAGGTATGTGTAATTCTATTTAAAAAAATGTTTTTAAAAGTATAAAACAAACCTTTAGGGATAGGATGAAAGGGATATAGGGGCATGGGGCAATGCATTAAAACTCAGGAGGTATATGTAATACTTGCGCATCAATTTTTAAAATTTGAATCTACAGTGTTTTTAATAATTTACATCTTTTTTTAAATATCTCAACACTAGAAAACAAACCTGAAGGGATATGGGGTTTTTGAGGGGAAAGTGTATTAATACTCAGGTATGAATTGTAATATAGGTGTATTAATTTTAAAAATGTGAATTTATAGTGTATGTCATATTATATTTAAATTGTAAAAATTATTTTTTAAACTAGAAAAATCTCATTGGTGGTGCTCTGCTCTCACTTGAATTGCTATGTATGCTCCTAATGGGCGGATGCAGACCATCAGACCACACAAATTGCATCTTGTGGGGGGTGTAGGTCGTCCGATCTAGCTACAATGTGGGGGTGAGACACTCACCAATTGTTAGGTTATGAAGTTCAGTTCTGGTGTACGTTTGCAGGGTGAAAAGGGCACGGGTTCTGACGCTGGTTGCACTCCGGGCGCCGATGGGCGCAGACAGGCTTGCCTTTGGAGCGCCGGCGGAACACCCGTTGCGCGGCCGACCCAGCATGCCCACATATAGGCTCGGTCAGAAAAGAACTAGAGCGTGGTGCAACCTTCTGTGAGCAACCGGAAGAAGGTAGGAGGAGTATGTCAGGAATGCTTCACTTCCCTCCGTAACAAACGGTGAAGTTTCGGCGGACCAGGGAAGTGAAACTTGCCCCCAAGGAATGAGCAACGGTAAAAAGAGATAACATATTTTAAAACAGCCCTCAATATAAAACAATAGTTGAGCAAAATGCAACAGAATTCATTATAGTGATTAACAAGTAAAGTGCCCAGTGCTAGCAGCAATCAATGTGAGTAGAAGCAGTCCACTCACCGCTGAGTAGTAGTGTTGTTAATGTTGGCCTGTATAGTGTACGTATGGGTGAATGGATAGGGAGTTGATTAAAAAGTTCCATCAATCATCCACATTTCAGTATGCTCCAGGGTTACCAAGTTATGCATTGCACTAAAGATTAGTAACCATTTTAGTGGGTTCTCATTGTCACACAGTAGGAAAAGTTTGTCTGTAAAAGTATCTGTAAGTTCAGTGGGTATGTTAATATCAGAGTAGGATTGTGGAATTATTATTTGGAGATGACTCACCTTTTTGTCTCTGAACCATTCTCCGTCGAATATATATCTTTTTTTCGCATGCATTTACAACACATGCCATAACAACGTGGTCTTACAGCATCTGCGTTGTTATTTCGCATACCGTTACAATGAAAGTCGGAACAACTACTTGCTGTAGAGGTGCTGGATGTTGGAATAGTATAATTTACTATTCCAACTCCAGTCTGTGCGGACACTAGGGAAGGTGTTGGATTTTAAATCATACGAGCAGCATGAATGGGGATGTTTTGGGTTACCTCCCTCAAAACTTGGCCATAGGGTTCATTGGAGGTGGAAGCTAGCATTTTCAATATTCTCCATCACTTCAATCTCCTTTGCAGCGGCAGAGTGGTTATGCTCTGCGGTCCTTTCCACAGTGTCACCTAGAGTAACCAGAGGTGTATTTTATGGGTTTTGAGTTGTGTCTGAGATTTTAACTACTTTTCTTTTTTTTTCTTTTAGTATCTTTTTGGGAATGACTTATCTTTAAACTGCTGTATTCGTTGCAATATGGTGTGTGAGTTTCCACTAATTTGATCCCCAGTCGCTGGACATTCCTATACTTTAATGACTGGTAGTCTAAGGTAAGGAAAAGAGGTAAGTAGTTGGCGGAGTTATATTAGTAATCTTATCACCCAGTCACTGTCTAGCACCATATGTGAGGTAGGTACTTAGTGCATTTCGAATAATAATTTTGCCCCCACACAATGTCCAGCTTCTTCCGTGAGGTAAGTACTTGGCAGAGTTAGAATCGTAATTTTTCCCACAGTCACTGTCCACCACCTTCACTGATGTGAGTAGTTTGCGGAGGTACAATTGTAATTTGGCCCCTCAGCCACTGTTCAGTGCTTTTCCTGAGGTAAGTACTTGCTGAAATTAGAATAATAAGTTTGCCCCCCAGTCAATGTTCAGGGTTAGAATAGTAAGTTTGCCCCTCAGCTACTGTCTGGCACCTTCCCGGAGGCAAGTACTTGGCAGAGGTAGAATAGCAATTTTGCTCCAGCCCCTGTCTGGAGCCTTCCTTGAAGTAAGTACTTCACTGAGTTAGAATAATAATTTTGCCCCCGACTGCTGTCTGGCACCTTTCCCGAGGTAATGCCTTTAAGGAGTTAAAATAGTAATTTTGCCCTTCAGCTGCAGTCCAGCGCCTACCCTGAGGTAAGTACTTGGTGGAGTTAGAGTGGTAGATTTGCCCCCAGCTGCTGCCCAGCACCTTCCCTGAGGTAAGTACTTGGTGGAGTTAGAATAGTAATTTCGCACCCTGCTGCTATCCAGAGCATGTCCTGAAGAAATTACTTGGAGGAGTTTGAATCTTAGTTTTGACCCTCAACCACAGGCCAGCATTTTTCCTGAGGTAAGTACTTGTCAAAGTTAGAATAGTAATTTTTTCCCCCAGCCGCTGTCCAGCACCTTCCCTGAGGTAAGCACTTGCCATAGTTAGAATAGTAATTTCATCCGCCATTGTCCAGTGCCTGCCCTGAGGTAAGTACTTGGTGGAGTTAAAATAGTAATTTTGCCGCGCAGCCACAGTCCAGCACCTACATAAACATCTTGGTGGTTCTGCCAAGCACATCTATTAACTGAAATTCAGATTGTAGTAGTCAACAGAAAATAGTAATCTAAGTTGGTGGAGTTAGAATAGTAATGTTGCCCCTCAGTCACTGTTCAGGTTTAAATAGTAATTTAATTTTGCCCTCAGCCACTTTCTGACACCTTCCCTGAGGTAAGAACTTGGTGGAGTTTGAATGGTAATTTTGCCCCCCAGTCACTGTCCAGCGCCTTCCCTGAGGTATTTACTTCATGGAGTTAGAATAGTAATTTCCCCTCAGCCACAGTCCAGAACCTTCGCTGAGGTAAGTACTTGGAGCAATTAGAAAATAGTAATTATGCCGCCAAGTTGCCTTTCAGCACCTTCCTTGAGGTAAGTAGTTGGTGGAGTGAGAATGGTAATTTTGCTCCTCCCCAGTCACTGTACAGCTCATTTCTTGAGGCAAGTACTTGGAAGAGTGACATTGGTATTTTCGTCGATTCACTGTCCAGCACCTTCCTTGAGGTAAGTATTTGGCTGTAGTAGAATAGGACATTTTACCCTCCCCAATGTTGCACATCATTGTGCATGAATAGGTTATAGGTTTTACCTAATTTATCATTTTGCTATTATTTATCACAGAAAAAAGTGTGAATGGTAACTTACATTGTTGGCACAGTAGGAAATGGATCAAAGGTGGTGTTTGAAGGTGACCTTCAATATATCTGAAAAGTAAAAACATTTTTTAAATGTTATTGCTTTGGCTATTTAGTTCGTATTCTCTTAGGACGATTAATGGCAAGCATATACTTACTTGTGTAGATAGAGGGCTCTGTTTGGAAATGTCTTTGACTGCACTCTCCTGGTCTCAGTGGTGTGTGTGGTCACATCAGAAGCCAATGAACCACTGTATACAAAATGGTGGCTGGCTCCTGCTATATGTTTTTGGGGGGTAAACTATAATGAATGATTACATTTGCTTTGAAAAGTGTTTTTTTCAGTACTTTAAACTGTGACTAAATGTATTATTATTTTGTTTTTGAAAAGAAATGTCCTTTTGACCTTTCTCGCAGTATGCAACAGCCATCTTGGTTGGTTGTTTTTTCTGAAATGAAAGAAAGGAAATTGTGTATATATTGAACTTGTTAAACTGTTTTATAAACAGTTTGTACAATGTTGAAATGTGTTTTTCATTTTTATTTACATTTGGAAAATGTGGAAAACTATTTTAAAGTGTTGCCTTGGTTTGCATTGTGTTTAACCCTGGGCAAAGCACTACGCTACCCTCGCGTAGTTTGTGAAGTTTGCGAAGTTGGCGCTACTTCGCACTACGAGAATCGCACGTAGCACAGTGTAAACACGCATAGCGTAGAGTAGCGCAGCAGTCTTTTTTTGCTTGCCTCGTAGTCCTCAACGTCAAGTTGGTGATCGCGAGCAAGCAAAATGGCATCCCGGCGAGACATTTTCCTCATTCGCGATCAGCAACATCAAGTTGCCGATCGCGAGCATGGAAAATAAACCTTCCGGCGAGATTCTCAACGTGGGTTCAGGTGTTTCTCATTGCGAGTGGTCGCGTATGCTCGCGACCGCTCGTGATGAGAAACTACCAGTCTGCATATGCGTTGAGAAAGCTGCCGCTTGAGTAAAAATCTACTCGAGCGGCAGAAAATTACCTCTTGCACTTTGAAAGATGCAGTTTGCACTGCTTGCACAGTGCGGATAAGCATCCTGCACTGTGCAACCAGCGCGAAATGCACTTCGCGTAGCTACGTGTAGCGCTACTTCGTGAACTATGCCCAGGGTTAATTGTGTTGCGACGCTTTGTAATAATGTATTTGTGATTTGCGCAGTGTTGCTTTGTTTTGGCATGGATTGCATCATGCTGTTGTGTTGGAAATAATTTGTGTATCGCTTCGAAAATGTGCATTTTTTTTTGGCATATTGCATGGTATTGTGTTATGTTGCATGGAGATGCACCATGCAAAATCATGTTCTTATATAGAACGTTTTTGCTATCAGCTATCATAGTATGTAATGTCAAAAATCTATTGTTCCAAACATATCCATGTATAGCATTTTACTATCTATATTAACTGTCATTTATTACTATTTATTTAATTTGAAATTAACATTTTCCCCTACAAAAAATACATTGTTTGGTAAACAATAGGGTGAACAGCCTTTACAACGAAACTTTTACAACGCACTACCATTACGACGCAACTTTTACAACGCAAACTATTACAACGCATAGCGCTTGGGGGCGCTCTAGGATAGGGAATAGGTTTAACCGCATGCGTGCGGGCGGAATTCCGCCCGTACGCTGGGATTTGATCATTCCCATGTTTCATGACGAGCTGGGCTCGTCATGAGCGTGCGAGGAGGCTACCTCATGACGAGCCCAGCTCGTCATGAGCGTCGAAGGGGTTAATGTACTATCCAACACCTTCCCTACTATCCACGGGTACTGGAGTTGGAATAGTAAATTAAACTATTCACTATCCAGCGCCCAAAAGCATTATGCGTTGTAATTGGTATGCGTTGTAAAAAATGCGATGTAAAGGTAGGCGTTATAAAAGTATGCGTTGTAACGTCATACATCCAAACAATAGCATTGTAGTAAGGGCATGCATTGTAATGGTACTTAATGTACCTCTATGTATGTTTGTGGTAATGACGGAGCGCATAGCAGTGTGGCGGATGATGAAGTGTGAGAAATAGACAACCAGTTTTATAGTTTTCAATATGCTACAAGCTTTGAACAGCTCTGCAGGGCCCTTTATGGTATTTCATAGGATATAATCTGCTTCGCTTTTTCTTGCACTGGTCTGTCCATTTGAGGTTTTATACAAAAGGGCTGATTATGATGTCGGTCGGAAACTAAACCACCCAACTCCTTGTTGGATTCGGTTTCGACTGACTCGCGGTTAGCGTTTCTGCCTGACCAAGGTTTTGATGATTCCGCCCATGGTACGTAAGGACTCCCATTGACTTCAATGGGAGCCTGTGTTCCGACCGACAACACAGGCTCCTATAGGGAAAATGGGTGTCTGCGGTAAACCTTGCACCCTGTTGAGGGCGCACCATGGTGCCTGCCATACTGTGCATGGTTGTACTGGGGGCTCCCTTGGGTAACCCCTTGACCCCAAACCAGAGGCCTCAGGATTAAGGGGGGCCAGCTAGGAGCCCCCAAATTCAGTTTCCAACAGCCTTTTCTTGTTGGACAGACCGAGTAAGAAAGGCTGTCAGAATCCGCCATCATAATCGGTAGGATTCACGGTTCGTAGAGCTGTATGAATCAGTTCTGACAGACTCGGATTCTCTGAATGCCAGTCGGAACCAATTCAGAATGACCTAACGGTTCCCCTTCCAACCGCGAGCATCGTAATCAGTCTGTTCGAATTGTTTTCAACCGATTCGATCAAAGGGTTCCGACACGGTCTAGGGGAATCCGACTGTCGGTCGGAAGCTTTCTGACCAACATCGTAATCAGGCCCATGCTTGAGGTTCTGTACCGGCATGGATGGAGTGAGAGAGAAGTGATGTTCACACCAAATTTTAAACCTCATTATTAGCACACAAAGACCATAAATGAGTAATTAGGATGAATGAACCTAATAAAATTAATTTAATAAATCCACTTGGTAACATTACCAGAAAGGAGCCCTGTTGGTTAAATCTCAGAAATTAAGAATTCAGATATATTCTGCACTGTATTGTAATAGTTAGGCAGCAGCAAAAGACAACTGTGATAGTCTCCTTATAGTTTCAGATCCTACACCCACTGTGTAGTGAAAACGTTGTGAGACTTAGGAGGATTCAGTTAAGATTTATTGAAGAACAGCTACACAGCCAGCAAGGCAGATACGCATCAGTCTCCAACTTCTTCCCAAACCCTTTTCAAATACAAAGAACCCAGTGACCAGGCAACTAAGCAACCCTTGAACATTCTACCAGATGACACCAGAAATAGAACACAGAGCAAAGAGCTCCAGCATAAGGCTGTAACACAAAGTAAGGTAGAGGAAAGGATATAACATATCCTCCTTTCTCCATATAACAAACTAAAACGAACTAAAATAAAGTAAAAACAAAAAAGAATAAAAAAACATCATGAACAGTATAAGTGCTGCAAAGTAAGAGCAAAGTCATGACAATAAACATTTCACACCCGGTACCTGTTAGGAACAACTCTTGATCTTGCACAGAGAAACCTCGGAGGATCCAGTACCGCCCAGACCAGGAGATCAGGATGATGTACTTGAACAACATTCTTAACTTTTACAACTTTACACACATTCCACCACTTTCTCCCTTCAACTTGAACAGCATTCCTTCCAAACTTGGTGACAGAAATGGGGGGACCAAACTTGCTCTCGCCCTTCTTTACATGAAAAGGAGACTTATTTTTTTTGTCAAACCATGACTTTTGTTTGTGTTGAGAACAGGAAACATTTTCTCTTGCCAATTCCATAAGAGAATCAATATCAGGCACATATTTAATCCACCTGTTTATCCAGGCAGGCTTGAAATTAGTGTTTGCCTTCCATCACATTTGAAGCTCAAAAGGAGAAACTTTTGTTGTAGAGTGGGGAGTGGTCCTGTAGAACCATAACATGCTTTCTAGAGAATTGAGAATGTCACAATTTCCGGATTTGGCCCACCTAATGCAGTCCCCGACAACCCTATTTATATGCTTAACAAGCCCATTGCATTGGGGGTGGAAAAGAGAATTCCTTACACGTTTGATGCTGCATGACTGTAAAAATTCAGAAAATTGGCACTGGTAAATTGTATACCATTATCTGTCACCATGGCTCTGGAAACCCCTCCCGCATGAAAACATCCTTGAGAAAAGAAATGATGTTACTAGTGGAGGCATCCTTGCCAAGTTTTACCTCAGGCTACTTCGAGGCATAATCAATAAAAAACAAGATAAAGCGACACCCACCAGGTAATATTTCAAGAGGCCCAATGATGTCCAAACCCACTTTGGACCTGGGTCCAGCAGGGCATTCAATGGGAAGAATCGACGGGGTGACTACTTTCAATCCTTTGTCAGCCGACCGTCAAATAAGGCACATATCAACTATTTCATTGATTTAACTGTCCATAGAGGGCCACCAGAAACATTCTCTGATTCATCTCCTAGTGAGTGTAGACCTTAAATGACCATCATGGGCACTAGTAATAATACGTCTACTAAGGTTCTGTGGGGGAAAGAGTTTGTCAGCACGAAGCAAAACACCACCCTCCAGGGAAATCTCAGACTCTACCTTCCATAAAGGTTGCAAACCTTGATGAAGAACACGCTCTGTGGGCCATCCTGACCTAACAAACCCACAGACTTGTTGCAGAAAGTCATCATCAGCAAGAGCCTTCACCCACTTGTCTTCTGTGCTAATACCATGCTCTAGTAAGTCAATTGAGGCTACAAGACAATCATCAGAATCTTCCTCCCCATAATCAGTAAAGTCAGAATCCCCTTTATTATCATCCATGGGAAACCGGGACAAAAAGTCAGCCCTGACGTTCCTACCACCAGAGACATGGGCAACATTCAACTGGTACTGCATGAGACGAGACACCATACGGAGGATTCTAGGGGAACAGCATTTACTGGTGCCAGCACCAAGAATACTTATTAAAGCCTTATGGTCGGTCCTCAACAAAAAATGCCTTCCCAAGACATAGGGACGGAACATTTTGATGGCCCACAAAAAGGACAAGAGTTCCTTCTCAACATCGAGTACTGGAGTTCACTATTTCTTAGGACCCTAGAAGCGAACGCAACAGTATTTTCTCTACTGTGACCATCTTGGGTTAGTGCAGCCCCAACCCCACTTGACTCGCATCAACGGTTATGCAAGAGGGCAAACTTGGGTCATAAGGCTTGAGAGCAGCACTATTTTTCAGAAAATCTTTCACACAGCTCAAAGCAGATGCACATTCATCCCCCCAAACAAAATATACTCCCCATCTGATAAGAGAACTGATGGGACGTACAAGAGTGGCTTAATTGGGGATAAACTTTGAATAATACTCCAAGAGTCCAAGTAGAGACTTGACTCCCGTCTTATCAACTGGGGCAGGTGCATTAGTAATGGCATCTAAAAGTCCCTGCCTAGGTCTGATTCCTTCCGCAGAGATAAGGTGACCTAAGTATTCAATTTCATCACAGAGGAATTAGCATTTTTCAGATTTAACTACCACACCATGGTTCTTGAAGGTTTCAAGAACCTTCTTTAGCAAGGTCTCATGTGAAAGAATATCTGTGGAGGGAATCAAAACGTCACCCTGAAAGACTAGAACTCCATCAATACCACCCGACATATTCTGCATGACACATTAAAAAATGGAAGCCGCAGGGGCAAGCCCAAAGGGCATCATTTTGTACTGGAATGTACCCAATGGTGACACAAATGCCATGAGGGGGCGTGATTTTGAATCCAGCTCTATCTGATGATATGCGCTGGCTAGATCCAGCTTGGAAAAATAGCGTGACCCCCTGACACTTGAAAACAAATCAACAATTTTTGGCAATGGGTGAGAGTCGACCCAGATCTCTCTGTTGAGGGACCTCAAGTCCACGCAAACGCACAACTTACCACATTTCTTGCGCGTGACGACCAAGGGTGAAACCCAGAGTGAGGACTCTGTAGGTTCAATGATCCATTCGTAGCACAAAGACTTGAGTTCAGACTCTAGGTTATCTCTCACACTGTTTGATTAGAAGAGCGCCATCTTTTACAATAATTTTATGTTTGAAGCCTCGTATGGTTCTGTGATACGCAGAAAAAACAGATGGGAAACGTTCCTTCCATTCCCTAAAATCTTGATCATCCGAAACTACAAGAACTTGTTCAGAAGTGCCTGGTTTGAGGATCATTTTGAATAATCCCTGATGGTACCAGTCCAAAATGTTCAACCCTTTGACCGCAACGTAGACCTTCCCACTAATTTTCCTGCCCTTGAATATAAATTCACTCTCAAAGAACCCTAAATGATAAATTTTTCCTCCCTCATGCGAGACAGGAGCGCGATCAGGATGTTGAAGAGCCCTATCTCCCCATGTCTCGCAGAAAAGCTTGTGAGTTAACATATTAAATCTGGCACCTGAGTCAACAAGAAGATTTAGTGGTTTACCTCCTACACAAATCTCAACAATAGGGTCAACGCAATCAGGGGAATCATGTACATTTGAGACAACATCATGAGAATCAATAACCACTGAGACTACTTCAGAATCAGATTCTTGATCTGATTCTAATACACATGCAACAGTTCCTCTTTGGTTCTTCTTTTTCAAGCAAACCTTTGCGCAGTGACCTATTTTTCTACAATAACTGCAGACCACATTGGCCCCAGGACACTTCGCCCCCTTTTGATGAGGTGGATTCCCACAGCGGTAACACATGTGCTTAACATTGTGGAAATCTGGATTGCAAACTGAAACACCTTTACCCACAGTTGGGGTCTTGGAAGCATTGTTTTCGGAAGAAAATTGTCGAGGGGTAAATTGTTTGCTCTTAATGTTTTCAATGACAATATTGACAGAATCAACAGACTTAACTTCTTGCTCCTTCAGCTGTCTCAATGCTTTTTGCAATTTGAATCGTTTCTTCCAGAGAAGTATTAGCTAGAGACAACAATTTTTGTCAAATCTGTTTGTCTATACAGTGGCACACAAATTGATCCCTGATCAGTTGAACTGTGAACACGTCAAATTGACAAACAGATGCAAGCATATGTAGGGCAGAAATGTAGGAGTCAACATTCTCGCTTTCACACTGTCTCTTTAGGAATTTGTTATGGAGAACCATCAAGCTAGGTTGTTTATCAAACCTTGTTTTAAGTTTTGTGATAGTGTCTTGGTAGACATCAACAACATTCTCAGGAAGATTATTTATTTCAGGAAGATACTTGACAATCGATCTCCCCTCAAAACCCACGGAATGAAGTAGGAGGTATTTCTTACGTTTGTTACTGAATCTGGAAGCACCAATGGAATCAAGGTAAATTTGAAAGGCATCAAACCATATCTCCCACCAATTGGGAGGTTCTCCTGGAGATTCTAGAAAAGAGGGAGGCGGATCCACTGACTGCATGGCTTGCAGGAAAACAAGAAACGGAAGGTAAAATATTGAAAAGAGAGAAGGACACAGTAGCAAAATACGTACAATGAACAGAAAAAGAAAGAAAATTAAATTTATAGTCACAAATGGAGATAGAACAATGAAAAAGCATATGAATAAAAAAAGAAAAATGTAATCAAGACTGGTGTGGGAATCACCATATAAACATCCGCACAAGACAGGTGTGCGAATTACCATGTAGACTAGTGTATGATGAGGAGAATAGCTGCCCAAACAGCTTGTGAACAAAGAAAATCTGAATACTCGCCAAAATTTTGTTTAATTAAGCCAAAGTGTAAGACATAGTCACGTGAAGCACACTGAGGTACATTGCCAAACAGCCAACAGCTTAAAGACGTGCCGATCGTCGCGATCAGCTGAAAATAGGAATATGAGCTTCTGTTTCCAAACATCTTAAAGACGTGGTGATCTTTGTCGTGATCGGCTGAAAATAGGAATTTGAGCCTCTGTTGCCAAACAGCTTAAAGACGTGCCGATCGTCGTGATCGGCTGAAAATAGGAATATGAGCCTCTGTTGCCAAACAGAAAAAATACATGCCGATCGTCATGATCAACTGAGAACAGAGATGAGGGCCTTTCTTGTCAACAGCTTGTCTTGTTGCTAGGCGATCAGTTATGATGAAGTCAGCGTTGCGTGATGTGTGTATAGTCAGGCAGGTCAGGCAAGATGAGGCCTTGCCTGACCTGCACGCATGCACACGTAACACCAGGCCTGAGATGTTGGGACTTAACGTTGGCGCTTACAGAATGCAGCGGAGGTCTGAACAGCATGCAGAATCAAAGTGCAAACCTTCCTGAAGATGCTTGAGAAGGAGACGGTAACAGGTAAGGTGATTTGATAACAGATCTCTGGATACGCCCGTAATGGAAACTTGATTTTGGCAAAGACTATGTGACGATGTGTGCGATGTGGACAACATAAAACAGTCTTACAGCAGGGTTGAGAAGGCCTTACATCTTGTAAATCAAAGGTAGGAAAAGATGCACGCAGGGTCCAGTGAGTGGCTGTGTAGCTAGATCGTTGCCACAAATTGTAGTGAAGACGTTGTGAGACTTAGGAGGATCAGTTAAGGTTTATTGAAGAACAGCTACACAGCAGACAAGACAGCAAGGCAGATACACATCCGTCTCCAACTGCTTCCCAAACCCTTTTCAAATACAAAGAACCCAGTGACAAGGCATCTAAGAAACCCTTAAACATTCAACCAGATGACACCAGAAATAGAACACAGAGCAAAGAGCTCCAACATAAGGCTGTAACACAAACGGAGGTACAGGAAAGGATATAACACATTGGTTGGAGTTAGATAAATAAAAAATGCTGCACCTCCTCTATCGAAATCAGTCTGATTCTTATCCCGGGGTAGATTATTTTACAGGGCATTGTAATTGATTCACTAAGACACTTTAAAATGTATTGAAGTAATACCCAACACCACAGACAATTAAATAATGTATTGGTTCAAATTATGAACTTCAAAGTTTTAATGAAGTCCCAGAACTTTTTCGATATCCTTGCTTTACATGTATTTTGTATTTCTAACCCATTACGGAATCATTATGTGCTTGTTTAGCTTTCCCAATGAAATCAAGTATTCCTTTTACAGCCGTCAATAATGTTTATAGGGACATACAGTTTACATGTCTTGATATCAGCCAATAAATTTGATCGCACCTTTTTGTTCTCTCTTCTTTGATCTATGGTTTATAGAATACCATGTCCCCTTGGAACCTAAAGGCTGACATGTTAACTGGGGGCACTTTTTTTGTGACTAGAAGTAAAACTGCTTCAGCAGATCATGAATATTTCTCAAGCAGTGATTTTCGCATGAGCTATGGGAGTTTGAATGGGTTTTATAAACAAAAATCTCCCAGTCGTAGGTTCAAACTTCCATTCTGTGTATGTCATGCACGCTTTTCATGGCCATGTGACAGGTTTCTGCTGCAGGGCACCAGGCGAAATCCCTAAGTAAAAATTAGGTTTAAAAATCTGCAGAATGTGGTTGAACTTGTGCAGTATGGAGATAAAAGTGTTCTAGACAATAAAAAGAGTAGCCCAGAACTGTCTTGCAACTTGGGTTGGACTAATAAGAATACCTCCAGTGAGCCAGTCATTTAATGCTCTCATGCTTCAGGGGCCTCATATATGAAAAGTGACGCATCGCTGCATGAAAACAGCGATGCGTCACTTTTCACTGCGCTCTCCCTGCGACATGATTGATGCGTCATATTTATAATATGACGCATCATGTCGCAAGGAGTGACAGATATGTCAGTATTTCTGACGTATCTGTAGGCGCAAAAGTGACGCATTGCTGGAGTGTGTCACAAAAGTGACGCAACTCCAGCAATGCTTCCTTTCACATGGGGGAAGCCCCATGTGAAAGGGCTTGCGTCAGTCTTACGCCTGCTGTGAGGCAGGCGCAAGATTTTGACGCAACAGCATCCTAAAAGTGACGCAGTGAAATCTCATAGATTTCACTGCGCCACTATTACGAGGCTTTTTGCGGGTGAACGCCCCCTCTGCATACATTATACCTGACGCAGGTATAATGTAGCGCAGGGGTTTACAAAGTGACGCATCTGCTTAGATGCGTCACTTTGTAAATAGTGCGCATCAGGAGGCATGTTTTACGCCGCCGATGCGTCACAAAAAAGTGATGCATCGGAAGCGCAAAACTCACGCACGGCCTCATAAATGAGGCCCCTGATGTTCATAAAATTAACCAATTCTGTAGCTTTATATTTTTTGCACGATTGTACTATGTAACCTACAGGGATATTCCAAAATTCGTTATGTGCTTGGTCCCAGGCATTTTCCAAATTCGAAAAAAACAAATGGTGAATTAAATCACCGTTCAAAATGAAGGAGGTGTTACCATAACTATTTAAGTCAGTGAGTAGGGCTTGGAGGTCTTTAACCTTTCGAGATTTGACATTGTGTGCATTAATTCATTAAAAAGTGTACAATGTGCACATTAATTAATTAAAAAGTGGAAGGTGTGCACCGAGCTTCCCCTGTAATTAGACGGGCGGCAGCAATGGGATACCTGATTTTGAGCTGTTTAGCTGATAAATAAAAGACATTGAAAATGAAAATTGACAAGCCAGCAAATGCTCTACACTTATTTGCTTTTTAATAGCCTTAGTATGAAACCCCAAATAACCAGGAATGGGAATTGTGAAATAATCAGGATCCAAGTTGTAGGTACGAATTTCGGGCCCGATTCACAGAACTAACTTAAAACAAAATCCTAAACTTACTACTTTTGGTATTCACAGAAGTTAGGATTTTGTCTTAATTTTGTCTTAGGACAGACTTAAGACAGACTTAAGTTATGATTTAGTCTTAAGTCTGTCTTAAGTCTGTCTTAAGACAAACTTAAGACAAAGTCCTCACTTCTGTGAATACCAAAAGTAGTAAGTTTAGGATTTTGTCTTAAGTTAGTTCTGTGAATCAGGCCCTTCAAGTTTAATTCAAGCGGGGCACAGTACAACTTAATGCAGCAAAGTCAAAGCACTAACTGTCCGCTAGCGAGCTCTGGAACATGGAACAGCAGTTGTACAACGCAGGTACAGTGTTCCATGTTCCAAGCAAGGGAGGGCATAGGAAGAGGGAAATGAGGGAACAAAGAAAGGTAAAGAAGAATGCAACACATTTCACCCCTAACACAAAACGAAAGTAGAGGAAAAATCAAGACAGA
The DNA here is from genome assembly GCF_964261635.1 of Lissotriton helveticus. Lineage (NCBI taxonomy): Eukaryota > Metazoa > Chordata > Amphibia > Caudata > Salamandridae > Lissotriton > Lissotriton helveticus. The sequence goes on along the minus strand of NC_136068.1, from coordinate 280,981,083 downwards.
TACCGTACAGGCAAAAATCTGGGTCGAACATTACTCTTGACTCTGGAAGCAGCAGATTGGGTAGAATGAGAAAGGTTTTCAGTGGAAGTGGGAGAATTATTTAACAGTGGAGCTCCATCACCATGTAAAGTCTTGCATTTTGCAACCATCCTTACATTCCATGCTCTACCATCCTGAGTAATGACACTGTTCTTACACTAACTTTAACAATCTTAATAGGATGTTAAAACTTGGAAAAACCCTTTGCCAAGAAACCAGGTTTTTTATCTTAACTCAGTCTCCTACCCCAAAGCTGGGATCTTTGACATTCATTTTGGAATCAAATAGGACTTTCATCTTGTCTTGGTTTATTTCCACCCGTTTGGCAACAAGATTGGCATCAACACTGTCATCCACCTTATTAACTCTTTTTATCCACCATGGACAAATCTCGGAAATAGGTTCTCTGCCCTTCAATAGCCTGAAAGGACTTACACTCGTTACTGAGTGTGGAGTGATGCGATATATCCACAATTTCTTTCTCACCACATCCATTCAAGGCTCACTTGACAAACCTGCTGACTGAATACCATCCTTAAGAACTCAATTAAACCGTTCCACTTGGCCATTTTCCCTTGGTTCATATAACAATGTGGTCACATGTTTGATGTTACACATATGAAAAAAATCATCCATCTCATGTGACGTGAGTTGTACCCCATCTGTTACAACAATCTCGGGGGATCCTTCACAAAAACTTCTTTGAAAAAGGTGATAATAACTTGAGTAGAAGCATTAGCAACAAACTTAACCTCTGGCCACTTAGAGTGATAGTCTACTATGACTAGAGCAAAACGGGCATTCAAAGGCAAATGTTTAAAGGGTCCTGAAATTTCAAAAGCCACCTTTTGCCAAGGACACTCAGGTCAAGGTACAGGTTTAAGGGGGGGCAGAAGAAACCTGAAGCATTTTATCACTACTGATGCATTCAGGACATTCTCTAACAGCCCTATCGCCCATTTTGTCGAGCCCAGGCCACCAAAAATTGGCTGTGATGAGCCTTTTCATAGAGGACATACCTAAATGTCCTTGGTGGGCAAGTAACAAAATCGTATTCTGCATAGATACAGGAGGGATGATCTTGCCTCCTTTGAAAAGCAAACCCCAATGTCTTCAATCTCAACAGACCCCCGACAAAAAGGGGCATTATCAGCAGTGACAGATTTTTCTTTAGGTCATCCATTTTTCACACATTTAGAAATCCATTGACACAAAACATCATTATTCATCTCTGTTGTCCACTCAGTTTCAGACAAATTCACAAACTCATGAGAGACAAAATCTTTTATGGTGGCAACGATATACACATCTTGTTCAAAAGGAAAAACACACTTGTCAACGCACGGCAATCTAGAAAGAATATCAGCAGTGACATTGCTCTTGCCAGGAACATACACCACGTCAAAATCGTACTCCTGTAGATGAGATGTGAGTAGGGCTATGCGGGGAGTGGAATTCCAACCTCCCCACGAGATAATATGCCGACCAGGGGCTTACGATCAGTTCTAGGCATGAATCTGCTTCCCCACACATAGATACAAAAGTGTTTGATTGCCCAGATACATGCCAACAACTCTCTCTCAATCACAGCATATCTCCCCTCAGTCAAAGAAAGTGTCCTAAAATCAAAAGCTACACACCACTCTTCTCTTCCTGAACACTGGCTAAGAACTCCACCAAGTCCATACAGACTAGCGTCCACAGTGATGATGCACCTCTTATTGAGGCAGAAAGACTTAAGGGTGGGAGCATTAACGATCTCATTCTTGATCTGTCTGAATGCTGTGTCTTGTTTATCTGACCAGATAAACTCAGAAGACTTTATGGTCAATTCTCTGAGGGGCCCCATCTTGGTGGCAAAGTTCTGTATGAATTTACTGTAGTACTCACATAGACCAGCAAAAGAAAGAAGTTTCTCTTTATTGTCAGGAGCTGGTGTATTGATGAGAGCATCAACCAAAGATTTCTTGGGCACCCCGCCATCCCCAGAAAGCGTATGGCCTAGATACTCCACAGATTTACCATAAAAATTACATTTGCCAGCTTTGAGTGTTAGTCCGCACTTTCCTAACCTACAATAAACTTCCTTAAAATGATGAGAGTGATCTTCCTCGTTTTTAGAGAAAATAAGTATATCATCTTGGAAACACTTAATGAAAGTGCTCACATCTTTAAAAATGTGGTACATGGCCCTCTGAAAAACCGATGCGGCCAAAGCTAGGCCAAAAGGCATCCTTTTAAACTGAAAAAGGCCATGAGGCGTGATAAAAGCCTTACAGTGTTTGGAATCATCAGTAAGTTCAATTTGATGGTAGGCTGACAGAAGATCAAGAGTGGAAAAAATGCAGGCACCATCCAACATGCATACCATCTCATTATTATTAGGAAGCGAATGGCATTCAGCAACTAAATTGACATTTAACATGCTCAAATCAACACACAACCTAATACTTTTATCAGGTTTTGGGCTAAAACAATGTGAGAAACCCACTCAGAACACTCAATTTCCTCAATAATGTAATTCTTAACCATCACATCCAACATGTCCTTTAACTCCGCTCTAATGCTAATGGGAACTCCTCTCAACTTTTGTTTAACAGGGACAGAACCTACCCTGACTTTGATCCTGTGACTGAAACCCTTACGTTTGCCCAGATCATCAGAGAACACCTGAGGAAACAAATTAGTGAAATCATTACTAACAGGTGACAGAGCAAGTACAGAAACAGGTTCCATGTTCCTGGGATTCAAAAGAATACCTAACTTGGCTTGGCCACGCCAGCCTAAAACATTGACACCTTTGAACGATACATACAATTTTATAGTGCCCAAATTCCCCTTGAATTCAATAAGCACTTCCTTGAAACCCATAAAATCAATGTTGGAACCATCAAAATTAAATGCTACAATATCAGGTTTGCATAACAAATTAAAATCAACTAATTTCCCCATTGTAAGCAATAATCTTTTGTAATTATAGTCCAAGGTGATCCCGAGTCTGCCATGAGCTCCAACTCTCTTCCCATGATGTATACAATTTATTTAGGAGAACAAATCTTATCAGTCTCAGACACATCAAAGGAATCTTGAATTGAAACCACAATACCAGACTCTAAATCCCACTGGGAATGATCACAAGCAGAAAGATCACAAGAGACACAAGAAACTTTCCCTTTTCCCAAGTTGGAAGAAGACAATAAGGATTTCCTAGAATCCAAAGTAACCTTGGACACATTTTTACACATTTTTGAAAAATGTCCTGAACGCCCACATTTGTTACATTCTTTACCAATAGCTGGACAACGTGGAAATGAAGCCACATGGTCAGGATTACCACATCTATAACAATAAAATTGTTTTGTTTTAACTTCCCCTTTGTAGTTGGAGTAATCCTTTGGTGTGCTAGAGTTAACAGTATTAACTTCACTAGGCATAGTAGATTTGTTTTTTTTGCTAAGAGACTTGATCAACTCATCAGATTGGTCTAAAGCTTTGGCGGTACTAATGGCAGTCTCCAAATTAGGGTTGCCCAATATCCATAGGTACTCCTGAACTTTCTTACTTCTCAAATGCACAAAGATTTGGTCTCTGATCATTTTATCGGTCATGAAACCAAAGTTGCAATGTAAAGATAATGCACGGAGGGCAGTGATGAATTCCTCAAAACGTTCTCCATCATCCTGAGCTCTAGTGTAAAATTTAAACCTGTTCAGGGCTACACTAGTCATTGGCTTAAATCTGGCCTCTATGCGCAAAACAGCTTCATCATAGACATTGTGTTCACCACCCGACCTAACAGGAGGAAGAGTTCTGTATACTAATTGTCCTTCAGAACCTAAACAATAGAGGAAGATGTTCTTTTTCCTCTCAGCTGACATACGTTCCCCATCAATGGCCTTCAGATAAGTGAAAAATTCCTCTTTCCATCTTGTCCATGGGATAGGGTGGTCTCCCTTTGTTTGTAAAAATGTAGAGAGTGGATCAAAATGAATTATGGTAATGCAGTACAAATGTTAACAAACACTAATAGTAAAAAAAATGAACCACACCAAAGTAAAGAAGAAAATTGAGGAGAAAAACAGTGCAATATATATAGGCACAAGTAAATGTATAATAAATGTCAACAGTAATAAAAAAACATTAAAGTTGCTGTAGTAATGAGAATAAACCTGAATGAAGTCCAAAGTGTGCTTGTCACCAAAAATAACAGGCTATGAATAATAAAAATGTAATAGTCAGGGTGTGCCTGTCACCAAACAATACAGGCTTTTCCTACCTGTAGAAGAAACGAAGGTGTGGAGAGAACTCAGCAAAATGTGCACATCGCTGTGTGTGGAGATTGCTATCACTGTGTGCCAAGATCGCTGAAACTTCAAAGTGTCTACTACAATAGACAGAACATCATTGCAGAGACACTCGAAATACCTAACGTTATGGCAATAGGAACCGCATCAAACCTGTTACAATATGGCCGCCGACGTGATGACGCACAGCATGATCAACTTGAATACGTGGAAATGCATAACCAGGGAACCTCTGTACAGACGGGAGGAGCAGAGCGTCACAGCCGGGATCCTGGAAACAGTGTTAGTGGAAAAATCCTTTAATTCCGGCAATCCTTGGAAACAGGATGAAAATCCGCCAGAAGCACAAGAAAGCATAGAAAATTGTGGGATTTTCACTGAAGAGCGCAGCGTAAATAGTAGCAGCACGCAGGATAACCTGGAAGATCAAAAAACGACCAGAAGGGAAACTGGGTCCGGAAGACATCACAGCACCTGTGCCCCACCGTGAAAATTAGCTGGTGAAGTCTTCAATCCCTCGTCGCCATTGTAAAATAATCAGGATCCAAGTTGTAGGTAAGAATTTCAAGTTTAATTCAAGCAGGGCACAGTACAACTTAGTGCAGCAAAGTCAAAGCATTAACTGTCCGCTAGCAAGCGCTGGAACATGGAAGAGGAGTTGTACAGCGCAGGTACAGCGTTCCATGTTCCAAGCAAGGGAGGGCAAAGGAAGAGGGAAATAAGGGAACAAAGAAAGGTAAAAAAAAATGCAACAGGAATGACATCTGTGCCCTAGGTCTCTTTAAAGCAGAGTACCTCCACAGAAGTAAAAAGACTAATGCAACGGGTTCTCTGCTTATTCCAGCCACATTCAGTGCCTGTTACAGATGTGAGATCAGTGGCGACAACTCCGTTAAGGAGGAGCATCACCCCACTGCCTTGATGCAGCAAGAAAAAGCTGCAGCAGCTTGTGTGAGGGGGCGAGCAGGGGAGGAGTGGTACAACCCTCCTAAATGCGCAATGACTGTTTGGTCGGCCCTCTCGGGCCGCCCAAACCAGTCAAGCACACTTTTCCTGTTCTCCTTGCAGTCTGCATTTTAGCCTGCATGGAGAACATGCCCACCCCTCAAGCCCCTGGCTGACGGGCGTGCGGACAAATCACAACGCTGAATTGCAGTATTGTGATTGGCTGTGGGGCGTGTGGGAGCCCTGTCGGTTTCTGTTTCTTATTTCTCCAAAGAAGGAAAAAGACGCAGGAGGGGAGGAAGTGGCCGGCCAGCCGGCGGGCTGAGACATAAGTGATTTTTTTTAACCCGATCCCCCAGCCCATTCTCTGCCACCCACTCCACAGCGGGTAGAAGATAGCAGCCATGACTGCATAAAATTATTTGGGGTGGAAGTTGAGCCTATTTTAGATGGGTTTCAGTGGGTGGATGCAGTATCACCAGTCAGATTAATGCAAAGTACTGACATAGGACACCTACAATTATCTTGGGTACTGATACAGGTTACATTGTAACTTACGTTGAGCACAACTATTAATGATGGACATTTTCTGTGGGCCCCAAATTGATCACTTGTGGGGCTGTATGCTCTAAACAGAACTGAACTGGGGGAGGAATGAGTGTATTATTTCTCACAAAAAAAGGGGAGAGGGTCAAAAATGTAATCTACCCCAAACCCCCTTGTATAACATGTTAACACCAAGAGGGGTAGAGAGAAGAAAAAGATGATTTACATGCACGAATTGTGTATTTGAAAAATGTGTGTGACATGCTTCATCATCGGGTCTGCTTACAAAACACCCTGGCGTAGCCACGCACAGGATGGAGCATAGGGAGGGGGAAGATAAACAACATAAAAGTGAAATGCAGTAGCGATAGGGTGTGTTATACCCGGCAACTGGGTACAGTTATAGAAAAGGTGCAGCAAAGAAAGTGCTTAAAACTGGCTCATGGGTACCCTCTCAGAACCCTTCATTCACGGGTCCCAAGGCCAGGATTAAAATCGTGAAGGATGGGTGTGTTATAGAGAAAGCTAGGTCCTCAAAAATACCCCTCCTTAAACTGCCAGTGTCAACATGTTTCGACCGTCTTAATGTGCCCCCAAAAGAAGGTCACATCGGTCTTCCTCAGGACTTCTACCAGTCCCAGTCAGGTTCCCCACATAACCTTACTCTGGTCAGTTGCTGGGGTTCATGAACCTAGAAAGATCCAAACGTGTGGAGGTAATTCCGGCCAACACGGGATACAAATTCTGAAAAGACACAACATACATATGCCTGTCAAGGGGAGCTGGGTACATACTGGTAATCACCATATTCTCCAAAAGAATATGAGTAAAAAACAATAATCCCCTCTGTGAAGAAGCAGGCATCAAACTGATGGAACTATCTGTTCTTCAATGCCCAGGTTAACCGTATCATTATCTTAACCCCTCCTAACAAATCCATCTGCGATATGACCCTGTAAGTCCCAGATATTCATAAACGCTGCTGTCATGCGTAAAAACATTACTACATCCACTTGTTGTTGAAAACAACATGTCCTCATCACTGCTAAAACCAGGGGAACAACTCCACCCCTGCCCCCAGCCAACACTCACCGAGTTTATCAAATTGGTGAACCCGAAATGGTGGTGGGCAGTCAGAACCCCTGAGAACACAACTGTATCCAAGAGATCTAAGAGGAATGAGTGTCCCTGCAAGCCAATGAACTAATACACGCCCGCTATAATTGCAATGCCGGAGACAGCATGTTCAAGGGGATGTGTGAAATTGTGGCAATTTCAGATAAATTGCTTGATACGTTATCTAGGGGTAAATTTGGTATAAACCTAATTAGCATATTTATTTTACTTATAAAACTGTCATAAATGGTAATACCTGTATCCTGGACCTGTAAATTTAAATATTACAAGTGGGCTGCAGCACTCATTCTTCCACCCACTAAAGAAGCACTTTAAAACAAGGTTCAGGCTGTCCACTGCAGCCAGTAGTGCAGTTTTAAACTTCCATTTAGACCAGGCTCAAATAAACATTTTTCCTGGCCTAAAACCTCATTTTTTAAACTTATAAGTCACACCTAAGATAGACCTGAACCACTCATAGGACAGGGTACATGATTTTTATAAACTGGGACATGTTGTTTTATGTGTCCAGTGAAAAATCGGTTTCCACTTTATTACAGTTTAAGTGTGGCACAAATACTTTACGCATTGCCTCTAAGATAAGCCTGGCTGCTTGATTTTCAAGCTACCAGAGTGTTAAGCACAGGTTTATTTTGTGGCTTTTGTGGTTCACCTGACAAGAATTGTGACTGTTGTTTGAAGTGGGTTCTTTACCATTCAACCAATAATACCATTTCCTACAACCCTCATGCTATTTCTAAGTGCTAGATGGAGCAGTAAACAGAGAGCCTGTTCTCAAGTTCCAAGAATGGTTTGCACGGCATACCTTTGCTTTCATTATGAAAGTGCAAGCTAGCTATTGCCTATCTAGCTATTTCCTATCACCGTTATTCAAGGCTGTTGTTTGAAGTGGGTTCTTCACTATTCAATCAATAATCCCATTTCCTACAACCCTCACACTATTTCTAAGTGCTAGATGGAGAAGTAAACATAGAGCCTGTTTTCAAGTTCCGGGAATGGTTTGCACAGCATACCTGTGTTTTCATTATGAAAGTGCAAGCTAGCTATTTCCTATGCCAGTTATTCGAGGCTGGAACATAAACAGCAAAAGGCTCAAGACCACTTCTTCCCGCTGTCGCCTCCCTTTAACGTTGATGCTTCAAACTGTCTCGATAACCTCATTGCGAAGTCTCTCTCTAAAATATGTTCCAATACCTGGGTTTCATAGTATCTAATTATCAATTTTTTTTATGTTTTGAAAACAATTTTGGGAAACGCAGACACTAAGCCAGCAATAAGACAAAATGATCATCACAAAACATGCATCAACTCAGTTATAATGATAAAGGGGTTCTAAGTTGCAAGAGGATGCATTGTATTTTGATGGTATGAGGAGGCATTAACATAATCAATTGCATAGGATAAATCATTACATATTCATAAACTTACAAAAATTATGAAAGCTTTTGTTACAAAAACACATTTGCCAACGTTCACAACAAGAATAAAGACTATGTAGCCATGCAAAGTTGAAAATGCTGTTGTCATAGTAAACACCATTTTTTAATGCGCCTTAGGAGTGGTATATTCTGACTGCAGTACGATTCAAGTTCAATACTTTTGGCTCGCTCTGCAAGAAAACATAATTAAGAGTTCAGTTGGGAAATAGCCCTCCCTGAAGGGTCTCCACAAACTTTTTGTCTTCCTCCTCCTATTTTTTCTGATACTGTTTTTGTTGGTTTCTTAACTCTGAGCACTTTATCACTGCTGACCAGTGCTAAAGTGCATGTGCTCTCTCCTCTAAATATGGTATAATTGGTTTACACCTGTTTGGCATATTTGTAAGTCCCTTGTAAAGTAGCATCCCATGTACGCAGGGCCTGTAATTTAAATGTTATAAGTGGGCAGCAGCACTGATTGTGCCCCCCACAGAAGTAGCCTATCAAACCTGTCTCATGTCTGCCACTGAAATGCCTGTGTGTGCAGATTACTGACAGTTCAACTTGGCATTTAAAATGACTTGCAAAGCCTTAAACTCCCATTTTATTACATATCAGTCGCCCCTAAGGTAGGCCCTAAGTAACCGTAAGGGCAGGGTGCTATGTAAGTATAATATAGGACATGTACCTTTATGTTTTGCATTTCCTGGTAGTGACAAACAGCTTTGTTTTGCGTTTCACTACTGTGACACCTACCCCTCTAAAAGGCCAGCATTGGGAATTCCTTTATATACTTTTAAGTGGCAATTCATGATCAGAGAGGAGCGTCTTTTTCATGTTGGATATGCTTGGAATGGTAATGATAAATCCTCCTTACTGGTGAAGCTGGATGTAACCTTACTGTTTTAGAAATGCCACTTTTAGAAAGTGGACATTTCTCTCTACTTACTTCTCTTTGTGCCTGACAGCCTGTCTCCAGTACATGTCTGGGTTGGGTGACAGCTACACTTTATGCATTCCCTCTAGACAATACAAACATAGGAAGGTGAGGCTCATCTGCATTCTGAGCACTCTTCTACATTGTGATGTGTCTTCCAGGGCAGGGTAGAATGGAAAGGAGGGACACTTACATTTCAATAGATTGTGTCTTGTCCACACACAAAGCACTGATTTACCCCCCCCCCCCAGTGTTACCCTGACAGGCAGGACTGGGTTAAAAGGGACCCTTGTGCTCTTCAGAGAGCTCATTTGAAGTGACCTCCAACATCAAAGGCATTTTTGGGTTTACGTACTGGGTCTCTGTGAGAAGTTGGCCTGGTATTTGATGCCCACTAGTTAAAATGGGCACCTTGCACCAGTCCAAACAACCCTTATGGTGATTTAAGAGGTCAAAGATAACCTTGGAAAGCTATCCAAGTGGTAGCTGTGGAGAGCAGCCTTCAGACTTACTTTTGAAGGAATGGTATGCAGCTTGTTTTACCAGAATGCATATATTTATTATTATAACACCTTAACTACCTCACAGTATCTGCTACACGCAGATAAACATAAGGCACATAATACTGTAGCACAGTAACATTTGTAAGTAGCACTAATACACAGTGGGCTTCGAGGGGAGGCCAAACCATGTACTGAAATAGTGGTATAAGAACCACAACTTGAGTGAAGACAATGTCTAGAGTGCGTAGAATCGCTGGGACCCCAAGGAACCGCCCAAGGTGAGTAAGTGGGGACCCCATGGACGACAGGTGCAGTGTGAGAACACAACCCCATGCTACGTTCAATTCGATGGGAGAGTCGCAATTGCATTTTTAAAGTTTATGGATCCTTCCCAGGGGATTATGTGGAAACCCTTTGGAACATAGAAGGTTGGAGAGACACCCCAAAGTACCAGAGTTACCTGTCCCAGAGGAGCTGAGTGCATAGGGCTTAAGTGGCGTCGGAAACCGCCGTCGTTCTCAATGGGAGTCTTCAAAGAAATGCCACTGCTGGAAAGAAGAAAAGTGTCTGGTGGAATCCGCAGGTGGTGGATTCTTGATGGAAGGAACCTGAAAGTAGAGGGGACAGAGCCTGGGTCATGCAGGAGTGACTAGAGGCTCGGTAGACGAATGCCTACCGATGCCGGGTGCTTTAGGTGTTAAGACGGAGACCTTGACTCTACAGCTGCGGGGACCAAGGGACGTCGAGGACAACCAAGAGCTGGAAACGAGTTGTCCCATCAACGATGTCGAGTGCTGAGGGGTCGGTGTCTGGCGGGAGGACCAACAAGCCTTGGCAATAGCAACCCACGAAGAAGGTCAAGAAAGATTACGGTCTAGCCCAGCAAGGACCAGAGGACGCACCACAGCAAGGGGAGTCAGGGAAGACTTGGAGCCACCAGGAGCCCCAAGAACATAAGGATTGTCCCTCAAATAAACCCACAGGCCAAAGCCACAGGAGTCGCTAGGGGATCTCTAGCAGTTTCACAAAACAACAGCTTGCAGGGCACAGAGTGTGAGTAGGCCAAAGTCCTCCATACAAAATATGCACAGAGGTTGGGGATATCAACTCCCCAATGCGCAAAGCTGGGAAACACCAACAAGCATATGCACTTGCAAATGTACACGGTCCACAGGTGTTTAGGTTATGTGGTCCGCACAAGGGATACTGGCCTCAAACTTGGTGGAAGAGCAGCTCAACCTCACAAAACATAGGAATCCACCTCCTGTGTTGCTGGAGCCTTTGGAGTCTGCAGGAGTCCAGGATATGTAGACTGGTCAGTTGCATTACGATGCATGCTAATGCAGGGGAGTAATTCCTTCACTCCAAGGAAGTTACTTCAATTGTCCTTGATGCTCCACAGGTCCTGCACAGAGTCTGTATGGTGCACCAGCACAAACGATGCTTTAGACAGAGAGGGGGACGAAGTCAGGCCCAGTCGAAGTCCAGAGTGTCCAGACGGTCGAAGGTCAGTGGTATCTTGTTCAGAATCTTGTGCACGTTGAATCTAGGGTCCTACAGAGAGGTAAGCCCTTTTGTACCCACGGGGAGGGTTGGACAGATTCAGGGGACCCTCCCAGGGGAGGGTCAGGACAGGGGGGTGATTACACCCATGTCCTTTGTCCAGTTTTGCGCCAGCAGGAGCCAATAGCTCCAAGAACTGGTTTGAGCTGGGCTATGCAAATGGCCACCAAATGTGCCCCTCGTGCAGACTTTCAAGCACTTTGGAAGTGCACCCACCCAGCTCCAATACACCAAATCCTATCTGGGAGGTGGTCACAACTCCCCGTGACATGATGCTTATTGTGCAGCCTTCCTCTGCTTGAGCTTGGCTCAGCAGCAGGAGGGCGAAAATGTGTCTCTGGTCGGCAGCAACCATTTTGTGCTGTCCGGGTCGAGAAGGCTGGTACCGGGAAGACCAGGGACCCACGAAGCTTGCTTCAGAAGGGTGGAATCATACCTCCCACACCGTTTACCGGTGTGGAGGTAAGATTCCAAGGTGTTTGCTACCAAACACAACATGTTTTGTTTCAGCCGTTTTCGATATAGCATTTACCGCAAGGATATAATGCACCTCTACCTATATGTCTGGCTGTGTCACAGCCAACCCGGGAGAATGGTCTCTGAAGGCTGCAGAGGGGCTATGCTTATGCAGGGGCCCCTCTCACGTAAATCCCAGCACCCTGTCTTCAGGATTGTTAAGGCCTGCTATAGGGTTGATTTATAAGGTTTAAGTGTAGTGACCCATAGATATAGCAAACCTATATCTAATGTAAATGGTCCAGCTTACACAGGCTACAATGGCAGACCCGTAGTTCCATTCTGCACGCCTCTCATGGGTGGCATAATACATACTTCAGCCTATGGGAGGCCTCTGGGGTACCTATGCCCTTGGTACATGTGTACCATACACTAGGGACTTATAAGGGTACCCCAGTGTCCACTCTGGAGAGTACCTAAGTACATATCAATACATTTCAGGGAAAAAGCAGATAGACTGGGGTCCTGATTAGCAGGATCCCAGTCAGACTAGTTAAAAATAGTGTAACATCAAGCAAAAGGTAGGGGCAACCATAAGAAGCAGATCCTACTTTCCTACAGTCTCTGACCTAAAATCAGACACTTCTGGACCTTGAACTGAACCTCTGTCAGAAGGACTGCTGTGCAGCTTAAAGGACTCAACTGAACTGCTTTTCTGGAAGAACTGCTTTTCTCCTTGTTGCTCTGCTGCTCCTTGGCTCTGCTGGAATGACTGTGCCTTCCCTCTAAGTGATGTCCAAGGGCATGCTGGCTTGCCTCTTGTTCTTCTAAAGTCCCAGGGACATAAAAGACTTCCAACTCATTGTCTACAGGACCTGGGCCTGTCTTCAACTCACTTCTGACCCCCAAGAGGTGCCTCTGCAGTAGTGACCTATGGAATTGTTTTCTGGGCCCCTGAAATCTTTTCGCGAACGTGAACTGGCACATTTGCTCTGGGACTGAGCTGCTCACTTGAAGGCTCAGGGTGAGTCACTGCAGTATTGTGCCCTCGCACAGAAACCTGTGAAGGCCTGTCTACTTTCCGCGATGTCCAGCCAAGTCTTTGCACCTAGAAGATCATCACTAGCGATGCTCTACTTGCTCCCAGTGACCGTCTCCTCAGCGAACAGGGCTCCTGGCTCAGATTGAAAAGGTAAAACATCAGCGGGACCTGTTTGGAACTGTATCTGACCTGCGCTTCATAATGGTCTGCCTACACTTTGGGTTTACTCTGGTCTAGCATGACCTAAAGTAACCTTTTAGTGCTGTTGACTTCTCAGCACAGTTTTTGGTTTAGTCTTTAAAAATTCATATCTCGACTTCTACTTTTGGGATATTTGTCATTTTTGTCTCATTTTGCAGAGATAAATATTCTCTATTTTTCTCAATGTGTGTAGTCTTTTTGTGGTGTATTCATTGTGTTGCTGTGTGTGTGCGTATGTGTGTGTGTATGTGTGTGTGTGTGTGAGTTGCACAAATACTTTGCACAATGCCTTTGTAGAAAAGCCTGACTGCTCTGTGCAAACTACCAGAGGGAGAGCTTGGGTTTTGTGTATCTAGAGTGGTGGTGTCTGCCTCTCCTGGGTGTATACCTCAGCCAATCAGGAATCCTATTTCTAACAAGTTCTTCATTTTTTTAGCTCTATCAGAGCTCTGAAGTGAGCAAGAGCCATCTGAGAATGGCAGACTTTTCAGGCAATTCCGTGTTTCACCATAAAGTATTTTATGGACAATAGAAGCTGAGAATCATACTTCCTCATTAATCATCATCACATTCTCGTCACATTCTTCAAAGCCATCATATTTGTTCTATGCAATAGTGTAACGCAAAATGATAGTGTCCCCATGCAGAATATGAAGAGGAGCCTCTTAGTCTCCTGTATTTTAGAGATACTCATTGGCCTTTAATTGTAAGTAAGTAAGTAAGTAATAGCTTTATTTCGATATAGTTCATATCATAAAAAGCAATACATGTATATTAAAAAACAGTAAAAACCAGTGCAAAGCAAAACATGTATGTTAAAAAACAGTAAAACCAGTGCATAAGTAATAACATACAATTCAGACAGCAAATTTCATAGACGTTGCATAAAAACAATCTAAGATACATATCAAGCAAGGTATGAGAGCCTGTTAAATCTAATGCGCCATGCCCAGCCTAAGAATTTCGCCAGTCCACTTGCAAACAGGGGCCGAGGGTCCGTTTTTAAAATTCTTAAGGCCTCCTTATGGGATCTAGTCCCGAGTTCTCTGCAGAGTGGCTTCAGCCATCTGCGGCGAGGGGCTGCATAGGCCGGGCATTCGAACAATAAGTGCGGAACTGCCTCTATTCTGTTCAAGCAACAAGGGCAGAAGGGAGTTGTCTGCACCACGACCTTCCAACTGGCAGTGTGTTTCCCCACTGGAAGTACGCCTACTCTAAATTTAAAATATAGAGCCCTGTCCCAAGTAGTTAAGATAGTATCCAGATATGGTTCGCAGAAATGCACCTCCTTGATCGAGAGAAATTCCACCGTGGACCTGCACAAGTTGGCATTACTATTCCTGCCATCAATCACCCAACTCCAAAATAGCTTCTTCAAAATTGACTTGGGCGGAGCGGTTCTAGTAATCCAGGCGTCTTCAAGGCCCAGGTCAATAAGAAGGCGCTTGACTTCCCTTAGCCAATGGACCTTAGCCCAGCCAGACATTAGGAGGATCTCTTTTAAACCTTCTGCGTAGCTGGACATTTCTGGGACTCTCCAGATACGTGCCCACAAGAGGAGTGGGCGCAGCCTCCCCTGATCACTAATAGGACGGGTGCCCATATCCAAAAGAAGAGGTAGAGTTGGTGTGCTTTGAGGGAGGCCCATTAAGTCCTTATGGAATTTACTTGCTGAGCGGGCCAACTGGTCCACGTTCTGTACACCCCATAGTTCTGCCCCATAGAGAGCTGCACTGACACCTCGTGCCCTGTAGATATCAAGAACCGGTGCAATTGGTTTGAGGGAGGAGGCACGTTGTTCCTTGAGGAGGGCCCCCACCACCCTCTTGTGGGTCAGCAGCATCTTTTGATGGTGGGATTTCCAACTCATAGAGTCGCAGAGACGAATGCCGAGGTAATCGAACTCCTTGACCCTCTCGAGTGGAACTGAATCTAGGGTAGGTGGTTTAACTGACTTCTTCGGGGGGTTTAGGACCAGGAACTTAGTCTTCTCTGTGTTTATAACTAATCCCCTCGAGTCACAGAAGGCCTTAAAGCTGGTTAGGAGACTCTGCAGACCCGCTGGTGATTTGGAGATCAGGAGGGTATCGTCTGCAAATAAGAGGGTAGGTATTCTCCTGCCAGCCAGGGATGGTGCATCTGCAGGATGTTGGAGCAAGTACTCCACCACTCCATTAACATATATTGAAAACAGAGTGGGGGCTAGCACACAACCCTGGCGGACGCCTCTATTTACAGGTATTCGTGTTGTTTTTTGTCCCTGCTTACCCCACCTGATCTGTGCATAGTTGTCTGCATGAAACTTTATTAGGATATTCAGTAAGTATGTGGGAATGCCTAGTGCATCGAGTACACTCCAGAGGTGGTTACGTGGGACCAGGTCAAAGGCAGTCCTTAGATCTATAAATGCAAGGTACAAACTGCCTTTGCCCAGTACAACCACTTTCCAGAAGAGCATCATTAACCGAAATGCTTGCTCGATCGTCCCCATACTAGTTCTAAAACCAGCCTGAAAGTCTTAAAGAATATCGTCCTCCTCGACCCACTGCAAGACCCTTCCTAGAACCACTTTCCCTGCCACCTTCTGCGTGGAATCCAAGAGGCTTATAGGGCGATAATTAGCAGGGTCATCCCGACTCCCTTTCTTAAAGATCGGGACGACCTCTGCGCCCTTCAATGAGTCCGGGAGTGCCGCACCAGCCAAGCCAGCATTCATTAAGGAGGCAATAAGTCTCCCCCACTCGGCTGGGTTAAGGTGGAGCAAGTCTCCCGGGAGGCTGTCAGGGCCCGCTGCCTTATTAGGGACAAGGCACTTAATAGCCCCTTCTACTTCCTTAGATGTGAATAGAAATTCTTCATCGGGCTCTGAGCGAACCATGGGGTACTGTTCCGTCAGGGTAGTCTCAGGGCCCTCAACCATTGTATAAAGCTTGGAGAAGTGATCAAACCACACTCCCTCAGTTATGTTGCACATTATAAAAGAGTCCACAGGTTTGTCCCTAGCTCTTATTAGGTACCAAAAACCCTTAGAGTCCTTCCTGGAGCTGGCCGCCTTCAAATCGTACCAAAACTGGTTCTCATGCTCGGCCCTTGCCTTTGATAAAGTCCCTCTATAGTTACGCCTAGCAAAACTAATCTGGGCCCCATCCTTTGCTTTCACTGCTTTGATTAGCTCCTTTTTGGCAACACGGCAGGCAGAGGAGAACCAGCCCGCATTACCCATGGGTCTACCTCTTGCATTGCCCCTTGTGCCGGAGGAGCGGACCATGAACAGTTCGCCTAATGCGTTTATTGTTTCGGTAAACAAAATAGGAACCTCAATCATACTGTCTTCAATGGAGTTTAAACGCAACGCGGTATTAGACATTATGTGTTTAACACCCAGGATCTTTTCCTCGTTTGCAGCAACGATATTCCATTTTAGGCGCCTTCCACAATTAGAGGGCAATACTTCATGGGTTGATTTCCACGCTTGTGGGGTTTGGGCTGGGGTCACACCCGTCCACAGGGGAGACAGGGACAAGAATAGAGGGTTATGGTCGCTAGCAGAGGACTGTAAAACCACCATATCTATCAGGTGGGCCCAGAGACTATAGTTCAAAAGAATGAAGTCGATTCGCGAAGAGTGACCGACTCTATTAAACGTATGTGCTCCTGTGGAATCTGAGTATGATCTGCGATTGGTTGCCCTCAGGCCATATTCCAAACAGAGAGCATTCAGGTCAATGGCGTTTTGTGTCCAACTTCTGATAGGGGCCAATGTAAGAGGGGGGATACCTCTCTTAACATCATCCTCCCTAGTGCCCAATATATCCTCTCTAGCCAGGGGTTCAAATGTGCAATTGAAGTCCCCGGCTAGTATGACAAAAGAGTCAGGACCACAAGAACTGAGACCCTCCTCAATGCCCATAAGGGACAATGTGGAGGACCCACCCCTTGATCCTCTGACATAGATATTAAAGAATTCAAGCTTCCTCCCCCCACATGGCCCTCTAACTAAGATTTTCTGCAGATCAGGCGATTTAGTGGCAATGGGCCTGATGGAGAGACCCAGTGAGATGCTCGCCCAGATTAGTAGGCCGCCGGAGGGGCGGCCCTTCCCTCCGGGTGGTTGTGACGCAGGGACAAAGTAGGTGGTAAAGCCCACCTTGTGGCGTGGTTCCAAGCACCAGGTTTCCTGGAATAGAGAAATCCCGAAGGATTCTACAAATAGATTCCAATCGGGTATGTCAATGTTCCGTGCAAGGCCTGCTATGTTCCAACTAAGCACTTTCAGCGCTTCGCCACCAACTCCTTCCAGACCTAGCACACAATCACTCGCATGAGGGTCAGAGGCGATACTGGGGGCCACATCCGTAAACAAGGATAGGACCCCCCAGGGACCTCCGCAGAGGACCGGGCAGACACCCCCCCATAGCCAACAGCGATAACGGGTTGGGGCTGCTGCCAGGAGATCCTTCATCTCGGGTGGCTGCATCCAATAAGGGTGGCACCGGAAAAGTCATCACATCGTGGGGCAACCTACATGTTTCATACACCTCCCTTTGTGAGGGTATACCCTTCCCACCATGTTCAACTGTAACTAACAGGCTTATCTTTTTGCTGGATAGCTTGGGGACTGGATCCACATCTAAACGATTGGAAGCTCCCTCCCTGTGATCAAAGCCATACTAGCCGGTAGGTTGCTATTTTCAAGGATGCATGGAGTTAACGTGAGCTTAGGGCATGATGTAGAGAATGTGTCATCAAAACAAGTTGAACAAACTATCCCAGGGGAGAGTCAATCTACATCTTCAAGACAGCTGAATCTGTTGTAGGTGGGTGCCCCATTCCACCAGCTTGGGGTGCCCTGCCAACCGTCTCCAGTCCCACCCCGAATATAGTTTCTAGCCGGTGCCCAGTTCCCCCGTAGTTAGAACGTATTTGCGGGGGATAAAAGTAAGTAAGTGGTTTAACTTCAATGGGCGAATTCCCCCCATAGCTGTTCCATGAGCATATATGATGTACTGTGTTTGGGTCTTCAAATGAGACAATAATACAATCGCCTGGAATAGATTTATGTGAAGTACCTATCCAAGGTACCCTTCGCACGATTAGAATTTTACTTCTCAGATGATTGGGTAGCGGCCTGTTTTCATTCAGCCAGTGTGTTACCTTATTTCTCAATGACCCAAAATCTTCCCGATGGTGATAGGCAATTTCCGGAACTCCTGTTAACACCACTACAAACGGCCTTGCATCTGGGGGAAGATCTATAAAACCCCCACGCTGTTTCTACCTAGATTTGACCCCCTGTAGGTTATGTTGGTGTGTCTTAGGTTCTTTAACCCTCAGGGCGGTCGTATCTTTCTGGGCTGATACAGAATGTGCAGGCAACTGTTTAGACACCTCCGTTACTGTGTAATTAGCTTTGATTTCGAGAGCCTTAGACCGGGGTTTAGGTATGGGTTTAATCGCAGGTATTATGGATGGGATAACAGTAGGTGCTGGTGTAGTTTTATTTATACCAGGTGTGTTGTTAGAAATATTTTCCACTATACTAAGGGTTGCTAAGGTTAGAATGCTCTTTTCTGCCTCGAGTATCTGATTTTCTATGCGTGATAATCTAACTTCCAGAGGGGTTAGGAGTTTTTTAGCTTTCCCAAACAATTTTCAAAAATTCCACATCTCTTCCCTCTACCACGCATACAGGTACCCCGTCATTCTCACATTCAATTACTAAGTCTTGTTCCCCTTCTGCTGCAACCAAGCTAGACTCATCGGCATTCATGCTGTTTATTTCAGTAACTGGGGGTACAAGAGGGGGTGTGCCCCCCCACCAACTACAGTAGGCTTCCCACCCTTAAAATACTGGGCCTTTGCCACTTTAACCTTCTTCCTAGAGTAGGCAGATGTAGTATTACGCTTTCTTTTTTGGATAGCACCCTCTTTAATAACACACAAATTCCCCCCACACGCCCCCTTTCCCTTGGGAGTTAACTGTATTGGTGCCCTCCTTGCCGGAACCGCCCCACCCACAGATGGACTCAGATTGATATAAGGATGGGGTGACCCCAGTTTAGGGACTGGCGGGGGGGAAGTTATGACCAAGGACTGATGGACATCCGCCTGCGTCATACTTAATACTGGGCCAGACCGACGCTCAGGGGTTTTTGCAGATGCAAAGTGACCTAAGGATGATTTCTTAGCCATTGCCAACTCCTGGGACATTCTTCTAGCTGCATCTAGATCCATAGAGACTCTCTGCTGCATTTTATTGATCTCTACATCTATAGCTGTATTAGTCCTGGTTATGAAGTCGTAGGGGGTCCCATTTAACCGCTTCCCTTTGGCTGCCCTGGTTCTGCTTTCACGCATGGACATTGTCCCTTGGTTCCCACAAAGAGCTAGTGAAGTCAGGGCAATAATAGTAATAGAGAGCTAAGGAGCCAAGGGGGGTAGCCCGGCCCGGTCTCTACCGTTCTCTAACGGCCTCAACGGCCCACCCTTTGCCCGGGTTTCGCCCCGTGCTCCGACCCGCGCACGTCCCGCGATACGCGGGAAAGGGCGTGTCTATGTAGAGGAAGGGGGAGGGGGATGGGCAGGGGCGGGAAGAGACACCAGCTGCGCTGAGTTGATAAAGCGCTTAGGATGCTGGTTCTCGCAGTCCCGGCCCCTGCTGCTGCTGATATCCGATTCCCCTCAGTGCGCCCTGCTTGGTATGAAAGTGCTCCTTGGAATCAAAAGTCCTCGTGGCTCAATCCGTGAAGGCAATCAAGCTCCCAGCAAAGGTCCCTGGAAACAAAACGGCTTGCGAGCGGCTCTCGCGAAGCGGGGGCCGCGAGCCGTAAATAGCCTGTGGGGGGGCAGGGGCGGGAAGAGACACCAGCTGCGCTGAGTTGATAAAGCGCTTAGGATGCTGGTTCTCGCAGTCCCGGCCCCTGCTGCTGCTGATATCCGATTCCCCTCAGTGGGCCCTGCTCGGTATGAAAGTGCTCCTTCGAATCAAAAGTCCTCGTGGCTCAATCCGTGAAGGCAATCAAGCTCCCAGCAAAGGTCCCTGGAAACAAAACGGCTTGCGAGCGGCCTTTAATTGAACAGGGGCCCATAGATGGAATGGAGCCCCCTGAAGGGTTTGACACCCTCATGCGCTGCACAGGTTGAAAGGGCCTATGTTACACTCCTTGTTCTATGTGATTCAAACATCCTCATAAATTCTCCTAGGTCATCTTCCTGGTTATCATTCCTTAAACATAACAATGTACTTAACAAATCATTAATCTATATAGTAGGTTCTTAAGGATTATAGCTGGTCTTTATTGCTACCAAACTGAATGG
Organism: Lissotriton helveticus; assembly: GCF_964261635.1. Lineage (NCBI taxonomy): Eukaryota > Metazoa > Chordata > Amphibia > Caudata > Salamandridae > Lissotriton > Lissotriton helveticus. Next base: position 280,960,675 of record NC_136068.1, on the reverse strand, counting down.
TTTTCATTCAATTGATGTCATGGGAATGAACGACCATGTGTACACATTGTATAAATCGTAGAGAACTAGAATTCTGTTCCCATTACTAGAAATGCTCGCCCCTGCTCGTATGCTCGACCTTTCACGTATATTGATGGTTTTAATCTTTTACAGTCTTTGGCTGCGGCTGAAATCTGTATTGGAGTAGCTAATTACATTAGAGGCTCTATTGCGATCAGAAAGCATTATGAGAAAAATGTGTGTAGAGACTTTAACTTTTTATCGTGAATCTTGTATGTACTGTATTTTAATCCTTTTTAATCTGTAAATCTTTTTATGGTTCTTTGAGCCGAAATAAAGTTATTCTTGAACTTGAATGACCAAGTGCAGCTGGCACCCCAGGAATAGTCACAGGCCTGAGCAGTGGATGCTTTAGTCCACCTGAGCCACCAGTTCTCACCACTCAATGATTTTCATCACTCATTATGCATCCTCACTGCCCACAACCCAATCTCACTGCGTGATCTCGGTTTGCTACACTCCACAATAAGGAATTTATTGATCATTTGTTTTTGGAGTTCAAGTTGTATTAAGAATTACGGGGCATATTAACAAGGGGTTTATCGCTGCTTTTTTGGCTTTAGAAGCCAAAAAAGCAGATATAAAACTAGCGCCCTATCAGCAACAGGGTGCTAACACGCAAATTTGCATGTTAGCACCCTTTTACTCTACGCTTCCCCTTGCATCTCTAATGAGATGCAAAGGGGGCGTTCCAGAGTAAAATAATAGGAGAAATGTCGCTAAGCAACATTTCTCCTATTATCAAGGATATCGTTAACCCTGTTAGTGTTAAAAAAAAGCAGTGCTTACCGCGGTTAACGCTGCTTTTTTACGTCTGGTATTTTTATGACTTAGCCATGATATCCTATGTAAGGTGGATATCATGGCTAAGTATGTCTATCCCTATCAGCAAGCTATCGCCAAACCTTGTGGGATTATCACTGTATTTCCAGCGATAATCTCACAATTGCCCTCTGAATTTTATCTCTTTGGAGATAAGCGTTGCTGCTAGCACGCTACCTCCGCTATAAAATTACGAGTTGGCCGGTGATAATTAGCCTAGCGCTAAGTGCGCTTAGCGATAATTATCGCCCTTGTTAATATGCCCCTAACTTTTCAAAAGCATCCAACTAAGCACAAACACGTGCCTTGACCTGGCTAGTATAGTACACAACACCATTGTTGCCATAGATTTCTTTGAACATACATATTCTTCTTGGATGCAATGGCCTTTCCGACCATTATAGAAGATGCTTGTATCTACACGAACCATTGGTTCAAATTGACAACCCTCATAGACGCTGAAGATTTAGACGTAGCGGTATATTTGTTTTTCAGCCCCTCATCAAGCGTCATGGCATAGTCATTGGGTAGTCAAAAGGTTAAGTATGCCGGCCTCACCCGAGGCACCTCTGGAAGAGTGTAGAAGTGTCCAGAGATCAGAAGTTGTACCTCCAAATGGAAAGGAACACAAGGTCAAACTATGAGGGAAATGTTAAAAAACAGTTTGCACACCTCAGACAGATTTATTCGAAAAGGTGAGAACTGTTGACTAAAAGAATAGGGTATATTCGGTAATCAAGTCACTAGATTACCATATACAATTAGTAGTTAAAAGTCGACATGTTTCAGCTCCTTATGGCCCAGCCGGGTCTGTGGAGCTTTCGTCAGGACAACAAAACAAAGCGAAACGTACTTACACAACTTGTGCAGTATTCATGTGTTTAGGTACTCACAGATTCATTTTCCTGTATTTTGGATACATAAAACACAACATCATATGGTTCATATATATGAAATCGGCATACTGGACTGGCCGCATGCGTCGCAGTCTGTGACACATCATTCTAATTAGAAGGTGCCAATTTTTAGAATGTGCGTGATAATGCATGCACACATACTCTATATGGGAGGTGAAAGAGTGGGTGGGAAAACAGGTTAGGGTCTCAGTCAGAAACGAACAAATCTATGTTATGGAGTTAACAATATTAAGGTGACCACTAGCAAGCAGACATTCCTAGTATATTAACACTGGTATGATTTTCAGAAAGCGCTAACATTGTGATTCAGTGAACATTGTCTAATTATCTTTATAATACTCAGTTCGGAGGACAAGCTGGTAAATAAAGAAAAGAAAAGACGCTAATACATCTTTATATCATTTGGAGAATCTCTGCACTTAAATACCTGAGTACACGGAGAAAAACTCCTCTTCAGAGTGCTAAGAGCCGCTGCGGATTGTGGTCTTTGCTGCAAGCGATAGACACATAGCGTGAATAGTATGGTTATACGGAGGGGCCCCGCCAGGGATTAACTCGGGAGGGTTCTCACTTACCCACGTGTTGGTCCGTTCAGTGCTTGTACTGACTCTGCCTCTGGAAGCGCCGAGGCGCGGAAAGGCAGCGTTTTATGACAAGTTATCATAGAAATGGACAATGTCTACGTTCTGAAAGACAGACTAGCGTCAGAGGGCAGACCATGATGTTTCAAAGTTTTTAAAAAAAACAAGTAATTCCTTGATTAATATACTCAATAAATAGGTGCTGGAACAACACAAATATTATGTGTCAAGTATTGTTCATGAACAGGAATTAAGATGTTAAGCAGAAACGCTATCTAATACTAGTGCCCTATACTCAGATAAGGTCTGCAAACTGATGTCATAAAATAAGAGAAGGTCTAATTATACAGAACAAACCCCCGTGTAGGGAGCCGCACATACCAGTAGTAGTTAAAGTTATGCTGAAACCGTTCAACAAAGTGCTCTACCTACGTGTACATCTTCATACGAAAGACGATTAATTCCAAAAGGGTCATTTTGTTTAGAGTGTTCAGGTTGTCACATCTCAATGGGGAGATCTGTCGTAATGAGAAGTGTGACAGAGTAAATGAGCAAATTTTCAAAGTGACATGTTCAGAGACACATGTTGAGTTGGGCTAGATGTAGATTGCACACTCATAACAGATAGGGAGATTGGTGTACATCTTACTATGAAAAACGATTAATTTCCAAAAGGGTCATTTTGTTTAGAGTGTTCAAGTTGTCACATCTCAGTGGGGAGAACTGTGGTAATGAGAAGTGTGACAGAGTAAATGAGCAGATTTTCAAGTGAAATGCTCAGAAAAACATGTTGAGTTAGGCTAGATGTAGATTGCACACTCATAACAGATAGGGAGGTTGGTGTAAAAGTCTCCCTAACTCTTGTGATTGGAGCTGAGCATTACACAGAACTCAAGAAAAATGATGCCAGGGAATATTATTATAATGCCATGGAACTTCTATGGGCAGTGCCTTTGCTCCATCGGTAGCCGGGCTATACGTTAGTCAGTTTGAAAAAAACTGCGTCCTCAATAATTTAAATCCATTCGTTTCCAGTATACTGTACTGGAAACGTTATATTGATGACGTTTTACTGATTTGGGACACAAAACAAGATCTACAGACGTTCATTAACTGGCTAAACGGACAGGACCGGTGGCTTAAGTTCACGTTTACAGCGAGCAACAAAAGCATTGACTTTTTAGATTTGACGCTTTTTTGTGACAACGGCAAACTGGAAACTAAGACATACACTAAGCCGACTGCTAAAAACAGTCTGTTGTCGTACCTGAGCTACCATCCTCAGCCTTAAGGGACAATCTACCATACAGCCAGTTTTTGCGCCATAAAAGAAATTGCAGTAAAACCAGTGATTACACCCAACAGGCGCAAATTTTAAGTGACAAACTGCAAGCCAGGGATTACACCCCCCGGGTCATTGCAAAGTGCAGAAAACGGGCAAACAATCAACCACGAGACTGCCTACTACAGACTTTTGAAAAAGAGCCGATAAAAGACCTGGTGACCTGTGTCACTACCTTCTGTCCAACAACGTATGAGGTCCAAAAACTGATAAAGAAGAAGTGGTCCATCATCACCTCGGGTGCTTTCAATTGGCCAAAGCCGAGATTTGCCAATAGAAGGACAAAAAACATCAAAGATGTGTTGGTCCACACAAGACCTCTTAAGAAACGATCACCTCCAAGAATCAGAGACCATAGCATGACCCCGATGACAGGACATCACCCCTGCGGGACGTGTGGGGTCTGTAAATTCACTAAGAGCACAAAAACTTTGCAATTGACTGACCAACTACTATGGACCCAACGCTATCACACCAATTGCAATTCGACCCACGTGATTTACCTCATCACCTGCCCCTGCCAAAAACAATACATTGGGATGACATGCAGGAAGGTGAAAATCCGCATCGGAGAACATCGGAGCAATGTGAGGCTAAAAAAGAACACAACAAAACTATGTGCCCACTTTGTCGAAATGGGCCACACATGTGATGACCTGAGTTGGACAGTCCTTGAGATGCTGCAAGATAGAGACACTAATTCTGAACAAATCCTTTTCGAAAAGGAGCAAAGATGGGTGAATCGTTTGAAAACCCACTTGTTTGGGTTGAACGATAATATTCCCTGGCATCATTTTTCTTGAGTTCTGTGTAATGCTCAGCTCCAATCACAAGAGTTAGGGAGACTTTTACACCAACCTCCCTATCTGTTATGAGTGTGCAATCTACATCTAGCCTAACTCAACATGTTTTTCTGAGCATTTCACTTGAAAATCTGCTCATTTACTCTGTCACACTTCTCATTACCACAGTTCTCCCCACTGTGATGTGACAACTTGAACACTCTAAACAAAATGACCCTTTTGGAAATTAATCGTTTTTCATAGTAAGATGTACACCAATCTCCCTATCTGTTATGAGTGTGCAATCTACATCTAGCCCAACTCAACATGTGTCTCTGAACATGTCACTTTGAAAATTTGCTCATTTACTCTGTCACACTTCTCATTACGACAGATCTCCCCATTGAGATGTGACAACCTGAACACTCTAAACAAAATGACCCTTTTGGAATTAATCGTCTTTCGTATGAAGATGTACACGTAGGTAGAGCACTTTGTTGAACGGTTTCAGCATAACTTTAACTACTACTGGTATGTGCGGCTCCCTACACGGGGGTTTGTTCGGTATAATTAGACCTTCTCTTATTTTATGACATCAGTTTGCAGACCTTATCTGAGTATAGGGCACTAGTATTAGATAGCGTTTCTGCTTAACATCTTAATTCCTGTTCATGAACAATACTTGACACATAATATTTGTGTTGTTCCAGCACCTATTTATTGAGTATATTAATCAAGGAATTACTTGTTTTTTTTTTTTAAACTTTGAAACATCATGGTCTGCCCTCTGACGCTAGTCTGTCTTTCAGAACGTAGACATTGTCCATTTCTATGATAACTTGTCATAAAACGCTGCCTTTCCGCGCCTCGGCGCTTCCAGAGGCAGAGTCAGTACAAGCACTGAACGGACCGACACGTGGGTAAGTGAGAACCCTCCCGAGTTAATCCCTGGCGGGGCCCCTCCGTATAACCATACTATTCACGCTATGTGTCTATCGCTTGCAGCAAAGACCACAATCCGCAGCGGCTCTTAGCACTCTGAAGAGGAGTTCTTCTCCGTGTACTCAGGTATTTAAGTGCGGAGATTCTCCAAATGATATAAAGATGTATTAGCGTCTTTTCTTTTCTTTATTTACCAGCTTGTCCTCCGAACTGAGTATTATAAAGATAATTAGACAATGTTCACTGAATCACAATGTTAGCGCTTTCTGAAAATCATACCAGTGTTAATATACTAGGAATGTCTGCTTGCTAGTGGTCACCTTAATATTGTTAACTCCATAACATAGATTTGTTCGTTTCTGACTGAGACCCTAACCTGTTTTCCCACCCACTCTTTCACCTCCCATATAGAGTATGTGTGCATGCATTATCACGCACATTCTAAAAATTGGCACCTTCTAATTAGAATAATGTGTCACAGACTGCGACGCATGCGGCCAGTCCAGTATGCCGATTTCATATATATGAACCATATAATGTTGTGTTTTATGTATCCAAAATACAGGAAAATGAATCTGTGAGTACCTAAACACATGAATACTGCACAAGTTGTGTAAGTACGTTTCGCTTTGTTTTGTTGTCCTGACGAAAGCTCCACAGACCCGGCTGGGCCATAAGGAGCTGAAACATGTCGACTTTTAACTACTAATTGTATATGGTAATCTAGTGACTTGATTACCGAATATACCCTATTCTTTTAGTCAACAGTTCTCACCTTTTCGAATAAATCTGTCTGAGGTGTGCAAACTGTTTTTTAACATTTCCCTCATAGTTTGACCTTGTGTTCCTTTCCATTTGGAGGTACAACTTCTGATCTCTGGACACTTCTACACTCTTCCAGAGGTGCCTCGGGTGAGGCCGGCATACTTAACCTTTTGACTACCCAATGACTATGCCATGACGCTTGATGAGGGGCGGAAAAACAAATATACCGCTACGTCTAAATCTTCAGCGTCTATGAGGGTTGTCAATTTGAACCAATGGTTCGTGTAGATACAAGTGTCCCCTTCTCTTTGATTAATTAAAACTCTACCCCTGGGGAATCGAATGGGACAAGTTTCCTCATCCCTCCTCTTTGATGAATGCATTATAGAAGATGTTCAAGCGATTTAGTATGGCCCTCCAATCTAACCCATCATAAAAAAGTATATTCTCTACAACTCATTTAAGTTCACCCTTTTGTCTTGCATAGAAACTTATGATAACTCGCCTGTGTTTTGATTTCATTTGGTGCTGTTGGGTGGTCACAGTCCTAAACCGAATGTGATTCAGTTTTCATGATGTCTCAGTTTGCAAAGTACTCAAGAGACAATTTGTGTAGAGTGGTAGTGTCTCCTCAGGGTAAAACACCAACAAGCTTACCAAGACCGGAAATGCACGCAGTAATTACAGGTTCTGTAGTGTTATTCCCCGTTCATGGCTAAAAAGCTGTACTAATCCTGTCAACTCGGTATATGTGCTCAAGTGACCTGTAAGAAGAATATGTGCATTGTGAACCGTCACACAAAGGAAGCCGAGTGTGTGTCAGCGCCAGTAGCTTTCGGCAGTAGGTGTTTCTGTAGGGCGGTGACGTGGGCAGGGTGGGGGGTAGTAATGTATGGATTACGGAGTTTTACAGGTAAGTAAACATTTAAATAGATAAAACAAATTTCGTTGCGCGTACTGCATCACCAAATGTGATGCAGTGCGCGCAACGAAATTTGTTTTATTTATTTAAATGTTTACTTACCTGTAAAACTCCGTAATCCATACATTACTACCCCCCACCCTGCCCCTCCCCCTGCCCACGTCAGCGCCCTACAGAAACACCTACTGCCGACCGCTAGTCAGCGCTCTACAGAAACACCTACTGCCGACCGCTACTGGCATTAAGCAGCACACATAGAAGTTACAAAATGGCATTTCAAGATTGCCTGTGTGGAGGATTGGGGACAATCTTTCCCCTGCACGCAGACACCATTGCACTACGTTGCATTGGTGCCTGCATTGGCGCTACACTGCTAAGTGTAGAGCCAACTCAGGAGGAAACGCAAGACTGCAACGTGTCCCTAACAATTCAAGGGGCCGCCGCCCCAGTCCTGGGGGGAGGGGGCTCCTTTCAGCCCTGAATATATCCGTGAGACATGGGAAACTGGGGGTTTAGGGGGCCTCATCACAGCAGGTAGGAGACACAACTTGCGCTATACTGCTGATTTGGTAAGACGTTGATGTGCATTTAATTTTACTCTAATACACTTTTGTGCTAAATGCATTTGCTTAAAAATAAACATCTGTTGTGCTGCCCTTAAGTTCACAGGCCTTGCGAAATATTCCAGTTCTGCAGGAAATAAATGTTTCCTGTAAAATTGTTCATTCCGGTTGTCGCACTATGTTTAGTTTAAGCAAGTAAAACGAGTTAGTTTGGTTAAAAGACCACGGCCGTCACAGGGTCACGTCTGAACCGGAGGAGGGGCTTAACTTTTCACGTAGGTGCTATATAGACACCGTCCGGATCAAGGAGATAGATCAGAGAAGATTCGAGCGAAACACGTGAAAAGTGAACCCGTGCAAGCATGAAAGGTGAGTACACAAAAGGGAGACACAGAGAAAGAGAGTCAATGGCAGGGTCAGTGAAATAAGGAACGAACGTTTGGTGCGCAAAGAGAAGTATATATGTTTAATTTGTTCCAGTTTTAAATAGTTCCAACTCGACTCATACATATTGGTGCGATTTACATTAGCACCACTTACATTATACAAGGACACTCTTTTTTAAGTTAGGCACTAAGGAACGGGGAGAATAAGTGATTTGCTCAGAATAACGGGATATTAAACAGGCGAGATACTCGAACCTGGTTCTCCTGTCCCGAAGTCGGCAGATCTGACCAGTATGCCACATCGACTACGTATATTGTGTGTTCGATATGCATTCATTCACATACATTCAGCACGTTGAAAATAATCTCGCGGTATTTATTTGCCCTGTTAAATAAAAGCAAACACAGATAAAACTATATTTCATTGTACAAACTATGCAGAGCAAGGATGTATTTTTAGAGGTATTTGTAAAACAGCCTTTCATGACTTTATGCCTAATAATCCCTGCAGAATATTCGAGCAATGGTTTTGGGAAGTTTGTTTTCAGAGTGGCATCGTTTGGAACAAAAAAAAGCCCACCCTTTTAATCCATTTCGCCTTTCCAGATAGCTGTCGCCAACAATGCGCATCTCAAGTCTTAAATGTTTTGATAACGCCACTTTGCAATATGGGTGTTGTAGTCCTTGTTCTTTTCATTGTATCCTTTAAACTAAGAGGGATCCCCGAGACTGGAACATTGGATCCTTGGTGACACGGAGTGTGCATCAGTAACTTAGGTCAAGATATAGAGCCGTTTTAGTTAGGGGTTTAAGTGGTGCGGAGACGGGACCCTATCGGGCTTTCCATTTTCGCCCTCACACTCAGAATGGGAACATCTGAACTCTGCAGCAGTTCACTGTTTTTGATTTACAAGAAAGTGACTCTGGGGCTTATTTACAAGCCCCTTGTGCCACTGATGCGTCACTTTTAACATAGAAAAAAGTGAAGTATGGGTGGCGCAAGGGGCTTGTAAATATGACCTTCAGTGTGGAACGCAAGCCATTTGGCTGCATCGCACTGAGTCACTTTCAAAGCACAGGGATGTGACATATTTACAATATGTCGCATCTCTGTGCTTCCCCCTGCACGGGTGCACAAACTGCTGCCATGCGCCGGCACAGGCACCCTTGCACCATGGTGCAAGGATGCCTGTGTGGTGGGGAGATTGTTTTTGTTCAGGAAGGCTACCCTTCCTGTGCAAAAACAATCTGAAATGCCGTTTTTCAACTTCTATGTGTGCTGCATTAGCACACATAGAAGATGAAAAACATAATTGTTTCAATGATTGTTTATGTGCAGGAAAGTCACTCTTCCTTTACATAAATAATCATTAGAGGTGGTTTCCTCTTTCTATGTGCGCTGCATTCATAGAAAGAGGAAAAGAAAATGAGGAGAAATGAGGACATTTCTCCTCGTTGCGCCTCCTTACGCCTCCCCTGGGGAGGCGTAGCATTAACACGCATTTCCAGAATTATGATTCCTCGTAAATCTGGAAATGTGTCTAGTTCCACTGGTGCTGCCGGGCACACACACATCAACACCCATGGAACGCCCCTTTCAGGCAAAGTGTTGCATGTAAATGGGCCATATTTACAAGGACAAGAAGGACAAGAAAAGTCAAGCAGGGTGGCTTTCCCTGTCCTGGTAAATATGGAGCAGTAACATGCGCCACCGGTACAACACAAAAAGTGACGAACCAGTGGCACAAGGGGAATGTAAATCTCCCCGAAGTGCTTCATATGAGCACCAACAAGTACATGTTCATTTATTTTTTGGTAGGCACGGGCAATTAAGTGATCTGTCCAGAAGCACTGCGGAGGCTCAACCTGCTTCCACAACTAAAAAGTTGCCAGCTCTAGCCATTACGCCACAACCTCTTGCGCAAGAACTAACACATTTTCAATATCATAAACAACGAAGCGATAGTTGTATGTATGCATGTAGTATATTTATCTCATGCAACTAGCAACCTTTGATGAAGCCAATAGTCCTGGCTTGTTTAAGGTGTAATGTTGCTTCTAGTATTATATATGTGGAGGCAATAACAGAAGCAGCGGAATACAAGTCGGGATAATATGCTGAGCACAGATCTTTAGCATAAATGTTATAAGCCACGCCCTTAATTATATCGGCCACGTCCCTTTGAGAGACCCCCCCCCCGCCCCATGTTTTTCATCCTACTTAAAGCCCTGGTCTTAGTACTCTCCCACACTTTGGAAATAAGTGCCTGCTCTATGCAGGAGTATGAAACGCAGCTCAGGATTTTATTTTTGCCTTAAAGAACATAGTGCAATGTATCCCCTGAATTCAAACTACGAATACCAGCACGCAAAGGAAACAATCCTAAACTGATAAACTACTTGAGAACTCTGACAACAAGGTTTCATTCAATTAAGGCATCTTATTACACAACAGGCATTTGTGAATGAGGGAAGCACTCTGTAATTTCAGGTTTACGTTTGAAAGGAAAACAATTACCACACGCTGGCGCTTCACTGAACAATGCTTTCTGCTAAATTACTTGCCACTTTCTAGGGTGGGATCGTGAAGTCGGTGGAATACACTGTCATGCACACTTTTTTGTTAAAGTGTTTTTAATCTAGTGACTAACATTTTGTTACGGATATGTTTTATCAAGATAACGAAAAAGCTGCACAAAAAAAAACACAGGCTAGAAAATATCCACTGGAGGCTGCTTTCACACCTACTGGCCCCTGGTTCAGTACTAAAGTCCCACAGTCATATGAGTTTGTCCACCAGAGACAAACTGCTGCAGAAAGTCTTGTTTTTCTTGTTTGTGTTCGGGGATCATAAAAATTTGTGGCATAACAGCATTTCTAACATTTTAATAAAATGAGCTCCCTGCTCCACAGATGGGATCACTTTGCCCATGTAATGCAACATTTTTAAAAATTTCTGTTACATTTGAATTTGTCATTGGTAGTGGCAGTACTATAAACAATTGTTTACTGCACCACAGTTAGTCTGTTGCATTTTAGTTTGTCATTGGTAGTGGCAGTACTATAAACAATTGTTTACTGCACCACAGTTAGTCAGTGTCAAAAGTTTCAGAGACGTTTCAATTTACCAGCAGTGATGGTTTGATGCTTGATAGTAACTCCAGGGTTGTAAGTGGGATGAAAAAACTGGGTGGGGGGCAGTCGGGTCTCGCAAAGGGGCGTGGCCAATGTAATTAAGGGCGTAGCTTTACCCTTTAACCGCGGCGGAAATTCCGCCGCTGTGCGGGTGATTTATGGTGTGGGCGTGGTTTGGATGGCCCCCGGCCGGCCTCCGCACACGCCCACCGTGACGTCGGCCGGCTGCCGGCCGTCCGATGCACGCAAGGGGTTAAAAACACGTAATCTAAAAATCTGTGCTTAGCATAGTGTGCATGCCGACTTGTATTTTTCTGTTCTGTCATTGCATCCAGATCAGTGCTTTAAATGGGTCGGTACTGTCCGATACGGTGTACCAGCACTTTTTATTTTGAGAGGGAGAGTACCGGCACTTATCAAGAGAAATGCTATACTTTTAATAGGGGAGTACCACCAGTTCTCAGAAACAAGCAGATACACTAGTACAGAGTACCTGCACTTCTATTTTTCCATTTCAATACTGATCTAGATAGATAATACAACAAGTAACATCATACCTACGACAAGTCAGGACTATTGGCTTTGTCAATGGTTGTTAGTTGCATAAAATAAATAAGCAGCAACTATGGTTTGTATTTAATATTGAAAAGACGTTCACGTAAAGCCCTGGTGACACCACCACAACGTTGCTGCTCCTGAGTTTCAAAAAGAGAAGGGAAATCCAGAGAGAAAATGACTCTATAAAGGATTTCCCTTCCCATACAACGCTCACCTGGAATGCCTTCATGCCATATCTTCTCCACTAGTGAGAAGTGAGCTGTGTGAGCATGCCACATGATCAGGGCCGGACTGGGAACGAAAACCTGCCCTGGGAAAGTGCTCGGCCGGCCCCCGGGGGGAGGTTGGTGGTGCGACCGAGCTCTTTGCCGGGCTGGTTTTCGGCCGATTTTGTTACAGGGCCGATTTTGCAGCTATGCTGCAAAAACGGCCCTCTAACAAAAACTGCCCCAGGGGCCCAAAACCGGCTCCCACCCTTGAGGCGCACCGGGGGATTGCCCGGTGCCCGCAACGGCCTGTCCGGCCCTGCACATGATGTGCCTGCTGTCACTGCAGTCTGGAAAAAAAGGACACCTGTGCCAGGGCACAAAACAGAGCTCGATAGAGACCTGTTTCGAGGCACCCTTTAGAAAACTGCCGGCGCTCAGTACCGGTGAGACCTGGCCCACTTAAACCCCTGGGAACTCTATATTGCTCTATTTCATGTTTGTAATGGTTGCTGGTGGTAATTCGATTACTAAGATTTGCAGAACAAGAGAAAATGCAGACAACATGCTTCACTGACAGTAAAATAAATATTTAAGTCTTTGGCACAAAATTGTTTATGCTAAATGTTCTGTGCCCTGCACCATCCAGTGCAACCCACATAGTTGAGTGTTTCTGCTTTGCAAGACTCTTCCCCAAGAAGCAGAGATAATACAATTCATTCATTAGTCAATGCCCATTAAAATGCGCTTGTATTATATCGGCATGAGCAACTGATAAAAAGACACACAATCTACCCATTACATACATTGCAAATTTGCATAAAACTTTGAATCCAGGTTGGAGATTTTTAAAAAACTCCTCCATTGTTGTGATAGGATAAACCTAGCAAATGTGGTTTCAAGATATGTTAAGTGTCTCCATAGATTTTTCACCATCTTCTAGACCCTATTTTTGCAGTTATTATGTCTCTGTGCTAAGCAATTCAGTGCCACAATGAATACTTTGCCACTAACATGGTATAGTGAAATCGGTTTCACTCAGTTGGTGTACCACACTTTACTACAAAACCATTGTAAGCTGGTGCTGAAATTGTACAACTGCTGTGGAACTTAAATGTCGATTAATTATAGATCCGAGCCGAATATTGAAGTCGCCAGCAGGAGGAATTTACCATACTTGCAAGTATAATTAGAAATAAGTTCCAGAAGTAAATTACAAAAGTCAGCCACTGGTCCTGGGGTGGTGGGGATCGTTTTAGGGTTAAGTAAGGAGGCAGGTTAAGGACAAATCCGGCAACTACTGAACTTTGGAACCAAGATATTCATGATGTCTGGACGTCCTAAAATCTGACTGGTTCCGGAGCGAAAGGAGAATGCAAACCATCTTCCTTCTTCCTTTTCTGTTTCTTTAATTGTAGCCAAGAGGTAAGGTGTGTGCAACCTCAGGCCAGAGTGTGACATTTAACCTAGATCCAACATAAATTAAATGCCAAGTTTAGAAAAATCAGCTAGTTGTCATGTTTTATGGTTGTCAGAAACTAAATCCCTTCTTGTCTATCCAGGGAGGTTAAACTCCTCCTCGCCTATTCGAGAAAGTTTCTAGTGAACTCTGAGCTAGCTGGCAAAAAACTTAGGGAGGGGCAGCGTCCATGGGCTCTCGCATCAGCTGGGCTCTTCGGAAGTAGATAGCTGCTCTGCTCCAGGATTACCACCGTGTGTTTGCTTAAGGCAGCGTTGGTATATTTATACCTGAAAGGTGCCGGGTTTGACGTAAGGCTGGACATAAGACGTCAATAAAGATGTCACTAAGAACTGGTCGTTCTTACAGTGCTTTACAGGAGTTCTTGGACGAAATCAAAACAAAGCAGCGGGGATTTCCCAGGTTGCTGGAGGCTTGGATTTGTTTAAGAACTCGGTGTGCTTTCTAGGGGGCTGGAGGAATAGGCTTGCTTAATGTGACAGCATGCGCTATGACTGAATTATGAAAAGGGTTTCTATGCCGTTGTAGGGATACTATTGATTTATAACCGGACAAGGGCAAAGAATAGGAATATCGATTCAGGTACCTAGATAAACACACTACACCCACTCCACGAATTCATGTCCATAATTACTAAAACTAAGCAATAGTAAACATATCTAATGGTGCATGTGTATACCGATCCACCCCAAAATACATTTTGCATTTGAAATGGCATATGCGAAATACACGAAAAATTAGTATAGGTACAGTATTTCAAGCAGAGTAATCATTCATAAACTAGGATGCATATATCAGCGGAATGATTTTGCGAAATTACACATGAAATGGCTCTTAATACAGAAAAAAAAAGGGCGAGACCACTTCATCACATATAAATACAATTACTTTGTAAATATGCTAGAGGCTCAGGTAATATATTGTCTCTAGAGTTCCTAAATATAGAAGCTCTGTTCTCTAAGAATAGTTCTACTTTAAGCAGAGGATGAGTGCCAAAAAAAAGTAAATATTTTTGAATCGGGGAAAAAAAACGTTCGTTTTTCAGGGGAAGTAGAAAAAACAGTTCCAAATATTTCCAGTCGCTTTTGTTTTTCAAAGTCGAAGGCCAAATTCAGCGTTCAGGGAACGCTGTGTGCTCGTTTGCTTAAAAGTTATTCTTTTTGTTCGGGGGAAAACATCATTTCAGACAGACTTTAAAAAAAAAACAGTTTACCGCTTCAGGTGAAAGTTCGACCAAGTTGGAAAATGTCGCTATCATGCAGTCGTCCAGAAAAGGGGGTTGTTGTAAATATTTTTGTCCACCCTAAGCGTGGAAGGGTATACTCAGACATGAGTCCCTTGCTCATTGCACCATCAGGATTCAAGCAAGCCGGGCCGAAGACGGCTGTAATGCCAGAAACCGGTCCCCGGAAGCTTGTTTCCTTCCCAGTGTAAGAATTGGCTTTTGTAGTTTGGTTTGCCCTGTTCCCATCATGCACTGGGACAGGAACAGACTAATTTGCATACAGCCAGGTTCTGAAACTGGGATGGTGCAGTGAGCTAAAAAACGGTGTTGGATCTAGCCCTGATCTCTTGACTGGGTGAGAGTATTCTGCTTAATTCAGAGACTCTGTCCCTCACCACCCCTTGTTGTAAATATTTTTGTCCACCCTAAGCGTGGAAGGGTATACTCAGACATGAGTCCCTTGCTCATTGCACCATCAGGATTCAAGCAAGCCGGGCCGAAGACGTCTGTAATGCCAGAAACCGGTCCCCGGAAGCTTGTTTCCTTCCCAGTGTAAGAATTGGCTTTTGTAGTTTGGTTTGCCCTGTTCCCATCATGCACTGGGACAGGAACAGACTAATTTGCATACAGCCAGGTTCTGAAACTGGGATGGTGCAGTGAGCTAAAAAACGGTGTTGGATCTAGCCCTGATCTCTTGACTGGGTGAGAGTATTCTGCTTAATTCAGAGACTCTGTCCCTCACCACCCCTTGTTGTAAATATTTTTGTCCACCCTAAGCGTGGAAGGGTATACTCAGACATGAGTCCCTTGCTCATTGCACCATCAGGATTCAAGCAAGCCGGGCCGAAGACGGCTGTAATGCCAGAAACCGGTCCCCGGAAGCTTGTTTCCTTCCCAGTGTAAGAATTGGCTTTTGTAGTTTGGTTTGCCCTGTTCCCATCATGCACTGGGACAGGAACAGACTAATTTGCATACAGCCAGGTTCTGAAACTGGGATGGTGCAGTGAGCTAAAAAACGGTGTTGGATCTAGCCCTGATCTCTTGACTGGGTGAGAGTATTCTGCTTAATTCAGAGACTCTGTCCCTCACCACCCCTTGTTGTAAATATTTTTGTCCACCCTAAGCGTGGAAGGGTATACTCAGACATGAGTCCCTTGCTCATTGCACCATCAGGATTCAAGCAAGCCGGGCCGAAGACGGCTGTAATGCCAGAAACCGGTCCCCGGAAGCTTGTTTCCTTCCCAGTGTAAGAATTGGCTTTTGTAGTTTGGTTTGCCCTGTTCCCATCATGCACTGGGACAGGAACAGACTAATTTGCATACAGCCAGGTTCTGAAACTGGGATGGTGCAGTGAGCTAAAAAACGGTGTTGGATCTAGCCCTGATCTCTTGACTGGGTGAGAGTATTCTGCTTAATTCAGAGACTCTGTCCCTCACCACCCCTTGTTGTAAATATTTTTGTCCACCCTAAGCGTGGAAGGGTATACTCAGACATGAGTCCCTTGCTCATTGCACCATCAGGATTCAAGCAAGCCGGGCCGAAGACGGCTGTAATGCCAGAAATCGGTCCCCGGAAGCTTGTTTCCTTCCCAGTGTAAGAATTGGCTTTTGTAGTTTGGTTTGCCCTGTTCCCATCATGCACTGGGACAGGAACAGACTAATTTGCATACAGCCAGGTTCTGAAACTGGGATGGTGCAGTGAGCTAAAAAACGGTGTTGGATCTAGCCCTGATCTCTTGACTGGGTGAGAGTATTCTGCTTAATTCAGAGACTCTGTCCCTCACCACCCCTTGTTGTAAATATTTTTGTCCACCCTAAGCGTGGAAGGGTATACTCAGACATGAGTCCCTTGCTCATTGCACCATCAGGATTCAAGCAAGCCGGGCCGAAGACGGCTGTAATGCCAGAAACCGGTCCCCGGAAGCTTGTTTCCTTCCCAGTGTAAGAATTGGCTTTTGTAGTTTGGTTTGCCCTGTTCCCATCATGCACTGGGACAGGAACAGACTAATTTGCATACAGCCAGGTTCTGAAACTGGGATGGTGCAGTGAGCTAAAAAAACGGTGTTGGATCTAGCCCTGATCTCTTGACTGGGTGAGAGTATTCTGCTTAATTCAGAGACTCTGTCCCTCACCACCCCTTGTTGTAAATATTTTTGTCCACCCTAAGCGTGGAAGGGTATACTCAGACATGAGTCCCTTGCTCATTGCACCATCAGGATTCAAGCAAGCCGGGCCGAAGACGGCTGTAATGCCAGAAACCGGTCCCCGGAAGCTTGTTTCCTTCCCAGTGTAAGAATTGCCTTTTGTAGTTTGGTTTGCCCTGTTCCCATCATGCACTGGGACAGGAACAGACTAATTTGCATACAGCCAGGTTCTGAAACTGGGATGGTGCAGTGAGCTAAAAAACGGTGTTGGATCTAGCCCTGATCTCTTGACTGGGTGAGAGTATTCTGCTTAATTCAGAGACTCTGTCCCTCACCACCCCTTGTTGTAAATATTTTTGTCCACCCTAAGCGTGGAAGGGTATACTCAGACATGAGTCCCTTGCTCATTGCACCATCAGGATTCAAGCAAGCCGGGCCGAAGACGGCTGTAATGCCAGAAACCGGTCCCTGGAAGCTTGATTCCTTCCCAGTGTAAGAATTGGCTTTTGTAGTTTGGTTTGCCCTGTTCCCATCATGCACTGGAACAGGAACAGACTAATTTGCATACAGCCAGGTTCTGAAACTGGGATGGTGCAGTGAGCTAAAAAACGGTGTTGGATCTAGCCCTGATCTCTTGACTGGGTGAGAGTATTCTGCTTAATTCAGAGACTCTGTCCCTCACCACCCCTTGTTGTAAATATTTTTGTCCACCCTAAGCGTGGAAGGGTATACTCAGACATGAGTCCCTTGCTCATTGCACCATCAGGATTCAAGCAAGCCGGGCCGAAGACGGCTGTAATGCCAGAAACCGGTCCCCGGAAGCTTGTTTCCTTCCCAGTGTAAGAATTGGCTTTTGTAGTTTGGTTTGCCCTGTTCCCATCATGCACTGGGACAGGAACAGACTAATTTGCATACAGCCAGGTTCTGAAACTGGGATGGTGCAGTGAGCTAAAAAACGGTGTTGGATCTAGCCCTGATCTCTTGACTGGGTGAGAGTATTCTGCTTAATTCAGAGACTCTGTCCCTCACCACCCCTTGTTGTAAATATTTTTGTCCACCCTAAGCGTGGAAGGGTATACTCAGACATGAGTCCCTTGCTCATTGCACCATCAGGATTCAAGCAAGCCGGGCCGAAGACGGCTGTAATGCCAGAAACCGGTCCCCGGAAGCTTGTTTCCTTCCCAGTGTAAGAATTGGCTTTTGTAGTTTGGTTTGCCCTGTTCCCATCATGCGCTGGGACAGGAACAGACTAATTTGCATACAGCCAGGTTCTGAAACTGGGATGGTGCAGTGAGCTAAAAAACGGTGTTGGATCTAGCCCTGATCTCTTGACTGGGTGAGAGTATTCTGCTTAATTCAGAGACTCTGTCCCTCACCACCCCTTGTTGTAAATATTTTTGTCCACCCTAAGCGTGGAAGGGTATACTCAGACATGAGTCCCTTGCTCATTGCACCATCAGGATTCAAGCAAGCCGGGCCGAAGACGGCTGTAATGCCAGAAACCGGTCCCCGGAAGCTTGTTTCCTTCCCAGTGTAAGAATTGGCTTTTGTAGTTTGGTTTGCCCTGTTCCCATCATGCACTGGGACAGGAACAGACTAATTTGCATACAGCCAGGTTCTGAAACTGGGATGGTGCAGTGAGCTAAAAAACGGTGTAGGATCTAGCCCTGATCTCTTGACTGGGTGAGAGTATTCTGCTTAATTCAGAGACTCTGTCCCTCACCACCCCTTGTTGTAAATATTTTTGTCCACCCTAAGCGTGGAAGGGTATACTCAGACATGAGTCCCTTGCTCATTGCACCATCATGATTCAAGCAAGCCGGGCCGAAGACGGCTGTAATGCCAGAAACCGGTCCCCGGAAGCTTGTTTCCTTCCCAGTGTAAGAATTGGCTTTTGTAGTTTGGTTTGCCCTGTTCCCATCATGCACTGGGACAGGAACAGACTAATTTGCATACAGCCAGGTTCTGAAACTGGGATGGTGCAGTGAGCTAAAAAACGGTGTTGGATCTAGCCCTGATCTCTTGACTGGGTGAGAGTATTCTGCTTAATTCAGAGACTCTGTCCCTCACCACCCCTTGTTGTAAATATTTTTGTCCACCCTAAGCGTGGAAGGGTATACTCAGACATGAGTCCCTTGCTCATTGCACCATCAGGATTCAAGCAAGCCGGGCCGAAGACGGCTGTAATGCCAGAAACCGGTCCCCGGAAGCTTGTTTCCTTCCCAGTGTAAGAATTGGCTTTTGTAGTTTGGTTTGCCCTGTTCCCATCATGCACTGGGACAGGAACAGACTAATTTGCATACAGCCAGGTTCTGAAACTGGGATGGTGCAGTGAGCTAAAAAACGGTGTTGGATCTAGCCCTGATCTCTTGACTGGGTGAGAGTATTCTGCTTAATTCAGAGACTCTGTCCCTCACCACCCCTTGTTGTAAATATTTTTGTCCACCCTAAGCGTGGAAGGGTATACTCAGACATGAGTCCCTTGCTCATTGCACCATCAGGATTCAAGCAAGCCGGGCCGAAGACGGCTGTAATGCCAGAAACCGGTCCCTGGAAGCTTGTTTCCTTCCCAGTGTAAGAATTGGCTTTTGTAGTTTGGTTTGCCCTGTTCCCATCATGCACTGGGACAGGAACAGACTAATTTGCATACAGCCAGGTTCTGAAACTGGGATGGTGCAGTGAGCTAAAAAACGGTGTTGGATCTAGCCCTGATCTCTTGACTGGGTGAGAGTATTCTGCTTAATTCAGAGACTCTGTCCCTCACCACCCCTTGTTGTAAATATTTTTGTCCACCCTAAGCGTGGAAGGGTATACTCAGACATGAGTCCCTTGCTCATTGCACCATCAGGTTTCAAGCAAGCCAGGCCGAAGACGGCTGTAATGCCAGAAACCGGTCCCCGGAAGCTTGTTTCCTTCCCAGTGTAAGAATTGGCTTTTGTAGTTTGGTTTGCCCTGTTCCCATCATGCACTGGGACAGGAACAGACTAATTTGCATACAGCCAGGTTCTGAAACTGGGATGGTGCAGTGAGCTAAAAAACGGTGTTGGATCTAGCCCTGATCTCTTGACTGGGTGAGAGTATTCTGCTTAATTCAGAGACTCTGTCCCTCACCACCCCTTGTTGTAAATATTTTTGTCCACCCTAAGCGTGGAAGGGTATACTCAGACATGAGTCCCTTGCTCATTGCACCATCAGGATTCAAGCAAGCCGGGCCGAAGACGGCTGTAATGCCAGAAACCGGTCCCCGGAAGCTTGTTTCCTTCCCAGTGTAAGAATTGGCTTTTGTAGTTTGGTTTGCCCTGTTCCCATCATGCACTGGGACAGGAACAGACTAATTTGCATACAGCCAGGTTCTGAAACTGGGATGGTGCAGTGAGCTAAAAAACGGTGTTGGATCTAGCCCTGATCTCTTGACTGGGTGAGAGTATTCTGCTTAATTCAGAGACTCTGTCCCTCACCACCCCTTGTTGTAAATATTTTTGTCCACCCTAAGCGTGGAAGGGTATACTCAGACATGAGTCCCTTGCTCATTGCACCATCAGGATTCAAGCAAGCCGGGCCGAAGACGGCTGTAATGCCAGAAACCGGTCCCTGGAAGCTTGTTTCCTTCCCAGTGTAAGAATTGGCTTTTGTAGTTTGGTTTGCCCTGTTCCCATCATGCACTGGGACAGGAACAGACTAATTTGCAAACAGCCAGGTTCTGAAACTGGGATGGTGCAGTGAGCTAAAAAACGGTGTTGGATCTAGCCCTGATCTCTTGACTGGGTGAGAGTATTCTGCTTAATTCAGAGACTCTGTCCCTCACCACCCCTTGTTGTAAATATTTTTGTCCACCCTAAGCGTGGAAGGGTATACTCAGACATGAGTCCCTTGCTCATTGCACCATCAGGATTCAAGCAAGCCGGGCCGAAGACGGCTGTAATGCCAGAAACCGGTCCCTGGAAGCTTGTTTCCTTCCCAGTGTAAGAATTGGCTTTTGTAGTTTGGTTTGCCCTGTTCCCATCATGCACTGGAACAGGAACAGACTAATTTGCATACAGCCAGGTTCTGAAACTGGGATGGTGCAGTGAGCTAAAAAACGGTGTTGGATCTAGCCCTGATCTCTTGACTGGGTGAGAGTATTCTGCTTAATTCAGAGACTCTGTCCCTCACCACCCCTTGTTGTAAATATTTTTGTCCACCCTAAGCGTGGAAGGGTATACTCAGACATGAGTCCCTTGCTCATTGCACCATCAGGATTCAAGCAAGCCGGGCCGAAGACGGCTGTAATGCCAGAAACCGGTCCCCGGAAGCTTGTTTCCTTCCCAGTGTAAGAATTGGCTTTTGTAGTTTGGTTTGCCCTGTTCCCATCATGCACTGGGACAGGAACAGACTAATTTGCATACAGCCAGGTTCTGAAACTGCGATGGTGCAGTGAGCTAAAAAACGGTGTTGGATCTAGCCCTGATCTCTTGACTGGGTGAGAGTATTCTGCTTAATTCAGAGACTCTGTCCCTCACCACCCCTTGTTGTAAATATTTTTGTCCACCCTAAGCGTGGAAGGGTATACTCAGACATGAGTCCCTTGCTCATTGCACCATCAGGATTCAAGCAAGCCGGGCCGAAGACGGCTGTAATGCCAGAAACCGGTCCCCGGAAGCTTGTTTCCTTCCCAGTGTAAGAATTGGCTTTTGTAGTTTGGTTTGCCCTGTTCCCATCATGCACTGGGACAGGAACAGACTAATTTGCATACAGCCAGGTTCTGAAACTGGGATGGTGCAGTGAGCTAAAAAACGGTGTTGGATCTAGCCCTGATCTCTTGACTGGGTGAGAGTATTCTGCTTAATTCAGAGACTCTGTCCCTCACCACCCCTTGTTGTAAATATTTTTGTCCACCCTAAGCGTGGAAGGGTATACTCAGACATGAGTCCCTTGCTCATTGCACCATCAGGATTCAAGCAAGCCGGGCCGAAGACGGCTGTAATGCCAGAAACCGGTCCCCGGAAGCTTGTTTCCTTCCCAGTGTAAGAATTGGCTTTTGTAGTTTGGTTTGCCCTGTTCCCATCATGCACTGGGACAGGAACAGACTAATTTGCATACAGCCAGGTTCTGAAACTGGGATGGTGCAGTGAGCTAAAAAACGGTGTTGGATCTAGCCCTGATCTCTTGACTGGGTGAGAGTATTCTGCTTAATTCAGAGACTCTGTCCCTCACCACCCCTTGTTGTAAATATTTTTGTCCACCCTAAGCGTGGAAGGGTATACTCAGACATGAGTCCCTTGCTCATTGCACCATCAGGATTCAAGCAAGCCGGGCCGAAGACGGCTGTAATGCCAGAAACCGGTCCCCGGAAGCTTGTTTCCTTCCCAGTGTAAGAATTGGCTTTTGTAGTTTGGTTTGCCCTGTTCCCATCATGCACTGGGACAGGAACAGACTAATTTGCATACAGCCAGGTTCTGAAACTGGGATGGTGCAGTGAGCTAAAAAACGGTGTTGGATCTAGCCCTGATCTCTTGACTGGGTGAGAGTATTCTGCTTAATTCAGAGACTCTGTCCCTCACCACCCCTTGTTGTAAATATTTTTGTCCACCCTAAGCGTGGAAGGGTATACTCAGACATGAGTCCCTTGCTCATTGCACCATCAGGATTCAAGCAAGCCGGGCCGAAGACGGCTGTAATGCCAGAAACCGGTCCCCGGAAGCTTGTTTCCTTCCCAGTGTAAGAATTGACTTTTGTAGTTTGGTTTGCCCTGTTCCCATCATGCACTGGGACAGGAACAGACTAATTTGCATACAGCCAGGTTCTGAAACTGGGATGGTGCAGTGAGCTAAAAAACGGTGTTGGATCTAGCCCTGATCTCTTGACTGGGTGAGAGTATTCTGCTTAATTCAGAGACTCTGTCCCTCACCACCCCTTGTTGTAAATATTTTTGTCCACCCTAAGCGTGGAAGGGTTTACTCAGATATGAGTCCCTTGCTCATTGCACCATCAGGATTCAAGCAAGCCGGGCCGAAGACGGCTGTAATGCCAGAAACCGGTCCCCGGAAGCTTGTTTCCTTCCCAGTGTAAGAATTGGCTTTTGTAGTTTGGTTTGCCCTGTTCCCATCATGCACTGGGACAGGAACAGACTAATTTGCATACAGCCAGGTTCTGAAACTGGGATGGTGCAGTGAGCTAAAAAACGGTGTTGGATCTAGCCCTGATCTCTTGACTGGGTGAGAGTATTCTGCTTAATTCAGAGACTCTGTCCCTCACCACCCCTTGTTGTAAATATTTTTGTCCACCCTAAGCGTGGAAGGGTATACTCCGACATGAGTCCCTTGCTCATTGCACCATCAGGATTCAAGCAAGCCGGGCCGAAGACGGCTGTAATGCCAGAAACCGGTCCCCGGAAGCTTGTTTCCTTCCCAGTGTAAGAATTGGCTTTTGTAGTTTGGTTTGCCCTGTTCCCATCATGCACTGGGACAGGAGCAGACTAATTTGCATACAGCCAGGTTCTGAAACTGGGATGGTGCAGTGAGCTAAAAAACGGTGTTGGATCTAGCCCTGATCTCTTGACTGGGTGAGAGTATTCTGCTTAATTCAGAGACTCTGTCCCTCACCACCCCTTGTTGTAAATATTTTTGTCCACCCTAAGCGTGGAAGGGTATACTCAGACATGAGTCCCTTGCTCATTGCACCATCAGGATTCAAGCAAGCCGGGCCGAAGACGGCTGTAATGCCAGAAACCGGTCCCCGGAAGCTTGTTTCCTTCCCAGTGTAAGAATTGACTTTTGTAGTTTGGTTTGCCCTGTTCCCATCATGCACTGGGACAGGAACAGACTAATTTGCATACAGCCAGGTTCTGAAACTGGGATGGTGCAGTGAGCTAAAAAACGGTGTTGGATCTAGCCCTGATCTCTTGACTGGGTGAGAGTATTCTGCTTAATTCAGAGACTCTGTCCCTCACCACCCCTTGTTGTAAATATTTTTGTCCACCCTAAGCGTGGAAGGGTATACTCCGACATGAGTCCCTTGCTCATTGCACCATCAGGATTCAAGCAAGCCGGGCCGAAGACGGCTGTAATGCCAGAAACCGGTCCCCGGAAGCTTGTTTCCTTCCCAGTGTAAGAATTGGCTTTTGTAGTTTGGTTTGCCCTGTTCCCATCATGCACTGGGACAGGAACAGACTAATTTGCATACAGCCAGGTTCTGAAACTGGGATGGTGCAGTGAGCTAAAAAACGGTGTTGGATCTAGCCCTGATCTCTTGACTGGGTGAGAGTATTCTGCTTAATTCAGAGACTCTGTCCCTCACCACCCCTTGTTGTAAATATTTTTGTCCACCCTAAGCGTGGAAGGGTATACTCCGACATGAGTCCCTTGCTCATTGCACCATCAGGATTCAAGCAAGCCGGGCCGAAGACGGCTGTAATGCCATAAACCGGTCCCCGGAAGCTTGTTTCCTTCCCAGTGTAAGAATTGGCTTTTGTAGTTTGGTTTGCCCTGTTCCCATCATGCACTGGGACAGGAGCAGACTAATTTGCATACAGCCAGGTTCTGAAACTGGGATGGTGCAGTGAGCTAAAAAACGGTGTTGGATCTAGCCCTGATCTCTTGACTGGGTGAGAGTATTCTGCTTAATTCAGAGACTCTGTCCCTCACCACCCCTTGTTGTAAATATTTTTGTCCACCCTAAGCGTGGAAGGGTATACTCAGACATGAGTCCCTTGCTCATTGCACCATCAGGATTCAAGCAAGCCGGGCCGAAGACGGCTGTAATGCCAGAAACCGGTCCCCGGAAGCTTGTTTCCTTCCCAGTGTAAGAATTGACTTTTGTAGTTTGGTTTGCCCTGTTCCCATCATGCACTGGGACAGGAACAGACTAATTTGCATACAGCCAGGTTCTGAAACTGGGATGGTGCAGTGAGCTAAAAAACGGTGTTGGATCTAGCCCTGATCTCTTGACTGGGTGAGAGTATTCTGCTTAATTCAGAGACTCTGTCCCTCACCACCCCTTGTTGTAAATATTTTTGTCCACCCTAAGCGTGGAAGGGTATACTCAGACATGAGTCCCTTGCTCATTGCACCATCAGGATTCAAGCAAGCCGGGCCGAAGACGGCTGTAATGCCAGAAACCGGTCCCCGGAAGCTTGTTTCCTTCCCAGTGTAAGAATTGGCTTTTGTAGTTTGGTTTGCCCTGTTCCCATCATGCACTGGGACAGGAACAGACTAATTTGCATACAGCCAGGTTCTGAAACTGGGATGGTGCAGTGAGCTAAAAAACGGTGTTGGATCTAGCCCTGATCTCTTGACTGGGTGAGAGTATTCTGCTTAATTCAGAGACTCTGTCCCTCACCACCCCTTGTTGTAAATATTTTTGTCCACCCTAAGCGTGGAAGGGTATACTCAGACATGAGTCCCTTGCTCATTGCACCATCAGGATTCAAGCAAGCCGGGCCGAAGACGGCTGTAATGCCAGAAACTGGTCCCCGGAAGCTTGTTTCCTTCCCAGTGTAAGAATTGGCTTTTGTAGTTTGGTTTGCCCTGTTCCCATCATGCACTGGGACAGGAACAGACTAATTTGCATACAGCCAGGTTCTGAAACTGGGATGGTGCAGTGAGCTAAAAAACGGTGTTGGATCTAGCCCTGATCTCTTGACTGGGTGAGAGTATTCTGCTTAATTCAGAGACTCTGTCCCTCACCACCCCTTGTTGTAAATATTTTTGTCCACCCTAAGCGTGGAAGGGTATACTCAGACATGAGTCCCTTGCTCATTGCACCATCAGGATTCAAGCAAGCCGGGCCGAAGACGGCTGTAATGCCAGAAACCGGTCCCCGGAAGCTTGTTTCCTTCCCAGTGTAAGAATTGGCTTTTGTAGTTTGGTTTGCCCTGTTCCCATCATGCACTGGGACAGGAACAGACTAATTTGCATACAGCCAGGTTCTGAAACTGGGATGGTGCAGTGAGCTAAAAAACGGTGTTGGATCTAGCCCTGATCTCTTGACTGGGTGAGAGTATTCTGCTTAATTCAGAGACTCTGTCCCTCACCACCCCTTGTTGTAAATATTTTTGTCCACCCTAAGCGTGGAAGGGTATACTCAGACATGAGTCCCTTGCTCATTGCACCATCAGGATTCAAGCAAGCCGGGCCGAAGACGGCTGTAATGCCAGAAACCGGTCCCCGGAAGCTTGTTTCCTTCCCAGTGTAAGAATTGGCTTTTGTAGTTTGATTTGCCCTGTTCCCATCATGCACTGGGACAGGAACAGACTAATTTGCATACAGCCAGGTTCTGAAACTGGGATGGTGCAGTGAGCTAAAAAACGGTGTTGGATCTAGCCCTGATCTCTTGACTGGGTGAGAGTATTCTGCTTAATTCAGAGACTCTGTCCCTCACCACCCCTTGTTGTAAATATTTTTGTCCACCCTAAGCGTGGAAGGGTATACTCAGACATGAGTCCCTTGCTCATTGCACCATCAGGATTCAAGCAAGCCGGGCCGAAGACGGCTGTAATGCCAGAAATCGGTCCCCGGAAGCTTGTTTCCTTCCCAGTGTAAGAATTGGATTTTGTAGTTTGGTTTGCCCTGTTCCCATCATGCACTGGGACAGGAACAGACTAATTTGCATACAGCCAGGTTCTGAAACTGGGATGGTGCAGTGAGCTAAAAAACGGTGTTGGATCTAGCCCTGATCTCTTGACTGGGTGAGAGTATTCTGCTTAATTCAGAGACTCTGTCCCTCACCACTCCTTGTTGTAAATATTTTTGTCCACCCTAAGCGTGGAAGGGTATACTCAGACATGAGTCCCTTGCTCATTGCACCATCAGGATTCAAGCAAGCCGGGCCGAAGACGGCTGTAATGCCAGAAACCGGTCCCCGGAAGCTTGTTTCCTTCCCAGTGTAAGAATTGGCTTTTGTAGTTTGGTTTGCCCTGTTCCCATCATGCACTGGGACAGGAACAGACTAATTTGCATACAGCCAGGTTCTGAAACTGGGATGGTGCAGTGAGCTAAAAAACGGTGTTGGATCTAGCCCTGATCTCTTGACTGGGTGAGAGTATTCTGCTTAATTCAGAGACTCTGTCCCTCACCACCCCTTGTTGTAAATATTTTTGTCCACCCTAAGCGTGGAAGGGTATACTCAGACATGAGTCCCTTGCTCATTGCACCATCAGGATTCAAGCAAGCCGGGCCGAAGATGGCTGTAATGCCAGAAACCGGTCCCCGGAAGCTTGTTTCCTTCCCAGTGTAAGAATTGGCTTTTGTAGTTTGGTTTGCCCTGTTCCCATCATGCACTGGGACAGGAACAGACTAATTTGCATACAGCCAGGTTCTGAAACTGGGATGGTGCAGTGAGCTAAAAAACGGTGTTGGATCTAGCCCTGATCTCTTGACTGGGTGAGAGTATTCTGCTTAATTCAGAGACTCTGTCCCTCACCACCCCTTGTTGTAAATATTTTTGTCCACCCTAAGCGTGGAAGGGTATACTCAGACATGAGTCCCTTGCTCATTGCACCATCAGGATTCAAGCAAGCCGGGCCGAAGACGGCTGTAATGCCAGAAACCGGTCCCCGGAAGCTTGTTTCCTTCCCAGTGTAAGAATTGGCTTTTGTAGTTTGGTTTGCCCTGTTCCCATCATGCACTGGGACAGGAACAGACTAATTTGCATACAGCCAGGTTCTGAAACTGGGATGGTGCAGTGAGCTAAAAAACGGTGTTGGATCTAGCCCTGATCTCTTGACTGGGTGAGAGTATTCTGCTTAATTCAGAGACTCTGTCCCTCACCACCCCTTGTTGTAAATATTTTTGTCCACCCTAAGCGTGGAAGGGTATACTCAGACATGAGTCCCTTGCTCATTGCACCATCAGGATTCAAGCAAGCCGGGCCGAAGACGGCTGTAATGCCAGAAACCGGTCCCCGGAAGCTTGTTTCCTTCCCAGTGTAAGAATTGGCTTTTGTAGTTTGGTTTGCCCTGTTCCCATCATGCACTGGGACAGGAACAGACTAATTTGCATACAGCCAGGTTCTGAAACTGGGATGGTGCAGTGAGCTAAAAAACGGTGTTGGATCTAGCCCTGATCTCTTGACTGGGTGAGAGTATTCTGCTTAATTCAGAGACTCTGTCCCTCACCACCCCTTGTTGTAAATATTTTTGTCCACCCTAAGCGTGGAAGGGTATACTCAGACATGAGTCCCTTGCTCATTGCACCATCAGGATTCAAGCAAGCCGGGCCGAAGACGGCTGTAATGCCAGAAACCGGTCCCCGGAAGCTTGTTTCCTTCCCAGTGTAAGAATTGGCTTTTGTAGTTTGGTTTGCCCTGTTCCCATCATGCACTGGGACAGGAACAGACTAATTTGCATACAGCCAGGTTCTGAAACTGGGATGGTGCAGTGAGCTAAAAAACGGTGTTGGATCTAGCCCTGATCTCTTGACTGGGTGAGAGTATTCTGCTTAATTCAGAGACTCTGTCCCTCACCACCCCTTGTTGTAAATATTTTTGTCCACCCTAAGCGTGGAAGGGTATACTCAGACATGAGTCCCTTGCTCATTGCACCATCAGGATTCAAGCAAGCCGGGCCGAAGACGGCTGTAATGCCAGAAACCGGTCCCGGAAGCTTGTTTCCTTCCCAGTGTAAGAATTGGCTTTTGTAGTTTGGTTTGCCCTGTTCCCATCATGCACTGGGACAGGAACAGACTAATTTGCATACAGCCAGGTTCTGAAACTGGGATGGTGCAGTGAGCTAAAAAACGGTGTTGGATCTAGCCCTGATCTCTTGACTGGGTGAGAGTATTCTGCTTAATTCAGAGACTCTGTCCCTCACCACCCCTTGTTGTAAATATTTTTGTCCACCCTAAGCGTGGAAGGGTATACTCAGACATGAGTCCCTTGCTCATTGCACCATCAGGATTCAAGCAAGCCGGGCCGAAGACGGCTGTAATGCCAGAAACCGGTCCCCGGAAGCTTGTTTCCTTCCCAGTGTAAGAATTGGCTTTTGTAGTTTGGTTTGCCCTGTTCCCATCATGCACTGGGACAGGAACAGACTAATTTGCATACAGCCAGGTTCTGAAACTGGGATGGTGCAGTGAGCTAAAAAACGGTGTTGGATCTAGCCCTGATCTCTTGACTGGGTGAGAGTATTCTGCTTAATTCAGAGACTCTGTCCCTCACCACCCCTTGTTGTAAATATTTTTGTCCACCCTAAGCGTGGAAGGGTATACTCAGACATGAGTCCCTTGCTCATTGCACCATCAGGATTCAAGCAAGCCGGGCCGAAGACGGCTGTAATGCCAGAAACCGGTCCCCGGAAGCTTGTTTCCTTCCCAGTGTAAGAATTGGCTTTTGTAGTTTGGTTTGCCCTGTTCCCATCATGCACTGGGACAGGAACAGACTAATTTGCATACAGCCAGGTTCTGAAACTGGGATGGTGCAGTGAGCTAAAAAACGGTGTTGGATCTAGCCCTGATCTCTTGACTGGGTGAGAGTATTCTGCTTAATTCAGAGACTCTGTCCCTCACCACCCCTTGTTGTAAATATTTTTGTCCACCCTAAGCGTGGAAGGGTATACTCAGACATGAGTCCCTTGCTCATTGCACCATCAGGATTCAAGCAAGCCGGGCCGAAGACGGCTGTAATGCCAGAAACCGGTCCCCGGAAGCTTGTTTCCTTCCCAGTGTAAGAATTGGCTTTTGTAGTTTGGTTTGCCCTGTTCCCATCATGCACTGGGACAGGAACAGACTAATTTGCATACAGCCAGGTTCTGAAACTGGGATGGTGCAGTGAGCTAAAAAACGGTGTTGGATCTAGCCCTGATCTCTTGACTGGGTGAGAGTATTCTGCTTAATTCAGAGACTCTGTCCCTCACCACCCCTTGTTGTAAATATTTTTGTCCACCCTAAGCGTGGAAGGGTATACTCAGACATGAGTCCCTTGCTCATTGCACCATCAGGATTCAAGCAAGCCGGGCCGAAGACGGCTGTAATGCCAGAAACCGGTCCCCGGAAGCTTGTTTCCTTCCCAGTGTAAGAATTGGCTTTTGTAGTTTGGTTTGCCCTGTTCCCATCATGCACTGGGACAGGAACAGACTAATTTGCATACAGCCAGGTTCTGAAACTGGGATGGTGCAGTGAGCTAAAAAACGGTGTTGGATCTAGCCCTGATCTCTTGACTGGGTGAGAGTATTCTGCTTAATTCAGAGACTCTGTCCCTCACCACCCCTTGTTGTAAATATTTTTGTCCACCCTAAGCGTGGAAGGGTATACTCAGACATGAGTCCCTTGCTCATTGCACCATCAGGATTCAAGCAAGCCGGGCCGAAGACGGCTGTAATGCCAGAAACCGGTCCCCGGAAGCTTGTTTCCTTCCCAGTGTAAGAATTGGCTTTTGTAGTTTGGTTTGCCCTGTTCCCATCATGCACTGGGACAGGAACAGACTAATTTGCATACAGCCAGGTTCTGAAACTGGGATGGTGCAGTGAGCTAAAAAACGGTGTTGGATCTAGCCCTGATCTCTTGACTGGGTGAGAGTATTCTGCTTAATTCAGAGACTCTGTCCCTCACCACCCCTTGTTGTAAATATTTTTGTCCACCCTAAGCGTGGAAGGGTATACTCAGACATGAGTCCCTTGCTCATTGCACCATCAGGATTCAAGCAAGCCGGGCCGAAGACGGCTGTAATGCCAGAAACCGGTCCCTGGAAGCTTGTTTCCTTCCCAGTGTAAGAATTGACTTTTGTAGTTTGGTTTGCCCTGTTCCCATCATGCACTGGGACAGGAACAGACTAATTTGCATACAGCCAGGTTCTGAAACTGGGATTGTGCAGTGAGCTAAAAAACGGTGTTGGATCTAGCCCTGATCTCTTGACTGGGTGAGAGTATTCTGCTTAATTCAGAGACTCTGTCCCTCACCACCCCTTGTTGTAAATATTTTTGTCCACCCTAAGCGTGGAAGGGTATACTCAGACATGAGTCCCTTGCTCATTGCACCATCAGGATTCAAGCAAGCCGGGCCGAAGACGGCTGTAATGCCAGAAACCGGTCCCCGGAAGCTTGTTTCCTTCCCAGTGTAAGAATTGGCTTTTGTAGTTTGGTTTGCCCTGTTCCCATCATGCACTGGGACAGGAACAGACTAATTTGCATACAGCCAGGTTCTGAAACTGGGATGGTGCAGTGAGCTAAAAAACGGTGTTGGATCTAGCCCTGATCTCTTGACTGGGTGAGAGTATTCTGCTTAATTCAGAGACTCTGTCCCTCACCACCCCTTGTTGTAAATATTTTTGTCCACCCTAAGCGTGGAAGGGTATACTCCGACATGAGTCCCTTGCTCATTGCACCATCAGGATTCAAGCAAGCCGGGCCGAAGACGGCTGTAATGCCAGAAACCGGTCCCCGGAAGCTTGTTTCCTTCCCAGTGTAAGAATTGGCTTTTGTAGTTTGGTTTGCCCTGTTCCCATCATGCACTGGGACAGGAACAGACTAATTTGCATACAGCCAGGTTCTGAAACTGGGATGGTGCAGTGAGCTAAAAAACGGTGTTGGATCTAGCCCTGATCTCTTGACTGGGTGAGAGTATTCTGCTTAATTCAGAGACTCTGTCCCTCACCACCCCTTGTTGTAAATATTTTTGTCCACCCTAAGCGTGGAAGGGTATACTCAGACATGAGTCCCTTGCTCATTGCACCATCAGGATTCAAGCAAGCCGGGCCGAAGACGGCTGTAATGCCAGAAACCGGTCCCCGGAAGCTTGTTTCCTTCCCAGTGTAAGAATTGGCTTTTGTAGTTTGGTTTACCCTGTTCCCATCATGCACTGGGACAGGAACAGACTAATTTGCATACAGCCAGGTTCTGAAACTGGGATGGTGCAGTGAGCTAAAAAACGGTGTTGGATCTAGCCCTGATCTCTTGACTGGGTGAGAGTATTCTGCTTAATTCAGAGACTCTGTCCCTCACCACCCCTTGTTGTAAATATTTTTGTCCACCCTAAGCGTGGAAGGGTATACTCAGACATGAGTCCCTTGCTCATTGCACCATCAGGATTCAAGCAAGCCGGGCCGAAGACGGCTGTAATGCCAGAAACCGGTCCCCGGAAGCTTGTTTCCTTCCCAGTGTAAGAATTGACTTTTGTAGTTTGGTTTGCCCTGTTCCCATCATGCACTGGGACAGGAACAGACTAATTTGCATACAGCCAGGTTCTGAAACTGGGTTGGTGCAGTGAGCTAAAAAACGGTGTTGGATCTAGCCCTGATCTCTTGACTGGGTGAGAGTATTCTGCTTAATTCAGAGACTCTGTCCCTCACCACCCCTTGTTGTAAATATTTTTGTCCACCCTAAGCGTGGAAGGGTATACTCAGACATGAGTCCCATGCTCATTGCACCATCAGGATTCAAGCAAGCCGGGCCGAAGACGGCTGTAATGCCAGAAACCGGTCCCCAGAAGCTTGTTTCCTTCCCAGTGTAAGAATTGGCTTTTGTAGTTTGGTTTGCCCTGTTCCCATCATGCACTGGGACAGGAACAGACTAATTTGCATACAGCCAGGTTCTGAAACTGGGATGGTGCAGTGAGCTAAAAAACGGTGTTGGATCTAGCCCTGATCTCTTGACTGGGTGAGAGTATTCTGCTTAATTCAGAGACTCTGTCCCTCACCACCCCTTGTTGTAAATATTTTTATCCACCCTAAGCGTGGAAGGGTATACTCAGACATGAGTCCCTTGCTCATTGCACCATCAGGATTCAAGCAAGCCGGGCCGAAGACGGCTGTAATGCCAGAAACCGGTCCCCGGAAGCTTGTTTTCTTCCCAGTGTAAGAATTGGCTTTTGTAGTTTGGTTTGCCCTGTTCCCATCATGCACTGGGACAGGAACAGACTAATTTGCATACAGCCAGGTTCTGAAACTGGGATGGTGCAGTGAGCTAAAAAACGGTGTTGGATCTAGCCCTGATCTCTTGACTGGGTGAGAGTATTCTGCTTAATTCAGAGACTCTGTCCCTCACCACCCCTTGTTGTAAATATTTTTGTCCACCCTAAGCGTGGAAGGGTATACTCAGACATGAGTCCCTTGCTCATTGCACCATCAGGATTCAAGCAAGCCGGGCCGAAGACGGCTGTAATGCCAGAAACCGGTCCCCGGAAGCTTGTTTCCTTCCCAGTGTAAGAATTGGCTTTTGTAGTTTGGTTTGCCCTGTTCCCATCATGCACTGGGACAGGAACAGACTAATTTGCATACAGCCAGGTTCTGAAACTGGGATGGTGCAGTGAGCTAAAAAACGGTGTTGGATCTAGCCCTGATCTCTTGACTGGGTGAGAGTATTCTGCTTAATTCAGAGACTCTGTCCCTCACCACCCCTTGTTGTAAATATTTTTGTCCACCCTAAGCGTGGAAGGGTATACTCAGACATGAGTCCCATGCTCATTGCACCATCAGGATTCAAGCAAGCCGGGCCGAAGACGGCTGTAATGCCAGAAACCGGTCCCCGGAAGCTTGTTTCCTTCCCAGTGTAAGAATTGACTTTTGTAGTTTGGTTTGCCCTGTTCCCATCATGCACTGGGACAGGAACAGACTAATTTGCATACAGCCAGGTTCTGAAACTGGGATGGTGCAGTGAGCTAAAAAACGGTGTTGGATCTAGCCCTGATCTCTTGACTGGGTGAGAGTATTCTGCTTAATTCAGAGACTCTGTCCCTCACCACCCCTTGTTGTAAATATTTTTCTCCACCCTAAGCGTGGAAGGGTATACTCAGACATGAGTCCCATGCTCATTGCACCATCAGGATTCAAGCAAGCCGGGCCGAAGACGGCTGTTATGCCAGAAACCGGTCCCCGGAAGCTTGTTTCCTTCCCAGTGTAAGAATTGGCTTTTGTAGTTTGGTTTGCCCTGTTCCCATCATGCACTGGGACAGGAACAGACTAATTTGCATACAGCCAGGTTCTGAAACTGGGATGGTGCAGTGAGCTAAAAAACGGTGTTGGATCTAGCCCTGATCTCTTGACTGGGTGAGAGTATTCTGCTTAATTCAAAGACTCTGTCCCTCACCACCCCTTGTTGTAAATATTTTTGTCCACCCTAAGCGTGGAAGGGTATACTCAGACATGAGTCCCTTGCTCATTGCACCATCAGGATTCAAGCAAGCCGGGCCGAAGACGGCTGTAATGCCAGAAACCGGTCCCCGGAAGCTTGTTTCCTTCCCAGTGTAAGAATTGGCTTTTGTAGTTTGGTTTGCCCTGTTCCCATCATGCACTGGGACAGGAACAGACTAATTTGCATACAGCCAGGTTCTGAAACTGGGATGGTGCAGTGAGCTAAAAAACGGTGTTGGATCTAGCCCTGATCTCTTGACTGGGTGAGAGTATTCTGCTTAATTCAGAGACTCTGTCCCTCGCCACCCCTTGTTGTAAATATTTTTGTCCACCCTAAGCGTGGAAGGGTATACTCAGACATGAGTCCCTTGCTCATTGCACCATCAGGATTCAAGCAAGCCGGGCCGAAGACGGCTGTAATGCCAGAAACCGGTCCCCGGAAGCTTGTTTCCTTCCCAGTGTAAGAATTGGCTTTTGTAGTTTGGTTTGCCCTGTTCCCATCATGCACTGGGACAGGAACAGACTAATTTGCATACAGCCAGGTTCTGAAACTGGGATGGTGCAGTGAGCTAAAAAACGGTGTTGGATCTAGCCCTGACCTCTTGACTGGGTGAGAGTATTCTGCTTAATTCAGAGACTCTGTCCCTCACCACCCCTTGTTGTAAATATTTTTGTCCACCCTAAGCGTGGAAGGGTATACTCAGACATGAGTCCCTTGCTCATTGCACCATCAGGATTCAAGCAAGCCGGGCCGAAGACGGCTGTAATGCCAGAAACCGGTCCCCGGAAGCTTGTTTCCTTCCCAGTGTAAGAATTGGATTTTGTAGTTTGGTTTGCCCTGTTCCCATCATGCACTGGGACAGGAACAGACTAATTTGCATACAGCCAGGTTCTGAAACTGGGATGGTGCAGTGAGCTAAAAAACGGTGTTGGATCTAGCCCTGATCTCTTGAATGGGTAAGAGTATTCTGCTTAATTCAGAGACTCTGTCCCTCACCACCCCTTGTTGTAAATATTTTTGTCCACCCTAAGCGTGGAAGGGTATACTCAGACATGAGTCCCTTGCTCATTGCACCATCAGGATTCAAGCAAGCCGGGCCGAAGACGGCTGTAATGCCAGAAACCGGTCCCCGGAAGCTTGTTTCCTTCCCAGTGTAAGAATTGGATTTTGTAGTTTGGTTTGCCCTGTTCCCATCATGCACTGGGACAGGGACAGACTAATTTGCATACAGCCAGGTTCTGAAACTTGGATGGTGCAGTGAGCTAAAAAACGGTGTTGGATCTAGCCCTGATCTCTTGACTGGGTGAGAGTATTCTGCTTAATTCAGAGACTCTGTCCCTCACCACCCCTTGTTGTAAATATTTTTGTCCACCCTAAGCGTGGAAGGGTATACTCAGACATGAGTCCCTTGCTCATTGCACCATCAGGATTCAAGCAAGCCGGGCCGAAGACGGCTGTAATGCCAGAAACCAGTCCCCGGAAGCTTGTTTCCTTCCCAGTGTAAGAATTGGCTTTTGTAGTTTGGTTTGCCCTGTTCCCATCATGCACTGGGACAGGAACAGACTAATTTGCATACAGCCAGGTTCTGAAACTGGGATGGTGCAGTGAGCTAAAAAACGGTGTTGGATCTAGCCCTGATCTCTTGACTGGGTGAGAGTATTCTGCTTAATTCAGAGACTCTGTCCCTCACCACCCCTTGTTGTAAATATTTTTGTCCACCCTAAGCGTGGAAGGGTATACTCAGACATGAGTCCCTTGCTCATTGCACCATCAGGATTCAAGCAAGCCGGGCCGAAGACGGCTGTAATGCCAGAAACCAGTCCCCGGAAGCTTGTTTCCTTCCCAGTGTAAGAATTGGCTTTTGTAGTTTGGTTTGCCCTGTTCCCATCATGCACTGGGACAGGAACAGACTAATTTGCATACAGCCAGGTTCTGAAACTGGGATGGTGCAGTGAGCTAAAAAACGGTGTTGGATCTAGCCCTGATCTCTTGACTGGGTGAGAGTATTCTGCTTAATTCAGAGACTCTGTCCCTCACCACCCCTTGTTGTAAATATTTTTGTCCACCCTAAGCGTGGAAGGGTATACTCAGACATGAGTCCCTTGCTCATTGCACCATCAGGATTCAAGCAAGCCGGGCCGAAGACGGCTGTAATGCCAGAAACCGGTCCCCGGAAGCTTGTTTCCTTCCCAGTGTAAGAATTGGCTTTTGTAGTTTGGTTTGCCCTGTTCCCATCATGCACTGGGACAGGAACAGACTAATTTGCATACAGCCAGGTTCTGAAACTGGGATGGTGCAGTGAGCTAAAAAACGGTGTTGGATCAAGCCCTGATCTCTTGACTGGGTGAGAGTATTCTGCTTAATTCAGAGACTCTGTCCCTCACCACCCCTTGTTGTAAATATTTTTGTCCACCCTAAGCGTGGAAGGGTATACTCAGACATGAGTCCCTTGCTCATTGCACCATCAGGATTCAAGCAAGCCGGGCTGAAGACGGCTGTAATGCCAGAAACCGGTCCCCGGAAGCTTGTTTCCTTCCCAGTGTAAGAATTGGCTTTTGTAGTTTGGTTTGCCCTGTTCCCATCATGCACTGGTACAGGAACAGACTAATTTGCATACAGCCAGGTTCTGAAACTGGGATGGTGCAGTGAGCTAAAAAACGGTGTTGGATCTAGCCCTGATCTCTTGACTGGGTGAGAGTATTCTGCTTAATTCAGAGACTCTGTCCCTCACCACCCCTTGTTGTAAATATTTTTGTCCACCCTAAGCGTGGAAGGGTATACTCAGACATGAGTCCCTTGCTCATTGCACCATCAGGATTCAAGCAAGCCGGGCCGAAGACGGCTGTAATGCCAGAAACCGGTCCCCGGAAGCTTGTTTCCTTCCCAGTGTAAGAATTGGCTTTTGTAGTTTGGTTTGCCCTGTTCCCATCATGCACTGGGACAGGAACAGACTAATTTGCATACAGCCAGGTTCTGAAACTGGGATGGTGCAGTGAGCTAAAAAACGGTGTTGGATCTAGCCCTGATCTCTTGACTGGGTGAGAGTATTCTGCTTAATTCAGAGACTCTGTCCCTCACCACCCCTTGTTGTAAATATTTTTGTCCACCCTAAGCGTGGAAGGGTATACTCAGACATGAGTCCCTTGCTCATTGCACCATCAGGATTCAAGCAAGCCGGGCCGAAGACGGCTGTAATGCCAGAAACCGGTCCCCGGAAGCTTGTTTCCTTCCCAGTGTAAGAATTGGATTTTG
The DNA here is from genome assembly GCF_964261635.1 of Lissotriton helveticus. NCBI lineage: Eukaryota > Metazoa > Chordata > Amphibia > Caudata > Salamandridae > Lissotriton > Lissotriton helveticus. Next base: position 280,923,559 of record NC_136068.1, on the reverse strand, counting down.
TAGTTTGGTTTGCCCTGTTCCCATCATGCACTGGGACAGGAACAGACTAATTTGCATACAGCCAGGTTCTGAAACTGGGATGGTGCAGTGAGCTAAAAAACGGTGTTGGATCTAGCCCTGATCTCTTGACTGGGTGAGAGTATTCTGCTTAATTCAGAGACTCTGTCCCTCACCACCCCTTGTTGTAAATATTTTTGTCCACCCTAAGCGTGGAAGGGTATACTCAGACATGAGTCCCTTGCTCATTGCACCATCAGGATTCAAGCAAGCCGGGCCGAAGACGGCTGTAATGCCAGAAACCGGTCCCCGGAAGCTTGTTTCCTTCCCAGTGTAAGAATTGGATTTTGTAGTTTGGTTTGCCCTGTTCCCATCATGCACTGGGACAGGAACAGACTAATTTGCATACAGCCAGGTTCTGAAACTTGGATGGTGCAGTGAGCTAAAAAACGGTGTTGGATCTAGCCCTGATCTCTTGACTGGGTGAGAGTATTCTGCTTAATTCAGAGACTCTGTCCCTCACCACCCCTTGTTGTAAATATTTTTGTCCACCCTAAGCGTGGAAGGGTATACTCAGACATGAGTCCCTTGCTCATTGCACCATCAGGATTCAAGCAAGCCGGGCCGAAGACGGCTGTAATGCCAGAAACCAGTCCCCGGAAGCTTGTTTCCTTCCCAGTGTAAGAATTGGCTTTTGTAGTTTGGTTTGCCCTGTTCCCATCATGCACTGGGACAGGAACAGACTAATTTGCATACAGCCAGGTTCTGAAACTGGGATGGTGCAGTGAGCTAAAAAACGGTGTTGGATCTAGCCCTGATCTCTTGACTGGGTGAGAGTATTCTGCTTAATTCAGAGACTCTGTCCCTCACCACCCCTTGTTGTAAATATTTTTGTCCACCCTAAGCGTGGAAGGGTATACTCAGACATGAGTCCCTTGCTCATTGCACCATCAGGATTCAAGCAAGCCGGGCCGAAGACGGCTGTAATGCCAGAAACCAGTCCCCGGAAGCTTGTTTCCTTCCCAGTGTAAGAATTGGCTTTTGTAGTTTGGTTTGCCCTGTTCCCATCATGCACTGGGACAGGAACAGACTAATTTGCATACAGCCAGGTTCTGAAACTGGGATGGTGCAGTGAGCTAAAAAACGGTGTTGGATCTAGCCCTGATCTCTTGACTGGGTGAGAGTATTCTGCTTAATTCAGAGACTCTGTCCCTCACCACCCCTTGTTGTAAATATTTTTGTCCACCCTAAGCGTGGAAGGGTATACTCAGACATGAGTCCCTTGCTCATTGCACCATCAGGATTCAAGCAAGCCGGGCCGAAGACGGCTGTAATGCCAGAAACCGGTCCCCGGAAGCTTGTTTCCTTCCCAGTGTAAGAATTGGCTTTTGTAGTTTGGTTTGCCCTGTTCCCATCATGCACTGGGACAGGAACAGACTAATTTGCATACAGCCAGGTTCTGAAACTGGGATGGTGCAGTGAGCTAAAAAACGGTGTTGGATCGAGCCCTGATCTCTTGACTGGGTGAGAGTATTCTGCTTAATTCAGAGACTCTGTCCCTCACCACCCCTTGTTGTAAATATTTTTGTCCACCCTAAGCGTGGAAGGGTATACTCAGACATGAGTCCCTTGCTCATTGCACCATCAGGATTCAAGCAAGCCGGGCCGAAGACGGCTGTAATGCCAGAAACCGGTCCCCGGAACCTTGTTTCCTTCCCAGTGTAAGAATTGGCTTTTGTAGTTTGGTTTGCCCTGTTCCCATCATGCACTGGGACAGGAACAGACTAATTTGCATACAGCCAGGTTCTGAAACTGGGATGGTGCAGTGAGCTAAAAAACGGTGTTGGATCTAGCCCTGATCTCTTGACTGGGTGAGAGTATTCTGCTTAATTCAGAGACTCTTTCCCTCACCACCCCTTGTTGTAAATATTTTTGTCCACCCTAAGCGTGGAAGGGTACACTCAGACATGAGTCCCTTGCTCATTGCACCATCAGGATTCAAGCAAGCCGGGCCGAAGACGGCTGTAATGCCAGAAACCGGTCCCCGGAAGCTTGTTTCCTTGCCAGTGTAAGAATTGGCTTTTGTAGTTTGGTTTGCCCTGTTCCCATCATGCACTGGGACAGGAACAGACTAATTTGTATACAGCCAGGTTCTGAAACTGGGATGGTGCAGTGAGCTAAAAAACGGTGTTGGATCTAGCCCTGATCTCTTGACTGGGTGAGAGTATTCTGCTTAATTCAGAGACTCTGTCCCTCACCACCCCTTGTTGTAAATATTTTTGTCCACCCTAAGCGTGGAAGGGTATACTCAGACATGAGTCCCTTGCTCATTGCACCATCAGGATTCAAGCAAGCCGGGCCGAAGACGGCTGTAATGCCAGAAACCGGTCCCCGGAAGCTTGTTTCCTTCCCAGTGTAAGAATTGGCTTTTGTAGTTTGGTTTGCCCTGTTCCCATCATGCACTGGGACAGGAACAGACTAATTTGCATACAGCCAGGTTCTGAAACTGGGATGGTGCAGTGAGCTAAAAAACGGTGTTGGATCTAGCCCTGATCTCTTGACTGGGTGAGAGTATTCTGCTTAATTCAGAGACTCTGTCCCTCACCACCCCTTGTTGTAAATATTTTTGTCCACCCTAAGCGTGGAAGGGTATACTCAGACATGAGTCCCTTGCTCATTGCACCATCAGGATTCAAGCAAGCCGGGCCGAAGACGGCTGTAATGCCAGAAACCGGTCCCCGGAAGCTTGTTTCCTTCCCAGTGTAAGAATTGGCTTTTGTAGTTTGGTTTGCCCTGTTCCCATCATGCACTGGGACAGGAACAGACTAATTTGCATACAGCCAGGTTCTGAAACTGGGATGGTGCAGTGAGCTAAAAAACGGTGTTGGATCTAGCCCTGATCTCTTGACTGGGTGAGAGTATTCTGCTTAATTCAGAGACTCTGTCCCTCACCACCCCTTGTTGTAAATATTTTTGTCCACCCTAAGCGTGGAAGGGTATACTCAGACATGAGTCCCTTGCTCATTGCACCATCAGGATTCAAGCAAGCCGGGCCGAAGACGGCTGTAATGCCAGAAACCGGTCCCCGGAAGCTTGTTTCCTTCCCAGTGTAAGAATTGGCTTTTGTAGTTTGGTTTGCCCTGTTCCCATCATGCACTGGGACAGGAACAGACTAATTTGCATACAGCCAGGTTCTGAAACTGGGATGGTGCAGTGAGATAAAAAACGGTGTTGGATCTAGCCCTGATCTCTTGACTGGGTGAGAGTATTCTGCTTAATTCAGAGACTCTGTCCCTCACCACCCCTTGTTGTAAATATTTTTGTCCACCCTAAGCGTGGAAGGGTATACTCAGACATGAGTCCCTTGCTCATTGCACCATCAGGATTCAAGCAAGCCGGGCCGAAGACGGCTGTAATGCCAGAAACCGGTCCCCGGAAGCTTGTTTCCTTCCCAGTGTAAGAATTGGATTTTGTAGTTTGGTTTGCCCTGTTCCCATCATGCACTGGGGCAGGAACAGACTAATTTGCATACAGCCAGGTTCTGAAACTGGGATGGTGCAGTGAGCTAAAAAACGGTGTTGGATCTAGCCCTGATCTCTTGACTGGGTGAGAGTATTCTGCTTAATTCAGAGACTCTGTCCCTCACCACCCCTTGTTGTAAATATTTTTGTCCACCCTAAGCGTGGAAGGGTATACTCAGACATGAGTCCCTTGCTCATTGCACCATCAGGATTCAAGCAAGCCGGGCCGAAGACGGCTGTAATGCCAGAAACCGGTCCCCGGAAGCTTGTTTCCTTCCCAGTGTAAGAATTGGCTTTTGTAGTTTGGTTTGCCATGTTCCCATCATGCACTGGGACAGGAACAGACTAATTTGCATACAGCCAGGTTCTGAAACTGGGATGGTGCAGTGAGCTAAAAAACGGTGTTGGATCTAGCCCTGATCTCTTGACTGGGTGAGAGTATTCTGCTTAATTCAGAGACTCTGTCCCTCACCACCCCTTGTTGTAAATATTTTTGTCCACCCTAAGCGTGGAAGGGTATACTCAGACATGAGTCCCTTGCTCATTGCACCATCAGGATTCAAGCAAGCCGGGCCGAAGACGGCTGTAATGCCAGAAACCGGTCCCCGGAAGCTTGTTTCCTTCCCAGTGTAAGAATTGGATTTTGTAGTTTGGTTTGCCCTGTTCCCATCATGCACTGGGACAGGAACAGACTAATTTGCATACAGCCAGGTTCTGAAACTGGGATGGTGCAGTGAGCTAAAAAACGGTGTTGGATCTAGCCCTGATCTCTTGACTGGGTGAGAGTATTCTGCTTAATTCAGAGACTCTGTCCCTCACCACCCCTTGTTGTAAATATTTTTGTCCACCCTAAGCGTGGAAGGGTATACTCAGACATGAGTCCCTTGCTCATTGCACCATCAGGATTCAAGCAAGCCGGGCCGAAGACGGCTGTAATGCCAGAAACCGGTCCCCGGAAGCTTGTTTCCTTCCCAGTGTAAGAATTGGATTTTGTAGTTTGGTTTGCCCTGTTCCCATCATGCACTGGGACAGGAACAGACTAATTTGCATACAGCCAGGTTCTGAAACTTGGATGGTGCAGTGAGCTAAAAAACGGTGTTGGATCTAGCCCTGATCTCTTGACTGGATGAGAGTATTCTGCTTAATTCAGAGACTCTGTCCCTCACCACCCCTTGTTGTAAATATTTTTGTCCACCCTAAGCGTGGAAGGGTATACTCAGACATGAGTCCCTTGCTCATTGCACCATCAGGATTCAAGCAAGCCGGGCCGAAGACGGCTGTAATGCCAGAAACCAGTCCCAGGAAGCTTGTTTCCTTCCCAGTGTAAGAATTGGCTTTTGTAGTTTGGTTTGCCCTGTTCCCATCATGCACTGGGACAGGAACAGACTAATTTGCATACAGCCAGGTTCTGAAACTGGGATGGTGCAGTGAGCTAAAAAACGGTGTTGGATCTAGCCCTGATCTCTTGACTGGGTGAGAGTATTCTGCTTAATTCAGAGACTCTGTCCCTCACCACCCCTTGTTGTAAATATTTTTGTCCACCCTAAGCGTGGAAGGGTATACTCAGACATGAGTCCCTTGCTCATTGCACCATCAGGATTCAAGCAAGCCGGGCCGAAGACGGCTGTAATGCCAGAAACCAGTCCCCGGAAGCTTGTTTCCTTCCCAGTGTAAGAATTGGCTTTTGTAGTTTGGTTTGCCCTGTTCCCATCATGCACTGGGACAGGAACAGACTAATTTGCATACAGCCAGGTTCTGAAACTGGGATGGTGCAGTGAGCTAAAAAACGGTGTTGGATCTAGCCCTGATCTCTTGACTGGGTGAGAGTATTCTGCTTAATTCAGAGACTCTGTCCCTCACCACCCCTTGTTGTAAATATTTTTGTCCACCCTAAGCGTGGAAGGGTATACTCAGACATGAGTCCCTTGCTCATTGCACCATCAGGATTCAAGCAAGCCGGGCCGAAGACGGCTGTAATGCCAGAAACCGGTCCCCGGAAGCTTGTTTCCTTCCCAGTGTAAGAATTGGCTTTTGTAGTTTGGTTTGCCCTGTTCCCATCATGCACTGGGACAGGAACAGACTAATTTGCATACAGCCAGGTTCTGAAACTGGGATGGTGCAGTGAGCTAAAAAACGGTGTTGGATCTAGCCCTGATCTCTTGACTGGGTGAGAGTATTCTGCTTAATTCAGAGACTCTGTCCCTCACCACCCCTTGTTGTAAATATTTTTGTCCACCCTAAGCGTGGAAGGGTATACTCAGACATGAGTCCCTTGCTCATTGCACCATCAGGATTCAAGCAAGCCGGGCCGAAGACGGCTGTAATGCCAGAAACCGGTCCCCGGAAGCTTGTTTCCTTCCCAGTGTAAGAATTGGCTTTTGTAGTTTGGTTTGCCCTGTTCCCATCATGCACTGGGACAGGAACAGACTAATTTGCATACAGCCAGGTTCTGAAACTGGGATGGTGCAGTGAGCTAAAAAACGGTGTTGGATCTAGCCCTGATCTCTTGACTGGGTGAGAGTATTCTGCTTAATTCAGAGACTCTGTCCCTCACCACCCCTTGTTGTAAATATTTTTGTCCACCCTAAGCGTGGAAGGGTATACTCAGACATGAGTCCCTTGCTCATTGCACCATCAGGATTCAAGCAAGCCGGGCCGAAGACGGCTGTAATGCCAGAAACCGGTCCCCGGAAGCTTGTTTCCTTCCCAGTGTAAGAATTGGCTTTTGTAGTTTGGTTTGCCCTGTTCCCATCATGCACTGGGACAGGAACAGACTAATTTGCATACAGCCAGGTTCTGAAACTGGGATGGTGCAGTGAGCTAAAAAACGGTGTTGGATCTAGCCCTGATCTCTTGACTGGGTGAGAGTATTCTGCTTAATTCAGAGACTCTGTCCCTCACCACCCCTTGTTGTAAATATTTTTGTCCACCCTAAGCGTGGAAGGGTATACTCAGACATGAGTCCCTTGCTCATTGCACCATCAGGATTCAAGCAAGCCGGGCCGAAGACGGCTGTAATGCCAGAAACCGGTCCCCGGAAGCTTGTTTCCTTCCCAGTGTAAGAATTGGCTTTTGTAGTTTGGTTTGCCCTGTTCCCATCATGCACTGGGACAGGAACAGACTAATTTGCATACAGCCAGGTTCTGAAACTGGGATGGTGCAGTGAGCTAAAAAACGGTGTTGGATCTAGCCCTGATCTCTTGACTGGGTGAGAGTATTCTGCTTAATTCAGAGACTCTGTCCCTCACCACCCCTTGTTGTAAATATTTTTGTCCACCCTAAGCGTGGAAGGGTATACTCAGACATGAGTCCCTTGCTCATTGCACCATCAGGATTCAAGCAAGCCGGGCCGAAGACGGCTGTAATGCCAGAAACCGGTCCCCGGAAGCTTGTTTCCTTCCCAGTGTAAGAATTGGCTTTTGTAGTTTGGTTTGCCCTGTTCCCATCATGCACTGGGACAGGAACAGACTAATTTGCATACAGCCAGGTTCTGAAACTGGGATGGTGCAGTGAGATAAAAAACGGTGTTGGATCTAGCCCTGATCTCTTGACTGGGTGAGAGTATTCTGCTTAATTCAGAGACTCTGTCCCTCACCACCCCTTGTTGTAAATATTTTTGTCCACCCTAAGCGTGGAAGGGTATACTCAGACATGAGTCCCTTGCTCATTGCACCATCAGGATTCAAGCAAGCCGGGCCGAAGACGGCTGTAATGCCAGAAACCGGTCCCCGGAAGCTTGTTTCCTTCCCAGTGTAAGAATTGGATTTTGTAGTTTGGTTTGCCCTGTTCCCATCATGCACTGGGACAGGAACAGACTAATTTGCATACAGCCAGGTTCTGAAACTGGGATGGTGCAGTGAGCTAAAAAACGGTGTTGGATCTAGCCCTGATCTCTTGACTGGGTGAGAGTATTCTGCTTAATTCAGAGACTCTGTCCCTCACCACCCCTTGTTGTAAATATTTTTGTCCACCCTAAGCGTGGAAGGGTATACTCAGACATGAGTCCCTTGCTCATTGCACCATCAGGATTCAAGCAAGCCGGGCCGAAGACGGCTGTAATGCCAGAAAACGGTCCCCGGAAGCTTGTTTCCTTCCCAGTGTAAGAATTGGCTTTTGCAGTTTGGTTTGCCCTGTTCCCATCATGCACTGGGACAGGAACAGACTAATTTGCATACAGCCAGGTTCTGAAACTGGGATGGTGCAGTGAGCTAAAAAACGGTGTTGGATCTAGCCCTGATCTCTTGACTGGGTGAGAGTATTCTGCTTAATTCAGAGACTCTGTCCCTCACCACCCCTTGTTGTAAATATTTTTGTCCACCCTAAGCGTGGAAGGGTATACTCAGACATGAGTCCCTTGCTCATTGCACCATCAGGATTCAAGCAAGCCGGGCCGAAGACGGCTGTAATGCCAGAAACCGGTCCCCGGAAGCTTGTTTCCTTCCCAGTGTAAGAATTGGCTTTTGTAGTTTGGTTTGCCCTGTTCCCATCATGCACTGGGACAGGAACAGACTAATTTGCATACAGCCAGGTTCTGAAACTGGGATGGTGCAGTGAGCTAAAAACGGTGTTGGATCTAGCCCTGATCTCTTGACTGGGTGAGAGTATTCTGCTTAATTCAGAGACTCTGTCCCTCACCACCCCTTGTTGTAAATATTTTTGTCCACCCTAAGCGTGGAAGGGTATACTCAGACATGAGTCCCTTGCTCATTGCACCATCAGGATTCAAGCAAGCCGGGCCGAAGACGGCTGTAATGCCAGAAACCGGTCCCCGGAAGCTTGTTTCCTTCCCAGTGTAAGAATTGGCTTTTGTAGTTTGGTTTGCCCTGTTCCCATCATGCACTGGGACAGGAACAGACTAATTTGCATACAGCCAGGTTCTGAAACTGGGATGGTGCAGTGAGCTAAAAAACGGTGTTGGATCTAGCCCTGATCTCTTGACTGGGTGAGAGTATTCTGCTTAATTCAGAGACTCTGTCCCTCACCACCCCTTGTTGTAAATATTTTTGTCCACCCTAAGCGTGGAAGGGTATACTCAGACATGAGTCCCTTGCTCATTGCACCATCAGGATTCAAGCAAGCCGGGCCGAAGACGGCTGTAATGCCAGAAACCGGTCCCCGGAAGCTTGTTTCCTTCCCAGTGTAAGAATTGGCTTTTGTAGTTTGGTTTGCCCTGTTCCCATCATGCACTGGGACAGGAACAGACTAATTTGCATACAGCCAGGTTCTGAAACTGGGATGGTGCAGTGAGCTAAAAAACGGTGTTGGATCTAGCCCTGATCTCTTGACTGGGTGAGAGTATTCTGCTTAATTCAGAGACTCTGTCCCTCACCACCCCTTGTTGTAAATAATCATGCAGTCGTCAGCATGATTGCTTTCAATGATGACAGGATCAGCACTGCTCACAGAAGGTCGTACCTGGTTGATGCTGCTCTCCTCTTGTACTTCACTACCCTTTAATCGCAGTGGTGAAGTTTCCACGAATGCCGTCATCAGGATAGGTAACCGCTGGGGACAACACGATGCATGAGCCTTTACGGGACTTAGCAAAGTATCTGTATCCAATGGTACTTCTGATTGTAGTGTGAGACAGATGTCCAACACGCATTCTTCTCCGCACAGCATACATCTTAACACAGGTAAGATGCAATTCTGCCAGATGGGTCTGAATGAAAGAAACCAGGTCATATTCAGATCTCTTAGCCGGGCTAATCCAAGGACTTTAGTTATGCGGTCCCGATAGCGTATAGCTAGGATCGTTTCTTCCATTGTTGCTGGAGTCTTGTCTGTGACATGGCTTGCAATAACGAAGCAGGAGTATCAAAAATAAAATGCCTGCTACGAGTCCCAACAGGAGTGGAAGGCCGCCAAAGATCGAATGGACAAAATTAGGAAATATGCCCAGGACTGCTTTAAATGGTGTCAACAGTCCCGAAAAAATTGTCTTAAATACACTAGGGCTACCATTCGTATCAGAAATGTTTAAGATTTGGTTTAGCATTTCTGCGAAGTGTAAGGGGCAATTTGTTGATAATAATGCATGTATCTCTGTCGTTGTCCTTGCAACTTGGAGATCATACGTTTCTTTCGATGACGTCAAGGGCACAGGCGTATGTAGAAGAACAGACTTCATTCTGCTTAAAGTATCAATTCGAATAGAAGAGATTTTCAAACTGGGCCAAATTCTTCCCTCCCTGTCTGGAGTGTCGTTCGGATACAATACTTGCATACAACAAGTGACCATGGACGAAACGCTTACGAGATAAGCTTTTCCTGGCACCAAGCCACAACATCTGTGGTCCACAATTAGAATGTAGCTCCCGTTAGAAAGCCGTCTAAAGAATGGCTCTATTCGAGTTGCAGGTGTGCCAAGCTGGTGACATGAAAGGTTATTTGAAGTCCCCTCACAGGCCCCATGTAAATTTATACCCTGACACAGAAGTATACCACTTAGTGATTTTTCACAATTATTACCACTAAGAAATACATTCTGTCCTTTTTCACTATAACATGTGTGTGTGTAAGGTAATTTCCAGGATGACTTAATGTATCCTTTACCCAACCTTTCATACTGGCCTGCCTGTATATACTTTTGGCAGTATCGAAATTGGAAAGTTGTTATCGGAATAGTTATTATTCCGTGTATTATCCATTCAATGACAGGTCGTTCTGAGATTGTCAATGGTAATCTTTCGAGTTTTTCAATGCTCAGAATTGTATATTCTGCTCCTTTTTGTGCCAAGCTGATTTGTGTATCAGTAAGGTTAAAGATAGAGAATAATGACGTTGTGTTGATTAAACGCCAAGGCACGTAGCCTGAACGCAGATTTTGTAACTTCCAGCCAAGCTGTACAATAGAACGCAATTGCGTCTGACCATGTTGTAACATTAGTAAGTCCTGCTCTATTATATCGATTGCAGATGATACAATACTGTCCAGTGAATATATTCTGGAAGACAGAGTCATTAACCCATTGTCCACAACAGAAAGTGATTTTTCCAAATTAATACGGTCAATTTCCCGTATTTTCTCAGCTGTTTCCACTTGAGTTTCTTTCCAAGCTTCGTTGTAAGCTGCATATATAAAGGCCGCTATGAAACATTTTTGACGCTGTTTGCGCGGTCCCATTATGAAATCACGCAAGTCAGCACCTTCTTTAAGTAAAGTCAAGTGTTGCTTAATTTCTGCCAGTGTGGATGTCTGTAGCCATTCGAGGCAGAGTTTTCCTACACTGTATGTTGTAATTATCCCTGGATGTTGTCTCTGGGAGTATCTAGGGTCTGGCCTGGTCAATTTGAACCCCTGTATTTTGTTCAGGAATCTATCTTGACAGTAATTTTTGTCTGTGGGCCAGATCAACCATTTTTTCCAATCAGGATGTGTTCTGTTTTGGTTTAAAATATGGGATACGTCTGTCTCAACATCTTTAGTGCTATTACTGTCAGGTGTTGGCTTTGGAATAGACGGTTTGTTTAAGTCTTTAATTTTGGCTAGGCCAAGACAGGTTGTCTGTTGAATTGTGTCATTCAAGAATATAATTTGTTCTGGGATCATGCAGGCTCTAAATAATGATTCTATACCTTGGACCTGCCAATCTCTGGTACCCCAGATGGTTTTCGTTTCAATATTATTGTTCCAAAAATCAAAACCAAATGTATTCATTTTTTCAAAAAATGTTTCTGAATAGATTAATTTTGTATTTGTCAGCATGGTTTTCATCCCTGTCTTATTTAACAGTTTGAAATAAAACGTTTCTGCATCACTTGTGTTAAACCCTGAGAAGTATGGGAATTTATCATAAAATGTTTTTGAACTGCCTTTTGGTGGAGTTGCACAATATTCCCATTGATTATAATTAAAAACATTTCTAGGTTGAGCAGATTTATGCAAATAATGGTTAGCATAGTGATTGTAACAGTACATCTGGTCATAATTAGACGAACCCTGTAAATAATCATGTTCTGTAAATTTTGCTGACATAACTAAGTCTGATATCATATCATTAATACTTTTAAAGTCCCAATCATCAGAAAATGTGCTCGGTTTTACAAAGTCACGTAAAGAAATCTTACATTGATGTGGATACTTCAAGAGTTCGACCGGGCCATAGATTTCGTAATCAGTTTTGTCCCATGCTACCCCACCGGGTATCGGATTGGCTGTAAAATTTACTGAAGAAAGTTCTCTTTTCTCGATGTGTGAAGACTTGTGTGGCTTTAGGACCAAGTTGATATTCTGGCTTGCTGTGTCCATTGTAATATATTTTCCCTCAATGAAGTGTCCCAAGCACAGTACCATGAAGAGCCAAAGCAGGAGGAAAAATACACCTAGCACCACCCAAAATTCAATCATGGAGAAATCAGATAGGTTTCTTGGAGTTGATGAAAGAGTTCTTTGGCTTTGTCTTTAAAAGTCTTTGTTTTTGTTGGCTGTTCCTCAGGTTCGCTTGGATCCTCAGAAAAGTCATCGAAATTGATGAAGTAGCCTGATGCAGTTCTGTCAATTGTTGGAATTGCTTCTGGATTTTATTTTGGAATTTTCTTCGTTTCATTAGCATAGTCTGTGGCTACATCGTTGTAGACAGGTGTTTCTTGACGAACTGTTGCAATTTGGGTTTTAAGAGGCATAAGTTCCATGGCTTTGTTGCATAGTCCTTGATGATTCACTGTAGGTTTATCAAATGTGATTAGTCTCTCAGTTTGAACCTCTTGATTTGTAGCAAACTTTGGTGTTCTGCTATTTATTGGGAGTCCACTTGGCCTACTACTTATTATTGGCCACATGATTGTGGTTTAACCAGGTCGATGGATACAACTCGGTTCTCCTTTTTTACCAGCAAGGGGCGGTAGTACAACTGATCTTGTTCCGTTGACAGCTAAGACAGGTACTGCTTTTCTGTAAGAAGGCCCAAATTCCTTCTTCACCGTGATTTTTTCTCTGACCAGATCCCCAATCTTTGGAATCCAGACAGGCCTTGCTGGGACAGGTGGTTTCTCTTCAGTGGCTGTTGGCTGTTGTTTCAACTTTATGTTGCTCAGGTCTTTTCTTTTTTCATTTAAGACCTGTACAATAGCCAAAAGATCTTTGATATCAAAGCATTTTCCTTCTACCACTGAAGTCTGACTATCGAGGTCCTGGATATGCATTCTAGTCCCGATTAATAGTTCGTACGGACTGAAACCTTTTAGAGAATTTCTTGGCAGATTGTTAAGACTACGTTGGACACTTATTAAATGTTTGACCCACCCAACCCCCGAACCTAATACCTTTGCCATTATAGATTGCTATATGTCTCTGTTTTTTCTTTCCACCATCCCATTTCCCTCAGGAAGGAAGTGATAAGAGTACCGCAATGCAATGCCCATGCTGGTCATGGCCTCCTTATAAGCTCGAGAGCTAAAAGCAGGACCCTGGTCAGAATGTAGCATGCCAATTGCGTCTATGCCGCTATAGACTCGCAAATCTTTTTATAACAGTTCTGGCGTCAGTCGAGAGCTGGGGTCTACATTTTAAGTGAAACTAGTCTTTATATGTTAATATGACACATTATTCCTACTGGGTTTTGCATATAGATAGCATTGTCCTATCTAAGCGAAGGGCCATGGCAATACATCGGCCGGTTCGCCACTGCGATCTCTGTTGCAGTCTGGGCAGTTTACCACAAATTTGTGATGTTGCAGGCTCATTCCTGGCCACCAGTATATTGGTTGTAATTCTTTCAGAGATTCCTTAATCTTAAGGTGTCTTAGACCCTCACCCATGTGTGCGTCTGCTATTAACAAGACTCTCCTGTTCGTGTTTGGAATTACTCTATCCCCCACTCCAGGGATTTGAGCAAAAGGAACGGAGTTTGCATCGATTATGTATGTATAATTGATTGGATAGTTGATGGGTAGCGCTGCACAGTCGCCTTTTGATGACGTTTTTACCGCCAGCATGGTTTCCCCGTCTATGTATTTTTCTGAAATACTTTTTTGTAGCTACGGAAGCCGGTTTAGTTGCTTCCGCTGTGGCTGCCTCAGCCAATGAATTCCCTGCAACGTGAACGCCATCACGTTGATGACTCAGTGAATGTATCACGTGAGTCTTTTGTAGCTCTTTCTGTAAAAGAACTACTTGTTCCCAAAGCGATTTTTGCTTGATTGTGGCACCTGTGTCATCTTTGTAACCGTTTTGAACCCATTTCTGCAAGTCATTATTGTATGATTTTACGCAATAATGCAAATCGCACACTATTAGTGTCGGGAATTCGCGATCGGCATTATCTAGCGCCATTTTCAAAGCTATTAATTCAGTTTGTTGATCTGAATTGTTTTTTACAGATTGTGACATTGTTATCAGAGGTCTCAATTTACCTCCGCGCCACACATTTTTAACAATCTCGCATGTGGCGTTATAGGCTTGTTTTCCCCAAACTGAGGGTTGTGCATATCCGTCTGTATATATTACACAGGCGTACTGTTTTATGGGCAGAATGTCGATTGGCAGAGGACATTCTCTTTCATATTCTAGATTTTTCAATCTTTTCATGTTCGGGCCAAAATAGTATTTCACTTTGTCTGTAGCAAGAGAATTTTCCCATTGTATCCATTTTGGATTTAATGCCACTGTAGTTAAATTACATGGGCTTGTTAATGCCTCAAAGGCTGATTCTGCTGTTATAACAGTAATCCGTCTGCCTTGGGCTTGGTCTCTTTCTTTTGCAACAGCTGTTTGAACCGCATGTACAATGTTTTCCTTAATACTGAATGTTTTTTCAGCTTCTGTGTACAAATGTGATTTGTATGCTATTGGTACCGTTTCTCCCTCATTAGAGGTCAGGTACGTGAATCCGCATCTTCCGGGGATGACTCGAATCACGAGGTTGCGTGTATTATCACGTGTTTGCAATTTTGTTTTAGCTAACATGTCTGTTTGCAATGATCCCAATATTTCTGTGTGTTTTTGAGTCCAATTGATTGTTTTAAAATCTGGTTTTATTAGTTCATAGAGAGGTTTAACCCTCTCTGCATAATTTAGAATGTAAGTTCTTCCGAAATTCAGGAAACCTAGAATTGATTGTAAGTTTTTCAGCGTTCTTGGTGCTTGGATTACAGCACAGTTCTCTAAGAAATTGTCTGCCAGGCTTTTGCCTTCACTTGATAATTCATATCCTAAAAACAGGACAGTTAGATGGGCAATTCGTGACTTTTTAAAGTTGAATTTGTAACCCTCTGCTGCGAACCCAAGTATTATGGTGTTCACTCTTTTCAAGTGAGTATCCAAGTCATCGTCTGTTAGATAGATGTCATCGACATAAGATAATGCCTCATCATCATACATTTATAGTAACTCTGTTACTCTTGCTGAGAATAATCCTGGGCTGTTCTAGAACCCCTGAGGGAGGCGACAATTTTTTCTGCGAGCCCATTATTGAGAACGCGGTCAAATATCTGCTTTCAGGTGCTATGTTTTGACAAAAGAATCCATTAGAGATGTCTAATGTTGTTTTGTATTTTTTGTGCACGATGTTATTCATTAGTGCTGCACTGTGTGAGTTTTGTACTGCAAAAGTTTTGCAACATGAGTTTAGATGTCTGTAGTCCAAAACTAGACGATATGAATCGTCTGGCTTGGAGACAGGAAACAAAGGATTGTTCATTTGTGAGGTGCAAGTTTCAATCACCCCCTGGTATTCAAGTTGATCTAAGATCTCCCTGACCTGTTTTTTAGCTTCTTGCTAAATTGGGTACTGCCTCTGTGCAGTTGGTTGAGATTTTAACTGGATTTTGTGAGGAGGAGAGTCCTCATCCCATCCAACATGGTTTTTATATAATGCAGGAGCTTGGGCTACTGCCCACTTTCTTGCAAGTGTATATTTTTTATGAATTGAAATGTAATTTGAGAAGGCAGGCATAATCATTTCTTCGCCATGAGGGCACTCCCTGACAAACTCCATTGGCCAGTCTTTTTCAGCTAAAAGGATGTCATAGCCTTTGGAGAGGTTATCCCAAAATAGACCCCTTATTTTCCTAGTCTTATCTCCCTCTATACGTAATGTTATTTCGTATATTTTATGAGGTTTGCTAACTCTGGTGTCTGCAGTTTCCACCTGAATGTATTCATTCGTGTCCACTGTCTCCAGATGATTCATCAGGATCTTGCGAGCTATGCTCACTTCTGCTGCGCTGTCTAGCATTGTCTGAGCCCACTCTCCGTTTTTCAGCTGTGTCCTCCGTATCCTCGGCATGTTTGATTACTTTAATACTGGCTACCTTCTTTTTTGGAAATTGTAATTTTTTTACTTTGATGAGCAGGTTCCTTGTCTTTGGACTTGACGTGCTCTTCCCTGTGTTCTGACCGTCCTCTTCTTTCCGATTTCTGTGAGGAAGTCTGAAAAGATCGAGAGGGACGTGTATCAATATCTTGATATCTATCAGGTTTCTTCAAATTATCCCTATTTCTAAGGTTGTATCTTTTCTCAGAGGGCTCCCTCCGGGGAGACTTGTGTCCTTGGTCCGGAGATCTTTCTCTCCGCCGAGGAGACCTTCCTCTGGACTGGAATCTTTTTTCTTTGGGAGTGGATTGTTTATTTCCATCCCAGCTCTTTTTTGGAGTGTTTAGATTAGTTTTAATAAATATTATTTCAGGATTTTCAGTTAGTTGGGGTTTTACTGGTTTTCCACCCAAACTATCTCTTCCTAGTTCTTCATAGGATTTTTCTATGATTCTGGCAAGTTCAAATGGTTGTTCTGCTATATCTGTTTCTTTCAATTTCTGGAGGAAACTTATATCCTCAGTTGCCAATTGAACTAAGTCTCTATATGCCTGTGTTAATTCATTTATTTTAACTAAGAGTTCTTCGCTTGACATTTTATTAATGTCAGGATGTGGTGTGTAGCTGGATAGAACCGGCCACGTTGCTACTGGTCTACATAGTGGACCGAGCCTGGTGATGTGATTATTATGCTTTAGGGCGCCTTTAAACCAGAGCAGGTGCTCTTGGTATTTTAATGGGATTTCCATTTCCTCGAAAGGAGTGTACTCTTCCGGAGGTTCCTCTATTTTGTAATAGTGGAACTCACATGTGACAGCGTTTGCTGCTGGAAAGTTTATCCATGAATAGAATACCTCTGTCTGCCGATATTCATGTGCCTCAATTACGAATACGACTATACCACCTCTCGATGTTAGTCCATTTTCTATAAGTTTAAGAGTTATAGTTTTTCTTATGTTGACCGGGATGAGTATTGCATCCGGGTCAGTTTGCAGGAGACTTGTGTCATCCGCTAGGAGTTGAGCTGCTATTCTAGCTGTCTCCCTTTCTGCTTCGCCGTCTGACATTTTACTGACAGGAAGGTTTTTTGTTGCAGATCAAGTTTCAAGGAAACAAAGATTAGGTGCACAATATTTTGGAACACTGTATCCTTCAACGTTGAATAAACCAAAAAACTATTCATAGAAATCTCTTCCTACTAAGTTCCGGCGGATTTTAACCTTTGACCTACTCCAGACGTCTTTGGAGTATTTACGGGAGAAAGGGTCTGTGTGAAAAAGCACGACTGAGTTACTCTAATGTCTGGCGTTAGATTTATCGCCTTACCAAACGTTTGAGCGCCATGTAGTGTAGTTCCTATAGTCCCAATAGGCTCTGAGCATTGGAATAATATCTTCAGTAGTGTGGACGTAGGACAGAGGTTAACTAGGTCTCTACTGACTATATTAGACTTAAGTTTTTTGCCAGCTAGCTCAGAGTTCACTAGAAACTTTCTCGAATAGGCGAGGAGGAGTTTAACCTCCCTGGATAGACAAGAAGGGATTTCGTTTCTGACAACCATAAAACATGACAACTTTGCTCTCCCTGAATAAGAGTGTATCTCTAGAGTCGTGTGAAAACAAAAGACAGATATTTCACTCAGTCAATAAGTGCGTACTTAGTTTCACCAGATTGCAGAGAAAAGAGAGACGGGCGTTTTCAATAAAAGGTGTTATTTATTGAGCAGTCTCTTTCCTCATACAAGAGAAATGAATTGCTACAATTGCAATACTTATAGTTAAGTAAAGTGCATACAGTAAAAGCAGGATTATGAAATAATACTGTAAAAGCATGGATATGGTTTCTTAGCCATATGATACTTTAAAATGGATAAAATAGATACATACATATATACATTGACTAATCGTACTCAACTGGTGCTTCTAACTACGCCTACCCCGGTGTACCTGACCTAAGCCTAATACGAATTCTCTGTAAGGGTTTAGTCAGTTCAGTACCTGGGTATTAGAAGGCAGGAGGGCTGGTATCTCTCTCTCAGGACTCGATATCCCAGTCACCCGCAAGGGTGGGCTGGAAACGCCGGAGGCTGGATTTCTCGGCAGGAGAAAAGACAGCGTCTCTCTCAGCGCGTCAAAAGGGAGGGGCAGCGTCCGTGGGCTCTCGCATCAGCTGGGCTCTTCGGAAGTAGATAGCTGCTCTGCTCCAGGATTACCACCGTGTGTTTGCTTAAGGCAGCATTGGTATATTTATACCTGAAAGGTGCCGGGTTTGACGTAAGGCTGGACATAAGACGTCAATAATGATGTCACTAAGAACTGGTCGTTCTTACAGTGCTTTACAGGAGTTCTTGGACGAAATCAAAACAAAGCAGCGGGGATTTCCCAGGTTGCTGGAGGCTTGGATTTGTTTAAGAACTCGGTGTGCTTTCTAGGGGGCTGGAGGAATAGGCTTGCTTAATGTGACAGCATGCGCTATGACTGAATTATGAAAAGGGTTTCTATGCTGTTGTAGGGATACTATTGATTTATAACCGGACAAGGGCAAAGAATAGGAATATCGATTCAGGGACCTAGATAAACACACTACAATACATCAATGAATCAATTGTGCTAGGCATTTACTTGAAGCTGATGTTGGTGTTGATGTGCAAGCTTAGCAACTAGTGGATTGAAGCCGTAGGATTCCTCTCTTCAAGCTGCTTTTGGAGCATGTTGTTTGGTGATGTTTGAAATGGGTGCAGCTTTGTCTTGGTTGATGTTCTTCTTGAAGTTGGCCTTGGACACCCAGGCTTAAGTACTGGCAACATAAGAGGTCACTTGGGCCTTTTGCGGGTGGCTCGCCAGGTTGGCACTAGAGGAATCCCTGGCAAAGGACCACCCGACATACTTAGATATCCAGCGATTCCACCTGCCCAGTGGCGTATCCAAAATTAATCTCTTATTGAAACGGGTTTCTGTTTCAGCCCCCTACAACCAACAAAGTAGAAAAGTATGGAATGCTGGTGATGTGTATCTCTTTAGCTTCCACCATGTGTGTCGATTTCCGAGGCTTCATTACAATGTGAACTCTGAGGTTGTCTCCGACTCCCTCTGCTGCTTTACATGGTTCTTTGAGAGGGAGATGGGTCATTCCTAGTCACTCACTATCATTGTCAGACTTGCAGATCGAGGCAAGAATTAATTATGAGCAACATCTCGTCCTTGTAATGGTGCTATGTCTCATTTTTGAGGCCACTCTAGCTACTGTTTGATGTTTTTTGATTGTTCACAATTTCTTTATGCTATTTCTATATGTGCTAATGTGACCACCATCGGTAGTATGAATACTATATAGTCTGTCTTTGAGGTTACTAGATGACAAAACATTTTTGAGAGCACTTTGTACATCCCTTTCAGAGTTTAAACGTAATTTGGATTGGAAAATACATAGGGGCAGATTTACAAGACCTGACGCATCTCTTCATATCAGCAGAGATGCGCCAGCTAATTTGTGTTACGCAAAAAACCCTTGCGCCACCATGGATGTGCCGCATTAACAATGCGGTGCACCGTGGCGCAAGGATTGTCGGATGCATGAGGCATCTATTGGCGTAGAGGCAAAGCATTGCTGGAGTCGTGTCGCAGGCACAACGCAACTCCAGCAATGCTTCGGAATGCCTATTTCTATTATGCTGCGTCACTCCTTATGCCTGCTTTAAGCAGGTGTAAGATTTTGGCGTAGTGGCGTATTAATATGAACTCAGTAAAATCTTGTAGATTTCACTGCGTAATTTTTATGAGGCTTTCTTGCGTCGGAACGCCCACCCTGCATACATAGGGGCAGATTTACAAGCCCCTTGCAACACTTTTACGCAGCAGTTGCATCACTTTCGTGATGCAGTGGCTTCATAAACAATGCACCACTTTGCAACACATTTACAACGTGACTCATCTATGGAGAGGCATCACGATGTAAAGCCCTGTGTCACATTATACCAGCGTCAGGTATAATTTATGCAGGGTGGGCGTACCAGCGCAAGAAACCCTTGTAAATGTGACACAGTGAAATCTACAAGATTTCACTGAGTCACACCTTTTTGAAGCAGGCATAAGGAGTGAAGAAGCATAATAGAAACAGGCATTACGAAGCATTGCGGAGTTGCGTCATGCCTGCAACACGACTCCAGCAATGTGTTGCCTTTACGCCAATAGATGCATCATGCATCTGTCAATCCTTGCGCCACGGTGGTGAAAAAGTGTCTCAAGGGGCTTGTAAATCTGCCCCTTAATATTAGTGCAGCTTTTCTTTTTTAAATAAAAAAGCAAGTCTCGTGTCCTTCAAAGTATCTCTAGATAGATGAAAGTACTTCAGTAGCCCTCTCAGATTATTCCTTGTGTGTTTTAGACTCCTAAGTGCATTATATGAAAGTAAGTATGCAAACAACACCAGCCACTCATGGTTTAAATAGTTTACAAGCAGACAAGCATGTTTGGTGCACTATCCCTGTTGTGGGCTGTGCAAAAGTACGGAAAAAAAAGAAAAAAAAGACAGAAGTGAAAGTTTGTAAGTGGTAGCTGAATTTAAACATACATTAAAAATCACTTTCCATTTTCAATAATTTAACAAAAGGTTTCTGATTACCTGTAGAGCTGTTATTAGAATAAAAATGGCATGCAAATCCCAGCTACATGCAAATCATTCTCAACCCTGTGCCTCATGGGAACAGTCAAGCATGAACTTCCAAGCCATGTCTTCCCTGGATGGGAAACAAGCATCCTGGGACCGGTTTTGGGGTAACACCCCTCATCAGCCAGGCTACCTTGAATCCAGTGGCAAAGTGTGCAAGGGGCCCACCTCTGGGCATACCTTTCCAACTTAGAGTGAACAGCTTTGTTTGGATGTATCTGGGTCTGAAATGAGGTGTCGAAGTGAGCTAAAGAATGATGATGTGATTCAATCCAAATCTGTGAATTGGGGTGAGATTCTGAAAAGTTTCCGAGCTCTGTCCATCATCTTCTTGTGTTTGCTATATCATATGCTTACCTCTAAAATCTATTCACAAAAGGGGGTGGTGATGGACAGAGTATCTGAATTAAGCAGAACACTCCTACCCATGTCAAAAGATCAGGGCTTGATCCATCACCGTTTTTTAGCTCACTGCACCATCCCAGCTCAGAACCTGGCTACATGCAAATTAGTCTGACCCTGGCCCAGTGCATCATGGGAACAGGGCAGACCAAACTACCAAGCCAATTCTTTACTTGGCCACTATAGGAGTGGCAGGGTATGCTCAGACATGAGTCCCTTGCTCACTGCACCATCAGGATTCAAGCAAGCCGGGCCGAAGACGGCTGCAATGCCAGAAACCGGTCCCCGGAAGCTTGTTTCCTTTCCAGTAAAGAATTGGCTTGGTAGTTTGGTCTGCCCTGTTCCCATGATGCACTGGGCCAAGGACAGACTAATTTGCATGTAGCCAGGTTCTGAACTGGGATGGTGCAGTGAGCTAAAAAACGGTGATGGATCAAGCCCTGATCTTTTGACTGGGTATGAGTGTTCTGTTTAACTCAGATGCTCTGCCCATCACCACCCCCTTTTCTGAATCGTTTTGGCCACTATAGGAGTGGCAGGGTATGCTCAGACATGAGTCCCTTGCTCACTGCACCATCAGGATTCAAGCAAGCCGGGCCGAAGACGGCTGCAATGCCAGAAACCGGTCCCCGGAAGCTTGTTTCCTTTCCAGTAAAGAATTGGCTTGGTAGTTTGGTCTGCCCTGTTCCCATGATGCACTGGGCCAGGGACAGACTAATTTGCAAGTAGCCAGGTTCTGAACTGGGATGGTGCAGTGAGCTAAAAAACGGTGATGGATCAAGCCCTGATCTTTTGACTGGGTATGAGTGTTCTGTTTAACTCAGATGCTCTGTCCATCACCACCCCCTTTTCTGAATCGTTTTGGCCACATTAGGAGTGGCAGGGTATGCTCAGACATGAGTCCCTTGCTCACTGCACCATCAGTATTCAAGCAAGCCGGGCCGAAGACGGCTGCAATGCCAGAAACCGGTCCCCGGAAGCTTGTTTCCTTTCCAGTAAAGAATTGGCTTGGTAGTTTGGTCTGCCCTGTTCCCATGATGTACTGGGCCAGGGACAGACTAATTTGCATGTAGCCAGGTTCTGAACTGGGATGGTGCAGTGAGCTAAAAAACGGTGATGGATCAAGCCCTGATCTTTTGACTGGGTATGAGGGTTCTGTTTAACTCAGATGCTCTGTCCATCACCACCCCCTTTTCTGAATCGTTTTGGCCACTATAGGAGTGGCAGGGTATGCTCAGACATGAGTCCCTTGCTCACTGCACCATCAGGATTCAAGCAAGCCGGGCCGAAGACGGCTGCAATGCCAGAAACCGGTCCCCGGAAGCTTGTTTCCTTTCCAGTAAAGAATTGGCTTGGTAGTTTGGTCTGCCCTGTTCCCATGATGCACTGGGCCAGGGACAGACTAATTTGCATGTAGCCAGGTTCTGAACTGGGATGGTGCAGTGAGCTAAAAAACGGTGATGGATCAAGCCCTGATCTTTTGACTGGGTATGAGGGTTCTGTTTAACTCAGATGCTCTGTCCATCACCACCCCCTTTTCTGAATCGTTTTGGCCACTATAGGAGTGGCAGGGTATGCTCAGACATGAGTCCCTTGCTCACTGCACCATCAGGATTCAAGGAAGCCGGGCCGAAGACGGCTGCAATGCCAGAAACCGGTCCCCGGAAGCTTGTTTCCTTTCCAGTAAAGAATTGGCTTGGTAGTTTGGTCTGCCCTGTTCCCATGATGCACTGGGCCAGGGACAGACTAATTTGCATGTAGCCAGGTTCTGAACTGGGATGGTGCAGTGAGCTAAAAAACGGTGATGGATCAAGCCCTGATCTTTTGACTGGGTATGAGTGTTCTGTATAACTCAGATGCTCTGTCCATCACCACTCCCTTTTCTGAATCGTTTTGGCCACTATAGGAGTGGCAGGGTATGCTCAGACATGAGTCCCTTGCTCACTGCACCATCAGGATTCAAGCAAGCCGGGCCGAAGACGGCTGCAATGCCAGAAACCGGTCCTCGGAAGCTTGTTTCCTTTCCAGTAAAGAATTGGCTTGGTAGTTTGGTCTGCCCTGTTCCCATGATGCACTGGGCCAGGGACAGACTAATTTGCATGTAGCCAGGTTCTGAACTGGGATGGTGCAGTGAGCTAAAAACGGTGATGGATCAAGTCCTGATCTTTTTACTGGGTATGAGTGTTCTGTTTAACTCAGATGCTCTGTCCATCACCACCCCCTTTTCTGAATCGATTTGGCCACTATAGGAGTGGCAGGGTATGCTCAGACATGAGTCCCTTGCTCACTGCACCATCAGGATTCAAGCAAGCCGGGCCGAAGACGGCTGCAATGCCAGAAACCGGTCCCCGGAAGCTTGTTTCCTTTCCAGTAAATAATTGGCTTGGTAGTTTGGTCTGCCCTGTTCCCATGATGCACTGGGCCAGGGACAGACTAATTTGCATGTAGCCAGGTTCTGAACTGGGATGGTGCAGTGAGCTAAAAACGGTGATGGATCAAGTCCTGATCTTTTTACTGGGTATGAGTGTTCTGTTTAACTCAGATGCTCTGTCCATCACCACCCCCTTTTCTGAATCGATTTGGCCACTATAGGAGTGGCAGGGTATGCTCAGACATGAGTCCCTTGCTCACTGCACCATCAGGATTCAAGCAAGCCGGGCCGAAGACGGCTGCAATGCCAGAAACCGGTCCCCGGAAGCTTGTTTCCTTTCCAGTAAATAATTGGCTTGGTAGTTTGGTCTGCCCTGTTCCCATGATGCACTGGGCCAGGGACAGACTAATTTTCATGTAGCCAGGTTCTGAACTGGGATGGTGCAGTGAGCTAAAAACGGTGATGGATCAAGCCCTGATCTTTTGTCTGGGTATGAGTTTTCTGTTTAACTCAGATGCTCTGTCCATCGCCACCCCCTTTTCTGAATCGTTTTGGCCACTATAGGAGTGGCAGGGTATGCTCAGACATGAGTCCCTTGCTCACTGCACCATCTGGATTCAAGAAAGCCGGGCCGAAGACGGCTGCAATGCCAGAAACCGGTCCTCGGAAGCTTGTTTCCTTTCCAGTAAAGAATTGGCTTGGTAGTTTGGTCTGCCCTGTTCCCATGATGCACTGGGCCAGGGACAGACTAATTTGCATGTAGCCAGGTTCTGAACTGGGATGGTGCAGTGAGCTAAAAAACGGTGATGGATCAAGCCCTGATCTTTTGACTGGGTATGAGTGTTCTGTTTAACTCAGATGCTCTGTCCATCACCACCCCCTTTTCTTACCTCTAAAATCATCTGGCACAGACCTGACCATCCTGGAATATGTTGGATACCCCTCATATAGTACTGTATATTGAGGATAGCTGATGACACTGATAGAATATAGATATGTGTAAGAAGATTAAAAAAACTAGAAGGAGGCAATATTTACAACAGTCAGTGAGGCTTTTTTTGTGTTATTTGAAGCATTTGCGTATGAGGATGCTTATAACATAGGGGTTTTCAGAGTAGGTCCAGGAGGGCTGGATCCATGCCATATTTTCAGGATGCTCACTTTCGCTAAATTGCTATTTTACATAAGTAGTGGTTCCCTTCAAACACTTTGGACACCACTGCTCTTGCAAGAGATTGCAGTCTAGACACTCTAGTTAGGTAACTAAAGATTTTTTTCCTAATTGTGGAAGTTGACTACAAATGTTAACCTTGGTGTTCCAGATATAAGCGGATTAGATTATTTTAATCTAAACCATATGAAGAACAATTTAGCATAATTTTAGTGGAGTCATACGGATCAATAATATTTGTAACAAAATGCCTCTTTTAAAATGATCACCGCCAAGACTTTGGACTCCTGCTACTGGTTTTGCCACTCCGCAAGTGCACTGAGGCCTGCAAACCAGACCTCAGTGCCATTGCACAGCGTAATGTGTGATTGGCTTATACCCAATTGGAATGACGACTCACTTATAGGTCCCTAGTATATGGTACCAGGGGTTTACAGGGCCTGTGAGTTAAGTTGTCACTCATCGCTGCAGCACTTATTGCACCACTCCGACTGTGATAAAGTATAATATGTCTCCCAGCCTATATCTACAGAATGGTAGAGCAGTTTGAAACTGCTAAATCGAATTTGCCATTTAAACTTATGACAAAGTCTGTACCTCCCTTTTTAATGTATGTAAGTCACACCTATAGTAGGTCCATTGAATCATAAGGCAGCGCACTGTTTATCAAAAAAATGAACATATATTTGTATATGTCCAAACAGTAAAAACATAAATTGTCATTTGAATGTGGTAAGGCTAGTAGCCCCATAGGCTAGTGTAGGGTTACACCCAGACAACTCAGCTGTGCTCACTCCTGAACGGGATTACTAACATTGTGAAAGGTGTGACGACTCTTAGGAAAGGAAACAATAGAGGACTGCCATTGGAAGAGGTGTCATCTCTCCCTGGCAGGAAGCCAATCAGGGTGTGAGCCTAAAGGGTGAGCTTCAAAGGGGGAGTTCTTTTTGAAGGGTAAATGGAGGACACACTTGAGGGTGCTACTCTTTTGTTCTGGTAGACAGGCTAGTGTTGGGGACAGAGAAGGGAAGAAAGTTGCAAACTGGTTTTCTCATGGGCTTGTAGCCCTCAGATGACCACACCTCTAGGTTGGGCTACTAAACGTCACACACAAAGAGAGGAGTGCTGCCATCTTGGGAGAATTTTGCACTCCTGGATACCTATATGCCACATATCACAGGAAGGCATCATCAGATGGAAAGGGATCTGGTAGCCCATTGGAAACATCCCCCTGAGTGCTCTTTCCAGGAATTAATATGTCAACCCTGGCACCCAGAACTTGGATCACATCAGCATTGGAGAGAGGGCCGAAGATGGACTACTCTTCTGTTAGCTGGACCTGGCAAGAGAGGCTGCACCAATCACTGGACTGCACCTGATAATTCTTGGGCTAGCAAAGAGAGGACTGTGCCTGTGGTACCTGGCTCATGGAAAAGTCATCCCTGAGCTCCAGACATAAAAGGTGAACTCTAAGAGTCAGTTGGCTGACTTCCTGTTACTGTGCCGCAAAAGCTGAAGTGGCACTCCTTGACAAATCAGTAGTTACAATCACTTGACTGGCAGTGACTGCTGATGTGCAGCCTAAGAGACCGAGCCCTAACACTCAAAAGTTGCACCGTGATCACTGGATCCGGGGGAGTAATTAGAGTGCTGTTTGGTTGCCCCGGCCCATCATAGCATTCTACAGTATCTTCAGCCTCCTGTATCCCTTCCATAAGGGCAATTCTATTGAAGTGTATGGTGTTCTGGCCAGGGAGCCTGGGATTGGACTGGAGACTGCTTTGGTGACAAGGCATCTGTCCTACAACTCTTTTTTGGCCCACTTGACCAGCTCCCTGTCGGAGTTGGTTGCCCAAAGCAGGCCAGAGTTCCTAGACACAGCTCCTCAAAAGTTTTACAAAGTCTTGCAAAGTGTCCGTTTCGCTTACTGCCGTAGTTGCCATTGAATGTTCACATGTTTGTGAAAAGTTGTAATTTAAATTTTATTTAAAAATCTATATCTCCAATGTTTTTTCATTCTGGTATCTGAAAAATCATAAGAATATTATCTATTTTTATGAATTAGCATAGGATCTTTTTTGTGTTATGTGACTCTTTTGTTTCATTGTTTGGTATTTCTAAATGCTCTACACGTGTTTCTTTGTTTAAGCCTCACTGCTTGAATCCACACCTACCCAGGGTTGAACTAAGACTTAACAAACAAGCTTTTCTGGAGCTTAGAGAAAATTATGAGTGTAATATGGTGATCTCTCACAGCCACTGCATATAATACACCACATTCCTCACAATGCTTCACCCTGGTCACTAGGGAGAGAGGTTTTGTTTTCTGTTTTAAAATTAACTCCATGAAACCTTCAGCTAACCCTGGATTTTTGTGCTTTCTTTCCATCCTCCTGTTTGGCTGATGCAATGTAGACAAAGCACAAACATTGTTTGGCCCACCCAGTACTGTTTGTTTTTCTGAAATAAAACAGTCAAAGCAGTAGTTCATAAAAAAAAGGTCAATGACTGTGATGCCCATTGAGCTGGTGTTCCCATCGCATTCCCTGGCTAGCCCATCCATGAGACCTTCATTTTGTGCAGCCACTTTCCTTAGTTATTCCTTCGTACCGGCACCCACCAATGTGCAATGGCGGACAAGTGTCCCAGGATGTTCACCCTGTGCGCCTGACTAATGGAACCTGTCACAATAGAAAACTTAGTTTAAGTTAGGTGGTATAAAGTCCCAGAAGGCCCCTGAAGCCCACCGTCCCATCTGCCTGAATCACACTACCTCTAGGCCGCTGACCGTAGCTGTCATGGTGGTGTCTATGCGAAAGAAATATGGTGCATATATTTTAGTTGTGAACCCTGCTGTGCTAATGTTCCATCTAACCACAGCATTATATTGAAAGCAGCTAAGGTAGAAACCGTCCTCATGGTAGAAAAGCGGCCTGCTCAACCTGGGCTGAATTTTTAAGTAATCACTCATGCAGCAAACTGTGCAACATTAACTGTCCATTATGCAATGCAGGCATGTGTGCTTGCCTTTGCACTCCTTATCTGTTTTGTCTATGTAAATATATGTTTATGGTGCTGTCCTGCAAGTGCAGGTTACTTCTTCTCAAGCAGGCCAACACCGGGTTGATCTGGCCGGAGCCACCAGTTCGCTGACTTTGTATGCCCTGATGAACGCCAGGGAGAAATCCACTCGAAAGTGCAGTGGCTCATGCCTATGTGTGCATATGCTTTGAAGCTTGTTGACCACTCTTTGCAAGGTGCTGAAATATATGGGGCGTCTCTTGTCCTTTTGTCTTGGTTGGAGGTGCCCACATCCCTTCATGGCTTCCCTACAGTAAAAAGTACAGGCTTTGTCGCTGATACCTGCTAATTTTGTGTTGTAAGAAACCGATCTAATGTGGGTTTGCACCCAAATTCTATATATTTTTTTTTTAAATCCCAATGCATACATTCCTCCACTTCCCTACTGAACACTTTGCCAACTCTCTTGGTGCCAATTGAAGCCTGTAAAAAGTCTCCCAGCACTTACAGCACTTGTTCGCTGTCTTGAGAGCTAGTGCACTGTTTACCAGCATGCTCAGGTCATGTCTACTAGGTTCTACAGTTCTTGTGGTATCGCTGTCCCGTCGAGGCCCATGTGCGGCGCCAACTTCATGAATCTCTGCCACTGAAAAGGAGACACCGCGTCAGCCAATGCATTTTTAATGCCAAGGATGTGCCTAGTCCTGACAGCAGTATTAGCCCAAGCTGGCAGCCTAACAAATGCTTCAGCAAGCATACCACTATTGGGCAATGCGCCATCCCCAAATTGAAAGCTTGGACCACCATGTCATTGTCTACTCATAATGTAATCTGCTGTTGGCGAGACGCTCTTCCCATATAGAGAAAGCGACTATGATTGGGAAGAGTTTTAGCACTGCCAATGTCTTGATGCTCCAATTTTCATGCCAACTTGCCGGCCGGTATGCCACACCCCATGCCAAGCCAAAGATGACCCACAAGGTGTCGCTCCCAGCTGCATTAGTAAACAGTTCCAGCTGCTCTGCTGTTATACAGAATTCCCACCAGATCAGGGTCCCATTATGGACGGCTAGGAATGCTGCCCATTGCTTTAGATCCTCCTTTACCCCTTGTATCAGACTGACCATGCGCTGTCTCTTAGTAAGCCATCTTGTTAAGTATGCCAGTTGCCTGGCAAATGTCCTCACTGCTGGGATCACCTGGTTGGTGAAGTTTAAGTTTGCGTAGAAGGTTTTGAATTTCACCGAGCTTAGCTTTCTTCTTCCCTAGCACTACCCTCATCATGTTCTTCAGGTCCTTCACCTTTGTTGCTGGTAGTCCACACCAGTCCTGCATGGTGTCTAACTGAATGCCCAGGAAGGTCAGTTGTATAGTAGAGAAAAGTGTATTTTTCTGAGCTAGGGGCACCCCAGCTCTTCAGCCAAGGCCACAAACTGCCACAACAGACCTGAACACTCAGAGGAGCCCGTTTGCTGAGGAACAAAAATCATCCAGGTAATAAATACGTCTCCCAGCTGGTGAACGTTCCCCAAGGCCCTTTCCAGAAAGCTGCTTAAGGCCTCAAAGGAAGCACAGGTGATCACACATTCCATTGGCAGGCCCCTATCATGGTAGTACCCTTCCCCCAGTTTGAAACCTAGCAAGTGATAGCTTTTTGGATGCACAGGTAACAAGAGGAATACAGATTGGATGTCGGCCTTGGACCCGTTTCCGCTTGTCCTGATCTGGTCTATGGCCTCATCTGTGGTGGCATAGGATACCAAACGGCTGTCCTCATCCAGCCAGTTGTTTACCGACTCCCCAGCTGGATGTGACAGGTGGTGAATTAGTCTAAACTGACTGGGCTCCTTCTTCAGTACCAACCCTAGCGGTGACACCACACAGTTGTTGCATGGAGGTTCTGAGAAAGGAGTTGGCGATCCCCCCTGGCGGACCTGCCTGTCTTCTTTTTACCCTTGCTTTGGGCAGGATGTCCCTGACTGACTTCAAGTTTTGGCTTACATCAGGAGTTATAGGGCCCTTGGTTTGCTAGTAACTGTTTCTCTTTATCCTTAGGGCAGCTGCTCAATAACTGCAGCAAATTTGCCGTTTTTACGGGTGGGGCAATTGTGTGGGGAACAAATCCTTCACTTCCATTGTCACTGCTTCCAAACTCTTAGTTTTTGTTGACTGTGTTTTTGGCATTCCCTTTCCCCTTTGGCCCTCTTGCATTCGATGGCTGAATGTGCCTCTTCGCAGTTGCTGCAGGTGTCCCTGAACTTACAGGACTGTCCCTGTAAGAACCTGTCTCTGTATATACTATACCAAATGAAGGTATAGAGTGCACAGAGTCCAGTAGATCCCCAAAGGTAGGCAGAGGTAAAAATAGATAATACCATACTCTCTATTTGTGGTAGAGTAGGTGAGCAGTAAAGCTTTATCAGAGGGTAGTGTTCAGCCTTTATTGTGCGCACTTCAGGCAAAAAATGATGTCACACACTCAAAGACTGAACTCAGACCAATTTGTTTGTATAATAATAATATTTAGTTGTATTTGTTTTTCTAGAACCAAGCCAGACCTGGTACAGCTAAGTGTAATAATATTTAGCAAGAATATGTAGTGTAGTTCCTATCTTCCCAATAGGCTCTGCGCATTGGAATAATACCTACAGCAGTAAAGGCCTAGGCCAGACGTTAACTAGGTCTACTACTGTCGATACTAGACTTAAGTTTTGGGTTTGCCAGCGTAGCTCAGAGTTCGCTAGAAACTTTCTCGAATGTTCAGGAAAGAATTAACTCCCCTGATTAGACAAGAAGGGATTTAGTTTCTGACAACCATAGAACATGACAACTTTGCTCTCCCCTAATCAAGAGTGTATCTCCAGAGTCGTGTGAGCACAAGGCAATTATTTTACTCAGTCAGTACGTGCATTCTTAGTCTCATCAGATTGTAGAGAAAAGGAAGAGACGGGCGTGTTCAATAAAAGGTGTTATTTATTGATCAGTCTCTTTTCTCGTACAAGAGAAATGGATCGATATTATTGCAATACTTATAGTTAAGTAAAGTGCATACATTAAAAGCAATAGTATAAAATAATACTGTAAAAGCATTGATATGGTTTCTGAGCCATATGATGTTTAAAATGATTAAAATATATTTACATACACATATACATTTGACTAAACGTACTCAACTGGTGTTTCTAAATACGCCTACCCCGTGTACCTGACCTAAGTCTAATGCGTGGGCGGGAATAGAAAGTTACAGTTTAAGTTAAGTTTGTTTTTGCCAAGTGAATAACTAAAGAATTCTCTGTGAGGGGTTATTCAGTTCTGTACCTGGAAGTTAGGATGAATGAGGAATGGTATCTCTTTCTCTGCTCTCGATATTCCAGGCTGCCTGCGAGGGCTGCCCGAAAGCGCCGGTGCTGGGTCTCTCGGCAAGAGATAGCAGCGCGTCTCTCAGCGCGTCAGGAAGGCGGGGCTGCTGCCAGCGGGGTCTGCTCTGCTTCTGGGCTTCGGCAAGTATGGCTGCTCCGTCTTGTCACCACGCGTGTGTTTGCATAGGGCAAGATCGGCAATATTTATACCTTAAAGGTGCCGAGATTGACGTAAGGATGGACATAGATACGTCAATAAAGATGTCATACGACTTGCTCGTTAGCACATTCTTTTACTGAAGTTCTCTGTGAAATCAAAACAATGGCCGCACGGATTTTCCAGGTTGTCATAGGTTTGATTTGTTATGAGAACGTCGTATGCCTTATCAGGGGCTGGAGGAATGTCGCTTGTCTACTTAGATCTCAAGCGTTATGACCTAATCAGATAACACGTTCCTGTGCCGTAGTGTGACTGCGTCAGATAACGGTATCTGCATCATGGGGGCTTTTCTTGCCTCATGGGCTGACTCTTAGTTAACTTGATAGTTAGTTTAACCAGTAGAGGGTCAGGAATAGGGGGATCGATTCAGAACCTTTAGGAATACATGACACCCACTCCACGCTAACTATGGTCATATTTACTAATCTATGCATAGTATAACATAGTACAACATACTATAGAGTATAGTGTATACCTCACCACCCCAAAAAACATAAATGCATTTTGAAATTTTCAAATATACTGAAAAATTGCAGTCATATATATTGTATGCACTTAAGCTATGAATTAAACGCTAAAGTAAACACGCATTTGTAGACATTATTGCTTATTTGGTATATGAGAAATACACATGAAATGGCTCTTAATATGGCTATACAGAAAGAAAGTTCGAGACCATTTCATCACATGATAAAATATTTGTGAACATACCAGCGGGCAACTAAAGTTTATAAAGTATCTAAAAATAGAAATCTTAGTTCTCTAGGAATAGTTTCTTACTTTAAGCAGAAGATAAGTGTCCCGAAAATTTTGTAAAAAATAATTTGGGGCTGCTAAAAAATTGTTGTCCGTGAACTGGTGGGAAAAATTGTTCATGTGACTTTATTTTTAAAGTTGAAGGCCGAATTCAGGGAACGCCGTGTGCGAGCTTGCTCAAAAGTCTCTATTTCTGTTCTGGAGAGAACATCATATCATTAAGGCTTTCGAAAAAACTGTCAACAGCTTCATGGGAAAGTTCCACTAAGTCGGAAATAGGTGTAACCATGCATTCGTGTGCATGATTGTCTCCATTGACATTCTGATTCGCATTGCTGACAGAAGGTCGTACCTGATTAATGCTGCTTTCATCTTGAACTTCACTACTCATCAATCGTAGTGGTGAAGACTCCACGAATGCCGTCATCAGGATTGGCAGCCTTTGAGGGCAGCACAAAGCGTGAACCTTGGTAGGAACCAACAATGTATCTGCATCCACTGGCGCATCCGATTGTAGCGTCAGACAGGTGTCTAACACGCATTCTTCTCCGCATAGCAGACATCTCAATACAGGTAAAACACATCTTTGCCACATTGGTCGAAATGATAGAAACCAAGTCATGTTCAGGTCTCTAAGCCGGGATAGTCCCAGGATTTTTGATATCCGGTCCCGGTATCCAATGGCTAGAATGTATCTTCCATTGTTGCGAGAGTTTGATCTGTGACATGGGTTGCCATAACGAAAAATAAGGACTAAGAATAGGATTCCTGCAATTAGTCCCAGGATCAGGGGAAGTCCGCCAAAAATCGAATGGACGAAATCTGGAAAAATACCCAGTATGGCTTTGAATGGTGTTAATGCCATCGAAAATACTGTCTTAAATACTATTGAGACCCCAGTGGTATCAGAAATATTTAAGATTTCGCTCAGGATTTCCGCGAAATGTACGGGGGAATTAGTCGATAATAATGTATGTATCTCTGCAGTCGTCCTTGCGACTTGTAGATCATACGTTTCTTTTGATGACGTGAGCCTTGTAGGCGTCTGAAGAAGCACTGTTTTCATTCTGCTTAAAGTATCTATTTGAATAGAAGTAATTTTCAAACTGGGCCATGCCCTTGCCTCCCTGTCTGGAAAGGAGCTGGGGAACAAAGAACGTCCACAGCACTTGACCTTCGCAGTCGTAGTGACTAGATAAGGAGTCCCGGGCATAAGACTACAACATTTGCGGTCTACAATAAGAATGTAACTCCCATTATAGAGTCTTTGAAAGAATGGTTCTATTTCAGTTGCAGGTGCGCCTTGCTGGTGACATGAAAGGTTGTATGAATTCCCTTCACAGGCTCCATGCAAACTAATTCCGTTACACAGAAGCGTGCCGCTTAGTGACATAGCACAATTGTTGCCACTAAGAAACACTTTCTGTCCTTTATTACTGACACATGCATGCGAATAGGGCAGGTTCCAAGTTGTTTTAAGGTACCCCTTTCCCAATTTCTCGTACATGCCAGCCTGTATATATTTTTGGCAGTATTGAAACCTGAAGGTTGAGATTGGAATATTTATGATTCCGTGGATTATCCATTCACTGACAGGTCGTTCTGACATTGTCATTGGTAATCTTTCTAGTTTTTCAATGCTCAAGATTGTATAATCAGCACCCTTTTGCGCCATACCGATTTGTCTATCAGTAAGGTTAAAGATTTGGAATAGTGACGTTGTGTTGATTAAACGCCAAGGCACATAGCCTGAACGCAGATTTTGTAACGTCCAGCCAAGCTGTACAATAGAACGCAATTGTGACTGACCATGTTGTAATGACAGTAAGTCTTGCGATAATATATCGATTGCTGACGACACAATGCTGTCCAAAGAAAAAATTCTGGAGGACAGAGTCATTAACCCATTGTCCACTACAGAAAGTGATTTTTCCAAATTAATACGGTCAATTTCCCGTATCCTCTCTGCTGTTTCAATTTGATTAACCTTCCAGGCCTCATTGTATGCTGCATATACAGAGGCTGCTATGAAACGCTTTTGACGCTGTTTGCGTGGTCCCATTATGAAATCACGCAAGTCAGCACCATCAGCAAGTAAAGTTAGGTGTTGCTTAATTTCAGGCAGTGTGGAAGTTTGTAGCCACTGAAGGCATACTTTGCCCACACTGTAGGTTGTTATTATCCCTGGGTGATGTCTTTGGGGATATCTAGGGTCTGGCCTGGTCAGTTTGAACCCCTGTGTTTTATTCAGGAATCTGTCTTGACAGTTATTTGTATCTGTGGGCCAGATCAACCATTGTTTCCAATTAGGATGTGTTCTGTTTTTGTTTAATATATGGTTTACGTCTATCTCTTCATCTGTATCAGAGTTATTGCTAAACATTGTTGGCATTGGAATAGACGGTTTATTTAAATCTTTGATTTTGGCTAAGCCAAGACAGGTGGTTTGTTGAACAGTGTCATTTAAAAATATCATTTGTTCTGGGATCATGCAAGCTCTAAACAAAGCTTCTAAACCCTGTACTTGCCATTCTTTTGTACCCCAAACACTTTTCAATTCAACATTTTTGTCCCAATAATTAAATCCTAAAGTATTCATTTCTTCGAAGAATGAATCTGAATATATCAACTTTGTGTTGGTTATCATGGTTTTCATCCCTGTCTTGTTTGACAATTTATAATAAAATGTTTCAGCATTACTTGTGTTAAAACCTGAAAAATATGAATATTTGTCGTAAACAGTTCTTGAGCTCCCTTTTGGAGGTGTTGCACAATGTTCCCATTGTTTATAATTTAAAACATTTCTAGGTTGTGCAGATATATGTAAAAAATGGTTACCATAGTGGTTATAGCAATACATACTATCATAATTTGTAGAACCTTGCAAATAATCATGTTTTGTAAATTTAGCAGACATTACTAAGTCAGACATCATGTTATTAATGCTTTCGAAGTCCCAATCATCAGCAAATGAGTTTGGTTTTGCAAAGTCACTCAAGGAGATCTTGATTTGGTGTGGATATTTCAGGATCTCGACCGGACCATAAATTTCATAGTCAGTGTTGTCCCAGGCTACCCCACCAGGTATAGGATTGGCTGTGAAGTTGGCTGAAGAAAGTTCTCTTTTCTCGACGTGTGAAGGTGTGTGTGGTTTGAGGACCAAGTTGATGTTCTGACTTGCTGTGTCCATTTTAGCATATTTTCCCTCAATGAAGCGTCCCAAAGTTAATACCATGATGAGCCAAAGTATGAGGATAAATGCACCAAAACCCACCCAAAATTCAATCCATGGAGAAATCAGATATGTTTCTTTCAGTTGGTTCAAAAGTTCCTTAGCTTTGTCTTTAAAGGATTTTGATGATGGCTGTGTCTTTGATTCACTGAGGCTTTCAGAGGAATCATCGAAGTTGATGAAGTAGCCGGATGCAGTTCTGTCAATTGTTCCAATTGCTTCAGGATTTTTGTTTCTTGCATTTTCACTTGGTACTTCATTATAGATTGGTGTGTCTCTGCTAAATGTTTTTATTTGGGTTTTCAGAGGTCTGAGTTCTATTGCATCGTTGCATAGTCCTTGTTGTTCTTCTGTAGGCGTTTCGAATGTGATGAGCCTCTTTGTTAGGACCTCTGTACTGGTAGCAAACCTTGGTGTTCTGCTACTTATTGGGAGTCCACTTGGCCTACTGTTTGTTATCGGCCACATGTTGTGGTTTTACCAGGTCGATGGATACAACTCGGTTCTCCTTTTTACCAGCAAGTGGCGGTAGTACAACTGATCTTGTCCCGTTGACAGACAAGACAGGAACTGCTTTTCTGTAAGAAGGCCCAAATTCCTTCTTTACCGCGATCTTCTCCCTGACTAGATCCCCGACTTTTGGAATCCAGACAGGTCTTGCTGGGACAGGTGGTGATTCTTCAGTGGTTGTTGGCTGTTGTTTCAACTGTATGTTGCTCAGGTCTTTTCTTGTTTTGTTTAAGTCCTGAAAAATAGCCAAACGGTCTTTGACATCAAAGCTTTTTTTCTTTAACCACTGAAGTCTGACTGTCGAGGTCAGAGATAATCATTCTAGTACCAAATAATAATTCGTACGGACTGAATCCCTTCAGAGAATTTCTTGGCAAGTTATTTAGACTACGTTGGACACTTATTAGATGTTTGACCCACCCAGCTCCCGAACCTAATATCCTTTCCATTATAGATTGCTTTCTGCCTTGGTTTTTTCTTTACACCATCCCGTACCCTCAGGAAGGAAGTGAGAAGATTCCCGCTGGACTTTGCTCATTCGGCCATGTTTCCCCCCAGGCTGGTGGGCTTGAGTGAAAACAATGGTCGAACGTAGCATGCTCTTAGCGTATATGCCATTTAGACTCGCAAATCTTTGTATAACAGTCCGGACGTCAGCCGAGTGCTGGTGATCTACATTATAAGTGGAAACTAGCCTGTATATGTTAATCGCAAGCCCTGCTTTTTATTGGTCATATTATCTGCCTTTGATACGACGAGGTATTAAACTGTTTCTCTCCCCACTGCGATCTCTGTTGCAGTTTGGGCAATTTTTTACAAACATGGTGTAATGCAGGCTCATGCCTGGCCACCAGTACCGTGATTGTAATTCTTCCAGAGAATCTTTCAGTTTGAGGTGTCTGAGACCCTCGCCCATGTGTGCGT
Organism: Lissotriton helveticus; assembly: GCF_964261635.1. Taxonomy (NCBI): domain Eukaryota; kingdom Metazoa; phylum Chordata; class Amphibia; order Caudata; family Salamandridae; genus Lissotriton; species Lissotriton helveticus. Next base: position 280,887,156 of record NC_136068.1, on the reverse strand, counting down.
TTGCGATTAACAAGCTTCTCCTGTCCATGTTTGGAATCACTCTATCCCCCACTCCAGGGATTCGAGCAAAAGGGACGGAGTTTGCATCGATTATGTATGTATAATTGAGTGGATAGTTGATCGGTAACGCTGAGCAGCCGCCTTTTGATGACGTTTTCACCGCCAGCATTGTTTCACCGTCAATGTATTTTAATGTACGCTTTTTTCGATCTACGGGAGCCGGTATAGTGGCTGCCGCTGCGGCTGTTTCAGCCAATGAATTCCCTACAACGTGAACGCCATCACGCTGATGACTCAGTGAGTGAGTCACGTGAGTCTTTGGTAGTTCTTTTTGTAAAAGAGCTATTTGTTCCCAGAGCAGTTTCTGCTTTATTGGTGCATCTGTGTCATCTTTGTAACCGGTTTGAATCCATGTCTGCAAATCCTTGTTATATGCTTTGACGCAGTAATATGAATCTGACACTATAAGTGTCGGGAATTCGCGATCCGCATTATCCAGCGCCATTTTTAATGCTATTATTTCAGTTTGTAGTTCTGAATTAGTTTCTACTGAGTGTGATTTTGTTAATAGAGGTCTTAGTTTACCTCCGCGCCACACTTCTTTTGTAATCTCACATGTGGGGTTGTATGCATGTTCTCCCCAAACGGAGGGTTGAGCATGTCCGTCTGTATAGATTACACAGGCGTAATGTCGTAGAGGCAGAATGTTGATTGGCAGAGGATACGTCTTTTCATATTTTAGATTTTTTAATTCTTCTAGTTCTGGATCAAAGTAGTAGTATACTTTGTCCGTTGTGATTGAATTCACCCATTGTATCCATTCCGGATTCAATGTTGTTGTTGGTAAATTACACGGTGTTGTTAGTGCCTCAAAGGCTGATTCTGCTGTTCTGACTGTGATATGTCTACCGTCAGCTATGTCTTTTTCTCTAGCTATTGCGGTTTGAACTGCACAAATGATTTTCTCTGTATTACTGAATTTCTGTTCAGCTTCTGTGTATAAGTGTGATTTGAATGCAATTGGTACCTTTTCTCCCTCATTAGAGGTTAGGTATGTGAATCCGCATCTCCCTGGGATGACTCGAATCACAAGATTGCGTGTGTTATCACGTGTTTCTAATTTTGTTTTAATTAGCATGTCTGTTTGTAAGGATCTCAAAATCTCTGTGTGTGTTTGAGTCCAATTGGATCTTTTAAAGTCTGGTTTAATTAGATCATAAAGGGGTTTGACCCTTTCTGCGTAATTTGCAATGTATGTTCTTCCGAAATTTAGGAAGCCTAGAATTGACTGTAGGTTTTTTAGTGTTTTAGGAGCTTGGATTACGGCACATTTCTCTAGGAAATTGTCAGCCAGGCTTTTACCTTCACTTGATAACTCATATCCTAAGAACAGGACTGTCAGATGGGCAATTCTAGACTTTTTAAAGTTGAATTTGTAACCCTCTGCTGCGAACCCAAGTATTATGGTGTTCACTCTTTTCAAGTGAGTATCCAAGTCATCATCTGTTAAGTAAATGTCATCGACATAAGATAATGCTTCATCATCATATAGTTGCAGTAATTCTGTTACTCTCGCTTAGAATACCCCCGGGCTGTTCTTGTACCCCTGGGCTAACCGACAGAATTGCTTTTGAGTGCCATTTACTGAGAATGCAGTTAAATATCTGCTCTCTGGTGCTATGTTTTGACAAAAGAATCCATTGGAGATGTCCAAGGTTGTTTTGTATTTTTTGCGCACTATGTTATTCATTAGTGCAGCACTGTGTGAGTTTTGCACTGCAAAGGTTTTGCAACATGTGTTAAGGTGTCGGTAATCCAAAACTAGACGATATGAATTGTCTGGTTTGGAGACCGGAAACAAAGGATTGTTCATTTGTGAGGTGCAAGTTTCAATCACCCCCTGGTATTCTAGCTGATCTAGTATTTCATTTACCTGTTTTTTAGCTTCTTGCTTAATTGGGTACTGCCTTTGTGCAGTAGGTTGTGATTTTAACTGGATTTTGTGAGGAGGAGAATCCTCATCCCATCCTACATGATTTTTATATAAAGCAGGTGCTAAGGCCACTGCCCACTTTCTAGCAAGTGTGTATTTTTTATGAATCGGGATTTGATTCGAGAAGGCAGGCATAATTACTTCTTCGCCATGAGGGCACTCCCTGACAAACTCTGGTGGCCAGTCTTTTTCAGCTAGAAGGATGTCATAACCCTTGGAGAGGTTATCCCAAAATAGTCCCCTTATTTTCCTAGTCTTATCTCCCTCTATACGTAATGTTATCTCGTATATCTTGTGGGGTTTGCTAACTCTGGTGTCTGCAGTTTCTACTTGAAGATATTCATTCGTGTCCACTGTCTCCAGATGATTCATAAGGACTTTGCGAGCTATGCTCACTTCTGCTGCGCTGTCTAGCATTGTCTGAGCCCACTCTCCGTTTTTCAGTTGTGTCCTCAGTATTCTCGGCATTGTTAACTACCTTGATACTGGATACCTTCTTTTTTGGAAATTGTAATTTCTTTTTTTGTTGAGCAGGTTCCTTGTCTTTGGACTTGGCGTGCTCTTCTCTTTGTTCTGATCGTCCTCTTCTTTCCGATTTCTGCGAGGAAGTCTGAAAAGATTGAGAGGGACGTGTATCAATGTCTTGATATCTATCAGGTTTTTTAATATTATCCCTATTTCTAAGGTTATATCTTTTCCCAGAGGGGTCACTCTGGGGTGACCTGTGTCTCTGGTTCGGAGATTTCTCCCTTCGCCTAGGAGACCTTCCTCGGGACTGGAATTTCTTTTCTTTTGGATTGGATTGTTTGTTTCCATCCCAGTTCTTTTTTGGTGAATTATTATTAAAAAAAATTTTTCCGGACTTTCAGTCAGTTGCGGTTTTACTGGTATTCCACCTAAACTATCTCTACCTAGTTCTTCATAAGATTTTTCTATGATTCTGGTAATTTCAGCTGGTTGATCTGCTATATCTGTCTCTTTTAACCTCTGGCGGATCGCCACGTTTACTGCTTCACCTTTTATATTGGCTAGTAATATAGCCGAGACCTGCTTGAAGTCTTTCAGTAATTTCATACCAAGAGTTAAAGCTGGTTCTGGACCGTATTCATCTTGAATTTGTTTTAGCACATCTGGTATTACCGAAATGGATGGAACACCGTGCGTTTTTGTGTAGATTGAAGCAAAGACTGTACCCCATGTGTCACAGTCCTCTATGTGTGGTGCGATTCCCATTGGGAGACATATAGTCAGAATCCTGTGTTTTTCCAGCGGGGTGGTGTCAGGAAACACCGCCTCTATTTGGGTGATTTTCTGTGCCAACCAGAATGGTATCTGTTCCCGTTTAGCCGGAACTTTACCTAGGCAGGATTGGATGTTCTGTGGTGTGATTTTATTTGTGTTCCCCTGGTGAGGGGTCAGCTGTGGAAGTTTAATCGCTGGCTGAATTGTTGAAGTCCGCATTACATACTGGACTAATTGTCTATGAATTTTTAGTAATTGTTTTAGCTGTATTAACAGCTCTCCTGTAGACATTCTTTCGATGTCTGGGTGTGGTGTGTATCCGGCTAAGACCGGCCACGTTGCTCCTGGTCTACCTAAAGGACCGAGCCTTGTAATGTGATTGTTATGTATTAGGGCGCCATCAAATAAGAGCAAATGCTCTTGGAATTTGAGTGGTACTTCCACCTCCTCGAAAGGAGTGTAAATGTCGGGGGGAACCTCTATTTTGTAATAGTGGAAGTACTTTGTTACAGCATTTGCTGCTGGAAAATGTATCCATGTATAGTATACCTCTGTCTGCCGATATTCGTGTGCCTCAATTACGAATATGACTGTGCCACCTCTAGGTGTCAGTCCATTTTCTATAAGTTTTAAGGTTATAGATTTTCTTTTGGCGACCGGGATGAGTATTATATCCCCGTCCGCATCTAGTGCTGCAGTATCAGCTGCTACTATTTCAGCTGCTAATCTAACTGCCTCTCTTTCCTCATCACGTTCTGACATTTTACTGTTAGAAAGGTTATTCTTTTTTTTTGCAGATCAGGTTTCTTATGGAACAAAGATTAGATGCAGTATATTTTGGAACAGTGTATCCTTCAACGTTGACTAAACCAAGAACCTTACATAGGAGTTCCCTCCTGCGAGGTTTTGGAGGATATTACCTTTCACCCACTCCAGACATCTTTGGAGTATTTGGGAAAAGGGGTCTGAGTGAGAAAGCACGACTGAGTTACTCTAAATGTCTTACGTTAGTTTTATCGCCCTTTCCAAACGCGTTGGGCGCCATGTAGTGTAGTTCCTATCTTCCCAATAGGCTCTGCGCATTGGAATAATACCTACAGCAGTAAAGGCCTAGGCCAGACGTTAACTAGGTCTACTACTGTCGATACTAGACTTAAGTTTTGGGTTTGCCAGCGTAGCTCAGAGTTCGCTAGAAACTTTCTCGAATGTTCAGGAAAGAATTAACTCCCCTGATTAGACAAGAAGGGATTTAGTTTCTGACAACCATAGAACATGACAACTTTGCTCTCCCCTAATCAAGAGTGTATCTCCAGAGTCCTGTGAGCACAAGGCAATTATTTTACTCAGTCAGTACGTGCATTCTTAGTCTCATCAGATTGTAGAGAAAAGGAAGAGACGGGCGTGTTCAATAAAAGGTGTTATTTATTGATCAGTCTCTTTTCTCGTACAAGAGAAATGGATCGATATTATTGCAATACTTATAGTTAAGTAAAGTGCATACATTAAAAGCAATAGTATAAAATAATACTGTAAAAACATTGATATGGTTTCTGAGCCATATGATGTTTAAAATGATTAAAATATATTTACATACACATATACATTTGACTAAACGTACTCAACCGGTGTTTCTAAATACGCCTACCCCGTGTACCTGACCTAAGTCTAATGCGTGGGCGGGAATAGAAAGTTACAGTTTAAGTTAAGTTTGTTTTTGCCAAGTGAATAACTAAAGAATTCTCTGTGAGGGGTTATTCAGTTCTGTACCTGGAAGTTAGGATGAATGAGGAATGGTATCTCTTTCTCTGCTCTCGATATTCCAGGCTGCCTGCGAGGGCTGCCCGAAAGCGCCGGTGCTGGGTCTCTCGGCAAGAGATAGCAGCGCGTCTCTCAGCGCGTCAGGAAGGCGGGGCTGCTGCCAGCGGGGTCTGCTCTGCTTCTGGGCTTCGGCAAGTATGGCTGCTCCGTCTTGTCACCACGCGTGTGTTTGCATAGGGCAAGATCGGCAATATTTATACCTTAAAGGTGCCGAGATTGACGTAAGGATGGACATAGATACGTCAATAAAGATGTCATACGACTTGCTCGTTAGCACATTCTTTTACTGAAGTTCTCTGTGAAATCAAAACAATGGCCGCACGGATTTTCGAGGTTGTCATAGGTTTGATTTGTTATGAGAACGTCGTATGCCTTATCAGGGACTGGAGGAATGTCGCTTGTCTAATTAGATCTCAAGCGTTATGACCTAATCAGATAACACGTTCCTGTGCCGTAGTGTGACTGCGTCAGATAACGGTATCTGCATCATGTGGGCTTTTCTTGCCTCATGGGCTGACTGTTAGTTAACTTGATAGTTAGTTTAACCAGTAGAGGGTCAGGAATAGGGGGATCGATTCAGAACCTATAGGAATACATGACAAATATTTCAGTTAAATACAGTTTGAAAGCAGTTGAATGCAATTGTATTGGTTACAGGTAAGTCAGTTGTTCATAAAACAGTTGGAATTACTTTTCAGTTACTATTGAGATTAGTTTGTATGTTACTTTTCAGATTGCTCCGACTTGGGCCATAGGAGTCGGTTGTTGTGGTGATTCCAGGCATCGGGTTTCTTTGTCCCCAGCAGGCTCAGAGTCTGTCTTGGGAGTTTCTTTTGATTAGAGTGGTTGTTCACAGGAGATCCCATCTTTGAGGAAGGCAGTCAGTCCTTCCAGTGGTTCTGGAGATTGCTGGCTGCAGGAGAAGGTGACTTTTGGCACTGGACCTCTGGAAACTGCAGACGGGCAGGTAGGGCTGGGGCCAAGCCAGTACTTCTTTGGTCCTTCTTATTCTTAGGTTGCAGGAATCTGCTTTTGTGTTGAGGGCTGCCCCCTAAATACTGTATTTAGGGGGTGTTTTAGGTGTCTAGAGGTCAGTAGCCAATGGGCTACCATCCTTAGGGTGGCTATACCTTGATGTGCTCACTCCACGTGGGGGGTGGGCACAGTCCTTAACCCTGATTGGAGAGTGCCTACCAGCCGCAAGATGGCGAGCACTGAAGAGTGAGCTTCACCTCACCTCCCCCACCTGAGGGGTGGGGTTGGCCGAGGTGGGCACACCTTCTGGGCTGCCCTAATTTTTCCTTTCTATCTTCATCCTGAAAGGGGGAGAGACAGGAAGGGGGCCTGCTCCTGATAGCAGGAGAGGCTTGGGGTCACATTACAAGGCCTTTGAAGCGGCCCTGCCACAGATGGCTCTTTCTGAACTGGGAGAGGTGTGACCACCTCCGCCCAGTCAGAAAACCCACCAGAGGCTGGTTGTCTTTCAGGGGAATCTCTAAGATGCCCTCTGAGTACATTGCATAATAAATCCCACACTGGCATTAGTGTTGGTTTATTTTGCTGAGAAGTTTGCTACTAAACTTCCCGGAATTCAGTAAAGCCATTATGGTGCTGTGGAGTTCATAATGTCAAACTCCCGGATAATATACTCTTTATGGCTTTGTTGCACTTACAATTTCTAAGATTGGACTTAGACACTGCAGGGGTCCAGTGCTCATGCAACTTTACCCTCACCAGTGGTAAAGTACACCAGCTAGAGGGTTTCTTACCTATACGAGGGGCAGTGGGTTACAGGCATGATACACAGGAATCTGTGCCATGTCGATTCTTCACTTTTCACTGCACCAAAACACTCAGCCTGAAATGGCGGTGTGCGTCTTTTTAAGGTACAGCACCTCTAAGGGCGGCACTGTAGGTTCTGCAGCCCTTAAAGGCCTTCCCTGGTCACAGGGCCCTTGGTACCCATGGAAAATTTTACAAGCAACTTACATGAGACTAGAGAGGAGCAAATTGGGGTTATACAGGTACAGTTTTGGGAAAGAACACAAGCCCTGGGAACCTGATTGGCAGGGACCCAAGGCACATCAAGTCAAAATGCATCAAAAATCTGATGAAAAGTGTGCAGGGGGTTACTGAAACAGAAACCCAGCTTCGTATAGTCCCCACTTGCAATCATGCCTGGCAAACCTCCAGCATGCTGTGTTCCGGCTTTTCCTTGCTTTACCTCATACATACACCCTTGGTTTGTTTTCATGGCGAATCCCAACCAGCCTCCCTTTATGTCCTGTTTCCCAGAAAGGCGACTCCTTACTACTGACTCCTTCCGTGACAGCCACCATATGGGTCATATACCCTTCCACATCCTGGTGGTCTCCGTCTGTGCACAGCCAGGCTTACATCTTTCAAATGAAGCCCTCGTCATACAGGAGCCAGGCATTCCCTTGATATTTTAGCTGCACCTCGTTCACTCTCTGCTGGTGTAAGAACAGGGCCGTTGTGCTCTGCAGGAACTTCTCCACAAACACGCTAGCTAATGTTCTGAAGGCTGAAGCCAATTCTCAATGTTATGCTCCACTCGCTGCTTCCATGTCTCCCTCTTATCCTCATCCTTCTTATTCTGTACTGTTAGGTCTAACCCTGCCTGGAGTACTTCCAACAGTGAGAAAATGTTTACATACGCCTTGCACCAGATCCTCTCCTGCACAAAAATGGGATGATGCTGGCCAAAGCAGTTTCCCTACCTATAACTAGTGGGTCACATGGTGAAGGCCTTAAGTATTCACTTGCGGGCTGACTTTCACACCCTACTGCTTCTCTGCCCCAACCCAGGCCTTTGTGAGATCGTTGGGCACCTATGCCTTTGGCTTTTTGCCTACTGTGTCACCTATTTGCTTCTTGGCCTCCCTTGCTGCTTTTGAGGTACCCTGTTGCCTCTCTGTATTGGGCTGTCCTACTGCCACCCCTCTTTCCTGTGCTCCCACCTGTGGTTTACCCACAGCTGGCGCTGTCGCTTTTGGTGCCCCGTTGCCAAGTCCTGGCCATGAACCCATGCTGTGCCAAAAATATGGGGGTGATGGGTGATGCCACCATCACTTGCTTGCTGCCCAAGTCTTTGTGCTGTTTTGCCACCAATGTCCACATTCTCTCCAGTACCTCTTGCAAGTCGCTGTCCAGCTCTGGTCCCTCAGATTTTTTCTGGTTACCGCTTCAGCATTTCTCTGGTGTGCTCCTCCTTCGTCGTCCTCATCTTCGCTCCAGTACCTGGCAGGCTAGCAGCATTTCCTCCCAGAGCAACCAGGACAGGTGCCAGCACTCTGACTACCAGGCATGGTACCTTGCAGTGGGAAATTGATTTGGCCTTGCTCTGCCCACACTCACACTCCAGTTGTGGTTCCTACTCCTAGTACTTTTCAATCCATCCAGACCAGCTTCACTCCAGCAATGCCCAGCTCTCCAAACACAATTTTCTTGCAGCTAGGATTGCGAGCCTTATGTCCCAGTCATGGTCAGGCCAGTAAAATCCAATGATTTGCTGGCCCTTTAAGAGGTGTGATGAGTGGCCAAACCATTGCCAGTTGCCTTTGGAGCAACCAGGTGACTCCTGAGCTCCTCCACGCTGACCCATCTACACCCAACGCTTTCCAGGGCTTCGTTGATGCCCACTCTTGGTTCTGCCCCCCATCCCCCTTGTAAAGGTTTGTGGCTGGTTCCCCATCGGTCCGGCTGCACCTTCCCCTCCTGTGCGCTTACTCAGGGAGTGCTGAAGTTAATTAAATACAGCTTGCTAGTTCCTTTCATCGTACGCACATCAATCCCAGACTAGTGTCAGCAAAGGGTGAAAGGGCTGCAGGGTAAACAAAGCAGAGTTGTAAAGCAGGGCAATGTTTTCTAATTTTATCGGTAGGATTAAAACCACAAACTTGGAACAGCATGGATGTAACTCCAAGGTCGCAGCGATACAGAGGGGCAAGTCAGCAAAATATTAGGGAGGGCCTTGGCATAGCCGAGTCAGTGGCCCAACGAGGCCCCAATAGCCCCAAACAATATAATTGGCATGTAAATCATGCAGCAAGGGACTTGTAAAAATATGATAAAGACTCTTCAGAATTAAAAAAGAATGTGTATATCTTTAACTTATGGGAATGTTTTTTTTAGGTACTCTACACTGTATCAAAGCATTTAGTGCCATTATTAGCAACACACCCCACCCACACAATAACAGAGCATGCATGAATAAATAAATACACAACACGTTTGTTTTGGAAAAATATTGCTGCAGGTTTATTCCATACAAAAGTATGCAATATGGTGAGTTATCTTACGGGCGATCCAAGGGCAGACAGCTGTTACCAACCTATGCTGCCCTGCCCGCCTGATGAGCCAAAACTGTGGAGAACCCAATCAGTGCTTCACCTTATGGGGTGATCCTCTTTCCAGATCACGTGACACATTGGTTCCTTATTACTCACACCCCTTTCAGGGCAGAGCTTAGCAAGGCAAGCCCCCGGTTGTTCAGGCCCACAACCGCCCAAAGGACTTACAGGGCACCAACGTAATTCTTCCAGGACCCTCCCTTGAGGCTCCTGAGATTTGGCTATGGCACCGCTATTGTGCTTTTCAGAGCTACCCTTCTGTACCCATATGCTTCCAGATTGCCCTGTAACTCCACCTGCAACGACAAAGAAAACCTTACATTGTTCTATGTACTTTGCCTGCCAGCCCCACGCCGGGTAAGCGGTAGGGAAGGAGACGGCGTGTCTGGCGCAAAGAGGACACCAGGATGGCCGGAGGAGGCATAAATACCCTCCCCATCTCTTCGGCCTGCCGGAAGTGGCGCGCCTAGTGCCCCTAAGACAAGGGGAGACTCCTCCCTGAGTCCTGGCATTAGAAGGGGCGGGGTTAGTGCCCACATTGCACTAAAAGGCCGCCCTTTTAGGGTAGCTCCCTTCGTGGGTGGCGGGTAGCTGCAGAGTGGCGTTTATTAGAAGTGATTTGAACAAGAGCTTAGAAAAAGTCACGCATCTCCCCCACCACCCTGAGGACAGTACCATTAGTGAACCTGGTGGTAGTTTTTTGCCATAGGTACCCCATATGTGGCCTAAGTTGTTATCATAGATGCAACAATATTAAATGATAGGAAAACATTTCGTGGAGGTCTTTGCACAGCGCACATCCGGAACTGATGTATTTTATGTAATTTCCAAATGCGAAGACTAAGGAAAGAATATAGGCAGAGTGAAATAAGATAGTTGCCCAGGATCACACACTATACTCAAGTGGTTAGGTTGGTCTTCATCCCATGTTTGCTGATTTCATGTTATACAACTGAATCACTAAATGGGCATCTCTATTTATTCTGCCTTTGGAGAGATTGTGGGGGGGAGACGTCAACAACAACATGAAGGCTGCGCTCGTTTCTGGCTCGAAGATCCAAGAGGGCCTTTAGCTGAAATGAGTCAGACCCAAGCATCCTGCTCGAATCTGCAGTGTCCAGCCCACCTCTATGCAGATGATGTCTACAGCAAAATCATGAATCCACTGAGCTGTAACATGTGATCATGTTGCAACTCATGCTTGCTTAGCTTTTTGTTATCTCAGAAAGGATTTTTTTTTTCTTTGAAACAGAAACAACTTTTTGCCCTCAGGGTGTTGTCTTTACAGTATCACTTGTACAAACTTAGGAAGTATCTTGAACAATATAGAAAAGTCTTCTTTCAATTAGGACCATTCAAACAGGTCTTAACTTGAGGATAGTGAATCACACTTCAGCAAGTCTCGGTGACTCACTGGTGCCTTGTCATTGGTTTGGATGCTTTTAAGTTAGTAAAAGGGATGGTTCCAATGAAAAGGATGCTGCTTGGCGTATTAATTGGACTAGAAGTGCTCTGACTTTACCCTAGTATCAGATGGGCTGGGGATGGAGCAAAATGGCCGAGATCACAATGAACAACGTTTTGCTGATGTCGGTAAATGAAGTATTTCTCTAAAGTTGATGTGCAGTGTACCTGTAATCATGTTGACTAGTGTCTACATTACTCCAGTCTTCAAGCGCTATGAGTAGGATGACACACTTTGCCCTTCGGGCATCGCTGATGGTGCTATGCTGGCAAAGATGAGAGCAGGTCTCACTTCCTCATCGTGCGCGGATCTTCAATCTGAACTGGTGTAAACTATACATACGACAGGATAACTGAATAAGAGAGGAATTCTGAATTAGTGTCCCCAAGGCACCTTGGGGCATATTACCAACGATTAGCGATATTTATCGCTAACAAGGCTTAGCAACGATTTTTTTATCGCTAAGCATCGCCGGAAATTATCGCAGAGACAACTTGCTATTAGCAAGGATTATCTCAGAAGTGATAAAAATCCTCGCGCTAACTGTCAAATGAGAGATTATCGCTGGAAAACCAACGATAATCTCTCGAAGTTTGGCGTTAGCTTGATGATAGGGGCTCACAAACTTAGCCATGATATCCACCTTCCATAGGATATCATGGCTAAGTCAGGAAAATACCAGGTGTAGAAGCAGTGCTAACCGCGGTTAGCGCTGCTTTTTTTTATCACTAACAGGGTTAGCGAAATCCTTGATAATAGGAGAAATGTCGCTTAACAACATTTCTCCTATTATTTTTCTCTGGAACGCCCCTTTTGCATCTCATTAGAGATGCAAGGGGAGGCGTAGAGAAAAAGGGTACTAACATGCAAATTTGCGTGTTAGCACCCTGTTGCTGATAGGGAAATAATGTATCTCTGCCTTCTTGGCTTTTAAAGCCAAAAAAGCGGAGATAAATCCCTTGATAATATGCCCCCTTATTTTTTACAGAATATTGCCATAATTTGCAGACAGCACAGTCTCTATTCAACACACTCACAAAATGAAGAGCAGAATTAGGTGCAGGAGAAAGGGAACCGTGAAACAGAGGCTAAACACAGCAAACAAACACTTTCGGGGATTCAGGTTCAGTTTTGTAGAATCTTAAATCCTGCAGCGACGTCCACTCAGCTCTCTTCCCTATGCGATGGGGGCCACCTCGAATAAGTGCAGGCAGGGAACGAGTCGGGGGTACACGCGGGTACACGGCGTCCACCCACTCTTTTCACAGGGTGGTCGCGTTGCCGTCCCCCTGCCAAGACGTTCGGGCCCACAAAATTAAGTTGAACTTGTCCCAGTGTCATTTTCAGACACTGGGACACATTCAGCAGCTCCAGCAAGTTGTCTGCTTTTCATTCAACAGCAACGTGCAGGCAGTTGGGGGCTTTTTTTAAACCTTCAGCTGTGCCAAAGATTAAGGAAGAAATTAAGGGGCCATGCAGGCCATGCAGAGGCCGAACTGGTGAGGCCTATTGTTGTTATGGGAGTGACCTTTAAAGAGAAAGCAAGAGTGCTTGGAGATTTGGTGAATTTCTTTATTAATTTTCATTAACAATGCGTGGTGGGGGAGCTATGAATATCAGTCAGCACAATTTGTGGTGCTTTTGTCAATCTGCATCTGAATTTTTATTTTTTTATTTTTAATAGCCAGATTTATCTGACTGTTGCCTCTCATAACTTTCAGCAGCGCCCTCCTCACCCATATGAGCAGCACTGGTTTCGTGAATATTGTACATCTAATGCATAATTCGGCAAATGTATGAAATCTCTGAAATTTGCAGTTTGGTGACACTGGCCTTTTTTGTTGCAGTTTTATTTAGCACCAAGGTTTTGGAGCACTTTACATGAGTACCAGTTTAATTGCACATGGCTCCAATCAGGCACTGGAAAGTGAAGTGATTTGCCCTGAATCACAGGATGCTGAGCTGATGCTGAGGCTCAACCTTGTTCCTCAGGTTCAAAGTCGGCAGCTCTGGCTGTTGTGCCATATCCTCTCCGCTTTCAGTATTAGCATACAGGGCACACTGTTGACGTCTCATAACTCATTTTTATTTAACATTTCTTATTGCTCTGCTGCCCATTTTAAGCTCTGCAGCTAACAACTGATACTATTGCCCAATTCAAGGGCGCTAAGTTTGCTGACCTCTCTACCTTTTTGCACCTTTACCCCTGTTACTAAAAGTCTAAATTAAAACTCAACGAAATCAACAAGACTGCAATGGTTTCCTTATTAGGTGGGGGGTGTTGAACCCCACCCTCTGTGTCGCGATAAGCATGAAAAATAAAATGGCAATGAAATATTTTCATTGCCAATGGAGCACCGCTACTGCTAGCCTTCCCGAGCAAGGAAAAATGGGGCGTGTCCTTTGCTGCCGATTGGCAGCAGAGTACTGGAGCAGTGACCGACTGGGCTCTCCAAAGTGTGCATGTCAGTTTGGCCGGCTGTCTTAAGTCAGCCAAACAAACATGCACACTTTTATTTCTCCAACCCGGCTGTGTTGCACAGCCAGGTTGGAGAGAAGCCACAGGCTCCTTGTGATTGGGCAAGCATCAGGCCAGCCCGCTCAGGTCAATCCAGATGCTTCTCCCAGGCTAGCATGAGAACAGCGTCTGGATTGGGTGGGGAGCCTGTGCTGAGGTCCAAAGACTGCTGGAACGCCAGAGAAGAGCTGGAGAGGAGCTGCTAGGCAGTGTTAGCCGGGTCTTTTTTTTTGTTTATTTATTTGTATTCCCCTATCGCACCCTCAACCCCCACCCATCCAGCCGCCTCTCCACTCTAGATCAGTGGCGGTGAATTCCTGCATTGCTTCCATTCCACCACCCTTGATGGTTGGCGTCCAGTTCCTGTACTGATCATTTTATTTCGCAAAACATATGGTTGTGCATTACAGACAAACAGGTGCACTTTGGCCTCATCTGTCCAGAAGACATTGTGGTTTATTCCATTCTGTTTTGCCATCCTAAGCAATTCAGCAATGTTCTTTTTGGAGAGAGTGGGCTTTCTCCAGGATACCTTTCTATGAAAGCCGTACCCGCTTGGTCTTTTCCTAACGATAGGATCATGCACTCTAATGTTATCTGCATTGAGAGAAACCTGCAGATGTGTGATACTTTGCAATTTATTGGAGCAGCAAGTGGTCTGATTTTGGGGCAAATATGGAGGAATGCCACTCTCTGTAGATTCATCCATCTTGAATGTTAAACGGGAAAAAAAGTTTATAACGCTATTTTTACAACGAAGTACCATTACATTACGGTCGTTACAACAACCGTGTTGTTAGTACGCAATACCTTAACATCGCAAGTCATTAGAACGACTTGCTGTAGGGGGCGCTAAGGTATTGGATATAAAATCCAACACCTTTCCTACTGTTGCGCAAACTGGAGAAGGAATAGTAAATAATACTATTTCTAAGTCCAGTGAGTCCCCAACTGTAAGTTGTTGTAATGACTTGCGATGTAAGGGTAATGCGTACTAACAACGCAGTCATTGTAACTACCGCGTTGCAAAAGTATGCGCTGTGATAGCAAGCGATGTAACGTGCAATATTCCTTTAAACATTTGTAAACAACTTTCTCTCTTTGAAAGGATGGACTTTATATTGTTTCAAAAAGTTTTTATTACTTTTTTTAGACTAATGAGCAGCAGACATGTTTGAAACCCTCACAATTATGTTTAACCCTCGACATACCAAAAACTCCAGCCCAAACTGTCAAGACCACGGGAAACACTATCTGAATATGAATTAATGCTGTCTACCTCTTTAGCAGCAATAGATTCTAATTATGTTCTTAACTGTTATTGCAGTTAGAGTGCAGCTACTTCAACTATCTTATACTATCTTTTGTACATGATGAGGGCATCCCTCATACAGCATTTTCATGCAGACAACCCTCCAAGCATAATACTTTAATGTATTGAGTGTGGAACAAATTTACAGACCTTTGTCCACCTCTAATACAAACCTCTGATCGTTATGGTAAAAGCATAATTTCTATGATACCCCTCCAGTTTATTTTTCTGACATTGTACATATGCATGTGCAGGGGCTCTTCTCTCCCTATGCCACTAACTCTGAGGCCAGAAGGAGCTTTCTGTCAGTAGGCCTCCTCCATGCATTGGATTGCCTCTGCATGAACTGCCTTTATCTCATTTTATTTATTTATTTATTTATGTTAACATTTCTAAAGTGCATGGTTACGCCATCTGGAGTGTCCCCGCGCTAAGCGGACTCACAACTGGGACCTACTTTGGGCACTTCAGACATAGTTTGCCAACTAATGCATTCTTGTGATTCTCCTATACTTTAGTATGCAGAGGAAAAGCTTAAGCTTAGAACAGGTTACTTGATATTCCTGAAGGCTATAGATGAACCTGCCTTCCCCCATTTGTAATGAATCTTATCTGAACTGTGTTACTGTGAAATAAAGAGGACCTCACTCACTCAGTCACCCAATGCAAAGTCAACCAGAGTGCATTTGATGTTGATGGAAAAGGCCTTGCATTGATGGAATCTGTAAAACTACTAAGCATACCTTTCATAACATATAACCATGACCAGGTTCAACTGGTAACAGCGTCGCTCACAGCAGGTACCACCACCCTGTCTCAGAAATAAGCATTTTGAGTAGGTAGGTAGCATTAAAAATGGAATTTAAATTCAGTTATCATCATAATCACCTAAAATTGATGTTCACACTCTTCATTTGTGTTGTAACACATTCTAATTAATTGTATTATTTCTATTCATTTGTATTTAAATTGAAACTGAATCTATATGCATTAGGTTAACCAGGATAAGGTGTTCTGTACAAAATGGAACTATCTTCCCACAAATTTAAAGAACTCTCCTTACCTGCTTTCTTTCAGGAAGAGGCTTAAGACCAGGCTATTCACCCGTTAGTTAATTCTATATAAATGCAAACGTTTGAGTATTGCTAAGATCTGGCCATCACTTTAGGTTTCTTTTAGCGCTTAGACGCCTTTGGGTATTCGTTTGCACTCCATACATACATTCAAAAAAATGTATAGCTCTCAATATCATAACAAAGAACATATCTTACCCTAGATTTGCACGCTTTTATTAAATTTGTCCGGATCAAGATAGTCCAAACTTAAATCTTGATTGATGATTCTCGTGAGAGTTGCAAGCAAATTTCAGTGTGATACAAATGTTAAATCTAAGCCACCATAATATTAAAACATTTCAGTATTATCTCTCGGGTATTCGAATTGGCTGTTTTAGTCTGTATTGCCATTTTGCACAATACATATCTAGTAATGCAGCATTAATGAAAAATGTATCCTGGCCCACAAATTAATCTATTAGAGTTTGGCAACCCCATCAGGGTATGCATTCTGCAAGCAGGACGCTTGGCATCTTAGAGTCAAATAATCGATATATGTCATGTATTTGTAATTAGCAATACAACTACTTAAACCGTGCTTCAGTAGAAGGCAGCTGTCCTTACTACTGTTTACTGTTCATGTGCTGCTTCCATGAATCAGGATGAGGAGACTAACATCCTTCTGTGAATTCCCCCCCAAAACCATATATTTACTCCAACTATTGCTATCAACCTACATCAATAAATTGTAATAATGGGTCATTTTGCTCAGTGATACGCTCTATGGTGTTTAGAAGGTTTTACTCCAATGTGTTCAGTAGGGAAATCTAAGCAGTTGATGTCAGTTTAGGTTAAATTATTTTATTTAACCAGGAATTACATCCATTACATTCGTTACCGCACACTTTATGCATGCACTGACTTTGTTTCTCGTCACAGGCCTGCAGCAGGCAGGTCGTTGTTATATATCTACTGATTTTGTGTCTCTCCACAGCCCTACAATTGGCAGACGTGGTTGACCTGCAGATCCCTGCAAACAGAACTGCACACAATACGAGCGAATACAGCGGCAAAGAATTAATATTAAGGAGAGGCCAGCCTTTTAAAATCATTGTGAAATTCAACAGAGCTCTTCAGAGTGGAGAGAGCATCGAACTCACTGCAGAGACCGGTGAGTATTCTAACAATCTTCAAAAACTGTGGATATAATGTCAGTTATGTAATCCTAATGTCTGTGAGGGGTGGGACATGTTTGATCTAGCACGAATTTGACAATATTAAATAAAGTTAGCATGCTTCCAAAAATGGCATCTGGTGAGAACTCAGTTTATATATATCAACATCCGAGGTAGAAGAACTATTACGCTAAACTACGTAATTCTTCAGACATATTTCCAGTACCCATGAGCAGAAAAACAGTGAACTAAAATGCTGTAAAACATGTTGTGAAGATTATTTGGGGGGTTGATGAACAAGATACATGCCTTGTAAAATTTCAGTAAGAAGTTCACCCATTTGGTCTTAACCAATCAGAAGAACTTTACATTCACCTATAATAAAAGAGAGTCAGTATAATAAAATGACATCGAGGAAGGAATAAAGAAAGTAAAAAGAGAAGAAGAAAAGCAGAAAAAACAAAGGAAAAAAATCGTCATAGAAAAGGAAAAAATAAAAGGAAAATGGAGGGATCAAAAAGCAACGAACAATGTAGAAGAGCAACAATGGTAATCACAGGGTAGAGAAAAAACGGAAGTGACATTGACAAGAACTTAAAAGAAGAATGCGGAGTATACCCACCATGGGGTACCAAAAACAAGAATAATGTTAAAAAGTTTGAAAGGAAGAATCTACCCACTAGAGGGCATTACAAATTGTCATTACGGCAGCCAAAGGATACCAACACCGGCGAAAAAAAAAGAGAGTAAAAATTAGTTGTCACCAATACCCGAACAACATTCTGAAGACCCACAGAAGGGCCAAATAAAATGTGGAGACATTTACAAGCATAACACAGTAAATGCAGGATAACATTATTGTTGCGAGAAAAAAGTTGCTCTCCAGGATTGAAAAATGTCACAAAGGGGCCTCAAAAAAAATCCTTTAAAATGATCACGAAATGCTAAAGAATGATATGTGAGACACTATTAAATATCACTGTTAGTTTGATTCAAATTTAAATCACGGGGAAGATTTGTACATAAGGTAAAAAACTACATCCTCCAGAAGGTTCAGGGTCACCACGAACAGTAAATAGAAAGTGATGTAGTCATCATTTGAATGTATAGGTGTGTTAACCCTGTGGCCAGGTTGATCGTGAGCAAGGGAGAGGGCTCCCTAAACACGTTGATCTGTGCCTGCCTGCCATAATATCCATCTGAAGGTTTAAAAAGAATAAAAAGTAAAACAAAATGAAGTACGTGAGTTCGTCCTGTTTATTCACTCTACAAGGAGTGAATTGTGTTTGCATTGAAAGCGGCTTGGTTCTGCCGCAAGGATTACAAACCGACGTAGAGCGCTGCAGGGGCCCGGCAACCAGGAACTGAGTGATATATATATATATATATTCACTGAAAAAACCATAGGTTTCACACCAGTTATAGTTAGGTGGAAATTTTACTCGCATAAAACCATTGAAATTCCCACTTTATAGTTAGTTGGACTCACTATAACTTGCGCGTGCAATGCACTGCTGATGACGTCACACATTACATCACTCATGACATGGTCAGTGACATCACTCATGACATCACTGATGACATCTCAAATGGCAAAATGAACCCCCTCATTTTGTTCCTTTGCAAATTAAATGTTTTAAGTGTTAACACTTTATTCCAATCAAGATGACCTCAGGTGTGCCATATTTTTGTCATAAGTAAGACTGTTAGCGCTCTAGTTGTTCTTTAGAACACTCTGGGACATTCTGTCATTGGCCTATAGTTGGGCTACATCTGGCTGATATTTGGGCTACATTTGTTTTTTTTTGTCTCTGGTGGCCATCTTTGGCTACATTGGGCTACATTGGGCTACATTGGGCTACATTTGGGCTCTAACATATATATAGCCCAATGTAGCCCAATATATATTTTTCAAAGTTAATTTTCGTAAAAAACCACTGGAGCATATATCTTGAGACATAGCAAAGGCACATCGGGGTACCAGTCCCTACAATTTTGCCAAGTTTGGTGGAAATCCATTCAGCCGTTCGGGCTAAAAGTGAGTCCAACCGCCCTATGGAAATTAACATGGGGAAAACATGTTTTGGGACCCCCCTTTTATCTCGGCCCCCGCTTGACGGATCCCCCCAAAACTTTCAGGGAAGATGCGGAGCGCAGCGAGGCAAAGGTAAAAAAAATTACAGGCAGATCCCTCATTCGTCGCCAAAGTTATTCCCAATAGAATGTTGCGGATTTCCTATGGAAAAAGATCCTAACTATAACTACCTACTCGCGACCGCCAGTAGGTAATATAGCGAAACGCGTCAGGGAGGGCACTTGCTCTTGCACTTTGCTGGAATAAATATGGATTGCTGGCACTGGAACTTGTGATGTGGCTACTTTTTGATGTTTGATATTTGACTAAACATCGAGTATTGGAGTGGAGGTCTGCGCCTGTTGAAACCGCTACCTTTGGCGGTCAGGACTCTTCGTTTTATATATATATATATATATATATATATATATATCCAGGATTTCCCTTTCTCACCTTACAAAGAAATTACTAATCAAATTCGCATGGAGTGACCATGAAAAAGCACGAAATGAAATCAAGGAGCTGGAAAAGGAGATAGAAAGCATGGGAGAAGATAAAAAGAAACTGGATGAACTGAGAAGCAATATGATGAAGAGATTGGAATCATATGAAGATAAAATCAGGAAACGTAAGCAAGAAAAATTCGAACGCGATGAAAGAGACTATGAGTCAGGGCGGGTATTGACATTTGCAAAACGATACGATGCACAGGTCAAAGCCTTGACATCTAGGTTTGCCTAGGGGACCACAGCAAATGAAAGGGGAGAGTCGGGTGATACCACGGAATCAGAAGTTTCTGAGAATGAAGAGGCAAGGAGAGACCAGGAAACAAGGGATAACGCAAAAACACGGAAACTCCCTTTTCGCGACGAGTTTCAAATAATACGACAATCGCGACAACAAGGAGGAAGGGGAAAACCCCCGGACCAACGAAGAAACGCACCACGCGGAGGGGGGGCGAGTGGAGGAGGAGGAAGCAATTACTCCCCACCGACAACACGCAGTGGCAGATTCAACAGAAAGCGACAATAAGGGATGAAAGCCAAGAGAACAATCTGACAATTGTGAATCTGAGTCCACGTATTTTGACGGATGATGAGAAATACGTTTTGCAACTGGGGCTCTCCTTTTGCCCTTCCAAGCAATTGGAATATACACAAACAAAGATTGATTTGTATAAATTCTCAAGAAAATTGAAAATACACAAATTTTACAAACAGCGCCCTAAAAAAACAACCGAGAAATCAGTAAAACAAACAATACCACAAATCAGAGTAAAGGATTTACCGACTCTGGATGTTTTACAGCAATTGAAGAATGAGGGAGCGAGTCAACCCGAAAACCTTTCCCAATCAGACATAGTACAAAGAGGGGGAGAAACCAACTTTAAACCTGCATCTACATTCGTACCACAGACGCCCAGTGACAACATAGACCTATTTGCGGAAGCAGTTTCAAAGGAACTAAGGAAACTGGAACAAAGAGGACACACAAACAAGCGTAAGAATTTAACACCCGGTCAGTGGCAGGCCATAAATAACTTACGAATGGACAAAAAACTGGTTGTGAAACCGTCCGATAAAGGAGGGAACATTGTTCTACAAACCTATGAGGACTATAACACGGAAGCCATGAGACAACTACAGGATAAACAGTGTTACCAAAAGGTGGGGAGGAAAGAATATCTCAATAGCATTACGGAATGCCATGAAATGTTGAAAAAATGGCATACTAAGGGGATCATCGAAACAGAAGAATATCTGTACTTAAGAAATCTGAATCCTATTACACCATGTTTTTACCATCTACCCAAGGTACACAAGAACAGTTTGAAACCTCCTGGACGACCAATCGTAAGTGCACAGGGCAGCCTGTTGGAACACTTATCTATGTACATTGATTATTTTTTAATTGATCATGTGAAAAACTTGCGTAGCTATATCAAAGACACGAAAGATTTACTGGGCAAGTTGGAACAACTTACCCTAAGAGAAGGGGACCTGCTCATAGTGATGGACATTACTAGTCTATATACAAGCATAGGCCATGTGGAGGTGATGCTTGCAATAAATGAAATGTTGTCCACAAGAGAAGCAAGCTTCACAGATCATAATGCAATGCTTTTGGAATTCCTAAATTTTAGTCTTGGAAATAACATTTTTTTGTATGAAGACCAATACTATCGACAATTAGTCGGAGTAGCCATGGGCACGAGCTATTCTCCCAGCTTCGCCAATATATTTGTGGGGTGGTGGGAAGAAAATGTGGCATGGCATGCAAGATATACAGAATGGTCCCAACATGTACTGGTCTGGTACCGGTACATAGATGATTTGCTACTTGTATGGCGGGGATCCAAAGGCAAGGCGGAAGAGTACATAGACAAACTGAACCAGAATGAATATAACTTACACTTCACGGCAGAAATAAGTAAGAACCAAATAAACTTCCTTGACCTTGAAATAAGAAAGGAACAGGGTAAAGTATATACACAGCTATTCAGGAAACCCACGGCAGGAAATTCCATATTACATTCCAGCAGTAGCCACCCGCCTAAACTGATCTACAGTATTCCCTACGGAGAATTACTCCGCATTAAAAGGAATTGTACTCTAGAGGAAGATTACAACAGAAATGCACAAGCGAGTGTAGACAGGTTTAAGGCACGAGGATATAATGGCAGATGTCTGGAAGATGCCCAGAGAAAAGTGAATGCCATGCCCCGAAAAGAGATGCTAAAAGTAAAAACAAAGGAAATCGAGAAGGAGGGGAGGTTTAGATTCATTACCACCTTTTCAGAGGGTGCAGGGGGACTAAGACAAATCTTAAGAAAGAACTGGACACTTTTAACCACTGATCCAGTTATTGGAGCAGATATGCCCAAGCAACCTATGGTGACTTACAGAAGGGCTATGGCACTACGGAACACACTGACACAGAGTTACCGGGCACGCCCAGTAGACCGACCATTTGGAGAACATAAGCCGGGATTCTATCCGTGTGGAAGGTGTAAGGCGTGCAAACAAAGCAAAAAAGTACTCTTTTACGATGTCAGAGGACAGAAGCGTAAAATAAAAGTGTTCCTTACATGCTCTACTCCTTTCGCAGTATACTGCCTCGTATGCCCATGCGGACTACGTTATATCGGCAGCACTGTGAACCCTATGAAATTACGCATCCTAGAACATCTAAGGGCTATAACGAATTGTGATCCTGTATACCCAGTAGCCAGGCATTTTAAACAATATCACAAAAATAACAGCGACCTCATATCCTATTTTGGGGTGGACCATATAGAAGCGAGCCCAAGAGGAGGGGATAGGCTGAAGAAATTGAGAAGGCTGGAATCCAGATATATAATAGATATTGGAACAAAGGTGCCTGGGGGTCTGAATAGCCATGAAGAGATGACAGTGCATTTGGGGTAGGGGGCTCCCTGCTCCGTTAGAATATTTTGAGGATGATAACTGTACCTGTTTCAAGTTTTTAAGTTAAATAAGATGAGTTGGAATGATAGGGGTTTACACAGTGGGTGATAAAATTGTACTATTGTGAAAAGGAGGTAACTGGTTGAGGGAAGCCCATGCAGGGCAATATGTTGGAGAAATTGTATAACAAATGTCAACAAGCCCATCCAGGGCGATATGATCGAATATTAATTGCAGAATAATGAAATGTTATAACATATAATATTGATTGCAATTTTGATATGAAACGAAGCCGCTACGTATGAATTATATGCATAGGGGTGTAATGCCCATCCAGGGCGGAATTGAAACGTTATACAAACCATCATAAGATGGCGACTATGTAATTGTCCCTTGTTTATCTCCATGACACGCACGTAAAGGGTATTTAAAAAAACAAAAAATGGCGCGCCATTGTACCATAGACTAAGGCGGTAGCCGAAACGCGTCTGGTTCTCTGAGGGAGCAATAAAGTATTTGTACCCTCCTCCTGCGAGTGCTGTGCTTTCTTTGTAAGGTGAGAAAGGGAAAGCCTGGATTGAAGCAGGGTGTTGTCACCCGCACACGAGCACCCGTGTCAGAGTGCGCGACCTGGCAACACAAGGAAGCAAGGATATATATATATATATATATATATATATATAGGTTACCTACTGGCAGTCGCAGTAGGTAGTTATAGTTAGGACCTTGTTTCTATTAAAAAAGCATTTTTTCTTTTGCTAATATCTTTGTCGCCGTTGACTAATCTTTGCAGAATTTTCAAAGCTAATGGCCCAGTCACTTCAGCTGCCGTGTTGAAAGTTTCAGGGTGATTCGTCAAGTGGGGGCAGAGAAAAAGGGGTGGTCCTAAACATGTTTTCTTCATGTTACCTATGTTACCTTTTGTCAAGTCATTATTATCCCCTTAGTCCCTTTCTATTTTGGCATGGATAGCAATGTGCTCATCCCATGCTTAAAAACTTTGATAAAAAAAGCAGACATTTGAGGTGAGCAATGTTGCTGATGTTGTAGGGTGCTGTATACAGTAGCTGCTCTCCACCTAACCGTAGGAACTTTTGGTTGCTTAATGTATTTGGCACTCTATGCCTGAACGGGTATTGTTTTGATATATATAAAAATATAAATATATTCACTGAAAAAAACGGAGGTTTCAGGGACGTTATAGTTAGAAATTAGCATTTAAAAACCCGTAGAAATTCACTGAAAAAAAACACAGGTTTCAGGGACGTTATAGTTAGTTGGACATTTCACACGTACAAAACCAGAGAAATGTGTCTGTTATAGTTAGTTCAGCTAATTATAACTCACGCCCATGCAATGCACTGTTGATGACATCACATATTACATAATTCATGACATGGTCAGTGACATCACTGATGATATCTCAAATGACATCACTGATTACCTCACTGATGACACCATCCAGTGACTGTGTGTTTCTATAAAGTTTAAATATGTTTTATATATATATGCCAAAGTGTATTGAAGAATGAGTGGGTGCATACGTGTCTGGATGGATGATTTAGTAGGTTTGTGACTGACTGTATTAGTGAGTGATTCAATGTGTCTTACTGAATGCGTGGGTTAGTGACTGATACAGACATTTGCACAGGTTAGTTTGTCAGTTGGTGTGTAAGTGGTTGCATGGGTTGGTGAGTAGCTAAATGAGGATCTATATGGGTTATTGATAGGTTGTCTGAGTATCTGTATGGGTGCCTGAGTATCTGTCTGGGTCGGTGGGGGTGTGACTCCATGCATAGATGTGTGAGTGGATGATTCACTGGGTGCATGGGTTTAAGAGTGCATCTGTGAAGGGCTGTATGGGTAGGTTAGTGTGTGTATGGGTGTGTTGGTGAGTTAATGGAGGCCTCATTGGTACATGTGTGAGTAACTGCATATGCGAAAGGCAGTATATGTGAGTGTTGGAGTGTATAAATGACTATATGTGAGAGTGAGTGATTGTGAGAGTGGCTGTATGGATCAGTGTGTGCTTGTATTAGTTATTGTATAAGAGTGTAAGTATGTGTTAGTATGTGTGTGAATAAGTGAGGTGGTGTGTGTATAACTGTATAGGTGAGTAAATGGGAGTGTGATTGATTTTTTGCATGACTGACTAGATGTGTGAGTAACTCTATGGAGGAGTGGTGGTGTGTAAGTTATTATATTAGGGTATGAGGTAGTGCATTAGATTATCTTGTGGATGATGTCATTAGTGATGTCATTTGAGAGATCTTCAGTAATGTCATCAGATATGTCACTGACCATGTCATGAATGATATAATACATGACGTCATCAGAAGTGCATTGCGGGGGCGCAAGTTATAGTTAGCTGAACTGGCCGAATTTCTCTGGTTTTGTATGAGTGAAATGGCCAACTAACTATAACGTTCCTAAAACCTGTGTTTTTTTCAGTGAATTTGTAAGGTTTTTTAAATGCTAATTTCTAACTATAACTTCCCTGAAACCTTTGGTTTTTTCAGTGAATTTCAAAGGTTTTTTAAATGCTAATTTCTAACTATGCCTACAAAGGTAGGACATGTGAAGAAAGAGGAAGAAAAGTGCAGAAAGAAGCAAGATGAATGCGGAAAGAGGGAACAGAAGTCTAGAAAGACGAGGAAAAGTGCAGGAAGAAGCATGAGATTTGCAGAACAAACCAACAGAGGAGCAGAAAGTCCTCCTGTGCCCCCAACTTTTTGCTGCCGGGTACTGGTGGTAACTGACTCTGACTAACCAGGCCTAGAGCCAGTGCTATTCTACACGACACTTAGAATACAGTGAAAACACCTACATACACTATGGAACACTATGTGTTGGGGTACCCCTGTGATTAGCATGACCTCTTCTGTATTTGCCATGAGTCAGTGCCTGGGTCATTGCTTGAGTACATGCATGCACTCATTCATTGCATGAGTGCATGACTGGATGATTAGAGTGCTGCAAGGAGAGTGCATGGTGAATTTATAAGTGCTTGGGTTTTGGCGGAGTGATTGGATAAGTACATGGTGCTGGCTGGGTGATTGGAAGAGTGCATGGGTAGTGACAAGGAGATGGCTGGACTGCATCTGTTGTGCTAAGGGGATTTTAGCAGTGCATGTGTTAGTGCCTGGGTGGAGGAGAGTAGAATCTGCTCTTATGGTTACCCCCACTTTTTGCTGATGTTTCACTGTTTTTCGACTTTAGTCCGCTGGGGCCCTGCTATCCAGGACCCCAGCCTAGCTGTTAACTCTCCAAATTGATTCTGAGTACTTTGGGTACACTCCAGTTTGGTTACTGGGGTACCCTTATGAGTCTCTAGTATATGGTACCTTAGGTACATAGTGCATAGGTACTCCAAAGGCCTACCAGGGGCTGCAGCCTGTATTATGGCATCCTGGGAAGCCTTCCAAAATGACAACACAGGACTGCTACTGCAGCCTAGGTAAGGTGGTGCATGTACCCCTTACTTAGATATAGGTTACCTATATCTACATTAAATCACTACACATATAAACCTTTCAGTCACCCCATGGCAGGTATTATCAATCCTGAAGGCAGAGTGCTGGGTTTTGTGTGAGGGGGTGCCCATGCATGAGCAGGGCCCCTCTGCAGCCTTCAGAACCTATTCTCTGGGGCTGTTCTGTGATGCAGCCAGACCATATACTCTTGAGTGCATTTTAACCTTGCGGTACATGCCAACTGTGGAATGGCTGCACAGAAACATGTTGTGTTTGGTATCAAACACTTTGGAATCATACCCCCCTGCCAGACCAGGTGGCGGGGTATGATTCCATCCTTCTAGACGGAGAGGCATCTCCACACCGGTACACACGGTACCAGTTTAAAAGAGTCCTGCCATCACAAAATGGATGCTGTAGCCACAGACACGAGTCTGTCCTCCTGCTGCTGGATGAAACTCCGGCAGGGGAGGCCTGGACAATAGGTTTCCTGTCACAGGGAGGTGTAACGACCTCCCAGACAGGCTTTAGTGTATTGGGATTGGGTGGGTGCACTCCAAGAGTGCTTTGAAGTCTGCACTGGGGGCATAATTGGTGTCCCTGTGCATGGCCCAGTTCAAACCGGTTGCAGGGGCTACCAGCCCCTGCTCTGGCATGAAACTGGACAAAGGAAATAGGTGTAGCCACCCCTCTTTCCAAACCCTCCCATAGGTGTGTCCCCAGAGTATGTCCAACCCCTTCCTTGGGTATAAGAAAGGAACCCCTGGCTACAGGACTTTAGATTACACCTGGGTGAAACTCTGATACTGAATCCTGGAACTTCAATGATCTGCACGACGCTGGATGACTGAAGAATCTCCCTTTGTAGTAAAGGAGTTCCTCCCCTGCTTGGCAGGCACCAAAGATGCATCTGACCAGTTTGCATCTCTGAAGCTACCACCAGACTCTGAAGTATCTGCAACATAGGGGGTGGATTTCCAGACTTCCCCAAAGCCGGCCTGAGTCCCCAGCATAGCTCCCACCAGACTCCGAAGTATCTGCAACATAGGAGGTGGATTTCCAGACTTCCCCAAAGCGGGCCTGAGTCCCCAACATAGATGAGACCTGTAGCCTTCATGGGTAATGTGGAACCAGAACCCCTGGACACCGTGCACATTTGTAAGTGCATTAACTTCTCGATGTCCCTTGAGGCTGTGCACTGGATTTCTTGTAGCCCAGACCCCAAGCACCTTTTCCACCAAAGATTGCTGGCCTACACTCCACAAGTGTTCCGTGAGCTGGCCCTTTGTGTTTTTGCTTGAGGTACCTTTGCGAACCCTGGTCCATCAACTTGTGGGTCCCTGAGAAGTCAAATTTGACTTCCATTGAATTTTCCTGATTGCTCCTGACGTCCCCTGACTCTCCACCACTTTGTGAGTCCCTCGGACCTTGGTGGTCCGCACCGAAGCATTTCTTCACTTTCTGTGTGGGTTGCTGTTGCCAAGGCTTGTTGGGTCCAATCGGGTCACCAATGATACAGCACTGGACATCCTTTGTGGGACAGCTCAAATCTAGCTCCTGGTTGTTGTAGGCACCTCCTGGTTTTTGTGGCTGCAGAGTCAAGCTTCACCTCCTCAACTTGAAATCACCCGACAGCGGTGGGCATTCATCTATCGTACCCCTGGTCACTGGCAAGTGACCCAGACTCTGTCCCCTCTGCTTTCAGGTTCTTCTCATCTTCGATCCAGTCTTGGATCACCCTGGACACTTTTCACTTCAACAGCAGCAGCACTTTGCAGCAGATCGCCATTGGAATCAACAACGATTCCCGACGCCAAAAGATACCTATGCACCTGGGTTTCCTGGTGAGGTAACTCAAGTACTCCAGTGCTTCCGTGGGTGTTGGCCCTAGTACCCCTCAAGTCTAAAGTGGTTTGCTCAAAGACCTCTCCTAAGTGTCCTTAATCTTTACATTTCCAACCGCTACTATTCCCATAGAAGCTAACGGTGATTCGCTGCTGTGTTCTCATACTGCACGCATCCCCCGTGGGTCCTGGTGGTCCCAGCAATTCTACAGGCTCTAAGCCTTGTCTCTAGTCAATTCGTGGTTCTTATACCACTTTTTTAATATATGGTTTGGTACGCCCCTAGGGTTCAACGTACACTGTGCTAATTTACTGTGATATATTAAGTGTACTGTATGTGCATTAACCTTTAGCCTCATAAAGAGACTAATATATATTTAAATTCATATTGAAGAATGAGTGGATTTATAAGTGTCTGGATGAAGGATTTAGTAGGTGCATGACTGACTGTATGAGTGAGTGATTAAATGTGTCTCACTGAGTGCATGGGTTAGTGACTAAACTGTCTTAATTTGTGCATCATTATGTCTGTTGTTCTGTAAACTGCTGCATGTGTTAATCATTAGCTACATGATTAACTATATGGGTTATTGATTGATTGCCCAAGTATTTGTATGGGAGACTGAGAGTGTGTATGGGTGGCTGGGAGGTGTGTGACTCTGTGCAGATCAATGTGTACTTGTATCAATGATTGTATAAGAGAGTAAGTATGTGTTAGTATATGTTTCAAAATGTAAGGTGCTCTATGTTTAACTGTATAGATTAGAAAATGGAAGTGTGATTGATTATTTACAGGACTGACTAGGTGTGTGAGTAACTCCATGGATGAGTGACAGAGTGTGAGAGTCTGTATAGGTGTATGAGTGCATATGATAGTGTTGTAAAGATGAGTGATTGTATGTATGAATGATTGTATGGGTAAATGAGTGAATGTGTGTGTAAACATAGGAATCACTGAGTGCGTATGTAGTAACTAGTATTGGTGTGTCAATGGTTTCAAAAATTATACTCTGTATTTAACACTGGGTGTAACAGAGGTTATATTAAAGTGTGAGGAGATGCATTGTATTGTCACATGAATGATATCATCAGTGATGTGGTCATTGATGTCAAATGAGATGTCATCAGTGATGTCATCAGTGATGTCATTTGAGATGTCATCAGTGATGTCATTTGAGATGTTATCAGTGATGTCATTTGAGATGTCATCAGTGATGTCATCAGTGATGTCATTTGAGATGTCATCAGTGATGTCATCAGTGATGTCACTGACCATGTCATGAATGATGTAATATGTGACATCATCAGCAGTGGATTGCGGGTGCGCGATATATAGTTAGTGCAACTAACTATATATGGAATTTCAATGGTTTTGTGTGAGTAAAATAAGGTTTTTAAAATGCTAATCCCTAACTATATATAGTCTATAACCTATGGTTTTTTCAGTGAATTTTCAAGGTTTTTTAAATGCTAATTCCTAACTATATATGGTCTCTAACCTATGGTTTTTTCAGTGAATTTCAATGTTTTTTTAATAGCAAATATCATAAGCTGTCGAATGTCAAGTACGTGGTAAGTAAAAACATTTTCGTGTTTATGCACACTGATCTGCTTTGAATGCTGCCCCCCCCCTCCCCCTCATTTCTATTAGGAGTACTCTCTCTTTGCAGATAGTGAAGGGTAGTTAACGCAGGCCTTTGCCCCCGTTGTAATCCGTCGTGCCTGCTTCTCTCTCCATTTGATTGATTGTTATCCAAGCATTTACTGTTTTAGAATTGGTTCTCTTTGGTTCATTCTCTATTTACAAACAAGCACAGAGTCGCAATACTCTGTTTAGTCTTTGCAGATAGCGAAATATTGTGTAAAAAAACAAAAGGAATCGAGCAAAATCAGTAGGCCACTAATTGGATCTCTTTTTGACCTCGCTAAAATAGAAACATTAGGAACAACCCCTCATGACAAACACAAAACTATTGAGATGAACTGAACTCCACACCATGATGGCTGCAATACAGCTCGGCTCCGCCACCCACCCCGCCCAAAATAACGATAAACTCTATGCAAATATTACAAATATATACAACACACCAGCAAAGTAACAGGGTAAAACATTTTATTAAACAACTATTTACATAACTATTTTATACTTTTTGTTGCCCGATCCGGCTAGCTCAATCGATCGAGCATGAAACTCATGCACTCTGATGGTTCAAAGTTTTGAGGAGTGCTTGTAACACTGTCTGAAGCCTATTTGCACTTGCTTCAGCTTCACTATTCTCAAAGTAAAGTGGGGGCTGTTTGAGGACGTGACTGCATTTGTGAACAATGTAATGCGGTGCCACCCTGAACCGCTTGACGGAGGCCCCCGAGGGACGGTGTGATGGCGCGGACTCGGAGGGGGCGCTTGGCTTCGGCTCCCTCCCCAAGTCGTGTTCTCCTGGTGTAGCCTGAGATCGCCCCCGACATAGGTGGCCGGCTCCCGGGATCAAGCGGAACTTTTTGCCTTTTGGTAACTCTTCCATTCTTGACCTTGTCCCACAATCCGTTTCACCTAAAGACACGCTGTAGTGGGGCGCCCCTTTACCATTTCAGTTGCCATTCCGCCCGCTTTTGCTACACTGTGCCTCTTCCGCTATTCAGCTGTTTACCGCCCGCTCTTTCGACTACAGCGTCTCGCTCACCATGTAGTTGAGTTGCTCCCGCTCTTGCGGTGCAGCGATAGCCGGCTGCCACAGTACTCTCAAAATGGCGGCCGGCTCTTCAGATTTGGGCGTGGTCCACTAAAATTGCCCTGCGACACCTTGGAACTTGGACGCTTGTCTGCTAGAGATTGAGCTCCATTCTCAAAAGCGTCCCCTCAGCCTTGAAGATTCTACAAAAGTCTTGGGGGCCCCCGACTCCCGCAGGCTTCTGGTGGGGAGCGGCTAGCATTATTGCTCGTGGAATGGCCACGACGGAGCTACGAAATGGTGGTGCTCTCATGCTAACGCCAGCTTCAGTCTGAAACATCCAGAAACACTGTAGACAATTCGATCAGTTCCGGTAGCGCCCCAACGTGACCCGGTAGAGAAGAACTAGCCCTCCCCTCTTTGACTGATGTTTCTTGTTGCCTGTCCCTTCTGTTGTCATTTAACAGAACTATTTAGCCTGCTGAAAGGGGTTGTGTTCCGACCGCTGGTTGGTGGAGACATTTTGACTATATTCTGGACCTGCGTTGTCGCGTAATGCGTCATATGACGGGCCGCGTTAGCGCATCCGGAAGTGATCCGGGGCGCGACGCGCAGCGCGTAACGTAAGCATAACAGGACATGTGACTTGTTAATAAAACTTTTCATTGGTTCATTTTACTTTTCTTATTCTAATGATGAAAGGCTTGGTCATATGACCTAAAAATTACGCTTTTTATTACTTTCGAACATTATTTTTTCTTAAATATATGTTATAATGTTCCAGGCTAATGTACTTTCCCGGAAAATTTACAACTGTCCTGCAAGTAAAATATATTCCTTTTTCGAGAAAAAGGGCGTTTCTTCGTCCCATGACGGAGCCGTTGAGCAAAAGAGGGTCGGCCTGCTGTCTTAGTCGCCGATACGCCTGAATATGAGATTCTTATCGATCACTTTATGTTGCAGGAGTAGAAAACACAACAGCCCTTGACCATTTATCTTTACTGCGTTCCTGCGTATTATACCTTTTACCCTTCATGTAATTGGTCTGCTTTATTTCACTTGCCTTTTACTGATTCTAAAACAGTGACTATTATTAAAAACTTTACCAATGTATATACTACTACCATGTTTTTTTTAAAAAACCTTTATTGTGAAAATGTCATTATACAAATACGGGCCTATAACCACGTGGGCCGGCCACGGAGCAAACTGTAATCGTATATGATGAGTAGACATTTACACTGTTGAGGAACGTAACGGGCTGGCCATTAGGTTGCAAGAACTAAAGTGTCTAACAGTTGCGGAATCGGTGGACGTACATTTTATAATTAAAATACGACAGGGCCAGTTACAATAAAATTATCTAGATATACATTTGCGGGCAAGTACCATGGGTGACGTTAATTCGAACTTTCAATAGTACAGTAATCAATAACACATCAGAACTTAATATCAATAGGGATATCGAAATATTCAATCTATTCTCGTCCCCGCCCGCCATGTGCTTCAAAACTGCATACGTATCTCGTGATATCAAGGTTGTGCAACCAGTACACAACAAGGAGTTACGAGTCCCATTTATTCCGGCGCCATTTTGGGCGAGGACGGGCAGGTCCAGGATATAGTCAAAATGTCTCTACCAAGCATCGACTATGATGATGTTCATATGCTGTATTTATTAGAGTAACACTCATCTGTCCACATGAAATTAATTTGCCACAATCTAAACATGTCATTTTAATCTTTCCAAAGTTCTTCTGAATATTTGGGACCGTTTCCCTTGCCTCTGATGCTGTCAGTGCCACTTCTTTGATGAATGTACTGGCAGGTCGGGGGTTCTCCTCCAAATCTCTCTTTTATGCAGCACTATAATTAATCGGTGCCACCTCTCCATATGACGATGCATGGTATAGTTACCATAACTATATTTTTTTTCGGTTCCTCTGGAGAGTACATCGTGGCAGATGAAGCGTGTAACGTACCGGGCATTTACCTTTTTTTGCATGTAGAGGAAAGGAAAAAAAATTCGAGCGTCCGAGTTCTAAGGTGTCCCAGGGCCATTTTAGTGGACCAGGCCCAAATCCAAAGAACAGGCCGCCATTTTGAGAGTCCTGTTGTTGCCGCCTGTCGCTGTAGCATCAAGAGCGGCCGAAACTCAGCTGAATGGCAACTGAAACGGTAAAGGGGCGCCCCACTACAGCAGACGAGCCTCCACCTAGGAAGGCCCATTCATGCCGCCTCCCCCCCCCCCCTTCGGGCACCCCACGCCGTTATTCGGAGCAGGATTGTAGGATGGCCACACCAGTACGGCAACTTGCTAGACACCACCTCGGTGCCTACCGAATCTCAGCGCCTTGTGGTGTCTTCTATTCAGAAAACATTGTTGTGCTGCCTTCGACCTATTCACCGCAAGTGCGCACGCAACTCAGCTGCATAGCTTGCTAGACACCACCTCGGTGCTAACCGAATCTCAGCGCCTTGTGGTGTCTTCTATTCCGAAAATATTGTTGCGCTGCCTTTGGCCCCATTCGCACATCGGTCCGCTACTGACGCCATCTCACAGGCCAACGGGGCACCCCACGCCGACTTTCAGCATTGTAGGATGGCCACACCAGTGCGGCAACTTGCTAGACACCACCTCGGTGCCATCCGGATCTTGGCATCTGAGCGCCTTGTGGTGTCTTCTATTCAGAAAATATTGTTGCGCTGCCTTTGGCCCCATTCGCACATCGGTCCGCTACTGCCGCCATCTCACAGGCCAACGGGGCGCCCCACGCCGACTTTCAGCATTGTAGGATGGCCACACCAGTGTGACAACTTGCTAGACACCACCTCGGTGCCATCCGGATCTTGGCATCTCAGCGCCTTGTGGTGTCTTCTATTCAGAAAATATTGTTGCGCTGCCTTTGGCCCCATTCGCACATCGGTCCGCTACTGCCGCCATCTCACAGGCCAACGGGGCGCCCCACGCCGACTTTCAGCATTGTAGGATGGCCACACCAGTGCGACAACTTGCTGGACACCACCTCGGTGCCATCCGGATCTTGGCGCGTTGTGCTGCCTTCGGCCTATTCGCACATCGGTCCGCTACTGACGCCGCCTCACGTGCCAACGGATTTTCTACGCTTTTTATACCCTATGCCGCATAACAGGTCATGTGACTTGTTTATAAAACTTTTCATTGGTTCATTTTACTTTTGGTTTCCTAATGATGGAAGGCTTGATCATATGACCTAAAAATAACACTTTTCATTGGATGAAAACTTTTTTTTTTCCCAAACGATGAAAGCCCCACCTTGTTTCTGGATGTTTCAGACTGAAGCTGGCGTCAGCATGAAAGCACCACCATCTCGTGGCTCCGTCGTGGTCATTCCGCGAGCAATCATGGCAGCCGCTCCCCACCGGAAGCATGCAGGAGTCGGGGGCCCCCAAGACTTTTGTAGAATCCTCAAGGCGGAGGGGACGCTTTCGAGAATGGGGTCCAAGACCTAGCAGACAAGCGTCCGATTTCCAAGGTGTCCCAGGGCCATTTCAGTGGACCAGGCCCAAAAAGGAAAGAGCCTGCCGCCATTTTGAGAGTCCTGTGACAGCCGCCTATCGCTGCACCGCAAGAGTGGGCGCAACTCAGCTGAATTGCGAATTTTGACACAGTGGACCAAAAGCGGACGGAATGGCAACTGAAACGGTAAAGGGGCGCCCCACTACAGCAGACGAGGCTCAACCTGGGGAGGCCCGTTCACGCCGCCTCCCCCCCCCCCCGGGGCGCCCCACGCCGTTATTCGGAGGGTGGCAACTTACTGGACATCACCTTGGTGCCATCCACATTTCAGCGCGTTCTGCTGCCTTGGAACTATTCGCACAACAGACCGCTACTGACGACCCACCCCCCGGGACGCCCCACGCCGGATACCCAAATCAGTGCGGCACCCAGGCAACATCACCTGGGTGCCGTCCAGAAATCTGGACGTTGTGCTGCCTTGGGACTATTCGCACAACCGACCGCTACTGACCATTGTTCCTTCTTTTTCCCTACAAATGTTTAAATGTTTTTACTGTTTTTGTTTTGTTGTATATATTTATAAGTTATTAAAGTTTTATAATCCTACTACTTTGTTGGAGTGCTATATATTTTTAATGTGACACATAATTGTAAAAACTTTGATGTACAAAGAGTCATCCCTGGAATCTTCCGCTTCAGGCTCGGTCCCCTCCCCAATCACAATACAGGATGGTTTTCAGATAGTAGGAACGCGTGTGGTGTGACGGATCTCATCGGGTGTGGGCCTTGATCTACTATAACTCCTTTGAAGAGGGGTGATTCTTTACAGCTGGGGCCATAAACTACATCTGCAAGGCTAGCTGATAGCCTGGGACCGGCCTGGACAATCGGACACAGAGGAAGAGGAGTGTCAGAGGGTGCGGTAGTGAATAGGGCGAAAGGGAGGTGTCGGGCGGGCACAGGGTGTGATTCTCAGGGAAGAGCAGCGCAGATGGGGGGAGGTTTATTGCCCATGCATAAGACAGAGAGTGGGGGTGACCAGTGCCTGGGGGAGATGCTTGCGAGGGTGGGGATCCATGCTAAGGATCGACAGCGTGCAGAGAGTGGGTCTGGTCAAGTCATCAAAAATGGCTGCCGTGCACGACAAAAGTGTGGCATTTGAAAAAAGGCAAGATGGCGCAGACAATGTTTTTCAACACTTCCTGATTTCCTTCGAATCGAACGTTAACAGACGTTGGGGCATATTACCAAAGTTAAGCGATATTTATCCCTAACGATGCTTAGCAACAAATTTTTTACCGCTAAGCATCGTCAGAAATTATCGCAGATAAACCTTGCTATTATCAAGGTTTATCGCAAATGCGATAAAAAACGGCCGCAATGCATTAATATCGCTGAAAAGTCAGCGATATTCATGCATTACCGAGCTAATGCTCTTAGCCATGTTATCCACCTCCCATTGGATAACATGGCTAAGAACTGCTCTGGGCAGGTGTTACTTTTTGGAGATATTCGCGCTTAGCGCGAATATCTCCAAAAGTTGGTAATAGGAGATAGCGATGTTAGCGACTGTTTCCAGTCGCTAACATCTTGGCATGCCCACTTTGCATGTCATTAGTGATAAATATCACTGACATGCAAAGTGGGGCCCAAGATGGTCGCTATCTCCTACTAGCGGTCGCTAACTGGTGTTAGCGACAGCTAGGTAATACGGAGATAATTTTATCTCCGCTTTCTTGGCTTTTAAAGCCAAAAAAGCGGCGATAAACCCCCTTGATAATATGCCCCGTTATCTCTCCCACACTACCGGTCCCCCTGGGCTTAAACGCCAAGATGGTAGGGACTGCATCCCGTGAAGATAGGCCGAGACGTCACTCAGCAGAAAAAAAAGTTTAAAAAAAGTCTATAAACATACAATAAGTTAAAAGTCAATCATTCTTCATTCCTTGTAGTACGCTCCCCAGTCCGCTTCCCGTTACGCTAACCGGGCGCACCCCACCAAAAAAACGATATTTTTTTATTTTTTTTTGCCCCGCGGAGCCCTTTTAAAGCCTCCACATCAAACCTATGGGGTCAGGGAGGATCTACTATGCCCCCTTATGGTCATTTGCCCCTTCGCTTTGGCCTCCTCTTGTCTCTCGATCCTACCGAGAGACAAGATGGCGGCCGCTACGGACTGTTTGGAATGTTTACAGACGCCGGAGAACCAATCAGCTTCGCTTCACAAAGCTCCGTAACGCGAAAAGTACGCGAAGTGGAGCGCTGCCCGGAGCGCTGTTACAGATATATATCTTTTTTTGAACGTTAATTTCTCAAAATCCACTGGAGCACATATATTGAGACCTAGCAAAGGCACATCGGGCTACCAGCCCCTACAATTTTGCCAAGTTTCGTGCAAATCCATTCAGCCGTTCGATTATTATTATTTTTATTTTTTTTTGCCCCGCGGGGCCCTTTTAAAACCTCCACATCAAACCTAGGGGGTCAGGGAGGATCTACTATGCCCCCTTATGGTCATTTTCCCCTTCGCTTTGGCCTCCTCTTGTCTCTCGATCCTACCGAGAGACAAGATGGCGGCCGCTACGGACTGTTTGGAATGTTTACAGACGCCGGAGAACCAATCAGCTTCGCTTCACAAAGCTCCGTAACGCGAAAAGTACCCGAACTGGAGCGCTGCCCGGTCCGCTGTTACAGATATATATCTTTTTTTGAACGTTAATTTCTCAAAATCCACTGGAGCACATATATTGAGACCTAGCAAAGGCACATCGGGCTACCAGACCCTACAATTTTGCCAAGTTTCGTGCAAATCCATTCAGCCGTTCGGGCTAAAAGTGAGGCCAACCGCCCTATGGAAAACTCACTGTTAAAAACACGTTTTGGGACCCCCCGTTTTTCTCGGCCCCCCCTTGACGAAACCCCCCCAAATTTTCAGGGGCTGCTCAGAAACAACATGTTTCATTTTCCTGAAAATGTCAGCCAATTCCGTCCACAAACGCCAAAGTTATTAGACATAGAATTTTCAAAAATCCCATAGAGAAAAAATCCTAACTATATATACCTACTGGCGACCGCCAGTAGGTAATATATACCTGGTGTGGTTGTCCTTTCATTTAGCCATTCAATAGATTATAGACTGGTAAAACAAGCTACTTTACATACCTTCAAGACTTAGCCTGAAGGCTGTTCTCCATAGCTACCGCTAGGATAGCTTTCAAATAGGGCTGTCTTTAACCTAGCACCTCTAAGGGGTTGTTTGGGCTGGTACAGGGTGCCTACCATAACTACTGGACAGCATATGCCAGGCCAACTTATCACACTGGATCATTACATGAGTACATGGGCCGTGACTGGATGATTAGAGTGCTGCAAGGACAGTGCATGGTGATTTTGCAACTGCTTGGGTTTTGGCGGAGTGATTGGATAAGTACATGATGCTGGATGGGTGTTTGGAGGAATGCATGGGTAGCGACACATGAATTTCTGGAGTGCATGGGTACTACCTGTGTAATTGGAAGAGTAAATCAGTATTGTGTACATAGTTAGAGGTCTGCATGGGAAGTGCTCAGGGGATTGTAGCAGTGCATGTGTTAGTGCCTGGGCCATTGCATAAGTACATGGTGCTGGCTGGGTGATTGGAGGAGTGCATGGGTAGTGGCAGGGCAAAAGCTGGACTACATGGTTAGTGCTCAGGGGATTGTAGCAGTGCATGAGTTAGTGCCTGGGTCTTTGCATGAGTGCATGGGTAGTGACAGGATAATTAGAGTGCTGCAAAGAGAGTGTATGGTGAAATTATTAGTGCTTGGGTTTTGGCTGAGTGATTGGATAAGTACATGGGTACTGACTGGATGATGAGAGTACTGCAAGGAGAGAGCATGGTGAATGTATAACTGCTTGGGTTTTGGTGGAGTGATTGGATAAGTACATGATGCTGGATGGGTGATTGGAGTAGTGCATGGGTAGTGACAGAGGGATTTCTGGAGTGCATGAGTACTTCCTGTGTAATTGGAAGAGTGAATCAGTAGTGTGTATGTAGTTAGAGGTCTGCATGGGAAGTGCTCAGGGGATTGTAGTAGTGCATGTGTTAGTGACTGGGCCATTGCATAAGTACATGGTGCAGGCTGGTGATTGGAGGAATGCATGGGTAGTGACAGGGCAATAGCTGGACTACATGGGTAGTGCTCAGGGGATTGTAACAGTGCATGAGTTAGTGCCTGGGTCATTGCATGAGTGCATGGGTAGTGACAGGATGATTAGAGTGCTGCAAAGAGGGTGGTGAATGTATTAGTGCTTGGGTTTTGTTGGAATGATTGGATAAGTACATGGGTACTGACTGGATGATGAGAGTACTGCAAGGACATGGAACTGGCTGGGTGATTGGAGGAGTGCATGGGTAGTGACAAGGAGATGGCTGTACTGCATCAGTAGTGCTCAGGGGATTGTAGCAGTGCATGTGTTAGTGCCTGGGTCATTGCATGAGTACATGGGTAGTGACTGGATGATTAGAGTACTGCAAGGAGAGTGCATGGTGAAATTATAAGTGCTTGTGTTTTGGCGAAAGATTAGATAATGACATGGAACTGGCTGGGTTATTGGAGGAATGCATGGGTAGTAACAAGGAGATGGCTGGACTGCATCAGTAGTGCTCAAGGGATTGTAGCAGTGCATGTGTTAGTGCCTGGGCCATTGCATGAGTACATGGGTACTGATTGGATGATTAGAGTACTGCAAGGAGACTGCATGGTGAATTTATAAGTGCTTGGGTTTTGGCGGAGTGATTGGATAAGTACATGGTGCTGGCTGGGTGATTGGAGGAGTGCATGGGTAGTGACAGAGCGATGGCTGGACTGCATAGGTAGTGCTCAGGGTATTGTAGCAGCGCATGAGTTAGTGCATGGGTCATTGCATGAGTGCATGGGTAGTGACTGGATGATTAGAGTGCTGCAAGGAGAGTACATGGTGAATTTATCAGTGCTTGGGTTTCGGGGTAATGATTGGATAAGTACACACATGTCACAATAGGCCCGCCCCCTCCCTTCCCCACTGTGCATACACACCCCCTGGCCGGTTTTAAGTAGGGGGATTAATTCCCCTTGAATCCTGAGGGTCCCTGGGGGCCAACCAGCTCACCAGGTACCTCCAGTAAGTGCCACAGAGCTGCGTTGCAGAGAGGTGGTCTAAGGCCACGCCCCTTTTTACACCTCTCTGCAAAGCAGCTCTGTGGTGCTTACTGGAGGTACCTGGTGGGCTAGTTGGACCCCAGGGACCCTCAGGATTCAAGGGGAATTAATCCCCCAACTTATAATGCACCACAGGGCGTGTTTGCACGATGGTGCAGCGAGGGGGCGGGGCTAATGTGATAAATGTAAAGTTAGGGGATTAAGTCCCCTTGAATCCTGAGGGACCCTGGGGGCCAACTAGCCCACCAGGAACTTCCAGTAAGCGCCAGAGGACTGCGTTGCAGAGAGTTCGTCCGAGGCCATGCCCCTTTTTACACCTTTGGAGCTGGGGAAAAAGGTTTGAGCCTTGGCTCAAAATCCTGTGATTCTGGGCAAATCATTTAATCTCCCTGTGCCTACCAAAAATTAATGTGTGCTTGTGTAATGCAACTGCCGCTCATGTAAAGACCTTTGGGTTGAGTTCGCACTGCAATAAAAATATGACTAGACTTAAAAAATGCTGTTTTAGCATGAGCCCACGAAATATAAACTTCTCCACTCAGGGCTGTTCTAAACTCTGCAGCGGGTATACTTTCAACGACGTCACCACCTCCACTGCCTGGATGCTCGCAAGTCACAATCTCCTTGTAACTTAAAAAATTACATCTACAGCAAAGAAACACGCCTTTTCCCAGTCAACCATTGCAGACTGGTACTCTTTATTGTCCAATTTAAGAACAGTGACCCCTCTCCATATTTCGCCACTCAAGGACCACCTTTTCTGACGAACAACTGTAAAGTAATTTCCCGAATTAAAAAAATATTTTTTGGCCAAGCATATGTTTCAAAGCTGTTAAACCATCTCTCTGCGTTGATGTAATCCTTGGCATGGTAACGTTGTTGTAATGTAAAGTTGTGTCATAGTCATCGGTTCAGGGGCATAATAAAAACGGCTAATTAAATAAACTACACCATTTGTGAGAGAATGCCTAGAAGAAATTCCTGCTGCTCAATTAGTTACAGCTAGTTCTACTGGATACAGTTAGCTACAAGGGGGTTAAAAATTAAAGGGACTTAAAAATAAACTGCTGAAACAATTATACCAGCATATGTTGCTTAAAAAAGTACATATGATTCCTAAGACAGAAACAACTTGCCAATTAGATAGTGATAAGAAGTTTGCCATATTGTAACAGTAAGGCATACACCTTTCATACTAAAAAGGATGATTTCTAAATAAATCACTGCACTAACAATCTGTTTCTGCATATAAAGCATTTATTACGTTACTGATGACTTAGCACACTTTCCAACCCTTGTGTAATATTATTACACGGTTAGAACAAAATAGCATACTTTAAATTTAAAACTCAAAGTGGTAAAAGATAAAATTCCAGTAAAATCCCTGTGGTGGCACAAATATTTTAAGCAGTAT
Source organism: Lissotriton helveticus (assembly GCF_964261635.1). Taxonomy (NCBI): domain Eukaryota; kingdom Metazoa; phylum Chordata; class Amphibia; order Caudata; family Salamandridae; genus Lissotriton; species Lissotriton helveticus. The sequence goes on along the minus strand of NC_136068.1, from coordinate 280,846,624 downwards.
TTAATGTTGCTGAGCACTGATCCCATGCTGCTGGATGCATGCACAGGGGGCGTTTCTGTCCACAATAATTATAACAAGGACACCCCTTCATACGTCCCTGTGCCTGACTTGGCGCTTATTTGTGGCTGGGGAAGTGAGGCGGAGCGTGTGGGACCTGGAGCTGCATGTCTTGGCCTGCGGTTTCTGCTCTCTGGGTCCCAGGAGTCTCCTGTAAATCACCACGGAATGCTGCTGCGGATTTCATCACATTCTCTGTAAACACAGAAAACGGACTGTCGATTGTAGACCTATGCAAAGCATAGAGGATAATTTGCTTGATGTTTTGCCTAAAGAAGCCTACCATTCTAAAATGGTTGGTAGGTTTACTTTTCACATGCAATAACAAAACTTGCTTATTGAAAACTGAGCGCCAACAACACAACACAAAGTTTAAGTGCACCAATGTTTAATGTACATCTAACAGCTTTGGTGAGACTAATAATTTTCTCATTTCAAGAGTGTGTCGGCCGCCATAATAGATGTTTTTGCTAACCACCTTAGGCAGTATAACAGTGAAGATAAAAGCAAAAGAAGTATGCGTTTGGAAGATTCCTTCATTCAGAAATCATATTGTACAATATACTGAAGTTAGTGCTATGATTTAGCTTCTGTTTTGGTTGTATTTCCGTTGAGCATTCTTGTTTTATCATCTTTCACAAACGCAGGCGTTTTGCTGAGAACATTGTTGTAAATGGCGTACTTTGGTTCGTTAATCGGAAAGCCTCCTACAAGATGGCCACCAGACAGCATTACCGTCTGCTATTTGTAGCATTTAAGAACTAAATATATATTACCTACTGGCGGTCGCCAGTAGGTATATATAGTTAGGATTTTTTCTCTATGGGATTTTTGAAAATTCTATGTCTAATAATTTTGGCGTTTGTGGACGAAATTGGCTGAAATTTTCAGGAAAATGGAACATTTTGTTTCTGAGCAGCCCCTGAAAATTTGGGGGGGGTTCGTCAAGGGGAGGCCGAGAAAAAATGGGGGTCCCAAAACGTGTTTTTAACATTGAGTTTTCCATAGGGCGGTTGGCCTCACTTTTAGCCCGAACGGTTGAATGGATTTGCACGAAACTTGGCAAAATTGTAGGGACTGGTAGCCCGATGTGCCTTTGCTAGGTCTCAATATATGTGCTCCAGTGGATTTTGAGAAATTAACGTTCAAAAAAAGATATATATCTGTAACAGCGGACCAGGCAGCGCTCCGGTTCGCGGACTTTACGCGTTACGGAGCTTTGTGAAGCGAAGCTGATTGGTTCTCCGGCGTCTGTAAACATTCCAAACAGTCCGTAGCGGCCGCCATCTTGTCTCTCGGTAGGATCGAGAGACAAGAGGAGGCCAAAGCGAAGGGGCAAATGACCATAAGGGGGCATAGTAGATCCTCCCTGACCCTCTAGGTTTGATGTGGAGGTTTTAAAAGGGCCCCGCGGGGCAAAAATAAATAAATAATAATAATCGAACGGCTGAATGGATTTGCACGAAACTTGGCAAAATTGTAGGGACTGGTAGCCCGATGTGCCTTTGCTAGGTCTCAATATATGTGCTCCAGTGGATTTTGAGAAATTAACGTTCAAAAAAAGATATATATCTGTAACAGCGCTCCGCTTCGCGTACTTTTCGCGTAACGGAGCTTTGCGAAGCTGATTGGTTCTCCGGCGTCTGTAAACATTCCAAACAGTCCGTAGCGGCCGCCATCTTGTCTCTCGGTAGGATCGAGCGACAAGAGGAGGCCAAAGCGAAGGGGCAAATGACCATAAGGGGGCATAGTAGATCCTCCCTGACCCCCTAGGTTTGATGTGGAGGTTTTAAAAGGGCCCCGCGGGGCAAAAAAAAAAAAAAAATAATAATAATCGAACGGCTGAATGGATTTGCACGAAACTTGGCAAAATTGTAGGGACTGGTAGCTCGATGTGCCTTTGCTAGGTCTCAATATATGTGCTTCAGTGGATTTTGAGAAATTAACGTTCAAAAAAAGATATATATCTGTAACAGCGCTCCGCTTCGCGGAGATAAAATTATCTCTGTATTACCTAGCTGTTGCTAACACCAGTTAGCGACCGCTAGTAGGAGATAGCGACCATCTTGGGCCCCACTTTGCATGTCAGTGATATTTATCACTAATGACATGCAAAGTGGGCATGCCAAGATGTTAGCGACTGGAAACAGTCGCTAACATCGCTATCTCCTATTACCAACTTTTGGAGATATTCGCGCTAAGCGCGAATATCTCCAAAAGCTACCACCTGCCCTGAGCAGTTCTTAGCCATGTTATCCAATGGGAGGTGGATAACATGGCTAAGAGCATTAGCTCGGTAATGCATGAATATCGCTGAGTTTTCAGCGATATTAATGCATTGCGGTCGTTTTTTATCGCATTTGCGATAAACCTTGATAATAGCAAGGTTTATCTGCGATAATTTCTGACGATGCTTAGCGGTAAAAAATTCGTTGCTAAGCATCGTTAGGGATAAATATCGCTTAACTTTGGTAATATGCCCCAACGTCTGTTAACGTTCGATTCGAAGGAAATCAGGAAGTGTTGAAAAACATTGTCTGCGCCATCTTTCCTTTTTTCAAATGCCACACTTTTGTCGTGCATGGCAGTCATTTTAGATGCCTTGACCAGACCCACTCTCTGCACGCTGTCGATCCTTAGCATGGCTCCCCACCCTCGCAAGCATCTACCCCAGGCACTGGTCACCCCCGTTCTCTGTCTTATGCATGGGTAATAAACCTTCCTCCATCTGCGCTGCTCTTCCCTGAGAATCACACCCTGTGCCCGCCCGACACCTCCCTTTCGCCCTATTCACTACCGCACCCTCTGACACTCCTTTTCCTCTGTGTCCGATTGTCCAGGCCGGTCCTAGGCTATCAGCTAGCCCTGCAGATGTAGTTTATGGCCCCAGCTGTAAAGAATCACCCCTCTTCAAAGGAGTTATAGTAGATCAAGGCTCACACTCGATGAGATCCGTCACAGCACACGCGTTCCTACTATCTGAAAACCATCCTGTATTGTGATTGGGGAGGGGACCGAGCCTGAAGCGGAAGATTCCTGGGATGACTCTTTGTACATCAAAGTTTTTACAATTATGTGTCACATTAAAAATATATAGCACTCCAACAAAGTAGTAAGATTATAAAACTTTAATAACTTATAAATATATACAACAAAACAAAAACAGTAAAAACATTTAAACATATTTAGGGAAAAGCAACGAAGTAGCGGTCGGCTGTGCGAATAGTCCCAACGCAGCACAACGTCCAGATTTCTGGACGGCACCCAGGTGATGTTGCCTGGGTGCCGCACTGATTTCGGCATCCGGCGTGGGGCGTCGCGGGGGGTGGGTCATCAGTAGCAAACTGTTGTGCGAATAGTTCCAAGGCAGCAGAACGATGGCACCAAGGTGATGTCCAGTAAGTTGCCGCACTGGTTTTGGTATCCTACAATGCTGCTCCGAATAACGGCGTGGGGCGCCCCGGGGGGGGGGGAGGCGGCGTGAACGGGCCTCTCCAGGTGGAGTCTCGTCTGTTGTAGTGGGGCGCCCCTTTACCGTTTCAGTTGCCATTCCGTCCGCTTTTGGTCCACTGTGTCAAAAGCCGCAATTCAGCTGAGTTGCGCCCACTCTTGCGGTGCAGCGATAGGCGGCTGTCACAGGACTCTCAAAATGGTGGCAGGCTCTTTCCTTTTTGGGCCTGGTCCACTGAAATGGCCCTGGGACACCTTGGAAATCGGACGCTTGTCTGCTAGGTCTTGGACCCCATTCTCGAAAGCGTCCCCTCCGCCTTGAGGATTCAACAAAAGTTTTGGGGGCCCCCGACTCCTGCAGGCTTCTGGTGGGGAGCGGCTGCCATGATTGCTCGCGGAATGACCACGACGGAGCCACGAGATGGTGGTGCTTTCATGGTGACGCCAGCTTCAGTCTGAAAGATCCAGAAACAAGGTGGGGCTTTCATCGTTTGGGAAAAAAAAAGTTTTCATCCAATGAAAAGTGTTATTTTTAGGTCATATGATCAAGCCTTCCATCATTAGGAAACCAAAAGTAAAATGAACCAATGAAAAGTTTTATAAACAAGTCACATGACCTGTTATGCGGCATAGGGTATAAAATGCGGAGAAAATACGTTGGCCCGTGAGGCGGCGTCAGTAGCGGACCGATGTGCGAATAGGCCGAAGGCAACACAACGCGCCAAGATCCGGATGGCACCGAGGTGGTGTCCAGCAAGTTGCAGCACTGGTGTGGCCATCCTACAATGCTGAAAGTCGGCGTGGGGCGCCCCGTTGGCCTGTGAGTTCGCGTCAGTAGCGGACCGATGTGCGAATAGGCCGAAGGCAGCACAACGCGCCAAGATCCGGATGGCACCGAGGTGGTGTCTAGTAAGTTGCCGCACTGGTGTGGCCATCCTACAATGTTGAAAGTCGGCGTGGGGCGCCCCGTTGGCCTGTGAGATGGCGTCAGTGGCGGACCGATGTGCGAATGGGGCCAAAGGCAGCGCAACAATATTTTCTGAATAGAAGACACCACAAGGCGCTGAGATGCCAAGATCCGGATGGCACCGAGGTGGTGTCTAGCAAGTTGTGGCACTGGTGTGGCCATCCTACAATGGTAAAAGTCGGCGTGGGGCGCCCTGTTGGCCTGTGAGATGGTGTCAGTAGCGGACCGATGTGCGAATGGGGCCAAAGGCAGCGCAACAATATTTTCTGACTAGAAGACACCACAAGGCGCTGAGATGCCAAGATCCGGATGGCACCGAGGTGGTGTCTAGTAAGGTGCACTGGTGTGGCCATCCTACAATGCTGAAACTCGGCGTGGGGCGCCCCATTAGCCTGTGAGATGGCGTCAGTAGCGGACCGATGTGCGAATGGGGCCAAAGGCAGCGCAACAATATTTTCTGAATAGAAGACACCACAAGGCGCTGAGATGCCAAGATCCGGATGGCACCGAGGTGGTGTCTAGTAAGTTGCACTGGTGTGGCCATCCTACAATGCTGAAAGTCGGCGTGGGGCGCCCCGTTGGCCTGTGAGATGGCGTCAGTAGCGGACCGATGTGCGAATGGGGCCAAAGGCAGCGCAACAATATTTTTGGAATAGAAGACACCACAAGGCGCTGAGATTCGGTTAGCACCGAGGTGGTGTCTAGCAAGCTATGCAGCTGAGTTGCGTGCGCACTTGCGGCGAATAGGTCGAAGGCAGCACAACAATGTTTTCTGAATAGAAGACACCACAAGGCGCTGAGATTCGGTTACCACCGAGGTGGTGTCTAGCAAGTTGCTGCACTGGTGTGGCCATCCTACAATACTGCTCCGAATAACGGCGTGGGGTGCCCGAAGGGGGGGAGGAGGCGGCGTGAACGGGCCTTCCTAGGTGGAGGCTCGTCTGCTGTAGTGGGGCGCCCCTTTACCGTTTCAGTTGCCATTCAGCTGAGTTTCGGCCGCTCTTGATGCTACAGCGACAGGCGGCTGCAACAGGACTCTCAAAATGGCGGCCTGTTCTTTGGATTTGGGCCTGGTCCACTAAAATGCCCTGGGACACCTTAGAACTCGGACGCTCGATTTTTTTTTCCTTTCCTCTACATGCAAAAAAAGGTAAATGCCCGGTACGTTATACGCTTCATCTGCCACGATGTACTCTCCAGAGGAACCGAAAAAAAATATAGTTATGGTAACTATACCATGCATCGTCATATGGAGAGGTGGCACCAATTAATTATAGTGCTGCATAAAAGAGAGATTTGGAGGAGAACCCCCGACCTGCCAGTACATTCATCAAAGAAGTGGCACTGACAGCATCAGAGGCAAGGGAAACGGTCCCAAATATTTAGAAGAACTTTGGAAAGATTAAAATGACATGTTTAGATTGTGGCAAATTAATTTCATGTGGACAGATGAGTGTTACTCTATAAATACAGCATATGAACATCATCATAGTCGATGGTTGGTAGAGACATTTTGACTATATCCTGGACCTGCCCGTCCTCGCCCAAAATGGCGCCGGAATAAATGGGACTCGTAACTCCTTGTTGTGTACTGGTTGCAGAACCTTGAAATCACGAGATACGTATGCAGTTTTGAAGCACATGGCGGGCGGGGACGAGAATTGATTGAGTATTTCGACATCCCTATTGATATTAAGTTCTGATGTGTTATTGATTACTGTACTATTGAAAGTTCGAATTAACGTCACCCATGGTACTTGCCCGCAAATGTATATCTAGATAATTTTATTGTAACTGGCCCTGTCGTATTTTAATTATAAAATGTACGTCCACCGATTCCGCAACTGTTAGACACCTTAGTTCTTGCAACCTAATGGCCCGCCCGTTACGTTCCTCTACAGTGTAAATGTCTACTCATCATATACGATTACAGTTTGCTCCGTGGCCGGCCCACGTGGTTATAGGCTCGTATTTGTATAATGAAATTTTCACAATAAAGGTTTTTAAAAGAAAACATGGTAGTAGTATATACATTGGTAAAGTTTTTAATAATAGTCACTGTTTTAGAATCATTAAAAGGCAAGTGAAATAAAGCAGACCAATTACATGAAGGGTAAAAGGTATAATACGCAGGAACGCAGTAAAGATAAATGGTCAAGGGCTGTTGTGTTTTCTACTCCTGCAACATAAAGTGATCGATAAGAATCTCATATTCAGGCGTATCGGCGACTAAGACAGCAGGTCGACCCTCTTTTGCTCAACGGCTCCATCATGGGACGAAGAAACGCCCTTTTTCTCGAAAAAAGAATATATTTTACTTGCAGGACAGTTGTAAATTTTCCGGGAAAGTACATTAGCCTGGAACATTATAACATATATTTAAGAAAAAATAATGTTCGGAAGTAATAAAAAGCGTAATTTTTAGGTCATATGACCAAGCCTTTCATCATTAGAATAAGAAAAGTAAAATGAACCAATGAAAAGTTTTATTAACAAGTCACATGACCTGTTATGCTTACGTTACGCGCTGCGCGTCGCGCCCCGGATGACTTCCGGATGCGCTAACGCGGCGCGTCATATGACGCATTACGCGACAACGCAGGTCCAGAATATAGTCAAAATGTCTCCACCAACCAGCGGTCGGAACACAACCCCTTTCAGCAGGCTAAATAGTTCTGTTAAATGACAACAGAAGGGACAGGCAACAAGAACCATCAGTCAAAGAGGGGAGGGCTAGTTCTTCTCTACCAGGTTACATTGGGGCGCTACCGGAACTGATCGAATTGGTAGTCTACAGTGTTTCTGGATGTTTCAGACTGAAGCTGGGGTTAGCATGAGAGCACCACCATTTCGTAGCTCCGTCGTGGCCATTCCGCAAGCAATCATGGCAGCCGCTCTTTATCGTTATTTTGGGCGGGGTGGATGGCGGAGCCGAGCTGTATTGCAGCCATCATGGTGTGGAGTTCAGTTCATCTCACTAGTTTCGTATTTGTCATGAGGGGTTGTTCCTAATGTTTCTATTTTAGCGAGGTCAAAAAGAGATCCCATTAGTGGCCTACTGATTTTGCTCGATTCCTTTTGTTTTTTTACACGATTTTTCGTTATCTGCAAAGACTAAACAGAGTATTGCGACTCTGTGTTTGTTTGTAAATAGAGAATGAACCAAAGAGAACCAATTCTAAAACAGTAAATGCTTGGATAACAATCAATCAAATGGAGAGAGAAGCAGGCACGACGTATTACAACGGGGGCAAAGGCCTGCGTTAACTACCTTTCACTATCTGCAAAGAGAGAGTACTCCTAATAGAAATGAGGGGGGGGGGGCAGCATTCAAAGCAGATCAGTGTGCATAAACACGAAAATGTTTTTACTTACCACGTACTTGACATTCGACAGCTTATGATATTTGCTATTAAAAAACCATTGAAATTCACTGAAAAAACCATAGGTTATAGACCATATATAGTTAGGAATTAGCATTTACAAAACCTTGAAAATTCACTGAAAAAACCATAGGTTATAGACCATATATCGTTAGGAATTAGCATTTAAAAAACCTTATTTTACCCACACAAAACCATTGAAATTCCATATATAGTTAGTTGCACTAACTATATATCGCGCACCCGCAATCCACTGCTGATGATGTCACATATTACATCATTCATGACATGGTCAGTGACATCACTGATGATATCACTGATGACATCTCAAATGACATCACTGATGACAACATCCAGTGACTGTATGTTTCGCAAATAAACCTTGGGATTACCAAGGTTTATCGCAAATGCGATAAAAATCGGCCGCAATGCATGAATATCGCTGAAAAGTCAGTGATATTCATGCATTACCGAGCTAATGCTCTTAGCCATGTTATCCACCTCCCATTGGATAACATGGCTAAGAACTGCTCAGGGCAGGTGTTAGCTTTTGGAGATATTCACGCTTGTTTCCAGTCGCTAACATCTTGGCACGCCCACTTTGCATGTCATTAGTGATAAATATCACTGACATGCAAAGTGGGGTCCAAGATGGTCACTATCTCCTACTAGCTGTCGCTAACTGGTGTTAGCGACAGCTAGGTAGTAGGGAGATAATTTTATTTCCGCTTTCTTGGCACAGCCCGAAGGTTAAGCAAAAGGCCCCTTGGAGAGTGGGTTGTAAATATAATGACAATGTACAACTTTGAGATTTATTCGTATGCTGTGGCATTGATAAGTAAAGTATTTTAAAGATTTACCTTAATCAAGATGAATAAAGGATTAATAATCCAAGATGAATAAAGGATTAATGACACTGCTTGAAGTTTCAATAAAAGACTACGCGGTGAACAACAACAACCTGCTTCATGTCTTTTATGGGAGGGCGACTCGCACCCGGTAGGCACACTATTGAAATTGCCACTGTGCAGCGAAACCTTGACGCAGGCCTTCACATCACAAGCTCCTCGTCAACTGCATCTTCCATGACAACACAGCACTCCACCTCGCAACCCCGCAGCTCTTTGGAACTGGCAGTGCACAGCACATCTTCGACGCAGGATCACTCAGTGCTCCACACAAAAAAAAACTTCTAGTTACTGCCTCTATGCAGAATATGTACAATAATAATGCTAGAATTATATCTTATATTAACTTGATATGGTATTGTGAAGTCCAGGGTTTTCTTTATAAACTTTTAACTAAGACTTTAGCTAATGTAGACAATTGAGGCAGTCTTGTAGGGCAAACTATACAAGAGGTAGCTTTGTTGCTCAGTAATGCAGCGGCGCAGCTGTTTGTTTAGTGTGTAGTAAGATGCAATCCTAGACCTTTGGGAAGGCATTACCAGTACTTTTGTTTTTAATCTCAGAATTAAAGTGATGCTCTCCCTTTTTACAATAAAATTTGAGGAACTTCATACCTGTGTTAGCCCACTTAAAGCATGGGAATGTGTGTTTGAATTAATCTCAACCAATAGTAAACACTGGGGGTTGCATTCTAGCCCAATGCAAATCGGAATTGGTCTTTCACCAATGGGAATAGTGCAGCTTGAGCTGCCAAGCCAGGTTCTCTAGAGATGGGAAGGCAACAGTGGGAATCCTCGAGGGAGTGCTGTGTGGTGGTAATAAATTCCGGCATAGGGCCAAACGGAGTTAAATAAATAAATTAATAAAACAAATTACATTGCGTGCGCTGCATTGCCATTTGGTAAGGGAGCACGCGCAATGTAATTTGTTTTATTTATTTATTTATTTATCTACTTAACTCCGTTCGGCCGTATGCCCGAGTTTACTACACCACACTCCACCCCTCCCCCGCCCCACTGCCCCACAGCACTCCCTCGAGGAGCCGCCACTGGAAGGCAGCAGGGCTACTGTGTTCTATGCCTATCTGTGCAAACCATTACTCAGATCTGTGGCTGGCAAGTGTGCAAACTCTCAGATCAGTGATTTGCATGTCACAGATTCGAATCTTGGCATGGATAACTCGTCCTTCCATCCTTCGGAGGTCAACACCTTGAGTTCCATTACAAAAAGCTGTTAGTGGTAGAACATGTTGTTTACAATGCCTGGAAACGAAGAACATCCTCAATTAAAAGAGTCTAGAAACAAATCATTGTATCATGTTTGAAGGTTGTCATTGCAACTACGCCTGCAAGATAACCATAGACGCATTAATTTCTTTTTCACGTGTCCTTTACTTTTTCAGTGTCATCTCCAAAGACCAAGTTTCCTCTACCTAGCTCAGCGGCAAAAGGTTCCTGGAGCGCAGTGCCGGAACATGGGCCTTCAAACACCATTACTTACACAATCCTCAGCCCCCCTACTGCCAGCATTGGACGCTACGACTTAAGAGCCCACATCTCCTCCAGCATTAAGAGTTCAACCATCAAACTCGGCCAGTTCGTCTTGCTCTTCAACGCCTGGTGTGCAGGTACCAAGTACTTTTAACATTAATTTCAATATTTTTAGTTAGTTAATTCTTTATTGCTTGATTAACAAAAATCGTTGCAGCAAACTTTTAAAACTTATACAAAAGAAACACTATTATTTCAATATTGTCCAACTTTCTCCCACAAACCAGGGTACCACAACAGTTTACAATATGTGTCACAGAAAGAGTAAAACAAAGATATTATTAAAAGAATGATATCCTTATCTCATAACCTGCCATTGACTTGAAAGAAAGCACTAAATATGAAAGTTGATGTGCGGATTTATTTGCATCTTCTCTATAGGATGCCTTCAAAACATAATTATCTCTAGGTCATGTCACAGACAGATGGACTGCAGAAAGCATCCGAGGAAAGCGAAAATCAGCAATTGTAAAGTAGCAAGGAGGCAGGTTCCTTTCCAAAGGAGTTTATTCCAAGTATAAGGTAATACAGGTGGAGTCAGGTAACACAGCTGTTCAGACGCTCAGGCAGGCTACAACTGCCTCAACATGGAATAAGAATCTATTCATACAATACATTCTACTAGATAGCTCGTTCTAACACGAGCCTTAAAGCAATACACAAGAATTAATTAAAGGCACAACATAACACATCCCCCCCCCCACACTATAATGACTAAGGAGTTCCTAAAAAGTAAAACAACAAAATAAAAGAAAGGAAAATTGAAGTAATTCTTATTAAATTATTTAACGTAGTCTTTTAACCAATACGGCAACATACGCGTCCTATTGGAAACTTTAACAGTAGGTAATATAGGTGTTGTAATCACATCTCTATTGACTGTATTTTCATACACACTACTGGTGTCAATATTGCTGGGTCCATGTTCAGCATTACAAGGTTCATGCAAAGATTCATTGGCTTGACATCCAGGAGAAACTGGAGAATTAGTTACCACCTCCCCCTCCCTCAATTGAGGAAGAGAAACACTAGGCGAAAGATGGGACTGCAATTCGCTGCCATGAAAATAATCTTCCACCCAATCAAAGTCAGTACGTTTGTCCTTCACTATTTCACTCTCCTCATGATTTTGAACAATATCCAACGCTACATCTTTCATATTCCATACTTTTCCGTCACTTAACCTGACTGAATTCCTAAGAACTTCTAGAACTTGTTTAGGTGAATCAAATTTATTCTCTCCTTTCAAAACCTTGTAAGGTTTTTTTATCCTGACCCAATCTCCAGTCTTTACAATGACATCTTTTACATTATGGCGCTGATCATAGTAAGTCTTACTTTTGTCATGTATCAATTCTAAATTCCTCTTGACCTCAACTGGTGACCATTGTTGTACACTGTCTTTAAATATCCAGCTGGGATTAACCTTACACCTGGGTAACCTGCCTCTCATCATCACAAAGGGAGAAATTCCTGTGCTATTATTCAAAGTCACTTTGTAAGACCAAACAGCTTTCTGTATTTCTATCTTCCAATCTAGTCCCTTGTAATTTGCAGCTTGTAAAATATCTTTAATCACTCTGTTGAAGCGTTCAACAGTTCCATTCCCGCTGGGATTATACAATGAGGTTGTTTTGTGTGTAATACCACATTTTACAAAATAATCTTTCGCAATTTTAGACATGAATTGTACACCATTGTCTGTCAAGATATTAACTGGTAAACCTTCCATTACAAAAATTTTATCTAAAAATTTCAATACAGCTAAAGTATCTATCTTGTCTACGAACTTAACTACAGGCCATTTGGTAAACAAATCTATAGCAACTATCCCATATTCTTTCGGGTCTCCCACTGGACCAAATATGTCTACAGCAATGGTTTCCCAAGGTATGTTAGGAATGAGTCCATCACTCATTGCTGGTCTTAAAGTCCTCAAGGATTTGTCTGCAGAACTGCAAACAGGGCAATTTCTGACAAAATTTTCTACCTCACTGTCAATCTTGGGCCACCAAAACAAATTTTTAACTGCCAACTTAGTCCTTACTATACCGAAATGTCCTTCGTGACATAACTGTAGGATATTTCTTCTCAACCCAGAAGGTGGAACTATTCTATCTCCTCTCAATAAAACTTCCTTCTCCATAGATAACTCTGATCGTATCTCCCAGAACAATTTTATAGAGCCAGATAACAACTTTTCTTTAGGCCAACCTTGACAAATGAATTTTGAGATTTCTATTAATACCTTATCTGCCTTATGTTCTCTTATCCAATCTTCCCTGCTAATTGCTGGGAATCCAGAATCATGAATAAATGCTACACTAATGTTCCCCCAGGGATCGTCAACGCATTCTTCTAGAGGGGAAGGAAGCCTTGACAGACAGTCAGCAACAACATTGTCTTTCCCTGGTACGTATGTGATATTGTAAATGTATTCTTTCATGCGCATAGAAATCCTCGCCAGCCTAGCAGAAGCAGTAGCAGTGCCATCAGTGGATAAAATGTGTACTAACGGTTTATGATCCGTCCTGATGTGAACCATTTTCCCCCAAACAAATGCACGAAAGTGTTCTAAAGCCCAGGCGCAAGCCAAAGCTTCTCTCTCAATTATAGGGTATCTGCTTTCAGCTGGTGACAAGGCTCTGGATGCAAATAAGATGATTCTGTCTTTACCTTTGTCATCCACTTGTGACAAAACTGCGCCTAATCCTTTATCGCTTGCATCAGTAGTCAGGCAGCAGTCCAAATTAGGGTCAAAACTAGACAAAGCATTTACTTTCTGCAACTCCCATTTAATTTCAGTAAACTCTTTCTCACATTCCCTAGACCATTCAAATTTTACATTTTTCTTCAGCAAGGATCTGATGTTATATACTTTAGAAGCGAAGTTCTTAATGAATTTGGCGCAATACTCAGCCATACCCAAAAAGGACTTAATTTCTTCTTTAGAATCAGGTGCAGGTGAGTTAACAATACTTTCTATCAGTGAAGTTTTTGGTCTGACACCCTCTTCACTAATTTTATGGCCTAGATATGAAACACTTCTTTCGCCAAACTTGCATTTAGACAGCTCAACTGTCAACCCAGCTGAAGTAAGTGTGTTAAAAACCTTCCACAGTTTCTTGTCATGATCTTCTTTGTTATTTCCTGCAATTAGAACATCGTCCTGAAAGAAACAAATGCCAACCATATCACCAAATAGTTTGTGCATTAAGCGTTGGAACACTGCTGCAGCCGATGCAAGGCCGAATGGCATCCTAATAAATTGAAAACAGCCAAATGGTGTAATGAAGGCTGTTAGATGCCTAGATTCAGGTTCCAAAACTACTTGGTGGTAGGCAGCGGAAAGGTCTACTGTGGAAAACCAGGTCGCTCCCCTCAAGGAGGAAACCATCTCGTTAATTTTTGGTAAGGGAAAACGTTCAATCACAATATTCTGATTAAGGTGGCGTAAATCAATACATAAACGGATTTTTCCATTAGATTTTCTTGCTACCACTACTGGACTAATCCACTCCGATGAGTCTAGTTCCTCGATAATACCTTTGGCTAATAAGCTCTGAATTTCTTTCTTTACTTCGTCTCTTATTAATAAGGGAATAGGTCTAACCTTATGCACTTTGGGTTGTGCATTCCCTTTGAGCACGATTTTATGTTCAAAACCCTTAAGTTTGCCTAACTGTCCATTTACCACACTGGAGAATTTTCTCTTCACAATATCCTCCAATTTGCTACATTCATCTACCACTAGTACTTTTTCTTTGCTATTTGGATCTAAAATGATATGGAGATTCTTTTGGTCATACCACCCCAGGACAGAAGGTCCTTTTCTAGATATGTATAATTTCCCCCTTGTCACCCTACCTTTAAAAATGAAAGTGAGCCATCTAAAACCTAAAAGGTCAATCTTACCTCCTGTATAGCTCACTGGATTAACATCTGAGGCATTTAATTTATCCCCTATTTTCTGTGTGAAGTTCTTTTTCCATATCTCTTCGTTGATAATTGTATATGGAGACCCTGAATCTGCATATACTTTAACTTTTATACCACCAAAAGAGACTTCACATATAGGTTTGCCCTCCATCGCTTCATCAGTTATGTTCAACATGTAGTTGCCTTCCTCAGTAATGTTTAACATGTAATTCCCTCTTACATTTTTTACGCAATTCTCCTCATCCTCACTGCTTTCGTTCACGCACTCGTCCTCATTCCAAATACATTTGACATTAGTGCGCCTACGGCACATTTTGCTAAAATGGCCAATAAGACCACAAACGCTACATTTTTTCCGTAGGGCAGGGCACGATTTGTAGTACGCCATATGTTCTTTGCTGCCACACCGGTAACACCTTTTATCCTCCATCTTATTGTCCATCCCTTGACCCTTGGAGGATTGACCAAAACTTCTATTCGGAATTTGTTTATTCTGATATTTAGGTGCTCCTTGGATTTTGAAAACAGCAGATGATGCCTTGTCTAAATCTTTAACTGTATCTTTAACAACTGTGGCACATCTCCCCGACATTTCCGCTTTCCTCATTATTGCAAGTACATCATCAAGAGGTGCGTCGCCATTCACCCATAGGCGGTCTTGAATTGGAGAATTTTCATTGTGCATAACTAGCTGATCTCGAATAAGCTCATCATGTAAGTCTCTGAACTTACAGTCAATTGCAAGTTTTTTAAGGTCATCAACCCATTCATCCACTAATTCATCCTTCTTCTGTTTCCTTTGGAAGAATTTGTGTCTCACTACACCTATGCATACTTTAGGCGCAAAATACCTGTCCATATCTGCTATGGCATTGTCAAATTCACTTGAATCAGCATTAGCTAATTTCTGCATACGTGAATATGTCTTTAATCCTTTAGGACCCAGAGAATGTAAAAGTATTCTTTTCTTTTGTTCTGGTTTCATTTTTGTATTTTCATCAATTGCACAGATGTAATTATTAAAATACTCTTTCTACTCCACCCACTTCATATCTGGTTGTGAACCAGTAGCCCAAAAAGGTTGTGGGGGGCTAATAACAAAACTTTGTTGAGCCATTACTTCTTCTCTTTCACTTTGGGTTTGATCCCCAGAATCCATAAATATAGTACTTATATATAGTACTTATAGAGTGTATGAAAGGTTTTTATCAAAAACACCCTACTTTGTAATAGTTATACTTTGTTACAAAAACGAAATGAGTGCCCCGACAATCTCACCTGTTTACTTTTACCCACATCTAATGAAGTAATTTGTCCAAATTTACTCGTCATAAGTTTAGCACAGCTTCATCAAGGTTCGTTTTCGAGGTTCGTTATTGTGGTAATTTTTTCTGCGTTTCGGTGGAGGAAATGCCAAAATTTTCCGACCAATCCAAGATGGCCGCCACGCAGGGTCACGCAACGTGACCTGGCGCGATTATGTCATCACGCGGTCAAGGAGAATGCGTGAGTGACGTATGGCAGTGAGCCGTGGTCGCGCGTCAGGAGAATTAAGAATCCGGCTTCCGACTGAAAGATGCCGGCATGCGCAACCAACGGAAGTTCCACGTCAAGTAAGTCTCAGCCACAATAAACAGTATACGAACCTACAGTTCCTTGGATGTCCCACACTCTTCGATGGTTCGGATGTAGGGAGAACAGTAGATTATGCTTCCTTTTTTTCTTGGATGAATTGATGGTGAAAAATTTAAAAATTTTCTTCTACGAGGCTGTAGGCTTTATGGTGCCAAATTCCGTCCAATCGTCGCCACTTGTAAAGTAGCAAGGAGGCAGGTTCCTTTCCAAAGGAGTTTATTCCAAGTATAAGGTAATACAGGTGGAGTCAGGTAACACAGCTGTTCAGACGCTCAGGCAGGCTACAACTGCCTCAACATGGAATAAGAATCTATTCATACAATACATTCTACTAGATAGCTCGTTCTAACACGAGCCTTAAAGCAATACACAAGAATTAATTAAAGGCACAACATAACAGCAATGCTTTTATTATCTAACAAAATCTAATAATACAATATTAACAAAGCTAATAATGTTTGCTTTGATATTGCGAAAAGGGTTTCACAAATTCATTAGTCCCTAAAAAGCAGGCACACCATAGGCAAGCTTCCTTTACGAGCAGATAACGCACAATACTGGCAGTAGCAGACAAATTACCCTCGCACACAAAACTAAGCAGCAAAGGCAGCAGCAGAAGCGCAAGCTTCCCACACCTGCAGCTACATGAATGGGCATATCGACAAAGAATAGCGATAAACATCGCTGAGAAAGCTTAGCGCGGATTAGCTTAACGCCGGCTATCGCTGGATTTAATCGCAGAGATATCGCGTTTTACCAACGCATACCTCCACAGCGATATTAAATCCGGTGATAGCGGCGAAATCCGCGCACAACGCTGGAAATCCAGCCCTACAAGGGAAGCGATCAGGTAATCCTTGCTAATAGGGGGATGTGGATTCAGCCAGAGAATCCACCTCCCATTATATGTATAGCTAAGACTGCTTTTTAGTAGACGTTAGCTTTTGGCGTTATCCGCGATTAGCCCGGATTCTAATGTCGGAATTGGTTCCTCTGCCAGTTTGTTGATATGGAGTAGTGCTGTAACTCCTTTATTCCTGTGTTGCGTTAGTAGGAAACGCCCACTTTGCATCTCATTAGAGATGCAAAGGGAGGCATTGGTAATAAGGCTGCTAACATGCGCTAATGCATGTTAGCACTGCCTTGTAAATAGAGCAAAAGTATTATCTCTGCTTTTTTGGCTTCTAAAGCCAAAAAAGCGGAGATAAGGCCCTTGATAATCTGCCCGAAGTACGGGAACAGCAGTACTGCTTTTCCTCTTTCATCAAAATGGCAGATCACAAGCAGCAGTAGTGCAAGCTTCCCACACCTGCAGAAACATGAAGCATGGGAACAACAGTACTGCTTTCTCTCAGTCACCAAAACAGCATATCGTGTGCAGCAGTACTGCACGCTTTACTCAACTTTGGAACTTCTACAGCTCAGCAGCAAAGCTCTCATCACACATAAGACAGGTGAAACTGCAATAGGTGTACACGCTTCCCTCACTCATAGAACGTGTAAAGAGCATCAGTGCATGCTTCTTTGATGGTTGTAAGTCAGAATATTGGCAACAAAAATATTGTGCTAGATAACTATCATAACCTGAATTACGACCATTGGTTAACGTATAGCTGTTGCGGGCAGTGAGGAAAATTGTAAAAAAAAAAAAACATAGATGCAAGAGCCCTCGTCAGGAGGTCACTGCGGCTTGCACCACCCTTGCCCCTGTCAGTGTAGTCAATGCCAATACCAACATAAATATTAACCATCACACTCCTACAAGTGTGACGATTTAGATTATTCCAAGCCGCCAAAGATATAAGAATGACTTGGGTGGCAGATATTTGTCATTTTTAATGTATATTAAGCTAATAAGCAACTGTTGTTGTGCTCATCTCCAAATTACACAAACAGCGGGTGCCGCTCGTAGTTGTGTGGAGTGGCGAGTGGAGTTCTGTGCCTCACCTGTGTCCCAGCAATAGCGGATCAACACGGGCGGAAGAAGATTCAGCGTCACAGCGGGACTGCGAGTCCCAGGGCTCCCAGGGCTCTTAGCGACGTGCTTACCAGCCGCACCTGGTGACTCTTCCCGATTGACTCCGCCCCCCATCTGTGTGCTCAAACCACGACTCGTGGCCCCCGCTCCGCGGGGGCCGCTTGTAGTTGTGTGGAGTGGCGAGTGGAGTTCTGTGCCTCACCTGTGTCCCAGCAATAGCGGATCAACGCGGGCGGAAGAAGATTCAGCGTCACAGTGGGACTGCGAGGTTCAAGGCTCTTAGCGGCGTGCTTACCAGCCGCACCTGGTGACTCTTCCCGATTGACCCCGCCCCCGGGGCCATTGGATACAAGTTCACGCCCCCGGACGCGCATCGCGGAACGCACGCGGGACGGCGCCAGGGCGAAGCACGGGCCAAGGGCGGGCCCGTTATAGCCTGTTTGAGCACGGGTGAGACCGGACTGGGCCACCCCCCTAAGTTTGTGTCTAGCGGACTAATTTCTATCACTGGATTAGGTCCTGTGCAGCAGGTGCTGAACAATATGGCAACAAGGGAGACAAGGAGCAAGGCAGCCACCCTGGTTACAGGTACTCTTGATAGTTTTCTCGTTAAGGCAAATTCTGTGGTTAACAAAGGCCTCACAGTCCTAGAAAAAAAGATAGCAGAGGGGCTTGAAAGCTTGCAGCTAGTTTCTCCGGGCTCATCCATGATTGTTAGATCCCCCGAACTGCTGGATGCTACCCATCTATCCCTCCTGGATAGCATCGACCAAACAATAGAGTCAGTGTTGCAACAGCTGAGGACACCATCTAACTCACAAAGAGATCGAGACTCACTCATGACCACTCATGAGTCGACGCCTCCCCTAACATCCCATCCAGTTCCAACTCGGGTAGAGGGGGATGTCTCTACTGCATCACACCTTAGGGGCCTTCGGGAGGGTGCAGTCCAGAAAAGAAAAAGACCTAGGCTGTCAAAGGGTGCTAAGAGGGCAAAAGTAGATTACGCCTTAAACACCATTGGTAACACTACTGACGCCACGGAAACATCTTCTGCCGTGACTGCCACTGAAATGGTGAGCCCTTTACACCCTGTCCACACCCATATGCCACCGCCCCCTGGCCCGTTTATTTTTGGAGAGGGATTCTCTAACAGCTCGGACCATATTATTTATTCTTTCACTAACATCCTTAAAAATGTGCTGGATCCCCTGCTGGTTGAACTCGACTGTATTGATGCTAGACTTTTAGCCATAGAAAAATTAAGCGGGGGTACGGCCGTCCAGCAAGGGTTGCGATTTAGCACTAACGGAGTAAATGGGACAAATAGTGGGATTCCCCCTCTACCTAGTGATCTTACTGCTGTGAATCCAATTCAGCCCACTTCCTCTCTCATGGCGAATGTTCCCACAGTCACCCTACCTCAACCCGACCCATTACCTCTCCCAAGGCAAATCCCTCCGGTGCCTCTTGCTAGGAAGTCGAAGTTGCCTACTTCGAACACTGCAATGAGGCAGGAAAAATTGCCCAATGTAATGGCCGACTGCCCTACCCGGACTAGTAATAGCTCAAACCGGCCAAAAGTAGTTAATTTGCCTCCAGAGGCAGCAGCCTACACTGTAATCCTGACTGGGGTACCCGAGCTTTCTAGCCACGTGGTAGAATCTTTTAACTCCTTACGCAACAAAGTTATTAGCTGGTTGAATGTTCACCGGCCCTTACCACCTAATTTGCGAGGAGAAGTACGATGGTTAGGAGGGTCCCATGGGTAGGGTATACTGTTAAGAAAAAAGGGGGAGATTGTATCCTTGTAAGCTTTAAGAATTCCCAGATTGTCCCCCGTATATGTAATTGGTTCGGGAGTACGGGGAACACATCCATAGAACTGGTCCCGTTGTCGTTTTTTTATCCAAGTGGCGACGATTTGCAATTGGGGGCAAACGACGGCTGGACTAGGGTGGGATTTGCTATCGATGGGTCAAGGTAGAGGCCCCCTCGTCATGACATTTCTGCATACAGCAATTATGTTCATGTTAATAGATATAGCTGCCTTGACCAGGTTGACTGACTCCCGATGGTGGCATGTACTGGGGATAATGAAGGGGTGGTCCCCCATATCGCTATGCTGGAAACAGGGACAGTTGCCACTGTTAATACCAACTGTAGCCCTATCGTATTATCATCGGAGAGCTTACCTACCATTAGTACCCAGGGCTACCCCGCCAACCTGTCCCTAAGATCATTTCACTATAATTTAACATCTCAAATTGCAACTGATTTGGGGGTCCTTGAGGGGCAAGCATTACTGGATAGGCCTTTATCACCATCTACAGATAATGTTGGTGAGAGAGCGAGGGGAATGGCACTTAAGTCAGGCTCGGGAATTATGAAGGTCCTTTCCTGGAATGTTGCAGGCATCGCCAATAAATTAGCTTCTAATGACTGGGGCTCCCTAGTAGACAGTAACGATATCTGTCTCTTTCAGGAGACTTGGGCTAGGGAAATGTATCCCTGGGCGGGTTATGCAACCTTCTATACCCATGCTAGGTGGAGCGGTAAAGGCAGGCCTTCAGGTGGACTCGCTGTCTGGGTGGCGAGTCACATTGGCTGTAGAGCGGAGACATTACCAACTTTCTCGGAGGACATTCAATGTGTTCTTCTTAATCTGGCGATTGTCAATGTGTACTCGCGCCCAGTCAGTGTGTCGTCGGAATCATCCACTTTGGATTATCTATCTTCATTTCTTGGGCAATTACCCGTCGATTGTAAGATACTGATGGGCGGAGACTTCAACTGCCACTTCAAACCATTGAAAGGTCTGAAGGAGGGTGCCCTAACTGCTGAGGATGACTATTGGGGGATTCCCCCTTGCCAATCCCCAAACCCGAAATCATGGTCCCCTCTAGCGGTGCAGATTACGTCCCTAACTTTGAATTATGCCCTGAGGGCCTGCAATGGGTGTACTCCATCTGACACCCCCTCATTGTGTACCTTTAATAGAAAGGACCACGAGTCTCGCTTGGACTACATTTTTGTAGATATAGGCATGTGGTCCAAGGTTTTGGATTTGAGGGTAATTGAAAGATCAGAAAGTGACCACAATGCCCTTTGCTTAGATATGGTACACCCTATGCCCGAAGAAGGGACGCCACTTACAGATCTAAGTGAGGACACAGGGAACCTAGTTTTATCCAACAATAGACGCAGGGTAAGATGGGGGAAATTGGTAACCTCAACAGAGTCCATCACAAAAATGTATGTCCTGGCACTCCCAAAGCTAGTTGAAATGGATGAACTAATCAATAAACCAAGAGCCATCGATTTTAATGAGAAACTAGCCCAAATCTATGCAGATTTAGTGGGAAGTTTAGGAGAGGTTTTTTACCCTGAGGTGGGGACTAGGAAGAAGAGGACATTAACTTCAGCTTGGTATAATTCCACATGTAAAAAGATAAAAACCGAGCTAATTTTTATGATAAAGTCTGGTACCAATAAGGACAAGGTACTTGAGTTGAGACACAAATATAGGGAAGCCATCGCCCAGGCAAAGTCAGATTGGGATTGGGATAGATGGCAGGACCTATCCCTGGCATTGGAAACCAGGGATTCAAGAACATTCTGGTCTCTCGTCCATACAGGTACAGGTGAGCCAAAATCAGCTGTGGAGCCGAATATTGCTGCCTCGGAATGGGAATCTCATTTTAGTAAATTGTACCAAGACACTCCCGTATTTAGGGTATAAGTCAGAAAATGGACTAAAATCTTCCTGGGTCTGCTTTTATTTGGGTTCAACCTAAATGGATCCCTATGAACTCGTTGGATGTCTTTTAATATTTGTTCTTCTGACTCATCAAGCTCAATGGATTGTTTAATTAATTTAGCCACAAACCCTTTAATATTTCCCCCCTCGGCCCCTTCCGGGACTTTCAAGAGGCGTAGATTATTTCTCCGTTGAGCATTTTCTAAAGACTCCATTTTTTCTTGGAGTCCTTGTTCCCTCTGTCTGAGATCCTCTAGCTTCTTATTATGTTGCGTAGCAAGCATTTTTAGATCCGCTACTGAAGACTCCAGTTCAGTGGTTCTGGCAGCTAATAAATCAAATTTTTCCTTTATCTCTTGCTGATTAATTAATGATGCTTCAAAACCACTTCTTACCTCATGACTGAGGGCTTGTAGCATTAATATGACGGACTGATCAGTGGCTGATATGTTCGAGGGAGTTACAGATACGTCGTCCTCTTTGTCAATATTCATTGTTGGAGTTAACACTCCCCCTTCCAACTCAGATACCTTGGTATTGGAGCTTTGCATTGTGTTATTTTTTAAAGTTTCTACCAGCTCAAAACCTTGCTCCATCTCAAAGCCCGCCTCAAACTCTGACTCTAAGCCCTCCAGAGGCTGAAATTTATTAGCAGTTTGTATCCCCCTTAAAGACTCCCAGAGAAAGGCCCCCTCTGACAAATTAAGTTCCAAAACTGTAGGCACAGCTTTAAAGTAAGCTTTCAGAGACGGAAGTGGTTTATCCTTTGCAACCGGCTTCTGTGCTTTAGTATTTTTCTTGTCGAGTTTCTTTAAGGATTTTCCCTTAGATTTAACAGAGGAGGGGGTATCAGCAGAACCATTTGATGCCAGTTGCTTGCCTCCCTTGCTTCTTAGCGTATACCCGGAGGCCCGGGCCCCTTGAATCTCTCTTTGTGACATACGCAATAAAGGGGGTAAAGAAACTGTTTCAGCAAAAGTCTTAGTATTAGCTACAGTCTTATTTAGCCCATTGCATTGTGGTCTAGGTAGTTTTAGTTTCGTGGTTTCTGTATCACCCCTTAAAGAAAAGAGCCTATATCCGGCTCTTCTCCCTTTCTTGAGGTCGTACGCTGCTTTTGTCCATTTGCTCAGCCCCTGCCCATACCCAAAAACATATTGCAGTCCTACCTTAGGGAAGGAGGGAGAAGTCCGTAGAGAAAGCAGATTTACGGCTTTTGCCGTCTCTTTGCCGTTATTCCTCTCCAGGCTGCCTTGGTCACAAAATATCAAATGTGAAAAGAGATTTGAGGAGCAAAAAACAGCCTGTGTCCTCCGTCCTCCGTCCTCACAGGCAATGCTGGAGCTCAGGCTACTGCCTCCCCTGCCGCCGCCGCCGCCGTGAAGTACTGAGGCCGTGTGCTGAGGCCGTGTGCTGATGCCTCGCGGTTACAGCCCCTCTTTCCTCCCCCTTCGGATTGTTTTACTGCCACCTTGAGCTGTAGGTTAGCCGCGTAGGAAAATACACTTGTGCTGCTCAATGTACGCTAATGGGCTAAAATCCAGTGTTTTCCGAGGCCGTTCTGCAAATCTGGTAATCTCACATCTCGCGCAAACGACCAAACGCCCGAGTCTCCGGAGCCTCCCGACTAGCCCCGCCTGCTAGCCGCCATGTCCTCCTGCTAGCCGCCATGTCCTCGACCCTAAGAAGCAGCGATCTCTCAGTAGACAACTTTTCATACCAAATTAGATCTGATGTCTCCTCTATTACCGCGTCTAGGCAGTGGGAGCTTGGTAAGCTGCTTGAGCCTTTTAAACAACTGGGCGCCACAGCCCAACTCAAGTTTCCTGCATCGCTAAAAGTGATGTATAATAACAAAATGAGAGTCCTAAAAAGACTGGATGAGGCAGAAGAATACCTTCAATTACTCACTGACGAAAGCAAAAGAGAGCAGGCTAAGAAGCATTAAGGACACTAATGTCTATAGTTTATTTTTTATTCAGTATTAACGTCTTTTTTTTTTTGAGTTACATATTCCTACTCTCTTGACAGATACTGATCAGATGCCTGGGGGGGAGTCTCAAAGGCCTAGTTAGGTCAAGGAAAAGGAGGGGGGTTCTCCGGGGGAGCACGGGAGGGTCAGGACAGGGGCGGGGGGAGGTAGGGACACCGGGTGGGGAGCATGGGGGAAAAAAATAAATGTCCAAATCGCCATATCCCTTATTTAGTTGTTTTCATCTCTGGAAGGAAAAATAGCGCAAAGTAGGGCAGCCCCCATATCTTATCTTAAGATCTTGTCGTGGAATGTAAATGGTTTACGAGTTAAGCACAGAAGAGAGAGAATATTTCAGTATTTAAGGGATACACCTGAGAACATTTTTATTTTACAAGAAACTCACTCTACTGAACAAGAGTTAAGAGACATTTGTAGTAAGAAAAAATGGATCCACCAAGTGATAACTACCTCACAACAAACTTCTACTAAGGGAGTGGCTATATTAATTAAATCTAATTCTGAGATTTCAGTGTTACAGTCAAAATCTGACAAAAAGGGGAGATGGGTTATAGCAAAAATAAAGTACTATTCTTATAAATTTACGATTGTAGGATACTACGGCCCAAATTTGGATGACACTCTTCCCCTTAAAGAACTTTTAGTTGAGCTTTTGGACTTTGAGGATCCGGTGATTTTTGCGGGGATTTTAATTTAGTACTTGACTCACAGATGGATAAGTTACCTTCGGTAAGGCTCTCTCACAACCCTAAAACCAGAGCAGTATTACTTACTGCGATCAACCAGTTTGGCTGGAAGGATGTTTGGCGACAAAAGAATCCTACCAAAAATGAATTTACATTCCACAACAAGAAACTACGACATAAATCGAGATTAGATTTCTTCTTAATTGCCGAACATTTAGGTCAGCAAGTGGGGGAGATAAAACATTGTGGTGCTCACATTTCTGATCATTCAGCGGTAACTTTAACCCTAAAATTGTTAGGTCCACAGCTAGTTAAGAGATGGACTATTGACAGGAGTATCCTGTTGGAGGAAGAAGTGATAGAAACATTGCTTGAGGAATCAAATGAGTTCTTCAAAATAAATCTAGGCACAGCTGCACTTTCGGTTGTCTAGGATACATATAAAGCTTTTCTAAGAGGCCGGTTATTAGCATTTCAGGTCGCAAAACATAAAGCATATAAGGCGCAAATCTCCCAGATTGAGGCAAGAATTAAGGTCCTTGAACGAGCTATATTTGACCCTAGTCTAGCAAATGGAGAAAACAGTAAAACAGATCTAATAAATTGTAAACTACAGTTGGAGCAGGTGTTAGATGTAAGGCAGAGGAAACGATGGCAGGCTAGCTCATTGGCACACTTTGAATATGGAGAGGCCAGTGGAAAGCTCTTAGCGTGGAAAACAAGAAAGGAAGTTAAGAAGCGCACAATTAAAAACGTACAGATAACCAATACGGATGTGATCTCAGAGAATAGAGAAGACATTGAAAAGGCTTTTTTTCATCACTTTGATGAAGTCTATAAAGAGGGCTTAGTTCCACGTCAGGAATTAATTCAGTCGTGGCTTAACCAATATCAGGTTCAAGTCTTGGACGACCAGGCCTCGGATAATCTTAACAGAAATATCAGCTCGACTGAAATAGCTCTGGCGATAGACTCCGCTAAGAGAAGTAAGGCCCCGGGCCCGGATGGGTTACCTTCTGAGGTATATAAAGTTTTAGCTCCGATAGTTATTCCAGTTCTGCAGCTGTTATTTACCTCTATATACGAAGAAGGAGGCAATATTCCTGTTTCATGGAATGATGCTATAGTGGTCCTTATTTTAAAACCAATGAAGAAGGCATCTAAATGTGATTCATACAGGCCAATCTCTCTCCTTAATTCAGATTATAAGTTTATGGCAAAAATTTTAGCGGAGAGATTAAATGGGGTGGCAGCTCACTTATTACATCTAGACCAAAAGGGTTTTGTCAGAGGGCGTACCATACAAGATCTTACACAGGCCTTGGTGGGAGCAATCGATCTTGCCTCTCTATATAAAATTCCATTAGCGGTTATCACATTGGATGCCGCGAAGGCCTTTGACCGCGTCAATTGGGAATTTTTGGTTAAAGTATTAGAAAAGGTTAATTTGGGTAGGAACTTTTGTAGGGTAATAGCAGCTTTCTACCAAGCTCCGACGGCTAGACTATTAATAAATGGAAGCCTATCCCCTCCTATAAAAATTCAAAGAGGGACAAGACAAGGGTGTCCGCTTTCACCCTTGCTCTTTGATTTATACATCGAATCATTCGCAGAAAAGATCAGACAAGATCAAAATATTCCACCATTTAAATATAAAAACTGGGTGAAAAAAATCTCTTTATATGCGGATGATTTGATGTTGTATACCTCGGATCCTATTAAATCAATTCCCCTTATATATAATGCTGCAGAGCAGTTCGGCCAAGTCTCAGGATATCTAATTAACCAATCTAAATCAGAATGTATGTGTTGGAATATAACCCAGACAACTCCTATTTCAATTTTGAAACACCAATTAAGATATCTGGGAATCCAAGTTACGCAGGATATAAACCTACTTGCGGATAAAAATCTTGCAAAAATCGAGAAGGAAGTGGCCGAATCTTTAAAAAGCTGGTCATTTCTGCCCTTGACCTTAATTGGAAGAATAAATATTGTAAAAATGATGCTGTTACCTAAATTAATATTTATATTTCAGAACATTCCTCTTGCCTTTAATGAAACCAGACTAATTAAGATTCAAGCGAAATGGAATTAATTTATTTGGGCCTCAAAAGGCATAAGAATTTCATGGAAAAAACTACGCAGAAAGAAAGGCAAGGGTGGGTTATGCGCACCAGATTTGAGAGTTTATGCTTGGACCCTATTATTGAAAGCAGGAATAAGGCTATTTGATACCCTAGGGGGGACAGAAACTGATTATATGTTTCAAATTATGTTATCCGAGATCCAGGGAGGGTCTCATGCATTTATGTTTAAGTTTGGCGACATGCGTTTTTTTAAAAAAGTGCGATTAAAGGTACTCAGAGACTTGGCATTTGTGTGGGCCAGAGTCAGGAAGTCGTTGAATATTCCATATTACTCTGCTATGGCTCCAATTTGGGATTCGCCAGGCTCTCCAGAATGGACTAAAGACTTACTATCTACTGCACTTCAGAGCGCAAATATTAGGCTCTGGGGCCAGTTACTGCCGGAAGGGAACCTTTTGTGCTGGGAGGATATTTCTCTTCTCACGAATAAAAACGTATCTAAATTTAAGTACCTACAAATCAAAAGCTGGGCCCAGGGTGTGACAGAGGATAAAGGCGTCAATGTTGCTCTGGAGGAACTACTATTGAAGAATGCAAGACTCAAAACATCAGTGCTTTATTGGGCAATTCTGGAGGGAGAAGATGGAGTATTTGGACTTCCAGAACAACTTTGGAGGGACCAAGTTCCGGATGCAGATTTGCAGAATCTATGGCAAGTATCCTTTGATTTACTACATCTTACGGTATCTCCAGCCAATTTAAAGCGGAATCACCTGTTTTCTCTCCATAGAGTATACTGGTCGCCGGCTAGGCTGGCCAAATTTTCAAAGGGGCCTACTCCATGCTGTCCAAAATGCAATCTGGAAAAAGCAGATGACCTTCATATGTTTATGACCTGTCCAGCGCTTAGAGATTTTTGGTTCGAAGTACAAGAAGGTATGAAAGCCCTCTTTGGGTATGATATACAGGTTAGTATACAATTATTTTTTTTTTGAATCCCCCCTAATTATGAAGAAGCACCTCAAGATGTCAATAAGTTATTTCTTTATTTAATTATTCTTGCTCGCAGGGAAATATGTAAACTGTGGGTGAGCACTAACGCACCGTCACATGTAGATTGGATTAGGGCAATCAGGCATACTCTTAGTTTGGATAAAGTGGTCTGGAAGAGCAGGAAGCACTTCTGGATTCCTTGCATTAATTGGCTCGATGGGCTCTGATCAACTTTGTCCAATGATTATGCCTTTTTGCAGAATGGATCCCCCTAAGATCAGTTTAAGGGTCTGGAAAATTGGAAAACTGAGCTGATGCTTTACATGGCGGTATCGTGAGATATATATTGGGTGTCTGCAAAAAGAGCACCCATAAAGATTCTTGGTATAATCAATACTGAAATTATCTTTTTTGTGGGCGTATGAGGACAAACAATAAAAAATAAAAAATAAAAAAAATGACACTCCCGTATTTGCCAATGAGGTAGCACTTGACACCCCCTATGAGTCCGCAGACAAATTAGAATTCACACTGGGTGAGGTGGTAAATGCTATGGAGAGATTGGCGCTGGGGAAGGCCCCAGGCCTCGACAAACTCCCTGGAGATTTGTTTAGATACCATCCAGAGATCTGGGGTCCTTACTTCCTAGTTATATTTAATTCCATTTTGGGAGGGATGGAGACCCCCTGCACTTGGCTGGGGGCAGAGATAGTACCGATTTTTAAAAAGGGCTCTCCTCTCCTCCAAGCCAACTACAGGCCGATCAGCCTCATAGACGTACCCCATAAACTCTTTGCCCGCCTTCTCCTGGACCATCTCCTTGACTGGATGGAGGACAATGCGATTCTCAGTCCCCTCCAGGCGGGTTTCAGGAAAAACACGTCCACCATGGATCAGATTTTCCGCCTCGTTCTTCTTTACTGGAAAACAGTGGTGATCGAGGGGGGGAGTCTGTACATGGTGTTTGTGGACCTGAAGTCCACATTCGATTTGGTACCCCGCAAGAAATTATGGGCGGTTCTTAAGGAGCTAGGCGTTCCTCCACAATTGCTACAGGCAATAATCAGGCTCCACGACTGGAATTTTGCCCAGGTTAGGTGTGGGAGGGATGGAGCGTTGTCTTCTAGGTTCCCAGTTCTCAGGGGGGTAAGACAGGCCTGCGTCCTTGCACCGACCCTGTTTTTCCTCTTTGTTAACAATGTCATATCCCATCTTGACAATGTCAGGGACAATGATGCACGTAGGCTGGCAGGTAGGAGGGTTCCGGCAATTATGTTTGCCGATGATACCCTTCTGCTCTCCAAATCCCAGATGGGGATCCAACAGATACTGGACGGGTTTGGGGATTTCTGCAGGGCGCATGGCCTGGAGATCAACGCAGAAAAAAACAAATTCATGGTATTCAATCCCTCCTCAACAACTAAGCCCAACCCATCCCTGGGATCCGAAAGGCTGGAAAGGGTTAGAACGTTCCAGTACTTGGGGGTAACTTTACATGAAAATCTATCGTGGGGTCCACAGATAGCAAGATCCCGTTTAAAGTTATCCCAAATGGTGGGAGCAATTTTGAAGGTTTCGAGTTCATCAACCTTCAAACCTGTTAGTCCAGCCTTGGAGATGTACAAAACCCAACCTATGCTACGCAGCCTCATCCTATGGTGGTGAGCTATGGGGCCACAAAGCTGGGACAGAACTCATCAAGGTGGAAAACAACTTCCTTAGACGCTTGTTGGCCCTTCCCCAAGGTACACCCCTGTTACCTCTGAGATTAGATCTGGGGCTCCCCTCAATAGGGGATGAATTGGCCATAAAACCATTGAGGTTTTGGCACAGGCTATGGACCACGGGTGAACTTTCCCACTACAGGCAAGATCTCAAGCACATCCTGGACCTAAACCACTCTGACAGAATTCCATGGGTGGCATATGTCAAGCAAGAATTCTACCGCCTGGGACTACCTGAGTTGTGGGACGATCCCGAAAGAGGTTGTCATGGGGTGTCACGCAAGATGGTTACTAACAGCCTGATTCATGTAGGTAAATTGCACTCGCAAAGGGCCAGATTCTGAGAATCTGGCCCTTTGCGAGTGCGATTTTTGCATTTGGTATTCATGATACCAAATGCAAAAATCGCTATGTAAGAATTCGCATATTTGCGTGGAATGGCATTTAAGGAATCTCTAATAGAGATTCCTCAAATGCTATTCATGACACAAAACAAAATAGCGATTTTGGACTTTTGGGGCCGCTATTTACCGACAGGTCAGACCTGTCGGTAAATAGCAAAAACTCAGAAAAATGCTTTTAAAAGCATTTTTCAAAGTTGCATGTAGCACACACACATGTCCTTTGGACATGTGGGTGCGCAACACCTGTCCAAAAGTGCATTTTAGGGGTGCTACAGGGCGTGCTTTGGACACCCCTGGCACCCTTAAAATCGCTATCTTAGTTCCGAGTAGCAAATTGCTACTCGCAAATCCCCATTCATTCCTATGGGCCTCTTGGCCCATAGGAATGAATGGGGAGTATTTGCGAGTAGCAAATTGCTACTCGCAAATAAAGAACATGTAGGAATCGCTATTTAAGTAGCAATTCCTACATGAATGCCGTTTTGCATGTCCTCAATAGCGAATCGCTATGATTCGCTATTAGGGACACGCAAAACGGCATGTACATGAATCAGGCTGTAAGATTTTTAAGGATTAAGTCTAATCTCGCTCGTGTGTATATCAAAAGTCGGCACCCTAACCAAACAATTTTTGGCCACCAAAAATTCTTTTTATTTTGAAGGTTTTATGGACATCATATTTCCTATTCTTGCAAGGAAGCTTTTCATTCAATGGAGGTTTGGAACGCTGCCCCTTAAAGCCCTTACTAGTAAATGGACAACGTCGGACGATAAAATCTGTCCTGGGTGCAGTGGGGACGAGGAGGATGAACTACATGTGTGTTTTTTTTGCCCTACCTACAACAGACCGAGGAAATATTGGCTAGCGCCACTGTGCAGGAATTTGGGCATCAGAAACTATTTACAATCATATAGAATCCTGAAGACAAGTACCATGCATTATATAGTTTTTGCAGTCGCCAAGTGCTTAATGGCCATGTGGCAGATAAGGGGAAAAATATTGAAAGGCTAATTTCCTACTAAATATGTATTGGACTGTAACAAAATGTAGCTAACTGTGTTCGCAGTACCTTTGACCTTCCTGGAAACTGAACTGATTCGTCTGTTGCTCCTTGCCCTGATTTTACTGTATGTTTTATGTGTTTTAAATGTTTTCTAATGAATCTTTTATGGTCTCAAATGGCCAAAATAAATAATTTTTGGATTGGATTTGGACAAACAGTGCCGCCGTGTGGCAGGCTGTCATAAGTGCCGTGTTGACAGTTAAGTGCAGGTGCTGAGCACTGGTAACTCCTGGCTCAAATTAAGCACTGGCTGTGTGGTAGTGTAGGCTTCTATTGGTGTAGAGTGATAATGAGATACAGGGGGTGTAGGTAGCAGATAGGGTATAGCAGGTGTAGGATCTAGTTGCTGATGTAGGTCAATGCTTTAGGTGGAGTGGGTGTAAAGTGTTGGTGTAGGTTTAGGCTACAGGGTGATGGGATAGGTGTATTGTATGTGAATGGAACAGTTCCATGCCTGCTCTAGGCTCTTATCATATCTTCTGCTGTTCTCCTAGTGACAATCTCTGTGTTCCAAAGGTAAAGATCATGCTGCCATGCTTACACATATATTCTGTGAGACATGATGTGTGGAGAGAAAATGTGCAGAATACTCTAAGGGGCACATGCATCATTGTAAATTGCATTCGCAAACGGTGCGAATCGCAAAATTCGGCCGTTTGCGAATACAATTTACAAATTTGGGATGCATCATGTTTTTTTTATTTTTTCACAATTTAAGGAATCACAATTATGTTGCGATTTCTTAAATTGCGATTGCATTTAAGAAAAAGCAATTTGCGATTTCTTAAATGCAATGCATGACACTTTCAAAATTGTGAATTCGCAAATAGAAAGAGGTAAATTACCATGAAGTTGACCTTCATGGTAATTTGCGAAAACTTTGAAAAATGCACAAAAGTGCATTTTTCAAAGTTTCATTTTACACACACACATGCCCTTGGGGCATGTGAGTGGGAAAAATGTACTTAAAGTCAAATTTCAGGGGTGCAACAGGGTGTCCTTTGGACCCCCCCCTGCACCCTTGAAATTGCATTCTCATTTTGCGATTCCTTAATTGCGATTTGCAAAATGAGAATGTCTTCCCATTCATTCCTATGGGCCTCTAGGCCCATAGGAATGAATGGGAAGGGATTCCTTAATTGCGATTCTCAAATTGAGAATTGCAATTAAGGAATTTTAAGAAATCACTATTTATTTAGCGATTTCTTGATGCATTGCAGTTTGCAATTCCTTAATTGTGATTCCTTATTTTTCGCAATTAAGGAATCGAAACTGCAATGTTGATGCATGTGCCCTTATGTTCCTGATGCAAGTGTGATAACAATGTAATAGTAAGGCAAAAAGGCTGAAAAAGTAGCAGCTTTACAGTTTTGTGTTCACTCGGGTCGGGCTTTGTTGGGTAAAGATTTTAAAGTTCACCCTAATATCCGGAATATAAGCGAACGAATGAAAAAAACATTTACAGCGTCACAGCAAAGGACTGACCTCTGGGAGCAGGATACCGAAGCACAGCTGATAGAAGTAGACCTGAGACCCCATTATTGTAAAATTTGTACAACTTTGCTGCTTATGCTTGTGGCAGCAAATACATTTTGCTACAGTTTTTATGCATAAAGACTATGGAGCTTATTTACAAAACACCCCTTGTGTCAAAGGTGCTTCACTTTTAATATAAGAAAAAGTGATGTACCGGTTGTGCAAGGAAGTTTTTTTTTTAATAATAACCTCTAATTCTCTACAGTTTCTTGACAATCGACAATTCTGATTTTGGGCAATTGTTACAATTATACAAAGTCAGAATTTTAGCACAAGCCGCGACCCGTGTAGGTAAGAGCCGTGGGACGGTGGGGCCTGGTGGGGCCCCGTGGGGGGGATTTTGACAGAGGATGACGAGGGAAAATGAATTATTTATTTAATTTCCCCTCGTCATCAGCCATCGAAAATCTCCCCCGCCGGGTCCCAGCGCTCCAGTGCTCTTATCTGCATGGGCCGCAGCGGCGCTAATTGTCAATATGAGGTGGTACCAGAATATGGTAGTCAGACTATCATTTGACATAAATATGATGTCCTAAATATCGTTGACAAAATATTGCCCAATTGATGTTAATTATAGATAAGCTATACTCACTGGGATGATAAATTTGTGTATTCTATTCAGGACACACTCTTTTTCACAATATATCTCTGAAAATGATGTTCAGTCCTAGAGCCCCCACTTTAACACTTAAAAGATGCAACAAAGGCTCCCTATTTCATTGTATTGTAATGGCATTTATCTAGCGCTTTCTTATCCCCAGTGTCGCCAGGATGGACAAGTAAGCATCTACCTCATTTGTTATGCATGGCTTCAAGAGTAGTGCTTGAGGTGTTGCCTGTGAGTGTCATAATCTGGTGTGTATAAGTGGTTCATAGATGTGCTCCAACTCATAAACATGTCACAGCGATTTATTGCATGAGGGGAGGAGTGGAACAGCGTGAGAGATAAGATCGCATTTTCAGAGATAAATGAGTAAATGTGAGCTTGAAACAAATACAGCCAAAGGACTCCCCCCACAGTCCCTAGAACACTCCACGCAGAGAAGGTCCAGTCTCATCACAACAGCCCTAGAACCAATGCTCACACGCCCCTAAGTCACTCCTAACTCATGACGATCATGTCTCATCCATAAATCTCCCCATCTTTGCTTTCAGATTGTCCAATAATGACCTAAGGCCATCTACCTGAGAAAAAATACAATTTCCCACCACGTGCCATCTTAAGGGTAACAAGAAGGTGTAGCAAAGTAACATCGCATGCACACCCAAACCCAGATTTATTGTCCTTTATGCAACGAAATGCTGTGTGAAAAATAGTGCTGCTTCAAACAAAGGACAAAAAATGGTGCACTAGATCAGGGTCGGCTTTATGGAAGTGCGACCAGTGCGGTCGCACAGGGCAATGACCTGTGGACGGGGGTGCTGACCTCAGGGGCTGTGCTGCGTTTAGCAATAACTGATGATTGGAGTGATGAGGGGCACTTTTGCCCAGTGGTAGTGAGAGAATCAGAGAAAGAGCTTGTTAGACCCGGGATCCCTGGTTGTCTGAGGTAGGTACCTTAGGCCAAAGAAGGACCCGCGTTTCCACATCAGGGAAAGGAAGATCACCTTCTGAGATAGCCCCTGCTCACCCCCTTCGTAGCTTGGCACGAGCAGCCAGGCTTATCTTTGAGGCAAATGTGTAAAGTATTCGCAACCATGCTCAGAGCAACCCAATGATGACACCACAAATAGACTCCACATGAGTTTTATAAAAACTAGTATACATTTTATATAAAAAGATATACGATAAGACCACACAATATAAATCCAACATATGAATATGTGTACTATCTCTCGTGGCCGGTTGTCCGGCTAGCCAGCCCTTGTAAGTTCCGGCGATATTAATGAGCACTTCTAAACATTCCACTGTAATCCTAATACCATGTTTTGCAGTTTGTAATGCTAGAATCAGGCACTTTTGCAATGTAAAAATAATGCATTACGTAACACAACAATCAGGTACTTTGCAATGTAAAAATAATGCAATGCGTAATGCAACAATCAGGAACTTTGCAATGTAAGAGTAATGCAATGCGTAATACAACCACCAGGTACGTTGTTATGCAGAAATAAGGCAATGTGTAATACACTAATCAGGTAGTTCGTTATGCAGGAATAATGCAATGCGTAATATACTAATCAGGTACTCAGTTATGCAGAAATGATGCAATGTGTAATACGACAATCAGGTACTCTGTTATACAGAAATAAGATAATGCGTAATACATTCCGGCACGGATCACAGTGCCTTAGGCAGTCTCTCTGCCACTCTGACTCGCAGTCCGCCTCTGTCAAAAGTTGCCCCCAACACAGGTGTGGTGTAACAAAAAGTGCAGCTTCGCACTCTGGCCCGGGTACTGACACTCTCTCAGTAATACGGGCCACAATACGAGCCAAAGCAGAGGTTCGTGCTGCCAGAATGAGAAAGATGCCGAAAGCGTCTCCCTCTGAGCCCACACCCCGCCCCAGGAGTCGACACATGTTACCTGGGGGGCACGAACTCACTCTCCTCGTCCAGTGGCTTGGGCTTCTGATGCAATCTTTGTGAACTCTGCATCGCTGAGACTCCCTTGAGCTTCTGGGGCACAATCACCAGGCACTCCACACGAAGGTCTCAGGCTGCACGAAGAACACATGCACAGTGTCGCTGAGACTCACTTTATCTCCAGGTGCACGTTAACAAAGCAATCCTCACGAAGGTCTCACGCTGCATAAAGCACACACACACAGCGTCGATGAGACTTACTTGGACTCTGGGTGCACGATAACAAGGTAATCCTCAAGAAGGTCTCACGCTGCACAAAGCACACTCACACAGCGTCGATGAGACTCACTTGGATTCTGATGAACACGATAACTGGACAATCCTCACAAAGGGTTCAGGCTGCAGAAAGCACACGCACACAGCGTTGCTGATCCTTGCTTGGACTCCAAGTGCCCACAAAAACAGGGCACACCTTACGAGGGTCTCAAGCTGCAACAAGCACACGCACACAGCATCGCTGCGACTCTCCTGGAACTTTTGTGTTCCTGTGTTTCCGCAACAGGGAGCCAGCTCACCTCGGGCCCTTGGGGATAAGTTACTTCAGGACACAGCCCAGCAAAGTCCTTTCAAGCAGGGGGAAACAGCACACAGCAAAGTCCCTTTAGCCTTTTCTTGGTTAAAAAAGAAAACTGCAGGCCAGCCCCAGGACACACAGCAAGGGTCAGTCCTTTCCTTCAGTCTCTTCAGTTGTTTCTTCCTTGGCAAAGGTTCCTCTTGACCACGAAGTAGCTCCAGTCTAGTTCAATCTTGATCAAGCCATTCTTCAAAGTTCAGGGGCTTCAGCTGTCATAGTTATACCCCTCAATGGCTTTGAAGTCTTTGTGTTCAGGGGGGCACTGACTCCTGATCAAACCAGTTCTGGCTGCCTCCCTGCCAGTGACACCTTCTACCTTTGATTAGTGGGGGTCTGGATTCTCAATCCCTCAGCAGGAGATGGGACAATTATTTTATAGCAGCAACCCAGGCCTCTTCACCTCTAGGGGCTACACTTCCCCCTACACCCCAGATGCAGGTCAGCCTGTTGCTCTTTCACGTCCTCCCCTGGGTCAAGTCATTCCCCAGATCCTATTACTTTCAAATCCAGACAGTCAATCCATAACCAGGAAGAGACACACAGAAATATGAGAGCACAAAAACCCAGCCACTTCTAAAAGAGTGGCTTTTAAACACACAATGCAAAAACCACCTTTATAAAAAGATGTGTTATTACATTGCGAGTTCAGGCACACTAAACGTCACCTCTCCATCTTAAGCCTTTAGGAAGATAGGCCGGAAAACATATTACATAGCCTTCCCATTCTATCCTATGGGCAAGATGGCCTTTCAACAGTGAAAAACGAAATAGAGATTATTTCACTGTCAAGACATAGTACACACCTTGGTACACGTCCTACCTTTCACATTCACTACACCCTGCCCAGTGGGTAGCCTGGACCTACCATAGGGGTGTCTGATGTGCATAGAAAGGGAAGGGTAAGGTCTGGTAAGTGGGCGTACGTTTCAGAACAACATGGCAGTTTAACAAACTGCGCGCAGGCACTGCAATGGCAGGCCTGAGTTCCCTTTTTAAGCATACTTGTGTGAGTGGCACAATTAGTGCTGCAGGCCCACTAGTAGCATTTGCATTACCATCCCGGGCACACATAGTGCACTTTACTAGGGACTTTACTAGTAAGGCAAACATACCAATCATGGACAACCAATTACCATTACACTTTATACAGGGAGCATTTGCACTTTGACACTCTGTAGCAGTGGCAAAGTGTCTAAAGCATGTAAGTTGGCAACAATATGTCTGAAAAAAGGTCTGGGGGAAAGCAAAACGTTTAGGGAACTTTAGCCAAAAAGGGCCAAGTCCTACAGAGGTCATGTGGTTGGGGGCACCAAAATTGATTGCCACACTGGGCGCCACCAGTGCTAAAGCCGGCCCTGCACTAGATGAAATTAAATGAATTGGAAATTATAATGCGCGTGGCTACCCGGAGGCCTCCCAGTGCTGTGGGGTTGGCTAGAGACAGGATGAAAATTACGAGAAGAACCAGGTTTTCAAGTGCTTGCAGAAGGTCAGGAGGTTGGTTTCCTTGCGGATGTTGAGAGGCAAGGAATTCCAGAGCTTGGAAGCATTGTGGGAGAAGAGGTGGCCTCCTGTCTTGATTCTCAGGGTATCGGCCAAGTGGAGGTATTCTGAACGTAGCATTCTATTGGCTTTATAAGGTTTAATCAGGTCGTGTTAGATGGGGGGACCCTTGCCCTGGAAGATTTTGTGCGTGATGCACAGGGCTTTAAAGTTGACTCTCTTCTGAGTCGGGAGCCAGTGGAGAGATCCTAGGGCGGGCTAGGCTGAGCACCATCTTTTAGAGCCTGGAAGAAGTCTCACTGCCGAGTTCTGGAATACCTGGAGTTGAGAAATGGCTGTTTTAGGGGCGCTCAGATTGAAGGTGTTGCCGAAGTCCAGTCTGGAGAGTATAGAGCAGATTTCAGCGGTTTTCCTTGCTTGGGTTTTAAAAGTTAGGTCCTGGTCAAGCCAGATGACCAGGTTTTTAATCTCTTTTTTTGGGGTGGGCGTGGGTCCCATACATTCCGGCCACATGGAATTAGGGAAGAGGTTTGACTGGTTGCCCAGCAGTAAGAGCTGTGTTTTTTCGCCGTTAAGTGTGAGATGCGATCTGGACATCCAGCAGGTGATTTCTTTAAGGCAGAAGCCTAGATCTGACAGGGCTTGATCCATCTGGTTTATTGAGACGATAAGTTGGGTATCGTCTGCGTAGGTGACCAATTTAATACCAAAAGGGGCTACTATTTCTGCCAGTGGGGACATGTACACATTAAAAAGCGCAGAGGACAGGGACGAGCCCTGGGGAACCCCACAGTGAAGTGGAAGGGGTCGGTATCGAATGTTACCCTCGAAAATATAGAAGGTTCTATTTTCCAGGAACGATTTCAGCCAGGATAAGGCTGAGCCAGTGACTCCTAGTTTGTTGAGCCGGTGCACCAAAATACGGTGGTTCACCGTGTCGAAGGCTGCGCTCAGGTCCAGGAGGATCACTGCTGCGGATCTACCTGAGTTGAGGATCTTTCTCGCCTCTTCAACCACTGCTATCAGTGCGGTTTCCATGCCCTGGCCAGGGCGGAAACCCGTCTGAGAGGAGTGAAGTAGTCCCTCGGACTCGAGGTGGGCGGAGAGTTGGCCATTGACACATTTTTCCGCCACCTTGCTTTTTCCTGGTAGCAAGGAGATTGGGCGATAGTTGCCCAACTCCGTGAGGTCAAAGTGGGACTTTTTTAGCAGTGCCTTTACTGTGGCCTTTTTCCAGTTCAAGGGGACGATGCCCTTAATGAGGGAGACATTGATTAGGTTGATAATGGTGGAGTTGATGGTGGGCGCTGCTGATTGTAAGATATTAAGTGGTGCAGGGTCGAGCGGACAACTGCTCTTAATTGATTTTAATATGAGGGAGAGAAGTTCCTCTGAGAGAGGGGTGACAGATTCTAAACAGTGGTCTTTATTCTGGAGTTTCGAACAATGGGGCTCTAGGAGGTGGTCATTATGGTTGGATGGGAGGAGTTTTAGGATATTTTGAATTTTGGTGGAGAAGAATTCTGCCAGTTCGTCGCAACAGCGACCGGAAGGGTCAGGGGCGGGTGGTGGATCGCGTACCTTTAAACATTTTTTGACAATGCGAAATGTTTCCCTTGAGGAATTGGAGGAGGATAGGATTTTTCCTTTGAAGTAGGAGGCCTGCATTGTTTTTTGGGCTGCTTTATAGGATGTGATGGCTGATCTATATTCAATTTGTTTATTGCTAGCGAAGTCTTTCATCCAAGCTCTTTCTAATCTCTTACATTTCTTTTTTAGATTACGGAGTTCTGGAGTGAACCAAGGGGATTTGTTTGTTCCGCTTTTTTTTAATAAGATTTTTCTGGGCAGAACTATATCCAGTGAGTTCTCAATCCATGAGGAGAATTTGTTGTCTGCTGCTGATGGGTCGGAGTCAAATGTGGGCTTGGTTAGTTCTAGTTCATGCTTCCAGTCCTCTACAGCAAGTATGGGCCAAGATCGTTCTAGGGTACGTGAGGTTGGCATGTGGGGGCTCTCGGTGAGTGTGTGCCAGAAGAAAGGCACTAAGAAGTGATCTGACGATGGAATGGGGCAAGGTTTCAGCCCTTTTAGTTCAGTTAAGTTTGAAAAAATAGGGTCTAAGAGATGGCCTTTCATGTGTGTGGCTGGGTGGATCTTAGGATGGAGTTGGTAGGCTGCTAGGTCAAGTGCGAATTCCCCAGCCATTTTATCCAATAGGTCATCAAAGTGCAGATTTAGGTCACCAAGAAGATTAAAGTTAGGTGAGGCACTGGCCAGGGAGAGGGTATTTTACAGTAGGGAGCTGCAGAATTGTCCCTGTGCTCCCGGGGGGCTATAGATAAGGATACCAGAGAATGAACTCGAGGGGGTAAATTGAATGGTGAAGTGAGCATTTTCACAGTCTAAAATAGGGCTGTCCAGGATGCTGAAGGTTAGAACGTTTTTATAAACGATTGCTATTCCACCGCCTTTGCCATTAGTTCTGTCAAGGTGTTGGATCAGGTAACCCGGGGGAAGGGCCAGAGTTTGGACCAAGCCAGGTCTCTGTGAGGAACAGAACGTCTTGATTTGTGTCCTGTAGGAGGATAGAGATTTCCAGGGAATGTTTGGTTAAGGATCTGCAGTTCAGTAGGGCCATGCTAAACGTTTTGCTTGCTGGATGTTGAGATCCCATATGTGAAAGCTCGTAAGAGCAGTGGGTGCATTTGATTTGCAGTTCCTCCATGACAATAGAGTGGGTGCATAGTGAGTTTGGTGCATGCCTTATTTGGAGTAGTTTTTCTCTGGGGTAGCGCCGGAGAGCTGAGGGAGTTGGGGCAGAGGTACCTGGCCCTGGGCCCGGTCAGGCGCGGACGGGCGCAGACGGTCTTGCCTTTGGAGCGCCTTCAATGAACATTGAAAGCT
Source organism: Lissotriton helveticus (assembly GCF_964261635.1). NCBI lineage: Eukaryota > Metazoa > Chordata > Amphibia > Caudata > Salamandridae > Lissotriton > Lissotriton helveticus. The sequence continues at coordinate 280,806,937 of NC_136068.1, read as the reverse complement.
TGCACTGCAAAAAGGCTGGTGAGCTTAATGCTCAGCCAGCAGTGTGTAGTATAGGCTAAGTATCCAAAGTACACCTTCTAGTACAAATACTTACATGAGGAAAACAATTCAGGTGTAAATGTGCTCTTCAGTGTAAAGCACACCTCTTAAAACTAGAGACCTCAAATGCTTTAACGCTTGACTTCTTCCTTGCCATTGGTTTAACTAGACTTTGGGATTTTGAGCAAAGCAGGTTCACACACTACTTTAGTATAAACGGCTTTGTGCCAAAACCGATGGTTTTCACGCTGTTCCACGCTAGACACGCCACTATTATGTAAATTAATATGGAGTTGATGCAAAGAGACTTTGGTGTTCACTGAGTGTCAACTTTTGACCGAAAAATACTTTTTGGCCCTTGAAAATATGTCGTCTTTTCATTGTGGTGCTTTACATTGCTTTGCACGGTGAGATAACAAAGACACTTTTGTAAATATGTAACCCAGTTTTTATTTCAGCTCTAGGAACACTCCTTTCTTTACCAGGGTGTCAGAACTCAAATCCTTGAGGAAGAGGACTGGGTCATGACCCAGTATCATCATTTTCTTATGACTTGTCCCTTGTCAGGCCTTATCTCTCCTCTCTTTTGACGCTGAAACCCTCATTGTGCTTCCCGAGTTTCAAATCTTTTTTTTCTCAGACACATTACTAGGCTGAGAAGTTGCAGAAGGGCTTCTCTTTACAGCCATTTCTTCCTTCGAAGAAGTTGTCAGTGGATAGCTATAATGAGCAGTAGCTGGGCCCCAAATTATTAACCACAAGTGCTACAGCCGACTAATAGCATTGAACTTTCAGGCCCTGAGTATATGATATACTACCTTACAAAGGACTTACAAGTAAATTAAACATGTCAATCAGGTATACACCAGTAGCACACAGGTTTAAGGAAGAAGCACATTCACTTTAGCACTGATTAGCAGTAGTAAGGCGCTCAGAGTCTTAAGGCCAACATAAAAAGTTCAGCCAAAGTGGAGGAGGAAGGCAAAAAGTTTTGGGTGACCTTTCAGAGAGGGCCATTTTCCATCATGCCTCCTTTTCCTTACTGGGTTGGCCCCCTAGGCAGATTGGGGAACCCCTGGTGGCAGGAATGAGCCTCAGTTGAGGGCCCCACGCATGATCCACACTTGGGTAAAAATCAAAGATACTCCTTACACCAACTGCCAGGTCCTGCCCCACTCAAGGGTTATTTTCAGCTTGTGAGCAGAGCTCCATGAGACTGTTTCCCAGAAAAGTCAATGTTCACCAACCTTTAAAAGGCCATAACTCATGCCCTATTGGGCTGGTTTGGATGACCATGGACACAATTTACACAGGGTGGTGAGTTCTTGCCACCAGGAGCAGTTCAAGCAGGCCACCTGGTTTTAAAAGTGGTGTAATCTACAAGGAGCGATTCCATAGTCTCTTTGTGCCAGCTTTCTTCCTGATCTTTGTCCCTGGACTCAGAAGTCCAGATGTTTCCCCAACAGGTCCCAGGCGGTGTAAGAAGGCAAGCCTCACTGGCCCTTAGAGAAACTCAGTGGTCCTGGGGTCAACTAGAGCAGAGCCCTTAGTCTTTTTGGCATCAGTAGGTTTCTCCTTCCAGATGCTAAGGCTGTCGCAGTCCTTTGGTCCAGCAGCAAAAAGCAAATACAGACTAAAACAGAACTATCTCCCCCTTGTGCAAGAGTTTTTAAAAAGGTGTGGATGGTTCTAGAACATGGCAACCCTGGCCAATCCTAGAGTTCCACAACACCTCTCCTCCTCTGTCCCAACCCTCCTGCACAGCATGCTGGGAGAGTTCAAGAAGGTGTCATCTAGGAGTCACTGGTCACATTTGCTCTTGGGGCCTCACCTGTGCTCCTAGCTAACATCATTGCTAGGCCTTTCCCATCAACGTTTCAAGGAGCCCCCCCAACAGCGTTGGCTCCATTTGTATGGACATCCTCTTTTGTTCAGTGGGCCTAGACTGTCCCCAGCCCCGATAAAGTGTAACAGGTAATTAACAGAGGCACATTTTCGTCCCCACTCATTTCTCTTCAGGAGCTGAGGTAAGCACTGTATATTAGTACCTTTGTGTTGGGGGGCCTTTGTTTCCTCTGTAATTAACTTGGTCCAGCTGGGGGACAAAAGGTCTGGGCTCTGATCTTAAGCAGAGCCATAGAAAAATGACAAATCTGGATGACCCAAAAGATGTACATGTATGATCTAGGGACCTGCGAATATGAACTAGGTGCCTGTTTTCCATGTACACCCCAGTTTAAAACCTCATGGGACTGTATAGACCTAAGGGAAGCAAAACTGCACTCTAAAGCACTTTTTGCCCTTTTTATATAATAAAATGTCACTGCAGACAAGATAATAAATCATACTGACTCTACCTGTAAGTGACCACTAATATTATAAGGCCTATCTCAGGTCAAAGTCTCACCCTGCAGAGTCCCTTATGTGCCAGGCTACTTGTGTGCTGTTACCAGGCTGTGCATGATGGTAATCTTACACTCGCAGCACGCAACCATGTGCACAGGCATGTGCCGGTGTTCACATGTACCATAGCTGAGTTGCAGTGGCCTTATCTTTAAAGGAAGATACTGGTGGTAAACTTGCACAGTCCATGTGATTACCATGGGTGAAACATATTTAGGGAGATGCACCAACAGTGAAAAGTCCATAAACTGATGATCAAACAAATCTGCAGTGGTCCTGTCGGGTTCAGACAAATTTCTTAACACATTCTACTGAATAGTTAACACTTAATTTCTTTCACAAAGGGATAATCCGAGCCACAAAGCCAAAAGCCAAACACAATAATGAATAAATCATACAATTAAACAAATCCAAACCATATCAGGTATCGCAGGCTATTGTATATGAACTATTTGCATTAAAAAATACCTTATTTTCATTGAAAAAACTGTTTATATAATATAAACGGCGCATCAGTTGTGGGAACAGTGAAGTTCAAGTGCTTAGTGATGTATCGTGCAGTGATTGAATCGTGACTTATATACAGTGAGAGAAGGAAGGGAAGTTTTGGTCAGTCAAATTTTCATTCGGTAAATGGTACTATGGGCCTCATCCGTTGGCTGTTCCATAGAGTTCCATGTGTTTAATGTTGCTTTTTTTTACTTTGTTATATGGAGACTAGTCATGTGGTTCTTTTAATACTTTAAATATATTGGGCCAATTTCACAAAAGTAAACTGAGACAAAAGTCTAACTTCACCACTTTTGGTATTTACAAAGGGCATTTTTTATCAAAGGTTATACTTTACGACTTTACGACTTTATGACTTTCAGTATTCACAAAGGGCATTTACGAGTAGCAAATGCTCTTTGTGGATGCCGAAGGTCGTCATGTTAGACTTTCATTTCATTTTATCTTTATGAATGGGGCCCATTGTTCTTTAGCTCTATTATTGCTAATTGCGTGCCAACTGGATATTAATCTCATTTTCTCATACTCTTCTTTAGTTCCCTGTTTCTCCAGTTTAGAATATGCTGCACTAGGCTACGCTCATATTCCTAGAGAGTGTAATTTCTGTTGCACTACACAAATGAAGGTGGGACTGTTACATGGCAATGGAGCAAACAAATTGAAGACTCAAACTGTAAATATAAGAAAGATTTGTACACACTAAGAAAGAAATAACACATACGTTGAAAAAAATTAAAACAGTTATATAAAATGAACACACACATTTTAGATCCCTGGAAAATGTAAATAATATTTTCGCCTTGTTTTTTCAGATGATGATGTATTTATGCCCATCGATGTCGAAAGGAAGGAGTATGTTCTGAATGACTCAGGAATTATCTACCGGGGTCATGATAAGTACATTACAGAGATAGGATGGAATTTTGGCCAGGTACGTTCAGATCATTCAACAAAAAAGGTGATAAGACAAGTCAGATAGAAAACATGAAACTGTGGATATTTTCCAGGCGCCAACATAAAGTACAGCGAGAAGATACAGGCATTAGATTGTTCAATAAAATCTCTTCAAAAGAGCCATCCCTTCTCATTTGGTATAGAATGATACGTAGCTGCAAAAACTTGGTAGAGCTTAGGAAAGGGTTAAAGATAAATAAAAGTTAGGTACAAATACTTTAATTATTGTCCTGAAGTAAAAGTATGAGGTATCTTAAAGAACCAGAAATAAAGTATAGAAAACCTATTTCATTGAAGTTCGCAGGTAGCAGACAATATGACATTTAAAATATTGAAATGTGATTAAGTTTGGGATTTTGGTTTAGGAATAGTAGGTTTTTGGGTCATGGTGTAGGATTAGGGCTCAGGGCAGTATTGCTGGTTAAGATTCGGATTAGGGATTACAGTCAGAGTTGGTCATAAAGCTGCAATAAGTTTAATTGATTTAAATCTGTGCGTTTCTCTGCTTTTATGATTATACTGTAGGCATGTATTCTATATTTCCCCTTTTAATCTTCATGGTCTTCAGATATATCACATTCTCTTTGGATGCACAAAGTATAAAAGGAACTGTTATACTGTTGTTAATGGGTAGCATAAGAGTAAGCTATTTGATGTATTCTACTCCCCCCTTTTGCAGGGGTTCTCTAACTCTCTATAGAATAGGTTTTGCTTCCAGTTATACACTCACCCAGCTTGCCATTTTACTGACTACTATCTCTGAGCAGTACTAGTGCCTGGCTGCTATGATATGAGAGCCATTCTTGAAGGGAGGACTTTAGTGACAGTGAAAGAGCTCAGAAATATACTTCTGAAGAAGCTAAATAATTATTTTCCTAACATTTATGTGATTTTTTTATTGTTAGTTTGAAAACAAAATTCTGGATTTGTGTCTCACCATTCTGGATAAGAGTTTGGAGCACTGCAAGGAACCATCCTTAGATTGTACACAGAGAAATAATCCCGTCTACGTGAGCAGAGTTATCAGCGCAATGGTGAGCTTGAGATTTCTTATCTTTGGTGAAGACGCAGTTGTTCTGATGTGGAAAAGTAAATTTTGCCATGTTCTGTGTCCCTACGTGCCATCCATCATATGTTATGTGTGCATGATTAAATATGCATATGCATTCCCCATGTTCGATTAATGACGCAATTACAGTTGTGTCCACCTCTAGTATGCCAGTTTCCAGTCCTCGTGAATACTACGAATATCAGGCCTATGTAAAGCTACGTTGCCACGTTTCTCAGTGTGCACGTTATTCTATTATAAAGTCTCCGTTTCAAGGCCTCAAAAGGGCCTGGACACCAGATTCAGCTCCTGTCTCCTGAAGCCTCGCTGAGGAGCGATACAGCCCCCACCTGTATCCTCGACCCTTCACTTACTTCCTGCCTTGCAGTGCCCGGCTCAGTCTCTGAGTCTGCCAAGAATATGTTATGATTCCAGTTATCAGTTCAGTCCTCCTTCTCTGCATTCCTAAGCTACTGAATCGCATCAATAGTTTCCGTCATTGTCTAGCCTTCACGTCTCCACGTTAGAGAAATACTGCATTTAATGGTCATTTAATATTCTTCATCACGCACTACATGTAGAATAATGCATGGTCCAGTCTTAGAGTCTGTTAGCCTTTCCCCTCTTGACTTCTAGTTTATATCAACATGTTCTCTAAACATCAGATACTAGATACTGTTTAGGTACATGTCGCCCTGACTCTCCAGACTTCAGTCTCTGCTCCTAGCACAGAGTTCATAGCCCCCAGCTTCTCCTAGTGATACGTCATTGCCAGTTTGCGCGCACTATCAGGTTAGAGGTCCCGGCTCCTTAGGTAGCCCCCTCCATGGTTTCCGCCCCATTCATGACATATTCTGTTACGTTTGCATCACATGTCTATGTATACGCCCAGTTACACCTACTTTCGCCCTTATCTTTCGCGACTGCTACGCGTCACGCCTTCTGCTCCACCCACTGCTACGCCTACTGCAATGTAATGCTATGTGTTTGCGTTATGTATATATGCTCATGTATTGTTATTAAAAGTCAGCGCGCTCATCCCAGATCCAGCCCCAGCAGCTGCTGGGCCCTGTCATCCTATTCCTATGCAGGTTGTCCTGTTCCTGTCCTTATGCTGTAATAAACCTGCGAAACTCCTACTACCTCGAATCTTGACTCTTATTTATTGAGCTATCTGTTATGATATATGTCTAGTCAAAAAGAGAGGTATTATTTATTTATTTACCACATAATGGCGCCCGAACAGGGACTTGCCCTTTCCCCACGCGTCGGTGAAGCCACGCCGACCCCCTGACCCTCTGCAGTCGTGACGGAACTCTTCTGTGCACCGGCAGATATTTCTGCTTCAAGTATCCCTCAGGCCCACGGAGGAGACGGAGGAGGCGGTCCAGCATCCAAACGAGACGGTGGAGGAACGCGGCGAGTCCCGACCAGAGCCCAAGCCAAGAGTCCAAGGTCCGAGGTATCCGAAGGTCCACCCGTAACTGAAGTCCGAAGTTCGTCGTCCGTCGTCGTAGCAGTCCAGTCCGATCCGAGGCTTTCCGTTCTTGCTGCCCGGTGAGTACCATTACTGGGGTAGTATCTAGACAGGGTCAATCTAAATTGACTCTGGTCCGTGGGTTGGTGGTACACAGACTCACAAACGAAGTGTTCACCTAGGTGGATACGGGTCTTGATGCGTCCCTTTATGGGACCGGTATGTTCCGTACTGTTTCAGCAGTGCATCCAGTAACTCTAGTCTGTTCCGTTCTCGAGAAATTCTTGTGTTTCTGTTCTCAGTATTCCAGGTAACATTCTGTCCGAACTGTTATGTTATGATGCTGTTCAATGTATTTCCAATGTCGTGGTATGCCTGAATTGTTTTCCCAGTTGTTATTGTTCCTCGTGTATTGTATTGTGTTCCGATTCAAGTTTACAATGTCTCTCTTTTCGAGATTACGTCAGCTAAAAACTAGAAAAGGTTTGTTAGAAGAAGCAGTTCCTGTTCCGCCGAGGGACAGTCCAGGTCACTTTATGTATCAGAAGCATGGCATAAGCGCCATATTGTATCTAGATTTATGGGTAGAGTATACCAAACAGTTAGAAGAAAAGTATAGATGGCCCGTATCGGGTACATGGGATGCCGAGTGCATCATGCGAGTAGAAGAAGCATTATGGAAAAAGAAAGCCAGTCACAGAAAGATGCCATCGAGTTATGGCGCAAAGAAGCTCATAAAAGAACTGAAAAGGAAATCAGAAAGTCAGAATTAAGTAGAGAATCCTTAGAACGAGCACAAGAAAAAGAACTAATCGAGATAGGTGAACAAGTCAAAGCCGAACAGTCAGACAGACAGAGGCATGCCCTTATTAGGGGTATGTATCCTCTTCTTGCCGAGGGCTTGCCAAAAGCGACCCCAGAGGCATCCAGTAATTTCCCGCCACCATTAGTTCCGACCAAGCTACGTCACAAACAGACCGCAGCTGATATTTTTATTTCGTCCTATTTGGACGACACAGTCCCAGAATATGCAAATCCTGTTCGCGCTCCGCCAGTCCCTGTAAATCAGGCACTTCCCGCTCCTCCAGACACCGGAGTACCTGTTACGGTACCCCCGGTCCAGCCCGCCATACAAGTCCAGCCTACATTTCCATTTCCCACTCTGCCAGGACGAAGAGCCTCAGTAGACGACTCTAGTTTAGGGGCCGCAGGGGGAGGTACTCCTCAAACCCCGCCGCCACATAAGCGTTTAACGTTATCCGAATTACATGCGCAAGCGTCACAGCGTACGCCTAGACATCAGACTGTAGCAGAAATAAGAAAATCCCTTGCCGAATGCGGCTATGATCCAGTCCCAGGCGAGGATAATATGGTTTTATATTCATTCCGCGTAAGAAAGGTGGCCGAGTATCTAGTCACCTTACCGAATATGAAAGAAGATCTAGACAGAATATATCGTTTCATCCGTACAGGGGATGATCCAGAAAGCATTAGCGAGGCCATGTCTCAAAGGAAAGCCGAGATCCAGCTCATGATATTAAAGTTTCTGATCAATTGTCTAATAAGAGAACAAGATTACCCGTCTAAAGATCAAGGCGAAATGAAAATCCTGACAAGGTGGAGTGATAATATAGCCGAGGGTAAGCACAAGACCGTCGGTGCTATGGAGAGTATGTACAAGAAAATCCGTAGAGAAATAATAAAATTACACGAACAGCGTAAAGCAGCACAAGTAAGCGAGAAAGAAAGTAACTCTGATACTGAAGAGGTAGAGGACGAGAATCCCGCCAGAATAGCGTATGTAGGAAAATCTAGATTTCCAGATCGCCATTTACGCCTAGAACACAAGTCTATTTTTCATTCTCCAGCACCAGAACAAGGTTCACTAGAACAAGTATTCCAAGCTACCGATCACATTCTGAAATCACGAATCGGTTACAGTGAGTTAAGTACCATGCATGAACAAGAACTAGCCCGATCAGCAGTCCGATGGATTACTGATTCTACCACTTTTCCAGACGAAATAGTGGCACAAATGTTTCTGAAAATGCCCCCAGCCGAACAACGACTGACGGGTATGTATATGATCCAGCACCTCATTACATTGTATGAGGGTCAGCACTCTGATCCAGGCCCGTTACATGATATCCTGAACGAGTTACTCCAGTATAGATGGAAAGGTTTAGGTACCGATTTAATTAGTGTCATTCTAGAACAGCGTCACAAATATAGAACGTTTCTGAACCCGCATTTTGTTCATGTCTCACCTCCAGAAGGTAAACCATTTTACATGGAGAGACAGAATCCGTTACGAGAAGTCCACCCAGTTAAAGGAACGGGTGGCGAAATGCAGCGAGTGTTTGTATACACCCCAATAACAAAGATGGAACTCCTCGAGATGAAGAAATTAATTCCCTGTCATGACAAAGATCCAGCAGGGTTCCATAGAGAACTAAAAGACATGCTCCGTATGGGAGAATACACATACCCAGATATCATTAAAATGTTAAAGGTCCTGTTGCTCGCAGGGGTGTATGAAAAGCTCAAGGAAAAAGAATGGGAGGTGGGAGAGAAAAAGATTGATTGGGCAGTCCTAGAAGCTGAAGATAAGGCACGAGTACCAGGTACCGGCCTTGGAGATAAATGTAAAGAATTACCAGAATTATTGATACAAGTTCTACCCAGATTATTGACAACTAGAAAAGAAGACTGGGATGCAATCTCAGCCTGTAAACAGAAGCAAGATGAGGATATTAGTGATTTTTATTCTAGATTTGAAAAATGTTTCAGCATCAACAGTGGCCTCAAGACAAGTAGTGAGTCATACCCTCACCTTTTTGTTACCAAATTAGTCGAGAATTCAAGCCCACAAATTAAAAATCGAGTTCTGAAAGTCGAAAGTACCTGGCAAGCTAATACCCCGTCCCAGATGTTGCAGATGCTTCAATATCATCAGAATAGAATCAGAGAAGAGCAAGAACATGAAAGAAAACGTATGAAAGATACGAAAATGAAAGTACTAGTTGCACAATCTGTTCCTCAAGACAGTCAGAAGAGGGGTCCGAATCAAGCCAGTCATCCTGCAGCTCCCGTTAAAGGGAACTGCAATTATTGTAAACAGCCAGGTCATTTTATAAATGAGTGTGCAGTTCTGAAACACAACATAGCTACTGGTAAGACTAAAGAAAGACCACGTCCGCCTAGACAAGAACAAGTTTCCCAGATTCCTCAGTCACAGAATGCACCACAGACAGTTACAGCACCGCAGCCTATTGCTGCAACACAGCATGTTACATCGCAGATGTACCAGTATGCACAGTCTGAGTATCCAGAGTACCAGCAGTATTCATGAAACAGCCTAGAGAGGGAGGTAGGCTTGCCTCTCATCGAGATACCTGTAGATCAAGAAGGTCCCTATGTTCACAGTCAAGTATTAGGGAAAGACAGAAAGTTTTTGATTGATACAGGGGCAAGTAGGACCACAATTAGTCACGCCGAAGTTCCAGGGGCTCCGCTCTCAGGCTCAAGAAATGTTTCCCTTGGATTTTCAGGAAAACCTATCGTAAATGAGATTTCAAAACCAGTTTCTCTAGAAGTAGGTCCATTGTCCCGCACTACTGATCTGTTACTTACTAAGTCATGTCCAGAAAACCTATTAGGCATTAAAACACTGAAAGAGTTAGGTGCAGTTATATGCTGTTCCCCAGAGGGAATACGATTGTTCCTACGTGACTTTAAGGGTCACTATGTATTACGAGATTTTGATTCAAGACTGTCTAAAGTTCCGCAGCATCTATGGGCGCAAGGTCCAACTGATGTAGGTTACATGCAAATCACACCCTATCGTGTGACTCTCAAGCCAGGTGTAGTGTTACCACGAATCAGACAGTACAGATTGCCACCTGAGGCTGTTGCAGCCTTATCCAAAATTATTGACGAGCTCATCGCTCAAGGAGTAGTTGTAGAAACTGACTCCAACGTATGCAATTCTCCGATCATTCCAGTCATGAAACGTACTGATCCAAATGCACCCCCAGTATATCGATTAGTGATTGACCTACGAGAGCTTAATAAATGTATTATTCCGCAGTACCCAGTTGTCCCAGACATCTCTTCCCTATTGACAGCCATTGATTCCGAAGCCACGTTCTTCACTGTCATAGACCTCAAGAACGCATTTTTCAGTGTTCCTATTCATCCAGACAGCCAGTTCCTTTTCGGATTTTGTTTAAATGGAAGGAGCATATGTTTACACGAGCTCCTCAAGGTTTCACAGAAAGTCCTAGTATTTACAGTCAAGCACTCAAGAGACAACTAGACAACATTCACATGCCAACTGACACTGCCCTGCTCCAGTATGTCGATGATCTACTGATCACAGCCCGTTCTGAACGTGCTTGCGAGCGAGCATCACTTACAGTCTTGTATTTCCTAGCCGAGATGGGGCACAAGGTGTCCCCTTCTAAGCTTCAATTCTGTGTCCAGCAAGTGGTCTACTTAGGACACTTACTGTCCAAGAGGGGTAGGCAGTTGACACCAGACCGTATCCAGTTAATAGCGAGTCTTCCTCAGCCCAAGACCCAGAAGGAGGTACGTGCTTTTATCGGCCTTACTTCTTACTGCAGATAATGGATTCCCCAGTATGCATTTCTAGCCAAACCACTGATACAGTTAACGACACAGGAGGCAGCCGTATCGACTGTCCTCCCTTGGACATCTGAACATACACTTAGTTTCAATGAGTTAAAGAAAGCCCTATGCCAAGCTCCAGTTCTAGCAACACCGAACTACAGTAAGCCTTTTACACTTTTCGTTACTGAACGTGAAGGTACAGCATTATCTGTTCTCACACAAGATCAAGCAGGACAATACAAGCCCTGTGCTTATTTTTCGAGCACATTAGATCCTGTAGCCCAGGCTCTGCCTGCGTGCCTCAAGTCAGTTGCAGCCACAGCCCTAGCTATCAGACAAAGTGATTGCATAGTCTTAGGACACTCCTTGACAGTACAAGTTCCACATTCTGTGGAAGTTCTTTTAAACCGAACACAAACTCAGCACTTGACAATTGCACGTTTAACAGGTTATGAATTGACACTGTTCCAGCCTCACATAGAAATCAGACGCTGCAACATTTTAAATCCTGCTACACTGTTACCATCAGTTACTTCGAATCCTGACCCACATGACTGTGTGGAAGTAGTTAACATTACGACAAAGCCAAGACAAGATCTGACAGATATTCCGTTACCAGACCCCGACCTGACACTTTATGTGGATGGTTCATGTATGAGAACAAGTACAGGAGAACTAGTCGCCGCGTATGCAGTGACTACTGACACCGAAGTTATTGAAACACACCGTATTGACACCCTGTCCGCTCAAGCAGCAGAGCTAGTTGCTCTGACACAAGCCTGTATACATGCCAAGAACCAGAAAGTTAATGTTTACACAGATTCACGTTACGCATTTGGAGTTGTACACGACTTCGGAGTGCTCTGGCAGGAGAGAGGTTTCATGACTTCTCATGGAACCAAGATTCAGCATGGTCTCCTTATTCAAGCTCTGTTAGATGCCATACATTTGCCGACATCTATTGCTATCATGAAGTGCAAAGCACATACGAAAGTTACTGACATTATTTCCCAAGGTAATGATCTAGCAGATCGCACAGCCAAGCTTACAGCACAGACTCTAGACATTCCAGTTAACATGACCCACACTCCAGATCCGATTACATGCATGACAGTTAAAGACCCTACACAAGATGTCATAGACATACAGTTACATGCTACTCCCGAAGAAATCAAGAAATGGTCCGAACAAGGAGGGGTCCAGACAGATCAAGGATGGTTAACGAAGGGTAGAGCCACATGGTTTCTCCCCGACTCTATGGTTCAAGTCATTATTAATACCGCACATAGTCCAGCACATTTAGGAGAAAAAGCTATGTTAGACAGTATCCAGAACATTTGGTTCAACAAGCATTTACGAGCTGCAGTAGCTCTGCCAGTCGCTTTGTTTTATATGCGCATGGTCGCACATTCCAGATCAGGTCTGTCCCCGTATGAGGTCGTTTTCGGCCGCCCCCCTAATATGTGGGGTACTCCTAGACCCCGAAGTATTACCGATGTTTCAAGTAATATGCTGACAGATTACCTAGCTTCCTTGATGTCTGCCCTCAACTCATGTCGTTCACAGGTTGCCGCCGCATTTCCAGACAATACCGAGGTGGCACCGCATGAAATCGTTCCAGGATCCATGGTGATGGTCCGCAACTTTGACAGATCAAGTCCGCTGGAGCCTCGTTGGAAAGAGCCCCGACAGGTCCTCCTCACCACCCGTACAGCCGTGAAGTTGGAAGGACGCAAAGGCTGGGTACACCTTTCTCATGTCAAACTTTTTAATGGACTGAAACCCGTCTTAAAGAACATTTCCCAGGATTTGAAGGATTGCCAAAATATTGTTCTCAAGGACTGTCCCGCAAAAGACATTGCTACAACCCCTCCCCTGTTAGAGAAAACTCCGCAACAGGAGTATAAGCTAAAACTCCGGTCTAGTAAAATAAGTCAGTCAGTTTGATTGTCTAAGTCCTCCCCTAGGTGAAACGGTTAGACTGTTTCTGACATGTATAAAATAGACCCCCATAGTGAGAGAGTTAGTCAAAACTCAATCCGATGTATCGTTTTTCTATGTTTCATATTGTTTTCCAGCCTTATGATTTCCTGCACCAGTTATGCATTTTACCTATGTTTCCCAGTTTCACATGTAAATAAGTCTGCTAATGCTACAGTAGAGCACACGTTTAGTGACCTGCCCCCTCATGAACTGTCTTACCGCCTCGCTATGCGAAATAACTCATTTATCCGCATGTTACATTACTCACACCAGTCCAGCAATACCACTAATTGTTGGGTGTGTGGTCGACTCCCCCCTTTCCAGACCCCGAAGGGAGTTCTGCCACTTTTTCCTTATCCATTTTCACATAATGGTTCGTGTGGAGCATGGTCCACGTTAACGTCATCCTCAACAGATATATCTTTTCTTAACAATACATGTTTTCCAGACAAGCAAGGTCTCCCCCACAGAACAGGGTTAGATCTAGAAAATGAAGTATATAATCTAGGAAACTATTCGTCGAATTTTATGGTCCTGAATGTTCAATCTGATACCACTCCAGACTTACCTGCTATTTCAGTACTACCAGTCAAAGGCGAATTATGTGTCCGAAATAATGGTTCCATACACGTAGGACATAGTGATTGTACTACTATTGTCAAGTATAGTGACAGTGGGAAATCTATTTTCAAAGCTTCACGTCATTCTTATTTTATTTGTGGTCAAACCGCATATGTTCTTCTGCCCCTCGATTGGGAGGGAACCTGTTACATTGCCTTCCTACTGCCACCAGTTTTTCTAGCCCCACCTGATTATCATAGGAATACACATCTAGTACACATTAGACATAAAAGGGAGTCCCCAATTGTCGATTATACTGAAACTGCTCTAGAACAGTATACAGATTTCAACAGAGGTTTCTTCTTCTTTATAGGACCTATCCAGAATAGTAAACTGATCCGTAGGTTAACCAGAACCCTCGAAGCTGTAGTAAATGAGACTGCCTCTGCTCTAGGTAACTTAACCGAAGAGCAATCTGCTATGAGATTTGTCGTTTTACAGAATCGTCTCGTCCTTGACGTCATACTGGCCGATAGGGGCGGGGCCTGTAGAGTCATCGGATCTAGTTGCTGCATTTTCATTCCAAATAACGCGCCGTCTGTTTATTCAGCTATAACCAGACTCCATAAAATTGCCCATCTGATACACCAAGATCCAGGCACCTGGACATGGTCCGGTTGGTTCTGGAATATAATTTCCGCCTGGGGATGGAAAATATTGTCCTTTCTAGGTATTTCAGTAGCGATCATATTCAGCTGCTGCCTCTGTATACAATGTGGCCCTGCGATTTGCGGCATTTGTGCTACCTCTTGTATTCCTAGTCCCAAGCCCCGTTCTACATCCCGTTCCAGGATAATTCGAGACGAACAAATGATACTGTATGAAATGATAGATGGTATCATGAATATTGATGTTTCCTGATGGAAACGTAGTGACAAGGAGGGAATGTGGAAAAGTAAATTTTGCCATGTTCTGTGTCCCTACGTGCCATCCATCATATGTTATGTGTGCATGATTAAATATGCATATGCATTCCCCATGTTCGATTAATGACGCAATTACAGTTGTGTCCACCTCTAGTATGCCAGTTTCCAGTCCTCGTGAATACTACGAATATCAGGCCTATGTAAAGCTACGTTGCCACGTTTCTCAGTGTGCACGTTATTCTATTATAAAGTCTCCGTTTCTAGGCCTCAAAAGGGCCTGGACACCAGATTCAGCTCCTGTCTCCTGAAGCCTCGCTGAGGAGCGATACAGCCCCCACCTGTATCCTCGACCCTTCACTTACTTCCTGCCTTGCAGTGCCCGGCTCAGTCTCTGAGTCTGCCAAGAATATGTTATGATTCCAGTTATCAGTTCAGTCCTCCTTCTCTGCATTCCTAAGCTACTGAATCGCATCAATAGTTTCCGTCATTGTCTAGCCTTCACGTCTCCACGTTAGAGAAATACTGCATTTAATGGTCATTTAATATTCTTCATCACGCACTACATGTAGAATAATGCATGGTCCAGTCTTAGAGTCTGTTAGCCTTTCCCCTCTTGACTTCTAGTTTATATCAACATGTTCTCTAAACATCAGATACTAGATACTGTTTAGGTACATGTCGCCCTGACTCTCCAGACTTCAGTCTCTGCTCCTAGCACAGAGTTCATAGCCCCCAGCTTCTCCTAGTGATACGTCATTGCCAGTTTGCGCGCACTATCAGGTTAGAGGTCCCGGCTCCTTAGGTAGCCCCCTCCATGGTTTCCGCCCCATTCATGACATATTCTGTTACGTTTGCATCACATGTCTATGTATACGCCCAGTTACACCTACTTTCGCCCTTATCTTTCGCGACTGCTACGCGTCACGCCTTCTGCTCCACCCACTGCTACGCCTACTGCAATGTAATGCTATGTGTTTGCGTTATGTATATATGCTCATGTATTGTTATTAAAAGTCAGCGCGCTCATTCCAAATCCAGCCCCAGCAGCTGCTGGGCCCTGTCATCCTATTCCTATGCAGGTTGTCCTGTTCCTGTCCTTATGCTGTAATAAACCTGCGAAACTCCTACTACCTCGAATCTTGACTCTTATTTATTGAGCTATCTGTTATGATATATGTCTAGTCAAAAAGAGAGGTATTATTTATTTATTTACCACACTGAAATGTGGTCCTCGGAAATTCTCACTTTTCTGTTTCTATAGCATGTAGAACATCCTGATAGAGTTTACCTATGGACTGCTGTGGTGTTTTTTTGTCTTTTGTTGTGCTTTGACTCTGTATTGCGTCTCCATTCTTTCAGTCTTTCTCTATCCAGAATGTGCATTTCATTTAGATCAATCATTCATATTTTTCTCTTGAAATGAAAAGAAAACTATAGAATCAGATTATTAAAACTTGAATGTATTTAATGCATTATCCTATGGTTATATTCCTCTAAAATAGAAAGAGATAACTTAATATTTTCAAAAAACACCATAATGATCCCAATTCAATTTGTCAAATTTATCAACATAGTACTATTTAAATACATTACTTCCTACTGGTACGAACTTTACGACTGGAAGCATCTCAAATACCATTAAATTTGTCCTATTAATGTCAAGGAGTAACTTGACACAGTGATCATGCCCTTGGTGGCACAGTTATAGATTTGTCATGAATGCTACATCATACAAGAGTATGCAACTTAGTTACGATCACCCTTACCCGGCACGTGTACTCCTATTCACATTATGCCTCTACCATCTTGTTCCAGTTTACAAACTTAACTCTGCCAACAGCGGTTGAGAGTGGCAAACCAAAGAATATGGAAGATCGAAGAGATCATCAGGCATTAGTAGAGAAGATTGTAGAGTAAGGGTAGTACTTTTGATATATGCCCATATTTGAAATGATTACCAGCATCTAATACAGAATCTCTGATTCCTACTGCCTCATTGGACCACAAGTATCAACTATTTTAAGTAAGTAGTTCTGAGGCCTCTTATGAACCCTCCATATTCATTCATACTTCTACTATTACCATGGGAATGAACATGGATATGGAATTATTTTCCTGTCAAGTTCACAGTGTCATAGTTCGAAAACAAAATTAACCATTAATACAACTCCTTCGTACAATGTCAATCAGTCAGTCAATATTCTTTATTCGGTCAGCCTATGACCATAAAAGCACATTAAAATATATGTGCATCATAATTTTCAAAAATATGTACATTTTTTGATTAAGAAAACTAAGCGCACATTGTGATGATAATACTCAAATAAAAGCTTATAGATATTTTAATTACAAGATATTTAATTTCAAGTAGGCAGGCTTGTGTTCACACAAAAATTGCATATTTCATTAGATTGCAGATTGATCATAATCAACTCACATATATCTTTCTCTTTATTACGTTTAAGGCTGAGGAGAGATAATTGATAACTGTAAAACATAAAAGAGGTGATTTTAGATTTAGTAAATTAATCAGCCCTTCTTGATGTGAACTAAAACCAATGTAACATAAAATAAGGCATAAAAACAGGCTCATAAAGTGCGATACAATGTGCACAAAAGCATGAAGTGCTTCGTGGCTTGAATGGACAATCCATCACAAGGGCAACGCGGAAGAGAAGCATCTTATACAGAATCTCTGATTTTGTAGTGTAGTTCCTATATTCCCAATAGGCTCTGCGCATTGGAATAATATCTTCAATAGTATAGACGTAGGACAGAGGTTAACTAGGTCTTCTACTGACGATATTAGACTTAAGTTTTGTGTGCCAGCTAGCTCAGAGTTCACTAGAAACTTTCTCGAATAAGCGAGGAGGAGTTTAACCTCCCTGGATAGACAAGAAGGAATTTAGTTTCTGACAACCATAGAACATGACAACTTTGCTCTCCCTGATCAAGAGTATATCTCTAGAGTCATGTGAAAACAAAAGACAGCTATTTTACTCAGTCAATACGTGCACACTTAGTTTCACCAGATTGTAGAGAAAAGGAAGAAACGGACGTTTTCAATAAAAGGTGTTATTTATTAATCAGTCTCTTTTCTCATACAAGAGAAATGAATCGCTACAATTGCAATACTTATAGTTAAGTGAAGTGCATACAGTAAAAGTAGGATCATAAAATAATGCTGTAAAAGCATTGATATGGTTTCTTAGCCATATGATACTTTAAAATGGATAAAAGATATACATACATATATACATTGACTAATCGTACTCAACTGGTGCTTCTAACGACGCCTACCCCGGTGTACCTGACCTAAGCCTAACACATGGGAGGGAGTAAGTAAGTAGCAGTTTAAGTTAAGTTTGTTTTGCCAAGAATCTGACTCAAGAATTCTCTATAAGGGTTTAGTCAGTTCAGTACCTGGGATTTAGAAGGCTGGAGGTCTGGTATCTCTTTCTCAGGACTCGGTATCCCAGTCACCCGCGAAGGTGGGCTGGAAACGCTGGAGGCTGGATTTCTCGGCAAGAGAAAAGACAGCGTCTTCCTCAGCGCGTCAAAAGGGGAGAGGCAGCGTCCGTGGGCTTTCGCATCAGCTGGGCTCTCCGGCAAGTAGTCACTGCTCCAGGTTCATCACCACCGTGTCTCTGCTTAAGGCAGCGTTGGTATATTTATACCTGAGAGGTGCTGGGTTTGACGTAAGGATGGACATAAGACGTCAATAAGATGTCACTAAGAACTGAGTGTTCTTGCAGTGCTTTACAGGAGTTCTTGGACTAAATCAAAACATAGCAGGCGGGGATTTCCCAGGTTTGCTCGAGGCTTGGATTTGTTTAAGAACTCGGTGTGCTTTCTAGGGAGCTGGAGGAATAGTGCTTGCTTAATGTGACAGCATGCGCTATGACTAATTTATGAAACGGGTTTCTGTGCCGTTGTATGGATATTAGTGAATTATAACCGGACAAAGGTCAGAAATAGGAGTATCGATACAGGTCCCTAGATGAACATACTACACCCATTCCATGAATTCATGTCCATATTTACTAACCTAAGCAATAGTAAACATAACTAATAGTGCATGCGTATACCGAACCACCCCAAAATACATGTTTGCATTTGAAAAATGGCATATGCGAAATACACGAAAATGAGTATAGGTACTGTATGCAATCAAGCAGAGTAATCATTCAAGAAAAAGAAGCACATTTATATCAGCATGAATGATTTGCGAAATTACACATGAAATGGCTCTTAATACAAAAAAAAAAGTGCGAGACCACTTCATCACATATAAATACAGTTACTTGTAAATATGCTAGAGGTTGAGGTAATGTATTGTCTCTAGAGTTCCTAAAAATAGAAGCTCTGTTCTCTAAGAATAGTTTTACTTTAAGCAGAAGATAAGTGCCAAAAAAAGGTAAATATTTTGGATTTTGGAAAAAAGTTTTCTTTTTCAGGGGAAGAAAAAAATAGTTCTCAGTAGCTTTGTTTTCTAAAGCTGAAGGCCAAATTCAGAGTTCAGGGAACGCTGTGTGTTCGTTTGCTTAAAGTTATTCTTTCTGTTCGGCTGAAAACATCATGTCAGACAGACTCTCAAAAAAACAGTCTACCGCCTCAGGTGAAAGTTCGACCAAATTGGAAAATGTCGCTACCATGCAGTCGTGCGCATGTTCACTTTCAGTGATGTTTCGATCAGCATTGCTTACAGAAGGTCGTACCTGGTTGATGCTGCTCTCATCTTGTACTTCACTACCCTTCAATCATAGTGGTGAAGTCTCCACGAATGCCGTCATCAGGATAGGTAGCCGCTGGGGACAACACAATGCATGAGCCTTTACTGGACCCAACAAAGTATCTGTATCCAATGGTACTTCTGATTGTAGTGTAAGACAGGTGTCCAACACGCATTCTTCGCCGCATAGCATGCACCTCAATATAGGTAAGACACAATTCTGCCATATGGGTCTGAACGAAAGAAACCAGGTCATATTCAGATCTCTTAGCCGGGCTAATCCAAGGACTTTAGTTATGTGGTCCTGATAGCGTATAGCTAGGATCGTTTCTTCCATTGTTGCTGGAGTTTTGTCTGTGACATGGCTTGCCATAACGAAGCAGGAGTAGAAAAAATAAGATGCCTGCTACGAGTCCCAACAGGAGTGGAAGTCCGCCAAAGACAGAATGTACAAAATTGGGAAATATTCCCAGGATTGCTTTGAATGGGGTTAACAGTCCCGAAAAAACGGTCTTAAATACACTCGCGATACCATTTGTATCAGAAATATTTAAGATTTTGTTTAGCATTTCTGCGAAGTGTAGGGGGCAATTTGTCGATAACAATGCATGTATCTCTTCCGTTGTCCTCGCAACTTGAAGATCGTACGTTTCTTTTGATGACGTCAAATGAACTGGCGTCTGTAGGAGCACAGTCTTCATTCTGCTTAAAGTATCAATTCGAATAGAAGAGATTTTGAAACTGGGCCAAATTTTTCCCTCCCTGTCTGGAGTGTCGTTTGGATACAATACTCGCTCACAGCAAGTGACCATGGGGCTTACGCTTACTAGATAAGGTTTTCCTGGCAGCAAGCCACAACATCTGTGATCCACAATTAGAATTTAGCTCCCGTTAGAAAGCCGTCTAAAGAATGGTTCTATTTGCATTGCAGGTGTGCCGAGCTGGTGACATGAAAGGTTATTTGAAGTCCCCTCACAGGTCCCATGCAGATTTATGCCCTGACACAGAAGTATACCACTTAGTGATTTTTCACAATTGTTACCACTAAGAAATACACTCTGTCCTTTTTCACTTTAACATGTGTGTGTATAAGGTAGGTTCCATGTTGACTTAATGTATCCTTTACCCAACCTTTCATACTGGCCTGCCTGTATATATTTTTGGCAGTATCGAAATTGGAAAGTCGTTATCGGAATAGTTATTATCCCATGTATTATCCATTCAATGACAGGTCGTTCTGACATTGTCAATGGTAATCTCTCAAGTTTTTCAATGCTCAGAATTGTATATTCTGCACCCTTTTGTGCCAAGCTGATTTGTGTATCAGTAAGGTTAAAGATAGTGAATAATGACGTTGTGTTGATTAAACGCCAAGGCACGTAGCCTGAACGCAGATTTTGTAATGTCCAGCCAAGCTGTACAATAGAACGTAATTGGGACTGACCGTGTTGCAACATCAGTAAGTCTTGCTCTATTATATCCATTGCAGATGATACAATACTGTCCAGTGAATATATTCTGGAAGACAGAGTCATTAACCCATTGTCCACAACAGAAAGTGATTTTTCCAAATTAACACGGTCAACTTCCCGTATTTTCTCTGCTGTCTCAATTTGAGTTTCTTTCCAAGCTTCGTTGTAAGCTGCATATATAGAGGCCGCTATGAAACGTTTTTGACGCTGTTTGCGCGGTCCCATAATGAAATCACGCAAGTCAGCACCTTCTTTAAGTAAAGTCAAGTGTTGCTTGATTTCTGCCAGTGTGGATGTATGTAGCCATTCGAGGCAGAGTTTCCCTACACTGTATGTAGTTACAATCCCTGGATGTTGTCTCTGGGAGTATCTAGGGTCTGGCCTGGTCAATTTGAACCCCTGTATTTTGTTCAGGAATCTATCTTGACAGTTATTTGTGTCTGTGGGCCAGATCAACCATTTCTTCCAATCAGGATGTGTTCTGTTTTGGTTTAAAATATGGGATACGTCTATCTCAACATCTGTAGTGCTATTACTGTCAGGTGTTGGTTTTGGAATAGACGGTTTGTTCAAGTCTTTCATTTTGGCTAGGCCAAGACAGGTTGTCTGTTGAATTGTGCCATTCAAGGATATAATTTGTTCTGGGATCATGCAGGCTCTAAATAATGATTCTAAACCTTGCACCTGCCAATCTTTTGTACCCCAGATTGTTTTCGTTTCAATATTTTTGTTCCAGAAATCAAAACCGAATGTATTCATTTTGTCAAAAAATGATTCTGAACAGATTAATTTTGTGTTTGTTAGCATGGTTTTCATTCCTGTCTTATTTAACAATTTGAAATAAAACGTTTCTGCATTACTTGTGTTAAACCCTGAGAAATATGGAAATTTTTCATAAAATGTTTTCGAACTGCCTTTTGGTGGAGTTGCACAATGTTCCCATTGGTTATAATTAAAAACATTTCTAGGTTGAGCAGATTTATGCAGATAATGGTTACCATAGTGGTTGTAACAGTACATCTGGTCATAATTAGATGAACCCTGTAAATAATCATGTACTGTAAATTTAGCTGACATCACTAGATCTGACATCATATCATTAATACTTTCAAAGTCCCAATCATCAGCGAATGTGCTTGGTTTTACAAAGTCACCTAATGAAACCTTAAATTGATGAGGATACTTCAAGAGCTCGACCGGGCCATATATTTCGTAATCAGTTTTGTCCCATGCTACCCCACCGGGTATAGGATTGGCTGTGAAGTTTACAGAAGAAAGTTCTCTTTTCTCGATGTGTGGAAGACTTGT
The DNA here is from genome assembly GCF_964261635.1 of Lissotriton helveticus. Lineage (NCBI taxonomy): Eukaryota > Metazoa > Chordata > Amphibia > Caudata > Salamandridae > Lissotriton > Lissotriton helveticus. The sequence continues at coordinate 280,784,892 of NC_136068.1, read as the reverse complement.
GTGGTTTCAGGACCAATATTCTGACTTGCTGTGTCCATTGTAACATATTTTCCCTCAATGAAATGTCCCAAGCATAGTACCATGATGAGCCAAAGTATGAGGACAAATACACCTTGTGCCACCCAAAATTCAATCCATGGAGAAATCAGATATGTTTCTTGTAGTTGATGAAAGAGTTCTTTTGCTTTGTTTTTAAAAGTCTTTGTTCTTGTCGTCTGTTCCTCAGGTTCACTCGGATCCTCAGAAAAATCATCGAAGTTGATGAAGTAGCCTGATGCTGTTCTGTCAATTGTTTCAATTGCTTCTGGATTGCTTTTTGTTTTGGGAATTTTCTTTGTTTCATTAGCATAGTCTGTGGTTACACCATTGTAGACTGGTGTTTCTTGATGTAAGATTTGGATTTGGGTTTCAAGAGGTTTAAGTTCCATGGCTTTGTTGCATAGTCCTTGTTGATTCACTGTAGGTTTATCAAATGTGATTAGTCTCTCAGTTTGAACCTCTGTGTTTGTAGCAAACTTTGGTGTTCTGCTATTTCTTGGGAGTCCACTTGGCCTACTACTTATTATCGGCCACATGATTGTGGTTTAACCAGGTCGATGGATACAACTCGGTTCTCCTTTTTACCAGCAAGGGGCGGTAATACAACTGATCTTGTCCCGTTGATAGCCAAAACAGGTACTGATTTTCTGTAAGAAGGCCCAAATTCCTTCTTTACCGCGATCTTCTCTCTGACCAGATCCCCGATTTTTGGAATCCAGACAGGCCTTGCTGGGACAGGTGGTTTTTCTTCAGTGGTTGTTGGCTGTTGTTTCAATTTTATGTTGCTCAGGTCTTTTCTTTTTTCGTTTAAGTCCTGTAAAATAGCCAAACGATCTTTGATATCAAAGCATTTTTCTTTAACCACTGAAGTTTGACTATCGAGGTCCTGGATTAACATTCTAGTCCCAAACAATAGTTCGTACGGACTGAGACCTCTCAGAGAATTTCTTGGCAGATTATTAAGACTACGTTGGACACTTATTAAATGTTTGACCCACCCAGCCCCCGAACCTAATACCTTTGCCGTTATAGATTGCTTTATGTCACGGTTTTTTCTTTCCACAATTCCGTTTCCCTCAGGATGAAAGGGACAAGAGTACCGCAATGCAATGCCCATGCTGGTCATGGCCTCCTTATAAGCTCGAGAGCTAAAAGCAGGACCATGGTCAGAATGTAGCATGCCGATTGCGTATGAGCCGATAAAGACTCGCAAATCTTTTATAACAGTTCTGGCGTCAGCCGAGCGCTGGGGTCTACATTATAAGTGAAAATAGTCTCTACATGTTAATATGACGCATTATTCATACTGGGTTTTATATATTTATTGTTTAATCCCTTCTTGAGCGAAACGCCATGGCAATAAACCGTCTCAGTCGCCACTGCGATCTCTGTTGCAGTTGGACAGTTTTTTGCAAATATGTGATGTTGCAGGCTCATTCCTGGTCACCAGTATGTGGATTGCAATTCTTCCAGAGAATCCTTTAGCTTAAGGTGTCTAAGACCCTCACCCATATGTGCGTCTGCTATTAACAATATTCTCCTGTTCGTGTGTTTGGAATTACTCTATCCCCCACTTCAGGGATATGAGCAAAAGGAACGGAGTTTGCATCTATTATGTATGTATAATTGAGTGGATACATGATGGGTAGCGCTGAGCAGTCGCCTTTTGATGACGTTTTCACCGCCAGCATTGTTTCCCCGTCAATGTATTTTTCCGAACGCTTTTTTGTAGCTACGGAAGCCGATTTAGTTGCTTCCGCTGGGGCTGTTTCAGCCAATGAATTCCCTGCAACGTGAACGCCATCACGCTGATGACTCAGTGAGTGTATCACGTGAGTCTTTGGTAGTTCTTTCTGTAAAAGAACTACTACTTCCCAAAGCGATTTTTGCTTTATTGTGGCACCTGTGTCATCTTTGTAACCGTTTTGAACCCATTTCTGCAAGTCGTTATTGTATGTTTTGACGCAGTAATATGAATCGCACACTATTAGTGTCGGGAATTCGCGGTCCGCATTATCTAGCACCATTTTTAACGCTATTATTTCAGTTTGTTGTTCTGAATTATTTTCCACTGAGTGTGTTTTCGTTAACAGAGGTCTTAATTTTTCTCCGCGCCACACGTTTTTTACAATCTCACATGTGGCGTTATAGGCTTGCTTTCCCCAAACTGAGGGTTGGGCATGTCCGTCTGTATATATCACATAGGCGTACTGTCGTATGGGCAGAATGTCGATTGGCAGAGGATATTCTCTTTCATATTCTAGATTTTTTAATTTTTTCATTTCCGGGTCAAAGTAATATTTCACCATTTCTGTAGCAAGAGAATTTTCCCATTGTATCCATTTTGGATTTAATGCCATAGTAGGTAAATTACATGGGCTTGTTAATGCCTCAAAGGCTGATTCTGCTGTTCTGACTGTAATCCGTCTGCCGTCAGCTTGGTCTCTTTCTCTTGCTACAGCTGTTTGAACCGCATGAACAATGTTTTTCTTAATGCTGAATGTTTTTTCAGCTTCTGTGTACAAATGAGATTTGTATGCTATTGGTACCGTTTCTCCCTCATTGGAGGTCAGGTATGTGAATCCGCATCTTCCTGGGATGACTCGGAGTACAAGGTTGCGTGTGTTATCGCGTGTTTGCAATTTTGTTTTAGCTAACATGTCTGTTTGCAATGATTTCAAAATTTCTGTGTGTTTTTGAGTCCAATTGATTGTTTTAAAATCTGGTTTTATTAGGTCATAGAGAAGTTTAACCCTCTCTGCATAATTTATAATGTAAGTTCTACCAAAATTCAGGAAACCTAGAATTGATTGTAAGTTTTTCAGCGTTCTTGGTGCTTGGATTATGGCACATTTCTCTAGGAAATTGTCTGCCAGGCTTTTGCCTTCACTTGATAATTCATATCCTAAAAACAGGACAGTTAGATGGGCAATTCTTGACTTTTTGAAGTTGAATTTATAACCCTCTGCTGCGAACCCTAGTATTATGGTGTTCACTCTTTTCAAGTGAGTATCCAAGTCATCATCTGTTAGATAGATGTCATCGACATAAGATAATGCCTCATCATCATATATTTCTAGTAACTCTGTTACTCTCGCTGAGAATAATCCTGGGCTGTTCTTGAACCCCTGTGGCAAACGACAGAAATTTTTCTGCGAGCCATTTATTGAGAAAGCGGTCAAATATCTGCTTTCAGATGCTATATTTTGACAAAAGAATCCATTAGAGATGTCTAATGTTATTTTGTATTTTTTGCGCACTATGCTATTCATTAGTGCTGCACTGTGTGAGTTTTGTACTGCAAAAGTCTTGCAACATGAGTTAAGGTGTCTGTAATCCAAAACTAGACGATATGAATCATCTGGCTTGGAGACAGGAAACAAAGGATTGTTCATTTGTGAGGTGCATGTTTCAATCACCCCCTGGTATTCAAGTTGATCTAAGATCTCCCTGACCTGTTTTTTTGCTTCTTGCTTAATTGGGTACTGCCTTTGTGCAGTTGGTTGAGATTTTAACTGGATTTTGTGAGGAGGTGAGTCCTCATCCCATCCTACATGGTTTTTATATAATGCAGGAGCTTGGGCTACTGCCCACTTTCTTGCAAGTGTATATTTTTTATGTATTGGAATGTGATTTGAGAAGGCAGGCATAATCATTTCTTCGCCATGAGGGCACTCCCTGACAAACTCCGGGGCCAGTCTTTTTCAGCTAAAAGGATGTCATAGCCTTTGGAGAGATTATCCCAAAATAGACCCCTTATTTTCCTAGTCTTATCTCCCTCTATACGTAATGTTATTTCGTATATTTTATGAGGTTTGCTAACTCTGGTATCTGCAGTTTCCACTTGAATGTATTCATTCGTGTCCACTGTCTCCATATGATTCATCAGGATCTTGCGAGCTATGCTCACTTCTGCTGCGCTGTCTAGCATTGTCTGAGCCCACTCTCCATTTTTCAGCTGTGTCCTCAGTATCCTCGGCATGTTTGATTACTTTAATACTGGCTACCTTCTTCTTTGGAAATTGTAACTTTTTACTTTGATGAGCAGGTTCCTTGTCTTTGGACTTGAAGTGCTCTTCCCTGTGTTCTGACCGTCCTCTTCTTTCCGATTTCTGCAAGGAAGTCTGAAAAGATCGAGATGGACGTGTATCAATATCTTGATATCTATCAGGTTTCTTCAAATTATCCCTATTTCTAAGGTTGTATTTTTTCTCAGAGGTCTCCCTCTGGGGAGACTTGTGTCCTTGGTCCGGAGATCTTTCTCTCCGTCGAGGAGACCTTCCTCTGGACTGGAATCTTTTTTCTTTGGGAGTGGATTGTTTATTTCCATCCCAGCTCTTTTTTGGAGCGGTTACATTGTTTTTAATAAATACCTTTTCAGGATTTTCAGTTAGTTGGGGTTTCACTGGTTTCCCACCCAAACTATCTCTTCCTAGTTCTTCATAGGATTTTTCTATGAATCTGGCAAGTTCAAATGGTTGTTCTGCTATATCTGTTTCTTTCAACTTCTGGCGGATCGCTACAGATGCTGCTTCACCTTTTATGTTGGCTAGTAATATAGCCGAGACCTGCTTGAAGTCTTTCAGTAATTTCATACCCAGAGTTAAAGCAGGTTCTGGACCGTATTCATTTTGAATCTGTCTTAGTACGTCTGGTATTACCGCCATGGGCGGAACACCATGTGTTTTTGTGTAAATGGAAGCAAAGACTGTGCCCCAAGTGTCACAGTACTCCACATGTGGTGCGATCCCCATTGGAAGACAGATAGTCAGAATTCTGTGTTTCTCAACAGGGGTAGTATCCGGAAATACCGCCTCTATTTGAGTGATTTTTTGTGCTAACCAGAATGGAATTTGTTCCCGTTTAATGGGTACTTTACCCAGACATGATAGTATGTTCTGTGGTGTGATTTTATTTGTGTTCCCCTGATGAGGGGTCAGCTGTGGAATTTTAATAGCTGGTTGGACTGTTGAAGTCCACATTACATATTGGACTAATTGTCTATGAATTTTAATCAGTATTTTAAGCTGTGTTAAAAGTTCTGGTATAGACATTTTTTCAATGTCTGGATGTGGTGTGTAGCTGGCTAGAACCGGCCACGTTGCTCCTGGTCTACCTAGTGGACCGAGCCTGGTGATGTGATCATTATGTTTTAGGGCGCCTTTAAACCAGAGCAGGTGCTCTTGGTATTTTAATGGTATTTCCACCTCCTCGAAAGGAGTGTACTCATCCGGTGGTTCCTCTATTTTGTAATAGTGGAACTCATGTGTGACAGCGTTTGCTGCTGGAAAGTGTATCCATGAATAGAATACCTCTGTCTGCCTATATTCATGTGCCTCAATTACGAATATGACTGTACCACCTCTCGATGTCAGTCCATTTTCTATTAGCTTAAGAGTTATAGTTTTTCTTATGCTGACCGGGATGAGTATTGCACCCGGGTCTTGCTGTAGGAGACTTGTGTCGTCTGCTAGGAGTTGAGCTGCTATTCTAGCTGCCACTCTTTCTTCTTCATTGTCTGACATTTTACTGACAAGAAGGTTTTTTGTTGCAGATCAGGTTTCCAGGGAAACAAAGATTAGGTGAACAATATTTTGGAACACTGTATCCTTCAACGTTGAATAAACCAAAAACCATACATAGGAGTCTCCTCCTACTAAGTTTGGGGGATTTTAACCTTTTACCCACTCCAGACGTCTTTGGAGTATTTACGGGATAAAGGGTCTGTGTGAAAAAGCACGACTGAGTTACTCTAATGTCTTGCGTTAGATTTATCGCCTTACCAAACCGTTGGGCGCCATGTAGTGTAGTTCCTATATTCCCAATAGGCTCTGCGCATTGGAATAATATCTTCAATAGTATAGACGTAGGACAGAGGTTAACTAGGTCTTCTACTGACGATATTAGACTTAAGTTTTGTGTGCCAGCTAGCTCAGAGTTCACTAGAAACTTTCTCGAATAAGCGAGGAGGAGTTTAACCTCCCTGGATAGACAAGAAGGGATTTAGTTTCTGACAACCATAGAATATGACAACTTTGCTCTCCCTGATCAAGAATATATCTCTAGAGTCGTGTGAAAACAAAAGACAGCTATTTTACTCAGTCAATACGTGCATACTTAGTTTCACCAGATTGTAGAGAAAAGGAAGAGACGGACGTTTTCAATAAAAGGTGTTATTTATTGATCAGTCTCTTTTCTCATACAAGAGAAATGAATCGCTACAATTGCAATACTTATAGTTAAGTGAAGTGCATACAGTAAAAGTAGGATCATAAAATAATACTGTAAAAGCATTGATATGGTTTCTTAGCCATATGATACTTTAAAATGGATAAAAGATATACATACATATATACATTGACTAATCGTACTCAACTGGTGCTTCTAACTACGCCTACCCCGGTGTACCTGACCTAAGCCTAACACATGGGAGGGAGTAAGTAAGTAGCAGTTTAAGTTAAGTTTGTTTTGCCAAGAATCTGACTCAAGAATTCTCTATAAGGGTTTAGTCAGTTCAGTACCTGGGATTTAGAAGGCTGGAGGTCTGGTATCTCTTTCTCAGGACTCGGTATCCCAGTCACCCGCGAAGGTGGGCTGGAAACGCTGGAGGCCGGAGAAAAAACAGCGTCTTCCTCAGCGCGTCAAAAGGGGAGGGGCAGCGTCCGTGGGCTTTCGCATCAGCTGGGCTCTCCGGCAAGTAGTCACTGCTCCAGGTTCATCACCACCGTGTCTCTGCTTAGGGCAGCGTTGGTATATTTATACCTGAGAGGTGCTGGGTTTGACGTAAGGATGGACATAAGACGTCAATAAGATGTCACTAAGAACTGAGTGTTCTTGCAGTGCTTTACAGGAGTTCTTGGACTAAATCAAAACATAGCAGGCGGGGATTTCCCAGGTTTGCTCGAGGCTTGGATTTGTTTAAGAACTCGGTGTGCTTTCTAGGGGGCTGGAGGAATAGTGCTTGCTTAATGTGACAGCATGCGCTATGACTAATTTATGAAACGGGTTTCTGTGCCGTTGTATGGATATTAGTGAATTATAACCGGACAAAGGTCAGAAATAGGAGTATCGATACAGGTCCCTAGATAAACATACTACAATTTCATCTGCCACATTGGACCACAAGTATCATTTATTTTAAGTAAGTAGTTCTAAGGGCTCTTATTAACACTCCATATTCATTGACACTTCGACTAGTACCATGGGAATGTCCATGGATACGGAACTAATTTCCAGCGAAGTTCACAGTATCATAATTGCACAGCGGCGTAGCAACACACGTTATTTTGCAGTACATTTCTCCAGTAACCCTCACTCCTCCATAATCTCTTGCCTCCTGTCCTACCCAAAGATTAACTCTATTTTCCTCCTTGCCAAGTATCTTGTCTTCCTCCTCCCTCTATTGTCTATCGTTTTTCCTGTTCTTCGACTAGCATCTTTCGCCTCTCCTTTCCGAAGTGTATCCTTCAACAGTACCCTGTGCCCTCTCCTCTCGACTCTTTTTCTTTCTGCACAGGCTTCAGGCTTCATAGTCACAAGTTTGCTCCCCAGGTATGCAGCTTTACAAATACATCCTATGTACTGGCATTGGGAAGGAGGTGCCTGGGCAGAATCATCCTAATGACTAAAGCAGAGAAGTCTGAGCTTTAGATATAAAAGGTAAATGTACTCCTTAGCTGCCCAGCTGCAGACATCTGTGCAGCTACCAGCGTAGCAGTCCATACAGTAAAGACTGACAACAAGGAGGAAACCATCTGATAGAGCATGAGCAGTAACTGCCTTTTTTAAACACATTTTATAAAGCAAAGAACAAAATACATAGAATACATTGTAGATGTGTATTGTGACCGCGAACAGTTTACGTAATATAGTATCTATATATATATTTTGTTTAATTTTTATTGAGCAGATAATTAGGTACATGATATAGATTTCGCGATCAAAATCAAAAACACATTTATTGAAACCTTTAAAAAAAAAAAAACATTAAATAGCTTCTTCCTTCCTTGACAAGAATAAAAAGATAAAACTGTAGCAGCCAATATCATCATCAATAATTTAAAAAGAGAGAACGTGCAAAACCCTGCGATAAAGTGCAACAGCAGAAAAGTGCAAATATTACATATTACTAAGCGCAATGACCACAAAAGTGCTAATGCTTCTAAAGTGCAACCATCAAGGTAACAGTGCTAGTGGTCTTAATCGCTAAAGCTTCTACAATTTCAACATCAGTATCAATATCAGTATCAAGTATATAATCAACCCCCTTTAGCTGTTCTGGATTTTTAAAATACTTCCATTTTTTTCGAATTTCCTAATGGCTCCCACCTGACTTGCATATGCTTTTTCGAAATTACGAGTCCTTTTCATTTTATTGAATCACTTCAACGTCACTGGATTTCCAGTTCTGGAGGATTAAGGAGCGGGCTACAGTACAAGAGATAAATACGAACATTTCCTCAGCCTTGGTTAACATCATTCTATCTTTGCATATCCCAAATAGGGCCAACACAGCCTCAGGCTGCATTCTCTTCCCGATTGCCAGCTCTATATCCGCAAACATTGCCTCCCAAAAGGGCTCTAGCCGTGGACAGGTAAAACAAATGTGGTGCCACCCGCCCTGACCATTGGCTTGGCATCTAAAACACTTGTTTTCAACCTTCGTATATCTTTTCCCCAAGGCCTACGGAGTCAAATAGGCAAGCCAGCGTGATAAAAATGCCATCCTTTTAAAATTGGCCGCGCGCAGGGATTTGCTTCCTAGTTGGCATTGGGTCTCCAAGTCCTTACATGAAAAAGCACATTGTGTCTCATGTCCAATTTTACCCAAATGACTTTCTATCAATGATGTTTGTCCTTGGCGATATAACAACCTGTACCAGTTCCCTATGCTATTGATTTTGGCCCCATAAAGGGCTACCACCAATTCGTTTGGAGACGCAAAAAGGCCATTAATATTTTTTAAAACTTGCAAATATTTAAAAAAAAGTCGGTCTCCTAGGGTTATCAGCTCTTATCATCACCTCTTGCCAAGCAACCACCCTATTTTGAATAACGAAATGTCTTAGCTCCCGCAGCCCACAATTTTCCCAATTAGTTAGATGGCTTATCTTGAATTGGAGGCTTAGACTGGTAAACTTGCTCAAACTCAGATATTGTACGCCTGAGGAGCCAGTCTTGTTAATAAAGGTCTGAAGTCTAGAAGAATATTTCCTTAAGGTCTTGTATCTGTTTTTTTTTTAAGTTTGGAGGTTTTTAAAAACACTTGAGTTTGAGAGCCAATTTCTTGTAACATTTTATCAAAGAAGAAGCTATCTCGGATACATTTGGATCCTATCAATCCCGCCACTATATCTAAAAAGGCAGCCTCATAATCCATTTTTAAATGATGTAGAGCTAGGCCCCCCTGGTGGATGGATAGTTATACTACTGACAGGTTGACCCTGGATACTTTTTTTCCCCAGATAAAACCTCTAAACATCGTTTCCATTTCTTTAAAAAAGCATAAATTAATTTTTATTTGGACATTACTGAATAGAAATATAAGCAGCGGTAATATTGACATTTTGATTAATAAACCCTGCCCAGTAGTGAAAGATGGAGTAAAAGTCACTGATCTAAAAGTCTCTTAATTTTATTTTTCATTCTTGTATAATTCAGATGATATAGCTGATGGTACTGGCTAGTTACAAATATCCCACGATATCTAACTGGATCTTGGTTAGCGGCTTGTACTCGCAAACAAGATGGAAAAAAAATTAGATCAGTGTTGAAGGCAAGAACCTCTCTTTTTTTAGGAGTAATTTTGTAGCCCCAATTTGCTCAAAATCTCTAAATTCCCTCAATACACTTTCCATATTTTCTTTATTGGGCATCAGATATATAATAATGTCATCCGTGAAAACTTTCAGCTTGGCCATTTGGGGAATAGGGGATTGGATAGCAGCATTGTTTCTAATTTTAGTTACTAATGGTTCTATAAAAAAAGTAAAAAGCAGCGGCGAAAGTGGACAACCCTGTCTAGTCCCCCGGTTTATTTTTATTGGCCCTGCTCGGTTTGTGTTGATTAATACCTGGGCCGAGGCCCCCTGATAAATATTGTGTAACATATCAATAACCTGAGCTGGGAATCCGAATTGACCCAGGGAGAAAAACAGGGTTGTCCAATTAACCAGGTCAAATGCTTTTTCAGCATCGACCATTATAATACATGCCGGGGTTAAATTGGTGTTAAAATAATCCAAGGCCTGTATTAAAACTCAGTATTAGCTGCCATAGATCTTCCAGCTGTAAAGCCTGTCTGATCACTATCAATTACTTCCGGGGCAGCAAATAAAAATCGTTCGGCCCATACTTTCATTAAAATCTTGTCCGAATTTAAAAGACTGATGGCCTATAAGAGTTTACATCCTCAGGATTTTTATCTTTTTTAACAAATGACAAAATTGTTGCTTCTTTAAAACTTGCTGGAACCAACCCTCCTTGCTTAATATAATTAAATCTTTTTTTCAATGGTGTCAACAATTCACTAGAAAAGGTTTTACAAAATTCGATAGGGAAACCATCCTGACCACATGCTTTTTCCCCAGCTGTTACTTTAATAGAGGTCAATATTTCTGCAGAATTTATATCAGATCCTAATTGGCTTGTCCGTTTATCTGAAAGTTTGGGGATATCTATATTAGAAAAATAGTTCTAGATCAGTTCTTCCCCCACTAGATAATCTGCGGAATAAATACGGTGAAAATGTTCTAAAACAATCTGTGAAATCTTATCACCATTGACCTCTTCCTGGCCGGTCTGGGGATCCCGTACCTTCACTATTATTGCCGACTCCTGTCTTTTTTGTTGTTGTGTTTGCCAAGAGTTTCCCTACTAGCTGGCTATCTTCATACACCTTTTGCTGGTAAATTTTTTTACTGCAAATTTCTTTTAATACAAAGAAGTCACTCAGAGCTGCTCTTGCCTGCTCAAGTTTATTAGGATACTGTTGGAGCTGAAGGGCATATTCTTTTTCAGCTGAAGTTTGCAGTTTGGCTATTTTAAGTCTCCTGCCATTAGCCTGGGCATCTGTATAGGCGATGATCTGGCCACGAACTGCCGTTTTGAACCCACCCCACACAGAGAAAGGCTCCACAGTGTTATTGTTGATCTAAAATATTCAGAGATCCAGTTTCTAAAGCCCACCACCCAATCCTGATCTTGGAGCAGAGTGCGATCCATCTGCCACTTGGACCGCTCTTTGTTTTCCACACCAAATTCAATTTAAGCTCAACTTTTGCATGGTCTGAGAAGGGATTACATCCGCTATCTATCTTGGAGACCTGGAGAGATCTTTATATGAGAAAAAAATCGATTTTAGATGAAGTTCGAAAATGATGCGAATAGCAAGTAAAGTTTGTTTTATCTGGATTGCTATTACGCCAGGGATCTACTAATTGGTATTCAAGTTTAAGGGCTTCCATAATTCTTTTGGTATTCAGTTTCAGTTGTTTCTTATTTTTATTTGATGTGTCTTTTTTCAAATCCTCTATGAAATTAAAATCCCCTCCTACAATAAACTGCCCCGAGGCCTCCCTCAAAAGCTCATTAATTTTGACCAGACTGGAAGTATCGTCCGAGACCGGACCATAGTAATTTACAAACTTCAAAATGTTCCCCTGTAACCTAGTCACTACCCATAGCCATCTCCCCTGTGGATCTCTCTGAACTTGTAAAAATTCCCAAGATAATGTTCTGAAAAAATAGATGGCAACTCCTCTCAGGGCCGACCCCGCCGATGCAAAAAATACATGAGAAAAAAGTCTGGGTAAAAATAATTTAGGAGAATTTGATTTTAAATGTGTCTCCTGAAAAAACACCACTTGGGGATTGAAGGATATCAAGCATCTTATGAGAGCACCATATTTTTGTTTGTTTAAAATTCCATTGCCGTTGACGGATAAGATGTTACATTTGTTAGTTTCCATCAAAGTTTCTAATCGCAAAATAGCATTAAGCTTTTAATTGAGTTATATCTGTACCTTGGGCTCTTTCTCTTGTTACTGCTATTAACCCATTCCACCTTACCCTTCAAGCCCCCCCTGAAAGCAAAGACCCCCCCGAATTGTGGACCCCCAACCTGCCACCCTAACCACATTCCCCCCCCCCCCCTAACCTGGGTGTCATATAATTACACCTGTGTGATCCTACCCCCACCGCCACCCCCCAGCAATTCTCAATAATATCCAATATTGATGAAACATATAAGCACACATACATCTTAAGGGTAGAACCCCAATTATGGTAGAATAACAATTAAACAAACAACAAAACTTTCAACTAGACCTTCCATGGAGTGAGGTAAGGGGACACTCCAAATTATAATATTTTAACTATGACAGTGCCCGGAATATTGCCCGAAACCCAGAATACTTCTTTCTAAGCCCTGGAGCCCTGCGAGATCTCTTTTAACAAATCCTGGGCTTCATCCAGATCAGAGAACATGAAAAATTTGCCCTTAACTAAAACTTTCAATTTACACTGCTGGGCAAAGGAAGCCTGCACCCCATAAGCCTTGAATAAGTGGAGGATCTTCACTAAGCATGGGCCAAAAATGTGTTACTCTCGTGAAATGTGCGGATTTTCGGCAATTTCGCGATCTACGAATCTCGCGAAATTGGCAAAAATTCGCAAATTCGCGAGAGGGCGGATTTTCTTTTTTTATGCCCAGCTAACTTAAGGGACCCCTGAGCCCTTCGGCGCGATGGCATAGTAACACAAACATGGTCACTGGAGACAACTCTTCTGGCACTTTACGCAGCTGTGGTGTAGGAAAAGCACTATACATTTACCCGACGAGGTAGCACTTACTGATTAGCCAGTATAAAGTACTCCAGTTGAGTATAGGTATCGCATAAAACGATGGCGTCTTCTTGGATAAATATGAATGGCAGAGTTCATTCTTGCACGATGCTCCTGTCACAAAAATTTAACATCAACAGGAAGCACTTATATATATAAATAAAGCAGGTGCCCGATTTGAAGCTCAAGTTCAGTAACGCATTCATCAGCCCAAAAACAATCGTGAGCTTTGTCGAGGCTGGGCAGGTGTGCTTTCTCCAACGTCGAAAAGTAGCTGTGATGCTGTGATGCTGGATAGAGGCCTTTGCATCCTTCACTTTCACGAGCGCAATTCCCATGCAGTTCCTGTGTCCAGCAGCTTCTTTCTCCTCATCTGCTGCTCTGATCGGTCTCTGACCTTTTTTACACACAAGAGGCATGTGAACTTGCATACTTGCATGCGAGTTCACATGCCTCTTGTGTGTAAAAAAGGTCAGAGACCGATCAGAGCAGCAAATGAGGAGAAAGACGCTCCTGAACACAGGAACTGCATGGGGATTGCCCTCGTGAAAGTGTAGGATGCAGAGGACTCTATCCAGCATCACAGCGGGCTTGCAAGCCCACTGTGATGCTGGATAGAGGCCTCTGCATCCTTCACTTTTACGAGCGCAATCCACGTGCAGTTTACCTACTATGATGGACAGCTCACTCAAGGGACTCCTGCGCCCTTCGGCGTGATGGCATAGTAACACACACATGGTCACTGGAGCCAACTCTTCTGGCACTTTACGCAGCTGTAGTGTAGGGAAAGCACCATACATTTACCCAACGAGGTAGCACTTACTGATTAGCCAGTAGAAAGTACTGCAGGTGAGGAGAGGTATCGCACAAAACGGTGGCGTCTTCTTGGATAAATATGAAAGGCAGGGTTCATTCTGGCACGATGCTCCTCTCACAAAAATTAAACCTCAACAGGAAGCACTTACAGCAGGTGCCCGAGTTGAAGCTCAAGGCAGGGCAGGTGTGCTTTCTCCCCATATCTACAGTCGAAAATTAGCTGTGATGCTGGATAGAGGCCTTTGCAACCTTCACTTTCACGAGCGCAATCCCCGTGCAGTTCCTGTGTCCAGGAGCTTCTTTCTCCTCACCTGCTGCTCTGATCGGTCTCTGACCTTTTGTACACAGAAGAGGCATGTGAACTTGCATAGAAGCCCGCCCGTTTTGGCCCCGCCCACACACTAGCTGTGTGCACCGTCTTGCCGCCATTTACCCACTATGATGGACAACTCACTCAAGGGACCCCTGCACCTTTCGGCGCGATGTCATAGTAACACACACATGGTCGGTTACTGGAGACAAATCTTCTGGCACTTTAAGCAGCACTATACATTTACCCAACGAGGTAGCACTTACTGATTAGCCACTGGGATTTTGGGCAAATCCGCGAGTACGCACATTTTTTCGCGAACTCGCCGATTTTGTTTGCCGATTTCTGCAAAATTCGCCCATACTTAATCTTTACAAATTCCTTTCTCCTACGAGCCGCCTCAGCAGTCATATCAGAGAAGATACAACATTTTACAGAGTCATTCACAATGAAATGTCTCTGTTGAATAGCTTTAGTCAGTATTCTCTCTTTTACCCGATAGTCAGCAAAGTTTAGCAAGATTGTTCTTGGCAACGTAGAATTGGGAAACGGGCGAGCAGGAACACGATGAGCCCTTGTGATGGTAAGATCACCTTCAAATTCCGGGATAACTTTTTGTTCAATGAATGAGTTGACCCACTGCAGTGTTTAGAAACCCTCAATACCTTCCGGAATTCCCACGATCCAGAGATTGAATCTCCGGGATTGATTTTCTAGTTCCTACAGTTTGCTCTCGAGGAGGTTCTTGCTTTTGCCCATTGCTTTGGCATCTTGCATTACGGTAGTCATCTGTTCTTCCAGGACTGCGAACCTAGCTTCAGCCTCCTGGAGTCTGATTGGAATGCTTGACATTGTCTCCTCGAATTTCTCTAATCGTTGATTAAGAGCGGCAAGCCCAGCCTTTTGAGTTTTCTTCAGTTCACGGACTTCCTCCAGGATTAGATTCAACATATCTTTAATATTCATCTGGAATTCACCGGCTGGCTGTCTACTTGGACTGGGGAAAACGACGGGAATATCTGCAGCGGGAGGGAGATTCCCTGCAATAAACCCTTGAGGAGACTTCGGGTCAGTCAAGGAAACCAATATTTGTGGAGGGACCCGAAGCTGTGTCAAATCCTCAGTTTGGGCCAAGTCTTGGGCTGCTTCTTGAGTAGGATCGAGCCGAGCAGCGTCTTCCCCGCCGTGGATAGGGAGATTGAAAGTGCGTGGGGCACTACCAAGGCATGTACTTGAGGTAAATTTGGCTCTGGCTGAGCATCTAGGCGAGTTTTTTCCAGAATTTGATGCGTCGCTACCTGATCTTCAATAGCTTCAGGGACTTGTAATCCTGGTGTAGCCAGTCCTGGCTCTAGCGGAATGGTGTTGGAGGTGTTAAGAGGTATTTCAACAGAGCCAGAAAATGACAAGGAAGATTGTGGGTGTGGGAGTTGCAAGACAGTCTTTTTTATAAACAATGGAAATTCCTTTATTCCCTTTAGTTTTTTAGTTGGGCCATCTTGCAGGGGGATAGTCGGCTCAGTTGAAGCAACAACAGCATCTACTCGCTCCGATGTAGCCATAGTCTGATCAGACATTAATATTGCTGCCCCCGATTGCCCCTTACCCCGTGGAAAAATGGTGATAATGGCGGTGGAGGAGAGTTCCTCATCCTCTGAACTCTCAAAGGTGCTATTGTGGCTGGGGAAAGTGGAGTTGGTTTCCTTATCCTTGTCCTTTGCGACCCGGAGTGCCATTTTTTTAGCCCCTGCTTGGCGAGTTTTTGCTTTACTGCGAGCCGCAACCTCTGCTTTACTGGGTTTGTTCACAGTATTCCCATCTTTCTGGGGTTTTCCCATTTTTTCCCCTCTTCAACTTCGTTATATTTTTCAATCTATTGTCAGTTATGTATTAACGCCACTTCTCTCCACCACTTTACGCTTTACTCCGTTTTCTATTCAGCTCAGGCTTACACAATGGCACCACCACAGTCTTGCACAATCACAAACCTCCCAGCTCCTCACCTCCTCCTCTCTTCGCCTGTCTCCTTAGCTCTGGCTCTGGCTCCTCTCCTTAAAAGCCTCCCCTCCAGCTGGCCGCCTAGTTTCTCTTGATAATAATCAACAATCGAATTAGGTGCAGTCAGGAAGCAAGCTCAAGCCTTTGTTGAGAAATAGAAGCCATAGCAGGGATCGAGATACAATGTTGCTCCAGGCGCCCCCCTACCGCAACACAGAAGTGGGGGAGAAGGAATTTGCAGTAGAGCGCCTGATACCTCGCGTCTCCGGGCTAGTCATGGGCTAATCACGATAATTAATAGGTGCGTAAAATTCTTCCCCCGCAGACTCCCGCTGTCTACTGCTGTTTTCCACCAAAAAAACACCACTCGGCCTGATACCCCTCGTGTTTTCCACCTCATGGATTCTGGGAGAAAAAAGAAGAGGAAAGCGCTGGAAACGAGCTCTTCTAAAGCAGCGTGCCAATCACTGAGTTCAGCTCACAGCTCACAGCTACCGCCATTGCCGGGGGGTGGGATCACAGATTACCTGGCTACACGAAGGCGTGGTTCTCCATGTCACCCAGGTTCAACCGACATTTTAGCATATAGTATTTATATTTCACATTTAAAAAATGAATACGCTGAAAAAATAATGCAATGCGAGCTCAATGCATCAATTTTGAATAGAGAAAAATAAAGTGAAAAAGGAGAACAAGAGGAAACGAGAAGAAGAATGAGGGAGAAACTACAAAGAGTAAAATTGAGTGATAGCCATAGGAATAAAGAGAGTGAAAGCCAAGAGATACACCAAATATAAGATAAAAATAAACATATTTTTGGGAGAAGATGTGGCCTAAAGGCTAGAGCGATCAACCTCAAAGTTTGAGTCTCGACAGGGATGCTCAACATCCTGTGATTCAATCAATCAATCAGGTCATTTGTAGAGCGCACTACTCACCCGTAGGGTCTCAAGGCGCTGGGAGGGGGGGGGGGTGCCGCTACTGCTCGAACAGCCAGGTCTTGAGCTTCTTCCTGAAGGAGAGGTGGTCTTGGGTCAGGCGCAGATTGGTCGGAAGTGAGTTCCAGGTCTTGGCGGCCAGGTAGGAGAAGGATCGTCCTCCTGTTGTCGCTCTTCGGATGCGGGGGACGGCGGCGAGGGCGTGGTTGGTAGATCTGAGGAGGCGCTTGGGGGTGTAGAAGGTGATCCGGTTGTTGAGGTAGCTCGGGCCTTGGTCGTGTAGGGCTTTGTGCGCGTGGGTGAGGAGCCGGAAGGTGATTCTCTTGTTGACCGGGAGCCAGTGCAGATCTCTCAGGTGTCCGGAGATGTGGCTGCGTCGGGGGATGTCGAGGATGAGTCTCGCCGAGGCGTTCTGGATCCGCTGGAGTCTCTTCTGGAGTTTGGCAGTGGTTCCGGCGTAGAGGGCGTTGCCGTAGTCCAGTCGGCTGGTGACGAGGGCTTGGGTGACCGTCTTCCTCGTCTCGGTGGGGATCCACCGGAAGATCTTACGTAGCATGCGCAGGATGTTGAAGCATGACGAGGAGACGGCGTTGACTTGTCTGGTCATGGAGAGGGAGGAGTCCAGGATGAAGCCCAGGTTGCGTGCGTGGTCCGTCGGTTTGGGTGCGGTGCCCAGGGCGGGGGGCCACCAGGAGTCGTCCCAGGCGGAGGGCGTGGAGCCCAGGATGAGGACCTCCGTCTTGTCTGAGTTCAGTTTCAGGCGGCTGGTCGTCATCCATTCGGCTACGTCTCTCATCCCTTCGTGCAGGTTGGCTCTGGCGGTGGCGGGGTCGTTGGTCAGGGAGAGGATCAGCTGGGTGTCGTCGGCGTAGGAGATTATGTTGAGGTTGTGTTGGCGTGCGATGGTCGCGAGGGGGCTCATGTAGACGTTGAAGAGGGTGGGGCTCAGTGAGGATCCTTGAGGGACGCCGCAGATGACTTTGGTGGCCTCTGACTTGTACGGTGGTAGGCGGACTCTTTGTGTTCTTCCGTCGAGGAAGGAGGTGATCCATTCCAGTGCCTTCTCCTGGATTCCGATGTTGCTGAGGCGCTGTACTAGGGTGCGGTGGCAGACAGTGTCGAAAGCCGCGGAGAGGTCTAGGAGGATGAGGGCCGCTGTTTCTCCGTTGTCCATCAGAGTTCGAAGGTCGTCGGTGGCGGCGATGAGGGCGGTCTCGGTGCTGTGGTTCGCTCGGAAGCCGGACTGTGAGGGGTCGAGGGATCCATTCGTCTCGAGGAAGGCGGCCAGCTGTTTGTTGACGGTCTTCTCGATGACTTTCGCCGGGAACGGGAGGAGCGAGATGGGACGATAGTTCTTGAGGTCGGTGGGGTCTGCTGTAGGTTTCTTGAGGAGAGCGCTGAGTTCGGCGTGTTTCCAGCTCTCAGGGAAGGTGGCGGAGTCGAAGGAGGTGTTGATGATGTCCCGCAGGTGGGGTGCGAGGACCGCGTCGGCTTTGTTGAAGACGTGGTGAGGACAGGGGTCAGTCGGAGATCCGGAATGGATGGAGTTCATGGTGCGGATGGTGTCTTCGGTGCTGATCGGGGTCCAGGTGCGGAGGGTGGTGGTGGGTGTCGTTGCGGTTGTGGCTTGCGTTGGTTGGTTGTTGAAGCTGTTGTGTATGTCCGTGATCTTGTTGTGGAAGTAGGACGCGAGGGAGTTGCAGAGGTCTTGCGATGGGGTGATGTCGTTGTTTCCGGCGTTGGGGTTGGAGAGCTCTTTCACGATGTTGAAGAGTTCCTTGCAGTTGTGTGCGTTGTTGTCCAGCCGGTCCTTGTATGCATTTTTCTTGGTGGCGCGGATCAGTTGGTGGTGTTTCCGGGTGGCGAGCTTGAGGGTGGTCATGTTGTCCGTCGTTGGTTCCCTTCTCCAGGCTTTCTCGAGGGCTCGACAGTTCTTCTTGGAGCTCTTGAGTTCGTCGGTGAACCATGGTGTTTTTCTGCTGCCGGATCTGCTGGGTGGGGTTCTCAGAGGGGCGAGTTCGTCTGCGCAGTCGTTGATCCATTTCGTGAGGTTGTCGGCGGCCTGGCTGGGGTTCGCTGAGTTGGCGGGAGGGTGCTGGCTCAGGGAGGCGGCGAGCTGGTCGGCTGTGATCTTGTTCCAGCTTCTTCGAGCAACCTGTTGCTGGAGGTGGTGGATCGTCGTTCTTCTGAAGGTGAAGTGGACGCAGCTGTGGTCCGTCCAGTGGAGTCCTGTTGCGTGGCTGACGGTGACGTCTTTGCTGGATGAGAAGACGGCGTCGAGTGTGTGTCCGGCGAGGTGGGTGGGGGTGGTCACCAGTTGCTTGAGTCCGAGGTTGTCGAGGTTGTCGAGCAGGGTGATGGTGTTGCGGTCGTTGTTGTTCTCCAGGTGGAAGTTGAGGTCCCCCAGGAGGATGTAGTCGGCGGAGGGGAGAGCGTGCGGGCTGATGAAGTCGGCGATGTCCTCGCTGAATCGTGTGCGTGGTCCCGGGGGTCGGTAGATCAGGGTGCCTCTGAGGGTGGTCTTCGGGTTGGTGTGGATCTGGAAGTGCAGGTGTTCAGCGGTGGTTAGGGTGTCGTCGGTGTTGGTAGTGATGCGGATGGTGTCTCTGTGGATGATGGCGATGCCTCCTCCGGTCTGGTTGTCGCGGTCCCTTCGGACGATCTTGTAGCCCTCTGGGATGGCGATGGCGATGTCTGGGGCTGAGGAGGCGTTCATCCAGGTCTCGGTGATGAAGGCAACGTCGGGGGCGGTGGTGTCGAGCAGGTTCCAGAGTTCTACGGCGTGTCTGTGGACGGAGCGGGTGTTGAGCAGGATACACTTGAGGTGGGTGCTGCTGGAGTTCGGCTTGGCGGGTGCTGGGAAGGTCCGGATGCAGGTGAACTTGCAGGCGTGGCAGCTGAAGGGTCCGTGGGTGTGCTTCGGGGCGGCTCGGTGACATTCTGGGATGTGGCCGGTGTTGAGTGCGATGAGGTCGGCGGCGCTGTAGGTTCGTCGGGTCGGCTTCCGTCGGTGGGGACCAGGGGTCCTGGCGCTGATCGCGATCCGGTCGCGGACGGGCGCAGACGGGCTTACCTTTGGCGCGCCTTCGGCGCACAATCGGCGCGCCCGCTGCGCGTGACCGCTGCGCGTTCGCACGGTCGCCATTTAAGGCGAAGTGCGCGGGTGGGCGGAGCAGCTGGGAGGCGGGAGCGGGGAGGGTACAGATTAGAAAAAGGGGCGGGGAAAAGCGGCGGTGGCGGGAAGGGAGGGCGGAGTTCGCACGGTCGCCATTTAAGGCGAAGTGCGCGGGTGGGCGGAGCAGCTGGGAGGCGGGAGCGGGGAGGGTACAGATTAGAAAAAGGGGCGGGGAAAAGCGGCGGTGGCGGGAAGGGAGGGCGGAGTTCGCACGGTCGCCATTTAAGGCGAAGTGCGCGGGTGGGCGGAGCAGCTGGGAGGCGGGAGCGGGGAGGGTACAGATTAGAAAAAGGGGCGGGGAAAAGCGGCGGTGGCGGGAAGGGAGGGCGGAGGGTGGCGAGGAAGGAACCACAACACGGGGAAAATATTAAATAAACAGTACAGGCACAATTTTCCAACAAGACAAGGAAAACAAGGAGAAAAACAAAGTTGATAAAATACAGGCACAAATGTTAGGCAGGAGAAGGCAAAAACAGCCGCAGCGGCGCCTGCCGGCAAACGGCAGAACGAGGCAGCAGCGGCGCAGAGGGCAGGCGAGGGGCACACGCAGCAGCTGGTGGCCGTGCGGCGCGGGGGTGTCCCACAAGTGGGTCACACTCACCTGCGTCGCACGGTCGCCATTTAAGGCCAAGTGCGCGGGTGGGCGGAGCAGCTGGGAGGCGGGAGCGGGGAGGGTACAGATTAGAAAAAGGGGCGGGGAAAAGCGGCGGTGGCGGGAAGGGAGGGCGGAGGGCGGCGAGGAAGGAACCACAACACGGGGAAAATATTAAATAAACAGTACAGGCACAATTTTCCAACAAGACAAGGAAAACAAGGAGAAAAACAAAGTTGATAAAATACAGGCACAAATGTTAGGCAGGAGAAGGCAAAAACAGCCGCAGCGGCGCCTGCCGGCAAACGGCAGAACGAGGCAGCAGCGGCGCAGAGGGCAGGCGAGGGGCACACGCAGCAGCTGGTGGCCGTGCGGCGCGGGGGTGTCCCACAAGTGGGTCACACTCACCTGCGTCGCACGGTCGCCATTTAAGGCCAAGTGCGCGGGTGGGCGGAGCAGCTGGGAGGCGGGAGCGGGGAGGGTACAGATTAGAAAAAGGGGCGGGGAAAAGCGGCGGTGGCGGGAAGGGAGGGCGGAGGGCGGCGAGGAAGGAACCACAACACGGGGAAAATATTAAATAAACAGTACAGGCACAATTTTCCAACAAGACAAGGAAAACAAGGAGAAAAACAAAGTTGATAAAATACAGGCACAAATGTTAGGCAGGAGAAGGCAAAAACAGCCGCAGCGGCGCCTGCCGGCAAACGGCAGAACGAGGCAGCAGCGGCGCAGAGGGCAGGCGAGGGGCACACGCAGCAGCTGGTGGCCGTGCGGCGCGGGGGTGTCCCACAACTGGGCAAATCATGTATTATCCCTGCTCCTAACACAAATGAATGTGTCTGTTTGTAACACAAGTGCGCTCATGGAAAAGTGCTCTGATAACGTCTGGTCTAGTTCACGCTATATAAACTAAAAGAACAGCTTAAGCAAGTAATATAATGTATGGTTAGGATGGAGGGAAGAAGTATATTTACTTTGCTGATGATGCTTGCACGAAAGTTTCATCTAGTCAAGTTTATACCTGTCCAGTCTATGATGGTTTCAGACTGAATTCCTACACTTTAGAAGAGTGCCACTATTTGAAGATTTCACAATAGAAATAATAACACAAATCGCTATAGAAAGAAAGAGATCTACCAGTTTCCCAAGCAGTCTGTGTGAACTCCAGATTTCATACAAGCCACCCAAAAACAGTAAATCATTTGAAAGTTGTAGGGAAATCCGGGTAACAGCTCCAATGCAAGCCCATATCAAACCCCATAAAGTGGCAAGAGCTAGCATGAAAAGAACCTGTGAAAGTCTGTGCCCTGTTAGGTATAGCGGCACCAGCAATTGATGTGATGCAAGAGGTTATATTTAAAAAGGCGAGCAGGAGTGTAAAAAAGTCTGTTATAAAAGAAATATAAGGTTTGAGTGAGACTGACTGTGTAAATGCTGGAATGTATTTTGCTCCAAAGTGTATCCCATAAAAAGGTAGTCCACACAACACCAAGATGACCAATGACTGTCTTAAGGTTATTTAGTACTCATACTTAAAATGTGTGAGATGTGTGACATATTATTCTGCTCGCTGATCTGCGGTAAAGGGCATACAAATGTGTTAGTGTCACAGGTGATACATGGCATTAGGCAGGGCTACATTGTATTATTGCCCATCGACATTCATCGCCTTTACTCCCAGTTATTCTCAATAAGTAATATTTTTAATAGTTTGATTCTTTTTTTAACTACTTATGTAGGTTCTCTACCGCCATAAGATACTAATATGACTTCATTACAAATATGCATACATTTCCTCAGTGACTGATCTTTGGAAATCCATTTTTATTGTTAATGCATATCTGTATCTAGATTCTACTTTATGTAACATGTGGGCCTGTTTTTGTAACTGTTTTCTCACTATGGGCCTAACCTTTGCTGTACCATAGTCTATGCTCCTCATCCTAAACTACTTATATAGGTTGTGGTCACTCTATCACTTATAGTATCTTGCATGACAAACCAACTGCATCCACTACATGAACTACCACAATATGTTGAAGGCAAGTAGATAGAGGGTGAAAAATAGGAGTTCTTCACTTACCCTAATAATACAAAGGAAATGGGGTGAAATGGCCAATATCATTCTAGTTTGATATTGTTGACCTTCATATAGTGACGCACAACCACAAATATCATTGCTACATGAGGTATTTTTGAGACGATAGAACGGTTCAACAAGCACTTTTCATCCACATGGGTTTATCTATTTTAGAGGACTTCCCAAGCTTTACCACATCCTCCAGGATTGCAGAGATGTATTGTCCTCAAGTATTGCAGGTGTTGTTTGTGACTCTCCAAGTTACCCACTAAATTGGTCTAAGGCACTGGCTGATGCTGTTAATATCTATTTGTTTCCATAATCTGGCCTTTACAATTGATATTTAAAGGGAGTCTTCTACCAAGGAAGCGAAAGAAATTGATCCCCTACTGACCAGTGACACCTATAGAAATAATATTCAGTGGCTCATTGGCAATTGACTGCCACTGAGCAGGATTCTTCTTAGTTTGCCAGAATCCCATTTTCTGGGTCAAAACCAACTAAGAGACTCTGAAGTAAAACTGGTTTTATCCCTTTTTCAAGTCTCAACCTACACTATTTATTAAAATAGGAAAGGTTCTTTGCTAACACTCAGTTCGTTTACATAACCAGTTTCATACCAAATTGGTCAGGCAGACACCTGATCCGTGCACATTTGTTTTGATGTAAAGCGCTTATTGCTGGAAACAGAGCTATAATGATATTGATTCCTACAATGGGCTCTTGCTCAAACTTATGAATTTCAGAAGTGGACGCCGACATTATGTAACTGCGAGGAAATGCATATTTCATAAGCAGAGGCTGTAACCCAGAGGCCAACTTTCTCAATCTGCCCTTCCCCTTTTGGAAGTTAGTTTGTAGGCGGCCCGAGGTACCATTCTCATTGTCAAAGGAAACAAGAATTACAATGCAATAGGTCTAGCATTACTGATAGATTGAGGTATTGGCGTTGCAAATAATAAAATGTCAATAGCTCATACTTTCAGTAATGTAAGACCTAGTGCATTGGAAATTATTGCATAGTGAGCCAGGAACAAACATTGTATGTCTCTGTGCAGTACAGCAAGCTGCTCGTAGAGCTCCCTAGTGAGCAAGGCACCAGCACTGCATGTCTAGGTGCAGTACTGAAAGCTGTTCTTAGAGGTCCCTATTGAGCATGGCACCAGCACTGCTTGTCTAGGTGCAGCACCGCAAGCTGCTCCTTGAAGATATGGTAAGTTCACCCTACCCATAATGCATTGCATGCCAAACAGCACCACAAGTACATTCAAATAGCTATGTCCATATATAAAATCAGTAACTTTGAAATGTGACAAAAGAATTATATTAATTCCGAATTTGGTTAGGTTGTACTCTGTGTGGAGCTGATGAAGAGAAATGTATAGATCTAATATAAATGTGAGATGTGGTAGGTGCAGTACCGCAGGCTGCTCCTTGATGTCCCTAATGAGCAAGGCGCCCGCACTGCCAGTATTGCAAGCTGCTCCTAGAGGTCCATAGTGAGGATCACAAACTTTTGTTCACATATGGCACTCCCATAATACATTGCAGGCAAGACAGTACCACAAGTACATTCAATTAGCTATATCCATATATACAATTAATAGCTTTGAGATATGACAAAACAATCATTATATTAATTGTGGAATAAGTTGTACTCTGTGTGGAGCTGAAGAAGGGGAATTTATAGAAGGTCTAATATAAATGTGCGATGTGTAGATACAGTACCGCAAGCTGCAACTAGACGTTCCTAGTGAGCATCTAATATTAATGTGAGATGTGGTAGGTGCAGTACCACGGGCTGCTCCTAGATGTCCCTAGAGAGCAAGGCACCAGCACTGCCAGTATTGCAAGCTGCTCCTAGAGGTCTCTAGTGAGGATCACAAACTTTGGTTCACATATGGTACTCTCATAATGCATTGCAGGCAAGACAGTACCACAAGAACATTAAAAAAGCTATATCCATATATACGATTAATAGCTTTGAGATGCGCCTGATATGCTAGGCGCCGCAGCAGCGATTGTGTGGTTTGACTTATGTTTTTAAAGTCACGCTATTGTAGTCTGTTTTTAAATTGTATTTTCTGTGCAACCTACCTCGTTCTTCACTATGTCGCCGCCCCGTTCCACCACAGCTTGTGCCGCTTGTGTGGAGGGCGTTCCTGACTTTGGCCCGGCCCCTGAGGGCGTCACACTTCCGCCAGAGGCGGGACCGGTGACTTCTTAGGCAGCACCACCTTCTCCCGCGCAGCGGATGCGCCTGATATGCTAGGCGCCGCAGCAGCGATTGTGTAGTTTGACTTATGTTTTTAAAGTCACGCTATTGTAGTCTGTTTTTAAATTGTATTTTCTGTGCAACCTACCTCGTTCTTCACTCGGTCGCCGCCCCGTTCCACCACGGCTTGTGCCGCTTGTGTGGAGGGCGTTCCTGACCTTTGGCCCGGCCCCTGAGGGCATCACACTTCTGCCAGAGGTGGGACCGGTGCCTTCTTAGGCAGCACCACCTTGTCCCACACAGCGGACGCGTGCGGCGGACCGCCGCCGGGTCGCCGAAGGCTTGCCAAAGGTGAGCCCGTCTGCGCCCGTCCGCGCTGGTCCGTCGCCAGGCACCTGGACCCCTGGCTGATAGGCAATCGAATGGCCCCCTACGCTAGAGAGGAGCTGATTGCTATCAGGAGTCAGGCAGACTGTACGGCACATTTGTGGCACCCCGGTTCCCCCTGTGCACAATGCGACCACTGCGGCTTTAAGGCCACAGAGGTCTGTCCGACGCCATTATCTGCAGCCTCAGTGGCAAAGATTTCCACAAAATTAACATACTGAGCCTAAACTGTAGGTCCCTAGTGAAACACCACAAAGATGTTCATGAGCTCCTTATAGATCGTTCCCCCGACCTCCTATTTTTTGACAGAAACGTGGCTAACCGATGACACCTCGGCCGTTTCTGCCCTGGCTCTCCCTCCAGGCTATCTTATATGTGCTCAGAATAGACCCATGGGAAGAGGGGGTGGTTTAGCGGTGATTTTCAAAAGCAATTATTCCTGTACCCTCAACCCCACAAGCATAGTCAGCTGCGAAAGTGCGATATTTAAGATAAGAGTCTCCGATACTTTTACCCTTACGGGGCTCCTGATATATCACCCCCCTCGGTCAGCTAGCGCCTTCCAGGAGTCACTGGTATCGACCATCTCGGCGCTAGCTTTACAATCAGCAAACTTTAGTATATTGGGGGACCTCAACCTCCATCTTGAGCGTCGTGATTCACCCACCATACTAAAGTTTCTGGGCGACCTGGAGGCCTGCCAGCTTAACCAGCTAGTCAATGGGCCATCGCATCAGGCAGGTCACCTATTAGATCCGGTGTTCACGAACATCCAGGAAGTTACAATCACTACTCCTAGTCCCCTCAGTTGGACCGATCACTTCCCGGTCCTAATCTCGATCAAGATTCCAGCTAGCTGTAGGGAAAAGCTCCCTCCCCTTCTGTGGAGGCGCCCCTGGAACAAACTGGATAATGTCATGTTTGAAGCCAGACTGAAAACTTCCCGCCCAATCTGGCCCAGCAATATGAAGGAGGCCGACACAGCTTACAGGGAGTGGATAAATGAGTCACTCGATCATTTCATCCCTATGAAACGGTCGAGACCTAAGCGTGTGCAGTCCCATCCGTGGTACTCTGAGGCACTCACAACTAAAAAAAAGCAATGTAAGCTACTGGCGCGCATCTGGAGGCGATCATATGATCACCTGGCCAAAATTAACTTCAGATCTGCCACTAAAGCATATCACAAACTGATAAAGACGTCCAAAGTCAGTTATTACACTGACTTGATCAACTCCAGCACCAACCGCTCCAAAACTATTTTTGCTCTGGTGAAGGACTTGACCAAGGCTCCGGAGGGAACAGGTAACTTGATAGTATCTGACGCACAGTGCGAAGAGCTATCATGCTTCTTTATTGACAAAGTCAAAGGGATTTACAACTCTCTACACCCGGATGGACACACTACGACCCCCAGCTCCACCATAGGCCCAACTGACCTCCCATATTCACTACAAATCCTTCCTCCCATTGAGCAGACTGAGATGGAATTCCTGGCCAAAAAAGTAAAGTCCGGCTCCCCGGAAGATCCCGTCAAACCTGAATTGTTTAGATCATTCCATGACTCCATTCTGCGGGAGGGGCAGGCGCTGATCAACAACTCACTTCAGTCAGCCGCCATCCCTAAATCTTGGAAACATGCTAAGGTAGTCCCCCTTCTAAAAAAAACCCTCGCTAGACCCCGCCAGACCGGATAGTTTTAGACCTATCTCTTTACTCCCGTACCTTGCCAAGGTGGCGGAAGCTCATGTGAATTCCATCTTGACCACCTACCTGGAGTCCAACGGAATTCTGGACGAGTCCCAAAATGGATTCAGTGCCAAACACAGCACAGAGTCTGCTTTATTGGCCGTCACGGAACACCTAAGGGAGGCGCAGGACCAGGGCGAGACTTCGACTCTGATTCTGCTGGATTTGAGCGCGGCCTTCGACACGGTCTCCCACAGGATCCTGCTTGAGAGACTGTGGGAGATCGGAGTCAGGGAGAGTGCCTTGGATTGGTTCGTGTCATTTCTATCCGACCGTTCCTTCCAGGTGCATGCCCCGCTGTGCTCGTCCAGCAGGCACCTCCTGGAATGTGGCGTTCCGCAGGGCTCTGCGCTCAGCCCCACATTGTTCAACGTGTATGTCCACCCCCTGGCCATGATGGCCCGGGAACGTTAGATTAAATTAATATCGTACGCGGACGATACACAACTCATGTTCACCTTTTCCAAAAACACTGTGGCGGACCAAATCAAATTCCAGGAAGATATTTTGGTCATATCAAACTGGTTGTCTCAGAACTGTCTCCAGTTAAATTAATCTAAAACGGAGATACTTCTCATAGGCAACGAAACACAGAAATGGTACAAACACTGGTGGCCCCCCACACTAGGACCTCCCCCCACTCCTAAGGAGGTAGTTAAAAATGTGGGCGTGATGCTGGATAACTCACTTCCTCTAGAGACCCATGCCAAAAGAGTGGCAGGTACCTCTTATGGTCGCCTACGCTCCCTCAAACCCATTCTCGACTTCTTTGAGCCTCCCACTCGTCAGATCATAGTCCAGGCCCTAGTCTTATCCCATCTAGACTACTGCAATGCTCTTATGCCTGGCTCTAACCTGAGAGTGATAAATAGGCTACAAAGAGCTCAGAATGCTGCCGCCCGTATTTTGTTTGCACTACCAAAAACCTGCCATACCTCTCCGATTCTTCGACGCCTGCATTGGTTGCCGATCAAACAACGCATTCAATTTAAAACTCTATGCCTAACCCATAGAATCCTGTATGGCGCTGGCCCCCAAACTTTGCAGGGACTCTGTTCCCTATATGCCCCCACGCGTGCCCTCCGCTCGGCGGATCTATCTCTTGCCCGCACAATTAAGATCCGGAGGAGTAGAGCCGGTGACCGCTCCTTCAGGTATCTGGCCCCGAAGCTCTGGAACTCGATCCCCCTAAGGCCACGGGCCACCACTAAACACATGCTATTTCGAAAACAGATTAAAACTTGGTTGTTCTCTTCCATTTAACATACTCTCACTGGCTGCTTTGTTTTGCCTTCTGGTATGTCCACAAGCGCTGGGACGCCCCATTGCTGCGGTAGCCATGCGCTATATAAACAGAATTAACATAACATAACATAACATAACATAACATAACAAAACAATTATTATATTAATTCTGAAATAAGTCGTACTCTGTGTGGAGCTGAAGAATGGGAATTTATAGAAGGTCTAATATAAATGTGAGATGTGTAGATACAGTACCGCAAGCTGCACCTAGGTGTTCCTAGTGAGCATCATAAATGTTGAAGATATTTTAAATCCAACCTATCCATGATGCATTGCATGGAAGACAGTACCTCAGTGCATTCAATATATACTATTAGTAGTTTCGAAATGTGACAAAATAATTATTATATTCATTCAAGATTAGGTTGTACTCTATGTCAAGCTGATGAAGGGAAATTTATAGAAGGTCTAATGTGTAGGTGCAATACCGCAAGCTGCGCCAAGATGTCCCTAGTAAGCATCAACATTTTGGTCACATATGGTAATCCCCTAATGTGCTGCATGCAAGGCAGTACCACGAGTACAGTCAAATAGCTATGTCCCTATATACAATTAATAGCTTTGAAATGTGACAAAACAATTAGTATATACATTTCGGATTCGGTTGAACTCTATGTTTGAGCTGATGAATGGAAATTTATGGAAGACAATCTAAATGTGAGATGTGTAGGTGCACTACCGCAAGCTGTGCCTAGATGTCCCTAGTGAGCATCATAAACTTTGAAGATATGGTAAATCCATCCTACCCATGATGCATTGCATGGAAGACAGTACCTCAGTACATTCAATATGTACCATTAGTAGCTTTGAAATGTGACAAATAATTAAATTATTAATTTCGGATTAGGTTGCGCTCTATGTGGAGCTCATGAAGGGAAATTTATAGAATGTCTAATATAAATGTGAGATGTGTAGGTGCAGTACAGCAAGCTGTGCCTAGATGTCCCTAGTGAGCATCATAAAGTTTGAAGTAACAGTAAATCTACTCTATCCTTAATCATTGTATGGGAGACAGTACCACAGTATATTCAATATATACAATTAGTAGCTTTGAAATGTGACAAAAGAATCAATATATTAATTCCGGATTAGATTGTACTCTCTATGGAGCTGATGAATGGAAATTTATAGAAAGTCTAATATAAATGTGAGATATGCTAACGATTAAAGTAATAATCACTTCCAATCTTGTTTGGGACCAAGTGAGGGTTCCTGTCTGAAGGCCTTTAAGAAAATAGGGGCATATTACTAAGCAGCTGCGATAATTATCGCTGGCTGCCCTTAGCGTTAAAATGTTTATTGCTGGTTATCGCAGATAATTATCGCCATGCTAGCGCTGTATTAACAACCCTTAGCGCAATGGCGATAATTATCCCAGCGATAGTGATATTTTCAATGGAACATCGCTGGTATTCCAGCGATGTTCCATGGAAAACGGCGATATCATTGATGATAGGGCCTGTGGTCTCAGCCACACAATCCACCCCCGATGTTAGGTATGACATAGTCAGGAATTTAACAGACGTTAAATTCCTGTGTTAAGGCATACCTAACACGATTTCAAATATCGCTACCCCTCGTTGAAAATATCGCAAAGCTGGGTTCGCGATATTTTCCCATGGGGTTTTGTCAGGCACGCCTCCTTTGCATCTCATTAACGATGCATTGCGAGGTGTGCTGAAAATGGTCGCTGAGGCAAGGAAACACGCCCTAGCATGTCCTTGCTGATAATGCGATAATATTATCACCGCTTTGTGCCCGAAAATGGGCTCTAAAGCGGCGATAATATTATCGAAGCCCCTTCATAATATGCCCCATAGTGTCTTGAGGTTACACTTAAAACTTAGGCGTAACATAACATGTAATAGGGACTGTCCTCATGGGAGGTTTGAAAAAGAGACAGGGAGGAACTAAGGAGGGACTACAACGCCTAATAACCAATAAAAAGCCACCATTTACAAAGGACAGGAGCCAATTTAAAAGATGGGTGAAAAATAGGCGGACCTTTATTCACATATCCAGAGTAAAGCATATCTCGAAGAGACAGTGCAAGTGCTGTCTAGACAAGACATAAAAATGCCAGGATTGGCACAGGTATACAATGTCCCTACACTAGAGTTATGAAACAACTTTAAAAATAAGGCTTTTTAACAGAGGCAGTCAGACATGTTTTCATATTTTATAAGAATGCTTTTCCAAGCCAGACAATAAAATAAGATCCTAAATACATGCATTCTTGAAAAGTTTCTTTTGCTCCCCTCAAAAGTATTCTTGGTTAGCACAAGCTGTGCTTTCAAAGTTCATAAGAAGCTGGGTTCGATTTACTAACATTTTGCACTGGGTTTGTCTCACCAAAAAAGATGTTAATCCAGCACAAAATGTATGGAGGTATTTATTTTCCAACGCAAATCTTGATTTTCATTGGAAAGTCGCCTAAAGTAACAAACAGTTTCACTACGTGTTCCTTGGTGCTACTTTGTATCAAGGTGTGTACAATGGGTTCTCCTATGCAACCACCTAGGATGATGCCTAATTTGTAAGTGCTGTGCCCCAAATTTTTGTTCAAAAGCTTGTGGGAAGCACTATCAAATGTCGAGAGCACCAACTGCCAGGGATTCATAGTTTTGATTCCATCTCAAGCCTCTTTCATCCACCACTAATTGCGCCTAGTCCTTTTTCTCACTCTTTCAGGTTCTTTTTCCCCCACACTTTATTTGTCTTGGTCTTTCCATATACCTCTTCCTTCCTCTTTTCCCCTTTTGTGTTTTTCTCTCTCTTGCTCCGGGTCAAAGTCTGTTGAAGAAAATAAATACCAGTCACCACAAATGAGTGCCTGTAGGCACCACCTACTACACCAGCTCAAATTATCCACAGATCCGTGTGCCTTAGTGCAATTTTTTTTTTTTAACAGTTTTAGACAGGGATTTGCGCCCAAAAATGACACCCTCTAACTGTAGAGCACTTTTAAGAATCTCCACATTTTCCCAACTTTGCATTTGTGTGGCACACACACAAAGTAGGAAAATTATTAGGAATGGCTTTTGTACTAAAAGGGTCCCCACCAGTATAAAACCTATGCATAACTGAATGCACACACCATTGCATGATGATGTAGGTTGGCACATGAAAGCCTAAAGTGCGCCGGCTCAGAGCAGGAGGAAACCAGCACCATGTTGTAGTAGAAATTGTGTTATTCTGCTACCTCCTTTCATACAACACTTTGGTTGCTGCACTGTGTTGTGTGGTCATTTTGTAAATCTCCCCCAATATTTTCTCTGCTTTCATTAACATTACCAGTGCAACCCACAATAACTAAACATGACTCATTGTTTGCCTCCTTAGGTAATGCCAAACCTATTCTTTTTATTCTTCTGAACTTTACAACTGAACTCTTTACAAAAACAATGTTGGAGGCCACCAAATGGATGTCATCGTCCCTCTCATGCTCACCCTCTGTGGCAGGCAGTCTCAATTCCTATTAGTACTTCAAGAGGGTCCAGTCACAGGAGACACTGTACAATGCATGTTATACATTTCTCCACTTTTTCTCAATTGCAAATTTTGAATAAATGTCCAGTGCTTTTTAGACCACTGTAGCCATTCTGACTGCTGTTGTGCTCTCTTGTTTGGTTCAGGTGAATTGCCAGGATGATAATGGGGTTCTGGTCGGAAATTGGAGTGGTGATTACTCAGGTGGAGCTAATCCTGGCAGCTGGAACGGAAGCGTGGCCATTCTGCGAAAGTGGGGCCAACATAGCTACTCACCAGTGGAATATGGACAATGCTGGGTCTTCGCGGGTGTGACCTGCACAGGTATGGTACTAAGCGGCAAGCATTCAAAATAGTGTATTTCTGTCATATGTCAAAGTGTTTCACTGTAGTACAAAAGAGTATATCATCACATTATGTGGCATTTATTGGAATTGATAGTTTTTCAACAGGAACTTAGAAACATTCTTTCTCCCTCCCCACCCTCACAACGATGACATTATTGAACCAAGCAAGCATATAGGTTATAAGGCATATAAGTTGTCATGTACTACCTAGGTGTGGCCCAAGTTGTTCTTAAGGCTGGTCTCTCTCTCTAGAATTTCGCAGAAGGCAAAAAAGCGATGGTCTGGAATGCAGCTCAGATCGATTGCCAGTGACTAAGATTAAGTCACACATTCCTTCCATCAGCTTGTTGTTTTTGTATTAGTGAACTAGGGGATGAGTCATTTGTAATGTGCTACTTCTATGTGTCTTATGATGGTATTATACATGGAACATTATTATAGGTTATTAAATCAAACACATGAGACATGTTTGTGTAATGGACATGCTGAAGTCATATATATCAAGGTGCTCTCAAATGTCATGATGAAGCAAAATGAGGTATCACTGAAATAACGTATTTGCCTAAATTCGCACAATTTGGTCAAGCTGGGAAGCCAGGGACGGACTGGCCATAGCGGACTCCGGGCATTTTCCCTGTGGGCCGCCATGGTGGGGGCGGGTTTGGGCCTCTGGGGGGGCCTTTTTATTACCCGTGCCGGCAATATTGGCAGACCTGTAACCAAATTGGCCGAAACTAACAAACAGTTCAGTCAAACTCACCCTCTTCCCCCCGAGGGGGGCAGGCCGAGCAGTTTGCCAGGGCCAGTTTCAGGTACCCAGCCCGGCCCTGTGGAAAGCCACTGTTCATCCAAGGTTTCCTGGTTTCACTTTGTGCAATTCAGACTATAGATGGGTATCTATTTTTCTCTCCCTTTTTACGTTAAAAGTTCATGGTGTGTGTTTAATAAATCAAACACACCCTGTTAAATAAATGCAGGTATTGGATAATAAAGTTGACACAGGAAGTGATTCGATTCATAATCTTTATTTCGGTACTAGCAACATAGGCCATAAAAGAACAATCAGTGACATGCAAAACATCATAAGACAATATAAAACATTAAAATATACGTCCAAGGCTCCGTATCACATGGACCAAACAGTGCTATAATTAATTAGAAATACTATTCCTAGGACATATTGCTTTCCAGATATGAGAGGTGACACTAAAACATACAGCATGGGACTCCATAGTGCACAGAAAATGCATTGCAGGATTGTGGTCCCTGGTATTGTGTGCAATGAAAATTGGTTTTAAAAAATGCTTCCTTAAGCCCAAATAAAATTTGCAAAAAAAGCATAAAGTGCTAAGTGTTGCGTTTCGAGATTCCGTCACATGGGGACAGAGCATATCCTCTTTGTCATTGGTTAATGATTGGGAAAGTTACCAGGTGATGTACAATGCCTAGCCGCAGTTTAGTGAAAACGAAACGATGTTGTGTATTTTACACCAAGGACAAATACCTCTCAACCCAGCTAACTATCGCCCTATAAGCCTCATAGAGGTCACTAAAAATGTTTTTGCTTGTGTGCTTTTGGGGTGTCTGCAATCCTGGATAGAAGAGAATAAGGTATTGACACCTTTACAAGCAGGATTTAGGGCCAAGACCTCCACTATTGACCAGATCTTTAGATTGCAACTAATCCATTGGAATATGGTGGTTTTAGTGGGTGGCAGCCTCTACCTCACATTTGTGGATCTTAAATCTGCATTTGACATGGTTCAGCGAGATCAGCTATGGAGCATACTTCTGGATATGGGAATACCAGAAAATCTTTGCGACCAGCTGAAACGCCTGCACCAAGACAATTATGCAAGAATAAGATATGGTAAAAAAGGTGAACTTTCCGCTCCCTTCCCTGTTGAGAAAGGGGTGGGACAGGGATGCGTCTTGGCCCGACGATTTTTTCCCTCTTTTTAAATGGTCTATTTGGAACCTTATTAGCAGGAAAAGATATTGATGCACCAAGGTTGTCGAACCGCAAAATTCCAGCACTTATGTTTGTGGATGATATGGTGCTACTCTCTAAATCGTCTATGGGTATGCAGCGGATACTTGAGGAATTTAGTGCTTTTGGCAGGAAGAGGGGACTGGAGATTAATCTCCAAAAAACCAAATATATGGTTTTTAATGCCAACACTACTAATTGTCCGCATCCCAAACTGGATGGAAGGGCCCTAGAGAGGGTGTTCATCTTTGATTATTTAGGGAATACACTCAATGATAAGATGGACTGGGGGACCCAAATAAAGAAAGCTAATTTAAAATTGACTCAGTCTACAGGGGACATTTTAAAAATATATAAAAACTGTACCCAAAAAGTGATAGGTCCACCAGCAGAAATCTATAAAATACAGGCATGGGGAGCTTCACTATATGGGGCAGAACTATGGTCACTGCCCCCTAACTTTACTATCTATGACAGAGAATGTATTTCTCAGGCAACTGTTGGGCCTCCCTAGGAGCATGTGGTAAATAAATAAATAATACCCTATTTTTGACTAGACTTATAGCATAACAGATAGCTCAATAAATAAGAGTCAAGATTCGAGGTAGTAGGAGTTTCTGCAGGTTTATTACAGCATAAGGACAGGATCAGGACAACCTGCATAGGAACAGAATGACAGGGCCCAGCAGGACAACTGGGGCCCAGCAGGGGAAAAGAGGCCCAGCAGCTGCTGGGGCTAGGTCTGGGATGAGCGCGCTAACATTTAATAACAAAACATTGACTTATATACATAGCGCGAACACATAGCATTACATTGCAGTAGGCGTAACAGTGGGTGGAGCAGAAGGCGTGACGCGTAGCAGTCGCGAAAGATAACAGTAAAAAGAGGTGTAACTGGGAGTATACATAGACATGTGATGCGAACGTAACAGAATATGTCATGAATGGGCGGAAACATAGGAGGGGGCTAGCTAAGGAGCCGGGACCTCTAACCTAATGGTGCGCGAAAACTGGCAATGACGTATTACTAGGAGAAGCTGGGGGCTACGAACTCTGTGCTAGGAGCAGAGACTAGAGTCTGGAGGGTCGGAGCGACATGTACCTAAACCCTATCTGGTATCTGATGTTTAGGGAACATGTTGATATGAACTAGAAGTCATGAGGGGAGAGGCTAACTTGACTCTAAGACTGGACCATGCATTATTCTACATGTAGTGCGTGATGAAGAATACTAAATGACCATTAAATACAGTATTTCTCTAACGTGGAGCCGAGTAGGCTAGACAATGACGGAAACTATTGATGCAGTTCAGTAGCTTAGGAATGCAGAAGAGGAGGACTGAACTGATAGCTGGAACTATAACATACTTTTGGCAGACTCAGAGGCAGAGCCAAGCTGCACCGGGCACTGCGAGGCAGGAAGTAAGTGAAGGGTCGAGGATACAGGTGGGGGCTGTATCGCTCCTCAGCGAGGCTTTCAGGAGACAGGAGCTGAATCCAGGGTCCGGGCCCTTTTGAGGCCTAGAAACGGGGATTTTATAATGGAATAACGTGCACACTGAGAAACGTGGCAACATTACTTTACATAGGCCTGATATTCGTAGTATTCACGAGGA
This sequence comes from Lissotriton helveticus, assembly GCF_964261635.1. Classification (NCBI taxonomy): domain Eukaryota; kingdom Metazoa; phylum Chordata; class Amphibia; order Caudata; family Salamandridae; genus Lissotriton; species Lissotriton helveticus. Next base: position 280,749,003 of record NC_136068.1, on the reverse strand, counting down.
CTGGAAACTAACATACCAGAGGTGGACACAACTGTAATTGCGTCATTAATCGGACATGGGGAATAACATATGCATATTAGTCATGCACACATAACATATGATGGATGAGGCGTAGGGACACAGAACATGGCAAAATTTACTTTTCCACATTCCCTCCTTGTCACTACGTTTCCATCAGGAAACATCAATTTTCATGATACCATCTATCATTTCATACAGTACCATTTGCTCGTCTCGAATTGTCTTGGAACGGGATTTAGAACGGGGCTTGGGACTAGGAATACAAGAGGTAGCACACATGCTGCAAATCGCAGGGCCACATTGTATACAGATTGAAGTATATGAAGGGGTCCCAGACAAGGAATACACAGAATATATAAAATCAACTGGATTATCACACAATTATATAAGATCAAACACACAAAGTAACGGTTGACAGTGTTTTTATTTTCACTGAACCCACAAGACCATATAATGGTTATATATTCACTAGTATTTATACACAAATGTCAAATGTGCCCACACAAGAGAGGGGAAGGAGTGCAAGGGGAGGGGAGGTGCTTCAATTAGTTAACATCACTAATTAGAAAAATCATTAAGAACAAGTCCACACATGAAACCATCATTGTCATTGATCTATGAATCGGAGATCAAGAGAAAATACATGTTTTACAAAACATTCCACATAACAGAGACTCCTGTAATGATTATTATTATCAATCTTAGGGTGAGGAGTTCGTCTTGAGTAGAAAACGGTCTACGTTTCGACCCAGGGGTGTAGGATGATGGATCCTTACTAGCGGGTCTTCTTCAGGACGTGAGGGGGGTGTGGTGAAGGAAGCGGTGGGGCCGAGTCCTAAATATGATAGTAGAGAAATGCGCAATTACTGTTGCGGTCTCAAAAGAGTCCCGAAGTACATAGGTTAAAAAGGCCAAAGGGCCAATAAACAAAATACTAAGCGTAAGAGGGAAATTAAGGGTTAAAAAGGAGGGTAGATATACTGAGGGCAGGACAACAAATGATTACCTGGCAACGCAGGTAGACAGGGCCAAAGGCCTACTGGGCGTGTTATGTCTCCTGACGTAGTGAAATCCTTCAATAGCCCAAGAGTTTTGTTAGAATTAACCAAGCGCTTGTCTAAAAAACATTAAAAGAAGAAATTTTGTCAAAAGACCAAAGCGCTGTATATGCAGGCAAAGCTAGCCTCGCATTATCGAAAGGACTGTGACTCACCCAAACCGGATGATGAAATTCTGTCAACAAGGGGCAGACACAGCGTGTCTCCTTAAAGGCGGCGGATGACTCCGTGGTTTTGGCGTCCCCAGAATTAATCAAATCAAAACATCTAAAGGGATGAATTATGAAGGATTTTTTAGGCGATTAGGGCTCAAACCAGTAAAATAAATAAATGATAGCAGTGTCTGACAGGAACGGTACAGTCACACCACGCACAGAGGGGCACACGATACAAAGTAAAACGTGGAGCAATGGCATCAGGCGCCTACCTTGTATTCTGTGGATCACCCGTTCCATAATTACCAAAGATTAAAGTAGGAATGAAACCGGCCTCGTCTAAAAAACATCAAATGGAGAATGTTGTCAAAAAGACGGTGCGCTGCATATGCAGGCTAGAGCTCAACTCGCATTGTCAAAACATTGTGACTCACCCGACAGGATAAAGAATTTCTATCGACAAAGAGCAGACTCAGCATGTCTCCTTGTTTGGCGGCGGGGGCCTCCGTGGTCTAAGCGTCCCCAGAAATTGTCAGGTACATTTTGGAAACCATCTGCGGGGGTGAATTACGAGGGAATAGTAAGGAGGCGGTTTGGGCTCTAATTGGTAAAAGATAACAAACGCGGCTCCTATGCACGGACTCACCCGAAATGGGTCAGAGCGGAGCCATCCTCAGCGCGTGTCTACCTGGAACCAGGAAGTGTTTCCATGGTTACCAGGATCAATTTTAAAGACTCCCAAAAGAAAGACTCGCTGCTGAGTAACATAGTGACAGAACTTGGAGGAAAGACTACTACACCCGGATACTTAAGGGGTTTCATACATCATCAGATGAAAAAGTTGCCTAAACCAATATGCATGGTGACATAATCATAAGGGCCACAAATAACAAAATTTGAGAAAAAGAATGAAAATTGGTATTCAATAAAAGAAAAATGGTATTCAATAAAAGAACACAAGTCAGGAAGCACGGACCTGCCGCACAGGGCGGTCTAGCACTCACTTACCCAAAGACATTATAGATCATAAAAAATTCAAGGAGTATGAAAGATCATATAAACATACTTATAAAAAATTTTTTTTTTTATGAAACAACCTCATTCAGGGAAAAGGCCTATACGTATGTCGTAGATGGGCTCCAAATGCGCGGACCAAACCACCATGGTAGTCAAGGCGCAAAACTAGGTCCATAGATTATTTACATCAATACAATCAAATGCACGTTAACCCCGTATACTCATGATTGTGCAAAAATGGTACTTCATAGGCGCGGACCAACCATGCAAGGTAGTCTAACGCCTATGGGTCATATTTAGTTTGCAAACCACATGCATGATACTATTGGTGTATACTGCAGATGCTGAAACAGCGTGGAACCACCAAAAAGGTTGGGGGGGGGGGGGGGGGGGGTCGGGGGAGGGTCAGGGGGAGAAATTGAGTCTGAGCATTTTAGTACGTGTTAGGAACCTAAATCACAGGGTAGCCATTTGGGCAAAACTGCTTTCCGATTCATTCAAACCACTGGACACTGAGTCAAAGAGACGGATCCATTTGATCTCCCTAACATTGAGGACGGGTTCAATGCTGCCGCCCCTAGGGCCCAGTCGGACCTGTTCCAGGATAGTCCACTTCAGGCTTTCAGGGAGGTGATTGTGAATGTTACAGTGTTCAACCAATGGGGCTCCTACAACCTTACATTTCACGCGGCTGCAGTGCTGCAAAAAACGTACCTTCGCACGTTGCTGTGTCTGGCCCACATATATCTGGTCACAGGGGCATATTATGCAGTACACCACATTGGTGGAGTTACAATTGGTATGTGACTTGAGGGGAACTTGATGTTGTTTATGGATGAAGATCTTCGTCTGAATGGTCGAGGGGCAAGCTTTGCAGGACCCACATCGATAATGTCCCACAATCGGAGGGAGGTTCCACATGGTGGTGATCGACGGTTCTGCGGGACTTGGTAGGAAGGAGCGCACCACATGGTCTCTAATATTCCTTGCTTTTTTGAAAGCATGAAGGGGCGGGCACTTCGTATTCAGGTCTTCGGATATCAGATTCCAGTATTTGTTGATAGTTTGTTTTATCTTGTTGCTTTTTGTGGAAAAGGTTGTAACACAGATCATACGATCCTCACTCTTATTCTGTTTATCTCCTGGTTCAAGTAAAGTCTCCCTTGAGTTGAACCATGCTCTCTTCATGGCTTTCTTTACCAACCGCCTGGGGTATCCACGTTCCAGTAGTCTGCCCATTAGGATTGAGGATTGATCCATGTAATCCTCCTTTTTGCTACAGTTGCGGCGAATCCGCAAAAATTGGCCGAAGGGGAGGTTGTCACGGAGGCCCCTGGGATGGTGGCTGGAGTACAGAAGGAGGGAGTTCCTCTCCGTGGGTTTCCTGAACAAATTGGTCTGAAGGGTCTCATTCTCCACAAAAATCGTTAGGTCCAGGAAATCAATGGACTTTTTATCAAACTTAGTCGTGAATTTGATATCTGGTGATCTATCATTGAGCCAGGTGAAGAAATTGGTGATATCGTCCTCGGTACCGGACCAGACACAGACAACGTCATCTATGTACCTCATCCAAAGGTGTATCTGAGATCTAAAAGGATTCGCGTTGGTGAGTACAAAAGTGTCTTCATACATTGCCATAAAGATTATGGCCAGGTCGGGAGCAAAGGCCGCCCCCATCGCCACGCCCTTGGTCTGCAGGTAGAAGGAATTGCGGAAAATGAAGAAATTCCTCATCATTGCAATTTTGAGCAGTAGGATGATGAATGAGGTTGGTACCTGGACAGGTGCCTCCCGTTTGTCAAGAGCAATCGACATTGCAACCAGGGCCTCATCCTGGGGTATGCTGGTGTACAAAGACACAATGTCACATGTTACCAGGAGGTCTCGTGTGGAATCAAACGGGTGCCCATCGATCAGATTGATGGTTTGGGTGGTGTCCCTTAAGTATGTAGTCGTAGCCTCGGCCAGTGGTTTTAAAAAGAAATCAATGTACCTGCACAATGGTTCCAGCAGGGAGCCACATCCCGAGACGATGGGGCGTCCAGGGGGTTTTTGGAGATCCTTGTGGACTTTGGGTAAAGTGTAGATGGTAGGGAGGCGAGGATGCTTCTGATTCAAATACTGGAATTCGTGTTCCGATAGAAATCCTTGTTGGAGGCCGTCTTGGGTGACTTTCTGGATCTCAGCCATGATGCTCTGGGATGGGTCCCCACCCAGTTGTCTGTAACTGATCCCGTCATTTAGTTGTCGTAGGATCTCATTCGTGTAGTTATCCTGGTCCTGTATTACAATTGCGCCACCCTTGTCCGCAGGTTTAACAACTATTCCGGTGTTATCCTTCAGGGATTGGAGTGCAAATTTCTCAGCTTTGCTCGTATTGTATTTGGTGAAAGTATTGTCTTCCAAGATGGTCTGCACATCGCGAAGTACTAAACTTTCATACGCCAAAATCCGTTGGCTCATGGCATATGTGGAAGGTACAAAGGTGGACGGTGGCCTCAGGTTAGTTGCTGAGGAGGCTGGTTGGTAAGGCTTATCCTTGAAAAAATAACGTAATCTTATCTTCCTAAAAAACTTGTGGAGTTCGACCACAGTGTTGAAGGAATCGGGTCTTGAGGTGGGGACAAAAGATAAACCACGGCTCAATACTTTGGTTTCATCCTCCTTAAGGGTATAAGTAGAGATGTTAATCAGTGGAGAGGTCTCCTTTACCACCTGTAGTTCTTCCTGCGTGTGGATCTCTCCCCGTGCTCCTCTTGGGGGAAGCTCACTTGCTTCGAACCTCTCCCTCTCCCGGAGTCCCAGTCCTGGCCTGCATTGAATTGGCCTCTGCCAGTCCCACGGTCCCAATTGCCCCCTCTGCCCCTTGGGGGTCGCCATCCTCCCTGTCCTAAAAAAGGGGGCGGAGGTTGGTGCGATGGTCCGTAGGAGTCCTGATAGCCGTATGCACTGCTGGGGCCGGCTCGTTCTGAATCCTCGCCCGAACTGTATGAAGAATCCGAGAAAGTTGTAAAATTCAAGACCCGATTCCTTCAACACTGTGGTCGAACTCCACAAGTTTTTTAGGAAGATAAGATTACGTTATTTTTTCAAGGATAAGCCTTACCAACCAGCCTCCTCAGCAACTAACCTGAGGCCACCGTCCACCTTTGTACCTTCCACATATGCCATGAGCCAACGGATTTTGGCGTATGAAAGTTTAGTACTTCGCGATGTGCAGACCATCTTGGAAGACAATACTTTCACCAAATACAATACGAGCAAAGCTGAGAAATTTGCACTCCAATCCCTGAAGGATAACACCGGAATAGTTGTTAAACCTGCGGACAAGGGTGGCGCAATTGTAATACAGGACCAGGATAACTACACGAATGAGATCCTACGACAACTAAATGACGGGATCAGTTACAGACAACTGGGTGGGGACCCATCCCAGAGCATCATGGCTGAGATCCAGAAAGTCACCCAAGACGGCCTCCAACAAGGATTTCTATCGGAACACGAATTCCAGTATTTGAATCAGAAGCATCCTCGCCTCCCTACCATCTACACTTTACCCAAAGTCCACAAGGATCTCCAAAAACCCCCTGGACGCCCCATCGTCTCGGGATGTGGCTCCCTGCTGGAACCATTGTGCAGGTACATTGATTTCTTTTTAAAACCACTGGCCGAGGCTACGACTACATACTTAAGGGACACCACCCAAACCATCAATCTGATCGATGGGCACCCGTTTGATTCCACACGAGACCTCCTGGTAACATGTGACATTGTGTCTTTGTACACCAGCATACCCCAGGATGAGGCCCTGGTTGCAATGTCGATTGCTCTTGACAAACGGGAGGCACCTGTCCAGGTACCAACCTCATTCATCATCCTACTGCTCAAAATTGCAATGATGAGGAATTTCTTCATTTTCCGCAATTCCTTCTACCTGCAGACCAAGGGCGTGGCGATGGGGGCGGCCTTTGCTCCCGACCTGGCCATAATCTTTATGGCAATGTATGAAGACACTTTTGTACTCACCAACGCGAATCCTTTTAGATCTCAGATACACCTTTGGATGAGGTACATAGATGACGTTGTCTGTGTCTGGTCCGGTACCGAGGACGATATCACCAATTTCTTCACCTGGCTCAATGATAGATCACCAGATATCAAATTCACGACTAAGTTTGATAAAAAGTCCATTGATTTCCTGGACCTAACGATTTTTGTGGAGAATGAGACCCTTCAGACCAATTTGTTCAGGAAACCCACGGAGAGGAACTCCCTCCTTCTGTACTCCAGCCACCATCCCAGGGGCCTCCGTGACAACCTCCCCTTCGGCCAATTTTTGCGGATTCGCCGCAACTGTAGCAAAAAGGAGGATTACATGGATCAATCCTCAATCCTAATGGGCAGACTACTGGAACGTGGATACCCCAGGCGGTTGGTAAAGAAAGCCATGAAGAGAGCATGGTTCAACTCAAGGGAGACTTTACTTGAACCAGGAGATAAACAGAATAAGAGTGAGGATCGTATGATCTGTGTTACAACCTTTTCCACAAAAAGCAACAAGATAAAACAAACTATCAACAAATACTGGAATCTGATATCCGAAGACCTGAATACGAAGTGCCCGCCCCTTCATGCTTTCAAAAAAGCAAGGAATATTAGAGACCATGTGGTGCGCTCCTTCCTACCAAGTCCCGCAGAACCGTCGATCACCACCATGTGGAACCTCCCTCCGATTGTGGGACATTATCGATGTGGGTCCTGCAAAGCTTGCCCCTCGACCATTCAGACGAAGATCTTCATCCATAAACAACATCAAGTTCCCCTCAAGTCACATACCAATTGTAACTCCACCAATGTGGTGTACTGCATAATATGCCCCTGTGACCAGATATATGTGGGCCAGACACAGCAACGTGCGAAGGTACGTTTTTTGCAGCACTGCAGCCGCGTGAAATGTAAGGTTGTAGGAGCCCCATTGGTTGAACACTGTAACATTCACAATCACCTCCCTGAAAGCCTGAAGTGGACTATCCTGGAACAGGTCCGACTGGGCCCTAGGGGCGGCAGCATTGAACCCGTCCTCAATGTTAGGGAGATCAAATGGATCCGTCTCTTTGACTCAGTGTCCAGTGGTTTGAATGAATCGGAAAGCAGTTTTGCCCAAATGGCTACCCTGTGATTTAGGTTCCTAACACGTACTAAAATGCTCAGACTCAATTTCTCCCCCTGACCCTCCCCCGACCCCCCCCCCCCCCCCCCCCAACCTTTTTGGTGGTTCCACGCTGTTTCAGCATCTGCAGTATACACCAATAGTATCATGCATGTGGTTTGCAAACTAAATATGACCCATAGGCGTTAGACTACCTTGCATGGTTGGTCCGCGCCTATGAAGTACCATTTTTGCACAATCATGAGTATACGGGGTTAACGTGCATTTGATTGTATTGATGTAAATAATCTATGGACCTAGTTTTGCGCCTTGACTACCATGGTGGTTTGGTCCGCGCATTTGGAGCCCATCTACGACATACGTATAGGCCTTTTCCCTGAATGAGGTTGTTTCATAAAATTTTTTATAAGTATGTTTATATGATCTTTCATACTCCTTGAATTTTTTATGATCTATAATGTCTTTGGGTAAGTGAGTGCTAGACCGCCCTGTGCGGCAGGTCCGTGCTTCCTGACTTGTGTTCTTTTATTGAATACCATTTTTCTTTTATTGAATACCAATTTTCATTCTTTTTCTCAAATTTTGTTATTTGTGGCCCTTATGATTATGTCACCATGCATATTGGTTTAGGCAACTTTTTCATCTGATGATGTATGAAACCCCTTAAGTATCCGGGTGTAGTAGTCTTTCCTCCAAGTTCTGTCACTATGTTACTCAGCAGCGAGTCTTTCTTTTGGGAGTCTTTAAAATTGATCCTGGTAACCATGGAAACACTTCCTGGTTCCAGGTAGACACGCGCTGAGGATGGCTCCGCTCTGACCCATTTCGGGTGAGTCCGTGCATAGGAGCCGCGTTTGTTATCTTTTACCAATTAGAGCCCAAACCGCCTCCTTACTATTCCCTCGTAATTCACCCCCGCAGATGGTTTCCAAAATGTACCTGACAATTTCTGGGGACGCTTAGACCACGGAGGCCCCCGCCGCCAAACAAGGAGACATGCTGAGTCTGCTCTTTGTCGATAGAAATTCTTTATCCTGTCGGGTGAGTCACAATGTTTTGACAATGCGAGTTGAGCTCTAGCCTGCATATGCAGCGCACCGTCTTTTTGACAACATTCTCCATTTGATGTTTTTTAGACGAGGCCGGTTTCATTCCTACTTTAATCTTTGGTAATTATGGAACGGGTGATCCACAGAATACAAGGTAGGCGCCTGACGCCATTGCTCCACGTTTTACTTTGTATCGTGTGCCCCTCTGTGCGTGGTGTGACTGTACCGTTCCTGTCAGACACTGCTATCATTTATTTATTTTACTGGTTTGAGCCCTAATCGCCTAAAAAATCCTTCATAATTCATCCCTTTAGATGTTTTGATTTGATTAATTCTGGGGACGCCAAAACCACGGAGTCATCCGCCGCCTTTAAGGAGACACGCTGTGTCTGCCCCTTGTTGACAGAATTTCATCATCCGGTTTGGGTGAGTCACAGTCCTTTCGATAATGCGAGGCTAGCTTTGCCTGCATATACAGCGCTTTGGTCTTTTGACAAAATTTCTTCTTTTAATGTTTTTTAGACAAGCGCTTGGTTAATTCTAACAAAACTCTTGGGCTATTGAAGGATTTCACTACGTCAGGAGACATAACACGCCCAGTAGGCCTTTGGCCCTGTCTACCTGCGTTGCCAGGTAATCATTTGTTGTCCTGCCCTCAGTATATCTACCCTCCTTTTTAACCCTTAATTTCCCTCTTACGCTTAGTATTTTGTTTATTGGCCCTTTGGCCTTTTTAACCTATGTACTTCGGGACTCTTTTGAGACCGCAACAGTAATTGCGCATTTCTCTACTATCATATTTAGGACTCGGCCCCACCGCTTCCTTCACCACACCCCCCTCACGTCCTGAAGAAGACCCGCTAGTAAGGATCCATCATCCTACACCCCTGGGTCGAAACGTAGACCGTTTTCTACTCAAGACGAACTCCTCACCCTAAGATTGATAATAATAATCATTACAGGAGTCTCTGTTATGTGGAATGTTTTGTAAAACATGTATTTTCTCTTGATCTCCGATTCATAGATCAATGACAATGATGGTTTCATGTGTGGACTTGTTCTTAATGATTTTTCTAATTAGTGATGTTAACTAATTGAAGCACCTCCCCTCCCCTTGCACTCCTTCCCCTCTCTTGTGTGGGCACATTTGACATTTGTGTATAAATACTAGTGAATATATAACCATTATATGGTCTTGTGGGTTCAGTGAAAATAAAAACACTGTCAACCGTTACTTTGTGTGTTTGATCTTATATAATTGTGTGATAATCCAGTTGATTTTATATATTCTGTGTATTCCTTGTCTGGGACCCCTTCATATACTTCAATCTATTACCCAGGTCCCACTGACTATATGGGTCGAACCCCTCTATTTACAATACATTGTATACAGAGGCAGCAGCTGAATATGATCGCTACTGCAATACCTAGGAAGGACAGGACTTTCCATCCCCATGCGGAAATTATATTCCAGAACCAACCGGACCATGTCCAGGTGCCTGGATCTTGATGTAACAGATGGGCAATTTTATGGAGTCTGGTTATAGCTGAATAAACAGACGGCGCGTTATTTGGAATGAAAATGCAGCAACTAGATCCGATGACTCTACAGGCCCCGCCCCTATCGGCCAGTATGACGTCAAGGACGAGACGATTTTGCAAAACGACAAATCTCATAGCAGATTGTTCTTCGGTTAGGTTACCTAGAGCAGAGGCAGTCTCATTAACTACAGCTTCAAGGGTTCTTGTTAACCTACGGATCAGTTTACTATTCTGGACAGGTCCTACAAAGAAGAAGAAACCTTTATTGAAATCTGTATACTGTTCTAGAGTAGTTTCAGTATAATCGACAATTGGGGACTCCCTTCTATGTCTAATGTGTACTAGATGTGTGTTTCTGTGATAATCAGATGGGGCTAGGAAAACAGGTGGCAGTAGGAAGGCAATGTAACAGGTTCCCTCCCAATCGAGGGGCAGACGGACATATGCAGCTTGACCACAAATAAAATAAGAATGACGTGAAGCTTTGAAAACAGATTTCCCACTGTCACTATACTGAATAACAGTAGTACATTCACTATGACCTATGTGTATAGAACCATAACTTTGGACACATAATTCGCCTTTGACTGGTAGTACTGAAATAGCAGGTAAGTCTGGAGTAGTATCAGACTGAACATTCAGGACCATGAAATTCGACGAATAATTACCTAAATTATATACTTCATTTTCTAGATCTAAACCTGTCCTGTGGGGAAAACCTTGCTTGTCTGGAAAACATGTACTGTTAAGAAAAGACATATCTGTTGAGGACGACGTTAACGTGGACCATGCTCCACACGAACCATTATGTGAGAATGGATAAGGAAACAGTGGCAGAACTCCCTTCGGTGTCTGGAAAGGGGGGAGTCGACCACACACCCAACAATTAGTGGCATTGCTGGTCTGGTGTGAATAATGTAACATACGGATGAATGTGTTATTACGCATTGCGAGGCGGTATGAATATTCGTGAGGAGGCAGATCACTAAACGTGTGCTCTACTGTAGCATTAGCAGACATATTTACATGAGGAACTGGTAAATACAGGAAAAATGCGTAGCTGGTGCAGGAAATCATTATGCTGAGAAATAATATGAAACTCAGAAAAACGATACATTGAAGTGAACTTCGACTGACTCTCTCACTATGGGGGTCTATTTTATACATGTCAGAAACAATTTAACCGTTTCACCTAGGGGAGGACTTATACAATCAAACTGGCTGACTTATTAGACCTGAGCTTTAACTTATACTCCTGTTGCGGAGTTTTCTCTAACAAGGGAGGGGTTGTAATAATGTCCGGTGCGGGACAGTCCTTTAAAACAATGTTCTGGCAATCCTTTGAATCCTGGGAAATGTTCTTGGAAATGTTTTTGAAGACTGGCTTCGGTCCTTTGAAAAGTTTTACATGAGAAAGGTGTACCCACCCCTTCCTGCCTTCCAACTTGACGGCAGTTCGGGTGGTCAAGAGGACCTGACGTGGCTCCTTCCAACGTGGTTCCAGCGGACTTGATCTGTCAAAATTTCTGATCATCACCAAGGAACCTGGAACGATCTCGTGCGGTGCCACCTCGGTATTGTCTGGAAATGCGGCGGCAACCTGTGAACGACATGAGTTGAGGGCAGACATCAAGGAAGCTAGGTAATCTGTCAGCATATTACATGAAACATCGGTAATACTTCGGGGTCTAGGAGTACCCCACATGTTAGGGGGGCGGCCGAATACGACCTCATACGGGGACAGACCTGATCTGGAATGTGCGACCATACGCATATAAAATAAAGCAACTGGCAGAGCTACTAGCCAGTCTACACCTTTGTCCTTACAGACTTTTGCTATACGGATCTTCAGAGTCTGATTATGTCTTTCGACTAGTCCAGCTGCTTCTGGATGGCGTACACAATGGAACTTCCACTGGTACCCTAACAACAGGGAAACGTGTCTCATGAGTTCTGATGAGAATGGCTGACCGTTATCAGAATATACGACTCTAGGGAGTCCGTATCTAGGGAAAAATTCACGAACCAACTGCTTGGCAGTGGTCGCGGCTGTGTAATCTGGGACTGGATATGCTTCTGTCCACCTGGACAAAGCGCATACTACTACAAGGACATACTTGAAACCTCGACATCGCTCCATCTGAATATAATCCATCTGGAGGACCTCAAAAGGGTGGTCAGGGGGCTGGAAACCACCTTGTTCCACCGGGACACTTTTACCTGGATTAAACTGACAACATATCATACAGGTACGGACTTTCTGCTTGGCTGCAGCTCGTAAATGCTTGTTGAACCAAATGTTCTGGATACTGTCTAACATAGCTTTTTCTCCTAAATGTGCTGGACTATGTGCGGTATTGATAATGACTTGAACCATAGAATCGGGGAGAAACCATGTGGCTCTACCCTTCGTTAACCATCCTTGATCTGTCTGGACCCCTCCTTGTACAGACCATTTCTTGATTTCATCGGGGGTAGCATGTAACTGAATATCTATGACATCTTGTGTAGGGTCCTTAACTGTCATGCATGTAATCAGATCTGGAGTATGTGTCATGTTTACTGGAATGTCTGGAGTCTGTGCTGTAAGCTTGGCTGTGCGGTCTGCTAGATCATTACCTTGGGAAATAATGTCAGTGACTTTCGTATGTGCTTTGCATTTCATGATAGCAATAGATGTCGGTAAATGTATGGCATCTAACAGGGCTTGAATAAGGAGACCATGCTGAATCTTGGTTCCATGAGAAGTCATGAAACCTCTCTCCTGCCAGAGCACTCCGAAGTCGTGTACAACTCCGAATGCGTAACGTGAATCTGTGTAAACATTAACTTTCAGGTTCTTGGCGTGTATACAGGCTTGTGTCAGAGCAACTAGCTCTGCTGCTTGAGCGGACAGAGTATCAATACGGTGTGTTTCAATAACTTCAGTGTCAGTAGTCACTGCATACGCGGCGACTAGTTCTCCTGTACTAGTTCTCATACATGAACCATCCACATAAAGTGTCAGGTCAGGATCTGGTAACGGAATGTCTGTCAGGTCTTGTCTTGGCTTTGTCGTAATGTTAACTACTTCCACACAATCATGTGGGTCTGGATTTGAATTAACTGATGGTAACAGTGTAGCAGGATTCAGAACGTTGCAGCGTCTAATTTCTATGTGTGGCTGGAACAGTGTCAATTCATAACCTGTTAAACGTGCAATTGTCAAGTGCTGAGTTTGTGTTCGGTTTAAAAGAACTTCTACTGAATGTGGAACTTGTACTGTCAGGGAATGTCCTAAAACTATGGAATCACTTTGTCTGATAGCTAGTGCTGTGGCTGCAACTGACTTGAGGCACGCAGGCAACGCCTGGGCGACTGGATCTAATGTGCTCGAAAAATAAGCACAGGGCTTGTATTGACCTGCTTGATCTTGTGTGAGAACAGATAATGCTGTACCTTCGCGTTCAGTAACAAAAAGTGTAAAAGGCTTACTGTAGTTCGGTGTAGCTAGAACTGGAGCTTGACATAGGGCTTTCTTTAACTCGTTGAAACTAAGTGTATGTTCAGATGTCCAAGGGAGGACAGTCGATACGGCTGCCTCCTGTGTCGTTAACTGTATCAGTGGCTTGGCTAGAAATGCATACTGGGGAATCCATTGTCTACAATAAGAAGTAAGGCCGATAAAGGCACGTACCTCCTTCTGGGTTCTGGGCTGGGGAAGACTCGCTATTAACTGGATACGGTCGGGTGTCAACTGCCTACCCCTCTTGGACAGCAAGTGTCCTAAGTATACCACTTGCTGGACACAAAATTGAAGCTTCGAAGGTGACACCTTGTGCCCCATCTCGGCTAGAAAATACAGAACTGTAAGTGATGCTCGCTCGCAAGCACGTTCAGAACGGGCTGTGATCAGTAGATCATCGACATACTGGAGCAGGGCAGTGTCAGTTGGCATGTGAATATTGTCTAGTTGTCTCTTGAGTGCTTGACTGTAAATACTAGGGCTTTCTGTGAAACCTTGAGGAGCGCGTGTAAACATATAGCTCCTTCCATTTAAACAAAATCCGAAAAGAAACTGGCTGTCTGGATGAATTGGAACACTAAAAAATGCATTCTTGAGGTCAATGACAGTGAAAAACATGGCTTCGGAATCAATGGCTGTTAACAGGGAAGAGATGTCTGGAACAACTGGGTACTGAGGAATTATACATTTATTAAGCTCTCGTAAATCAATCACTAATCGATATACTGGGGGTGCATTTGGATCAGTACGTTTCATGACTGGAATGATCGGAGAATTGCATACATTGGAGTCAGTTTCTACAACTACTCCTTGAGCCATGAGCTCGTCAATAATTTTGGATAAGGCTGCTACAGCCTCAGGTGGCAATCTGTACTGTCTGATTCGGGGTAACACTACACCTGGCTTGAGAGTCACACGATGGGGTGTGATTTGCATGTAACCTACATCAGTTGGACCTTGCGCCCATAAATGCTGCGGAACATTAGACAATCTTGAATCAAAATCTCGTAACACATAGTGACCCTTAAAGTCACGTAGGAACAGACGTATTCCCTCTGGGGAACAGCAAATAACTGCACCTAACTCTTTCAGTGTCTTAATACCTAACAGATTTTCTGGACATGACTTAGTAAGTAACAGATCAGTAGTACGGGACAATGGACCTACTTCTAGAGTAACTGGCTTTGATATCTCATTAACGATGGGTTTTCCTGAAAATCCAAGGGAAACATTTCTTGAGCCTGAGAGCGGAGCCCCTGGAACTTCGGCATGACTAATTGTGGTCCTACTTGCCCCTGTATCGATCAAAAATTTTCTGTCTTTCCCTAATACTTGGCTGTGAACATAGGGACCTTCTTGATCTACAGGTATCTCGATGAGAGGCAAGCCTACCTCCCTCTCTAGGCTGTTTCATGAATATGACTGGTACTCTGGATACTCAGACTGTGCATACTGGTACATCTGCGATGTAACATGCTGTGTTGCAGCAATAGGCTGCGGTACTGTAACTGTCTGTTGTGCATTCTGTGGCTGAGGAATCTGTGAAACTTGTTCTTGTCTAGGCGGACGTGGTCTTTCTTTAGTCTTACCAGTAGCTATATTATGTTTCAGAACTGCACACTCGTTTATAAAATGACCTGGCTGTTTACAATAATTGCAGTTCCCTTTAACGGGAGCTGCAGGATGACTGGCTTGATTCGGACCCCTCTTCTGACTGTCTTGAGGAACAGATTGTGCAACTAGCACTTTCATTTTCGTGTCTTTCATACGTTTTCTCTCGTGTTCTTGCTCTTCTCTGATTCTATTCTGGTGATACTGGAGCATCTGGAGCATCTGGGACGGAGTATTTGCTTGCCAGGTGCTTTCGACTTTCAAAACTCGGTTTTTAATTTGTGGACTTGAATTCTCGACTAATTTGGTAACGAAAAGATGAGGGTATGACTCACTACTTGTCTTAAGACCACTGTTAATACTGAAACATTTCTCGAATCTAGAATAAAAATCACTAGTGTCTTCATCTTGTTTCTGTTTACAGGCTGAGATTGCATCCCATTCTTCTTTCCTAGTTGTCAATAATCTGGGTAAAACTTGAATCAATAATTCTGGTAATTCTTTACATTTATCTCCAAGACCGGTACCTGGTACTCGTGCCTTGTCTTCAGCTTCTAGAGCTGCCCAATCGATCTTTTTCTCTCCCACCTCCCATTCTTTTTCTTTTAACTTTTCATACACCCCTGCGGGTAACAGGACCTTTAACATTTTAATGATATCTGGGTAAGTGTATTCTCCCATACGGAGCATGTCTTTTAATTCTCTATGGAACCCTGCTGGATCTTTGTCATGACAGGGAATTAATTTCTTCATTTCAAGAAGTTCCATCTTTGAAATCGGAGTGTATACAAACACTCGTTGCATTACGCCACCCGCCCCTTGGACTGGGTGGACTTCTCGTAACGGATTCTGTCTGTCTATGTAAAACGATTTACTTTCTGGGGGTGAGACATGAACAAAATGCGGGTTCAAAAACGTTCTATATTTGTGGCGCTGTTCTAGAATGACAATAATTAAATCGGTACCTAGACCTCTCCATTTATACTGGAGTAACTCGTTCAGGATATCGTGTAACGGGCCTGGATCAGAATGTTGACCCTCATACAGAGTAATGAGGTGCTGGATCATATACATACCCACCAGTCGTTGCTCGGCTGGGGGCAGTTTCAGAAACATTTGTGCCACTATTTCGTCTGGAAAAGTGGTAGAATCAGTAATCCATCGGACTGCTGATCGGGCTAGTTCTTGTTCATGCATGGTACTTAACTCACTATAACCGACTCGTGATTTCAGAATGTGATCGGTAGCTTGAAATACTTGTTCTAGAGAACCTTGTTCTGGTGCTGGATGATGAAAAACAGACTTGGGTTCTAGGCGTAAATGGCGATCTGGAAATCTGGATTTTCCTACATACGCTATTCTGGCGGGATTCTCGTTCTCTTCCTCTTCAGGATCAGAGATACTTTCTTTCTCGCTTACTTGTGCTGCTTTACGCTGTTCGTGTAACCTTACTATTTCTTTACGAATTTTCTTGTACATACTCTCCATGGCACTGACGGTCTTGTGCTTACCCTCGGCTATATTATCACTCCACCTTGTCAGGATTCTCATTTCGGCGGGATCTTTAGACGGGTAATCTTGTTCTCTTATTAGACAATTGATCAGGAACTTTAATATCATGAGCTGAATCTCGGCTTTCCTTTGAGACATAATCTCGCCAATACTTTCTGGATCATCCCCTGTACGGATGAAACGATATATTCTGTCTAGATCTTCTTTCATATTCGGCAAGGTGACTAGATACTCGGTCACTCTCCTTACACGTAAGGAATATAAAACCATAGTATATTCGCCTGGAACTGGATCATAAACACATTCGTTAAGGGCTTGCCTGATTTCTGTAACAGACTTATTACTTTTAGGAGTACGCTGTGATGCTTGAGCATGTAATTCGAGTGCTGATAAACGCTTGTGTGGCGGCGGGGTTTGAGGAGCAGCTCCTCCTGCGGCCCCTAAACTGGAGTCGTCTACTGAGGCTCTACGTCCTGGCAGAGTGGGAAGTGGAACTATAGGCTGGACCGGGGGTACCGTAACAGGTACTCCGGTGTCTGGAGGAACATGAATTACCTGGTTTACAGGGACTGGCGGAGCGCGAACAGGATTGGCATATTCGGGGACTGTGTCGTCCAAATAGGACGAAATAAAAATATCAGCTGCGGTCGGTTTGTGACGTAGCTTGGTCGGAACTAATGGTGGCGGGAAATTACTGGATGCCTCTGGGGTCGCTTTTTGCACACCTTCGGCAAGAAGAGGATACATACCCTTAATAAGGGCATGCCTCTGTCTGTCTGACTGTTCGGTTTTGACTTGTTCACCTATCTCGATTAATTCTCTTTCTTGGGCTCGTTCTTGGGATTCTCTACTTAACTCTGACTTTCTGACTTCCTTTTCCGTTCTTTTATGCGCTTCCTTACGCCATAACTCGATGGCATCTTTCTGTGACTGTCTGGCTTTCTTTTTCCATAATGCTTCTTCTACTCGCATGATACATTCGGCATCCCATGTACCCGATACGGGCCATCTATACTTTTCTTCTAACTGTTTGGTATACTCTACCCACAAATCTAGATACATTATGGCGCTTATGCCATGTTTCTGATACATAAAGTGACCTGGACTGTCCCTAGGCGGGACAGGAACTGCTTCCTCTAACAGACCCTTTCTGGTTTTTAACTGACGTAACTTGGAAAAGAGCGGCATTCTAAACTTGAATCGGAACACAATACAATACACGAAAAACAATAACAATTGGGAAAACAATTCAGGCATACCACGACATTGGAAATACATTAAACAATATCATAACATAACAGTTCGAACAGAATACTACCTGAAAATACTGAAAACAGAAACAGAACAGAATTCTCGAGAACGGAACAGACTAGAGTTGCTGGATGCACTGCTATAACAGTACGGAACATACCGGTCCCATAAAGGAACACATCAAGACCCGTATCCACCTAGGTGAACACTTCGTTTGTGGGCTTGGGTACCACCAACCCACGGACCAGGAGTCAATTTAGACTGACCCTGTCTAGATACTACCCCAGCAATGGTACTCACCGGGCAATACGGAACGGAAAGCCTCGGACGGGACTGGACTACGACGGACTTCGGACTTCGGACTTCAGTTACGGGTGGGCCTCCGGATACCTCGGACCTTGGACTCTCGGCTTGGGCTCTGGTCGGGACTCGCCGCGTTCCTCCACCGTCTCGTTTGGATGCTGGACCGCCTCCTCCGTCTCCTCCGTGGGCCTGAGGGATACTTGGAGCAGAAATATCTGCCAGTGCACGGTATGGTTCCGTCACGACTGCAGAGGGTCAGGGGGTCGGCGTGGCTTCACCGACGCGTGGGGAAAGGGCAAGTCCCTATTCGGGCGCCATTATGTGGTAAATAAATAAATAATACCCTATTTTTGACTAGACTTATAGCATAACAGATAGCTCAATAAATAAGAGTCAAGATTCGAGGTAGTAGGAGTTTCTGCAGGTTTATTACAGCATAAGGACAGGATCAGGACAACCTGCATAGGAACAGAATGACAGGGCCCAGCAGGACAACTGGGGCCCAGCAGGGGAAAAGAGGCCCAGCAGCTGCTGGGGCTAGGTCTGGGATGTGCGCGCTAACATTTAATAACAAAACATTGACTTATATACATAGCGCGAACACATAGCATTACATTGCAGTAGGCGTAACAGTGGGTGGAGCAGAAGGCGTGACGCGTAGCAGTCGCGAAAGATAACAGTAAAAAGAGGTGTAACTGGGAGTATACATAGACATGTGATGCGAACGTAACAGAATATGTCATGAATGGGCGGAAACATAGGAGGGGGCTAGCTAAGGAGCCGGGACCTCTAACCTAATGGTGCGCGAAAACTGGCAATGACGTATTACTAGGAGAAGCTGGGGGCTACGAACTCTGTGCTAGGAGCAGAGACTAGAGTCTGGAGGGTCGGAGCGACATGTACCTAAACCCTATCTGGTATCTGATGTTTAGGGAACATGTTGATATGAACTAGAAGTCATGAGGGGAGAGGCTAACTTGACTCTAAGACTGGACCATGCATTATTCTACATGTAGTGCGTGATGAAGAATACTAAATGACCATTAAATACAGTATTTCTCTAACGTGGAGCCGAGTAGGCTAGACAATGACGGAAACTATTGATGCAGTTCAGTAGCTTAGGAATGCAGAAGAGGAGGACTGAACTGATAGCTGGAACTATAACATACTTTTGGCAGACTCAGAGGCAGAGCCAAGCTGCACCGGGCACTGCGAGGCAGGAAGTAAGTGAAGGGTCGAGGATACAGGTGGGGGCTGTATCGCTCCTCAGCGAGGCTTTCAGGAGACAGGAGCTGAATCCAGGGTCCGGGCCCTTTTGAGGCCTAGAAACGGGGATTTTATAATGGAATAACGTGCACACTGAGAAACGTGGCAACATTACTTTACATAGGCCTGATATTCGTAGTATTCACGAGGACTGGAAACTAACATACCAGAGGTGGACACAACTGTAATTGCGTCATTAATCGGACATGGGGAATAACATATGCATATTAGTCATGCACACATAACATATGATGGATGAGGCGTAGGGACACAGAACATGGCAAAATTTACTTTTCCACAAGCACCCCATTAACACCGCTTAGGATGGACTTGGGGATTGGTCCTATAGCTGACGCAGTCGCCTCTAGACCCCTCCTATATTGGTGCCGCCTGTGGAGCACACCAGAGTTAGACAATTATAGAGAGGAGTTGAAGGACGTTATCACCCTCCTGGGTGCAGGGAATTTATCATGGCTAGCCTATATCAGGAATTCTTGCCAGGCGGGAAACAGCAATTACTACGTGGTTTTTACCACATGTAGCTATTACATCGCATGCGTTACAACGCATGTGATGTAACAATGCGTAGTGTTTACTTTGCATACCATTACATCGCATGCACTTTTATAACGCATGTGATGTACTGGCTATCCAAGTCGTTGTGAGGAAACTGAGGCTGTTTCCTCACACCAGCGTGCACCGCCCCTCGAAGCAGGAAGAAGGAAGCAGGAACCGGGAGCAGAGATGGCGACGCTGGAGTGGAACCATGAGGAAAGAGAGGTAAGGTGTTTGTGCTTGGGGTGGGGGTTACTTTTGTAGGGTTTTGGGTAATGTTAAAGTAGTGTTGTAATGTTTGTGTTGTGTGGGGTTGTGTTTTACGTTTTAGGGTAATTTTAGGGTGTTTGTGCAGTGTAGTGTAGTGTTTTAGGGTTGTGTCAGTGTTTTAGGGTTTAGTGTAGTGTTGTAGTGTTTGTGTAGTATAGTGCTTTAGGGTAGTGTCAGTGTTTTATGTTGTAGTATAGTGTTGTAGTGTTTGTGTAGTGAAGTGTTTTAGGGTAGTGTCAGTGTTTTAGGGTTTAGTGTAGTGTTGTAGTGTTTGTGTAGTGTAGTGTTTTAGGGTAGTAATAGTGTTTTAGGGTTTAGTGTAGTGTTGTAGTGTTTGTGTAGTGTAGTGTTTTAGGGCAGTGTAGTGTTTGTGTAGTGTTTTAAGGTAAAGGGTAGTGTTTGTATAATGTAGTGTTTTAGGGTTTAGGGTAGTGTTGTAGTGTATGTGTAATGTAGTGTTTTAGGGTTTAGGGTAGTGTTGTAGTGTTTGTGTAGTGTTTTAGGGTTTAGGGTAGTGTTGTAGTGTTTGTGTACTGTTTTAGGGTTAAGGGTAGAGTTGTAGTGTTTGTGGAGTGTAGTGTTTTAGGGTGTACGGTAATGTTGTACTGTTTGTGTAGTGTTTTGGAGTTTAGGGTAGTGTTGTAGTGTTTGTGTAGTGTAGTGTTTTAGTGTTTAGGGTAGTGTTGTAGTTTTTGTGTGGTGTAGTGTTTTAGGGTTTAGGGTAGTGTTGTAGTGTAGTGTAGTGTAGTGTTTTAGGGGTTAGGGTAGTGTTTGTATAGTGTTTTAGGGTTTAGGGTAGTGTTGTAGTGTTTTTGTAGTGTAGTGATTTAGGGTTTAGTGTAGTGTTGTAGTGTTTGTGTAGTGTAGTGCATTAGGGTTTATGGTAGTGTTGTAGTGTAGTGTAATTGTAGTGTTTTAGGGTTTAGGGTAGTGTTGTAGTGTTTGTGTAGTGTAGGGTTCTAGGGTTTAGGGTAGTGTTGTAGTGTTTGTGAGTGTAGTGTTTTAGGGTTCAGGGTAGTGTTGTAGTGTTTGTGTAGTGTTTTGGGTTTAGGTTAGTGTTGTATTGTTTGTGTAGTGTTTTGGGGATTAGGGTAGTGTTGTAGTGTTTGTGTAGTGTTTTAGGGTTTAGGATACTGTTGTAGTGTTTGTGTAGTGTTGTGCATTAGGGTTTAGGGTAGTGTTGTAGTGTGTGTAGTGTAGTGTTTTAGGGTAGTGTTGGGGGTCATGCAGTGTAGTGTAATGTAATTGAAGGGAGAGGACTGGGGGTTGGGGGAGGGTTGTGTAGGGGTAGGGTAGTCACTTACCTTGCAAACTTTAACCAGAAGTATATCTTTATCACGCATGCCTTTGCGTTATAATGGCATGTGTGGTAAAGGCATAGTAAAAGCTTGTGATGTATTGGCATGTCGTTGTCATTGCCATCGCATAGTAATACCCGCATTGTAATGGCACGCGTGGTATTAGTATGCGATGTAATGACATACATTCTTGCAAGGCATTGGGGAGAGCAAACCTGTGGATTGCACCTGAAGAGACATGTTCCACAATTTCCAAAAAGGTATTACTTAACTCCTATAGAGAGCATAAACTGGCCCAACTCTGCCAGAGGACCACCCCAAGTAGCTTGACTGCCAGGTTCCTGGACAACAAGCAACAATATAGGTTGGAATTGGCACTTGATTGCATCCAACCACTATTGGCAAAGAAATTGTTCCTTCAATTCAGACATGTGGGACTCCCGCTTCGAGTATTTACCAACAATTGGCTGGGAAAGCTCAAACTGGATTGCCCAGGGTGTGACACAGCTGAAGAAACAGAACTACATGTTCTCTTCTTCTGCCCAGCCTATAGAAAGCCAAGGTCTAAATGGCTGCTCCAACTTTGCAGAAATCTGGGGATTAGACATTATACTGCGGTCTATAGGCTCCTCAAACATGAAACAGACACATTATTTGTGTTCACTATTTCTGGATTTCTTTACTTGATGTGCTGCATTCGCAGGGCCATCTTAAGGAAAACGATTATAGAAAATCCCTAGCTCCCATTATTTAATAAATATGATGCTATGCCACATTTGTACACTGCCCTTGTAAATTGTCTTCCTCTGGGTTGTTTATCTTTTTTTTAACGTTTTTTATTCTAAAATGTTTTAGTATGCTTTTTTATATTGCCGCAGAGCTACTAGATCATGTCGGAAGCTTCTTTATCAATCAAAAGATAGGAGTTTTACATAGATTAATGTACTGGCCATCGATTAAAACATGTGATACTGCAACTCCTCTTGTTCCCAAGATAGAATATATATCTACTGCTGAACATGCTGAACATGCTTGTATTTATTTCAGTACCGAGAATCGCTGCGAGGAAGTGTAGTTAATAATGAACTAGAAAACTCTGCACAATCTGGACTTGTATTTCTTTTTAATACAGCTCCAATATAAAGTTTTATGATGATTCATTTTCATTTTAATTGTCCTTGTTTCTCTTTTGCTTTACAAAATGAATTGTATTATTTTTTTTATTCTATGTGCTTTTATGGCCATATGGCCGAAATAAAGCTTCTTTGACTGACTGAATGACAAATACATTTGAAAACCATCAGGCATGGCATACGACAAGTATGTGATAATTAGGGGTTTCCTAGCATCATCAGTTCTGCCCACACAACAGATAAAACTGCCTTACCCTCGGATATCTGGAGCATAAGAATTCTGGACCGCTCCGGCAGCCCAGGGAAACCGAACTCCAAATTGAAGGTGTCATTAATATAAAACAAGCACAGGATTCGTAAACCATAATCTTATGTTAGACAATCCTGTATGATTGTGTTAGTACATTCTATCTCTGGTTTGGCCCATATTGAATGCCTTAGTAAAATAGGTTTGAGTAAAAAAGTGTTATACATGTGAATTAACCCCACTGTCTTATGAATAATAGAAGCTTGCGGTGAAGGGGGAGTACACAAAAGGCACCTTAAAAAGGCGTTTTCCTCAGCCTAAAAAGGGCTGCTAGACGTTTGATCCCACACCCCATCTCTAGCTTTGTAGATGGTAATCATTTCCCTAATAGGGTGGCAGCCAAATTTGCAAGAGAACCTAAATACACCCTCACAAACTCTGTTCATCTTAAGCTGGGCATTATGTATGTTGAACCCAAGAACCATTACTAGAAAAGAGACTGCCCAGATAACAAAAGTGTTAAAATGAAGAAAGTAGACTGCAAGGAAGATGACAAGTCTGCTTTATTGGTCATCCAACTCCCAAACTGACAAGGGACTGTCAACATTCCAAGGTGGGCTTCAGGGGACTGTACCAAAAGGAAGGAGAGGGAAGGGGTGGGAGGAGCGTACCATTACAGATGGAGATTACAACACATCTTCCTTAATCATCATCAGAAAACACATTACTTCTTGTAACTCTGTCACAGCTCCAATATTGTCCATTCTCCAAACAAACTACATTTCTGAACACTTTGGCTATTCTACAGGGAGGATAGAACTTGCTCGCATTTTGTGACCCCTGCACATTCCTTTTCACCTGCACCATCTCCCCAACGCTCCACCCGGGTGATTTTACACAATTTTTTTAATCATACCAGCGTTTGTATTTCTCCTGGTGCAGTTTCACCCTCTCGCTAGCTACTCTTGGATTGTGGTTAGACACCACCCCCCTCCAACCAACCAGGGTTGAGCTTGGTGCAGGGTTCTCTCCTTCTAAGGGACACAAAAGGGGAAACACCTGTTACTAGATTGGGGGTGGTGTGGTATGCCCATATGAAATCACGCAGGGAGGATTCTATTTCCCACCCATTCATGGTGGCTAGCTGAATGTGTTCTTTGATGAGCCTATTAACCCTTTCCACTAACCCGTTGGCCTTTGGGCAATAAAGGGCTGTCCTTTCATGTTTGATATTCATCTTGGTCAGAAAGTCAATCATGAGCTGTGACGTAACCTGTACCCCATTGTCGGTAACTAGGGATGATGGTATGCCTTCTTTTGCAAAGACATCTTTCAGAAATTCAAGGACCACACTTGTGTTTGTGTGATGTAGAAATTTGTAAGAGACTTGGGGGCAGATTTATGTCAGACTTGCGCCACGTTTACGCTGCCGTTGCGTCACGCAACGGCGCGGAAACGTGGTGCATCCCTGCGACCTATTTACAACGTGACGCATCTAGGCAGATGCGTCACGTTGTAAAGCCCTGCGCCACATGAAACCTGCGTCAGGTTTCATGTGGGTGTTCTGTCGCAGGGTGGGCGTTCCCTCGTAGGAAAGCCCCGTAAAACTGACGCAGTGAAATCTACAAGATTTCACTGAGTCAGTTTTACGATGCTGCTGGGTCAAATCCTTACACCTGCTTGAAGCAGGCGTAAGGAGTGACACACCACGTTATGTATGGGTGGCCTCTGTACATTGCAGGAGTTGCGTCGCACTTGCGACGCTACTCCAGCAATGCGCCGCCCGTACACCACAAGATGCGTCACGCATCTGCCCTTCCTTGCACCATGGTGCGCCGCATTGTAAATGCAGCGCATCTGTGGTGCCGCAAGGAGGGAATTGCGTGACGCATCAGTTCTGGCGCATCCCTGCTGATTTGCAGAGATGCGCCAGAACTCATAAATCTGCCCCCTAATGCGAAGTGCAGTCAACTAGAACTACCATGAACCTCTTCTGGACCCCCAGACTATCCATGGGCCCTATGATGTCCATAGCAAGTGTGCTCCATGGTTTGGTGGGTACTTCCACTGGTGATAAAGGTGCTTTCCTTAGGGATTTGCTTTTGTCACTTCTGTCACAACTAATGCAATCTTTAACTAATTGTTCCACCATTGCATCCATTCTGGGGAACCAAAACTTCTCCCTCACTCTTTGTTTGGTGAGGCTGCGTCCTAGGTGCCCTTCATGAGCTAGTTCTACAATCTTCTTCCGGAGGTTGTTTGGTGGTACGATCCTGTTCTGTCTGTAGACGCGGTTTCCTATGATGCTTAGTTCGTGGCGTACTTCCCAAAAGTCCTTGATCCGATCTTGGAGATCGCTGCACTTGCTGGGCCATCCTTCCATGATGAGTTCTTTGAGATTCCTCATGTCTCCCTCTTCCTCTGTTCCTTTCACCCACTCTTCCTCCGTCAGTGCTGGCTCGTCCACCACCATGATGGGGCTGTCTAACATTTCCTCAGTTTGTTCAATCTCCACAGGTGCCCTTGACAGGTAATCGCTATCTTGTTCTCGGCCCCTGGAACATATTCTACTTTGAAATTGAAATTTTTTAGTCCTAGGATCCATTTGCCAATCCTCAGCATACAGTTCTCCGTTCCCTTTACAGTAAAAATAAATGTAAGTGGCTTATGGTCAATGCGGATTGTAAAATTCATTCCCCATAAAAAAAAACTTGAAATGCTTCACTGCCCAGTAAACCCCCAGTGCTTCTTTTTCAATTACAGAATAATTGCTTTCTGCTTTGGACAGGCTCCTGGATGCAAATGCGATTATTTTTTCCTCCTTACCGTCCCGTTGTGACAAGGTGGCCCCTAGACCTTTTTTGGAGGCATCGGTGGTAAGTATAGTTGTCTTTGTGGGGTCAAATGAACCTAAGGCTGGTGACTACAAAACTTCTTCCTTCATCTTGTCTACAGTGATCCTGTGCTGGTCCAGCCACTCAAAGTCTCTGTCCTTCTTGAGCAGTTCACGTAAGGGATCGCATTTGGAAGCAAAACCTTTGACGAACTTCGCCATGTACTCCATCAGGCCCAGGAATGATTTGAGTTCCTACTTACTCTGCGGGTAAGGTGCATCTTTTACAGCTTTAAGCAGATTGTTCTTTGGTCTAAAACCTTGTTCCGAAATTTAATGGCCAAGATAGTCGACAGAAGTCACCCGAATTTGGCATTTAGACTTCTGCACAGTCAACCCCGCGTCCATTAGCTTAGTGAATACCAGTCGAAGAATGCGGTCATGATCCTCTACAGAGTTTCCATACACTAGAATGTCATCCTGGAAGCACATTGTCTGATTCACTCCTCTTAAGACTTGGTGCATTATTTTCTGGAATACCGCCGCAGCTAGACCAAAAGGCATTCTCTTGAACATGAATGCTCCTTGGGGCGTTATAAAGGCAGGTAAAAATCCTTGAGTCAGGGTGTAAGTCAACCTAGTGGTAGGCCATCGAAAGATCAATGACACTGAAGAATCTGGCCTGACCCATTGTGCTGAGCATTTCATTTATGTTTGGAAGAGGATACCTTTCGACCCAGATGTTGTCGTTTAGGCTGCGTAAGTCCACACATAAACGGATGCCCTCCCCACTGGCTTTGGCTGCTATTACGACTGGCGCCAACCATTCTGACATGTCTATTGGCTGTATGACCCCTAAATTGCACAACCTTTTAAGTTCCTTCTCTAGAGGTTCTCTCATCTGGTACAGTACATGACGCAATTTGTGTACCACTGGTTTAGCATTAGCTTTGAGTTTGATCTTGTGCTGATAGTCACATAGGAGGCCCAATCTGTCTTCGAACAATCTTGGGAACTCATCACAAATTTTCTTCTTTATTGGGGTTGAGGATTATCCCTAACTCCTTTTGGTGTTGCTACCCTAACAGGTTGGATCCTCCCTCCACAATGTAAACTTTGCCTGCAATGATCCTCCCCTTAAATTCGATCTGCATCACATCCATGCCTAAGAGGGGAATAGGCTCCTTGTTGTATTCCATTGGAGAGATATCCGCTGCCCGCAATGAATTATTCTCCAGCTTGCTAATGCTCTCATAGTCCCTGCAATTTAACAGGGTAAAAGGAGAACATGAGTCGGCGTACATGGTGACAATTTTGTTGTTTAGTTTGACTTCACACTTGGGATACATCATGTTTATGGTTCCGGTCACATCTTTGAGCTGGGACACGTACTTCCTCTCACTTGGTATCACACATTTGACTTCTTTGCTCATGTGGCCTTCCGTGCTCATGTTCTCTCCGTGATGAAGTTCCCCGTCTCTGCACAATCTGGCAAAGTGTCGTCTCCTATTGCATTTCTTGCACGTGTCACTCCTGGCTGTACAATGGACATTATTAGCCAGATGGTTACCGCTGCCACATCTGAAACACTTGTAATTTCTCTCACTGCTGGGAAGTTTGTGTGAATTGCTCTTGTTTATTACTTTATTCACTTCGCTAACGTCAGGCTCCACCTGGACATTGGCCACCATTCCCGTCGTGGTCTTCATTTCTTTTATGCACTTGGCTGTCTGTTCTACTGATTTAGCAATGCTGACAGTTTCACGCAAACATGGGTTCTTAGCGAGTTACTTTTCCTGTATGCGCATGATGTTTGTGCAACATACCAGTTGATCTCTAATAAGAGAATCCGTTAAGTTCCCAAACTTGCACAATTGTATTCTTAGAGGGAAGACATAGCACCTGGCACAAATCGAAGGAAACAGGGATTGGACATAGCGTCCGATGGAAATGCCCCAGGGAAAAGTCAAAGTTGTTGTGGAAGGTTCACACACCACTCACTGCTACAGAGGCTCATTTGCTGCTCCCTGTTGCTTCACCGCCTTCATGAAAAGTAGATTGGTCGTCCCTTGGGGAGACCTGGTCCTTGTGCTGCGTGTCCAGATGTTGCCTGGCTGCCACAAACAGAACTGTAGACAGCGCCTCGTGGACCCATGCAATGGCGCTTGGAGTACACCGCCTGCCACCTCCTCAACAGGTGAGGAAATAGGGACAGTGCACACTCCAGAACTGTGCCTCTCACGCTGCTCCCTCACTGCTGTACTGCCTCACAGAAGGGTAGATAGACTGCCACCAAAAAGATCACTGGCCTTCATGCTGCGTCTCCCGATTCTGCCTGGTGACACACGCAGCTTGTAAACTGCGCCTCGGGGGTAGTTAGGGCTGTGGCGCTCTGTAAAAAATGCCCGCAGACACACAGGAATTCTAGCCTCCACTGCCGCCTCCTCACACTCTTATTTAAGGGAGACCCTCTTTACAGGCGAAGGGATCTACATTTAAAGTTGAAGTGCAGGCATGCTCCCCTTATTCGCCTCGCTGAGTCTTAGTTTAAGGGAACACCAGCCAGGTTGTGTGTAGGGCTGACACACTCTGCCACAGCTCTTACTTGGCTCCTTACCCCGCCTCCACTCAGGGGATTCCGCTACCGTTAATTTGTGCTTTTAACCTTTCGCTTCACGTTCCGCATATGCAGCACACCACAAGTATCAGATGTCCCGCTCTGGAGTGCTTGTCAGCTGCTCACTGAAGTATTTCTCCTCTGGTGTTAAGTTCTTCATCTGCGAGCACCCGAATTTGCTTCTCCTATTCTCCAGCAGCATCAGTGGAGAGAGTACAAATAGGGGAGATGACCAACTCTGACCCCTGCACAGACGTCGCCATGTTATAATGAAGAAAGTAGACCTCAAGGAAGATGACAAGTCTGCTTTATTGGTCATCCAACTCTCTGAACTGACGCGGGACTGTCCACATTCCAAGGTGAGCTTCAGGGGACTGTACCAAAAGGGAGGAGAGGGAAGGGCTGGGAGGAGCGTACCATTACAGATGGAGATTACAACAAAAAGGAATTCACTTTTGCAATGGATGTGCTTTCCAAGAAAAAAGGCATAACCTTCTGTGGAGTTTTCCCAAAAGACATTACAAATGTATTGGTTTTGCAGATATTTCATTTCTTGGATTCCATGAATCCCACAAAGGTGTCCATTAATCGCTGCAGTGGTCTTAGATAATAGGACCACATTGTTGCCATACAGGAGGAAGGGAACAGTGTGACCTGCAACGGTTGGAGCACTGGCATGCAAGGACCAAAAAGTATTATCTACACCATTTATAAAAAGTGGAAATAAAAATGGGACCACACTCACCCCTGTTTCACTCCAACAAGACAACCAGTATTCTCAGGAGCCCCATATGAAAGCAGGATATGCAACAGAATTGAGTGGTCCACTTGGCAAAAATTCTACTAAGGTCAGCTAAACATAAGTAGAGGATCCTGGCTTTGCCTGTGTGTGTTTCCAAATCAGAAGTTTGAGATTTACTGATTGTTCTATTGTCCCAATTCCCTTCCTGAATCCGTACTGGACATCCAAAAGAATGGAATTAGCATAGGCCCAGTCCTCCAGTTTCTGCTGGGCAACTCTACCCAGGAATTTTGCAGATTAATCAAGAAGGGAAATGGGGCAGTAACACTTAAGGTTGTACCTGTCCCACTTCTTGAACATAGGAAAAAAAACTTGAACTAGCCAATGTAGATGGTGCTGAACCCTTTTCCGACGCATTGAAAACTCTAGTCAAAATTGAGCCCCATAGCTCACCCATACAAATGAAAGTATCAAATGGGGCTTTACCTTTGGCATAACCTTTCAAAGCATCGAGAACCTAATTCAGTGTGAAATCCAAGGGCACGCAACCCTTAAAAATGGGGCTAATTTCTGCTTCTTCAGCAGCCAAGAGGCTGAGTCTTGACACGATAGCGACCAGAGGATCAAAGATCCTTTCAAAGGGATCTACCCAAACTTTCAAGGGAACATGTGATGTTAATTCGGGAATAGAATCTCTTTTTAAAAATGGGGCATTTACGGTATTTCAAAACAAAGTGTTGTGATTACTTTCAGCCACCCGGATCAGAGTTAACCAGACCTTTTCCCTTAACTAATTTTTCCTAAAGGCTAATGCCTTGTTTTAATATTTCCTTAGAGGTTTAATAACAGAATTGTCTCTTGGGATGCAATGGAGGGCAGCCCTCAACTTTTTGAAGGCCTGATTACATGCATGATTGAACCAACCATGTCTATCAAACAACCCTATCATAGCAGGATGCAACAAAAGGGAATTGAGAACCCCAGTGATTGACTCAAAGGCGGAGACCAACCCATCAATACCACATTAGGGGATACACAAAGATCAAACTAATTTGTCTTCAGGGTTAAAAACCTCTGCAGTTTCACATGTGGTCAACTGCTGACCATCTAAAGCGTACACTGTTTGACCTGACAAGGTCAACATTTAATACGCTATTAGTGGATATAAAGCAATCGGCATGTAGAGTCAAAAAAAACACTATTGGGTTGTAGCTCTTTGTTTGATCCTTAATATTGGAGACTAAATGATTGACAATGGAGCTAATTAAAAAATGATCGATTGTAGAGTGTGTACCTCTCCCCACAAATGTATGAATCTGTGGATTACATATAGCGTTGTGGTCTTCCAGCAGTAACATGTCCTGTTTGTGGATCAAAGTTTATAAAGCCTCACCGTATGAAGGAAGTGAGAGATACCAACACCTGCCAAATTTGTAAGTCCGCACACCTGTCTACCGAATGGCTACATCTGTGTATGTTAAAATCGTCAGCCCATGCAATTAGAGAGGGAAAAGTTGAAAGCTCTAGAAAAGCGTCTGTCAACTTCCAGAGCATTAATGTTACAGCGGGTGGAATCAAACACATTTTATAAAAAATATTTAGGATCAAAACAATCCTCCCCCTTAAATGATAATAGCATAAACTGGTAGTAAGGGGATCAAATGATAGTATGCAGCAAATTAGAAATCAACATCTGTAAACCCTCTTTAGCATGACCTGCATATGATGGTATTGCTATTGTAAATAGGAAAGAGAAACCTTCAACATGCAGAGGGTCCACCCGCCAAGTTTCCTGGATACAGATTATGGGGCTTATTAGCAAGAACCTCGTTAAAATTATCGCCATTTTAGCGGCAGGAAACTGCCGCTAAAACGGCGATAATGGGCTTGCTAATATGCGTTATAGAATTCCAATAGAAGCCCAGGTTAGATGCCCATTTACGAAAACAAAGGTCCTAAGCCTAGAGCAATATTGCACACCAATGTTATATAGACCACAATAGGCTGCTATATACTTTTTCCTTTGCCCAGCCGGGCAAGGGATTTATTTATAAAATATAACAAGTGTTTAAAACTTGGAATACATTTTAACAACAAACATTTTGGTTCGTAGTAAAGCACAGTCCTGTGCCGTACTTAAAGGTGAGAAGAGATTAAAGAAAAGGTATAAATAGAAAGGAAATTTGACTTCAGGCAAAGAAAGGTGAGCAAACTGGGCACTGTTTTACATCAAATTTGTCAGTAGTTCCCAGAGTAGCACATACAAACAGTAGTATACATTAATTAGCTGTATGTCTACTAAAAAGAGTCGACGGTGTTTCGATCCCAGGCTCAATTTATAAAGGGATCATCTTCAGGACTTAGAAATTATATTGCCTGGTATAACAGTTTATGCGCCTGTTAGGGAGGAAAAACAGGGAAAAAACAGAGGAGCAATAGAAATTAGGTTGCTTTCTGATGCTGAATATAGAGGTCAACCGATCCACATTAAATACTTACACAATTCGGAATCGCAGTGCAGTGAGGGTGCCAGCAGGCGTGTTATTTAGATAAGGTGTACTGGAGCGAAGTACTAGTGCTCGGAGCCATCAATTATATGGGCACTAATTTCAGGTGGATTTACACGGATCGCCACAAGTACTGGGGTCACTCCTGTTAGCTGCAGCATGACACGTTGGAACATTGTGCCTGGGTGAGGACGATTATAGGTGAGAGGCTGCAACCTCCGTGGGAGTGAGGAGGAAAGCAGTGTGTGCGATTACCTAGTGTTGGTGTCAGGCAACCAAGTGTGGGCACGTGAACGCCTCTAGGGCGCGACATTCTCTGCTTACCTCTGCACCAATATGAGGTAACTGGTTTACGGGCAGAGGAGGGATGGTTCCGGCGCTGGGCGTAAATAACCGCTGGCGCTAGATATGGGAAATAAATGGGAGTTAAGAATTGGTAGTTAATCAGGTTAGAAGAAAAGGCATGAGTCTTGAGCTAAAGCATACCATACGTGCAGGAAAGGTCCTGAATGGCACGGTATTGTAGTTTGTTGAGGAAGCGCTTGATGTTAATTTCAGAGTGGGGAGCGTATCAAATTTGACCCGCTGAAAGAAAGAGGTGAAGGCATTATCGGGCCGATGGGCGGGGGGCCAAGAGCCTGTGGACCAGTAACATACCGATTGAGGATCGGTGTAGGATGTCACGACAGGTTCGAGTGGCGCTGTCTTAAAGTGGCGGTCGGTAGATTACACGATCCGCTGTGAAGAGGGAGAATAGGTAAAGTTCGAGGCTCAGTGGTTGGCAGGGGGTCGTAGTCTAACCTACGGATAGGGTTCTTACCGATTAGTGGAATGATATCCGAGGCAGTCGGCCGCGTTGTGGGTCCACTGGTGCTTCCCCGAGTGAGCTGCTTCCTGGGGAGTGGACGCGCCATCTTGACTTAAGACTATAGAATCATGTGATCTTAGTCACGTGATCGGGGCGTTACGGGAGGGCCACAGATGGCTATGGGTGATGGAACGGCCATCTTGGAGTGGGGCATTGGTAGTGAGTACCAGCAAGTGGGGACTGGTCCACAGGCTCTTGGCCCCCCGCCCATCGGCCCGATAATGCCTTCACCTTTTTCTTTCAGCGGGTCAAATTTGATACGCTCCCCACTCTGAAATTACCATCACGCGCTTCCTCAACAAACTACAATACCGTGCAAATCAGGACCTTTCCTGCACGTATAGTATGCTTTAGCTCAAGACTCATGTCTTTTCTTCGAACCTGATTAACTACCAATTCTTAACTCCCGTTTATTTCCTATATCTAGCGCCAGCGGTTATTTACGCCCAGCGCCGGAACCATCCCTCCTCTGCCCGTAAACCAGTTACCTCATATTGGTGCAGAGGTAAGCAGAGAATTTCGCACCCTAGAGGCGTTCACGTGCCCACACTTGGATGCCTGACACCAACACTAGGTAATCGCACATGCTGCTTTCCTCCTCACTCCCACGGAGGTTGCAGCCTCTCACCTATAATCGCCCTCACCCAGGCACAATGTTCCAACGTGTCACGCTGCAGCCAAAAGGAGTGACCCCAGTACTTGTGGCGACCCGTGTAAATCTACCTGAAATTAGTGCCCATATAATTGATGGCACCGAGCACTAGTACTTCGCTCCAGTACACCTTATCTAAATAACACGCCTGCTGGCACCCTCACTGCACTGCGATTCCGAATTGTGTAAGTATTTAATGTGGATCGGTTGACCTCTATATTCAGCATCAGAAAGCAACCTAATTTCTATTGCTTCTCTGTTTTTTCCCTGTTTTTCCTCCCTAACAGGCGCATAAACTGTTATACCAGGCAATATAATTTCTAAGTCCTGAAGATGATCCCTTTATAAATTGAGCCCGGGATCGAAACGCCGTCGACTCTTTTTGGTAGACATACAGCTAATTAATGTATACTACTGTTTGTATGTGCTACTCTGGGAACTACTGACAAATTTGATGTAAAACAGTGCCCAGTTTGCTCACCTTTCTTTGCCTGAAGTCAAATTTCCTTTCTATTTATACCTTTTCTTTAATCTCTTCTCACCTTTAAGTACGGCACAGGACTGTGCTTTACTACGAACCAAAATGTTTATTGTTAAAATGTATTCCAAGTTTTAAACACTTGTTATATTTTATAAATAAATCCCTTGCCCGGCTGGGCAAAGGAAAAAGTATTTAGCAGCCTATTGTGGTCTATATAACATTGGTGTGTAATATTGCTCTAGGCTTAGGACCTTTGTTTTCGTAAATTAACTGATACCCATGGTCCATAGCCACCTAGTGGGTCCCCCTTGTTTTGAGAAAAAACTGGTTAGATGTGCTGCACAACTAACCTGGGCTTCTACTGGAATTCTATAACGCATATTAGCAAGCCCATTATCGCCGTTT
The DNA here is from genome assembly GCF_964261635.1 of Lissotriton helveticus. NCBI lineage: Eukaryota > Metazoa > Chordata > Amphibia > Caudata > Salamandridae > Lissotriton > Lissotriton helveticus. The sequence goes on along the minus strand of NC_136068.1, from coordinate 280,714,932 downwards.
TGTTTTAGCAGCAGTTTCCTGCCGCTAAAACAGCGATAATTTTAAAGAGGTTCTTGCTAATATGCCCCCATGTGAGTAGTAGAGACGATATCAAGCCAGTCTTGTACAGTTACCTTATCCTGAAGACCCAGGGCCTCATTTATGAAAAGTGACGCTTCGCTGCGTGAAAACAGCGATGCGTCACTTTTCATTGCGCCCTCCTTGCGAGACCAATGATGCGTCATATTTACAGTATGACGCATCATGGCACAAGGAGTTACAGATACGTCAGTATTTCTGACGTATCTGTAAGCGCAAAAGTTACGCATTGCTGGAATGTGTCACAAAAGTGACGCAACTCCAGCAATGCGTCCTTTCACATGGGAAAAGCCCCATGTGAAAGGGCTTGCGTCAGTCTTACGTCTGCTGTGAGGCAGGCGCAAGATTTTGACGCAACAGCGTCCTAAAAGTGACGCAGTGAAATCTCATAGATTTCACTGCGTCACTATTACGAGGTTTTTTGCATGGGAACGCCCCCTCTGCATACATTATACCTGACGCAGGTATAATGTAGCCCAGGGGTTTACAAAGTGACGCATCTGCTTAGATGCGTCACTTTGTAAATAGTGCCCAACAGGAGGCATGTTTTACGCCGCCGATGCGTCACAAAAAGTGACGCATCGGAAGCGTAAAACTGACGCAAGGCCTCATAAATGAGGCCCTCAGTGTTCCATGAGACAATGCCACATGACCCATTAAAACCAGATTTGACTAAAGGGGTGGTTGGACCAGGTTGATTAAAACTTGTTGTGAATGTCTCATTCCCAGGCAACAGGGCAGGAACATTAAAAACTGCAAGAGACTTGTTTGCATGGCAGGGAGATGAACTAACGGGTGTTGGAAAATTGTTCGAGACAGAGGTATTTGTGAGTAACCACTACATCTAAAAGTCAATCCACTGCCTGCAGATAATTCTGGGCATTCTACCTATTTGAAAGCGGAAGGGGAAAAGGATGATCACCTGCAGTAGGGGAGACACATGGTCGAAAATCAAAACAAACAGGTGTTTAGGATAGGTGTTGATAGAAAAAGCCAAAGGGGAGATGCAAAACATTTCCCTCTTGGAAAGATCAAACTATGCGTTATGCAAGATTTTACCCTGGGGTTATATTATTTATTTTAGATAAGGTGCACTGATTCTGTTTGCGCCATGCAGCACCTTTCAGACGCGCACCCGGCACAGATGGTGGACAGTGTGCCTTATAGTAGATACTGCAATATCCCCAGGTTAGACTCAAATTTTGGGCAGCACTTTCATGAAAGGCGAAGCGGCTCTTTGGAGCAGCCGCTGTCTTTCACAGTACAGGCAGGTACCCGGCCTGAACTTCAAAGAGGAATAAAGAGCCCCCTGCAGGAAGATGTCAGGAGTTCTAGACTACACACTTTACCCTCTTACAGCAGTCACCCACAGAGGGCTCACTGACTGTGCTCCACATCTTTGTGGCTACATGTGCTCCAGTGCTGTAAGTACTACAGAATGGGTCACAGAGCCTTCTGAAGCCTCTTAAGTAATAGCAGAGTGCCCTGGCATTGCCACTTCTGTAATAGCAGAGTGCCCCTCAGAAAGCTGGCGCCCATGCCATAGGCACCCACAGCTCCCTTTCTGGAACATGGTCTCAGGTGAAGTCAAATGAGGTCTCATGTATATTGCGAATATCAGGAGTTGGAAATGGTGACTCAGGTAAACCTGTTTTGAGATTTAATTGTAGCATTTGCTTGAATTTACTTCAGGTCAGATAATTTGTTAGTACACATAGACCTCTAGTGGCCAAATTAAAAAATGCACTTGGGTAGCCACTGAAAGTCAAAGGTAAGAGTAAAGTGAAGGACTCTTGTAATCTACATTGCTCCTCTAAACACCCTTCACATACATCCAATCTGACACATCTCTACCACATTTCTCAGTCTAATTCCCATGAGCTTGGCTGATGTCATATTCAGTATGACATTAGCAAAACAGTGACCTGTCCCTCTCATTTAGGGGCATATTAACAAGATGTGCGTTACAAAACGCACATCGCACATTTCACTATCGCCGGCTACCGATGTATTTTTTCGCTGTGTTAGCGCGTTATTATCAATGCACAACACGTAGGCGATAGTAAATCCTGGGATAGCCGGCGATAGTGAACATTAGTGCGTGAAAACAAGCGTTGTTTTCACGCGCTAATGTGTGCCTTGATAATATGGGGGGTGGATTCAGCTGTATGATCCACACCCCCATGTTATCAATGCCTAATGCCTGGTCAGAGCAGGCGTTGGGAGACCTGCGATAAACGAGTTTATCGCAGGTCTTTTCCTCCCAACGCCTGCCTTGGTGATAGGGTGTTCCCACCTCAAACCACATTTTACATGTGGTTGGACGTGGGAACGCCCACTTTGCATGTCATTAGCGATGTTTCTCGCTGACATGCAAAGTGGGCTTGAGGCAGGCGTTGCAATGCCCTTGTTAATAGGGCGCTGGAAGTATCGCCGCTTTCTCTGCGAATTGTGCCGAGAAAGCGGCGATACTTCAGCTTGTTAATATGCCCCTTAGTTTTCAATATTCCAGTAGAGTCGGCAGGGGAATTGTAAGCAGATGGACGTGAGAGCAGATACTCCTGTGCTTCCCGTTTTATTGTTGAGAGCTCCAGTGGCTTTTCTGTTGCTGACAAAAACAAAGACAGTCTTTATGGTGCCTGGAATGCTAATTTAGTTTGCTGCCCCTTTGGCAAAGCTAAGGTGATAAAGTTGAGCAAGCTATAGTTGGATTCAATATTGATAGCCAGAGCTTCACCTAAGAATCTTTCAAGAGCACTTCAGGTAATGCTGTGCAAAAAAAAGGACGTAAAACAGTCACTGCCTAGAGGCCTGGAAGCTCCGTAACTCAATTGTGAAGCAGGAATGTAATTGCCTTTTTATCATCCGATTAACCTTTTTTAGTTGACTGAAACGTCATGGGAGTCAGCATTGGTAAAATAGTTCAACTTCCATCTAGCCCATGTGGACCCTCAAAGAGGACCAAGAATCAGTAAATGAAGTTAATGGGTTTATTGCAAGTTAATAATCAAACCAATATATATGCAAATCAAGAACATATTATAAAGGTACAGAATTACAACTGGCAAGCTGACACATCGAAAAATATTCAGATTCAGTAGCATAAGACATACAATCAACGCAGTCACCTCAATACAGATAATAAGAAATTGAAATTGGTGTACCTTAACGAAACTCAGATCCTCCTTTCTGGACATGAAAAGATTCTAAAGTCATTTAACCCAAGACTAAATCTAAGATGCAAATGAGTCATTGGGGGAAGGTCTGTGAGGAATTCAGACATGCAGGAATGTGCCGGCATATTGAAAACTCAAGTAGAAATCTTCTAAAAAGAGAATAAGGGCCTCATTTATGAGGCCGTGCGTCACTTTTATGCCGTCGGTGCGTCACATTTTGTGACGCACCAGCAGCGTTTAAATGTGCCTTGTTGCACCATATTTACAAAGTAGCGCATCTAGGTAGATGCGTCACTTTGTAAACCCCTGCGCTACATTATACCTGCGCCAGATATAATGTATGCAGGGGGGCGTTCTGACGCAAGAAAAGGTCATAGAAGTGACGCAGTGCAATCTACGAGATTTCACTGCGCCACTTCTAGGGTGCAACTGCGTCAATTTCTTACACCTGCCTCACAGCAGGCATAAGACTGACGCAGGCCCTTTCACATGGGGCTTGCCCCATGTGAAAGGACACATTGCTGGAGTTGCATCACTTTTGTGACACACTCCAGCAATGCGTTTCTTTTGCGCCATACAGATACATCAGAAATACTGACGTATCTGTAACTCCTTGCGCAATGATGCGTCATACTGTAAATATGACGCATCATTGGTGTCGCAAGGAGGGTGCAATGAAAAGTGCTGCATCTCTGTTTTCACGCAGCGATGCGTCACTTTTCATAAATGAGGCCCAGCGTGCTTAGCATAACGCTACACACTTGCAAGGGAAACAGAGAGCCCGGTACCCCTCAAAATCGAAAGGGATCTGGGTCTGAGCTCTAACGGTGTGAGACTGATCAAACCAAGAAATTTCAAGACAATCCTCACTTTCCCAGCTTCACCAGAAACCCAATTATGTCTCCTCCCTACAGTAGGTATTGGCAACATCCTTCGACTTTCCCATCCCAGAACTTGAACAGTCTTTGCAACCTTGAGCATCTCATCATTCCGGATACGTGATGAATAGGAGGCTTCTTTTGCTCAATAGTTCTTCTTGTCCTTGATTATATATGCACATCTAACTTCAGAATAAATGCAAACTTGGATAAATAAGTTCATGATTACATATGCAATATATGTTACTAAAAGCAATATAACTGGAAACAAAGTGCAAATGAGAATGATATATTGTCCTAGATAGACTAATATTTAACCGACACACCCGCTTGAGTCTCTACCTTCTACAATGTATACATATCAATGATGTGGTTAAATGCTTCATTTCAAGTAAATAAAATTGAGACACACCACACATGTTGTGTCAGGTGCACGTGAACATTGCGCTTTTGTGACATGTAAGGGTGGAGCCTAAATTGCGCTGCTCCACATTTCTCATCAACCACAAAGACAAAGCAAGATGAATAAATGCCCAAATGAACACTAAACAGTCGCCTATGTGTTCCCTGTTTTGCCATCACAACATGAGGCTGTCTCTAGCCAGACATAAAAGAGAATATAGTCACAGTCTTTGTAACCTGTAAATTGGACCAGAGACACATGATGCATAGGAGCTTGGAATAACTTTAATTATTTCTCAGTATGTCAAGACAGAGAAAGTGGAAATTGGACTATATACAATTCTAAAGAACACCAAAAACTATGTTCAAGTAGGCTTATGACTATATGTTTAATACATTTCAAACGTGTGGATGTAGTAGATTACTAAGAATATTCACAAATGTAAACATTTGGTACATGGAAATGTAGACATGTATGCTCCTGCATGTGGAAATATGAGGCTGAAGTATTTGCACTGTCACATTTTTTCCCCACTGAAAAAAAAAAAATTCCTCTTTGATCCATATCTTCCTCTACACTGCCACATTTGGCTGCATTCTGCACCAAATCTCCCTTAAAATGTTTTTTTTTATTGACTCCTACCTCTTAAAACAACAATTTTCTGTGATTTGTGAGTACTCAACAACGTTTATGTTTTGGCATTCAACCACCTTTTGCAGGTGCCTCTATTTTGCAATGTGCAACCCACCAGGTAAGCAGATTTAATCACACTGGAAATAACATCATACTACAGGTTAGTCAGAGCAAGAAGATCCTGTGAATGAGTAAAGTGGATTTTATCTTACAAATGAAGATAGTCGAAAGCCTAACTCTGACTTAGCTGTGCAAAACACTTTTAAGAACTTGACCTTACCTGACCAGTGACAGCTATCTCCAGGTAGAGTGTTCCCTGCCTTGCAGTTTGCAATGATTTGACTTCAGATGATTGCATTCCAAGTTACTCGTAGTGAAGGACTTTAAATCACCTATAATTAAAGTTCTGGCGCTAACAACATCTTTGCATTGAATGTATGTCTTCATTCATGACTCTATCTTTGATTTTCTTTTCAAAGTCCTCAGGTGTTTGGGGATTCCAGCTCGTGTCGTCACAAACTTCAGCTCCGCCCATGATACAAATGGAAATTTGAGTATTGATGAATTTTATGACCAGACTGGAAAACCCCTGGAGAAAAGTGATGACAGCGTATGGTAAATATATTGAACCATTCTTTTAATTTCATTTAACTGTCAAGGAGCATGTGGTAATTGAAATCCCTCACCCTCTCTTAGAGTCTTGCTTAAAAATCATCGCCCTGGGTGCGCCAATTCTATATAGCCACAGAAATCAATTTAAAGCTACATGAACATACAGAATATTGCTAAAAATGACTGTCACTCTAGTTCCATGTTCTAAAATGAGAAATTACCTATAGAGTTTGGTTCACCGAATTCCTCATGTATCACTACTTATCACACAATCAAAATTGGCACAACCTGTTGAAATGTAAAAGGAGAAAATAGCAGAAAGTGCAGAAATTACAACCATACTTAAAATTCATTTATAAGAAATGCTCTGTCACTGATATTCGAACTCCATGATGGCATTCTCGATGACTGCTCAGTCAGAGATGACTAACTTTAGATAGGAAATTCTTTGTAAAAGGGCCCTAAAACTGTGGTTCAATGTCCAAAACAATGCTCCAAAATAATTCCCTTTTGTGGGTCAAATTCTTGATTGTACAGATCTTATTGAATATGTACTCAGGTAAAACCTTATATCACATTTCGATTGTCTGAGAGAATATTCCCCAAAAAGTATGTATCCGTCTGATTCGATAATGAATCCTACACACATTTCCAGGAATCCAGGATACCACCAAAAATTAATTCTTCATCAACTCTCGCAAGATTAAATAACAGAAGGGGATGATTTAAGTAAATGTTGGGCCACTTGTGGGTTAATGGGTTCTGTCTATCAAATCCCCCTGGATTGTTTGCTTTTTTATCAACTGGCTTTGACCTTTTACAGTGGATTAGCATCACAAACGGTGACTTACCCATGGTAAACATACAGTAAATTGACTGCACATGGTAAGGGGAACTTGGCTAGATACAAGTGAAAACTTGTGTGGGTTTCACGTGTGAGACTCCTGTCCTGCACAGTCGGGTAACTGCGCACAGGTAGCCTAGCGCATAGGAAACTCTGTAGGATTAGATATTGACCTGGGGTAGGACTCATAATGTTAATGTACACTCATAGGGAAAGCCAGTGTGGTATACTTTCTTGTCAGCAGTGACACACCATTATACACCTTAAAGGAAGACTGCCTCTGTTTGTTGCCGCCCTGCCCCGCCTACCTAACGTCCTGCCGCAAACCGAGTGAACCGAGCCATCCACAGAGCGTGGAACGCGGAGCGCAGCCCAACTGGGAGATCGCCGAGAAACACCTCGGACGCCGGAGAGGGTGCTACGCAGCATCACAGCGTTACAGCGGCGTTTTGACGGGGTTAGTGCAGGAGCGGTAACCCCGCCCGGAGTCTTCCGGAGCCGCCTGGCAGAATCGAGCCACGCCACGGGGAGAAGTGGTAAGCGCCTGGGCCATTTGGTGTTTGCCGGGCTCGAGCAGACTTTTTGCCCCAGGAGGAAGGAGAGGGGAGAGCCAAGCCCGCACAAACAAAAGAGGACCATCAAGAGTCAAGAGTCCGTGTGGGGCAGGTAGGAAGGACTAACATAATACCCAGAAACCCCAGAACTCCCAATAGAAGGAAGGGTGGGGAGAAGGAGCTCTAAGTGTTAGCTCCCCCGCCCTGGTAGTTCCAGATGAATAAGGAATAACCAGTTGGGAATAAGGGAGAAGTGGAAGGAGGAGGGCACCCGGCCCATGTCCAGGGATAACAAGGAAACCACAAACATTGCTTGGCAGGCAGGCTTGGGCAAATGGCACAACAGAGGTAAGTGAGTGTATGAGGAGAGAACGCCCATAGTCTCCCTTTGTCCCTCTAATGTTCGACAAGTGTTAAACAGTTTTTTTTCAACTTGAGGGCAATTGTAGGGGGCGAAGTTAGGAATACGCCTCCCATTATATTATCGGAGACAAAAGTGCCTAACAGAAAAGAAGCAGCTCTGAAGTAAAGGTCGATGGCACCAAAGAGGAAACAAAAAGCCCGCAAGGTATCAGGGGAGGAAAGCCTAGGGAGCGAGCTACCATAGGGGTCTAGAACTTTGGATGAAAGTCAAGAAAGCCAAGCTAGCCCCGAGGGGGTCAGTAAAGGAGCACACCAGAAGAGAAAAAACAAAAAAAGCCACCAAAAAGACCCCTCAAGCTCAAAACGTTTGCACCTCAGTACCCAACCCCAAAGGTAGCTCCTCAACAACTAATTCTGTAAAGGACTTTCTAGGGAAACATTATAAAATAAAAGAGCAAACCGTAGTACCCATGGAAAATGAGGAGGAGGAGGAGGAATGCCCGAATAGGAATGGTACAGGAATCCCTCCAGTGGAGATAATGGCGGCATCTTTTTTAATAAATCACTCCGTGCTGAGCCCAAAAGAGCAAATAGAAGTTCCGCGTTTGTCATCTTCTCCAAATCTATTCTCAAGGCATATACTGGAATCAGAGAATATAGAGTCAATGGAAAATGATAATCAAGCATTAAGGTGCATCTGGGGAGATTCATCAAACCGATTAGTACAACATCCAAATGGGTCTAAAACTCTAACCCAGCAGGAAACATCAAGGACTGGATGCCCAGTTGCCTCAAAGAGAAATAGTCTCTAGGACCTGGACATTTCAGCATCACCCTCCACCTCAATGATGGACTTATTATTGATGCTACAGAAAACCCTTCAGGGGATTTTAGAAGTAACTATGTTGAATAATGGGGTCTTGAAATCGCAAAAGCTGTATTTAAAAAAGATCGAAGAGGAGCTGGTAGGAATTAAAGGGCAAATGCAACATATGCTAAGACCAGTGATTGGCCCCAGTCTACGAATCTAAACGGAGGCAGAGAGTAAATATATCCCCACAAAAGGTTTATATATCTAAATGCCCAATGCTGATAAAAAGAAGAGGTGAATGCGTTAGGGGTCATATGAAAAGAAAGATAAGTAAGAAGAGGAAAACGAAAGTAGTAACAATGGGGAAAAGGAAGGAAAGGGTGGAAGATGAAGAATCAAGCTTAGATTCTTCTGCCTGTAAATCAGTACCCATTAAAACTCCTATAATAGAGGTTAAGAGAAATGTCCCTACTGTCCAAGTAAAAAGTCGGTGTAGTAAGGGCTTAAGAAAGGAGCAACTAAAAACTAAAACCCCAAACATAAACCAGATGGTAAACGCCTCCCAAAGGGGTCAAACCAGGAACACCCAAAGGTATTACAACCAAGCAGAAGTATTACACCAACAAGGTAAACCAGAAATAGTAAGTAAAATGTGGTTTACCGGAAGGATAAACTACAGGCAGCAAGGTCTAGAAGCCCCCAAGAAGGGGTTAGAGCCTGGTAGTAACAAATGGTTGTACCTGGAACCAGAGCAATCCGGACAAAGGGGGAAGAAGTTGAGGACGATGAACCCATTAAACAGGGCACAAATCCTACTTTCATTTTCTAAATGCCCAAGTCTGAGGGGGATAGGATAAAAAGATCTGAGACAGGTGGGTTTTATCGAAAAAATAAATGGGAAAGCAATTACAAGAGTATTGTTTTACTCATACCTGGTAAAATCGTCCATTGATAAAGCCGCCAGTGAGATACTTCAGGAAGGTATAAGGCTAATCCCAGAGAGTGAACTAAAGGGAAACCCCCAACTAGGAAATAGTTTCCTAAAGTGCCATGCAGGCCTTGGTAGGAGACAGGTGAAGCTACTGAGGGATAATGAAGAAGAAGGTAGCATCCTGAATATAGTGGTAAACAATTCAGTAAATGATCTCTCCTGGGGCAACTGGAGCCAAAGTAGTAGCCTTGCAGGCCCCTCCCAAAAGTATATGGAGGTAATGGATGAAGGTGGTCTAAGTGAGGTGGAATAGGAAGAGACGGTGTTGCATGGCCTAAGTCTCTTATCTTGGAACATCAATGGTTTAGGAAATGAGATAAAACAAGAGCAAATAAAGAAACTAGTTAATGCGGAAATTGCTTGTTTACAAGAGACTTGGTAAAGCGACGAAACCCCAATTTTCGATGGTTACCTCCAACTAAATCGCCCAGCAAAGAAAAAAAGATTTGGACGCCCGGCTGGGGGTATTATGACCCTTCTATCGACAAAAGTAATAAGAAACGTAATTAGGCTAATTGTGAAATGTAAATGGCTATTGGTGTGTAGAGTATCCATGCTGACCCAGGATAAGAAATATGGAAATATAATTGTAATAAATGTTTATATGCATTGGGTGAATGTTGTAGAGAATGGAACTGAGATGGGGAATTTTAAAGTGGATATAGACTCCCTATGCGAAAAGTATGATTCAGACGTGTTTCTCATTATGGGGGATTTTAATCTTAAACTGATTCCAAAGGATGTTGACCGTTGGCACAAGGAACTACTGGACGCTTACGGAATAAACCACGCCAAGTTTAAAGCTTGTGAAAGCACGAGGCAGGACACAGATCTGGTAAATTTTCTAGGGACGAAGGGTCTCCTCTGCCTAAACAGCAGATTTAAAGCAGATTGCCCTGCAAAGAAATCTTTTAAAATAGGTTCACGAAACTGCCCAATTGATTTTGTGTTTATATTCGCCTGGAATTTTCCTTTAGTACGAGAATACAAGACACCCCAAAGTGGAGGCAGCGATCACAACCCGTTGAATATATATGGGGGAACTAGGAAATATCGAGAGAAAGTGATCCCACAACAAGTTGATTACCCCAAACGAGCATCAACAAGGCTGACGGAAGATTATTTGGAAAAACTAAAGAATTTCCAGCATAAGGTCGAACTGGGGGCTTTAGGGAGTAAAAATCAGGAATGGTATGAGATAGACCAAGTAGTACAATGCCTCAGAAAAGAACTTAAAAAAGATAAAAGAAAAGAGGCAATAAACCCGGTTAGCCGACCTAAATGGTTCTCGGTAGACTGCCAAAATAAAAAAAGGGAGATAAGGTCAGTGACAAGAAGCCAAAGGAAAAAGTTTAACCGAGAGAGAGACAAAGCTATCTTAATAAATTGAAAAATTAGTATAAAAAGATGGTTAGTGATGCAAAAAGGTTGTACAAAGAAAAATGTTTTGTGAACCTACTAGAAACAATTGAAACGAAAAACCTAAGGCAGTTTTTGAAGCTGGTAAAAGCAGCGTCCGTTCCCTCGGCAGGAACACTGAACTGTGTAGTTAGCGAGGCAGCCTGGATAAAGTGTCTGAAGGAACTGTATGGAATCCGGGGTGATCCTGTAGCGGAAGAACCCCAGACTTGGCAAGCACCAACAGAAGAATTTAGTTCAGACTTCACTGAACAGAATGCAGAAAGTATAATATTGAAACTGAAACTAACACGAGCAGCAGGGCCAGATAATCTCCCGGCAATAATACTGAAGTCAGAAATAAATGATTGGGTAGAGGAGTTCTCTATAGTTCCCACTGAACAGGGGGGCTTTAGAGAAGGACACTCTACGATCGATCACTGTTTTTCCCTATGGGCAATAGCATGAAAGTCTACAGAAGAAAATGGTAAGGTTTGCTGCTGCTTCATAGACTTTCGTGCAGCATTTGACCCGGTAGATTCGAACTGTCTTTGGGAAACTCTTGTAAATAATAATATACCCAAGGATCTGCTGGCCATAATAAAAGAACTGCATCGAGACAACGGGGCACAAGTAATTAAGGATACTGAGGGGTCATTAACGCCAAAAATACCTATCGAAAATGGCCTGAGACAGGGCTGCGTCTTGGCCCCATAGTTATTCTCTATATTTCTAGCTGATTTACAGGCCTGCTTGGAAGTTGAAAGAAGCGCAAGTCCAAGAATGGATGGAAAAAAAGTGCCCTGCCTATTGTACACCAATGACTTGGTGATATTAGATCAGACTGAATTGGGCCTCCAAAGAAAGTTAAATTATATTAGACAATATTGTGTAAGGACATTTTTAACAGTAAACCTGGAAAAGACAAAAATCCTATGTTTTGGAAAACAAGACATTAAGTTTAATTGGTATTTAGGTGACCTGAAATTGGAATCTGTCAATGAATATCGCTATCTAGGGATGTGGTTTGATAAATCCCTAAAGTGGAACACGCATCTTGAGTCCCAGAAAGCGAAAGCCCTGACATCAATCGCTGGCCTGAAAATCTTTAACAGCGATTATGGTGACATGTCTCACCGACCGCTATTAAAGGGATTCAGCGCAAAGATACCCCCACAGGTACTCTATGGTACAGAAGTCCTTTATTTGAGCGGTAAAGGTGTCTGGGACCTGGAGGAAGGAAAGTGTCTGAAAACCTTGCTGTCCCTGCCACGATCATCAGTGATCCAAGCAATAAGATCTAAGCTAGGAACAACAGCCTGGAGGATTCAATCCCAAATAGCTTTGCTTAGATTTTGGAAACGGCTGGACAAAGAGAAAGTATCAGAAGTATGCAGAAGTGAGATCCAATTCAGTAATCTAAGGTGGGCAAAAGCGAATAGGAAGAAAATTGAGCAGGTATGTGAGTGTATTAAAGTTGAGATTTGCCAAGAATCCCTGCGAGTAGAATGCACTAAAAGTGACTTGAAGTACCAGATATGATATGGAATACTTGGCCAAGAAAAAATCTGTACAGTTCATGATGGAATCCTGGTCTGATGGAAATTGGTTCCCCCACCTGGATGTTCTACCGAACCATTGTTATAGGCAGGAGATTCTAAGATTGCGAATTGGTATAAACCCATGGTTGGTAAACGTAGACTCAAAAACAAAAATATTGGACAACGAAGGGTGCTGTAAGTGCTGGCTGGGCACAAAAGGTGATATGTTGCACATCCTATTAGACTGCACATTAACTTTAGAGCAGCGCAAACTATGTCTCCGCCCAATATTTTTAAAATATGATACAAGGACGCGAACACAGGTGATCAACTTACTAACAGAAATGCCCACAATTGAAATTGCAATCGCACTAGGGAATAATATGAAGGTAATACAAATATTCTTAAAAACATTTGAGCAATCATTTTTAGAAATTTTTGATAAATAGATGAATTACAGAGCTTTTATGAGTGACAACGTTTGTTTTAAGTGTAAATAATATTTTAAAGGACAGGCCCGCCCAAAGAAACTCTGCTGCTACTGTTACCCATTCGAAGCAATGTTTTTTACTTGTGAATGTTATATAAATGGTTTTGTAGAATGTTTTAACCGCAAATATTTTTAGTACGTTTTAAAGACTATGGTCTAAAAAAACATAATCTTGACTGACTGACTGACTGCCTTAATGTCGTGTTTCGCTCCCCTTTTCCCCAAAAAATAATTATACGTGTTTAATTAACTGTAACAAACCATGTTTATCTACATTATCAAGTCTATCTGATATGATACATCATGCAATTAATAATTATACATAGCACAGCACTTAGTGATAATTAGCATGGCAATGATACGTCTCAGCAATGTTACAGAATGATAACAAAAGCAGTATTTATGCATCAGTTTTAAAGAGGTCAGGATAATCACGTAAGTAGGTGGTAAGAGGTTACAAGTAATTAGAAGGTTTAGCAGTTGTGGGAAGCTCTTCTGCATATATCAAAACGTTGCCTTTACAATAGATGGAGTCAAGTATCCAGCTAGCTATGCTAGGCGCCTTTCTGCTGTCACAATGCATGGCTACTCTTCGTTTTGCTAAGAGTAACATTATAGCGGCCAGCGTTTTCTTGGTAGATTTCAAATGCGTCAAATGACCCAACAGACATCGTTGTGGTGTGCAATCTAGTTTACAATTCAATATTACGCTTAGCAGATTGACAACCTTTTCCCAGTAGAGTTTCACTTTACTGCAATACCATGCTAGATGCCCAAAACCAGCCTGGTCTGTTCTACAGTGTTTACAGTTAGTATCTGCACGCAAACCATGTTTGTGTAAGTGGAATAGAGTGTGGTAGGTTTGGTGCAAATATTAATAGTGTATGATTCATAAATTCCCATTGTGTGTAAGAAACTCAGTAAGTGTGCAGCAGTATTGCCATTCATGCACATCTAGAGGCTTGTCTAGTAACAAATTCCATTTGTCATGTGCTTTTTGCGTGTTGGCGCAAATTTCACTCAGTATTGTTCTGTAAAGTTTTGCAACTATGTGGGCATTGTTTGGAGTGGGTTTTAATAATTATAGCGTTTCTAGTGAGGGGGTTTCATTTGGATATGTGAGGTAGAGCTCCTGAATTGCTGCGTGCAATCTGTGATAAGCAAATTTGAACAACAGTGTTTGATTGCTCACAAATGTCAGGTCGGTTGGTGATAGAAATGTTCTGTTCAGGTATATGTCTCCCATCACTGTGATGTCAATCTGTTCCAGTAATCCCATACTTCCTTTCTCTTGTGTAACTGATAAAGCGGGATGTTGTGCCAGGGATAGGTTTGATGCATAAAATGGGATTTTGTTTGTAAACTGGCTAATATGCTTCCATGCCAGGGACGCGGTATGTACTGTGTTAATTTCGTGTTTGGTCAAATGAGGCCGCTGATGTGGTAATATGTGTGCTAATTTAATCGGGTGAGCGTCACCATCTTCTACTGCAAGGTGTGGCATATAGCGTATCGGGGGAAACCAGTAGTATGCATAGCATATTGCGCTTGGGCATATAAGTAATATAGGTATAGATCAGGGACTGTGAATCCAACAGAGGCGTATGGCAGTGTCATTGTGTGCAGACTTATCCTTGCTTGCTTCCCAGCCCATATTACTTTAGTCAAATTGGCACGTAAGTGGCTGAAAATGGGGGCTGATGGAGGTATGGGAATGTTGGTGGAAAGGTAAAGTAGTTTGGGTAGGATCACCATTTTTACAAGAGATATCCCATCCACTAGGGACAAAGGTAGTGTGATCCACCGGTCTATTTGTGTTTCTAGCTTATCAATCGCAGTGCCATAATTAATTCGGAGGTCGAGTTCGGAGTCGCGATAAATCCAAATTTCCAGCTATTTCTCGGGCTCCTCCTGCGAGACTAGAGGGAAGTCCATTTGTGGCGATTTCGTATTTGCAGTTAGTGGTATCACTGCTCTTTTGAACCAATTTATCTGCAGACCTGATTGCCGTGCGAATTTTATATATTCTCTAATTATTGGTGATAGGTTGACGTTGGGATCTTTAATATACAGTACCATATCATCCGCATACAATGATATGCCAATAGGACGTAAACTTTATTGTAAGGCCCTATGGGCATATTGCTGGCATATTTTACAGAGCAATTGCAAATAGCAGAGGGGACAGCGGGCATCCCTGCCGCGTCCCTCTTTGTATCTGTATTATGGCCAATAGATTTTGATGCATGCAGTGGGCTTAGTGTAGAGAAGTTTAATCCAGTTTATTAACATGGGTGAAAGACCTATTTGCTGAAGAATGGCAAACAGGCAGATCCATTCGACTGAATCAGAAGCACAGCCACAGCCTCCAACTCGGGATTCAGCTGATGTGACAGGGCAAATATGGTACAAAGATTATGTGTTGTGGATCGGGATGGTATAAATCCAGATTTGTCTGGTAAGACAATAGCTGTCATAAACGGTTGTATCATGGTCACAATAATTTTGGCTAGCATCTTAGTGTCCGTGTTTATTAAAGATAGTGGTCTATAGGACGCGGCCAACGCCGGGTTTTTATCCGGCTTTAGTAATGCTACTATTAGTGCTTCACGTAGTGTTGGGGGAAGAGTGTGAGTGTTATACGATTGGTCATACATTTCCAGCAGGTATGGTCTAAGTATTTCGGAATATGCTTGTAAAATTCCCCTGTGTATCCATCTGGCCCTGGAGTTTTGCATTTTGGCAGTGTTTTTATAGCAGCTTGTACTTCTTCTATAGTGATCGTTTGTGCTAGGAATTCAGGTTGGCTGTCTGAAAGCCATGCCAGCGCAATATCTTCCAAATAACCTAGGATCTCCTGTGCATGTGCAGTGTCCCGTGTTTTATATAGTGCGCCATAGTTGTCCATAAATGGGTGTAGGATACCGGCTGTGTCATAGTGTTCTGTATTATTGTCATCTACCATTTGCAAAATGGGGTGTATTGCTTGTGTTCTATGCATACTTTGTGTGCCAGGATACGTCCCGGTCTGCCTAACTCACCCATCCTGCACGCTGTGTGGCGTCTTGCTATATATTTCACTTCATTGTCTGCTAGATCATTATAGGTGTTTATTTTGTCTCCTATGGTACTTATAGATATTTGTACTGTGGGTATTGTCGTATTCTGCTTCTATTTTTTTTATGAGTCTTTCACATTGTGTTAATTGGGTACGGATATCGTTAAGGATCCCTGCAGTGGTGTTGATGCAAATGCCTCGTAAGGTTACCTTGAAGGCTTCCCAAAGGGTGCCTGCGCTATCTACAGACTGCTTATTGGTGGCAAAATAGTCTTCTATTGCTGTGCGAATCGCGTTGGCATAGAGTGGATCCAAAAGAGCTGTTAAATCACCATACGAATGGCGGTGGGGTGTATATAGGTATTTGCAGGGTTAGTAGGACAGGCTTATGGTCTGATAATGTTTTTGGGAGTGGTCTTACATCCTGGGTCCATGTGCATGCTTGTTCTGTAATTATCCAGTCATCAATCCTGGACCAACTGTTATGTGCAGTTGAGGAGTGGGTGCTTTTCATGTGTGTGCGGGTTACGCATGCGCCATGTATCTTGCATTCGAAATTCTTTCATACTGTGTATAATAACTGCGGCAGCCCGCTGGTGATATTCGGTCGTGGCTTGTGATCTGACACATGTACTATCCAGTGCTACATTCATACCCCCACCCCATAAGAGCTCCATAGCTGGAAGTGCCCGTATTACTGTGTATCTATACTAATACAATAAAGAGAGAGCCCAAACCTTTGAGGCGGGTAATCTCAGGAACCACAGCACCAATCACAACACCCAATACAGCGTTGGAAAGGGTAGTTGCAGCAGAAGGACATAGGCTATACAGACGCCCACCATATACATTTAAAAGGTAAAAGAACCGTGCCAGCAAAGTAGTCCCTTGTGGGCATGTCTGCGTTGTGCTGTGGGCGTGTGCTGGGGCGTGACAAACGCTGGGGGAGTTTGGTACGTTCCGTCCTTCATGCCATGTCTCATATCGTGTGCTGTGGGCGTGTGCTGGGGGCGTGGCATGTGCGGGGCGCGGGATTACGGGGAAAAAAAAGCAATTGTGCCCAATATTTCATTGTTTTTTCTTCCCAGATTCTGTACATTCCAGCTATGGGTGTCCACCCTGCTCCCTTTAAATACCCCTGCACCCCATAATCATAACCCACCCTTACTCCTTAAAATACCCCAACACCCTTAACCACTAACCCATCTTAACCCTATAAATATACCCTTTACCCCAAAACCCAAACCTATCCCTAAACCCTAAAAATACCCCTGTACCCCAAAACCCAAACCTAGCCCTGAACCCTATAAATACCCCTGTACCTCAAAACCCAAACCTACCCCTGAACCCTAAAAATACCCCTGTACCCCAAACCCCAAACCTAGCCCTGAACCCTAAAAATACCCCTGTACCCCAAAACCCAAACCTACCCCTGAACCCTAAAATACCCCTGTACCCCAAAACCCAAACCTAGCCCTGAACCCTTAAAATACTGCTGTACCCCAAAATCCAAACCTACCCCTGAACCCTAAAAATACCCCTGTACCCCAAAACTCAAACCTAGCCTTGAACCATAAAAATAATCCTGTACCCCAAAACCCAAAACTACCCCTGAACCCTAAAATACCCCTGTACCCCAAAACCCAAACCGAGCCCTGAACCCTAAAAATACCCCTGTACCCCAAAACCCAAACCTACCCCTGAACCCTTAAAATACCCCTGTACCCCAAAACCCAAACCTACCCCTGAACCCTAAAAATACCCCTATACCCCAAAACCCAAACCTAGCCCTGAACCCTAAAAATACCCCTGTACCCCAAAACCCATACCTATCCCTAAACCCTAAAACTACCCCTGTACCCCATAACCCAAAACTAAATCTGAACTCTTAAAATACCCAAACACCCCAAAACATATACCTCAGTACCCCAAAACATATACCCCTATACCCATACTTACCTTATCCAAACATTAAAAAAAACATGCTTTTATCATTCATGCATTTACAACGAATTTCATTGTAAATGTATGCGTGGTAAAAGCACATAAAATGTAATGCCATGCGTTATAATGGCATTGCGGAGTTATGGTACTTTCATAATGAAAGTATGCGGAGTGATGGTATGCGGAAAGAAAGTTGCGGAATAATGGGTGTTTACCCTCCCCCGGTAAGTGCATTGGTGGCACAGCGGCCCACATCTCCAGCAACATACTCATATTTTTTCACCACCGATTTGAAAAATGCACAGGTCTCTCTCATTGATGGCCAGCAGCGACATACACTTTTAGACACACCTCCCGCCACAAGTTCTAGAATTGCGAACTTTAGAGCTGGGGAGCTACGTTCGAATCTCGGCATCAGCTCAACATCCTGTGATTCCAGGCAAATCGCTTTGTCTCCCCGTCCCTACCACAAATGAATGTGTTCTTCTGTAATGTAAATTGTGCTCATGTGATGTTGTCGAGTTCGCGCTATATAATATTGCAAGGAAAAATAAAGTAGGGAAACTCGAGTTCACACACTACTGAACGCGCACTCTTAAGTGCATCAGCAGTGCACTGTGAATCGGAGCATTTCACAGGCCTGTCACAGATAAGAAATGCTATCAAAACGAAATCCTACAAAACAATATATTACTGGCCAGCAGCAATTCATACCCGGACAACGTCGGGACGGGCTGCTAGTACCTTCATAAAGAAGTCAGGGTCATCCATGTTTGGACCGTATGTGTTAATGAGACCCACTCTTGTACCTCATAGTATTCCTGTAATTATGACATATCGTCCTTGTGTGTCTGTTAATGTTTGATCCGATACGAATTGTGTGCCCTTCCTTATAAGGGTTATTACACTGCGTGCATATGTAGAATAGGAGGATGAGACCACTAGTTCTGCCCATCGTTTTCCAAGTCCGTCTGCCTTGCATTTGAGAAAGTGTGTCTCTTGAAGCATAGCTATGTCTATTCTATGTCTATTCAATGTCTATCTAGGTAAGCAAAAACCTGTCTAATTTTTCATAAGACCTTTTACATTCCAGGTAGCCAGTTTAAGGGTGTAGGGTTAGTGCTAGTCTGCATCAATATGTCTCCAGTTATAGCGCATGAGGGAGATATGTGCATTGCTAGTATTGCTTACCAGCATTGCTATCTCGATTCTTAGTAAATACGTAGTGTGTGCTTGTGAGATGACAATGGACATCAACATCTGTCTAGTGGCTTGAGAAGGTAAGTGATATATGTCTGAATTTCCCCCTCCCTTACCCCCTCCCGACCCTCCCACTTCGCCATCCGAATTATGATGAAGACAGTCCAGAAGAAAAAACATACCCTTCTCCCTCTAACCCGTCCCATTAAGGAAGAGAAAACTTTTGTGGTACACACAGAGGGGCGAATGCTGCCAGCCGGATACCCTGTATTAAGTCATATCGTCTGTTGCATAGCAAACTCGTAATTATGAAACGCCAATTAACACTTGTCTGCAACTTTAAGTAGTTATTGTCATATAATTCGCTGTACACATTTCTAAATAGGGAGCAGTTCAGGGCAGATATCTCTATTATTCAACGGCCGAGGTACCATTTTGTTCTTCTGGCCCTCCTCTGGGCGATTTCCGGCGTATAGTTTGAGTCCCTTTCTGTTGCAAGTATTTGAGCACATCTTTTGGCTCATTGTAAATCACAGCTTTTCCACCATCAGATATGTTCAATCTAGCCGGGTAGATTATTGCATACGAGATATTTAGTTGTCTGAGTTTCTTTTTTACTGCCACAAATTGTTTTCTTGCTTCCTGGACCTGTGGGGTAAAATTGAGATAAACTGAGTTTTCCATACCTTGGTGGTTTCAGCTGCCCAGTTCCCAGGCTTTGTGGAGTGCCACATCTCGGTCCCTGAAATTTAAGATTTTTGCAATGATCGGACATGGTCTGGCCCCAAGTGGTGGTGGTGGAGCCAGTGATCTATGAGCTCTTTCAACAATGAAAACGTCAGAGAAAGTGTCTTTGCCCAATAGAGTTCTAAGTAATTGTCCGATGTAGCATTCCATGGGCCCTGTGTTGGTCGTTTCCACTATGCCCATAAGGCGAGTGTTACTTCGGTGAGAGCGCACCTCAAGATCTTCAGCCTTCACCATCAACACCTCTAAATGTTTATCCATTTTGCCTTGCTTGGTTTCAATTTGCCGTTGTGCATCCTCTGCATCCGATATGCAACGTTCCGCCATGTCATTTCTTTCAGTTTGTCTGTCCAGCCGTTCAGACATGTGATTCACTCTGTAAGTTAGAGAGTCTATCTTGCCATCTATGTTAGAGTGGGTGGTTTGTATCAAGGAGAACATGGCCTGAACGTCTCCAGTAGCAATCCCACTGCAGTGGATGTGACCTTTTGTTCGCCGTGATGCCTTCTGGGTCATTCTCAGTTGTTTTTTTTTGTTGCTCAAACGTTAGTTTGGGTTGACTTCTGCCTGGTTTACCCATGTTGCAGTGGTATAGATCAGCCCAACCGTTGTAGGGCTGATGGCGTGGGATGACACAGAGGCCCAAGGGAGAAGTTAGTTATTTATAAAATGTTGTCGCTTACAGGGCTATGAGGCAAGGGTTTCTGTATAGAGTGCATTCCCATATGTCCGTGCAGTAGATGCTCTGGCCGCAGCTGTACTCTGCTGTGTCGCAGGGTATTGTTGTGAGGTTAGTAACGGATCCACATTGGGGGGGTTCGGTACCTGGATCGTAGTGTGTAATCAGGCGTGGGCACTGCAAGAGTCCTGGGTTGGGTAGGGATCTCCCCTCTGTGGACAATGCATGTGCGGTGTTGAAACCACCCACGATGCTCTCCGGCATCGTGTCTTCCGGCTAGGCCGGATCGCACACGTTATGCTTGGCAAGGTAGATATACTCTTTCACAATTTGTGCCTCGTGGGTTCATTGCAATTTGTGAGTTATGCGCTAATCTGCGTTCAGGGCCTCTGCAGCTAAATAGTGGCCAGCAAAGAGATAAGTGATGTTTCCCCTCTCAATCAGTTTCAGCTGCTGGGCTCTCCAGTCAACCCTGTAGTGCACTGGGGTCGGTCTATGTGCACAGTGAATTTCTTAACAGTTCAACCCTGCTCAGCACAACACATGGTGCTTGCGCTGTTCATTCTGGTGTGCAACCTGGCCAATCTTATATTGAGCGCCTAAGTAGCGGAGGCTCACCGAAGCACGCAGAGGGTAGAAATGGCGTATCTCGTTTTGACCGCCGATCAGAGCCCCTGGTTCATGAAGCAAAGCCGGCAAGTGCATTGCACAGGCGCTACCCACAGCCGCTGTTCTAGGATTGCAGTCTGCTCACCAGGCAGCTCTCACCTTCAGACTTCGTAATGATCGCAGGGAGCATGCGTTCTTCTCCAGCCTCCACACCATTCAGGAGCAATCACTGCTCCCCTGCTCACAGCATGTGATTCAAGGGCTACAGACCCAGTCGCATCTCCTGGCGCGCCCTCGTCATCTCATGCTCACCACATCTTGTCTCGTCGCGGGGCAGGTCTATGGCCGCACACGCTGTTCAGGCCATGCTCGGCTGAGTTTTCCCAAGTTTATTTTCTCCGGCTTTGGACCACTTCAGGTTATGAGAGTCAGCTCAACAAAACGGTTAAGTGTTCCGATTTATTATTTTTGCATATTTACAACATCATCAGGATCGTGGTGCAGGATAGATGTAGGATGTTTAAGCGAGCTCACTTAGAAAGTGGCCATCTTCAGGCTCCACCTCCATGTTTTGCTCCTCTTTGAGCCTACAGAGGCCAGTGGCATATCGAAATGGAATGGAACCTGTATGCCAAATCTGTGACTTCAAGATGATACAATTTATGGTTCCTCCAGGATTGTTATATTTCTCTGGCTCAGCTCAGGATCACAGCTCAGGTATCAAGTCAATTACATTTGTCTACAGCAGCAAGACCAAAGGCCTCCTAACACAAGGGGAGCAATTTGCAGTGCTTTACTCAGGTCCTGAGAAAAAAAGGGGGGATGAAGCATCTGCATGAATACATCAGCTGCCACACTGTACCAAGGATGGGACAGCCAAGCCCACTGGACAAATGAAGGAGCCCAAACCTTTGGAGCCAGCACAGGAGGCAGCTCCCCTTTGAGGTTTTCCTGGGAATGGCCCTGGCAGTGATGCCAGTAAGGGGCAGAGCTAAGGCCTCCAGAGGAAAGGTGGACAGTGACTCCTGGGTAACGACATTTTTAATTGTCACACAGTGCTGTGCAGGAGGGTTGGGACAGGGGCGGAGATGTATTGTGACACCCTGGGATAGACTACAGGAGCCTCGCTTCTAGAACCTTCTGCTCCCACTTAAAAGGCCTTGCACAAGGGGGAGAGCTCTCTTCGTTTTGTTTTTCTACTGGACACTGTGACTAGAGGCACCAGTCATGGACAATTGGAAGAGGTAGTCCCCTGATATCCATCTGGACTAAGGACTCTGATTACACGTACCCCCAAGACCAGTGGGGCATTCCCCAGGACCAGAGAAGCTGGTCCCCTTATACACCTAAGGACTAGTCTGAGGGAATAACTGGACTTCTACACTGATGACGCCGGATTCCTCTATAAAAGTTACTAAGAATCCTTGGTCAACTGGACCTTTAATACCTGCTGAAAAGTGTAAAGGGGAGCAACAATGCGTTCACAACAATTTAGCATGAACCAATTGCTAACTCGGAAAGGATCCATGACCCAAATTCAAATGTTAGGGGTTTATTATTAAGCAAAAAATAACTGGACATGCAAGCTCCTCATAACGAGGTTGTAAATATACATAGGCACTAATGCAAAGTTAATTCTACGAATCAATCTAATTTGGTTCAGCATAAAGAGAATGAGCAACTTCTTTATCTGGCCACTCATGCTTTTTAACATTTTTTCACTCACTTGTAGTTCACCGTTATTGATCACTGATCACTACTTGTTCAACCAGTGGTTTAACTCTGGGTGGAGGAAGCATAACCACTAACCCAATGATGATGCTGCCATGTACCTTTCAAGGCAGAGAACTAAGATATACCGCCATCCGAGCCCTGGCACGTGATTGAGGGTTTTTTATCGGTACCGTGAAACGAAAGAACGAAGAAACCCTGGTGTCCCAAGACAAGTGATCCGTTCCCCCTTTTGATTTTTTGGAAGAAACTGTAACCAGTATAATTCAAGGGGAATTTTAGACGCCACTACACCAGAAACCCATTGCGGTTTGGAATTATCACCGCATAAAAAACAACAATTCACATTCAGGATATAGCCTTGAGGAAGTCGCAGGATGACCTCCCAATTGCGACGAAACACGTGTTGGCTGTAGTGAAATTATCTGGGAAGAATTGTACACAATAAAGTGACCAACAAGGAAGAAGGAAGACTAATTTCATTTACAAGGACATCACGTTTGAACTTGTGGAAACAGGTCAACCTATGTTGTTTTATTAGTGACACATGTGCTAAGGAGTGTTGGTTGTTCTGGAAGACTTTTGCCTATCTTGAGGAGCAGTCTGGTTCTTCTCACCTTATAGCACCATACAATATTGGGATCTTAGAAATAACTTGTGTGATAATTCTAGGTGGCGCCATTAACCTAAATCAAATACCACTATCTTGCTTTATCAAATCCTAAAACAAAGATGATAGTCTAACTAACGAAGAAGATGTCCTTTCACCTGCAACAGAAAGATGAGAACAGAACAACCTTGCATGCACATGAATTTCGCTGACTGCCTCTAATTGAGAGCTCTACCAGTGTAAAATACATTTCAGGCCTACACAAATCAGCTAAAATAAGAAATACAAATAGGCCTTTCACAGCACGAAAGAGCAACTACTCCATCCAGGCCTTTACATCAATAAAACACACATTTATAACGTTGTATCATTCTAACACTTAGTTTACCATTTGTTATTACGGCACAATTTGCTAATTGAAATTTGCCACCAGGAGCAAAATGAGTCATAACGCATATAAAAGTTCGGACAGCGCCTGAGATCTCAGCAGGAGAAATCCTTGACCTTTGATCCCTCCCAGAAGATCAGGGAGTCACTTAAAGGAATACTGTTATTTTTTAAATACTCAAAGGAGGATGCATGGGGCCCCCACCCCAGGATCCAGAGGGGCCCTTCCACTACCAAGAGGAAGGCAGGAGCACCAACGTGCTCCCACAAAGTAAAGGGAGGGGCCTAAGATCCCCCTCCAGGCCCGATGTTTTCAAATGAGAAGTGGTCCAGAAGGAGTGGAAGTGCTGCCACACTTTTCCCAGCTCTGGTGGACCTGCCCCAATGCCCGTGCCAACTAATGAGAAGGTCCCTGCCCTCTGGCAGGGGATGAAAGAGCTGCTGGCTCCCGCAGAAAAGCGGGTGGCACAGGAGCCAACTGGGTAGACAGGGGTGAGCTTTCCTAACATCATGAGAACACGGGCTTGGCTGAGTGGGACTTGGCACCCCAGAGCTAAGAAAGAAAAGGAGAAAAAAGCTAGCTGCATGGCTCAATAAAGGAAGGTTCAAAGCTACTAAACAATATGCATAAGCTCCTGAGGGAGCACCTCATAATGCCCTGTAGGTCTTGGACTCAGCCCAAAGTTTGTGAATGTGGGTACCACAGAATGGCAGGACCCCCACCAGCACCCCAAAGAATGTGTTGGGGAGGCTGCAGGAGTGCAGCAGTGCCCCCAACTGCCAGTGAATCCTTCACTTTATGACAATTCATAGGATCACTGGATGGTTTTGTATACATGTATGTTTCCATGCAGACTTATTAAACACATTCATTTTTTTGATTGAGCACATTGAGCAGCAGATCTGACTTTTAGGTCTTGAAGAAAGCCGCAACACATATGTTGGGGGTTAAGGGGATGAAACATGTCGACCATTTTTCTGCCACTTAAAGTGGGTCTAATTTCTTCCTGCAGTGCTCTGTTTTTAATCCTGGACCAGTACCACACTACTAAAGGAATTTGCATACTCTGTAACTAGTATTAATTTTCACTTTCACATTGCTCTTCTGCCCCACTACACCTAGCTCATCATCTGGGTCGAGTGGGTGGGATTCACAATGACAAACCTTCTCCTGTGGTAAAGAGGGATTTGTCATTAATACCTTAGAAATGCCACTTGTAGAAAGTGGCACTTCTCTGCTCTAAAACTCTTTGTGTTCCTCTTAGTTTGACACTGGTCCACACTGGGGAATTGTGGAACACATCTGTGCATTCTCCAGAGAGGGCTAAAACATTGGGCATGGAGCTGGGACAACAGACTTCTGTCATTTGAGGGCCTAGCCGGATAGATTGAAGGAAGAAGGTTTGATAATTGGCCTCTGGGGTCAGATCATGGCTCACTAAAGATTAAGATCTGCATTCAATGGCCCCAGGGCAGACAGGACTGACATTTAGGGGATACAACTGTGGTTCAAAGTTAAACCCCCTGAACCACCCCCACTTCAAAGGCACACTATAGTATTCCTACTGGAGCCATACGTCAGCAAGGTAGAGATACTCTTGTGATATGGGACCAGAGATCCTGGAACTGCATGGTGCACACTGCCATACTGCCAGAGGAATCTGTTGTGCACATGGAGGATTACTGTCATTGGAAAGGACCATACATCCTTCTTGAATATTGGCTGGTTTGGGCTGACTACCTGCTGCTATGCGGCACCCTGAAGTATGCTCTCTAAGGGATTGTTTCCTTGCCCCTGTTTTCTTGTGGAGGTTTCAGGGACATCAAAGACCTCCCACGAGGGACCCACACCATCTACCTGTGACACTTGGAGAGCAGTGCCCTCTTAAGTGCCCACTTTGTCTGCTGGATTCCCACTGGTAGCGCTTTGTGAATGTGGAACTAAGAATTGTGCCTGGAGACCGAATTGCCTGGTGCAGACCCTCAAAAGTACTGCCCTCTACTCAGGAGCATGATCTCTGCATCGTGGGGCCTCAATACTCATAAGTGTTTTGTTGATGGTGAGCCAGTTCACTGGTTATGGGACCCCGCATGGCCCCCTTCATCGATCGTTCTGTATCTCTCTCATGTGACACTCTGAGTGCAAGCTTATTGCAGGCAGTGTCCGAATCACGGGTTCCAACCCTTCGAAGTTGGGTGTGCACACGTAGTAGTGCCTCATTCTACCTCGTGTGGCACTGCTGAACTTGCATCTGTGTGTATGACCGGAATTTTCTAGTGTTACTCAAATCAGCTTGTACCAGACATTGTGCCTCATTTACAGAGAGGCACAGGATTTGCAACTCTTCATTATGTGTGATCTGAATTGTCTGGTGCAACTCAAATCAGTGTGTACCAGATTTTGTGCCTCATTTCCACGGAGACACGGAATTCGCAAATCTTCATTGATTGTGACCAGAATTGTCTGGTGCAACTCAGCTCGACACGCACCAGACGTTGTGCCTTTTTTACGGGGAGGTGCTGAGTTTGCAACTTTGCATTGTATATGACCAGAACTGTCTGCTGTGACTCCTACAGATGCACACTAGACATTGTGCCTCATTTTCAGGGATGCGTGGAGGAGCCGATTTGGGTTCTGGAGCGCCTGGATTGCCTGGGAACAATGTTGATCAATGTGTGTCTGACAGGTTGCGTCCTTCTTCACAGAGGCTCCCCAGCTTCATTTCCCATTTATTGATTGCTCCTTTTCGTGTCCTCAGTGTGGAAGACCAGCTGCCCTCTCCCACCCAGCGCGACAACTTCATGTTGCAAGGTAGTATTGCCTGGATTGTCCCTGGGTGGTGAGAGTAATTGACAGGGCTAAAGAACGCTTCTGAGAGCGATGGGAAGTGGATGAAGAGACTGCATGACCCCCCTGAGCTTCGCATTTGCATGCACAACTTCCATTCCTTTCACACATGCACATCATGAGCAATATATGCTATGGTGGATGAGGTCAGATGTGTGATGAGTTCGGAAGCAGCCACATCTTTCAGTCACAAACTAGTATACCTGGTCCGACCCTCACTTGTCAATACATCATATAAGACCTCATCTAGTAGGGTGTTAGAGTGTGCACGGGGGCTTCACATACCTTGTCTAGAAGGACAATTGTTTTCCTTATTTTAAAGACACTGTGGTAAAAGAGTGAGGCCTAACAAAGGTCAGATCTAGTTAATTGTGCATGAAGATATCATTTCTATAAAAAGTGCCCTTGTACAGTGTGCTAGCCTTTAAGACAAAACATGAAGTATTGACCCATACCAAATAGTCGAATATTTAGATAGGTAAATGAAATGGTATTTCAATAGATATCTGTATGGCAGATACATATAATAGATGGATAGTTGAAGAGGCAATGAACGTTCAAACTATGTTTTAATGATGCTAACTCTAGTGGGCCAGATATAGAGTACCCAACCTCATTACTAACACTGGAGTCAAAACATATGAAATTGTTTCCTATGTCATGATTGGAGAGATTTTAACTTTCTAAACCCAGTTCGGAATTTGTTTCAACGTATGCATTTAAGGAAGTTAACAGACTGTAATAGGATAGACTATAGGACAATGCATACATTCAAAACATCCGATATTTTAGGTTTTCCCCTAGCTAACAAAATTACAAATTGTGCTCTTTTAGACATCAAGTCCTATCACTTTAGTATTGACTTCAAGATTAATTTTTGTGAGAAAAAAAACACAGAGGGCCTGATTTATGAGAGGGTTGCATCACATTTGCACCAAACAATGTGGTACATGTGTTACTCAAACCTCTTAAGTAAGATTTCTTAAGCTACACAAAGCCACTTTGTGTGTCTTTGAGTGGATTGAGAAATCTGGAGAAATGCAATGCAGCACGCATGACTTCATTCTGTTACTCTAACCTGGGTAGGCATTCCATGGATATTGTATGGGTGTTCCTATGCAGCTCCCATGGATTTCAAGGCATCCCCAGATTTACAAGAACTTGTAAACCTGGGGATGTGCCAAAAACATACACCTTCCCAGGGGAGGCGTAGCCAGGAAAAATATCTCTATTTCTCCTTGTTTCTTTATAGAAAGAGGAACATGCTTCCCAGGAGTACATGAAGGTGCCCCTTCCTGCATAAAAACAATTCTGCATGCAACACAGGCACCCTTGTAGCATGGCACAAGTGTTTCTTCGTTGGTGCTAGGCTATCAGAAGGGCACCAGTGCAAAGGAAAGGACAGTAATGCACCATAGTGACTTAAATACGGCCCATTACTGTCCTTTCCCTGTCACGCAGCACAGCAAGGTGACTTGCCGCGCTGCACTGCATGACTTCCTCATGAATGAGGCTCTAAACTCCTACCAAACAAAATGACGACTCTCTAGGCAGTAACTCACAGCTGAAATAGATGTGCAAATTGAATGCACTAATATGCAGATAGATATTTGACCATAAATTGATGGAAAACAACATTGTATTAAGGAGACTAGGTTGAAAATATAATTCTGTGGGGAAGGAAATTGCCAATCAAAGACTCATGTTGTTTGCTGACAGTAATTATAACCTACCTCCTTTGGATTTGTAACCAACCTCCTTTGAATGATCAAATTTGATTGAGATATGAGGCATCAAATTGAATCTCCATATTGCCGAAATTTCAAAATGTCATGCATGCCACAGGGAACAGATATTTCTGCTATATATAGAAACTAGGAAATCATGCTTCTGGATGTGATTCGGTAGTAAATAAAACTGAGAATAATCTGAAACATGTATTGTGGACATGGACACAAAGACAGTAGGAATATGTGTTAGGGATAAGCTTTTTTTGGATGAATAATAATATGCCCTTTGAAGAATAGTTGCATAACAATAGTCTGAACCAGATCAATTTTTTCGATTATGTTATAAAAAAGTAGGCTTCCCGCCGGGGATAACAAATTTAATCTTGGGAGGTGTTACATGAAGGTGCCCTGTTTTCTTGAAGACTGCTCTGGAAGTACCCTAGGCATATGCATTTTTAATATCAATATTTTATAACATGGAAAAACATTTTATTTCATAAAAAGGCTGTGCAAAATAAATTGCTAACATCCACTTGGTAAACTGGGATACTCACAGTGGAAAACAACAGTCACACTAAAACATATTAATAAAAAAATAGAAACATTACTTGTCTTAAAGCAATACCCCATCCAGCAGCCCCATTTCAAGGAACAGTATCATCTCTAAAGTTACTGTTAGCATATCCTGCTCTTGTGAATAGATAGACTAAATCTGGGGAAAATGAAGAAATATGCAGAATTCTCCCAGGACATGGAAATCCAGTCAAAAATACAAGATATCAGCACCTTAGTTCTTTTAGGCATTGTGAAATAAAGTACGGTTACTAAGAGTCTTTTCAAATATGAATGTATGTACGTGGTATTTGTATTGTGCAAACCTTGCCGAAATGCTGTAGAAGGTCAGAAGAAAGCATGCAGTCAACGAGGGATAGGTGAGGGAGCTGGTTATTCGATTGTTTACTGCATTTTGATGTCATTTTCCTTATAGATGTTTGTATTCAATTCTTTCCTAAATTGAATAGCATTGGGTGATCCCTAGGTATACAAGGATGTTATTCAAATTCCAGGTTGCCTGCTGCCTTGCTATTGTCTTTTTTACGCTTCTGAGGGCCAGATGTAGGTAGGCATTTACCGGTCGGTAACAGCCGAATTCGGCCGTTACCGACCGGTAAATGCAATTTGAGATGTAGGGCCCTGTATTTTACAGAATCGGTAAATTTACCGATCGGTAAATTTACCGATTCTGTAAAATACAGAGTCGGTATTTTTACCGATTCGGTAGAATTGATATGTAGGTGGGACTCTTCTGAGTCCCACAAGCATTAAAAAATCGGTATTTTACCCTCAAATCCTATTTGATGGTAAAATACCGATTCCGGTATGCATGCACATGTGTGCATGCACACCTGTGCCATATGACAGGCAGACCTGCCCTTAGGGCAGGTATGCCTGCCACATGGCACCCGAACCTGTTTTGGGGGCGCTAGAGGGTGTCAAAGTGACACCCCCTGCACCCTTGTGAAATTCGGTATTTACCGATTCGGTAAATACCGATTGGGTAATGCCCATTCATTCCTATGGGCTTCAAAGCCCATAGGAATGAATGGGCATTACCCAATCGGTATTTACCGATTCGGTAAATACCGAATATTTCCGATTCGGTAAATCCACATCTGGATTTACCTACATCTCCCTCCTTCTATTTTACCACTTCTTAAATACCGAATCGGTATGATTCGGTATTTAAGAAGTGGTAAAATAAAATTACCTACATCTGGCCCTGAGTCTCCAGTCTAATGGTGGCCTTGCTGCAGGTGTGCTAAGAACCACCAGATTTGTTGCCTTTGTCATTAGCCCCTTCCCTGCTGCAGTCGGCCATTGGCCGTTGCGAGCACTACCTCGCTGGTGCTGCGAACGTCCAACGGCCGACGCGGCCCTGCCCACTCCGGGGAACCGCCGCACTGCCGTAAAATAACGGCCGCGGCTAAGGTGTGCAGATAAACGGGGCTGCTAGTCATGATGGCTTTATAAATTGATGATTCTTAGTATTTTTTGCTTGCTGTTCGTAGCAAATCACAGGAATTATGTCTTAGTTGGCCTTAGCTTCAGGAAAAACAAGATTAAAGAATTCTCTAACAGAGAGCCCGAAAACATGCTTCTTTGTCTAAACGTACTTACACTCGTGTCCTATTTCCTTGTTTAATAGCTCAATAACTCCCTAAATTCAATAAGACATAGAGAATAAGAATAAGACAGGAACATGGAGGAAGCCCATGTCCAAACCCAACTGGCAGCTATCGTTGCTTTTTTCTTTTTCCTCAGTTCTAGATTCCCCATAAAGAACAGCTATATGTAGCTATTAAAGACTTTCACAATTAGCTCTCATGTTTAGTATGGTTTTTTCCTGTAAGTCAGAAAAACCTTATATTTTAAATGCCTGTCTTAGCTCTCTGAAATTGTTTTGCAATATATCTCTTTGTGTGCAAATAGTTTGAAACAATGGTACCAGTTTTGAAGCAACCAGTGACGGCTGGTATGGAACAGTGCCGGGCAGGGTGGAGGGTTGGGGGAGGTTAGGAAAAAAAAGAAAGAAGAAAGAAAGAAAACGTACCTGATGGTCACCGTCACCAGTTGCCACCTCTCCTCCAGCAGGAATCAGGCAGTACAGAGTTTCCCAGAATCCCTTGACCAATCACAGCGCTGCCTTATAGCAGCATTGTGATTGGTCTGAGCACCATTGTTCAGCGCTCATAGAGGTACTGGGAAGCTGGGCATGTTCTCCACCCAGGCTGTACAATAGAGCCTGTGGAGAACATGCAAAGTGTGCATGACAGGTTTGGCTGGCCCGAGACGGCCTGACAAACTGTCATGCGCACTTAAGGTGAAGCCACCACTCCTCCTCCCTCGACTTCAGGGGAGCCTGGATGCACTCTAACAACCTGGCTGCAGTGTACCTGCAAAACACAAAATAAAATGAAAATCATGCTCTGTTATATCATTATATTTGTCCTTTCCATTGCTTTAAAGCAGTGGGTCGATGCTCTTCCATCTTAGTAGAGGAGCTACCCCTGGAAGCAACAAAGAAAACATTTCAAGGTGTCTGAGGAGGCAAATTGATCCATCAGAAGTTTAGTATTCCTTCCAGGACACCCATATTCATCCCTCCATTCATGGGTGATCTAAAGTCTCCTGTTTGTGTAATTTACCTTTAAATCACGCTCATAAGCTAAATCAAGAAAAGGAATAATGATTTTTGAACAATACATGAGTTTAGATTTACCTTAGGACCAACAGACCAAATGTACAAAGCACAGTGGATGGTTGCCCATTCATTTAAATGGCTTTGATTGAACTGGGCTAACTGAGTTAGCACAGATCCACTGAGGGTGAAGTCAGGGCCATTTCTCAAATAAAAGTTTGGCATATAAAAATAAGTCGCCACCAAAGAATTCTCTCAAGATTTGGGAATACTGATCTGCTAAAAGCAGCCAAGTATCATAAAGTTTATGGTTGCTGCCCTCTGGGCTTATGTCTGAGGAAGGTCTGGGATGGGCTTTCAGTCATAATAAACTTTGTTCAAAATGTTGCCAAATTATTTTCAAATATTTCTCAACCTCTTCACTGGGCACAGCATTTTATGAAAAATATTGCTCTGACAGTGGTGCTGTGAGAGATTTAACTAAGCATATTAGCAGAGCTGTGACTTGGTGGGACTTGAGGTACTAGACAGGGGGAGCAAGAAAGCATCTGCTGAATATGACCGTGTCCAGGGATGTCCTTAACATCCCAGGATATGTTGTAAACTGTATGGCATGTGGATGTGCAGGGGTGATGTTGTGTGGTCGACATAAGTAACAAAGCTGATCCTGCTTATGATCTGAACAGCAAGTTATCCTTTGGATAATTCCAGTCTGCTTTCCTGAACTCCCTTTTCAATTTTCATTCATATCATCAGGAACTTTCACGTGTGGAATGAAGGCTGGTTTGCCAGGAAAGATCTGGGAGCTGTCTATGATGGTTGGCAAGTTCTGGACGCAACACCACAGGAGAAAAGTACAGGTAAAACCCTTTATTTCTCACTTGATGTCAATCAAAATACCTGCCTGTAGGAAGCTGGCTCTGTATATACTTTACCAAAGTAAGGTATAGTGTACACAGAGCCTAGGAAGTCCCCACAGGTATAACAGAGGCTAAATTAGGTAAGTACCAGCAGCTCTCTTTGTGGTAGTGTGGGGGAGTAGTTAGGCTTATCCAGAGGGTGCGTTAAGCATTTATTGTATTCCCTTAATCAAGGCAGATGCACACACTCAGAGACCGAATCCAGACCAATTGGGTAAGTATGAAAAAAGGTATACGTGTGTTCAATTCAATTAAAAAATCTTTATTCGGAAAGGAATATATCAATAAAAGCACAAGTTACATAGTAGCATTAAAATACACAAATTCATATTAGTCGTAAGAATAATATAAAAATGAATTCAATAAAAACTTTACGAATAAATATGCATCATATTATTAATGGATACAACAGTTTTCCAATTAATGTAAACTCGGTTCATGCCATTCATGGTCATTATAAAAGCAAGTCTTCAGAAAGTGTCCGCTTAGTTCATGGTAATCGTAATACCAGTATAAATATTAATTCAGTGAGAACATCCTTGATAAGGTGCACATCGTATTACGGGGACGCACTGCGACTTTCAAAAAGGTGCCTACAAGAAGAACTAATTCATCATCTTCCAATGTAAGAATTTTCATGTAAGCAGCTTCATGATGGACAGGCAAGATTTATTTTTAAATTGTATCAAAAGCCATTTTGCATATTTTATATAAAATTTACAAAAGAATAAAAAATTGAATATCGTTTGCCCACTCCGGCCATTGCACGGACATGACAGATGGTCTAGATTAGCATTGTACCCAAGGAGGAAACAGAGTAAGAATTTTACAGTGCCTGCCCTTAAACGAAAAAGGAGTCCCCTCTCACAGCGGCCTATAGGTTTTAAGAGATAACTAGATGGCACATGTGAAACATTCTCAATAGAAATGTAGGTTACAACAGTGGTTTTGTTGATCTCATTTTCATGTCTTGCTTTGCTGTGATATGCAAATGAGGCCAACCGAAGGTCTTTTTTATTCACACTATCTATTTCAGTTGGATTTGAAAAGAGCTGTTCATGATTGACACTGCTTACACTCTCACTCACTGTGGTAGCCACAGTATTTATCTTCCCTTCTCACAATTGAAGAAATCTCTTATTATTCCTCTTGTAAGGGACTCTGCTTAGTGTTTCCAAATTGCTAACCAAAATAAGACAGGGTGGCCCTTAATATAGTCTTCAATGTAGTGAATGGCTATGGTAAACATATTGGGATGCAGAGATCGGTGTACCCAAGAGTTTTTAGACAAAATCTGTTTTCTTCACACTGAATACTGTTGCTCTTTGTGAAACCCCAGACCTCTGCGCCATATGTTGCTGTTGGTATGCTTTAAACATTTTCATAATTGCTAAAACTGCCCCTGTCTTTTTTGGCTGAGGTAGATTAAGAATCGAGTTAATAGCCGAAGAGAACTTGTTCCTGCTGTACGCCAAAGCCACATGTTCAGACTAGGAACCATTAGCAGTAGAAACCAGCCCCAAATAAGGAAAAGTGCAAGTGCATTGTAAACTTTGAGTGCCCACGGTGAGGAAGTTAAAAAACTCGTTCTCGTCCGCAGCCATTATAAAATATTTTTTTTAATTGTTTCACAAATCTAAACTGGCCATAAAATCCACGAAACCCCACTCTAAGATGCGTAGGGCATTCAGTGTACGGCCCATTAAAACTGCATTGTCTGTGTATAATAGGGAGGGGAGTGTGTTACCATTAATTCATTGGTGAGTACTATCAATGACTTGTGTAGATCATTGATGTATATGATGAAAAGGAGAGGGACCAAGACACACCCCTGCCTGACCCCTCTACAAACTCTAATGTCATTAGAAACCTCACAACCCTTACTAATCCTCACCCAAGCTTTCAGATCCTTTTGCAGGTAGGCTAAAAAATGAACCAAAACCATATCTAAACTGTATTCTAAAAGAGTGGGCCATAAACTTGACCGAATGACAAAATCGAAAGCTGAGGTGAGGTCCATAAAAGCCAGCTATATTGGGTATCGCTGGCTGCGGTTTACTTTCCATTGATTAAATAAAGATTTAGGCACTGTTCGATTGTCCCTACTTTACGCCTGCATCCTAACTGGCGCGGTTGAAAAATGCAGTCTTCCTCGGTCCATGTTTTCATTTTATTGTACAAAATCGTCCCTAGATTTTTCAGAGTGTTGTCTATCAGGGAAATCGGTCTATAGCAACTTGGTTAGGAGCAGTCGCCCTTTTTGAAAATAGGAACAATAATACTGGTTGACCAGGTACTTGATAACGGGGCACTAGTTAGATTGTTAAAAACATTTAGTAAGAGCGGCGCCCAGAAATCTGGTTTGTGCTTGATGAGATCAAGTGGCAGACCGTCGGGTCCAGGAGCTTTGTTACCCACGCTCTGTTGAATGGCTTCCTCAACTTCAGATAGAGATATTGAGATCCCAATGAGGGCCTGGTGCTCACAGAGATCCTCGTCATGTACTGGGGCTGTGTAAATCATAGAAAAATGGGCCTCCCATGCCTCACTAGTTATATTACAACCTATCGGGGTCAATGATTGTCACACAGATCTCATGTCTTTGACCACAGCCCAAAAACCATTCCCATTCTTTGGAGTAAAAGCAAGGGCAAGGGCATCCCGGCGTTCTTTCAATATTTCTTTCACTTTTGGGAAATAACTGACTTATACTTCTGCCTAATGATTTAATAAGGTTGTGACATGTAGGGTTGGTTGACAGGGCCTTAAATAGCTGTCTGTTAATTGCTGAACATTCACTGTTGAACCTTTTTGATCTGTGTTATGCTGTGACAATTGGTTTTGATAGTATTGATTTAATTGCCTCAAAACGTTTAGTGAAGGCGCCAATTACCTCAGGGTTATGGTGCTGTGATGACAGGCACAAGTCAATAAGTCTCTGGTAGTCCCTTGCCTTTGTATAAAACAAGTCAGTGTTATTTACACCTTTCCAAACCAATCCTAGATTGTCCAAAGTGGGGGTCAGATTCCTAGAGTGACATTGATTTTTATAAGTCGGCCTGGGGGAGAATCTCAAATCTATTTTAATTGGATTATGGTCACCATGGGTAGCAGGGATAACCTCGGCTTTCAATAGACAATCCTCAAGAGTGGGTGAGATAAAAACATAATCTATAGTAGTGGTATACTTGTGTTTTATTTCCAGAACCAAGCAGGACTTGGTAGAGGTAGGTAAAATATACTTTCAATTGTAGGCTTTTACACAGAAATGCAATTGAGGATTTGCAATTCTTACAGGTATGTCTCACTTTAAAATGCAGTTTAAATTACACAGCAATTACTTTCTGATTATTTTTTTAGTTACTTTTGTATTACTTTGAGTACTGAGGGTGGTGTGCCTAGATACTACACCTTAGGATCTCACGATACAATGTAACTAAGAATGTTATACTTTGTAGTTTAGTTCTCTTTTCTCCACACAAACATCAGTTCAGCACTTGAAAAAGTTTAGGCCCAAAATCACTTAACATAGGCCATGAGAGAAAAAGTGTTAGTGGCTTCTTAGGTAGGTACACAACTTATGAGTGGAAGTTTTTGGGATTAGGACCAAGGTCCCCCAGGGTCTAGATGGTCACTCGAGTTGCACCACAAGCAGTACTTGGGCAGCTGGATGCAGAGTGCTGGGGCCCAGTGTTAGCCAATGGGGCTAAGGGGGCCTTCGGTTAGGGACTACTGAAGGGCAAGCCAATTGGGTGTGGGAGCAAAGCTCCTGGGGTTAAGGTCGCACTGCAGGGACCAACAAACAGCACAGAAGCTGCACCAGCAGCAGCACTGGGGCGTCCTGGTGCAGGGGTCCAAGAAGATGTTGGGGACCCTGTACTTCTCAATGAAGACCTTTGGTTGGGAAAAGGGGCTGCAGGCTTGGGCAGGAAGACTTCCTGAAGGTGGTCACTGGCTGGAGAGGTAAGCTGGGGTCTTAGGGGATGCCTGGGAACAATCGCTGGGGTCATCCAAGGCTGTGGGGGCCCTTTTGGCATTTGGATTCTTTGGACCGCTCTTGGTCGCGATGGGGCTCTACAGACTGCTTCGGTTGCGGCTGGAATCTTTCTGCCACCTTTGGTTGTGGTTAGGGGGTAATCCTTCAGGTTGAGGCTGGAAGTGCCATCTCAGAGCTTGTGGTAGGTCGGGGGTCACCAAATCCCAGATCAGGATCACTGGGGTGACCTCCTTGTGGTGCTGGGCCACTCGACCTTTGGCCT
This sequence comes from Lissotriton helveticus, assembly GCF_964261635.1. Lineage (NCBI taxonomy): Eukaryota > Metazoa > Chordata > Amphibia > Caudata > Salamandridae > Lissotriton > Lissotriton helveticus. Next base: position 280,678,239 of record NC_136068.1, on the reverse strand, counting down.
TGGAGGCCGGGTGCAGAGGAGTGTAGAATTACGGAGTTGTCGGAATCTGGATTCTGGTCTTGGAGTCTTTTGTTTTGCACATCCTGTGCTCACGGGATGCAGAGACTGTAAGGTGAGTGCACGGAAGGTCCTCTGGGGGGGCTGCTGGACACTCCGGTTTCTTTGCTGTAGTCAGGGGGGAGTCGGGACAGCCGGTAGGGCTGGGCCCAAAGCTGTAGGTGTCATATTCTTCTTGGGTCAGCACAGCTCTTCAGTCCTCCTTTTTTCTTCCTAGAATCTGAGGACGCATGGTTCAGTGTTGTCCTAAACACGAAATTTAGAGGCGTTAAAGGGGTGTGGAGGTCGGGACTAATGGATCCCTTCCCTAGGGTGGGTACACCCCTATTATGCCACCCTCCAGTGGGAGGGAGCATGAGCCTCTCCATAATCGGCTGAGTTCCCCCATGTTCAGGCGAGTGAGGGCTGAGATGTGTGCTTTACCTCGCCTCCCGACCTAAGGTGTTGGGTTGGCAAAGGCGGGCATACCGCTCTTGCTAGCTTGGTTTTCCTGGCGATTCTGCCACCTAAATTGGGGGTCAGAAGCAGTGCCAGTTGCTGGGGGCAGCAAAAGGCAATACAGCTTCCAAAGGTGACAGGCCTTGGAAGCTTCTCTTTTTGTGGACCCATCCTTGAGGAGGAGGCATGCCACCTCAGCCTAGGATGGGTGTTGTTTCTGGACCCAGAGAGCGGAGGCTCTCTACCCAGGGGTCCATAAGCCTGTCTGGTGGTTGAAAATGGCTGGTAGCCATTCAGGAACCACACCAGGGCTGGTCGACTTTTGGGCGGCATCTCTAAGATACCCTCTGGGTGCATTTTACATTAAATTCAACACAAACATCAGTGTAGTTTTAAGGTGCTGAGACATTTGCTACCAAACTTCCCAGTTCTTAGTAAAGCCATTCTGGAGCTGTGGAATTTGTAATGACCAACTCCCAGACCATATACTTTTTATGGCTTTACAACACTTACAATGTCTAAGAATGGCTTCGACACAGTAGCTGTACAGGGCCCATGCCACTGTACCATCATCTTAGGGCTAGTGCACCCTGCTAGAGGGGTGATTTACCTAGGCATCATGCAGTGGGTTGCAGGCATGACACTTGGATGTGTGCGATGTCGAATCTTCACTTTTCTCTGCACTAAAACACAGAGGCTGCAATGGCAGTGTGTGGGTGTTAAGGATCAGGGCCTCTAAGGGTGGCACAATAGGTGCTGCAGCCCTTAGAGGCCTTCCCTGGTCAGAGTGCCCTTGGTACCCATGGTACCTTTTACAAGGGACTTACCTGTGGCCAGAGATTTGCCAGTTGTGGGTATAAAGGTAGAGTCTTGGGAAGGGACTCAGGACCTGGGAAACTGATTGTCAAAGACTTAAGGCACATCAAATCAGGTTGCAACAGATGTCAGGCAAAAAGTGGAGAGTAACCATGCAAAAAGCGGCACTTTCCTATACTGCCCATTTTTACATACATTACCTTTTCCTCTAAGACCAAAGAAAATGACTGTATTTTCAAAGCGAGATAGTGATAATTTTTCTAGGGTCTCGAGTATTTTGCTACAAAAAATACAAAATGTAAACTGTCTATTAGAACAACTTAGTTTGCAATGTTTTAGACTTCGATATTTTCAGTACTAAAACCCAATTTGTTTTTCAATGTGTGAAAACTCAGGTTTGAAACAGTCTTGCAACACATTGCTCACAATATAATTACAACTACTTATTCCTGCCCACATGGACCCTAATAGACAGTATAAAAAAAAACAGTGTGTGCTTCAGATTTAACTCAACAGTGACAACCTGTCAATTTAGAATGTTGTAATACCAGGTTTGTTTACTGTGTTAGGCATAGTACTCTGTAAGTTTCCTTGTTTGTAGAGTACCTGAAATACTAATGAAATCTTAACTGTTGATATAGAGTGGCGATAATGTCAAAGGGTTTGTCTTTGCTTCTTCATAATGTGTCTATATAGGCATTGTTTTGGAGGCTGCATAATTATTATTGCCGATGTATTACATTTTCTTGCACACCAAGGCAAAGAGATTTAAGAGCATGTTTGCTTACATGAAGTAATCATTTTAATTAAGCTTGTGTCTTATTGGCTTGAAAAGGGGCTGCTCTTTTGCAGGATGTCAAAACCGAATAAAGATGACTTATGCATATTTCTGGATGCTTAGGTCCTCATTTCAAGTGGCTGGTAATGATGCACATTAGAGCTATAGGCTGTGCTGCAGATTTCATGTGCTATTACCCTTAGCTTTACCTGCCCACTGCAGTTTTGTAGATGCAATAGGGAATAACATAGCAATCAGTGCCACCACAACAACACCCGCATGCCATTCCCCATTTGATGGACCGATTTTCCCTTGGGTACCTCACCTGCTTTGTGCAGTTAAAATGTCTGGGCCTCAGACAAATGTGTTCATTTTGTGTTTGGTACAAGTTTGTGAATCAGCAAAGCAGGGGGGAGCCTGACAGCAAAACAGAACAAAACAGAAAAATCATGTGGCATTTATAGTTGGCGGTAACGGGAAATCCTCAACATGTTAAATAAGGAGGACAAATCAATCCACTGAATTTTCTCCTCCCTACTACCACTAGTGAGATCTCCTCTGGATTTGGCGTTTAGTTTAGAAATTCTGGAATTTTCCGATATCACTCATCTCTAGTTTGGCTGTTAGGCTCTGAGCTGAATCCCGAACTATGGGGCATATTATCAAGCCTGGGCGATAACATTATCGCCGCTTTATCGGCCGAAAACGGCCGATAAAGCGGCGATAATGGGCTTGATAATATGCTCTGTGGAATTCCAATCGAAGCTCATGTTAGATGTGAACACATCTAACATGGGCTTCGATTGGAATTCCATAGAGCATATTATCAAGCCCATTATCGCCGCTTTATCGGACGTTTTCGGCCGATAAAGCGGCGATAATTTTATCGCCCAGGCTTGATAATATGCCCCTATAAGAGGAATTATCAGGTGAGCAAAGTATGTTTGTCTGTTTTCCTTCATACAACAAATGAGTTGACATGGAATAAAGAGTAGAAAATGCACAATAATAATGTACTCTTCTGTCTTCGTGATCGTTTTTGCATAACAACCAGAGGCCAATAAAAACATATGCAGGCCAAGATAGCTTAAATATTCTTTTTATCCTGTCTACGTGTCATTCTTCTCCAAAACACACACCACTCTGAAGGCAGGTTTCACCCAAGCAAGAATTTTTGTCAGATTCATCCATGCTTTTAAGTTTCTGAAATGGCTAAGTACCGCTTTTTGGAAGGAACAGAAAATGCTCTCATTTCTGGAGCACCCTGTAAATACAAAGTAGAAACGCACCAGCTGAGTTTCTTTCTTCTGCTGTATGGGTGGAATTTGGGGGGGGGAAACCATCTATGGGTTATACTTCATATTTAGAGTTTCCTCCAAAAATTATAAGATTTTCATGTTCCTCCAAACTCTAAAATTGGCCCTCAATCTTTAAAGCACTCGCTATTATCAAATAATTCCTTTCTCACATTAAAATGCCTTCTATCCACCTCGCCCGCACCTTACATCAATCGAAAGCTAGGGTTGTCTGGTTAAAACAAGTCCCTAAGAAGCAAAACCTCTCAAAACACTGAATTTCATAGAGAAACAAATCATCAAATACCCCTTCTCAGGAAATGCCCACAGTTTAGGGAGTGTCCTTCCCACTGATACACGATTTGTTAGATCACAAATCTTCAAGTCCAGGCTAAAAGGCCATCTTGTAAACGCGGCCTACTGATGAAAATGGTTATCACTTTATCACACTGATATAGAATATACAGGTTTTCTCTAGGCGTCTGCAGGAACGTCTCACTTCTTGTAGTTCTGTGGTGAACCAGGCGGCTTTCTAAGGGTGTTGTTTGGCGGGTGGCGGAGGGGTGCAAGCTTGTCAGCACAGCAGAGATCCACTGGTGAAATTCTATGGCTGTGAAGTTGCTGTCGGTAGTGGTGCTGGGGGGGGTCTTGGAGGAGGGTGGTGCTGAGGTGTTCCTCTGTGACCCTGCTCCAGTTCCTTCATGATGGGCGGAGGGCGGGCTTGGGTGCGGTGGTGGTGCTGAAGGTGAAGTGGACGCAGTGGTGGTCCGTCCGGGGGGGCTGGATGGTGTAGCTGAAGCAGATGTTAGTCCGTCCCACAAAGATTGGGTTGAGGGTGTGTCCGGCTTTGTGAGTGGGCATGTTGACCAGCTGCTTCAGGCCAAGGTTGTCGAGGAGTCGGGGTCGTCACTATTGTCGAGGTGGAAATTTAGGTCCCCGAGTAGGATGTAGTCCGTGGAGGTGATGGCGTGTGTTGCGGCGAGCTCAGCAATTGTACTTGCGGAGTGGGTGCGGTACCCTGGCGGTCTGTAGATGAGGGTGCCGCGTAGTGTGGTCCGGGGCTTGTCTATACCTGGAAGTGGAGGTGTTCTGTGTTGGAGTGGGGGTCGCTTATGCTGGATATGGAAAGCCAGAGGGGGCCTTGTGTGTGATGGCGAGTCCTCCTCCTGGGTGGTGGGGGTGGTCCTTTTTCTGGATCTTGTAGCCGTCAGGGATGGCTGTGGTGATGTCAGGGCCGGAGGTGGCATTGGTCCAGGTTTCCATGAACAGGCGACATCAGGCAAGATGGTGTCGTTCAGGTCCCATATCTCTACAGCGTCTCGGTAGCACACGTTGAGAAGGATGCACGTCAGGTTTTTAGCGGTGTATGCCTCCGGAGGGCCTTCAGTGGTAGGGGGGGCATTGTTGAAGGTGAAGGATCTGCTGCAGGTTTTGCACGAGAATTGTCAATGGGTGGTGTTCGGTGACTCTTCCAGGATGGAGTGCGTGGAGGCTGGTGGAATCATAGCAGTAGGGTCTTGGAGAACCAGGGTTCCTGGCACTGGCCACGTTCGGGACGTGGACAGGCGCAATTGGGCTTGCCTTCGGCGTGCCAGCGATGTGGCCAAGTTGCGGCCGCCATTTACAAGGGGAGGGACAATCAGCTGGGAGACGGGATGGGCAGCAGACGTGCAGAGTGGTGGGAAACAAAGCGGGGAGATTAAGCATGAATAAAGGAAAGCAGGGTAAAACAGTAGATCAGTACAGTAGATTCAGATAGACTGAATTAGGGAAGCAGGAAAAAAACGGTAGAATTGGCACAACAGTAACAGTAAGACAGTAAGACACAAAATTATTGAACTAGCCCATCAAGATGAATATTCCACTCAACGGCAGTGACTGGCCTGCAGAGGTCTCGAACCCCTCTCAGGAGGAGGAGAGGAAACTTGACGGCAGAGAAGTTGTCGTGGAGCTGCTGGGGAGAGAGTGTGTTCTCGACCAGGGTCCCCCACAAGATAAGGAAAACAATTGGAATTTACAAAGTACAATTCTGAGGTTAATAAAGCCCTAATGATGTTAAAACACACTTAAATGTACCCCTACCAAGTCTTGGAGTAAATCAAGCCCAATTCATGGCCATCCTCTGGTATACTGCAACGGAGTAAATCAAGCTCAATTCATGGCCATCCTCTGGTATACTGCAACATGCTCTGAGAGAGAAAAAAAAAGGCACAACCATGGAAGATGAAGTAAATTCAGATCTGCAGTTGACTCAGAAAAGTATGAACGTAACAATTGAATTTTTTGAGTGTTGAAAGAACATTGAACTGACGTGTATGAGAAAGTGGGAAGAAAAAAGGAGTGGGACAAAACCATTAGACCTATAAATTTCCGTGAACGGTGTTTCACCCGTGCCTGGGCGTAGAATGCCTGGCATGTGATTGAATTGACCATCCCATCCATGATTTTGACTCTTCCGCAGTGGTGGAGTTGAGGAAAGCTGCTTTGGCTTCAGGTCCTTACTTTTCTCAATTAGGTCGCAGTTGCCTTTTTAGACACTCCAGTTTTCTTGAAAGGGCTTCATCTATCAAATGATGGTAAAATGGACACTCCCCACACTTCCTTGCCCCAGGAAGGATCCTGCAGGAAAGATTAAAAAAAAAATTACTTCATTAGTGCTGCTTTTTGGGTGGACGTTTACCTGGCTCCCTCAACTTTGTCACAGGGACTTTGCCGGGCAGCAGATCAAAGCCGAGATTTACTGCACCTATCCTTCCAGCTGGGAAAAGTCTTTTGCTTATGCTACTGAACTGACAATGGAAATCGCACATGCGCACCAGGCAGTGGCGACCAAAGCATGCAGAGTCAGTGGGTGTAAAGCTGCATCAGTACTTGAGTTACCTCGAGTTACTTAAAAAAAACAAAAAAAGTTTTAGCCAGATAAAAGAGAGAGGAGAGGAATTGCCCTAACGACTAGGGCGGTCAACCTTGAATCTGGAGAACTGGGTTCAAGTGTTGGCAATGACGCTGAACATCTTGTGATTCTGGGCAAACCACTTAATCTCCCAGGGCCTCATTTATGAAAAGTGACGCATCGCTGCATGAAAACAGGTATAATGTAGCGCAGGGGTTTACAAAGTGGCGCATCTACCTAGATGCGTCACATTGTAAATATAGTGCAACAAGGCAAATTTTTTACCCTGCTGGTGCGTCACAAAAAGTGACGCACCGGAGGCGTAAAAGTGAGGCATGGCCTCATAAATGAGGCCCAAGGTGCCTAACAAAAATGAATGTGTCCTCATGTAATGCAACTGGTGCTATGTAAAGCGCTCTGATACCCAATTCGGGTCAAGTTTGCGCTATATAAAACTCTGTAAAATAAAAATACAAATACAAATAAAAGTAAAGCTACACAACAGGCTAAAAAGAAAAAACTCTGTTCCATTGTTATTTGCAAATGAATGTGCAGAGTGGTCAAGTTTAGGTCTCGTCATCTTCTTTCCGGCGCAAAAATTATACATGCGTAATGACAACAATTTTGCGCATAATGCACAATCCAGGAAATTTCACAGGCTTACACCTGCATATTGAAAATTACGCATTGGCCTCACGACTTGATAGGAGCACGTCCCTGGCAGTCACTCACAACGCAAAACATTTACATACACAACACTCTTCACATATTGCACCTTCCATCCATGAATTTAAGTTCTGGTATGCAATCTTATGGTTAAGTCAACAGTCATGCAAGGACACCCCTGTGGTAGGTCTGTTATATACAAATACCAAACAGAATGGCAATCTAAAAATTAACCTTTAGCACTGGATTGTACATTGCAATTTTGGATCCTTACATGTAATCTTGTTGTGTTTGCAAGATCACATTGTAAAAGTGCAATGTCAACACACAGGTTTATCATTTGCGTTTGCTCCAACATGCATCTTGACACATAGAAAATATCAAGCAACAATTTTTATTACATTAGTTCTCTGTATCCTACATGTTGTGGCTCTATCATCTGATTATTGAATGTCTTCTCATTGGCTTCCAGGAATCTATCGCTGTGGTCCTACCTCGGTAAAGGCGATCAAAGAAGGAGACGTGGACCTGGACTACGACGCACCCTTTGTGTTTGCCGAGGTCAATGCTGACCGTGTCTCCTGGATCTGTGAGGGGCAGAAGAAAAAAGAGAAACTTCGTTGTGACTCCAGTGGTGTTGGGAAGAACATCAGCACGAAGGCTGTGGGGCAAAATCTCCGAAAGGATATTACTAACAGCTACAAGTATGAGGAAGGTATGGGCAGGTTGCATCATAACTTTGGATTTGATCCACAACACTATTTCTGGAGTAAAAGACAGATAGCTGCAGAAAATGCTTTGTGATTTGAGACTTAGGGAGTGGCAGGTAAAATATGTGGATTTATCAAAGTCCTCACTCATTACAAGGCACTTATTCAAATTAGCTTTATCTTCCTTTGCACCTGTACTATGCAGTGTAACATCAATGAAACGTTCAACATAAGCAGGAAGACAAACAACCTCCTTAGCAAATAACACAACATGAGGTGTTAACTTGTCATCATCATCATGATCAAGTAACGTGTCCATGAAACGGAACAGTTGGCAGGCTAGTAAATGCAAATGCACAAAATATGGATTTGCCATTCAAGGATTCTCTAAAAACGGTATTTACTAGATGCATCAACATTCATTTTGATAATATCTGTGTTTTCTGATGTATTAAGCACGTCTTGGTCCTCATATTGTACACAGCAGAACCACAATGAAACAAATGCAAATATGAGCATTTGTACAAGGAGAAATGACACCATCCCCATGTAATACATATTTAATGGTCTCTAACTTTTCCACCCCACATTTCATAACTTCTTCCACCAAATGCTACCTCCAGATTCCATTGCAATAAAGTAGTTAGTTTTAATGGCAGTCTTGATCTTACAGGCTGCCAACATTCAGGTTCTTACATTTTCATAACAATGGGTTCTGCCCTGCAGCCACTGTCTGCTGGCTGCTACCCTGAGTGGACCACCTTTGGGTCCCTCTGATTTTCAGCCCCTTGTGCTGCTAAAGCTGTATGTGTTTGTGTCATAACTTGTGTAGAAGAAGAGTTAATGTAAACAAGACTTAATAGATATAAGAATTCCCATAGATAGCTTGGAGACTTTCAAAAGGATGGCATCCTTCACTTAAACTCTAGAGTCTCCCATACCTTTTAATATGAATGAACAATGACCAAAGTAATTGAGTGGCTGATTATGAAGCGCTCATTGATTCCCTGCTAATTATTTTCTGTCTGATTCAAATGAGTCTGCACATGCTGGAATTCAAATGGAAAACATAGAATTGAGACTTTTGCAAAGCTCCTGCCTGAAAGTTGATAAAGAGACTAAGTTGACAATGTGCCTAGTGGTATTTTGAGATATTGGATCCTTTAGGATTGGGGGATTAAGGAGATAACAAGCTTTAAATTATTAAATTGACTAATAACTGGTTATTTGAATTCGATCTGACCTATGGTTTATAAAGTTAGGCTTCAGGTAGCTGATATATCGTGCCTTGTAGCTGATAAAACATCCCTTTGAACTGTGGTTCCTACTGAAAAAAAGGATTGTGATCATAATCCAAGTCACACCTTTTGGCATGCCTTGAGTGCAGACAGCAGAGTACTGAGCAGTTGTTGCAAAGTCATCCTGAGCCCTGGGCACCCCCAATTATTTTGCTGACTGGCACTGGTGGTAACAGACTCTGATGGACCTGGGCTCTGCCTAACCAGGGCCAGGGCCAGTGCTATGCTGAAAGAGACACTTAGAATACAGTGAAAACACCTACATACACCAGGGTACACAATGGGTTAGGGTACCCCAATGATTGGCATCACCTCCCTTATAAGGGCCTAGTACATAGTCCATACAATAGGACAGGGGATTTTAACTACCTTTAAGTCCTTGGTATATATATAATGGGGCATGGCAGTTTAGAGGTCAGCAGCCCTTTCTGCACTGGCTTGTGTGGACTGCTGAAGCCTGAGATCAGTTTAAAAGCATCCCTTTGTTGCAGGGCTGCTTTTAAAATACAAATTGTGCCCAACTCGACTGTGGTGTTAGTGGCACTTACAAAATTGATAAACTACAATGTTTGGGCATATTAGGTACCCCAAGGCATGTATTTATATGGATGACCTTTATAAAATGAGTTTTATATGCCCTGGGCTTAGTGCAATTGTACATTCACGCCCCAAATTGCTATAAATTGCTTCCCAAAATCGACTTGTGTGCTGGGAACACTGTGGAGTGGGGATCTGCCATATGGTTACATATTCAGAACCCCTAAAGTCTCCCCTAGCTATTGCAGGTGTGTGGGGTCCTGCAGATATAGGCAGAATCCTTATAAGATATGTTTTTATAAGCCCTGGTGATGGAAAAATGAATCAACTCTGTATATGCTTAGACTATTCTTTTTCCTTTTCATTGTCTTGTCCCTCAGGCTGCTTGCTTTGTTTTGTTTGTGTATTTTTTGTTTCCTGTGTCGCTAATGAAAAAGTTCTGAGAAAAAAAAAGGAAAAATGAATCAAGTCATTTTACCAATTGCCAATCCCCTGCCACCTAGGTTAACATGGCATAAAATTATTAACTAATAAGTTCAGCTAGAAGAATCATAAAAATGCCATTCCAAGACTTTCTAGAGTAGTATTGATAAATCCAACAATATGGTGTTGTTGAATTTCTCCTAAAGAGTACAGAGAAGATGTTATAAGATTTCCAGTGATATGTCCTGATTGGTCAGAGTTAAGTTGATTAGCCAGGCTCTTTTGATGAGATGATAAATAGCCCCCGGCGTTAGACAGCCCTTCTGTATGGGCAGGGTTCTGCTACATGGGAATGCTAGAGCAGAGAGAGGGATCGTAAACCATACTCTTCAATGAAAGGAGAAGACAGGCAGAAGTCATTTTCAATTTACACCTCGCCTCTTTGAACCCAGCTAGGTGGTGGGATTAAGGAAGAAATGAGTAGAGGCAAGGGGGGAGAGACTACGGTGATTAACCATCTGTTTAACCAGCTCTTCTCTCCCTGTTGGAAAATCAGCCATTATGAATTTTGGAGAAATGGTGCTCTCTAGGAGAAAATAGTGCCACACTTTGGAAGATGTGATCATGCCCTGGGGTAATGCCCTGCACCTCATTGGACAGGAGTGCCCTCCTGCTTGACCCAGAGAACTTGAAATAAGTATCTGAGAGACGTTGAGCCGCTCAGATCTGTTGCTTGAAACTTAAGCGAGAAGTGTTCAGCTGAGGATTTTAATTGGCACCAACTAGGCCCTGCACTCTGAAGATTGTGCCTGCTGCACAACCTGAATGACAGCCCTGTGGACCTAAATTGCTTCAAAAGGACCAAAGACTGGACTCCCTACAAATTACAGGTTAACAGAGCTCACCTGGAACATCGCCACCAAGAATCGTCAGCCTGGAGTACCACCAGTGGATTTGTAAGAGTTTTGTCCAACAGAAATATGGGAACTGAAGTTCCAAACTTGCAAGGACCATGTTGGAGCTGCCAGACCATTGGAGTATGTGTTGGACACCTTGGGACGCTTTGGGGAACTTCAGGAAGAAGTGCCAGAAGTTTGGAACAGCTTTGGAAATAAGCTTCATAAGTGGACCGACTCAACCTGGCCAGCCAAGCCGGCAACCCTCAAATGCGAGCGGGCCTACCGTCCAGGTTCATCCTGCTCCGGAGGTCCGACTTCCAGAGTTTGACCGGAAGTAGGCAGAAACTCAAGCCTGCAAACCCTCACCGAATCCAGCCTGGTGAAGAGCATCGAGAGACCCGCAAAACAAGGCTCAGTAAAAGTTTCTAAGTCTGAACATAGAAAAGGTGACCGGGTCAAACCGTGAGAGCCAAAGCACCCACCTTCAACTGCGAGTCAGCCTGGATCCCTGGTTCGTCCCGCTGGAAAGCTCCAGAGGTCGGAATTCCATAAGTTTGACCGGGAGCTCATTGCAAGGCAAGCCGGCAAACCCTCACCAAATCCACACTGGCTAAGAGCTACAAGGGACCCTGGGAAAAAAAGCTCCAGGAAAGTTTCTAAGTCAGAAGGTAAAAACTTTGACCTAGACCTACCATGAGGGGTAGGTGTGCAGGGCTCCGTCGTGGTCGGCCTGAAACTTTGACCCGGTCTAGCATCATGAGATGTCCGAATAGTGGCTATAGGTTTCTATGTGCTATATAGTCCTAAATCTTTAAACAATCAAATCTCCTGCTTCCTACATTGGATTCTTTTTGTTTCGGCGTCATTTTAAAGATACAAATGTTTCCTATGTTTATAAATGCGTGTTGGATTTGCGTTGTGAGTGTATCTTAATTATTTATTGGATTGTTTTTTTTAAATGCTTTACATACCTGTCTTTGAAGTTAAGACTGCTGTCTCGCAGCCAAGCTACCAAGGGTTGAGCATGGGAATAATTTTCTAAGACTTGTACTGGGCCCTATATTGTGTTAATGTCCTTATTGCCAGTGGCAGATACACATTTGCCACTTCTAATAACCCCCTTCCCAACAGCAGTGGTTTCATGTAGATAATTGTGGTGTAGTAGAAAGACTTCTATCTTTAAAAAATTCTCCCTCAGAGTTTCCCACCTCAAACTAGGGAAAAAACGATCCCATGTTAAAATGACATATCTAAAGGCTGCCTGTATATAAATGGAAGATACTGCATTGCTCACTAAGATCGTGCAATGATCAAACAGATGTGAATAAGACAGGGAACGTGATTCTCCACATAACAAATTCTGTTGAAGTTGGTGACAAAAAAGTTCCTTTTGTGTCCTGTTGCTGCCTCTCTGGTACAACAGAACATACACATTCTAGAAAACATTACAGGGCCCAGACAACAGACACCAAGAAGTTCATCAGTAGTGTGTTGTCTACGATGTCAAAAAAGGCATATACATTCATGAAATCTTTAACGGGAAAGGGATCATTATCAATAATAGCAGAATATAACTTAAACCAGACACATATACAGTTTATAATCCACGTATGTACCTCTAATCAGATTGGTAGTTATCTTCTAGGTTCTCACTCTCAATAAAAACTCATAACCTGGAATTACTATTTTAATTCCAACAGTTAAGCATATATGGCTTTGCTCTCAACTGTAAATTCTCCTCCACACCCTGATATCTACACTTTGAAAGTAAACAGTTTCACTATACGTAGTTCATCATCCCATTCCCAGTTATTTTTGGGCTAATTTTGATTTATTCTGTTTTCAGCTTCCATATTTTGAGTTTCTTTGTGTTCATCCCACTCTCATTATATCTTTTTCCTGAGAGTGCTCCTTCCTTCCACTGACCCTTTTTTTCTTTATGCATATGTCAATTTTTTCTCTATCAAAGGCTTACTTTAACTGGATAACAATCCCTTAACTGTACTATTGTATATCTACTTCAATAAAATCATATAGTTTTATACCCCAAGCAACCTTCACTGAAACTTAAATGTGTGTCTTATTGAGGGAGGAGGGAAAAGAGATGTTCTGTAGAGTGTGTCCCATATTGTGGCGGGGTAGGATTAACAACTCGAGAAACAGGTCTACTTAGATAAGGTTTTATTTTTATAAAGACATGTTTGCGTCGAGTTGTTGCTCTTCTTGAAGACGTTTGGGTGGTATCCGTCTTGGCTGGTGCCACTTGATTCAATCCGGTAGGTTCCAGCTTCGCGTTCCTACTTCCGGTATCCAATCTCCATTATCCTTCCGATTTCCGTCAAAGGAGGAGGGGAGTTGAAGGCATAAAGTAAAGAAAACAAAATGGTATCAGGAGGACGCTCGGCTTATCAGCCACACTCACATGGGGCAGGGGGTGAAGAAGGCACCATACACTTGTGTACATTGTGAAGCACTCTGGTGAACAACGTGATGCGGCGGTACGGTGCTCGGTAGGGAGGTGAAAGTGATGTGAGGTGATTTAAAAACAGGAGGGCTAGGAATCAGGCTTAGGAGGAGGGTTGACCTCTCCTCCCAACCCACCATGAGAACCTGTCCTGTACCTGTGACAGACATGCGTGGGAATGTTGGCCTCCTGGCTTCTCCTCGGCTGGGCTTCTCTCTCGCTTCCCTCCATCTTCTTTGGGTTTCTCGGCATATACCACAAACGCTCATGCTCCTAACTCGACTTACTCCTCTCCGGTGGTGGCACACGCCCTGTTCCGGGATTCATCCGCTCTTATTGGTATTGGAGCTTCTCTGATGTCAGATGGGGGTGGATTTTCATCCCAGTGGAATCCCCAGTTGAAGGAGCCATGATCGCTTTCAGTCTCTGCGGGAGATAATAAAGGTGCAGATGGTCGCCAGTCACCCTGCTGAGAGGAAACAAGAGGGAGAGATGGAGGGACGGCAGACCACCATTCGACAGCGGACTCGGGTAGCGGATCCGCTCCGTCACACATATATTTTTTCTTTCTCATTTTTTCTTTCTCTCTGTCTCTTTTTCCCTTTACTGCTTCCTCTTTAGCTGTAGGTTCATTCAGCATTTCCATTTCTCAACAGTACATCATAGCTTGTCATGATGATATGATGCTGGCTAACTCTTTTTTTCAGTGGTCTTTCTTTTTATCTGTCTTTGCCAGGATTTCATTTATCACTGTCACTTGTTTTGTGAAAGGAAAATCAGTCTCTCTTTTTAAATAATGCACCTTTTGTGTGTCTGCATGATCTTGGTTAAAGGCAACTTTCTCAAAAGGAAATTAATTAGGGCAGGCCTGGGTCACAAGTATTGTAAATGGTCGAAGAGGCAATAATGGACAGGTTTTATGGAAAGCATCTTTCCTTCCCCTGCAAGATCGTTTGCTCTGCATTGCGAGTCTCCCTTTCAATTCCTGGTCCCTCTGTCACTACTCGCTACTGGACACACAAGTGGGAGAGGATAAGTACTGCATTGTTTCTCCCTTTAGTCATTCTGTAAGAGCTACTCCTCACAGATTATTTGAGAAGTAAAGGAAAAAATGAATAATATTAAAGATCCTTTAAGAGGAGGATGCAGGATCCTATCAGGGAGTATGTCTGACCCACAGACCCCCATCCAGCAGTAAATGGAGTCACCACATCTGTGAATAGTGGTGCACCATTGACACTGATGACGTACATGCCCTGCCTAGCAGCTCTAGTGACTATAGTTATTCTGTTTGCATAAACCCTCCACAGTGGATGCAGACATTGTAGTGACCTATATCTTTCTCTAAAAGATCAAGGATAAGCAATATTGGAAGGGCGAAGAAAGGTGGTGCTTATCAATATTTATTTTATGGTTGAGGTGACACAAGGATTAGCTCAGGAGGAAGGTGTTGACAGTGCCAGCTACAGAGGTCGCACAAGACAATTCCACTTCACTGTTGGATAGAATGGGGAATAGCAGTTTCTGTCAGGACGGTCAAGATTTTCACTATTTACTTCTAAGGAATGGCACGATACTCAGTAAAGGCCGACCTCCAGGCACAACAGAGTTCCCAAGTGACTCAGACGGGACCTTAGGGGTGCCGGGTGAGGAGAAGGGAACAGCGGGGAAAGAGGCCTGAAATGACAAAATGAAAATTGACATCATTAGTTTACCGATGAATATGTATACTCATGCATTACCTCAACTCCCTCTGTTTTATACCTGATGTAAACATGGGTATTAACTTATATGGCTAATAACCAGGTCCTCCATATGTTCTCTCTAAAGAAATATGGGGAGAGGAAGACATCAAAATAATTTCTTATAGTCTGCACTACTTCCTTGTTGGTTTCCTCTTGTCAGTGCACCATATCACACAATTCTGCAGCAACGTTTCTGGAAGGTACATGTCTTTTATGTTAAATCCAAAGTGAGGGATCCCTTTAATATAGCAATGAGTTGCCATGAAAGTTTCATGGCACTTGTTAACTGTAACACTACATGAAAAGAAAACAAGCTTCTGCAATGCAATTGGCCTCGCATTAACGAGAGTTTGATCTATTGGATTGTAAATGTGAATGCGTTTTATTTATGTTTTGGTTTTTAAAACATAAATAAAAGGCATTGTCATTCACAATGCCAATAACTTAAACTCTCACCAATCCGAGACCTGTTGCATTTCAAATGCTTGAAGGCATTGTGGAGTTTCCCCCTTCTGTCTCCCATGGCCCCTGAAGAGCTCCCTGTTTGCTACGAGTTAAATAAACAACCAGGTGGTCACAACTGCACACGAGAGACCCTCCTGCAGTAAGAGAAACTCATTGAAGAAAATAGTGCTTACAGACTAAAGAAAACATACCGTGTAATAACCAAAGTAAAAGGGCCAGTCCTCATGGTGGGTTACAAATTAAGACAAGGAGGTACTAAGGAGGGAGTAACAAGCCTAATATCGAATCACAAGCCAGCGTTTACGAAGGACAATGAGACAAGCCAATGCCAAATATGGGCGGAGAGTGGGCGGGCTTCAAGTACATACTCCAATACAGCATGGCTCGCATAGCAGCGAATGCGCTGCCCAGGCTCGACCTAAAAAACAAGAATCGCACTTCCTCTGACTTTTTTTCTCCAGAATCCTTAAAGAAGTCTTGTAGAGCAATATTTCACATGGGAATTGTTTTATGAATTCCAGAACACTTTAGCATAAAGCAGAAACAAAAATATAGAAGCTGATTCTGTATATCATCAGAAATCAGAATAGAAATAACTGTGCTTGAAATGCGCTCTTCTCTGGAATTTAAACCCCTGCTGGGCATGTCAGCCCAAAGGAATGCAACCCCCCCAAACAGCATCCATTCAGTGTACCTTGAGGTATCAAGGAATGAAATTTTAGCCAGGAGTGGCCCGTGCAGGTTAGAGTGGTAGTGGGTGAGGCAGGGTTGGGGGGGATTTAACAGATGACCACAAGGGAATATTTAAGAAATCATTTCCCCTCGTCATAGTCCGTCGAATTCCCACCCACCCGGCCCCACCTCTCTTACCTGCATGGACTGAGGCTGATTTCAGCGTGAGAACCGTGTGCTTTGGAACTGTCTTCACCACTAGAAGGAAACTGGACTTCCCCCAGAACACCTGCAAAGAGTGGCTGGGAAACACCTTGATCAAGAGAATCCTTTCCAAGAAAATATGAGTAATTATGTAGCATGAAGGGGAAAACACATTATCTTCTCCTCATGCTAAGATTCAAAATACCAAACTCATGCTGCAAGGCGTGTCTCCCTTTTCACCTGAATGTGTCCTCGGTAAGTTCCCTGGGGATTATGGTATATACAATTCTAGTTGACACTAGAATGAAACTCCTGGTATAGTAATCATGTCAGTTTTATTCTTCAGTTATGTTGCCTGTTTCAAATTGCTTCTTTGCCATCTGGCATAAATTTCGCTTCCAACAGTTAGCTTACACTTGGCATTACCAGCGTAGCACACATTTGCGAGCAGACTATATGGAATAAAAGTGAGTTCCAAATTTGGCCTAAAATGAGCGATGCTTGCCCCTTCATAAATGTGCTTCTACCACTGACCATATATGAGTGTTTTCTCCTAGGCCTCAACATACACATCAATGTAAGCACCAGTTATCTGATAATGGTGATATTGTTGCAGACAAAATGGAGGTTGTGCATCTCATAAAACCAGGCAGGGAGGGTTTGTTGAAGCATACAAAATGTGTTCCCTAGAAGTCTTGCATGGTGTTTCTCATAAGGTCTTGATGGGAACACTTCAACTTTCCTGTTTCTCTCAGCATGTGGGAAGATAGATATATATGCAGTAACATCTTCAGATGAGTGCAATGCTGTCTTTGCAGCAACAGAATCAACACAATGCTGTACTTTATACTAAATCTGTTCATGGAGTTTTCCATTTTCTTTTGCTTCTGCTCAGGTTCCAAGAAGGAGAGAGACGTTTTCACAAAGGCATATAACAAGCTGTTTGGATCCACTCCTCCACCTACATCAAGGGGGAAGGCTGCAGCTGATGCTTGTGCCGATGCCACTGCATCAGCCAAGCTAGCTGTCTCAGGGAAATTCAAGATCATTCAGTCCATTCATTTTGGTGAGGATGTCAACCTGATCCTCATCCTGAAAAACTCAAGCACAGAGCATGCCAAGAATGTAGTGGTGAACATCTGTGCCTCATCCATGCTGTACAATGGGACAATGACAACTGAGGTCTCTGGGGAGAAAACTTCAGTCAAGCTTGGTCCTGCAGAAGGTAATTTACCATATAGTTGGCTTCTTTCCACTTTCCTTCTTTGGCAGTTCAATAGTTAAGTGTAGTGTGGTGGTTTGAATGCCTTAGGATTATTTTAATAATCTGTGTTATATATGGAAGATCAAAAAATAAAATTTTATTAGAGCACTCATTTTTTGTCAATTGCTGTATCTTTACAGAAAAGGAGATTCCATTTACGGTTACTTATTGCCAATATGAAAAGTATTTGTCAAAAGATAATTACAATGTCCACTTCAATGCTGTCTGTGAAGCTGAAGGGCAGGCAACATTTCTGGTGCAAAAGACAATCACATTGGAACACCCTCCAATTAGCCTCCAGGTGAGAAATGAATCATGGTGCTTTATAAACAGGGAAGTGTGATGACTGAGAAACATATGGGGTGTGAGATGCGCCTGGCAACATTTTCCTTTGCTGGGTTTTGGTCATTCCAGGAACCAGTGTGAGTAGCCAGGCATTTCTTTGCAACATCTTTCCAATAATTAACCCCCCCCCCTACTGTTTACTCCTGTGTATAACTGTCTATGGATCCACAGTCATAAGATCCTTCTATCTCAGTTGTAACCAGCTAGCTCTTTGCTCATGTTCCTCAACTTTCATTAATGTCGTCTCTTTCTGCTTTTTCTTGCTTCATTGTTTGAGCCGTTTACTGTTTATTTTATATCTCTTTACAAATCATTCCCTCACCTCTATGCCTTTAGTTTAATCATTGACTCCAGTTACTACTTTTGCACCCATTCTAAATGATCTGAGATATGCCTTCTCTGTATCTAGACACTAATGTTTACTTCCCATCCTCTAGCTTCTCTGACTGTCATCTCTTTCCATTTTTTGACTTATTCATGGAAGTGTGTTTTTTTTACTGATCTTCCCACATTTAGTTTATTTTCTATGGTACTGTGTCTTTAATTTGAATAAACTTCACTAGCCTACTTTGAGGATTGTTCGGGCTCATTGCCAATCATTCAATGCTACTGCTGATCCATAGTCATACCAAATACCTGTTTCCACTTTATTGTTCCTGACAGATGACTGTAATTAAAATGAGGCTATTTGTTTGTGGTTGTAGCTGCTGAACAGACGATTACGTGTAGTGTCTCTGTGAGTGAATGGTTTGATCAGAATTAGTTTTAGTGGTGCCTTCAGAGAAGGGTCCTTATTTCTTGGCTGCAGGTGATTTGGCTGTTTGTTTCTTTGGAAATTCTAACAAATCCGCATAATTACAGTAACCCAAAACGCTAATCACCATATGACCTTTCTGCTACCTTTCATCTAGAGAACATTAGAATGGGCATTACTCAATACTCTTAGATATATCCATTGTTATAGCAGTGAAGCACAATATTTTAGTCTGAGGGTTGAATGAAGATAAGGTAGTCCTTCAAGGATCAATGTGAGGGCAAAATGGCCACCGAGTAGGAGTTCTCCCAACGAGATCCCGGGTTGGGGAATACCAAATCCTGCCAGTTTCCATCTTTGGGGAATCCTGGCCTTGTCATGACGCCATGGCCCCTGAGCTCTGACAAATCCCTCCAAAATAGTGACTGACCTTTCCCTCCCACTTCTGAAACTGCAGACCTCTACCAGCTGTCTGCTTTCTGAAGGAGGTCCATGACTTGATCTACCTCCACTACCTATGAGCCCTCGTTTTCCAACACTCCTCCACGGACTACTGAGCGCACCCCCACCCGCCCGGGCCTTTCTGTCCAGATATCATCGCTGCGTCACCTTCACCCTCTCCTAACGTATTGACTCTGTACTTTTGACTCGGGTGTTATTGTTGATCTACTTTTTGTGCTGCTCTATTTTACTTATTGCCTCATTGCTAATTAGTTTGATCTCTAAACACTAGTAACTGCCTGTAATAATCTGACTGATGCTAAAATGCTCTATTCAAAGTGCCCAATTTTTGTTGTTGTATTTAACTTTTACTAATTTTAATTTTGTTGCTCTTCTTTCCTATTGCCACTCTGCTAAGTAGTGTGATCTCTACACTACTCTGGTGCTACTATGGCGATTTGTTTCTCTCACCACTGATCCAGCGGCCTATAGGAAATATGCCATAACCAACGCTACCTAACTCTATAACCTGTTACCTAAATTACTACTCTAACTCATGGACCCATTAATCAAACATGACATATTTGACCCACTGAATCAGGTGATCAAATTAAATCTATATACACCTTATTCACAAACTATATACACATTATATATAACCGCGATAATTGCTGACGTCATATGAACAAAACCTAACTATTAAAATGACCACCATGGCGATGGCATCTAGCTAATAGTAACCTACGCTTCTGAATAACCAAGACCAGCTTGTTTCAAAAGTAAGATTTTATTAACTAATTGTGGATAATTCAAAATATAGTTTTATAAATGCAATTTTATTAGCAATATAGTAAGCATGTTTGCAAAGTATCATGAGAAAATATAGTTTAAGCAAGGAAATATAAGTTTAGCATTTCTAAAAACCTAAGTTCCTAACTGAGCTAAATAAAATGGAAATAAAGTAAAGTTCTTTGAGGATTCTTACGTGCTCCACGCAAAGTCCATCAGCACGATACCCTCATCGGAAAGTCAGAAAGCAGCAGCCAGCCCATCCCCAGGGCATGGACTTTTTATACCTTTCTATGCTAGCTAATCTAAGTAAAGGAAAGTTTTCTGCAAATGACAAGATCTTATTGGACGAAGGGTGACAAGTGACATGTCACCTACATTTCAAAACTTCCATTCGGTCATATTCTTTGGGACCATTGTCTTTCTTGTACGTGTTCCCAAGCTTCCTTGGTTTGCAACAATTGTAACAAAAGTTCATACTGACTCCATTGCACTTCCGCGGATGCCAAGTTAGCAAAAGTTCTTTTCTACCGGTTTCTGACCTTGGCCACGTCCGCCAGAATAATGACAGCACATCATCTTTGCTGAATGAATGCAACTTTGATGGAAAGCTTTTTCTTTCTCAGAGACATCTCGTGCTCCTTGCAGAATTAAATTCATCGTTTAGCAAACTCGAGCAAACTAGGCCCAAAAGCAGGCAACTTATTTTTCTAGTATAAAACAAACACAAGGAAGGTATTAATGTAAGAATTGTCATTTATTCTGTATCCACCCTTCATTTACTAATTGATTAACCCACCCAATTAGTCTAACGTTACCTAGCACCAAGCAACATATAAGCAGCATTTTATATCTACCAGTCTTCATGAATCCATGAAACCTTATGTGCACCTAGAATAGTAGAAATGACATCACATAGACAAGGAAAGCAAAATAAGCACATGCTCTTTAAAATCCGCTGCAGTTTAGTATTGACAAAAACGAAAACGACAAATTAATTTATTATTTTTGCACGAACAAAAGATGCAACATTTATGCACATTTATGAGCACACGTGTTACCAACCCCATGTGTAAAGTTTAATCTAGGTTGTGTTAGCAAAACACACCACAAACGTTAATATTATTATTTATGTTATGGAAATGTGACTTCACGAGTTTAAACAGAATTCTGTTTTCTATCTCGCTCCATCAACTCCCTCATCTGGTGATTAACAAATCACCACACCACCACCCAAAATTTGGAAATTTAAACTAACAGGAAAATGATTCAAATTCATCTGTGTCAGTATTTCTAAAAATCTGTTTCTGCAAAATCTTTGCAATTATCGTAACGAACTCTGTGTAATTCCTGCAACTCAATCTCCCTCTCCTCTTCTTTTTTGAGTTTATAAATTCTTTTCTTTTCTCTCATTTGTCTCTTTCTCTTATGCAACAAACAACCAATTTTTGTCAAAATAAAAATAAATATTATCACAATCAAAGGTGCCAAAATCTTGCCAAGAACTGAACTTCCAATGTCATGAAACCAATTTTTAATTGCTTGGAACCTTTTTGAAAGTCTTTCTGAAAAATCTTCTTCTTCTAACGGAATTATTTCTGAATGCATCTCTGTGATGTTTTTAATGTACATCTCAAGGTTCTTACTTTCATCAGGGATATAGGTACAACAATGTTGCACATGTAATATGCCACAGACTCCTCCCTCTTTTGCCAGGAGTATATCTAAAGCAAGTCGATCTTGAATCACCATGGATCTAATTGCAATGACCTCAACGTTTACTAATTGGAAACCATCAGCTGTATCTGTTGACAGTCTATCAACTATTGTGGACAATTTTCTGATTCTACCTGAGTTCAGGGTTATACCTACAATAGGTATTACTGCTTGGAAAATATCTCCCATCACTTCTGTAAAAGATTCTCTTTTAACTCTATTTACATGATTATGAATTTTGAACAAACCCTCTGAATCTCTGTCAACATGGAATATCTTAGGAAACACAATCCCAACATAACAGGTTCCGCACCAATGGTCCGGAAGGTTATAATAAGCCTTATCACCACACACAAAATAAATCCCAGGGAAAATTGGATCTTTTCCACCTTTGAATCCCCAACCTCCCATGATCTGATATGTATCTTCACAGTTACTCGCACCCACAAAGTAGTTATCAAAAAGTGTATTGTCTCTTCTAATGCAAAGCTTACCACTAACTGGTTTGTCTATATGAATTGCAACATTATCAAGCATTTTGCCATTTAGCTTCTAATCTTGTTTCTGCCAGAACCTGGATTTAGTCTGCTTGACTATCTCATTTCTCTTATAAATTGCTCTCCTTTCTTCAACCAGGTTCAAAAACTTCTTTCCCTCAGCGCTTAGTTTGCAAGTTAAATTATTTTTGTAAGCATACTCATAGGTAAGTTCATTAGTAACAAGGAAAAATTCCCTCATCTGTTTAGCTCTCTTATGCCTATTCAAAGCACCCTCAATTTTTAAATTAGCAAAAATCTCGTCAAAATCTGAATAATAGTATTCTAAACGTCCAGTCTGATAGAACAGACTAGCTAACACACTGCATGTCACACCATATGTAAGAGGAAGCATATTGTATGTCACTCCCTCAGAAACAGACGCAGGTAACTTGACACAGACGTAGCAGTCTTTTGCATCCATTACCTTGACATATTCACTCAAAAGCTTTGTGAATGTATTGCTTGAAAAATCACTAATTGAATTATCCTGATGAATGTTAGGTTGATGATCAATAACTTTGCCAGTTGCACTATTTTTGCTTTGACTAACTGAAGCTTTGCTTGTCATATTGACTTTGTGAAAATTTTTGTTATATTCAAATGGAATAATAACAGCTAAAACTACCCAGAGCAGAATTAAAATGAGCAAACACACCAGAGTCATCTTACAGCATCTCTTAAAAATGGAACATCTCGAAGTACTTTGTTCCATAACGTAAGGCATCTTTGATTAGTTTTTGCCTTAAAATTTTTTTTAACTATTTTAAAATTTTAACTAAAAGAATTAAATATTTACACCCCCCTTTTAAAATATTTTTTTTTTTATTATTTTTTTTTTTTTAAACCCTAACAGTATTTCTTCGACCTTATGTCACAAATGAATTTTCTTCAACTAAACAACTTTTCTTCGACCTTGTGTCACCTAACAAGATATCTTCAGCCTTTTGCCAAAAACTAAAAACCCAAAACCCAACTAAAATTTCTGTACCTCAATCATTGTCACTAATTTCTTCGATTTTTTCTTCTTCTTCACTACTATCGTAAATGTCAATAACAGGTGGAATTACTAGATAAGTCCACTCAGGTGATTTGTACTTTTGATTTGGCCTTACAATCCTCTTTCCTTTTCTTGTCACAACTTCAATTTTCCTTCCAACTCCAACTTCCTTTTCAGAATCCTTTTGACTACTGATTTCTTCCACCTGGTCCTTCGGTTTCTTTATCAACCTAACTCTCAATCTTCCACCAGGCCAGTAATCTGCTTTTTTCACAAACTTTCTTTTTGGTTCTGAAGTTTTCTTGTCAGACTTCCAGGATCTTTTCTTTGGACTTCTATTTTCACCATCCACGTCACTTTCTCCAGAATCACTGTCTGAAACTTCAATTATTGACTCAGGAACTTCTCTATTCGGCAGTTTCACTCCTTCAGGAACACTTTGTCTTCCATCACTGGTACTCAGCAATTCGTCTTCCTCCTCCTCTTCAATTACCTCCAACTTCCCAGATTCTGGACTTCTGTTCCTTACTTCAGAGCTTAACTTCTGCTTTTCGATACTCTCCTGGTCAGAAATTTCTTTCGGTTCAGCCTCACTGTCTTCAATGGAAATTACTCCATTAATCTTCTTGACTGACTCCTCAGTCGTTTTTCCTTCTGATAGATTCTCTTCTTCTCCAGAATCTATTTCAATTATTTCAGAGCTTTTTCTTGTCACTAATCCTTCATTCACAGGCACAGGTTCCAGATGTCGACTTCCCTGTCGATCTTCAGTCTCTGGATTTGTTTCACCTTCTACTTCTGAATCAGAATCATCTGTAGTATCACTTTCTACATCAGAACTCTCAGGAGTAGGCACAGGAATGGTATGACTAGGATGTATCCACCTTTTCAATCCTCTGCATTTCACTGCATTTGTAGTAACCAGAATTGCTTGTCTAGGCTTCTGCCACCTAGGAGCCAGACAATTTCTTCTCCGATGTACTTTTGTTCTGACCCAATCACCAGGTCTCAAATCATGTGTTAGAACTTTCTCATTTGATTGTGCTTCAGTTCCCACCTGATTAGACACAGAAGTCACTATATCAGATAACCTTTTACAGTAATCCAAAATAGCACTGTCATTTATACTCAACAATTTGCCTACAGGTACAAAAGCCTGTCTCATGACTCTCCCCATCAGTACTTCATGAGGACTCAAACCTGTCTTTTTATCAGGTGTACTTCTTAATGACATTAAAACAAGTGGAAGTGCATCAGTCCACTCTACACCTGTCTCTAAACACATTTTTCCAATTCTGTTTTTAATTGTTCCATTAATCTGCTCAACCACCCCAGATGCCTCTGGTCTGTATGCACAGTGTATTTTCTGCTCAATGCTTAATGCCTCACATATCAACTTCATCAGTTTGTTATCAAAATGGCTTCCTCCATCACTCTCAATAGTGACTGGAAAACCGTACCTTGGGATGATCTCTCTCAGCAGCAGTTTAGCCACTGTGATTGAATCACAATGTCTTGTAGGAAACGCTTCCACCCACCTTGAAAACAGACAAACAATCACAAGAACATATTTCAAACAATTGTGTAGAGGCATTTCAATGAAGTCCATTTGCAATCTGGTAAAGGGACCACCTTCTCGACCAATTATCCCTGTACCCACAACTGATTTTCTGTTTGGGTTCATTTGTTGGCATGACAAACACCTTTGACAAAAAGACTCTGCAATCGTTCTAAATTTAGTGTTAAACCAAGTCTCTCGGAAAAGTCTGATCATAGAATCTCTTCCAAGGTGAGCTGGACCATGATACAATCTGGCCATATCAGCAATCAAACAATTTCGTAAAACTACTCTGCCATCTTTATAGACCCACACTCCATCCTCATCACGTGGTCTACAATCTGATCGCAACCATAGATCTTTTTCCTCATCATCTGCTTCATTTTGTAAGTCTCTGATCTCATTCCATGTTTCTACCACTGTTGTTAGCATTAATGAATTTGAATCAGTTTCTTTACTCTTTTCCCGATTGTATGCACAACCCTTTCTTGCGCAATATTTTGCTGTCTCATCTGCATAGGCATTGCCTTTTGAGATATAATCCACTCCTTTTGTGTGCGCAGCACACTTCACAATTGCGATTTCTTTCGGCAACTGTGTGGCTTCAATCAATCTTTTAATAAAGACTGCATTTTTAATTGGTGAGCCTGCTGAGGTCAAATAGCCTCTCTGAGACCAGAGCTGTCCATAATCATGCACAACCCCGTTCCCATACTGACTATCAGTAACGATGGTAACTCTTATATCCTTTGATATTTCACATGCACGAATCAAAGCAATCAATTCAGCCACCTGTGCCGAACGAATTCCTTCAAGACATGATGCTTCTTCAACATCTGCAACTGTACAGACAGAATATGATGCTTTCAAAACACCTCCCTCTGTCCTCAGACAAGAGCCATCCACAAAGTAGACAACATCTGATTCAGGCAAAGGTACATCTTTAATGTCCTGCCTTGGTTTGGTACAAAATTCCATGACATCCAAACACTCATGTTCCACTTCATTTTCATCAACAATTTCAGAATCAGGCAGTAATGTTGAAGGATTCAGATTTAAACACCTTGAAATAGAAACATTATCTGCTCATAGTATGATTTTCTCATACTTTGTCAATCTGCTGCTTGTTAAATGTTGAGTCTTACCTCTTGTCAGTAATATTTCAACTGAATGAGGCACAAAAACTTTCACAGGAAATCCCATTATGATTCCTTCACTCTGTTCAAGACTGACACTTGTAGCTGCAACTGCTTTTAAACAACCTGGTAATGCTTTTGCAATGGGATCGAGAACTGCAGAAAAATATGCAATGGGCTTCTTTAGATTCCCATGTCTCTGGATTAACACAGACAATGCACATCCTTCTCTCTCACTGCAATACAATTCAAAATCTTTCTCATAATTCGGCATGCCCAAAGCAGGAGCTTGACATAAGCTCTTTTTCAGGTTCTCAAAAGATTCCATTTCAGCCTCATTGAGAATAATTGGATCTTTCACATCTGATCTTGTCAGTCTCTGTAGTGGTTTCGCAATTACCGAAAATCCACTTATCCATTGTCGACAGTAGCCAACCATTCCCAAAAACATTCGAACCTGTCTCTGTGTTCTGGGTGGTTGCATTGCTTGAATCATTTTAATTCTCTCAACTGTCACCTGTCTTTTTCCCTTTGCAATCCTGTGACCAAGATATTTCACCTCTTGTTTGCAAAACTGTAATTTTGCTGGAGACACTTTATGTCCCTCATCTGCAAGATGATTCAAAAGTGTTATTGTGTCTGTCACACAATTCTCTCTCGTTTTAGCAGCTATCAACAAATCGTCAATATACTGCACCAACGTAGACCTGCCAGGTAAGTCCAAATTCTCCAAGGATCTTTTCAACAGCTCATTAAAGATAGAAGGACTCTCTGTATACCCCTGTGGGATTCTACACCATGCGAGGGTCCTACTCTGGAATCTGAAAGCGAAAATCTCCTGACTGTCTGGATGTAAAGGAACAGTAAAGAATGCATTGCAAAGATCAATGACAGTATACCATTCAGCATCATGTGGAATCTGATACAAAATCACTGCTGGGTTTGGAACCACAGGACAACATGGAACCACGATCTGGTTAACTTTTCTTAAATCCTGAACTATCCGATACGTTCCATTTGACTTTTTAATTCCCATAATCGGTGAGTTACAAGAGCTACTCTCAATTTCTTTTAAGACACCTTGTTTAATGAATTTGTCAATCACAGGTATCACTCCCTCAATTGTCTCTGCTTTCATTTTGTATTGAGGTATATTAGGAAATTCTATTCCCTGCTTCAGTGTAATTTTGACTGGATCAACATGTTTCATCAGACCCATCTCATTCCCAGTCAAATCCCATATTTCAGGTTTTACTGTTTCTTTGAGTTCTCCTGGCAGATTTTCTTTTCCAAATGCAGGAAACAATTTTGTTTCCTCTGTTTCCATTAACATCATTGTTAATCTGTACAAGCCATCTTCTTCCATTGTTTGTAATTCAACTCCTTCAGGAGAACAATATATTCTGCAATTCATTTTACACAATATATCTCTGCCCAATAAATTCACCGGACTACTGTTACAAACCACAAATCTGTGTTTGTCTTTGAAATTTCCAATTTCAACTGGTACTGGATCAGTCAAATCAGTCCTGATTTGTTGATTACTTACTCCAACAACTTGGATGGTATCCCCAGAGAGAGGTAGGTTTTCGATTTCCACTGATCTAACAGTAGAACGAGTAGCACCAGTGTCCACTAGAAAAGTGATGTCTACATCATTAACTTTCCCATTTACAAATGGACCAGACTGGTCAACCTCAAGAGTGGCTCCAACAACACACTCTTCCTCCTCTCTCGGGCTCCGTCAGTAACAATCATCAGAATCACTCTCCTGTCCTTCTGTTAACAAAAACTGTTGTGCAGTATTTTGTATTCTCTGCCTTTTCGGTTTTATTATCTGATCTTCTCCTTGAAATCCCACACCTACATTATATTTCTGTGTTCCCCCACAATTTGGAAACGGTGCCTGAGGCAATTGATTCTGACGGTTATTCACTTGATTCACCTGTTGCTGATTTACCTGTTGCTGCAACTGTCGTTGAAGACTCAATTCGTTTAGACTCTGTTGCAACTGTAGCTGTTGCTGCAGGTCAACATCATTCTGCATCTGTGGATTTATTAATGGGCTTTTTAAATTTCTAGGCGGTTTCTTACATTCGTCTTTCCAGTGTCCAATTTCGCCACAATTAAAACAAGGTAATCTCTGTTTCATCTCTTCAATTTTTGGATTAAATTTTCTCACAAAAGTATTATTTTTAAACTTTCCTTGCCCTTGGTTCGGATTTGTAGTTTGCACAAAATTTGTGTTTTTATTACCAAGACTGGCAATTTGTTGCTCAGCCACCTTTACCTGAGCCCCATGGCTTTTTCTTTGAGCTTCTTTTGTCTAACTTCCAGCTCATCACTGCAGTACTTTGCCTTTCTCAAAATGTCATCAACAGATAGTGCTTGCCATCCAACAATACTATTCCTGATCATATCTGCAATTTATGGTTTTAAACAATAAACAAATCTGTAGACGAAATGACTCATATCCTTCTCGTCTAATTTTTCATAGCCACTGTATTGTTTAAAAATCAACAGTAACCTTTCATAAAACGAATGAACTGATTCTTTTGTTTCCTGGTTTGTTCTTTCTATTTTAACCCAATCAACTTCTTTTGGTGGAATTTTGTTTTTCAACCAGTAAATCACTTTTTCGTAGAAATCCATTACAAGAGGATTTGGAGCACCTGTTTCTTTAACCCTCTCAGGTTCCGTTTTTGGCCAGCTTATGGATATTTTACATTCTGTCCAAAGATCTGATGGGACAACTATGTCAAAAAATCCATCCAGATCGATCCACAGAACTTTTGAGACTTTGATAAACCTATCCACCTGCCTATACCACTCCACTGGCTTTTCCCTCAGTTTTGGAAAATCATTTGTGAACAGTAGTATGTCTTGTCTTGACCATGGGACATGAACATATCCTCCACCTGCAATTTCTCTCATTGGAAATTGTTTTGACAATTTTTCCAATTTCTCATCTTCCTTCTTTTTAGTCCATTTTACTCTCCACTTATTCAGTTCTCCTAATTTTTTAATATACACCATCAGGTCTTTTATATGCATTATTCTTCCCATAGAATTCAAACTTTCAATATCACTTTCTGAAAAGTCTAATCTGTAATGTTTTGCAAAATTCTTCTGTCTGCTCACATCAATTTCTAGTTCAGCTGCCAGTTCTTCCAACTGGTCATATTTGTTTTTCGTTTTCCACTGCATACTCTTGCAAATGAACAGTAGTTCATCATCTCGATAATAATTCAGACTGTCAGGACCAATCGTACCAATTATTAATTCCTCAATATTTGCTTTTAATTTTGCAACATCAAGTTTAGGTTTAGTCACCCTAACTTCAGGACTCTCAGCATCAGATTCTGCACCCATCGGTGTTTTTGGAGATAAATCCTCATTAAAAGTTAAATCAGGCATTCTCGATCTTGAAGAGTTTATTTCAGATAAATCTGAATAAAATTTTCCAGCAACCTTCTGGATTTCTGCATTTAAAGGAACAGTTAACCCTGTCTTATTAGTTTCTCTTTGCTCAAAAACAGGCTGAACAGGACCAATAGTTACCGGAACTGTCACAGCTTCCATGCTTTTTGTTATTTGTCGAATTAATTCTTCTTTTGATCGTAAATACTCAGAAGAATCAACAGCCTCAACATTTCTAGTTTCTCTTACATAATTCTTTGGAGCTTCCCTTGCTCTTGGAGTCGCTGAAAAATATCTACCCTCATTACGGACATTTTCAAATTCTGGTCTTTTTGGAGTTTCAACAATTTCACAATTATTTGGATAAAGTTTCGGAGCTTCATTCATTGGAGGTGCACTTGGTGAAGTTTCTGTAGAAACCACCGGAGTAGACCATGACCTAGGAGGTCTAAAAGACTGATTCCTTTTATCTGTAGTGTATATTTCTTCTAAAACTGCATCTTCCGATTCACTTTCTAAAGGAGCACTATTTCTTTTTTCGGTTTCTTTTCTAGTAGGAGAACCTGAAACCATTTCTCTAATTACAAAAAGTCCCTCACTCATGTTTCCCTGTCTCCACATTCGCATTCTGTCTTCATGTGTCTCTCTCTTCCAACTTGGAGGTTTAGAAGATCTTTTCATTCCACTTGCTTCCCTTTGTAACTGGTACATTTCATCTTCCCACTCAACTAAAGCCTCAAATTGAGTTGGTCTTGGCTTGGGTTTAAGAGCATTCATTTTTTCTCGCAAATTTCTCAAAACCTTTACATTAAATGAACCATCATCAGGCCAGGCTAAAACACCGTCATCCTTTGTATATTGTTTCCAGGCGTCAAACCACAAAACAGTATGATAACCATATTCACCTTCCATATACGCTGCAGATGTTTTGTACTTATGAAGTAATTTACCACCTCGCGTTTCAATTTTCTTGTCAGGCGATATACAATTTTTAAGTTTCTGAAACAACGTTGGCTTTTTCTCAACGTGTTTAAAATGATAACTCATCTTTACGAGTTAATTCCAATTAACAAAATTGTTCGTAAAATATTTCCGGGATGTTCCGCTAAAACAACCAATCCGTGCGCGAAACACACCAACAGGCCAATGGGGGTTGAGCTACGTCACTTTTCTACTCAACCAATAAAAATGAAGATTTTCTGAAGAACCAATCGGCTTACAGTTCGTCAGAGACTCAAGAACCAATCAGAGCACGGCTTGTGACGTATGTCACCCAATCCCAGCACGGCTCTGTGACGTACACAGCAGCTGCGGTTTCTCGTTTCTCACTCCTTGCGCTTACCCCTCCTTCACAAAATCTCTTCACAGCGCCATTTTGAGAACACTTTCTTTGTTAAAATTAATTTTTAACAATGACAATAAGGACTCATCTGACTGTTTCTCTAATTAGGATAGTTTACATGCATTCAAGTATTCACAACTTGGAATAGTCAACGCTATTCTCACAGAATAATTTTCACTCGCCAGTAGAGCAACTCTTACTCTACCCTTCTATCAAGTAAAATATGAACTCATTTCCCTCTGAACGCACAACTAAGTGACTGTTCGAAAGTTCCACTTGAACATTTCTTACAAAACAATCACGCACTTTCACACGGAAAAAAATTCCCTGACTTCAAACACACATGAAATCCGTACAGGACTCTCACCTGTTTATAGAAATCATGCACCGTTAGCAAAATAACGACGTTATCTTTACAGGGCTCTCACCTGTTTCTAGATATAAAATATGTACCCTTACAGGACTCTCACCTGTTTATAGGTAATCATATACCGACGCTATCCTACCCTTCACTCAAGCTCGAATATAACTAATACTCTTATCACAGTGAGTTTTACAACAGGCGCTTTGTCCCTATTCTCATGCTGCTCAAATTTCTTAGAAAATCCTCACTAAACAAGATTCACACCTAGCCCTAAAACTGTGTTGCACGACCACAACACGGTGTTGCACGACCACAACACGTGATACACGACGATATCACCTGTGATACACGACGATATCACAAACAGATCAGATGTCTTGCGTGACTACCTTCTCATCACACAATCTGTACTGGTACAATTCACGTATAGCACGAAAACTAACTCAACATATGTTAAACATCGATCCTATTTTTATACCATAACATATCAATAACACCTTAGTTACCCCTAGCAACGCCTTGGTTACCCTTAGCAACCATCAATTTCTGCTACCAGAAGAATTGATCCAGCGGCCTATAGGAAATATGCCATAACCAACGCTAACTAACTCTATAACCTGTTACCTAAATTACTACTCTAACTCATGGACCCATTAATCAAACATGACATATTTGACCCACTGAATCAGGTGATCAAATTAAATCTATATACACCTTATTCACAAACTATATACACATTATATACAACCGCGATAATTGCTGACGTCATATGAACAAAACCTAACTATTAAAATGACCACCATGGCGATGGCATCTAGCTAATAGTAACCTACGCTTCTGAATAACCAAGACCAGCTTGTTTCAAAAGTAAGATTTTATTAACTAATTGTGGATAATTCAAAATATAGTTTTATAAATGCAATTTTATTAGCAATATAGTAAGCATGTTTGCAAAGTATCATGAGAAAATATAGTTTAAGCAAGGAAATATAAGTTTAGCATTTCTAAAAACCTAAGTTCCTAACTGAGCTAAATAAAATGGAAATAAAGTAAAGTTCTTTGAGGATTCTTACGTGTTCCACGCAAAGTCCATCAGCACGATACCCTCATCGGAAAGTCAGAAAGCAGCAGCCAGCCCATCCCCAGGGCATGGACTTTTTATACCTTTCTATGCTAGCTAATCTAAGTAAAGGAAAGTTTTCTGCAAATGACAAGATCTTATTGGATGAAGGGTGACAAGTGACATGTCACCTACATTTCAAAACTTCCATTCGGTCATATTCTTTGGGACCATTGTCTTTCTTGTACGTGTTCCCAAGCTTCCTTGGTTTGCAACAATTTTAACAAAAGTTCATACTGACTCCATTGCACTTCCGCGGATGCCAAGTTAGCAAAAGTTCTTTTCTACCGGTTTCTGACCTTGGCCACGTCCGCCAGAATAATGACAGCACATCATCTTTGCTGAATGAATGCAACTTTGATGGAAAGCTTTTTCTTTCTCAGAGACATCTCGTGCTCCTTGCAGAATTAAATTCATCGTTTAGCAAACTCGAGCAAACTAGGCCCAAAAGCAGGCAACTTATTTTTCTAGTATAAAACAAACACAAGGAAGGTATTAATGTAAGAATTGTCATTTATTCTGTATCCACCCTTCATTTACTAATTGATTAACCCACCCAATTAGTCTAACGTTACCTAGCACCAAGCAACATATAAGCAGCATTTTATATCTACCAGTCTTCATGAATCCATGAAACCTTATGTGCACCTAGAATAGTAGAAATGACATCACATAGACAAGGAAAGCAAAATAAGCACATGCTCTTTAAAATCCGCTGCAGTTTAGTATTGACAAAAACGAAAACGACAAATTAATTTATTATTTTTGCACGAACAAAAGATGCAACATTTATGCACATTTATGAGCACACGTGTTACCAACCCCATGTGTAAAGTTTAATCTAGTTTGTGTTAGCAAAACACACCACAAACGTTAATATTATTATTTATGTTATGGAAATGTGACTTCACGAGTTTAAACAGAATTCTGTTTTCTATCTCGCTCCATCACCACCAGTAGGAATGCTGCTCCCCATTAGAACTCTTACTCATATTTCCTCAAATCCCCCTAAATACTTCTCCCACTACTCCTTCCAGCATCCAACCCCGTCCAGGTCTTTAATCTCTTTCTAATAATTTCTAATTTTATCATTCCAAATTGTCAATCCGACTTCCTGTATTTTTTCCACTCACTTTCTTTCTCTCACTGAGTTTACACTCCTGTCACTAAATCTCCTTATCCTTTCCCTCAAGCACATACCTCACACTCTTACACCAACCCCCTACGCCTTGCTCCTCGCTGTTGCCTAAATCTCTTTATATCACTCCACCCTCCCTTCTTTTCTCCCCGACACCTCCAACCAACTGACCGATCGTCCCACCTCTATCCTGCTCTCACCTCCAAAGACCACTCCCTCACCAAACATGGCCCCAGCTCTTGGACCATTCCTTACCCTCCTAATCTTTCCAAAAATGGCATGAAAATTTTTAAACATAAATTCGGCATCCAGAAACCTTAATTATTGATACCTACCACAGCCTCACGTCCCCTATAAAAACCAACTACATTTTCTACTCCAAACGCCCCTCCAAATGGAAGAGCACCTTCCTACGCCCCCTCCCAGTATCTTAATCGACCAAAATACCTTACGGTTTCAAACTATCTACTACTCCTTCCCCAAGTTTTCCATGTGAAATTGACATCTACATTTTCAAAACTGGTAACATCCTGATAAGAGCCTCCGAACACCACCTCACCATCTTCGAGCACCATTTCAGCACCCTATCCCACCAGTTGTCCATACCTACTCCTCACCCCACATCTTCCCAACCCCAAGACTCCTCCTTCTTCTCCCTGCCTTCTCGACCCTAACCCTTCTCCCCCTAGACATATCAAACCTTAATGATATATCCCATTCTAAGACCTCTATTCAATCACCCTCTCTTGAATCCACCCTGCAACATCTCTAATTCACACACCATCCCCCAAACTACCATGCCCCCAATGACCGATACCCTCCAACCCCTAAACCCATCTCAAACCCCTCTCCTTCCCCCAAGCTCCCTTTCTAGCTCGCAGTACTATACATCCTCATGCCCCTACTCCTCCCTCCGCCGAACTACACTCCAACCCCCAACCCTGATGTTGCGTCTCCCCACACCCCTTATGCCCTCTCCTCACTTCCCATCTCCTACCTCTATAACATGTCCTGTCCTTCTCCACCCCGCACCCTCCCTCCCAAAGCCGGATCACTTCTCCCTCCTCTACCCAGGCCTCCCCCACTATCACAGTCTCAGTACTCCTCTCGCCCCCCCCTGCCTCTCACCCTCTATGAACACCAAACCTCCTTCCCCGGACAACGCAGAACATACTTCCTCCCCTCCATCTGCCCCAGCCATATCCCACCTCACTCTTTTAACCCAGTCACTTTGCGACATTGACTGCAATATTTCTACCTAGGTTACCGAACTTGCCCGACATAAAGAGGATTTCAAAAACCTCAAATCCCTCAACCCTGGAACCCGCCCCTCGTGGTCCTCCTCTCCATGCTCTGGCCCTCAAAAGTGTCCTTATCCCAAACATTGGAAAACCATGCCTCTACAGAAGCGTACACACAGGCCTCTTCGCACCTTGAGTGACTACTCCGCTTCTGACCTCTCTGACTTCTGCAACTCCTACCTAAAAAATGCGCCCTTAAGGATCCTTCCTTTCCTCACTCCAACATCCCACTTATTATGGGGATTAGCAGAATCCGCTCTTCTGCCATCTCCCCCAGACATCCCCCTCAACTTACCACCATTCACTTGTGCTCTACCCCGAAAATTAACCCTAAACTCCTGGCCTGCATGCTCTTGAACTGCCGCATGGCTATTCGACATGCAACAGAAATATCTGAAACCATTCTTAGCGAAGATATTGGTGTTGCCTTTCTAACGGAAACTTGGCTCAAAGATCACTCAACACCCATCCTCGACTTACTCTCCTCCCCTCCCCTGGTTACTCTATCATCAGAAAAGACAGACCTGACTACACAACCTTTGAATACCTTGGAGCCAAACTTAAGATTCAAGGCTCTCCTCCAATACGACTACCCAATATCTACCACACACCTGGTGATCCTCTTCCCTTCGCTGAGGAACTATCTGCTATCTGACCTTCTTATGCAAATATTACTGTCTAACTCTAAAAATCTCTTCCTGGGAGATTTTAACCTTCACTAGAATGAACTCGAGGATCCCAAAGTCAACCTTCTCACTAATCTTCTCAAGATTAGCGACCTCAAACAACTTTGCCATTCCCCAACCCACTCTAAAGGGGCTATTCTTGACGCCATCATTGCAAACACTGACTTGGCATCCCTATCCAACATCATCCCAATTGACTGGTCTGACCGCCACCTCATATTGTTCATGATTTCCCCCTCCGCACCTCCCACCCCAGCTAAAAACAATAAAGCCACAATAGTAGCCAGACATCTTAATCATATCCCCCTGGTGTACTGGAGTCCAAACTCTAAACTCAACTTCGTCTCACCCCACCCTCTCTCAATGCCAATGAGCTCACTGAGCACTTTAATAAAACTGACTCCAAGGTTCTAGATCAACTTGCCCATCCCAAACTTAAAACCCAAAAACATATCCCTTCCAAATCATGGTTTAACTCAGACCTCAACAATGAAAGATGTGCACTTAGACTAGCTGAAAGAACATGGAGACCACACCCTTCTTTCTCCCATCTTGCCCTCCTTAGAACGGCTAGATCTATCTAAAAGAAGCACATTTTCTTGGAAAAGGCATCTTTCTTTCGTTCACAACTCGCCTGAGCCAAAAATAGACCCAGAGAACTGTTGAACATTGTTAGAAACCAAACCTCCCCTGCCCCCTCAACTTGACGGCCTCCACTAAGAAATGTGAAGAAGTTGCTAACTTCTTCTCCGAAAAATTTGCCAAAATTGATCAATCCTTCCTTTTAACTCAGATCCCTCCCACCCCCAATTATCCTTTGATGCTACCTCAAAACCACCCTCCCCCTGATTTTACCCCCGCTTCCTCCCCACACCTACTTTCCTCAACCCCTCCTGAATCCTACCTCACCAACCCACAACTTAAAAAGAATGCCTCCTGGCAGAATTTCCACTCCATTTCGAAACTTGAAGTCTTTAACATCTTATCCAAATTAAAACCGTCCTCTCACACGAAAGACCCTCTCCCATCTACCCTTGTCCAAGATCTCAAGCACGTCATTGTCCTTTATTGGACCAATATCATCAACTCCTCCCTTTCCATGGGGTGCATCCCTGACTCCCTCCAACTCGGACAATTCACACCCATTCCTAAAACCCCCAAAGCCAATCCTAACGACCCTAACAACGTCCGCCCTATCTCCAACCTCCCCCTTCTTTCCAAAGCCCTTGAAAAATGTGCACTACTTCAACTGGATAAACATATTGACACTTACAACCTGCTCAACCCCCTACAATCCGGCTTCCGTAAAGGCTGCAGCACTGAAATTGCATTGCAAAATATAGTTGATGACATCCACCACGACCTGGATAAGGGCGAGACCTCCCTACTCATTCTCCTCGACCTCACTGCTGAATTTGATAGAGTTAACCATTCAACCTTACTTAACGCACTCAAAGATCATTTTGGCCTTAATGGCACTGTCCTAAACTGGTTCACCTCCTACTTCCAACACAGAACCCAACACATTAAATTTCAAAAGTGCCTCTCTTGCCCCACACCAGTGGTAATCATAAATCCAATGTGCTATTAAAGAGGATTCCTCATTACAAGTCTATAGTACCAAACATGACTTTTCTACTCTTTAGCAATCAGGAATTGTATGTAATAAATCTATTAAGGAATCTCCAATCTTAAACTTTGAAAGTGGTAGGCCTCACAGTAGTAAAAAACAAATTTGGCATTTTTCACTATCAGGACATGTAGAACTAAAATGTACATGTCCTACCTTACACAGCGGCCTACCCTATGAATTACCTAAGACCTTCCTTAAGCGTTTCGTATGTGTAATAAAAGGGGAGTTTAAGGCTTGGCAAGGGGTTTCAAATGGCAAATTGAGATGGCACTCAAACTGCACAAACAGGCTCTTCGGCAGTAGGCCTGAGTCATGTTTAAATGGCTACTGAAATGTGCGGCAAAATCAGTGTTGCGGGGCCTCTACTTGCATTAATTAACAGGCCCCAGACACATGTAGTGCACTTTACTATGGTCTTATAAGTAAATTAAGCATTGCAATTGTGGATATGCCAATATAACCATGTTTTAGGGAATGAGCACATGCACGTTGTGGTGGGTCAGGAGTGGTACGGTGCCAAAAGTAGTCAAGCCAACAAAAACGAATTCATCAAAAAGGGGAGAAGGACAGTAAAAGGTTTGGGGGCACCCTGCAGAAAGGGGCAGGTCCAAAAGCAATGTATAGAGAGACAAGGAGTGTGTGAGGTCCACCAGGCATGGCAGATCACAATGTAATACCACCAATCAACTGCCTTGGCATAACTGAAATACAGATGGTGGTGAAAAGCCAGAGAGGGACACATCTATTATCAGGAAAACAGACACTGCTCGGTTTCCATTCTTTTCCTGTGACATACAAGTTATCACTTAAGTCCAGGGTGCATTTCTCTGGAGGGCAAATCATAGAGTAACTTCAGTGATACGATCCCACAGGGTAGTTAAAATATAGACAGTGAGCAGAATGTTTTCTGCTATGATACATAGCTTCCCTCAGCGTTTGTATTTTTGTGCTTGACAATACAAATATCCCTGGCGTTAATGAGGCATTGCAGATAAACTCACTCATCTGCTCCCAACTTATCTATTATAGCTTAAACACAAATTTTGGGAGGAGGTCTAACAGCGACGTGCCTTATGCCATGAGCTGAGCTTCCTGGCATCTAAGTTGCTTCCAGCTTTTTGGTGTAGCAGAACATGTCCTCCATAACTGATCCACCCCAATGAAGAGGTAAAGTTCATGTGTGAAGAGACTGAGAGATGAATGTGGTCACGTAGTGGCCGAT
Source organism: Lissotriton helveticus (assembly GCF_964261635.1). Classification (NCBI taxonomy): domain Eukaryota; kingdom Metazoa; phylum Chordata; class Amphibia; order Caudata; family Salamandridae; genus Lissotriton; species Lissotriton helveticus. The sequence continues at coordinate 280,640,114 of NC_136068.1, read as the reverse complement.
CCAGGGGCCTGGATAGAGGTCCTGCCATTATGGTATAAACATTTCCAATACTGACCCAAAATCGCATCAAGTGAGTGGGCAAAGCAAGTGCGCTGCTATTCAACCCTTCCCTCAGGGTTTGGGGAGGTCCAACCTGAAAAATATTATGGAAAATAACGACACAGCACGTTTTACAGTGCACTTTACTAAATATATTGGTTAAACATAAAGGTTTTTGAGACTCATAAAATAGCAGATATAGATTCAAGTGCCATTTGTAATAAATACCATTTGCAATAATTGCCCCCAACTCAAAAGGAAATGGTTTTACATCAGTTTTACATATCTTTTGGGAAAGAAATCCACCAAATATCTACTACCCTTACCCAAATACCAACTTTCACTGAGTCTGTGATTTCAACCTCCAAATACCAAAATATCAGTTATATGAAGCACTCACATAGGCTACTGCCTCAGATGGCAGACCTTAACACACATGCAAATGTTTGCAATTCCATGGAAGAGATGCCCAGCAAATACAGATTGATGCCACCAAATGTTGGTCATGTTTTGCCTCACTATAAAATAACATTCCATAATAAACACCGGAGGAGCACCCTGTGTCAGGGCTGACTACAGAAGGAGGGAGTTAGGTGTTTGCCAGGAGTCTGTGGTTGACAGCCAACAGAGGCCAAGGTAACGGGATAAACAGGCACACACACACATAGTTTACGCTTTTTCATGCACCTTGATCAGTCCCAGCCCACTGAGAAACTTACGGGAAGTTAGGCAGTCCAAACCAATGTCCTCCTTTACTCTTCACTGCTTACAATGCTAGTCACTGAGAGCCAAGATTTCTGGTATTGCACCACAGGAAGTTTAACACTGTTGCCATCCATCTTCCATCACACATTGTCCAGGACCATCCTCAACCCTGATTCACTGGTACAATGAATTTGAACATTTCCTGGAAATGAGCAAGGATCAATGAGGCAGGTCTTAAAATTTCACTGATCAACGGAAAATTGGGCAGATTTTGCAAGGCTAGTCACAATCAAGGGCTGAACGTTTTTTTAGAAGGGGAGTGACCCGCTGGCGGTGTTGTGTAGCCCTCTACGGCTCCCAGCATTAAGAAAAGGCAAGCCCACCAACTAAATTATAGTCTTCAGTGTTTTCACAGAACAGAGACCCAGAGGTGATCCTGATTTAATGATACATGTAAGTTTTTAACAAAATCCGAAAAATCTTACCCATGCTGTTACCCGTCTAGCCATTCCCAGAAAAGCGGGCAAATAGCCTGATGCCTATATGTAAATTCTGATGTTCAAAACTTGAAAATGAAGCATTCTGGGACTTTTTAATGAAGCTTCAGGGAGAAGTCTGCAATGTTAATCAAAACTGTGGGACACAAAAGCTCATTAACTGTAGAAGAGAGCATTACACCCCCTAAAATGTTTCTTCAAACCAATGTGCCAGCAACCAGAAGCACATTTGTCACATGTCATGCTTTTCTCTTTATACTGTGGAATCATTTAATGGTGGCCCTGTTAAACTGGAGTCTTGCAGAAAATACTCTCCCCAAGACTGTGGCTCCACCATCTGTAAACCATCCATAATACCACGGCCTGTTATAATTATGTAAATTTAGAGCATAACACCCCTTTAATTCCTATTTTTTAATTCCTATTTTGGCCCTAAAGCGTCAAAGATTATTCATACTATATTGGTTATATCCTTTTCTTTAGTGGTCCGAGTATGGTGAATGGGCACCAGTGACACTTCAATGCACATATATTCAACTCATACATACCTATTCACTTAATAAAATGTAGGATTCCTGTTTGTTATTTTACAGGCTAAGCATATGTACAAGGGAAACGTGAAATGAAGGCTAGAACAATCTTTAATTGCTTCCTCCACTGTTGTTGTGCAGTCCTAAGGTGACATCTCGCAGTGAGTGACACAATAAATTATACTCGTTTATGTCGGTAACAAATATAAGTTAGTTGTGAAAATCTTGAAACTTCTCTCCACACAAAGGTCCAATAAATGTAAACTTGCCCAATACTTTTTGAATTGTGAAATGTTTTCTTTTAGTGTTCCTGTTACTGTGGTAAATAAATAAATAATACCCTATTTTTGACTAGGCATATATCATAACAGATAGCTCAATAAATAAGAGTCAAGATTCGAGGTAGTAGGAGTTTCTGCAGGTTTATTACAGCATAAGGACAGGATCAGGGCAACCTGCATAGGAACAGAATGGCAGGGCTAGAGTGGCCCGGCAGCTGCCGGGGCTGGGTCTGGGATGAGCGCGCTAACTTCTAATAACAATGCATGAACTTATATACATAACGCAAACACATAGTATTACATTGCAGTAGGCGTAGCAGTGGGTGGAGCAGAAGGCGTGACGCGTAGCAGTCGCGAAAGATAACAGTAAAAGTAGGTGTAACTGGGCGTATACATAGACATGTGGTGCAGACGTAACAGAATAGGTCATGAATGGGGCGGAAACATAGGAGGGGGCTACCTAAGGAGCCGGGACCTCTAACCTGATGGTGCGCGCAAACTGGCAATGACGTATCACTAGGAGAAGCTGGGGGCTATGAACTCTGTGCTAGGAGCAGAGACTAAAGTCTGGAGGGTCGGAGCGACATGTACCTAAACCCTATCTAGTATCTGATGTTTAGGGAACATGTTGATATAAACTAGAAGTCATGAGGGGAAAAGCTAACTTGACTCTAAGACTGGACCATGCATTATTCTACATGTAGTGCGTGATGAAGAATATTAAATGACCATTAAATGCAGTATTTCTCTAACGTGGAGCCGCATAGGCTAGACAATGACGGGAACTATTGATGCAGTTCAGTAGCTTAGGAATGCAGAGAAGGAGGACTGAACTGATAACTGGAACTATAACATACTTTTGGCAGACTCAGAGGCAGAGCCAAGCTGCACCGGGCACTGCGAGGCAGGAAGTAAGTGAAAGGTCGAGGATACAGGTGGGGGCTGTATCGCTCCTTAGCGAGGCTTCAGGAGACAGGAGCTGAATCTGATGTCCAGGCCCTTTTGAGGCCTAGAAACGGGGACTTTATAATGGAATAACGTGCACACTGAGAAACGTGGCAACATTACTTTACATAGGCCTGATATTCGTAGTATTCACGAGGACTGGAAACTGGCATACTAGAGGTGGACACAACTGTAATTGCGTCATTAATCGGACATGGGGAATAACATATGCATATTGGTCATGCACACATAACATATGATGGATGAGGCGTGGTGACACAGAACATGGCAAAATTTACTTTTCCACATTCCCTCCTTGTCACTACGTTTCCATCAGGAAACATCAATATTCATGATACCATCTATCATTTCATATAGTATCATTTGCTCGTCTCGAATTATCCTGGGACGGGATTTAGAACGGGGCTTGGGACTAGGAATACAAGAGGTAGCACAAATGCCGCAAATCGCAGGGCCACATTGTATACAGAGGCAGCAGCTTAATATGATCGCTACTGCAATACCTAGAAAGGACAGGACTTTCCATCCCCATGCGGAAATTATATTCCAGAACCAACCGGACCATGTCCAGGTGCCTGGATCTTGGTGTAACAGATGGGCAATTTTATGGAGTCTGGTTATAGCTGAATAAACAGACGGCGCGTTATTAGGAATGAAAATGCAGCAACTAGATCCGAGAACTCTACAGGCCCCGCCCCTATCGGCCAGTATGACGTCAAGGACGAGATGATTCTGTAAAACGACAATTCTCATAAAGGATTGCTCTTCGGTTAAGTTACCTAGAGCGGAGGCAGTCTCATCTACTACAGCTTCAAGGGTTCTTGTTAATCTACGAATTAGCTTACTATTTACAACTGTACCTAAATAAGGGAACACACCTTTATCAATATCAATGAATTGTTCTGCGGCAGTTTCAGTATAATCGACAATCGGGAGGTTTCTCTTGTGTCTAGTATGTACTAGATGTGTGTTTCTATGATAGTCAGGTGGGGCTAGAAAAACAGGTGGCAGTAGGAAGGCAATGTAACAGGTTCCCTCCCAATCGAGGGGCAGATGAACATATGCAGTTTGACCACAAACAAAATAAGAATGACGTGAAGCTTTAAAAATAGATTTCCCACTGTCACTATACTGGATAATAGTAGTACAATCACTATGTCCTACGTGTACAGAACCATGACTACGGACACATAATTCGCCTTTGACTGGTAGTACTGAAATAGCAGGTGAGTCTGGAGTAGTATCAGACTGGACATTCAGGACCATGAAATTCGACGAATAGTTACCTAAATTATATACCTTATTTTCTAGATCTAAACCTGTTCTGTGGGGGAAACCTTGCTTGTCTGGGAAACATGTACTGTTAAGAAAAGACATATCTGTTGAGGATGACGTTAACGTGGACCATGCTCCACACGAACCATTATGTGAAAATGGATAAGGAAAGAGTGGCAGAACTCCCTTCGGGGTCTGGAAAGGGGGGAGTCGACCACACACCCAACAATTAGTGGCATTGCTGGTCTGGTGTGAGTAATGTAACATACGGATAAATGTGTTGTTACGCATAGCGAGGCGGTAAGCATATTCGTGAGGAGGCAGATCACTAAACGTGTGCTCTACTGTAACATTAGCAGACTTATTTACATGAGGAATTGGAAAATACAGGAAAAATGCATAACTGGTGCAGGAAATCATTATGCTGATGAATAATATGAAACTTAGAAAAACGATACATTGAATTGAGTTTTTACTAACTCTCTCACTATGGGGGTCTATTTTATACATGTCAGAAACAGTCTAACCGTTTCACCTAGGGGAGGACTTATACAATCAAACTGACTGACTTAATTTACTAGACCTTAACTTTTGCTTATACTCCTGCTGCGGAGTTTTCTCTACCAAGGGAGGGGTTGTGTCAATGTCTTTTGCGGGACAGTCCTTAGGAACAATATTCTGGCAGTCCTTAAAATCCTGGGAATCCTTGGAAATGTTTTTAGAAACGGGTTTTAATCCATTGAAAAGTTTTACATGAGAAAGATGTATCCATCCTTTCCGGCCTTCCAACTTCACGGCTGTACGGGTGGTGAGGAGGACCTGACGTGGCTCCTTCCAACGAGGTTCCAGCGGACTTGATCTGTCAAAGTTTCGGATCATCACCAGCGAACCTGGAACGATTTCATGCGGTGCCACCTCGGTATTGTCTGGAAATGCGGCGGCAACCTGTGAACGACATGAGTTGAGGGCAGACATCAAGGAAGCTAGGTAATCTGTCAGCATATTACTTGAAACATCGGTAATACTTCGGGGTCTAGGAGTACCCCACATGTTAGGGGGGCGGCCGAAAACGACCTCATACGGGGACAGACCTGATCTGGAATGTGCGACCATGCGCATATAAAATAAAGCAACTGGCAGAGCTACTAGCCAGTCCACACCCTTATCTTTACATACTTTGGCGATTCGAATTTTCAGAGTCTGATTATGTCTCTCAACGAGACCGGCTGCTTCAGGATGGCGTACACAATGAAACTTCCACTGGTACCCTAACAACAGGGAAACGTGCTTCATGAGTTCAGATGAGAATGGCTGACCGTTATCAGAATATACGACTCTAGGGAGTCCATATCGAGGGAAGAATTCACGAACCAACTGCTTGGCAGTGGTCGCGGCTGTGTAATCTGGGACTGGATATGCTTCTGTCCATCTGGACAAAGCGCATACAACTACAAGGACATACTTGAAACCTCGACATCGCTCCATCTGAATATAATCCATCTGGAGGACTTCAAAAGGGTGGTCAGGAGGCTGGAAACCACCTTGTTCCACCGGGACACTTTTACCTGGATTAAACTGACAACATATCATACAGGTACGGACTTTCTGCTTAGCTGCAGCTCGTAAATGCTTGTTGAACCAAATGTTCTGGATACTGTCTAACATAGCTTTTTCTCCTAAATGTGCTGGACTATGTGCGGTATTAATAATGACTTGAACCATAGAGTCGGGGAGAAACCATGTGGCTCTACCCTTTGTTAACCATCCTTGATCTGTCTGGACCCCTCCTTGTTCAGACCATTTCTTGATTTCATCGGGAGTAGCATGTAACTGGATATCTATGACATCTTGTGTAGGGTCCTTAACTGTCATACATGTAATCAGATCTGGAGTATGTGTCTGTGTCGGATTAGCTTGAATGTCTGGAGTCTGAGCTGTAAGCTTGGCTGTGCGATCTGCTAGATCATTACCTTGGGAAATAATGTCAGTAACTTTCGTATGTGCTTTGCATTTCATGATAGCAATGGATGTCGGTAAATGTATGGCATCTAACAGAGCTTGAATAAGGAGACCATGCTGAATCTTGGTTCCATGAGAAGTCATAAAACCTCTCTCCTGCCAGAGCACTCCGAAGTCGTGTACAACTCCAAATGCGTAACGTGAATCTGTGTAAACATTAACTTTCTGGTTCTTGGCGTGTATACAGGCTTGTGTCAGAGCAACTAGCTCTGCTGCTTGAGCGGACAGGGTATCAATACGGTGTGTTTCAATAACTTCAGTGTCAGTAGTTACTGCATACGCGGCAACTAAATCTCCTGTACTAGTTCTCATACATGAACCATCCACATAAAGTGTCAGGTCAGGATCTGGTAACGGAATGTCTGTCAGGTCTTGTCTTGGCTTTGTCGTAATGTTGACTACTTCCACACAGTCATGTGTGTCAGGATTTGAATTAACTGATGGTAACAGTGTAGCAGGATTCAGGACGTTGCAGCGTCTAATTTCTATGTGTGGCTGAAACAGTGTCAATTCATAACCTGTTAAACGTGCAATTGTCAAGTGCTGAGTTTGTGTTCGGTTTAAAAGAACTTCCACGGAATGTGGGACTTGTACTGTCAGGGAGTGTCCTAAAACTATGGAATCACTTTGTCTGATAGCTAGTGCTGTGGCTGCAACTGACTTGAGGCACGCAGGCAATGCCTGGGCGACTGGATCTAGTGTGCTAGAAAAATAAGCACAGGGCTTGTATTGACCTGCTTGATCTTGTGTGAGAACAGATAATGCTGTACCTTCACGTTCAGTAACGAAAAGTGTAAAAGGCTTACTGTAGTTCGGTGTAGCTAGAACTGGGGCTTGGCATAGGGCTTTCTTTAACTCGTTGAAACTAAGTGTATGTTCAGATGTCCAAGGGAGGACAGTCGATACGGCTGCCTCCTGTGTCGTTAACTGTATCAGTGGCTTGGCTAGAAATGCATACTGAGGAATCCATTGTCTACAATAAGAAGTAAGGCCGATAAAGGCACGCACCTCCTTCTGGGTTCTGGGCTGGGGAAGACTCGCTATCAACTGGATACGGTCTGGTGTCAACTGCCTACCCCTCTTGGACAGTAAGTGTCCTAAGTATACCACTTGCTGGACACAGAATTGAAGCTTCGAAGGGGACACCTTGTGCCCCATCTCGGCTAGGAAATACAGAACTGTCAGTGATGCCCGCTCGCAATCACGTTCAGAACGGGCTGTGATCAGTAGATCATCGACATACTGGAGCAGGGCAGTGTCAGTTGGCATGTGAATATTGTCTAGTTGTCTCTTGAGTGCTTGACTGTAAATACTAGGGCTTTCTGTGAAACCATGAGGAGCGCGTGTGAACATATAGCTCCTTCCATTTAAACAAAATCCGAAAAGAAACTGGCTGTCTGGATGAATGGGAACACTAAAAAATGCATTCTTGAGGTCTATGACAGTGAAGAACATGGCGTCGGGATCAATAGCAGTTAACAGGGAAGAAATATCCGGGACAACTGGGTACTGAGGAATAATACATTTGTTAAGTTCTCGTAAATCAATCACTAATCGATATACTGGGGGTGCATTTGGATCAGTACGTTTCATGACTGGAATGATCGGAGAATTACATACATTGGAGTCAGTTTCTACAACTACTCCTTGTGCCATGAGCTCGTTTATAATTTTGGATAAGGCTGCTACAGCCTCGGGTGGCAATCTGTACTGTCTGATTCGTGGTAACACTACACCTGGTTTTAGAGTCACACGATGGGGTGTGATTTGCATGTAACCTACATCAGTTGGACCTTGCGCCCATAAATGCTGCGGAACATTAGACAGTCTTGAATCAAAATCTCGTAATACATAGTGACCCTTAAAGTCACGTAGGAACAGACGTATTCCCTCTGGGGAACAGCAAATGACTGCACCTAATTCTTTCAGTGTCTTAATGCCTAACAGATTTTCTGGACATGACTTAGTAAGTAACAGATCAGTAGTGCGGGACAATGGACCTACTTCTAGAGTGACTGGCTTAGATATCTCGTTAACGATAGGTTTTCCTGAAAATCCAAGGGAAACATTTCTTGAGCCTGAGAGAGGAGCCCCTGGAACTTCGGCATGACTAATTGTGGTCCTACTTGCCCCTGTATCAATCAAAAACTTTCTGTCTTTCCCTAATACTTGACTGTGAACATAGGGACCTTCTTGATCTACAGGTATCTCGATGAGAGGCAAGCCTACCTCCCTCTCTAGGCTGTTTCATGAATATGGCTGGTACTCTGGATACTCAGACTGCGCATACTGGTACATCTGTGATGTGACATGCTGTGTTGCAGCAATAGGCTGCGGTGCTGTAACTGTCTGTTGTGCATTCTGTGGCTGAGGAATCTGTGAAACTTGTTCTTGTCTAGGCGGACGTGGTCTTTCTTTAGTCTTACCAGTAGCTATGTTGTGTTTCAGAACTGCACACTCATTTATAAAATGACCTGGCTGTTTACAATAATTGCAGTTCCCTTTAACGGGAGCTGCAGGATGACTGGCTTGATTCGGACCCCTCTTCTGACTGTCTTGAGGAACAGATTGTGCAACTAGCACTTTCATTTTCGTATCTTTCATACGTTTTCTCCCGTGTTCTTGCTCTTCCCTGATTCTATTCTGGTGATACTGAAGCATCTGGAGCATCTGGGACGGAGTATTTGCTTGCCAGGTGCTTTCGACTTTCAAAACTCGGTTTTTAATTGGTGAACTTGAATTCTCGACTAATTTAGTAACGAAAAGGTGAGGGTATGACTCACTACTTGTCTTGAGACCACTGTTAATACTGAAACATTTTTCAAATCTAGAATAAAAATCACTAATATCTTCATCTTGTTTCTGTTTACAGGCTGAGATTGCATCCCAGTCTTCTTTTCTAGTTGTTAATAATCTGGGTAAAACTTGAATTAATAATTCTGGTAATTCTTTACATTTATCTCCAAGACCGGTACCTGGTACTCGTGCCTTGTCTTCAGCTTCTAGAACTGCCCAATCTATCTTTTTCTCTCCCACCTCCCATTCTTTTTCCTTGAGCTTTTCATACACCCCTGCGGGTAGCAGAACCTTTAACATTTTAATGATATCTGGGTAAGTGTATTCTCCCATACGGAGCATGTCTTTTAATTCTCTATGGAACCCTGCTGGATCTTTGTCATGACAAGGAATTAATTTCTTCATCTCGAGAAGTTCCATCTTTGTAATCGGAGTGTATACAAACACTCGTTGCATTTCGCCACCCGTTCCTTTGACTGGGTGGACTTCTCGTAACGGATTCTGTCTGTCTATGTAAAACGGTTTACTTTCTGGGGGTGAGACATGAACAAAATGCGGGTTCAGAAACGTTCTATATTTGTGACGCTGTTCTAGAATGACATTAATTAAATCGGTACCTAGACCTCTCCATTTGTACTGGAGTAACTCGTTCAGGACATCATGTAACGGGCCTGGATCAGAGTGCTGACCCTCATACAGAGTAATGAGGTGCTGGATCATATACATACCCACCAGTCGTTGCTCGGCTGGGGGCAATTTCAGAAACATTTGCGCCACTATTTCGTCTGGAAAAGTGGTAGAATCAGTAATCCATCGGACTGCTGATCGAACTAGTTCTTGTTCATGCATAGTACTTAATTCACTGTAACCGATTCGTGATTTCAGAATGTGATCGGTAGCTTGGAACACTTGTTCTAGAGAACCTTGTTCTGGTACTGAATGATGGAAAATAGACTTGGGTTCTAGACGTAAATGGCGATCTGGAAATCTAGATTTTCCTACATACGCTATTCTGGCGGAATTCTCGTCGTCTTCCTCTTCAGGATCAGAGGTACTTTCTTTCTCGCTTACTTGTGCTGCTTTACGCTGTTCGTGTATCTTTATTATTTCTTTACGGATTTTCTTGTACATACTTTCCATGGCACCGACGGTCTTGTGCTTACCCTCGGCTATATTATCACTCCACCTTGTCAGGATTCTCATTTCGGCAGAATCTTTAGACGGGTAATCTTGTTCTCTTATTAGACAATTAATCAGAAACTTTAATATCATGAGCTGGATCTCGGCTTTCCTTTGAGACATGGCTTCGTGAATACTTTCTGGATTATCCCCTGTACGGATGAAACGATATATTCTGTCTAGATCTTCTTTCATATTCGGTAAGGCGACTAGATACTCAGCCACCTTTCTTACGCGGAACGAATATAAAACCATATTATCCTCGCCTGGGACTGGATCATAGACACATTCGGCAAGGGATTTTCTTATTTCTGCTACAGTCTGATGTCTAGGCGTACGCTGTGACGCTTGTGCATGTAATTCGGCTAACGTTAAACGCTTGTGTGGCGGCGGGGTTTGAGGAGGACCTCCTCCTGCGGCCCCTAAACTAGAATCATCGACGGACATTCTTCGTGGCGGAGCGGGAAGTTGAAATGCTAGCTGGACCGGGGGTACCGTAGCAGGTACTCCGGTGTCTGGAAGAGCGGGAAGTGCCTGATTTACAGGGACTGGCGGAGCGCGAACAGGATTTGCATATTCTGGGACTGTGTCGTCCAAATAGGACGAAATAAAAATATCAGCTGCGGTCTGTTTGTGACGTAGCTTGGTCGGAACTAATGGTGGCGGGAAATTGCTGGATGCCTCTGGGGTCGCTTTTGGCAAGCCCTCGGCAAGAAGAGGATACATACCCTTAATGAGGGCATGCCTCTGTCTGTCTGACTGTTCGGCTTTGACTTGTTCACCTATCTCGATTAATTCTCTTTCTTGGGCTCGTTCTTGGGATTCTCTACTTAACTCTGACTTTCTGACTTCCTTTTCGGTTCTTCTATGCGCTTCTTTACGCCATAACTCGATGGCATCTTTCTGTGACTGTCTGGCTTTCTTTTTCCATAATGCTTCTTCTACTCGCATGATACATTCGGCATCCCATGTACCCGATACAGGCCATCTATACTTTTCTTCTAACTGTTTGGTATACTCTACCCATAAATCTAGATACAATATGGCGCTTATGCCATGTTTCTGATACATAAAATGACCTGGACTGTCCCTCGGCGGAACAGGAACTGCTTCTTCTAATAAACCCTTTCTAGTTTTTAACTGACGTAACTTGGAAAAGAGCGGCATTGTAAACTTGAATCGGAACACAATACAATACACAAAGAACAATAACAATTGGGAAAACAATTCAGGCATACCACGACATTGAAAATACATTAAACAATATCATAACATAACAGTTCGAACAGAATATTTCCTGGAATACTGAGAACAGAAATACAAGAATTTTCTCGAGAACGGAACAGACTAGAGTTACTGGATGCACTGCTGTAACAGTACGGAACATACCGGTCCCATAAAAGGACGCATCAAGACCCGTATCCACCTAGGTGAACACTTCGTTTGTGAGTCTGGGTACCACCAACCCACGGACCAGGAGTCAATTTAGATTGGTCCTGTCTAGATACTACCCCAGCAATGGTACTCACCGGGCAGCACGGAACGGAAAGCCTCGGACTGGACTGGACTGATGACGACGAACTTCGGACTTCGGACTTCAGTTACGGGTGGGCCTCCGGATACCTCGGACCTTGGACTCTCGGCTTGGGCTCTGGTCGGGACTCGCCGCGTTCCTCCACCGTCTCGTTTGGATGCTGGACCGCCTCCTCCGTCTCCTCCGTGGGCCTGAGGGATACTTGAAGCAGAAATATCTGCACTTGGCCAGTATGGTTCCGTCACGACTGCAGAGGGTCAGGGGGTCGGCGTGGCTTCACCGACGCGTGGGGAAAGGGCAAGTCCCTATTCGGGCGCCATTATGTGGTAAATCAATAAATAATACCCTATTTTTGACTAGGCATATATCATAACAGATAGCTCAATAAATAAGAGTCAAGATTCGAGGTAGTAGGAGTTTCTGCAGGTTTATTACAGCATAAGGACAGGATCAGGGCAACCTGCATAGGAACAGAATGGCAGGGCTAGAGTGGCCCGGCAGCTGCCGGGGCTGGGTCTGGGATGAGCGCGCTAACTTCTAATAACAATGCATGAACTTATATACATAACGCAAACACATAGTATTACATTGCAGTAGGCGTAGCAGTGGGTGGAGCAGAAGGCGTGACGCGTAGCAGTCGCGAAAGATAACAGTAAAAGTAGGTGTAACTGGGCGTATACATAGACATGTGGTGCAGACGTAACAGAATAGGTCATGAATGGGGCGGAAACATAGGAGGGGGCTACCTAAGGAGCCGGGACCTCTAACCTGATGGTGCGCGCAAACTGGCAATGACGTATCACTAGGAGAAGCTGGGGGCTATGAACTCTGTGCTAGGAGCAGAGACTAAAGTCTGGAGGGTCGGAGCGACATGTACCTAAACCCTATCTAGTATCTGATGTTTAGGGAACATGTTGATATAAACTAGAAGTCATGAGGGGAAAAGCTAACTTGACTCTAAGACTGGACCATGCATTATTCTACATGTAGTGCGTGATGAAGAATATTAAATGACCATTAAATGCAGTATTTCTCTAACGTGGAGCCGCATAGGCTAGACAATGACGGGAACTATTGATGCAGTTCAGTAGCTTAGGAATGCAGAGAAGGAGGACTGAACTGATAACTGGAACTATAACATACTTTTGGCAGACTCAGAGGCAGAGCCAAGCTGCACCGGGCACTGCGAGGCAGGAAGTAAGTGAAAGGTCGAGGATACAGGTGGGGGCTGTATCGCTCCTTAGCGAGGCTTCAGGAGACAGGAGCTGAATCTGATGTCCAGGCCCTTTTGAGGCCTAGAAACGGGGACTTTATAATGGAATAACGTGCACACTGAGAAACGTGGCAACATTACTTTACATAGGCCTGATATTCGTAGTATTCACGAGGACTGGAAACTGGCATACTAGAGGTGGACACAACTGTAATTGCGTCATTAATCGGACATGGGGAATAACATATGCATATTGGTCATGCACACATAACATATGATGGATGAGGCGTGGTGACACAGAACATGGCAAAATTTACTTTTCCACATTACTCTTCACCTATTGGGATGTCTGATTCACCGTGCAATTTTCTCAGTCTCTTGTTGTTTTCCTCTGTTCACCCATCCTTCGCAAGTCTTAATATTCAGACTGGAACGTCTGTATTTTAGCAACATTCTTTTTTTTATATTGTCTCCTTTTTCTTAAAGCAGTGTTGTCAAATGAAAGTAGAGTTTTCAATGGCATCATTTAATCAATCAGTAGTCCATGGTTTAAAAAGTAAAGTCACCATAACGTTATTTTAAATTCTGAAATCAGATGAGATCAGGAGCTTTAATGGCAGTATGGCCGTACGAAATAAACAAATGTCGTATGATTTTGAGGAGCAAATAAGTATTCTCAAAAATCATTAATTTTATATCTTTCTATGACCTACATATTTTTTCTCTCCACACTCACTGTCACCCATGACTAATTTCTGTGCATCTGTTTCTTAATGAATCTTGGGGTATATTACCAACAACTAGCGATAATTATCGCTATGTTGGCTTAGCGGCAATATTTTTATCGCCGAGCTGCGGCGATTTTTATCGCTTAGGAGCTTTGCTATTATCAAGGTTTATCTCCTAAGCGATAAAAATCGGCCGAAATGCATGAATATCGCTGAAAAGTCCGCGATATTCATGCATTACCGAGCTAATGCTCTTAGCCATGTTATCCACCTACCATTGGATAACCTGGCTAAGAACTGCTCAGGGGCAGGTGTTAGCTTTTGGAGATATTCGCGCTTAGCGGGAATATCTCCAAAAGTTGGTAATAGGAGATAGCGATGTTAGCGACTGTTTCCAGTCGCTAACATCTTGGCACGCCCACTTTGCATGTCATTAGTGATAAATTTCACTGACATGCAAAGCGGGGCCCAAGATGGTCGCTATCTCCTATTAGCTGTCGCTAACTGGTGTTAGCGACAGCTAGGTAATAGGGAGATCATTTTGTCTCCGCTTTCTTGGCTTTTAAAGCCAAAAATGCGGAGATAAACCCCCTTGATAATATGCCCCCTTATCTTTTCTTCCCTCAGTGCTTCAGTCTCACTCAGATCCCGTAGCCCCATTCTGCTCACTTATCAATAACTCTACCTAATTATTTCCCCATTTCATTACCTTTCCTTTCACTTTTGCCTTCCTTTTTTCCTGTCCCATATTGTTTCTATCAACTTTGTCCCCACCTTACTTTCCCTATTCTCACTTTCTCCCCACGTTTCATTCTTCTTTATTACATTCGCTTTCCATGTTTTTCTCTGTACTAAATCACTTTATCTTGTCGTGCAGGTGCTTGATCCAGTTGTTGTGAACAAGCCTGGTAAAGGGGAAGTCACATTTTCCAACCCTCTCTCCGAGGAATTAACAGATGGCAAACTGACTATTGTGGGTGCCTCCTTGATAAACGCAGTACTAGAGATAATGTAAGTAGACAATGAACTATTCATGATGTAAGATGTTCTGCCTGTGTTTTAACAAATGTCAATAACAAGACCTTGGTGTTCAGTGTCTCTTAAGAGAAAAATGCTCATAGTATTGGGAGTTTTAAACCTCTGAATGAGGAATAACCAAAGAAATAGGCTAGAGCACTCAAATGTCTACAGGAATTTCTAACATTCCGAGAACTGGATATTTTCCACTATTATTTTACTGGTTAAGTGTGTGAAGTTAGATGCAGTTTACATTAAACGACCCATCATAATCCAGGTTAGGAAAGAACTTCTCAGTTATGTCCAAATCTGAACTTTCAATATACTTGGGATGGGCGCCATAGTAGCATGAAACACACCAAAAGTGTTTCCAAAAATGTATTTGCAAAATAACCTTATTGCAGCACCTCACTCATTGACAAACCCTTCGAAAAGGGAGCAATATTGTTAAAATATCAAGTTATAGGGCCTGAATTAGATTTTGGTGGATAGGTTAGTCCGTCACAACGGTGATGGATATCCCATCTGCCAAAATATAAACCCCATTATGTCCTATGGGATTTATATTTCGGCGGACGAGATATCCACCACCGTTATGACTGAGTAACCCATCCTCCAAAATCCAAATGAGGCCCATATTTTTTATGGGGAATGTAGAAGAGTCCCTTGTTGCTTACTGCTGCAAAACATTGATTGGAGGCTATCTGGTCTGGACTGGCAGGAAAAACAACCCAGGCTCACATTGCTGCCCAGCCCCCCAGGAGGAAGAGTCTTCACTCTCTGACTGCTAAACAGAGGAGGCGGGCTTCAGGGAAATGAGTTTTCCTGCCATACTAAGTGTTGGACCCTGCCTCTCTATTAAGTGTCAGGCATTGCTCAAGAGTTGCGGAGCAGTATTTTAGCTATTGCACGTTGGGCCCATACACTCAGTTGGGTTGGGCCTGTCTGTTGTTTTTGAGAGAGTAAATTGTGTGGTTGTACTGCCTTGTTGCCTGGTGGGTCAGCGGCATAGAATTGACAATGTATGACTTTCCACAACCCTAGCACCTAAATTGAGGTCAACTCTCCTACAATTAATAGTCATTGTATACATTATTTACATCTTACCTTTCTGTGCCTATGGAATTCTCTTGTACTGCCTCTATAAAGGCTAGCCTTGATAATTCAGAAACGGGTACTTTGCCTCATTTGCTGAGAGCCACAACATGGACCCTCCCAGTGTGACATGAGGGCATTCTTGGACTTTGTCAACCAGCTCTCCTGTTAAAGGTAGATATGCTTGTTCAATCTTTTAAGGTTAACTTTGGCTTGAGTCATGCACTATTCTGTGACCAAGTGGCGATAGTGTAGATAAATTACTCGTATTTTTCCCAAAATAGGGTGTTTTTGATGTAGATAATCAATAGAAATAAAATGGGTGCATGCAGGGGGGCACATGATGTGCCCCCTGTATTTTTGCAACCCCGCCCCCAGTTCCTGCATGGAAGGAATGCATTACATGGTGCATTTTCTCCCGTGCCGGAACGTGCTGCGGCAGTCCCACAGCGGAGCCTTTCTAATCTCTCCTTTGAGCCTTAGAAAGGCACCGCTGCAGCACCGTCCGCCTGACCTGGATTCCAGTCGTAATCCGGAGGGCGGTCTCACTACAGATTTGGTGGACCTCCCGCTGACTGCTGGGGTGGCACTCTGCGGGACGATCGCCAAAGTCGTAATCAGGCTCTTAGTGTTACAAGTGTAATATGGATGCTTTACTTGAGGGGTTTTCAGTGAGCTTCTCTTCTGCAGTGCCCATTCCATCGGGTAAACTGCGTGCATTAACTGTTACTTTTTTTTATCATTTCAGAGTAATCTCAATAAAGCCAAAGGAGACTTTAAAAACTTCGTTTGACTTCAGCCCCATTGCCATGGGCAACAAGCAGCTTGGAGTCAACTTCTCTTGTAACAAGTTTTGCAATGTAAAAACGTTTGCGGAAGTTGTGGTAGTTGAAGATAAAATTTCCAGTTGAACAAAAGGTAGTTTGTAATATGATGGTATCTTGCATTGCAGGTCTTAATACCTCTTCTCTTTCTCCTCTTTTCTTATCTTAAACAATTTGACGTCAAGTTCAGTAGACGACTTTGAAACTGGGAATAAAACAGACAGGGTGCATTCTCAACTCTGGTACCTCCCTGGACCTTCTGATTCATGGCATTACATCACCTGCAGGCACTAAGGCTCCTGCACCCTGTAATACCAGTGACATAAAACCAAAC
The DNA here is from genome assembly GCF_964261635.1 of Lissotriton helveticus. Taxonomy (NCBI): domain Eukaryota; kingdom Metazoa; phylum Chordata; class Amphibia; order Caudata; family Salamandridae; genus Lissotriton; species Lissotriton helveticus. The sequence continues at coordinate 280,623,082 of NC_136068.1, read as the reverse complement.
ATGTGAACATGGACCCATGATTTAAAAGTAATATATTCTTCCAGACATATGTTCCTAAGACTATTTTTACCATGTGACTTTTGCATTCTTGCCATAAGAAACTCTCTCTTGAAGCACCTTGAAAAAGCCCCACGCCTGTGAGCCACTCACAAGACTATTGAACAGCAACAGCGGAATCTGTAACCATCTGTTAATCTATCTTCTCACAACTTGCATTAAAATATGTGATAACCTGCTTTGATGTTTCATATGTTAATGTTTCTTACGAACAAAATAATCCAATGTTAACCAAATAAGTGTACCTATACAAGTACATGAAAATTGTTGCCTAGAGGCATTTGATAGTTGCATCTCAATTTTAGAACTTTAAGAATTAACTAATGAACAGGGCCTGGAATTAAAAACGGGTTTTACTAAGACTATCATGGGGGAGAAGTTCCTTAACCCATACACATCTATTTGTGGCTTTAGAGTCCTGGAAATTATTATGTCCACAACAGATATGAATGGCCATGCTATGGGAATATATGTACAATAGAAGAGGTGTTGCGTGTCGTTAGCCTCCTGGGTTTAACGACACGCTCTGCCACTTTGAAAGTGCAAAGCTGCACCATCTTTACAAGAATGTGGTGCAGCCTTGCGTTCCCCCCTGCGATGGGGCTAAGTTTAACAACTTAGCACCAACGCAGGCACCCTTGCACCAGAGTACAAGGGTGTCTGTGTGCATAGGAGGATTGGTTATGTGTAGGAACAGTAGCGGACGGTGGTGGGAGTGGTGCGAGCGGTTGGGCGGGGCTGTAGCAGGGTGGGGGTAGTAAACTATGGAATACGGCCCAACGGAGGTAAGTAAACAAATTAATAAATAAAACGAATTTTGATGCGTACGCAGCATTGCCAAATGCAATGCAGTGCACGCAACAAATTTTATTTATTTATTTATTTATTTACTTACCTCCGTTGGGACGTATTTCATAGTTTACTACCCCCACCCTGCTCCACCCCCACTCCGCCCCGCAGCATTACTACCATTGTCCGCTACTGTGTAGGATGGTGTCCCTTCCTGCACATAAACAATCCTAAAATGCAATTTTTTTTAACTTTTATGTATGCTGCTTATGCAGCACATATTAAAGTTACAAAAAGGCATTTTTTAAAAGGTTTGTTTATGTACAGGAATTGGCACCTTCCTGTACATAAACAAACCATTGCATTTTGCTTTTTCCATGTGTGCGGCACAAGGCAGCAAACATGGAAAAAGCAAAAACAAGGAGAAATAATGCATTTCTCCTCGTTTGGCCAACTTGAGACCAGGGTTTTCCTGGTCTTAATTTTGGCGCTGCCTCCTATTTTCGCCACCCTTGCACATAGGAGGCAGCATCAAATACAATGGGTGCTGCGGTGGAACGCCCACGTAACACCCACTGTACGCCCCTTTCACGCTAAATATAGCATGAAAGGGTGCCTTATGTAGAAGGCAGCGGTAAGCCCCGTAAAACATACGGCAAGACCCCTATCGCCATGGGAACGTCACAAAAAGTGGCATTCACATGGCGATAGGGGCTTGTACATATGCTCCTAAGAGTTTAGGGGAGTTGTGGCATTGGCATTGTGTAAGGGGTCACTATCAAAAATCTACAGATAAAGGAACAACACTTTATCATGCAGGTCATCCAGCCTGTGGGGATCTGCAGACCTGAAAGAACAGGTCAAAAATCTAAGTCCTCATTAAATGCATAACAGGAGTTTGCTCACCAACAGATTTATAAGCCAGTTGTAACCTTCACACAATTCAAGAATGTTTTAATCCACAAACATTTTGCCAGGAAAAACCTGATGACATTTGTTCCAAAAGTGCCCTATTCACAATGGTTTTGCATCTCGAAACATGGAGTAAAATGACACATGTATGTTATTCACCATTCTAAAATATTAATCTCTGAATGGACCGGTACCTTCATCCAAGAGAAATACCAAACCTTGTAGACCTGGTAATTTGAGGTGAAATATCCAACTAAAATAATTTGGCCACCAATGAGCGTCCTACTTTATTAGACACTAGGAGAATCTGTACAAATTGAAGATGTTTTAGAAGAGAAAGTCAAGTACCTTTGGTAATGTTGTATGTTAACGGTTATTGGATTTTCTCTACATAGTATTTATGAAATAGTTATTCTGCCACTCAGCTTTTGTCAATTATAACAGCATTGGAAGACAGTTATGTATGAGCAGTTAACCATAACGTGTACAATTCCTATTTTTTTGTCTAATGTCATTGTGCAAATAGTGAATCTTCTAAATAGCACTGCTACAGTTAAGGTTAAGTTATCCTTTCCTGAAACATTTTTGAACAGTAGGTTTTGAATTTCTTGTCTCCAAATGCCAGTTAGTAATTTTATAGTTAATAAATTAATTTTCTGACAAAGAAAATCATATTCTGTTTCGAAGATTTATTTTTGGTTCTAAATGAAATGTTTTAATTGGTAATAAATTTAGCAACTAACACTTAACCTGGAGTTGGTTTAAATAATTACATTTTTACTTGAAAATTCAATTTTTTGTGTTTTTGTGCTAGAAAATGCAATTCATCCTAAACACCAGCTTGTTTTCTTTTGAAAAAAATCATTATTTTGCTTATAGATACCAGCTATTCAATTTAGTGACACCAACGTTTTCTTCATACGTCAATCTACTGTTTTCTGGAGATAAATTATTTTTATCATGTGCATGATATTGGACAGTATTCTGGAATACACCTATGCTGATACTCATTTGTTCAACATTCATCAAATTTTTCATATTTTAAAACACGTTTATGAAGTCCGTATTTAAGCACTATTTTAAAATGGTCTTCCACGCAAAACACATTATAGCAGGCATATCTCATTTTTTTTTTCATCAACCCTACTCTACCTTGACATGTACATAGATATTTCTGGGATAGAAATGAATAAAAATGAATAAAATGAGAAATACTCAGCAGTATTGTGAAAAAATTCTATATGTTAAATCGTAAATATATGTACTATTGAAAACACATGGAAATGCTTTTTCAGTTTGATAATGTTTATTAGCACAACAAAAGTAGTAATTTTCAGCAAAGATTAATACGGACATAACATGGACAGTCACAACCGAGAACGTACGTTGAGAACAATTAATGTATACTTACAGATACTACTGCACATCTGGATTGGATTAGCACAACGTTACAGACAGCAGTCAACAGAAATAAACGCAGTTATTGGAATATAAAAGAAACCTTATTAATTAGGGAAAATATGTATGTCCTCTAGGCTTATACAGTGCTACCTCGTGTGGACGTCTGGGTAAAATATGTTAATGAAAGTGCAGATTGATGAAAGTTATACGATTTGATACTCTCCAAGTTGAAGTTCAATTTCGCCTTCTACTATGTGTGCTAGAATCATCTATTTATTTTTGCATTTTTTGGAGCACCTTTTCAGGGTGAGTTATTTGTGAGCTTCACAAAGTCCTCAAAACGTATACAGCGAGCTAGAGGACTGAAGTAGCAAAGCCAATGAAACAATAAAGGTCAAATTTGAGTATTGGGAATGGTAGGGTAGGTTGGTTGTCCGTCCAGTATCACTTGTAACAGTGGTGCCGCAAGATGCAACTGCAGGTTGGAGCTTAGAACAGATTGGAATTTGTTTAGCGAGTGCTGTTACATTTGAGTTGATAGTTTCATATATATCCTGAAATTATGCAGTTTACATTTTTTCCTGAATCTTAGTAGGGTTGGTGTTCAGTCAGGAGGGAGTTCAGGGAGGGGGACTATTGCACTACAGAAGGTCCTTTTTGTGTTTGAGGTCCTTAAATGTGGTCCACTTACATGAGTAAAGTGGATCTGTTCCTCAGACCTCTTCTCTTCCTGATATCGTGAGATCAGAAAGGTATGGGAAACAGTTTAGGGGGATGGGTTTGTAGGTGAGAGATCTAATTCTGGGTTTGATTTTAGCAGGGAAGGGTAGCCAATGAAGTTCTTTGAGAATGGGTGAAGTATGATCAACTTTGCATGCAGAGGCCAGTAAAAGAGCAGTGAATGGAACACTGCTTTGATGGGGTCCAGCATGGTGTGCGTGATACCTACCAGGACGGCGATTGTAGAGTCGAAGTGACAAAGATAAATCATTTTGCAATGTTGTAGGTGAGCGAGAGGGAGGCTTTTTAGCCAGGGTTTTGGTGTGGAGTAGGTAGAAGGTCGCTGATTTTGGGATTTTTTTTTATGTGAGGAAGGACTGTTGGAGAGTAGACAGAAAAGAAGACTATCTCTGTACATTTGTCTTCCTCCACCATTTTTTGGAAACTTATTTTGAGTTTTATGATATGTACTGTAGCATGTTGGTATGTAGAAAGCAGAAAAAGCTTTACTGCAAGGGCCTTATATGCCTATTAAGTATGAGCCTATAGTAAAAAAGTAGGATCAATATTCATTGTTTAACCTTTCTTGTGTAACAGCTGAGCACAACCTGACTTCACGGGGTGGGATAGCTAAATATGAGCCTATGGAGTCTTAAATCCACCATTACCGGAACTAAGTTGTAAAGCTAAACCAACTAGTTATTTAAAATGATAAAAAGCAAACGTTCTTTTTTAATTAAATAGATGTGTTTATGCATCTAAAGTTAAAGTAGTGAAGAAGTGGGGCTTCCTTCTCGGACCAGATTAAAAACCAAGACCATAGTTCATGCACCTTTTGTTCATGAGGCTCTGCAGTGGCTCCCAACATTGCCGGACCGTTTTGGGTCACCATGGAGACCTCTTTCGTGAGGGGCCCAGGGAACCTATTTGCCTAACCGGGGACCACACATCGATTATCACAGAAAGCATTTCAGGAATTGTTCAAATATTTTTCTCTCAAGGGCTTTGTCACTGATGTATCCTCCCAGAATATCGGATAGAGGACTAGGATTACTGCCTCTTTTGGAAAAAAATACAAAAACTTGTTGCTGTTACCAAAATAGTTCAAGTGTTGCTATTATTTCTTACTCTCTTCGTAATGACGTGTATTCCTGGCCCGTCCATAAACAGGAACACCAGTTACAAGTTTACTGAACCTGGTCATATCGCAGCTGAAAATACCAAGGGCCTCATTTATGAAAAGTGACGCATCGCTGCGTGAAAACAGCAATGCGTCACTTTTCACTGCGCCCTCCTTGGGACACCAATGTTGCGTCATATTTACAGTATGACGCATCATGGCGCAAGGAGTTACAGATACGTCAGTATTTCTGACGTATCTGTATGGCGCAAAAGTGACGCATTGCTGGAGTGTGTCACAAAAGTGACGCCACTCCAGCAATGTGTCTTTTCACATGGGGCAAGCCCCATGTGAAAGGGCCTGCGTCAGTCTTACACCTGCTGTGAGGCAGGCATAAGAAATTGACGCATTAGCGGCCAAGAAATGGCGCAGTGAAATCTTATAGATTTTACTGCTTCACTTCCATGACCCTTGATTGCGCCAAAACGCCCCCTTGCATACATTATACCTGGCACAGGTATAATGTGGAACAGGGGTTTACAAAGTGACGCATCTACCTAGATGCGTCACTTTGTAAATATGGCGCAACAAGGTGCATTTTTTAGGCCACTGGTGCGTCACAAAAAGTGAGGTGTAAAAGTGACGCACAGCCTCATAAATGAGGCCCCAAGTGCATAAATAGGACGAAGCATCAAAAACAGGAATCATGACCGAGAATATTGCCCGATCCTTTGTCCACGTTCTTATCCCACTCTTCTCTTCTATTTTGGTTCCACATTCGTCCTTTTCCTTGCTATCAGTAAAACGCTCTCATGTTTGCCATGGTGGTACATTGGGGATCTTATTTTTATGTTAAAACAACATTATTACTACCATGACATAGCATAGACCTTTGTTGGTAAATCAATATCAATAAATATACTCGATTAGATATTGTTACACAATTCTCTCATTACCTCTACCACTTCACACTGATGAGAAATAGGTTTGTTAAGCACTGTTCTCTACAACATTGTATTACATCTAACAATAGAAATAGACAGAAAACACAATATCACCATGTGACACATGGGGCAGTGATGCATAATGGACACACCACACCCAACATGTGTTACCCTACTTCTACCTGCAAGAAGGCAGTTGTAGCTAGGAGGAATTTATCTTGGGAAAGAAAAGGTTAAATTAGAATTTAGAAATTGGAAATTTCAGGCTTAAACACCACTTCATCTTGTCACTATGAACTGCACAGATGAAATTTGAAATGTGCTGAAAATCTGTGTCAAAGTTGTGCGTAAGGTCAAGGTTGTGTCCACTCATCCTCACTATGAAACAGACTGCAATAAAACTTAAAAAATAAACTCAAGTGCACTGTGAGGGACTCACACTCTAGGAATCTAGCCAGTGAGGTGGCTTCTGATCTCACTCTCCAAACTTGGGAGGAGGCATTAAGGTCAGTCATTAATATCACACGCCTGAATGAAACTAAAACAAGTCCAAGTGCAAGCAGCTGATTAGCCAGGTGAGTAATGTAGCAATGTAGGCATTAGTCAGTGTTAGAAACCGGGGGCATATTCTCAACAAATGGCAATAACTATCACAAACCCCAGTTAGCTGCAGTTTTTTTTATCGCCGAGTATCACTGAAAACTATTGCCTTGTTAGCTACGTATTCACAACATGTCGCTACATGGCGATAGCTATAGGGATCAGCTGTGAAAACTGCCGCTACCATTAGCGTGATGGCGACAGGAATTCCAGCGTTCAAGTTCAAGTTCAGTAATTTGTATAGCGCACTACTCACCCAGGGGGTCTCAAGGCGCTTGAAGGAGGGTGGGTGCATTACTTTTCGAAAAGCCAGGTTTTTAACTGCTTTCTGAAGGAGAGGTGGTTCTGTGTAAGGCGGAGGTGAGTGGGGAGAGAATTCCAGGTTTTGGCCGCTAAGTAGGAGAAGGATCTTCCTCCCATGGTGGATCTATGGATGCGCGGAATTACGGCGAGGGCTTGATTGGATGATCGTCGTTGGCGGGTGGGTGTGTAGAAGGACACTGTTGAGGCATTCGGGTCCTAGGTCGTAGAGGGCCTTGTGTGCGTGGGTGAGGAGGCGGAACGTTATTCTCTTGTTGACGGGGAGCCAGTGGAGGTCTTTCAGGTGACTGGAAATGTGAGCCTGACGGGGGATGTCCAGTATGAGTCTGGCTGATGCGTTTTGTATGCGTTGGAGTTTTTTCTGTAATTTGGCTGTGGTTCCGGCGTAAAGGGTATTTCCATAATCCAGTCGGCTAGTAACCAGTGCGTGGGTGACTGTTTTTCTTGTTTCGATGGGGATCCAACGGAAGATTTTTTTGAGCATGCGTAGGATGTTGAAGCAAGATGATGAGACGGCGTTGACTTGTCTGGTCATTGAGAGGGAGGAGTCTAGGATGAAGCCCAGGTTACGTGCGTGATCTGTAGGTAAGGGTGCTGTACCCAGGGTTGGTGGCCACCATGAGTCGTCCCAAGCAGAGGGGGATGATCCTAAGATGAGGACTTCTGTTTTGTCTGAGTTTAGTTTTAGACGGCTGTTCTTCATCCATTCGGCTACTTCTTTCATTCCTTCGTGTAGGTTGGTTTTGGCGGTGTTTGGGTCTTTGGTGAGGGAGAGGATCAGCTTTGTGTCGTCTGCGTAGGAGATGATGTTGAGGTTGTCTTGTCACGCGATGGATGCGAGGGGACTCATGTAAACATTGAAGAGGGTGAGGCTGAGTGATGATCCTTGTGGTACGCCGTAGATGACTTTGGTGGCCTCTGATCTAAAAGGGGGGATGCGGACTCTCTGGGTTCTTCCGGCAAGGAACGAGATGATCCAGTCCAAAGCTTTTCCTTGTATTCCGACGTTGCTGAGGCGTGTATGAGGGTGCTATGGCAGACTGTGTCGAAGGCGGCGGAGAGGTCAAGTAGGATAAGGGCAACTGTTTCAACGTTGTCCAGTAGCGTTCTGATGTCGTCTGTAGCAGCGATGAGGGCGGTTTTGGTGCTGTGTTTGGCTCGGAAGCCGGACTGTGAGGGGTCGAGGGAGTTGTTGGATTCAAGGAAGGCGGCGAGCTGATTATTGACAGCCTTCTCAATGACTTTAGCAGGGAATGGAAGGAGTGAGATGGGGCGATAGTTCTTAAGTTCAGAGAGGTCTGCTGTGGGTTTCTTCAGAAGGGCGCTGAGTTCGGCATGTTTCCTGCCTTTCCGGGAAGGTTGCGGAGTTGAAGGAACAGTTGATGACATCGCGGAGATGGGGTGCGATGATGGAGTCTGCTTTGTTGAAGATGTGGTGGGGATAAGGGTCGGTTGGTGAGCCTGAGTGGATGGATTTCATCAGGCGGATGGTGTCTTCAGTAGTGATTGGGTTCCAGGCGCAAAGGTTGTGAGAGTGCTGTTTTGGTTCGGGGGTGGGTGGAGTGGTCTGTTCTTCGGACTGGTTTTCAAAGCTGTTATGTATGTGGGCGATTTTGTTGTGGAAGAAAGAGGATATAGAGTCGCAAAGGTCTTGGGAGGGAGGGATGTCGTTGGTGCCGGCGGTGGGGTTGGTAAATTCTTTGACTATGTTGAATAGTTCCTTGCTATTGTGGGCGTTGTTGTCGAGTCGATCTTTGAATGCTGATTTCTTGGTGGATCGGATCGATTGGTGGTGTTTGCGGGTGGCGTCCTTGAGGGTGGTCAGGTTGTCAGTGGTTGGGTTTTTTCTCCAGGTTTTCTCGAGGGTACGACATAGCTTCTTGGATTTCTTAAGGTCATCGTTGAACCAGGGGGCCTTTTTGCTACCATGTTTGATCTGGTGGTTTTTCAAGGGTGCTAATTCGTCAGCGCCGTGGGTGATCCATTGTGTGAATTTGTCGGCAGCTTGGTTTGGGTCCGATGATTTGGCAGGGGAGTTTTGGTTAAGTGATGTGAAGAGTTGGTCGGTGGTAATTTTGTTCCAGTTTCTTCGAGGAATGGGTTGTGGGGGTTGCGGGTCGAGGTCTTTTTGTAGCTGAAGTGAACGCAGCTGTGGTCCGTCCAATGGAGAGCTGTGGTGTGATTGAAGGAGATGTGTTTGCTGGAGGTGAAGATATGGTCGAGGGTGTGTCCGGCTAAGTGGGTGGGGGTGTCAACAAGTTGTTTGAGTCCAAGATTGGCCAGGTTGTCCAGAAGGGTGTTGGTGTTGCTGTTGTTTTTCTTTTCCAGGTGGAAGTTGAGGACTCCCAGTAGAATGTAGTTCTCGGATGTGATGGCATGTGGGCTGATGAAGTCAGTGATGTCTTCTTTGAATTGTGTGCGGGATCCTGGTGGTCTGTAGATGAGGGTGCCTCTAAGTGTGGTCCTGGGGTCGGTGTGGATCTGGAAGTGAAGGTGTTCGGCGGTCGCGAGGTTATCGTCGGAGCTGGTCGTGATTCGGATGGTGTTCTTATGGACGATGGCGATGCCTCCTCCAGACTGGTTGGTGCGGTCTTTTCGGATGATCTTGTAAGCGTCCGGGATGGCTATGGCGATGTCGGGCGCTGATGAGGCGTTCATCCAGGTTTCTGTAAGGAAGGCGACGTCCGGCGATGTAGTGTCGAGTAAGTCCCAGAGTTCAGTGGCGTGTCTGTGGACCGAGCGGGTGTTCAGCAGGATGCACTTCAGGTGGTTAGAGTCGGAATTGTGTTTGGAGGAAGTTGATTTGGTGTGGGTCCTGATGCAGGTGAATTTGCAGGAGTGGCAGGTGAATGGTCCATGGGTGTGTCCTGGGGTGGCTTCGCAGCAATGTGGTGTGCGACCGGGGTTAAGGGCAAGGAGGGTAGCGGCGTCATATGTTATGCGAGCGGGGTGGGTTTTGCGAGGGCCAGAGGGTCTGACGCTGGGCGCTGTCCAGGTGCGTACGGGCGTAGACGGGCTTACCTTTGGCGCACCTTCGGGGCGCATGGGGCGCGACCGCTGCACGTGAAGGCTGCGCGAAAAAGCTCCTGTCATATGTGGATAGGGGAGGGGGAGGGGCGAGGGAGGAGCAGCTGGGAGTCGGGGGCGGGGTGGAGAGGACGGGCTCCGAGGCGCAACAACAACAAAATGGCAGCGGAATCGAAACCGGAACCGGTTGGGGCAACAAAAGTTAAAACGTTGTAGTCAGAGGCACTATCACGAATAGGCACAGTTACATTTGAGTCTAGCTGGTAATGCGAGCGCTAACGCGAGGCGAAGCGTGTAATATATGCAGAGGCAGGAATACTCAATGAGGCAATGCATGCGCCAGTATTGATCACTGTAGAGCGAGCAGCACAACGATACTAATGCAGGCAACAGAATTAAACAATCAAGGCAGAGCGAGCAGCACAGCGATACCAATGCAGGCAAAAGAATTAAACAATTAATGCAGAGCGAGCAGCACAACGATGCTAATGCAGGCAACAGAATTAAACAATCAGAGCAGAGCGAGCAGCACAACAATACCAATGCAGGCAATAGTACAGTCGTAATGTGTAAAGCAATGCGAGCAGCACAGAGATAGCAGCAAGGGCCAGGGGCCGTGGGGAGCGATCGCTTCTGATGGAGTCAGGTCGGTCACAGCGTTAGCTGGTGAAAACCAACCAAAGACCTGTTAGCGATAAAAAAAAGCGCACGTTAGTCAGCCTAACGTGAGCTTTTTTATCTCTATTTGAAAAAATAGCCTATCAGTCTACCCCCAATAGAAAATATGCCCCCCAAAAAAGAGAAAAACAGCATGGAGCAGCCAGGGCCAAGTGCAGCAGACATCAACAACCCCCTCAAGGCACCGAACATCCAGGCTGACCAGGATGAGAGCCTGGTTGCCTCGCTGGACCTGCGTCTGGAGCCTGGATGCCTCGCTGGACCTGCATCTGTTGCCCGGATGCCTCGCTGGACCTGCGCCTGGAGCCTGCATGCCTCGCTGGACCTGTGTCTGGAGCCTGGATGCCTTGCTGGACCTGCGTCTGGAGCCTGGATGCCTTGCTGGAACTGCGTCTGGAGCCTGGATGCCTCGCTTGACCTGCGCCTGGAGCCTGGATGCCTCGCTGGACCTGCATCCGGAGCCCGGATGCCTCGCTGGACCTGTGTCTGGAGCCTGAATGCCTCACTAGACCTGTATCTGGAGCCTTTAGTGGAATGCGGAGGAGCTGTGGCGTTTATGAGCCATGGCGGTAGACATTGAGGAGCAGCGATCGGCCATACCTAGTAGTGAAGTCTGGCAAGTCGCATGGAGACACATTGCTGACCTGTGTGAGAAAACCACCTTACGACCCTTGAAGCTTTTGATGGTAGAGGCGCTCCTGCGCACCAACCTAGTGAGGTCAGCATCGCATACTACGATCAATAACTACACCGTGTGCATGGAGGGGAATACCAACGGTGTGTGCCGTCTCCCTGCATCACAGGGCAGATGATGTTAGGCTGGCCGTACGCTGTGGAGAGTGAGGCCCCTATGCTACGCCAAACTTGTGTTGTGTGAGCGATGCAACTCCACGCCTAAGGGGGCCATGCTGCATCAACTGTATTGTATTGTGAGGTCCACAGCGGACCAGGCAGCGACTGCTGTACCCAGCCCAGTGAAATAACACCTGGCTGAGACTCCTGCTGGCTGAGTCACATATTTGGAGAGAGTGCAGTGGATAGCGCCACGGTGTCAATGTCCAGGTAAGGAGAAGGTGGGACTCGTAGTGCAGGAGGGGGGGACACGAGCCTCTCTGGCCTAACACACATAGAAGACGCACCCCCAGTGACGGCTCTTCTGCTATTGCGGAAGAGCGTTGCCCCACTGCCTCAAGCAGTGCAGAAAAGGATCAATCATCACATGATGTTCACTCAATCAATCAAACAATCGGGGGAATTGTAAGAATGCCACTCTCCTGTGAGGGTTTCAAGGTACTGAGGGAATGCTGGCCGCAGGGTCAACAGCAGCGGGAAGCGCGGGCTCAGAGCAGCCAACAAAACAGATTCAAAACAGAAAAACAAGGGATATCTAACTGATGTTATCATGCTATGTATCCTCAAGGGGTGGGAGGGTGGTTAGGACTGCTCCAACACGGAGCAGGGCATGGGCGAATTGCCATGCCCACTCAAGTGCGCAATGACTGTTTGGTCGGCCCACTCAGGCCACCCAAACCAGTCATGCCACTTTCCTGTTCGCAATGCAGTCTGCATTACAGCCTGCATGGAGAACATGCCCACCCTTCCAGTCCCTGGCTGCATGGCTTGTCAAGTTGCCAATTACCAATCTCATTGCCGCATTGCAGCATTGTGATTGACTTTGGGAGGGAGCCTGGCTGCCTATTTCCTTTTCCTGGAAGCAGAAGCAGGAGAGCATGAGCTATGTAAACACATGATCCGGCTTCAAGGTAAGACTTCCCTCATTATAATTTTTTACAACACTCTTTTTACAACACTCGCTCACACACACATCCCAGTGTCCATGCCCCCTCCAGTGTTCTTTCCGGCGTTTACCACCTCACAGCTGTCCAGCCCCCCCAGCACTTCAGGTGTACCACTTGTGTGCCAAAGGCACAAATGTAGTTGCAACGCATGCCATCACAATTGCATTCCATTCCAATGCATACTGATACTAGGCACATTGCAACAGTAGAGTAGGTGTTGCATACCAGAGATATAAAGAGCACTATTCTCACTTCAGTGAGTGCAACCCAAAGCTAGCCTTTGCACCACAAACCCAACCATGAACACTGTAATTCCTTTTTGACCCCCAAAAATCATATTTCACCCCTAAACATAACCCCATTTTTCATATTGTACCTCTAACCACACCCCATTTTTCATAATTTTACCCCTAAGCACACCCCATTTTTCATATTTTACGTCCGGAACCCATACCCACCTGAACACTTTATGTTACCCTATTACTGACCTCACAATGTGTTGTCATCAAATACGATGAAAAGGCATTTGAGTTGTCGGAGTTGCTTTGTTAACGATTACTGCCTGCGTTGTAATGGTTGTCTCTGGTGCCAAAAGGCAACCCATAGGCTATACCTTTTGCGTCCATCTGCCCCTGGACCGTGCTCAGCACCAAGGAGCATTCCTCTTAGACACTCCACTGCTACAATGCCATCACCCTCCTCGCCATCAACCTTGGATGCTACCTCACCTGCCAGGACCAACCTCTGCTCCGGACCAGACATCACCATTGCCATCACTGACGACTGCAGTTTCACCCGCAAGGAGCACCCCGACCATCAAGGAAGAGGCCTTACCATCACCTACAGAAGCACACTCCGACTGACCACGCACTCTAATGGCCTAAGGGTGACCATGGACCACCTCAAACCCCAGATCCAGACAAAGTCTAAGCCCATTCTCTGCGGCACCCTCATGTGCAGGCCCCCAGGGCCATGGCCCCTCATTCTCCTATACTATTGTAGACCTCATTGCACCCCGTGGTCTCCCATCCACCTAGGACATCGGAATTGGTGAACTCAAGTTCCACCTGGACAACCCCAGTAACCAGGACACTAATCCTTCATGGGGAAGGTCCCCTACATCAGACGCAAGCAGCAAGTCCCCGCAGCAAGCCACATAGCAGGACACATGGTCGAGCACGTCACCTCCACCAGCGGGAACTCCTATTGCAGCGACGACTCGGACTCTCCTGGACCGACCATCATTGGTAACGTCACGTCTTCACCTTGCCAACACAACGCCATCGCCATCATCGCACCTCCTTGCAGCTGGATCAAGGCCACCGAATAACGTCTTGTCAAATCCCTCCCCACCAACACTCCACCAATGCTTCCAAACAATGACACCGCAGCGTGCAACCGCCACCGATGGATCTCCAGCAACGCCGACATTCGGGCACCCCCGAATGAACGGCACTTTGTCAGTACCTTCCACCTGCCTGATGGCAGGCTTGAGGGTGACTCAGTACCACAGGGATAGGCTGGCCCCATATATTGAAGGAGTTGCGTCATGGTTGTGAAGCAACTGCAGCAATGCGTGACTTTAGCACAGACAGATACGTCAGGATTCCTGACATATCTGTCATTACTTGCGTAATGGAGCACTGTCCAGTGAATACAGCGCATCCATGCTGTGGCAAGAAGGGCATTGTGAGAATTGTTGCAACGCTGTTTGTCGCAGCACTGCAACACTTTTCATGACTGGGGCCCAGGAATGCGCACTATCTTAATGATTGTGCCCATTCCTGCGCTGTAGTTTTGTCACAGGGCAGCGCTGCTACATTGCTTGCTGCGCTGTCCAGCCCCAAAACCTGCTGAGATGTGTCCCCAAGTGTTATCCCCATTTTTAAGACCAACTATTTTCTGGTCTTAAGTTCCAGCAAATAACGGGCCTTAGCAGTTGTTTTAGATCACATCGCCGATGGTTGAGAATATCGTGAAGGGGGTTAGCGTGCGTTTTAACATGGGAACGCCTACATTGCATATGATTAGCGTTAGTTGTTGCTAACATCGTTGGCGATGTTAATAGTGGCCGCTAATGCCAGAAAGCTGTCGCTAACGGTTGTTAGCGACAGCTTGAGAATAGGGCTATAAAAATATTGCCACATTAGCTGCAAAAAAGTGCAGCTAACGCGGCAATAACTGCTTGAGAATATACCCGTGGGTCTCTATTTGGCAGAGGTATGCACCCTGTCCAAGTAGGGACCACAATCATAGTGAGGGGAGGCTAGATACACACTAAAAGATAACCTGTGCTCAACCTCTGGTTGGCTGGCACAGAGCAGTCAGGCCTATCTATAGAGGCAATGTGTATGGTATCTGTGCAACACAACACACAGTAACACAATGAAAACACCTCAAAAAGACTAAGGGGGGTATGTACAATGAGGTGGCGGAGTGTGTCGTTAGCCTCCTGGGCTTAACGACACGCTCCGCCACTTCGGAAACACAAGGCTGCACCCTATTTACAAGAATGGGGTGCAGCCTTGTGTTTCCCCCTGCGATGGTGCTAAGTTTATCAACTTAGCGCCAATGCAGGCACCCGTGCATCGGAGTGCAAGGGTGTCTGGGTGCAGGGGAGGATTCTATATGTGTAGGAAGGTGTCCCTTCCTCCACATAAATAATCCTAAAATACCATTTTGTAACTTTCATGCATGCAGCTTCATGCAGCACACATGAAAGTTACAAAATTGAATTGTTTTCAAAGGTTTGTTGATGACCAGGAAGGGACACCTTCCTGTACATAAACAAACCACATCATTTGGCTTTTCCCATTTGTGCTGCACAAGGCAGAACACATGGAAAAAGTAAAAACGAGGAGAAATAATGCATTTCTCATAGTTGTGCCAACTTAAGGCAAGGATTTTCCTGGTCTTAATTTTGGCGCAGCCTCCTGTGTACGCCACCCTTGTACATAGGAGGCAAGGTCAAATACAATGGGTGTTATGGTGGAACGCCCACCGCAACACCCACTGCATGCCCCTTTCATGCTAACCATAGGGTAAAAGGGTGCCTTATGTATAAGTCAGCGTTAAGCCACGTTAAGTGACTTAGCGCAGCCTTGTACATAAGGCAAGGCCCCTATCGCCACAGGAACGTCACAAAAAGTGACGTTCCCATGGTGATAGGGGCTTGTACATATGTTCAAAAATGTTGTTTTTCCTCACTCGCATTTGTCAACGTCAAGTTGGCGAGCGCAAGCGAGGAAAATCAACCTCCCGGTGAGATTTCTGAATATGGGTGGTCAGATTTCTCATTGCGAGTGGTCGCGTATGCTCGAGTGGCAGAAAGAAAGCAGTGCCTGCTTGCACTGTGCATGGTGTGGTTCGCGATGATTGCACGGTTGGAACAAGCACCTGGCACTGAGAATAGCATTTATTTAACCCACTCTGTTGCTTGCGGTGCTCTGCGTAGCTCGGCAGAGGTTTTTTTTGCACTTCGCGAAGTTCAGCGTAGCGTAACTCCGCCCAGGCTTATAAAAGATCCCTCAGAAAATTAAACACATAGACAATTCTTTGATGAATAAAACAAGACCAAAATGACAAAAATCCACTAAGCAGAACTGGAGTTATGAATTTTTAAAGCTCCTGAGTGGATTGGCACCACTTGGCAGGGCAGGGTCTCACAGATGACAGTGTCCAGGTGCTGTTGCAGGGTTGTAGGAAGTCTTTGATGTCCCTGAGACTTCAGAACAGGAGGCAAGCCAGCATGCCATTGGAGTCACTCTGGGTTCATTTGACATGGTTCCAGCACTTTCCTCAGCAGGGCATAGGGTAGCAGGCAGAAGGCAGAAAGCAGCACAGCGGAGCAGAAAAACAGTTCTTCCAGAGCATCAGTAAAGCAGAGTGGCAGTCCTAGTAACAGCACAGCAGTCCTTTCTCCTGGCTGACTTCTTCACAGGTCCAGCAATGCCTTGTTTGGAGGGGTCAGAGACCGAGCACTTATACTCAGTTGTGCCTTTGAAGTGGGAGTGACTTTGAAGAAGGGTCTTTGAATTGCACAGAGGTTATTTCTTCCCAGCTGTGGCTCAGGACTATCAGGGTAATCAGCTGTGTGAGTGGGCATAGGACACTGCCTTTTCAGATACAAGTGTCAGCTCCTCCCTCCCTTCCTGCCCTGTATGAGCCATCAGAATGTAGTTGGGCACTATGGAACTAACCTTACTGTGTTTGTGGCTATCTAGAGGGACTGCACAAAATGAAGCTGCCCCCAACCCCAGGTGTGTATTGGAGACAGGCTGCATGCACATAAGGCAGTAAGAGCAGAAAAATATTCACTTTCTAAAAGTGCCATTTCTAAAATAGGAATGTTAAATCCAACTTTACCAGTAAAGAGTATTTAACAGTACCATTCCCCAAAATTATAAAACATGACACAGATACTCAGTTCTTACAATTTAAAGGTGTATTAAGGAATTCCCAATGTTAACATATGGGAAGGAAAAAATGGATTTGGGTGTTTGTCACGACATGCAAAACTTAAACCTGCATGTCCTACCTTTTACTTACTCATCACCCTACACTATGGGCCACCAAGGGCCTACCTTAGTGGTGACTTAAGTGTTATAATATATTATAAAATGGGAACTTAAGGCTCGGAAAAGTGTTTTCAAGGCCAAGGTAAAGTACCAGTAAGTTGCACAGATAGGTCCTGCATTGATAGGCCTGAGACAGGCTTGGAAGGCTACTTGTGTGGGTGGCACAATCAGTGCCGCAGGCCCACTAAGATGTGATTTACAGGCCATGGGTATATGGTATACCACTTTACAAAGAACTTATAAGGAAACTAAATATGCCACTTGTGTGTACACCAATGTTTCCATGTTTATGGGAGTAGTACATGAACTGGTCAGCAGTGGTAAAGTGCCCAGAAACCTAGGGCCACAAAATTGAATCAGCAAAAAGAGGAGGTAAGCAGGCAAATCGTTTAAAAGAAAACCACCCTAAGGATGACAGGGCTAACAGTCAGTCATCCACAAGAAACATTACATAGATAAATTTGTCTCACATAGAACCACATACCGCATTAAAATATTGTCAAACATGTTTCCAATATGACAAAATCCTGTTGAATAAAGTATACAGTAGATTTAGGTGGGTAGCAATGTACTAGTAATGCTGAAGCCCATTAAAATATGAAGCCAGATATTTCTTAGTCTTCTTGACCACTAGCAGGAAGATGAGCTTGAAAACTTCATAGAAAACAAGACATAATTAAGTAGGCTATGTGTGAATGTTAACTGAGTCCATTTATAAGAAGAAGAAGAATACTCCTATAACCACAAATATAATTTACCCAAACCTGATGGCTGAGCAGGTAAAATGTATTTCCAAAAGTAGTAAAGGCTAGGTACCGTCCTTAACAAATTGGAGGCAGTGATGGTGATGCTACATTGCTGATTTAAGGCATTCGTATTGTGAAAAGCAGCGAGTCTCCTAAGACCCCCAATGCTGCCCGGCGCAGGATCACCTTTAATTCACCTTGGATTCGCTATCAAAATAATGAGGCAGGCGCTGGTAACTTGAAAGCAATAAAAAGTTCTATTACTCTCAAGAGGAGACCATGTCAACTGCAGACACCGGGATGTCTCAGGGAGGTGTTCTACCAGCAACACCTTTGGCTCTTCATTTTATACAGGTTTGACACAATGCATTTGTTTTCATCAACATGGCTACACAAGCTTGAGTCCCCGCCCCGGGCAGGTTGTCACACAAGCCCAACATTGTTTCATCAACATGGTTACACAAGCTTGAGTCCCTGCCCCGGGCAGGTTGTCACACAAGCCCAACATTGTTTCATCATCCCACCCAGGCCAAACAGACAATTTTATCGTGCAGCAGGGCCTTGCTTCAGGGTCTAAAACATGTGAGACCGGCCAGATCTAAGAGTCTGTCCTGTTGATAAAAACAGGTCCCATTGTTGGCAAAAGCAAGTCTTGCTGTTTGCAGATCAATAAACCAAGAGTCTGTTTGGTATTTGGAACCTGTTTGTGTAAGACTGTCCAAGGGTTTGCCTGTAAACAGAGATGAGAGGAAAAACGAGTTTGTGGCAGCAAGTGGTGTTGATGTTCGTCGTGGCAATAGAGTTTATAGCCCCCAGCTCACATACCAGGTTGGTCAGAGGGATGCTAGTAAGGGCAGGGTGAAACAAAGGTGACCAACAGAATAGAAAATGGCTGTGATGGATAAAATGGCTGCAGCTTATGTGCACATAGAAATTCCCACTAAACAAGATGGTGCAGGATATGTTCACGATCGTCATTTTACTTTTAACAATAAGGCTGTGGTGAACATAAATGAACGCCGCTTATGTACAGCTAAAGATTATCGATTTTAACAGTCCTGCTTTTTAACATAAGCTAGGTCATTTTTGTTCAGGTTCATCTGCTGTGGTGGTGGACACGTTAACATGATTATACATGAAGCTGAGGGTGGGTAACCAACAATGATAATCGTTTGAAGGGGAATGAGGGTGGTAGAGGAGAGGATGGTATCATTATCGAGTCCATTTTTCTTTGTCAATATTTATCACCATAAGTCCCTTTACTTCCAGCCCCATAGATAAACATTCAGTTGGGCTGTTCATTGTAGTCTTTGGTGGCATACAGGTTGTACAGGCAGATGCACAGACAGCAGGAGAAGAAGATCGCTATCAGTACAAACAGCATTGTCAATAACTTATGCAGTAAATGTAACAAACTGGGAGATAGTGTATACAAAAGGGTTTTTGCTGTACCACACGTTTAAACTTGGTGATAAGCATAATTCCTAGATGATGCAGTAAATTCATTCTAACAGAAAAACGAGTTTCTCATACTAATTGTTTTGTAGGATAAGGACCACTAAGTGCATTATTGAGAACTGGACTGTGTGAGGAGCCAAACAAATAAGTATAATTATGAGGGCAACTGGCTTTGTATAATCCTTGTGATACACAGTTTACTCTTTCATCCATATGGTATGATATTCCTATGCTATTATTAATACAATGACACTATGAATGCAATTGATGTAGAAATTCAAAGGAAAACCGTTTCTTTTCCATTTGGGGCATACTGAATACAAGGTGATTGGGAGAGAAATTCTACCTAATATAATTGATGGTCAGGGAATGATTTTTGTCAAAGCTCTTCTTTCCAGTGTCCTTTACAGTGAGCCATCACTGGTAGGTTCCCATTGTTCATCTAGTGTTGGTGCTGTTGAGCACCAGCTCAGATCCAGATTCCACGTTGCAGGGCGAGGTCGTTCTTTCTCTGGGATCACAGTCCCTTTGCCCTGTTCACTAACTAATCTACCGCTGGTACCTTAGACAGGGTACCCGCACCTTATTCTTGATCCGTGAAGTCCATCCCTACTAACCCTATTCTATCTTCGTGCACTGTTCCTTCATCAAGTGGATTAAAACCCCATGTGAAAAAGGGGGTTGGGGGAGTCAAAGAAAGAGAGGGTGGAGTGGGGTCAGACTGGAGATGGACCAAGGGGGGCAGAGACTCCACACAAGTGAGCCCACCAATTAAGCCCAATGGGTTGAGACTTCAGGCACAAGTAGACCAACAGGCTGGGGGCTTCTGGACAACCCTTCTCTCTTTCATTCTTCTTGTCGGTGCTAGTGCCTCGTCCAGCATATCTTTGCTCTGCGGCTCCACCTTGGTCGTGGTCATAGGCGTTTCATGACAAGCAGCCAGGCTGTGCATCGCGTCCAACCTCTCTCTTCCAATGACTGGAGGGCGTCCTGAATTCAGTAGTGAGTATAAAACAAATTTTTAGAGAACTGGCAGGGGAAGACGTTACACAATTTAGTTTTCTCTCCCAATCCCAAGCAGCTGGGGAAATATGTATCATTTACTTAAAAGGAAGATAATATGGATACTCTGAATCTCTACATCTGTGTATATTATTCACTCATGAACCTTCATTGTTGTGCAGGTCTGCAAACACCTCTAGGAATTTCCAGCATACTTAATATCTCTTGTGTCCATTCCTTTTACGTTTATGGTTGTTGCAAGAAATCTAAAATTATTAATTATTTAGCCTTTCAAATTTAAACTGACTTCTCCAGCAAAAACTTCTTGTTACAAATAAATTCCTGCAGGGCTATATTTTCTTCAAGATCTGCTAACCACAATAAAAAGTGTGATGCGCTATTATCATGGGCATACAGGTACCCTTCCTAGTATTGTGCACCATAAAGTACACAGGCTGAGCACTGTCCCATCCTGTCAATGTTCCTTACTTTTAACTAAACATCTTGACCTCAGTGCCCACTCAGCAGGGCTTACTACAACATTCCTTTCAGTTTAGTTCAAATCATTTTCTGTAAACATTATTCTTATTTTTACATCATCCTTTACAACCTAGCTACTTCACTAGTTGGACCTTGGACCTCCTTGGACCGTAAAAAAGCATCCTAGGACCGGATGCTTTTTTCCAGTCCAGGGAGGAACTGGCTTGGCAGTTCGGGCTGGACTGTTCCCATGAGACACAGGGTCAAGACTGATTTGCATATGGCTGGGTTCAAACTGGAATGGCATGGTGAGCAAAAAATGATGGATTTAGGTCCAGATATCTGCACTGGGGTGAATGTATGACATTGTTCTGCATTCTCTCCATCAACTGTAGTTTTTGAATTTGTCACCCTGAGTGGGACGGGTACGTCCTGACGTGGGTCCTGTGCTCTCCATGCCACTGGAATCAAGCTATTCTGGCTGAAGAGGGTTGAAACCCCAAAACTGGTCTTAGGATGCTTGTTTCCAGTCCAGGGAGGACCTGGCTTGGCAGTTCAGGCTGGACTGTTCCCATGAGGCACAGGGTCAAGACTGATTTGCATATGGCTGGGTTAAAACTGGAATGGCATGGTGAGCAAAAAAACTATGGATTTTGGCCCAGATCTCTGTACTGGGGTGAATGTATGACATTGTTCTGCATTATGTCCATCAACTGTTGTTTTTGCATTTGCATTGTTGCCTGGCACCCCATTGAGCGCCAGCTCAGGGGAAAAGGACAATAATGTGCTGTATGTTATAGATACAGCACATTCCTGCCCTTTTCTTTTGATGCAGGGCAGCGCTGTTGGATTCTTTGCGGCGCTGCCCTGCCTCAAACCTCGTAAATGAGGCCCTAAAAGTTTACCTCAGATACAAAATAGGTCCAGCGCAGACAGCAGATGTGGAACCTTCCCGTTACCACCCCACAAAAAAACATACAAATCTCTTCCTCAGTGTGCCCCCTAACTGGACACAATCTCTCTTGTCCCACCAAAATGGACCTCTGTTTGTGCTGCAGGTGCTTAGAAACTGAGAGGCAGGCTCTGAGACAGGAAGGGCCCTGGGACGCCAGGGGTCCGTGCAGGAGACTCAGAGCAAACAGAGCTCTTTGGGTTGAGGCCAAAGCAAACGTCACACAGGCCGCAGTCAGGTAACCTGCTTGCTCCTGTGGTAACCGAAAGCAGGCGTATGTGCTGCTTCAATTTATGCCGGGTATTCCACCTAAAGAGAACAAGAGACAGGAAAAATACACTTCTCCACTGTCTAGAAACAGGCAGGGGCTCAGCTATTATTAGTGCAGTAGGTACAGTGGCGCCAGAGCCCATGGATGTGAGAGTCCCACTACACCCCAACTGTGGCTGTACTTTAGAAAGAGAACAGTGGGAAGGGTGTATTGTTCTTGAATGCTTTAGGGCACAAGTCACCCTTGAATCGTCCCTGAAGGAAAGCTCAGTGTGCCTGGGTGGAGGCTTCGAGGAGTGCCCTCAGCTATAACCCACTGGATAAAGGTGGTGGGCCCCACACTCATAGCTCCAGCTTCCCATGCACGTGAAGGCCCAGCAGCTTCACATTCAGCCTGATTCATGAAACGAAAATCGGCTCGCAAAGGGCCAGATTCTGAGAATCTGGCCCTTTGCGAGCGCAATTATTGCATTTGGGATTCATCATCCCAAATACAATATTCGCTATTACAGAATTCGCTATTGTGCGAAGAATTGCATTAAGGAATCTCTATTAGAGATTCCTTAAATGCAATTCATCAACCAATTATAAATTGCTAATTCGCAATTTCGGGCCGCTATTTACCGAGAGGTCAGACCTCTCGGTAAATAGCAAAAACTTAGAAAAATGCTTTTAAAAGCATTTTTCTAAGTTGCATGTTGCACACACACATGTCCTTTGGACATGTGTGTGCGCAACACCTGTTCCAATTTGCATTTAAGGGGTGCTACAGGGTGTCCTTTGGACACCCCTGGCACCCTTTAAATCGCTATCTTATTTGCGAGTAGCAAATTGCTACTCGCAAATAAGGAATACTCCCCATTCATTCCTATGGGCCTTTTGGCCCATAGGAATGAATGGGGAGTTATTCCTTATTTGCGAGTAGCAATTTACTACTCGCAAATAAGGAATGTGTAGGAATCGCTATTAATTTAGCAATTCCTACATGAATACCGTTTTGCGAGTCTCTAATAGCGATTCCTTATGAATCTCTATTAGAGACTCGCAAAACGGTACCTTGATGAATCAGGCTGATTATTACCACATGACTCAAAACTCCACAGCAAAGGAACAACTGTGCAGTAATTATGCGGTTGCCATTAATTTCTCCAGTTTTTGTAGGCCTCAAAACGAGTCTATTGTTACATGGGCAGATAAATAATAAATAAGAAAGTCGGGTACTGTATATATCACACTTTTTAAATTGACCATAAAACGTGTTTTTTCTGTAGTAGCTAATCTTTATCAACATTTAAATCGTTATTGCTGGTGCAAGTGTCACTGCGTTTGGAAATGTCATAAGTCTGCATGCAACAAATGTGGCATCATGAAACGAGCGAAGGAGACAGATAATGGAGTTGCAGAAATTAGAGATAAAGGGACGAGATATGTGTACATAGATTACTCTGAGGCAACGCGGAGGGCTGGGCGAGAGGTTGCCTAAGGTGTTGCCACATTGTTTTGAAGTGTTCCCTTGAGATAACATTTCGAAGCCAAACATGGTGCTCTTTTAAGGTATTTTTAAAACTAATAAAATAAACAGAGCTGAGTACTGTTAGTTTGCGCGAGAAATATAAACTACTGCGGTAGTAAAAACTTTTGTTGCTGGAAAGCATTGTTTAATTTGTAAAAGATAATAAAAAATAGGCGGTGGGACCGAAAATAGGGGCATATTAACAAGGCAGGCGAAATGAAATTATCGCCGCTTTTGCGGCGATAATTTCATCGTCCCATTAGCATGCTGTCGCTAACATCAGTAAGCGACAGCTTTTAGGTGATAGCGAGCGGTTTGGGGCCCATTTTGCATGTCAGCGATATTTATCGCTAATGACATGCAAAGTGGGCGTACCCACTAACATCGCTATCGCCTACTATCAACGCAGGCGTAGCGATTAACATATTCGTGCTAAGCGCGAATATCGCCAAAACTTCTTAGCCTGTATATCCAATGGGAGGTGGATATTCAGGTTGAGTCCCTATTAGCGATAATGCCTGAATATCGTTGAATTTTCAGCGATATTTACGCATTTCGCCGCTATCGCCAGATATTTTATCGCTTTGGAGATAAACGTTGCTAATAGCATGTTATCTCTGCAATAAAATCCGGCGATGCGCGGCGATACATTTTTTTTCGCTAAGCCTATTTAGAGATAAATATCGCTAATTGTTGATAATATGCCCCATAGTTCTCAGGAGCCTGTTGTCAGTGCTGCCGGATGACAGGCTTTACCTGTACCCACAGTGCCAAGTCTTGATTCCACCTCCCTACATTTCAAGTCTAGCAAATTCACTGTTGCAGATTCATTTTTAACCCTCTTTCATAATTGTGTTACATTTGCAATCGTTCTCTCTGAAACAAATTAAGCTCTGGAAGGCATTAACTTTTATTTGTGAACTTATTAGGCCTGAAGGATAAGACAACGGACCTATCCTAAATAAGACAGGTAACTCAATGTATTTAATAAACGGGGCAACATAATAGAGAAGGGCTATGGCCCAAATCAGGCCAATTATTTCTGAAAACTTTATATTGGAGTGTGTGAACACAAACAGACGTTGGGTTAGAAGTAATTTCCTGTTAAGAAATTAGACGTAGAAGAATGTCTGAAGGGGAGTACATTAACTACTCCAGTACCTGAAGGATTTCCACAGTGCCTTGCGGCAATTAAAAGGCTAACAATATGTGTCCAACAAAATAGTGCATGCCTTGCAGAAGGGCCTCTATAAATCCAATACGATACAGGCTATGTATTGAGGAAACACTGCACGTGTAACAAACGTAATAGTCTTTCTTAATAGATGTGCAGTGCTAACTCAAATACATCCACTGGCGGTGCAAGGATCTGTGTTGCCCCATTCGAAAGATTAAATTGATTCCCTACAACTACCTTGATCGGGGCAGGATTTAAAAGTATCAATTTAATGGTTTTATAATTAAGCGTGCTTTTATGCATTTACCATTATGATCATAATTGTTTTTAATAGCGCTATTTTATTGATTGAACTACATTTTCAAATCGCAAGGCAGCCAAATATATAATCAGAAAGTCAGATTTTATCATAACTTGTTGTTAGAAAGTGATTCATTCCAACCTTCTTCCGTTTCAAAGTGCTGTAAATAACATGTGGTACTTTTTGACAATTTGATCATACTAAATGTATTTACTTGGAAAGGATGGAAGTCTGCATCGGCTTTGTGGATATTCAAACTCGTGAACTTGCACTTTATCAGCTTTCTCTGCTGTAAAGGTTTAAATTACTGATCCATGTCGAGGCACTCAGCTACATTCACACACCCAGCAAATCTCTTACTGCTGAGCACTTTAAAAACACAAACACACATAGTGAAGCAGACATACAAACTTCCACCTCCAAACCTCTGAGACATACTGTTAGGATCTGTATCTGGCAGAGATTGTGCAAACAACGCAGTTGCACACACACTACTACACATGCAGTAACAGAACTAGAAACATATTACCAGACACTTCCGACGCAAAGTCAATGTTGGCAGTTACCAAACCATGCACATTAAGATTTACACAACTTTGCTCAGGATGTTTTCCCAAAAGTAATACATAGGGCTGCCTTGCCCTACCTTGCATCCCAGAGATGTTACATGGGTGGAGCATGGGTGTTCTAGTGCATCCAACCATGTATTTTGAAGGAAGCCCATATTTACTGAAGTTAGTAAACAATGGTTTGCGGCAAAATGGTTTGCCTACCAGATGCTGGCATAACGAGCAGAAATATATGTATACTTCTCCTTGTTACTTCCTCTCTGTATGTGTGCTGTATTCTGCATAGTCTATGGGAGAGGTAGTCTTGCTACAGTGAAAAAAGACTGAGAGTTTTTTAATATCACGACATATAAAACTTAGGTACACATGTCCTACTTTTTAAATACCATGTAACCTGCATTATGAGCCTCCAGGGCCTACCTTGGAGGACACCTATAATTATTAAAAAGGAAGATTTGGGCCTGGCAAAATGTTTCTTTTTTCAGTCGAAATGGCTAGCCATTCCACCTCTTCAACTTCGTCTCTAATGCCATTTGATTTTAGTTTTTTTAACTCCTGCATGATGACTTCCCCTGCCAAAATGGGTACACTCCCAACCTTTCAAGCTCTGAGTTATAACTCTTCCTTTGGACCTAGCCATATCTTTGGAGGCATCCTAGTCTCAGGGAACTCCTCCTCATACCTGGTTTTAGGCACTCTAACTTCTCTTATATTTGGTATTTCTCTCAATGTAACCAGTGACTCTGCGGTTGGATCAAGGTAAACCCCTATTTTTTTTTGGGTGGAACCAGCTAATGATGGAACCCCCTCATATTAACATGAAAACCTTCCCTGATAATTTAGATCCTTGTACTGAATTACGCGAATAAACTGTCCTAATAATTTAATTTGATTGGAAGACCACCATATCCTTGGTTCATATGTCAGTGTTAAACAGTTTCACTTCACCTCTCCTTTCTTTCTCAAATACTTTCTTTGGGATCAATGTTATATGTTCACCCTGAATCAATAAACATTTTCACACCACCTTTCTCAATGTGCATGTCTTCCCGAGGCCCATTCTTATGCTTGCCCAATTCTTGTAATGCCACTTCCTCATTATCATTGCCTCCTCCCAGACCTCCCTGACCTTGTTTTTACCTTTTTCTAGTTCTTGAATTCTTGCAGTGTCCTTTCATCCACATATCCTATATGTCACATTCCATCCTTTTACTATTCAGCATGCGTACTGGCATTACACAGCTGAAACACTTCCATTGAAACTTCACACCATCCTTTCCATTACATATTGTCTTAACTATTTGTAATTTTTTCCATACCCATTGTCTCTTTTCAGTTCTTGCACACATGCCATCCTGAAATTGCATTTCTTAGATATCAGCAGCACTGCCTTTAGTGAGAGATCATCCTTTCTCCATAACTTGTCCCTTACCTTTTCTGTAATGCATAGCAACATGAATAGATCCTTTATGTGTTCTTCTACAGTGCTACCAGATCTGTCTTTTGTTGCAAGTTTGCTCAAATTATCACATATTCCCCACTCTTTTGAACTCTCTTCCCAAAGTGATTGCATTACAGCGTCATTTTCACCTTGGGAAGCTAGTGCAAACCCAGTTTCTTAATGCAGATCTCTATTCCTGTAGACATGCAGCATCTTGTACTGGCAACTCCAGGAGATGCTCAAATCCCCCTGTTCCTCCAATCCTAGAAAAAGCATTAAGAGTAACGTTTTCCTCTCGCACACACAGATGTCTCACACACTCTTGCATAGTGACTGAACAACTTCTTCCCTTTTCCCTTCCTAAGCCTGTTTCTCCAGGTGGGGTATTAACCTTCTGCATGTTTAGGTAATTACATAGCACCGCAATGCATAGACTGCAATATTAGTAGGGTGTGTCTGTTTGCACATTTACACCGTTACAATTTAATGTTAATGTTTGCACCCACTGAATTCGGTCAGGATGATCTGCTTGCTCACATCAACTATCTGCACATGTTCCATTGACTTTTGTTGGTTGGTGAGGCTTAATTCAGTGCCCTCACATTAGGTTTTGAACAGCCTCATTTTTCCTTGTCGTGGCAATATCAAGCTTTTCATGATTATACAGCTTGAACCAACATGTCTGGTTACTGCATTCCCTTTGTAGGTGTGGAGCAGAGGTCTTCAGTCTCTGGGGCGCGCCCCTCTGAGACCTATGTTCCATTCCCAGGGGGAGGCACACATAATTTGGCAATGACTTGATGTCATGTCATTGCCAAATGATGGCCTGGAAGAGCGAGCCATGATGATGGCCTGGAAGGGCGAACCTGTTTGATGGGCATATTAACAGGCTTTTAGGAAGTTGAAGTAAATTAAAAAAGTCAAACAGTAATCATGAGTGCCTTGGAGTAACAGTAAGAGAGAGGGGTGGTGGAGTCAAAGTTGTGTCTAAAAATAACAAACTATTATGTAAGGAAACTGAATATAAAAGAAGCATGCACACACCTTAAATAAAAATATATGAAATTAAATTAATTGGTCCAACGTGTACTCTTTTATATAATCAAGTCTGTTTACTAATGAGATCAGTGCAGATGTCTGTGTGCGGCCAGAGGGTCACAGAAGTGAATCCTGGTATGATCAGTAGGTAATAGTGACTTGTGTATTTATAGTGCTACAAGGTCCCATCCTGACACTAAAAGAACTGTGCATATGTAAATCATTATTTCTAAGATTTGATTTATAAAGCATGCAGTTACCCAAAGGTGTCCTAGTGCTCAAGTGGGAATACAATATGGAAATATAGAGGTGAATAGTGATGTGACTGAAGGAGAGTTAGGATTGAAACAGAAGGGCTTTTCAGGGACTTATGGAATCTTAAAAGATTGGGTTTAGTTCGGACTGCAAAAGGGATGTTGTTCCTAGCTTGTGCATTGATAAAATAATATACATTTATATGTATATATTTTAGTTATAAGTATTCAGAATATACCTATAAGCATGTGTCCATTAAAAGGAAACACTCTAGATCTCAGCTGACAGCATCCTTACATTACCACTCAAGAGGAGTAAATATGTGTCAAGGTGGAGCTCCAAGGGACTCCATCAATTGCAGAATATACCAGCTTCCAAGCAGCCTGTATGCTTGGTGCTTAACCAACTGCACAGGGTCGAGCAATATGAGGGTCCAACTAATCTGAGGCCCACCAGAATTATGTAGCAGATCAATGGGTAGGATTGACTATAATTATGCAACAAGTCCACCGCGGCACTGCCGTTTGCGTGGAGGGTGTGGTAGACAGCACCTGGCCAACCACCAATCACTTCCGGAGGAGAGGGGCGGATCAGTTTTTGCTGCTCTTTCCCCCATATCTGTCAGATGTACAAGTGGACTGGCAGCGGGCACACTGCTGGCGCGCCAATGGCGTGCCTAAGGCAAGTCCATCTGCGCCCATCTGCGCCCGTCCACGCCCAACCGGGACCAGGGGCCAGGACCCCTGCCCCTCCTGAACCAGACAACAGGGGTTACTATCACTAATCTAGCAACAGACTCCTCACACTATCAAAGTACATTCTAGGAAAAAAATCACCATGTATGAAAGCCTTACCTGGGAACATGGAGGACCCTTTTCCTGACTCAACTGCAAATGGTGCAGCCAAGTACAAGCAGGTTGGTCACACAGACAAACCCACGATCAGCCCAAACTGACCTGCATTTACTTTAATGCTAGATCGGTACCCAAGCATTCCCTTGAAATTTGGGACACTATAAAGGAGATGAATCCTGATGTAGTATTCATCACTGAAACCTGGCTGGACGATAGTAAATCCCCTGATATCGCCAATGCTTTAAAAACACAAAAAAAGTAGTACTCTTAAAGTTGGATCACTGTAATCTATTGAGTTCCCAGGGAGAGTTCCCAAGTGTCTAAAACTGCCCTCACACACAGCAAGCTGTGTCATGCTTCATCATAGGGCTGCTAACACACCTCCGCGCACACCAAAGCTGGAGATGAGCAACAGGGAGGGGAAGACATTACAACACATAAAGAAAATACAAAACACGCAATCAAAATGTGAATAAAGGTGCAGAACTAGTGATATAAAACTGGATCAAAGGATGTCCTCAATCCAAATTTAATTATGGACTCCCTTGCCCAGAGTAAAAAGAAAAAGGTCAAGAATTTGACCAGTGGATGAAGGTATGATGGACTATACTGAATCACCTACCCCTCCTCTCTACAAGCAAACGTCAACATGTTTCAGCAGAATAAAAGATTCAATCAATCATTACCACAGCTTTCTTCAGGACTTCACAAGGAAGAAAAGATCCCATGGGTACTACCCCTAGCTCCTTGGTCCAGAACCAAGGAGCAGGGAATAGGCACCCCTTCTCAAGGAATACTCCCTGCAAATGTGTTGGGGCGGTTTCCATGGGGAACATGCAAAAAGACCCATAAAAACAAGTGTCAGGTGATATAGTATTTGCTATTGTGATAATAGTGACAACACATATACCAAACATCCTGGGTAGTGCACCCCAGTGGGCATTATCGCAACATTATAGAACATAACCATTAGTGTTGGCCCCATAGTGTAAGTGGGAATACCAAAAACGTCCTACTAGGTGCCATTGCACCATATAACACAATATCAGGTCACTGTACCCTCTAATGGGTTTAACCCCTCCCATGCTGATGACGAGCTCAGCTCGTCATCAGCCATGGTGCTCGTGTGCTGATGACGAGCTGAGCTCGTCATGGCCGTTAGAACGCTCACACGCAGGGATAATTGCCCCACTGTGCTGAGCGTTCTAAGGAAAGGGCGTGGCCGTGACGAGCTCAGCTCGTCATCAGCACATGAGCACTGTGGCTGATGACGAGCTGGGATCGTCATCAGCACTGGAGCGCTGTGCACGCCCCCCAGCACAGCGGGGGAATAACCCCCACAGCGAAGGGGTTAAAAGATCCACCCATCACTGCTCGGGAGAGAAAGTAAACACCCCCATGCACTCGGTTGATCTTACCGAGTTTATTGATGTTCAACACTCGAAATGGCGGGGGAGTGAGAACAACTCTCTGTAGACAAACTCTGTAAGACACGTTATGGCAGAAAAAAGTAGATTGAAACATACATAACACATCAGCTCATTGGGTGATATTGAGACTAGTCATGTGGTTATACTTTTCGTAAGCATCAAAATGTTGGAGTAAAACTCAAATCCAACATTGTTGAAATGAGTATAGAAATGATCAGTATCAATCTTGCATTAAAACCAGCTCCTAGGAAACGTCCATTGTGAACAGTTTGAGCAAGCCCGTAGGGACTGAGAGAATGTCATCACTGTCCGCCCCATAAAGAATGCATTTACTTCATCAAGGTGAGTTGTTTGCCTCCAAGCCGTCCTTCGCATCGATGTGTAGGTCATCGGCCTCACTGGTCTTAGCAAGTTTCAAACCGTCTCACCTTGAGCCATGCAAGAATGTCAGATGCATGCGTTGGCAGATGTCACAAGGCCAGTGAGACGGACTAGATGGGCAACTCTCAATCCCCATACTGGTGGGGGGAGTGTATGGCACTCTATCTGCATGCATGCGCAGGAGGGAAATATCCCTAAGATGGCTCTAGATGCGAGGACTCCTGATACCTCGTCATGGCAGATGTAGTGTATGTAGCATTGCAGATGTGAATAGAGTAGCGGGTTATAGACCACTCTTATGTTAGAAGAAACCTCATCATTTCTGCTAGTATTGAGTAATGCAAAAAATATGTAAGGTGGATGAAAAGAGGTCAATATTAAACATAACATCCATAAAAAGTAGAGAACACTCGTTCATGATGTTAGAGTAAATGTTCAATATCAATAAAGGCAATCAGAATGAGCAATGCCTCCCCAAGCTGGGTGCCCTTAGATAAATGGGGTAAAAGAAAAAACGGTAAAGGCACTTAAAAAGACCCAAAAGGAAGACAACCAACTTCAGTGTGTGAAAATCCAGGGTATTTTGCTGAAAAAAAGGGGGAGGGTAATGTACAAGGGGCTAAAGTTTAATAAAACTGCCTAGTAGTGTAAAGCACATAGAGGTTACCTCATCGCCCCAAACTTCAGAAAGATCTCTCAGGGATTGTGTAGAGTCGACCAGGGAATCTTGTCATTGAGCCCCTCAACATGACTCCGGACTTTGTAGATCCACTTTTGTTCTCTTAGGAAGAGGGTGTTTTCTGTATTACGTGTGGTATTGATATTCGGCCTGTCCAGAATCATCCATTGGAAAACATCGGCCAGATGCCCTCTCTCCTTAAAGTGACTGGTCAGTCCACTCACTGTCCTCTGGCACCTAAATGTTGACCTATGTTCCATAATTCTTATCTTCACCTTTCTTGTTGTCATGCGGATGTAGACAAGGTTACATGGACATTTCAGCATGTAGACGACATTTGAGGTCTTACAATTAGTGTGCTGTCGTTTCTCCCAAGGATACTTCAGTCCTACGTCCACGATTTTGGTATTTGTTGTTAGATGACACACGTCACAACCAGCGCATCTAGAATGTCTTGAGACAAGGCGGAGGAATGTCCGTGTGTTCTTGATTGTTGAGGAAGGGCTGTGTCTGGTGGAGAACACCCTCGATCTAGTATGTACTAGCTGGTCCCTAACTTTTGACTCTGTTTCAATGAAAAGAGTGGTTATTCCAAAGCAAGGCCATTCGAGTTAAGGATTTTCCAATTTTTCAGGATACTCCTTTTGATGTTATTTGAAGCTGTGTTAAACGTTGTGACACAGATGGACTTGTCAGTGGGGGATTTTTCCCTAGTTTCCAGGAGTGCTTCTCTGTTGCAACTGCTAGCCCTCTTGTAGGGCCTCTCCAACGTTTGGCATGGGTATTTTCTCTCTGTAAGTTTCCTTGTTAGAGCAATCGCTTCTGTCTTGAAATCTTTTGCGTCAGAACAGTTCCTGCGAATCCGCAGGAACTGACCCACCGGTAAATTCTCCCTTAAGGACTTTGGTGGAAACTCCCAAATAAGAGTAATCCATTTCTGTTTGTAGATTTGTGAAACATCTTGGCCTGTAGGAATCCTCCATGTGGGTAAATAACTAGATCCAGGAAAGGTAGTTCCTCCTTTGAGATGGTTGAGGTGAAGTGGAGGAAGGGATTCTGGGTGCTCAACAATTCAAGGAAAGCCTGAATGGAATTGTCATCTCCTTCCTAGATAAGGAGGATATCATCTATGTAGCGCCTCCATAGCTTTATATTGGTATACCAAGGGCCCCCAGGTACATAGATATGTTGGTCCTCGAATGCTGCTACATAGAGCCCTGCCAGGCTGGGGGCAAAAACACTCCCCATTGATGTCCCATGTGTTTACAAATAGAATGTCCCCTGGTACTTAAAGAAGTTCCTCGTCAGAGCTATCACAGCTAAATGGAGAATGAAAGGTCTCGGTGTCTGGTAATCCCAGTCCAATGTGAACAGGATTTCCTCCACTACCCATAGAGTCTCCATTCAAGGGATATTCATGTAGAGAGACTCTATGTCCAAGCTGACTAAGAAATTTCTCTCTGGATCATATTGTTCTTCCTGGAGTAGATTCAACACATCCATTGTGTCTTTTAGCTAGGCCGTCCTGCTTTGTACCAAAGGCTTTAGGAAATAATCACAAAACTGGGACAAAGGTTCTAGTAAAGACCTTATCCCTGACACTATAGGTCTTCCTGGAGGAGGGCGTGTTGGCTTATGCACGTTGGGGAGCATATAAAATAAGGTGTAACTGGTTCTCCTTGACACAAGAAACTGCCTTTTTTTGTGGTAATCCATTCGTTGTTTACTGCCTCTACCACCACCGAGGCTATCTCCCTCCTGATTTCTTCAGTGGGATCAGTGCGGAGTATGGAATAATTCCTTCAGTCCGAGAGTAGTCGTAGACATTCCATATCATACAAGGACTTTTTCTGTATGGCAATTGCGCCCCCCTTATCCGCCGGTTTGATCACGATCTCAGGGTTGTTTTTCAATTCATCCAGGGCTAGTTTCTCTTTTCTGGTTAAGTTCTTATAGTTTGTGTTGTCTTCTGTGGCCAAAGCCTCCACGCTGCAGATCACAGCTTGTTCAAAGCCGCTACTTCAATAGGAAGGCTGCCCGTCGGTGGTACAAATTTAGATTGGGGGCGAAAGTTAGTATCCCCTCTGTTCTCAGTGTCCTCATCCTTGACATCGAGGGTGTTCGTTTGTGGTATAAGGTAGCACATTTTGTGATAGTATTAGTTCATTATCTTGTCATTTAAGAATTTGTTAACACTGTGGGTATAAATTTAATCACGTTCGTACTAGCTTAACACCCAAATGCAGCAATAAGTAACAGACAAGTGACCAGTTAACCTTTGCAAAGGGCCATTTAATGTGCTGAAACTTGTTGCGGTGATTTTCTTAACTTTTCTTAAATTTGAGTTACAAACTAATTATTTTTGTTAAAACCTACTGTTGATGCAGCACATGACAGATTCTGTGGCAAATATGGCAAATCCATAACTATACCAAGAACACCGTTGCCACAAAATCTTATAATTCTAGTGGCCTTGATTAACCCCTAATTATGGCTGTTTCACTATTCGTTCCTGCTTGTATAAGGCCCCAGTGCACATTTGCTGTACCAGCGTTGCCTTGAGCCTCAGAGAAACAGCCCACTGGAAGGAAGCAGAGGAGACACCTTATTTTAAGCATCAGAAAGATGGGAGTGAAATGGATGGGGAAGGTGGGATCCCATGTTTTTAACAAAAGGCAGAAAGTACAGCCCTCTTCGCAAGGCAACAGCTATCATTTGTAAAGCAGGTGCAGCCTGACTGCAGTTCAGGGGACCGAGGGACACCCTGTATCACAATTATGACTGCATTTCAGCCAATAAAGAGTATGCAAGTTCATTTTCTTTGGTAAAACTACAGCAGATGTCACCTTTGCTGCAAAAAGGGAGGGGATGTGGACTAAGGAAAACAGCTGTGAACTTTGGAACTGGGGAATCAGGTTCAAGTCCCAGTATTGGGCATATCACTTACTCTCTCTATTCCTAAAAAAACATGACTCTTACCTTGTGAGTATCTAGTGCTCATGTAAATGTTTCAGTGCCCTTGTCTAAGTTTGCACAGAGGTAGGGCAGATAGAGTGCTACTAAGGGCCAAAGCTATAATTAGTGCAGTAGGTGCTGTTGCATTTGAGTTTAAGAGTGCGTGAGGCTCACAACACCCAAATTATGGGACCTCCCTTCCATTGCTGTTTGGAGTCGGGTGACCCCTGTGACTTTAGCTGGCACCCAATCCTTAAGTCTACTCATCACAGTGATCCCTTATGCTTCTTGGACTTCCGAGTCAAACTCAAACAAGCTCTCAGTGTCTGAAACATGATGGCATGGCACTAGGTGTGCACGGAGCTATCTCCTGAGAGGCACTGGTCGAGTCAAGCCGTTGGTGTTCTTGAGCTTCCGGAGACCAGGCAGACATATGACTGTCCAACGTAGCCCAGCTGGCTTTGCTCGTGACTTTTAAACATTTGCCTGAATTTCAGGCTTAGCAAGTTCCCACGTTCACCCCTATGTCTCGCTGTATTAAGGATGCCTTCAAAATCGATCATCGGGGGCTGCTCTCACTCGTCCTGATATCAATAGCCCACAGACCACAGGGAAAAAGAGACTGCAGCGTGGCAAGGCGAGTGCTAGTCAGACAAGTAGCCGAGGAGATACTGCCAAAGTACCCACAGCAAAGTAGGGGGCATCATTATCTGTCCCTAGGCCTAAGACAATAGTGGCAAGCCACAAAGCTTGGATAAAGTCTTGGGAAGTATGGATCCTGAGGCAGCTTGGCTTCTATCTGTACCATCTACTTCATCATCCTCCCAGCATGCTCAAGACCATTATATGATTTATATCTCTCCTCTTCTGTCAGTGGTTAATACTAGCCACGGCCGTGTAAGGCGTTCCACTGGGCGGTGACGTGGGGCGGGGGAGGGGCAGGGTGGGAGTTGTAAAATGCGGGAAACGGACGATTTCAGGTAAGTAACGGGGGAAAAAACTAATTTTGTTGCACGTGCTGCATTGCATTTGGCGAGGTGCAGGAAGGGTCACCTTCCTGCACGTAAACAATCAAGGGCAATGTGCAGTTTCAATGTGTGCTGTACAATGCAGCATATATGGAAACAGCAAAAACAAGGAGAAATAAAGCATTTCTCCTCGTTTTGCCTGTTTAAGAACAGGTTTTCCCCTGATCTTAATTCTGGCAGCGCCTCCTATTTATGCCATCCTTGTAAATAGGGGACAGCATCAAAATCAAAAAGGGTGTTGCGGTGGAACGGACACTGAATCACCCATTGCTCTCCCCTTTCACACTAAGCACAGCGTGAAAGGGTGCCTTATTTACAAGGCAGCGTTAAGCAATGCTAAGTGGCTTAACGCTGCCTTGTAAATAGGGTGAAGCCCCTGTTGTCACCTCAACGTCACTTTTTGTGACATTGTGGTGGCAATAGGGGCTTGTTAATATGCTCCGTTATCGGGAGGGAAAGTATCTGCCATAGTCCTGACGGGACCTAATTATGATCTTGTGCTTTCCCAGCGTGAATCTCAGGGTATGGTGACTCAGCAACCATCTGATGGGGCACTAGAAGCCAAGGCAAGGCAGCTTGGCCCAGGCAGTCAGATTTTAGAGCAACAAACTTAACCGCAGCTGCCGATACAGGTACATGTTTAGAGAAGATCTTTACACCAAGAAATTGATGTTTAGAGAAGATCTTCCAACTAAGAGAGGGAAGCCTGCACAACAAAGGAGCATAGTTTCAATGGTATTAAGTTAACCCCTTTGAGGAAAATTGAATTTTGCCCTGTCATGTGTCCCTACGTGTTCCCCATCATATGTTATATGTGCATGATTAATATGCATATTTACCCCCTACACCGAATAAAGACG
Source organism: Lissotriton helveticus (assembly GCF_964261635.1). NCBI lineage: Eukaryota > Metazoa > Chordata > Amphibia > Caudata > Salamandridae > Lissotriton > Lissotriton helveticus. The sequence continues at coordinate 280,586,748 of NC_136068.1, read as the reverse complement.
CATTTATAGTTGTGTCCAACGTTAGTATGTTAGTTATCCAGTCCCCGTGAAAGCGACGTGAATTAGGCTTCTAGGCCTATGTTGCCAACGTCTTTTACATTGTGCACGATAAATTATCGAATTGTCCCCGTTTCTAGGCCTCACAGGGCCCGGACACCAGATTCGAGCCTCAAGTCTCCTGAAACCACTCCGAGGAGCGATGCAGCCCCGCCCGCATCCCTGACCCTTCACTTACTTCCTGCCAAGCAGCGCGGTGCCCGGCCTGGCCTGCCTGCCTGTCTGCCAAGAATATGTTAGGCCTACAGTTATCAGTTCAGCTCCCCGGCTTCACATTCCTAGCTAACGAACTGCATAAACATCTTCATCTATAGTCTAGTCTTTCTGTCTCCTTGCAAGAGAATTACTGAATTAATATCCATAGAAGATTCATAGCACACGCAATACATTAGGAAATATATGCATGCACCAGCCTTAGTGACAAGTAGCCTTTGCCCTGATGACTTTTAGATTCAAGCAACATGTACTCCAAACACAAGATATCAGATATGCTATAGGTACAGGTCGTCCTGACATCCCAGACTTTAGTCCCCTCTTCTAGTGCCAGAAGTCAGAGCCCCCAGCTCTCCCCAGTTACACGTCATGGCTCGTTTGCGCGCACCAGTAGGTTAAAGGTTCCAGCTGCCCAGGTAGCACCCTCCATGTATCCACCCATTTATGACACTTCTGTGACGTTTACATCACATGTCTCCGTGCACGCCCTGTGCACGCCTTCTTTTTACGCCCATATGTTCTTATCTTCCGTTTGTCACTTGTTACGCCTACTGTATTCAATGCAATTGTACTATTTTACTATATATACTGTATGATGTTAATATGACATTAGGCTTTTTCCCTTTGTCCTGTGTCTGTCCCTTCCTGAACCTTTGCAGGTGATGGAACCCGATGGTCCATTGGCTCGAGCCATCTGATTAAAGCCCGTATGACTCAGATACCACGGATTCTGCCTCTTATTTATTGAGCTATCCTTTTTCAGTTAATGCATAGAAAAATAGTACCGGTAATTATTTATTTATTTACCACATAAATGGCGCCCGAACAGGAACGAGCCCCTTCCCCACGCGCCGGCGATGTAACGCAGGCCCCCTGACCCTTCTACAGCCGTGACGGACCCCTACTGTGCACGTGCAGATATTTCTGCTTCAAGTCTCCCTCAGGCCCACGGAGGAGACGGAGACTGCGGTCCGGCATCCAGACGAGGCGGTGAGGAAGGCGGATCGTCCCGACCAGAGCCCAAGCCGAGAGAGCAAGGTCCGAGGTATCCGGAGGCCCACCTGTTTCCGAAGCCCGAAGCCCGAGGCGCATGCGTAGTGCGTAGCAGTAACCAGACGTCGTAGCAGTCCAGTCCAGTCCGAGGCCTTCAGTTTTGCTTCCCGGTGAGTACCGTTGCTGGGACGTATCTAGACGGGTTCATTAATTTGTGCCCGGTCCGACGGGTTTGGGTACACAGATCCGGTCCGACGTGTTCACTTAGGTGGATACGGTATGACGTGTCTCTTTAGGAGACCGGTATGTTCTGTACTGTTTTAGCAGTGCATCCAGTAATTCTAGTAAGTCTGTTCTCGAGAAGTTCAAGTATTATGTTTCAAATGTATTAGGTAGTATCTGTTCGAACTGTTATTAATGTGTTTTTAATGTCGTGGTATGAGTGATTTGTTTGCTATTCATTACTGTGTTCATTGTGTATTGTGTTCAAGTTCAAGTACGGTTCAAATATGCCTTTTTTTTCAAAGTTACGTCAGATAAAAACCAGAAAAGGGTTACTCGAAGAATCAGTTCCTGTCCCTCCTAGGGACAGTCCTGGACATTTCATGTATCATAAGCATGGCTTAGATGCCATACTGTATCTAGATTTATGGGTGGACTACACCAAAGATCTCGAAGAGAAATATAGATGGCCTGTTTCGGGAACATGGGATGCCGAGTGCATCATGAGAGTAGAAGAAGCATTATGGAAAAAGAAAGCCAGACAATCCCAGAAAGATGCCATAGAATTGTGGCGTAAAGAATCGCATAAAAGAACTGAAAAGGAATTCAGAAAAGCCGAATTAAGTAGAGAATCCTCCGAAAAAGCCCAAGAAAGGGAATTACTAGAAGAAGGTGAACGAGTTAGAGCAGAACAATCAGACAGACAGAGAAATGCCCTTATTAAAGGTATGTATCCTCTTCTCGCCGAGGGTTTGCCTAAGGCGACCCCGGAAACACTCTGTAATTTACCACCACCATTGGTCCCGACTAAGCTACGTCATAAACCGACCGCAGCCGAAATCTTCCTTTCTTCCTATCTAGACGACACTATCCCAGAATATGCTAATACGAATCCTACTCCGCCTGTTCAAGTTCAACCTCCCGTTAATAACGTAATTACTGTGCCTCCAGTCGTTGGTCCCGGGAATCCTGTCCATGTGCCAGTACCCCAGGACCAACCCGCATTACGTATACCTACTTTACCAGTCACATTACCAGCAGTCGCACATTCAGTATTAATTGACGATTCTAGTCCAGGAGGAGCAGGGGGAGGTATTCCTATTACCCCACCTCAAACAAAACGCCTGACGCTGAGAGACGCAGCATTACAGCGTACGCCAAAAGTGGCTACGTACGAGGCACTCAAAAGGTACCTTACTGATTGTAGATATGACCCAGTGCCAGGTGAAGATCACATGATATTGTATTCCGTACGTTTACGACGAGTTGCAAACTTCTTGATTACCATATCAGATATGAAAGAACATTTAGACAGAATATATCATTTCATCCGAACAGGGGAGAAACCAGAAAGTATTCACGAAGCTATGGCATACAGGAAAGTCGAGACTCAAAGCATGATTTTACAATTTTTAATAAATTGTTTAATAAGAGACCAGGATCGCCCTGATAAAAATCCAGAAGAGATGAAAGTCCTGATAAGATGGAGTGACAATATAGCAGACGGAAAACACAAGACACAGAATAGTATAGAATCCATGTACAGAAAGATTCGTAAAGAAATTATAGGCATACACGAGAGGGAGAAAGCAAGGATAATAGCAGAGAAAGAGAACGACTCTTCAGACGAAGAGGTAGACAACGAGAATCCCACCAGAATAGCGTATGTAGGTAGGATGAGACCTTCCGATAGACACACACGCCTAGACTACAAGAAAGCTTTTCCTCCTCCCGTACCAGAACAGTGTTCTCTTGAACAATTATTCCAGGCTACCGATAATGTTCTGAAACTACGAATAGGTTACAGTGAGCTTAGTACCATGCATGAACAGGAACTCGCCCGATCAGCAGTTCGGTGGACTAGCGATTCTACCACATATTCAGACAAAGTAGTGGCTCAAATGTTTCTGAAACTGCCCCCAACCGAACAGCAACTGGTGGGTATGTACATGATCCAGCACCTCATTACACTGTATGAGGATCAGCATTCTGATCCAGGTCCATTATATAATGTATTGAACGAGTTACTCCTAAACAGATGGAAAGGTCTAGGTACCGATTTAATTAGTGTCATTCTACAACAGCGCCACAAAGACAGAACGTTCCTGACTCCGCATTTTGTTCCTGTTTCACCCCCATTCTACATAGACAGACAGAATCCGTTGCGAGAAGTGCATCCTGTTAAGGGAACGGGGGGTGACCTCGAACGAGTATTTGTTTACACCCCTATAACAAAAATAGAACTACTAGAAATGAAAAAGTTAGTGCCCTGTCACGATAAAGATCCAGCAGGGTTCCACCGTGAATTAAAAGATATGCTCCGTATGGGAGAATACACGTATCCTGATATCATCAAAATGTTAAAGGTCCTGTTGCCTGCGGGCATATATGAAAAACTCAAAGAAAAAGAATGGGAGGTGGGAGAGAAAAAGATAGATTGGACCGCGTTAGAGAACGAAGATAACACACGAGTCCCAGGTACTGGTCTTGGGGATAAAGCCAAAGAGTTGCCCGAACTGTTAATACAAGTCTTGCCAAGATTGCTAGCCACGAAAAAGGAAGATTGGGATGCCATCTCAGCCTGTAAACAGAAACAAGACGAAGGCACTAGTGATTTTTATTCCAGATTTGAGAAATATTTCATTATTAATAGCGGTCTGAAAACAAGTAGTGAGTCATATCCACATCTTTTTGTTACCAAACTAGTTGAAAATTCTTTACCACAAGTTAAAAATCGAGTATTAAAAGTCGAGAGTACATGGCAAGCTAATACCCCGTCCCAAATGCTACAGATGTTACAGTATCACCAGAACCGTATCAGGGAAGAGCAAGAACACGAAAGGAGACATATGAAAGATACGAAAATGAAAGTACTAGTTGCACAGTCTGTTCCAGCAGATAGTCAGAAGAGGGGTACGAATCAAACTAGTCATTCTGCAGCTCCCGTTAAAGGGACATGCAATTACTGTAAACAGCCAGGTCATTATATAAACGAATGTGCAGTTCTGAAACATAACATAGCCACAGGTAAGACGAAAGAGAGACCGCGTCCTCCTAGACAGGAACATGTTCCGCAAAATTCGCAACCACCGCAGAACGCACAACAGACAGTTACAGTACCGCAGCCTATAGCTGCCACACAACACGTTACACAACAGATGTACCAGTACGCACAGTCAGATTATCCAGAATATCAGCAGTATTCATGAAACAGCCTTGAGAGGGAGGTTGGCTTGCCTCTCATCGAGATTCCTGTAGATCAAGAGGGTCCCTATGTACACAGTCAAGTATTAGGGAAAGACAGAAAGTTTCTGATTGATACAGGGGCAAGTAGGACTACCATCAGTCATGACGAGGTTCCAGGGGCTCCGCTCTCAGGCTCAAGAAATGTTTCCCTGGGATTTTCAGGAAAGCCTATTGTTAATGAAATATCGAAACCAGTTTCCCTAGAAGTTGGTCCATTGTCCCGAACTACAGACTTGTTACTTACGAAATCATGTCCTGAAAATTTACTTGGTATTAAAACATTGAAAGAGTTAGGTGCCGTTATATGCTGTTCTCCGGAAGGAGTGAGATTGTTTTTACGTGATTTTAAAGGTCATTATGTGTTACGTGATTTTGATCCAAGATTACTGAATGTACCACAGCATTTATGGGCGCAAGGTCCAACTGATGTAGGTTGTATGCACATTACACCGTATCGTGTCACTCTGAAACAAGGTGTTGTATTACCACGAATCCGACAGTACAAATTGCCACCTGAGGCTGTAGCAGCCTTATCGAAAATCATTGACGAGCTCATTGCTCAAGGAGTAGTTGTAGAAACTGACTCCAATGTATGTAATTCTCCTATCATTCCGATTCTTAAACGTACTGATCCAAATGCACCTCCAGTTTATCTATTAGTGATTGACCTCCGAGAACTCAATAAATGTATCATACCCCAGTACCCAGTGGTTCCAGATATCTCTTCCCTATTGACTGCCATTGATTCTGAAGCTACGTTCTTTACTGTTATTGATCTCAAGAACGCATTCTTTAGTGTCCCCATTCATCCAGACAGCCAGTTTCTTTTCGGATTCTGTTTAAATGGAAGAAGCTATAAATTCACACGTGCACCTCAAGGTTTTACAGAAAGTCCTAGTATTTACAGTCAAGCACTTAAAAGACAACTAGACAGTATTCACATGCCAACTGGCACTGCCCTGCTCCAGTATGTCGATGATTTATTGATCACAGCCCGTACAGAACGTGACTGCGAACGTGCGTCACTGACAGTCTTGTATTTCCTGGCAGACATGGGGCACAAGGTGTCCCCTTCGAAACTGCAATTCTGTGTCCAGCAAGTGGTATACCTTGGACACTTGCTGTCCAAGAGGGGTAGACAGTTGACACCTGACCGCATCCAGTTAATAGCACATCTTCCACAGCCCAAGACACAGAAGGAGGTACGAGCTTTTATCGGCCTCACTTCTTACTGCAGACAATGGATTCCTCAGTACGCATATCTAGCCAAACCACTGATACAGTTGACAACACAGGAGGCAGCCACATCGACTGTCCTCCCTTGGACCCAGGAACATACACTTGTTTTCAATGAGTTAAAGAAAGCTTTATGTAATGCACCTGTGTTAGCGACACCAAACTACAGTAAGCCTTTCACACTTTTTGTCACTGAACGTGATGGTACAGCATTATCTGTTCTCACGCAAGATCAAGCAGGACAACACAAACCTTGTGCTTATTTTTCTAGCACATTAGATCCAGTAGCCCAGGCTCTGCCTGCGTGCCTCAAGTCAGTTGCAGCCACAGCTTTAGCTATCAGACAAAGTGATTCCATAGTGTTAGGACACTCCCTGACAGTACAAGTTCCACACTCCGTGGAAGTTCTGTTAAACCGAACACAGACTCAGCACTTGACAATTGCACGTTTAACAGGATATGAACTGACACTGTTTCAGCCACACATAGAAATCAGACGCTGCAACATTTTAAATCCTGCTACACTGTTACCCTCGATTACATCAAGCCCTGCCACACATGACTGCGTGGAAGTTATTAACACCATGACAAAGCCAAGACAAGACTTGACGGATATTGCATTACCTGACCCAGACCTGACACTTTACGTGGATGGTTCATGTATGAGAACAAGTACAGGAGAGTTAGTAGCCGCGTATGCAGTGACTACTGAAACTGAAGTTATAGAAACACATCGTATTGACACCTTGTCTGCTCAAGCAGCAGAGCTCATTGCTCTGACCCAAGCCTGCATACGAGCTAAGAACCTGAAAGTAAACATATATACAGATTCACGTTATGCATTCGGAGTCGTTCACGACTTTGGAGTCCTCTGGCAAGAAAGAGGTTTCATGACCTCTCATGGAGCCAAGATACAGCATGGTTCCCTCATTCAAGCTCTGTTAAAAGCAATACATTTGCCGACAGCCATTGCCGTTATGAAGTGCAAAGCACATACGAAAGTCACTGACACCATTTCCCAAGGTAACGATCTGGCAGATCGAACAGCCAAGCTTACAGCTCAGACTCCAGACATTCCAGTTAACACGACAAAGACAGATGTTCCAGTCCAGACGACTTGTATGACAGTTAAGGACCCTACACAAGACGTACTAGACATACAGTCACATGCTACCCCAGAAGAGATCAAGAAATGGTCTGAACAAGGAGGGGTCCAGACAGATCAGGGATGGTTGACGAAGGGAAAAACCACATGGTTTCTCCCCGAATCCATGGTTCAAGTCATTATTACCACCGCACATAGTCCAGCACATTTAGGAGAAAAAGCCATGTTAGACAGTATCCAGAACCTCTGGTTTAACAAGCATTTATGAGCAGCAGCGAAACAGAAAGTGCGTACCTGCATGATCTGTTGTCAGTTCAATCCAGGTAAAGGTGTTCCGGTGGAACAAGCTGGATTCCATCCTCCTGACCACCCTTTTGAAGTCCTCCAGATGGATTATATCCAGATGGATCGATGTCGAGGTTTCAAGTATGTCCTTGTAGTTGTATGCGCTTTGTCCAGATGGACAGAAGCATATCCCGTCCCAGATTACACTGCCGCGACCACTGCCAGGCAGTTGGTTCGTGAGTTTTTCCCACGCTATGGTTTGCCCAGGGTCGTGTATTCAGACAACGGACAGCCATTCTCATCCGAACTCATGAAACAAGTATCACTTCTGTTAGGGTACCAGTGGAAGTTCCACTGCGTGCGACACCCCGAGGCAGCTGGCCTCGTCGAGAGACACAATCAAACTCTGAAAATACGTATTGCAAAGGTCTGTGCAGAGAAAGGTGTAGATTGGATGGTAGCCCTGCCAGTCGCCCTTTTCTACATGAGAATGGTCGCTCACTCCCGATCAGGTCTGTCACCGTTTGAGGTTGTATTTGGTCGTCCCCCAAACATGTGGGGTACACCTATGCCACGTAAAATTACCGATGTTGACAGTAATATGCTGACAGATTACCTAGCTTCCTTGATGTCTGCACTACTCTCTTGTCGTTCACAGGTCGCGGCTGCCTTTCCAGACAACACCCAGGTGAAACCGCACGAGGTCATTCCAGGCGACCTCGTCCTCGTTAGGAATTTTGATCGTTCAAGCCCTCTGGAACCCCGCTGGAAGGAGCCGAAACTTGTTCTGATGACCACAAGGACCGCCGTGAAACTGGAAGGCAGGAAGGGCTGGCTACACTCCAGCCACATCAAGCATTTCCATGGACTCCGTCCAAAGACTTTTTTCAAGGACTGCCCCGATACTGACTCTAAACTTCCCCTGTTAGAGAAAACTCCGCAGCAGGAGTATAAACTCAAATTAAGGTCTAGCAAGTCAGACAGTTTAATTGTTTAAGTCCCTCTCGGGTGAAGCGGTTAGACAGGTTCCTGACATGTATGAGATAGACCCCCCTAGTGAGAGAGTTAGACGAAACTCCAAGAAAATACGTTACTGTAAAAGTCTGCGAAGCCGATGTGTTGTTACTTTATTGTTCATGTTATTTCTGAGTCTTACGATCACATGCATAAGTTATGTTTTACATGTATTTTTCCCCCTCTTGGTCCGCATGTACATTTTTCTTCTAATGATACAGTAGAGCACACTTTTAGTGAACTACCCCCTCACGAGTTATCCTATCGACTTGCAATGCGCAACAATACTTTTATCCGTATGTTACACTATTCACACCAGACCAGCAATGCCACTAATTGTTGGGTGTGTGGTCGACTCCCCCCTTACCAGACACCGAAGGGAGTTCTGCCACTCTTTCCCTATCCGTTTTCACACAATGGTTCGTGTGGAGCATGGTTTACGATAACATCATCCTTAGACGATAAGTCCCTTTTGAATAGAACATGTTTTCCAGACAAGGAAGGTCTTTCCCATAGGACAGGGTTAGATCTAGAAAATGAAGTATACGATCTAGGTAATTTTTCCTCCAACTTCATGGTTTTGAATGTTCAGTCCGAGACTACTCCAGATTTGCCTTCTATAACAGTTCTACCAGTGAAAGGCGAATTATGTGTCCGAAAGAATGGTTCAGTACCTCTAGGACACAGTGATTGTACTACTGTGGTCGAGTATAGTGACAGTGGGAAATCTACTTTCAAAGCCTCACGTCATTCATATTTTGTATGTGGTCAGACCGCATATGTACGTCTGCCCCTCGAATGGGATGGAACATGTTACATTGCTTTCCTACTGCCACCAGTTTTCCTAGCTCCATCCGATTATCACAGAAATACACATCTAGTACACGTCAGACATAAAAGGGAGATCGAGTCCCCAATTGTCGATCAAACTGAAACTGCATTAGAACAGTATACAGATTTCAATACAGGTTTCTTTTTCTTCATAGGACCTATCCAGAATAGTAAGCTAATACGCAGGTTAACCAGAACCCTTGAAGCAGTAGTGAATGAGACTACTTCCGCTCTAGGTAACTTAACAGAAGAGCAATCTGCTATGAGATTTGTCGTTCTTCAAAACCGCCTTGTTCTTGACGTCATACTGGCCGATAGGGGCGGAGCTTGTAGAGTCATCGGATCTAGTTGTTGCGTTTTCATTCCTAATAACGCACCGTCTGTATATTCAGCAATAACTAGACTTCATAAAATAGCCCATCAGCTACACCAGAATCCAGGCACCTGGACATGGTCCGGTTGGTTCTGGAATATAATATCTGCCTGGGGATGGAAAGTACTGTCATTTTTAGGAGTAGTAGTAATGATCATATTCAGTTGTTGTCTCTGTTTACAATGTGGCCCTGCGATTTGCGGCTTGTGCGCTACCTCTTGTATTCCAAGTCCAAAGTCCCATTCCCAGAAGATTAAAGACGAGCAAATGATGCTCTATGAACAGATAGATGGTCTCATGAATATTGATGTTTCCTGAAGGAAACGTAGGGAACAAGGAGGGAATGAGGAAAATTGAATTTTGCCCTGTCATGTGTCCCTACGTGTTCCCCATCGTATGTTATATGTGCATGATTAATATGCATATTTACCCCCTACACCGAATAAAGACGCATTTATAGTTGTGTCCAACGTTAGTATGTTAGTTATCCAGTCCCCATGAAAGCGACGTGAATTAGGCTTCTAGGCCTATGTTGCCAACGTCTTTTACATTGTGCACGTTAAATTATCGAATTGTCCCCGTTTCTAGGCCTCACAGGGCCCGGACACCAGATTCGAGCCTCAAGTCTCCTGAAACCACTCCGAGGAGCGATGCCGCCCCGCCCGCATCCCTGACCCTTCACTTACTTCCTGCCAAGTAGCGCGGTGCCCGGCCTGGCCTGCCTGCCTGTCTGCCAAGAATATGTTATGCCTACAGTTATCAGTTCAGCTCCCCGGCTTCACATTCCTAGCTAACGAACTGCATAAACATCTTCATCTATAGTCTAGTCTTTCTGTCTCCTTGCAAGAGAATTACTGAATTAATATCCATAGAAGATTCATAGCACACACAATACATTAGGAAATATATGCATGCACCAGCCTTAGTGACAAGTAGCCTTTGCCCTGATGACTTTTAGATTCAAGCAACATGTACTCCAAACACAAGATATCAGATATGCTATAGGTACAGGTCGTCCTGACATCCCAGACTTTAGTCTCCTCTTCTAGTGCCAGAAGTCAGAGCCCCCAGCTCTCCCCAGTTACACGTCATGGCCCGTTTGCGCGCACCAGTAGGTTAAAGGTTCCAGCTGCCCAGGTAGCCCCCTCAATGTATCCACCCATTTATGACACTTCTGTGACGTTTACCTCACATGTCTCCGTGCACGCCCTGTGCACGCCTTCTTTTTACGCCCATATGTTCTTATCTTCCGTTTGTCACTTGTTACGCCTACTGTATTCAATGCAATTGTACTATTTTACTATATATACTGTATGATGTTAATATGACATTAGGCTTTTTCCCTTTGTCCTGTGTCTGTCCCTTCCTGAACCTTTGCAGGTGATGGAACCCGATGGTCCATTGGCTCGAGCCATCTGATTAAAGCCCGTATGACTTAGATACCACGGATTCTGCCTCTTATTTATTGAGCTATCCTTTTTCAGTTAATGCATAGAAAAATAGTACCGGTAATTATTTATTTATTTACCACACCTTGGTTAATGGGAATCAAAGCATTTCTCTTTTTCTAAATGTCAATAAGTATGGCTAAATGCACAAATGCGCGGTACGCTAATTTGCGCGAATTCGCAATCCGCAAAATCAGCGAATTTGTGCGATTTTTTTTTGCGTGTTCGCGGGGCTTTTTGCGTGTTCACGGGCCACTTGCAGCGCATCAACCGCGAAGTTACCCATGCGGTCGTACATGGTCGCTATTTGCATGCTCGCGTTGTGCGCGGGGCGCGATTACGTGTTTGCGTGCGTTTCTGCATGCTCGCGTGGGAAATATTGCGCAAACTTACCCACGCGGTCCTCAATGGGCGCGGCCATCTTGTTTTTCATTCATTGCTATGGTTCTGGGCATGCTTTTCCAATTCTCTCCTAATCTTTGCAATCCTTTGTTTCTTTGAACTTTTTTTTAATCTTTTTTACTCATTATCTATCCCTCTCTTTTTCTACATCTTTATTTTGTGTTTTTTTCTAACTTTTGGTTACTCTTAAAGCTACTTTTTTTAACTTTTTCCCTATTCTTTCCTATTTTTTTTTTGCAGCTATCCAGGACCATGGCAAAGGGAGCCGGGAAGAGCAAGGGGAAGGGTCCTGCACCCCGTACCCGGCTCCCATGCGGGTGCTTAAGGGGGGAAGCAGTTATAGCCCGGGAGATTTTCAGCGCAGTGGAGGTGGCCGCACTGATGTTCTCTGCTCTATTCTGAATTGCTCCCTTAGGGAAGGCCGCCTTCCATCGGCCTGGAAAGATGCACAAATTAAACCCATATGTAAAGACCCCAAGGTCCCGACCATCGAAATCAATAACTATCGACCCATGTCCCTTTTACCCTTACTGTCAAAACTCATCGAGAAACACATTAATAGACACTTGTCTAATTATTTGGAAATCCACCCACCAACTACTAGATATTTCTCAATCAGGGTTTCGGGCTAAACAAAGCACCGAGTCCGCCGTTATTGAGGTCACCGACAACATACGCATGGCTGCCGACAATGGTCAAGCAGCGCTTTTGGTGCTGCTTGACCTGTCAGCGGCATTTGACACCATCTCACATCACATCCTTCTGGAAAGGCTCCAAGACCTAGGCATTCAGGGGCAAGCACTGAGGTGGATCACCAACTTTCTTACAGATAGAACACAAACAGTTACCACGGGATCTTTTACATCTGCCACTACCAAAGTGAGCAGGGGGGTCCCGCAGGGATCCTGCCTAAGCCCAACCCTTTTCAACATATATGTCACCCCCTGGCCAGACTCATGAGATCCTTGGGATTCACTCCAATCTGATACGCTGATGACACCCAGCTCCTTCTAACATTTGACAAAAACACACCCAACATTGATCTGTTGTTCTCCGAAGGCATGACATCTATCGCTGCCTGGATGCGTAACAACTATTTACAACTAAACGGGGCAATTCGGAGATCATGTTGTTTGGAGGAGCCACCACTCACTGGTCACCTACTTGGTGGCCGGAAGTGCTGGGAACGCCCCACTCCCAAAGAAGTGGTTAAGAACTTTGGTGTCAGGATTGATCACAGACTCACACATAACATACATGCCAACACTATTGCAGCTTCCTGCTACTATATTCTTGGCCTCCTGCGTAGGATTTTTCCACTCTTACCATCCTCCACTAAAAAAACACTAATGCAGGCCCTAATATTGAGTAGGCTTGACTACTGCAATGCCCTGCTGTTGTCGGCCAGTGAAAGCGCCATTAATAAACTTGAGGTGGTGCAGAATACTGCTGCCCGACTCACCAACAATGCCCCATCTAGAACACCCTCCGGACCCCTCCTCAATCTACTTCACTGGCTCCCCATAAAGAAAAGGCTAAAGTTTAAAATAGGCTGTATTATTCACAAAGCCCTTAATGGCAAGGGCTCCAGGTATCTCACCAACAAGCTCTCCTCCTATACCCCACAAAAAAGTTGCCCCCTTCTCAATTCACTTTTAGTTAGGGACCAAATAAAAATTCATTGAATCTGGTCCGGTATATTTATTTATACCTGTTACTCATATTATTTCATACAAAAATTTCAAATAGCAGAAAGAGAATACACAATACAAACAACTACTGACAATCTTACTAATTTATCGACTAACACAAAACATATTACAAAAATATCCACAGAAAATAACATCAATATTACATCCAACGAACCATACAAATTGCGATGCAATAATATTACATTATATTAAACCATTTCGTTACTTCATCACAAGAGCAAGAAATGCATCAATCATTGTTATCCTAAGACACACTAGATGTTACAGTTGGCTCTTGCTGGATTTGCCGACGCGTTTCAAGTTCGGGCCATTAATGTCCAAACCATCATCAGGGCTCTGTTATTTTTCTGTTAGGATGCAAAAAAACGAAGTTTTAATACACCTATTGGCCTCTTTTCTAAAATAACACAGTTCGGATAAGGGATAAATATACCTGTATGTTGCTATGTAGTTGACCTGAAATGATTTGTTTGAATCAATCCTTTCTTCAGGTCTCAACTGGGACAACCTTTTCCACTTAACAATCTGGGAAATGAACAACAAATTGTCCGCATTTACAGGACGTGATCATGGGGCATTATGTTCAACCTAATATTATATTTAGGGAATTCATACCTTAATCTGAGCAATCTTGCGATGCAAGGAGGGGCGGAGGAGTTTCTTTTTCTTTTGCTTTTGCTTTAAATCCTAGTAAAACGACACATAACCTGCTTTTAGCAACCCATTTTGTTTTGATGAAACTCAAGGTGCTAGTATATATAATCTACTTCTCATACCTGTAGTGCACACCACCGTTTTAATCGCGATCAACAGCTTCGTATTTTCATTAAGCGTTGCCACGTCTACCTGTTTGGGCAATACACTTGTAAGTACACAAGTATTTTCAAACTTATCATCAAGCAATTCGTTCAACTTTGGCAGCAGGGTCCGAAGGCTCACATACCTGTATTGCTGTGAAAACGAGGCACCGCCTCTCACCCCCCGTCTACCGCCCCGTCCGGGGCTGTAGGTATATCGGACTCGCCTTCCCTTTAGTGCTCGCGTGTTCCGATTGTGTCAAAAACTCGGTCGTTCTCTAGAAGGAGAAACGAATTGTCAAATATCTCGCGGGTAGCGGGCTTGTAATAAATTAAAAACGGCCCGCGCAGTCGTCTGCATGGCATTACCTGCTTCTGCAGTCTGTTTCTGCTGCGTTCACGCGTTGCTTCCTGGTCGCTCACTGCTTGTTTGTGAAGCCGACGGCCATATTGCCAAAGTATAAAAGAACTACTGTTTAGACAAATGTATTATGGGAATTGTAGTGTATTATTATAAACGCCTTATAAACATGTACGTATTTTGCGAGTAGAAGTTCTATAATATGTCCCACATATTTCAAAGTGGGGGGCAGGGGTGTGTCATTAGCAAAGGTATTAGAGCAATTAGATGTTAGTTTGCACAATTTTTCAAAATTGCATAGTAGCTAACAGATTGTTTCAGTCTTAGCAAAAGACACCCAGGCAGTGTGACGCAAAGTCTCATATTCTTGACAATTCTGACATATTGTTTAAGCCAGACATTATACAGTTAAATTTCAAAATAAGGTATGCTTCCTTCTCAAGTAGCATCCTTTCAATGTCAGCGGGGCGCTGTACGTTACTCATTGTGTGAAGGACAGACCACCTAAAGTCATTCTCATTATGTGACATTTCAACAAAATGTTCCACCATAGGGGCTGTGAGTATTTTGTTTTTGATCCTTGATCTGTGTTGTCCTATTCGGAGGTTCACCTGCTGATTTGTTTTGCCTATGTAGATCCGAGGGCAAGGGCAAATGATTACATAAATTACGTTTTTGGTTTTACAATTTGAGAAACCAAGGTGTTTCCACTTGACCCCTTGGTGTTGGAACTCGTTTCCTTCGATAGTACTGCCGCATGAAACACAATTACCACACCGATGGTGTCCTTCTATTGGTTTCATGTCCCATAGTGCAAGAAGATCATGTTTTGGTTGGGACTTTGGGAGATCCGCTCGCACAATTTGTTGTCCCAAACTCTGATTTTTCTTATATGCGGAAATGGGGCGCGGAAAAGGGCATTCCAAGTTTTCCAATAGGTGCCAATTTTTAAGGACCGCTTGTCTAAGCTTGTGCGTGTCAGGCCCAAAGGTGGTAACGCATACTAATCGGTCTAGTTCCTTCTTCTCCTTGGTTTGTAGTAAGGTTTCCCGAGGGGTGAACCTAGCCCTTTTGTACGAATTCTTCAAGAGCTTTCGTGGGTACCCTCTATGGATCATCTCGTTACAGAAGACCTGGGCATGATGGTCGTAGTCCCCTATCTCGGAGCAATTTCTCCGGATACGTAACATTTGTCCGTACGGCAAATTGGCCTTCAGGCTTCTGGGATGGTAGCTTTTATGATGTAAAATAGTGTTTTTATCAGTCGGTTTCTTATATAGGGATGTTTTCAGTTTTCCATCCTCGCAGGTGACCTCGACATCTAAAAATGTCATTCTGCTGGTGCTTGTCTCAATTGAGAATTTAATGTCACTATGTCTGTTGTTAATCCAGTCATGGAACGCCAAGAGCTCGGTCTGGCTCCCCTGCCACAGGAGCCAGACGTCGTCTATGTAATAATTTAGTAAGATTGTCAGTAATTGTTTGTATTGTGTATTCTCATTCTGCTATTTGAATTTTTTGTATGAAATAATATGAGTAACAGGTATAAATAAATATACCGGACCAGATTCAATGAATTTTTATTTGGTCCCTAACTTAAAGTGAATTGAGAAGGGGGCAACTTTTTTGTCTGTTCATTATATAGGGTCCAGCCCTCCCTCAGCCCCGCCAAGGACCTATCTCCTTTTGTGCGCTCCTCCTATACCCCGGCACGAACTCTGAGGTCCAGCACCAAACATTTGCTCACCATTCCCAGAATCAGAAAGGCTTGTAGCTGTGGCAAGGCATTTTCTTATCTTGCCCCCCGATTCTGGAATAGACTGCCTCTTCAGTTACGCTCAGAACAAAATTTGGCTCAATTTAGAAAGATGCTAAAAACCCACCTCTTCTAATGCCCTCCCTTTAGTTCTGACGTTCCTCCGTCACAAGCGCAGAGATACCCTCATGAGTGATTCAGCGTTATACAGATCAATAAATATCAAATATCAAATATCTTCATTCAGCGCCACCTCCCCAAAACCATCGCGGCAGGCCTGGTGCCGGGTACGGGCTCCGGGAGCGTCGCCAGCTATGGGGGAAGGTGTGCCGGGCCATGTCTCGTGATTTTGGGGTCTGGCGCATCTACAGCCAGGCAACGCACTGGTGGTCCGAAGTCCTGGACCTGGAACATGACCTGCTCGACCTGCTAGGCGTCGAGATCCCTGGGCTTGGTGAGTAGTAGTAGCTATTTAATCACTACTCTGTTTTCTCCTGCTCTATGTTATCATATTGCAAATGTTTGTTTTTTCCGAAGAGCAAGAATGCTGCCAATTACATTGCAGGTAAATTATGTTTCAAAAGCTTCTGTGATTGCAGGTGCTGGCCTGCTCACTGGCGGTGCTTACTTGTTTTCAATTTTGTGTTCATTTGGCCAGGATGATGATTATGTATCAGTGTACTTTACAGAACTGTGTAATGCTAGACATTAGAGGCTCAAGTCCAGCCCTTCATTTGTACTCCTGCCACCAAAAAGATATAGTGGTGGTGATCATGACAGACTGTCTGTCACTTTGCGTGCTGCGGAGTGCTGCCTGCCAGTCCTAGTAGAACCTTTTTGGAGTTGGTTTAGTGAAGAACATAACTTTCCAAGTAGACGGTCTGCGAATCCAGCAATATACTATTAGACCACATAAGATAGTTAAATAAATGTAATGCCATTGTTGTCTATTTCCCCGAAATAAGTTGTTATTGTTTTTTTTAAATGTTTGATGTGGTTGACAAAAATCATCCATGTTTGTGTCTTTCTTTCATGTTGTACATCAGCTTCCCTCAGGGGCAAGGGGACACAGGCGGAGGTAGCGGCGCCGGCGGTGCAGGGACAAAAGCAGGAAGGCCAGGATCAGTCCGGCGAGGGCTCCTCTGCGGGCCCCAGTAAGTTTTCCTGTTAATATTAATAATTATACTTTTCTATCTTTAACAGCACCTGTATTTTTTCCAAACGTTCCTCATTCTATTTTTTCCTAAATCGTCTTTGATCTTCTTGTAGACTGTTTCTAAATTCTTATCCTGCCTCTAGTATGACCCCCTGTGGTATTACTAGATTGTTAATAGTCTGTCTGTGTATCTAACTAAGCTTGCACAGTTGGCAAAAGGTGTTAAACAAAACTCCTATTCTATTCAGCAATAGCGCTATGCACTGAGGGGCATATTATCAAGGGCGTTTATCTCCGCTTTTTTGGCTTTAAAAGCCAAGAAAGCGGAGATAAAATTATCTCCCTATTACCTAGCTGTCACTAACACCAGTTAGTGACAGCTAGTAGGAGATAGCGACCATCTTGGGCCCCGCTTTGCATGTTAGTGATATTTATCACTAATGACATGCAAAGTGGGCGTGCCAAGATGTTAGCGACTGGAAACAGTCGCTAACATCGCTATCTCCTATTACCAACTTTTGGAGATATTCGCGCTAAGCGCGAATATCTCCAAAAGCTAACACCTGCCCCTGAGAAGTTCTTAGCCATGTTATCCAATGGTAGGTGGATAACATGGCTAAGAGCATTAGCTCGGTAATGCATGAATATTGCTGACTTTTCAGCGATATTCATGCATTTCGGCCGATTTTTATCGCTTAGGAGATAAACCTTGATAATAAATGTAAATGTAAATGTGCTGGACTTGTAAAGCGCACAGCTGCCCGTAAGCGTCCCGGCGCTTGCTTAAGGAACCCGTCCTGGTATTCCCCTGTGAGAAACCCTGGCAGGGTGTCGACAAGGTGAAAGCCAGGCATCCCGCCGCGAGGGCCCATAGTGGAGATTAAGCAAGCTATTGCCCAGAGTCGCAGGATGTGACCCCGTGAGTTGAGTAGGCACCAGAGCGAGAATTGTCGAGTCCGTGGAATTTTGAGCCCGAGACCCGCCGAGGCGGGGAATAGAACCCTGGTCCACGGTCGATCTCAGCTTCCGGGTCTGCGGCCTCTAACCACTGAGCCACGCTTCTCCACTTCTCCAATAGCAAGGTTCCTAAGCGATAAAAATCCCCGCAGCTCGTCGATAAAAATATCGCCGCTAAACCAACATAGCGATAATTATCGCTAGTTGTTGGTAATATGCCCCTTAGTGCAGTCCTCTGGGTAGTCCTTACTGTCTATTGAAGTCTTCTAAATGTTTATGCTTTGACAATTCCCAACAATAAAATGTCAATGGCCACCAAGAATAAGATACTAGTTTACTTTTTGATTGGATAGGAGCACAATCCATACTACTACTGTTGCAGGGACTATTCTGCACAAACAGAACTATGGACAAGAAATAGGGCATTGGTTATAAATTATAATAGGCGCAGTTAGACTTTCCACATACCTCAGTCATAACAGAAGTTGAACCCCCAATCTCCTTACTGACTAACTAATGTGTCAGAGTCATTATGTTAGCTCCCGAATGCAGCGATGATTGATCCCAAATGATTGTACAACACAGGACATAAGACTACGGAGTCAGAGTCCCGACCTCTCTGAGCCACGGGCTCATGTTTGCAGATTGCAAACCCTTTCGCTCACTCACTCATGACCAAAAACCACAGAGTCTATGTAAGTTTTAAAGCGTTATTAAAAGTAAAAACATTTATTAAAATCAACTTCATCATATAAGGTAAACGGTGAAGGATTCAAAACTGAAAAGTGGCTGATTTCACACATTAATTGTTGGCGAGCCCTCACCTGGTTGGAACTTCAAGTCTTCTTTGTGGGTATGAATCGTTGCTGACTCCAAGTGATGATGATCTGATCTTGCTCTTGTCTGCGTGTTAAAAAGCAAACATTCATAAGTTGTGCTAAAAAGTGTAGCAAGACATGTTACGGCTAAGCATAAATAACAAAAAAACCTTCCCTGAAGAAAGGGAAATTTGTAGTTTCGAGACTAGAGAGTCACAAATTATTAAATTTGTTTATGTAGTACTAGTAAAATTTTTTCATTCCTAGAAAAAATAGGGAGTGGTGTATATGGCATCTAACAATATGAAATGTATTTTCTAGGCGGAACATCGGCACAGCCATCCACCATTGCCGGGGCCAGCGCGGAGGTGGACACTCCTGGGGCGGAGGCGGTGGAACAGCCATCGGGAACTGCTGTGGGGGATGCCACGGTAGTGGCGGGCAGTGGTAAGCTATTATATTTCTTACTTATTGAGGTTGCAGACTGCAGAGTGTGCTCTCTGCAGGGGTGTATATGTTGTACATTACAAGTACACTTTACTGTTAAGAAGACTTACACATTTAGAAGTAAGTTTTTGTCAACCAGGTAGAAGACATTCACCCTTGAGTTCGCATGAGCAATAGCATTAGCGGCAGGAGTTGACGAGTAACCAATGGCCTCCTCTAAATTTGACTTCAACTCAGCTGTGAAAGTTTTATCGAGAAGCCAAGTCAGATCAGAGATGAAGTTGATGGACGGGATGAACGAAAAGGGAAAGAAGGGTGTAAGGAAGGACGAGCGAGTTAAAAGTAATGACTGGGAAAGAATGATACGTGTTTTTGAATGCTGCCCGAGTTGGCTAGGAATATGATGCATGGCCGGTTGAAGGCTGAAGCAAGGATGGGTGGAAGGAGAAAGGGAAGAGGACTGCCTGGGTGGGTGAAACAGAAACTGTATGTGTGCGAAATATATCCTTTGGTTCAAATTCAAATGCAAGTCAAGCACGGATGCATGGCTGGCGGTTTCAAAAATAAAATAAAAAAGGTTGTTTTTCCGTGAGAAAAACTAAGGTTTGTCCAGTTGAGACATTAAGAAGAATGATTGACATTTACTTTGAATGTATGGATATCTGGATTATAGTACTATCTTACTCATAGATAGCATAGGTGTATGTAGACAGAGTAGATGGTCACTGGATGAAGTAAGTGTTACTTTGAAGAGCTCCAAAACCAAAGCTACACAGCAGGAGACCAAGGTTTAGCACATTAACTTCCTCTGTTTCGTCAGTTATTGTGGTGCAACCACTCTCCACATCCACTGCCAAGGATGTCTGATATACAAATAATCCACATTTGTAAAGCGCACAATCACCTGTAAGGGTCTCTAGGCGCTGGGGGCCGTCGGGAAGATTAAGCGAGCTATTGCCCAGAGTCACATGGTGCTGGGCTAACCTGCCGCCGGAGCCGGGAATCAAACCCTGATCCCCAGATTCCAGCGTCAGGCGCCCTGGCCGCGGCGCCACACCTCTCCCTATACAGAAGATTTACAGAAAGTTTGAGAGGTGCACTCAATAGTATGGTTTGCAAAAAAGTTCATAAGATTTATGGATCTTCTGTTCCTTCTTTATTGATTTCTTTATTTCATTCTTTGTAAAATACAGAGGCACAGCCAATGCGTTTCATTCCCTTTCGTGCCTTGGGAATTTCGTCAGGGCTGCAAAAGAATTTTTTACATACGTAAACACATTCGCCTCATATGTAGACACAAACATTGACATACATAATACATAAATTAAATTAAAAAATGACTAAAGGATATTCCAATAGACAAAGAGATTTTTAAAAAGATACATATGCCGAACGGCATGTACATCATCTGTCTGAAAACACGCGTGCCCTCACCCGTGCATGGTCTCAAACATTAAAATTAAAAAGGTGTGTGTCTCAATTATACACACCTAGGTATTGAATCAAACCAAGTCCATTTGTTTTGAGATGCCCATAGGGGAAAAAGGACATCCAAAGCAAAGGCCAAGTGGAACAAGAGAATAGGGTGCCGATAAGCCCAGTCAGACAAATGAAAAAATAGATGAGGAAGAGAAAAGAGATGAAAAGATCGTGCACAAGTATTACGACGCACCAGAATAAAAAGAAAGAAGTGAGAAGAAACATTCCTCCCTAGTTGTGATCCAAAGTCATATAAGGAAATTGAATTCAACAGGATTCTCACCAAAATTATCATCATCTGAGTCCCATAATTCAAGGGATAAGCTGCACGTTCACCGTGGACGCAGATTTTATATATTGTTCAATACCCAAATATCCAGTACCTAAAAGCGAGAATAATGATGAAAATAACAATAAAAATCTACTGGTTCCAACCACATACAAATTTGGATGCTGTTTCTAAGAACCTTACTTTATATAAACACACGGCATTATTACATACCAACGTGTGACCGGTATCTTTTCTGCTTTAAATCCATGATCAAAAAATTGTCATTCGTAAAACAGAATCCACTAAAAAGGAATACCTTTTCTTATGTTCATTTCTTGTCGAGAATCGTCCTAGCATCCCAAACATATGACATCAAACAATTCCCAGGTTCATTGCTAGTCTGTTATTTTATGGTGGGGGAGACAAATACCTTTAATTAAGATAGTATTCCTGAATGGAATCCAAATTAGTTCCTCCTTGTGTAGGGAATAGTAGTGTTCGTAAACAGAGCGAAGAATGGATCTTGCCTCCTGGGTAAAAAGCGTACAAATATAGCGTTATAGGTCGAAATTGCTGGGGCAAAGTAGTGCTCAGTAGCACAGATCTATCTACATGAATTCTAACATCATCGATGACAATAGATTATGTTTTAACTGAGTGGTAACATCACGCTCAATAATGTGGACATATGGCACATAGATGGCATACGTATCGTAAACATCTAATAGTAATGTCAGCAGTTAGAGTGCATTTCAACAAAAGGAATATGGACTTAAAATACATCCGCTCTAAAATTCCAAGTGCAGCATGGTGAGGATTGAATTGGAGAAACTGGCCAATAACCCGGATACACAGAAAGAGTATACCCAACATCTAGGCAAACATATTAACCCAAAAAGTCCCTTCCTATTATTTCTTTCTTATGTTACAAATAGTACTCCTAAACATAATATGCTAACACTAAAGAGTAAATGGTTTACCAAAGGGGGGTGTTATGTCCTTTGCGCCAACGGTTCTTATAGGTAGGTATTGCCTTGATATCGAACGGCGTACTTTCAAGTTGTTAAGGGCAGTGTGAAGCCCTGCCGTGGTACCTGTGCAAAAGAATAATAATGGTCCGGTCTCGGATGGATAAGCCTATTCGCGTATCTAGGCATGTGGAATCTAATCTCATAGTGCTTACCTCTGATAGGGTTTACGGCACCGCCTGCTCCTTAATCTGTGTTCAGAATCGACAGTCAACAGAACCCGCCATTCCCGGCGTGGATCTTTTGATCGGAGTCCCGATCACGTGGGCCCTCCATGTGACTATGCTAGGTCAGGTCTTTACAGCGTGAATCCGCGCAAGTATGGCAGCCATATTTGAGTGGAGATGTATCGTGCAGAATACTGCGAGAAATATGGGTAAATTGTCAAAAATGGACAGGGGGATAGAGTATACCACCCCATATGAGATGATTTCATCGCCTGTATAAAAACGATCATTTACTGATAATATAGGAAAATAAACGTCATATACTAGTCAAGTATAATAAATTCGGCATATGAGTCCCTTGTATCTTACCTAAGAGATGGACGTATTTGTCTTGACCTAATGTCACAAATTCGATATGTTTGTGCTGCCTGCAAAGCCCATGATTGAAATCAGTTCCAATGAAGATGACAAAGGGAATCCTGTTTATACTCGTTGAAAAGGGTAGTTGGTGAAAAGAAAAGATAGCGTCAGGAAAAATTGGAGAAGGTCACCCCATTGTGCTAAATGAGTAATAACAAAAAGAATAAGAGAAATCAGAAAAACATATTCGAATCCAAATTACCAGAGTACACAAAGATAATTAAATCTACCAAAAGCAATACATTTTTAAAATTTGTGACTCCAAAATCATAAATCTTTAAGGGAGGAGAAGAGCATTTAAAACCGCACCCGCACGTCCGTTCCTGTCTAGCAAAGGCGATGAAAAGAAGATGTAATTTATCAGAATACTACCATGACTAGTAACAGTAGTTTGCAAGCACAGCATATATCCTGCCATTTCAGGGGCCACTCACTACCTCTGTTAATAATTTTATTACAATTCTGTCATTCATGTGTAGCCTATCAGTGTTCACTCAATAAAAAACAAAGCATCCCATGTGTAAGCAAATATCCTGTGAAGGGATAGATAATCATATTATTTATCTTCTTCATTTTCCTTTTCTAGTAGTCATTGGCACTGCAGGGTGAAAGTTAAATTAATCAAGCGCTGGGATGCCTCTGGGTAGCCATGCGCTATATAAATGCTTCTCAGAATCACAATCACAGTAGCCCTTGTAACAGAGTATGGCCAGTGCCATCCGTAATAGAAAAGTAAGAGCTTCACTACCTGCATGTACTAGAGTGGTAACGTAACGCAAGTCTGTGTCATCATGGCTTGCGTCTGTTTTTCTCGGGTGCAAGTTGACTGCGCTGGCATTATGCCGGCTTCCAGAAGTTTACGTACCAATTTTGCTAAACAAGAGAGAAGAAGAAGAAGACTGGTGTACTGTCTGAGTCTAATGTAGTGAGTCCATATAGTGCTAGTAGAATTGATTCCTGAAACTCCCACTAATGTTAGAGCAGAGGCCGACGAAGTGAGAGGTTAGACAGATACAGGCCACAAATGTTATGTACTGTGCTTGCAAGTTGCTAGTGCTACTGTGACACAACTTTCTGCGGAATTATTTTGTGTTAATCTTAAAGAGCATTGGTTACAGTATGTTTTTCTTTCTTCATATAGATGCTCCTTCCAAACCAACACGGAAGGAGCTGGCTAGACGGGCCCGGCAAAGGAAGCTGGAGGCGATTGTCGCCGAATATCGGCGGCTGGGGGGCCAGGAAGAGGAGGACACGCAGTCTCAGTCCACAACAACATCCACCACGACAGCTGCATCCTCCTCCGCGCACCCTGTGTCAGCCAGTCAGCGCAAGCCTCCAGTGGTACGGAGCCGTGGTACCGCAGCCACCCGCCACCACCAAGCAGCCAAAAAATCAGCTGCCCCCCACAGCAGGTGCAAGGCACGCATCCACCGCCTAACCCTCAGGGTGTGCAACCTTGAGCAGGAGATGGAGAGAGTGAAAACCCTGCTCAAGAAGAACCTCCGCAGGGAGCAACAGGACCACCTGGCCAAAGGACTTGACCATCTGCATGGCCTTGCCGCAAGCATGGGCCAAAAACAAAAATCCGTTCCGCTCGCGAAATTTACTGGTTTTCGGTGGCAAATGCACAACCCAAGAATCTTGCGAAATTGCTGAAAATTCGCAAACTCTTGAGCGTAACAGATTTTTGGCCCATGCTTGTGGCAGGGCCATGCAGATGGTCAAGGCAGGCACCACTGAGTGAAGCAACCTGATGTAGCATACCTAGGCTCTTTGACACAGACAGACAAAGCAATTCTAGTTGTATGCAGCAAGCCACATAGCCCCAATTTTACATGAACTGCTGTACTCTGTAATCTGCCTGGCATAACAACATTACACTGCCTCGACCACTCCATACCACGACTAGACAGACATGTAGTTCTGCTGTAGTAGTTGTTGTAGACTGGTTTACCTGTTTGACACTCATGAATTGGCCATAGTTCTTCCCTAAACCGACGCTGATGATCCATCCATCCCAGTGACTGACTGTAAAGAAAAAAAATATATATTTAATCAATCATCATGGTATATTGGCAAACAGTAAGTCCAAGGACATTTTTCATATTGGAAAATGCAACGTAGTGGCCCCTGCAGTTGACGTACAATTTGAATTAAACAAGGTAAAAAAAAGCAGAGTAGACTTGAATTACATTTAGTGTGTAAAAGAATAAATAATAACAGAAGACATATGATTCATTTCATGCACAACAAACAAACAGCAATTGCTTTCATCAGAGCCAGACAGCCATTGATGTCCTCTGCATGCCATATTCTTCTCATTATTCATTACCTGTTCCACTTTTTGTCCGCATCTTCTTTTGAAAGTGCGGGACAGCAGGGCAGCCTCTCCTGTCAATCAATTTCAGAAGTAACTGTCAGCAATCAGCAAGCATGTATTCAGTAATTCCAGTCCCACTTGAGGGGACTCGTCTACGAGTACGAAGACAAAGTTTCTTTATTCTGTGTACTCCAGCCATCTGCCTTGAGGGAAATGGATAGGGGGAGTCTGGAGGAGGAGGATAGAGGAGCATGATTGAGTTGTAAACTTGTGAACCTCAGGAATGCACACTGCGGCACCTTCAAATCAATAAGGAAAGAAGATGAAGACAGTGCTGCTGATGGACTTGTTGTGATTAGGTGATTAGAGTTTTGTTGTGGTAAAAGTTGCAAAACAAAGAAAGACACACAGGAATAAAAGTGAATAATGACGATAAAAAAGGAAGTCATTTTCAGGCCTCGGTGTCAGGGAAGTAGAGCTCGTCCTCAAACTCTATGAATTGAGACGGGAGTAGGTCAGCTAACAGAGAAGAACTTCCGTCACCTAAGTCGGTGTCCTCTTCTTCCTGCGTGCATTCACGTATTTTGTAATCTGGTGGTATGAAGTGCTGATTCATCTTGATCAGTGTTAACCTCTCCACATTTTTGGGTGAGAGGCGGGTCCTTTTTGAAGTTACAATGGCACCAGCAGCACTGAAAACACGTTCAGAAGACACACTTGCGAGTGGGCAAGACAAGTAATTTAGAGCCAGGTTGGTGATCAGTCGCCAATGAGGCCTTTTCCGATACCAATACAGAAATGGGTTCTGATTAACAAAGACCTCTGTTGGGTCATCCAGATAGGCCTGCACCATCGACTCAAGGTTCTCCAGGGTTGCTCCACTTTGCGTACCATCTGTGGCCTTTGCATCACTGGAACGAGCAAACCCTTGATGAGTTAGCCAATCCGCTTCCGACAATATTATGGCTGGGCCTGGTGCAGGTGAGGATGATGATACGGTTGCTGGTGTCGTTAACGGCTGTGAGGGAAAGTGACTCCCTTCGGCCACAGATTCAGAAGTGGAACTTGACGCCGATGGCCTACTGATTCAGTTGTACTTCAATTTTCTGCCGCACTTTTTCGAACCCATTGGCTGACACAGCTAGCCAATGTTTGTACTTTGAAACATCTGCTTCATCAAAAGGAATGAATGCTTTGCTGGCCACTGCCTTTTTGTACCGTGGATCTAGAATAGTGGCACAAATGTAATGTTGTTCTGTATGTATGTTTTGAAGCCTTTCATTGGCAACTAGGCGGCTTAATAACCTCTCCGCCAACTGATATGCGTCTTGCTTTTCAGGATCATCTCGGAACATTGAAGAAACCGCCTTCAGTTGGTGCTCTAGCATGCGCAACAATGGGATAGCTTTACCCAAAGAACAGTCCTCCCTCCTGACTTCACACGTGAAGACCTCAAAAGGACGAAGCATGTCTGTCAGGCTTGCAACTAGCTTCCATTCCTCCAACTCTAGCCTCATGTCTTTTATAGAATAACCCAGTTTATAGACATACTCATTGATTACCCCCAACTGCTCAGACAGACACTCAAGCATGTAAAAGGTTGAGTTCCAACGTGTTGCCACCTCCTGGATGAGTCCTTTGACTGGCAGTCTACGTTCATGTTGAATGCTCCTCAGCTCCTTCCGGGCCTTAAAAGAATGGCTGAAATGTGTGCAGATTCCTCAGCAGGTGGTCAGTAACTTGCTGACTGTGCTTTCTTTTTTCAAGAAATCTTGCACCACGATGTTAATACTGTGAGCCAAACACGGCACTCTGAAGTAGTTACCATCTTGCATGGCCTTAACTATATTACTGCCATTATCCGTGGAAACATAACCAATTATGCGATTTGTTGGATGCAGTCATTCATTGACATTCCTATCAAACTCCTCCAAAAAGGTTAGGTGCAGTATGAGTTTTCTCCATGGCAAACATGGCTATTGTTGCATGTTTCCGAGTAGCTTGAAAAACTGTGTCCGTGTCAACACCTACTTTTAACTTGTCTTTAACCACTGCAAAAGAGACCCACTGTGCAGTGATGCACATGTAATCAAGGGCTTGGCAACTGGTCCACATGTCTGTTGTCAGGTGGATAGTGTGAACAGCACTCTTCTGAATAGCTGCGCCAATCACCTCCTTCACATCTTGATGTAGTGCTGGAACAGCAACCCTTGCAAAATAGGACCGGCTAGGAACCTTCCATTTAGGGCAGACTGTTGCCACAAATTCTAGAAAACCCACCCCTTCCACGAAAGAAAAAGGGAAAAGGTCCAATGCTAGCATTTTAGCCAGCTTAGCGTTATAGAGACGTACCGTTGGGTAGTTGCGTTTAAATGGCGCATCCAAACAAAACATTCTGCTAATGGTGGTCTGGACTGTTTTAAGTGATGATGATGATGCAGACTTCTTCAAACCAGTTAGGCTCATTGATGTACTTTTTCACATTGGTGTCTCTCCCAGACTCTTAGTGTTTCTCATACATGTTGAAGGGTTAGAGGGTGTGGGTGCTACCACTGCAGTGCTGCTGCCAGGGGTACTGGGTGTACCAGAAAAAATGTCTGTCGCTTCTTCACTTCCCCCTGCATGATCAGCCCCTCGTCATCATCAGTTGCAATATGAATGGATACATTTGGATTTGTTGTACTTTTGGCTCCCTGGATCTTCCTAAGGTACGCCTCCCAAATGAGAGTGTGGTGTTTTTGGAGATAACCTCTCTGGCCTCCGGTACCATAGTTGATACCAAGCTTACTAGACTAACTACAGTTCTACAAATTGAACAAACGACTATCTTTTCTGCCTTTTGGCTAACACTAAAGAAGTCCCAAACTGGGTACTGGAAATGTCTGCTGGTGGTGGAGGTGCTACTTTCAGTTTCAATGCCAGATAAAGTGGAGGATGGGCGTGGCTGAATTCGACTCTGTTGTGCACTTACAGCACCACTATTTGAGGTAATGGAGGTCGAGCTGGATAGAGGTGCCTGCCGGCCCTTCTGAAGAGAAAATATGGAAGCTGTAGGTCATATTGGTGTAGTAGTTAAATGCGTTGGTGGTGGTACCAGTGCCACGCCGCCCACATCTCGCTCAGCAGCAATTCAGGATAGGGTAAAAATGTCTGTCTGCTGCGTGCCCGCTGG
Organism: Lissotriton helveticus; assembly: GCF_964261635.1. Classification (NCBI taxonomy): domain Eukaryota; kingdom Metazoa; phylum Chordata; class Amphibia; order Caudata; family Salamandridae; genus Lissotriton; species Lissotriton helveticus. The sequence continues at coordinate 280,558,462 of NC_136068.1, read as the reverse complement.
GGCTGGAGTGACGTCTGTGATGACTGGGTCGTCGTCAGACTGTTCATCAGCAGCATGCACCACTTCTTGCTCATCGTCATCATCAGCCATAAGTGAAAGCCTTGCGGGAACTTTTCTTTTAGGCTTAGCTACCTTTGTCGGGTCATGGCGTGCCTCCCCCTCAGACTGCATTTGTAGGTTCCAATCAAGATCAAGATCATCAGAAGGAGGGGTGCTTGAAGAAGAACTTGTAGTAGTTCTCCTTGACCTTTTTCTTGCTGGGGATCTGGATGACAATGGATCATCCTCAGGAGGAGTGGCTTCCTCGGATGATACCTCCGCTTGAATCTCAATTTCCTGATGTGCTCCTACTTCTGGAGGAACAAGCATTGTGGGCAGTTGTGCCGCTCCATGGGCCTCTAGTTGCGCCTCTCCTTGTGCCTCTCCTTGCGCCTCTCTTTGCGCCTCTACTTGCGCCTCTACTTGCGCCTCTCCTTGCGCATGTACTTGCGCCTCTCCTTGCGCATGTACTTGCGCCTCCCCTTGTATTAGTTGCACCTGTGGTTGTCGTTGCGGCTGTAGCTGTTGAACACTCGTCAGCTGAGTTACACCCTGCGTTGATTGGGTGCTACTTTCTTGCGAAGAGCCAACATCACTCGTCGATGGTGATTGAACAACCAAAGTGGCTGCCTCTGCAGCACTCATGGACTTGGACCTAACTTAGTGTGGTGGCACAGAGCCCAATGAAGCGGAGGTGCTGCTCCCAGCTTGGTCCCCGGTGGACCCCGCTGATGCAGGCGTTGTTTTATTTTCCCGAAAAAAGTGTCTGTGGGCACACCAGTCTCCTTGGTAAGTGGCACCACTTGCTTCTTCTGCTACTTCTTACTGGTAGTGGCAACTTTCTTTGTAGAGGAGCTATGGCCACCTTTTTTTGGGCCCTTCTTCTTCAGATGTCAGAACAGCAGGCCGCAGTTGCACGAGTTGCAGAGTTGTCTGTGGCCACACGTGACCTTGTGCTGCACACACCACTGAAGGACTTCTTCCTGGCACTGGTGGTTCTCTTGTGCACCTAAAAGCAAAGGAAGCCAGAGGAACATCAGTTAAACACCCCAAAAAGTCGAAAACACACACAAATCAACACAATCCAATGCCATCCATGCCCTCAATGATGTTTAAATTCAAGAGGCCCCACAGAAAGCCTTGGTCCATTCACCTCTCACTACCCCTGGGCATAATGGGTGAAAGCAGGGCAGGCTGGGTGCAGGCCTATGGCTCAAAGCACACTGCCTGGCTTCAAAATGGCCCCTTGTTCCCCAGCCACATGGCCAGGCCCTGCCTGGACCAGGCATCAAAATGGCCCCCGCCCACATGGTCAGGCCCCAACAGCACCCACAAAAAGTAAAAAAACACACAAAAAACACCACATTCCAATGCCATCCATGCCCTCAATGATGTTTAATTTCAAGAGGCCCCACAGAAAGCCTTGGTCCATGCACCACTCACTACCCCTGGGCATAATGGGTGAAAGCAGGTCAGGCTGGGTGCAGGCCTATGGCTCAAAGCACACTACCTGGCTTCAAAATGGCCCCTTGTCCCCCAGCCACATGGCCAGGCCCTGCCTGGACCATGCATCAAAATGCCCCCCACCCACAAGGTCAGGCCCCAACAGCACACACAAAAAGTTGAAAAACACACAAAAAACACCACAATCCAATGCCATCCATGCCCTCAATGATGTTTAAATTCAAGAGGCCCCACAGAAAGCCTTGGTCCATGCACCACTCACTACTCCTGGGCATAGTGGGTGAAAGCAGGGCAGGCTGGGTGCAGGCCTATGGCTCAAAGCACACTGCCTGGCTTCAAAATGGCCCCTTGTCCCCCAGCCACATGGTCAGGCCCTGCCTGGACCAGGCCTCAAAATGGCCCCCACCCACATGGTCAGGCCCCAACAGCACCCACAAAAAGTTGAAAACACACAAAAAATCACCACAATCCACTGCCATCCATGCCCTCAATGATGTTTAAATTCAAGAGGCCCCACAGAAAGCCTTGGTCCATGCACCACTCACTACCCCTGGGCATAATGGGTGAAAGCAGGGCAGGCTGGGTGCAGGCCTATGGCTCAAAGCACACTGCCTGGCTTCAAAATGGCCCCTAGCCACATGGCCAGGCCCTGCCTGGACCAGGCCTCAAAATGGCCCCCACCCACATGGTCAGGCCCCAACAGCACCCACAAAAATTCGACAAACACACAAAAACACCACAATCCAATGCCATCCATGCCCTCAATGATGTTCAAATTCAAGAGTCCCCACAGAAAGACTTGGTCCATGCACCACTCACTACCCCTGGGCCTACTGGCTAGTGAGGCTGTACAGGCACCCCAAAAAAAAAATCCACATATAACAGTGAGCTAAAATTCCAGGACATATTAATGAGATTTAAGTTAAAAAACAAACTCACAGAAACAGTTGTGTCATGCACCCATGACTAACCCTGGGGCTTCTGGATACTGTGGCTACCCGCAATATATGTTTTTTTAAAGTTGTGAAAAAGTTTTACAATTTTAGTTGCATCAACTGCAATGCCCCAAACAAACAACACCAAACTCCAAAGTCCAAAAAGTCCTCAAATACAAATATCCAGCAGAAGCCACAAAAAGTAATCCTTCCAGCTCCAGATCCAAATCAAAAGTGACCAGGACATGGACAAAGCACTGGGAGGAGCCTGCTGGACAGGAACAGGAAGTTGGAGACTCTGGGGCACTTCCTTCCTCCCACCCCCCCAAACATGGACTCCTTGCACAAAAAAGTGCAGCCAAATGTCAATCAGAATCACGGTAAGTCACACGCGCGCGCGATATTGTATTTTTCAAGCGCGACCAAGCAAAACAATTCGCCAGCTTGCGAATTTGCGGATTTTGGGGCAAATTCACGCGATTCACGGAACGCGAATTTGCCAAAAATCCGCAAATTCCGCGAACGGAACGAATTTTGCGCCCACGCTTAGATATCATGCAAGGCAGTGTTCTATTCTAAACCTAAAATACAGTAAGTGTAACAGTCAATGACATAACCGTCTTCACGTTAAATAGTCTGCAACGTGTAAGATTTTAATTTTGTATACTTTTTTGCCACACTCGAGCCTCCTTTATGAAAAGTGATGCGTGGCTGCGAGAAAACAGCGATGCGTCACTTTTCATTTCGATCTCCTTGCGATACCAATGATGCGTCATATTTACAGTATGACGCATCATGTCGCAAGGAGTTACAGATACGTCACTATTTCTGACGTATCTATAGGCGCAAAAATGACGCATTGCTGGAGTGTGTCACAAAAGTGACGCAACTCTAACAATGGTTCATTACACATGGGCAAGTCCCATGTGAAATGTGCCTGCGTCAGTCTTAAGCCTGGCATGAGGCAGGCGTAAGATATTGACGCATTTGATCCTAGAAGTGGCGCAGTGAAATCTTATAGATTTCACAGAGTCACTTCTACGAGGCTTAATTGCGTCAGAACGACCACCCTGCATACATTATACCTGGCGCAGGTATAATGTGGCGCAGGGGTTTACAAAGTGACGCATCTACCTAGATACGTCACTTTGAAGATATGATGCAACATGGTGCATTTTTCACCCCTTTGGTGCGTCACAAAAAGAGACGTCCCAGTGGAGCAAAGGTGAAGCAAGGGCTCCTAAATAAGCCCCTCAATGCTCAATAACGTAGTTGCATGAGAGTAAAGGGTTCATTTAAAAACAGTGAAGTAGGTGAAACATGATAATTTGGCACTTCACACCCTTGCTGAATCCATGGTTCTCTTCCTGTATTTAGAGTTCATGATCTGCTAGCTTTGCACTGGCGAAGCCTTAGTCAGGTGTGCCAGCTAATACCTTTGACCTGAAGACCCGACTGTCACAACGCTCTAAGAGAATAGTGATAGTTGCCTAGCACTATTTCGAACAAGGGGACCATCACTTTTTCTCCAAGGTATAGTGTTTCCGGATGGGGGTCCACACAGTGGCCCACAAAAAAAGAGAGAAAACTCCATGCATGTCAGGGACATTGGGGCATATAACCAAGGCAGGCGAAATTAAATTATTGCCGCTTTTGCGGCTGTTTTGGGCCGCAAAGCAGCGATAATTTCATCGCCCTATTAGCAAGCTGTCGCTAACATCAGTTAGCAACAGCTTTTAGGTGATAGCGAGGGGTTTGGGGCCCGCTTTGCATGTCAGCGATATTTATCGCTAATGTCATGCAAAGTGGGCGTACCCAACCTGTTAGCGACTGAAAGCAGTCGCTAACATCGCTATCGCCTATTATCAACACAGGCGTAGCGATTAAAATATTCACGCTAAGAGCGAATATCGCTGAAACTAACGCCTGCTCAGACCACTTCCTAACCTGTATATCCAAATGGGAGTTGGATATTCAGGTTAAGACCCTATTGGCGTTAATGCCTGAATATCGGTGGATTCCCAGCGATATTCGCGCATTTCGCCGCTATCGCCGGATATTTTATCCCATTGAAAAATAAACGTTGCTAATAGCACGTTATCTCTGCGATAAAATCCGGCGATGCGCGGCGATAAAAAAAAGTCGCTAAGCTTATTTAGCGATAAATATCGCTAGTTGTTGATAATATGCCCCATTGTTTTTTGCGTTCCAAAGCAAATATATGACGTTTCATCGCATGCCAACATTACGCATGCCATTACAATGCGGTTGTAACAACGCAAGTGCTGTTACAACATGTTATCAATACAACGCACACTTTTACATCGTATATGCCTTTACTACACATGCCAAGGCATGCTTGGTAAAGGGGAAACAACGTTTACAACGGGATGTTACAACATGTTGCTATTACAACACGGTTATAACAACGCAATTACAATTACATCGCAAAGCCATTACAAAGCAAGGCATTACAATGCATATGCTTTTACCATACATGTCTTTACAACAAATTTCATTGTAAAGGCATGAACGGTAAAGGTATATGTGTTTTACATGTAAGTATAAGGTAAGTATAGGGTTTAGGGTGTGTTTGGGTATTGGGTATTGGGGTGTAGGGGTATAGATTTTGGGGTGTCAAGGTTAATTTTAGGGTTCAGGGTAGACTTTGGTTTTGGGTTGTAAAGGGTAATTTAAAATGTTAGGTTGGGTATGTGTGTTGGGGTAGCAAGGGTGATTTTAGAGTTCAAGGTAGGTTTGGGTTTTGGGGTGCCAGGGGTAATTTTAGGGTTCAGGGTGTGTATGGGTTTTTTTCGTGCCAGGGGATATTTTAGGGTTCAGGGTGGGTTTAGGTTTTGGAGTGTCAGGGGTAATTTTAGGGATCAGGGTAGTTTTGGGTCTTTGGCTGTCTGGGTTAATTTTGGGGTTCAGGGTGGGTTTTGGTTTTTGGGGATCCAGGGGTAATTTTAGGGTTCAGGGAGGGTTTTGGGGTGCTAACAGTAATTTTAGGGTTCAGGGGGGTTTCGGTTTTGGGGTGCCAGGAGTAACGTTAGGGCACAGGGTGGGTTTCCGTTTTGCGGTGTAAGGGTTAATTTTAGGGTTCAGGGTGTATTTGGGTTTTGGTGTGCAAGGGTTAATTTTAGGGTTCAGGGTGTGTTTTTGTTTTGTTGTGCAAGGGTTACATTTGGGGTTCAGGGTGGGTATAGGTTTTGGGGTCCCAGGGGTAATTTTAGAGTTCAAGGTAAGTTTGGGTTTTGAGGTTCAAGGGTTAATTTTGGGATTCAGGGTGGGTATGGGTTTTGGGGTGCCAGGGGTAATTTTAGGATTCAGGGTGCATTTGGGTTATGAGGTACAAGGGTTAATTTTGGGGTTCAGGGTGGTTATGGGTTTTGGGGTACCAGGGATAATTTTAGGGTTTAGGGTAGGTTTAAAAGACGCACATGTGTTAAGCATTTCAGAGTACCAACACAAATGCCAAGTAACTGACACGACTCAAGGGAAATTCAACAGCAATTTCTAAAAATAGAGTGTATTTTTATCTTAATTCAGACACCAAAACAAATGGAATAGCATGTACATAACTGAGTTATAGAGTTTTGAGGCAATTTATAGTCAGTGCAAAACAATACAGTGAAACTGTATTATTGGGGTCAAGTGGAGAAACCATTAGTGATAAGCGGTCACTTGCAGGTCAGGTTGCATGGAAAGCTTGCAGGGTAAAGGTGATGTGGGTCCCAAGACTTGGTCTTGGGACCCACATCACCTTTACCCTGGAGCCCGAGTGCAGAGTTGCCCTGGCTGTCCCTGGTGCTGAACAGGAGCTACAGAAGAGCTGTTTTTGGCGCTGAAGTGTTGCTGCAGGGGAAAAAGATACAAAAAACAACAACGGATGGTTGCTGACATTGGTCAAAGGTCAGATGACATTCCCTCTAGGTGCTGCGTTGCGTGATGGGGGAGTTTCCTGCCTGGTGACCAACACACCTTAGCAGCGGTAAGGTGAACAGAAAGTTACTTTGGCGTCTGGTGGTCCTTGGGAACGCAGTAACTTCCTGTTATGTTTGGAAGGCAGGACTACAGTTTCCACAATGAACTCGACCATCTGGATTTGGGCAATTCCTCAGAAGGCCCCATGGTCAGGGATTGTTCAGAACCAGAGCATTTTTTTAACTGCAGTTTTCAGAGGACTAGTGACACTAGTCCAGAGGCGAAGGGAGGGTGGTTCCGACTTCCACAAGGGTCCCTCTGGTTGGGGGAACCGAAAGATAGCCTAGAATGAGTCTAGATCAGGCAGTTCCAGGAGTGTTGCCACAGGTGCAGAGTATCCCTCGTTTGCTTTGTGCAAGTCCTGTTGTTGCAGACACAGGTCTCTTCTTCTGTCCACTTTGATGCAGATTTTCGGGACTGAGGTTCTGGTGTCAGTGGTGTCCCTTAAATCCTATATTTAGGGGAGTTTGGGGTGTAGGAGCAAGTAGTCAATGGGCAGTTATTCCCTACATCTAGTCATCCCTGAGATTAACCCTCTATTCTGCAACTTCTAATGGCAGAACCCTTCTTCCAGTGTACAGAGTGGGCTGACCACCCTGGAGATGTTGGCTATCCTTCTGGGGGTATACACCTACTTGACTATCTGATTTCCTGCCTGTCCAGGTGCAAATGTGCCTGGGGCTGGTGGAGGGCTGTTTCTGCCTCCGGGAGTCAGCCTTGATGAATATTAGAGGTGGTGCAGTTTTTGAAGCTTATCGCCTTGATGTGCCACTTCACTGGCCTGCTTGTAAGGGAGGAGGTGTAACATCCTTCCTGCCCAGGCCTTTGTTCCTGGCTCCTTGGAGTCTGGCAGGAAGTTAGAATTCTGTCTTGGTGTCAGCAAGTGCAGGAAGCACGGGCTTGCCAGCTAGAGCACAGAGAAGCTGGGGCAAACAGGTGGACAGCATATAAGGTAGCCATATGGGTGCATGCCACATCAAATACAACACGAGATGAGAGTCAGAGGTAAAAAGGCACGTTGTTTGATACCAAACACAGACATATTTAGTCCGTACCATAATGGAGCAGCCAACTTCGGGTTTGCATGGGTGCCAGCCCATGTTATCCTATGGATCGTCTATCACTTATAATGTATTTTAATTGTAAAGGACACTATAAAGTCATATAAGGTTGCACTTACATGTCCACACCTTTGATATAATGCACTCTGACTCCTGGGATTTAGGGGGCCTTCGTTAAAGATTACTGGCATATATCAAAGATAGTACATTGACTTTGCCACACATGTTGAGGGTAAAGTCGAATTTGAGCAGTTTGCAATTCTCCTGCATTCTGCAATGGCAAGCCTGATGTCAGTAGTTTATTTACATCACTTAGGGTGGCACAAACAGTGCTGCAAGCCCTGGATACCCCTTTACCACCCATGCCCCGAGTACCCATAGGACCATATACTAGGACTTATAAGGGGGATAAAGTTCTTGTCAATTGGGATTGCCAATTTACACATAACAGTCTTAGGGAGTGAGCACTGGCACTGGGGCCTAGGCAGCAGGGTCCAGTGCACTATCAGAGTCATAACCATCAGCACTGGAGAAAAAAGTGGGGGAGGGTGACCATACAAAAAGGGCTCTTCCTACCTTTAGAATTTACAATTCAGTTTCTAGCCACACAAAACACATTTCTGCTGTCTTTCTTGTAGGATGCTTAAAATAGCTATTTTGATGCAGCAAAGAGAAAAAACTATATATATAGATCTCAGAACTCAGCTAAGGTCATTGAGGCAATCTATGCAACCTCGTTATACGTAGGGCTGTGAAATGGCAAGGCGATTGCAGGCAGCAGCCTAGACCACCGCCATCCTGAGTGCTCCATACCTTCCTAAAATTCAGATATTGCCACACTGCCATGGGACTGAGCAGCAAAATCAAATTTCACCTAGACCAGGGATCTCCAACCTTTTTTTTATAAAAAGAGCCACTTATGATAAGAAAAATTCATCCAGAGCCACTAAGTCAAATTAACAGTGTTTTATTGTGACTGCTTTAGACAAGCTAGTGGCCATTGCGGTGTGCAGTCAAAATATCGAGTTTTTATTTTTTACTGGACAGAATATCGACTCCAGAATATCGAGATGGCAGTAATATCGAGGTAAGTAATATCGATGTCATTTTTATCGATTTCTATGTTTTTTTTAAAATATCGAAGTTAGAAATATCGATTAATTTATATCGACTGTAAAAAACATTGTTTCTTTGAATTAGTCAAAAATATCGAAAGTTAAAATATAGACTGTCAGAATATCGACTGTCAGAATATCGAATTTTCAAATGTAGACTGTTTATAAAGTTGCAATAGTTATTTTCGTGTTAAATATTTTTTTTAATTTAGTTAATTTTGTGTTATTAAATATTTAAATATTTTAGTAAAAATTTAAAAAATATAGTTACAAATGTATAATAATTTTTAGGAGCGGGTTGTGGGGTTTTAGGGGAATAGGGTGGGAAGTGTTTTAAAATATATATTAAATAATTTAGATAAAATTTAAAAATGAGTAAAATATAGCAAATATTATACAAAAATTTGAGGAAAAAAACAAATATAGCTAAAAATGTATAATAATTTTTAGGAGTGGGTTGTGGGTTTTTAGGGGAATAGGGTGGGAAGTGTTTTAAAATATATATTCAAATTTTTTTTAATTTAAAAATTCAGGAAAATATTGCAAATATTTATGTTTTAGGAGTGGGTTGTGGGTTTTTAGGGGAATAGGGTGGGAAGTGTATAATTTTTTTTTTATTTCCAAATTTATATTAATTTTAAATTGTAAAATATTTTTTCCAATATTTCAAAATAGATTTGCAAATTTATTTCAATTTAAATGTAAAAAAAATGTACAATTTAAATTTGTATACGGAAGTAAATTTGCAAATGTATTTAAATTTAAAAATAAAAATATTTGAACATTTTATTTTGTGTATGGAATATTTGTATTATTATTGCTTCATGGTATTATAGTGGACTAGGGTGGGAATGTTTGTTAAACTTTTGAAATGTAAATTTTGATATTTAATTAAAAAAATTAATTTAAAATTTCGAAAATATTTTAAAATTTGAAATTTTATTAAATCTGTAAAATTTATGATTAGTTTGTGATTTTTATTGGGAATAGTTTGGTAAAAACTTTAAAATATTTTTAATATTTGTTTAAAAAATAATTTAATTTATAAAAATACATTTAGTAAATTTTTAATATTTAATTTGGTATTAAAACAAAAAATTTTAGGATTGTTTTTTGTTTTTTATGGGAATAGTGTGGTACAAAATATAATATTGAGAAATAAATTAATCTGTAACAAAAAAATGTATTAAATTGTTTTAATGTCCAGCACCTTCAATCAATAAATATTTAGTGGATTGGGAATACTATTTGTAATGGTTTGAATGTCCAGCACCTTCCCTGAGTTTATACTTGGTGGAGTAGGAATAGTAATGTATATGGGTTTAGTGTCCTGCACCTTCCCTGACTTTATACTTGGTGGAGTGGGAATAGTTGGGAATAGTAATGTATATGGTGTTAGTGTCCAGCACCTTCCCTGAATATAGTCATGGTGGAGTGGGAATAGAAATGTATATGGGTTTAGTGTCCAGCACCTTCCCTGACTTTATACTTGGTGGAGTGGGAATAGTAATTTATATGGTTTTAGTGTCCAGCACCATCCCTGACTTTATACTTGGTGGAGTGGGAATAGTCATTTATATGTGTTTAGTGTCCAGCACCTTCCCTGACTTTATACTTGGCGGAGTGGGAATAGTAATTTATATGGGTTGAATGTCCAGCACCTTCCCTGAGTTTATACTTGGTGGAGTGGGAATAGTAATTTATATGGGTTTAGTGTCCAGCACCTTCCCTGACTTTATAATTGGTGGAGTGGGAATAGTAACTTATATGTGTTTAGCGTCCAGCACCTTCCCTGAGTTTATACTTGGTGGAGTGGGAATAGTCATTTATATGGGTTTAGTGTCCAGCACCTTCCCTGACTTTATACTTGGTGGAGTGGGAATAGTAAATTATATGGTTATAGTGTCCAGCACCTTTCCTGAGTTTATACTTGGTGGAGTGGGAATAGTAATTTGTATGGTTTTAGGGACCAGCACCTTACCTGCCTTTATACTTGGTGGAGTGGGAATAGTAAGTTATATGGGTTTAGTGTCCAGCACCTTCCCTGACTTTATACTTGGTGGAGTAGGAATAGTAATTTATATGGTTTTAGTGTCCAGCATCTTCCCTGAGTTTATACTTGGTGGAGTGGGAATAGTAATTTATATGGGTTGAATGTCCAACACCTTCCCTGAGTTTATACTTGGTGGAGTGGGAATAGTAATTTATATGGGTTTAGTGTCCAGCAACGTCCCTGAGTTTATACTTGGTGGAGTGGGAATAGTAATTTCTATTGGTTTAGTGTCCAGCACCTTCCCTGACTTCATACTTGTTGGAGATGGAATAGAAATGTATATGGGTATAGTGTCCAGCCCCTTCCATGAGTTTATACTTGGTGGAGTTGGAATAGTAATTTTTATGGGTTTACTGTCTAGTACCTTTTGTGAGTTTAAAATTGATGCAGTGGGAACAGCAAAAGATTTGTAGAAAAATTATTTTTTGTTGGTAGAATACTGTAATAATTATTTGTATAAAATATAAAAACTATAGTAGTAATTATAATTATTGTTAGTGTAGTAATAAATTGATACATACATTCTAATAATTATGAAATTAAAAAAAGTATCTCCAATTATTACATTTTATATTTATTTAACATTTCTTTTGAATATTAAAAAAGTAGACACACACAGGGTTAAATGGAACAATTGAAAAACAGTTTATCAAGATGGAAAAACAAATGGGAAGTAGAGGAAACATTTTTATTTGCAGTATAAATTAATAAGTAAATAGTGTTTATTATCTCAAAAAATATAGCAAGTCAATATATACATTTATAAAAAAAATGATAAATTGCATTTAAATAATGTTTATGTTTATTCAAATATATTTTAACTGTAATTTTTAATAACAAAAATAATAACATACTGTACATTTTATTTAATAACAATTATTTTAATCACATACAAATTAGAACTATTTTAATAATAAACATGTTGAAAATAATTGTTATATTTGTTGTACATACATTTTTCATCTTTTAAAGTAGAGAACATTGATAGATACATTTTTATAAAGTTTTTACAATAGTAACATTTTTGTAGGTTACAAAATTGTAATAGTTTATTTTGGAAATTACTAAAATTAATATTAAAAATAATAATAATATAAATTTTTACATAGGTAAATAATCAAAAAAATATTTAAATACATAGGTAACTTTCAAAATAATATTAACATATTTATAAACATAATGTTTAACACAAAGTTACATATAGAAGTAATTTTTACATTTAAATTAATTACAAAGTGTACATATAAATAATATTATCTTTTTAACAGTTAGTTAAATAACAGTGTAGAACATTTTTTTTAACAAAGGATATTTTATAAATATTAAAAGAAATATTCAGTATTAATAACATATAATGTAAGACTAGGTTTTTAATTTTAAAGTGTTGAAAAATAGAAATTAAATAGCCTTTTCACATATACAGGGACTATTTTTTAATCGCGCAATGTTATTTTGGCTCATTTGGTGCCGGAACAGCTCGCGGTTGGATGCTGCTTCGCGTTGGAGAGGGTACGTTTGTTTTTATTATATTTTATAAGTTAATGAAGTTATTTTAAGTGTATGTGTGGTGTGTTTAGGTTTATTGAGATAGTATTATCGATATTAGATTGTGTTTTAGGTGTTAGGTAGAGTCTACGGTATTTGGTTTTTACCGTGTTTCTGTTCTAGGTGTGTGAGGTATGCTAATATGTTTAAATGTTTGTAAATGGATATGTTTAGAGTATAAATATGTGTTTTTATATCTGTATGGGTGTTTTTGTGTGGGTGGGTATGTATGTTTCTATTTTTCAGGTTATCGTCGTGGTTTAATGTTTTGGAGGAGGTCCGTTTTAAAAAAAAAAGTTGTGTGACGAGTATTATATACTCTTATTTTTACACACATACTTTGTTTTTCGGGTTTTCCAGGAGCGTTTATTTTTTTTAATTACTATTTTCGGGTTTTGAAGGGTACATCATGTGGATTACATTGGAGAGGAGTCGCTGTGGATTTGCTTGTATTTTTCCATTTTCCTTTGGGCTTCCTTGGATTGTATGGACATTTTGAATGCTTTGGTATGGATTGTTTGACATTGGATTAATTTTCAAGCTGCAACGGAAATGTAAGTATTTAAAAAAATGCTTTTGGGTGGGAAAACTGTTTTAATTTGTTATATTGTTATGTTATATGTAACATTTTGTAAAAAAAATTATCATAATACATTTAATATATGTTTTTACAATGTATTTGATAATTTAATTACAATTTGATTGATATAACAAAGGTAGGAATTGTTATATTTAGAAGTGGCTAATGTTGCATGTATAGTTATGTTATGTTTTATAGAATAGTTTTAGCTATCATTGAGAGATATGCCAGTCCTCTGGTAGTTGGATAGAGGGTAACTTGGCTTTGGAGTGTGTTATACTTTTTTTAGTTTCTTTGGTTAATTTAGGTCCAATCAGGGTTAGTGATTGCTCCATTCGGAGCTCTTGGTAACTTTGCTCTTTCTGTAAGGATTGTATTAATTTGTGAAGGGTAGGTGTCCCTCTGCCTGTAGTTGATTGGAAGGCATTATGCCATCCTTCAACTGCATTGTTTGTTTTAGCTTCCTTATTTAGTGTGCTAAGGTAGACATTCCACCAGGCTATTTGATATTTCGGTTGTCTTCTATGGCCAGATCGGTGTAGCTTTCCTACCCATGTATCTTCGAAGTAGTCAAGCATAGGGCTTAGTCTTTCTTCGTTTCTTTTATAGTAGGGGCTGTCTATTAATAAGTTATAGTGTTCAGCAACATCTGTCATAGGCACATAGGCTAGGGAAATTAGTTTTTTGATTTGATAAGCAAAGGTGCTATCTGTGGCGTACTGGACACTTAGGGGTCGATTCCGATCCGGTAAAATCCCCGTCCGTACGATTCGTATCCGGAGCCGTTTCCGTACGACTCGTACGGACGCCGTACGACCGGACGATTCCGATCCCGATCGTCCGACCCGGTCGCGATTCGTACGGTACACGTCGATTCGTACGGAAAAGCGCACGATCACCTACACACCGTACGGCGCGTACCCCGCATGATCGCAGGGGTACGCGCCGTACCCCTGTGATCATGCGGGGTACGTGCCGTACACCCAGCGCACATGGGGTACGTGCCGTACACCCACCGTACATGGGGTACGGCGCGTACCCCATGTACGCTGGGTGTACGGCACATACCCCGTATGATCACAGGGGTACGGCGTGTACCCCTGCGATCATGCGGGGTACGTGCCGTACCCGGGGGGGGCGTTCCGTACCTGTTTAGGCGCGAACTCTGCGTTTACGACTGTTTTCGGCTCCCGTAGGAAAAGGGTCGTACGGTGCGTACCCGACACGAATCGTACTTGCTGGGTCGTAAAAACCAGCCGCGAACAGTAGTGATGTCGTGTACAGCGGGTTCCGAGTGAGACTCGTACGGAGATTTGAGTCGTACGGAGTCCTGTACGACTCGTACGGAGTTCGGCTCCTGGTGCGGATCGTACTTCGTCGTACGTACGGGACGTTTACGGGTACGATTCGTACGGGGAAAAAACGCTCCGTACGACGATTCGGAGCGCGTTTTACCGGATCGGAATCGACCCCTTAATGTAGATTTTTGTAGATGTCGCCATATACATTGATTGAAATGATAATAGCAACCTTGTATTGCTGTGTGTGGGTATGTTTTAAGGATGCTGTTTATCATTGCTTTCTCAAAGTCAATGATTATTCTTTGTGGAAAATAGTCGTTAGTATGTTGTTTGACTTGGGTTAGTATTTCTTGATAGGTAGATTGCTGTTTGTTTGGTAGGAGGGCATATAGGAAGGGAATATTTGCATTTTGGAAATGACCGTGGATAGTGTACAATTGGTAAAAAGGTTTAGGACATACAGAAAAAGTATCGTCCATCATCCAAGTTTGGCATTAGTTAAGTTTAGTCATATGTTTTCTGTGGCAAACAGTATAACTCTTTTATTTTTTGACGTGTTGTCATATAGCATACATTGTTCTTTACTGTGAGTTACAGAGAGTTCAGGGGGAATTTGCACTTCTTCAAAAGTTGTAGGTGTGGGAGGAGTAGTTGATGTAGCTCTTTTTGTCTAGCTATAGTTCTTTTAAGGGATTCTATAGATGGTAGTTGGCTAGAAGCATGTTGGGGCAGTAGACTTAAATGATGTTTCAAAATAGCAGTTGTTGGTTCATTAGTACTAGTACTAGCTTCTTTGAGGGAATCAAGCATTTCTCTGATCTCTATTTCAGTTACATTGGGTGGGTGTTTATGTTCCTTAGTATAAGTCACAGTGGTTTCCTGAGTTACAGCTCTACCATAACATTTGCTAGAATAGTATTTTGTACACTTCCAAAAAACTTTCATATCTTTCTGTTTCTCTTGAGTGTGAACATATCCCATATAACAAAGAAGCATTTTCCCTTTTTGAGAATAAATACATTTTGCTCCTTCAGTCATGCTTGTCTTTTGGTGCTAGGAGAAATTAAAATTAAAATACTAGGAAAGTATTTAAATAATGAAAGTTGAATTCTAATAACACAGTGTAGCACATTCATTATTTACCTGTATATTTTTATGTTGATTTCAGGTGTTGCTTTTCTTCAAACTGTTATTTTCAGGTGTTGCTTTTCTTCAAACTGTTCTTTTCAGTGTATTTCTTTTGTACCTGTGGAGATTGAGAAAATGTGTTACAATCTTTTAAAAGTATTTATGTTTTTTTGGTTGTGCTCTGCTAGTTAGTTTGTAGTTTGTAGCTATCTATTAAGGTTTTAAGTCATGTATTAAATTATATACTTACTTTTTATCTTTTTTGTTTGAAGTACAGATGTTGTCTAGGTCTTCTTTATTTTATTTTTCTCTGTAGAAAATAGAGTAGAAATAAAAAATATGTTTTAGGTATTTGTTTTTTAAATACAGGTTTGAGGATTCAGAGTTAGGTTTTGGATATATATTAAGGTAGTAGTACTTACTTTAGATAGGTGTAGCTGGTTTTCTGTTGAAGTCAATCAGTTTTCTTTCAGCAATCCTGCAGAGTTTCCCCTTCCTTTTCTTTGGAGATTTTGACTGCAATTTTAGCTGGTTTAATTCTTGTTTTATAGCATTCGTTTAATTGTTTCTGAAACTTTATTGGTTGTTTAAATTGATAGACTATTCTTATTTGTGCATTTAAATTTTTTTAAATTTCATGCTAATTGGTTTCCTTATATGGGTGACGCCAATTACTATTTTTTTTAATGTGTAAGGGATTTTTTTTCTATAGGTAATGTCATTTTTTTTATTTAAAGTGCAATAATATTTATAATGTGCTGTAAGAAATGTTTTATTATTAGCAAAGTTGTTTATGTGTTTTAAAATGTTTGTTTGATGTAAATGTTTATTTTTAAATGTGTGCAATATTTATAGTATGTTGTATGTATGTTATAAAAGAGTTTATGGTTAATTGTGATGATTATAATATTTATTTTTCATTACAAAGTGCATTATTTAAGTATTTTGTAAAATTGATGATCTTTAAATGACGATACGTTTGTATTTTATATTTTGGTTTTCTATATTTTGCCTATGTTTCATGTTAAGATGTGAAAATCAATGTTTTTAAATGCGATAATATTGTTAGTCGATAATGTTGTAGTCGATATGTATTTTTATCGATATTGTGGTTTCGATATTTTTGTGTTTTCTTGTTTAAGTATTGAGAATCGATATTTTTGTCACTGATATTTTGTCTAGTCGATATTCGGTCTGTCGAGGTTATGTCAGTGATCCAGCCATTGCATGCAGGATTGCTAACAGCCACCACCTAAGTGCATCAGGCAAGTTCACCAGAAATAAGGTCAGACAAAGCTTTATAAATGTAAATATTTATTCCTCTACATGTCATAGCAGTTATATACACAGTGCCCCCTGGCACCTTAGGAAGAACATTAGTTAATAGGACTCTCCAACATTGCATGAATTATCAAATATCTGCTTATTCTCAAAATTCCCAAATTTTCCTTTTAAATACATTCTTTTCAATTTTGGAAACATACCCTCTTCAACCAAAAAAAAGCTTTTCTTTAGTAGGTTGGGATATACATTGGGGAGCTACTCACATGTACCTAGAGAGCTCCTGGGCTACTGATCTAGAGCTCCAAAACGCGTAAGTAAGCCCTAAATACTGCACTTGATTACACAAAACTGCATATATCCAGAAAGAAACTTACAGGCACATGCATCATCCATTTTTGCGAGAGCAAATGGCGCGATTCGCAAAAATCGGCCGTTTGCACCCACAAAAAGGGCATTTGCGATGCAACAAGGCTCAAGGCACTCGCAATTTGAGAATTCGCAAATAATTGCGATTTCTCAAATTGCAATTGCATTGAAGGAATCGCAATTTGCGATTCATAAAATAATCGCAATTTGCGAGTTGCAATTAAGGAATGTTTGGGAATCGCTATTTTAATAGCGATTACTACATGCATAGGCTTTTGAGAGTCCTTAATTGCAATTCCCTAATAATCGTAATTAGGGACTCGCAAAAGGTTTTCTTGATGCATGGGCCTGTTTGAGTAAAAAAAAATGTTTTACTGGATTGTTATGTATTTTAAAGAGTGATTGGACATAATTAATCCATATATATGGACTGCATATCCACCCCGCAGCAGTGGAGAAGTTTGTTAAGAGTGAAATGAACCACCAAGTGGATATCTGGGCAAGTATGCAGTGAAAAACAAGGTTAAACCATGGTTATCTTTAGTTACAAATTTACCAGTCATGGATAATCATGGTCTGTATTGGAACATAAAAACAAGGTGGTTGTGAAACTAAAAACATAATCCACTGAAAACACTCACTCAGGATTAGAAATGTTTCAAGCCCTGACTGATGATTGTGAATCTCACCAGAAGGAAAAGAACAACCAGCAGATAACAATCTGTAAGCAGTAACACATAAGCCATCAACAACTAATAGAGAACAATCAATGCGCCAACACGCAAAGGATACACTGAATATACAACTCTACGTCACATCACGCTCACTGTATGGATCAGGGCCAGTCTGCTGGAAGATCCCACAAAAAGGCCCTTAACAAACCCATAACTGCAGATTCACTAAACAAGCATACCCAGAGGTTGGGGAAGGTTGCAAGACACAACATGCTTCAGAGCAGCTGCCTAGGAGAGCCTCGCCAACAGCAGAAAACAAGGTGCATTTCTAGGCACCCTAGGCAACTTAAAAGCAATTTAGATAAAATGTATGCCACACAAAAAAAGCCTAATGTACCCAAAAACTCAAACTAGTGGTACAATGTGACATGGGGAAGATGGAAATTGTGGAGATTGTAAATGTGAAGTAAATGATACTACTAAAATCTGAATTAGGTGAGGGTTAGTACATGATGATATGCAGTTGCAGCTCCCAAATATTTTCTTAGGAAGGCTATGGCTGGCACTGCCCACCTAAACTGATGTTGCCACCACTTGCATTTTGTCCTTTTCTCCAATATGGTTCCTATGTCAGTCCAGTTGCTAGGTACATTGTGATATTATTCCCCAACTATATCAGAGTTACAGAAATACCAATACTAAATGTTCAATTTTGCTATTTGTTCCAAGTAAGCATGGTTTCACAATAATGCAGGATTGGATCGAGCCTCAGCTGTTCCATGCCTGTTTGTAGCACCGCATTTATGTTGGAAAACCAATCACAACTACTTCAATTAATTAAAAAAATAATTGCTACGTTACTTGCCTGCCAAGGTTTGTGCGTGGGAGCTTTTATCTATTTTGGCTGAGGTGCTAAATCTAAATCTGGTCATACATTTCTGTATGTTGCAGAGGGGGGCATTTAGGAAGTGTAATGTCTGCCTGGATCATACTGGTTCAAGTCAACCAATAGAAGGCAAACAAGTGTCTCTACCAACTTGAGGGAGTTTTGGGACCTGGACAAGGCCTGTGTGCCAATGGTGTGACTGTCACTTTGCCATGGTAGGAGTGCCGGTCATGATATATAAGTATATGCTTGCCTGCCCCAAATAGTATTGCTGCAGCGAGTGCAGATGATCCTACGAGCAAAATGTTTTACTACTTGGCCACCATACAGACAGTGCAATTATGAAACGACCAATGGACCTGTAACAAATGCATATTACGTTCTTTTGAATTTCCGTGGGCGAGCAGAATTGAGTTTTTACACATACTCACTTTTTTTAGACAAATCATCAAGTAGGGTGGCAATAAACATAATTTATTTTCTCTCCTGGGTATTCCCCTGCTTGAATTACATGTGTCAATTAATTAAAATTGAATGTGTGATTGACAGAACGCATATTTTACTTATATTATTATGTTCTGCAGTGTGATAATCAAGGATTGCTGGAATATATTTGTAGTATTTTCTCTTAGCTCTTACTATTCAGTGTTTCATTATTTGTTTTTGATTTCTGATGAATTTCTAGACTGTTGATAACTACTTGTCTATTTTATTGTTATCGTTGATAAAAACACTATCTAGCAGAATGAAAGTAAGTGAAAGAGCATCGTGTCACTTTCTGTTAACTGTTTATTCTGAGAGTTTCTATAACAGTGAAATAATGTTAAAAAAGTTGAGCAGAAAGATAGTAGGTTTAGAGAAGAGACCTTCACGTCAGGAGAGAGCTGGACAGGCCATGGTGGAATCACTTCACCAATTCTAATTGAAGGCTACTAAGGAGGCATTTCACCTCCTCACTGGCTGAACATACCAGTGCTGCTGGCCTTCCATTTCAAGAATGGAAGGCCTTGCTACTATATCAAACACAAGTCTTATTGTTCAAACTGGCAGGCTACTGTGAACCATCAGTGAAACTCAAAAGAGGTCTTTTTCTGCTCTGCTAGAATTAGTTAAACACAAAGAAGTAGCGGAATGTTTGTAGAATTGCTATAAATGTAAAACAGAAATCATGCTCGAGTATTGTCTTGTTCACACTTGTGCTGAAACGTTCCAGCTACTATTTTATTTGTCTTCATTATTTTTACAGTTCAGATTGTGTGCACTAGACTGTGATTTTGGTACAGACAACTCTTTAAAATGTATGCCACGTGTTCTGGTGTTCTTGACTGGGCTATTTCTTAATGAAAAAAGATTTTGCATCCCACTAACTATCCCTGAAATGTCTCATGGGGAATTGATCATTACATGAAACACATCTCAGGTAAATAAACATTGCTCAGTGGGTTGTGCAATAGTTGCAATAAAACTAGTTATTTTGATTCGGGTTAGCACATTGATAGAGTCCTTGGTGACAGGGGGTCTAGAAAAACAAACTCTATATCTCTAGAAAATCTTGACAACAGATCAGGCATGCATTATGCTGAAGGCCATTTTGAACAGTTGACAACAAGTAAGAACATAACTTCCAACTCTCATACAATCACTGTTTCATATAGTCAGGAACTGAAAAGGCTGCACACCTGGGGTGCTCACATTTTCCCCACTATTTTCCATTGTGATGGCATGGGCTAAATAAATATTTCAGGGCCCGATTTGGGTGTCGGGCAGAGAGCCTCTTACTAGCGCCCAGAGGCTCTCCGCCCGTCATCCTGAGCTTTCCCTCCAACCGCTGTATTTTGATTATGGTGGTCGGAGGGAAAACCACAAGGCAATTCCATTCCTCTTCTGAGCCCGTTGGAACAGGAGCGGTATAGTAATCCCTTCAAAGACAGCGGAGTCAGGCTAGACTCCGCCGTCAGGATTAAAATGTTGGTTTCTGACAGGCTGTCCATGTCGGCCTTTATAACATGGAAACTCTGTCAGAAAGCAAAACTGGAGTCCCGTAGAAGGGCCCCCTTCCCCCTGGCCCTCCGTTTGGTGCCCCCTGAAAATCCCTGCACCGTGAGGCAGGCACCATGAGGTGCAGGGATTTTCACAAACTCTCATTTCTCAATGGGAGCTTGTGTTGCAGGCAGTGTCCATCTGCTGCACAAGCTCCCATAGAGAAATGAGAGTTTGTGACTGCACCATATTCTGAAGGTGCACAAAGGCCCATGCCCAGCGCCAGGAATCCTGGCTCCTTCCCAACCCAAAGATACACCACCGCCGAGCTCCGAGACCTGGACCCCAGACACCACAACAACAACAACTGCTGCCACACCTCTCCACATTCCAGAGAAGGTCCTTTCTCTTGCCAGTATTGTTTCTTCTCCTGCAACACGCGTACACACAACTACCACCGTGCCGACAATGACGAACCAAGATCAAATCCACTGCCTCACTTCTCAATGCACGTTAACTCAGCAAGCAAGCCACCATGATCTGGGACACCATCACATCCAATCCCATCTTCCTCACCACAACCTGGCTAAACCCTGCATCTGCACCCAACATTGCCTCAGCAACCTTGGAAGGTTACAAAATAGCACAATGAGACCACATCACCAAGCTAAGGTGGTGGGATCATCCTCATCTACAATAAAACCTTCCACTGCACAGCCGCTGCAGACAACACCACCTGAATGATGGAACACCTTAACTTCCAACTCCACACCAATGGCAAAACAACCATCATATTCAGCATCACCTACAGACCCCCAGGACCATGCCCCAGCTTCTGCAAGACCATTACCCAAATTCATTCCCCCGCTCACCATTGAATCAAACACTGCATCTTCTTTGAAGACCTCAATCTTCACCTAGACATACTCAATGACACCAACAACACCAAACTCCTCAAAAGCATGAACAACATCGGCCTCACCCAACTAGGCACTGACCCCATGCACTATACCTTATCTTCACTACAGCAACAGAGTCAAGTACTGCCATGTCACTGAGATCATCTGGACGGACCACACTATAGACCACTTTACCATCACAGGATCCTCCAGCACCACCAGCAAGCCGCCAGCACTTCACACCAATGCTGGAACAAAGTATCAGAGAGCCAATGGACAGACGGCCTCAACACCTCCCACTCCGTCACCACAACACACCTAGATCAAGCGGTCAAGAACTTCTTCGCCTCAATCACCTACAGAGCCAACAGAGTCATCTTCATCAAGCCTACCAAACAGACCAGCTGGTTCACTACTGAACTAAAGACGGCCAAAAGCAACTGCAAATGACTAGAGAAGAAATGGTGCACCAGCAAGGAGACCACAGACCATGCCACCTTCAAGATATCCTTCAATCAATACCATAAACTCCTGAAAAATATAAAAAAGAATGCCCTTGCTGACCGCATTGAAGCCTGAACCAACCACAGCAATGAACTGTTCATCATCATAAGGGGATTTTTCAACTGATCAGCCACCAAAAAACATCATTACCCCCTCACAGAAACTCTGCGACACGTTAGCCGACTTCTTCCATGACAAGATCTCCACCATCTGCAAAAACTATGCATACCAGCCCAATGTCACTGGCATACTCAGTTACCCCATACCAACAGATCCCAACCTCGAGACTAGCTCATCACTCAAGACACCCCAACCATCGTGAACTCCATCCACTCAGGAGCACCCACGGACCCCTCTCCCCACCACATTTCCAACCTCAAGAGCAACAGGATTTACAACAAACTCACCACCATTATCAATGCATCCATCACCGCAGCCATCTTCCAAGAGCAATGGAAACATGCAGAAGTCAAACCCCTTCTCAAGAAACCTCTGCCAACACCTGGAACTAAAGAACTACCTTGCCATCTCTCTGCTCCCTTTGACCACAAAGTCCTCAAAAAGGCCATCAACCGCCAATTCACTGACAATCTAGTAAACCACAATCTTCTAGACACCTCCCAATCTGGATTCCACGCCAACCACAGCACAGAAAGTGCCCTGATCGCCGCCACCGACGACATCAGAACCCTCCTGACGGGGGAGAAACAGTGGCCCTGATCATCCTTGAAATCTCAGTAGCTATCGACACAGTATCTCACCACACCCTCATCAAGAGACTTTATCACATCGGAATTCAAAGGCATGCCCTCAGATGGATCATCTCCTTCCTCACCAGGAGACTCCAGAGGATCCACCTACCACCTTTCACCTCGGAACCCAAGAGTATCATCTTTGGCATCACTCAAGGCGTGTTTCTCAGTTCCACACTCTTCAACACCTACATGACCCCTCTGGCCAGCATCACCAGAACCCATGGACTACATATCATATCCTACGCCGAAGACACCCAGCTCATCCTCTCGCTATCAGAAGCTCCTCCACCACTAAGGCCAAATTTCACACGTGCATGATGAGAATCGCTGACTGAGGAAGGACAACTACCTCCAGCTCAACACTGATAAAAAGGAATTGTTGATCTTCAGAAACAACACCTCTCCATGGAACCGCTCCTGGTGACCTTCCGAACTGGAACCCTCACTCACCCTGGCTGACTATGCCCACAAACCTTGGCTTTCCTGGACAGCAACTTCACCATGAAAACCAGATCAAAGCAGTTTCTTCCA
Source organism: Lissotriton helveticus (assembly GCF_964261635.1). NCBI lineage: Eukaryota > Metazoa > Chordata > Amphibia > Caudata > Salamandridae > Lissotriton > Lissotriton helveticus. Next base: position 280,535,378 of record NC_136068.1, on the reverse strand, counting down.
CTTGTTTTTTCCTTCTTCGCATACTCCATAAGATCTTCAGATTGGGCCCGTCAACACCAGATGGATCATCACTCAAACACTAGTCACTGGCTGCTTGGGCTATTGCAAAGCACTCTCCGTAGCAATCCCCACGCATACCCTGAAGAGACTCCAGACTATACAGAACACAGTGGCCAGACTCTTCCTCGACTTTCCAAAACAAACCCACATCACCCCTCACCTCAAGAAGCTACACTGGATCCCCATTCAGAAGACATGTCAATTCAATATGCTGACCCACACCTACAAGGTCCTTCACAGTCAAGCACCAGCATAAATTACCGACCGCCTGAACTTACAACAACCCTCCAGACTCCTGCGCTCTGCCTCCCTCTTGCTCACACACACACACTCCACATCCATTGTAGCAACAATGGAGGATGCACCTTCTCCTACCTCACCGCCAAGTCTTGAAATAACCTCCCCATGTTCCATCTCCAATCCTCCATCTACCTGCTGGAATTCAGGAAAGGACTCAAGATCTAGTTATTCAAATTATCACTCCAGGAGCAACACAGTTCTCACCACCTGGATACCCTCCTGTGTAATTAGCTGCTCTTTAGTAGTCTTGATTGATTGATTGATTGATTAACAGGATCGTACTTGGATTGCGGCATGGTGGTTATTTACCATGTGCCTTTATTTCCACCTGGTGCAAGTGGAAATGGGTCAACACATTTTCTCAGACTCTGATTACTGTGGATTGCAAAAGAAAAACATGTCTGCACCTACCAATCTTCATACTTTTACAAGAGGACATAAATGGCAGTTTAGCCTTCATATCAAGTGATTCCCTTTCTTTTCAATAAATGCATTGCCTACCAGAGGAGTACTAACTACTGAATTAGTTAGCAAGATGTCTAAGTTGAGAACACCTAGTTCAGAAGGAGCTATCTGAGAGAAATGGCTCTTTTAGATGACCAGACTAACTGTATATATTGATGTATGTTTTCTTTTATTTCCCCATTATCACCACAGTATAATGATCCTCTAAAATGGGTTGAGGAAAGATGTCAACTGATGATGGAAGTAATGCCAGAATGCATAGTGACATCATACATATAGGGGCCGATTCCAATCTTACTCGGAATGGCTCCGAACACGATCAGGCCGGGAAAAGTACGAGCCGGACGCGTATTTTCCGACCGACTCGTACCACTGTATGAGCGAGCAAGTACGATGCGGGAAACGTGAAATCGCCGACGGAGACGTTTCAGGGTCCAGATCACTCCGTACGTGTCGGCCGTAAGCGAACCGTGCTGTGCGATGCACATGTCAGACAGCTGGATCGAGCCGAAGTTTCCGGCTCGTAAAACGTCGAGGAAGCTGCCTTTGGGGGTCCGTGTCAGACCCCCTGTCACCCGCAGCCTTACGACTCGGGCACAGGGGGAGACCCAAATGTCTCCCCAACACAAACATGTAAGGTGCGGATGGCACCAATGCGTACCCACTGTAGGGGGCACCCTTGTGTGAGACGTACCTATTCAGTCAATGGGAGCCCATGTACGTGTCATATGACCGGCTCTCATTGACTTCTATGGGAGTGCAACCAAGTCGAGTCCGGCAGCATGCGGCTGCATCATACTCGCTCGGTTTGACTGCAGGAGTCCGGCTTGGTCGGAAAACACTCCGGATCCGGCTCGGTCGGAGAGCTTTCCGAGCAAGATCGGAATTGGGCCCCTAGTGTTGGATAATCAAGGGTACACAGAATAAAATTTGTTGGGACGTCAACAGGAAACTGAGCAGTGGGGATGACTGAAAGGGAGTCAAAAAATGTGTTTCAATCATCGTCTCACTTCACAATAGCTTAACAAGGACATATCTGATTACCCCTGTGAATTATTTATGTGCTTATATATTTATCTATATTAGTTTTCTGCATGGTGCTTAACACCACACAGCATTGATTTCAGTATGGTACAGATTGAGTAGACAAGTTTGAATGGAAAAACTATGAGGCTGCAAAAGCACAAAAGATGATGCTAAAGATGAAGCCTGAAATTTGCCCACGCACATCCTTCAGTGCATTGAGTTTGTGTGCCATAATACATCAGTATGTTTTCACATATCTTATGAATTTCAGGAAACCATCTTCAAGTCGGTAGCGAAGCAGTAGGGTGTTCCAGATGTCCACAGGTTAGAGGATTTTGTAACATGCATTACAAATATGCACATCAGTAATGGCAGGAGAGTGGTAGGAAAGGTGCTGCACACCTGGGGGTCGATTCCGATCTGGTAAAAAGCGCTCCGATTAGCTGTACGGAGCCTTTTTCCCGTACGAATCGCACACCTACAACGTCCCCGTACGAACTAGCAAGTACGATCCTAACCCAAAGCGCCACTCTGTACGACTCGTACCAAACACCGTACGACTCTAATCTCCGTACGATTCTCCCTCGGAACCCGCTGTACGCGACATCTGTACGGTTCGCGGCTGGTTTTTACGACCCAGAAAGTACGATACGTGTCGGGTACGCACCGTACGACCCTTTTTCTACGGGAGCTGAAAACAGCCGTAAAAGCAGAGTTCGCGTCGAAACAGGTACGGAACGGCCCCCCCGGGTATAGTGCGTACCCCCCATGATCGCAGGGGTACGCACCGTACCCCTGCGATCATGGGGTGTACGAGCTGTACCCCCATTGTACGATCGGTGTACGACCCGTACCCCCATTGTACGATCTGTAATATAATTTTCAAGAATTTTGTTAATATTGTTTCCAATAGCATAGTTAAAAAAAATATCGTTTTTTAATTATCTTTATGTGTTTAAAATAATATTTTAATTGTATATGTTATATACTGTTTGTATAATTGTTGGTAATGGTCTTATATATAGTTTGTAATTTTAAGTTATTTATACATTTAATTTAATTATTCATAATATTATATAGTGTTGTAGTAGATTGTGAGGTTTGCAGGGGGACAGGGTGGGAAATTAATTAAGTATACATTATTAATTAGGAATTAATTTGTAATTAATATTAAATATTTAATGTATAATTAATTATGTAAATTGTTTAATTATTATATTTTGTAAGTTATATTTTAGGTGTGGGTTGTTGAGATTGTAGGGGAATATGGGGGAAGTTAATTAGGTAAATATTAAATATGAATTCATTATTACTTTTAAAATATGTAATGTATTTATAATTATATACATTGTTTAATAAATATATTTTTATGTTATATATTAGGCGTGTGTTGTGTTTTTAGGGGGCTATGGTGGGAATCTATAAATATTACTCCTACTAGCGTGTTGCCCCTGCTGACGAGAGGTAACAACCTCGAAACACGTGTCCAGGGATGGCCAACGCGACAGTGATTTTTGCTCAAGACTCTGGCAGAGGCGCACCCGCTGATGCTTACTTCATGGACCACAATAATTTGGGGCAACACACTGGTAGGACAAGCAGTGTGCGACCAATTGGACTTTCTTTTATATTCAGGCTCCCTTGAGCTGGTGGGGCTAACGAGCCCAGGTTACGCTCCTGCGTGCCACGAGCGGTACCGCACCTGAGAATATTTTTTGGCAGCCTACGCCGCACCCCTACATACATGCCTATTTCCTGCTGATGAGAGGCAACAACCTCGAAACACGTGTCCAGGGATGGCCAACGCGACAGTGATTTTTTGCTCAAGACCCTGGCAGAGGCGCACCCGCTGATGCTTACTTCATGGACCACAATGCTTTGGGGTAACACGCTGGTAGGACAAGCAGTGAGCGACCAATTGGACTTTCTTTTATATTCAGGCTCCCTTGAGCTGGTGGGGCTGACGAGCCCAGGTTACGCTCCTGCGTGCCACGAGCGGTACCGGACCTGAGAATATTTTTTGGCAGCCTACGCAGCACCCCTACATACATGCCTATTCCCTGCTGACGAGAGGCAACAACCTCGAAACACGTGTCCAGGGATGGCCAACGCGACAGTGATTTTTTGCTCAAGACCCTGGCAGAGGCGCACCCGCTGATGCTTACTTCATGGACAACAATGCTTTGGGGTAACACGGTGGTAGGACAAGCAGTGAGCGACCATTGGACTTTCTTTTTTGAAAATGTGTAGTACTCGCTAAGGTGGTTTACATGTGTGAGGGGGGTTCACTCTTAGAGCATTAGTTGGCTTGTTGCCAAATAAGCCCCATGGAGTAGTCCGGCAGAGGAGTGGACTGAAACTTTCGGTCAGTGTCTGTGTTGAACCTCTTGTTGTCTCTGCGGCGGTTTGTACCCTGTCTTACAGTCTTGAGTCTATGCTAATTCACAAATACGCTAGGGAATATATTAATGTCATAATTAGTTAACAGTTATTTATTCATTTATCATTTTTTTTATTACTTAATGTGCTGTGTTATGATTTTTATTATAATTATATTTTAAATGTAGGTCGTTAGGTATGTGGGAGTATAGTGTGGGAAATAATTATATTTATTATATAAAATGTTCATATTAGGAGTTTTATCTTTATGTTCAGTAATACATGTTTTAAAATAATATATGTGTTTGAAAGTGAAGTACTTTCCGTACTGCTGCCCATACTAGAGTGGGAATAGTACATTTTACCCCTCTGCAGTCCAATGCTTTCACTACTGTTGCACAGACTTGAGTGGAAGTAGTACATTTTAACCCTCCTGAGTCAAACGCTTTCCCTACTGTTACACCGACTGGATTGGGAATATTAAATGTTACCCCTCCCCACGCAATGCTTTCCCTACTGTAGCACACACTGGAGTGGGAATAGTAAATTTACACCTTCGCTGTCCAACTCTTTCCCTACTGTTGCATCAACTGCAGTGGAAATAGTACATGTTACCCCTCTGCAATCCAAAGCTTTACCTAGTTTTCACCGACTGTACTGTGAATAGTACATTTTACCCCTCCCAAGTCCAACGCTTTCCCTACTGTTGCACACACTGGAGTGGGGATAGTAAATGTTGCGCCTCCAAAGTTCAATACTTTTCAGACTGTAGCACTGACTGGAGTGTGAATATTAAATTTGACCCCTTCTGAGTCTAGTGCTTTCTTTAATGTTGCACAGGCTGGAGTAGGAATAGTACATATCACCCCTTTGACATCCAATGTATTCCCTACTATTGCAGAGATTGGAGTGGAAATAGTATATGTATTATTCCTAGAATGTAATAGTTTTGTTAATATTGCTTAAACATATATTATTAATATGTATTTTTGTGTTTAATGGAATGTTTTTATATATTGAACCTTTTATCATTTTTAGGATATTGTTTTATAAAAAGAATTTTTTTACTGTTTACTTTTTTATATATAATTAAATTGCCTTTTTGCAGTTTATTTGTTACTTTTTGTATTTGTTCATATATATAAATATATATACTTGTTATGTTAGTAAATTTGAAAAATAGATCATAATATAAATTAAAATGATTCTTTTTAATAGTAGGTTAACATTATATATGTGTACATAAACACACACATACATATAAATGTGTGTGTTTGCTTTTATAAGTACATATATATATATATATATTCAAATGTTATTTAAACATATTTAATTGACATCATATTAATGTTACATATTAAAATATGTAATATTTTTGATTCTATATACATTAAAAAACGATATTTTTGTATATAGTTATTCGATATTAGTGTAAAACGAAATTTTATTTTATTTTATTGTACTTACCTTTATAGGTATAAGGAGACGATATTTTAGACAAAGGTTTTTAGGACTCAATATTTCTGTAGGTTGAGATTTGTGGTTTAGATTTCATGACATAGTACCCTTTTTAAACTGCAGGGACAGGTGGGTTTCTATACTGAGTATTTAGGAGTCGCTCTAAGAGAGTGAGGTGAAAGAGAGACCTCTTGGGGTGGACAAAGAGTAAGATAGTTTTAGAGAACATCTCCGAGATTGAGAGACAATCAACTCACGAGGGTCTGTCCGAGACCCCAACTTTTCTACAACACAAACATATTCTGTAGCCGCACAGAGTTTATAATCCCATTGCTGTTGATCTGCTGCAAAAGTTGCTCTTTGCCTCCATTTTGTTCTGGAAGAGATACCTTCACAGGACATTTTTACCCGATATTTGTGTGCTAAACTTGGCAAGTTTTGGAAAAAAAATCTTCGCAGGCGAGGACGGTCGACCTCAAATCTGGAGACAGGGTTTCGAGTCTCGGCTCTTGTGATCAACATCCTGTGATTCTGGGCAACTCAAGTAATCACCCCGTGCCTAAAAAAAAAAAACATGAATGCGTCCTTGTGTAACGCAACTGGTGCTAATTAATGTAAAGCATTTTATAATGCTCTGTGAAAAAAAATATATATTGTTGAGGAAAAACTTATCAATTTTGTGCACTACTTCAATGAAAAATGATTTCAAATGACACACACCGGCTGTGGTGTTGCACCAAGTGGGAGCAACCACTATGGCCCACACCTAGTATTGCCGTGATGTTCTTTCCTCCCCTCAGGCGTGTGTTTAATGGTTCAGCCCAACGTAGATACAGAGGGCACGTTCTAGAGCTAATAAAGAGCCCAGGGCCCTGGGTGTGGCAGGCAGTGTACTGACCACCAATGCAACAAAGTGTGGTCTCTAATTTGTTAGCCCGTAGGCCTGACCAGTACACTACACTGGCGACGAGGTGGTCTCGCCACCCCATCGCGTGCCACACTCCGCCCCTCCACACCGATCGAGCCGGCTCCTGTGGCCCCTGCAGTGTGCCCCGCTCTGCGTGCTCGGCGCACCCCGCCGGCGGAGTGTTCCCGGCCGCCCCGCCACCAGCCTCGTCGAGCGGCGGCCCAGCCGCGCCGCTCCAACACCCTGCCTCGAAGACTCACCGCTGTTTCCTGGCACTCTAGGCGGGTGGATCCAATCATACGAGGCCTGCCTGCGAGCGGCCCCGCCGCCTACAACCTGCGGAATCGGCCTCGCGGCCTCAGGTGCGTGCCCACCGCCTCAGTGCCCCAGCCGCGCTCCTGCAAACGCCTGCTCCCGGCCCCAGCTTCGCGCCAGCCCGCCGTGCCTGGCGCGCACCTCCGGTGTGCGTTTGCTCACGCATCCCGCGTGCACCGCTACAGCCCCTGCCGTTTCCAACGCATCTCGCGTGCGGAGGCCCTGCTATTTCCCACGCATCTCGCGTGCAACGCTGCCGGAACCCTCCACTGCTGCCTGAAGTCCCCAGCGTGCTCCTGGACTCTGCTGACGAGCCCCCCGCCCTCACCGATGGCCTAGGCCTCCGTGCCACCGCTAGAGCCCTTTGCGATCACGGGCACGCCTCCGTCTCAAGCTGCTCGGTGGAGGAAATGGGTGGAACGCCTGGAGAACTACTTTGTGGCAACGGACATCGCAGTTGAGCGGCGCCGAGCAATGCTCTTACACCTAGGAGAGGAAGCCATACATGACATCTCGAAGGACGTGGTGGAAGGAGGCCCGCCCCGCAACTACACCACGCTACGCGACGCCATAACGGAATACTTCGAACCATTCGCCAGTGCGGATTACAAAAGGTTCCTACTCCGCCAGGCCTGACAGCTCCCAGAAGAGTCGGTAGACGTATTCTATGCGAGACTTAAGAAGCTGGCCAGCACATGCACCCTCCCGGACGCCGATGACGAGATTCGCGCCCAATTCATACAAGGCTGTGCGTCCTCAAAGCTGCGAGAAAGGGTCCTAGAAACTGACAACATGCCCATGCGCGACATCCTGGTGTTAGGGCGATCTAAGGAACTATCAAAAGCCAGAGCCGCGCATATGGAACCAAAACCCACGGTCGCAGTCAAAGTAGAACCAGTGTGCGCCATCAAAACCGGTGCCACCGACACTCGCACGAAGCAAACCCGGCGCGGAAGACAAGGCCCACTTCCTTCATCCCACGACCACGCCTGCGTATGGTGTGGAGGAGCGACACCCCGCAACGGAGCATGCCCGGCGCAAGGAAAGATCTGCAGCGCCTGTGGGAAGGCAAACCATTTTGCCAGCGTGCGCCTATCAACTCAGAGGAAAAGGCCCAGCGGCCCGCCCCGGAGAGTGAGACAGATAGAACCGCTGCCAAACGCCTCCACCAACAGCGACATGGACGACGACGAAGCAGACGCAGCCTCCGTCCACGGGGTACGAATGCTCAACACCCTAGCAGCCACGCCATCCACAGAGCCTATGTGCACAGTAAACGTACAAGATCAAGCGGTGGCGGCCCTAATTGACACAGGGGCTACGATCAACCTAATGGCGGCTAGCATATATCGGACATTAGACACTCCACCAGTGCTCCACCCCACGAGAGTGCAGGTATACGCCTACGGCACCAGTCGGCCCCTACGTCTGTGTGGGGTTTTCCGAACGGCGTTGTCACACGACTCCAATCAACTACTCACCATAGTCTACGTGTCTCAGGAGGGATCTGGATTCCTGCTTTGGTGCAGAACCGCCCAAGACCTGGGACTAATACACTTCGCCTTCACAGTCCAGGCCCACAGCCTCGACCACCTAGTGCTCCAACACACATCGCTGTTCGAAGGGATTGGCTGTTTGAGAGGCCCCGCCATCCACCTCCACATAGATCACTCGGTCGCCCCAGTGGCCCTACGGCACCGACGCATCGCGTTCCACCTACGACCCAAAGTGGAAGCCGAACTGCGAGTGCTCGAAAGAGCCGGGATCATCGAAAGGGTAAGCGGGCCCACCCCATGGGTATCGCCCATCGTCGTAGCCAAGAAACTGAAGCAACCGGATGCCGTGCAAATCTGCGTGGACATGCGCATCCCGAATCTCGCAATCAAGAGGGAGCGCCATCTGACGCCAACAATAGACGACATCATCGGAGAGTTATCAGGCTCAAAGTGGTTTTCGAAGATGGACCTGAGGTCAGGATACCACCAAATCCCACTACACCCGGATTCACGCCCGATAACGACTTTCTCCACTCATGCAGGCCTATGGAGATACACCAGACTCAATTTTGGGATATCAAGCGCAGCCGAGGTGTTCCAGAACATCATTCAGAACGTCCTCCAAGGGCTAGATGGCGTGCTAAAAGTGAGTGACGATATTTTGGTCCATGCAGCGACCCTGGAAGAACACATCCGACGCCTCCAAGCCGTCTTCGCCAGGCTACAAGAGCGGGGTCTAACCCTCCACAGGGAAAAGTGCGAGTTCTTACGAAAAGACATCAGTTTCTTCGGATACAGATTCTCCGACCAGGGTGTAGGTCCAGACCCTGACAAGGTCAAAGACATCCATGAGGCTCCCGCCCCGACCTCAGTGACCGCCGTCCGCAGTTTTCTTGGGATGGTCACTTACTGCGGCCGCTTCATAAAAGACCTATCAGACCTCACCGGCCCCCTCCGTAACCTCACGAAAGCCACAGCCACCTGGGAGTGGGGGCCCGAACAACAAGAAGCCTTCCAGAAAACCAATGCGGCACTCTCGGCAGACACGACCCTGGCCTACTTCGACCCTCGTAACGAATCACAGCTCGTAGTGGATGCCAGCCCGACTGGCCTAGGAGCTGTCCTGACTCAACTGCAACCATGCGGAGAATGGGCTCCCGTCGCGTACGCGAGCAGAACCCTAACAGCGACAGAGCAACGATACTCGCAGATTGAGAGGGAGGCCATTGCCATCTTGTGGGGGTGCCGGCATTTCCACATCTACTTATACGGGCACCCGTTTGTGGTGATCACAGACCACAAACCCCTCGTCCCACTGTTCCAAGGGTCATCTTCACGACCTCCCCCTCACATCGAGAAGTGGGTGCTCCAGCTCCAGGAATTCCAGTTTACGCTGGAGTATCGGCCAGGCACCAGAAACCCGGCCGACTACCTGTCGAGGCATGCCCGCCTGGTCACTGAAGCAGAAGCAGCAGAAGCCGACGCCACTGAAGAATATGTCAGAATGATCGTAGAGCGGTCGAGACCTCTGCCGATTTCCCTAGAAGATGTGACACAAGCCACCAAGGACGACGACTGCCTACAAATCGCCATCCAGGATATCCAATCAGGAAACTGGAAACCACTCCAGAGCCCAGCGTCATTCCGCACCCTGGAGGCCCAGGCGACGCTAAGAGCACTCCACCAAGTTCGTAGCGAGTTGTCTATCTCCCCGGAAGGATGTCTTTTGAGAGGCCCCCGCCTGGTGCTGCCCGACAGTCTCACACAGCAAGCATTCCTTTTGGCCCATGGAGCATACCAGGGCATAGTAAAATCAATAAATCGCATCCGGAGCAAACTCTAGTTCCCGGGACTTGACAAGAAAGTGGAAGAAGTCATCCAACGATGTCCTGTGTGCCTAGCAACGGGCCTGCCTAACCCCCCAGCGCCTGTGATCACAGAGGAAGGACCGACAGCTCCGTGGGTGTGCGCCAGCGCAGATTTTGGTAGTCTTCCTGGAGGGAAATACATGTTTGTGGTAGTTGATGACTTCTCCCACACCATCCCACGTGGGCGTCAGCTCCAACTCCATGCAACCGGTCCATGGAACAGCGAACGAAATCCAACAGGGAATCATGACGAAGGAGAAGAGCAGCGGACAGCCCCATTCAAGTTGGCGACCGCGTGCTGGTGAAAGATCGCCATCTCGGAGGGAAGTTCTGCCTCCCTTTCGAGTTAGACCCATGGACTGTCACCAACGTCAATGGCACCATGATCACGGCGATGAAAGGGAGAGAGAAAGTCACCAGGAATGTGTCATTCTTTAAAAGAATCTCGAATGAAGAAGATGATGGGTTCCCCGACTCTGCAGAGCAATACACAAGACCGACCCAAGGCCCACGAGAAACAGAGGAAGAGGACGCTCCCGACGGAGAGGAAGTCCCAGAAACAAACTCAGTTACGCCAGCCCAGAGCGGACAGGAGGCACAGGTGGCCCAAAACCACCCAGGAACTGCTGAGGCCAAAAGCTCTGAAGAACTGGCTCCAACCCCGTCAGGCGAGCGCAGCCAGAGCAGGTACAATCTGCGCCCCTGTCCAAAGCCATCCCAGAAATACCATGACTTTGTGGCCCGCTGCAGACGTTGAGAGAGTTCGAGCTGCAACCCAGCCGTCATAAAAGTAAGACTGTTCCTTTTTGCATTTGCAATTCTCAGAGACTATGATCGGAAGTGTTGATATGTGATGTTATGTTTATTCTGTTTTTCACTTCGGGGTAAAGGAGGAATGTAGTGTTGCACCAAGTGGGCGCAACCACTATGGCCCACACCTAGTATTGCCGTGATGTTCTTTCCTCCCCTCAGGCGTGTGTTTAATGGTTCAGCCCGATGTAGATTCGGAGGGCACGTTCTAGAGCTAATAAAGAGCCCAGGGCCCTGGGCGTGGCAGGCAGTGTACTGACCACCAATGCAACAAAGTGTGGTCTCTAATTTGTTAGCCCGTAGGCCTGACCAGTACACTACACCGGACAAACGTTATATACCATTCTTGGAAAAAATACACATGCATTCTTCCTTCAGGCAGCATACACTAGAGGTCTATTCCAGATTGCACGCCGCAGGGGCCCTACAATTACCAGCACTGTAATCGATTTGATTCAGTAATCTTTATTTCGGTTTAGAAAAACCATAAAAGATACATAAAATTCATACATATTGAATAATAAAACACAATTAAAAATGGAACATTGCATTGGTGCCGCCTTAACTGGAACAATTACTTGTTATGACCTTTAGTTCAGTCCACAGGCCTTAAAAATGTGTATACACTACAATAAATAACACCGAATAATAAAAAGTTTAAAAGATTATTATAAACAGAGGCCACCCGGTACCAAATAACTATGTTGAGCATTGTCCCGTTGTCCTGTTTGACATAGATTTTCTAAACTACAATCTAATTGATCATTACTACATTTTATATCAAAAAGAATTATATATATTCTGTAATCAGTAATTGTGGCTGGTAGCTGTGCGGGGGGGGCCAGTGTGGTTGCAAGATGGACAGATGTGCCTGTGCCCTCAGCGTGCCCGACCCATGGGTAGATTTGCACCCGGTCAAACAGGGCCCAGTGCTTCAGCACCTGGAAATGTTGGGTTCAGGAACATCAGGGCACAAGGAACTGACACCTTAATGAGGGATCTGTGAGGTTTGCTGGTAGCTTGGTGGAGATGAAAAGGCAATTTTGTTTTCACTTGGTTATTCAACTTTACGATCTGAGAGGGTGTACGCCAGTCGTTTTCCGGCGCAGTATTTTAACACAAGCAAGTGCGGCTGGTGACAATAGGGTGCACGGAGTGGTGCTGACATAAATATGACCATTTCCGTCATCATACACCCAGTGTCATAAAATGGATGGCATAGGCCCGAAAGCAATTAAGGAACAACAATGCTCCCCTAATGACCCCTGTTTGGACATTTTAAAAAATAGCCATATTTTGGGTGTGGATTGCTCCCTGGGCACAATAGTCCTAGTGCCACTGAGCCTGCTGCACGAATGAGAGCTAACCCACTGGCATTGGTTGGCAGTTTAATTGCGTTATTTAGTGGCCAGTCAGTTCATGGGTTGGAGCTTTGGCATCAGAAAGACTATTCAACACATGCGACAAATAACGTGATGTAGCCAATTTATCAAATTTAAAGATGTGATAAAGTGTAAGGATGAAGAGTTCGTCCAAATTAAGGGGGGATATTCTCAACGAAGTGGCGGTGAGAGGCGTTAGCCTCCTTGGCTTAACGCCACTCACCCGCACTTCGTAAACGCGAGGCTGCACCCTATTCTCAAGAATGTGGTGCAGCCTGGCGTTTCCCCCAGCGATGGCTCTAACTTTCATGATTTAGCGCCAATGCATGCACCCGTGCACCAGATTGCAAGGGTTTCTGTGTGCAGGGGAGGGTTGTTCATGAACAGGAAGGTGCCCCTTCCTGCACATGAACATTCCTGAAATACCATTTAGCTTTTTCCAGGTGGCAGCGTCGATCACAATGAGTGTTGCGGTGGAACGCCCACAGCAACACCCACTGCACACCCCTTTCACGCTAAATGTAGCGTGAAAGAGGCCTTATTCTCAAGGCAGCTTTAGGCCACTTGAAGTGGCTTAAAGCCACGTTAAGTCGGTTAACGCTGCCTTGAGAAAAAGGCGCCAACCCTATCTCCACGGGAACGTCAGAAAAAGTGACGTTCCTGTGGCGATAGGGGATTGAGAATAAGCCCCAAGTTGTTTAGATTGACTCATCGCAAGTATAAAAAGTAAACCAACACACAAATCATAGATTAATGCTAAATTTTGCAACAACTATCCATCCATAACAACGTTTCAAATGCTGGCAAAACATAACAATTCAATTAGAATCAGCAGGGTAGTAACCTGTCAATGACTAGAGAAGTGTAAGTTTGTATACTGAACAAACTGCACTTCAAGGGTGGACAGAGCCTCTCGACCAGCACTTATCGTGATGAGAGTGGAAAACCACAGTTCACACTACAAGGTCAAGTTGAAGAGGTTGCAGCTATTTTCTGAGTATAGTGACGCTTATCAACAACCACTTCCCACCCAAACCAGCTATCTCAGTTGTTTTCATACTTTTCATACTGGCAGTTAGAACACACGATGAACAAACTTCCCTTCTCCCACAGCTTCTGCAATGCCAAAAAGCAGATGATTCGAATGTCAGCAGCGCGCGTGTTTGTGTGGGACGTGCATGTCTGCTTAGACCTGTGGAAAATTAGCATTATTTGCCTATGGGTAATTACTCGAAATTTTAGAAATATTATGCGAAAGTAAGCATAATTACGTAAGAAGCAAAACTTGCATTTGATGTTATATTTTAGAGGAAAGTGCGTCTGATTCCTCACATCCATTTTGAATGTAAGGGCACATTTCGTGCTAAAAAAAAGATAAATAAGCAGAAAGGTGTTCTTTTTGGATTGTTGCTATTTCTATGTGTGTTGCAGAATGCAGCACACATAGAAAAAGCAAAAACAAGGAGAAATAAACGTGTTTCTCCTTGTTCGCCAATCTAGTATCTGCTATTGCATGGTGGTAGTCCTTGGCGCTGCCACAGATTTACAACACCTTGTAAATCTGGGTCAGCGCCAAAAACAATGGGGCAGATTTATGATAACTGGCGCATCCCCAGGGATGCGCCAGTTATTTTGCGCCGCTGCTCCGCCACCCATGGTGCGCCGCATTTACAATGCGGCGCACCATGGGGCAAAAACGGCACAGATGCGTGACGCATCTGTGCCGTAAAGGTGGCGCATTGCTGGAGTTGCGTCGCAAGCGCGACGCAGCTCCAGCAAGGATCGGGGGTGCCCCATCTTTACAATGCTGCATCAAGACCTACGCCTGCTTCAAGCAGGCGTAGGGTTTTGACGCAGCATTGGCCTGAAAGTGACTGAGTGAAATCTTATAGATTTCACTCAGCCACTTTTGCGAGGCGCACCTGGACCGGAATGCCCACCCTGCGCCGGAACGCTCACAAGTGACGCAGGGCTTTACAACGTGATGCATCTGCCTAGATGCGTCACGTTGTAAATGGGTCGTAGGGATGCGCCACGTTTACGCCGCAGTTGCGTGAGGACTGCAGCGGAAAGGGGAATATTTACAAGGTGGTATTAAGCCACTCTAAGTGGCTTAGCACCAGCTTGTAAATATTGAAAATGGCTCTACAACACCAGACAGGGTCGGATTGGTAAGGCGGGCACTTGGGCAATGCCAGAGGGGCTGGTATCGAAGTTTCAGCTTTGGGCTGCTTTTATGGCAGCCTGGGGGGCCGATTTGGTCTGTGTCTGGTGTGTTCAGATGTCACCAGTGGCACAGTGGGGCCATGAGTGGCCTTTCTGGAGGCAGATGGGCGTCTATTACCTCCCTTTTGACAACAGGCAGAGGTATCAATCCCTTTCTCTCGGTGGGCCGGCCAATTAAAGTGTGCATACTGATCGGGGGCAGGGGGTCAATGTGTAGAAGATGAAGTGCGCAGTGGTGTCTTTGGATCAGCCATGAGTCGTCATCGAACCTCCGTAGGAATGTCCTCAGATCGGCACTGCATCGGAGGGCACTGTGTTGGTTTTGATCAGCTCAGTGGGAACATCACATGCATTTTTGCAGAAGCAGCTGTAGACCCCAATTCTGAGGCCTAGAACTGGAGGGGGCACCTCAGGCAAGGGTAGGACAGCAGATGGCAGAAGCACCAGCAGAGTTGCAAGAAATATTTTGTGACCCTGAGACTTAAGAGAACAGAAGGCAAGCCAACAAGTCATTGGGGAAACATAGGTTCAAGGATCAGCAGATCAGATCCAGTACCTCTAACTCCCAGGCGGGAAGCAGCAGGCAGCAGGCCAACACAGCAGACCAGGTAGAAAAGTGGCAGTCCCTCCTGCAACACATCAATCAGCAGGCAGCAGGCCAACACCGCAATGCAGGTGGCAAAGTTACAGTCCCTCCTACTGAACAGCAGCTTTCCTTCCAGGCAGAATGTCCTTTATTCCAGAAAAGTTCAGATTTGGTGGTGTTAGGGGTCCACTACTTATATCCTAATGTGACTTTGAAGTGGGGGAGACATCAAAGAGGCCTTTGAAGATCCCACGGTCCCTGGCTTTCCTGCTCTGTCTCTGGAATCAGTACAGGAGGATATGCAGCTCTTTGTGTGGGGACAGGCACAGCCCTATTCAGGTGCACATGTCGGCTCCTCCCTCTCAATCTACCTCAGGAATTCCCATCAGCCTGGTGAGGGGCCATCAGGATGCAAATGTCACACCCCAGCTCTCTTTGGATGTGACGCTCTAGAGGGAATGCACAAAGCCCAGATGTCACTTAACCCACAATTGCATTCAGAGACAGGCAGAGGTACAGAATGCTTAAAGTAAGAACATGTCAACTTTCTAAAAGTGGCATTTTCAGACTTACAATTTACAATCCAACTTTACCCTAAGTTGTAATTTTAAATTGTGATCCCAAAGAGACAAAGAGAAAAAACTCAAAATCTCTATCTTTTACCAATTAGAAATGACACTTAAAATATGTTTTAAGGCAATCCCAATATTAACCTTAGGGAGAGATAGGCCTTGCAGTAGTCAAAACAAAATTATCAGTTTTTCACTACCAGGACATGTCAAACTCAAAAGCCTTTTAAATACACTGCACACTGCCCAAAGGGCAGCCTCGGGCCTACCTTAGGGGTGACATATGTAAGAAAAGGAGAGTCTGGTGTCTAGCAAGTAGGTTAACTTGCTAGGTCGAAATGTAGCCTGTTTTTCAGGATACTCAGGCTACAAAGATTTAAGTCATTGTAGCCATCTGATAGGATTTTTGGTCCAAATCTGCCACTAAATCGCTCCACTGAAATGTTTCAGAACTTTCTAACCTGTTATGGCATAGGCTTAATTCACAGTTACAACATTCAAAGGAAGGTCCCCAATGTTTGTGGGACTGGAGGTAGAATAGGACAGTTTACACCCTCAATCTTTTGCCCCAATGATTGTGAGACTGCTGTTGGAATAGTAACTGTAACCCCTCAATTTTTTCATGTTCCCCAATGTTTATGGGGCTGCATTCGAAAAGTAATTTGTACACTGGCCCCATTAATGAATGTTTACTAATGTTTAAGGTACTAAAGATAGAATATTATATTTCATCCCCTTCTTTTTATGTACTATCCAGTGTTTGTTGAACTGAAGTTAGACTAACACATCTTACTCCGCAGTTGTTGCTCTTTCTCTGAGATTTGAGTGACTGGAGGAAGACGTGTATATCTCACAAACCTAGAACCATGTTTACACTTTCCCCAAAAATAATTGGACTGGAGTTAGGGTAGTATTAATCACAACCCTAAATAATGCACCTTTTCTAAATATTTATGGCTGGAAAATATATCAGTAAAGTAACAATTTGAAATATTTATAATTTAACCTCTTCCATGCTCATGACGGAACGGTTCCGTCATCAGCGTCGGTGCTCCGGTACTGATGACGGAACATTTCCGTCATGAGCCAATATGATTTATGACCCTTCAGCACTGCAGCGAAATTCGCGCAGCATTGAAGAGGTTAAACAATAATATCTTTGTTTACTAAATTAGAATATTTATAAATAAAATAAGATGTATATATATTTTTTTGATTTTGAGATTACTGATATCTATTAAAAACCTCAATTTTTACATGTAATAATATAACTTAAAAAGTAGATATTTTACAGACACTGAAACATTTTGCCGTCGATTCCGATCCGGTAAAATCACCGTCCGTACGATTCGTATCCGGAGCTGTTTTCGTACGACTCGTACATACACCATACGACTCGGAGAGTACGATCCAGACCGGGTGATCAGGACGCGATTCGTACGGGCCACGTAAGGTAAGGGCGATTCATACCGCTGTGTTGGTATCGTAGGGGTACGGCTCGTACACCTACGATCATGGGGTGTACGAGCCGTACCCCTACGATCATGGGGGTACGAGTCGTACTCCATGATTGTAGGTGTACGAGCCGTACCCCTACGATCGTGGGGGTACGAGCCGTACCCCTACGATCATGAGGGGTACACACCGTACCCGGGGGGGCGTTCCGTACATGTTTCGAGCTGAACTCTGCTTCTACGGGAGTTTTCAGCTCCCGTAGAAAAAGGGTCGTACGGAGCGTACCCAACACGAATCGTACTTGCCGGGTCGGAAAAAGCAGCCGCGAACCGTACAGACGTCGCGTACAGCGGGTTCCGAGGGCGAATCGTACAGGGATACGATTTGTACGGTCTCTGTACGATTCGTATGGAGTACGGCTCCTGGTACGAATCGTACTTCGTCGTAGGTACGGGACCTTTGCGGGTACGATTCGGACAGGGAAAAAACGCTCCGTACGACGATTCGGAACGCTTTTTACCGGATCGGAATCGACCCCTTTGTTTTTACTTTTTGAAACCAGTTATACTAATTATACTATTTTTACATTGACTGTAATTTGTTTGTGGTGTCAGTTTCGTTTTGTTACAAATTATTTTTATGTATACTGTTCAGTTGACATAAAGGGATGTTGGTTACAGATCCACATTACATCAGATAGGAAAACCTAAATTGTATAGGTATTTAAATTAAACAGGATTGCTAGGTTTAGTTTTAGTTACCTAATGGGTCATGTCTTTTCATCTAGTATATGGTCAGTGTATTAGGACATATGTGGGATGCTTGTTTAATAATGAATGCACAGTTGAGTATTACAATGAAGTCAGACATTATAGTGATATATTTGTGGAAGTTTTAGGTATATTTAGAATTTTAGGGTGTCAGTTGGATTGTGTATTGCTTTTATGTTGCAGGTATCAGAGATCTTCTGTTTTGGAGTTGCATTTATTACACATTTTTAGCGTTTTATATTAATGTAGATGTGTTGTAATTTTTACTTTTGCAATTTTTTAAATATTAGTTTTTTTGTTTTTCAAATTACTGGACTTTCTTTTTATTTAACCTTCATTTTCAGGTTTTTGATCAATGGCTTATACATTTAACCTTATTATTAGAATATATATTTTTTTAACTTTTGTATTTCTTGGGACATATATGACGGCTTATCTTCTATTGTGGAATAGCCTTCTTAGAGCTCTGCAGCATTAGAATTGGGAGTACTTTGATTAATTTGTTATGCTGTGCACTAACATTTGTGTATTTCGAAGTATAATATCTTTCTAGTAATGTGTGTATATTTAAGGGGTTGAGTTTATATCTAAATAGTAAGGGACCAATGCCTAAAAACATTTATGAGTACTGGAAGTAGTACTGTTCTAATTAGCTTCAGATGCGTTTGTTTAGCCCAACTTTCTATTAGTAAAAGTGCAAATAGGGCATTTGACATGTTAGAATACGTAAAAGAGCACTACTTCTTTACATACTCCAAAAGACCATTGTGAACAGGCCAACATATGTTTAGTGTAATGTTTTGTACTTTAGTTACATTAAGCAGGCAACATGAGTTAAGAGTAAAAAGGATTTTCAAGTAAATCAGTCAAGTACACAATAATGGTCAGGCAATTTTCTTAATTCTTTATGTTCTTTATTCTTCTTCAATGTGTACAAGAGAGAAGCCAACATGTTTTGGCCAATCTGTGGCTTCCTCAGGGCTGCAATGTGCAAGAAATAGAAATGTTATAATGCAATAATTTCTTCTTGTTAAACCATGATGAAAATTGCAGCACCCTAGTACTCATACAAGCAAAATCCATACCATGATACTGAAATTACAAAATGTAAAATAAAACACAAAGAAATCACAATCTACATTAACAAAAAAAAATTACCCAGTTGGCAGGGGGACTAAGAAAAATATGATTCAAACTATAACTGCTAATGCAAGATCCTATAGCAAGATGCAAAAAATAAATATATGGGAAGGATGTTTTTTTAAACTATATTAAAAAAAATTAAATGCAACTACATTTAAAACCCTTGTTGTATATGCAACCCAAAATGTGAATGCAGAGACAAATACAAATTGTAATGTTGTATACAAATGGTCAGGGACTGCCCATGCAGTATGTGTACAAACAAAGTGACAATAATACATTCTCATTGTAAATTAAAAACATAGCCCTTTAAATTGGTGTCAATGGCTGATGTAGCATACCGTCAATCTTAAACCAAATAGCGCTCTAAATATCACAATAAAGTGGGTGGAGGCTTCATACACACCCTTGTTCAGCAATGAAGTCTGCATCTAAAAGAAGTATATACAGCAGTTGCCAAGCCAAGCATGAGTCCTATCTTGGTTTCAATAATACATGATCATTTCCCCTCAGAAAATCTAGACTACTGCACCCGACACATGTGTTTTGACTGTGAACTATGGGCATATTCTCAAGGACTTATCACCACGTTAGTGGCACTTTAACACAGCCAGAGTGGCGATAGATTTATTGCCCTATTCACAAGCAGGTGCTAACAACTGACATCGCCAGTTTTCCTGCGGTAGCAGGCGTAAAATACATCATTACGGATGACACCAGCAACTAGCGCTAATAAGATGCATAGTAGGCGTTCCTGTGCAAAAAGCCACAAAAATACCAATTCACAACATTCTCAATGACCAGCCAGATCGGTGATAAGATCACAAAACATGCGATAAGGCATGTTAGCATCAGGGAATTAACACCTGCTCTTTCCTGGTATTAAGTCGGACTATAACCTGCACCAGAAATGGGTGCCCAGCCCACAGCCACACCAGAAGAACAACAGATGCCGTAAAGCTACTGATCATGCAGCTCGGAGCCCCAAGAGGGCCAAAACACCCATTGCTACCACACCCAGGTCCGCCACCCCCTTCCCCCCCCCGACTACCACCGAGGCAGAGCAGACAAAGACAGCGGACCTTCAGAAAACGCACAGGCCTCACAGACTTAACACCAGAGGATGTCATTGCCCACCACAGGCTCAAAAGGACAACCATCCTCCGCATCCTGACCATCATTGCCCACAGGCTGACAATACCAACACAGCGGACAACCAACATCCCTCCGCAGACAAAGCCGCTGGCTGTGCTGCACCTGTTGGCCTCTGGGACCCTCCAACCAACAACTGCTAGAGTCAGAGGGTCTCACAGCCAGCCATTATCCAAGTTCTTAGACGCCATCATCAGCTTGGTACCCCAGCACCTTTACTTCCCACACATTTCGCAGGAACAGCTGGAGACCAAGCAAGGCTACTACACCATAGCTAGCTTCCCACATGTGTCGGGTGCAATCAACTGCACACATGTACTCCTCGTGCCCCCGGCCACCACTGCACACAATTACCGCAACAGGAAGCACACGTGTTCCATCAATGTGCAGGCAATAGTGGACCACCTGGGACTCTTCACCAATGTGTCGCCAACTACCCAGGCAGTGTGCATGATTACTTCATCTTCCAACAGTCCATCATCAACCAGCGCTTTGAGGCTGGCACCTATGGGAATGCATTGCTCGTTGGTAAGTACCAAACAAACACACCACACACCTCAACTCCGCAATCATGCAACTCACAACTCTGGGAATGCACACGTTACAAACTCACATACAACATGCCAAAGAACATGCTCACCTACCAGACACAAAAGTATTACTTACAGCGGTAACCTGGGTTAGCCATGTACACAAGCCATCAATGGCATGGCACCTCAGCCACACAATAGCAGAATGTGGGGAGAGGTGACCCATGAATGAGATGTACACAATACCAAGTGTGGCGTGGATGTGCTGGTCAGACTTCAGTATGCAGACCACAGACATGTCCATGTCGACATATACTGCTGGTGCTTGGAGTGTAGTGGACAGTGGACACAACCATGTTCCCCTAGGCAGTGGGGTAGATCACGGAAATGTAGCTTGTTACTTCCCCCCTGTAAGCGTGAGTGGAGTGGGCTGGCTCGGCATATGCCAGCCCAGCGTAGGGGTGTGAATAAAAACCCAATTGCGCTGGGTGTGGTTCTCTTCCGGAATGGCCGAGTTCATATGTCAGTGGCAGCATTTATATCACTGTACTCCCTTTGATCTGGTCCCACCAACTCTGTGCATCGCAAGGCAAAGACACATGTCTGTGGGCTCTTGGTGACTACTGCCTTCGAACTACACTGCAGTCAAGTAGGTCACATATTTGGAACTGAGTCTTGAAAATTTTCTGGCAGAATTTTATACCATTGTACACGCCTCATCGCAGACTGAATACTCTTTCAGCTCTGGTGCCACTAACTCTGTGCTCCAAAATTCATGGACACTCTCTGGTTGAACTTTGGTGTCATCTGAGTCTATGGACTGGGGGTTGTCTTCACCATCATATGGCTGGTACTGATTGGTGTTAAACAGGCATCTGTAGCATTTATCTCCTCCATATTGCCTGTTTCAGCTTGGTTCTGCCCTCTGCATCATGCCCTGGAAGAACACCTTCCACTGTCCCCCGAAACACTCCACAACATTCAGCTTCGACATCGATGAGGACCCGCTCAGCTCTCGTGGCCCTACCTTAGTGTACCGCAAGTCACCGTCCAGTGGCGGTGTTCCTGTTCCGGTGGCAGTGCTTCAGGGGCCACTGACTATGTGTAGCTCAAGTTATGGACTCTTGCTGTTTGAACTTTGAACTTCTGATTGTCTGATCACTGTTGTAGTTGTTGCCAGCACCAACCACTCCATCCAGCAGTGGTGTCACTGGACATGTGACCATGGCAATAAAAGGGGCCGGGCGCATGTGCACGTAGCCAGTTCCACAAACTATCTAAGTGTGTCCCTGTGGTCATTATGTATGCATGAGGGCCCGGGCCCTACCACATTACATTGTGCTGTGTACAGTGGCCGCAACCATGTCCCCTCAGGCAGTGGGGAAGACCTGCGACATGTAGCTGTGTTGTACCCCCCTGTAAGCATAAGTGGAGTGGGCTGACATACAACAGTCCAGCGTAGGGGTGTGGATGATCACCCTGGGGCTCTGGGCATGGTTAAGTTTTGACCTTACCAAGGAAGTAGCAAATGTGTGTGTCTCTGTTGTAGTGTCCGCGCCACCCATCCCACAATGGGCAATGTTGCAATGTAGCATGCCCACGCAGTGCGGGCTCTGCCAAAGGATAAATGAAGGAGCGCAAGCCCGCTCGGGGTCCGGGATCATACATGCCAACTGTTGTGTGTGTCGCTATTACTGCAGCATAAGCCAAATGTCTACCCTCAACCGCATTGTGAGGTCAACCAGCCATTAACTCTACATCTGTATCTGCCCTATCCTTACCATAGGCCTAAACACATGTTGCCACCCACCTTCAATGCACAACATCACAGTGTCGTTGTAAGGCTTGTGGACATTCGCAGACAGGCATGGCAATAGTGTGCCGAAGGAGTACAGGTGATGCAACCCCGCTGCGCATACTAGTAAATTGGCTCAGGAGGAGGGAGGAGCAGCAGTGAGACTCTGTAATACACATTAATGCCGCTCATTTGCTACAAGCAGTACATGTCAAACAGGAATCACTAAGTCACACATATCACACACCAATGAACTAGTGAGCCTGCCAACGCATCATGCAGAACCAACTATTGACTCATGTCTCTCTGCACTGTCACAGGTGATCAAGGATATGCACTCTGCCCTTGGATGTTGACAACCCTCTGAGCCCTGAACGCACAGGTCCAGAGGCAGTACAATTGGGCCCACAAACGCACCAGGGGCATCGTGGAACGCACATTTTGCGTGTTGAAGTCACGTTTCAGGTGCCTGGAAATCTCAGGTGGAAGGCTCCTGTATACAGCCCAGACATCGTGTGCAAGATGATCGTTGCATGTTGTGTGTTGCACAACATATGTGTACGCACCAATGCCCCATGGCTACAAGTGCCAGATGCACCGGACAATGATGAGGAAGATGAGGCAGGTGGACCACACCCCACTGCAGCTGCAGCAGGAATAGCCCGTAGGAATACCATCATTGACAATTTTTGACATGAGCCCGTCACATTGTGACAGTCCTTAGCAATCATGGGACAGTACAAAATGACCACAGGCACAGCATGTGCAAATAAATTCATTACAACACACATTCCCTGAGTGCATGTCACTCCTCTGTACAAGCACATCACTATGACAAGTGTAAGTGAAACATATAGTGCTAACAATCTCAGAAATTGAAAATAGATAGTGGGTGTGTCACCTCTGTACAGAGAGACTGTTTAGGGTGTCACATATTCAAAATGCCATTTCTGTGTGTCAAAGATAATACAGAATCCCATTCATCAGCATTTCACATGTGTCCCAAATCATTACATATAGGCTGTTATTTGTGATCTACAATTGAGAACAGGGCTTTTTTTGGGGTCAAATAAGTTCCACCATGATGCAGGGATGCACCCTGTGACTCAAATCCCACAACATGTGCTACATGGAATCAAAGGGGAATCACGCCCCTACTTTTGTCCATACTTTCATACATGATTAATCATAGACATGATACATTTGTGTGTATTAAATGTATTATTCACCTTCAGTGGAGTGCTAAAGCTGTCTTAGTACTGGGACATGCAGACAACGCTTTATAATGTTGCACCGTAGAGGGCCAGCCAGAGTCCTTTAGGGATTGACAAGATACTCAGAAGGGGAAGAGTCCAGTCCACAGGCTGATTGCTGTGACATTGTTAAGCAAACAAAATATGGCAGTCCATGTCGAGGTCCAAGGTTAGTGTCACATAGGGGTCCATTATGATGTCGGGCGGATTCCCTCCGCCAGGCTGGCGGTGGCTACCGCCAGCCTGGCGGAGGAAATCCGCCCGACATCATCAGCACAATTCCCCTCCGCCATATTAGGATGGCGGAGGGGACCGTGGTGGTGCAAAACACCGCCCGCCTGTTTTCCGCCCCGGTCGCCTAGCGGCCGGGCGGAAAACCTGTAACATGGTGGCGGTGTCTGTTAGACACCGCCCGCCATATTACAATGTGCTTTCACCAATGCCTTTCCGTGGCGGCAATGCCGCCACGGAAAGGCATGCGGAGACTCCCTGCGGGGGCCCGTTGCGGGCCCCCTGGGAGTCCGTGGCTTGGGGTGTTGCACATGGGGGGTACCTATGGTACCCCCCCGCATTTCAAAGTGCAACATGGCAGGCACCGAGCGGTGCCTGTCATGTTGCACTTTGAATTGCATAACGTGCACTTTACACATGGCAGCGGGCGGAGATTTCTGCTCCGCCCGCCGCAATTGCACGGTTATAGGATGCGCCCGCCTGTGTGGCGGGCGCATCCTAATGCCCTGATCGGGACCCCCGCCCTTAAGGCGGGCGGTACGGGTCCCGAAGTGATGGCGGGCGGACTAAGTCCGCCCGTCATCATAATGGATCCCATAGTGTATAGGGGACAGTGGAAGGTGTTATTTCAGGGCATGGTGAAGAAGGCAGAAACAAGCCATATGGCGGAGATAAGTGCTACTGCTTCCTTCTTACCACTATGTCAGATTCATCCTCATCTTTGTCCTCTGGTGGTTCATGTGCCTCACGTGTGGGTGGTGGAGTTTGGTCTGCAACACTGTGACACAGACACATCAGGGGCCGGATATGTGGATGTAGGAGTAGCAGCAGCATTCATCTGCGCAATGTCTTGTGGCGTCATTCCCATGATGAGGATCTGCAGGGCATGGAAGATCCCATCTACAGCTTTCTCGTGTGCAGCTGTGGTAGCCATTCTTTGCGCTTGCATCCGATCCATGTTCTCCTTGACCCTCCTTATGTTTCCCAAATCACGGATGACATCGCTGTAGCCACTCTGACTAGACAGTTATTGATGTCTCTGAGTCATGACTCCAGCGATGCCATCCATGGAGGGCATGGGGCAGACTATGGGTGTCCGTTAGGGAGTGTAAGTGGTCCCTGATGAGACTTAGACACCCAAGTATGGCATCTAGTTTGGCTTCCATGAGCCCGAACCCCACCTGCACCTGTTCAGCCAGCTCCTTCTGGCAGTCTAACACACTGCGTTGGAACGCCATGTGTTCTTCGGTGAGGTGCTGGGAGCCAGAAGTAGTGGTGGGTGCTTCCTGCTGTGCAGGGGGTGGGCTCACCTTGATGGTGCTGGGCTGCCCTGCTATCGGAGGTGGGGTGCCGAAGCTTTCCATGAACCATTGGAGTTCGTTGTAGTTGATGCCCTGGGGGTCGTGGTAAGAAGACAGAATATCGAATTTTAAATATCCATGTGACAAAATATCGAAGTTTTAATATCTATAGTAAAATATATCGACTATTTGAATATCAGCATTAAAAATATCGATTTTAGTATGTGTAGTGAAATATCGTAGCTAAAAATATCGAATATAAAAATATCATTGTACAAAAATATCGATAAAATGTAGTTTTTAGTAAGATTTTGTTGATTTTATTTTTTTAAATATTGTAATATTTAATTTATATTGTGTTTATATTATGTAATTTGTTATGTTTTATTTTAAATAATATATAAGTTTAGGAGCGGGATGATGGGTTTATAGGGGATAAGGGTGGGAGTGTATTAAAAATGTAGATTTTTTGTGTTAAATTAAAAAAAAAAATTTTTTTAAAAACATAAACTGAGAAAAATTTGACAATAATTTAGAATATTTACTAATATTTGAAAATATTTTAGGAGCGGGATGTTGGGTTTATAGGGGATAAGGGTGGGGAGTGTATTAAAAATGTAGATTTATTTTTTGAAATTTCTAAAAAAATAAAAAATATATATATATTTGAAAAATTTGACAATAATTTAGAATATTTACTAATATTTGAAAATATTTTAGGAGCGGGATGTTGGGTTTATAGGGGATAAGGGTGGGGAGTGTATTGAAAATGTAGATTTTTGGGGTAAAATGTAAATGTATTTTTGAAAATTTAGATAATAATTTAAAAAAATAGTAAATATTTCAAAATATTTTAGGAGTGGGATTTTGGGTTTATCGGGTATAAGGGTGAGGAGTATTTTCAAATTTAAAAATCCATGAATTTTTCTTAAATTTTTTAAAAAAGATTAAAAAAAATAAAAAAATTATGTGAATATTTTTAGAAATTGTGGAATATTTAGAAATATTAGAAAATATTTTAGAAGTGGTATGTTGAGTTTATAGGGGATAAGGTTGGGGATAGGTTTTGAATTTAAATTTCTTTGATACATTTTATAAAAAAATTGAAAATTTAAAACAATATAAAAAAATTATCAGAATATTTTATGAAATATTTGAATATTACAAAATGTAAAAAAAATGTTTGGAGTGTTATGTTCTGTTTATAGTGGATAAGGGTAGGGAGTGTTTTAAAATGTGCAACATTTTTTTAATGTAATTTTTTTTGTAATTTTACCAAAAATTTAAAACTTTACATTGTGAGCATTTTTTATCAATATTTTGGAATATTGTCACATTTTTGTATAATTTTAGAATATTGAAAGGTTATTGTTTACAAATTGTTAATTAATTTGTAAATAGCGATTTATAAAATTTAAAAAGTGTTAATTTTTATTTTTAAAATTTAATTAAATGTTGTTTATTTATTGGATTAGGGTTAGTAAATAATTTGTAATTAGTGTCCATTACCTACTCAAAATTAATTTAGACTAGTCTTTGAATAGTAAATTAAATTTAATTAGGGTTCAGCACCTACCTTAAATTTATGTAGACTGGAGTGGGAATAGTAAATTCAATTTAATTAGTATCCAGCACCTACAACTAATTAATGTAGACTGGAGTGGGAATAGTATATTAAATTTAATTAGTGTCCAGCACCTACCCCTGATTAATGTAGACTGGAGTGGGAATAGTACATTTAATTTAATTAGTGTCCAGCACCTACCCCTAATTAATGTAGACTGGAGTGGGAATATTAAATTAGTTGTAATTAGTGTCCAGCACCTACCCCTAATTAATGTAGACTTGAGTGGGAATAGTAAATTTAATTTAATTAGTGTCCAGCACCTGTTATGTTATGTTATGTTATTTATATTTTTATAGCGCACAGATGCCCCAGCCAAGGGGCGTCCTGGCGCTCTAGACAGGTACTATAACATAACACACAAAGGGAAAGAAAAAAACAAGAGGCAGCTACTTGGAAGCAAGAAACAGGAAAGTTTTAATGGCTCGCCTGAAGGTGAGTAAATCATTCAGAGCTCGGATGTGTACCGGGAGCGAGTTCCACAGTCCTCAGCAAGCACCTGGTACGAACGGCCACCCATTCTGCTAAGTTTAAAACGGGGGCAGACTGCTAGGTGAAGAGCCTCTGATCTTAGTGATCTCGGAGGGATGTAGGGAATGAGCAAATTGGCAAGTGCCGGCGGCGAGGAGAGTTTCATAATTTTAAAGGCCAGACAGAGCACCTTAAACTTGATCCGCTGTCTGACCGTTAGCCAATGTAGGGCCGAGATGGTACCCGACACAGAACAATGTCTGGGAAGACCCACAATGGCCCGTGCCGCGGCATTTTGAACCCTTTGGAGCCTAGATGCCTCGGCCTGGTTGACCCCTATCATCAGCGAGCTCCCGTAGTCCAGTCGGGATAGAATTGATGCCTGGACCACGAGCTGCCGGGTCGGGGGGTCAAAGTATTTCAAGACCGGCTTTATGCCACGCAAGATTCCGTAGCAGGTGGCTGCAACCCTCTTCGTGTGGCCTATGAAGGTGAACGCAGGATCCAACCAGATTCCTAAGTTTTTCGCTTCGGAAACTGGGATAGGAATAATGCCCAGCTCTGGAGGCCACCACTGGCCAACATGTTTCCCCAAGACCAACACCTCAGTTTTGGTGGCGTTCAACTGAAGGCAATTGGTATGAAGCCAACTCGCTACAGCCACAAGACCCACTCGGAATCTGGGGGCCTCCACTTCAGGGTCTCCACTAAGTGTCACCGCCAGCTGTGTATCGTCTGCATATGAGGTCATCGTCAGACCCCACTGTTTGACGACTGCAGCTAGCGGTTTCACATAGAGGTTGAACAAGGTGGGGCTCAACGAGGATCCCTGTGGGACCCCCAGGTCCAAGGGATAGGTGGTGGATTGGCAAGGTGGTATTGCCACTTTAAAGGTTCGCTCCGAGAGAAAGGATCGAAACCACTGGAGGGCAGTACCTGCTACTCCAGCCTCCTCTAAGCGTTGAATCAGTATCTGGTGGGACACAGTATCGAAGGCAGCGCTCAGATCTAATAGCAGGAGCGCTGCCGTACGTCCGGAGTCAAGCACCAGGCGTAGATGCTCGATGATGTAAAGCAAAGCAGTCTCGGTACTGTGTCCTGGCCGGAAGCCATTCTGGCTGGGGTCCAGTATCTGATTACGAGCCAGATGTTCTGACAAGATCGAGTTAACATGGGCTTCGGTAACTTTAGCCATCCAGGGCAATAAAGATATAGGGCGATAATTTTCTGGCAAAAGTGGGTCTGAATTTGCCTTTTTTAAAATAGGGGTCACTACCGCCTGCTTCCATAAAGCGGGAATCGTTCCAGTTGACAACGACATGGTGATTAGATTTAGAATGGGAACTCGACACAGCGGAGAAAGAGTACTAATAAGAGCTGGCTTCAGCGGGTCCAGAGGAGAGCCTGATTTAACGCTGAGGCTAAGTTTATCAAAAGCCTCAGTGGATAAGTCAGGTAAGAAAGTCAAGGCCTCATACCCCAAAAGATTAGGGTTAACTAACTCTGGATCCGGCCGACACAGATCAAAACCTCGATAAATGTTCTGTACTTTCTCCAAGAAGAAAGTTGCCAGATTCTCACAATGGGAGTCTGTGCAGATCTCTGCCGAGGTAGCTCTTTTCTTCATAAGGTCTTTCAATACCTTAAATATTAGTTTAGATGGATTGGTGCTGGCTAGGAATTCCCGAGCATAAAATGCGGCACGTGTTCTGCAAATTGCCCTATGATAGAAATTAAGTTTGGCAAAGTACAGGGTTTTCAGAGCAGGATCATAAGATCTTCTCCAATCCCTCTCCGCTTTCCGGCAAGTTTTTTTGAGCTCGGCAAGGGACTCATTATACCACGGGCTGGGTGCCTTCGAGTAACCTTTCGACCAGCGCAAGGGTATAAGAGAGTCAAGAGCATCTGACATCCACGTGCAGAACAGCTGGTACCCATGATCCACATTCAAAGAAGCGCTCAGGGGTTTCTGCTCCAGCAACCTGTAGAACTCTTCAAGTTTGAGCTTGTGCCAGTGCCTTTTCAAAGTCGGTCTATCCACAGGATTGAATGGTTTATCGTGAATAGGACAAAAGGCTTCCACCAGCAGGTGATCCGTCCATCCCATCAACATCGGGTCGGACACCTTCACCCTCGCAAGAGTGGAAAAAAAGGGATCAAGAATATGGCCTCCAATGTGGGTGGGAAGAGTAACAAGCTGAACCAGTTGTAGAGCTTCAAGGTCCGCGAGCAAGGTGTTAACGGCTGTGGATGACCTGTTGTCAAAATGGATGTTGAGGTCACCCATGATGTTAAAATTCGCATAATCGAGCACCAAGGAGCTTACCATATCGGCAAGAGCGGACTTGAAGGCTGAATCATTGCCAGGTGGGCGATAAATGAGCATACTGCTGAGCGTAAAATGATGACTGAAAGCAACCTTAAAAAGGGCACGTTCACATGCGGGCAGCCCGAGTGCTTTCCATTCAGCAGGAAAGCAAGATTTAACTGCCATGGCAATGCCACCTCCTCTGGTAGTCCGATTTAGCGTAAAAATCGTATAGTTAGGAGGGAAAGCAAGATTCAGAATAGCGGCATCCGAATCCTGAAGCCAGGTTTCGGTGAGTAGAAAAAGGTCTGGATCATCTCTTTCAATGAGGTCATATATCAACTGGTGATGTTTGCCCAGTGACCTCACATTTAAACTCCAGATCCGGAGGCCCTGTTCTGTATTGATATTGCATTTGATCTGGTTGACACCTTCCAGAGAACGGATCATAGTCGGGCTTTCTAGCGACCAACCCTTACATGCGCAGTCATATGGGCCGGACAAGGGGTCCACAGGATGACATGAGCAGACCCTAACCCTATTCCCAATAGATATCAATTCTGCCCGGGAGTAAATAGGCATTGATGAGGCGTGTCAGATGGAAGTGACAAAGAAGAAAAAGTCGAGCCCTGCCACGTCTCACGCTTCCTCGTCGCTGACGGGCGCAGACGGGCAGGACTCTGGCATGACTCCGGCTAAGCGAGGGCGTCCCACCTGCGCGTCCCACTGCGCGGGAGAGGAAAGCTTTAAATAGGCCAACCAATCCCAGCGCGAGCGCGAGGACGCTCCAAAATGGCGCCCGTAGCTGGAAAACTGAGCAGAAGGCAAGATGGCGCCCACAGAGGACCACCCTCGGGGCCCGGACCCGCCAAACGGCGGTGAAGCTACCTTTTAAATGCGGTAAGAGGGAGGGGGGCGAAACCCAGCCAAGTCCCGCTAAAAGCAGGGGAAAAGTGAGTAAATAAACAGTCAAAATTAGATACAAAATCGGGGCAATTTAAAACCAGAAGCGCCAGCAGCAGCGCGTGCGCAGCAGTGCTAATACCTGCCAAGGCTGCCTGAAGGGTAGATTCGCTTAAATAGGCCAACCAATCCCAGCGTGAGGACGCTCCAAGATGGCGCCCGTAGCTGGAAAACTGAGCCCAAGGCAGGATGGCGCCCACAGATGACCACCCTCGGGGCCCGGACCCGCCAAACGGCGGTGAAGCTACCTTTTAAATGCGGT
Organism: Lissotriton helveticus; assembly: GCF_964261635.1. Lineage (NCBI taxonomy): Eukaryota > Metazoa > Chordata > Amphibia > Caudata > Salamandridae > Lissotriton > Lissotriton helveticus. Next base: position 280,504,273 of record NC_136068.1, on the reverse strand, counting down.
AAGAGGGAGGGGGGCGAAACCCAGCCAAGTTCCGCTAAAAGCAGGGGAAAAGTGAGTAAATAAACAATCAAAATTAGATACAAAATCAGGGCAATTTAAAACCAGAAGCGCCAGCAGCAGCGCGTGCGCAGCAGTGCTAATACCTGTCAAGGCTGCCTGAAGGGTAGATCCGCCTTAAATAGGCCAACCAATCCCAGCGCGAGCGCGAGGACGCTCCAAAATGGCGCCCGTAGCTGGAAAACTGAGCCCAAGGCAAGATGGCGCCCACAGATGACCACCCTTGGGGCCCGGACCCACCAAACGGCGGTGAAGCTACCTTTTAAATGCGGTAAGAGGGAGGGGGGCGAAACCCAGCCAAGTCCCGCTAAAAGCAGGGGAAAAGTGAGTAAATAAACAGTAAAAATTAGATACAAAATCGGGGCAATTTAAAACCAGAAGCGCCAGCAGCAGCGCGTGCGCAGCAGTGCTAATACCTGTCAATACCTACCCCTAATTAATGTAGACTGGAGTGGGAATAGTAAATTAGTTGTAATTATTGTCCAGCACCTACCCCTAATTAATGTAGACTGGAGTGGGAATAGTAAATTAAATTTAATTAGTGTCCGGCACCTACCCCTAATTAATGTACACTGGAGTGGGAATAGTAAATTAAATTTAATTAGTTTCCAGCACCTACTCCTAATTAATGTAGAGTGGAGTGGGAATAGTAAATTAAATTTAATTAGTGTCCAGCATCTACCCCTAATTAATGTAGACTGGAGTGGGAATAGTAAATAAAATTCAATTAGTGTCCAGCACCTACCCCTAATTAATGTTGACTTGAGTGGGAATAGTAAATTTAATTAAATTAGTGTCCAGCATCTACCCCTAATTAATGTAGACTTTAGTGGGAATAGTAAATAAAATTCAATTAGTGTCCAGCACCTACCCCTAATTAATGTTGACTTGAGTGGGAATAGTAAATTTAATTAAATTAGTGCCCACCACCTACCCCTAATTAATGTAGACTGGAGTGGGAATAGTAAATTAGTTGTAATTATTGTCCAGCACCTACCCCTAATTAATGTAGACTGGAGTGGGAATAGTAAATTACATTTAATGAGTGTTCAGCACCTACCCCAAATTAATGTAGACTGGAGTTAGAATAGTAAATTAAATGTAATTAGTGTCCAGCACCTACACCTAATTGATGTAGACTGGAGTGGGACTAGTAAATTAAATTTAATTAGTGTCCAGTACCTACCCCTAATTAATGTTGACTGGAGTGGCAATAGTAAATTAGTTGTAATGTGTGTCCAGCACCTACCCCTAATTAATGTAGACTGGAGTGGGAATAGTAAATTACATTGAACTAGTGTCCAGCGCCTACCCCTAATTAATGTAGACTGGAGTGGGAATAGTAAATAAAATGTAATTAGTGTCCAGCACCTACACCTAATTGATGTAGACTGGAGTGGGAATAGTAAATTAAATTTAATTAGTGTCCACCACCTACCCCTAATTAATGTTGACTTGAGTGGGAATAGTAAATTTAATTTAATTAGTGTCCAGCACCTACCCCTAATTAATGTAGACTGGAGTGGGAATATTAAATTAGTTGTAATTAGTGTCCAGCACCTTCCCCTAATTAATGTTGACATAAATGGGAACAGTAAATTTAATGTAATTAGTGTGCAGCACCTACCCCTAATTATTGTAGACTGGAGTGGGAATAGTAAATTAGTTGTAATTATTGTCCAGCACCTACCCCTAATTAATGTAGACTGGAGTGGGAATAGTAAATTAAATGTAATTAGTGTCCAGCACCTACCTTAAATGTATGTAGATTGGAGTGGGAATAGTAAATTTAATTTAATTAGTGTCCAGCACCTACCCCTAATTAATGTAGACTGGAGTGGGAATAGCAAATTAGTTGTAATTATTGTCCAGCACCTACCCCTAATTAATGTAGACTGGAGTGGGAATAGTAAATTAAATTTAATTAGTGTCCAGCACCTACCTTAAATTTATGTAGATTGGAGTGGGAATAGTAAATTAAATTTAATTATTGTCCAGCACCTACCCCTAATTAATGTTGACTGGAGTGGTAATAGTAAATTAGTTGTAATGTGTGTCCAGCACCTACCCCTAATTAATGTAGACTGGAGTGAGAATAGTAAATTACATTTAATTAGTGTCCAGCGCCTACCCCTAATTAATGTAGACTGAAGTGGGAATAGTAAATAAAATGTAATTAGTGTCCAGCACCTACACCTAATTAATGTAGACTGGAGTGGGAATAGTAAATTAAATTTAATTAGTGTCCAGCACCTTCCCCTAATTAATGTAGACTGGAGTGGGAATAGAATATTATATTTAATTAGTGTCCAGCACCTACCACTAATTAATATAGACTGGAGTGGGAATAGTAATTTAAATTTAATTAATGTTCAGCACCTACCCATAATTAATATAAACTGGAGTGGGAATAGTAAATTTAATTTAATTAGTGTTCAGCACCTATCCAAATTAATGTAGACTGGATTTGGAATAGTAAATTAAATGTAATTAGTTTTCAGCACCTACCTTAAATTTATGTAGATTGGAGTGGGAATAGTAAAATACATTTAATTAGTGTCCAGCACCTACCCCTAATTAATGTAGAATGGAGTGGGAATAGTAAATTAAATGTAATTAGTGTCCAGCACCTACCTTAAATGTATGTAGATTGGAGTGGGAATAGTACATTAAATGTAATTAGTGTCCAGCACCTACCCCTAATTAATGTAGACTGGAGTGGGAATAGTAAATTAAATTTAATGAGTGTCCACCACCTACCCCAAATTAATGCAGATTGGAGTGGGATTAGTAAAAAAAATGTCATTAGTCTCTAGCACCTTATTCAATTTAATGTAAACTGGGGTGGGAATAGCAAATTATTTTTAATTATTGTACGGCATCTATATCAAATGTATTTATGTTAGAGTGGGATTTTTACATTATTTATGTAAATAAATAAAGTTCATACAATTTTTTTAAGAGATGTAATAACTTTTTATTTATTAACATGAGAAAAATGAAACAGAAAACATTAGTATTATAATTTTATCCAATACAAATATATTAATGCATATATTTGGAAAACATTTAATTGTTATTGTACAGTTTTTAATTTAAATTGTACATTTTATTAACAAATAGTAATTAATACAGTTGTAAGTGTTGTATGAAGTTATATAAAGCAAGTACAATTTTAGCATATTTTATATACAATTTTTATCTTGTAATTGTTGATTGTACATAGTCTTTTTAAATTAATAATAATAATAAGAATATTCATTATCATTTAAAAATATATATATTTAAATGAAGACATTTTAACATATGTTTATTTATATACATATAGAAAAACATTTGTACAGAATTGTTACCATTTTTTAAATTTTGTTAATTATAATAAATATTATTTATTTCATAATATTTATTTTTATAATTTTACAAGATATTTATTTTTTGTTCAGCTTTTGTTTACAAGAAAAAAAACATTATTTTTAGTATACTATTGATTTTTTTATGTGTAAAGCATTATTTAAAAAAAAATATTTATTATGTTATTAATGTTAACTGTTTTGATTTTGGGTCATTTATTTTGTACCCGCTTTAGGTCGTTTTGTGTCATTTGGATGAAGAGAAGCTCGCGGTTGGGAGGCACTTCACGTTGCTTAAGGTAAGGTTTGTTTTATAAGTTTTAAGTGTTGTGTATTAATTTTGAGAATAGTTTGGTGATGTGTACTGTAGTTATAAGTGAGTTAGTTGTATTAGGCGTTTTTATGTGTTGTTTTTATGTGTAGTAGATGTACGTATTTTTAGCGTTGTCTAGGCTTGTTCATAGACTTAGTGTTTCGATGTGTAAAGTTTAGTAAGGTGAAATTTAATGTTAGTATTAGTGTTAGTTTGTGGATATTTGCTTGTTTATGTGGGTGGGAATGTATGTTTTCAGTGTTTTTATTTTAGGAGTTCGTCATCTCGGAAGGAATAATTTTTTTTAAAGAAGTGTTTGTTAGTTTTATTAGCTAATATATTTTGAACACTTCTTTATTTTTTTCGGTTTTCCTGGAGCGATTTTTCTATATTTTATCTTTGTTCGGGTTTTTTATGGTTTTTCGAAGGACATTCGTTGGATGGATTATTCTGTTTTTGGACAGTTGTATTTTAAAAAAAATTTGGGGGCTTCATTTTATTATACATGGATTTTTTTGTGGAAAAGGAGTTTACAGCCTTTGGGATACCATTGGTAAATATTTTTTTTTATTTATTGTGGGTAGGTAGTATTTTTATCATTATTGATATATAATATTTTATTTAAAATATTATTAATGTGTGTATGTATATTTTATAGCATAATATATATATATTGCATACAATAATAATTTTTGAGATAAAAAAAGATTATTGTTATTTACATGTTGTTGCTATTTTGTTTTACTGCTTTGTTGGTGATAGTAATTTAAAGTAGTGTTTTGGCTATTATGTTGAGGTATTCAATTCCTTTAGTGCTAGGATACAATTTTACTTGTTGTTCTAGGTATTTATGCATTTGTTTGGTTTGCTTAGATGTTTTGGGAGTTAGTTCTGTAATGGATTGTTCCATTCGGAACTCTTGGTAGCTTTGTTCCTTTTGTAGGCATTTAATAAAGTGTTCTAAACTAGGTTTAGTTCTGCCTGTGGATTGAAGGAAGGCATTGTGCCAGCCTTCAACAGCGTTATTTGTTTTTGATTCTCCATTTAGTGTACTGTTGTAAACGTTCCACCAGGGTATTAAGAATTTAGGATTTCTTCTGTGGCCAGATCTATGGAGTCTACCCACCCATGTGTCCTCGAAATAGTCTAATAGTTTAGCTTCATTTTGTTTGTAAAAGTTGCTGTCAATTAAAAGGTTGAAGTGTTCTGCCACATCTGTTTCTGGGACGTAAGCTAGTGCTGTTAGTTTTTTTATTTGATATGCAAATGATGAATTTCTTGCATATTCAATGCTTAGTGTTGTCTTCTGTAAATGTTTCCATAGACATTGGTTAAAGTGATAATAACAGCCTTGGATACAGGTGTGGGGATGTATTTTTAAGATTGTTGAAAGCATTGCTTGTTCAAAATCTTGTATTTTTTTTCTGGGGAATAGTCATTAGTTTTTTGTTTAACTGTTTGTAATAATTCCATATATGTGGAAATATTTTTGTTTGGCAGTAGTGCATACAGAAGAGGAATATTGCAGTTTTGATAAAGACCATGTACTGTGTATAATTGGTAAAAAGGTTTGGGACAGATGTTAAAAGTCCCATCCATCAACCAATATTGGCTTTGTTGAAGTTTTATGAGGTTTATAGCTGTGCCAAAAATTATTAGTCTTTTGTCATTGTTTTCATTATCATAAATGACAAATGGTCTTTTGTTTAAAGTTATAGTTTGGTCAGGATTTAAAATGATTTCGCTATATGTTCTAGGAGGTGGAGTGGTATTGGTATTTGTTCTTTTGGTACGTGATATTGTTCTTTTTAGGGAGACTATATTTGGCATTTATGTGGTGGCTGTTTTAGGTATTTGGGGTATCCGTTCTTTTAGAATGACGCTAGTTGGTTTTTGGGAATCTGTACTAGCTTCTTTTATATTTTTTAATGCTGTTCTCACTTCAATTTCAGTTACGTTTGGTGGGTGGTTGTGTTCCTTAGTATAAAGTACTGTTGCTTCTCTAGTTGTTGCCCTCCCGTAACATTTGTTGGAATAATATTTACAACATTTCCAATTTACTTTCCTCCCAAATTGTTTCTCTTGGGTATAAGTGTAACCCATATAGCACAGTAATAGTTTTCCTTTCTGGCTCGTTACAAATTCTGCTCCTTCTGTCATTTTGCTGTTTCTTAATCTATAAGAAATATAATGTATACTTTTAATAAATGTTGCTAAAAATATATTAAGTTAATTAAAGAAACATTTTTACAGTATATACTTACATTGGTGAGTAATCTGTATTTGATTGTGATGTATTTTTCTGTTCACTTGTGTTCTTGGTCTTCTGTATTTTTTTGATCTGGGGGAAAAGATTATTTATTTGTATCACTTGTTCTGATATATATTTAAGGTGGTAGTTCAAGTTTTTGCTATAAGTTTGAGCTGACAGTTATTACATGTGTTTTTAACATTGTTTGCAGATACTTACTTTGTTATTTGTATATTTATTTGGTGAGTTCTGTTCTTTGCTATTTGTTTGTAGACTCTTCTGTAGAGGGAATAGAAAATAAAAAGTAGATATGCATTAGTACTTAGATTAGTTTTAAATTTTTAAAGGTTGTAGATGTGACTTTTATTTAGTTTAATTTAGTTACTTACTTTGAATCCACTGAATTGTAGGTAGAATGTAGAATTTCTTGTAGGTGTAGTTGAAGGCGTCCACAGTGTTTTCTTCTGTCGTTTTCTATTTTTGTGGTCGTTTGTGTTTAGTGTTTAATTGTTTATATAGTATTTTAGAGTTAGTAATTAGGTTGTTATTAGTTCATTTTTTATTGCAGTGTTTTTATTGATTAGTTTGTATTTTTGAAAATATGTTGGGGTGGTTAATCTCCATATAAGGAAAACGCTAATTAAGAATGTGGTTATTTGATTTTATAGTATTTATTTAAATAGTTTAAGTTAAAATGTAATCATTTTTAATGTTATTTAATTGTGACATGTATTTTTATTTATAGTTTGTAATGAGAGATGTTTATTTTAGTGTTTATATAATTTATAAATATTTAAAAGTCATAGTATAAATGTATAATATTTTTCGATATTATTAATTGAAGAATTTATTGCTGTCGATATTTTAGCTGCCGATATTTGTTACTTAGTGTCTTTATTTTTGAATAGTCGATATTTAAAATTCCGATATTTATGTTGTCGACTTTAGTGAGATCGATGTTTATGTAGGTCGATATTGTGTATCCGATATTTTTGTATGTTTCTAGATAAGTATAGGTTGTCGATATTATTGTTATCGATATTTTTGTATCGATATTTTTGTAGGTCGATATAGTGTCTATCGATATTATGTCAGTGATTCGGGGGTCGTCTCTATCATCACTGACGTGATGTAGGGTCTGCTCTGCAAGGGGTGTTGATTGTCCCTCTGCAATGTAAAGGGGAGATGCAGTTTCACAGTGTGTTCCATGTATGTTGACGCATTGGTGACATTTACATGCAGACTGCATGACAATGTACATTGTGACTTTGTGAGGAGATGCTTATTTGATGTGGACAGTGGACATTTGTACTACATCACGGATGTGAGGTTGTACTCATACATTGTCATCTCACAGTTTCCTGCTGTGTCAGATGTGATTGGCCATTTTGTACACACATGGGGCACCAGTTGTGTCCTGTGTTCTGTTGTGAAAGTGTTGCAGTTTGTACCACATTGTAGTCAATGTTGAGGTGCTCTTCTTATGTGTGTGTGCTGCATTGTGGGTGAGTTGCCCTTGCAGCTCTGATTTGGCTGCTCCTTATCCCTCTCAGGTGGTGTGCCTTTGGCTTCTGTGCTTCTACAATGCTGAGATGTTGCAGACTTGGGTAAATTGGGGTCTTGGTCGAGTTGTGACTCTTGGGCATGGTTTGTCCACAGATGTGTTGTTGATGTTAGGGGTTGTTTATGCACATGGATGTATCAGAGTGTGACCTGCTCCTTTCCGGATGTGGTCCTCACTCAGCCACCTCAGTGTTGTGGAGTGCACAATGTCATGATGATTAGACTGCAGCCATGGTAATCGTCATGTAGTGTCACTAGCATTGTCAGTGTGGCTCACAAATATGCATCTTTGCTGGGTTTCCCACGTGTGCATGTGTTGGTGGTGAGATTGGTGATGTGTGGGGTGGGACCCCTCTGTGCACATGGTGGACAGGGCCCTACTTGGTGTTTGTATGTGTACTGTAGTGTGGCACAGGGATTAGGGACATGATCCAGAGTCATTGTGGGTGTGCAGTGTGTTCTACTTAATTGTGCATGTGTACCATTGTTCCCATCTCCCCCTGTCCCCCCAGTCCCTGGTCGTTACTCACCTGGTTGGTGTTGTGTCAGGTCATGTTGAGCAGTGTCCAGATCCCCAACTCCTGGCACCGTATCCCGACTGATGACTGTGGCCACCATTTTCTCCATGTCATCCTGCTCCTGGTGTGCCGCAGGACCCCTACCTCCAATCTGCGTCGCGGCTTTCATGTTGGCATCGAGTTTCTTCTTGGTTTTGCCCTTCATATCATTCCAGCGCCTCTTGACCTCTTACGCTGTCCTCCTCAATGCTGCAACTACATTCATATAGTCCAAAGATGGTGTGCCATATTTGCGTCTTTGTTGCCAATGACACGTTGGAGGTGACGAACAGTTGTTGGTAGTGTTCTATCATCTCCGTAATGATGATCCTGTTTTCCTGCAGACTGAACCACATCTTCCTCTTCTCCTTGGACTTCCCCGACACACAGGTTCCTTGCTGGTCGTCTGTGGGCCTTGTGGGGTTCGCTTTGTCCTCTGCACTCGGTCTGTGTGCGTCCATGGTACTACGCAGTTACATTTTTTATAATGTTTTTTTCTTTGCTTTTATAGTGCATTTTCCCACATGACGCGTGGGAATTGTAGGCCTATCGCTGGTCATCACTGATTTTTGTATTTCAATTTGGGACACCGACGTTTTTTTCGCGTTTGTGTTTCACATTTTTTAGACATCGCGTTAATTTTAACTGTCATTTGACACGCTATCGTGAGACTATCGCATGGTACCGCCGTGTTGAGAATACAACAATAACACAGTGTTATTTTCCCACGATAGACTGCGATGTGCAAAGCTGCATTAAGTTAATTTTGCGATAATTATCACACATTCCTCAGAATATCCCCTATTGTGATTTACAATGCCAATAGCTCTAACTCACGCAAATGCGAGACCTATTGCATTGCAAATGCTTGTTTTTTCGGGCAGCATATTACTCTTGTCTAGTGCATAATTTGAATTGAGTCCCATCCAGGTGTTTATCACTGTGCACATTTGAATGTGGCTGAAGGCAGTACAAGTTTCTCTCAGTGCCTGTCAGTCGGACAAAAAGGTATTCAGAATAGGTGGTCGTCCAATCTTTGTCATCTCTGCAAAGGACATAGAGCAAGGGTCACCTATGCCAGGTGCAAATGAGAATCTGCACAACCCATAGTAGTTCCAGGGCATCTCCGAAACACTTTTAGCCCTATCATAAGTTAAAAACCTCAGACTGGGAAATATCTGTTCACCAACAAATTTTTGTCTGCTATTCCACAGACTTTCTAGTTTTCGGGCTCATACATTTACCATTTGATTTAAACAGGTGGTAGATGTATGCAGGGCATGCAGGGTGGAGGTAAAGGAAAGGGTAGGGAAAGAAGGGAAGAACAGGGAGATTAGTTCAGGCATGGTAGTGCATTGAGTGCTCTCTTCTTGCTATAGAAGTAAGTGGGGGGGGCACTAAAGACTTGGCTGTCGTAACAACCAAACCTTTGTGCGTTTTTACCAGCTTGAATTGTTAGTCGTATAATATTGGAAAAACTGGTGTGGGAATACCAGGTCAGTTGTGATTAGGGCTCCCAGTTTTCCATTTTTATTGATTTTTACAGTCAGAAAACTATTTATTTCCCTGTCTGTTTTTATCTTTATATACAGAAAAATACAGAAAAAGGGCCTTTTTTGGATATTTTTTTCTACTGTCGATCATGAGAGCCAGGTCAGTAGGCGTACAGACTGAGAGGCAGGGGAAATTAAAAACAGACAGTAGATTTCCTAATTAAGCTTAATTACGCGCAGATCTACAGTTATGTATGCTATTGTACAATGCAAGTGTTTTTAGATAACGCTATTGCACTGTATACAGCTGAAACCTTTTGGACATTCAAATGTGAGTATAAATTTATCAGTTAAATAAATGTGGAAAAATAACCAAACAGAAATACAGACAGAAATGTCGAAAAAATAAATACCATAAAACTGGGAGCCCTAGCTGTGATCAAGCAGTGTAGATTTCCATGAGGGCATCTTCCTGGTCAGACTGACTCATAATCAGAGCCTAGTGTCAGTTTCAGTTTGCACATAATGAGACCTTCCTTTACATATAAAAAACAACCAGATTTTGCCCTTTTTTTAGAAGGTAGGACACTCGATAGTGAACCTCAGTTCATTCAATAGGTTCATTCACTAAAGCCCTCGAGTCGCCGCTGACATGTGTGTACAATACAAGCCAAGAACTGGAATCCCACAGGTACTCTAATGAATGAATAGCAAGTGTTAGACAATAGCATCACTCGTTAATTACTGGTTATTTACTATACAAATATTTATTTCACAAATATTTTTAATAGAATGTGTGCGGTTATTTTTTTAATGTTCTTTGGACGATCATTTTGCTCGATGTACTGTACCACGCCTTTTTTATTTTAAATAAAATTCGGTAAGAGACCAATTTTGCACATGAGTGTATTCATATTTGAGCGTGTTTCTGTAGAGATCTCAGAAAAAAGAAACTGGACAGGATATAGAATAAGCCATCAACGCCCCCCCCACCCCGCTCATTTGCATGTGCTTGATTAAATTAGAGGAAGTGCCCGGCTGTGGTGATATAAGCCACTCCACTAAAATCTGCTTCACTTGCAGCCCCGCAGTCGCAAACACAGTCAGTGAAGTTGACAGCAAAGAGTGCAAAGCAACCATGGCAAGCAAAGGAGGTAAGGAAGAAGTTTATATTGCAGAACCTAAGTTTACTTTGTTTAATGGCTCTCTTGGGATAAATGTATCGTATACACTTCTGCACTATTCAATGTCACATGTAATTAATAGGAAACATATATTCTGTCAGCAGGCAAATTATTAATTTCTAATGAGGACCATTGATGACTCTGCAAATAATGTTATACAGAAATGCAATGTTTTCTGCAATTCCTTTTTGAATTGATAATGATGTAAATAAACCGAAATAATATCACCAAACATGGTTTTAAACTAGAAATACAAGGAGGTATTTCATGACAGTATCAAATAAAACGGTTACCTTGTCGAAAGTGACCCAGAAGCTTTGCTAAAGATGACAACTTGCCTTTTTAGGTTTCGCACCTTGAATGCATTTACTACCACATGCTAGCCACATGTGTGTCGATGCCCTGCCTGAACAGCAGTCCAGCTGCTGAAGGGCGTGTCCTCACAACTAAGCGAAATTTATTGTACAGGAACTATGCTACTATGTTTCCTTACTGACATGTTGTGCCTGCATGCGTATGACATAGCAGTGTGTTTTCGAATTTGTGGTGACTTTCAAAATGCCTATTTTTTAGTTCAAGTATTTTTTATAGTTAAAATTGAAAAAGGATAAAAAATACAGGAATACATGAGATACAAGCAAAATCCAGGCAATACAATATGCACATAAAAATACAGGGGTAGATGTATCAAGCCTTTTGTGATTCACAAAGACCGAAATTCTGCGAATTTCGCCCTTTGCGAATCGCAAAAGGCTTTTTTGCATTTTTTGAAATGTATCAAAAAATCGCAAAATAAGGAATCTCAAAAATTTGGGATTCCTTATTTTGCTTAAGCATTTAAGGAATCGCAAATTTTGCGATTCCTTAAATGCGATGTATGTGGGATTTAGAAATTGCGAATTCGGGTTAAGAAATCGCAAATTACCACCAATTTGTAGTTGGTGGTAATTTGCGATTTCATTTAAAAATGCCCTATTTGGCATTTGTGAAGGTGGCATGTGACGCACATACATGCCCATAGGGCATGTATGTGCGCCATATGCACACACATGTAAATTTCAGGGGTGCAGCAGGGTGTCTTTGAGACACCCCTGCACCCTTGAAATTATTCTCAATTTGCGAATTCGCAAATTGCGATTCGCAAATTAAGAAATATTTCACAATCATTCCAATGGGCCTCCTGGCCCATAGGAATGCATGGGAAATTATTCCTTAATTGCGAATTCGCAAATAAGGAAGATTAAGAAATCGCTAAAAAATAGCGATTTTCAACATACATTCCATTTTGCGATTTCTAAATAGCGATTCCTTAAAAATTGCTATTTAGAAATCGCAAAATGGAATCTTGATACATCTACCCCACAGTTTATTACACTGAGCAAATTGGTACAGCAGAGTCAGAGAAGTTAGACAGATGAGCGAGGACAGCGCAGAGGGAAGTGTCCGCAATATTACGAATTAGAAAAAATGTGATTTAAGAGCAAAAAAAATAGCCGTATTACCAGTAAGACTAAGTATAGTGTAGAGCAGTACCAAGTAAATTGACAGTATTTGTATCGCCTATGGTACATAGAAAAAAAAGGGGGGGAAGGGGAAGGAAGAGTGTTGAGGAATAGGCCAGGATGCCTGTCACATGGCAGTTCGGGTTGGACTGTTCCCATGAGGCACAGGGTCAGAATGATCTGCATATTGCCATGTCTGAACTGGGGTGGCGGAGTAAGCTAAAGAATGATGATGGATTACACCCAGATCAGATGACTGAGGTTGAGTGCTTGCATTGTTCAACACTCCGTCCATCATCCCCTTTGGTATTGCTTTGTTCGCCCTAAATTGGCAGGGTATGCCCAGACGTGGGTCCCTTGCTCACTTTGCCACTGGATTCAAGCTAGCCTGGCTGATGACGACTGATTAGCCAGAAACCTGTCCCAGGATGCTTGTTTCCGGTCCAGGGAAGACATGGCTTTGGCAGTTTGGATTGGACTGTTCCCATGAGGCACAGGGTCAGACTGATCTGCATATGGCCATGTCTGAACTCGGGTGGCGGATTGAGCTAAAGAATGATGATGGATTAAACCAGATCAGTTGACTGGGGGTGAGTGCTTGCATTGTTCAACACTCCGTCCATCATCCCCTTTGGTATTGCTTTGTCACATGACTCAAGCATGATTCCTTACAGCCAATATTGGAAAGGGTCAGTGTGCCCTGAGAGCCTTGTACCATGTAATTATCAAAGGACTGCCAAACCCTACTAGAGATTAGTGGAACATAATGGTTCCCTAAGAGTGACGTATAAGCCCCACGGAGAAATGAAACCCAAGCCCACCAGGTGTGGTAAGATGGATTTTGAAAGGTCTTCCATTCTGTAAGTATGACTTTAAGTGCAAAATGGCTTTAAAGTTTCTATCTGATTTGTCCTGTGAGTGCGGGCTCTGTGTAGTGTGGATGGCATTTGTTACTCTTGACATGAATGAACCTGCTTTAATGAGCTGTTGTACCATGTCTGACGGGTGAGATCCCAAATGCACATAGTCAAATGTAAAACAATGTTATACGAGTTAAGAATATATTACCCTAAGGCCACATTATGCGTGCCCTTTTAATTCAACTGGGGCCAATAGCAGGAACCAATGCCCCCTAGTAATCACAAGTTCCCCAGTAACTTCAGTTCCTGATTTTTCACTGGCAGATTCCACCTGCTAAGGGAAGGTGCAGTTTCCGGGGGAAATACTGGGTGAAATAAAGAATTAAAAGAGGAATCAGGCCTGGATTTTCCAGTTTACGTGGTATTTTCGAATGGGGGCCCCGCAGGGCCACTTTTAGTGGCTGCGTAACGCTGCGCCCTTTTCATTGGTGGCTCCTACAATGAGGCAGTGAGGACTGGAGGGGGTGCGGGACAGAAGAGGACCAACTCCTCAAGGACGTTAGTAAACTGACCTTGCCCCATTATGGCGGCCTGCCTGTCTGTGGCATGGATAGCAGCCAAGGCAAAAAAGTTCCAACCAGCTAGCTAGCTCTCTCTCTCTCTTTCTCCCCCTCCCCCCCCCCCCCCCCCCGCCCCCATCCCCTGTCAGCAGTAATTGGCTGGGGGAACTGTAGATAGTGAAATAAGCACCTGCAGTGTCCCCTCCCCCTTAAATATAGCCTCCAAAGGCTCCAGCTTACCAGGGAAATGCCGGCTGACAGTCAGTCCGGGCTTGGACCCAGCTGAGGCTGCTGCAGGCACAGGACGGGAGCACTAGCAGTGCTTATGCAACACACAAAAATGTATGTCGGACATACCACAGCGCAAAGCCAATATGCAGAGAGAAAATTAATGTAACCATGTAGACAAAATGACTGCGTACATTTTACCAATAAGAAATGATAAAACCACTTCAGTTTTGCTGGTCGTTTTGACCTGGTAGATTGTTACCCGAATGAAAATGTTCTCGCTAAGTTTAAAAAAAACTTTGTATATGAGAAAATTAAGGTAAATCATGAATCTTAGCAAAGGGCAAAAGTCTGCAACGTCAAAAAAGTTTGCAGACTGAACCCGAAAAGTTTTCGAACTTCTTTTGGCTCTATACAAAATAGAAGTTGAGAAACTCTAGGGAGCTAAAGACATCTGTGTTTGACTAGATTTGCTGTAGAACGGATCCAGGAGATCCAGTTGATCCTTCTTCTACACAAGGCAGTGTGTTAAGTGTGAGCACAGAACAGGAGAGACCCTTTGCAGGGTCAGACAGGGACAGCAAATAGGTCCGGGCATCAAAATACGAGTGGCCCCCATTAGCGAATCAGATTGCTAAAAATGTGGTTCGATTTGCAAATAGGTCCAGTTTTGAACTGGTAAGGAGATATTGTATCAGTGTTGGCAAGGTATAGTAGTAGACTGCATACATTTTTTCTAGCTGCAGGCAAAGTTTGCGGTAATATCAGAGAAATCAAAAGTAACAACCAGCCCACCTGACCATAAAAAAGGCTGACAAACATCCAAAACCGGCCTCTACAGTGATCTCTCACACCAGCCCTTCTGGCACTGCCAGCTTGCCCTGTAATCTAGCCCAACTCTGTTCCTATGTAGTGCTGTGAATAAAAATGGGAGATGGTAGAGAGCTATGCTCAAGTAGGGTTGTCACGTGGATGACGTGTTTTTGCCAGTATGACAAGTATTTTGATATCACAGCAGGTATTTGTTCCCCTTAGACCTACATCATTTAAACAGTGAATACATTTTAAAATGTGTTCTAGAGCTGCCTTCATGATTCTTGACTAATAATTAAATTAAACAAAGACAGAAAGCTGCTGATAAACATGATTACAAATGATTGTATATAAGGTTCTGTTTAAGTATCATATCCAGGCCTTTGCTGAATCTTAAAATGTCAACAACCGGCCAGTATTTTCCTCTAGGAAATGTGGCAACCCTAAAGTGAGACAGGAATCGGGCATTTGAATTTGAGTGCAGGCAATTTTGTAACAGTTAGGTTACCAAAACACGACACCCAGAACAGAAACTAGATCACCTTCTGCAAAACTGGGAGTGGGATTCTCTTGCATTTTCAAAGATTTTACTACCAACGACTGGTTTAACAATTCAACCACCCCTAGATAACCCACCTTAAGAACCAACAGGGAAGCATATTTCTCTGCTGCTGCACTGAAATATACCTGGCTGCCTGCTCAAACATATTTCTCTAGGACATGGTGGCACCAGTCTCCTGCACCCATACAGGGCTAAAGTGGTGCCAGGACCTGCTAGGGAAGCGTGTTTGCCCCTTTGGAACTTCTATCTTATGGTTTGAGGATGGAGAATGTACTCAGACAGAGACGGCTACCTGGAATGCATCCATAGCCCCAGCTAGAGCTGAACTATTCATGTTGACATGAGGTTAGAATTGTGGGCATACACTGTGGCACCTAAAAAAAGATTCTCAAGCTGAGGAGCCAGGCCTAACAATTAGATGGCCTAACTTCAAAGTAGCATTGCTCATTAACTTGCAGAAAATAAGCTCTCTTCTAGAGGACTGAGAAAGCCAGAAGATTGTTTAGTCTGGTTAACAGTTTCAGCGGAATGAAGCATTAGCTTATACCATACACTGTTCACTCACAGCTACAGAGGGTTCAATGGTCCAAGATTAGCATATGGGACATTAATCTTGTCGTATTTATTTGCATTTCCCATAGAATAATACTGAACTCTTTTAATGGTTCTTTCCTATGGGGTGAGCCTTATGGGAGCTCAGTCAGAGCGCACATCAAGGGGGTTGCCTTTATCTCCCTGAGCCTAACACTCTAATTCACTTAAATAGGATTTCAAATGTGAAAAGGCTTTTATTTGTGATAGGAAGAGAGCCAATGAATGCCAAACACAATCCACTTTAACTCAATCAATGTTGACATGCAATTTTACTGTTTCAAGCTGTGTACATCTGGAATCCATAAATTCATGAATTCATGAATTCCAGTATTTGTTTTATTTTACATGAATAATCCAGGAAAGTACTGATGTTTAAAATAATGGATTCATGAATTCATGAATCCATGAATTCCAGTATTTTTTTATTTTACATGAATAATCCAGGAAAGTTCTGATGTTAAAAATAATGGGCCGTATATGCTAAGACCCTGGCCGCAAAAGGTGGTTGTAATTTGCAAGCAATCTTTTGTGATCAGAAACATATTTTGCGAAATGGCCAACTGCGAGAACTTGCGTTGCTGGTTGACTGGGATGTGAGCCTTGATAAAGCAACAGCCACAGTCGTTTGCAGGGTGAACCACAAACAGTCACTAAATTAATCTGTGCTTAATTCTGGGTATTTTGGCATTTAAAGCAGTCTGGCGTAACTTAAAGGAAATGTATACAGTATGCAGCACACCAACAGTGATAAAGTGAGAATACAACACAAGAAAAACACCATACTAATATAAAAAATATTGAGTATATTTTTAATCGATTATTTGATGCGAAAAATATAGAAATCCTATTAGTAGAACTGGAGTTATGAGTTTTTAAAGTTTCTAGTGAAAACTAGAGCCTAAACACTCAAAGCGCCAACCCCAGACAGCCAGTCACACAAGACCGGGTCACAGTTGAAAAATATGTCCAACCGCGATGAAGGTGGTTTGGTTACAAGTAGATTGGGCCTTGTCTGCTCTTACCATTGCATTTAAAATACATTTTGAGAAAAAGTGTTCTGAGAAGGTAAAGTTCAGTGGGGCAAGGCTGCAGGAATTGTCTGGGGAGGGCAAGTTATCACAGTGGAGCCTTGGGTCAAAGCTATGGTGAAGATTTCTGAGTTCAGACTTAGTTGTTTTTATGAGAGAAAGGCCTGTAGCCGAAGACAGTTCCAGAGCTCGGATACTCCTAATGTGAAAGATAGCTTT
Source organism: Lissotriton helveticus (assembly GCF_964261635.1). Classification (NCBI taxonomy): domain Eukaryota; kingdom Metazoa; phylum Chordata; class Amphibia; order Caudata; family Salamandridae; genus Lissotriton; species Lissotriton helveticus. Next base: position 280,487,139 of record NC_136068.1, on the reverse strand, counting down.
AAAGGATTTGCTGTTGTGGAGTAAAAAGTAGTGGAAGAATCTGTAAAGCCAATCTGATCAGCGATGCATCTCAGGTGGGTAGGTGAGCAGGTTGGTCCCGGTCTCCTCCTGGTTATCAGAGTAGTTTTTGGGCAAAAATACTTTTTAAGTCCTCACAACTGGGCACTTTTAGCATGACAACCAAGGGTCCAGGACTGGTGGGATACCACTTGTGGTGGGTGAGAATGGGTGGTCAGGACTCACTCAAGCTAGGCCCAGGTGCGGGTTGAAGGTGGTGGGATCCTTTTGTTTCCCAGTGGCTCTGAACAGGAGACGAGCAAACCAGCCCTTGGAATCACTCTGGGAGTCCTGGGTTTAGAAGATTATGCAGGGCTTAACAGCAGGGCTGGACTCCGAAGGTTCAAGGGAGACTCCAGGTAGCAAAGCAGTACTTCCAGGCAGTGGCAGCTCACACAGGTAATGCTGCGTGGCAGTGAGGCAGGGCAGGGCAGGGTGGAGTGTAGTAGAGTTTGACATATGTCAGGAAAGATTAAAGTAAATAAATAAATAAAACCACTCACCTTGCGTTCGCCACATCACCAACTCAGCGATGTGGGGAGCACAACGTAAGGGGTTTTATATTTTTATTTGTTTACTTCAATCTTTCCTGTTGTATGTCAAACCCTACTGCCCCCCACCCTGTCCTGCCTCGCTGTCCCAGAGCGTTACCTATTCAAGCCGTCACTGCTACCAGGAACAGCAAAGCAGTCTTGTATAGTGCACAGCAGGTCACAGCAGCAGGCAGTACTCTCAGAGTCCTTCCTGAGGTCCAGGAGTTAACTTAAGAGTGTATCTGAAAGTCCTATTTTTTAACATGGTGCCCATCCACTGGAAGGTGGGAGAAGCTTCTTTGAAGTGCATGAAATTTCCTGACTCCCCTTTACTGGCTCCAAGCTCGCTGCAGTGACAATGTGGAGGTAATAATTAATTTTTGTGATGACGGCAGAGCACAGCCTATTTAGTTGCAAGTGGGGCTGTGCAATGCCCCTCCCCATGCTGCCAGAAGATGACCCATTCAGGCACACCTAATCCCTCACTTGTGACAGACTGGGAGGAATTTGCAAAGTCCAACTGACAGTTACACCCGTCATGTAACCCAAGATAGCCTACAGGCATAAAAGGGTATGACAATGCAAACTTTTTAAAAGTGGTGTTTTCGAAATTGTAATTAAAAATCCAACTTTACCATTAAAGAAGATCTTTCATTACAATTTATTAGGTAACAAACATGACCTTGCTAACTGGTCCCAATAAAAAAACAGCACCTATTAAATGTAATAAAGCAACCCTCTGTGATCTATGGAACAGGTAGGCCTCACAGTAGTGAAAAGTGAAGTTAGGATTTTTTCACCACAAGGACATATATAACTTAAACTTAAAAGCACATGTCTAACTTTTATCACAATGCACCCTTCCCTATGGGCTACCTAGGGCATACTGTAGGGTGACATACTTGCAATGAAAGGGGATTTTAAACAATGGCAATGGGGGTTATAATGCCAAGTCCAATTGGCAGTTTAAGACTGCATTCAGCGCTACTTAAGTGGGTTCCACAATAAGTATTGGAGGCCCACTAGTAGCATTTAATTTACAGGGCCTGTGTATTTGGTATACCACTCTACGAGGGACTTATAGGTAAATTAAATAAGACAATCATGTGTAAGCACATAAAATCAGGTTTAGCGGAGTGAGCACAAGTACTTTAGCACTGGTTAGTAGCTGTAAACTCCACAGAGGCCTAAGAACAACAAAAATGTATCCAGCAAAAAAGTGGAGAGTAAAGGTAAAACGTTTGGGGGTGACCCCGCAGAGCGGGCCAGGTCCAACAACCATGTACTATTAGATATTTGCAAAATATGGATTCAAATTGTAAACCACTGATACATAAAGTACTACATAATTTGGAACAGATACCCAAAATACGCTCCTTTCAAACTGTGAATCAGTAACCTTTTGGAATCCCATTTTAGGAGTCTGTAAATTTTGACATACTCCTAACATGGGATTTGTACTAGGCCTGGGCGAAATTTAAATTACATCACTATAATTTCAGTAATTCCACACTACTCTTTGACGTAGGTTTACACAAAATAACTGAATTATTCCCGCTTGAGAAATTAAGAGTAATTTGGGGGGGAATAAATCGTACTGCTACTGCAAGAGCACATTGAGAGAGCACAGGTGGCTGCTCGCACTGCTGTTTATGTTTGGTGCATTTAGTTCTATTTTATTGGCACAAAGTGTATCCTCACATCCATTTTGGATGCAAGGGCACATTCTGCACTGAGAAATTAGCACTTAATCCTAGGAGTAAATTGGGTTGAAGTCCTACCCCACATGTACATTAGCGAGTGCAAGCAGCTGCCCGCACTGCTATTCTTGTTCTGTTGCATTTATTGCAAACTGCATCCTCATGTCCATTTTGAGCACCCGGGGGCAGTTTTGGAGGAAGAAAATCATAGTAAATTCAAATGTCTCTTCTTGCATAATTCTACATAATCTCGCAGAATGTGTGTGTGTTTCTGCATGATCACACTACACAGAAATCTGGTTTTTATGCCCACCCCTAATTTTTACCTCTCTTCCAGGTTATTTGAACAAAAGACAATCCCAAATAATTACATTTTAGAGCACCTAGCTGAGAATGAATATTGCCAGGGACATTTCTAATGGAGTAGTTAGAGGTTCCCCAGTTCTTTGGAACGATTTAGCCAAATGGTGCATTTTACAGCACTTAACTGGTCATCACAATATTTTGTTTCGAAACATCTCTAAACAAGGGTAACAGAATGGATTATCCAGGAATTTCTCGTGACTAAAATGCCAGGAAAATGTGTAGGAAATTCTTCTGTCAAACTGTGGCTAAGACTTAAATCATTGCCAATCCCCTGCAAAACTATTTCCCAGGAATAGTATTAAAAGTAAATGAATGAGAGCATAAGGTACCCTTTTTTTACCCTTAGAAATATTTGTCATTGAATGATTTCTATTATGGAGGATCGCTAAGGGACCATCGGGCAAGAACAAATTATTCAAAGGAGACATTGAGGAATAAAGAAACTAAACATGTTCATAAAACTAATACAGTATAATAAAGAAAAATCAATAAATGTCAGACAGAAGCCAGATGGATAGACCCACCAGTTTACTTTCCAACCTCCTATATCTTAATTAGGCAGTTGGAAAGTAAACCGACAGAGCATTACGATGCAACACTTGGTCGGAGCTTTTACAGGCCGCATCGTAATCTGCCCCTTAGTGTGCATGCAGCTAAATAATCAAGCAGAAACCCTCATGTTGTACTATTATCTGCAGCCTCTGCCAGTGCCACCTTGCCTCTATGTACTGCCACAACACTCTGAGTAGTAGTTCCTGTACATTAAACACAAAAGAATGACTCAGAATAACTGCATTTAGGGCCAGATGTAGGTAAATCTAATTTACTGATTCATAAATACTGAATTTTACTGATTCGGTATTTATGAATCGGTAAATTAGATGTAGATAAAAAATCGGTAATTTTTACCGATTCGGTAGGATTCGGTATTTACCGATTCGGTAAATACCGAATCGGTATTTGCCATTGATTCCTATGGGCCTTGAAGCCCATAGGAATCAATAGCAAATACCGATTCGGTAATTACCGAATCGGTAAAATTACCGAATTGACAGGGGGAACAGGGTGTCACTTTGACACCCTGTTGCACCCCTGTTTCAGGCTTGTGTGCCATGTGACACACATACATGCCCTTAGGGCATGTCTGTGTGCCACATGGCACCGGTGTACATGCACAGATGTGCATGTACACAGGCATTCGTTAATTACCATGTAATAGTATTACATGGTAAATACCGAATCCTAAAAGCCCTGTAGCACTGTTAACAGTGCTACCTACATTTGAAAATACATATTCGGTAATTTTACCGCTCACTAAATTTACCGAAACGGTAAAATTCACAAATTCGGTAACTTTACAGGTTCTGTAATTTTACTTATTCGGTAAAATTACCGATTCGGTAAAATTACCGAATATGTATGTTTTAAACACCCCTACATGTCAATGTCAAAATACCGGTCGGAAACGGCCGAAAATCGGTATTTTCGGGCGTTTCCGACCGGTATTGCCCTACCTACATCTGGCCCCAAGTGTTTAAGGGATTGTTCTCAACCAGGTTGCTTGTGGATATACATGGCTGAATATCTGTGTGGAGTACAATATGGGGTCTAAGCCATCTCTAAGATGCTGTCCCCTCAACTGGAAATGGCGGAAAACTCTCTGACATTATCTGTACATTACCCTTCCAATTTTAAGATGCCCACCACAAGCGAAGTGCATTTACTAGAGTTTGCCAGTGAAAGACTGTTGCCCTGGAAGAACGACTCTCCTAAGAAGAGAGGGGCCCTGTGAGGTTGTGAAGGGTCCAGAGTGAATGGGGTGAATGAGTAGTCATGTTCTCTGTTGCCAGGAACTAGAGTGCAGAAACCGAAGGTGGCTCAAGGTGGAAGGTTCTTGTCTGATCCTCATGAGTCTTCACTGAATTCAAGTGATCAGTCTATTTCCTGAGCCCAATCATTTCAGCCATTTACTCACAACCTGAGACTGCGGTGTAGCGAACAGCTAGAACGCTGAATTTTCATAAAACAAGCTATCTCGAGAGGTGGACTCATATCCTTCAGAAACGTATTAAGGCAAAGTGGGCCATTGCCCAGAGCCCGCTCCTTCCAAGAGTCACCATAGCCAAGCATGTATAACAGAAATTTAGGGGCCCATTTACTAAGAGTATGCACCAGAGCAAAGAAATGCAAACTGAAGCAAAGTGCTGTAAATGCTTGCAAGAGTTTTTTACAATCCACAGCTGTAATAGTGCACTGATCTCAGCAGAGCGGTAATAGCGCTTTGTGCCACTTTATTACTTGAGTGTAACTTGGGCAAATTAAAGCAAGCATTTATAGTTTCTGATGCTAAATGCAAGCTACTAAAATAGCCAGACTGGCCTTTGTGTAAAAAAAATAATGCCTCCTTGAAGTAGGCATAACATTGCAAGCGGGCTGCTTTGTATAACACATTGAAAAGTATGGAATGTTTAAGAATTTGTCTTGGCATAGGATTATGGATTGGAAAGGTATGCTTCAGGTACACTCCAATGCTAGAAAGCACACACCTTGGCACCATGGTGCAAAGTTTAAGCGCTAGTTAAGGGTAATGAGCATCAGCAGCATCAATAATAATAAATATGGCGCTGCTCTGCTTTCACCTCTTGCAAACCTCAGTGCAGCAACTTTGTCCTGTGTTGCGCTAAATATAAACCTGCCCCTTAGTGTGCATGCTTGACTTGCCCAGCCTAAACTCTTGCATACTCTGGCAGTTGGTCTTATTTAAATTAAAGAATACTCTTTCTGTCATTTCTCTCTCCATACTTCACCTCCCCTCTACCTTTAGTCATCTCTCCTAACCTCTAACTCTATTTCTCCATGTACCTTCATGATCCCTCTCTATTTCAGATCGCTCTATCTCATCTTTATCTCCCTCACATCTGTCTTAATATACCTCTCTTGACTTCATCTCTCTCTGCCTCATTCTATTACTCTCTGTGGATATATCTATATCTGTGACTCTCTACCTGAAGCCTGTATATCATTTCTCTCTGTATCTCAGTACAGTTGTTCCATTTGACCTCCCTGTATCTCGACTCCACCTTCTAAACCATCTTCTCTATCCTTGCCTCATCTCTCTCTCGTCAAATCTCTACTACCTTACCTCTCTATATTCTCTTTCAGCCCTTTCTCTACTACACCACTCCCCCATACCTCTCTAGCTCTATCTAGTTACCTGACAGCTCCCGCACTGTCTTACCTCTCTATCAGGTACATGCATCAATGTAGGCTTTTACGATTCCTTAATTGTGATTATAAAGGAATCGCAATTAAGGAATTGCAAAAGCCTATACATGTAGGAATCACTGTAAAATTAGCGATTCCCAGACATTCCTTAATTGTGACTCGCAAATTGCGAGTCGCAATTAAGGAATGCCTTCCCATTCATTCCTAAGGACCTCCCGGCCCATGGGAATGAATGGGAGATTGCATGCGCAATTTGAAAGTACCAATAGGTACTCGCAAATTGCGCATGCAATTTCAAGGGTGCAAGGCTGTCAAAAGGACACCGTGTTGCACCCCTGAAATTGCTCTGTGCACACATGTTGCACACACACATGCCCCAAGGGCCTGTGTGTATAACCTACAACTTTGTAAAATGCACTTTAGTGAATTTTTCAAAGTTTTTGAAAATTACCATCAAGTTCAACTTGATGGTAATTTGCGCCCCACTAGTAGCGAAATCGCTATTCTAAAGTGGATCTTGCATTGCATTTAAGGAATCGCAAATGCAAAAGAAAGTTGAGAAATCACAATTAATTCTGAATTCTCAAATTGCGAGTGCCTTGAACCCTGATGCATCGCAAATGGCCTTTTTGCTGGCGCAAATGACGATTTTTGAGACTTGCACCATTTGCCCTCGCAAACATGGTTGATGCATGTGCCTGTAAATCCCCTGCTTTCTCACTGACTAACTAACCTCTCAATTTATCTCACCATTCGGTCACTACTTCACTCACCTCTCCACCTCCTTGTTCTCTTTTTTTCCTCAGTTTCCATTCCTTTCCCTCAATGAATATCGAACTTCTTTCTGGATACTTCTATTTCTTTATGGCTCCCTTTTTTCTCTATCATCTATATCTTTGTCACTCTAAACCTATCTTGTTCTCTCTGTCATTCACCCCTACACCACAATTATCTCTCTCAACCTCGTTCTTTATAGATCTCTCTCCCTCATCATCTTTTCCTCTTTTTCAATCTCACAACTCACCACCTCTGTATAAACCTCACCTCTCTTTCTCTATTTCAAGTATGTGTCTCAGCTTCCACTTTTCCTTCCACAGCCCATTTCGGCTACCTCACTGATAAAAGCTCAAAATCAGGATACTTTGTAGAAGGAGCTTTATTAGTACAACCATCAACAGCAGTCTACAGCAACTGACACTTAGTAGAAAACATAACATTCTCATAGTGATGTCAAGAAGACAAGGCTGGTGGTGTTCCATTAAAGGGACAGTAACATTAACCACAACACATCCCCCAACCAATCAATAAATTTAAAAGGATTTAAAGTAAACAATACTTAAGACATTATATAATCATCGAATCTGCGAGGAAGGTGTGAAGCCCTCCTGGATACATTTCTTTGAAAACTAGGAGAAGGAGAAACACTAGGAGTGCAAGAAGAATTGAAACTGCCGGTGGAATGGAACTTGGCAGCATCGCACTTGGCCAATTTGGACATATTCCAAGTACATCCATTGTCTAAGGTGACAACATTCTTCCTGATGGAAATAATGGTGAAAGGCCCAGTGAAGTTTGAAGTACCTTTAAGACCACACTTAGGTTTTTTCACCAGCACAGAATCACCAACATTCCACTTCCTAAGTTTGACATGCATCTTAACGTCATAGCGTTGCTTATACTTTTGCTGATAATTTCTCAACGCTTCCCTCCTTCTCACTTCACTTTCAACAGTGTCATCACGACCCTTCTCAGGAAGCCAGGTAGGATTGAGTTTTGAACATGCCAACCTACCCCTCAAAGCTTCGAAAGGTGATCTTTGCATTACAGCATTTGGAGTCGTGCGGTGTGCCCACCAAGTTTCCCTCAAGACACTGCTAAAAGAAACTTTGGATTCCAAAGCTCTTTGTGCACAACTCTTCACAACTCTATTCATTCTCTCCGTGAGACCATTAGCTTGTGGAGAGTATAGGGCTGTTTTCTGATGAATGACACCAAGATTTTTCAAGAATTCATCCATCTCCCTGGAGGTGAATTGCACCCCATTATCAGTGAGCAGGAATTTAGGAATGCCCTCTGACATAAAAACTTCTTTCAAAAATTCAATTACTGTTCTAGAATTTACAACACTCATACATTTGGAAACAACCCATTTGGATGTAAAATCAACAAGTAAAACAACAAATCTCTCATGTGCAGGCATGAGCTCAAACGGACCTGCAATGTCCAGACCCACTTTAGTCCACACGGCAACAGGAACTTCAATTGGTGACAGGGGAGATTGAGTAGTGGTTCGTGATTTGTCATTGACAGCACACAAATGACAATCCTTGACAACTGACTCCACCATACTATCCATACTGGGCCACCAGTACCTCTCTCTGATGCGAGCCTTCGTAAGGTTCCTGCCTAAATGCCCTTCATGAGCTAAATTGATGACTCTCTCTCTCAAATCGCTTGGAGATGACCATGAAATGACAAATAAATATCAATCCAATTTGACCAAAGCAAATCCAATATGTGAAGAGATCCAATGTCCAAAGTACGATCCAATGTTCCAAAAAACGAAAATTTGAAAAAATTCAATGTTCAAAGTCCAAAACGAAATCCAAAGGTAGGGGAGTTGATGGTTGTAGGCGCTTGTCCCCAATCAAGCCTTGACCCTCGTCGCCAGTGATAAAAGCTCAAAATCAGGATACTTTGTAGAAGGAGCTTTATTAGTACAACCATCAACAGCAGTCTACAGCAACTGACACTTAGTAGAAAACATAACATTCTCATAGTGATGTCAAGAAGACAAGGCTGGTGGTGTTCCATTAAAGGGACAGTAACATTAACCACAACACTCACCTTTCTTTATTTACTTAACTTCTCTCCCTACCACACATATCATTTCACATATTTTCTCTCTGTAACCCTTCTTCCACTACTTCATGTCACTTGCTATACTGTTCCACACACGTATCTCGCCATCTCGTGTATCCTCTTTTATCCTGCCCAGTCCTAATACTCAGCAGAGTGTCAGGTAACTGTCTACACAAAGAAATGAGCACATATAAAGAGAAGACGGAAATGGCAGGGGAAGAAATCAAGAGAAAGTTATTCAATTGTTTTACTAATGGAAGAAAGAAAAACCTCAAATCAGTGCGTTGAATTTCACTTTTGTAGCAAGAACATCAGTAGTGAAGGAGGATGTAGTTGTAGCTACAAATACTCAGTATCTAAAGCTACAATGTTCATATGCATACTTTAATATTATGCACTAGTCCACTAGACATCTAACCATTTCCCCTTAGTGTGTTTTTCATACGATGGGACTATCAAGCTGGCTAGACACTGAATTCCACATAAAAATATACTGCAAGTTGCAAGTAAAAATATCTACATCAAAATTAAAAAAGGAACTGTCTTTAGCAATGTTTGTTCAAGCTTTCTTTTGGCCCTAATGAGTAGGTAGACGGCAGATAAAGTCAACTTTTGGTAGTTATTGTGTTCAATATGCACAAGGGCATGAATGACCGGAAAGGAGGTCACAAATGCTACGTTTCTTGATGCAGGGAGACCCAAAATATATTTTGGACAGATTTCCACAGGTCCTGGAGATGTCGCTGATCGTCATGCCACATGGGGCCTGATTAGGTCGGTAAGCACCCAAATGCCCGTCTGAGGCTTACCAGCCTACATCCTTGGTTTGAAGTCCAACTGCCGTATTTCAGTCGGAGTCCAAACCAGCCGGTCAATCCCACTGGCTTCCAATGGGCTCAAGGAGTCCATCAGCCAGTCGGAAATGCCACATAATCCGTTAGGGACGGTGTTTCTGCCGTTTGTATTATGATGTCGGTTTCTGACAGGCTTTCCATGATGGACTTTCTGACATGGAAAGCCTGGCAGAAAGCGACTTTTGGCCACCTCCACCTTCGGCTCCGGAACTATGTGGCAGGCACAGTGAGGTATGGTTATCATTCATTTTCTGTATTAATATTTGTTCTTGATTCCTTAGGAATGGCAGACAGCCATACTGCCTTTAGGCCCGAACAAAAAGATGCCAGAACAAGTCCAATCGAAGGATATAAACTTTCACTTGATGCCTTCTATACAAGGCGGTATATTACCTGGTCAAACATCTATTCACACAATGGAGGACCACTTTCTAATTTGAAGCTTTAACATAAATTGTGTCATAATTAGTGCTGTTATGAGAGGAAGGTTTTACCTACTAACAGAAAAACTCCTACAAGCTCAGGCAAAAAACTACATGCTTCTTTTTTATGGAGGCAAAATGATAAAACAAAATCAACAAATAAATTACAGAAGTTTGGTATTGGTGAAGACAGCTCATATTGTATGTCCCATATTTTCAGATTGGACTTATGCATTGTAGGGTAGTTAGCAGCACAGTGCATCTTTGTTTAGCCAGTGCTCTGAAGTATGGGAAAACTATTGCTCTCAAGCTATCCTACACAGTTATCTGTCCCCAAGCTGATGATAGCATTTACAATGCAGTCATCGCATCGTAGTTCATTTACAACGCGGTTGTTACAACGACTGCATTGTTAGAATACAATGCCATTACAACGCAAGTCATTACATCGCATTGCAGTTGATGGCGCACTAATATAAGGAATAGTATAACTTACTATTCCAACACCTTCCCTATTGTTGCGTAGGCTGGAGTTGGAATAGTAAATTATACTATTCCTAATGTTAGAGTGCCATCTACTGCAAGTCGATGTAATGACTTGCATTGTAATGGCATTGCGTTCTAAAAACGCGGTCATTGTAACAACCTTGTTGTAAAAGAATGAGATGTCATAGCATGCGTAGTAGCATGCTATATTCCCCCATAAACGCATGCCTCAAAAAGTCAATGGCCTTCTTCCGAGACCTGTTGCTCAACGTCATGCAGAGGCAACACCACAGGGCATGCTGTTAAAATTCCAGCTTGAGGACTTTCAGTTGCTGTAAGATATTATTTGCAACATGTAAATGGAACGCAATCTAACAAAGAGGTTGAGAGAGCCAAAAGGGCATACCTCACTAAGGGCATCCTGACCAAGCATGGAAGATTTTCAGTATCGGGAGCTGACCAACCTTGACACCCTTTAAAGCCATTAACACTGTAAGAACCTCTTTTCTCACTTCAACTTTAATCCTCAGTATCCACACTCTGTCTACAAAACATGGAGGTGATTCCCAGGTTGGCTAAGAAATTGAAGCACATAAACTGCCTGTAGACCCCTGCTCATCCATGTCCATGAACTACTTCTTGGTCATGCTACAGTGGATCCTACCCTCACAGTTAAAGTCTCCTTTCACCTTGAAGTTATCAGACACCTCTTGAAACAAATCATCAAAATGCCTCGCCTTAAGAAATTACTGTCTGACCAAAAGGTTCTGACCACTGCCTGATTTCAACTTTCCCTTCCCCTTCAATTTAATTGAAACTCAGCCTCTTGATTTTTGCTTGAAGAGACATAAAGTCAACCCAACTTGGTTACATGTCTGAATATGATATGTAGAACTATTGTCTGAAATACATATTGGGTTCTAAATATATTTTGCAAACATATGGCCCATTTGGTATAGATTGTCTGCTATTAATTCAAGTGGGTGGATGTTTTTGTAAACAATATTTTAGTACACAATATTAATTAAAGACAATCTTCTAGTAAAGGGTTTTGTTGGCAAATGCAAGCGACAAGTGTTATGGCACACTACTACAACCTGTTAAACATAATGGTAGAAAGCATCAGATGCTCCTAAACTTTGGTCTGCATGATAATGGAAATAATTCCCTTTTCTAAGAGTACTTGAAGAAGTCAGTGAAAGCTTCTGCTGAGAGATTAAGCCAGGTATGTGATAGGTATTGTCATGGGGATCCAAACTGGAAATTAGAGACATTGTGTTATGATTGATACTGAGATCACAAACAAAAATAGGGGGAGAAGGAGGTTAAGGCTAGATTTACCCTCCTGAGTATATGTAGTGTAACAAAAATCCGTGCGTGGCGGATCAAAGAACGTAGCCAGGAGAATGGGGGTTCCCTTAATGAGTGAAACACACCCCTGTCTTGGGAAAAGAAAATTATTTTCTTGAGTCCCCTCACTCACCAAGGGTTGCCCCTAGGTGACATGCTTCATTATTGGGGCAATCCCAAACATCTACTGTTTGGGTTGTGCAGCAAATTGCGTAATTACGTAGGAGCACTTTTTTGAGAAGGCAGAAGCAATGTTATTGAAGAACGAAGAGGTTATTCTGGGGTCTTGTAAATCAGGTTATTTCCATGGGTGGTGTTGAGGTCAAGGAAATATTTTCAGGTAATGTGACTGAAGGGGGTCAAAGATTTCGATGGACCACATACATTTAGTTTTCGTATGTTGAAAAGGACATTGAAGTCTCTAGCAGTAAGGTCGTTTAGAGAGCAGATGCTCAAATTTGAAAGCAGGTTTAAGAAATGTTTTTAAAATGTAGTGTGTGGTCTCTTGTAAATTCAGAACTCTCAGACTCAGGGGAGTGGCTGGCATCTGAAGTTACATCAATTAAACATTGGAAGAGTCTAAGGATATTAGTAGTAAGTGACAAGTTTGTCATCATGGCAAACCAAGTGCAGCTCCTGGGTGGCAGCATCGCTGGTGGGCTCTGCAGAAATTGATCTGGAAGGCTATTGTTAGTGAATAGTAAGGCGACTGATTGAGGGGAACTTAAGGCTTTGAAAGTCATAACTCATTGTGGGGGGCTGGAAGTCTGTGAGGAAGAACACCTGCTTAACATTTCAGGTTTTATGAGTAGGCAGTCCCTAACTCTGGCACTAAGCACACTTTTAATTTAATTTAGCAATACTATTGACTGCTTTGTATCGTGGGTACCTTGCCCCTTATGTCCTTCTATGTATTTGAATTATTTCGTTTTTAATTTAAGCCTGTCAGTGAGTTGAATGTTTAGTTACACTTCTTTTTTGTGCATGTTCTCAAATCTCATTTATCTTGATTTTGTTTCCCTGTAACATCGAGGTGCAGGGGAGCTTCCCCTCACTGCATGAGTGGTTGGACCAGTGCTTAATTTGAGCCCGTGGTTTCTGATGTTCAGGACTGGCACCGTGCTTGTGACAGTGTGCCACAAAGTGGCACTGTCTGGCTAATTTAGAGATAATCACAACCATAGGTAGTTATTAATTCAATGCACATCAAAAATTACTGTTACCTGCTGCCCAAGCCTTTGTTATAGAATTGTGGGCCAGGACTAGTCGAAATAGACTTGTAAGAGTCTAATGGTTAGTGGTTGTGTTGTACTATCGTTGGCAGCATAGCAGGGGCAATGTGTGGTCAAAGCTGCATTTACACCCTGACGAGAAGCCTGGCACTTACTTTTTTTTTTTTTTTTAATTAAGCACTGGGTTTGGCTTCCGCTTTGGTATTTTTTTGCCCTCCCTCATTTCATACTAACAAGCTCCTTGCAGTGGTGTACGGATTCCTTGGCAGGGCTCACCCCGCCGTGTACCAAGATGGCATGATTGATGTATTTTTAAAGTGCTGCTCCACTGGCAGCGGGTTGACGGAGTGCTAAATGTAAAGCTAAAGGTAAAGCTGTCCATGCCATCTACAACCTGGCTGTGCCCACTGCCAGCACCTTTGGCTCTACGTTAGCTTATCGCCTTATCCAAGAACAGCTTGCAGACCTGCACCCCTTAGTATGGTAAGTTCATCTACCCCTGATAATTTCCTGACATTGGGGCTGTCAGTTTGACATTTTCATTTAACCAAGCTGATACCCTCAACACTATTCACAAGGCTTCCAAAGCACTGTTATGTAACCTGTCGAGTTATACTCATACATGTTGCTATCCTATCACCTCATTATTTACACCACAAATTCAATAAATAAATGTTATTTAAAAAAAAAAAAGGCTTCCAAAGCACTCATTACAGGGCTGCACAAGGCTTACAAAGCATTGTCTTAGTTACTTTTGAATGTCTGACCCCTCCGTCAGCACAAATCTTTCTACTATAATGTTGTGGATAAATATACTTTGTTGTTAACTGGTTCCTGTCTCGTCCACTTAAATATCATTAAAAAAAGACCAATATTATTAGCCGTGGTGTCAATGTTTTACCAATTATATATTATTATATACTTACCATGTTCCCAGTCCTATTTGATCCCACTTCTTCAGTGGTAACATAATAATTATGTGCCTGATTCACAAATTTAATTATGTAGCACATAAAGTAGTTTTACAGCAGTACTACTTACTTACTACTAAAATGCATAACAAACCTATGAGTGTAAATTTCCACCTCCACCTCCCTTATCTTTTCTATGGGAGACGCGCGCTGTGGTAAGGGAAACAGCCGTATTTTAGATCCGGAGCGCCTGGTAAAGGGCTCCTTAGTTGCACTCCTGTTTTTTAACCTCACTTTCTAGGGAACGTCCTTTTTTTATCTTTAACAGCACTGCTGCTCATAGGAATAGCCTCACCACCAGTTCAGGAGTGCCTGGCAAAGGGCTCCTCCATTTGCTTTTCGATCGAGTACATTGTTTAAAAACATTTATAACGTCTAATTGTGCCTGACTGCATGCATACTGTTTGACTGCTGAACACTTACCGCTGATAGTGTGCTTTTCCTCGGTCCACCTTCCGGCATACCCAGGCTAATCAGCTGACCAGCATCTGACTTCTTACTTAACCAGGATGCCACAAGCTGCGCGCAGCGGACGCTCGCAGTGGGCGTGCTGAAGTCGCACCAAAGGCAAGCCCATCTGCACACGTCCGCGACCGAACGGGACCAGGGGCCACAACCCTTACCCTTTTTCATCACAAAATTAGGAGCTATAGCGCCCTGGCCCTTCACAATCTTAATGTAAAGCCAACCATTACCTGTCAACACTCGTGGAATGTAGCTGACAGGCACACGCTTGTCCTCACTGCGGGTTCCACTATCAAACAAACATGTTTTCATCTGGCCCCTTCCTTAAAAACATCCAGTGAAGCACTCATCTTCTAAACTGTAGGTCACTTCCCAAGCACTCTACCGAAATTGCCCTGCTTTTAGAAGAATTTAAACCTGATGTTCTCTTTTGAACAGAGACCTGGCTTAATACAGACTCTGAACCAGATATCATCCTAGCCCTACAGCAGGAATACCATATCCACCATGAGGACCGAAAGATAGGTAAAGGCGGACACCTAGCGATCATTCTTAAGGAGTGTCTTAACTGCCGCTGTTCCTCTAACCCAGTTCCAGACTGCGAAAGTCTTAACCTTCGCAATCGATGTTTCCCCTACTAACACCTTTTCTGAGATTCTCATTTACCAGCCACCCGATGCCCTAGGGCAGTTTCTTAACGCTCTCCCAACTATCACAGCTAACCTACCCTCCATCCCAGCTAATTTTTCAGTACTAGGTGATCTTAATATTCACCTGGATAATGCCTCTGACCATAGTGCTAGGGAACTAACCGTGAACCTGGCGGCCTTACAACTCAAACAGTTAATTTTAGAAGCTACTCATGCTAAAGGCCATGTACTCATCCCGGTCTTCAGCAACTGCTTACAACTCTCAGCTGGAACTCCCCGCCCCCTCCCTTGGACAGACCACTTTCTCATCCCCCTTTCCTGGGCTATCCTTAATCTGCTCTCTCCCTCCATCCCAAACACCCGTAAAGAACGTAATTGGTCCAAACTCCCTCTGGAACTCTGGCTCCCAGGCCTTGAAGCCTCCAGACCTCCTACCAACCCTGACCCCATCAAAGCAAATGATGAATACAATAGGTGGATATACAGCTCCCTAGACGCAGTGCTCCCTCTGCAATGTTCGCATGCCAAACGCAGCAGCCCATCCTCTCCCTGGTACACCCATAAACGTCGGGAAATGAAACGCAGCTGTAAGAAGTTGGAGGAGAAATGGCGAACCGAGTACTCCCCACTCAGTAAAACCATGTATAGGGAAGCAATAAAAACATACAAGTTTGAAATCAAAGTATCCCAAGCAACATTCTATAAAGAAAAAATTAAAGCCGCTGCCTGTGCCCCTAAGGAGATCTAATGTATCTCTAAAACTTTGCTTAAACTTCCCCAGAAACCTCCTAATACAAAAGACATCAAAACATGTTGTAACAAGTTGGCAGAATTTTTCCTACACAAAATTCAAAATATCTATACCTCCTTCCCCCTCTCCCAGTGTGTCCTGGCCCTGGTGTCCCCCACAAGGTCTGGACCAGGACCAGCAGCTAACCTGGACTCCTTCCCCCCTCTTGACCCTAGTACGCTAACCTCCCTCATGTACAAGGTAAAATACGGTTCCCCTCGGACCCAGCACCTCCGCGAGCCTTGCTGCCGGCTATAGATAACATTCTTCCCATCGTCTTGGATCTGCTTAATGCTGCCATCTTATCAGGCACTGTTTCCCCTTCATGGAAGCATGATATGGTCAGGGCAATCTTAAAGAAGCCCACTCTCGACAAAATAATCCCAGAAACTATAGGCCAATCTCCCTGTTACCCTGGCTGAGTAAGATCTTGGAGAAGCACATTAACACGACACTGGTTGAATTTCAGGAGACCAACCATCTACTCGATCTTTCCCAAACAGGGCTCCGTCCGAAGCTCGGCACAGAGACCGCCCTCCTCGCAGTAACGGAAGAGGCCAGACGAATTCTTGACTAGGGAGGTAACGCGGTGATTATTCTTTTAGATCTAAGTGCACGTTTGACACTGTAAACCACAATATATTGCTTCACCAACTCACTAACTTAGGTGTCTCAGGAAAAGCCATCACTTGGCTTAAGTCCTTCTTAGTAGATCACTCCTTACAGGTCTTTGAGGCCGACTCTGTTTCCTCCAGCCTCCCGCTCAGATGTGGCGTTCCCCAGGCCTCCTCCTTGAGCCCCACTCTATTCAATGTATATTTGAGCCCCCTAGCTGAGATCGTCTGTCCCTTTGGCATAAAAATTATCACCTATGCCGATGACACTCAGCTAGTGGTAGCTCTCAACCAGCCAAACGCCGCATCATCTAATCTAAGCGGCTGCCTCGAGGAGGTGGCTAATTGGATGACCTGTTTCTGCTTAAAACTGAACAGAGAAAAAACTGAGCTGATGCTCCTGAGACACACTCCTGCGTTCAATACCATGTTACTATGGCCTGCCTGTCTCGGACCCCCCCCCAAAAAGCAAAATAAAAAGTCTGGGCATCTGGCTGGACCAATCACGCAATTTCAACCATCAAGTAGTAATGATATCCGCCTTCTGCTATGGCTTGCTCAGACTGTTACGCAAAATCCTTCCCCTGCTCCCATTTCAGGCTAGACAAATTATGGTCCAGGGCCTCATCAGGTCCCGCTTAGACTACGGGAATGCTTTATACCTGGGGGCTCCTCAATCCACTGTTCACAAGCTTCAGATCATTCAGAAATGTGCCACCCGAAACCCTTCTTCAAATTCCCCACTGACTATCTACCAAACCTGCACTGAAAAACCTCCACTGTCTCCCAGTCAAGGAACGAATAAAGTTCAAGGCCCTGTGCATCGCTCACAGAACCCTTTGGAAAACTGGCCCGGACATCTGCCATTCACTAATCTCCCCCTATCAGCCTCCCCGACAGCTCCGATCAGCTACAGCCCATCTCGCCCTCGTCCGGAAAGTCATGAGAGCTAGATGTGGCGGCCGCTCCTTTTCCTATAGTTCAGCCAAGTTGTGGAACTCTCTTCTCCTCCCGCTGCGAGCGGAGTCCAACCTGCTGTCTGTCCACAAACTTTTAAAAACCTTCCTTTTCAATGAATTCTCCTCACTCTGCCTTTTCCTTGCACACATTTTGTCTACAGCGCTGGGACGCCTCAGGGTAGCTATCGCACTCTACAAATACTATTTTCATTTCATTTCATTTGGAGATCCTCATACATATACACATATTTAGTAGTAAATGTGGGAGGGATGGGAGGTAGCAGGAACAAGAGGAATATTTATTACTAAATGGGAACATTGTAAGGAGGAGTAAGGAGGGGTTTAAAGAGGGAATTGCACCTACCTATTAAAGAATAAGCTCATCCCTCTTCAAAACTGCACTTCTAAAGTAAAAGCAGCCATAAGGGACCTAAAATAGTTGTAAACACACTCCATCTCAGAGCTGCAGTAAGTCCAGTACCACACATGGCCAACCACTGGTACTACAGATGTCATCTGATAGAAAATACTGGAGGTATGGATGTAAAATAAAACCCCTTAGGTAACAATCGTACATTAAATTAAATGTTTCAAATAGTTAAAATGATACATTAAGTCAATTAAATGTTACTTTTTAACCCTTTTTATAACCTCTGTTTATTTTTTTAAAATATTGCAACATTCATTTTGATTACAATATAATGAAAATCATTTGAATTACTTGTAAACATACCTTTTATTAATTACTAGTACATGATAAAATAATTTCTGTCAGGTTAGGTGGGATTTTATAATAATTTAAACTTCTGATAACTAATGTTAATTTAAATTTTGTTTATTCAAAATAATAACCTTCAAAATCCCAAATAATTTACTAATGAGGTAACTTTTTTAGTTTGTTCTACATTTCAAATAAATAAATAACATTAATTTATATTAACAGAAACATATTTTTTTCAATTCTTTTGCAAGTAATATATTTTTGTTTACTTTTCCCTTATACTTTATCTTAAGGAGATCTCCACCACCAAAGCATGATAAGCGCATAGACCACAGGATACTTCAGCATTTCTTGCTAACGGGCTTGAGCTCCGCAATCGGGTAGCCATTTGATGGTCAAAAGTCACACCGCCGCTCAACCTATTAAGCTTAATAGAAATAGGTTCTTGTTTTTAGTGGCCCACCCATGATGTGGTTATCAGCGTGGTGTCCTCCCAAACAAGTTTACCTCTAATTACCAACACTCATTATATGGATGTCATCTTTGACTCTACTCTCTTCTCCTCAATCCCTTTTTTTACTCCTAAGAGCTCTTTGCGAGTGGGTCATATGCTTCCTGCTATTTGCAGTGAATCAGTAATTCAGTCAATAATAATATCCAGAATACTACTGCAATTCCTGCACACATACCATCATACCTACTTGATCCAATGTTCACATTTGATTTAACCCCTTGCACGCTGATGACGGAACCACTCCGTCATCAGCTGCGGTGGCGCTGTGCTGATGACGGAGCGGTTCCATCATGGCCTTGACGCCGCGACTGCGCGGCGCGGATTCCGCGCCTGCGCTGGGCGTTCTATTGAGCGGGCGGGGCCATGACGGAACCCCTCCGTCATCAGCACAGCTCAACCGCGGCTGGTGACGGAGCGGTTCCGTCACCAGCATTCGGCCGCCGCGCGACCGCCCCGCCCCCTTAGCACTGCGGCAGAATAGCCGCCGCAGTGAAGGAGTTAAAAATGGTTCCGCTGATGATTGTAGGTTTTCCACTTCTTTTTGTCTATCTCAAAGCATCTGACTACCCTTTGTTGGCTGCTAGAGACTAAATGGGCTATTTTCAAATCAGTTTAGCCACCATTTCTATTTAAAGCTAGAACCTCTATATCTCGGTTGTCTACCCCAAATCCTTTGCTCAACCAATTAAACTTGCTACAGCTGTCTATAGTTTACCTAGATCACTGAAGGGGCATCTCTTTTGAGTCAATGGCTGCTAAGCACTGGAATTCTCCACCAGTGCTTTATTATCAAGGAGTTGGCCTTCAGCAAACAATTGAAAGCCTTGACATTCCTGAAGGCCTAATCCTTATGCTTATTCACAATCCTGCTGCTGCCAGAACACATTGTTAGGGTACCAGAGTGCTATGCAAATAGTTTTGATTTTTTTCATGTCAATATTGGCACAATGAAAAGGTATTCGAATAGAAACCAAGGAGATTTAGGAACAGATGTCTTGTGAGAGAAGATGCTGGATAAAGTATGTTTCATGCTGAAACAAGAGTGAGATTTTTGGAAGCAGGTTGTCCTCTGTCAGAAAGGAGAGCTGGAATGTAAAATACAAGGGTGAAGAGAGACTAGAAACGTTTAATGTCCATTGTTAGAGGCTAGGTCTGTCCAGGATGAGAGAAAAATGTCTTCTAATGAGGCTGTGGTCATCTACCACAGCACGTGGGCAGACTTCGTAATATGGGAGGTGGGTTGTGGGGGAACAGGAGGCCACCTGAAGGGGTCAATGACAGAAAAAATGACTCCTTTTTCAGCAGTTTTCATTATTTTGTTCCCTAATTCTAGTCTATTTTTATACCATCACTACCAGCCCGTCCCGACGTTGTCCGGGTATGAATTGCTGCCGGCCAGTAGTATATTGTTTTGTAGGATTCCATTTTGATAGCATTTCTTATCTGTGACAGGCCGGTGAAACGCTCCGATTCACAGTGCACTGCTGATGCACTTAAGAGTGCGCGTTCAGTAGTGTGTGAACTCGAATTTCCCTATTTTTTTTTCCTTGCAATATTATATAGCGCGAACTCGACAACATGGCATTAGCACAATTTACAATACAGAAGAAGACATTCATTTGTGGTAGGTACGGGGAGACAACGCGATTTCCTGGAATCACAGGATGTTGAGCTGATGCCGAGATTCGAACATAGCTACCCAGCTCTAAAGTTCGCAATTCTAGAACTTGTGGAGGGAGGTGTGACTAAAAGTGTATGTCGGTGCTGGCCATTAATAAGAGAGACCTGTGCATTTTTCAAATCGGTGGTGGAAAAATATGAGTATGTTGCTGGAGCTGTGGGCCGCCGTGCCACCAATGTACTTACCGGGGGAGGGTAAACACCCATTATTCGCAACTTTACTCCATCACTTGCGCCTTGACGCCTCCGGGCAAAGTTGCGCTTCTATAAATTTTAATTCAATCAATCAATCACTTTCTTTCCGCATACCATCACTCCGCATACTTTCATTACGAAAGTACCATGACTCCGCAATGCCATTATAACGCATGGCATTACATTTTATATGCTTTTACCATGCATACATTTACAACAAAATTCATTGTAAATGCATGAATGGTAAAAGCAAGTTTTTTTTAATGTTTGGATAAGGTAAGTATGGGTATAGGGGTATATGTTTTGGGGTACTGAGCTATATGTTTTGGGGTGTTTGGGTATTTTAAGGGTTCAGATATAGGTTTGGGTTATGGGGTACAGGGGTAGTTTTAGGGTTCAGGGCTAGGTTTGGGTTTTGGGGTATAGAGCAATTTTTAGGGTTTAGGGGTAGGTTTGGGTTTTGAGGTACAAGGGTATTTTAAGGGTTCAGGGCTAGGTTTGGGTTTTGGGGTACAGGGGTATTTTAGGGTTCAGGCTAGGTTTGTGTTTTGGGGTACAGGGGTATTTTTAGGGTTCAGCGCTAGGTTTGGATTTTTGGGGTACAATGGTATTTTTAGGGTTATGGGGTAGGTTTGGGTTTTGGGGTACAGGGGTATTTATAGGGTTCAGGGCTAGGTTTGGGTTTTGGGGTAAAGGGGTATTTTTAGGGTTTAGGGATAGGTTTGGGTTTTGGGGTACAGGGTATATTTATAGGGTTAAGATGCGCTAGTGTTTAAGGGTGTTGGGGTATTTTAAGGAGTACGGTGGGTTATGATTATGGGGTGCAGGGGTATTTAAAGGGAGCAGGGTGGACACCCGGAGCTGGAATGTACAGAACCTGGGAAGAAAAAACAACGAAATATTGGGCACAACGCTCTCTTTTTTTTCCGTAATACCACCCCCCGCACACGCCCACGCCCCCAGCACATGCCCTCAGCACACGAAATGAGACATGGCATGAGGGGCGGAACGTACCACACGCCCCCAGTGTTTGTCACGCCCCCAGCACACGCCCACAGCACAACGCAGACACGCCCAAAAGGGACTACTTTGCTGGCACGGTTCTTTTACCTTTTAAATGTACATGGTGGCCGTCTGCATAGCCTATGTCCTTCTGCTGCAACTGCCCTTTCCAACGCTGTATTGGGTGTTGTGATTGGTGCTGTGGTTCCTGAGATTACCCGCCTCAAAGGTTTGGGCTCTCTCTTTATTATATTAGTATGGACTTCCATGTTAATCCATCACTTCTCTTCTTTTATGCACCCTTTCTCCTTCACTTCCATTCACCATTATTTTCTTCATTTCCTATTTTTCTTCATCTTCTCTCCCTGCCTCCTCGGTGTATGCAGGTGCTGCTAAAGTGACCTGTTCGTCAAAATGAATTTAATGGGCTAACCAATGTTTCTTCCAAAATGAACAGCTGTTCCATTCCTCCTATTTTTGCTCTGGCACTGGAAGTTCTGCTGTATTTGTTTCCAACGGTCTTTGGGGCCTCTGTTCCTGAGGGATTCAAGAGCTGTAAATTGGTGGTCACCAAGGACTCTTTTTTGATGGCCTTAGGTTATGCTGATTGGACTTTGCAGGTGTGGGTGCCGCACAAAGCTACACTTTACACCCAGAGACTACTGCTAGGCACAGCCAAAAGCCCCTCTCTGTGGCCCCTGCCCTGGTGGCCATACGCTATCGCCAAAGCCAAATGGTTATCAATGCAGATCATACCCACAGTGTCTGCTGCCTCCATTCCACATTCAGCATTCACCACCTCCTGCACATGGCCTCAAACTGTGACTAATGAGCACTTTGGCACAAACCATAGAACGTGATAATAAAACCAAAGTAATTCACTTACATCATGTTGCTAAGAACGATCACAAAATAATGTGTCTCGAAAGAGTGCTTAAAAAACGTGCCTAAAATACTACAGTTGAAGGGCGCTCTTAGAAGCAGAGAGCGAAAGAAATTACTGGAATTGGTCATGTAGCAGTACCAAAATATTGTGACATAACTATGATATCTTGAATATTGTTTACCAAAACATCACCTCATTCAGGGGCGGCCTTAGGCATGTGCAAGCTGTGCACCTGCACAGGGCCACCAAACCCCAGGGGCCACCACGCTAATATATATACTTAATATAATAATCCTCTGAGGATGGATACATATTTGCGTGGCGGCCCCTGGCAGGGATTTGGCGGCCTCCGGCTCTGTTCCCCTTCCAAACACCCTGACCCCCCCCCCTCTTCACTGACCTCCACGCCTGTGTTCCTTTGGGGGCCTCCTACCTACGCTCCGGGGGCCCCCTACCAACGCTCCCTGCCCAGGGCCACCATAAGCCTAGAGCCGCCCCTGCCTCATTGGAGTTAATAATTAGAAATGCACATAACATGGGACGATATTTTGGTGAACAATATTTAAGACATGATATTATGTGGGATAATATGTCTGTACATAATACTCTGACATACATCACTTTCCAATTAAGGGGGACTTGGTGGCCATTCCTATGTCCAATGTGCTTCTTTTACCTCACTCATGATGCCGTGGATGAAATCAGTAAAGACATCCTACATTCCAAACTGGTGACATCAGATATCATTTCCATTGGCATCATCATAACATTTATGTCTCTATATAGTTTATTCATTAAAATATTTACTCAAAGATTTACTCCATTGATATTGCTACATCAGTCAGAATTGTAGACATGCACCATGAGCAAAACGTGAATGTAGTTCTTGTCTTTATTTACTTTTCTTTTATAAAAAGCATCTTTGTACGGAGTGAAGGCAGCCAACACATTTTGTCCATGACAATGGACTTCTTCAGGGTCTGTATGATCACAAAAAACAATCTGCTAAGTGGAAGCGTCACAAAATAGATTCAAGAGAAAGCTCACAATAATAGCGTACTTCATCAGTATTTCCAATTCGTGAAAAAACAAATATTATCTGTCCCTGACGTCCAAGTCGAAGAGTATATATATATATATATATATATATATATATATATATATATATATATATGTACATTACCTACTGGCGGTCGCCAGTAGGTATATATAGTTAGGATTTTTTCTCTATGGGTTTTTTGAAAATTCTATGTCTAATAACTTTGGCGTTTGTGGACGGAATCGGCTGAAATTTTCAGGAAAATGGCACATTTTGTTTCTGAGCAGCCCTTGAAAATTTGGGGGGGGGTCGTCCAGTGGGGGCCGAGAAAAAAGGGGGGTCCCAAAACGTGTTTTTAACATTGAGTTTTCCATAGGGCGGTTGGCCTCACTTTTAGCCCGAACGGCTGAATGGATTTGCACGAAACTTGGCAAAATTGTAGGGACTGGTAGCCCGATGTGCCTTTTGTAGGTCTCAATATATGTGCTCCAGTGGATTTTGAGAAATTAACGTTTAAAAAAAGATATATATCTGTAACAGCGGACCGGTTAGCGCTCTGGTTCGCGGACTTTTCGCGCAACGGAGCTTTGTGAAGCGAAGCTGATTGGTTCTCCGGCGTCTGTCAACATTCCAAACAGTCCGTAGCGGCCGCCATCTTGTCTCTCGGTAGGATCGAGAGACAAGAGGAGGTCAAAACAAAGGGGGAAATAACTATAAGGGGGCATAGTAGATCCTCGCTGACCCCCTAGGTTTGATGTGGAGGTTTTAAAAGGGCCCCGCGGGGCAAAAAAAAATAATAATAATAATAATTGAACGGCTGAATGGATTTGCACGAAACTTGGCAAAATATTAGGGACTGGTAGCCCGATGTGCCTTTGCTAGGTCTCAATATATGTGCTCCAGTGGATTTTGAGAAATTAACGTTCAAAAAAAGATATATATCTGTAACAGCGCTCCGCTTCGCGTAACGGAGGTTTGCGAAGCTGATTGGTCATTCTGTCACTGGGCTATAGTTGGGCTACATCTGGCTGATATTTGGGCTACATTTGTTTTTTTGTGTGTCTGGCGGCCATCTTTGGGCTACATTGGGCTTCATTGGGCTACATTCGGCTAATTAGCAAATAGCTCATCGCAAACTAGGAATGGTAAAGAATCGCTATTTATTCCTTAAAGTTCGCTATTTAGGAAATGCAAAAAACTTTGATGATACATATGGCGGTTCATCTCTAACAAGATAAGAAGCATAGGGATACATTTATGATGACTGGCGCATCACCAGGGATGTGTTAGTCATTCTGTGCCGCTGTTCCGTCACCTATGGTGTGCTGCATTTACAATGCGGCGCATCATGGGGCAAAAACAGCACAGATGCGTGATGTATCTGTGCCGTAAAGGTGGCGCATTGCTGGAGTTGTATCGCAAGTGTGATGAAGCTCCAGCAAGGGTCGGGGGTGCCCCTGTCGCAGGGTTTCTGTTCTCACACAGAACTGTGGACAGAGGATTGGAACCTCGGCGAATTAGGGTGTCCCAAAACTCACGTTAGTAATCAAAAACTCCTTAGCAAGCTAGGTACAGTGTCACATTGGATATAACAAACTCTCAATGTTTAGACAATCCAGAATATGAACTTATAGTACCTCAGGATACGTGGAACTCATGAACAGTCGGTCGTTATATATTTCTTAGAAACCAGAACATGGAGTTAAGAAGAACACATGTGTATTTGAAATGTTTATTTACTAATGCCGTCTTCTCAGGCGTAGTACCTTAGATAATAAAAGTACACATATTATCAGTAGCAAAATTACCAGCATAGTTACTAGTACATAAAAAGTGAATGGTGATAGTATGTTAACATGCTGTAAATGAATAAGAGTTAGCAACACTTATAAGCAGCCGCGGGCCGTGGAGGGAGTTACGGTGAGGCAGGGAGGCGGGGAGGGGGAGAAGCAGGGTGGAGAATACAAGTACACATATTATCAGTAGCAAAATTACCAGCATAGTTACTAGTACATAAAAAGCGAATGGTGACAGTATGTTAACATGCTGTAAATGAATAAGAGTTAGCAACACTTATAAGCAGCCGCGGGCCGTGGAGGGAGTTACGGTGGGGCAGGGAGGCGGGGAGGGGGAGGGGCAAGGTAGAGAGGGCTCCACCCTGCTTCTCCCCCTCCCCGCCTCCCTGCCTCACCGTAACTCCCTCCACGGCCCGCGGCTGCTTATATCTCACCCTCCCTAATACACATATTATATTATTTGCTAAGAAGGTCTCTTTGTGTTGGTTTAGGGCGTGCCCATACTTTAGTGTCTTAGATTTGAAGGAATCACATCAGCATACACCAGCTCTCTCTTCATGTGAACCGCATCAACTGTTGTGTATGTGTGTTCGGCAAAGCAATATAAAACCCGCCTCATGCCCAGAATTGGCAGAAGTTGCACTTATGTTATGAGTATGAAGTCGTGGAGATCAGACCTCATAACAATTCTGTATCGTGTTGTTCTTGAAACTTTAGCACTCGCTGTACAGATATAGTTTAACAAGTAAAGCAGATAGTAGACCAATAACATATTATTCTCATGTAAACCACGATGAACTACTAGGTGGAAAGCTAAAGCAACAACTAAATGTCGTGTGCAGAAGTTGCAAAAAAGGAAAAATGGCGTTTAAACCGGTAATGAGCCCATGCTAACTTAACACGGTGTAAAGATATCCAGGACCTAGATGACACCTCCTCATGATCCGGAAACGAACTGAATAAGATAATAGAAGTGCCATCTCATGAGAGCAGATTGCAAGTTTATATGTGGACGGTCCGCAAGGTAAAGCATTAAAAACTAGGAAAATTCAATGCTAAAGAAAAATAAAACAGCCAAGTACTTTATCGAGTCTTAAGCCAATAGGCAAGGTAAATAATAAAAACTTGACAATTAAGTCAATGAATTGTCAATGAAATGCTAGTACTCAGCATATGAAACATGAAAAAGGTCTATGACATAACTGTGTATGCAAAATAAGCTGCAACAGCCTCCAACAGGAAGTCACCGTCTTCATCCGAAAACAGTTCAGCCATCCAATTTAAAAGCGGAAAAGAACATACGTGCTCTCCCAGCACCGGATCCTCTATCACCATCAGAGGACAGCTCGGTGGGTTTTCAAGAAAGCTGTGTTCCAAGAAAGACTGTGCTGCCGCCAGTAAATTCCAGGGACCAAGTAGTCCATGCATCAATGCCACAGCCATAATCCTTTCGCCAGGACAAATCAACTCGTGAGTAATGATAGGAGTCATCAGCTGATTAAAGTCGACGTCAGGAGAAACCGGTCCGCAGAGACACAAATCAATGGCCCAATCGAAATCACAGGTCAGGCAGTGAAATACAGGCTGGACACAGGTGAAGTAGGAGAACCGAAAAGATAATCCATATGCCGTGCTTAATATCGCCAACGGCATTGTGCCATAATATTCTAGCATGCGATTGCGGAACAGTGTCAGCAGCTGCAGGGTCGGAGGTTGCATAGGAGGGACATCCATATTTAAAAATGTAAAAAAGCACAAGAGCGTCCGCTGGTAATGCAAGTAAAAATGCAATCCACGAACCAGAGTGGAGAAAATGGAATGAAAGGGAGCAGGGATGACTCCAAAGATTTTCTCAAATGAAGTCACGAGACCACTGGTAACAACTTTAAAAAAGTGTGCCAGGGATTTTGTGGAGGATGCGTTAAAGATAGTCGGAAACATGTTGCTGAAATTGAAAGGCAAACCTGTGTACGGGTGTTCGCTATGTGAAGTACGAAAGTTTCACGGGCCGAACTCAAGGCCACCTCTCTGTGAGACAAAAGAGCTCTTATTCTTGTCATGCCGTTGAAACGTGTCCCAAGGTTGGTATTTGTGGCCAGATTGAAAACTCCCTATGTTCATGTGTGGGAGGAAATAGAACATTTCTGCAGCAAATAACCCGTTCACTTACTGTTACGATAAAAGGAATACTTTTAATTAACTCAGAACAATCTTCATTATTGAGCATCAAATAACTACCATTTTCCAACAACTTGAACGTGGGGATGATAGCAGGAACTGGCGTGCCTTGCAACACGCAAGCCATATTTGGTCGGTGTTTGTTGCATGAATCGTGTAACTGTATGTGCCTACACATTAGTGAATGATCTGGCGTCTCAGTGCATTCCTCTCCATTCAGATAAACTTCTTGATCATCTTTGAAACATCTGTATGTGTATGGAAGCGACCAGACCTCATGAACAAAAGCACTACCTAAAGGTTCATAAAGACCTATTGGTATATATTTCATACAATTTGAAAACTTATATAAAGCAAAAGGCAGCGTTATTAAACCGTGGATAAGGCATGTTGCCAAAAAACCCGCAATCCTCTGCTGATGATGTCACTGAGCATGTCATGAATGATGTAATATGTGACATCATCAGTAGTGGATTATGGGTAATAGTATCTCTAGTTTACTCCCCTATAGCTGTCTTTCTTTTAACATAAGTGTGTGTTTCCTTCCCTTATACTTACTGTTTTTGGTTCGCTTCCAGTTCGCGTACCAGCGAGCGAACTAGGAAGCGAACTAAGAGAAATAGAGGTTGGCACAGTTCCAAATATTGTACCAATTTTTTAATAACGGGGAGGTAGTTCTGAAAAGAACTTTTTTTTTTATTTTTCTGAACATTTTTTTACTGTAAGGTTCCCGATTCGCGAAGCGGGAACGAAGAAAAAAAAATATTTAAAAAAATAATTATTCATAAACATATAAAATATATTTTTGGATTTAAAGAAGAATAAATTTTACAGCTACAGATATTAGCTGTTAAAAAACCAATGAAATTCACTGAAAAAACCATAGGTTATAGACCATATATAGTTAGGAATTAGCATTTACAAAACCTTGAAAATTCACTGAAAAAACCATAGGTTATAGACCATATATAGTTAGGAATTAGCATTTACAAAACCTTATTTTACTCACACAAAACCATTGAAATTCCATATATAGTTAGTTGCACTAACTATATATCGCGCACCCGCAATCCACTGCTGATGATGTCACATATTACATCATTCATGACATGGTCAGTGACATCACTGATGACATCACTGATGACATCTCAAATGACATCACTGATGACATCACTGATGACATCTCATTTGACATCAATGACCACATCACTGATGATATCATTCATGTGACAATACAATGCATCTCCTCACATTTTAATATAACCTCTGTTTCACCCAGTGTTAAAAAGAGAGTATAATTTTTGAAACCATTGACACACCAATACTAGTTACTACATACGCACTCACTGATTGCTACGTCTACACACACCTTCACTCATTCACCCATACAATCATTCATACATACAATCACTCATCTTTACAACACTATCATATGCACTCATACACCTATACAGACACTCACAGTCTGCCACTCATCCATGGAGTTACTCACACACCTAGTCAGTCCTGTAAAGAATCAATGACACTTCCATTTTCTTGTCTATACAGTTAAACATAGAGCACCTTACATTTTCAAACATATACTAACACATACTTACCTTCTTATACAATCATTGATACAAGTACAGATTGATCTGCACAGAGTCACACACCTCCCAGCTAGCCACACACACACTCAGTCTCCCATACAAATACTTGGGCAATCAATCAATAACCCATATAGTTACTCATATAGCTACTGATCAACACATGCAGCAGTTTACAGAACAACAGACATAATGATGCACAAATTAAGACAGTTTAGTCACTAACCCATGCAGTCAGTGAGACACATTTAATCACTCACTCATACAGTCAGTCATGCACCTACTAAATCCTTCGTCCAGACACTTACACATCCACTCATTCTTCAATATGTAAGACATATTTAAACTTTATAGAAACAAAAAATCACTGGATGTTGTTATCAGTGATGTCATCAGTGATGTCATTTGAGATGTCATCAGTGATGTCATCAGTGATGTCACTGACCATGTCATGAATGATGTAATATGTGACATCATCAGCAGTGGATTGCGGGTGCGCGATATATAGTTAGTGCAACTAACTATATATGGAATTTCAATGGTTTTGTGTGAGTAAAATAAGGTTTTGTAAATGCTAATTCCTAACTATATATGGTCTATAACCTATGGTTTTTTCAGTGAATATATATATATATATATCACCACAGGATTCTGTATTCACATGTATATTACTCTATATGTCACCTTGTTTATGAATATTTCCCATCTTCTAAACTTTCTCCTGTTGCCACCTATCTTCAATCAGTCAGTCTTTTTGCAGTCATCTCAAGGAGTTCACATTTTCTGTTTACTTCACAGGTCTGGAACTGACGATTATCAACCTGCACATTCCAGCAAACAGGAAGTCTCACCACACTGATAAATACATCAGTAACGAGCTGATCCTGAGGAGAGGACAGCCCTTCAAAGTTAGCCTCACCTTCAACAGGGCTCTTAAAAGAGAGCGCATTGCATTCACTTTGGAGACAGGTACAATGCTCCTAGTACTTTCGTGTTACACATATGGCAGGGCTCTCTAATCTCCCAGGTCCTCGTGTGAGCTGTTCATTCTTTCTTACTTTCTTTGCATTTTGGGATTTGAACTCATCATTATTCCTTTATGAAATCTAGAATTCATGTCCCAGAATGCAAACCAAAAAATTTGTCCCGGAAGAGTAACTCACACATGGACCTGGGAAACTGAGAGTTCTGCAAACTTGCGTGTTAGTTAAAGTAACTAGCAGTATATGCTGATACCTTTCCTTGCCCTTTGGAACCGCAGGCACCGCACTTGATACCTCTAATTTCAGGTTTCATGGCGACAGGAGCATGATTAAAAGTTAAACAGGGCTCTATCATACATTTGTATTCTGTAGTGCCTATTCCTTGTCCTTTCTCTAGTTCTATGAAGGTATCTAGAGGCAAACAGTGGGGAAAGCCATCAACTTTGTGCTGTCATGAGGGGGTGGAGGAGGGTTAAGGGTTGTGTGATGCCAATTCAGTTCTCTCTGACATTTTCGTGCATCAGTATCAATGGTCACAAAGGAGCATTTTCCAATTTGCAGGTACTAATGGACAAGTAGTGTCTGCAATACATTTAGGGCCTGATGTACTAAGCAGTTATGAGGTTGTAAAGCCTGATAATAGCAAAAAGACAGGTCTTGCAACCGCAGTACTGCAAGCAGAATGTATCAAAGGCATACTGCGAGTGGGAAAATGCTTCCTACCTCGCATTGTATATGCAACACATTGCTGTTTGGCTGAAAGGAGTGTCCCCCCCTTTCTGCATCTCAATACCGGTTTCAATGGTTTAGTACCATATTTGCCATTGACTGTACACCAGCAACTGAAAGGAGGTGGTATCCAATCATAAAATAGAAGCTATTTCTCAGGGATAGCTTCTAATTTTCTGTATGTGGGCTGTCAACATTGGGTGAAGGAGATAATGGCCCATGCTCCTATCAAAGTCTCCCCAAGGAATGCATTTTTTTTATTGCAACCCTCTTAAGAGATTTGTGCAGATTGAAGAAAGAGCAGGGTTTCAGCAAATATAGGGATAGCTATCAGCGTCCCATGGTAGGACTCCATCCAGGATTCCTCATTCCAATCAGTGGGATTCACAAAGAGAATCCTGCCTCGTTAATATAGATCTAGCAAGATCCTAAAATTCTACCTAATGGCCATTTTGCACAGGGTGTACTGTCTTCAGCGCAAAATACGGGTCGTGTTGCAAAGCAGTTGGGGGCAGATTTACAAGGCCCTTGAACCACTTTTGCGTCCCTTTTCCCATGTTAAATGTGACACAAAAGTAGCGCAAGGGGCTTGTAAATCTGCCCCTTGATGTACAGAAAGATTGATTGCTTTAAAACCCATCCTTTGTGTACATTGAGTTCAAAGTTTCTACACAAGTAGCCCATAATGCAAACTCACCAGAAATCCCACCAATACCTTTCATTCACAGATGTGCTTAAAGCAAAACTGTTGCAATATAGATGTGATATGCTCAAAATATATCACAGACAGTGATACTTTCGTGATTTAATCTTATGAACATGTGCATAGCATTGTTTCATCTTTACCTGCCTCTTGCTGTGTTTTCACAGGGCCACAACCGGATGAAGTCACCAATACAAGAGCTGTGTTCCCTCTTTCAAGAACTGTGAAGCCAAATTCCTGGGGAGCAGTTAAAAGTGCAGGCAACGGATCTTCGAGATTCTTAGAAATCTCTATCTCAAGTCCGAGGAACGCCATTATTGGGCGCTACAGTCTGAGCGTTCAGATTTCGGAAAATAAAATCTCGTCCCACAAACTCGGGAATCTAGTGCTTCTCTTCAATCCTTGGGCTTCAGGTATGGTAAATCTCTGGGAAAACGCGTCGATTGTTCTTTGTTGATGTAAAATCTTATGTGAGTTTAACGTTTATCTGTTTGTATCTTTTATGTAATTCATGTATTCCGAAGTCCTTATGTAATGTAGCTGTTTCTATTGTAAAGCGCTCTGACACCTTGGGGTAAAGGTCGCAATATATAAAAACATAAATACATTTTAAAAAGGGACAACACTGCTGCTGAATTTAGGAGGGATTGTTTATTTAAGTGGGCAGGTAAAATGGCGTCTCTTCCATAATGAGTGAGCACGCGAGAGAATGAGTGAAAGATTGTATATTTATAAGGTGCAATAAGTGTAACTTGATGCCTCTGAGAAGTCATCCAGATATAGTATCTGTCTCAAATGAGGAGATAGTTCAGTAAATACAGAAAATCTACTTTTCCCTTTTAAAAATATTTGTGTCTGCAAAATTTCAATAAAGTTGTCTATCCCACTGAGGAATGTACCTGTTAATGGCATGTGCAAAGTAGACAGGGACTTCCCCAAGCAGATAACTTATTCAGTCCCTTAAAATAGATCTAGCCTTTACTGCTAACCACTCCCACAACAAGGAGTCTATGGCTCATTTAGGGTTTGTAGAAGGAGGAGAGCCACAATAAGCTGGTAAATCTTATACCCAACCAAACCCATGGTCCCCTCTCCCCATATAAAGACATCTTATACCCATCTAAACCCACGGTTCTTCCTCCCTATGCATAGGGGGAATAACCACAGGTCAACAATGACAAGACAGAAGTACTGATTTTCTGCAAGAGCACCTCACCATGGCACTGCAACTGGTGGCTGGCTGACTTTGGAACCAAACGTCCACCCTACACCCAAACCAGGAACCTCAGATTCAACAAAAGCAAACTGGACATGACCATACATATCAAAGCTGTCACTAAATCCTTCTTTCGCACTCAGAAGATTACGAAGAAGATCTTTAAATGGCTCCCAAGCAACACCAGAAATACTGTCACTCACTCCCTAGACACCACTGTAGTGTAGTTCCTATATCCCTGATAGGCTCTGCGCATTGGAATAACATACAGTATAGTTTTGACATAGGACTGAGGTCAGTATGTCTCTATTGAGTATGTTTATACTTAATTGTGTGTGTGCCAGCTAACTCAGAGGTCACTAGAAACTTTCTCGAATGAACAAGAAGGGATTAGTTTCTGACAACCGCATAAACATGACAACTTTGTTTCCCTTAGAGTCGGAACAATATCTTCAGAGTCGTGGAAACAATAGATAACTATTTCACTTAGTCAATCGTGCATGCTTCGTTTCTACAGAGGTGCAGAGAAATATAGAGACAGGCGTTTCAATAAAAAGGAGTTTATTGAACAGTCTTCTTTCTCATGCAAGAGATATGAACTGCTACAATCGTAAGACAGAATGCGAAGTATAATACGTACAGAGTAAACAGTAATATAAAATAATACTGTAATAGTATGGTCTGTTGCTATGACATATATAAAAATACATACATAAATAACACAGGCTAAAATACTCAACTGGTGCTTCTAAAATAATCCTACCCCAGCGTACCTAACCTATGTCTAGTATGAGGGAAGAAGTAGGTGCTGTTTTAGCTATAGTTTAATTTTGCCAAGAATTGCCAAAGGTTTCTCTAGGTTCTAATCAGCTCCATACTTTAGAGTGAGAGAGGTTGGTATCTCTTTCCCGGCACTCGATTTCCAAACACCCCGCAAGGGGATTCAGAAACACTGGAGCTAGATTCTCTGCAGGAGGATGACAGTGTCTAGTCAGTGCGTCAGCTTGGGAGATGACTTCCTTTGGGACTTGCTAAGGCGAGCTGCTTCGTGCAAGTAGGTAAGTCGAACTGCACCGAACCACACCATGCTTTGCCATAGCAAGTGAAGGTATATTTATACCTTGAAGGTGTTAAGAATGCCAGTATTGACTTAGAAGTCGGGCATATGAACATCATGAATGAACCCCTAAGGAATAGATGTTCATACATAATAAATGAGTTCTTGGAGCAATCAATATCCAGGCAAGGGGATGTCCCTAAAGCCTAAGAGTCTGATTTTCCAAGAACTCGTTGTGACGTAGATGAACAGATGGAACTAGCCATGCCTGTATTTGGGTAGCATGGACTATGCCTAAATAAGGACTGGATTTCTATGCCTATATATAGGGCAATGTGAAATACACCTATATAAGGGCATGAATCAGGAAATTCATACAGAATCTAAATCGATACACAACAACACTTTTTACTGGTTATACCAAGAAACTCACCAGAAAACTTCAAACAGCCAGAACTCACAAGCCAGGCACGGCCTCAGCTTTCTACAGAGAATTCACATCACACAACATCTCAGGGCGCTCCACTGCCTCCCAATACATAAATGCACTCATTTCAGACATCTCTCACACACATTCAAGGCACTATGGGGCTTATTTGCAAGCCTGTTGTGCCATCACTGCATCACTTTTTTGGACACACTAGTGGCGCAATGGGCTTGCACATATTTACAAGGCCTTGTCAAGTCACCCTTCATGACTCTTTATGGCCCTGTAAATATGGGCCCCTTTCACACATTACTCTGTGTGAAAGATGCATTCCATGGGTGTTTTTGAGGCTGTTCCAATGCAACATTCATGGCACTTGACTGATTCCCAGAATTACAACATTTTGTAAAACTGGGAATGCGCCAGAATCCTACTCCTCATGCAACGAGGAAAAATACTTTTATTTCTCCTCATTTCCTGCATTCTGCAGCACTCACAGAAAGATGAAAATTCCATTAATTATTGATTTTGTGCAGGAAGGTGTCCCTTTCTGCACACAAACAATCATTTTTACAGCACAGGCACCCTTGCAAAATGACGCACGGGGGGCTGCGCTGGTTCATTGTAACCAATTGTGTGCCAGTGCAGGGTAAAGCACAGGGATGCATTGTATTATTGTTCCCAAACACCTTTTTTCAAATGCATAGCATATTTTATGCCAATCAAGAATTCAATACTAATAGCAACTTTTTTGACACTTTTTTTGTCATACCAAATTTTCAGTTTTTCTTGAGTTGGTCCTGCATTCTTCTTTACTAACTTCAACAGTTGCTGTACATCAGACTCACTCCTAATCCATTTCAACATCCACACAAGGTGAAAACTGGTATTGGCTTTCCTACTTCTTAGAAGTTCAAGCTTTGAGACCTTGGTAGTAGAATGAGGTGTGGTGCCATAAAAACACAACATGCTACAGACAGCCTTTATAACAGCATTTGCCCAATACTCTGTTCATTCTTTCTACAAGGACATTGGTTTGTGGGTGGTATAGGGAGCTCTTCAAATGCTGACATCATATGACCAGACTCTAACTCTTTATTTACAAACTGGGTACCATTGTCAGAAAAAAATGCTCAGGAAAACCCTTGATCAGGAAAATTTCCCTCAGAAACTCCGTGATAGTACTAGCATTAGAATCCCAAAGACCATTCTGAAACATGATCTATCAAAATAACTATAAATCTGGAACCGCTTGGTAAGGAATCATATGGCCCCATGATATCTATACCCAATTTGACCCAAGGGCCAGGTGAACATTCTATAGGCATATGGAGTGGAATGGATGCCTTCAAACTTTTGTCAGCAGACATACAAACCACACATCTTTTCGCAACTTCCTCTATATCAGAGTGCATTCTGGGGCACCAAAATGACTCTTATATATGCCTCCTAGTTAGGAAGATCCAATATGTTCCTCATGAGCAATATTTATAATGCACTCCTTATGGTATGTAGGGGAATCAACTTGTCTGACCTCAACACCATACCATCCTCAAAAGAAATGTCATTGCTTACTTTACAATTTGGCTGTACTAATGGTGAGAGTACCTTCTATGTTGGCCAACCCTTTTGGACCAAATCTATGATTCGTTGCAAAACTTGGTCTTTTGACATAGCTTCTATCCTCTCTTCTTCTGAACGAACCTTTAGCTCTGGGAAGCTACAAGACAATCTTCAATAGCCTCATCCAACAAATCTGACAATTTTACATTTCCATCTCCATCATCATCAGACATACAGGGAAAACTTCGAAGAAAATATGTGCCTGCTGTTCCTACCACCAGGAATATGAGCAATATCAAACTGAAATTGCATCAATTTAATTGACAATCTTAAAATGTGACGAGAACAGCACTTCCTTCCATTTCCACTAAGAGTGTTAACTAACGGTTTATGATCAGTTTGCAATTTAAAATGCTTTCTCCACACATACGTGCACAACTTCTATATGGTCCAACAACACGCCAACAACCCCTTTTCAATAACAGAATATTGCAATTCCACTTCACGAAGAACGATGGATACAAAAGCTATAGTATATTCATTATTTTCATCCTACTGCGCAAGCAGTGCACTCACTCTGACTTGACTAGCATCAACAGTGATACAACTACGCAAATATTGGGATTACATTGTTTGAGAGCCTCACTTTGGCCCAATGCAGTTTTGATATGCTTAAAAGTCAACTCACACTTGTTACTCCACACAAATTTAGACCCTTTTTTAAGTAAATCATTGACGGGTCTGAACTTGGTGGAAAAATCCAGAATGAAACGTGAGTAAAACTTGCACAGACCCAGGAATGATTTAACCCCCCTCTTCTCAGAAGGAGGTAGAGCCACAAAAATAGAGTCCTGGGTGCAAGCCTGTCTTTTGAAATGACAGATCCAAGATATTCCACTTCATTGCAGTGAAACTTGCACTTCTTTTCTTCCAAAACCCACGGTGATCTATGAAAATTTGCAACACACATTGGAGAACAACATGGTGAGACTCCATGTCCTTGGTAAACACCAACCGGCCATCCTGGAAAATCAGAACATCCTTCAACATATTATCCATAACTTCCTGGAAAACAGAGGTTGCAGAAGCAAGGCCAAACAGCATCCTAAGATATTGAAAAGTGCCAATTTGAGAAATGAAGGCAGTAAGATGTGTAGGGTCCAAATGGAGCTCTACCTGATAATAAGCACTTGCCAACTCAAGATTAGAAAAAGCTGTAGATCAGGCAGTAGTTGCAAATAAATCAGAGATTTTAGGCAATGGAAGAGTACCCACCTAAATCTCTTTATTAAGAGATCTGAGATTCACACAAACACACAGCTCACCACACCTCTTGCGCGCCACTACTAAGGACCCGATTACGATCTCGCTTGGAAGGGCTACGGACCGCATCCGTCAAAAGCGAGGCCGACTCGCTGCCCCATTTTCAAAATGACTTGTACTGCTGTACGAGCGGGCAAGTAGAATGCATATATAGACTTGCGCTCCGAACGACTCATACATGTCAGCGATGCCTTCCGGACGACTCTAACATGGCTGAATTGTGCTGCGCCATGGGGCCGATTTCTGTGCTAGCACGTACGATGAACGCGTCTATCAGTTAAATAGAATATATATATATGTCGCAACCTTCGCCCGATGAGACTGCCGTCTCACCACTGTCAGTTTCCTCACAAACAGTTCTCAAGAAAGACGAACAGAACAGACCCAATTTCTTCGTGCATTTAGTGGTTTATTTTGAAAATATATATATCCAAATCCACACCTCCTCCGAAGACAAAGTGCGAGGCCACAGCAGGGAAACACGAGGAAACACCTTTATTCCATCACAGAGGTCTAGAGAGCAGAACCACCAGCCACTATCGGCGGATGCATTTCGGCAGTAACTT
The DNA here is from genome assembly GCF_964261635.1 of Lissotriton helveticus. Lineage (NCBI taxonomy): Eukaryota > Metazoa > Chordata > Amphibia > Caudata > Salamandridae > Lissotriton > Lissotriton helveticus. Next base: position 280,449,439 of record NC_136068.1, on the reverse strand, counting down.
TAGCCTTCCTCAGGTGTAGGGCGGGTATCACAGATAAAGTATCTTGCCCTATGCTGATTGGTCGTGCATCGCTCCACCCCCAAATGTTAAATGCCTATCGTAGAAATCTCTGGTAGGTCACTCCATGTTCTGTGACTACCAGTCCCAGCATGCATAGTTGTTGGTAAGCACTTCTGGGCGATGTTGCGCAGTGCGGGTTGGTGCTACGAAGGTGTCGGCTCCCCGTGCCTCATGCTTTTGGAACACAATATCTCCTCAGGTCCCCAACCGTTCCAACCTGAAAGTATCCGGGTTTTAAATAAGCGGGGGCAAGGAAGGCAATCATTCCTAGCCCAGCGTGAAGCAAAATTGCCTCAACACCGCCTCATCTCGTCCCGGGCTGACAAGTGGGCTCTGGTCATTCCGGTAACCCGGATCCGCTCCAATGTTCCACAAACGTAGAAACCAGTGAGCCAGAGCCTGCTTGAAGGAACGGGGGCCTCGTGTGCGTGACACTGGAAATCGCGCTGTATATATATGCACACAAAGTCTTCTAGAAAAAAGGCTCGCACTCGGAGGTATAAACCAGTGTAGTTTTAATCGTTATGCTTTTCGTCAGCAAAACTGACTTGATCAGACAATATTCACACGATACAGGAGAGCATACATAGCAAATGAAACACAAAACGGACTGTGATCAAAAGTCAGTCGACTTTGGCGGCCATTACTGAATGTGCAATGTAAGAGTGAAATATACTCCATTCCTGAAATAGCATTAGTAAATGCTCCAAACACTAGTATATATATTCTCATTTCATCAACACGTGTAGTGAGACCATGAATTTCATAGTGAAAAATTCACAAAATGTAAGCAAATTTTCAAATTGAACATCACAGTATAACGATACAAATAATGTGTACATGTGTCATAGGCTCGACTTAGTGCTCTAAGTGTCAAGGCAACAAGGCAGTAATATTGACATATGCATTTCACGTATGAACAATAAAGTTAAACCACATTGAAGCCAAAACGGGAGAAGCTCATGCGCTGTCTGTCAAAATGTTGACACGAAAGTGACTAGAATGTCTGAAATTACTGGTGGGTAGTAAACAACTACTCTATTACCGGGCGGCATAGTGCCCAGATCGTTGTTGCAATCAAGTAAGCAATTCCAATTAATGTTCCCACTTGTACTAATGGTGGGACAGTAAGCTACTCATCGCGAGCGCATAAGCGATGAGTTAGAATGACAGTACAGAGGAGGATAACACATCTGATAGTTATCCTATACTGGATCAGGGCAATGAACTGGCATGGTGCAATGGGAGAGCACAACACAGAAAATGTACGCGGGATAGTGCCTATAGCCCACAGGCCAACATAATATCATTGGCTTCCAACCCACATGATATATCCTTCTGTATACTGCAAATGCAATCATTGTACATACGTCATATTATACAAGCATCATAGTGATGTGAGCAATAACACATAGAGCATAATTAGGCGTTTGACCAGATTACAGATAAAATCAAATGCACCCAACGTTCTCCTCATTGAAAAAAGTGCCAGAAGTGAAAAAAAACAGAGTAAAAACAATAAAGATAGAAAATATCTTATCTGGAGGTGGACCCACAGGATGGGGAAGAAAAGGGTAGGGTGACCGGAACGGATGAGACAGTCCGCAAAAAAAGTACCCTTCCTTTCCTCCTGTGCAAAGAGAGAAAATAAAAGAACAGTGATGTTAAAATTTGAGGTGTAATCCTATTACTTCATAATATTTAACCACATTGATAAAATCAAACACAAGTATGAAATTTCATAGAGTTAAAGTGAACACTGAGCAAGCAGATATACACACATATATAATGCATTATGTAAATGTGTACTTAATTCCTCGTCCAAATTTTGATGTTTGCGGAATTTGGTTTCAAGTTCCAGTATCCATCTTGATTCTCGTTTGCGCAAGAGTAAGGTTCTGTTTCCCCCTCTCAGACCAGTATGAACTTGTTCCAACACAAAATAACTGAGCAGGGAGCTATTGGATAGATGGAATAGTTCAAAATGTCTGCAATCGGATAATTTTTGTCCTTTTTGTTGATGGAACAGATATGCTCAAGGACTCTCTTTTTGGCCATACAGGTAGTGCTGCCAACATACCACTTTTGGCAGGGACATATGAGTACATATACACAGTGTGTTGTGCTACATATGAAAAATTGATTGATCTCTTTCGGCATATTACATCCTGGGATGGTCACTGTTGTTATCCTCGTGCTATTTCGACAAGCCTTGCAGTGTCCACATGGATAGAAGCCTTTAAGGATAGTAGCATTGGTGACAGATTTCGATGTTATGTCATTGCGTACCAGAATATCTTTAAAGTTGTGTCCCTTCCTGTATGTTATGAGTGGTCTGTGTCGGAAAGTATGACCAATAATGGGATCACTGGTAAGTATATCCCATTTACTGGCCAGTATTTTTTGTATTTGTCCTGAGTTCCCATTGTAGGTGAGAATGACTCTGTTGGATTCTTCAGTAGTGGAGTTAACAGTGCTACTGTCTGGTGCAGTGGTCAATGTTTGAACATGGTCCATTTGTTTGACTCAGTCAATGGCTTTACGGAGTACCCAGTTCGGACAACCTCTGTCAAAGAACCTTTGAATCATAGTATCCTTTTCAGATTCAAAGGCGGCGTCGGTACTACAATTCCCTCGTGCTCTCAGCAGCTCCCCGTAAGGGATACTCCACTTGAGAGTATCAGAGAGGCTGCTGAGAGCATGAAGCAACGTATTCCCTGCTGTGGTTTTGCGAAAGAGACTAGTTTCAATGGTAGCTCCTTGAGGTTTAATTAGTACATCAGGGAACTCTATGGAAGCTCTACTCATGTTGTTAGTCAAAGTAATGTTACATTTGTTGTTATTCAGCTCCTGTATGAATTCAGTAGCCTTATCTTCAGTATCAGTCCAAATTTTAAAAAGATAATCTATATAGCTAAGCCAAATTTTGACTTTGCCAAAAGATTAAGTCAGATTGGTATCAGCACGTATGTCTTCTTCCCATTTACCCAGAAAAAGATTGGCAAAACTTTGGGCAAAGCATGTGCCCATATCTGTGCCAAGGGTCTGCTTATAATTGGTGCCATCAAACATGAAAATGTTGTTGGTCAGGCACAAGTGCATCATTTCCAAAAGCATTTTCGTATGTTCTAAATACTCAATGGGTCTGTTCTTAAGATAGTGATGGCATGCTTCTATTCCCTATACATGATCGATAATCATATACAGGGAATTTACATCCAGTGTTATCATGAGATCATTGGTTTCCTATTTAATCTGTTTGAGTTTGGACAGGAAGTCTTTACTGTCCTCTACATGTGAATGTAACTCTACGACATAATCTAGGAGAAAGTGATCAACATACTCAATCAATCAATCAGGTCATTTGTAGAGCGCACTACTCACCCGTAGGGTCTCAAGGCGCTGGGAGGAGGGGGGGGGGGTGCTGCTACTGCTCGAACAGCCAGGTCTTGAGCTTCTTCCTGAAGGAGAGGTGGTCTTGGGTCAGGCGCAGATTGGTCGGAAGTGAGTTCCAGGTCTTGGCGGCCAGGTAGGAGAAGGATCTTCCTCCTGTTGTCGCTCTTCGGATGCGGGGGACGGCGGCGAGGGCGTGGTTGGTTGATCTGAGGAGGCGCTTGGGAGTGTAGAAGTTGATCCGGTTGTTGAGGTAGCTCGGGCCTTGGTCGTGTAGGGCTTTGTGCGCGTGGGTGAGGAGCCGGAAGGTGATTCTCTTGTTGACCGGGAGCCAGTGCAGGTCTCTCAGGTGTCCGGAGATGTGGCTGCGTCGGGGGATGTCGAGGATGAGTCTCGCCGAGGCGTTCTGGATCCGCTGGAGTCTCTTCTGGAGTTTGGCAGTGGTTCCGGCGTAGAGGGCGTTGCCGTAGTCCAGTCGGCTGGTGACGAGGGCTTGGGTGACCGTCTTCCTCGTCTCGGTGGGGATCCACCGGAAGATCTTACGTAGCATGCGCAGGATGTTGAAGCATGACGAGGAGACGGCGTTGACTTGTCTGGTCATGGAGAGGGAGGAGTCCAGGATGAAGCCCAGGTTGCGTGCGTGGTCTGTCGGTTTGGGTGCGGTGCCCAGGGCGGGGGGCCACCAGGAGTCGTCCCAGGCGGAGGGCGTGGAGCCCAGGATGAGGACCTCCGTCTTGTCTGAGTTTAGTTTCAGGCGGCTGGTCGTCATCCATTCGGCTACGTCTCTCATCCCTTCGTGCAGGTTGGCTCTGGCGGTGGCGGGGTCGTTGGTCAGGGAGAGGATCAGCTGGGTGTCGTCGGCGTAGGAGATGATGTTCAGGTTGTGTTGGCGTGCGATGGCCGCGAGGGGGCTCATGTAGATGTTGAAGAGGGTTGGGCTCAGCGAGGATCCTTGGGGTACGCCGCAGATGACTTTGGTGGCCTCTGACTTGTACGGTGGTAGGCGGACTCTTTGTGTTCTTCCGTCGAGGAAGGAGGTGATCCAGTCCAGTGCCTTCTCCTGGATTCCGATGTTGCTGAGGCGCTGTACTAGGGTGCGGTGGCAGACAGTGTCGAAAGCCGCGGAGAGGTCCAGGAGGATGAGGGCCGCTGTTTCTCCGTTGTCCATCAGAGTTCGAAGGTCGTCGGTGGCGGCGATGAGGGCGGTCTCGGTGCTGTGGTTCGCCCGGAAGCCGGACTGTGATGGGTCGAGGGATCCATTCGTCTCGAGGAAGGCGGCTAGCTGTTTGTTGACGGTCTTCTCGATGACTTTGGCCGGGAACGGGAGGAGCGAGATGGGACGGTAGTTCTTGAGGTCGGTGGGGTCTGCTGTGGGTTTCTTGAGGAGAGCGCTGAGTTCGGCGTGCTTCCAGCTCTCAGGGAAGGTGGCGGAGTCGAAGGAGGTGTTGATGATGTCCCGCAGGTGGGGTGCGAGGACAGCGTCGGCTTTGCTGAAGACGTGGTGAGGGCAGGGGTCAGTCGGAGATCCGGAATGGATGGAGTTCATGGTGCGGATGGTGTCTTCGGTGCTGATCGGGGTCCAGGTGCGGAGGGTGGTGGTGGGTGGCGTCGTTGCGGTTGTGGCTTGCGTTGGTTGGTTGCTGAAGCTGTTGTGTATGTCCGTGATCTTGTTGTGGAAGTAGGACGCGAGGGAGTTGCAGAGGTCTTGCGACGGGGTGATGTCGTTGTTTCCGGCGCTGGGGTTGGAGAGCTCTTTCACGATGTTGAAGAGTTCCTTGCAGTTGTGTGCGTTGTTGTCCAGCCGGTCCTTGTATTCATTTTTCTTGGTGGCGCGGATCAGTTGGTGGTGTTTCCGGGTGGCGAGCTTGAGGGTGGTCATGTTGTCCGTCGTTGGTTCCCTTCTCCAGGCTTTCTCGAGGGCTCGACAGTTCTTCTTGGAGCACTTGAGTTCGTCGGTGAACCATGGTGTTTTTCTGCTGCAGGATCTGCTGGGCGGGGTCCTCAGAGGGGCGAGTTCGTCCGCGCAGTTGCTGATCCACTTCGTGAAGTTGTCGGCGGCCTGGCTGGGGTTCGCTGAGTTGGCGGGAGGGTGCTGGCTCAGGGAGGCGGTGAGCTGGTCGGCTGTGATCTTGTTCCAGCTTCTGCGAGCAACCTGTTGCTGGAGGTGGTGGATCGTCGTTCTTCTGAAGGTGAAGTGGACGCAGCTGTGGTCCGTCCAGTGGAGTCCTGTTGCGTGGCTGAAGGTGACGTCTTTGCTGGATGAGAAGACGGCGTCGAGTGTGTGTCCGGCGAGGTGGGTGGGGGTGGTCACCAGTTGCTTGAGTCCGAGGTTGTCGAGGTTGTCGAGCAGGGTGATGGTGTTGCGGTCGTTGTTGTTCTCCAGGTGGAAGTTGAGGTCCCCCAGGAGGATGTAGTCGGCGGAGGGGAGAGCGTGCGGGCTGACGAAGTCGGCGATGTCCTCGCTGAATCGTGTGCGCGGTCCCGGGGGTCGGTAGATCAGGGTGCCTCTGAGGGTGGTCTTCGGGTCGGTGTGGATCTGGAAGTGCAGGTGTTCAGCGGTGGTGAGGGTGTCATCGGTGTTGGTACTGATGCGGATGGTGTCTCTGTGGATGATGGCGATGCCTCCTCCGGTCTGGTTGTCGCGGTCTCTCCGGGTGATCTTGTAGCCCTCTGGGATGGCGATGGCGATGTCCGGGGCTGAGGAGGCGTTCATCCAGGTCTCGGTGATGAAGGCAACGTCGGGGGCGGTGGTGTCGAGCAGGTTCCAGAGTTCTACGGCGTGTCTGTGGACGGAGCGGGTGTTGAGCAGGATACACTTGAGGTGGGTGCTGCTGGAGTTCGGCTTGGCGGGTGCAGGGAAGGTCCGGATGCAGGTGAACTTGCAGGCGAGGCAGCTGAAGGGTCCGTGGGTGTGCTTCGGGGCGGCTCGGTGACATCCTGGGATGTGGCCGGTGTTGAGTGCGATGAGGTCGGCGGCGCTGTAGGTTCGTCGGGTCGGCTTCCGTCGGTGGGGGCCAGGGGTCCTGGCGCTGGTCGCGGTCCGGTCGCGGACGGGCGCAGACGGGCTTACCTTTGGCGCGCCTTCGGCGCACAATCGGCGCGCCCGCTGCGCGTCAACGCTGCGCGTTCGCACGGTCGCCATATAAGGCGAAGTGCGCGGGTGGGCGGAGCAGCTGGGAGGCGGGAGCGGGGAGGGAACAGAAGGGAAAAGGGGCGGGGTCGGTGGTAGTGGCGGGAAGCGGGGGCGGCGAGGGAGGCGGGAAAGCGAGCGAGGAATGTCAAACAGGCTAATACGGGGAAAAACGCTTAAAAACAGGCACAAGTGATGGACAAAACAGCTGAACACGGAGAAAAAAGCCTAAGAGAAAAGTACAGGCACAAGTGATTGACAAAATAGCTAAACACGGAGGAAAAAGCCTAAGAGAAAAATACAGGCACAAGAGATTGACAAAAACAGGCTGAACACGGGGGAGGGATTTGAAAAATAAAAACAAGCACAAGCGCGTGGCAAAGGAAGGCAAACTGACGGCAGCAGGGTCAGTCGGCAGCGAGGCAGCGAGGCAGCTAGGAACAGTTAGGGGGGCACACGCAGCAGCTGGCGGCCGTGCGGCGCGGGGGTGTCCCACAAGTGGGTCACACTCACCTGTGTCGCACGGTCGCCATATAAGGCCAAGTGCGCGGGTGGGCGGAGCAGCTGGGAGGCGGGAGCGGGGAGGGAACAGAAGGGAAAAGGGGCGGGGTCGGTGGTAGTGGCGGGAAGCGGGGGCGGCGAGGGAGGCGGGAAAGCGAGCGAGGAATGTCAAACAGGCTAATACGGGGAAAAACGCTTAAAAACAGGCACAAGTGATGGACAAAACAGCTGAACACGGAGAAAAAAGCCTAAGAGAAAAGTACAGGCACAAGTGATTGACAAAATAGCTAAACACGGAGGAAAAAGCCTAAGAGAAAAATACAGGCACAAGAGATTGACAAAAACAGGCTGAACACGGGGGGAGGGATTTGAAAAATAAAAACAAGCACAAGCGCGTGGCAAAGGAAGGCAAACTGACGGCAGCAGGGTCAGTCGGCAGCGAGGCAGCGAGGCAGCTAGGAACAGTTAGGGGGGCACACGCAGCAGCTGGCGGCCGTGCGGCGCGGGGGTGTCCCACAAGTGGGTCACACTCACCTGTGTCGCACGGTCGCCATATAAGGCCAAGTGCGCGGGTGGGCGGAGCAGCTGGGAGGCGGGAGCGGGGAGGGAACAGAAGGGAAAAGGGGCGGGGTCGGTGGTAGTGGCGGGAAGCGGGGGCGGCGAGGGAGGCGGGAAAGCGAGCGAGGAATGTCAAACAGGCTAATACGGGGAAAAACGCTTAAAAACAGGCACAAGTGATGGACAAAACAGCTGAACACGGAGAAAAAAGCCTAAGAGAAAAGTACAGGCACAAGTGATTGACAAAATAGCTAAACACGGAGGAAAAAGCCTAAGAGAAAAATACAGGCACAAGAGATTGACAAAAACAGGCTGAACACGGGGGAGGGATTTGAAAAATAAAAACAAGCACAAGCGCGTGGCAAAGGAAGGCAAACTGACGGCAGCAGGGTCAGTCGGCAGCGAGGCAGCGAGGCAGCTAGGAACAGTTAGGGGGGCACACGCAGCAGCTGGCGGCCGTGCGGCGCGGGGGTGTCCCACAAGTGGGTCACACTCACCTGTGTCGCACGGTCGCCATATAAGGCCAAGTGCGCGGGTGGGCGGAGCAGCTGGGAGGCGGGAGCGGGGAGGGAACAGAAGGGAAAAGGGGCGGGGTCGGTGGTAGTGGCGGGAAGCGGGGGCGGCGAGGGAGGCGGGAAAGCGAGCGAGGAATGTCAAACAGGCTAATACGGGGAAAAACGCTTAAAAACAGGCACAAGTGATGGACAAAACAGCTGAACACGGAGAAAAAAGCCTAAGAGAAAAGTACAGGCACAAGTGATTGACAAAATAGCTAAACACGGAGGAAAAAGCCTAAGAGAAAAATACAGGCACAAGAGATTGACAAAAACAGGCTGAACACGGGGGAGGGATTTGAAAAATAAAAACAAGCACAAGCGCGTGGCAAAGGAAGGCAAACTGACGGCAGCAGGGTCAGTCGGCAGCGAGGCAGCGAGGCAGCTAGGAACAGTTAGGGGGGCACACGCAGCAGCTGGCGGCCGTGCGGCGCGGGGGTGTCCCACAAGTGGGTCACATACTTTGACACATACTCTAGGACACTTCCTACAGACAAGACAATGGGCCTCCCTGGTGGATTAGTGGGATTCTTGTGTACCTTGGGAAGTAAATACAATATCGACAACTTGGGGTAATCGCGTTTAAGAAAACGAAATTCTTCACATGTTATATTCCCTTTCTCCTCCCATTCTTTAAGTTCGTTCCAAGTGTCAACAATACTGTTATTATATGTGTCCAAATTGATTTTCATGTCGAATTTTTGGTCACTGAGTTGTCTTTCGGCTTCCGCTCTATACAGCTGTTTGTCCCACAGGACAATGTTTCCCCCCTTTGTCCGCTGGGCAAATGATGATGTTTGTATCATTAGCTAAGCTCTTCAAAAATTCTCTTTGGGTGGTAGATACATTATATTGAATATTTTTGTTCTGATGCTTTCATTTCAGTAAGGCCTGCGTGACAACCTCTTGAAAAGTGTCTATGTTGTCGTGAGGGAGATTTGGGTAGAAGATAGATCTGGGTTTGAATTTGGTGGAAGCCGTGGAGTCAGTATGGATCTCAGGATGCCAATCCTCTTGGGTCGTCTCTGTGTGTTCATGGTTCTTGGCTAGATCATGCATGTCTTTGAGTATTTCCACATCAGCTATGTTCAAGTTGTGGAAAGGGGAAATGTTATTGTTTACAGCTGAGGATTGGTTGTTAAATTGACTATGATCCGGTTTGTAAAGAAGGTGCCATTTTATTAATTTACACTTCCTGACAAAGCGATATAAGTCAATACATGTGTCTGCATACTTAAAAATTTCCGTCGGACAAAAGGAAAGACCAAGACATAGCGTACATTTTTCATAAAATGTTAATTCTCTTTCACTTAAATTGATAATAGTTTTGTTTACCGTGTCCGGATCCATAATTTTTTGCCTCTGGAGCCACGTTTCTTGTTTCCCATGAGCTCTTTTGTGCTGGTTTTTTTATTCCCTTTGTTTTCTTCTTTTCCGTCTTTGTTTACTCTTCCTCTCCCTCTTCCTCTTCCACGGCCTCTGCCTCTGGTTGATCCTCCCCGCCTCGGGGGTGATTGTGGTGTCGTTCTCGGTATTTGTCAACCTCTTCGTAGGACTCTGAACTTGTCTAAAAAAGTTGCCGTTCTAGAGGGCATTTGTCTATCAGATACTGAGCTAGTTGTAGAGATAGCTACATCCGTGTCAGATTCGCTGGTCTCTTTGGTTGCATTCTCTGTTTCAACCACAATTGTTTCCTTTGTGTTTCCTTGTTTCGGTATGTCCTCATATAAATAGTCATACTTATGACTATATGTCAGAATGCGACCAGACTCATAGTCCACTCAGTCTCTGTGGAGTTTTCGTTGTTTGCGATTTTTTATATCACCTTCATGAGACTGCACTCTGGATTTCGATGTCTGTTATATCCTTGTTGACAATTTCTTGTTCGCTGCATTTGGACAATTCGTCTTCCAGCGCTTATATTTCCAACAAGATAGATTTCCAATCTTCCCATGCATATTTGATTACTATTTTCAGTATGTTTCTTGAGCTATTGGCTGAGTTCTCTTGCCAATCCTGTAACATACTTGGGTTCTGGTATTCCTATGAGGGCATAATGTAGATACGGAGTCCCCTGGGTACCATTGCTTTATCACCATATTCCTGTAATGATATTGCTTCCCACCACTTCGCCATTTCAGATTTTTTCAGTTTTTCCAAACGTTTTAATTTAGCATTAAGTGATGTGTCTGTTTTTTGGTTGGGTTCAGAGTAATAGTAATTCCTATGCCTGGTGCCCGTGCTAACAGTGTCCCTGCCGCTGCATGGCGGTCTGCCTCGGTATTCATACCTGAAAATTGTGGGTCAAGGTGCCCGTTTGCATATAGGTTTTGCACCTGGTGGGAGGCACTTTCTCTCCGCGGTCGTCTGGTTTAACCTCCCCTCTAAGAATTAGAGGTTCCTTTTGCCGCTTTATTAATATTTTCGGATACGGTGGACTTGTTTTTCCTTACACTCAGGTACGCATCAGTATCCACTTTCTCGTTACGAGAATAATTCCTATCATAGGATGATCCGCATGCCAAATAATAAATAGTAGACACGGTTGTGATCTGTTTTCCGGAATGCTCATCCAATTAGTACTCGTTCGTGAAGTTGGCGTGCCGCTCGGTAAGGCTGTGTCTCCTAAAGCGCAGAGGTGAAAGGGAACAGGACACGTGTGTTCCCAAACAGCTCCCTCCCCTCTCAAACCCCACGCACCTCAAATGGGAAAAAGAGATGCCTACCTATGGCAGCGCGTGGAAACCGTCTTGGTCCTGAGATCGAGATCTGTACTCTTCCACAGAGATGCTTCTGCAGATCAGCGGCCGGCCGATTGACTCCTCTGTAATTTGAAGATTTGCTTTAATTTTGTGAATTTTTCACTATGAAATTCATGGTCTCACAACACATGTTGAGGAAATGAGAATATAAGATACTAGTGTTTGGAGCATTTACTAATGCCATTTCAGGAATGGAGTATATTTAACTCTTACATTGCACATTCAGTAACGGCCGCCAAAGTCGATTGACTTTTGACCACAGTCCGTTTTTTGTTTCATTTGCTATGTATGCTCTCCTGTATCATATGATTATTGTGTGATCAAGTCAGTTTTGCTGACGAAACGCGTAACGATTAACACTACACTGGTTTATACTTCCAAGTGTGAGCCCTTCTTCTAGAAGACTTTGTGTGCATTTAATTACCGGGAGACCCGCCCGGTGTGACCCGCCACCTGTCTACGGGACAGTAACTCCAGGAATCTGGCCGTTTGTGGAATATATGTATATATATATATATATATATATATATATATATATATATCCACAAACAGTTGCCTGTCGAATGAAGTAAGCCTCACCAGAAGATTAAGATTCTACCACATTTATTAATGGAGGACACAGCGTGGGGAAAACAACAACTTGCAGCATCATACAGTCTTGCCTGACATGTTTCATGCAAATAGCACGTCCTCAAAGGCACTAGACTGAGCCGGAAAAGGCACGATCACTTGCTCGGTACTGCTTTTAAACAATGAAGTCCCGCCTTTTTGGGCGTGGCCACTCCTGTGGCCTGATGGTACTTGGGGTACCGTTCTTGCTCGAGTGAGCTGTCGTGACAAGTCCCCATAAGCAAAATATCACCCCAGTGGGTTGTGCAGCTCAAGTTCACATCCACGCAGCTAAATTCATTCCTCCAAAGCCGGCATCTTCTCCCTTAAGCACAGCCGAATTAACGTCAATGCAGGAGGGCTGTAAAAAGCCCCGGGGCTTCACTTTGCGGCTCAGGCATGCCGCACTAATTCCACAAAGCGATACAAAAGGGGATGATGAACGGAGCGTTTGAGCAAATCAAACACTCACCCCCAGACAACTGATCTCGGTTTAATCATCACCATTCTTTAGCTCACTCAGCCACCCCAGTTCAGACATGGCCATATCCAAATCAGTTTGACCCTGTATCTCATGGGAACAGTCCAGCCCGAACTGCCAAGCCATGTCTTCCCTGGACTGGAAACAAGCATCCTGGGACCGGTTTTGGGGTTTGGGGGTGAATGTTTTGCCATTGTGCAACATTCCATCCATCATCTTGTGTATTTTGCACTAATTCCACAAACAGTTGCCTGTCGAATGAAGTAAGCCTCACCAGAAGATTAAGATTCTGCCACATTTATTAATGGAGGGCATAGCGTGGGGAAAACAACAACTTGCAGCATCATACAGTCTTGCCTGACGCATTTCCTGCGAATAGCACTTCCTCAAAGGCACTTGACTGAGCAGGAAAAGGCACAATCACCTGCTCGGTACTGTTTTTAAACAATGAAGTCCCGCCTTGTTGGGCGCGGCCACTCCTGTGGCCTGATGGTACTTGTGGTACCGTTCTTGCTCGAGTGAGCTGTCGTGACAAGTCCCCATAAGCAAAATATTACCCCAGTGGGTTGTGCAGCTGAAGTTCACATCCACGCTGCTAAATTCATTCCACCAAAACCGGCATCTTCTCCCTTAAGCACTACCGAATTAACGTCAATGCAGGAGGGCTGTAAAAAACGTCCCTTTCAGACCACAGAGCAAACCGAAACTTGCCAGTCCTCACTCTCCTGGTTTAACCATAAATGTAGAAAATTAAGATTACAACTGGCCAAGGCTATTAGAGTCAACAATGTTGCAGATCTGAAAGTAGTGAGGAGATCCTACAAGAATGATCAGGCCAAAGCCAAAAAGGACTGGAAAGAGGATGGATGGCTTCAGATCAAGGATGCCTGCCAAAACAAGGATTTGCAGCCATTTTGGTTCTTGGCGACCAGGGAAGACATAGATTGACTGAGGCTTCCACCTGGCATGAACACTTTTCCACAGGTTACACTGGTACAGAAACATTAGTTTTCGAAAGGCTTGACTCCCATACCAACTACAGTCCAGACCCCCACATTTTTTACCCTAGAGGGAATATCACATAGTATACACTCAGTGATCAGGAACAAGGCTTCAGGGCCTTATGGCATCCCTGGTGATGTCTTCCTTTCCGACACATTTAACAGGTCCAAGTACATATGGGTACTTACTAATGGTATTGCAGCCGGTGCTGCAATACCACCCTCGTGGGGACAAATTTCGTTCAAGTGCTAGTCCCTTTGACTCAGTGTGATATTGGGTGTTAGTAACCAACAGATGCAACCATGTCCTTTTGGTGCACCACCCAGGATGCTTCACTTTTATCTCTATAATTAAAACAACCACCTCAAGGAGTTAAACTTGTAAAAAAACAAAGTGCTCTTCAGGAAACAATGGGTACAACCGGACAGGTCAATGCATTTCATTTCAAATAAGCTTTATCCGACAATTCATGTCATAAAACCATTGTTACATAAAATACTATTTAAGAATATAAAACAGTGGGTTAAAATATTTTTAAAAACATATACAAATAATCATATAAAAGAGTCCATTCAGCATTTTATGTTAAAAATGACAAGTTCATGCCAGTCCTCACTCTCCTGGTTTAACCATGAATGTAGAAAATTAAGATTACAACTGGCCAAGGCTATTAGAGTCAACAATGTTGCAGATCTGAAAGTAGTGAGGAGATCCTACAAGAATGATCAGGCCAAAGCCAAAAAGGACTGGAAAGAGGATGGATGGCTTCAGATCAAGGATGCCTGCCAAAACAAGGATTTGCAGCCATTTTGGTTCTTGGCGACCAGGGAAGACATAGATTGACTGAGGCTTCCACCTGGCATGAACACTTTTCCACAGGTTACACTGGTACAGAAACATTAGTTTTCGAAAGGCTTGACTCCCATACCAACTACAGTCCAGACCCCCACATTTTTTACCCTAGAGGGAATATCACATAGTATACACTCAGTGATCAGGAACAAGGCTTCAGGGCCTTATGGCATCCCTGGTGATGTCTTCCTTTCCGACACATTTAACAGGTCCAAGTACATATGGGTACTTACTAATGGTATTGCAGCCGGTGCTGCAATACCACCCTCGTGGGGACAAATTTCGTTCAAGTGCTAGTCCCTTTGACTCAGTGTGATATTGGGTGTTAGTAACCAACAGATGCAACCATGTCCTTTTGGTGCACCACCCAGGATGCTTCACTTTTATCTCTATAATTAAAACAACCACCTCAAGGAGTTAAACTTGTAAAAAAACAAAGTGCTCTTCAGGAAACAATGGGTACAACCGGACAGGTCAATGCATTTCATTTCAAATAAGCTTTATCCGACAATTCATGTCATAAAACCATTGTTACATAAAATACTATTTAAGAATATAAAACAGTGGGTTAAAATATTTTTAAAAACATATACAAATAATCATATAAAAGAGTCCATTCAGCATTTTATGTTAAAAATGACAAGTTCATGAGACAAGAACAGAAAAAGGGGTAATTGCAAATAAGTAACAAGAACATTACAGACTTTTGGGAGTGCCAAAGCTCAAGAGTAGAGTACTGATGTCACATCCACTGTTAGACATAATTCCAAGTTCAATGATTCACAGACAATAGTTTTAATCTTATAGACCACATCCATCTCAGCAACTTGGCTACCGGAATTGCATGACGAGGTGATGAATCAGTTCGCAAAATTCTCAGGGCGACACTACTTAGTCTGGTACCCAACTCAATGCAAAACAAGGGGCTATGCTTGGCACTCGATTTGTGAGGAGAAACCTCTTACACATGCACTTCTCTGCATTTTTATCTCCAAGGGTTCATTTTTACACAATACCACTCAACTTTGAGCCATTTGGTCAAATCATGCAGCAAATAACAGATACAAAGCATTGTGTTGTTCTCCTAAAATATGTGTATGTATTCACGGTGTTCAAATCACTCCAGATAACTATCATGGAGGCTTTCTAGGCCCCTTTTAGTCTTGAAAGTTGGTTTTGAAGAGTTTGCTTCAGGATGTCTTCCATATGCATTGGGAGGAAGCAATTTGTGTTTGACCTTTATTCCTTCATTGATGTGTTGCCATTTAGGCTGTGTGGATTTTTTGAGAGGAACAAGTTTGTTTAATGCTTTGTAGGACCGGCTTGGAACTAGCACAGAGAGAGAGGTGGATTTTAAATAATAAGAAGTGGGTTTAAATATATACCAGTGCAACCGTCTAGCTAAGGGTATTTAACTTCTCATTGCTCAAGAGACGTTCAGGACTAAATGCATGTTAATAGAAGGAAGTATGGACTGAACCTCAAAGTGATATACTCAGTTTTAACACCACTTTTGTCTTTGGGGTTTTTAGGTGACAGCGTCTTCTTGGGGAACCATGAAGAGAGAGAAGAGTATGTATTGAATGATGGTGGAATCATTTACCTTGGAAATGCAGATCAGTTTGGCGGCAACCAATGGGACTATGGGCAGGTATTTAGACAAACATCATAGTAAATACAAAGGATCCATTGACTCAGGAGCCTAAGCTGCATTCAAAGACCCTCCAGTATTCCAAGCAGACACTGGGAAAATGCAAAACATGCAGTTTCAAGACACACACTCAGAAAAGACAGGCACATGTTCCCAAACAGAAACCTTATCTTTAATAATCCATGTCAAAAATTAAATCAAGAGTGTCCAAACATTTTACAGTTCAGTTTTAACTAAAGATTCAAGAATTCAAAGTTGTACAGCTTACTCATACCTATTTTAAAAGCATCCAGGCTTGGTGAATACAAATGAATTGCAACAAGCCATTTAACGAGTATGCTCAAGAATTCCAGTTTTCAAACTCAAGCATATTCCAAAAATTGAGGGTGCCCAACTAAAGACATGTCTCTCACAGCTTGTCTCAGGATTGAGATTGGATTTATTTAGGTGCACCAAACCAGGTCACCATAATGTGAGGCTTGATCCTTTTTCTCTGCAACAGACTTAGTTTTCATGCTTTTGTTTGCTCTACAGTTTGAAGAAAATATTCTGAGGATCTGCCTTGCCCTGCTGGACCGCAACCTGAATTACAAGAAGGACAGTAAAAAAGACTACTCTCACAGGAATGACCCAGCATATGTGGGACGTGTCTGCACGGCTATGGTAAGGCACAATGTCAGTGTGCAACAAACATTTCAATAAGAAACGTGGGTCATACAGTCAAAATATTTTTTTGCTAAATGCATTGGAAAAAAAAGATCCTAGAATCAGTATTAAAAGCGAGGCATAATATACCTACAGCATAACATTGCCAACATTTTGAGATTTCTGATGGCACTTTATCTCTGCCGCGGGATTTCAGGCGTATTCAGTTTGGTAAAAACAGTGGTTGCCAATCCTAAGCAAATTGTAAATAGTATAAAATCTATAAAGTAATAAAGTATATGTTCTAGGAACTAGATGAAAGCAGAGTCTCTGAGCACAAAATTGGCTGGGGAGGGTAGTAGACTTGGATGATCAGAAGTATCAAATGCTGTGGGGAGATCATGACGTTTAAGAATAAAAGGTGCAATTGTGGTGGGCAGCAGAGGTTATCATACTGGACACATGAGAGAGGAACATCAGCTGTCTTTGACTTGTATGTGAAATAAGGTTCCAGTGACTGTGAGAATCTGAAGTCCAGCAGACAACTGAACCAAAGGTCCATAGACAATGGGAAGGGCCGGTGAAATATGGTATCAACCTGATGAGCTTGCTGTCATCCATTGTTTCCCTTGGCCTGTCCACCCGTATATACCTGCCTTAGAAGACAGCAACCTGTGCCCAGGAATGTGACACAGTGGTCGACATGTGTGTGCCCTGAAAAGGTTAGATGTGACTACCTTCAGTTCATTTACCTTGTGTATTTCCCCTTTCCAAGACCAAGAGGTACACTGAGGTTTTGCCCTTATAGCCAAGACACTAGGGTGTTTACCATCTGGGTGTGGTTACTTTTGAACAATTTAAACCATTACCCTACAAAGAACAGTTCCTGAATAATTTGTGCAAACATATCCTCATGCCATCTTAGCCCCACAACAGCTCCCTTTTATTCTTGGTAGATTTCAGTAAAAGCCTCCGGATTCCTGGATGCCCCAGAAACTCCTGACTGTGAACTTTTGTTTCTGGGAAGTCCTTTTTGTGTTATGGTCAGATATGAGTACCAGCAATTGATGTTATGAGATTTTTGCAACCCCTGCCTCAATGGCACCATGAATCCTGACTGTGGTCTGTTTTCTGTCTCCAAAAAGACATACCAGAATCACACTGAGTGGCACCCACCAATGGGTGCCAATTGCCTCCTCTAAACTGGTAACCACCCTAGATTCATCACAGTACTCCTGTTTATCCAGATAGAGTACTCCATTGGGTTTGCTATAGATGGCAGAACCCTTGTAATCTTAGAAAAAATCAGAAGGCAGTAGGGAGGAGCTTAGGCTTCATCCTGAGACATTTTAAAGCACGGAAAAAGTGGTGAATGGCACAGAGGTCCATCTTCCAAGGAGGTTCTAAGAAATTCAACAGTAAAAATGTAACACCAGTGCGCAGTAAAACAGAATATTTGTCAATACTTTACTAAAGCCCTAACGGTGTACATAAAAAGTATTATCTTTTAATTTGACATCTGGACATGCAGATTTCACAGGGGTTTGCTGTGCTTGCCCAGGCTGACTGACCCTAACCTTCGCACACTCAGCAGTCAGTGGCAATTACATTAAACAAGAAAACACACACATTTTCCATTCTCATGTCTTTCACCTTACTTCAGTAACGGCCACATGCATCATTGTTCCCGTTTGCGATTTCTTAATTGCGAAAATTGAGGAATCGCAATTAAGAAATCGCAAACGGCAATGCATCAAGAAATCGCTATTTTTTTTGCGATTTCTTAATTTTCCTTTATTGCGATTCACAATTTGCCAATCGCAATTAAGGAATCCCTTCCCATTGATTCCTATGGGCCTAGAGGCCCATAGGAATGAATGTGAAGCCATTCTCATTTTGGGATTCGCAATTAAGGAATCGCAAAATGAGAATGCTATTTCAAGGGTGCAGGGAGTGGTCCAAAGGACCCCCCTGCACCCCTGAAATTTAAATTTAAGAACATTTTTCACACACACACGCCCCAAGGGCATGTGTGTGTGTAAACTTTTTCAAGGTTTTCGCAAATTACCATGAAGGTGAACTTCATGGTAATTTACCTCTCCCTATTTGCGAATTTGGAATTTCTAAAGTGTGATGCATTGCATTTAAGAAATCGCAAATTGGGATTTCTTAAATGCAATCGCAATTTAGGAAATTGCAACATAATTGCGATTCCTTAAATTGCGAAAATATAAAAAAACATGATGCATCCCAAAAAAGGAAATTGCTTTCGCAAACGGACGAATTTTGCGATTCGCACCATTTGCGAATGCAATTTACCTTGATTCATGTGGGCATATATCACTTGTACTTCACCACTCTGGACCTGATTCACAAAGGAAATCTTACACTTGTGTAAGTTTACGTTTATTTTGGAATTCACAAGCTACGATTTAGTAGTAAGGATGCTTTGTAATTGGGGAGGAGAACTCCGCACATAAAATGATAGGCATGTTGTATCTTTTTATGCAGTGCTTAATTTGTAAAAAAAATTAAGTGCCAGGGCCCTCATCAGGAGGCCACTGCAGCTTACACCACCCATTGCCCCTGATAGCACTGCAAATGACAGTACCAAACCAGCTACTAACTATCACACTGTACAAGTGTGACAATTCAGACAATTCCAAGCCTGTAAAGCATTACTATTAGCATGTGCAACAGGTATTAGTCATTTTTAACATATATTGAATGTGTCTGTGTAAACAACTGTTGTTGTCCTTCCTCTAAATCAATCAGCCCACCATGTGGCAGACTGTCATAAGTGCTGGTGCTGCCAATTAAGTGCCGGTGCCGAGCTCCGGAAACCAATGGCTCAAATTAAATACTGTTTTTATGTACATAGTTCTCTGCCCAGACTGCGGAGTCTCTGCAGTCGCAAACCTACTATTAAATTGGCGCTTGTGAATTCATAACAAATATTAATTTACTCAAAAGCGTAAGATTATGTTTGTGAATCAGGCCCAAACTCTGTACGTCTCTTACTCTTTCTAAATAATCTGCATCTTTGTACACAACACCCTTTTTTTCTAGCTCTACTCTGTCACATCTTTCACAATATGCCGCTTTCTTCCCCACCACTCCCACAAACTCCCCTCTCTCTAGCTCACTCTTTGCCTACCTCTGTGTCTCTCTCTAACTCTCTCTCTCTATCTTAACTCTCTTCCACCTCACCTCACTGCCACGACAAAATATAGCATGTGACAAGGCATGCTATAACATCGCGTACTATTACGTTAGTACACGATGCATTTACATCCCAAGTCATTACAGGGACTTCCACTAGGAGGCGCACTCAACTTAGGAATAGTATTAATTACTATTCCTGCTCCAGTTTGCGCAACAGTAGGGAAGGTGTTGGAATTTATTTCCAAAACCTGAGCGCCCCCTAGTGCAAGTAGTTGTAATGACTTGCGATGTAATTGCATCGCCTACTAACAACGCGTCGCTGTAATGACCACATTGTAATGACAGTGCGATGCAATGACAGAATTGTAAATGCTATTTCCCCCCACCTCACTGCTCTTCTTTCTTCTCACCTCTGTCTCTCCCCATTTCTATATACCTCACCTCTCACTACCTCCTTCTTAGTTCTCTCTTTATCTCACCTATCTGCATCACCTCTCGCTACCAGGGGACTGTCTTCATTTAATTCCTCTCTCACTACTTACTGCATTCTTGCTACCTCTCAGTATCTACCTGCACCTCTTTTCTCTGTCATTCTTGGCTCTCTCTCTTATCAATCTCTTCATCTCCTTTCTGCCTTCCATTCTCTCACTTCCCCAACCTCTCTCTTTTTATACATCTTTCTCACCGCTCTGTCTCCACTTCTCTTTCTAGATCATAACTCTGCCTCATCCCCTCTCTCTCTGCTTCTCTATCAATCGCGCCTCTCTTTCTCTGTATCGCCTGTGTCTCATTTGCTCATCTTGTAAGGGTCTGCATTTCATATCTCTTTCTACTAATCTCCACTCTCTACTATTCTTTCTCCTCACTACTCTCTTTGTATGACCTATCTTGGCCTCTTCTCATTTTGCCCCATTGTTACCTCAATCCACTCTCTCTACTTTTCATCTCTCTGCGTGCTTCATTTGTGAAAGAAAGAGTGCCGCTGCCTGAAGCTCTGCTTCAAAGCCAGCAACAGGTGCAATTAAACGTTGGCATGCGGACTACCAAGGCTGGTAGTCTTTAATCCACTACCAGACACTCTCTGCTCCCTTTTCTCACTCTTGCAGGTTCCTACTTTCTGTTTGTGACGGTTTTGCCGTCTTTTGCTTCCACCGTCTTTCCAGTGTGTTTTTCCTTCTCTTGCACGTATTAAATATCTTATGGAAAAGTAAGTACCAGTCTCCAACAATACATGCTGGTGCTCTAAACCGCGAACCACTACCTCAAATTAAGCACTGTCTCTCTGTATGTCGCTCACTACTTCACCACTCTGGTAAGCAACAGCAAATTGTTTTTAGAAGTTGTTTTTTGTACTCTTGCGAACTTGATTTATCAACTGCACTTTCTATTATTTTTAACCCGAACCACAATTGCTCAGGGCATTCCACCTTTAAAGCAAGATCTCACCGCAAGCCATTGCACTTTTTTTGCCGGTCACTGGTTCACCACAGCCTTCCAGCCAATTGCTGTGGAGGGACGTGGCTCCTCCCTTCAGCTGCCTCATTTCCGGGGGCTGAACTGTATTCACCGAAGTCGCTCCAAAGGCAAGCCTGTCTGCGCCCATCCACGTCCAGCCGGGTCCAGGACCCCTGCATCTGCCCCCCAACAAAGCATTATAATAATGCAGAAGAAATGCTCCAATTAAGGGGAGCTATTAGGGATAATTGACTTCATACTACCGACCCTGATAATAACCTCATTGAGTGCTCTCACTGCTCTTTTAAACCGTCAACAGTCCTACATACCAACACCACTTTCCCTATATCCTATAAAATGTTCCTCCTTAACTGCAGGTCGCTGCCTAAGCATGCGGCAGACATTTCTATTCTTCTGGAAGAGGAAGGGCCAGAGGTGCTGTTCCTAACAGAAACCTGATTTACTTCAGGATCTGACCCCGATCTTGTTCAAGCCCTCCCTCTGGGCTACAATACCCAGAGGTTAGATTGGACCTCCAGTAAAGGTGTCGGGATTGCCAATATTTTAAAAAATCACCTGATTTTAATCTCCATTTTGACAACCCCTTTCAGTTGTTTCAGAAGACATAACAAAGGATCTGGAAGGCTACCAGCTTCTTCAAAAAGTTACCTAACCAGCACACATGAAAGGACACCTATTCGATCCCATTTTCTCTCATCTGGAGGACTAAGTAGGAAGGATACTCATCCCAGTACCATGGTCTGACCATTTTCTCATTCCATTCTCTTGGTCCCCTAATTTTGCCATGCCTCCTATTAAGCCCTTTATCAAAAAGGCTCGTCCCCCCTCCTTGGAAGAAAGCGATGGTGAAGGCACTCCTAAAAAAACTAACCTCGACCCTGATTCCCTGGGAAACTATTGCCCCATCTCACTCTTAAAAATATGTTAACTCGATGCTGTTTACCTTCTTAGAGACCCACAATCTCCTCCACCCGTGACATACTTGCTTCCGACCACTCCAAGAAATTGAAACAGCTCTTCTATCTGTAGTCGAAGAGTCTATAAAAATTTTGGACGCTGGAGGCACTACTGTTATCAGCCTCCTAGACCTTAGTGCCGCCTTCGACGCGGTCAACCATCAAATCCTCACCCACAGAATTACAAGGTTGGGAGTGACCAGGGTTGCGTTGACATGGTTGCAGTCCTTCCTGGACAATAGATTCTTCCAGGTCTTCGACGCTGAAGTGTCCTCAAAACAGATGCCTCTCCGCTGCGGAGTACCTCGGGGATCATCCCTGAGTCCCACCTTATTTAACATTTACCTGAGACCCCTAGCGGAGATTGTACTGCCTTTTGGGGTACACATAGTGACATATGCAGATGATACACAACTCGTGGTGGGACTCAATCAAGCAGACAACTCCCTCCCCAGACTTTCTCCATTCCTGAAGGAGGTGGCTAAATTGATGAATAACTCCTTTTTGAAATTAAATGGATAAAAAGTGAGATGATGAATTTGGGGAACCCGTCACTATTTGATTCCAACATAATGTGGCCGGCCGACCTGGGCCTCGTTCCAGTCCCCAAGACCCAAATAAAAAGCCTGGGAGTTTGGCTGGATCATGATCTGACTTTCAAGGTCCAGGCACGCAATGTGGCAGCTTCATGCTATGGCATCTTAAAGATGCTCTGCAAAGTTCTCCCACTCCTCCCTTTCCAGGCAAGGTAGCTCATGGTTCACACACTTATTTTATCACATCTGGACTATGGGAATGCCCTTTATCTTGGGGCCCCATGCACCACATTCGTAAAACTCCAGACAGTACAAAATTGGGCAGCCAGAATCATTTTGGACATTCCAAAATGCCAATCAGCAAAACCCGCCCTGAAACCTCCCTACTGGCTACCCATTAGAGAGAGAGTTTATTTCAAAGCTATGTGCATAGTACATAAGCCCTTAGCAGCAAAGGTCCCTCCTGTTCATCATTCTGTTGTTCGGCCCTACCGTGCTAACAGACGCCTCGGTTCAGATGATCTACATCTTGCTGTGATTCCTAGGATTCGGTAAGCTAAAAGTGGGGGTCATCTGTTCTCATATAGTGCCTCCAAATTCTGGTACACCCTCCCTCTTCATATGCGCAAGGAACCCAATCACCTTGCCTTTCGTAAGTTGTTAAAAACATGGCTATTCCCCTTGTTTGGTCGGTTCTCTACTGCTTGCGGTCACCAGTGCTGGGATGCCCTATGATAGCCATGCGCTTAATAAATGATTTTTCATCTCATTTCACTCTGTCTACCTCTGTGTTTCTTCATCATTTCATTTTGCTAAGTCACCAGTATTTCCACCTTACCTCTCACTCTACTGCACCCCTGTTGTATGATTCCTCTCTCCCTCTTTCTACATTTCCTTCTTCATATCTCTAGCTCTCTCTAGCACTCTACCTCATCATAAAATCCCACCATTCACCAACCTCTATTTCAGTATCTACCTCTCCCTCTACCAACATCTCTGTATTTTTCTTTCTGACTACCACACTTTTGTCCATTGACATCTGTCTCTCCTTAACATATCTCTCTCTCTTCTTTAGCTCTACCTACTTTCCTTCTCTACTTCAACTCTCTTGGTATATTGTCACTTTACCTCCTTGTCTTTTTGCTTCCTCCTTTCATTTCTCTTACTCATCAGAGTAGCTCACAGTCTAGCCAGAGAGTGTTCACACAGAAAGAAGAGAAGGGATCAAGGCAGGGAAGAGAACTAAGTAGAACGTTATTGGGTTTGACAGAATAAAATGGTGAGCATGCACTGTTGCAGTAAGCCCAGAATATTGTGAAAGTGAGATTTATTTGTGTTTACAACAGTGCTTAATTTGTGCCGGTGCTTTCTGGTGCTTAGCACCGGCACTTATTTAACATTGAATTGAATTTGAATTTTGCTCCCCTGTGCGAAGGGCCCCGCAATTCTTACAAATACATTTACCTTCCTCTCCTGATTCGGTTGCATATCTGCCTGGTAGGTCCAGAAAGTGTACCACCCAGGTCCAAGCACAATCTAGAGTGCGAGACTAGATTGTGTCATGCGCAGTCTGCTTGTGCGTTGTGCAGAAGGATACTACGGGCCTCATTTATGAAAAGTGACGCATCGCTGCGTGAAAACAGCGATGCGTCACTTTTCACTACGCTCGCCTTGCGACACAAATGATGCGTCATATTTACAGTATGACGCATCATGGCGCAAGGAGTTACAGATACGTCAGTATTTCTTGACGTATCTGTATGGTGCAAAAGTGACGCATTGCTGGAGTGTGTCA
This sequence comes from Lissotriton helveticus, assembly GCF_964261635.1. NCBI lineage: Eukaryota > Metazoa > Chordata > Amphibia > Caudata > Salamandridae > Lissotriton > Lissotriton helveticus. Next base: position 280,425,313 of record NC_136068.1, on the reverse strand, counting down.
CAAAAGTGACACAACTCCAGCATTGTGTCCTTTCACATGGGGCAAGCCCCATGCGAAAGAGCCTGCGTCAGTCTTACGCCAGCTGTGAGGCAGACATAAGAAATTGACGCATTTGTGTCCTAGAAGTGGCACAGTGAAATCTTATAGATTTCACTGCGTCACTTTTATGACCCTTTCTTGCGTCAGAACGCCCCCCCCTGCGTACATTATACCTCGCGTAGGTATAATGTAGCTCAGGGGTTTACAAAGTGACGCATCTACCTAGATGCGTCACTTTGTAAATATGGTGCAACAAGGCACATTTTTTACGCTGCTGTTGCATCACAAAAAGTGAGGCACCGGCGGCGTAAAAGTGACGCACGGCATCATAAATGAGGCCCTACCAATTTGCCGTCACTGTCACACGTGGTGAGATCGGCCACCCCGCCGGAGATTGTTTTATGTCACATCGTTGCTATGCTTTGTAACTGCCGGGGACATGTAGTGGGCAATATCGTCCATGCCTGCAGCAGAGAGAGGGCGAGGATCACTCGATGACGTCTCTGTCCATAGAAAGATGTTTGCGTAGAATGTTGAGAAGTTTTACTTTTGCTCTGTGAATCCTAGAGTTTAGGGCTTTCTGAAGTCTTGCAGCACAGTGTCTTTCTATACCAACGCTGCAATCTGTGCGAAAAACTGTCATGCTTGTCATCAACATTTCCTTTCATGTTCTGCTGCTGCCGTCATCAGTACAGCTAAAACGGTAGGAGGATATCGTTTTTTTTTTGTTTTGCAGATTAATATAGTGCAAACTCCACCCGAAAGTTACGTTTACATAAGGACACATTCATTTTTTGGTAGGCGTGGGGAGATTAAGTGATTTGCCCTGAAACACAAGATATTGAGCTGACACAAAGACTCGCTCCTGGTTCCACAGCACAAAGGTCGGCAGCGCTGGCGGTTAGGCCCCATCCTCTCCCCAGTTGATATTGCTATCAACCCAGGTGTGCCTAAAAATTAAGCTATTATCACAAAAATTAAGCTAAAACGAGAATGTCACTTCTTCCAACAACATACACCCAATGTGAACATTTTTACCGTTCACATACTTTTTAAGAACGCTCCGATTGACATAATTCTTTCTTGTATTTAATCTGTATGTGGCCACGTCCTATCACTGAGTTGTAAAAGGCAGTACACATTTCTTTTTAATGATGTGCATTTTAATGCCAAAACTGTTTTAATTTGTGACGATACATTCCTAATCATTTTATCTGTGTATTTAATCAGTTTAACAGACATGTATTTTAGCACAGGTCCATGGTTGCAAGGAGCTGCTGTTTTATGACGTCCAGGTTACACAAATGACAAAAGTGAGTGTTTGAACATTAGGAAGGACAGATCAGATACATTATAAGGATTTTGCCAAACTAACTTTGTGGGACCCTGTTCAGAACAGGTTTGGATTTTATGATCCAGCTTCAGCTCTCTCATGCCCTCCTCAGCCAAGTTACAGACAGGGGCCCAAGCACACTCGTCCAAATTCTAAATGCGTTTTCATCGTATAATCAGGGATAGTGAGGTATGTTTCAATTTTATAATACAGAAGCTGACTAATATTATTGTAAATAATCTCGGTGACCCTTTCCTGTTTTGAATATGTGAGGTCTTGTCGTCAGGTGCCGGTCGCTCAACCCGCCGCGTGGCTCCTCCTGCAGGTCACCCGGTCCCCTGCTGTTGCCGCCTGCTCGCATTTGCCGCCTTTTGCCCTGCTGCTGTGCCCCTGATTGTGTTTTCGCTCTTGTCCTCCCGCTCTGTTTCCGTACTGCTGATTGTGTCCTCGTAGCGTCATAGTGCCTTTTGCTCACGCTGTACTTTTGCCCTGCTGCTATTGCCCCTGACTGTGTTTTCGCTTTGTCCTCTGCCCCTGATTCTGTCCTCTGCTAGCGGATTCTTCTGGCCCCTTGCCCCGCTGGTCCACCACGCTCCCTGCCGCTGCTCCCCCGTGGCCCCGCCCCCTCTCCTTCTGCTTCCCTCTACCCTCTCCCATTCGCCACCCCGCTCCCACCTCCCAGCTGCTCCTCCCTCCCACTGGGTACTTAGGGTAGTGGCCGTGCGACGGGGAGCTGTGACCCAGCCTGACCTCGTCAGGTGCCGGTCGCTCAACCCGACGCGTGGCTCCTCCTGTAGGTCACCCGGTCCCCTGCTGTTGCCACCTGCTCGCATTTGCCGCCTTTTGCTCCCGCTGTACTTTTGCCCTGCTGCTGTGCCCCTGATTGTGTTTTCACTCTTGTCCTCCCGCTCTGTTTCCGTACTGCTGATTGTGTCCTCGTAGCGACATAGTGCCTTTTGCTCACGCTGTACTTTTGCCCTGCTGCTATTGCCCCTGATTGTATTTTCGCTTCTTTCCTCTGTCCCTGATTCTGTCCTCTGCTAGCGGATTCTTCTGGCCCCTCACCCCGCTGGTACACCCCGCTCCCTGCCGCTGCTCCCCCGCGGCCCCGCCCCCTCTCCTTCTGCTTCCCTCTACCCTCTCCCATTCGCCACCCCGCTCCCACCTCAAAGCTGCTCCTCCCTCCTCCCTGCCCCCCCACTCTCCATTTATGGCAGAGTCCGCGCGTATGCACGCCGCCTAACACTGGGGAACTCTTCCCTGTCCAGTCTTTGCACTCGGAGGTTAATTACTCAATCGTGAGATTTTAAACGACTCAGTCCCTGGATTTTTGTGGACACGAATTAATCCTTGGAAGGACAGGATGCCCTTTGGAATTGGATATGCTCTTTGAGCTGTATGCTCTGTGGATTTAACATTTTTGCAGGCTTTGGATTAGAAAACTACTTTTTCTGTGTATCCACATGACGGTTTCGTGAAATTTTAATGCCCTGACGAAGTCGTTTGGTCTTGACGACCTTGACGAAACACGTGTTGGCAGCGGTTGTTTTTCTTGTACGTGTGAAGATTGGATTCTACCAAAGATTGAAAAAACAAATGAAGAATAAAACGGAGAAAACTTATAAATCTGGACTTGATATTTTGAACTGACTTACTCCTCTTTAGCTCAGGATCTAATGTTCATGTTATCAACCAGACAGGAGGAGGCATCGCCATCGTCCACAAGAACACCATTCGCATCACGACCAACTCCGACGACACCCTCACAGCAGCCGAACATCTTCACTTCCAGATACACACCAAACCCAGGAACACACTCAGAGGCACCCTCATCTACAGACCCCCAGGACCTCACACACAATTCAGCGAAGACAGCGCAGACTTTATCAGCCCACACACCCTCGCCTCCGCTGACTACATCCTCCTAGGGGACCTCAACTTCCACCTGGAGAACAACAATGACAACAACACCGCCGCCCTGCTGGACAACCTCGCTAACCTTGGACTCAAGCAACTGGTGAACACTCCCACCCACTACGCCGGACACACGCTTGACCCAGTCTTCTCCTCCAGCAAGTACATCTCCTTCAGCCACTCCACCGGACTCCACTGGACAGACCACAGCTGCGTCCATTTCAGCTTCAGAAGGACCACGACTCATCGCCACCCGCAACAGGTTCCCCGCAGGAGCTGGAACAAGATCACCACCGACCAGCTCACTACATCACTGAGCCAGAACCCTCCCGCCAGCTCAACGGACCCCAACCAAGCAGCCAACAACCTCACACAGTGGAACACCAACTGCGCTGACGACCTCGCACCTCTGAAAAACCATCGCAGCAGGCCCGGCAGCAAGAAAGCCTGCTGGTTCAACGACGACCTCAAGAACTCCAAGAAGAACTGCCGTACCCTCGAGAAAGCCTGGCGCAAAGACCCGAATACAGACAACATGATCGCCCTCAAGCACGCCTCCCACAAACACCACCAGCTGATCCACACCACCAAGAAGACAGCATTCTAGTAACGACTAGACAACAACGCACACAACAGCAAGGAAATCTTCAGCATTGTCAAAGAGCTCTCCAACCCCAGCGCCGGAAACAACGACATCACTCCCTCACAAGACCTCTGCGACTCACTCGCCTCGCCACAGCAAGATCGCCGACATACACAACAGCTTCGGCGCACAGATCACACACCCTACCACCGAACCAACGCCCCCCACCACCACCCTCTGCGCCTGGACCCCGGTCAGCACCGAAGACACCATCCACACGATGAACACCATCCACTCCGGATCACCAACCGACCCATGCTCCCACCACGTCTTCAACAAGGCCGACTCCGTCATCGCACCCCAACTCCGGGACATCATCAACTGCTCCTTCAACACCGCCAACTTCCCGGAGAGCTGGAAGCATGCCGAACTCAGCGCCCTCCTGAAGAAACCATCAGCAGACCCCACCGACCTCAAGAACTACCGCCCCATCTCGCTCCTCCCTTTTCCTGCCAAAGTCATCGAGAAGACCGTCAACAGACAGCTTTCCGCCTTCCTCGAGATGAACGGATCCCTCGACCACTCGCAGTCCGGCTTCCGAGCCAACCACAGCACCGAGACCGCCCTCATCGCAGCCACTGACGACATCCGAGCCCTGCTCGACAATGGGGAAACAGCTGCCCTCATCCTCCTGGACCTATCCGCAGCGTTCGATACTGTCTGCCACCGCACCCTAGTGCAGCGCCTCAGCAACATCGGAATCCAAGAGAAGGCACTAGAGTGGATGATCTCGTTCCTCGCCGGAAGAACCCAGAGAGTCCACCTCCCCCCGTTCAGATCCGAGGCCACCGAAGTCATCTGTGGCATACCACAAGGCTCATCACTCAGCCCCACCCTCTTCATCGTCTACATGAGCCCCCTCGCAGCCATCGCACGCCAACACAACCTCAACATCATCTCCTACGCCGACGACACCCAGCTGATCCTCTCCCTCACCAACGACCCAGCCACCGCCAGAACCAACCTACATGAAGGGATGAAAGACGTAGCCGAGTGGATGATGAACAGCCGCCTGAAACTGAACTCAGACAAGACGGAAGTCCTCATCCTTGGATCATCACCCTCTGTCTGGGACGACTCCTGGTGGCCCTCTGCCCTGGGCAGCGCACCCAAACCAACGGACCACGCGCGCAACCTGGGCATCATCCTGGACTTCTCCCTCTCGATGACCAGACAAGTCAACGCCGTCTCATCATCATGTTTCAACATCCTACGCATGCTCCGAAAGATCTTCCGATGGATCCCCACCGAAACCAGGAAGACAGACACCCAGGCGCTCGTCACCAGCCAACTGGACTACGGAAACACCCTCTACGCTGGAACCACAGCCAAACTACAGAAAAGACTCCAACACATCCAGAACGCCTCCGCACGACTCATCCTGGACATCCCCCGACACAGCCACATCTACGGACACCTGAGAGACCTGCACTGGCTCCCCGTCAGCAAGAGAATCACATTCCGACTCCTCACCCACACACACAAGGCCCTCGACGACCTGGGCCCCAGGTACCTCAACAACCGCCTGACCTTCTACACTCCCACCCGCCAGCTACGATCGACCAGCCACGCCCTGGCCGCCGTTCCACGCATCCGAAGAGCCACCATGGGAGGAAGATCCTTCTCCCACCTGGCAGCCAAGACTTGGAACTCCCTCCCCATCCACCTCCGTCTGACCCAAGACCACCTCTCCTTCAGGAAGCAACTCAAAACCTGGCTGTTCGAGCAGTAGCGGACCCCCCTCCCCCAAGCACCTTGAGACCCTCCGGGTGAGTAGCGCGCTATACAAATATCTTGATTGATTGATTGATTGTTTCACTCTAAAAAAACTTTATGGATGCTACATGGTGTGTATGATCAAAGTCCCACAGGGACAACAGCCATGTGAATAATCCCTCCGGTAAAGGTCTTGTTTAAGAAACAGATGTGAAAAGCTGACAAATGCCAGTGTGGTAAAGTTCCCAGTCGACGGATTAATACAAGTTGCATCCGTGTGGTAAAGAGCTAGACGTGTGGCAAATGTCTGTGTGGTACAGTAAGTCACGGAGTTAAGATGATCCTGCGTCACAATTGTGTGTTAAAAGGCCAAGTACTGTGTATTAAAAATGTCTCATGTGATGCATGGTTCCTTCCATGTGATAAGTGTTCATGTGGATAAACGGTCCCCCTTGTGCTGTAGGGTTCCACTTGGTAAAAGTGTGTTTCAAGTATTGTGAAGTGGTACTTACTGACTGGCATCTGAGCACTACATGCACCTATCTGTACAGTGATATTACATCTGGCTTTTAGCAGTGCCAGTTGAGGATGTGTGTGGAGCCACTAGAGTAAGTCGGTGGAGCCAATGGAGGAAGTGGGTGGATTTGGGGGAAGTGGGTGTGGCCTCCTAAAAACATTTGAGCACCTGTACTTAATATTTTACAAATTAAGCACTGGTTTACAAATATCTGGCAATTTACGCTCCATTTTCTAATGATATATATGGTTTTTTTTTAGTATGCACTAGGCAAATGGACATCTTCTAAGTCACCCCTGAGGTGTCGTACTCCCAATGGACAGAACGCGCTGCTGGATTTTGCACAACATAGTTTTGTTGAAAGACAAAAAAGAATGTGCAAGCACAGCATTAAATGCCTTGTGTCAAAGATGCCTGTTCAAGATTTCCTTTGATACAATTTGGATTGTTGACGCTGGGCAGTTCGAAATTTTGGCTGTTCTTGTGTGGCCTAGTTTCTGAAAGTTTAACATATATTCCAATATTATACAGCATCACAAGAGCTTGAAGTAGCTGAAAAATGGTAACATGTTGAAAGTTATTACAGAGGGTCCCGAGATGGATTTTTCACAAGGTGCTAAAAAGTCTTTAAATAGCACTGTAAGACCAACCATGATTCTACTGTAATTCTCAAATGTTCTGCCTATTTTCACCAAAAGATTCATTTAGATTTTACCTACAGAATTGTAGGGAATGTGCGAAATTCGTGTAATATGCTTTCGCCTAATTATGCCCAAAATTACGTCAAATTACGCATATTTATGCAAAATGCAAATCTATCATTTTGTGATATAAAATGTGATATGAATTTCCTCGTCCATTTTTATAGCAAAGATGCATATTACACTAAAAAAGTGAAAAAACAATAGCAACGCAAGCAACAACTTGCATTCTGTTGTTTTCGACATTCGGGTAATTTGTTTTCCCAAATAAGGCATTTTTACCATGAACATTACATAAATAGGCAGTATGATGCAATGGCGAAAGTTCTGGAATTTTTAATACAAAGCATAACACAAAATCCCTGAAATCATTTGAATTACGCTGTCGTACTTTAAATTTTATCAACAGAAAAAGGTCCCTCTTGAGTATACTTTCTATGTTTGTCTATTTATCATTACCTCACTGGGACATACAATCAACACTCTATCCTTTTACCAACCATACTGTGAGACATGTTTATTGAAAAGCTATCTGTCCTTTTTTCAAAAATTGTGATACAAATAGTCTCATCTGCAATATAAAATCACATAAAACATTTTAAAAAATACGATACAAAATCTGTCATCAAAAAAAGGTTCAACACAGAAATCGATCAGTATTCCATATAGAACAACCACTTATATTTTTACTATACATCTTTCGCATTTTCCTATTACATTATATTACTGAGAGCTATACCAACCATTGTTGTTTCTTACATGTAAGGAGAAAAAATATGGGGCATATTAGCAAGGAATTGCGATATTTATCGCAAAACGTGCTTAGCATGTTTATTGTTATCGCTGCCTATCGCTGGATATGTTAGCGGAGAAAACATGCTATTAGCAACATTTATCTCCATTGTGCTAATATATCCAACGATAGCGGCGAACTGCCTGAATATAGCTGGAAATCCAGCAATATTCACGCATTAACGCCAATGGGGACTTAACCTAACAATCCACCTCCTATTGAAGAAGCAGGTGAGTCATGTTTTTAGCAGGCGTTGGATCCTAGCGATAATCGTGCTTAGCGCTAAATTTTTTATCGCTTCGCCTGCATTGCTGATAGGCGATAGCTATGTTAGCGACTGCTTTCAGTCGCTAACAGTTTGGGTACTTAAAGGGGGCCCAAACTGGTTGCTATCACCTGGAAGCTGTCACTAACTGCTGCTAGCTATAGCTTGCTGATAGGGCAATCAAAATATCGCCACTTTAGCGAAAAAAAGTGCTTCTAAAGCGGTGATATTGCCCTTGCTAATATGCCCCTTTGATCCCATCAGTGCAACACATGTAAACACCTTACTGAGGTTTAAAAAAAAATATACAAATAGTACTTAAAATTTTTCCAGACCCTACAGAAATGTCGTGACAGGGTTAATTAACTGTCGATGCAGTGTTTAGGTTACTGAGTGTGTTTTTTTCAGTGGAGCATTACAAAGATTTCCAGAAATTACAGTGACTGGGATGTTAATACCATACAGCTTTTTTATTGGCGTGAGAGATTTGAGGTAATGACCAGCAGGGCCGGACTGACTACTGGGCGTTTTAGAATGCTGCTGAGCTGGGGGCTGATTTCACTGCGGTGGGGGCTGATTTCGTTCATGGAGACCTGCGTGTGCTTCGAAATAATTAAAGCAAAACGAATTTCGTTTAGTACAAGCAAGTCCCCATCAACGAAATCAGCCCTCAGCTCAGCAGCATTCCAAAACGCCCGGTAGCCAGTCCGGCCCTGCTGACCAGTGGACACAACGGTTATTTGCCAATATTTCTTGACTTTTCCGAAATAACAGAGACATGGCTGATGGTGATGTTAGCACCTATCTGTTACTTTTGTCCAGTTTAAGGGGAAGTACAACCTCAGAGCCTTAGTCTGCAGATATCTTTTGCAGTCACGGCTCCTCGATGGAGTGCTACAAGGCGGTTCAGAGCGTGCATTGTAATTCGTTTTATCTATTTATTTATGTACTTAACTCGGTTCAGCCGTATGCTCCTGTGGACATCCCATGTAATGGGTTGATTAAGTACGTGGAGGCAATTTTACACAAAACATAAGTTGTAGTTTGTATGGTTGCTACACTAGAGATATGGAAAGTTGGTACCAGGAGACATTGCGGTAGGTTATAAACTTTACGGGAGGGAGGTGAAAGTATAAGCTCTGCATGAAAAACATAGATGTCTCTGTACAAAATTGGTTTTTTTCTTATTAGATAAACCAAAACAATAACAATAGTATGAATAACTAACACTGTCAATAACTTAAATTCCAATAAAAATGTTTGGTAAAAAAAGTTCTACTGCACACTCTTTAGGTGAACGCCGCTGGCGATAATGGAGTACTGCAAGGACGGTGGAATGAGCCTTACACTGGTGGGGTTCGGCCAACTACCTGGAGTGGAAGCGCTGCCATACTGAGAAAGTGGGATAAGGACAGATTTCAGCCAGTGAAATACGGGCAATGCTGGGTCTTCGGAGGGGTCCTATGCACAGGTACTTCATTCCTTTCCCATGAGTATAAAACCTCATTAAAATTCTGTTTGTGAACAGCTTACATCTAGATCTTACAGAGAACGGTGCTGCAAGCATGCTATGGGGCCCATTACAAGATAGCCATAAAGTTGCCCAGTTGCTCCCTTAGCCTCACTTTATACTGGGGACATTGTCAAGTTCAGGGTTGTGCAGGTGAAATATAACTGAGCTGTGACATTCCTACAGATCTATGGTAAATACTTCCATTATCGAACTGCACTATCGGAGGCATTCGCAATGAGGCTATTAGTTTCAGAATTATTTTTTTCTAGTATTTATGATTTCCTTTTTCTCCAGTACTTAGGTGCTTGGGAATACCTGCCCGGACAATCACAAACTTCGAGTCTGCTCACGACACTGATGTAAATCTGAGCATTGATGAATATTATAAAATGACAGGAGAACGTCAAGGCTCCCAGGACAGTGTCTGGTAAGTAGCGTGCCAGGTGTATTACATTTTTTGAGAGGACGTTGTTCATCGTTTTAACACCGAGGGGCAGATTTACAAGCCCCATGCGACACATTTATGCTGCCGTTGCGTCACTTCTGTGATGCAGCGGCGGCGTAAACCATGCGCCACATTGCAACTTATTTTCAACGTGACGCATCTAGGGAGATGCGTCACGTTGTAAAGTCCTGCATCACATTAAACCTGCGTCAGGTTTAATGTATACAGGGTGGGTGTTCCATCGTAAGGAAGCCCCATAAAAGTGACGCCATGAAATCTACAAGATTTCACTGAGTCACTTTTACGTCCTTGCTGCGTCAAAACCCTGCGCCTGCATGAAGCAGGCGTAAGTAGTGACGCAGCATGTTAGGCGTAGGGCAACCCGTAGCATTTCTGGAGTTGTGCCGCGCTTGTGACACGACTCCAGCAATGCGCCTCCCTTACGCCATCAGATGCGCCACGCATCTGCCTTTAGCCCTGCGCCACGGTGCTCCACTTTGCAAATGCGACGCATCTGTGGTGGCACAATTGCGTGTTGAATCTTTACTGGCGCATCCCTGCTGATATCCAGGGATGCGCCAGTCCTTGTAAATCTGCCCCTAAATATTTAGCAACAGCTAATGTGTTCTCCAAAAACCTTCTGTGAAAATTGATCTTTCCAGGAATTGATTATTTTGCAACCATCTCAGGCGTGTCATAAAGATAGCCCCAGTTTCACAATTGCTATTGGACCAGGCGTCAATGGCATCAATAAGGGAGGTCCCAGAGGTCCTGTTCTCCAGATACATTCCCCATCGCCCCTTCCTGCGTGTCATCCGCAAGGCCAGCTGTTAGTAAATTGAATCCATCATGCTACTTTATGGGATTTTCACTTCACTTCAAGGAGTGCACTTTGACAATATGGCTGCTTTAACATCATCCAAGAGAAAGCGCATACACTTTTTTTGCTTTTATGGTCTGTAATTCTATTAGGGATGTACCGAGATCGGGAAGTTATCTGGTTGTTCCTAACAGGAGGTTGGCTTTTGTATTTGTGTATTTGCCTTGCATTATGCTGCATAAGATCATGGTTGCTTTCATGTTTTTTTTTTGTTTAAAGAGGTTTCTGACCTTTTTGAATGATATGCTCGAGTGTGATTTTATATTGTAAATTTGTACTGTTATTATGAATTTATATGTTGCTTTGCATGATTCTGGATGATTAATTGATTGGTTGATTGTTTCACCTCTGTTGTGGTTCAAGTTGTGATGCAGTGGGTTCAGGGATGTTTGTTTTTGTTCAATATGTCTTTGCTATTCCTCTTGGGAATCCAGTCAGGAATGAAGTCTCCTCAGAGTGTATTTAGATGCTGTTATTAATTTAAAGGTGTTCCAGAAGGTAGAGGTGTTACTTTTCATGGGGATTCTTGTCTAGGACAGCTTTGTATTGATTGCCTTTGAGTTTAGATTGGTTACCATTTTTTAAAACTTTCAGTGAAAATTAGTAGTGTGGAGCTTCGCATCCAACGCCAGACAAAATCTGTTCAAATCCTTCTTTTCCCATATCGGATGGCAGCAGTGTTCCGAGGGCAGTGTATAGGCACAGTCGCTACCTGATTCTGATGCACCTATCAGCCCTGGGGACCACGGTGCGACAAACTGGCTGCCTGCAGCATCAGGGCCTAGTGATACACAGCAAGCAGAGACTGATTCCGCAGCCACCTCATTGTGTTCCTAGACTGCTGGCCAGCCTGGGAACGGAAACCGGCCCTGGCAAACTGCTCGGCCGGGCCCCCTGAGGTGTAGGAGAGGGGTAACGCAGAGCTGTATGCTAGGACCCGTTTTGGGCGATTTTGTTAAAGGGGACCGATATTGCCGGCTCCGGCAACAAAAATAGCCCCACAGGGGCCTAAAACCCGCCCCCACCCTGGCGACCCGAAACACACGAGTCAGGACCGCAACATTGTGTGTCCTGTGCCTGAAGTTCTGGGCGCATACCGAAATGACTCCCGCCTGGGAAGTCATTTTGGAACTGGAGCCAGGGGCCTCCTGAGAAGGGGGAGAGTGGCCAGGGGATACTTGTTGCTACATCTGGGGGAGCAAGGATTTGAATATGGTGTTACCCCTTTCAGATGCATGTGCAGCGAGCAGCCCTGACAAACTGTAGATTGGGTGCTGCATATATCCTAGTGCACTTGTGAATTCTCCTTACCCCATCCCTGCAGTCAGCCCTATACGACTTGCAGTTGATGGGTCTGGGGGGCCTCTGGGAGCGTAGAGTGGGCGATTGGGGGTACAGTGGGACCCAATGGTAGAAGATGGTGAAGCTGAAGATTGTGAGTTAGGAAGCTGAGACCCTGGGGCCTGCGAAAACACTGTCAACCAATGCTCTAGAGAGCAGGTTGCAAGAACATTCTGATAAATTTGCTGAATTGCTGCAGACTGTACATGATGACAAAACCTTTGTGGGCCACAAGATGAGGAAATTGATGGTGGAGATAGAAGCTCTAAGGTTGCATGGACACACAGAATCATCACTGATGTTGGTTCATCCCTCCTATGCTGAGGCTCAGGCCCATATCACAACATTAAAGGTAGAGGTCCACCTTCTGCCACTGAAAGCAGATGATGCAGAGGGCCAAAATCAATGCAATAACATTTGGGTAGTGGTCCTGCCCAAATGGGTGGAGGGCTCAAGTATGGAACTATACTTGGAATAGTGGCTGGAGACCGGAGTCCTAGGTGGCAAGACATCTACTTTTTTTCTTTGGAAAGGGCCCATAGGATTACCGGATGCCAGCTTTTGCCAAGTGCCCCGCCCACTGGTGGTGCAGTGGTGGTGCGCAAGTTAAGCTACAGGCAAAGACAGCATCCTGCAGATAGAGCGCACCAGTGGTCCCTGGGAGGTTGAGAACAGCAAAGTGGCAGTGTTCCCTGATTATACTGCAGACATGCAAAGGAAGAGAGAATTGTTTAGGGAGGTCAAACGCCAACTACGACAACTGAACATCAAACACACATTGTTTTTTCCTGCACTTTTGCATACAGGATGGTGAAAAATCACTTTTCTTTAAGATGCTGCGGAAAGCATGAGACTGGTTAGAGTCCAGTGGAATTGCGCGTCGTCGCACCAATAAGAGGACCCGCCACAAACCAATTAAAGAACAGGTAGCGCGCAAAATAACACGAGTGGTGGCAGAAATGGAGAGAGTGGGCTCATTGGAGTTTGAGGATCAGGATTCGGGTGGGGTCACAGATGACCCCGGATTGAGACACTATCAAAGAGTTGGTGGAGTCATAGAGGGTGGGACCTGAGGTCACCCCAATGACGGCTGATTGAGCAACTTGATGTGGCTGGTGAATTCAGAGTTATGCCAAGAAACATCAGTGGGTTCTGGCTGTGGACTCCAGTTCTAGAGGTCTTCTTTGATGCTGCCATCTGTAGCTGGAGAACATTTGGTGACTTGAGCGATATGCGGGTAGCATGCAGCAGCTGCCTGAAGCTCAACTCGGAGAAGAGAGAGGTCCTCGTCCTTGGACCCTACCCCACCACATGGAACAACACCTGGTGGTCCACCGCCCTCAGAAGCCATCCACCCCACGGACCACACTTGGAACCTCTGCATCGTGCTTGACTTCTCCCTATCCATGACCCGACAGATCAACACTGTCGCCTCCACCTGCTTCAACACCCTCCACATCCTTCGCAAGACCTTCGAATGGATCCCCCCCAATCAAGAAAGCTCATCACCCACGCACTCATAACCCGCAGACAGGACTACAGAAACGCCCTCTAAGCCGGAATCCACAAGTCTCTGCTCCACAAACTCCAGACCATACAGAACACCGCAGTCAGACTCGTCCTCGGCATCCTTCAACATGAACACATCACCCAACGCCTGCAAAACCTCCACTGGCTCCCCGTTAAGAAGAGGGTACCCTTCAAGTTACTCACCCACACCTACAAATGTCTCCACAACACCGCACTCCATTACCTCAATGAGAAACTCTCCTTCCACGTACCCAAGAGATTCTTCGTCCACGTACCTAAGAGAGACCTCCGATCCGCCAACCTCGCCCTCGCCGAAACCCCGCGCATTAGCAGAGACAGAATCGGTGGAAGAACCTTCTCCCACATCGCCGCTAAGACCTGAAACCAGCTCCCGATCGACATTAAGTCCACCACCTCTTTGAACATCTTCAGGAAGACCCTCAAGACCTGGCTCTTCGACTGAATGGAGCTGCTTACCCCCTCCCAGCGCCTTGAGACCCTCACAGGTGAGTAGCACCCTTGACAATTCCCAGTTTGATTGATTGATTGATTGATTGAACGGATGGCCTCTTCAATGCTGCATACAATCCAAGTGGAATGGCTATGCGCATGTTCTGGGTGCAGTCCATCTGGCTAAGACTGTTCTGTAGCTAAGTCTGGGAAAGGGAGTATTTGGGGTTAATGTTTGGATGCTTATAGCAATTGTTAGTATCCACAAACTGAAGCTTGGTGGAGACAGGGTGGGGAATGAGGAGGGCACCCCACTGACGGGGAGGGCACCATGTGGTGACATGGAGAATGACAGGATTCTCTTTTTTTTTTTTTTTTTTTTTTTTTAAAAACCTTTATTTGAGTAAGCAAAAAAAGTACAAGGATGGGCCTACAACCACACGGGCCGGCCGCTAAAAGAGGAGTGGACACATATCACTTATGCCCGCAGAGGTAAAAGTCAATCAACAATGCAATACTCAGCTCCATTTACAGGACAAAAATAGATTTTATTTATATGAAAAACAAACACACACAAAAGGCGATAATATAGTACCGAAGGTCAGCTCAATGGATGTAAGGGGGGGGGACAGCAACAGAAGTACAGTAGCAAAACACCAAGTACCGAGGAGCTCGGAGGGAGGGGGGGGGGAAGGGACCCAGAAGTCAGTACAAAAAAGGGAAGGGGGAGGGCCGGAGACACCAGCACCACCCCTATATGAAAGGTTCCAAGAACGCCCGCCTATGGAGACAGGGCAAGCCCAACAGTGCCCACAAGGGGAGGAGTACAAATGTCGCCACGGTAGTCGTTCCAGTGACCCCACATCTTCACCCATGCCCTGGGTCTGCCCCTGGCCACATAGACAGTTTTCTCACGAAACATGGACCAGTCCATGTTATCCTCCCATTTCGAGAGGTCAGGGGGCCTGGAGGCCCCCCAGAGTTGTGCAATATCTCGCTTCGCAACCATATATCCCAGGGTGGCCCATCTAGTCTGCGCCACCGAATAGTCCGTGGGCTCCCAAACATTCAAAAGACATCGACGGGGTTCCGGACACAAGGACACACCAGTCACTACAGCCATCACGTCAAGCACGGCCGCCCAATAAGCAGCCACCATCGGGCACTCCCAGAGAATATGTAGGAAAGTAGCACGCAATCCACACCCCCGCTTACACAGTCCATCGGAGGAAAAGCCCATCACCACCAATCGCGGTCCCGTCACGTACACTCGATGAAGGATCTTCAATTGAACCAGACGGAGACGAGCCGGAATAGCCACCTCCTTCGGGGAGGAGAGAGCCGATTGCCAATCCTCATCATCAAGTTCCAACCCATCTCCCATCCACAATTCCCGAAGTCGGGCCAATAAGTCGGACCGATTGTTAATCAACTTTTTATAGATCAGGGAAATAGTGCTATCAGGAAGATGTCCATCAAGGATACGGTCCTCAAGGGGGGAAGAGTCAGGTGGAGTCTCACCAGGAGCAAACACCGAAGTCAGGGCGTGCCTGAGCTGTAAATAACGAAAGAATTCCCGACCACTCAGGCCATAGTCAGCCTGGAGGGCCTGAAACGAACGCACAGAACCCTTAGAGTAAACATCCCCCACCTTGGAAATCCCAATCATGTCCCAACGGTCGAAACCCTTGGAAGACCAAAGACCGCCCAGACGTTCTGAAGCATAAAGCGGCGTCGCCAACGTCAAGCGATCCTCCCATCCCAAGCTCACATTCGCGGCACGCCACACCGTCAAAGCAGTCAATGTAGGTCCCACAAGATGGCGCCCAGCGGAGCGAGAATAAAGCACTCTGTTAAAGTCACCTCCCGGAAGCTGAAGTTTATCCATTTCAAACGCCGGATTGCGACCTGGCGAAAACATAGCGTGATTGATAGCGGACAGATGGGAGGCCCAGTAATACCTCTTAATATCGGGGAGCGCCATGCCCCCATCATACCACGGGATGGAAAGTTTCGCGAGAGCAATGCGCGGACGCCCGTCCCAAATAAGCTGCCTCTGAAGGCTCTCAATCTCCCGAAAATAGGACTTAGGGATAGGATCAAAATAATTCTGGAGGGCATAGAGAAACCGTGGCAATGACATCATCTTAAACAGGGCCGCCCGACCCAGTGGAGACAGGGGAAGTCTGCGTCAACGGGCAACGTCCAAACGTAGCCTAAGTAACGGGGGAAGGAGATTGCGATCAAAACGAAGGGACGAATCCAAGGTAACAAAAACCCCCAAGTATTTGAAGCCATCCCTGGCCACCTGAAGAGGAAGTCTGCTCGGCAACGGAGGCAAGACACCAGACAAAACATACACACAGGATTTAGTCCAATTGATGACGAGGCCTGAGTTAGCGCCAAAGGACACAAGAACGTCAAATAAAACAGTTAAAGACTTGCGAGGGGAAGTAAGGTACAAAAGGATGTCGTCCGCATAAAGTGAGACGCGGTCTTCGAAGTCCGGGGCCCAGCGAATCCCTTTAAGGGACGGTTCCCACCGGAGCCAGGCCGCCAATGGTTCAAGAGCGAGCGCAAACAACAACGGGGACAGGGGGCAACCCTGACGGGTACCCCTGCCCAAGGAGAAGGGAGCCGACACTCTACCGTTTACCACAACTTGTGCCAAAGGTTCCGCATACAACAACTGAATCCAGCTAATAAACTCGCACCCGAATCCGAATTTCTCAAGAGTCGCCCATAGATAGGGCCACTCCACAGTATCAAAGGCCATAGAGGCATCCAGGGACGCCAAAATGGCCGGCTCAGTCAGAAGCCCCGCCTTCGCCAACACGCCGTGAAGGCGTCGCAGATTCAAAGCAGTGTTGCGATGCGGGATAAAGCCAGACTGATCCGGATGGACCAAATCCCCGAGAACCGAGAGGAGACGAGTCGCCAAAAGTTTTGCCAAAACCTTGGGTTCAACATTTAACAGGGATATGGGTCTATATGAGGAACAGAGGTCACGTGGTTTACCATCTTTAGGGATGACGACAATCGTCGCCAGGCGCTGATCATAGGGAAGGATGTTACGTTCACGAGATTCTAGAAACATGGCGCGAAGATACGGCGCCATCCTATCGGGGCGTAGCTTGTACAACTCAATGGGCAACCCGTTCGGGCCCAACGCTTTGCCCGAACGGAGCGAACGGATAGCAGTCGCTATCTGTTCATTCGTAAAAGGGGAGTCCAAAGCAATACGGTCCAGGTCGGTGACACAGGGCAAAGTGATATCACGCAAGAGTAAGCGGGAGTCAGCCACGTCCCTCTCAGACACGGGAGCATACACACCACGGAGATATTCCGCAAAACGATCAACAATGGCAATCGGATCAGTCACATTCTCACCACTCGCAGACTGAATCACAGGCACCACACGATTGACTCTCTCCTTCTTGTCCAACCACGCTAGGAGTTTGCCCGCCTTATCACCCACATCGTACAATCTGCCTTGTTGCTCACGAAACATCACCTTAGCAGCGTCTGTGACCAGGGATTTATATGCAAACTGTTTCAGACCCAGGGCATGGAGCTTCTCAGGCGTGACACCAGATTCCAACTCATCCTCCAGAGCAGAGATCTCCCCCTCAAGGTCCACTACCTCCCTCCTCCCGGCCTTCTTGGCTTCAACAATCAAGGAGAGGGCCTGTCCACGAATCACAGTTTTAAAGGCTTCCCACAGGGACACAGCCGAAGGGACCGACCCCTCGTTCTCCAGGAAATATGCATCTATGGACTTGAGCAAGAGGGTACGAGTCTCAGGAGAGGACAGATACCATGGGTTAATTGGAGCCACTCGGCCCGCTGTCTCCACCCCAACCTCGAAACGAAGCCAAAGCGGCGAGTGGTCAGAAATACCCCTTGGCAAATGCAAAATCTCGCGAACCGCTGATGACTGGGCCGCGGGCATCAGGAAATAATCCAACCGAGACAGACTGCCATGAGCCCCAGAATGGAAAGTGTATTGGAGCTGAGTGGGGTGCAAAAGCCGCCAGCAGTCCACAAGGCCAAAGGTATCTAGAAACCCACCCAACCACTGCTGAGCCTGCGGAGTATCTCTAGGGGGATGGCGATCGTGAAGGCCGGAAAGCACCGAATTAAAATCTCCGGCCAGGAAGAGAGTACTTTCAGGGAGATCTAACAAAACACGGCCCAAATCAGTGAAAGTAGAAGCCTGCAAACCCGGGGGAACATAAACATTAAAGAGAGACAGGGTGCGGCCCTCATATCTACCCACCAAGACAATATACCTCCCACGGTCATCCTGAATCACCTCGTCAATCGCCAGGGGGAGGGAGGTTCGAACAAGGATACCCACACCCCTAGATCCGGAGGTAAACCCCGAGTGCGCCACAAGGCGGTAGCCCCATCTATTCATCGCATTACAAACATTACCAATCAAATGGGTTTCCTGCATGAAAACAATGTCTGGCGACAAACGTCGTATACAATTCAAGACCACACTGCGCTTAATACGATCTCCCAGGCCATTAACGTTCCAGGAAACAAATTTCAACCCCCTACCCCCCATCCCAACCACCCGAGCCCAGACCCCTCATCCACGAGCAGGACATCAGAAACAGCAACAGATACAGGAGCAATTTGCCTTGAAAACAACACACAAAAAGAAAAGAACTTCCCAGCCCCCCTCCCCCAAACTGAAAGGAAACACCCCCCACCCTGCACCCCTGCAAAAAGCTAAAGAGCCACCCCAACCTGCAGTGTGCCTGTCGCCCCATAACCCCTAGTCTACACAAAGACCCCGGAGGAGGAAAGGTCTCCGTTCCACCCGCCCCTGACAAACATCAAGAACGAAAAGTAACAAAAGAAAGATGAAATAATCACACTGCAGAGGAACGCCGGTCCACAATCCTGAAAATGTGTTCAAAATAAAACATGTGAGCCAAACAGTCAGATCTCCATACCACCCTCGGCACCCCCAGGGTGAGCGGCGGAGTCAGTCTCAGGAGCACGGTCAGGCAAGGAGTCTAGCCAGTCATTAACAGCATCTGGGCGATCAAAGAAAAGGGCACGCTCATTATACTCGATCCGAAGTCTGGTGGGATAGAGCATAGCATAACGTAAGCCCCGATCCCGAAGACGTTTCTTGGCCCCACGAAACTCCATCCGTTGTTTCTGAACTTGTTGGGAAAAGTCCGGGTAAAAGTTCACCGTAGCATTCTCAAAGGCCACCGGGCCCTTCACCCGTGAGGCCTGCAGGATAGCGTCCCGGTCTCTATAGTGAAAAAGTTTCGCTACAATGGGTCTCGGCGGGGCTCCCGGCCGAACCCTGCCCCCTGGAACACGATGTGCGCGTTCCACCGTGAAGAACTTCGTAAGGCCGGAAGGGGCAAGATGGTTCAAGACCAGATCCTCAACCAGGAGATCCACCGAGTGGGGTTCAGGGTTCTCCGGTACACCAACCAGGCGAACATTGCAGCGACGTGCCCTATTTTCAAAATCCTCCAGACGTCGGGTCATGAAGTCGTGCACCCGACGGAGATTGCCGATTTCCGTCTGGAGCTCCGAGACGTCCTTAGTGAGGCTGGACGATTTAATGTCCAAGGATTGCACCCTTTCATTCGTCTTGCCGAGATCAGCACGAATAAGATTAACCTCAATAGCCACGGTGTCAAGTTTATGGGCCAAGGCCTCGTACTGTTGGCCGGTGGATTCCCTCACGCCCGAGATGGCGCCCATAATGTCCTGTAGGGAGGGCTCCGCCGACTCTTCCAAAACTCGTTCGGACGCTGTATTAGAACCAGGCAGGGCAGCTCCGGGGGACCCCTTAGAATGAGTATAGCGGTCCATGACATTTGATTGAACCGGGGCTCCGCGCAGTGGTGCTTTCGTCTTGCGCGTCTCTCTGTCCCCTCTGCCCGCCATTTTGAAGATGCGTCACAGGACAAGCCACCAGGGCCGACGGGCCCAACACCCAAAACACAGGATCAAAGTACACAAAAATGAGGGGCACAACTCGGGTAGAGGTCGCCAAGCCAGCAAATAGTCCGGAGGTAAACCCAACAGCCGATCCGCCTCCAGGTCTCAGCCGCAACTCGATAGTCACACCCGTGGCCCAAGTCGGAACAGAATCGAAACCGAAACTTAGGAAGGGGGACCCACAAGGCCAGATCTCCTGCCGTTGTTGTTCAATTCCAGGACGGCTACAGAACCGCACCCCGTCCCGGGCGCACCTCGAGGGCGGAGTCCAAAAGTTCAGATCATCATATCTCAGGAATAAGAGATCCAAATCAATTTCTGAAAGGTGCCAGGCTGATCAGCCAAACGTCCTCCACACGAATTCTTGTAAGAAATCAGGATTCAGTCAGGATAAAATGCCGGGGGCGGCGAGGGTCCGGAGAGCGCTGTGCTCAAGCGGCCATCTCGGATGCCCGCCAAGCTCCTCCCCCCAGGATTCTCTTTTTTGACGTGGAAGTCTGTGGCATGGCCATGCATGAGAAATGTTATAAAATATGCACATACCTTAAACGCAGGCACGTACATTTTGCATGACTGCAGGAAATGATTTTGATGGTGGTGAAACTACAAACATTTGCCAAACGATGGAAGAGTAATGTTTACTGATTTGGGAAGTGCCTGGTATACCATTCACTGTGAGACAAACCAGGATAGACCCAGAGTATGTGATCCTCAAGGGCAACTTATCCGGGGCACCTCTGGCACTGGTGGCACTGTATGCACTGAATGCCAAGCAGTCTCCTTTCTATGTGCCTCTTACCTCCACTCTCTTGACCACGGTACAGGTTCCGGGTATCCGGTGCGGTGATTATATCTGTGTCCAAGATCTGCAGTGGGATAGGTTGCACCCTCTGATCTCTGGCACATAGGCGTCAGCTAACACTTGAATGCTCCAACAGTGGGCTGCTTATACGTAGGTCACAGAATTGTGCTGGGCAATGCTCCTGACCGGTAGACAATTTCCAAATTTTTCACGAGTATACTCACTGCACACTAAAATTGGAATGGCCTTTGTGACAGTGGAGGTGCATGCAAGGCTGGTGGGGGCAAAATGTCTGGTATGTACGTTGTCAGATAATAGCCCATTGTTAATTACCTTGAACTGGGGTAATGGCATCCCCGGATTCCAGAGTGGTGAGTGCCAAAGACAGCGCTTAAAGAACCAATATTTTGTGATTGGATAGGGCTGTCAATACAGCTGTACTTCACTGATAATGAGGATATAACCATTGACCCGGGGTGGAATGGGATGCATTTATATAAATCTTACAGTTATCTGTCTCCCAGAGACAGTGCACTAAGAATGTGCTCTACAGACAGTTCAAGGACATTGAGGACCATCTCAGAGACCTTGAAGTCTGGATTATAAGGATTACACCACCTGTCAACATGCGATAGGTGATTCAGGGAGTACATTGAGATGTAGTCCTGTCTCAACACAATCAGTTCTAATCAATCAAGAACAACAAATCAGTGATTGTGATGACTCAAAATCTCATAATTAAAGTAATATCCTCAGACTCCTCTTATGAACTTGAAGCATGTCGACGCGGACGCGTTTAGGCCTTCCGATATCTTGGCCTCCTCAGGACGAGGGTGAAATCAAAGTGTCTGATATCCAACTCTTAATCAGACTAGCCAATCCAAAAGAGCAATTCATGGGTCTAAATCTCGTCTAGGGGGAGAAAAATCACCACCCACGACCATTCCTCCTGGGCGAATCTCTTTCCTTTATTTTCTTACACACGATGTTCTCCCAGACCTGTTTACACACGGCAACGGCACTCCCTCCTTACTCCAACCCGACGTGTTGGGAAAGGTACTAGCGTACCGGTTAATTCCCATTATGCAAACAATAATACACTCTGACTAGAATGGGCAGGAGCACATTCCTTAACCTTCGATGGCTGTTCCACATTATGGACTTAGCCAAGCGTGGATCCACCCAGTGTTGGATGGCTTTGCTGGACATTAAAAAAGCGTTTGATATGCTGAGTTGGCCCTTTCTCTTTGCGGCCTCAGCAAGCTGGAAATCTGATGGGAATTTCAAAGGTGGGTCACTTTCTTTTATACAGGCTCATTGGCCAAGGTGAACATGAGCATGGAGATCTCAGAGCCCATAGCCATATACAGCGGTACCAGACAAGGCTGCCCACTCTCTCCCCATATTATTTGTGCTAGTAATGGAACTTCTGGTGTGCCTTTTGCGATCCAACGGCCCCAAAGTTGGGAATAGTCATTTGACGGCAGACCCATAGTGTCTCCCTCTATGCTGAAGATGTGCTGATTTATTTACAGGTTGACAGCAATAATGTACCTCTTCTGGTTGAACTCCTTGAGAGTTCAGGGCCATATCGGGACTACGGGTGAACTGGGACAAATCATGTATGCTCCTCCTGCTGAAGGTGGCGGAGGGATGAGTGCAAACATGCCTGTCCATTCCACTTCGCTGGAACTTAGACATATTCAATATTGCAGTATATCATCGCGAACAAGACCTAATAGATGGAAATCTGGGAGGGTTGTCATGCAGGGGCAGCACTCACTGTCATTCTGGACCCAACTGCCGTTGTCACGTATGGGAGGATTGCAATCTCTAAGATGTTGCTCCCGTCCCGGATCATGTATCTTTTCTCACCACTGCCAGTAGTATTGCCCAGTGCCTTCTTTTGGGACCGGCAGTTCCGATTAATGTCATTTATCTGATAGGATGGGGGTGATAGACACAGCATGCCCTTGATGAAGTTATACGGTCCTCTGACGATGAGGGACTGGGAGCACCCAACTATCAATTATATTATGCTTAACCCCGATTACAATAGATGGAACACTGGCTGGGCTAGGGGAGCAGGAGTGTGGGGTGTGCCGGGGGAATTGGGGCAGGTTGGCATTCTCAACTACTTAATTGGTATGGCATTGGTCACAAGAGCAGACCATAAGTTATTAAAAGTGGCCAGGATCAGTTGGAAAAATGTGTCCATGCATGCGTGGACAGTTGTCATACTTGTCAGACCTACCGATCTGGTTCCTTCCACAAACTCGGTGATTGAGCCCAATATGCTCCCTCTTATTTGGAGCACTATCCATTCTGCAGAGACTGATTTGGGGATGGGTGGGGGGGGGGTTCCACAAAGTGTGTCCGAGCTGACAGTATTGCTGACTCATGACAAGTTACCGCACTCAGGAAGCAGCTGAAAACTCATTGGGAAACTAGACTAGGATGGGAATTGGTCCAGACTGTCTGGAAACTGTGCCTACAATCTGTAAAGAAGGTATCATCAATGAATGCCAGGCTGTGATTTAATATCCTACATCACACTTCCCTGACACCAAAGAGGGTAAGGTGCATGTTGCCAGGGGCATGCCCTGCTTGCCCCTGTTGTGCTGATCCTAAGCACTTTCCTGTGATCATCAGATAGTGGGAAGAAGTGTTGCATTATTTGGGGGAGCTGATTGAGGGCTCCTTCCCCTTGACATGGTGCAGACATTAGTAGGGTTGTGCCCAACATCAACAAAGAATAAAAACGCGAATGGTTTTGTGAATTTAGCCCTGGTATTGGCACAGCGTGGAATCGCCATGGCATGGAAATCTGCAGCAGCTCCCCCACTGCAGAGATGGAAAATTGACCTGCACAAATAGGCTTAGGCAGAAGTAACTGTCCAGTCTCCCATATAGCATCAGGAGAAGGGGTAATAGAGATACGATAAGTTGGATGCTTTTATTGAAAAACTAGAAAGCAAGCCTGATGATAGACATATGACCCACACGTATGTCCACATTCCAGGCACAAGTGGCCCATGACTGGTGAGTAACTGCGACCTTCAGGGATACCCAGGAGTTGTACGGATGCCGGGACTATGGTCCCCCAGAATACGAATGTATGTCATTGCACTTGCTGGCCCTAAAGTTTGTGTATGTACCATGAGTTGTCAGTCAGCCAAAGTAACTGCCGATCCCAATAATAATGTATCTGGTATACTTGACTGTCCCCTGACCACCCTAATAACCAATAACTGATTGCTTGCCTTGGTTATTTGTATTTTTCTGAAAAATACAATAACGATAGATATATAAAAAAAACTTTCAGTAAAATTAGTAGTTTCCCTATTTTATTTGGATTAAGGTGACAGAACAGTCTACTGTGAGAGGTTGGGACTCTAACTTGTGAAAGGGGTGTCCTCAGAAATCGAGACTGCTTGCTACATGTGGGACAGACACTGAGAGTGATCCTTGTGTACTTATGGAGCAGGTAATCTTGATTAAGTTAAGTTGTGGATGGCTGTGATTAGGTCTCTACATAGCATCAGCTCTGTTTTCTTCAGTTTCTATAGCATCTGAAGTTATCCTCAGGCCATTTCAGGCATAGGTCACTCAACTGCATCATGACTGTGTTATTGTCATATACATTTCTTGTGCATTTTTTGTGCTTTGAGTTGTTCCTGGTGGCAGTGAATCTCACTCCCTCGAGGAGCCCTGTGCAGTATGCATCCTGGGGTACACCCTTGAAATTCCTCTTCCAGGTTATATGGATGTTTTTAATAGAAAAAAGTACTTGTAATTTGTCCTATTTTGACACTGTGATTGCAGTCTTTTACCAATGATTCTGGGATAGTGTAGTTCTCGGAACAGCTGATACAACCAATTACCTCAAAATGGTACTGGGACCATGGTTAGTTTAGACACTTGAAGGAGGGATCGAGCAAAGCACATCTCTCGTTCTGAAGCACGGAGAGCTGTAGGTCAGAGCCTGGCCTGCAGCACAGGACGCACTAACAAATCTGGATCGAGATAAACTATGGGCCTCGTGAAAGGCGCACCTCTATCACAATCAGGTCCTGACTGGCCATAACGGGCACTGGGCATTTCCCTGGTGGGCCGGAGGAGTGGATTCCAGTTTTCTGGCCTTCGGGGGCGGTTTTGTCACCGGGGGCCAGTTTTTCAGCAGTGCGGCAATATTGGGCCCCAGTAACAAAAGCGGGAGTTGTGCTTTTTACTAGCTGCCCCCCCCCCCACACACACACAATACGAATGTTTGACCAGGGCCTGTCGAGCAGCAATCTGCCAGGGCTGGTTGCTGTTCCCAGTTGGGCCCTGATCACAATGGCATGCTTTACAGTAACACTGCTGGAACAGACAGAACTTTTACATCAGCCTCTGCAATTACTACAGCCTGTCGTCCTGTCATCACCTTGATGTAGCACTTTGAAGTAAATATATTGTTAACATGATAGTAGGGGAATGGTGGGAAGCAGGGTCAGTGCTTAATTTGTAAAAGAATAAGTGCTGGGGCTCTAATCGGGAGGCCACTGAAGCATGCGCCACACATTGCCCCTGATAGCAGCCAATGATAGTGCAAACACAGCTACTAACCATTACACTCCTACCAGTGTGACAATTCATACTATTCTAGGCCCCCAAAGCTATAAAAAATGGCTTGGGAGGCAGGTATTAGTTATTGTAAATGTAAATTGAACTACTAAATGGCTGTGGTGCTCTTACCTAAATTAGCCAGACAGTGCCACCATGAGGCACACTGTCATAAGCCCTGGTGCTGTCAATTAGGTGTAGTGCCGAGCACCTGCAATCCCTGGCTGAAATTAAGCAGAGAGCAGGTTGTTCCACCTGGAATGATGTGGTCTTTGTAGTAAATGGATCCAGTACGTATAGGTTTGCAGTAGGGTTCTGGTCATCATCCATTCATATTGAATGACAGCTGGTGCCATCTATAACATGTAAATCCCATTCAGTGTTAGGCAGTTGTCATCAGTCACAAGAATGGGTGCGAAATAATACATTTATGTTTAAATATAAGGAAATGCATATTTGAGTGACATATATTTCCTTGTCTTGGCAATTGGTCAAATGGCCTCACTGGACATGTTTCTCTTGGCATGTGACACTAGCATATTATCAATTGTAACATTTTGTTTTTGGTTCAACAGAAGGTAGATCCAAAAACGTTTTCATAGGATCTTCTCAGTGCAGGTTTATTTACCTCTGCATCTCGTTAAAAAGTGAAGCTGGCAACCATATTTGGTGTGGGTCAATTGCTTCTTAAGTAAATAGCTTGTATTAAATTGCAAAGTGCTCTAGTACCCAAGAAGTTTTGGTCGCACGTATACTATGGCAAATACATAAATGCAAAAAGTTATCAGCAAATTCCAGTTCGATAAAATGGTCAACTGGTGATAAGTGTGCCACATTGTTACTTAACCCCTTCGGCGCTCATGACGAGCTAAGCTCGTCATGAGTCGTGCCGCTCGCACGCTGAGCTCGTCATGTAACGCGGCTTTTTGAAAAAATCCGCTTAGCGCGAAAATCGCCGCAGCGCGCATGCGGTTAAAAACAACCGCAAGGTTGTAAGTTAATATATTGTAGCTAAACATCTAATTGCTTCTATCATTTACTAAGGACACACATTTTCAAAGTACTTCATATGTTTTCTGGTTCTAGCAGTGCAATTTATATTAACATTTTTCAATATTTCACACAGATGCAAGGGTTTTAACTCGGCAATGAGACATACCATCCGGATTCAGGGGCAGATTTACAAGAACTGGCGCATCTCTGCATATTACCAGAGATGCGCCAGTTAATTTACGACACGTAAAAAAACCCTTGCGCCACCATGGATGAGTCGCATTAGGTGCACGATGCAACTCCAGCAATGGTAAGAAATGCCCATTCCTATCATGCTGCGTTACTCCTTACGGCTGCTTCAAGCAGGCGCTAGGTTTTGACACAGTGGCATCGTAAAAGTGATTCAGTGAAATCTTGTAGATTTCACTGCGTCACTTTTATGAGGTTTTCGTACATCGGAACACCCACCCTGCATACGCTATACCTGAAGCAGGTATAAAGTAGCGCAGGGCTTTACAACGTGATGCATCTCGCTAGAAGCGTCACGTTGTAAATATGTTGCAATGTGGCACATTGTTGATGGAGCTGCTGCATCACAGAAGTGATGCAACAGCGGCGTAAAGTTGTCGCAAGGGACTTGTAAATCTGCCCCTCAGAATTCAACACAACAAATTCCACGTTTGCTGTTTTTCTACAGCAAACTTTTTCTGTTTTTCTACCCCACAATATATAGGCAGATTTTACCTGAAAAAATTAGTCTGGGCAGATGGGAAGCAGATGGTGCCCAATTTATCACACATCTTTGCATTATGATGATCAATGTGCAAACATTGATTTTCACAGGGATTAGTATTTGACTCTTTGTTCTGAGTCAGGCCCAGCGTTGTAGCTCTGTTTAGACATAGTCGTCAAACTATGTTCTCTATATTTGATCTAAAAAATCCTCTTTTGCCTTCTCTTTTAAAATGACATGATCAATTCCAGCTAACTTTGAAACTTATGAATTGGAAATGAACCCTTTTCATGTCCCTCTTCTACATATGGCCTCCAGTCACCCAATTTAACCTGATATGTTTTAGGAACTTTCACGTCTGGAACGAGGGCTGGTTCACTCGGCCGGATTTGGGATCAGCATATGATGGGTGGCAGGTTCTAGATGCTACACCTCAAGAACTAAGTGAAGGTGAGAGAACGTATTTTTTCCAGTCTTAATGTATTTCATGTGTAACTTGACAAATCAGGAGACTATGAGTGTGCATTGCTGAACTGAAATGTCATATAACCTTAAAACCTGCAGTAGCAGGCTATTCCGGCCATTAAAGGCCAGTTCCAGTGTTAAAGACCCGAGCCGCAGACCTTTAACAAGTGAGTGGGATTTTAATGCTGGTATAGCCCAAGTACAGAGGGCTATGAAACTATTACAACATCTCACCACAAGAGGGCAGAATGTTCTAACAAATAAAGAAAAGCCTTCACGGAGCCAAAGGAGTTGACATCCCCTTGGCACCATGAGGCCTGCTGTGAATGACAGCATTGGAATGTTAGAGCTCGGGGCTTCTAACGGCCATTAGAAGCCCGGAGCACTCCATTGTTTTCAAAGGCGCTCCCAACATTCCAAAGTTCTAATAATAATGTGAATATTGGAGTATTGAGAGCACCATTGTAGTCAATAGAGTGATTCTGACCCTATAATTGCTGATTTAGACCTTCACCTACAACATTCCAATGTTTGACTTTCAGTTTCTTCCTGTTTATTTTGAAACATTCTTACCTCAGTGGATGGAATGTTCTAATAATAACCCCATAGACCTTCTGTCGTAGGTTATAGTGGATGTTAAAGGCTCTCATTATAAGCCCTAACCTGTGGCTCAGGGCTGTAACTCAGTATCAGGGCCTTCAACAACAGGTGTAGTCTTTGACAGCAGGCTATAATCCTATATTATTAACAATTATATTGAAAAGGGAAGGCTTCTGAAAAGGCACAGATTCACAAAGATTTTGCGATAAGTAGGGGCTATGTCCTCTTGAACCACACTTGGTTTAATGTAGTATGACAGGAATACTCCTTGATTACACATGGTCTACTACTGGTCTACTCCTCAAATTCTGGAGACAATATCACAGAAAACATCTCATGATTTGGGCCCATTGAGCAGTGATTCTTAACCTGTGGTCCGTGGGCACCTAGTGTTCCGCAATGCATACTCAAGGTGGTCTACAACCGCTTAGAAAAGTAAATAATACTGCCAAATGAATAAGGTTCATACAGATGGAAAATGTATAATGTTCTGTAAATCTGTAGGAATTTGAAATTGGAAGCCAAAAACTAAGGTCCTGATTTAGTATTCAGTGGAAGGGTTATCTATCACAAACATGACGGATATCTCGTCTGCTGTATTGCAAGTGCCATTGGATATAATGCACTTATAGTACAATGGTTGGGATATCCAAACTCTAAATCAGGATCTAAGTTGGTATCCTTTGCTCGATTCATGGGAGAAGCATAAGTACAGCAAACAGAATATAATATGGACAATGGCTGGTATGAACTGAAGCTCTGTCAAAAGAGAGAATGCATTGGGGTAAAAAAGAGATGGGTTAAGTTTAGCATGTTACTTCATATTTTAGAATTAATATCCTCATATAGAAAAGCTCCCTTCTCATTAAAATGTAACTTTTAATTTTACAATACTTGGTTATGATAGTTCGACATAGATGAATTTGTTTGACGTGTATTTGTTTCTGTATTTTTTTTTCTTGGTTTGAGGTTCAAATTATAAAACATGTTTAGGCCCGGGTCCCCGGCTTCAAATAATGATTCAGTGAGTCTCTGTGGACTAAAGTAACTTTCAGTGCGGGGTCCTGGATTCTAGTAAATATTCAGCGGGGATCGACAGAAGTCAAAAACTTAAGAATCTCTCCCATAGACTACATAACAATTGCTAGGGGAGGGCGTGTAGGGAGGGTGCTAATTGGGCCATTCAGAGTATAGGCCTGTAGAGCTGATTATAGATATGCCTCTGCTTTATAGGTGGATGCAGGTTTACCCCATTTCAACACTGGCGCAATAGCGCATGCCTTAGTCCACATTGGAATAAGTCCGTGTCAAGCGGTGTTAGAATTTCAATAAAGGTTTGCACAATTTTTAGATTTTTTTTTAGCACTGATCATCTTGCCTTTAATTTGCCGGGTTCTGATTTACAAGAGGCGCCTATTTAGTCATTTCTTCTATTATTTAGGCACAACATTTGTTTTTGTGGGGCTTGCAGTAATACATATTCAGAAAGTAGTAATAGTTTTGTGAGCTTAAATACTGATCTCAATTTAAACTTCTCTTCTTCAGTAACTGTTATGATGGTGCTTCATTCACAGCAATGTGTAGAAACAATTATATTGGTATATGTATTACTATAGGTAGGGGTGACCCATGTATCCTGAGTATTGAAAGAAAAGTACAATAATACCTACATGTTGGTCAATGGGTGGGGAGCCCACAGTTGCACGATGATATTTTTCTATAGAGGATTCAAACTCCATGCCTTGATAGGAACCTACAAGTAGGACTTACTCTACAGAAACAAAAAGGAAACAATACCACCAAACAAAACATGGTTCATCTGGAGGTCTCTACACTCAGGATGAAGGGAAGCAGAGTGAGGGACAACGTTTCCGACATCTGGTACTTGGGATGAGCATTTATAAAACCGGGGAATAGCAAAAGTAACAGTGCATATCTGTAGAAATTCAATCCCCGTCTGCAGCCATAAAGAAATGATACTAGAGACCAAGTGGCTATTTCTCACACATAACAAAAAAACATATATAAAGATCAAGCATTTTGGTGATTAAATGACACTAGCGGCAATTAAAATCATCAGACATTCAATGAGCATTCACTATGCATACATTCTACACATGTCAGAAATAGCATTACTCTCTCACTATACTATCTACACCCTCTGTCAAAATGTCTGTATGTGTCCTATTCTAAGACACTAGAAGGGCTTGTCTCTATAGATGGGAAAAGGTTTTCAAAAATGACTTAAGATTTGAACTAGTCATTATATATCCTGAATGTATTTATAAAAAAATATTGCTTATCATGGCCTGTTTTGTAAATCCTATACTGTTATGGATAAATATTGAGATCTTGAGTTTCCCACAAACAGCAAAATTGCAAAAGATTACCCATTAATTAGTTGTTTTACAATATAAATCCTCTTAGGAACTTCAGACAGACAGGTTTGAACCAAAGACTTGTCTAGTTTAGAGTGAAAACAAGATGATATTCTCTCAGGTTAGAAAAACTAAAGCCACCTAATTAGGATTTCCTTGGGTGAAAGTTCAAACTTGCCAGCTTGTTTTTTTGGTTTTTTTAGTATAAAGGTTACTCTTGCCGGAAGCACATATATTTTGTAAAATCTATGATATCCTTGATATAGCATACATTTTTATGGTGGTACCTTTTGCCAAGAATCCTAGATTTAGTTTGTGCCAATGTTCACAGCTATTCCAGGATTAGCTTACTGATAAGTTCATTAATGTTGAACATTTTAGTTACCGCTCTCTGGAATTGTATGTATATCATTTGTGCGAGCAGCCTTTGGAGTTGCATGTCGGAGTATTAATTTTTTACTTGTCAGTTTTTTAATTCTGGTGTCTTACTTCAATTGTATAACCTTGCAAGGATCCAAATTAGTTCAGCAGTTCCAGTAGTATTGGTAAGTATTTTCAGTTAATGACTTTGTTAACAACATGTTGTCTGATAACTATAAGAAAGGATTCTCCCCATTACTTATTTAATCATGTAAAATATTGTTGTCAGGCCTGGAGGCTATCGCTGAGGGCACAAGGGCTAACTTAAATATGAATTGAGACAAAAGGCACTCTTGTTTAGTCCTTATGCAGGGAAACTAGCATCTATAATTGAACATTTACATAAAGGTTTGCTATAAAATCACTATACATAGCTTAGATGCTATTAATAAAGCAATTCCGCACAAATCAATGTACATAACTTCTCAAGTAGATATAAAAAGGTTAACATTAATTAATGCCTTTTCCACATCTAAAACTATTAAAAAGTGATGTCTCCCTTTTGATTTTCTACAGTAAAGTAAATCTCACATTTGCCTTGTTATTACAGCTTATTTTGCCCTTAATGAAACCCTTTAGAACTGTGTCAATCAATGGAGTTATGATTTAACAAATCTGTTGCCTCATGTTTTAGGTGGTATTTTGACATCAAGAATTGTTAGTAAGTTTAGTCTGCGGTTGTCTCAGTCTTTATGGTTTTGGTTTCACTTTCAAAAGGGATTGTTACATTGACTCAAGACATTATTATGCAGTTATTTTATAGAGATACAAGGATGGGTGCTGTTTCAATTTTAAAGTGATTGAAAATCTATATGTCAAGTTGCAGGGACATTGGCTATTTTTTTAACATAGTACCTTATCTCACTTACATCTAAAAAATATATAGGAAAGCATTATATGTCCACAATGCCAAGGTCTTTCTTACAGTGAAGGCGCATTCCTCAGAAGTCCATGTTTTATTCTGTTATTTTTTAATATGGTGTGCTGCCATGCTTTCCTTTGCATTTTGGAAAGTTACATTATGTTTCATTACTTTATGTTATGTTGTTTTGCAAATTATATAATGTAAGGTTGTAAGGTATGGATAATTATCTTAGGTGTGAGACATTAATTGAGCACATCTCATATGTGCTGGATATGGTGACTGGTTATCTTTTGATGCCCTATAAATAGAAAAACACAATTTTCATCACAGTGACTCCTTGCCTCACACTGAAACAACCTTCCATCAATCTGACAGGATTTCAATAATGGCCAAGAAGGTGATCACAGCACCTATATGCTACTCAAAAATAAATCTAAGTGCGTCTCCAAGAAACAAGAGAAGGAGCATAGGATACCATTTAGTAAGGCTTTTGAAAGCTTGAATACATTGAAAACAAAATAGAATCCCACAATGAGAATCTGTGCAGAGTGGTGAACTTTAAAAGTGGCAGGTTTAATGGATACATACCATTTACTTACTTGCTGTTTGCTTTTTAAAACTGTAATTGCAGTTTTTCATCATTTAACATTTACTCGCCATTCTCTTGGTATGCACTTTTTAACCATTTCTTTGTCACCATTTCATCGTTGTTTATTTACCTTGTGACTTTTACCACACCTATTTGTAAAAATAATGACTCCTCTAAATCCGTTAACCTCCTTACCTTTGACCTTCTACACATCACCCCTCACCTTTACATTCTTAACAACTTACTCTTAACCCTTGACTTGCCCTTAGTCCCTAATCTATACATACTTAATAAATTATCTTACTCTTAACCTGTTATCCCTTTACTCCATTCCCATAACCCTGATCCTTGACCCCCTATCCCTTAGCCCCATAACCTCACACATAACCCCTCAAATTTAGACCCTTAGAGCTAGATGTAGGTAAATCTTTTTACCAATTCTAAAATACCTAATTTTACCGATTCGGTATTTTAGAATCGGTAAATTAGATGTAGGTAATAATTCGGTATTTTTTACCGAATCGGTAAGATTCGAAACGGTATTTACCGATTCGGTAATTGCCATTCATTCCTATGGGCCTCCAGGCCCATAGGAATGAATGTCAATTACCGAATCAGTAATTACCGATTCGGTAAATAGCGAAAAAGTCAAGGGTGGCAGGGTGACACTTTGACACCCTGTTGCACCCCTGATTAGTGCTTGTGTGCCATGTGGCACACATACATGCCCTAAGGGCATGTATGTCTGTCACATGACACAGGTGTACATGCACAGATTTGCATATACACAGGTATTCGTTATTTACCACCAACTAATAGTTGGTGGTAAATAACGAATCCTTAAAGCCCTGTGGCACTGTTTACAGTGCCGTTGAGAAAACAATAAGAGAGTGAGGGTATTTCACTCAAATGTGAGGTGGAAACTCCTAGTCCCCAGTAATATATAACAAAAACAAATGGAGGAGTGCCCCCTGGAGGCGAGACAGAGAAAGTCTCTGCGCCTGAAGCTTAAGGCTTAATCAAGCACTTGTGCCCAAACTTGACATCGGACATAGCATGTCCTTTTAGAAGACCCCTCACTCACCAACCTAGTTGGTGACATGCTTCATCATCGGAGTCCCACCCCGGAGGCCGAGTGCCAACAGGGTGTGCTACGACACCTGATTACAGTGGAGCGGGTATTTTTTCTCTTTTTATATGTGCAGTGATAAAAAGGGGTAAGTGAATTAAAAATGCGGCCAGATCTACTCACTTCAAGACTTTATTCCTGAGTGACTGGACGCCTCGGTAAAAGAGATGTAGCACCTTTGTCTAATTAGGTAGACTTCGGTGTTAGAGACGTGTAGTGTTGATAAAATAGCGACGTGTGCTATGTGATTAAAATAAAAGTCTTAGGTCTACATGTTTCAACCTCTTGTGATTGTGGGTTTTCGTCAGGACCAAAAGGAAAAAGAGAGATGGACCTGGGTGGTACGCACAAGCTAAGGAGCGCCCTACCCTCGATCCGTGGTGAATGGGAATGCAAAATTGTTTCCCTATACAAAATGTAGTCTTCTCCCCACTCTGGAAGAAAAACCTGTGAAGAAAAATTATTTTTGGAAAGGGTGGTTGGGATCACACAATACAAAACAAACATTGGTTGTACATATAACATATAGAAGTTGGAGTAGAAGACAATTCATCTCCTCGCGGTAGGTAGATAGAAATGGTTAAATAACCGTGTCTGTGTCTACTCCATTAGCGGTGTATCCAGCCATTAGGATCAGTGTGTGGCTTAGATCCTGATACTGTTTTCAAGGGCTGTAAGGCTGTGTAAGCCTATTGATGGGAGAAAGTTTCAAGACTATATAGGTCTTTTGATTACTAAGAATTATTTGCGGTAAGAACTGTGCAATTTAAGCATATCGTGGTGAAAAAACGGCTACTAAGGGAGGTCGTGATGTCTCACACAATACCCATGCACGCCACATTTGTTTATCCCAGTTATAGGATCGGATAATTCGTTTGGTTAGATGTAGCAAGATAACACACGGATATTTGTAATACATTCAGCTTACTCATAGAGCGGTAAGATTCCGCCTCATGGGGGTTCGTGGTCCAAAGGCGATGCTCGTGTAACCTAAAGGGTAACGTAAAAACACGAGCGGAAAACGCTATGAGTGACAGATCGTCATCTCGTGCGTGTAAACTAAATCCAAGGAGATCGTGTGAGATCCAATTTACTTGTTCCTCGGACTGGTAACCTACTTGGTTCCATAGACGATACGCCCCGTGGTAATCCCTCACCCTCAGTGCGGGAGCGTTCAAATAGTTTGGAGCTCTGCTTCCTGGAAAGGGCGTGGTTGGGCCGCTCACGTTGGACGCTCGGCCAATCGGCGAGTTCTCGTGTCAAACTGAGGCTTGGAACTCAGTTTCTATGGCAACCCTTGGCGTTTCGAGGAGGACTCGGAGGCGCCTTTGTAAACTCAAGATAACGAGGCGGGATTTGTTAACAGTTCGATCCCAATAGGAATGTGTTAAATACAGTCAAAGCCGAGCACCAGGGGCAGAAGGGGCAGGGTCTAGGATAACAAATAAAAGTTGCAAATCGCATCTTAACTTAAATAATAAGGTGCTTCTACCACAGTTACTCCCGGTATTCGGATATGTGTAGAGACCACATCACAGCGTGTCACGGAGTGTAGTCAGAAGTACTTCCAAATGACTACGAGGGCAGTGATACAAGTTATAAGTCTGGGGTATACTTTTTTATTGATAATGTACTCTTTACCCCATGACTGAATTCCAGGGGATATTGTCGTTCAGACCAACCCTATGGGTTGACAGCCTATAAACCCATCTCTGTTCTTTTTCAAAGAGGCATTGAGTCAGGTTGTTCCCAGGGCTTATCTGTTCAATGATAGTCCATTGTAGGTCGTCAGGCGTATGTCCTGCAGTTAGGTAGTGTTCTGTCAATCTGGTCATGGACTTCTTACACCTGATGGTGCTCCTGTGTTCCCCCATACGTAGCTTGACTTTTCTGTTGGTCATACCGATGTAGTGCAGATTGCAGGGGCACGTAATTCTGTAAACTACATTTTCACTGTTACAGTTTGTATGACCTCGGATTGTCCAGATCTTACCTGGTTCCAGATCCAGGGTCTTAGTGTTTGTCGTGAAGGGACACACACTACAATTGCCACACTTGTAATGGCCGGTCACTTTTGGTAGCCCCCAGGCATTTAGCACTGTTTCATTTTGTACTGCTTTCATTATTGGTCTGGTATTTACCACTGCATCTTTTATGCTTTTCGCTTTTTGTTGAAAGAAAAAAGTGGTTTTTCCCATTTCCTTTTGCCAGAATTCAGAATCGACCAATGTTTATTTATCACCCTGGTTACATCGTTTGAAATCTTGTTGTATGTGGTAACACATGTGAGTGGAGTTTCCTCAGCTGGTATCACTGTGTTTTCCAAAAGTACTTCCCGGGGTTGGTTGCGAGCACGTTTCTGACTTTTTTGCAAGATTCTGTCCGGATAACCTCTGTCCTTCAGTTTTTTGGTGAGGTCGCTTGCTTGCTCTTTAAAGTCCTTGAGTTGACTACAATTGCGACGAATCCGTAAATATTGCCCGTACGGAAGATTCTCCCGTAATGGCCTGGGATGAAAACCTTCGAATCTTAGAAGATTGTTTCTTGCCGTAGGTTTGTAGTGTGTTACAGTTTCAAAGCTCCCATTGACTTTGTTTATAACCAGGTCAAGGAACACAAGTGTGTTTTGGTCCTTGACATAGGTGAACTTCAGATTGTCGTCGCAGGTATTCATCCAGTTGAAAAAGGAGGCCAGAGAATCTTCTGTTCCATTCCAGATTGCAAGCACATCATCAATGTACCGTTTCCATAGCAGGACATTTGATCTATAGGGTTTTTTTCACTCAGTATATGTTTTTTCTCAAAGTCATGGACATATAGTCCTGCCACGCTGGGGGCAAAGGTGCTCCCCATCGAAGTTACGCCAGTCTGGAGGTACAGTGTACCCTCAAATTCAAAATAATTTCTTTTCAATGCAAGCCTTGCACATTCTAAGATGAAATTTCTCGGGGTTCTCGAAGTCCATTCTTCCTCCTCTAGAGCTTTTTCTAGGACCTTCAATGTTGCGTCCTGGGGAATGCTCGTATACAAACTCTCAATGTCGAAACTCACCAGGATGGTGTTGTTGTCCACAGTGAGATCGTTGAGTAGTTGTAACAGGCTCTTGGTGTCTTGAAGGTATGTACTTGTTTTTTGTACCAGTTTCTTGAAGAAGACATCGCAAAAACGAGATAGTGGTTCCAGAAGTGAACCCAGGCCGGATTCTATCGGTCTCCCCGGTGGGGGTAGTTTGTTTTTGTGCATTTTTGGGAGCATATAGAAGTAAGGTGTTCTTCCCTCACTTTTGCACAGAAAATCAGCCTACTGTTTGCAGATATAGCCTTCCGCTTCTCCATAGTCTACTAGCGATTTGATCTCGCTACGTAGCTCCTCCGTGGGGTCACTAGGTAGTTCCCGATAGCTGGTCTCATCTGACAGTAGTCTTCGGCATTCGGTTTGATATGCTGACTTGTCCAATACCACCACTCCACCGTCTTTATCCGCGGGTTTGATCACAATTGTGTCACAATTCCTCAGCATCTCCAGGGCCACTCTCTCCTTTTTGGTCAGATTAGTAAATGTTGTTTTCGGGGTCAGCTGTTCAACTTCATTGAAGACCGCCTGCTCAAATGTGGTTACTTCCACTGGGATCGGGTGTGGTGGTGGCATGAAGGTTGATTTAGTTCTCAGGCCTGTTTCATTTGGATCATCATTGGTGGTCATCTCATCTTTCTTTTCAAAGAATGCTCTTAGTTTCAATTTTCTAAAGAAGGATGAGAGCTCACACTGGAGTTTGAATTTGTCCAAATTGGCCGTCGGGACGAACCCGAGGCCTTTGTTCAGTACTTGTTCCTCATCCTTCGAGAGGAGTCTGGTCGCTAGATTAGTGACTAAGTTTTCCGGTTGCTGGGCCCTGCCTGTGGAGTCTTGCTCCGAAGTTGGTTCGTGTCCGGCTCCTCCGATCCCCAATGTACTTGGTTGCCTTGATTCCCCGGTCTTCGCTTTCCCCTTCCCCTTCCGCGCCTGGCTAAAAAAGGCGGTCTTTAAGCATTTGGTGGGTAGAATGGTTGCTGGAATGGTGGTTGCCACGCATACATCTGAAAGTTCTGGGGGTTAAATGGATATGGATAGCCTTGCATCGGTACTGGATTGAACGATGGCCAGTTGCTTTGCATTCTTCCACGTCCTCTTCCTCTCTGTTTGGTGTTTCCATTGTTTGAATTACTACTGGCATTGGAGATGTTACTTGAGGCATTACTTGAGGCATCCGAGTTGTCATCTGCCTTTGATGGTGGTAAATATTCCGGATCTGAATAGGGATAGGCTTTCACCATGGAAAATCTTTTCAGGTCTTTCTGAAATTTTTGCACTTTCTGCTGCATCAGATTATCCTTCTACTCATTGATTTCCCTATTCAGTTCATCAAGTTTCTTCTTGTAACCGGCGATAGTTGTTTTTATCTGGCCCTCCGCCAGTTGGATTTCCCCATTCACCACGGATCGAGGGTAGGGCGCTCCTTAGCGTGTGCGTACCACCCAGGTCCATCTCTCTTTTTCCTTTTGGTCCTGACGAAAACCCACAATCACAAGAGGTTGAAACATGTAGACCTAAGACTTTTATTTTAATCACATAGCACACATCGCTATTTTATCAACACTACACGTCTCTAACACCGAAGTCTACCTAATTAGACAAAGGTGCTACAGCTCTTTTACCGAGGCGTCCAGCCACTCAGGAATAAAGTCTTGAAGTGAGTAGATCTGGCCGCCTTTTTAATTCACTTACCCCTTTTTATCACTGCACATATAAAAAGAGAAAAAATACCCGCTCCACTGTAATCAGGTGTCGTAGCACACCCTGTTGGCACTCGGCCTTCGGGGTGGGACCCCGATGAAGAAGCATGTCACCAACTAGGTTGGTGAGTGAGGGGTCTTCTAAAAGGACATGCTATGTCCTATGTCAAGGTTGGGCACAAGTGCTTGATTAAGCCTTAAGCTTCAGGCGCAGAGAATTTCTCTGTCTCGCCTCCAGGGGGCACTCCTCCATTTGTTTTTGTTACTGTGTACAGTGCCACCTACATCTCAAAATACAGATTCAGTAATTTTACCGAATCTGGAAATTTACCGATTCGGTAAATTTACCGATTCAGTAAATTTACCGATTCGGTAAAATTACCGAATCTGTATTTTGAGATGCCCTACATCTCAGTATCCAAATACCGGTCGGTAACGGCCGAAAATCGGTATTTTGGATGCCTACATCTGGCCCCTAATCTTTTGTCCCCTTTTGTCCCCTTCCCCTTCACGCCTGACCCTTACCAATAATTCCTGATCCTTAACCTCACCCTCAATCCGTCCGCTGTAGGACTGTCAAACTCGTAATTGTCCCCCTAATCCCCCTAGTCTCTTGCCCTCTGACCATTGGCTCGTACCTAAAAACCCCTACCATCTTACCCTGAAAGAGTTATCCCTTAACCCCTTAACCTCACCTTACACTCTAATCCACTAACCATTCTTACTTCTTATCCTAACATGGACTCTCACATCCCTCCACTAAAACCCCTTTACCTCATACTCTTAACCCATTAACCACATACCCTAAGCCAACCTTAATTCCAATACTCTGACCCCTCAGACTCACCCCTCTACCTTTTTCATTTAGACCCTTCCCCACTATAAAACCTTTATTTTTACCACCTAATCTTGAGCCTTTAACCCCTTTCCCCATGCCCCTCACCCTTGCATCCTTTACCTTTAACGATTACCCTTAACCCTATATCATTCTAAATCTATTATCAATATAGCATTGCTTATGTATTTTTCATTATATGACTTACTGTGACATGACAAACAATGAGATGGCCTATTATGAAACTAGAGTCCTTCGTGGAAAGTAGATGCAATCAAATGTTATGTTTGTAGTTCTATAGACTGATTCTTTCAGTGATTTCGGGGTTGCTCTTCACCCTCAAAAAACATAAAAAGTATTTTCCTATACACCTCCAGCAGTCCATAGTGAAATAGTCAAGGATTTGTGTGTTCTCCTAGGAGAGCATTACAATCATCAGGGATGTTGGCTCACAATCAGCCTGGAAATTATGGCAAAATTGTGGATTTCTCAGCACAACGTCCTGAAAAATCGGTCAAAGAACACTATGGTGCCCATTATGATGACGGGCGGACTTAGTCCGCCCGCCATGATATCGGGACCCGGGACCGCCCACCATAAGGGCGGGGGTCCCGATGAGGGCATTAGGATGCGCCCGCCACACGGGCGGGCGCATCCTGTATGGTTGCCATTGCGACGGGCGGAGCAGAAATCTCCGCCCCCCCGCAATGTTAAAAGTGCACATTGTGCTTTTCAAAGTGCAACATGACAGGCACCGCGTGGTGCCTGCCATGTTCCACTTTGAAATGCGGGGGGTACCATGTGCAACCCCCCAAGCCAGGGACTCCCAGGGGGCCCGCAACGGGCCCCCGCAGGGAGTCTCCGCATGCCTTTCCGTGGCGGCATTGACGCCACGGAAATGCATCGGTGAAAGCCCATTGTAATATGGCGGGCGGTGTCTAACAGACACCGCCACCATGTTACTCGTTTTCTGCCCCGGCCGCAAGGCGACCGGGGCGGAAAAGTGGCGGGCGGTGTTCTGGTCCACTGCGGTCCCCCCCGCCTTTGTAATATGGCGGGGGGGAATTCAGGGAAGGATGTCGGGCGGATTGCCCCCGCCAGGATGGCGGTAGCCACCGCCAGCCTGGCGGGGGCAATCCGCCCGACATCCTAATGGACCCCTATGTATTGTAAGCTGATTAGTCAATGTGACATAGTCTTTCATTTTTTAAGTCTGGAAAGACAGAACTGCTGTTGTCAAGATATATTGTTACAAATTATTTAAAATATAAACAGAGTGGACTTTGGATCCACCCAAAGAAGTGTTACCTTGTTAACTCATGCTATTGTTTGTTTAGTATATCATTCCTCTCTCCTTGAAGTGCTTCCAAAGGAATGTACGAGGGACTATTTTACATTTGGAAAGTACACTCAATCGTCACGTAGGTTGTCACATTCAATTCTTTATCTACTGTATTCACTCTATAAAGCTCCCAATACTTTTTGTTACTTTTTTCAGAGCACTGGCAAACTCAGTAGAGGTAGTTTGCATGTGATAAGCAGAATTTGCACATGGATTATATGTCAAACTTTTTTTGTGAATTTCTTTGTTTACTTTCATTGACAAATTAAAGCACACCTATTGGCTTTAATGATCATATTAAAATATCTTTGATTCCACATCCACTTCATTATCTGCCTTGCCTCTTTAATTTAATGTGATATCTCAGAGGTATGTTAGAATGAGTTTCTACTTGGAAGATGGATGCTGGAACAATAAAGGTAAATCAAATGTTATAATCATATGACAAAAACAAGTCAGCCAGAGAGGTTACACTGGCAGTGAATGTTCCAGACCCGGTACACCGGCACAGAACAGTAAATGTAGAAATGCTTGTACACCAGGGAATATCGCTACAATATAATCCCAGCTTAATTGCCTGACCACTGCATTGCCCCAGTACATCACAAGGCATTACATCATTTCATGTAAGTTAATTAAGGTTAAAGAATGTTTAATAATTAAAATATAGAGCAATGGAAAAGTATTAAAAACCTATAGATCCCTAAAGTTTCCCACATTCATGTGTAAGTAGCTCATATTGTCCTGATTTATTCTTTGCATTCTGGGACTTAGAGTCCCGATTTTAAAATCCACAATATGCCTCTTGTGTTCCAGGATTAGCCAAAATGTCTCCAAAATGACATTATGGCAAGGATGGGATGATAATATGTGATGACTATAATTCCGAAGCCCACAATATGTCATTCTTGGTCACCATGTTCCTAAACCAACTCAGCCTCCTTAGCAAACATGTACAGCAGACACCCCAAACATTATCAGTCCCACAGCAGTCACTCAGCAGACACACCCTGTCACACTCATACTACTTTCACTCACACCACATTCCTCTCGTACACAGTTACTCTCACATTCATCTCACCCCTCACTCAGTCACATCCTCTCCTCATGCTGGTTCTTATACTTCTCATTCCAACACATTCTCCTCACACATATACTCCAAACATAATAGCTCACACTCCTCTCACACATACTCGTCACTCACACCACTTTCACTTTTCACACTCACGTACATATCTCTCGCCCTGCTTTCCACACACTCTTCTCATCATGCTCACTCCTCATTCACACCTTCAGTCCTCTCATTCACACTCACCGTTCTTACTCGCACCCTCAATCATACTCCTGTTACTCAGCTCTCTCACTCATGTTAT
Organism: Lissotriton helveticus; assembly: GCF_964261635.1. Lineage (NCBI taxonomy): Eukaryota > Metazoa > Chordata > Amphibia > Caudata > Salamandridae > Lissotriton > Lissotriton helveticus. The sequence continues at coordinate 280,383,350 of NC_136068.1, read as the reverse complement.
CTCTTATATTCCTCTCATTCACACTCCTCTTACTCAGGCTCATACTCATCTAATCATGCCTGACTCAATCATGTTAACTTCCCTCTCACTCAAAATCTTCTGGTCCGTACTTCTTTTACTCTTACTCTCACTGTCACACATACTTGCATTCCTCTCCTCCGATTTACACTCTCACACCTTACACTATTCTTACTAACATTTATAGTCCTACCACACATACTAAAATGCCACCCAATCACACTCCTTCCTTGAACACTCATTTCACTCACACGGGTACACCTTTAACTCGCATTGCTCTCAAACATACTGTTATCTGCATGGCACCCCATACACTCACGCAGTCGCCCTCCCCATAGTCCCATTTGTGATACACTGATTGGCACACACACAGTGCTTAGAGGTCCTAACAATAGCGCACAGCTGATGAGGCCTGCAGCATTTAGCAAGCTTTGGAAAAAAGGGGAGCTTGAGCTCCCCAGAACCATTTTTGAAATTGAAAATATACTGTCAAACAGCTAGTGGCAGCTCTTGTCCTCTGAGGCATGCAAAATGCTGTGTGCAACAGAGGATGAGTGTATTTATTTGCTACCTAGATTCTCTTCACAACTGCAAACATAGCACTGGGTCAGTTGGCAGCTACCCAAAAATCTAAGGAAATGCCGCACTCGCCCATCGACTAAGGCCATTGGTTAGACTGAATGGAAACAAATACGTCCTAACACTTTGGCTGTGGAAGGGATGAGGAAATACACAATACCTCCACCTTTGTCCAAGGTAGGGTGGCAAAAGATAACAAAGTCCCCGCTTTTGTGAAAGACACAAATTGTTGTCCTCCGTTAGGCTTTGTAGGGGAATTATAAACATCCCACCACATTTTTTTTTAAAATCTCTGTTTAATCTCTTCCATGGAAGAGATTAAGGAAATCATACACTCTTTCGCAAGGTGTAACGGGGTAACAGCACAACTCCGTTTGGGAAAAATGGTGGACTCAAATATATTTCCCATCCCATTCCCCAAGAGTTGGGTGGGTCAAGCACACGGCTCCTGCATCAGGGATATTACAAAAATAAACCTACTGACGTAAGAAAAGCATGATGGATTAACACACACCATCTCCACGCTTGGGTGAAACAGGGGAGGTGTTAACAAAATCTACCCTTCGCACGAGGACAAGGGAGGGGGCTTTTGACCCTTTTCAAATCAGGCAAACTGGGGGCAGTAACTAATACATTCAAAATCTGGCAGGGGCGGATGCTTTTAAAATAAATTAGAATATTGTTAAAAATGGCCCATTTTCTATAATACAGTTTTAATGGTGGTATTTTCTCACCATATGTTTTTGTTATTCTGATCCTTGGGAATATCAGGGGAAATGAATACATACATGTTACTACCTCCTTGCCCTTGATCCAGGCATGCAATGGGAGATAAAGAACATTCCCGAACCACGGGCAAGACAGGGAGAGGCGTAAATGCAAATACAAATCTTTCCCACTCTTGAAATTGAAGGGCAGTAAAAGAAAACGTCATGCTCCATCCTTGGGCAAGAAGAATGAAAACATATACCCCCATCCGAGTCAGAGGCAGTGGAATTTACATTCATCACCCATACCATCAGACATGAAGGGAGTGCAGGGAAATTTCCCTCACCGCCATTGGTCATGACAGGCTGTATTGAGGGTGCCAAACTCACACCTTGCTGCTTTGGACAAACAAGGGGATAACAAACACCCTCTGCCTCATTTAATACAATATTTGCAGACATCAGGAGAGACAAAAAATATTTTTAAATCCCCATCACCAGTGATAAAGGCAGTTGGCCGGGGGCTAAAGGACATCCCTGCCCTTGACTAAGGTTGGGTAACAAATATCTCCCCCCTTTGGGTAAACCACGGACAAAGAGACACAACTCCATTCCATAGACAAATATCTCCTATTCTTGGGGAAGCCTGTAGGATTTAAGACATTAACTTTCCCTCACTGTGGCAAGGCCGGATGGAGCTCACACACCCCTATGACCATAGTTGAGCAAACCTCGGTTGTTACTATATCCTGCCTACAATGTGCAAGCAGAGGGTTAACACCAGCCCCACCCTTTGGGCAAGGTGATGGTTTAACACCTGACCTTGATGGGTATGAGGAGAAACATATTTACTATCTTCTTTCGGCAATGCAGAGGGTGATACTAGCCACTCATGCACTTGAACAAAGCCGTTGTGAGGTACGGGCTTAATACGCACATCCTCGATCTAGGCAGAGGTCTATTCCTGCACTCTTGATCCAAGTTGAGGGGTGAACATATACTTACTGGTTATCTTCAGTACTTTTGTCCAAGTCTTCATCGTCACTCACATATGTAGACCTTGTACCCACTTGACAGGCTATGTTTTCCAAGTTGGATATCAGAAGAATTTTAAATATTTCTAGTGAATGCATACCCTTATGTCATGAACCCTTCCCTCCTTCCCATAACATCCTGCTATATCCAAGCTTATAATGGTGTTGAAGGTGTATCTATGGGGGATAGGAAGAATCCTGACTGTGACATGGAGGACTATGGCTAAAGTATTAACGGTTACCAATAAGTAGATGTTTATTACCACAGTATCTTTCCTCCTCGTCACAGTCCTTTACATGTTGAGGATCTACCCAGGCATTATGCATAACCACAAAGTGTGAATTATAAGGTTTTAACACAATACATTTAGCAATTACCTTATTGCTGATTGTAGAACAATAATTCCATAATTTTCACAATCACTGGAAAGGAAGTCCAAATGATCACGAAATAGAAATGTATGTGGGGTCGTCATGATAGCTGTCCTTTATATTTCCTGCAATGGCACTCCTGAAATTTCTTACGTGGTGAGTGGAGCTTGGCTATCATCACAGCCAGCAAGGGTAGGAGTGGTGGGCACTTAAGTGCACATGACGGTTTTAATGGACGTCCTGGACCGGCAAAATAGTCCTGCACACTGTGCATGTTCCCCACTAGGCTGTAATACGCATCCTGGTGAGGAACATGTACAGGCTCCCACTGTCTATCTGAGTACTGAACCACAGTGCTTGGACCAATCACAACACTGCATTGCAGCGTTGTGATTGACTTAGTTGAGCCTAGATGTGTTTCCTGCTTCAAGCAGGAACAGAAGGGGATGACGCGAGGAACACAACATCACAGTAGAATATTGCATCAGTCTCAGTCATAAAAGACTTAGACATGCACATGAGAGAGGGAATAGATTTGATATACTCTAACCTAAAAAGAGCTATATCAAAACAACGTAAGATCTTATTGAAAGTCAAGCACATTGCACTACGTAACACAAGAACAACGTGCCCAATTGTTTCTCCTGCTGATTCCAGCAAGCATGTAGTGCCCTAATTCTGAAAGAGAAATTTCAGATTTGTGACTATACTTTACCACTAAAAAGGGCTTTTAACTACAATTCTTTAGCCACCAAACTCAAGCTGTGCACCTGCTCCCAACTGAAAGTTATAACTTCTCAATTTAGTAAGGTAACCCAGTGTTATCCAATGGAAAAAGGTCGGCCTTGTGGTAGTGAAAAGCAAATTAAGAGTTTTTCACTACCAGGACATGTAAAACGTATAAATACAAGTCCACATTTTTAAATACATGGCACCCTGCCATCCGGGTGTTCAGAGCCTACCCTGGGTACCTTACATGTATTGAAAGGAAGGTTTGGGACTAGCAAAATGTTTATTTTGACAAGTCGAAATGGCAGTTGAAAAATGCGCACACAGGCTGCTTTGGCAGGCCTGAGACATGTTTGCAGGGCTGCTTAATTGGGTGGCACAATTAGTGCTGCAGGTCCTTAACACATGTTAAGGGTTTTCTTATTTATAATGTAGTATATTCTTTTAATTACATATCAAAAAAAGTTTTGATTTGATTTGGTATGTGTAGAATCCACGTATAAGTGACCAGACACAAGGCTTAATGTTTAGATGGCCATTTATTGGGGTTCAAGTAAACAGGAACATCAGCGACCCCAGCCACAGCAATGGCCCCGGCGGGTGACTCTTCGCACTCCCTCAGGCGCTCGACTTAGAACGCTGGTCGCGGTGACATTCGGAATGACGTCACCGCGAGCCTCTCCAATGTCAGCTGAGCTGCCGGGGGAGAGAAAGAGTGGGAGATACCACACATCCCCCTCCCCTGCGGAAAGAAACATGAGTATAGAACATAACAACCAAGTATTGCAGAAGAATTACATCATCACATACTGTTCAAAATGTCTGGGTGGTCTGGTCATTCTCTGGCTAGTCCTTCCACCAGGTTGGGGGTCCAACCACCGTTTCTTGGGAAGGAGACCACTGTTCCCCTCGGAGTCGCCCTCCCTCTCACTGCCTCTACCTGAACCCTGACCGGTTGGGCAAAATTTCACTACTCTCCCCAGGTTCCAAATCTTCCCTTCCTGGGTCTTTACAGCATTCCTGAACAATTTTGTGATCTTGGTGGGCCTACTGTATCCTGACCAACTTGCCCTGCCAGTGGGTGTCCTGATCTTAATGTCATCACCTACTTTGAAACCGGCCTCCAGTGTAGAGTTAAGCCAGTCGAATCTTTCTTTCCTCTCCCCCATTGCTTTTTCCTGCCTCACTAATCCTTCCGCTTCTTTGGAGTGGTCTGACCAACCCTTACGCCACCCCATCCACCCTGGTGACAGTTTGGTGTTGGGTATCCTTCCTCGGAGCATTTCGAACGGGGTGACTCCCGTCGTCTGGTGCGGGGTGAACCTATATGCTTCTATGCGCCTCCATACTTCTTCCTTCCAATTCATGCCACTGGCCTTGGCTAACTGGATACTCTCCTTGAGGGTCTTGTTAAAACGCTCTACCATGCCATTTGTCTCTGGGTGGTACAGGGCACAACGCTTGTGTGTGATTCCTCTCTCCCCAAGGAAATCCTCCATCTCTTTCGAACACAGTTGTACCCCATTATCTGTGAGAAGACTGCTGGGTAATCCTTCCTTTTCAAACAGCCCTTGAAGGAACTCGATGACGATCTTAGTTGTGATTTCGCTCACCAACTTCACTTCTGGCCATCTGGAGTACAGATCCATGAGCACCAGAATATATGGCGTGCGCACCTCTCCTGTCAATGGACCAACGATATCCAACGCCAACTCTTCCCAGGGTCCTGATGGCGGTGGTCTGCACACCATTGGAGGTGTCAATTGCCTCAGCACTTTGTCGCTGATGCTTTACGGAATGCAGTCTCTCACCTTCCTTTCAATCGCAAGGTCCATGCTCGGCCACCAATAGTCTTCTCTCAGCCTTTGTTTGGTCTTGGTGATGCCCAGGTGGCCATCGTGAGCCATGTCAATAAGATTCTCTCTCACCGTCACAGGAGGTACTAACCTCGTCCCCCTGAACAGACATTCGTCGACCACGGACAATTCATCCTTTACAATCCAGAATGGCCGAAGAGCCTCCACACGTTTATCTTCATGTTTCCATCTGTCCTTTACTCTCCTGCACACCTCATCCAAGACTCCGTCATCCTTTAGTGCACACTTCCAAGTTTCTTCACCTATTGCTCTCTGGATGGCACAAACATTTTCCAGTTGGTGACCATCCAAATCATCTTCCATTCTGTCATGCGCCTCATTCCCATCACTTTCTTTCACCAGCCTTGATAAGCAGTCTGCCGCCAGATTCCGGGTTCCAGGGACATACTCGACATTGAAAGTGTACTCCTGGAGGCCAACCACCCAACGCCTGATCCTACTGGAGATCGCATCCAGCCCCTTCTTACTGAAAACCTCCACCAATGGCTTGTGGTCAGTACGAAGGATGAATGTTGTGCCCCACAGGAAATCTCTGAATTTGCTCAATGCCCAGAATACTGCTAAAGCTTCCTTTTCGATCACGGAGTAGTTGTCTTCAGACTTCTGAAGGGATCTTGAGGCGAAGGCTATCGTTTCTTCTCCGTCTTTGCTTGTTTGCGTGAGCACCGCACCTAGCCCTTTGGCACTTGCGTCCGTGGTGACTATTGTTGTACGATTAGGTATGTAAGACTTCAAACTGGGTGCTTATGCAAGAGCATTCCTCACATCCTCGAACTCACTCTGACACTCTCGACTCCAATCAAACACAGCCTCCTTTTTCAACAACAGCCTGATGGCATGTGTTCTCCCTGCGAGGTTCCGTATGAATTTTCCGTAGAACTCTAGCATTCCCATGAAAGACCTGATCTCTTCCTTGCTCTTCGGGGCCGCCAGATTTACAATGGTGTTCTGGAGCTCTGCTTTGGGACGGATTCCTTCTGCCGTTACTTAGTGCCCCAAGAAGTCTAGTTCAGCACACCTGAACACGCACTTTTCTCTCCTCACCGTCAGTCCTTGTGACCTAAACCTGGATAGCACTTGTCTCAGTCTCTTATCATGCTCTTCATGGTCTCTGGCGAACACTAGAACGTCATCCTGGTAGCATACAACACCTGGAATCTCCTTCAAAATGTTTCCCATGAGCCTCTGAAACACGACTGCCGCAGAAACCAAGCCGAACGGCATCCTTTTGAACTTGTATGCGCCCATGGGTGTCACGAACGCCATGAGTTCTTGCGACTCTTCATGAAGTTTGATTTGAAAGTAGGCTGAGGTAAGGTCAAGCGTGGAGAATACCCTTGCGCCCTCTAGCATGCTCATCATCTGGGTGATATTGGGCAGCGGGAAGCGGTCGACCACAACCTCCTTGTTCAAGGCCCTAAGGTCGATGCACAGCCGAACCGACCCATCCTTTTTCTGCGCGGCCACGATGGGTGCCAACCACTCTGTCGCTTCCACCGGTTCAATAACTTCTGCCTTGCACAATTTCTCGAGTTCTTTCTTCACTGCTTCTTGGATGGCAATGGGTAGCTTCCTAACCTTGGCTACTACTGGCTTCGCATTTTCTTTCAACTTGATCTTGTGGCAGTAGTTCTTCAAACACCCCAGCTCTTCCTTGAATACTTCTTTGAACTCTGTCACTAAACCCTCTTCCGGCTCTTGTACCTCTTGTATCAAAATTTGGGGATTGCTGTTAGGATTCAGGTATACCCCCAACTCCTTCTGTGCTTGCCAGCCCAAGATTTTGTCACCGACAGTGGACACATACACTTTGGACATTGTTGATCTGTCTTTGTATTCGATTATGTCCCAAAAGTATCCTTTCATTGAGATTGGGCGACCCGCATATCCTCCGGGCCTCACATCCATTTTCTTTAAGATTATCTTCCCCTTGGATACACGTGAAAACTCATTCGCACTGATAATTGTTATCCTTGAACAGGAATCGAATAGTGCTTCCAACTCGGTGCCTTTTACTTTTATAGTGTCTTTAGGGCTGCAGACCAGACCTTCCTTCACTTGCACAACTATTTAATCACAAACCGTGTTTGTCCTGTCCTTACCCTGTCTACCGAATCCCTGTCCGCTTTTGCAATACTGCCTGAAATGGCCCCTCTTCCCGCACTTGTTGCATGTGAACTTGAGGGCAGGACACTCTTTATCATTGGCCATGTGCCCTTGCTTCCCGCACCTGTAACAGGCACCCTTAAATGAGCATCCCGATTTGTCTTCTTTCTGTTCTTTATTCACTATCTTCTGGCCCTTGATCACAGACACAGCCTCCACCTCAGTCACAACCTCGCTTACTTTGGGTTTGTCTTCGCTTCTCTTCTCCCCACAGTCCTGTTTTATTTCGCTGACACACTGCAGCATGTGTTCTACCTGCTTGGCTATTATTAAGACCTCTCTTAGGGGTGGGTCATCCTTAAGCCACCATTCCTCCCGTACCCGCTCCATCCTGCATGCTAATACGAACTGATCCCTGATCCTTTCCTCACTTGCGGCACCAAATTTGCATGTTGCAGCTAGTTTCCTAAGGTCTGAGACAAAATCCTCTATAGATTCCCCTTCCTTCTGTACCCTTTTCCCAAAGTGATATCGCTCCATTATGGTGCTAGTCTTCGGGAGATAGTGCAGATCTAGTTTTTTTAAGCTTATCTCTAGTTCATTTAGACCTCTCGCTTCTTGCACACCTAGGTCTGGGAGGTGATCAAGAACCTCTTCCCCCTCTGCTCCCAGGTAATACGCCAAAAGTGCTACTTTTCTCTCTAACCCAAGATTTGGGCCATACACAGTAGCATAATTTAAGAACACCTTTTTCCACTTTTTCCACTGAATAGCAGGTTCCCCTGGGTTGGTTAAGAAGAAGGGTGGGGGCGTTACACTCTGCATGCTTACAGTTACTAATAACCTCCCCTGGGTACTGGGAACAAAAACTTTGTAATAGAGTGACTGGCTACCATGAACCAACGCAGTCCATGCACATAATGAGATAGTTTCTCTGAACAGAACGCAGTTGCTGCACTCTCACAGATAATTCAACTGATCCCAATATCAACCACTGGGTGGCACTGTGGCTTGCAAGTCTGTTCTCCTTGAGGTGGATGCGAACTTGAAATTTGCCCAGTTGTTGCTCAAAACCCGGATATTCCCAGTCTGAGGAGGATACCAAGCCGATATCCTCCTTACACCCTTGTGAGCAGATGGCGAGGATCAAAGGGGAGAACACAGGTGAGGTTCAGCGCTACACGCTAAGATCAGGACACTTCCTCCAGCGATATGATCATCCCGGTCATACAGTTAGTCAATGAGGTACAAAAGGATAAAACACGCTGGCAGTACTCGACACCTCCGTTGCCCCCTGAACGGCCTGGACTTGAGCGCCGTGCAGGGCTTGCTCCGCTACACGCTGTCGGGGTTAGCACAGTCTCGGGGGGGGGGGGGGGGGAGGAGCGAATGCCCCGAGATGTCCTTTAGATTACTTTGCCTCACGCTGCCAGTACCTCCACCAGTCGCGATGCCGGTAGATCCTGATACACTGACAGACACTTCAGGCACTCTAGTCCGCCACCCTTCTTACGACGTGTATGACCGGCGCTCCTTCCAGATGAGACGTGACACCATCGCTACTTTCCACCTCCACGCCAGTCTTTCTCGTGTTGTCCGTCACCAGGTCATTCACTCTAACTCCTTCACGCATAGGTGACGGCACAGTCCTCGCACACACAGTTGACTCTACTCACGGTGCGACACTTCTCCGTCATTCGCTGCTTCTCATGTGGGACAGCTATCGCCGCTGGTGTCAACCTGCCGCCGCTCTTTCCTCGGTCATTCGCAGCCCTTCAGTCTGCTATTGCCGCTTGCGATATTTATGTCCTATACCGAAATCTTGACTTCAGTAGCGTGTTGAGGTCGCTGTGTGAAGATGACCCTCGTCGCCAGTGTAGAATCCACGTATAAGTGACCAGACACAAGGCTTAATGTTTAGATGGCCATTTATTGGGGTTCAAGTAAACAGGAACATCAGCGACCCCAGCCACAGCAATGGCCCCGGCGGGTGACTCTTCGCACTCCCTCAGGCGTTCGACTTAGAACGCTGGTCGCGGTTACATTCGGAATGACGTCACCGCGAGCCGCTCCAATGTCAGCTGAGCTGCCGGGGGAGAGAAAGAGTGGGAGATACCACAGTATGTTCTGACTCAATCGGTCCGCGTGAATATTGTCCTTCCCTGGAATATACAATGCCCTCGGGGATAGCAGATGTGTCTTCTACTAAAAACAAATGGAGCAAGCCAGATGGGAGAGAGATTTGCTTCTCGTTCCCGCTTGACAATTTAAGTAGCATTTTACTACTTGGCTGTCTGTTCTTATGTGAACTGGGTCCCCCACAATGTACTGAGCCACTCCTGAAGAGTGTACTATATTCCAATTGGATGATTTAGCTTCTCTGTGTCCAAAAGTTAATTACTTTCATCAAATCTAGAATCGCCCCCAGCCCCAGAGACCTGCATCTTTGGAAATTGTCATGGGAAGAGTGCTCTGCATGGGAACTCCCTTCTGTAGGTTCTCCAGCACCAGCCACCACTGGAAATCCTGAATAATTTCTGATGAGACAGGTCGCAACTGATTCAACTTCTGGGGCCCTGTCCACCAGTTATCTGACAAGTGATTGACCATAGAGTTTAAGTGGTGCTGAACCAGTGGTAAAACTGCTGTTGCAAAGGATATTAACCCATGTTCAGCTAACCAGAGATGAGCTGAAGCGTTCGCAAAGAGCAAGTAATTGATAGTACAATTTCAAACTTCTGTCCCCTGGAAAGATCACTCACCTCTTCTGTGTGTCAAAAAAGGCTCCGACAAAGTGTGGCTGCTGCGCTGGTTGTTTTTCCAATTTAAAATTTTTTACTAGGAAACCCAGTGACTCAGAGCTTGACCAACTGTCTTGCCCAGCTTCTTGGTCTTAAAGAACGAAGCAAATTTTAGCATTCACAAAGATATGGAAATATCTGAGCCCGCAGCCAACTGCAAAGCTGCCACCACTGTAGCCAATGCCTTCAGGAAGACCCACTGCGTTGATGGGAGTCAGAAAATTAGATATATAAACAGAAATTGCAGGCATCTCTGACTGTGAGGATGTATTGGCACATGGAGGTAAGAATCCGGTCATTCTAATAAGACAAGTACCAAAGTCAGTAGATCAAGTGAATGTAGTAAATTTTTAGATTTTGTCTTGTGTTTTTTTATTATTGTATATGGTGTTTCTCTTATGAACTAAAGTCATCACATGTTTCGAGACTTATAAAATACATTGCCACTTCATCAGGGCTGGTTCAAAATATTGGTTTACATTGATGCAGAAGGTAGTCACTTGCTTTAAAGCAACTAGCTTCCAGTAGTGGCTGGCACTGAATGGTGGTGGAGGGGCAGGGGTGGCGGGGGGGAGAGACAGAATGAAAAATAAAAAATCCACTTACCTTTATGCCAGCCTCCACCTCTCCTCGTTTCTTGTCCTCTTCCTGTAGTCCTGGCAGCAGGAAGCACACAGCTCCCGGGCTCCCCTGAGCCAATCACAACACTGCTATGCAGTGTTGTGATTGGTCTGAGTGACATGGTTTGGCGCTCAGACGGTGACAGGGAGGCTTTGAATGTTCCTCACCAGGCTTGTATTTTAGCCGGGTAGGGAACATGGAGAGTGCGCATGAGCTATTTAGTCGGCCCAAGAAGGCAGGCCAAACAGTTCATGTGCACTTTGGGAGTGCACACCACTCCTCCCCCAGTGCCATCAGCCAAACCCCCCCTAACGCAGCCCCGCAGCTACAAACACCAAAACTAAAATAGCGACGTTATTTCTGCTGCTTTGCAGTGGGGCGACACTCCTCCGCCTTAGCGGAGGAGTCACCCCTGCAAAAGAGGCACTTTCCAACACACCTGTAATTTGGTTCATTTCTGCAGACGTGCAGTCAGTGGTGGCTGGTAATTTTAGGAGGGAGGGGGGTAGACTGGACACCTACACAATCACCTACATCTAAGCATTCACACATGCACACACACACATCCATTCACAACATTTGTTACCAAATATTCAAACATACTTGCAGGCACGCACCAAACATTAATAAAAAAAACACACACACACTTACCAGCAGCTTTGCGTTGGGGTACCAGGAGTGCTGGGACTACTGCCTTTCCTCGTTGGTTGGTAGGGCAATGAGGCAAGGCAGCAGTCTCAAGCCTCAGAGGACCCAGAGGGGTAGGGATTGCTGGGACCTTAGGTCAGCGAATGAGGGAAAGCAGCAGTCACTCACTGTTACAAAGTGGGATGGGGTCATTGGGACTTCTGACACCATCTCTCTCTGCAACGAGGTTTCTCCAGCTGCGGCCCGTGGAGGGAGTTCCATGGGGCAGAGAGGTGGGGCGGGGTTTGCTGAAAACTGGAATATGGATAATTGGAGGTAAGTAAACAATTTAATAAATAAAACGAATTTCGTAGCGCGCTACGAAATTCGTTTTATTTATTAAATTATTTACTTACCTCCAATTATCCATATTCTGGTTTTTAGCAACCCCCACCCCACCTCTCTGTCCCACGGAACTCCCACCACAAGCCGCGGCTGGATGTCACTGATTGACACTCAGGCCCTAGGCACTTCAGGGCTTAAAACTGAAGCACCCAGGTCTGAGGCAATGAGTGACACTTCCCCTCTCACGAGGCAGAGGGCCTCTAGGACCTTTGCTGAGCTAAGGAGGTCATGTCCACCGGAGCTGTGACATCCTCATAGCAGCATCGTTCAACTCAGGCAGCCAGGAGCCTGCGTATTTAGCTCACGCCTACCTCCTGGCTGCCTGGCCTGAAAATAAAGAATATTTGTCAGGCTGACATTTGTAATTACAATTATAACTGCAATATTTTCGTTGTCTATTTTCTGATATACTAGCACCCAAAGGCAATAGAGGAAGCAGGTCTACTATAGAAAAAGATGCTCCCTCATTAGAAGCCCAGAGGTGCAGCTAAGTGAGTGTAAGGAATAAAAACAGAATAAGACACAGCCCATCTGGGAACCTGACCAGTGCTTAATTTTTGCCTGTGCTTGCTGGTGCTCTCGACCGGCACTTATTCCTGAACACTGGCAAGTGGAGACTCTATTTAGAGTACACCACATGAATTGGATGATTGTCTATTTTCAAAAGAGTTGATGAGTGGAGAGTTCAACTATTTAATATACTTTGAAAAAATATTAAAACTAGCACTTTCATGCCATCCTTACAGTTTGAGGTGGAATAGTCCAAAATGTCACACTTATTTGCCTGTGTTCGTAATGCTGCCACCAGTATGCAGCGGAAGGGGCAGGTGCTGTAGGGGATGCCAGCTGCAGTGAACCTCCGTGAAGTATGTGAAGACCTGGTACTTGGTTGTTTTAACAAATTAAGCACTACAAATATCCATATGAGGAGAAATGTTGTGATAGAACAGTGGTCATTGATGATTCAGCCAACAGATAGTCCTATGAGAAGAGAACAATAATACCCTACAACTATGCAGTCACTATCAAACGTACAGAAGCGTCCCCTGACACATGCAGGGCTGCATTCCCGCCCACAAGTGCACCTATGCACTTCGTGATAGTATCATATACAGTACTATTTTTTTTTTATACATGGTTTTTATTGAAGAAACTGAACACAAAGTTATCATACTACATAACTCATAGGATATATAACAAGATATACAACAGAGAAGAATACAATCTACTTGAACAAGAAGAATACAAAAACCATATAATGCAAATATTATAATAAAACACTATAATATAAGAAGAGAAAAATTATGGGGATTAAAAAACCTTAGCATCAGAATAAAATAAAGTGTTCTAGAAAAAAAAAGAAAAGAGTGTACTATACGAATTTCTTGAAAAGAGAGAAAGGAAAGAAAAGAGAGAAGAGACGATGAGAAAGAGGAGAAGAGAGAGAGAAAGAAAAGAAGGAAAAATTAATAAATTAAAAATGGGTTTTATAGGAATGATGAATGAAATCATATACACTCCTACCTATGCACACTCACATATGCAAGCCTGAACACTCACATATACAAAGTAGAATATTCAATTAGTCAGTCACCCTGCATTACAGAGTGAGAATTGCGTAGTGGCACACTCATGCACACTGCAAACACACATACACCCACACACACACACACACACACACATATATGTGCACTGAAATACATCTATTAACATAAACACTACCCCAATCAATGGCATACTCATCCTTGTGCACAGACATAAGCATGCACACAGAATGCCACACACAAAGAAGTTATGCTGGACCAGTAGGGGTTGATGTTGGTATCTGCCTCAGGGTATCTATTTATGTGATAGTTAAAAAAGACATTTCATTTTCCATCAAAGTAATTAGAAAGCAATGTGAAAGGAGATGAAAAAATAGGCCAATAAGCTTCAGAGAGCAAGAGAGTGCTTTGCCTAAGAACAAACTTGAGTAAACGGATAGAAGATTAGGAATGAATGAGAATGAACACTAAGAAGTGAGTCTTCCCAGTGAATAAAAGGGCCCGAGTTAGAGAGCAGTTTATCTGTCAGTGACAAGGGGGCATATTATCAAGGGGGTTTATCTCCGCTTTTTTGGCTTTAAAAGCCAAGAAAGCGGAGATAAAATTACCTCCCTATTACCAAGCTGTCGCTAACACCAGTTAGTGACAGCTAATAGGAGATAGCGACCATCTTGGGCCCCGCTTTGCATGTCAGTGATATTTATCACTAATGACATGCAAAGTGGGCGTGCCAAGATGTTAGCGACTGGAAACAGTCGCTAACATCGCTATCTCCTATTACCAACTTTTGGAGATATTCGCGCTAAGCGCGAATATCTCCAAAAGCTAACACCTGCCCTGAGCAGTTCTTCACCATGTTATCCAATGGGAGGTGGATAACATGGCTAAGAGCATTTGCTCGAAAATGCATGAATATCGCTGACTTTTCAGCGATATTCATGCATTGCGGCCGTTTTTTATCGCATTTGCGATAAACCTTGCTAATAGCAAGGTTTATCTGCGATAAAAATCGCCGATGTGCGGCGATAATTTTTGTCTCTAAACAAGTTAGAGACAAAAATTATCGCTAGTTGTTGGTAATATGCCCCAAGGTTTTTTGCTCCGTCTACCTGATATATACCCGCACTCCAAATTTAGAGATGCCCGCTCCCCCATCAGATATCATCATCATCAATACAGCTTTTTTCGATTTTTGCAAAAAAATCATAAAAGCACATACCACAACATTATAATCATACAGATTTTAAATCATTAACAATCATTATTTAAAATATCGCCAATGACTTCAACTAAGAGCCCTTTCTTCAATTTTAATCGAGGGGAATAACATATTATGAAAAATTCATATAAAAATGGTTCTTCAGCATTTAATTTCCTTTTTTAGTTCAAGTTAGCATACGGTAATCAAAATCTTAGGGGCATATTACCAACCAATAGAGATAATTTTTGTCTCTAACTTGTTTAGAGACAAAAATTATCGCCGCACATCGGCGATTTTTATCGCAGATAAACCTTGCTATTAGCAAGGTTTATCGCAAATGCGATAAAAAACGGCCGCAATGCATGAATATCGCTGAAAAGTCAGCGATATTCATGCATTATCGAGCAAATGCTCTTAGCCATGTTATCCACCTCCCATTGGTTAACATGGCTAAGAACTGCTCAGGGCAGGTGTTAGCTTTTGGAGATATTTGCGCTTAGCGCGAATATCTCCAAAAGTTGGTAATAGGAGATAGCGATGTTAGCGACTGTTTCCAGTCGCTAACATCTTGGCACGCCCACTTTGCATGTCATTAGTGATAAATATCACTGACATGCAAAGCGGGGCCCAAGATGGTCGCTATCTCCTATTAGCTGTCGCTAACTGGTGTTAGCGACAGCTTGGTAATAGGGAGATAATTTTATCTCCGCTTTCTTGGCTTTTAAAGCCAAAAAAGCGGAGATAAACCTCCTTGATAATATGCCCCTTAGTCTTTCTTGTTTTAAAACCCCGATCAAAAAACGCACAAGATAAAAGCAAACAGAAGTAGAGTTTAAGAACAGTAAAAACAACAGAGCAGGCCTGACTTGGTTAAAATTTATTGGTTTTAGGATTGGAAATAGGAATTATGCCGGAGATTATTATATTTTGAGGCCCATCGGGAGGGGGGGGGGAGACAGCATCGACCACAGACACAGTATAATGTGTGACAAAGGCCGCTTTATTGGAAGCAGGTGCACCTTACAAACACAAAACCCTTGGCCTGTGCCGTACAAAACTAGACCTCACTAAATATGAACTGCCTAACAGCCCCCCACCCCACCCCTAAAATGGTTCCCCCAAGAACAACATAACCACAATAAACCAACTGCACAGTGCCTGACTACCTGACTAAATAACTTGTCGCCTGTATTTCTCCCCCCTCCTGTAAACACACCCCAGGCTTTCCTACCCTGACCTCCCCCATGGACTAGGAAAACACCCCTTGTCGACCAACACACCAGCACCTGTTCCAGCGACACGAGAACCCTTACAGCACAACCCCCTTGATGCACCAGCTCCCAAGAAAACCCCTCACCACATTCCCCTCCACACCAGAAAAACCCCAGGAAAACCCACCAACGCAAAACAACAAGCCATGTGAAGAATTAGGGTGGGAGGGTGGGGAAAAATGCTCGCTAATGGTCCTCCCGGCTGCTTTGTCACTTGCCACCAAAATAGTGACAAGGGACACAAAATTTCTGGTATTAAACTATTAACCCCCACCCAGCCCAAGGAAGCCCAAGCCAGCCCAAAGCTAGCCCAACCTGACAGCATCCTTAAAGGGGCCCAGCCCACTTACGGTGCTGGCTCTGCCTCTCCTCCCCCCCCCTGCCGGGCCCCAAAACCCGACGGGGGTAACAGGCCTCCCACTGGTCAGCCGCTCCACCGCAAAGCCCTATTGGGAAAAACATAGTGACATGTAAAGTGTGATTAACAGTTGTATCGTCACATTCGCAAAGGGGCAGGTCCGAGACTCCGATTTAGAAAAAATACATAATTAAAGGGAATGAGGTGGGGAAATAAATTCAACCAAAAGCGGATATCGATTGTATTGGTAGGAACTGCCATCATGGCAACATGACAGAGCTGTATGGCACACTTTCAATTCGTTTTTTTCATTTAAATAAAAATGAAAAGCCAAAGTGGGATATTATTTGGGGGGGGAGCAATGACCCCTCTCACCATGGGGTTTTCTCCCATGGAGTGAGGGTCGTTGAAATGTACTTTCACTTACTGCGATTCCTATGCCTTGGAAATGTTTTGTGATTCAATCAAAGATGCACCACCGATGAAATGTAATGCTTCATGTGATTTTTATGTGCCATGATTTTAAAATATAACGTGACTTGTCAACCAATGTGGATCATGGACATTTACTGTCCTTTCTTGTCTCCTCCAGGTAAATATCAGTGCGGTCCCACCTCAGTGAAAGCCATTAAAGAAGGAGACATCGACCTCGGCTATGACGCACCTTTTGTGTTTGCGGAAGTGAACGCAGACCGAACCACGTGGCTTATTTTGAAAGACGAAACAAAGTGGAGAGTAAAAAGTAACAGCAGCTCCATTGGAAAATACATCAGCACAAAAGCTGTTGGCAGTACTAGCCGTATGGACGTCACGAACAACTATAAATATCCGGAAGGTAGGGTAAACACCTCTCATACCTGTTGTGTTCTAGTCTATTTACGCACGGGGCGCAGGATGCGTCCCGCGTAGCACCACGTGACCTAGGTAATAAAAAGGGCCCACGTACGCACGTACGCCAGTTGGCGACGGTGTGCAGAGCCACAAGCAATAACCCAGTGTCCGTGTGCTTACTTTATAATAGTAGGCCACTTGTCAGGCCTAGAGGTCCCAGGTGCCCCCTGAGCGTAGGGATCCCGATCACAGGGTACTCCCCTACGCCCCACACAACACCACAGCTGGCGACGAGGGTGGGCGTACCCTCGCTGTGTGTGTGCATCGCGCCCGATGTGCTGGGGCGGTCGCGGGCCCTGTCACCCGCTCGCGGCGCTCGTGCCCCACGCTCCGCTTGCAGTGCAGCCACACGTCAGAGGATACCGGCTTGGGGCACTCCATCTACTGTGCTCAGGTGAGCCGCTGCGCTCTGCATGTGCGCATGCTGTGCGTATTCAACGCTCTGCCGCACTGTGCCTCACGGGCCGGCCCCTGTGTGCCGCTTTGATTGCTGCGGCCCCCAGCTGCCTCCCGGTCGGCGACAGAGACCCCGAGCAGTGCCGCACTTGGGCTGCTGCCGGTGCGTGAAGCACGCTGTTGGTGCCGACGGGGGAAGGGCACTCCGCACTACTGCGGCCACGCCCCCTCTACCTCCGCGTGTTCGAGGCGCGATACTCCGCGCCACGTGCGCTCTAGCGAGGCCCTGCCCGAAGAGGGAGACAATGCTCTGTGCTACTGAGGGGGCTGAACTGTCCCCGTGGGGGGGGAGACCGTCCTGGCTGGCTGAGAAGCGGTCGCTCCCCTGGCATTGGTATCGTAGCGCTGACTCTGCTTGTGATTTAAATTGGTGTTTGTATCCGGCTGAGATCGTAGCGCTTCACTGCTCCTGGCTGCCCACTCTGCATACTGGGATTAAATTGCTTATAGCGCTGACTCTGCTTGTGATTTAAATTGGTGATTGTACTCGGCTGAGATCGTAGCGCTTCACTACTCCTGACTGCCCACTCTGCATACTGTAATCAAATAGCTCGTGGCGCTGACTGCAAAGCTAGCATTGTGCATTGTGTACTTTAGCAAAGCCCTGCTTGTGTTGTTTTTGCCTTCGCTTCCTGCTGCCACCATTTGGTTGTTCTGCCTCCCAGACCCTGTCTCCACCCCGCTCCCGCCTCCCAGCTGACCCCACCTCCCACGGATACTACAGGAAGGACCCGCCTAACTCTGCACTGTGACCGTCCTGGCTGGCTCAGAAGCGGTCGCTCCCCTGGCATTGGTATCGTAGCGCTGACTCTGCTTGTGATTTAAATTGGTGTTTGTACTCGGCTGAGATCGTAGCGCTTCACTGCTCCTGGCTGCCCACTCTGCATACTGGGATTAAATTGCTCATAGCGCTGACTCTGCTTGTGATTTAAATTGGTGATTGTACTCGGCTGAGATCGTAGCGCTTCACTACTCCTGGCTGCCCACTCTGCATACTGTAATCAAATAGCTCGTGGCGCTGACTGCAAAGCTAGCATTGTGCATTGTGTACTTTAGCAAAGCCCTGCTTGTGTTGTTTTTGCCTTCGCTTCCTGCTGCCACCATTTGGTTGTTCTGCCTCCCAGACCCTGTCTCCACCCCGCTCCCGCCTCCCAGCTGACCCCACCTCGCCCCTCCCCCGCCACTATCCATATATGACAGATGCTTCAACGTGCAGCGTTCACGCGCAGCGGTCGCGCCCCATGCGCGCCAAAGGTGCGCCAAAGGTAAGCCCGTCTACGCCCGTCCGCGCTTGGACCGCGCCCAGTGCCAGACCCCCTGGCCCCCGCAAAAGCCACTCCTCCATCATCAGGTATGACGCCGCCACCATCCTAGCCCTCAACCCCGGACGCACACCTCAATGCTACGAAGCTGCCCCGAAACGTACCCACGGCCCTTTCGCCTGCCGCTCCTGCAAATTTACCAGCATCAAGACCCTTACCATTACCACTAACCCCAAAATCAGCTCCGACTCCAACCACCTGAAGTGCATCCTGCTCAACACCCGCTCGGTCCACAGACACGCCACCGAACTCTGGGATCTACTCGATACCACATCACCGGACGTCGCCATCCTTACTGAAACATGGATGAACGCCTCATCAACACCCGACATCGCCATAGCCATCCCGGACAATTACAAGATCATCCGAAAAGACCGCACCATCCAAACAGGAGGAGGCATCGCCATCGTCCATAAGAACACCATCAAAATCACGACCAGCTCCGACGATAACCTTTCAACCGCAGAACACCTCCACTTCCAGATCCACACCGACCCCAGGACCACACTCAGAGGCACCCTCATCTACAGGCCTCCAGGAACCCGTAAACAATTCAGCGAAGACATCACTGACTTCATCAGCCCACATGCCCTCGCCTCCGAAAACTACATTCTACTAGGAGACCTCAACTTCCACCTGGAAAAGAATAACGACTGCAACACCACCACCCTTCTTGACAACCTGGCCAATCTCGGTCTTAAACAACTTGTTGACACCCCCACTCATGTTGCCGGACACACGCTCGACCCAATCTTTACCTCCAGCAAACACATCTCCTTCGATCGCACCACAGCTCTCCATTGGACGGACCACAGTTGTGTTCACTTCAGCTACAAAACCAGCTTGAACCACAACCCCCCACAACCTATCCCCCGAAGAAAATGGAACAAAATCACCACCGACCAACTCCTCACATCGCTCAACCAAAACCCACCCGCCCTCTCATCGGACCCAAACCAAGCTGCCATCAAATTCACACAATGGATCACTCACAGCGCTGACGAATTGCACCCTTGAAAAACCACCACACCAAACAAGACAGCAAAAAGGCCCCCTGGTTCAACGATGACCTTAAGAAATCCAAGATTTGCCGTACTCTCGAGAAAACATGGAGAAAAAAACCCAACCTCCGACAACATGACCACCTTAAAGACAGCCACCCGCAAACACCACCAACTGATTCGATCCACTAAGAAATCAGCATTCAAGAATCATCTCGACAACAACGCCCATAACAGCAAGGAACTATTCAACATCGTCAAAGAATTCACCAACCCCACCGCAGCCTCAAACGACATCACTCCCTCCCAAGACCTCTGTGATTTGTTATCCTCCTTCTTCTACAACAAAATTGCCGACATACATAACAGCTTCGAAAACAGTTCCAACGAACAATCCTCTCCACCCCCCTCTGAACCCAAACCGCCCCCTAACACCCTCAGCGCCTGGAACCCAATCACCACTGAAGACACCATCCGCCTAATGAATTCCATCCACTCTGGCTCGCCAACCGACCCATGTCCCCACCACATCTTCAACAAAGCAGACTCCATCATCGCACCCCATCTCCGTGATGTCATCAACTGCTCCTTCAACTCTGCTACCTTCCCAGAAAGCTGGAAACATGCCGAAGTCAGCGCCCTCCTGAAGAAACCCACAGCAGACCCCTCTGAACTTAAAAACTACCGCCCCATATCCCTCCTCCCATTCCCGGCCAAAGTCATCGAGAAAGCCGTCAATAGACAACTCGCCGCCTTCCTCGAATCCAACAACTCCCTCGATCCCTCACAGTCCGGCTTTCGAGCCAAACACAGCACCGAAACCGCCCTCATCGCAGCTACAGACGACATCCGAATGCTACTGGACAACGGAGAAACAGTTGCCCTCATCCTACTCGACCTCTCCGCCGCCTTCGACACAGTATGCCATAGCACACTCATACAACGCCTCAACAACGTCGGAATACAAGGAAAAGCTTTGGATTGGATCATCTCGTTCCTCGCCGGAAGAACCCAGAGAGTCCACCTCCCCCCATTCAAATCAGAGGCCGCCGAAGTTATCTGTGGTGTTCCACAAGGATCTTCACTCAGCCCCACCCTCTTCAACGTATACATGAGTCCCCTTGCATCCATCGCGCGCCAACACAACCTCAACATCATCTCCTACGCAGATGACACCCAGCTGATCCTCTCCCTCACCAAAGACCCAAACACCGCCAAAACCAATCTACACGAAGGAATGAAAGAAGTAGCCGAATGGATGAAGAACAGCCGTTTAAAACTTAACTCGGACAAAACGGAAGTCCTCATCTTAGGATCATCCCCCTCTGCCTGGGAGGACTCATGGTGGCCACCGGCCCTGGGTACAGCACCCATACCTAGAGATCATGCACGTAACCTGGGCTTCATCCTAGACTCCTCCCTCTCGATGACCAGACAAGTCAACGCCGTCTCATCTTCATGCTTCAACATCCTACGCATGCTCAAAAAAATCTTCCGCTGGATCCCCACCGAAACAAGAAAGACAGTCACCCACGCACTGGTCACCAGCCGATTGGATTATGGAAATACCCTTTACGCCGGGACCACAGCCAAACTACAGAAAAAACTC
Source organism: Lissotriton helveticus (assembly GCF_964261635.1). Taxonomy (NCBI): domain Eukaryota; kingdom Metazoa; phylum Chordata; class Amphibia; order Caudata; family Salamandridae; genus Lissotriton; species Lissotriton helveticus. The sequence continues at coordinate 280,361,821 of NC_136068.1, read as the reverse complement.
CAACGCATCCAAAACGCCTCAGCCAGACTCATACTGGACATTCCCCGTCATGCTCACATTTCCGGTCACCTGAAGGATCTCCACTGGCTCCCCGTCAACAAGAGAATAACGTTCCGTCTCCTCACCCACGCACACAAGGCAATCTACGACCTAGGACCCGAATGCCTCAACACACGACTGTCCTTCTACACACCCACCCGCCAACTACGATCATCCAATCAAGCCCTCGCCGCAATTCCGCGCATCCACAGATCCACCATGGGAGGAAGATCCTTCTCCTACCTAGCGGCCAAAACCTGGAATTCCCTCCCCACTCACCTCCGACTTACACAGAACCACCTCTCCTTCAGAAAGCAACTAAAAACCTGGCTTTTCGATAAGTAATGCACCCACCCTCCCTCAAGCGCCTTGAGACCCTCTGGGTGAGTAGTGCGCTATGCAAATTCCTGAACTTGAACTTGAGACAAGTGCATCAACAGCACCAGGGAACACTCGTAGAGCAATCACTGAAGCGCTTCACGACGCGTCAAGCCCAACAGGCTCCCCTGCCTGCAAGCATCACTAAGCACTGACACCTCCAAACATCACTTTGGTCCGTGGAGTCACGCGAACAGGTTCTGTACGCTGCACAGCTCCTCACCACCACAAGTATGGCCACCATACCCCCAATAGAGCCATTCGTGATAGAAGGGTCACCGTCGTCATTGACTCTAAAGTGGAAGGACTGGGTGGATCGACTGCTAATCTTCTTCGAAGCCACCAAGGTCCACAAGGACCAGAAGAGAGCCATGGTTCTACACCTAGGGGGAAAGGATGTCCACAACATTGCTAAAACTCTGGTGGAAGCCACACCCAAAAACCACCACTCACTCATAAATGCCCTGAATGCATACTTCGAGCCCATGGCTAATCAGGACTATGAGAGGTTTATTTTCCGGCAAGCAAGACAACTACCGGAAGAGTCCCTAGACACGTATCATGCACGACTAAAGAACCTGGCATCAACCTGCGGGTTCGCAGACGTCACAGAAGAGATACGGGGACAAATCATACAAGGATGTGCATCCGCCAAGCTCCGAGAACGCATTCAGGAGGAACCCGGAAAGCCTCTTGCGGACATCCTTACCTTGGGCAGGACCAAAGAATTATCGAAAGCCCGTGCGGCCCACATGGAAGCTGCGCTCCAAGCGCCACTGAAGGCAGAACCGGTCAACAAAGTGACTGTGACAACCCCAGCAAAGTGGAATAGGAAAAGCACAGGAGCTGCTGCGGGGACGCCAAGGAAGACCTGCGGATACTGCGGTGGGCCACCACACCAGGCAGCTGACTGCCCCGCCAAAGGAAAGCGGTGCTCAGGATGTGGCCGATTTAATCATTTCGAGAAAGTGTGTCGGTCCAAGAAATTCCGCAGACCCCGACAGGTGGTAAACGCTGTGCCAGAAGGCGATCCCAGTCCAAGCGACATGGATGATGACGAGGAGGAGGAGGAAAGAACTGTGCACAAAGTACACATGATTGGCACCGCGATCCGCCGAACTAGGCGATTACCTCAGTGCAACATTGGAGTGGGCAAACAAGAACTCATGGCCGTAGTAGACACAGGAGCGACCATCAATCTCATGGCCGCTGCTCTATATCAGACATTGGACCCACCCCCGAAGCTATCTCCGTCACCCATTGTTGTATTTGCCTATGGCCAAGACACCCCGCTCAGAATTCGTGGGAAGTTCAAGACAACTATATCGCATGGAGACCAATCCATCACCACTAACGTCTTTGTGTCGGAAGATGGGCAAGGCTTGCTACTTGGGTGCAGGGCGGCAGAAGATATGGGAGTGGTCATGTTTGCTCTTGGAGTTCACCAGGAGTCGGTTCAGCAACTAATTACTGAGTTCTCCGACATCTTCAAGGGCATTGGAAAGTTCACGGGGAATAAGGTACATCTCCACATCGACCACATCATTCAGCCGGTAGCCTTGAGACACCGCCGCATTGCATTCCACCTCCGGCCTCAAGTGGAGGAAGAACTCAAGAAGTTGGAGGCAGCCGGGATCATAGAAAAGGTCACAGGACCTACTCCGTGGGTCTCACCCATCGTGGTCACACGCAAACCAAAGCAACCAGGAGCAGTAAGGATTTGTGTGGACATACGACTCCCCAACGCCGCCATAAAAAGAGAGCGCCACATAACGCCCACCATTGACGATCTAATTGGAGAAATGGCATGGGCCAGCTGGTTCTCCAAGCTTGACCTGCGCTCTGGATATCATCAGCTGGTGCTCGACGAAGAGTCACGCAACATCACAACCTTCTCGACGCATGTGGGCCTCCGGAGGTACACCCGCCTTAGTTTTGGTGTGCCCAGTGCGGCAGAAGTATTCCAGAACGTCATACAAGAACTAATAACCGACATACCTGGGGTAATCAATGTCAGCGATGACATTATGGTACACGCTAGAACCATCCAGGAGCACAACACTCGTTTAGCGCTGGTGTTTCGGAAACTCAGAGAATCTGGCCTCACGTTGCATCGTGAGAAGTGCGAATTCCTGAAACGAAAATTGCGATTCTTTGGGTACACCTTCTCCGCGGACGGAGTCAACCCGGATCCCGACAAGGTGAAGGACATTAAGGAAGCTGCTCCTCCCACTACAGTTACTGAAGTCAGAAGCTTTCTGGGCATGGTAAACTACTGTGGAATGTTTATCCGCGACCTCGCCAATCTGACGCTGCCACTGAGAGAACTCACAAAAGACAACATGCCCTGGAGGTTGGGTCCAGAGCAGGCCAAAGCGTTTCAGGAAATCAATGGAGCTCTGTCTGATGCCACCACACTTGCATTCTTTGACCCCCGGAAATTGACACTCGTGGCCGTGGATGCTGGTCCGGTAGGACTAGGGGCCGTCTTAATGCAAAGGCAGAGAGCGGACGAGGACTGGGCTCCAGTGGCTTTTGCCAGCCGGTCCCTCACAGAGACTGAACAACGATATTCTCAAATCGAGAAGGAGGCGATCGCCATTCATTGGGGATGTCGACATTTCCACCTATATGTCTACGGAAAGCCGTTCGTGGTGGCTACCGATCATAAGCCCCTGGTCGCGCTATTCTCCGGAACTTCCACCAAACGCCCACTTCGCATTGAGAAGTGGATGCTCCAACTTCAAGACTACAACTGCTGAGTAGAGTACCAGCCTGGGTCCAGGAATCCCGCGGATTATCTGTCCCGACACCCAAGAGCAGCCACCCGAGAAGAAAGAGAGGACGCAGCTGACACTGAAGCATATGTGAGATGCGTCATGGCCCGGTCATGCCCAATGCCCATGTCTGTGGAGAATATCGCTGAAGCCACAAGAAGAGACGACTGCCTACAAAGAGCCATGAAGGCTATGCACAGTGGTAATTGGCACAAGGCCAAAGAAGAATGGAAAAGACTAACGCCTGTGGCTCAACGCATCATGGAAAGCCTACATCATGTGAGGGAGGAACTCAATGAAGATGACACTGGGTGTCTGTTGAGAGGTCACAGACTGGTAATACCGTCAGCTTTGACGGCCCAAGCAGTACAACTGGCCCATGTTGGCCACCAAGGAATGGTTAAAACAAAATCCAGATTAAGAACCAAGGTGTGGTTTCCACTCATGGACACTCTCGTAGAGGACACAGTGAGATCGTGTACTGCCTGTCAGGTCACTGGGGACACGCCGAGGGAAGCCCCTGTCATCGCCGAGCCTCGACCTCAACGTCCGTGGCAGTGCGTCAGTCTGGACTTTGGAAGCCTTCCGGATGGGCGGCACACCATGGTGGTCATCAATGACCACTCCAAGTACCCAGAAGTGGAGGTGATACCCACCACCAGTGCCACGGAGGTCATCCCCAAACTAGAAAAGATCATAGCAGCCTATGGGTTGATGAGAGAGATACGGACCGACAACGGTCCTCCATTCCAGGGACAAGAATTAGCCAACTATCTCCGGATCCTTGGAATCAAGCATCGCAGAATAACCCCCCGGTGGCCACAAGCCAATGGGGAGGTGGAGCGCGTTATGCGAACTCTCAACAAGGTGATTCGAATAGCTCATGACAAGGAACAGTCCGTAGAACTGGCGATCTTTACATTCCTGAGGAGCTACCGACAGACCCCTCATACAACCACCGGGGTCGCTCCTGGACATGTGCTCATGGGGCGAGTGGTTGCAGATTCCATTCCTCACCACCCGCACTGGAGACCAGAGTCTTCCAATGAAAGCCGGATTGAAGCCCGGCGGCAGGAAGCCTATGCCCGCACCAGCAAGCGCCGAAGGGCCAGAAACTCCTAAATCACCCGGGGAGACCTCGTGCTACTAAAGAATCGAATCACCAGCGGAAAATTCCGATTGACATATGAGACACAGCCCTGGACCGTGGTGAATGTGAAAGGGACTCGTGTCATCGCGATTAGAGGCCGAGAGACTGTGACTCGCAACGTGTCGCATTTCAAATTGTTTCATCCAGAGACACTGGCTGCCTCCTCGCCCGAGAGGCCCGAGAGCAGGGCATCTGCAAGTCGGGTGGAAATCGGATCTCCAATCCCGACAGAGTGCCCTCCGGAAGATGGATCTACAGACTTAGCCAGTGGGGATAACTCACCTCCTGGGGAATCGGAGAACATCAACGTGGAGCCGAACGGAAGCAGCCCAGAAGTATGCGACCGTGACTCCATGCTCCTGGCAGGGTCTGGTGTCACTCCAAGCAGAGGGGCGTCCCAATAACGACTAAGAAGAAACCCAGAGCCATCCTGCCGCCTCCGCGATCATTTCACGTAACACTGTTTCACTATCCAGGTGGTTTGAATTTCTTGAATGAGACCGTGGAATGAGTCCAAGAGACTAAAAGTGACTGCCTATGGTATTTTCCACATGTATCTTGTTTGCAGTGTTTTCATTTTGTTTCTTTTTGAGCTTGGTGAGGAATGTTGTGTTCTAGTCTATTTACGCACGGGGCGCAGGATGCGCCACGTGACCTAGGTAATAAAAAGGGCCCACGTACGCACGTACGCCAGTTGGCGACGGTGTGCAGAGCCACAAGCAATAACCCAGTGTCTGTGTGCTTACTTTATAATACTAGGCCACGTGTCAGGCCTATAGGTCCCAGGTGCCCCCTGAGCGTAGGGATCCCGATCACAGGGTACTCCCCTATGCCCCACACAACACAACAATACCCAGCGACGTAGAAAGGGTGCCGTGGCGCCTTGTGCAATCAAGGAAAATGCCCAATGACCGCTATTTGGGTAGTAAAATAAATCACTAGACGGGCTTTGATGAGCCTCCTCAGGTCACCTTTCCTAAGGCTCTGCTCATACATTTTATTGCCCCTTACAGCATTGTGCTGTCCTTGTTGGCCTGAATGAAGTATGAGTGTCATGTTACTTTATTGCTGGCTGCTTTGATACTTGGTCAACCATGATAGCAATGAATCTAGCAAGTGTTAAATAAGGGTCTTATACAATGTGAGATGTGCAAATAATGTGACAATTCTACATTACGTAAGAATCAAAACATCCCAGTAGGCTATTATCGACTTTAGTATGTTGCTCTATGTGTAGAAGATCTGTGCAAAGGCGAAGAGGGATGTTTATTTAGCCAAATATGCAAGATGGGGTAAAAAGGAGCTGCAATTGGTCGATTGCTACCAATCTGAAAACACAGCAGTCGAGTCTGGTTGCTTATTGGACTAACACATTGTGTTCAACCTCATGGTCATAATCTCAAATCCCAGCGTGTCCACTCAGCCGTTTGTCCTTCTGAGGTTGATAAAATGAGTGCCATTAAGATGGGTAACAATAAACATCTGTTCTTCAGCGCCAAGATACCCTTGGGTGATCATGCACTTTACAAAATACACGTTATGTTAATTGGCTAAAACAATCACAAGGGCTATTTATGCGCTTTCTAAGTTGTGCCTACCAATACACACAAGCTGTATGTGACAAAACAGCCATTATAGACTTACCAAGAACTTATGGGCACTTAAAGTCCTTCCATTGCCTATCATTGGTTGGATTTATTCTCATTCGTTTGATCTTTATTCATTGGCTTTCCCATGCTTTTTGGAATGCACTGTTGGACTAGTTTGAAAGCCCTGCTGTTTAAATTATATATATATATATATTCACTGAAAAAACCATAGGTTATACACCATATATAGTTAGGAATTAGCATTTAAAAAACCTTATTTTACTCACACAAAACCATTGAAATTCCATATATAGTTAGTTGCACTAACTATATATCGCGCACCCGCAATCCACTGCTGATGATGTCACATATTACATCATTCATGACATGGTCAGTGACATCACTGATGACATCACTGATCAGCTGTTCGATCCTACCGAGAGACAAGATGGCGGCCGCTACGGACTGTTTGGAATGTTTACAGACACCGGAGAGCCAATCAGCTTCGCTTCGCAAAGCTCCGTAACGCGAAAAGTACGCGAAGCGGTGCGCTGTTACAGATATATACCTTTTTTTGAACGTTAATTTCTCAAAATCCACTGGAGCACATATATTGAGATCTAGCAAAGGCACATCGGGCTACCAGTCCCTACAATTTTGCCAAGTTTCGTGCAAATCCATTCAGCTGTTCGATTATTATTATTTTTATTTTTTTTTGCCCCGCGGGGCCCTTTTAAAACCTCCACATCAAACCTAGGGGGTGAGCGACAATGTACTATGCCCCCTTATGGTCATTTGCCCCTTCGCTTCGGCCTCCTCTTGTCTCTCGATCCTACCGAGAGACAAGATGGCGGCCGCTACGGACTGTTTGGAATGTTGACAGATGCCGGAGAACCAATCAGCTTCGCTTCACAAAGCTCCGTTGCGCGAAAAGTCCGCGAACCAGAGCGCTGCCCGGTCCGCTGTTACAGATATATATCTTTTTTTAAACGTTAATTTCTCAAAATCCACTGGAGCACATATATTGAGACCTACAAAAGGCACATCGGGCTACCAGTCCCTACAATTTTGCCAAGTTTCGTGCAAATCCATTCAGCCGTTCGGGCTAAAAGTGAGGCCAACCGCCCTATGGAAAACTCAATGTTAAAAACACGTTTTGGGACCCCCCTTTTTTCTCGGCCCCCACTGGACGAACCCCCCCCAAATTTTCAAGGGCTGCTCAGAAACAAAATGTGCCATTTTCCTGAAAATTTCAGCCAATTCCGTCCACAAACGCCAAAGTTATTAGACATAGAATTTTCAAAAAACCCATAGAGAAAAAATCCTAACTATATATACCTACTGGCGACCGCCAGTAGGTAATATATATATATATATATATATATATATATATATATATATATATATATATATATATATATATATATATATAATTTATTTATGTATTTATTTATATAGCGCGAACATGATCCCGAAGGATATCAGAGCGCTTCACAATTTGAGGCAAAGGCAACAAATCAGAACATGAGTCCAACATGGGGAATCCAATGGGCATTGAATCAACCAGTACAAACATAACAGCTCAATACAACCTCAGTGCAGGAGTAGGAATGGGCTATATACCAGCTTTTGTAAAGCACACAGCTACCTCCGGAGAGGTGTCCCAGCACTGGGGGCTGTCGGGAAGATTAAATGAGCTATTGCCCAGCATCACATGGTGCTGGGCTAACCTGCTGCTGGTGATCGAACCATGAACCCCGTGGACCGGAGTCAGGCACCCTGGCCGCTGCACCACACCTCTTCCATGACCTTTGTTGATTGCCTAATTAATCTTTAAAAGGGAGGAGTGCACTGTATTTCCCATTATGATGGCTTACTAATGTCAAGACTATTGCATGAGGGAATGGAAGTGTGGGGGTGGTAGAGATGTGCTACTTGTGTAATCAGTATATGGACTATGCCAATGTGTGTTGGGCTATAGCAGTTATTTTTGCTTCTGTTGCGTCTTTTGCTTCCTTTTGTTTTTTCTCGTCTTCCTTTTATTGGTTCCCACTGTGGTAAATTCCCAGCTACCACCGTAGGTTGTAGTTTAATCCTTCATTAGTACTGTTGAATCTGAATGAAGTGTATCAGTAGAACACAGAAAGGACTCTAACAACTTGTAATGTCGCATACCATAGTGTTACAAAGGGAGGAATGTGGTCCATTTTTGGTGTGAAATGAACTAAAATCAATAATACAAAGTTTTAAAAAAATGATTTAGGGACAGATGTAGGTAAAACTTATTTACCGATTCTTAATTACCGAATTTTACCGATTCGGTAATTAAGAATCGGTAAATAAGAAGTGGGGGTATGTAGGAACATCCAGATGTTCCAGTTACCGAATCGTTAAGAATCGGTATTTACCGATTCGGTAAATACCGACCGGTAATGCTCCATTCATTCCTATGGGCTTTGAAGCCCATAGGAATGAATGGGGCATTACCGGTCGGTATTTACCGATTCGGTAAATACCGATTTTGACAAGGGTGCAGGGGGTGTCACTTTGACACCCTCTAGCACCCCCACAAAAGGTTCGGGGGCCATATGGCAGGCATACCTGCCCTAAGGGCAGGTCTGCCTGTCATATGGCACAGGTGTGCATGCACACATGTGCATGCACACCTGAATCGGTATTTTAACATCAAATACAATTTGATGGTAAAATACCGATTTTGTAGGCCTTGTGGGACTCAGAAGAGTCCCACCTACATATCAATTTTACCGATTCGGTAAATATACCGGTCGGTAAATATACCGACCGGTATATTTACCGAATCGGTAAAATTACCGATTTTCCCTGTTTACCTGCCCCTACATATCAAATGCCAAATACCGGTCGGTAACGGCCGAATTCGGCCGTTACCGACCGGTAAAACCCTACCTACATCTGGCCCTTAATGTTCATGTTCAAGTTCAAAAATCTTTATTTCGGTACATTTTACCGTAAAAGATACATTAAAAAACGCATACGTATTCATATTAACTCGATGTAGTAACATAATTTGCACGATTGAACAATGGCAAGCGAGGTATGTTACAATTAACAGAGATTCGGGGAGACAATTTCGGGGGCGATCATCATTACATATAAAACTTCTATAAATAGTTAAAAATGTAAAAAGGCATATATACGAGTAAAAGTATATAAGAATTTGCCAGTAAGACCTCAACAATCCAACATTTAATAATGGAATTGGTTAAATAAGTGAATAGGTCTACCAATTTGTTATAACCATAAAACATGGAGCAGCTTGCGGTTTTTAAAACAAGAAATTTATACTAGAATTTTAAACCCAATTTAACTCTAATAAAATTCGTGGCTACCAAAAATCTGCTGATGCCAAAAACAATAACCTGGCTGGTATCCGTTTTTAAGATTCTACCTGCCTCTTTACAACATCTTACACCTATATTTTGGCAAAGGGGTTTGATCCATCTTTTTCTAGGTGCCACATAAGCCGGGCAAAAAACAAAATATGAAATTCATCCTCCTTAGCTTCACCTTGGCATAGAGTGCATTGGTCTCTGCTGTTATTGTTAGACCACCTTGCTACACATGCATTTATCCGCAAAATGCCACATCAATAGTTCATATAAAGTGTCTTGGCTAACGGTGGTTCTACCTCATCTAGAAAGCATTCATAGTATGCCGTATCTTTAAACGTGAGGAAACTATTTGTTATTGATCGGTACACTCTTCCAATCAATGTGTTATGATTTAAATGGGCTCAGAATGATAATTTAAAAATTTTCTTCGAGGTTGAGGATAATGTGGATGGATCGGCCCAAAAATGTGCTAACCCAATTTTTGTTAACCAAGATCTAACGTGTTTGAACCATGAAATTGTATTACTACAATTCAAATCCATTATTTCTTTCAGACCGTCCTTATAGTTTGACAACTCAGGGGTGGACCAGATTCTGACCCAGAGCATCAGAGGTCTCAAAATTCCATGGTAGTCAGTACGTTTCAAGTTAAGATCTTAGATGAGCGCTAGTAACGGTGTACTGATCGGAGATGTATGACATACAATGCATGCTTTTACAATGCATGCCTTTACAACGCGGTTTTTACAATGCATGCCTTTACAACGCATAGTGTTTAGGGGTGTTGGATAGTGAATAGTTTAATTTACTATTCCAACTCCAGTCCCCGTGGATTTTAGGGAAGGTGTTGGATAGTAAATTAAATCTACTCCCTATCCTAGAGCGCCCCCCAGCGCAATGCGTTGTAATGGTTTGCGTTGTAAAAGTTGCATCGTAAAGGCACTGCGTGGTAAAAGTTGCGTTGTAAAGGATGTTTCCCACTGATCGGTACTCTCAATAAAGCTCTAAATACATTTTTTTCATCAGTTTCGAAAGATTTTTTGCACATGGGTCCCCATAATTCAGCTCCATATAATGCAGCTGCCTGTGCTTTAAACTTAAAAATCTCCAGAGCTGGCGAAACTGCTTTGTTTAGACTATTTCCATGTCTTTTCATAATGGGTAGCAAGTTTTGCGTGAATTTTACTTTACTTTTTTCTATCTGGCATTTCCATAGCAAATTAGAATCCAAGGAAACACCCAGATAGCTAAAATGTTGTACATGGTCGATTTTTTAACCATTTAGAGTCAAATTATCCTTAAAACTTTTATGGGGGTTTATGGCCATGTATTTTGTTTTCTTGGCATTGATCTCAAGGCCTTTATTGCTGCAATATACCTCAAATGTGTTTAATAGGTTCAGTAGGCCTCTAGGTGTTTGAGATATGAGTATGGTATCGTCAGCGAAAAGGAGGGCTGGGACCCTCTCGCCCCCCAATTTAGGAGAATCATTACTACAATCCTCCATACTAAAGGGAATATCGTTGACGAACAAGGAGAACAATGTGGGGGCCAACACACATTCTTGACGAACCCCCCTCTTTATCGGTATTTGTCCTGTCAGTTCTCCTCCTGGGCCCCACCTAACCTTTGCATAGTTATTGTCATGTAGCTTTATGATCTGCTCTAAAAGATTGTCTGGTAGCCCTAAATCTCTAAGGGTCTCCCATAACAGTTTGCGAGGAATTAGATCAAACGCAGCCTGGAGGTCTATGAAAGCTACATAAAGGTGACCCTTTCTCAGGGTAACATATTTCCAGCACAGGCAACAAAACCTTAGGACCTGGTCAATAGTACTTATTTTGGCTCTAAACCCTGCTTGGTACTTTGTAAGCACCGCTTTTTCCTCCATCCAAATATTTATGCGATTTAAAATATGCCTTGCATAAATCTTTTGTAAGATATCTATTAAACTGATGGGGTGATAGTTTGCGGGATCATTCCTATCGCCCTTTTTAAAAATTGTAATGATTTCCGCTCCCCTCCATGCCTCCGGGAGATCTGCGCCTGCCGCTACAACGTTACATAAGCAATTAATATAAGGGCCCCAGATACTAGTCTCGTGCTTGTATAAATCACCTGGAATTTTGTCTTGTCCAGGGGCCTTCCCATTTTTGACCGAATTAATAGCTATTTCGGTTTCCTGTAGATCAAAAACTAAACCGTCCATGCTTGAAATCAACAGTGTATCAGCCTCAATAGGAACCTGTTCCTCCTCAGGAGCGTCATATAGCTTGGTAAAATGATCGATCCAAGAAGTCTCATCAAGAAAGACTTCCCTGGATCCTTTTTCTTTTTTGTTAACTTTAGCCACTATTTTCCAGAACAACATTTGGTCATGGTTTTTAGCTGCGATTAACATGCTGGACCAGATCTCCTCATCCCAAGATGCTTTCGCCTTTCTTTGGATTATTCTATATTTAGTCCTGGCCTCTTTAACTACCAACATATTTTTGCTTTTTATTGCGTGAACTAAATCGGCCTTTGCACTACGACATTCCTTGTTATACCAGGATTTCCCTACATTCTGTGAATTACCATCTCCACCAATTTTTTTAGTTTTTTTTGTAACCACTGGAATAAGTTCTTTAAAAAACCCACTATGTAATTCTAGGATTGATTTTTCCCCGTCTTTGGAGGCATCATATAGACCGAATGTTGTGGCAAAAATATTGTAAATATTTGGCAACAAATCGTCATGCCTCAGCATGTACGCCCATTTAACTGAGCAACGATTATTGCTGACTATAATGTCGTCTGAGCTAGTGTGAGTATTTCTCTCAGTCTCGCTATGTGCTATGCGCTATACTGCTGTGTAGGAGAAGCTCAAGTGGACGATGGTCACTTTCTGTTCTGGGTCTAATCTCTATGTCTACAGCAAACGGACAGATATCTAATGACAGGATAAAATAATCAATTTTACTCTGGCACTTGTTTCTGAAAAAAGTGGGGGCCTTTGGGCTGTCCGATAGTAAACGACTATTGCATGCCCTCAAACCATTGCCAACCAATACCCTCATAATTTGGAAAGCTAGGGTGGTTCCTGGGACTGTCCCACTACTACTCATTGCTGGTATCTTATTGGCCCTGTCTTCATAATCTAATAGATTTCCAAACCTTGTAATTGGTTCGTAATTGCAGTTAAAGTCACCACCCAGTATTATACTTGTTCCAGGATCTAGCGCGTTTAAAAGTGAGTCCAATTTTTCTATTTGTGGTGACTCCCTGTATGAAGGGCATGGGCTACTATAAATAATATATACATGTACAACCCATTTGTCTATGGTAACAATTTTGATCCCTAGGACATCTTGAGAGTCAATATATAATTGGATGACATTAATATTAAGAGTCACTTTCACCCAAATTATAAGGCCACCAGACGGCCTTTCTCTCACGGAAGGAACAGCAGCTTTTTGAAAAGTGTTATACTCTACCCTATGTATGGTTTTAATAGCCCATGTCTCCTGGAGAATACAGATGTCACTCGTGTTAATATAATTACTCCACTCGGGTCACTGACATTTCTGCTCAACCCGGCTATGTTCCAGGATATCAGTTTTAGATCCGTATTGTGATTGTGGCCTATTACACTAGAAGATACATTTCTTATCAAGTTTTCAGTACCGTTAACTGCCCTTACCGGTGAGCTTTCACATGTTACTCTTACTATAGGAGTACATGGTGAAATTTCACGGGCCTGTTGCTCTGTTCCCACCACCGGTACTTCGTAATGAGTATGATGCCCCTCTGAATCACACTCTACGGGAACCTCCTGTATTTCTGAAACCATAATATTTATAATTTGTGGTCAATCCACTGCCTCCAAAGAAACTAGCTCTTGGAAGCTATTCAAGGCTACAGGGAATGTGAAAATATCTGGATTATAAATTGGTCTTTTTACAACTGGTTTGTAGAAATACCCTAGTGGTAGGGCGTGGATGCTAGTGTTTTGAGTTGGCATCTCCTCGTATGCTTTCAGTAGCTTACTGACAGTATGGGGGTGTCTAAAATTTACAACAATACAGTCACCTGGTATGTCTTTTGGTGAATCACCCACCCACCCTACCCTTCTCACCATCAAGATTTCGCTCGACATGTAAGGATTAAACCTTTTATATTTCGAGAGCCATTCAACTACTTTGTTCTTAAGATTGTCCCAAGTTTCCCTCTGTTCTCTCCTTAGGGCAGGTATACCTGTTAATACTAATATATAGGGACATGCAGCTGGTGGTAGGCTCAGAATATCAGGATTGGGTATCAAGTCAGTCCCCTTTGGGCTATGAACAACCGCCCTTACACTATCGTTCCCCACGTGATGTATTCTATTGTCAAATAAAAGGGGAAGGTTACTCAGGGGCACACTGTCCCCTGACCCTTCTGGTCTGATCCCTGTCCTGGTATGATTTACAGAAACGGGGCATGATTGTTTAGGGCCTTGTACCACATCTTTGGCTTTCACAATCTCCTTGTTTGCTGCCCTCAACTCTAATAGTAGGCAGGCTCCCCCTTCAATTATTCTGTTGCCTTCTTCAACTACAGTAGACAGTTTGGCTATGGTGAGATTCAACTGATCGATTTTACTATCTAATGCCGTCATTTTTGTATTTAAACTTTCATCTATTTTGGTCTGAATCAAATCTAGTGCATTTTTAAAAATGTCCACAACAGTACAATCTTCCCCTTCCTCCATCACATTTAACCTTCTTTGGCTTTAACAATGATCAATGTCTGTTTGTTCCCCAATTGTTCTACATAAACCCTCCTCATGTGTTTGTACATTTGAGTCCCCTTTGTTAATTTTTGCAGATGACCCAGACTTCCCTTTCTTGTCTCCAGTTTTTTCTCCTTTGTTTTCCCTTTCAGTGCTTCTACTTGTTTTTGTGGTCTTAGTCTTGAAAATATTCCAGCAGTCCCTGGTTCGTTTGCGCTTAATTGCCCCTCTTCGGTTTGTGATGTTTATATCGCACAATGATTTGAAATAGTAGGAGAGGTTTGCAAACATCTACTATTGTTCTCGTGTATAATAACAACAGGTGACAGTACAGTAGATTGCCTATATGCGGGGAGATTGGACGGATCGAGTGATAGCCTTCTCTGTGTCATTTTAATCTCGTGGCAAAGTACTGTTTCTGCTCTGATTAGAAAATCATCGAATGTCCCGGCGGCACCTTTCCTTTTGCTCATTGTTGGCCAAAAACAAAGTTCCAATTAAAGTACTGAAAACAGCACCAGTCGCCTTAACAATTAACAGTACCTCTGGAAATTAAACAGCAAAGTTTAACGTAACCAGTACCTTGTTCGATATAAACCAAAGGGGATGGCCCAGTCCAGCCTCCTCCGGGCTCGGACGGCCGCAGACGGTCCCGCCCTTGTCCCGGGCTTCTCCCGGCGCGCACCTGCGTGCGTCCCGCGCAGCGGGTGCCGCGAGAAGTTAAATAGCGGCTGAGGGCGGGTTGTGGGTGGGCCTCAGGCACAGATGGCGGCAACACCTGGGCTCCTGGGACCTTGAGTCCTTCTGGAACGCTCTTCTTTTGACCCCAACAAAGTCTCAAAAAATACCGGCAGAGTCCTTGTGGCGAAGCAGCAACCGCGCAGCACGTGCCGCGAGAAGTTAAATAGCGGCTGTGGGCGGGTTGTGGGCGGGCCTCAGGCACAGATGGCGGCAACACCCGGTCTCCTGGGACCTTGAGTCTTTCTGGAATGCTCTTCTTTTGCCCCCAACAAAGTTCCCAAAAAATACCGGCAGAGTCCTTGTGCCGTGAGAAGTTAAATAGCGGCTGTGGGCGGGTTGTGGGCGCGCCTCAGGCACAGATGGCGGCAACACCCGGGCTCCTGGGACCTTAAGTCCTTCTGGAACGCTCTTCTTTTGCCCCCAACAAAGTCCAAAAAAATACCGGCAGAGTCCTTGTGGCGAAGCGGCAATGATTTAATGGGTTTCCTTGTCCATCTTGGGTTTGTCCCTGCCTTGGAATTCTGCCTCGACAATCTCTCAGATTGACTTCCATACTTCCACAGTTCCCTTTCAGGCAACCACTTTTCTCTTTTTTTCTAAAGCATCCTTTGAGAGTTAATGTGTGCTCCAGCACTCTCCCTTTTCTGTTTCTCCCCCTGCCGAACACCCAATTCCCAGTGCTCTCTCTTTTATTTCTCTGCAACAAACTCCCTGCGCACAGCTGGATTGGGAACAGAAACCAGCCCTTGCAGGCAGCACGGCCCACCCTGGGGGGAGGCTGTTTGCCAGGGCTGGTTTCAGCAGATTTTGTTACAGTGGACCAATATTAAATCCGGCCCCCAGTAGCAAAAACAGGCCTCACAGGGGTCCAAAACTGTCCCCCACCAAGGCGGCCCACTGGGGAACACCCTGTGCCCGCTACGGCCAGTCCGGCCCTGTCCCTGCCTCCCTAGCATTTTCGTGTTGCTTACATACTCATGTGCTTCAACTCCCACCACTATCTTGCTGTACCTCATGTTCTCGCTACCCCCCCACCTGATCTTCCATTGCCCCCATGTCCACTGTCTTTTTTTGGGAGGGTGAGAAGGACCAAGGAGCAAACTGCTGCAGCCCATCCCCCTTAAAACGGCTCTTTCATGCTATTTTTTTTAAAATTTACCCATCGATCTCAGATCAGTAAAATAAAAAATGAACCCCACTTCATTTTATAGGTGCACATGCATAGTGATTCATACACGTGCACACGTCATCGTGCATGTGCCACCTACAAAATGAAGTGGCTGATGCAGCTGCCTCATCAAACTTTTTTTTTTGCTTCCTTATTTTCACTCTGCTGCGCAGCATCTTGCCAATGAGGTACCACAAACAAAGCCAGAAGGCATTGGCAGAATCTATAGGCCCGAACTTCCTTTGACGATGTTTGTTAGAACTTATGTTCATTAAGAAATTGTCATGCAGGTTAGCGCTTAACTTCAAAAAAAGTAATACAATTGCAAAGGGACAAAGTTCTTCTTAAGATCTCGCCACTGGCAATGAACAATGCAAGGGTATACAAAGGCTACAACTGCCTAGTTTTGGTGCCATCTCATGCCTCTTTCTTCAATCACCATACACTTTCTGAAGCTTTAGCTCACTCTTGCAGATTCTGCTTCATCCATACTTTCTTCCTGTTACTGTTTGCTATGTTTCTTTCTCCCATTTCTTTCTCTCTCCTGCTTTAGGTGGAAAACTTATGAGGAAAAATGTGTCTTGGTCCCGGTAAAATGCGTGATGGTGCACATCACACTCAACCACCAAGACAAATTAAGCATTGAATTGTGCAGGCACTTATCACTCGGTTATAACTCATGATCATTGCCCGCACAAACCCATATGCAAAGGGTGATCCCATGTATGAAAGAGGAATGCTTAAAGAAAGTTACTGCACCTGCAGAGTAACATTGTCCTTTACAGAGGAAAGCACAAACAAGAAGATTCTGCTGGGCAATATTTTGAGTTATAGAAGGATACACTTAATAATGGAGATATTTTTCACTGAGGGGTTATAAATAACATCAACTATACAATGAGAGAAAAAGCTAAGTTCTCTTTAATCTCCCTCAGAACCCAGAGGTCAATATCATTCCCATTATTCACTTTTTACCTGTTTGTAATTTTATCTTATTTCTGAGCCTTCCTTTCAGCCTTAGGGTGGTCTCTTGCCAAATATTTTACCTTCACCCTTTTGTTTTGCTAACTATGTTTTTGCTGGACTTAGAACATTCTTACCACTGCTAGCCAGTGCTAATGTGTTTGTGCTCACTTGCCAAAACATGGTAAATTGGCTTAGACCTGGTTGCCATATTTAATTTACTTATAAGCCCTAGTAAAGTTGCATACGATATATCCAGAGCCTGTAAATTAAAACCTACTAATGGGCCTGCAAGACATATTGTGCAAACCACTTAAGAAGCACCTTAAAACATGTCCCAGGTGTGCCATTGCAGCCTGAATGCAATTTTAAACTGGCTATTTATTTGGCAAAATAAACCCGTTGCTAAGCCATAAACTCCCATTTTATTATATTTATATGTCGCCCCAAGATAAGCCCTATATAGCCCATAGCAAAGATAACAAGATGATGGACGGAGTGCTGAAACTTTTCAACCACTCTCCCCCAGTCTAAATATCTGGGCTTATTCCCTCATTCTTTTTTCACTATGCAACCCAGTTTGGACACATAGGGCAGGGTACAGTGTAACTAAAAGGTTGGACATTTACTTTTAAGTTTGGCATGTCCTCCTAGTGAAAAACTCAATGTGATTTCCACTACTGTGAGGGCTACCTCTCCCATATGATAGCATTTGGTTGACTTATTCCATGTAATAAGCACACATTTTGATTGGGAGCTTGTAATGGCTTCATGTTTAGTGTCTGACCAAATGTAATCTAAAATTCTCTTTAATGGTAAAATCACGTTTATAAGTTACAATTTTGAAATTGCCACTTTTAGATATTTTATATTTTCCTGTCCCAATTACTTGGCTCCTGCAGCCTGTTCCGGGAATCACATGACTGGGTGTAGTTGGCCGTTGGACATTTGAGGTAGGCCTTGCAGTAGTGAAAAAGGAATTAAAGAGTTGTGAGGATTTGGGTGTATTATGTGGTATGGCTGTGCAGTCTTACTGTGGAATACACTCGCAAAGACTGTCCTGGGTCCATTCTGGCCCGTATGAATAACCTTAAACTCAATCCTGGATAGCTATGACTTCAAGTAGAAAGGCTTGCACAAAGGAACCTAGTGTAAAGCATTTAACAGTACCTAACCATGAAATTAGAAAGCCAAACCACACAAATGTAAAGCAACGCCAGTTTATAAAAATAGATTATAATATATGAATTTTTATAGTTCTCAATGAGCAAAATACACAGCAAAGTTCTGGAGGTACAGATTTTTGAAGGATTTATCACTGTTTATTTTAACCACAAACAAACATTGGTCTATTTAAAGTTTGATGTAGTGGTCCTGATGGTGAGGATATAGGATGAAAAGATGCTGAAAAATGGTATGGTTGCTGTGAAGTCAACGCATTGCCTTTGTGGTGATTCCTCTGCCCACGAGTAGTGCAGTGCAACTTTGGCCACAGGGTTCAGGGTCCCTCAAGGTCCTCTTCCAGACCATAAAAGGCCTGCAGGGGCCGGGTACCGATCTCCGTGCACAGCGGTCCCTATGAAAACCTTCATTGGAGGCTAGCATCCTTCTTGGGCGGCCAATCTGGACTCTGATCACACTCACTGATCCAGCTGACCTAGGGGCAAGTTTTGGCTGTGCTGTTTGGCTTTCTAATTTTATTAAAGCTGACCCTGTGTCAAGCCTGCCTACCTGAACAAAGGGCAGCCCCTCAGGAGTATTATTGCCATTTTCACCTTTGAATCTCACCTTTTGGGCTAACACTCTAGGTGTCATCCTGCAAGGGGGGAGTGCCACATCTTCCCGCAGCAGGGTACTGCTGTTTATAAGCCTAGGAGTTGTTCACAGTACACCGCAGATGGGCAGAAAGCTTTCTGTGGGCCAGAGCCCCTGTGAGGCAACTGGACCCTCTAAGTCACAGAGTGGCAGCTTTCTAAAAGTTGCTTTACTTTAATAGTGACATTATATTCGACCAGGAAATCAGGTCAGGTTTAATGCCACAATCCCATTCAGAAGTTATCCAGGCTCAACTGCAAGACGGTAACCCTGTTTTAGCCAATGGGGCTACTAACTTTTCCCCGGTAAAACAACAACTTTAGGGGTTTCTCTGCTAAGAAACTTATAAGCTTACATGTCATACTTAATATTATACAGCTCCCTGCCTCAGGGCTCTTTAGGCCTTCCTTAGAGAAAACCTACATACATTGTTAAGATAAGTGATGATTTTGCCATTAGTTGTAATGGCATAGTCGAACTGACCTTTCAATCTGTAGTGGCAGGCTGGGAGCCATTTTACATAATTTGTCAAACACAGGGTGGCACAATCAGTGCTGTAGCCCTGGGAGGACACTCTGCCTTACATGCCCTCAATATACCATATACTAGGGACTTATAAGTGAGTCTGTTTTTACAAACCTTTGTAAAGGGTTAGAACACTGGCACTGAGATCTGGTTAGAAGGCCTCAGGGCACTCTCAGCATCAAAAAACCATCAGCAGGTAGTCCAAATTGGGGGGAAAGTATGGGAGGGGGTGCTGCAAAACACCTTACAAGAGGTTTTCACTACCAGCACATGTAGAGCTTGAATGTACATGTCCAGCTTTTTAAATACACTGCACCTTACCCTCTGGGCTGTCCAGGGCCCACACGAGGGGTGATTTGTATGCATTGATAAGGAAGGTTTGGGCCTGACAAAAGTTTATTTTTCCAGGCAGTCACAAGGCAGCTTAAAACTGCACAGACAGACTGAAAAGCCAGCCTGAGACATGTTTGAAGGACTACTTATGTAGATCGCACAATAAGTAGTGCAGATCGACTAATATCATTTAATTTACTGGGCCTGGATACATGTAATACCAATTTACTAGGGACATATGAGTAAATTAAATATGCCAATTGAGAACAAGCCAATGTTACAATGTTTTAAGTAGTGTGCACATGCACTTTAGCACTGGTTAGCAGTGGTAAATTGAGATAAGTTCTAAGGCCAGCAAAAACAGAAGGGGTGAACGCAAAATGTTTTGTGGAAGACCACTCTAAGGCTTGCAGGTCTACCAACCTCTCTCTTGCTTGTTACAAAATGTAGGAATATAGGCATTAATGACATTTATTAGCAAAACATTAGACATCCTGAGTAGTTATATTTATGTTGCATGCAATATTTATATTGCTATTGGAGAATATGTAAATGTTGACACCTGCTGAATTGTACAAATGTGCTACATCGAAATAAACACAATGGTGGTTAAGAACATATTTAAATAGCATATTTCAGGAGTTTTGCACAAACGATTAACTAATATATCAAGTTCTACACCCCTTCAGAATCATACATGTACACACCCCCATACAGTTCTTGACTCCCCATATGAGACAACAGGACAGCATGAAGGCTACTATTAAGGGTGGATGAATGGGAAATCGGATATCCAGCTCAACCAGCCATGAGGAGTGAACACAATTTTCTTGCAGACACATTGATAATTTACCTCCAAATCCTCCTGAAGAAGGTCAGTCTGACTTTCTGCATTCCCTCTGTACATTTTCGAGCTGGTATCAAAAATTTTCCACTGCTGCTTTAACCCAGTCCTGCGCTGTATCCACATGGGCAACGGCACAAACAATCAACTCCCAGAGGCAAATGCAATCAGATATGCATAGGTGCAAAGGCACATACTTTCCCTCCCCTAACTAACACTCATAGACACTCATAGACACTACTCCTCTTAATGCGTTATCATCCAAGTATTTAGAATTACTTTGATGTAATACCATAAAATGTTTAAAACACATAGGTAATTTAAAAACAATAATATTTCAATTGTGTTACAGATATAATCATTACAAACATTAGAGCACACAAAATATTTCTTCATTATATAGCCTGTGCCAATTCCAAAGGAAGACACCTGTTCCTAAAAGTTCAAACATTGAATCTCATAATACAAGGCAGCTTCAAAGTGTAGTGGCTGATGTGCTGATGATAACTAGTTAGAGGATAGTGGTCAAGATAGCAGAGTGAGCCTTCTGGTTTTGAATTGTATCTCCTGTTTCATCAGAGCATTGTGCACTATACAGAAAAAAAAACTAATGCCTTCTCCCTAATTTCTTTCTGCCAGGTTCAGACAAGGAAAGATATGTGTTCAAAAAGGCATCCAGAAAGCTGTTTAAAACAGGAGTGTTTGCAGAGAGCTTGACCCCCGAGGAGTGGCTGAGCGATGAACTCATCGATGAATTTAGTGATGATTCTGATGATCAAGAATCCGAGGAGCAGTTTTCTGGCGAGTTCCAGCTTTCTGAATCAGCACAAGTTGGTCAAGATATCAATGTAGCCATAGCAATCAAGAACCCAACCTCTGAAAACAAGACTGTCAATGTGAAGATCTGCGCCTATGCGATAACATACACCCGTACTCCTGGGGCGACGATCATCAAGCACTCAGTCATTCTCCAACTCTCACCTAATGAAGGTATGGTCAGAGACTATCCAGTCGCAGAACACACATGTCTCTTGTTGACTCAATCTATCAAAGTTACACTCCAGTAGAGCAAAGATGAAAAGACCACTAGAGCAAGATGTGTTCATATAAAGAATGTGGCAGATAAAAACCTCAAATAATTTCAACTGCCTAGAGATGATCAACGGTAACATTGATTGGTCTTTATAAAGGCAACGTTTGTGGGGATCTAATAGTAAGATAGTTAAAAGGACTGGAAAAAGGTCTGGTGAATTAGGCCTTTTTTCATTTTAAGCACTGACCTTTAGGTGTCACTGAGCACCCCAGATATGTTACGACTTTATAGAGCGACAACAATTTACGCATGGATCTATTTTTGGCAGGTTGCCAAGTTACACTCTATTATGACACCCTCTCTAGTGGAGGTCGGATGAACGAGAGGAAAAAGTGGGCTGTTCTATATTTGCATTCTCTCTCTTATAATACACAACACAACTAGGCAAATGAGACATAGGATGGGCAACATTAGGATATTTTCCTTATTCTGGAAGACCTTTTAGACCTTGACAGATTATGTATTTAATATACAACCACAATATATCAACACTCCTCTTATTCTTTGTGAATTAATTCTGAAAATTCGAAGGTATGGCCTCACACATCGCCTGAGCATCATACTTCATCATCGGCCATCCTTGCTCCCCAGAACAGGGCCAGCTCACCTGTGGGTTCACATGAAGCACATATGGATGAGGGTTAGGTGGGAATATGAGCTAAACATCCCAGGAACCTTTCATCAGGAACTACCTTTATTCTGTTCTGTTTATTCTGTTATGAGGCAAACAAGTTGATTAAAGGCTGAAGCATGTCTAGGAGTCATAATTACTCCTGCATCTAGTAGGTTGACATGTTTCAACCAATGGTCCCATACAGGTTCTGTGGCTTTCATCATGACAAAGGACCCCTATTCCTTATATTACTTTGCAAGCATTATACACATACAGCAGGCATACACATACAATACTCATTTGTATACATCTTCCGTCCTGCTAAGTAGAGGAATGCTTCATCAACGTGTGTTTAGGAGGTCCCTAAGCTAAACTAGGGGAAAACCTCATAGAGGAGTACATTCGGGGTGGCCTTGTAGTTAAACATTAGTCAAAGATTACACCCTGCTTTTCACCAACTTCGACATCTGCCTCCGATCAAAGGTAAACCGTAATCTATTATTCTTCATCTAAGCTCAATGTAGCAATTGTATTCAGAGAAACACGTGCACTTCATTGTGATTAAGCACTGAGCGATTGTAATGAGCCTTAAAGATGCATGACTTACTGCCCTCTTAATCATTTTTCGAAATTCCCTATATGCAGTCAACATTAGAGAAAGCAATTTCCAAATGTCTCCCATGACTAACTATGCATGTGCTTTTACTTAGATGTGTGTTTCACTTTAGAGATATTCAGAATGTCTGTAAAATTGGCTCCCGAAATCACAGCTCTGTACTGCATGGTCTGAACATCAGGAGCACAGTCTAGAAACTTTCAAGTGTATCCACCCCTTTTATGTAGCACCACCAAAAATACCACCTTAAGGTAATGTTAGGTTCTTACTACTGCTCCCAGTGTTATTACCATGTGACCCTACAAGCTCCTATTCTATTTTTCATCAAAATTCATTATGAGACAGAAGGAAAATAGACATGGAGGCTAGTAGTTAGAGAAATCTATTTGAGGTTCCTTTAGTGAAGAATACACTGTGGATTTATGGACTAATCATGCTATGGATTTATGATTATATAGCACCACATTCCCGAAGGTGCAAACACATTATCTGTTATTAGAGGTGGGTGGAACTCGCAGAGTTTCACTCTGTGGATTTCCACAGAGTTCCATGAAAACTCTGCGTGATTCCATGGAGTTCTGCAAGTGGACAGAATTGCCATGTCACACTGATTTTTAGCACAGGAGCTTCCTCCACATTGAAAAATCAGCAAGAACAGCCCCACGTGGTGTGCCAGAGGGCCCTGCTACTTTGCTGCTGCTTGAGTAGATTTTCTACTCGAGGTGCACTTTTCTCATCACGAACGGTCATGACTGCCCGTGACCCTCCACGGCCACTTGCATTAAGAAAATCTCACTGAGTGCCGTACTAGCGCCCGAGAATCATGCCAGGGGATGTCAATTCTCGCTCACACTTGCCAACTTACAGTTGGAGACCCACACAAAAGAAAAAACTTTGCAATGTGGCGGTTGGCAGAATTTTGCCACAGCTCAGTGTTACAAGCGTAACAGAGAGTGGGCAAAACTCTGTGAACCCCGCTGGCAGAGCGGAATTTATCACCCACTCCTATCCATTATGAGAATATTTTAGCCTACAAATTACTTTTGCCTCATTGTTTGTAAAATTAGCATATAAAAGTCACTAGGTGAGGACTCTTAACAGTCTTGGATTGATTGGCTACATTGTTTAATTTGTGTCAGTGGTTGCATGAGTGGGCACCGTGTTCATTTTTGTGGGCAGAGACTAATTATTCATCATCAGAGTTTGACCTTGAGTAAGAGAGAGAAACAAAGAAAACGGAGGAGGAAGAAGAAAAGAAAGATAGCAAATCAGTGGCAAAGTTATAAAGAAGGGGTAAATAGAGGCTGAACGGTCCGGCCATTGTGAAATAAAGAGTAAAGAAGGGTAGGATTGTGGACGAAGGAGGCATTAGGTGGAATTAAAACCTGGCAGACTTAGTGTGTGGTTTAGGTTTGGCAGATGGGATACTCTGTCACAAACGTGACATCTGTCTGCCTCATCACAGGTGCAGTACATCCTAATGCACTAGTAATAAGGTGGATTGTATTAGGTATCATGTTTGTGATGGAGTACCAATCAGACCCGTAGTATGCAACTATTCAATGGGGCCAGTGGCAGGAACCTAAGAAAAATATTGGGCCCACTGCACTTATTATTTTCCAAATTAATGATTGGATTTAGGTCTCCTTTTTGGAATAATAATGTGTGTTTTTATGTATATTATTCTACCAATTGTTTTTGTCGTTTATTAGTTGTGCAAGAAATACCCCTAGCCAGGTTATGGTGGGAGATTGGCTACAGATTTGCATATGTGATTTAGTAGAATTCCTGTCGAAAAACCTTATTAGAACTACTCCACAGAGACACACAAAACTTACCCTGCTATGCCCATTGATCACACTTCAAAGCATTATTTCCTGTGAGGAGTAGGCAGGGAGCACATTTTTAGCCTCACTCACAAAGTTGCGCAATGTCATAATTTTCACCTGTGGTGAAAGTGTACAAATATTTTCCACTTTGAAAGGTTTGACCTAAGTCAAAGATAATTCGCATCTGCTGCAAGGTTGGATTTTCTGCTCCAAGATGTCTCTTAGTTTGGACAACTTGTGTAGGAAGTCCTGTTTCATCATTGCTCACCTGTGATTGCGTGAGAGGGAAGATTGCATTTGCACATGCAAACCTGGAGCAAACTTGAATCTCTGCTATGTCCACTGGGATGGACCTTTATTTCAAACTGAGGATAAAATCTTACTTTAAGCAATATAGAAATGACTGTGAAGCACAATTTTCCCCACAGGAGCAAATGAGAAAGGTAATTTCGCAAACCATAAAGGTTTATTAAGAAATTTGTAAAGTTACAATCTCCATTTAAATCAGTTAAAGATAAATCGGTAGTCACCTGAATACAGCACATATGAATGTAATCCAGACAATTAAAATAAGCACATGCCAGCAAATGTTATTAAAGACAGCAAATGCAGCATGAACTAAAATTCAGATCCCATTAGGTAAACTCACTAACGCTAAGCTAATATTGTTATGTTATGTTAATAGGAATTTTTATAGCGCTCATTCACCAGCAGGTTTCTTGGCACAGGAGGAGTTACTTTCCAAAAGGAGTTACCGGTAAGGATGGTCCAGGTCTAGCTGTAAGTTTGGGTAAAGAGCCAGGTCTTCAACATCCTCCTAAAGTGAAAGAGGTCTGACTCGAATCTCAATAGGGTCGGAAGAGCGTTCCAGAATTTGGTTCCCAATATTGAGAAGTCTGAGCCTCCTGTTCTTTTCCGTCTAAAATCTGGGACCTCTAAGTAGTTCATGTGCATAGATCTTAAAGTATGGTGGGGGATGTACTTATGGATTTTTGATTAGATGTACTCAGGGCCAGTCCCGTGCAAGGCTTTAAAAAGAATACAGCCTGCTTTAAACTTGGAGCATTGCGCCACTGGAAGCCAGTGCAACTCTTTTAGCAGAGGCTTGATGTGACATCGTCTACCTTGTTGATATATAATTCAGGCTGCCTGATTTTGTATTAGCTGCAGACGATGTATCTGATTGCGCTGATGACCTAGGTATATAGAGTTAGCATAACCAAGGTGCGTGGCTTGAGCGCCGATGGTGGAGGCCGCCTAGACGCTGGGCTCGGAGATCGAGCCTTCATTTATCCTGTTGAATCGAATCTGGCAACCCCCTCCCCACTTTGCCACTCTGGGGAAGGGGCTCCCCCACGGCGGAGCTACAAGGCGGAACTCGACTATCTCCACAAGCCTAGAACGGACCGCCGGCACGGCTCCCAGGGGGTTCCGAGGGCCGAGACTAAGATGGCGGCCATGGGGGAGAAATAACACCCGGACGGCCTGCAGCTGCGGGACACCTGACGCTGCCTGAAGTGTTTCGTTTTTGAGACCAGGAGAAGGAGCAGGTGCGGAGAGGCGCAGATCGAGCAGAACACGGCACCCGTAAAACCGGAGAACGGGACTGACGACCTCGTCGCGGCAGGCCCATGAGGGACGTGGAGCGAGACAGCCCGGTGAGCAGTGCGGCTGGACCCCTCGCATCCGGACCACTACTGAGCGGAGGTTGGTGTCTCTCTCTGTGCGGAGCGCGGATATCATCACAGAAGGATTCCTTCCTTAGTGCCAGCTTCATTTGACGTGCTGAGGAGTGGAGCGAAGGCGCTTGACGAGAGCTGGAACCCATTGGACCCCCCTCCTCCTCACCCCGGGTTCCATTCTGGCACTGCGACTGGCGGATAGGGACTCCGGCTGGGGCCCGGAAATGACTGACGAAGGGACCGGAGCTGCGGATCGCCGCAGGAGGCCTTAAGGGACCCCCCGAAAATATCACTGAACTGCCAGGCCTTGCTGGGGGACCGCGCCCGGGGGGGCAAAGTAACGCAAGGGAGCGGCTGCCATGTGGTGAGGATTTTGCTGCCAAGTGCAGGGACGGCGCCTGGAGCTCGGGGACAGGACCGTGAGCAGCATTCCTGCTGGGACTTTCTGCAGAGGTCGCGGCGCTGCACAGTGAAGGCCACGCACCGGAGCGGAGCTTAGTGGCGGCGACATCTGCACGGCGGGCCACGGTGGGCGAGCCCACAAGCAGGGACACAGAGGGACCACACAAGGTACGGAGGCATGAACATGCAGTGGGGCCTCGGAGAGAGGCCACTGACATCACCTGGGCCCAAGGAGTGAGGTCCCACGCGACTCCTCGTGGACCCCAATTGGTGCAGCATAGTGGCGACGGACACACCGGAGGCCCCGACACGCTCGCTTCAGTGGAGAGGCACACTGGGAGGGCACACACAATAAGGCTACGGTGGATCTCTGCTGGTGGGCACTGAGATCTGACTTCCCTTGCATGAGCCTCCCAGACAGAGGCCCATTGCCGCCATCCCTCCAAGCACGCTGCAATTAACCCCCTCCTGGATCCCCTAGGAGCGAGAACATCTCGCGACATGGCGGGGTGGGTCTCTGTCGGCAATTGCGGCGAGGGACGGCTAATTGTTGGGCTGCCTCAGGAAGGCGCACACAACCTGACCCACGGAGGAACCAGCCAGGGTTGGGGGCTGCACCCAAGGCTGGCCGACTGGTGCCCCGTTGTGCGGAGCTGGCCTGTCCATTGCACTGCGCTACCCTAGGTCATTGCTTGGGCCGGCTGGGCTGCTGGGGCGTGGTTTTGCCCTGTATTGCTGGAACTGCGGCCAGAGGGCGTGGGATTTTGACTGCCACCTCCTGAAGACGCTTTGCACCACTGCTTCTGGGGACGAGTGTGAGCAGCGCGCCCAGACAGTGCTTGGAACGGTAGCTGATCTACGGACCCAAGTGAGCTGATCGCGCGGAGTGCCCGGGCCCTGGGCGACATTTCCTTATTCACTGCAGGGGTGCTGGACGGCACGGCGTGGGCATGGGTAAACCTAAAGGAAACAAAAGTGGTGCGCCGCCCACCTCAGACACCGAGACGTCGGACAAAGGGGGTCATACTGACCCCGGCCACTCAGGAGACCCCCAACTGCATCAGCAACTCGACAAAATCCTGACGGCGATAGCTGATACCGGCACGGTGTTTCAGCAGGACATCGCGCAGGTGGCTATGGGACTGGGACTTCTGAGGGCCGATCATGGCAAACTATCGGACAGGGTCAAGCTAGTGGAGACCTCACTCCAAACTCTTGAACCGTCGCAAAAAGAACTCAAATCCACAATGACTGACGTGCTGGATCGTATAGACGCGCTGGAGCGTAGAGCTGAGGAGGCAGAAGGGTGTAACCGCCGGAACAACATCCGGATTGTGGGCCTGCCGGAGAAAGTGGAGGGGCGTGACAAGGTACGCTACCTAGAAGAGTGGCTTCAAACGGTGGTGGCGCCGGAAGGACTGTCATCTTTCTACAACCTGGAACGGGTGCAGAGAGTACTGGCCAAGCCACCACAGCAGGGTCGCCCTCCACGTCCAGTGGTAGCTAGACTACTACACTACCGGGACAGGGATCTGCTGCTCCAGAATGCTCGAGCTAACGGTCCGTATCAGGTAGAAAACAGCAAGGTCAACATTTTCCCGGATTATATCTAAGAAACGCAACACCGTCGGACCTCTTTCCTGGCTATCAAACGAGAGTTGAGAGCGGAGGGGCTTCAGTATTCCTTACTCTTCCCAGCTCGGCTACGTGTGATTGTAGACGATACCACTAGGTTTTTCGACACGCCAGATGACGCCTGCACCTGGCTCGAACTGTACAAATCCGGCAAAGATGTCCTTGTCCCACGACCGAGGCTGGAATCAACGGGACTGCCACAGCGGAAATCGCGGCGCCTTCGCAATCGGCGAAGAGGTCTAAGGAGGCCATCACTCTTGGAGACGGCGGCGGAACGGCAGGGGGTCTTGGAGGCGATGGATGCCCTGACGGGCCCACGGGGATCCCCGTTGCAGGACGAGGCGGGGTCGACCAAAGGGGACAAACATTTGGACTCAGAGAGTTCGGAGACGGACAGTACGCCCTTGCCTGTGGTCACTTCGGCGACGGCTGAGGGAATGCTGGACGAAGGCTAGAGGCGACCGGTGAGCTGTATGAGTTCGATATGCCGACTTTGTTGGGACTTTCCTTGTGTAATGTTGTGGGAAGGGTGAGATTGTTTATTTGTCGGGGGGGCATTGCAATGCTTCCATATGTATGGCTCGGTCAAGCGGAATAGACCCTGGAGTTTGGGTGGCTGCCCGTTGGCGTCCAGCCCTCCCTTACCGCCCTTAAGGCATGCCCACAGTGACTACTGTAGGGTTTAGTTACAATGTTGCTACTTTGGGATGTTTGGACGGGAACTAAATGGATTTTGCTAGGACCTGTTCTGGGGGGGGGGGTAGGGGATGTTGTGGGTTGTTAGAGGGAGGGCTCATCATTGATGTTACAGAATCACCACACTCGAGGCTCCGGGGGGGCGGCAAAGGTGGACTGCACAGGACAATGTTGGACAATGGGCGAAATGGCTAATGTGAAATGTGTAACCTGGAATGTGAGGGGGCTACATACCATGTCACGTCGTCATAAAGTACACGCCTATCTGACACGAAGGGGAGTGCAGGTCGCCCTTCTCCAAGAAACACACTTGACACAGACAGAGGGGACAGCATTACAGTGTAGATGGAGGGGCCAAGTATTTAACACCACATACTCAGCGTTCGCGAGGGGTGCTTTAATTTGGGTCAGGGTGGGAGTTCCTTTTCAGCTCACCAGGCAGATCATAGACCCGGAGGGAAGGTTTGTGGCTATAGCAGGGAAACTATGGGGCAAGGACATTGCCTTTTGCAGCGTCTATGCACTGAATGTTGATCAGATGGCATTCTTGGCAGAGCTATCGGGGTCCTTGGCGCAATTTCTTGTGGCGCCGATAATACTGGGAGGTGACTTTACCTCGGTCCTAGATGTATCCCTGGACAGATCACACCCCCCCTGGCGGACTCCCCGACACATCGAGTGGCTAGGGGCAGAATGGAGTGGCAAACTCGGTGGGGACTTATAGATGCCTGGCGCGCGCAACATCCCCAAGACCGAGATTACTCCTATTTCTCAGGCATGCATGAACTCCATGTGCGGCTGGATGCGGTCTTATGCTCCCCTGTACTGCTCCCAGCGATCCTAAAGACTGAATATTTATCGAGGACGATCTCTGACCACAATCCTTTGTTAATAGCCCTGCAGTGGTCTCCTAGCGCCTCATGCATCCCACTTGGAGACTGCGCCCCAAAACGATGGAGGACCCTCTCTTTCTCGCTGCGCTGGAGGACAGGATCACTCAATACTTTGAGGCAACGCCCACCGAGACAAGAGCCATGGAGTGGGATGCCTTTAAGGTAGTAATGAAGGGGCTTTGCATAGGGAAACATGTGGGGGTGAGGAAGGTCCTATTGGGAGACCTAGACAAGGCTGAGAAGACACTCCACGAAGCAGAAATATTACGGCCTGGTCACCCCGAACTACAGGAAAAGGTCAGTGAGGCGAGGGAAGCGGTGGCAGTGGAAACAGAGCGCTTACGCAGCTTCGACTATAAGGTGTATACAGCCAGGACCCATGTGGAGGGCGATAAAGCCGGGACCCTGCTGGCTTGGTTTGCCAACCCCATGAAGAGAGGTTCCCCAATAGTGTCAATGCGCTCGACAGACAGGGCGGAAGTCTACACCCAACCAGAGATCCGACAGTGCTTCACGGAATACTATGAAACCCTATACAAACGGATGATAACAGATGGAGCTTCAGCGATAGCTAGCTTCCTGGGGGGGCTTTGCTTCCCTCAACTGGATAACGACAGAGCGAAAGACCTAGGCAAAGAAATCGAGCTCAAGGAAATACACCGTGCCATCAAGCGTATGGCGCGTAACAAAACTCCGGGCCTGGACGGGCTACCTATAGAATTTTATGGGAAATACACTGACCTGCTGGCACCTAGACTGCTTGAGGTCTACAAAGAAGCGAAGCAAGCGGGTCGGTTACCACACTCTATGCGGGAAGCGCTGGTGATACCATTACTGAAACCAGGGAGGGAGAGTGGAGACACAGCATCGTACAGGCCCCTATCGATGCTAACCGTGGGCGGAGGCAGCGGATAAACAGTCTGTAAATGGTGTGGCGCAGCCGAGGGCAGGTTAGGAGAGGCAGTGCCTGAATTTAGCGAGGCGGCCGGAGGCAACAAGGGCTCTGTACGCTCGGGAGGCTCTCTGTGGGTTGGAGCACCTCCGCCCAGGGACCCAGGAACCACGCGATTGACTATGCGTACACAACACTGCCTGAACTCGACAACCCTGTCCTGAAGACGATCCCGACTCACGGGGATCGAAACGCCGTCGACATCACATCGCAACTTTATGGCGCATTTAAAGTTTTTGGCTCTTGTAAAATTGTTTGATACCATGATTTAAGTGACTATAACTTAATCCTGCGGAGCCATCACTGTATAAATTCTTTGTCACTTTGCGCCGTTCACGCTGTTCACATTCAGCACTTGCATCTTCACCTTTCACCGATTGTATATATCACTACTCACCAAGTGCCTTCGGGTTGTCACATGATTTCCTCTGTACAGTGCTGCCTCACTGTATTTCCATGTGAAACACCCCCCTCTGAATTGGTGAATAACAAGCTTTTAAACCATATGAGCCTCCTTGTTTTCCTGTTTATGTAATGCTGACTGCATACATCATTCAATTTCCTTAAATTGATACCTGTTAGGAATTGTTGTTTTATATATACAGAGTAAGAACGGGCACGCTGATATTGCCGCAATATTCAGTGGAGCATGGCACAAGACAGGGGTGCTCGCTGTCTCCTTTGCTGTTCGCTCTGGCGGTGGAACCTCTTGAGATGGCAATTCGGTCGGGTCATCACTTTTGGGGATTACGTAGCCGGACTGGGCAACAATATATCTCGCTGTATGCCGATGACCTCTACTTTTTCTCGAAGACGCTGACGAGGCCCTGTCGAGTGCTGAGACTCTCCTAACGCACTTTGGAGAGGTATCCGGCCTGAGGGTGAATTGGTCCAAAACGTGCTTGTTTCCTGTACGCCAGGGGGAGATCCAACCACGCACGGTCCGAGCAGTCAGATGGGAGCCCAGATGCCTGAAATACTTGGGCGTGCACATATATCACGCGACAACTGATTTACTGGAAGGCAATATCAACCGTAGCTTGAGGGCGCTGAAGGGCAGTATGTCCTTTTGGGCCACTCTCCCACTATCAGTGGCAGGCCGCATAGCTTTGCTAAAAATGGTGGCGCTTCCGAGGCTCCTTTATTATTTCAGGACACTGCCAGTGTGGATACCTGCAGCAACCTTCCGCCTCCTGAAGTCCATGATAATCTCTTTTCTTTGGGGGGCGGGACGGCGAAGGGTGGCGCTGACCACCTTATTACGACCTAAACTGGGGGGGGGACTGGCGGTCCCCGATTTTGAATTATACTATCTAGCGGCCCAACTGCAGATATACACACAGGAGATAGCGCGTGAATTCCGGGGACCGGAACACAAGCAGGGCATGGGTATACCTCGCCATGTCCTCTCCCTCATAGCGCTCCAGCAGAAATTGGACCTTCAAGTGCTCACCCAGGAGGAAAAGACGATCAGGCTGTGCTGGAACCGATCACAGCGCAGAGCGAAGGTACTCCATCCATACGCCCCAGAAATCCCACTGGGAATGCTAACAGCCCTACCACACGGGGGCGATTGGTCACCACTCCAAGGTTGGGAAGAGGTGGGGATCCAGGTCCTGGGAGACTTATTTGAAGACAGAGCATTACTGCCATATCCGACACTTCAAGAACGGTTTGAGTTACCAGGCGGAGGATTCCTGCTACATGCAGCACTGAAGCGAGCAATGCAGAGGCATTGGAAGGAGGGTCTGATGGAGCCAAGGACGTCAATGGCCTGCCAGTACGTTATGATGGCGGCGGGGACCTTCAAGGCGGTCACGTGCCTCTACTCCAGAATGATTAATGAGGGGCTACCACCGCTGGAGATGCTAAAGCAACGGTGGGAAACTGACATAGGCAAAGACATCCCCGACACAGTGTGGGCACAGTTATTGCGGAGAGCTTGGAAAAACACGCGCAACGCCAGATTCCAACTAGTACACTTATACATATTCCACCGGGCATATTTAACACCAGGCAAAATCCAAAAATACTTCCATGTAGATACGGCAGCATGCCCTCGATGTCTGAGGATAGGAGTGGAGTTAGATCATATGCTCTGGACATGCCCCAACCTGGCGCTCTATTGGAAGGAGGTGGGAGACACTCTTAATGCGATAACTGAAAGAGACTTAGTGTTTGATATGGCTGTGGGTGTACTACACTGGTTTCCCCATACCCCCAGGAATAAGATCACAAGCAAGTTTATAGATATGGGGCTCATAATAGCTAAGCGAGAAATCGCACGACACTGGAAGGCAGCAATAGGCCCTAGCAGCGTCCGGTGGGGACACGAGTTTCTTAAGTGGGCCAATGGTGAAAGTGTGCTGAGATTTCAAAATGCGCGGCGACAGGGTAAGGATAAGGCGTTAGAAGCAGCTGAGGCACGGGACGCTTTAGTACAATCACTGCGGGACCATAGCACTCGTGATGACACGGCAGAGTAGCAGCCCTAGAGATGATCATCCCCGGGACATGACAGGCACACTACATTGAGCAACCTTTGTCAGCTCCTGTGCACACAATTTATCATAACTGAAGCCGAGTCTGGATATCGATGATGGGGGATCTGGGGAGGAGGGTGGGAAGATTGGGACTTTATAGGGTTTATGATCGGGGATTCATTGAGAGTCATTTTATTGCGACTCATGGACTTGCACTAGTTTTTTCCTGATCCTCTTCCTGTTCATGCTATCTGGGGGGTTTCTTAGAGGGACTTAGATAGTGCGGGTAATGTACTTGCTTTTATTGGCTGTGTGAATTAAACCCAATAAAATGTGTTTAAAAAAAACATAGAGTTAGCATAATCAATTATTGACAGAATCAAGGAGATGACAATTTATACATGCCTCTCTGCTGAAAAATCACCCAATTTTCCTCCGTTTCCACAGTTGGAAGAAGCAAGCGGAGGTAACTGCTCCAATCTGCGTGTTCATTTTTAGGTCTGTGTCAAAGTGTGTGCCTAGGCTTTTATCGAGTTTTTTAGTGCAGGAGGTGTGCCTAACTCGATGGGCCAGTGGGCTGGTGACCAATCTTTTGCTTACGTTGAGCAGCTCGGTCACGTACTCTGACCTCAGCGCAAGACGCCCATGGGCATTCGTTGCGCTTTATAAATCCACAAATCAAATCAAATCAAATCAAATGCTGAACTTTTTTGTTGGGGATAATGATTTCTGTTTTTTCGGCATTGAATTTTAGTTAATTATTGTTCATCAATTTATGACGAACAGCATGGATTTTTTGAGAAATTCCTGAGAATCTGTAGATTCATTGATGGGGAAGACTAGCTGCATATCGTCAGCATAGTTGTAGATTTGCACTGCCATCTGCCAATATGCGATATTGAGAGGAAAAGTTGGAAAGTTTTGAAGCAGCTGGTGTCTACTAACATCACCAAAAGTACCAAATCAAAGTTGAACTCAGATAGGGGAAATGTACTTGTTCTAAAAGTTAAATCTATGAGCAGAAATATGAGTCATTTTGTCTCAAGAGAAAAAGAGAGAATGTCCTCCTGCAAAGGTTGATTGGGGCAAGTGCTGACTAACTAAACTCAGTTTCAGACAGTTAAAACATGTAATTACATCCAAGAGATACATTCCCCAGGTTCCCACAGACTAAGAACCAACATATAACACCAGATTCTTACATTATTGTGCCTTCATGATATCTAGCAAAGGACCTCTGCCTCCCATAATGTGCAGGTTCTGAGAATCACTGTTCAGCCAATTAATTTGTAGGAAACATGACCTTCATACAGCAAGGTAATCAATCAAGCCTCAATGAAGCAGTATATGTATAGCGCGGTTAAACACCCCAGGGGGTATCCAGGTGCTCTGTTGCAGGTATCAGTTGAAGAGCTGTGTCTTGAGTCCCTTCCTGAAGTGGTTCAATGAGGGTGAATTGCAGAGGTGGAGGGTAAGGGTGTTACAAGCTTTGGTGGCGAGGTGATAGAAGGATCATCCTCCGGAGTCGCTGTGGTGGATACGTAGTGTCTGAGTGAGGGCAAGGTGTTCGGAGCAGAGGTTTCTGGTGGGTTGGTAGAAGGTCAGGCCATGGTTCATGTAGTCTGGTCTTTTAACTGTGGAGGGCTTTGTAGGCATGGGTCAGGAGCTTGGATTGGCATCTCTTCTGGATGGGGAGCCTGTGGTGTTTTTTTAGGTGCCGGGTGACGTGTGTCCTCCTGGGTAGGTTGAGGATGAGTCTGGCTGCTGCGTTCTAAATAGTCTGGAGTCTTTGCCTGAGTTTGGTGGAGGTGCCCGCATAGAGTGCGCTGCCGTAGTGAAGACAGCTTGTGACAAGGGCCTGCATCACAGTCTTCCTTGTGCTGACAGGTAGCCATTTTTAGATTAGATTGTGTTGAAGCAGGCTGTGGCAATGGTGCTGACCTGATGTTTAATGGAGAGTTTGCTTTCCAGTATGATGCTAAAGGTTGTGGGTGTGATATTTCTCACCATGGGGGTACGTCTGAGCTCCTCTGGCCACCAGGAATCATTTCAGAGAGTGGTGTGTCTGCCGAAGATCAGAACTTCTGTTTTGTCGGTGTTGAGTTTCAAGCAGTTGTCTTTCATCTATTTTGCAACATTCTTCATGCAGTTGTGGAAGTTGGACATAGTCATGGTGGGCTTCGCTGAGAGTGAGAGGACGAGCTGAGTGTCAATGGTGTAGGAGAGGATGTTGGTGTTGTGCGATCGGACGATGTCTGCGAGAGGTGTCATGTAGATGTTAAGAGGGTAGGGCTGAGGGATGCTCCCTGGGGTACTCCGCAGATGTTGGGCCTGATTCACAGAACTAACTTAAGACAAAATCCTAAACTTACTACTTTTGGTATTCACAGAAGGCATTTAGTAGTCTTAAATTAGGATTTTGTCTTAAGTTAGGATTTTGTCCTAAATTAGGATTTTGTCTTAGGTTAGGATTTTGTCTTAAGTTAGGATGTTGTCTTAAATTAGGATTTTGTCCTAAATTAGGATTTTGTCTTAAATTAGGATTTTGTCTTAAGTTAGGATTTTATCTTAGGTTAAACTTAAATGTAACTTAAGTTTGTCTTAAGTTTAATTTAAGACAAAATCCTAATTTAGGAAAAAATCCTAACTTAAAACAAAATCCTAATTTAGGACAAAATCCTAATTTCCAGTAGTTTGTTTCCTTCCAGATGAATGCTTAGTTGGGTGTTGATGGCCTTCTCCAGGACTTTGGCAGGGAACGGGAGTAGGAAGATGGGACGGTAGTTCTGGAGCTCTTTGGTGTCGGCTAAAGGTTTCTTGAGAAGGGTTCTGATCTCCATGTGTTTCCATGCATCAGAAAAGGTGTCTGCAGTTTTGGAGGCATTTAGGATGGTGATGAGCTGGTGGCTGATCTTATTGCTTCTGAGGTAGAAGAGTCAATGGGGCATGGTTCATGGGTGCTCCTGAGTGGATGGAGTTCATCAGGGTGGTAGTTGCTGGTGTGTTAAGATGATTCCATGCAGGGATCAGGTGGTTGGTGACTGTCGTTGATGGGTTGCAGAGGAGGTCGGAGGGTTGGAGATCGAAGTTTCTGTAGATGGTTGCTATCTTGTTGTGAATTGATCGGCGAGGGAGTCAGAGAGTTCCTGTGAGGGAGGATCGAGCTTTCTGTGGCTGATGGGTAGCTGAACTCTCTGACGATGGTGAAGAGTTTCTTTTTTTGGTTGATGCTGGCTTCGATCCTGCGTGTCAGTGCCTCCTTTTTTGTGGCTTTGGTCTGGCAGTGGTAGTTGGTAATGGCTGATTTGTAGGCGGCTTGTTTAGTGTCATTCCTGCTGGTTTCACCATCTTCTCTGCAGTTGTTTACACCCGTGTTTAGATGCGCTGAGTACTTGCATGTGGGTCTGTGCATTTTGACTGGTTTGCTGGGGGTGACTTGGTTGGTAGCGCTGGTGATCCAAACATTGACATTTTCTACTGTCTGAATCAGGTTGGTGGTGATGTTGGACTGAGCTGTGCTGAGGGAGTCAATCAATTGTTGTTGCTTTGCCTTGGTCTAGCTGAGGTAGGGAGTGCTGTGTCGTTTGGGGGTAGCGCGCTGCGAGGCCGGTGAGGATGAAGTGTACGATGGAGTGGTCTGTCAAGTTGAGTTCCGATGTCTGGCTGTATGTGATTTTGTTACTGGATGTGAAGTTAGGGTTTAGCATGTGTGCTGCTCAGTGTGAGGGGTCAGTGACAATATGCTTGAGGCTGAGGTTGACTAGTCTTTCCAGGAGGTCAACGGTGTTGGTGTCAGACGAGTCATCAACAATCGAAATTGAGGTCTCCCAGGAAGATAAAGTGTTCATTTTGACAGTAAGAGGGGTGATGAATTCAGCAATAGAGTCACTGAAGCCGGTTTTTGGTTCTGGCATTCTTTATGTGAGGGTTCCTTTGAACAATCAATCAAGTAGTATTTATAAAGTGCAGCTTGTCACCCGCAGGGCTATCCAGCCTCTTGCTTCAGGTCTTATTCGAAGATCCAGGTCTTGAGCCCCTTCATGAAGTCAGTAAGCAATGTTGAGTTGTGGAGATGGAGGGTGAGGGTGCACCAGACTTTGGTGTGGCAGTGGCATATGTGAGGGATCTGCTCAAGAGCAAGGTGTGGAGTAGAGGTTCCTGGGAGGATGGTTGGAGTGTAGCCGGTGGTTCAAGTAGGTTGGTCCTTGATCATGGAGGGCATAGTAGACATGGGTCAGGAGCTTGATATTACATCCCATCTGGACCAGGAGCCAGTGGAGGTCTTTCAGGTGCTGGGTTATGTGGGTTCTCTTGGGCAGGTTGAGGATCAGTCTGGTGCCTGTGTTCTGAATAGTCTGGAGTCTTTGCATGAGTTCGGTGGTGGTGCCTGCATAGAGTGCATTGCTGTAGTCCAGTCGGATGGCGATGAGGGCATGCATTACTGTCTTTCTAGTGCTAAAGGAGAGCCATCTGAAAATCTAGCAGAGCATGTGGAAGCAGGATGAGGAGATGTTGCTGACCTGACGTTTCATAGAGAGTTCACTGTCTGGGATGATGCCATGGTTGCGGGCGTGGCCTTTCAGCATGGGGGTAGGTCTGCATTATGACGGCTACCAAGAGTCGTTCCAGAGGGTGGTGTGTTTGCCAAAGATGACAACTTCAGTCTTGTCCAAGTTAAGTTTTAGGCAGTTGTCCTTCATCCATCCTGAGAAGTCCTTCATGCAGTTGTGGAAGTTGGGCTTTGTTGCAGAGGGGTCGGCATTGAGCGAAAGGACGAGCTGTGTGTCGTCGGACAGGTGATGATGTTGATGTCGTGAGTTCTGATGATTTCTGTAAGTGGAGTCATGTGGACGTTGAAGAGTTTTGGTCTGAGGGATGTGCTTGGGGACTGCTGCAGATGTTGTGCTTAGCTTGCGATGTGAAGGGAAGGAGTCAGACTTTCTGGGTGCATCCTGTGAGAAAGGATGCCATCCATCTGAGTGTGTGGTGGGAGACTATGTTGAAGGTGGCGCAGAGGTCAAGCAAGATCAGGGTGGCTTATTCTCCTCTGTCGAGTAGGGTGCGGATGTAATCTGTTGCAGCGATGAGAGCTTCTCGGTGCTGTGATTGGTACTGAATTCTTATTGGGATGGGTCCAACAAGTTGTTTCTTTCCAGGTGTTTGAGGAGTTGTAGACTGATGGTGGTTTTGGCATCGGCAGGGACCGGAAATTCATGTGTTCCATAGTCGGCGTGGTGTCATCGTTGGTGATGGTGCAGGTGATTGATTCTTTGTGTACGATGACGATGCCTCCACCGTGTCTGTTTGTGCAGTCTATGTATTTCATCTTGTAGCTGCTGGGGGTTTCCATGACAATGTCTGGGGCTGCTGTTGGGGTGAGCCAGGTCTCTGTGAGGAAAATCACGTGGGGGGGCGATGGTGGAGATGGTGTCCCAGATTTCAATGGCTTGTTTGAAGAGAGATCTGGCATTGATTAGGAGGCATTTGAGTTGATATGGTGGAGTTTGGGCAACTGGTGTTGGCGCAGCATTGTTCAGTGAGGTGGTGGTCAGAGGAGGGGTGTTGGTGAAGCAGCAGTGGAAGCAAGTGAAGGGCCTTGTTGTGGAGCGTGGTGATGCGAGGCAGTAGTTGTTGCTGTGAATGTGGACCAGGGCACTGAGATTT
Source organism: Lissotriton helveticus (assembly GCF_964261635.1). NCBI lineage: Eukaryota > Metazoa > Chordata > Amphibia > Caudata > Salamandridae > Lissotriton > Lissotriton helveticus. The sequence continues at coordinate 280,322,817 of NC_136068.1, read as the reverse complement.
GTGGCTGTGTACCTGTGGGAGTGAGTTGGGACAGGGTTCCTGTCACTGGGCGTGGTCAAGGCATGGATGAGTGCAGTCGGGCTTGACTTTGGCACTCCGGTTGCGTTCCCACTGTGCAGCTGCGCCGCACACTTCATTAAGTAGCCCTAGGAGGCAGAAGGGGCTGTCCTGTAGGTGAGAGGGCAACGGGGAAAATGCTGCGCAGAGGGGCAAGAAACAAAGTGAACCGGTGTAAAGAAGTTCATTGTGGCATGTGGTGATAACCTGTAAAGCTTCACCTTTTTAAAAACATCTGATCTCCAATCTGAACCTGCAGATTTAGACATTCTAATTGTCTCTTTGAGCACACGGTTAAACCTCTCCACAGTGCCATTCGTCTCTGTGTGGTACAAAGAAGATTTTTTATGCTTTATACCATGTTTAGACAAAATTGATTGCATCTCCCTAGACACAAGTTGACTCCCATTGTCCGTTAAAATGATGTTAGGAATACCCTCCCTAGCAAAAAAAAATTCTAAAAACACTATCACATGCTTAGACTCTATGCCACGAGTGATGGCAATCTCTGGCCATCTAGAAAAGAAATCTATTAAAACTAGAACATACCATTCAGACCCTGCTGAGTATATAGGCCCAAGAATGTCCAAACCAACTTCTTCCCATGGCTTGTCTGGAAGTGTTCTGATAACCATGGGCTGGACTTTGGGTTTCGCTACCTTCTCACTCAAAGCACACTCCATGCAATCTCTAATTTTCCTCTCCACCTCCAAATCCTTGCTAGGCCACCATTACGACATCCTCAAATTCTCCTTTGTCTTTGAAATGCCCATATGTCCACTATGAGCCAGTAAAATAGGCTCACTCCTAATAGACATTGGAGGAACTAACCTAGTACCTCTGACAAGCAAGCCTTCATTTTCAGACAGTTGTTCTTTAACATGCCAAAACTTCTCAAATCTTCCTGTAAAGCTTCCAACCACTTACAATTATCAATGACACTTTCACCTACTGCACATACCATCTCATCTTCACCTTCCCAATCATCCTCCAGATCTAACTCTTCTTCAGAAACAAGGCGAGATAAGACATCTGCTACTTTATTCTCAACACCTGGAAGGTACTTGACCTCAAAATTATAATCTTGTAGTCCTACAACCCATCTTGTGATTCTACTAGACACTGCATCAATCCCTTTGGTTTTCAAAATCTCACATAACGGTTTGAGATCAGTTCTCACTTCAAAAGTACTTCCCCATAGGAAGTTTTTTAATTTCCTTACAGCCCAGTAAACTGCTAACGCTTCACGTTCCACTACGTAATACCTCAACTCTGGGCCCCTTAAACTTCTTGATAAAAACAAGATGACCACCTCCTATCCTTCAATTACCTGTGTTAAAACTGCCCCAACCCTTTTAAGCTTGCATCTGTTATCAAAATAGATCTTCTCTCAGGATCGAAACTGTTCAATTTAGGGGCATTGTTCAATTTTTCTTTTAGAAAGATGAACTCCTTTTTACACTCATCACTCCACACAAACTCACATCCTTTCTTCAACAATAACCTCATACTAACGCACAAAGATGCAAAACCATTTATAAACTTACTATAGTACTCCGCCATACCTAGAAAGCTAACCAATTCCTCCTTGTTCTTTGGAGAAGACATCTTCATCATGGTACTGATTAAGCTAGCTTTCGGTGAAATACCACCTTTCGAGATCGTGTGACCAAGGTAATCTATAGAGGTTTTTTTAAATTTGCATTTTTCCATCTTTACTGTTAGACCAGATTCACTCAAACGTTTCAAAACATCAACAAGTCTATGATCATGTTCCTCATCACAACTTCCAAAAATAAGAATTTCATCCTGATATACCCTCACACCTTTTAAACCTTTAAAGACACCTTCCAGAGCTCTTTGAAAGACTGAAGCAGCTGACACCAGCCCAAACGGAAGTCTCACAAAACGAAATGTGCCAAACGGCGTTACAAACGCCATTAGATCCTTAGAGTCCTCATCAAGTCTTATCTGGTGATATGCGGATCTCAAATCCACAGTGCTAAAAACTTTTGCCCCCTTTAGTAACATTAACATGTACGCAGTTTTAGGTGATGGGTAGTGATCTACCACCACGCTCTTATTCAACTCCCTGAGATCTATGCACAAACGAAGAGAGCCGTCCAATTTTTTAGCGGCTACAATCGGAGCAACCCATTGAGTTGCTTCTACCTCCTCTATGATGCCCTCCTTGACCAATTTTTCCAACTCTGCTTTAACTTGATCTCTAACAGCAATAGGAACACTACGTACCTTACAACAAATAGGTATGGCATTCTCCTTCAACTTAATGTGGTGAATATAGTTTTTTAAACAACCCAACTTTTCATTAAAAACATTAGGAAAATCCTTTTTCAATTTATCAGAAAAAGACTCATCACAGTTTTGATTTACATTGACGGTATTGGTATTAACAATGGGAAGATCCTTCAATATGATGGGGGAGAGGAATTGGGATCTAGCATTACCCCCAAATCTTTTTGATCAAACCAACTCAAAATGTTATCTCCTTTCTGTGAAATATAGACTTTCGAGCTGGTAAGCCTTCCCTTGCAATCAATGTTTCCTAGAAAGTACCCTAAAAGCTCTATTGGTTTCCTACCGTATACAAATGGTCTTATGTCAGGGTGAAACATTTCAATTTTTCCCCGTAGATTCTTGAGATAAAATTCCTTTGCCACAATGGTGATTTTGGCACCTGAATCAAATAATACCCTAATGGAATGACCATTAAGCAAAATTTCATCAGTAGGACAGTTCTTTGTTTGAGGACCAAAAATCACTTGAACTAAAATTTGACCACAATCAAAATTTTCATCACATTCTCTTGTCTCATCAAAATCATAATAAATTTCACTAACCTTGCCTTTGTACTCCCTCCCCTTGCAAGCGACAGAGAAATGTCCTTTCCTTTTGCACTTGCTACAAGTGGCTTTCCACCCAGGGCACTGCCTGTCGTTCCCAAAATGTCCCATTTTGCCACATCTAAAGCATTTCACTTGTGCAAAATCAAATTTTCTACCTGGTTTATCATTGAGAAGTTTGTTATTGGTAACATCTCTCATACCACTTCTCTGGCTTGTATTCTCTTTTACTGCATTCGAAGTTTTAACAAGATTAACAGTACTTTTGTCTTTACTTTCACCATTCTTTGTTATAACTTCTACACACTTAATAGAATGCTCAATCCTCTTTGCTATGGTAATTACATCATCTAAATCAGGCTCATCTTTCTGCCATAATTCTTCCCTAACACGTTCAATGCTACATCCCAGCATGAACTGGTCCCTTATTCTTTCGTCAATAGAGGCTGCAAATTTGCAAGATGATGCTAACTTCCTTAGTGCAGTTATATAATTCTCTATACTTTCTTCTTCAAGTTGTATTCTGCGACCAAAGTGATATCTCTCTAAAATAGTAGATACCTGTGGGAGGTAATGTTTATCAAGAATAGCTATGCAAATTTCATACTCATTTAAATTCCGATCCTGTAGTTCAGGAAGGTGATCAAACACCTCCTGACCCTCTGATCCCAAACAGTGCCGCAATAAAGCCATTTTTCTTTCTGCACTTAAGTTGGCTCCACAAACTTTTGCATACCTCTCAAAGACCTTGCGCTATTTTTTCGATCTAATGGGAGGATCCCCAGGAGATTGCAAGAAGAACGGAGGCGCTGTTACGTTCTGCATTTCACTTGAAATATATAAACTATATCAACTTTACATAAAATGTATCAATGTCATTATTTACACTAATAAATGCAAGGAAAAGTTATGTCAAACAATGTAATAATAGACATCCCTTTCTAGACCAGTAATAATGTATGACCACTGTATCTTCAACACTAGTGATAATATATATGACCATGAAAACCTTTAGAGAGTAGTAGTCGTGCAGAGATTTAAATAAAGTTTTCTTTCATTCAATAAAACAGAAAAATAGTCTCAGTGTCTTTTCCTTTTGTTCAAAACTCAAAATAAATTGCACAGTTCGATACCTCTTGTTCTGCAATACTCAGTTCATCCTGCCGATACTCTGCACAAATAGAGAACGCTTCCACTTCGGAGCGAAATTGACAACAAGAAGGAAAAAAAAAATAAAGAATCTGTCAAACGAAGATGAAAATTGTTCCGAATGTGCTCCTGTGAAAATAAAATGGCTGCCACGTCGTTGTGATTATGTCATGACGCTCCTGCGTGATGACAATTACCCAGAATTCACTTGCGGGCTGAGCATTCTCGGAATTTGGCCGTCCGTCAGGAGGAACGTTGTGGCGCTCAGGTCAGGAAGAACGTTGTGGCGCTCGAGCAGAAGATGCGGTGAGGTTTTCAAAAAATGCCGATGCTTAGGCTGTGTTGTTTACTTCTCGTTATACACTGCCAGTTTAAGACCGCTTAAGACTTCAAATATGAGCAAGCGAGCGCCGCGTTCAGAGACACTGCTTAACCAGCCAAAACAAATTGTCACGAGGTAGTAAATGTAAAGCGTTTTTCCCAAGGAAGGATGGCGCAGAGCTCCACAGATTAACAATCAGCCCAAAATGTATGTCCTTGAAAGCAGCGCTGTCAACAGAAGCTAGACATAATATCCAAGCGTACCACATAGAGTATTAAATTCGCTCAATAAAAAGTGGTTTAAAGGATATATAAAAAAAAAATATACAAGCTGTCATGAAAGTAGTTCCTTAATTCAGGCAAGGCTGATTCTGTCAAAAGCTTGGAGATATTAGTTTAAAAGTTTAAAGGTAATAAAAGTAATAAGATGACAGTACCTTTTTTGTCAATTTTCAAAATAAAGTAAAAGGAGATATCCTTGTTGAGATCCTTTCTTCATAAATCCCGTCCTGTCGCCAATGTAAAGAAGTTCAAGGGTAAGTTGAAGGTAAAATAAGTATTTATTGAAGAATAGGATCCCATCCACAGGATAGCTGTCACCAGTAGAAAGGTCCAGGCTTAACTGCCTACATACTCTAAACCAAACAATGTCAGCACCTGTACAGAGCATTCTAATGCATGTGGCAACCTGGCAACAAGCTGCATCAGCAGGATGCCACAACCGGATAAAGGGAAACAAAGTAAAAAACAATAAAGGAGAAAAACAAAGTACAATCATAGCCTGTTGCAGCACATAAAAGTTTATAATTACAGGAGCAGTAGGAGAAAACACGCAATATACAATTAACGGTCAGGCAGCAGAGTCACAGGGAGCAGAGATCAAGACCAGGTGGTGTAGGGCTTCTCAATGGAGCTGTGCTGCAGCCTCCATTAAGTAGCCTTGGCAGGTGGGAGTGGCTGTCAGGGAAGAGGGACGGCAGCAGGAAAATACAGCACAGAGGGGCGAGAACTGGAGTGAACCTTGTAAAGAAGTAAAAAACAATAGGGCAGAAAATCAAAGTACAATCATAGCCTTACAACATATAAAAGTTTACATTTACAGGAGCAGTAGCAGAAAACACGCAATGCACAATTAACTGTCGGGTAACACACATTTTCTAGCAGTTGTGCCATTGTTAAAAATGCTTTTTCAGTAATACAGTTGAAAATTGTAACGATACTTCGCAGGAGGACTGGGGATTGAACTAGATAAAGGGTAGCTGGAGGACCGGTACGGTGCCTCTGTGCTACATGACCCGCAAACTGAGGAGCGGCGAGCAAGACTAAGGTGGTTATTGGCTTCTCAATGGAGCCGTGCTGCGGCCTCCATCAAGTAGCCCTGGGAGGTGGGAGGGACTGTCCAACAAGAGGGAGGGCAAGGGAAAAAATGGCACAGAGGGGCGGGAACCGGAGTGAATCAGATAAATGCAAAAAAAGGCAATAACAATAGAGGAGAAAAACGAAGTACAATAACAGGCTTTTACAGAACATAAAAGTTTACAATTACAGGCGCAGTTAGAAAGAACACTCAATGGACAATTAAGGGTCAGGCCACAGAGTCACATGCAATTTCAGGCAATTGTGCTATTGATAAAAATGCTTTTTCAGTAATACAATTGAAAAGACAAATGTAACGATACTTAGCAGGGGGACCATGGCTCAAACTGGGCAAAGAGTAGATAGAGGACTGGGACGCCACCTTTACGCTATGAGACCTGCAAGTGGGTAAGCAGTGAGGAAGACAAAGGTGGTCTAGCGCTTCTCAACTGAGCTGCAATGTAGCCTCATTTAAGTAACCCTGGTAGATGGGTGGGCCTTATAGGGAGGGCAGGGAGAAATACGGCACAGAGGGGTGAGAACTGGAGTGAACCGGTAAAAGGCAAAACAATAGGGTAGAAAAACTAAGTACATTCACAGCCTGTTACAGCACATACAAGTTTACAATTACAGGAGTAGAAGAAGAGAACACGGAATGCACAATTTAAAGGCATGAGCGTAACACACAATTTTAGGTAGTGTTGCTATTGTTAAAAATGAGTTTTCAATAATACAGCGAAACATTTGAAAAGAAAAATCTAATGATACTTAGCAGTGGGACTGGGGCTTAAACTGGGTAGCTGGACAACTGGGAGTTGGGGGGCGGTGAGCAAGATCACGGTAGTCTAGGGGTTTACACAGCAAGTAACAGTGAATACATTTTAACACTGTGACTCTGGTGCCTGAAACTAAAAGTAAGCTATGAATACCAAGTAATAATACAATGTTTACTTCGAAATGGAGTTGTGCACCAGGGCCCAACCATGTCAATGTTAAGATGCATATCCCAACTATAGCTAAATAAAAAATACGTAAATCACTTGTTTCACTAAATCTAAGTGTAAAATTATGTGTGCACTCATATAATTAATGCTGAACCATGCTGTAAGATACATTTTTATTAAGCACCAATAAATGATGATGACTTCGTGTCACCACCTGCAGCCCTCCTAATAAATAGGCCCAATCGTAAAATCAGAGCCAGTAAGCAAAAGGTTGTTGTACAGGTTGTGCTCACTGTTTGTGACATATCTCTTAGTGTTTTAGGCCCTAAGTTATTGAAACTGCTCATATTAGATGTCCAATTTGTATTTGTGATTGTAGAATGATAATTTAGGTCTCAGTGCGTCTTTTACATCTCAAGTTTATTTACGTATTTATTTAGATGAATGCATGCCCACTAAAAAGATAGACAATGTTAGAATATTTCACAAATCAACGAGTCTGGGCCCAGTTGTAGGTGGGCTCAATCACATCTCTCCCTCAATTAGGAGTGTACAGTGCATATCCACTACTTATAATTACAATGTGCACCAGTAAGGAAATGAGTTTTGCCCTTCAAATCCAACATGTTTGTGACCTTTTCACTGTGGGGAGTCTGCAGGATTGGATATTGAATTGGGGTAGGCCTCATAATGTTAGTGTACACTAATAGGGAAAGTCAGTGTGGAAAGTTCATGGAGAAGCATATAAAGAGGGAAGGATAAGACAAGGAATATACATTTATAGTGGCAATAAAATCAATGAGTAAAAATCAAATAGTTGAAAAGAGTTGGTATTTACAATGATAGTGCATATGTGGTCGTTTTCTTGAAGGAAAGTTCAAAATAACCAAAATATTTGAGCAAGACGCGATGTCCACGAGACGCTGACAGATTGCAGCTACAGCCTCGATTTTTCAAGCTTTGAGGAGTGTCTCTAATTATTGGACCTACCTCCCCCAACTCCGTGGGATTCGTCTGATATTTACAGATTCTTGCATCTGAAGATCGAAACTCCCTAGCTCGCAACTTTGAGATGCCACACGTTATTTTTCGCACAGAAGTGCCTACCTGAATTCAACTGCGGAATCCTTTGTTGCTGGAGCCCTGAGCCTGTCCTCCCTGCCACGGACGCTGCTCCTCGCCGCACCCGCTGCGCGGGTGCCGCAGCGTGTTTCATCCGTTGGGAAAGTGCGCCTTGCGGACCTTGGGGGCAGTGAGGCGGTGAGTCATCGCCAGGGGTGAAGCGCGGCAGGGACTCGCTCTACCAGGAGTCCCTGCGTGGCCTACCAACATCCGGCCAGCGCCCCCTGCTAGCCCCGCCCCCCGCCCGGCAGAGCGAGAGGATAAAGAACCTTCCACCCGGGGACCGAGTGGGAACACGTTATTTTTCGCACAGAAGTGCCTACCTGAATTCAACTGCGGAATCCTTTGTTGCTGGAGCCCTGAGCCTGTCCTCCCTGCCACGGACGCTGCTCCTCGCCGCACCCGCTGCGCGGGTGCCGCAGCGTGTTTCATCCGTTGGGAAAGTGCGCCTTGCGGACCTTGGGGGCAGTGAGGCGGTGAGTCATCGCCAGGGGTGAAGCGCGGCAGGGACTCGCTCTACCAGGAGTCCCTGCGTGGCCTACCAACATCCGGCCAGCGCCCCCTGCTAGCCCCGCCCACCGCCCTCCGTTTGGGCTATTTACGACAGAGCAGAGGCCGCTCCGCGGGACGCGAGCGGGACGCCCGGGGCGAAGCCCGGGCAAAGGGCGGGCCCTCTACGGCCCTCATCGGCAGGAGGAGGCAGGGGCAGGGCCAGAATCCCTGTCAGAAGTACAAGAGGCAATCAACGGACCAAGTAAGACTGTATTGTTTCTAACAGCCCCACGTACTTTTTATTTAGTTGCCTAGGCTCTGCGCTACATTAACTATAATGTCGAAAAAGAACCAAGGTCCACAAGCTAATAATATGAAGAACTATTTGGTTCAGACTGTGGAAAAAATCAACTCCCAAAGGAGAGATTCATTGGGTCTTAGTCAGTCACCTGACCTACGTTGTTTATCCCCCTCCCTAATTTCATTACCGGATGATATAGTCTCTTTACAGACCTTCCCTGATGCCAGTTATATGTGTCCGAAACCACTGGAATCCGGCCCTATGACCAGTAACGTACCATCTGGATCTGGCTCCGAGGTTCTCTTAGTGGACCTTGGGAATCAAGTGGTCAGCGATGAGGACCAGGAAATTCTTGCATCCCCCACCGATGATGACACCTCTATTACTGAATTTCCCTCCTGTTCGGATTCCGGGAAAAATAAAAATCCACCTAGGCGAGGTGGTCTGAGATCTGGGACTAGGAGGAAGAGGGTTAATACCCCAAAAGTTCCCCCTAAGGAGACTCGAGGGGGGCGTGCAAAGTCTACCAATATCATTGATGAGGACTTATTCGATAGACTCACTGAGTTAATTGATGTGAAAATCAAAACCATCGTCAAGCCTTTGCTTTCTAAAATCGATAAACTTCAATCCGAGATTAAAAAATTGGGAGGGCAGATGAACAAACTAACTGAGGGGGTTGATTGTGTTAAGACAGCTGTGGTAAATATGGGTAAGAGTAGAAGTCAGGATGATGATCAAGAGAGGGTGATTCCAGTTGTAGCCCCTAGTAATTCACCATCCCAGCTTCCTGACCAACCTTTTGGCAGTTTAGGTACCAGTAGAGGGGAGGGCTCCTTAACGGTTGAGATACCCCCTGCTCAAGACCAGCCAACTGACCCACTTCAATTTATAGTTGAAGCCTCCCCGGTCGTCCTAGTTCTGGCGAACGTCCCACCACTAGAAGCTGGTACTGAGGAACTTCCATCGTCCCTGTCTAATAAAGCCCTACAGTGGCTAACAACAAATATGAGATTAGCTCCAGGGGGTGGGCGGCAGCTGGCCCAGGAAATTAAAACAGCCAAAAGGGTCTCATGGCTGGGCAATCGCCCTAAAAAATTTAAGGGGGATTGCGTAGCAGTAAGTTTTACTCACACAGGGGTATTACCTAACATCCTAATTAACTTACTCCCACCACAACGCAGGCAGGGTTCTGTTGTACCATTGACACTTAAATTCTTTTATGGTGAACAACAGAATGTCACATACCCTAAAACACCAGCTTTTGCCTGGGATTCTAACCCTGACACACACCAGAGATGGGGTTTTGAACAAACTCGCAATACAGTGAATCATTCTGTACCCCAAGGGTTTCAGAATCCTTTTGCTCAACCCCTCTCACTGTCCAACCGCTTTGCACCCCTTTCATTTTTAGACCACAATGATTGACTTCAGCCAGAACAACCCGTAAAGCCTAGGATTAATGTGCCTGTTTTTAGTATCCTTACCTGGAATATTGCTGGCATTAAGACAAAGGCAGATAATGCAACCTGGTTAGATTTTATATCCACGTATGACGTTATCGCCTTTCAGGAAACCTGGGACACTAACAACACCTTTTCTCTTGATGGCTTCAGCTACTTTAGTATTCCTGCCGTGGCTAGCTCAGCAGGAAGGGCTAAGGGGGGCTTGATTAGCCTGTTTAAACTTGATATTAAGGGATGCCTTAAGGTACTAGCCTCAGGTTCAGAACACTGCCTTATCGTTGAATTGTCTCATACTGAGTCTCCTAATATTTTGTTTATTAATTTTTATAACCCCAATGCTGCCGATTGTACGTCATATAGTCTCGGTAGATTGGATGATTTCCTGTCAGTCTACAGTGAGGATGTTAATGTATTCGAAATTATTTTTTTAGGGGATTTTAATATTCATCCGTGCTTATTATCATGTGTTTGTGATGACGTTGAATCCCCCCCGAACAGTGCAATGGTTCATCTGGCGCACAACAAGCAGGGGGAATGTCTAGAAAACTTTCTTGCTAGATGGAACCTTTATGAATCTAGCTGTGGGGAGGAGGATAGGGCCCCTACTTTTAAGGGCTCAGACAATGGCTCTATCATTGATTATATTTTTATCTCTGCATGTTTTTTATCTAATGTTTTTATGTATAGAACTGTGATATCTGTTTTTAGTGACCACAACCCAGTTTCTCTGGATATAGGAGAGGGTGGATTATTAGGACGCATCCATGGTTCAACCTTTATGGATGGACCAATTAAAGTTAAGGACCAAAGACGCAGACTCAAATGGGACAGTATAACCCCAGAACCATTCATTCAGGAACTTTTGTTAGACTCTGAGGAAGAGGTTGGGGTCTGCTTATCGAATGATGCTAATGATGGGGATGTCATTCTCGCATTTACCAATATATGCTGTAAGATAAGTGGTAGGCTCTCTGTGATCAGTAAGATCAAGACAAAACCTCCTAAAAGATGGTTTGATCACAGTTGTTCCCTAGCACACTCTGTGCTGCTTAACGCCCTCAAATCCGATCCAAAGGATCGTGACCTTATTAGGACTAGTAGGGCCATATATAAAAAAGTTATTGCAGCCAGAAAGAAAGAGCTCAAAGATGAAGCTTGGGCGCAACTTACAGATTCAGCCATATTAAAAAATAGTGGGGAGTTCTGGAGAATTGTTAATCAACCCCTTCTCACAGGCGAGGATAACTCCCCTCTGGAAGCAAATATTCCAGATCAGGACTGGATTCAACACTTCAGAGAGATATACTCAGGCCAGTCTCTAGCTAAGAATAGTGCTTATGAAGAGTTTACTATCACACTGGGTAACCACTTGCACTTTGAAGTTGAGGACATTTTAGACGCCATTAGTCGAACTCTGACAAAAAAGGCACCGGGACCGGATGGTGTTCCGGCCGATGCTTTTAAATGTTTTCCCAACTTCTGGTCAAGATTGCTTTGCAGGGTTTTTAACGCCTTAAACCGTGACAACATCCCGAAGTCCTGGAAAACTTCAACTATTATTCCGGTTTTTAAAAAAGGCAATAGGCAGGACCCTGCATGCTATAGGCCCATTTCACTGATAGACTCCTCAGTCAAAATCTTGGGGAGAGTTCTATTAGCAAAACTGAATACATGGGCCACCGAGAACAACATCTTGAGCAATGTGCAATACGGGTTTAGACCCAAGAGAAGCACCCTGGACCAGTGCCTCAATCTCCACCTACTGATTGAGAAATACACCAGAGCTAAGGATGGGTCCATGTACCTAGGGTTCATGGACCTCTCCTCTGCATTTGATATGGTCAATAGATCTAAGCTTTGGGGTAAACTGGTTGAGATGGGTCTGGACAGATCTATAGTTAGCTTACTGTCCGACCTGCATTCTGGCCTGTCTGCTAAAGTTAGAGTCTCTACTGATGGAAGATGTACTGAAGTGTTTGCTTCGGAAAGAGGTGTCCGTCAGGGATGCATCTTGGCACCTCTACTGTTCACGCTGTATGTGAATGCCCTAGAGCCCGCCCTAAGAGGGGTCACCTGCGATATTCCACGTGCGGGGGAACAGGGTATCCCAGTTCTCCTGTACGCGGATGACGCGGTGCTTCTGGCGCGAACAGGAGTGGGGCTACAACGGCTGCTGGATGCTTTCGAATCCTTTATGGGTTCCTTAGACCTGAAAATTAACGCAAAAAAATCGCAGATTATGCTTATGGGTCTGGCCTCAAGGAAATCCGCCCATAAAACTTTTTTCTGCGGAAGGGAAAAACTTGTTCGGGTTACTACTTTCCCCTATCTAGGGATTACTTTTGACGAAAAAGGTAGTTGGGGCCCTCACGTAAAAAGTAGAGTAGCTACACTGGCTAGAACTTCCGCGGCCCTTCATGGTTTTTCAAAAAGATTAGGGGGCAGGCCTTTTGAAGCTATTAGTAAAATATACAAAGCCAAATGTATCTCTGTAGCTTCATATGGGAGCTCCCTTTGGGGGCATAAAAGAGTTGACCTCTTACAGACCGCGGAAAACAGATTTTTCAGATTAGTTTTGGGCGTCCCGCAGTCAACCCCATCCTATACTGTCCACCAGGAGATAGGAGAAGGCTTCATTAGCGATATGGTTAGAACAGCCCCATTAATCGCATGGCTCAAGCTATGGCTTAATCCTGAAATTTCCCTAAACCATTCCATAATAAGGGACTGTTTGACCCTGGATAATGTACATAAGATTGGATGGTTAAAGTACATTAAGGACAGTTTTTGTAGGTTGGGGAGGCCTGAACTATATACAGCCATTGACTCCATAACATCCAATGACGTTGTATTCATCAAGGCTGCTATGAAAGACCTTCTTTCCTTGGAGAGGGAGGAAGTCGAGCTACAGAAACCCTGTGTTAGGGCCAGCCTCCTGCTGGCTATACCTAGTGGTCCTGACAACTACCTTAATGTGGTGACTAACCCTTATCACAGGTTCATTTTAACCCGTTTTAGACTTAACCTAATTCATTTTAACTTGGGTTTTTACTCTGAGTGGAGTACCCCGGAAAAGGCCCCGCCATGTTCATGTGATCTTTTTTCAGATCAGAGCACAATGCACTTTATAATGTTTTGTAGCCATTATAACGATGCCCGGAGGCAGTTTCTCGTTCCTATACTTAAGGAAGCGGGATTCATTCTGGTCCGACCTGCTCTTATTTACCTACAAATGTTGCAAACTCCCAGGATCATGTTTTTCGTGGCAAATTTCCTGGTAAGAGCAATAAGAAGCAGGAATACCAGACTCAAGAGTGCAGACTTGCTTATTAACTAGTCGGGCTGATGGCAACTTCAGGTTAACGAATTTTAGATCAAAGTGTGTATCTTAGTAGATCAATTATTCGGGGATTATTCCTTGGGATATTGCACTTTATCATGTACTTTACTATTAATGTACTTTAATACCACGCAATTACAAAGTCTTAATGATTTGTACATGGTACATTGCTTTTTATCTGAAATGCTCTTTTTTAAAGTTTTAACTGTTTTTTAATTGTTTTTAATCTGCTTCTTTTTATTCATGTTATTTGTTGTTTTTTATGCCATTGTCTTTGTATGATATTAAGTTATCGCAATAAAGAACTTTGACTGACTGACCAAAATATTAATGGCAAAAAGTTGTTACAAAACTGTGCCATTCCTCTGAGGTATGAAATCCCTGATCAATGGAGTTGCAAAGTTCCATCCATTTTCACTCAATGATTTGCAGAATATGGGTAATGTCGCAAGTGCCACATCAATCACTTGCCATTTGGGATCTACTGCAGTATGGGTTTTTTCCTGTGAAATGTGCCACCATGGGTGCATTGGGCACTGCACAACATATTCTTCTCCGTTGTTGGCAGTCCCTGGTCTTGATGGATTGCTATGTTTAGGGCAAGTCACTAATGCAATATGCTACATTGCGTGAATTGCAATTAGAAACAAACTTAAGTTCATTTTTGAGAAATCCATGTTCAATGAACTTTGTGTCAAAGGAAAAAGTACATGCAATACAATTACCACAACAGAAGTGACCTTTTCATTGGAGTAGACCCAAGATTGTTTCAAGAGTTCTTCTTCTAGTGGTATTAGGGCATTGAATGGAGGAATGGACTAACTGGTCTTTGATATTTTTCCCACGCTGAAAGGCAAACATGTGGGTTTGCAGAGAGGAGTCTAGTCTCTCAATTAAGTGCCATTTTAAAAAAAAATATGTTTTGAATTCTATTTGTGTGGGTGCAGAATGTAGTTACACAGATCATTTTATCAAGAGGGGTCTTTTTTTGAGGAGTTAGAAGTTCCTCTCTTGAGCAGTACCATACACGTTTGAGGGAATTATTCACTATTCTTTTGGGATAGCCCCTTTCCACCAGTTTGTCTCGTAAAATGAAGGCCTATCTGAAATAATCCTGCTTATGGATACAATTTCTGCAGAGGTGCAGAAATTGGCCACATGGTAGACCAGCACGTAGGGCCCTAGGGTGGCTACTATTGTAAGCCAAGAGAGTGTTCCTCTCTGTGGGCTTTCTAGAAAGGCTTGTGTAGAGTTTACCTTCTTCATGTTTGATGGTAAGGTCTAGGAAGGCAATTTCAGTTTTGTGTATGGTGCATGTGAAGGTAAGATATTTCTTGCATAGTAACGTGAGCCAGCAATATCCCTGGATCTCATGAACTGTTTATATGCACATTTCAGGACATAATCTGTAGCCCGGGATCCACAGAAGCAATGCTGCTTGGCAGGTTATAATTTTCTGCCTTCCTCTCTCTAGATTACCTGTAGACAGAGATTGGAATTGTTTGGCTGTTCACCTGATTTCCTTCTAGTGCTCCGGTCTGCCTACCTATGTACTGAGTACAGGATAGAATTTGTTTTCTACTCCAACTAGCCTCTGTTTGCACCTTCAATTATTGACCTTGCAGTTTGGTTTCATTGTTGCCAATTTTTGTCTGTATTGTCTTATCCTGGTATTTTGTGTTGCATATGATATTGTATAAGTTACTTTGGAAAGTTTTTGATGTAAAGCACTTGATACCCGCAAGCTTAACATATGCCATATAAACTACCAAATAAATAAAGATCCATAAAAAAACGAATCTTAATAGATAGCAAGCATGCCATGTCATTTGGAATGCAATCCAGAACTTTAGTTTTTAATCACTAAACTCCAGAGAAAGATAATTTCCCATAGTTCCTTATGTTTTTTCACCATGCTGTGTCTTCTGCATTTTCAGAGAAACAGATCCCACTGAAGATCTCCTACTGTCAGTATGAAAACGCCTTGACTGAAGACAACATGATTAAGGTCTCAGCTCTGTGTGAGGATGAGCAGGGTAAAAAACTGCTTGTGGAGAAGGACATTGTTCTCACCAGCCCACCCATTACTATAAAGGTAAGGACATTTTCTGATATATGAAAAGCATGAGAAGCAAGCCGTTGTTTATTGGCTCTAGCTAACTCCATATTTACAGTAGTGGCTTCTCCTCTAAGGGGAAGAGTCTCGGCCCACTGCTCACGAGCTCACGAGCAGTGAATATAAAAAATAAAATGATAATAGCAGAAGTTATTCTCATTTTATTTTTAGTAGTGTCTGGTTAAGGCGAGGCGGGGGTTGGCTCCCCTGACATCAGGGAGGCGGAGTGGTTGCTGCACTGTAAAGTGTGCATGAAGCTTTGGCCAGCCCTGTTCGGGCTGGCCAATACGTCAGGAGCCCTTTGCATGTTCTCCACTCAGGCTGCCTAACAGCCTTGGTGGAGAACATACCCAGGCTCCCATTTCCCATCTGTGCGCTGAACAACAACGCTCAGACCAATCGCTGCTTATGTGATTAGCTCAGGGGAGCCTGGGTCCTTCCTGGAAGACGAGCGGAGGAGGCACGTCACGGGAGAAATGGTGGAGAGACACGGCGATCAGGAAGTGAATGTTTTTTTTCACAATCAAACACACCTCCCAACACCCCCATTTTGAACAGGACGCCACTGCATATTTATTCTCTCAGGAAATGCAAAAACGCCACACCGCTTTATCAGCTAACTTCAAGACATCTCCAAAAACATTAGTTTTTAATACATTTCATTAGACTTAGATACAATCTAAAAGTGTGAATCATATGTTCAGTCATAGAATCAGAATATCCAACCTACCATATTTTCACACAGATAAATAGATCATACTAGACTTGCTGGCAACAATGTAAGTGCATATACAACTACATCTATATAGAAAGATCTACATAGAAAGCATATACAATCAGGGACATCAAAAACAACATTGATACACACAAAAAGCATACTCCTTGGCCCTTATCTGCTCTGCATTTGTTCATATTTTGATAAAAGCATCAAATCAACTGGACAACATTGAACCATTGGAATCCCTCTTGATTTCCACATTTTGAGAATCTGCTTCTTCACTCCCACAAAAACATGGAACGACCATTGTTTCTGCTCCAACATTTTTTAACAAAACCTTCAATCATGTACATTCCCTCTGAAACTGACATCACAAATCGATGTCCACAGGTAGACTGTGCAAATACATAAATCATAGAAAATGTGGGCATTCCTACGGGAAGACAGTGATAGGTTCATAATCCCACCTAGTGGCCACATGTCCTCCATGCCCCAAAACTAACAGTAAATTCTGCATATCCGGAAAGTCATGCTCAAGGCTATATATTATGCACAATGAGAACAGTGGCCAAGAATTCATCAAGAACAGAGCTTCTAAATACCAACACACATGTACAATTAGATAAGGCCATGCATTTGACACATATCAAATGATAAACACATGCTGCTCTGTGCAAATAATGGGCAACAGGCAACGATGGATATACAGGAACAGGGGTTTGCAACACATTTCTTTGGTAAATCTAATTGTGCTCAGTAGAAAGAGAGGCAAGTGTTTGATGTGATAGTTATCCTGATGTTCAAAAGAGCCAATGTCATCTATACTTACTAAATATAAGGAAAGGAACAGATGTCCCACCCTCCCAATGGAGTCCTCCATTTGGAAACCTAACCACCATTGTTTCCACATTTGAGCTTCTCAACAGTACCAGTAGTCCAATGATTTGGTAAACACCATCCTTCAGCTGACCTACATACATATCATATAATATATGAAAAGTCCATCAGCTTCACAAAGAGTGGAAACTAAAACCTGAAAACAGGACCATGTCGAGAAGTAAATAACCTGTCTGTAGTTCACACAATAAGAAGAAAGATTGTCATAACTTGAGTAATTAACAGAAACATCACTAAGAGCAGAAAATCATCACGATACCTTTGATTTCAGTCAAATGTTTTTCAATGTGTGTGACCTAGAGCAGAACTGTACAACAATCCATGCCCTGTTTTTGTATAGTTATTAAAAGCACAAAGCAGTGTTCTATTACTCAATGGTTTTAATAATTCACCTTAACACTATGATTTGAACGGGCTAAGACTCAGTTTTCAAGGGACTGGACCCAAAAACAATTCAGTCTGTTAATTTCTATCAACTGTCATTTAAATGGAGTGCACATTTGGTGGCAGATGTTTGTATGAGTATATAAAAATGTATACAGCACATTTTGCTGATTAAGCAGTCTAAAGATGCTGTGCTTTTTGCAACAATGAGTAAATGCTAGGGCGAAGTCATTAGTGGACATGAGTTTAAAAGGTAAAACCACCAGAAGTGTCCTGATTTCCATGGACTGGCTGTGACAGACAGTTTATTATCTACCAAACTCAGCATATTATCAACAAAAGTTCCCAAAATTAGGGCCTTATTTAGAGTTTGGCAGATGAGATATCTGGCACATCATGATGGGTATCTTGTCTCCAAATTACACGCGCCATAGTCTGTAATGCACTTGTTATACAGTCTGCAAGACATCTGCCAAGTATGTGATGAACCATTTCCTCTGCCAGACACTAAATAAGGTCCAAAATCGACATTTAGGTGTGAGAAAGTATATTATAAGTTGTTGTTATTCTTGTTATGTCCAGTAAATGTTACAGTAATTTAAACCTGAACTCAACACCTCGTAGCTATGGCAAAGATTAGACAGGCTTAACTTGAGAAAATGCAAAAAGCATTGAGAAGTATTAAAAGAGTCAAAAAATAGAAAACACAACAAAATAAAAATCCAACTCCAATTTATAAAATTAGAGAATAATTTAATAGAGAAAATGACACCAAAGTAACATAAAAACCAGTTAAGTAAACTGAGATAAGAATTTTTTTAATTTTAAATGAAAATAGTGTGAAAAACTTTAAGCGCCAACCGCGGCCATCTAGTTACGCGTAACCGGTACGTTGCTGCGATTTAAGGCCAACCTCAATGGAACATGAGTTGGTTAGAGAAACCAGGGGGCATATTTACAAAGAAAGTGTTGGAGCGTGTCGTTAAGTCTAGAAGGCTAGCGATACGCTCCGTTGCCTTAGAAACGCAGGGCTGCACCATATTCACAAGAATAAGGTGTAGCTCTGCGTTTCCCCCTGCGCTGGCAATAACTTCATCTGCCTAGCGCAAACTCAAGCATCCTTGCACCATTGTTCAAGGGTGCCTATGTTCAAGGGAAAATTGTTTATGTGGAGGAAGATCCCCCTTCCTGCATATAAACAATCTTGAAATGCTGTTTTGTAACATCTAGGCGTGCTTCTTAATGCAGCACACATAGAAGTTGTAAAACGGATTTTTTTTTTTTAAATGATTGTTTATGTGCAGGAAGGAGGACCTTCGTGCACATAAACAATCATAGGCAATTGCCATTCTCCTATTTCCATGACTGGAGAATCTGGATTTCATTAAAGACACAGAGGCTGACATTATGCATAATCTTTTAATGCAGTCTACATCACAATACCAAAGGTTCCAGAATACAATATAACAAGTACATAAATGCCATGAGCTGACAACAATCTGCCTCTTTTAAATGTAGAGGAGAGAATGAGTAAGTCCAGGAATAATAATAAACTTTCAGAATTCCAACTTGAAGACTTTAAAACTTCCAATGGGTCGTCGAGGAGGCGTGACAAAGGAGGAAGAAGCCAAAGGAAGGATAATCCAACACATCACGCAGTTAAGAAGAAGGGTTACCTGAAAAGAGGGAGAAGTAAATGTCTCCAGAAGAGATGTATAAAATACAACACGAAAAGATAAAAATTCAGAGATGAGAAAAAATACTCTAAAACTATTAAGGATAACAAGCTAAGCAATAAAGCAATGTCATTACAAGCAAGAAAACACTGTCAAGATAATCATCCAAAGGCTTGGATGGGTGGTATAATGTCAGCCTCCGTGTCTTTAATGAAATCCAGATTCTCTAGTCATGGAAATAGGAGAATCTCAATTTCATTACAAGAACGGAGGCTACATTATGCATGTTGGTAGCTTTGTAAGACAGAATTAGACATATGTTCGATAGGTTTACAGTAGTGACATACAAAGTTGCTAGCGTTCGACCAATCAGCCGCTTTGAGGATGTCGTCCAACTTACCTCCAGACCATATAGATTTACTGGCCATAGCGCCTCTAACAGAATGAGCTTGAAATTTCGTTAAGTCAATGCCTGCTAAGTTCATGGAGGTTTTAACCCATCTAGAAATGGATGCTGAGGTTATAGCTTTATGGGGTTTAACAAAAGAGATGAGTAATTGATTTACACCTGGGGGGCGAAGACTAGACATTCTTTGATCATAAAGTCTCATGCAGTCAACTACACAAAGTTTTGAGCAGGGATCAAAACGTGGATAGAAGATTGAATCAGACATAGTTTTGGTTCTTTTATAAATATCAAACTTGACGCCAAAGATGTTATATGATCTGTTAGAGATCTCTAGAGCTTTGACATCAGAGACTCTTTGACAGGAGATAAGGCATAGAAGAGTTGCAAGCTTGATAGAGAAGTATTTTCTATTCAATGGGGTGTTATCTGGCCAGTTATTAAAAAGGTCTAGGATTAACTTTACATTCCAGAGAGTCTCATATTTGGGTTTAGGAGGCCTTTTTAGGCGAATGCTCTTCATACCTCTGCATACAATGACATTTTTACCTACTGTTTTCCAGGTGACAAGGATATGGCCAGCAGAGATTGCCGATCTATTGTAATTGATAGTTCCATAACATAAACCCTTATCAAATTGCTCAACCAGGAAGTTTACTACGTCAACAATAGGTGCCTGTAAGGAATCCAGGTTCCTTTCCAGGCACCAACGAACCCAGCATCTCCAAATGTTGTATCTATAGTGAGGGCCTGGGGCCCCAGATTCTCTGAGGAATGTAGCAGCTGATGATGAAAAGTCTGAGATTTCATTGGATCTCCTGATACTTTCCAAGCAAGAAGGTTCAAAGTCCCTGTCTGAATTAGGGAGTGAAATCCTCCGTCTACGTCTGTTAGAAGATTCTCTTGGGAAGGAATTAAGAAGGGGGTGGGGGTGTATGCCAGTTTCAGAGTGGTAGGGACCCAAGCCTGAGATGGCCAGAACTGAGTTATTAGGACTAGGGAGAACTGGTCGTGTCTCACTTTCTGTAGGACTCTTTGGATAATGGCAAAGGGAGGGAAAGCATAAGCTTTCACTCATTACAGGGTTGGAGAAATGTGTTCACTGCTAGAGCACCGGGATCGGGCATCCAGCTGAAATATTTTGGCAGTTGGAACGTAAGTCTTCTGGCAAAAAGGTCTATCTCTAGTGGACCCCAGATTCTGTCCAGACTCCTGAAAATGGAAACATTGAGTTTCCAAACACTGTGATCTAGAAGAAATCTGGAGTTCCAATCCGCAGAGATGTTTGTCTTGCCCGGAAGATATTCTGCTTTGAGGGCGATTTTATGCTCCAGCTGTTAACTCCAGATAGAGTCCAGCTGTTAACTCCAGATAATTTATGCGGTGAGAAAATTCCTCTTGTGACTAGATTCCATACGTGTTTTGATTGAGAAGGCATGCACCCCAGCCGTGGAGTGATGCATCTGATTCTAAGACAAATTTTGACTTAGAGCCAACAATTGCTTTCCATTCCATGCTTCTCGGTTGTCTAGCCACCGTGAACGTTCCGATTTGGCCTCCTGGTCTAGAGTAATTCGATCTTGTACCAGAGACCCGATCTTAGGGCTCTCCCTTGTATCCTTTGCAGTGAACGATAATTTAGAGGGCCCAGGAAGATTGCTTGAATGGAGGAGGAGAGGAGACTCAGTAGTCTGGCTAGTTCCCTCAGGGGAAGGTCTTGTTGTTTCAAGACTTGTCTTATCTCTTTCTTGATATTGGATATGTTTATGGAAGGAAGAAGAAGAAGGCATTTGGAGGTATCCACGGTGAAGCCCAAGAACTCCAGAGATCTGGAGGGAGTCAGGAGAGATTTTTCTTTGTTTATAATGAACCCTAGGCTCTCTAAGAGATCCATTACAGTTTTCAGGTCTTCGACTATTTGTGTGAGGTCTTGAGACATTATAAGGACGTCGTCTATATATATGATCATGCGGATACCTCTTTCTCTCCGGAATGAGGCAATCACTCTCATGATCTTGATAAAGCACCAAGGGGCAGAGGACAGCCCGAAGGGAAGTGCTTGGAATTGGTATAGATATTTTTTCCACATAAACTGAAGGAAAGGTTGATGGACTTCGGCCATAGAGATGGTGAAATAGGCGTCTTTTAGTGACCAGCCAGTCTCCCTCCAAAAGAAGATCCCTCAGGAGATGGACGCCCTCCATCTTGAAATGTCTGTAGACTAGGTATTTGTTACGTTCCCTTAAATTTATCACGATTCTCCAACCTTTCTCTTTCTTCTGTATGAGAAATGGTGTACTTATGAATCCTATTGCATCCAAGGGGACCTCTATTATCGCCCCTTTCTGAAGCATAGAGGAGATCTCCTGATCTACTATTTTTTGCTGATCTGGGGAGAGAGGTATGTCTCGCGGGAATGAGGTTTGTGTCTCACAAAGCCCTTTACTGTGTTTAGGACCCAGGGATCCTAAATTAATAACTTCCAATTTTGGTAAACATGTTTGAGCCTGCCTCCCACCTTTAGAGGGATAGAAGGGGAGGGTGGGAGGAGAAGAGTACTCACTTGGTAGATTTGTGCTGATAGAGAAGCCACAAGATCTGAATTATCTTGCGTGGGGGCCTCTGCCTTTCTGGGGGTAGAAAGCAGGGGCGTAGTATTGTTGGTATCCACGTCCGAAGCCACAGGATACTAGATAGGTCCTTTGATTAAACCGTCCGGAAGAGAGGCCCCTTCTTCCGGCCCGTCCAAAAAGGCGTTGTTAAAGACCTTCCTCATATTTTTTTTAGCCTTATCTAAGGCAGTGAAAGTTGATACGTATTTATCAAGAGATTTGATGAGGTCTTCTCCAAAGAGTAGTCCTTTTGGGTTGTTAGAGGGCTCTTTATCCGCCATATTGCTAAGCTTTGGATTAATTTTAGTGAGAACTACTCTGCGCCTTTTGGCATTAAGGCTAGCGTTTGCGTTACCTAAAAGTATTAGGGCTCTCTGGCTCCAGCCTCTGATTACTTCGGTATTGAGAGGTGGGCCACGGATATGGCTTTCCTCGGCGGAATACATTTTTCTTGCAAGGGGTCCCAGGACGTCGAAACAATGGTCCTGGCAGCCTTTCAGGGATCTCTCCATCCCCTTTCTGGGGTCCCAACCAAGCTTAAAAATAAATGTTATGAGCTCAGGGTCGAGGTTGGGAGTTTGGCAAGTTTTATCTTCATAGGAAGGTCTCGAGCATTCTGCTCTAAGAATGTTCCTGGTATCCCTCAAGAGTAGGTTGCAAAGCCATTTCTTTATGAATTTGACAACGTGGTCTTGGGGCTATCACTCAGAGGATCTAGGATGCTTGAGGTTTAGAGGGGAGAATATTTCTTCCCGCATGGGGTCAAGGATGTTGTCCTTAGAGGATGTAGGAGGCTCTTCCTCAATATTGTAGAACTCGTCATCCTCTTCATCTAAGTCTAAGATATACTCATTGGGGATATCAGATGATTCAATGTCTTTAAAAAGGTTACCCCCTGTGTCATTTTGAGCACTAGGATGATTTGTGCAGCTAGGGACACCCAGATAATTTGTGCCGCGATGGGCACCCGTTTTAGTTGTCCCGCTAAGGACTTCCAGGGAGCTCAAGGTGCGAGGACCTCCATTCAGTATTGAGGTGCTAAGACCTCCCAGGTTGGATGAGGTGCTAGGACCTGCTAGAGTGCTCGTAGGGGTAGTTTGCTCAATATTCGTACTTTTTAAAATTATTTTAACCCCTGTCTCACTGGTCTCATCAATGAGGATTTCGATGGCCTCGTCCTCCTGAGTAGGGAGTGGCCTCTTGGGTGGAATAACCTGGTTTAAGGTCTCAAAGATACATGACCTAATTTCTCTTTGCAGCATTTTTCTAAAGTATTCTTTATCAATGTTGGGGGCGGAGGCGGATGCGTCGTCTGAATCAGAATCAGATATTGCGCTTTTTAATGTTTATAAAAGTGGTGGGTTGCCACTTATTGTATTAAGCCAAAAATAAGGGTTATGGCTCATAAGAGGAATGCGTTATAATTTGGCCAGAGGGTGAAAGATCAAGGCAGGATCAAACTGCTTAAATGCCTGAAGAGGTTAGAATGTCTCTAGTTAAATGATATATCTCCTTTTTTTATGCGGAGCATTTAGAATAATAATTAGCCTTACTTGGGAAAGAGAGGGTGTTTAAAAGTATAATTAGTCTTGCTTTAGTGAAGACAGCTGATATGATCGTCAACTGACGGTCGTGAGGGCGCGTTGTCATGGGGATGATCGTATGTGCAAGCGATCGCCTGGAGCTCGAGTTGAAGGCAGGGAGAGGAAAGGACCTAGGCAACCGTAAGACGGAACGTCCCGGTTACCAAGGTATCTTCTTTAATTTTTACTGCGATGCAGGGACATGCCCTTTCTAATCACGACCTGCATTGGCAAACATATCGAGGGTGTCTGAATTTGTAGGGCATCTCTGAGGGCTCATGTCTAAAGGCGGAAGCTCAGAGAGCGCGATTATGGGAAGATCGTGAGTGGGAGTACGCGGAGAAACGGGAAAAGAATAGTAACATACCACTTACGTGAAAGCTGCAATAAAAAGTTAGTAAGACGTGAAAAGGTGCGATACAGTGAATTTCTTTGAGCTTACCTTACCACTAAAGGAAGGAAAAAAGGGGGAGGGTGATCTCCGTAAATTGGAGATCGGTAGGGAGGGGTAGGGGAGGCGGTGGTGGTGGGGTTAGTCCACCGCCATAAAACCGATAGATAAACAAGGATTAAACAAGGCTTATAAGAGTAGTGAAGTGAAAAGAAAGGAGTTACTTATCAGCTCGGAGCCGCATTTAAAAGAGGCAGATTGTTGTCAGCTCATGGCATTTATGTACTTGTTATATTCTATTCTGGAACTTTTGGTATTGTGATGTATGTGGCTGTTTGGAGACTGCATTAAAAGATTATGCATAATGTAGCCTCCATTCTTGTAATGAAATGTGCTTTTTTTATGTGTGTTGCACAAGGCAGCAGACAAGGAAACAGCAAAAACAAGGAGAAATAAAGCATTTCTTCTTGTTTCGCTGATTTAAGACCTGGTTTTCCCTGGTCTTAATTTTGGCGCTGCCTCCTATTTACGCTGCCCTTGTAAATAGGAGGCAGCGTCAAAATCAATGGGTGTTGCGATGGAACGAAGCAAACACAAGGAGATGATGGACGGAGCACTGAAACTTTCCAGACACTCACCCCCAGTCACAGATTTGGGTTGAATCCATCATCGTTCTTTAGCTCACTGTGCCACCCCAGTTCAGACACAACTATGTACAAATCAGTCTTGACCCTGTGACTCATGGGAACAGTCCAGCCCGAATTGCCAAGCCATGTCTTCCCTGGACCAGAAACAAGCATCCTAGGACCGGTTTTGGGCTAACAGTCCTCATCAGCCAGGCTAGCTTGAATCCAGTGGCAAAGTGAGCAAAGGACCCGCATCCGGCCATACCCTGCCAACTTAGGGCAAATAAAGCAAACACAAGGAGATGATGGATTGAGCGCTGAACTCTTGTGCCCACCCCAGTGGTGTGGACAGGGACATAGGCAACCCCTCCTCTGTGATCACTACAAACTAGTACTGCGAATAGTTCCTCTCCCAGTGGGGTTGGTACTTCCCTGCCAAGGTGTCAACTAATATTAATTTTTGACTGGGTAGACCACTTAGAAGTTAAAAATGTCCTGAAACAGCCCAGAGAAACTGAATACCTCCCCAGACCCAAAGCATTTGTCCCAGCTCTGGGAGCCAGTTTACACATCACTAAGGATTCTATTTAGCACCTGGGCGACAGTTGAAAGATCATGCAAATGGATTTACAGAGGCTTTAGGCAGTGAAAACATAACGTTCTAAAAGTACCATTTCTAAAATATTTACGACAAACCCAACTTTACCATTTGGGCTTGTCATAAATATTTTAAAAAGTCAAGACTGAAATTTTTAGTTTTTCCCTAGGCCAATATAACATTATAAAGCTTCATTTTGTATCCTAATGCTTTCTTATGGAACAGCTAAACCTACTACAGTGAAAATGGATTCTGTGGCCTTGTCACTGTTAAACTTTCACGTGTTCTACTTTTAAATCCCATTTACCCTGCCTTACGGCCAGTTAAGATTTAAATTTTTAGGGGCATGTCGCATTTACAGTTTTTAAACTGCAGAGACAGGTTACAGTGGTAGGCCTGTAGTAATTTTTCACTGTGTCTGTAGCGGATGGCACAATGTTGCTGCAATATACTAGTGACATTTACCTCACAGGTCATAGTTATACTTTGCACCATATATTAGGGACTTACAGGTAAGTTAAATAAGCAAAGTAGGAATATAGACAATTTCAGCAAGTTTTAATGGTAGGTGCACATGTCCCTGGGCCTTGTTAGGAGAGTCCCAATGCACAGAGTCAATAAAACAAGTACATGAGACCAAATATATTGGAGTTGTTCAGATATAAATAAGTATTTTTCTTCAGTTCGCAAAATATATTTGTTCTTACTTTTTCTCCTCAAGGTCAAAGGGGGGCATGTTAATATATTTTGGACCATTGTTAGAGATTGCTCCATTCATCACAAACTTCAAGACATTCAAACAGTCGTTTCATATAGATTAACTCAATGATTATGTTGGGAAATCAATATGTAGGTAGACCGACACAACATGATTACTGCCCATAGCATGCAAATCAGTTTCATAATACTGTAGCTTGCCCCCTTTATTTGCAGAGGATGTTGACCACATTCAGAAACACTATGACTTTTCCACACCAGAAAGAAAATGGTAGGCATCTCATGCCAAAGATAAGAAGCAGCTTAGGGTTAGCTCTGGCTCAAAATAAACTGCACCAAACCTGCGTGTGACAAACATTATATATATATATATATATATATATATATACACATGATGTAGCCTTAATAGGGGTATTTTTCAAGAAAAGATAAAGGGTGGTCATAAAAATGTAATGAAGCAGACACTTAGCATTATTATCTTACTACATGCTGACTTTTCTCATGTTCCATATCGCCCATCCATATGTTATTATTTCACAATCAATGTCTATGTGTAGATAATTTGAAAAACATTTTGAGCAAGCCCCCGCCCCCTACAAGGTTGGGCTCAGAATTGTCATACAAACATGTTTAAGTTCAGAAATAACATTTTATGAATTTAAGAAGGCTTTGTGCAGATTTGTTAAGAGTGAATAAAGTTGCTGGCTATGAGAAATGTGTTTTGTAATTAAATGAAAAACTGAAGCTTAAAGGAAAGTCTCTTTCACTGAAATATCTGCTCAAACACACAAGCATGCACTGCAAATCCAACAATTATCATCATTTTGGAAAGCCCTAACTTTATCACACTAACTCATGAAAGGATGGGCATCACATTCAGCAGGAAATTTACTAACATTGCTTATAATTACCTAATGACTAGCTATATCCTTAACTGGTAATTTAATTCATATTGAGAAATGGGTGTTAGCATTGCATAATTATCATTTAGGAGAGGTGAAAGCTGGGACACAAAATAATGACAAGAAGGAGTCACATGCCAAATGTTGACTGATGTGCTCCAGCAGTCTCTTTGATGCAGAAATGGCCTAAAATTTACATTCAGTCATGTCCAATGGTAAATGCTCACTTTGAAAAAACTGGAGCATTTAAACAAGTGTCTGGGTGAGCCAGGATAAAAGGCATCACCATAATTGTGGGGGACAGTTATGATAACATTTACATAACCTTTACAGAGGAAACTCTACCCATTCGTGTCAAAGCTGGAAGCAATTTGTAAAGTATTTGTAAGTGGGAGAAACACAATTAAAGCTGGATTTATATGTGCGCTAGTGACAGCTCAGCAGGAAAACATATGAGCAAAATTCAAATGTGAAGAACTGATAGGGACAGCTTTGCTCCTCAACCATTGGAAAGGCAATGGAC
Source organism: Lissotriton helveticus (assembly GCF_964261635.1). NCBI lineage: Eukaryota > Metazoa > Chordata > Amphibia > Caudata > Salamandridae > Lissotriton > Lissotriton helveticus. The sequence continues at coordinate 280,295,256 of NC_136068.1, read as the reverse complement.
TGGAGACCATACCTTCCAACCACCACCGTTACCCCTGTGTTATCTAAGTTCATCCTCAGTCCTGTACACATATTAATGTGGTCTGTAAACCTGGAATAAAACATAGTAAAATATATAGATTACATAATCTTGCAAAAGTAAAAAGAGCCTCCTAATCTGTCAACTCCTCAAAATCTGTCCAGCAAACATCTACTTATTCCACATTTGAGAATCAGTTGAGCCCCATACTGCCAAAAGTAATGTCAGGAGAACTGAAAGGGCTTGGTGGAAATGTCCTCCCTTTTTTCAGAGCAATTGAACCACCAAGATCTCTTGGCATTGATGTCTGGCAATAAACACTCATCCCTTTGCATCTGTTTTCCCTTAAGACAGTTCATTTTAGGTATGAAAACTCAGAATCTGTATCTCTGAATAAACATGTCTCTGTTTTAGACTTCATTCTGTTATTTCAAATTATCCGGATTTTCTGTACTTCTGCCCTGCTGCTCCCAGAAGTGGTCGCTCCCCCACCTCCTCTCCTCTCCTGGTATTGTACCACACTGCTGATTTCTGCCTCGCAAATTAAATTATTTATTTACTTAACTGCGCCGCGCTCTGTAACGCTGCTGTGCCTTGTGTTTGCTTGCTGCCTATTACAATTACATTTGGACTGTGGTGTGCTTCGTAATTTGCACTGTTCAGCGCTCTGTGGCTTTACTTGTTATAGCGCTTCCTCTGCTGGCCTGAAATAATCTAGCCCCATAGCGCTCCATTACCATTACCATTTCAGCTTTTGCTGTAGGAGACCCTCGCTGCATTTGTTTACCTGACTGCCATTTTCTTTGTTTTCGGCCCGTCCCAGACCCTCCCTGCACCTCGCTCCCGCCTCCCAGTTGCCCCTCCCACCCACAGAGATACAGGCTGCGCACGTCCTCGTGTGAAGCTGTGACCGCCCTGCTGCTCCCAGAAGTGGTCGCTCCCCCACCTCCTCTCCTCTCCTGGTATTGTACCACACTGCTGATTTCTGCCTCGCAACTTACATTATTTATTTACTTAACTGCGCCGCGCTCTGTAACGCTGCTGTGCCTTGTGTTTGCTTGCTGCCTATTACAATTACATTTGGACTGTGGTGTGCTTCGTAATTTGCACTGTTCAGCGCTCTGTGGCTTTACTTGTTATAGCGCTTCCTCTGCTGGCCTGAAATAATCTAGCCCCATAGCGCTCCATTACCATTACCATTTCAGCTTTTGCTGTAGGAGACCCTCGCTGCATTTGTTTACCTGACTGCCATTTTCTTCATTTTCGGCCTGTCCCAGACCCTCCCTGCACCTCGCTCCCGCCTCCCAGCTGACCCTCCCACGCTCCGCCCCCCTCCACTATCCATTTATGACTGATGTCCCAACGCGCAGCGTCCACGCGCTGCGGCCGCGCCGAAGGTGCGCCAAAGGTAAGCCCGTCGACGCCCGTCCACGCCTGGACCGCGCCCAGCGCCAGACCCCCTGGTCCCCGCTTCACCCACCCCTCCCGCATTACATACGACGCCTCCACCCTCTTAGCACTTAACCACGGCCACCTCCCTACCTGCGCCCAAGCTGCACCAGGACACACCCATGGACCCTTCACCTGCCACTCCTGCAAATTCACCTGCGTCAAGTCCCAAACCAAATCCACAAACACCAAACAGAGAGCCAACACCAACCTCCTCAAATGCATCCTTCTCAACACCCGCTCGGTTCACAAACACGCCATCGACCTTTGGAATCTACTCTACACCATTTCTCCGGACATCGCCTTCCTAACAGAAACTTGGATGAATGCCTCTTCAGCTCCAGACATCACAATAGCCATCCTGGATGGCTACAAGATCATCCGTAAGGACCGCACCATCCAAACTGGAGGAGGCATCGCCATCGTCCACAAGAACACCATCCGCGTCTCAACCAGCTCAGAAGACAACCTCGTATCGCCGAACACCTTCACTTCCAGATCCACACCGACCCCAAGACCACACTTAGAGGCACCCTCCTCTACAGGCCACCAGGACCCCGCACTAGATTCAGCGAAGACATCACTGACTTCATCTCCCCACACGCCCTCCCCTCGCAAGAATACATTCTACTGGGAGACCTCAATTTCCACCTGGAAAAGAGCAACGACAGTAACACTACCACCCTTCTGGACAACCTCGCCAATCTCGGACTCAAACAACTTGTTAACACCCCCACACACTATGCAGGACACACACTCGACCCTATCTTCACTTCCAGCAAGCATATCTCCTTCACGCACACCACACTCCTCCACTGGACGGACCACAGTTGCATCCACTTCATTTACAATAAGACCACGATCCACAACCACCCTCAACCAACTCTGCGAAGAAATTGGAACAAAATCACTGTCGACCAGATCTCCACATCACTGCTTCAAAAAACCCCGGTCTACTCAACGAACCCTAACCAAGCCGCCATCAACCTCACACAATGGTTAACCCAAACCGCCGACAAACTAGCTCCCTTGAAAAAACATCAAATCAAACAAGGCAGCAAGAACGCCCCCTGGTTCAACGATGACCTCAAAAAATCCAAGAAGCTCTGTCGTTCCCTTGAGAAAACGTGGAAACAAGACCCAAATGCTACCACCCAAGCCGCCTTCAAAAACGCCACCCGCAAACACCACCAACTAATCCGATCAGCCAAGAAATCAGCACTCAAAGACCGACTAGACAACAACGCCCACAACAGCAAGAAACTTTTCAACATCATCAAAGAATTCACCAACCCCACCGCCAGCTCCAACGACATCACCCCCTCTCAAGTCCTCTGCGACTCTCTCGCCTCATTCTTCCATGAGAATATAGCCGACATTCATAACAGCTTCGACAACCAACCCGTAAACCAGTCAACCTCACCCACCTCCGAACCTGTAACTCCTCCGAATAACCTTTTCGACTGGAACCCAATCACCACAGAAGACACCATCCGCCTAATGAACTCCATCCACTCAGGATCCCCCACAGACCCATGCCCCCATCACATCTTCAACAAAGCAAACTCCATTATCGCACCCCATCTCCGAGACGTCATCAACTGCTCCCTCAACTCCGCCACATTCCCAGAAAGCTGGAAACACGCCGAACTCAGCGCCCTTCTGAAGAAACCCACAGCTGACCCCGCCGAACTCAAAAATTACTGCCCCATCTCGCTCCTCCCATTCCCTGCCAAAGTAATTGAGAAAAGCCGTCAACAATCAGCTCGCCGCCTTCCTCGAAACCAACAAATCACTTGACTCCTCACAGTCTGGATTCCGCGCACAGCACCGAGACCGCCCTCATCGCAGCAACAGACGACATTCGAACACTACTGGACAACGGAGACACAGTCGCCCTCATCCTCCTTGACCTCTCCGCAGCCTTCGACACAGTCTGCCATAGCACCCTTATACAACGCCTCAGAAACATCGGAATTCAAGGAAAAGCATTAGACTGGATCACCTCGTTCCTCGCTGGAAGAACTCAGAGAGTCCGCCTTCCCCCTTTTAAGTCAGAGGCCACTGAAGTCATCTGCGGCGTCCCGCAAGGATCACCACTCAGCCCCACCCTCTTCAACGTCTACATGAGCCCCCTCGCAGCCATCGCACGCCAACACAACCTCAACATCATCTCATACGCTGATGACACTCAGCTGATCCTCTAACTCACCAAAGACCCAATCTCCGCCAAAACCAACCTACATGATGGAATGAAAGAAGTAGCCGAATGGATGAAGCAAAGCCGTCTAAAACTGAACTCGGACAAAACGGAAGTCCTTATCTTAGGCTCACCCCCCTCCGCCTGGGACGACTCTTGGTGGCCAACGGCACTAGGAAAAGCCCCCATACCGATGGGCCACGCACGGAACCTGGGTATCATCCTGGACTCCTCACTCTCGATGACCAGACAAGTCAACGCCGTCTCTTCTTCATGCTTCAACATCCTACGCATGCTCAAAAAAACATTTCGCTGGATCCCCACCGAAACAAGAAAAACGGTCACCCACGCACTGGTTACTAGCCGTCTGGACTACGGAAACACCCTCTACGCCGGTACCACCGCAAAACTGCAGAAAAAACTCCAACGCATCCAAAATGCTTCAGCCAGACTCATACTTGACATCCCCCGCACAGACCACCTTTCCATTCACCTGAAAGACCTTCACTGGCTCCCCGTCAACAAGAGGATAACGTTCCGTCTCCTCACCCACGCACACAAAGCCCTATACGAACTTGGACCTGATTGTCTCAACACGCGCCTTTCCTTTTACACCCCCACCCGCCAGTTGCGTTCGTCCAACCAAGCCCTGGCCGCTGTGCCGCGCATCCACAAAGCCACCATGGGGGGAAGATCCTTCTCTTACTTAGCGGCCAAAACCTGGAATTCCCTTCCCACCCACCTCCGCCTCACTCAAAACCACCTAGCCTTCAGAAAACAGCTCAAAACCTGGATATTCGATAAGTAAACCTCCCCCCCTTCCTCAAGCGCCTTGAGACCCTCTGGGTATGTAGTGCGCTATATAAATTTCAACTTGACTTGACTTGACTTTAAAATTACCCACATTCACACATAAAAACTTAAACCTAAGGATAGGTACCATTTAACAGTCAAATGTATGCCATTCACTACTGCCTTAATTTCATCTTCACATGGAATAAACTGTGCAGAGGCTTTTGGCTACTTACCACCACTTGCTCGTCCTCCTTCCAATAGATCATGCTTGAAGAGAGGACAACCCACATTTACTCTTTGTGAATTGATGTTATTTGTTAAGGACCATTGTCTGTTTTCCTCCTTTCTCCCCTTTATTCTGTTGTGTTGACCTAGACTCAGAATATGACTCTTGGTACCTTAGAGCATTGTTGTGTTCAATGGCTTCCCAATGCTTGCATTGTATTTTACGCAAAGGCTGGCCCCAAGGGAGGAAATGGTAATAATGCAGTGCCCCATTGACCTTACTGGGCTCTGGAGGTTATTGTGCTCTTATTTCTAGACTATCATCATTATTATTGGGCTGCTAGATTACATTGCAAATACTTTTTACATGCTCTAATCATGTGCACAGTGCCTAGGTTTATGTTTCTTATAGCTCTGATTTCTTCTATTATAACATACTTTTATTTAACTAAATTTAATAGCCCTATTTTTCTATAAAAAAATAGTTTAAAAACATTTCAAGGTATAGTTTGAGGAAAAATGACTTTCCCTTCCCGGTGTGTGGGCATATGCAAGCATGCAGAATACTATAAGATCTTTATGAGATTTAATTGACACACATGGATTTCTTAAATAATCCAATACTCTGACTGGAGAATGTGGTAATCAATTCTCAGATATCCTTTATATTTTAATTACAGCAATGTTTTAAAGTCAAACATGGGAAACATTTGACTACTAATGAGCATTCTTTTGATGACAAATATTTATACCATATAGTATCTCAATTATATATTAAACTTCATTTGGCAAATTTAGAGACTGATTTAGAGTTTGGTAGATGGTACTCCATTACAAACATCATGGATAACCTGTCCACCCTATTATTAGTATATTATATTATATTGCTATGCACTTATAATACAGGATATATGTTACTTCTGTGAGGAAATACTCATCTGCCAAACTTCAAATCTGGCCCTTATATTGCTGTGGTGAGTTTATGGATAAGTGGGATGGTGAAGATTCAGCATTAGACACTGGCCTATGGGAGGCTATGTTGGCTCTTAATCATGAAGCATTCATTGGCACAAAGAAACGTGGGCAGTTCTTTCTATGCTGTATGGATTCTTCAAAATAACCTATATACATTATATAGATGTATTTGAAGTATCTGGACAGTTTTTTTCCCACTTTAAATACAAGCACTATGTGGGGTATAAGTGAAAGGGAATTGAACACATGACTAAGATCTGGGGGATGGGTTCCGTTCCCACTTTCTTCATTAAGGGCGCTTCAATTGTAAGGTTTATTTCTTACCTAGGAACCTTGCTACAGCAACAACATTGTCAGGTCAAGGCCCAAAGAAGTTGCTCGGGCTTTGCCTCCCTAAATCTGTGACCCATGTTCAATGTGAGGGCTCTAAAAAATATCTTAGTACATCTAATGTAATTCGAATCTGGGCTACAGGATGCAGAATTCATTAGTAAGTATTGGACAAGTATGCTACTGTCTCTTCTCAATAGGCGGTACAAAAGGGTGTGGTGATGGACGGAGCATCTGAACCAATCAGACACAATCACACCCAGTCAAAGATTTGGGTTTAATTCATCACCGTTCTTTAGCCCACTCTGCCACCTCAGTTCAGACATGGCCATATGCAAATCAGTCTGACCCTGTGCCTCATGGGAACAGTTCAGCCCGAACTGCCAAGCCATGCCTTCCCTGGACCGGAAACAAGCTTCCTAGGACCGGTTTCTGGCATTTCAGCCGTCTTCAGCCAGGATTGCTTGAATCCAGTGGCAAAGTGAGCAAGGGACTCACGTCTGAGCATTCCCTGCCAACTTATGGCAAACAAAGTGGTACAAAAAGGGGTGGTGATGGACGGAGCATCTGAACCAATCAAACACTCACACCCAGTCAAAAGATCTGGGATTAATCCATCACCGTTCTTTAGCCCACTAAGCCAACCCAGTTCAGACATGGCCATAAGCAAATCAGTCTGACCCTGTCCCTCATGGGAACAGCCCAGCCTGAACTGCCAAGCCATGCCTTCCCTGGACCAGAAACAAGCTTCCTAGGACCGGTTTCTGGCATTTCAGCCGTCTTCAGCCAGGCTTGCTTGAATCCAGTGTCAAAGTGAGCAAGGGACGCACGTCTGAGCATACCCTGCCAACTTATGGCGAACAAAGTTGTACAAAAGGGGGTGGTGATGGACGGAGCATCTGAACCAATCAAACACTCACACCCAGTCAAAAGATCTGGGTTTAATCCATCACCGTTCTTTAGCCCACTCTGCCACCCCAGTTCAGACATGGCCATATGCAAATCAGTCTGACCCTGTGCCTCATGGGAACAGTCCGGCCCGAACTGCCAAGTCATGCCTTCCCTGGACCGGAAACAAGCTTCCTAGGACCGGTTTCTGGCATTTCAACCGTCTTCAGCCAGGCTTGCTTGAATCCAGTTGCAAAGTGAGCAAGGGACTCACGTCTGAGCATACCCTGCCAACTTATGACTAACAAAGCGATACAAAAGGGGGTGGTGATGGACGAAGCATCTGAACCAATCCAACACTCACACAGAGTCAAAAGATCTGGGTTTAATACATCACCGTTCTATAGCCCACTCTGCTACCCCAGTTCAGACATGGCCATATGCAAATCAGTCTGACCCTGTGCCTCATGGGAACAGTCCAGCCCGAATTGCCAAGCCATGCCTTCCCTGGACCAGATACAAGCTTCCTAGGACCGGTTACTGGCATTTCAGTCATCTTCAGCCAGGCTTGCTTGAATCCAGTGGCAAAGTGAGCAAGGGACTCACGTATCAGCATACCCTGCCAACTTATGGCGAACGAAGAGGTACAATAGGGGGTGTTGATGAACAGAGCATCTGAACCAATCAAACACTCACACCCAGTCATAAGATCTGGGTTTAATCCATCACCGTTCTTTAGCCCACTCTGCCACCCCAGTTCAGACATGGCCAGATGCTCCGTCCATCACCACCCCCTTTTGCATTGCTTTGTTCGCCATAAGTTGGCAGGGTATACTCAGACGATAGCAATGAAAAGGGACTCCCACTCCCCATTCTCTATATTAAGGGTGCTTCATTTATCAGGTTTATTTTTTTCCTAGGAACATTGGGACTGCAACAACATTATGAGGTCCTGGGTCAGGTTCAATATGAGGGTTCTAAAAAACATCTTAGTTCATTTAATATAGTTCAAGCCTGATCTACATAAGGCAGAATTCACCACGTTATTGTCTCCTTTCCATATGCATCATTTTCTTTTGTTCTGACAAAATACATCACCATGGAAGACAACTGTAAGGCACAATACAACAGCAGTAATGGGCGTCACTTTATTCCTAAGGCAGGGTTTCACACCTAAACTCTTCTGTAGGCTTTGTTGCTTAGTGGTCCTAGAAGAATAAAGGTAAGATGCAGACTACAGGGACATGCAAAAGCTGATCCCATGTTTTAGTGTGTTTTTGCCAGAGACAGGATCAACCATTGCCTCCATTCACAATAAGAGACGCTATAATATTCTTACATTCTCTGTACATTGACCGAGATGGTGCAAAATTCTTCAACTCAACTAATTTTTGTGCAGGAACCCGTCAAGAAGATACCAGGTCAAGGAGATACCCATTTTCGCTCTTCAAAACTTTCATTGAGCAAGTTTCTAATTCCTCATCAACTCTCATGTCTTACTAGTCCCTTGATAACACTTGCTTTTGGTCACTGTGCTGGGTTAGAGGCAGTTTCCCTTACCAGAGACATCAGGCCACATGGTCAGTGGCTACAGCTACTTATGCCATGTGGTACTTGAGCTGAAGTTGTACTCTTGAATTCTTATGAAAACCATAATTACGCTGCCCCTTGTTGGCTTGATATAGCTTTTTATCCTCTTGAAGAATTCTGTCTAACATCTTGCAATCAGAAATACTTCTTAATAAATATGAGGGAATGGAAGGTTTAGACAGCTGATGATTATTGCTATAATGCCCAGTGTAAAAAAAAGTCTATTTGTTGGAGAGAGTGAGACCTACATCAAAAAATAATCACAGTCCTTCTCAGGGGTGAACTACAAATATCAATAATTAAACCTGTGTTTAGCCCTTTGGTAGCTTTGCATAACACAGTCAGGTTTAGCTTAGAGGCAATGTGTAGACTATGTATCCAGCACACAAACAGCAATAAAGTGAAAAAGTAACACAAGAAGAATCCCAAACCATTTTAGAAAAAAAGATGATATGTTAATAAATAAAATGACACCAAATTAAGAAAAATCCAATCAGAATACTTGGGCTCGGTGTGTTATGATTTGAGGATCTAGGGATGCCACCTTTATACCCAGTGCCTCCCTATTGTTGGGGACACCCCTTGATCTAACCATAAAACTGGTTCTGGTCAGTTTCTTTCCCTTTCCCCTTGGTGTAGCATCAGTATGTCTAGTAAAACAAAGGACAGGCAGGGCCTGGACTGAGCTTTACTGGCAAGTGATGGGTTACGCATCTTCTAACATCAGGAAGGGGTTTGGTACGGCCCTTAAGCGATCTGTTGAAGCTCAGGGAGGGGCTGGGTAAAACACTCCTTGCTCATCGCATCAAACGCACATTCTTCAGTCACCTGTGCTCCCTTCCTCCGCCCCTGAGTGGTGGATAGGTCCGCATGTGACTTGCTACCTCCAAAGCACCTACAACAGCCTGCAATCTGTCCTAAACTGGCAACATACTGTAAATGGACTACCACCAGGAACCTTCTATCACATGCAGGGTGGGCGAGAGGACCTTGTTAATCACCTCCCCTCCCGGTGGTGCTCAGCGTCAGGAAGAGGCTGGATATGCCTCTCCTGGTGCCTATATAGCCTAATCGGCCCCTCCCCCTAACTAACCTATCCACACCCTGTCCTGTGGCCAGCACAGAGCACCCCCGGAGGAAGACTGGTCTGCAACCTTCACTTCTCCTGGGGACTGGCATTGTACAAAAAACACACTCCACGTTGCTGTATTAGCATAAAAGGTCAATTATTTGGACAGGGTTGCTAACATTCTATTAAACATCATTAACATTAACATTAGGTCAACATTCTCCTCGCATCATTCACAACTCACACGTTTCCAATTACACAGTAAGTGCATATCCTTTGCTTAATTCTTCCCCCTTTCTCCCACTGACCTTGTTCCATATACCCAGTCACTCCTTCAGTTGGGCCTACAACCACCTCTCTTGACGATCCTTCCCTTGCTCGTCACATCCCATGCACTGCCTTCAGTCACCTGTGCTCCCTTCCTCCCCCTCGAAAGGTTGATTATGCCCACATGGGTCTCACCACCCCTAAAATACCGCAAACCAGGAAAACCCTGTAGAACAGTTTCTTGCCACCACCCCAGAAAAACGTGCACCTTTTGCCTTTCAGCAATAAGACCTTCAGCTCCAAATTGCCTCATTCCATAAAGTGCTCACCACATCCTGAAATTTCATAATGTAATATGTATTTCCCATGTGTGAAAGGTGCACCCTATCATCCCTGAAAAGACCTGGCTCCTCTTGCTTGAACCCCCCATGTGCAATGACCTAGCTGTCATGAGCCAAACAGAGAACCCTATTGCCCTGTTCAGATTCCTCTGGGCCTTATCAATCACAGCATGTTTCAAGCCCCCTGCCAAACCCTGTGTGGCACAAACTCGGTCCAGATCAAATATGTACCTGAAAAATGTCTCTTGATCGCCTCCAAGTCCCTCTGCACATGTTGGAGCGAAGTCAGTCCTGACAAACGAACCAAGTTATTTTCCCCCAGATGAATCAGGATCATGTCTGGCAACCTCTCTGTAAAACCACCTTCATCAGCTATGGCAACAAGGTACCCCAATGCATTCCCCGTGTACCCCACCAAAGCAAATCGTAATGGCTGCTCTGCAGGCCCAGGTTCCGTCCATAAACTTGTTGGTCCACATAATTCGCTGCCCAGTGCACAAAGAAATGTCCAAAAATCCAGGTAACAGTCTTAGTCCCTGGATCACTCATGCACCCTGTAGCAGAAAAAAAGAGGGAATTTGTTCACACACCTTACCCCCACCAGGAAAATTCACCCACTGCCTTCGCACATAGTGCTCACAGCACCTCGACCTCAACATGCCAATCTAATAAATCCATCCCCAAGACCACCCCAAGCAAGCTGCCGCCATCGCTGTCTGAATCTGAAAGTACTGCGTACTGAACCTTGTTGAGTCTCTACCAAGTCTGTACCAAGTCATGCACAACACCGCCAACAATGGAAAGGCAGTGACCCTACTGCCATCTGGGCGACAAAAAAATTACGATGAACACTGGCTGGGCATAAACTAGAAACCACGCCTTTCCCTTACAGGTTAGACTTCACTGCTGCCACCTCCATTTACACCTGCCCGAATGATCCGCCTTAGACTGCTGCAATACCCAACTTCCCCTGCTCCAACTGCACCTTTCATACAACACCCCCCCCCCCTTGTCCAGCGGTACCCAAAAGGCTCTGAAACCAAGAACACCCCAAAAAGCATCCAGATCATACATAGCCAAAAAACTGCAATCTCAAAATGATCGTAGCAACAAAGCTTCCTTCAACGCCAACCTCGCCACACCCCTCTCCCTGCCCCACCATTTCAGGACCTGGCCCAGATTCTCATCCTTGGCAGGGTCAAGATTCAAGTACAGCTTGCCATATAAAGAGATTCCTGCCAACTTGCCTGTAATAGTCATAGCCGACATACCTTTGTCAATACAAAATAAAATAAAGCTCAAAACTCCCTGCTCAGTGTCCTGTGGCTCCAGCCGCATCATTTCCGAAGGACAGCATGAAAACTTCCCAAATTAGCTCCATGCCAGTCTGTAACTCCTCCTGGTGTACTCTGCCAGCGACCTCTATACCATCCTCACAACTCTCACTCCCCCTAGGCCCATATGTCTGCCGGTAATTGTGTCTTGAATTCTTCTGCTCCTGGCACCAGCCGGCAAAAATGCTGCCACTGCCTCTGAGACAAGGAATCAGCTATATCATTGCAGCCACCAGCACATGCTTCACCCTGAACACAACATTAAACCTCAAGCACACCAGCATGAACCTCCTTAACCCCTCCCATGCTCATGACGAGCTGAGCTCGTCATGAACACAGGAGCGCCGTGCCTCATGACGAGCTCAGCTCGTCATGAGCATGCGGGCGCTGTGCGCGCCCCCCTCTTCCCCAGCACAGCGGGGGAATAACCACCGCAGTGAAGGGGTTAACAGCCTCAACACCCTCAAATCCCTTGCTGTCTGCCTGATGCACTAGTTCCACCACAGCCATGTTGCCCACATGGAACAATACAGGCCTGTTCATCAACTCATCCCCAGTCTGCCAAAGCCACCAACAGTGGAAATAACTCCAAGAAAGTAATGCTCCAACCTTGACTCAACCAGTGCAGTGGCCACCCTTCTGCACACCACCTCCTGTCCCACATAAAAACGAAACCCAGGGCCCCAGCTGCATCTGAGAATATATTGGCCTACCACACTGTATTCTCTTCCAAAACCCCAAGAACACCATTGACATCATCCATGGATGTCTGCCAAGCACCCGTGTCAGCCCGTACTGCCAAAGAGATCTACACCCTATGGTGCAGCAGAACTGCCCCTGACAAGGCAATGCCGAGATGCCTGCAAAACGTCCTCCCTGCTCTCACCACCCAGCATGCACAGTACAGGACACCCAGCATCTTCTGCACTGCTCTCAGCTTAATATTCCTCTCCCCAATCACATGTCTCTGCATGCCCTGGATCTCCACCTCTTTCTCCTTTGGCAACCAGGCCACACACTGCACTGAGTCCAGCTCCATACCCTGGAACGTCAACACAACACTAGGACCCTCGGTTTTCTCAGGAACCAAAGGCATTCCAAAATCCTGTGCTAAGGACTCAAATTGTGCCAACGCCTGGACACAGTTCCCTGAGGCTTGTGTGCCAACAAACAAAAAATCATCTAGGTAGTAAGACACTTTACAGTGGCCACCCCTCTTGCTGAAAACCCACCTCAAAAAATGTGCTTAAAAGTTCAAACAATGCACAGGAAATGGTACATCCTATCACCAGTACTGTGTCCACATAGATAGCATCCCCAAATTGATTAGCTAGGAAAGATAATTCAGCAAGATGTATGGCCAGTAACTGAAAGGTGGATTTAACATTGCTCTTCTCCATTTCAGCCCCCTCCGACACTTCTGCACCAGTCGGATAGCATCATCTACATAGGCGTACAGCACCCTGGTATCCTCCTCAGTAATGAATTTGTTCCCCCACTCCTTTTTTGGGTACCGCCCCCAGTGGAGAAATAATCAGGCCCTGCAGGTGAAAAGAATGGACTTGCTACTCTCCCCTCAGCCACCTCTTTGTCTAGTTTTGGTGGTACCACCTGAGGGAGTTCCTGGCTGACTTCAAATTGTCTACTCACTGACGCCCCCTAGAACCCTGACATCCCACCTGAAAACCGTCAGTGTATCCCTATTCCAATTGCAGAACTGCCTACCTGTCTGGGTACACTGAGAGCCAAGGTACCAAGACCTCCACCTTAATTGGAGTAGGGGCCCTTAGGTACAGACTGCCCCCGGCCGCTAGAGGCCTTCCTTTGTTCTGCGGGCTGCCTAGTGTAAAATACTGTGAGAGGGGATGTATGTTATCACAACACATGCTTTTACTACGCATGCCTTTACAATGCAGGTTTTACAATGCAAGTCGTTACAACGACTTGCGTTGGGGGGTGCTGGATAGTGGAATAGTTTAATTTACTATTCCAACTCCAGTCCCCGTGGATAGTAGGGAAGGTTTTGGATAGTAAATTAAACTATTCCCTATCCAACAGCGCCCTCCAGCGCAAGTCGTTGTAATGACTTGCGTTGTAAATCCTGTGTTGTAATGGTAGTGCGTCGTAAAAGTTGCGTTGTGATGGATGTTTCCCGTGAGAGGGGGTGGTGTCCCACGCACTTGGAACATTCATACTGAAGCTAACTGGGGTGCTGGGAGCAGAACCCCTTATTGAAGTTCCAACAGGCACCAGTGCTGGGTCCTGTTGGCTTCTGTGCATATCCCGCTCTCTGTGGAGCGGGATGGGGCTGAAAGGACTGATAAGTCACAGGCAGTCCATATGCGTTGAGGCATAGGATTGAGTGGACAACAGCCACTGCATCCATAGCTCCGAATCCACCGCCCCATGGCATAGCCGGGTTGAGGCTTTCCCTAGCCCTAAATTCCTCATCGTAACTAAGCCAGGCATAACCCCTGAAATGCATCTGCGCTTTGCAAATAATGTCCATGTACTAAACTAGAGCAATCGCCCTAACTAAATGGCGCTCACTAATCATGGTACCATAAATCAGAAACACTGAGATCCAATTCTCCATATTTATGGGAACCCTCTGACTCCTGGTCAGTTCCCACTCCTCTTCTTTTGACCCCTCCTTCGCCTGCCTTTCCTGATTGAGGAGTTTGCAGACATCGACTTATAGTGTGCGTCCAAATTCTGTGATTTCCAACAGATGGGACCCCAAAGGAATTGCAACCCCATGTAAGATCAATCAATCATATCAGTTGTAAAGCACACTACTCACCCGTGAGCGTCTCAAGGTAATTTATTTTTATGTTTATCCTCCTTATTCTCATCCATCCCATCTGCCTCGACCTGACCTACTGTACTGTCCGTTTGGACCCCGGTACCCACTATATGCTTGCTGCCAACCACCCATTCAGGTGCCCCCAGGGCTGTATCCACATCCGTCAGTGTGGCCCATGAGTCATCCACCACTCCATCCCCCACACCCATCGACCAGCAAGACCTACTCACAACTCTAGGGTCCTCAATATTGCATGCTGCCCACCAATTGCCTTTACCTGTCGATATGGCACCATCCACGGACATCTCTGTACGACATCCACCACTGCTCCAGGCTCCTTTAGTCTGCTACTCCCCTTGTCCGGACTTGACATCTGTAAACCACCAGCTTCACCTGTTGTCCGCTCCTTCCTCCCATGCCTCCCAGAGGCACCTCCTCATCATCATGCAGCTCCTCTTCTTCCCATTCGTCACTTTTGTCATCATATTCAAGGAGTAGCTCCTAATCACTGCAGTTGCACACTCAGAATCCTGCACCAATCCCTTCTGCCATTGCACCAACTCATCAAGATGAGACAAACGGGGTTACGGCCAGACTCCAAACGTGTGAGCCCTATAAGGAGGGCCGGTCACCGCTGCCCCCCCTGCTGCTTCGGACCAATGTCCAGGGGCCCTTTTGTACCCTGCTGGCATCCCTATCTGTCTCTTGGCCTTAATCAATGGTTTTGCGCCTCCTTCCCCCACCAGGCAGTTCCAACCTGGAGGGTCACTCACACCACTGAACCCCCGCGCTACACTGACTCCCACCCTACCTACTTCCTGCTTGTGGTCCTCAGTAACCCACACCCACTGTTGCCCAGGCCTTGGGCCCACTGACCCATGGGCCTGCCATGCGCATCTACCACCTGTGGCTCCCTATCTGCAGGGGCGAGAGCAGATCCCCTCTCCCTGGCCTCACACATCCTGGCCCAGCACTCCTCTGTCTCCTGAATGAGAAGGCACGCTCATGTATGCACGGCTCTAGGTCCACACCCTGCCACCAGCTTAGCTGGGGGTCCCTAGGGCCCAAAGGCCCCTAACCCTCACAGGGTCCACTGAGACTGCCTCCTGATAAGAAGTATGGAACCACTCCCCACAAGGCACCTCTACCGGGGACCCAGACCCAACCAATTTGCACTGTTAAAGGGCTGGGCTCAGAGACCCAGCCACCGGCATGGTAACACTCCTAGAAAGGGCTTGGCCGAGAGGTCCAAAGGCCCAGCCCTCCATGGAAATTACACAACATCTGAAATGCCCCTGGTTGAAGCTCGCATCTGTGCATCCTCCAAATTCACAGGCCTCCACCCTTTGGCATATCATCCCTCTCCTCAGCCAAGGAGAGACGTGCCAGGAGGCTCTTCTGATGGTCTCCCCTCTTATCTCAGGCCACTTGGGGCTTCGTGCACCTGCCGCAGCCATCACCTGCTTTCTTGGCTGGAAGAGGCTCAGTCAGGCAAGCCGCTACTGCTGCCTCCACGCCGAACTTGTTGGGCACTTCATGCCAACCCCGGCCTGGTCTAGTACACCAGGCCTGAGCAGGTCAGCCGTACCTGCTGACCCCGTTGTCTGGAGCACCGCTTGTTCTGCCTCGTTGTCAGGTGTCACCATGGCCGCTCCCTCGGACCACAGCAAATAGGAACCAGGTATGCCACTAACACTAACCATTGCTCCTCGTTAATCACTTCCCCTCCGGTGGTGCTCGGGAGCAGCAAGAGGCCGGATATGCCTCCCATGACAACTATATAGCCCACAACCTACCCCACCCCTTTCCCTAACTAAACTATCCCCACCCTGTCCTGTGGCCAGCACGATGCACTGCGTGGGAAGACTGGTCTGTGACCTTCACTTCCCCTGGGGGACAACATTGCTTGTTTGGTGCTCCTTCAGGATTATTTATCCTGTATGCTAGGGAGAGAGAGAGAGAGAGAGAGAGAATTAGGAGCAGTTTATAGGCAGATTTCCTGGCATGAGCCCAGGACACAATGACTGCAGAAAGTAATGATAGTGGCCTAATTTGGATATTTACCAACTTAATGGCTATAATGTAGGGTCTCTTCTCTGTTGATTGTTTTACATTATTACATAGTTATTCAACCTCACACTTAGGTATCCTGACAAAAAAAGGAAGGTTATCTGAAAAATGTTGTAATCTTTAAGAGTATTTTTGCCCAATCTCAGCTAGGTAGAATCTTGACATGAAGGTGCCCAGCATGGTATTCAATGGCTATACCTGGCACATGATTTTGATGACTGTGAAATTTTAACCTGGGTCAAGGAGGCTATCTATGGACTTAAAATAGTAACGTCTGTGCATTTGAACAGTTAAGAAAATGAAAGCCCAAGTTGCAAAGGACAAACTGAATTTATGGCAGAAATGTTATTATAATTTGAAGGGAAAATAGTGTTTGTCATAAATCAATTTTAAGGACAGCAATTGGAAGTTGCACACACGCTAGGTGTGGGTGGAGGGTCCATATTATTTTCTCGCACTAGGTCTCTTGACAACTTTGCTATGCCACTGCTTGTAACATTGGTACATATAGCACCATAGACTGGGGATTTCTTAGTAAATTAAATATGACAATTAGGTATATGCCACTTTTATTAATCCCCACAGGAGAGTAAAGAAGTGTCCTCTCAAGTATGTCGTCCCAATACCTATGCTCTTATCATACAAAATACTTGAGAACTGAAACCTATGGTCCCACTTGTCCTTTCACAGTTGGAAAGCAGCCAAGGTTGGTTATCAAAAGATGGTTGAGAGATTGTCTCATCCATATCATATCATGGCATGCTTCTTCATCGGTGACCTCTCACACTGTGCTAGGAACAATGCCACATGAGCAAACTAAATGGAAGTCAATAGACCTGAGATTTCTTATATATCTATTTCAGGACAGATACAATGGTCCAGTCATAAGAATGAAAAATACCTAGGGATATACCCAAGGAATTTCCTTTATTAGTGAGTACCCCTGGTATCGATTAAAAACAAAAGGTATGGTCACTGGATGAAATATATTGATTCATCAGACCATAGAGAATACACTATTGACATGTTTTTGACCTCTACCTATGCCAAACAATGATCACAAGGTCTTTATCAGGGTATTAGAACTCCCTATGTATGCTGTGCATTAATTCCGTGCAAAGATAAGGAAAATTTCCCATACCAGTTAGACGTCAGAATTGGACCTAACCATGTCAGATTTAAGCTAAAAATCTAAGTCTTAGTAGTCCGCATCAGTAGAGTAACCCATGCTGGACAATACATTTCGCAGATCATATTATGACTAGTATGTTAGGTATGTCATGATCACAGGAATAGCCCCTACTCAGAGGGAACATGTTCCAATTTTTTAAAATATTCTTGTCAAGCTAAAATCATCACCAACTTTCTGGACACAACAATCAATACAAAATGGCCAAATGTAAACAGATATGGGTGTTTACTAAATCAGACATCCGTCATGCAAAGTAACCTCTATCGCTTAAGTGCTAGTCTATCTAGATACTGGTGATCTCTACTAAATTTGGGAAAATGCACTTACCAGAGTCATACTAAGCTACACCCTTCTTGGTTCATTGTCGGGGAACACCTCCTATGTAGACAAACACTAATCATGTGTGTAGATGACACACAATGATGAATAAAACAAATACATTAAAACAGTCCATGGTCACTGGTTAGAGCATTTTTAGACCATGGCCCATTCATTATAATCATTAGGTTCCATTATCAATCATGAAGTGCCGTCCTCTGTAGTTACACCAAAATATAATTGTTCAGATGGTGCATACTGGTCTAACATATTTTAGATGTGGACATCATCATCACGCTCTTCATGGGTTGCTCTCGTTATCTCAAATGAGTGACACCATTATAATGCTCTTACATACACATATACGTGAGACAAGCACAGTGACGAGACTTACTTCTTGATTAGTGTCAATGTCAACTGAGGCAAGTTAATTCTCGATATGCGCTCTTCACAGGTTTCTCTCCTTATCTCATAGTGTCTTCTCGATAATATTTTTCTTATTCCATGTATGTGGGACAAAGAAGCACACAAAAATACTTTTTGGACTCAAAGTTTTCAAAGATATGTGACTCATATTCCAGAAAACAGGAACAGTGAAGTACACAACATTATCACTTAATAATAAGGCTCTTACATACACATATGTGAGACAAAGACATACAGTAAAGGATATTTGGACATAAATTCTCCTGGAAAACCAGTATAGTGAAGTACACCCCTGTTACCCTATAAAATCATGCTCACAAAGCATGCAGGTTACACCCCATCTATAGTCCATTTCTGCTGGCTAACTTGTTAGTATTACCCAGTTGGTATTTTATCAAAATTAAGGCATTAGAACACATACCAAAATCCACATTCTTTCTCTGCTCAAAAAGAGGTAATGCAGTCGAGCCACAATGAAGCCCTTACTTCTTCAAGAGTCTGGTGCCACATATGCACCTAGTTGGGCCCCCCATCCACTGCAGTATTGAAAGGGTGGCTCAACCCCTGATCACGTAAAGCATGCAGGGCCATGCCAATATGGTCTGGTACTTACCTAGGTCCCCTACTCCAACTGCTGGACACTACATATTCTGGGGTATGGATGGCACCTCCCTCCCCCTGGCTACATCATTTAAAACCACACCAAATTTTATATTTTTGGATTGGGGGGCTGTGACCACCCCGACCGTTTTTATTAAAAATTACCTAACATTTTTTAAAACGTTATATACAGAAATTTACGCAGAAAGTACAGATACATTGATAGACAAATGTTGTTACAGGGCTAACCTTAACACAGTCTAATACGCAAGACACTCTGCTGTAAATCTAGCAATACATATATGTACTTTCTGTGTGTCCCATCTAGAGCCTACGGCAAGGTCAATGACTGGCAGCTCCCCTGATCCCAGTGTACTACCAATACTACTCCCGGAGTAAGGTTGCGAAGGGGGTACAGCTTATCGGATGGATACTTTCCCCCAGGCCTCCCCTAGGCCCAGTGCCTTGAGCTCCTTTATGGGGGCAGCAGACTTCTGCATATTGGTGCCTTGATGCGCATGCGTGTGCGGGGGAGGCCCCAGGCCCACTGGGAAGGATGACTCCCCCGGCCCCCGCACCCCGACAGCCTACTTACCAGCTGTCACTACCCCTGGAGTTACATGGTGCTGACCGCTAAGGACTGAAGACTATGCTTACCAATCATGACCTTACCGTCACAGGCCAGCGTAGTGGCCCAACTACCTTGCCTCCCCCTCACTCACTAGGAAGGTCATGTACTGCGCCTCTTACTTTCCACCCAAGTTAGGATGTCCTGCATGAAAGCCTGATTCCCTCTATGTGAGAGGTGCACCCCGTCCTGTAGAAAAAACTGTTCCCCCCTGATGTATCTGTGTCCTATTGACCTCAATCCAGGGGTCCTGAATAACTTATCAAATTTGTTGTTTATCTGCTTTACCGCGTGATTCAATGCTCTAACTGACTCGCCCCCTCTCCACTGGCATCATGTGAGACCATGCGATTATCGACTGAGGACACTGCTTCGCTAGCCACCCCACTTCTGTGAGCAGATCCTCCACTAGCACTCTCCTGCCTAGTCGGGCCAAGTCATTACCCCATAGGTGCAGGATCCAGATTGCGGGTGGTACCTTACTTGCTTTCAAACCGCGGTTCACCATCTCCCTGAATTTGCCCTACGCACAAGCCACCATGTCCAACAAATGAGAACCTTACCCCCAGCTGATGGGCTCTAATCCTGACAGACCCTGAAAAGAAATTCTTCTAACGGCGGACATATGAATGCCCTACCACCCAAATATCTTGATATTCCTGGTGCGAAGAGTGAACTTGTGCTACCACTTCTGTTGCTTGCTCGAAGTTCATCGTCCGACGCTCTTCCGGTTGGTCCTGTGGCTTGTGAGTTTGAACAAGTGCAGGCTTCTCCCCTGAGTTACAGGATGAAGGAACTGCAAATAACGTGGAAAAAAGGGAACCAAGGTAAGATCATTGCCACACCGGCATGTTGCACACATTACAAACTGCACATAGCACTATATGATAGTGAACCACACCCTCCTCTCTGAGTCACAGGATGAAGGGAAGACACAATTTGTACATAAAATGGACAGTCCTTGCTAGAGCCTGTGCAGGTGCACATACCTCTTGTAATAGTTAGAGGACCACCTATCAATCCTCTTGAGACGCTCGTCCCCTAGCCCTCTTGCTGCTGCTTCGGTGGCTGCCTCTATCCTAAAAGAATAAGTCCCGAAATCGGCAGTGTCTAGCCCGGCATTCTCCAATGCCAGAACCCTGACTCTCTTGAACTGGAAAACAGTGAGTTGTGACCCGTCCCCATGTATCAAGAGAGGCCCTCTTGTGACTTGTGCACGTTGGGCTATAAAGGCCTCCAGCCTGTAGACAGGGCAGCATGCAGTGTTCCCTGCTCTGTGTAATATTATGCTCTCCCCCTACCTTCCTGATCAGTTTTTAACTTTAGGATGGAAATCAGTACTGAATCCTTCCCTATGTTCACGTGTCCTATCTGTAGGCCACCCAGCCAATCTTTATTGTTTTTGTGACTGGCTCGCCTACCCTAAATGCTCCGTAAAATGCAAGGCAGAATGCTGCTTGAAACAAGACCACCTCGCCTAGGGAAACACAAACCTGTGGCAGTGCCCCACTAGCTTCCCTAGCGTTTCTAATCCTATGGGTCTCCTGACATCTGGCTGCCCTCCCTGCAAACGTTGCCAACCTTTCAGCACCTGTCGCACCACGAAGTTCCTCGTGGGATCCCCCTTCCACCTATCTTTGCAAAAAATGATATTGCTGTGATGTGTCTCCTTGCCCCTGATACTGTGCGCCATTGTTCCCTCATGAAAGCAATATATGCCACCACTGACTCTAGGTCGTGCCACCTTTGCTCCCACTGTTCCCCCAAGAAAAGACAAAAAGACCCAAACACCCCTTCATAGGCACTCCTGGTTCTGGGCGCCAGGCTCACTACCACGAGGTTCGATACTCGGGGTAACGACCTGCCAAAGCTGTTCTGGGAAAGTGGTTGGGTACACCGCTGCCTCTGGGATGTGTGACCTGAATGCCTGCATTTTAAAACGAGACAATGCATCAGCCGCATGGTTCAGAATACCTGGCACGTGTTTAGCTTGTAAAAAGACATTCAATTTTATTCATTGTAACACGATTTCCTTCAACAAACACAGCATCATGCTGCATCTAGCAGTTTGGCTATTTATGCATTCTACAACCGCCATGTTGTCAGACCAGAATATTATAGACTGGTTCCTCAATCCCTCCGCCCATTCAGTCAGTGCCACCAGGACTGGAAAAAGCTTCAGGAAACTTATGTTACTTGTGAGCCCAGGGTTCCCCACCAATCTGGCCATTGCTGAGCTACCCACTCGCACCCCAGAATGGCCCTGAAACCTTTTCTACCCGCTGTGTCTGTCATCAGGCCCAGTTCCGGGTTGGACCTGGGTGGGCTGGGTACACCACTCTCCCATTAAAGTCACGCAGGAATGCTTTCCAAATCAACATGTCCTGTCTGACTTCACCGGACAACCTGGTGTGATGATGCTTTTCTCTGAGGCCTGACATGGCCTGCGCGATGGTGCGGGAAAATGGGCGCGCCATTGGGATTATGTGTAGTACAAAATTTAATTGCCCTGCCACCTGCTGTAACTGGTGCACAGTAACCTTATCTTTGTTGAGGCAGTGTTGCAACGCGACCCCAAAATCCTTGACCTTGTCTGCTGGTAATCTAGACACCCCCTGCACATAATTTAGTTAAATCCCCAGGAATCCAATCGTTGTGCTTGGACCCACTGTCTGCTGGTAATCTAAACACCCGCTGCACAGAATCTAGTTCAATTATAAGGAATTCAATCGTTGTGCTTGGACCCACTGTCTTACCGGGTGCCAAAGGCACACCGACATCCTGCATCAGGGTACATAACTTTGACAGGGCTGCCCCGCATTCCCCTCAGCCTGGTGCCCCTAGAAAAAGAAAATCACCCAGGTAATGAAGCACCCATTGATGCCCCGAGTACCTCCTGAATGCCCACTCTAAGAAGGAGCTGAATTTTTTGAAGTAGGCGCAGCACACTGAGCAACCCATTGGCATACATTTGTCCACGTAGTACTTCCCCTGAAATTGGAAGCCCAGCAAGTGAAAATCTGATGGGTGGACCGGCAGTAATCTAAAAGCGGAATCAATGTTGGATTTTGCTAGTAAAGATTCCTGACCTAGCGATCTGAGCATGTCAACTGCCTGGGCAAAAGATGCATATTTCACACTACACAGTGTGTCTGAATTGGCATCATTCAAAGAACTGCCCCTAGGCGCTGAAAGATTGTGGATCAGTCTGAATTCGCCTGGCATTTTCTTAGGGACTACCCCTAGGGGCGAACATACAACATCCTTCATTGGGACGTCCTCCAAAGGTCTTGCCACCCTACCCAGGCTTACTTCCTTCTGGATTTTTGCTATTGCTATGCCTGGAATGGACCTAACTGACAGCTGATTCCTGCAGTGTGCCACCCTGTTGTAGCCCTTGGCTGGTATCCTGAAACCTTAAACAAACCCTTCTCTAATCGTCCTGGCTGCTTCAGGGCAATTGTACAATTCTAACCAAGGTATCATGGCGCTAACGTTAACTGGGGATCTAACCTTTCTTAAATGTTCCTAGCTACTCCTGTTTTTGCCCACTTTTTCTCTGGATTGTTTGTGACACCTGGACTCGGGTGTGATGCGTTACCACAGTAACCACAGGAATGCTTGAACCTACATGTCCCTGGCACTCTACTGCAGGTTCTTTTGTTATAATCAAAACAGACACCTTTTTTTCCTGTGTTCCCTGTTTTTCCAGTGACCCTCTCCCCCGTGTTACCGGTAGGCCTGCCTTAAAGGGCTGGAACCAAACGATGTCAGGTGCCTGCCCCGCACGTTATCTGTTGGGCCCTGGAACAAATTTCTCAAATGAATAAACAGGTCAGTCTGGTTCCATCTTAGAGTTGGATCCTGTGCTTTTGCCCTCCTAAACTCTTTGTCATATTGCTTCCACCCATCACCTCCCTTTCTTCCATGTGCAACGGTGATCCTATTCTGATAACATGCCATTTCAGACCCAACCTCTGGGAAACGTTGTAACATGACGGCCATGTATATAGTGAAGCCCTGTATCCAATTGGCCAGGTTCTCCTCTACTCTGCACTTCAGTTATGTTTGACCACTCTTCGTGATGTGTCCATTCCTTGTTCTTCTTGGCCTCTTCCCTCTCTGCCTCTTCTATCAGGAGGGAAAGCATGCTAACATACTCCCCCTTCTAGATCTTTTCCTTAGTCTCTTTGGACAAATGCCGCCCCAAATGGTATCTCCCAGAGCGCATTTCCCCAAAACGTAGTGGACGCAATGTCTCACTCGTACCTGCTGGTGCTGCTGCATCAGCCATCTTGTGCGCTTCAGTGTTCTTCGCGTCGTTGATTGTTACCGGGATGCCTTCGCCACCGGGGACCGGTATTGTGGCAATGGGTGTTGTACCCCCCGCCGGTACTGCCGGCACCTCCCTTTGCTTCCCTTTTCCTAACTCAGCTATCAATTTCTTTGCCCTTTGGATTGCATCACCTCCCCGGAAGTCGCCCGCCGTGTGAGACCAGTTCCCCACCGTCTCCAGCCATGGGAGCATTGCCGCCAGACTGGACGCTATGTCGGGCAGAACCGGTGTGGCTTCCCCAGGCCCTTCCTCTTGGCGGGGCACAGGGAGAATAGCTTGGCCCTCCGTTAACCCCACGGGCACTGTCTCACTTGAGCTCCCTTCGCCCTGAGGGCTTGGTGTAGGTGCAGGCAGGACCTGCATCGCATCTCTTGGTGTCACCCCCTTGCTCCCCCCAGCCCCTCTACCACTAGGCCTCTGCCTGTTCCGTTTTGACGGTGGCGCGGAGTAGGTTTTTGGCGGAACAATAGGCCACCTAGGCCTCCCCCTCCCCCTTCTGGCACCTCTGGACCCTCCACCTTATCTTGCAACCTGTCTGTCCCATTACCTGGACTTGCTGCATTAAGGCTTCCAGCATGACGTCCTTGCGTGACTGCTTCTCATTCCGCCGCACCTTAGGGGCCAGAGCGAAATGAGGATACCTTAATATGGGACCAGCCCATATGCAACCTGCCCTGCCTGCCTGCCATAGCCCCTGACAGGTGACCGTGTCACCTCTTACCTCCAAGAAGCAGCAGCACCAGCCAACCCTTGCACCCATGCAACCAGAGCCACGACCTACTGGCTAACCCAGTAGGCTCAGGTGAGCCGCCCGCTCGAACCCTCTGTGGCTGACAGAGCGATGAGATGCCGGCTAGCCGGCGCTGCCCGGGCGTTCCTACTGTGACCACCGCGATCTTTCGGAGCCAGGAACATTCTCTCGCTGATCGTAGCATCGCAAACCGCCACTCGTCCCGACGCTAAACCGGCGACCTGCAGGAAAAAAAAAAGGATCACGGGCCCGCAGACGGCCCAGTGGATGGTCCTGTGGGGAGCAAGAACAAGAGACTGTTCTGCTCCCCACTTCCCCCCTATTAGGAGGGCGCCCAGGCTGACCGGACCAGGCCGATCTACCTGGGCGCAGGCTGGACGTGTTGGACTAGAAGCACTGAGGTGCTTCCGGTTCAAAATACTGCCTCTTGCCTATTGGTCGCAATGCGGGAGGGAGCGCTGCGTCATTGCTGATGCGGCCTACCCACCCCCGTCTTCTAGGCCGGGGACTAGTGCGACCGCCATAATTGCGTCGTGGGCTATGCTAGCCCTCGCCTTCCCCACGACCCCTCTATATCTGCTGACGAACACCAAACAGAGGTGGCGCAAGTGTTCTATGGACTCATATTCCTGTGAGGAGCTGAATTACTGCTCATATGGGATCCTTTGTTTATTTTTAAATATTGTTAGTAACACCAAAATAAGGATACTACTACTGGGTAAGACCGTCACAGTGGATGCAGCCGGTAAACAGTCTCTCTACTAATCTAGAGGGATCAAGAATGTTATCCAGTGTAGTTCTTGTATAAGCGCTAAGGATCCTGGGATGTGTAGTCAACGCTTAATTGTTTACTAGGGGGGGTCATGAAGGGATTCTGCGTTTAGTGCCACTCAGTGGCAAACCATATTACAAGAGTGAATGAAACACGAGGGTGAGAGACTGTTCTGAAAAATTAGGACAGCCTTATTAAGACAAATGGGCAGATTTAGCTCTTGAGGTTTCAAAGTTATAAACATAATTTCAATGTTGGTGATGGGTATTACCCGGAAGGTGCAAATACAATCCTTACAATCTTGGGTGCCACCTAGTCAGTGTGGTGGAATCTCAAAACAAATATTTTTGTCACCCTTTTTCCATATAGAGGGTGAAAGTAGTTCATATATCTTGTTTGCCCGTAGGTTATATTATAGCTGTCGCCATTGTACTTCATTGTTGACACCTCTATTGGGTGTACCCAATCCGTAAATGAATGAGTGAATGAATAAATAAACGAGGTAGCATTTATACACTGACTGGTTACCCAAGGGCTTCCCAGCGCTAATAGTAACGCAGATACCGGTTCCGAAACATATCAAGGGAAAAGGAGGTTTTTTTGCAGCTTACGGAAATTCATGTAGTTTAACTGTGACCGAATATGGAGGGGGAAGCGGTTCCAGGTCTTGGCAACATTGTATGAAAAAAGACGACCTCCACTTCTTGTTAGTTTTTTTTGGGGGACTGTCACCAAATGTTTACTTTCGGATCTTAAAGCTCTCTTGGGCTGATACGAATGGATCATGGAACGAATCATCATGGATCCTTCTCCAGAAAGTGCTTTATGTGCAGTGCACATGGCCTTAAACTGGATTCTCTCCTGGATAGGGAGCCAATGCAGAGAAGCAAGAGCAGGTTTGGCTGAGAGACGTTTAGGGATATTTAGGAGCAGACGAGCTGCACAATTTTGTACTGTCTGTAGAAATTGGAGCTCCTAAATCCATCTCTGATTGGCATAGAACAATCATCTGTTGGTATTTGCTCTGTATCTAGTGTTTTGTTCCTTATTGGTCCATATCAAGTTGTTCTCAGTATGATTGTGTTCAAGAAAATATGTCATAAGCCTCGTGGTATCCTTTTGACATGTAATGGTGCTTCAATGCTCAATAAAGATTACTTTGACTTTTCGTGTTATCATGCCCATATATATTTCACTATGTAAAAAACAACAGGAGTATAACCCATAAACCAAAGTGGGATCAGGGTAGAAGGATATAAGGAACAAACAATATCCCACAAGGTAATATTTGAAAGACAGTTAGATATGCATGCTTACAGCATTGCTAGCAAAGAAGCAAGGAGACTCAAGTTCGTTTTCTTGAATGTGCATATAGCATCATATATTCAAACAAGAGGTATACCTTCAATACAGTTGTAGCATCACTGTATAGACATGAGTACAAAAGCAACCCCAATTGCACTTGGTGCTTGGTGTAAGTGGGTGACACAAGGTGGCGACGCAAGTGACAATTGTGCACAGCTGGGGACGGCGCAAGTGAGGTGAGTGCAATAATATACAGTGTAGTGAGATACAATGGCTTAACGATTTAAAATTGGTAATTCTGATGAGCCATTGTAAAAAGAGCGCCAACAATTGCGCAGTGTGTTGTCGACGAGCGTTTCGATCCTCGATTAGTAGGGATCGTCTTCAGGACAGGGTTGCTGTAATTAGATCAATGCTGGGTACGTGGCACAGTAGAGGAGTCAGCGAAGGCTCAAAGTCCCCGGTCGGTTGATTAACGAAGCTGAGTGAATCGGTTGAGGAGGAGTAAATCCTTCCTGTCGGCATTACTGACTGTTTTATTTATAGCCAGGCCTTTTGATGGAAAATGCAAATTTACTTACACAATGAGACACAGCCTTTGGAAATGTGTTTACTATGAAGGCATACATATGTTAAGTACCACATGTTTATACATTAAGCACCCAACATAAGGGTCTAAAAGGCATTATTTAGAAGTGGGGTAGCTAATGTACAGAAAAAGGGTTTTCTACATGGCACAAGTCCTTTTCTTTTCTTGTTACTGCAGTGCTTCTAAACTGTGCTTCCTGCAGTTATTTAAGTGAAGTAGCCCACATATGACAATTAGCTTCCACTCCTTAGGTGCAATTTCTACGACAATTTACAATGGCCTTACTTGAAAGTTTAATAAACCATTCGGGTGAAAACAATTTTACAGAACAGTTTTAGGGACATAGCATATGCTCTGTGGTACTGAATAGCAGTGTAACAGCACACAGAGTCTTAATACCAACAAACACAGAGCCCATAAAAAGGTGAATTATCTGTGGTGACAATTTATCCTACATGATATACTAATATCATGTAGGATAAATTGTCCTCTTTCCCCACAATCTTTCGTATGGTGAAGATTGCTCTAGGAACTTGTTGTGTGTTTTACTGTTCATTTTGCCTCCTCTAGGGTACTAATATAGGTTCAGATGTGTGCAGCGTGAGTTATTTTCCGAGTCTTTGCACAGTGTGTGAGAATTATGCTGGGGTTCAGGCACATGCATAAGTCATTGCTTTCTTTGTGACCCTTTTGAATGACAGATGCTTGAGTGGCTCACACCCATCACATGATAATTTATTTCATGTAGGCCAAAGGCCACTCACTTGTCTTTGAGATGGACGTGCTCCTTTCCATTAATACTAACCCAGAGACTTATAGAAAACAACAGGTAGACTGCTGGGTTTTTGTCTCGTGGCATGTCCAACGAAATCCAGTCTCTCCCAAGAGTCACAGGTTCTAAAAACTGTCACTACTTTAGCATTACTATATTGAAAGACTGCACTGGACAGAGTTTTGTGTAGAATTAGATTTCTAGAGTCATCACGACCATCAGAGAACCGTTTTACTATATATGTGAGTTGATGGTTCACATTAAATTATGGTATGTCCTTTTTCAAAATGTGATAACTTGCTTTTTTTTAGTTCTAGTATCTTTATTAATTTAAAAAGGACATATAAATAGTTAAATACAATAAAAAGTAATACATAAGAGTAATACAAAACTCAGTGTCAATACTGTCATAGATATGTGATAACTTGTTTTGAGTAAAAGTCCCTTGTTTCTCCCTTGTTTCTCTTCTGTGATGTCTGTCCTTACATAGGTTTCTAAGCTTCTCAAGACATGGTTATTCACTCAGGCACATGCCTAAATCAATAAGGGCTCTGGCATTTCCTAGAACAGTGCCAAGAAACTAAACGGTGTACGTGCACTCTATAACAAATTTTAGCATATCATAATCTTAACCTTCAAATGTCCCTGTTATGTTTTCCTAAACTTGGATCTCAAAGTTTGCTTGTGGTAGTCCTTGGCTCTTGCAAAGGCGTCTTTCTGACATCTCCTATTCATGTTCAACTGAAATTATATAAATCCTTTCATCCTTGGATGGTTAGTTGATTCCAGTTATAACCAGTATAATTGTATGTGGCCTGTCAGCTCATGATCATTTGTGCATTTTTGCACTGACTGTTCTACTTTTACCTTCTACTGTTTACGGTATAAAACAGCACAGTGTTTGCTTGGTCTCAACAACTACTTCAATCAGCAATATGAAATATAATATGCGTTAGTAGAAATATGAATATAACAGTGAGGTGAAACATCCATTACAACACAGGCATTGCAACGGAAGCAAGATAGCGGCCGTGAGGAGCGGCTGAGCGGCAGCTTCAGCAGTGAGCACATAGTATGATGTGATCTCGACACTCCGGTTTTCTTTCGCACCCCGGTATCCCGAAGAAGACGCTATGAATTTACCGCTGATTCAGTGTGTCCAGTGAGGGGGACGAGGTGGACGGGGAGTGACTGCATGCAAATAGACGCCAAGATACAAGCAGCTTAGCGGTATAGCGGCTCTGTGGCTTAATCACCTGGATGTTGTTTCTGTTGGATCCTCGGCATGAGGTGCTTCCCTTCGGTCTGCGAAGGTTTGCTGCTTCGCTCCTACTAAGAATCGGGCTGTCTGGGAGACCCGGCGGAGCTCGCGGAGTTAGGGGGCGGAGCTCCTCAGGATCGGGAAGAGCTGGCAAGCGGAGTGAAGGCGGAGGTGGCGGCTGCAGATCTGACAGACCGGAGCTAGGAGGCTCGAAGACCCGCGCCTACTGGGGGCTGATCAGGGTGAGGCAGCAGTTTTGTCAACGCCCAGTACCTGCGCTACCGATGGCTCCCAAACTGAATACCGGAGGTAAGCCACTCTCAAGAAAGAAAGGCGTGACTGATGCTGCTGGTGTGGCAGGCAATGCTGTGGACGGCACGGTGAACACTGTATCTCTAATGAACGCCGGGACTGAGGGGGTGACTGAGGGGGTGACACTGGAAGCGGAGTCTGGGCGGGCGAAGCAGCAGCAATCATCTTCAGGGCAGAATACCCCTAAGGAGATGCGTCCCCCCTCTGCTAGAACCCGACAAGCCACAGCCACCGCAACTATCAGTGTGGTTGATATGTTGAATCATAATGAAAGAAAAAAAAACTGAAAGAAATGGAACCAGTCACTGCAGTGGCCCCGGCGGTATCTCTGGCGGCATTACCAGAGGCAGCATTGCAGGTTACCACTGAAGCTGAAGAGCCTGAACCTGCATCAACTTCAGAGCCTGAACCAGTACTTCAACCAGCCTCACAGCTTCAACAGTCTCAACCGCAAATACAACTGCAAATACAACTGCTTCAGCCATGTCAGGAGGTCGGAGACATGGGCGATGTCTTGTGCGGGGGTCAGGATTTGATGGTGCAACCAGGGCCTCAAGCTGGTATTACTGTCGGGGATGACGTGTTGGCCGGTAATAAGGTCGGTGTGATTACAACCCCTATAATATCTAGGGTTGTTATAGACTCATTAACCGAGGGGATGTTAGAGCTCAATTCTATTCCCCTATCAACCAAAAGCGGTGATACTCAAGGAGGTCCAACAAGTGACGAAGTATTAAAAGAGACTTTCATGTCTACTATGGCCCCGGATGAACCTGGTGGTTCAACGACAGATGCAAATGCAAACGCAAATACTAATGCAAACACTAACTGTTCCGGGTCCATACATGGCGAAAGGGAAAAGGAGAAGACCCCCAGCGAATGTTTCTTCTCAGTGACAGAGGAGGCCAACTGGTCAGAGGATGAGGAGCCCCACAGCTCTGATATTGACTGCAGTAACCCAGAAACTGAGAGCGACAGTGAGGCAGGGGTCCTCCTACTACTATCAAAAATATGCCTCCTCAAAGGGGTCAATCAGAACTAACCTGGGATCACTCTCCAACAACATCCTTACAAGGGAATTCAAACACGAGCACGGATCAAGCACAGTATCATGAGACTACACAGCTGTCAATGATGTCAATGATGACAATGATGGAGTCAATCCACCAGGGGATAACAGCACTTAGGGAAGAGACTCGGTCAGACAGCCTTAAGTCCCAAGCAGCGATGAGGAAGATGAAAGCAGTGGTTAGGAAGCTTTCGAAAGCATGTGAGAATGTTGGAGACAGGGTCTCAAACTTAGAAGAAAGGGTAGTTGCCACTGAAGCAGAGGTTGCTGCGACCACGAGTAAAATGGAATCTCTTGGAGCGCAAGCAATTGATGTCCAATGGAAGCTGGAGGACCTGGAGAACAGGCAAAGAAGGAATAATCTAAGGGTACTTGGTATTCCTGAAGGGGCTGAAGGTCAGGATGTTAAAACATTTATAACCAAAACCTTCGAGAAAGCTTTTCCAGATATTGCTGGCTGGAATTGGACCGTCGAAATTCAGAGGGCACATAGGACACCTTTTCAAAATGAGACGAAATGCCAGAGAAGGCGATAAGCCCAGAGCCATCCTAATCTATATAGGCAATTTTCTTCTCCGCCAGTCCATCGCAGAGAAAGCAAGGCCAGATGCTAAAAGAACCTTCGAGGGAGGCTCCTTCTTTGTAAGACCGGACTTTTGTCACTCCACCGTTGAGCGGCGCTGGAGACTAAGACAGTTAATTAAGCCCTTTCAAGACAAAAGAGTGCAGGTCTATCTTATCAATCCTGCCCAGCTAAAAGTAATTCACTTAGGCAAGACCTTGTACTTTTCATCCGAAATTAAAGCTCGGGAATTTTTGGACTCAGTATAGTATATTACTTAACTTATATTGCCTAACAGAGGGTAAGGTCTGATTACCAATTCCGACCCAAGTCTCAAGTCTAAAGTTTAAGTTTAAGTTTAGTTTAAGTTTAAGTTTCATAGAATTTAAGGGTGTCACTATTGGTGGTTTATGGTTATATATGAGGTCGAGGATGAGGTTTAACAAGTAGATTGTGTATTGCTCACTGCTGGGCGGCACCCATCACACGCACAGACTAGTCTGTGCGCTTCACGGGGGAATGGGTTGGGGTCAGGGGGGGTCAGGGGGTTGAGGGGAGGGAGGGCTCGGAGTGAGGGGGGGGTGGCGCAAAGGGGAAAAAAGAGAAAAGAAAGTTCATGAAATAAATGTCTTTACTAACAGGAGTGAGATGCTCAAAGCAGCTATGAATATTGATGTTAAATTTAGGCCAAAATGCGATTACGATTGGTTAGTATGTTGGCTTTGTTCCCTACAGGGCTATGTCAAGGATTAGGGTAGTTAGCCTCAATATAGGTGGACTGAATAACTGGAAAAAGAGGGAAAAACTAGAAGAATATGTTAAATTAATTAGGGCCGATATTGTATGTTTACAAGAGACTCATTTACCCTGGAAAAAGAAACACTGGCTAAATCTAAGGGGGTATGAAATTCTGTCCTGCTCCTCACAGACTTCAACAGTTAAGGGGGTAGCAATTATAGGCCGGATAGGTCTTGGAGGATCTAAAAAGTCAAAGGCCGATGCACTGGGTAGATGGGCAATATGTGAATTGAAACTAGGCATAACTCTATGCTCAGTCTACGGATCGAATCTGGATGACCTGGGGGTGATGGATCACATCGAGAGGGAACTCACTAACTGGCCATCACCTATAGTAATGTGCGGCGATTTTAATATCTCAGCTGATTTCACAGGTGACACCTCATATATGGGTCGCAAACCCCGGGTATTCAGGGCAGTATCCTCCTTAATTCAATCTTTTGGTTTGAGGGATGTGTGGGGCAGTCTAAAGAAAGACGAACCTGGGTTTACATACTTTTCATACCCATTTAATAAACATACAAAACTGGACTATTTTTTCATATCAGCAACCTGCCTCTGTGACGTAGAAATCTCAAAGCTTCCTAGGCTAATATCGGATCACAATCCCCTCGTTTTAACCATGACAGTTAATAAACAAAGGGAGAAAACCAGACCCTGGACTTTTGACAGAAAGCTTTTAGCAGATAGCAATTATATAGCTTATATAAAAAACTGGTCCCAGTCTTTCTTCGATGCGAACAGGTATAGTGCATCCCGTGTTATGGTCTGGGATAGCTTCAAGGCTGGCTTGAGGGGCGAGACAATTAGTTTCTCTGGGCGGTTGTGGAAAAAAGTTAAGGAAGACAGAGAGCGTCTTTTGGCTAAATTGGCAGAGGCAGAGGAACAACACAGGAGAGACGTCTGCCACGGGATTCAGGGCACTCAGAGCTTAGAAAGATTAAATAGCATAAAGGCAGACATTCAACGACAACTGGTGAAAAAAGCTGCAGCAGAGTATCAGACTCGCAGGGTCGGAATGTATGAAACAGGGGAGAATGCAGGTAGAGCTTTAGCGCTACGGATTAGACAAGCCACATCAAAAAACACTATTACGGAAATCAAAGAAGCCGATCAGATTTATAATAAGCCAGCCGAAATCTTGGAAGTTTTCAGGAGGTTTTATCAGGATCTTTATACGGAAGAGACGGATATAGATGATCCGGGTATAAACTGGCAGGATACAGGCATTAAAATCACGTCTAGTTAGAGGGAATCTTTAGAGCAGAGTATTACTATGGACGAGTTATCTCAGGCACTAAAGGATCTATCTGCAGGCAAGGCAGCAGGGCCTGATGCCATACCCCTGGAGGTCTATAAACATTTAAAGGAAGAAACGGCACCCCTTCTGTTAGATCTATTTAATGGGGTTATAAATACAGGGGTCATACCAAAATCTTGGACCAAAACCAACATAGTGGTATTCTACAAAAAAGGGAAACCCAAGGAAAATCCTGGTTCTTATCGGCCCATATCACTAATAAATAGCGATAACAAATTATATGCCAAAATAATGGCCACACGGTTGGGGAGGATTATCGCGGGTCTCGTTTCTCCCTGGCAGCATGGTTTCGTCCCTGGTAGGGGCACCACCGACCACATCAAAAGAGCCATAACCCTGTTCGACATTCATGCTGCGGGAGGGGGGGGGGATCGCGATGATCCTCCTCGACGCGGAAAAAGCGTTCGATCGTGTTAGGTGGAGTTTTCTCTGGAAAGTGATGGCTGATAAAGGATTTGGTCCCAGATTCCTGCAGGCAATTAAGGCTATGTACTCTAACCCAACTGCCAACATCCAGCTTATGGGTGAATGCTCTAGACATATCAATATTACGAGAGGCACAAGACAAGGGTGTCCGTGCTCACCAATCCTATTTGCACTATACATAGACCCCCTGATTCGCCTTATTGAGAACAATATTAATATAAAGCCAGTAGTCACCAATGGATTCGACACCAAAATTCTCGCATATGCGGACGACATAGCCATAACCACATCTGATCCCGACAGTGCTATGAGGGGAATAATTAGCATTACATCTGATTTTGGGAGGTTATCGGGATACCGACTTAATGTGGCAAAAACACAGGTACTATGTTCAAAAAACACAGTCAAACTGGACAACAGATATGTGGACTCAGTAATATATTTAGGAATAACAATCAATGCCCAGCCAAGGGAAATCATCAAAGACAATTTTTTGCCATTACTGGAAAAGATGAAACAGGACCTAAAAAGAATCGATACCCTCCATCTATCCATCATAGGTAGGGTTAATGTTATCAAAATGACAATGTTTCCGAAGATCCTATATAAATTTAGGTCTATCCCCTTCAAAATAGATGATATATTGATCAAGGAAATGGAGGCAATCTTCATTAATTTTGTATGGCAATACGGCAAGATGAGGAGATCAATTAAATTCATGTCCTTACCCCAGGAAAAGGGCGGGCTAGGAATACCTAATCTTAAATTCTATAATTGGTCTTGTCTCCTCATAGAAATGGCTATACTCTTCTTTCCCGATGATATGACACATACCCAGCGGGATATTCCATCTATACTTCAGTTGGCGTTAGGGATTGAAGCACATGGGGTACTGCTTAGGAAATATGATAAACGATTTTATAAGACATCAGGCTATAAAATATTAGAAGATATCTGGGGGGTATGGTCGTCTGTACAGAAGAATCAGAGTATCCCAAAGTTTAATAAACATACTTTAATTTGGAAGTCAGGACTATTTCCGCATTTGAGCAGAGATGGCCCCTGGAGACACTGGGAAAGACAGGGAATCAGCACACTAGGTCAAGTGATGATAAAGGACGTCATGAGGCCCCTTGATCTTCTGAATTCACGATACTCACTTCAAGGCCCCGAAGAGTTTAAATATATGCAGCTGACTAATACAATCAAATCAAAAAGACCTACCATAAACATATCAAAAGATTGTATACTATTAGATTATTTGAAGGGAGGTGGTCGTAGCATCAGAGTAATGTATGGACTATTCTTGGAAAAGCTACCTGATGACTTGCTCAAGACAGAGGCTGCCTGGGTTGTTAAATTGAGAGATCCCGATATCGATTTGGATCGAGCCATTATTATGGATAAAAGATTTTTACGATCCTCAAATTTAAGGGCACAACATTTCAAGACTCTCTTTAACTTATATTATACACCGGCAAAACTGTTTGAATGGGGAAAGAGCGCGAATAACTATTGCCCTAGATGTGGAAATGGGCCTGCTGATCTACTACATATGTTTTGCAGTTGTGGGAAACTAGGGCCAATCAAAAAGGAAATTGAAAAGTTTTTAGAGGGGCTGCTAGCTGTCAAAATAGACCTATCCCCTACACTTTTAATAATTGGGTGTGATGCCAAATTAGGTTTAAGTATAGAGTCCGAGGCACTAGTTTTTATATCAACAGCTGTTTTTAGAATATTAATTGCTGCTGCATGGAAGGATGTTGAGGCCCCAACCTTTCAAATGTGGATGTGCAGGATGCTCGGGATCCATAACATTGACTCGGAGCTATATGCCCTAAAGGGAGCGAAATCCAGGGAAATGGGATTAAAGATCTGGTCGCCCGTGGCATTATGGAGGCGGGCAAAAAGTGGAGGCCCATAGCTTAATTACACCCATGTTGTTACTGCTGATACTCTTAACATATTTACTGTATTTATGGCCTTATGTTTTTTAACATGGTTTTAACATCTGAGCTTTTATTATGCGCACTCATCATTCTTGTGTATTTATACTTCTGTGTTAATATGTATTGTAAACTATAGAGAACATTATATTGTCATGAACTTTCAATAAAAAAATAAAAAATAAAAAGGCATTGCAACGCAATGCCTGTACAACACAGTCAATACAACATGTGTTGTAATAGCATGCGTTGTAATGGAGTTTGCTTTGTATAAACCATGTGGCAAAGATATGCGTTGTAATAGTTTGTGTTGTAACATCATACATCCAACAGTGAGTAAGAGACAGAGTTGGAAAACTGACATATGCAAATGTACATGATAATACATGAGGGATATGAAGGGTTAGAAGTAAATGTAGATAGATCACTCATGTCAAAATTCAAAAGGGGCATTTTGCAGAAAAGCAGCACACTTGGGGACTGGGCTACATCTTGCAATAAAACTTTGTTGAGAAAGTATCACAAGAAATGTAGAAGTGAATGGCGCAAATAAGCACAAAGTGTTCCATATGAATTATACTGTTGTATGTCTCTTGCATCTGATAATGTGGCGCATACCACTCCTACGTGTAATTTTACCTTTTCTATTTCTCTCACCCTTCAGGTACCAGAAAAAATTGTAATTAAACAGACATTCAAGGCAGAGGTCGTCTTCCAGAACCCTCTTTCTGAGGTGCTGAAGAACTGTTCATTGCTGTTGGAGGGAAGTGGCCTCTTGAAAGAGCAACTTATGATAAAGTGAGTGGAAGAAACAAAACCATTGGAGAATTGGGGCAATAATTTACATTTTGGCATGGGGGGATATCTGCTACAGATTGGTGGTGATTCTACTCTGAAAATGAAAATATATGATTCACCTACCATATTTGGAGGTGTGGGAGCCACTGGGTTTCGGAAAGCAGAGTCATAGCTACGTCCTGCTCTCAGAAACCCTTAACCTGGCGACTGCCAAAGGGCCATCAGGTCACAGTGCCAATAGCCCGCCCTACCTTCATTCGGGGTATTGTCACCATAAGAAGCATGATATTCCCAGGAAGAAAACTGTAAAAGTGTCCCTTACTTTGCAGGGGAAAAACTCTCTATGCCTAACACATTTTTCTTTTCCTTTTCAACAACAAACCTCCATTTAGGGAGTTTATTGCTGGGAGGCAGAAGGGAATGCTGAGCAGACTGTAAGAAATGCACTTGGAACTCAATAGTGATAACAATGCACCTTCACAATTATATATAAAGAATATCTGTGTGTTTGCTTACCATGGTGAGGAACAAGTAGAAGCTGCAAGGCCGGTTGATAGTTGGTATTAATGTACATTTTATAGGATTTAGCTTAGTTTTTGCTCTTAGTTTCAAATTATCAGAAATTGCCTCCCAGATAGATTTTTGTGCAAGGTTCTCATAAACTCAATGGAGTCTTCAGAGTTAGGATCAATTTAATGTATTCTTTTACCTAGAAATGGCTCTCCATAGAGACACAACTTTGCTTAAATCCGGCACCATCCTCAAGACTGTTCTCTATTTCAAGGAGTTGCCCTTCCAATTGCAGTGCTGAAATAAACATTCACAGGGTATATTCTCATAACCCTCTATCCTAGAAGTTTCACTTTCATCTACAAGCTTGAGTGCACAATCTAATTAATCTACAGTCAACCATTTATAACTTGTTCATATCCAGATTCATCCAAACGTTTTATTATATCCCAAATGTGTGCCCATCAGAACAAGACAGCCAACATGGCCACTTTCCCAAACTCTCTTGCACTAGACAAACACAGTTACTAGGTTGGTTTTGATAATTTCACCCACAGTAATTAACAAACTTGCCCCACATATGAACTCTACTCTGCCTGTCTCCTCCTTCTTTTCACTATTTGAATATTTGAATACGGTTCTCTTACAGACCGCCTCAATCTCCCACTTCAATCCTTTATGCCTTAACTTCTCATGTATTCCTAGATAAACTACTACTGATTCTTGTTAAATGGAATGGCCCATGATGACTCTGAACCACTGACTTTTAATGTCTACTCCAACTCTTGGGCATTAGCCCTCATTCTGTCTTGCATGCACACAGGACGACACATATTTGGACCTTCCAGTGAATGAATGATTGAATAAATATCTTTATTTGATTACAAATATATAATTATAAAAGAACAAGCAAATATAAAAGTACACAGAATAAAATCAGCTATCAAAATACATCCAAAGGAGAGCAATAGGTTATAATAAAAAATGCAATAAAATCCAACCAATGAAGTACATTTTTAAGAAAAGCTCCAGCTGAATAGCAAACATCAGGATTAGGGAGCATTCGAAGAAAATTGAGGGCAGACCTATATTGGCAACAACCTTTTTTTTAAGAACTGGCAAAAAAACATTATTCGCCTAGGTCTTTCATAAAATTTACAGAATATTATGAAATGATCCAGAATCTGGGAGATGAGTCATCACAAGAGCAGAGGAGCATGGATTTAAGGTCAAATTGGCCAACAGGGAGACGCAGTTAGCACCTTATATTTCCTAGTCGGAACTTCATCAACAGTGCCCTTTCTCTTACATTAATAATACATGTGAGATATGGCTCAATGCCTTTGGTTGTTTGCAGACCATTTAAAACTCCCGTAGTAGTCTTCATAACCTCTCTACCTTCCCTGTTGGACAGTACCCTGCTCATAAACATATCTTTATTGTTGCCAATACCCCCTTTAGGATATCACATGTTTTAACAAATAGCTCTGGTCTACCCATTGTAGACACTGTATTCTGTATATAATTCAGCCAGGGGATTCTTAGACCATGATCACAAAACAGGCGATCCTAAATCACTTAATGATTGAAGGTGGCTCAGGGTTACTCCATATAGGGGTCTAAAGGAGAAGGGGGCCAGACCCACCAAATCAGTCACATAGGCCAGTCCTAATGCTTTATTTTAAAAATGCTGGGGACTGACTGTGGTTTTATTCCCTCTGAAGGCTACTGCAATCTGTAAACCCCCAGATGCCCTCACCGTAAGTAAGAACAGGTAAGCATTTTAGTCTATAAATTTCTAATAGGGATGCTATTGGTTTACTTCTCACCTTGGTAAATACATTAAACAGGGCCCCAACTGCACGATTAAAACGTGAACAGCAATCAGATAAACAGGGCAAAAAACTGTTAATCAAAGGTCCCAGATAGGAAAATTCCCCAACCTTAGTGATGGAACTCTCCTTAATGGATTTGGGTCTGACCTTACTGCGCTGCAGCCTCCATTTCATAATTTGCGACTTTGCAATATTTGTGTCTAAATCCAAATTATCCATAAAGGATATGAAGTTATCAGCCAGGACCCATAGGCCATTTGGTGTACGGGAGAGCAGAACCACATTATCAGCATATAAAAGTGTCACCACCGAGTTACAATTTATCCTGGGTAAATCATTACAGATGGTGACAAGAAAAGGGATTAGATTGTTAATTTATAATCAAATTAAAATCAGGTCCGAAGCGCGCCCTTAACGAACATCTCGCCTCAGAGGAAAAAGA
This sequence comes from Lissotriton helveticus, assembly GCF_964261635.1. Lineage (NCBI taxonomy): Eukaryota > Metazoa > Chordata > Amphibia > Caudata > Salamandridae > Lissotriton > Lissotriton helveticus. The sequence continues at coordinate 280,255,930 of NC_136068.1, read as the reverse complement.
GAGGTGCATTCCCCAGCTATGCCAAACCTTACCTATGACATGACCTCACAGTGGAGTGCACACAGAAAATCCACCAAATCCTGTGACATACCGATCCGTTGGAGAATAGTCCATAACTTGGAATGGTTGACTCTATCAATTGCAGTGCTCAGGTCCATAAAGGCAAGGTATAGCGGGTTTTTCATGGCAATCATATGTTTACCCACTATTAAACTGAGGTTAACACACTGTTCCTGTGCCCCCAAGCCTTCCCTGAATCCATATTGGGCCCTATTAAAAATCCAGTTCTGCTTAACCCAATCCTCCATCCTATGCAGGATCACCCAAACTGCAATTTTAACCACAGTGTCCCGAAGCAAAAGAGGCCTATTGTTGTGGGGATCCTGGCTGGTACCATTTCAGAAGATTGGTTCTATAATGGCCTGCAGCCAGGAAGCTGGAATCATACAGGATGCTGCAGTATTCAAAGTGTTAGTAAAGATAGGGGCCCACAAGTTGATGTTTTCTTTAAATAGGTCCCTGGGAAACCCATTTGATCCTGGGGCTTTATTTGAAGGACTAGAGGGAATAGCTTGTATTACATCATGCTCAAACCTAATGGTTAGAGGGAAGGAAACAGCTGGCTCACCAGACTAAGGGGGGAAATGTTCCTCAAAGTAATACATATACTTGAAATGGTCAGCCCAGCTCTAGGCACTAATAGTTGAGCCCATACAATCACACTTGTTAGTGGACTGGCACTGATCATTAACAATAGCCCAAATATGTTGAGGGTCCACTTTACAGATGCTTATTAGTTCATTCCATGCTTCCTCCTTGTGGACCACCTTGCGCTTTTTTATGGCAAACTTATAATAATGTCTTGCTTCAATTATAGCATTCTGATCTCTGGGCCTGGAATTTAAATGCATACCTAAGGTTTTTATTGGCATCCCAGCAATCCTTTTCAAACCATCCTGGATTCATGGTTTCTGTACGTTTAATCTTGGTTGTAAGAAGGGATTTAATATAATTGTTTAAAGTTTCGAAGGAGGTGATTACCTTCAGTGGTGGGCAACATTCAGTTTGCAGGTGGTCTACAATCAAACCCAGGTTTCCTTTTACGACATCAGCTAATAAATATGAGATATCTGCACCCCTCAATCTTAATCTAAGGCCCTTATGCTTACTGGCCAAATTGACAATTTCTTTCAATAAGGCAGATTGATGTCCTGCTTGGTAGTTTGAAAACACTTCTAAAGGTTATGGTCACTATAACAACTGGTGTTCCTCCCCCACAACCCAAGCTATATAAGTAGCCAAATCCCTTGAGAGGAATCTGAATCACCAAATCGTTACATATTAGAGGGGAGTAATCGCAATTAGCTTGGTCGTCTGTACCATGATCGCCAGCCCTCCCGAGGCCTCCCTAAAACAGAATAGATAGCTGCGAAAATAAAGGATTCATACCCAACCCAGGTAAACTCCCCTGTTTCCCAAGTTTCCTTCAGAATTACAACTGTATATTTGTTACTAAAGCTGGGCCAATTTGGATCTTCCAGTTTAGAGTTCAGTCCAGCAATATTCCAAGAAATTATGGACATCTGAGGCACAGGAGATGGACCCACGACAACGGAGTGTTACTCTCTGTCTCGCGAGTTATGGCCAATATGAGCCTCAACCCCACCCCCATTTCCATTTCGTCAGTCCCAAGTCAATCCAGTTCCTCCATACCAGATAGGGCACTGAATCGATTAGATGTAGGTAGATATGGAGTCAGCGCTCTGACCTCAGAGACCTCCTGCCAGAGAGATAATCCATTCCTCACTGTCTGAATCTCAGCTAAGTGATGATAATAATAATAATAATAATAATAATAATAATTGCATTTGTAGAGCGCCTGGTTACACTGGGCCAGTGTGTCCCCGCGCTGAGGTACCAGCTAAAAAAACGGCGACAACAAGGGGCCTACAACTAGGATCTAAGTTATACCACCGGGAACAAATGATACAACTAATCTAGTGGTAAAGCAGTTATACAGTTTTCCTAAGGAAGCCATTTGCATGATGTGAGTACATTAAAATTAGATGCTCAGCAAGAGCCGGGTTCCTAAAATTAATAACCACACAGTCCCCAGTCACTTGCTTGTATGAGGGACCGAGCCAACTACCCTTCAGATAAACAAGCTCTTGTTACATTCTGCATATTCAAAGTCCATATTTTTGTTCAGCCAATGGCAGATTTTACTTTTTCAGGTTAATGTAAGTTTCCACCTTGGCTAGGAGCAGACGGGGTTCGTTGGCCAGGGCCACAACATATGGACTACATTTGGGAGGGAGAGTAAGGCATGTAGCATTGGCAATGGTGGTACATGAGCTACGTGGCATATTGCTTGCATTAGGATCCATATTCTCACTGCTTTGATTAATAACATTTTTGGCAGTTGACATAGTAGACCAGGAGCTTCCGTCACGTACATGCAAGCTGATTATCTTTAAGGCTCCCTCGAATTGTGAGGATTGGGGCAGCTGCGCTATGATTAGTCGATGACTCTGCCACAGTTTTACATCTGGAGGTTGCACTGGAGAGTGTTCAGACAGCCGATTCTAGGCTCACGTTTTTTTTTTTGCTAAGGGGGAATACTGGCTTGAATAAGATCCTTAAGTTTCTAAAACAGTTGGCCCTATATTGCATCCCAGGATTAGCAGAACAAGAACAGCTAGGTAGCCCAGATGAGGCACCATGGTCCACAGTTCCTTCAGTCACTTTCGCTTTAGGTTTTACTTTTTTTTTATTAGTAGCCCCATCCTTGGAGCATCCAATAGTCCTTATATGGTATTTCCTTTTGGCAGAGGGGCCTCTTTCCAGTGATGGATTAGAAGCCTTGGGGAGCTCTTGTGCAATAATCGACACTGGCTTGGACCGTACTTTCAGACTGGTCAGTAAATAGTGCAAACACTTTGGTTGGGTCACTGGCGGCTTCAAATTTAGAGACATACAGTGATCAAGGAGAAGGAACACCTTCTTACAAAGATACACGTCTCTTCAGCAAGCCAATTACTTTTGCAATAACTCCTACCGCTCTAGCCAGAAAGGAATCAAGTGTGATGCTTGCATGCGAGTATGAAGGTGCCATTGTCTTGTCCCCATCGGGCATTTTCCGCGTCCCCATCTTAGCCCCAATAAGTGCAAACAGTATTCACTGTCGTAGTCAATGCAGGGACTATGGTTGGAATAATGGGGCTTCAAGAATTTCTGGCAATAATAGTGTTTAAGGCTCACCAAAGATCGATGGGCAAAGGAAGGCCCGGTCTTCGATCAGGCACAAGCCCCATGTCCCAAGTCCAGGGGAGTCCTTGAGCGCTATATAGTTCTGCAATCAGCTTTATCCATGGTCTCTGGCAGTCTGTAGCAGAGCAGTATGAGACTAGCAGCCCCCTCCAGGCGTCAATTTGGATATTGAATGGATCTAGAGCATTTTCTGGGATCCTCATCACTTGTGTTTATATAAATCTATGTATCATAAGTATCATATACCTCAGTGCTAGGGCAACAGAGCACTACTCTGTGTTGTAATTATAATATGTGATAAGAAAAAATACAGTCAGTCACCACAGGCTTGATCTTCTCTCCTCTATTCATTTCTCAAGTTTTTCAATTCACCTGGTTTATTTTAACAGTTGTGTCGATATGTAACAGTTAACTTGCTCCATATATACATATCCTTTGAATAATATACAAATATAACTGTTTCCAATTGACCACTTGTAGTAATGAAATGTTTTGCGTCACCCGACCGTGCGTGTTCACTCCATGGTTGACCATTCTTTCATGGAACTCCTCTGTCCAGTGGTTCCAGAGAACAGCAGTTGTAATGGAGAGAGAGCCTGAGGCAGTCAGGGGTACTTTGTATATACCATTAAAGTTGTTGTTACCCCACAGCGTTGTCTGGCACTTACTTCACATGACGATGAGTGGCTGTACCCCCGGTGGCATACATTCTCTGTGCGTGCAGAGTTGCAGCACCCACTAGTTTCATTAGTGCTGGGCAGCTGACCCGACATTGGCAACGGTCACCCTGATGAGCAGGGGCAGAAGGCAGTAAGTCTCCTCATGGAGTGAATATTCATTTGACAAACAGGGTCCTGATCTTCCAGCTTGGTTGTGGCGTGGTAAACGGTCTGAAAGAGGTGGATTGCAAAACCAGAGGGAGTGAGTTGGACATGCGCTAGCAACATGAGAAACCTAGAGCGCATTCACCCGGATAAACATCGGCCATCTTTGGTGCACAAGTTTTCATTGCAGGGAACAAGCGGCGGCCATCTTAGGTGTACTATTTTCACCAGAGGGAACAAGCGGCGGTCATCTTGGATGTGTCGGACAGAGTCTGTTTTTCATGCAGTGAATGGCACCATCATATCATCTGTTGTGGATTACATTTTTAGTTCTTCTGTTGGGTGGTAACTTGTAAGGGTGCTATTACTCAAAGGTTTGTTCAGCATACAAGTTGGAATTGTTGGAGAGAGAGGCTCAAGGCTGCAGATTTTGAGGTCAGTTAATTCCCAGCATATTGTGCAGAATGCTCCAGTTGAGCATTTACCACTTCAGACATTTTGGTCTGTGTTAGTGTTGCAAATTGGTTCTACGGTTTTATTTAAAAAAAAAAAATTCATTCGGCAATGCAATCTGTAAATCCACCACCGGCGTTTTTGGAAACAACTTGTGATTCGCCCATTCAATGGAGGCAGTGGTATGATGCATTTGAAACATACCTAGGAGCAATTGGTGTGTCTAGATTCAGAGAAGAAAGAGAAAAATATTTACTGTTGCATTCTCTGGGTTTAGAGGGAAGATCTATTTTTAAACATCTTCCTGATGTCCTATGTGAAGGTGACGTTGAGTTAGATGTGTATGAAGACACAGTAAAAAAAACTTGCCACCAGGTTTGATGTTGCTCCTAGTCTTGTGGTATCTAGGCAAATATTTTTAAAAAGAGAGCAAACATAGAGTGAGGATGTTGACGGTTACATCTCTGCGCTGCGCCAGTTTGAAAATGTTGCTGAGCAGCTAATACGTGGTCAGTTTATTTGCCACTGTTCTGACAAATCCATCAAGCAGAAATTGCTTTCTTTAGGCAATCCCACTTTGACTGAAACTATCAGGATTGCAAGGAACTAGAGAGCAAGACTGACGTTCGAGTCAATGTTGTTTTTAACAAAAAATGAAACAGAAAGAGGGTCCAAAATGGGGTCTTCCTCGTCTTCTTCATGTTCTGGGTGACTAATTCTTCGCAACTGAACTTTGTACCTAAGCAAAATAATTTGTGTTTGAAATGTGGTAATCCTCAACATATTAAGGGGAATTGGTCATGTCCGGCTAGGAGTGCTCAATGCAGGATGTGTGGGAAATCTGGTCATTTTGCAAAAGTTTGTCAGAGTGCGAGACGGAAGTTCTCAAAGGTATCAACAGCCAGTGAGGATTGCGAGGTGGATGTTGAGAACCTATTGGGTGAAGTGCGTGACATGGTTGTGGTGGTGGGTGAGGGTAGTGCGAGCTGCATGCAGGATGAAGTTTGTGTTGACCCTTATGTATATGTGCAAGTGGGAGACAAACAGCTTTATCTTTTGGTGGATTCTGGGCTTTTGGTATGGTATTACGTCCTGGAACTAAAGAACAAGTCTTGGTTTTTAGAGACTCTGATGACATTGAAGTTTTGCTGAATGAATTCCCCAAGGTATTTTCTGGGGAGTTAGGAAAAATTGTTGGTTTCCAACATAAAATAAAGATTAAGGCTAATGAGATACCTGTGAAACGCAAATTGAGAGGGGTTCGTTTTAGTGTTCGAAATGAGCTAGAGAAAGAATCGGAGGGTTTGCAGGCCAAAGTTATAATTGAGCCTGTGGAATTCTCTTTGTGGCTTTCACCTTTAGTTGTGGCGAAGACGAAAAAAGGGGAGCTGAGGGTATGTGTTGATCTCAGGTCTCTAAACAAAGAGATTTGGGTCGATTCACATCCTCTTCCCATAATTTGGGAGATGTTGTCCTCTATTTCTGGAGCAAAATGTTTCACCAAGTTAGATCTAGCTTCTGCCTTTCATCAGGTCATGTTGGCTGAGGAATTGCGTCATCTCACAGTGTTTGTTTCACCTTCAGGAACCTTCCAGTACTGCTGTATGCATTTTGGTTTGACGTCGGCATTCTCTGTGTTTCAGAGACTTATGTCCGAATTGCTGAGGGGTATTTTCAAGGTGACTGTGTTCCAGGATGATGCTTTGATTCACACGTGTTCTCGAGAAGAGCACAATCTTATTTTGAAAAAGGTTCTTAACATGTTTGATCAAGCTGGTGTGGTCCTTGAAAGGGAAAAGTGCCAATTTGTTAAATCTTATGTTGAATATCTCGGTCATGTGGTTTCTGCCGAAGGGGTACGTCCTAGGCCTGGATAAGTTGAGGCCATTCTTGATGCTCCTCCTCCAAGTGATAAAGCTGGAGTTAAATAATTTCTTGGTATGTGTGAGTTTTACTCATGTTTCATACCTGATTTTGCATCCAGAGCCAGAGCCATTTCTATGTTGCTAAAGGATAAAACAGAATTTGAGTTGAGTGATGAGTGTTTGTCTGCGTTCTCTGATATAAAATAACAATTTACTAGTGTGAATGCGTTAAAACCTTTGATCATAATCTGAAATGTGTTCTGACAGTTGACGCTAGTAAATTCGGAGTTGGTGCTGTTTTGTCACAGAAGGATGGGCAATCTAAATACACCATTGGTTTTGCGTCAAGGGTATTAAGAGATGTCGGACTTCACTATTCAGTGATTGAGAAAGAGTTGCTAGCGTGCTGGTGGGCTATAGAAAAATTCAAGTGTTATTTGTGGGGAAGAAATTTTGTTTTACAAACGGATCGTAAACCATTAGTGGTGATCCTCAATGGTACCAATTGCAAGAGTAGCATGCCTAGAATAGCAAGGTTTGATGCCAGACGTCTCCAATTCAATTTCGAGGTTGTGGATAAATCAGATGGGAAGAATGTGCCTGCTGAAATCCCATAGTTGAGAAGGATGTGGTTGTTAGTGTTGATGACGATGAATGTTGTTTCAGTGCGGCCTTGGGGGTTGAGAATTCTTGTCAGTTCACCAAAAAGTGTTGGAGAACAAAGGTGGGCCATGATGTTGTTTTAAATGAAGTTATGGAAAAGGTTGTCTCGGGTTGGCCTAGGGAGAAATCTTTACTTCAAAACATGCAGCCATCTTGCAAGGTGTCAGAGGAACTGACAATTGAAAATGGGCTGCTTCTGAGAGGTGTCAAACTGGTTCCCCCAGAGGAGTTGAGGCGCACTATTTTGTCAAAGGCGCATGAGGGTCACTTGGGTTTCACTTTGGCTAAACAAAGGGTATGTAAGTCATTCTGGTGGGCCCCAAATGGACACTCAGATAGATGAAATGTTTAAGATTTGTTGTGTTTGTTCCTCTGCTGACAAAACTATCAAAACTGTCACCCCACCGCTGAAGCCCATTGAGTGTCCGTCAGGAGCGTGGAAAAAACTTGGTGTTGATTTGGTTGGGCCATTTAAAATTCCTCCTCGCAATTCTTGTGATGTTCTTGTACTCATGGACTACTATTCTAGGTGGCCGTGTCTCAAGTTTATTGGTGAGCCGGACTCCAGGGCAGTCATTCTTTTTCTCAAATAAATGTTCTTGAGTGAGGGTCTGCCTGAGGAAATTATCTCAGATAATAAAGTGCAATTTGTCTCAGGTGAGGTAAAGATTTTTTTAAGGGAGAATTCCATACCTCATCTCAAGAGCTCACTTTACAATCCTCAAACTAATGGCCTTGTGGAGCGCTTCAATAGGGTGCTGGGTGAGTGTGTGCGATGGGCAGTATCTCACGGGTGTGATGTACATAATGCTGTCCAATCCATGTTGTGGTTTTATAGGACCACTCCACATTCCATGACAGGATTTTCTCCTTTTGAGGCTCTTAAAGGAATAAAGGCTGCTTTGCAGTTCAGGCCAGCCTGGATGAGTAGGTTTTTAAAGGAAGGTGTGTTGCATCAGTTACGTAATGATTTGCTTCAAGGCAATGTGGAAAGTACACAGCAGAAACAAAAGTATTATTATGATACAAAGAACAGTGTCAAAGTTTGCACTTCCAGTGTGGGTGATCTTGTTCGGATTAAAACTCCCAGTTTTGTGAGAAAGGTGAGTCCAAGTTTTCTGACCCTTTGGTTATTGACACAGTGTGTGGCAACCCCATAAGGGTTCTTGGTCGCAATTGGTGTAACATCTCTAAAGTGGTGAAGGTTCAGGAACATAATGGCTTTGGAAATATTGTTAACTCTGATGCTTTTTCAAGACAACCTTCCAGGCTTGCTCACGGGTCTCGTAGGGGTTCTCTGTTACACCTGAAAGATGTAAATGCTCCCACTCAACCTCCGTGCAAAATCCTTAGAGCTTGTAAAATCCCCAGCAGGTACTGTTAGGTTCCTCTGGGTCTTAGGTGGGTGGTTTTTTTTTCATATCTCACCTTCATTTCTCTTTGCAGGTCAGGTTTTTTTTTTTTATAATTGTGTGCAGGTTGTTTGGGTACTGTGAGGTTCTCATGTGGCTCTTTCCTGCCATGGATATTTTGATCTTATATCGCAACCATTTCCCCTTATCTGGTCCGATCATTATATGATCCAATTTTCCCTCCAGTTACAATTAGGACCTGCGTATAGGCCCAATCCTACGATTAAAAACAGTAAAAACAAAAGGCCATGGCATAACCTTACTCTAGACAGTTTTAATGAAACATTTGCTCAGTTTTTCCTCAATACTGAGCTAAATGATCAAGATCCCACAGCCATGCTATCTAGCTTTAATTCAGCCCTAACAAAAACATTTGACATAGTGATTCCACTAAAAAGTGGGAATCCTCCACGGAGGCGAGTCTCAGCTCCCTGTAATTCGGGTGAATTAAAAACTGTAAAATCTACGTGCAAAGCACATGAAAGGAAATGGGGAAAGGGAAAGGGAAAATCACCAGAAGACAGGAAAGCCTATAGGGCTTCCCTATTCCATTATCACCAATCAATAAAAACTGCCCGATGCTCATATCTCCATAAACAAATTAAACAATCCAAGAACTCTACTAAAGCCTTATTTGACATTGTTAAAGACTTCTCCTCTCCCTTAGCCTGCAAATAAACTCCGCCTGAATCCCAATTTTTATGTGACTCTATAGCACATTTTTTTTATGATAAAATCACCAAAATCTATGTTAACTTTCCCATTAATAATGCCAATATCTCCTGTCGAAATCTGAATTTGGAAACCTAACCCATTTCCTCTGAAGGTACTCTCAACCAATTCAAGCCCATTTCAGTTGTGGAAATAAATAACCTATTGTTAACAGCAAAATCTGGCTCTCCAAGGGACATATGTCCACCCAGTGTAATGGCTCTGCTATCCCCAACTTGCGCCCCCATCATCCAAAACTTCTTTAATACCTCTATCTCTACCGGCCTTATTCCAAGTGCCCGGAAAGAGGCTTCTGTTCTGCCCATTCTAAAAAAAACATCTGCAGACCCCCAGGAGCTGAATAATTACATGCCAGTATACCTGTTACTCCTATTAGGGAAACTTCTAGAATCCACAATAAATACTCAGCTTAGTCAGTATCTGGAATCCAATGACATACTGGATCCCTCCCAGTCGGGTTTTCGTACTGGTTTTAGCACAGAAACGGCCATTCCGGCTTTTACTGACTCACTAAGGCGCACCCTCAATGCCGGAGGATCCTCGATCCTGATCCTCTTAGATCTCTCCGCAGCTTTTGATACGATATCTCATCAAAGGCTAGCGGAGAGACTGATTGAGTGTGGCATCAGGGGCAAAGCCGTACAATGGCTGAAGAACTTTCTAATGGACAGATGGCAAACCACGACATTTGGCCCATTTGCATAAAAAAATAAATTTTTGTTGGACAAAGAGGTGCCTCAGGGCTCCTGCCTGAGCCCCACCCTTTTTAATATGTATGTGGCCCCCTTAGCCAAGATAGCCCAGTCCTTTGACTTCGAGATAGTTTCGTACGCCGCTGATACGCAGCTACTATTCCCCATAGGGAAAAACATCAAGGATGAGAAATTACGCTTCTCAGGTGGTCTAGCGATTGCAAACTGGATAAATGAGCGGTGCCTACAGCTTAACCCTGGAAAAACAGAGCTTATGGGAAGGACGCCCAACTCTGGACGCCGGAATGGTGGCCTCTCCAACTGGAAGAAGCGCCAACGCCATCCCCCTCAGTAAAGAGCCTGGGAATCCAGCTGGATGTTATGCTTACTATGAAAGATAATGTAAAAAACATTGCAGGGACCTGCTACCATAACCTGCGTCTACTACATAGAATTATTCCCTATCTTCAATTAGAACACCGTAGAACTGTAGTGCAGGCTATTGTAGTGAGCAGGCTTGACTACGGCAACGCCTTGTTGGCTGAAATTGGCGTAACCACACTGGCAAAACTGCAGGTAATACAAAATACCGCTGCCAGAATGGTTCTGAATGCGCCTTCTGGATCCCATTCCTTCCCTCTTCTCAGACAATTACACTGGCTTCCAGTTCACAAGAGATCTATCTTCAAGGTATGCTGCCTCTCCTTTAAAGCACTCAGAGATGAGGGGCCAGCTTATCTTCACAATAAACTTTCCAAACAATCAAATGAATGCAACTTAAGATCTAATGCCTTAGCTCTTCTGAAGATCCCACATATTCGGCTAACCCGTACAGGTGGTAGAGCTTTTTCATACATAGCCCCCAGATACTGGAACTCGTGCCCTTCGAAAATCCAGCACCTATTTGCTTTTTGGGAAACAACTAAAAACATTCTTATTTTGAACTGGTCATGTCATAACGGTCTTCCCTGTTTTGTGTCTCGAGATTCTCATAGGTAAAGCACTGAGATGCCCCTGGGTGAGTAATGCGCTATATAAGAATCCATAACATAACGTAACATAACATAACAACTTGCCTTGTTTATTTTGCCGTGTATTCTTCTCATATGAAGTTTGTCATGTATTTTCTTTGTTTTCCTCAAGCATTTGTTTTCATCTGGATACTCACGCAGTGTTACTTTTGTTTTATCTTGTTTCTTTGTTCTTTTTCGTTTTTCTCCTTTGTTCATTCTTTATAAAAAAAGGTAAACTGAATGTAGTAATGAAGTATCTCGCGTCACCCGACCCTGACGTGCCGACTCCAAGGCTGACCATTCTCTCATGGAACTCCTGTATCTAGTGATTCCAGAGAACGGCAATTGTACTGGAGAGAGAGCCTGATGCGGTCGGGGGTACTTTGTATATACCAATAAAGTTGTTGTTACCCCACGGCGTTGTCTGACAGTTACTTCACCACTGCTTTTTCCAAAATTGAGTTCTGATGGCAGGAAGCTTGACTTAGGTTTATTCTTCTTAAGCGCAGTATATGTATATCCAATACATCACAGCTTAATCTTGGTTCCTGTGGAGGTGTTTTGAGGACTTAAACTCCAACCACTAAGGAGTCTCCTAAGTTGATAGCCTTTGTCCTGGACTTCAAACTTTCCTGAAGGGCCCACATAAGTTATTTCTACTAAAATAGGCAAACTTCTCCTTCTCCCTGACAGGTCATAGACGCCTTGTTTTTCTCCAATGTGAACAGAGGAAATGTTTCATGTCCTCCCTAAGAGCACACTGTTCCCCCAAATTTCCGATGAAAGGATTCAATTCTGCCCCTCACCTAACTGGTGGGGCTAAAAGTTCTGATAGGATCGCTCCTATTTAAGAGCCTTAAACTTGCTCTCCGTCAAATTGCAAAACCAATATGTGTGGCTACTGAGTTTGTAAGACTTGGGTTGTGAGGTTTCCACCTTACCTAACTGACACATTGAGTTGTCAGGAGAAGTCCTCTTTAGTAGCCTCTCAAATACGAAACTCTTTTCTTGTCTCTTTATGACTGGCCTCCTCTGAGATGTGTTTTAAAAGTATTATTTCTTAAATTGCTCTCAGTAATGCAACATGATGCATTTTTTTGATGATTTTATAGCTTTCTTTGGATACCTTCATTAAAACGGATAAGAAATGTATGCACGAGGGAACAATTTTACTTCTATCATGAAAAGAAATTGCCAGTACATTATCTTTTAAAAATGCACACTATCAAAATGAAAATACTTTAAATATATTTTTCTCTAATTTCCAATGCCACCCTAGAGCCAGAATCTCTGACAGCAATGCCAAGGTGTAAATGGCACACCTTAATAATAACCAAACAGTTTCTGAATTGCCTTAAGCTTGCTATTTTTGCCTTTTTGACTGTTGGTTAAAACTTCATAACTGTAGTTGCGCTTTCAATACATGCGATTCAACTTACGTACAAATTTATATGGACGAAAAAAAGTCTTTTTTCCTTTTGCATCTGCACTGGACTATTTGTTTTTTTAGTTGTTCACAATGCATATTTGTGGGGTATTCTGTATTCTCAGTGTTTGTAGGTTTCAGAAAGACTTGCAACCTGGAATTCACAAACAGCCCCACATAACCCCAAACTACCCAAATCCTGTACTAGCTTGTTCATTAGCACCTACATGTAAGTGCAACACCATTCAAATTTAACCTCATTGTACCATCCTATACTCGGAGAAAGAACAAGGTGTAAAGCATGCTGCCATGCTTGTTATTTTGTACTCTGTACGGATTCCATGCTCTACACAGCAGAGGTAGTTGGTACAGTGCTTAATTTGAGCCGGTGGTTTCTGGTGCTCAGCACCAACACTTAATCATCAACATCGGCCCTTTTCATGAGCACCAGTGAAGGAGACATTTATGGTAGGCATGGGGAGATGAAGTGATTTGCCCAGAATCACAGGATGTTGAACCGATGCTGAGACTCGCACCTGGTTACCCAGCTCCAAAGTTGGCAGTTTTGGCCATTACGCTACATTCTCTCCCCACTTTAATGGTTAGTAGTTAGTTCTGTTTAAGACCGTGCTAACAGGAAAAATTTTCTAGTGCAAGCTGCTTCCTGACCAGAGCCCCGGCACTTATTTTTTTTACAAATTAACCACTGAGTTGGTAGTAGTGGCTGGTCCTCGGGTGACATCTAGAAATCATTACATGATGTAAATGAGGACTGGGGGGTTTCTGTTTTTTGCTGTGGCCTTGGCACTGCATGGAAGTGTGCATATATCACATAAAATTGTCTCCTTGATTAGGTTTTTGTTGTCATCATTCTGATAAAAAATATTTTTGTTTTGATTTGTATTTATTTTAATGGTGCTTTACCAGTCAGGTACTCTCCCTGGAGCCTTCTCTTCTATGGGAATGTGTCTGGTTCCTCAATGAGTTGGGAGGTGTGAGTTTTAATTGTGTATTTTAAAACATAAAATTATGAACATCTGCGATTGATCACTTGAAATTGACCACGACTTATTCCTATCAATCTATTTCCACTCTGTTATATCCTCCTACTACACCACAATGGAGAGTCATTTACTAAGATACAGTCTCATCAATATACTTTTGGTTTGTCTTCCTTGAACACAGGGTAGAAGATCTGAAGCCACATGAGATGATGAAGATTCCTGTAGAAATCACTCCATTCACAAAGGGAACCCGGCAACTGCTGGCCAACCTGGTGTGTGATCAATTTTCGAAAGTCAAGGGATTCCAGAATGTTGATGTGGCTCAGAATTCATGATACCTACAGCATCTCATTCAGTAACGCAAAATGCACACATTTTATGATATTTTATGAACGTGCTTTACACATTTGCTATGTTTTTTTGCTGTGATCAATTTCTAGTCATGATGTCAATGTTCACTAGCCAATTGTCACTGGGGAGATGCCGTTTGGAGTAGTCCAAGAGGACATGCATGAAGGGCAACCAGAAAATGTACCTTTCCTGTTTGTCCTATTCCTGTAACTGCAAATGTAACTAAGAAAATAATAATTGGTAATAACGCAATAGACATCATTCAGCCCATATATACTGTTATACCAGCCAAATAGGTAGATCTTTGGAAAATGTAAGTTTCAGCATGCCGACACTCTATTGGAAATGCAATAAAGAATTACATGGAAGACTCAAATTGCAGCATATCATCATCCGCTCATTGCCAACCCACTATTGTTGCGTATGTAAACATTTACCTTTCATTTATAGTTGCTTTTAAAATTAACGTGTTGCCTCATTTTTTTCAGTATATCTTTACATAAACTTGCAGAGTCTTAACTGATGTGTATTTCTACAGCTTGCAGCTAGTGCCATTTGTATTAGTTTTAGGTAAAATTTCAATAAAACGTATTTTGCAATCTGTTTGAAATTCTGAATATTTAATTTAAATGGCGAACACCTGGTCTCTCTACATGTTTGAAGGAACGTGAGAAAAGTCTGAAAGCTTAGGGGGCCTACTTGTGTTGTTCCATTATTAAAAGTCGAACCACAGTTCTATTAATTCACCATAACAATATTAATATTAATAATACTATTAATAATAATAATAATAATAATAATAATAATGATAATAATAATAATAATAATAATAATAATAATAATAATAAGAAGAAGAAGAAGAAGAAGAAGAAGAAGAAGAAGAATTATGTTTTCCTAGAGCTGGTTACCTCAATTGCTGCAACTGTAGAACGACAGAGACACTTTAATCCTAATATCGTCATTTCAGCATTTTAATGCAGGTGATGTGAGAACCAAGAGGAATATTTGCAAGGAAATGAAGGAGTGCGGAGCTCTGGCAAATTTGGCAGCGCCACACCCTGCCATTTCCAAAATGCATGGATGCACCGTATTTACAATAATACAGCGCACTCCTGTTTTTTCTCTAGCACTGGTGCTAAAAGTTACTGCCTAGCGCCCACACAGACACCCTTGTGCCATAGTGCAAAGGTACCTGCATTACAGTGAATGATTGTTTATGTGTCGGAAGGTGCCCCTTCCTGAACATAAACAGTTTATAAATGGCTATTTGCTACTTCTATGTGTGCTGCGTTATGCACACATAGAAGTAGCAGATCGTCATTATTTAATGATTGTTTATGTGCAGG
Source organism: Lissotriton helveticus (assembly GCF_964261635.1). Lineage (NCBI taxonomy): Eukaryota > Metazoa > Chordata > Amphibia > Caudata > Salamandridae > Lissotriton > Lissotriton helveticus. Next base: position 280,240,879 of record NC_136068.1, on the reverse strand, counting down.
AAGGGATACCTTCCTGCACATAAACAATCATTGATGGTGTTTTGCTCTTTCTATGTGTTCCTCAGAATGCAGCACATATAGAAAAAGCAAAATAAATAAATAAATAAATACATACAATTATTTCTTCTTGTCGCGCCATTTTAAATGCCTGCTATTGCATGACATTAGTTTTTGGCACGGCCCCAGATTTATTTACAAATACTTGTAAATCTGTGGCAGCATCAAAAAGCAATGAGTGTTGCAGTGGAGAACCCACAGCAACACCCATTGCACGCCAGGCAACTGCATGAAAGAGTACCATATTTACAAAGCGGCGTCAAGCCCATAAAAGTGGCTTAACTTCACTTTGTAAATATGGAGCAGGACATTGTGTCACAGGAACATCAGTAAAAGTGATGTTCCTGTGGTGCAATCCCCTTGTAAATATGCCCCCAAGTTCTTGTGTCAAAAGTGAGTGACATTTAGTAAAGCAATATGAGCTTCCTTACGTATCACGGCCACAAAATACAGTCAACTTGGTTATGCATAAAATAAAATCAAAGTGTTTATGCATATACCACACTCAACGTGTTTATGCTAAGAGCTGGAATGATATTGTTTGTTTTCTCAACTGGTAAATGGTTAGGAGTATAACAGGCCTATTAACAGATTGGCAGACGTAAATATCGACAAAAACAATATTGTGAAAAAATATTGAGAACAGAAATATTGACTTTACACACCTGGAACATGAAGTAGAAAATATCAACAATATATATAGAAGACCACAATATTGGCAGAAAATAGGTGAGAATAATGACTTCTAACTATTACAGACTGTATTAACTTCAAAACATATATAAGCATCAAAATAATATTACACATTTTAAAAAATAGGCTTAGAATATAAAATTTATATAAATACATATATAACTTAGCAATATAAAATAAAGTAATATAATTTAAATAAATCCCCAAAAAAACATAACATTAAAATATGAAATTAATATTTAAACAGAAGTAAAAAATACTACAAATGAATTATAATTACAAGCACTGTATATTAAAATACTTTAAAAATATGGAACACAATCACTAAATTAAAAAAATGTATTAAAAAACAATTACTGTCGAACTATTGAACTTCAGGGGGCCAAATTACTATCACCACTCCAACATAATCAAAAGTAGAGAAAGTGTTGGACTTTGGAGGGGACAGGTTTACTGTTCCCACTTCAACGTATGCAACAGTAGGGAAAGTGTTGGTCTTTCAAGGGGTAAAATTTACTTTTCCCACACCAGTCTGAGCAACAGTAAGGAAAGTGTTTGACTTTGGAGGGCTCACCTATCCTATTCCCACTTCAACATATGCAAAAGGAGGGAAAGTGTTAGCCTTTGAAAGGACAGGTTTATAATTCCTGATCCGAGCCAGTAAATAATCTATTATTAGGGTTTGGAAGTCCCTTCAGGTCATACCTTCTGCAAATGGGGTGGTTGACATCTACGAGTCAATTAATAAATAAATGTAATTTATATTTTGTTGACAATAAAGATACACAAAATTGTGCTTCAGTTGAAGCCATCAGTTTTCCATACTGATGTTTGCTGTTGTGCTGCTCCCAGGAATTGAGGTAAGAATACCAACATGATTTTTGTAAATTCCCTCACAGTGACAGTTTTAAAAGTTTCAGTTTTAGATTTTGTTTTTTGATTTGTATATACTTTACTAATATGCTAATAATATAGGTGAGGACAGTGGTTTATGTTATGGTGTAGCTGTGCAAATTCACTGTATATTAATGACACAATTCCATATCAGATCTGATTAGGTTTGTTTGAAAAACCTTAGCTCAGTCCTGGGTAGCTGTGACACGGACAAGTCTGACTTTATGATGTCGTGTATTTCTATAGGTTCTGAATCGATCCCCCTATTCCTGACCCTATTCTGGTTAAACTACCTAGCTAGTTAACTAACAGTCAGCCCATGAGGCAAGAAATCCCCCATGATGCAGATACCGTTATCTGACGCAGTCACACTACGGCACAGGAACGTGTTATCTGATTAGGTCATAACGCTTGAGATCTAATTAGACAAGCGACATTCCTCCAGCCCCTGATAAGGCATACGACGTTCTCATAACAAATCAAACCTATGACAACCTGGATAATCCGTGCGGCCATTGTTTTGATTTCACAGAGAACTTTAGTAAAGAATGTGCTAACGAGCAAGTCGTATGACATCTTTATTGACGTACCTATGTCCATCCTTACGTCAATCCCGGCACCTTTAAGGTATAAATATTGCCGACCTTGCCCTATGCAAACACACGCGTGGTGACAAGACGGAGCAGCCATACTTGCCGAAGCAGAGAGCAGAAGCAGACCCCGCAGGCAACAGCCCCGCCTTCCTGACGCGCTGAGAGACGCGCTGCTATCTCAAGCCGAGAGACCCAGCACCGGCGCTTCCGGGTAGCCCTCGCAGGCAGCCTGGAATATCGAGAGCAGAGAAAGAGATACCATTCCTCATTCATCCTAAATTCCAGGTACAGAACTGAATAACCCCTCCTAGAGAATTTTTTAGTTATTCACTTGGCAAAAACAAACTTAACTTAAACTGTAACTTTCTATTCCCGCCCACGCATTAGACTTAGGTCAGGTACACGGGGTAGGCGTATTTAGAAACACCAGTTGAGTGCGTTTAGTCAAATGTATATGTGTATGTAAATATATTTTAATCATTTTAAACATCATATGGCTCAGAAACCATATCAATGTTTTTACAGTATTATTTTGTACTATTGCTTTTAACGTATGCACTTTACTTAACTATAAGTATTGCAATAATATCGATCCATTTCTCTTGTACGAGAAAAGAGACTGATCAATAAATAACATCTTTTATTGAACACGCCCGTCTCTTCCTTTTCTCTACATTCTGATGAGACTAAGAATGCACGTACTGACTGAGTAAAATAATTGCCTTGTGCTCACACGACTCTTGAGATTGACTCTTGATTAGGGGAGAGCAAAGTTGTCATGTTCTATGGTTGTCAGAAACTAAATCCCTTCTTGTCTAATCAGGGAAGTTAATCCTTCCTTGAACATTCGAGAAAGTTTCTAGCGAACTCTGAGCTTAGCTGGCAAACCCAAAAATTAAGTCTAGTATCGACAGTAGTAGACCTAGTTAACGTCTGGCCTAGGCCTTTACTGCTGTAGGTACTATTCCAATGCGCAGAGCCTATTGGGAAAATAGGAACTACACTACATGGCGCCCAGCGCGTTTGGAAAGGGCGATAAAACTAACGTAAGACATTTAGAGTAACTCAGTCGTGCTTTCTCACTCAGACCCCTTTTCCCAAATACTCCAAAGACGTCTGGAGTGGGTGAAAGGTTATAATATCCTCCAAAACCTCGCAGGAGGGAACTCCTATGTATGGTTCTTGGTCTAGTCAACGTTGAAGGATAAAACAGTTCCAAAATATTGTGCATCTAATCTCTGTTTCCATAAAGAAACCTGATCTGCAAATAAACATAATACCATCCTGTCAGCAAAATGGACAGCGATGAAGAACGAGAGGTTACTAGATTAGCTACTGAAATAGCAGATGCTGATGCTACCATGCAAGCAGCAGACGCGGATATAATACTCATTCCGGTCGCCAAAAGGAGATCTATAACCTTAAAACTTATAGAAAATGGACTGACACCTAGAGGTGGCACAGTCATATTCGTAATCGAGGCACACGAATATCGGCAGACAGAGGTATACTATACATGGATACATTTTCCAGCAGCTAATACTATAACAAAGTACTTCCACTATTACAAAGTAGAGGAACCTCCTAATGAGTACACTCCTTTCGAGGAAGTGGAAGTACCACTCAAATTCCAAGAGCATTTGCTCTTATTTGATGGCGCCCTAAAACATAATAATCACATTACAAGGCTCGGTCCTTTAGGAAGACCAGGAGCAACGTGGCCGGTCTTAGCCGGATACACACCATATCCAGACATCGAAAGAATGCCTGCAGCAGAGCTGTTAATACAGCTAAAACAACTACTAAAAATTCACAGACAATTAGTTCAGTATGTAATGCGGACTTCAACAATTCAGCCAGCGATTAAACTTCCACAGCTGACCCCTCACCAGGGGAATACAAATAAAATTACACCACAGAACATCCAATCCTGCCTAGGTAAAGTTCCAGCTAAACGGGAACAGATACCATTCTGGTTGGCACAGAAAATTACCCAAATAGAGGCGGTGTTTCCTGACACCACCCCATTAGAAAAACACAGAATTCTGACTATATGTCTCCCAATGGGAATCGCACCACACATTGAGGACTGTGACACTTGGGGTACAGTCTTTGCTTCCATCTACACAAAAACGCACGGTGTTCCATCCATTTCGGTAATACCAGATGTGCTAAAACAAATTCAAGATGAATATGGTCCAGAACCTGCTTTAACTCTTGGTATGAAATTACTAAAAGACTTCAAGCAGGTCTCGGCTATATTACTAGCCAACATAAAGGGTGAAGCAGCAAACGTGGCGATCCGCCAGAGGTTAAAAGAGACAGATATAGCAGACCAACCAGCTGAAATTGCCAGAATCATAGAAAAATCCTATGAAGAACTAGGCAGAGATAGTCTAGGTGGAATACCAGTAAAACCGCAACTGACTACAAGTCCAGAAAAAATGTTTTTTAATAATAATAATAATTCACCAAAAAAGAACTGGGATGGAAACAAACAATCCAATCCAAAAGAAAAGAAATTCCAGTCCAGAGGAAGGTCTCCTAGGCGAAGAGAGAAATCTCCAAACCCGAGACAAAGGTCACCTCAGAGTGAACCCTCTGGGAATAGATATAACCTTAGAAATAGGGATAATATTAAAAAACCTGATAGATATCAAGACATTGATACACGTCCCTCTCAATCTTTTCAGAATTCCTCGCAGAAATCGGAAAGAAGAGGACGATCAGAAGAGCACGCCAAGTCCAAAGACAAGGAACCTGCTCAACTGAAAAAGAAATCACAATTTCCAAAAAAGAAGGTAGCCAGTATCAAGGTAGTTAACAATGCAGAGAATACTGAGGACACAACTGAAAAACGGAGAATGGGCTCAGACAATGCTAGACAGCGCAGCAGAGGTGAGCATAGCTCGCAAAGTCCTTATGGATCATCTGGAGACAGTGGACACGAATGAATACCTTCAAGTGGAAACTGCAGATACCAGAGTTAGCAAGCCCCACAAAATATACGAGATAACATTACGTATAGAGGGAGATAAGACTAGGAAAATAAGGGGACTATTTTGGGATAACCTCTCAAAGGGTTATGACATACTTCTAGCTGAAAAAGACTGGCCACCAGAGTTTGTCAGGGAGTGCCCTCATGGCGAAGAAGTAATTATGCCTGCCTTCTCGAATCAAATACCGATTCATAAAAAATATACACTTGCTAGAAAGTGGGCAGTGGCCTTAGCACCTGCTTTATATAAAAATCATGTAGGATGGGATGAGGATTCTCCTCCTCACAAAATCCAGTTAAAATCACAACCTACTGCACAAAGGCAGTACCCAATTAAGCAAGAAGCTAAAAAACAAGTAAATGAAATACTAGATCAGCTAGAATACCAGGGGGTGATTGAAACTTGCACCTCACAAATGAACAATCCTTTGTTTCCGGTCTCCAAACCAGACAATTCGTACCGTCTAGTTGTGGATTACCGACACCTTAACACATGTTGCAAAACTTTTGCAGTGCAAAACTCACACAGTGCTGCATTAATGAATAACATAGTGCGCAAAAAATACAAAACAACCTTGGACATCTCCAACGGATTCTTTTGTCAAAACATAGCACCAGAGAGCAGATATTTAACTGCATTCTCAGTAAATGGCACTCAAAAACAATTCTGTTGGTTAGCCCAGGGGTACAAGAACAGCCCGGGGGTATTCTCAGCGAGAGTAACAGAATTACTACAACTATATGATGATGAAGCATTATCTTATGTCGATGACATTTACTTAACAGATGATGACTTGGAGACTCACTTGAAAAGAGTGAACACCATAATACTTGGTTTCGCTGCAGAGGGTTACAAATTCAACTTCAAAAAGTCCAGAATTGCCCATCTGACGGTCCTATTCTTAGGATATGAGTTATCAAGTGAAGGCAAAAGCCTGGCAGACAATTTCCTAGAGAAATGTGCCGTAATCCAAGCTCCTAAAACACTAAAAAACCTACAGTCAATTCTAGGCTTCCTAAATTTCGGAAGAACATATATTGCAAATTACGCAGAAAGGGTCAAACCCCTTTATGATCTAATTAAACCAGACTTTAAAAGATCCAGTTGGACTCAAGCACACACAGAAATTTTGAGATCCTTACAAACAGACATGCTAATTAAAACAAAATTAGAAACCCGTGATAATACACGCAACCTTGTGATCCGAGTCATCCCAGGGAGATGCGGATTCACATACCTAACCTCTAATGAGGGAGATAAGGTACCAATTGCATTCAAATCACATTTGTACACAAAAGCTGAACAGAGATTCAACAACAAAGGAAAAATTGTTCAAGCAGTTCAAACCGCAATAGCTAGAGAAAAAGACATAGCTGACGGTAGACATATCACAGTCAGAACAGCAGAATCAGCCTTTGAGGCATTAACAACACCGTGTAATTTACCAACAACAACATTGGATCCAGAATGGTTACAATGGGTAAATTCAATCACAACGGACAAAGTATATTACTTCTTTGATCCAGAACTAGAAGAATTGGAAAATCTAAAATATGAAAAGACGTATCCTCTGCCAATCGACATTCTGCCTCTACGACATTACGCCTGTGTAATCTATACAGACGGACATGCTCAACCCTCCGTTTGGGGAGAACAAGCATACAACCCCACATGTGAGATTACAAAAGAAGTGTGGCGCGGAGGTAAACTAAGACCTCTATTAACAAAGACACACTCAGTAGAAACCAATTCAGAACAACAAACTGAAATATTAGCTTTGAAAATGGCGCTAGATAATGCGGATCGCGAATTCCCGACACTTATAGTGTCAGATTCATATTACTGCGTCAAAGCATATAACAAGGATTTGCAGACATGGATTCAGAACGGTTACAAAGATGACACAGATGCACCAATAAAGCAGAGACTGCTCTGGGAACAAGTAGCTCTTTTGAAAAAAGAACTACCAAAGACTCACGTGACACACTCACTGAGTCACCAGCGTGATGGCGTTCACGTTGTAGGGAATTCATTGGCTGAAACAGCCGCAGCGGCAGCCAGTAAACAGGCTCCCGTAGATCGAAAAAAGCGTACATTAAAATACATTGACGGCGAAACATTGCTGGCGGTGAAAACGTCATCAAAAGGCGACTGCTCAGCGTTACCGATCAATTATCCACTCAATTATACATACATAATCGATGCAAACTCCGTCCCTTTTGCTCGAATCCCTGGAGTGGGGGATAGAGTGATTCCAAACATGGACAGGAGAAACTTGTTAATCGCAGACGCACACATGGGCGAGGGTCACAGACACCTTAAATTAAAAGATTCTCTGGAAGAATTACAATCACGGTACTGGTGGCCAGGCATGAGCCTGCACTACACCATGTTTGTAAAAAACTGCCCAAACTGCAACAGAGATCGCAGTGGGGAGAGAAGCAGTTTAATACCTCGTCGTATCAAGGCAGATAATATTACCAGCAAAAAGAATGGCTTGCGATTAACATATACAGGCTAGTTCCACTTATAATGTAGATCCACAGCACTCGGCTGACGTCCGGACTGTTATACAAGATTTGCGAGTCTAAATGGCATATACGCTAAGAGCATGCTACGTTCGACCATTTTTTTCTTTTTCTCAGGCAATCCAGCCTGGGGGGGGAAAGAATGGCCAAATGAGCACAGCCCAGCGGGAATCTTCTCACTTCCTTCCTGAGGGTATGGGATGGTGTAAAGAAAAAACCAAGACAGAAAGCAATCTATAATAGAAAGGATATTAGGTTCGGGAGCTGGGTGGGTCAAACATCTAATAAGTGTCCAACGTAGTCTAAATAACTTGCCAAGAAATTCTCTGAAGGGATTCAGTCCGTACGAATTATTATTCGGAACTAGGATGTTGATCTCTGACCTTGATAGTCAGACTTCAGTGGTAACAGAAAAAAGCTTTGATGTCAAAGAACGTTTGGCTATTTTGCAGGACTTAAACAAAACAAGAAAAGACCTGAGCAACATACAGTTGAAACAACAGCCAACGACCACTGAAGATTCACCACCTGTCCCAGCAAGACCTGTCTGGATTCCAAAAGTCGGGGATCTAGTCAGGGAGAAGATCGCGGTAAAGAAGGAATTTGGGCCTTCTTACAGAAAAGCAGTTCCTGTATTGTCTGTCAACGGGACAAGATCAGTTGTACTACCGCCACTTGCTGGAAAAAAGGAGAACCGAGTTGTATCCATCGACCTGGTAAAACCACAACATGTGGCCGATAACAAACAGTAGGCCAAGTGGACTCCCAATAAGTAGCAGAACACCAAGGTTTGCTACCAGTACAGAGGTCCTATCAAAGAGGCTCATCACATTCGAAACGCCTACAGAAGAACAACAAGGACTATGCAACAATGCAATAGAACTAAGACCTCTGAAAACCCAAATAAAGACATTTAGCAGAGAGACACCAATCTATACTGAAGTACCAAGTGAAAATGCAAAAAACAAAAATCCTGAACCAATTGGAACAATTGATAGAACTGCATCTGGTTATTTCATCAACTTCGATGATTCCTCTGACGGCTTCAGTGAACAAAAGACACAGCCATCACCAAAATCCTTTAAAGACAAAGCAAAGGAACTTTTGAAACAACTAAAAGAAACATATCTGGTTTCTCCATGGATTGAATTTTGGGTGGGTTTTGGTGCATTTATCCTCATACTTTGGCTCATCATGGTATTTACCTTGGGACGCTTCATTGAGGGAAAATATGCTAAAATGGACACAGCAAGTCAGAACATCAACTTGGTCCTCAAACCACACACATCTTCACACGTCAAGAAACGAGAACTTTCTTCAGAACTTTCTTCAGCCAACTTCACAGCAATTCCAATACCTGGTGGGGTAGCCTGGGACAACACTGACTATGAAATTTATGGTCCGGTCGAGATCCTGAAATATCCACACCAAATCAAGATCTCCTTGAGTGATTTTGCAAAACCAAACTCATTTGCTGATGATTGGGACTTTGAAAGTATAAATAATATGATGTCTGACTTAGTAATGTCTGCTAAATTTACAAAACATGATTATTTGCAGGGTTCTACAAATTATGATAGTATGTATTGCTATAACCATTATGGTAACCATTTCTTGCATAAATCTGCACAACCTAGAAATGTTTTAAATTATAATCAATGGGAACATTGTGCTACACCTCCAAAAGGGAGCTCTAGAACCGTTTATGACAAATATTCATATTTTTCAGGTTTTAACATAACTAATGCTGAAACATTTTATTACAAATTGTCAAACAAGACAGGGATGAAAACCATGATAACCAACACAAAATTGATTTATTCTGATTCGTTCTTTGAAAAAATGAATACTTTTGGATTTGATTATTGGGACAAAAATGTTGATTTGAAAAGTGTTTGGGGTACAAAAGAATGGCAAGTACAGGGTTTAGAAGCTTTGTTTAGAGCCTGCATGATCCCAGAACAAATGATATTTTTAAATGACACTGTTCAACAAACCACCTGTCTTGGCTTAGCCAAAATCAAAGATTTAAATAACCTGTCTATTCCAAAGCCGACAATGTTTAGCAATAGCTCTGAAACAGATGAAGAAATAGACATAAACCATATACTTAACCAAAACAGAACACATCCTGATTGGAAACAATGGTTAATCTGGCCCACAGATACAAATAACTGTCAAGATAGATTCCTGAATAAAACACAGGGTTTCAAAATGACCAGGCCAGACCCTAGATATCCTCAAAGACATCACCCAGGGATAATAACAACCTACAGTGTGGGCAAATTATGCCTTCAATGGCTACAAACTTCCACACTGCCTGAAATTAAGCAACACCTAACTTTACTTACTGATGGTGCTGACTTGCGTGATTTCATACTGGGACCACGCAAACAGCGTCATAAGCGTTTCATAGCAGCCTCTGTATATGCAGCATACAATGAGGCCTGGAAGGTTACCCAAATTGAGACAGCAGAAAGAATACGGGAAATTGACCGTATTAATTTGGAAAAATCACTTTCTGTAGTGGACAATGGGTTAATGACTCTGTCCTCCAGAATTTTTTCATTGGACAGCATTGTGTCTTCAGCAATCGATATATTATCGCAAGACTTACTGTTATTACAACATGGTCAGTCACAATTGCGTTCTATTGTACAGCTTGGCTGGACGTTACAAAATCTACGTTCAGGCTACGTGCCTTGGCGTTTAATCAACACAACGTCACTATTCCAAATCTTTAACCTTACTGATAGACAAATCGGTATGGCGCAGAAGGGTGCTGATTATACAATCTTGAGCATTGAAAAACTAGAAAGATTACCAATGACAATGTCAGAACGACCTGTCAGTGAATGGATAATCCACGGAATCATAAATATTCCAATCTCAACCTTCAGGTTTCAATACTGCCAAAAATATATACAGGCTGGCATGTACGAGAAATTGGGAAAGGGGTACCTTAAAACAACTTGGAACCTGCCCTATTCACATGCATGTGTCAGTAACAAAGGACAGAAAGTGTTTCTTAGTGGCAACAATTGTGCTATGTCACTAAGCGGCACGCTTCTATGTAACGGTATTAGTTTGCACGGAGCCTGTGAAGGGAATTCATACAACCTTTCATGTCACCAGCAAGGCGCACCTGCAACTGAAATAGAACCATTCTTTCAAAGACTCTATAATGGGAGTTACATTCTTATTGTAGACCGCAGATGTTGCAGTCTTATGCCCGGGACTCCTTATCTCGTCACTACGACGGCGAAGGTCAAGTGCTGTGGACGTTCTTTGTTCCCCAGCTCCTTTCCAGACAGGGAGGCGAGGGCATGGCCCAGTTTGAAAATTACTTCTATTCGAATAGATACTTTAAGCAGAATGAAAACAGTGCTTCTTCAGACGCCTACAAGGCTCACGTCATCAAAAGAAACGTATGATCTACAAGTCGCAAGGACGACTGCAGAGATACATACATTATTATCAACTAATTCCCCCGTACATTTCGCAGAAATCCTGAGCGAAATCTTAAATATTTCTGATACCACTGGGGTTTCAAAGGTATTTAAGACAGTATTTTCGATGGCATTAACACCATTCAAAGCCATACTGGGTATTTTTCCAGATTTCGTCCATTCGATTTTTGGCGGACTTCCCCTGATCCTGGGACTAATTGCAGGAATCCTATTCCTAGTCCTTATTTTTCGTTATGGCAACCCATGTCACAGACCAAACTCTGACGACAATGGAAGAAACGATCCTAGCCATTGGATACCGGGACCGGATATCAAAAATCCTGGGACTCTCCCGGCTTAGAGACCTGAACATGACTTGGTTTCTATCATTTCGACCAATGTGGCAAAGGTGTGTTTTACCTGTACTAAGGTGTCTGCTATGCGGAGAAGAATGCGTGTTAGACACCTGTCTGACGCTACAATCGGATGCGCCGGTGGATGCAGATACACTGTTGGTTCCTACCAAGGTTCACGCACTGTGCTGCCCTCAAAGGCTGCCAATTCTGATGACGGCATTCCTGGAATCTTCACCACTGCGATTGAAGAGTAGTGAAGTTCAAGATGAAAGCAGCATCGAACAGGTACGACCTTCTGTCAGCAATGCAAATCAGAATGTCAATGGAGACAATCATGCGCACGAATGCATGGTTACCCCTATTTCCGACTTAGAGGAACTTTCCCATGAAGCTGTTGACAGTTTTTTCGAAAGCCTGAATGATATGATGTTCTCTCCGGAACAGAAATAGAGACTTTTGAGTAAACTCGCACACGGCGTTCCCTGAATTCGGCCTTCAACTTTAAAAATAAAGTCACATGAACAATTACAATCCAGTTCACGGACAGCAACTTTTTTCAGCAAGCCCCTAAAATATTTTTCTATATATTTTTTCCCGGGACACTGATCTTCTGCTTAAAGTAAGAAACTATTCCTAGAGAACTAAGATTTCTATTTTTTTAGATACTTTATAGACTTTATATAGACTTTAGCTGCCCGCTGGTATGTTCACGATATATTTTATGTGATGAAATGGTTTCGACTTTTTTTCTGTATAGCCATATTAAGAGCCATTTCATGTGTATTTCTCATATACCAACAAGCAATAATGCATAAAATGCGTGCTTACTTTTGCATTTAATTCATAGCTTAAGTGCATACAATATATATGACTGCAATTTTTCAGTATATTTGAAAATTTCAAAATGCATTTATGTATTTTGGGGTGGTAAGGTATACACTATACTCTATAGTATGTTGTACTATGTTATACTATGCATAGATTAGTAGATATGACCATAGTTAGCGTGGAGTGGGTGTCGTGTATTTCTATAGGTTCTGAATCGATCCCCCTATTCCTGACCCTATTCTGGTTAAACTACCTAGCTAGTTAACTAACAGTCAGCCCATGAGGCAAGAAATCCCCCATGATGCAGATACCGTTATCTGACGCAGTCACACTACGGCACAGGAACGTGTTATCTGATTAGGTCATAACGCTTGAGATCTAATTAGACAAGCGACATTCCTCCAGCCCCTGATAAGGCATACGACGTTCTCATAACAAATCAAACCTATGACAACCTGGATAATCCGTGCGGCCATTGTTTTGATTTCACAGAGAACTTTAGTAAAGAATGTGCTAACGAGCAAGTCGTATGACATCTTTATTGACGTACCTATGTCCATCCTTACGTCAATCCCGGCACCTTTAAGGTATAAATATTGCCGACCTTGCCCTATGCAAACACACGCGTGGTGACAAGACGGAGCAGCCATACTTGCCGAAGCAGAGAGCAGAAGCAGACCCCGCAGGCAACAGCCCCGCCTTCCTGACGCGCTGAGAGACGCGCTGCTATCTCAAGCCGAGAGACCCAGCACCGGCGCTTCCGGGTAGCCCTCGCAGGCAGCCTGGAATATCGAGAGCAGAGAAAGAGATACCATTCCTCATTCATCCTAAATTCCAGGTACAGAACTGAATAACCCCTCCTAGAGAATTCTTTAGTTATTCACTTGGCAAAAACAAACTTAACTTAAACTGTAACTTTCTATTCCCGCCCACGCATTAGACTTAGGTCAGGTACACGGGGTAGGCGTATTTAGAAACACCAGTTGAGTGCGTTTAGTCAAATGTATATGTGTATGTAAATATATTTTAATCATTTTAAACATCATATGGCTCAGAAACCATATCAATGTTTTTACAGTATTATTTTGTACTATTGCTTTTAACGTATGCACTTTACTTAACTATAAGTATTGCAATAATATCGATCCATTTCTCTTGTACGAGAAAAGAGACTGATCAATAAATAACATCTTTTATTGAACACGCCCGTCTCTTCCTTTTCTCTACATTCTGATGAGACTAAGAATGCACGTACTGACTGAGTAAAATAATTGCCTTGTGCTCACACGACTCTTGAGATTGACTCTTGATTAGGGGAGAGCAAAGTTGTCATGTTCTATGGTTGTCAGAAACTAAATCCCTTCTTGTCTAATCAGGGAAGTTAATCCTTCCTTGAACATTCGAGAAAGTTTCTAGCGAACTCTGAGCTTAGCTGGCAAACCCAAAAATTAAGTCTAGTATCGACAGTAGTAGACCTAGTTAACGTCTGGTCTAGGCCTTTACTGCTGTAGGTACTATTCCAATGCGCAGAGCCTATTGGGAAAATAGGAACTACACTACAATGAAAGGAAAAAGTATAAAGTACTGTGAAGTATCAAAACCGTTGAATGAAAAGAAAATGCAATAACAATCTGACACCAATTGAAAAAAGTAGGTTGCCAATGACAGAAATCCAGCAGAGGGTTGTGCAGATATAAACTTGTAAAGAAACAATAACTCACAGCTTTTCAATGTAATGCAATTAATCATTAAAATCTAAAGCTACTCACAGTTTAGGGTTAGCCACAACAAGTAACTTGAAAACATCTGTAAGGGTTGTCTTGTGGGAAACAACTCTGACAGGTTCCAGTTGAACTGTTACCTAGCTAACTGTCATGGACGTCAAGGTATGCAAGATGCTGAAGATGCTCAAGGATGCTGTGGATGTTGAGCAGGTTTCTGAGCTGTTATGGCCTTGTAGCTGTAGCAGGAAGTTAGCATTCAACTCTTGGAGTCATCTTCTCTGTTCTGGAACTCGGCCTGACTTTTCCTCAAGCAGGACACCTCAGGCACCATTGTTTCATTGTTAGCCCAAGATGCAGAGGTGCAGTCCAGCCTTTGATTCATCCTCTCTTTGCTTGGTCCTGGGAACAGCAGGGAAGCCCTTGTTTGGTGCTGACCCCAGTCCAGATGTGATGTGAAGTATGAGTGCCAAGGGTGCTACTTTTAAGGCCACTACAAGCCTTGGAATATGAGATGACTAACTGGCCACTGGGCGTCCAGGTCCTCTCTTGTCTAATGATGACTTCCTTCAATGAATGAAATCCAGCTAGCACAGAATGAACCATTCTGCCCCCTCCCAACTTGACATAATTCTTCTCTTTTCGTGTAAAGCCCCCTAGCCCAACACAGAGGTGTGGGTAGCAGGGGGCTACATGCCCTAAAAAACGGTTTGACTATGGCTTATCCATCTCTACCCGAGATGCTAGCCTGTCTGCTAAAACAAAAGAGCAGCTTCTACTTTGTGTGATGACCTTTTGTCATTCATAGGCAGCTTCCCCTTCAAAGCTCATATTTTGGGCTCACACCTAATCTGGCCTTCATGCCAGGAAGAAGTCATATTTCTACTCTCAGAAGATCCTTTGTTCCTCCCTCTGAGAGTCATTCACACCTCTCTTGTGGAGGGCAGAAAAATGTCTCCAGGACAACAGCCTGTTTAAACCGTAAACAACCACTGTGAACTTTGGGTCAAAAAAGTGGCAAATTTCTAAAGTTGCCATTTGTGTATTTGTAACACTAAATTCGACTTAAGCAACAAGTCATGTTTAATGCAATAATTATTTTGATACTTTGAATTATAATATTTAATAATTCCATTCAGAAGAGAGCAGTGTTGAGTTGTCAGTGTGCAACCTCATACTCACCAATGGGGCTATAAGCCTTGCCAAAGTAAAAACATCAATGTGGCGTTGTTACTAAATACATGTAAAGTTGATAAAACACGTGTCCTTCTTTTTAATGTGATGCACCCTGGCTCTGGAGCTCAATATGACTGCCTTAGGTGTGACACACATTTTAAAAAGGAAGGTCTTGGTTTTGCCATTAGTTTTAATGGCAAAGCAGAGTTTGTAATTTAAAAATCAGTCTGCCAGTTGGAAATAGCGAGCTGGGAGTTATGCTTTGTCACTTTTGTAGTGGCACAATGAGTACACTTTAACTTACAGGCCCTGGGTACCTCTGGTACCATATACTGGAGACTTTAAAAAAAACGTTAAGGCTTTTATTGAGAAATTCGAACTGAACAATACATAGACACCAAAAAACATCAAAGTAAAAGGAATGACAGTCAATGGCATACAATTCAAAATCTCCAAAGATCAATGCAATACAAAACCTCAATAAAACATAAAAGGACAAATACATCATAAACTCACCAAAGCAATAAGACACATATGATTACAACAGAAAAGCCAGCGATTTGATGAAATAATGAATAGACATTTGGGTTCCAGTACTTGAATTGTGAAAGGCATCAACATGGGGTCAGGGGCTGTATCTAGGATAAATGTGCTATGGCAGTTCAGCAGGCAAAAGGTATGTATAGGGGGGAAGCAAGTGTCTAAAAAATATTAGCAGAGGAGCCTGGCTATAGTCTTTCCGGCATTCGAGGAGACTGGTGATGAGGGAGCGGTCTGTGCCGTGAGAAGTGTATGTTGCAAGTGTGTACAGTAGACACACCAAATGTCCCGGGGCCTGGAGGTTGGAGGTTGGAGTGTAGCATAGATTTCAGATTGCACCCTACAGTACACCAGACTTCAAAGCCAGGCAGACCTAGTCGGATTAGCCCTAGCCCCCCATAAAACAGCAATCTCACGTTTTGCCAGTAGTAACGCTGTTGCCGCAAAGCACCTATAACATAATTTAATACGATGAACCAGTCCCAACAGGTCAATTATTATTATTAATATTAAAAACATTTGTAACGCGCTCTATCACCATTGGTTTCTTGGCGCTGATAGACAAATGGGGTGTACCAGAAGCAGGAGGTTTAGTCAAATGCAGCTTGGAAGAGCAAAGTTTTTAGAAGTCTGCGGAAGCAGTCAAGCTTTGGACAGAGACGAAGGGAAAGGGGAAGGGAGTTCCAAGTGGAGGGGGCCAGGACGGAGAAGCTCAGACCTCCGTGCTTTTTCCTTTTAAATCTAGGCACCACGAGGAGGTTTGATGAGGCTGAGCGAAGGGCTCTCGTAGGGATGTGACGGGTCAGAACCGAAGAGATGAAAGCGGGCGCTGCATCAGATAGGGCTTTAAAGGTGGTACATGCCAGTTTAAAGGTGCAGCGTTTGGATACCGGGAGCCAATGCAGGCTACGAAGGAGGGGAGTGACATGTTGGTGCTTAGGCTGGTGGAAGATCAGGCGGGCGGCCTGATTCTGCACCAGCTGCAGCCGTTGAAGGTGGCAAGCTGGGATCCCTGCATAAAGAATATTGGCGTAATCGAGCCTGGAGGTGATAAGCGCAATGACCACTTGGGTCAGAGCTTCTTTACTGAAGTACCTGCTGATCTTACGGATCCGCCTGAGGTAGAAGAAACAGGCAGATGTGACCGCGTTGATCTGGGGTCGCATTGACAGGTCCTCAGAAATGATCACCCCCAGGCTTTTGACAGAGCTCACGGGAGAGGGTGCTAGTCCCAAGGAAGTTGGCCAGAACGTGGAGTTCCAGGGATGATTGGGGCCTCCTACCAAAACGAGCTCAGTTTTTGTGGGGTTCAGCTTTAAGTGGCTGTGGTGCATCCACTCCGCGATGGTCAACATGGTGGTCTGAAAATTAGTACGGGAAGAAGGGAGGGAAACAATGGGGAAGATTAACTGAAGATCATCAGCGTAATTAAATATTTTGACCGGGGAGTTACGGAGGGAAGCTAATAAAGGTTGGAGATACAAATTAAAAAGGAGAGGAGAAAGTGCTGAGCCCTGAGGGACTCCGCAAGGGAGGGAGGTGTAAGAAGCAGAGAAGGAGGATAAGTGGACAGACTGAGAGCGTTGATGGAGAAAAGACGTAAGCCAGTCAAGGGCCACGCCCTGAATGCCAGCGTTGTGGACACGGTCGATCAAAAGAGTGTGATCGACCGTGTCGAAAGCTGCCGAGAGGTCTAATAGGACAAGGGCTTGAGGGATGTTTTTATCCGCACCTTTCCTAAGGGTGTCCATAACAGCTACAATGACCGCCTCGGTGGAGTGGAGGGGTCTGAATCCTGCTTGTTGGGGGTCTAAAAAGGAAGATTGCTCTATAAAAGAGCTCAAGCAACGAGTAACAAAGGTCTCCAGGATCTTTCCTAAGTAAGGTAGGAGAGAGATGGGTCTGTAATTGCTAAGTGTTGAGGGGTCTGCAGTAGATTTCTTTAGTATCGGTAATACTGCAGCTTGCTTAAAAGAAGATGGAACCTTCCCGATGGCAAGAGAGTTGTTAAGTAGTGCCAAAGGGGGACCTGGGCAAGCAAGGAAAGCTTCTTTTAAGACCTGCGGGGGGCAGCAGTCGTTGGGGGAGCCCGAGCTGACTTTATGAAGAAGATTAGTGAACTCTTCTAAGGATATAGGAGGGAACTCTGTAAGGATATTAGTATTTGTGGGGGGGAGAAGAGGAGAAGTGGGGGAGGCCGGAGATGGAATATTATTTTTAATTGTGATTATTTTATCTGTAAAATAAGAATTAAGTGAGTCGCAAAGGGTTTGAGTCGGCTGCGGTTGGAGGGTGACTCTATCTGGCATGGAAAGCTCATTTACGATTGAAAAGATATCCTTAGTTTTATTGTTGGAGTTCAAAATTTTTTGAGAAAAGTAAGCCGTCTTGGCCTTCAAGATTAATCGTTTGTAGGACTTCAGGGCCTCGATGTAGGCTAGTTTAAGCAGAGGGTCGTAATGGCGACGCCAAAGTCGTTCAGATTGTCGCAGTGCAAGTTTTTCTGCTTTAAGTTGGTCCGTGAACCAACGTTGAGCGTCGTGGGGACGCTTACTTTTAATCTTCTTTAAAGGGGCAACTTCATTGCTAGCCTGTTGCAGCCATTCCTCAAGATTGTCAGCTTGATGCTCTAATGAGGTCGACGACCGGGGTGCGGTAGAGATCAGTGAGTCAAGAAAGTCAGGCAAGCTGGCCCTTTTCCAGTTACGAGCCATGATATTAGAGGGACGGGGAGGGGGACAGGGGGTGTGCAAGTGTAGGTGGAACGAAATGAAATAATGATCAGACCAGGAGCAAGGGAAAACCGAAGGAGATGATATGTCAAGGTTAGAAGTCCAAACTTGGTCAAGAGTATGACCTTTCAGATGGGTGGGGGTGAGAATGTGTTGGGTAAGATTCATGCCTGTGAGCAGGTCTGTGAATTCCACGGACGAATGATTTTCATGGGCATCGGCTGGCCAGTAATTAAAATCTCCAATGACCACAATATTAGCGTGGTTAATTGCTAAGTGAGCGATTGCGTCGCTGAAGAGTTGGGGAAAAAGAGGCATGGAGTCCGGGGGTCGGTAAGCAAGGACACAAACGAAGGAAGATTTAGGGGAGGAAAATTTTAGTGCCAATAGTTCAGTTTTTGGGATGGAGTTTACCGAGATCTCAGAGAAAACATGTTCAGAGCGGATAATAGCCGCCACGCCGCCCCCAGTCCTCCCAGCAAGCCGGTTGCTGTGCATGATGTAGTATCCCGAGGGGATGGCAGCGAGGATATCAGGGGCGGAGTCTTCAGTGATCCAAGTCTCTGTCAGGAGGAGAATATCGATAGAGCTATGGATCAATAGTTGAAACACCTCAAGCTGATGGCAAATAAGGGAACGGGTATTAAGATACAAGATTGACAAAGAGGTGGAAGTTTGTGGGACAGAGGGGGACAAATCATGAAAAGGGGCCAGCGCCGAAAAGGCGGAAGGAATAAGGATGCCACATGTCTGGGCCGCCTTGACGGCGCGGGTAGGGATAGGTCCTGATGTGTTAAGACTCAGGAGGTCAGAGAAGGAGTAGGAATAAAAATGGGCATTACGACTGGGCCCTGGGCCTGGTCGGCCGCGGACGGGCGCAGACGGGCTTGACTTGTGCGCGACTTCAGCGCGAAGTTGGCGCTCCCGCTGCGCTCGTCCGCTGCGCTGCCTCCATACTGTCATTAAATAGAGGGGTGAGGGAGTACTAGAACGCTAACCTGCAAAGGTGCGTGCAGGGCGGAAGTGGTGCCACGAAGCAAAAAGTACCGCTCCTCGAGCTGACCCTCCGCACAAACGGCACAAAAGCCGGGGCGGAACCGGGTCACGAGGGCAAGAAGTGCAGGTAGGTGCCAGCAATGAGAAAATACAATTTTAAAATGTTTCAGGACGTGCTCATAAAATCAGCAATTACAATTTTTTAAATGTTTAAATGCGTGCTTTTAAGATCAGCACTCACACACAATGTTCACATTAGGCCACAACAACACACCACCGCAGCCTGGGTCGCCGCGTATGTCTATGAGGCCGGAAGGTGAAAGCGCGGTCTAAATAGGCTGCAGGCTCGGCAGCACTAGAACGCTAACCTGCAAAGGTGCGTGCAGGGCGGAAGTGGTGCCACGAAGCAAAAAGTACCGCTCCTCGAGCTGACCCTCCGCACAAACGGCACAAAAGCCGGGGCGGAACGGGGTCACGAGGGCAAGAAGTGCAGGTAGGTGCCAGCAATGAGAAAATACAATTTTAAAATGTTTCAGGACGTGCTCATAAAATCAGCAATTACAATTTTTAAAATGTTTAAATGCGTGCTTTTAAGATCAGCACTCACACACAATGTTCACATTAGGCCACAACAACACACCGCCGCAGCCTGGGTCGCCGCGTATGTCTATGAGGCCGGAAGGTGAAAGCGCGGTCTAAATAGGCTGCAGGCTCGGCAGCACTAGAACGCTAACCTGCAAAGGTGCGTGCAGGGCGGAAGTGGTGCCACGAAGCAAAAAGTACCGCTCCTCGAGCTGACCCTCCGCACAAACGGCACAAAAGCCGGGGCGGAACGGGGTCACGAGGGCAAGAAGTGCAGGTAGGTGCCAGCAATGAGAAAATACAATTTTAAAATGTTTCAGGAGGTGCTCATAAAATCAGCAATTACAATTTTTAAAATGTTTAAATGCGTGCTTTTAAGATCAGCACTCACACACAATGTTCACATTAGGCCACAACAACACACCGCCGCAGCCTGGGTCGCCGCGTATGTCTATGAGGCCGGAAGGTGAAAGCGCGGTCTAAATAGGCTGCAGGCTCGGAGAAGGGTGAATAAAGGGGATCAGACTCATATAGCCGATTCAATTTCGCCAGGCCCAGCACGTAGTGGCCAAAGGTTGAATGTCTTGTGCATCAAGGGGGATTCCCTTTGGGAGCAATGACGCCAAAGGAGTCGGAGCAGGTAAGATGATCAATAGCAGGTCCCTAATTTAGTTGTATAACCTGGCTTTTGTCCCTGTGAAACTGCACCCCAAGATACTTTGTGGTCTACTGAGCTAACTGTAGGGGGTACTCCACCTCATCAGTTGCCGCGTCCGTGATAGGGAATAGCATCGACTTCCCCCAATTAATCTTAGGACCCGACATTGAGCCAAATCGCTTGATTTCGGAAATTAACAGTTGCAGATTGGTTTGGGGATGGCGATGAAAAGCAGAACATCATCTGCATAGAGGGACATTAAGAGTGGAACCGCAGGGAATTGCAGGCTGCGGAACAGGTGTTTTTCTTGAAGATGATGGACCAAAGGGTCCATCGCTTTAATAAATAGGATCGGGGATAAGGGGCACCCCTTACGCATGCCACGGCTGACGTGGATGGGAGGGAGTAAGGAACTATTCACCCGGAGATGGGCCATAGGGGAGGAGTATAAAAGGGCAATCAGGGCTATAAAGTTAGCAGAGAGGCCAAGCTTTTAGAGTGACACCAAAAGGAAGAGCCACTCGAGAGAATCAAAGGCCTTCTCCGCTTCCTAATAGCGCAACTGCAGCTGGCGCTGTGGGTTTGATGCGGTAAATGACCAAGAATACCGTGCGGAGATTGAGGGCGGTGGACCGGTGAGGTATAAAACCAGATTGCACAGGAGACAGGATTTGATCCATTAATAAAGAAAGGCACGAGTAGAGCGTTTTGGCAAGAATTTTATTATCAAAGTTGATGAGGGATATAGGACGGTATGATGAACAATGCGTGGGATCTATACCCGGTTTTAGCAGAAGAGAGATGGCTGCTTTGTGCATAGTATGAGGGAGAACACCCAAATCCAATGCCTCAGCAAAGACTTCCAAGAGTTGAGGTGTCAGGCTTTCCTTGTAGGCTTTACAGAACACTCCCGTGAGACCATCAAAGCCCGGTGCTTTGGAACCAGAGAGTTCATCAATGGCCATGGACATTTCCTCAACGGTGAAGGAGTGCGCCAAAAACTCAGCCTGGCCTTCCATGAACCAGACCATGGCCACTTCCTCTAGGTAGCACAGATGCTGTGTTAAAGTATCAGAAAGCATGGTGGAATAGATCGAATGATAATAAGCCACCAGCTCCACCACAATATCCGAGTCAGATGTGGCACATGTCCTGTCCAAATGTGTAATGGATGTGATATGCCCAGCCCCTTTCCTGGGGCTAGGCAGGTCAGCCAGCGTCCAGCCGGGGCAGTCACCTTTGCCGTAGCGCCGTGCCAGTTGGTATTTGCCAATCAGGGATGCCTCCCTGTCCGCATGCTCATTAAAGTCCAACAGAAATGCATTGCGCTTGACATCTATTTGTGGGTCAGGGCACGACTCGTCTAGCTGGGCCAACTCAGACTCTACTTTAGTAAGACTACCGCGTACTGCGCATAGCAAGCCAGCCTGTTTGGAGATGACAAGACCCCATATGAACATCTTAAAGGCATCCGAGAGAGTGGAGAAGTGAGCCACTGAACCAGTGTTCGGGGTGAAATATTCTGTAATGGCCTCCTGAACTACGGAACGGAACACCTCGTCTAGGAGAGCCGAGACTGGGAAGGACCACCTCCGCTCCAGCCCAGCTGAATGCGGGGCATTCAGGTGCAAAATGAGTGGGGAATGGTCAGATAGAGTGGGAGGTTGCACATCTGCCTCTCCACCGAGCGACACTCCGCAGCAGTGGCAAAGATATAATCAATACAAGTGTGTGTTGAATGAGGCGCTGAATAAAACGTGTAACCAGGGGCCGATCGATGGTGCCGCGTAGATCCAAGGAGCCAAGCAGGAATATGCTGGAGACTTATAAGTAAGTTAACTTATGACAGTTTCAGAGTAGAAAACCACCAGCATCAGTCCAAAAAGTGGGAGTGAAAATGAAAAAAAATGGTATTGCCTTACATTGTTTAATTTTCTAAACAGTTGCTTACCCCCTGAGGTTGGTCTCTCTCTCTCTCTCTCTCACACACACACACACACACACACACACATCCTAAAATATAGCACAGCAGCAGTACAAATGTGAAAAATACATCACAAATACGCCCAAGACCTAGTGCAGTGCAGTGTAGGCCCCAAAGGGTACAACAACATCACATTAAAATGGTAAACAAATCAGTAAAGCATTCAACAAATCTACTCAAGAAAATGAAGAAGTATGCTTAACCCTTTGCCTCGCCTAACAATAAAATAACGTGCAGGCATTTATCCGTAAAAAGGTAAGTCCTACCCCCAACCCAACCCAAACTCTAGGCTACCCACCAACAAAGATACAAAAATAAAAAATTTAAAAAAGGGACATAAAATGCTAGGGCATGGCCTCCCTAAACCAACAAACATTTTTGCAAAGTGCTACATTGAACATTGTGGATACAGCAGGGATTGCAGACAATAAGAGAGTGATGATTTCCCTTCAAAATCCAAATCCAAAATGATCAAGGACTGGACATAGAAGAGGGAGAAGACTCAAGGCAGGAAGAGGAAGTTGCTACTGTATGCACAGTAGCCTCCCGGACTTTATAGAACTTTTTCCTGTCTGTATTCCAAGCAGTAGAACTGGAGTTATGCAATTTTACAGTTTTAAGTGTAAGATAGCGACTAAAAGATAAAAACTCCAATCATGGGTATTTGGCCGAGCAAGACGGCAACAAAGTCAAACGTTGAGGCTGACATCGTGGAGCGTGGTTCAGCTACACATGGTGATTGGACCCGGTATCGGCTTACCTTCAAACTTAGAGGAATTTTCAAAGAAAAGTTCCTGAGAAGGTAAACTTTATCTGGGCAAGGCAGCCAGAGGAGTATGAGGATTAGGCATTGTTGTCAGGGAGCTGCAGGATGGAGTTGCAGTGAAGATTTCTGCATTCAGACTTTGTCAAATTGTAGGAAGTTGGAAATGTCCAGTGGGACTAGGCTGCAGGCTGTAGCTGACAAGGCTTCACAAGTTCAGATAACGTTGCTCGGAATGACTATACAGATTTTGCTGCTGAAGAGACGAATGTAGCAGGATCTAACACAGAGAAAGACTGACTGACAATGCACCTTGGGTACACTGGCAGGCAGGTAGGTCTTGGACTCCTGTCGGTTCTCATGCCCCTTTTTGGTGAAAATGTTTCCAAGTCCCTACTTTTACGGTTAGTCAGGAGCAGTACCTTCAGAACCACAATCAAGGGTCCATGACTGGATGAAAACCACTTGGAGGGGCAGGACACACTCCAACAGAGGCCAGGTGCACGGTTCAAAGTCTCTGGAGCTTGTTACGTCTCTGTAGCTCACACAGGATTCCAATCAACTAAACCTTGGAGTCGCTCCAGTGGTCCTGGGTTTAGGAAGCAGGTCCAGTCCACCTTCAGTCAGCAGGGCTGCAGGACCATCCTTCTGGCAGCAGAGCAATAGGCAGTCCATTTGCATCTACCACAGGACCAGAAGTGTACTGAAGAGATGGTTCAGGAGGTCCAATATTTATACCTGGTGCCAGCCTTTGAAGTGAGTGTGACATCCTGGCTAACTCCCTTGTCAGGTTCTTGAAAGTTCATCCCTTTCTCTGCCAAGGCTCCAGGTAGGCTGGGCTGACAGTAGACTGGTGTCAAGTTGCTTAGTGAGTGTGCTGCAGGCAGCCCTTTGAAATGTAAGTGGGGCAGGAAACAGCTTCACTCAAACCATCAAGGCAGGATGGCCCAGCCTGCCAACACGAGTCCGTCTTTGTCTCTGTGTCTGGGAGGAATACACAAAGGTCAATTGCCAAATTATTCACAGTCATGTGACTCAGGACACAGGCTGCAGGCACCAAATGGTTAGGACAAAAAATGCCAACCCTCTAAAAATGGTACAAAAGGGGGTGGTGATGGACGGAGCATCTGAACCAATCAAACACTCACCCCCAGTCAAAAGATCTGGGTTTATGCCATCATCGTTCTTTAGCCCATTCTGCCACCCCAATTCAGACATGGCTATATGCAAATCAGTCTGACCCTGTGCCTCATGGGAACAGTCTAGCCCGAACTGCCAAGCCATGCCTTCCCTGGACCGGAAACAAGCTTCCGAGGACCGGTTTCTGGCATTACAGCCTTCTTCAGGCCGGCTTGCTTGAACCCAGTGGCAAAGTGAGCAAGGGACTCACGTCTGAGCATACCCTGCCACACTTATGACGGCCAAAGCGGTAGGTGGTGATGGACGGAGCATCTGAACCTATCAAACACTCACACCCAGTCAAAAGATATGAGTTTAATCCATCACCGTTCTTTAGCCCACTCTGCCACCCCAGTTCAGACATGGCTATATGCAAATCAGTCTGACCCTGTGCCTCATGGGAACAGTCTAGCCCGAACTGCCAAGCCATGCCTTCCCTGGACCGGAAACAAGCTTCCGAGGACCGGTTTCTGGCATTACAGCCTTCTTCAGCCCGGCTTGCTTGAATCCAGTGGCAAAGTGAGCAAGGGACTCACGTCTGAGCATACCCTGCCACACTTAGGGCGGCCAAAGCGGTACAAAAGGGTGTGGTGATGGACGGAGCATCTGAACCAATCAAACACTCACACCCAGTCAAAAGATCTGGGTTTAATCCATCACCGTTCTTAAGCTCATTAAGACATGTGTGAGTGTTTGATTGATTCAGATGCTCCGTCCATCACCACCCCCTTTTGTACCGCTTTTGGCCGCCATAAGTGTGGCAGGGTATGCTCAGACGTGAGTAAGCATGGGCGAATTTTGCGAATCTGGCGTTCGCGAATTTGCGTATTTGCGAACTCGCAATCCGCAAAATCCGTGAACTCTCGCGAATTTGCAGATTTTTTTTTTATGTGTTCGCAAGGGTTTCTGCCAGTTCACGAGGGTTTTGTACCAGTTCGCAATTGCGAACTTACTTGTCGGCTCGCAACGGTCGCGACTTTGTTGTTTCTACGTCTGGTTCATCATCACAGGTTCACAGCACCCTCTGTTTCACCACTGCCACCCTCTGATTCACCCATGCCACCCTCTGGTACATCACTGCCACCCTCTGATTCATCACTGTAGATTATGGGTGGGAAAAGCAAGCACACCTGCCCTGCTTCAACTGACATGAATTAATTTCTGGTTCATCACTGTAGATTATGGGGGGGAAAGCAAGCACACCTGCCCTGCTTCAACTGACATGAATTAATTTGGGGTTGATTAATGTGTCACTGAATTTAAACTTCCTGTCTGGCACCTGCTTCCTTATCTGTAATTTGCTTTCTGTTGCAGTGCAATTTTTTTCCCCAGGACCTTTGTGGCCTACTTGTAGCTATTCTATGAGCCTGCTGTGAGGGTCAGAGCAGGGTCATAGAATAGTTGCAAGTAGGCAACTGAACTCTGGAGGGGCCCCTCAGGAAGCACTACAGGGAAGGTTACTAATGATAAGATTGAACTTTTGCACCTGCTGAGTGCTTTCAGTTTTTGCAAAAATCCAAATATCCAGCAGCATCCACAAAAAGTAATCCTTCCAGGTCAAGATCCCTGGCACCTGCTTCCTTATATGTAATTGCTGTCTGTTGCAGTGTAATTTTTTTTAACAGGACCTTTGTTGTATACTTGTAGCTATTCTCTGAGCCTGCTGTGAGGGTCAGAGCAGGGTCATAGAATAGTTGCAAGTAGGCAACTGAACTCTGGAGGGGCCCCTCAGGAAGCACTACAGGGAATGGTTACTAATGATGAGTTTGAACTTTTGCACCTGCTGAGGGCTTTCAGTTTTGCAAAACTCGTTTTTCTGCAGAACAGCAACTGTAATGCCCCAAACAAACTTACTTGTGAAAGTTGATTTCTAATCCAAAAGTGATCCAAAGAAAGTCAAAAAGGCCTCAAATCAAAAAAAGTGCAGGCAAATGTCAACCTGAGGAGTTATTCTGATAAAAATCATCATTTTCAGAAGGTTTATGCTGCTTGCTGGTGGATTTCTTGTGCAGAATTGCAAATTTTGTAATTTCGCGAGTGCGAGATTGTTGCTGCCCGCCGCATCTACATGTTCGCAATTGCGTACTCTCGCGATGCGTCGCCAAACTCCTGCGGGATCCCGTTGCACGATCCAAAATGGCGCAGCACTCGCAAAATATCGAGAAAAACAACTCGGCAAACGCTGAATGACGGTAAGTGAACGCCGCACGCCGCAATATTGTACCACCAAGCAAAAAAATCCGCTGCGTGCGAATTTGCGGATTTTCGGTAAATTCGCGAGAGTTCGCAGATTGCGAATTTACCGAAAATCCACAAAATCCGAGAGCGGAACGGATTTTACGCTCATGCTTAGACGTGAGTCCCTTGCTCACTTTGCCACTGGATTCAAGCAAGCCGGGCTGAAGACGGCTGGAATGCCAGAAACCGGTCCTCGGAAGCTTGTTTCTGGTCCAGGGAAGACATGACTTGGCAGTTCGGGCTGGACTGTTCCCATGAGGCACAGGGTCAGAATAATTTGCATATAGCCATGTCTGAACTGGTGTGGCAGAGTGGGCTAAAGAACGTTGATGGATTAAACCCAGATCTTTTGACTGGGTGTGAGTGTTTGATTGATTCAGATGCTCCGTCCATCACCACCGCCTTTTGTACCGCTTTTGACTGCCATAAGTGTGGCAGGGTATGCTCATACATGAGTCCCTTGCTCACTTTGCCACTGGATTCAAGCAGGCCGGGCTGAAGACGGCTGGAATGCCAGAAACCGGTCCTCGGAAGCTTGTTTCCGGTCCAGGGAAGACATGGCTTGGCAGTTCGGGCTGGACTGTTCCCATGAGGCACAGGGTCAGACTGATTTGCATATAGCCATGTCTGAACTGGGGTGGCAGAGTTGGCTAAAGAACGGTGATGGATTAAACCCAGATCTTTCGACTGGGTGTGAGTGTTTGATTGATTCAGATGCTCTGTCCATCACCACCCCCTTTTGTACCGCTTTTGGCTGCCATAAGTGTAGCAGGGTATGCTCAGACGTGAGTCCCTTGCTCACTTTGCCACTGGATTCAAGCAAGCCGGGCTGAAGACGACTGGAATGCCAGAAACCGGTCCTCGGAAGCTTGTTTCCGGTCAAGGGAAGGCATGGCTTGGCAGTTCGGGCTGGACTGTTCCCATGAGGCACAGGGTCAGACTGATTTGCATATAGCCATGTCTGAACTGGGGTGGCAGATTGGGCTAAAGAACGGTGATGGATTAAACCCAGATCTTTTGACTGGGTGTGAGTGTTTGATTGATTCAGATGCTCCGTCCATCACCACCCCCTTTCGTACCGCTTTTGGCCGCCATAAGTGTGGCAGGGTATGCTCAGACATGAGTCCCTTGCTCACTTTGCCACTGGATTCAAGCAAGCCGGGCTGAAGACGGCTGGAATGCCAGAAACCGGTCCTCGGAAGCTTGTTTCCGGTCCAGAGAAGACATGGCTTTGGCAGTTCGGGCTGGACTGTTCCCATGAGGCACAGGGTCAGACGGATTTGCATATAGCCATGTCTGAACTGGGGTGGCAGAGTGGGCTAAGGAACGTTGCTGGATTAAACCCAGATCTTTTGACTGGGTGGGAGTGTTTGATTGATTCAGATGCTCTGTCCTTCACCACCCCCTTTTGTACCGCTTTTGGCCGCCATAAGTGTGGCAGGGTATGCTCAGACGTGAGTCCCTTGCTCACTTTGCCACTGGATTCAAGCAAGCCGGGCTGAAGACGGCTGGAATGCCAGAAACCGGTCCTCGGAAGCTTGTTTCCAGTCCAGGGAAGACATGGCTTGGCAGTTCCGGCTGGACTGTTCTCATGAGGCACAGGGTCAGACCGATTTGCATATAGCCATGTCTGAACTGGGGTGGCAGAGTGGGCTAAAGAACGGTGATGGATTAATCCCAGATCTTTTGACTGGGTGTGAGTGTTTGATTGATCCATCACCACCCCCTTTTGTACCACTTTTGGCCGCCATAAGTGTGGCAGGGTATGCTCAGACGTGAGTCCCTTGCTCACTTTGCCACTGGATTCAAGCAAGCCGGGCTGAAGACGGCTGGAATGCCAGAAACCGGTCCTCGGAAGTTTGTTTCCAGTCCAGGGAAGACATGGCTTGGCAGTTCCAGCTGGACTGTTCTCATGAGGCACAGGGTCAGACCGATTTGCATATAGCCATGTCTGAACTGGGGTGGCAGAGTGGGCTAAAGAACGGTGATGGATTAATCCCAGATCTTTTGACTGGGTGTGAGTGTTTGATTGATCCATCACCACCCCCTTTTGTACCACTTTTGGCCGCCATAAGTGTGGCAGGGTATGCTCAGACGTGAGTCCCTTGCTCACTTTGCCACTGGATTCAAGCAAGCCGGGCTGAAGACGGCTGGAATGCCAGTAACCGGTCCTCGGAAGTTTGTTTCCAGTCCAGGAAAGACATGGCTTGGCAGTTAGGGCTGGACTGTTCCCATGAGGCACAGGGTCGGACTGATTTGCATATAGCCATGTCTGAAGTGGGGTGGCAGAGTGGGCTAAAGAACGGTGATGGATTAAACCCAGATCTTTTGACTGGGTGTGAGTGTTTGATGATTCAGATGCTCTGTCCATCACCACCCCCTTTAGTACCGCTTTTGGCCGCCATAAGTGTGGCAGGGTATGCTCAGACGTGAGTCCCTTGCTCACTTTGCCACTGGATTCAAGCAAGCCGGACTGAAGATGGCTGGAATGCCAGAAACCGGTCCTCGAAAGCTTGTTTGCGGTCCAGGGAAGACATGGCTTGGCAGTTCAAGCTGGACTGTTCCCATGAGGCACAGGATCAGACTGATTTGCATATAGCCATGTCTGAACTGGGGTGGCAGAGTGGGCTAAAGAACGGTGATGGATTAAACCCAGATCTTTTGACTGGGTGTGAGTGTTTGATTGATTCAAATGCTCCGTCTATCACCACACCCTTTTGTACCGCTTTTGGCCGCCATAAGTGTGGCATGGTATGCTCAGACGTGAGTCCCTTGCTCACTTTGCCACTGGATTCAAGCAAGCCGGGCTGAAGACGGCTGGAATGCCGGAAACCGGTCCTCGAAAGCTTGTTTCCGGTCCAGAGAAGACATGGCTTGGCAGTTCGGGCTGGACTGTTCCCATGAGGCACAGGGTCAGACGGATTTGCATATAGCCATGTCTGAACTGGGGTGGCAGAGTGGGCTAAAGAACGGTGATGGATTAAACCCAGATCTTTTGACTGGGTGTGAGTGTTTGATTGATTCAGATGCTCCGTCCATCACCACCCCCTTTTGTACCGCTTTTGGCCGCCATACGTGTGGCAGGGTGTGCTCAGACGTGAGTCCCTTGCTCACTTTGCCACTGGATTCAAGCAAGCCCGGCTGAAGACGGCTGGAATGCCATAAACCGGTCCTCGGAAGCTTGTTTCCAGTCTAGGGAAGACATGGCTTGGCAGTTCGGGCTGGACTGTTCCCATGAGGCACAGGGTCAGACTGATTTGCATATAGCCATGTCTGAACTGGGGTGGCAGAGTGGGCTAAAGAACATTGATGGATTAAACCCAGATCTTGTGACTGGGTGTGAGTGTTTGATTGATTTAGATGCTCGGTCTATCACCACCCCCTTTTGTACCGCTTTTGGCCGCCATAAGTGTGGCAGGGTATGCTCAGACGTGAGTCCCTTGCTCACTTTGCCACTGGATTCAAGCAAGCCGGGCTGAAGACGGCTGGAATGCCGGAAACCGGTCCTCGTAAGCTTGTTTCCGGTCCAGGGAAGACATGGCTTGGCAGTTCAAGCTGGACTGTTCCCATGAGGCACAGGATCAGACTGATTTGCATTTAGCCATGTCTGAACTGGGGTGGCAGAGTGGGCTAAAGAACGGTGATGGATTAAAGCCAGATCTTTTTACTGGGTGTGAGTGTTTGATTGATTCAAATGCTCCGTCCATCACCACCCCCTTTTGTACCCCTTTTGGCCGCCATAAGTGTGGCAGGGTATGCTCAGACGTGAGTCCCTTGCTCACTTTGCCACTGGATTCAAGCAAGCCGGGCTGAAGACGGCTGGAATGCCGGAAACCGGTCCTCGTAAGCTTGTTTCCGGTCCAGGGAAGACATGGCTTGGCAGTTCAAGCTGGACTGTTCCCATGAGGCACAGGATCAGACTGATTTGCATTTAGCCATGTCTGAACTGGGGTGGCAGAGTGGGCTAAAGAACGGTGATGGATTAAACCCAGATCTTTTGACTGGGTGTGAGTGTTTGATTGATTCAGATGCTCCGTCCATCACCACCCCCTTTTGTAAAATGTTTAGCTGCCTTAAGTGTGGCAGGGTATGCTCAGTTGTGAGTCCCTTGCTCACTTTGCCACTGGATTCAAGCAAGCCGGGCTGAAGACGGCTGGAATGCCAGAAACCGGTCCTCGGAAGCTTGTTTCCGGTCCAGAGAAGACATGGCTTGGCAGTTCGGGCTGGACTGTTTCCGTGAGGCACAGGGTCAGATGGATTTGCATATAGCCATGTCTGAACTGGGGTGGCAGAGTGGGCTAAAGAACGGTGATGGATTAAACCCAGATCTTTTGACTGGGTGTGAGTGTTTGATTGATTCAGATGCTCCATCCATCACCACCCCCTTTTGTACCGCTTTTGGCCGCCATACGTGTGGCAGGGTGTGCTCAGACGTGAGTCCCTTGCTCACTTTGCCACTGGATTCAAGCAAGCCCGGCTGAAGACGGCTGGAATGCCATAAACCGGTCCTCGGAAGCTTGTTTCCGGTCCAGGGTAGACATGGCTTGGCAGTTCGGGCTGGACTGTTCCCATGAGGCACAGGGTCAGACTGATTTGCATATAGCCATGTCTGAACTGGGGTGGTAGAGTGGGCTAAAGAACATTGATGGATTAAACCCAGATCTTGTGACTGGGTGTGAGTTTTTGATTGATTTAGATGCTCGGTCTATACCACCCCCTTTTGTACCGCTTTTGGCCGCCATAAGTGTGGCAGGGTATGCTCCGACGTGAGTCCCTTGCTCACTTTGCCTCTGGATTCAAGCAAGCCGGACTGAAGACGGCTGGAATGCCAGAAACCGGTCCTCGAAAGCTTGTTTGCGGTCCAGGGAAGACATGGCTTGGCAGTTCAAGCTGGACTGTTCCCATGAGGCACAGAATCAGACTGATTTGCATATAGCCATGTTTGAACTGGGGTGGCAGAGTGGGCTAAAGAACGGTGATGGATTAAACCCAGATCTTTTGACTGGGTGTGAGTGTTTGATTGATTCAAATGCTCCGTCCATCACCACCCCCTTTTGTACCGCTTTTGGCCGCCATAAGTGTGGCAGGGTATGCGCAGACGTGAGTCCCTTGCTCACTTTGCCACTGGATTCAAGCAAGCCGGGCTGAAGACGGCTGGAATGCCAGAAACCGGTCCTGGAAAGCTTGTTTCCGGTCCAAGGAAGACATGGCTTGGCAGTTCAAGCTGGACTGTTCCCATGAGGCACAGGATCAGACTGATTTGCATATAGCCATGTCTGTACTGGGGTGGCAGAGTGGGCTAAACAACGGTGATGGATTAAACCCAGATATTTTGACTGGGTGTGAGTGTTTGATTGATTCAAATGCTACGTCCATCACCACCCCCTTTTGTACCCCTTTTGGCCGCCATAAGTGTGGCAGGGTATGGTCAGACGTGACTCCCTTGCTCACTTTGTCACAGGATTCAAGCAAGCCGAGCTGAAGACGGCTGGAATACCCAGAAACCGGTCCTCGGAAGCTTGTTTCCGGTCCAGAGAAGACATGGCTTGGCAGTTCGGGCTGGACTGTTCCCATGAGGCACAGGGTCAGACGGATTTGCATATAGCCATGTCTGAACTGGGGTGGCAGAGTGGGCTAAGGGACGGTGATGGATTAAACTCAGATCTTTTGACAGGGTGGGAGTGTTTGATTGATTCAGATGCTCTGTCCTTCACCACCCCCTTTTGTACCGCTTTTGGCCGCCATAAGTGTGGCAGGGTATGCTCAGACGTGAGTCCCTTGCTCACTTTGCCACTGGATTCAAGCAAGCCGGGCTGAAGAAGGCTGGAATGCCAGAAACCGGTCCTCGGAAGCTTGTTTCCAGTCCAGGGAAGACATGGCTTGGCAGTTCGGGCTGGACTGTTCTCATGAGGCACAGGGTCAGACTGATTTGCATATAGCCATGTCTGAACTGGGGTGGCAGAGTGGGCTAAAGAACGGTGATGGATTAATCCGAGATCTTTTGACTGGGTGTGAGTGTTTGATTGATTCAGATGCTCCGTCCATCACCACCCCCTTTTGTACCACTTTTGGCCGCCATACGTGTGGCAGGGTATGCTCAGACGTGAGTCCCTTGCTCACTTTGCCACTGGATTCAAGCAAGCCGGGCTGAAGACGGCTGGAATGCCAGAAACCGGTCCTCGGAAGCTTGTTTCCAGTCCAGGAAAGACATGGCTTGGCAGTTCGGGCTGGACTGTTCCCATGAGGCACAGGGTCAGACTGATTTGCATATAGCCATGTCTGAAGTGGGGTGGCAGAGTGGGCTAAAGAACGGTGATGGATTAAACCCAGATCTTTTGACTGGGTGTGAGTGTTTGATGATTCAGATGCTCTGTCCATCACCACCCCCTTTAGTACCGCTTTTGGCCACCATAAGTGTGGCAGGGTATGCTCAGACGTGAGTCCCTTGCTCACTTTGCCACTGGATTCAAGCAAGCCGGACTGAAGACGGCTGGAATGCCAGAAACCGGTCCTCGAAAGCTTGTTTGCGGTCCAGGGAAGACATGGCTTGGCAGTTCAAGCTGGACTGTTCCCATGAGGCACAGGATCAGACTGATTTGCATTTAGCCATGTCTGAACTGGGGTGGCAGAGTGGGCTAAAGAACGGTGATGGATTAAACCCAGATCTTTTGACTGGGTGTGAGTGTTTGATTGATTCAAATGCTCCGACCATCACCACCCCATTTTGTACCCCTTTTGGCCGCCATAAGTGTGGCAGGGTATGCTCAGACGTGAGTCCCTTGCTCACTTTGTCACTGGATTCAAGCAAGCCGGGCTGAAGACGGCTGGAATGCCAGAAACTGGTCCTCGGAAGCTTGTTTCCGGTCCAGGGAAGACTTGGCTTGGCAGTTCGGGCTGGACTGTTCCCATGAGGCACAGGGTCAGACTGATTTGCATATAGCCACGTCTGACCTGGGGTGGCAGAGTGGGCTAAAGAAAGGTGATCGATTAAACCCAGATCTTTTGACTGGGTGTGAGTGTTTGATTGATTCAGATGCTCTGTCCATCCCCACCCCCTTTTGTACCGCTTTTGGCTGCCATAAGTGTGGCAGGGTATGCTCAGACATGAGTCCCTTGCTCACTTTGCCACTGGATTCAAGCAAGCCAGGCTGAAGACGGCTGGAATGCCAAAAACCGGTCCTCGGAAGCTTGTTTCCGGTCCAGGGAAGACATGGCGTGGCAGTTCGGGCTGGACTGTTCCCATGAGGCACAGGGTCAGACTGATTTGCATATAGCCATGTCTGAACTGGGGTGGCAGAGTGGGCTAAAGAACGGTGATGGATTAAACCCAGATCTTTTGACTGGGTGTGAGTGTTTGATTGATTCAGATGCTCCGTCCATCACCACCCCCTTTTGTACCACTTTTGGCCGCCTTAAGTGTGGCAGGGTATGCTCAGACGTGAGTCCCTTGCTCACTTTGCCACTGGATTCAAGCAAGCCGGGCTGAAGACGGCTGGAATGCCAGAAACCGGTCCTCGGAAGCTTGTTTCCGGTCCAGAGAAGACATGGCTTGGCAGTTCGGGCTGGACTGTTCCCATGAGGCACAGGGTCAGACGGATTTGCATATAGCCATGTCTGAACTGGGGTGGCAGAGTGGGCTAAAGAACGGTGATGGATTAAACCCAGATCTTTTGACTGGGTGTGAGTGTTTGATTGATTCAGATGCTCCGTCCATCACCACCCCCTTTTGTACCGCTTTTGGCCGCCATACGTGTGGCAGGGTGTGCTCAGACGTGAGTCCCTTGCTCACTTTGCCACTGGATTCAAGCAAGCCCGGCTGAAGATGGCTGGAATGCCAGAAACCGGTACTCGAAAGCTTGTTTCCGGTCCAGGGAAGACATGGCATGGCAGTTCAAGCTGGACTGTTCCCATGAGGCACAGGATCAGACTGATTTGCATATAGCCATGTCTGAACTGGGGTGGCAGAGTGGGCTAAAGAACGGTGATGGATTAAACCCAGGTCTTTTGACTGGGATTGAGTGTTTGATTGATTAAAATGCTCAGTCCATCACCACCCACTTTTGTACCGCTTTTGGCTGCCATAAGTGTGGCAGGGTATGCTCAGACGTGAGTCCCTTGCTCACTTTGTCACTGGATTCAAGCAAGCCGGGCTGAAGACGGCTGGAATGCCAGAAACCGGTCCTCGGAAGCTTGTTTCCGGTCCAGGGAAGACATGGCTTGGCAGTTCAAGCTGGACTGTTCCCATGAGGCACAGGATCAGACTGATTTGCATATAGCCATGTCTGTACTGGGGTGGCAGAGTGGGCTAAAGAACGGTGATGGATTAAACCCAGATCTTTTGACTGGGTGTGAGTGTTTGATTGATTCAAATGCTCCGTCCATCACCACCCCCTTTTGTACCCCTTTTGGCCGCTATAAGTGTGGCAGGGTATGCTCAGACGTGAGTCCCTTGCTCACTTTGTCACTGGATTCAAGCAAGCCGGGCTGAAGACGGCTGGAATGACAGAAACCGGTCCTCGGAATCTTGTTTCCAGTCCAGGGAAGACATGGCGTGGCAGTTCGGGCTGGACTGTTCCCATGAGGCACAGGGTCAGACTGATTTGCATATAGCCATGTCTGAACTGGGGTGGCAGAGTGGGCTAAAGAACGGTGATGGATTAAACCCAGATCTTTTGACTGGGTGTGAGTGTTTGATTGATTCAGATGCTCCGTCCATCACCACCCCCTTTTGTACCACTTTTGGCCGCCTTAAGTGTGGCAGGGTATGCTCAGTCGTGAGTCCCTTGCTCACTTTGCCACTGGATTCAAGCAAGCCGGGCTGAAGACGGCTGGAATGCCAGAAACCGGTCCTCGGAAGCTTGTTTCCGGTCCAGAGAAGACATGGCTTGGCAGTTCGGGCTGGACTGTTCCCATGAGGCACAGGGTCAGACAGATTTGCATATAGCCATGTCTGAACTGGGGTGGCAGAGTGGGCTAAAGAACGGTGATGGATTAAAACCAGGTCTTTTGACTGGGATTGAGTGTTTGATTGATTCAAATGCTCAGTCCATCACCACCCACTTTTGTACCGCTTTTGGCTGCCATAAGTGTGGCAGGGTATGCTCAGACGTGAGTCCCTTGCTCACTTTGTCACTGGATTCAAGCAAGCCGGGCTGAAGACGGCTGGAATGCCAGAAACCGGTCCTCTGAAGCTTGTTTCCGGTCCAGGGAAGACATGGCTTGGCAGTTCAAGCTGGACTGTTCCCATGAGGCACAGGATCAGACTGATTTGCATATAGCCATGTCTGTACTGGGGTGGCAGAGTGGGCTAAAGAACGGTGATGGATTAAACCCAGATCTTTTGACTGGGTGTGAGTGTTTGATTGATTCAAATGCTCCGT
This sequence comes from Lissotriton helveticus, assembly GCF_964261635.1. NCBI lineage: Eukaryota > Metazoa > Chordata > Amphibia > Caudata > Salamandridae > Lissotriton > Lissotriton helveticus. Next base: position 280,204,533 of record NC_136068.1, on the reverse strand, counting down.
CCATCACCACCCCCTTTTGTACCCCTTTTGGCCGCCATAAGTGTGGCAGGGTATGCTCAGACGTGAGTCCCTTGCTCACTTTGTCACTGGATTCAAGCAAGCCGGGCTGAAGACGGCTGGAATGCCAGAAACCGGTCCTCGGAAGCTTGTTTCCGGTCCAGAGAAGACATGGCTTGGCAGTTCGGGCTGGACTGTTCCCATGAGGCACAGGGTCAGACGGATTTGCGTATAGCCATGTCTGAACTGGGGTGGCAGAGTGGGCTAAGGGACGGTGATGGATTAAACCCAGATCTTTTGACTGGGTGGGAGTGTTTGATTGATTCAGATGCTCTGTCCTTCACCACCCCCTTTTGTACCGCTTTTGGCCGCCATAAGTGTGGCAGGGTATGCTCAGACGTGAGTCCCTTGCTCACTTTGCCACTGGATTCAAGCAAGCCGGGCTGAAGACGGCTGGAATGCCAGAAACCGGTCCTCGGAATCTTGTTCCAGTCCAGGGAAGACATGGCTTGGCAGTTCGGGCTGGACTGTTCTCATGAGGCACAGGGTCAGACTGATTTGCATATAGCCATGTCTGAACTGGGGTGGCAGAGTGGGCTAAAGAACGGTGATGGATTAATCCCAGATCTTTTGACTGGGTGTGAGTGTTTGATTGATTCAGATGCTCCGTCCATCACCACCCCCTTTTGTACCACTTTTGGCCGCCATAAGTGTGGCAGGGTATGCTCAGACGTGAGTCCCTTGCTTACTTTGCCACTGGATTCAAGCAAGCCGGGCTGAAGACGGCTGGAATGCCAGAAACCGGTCCTCGGAAGCTTGTTTCCAGTCCAGGAAAGACATGGCTTGGCAGTTCGGGCTGGACTGTTCCCATGAGGCACAGGGTCAGAATGATTTGCATATAGCCATGTCTGAAGTGGGGTGGCAGAGTGGGCTAAAGAACGGTGATGGATTAAACCCAGATCTTTTGACTGGGTGTGAGTGTTTGATGATTTAGATGCTCTGTCCATCACCACCCCCTTTAGTACCGCTTTTGGCCGCCATAAGTGTGGCAGGGTATGCTCAGACGTGAGTCCCTTGCTCACTTTGCCACTGGATTCAAGCAAGCCGGGCTGAAGACGGCTGGAATGCCAGAAACCGGTCTTCGGAAGCTTGTTTCCGGTCCAGGGAAGACATGGCTTGGCAGTTCGGGCTGGACTGTTCCCATGAGGCACAGGGTCAGACTGATTTGCATATAGCCACGTCTGAACTGTGGTGGCAGAGTGGGCTAAAGAAAGGTGATGGATTAAACCCATATCTTTTGACTGGGTGTGAGTGTTTGATTGATTCAGATGCTCTGTCCATCCCCACCCCCTTTTGTACCGTTTTTGGCCGCCATAAGTGTGGCAGGGTATGCTCAGACGTGAGTCCCTTGCTCACTTTGCCACTGGATTCAAGCAAGCCGGGCTGAAGACGGCTGGAATGCCAAAAAACGGTCCTCGGAAGCTTGTTTCCGGTCCAGGGAAGACATGGCATGGCAGTTCGGGCTGGACTGTTCCCATGAGGCACAGGGTCAGACTGATTTGCATATAACCATGTCTGAACTGGGGTAGCAGAGTGGGCTAAAGAACGGTGATGGATTAAACCCAGATCTTTTGACTGGGTGTGAGTGTTTGATTGATTCAGATGCTCCGTCTATCACCACCCCCTTTTGTACCACTTTTGGCCGCCTTAAGTGTGGCAGGGTATGCTCAGTCGTTAGTCCCTTGCTCACTTTGCCACTGGATTCAAGCAAGCCGGGCTGAAGACGGCTGGAATGCCAGAAACCGGTCCTCGGAAGCTTGTTTCCGGTCCAGAGAAGACATGGCTTGGCAGTTCGGGCTGGACTGTTCCCATGAGGCACAGGTTCAGACGGATTTGCATATAGCCATGTCTGAACTGGGGTGGCAGAGTGGGCTAAGGGACGGTGGTGGATTAAACCCAGATCTTTTGACTGGGCGGGAGTGTTTGATTGATTCAGATGCTCTGTCCTTCACCACCCCCTTTTGTACCGCTTTTGGCCGCCATAAGTGTGGCAGGGTATGCTCAGACGTGAGTCCCTTGCTCACTTTGCCACTGGATTCAAGCAAGCCGGGCTGAAGACAGCTGGAATGCCAGAAACCGGTCCTCGGAAGCTTGTTTCCAGTCCAGGGAAGACATGGCTTGGCAGTTTGGGCTGGACTGTTCTCATGAGGCACAGGGTCAGACTGATTTGCATATAGCCATGTCTGAACTGGGGTGGCAGAATGGGCTAAAGAACGGTGATGGATTAATCCCAGATCTTTTGACTGGGTGTGAGTGTTTGATTGATTCAGATGCTCCGTCCATCACCACCCCCTTTTGTACCACTTTTGGCCGCCATAAGTGTGGCAGGGTATGCTCAGACGTGAGTCCCTTGCTCACTTTGCCACTGAATTCAAGCAAGCCGGGCTGAAGACGGCTGGAATGCCAGAAACCGGTCCTCGGAAGCTTGTTTCCAGTCCAGGAAAGACATGGCTTGGCAGTTCGGGCTGGACTGTTCCCATGAGGCACAGGGTCAGAATGATTTGCATATAGCCATGTCTGAAGTGGGGTGGCAGAGTGGGCTAAAGAACGGTGATGGATTAAACCCAGATCTTTTGACTGGGTGTGAGTGTTTGATGATTTAGATGCTCTGTCCATCACCACCCCCTTTAGTACCGCTTTTGGCCACCATAAGTGTGGCAGGGTATGCTCAGACGTGAGTCCCTTGCTCACTTTGCCACTGGATTCAACCAAGCCGGACTGAAGACGGCTGGAATGCCAGAAACCGGTCCTCGAAAGCTTGTTTGCGGTCCAGGGAAGACATGGCTTGGCAGTTCAAGCTGGACTGTTCCCATGAGGCACAGGATCAGACTGATTTGCATATAGCCATGTCTGAACTGGGGTGGCAGAGTGGGCTAAAGAACGGTGATGGATAAAACCCAGATCTTTTGACTGGGTGTGAGTGTTTGATTGATTCAAATGCTCCGTCCATCACCACCCCCTTTTGTACCGCTTTTGGCCGCCATAAGTGTGGCAGGGTATGCTCAGACGTGAGTCCCTTGCTCACTTTGCCACTTGATTCAAGCAAGCCGGGCTGAAGACGGCTGGAATGCCGGAAACCGGTCCTCGAAAGCTTGTTTCCGGTCCAGGGAAGACATGGCTTGGCAGTACAAGCTGGACTGTTCCCATGAGGCACAGGATCAGACTGATTTGCATTTAGCCATGTCTGAACTGGGGTGGCAGAGTGGTCTAAAGAACGGTGAGGGATTAAACCCAGATCTTTTGACTGGGTGTGAGTGTTTGATTGATTCAAATGATCCGTCCATCACCACCCCCTTTTGTACCCCTTTTGGCCGCCATAAGTGTGGCAGGGTATGCTCAGACGTGAGTCCCTTGCTCACTTTGGCACTGGATTCAAGCAAGCCGGGCTGAAGACGGCTGGAATGCCAGAAACCGGTCCTCGGAAGCTTGTTTCCGGTCCAGGGAAGACTTGGCTTGGCAGTTTGGGCTGGACTGTTCCCATGAGGCACAGGGTCAGACTGATTTGCATATAGCCACGTCTGAACTGGGGTGGCAGAGTGGGCTAAAGAAAGGTGATGGATTAAAACCCAGATCTTTTGACTGGGTGTGAGTGTTTGATTGAATCAGATACTCTGTCCATCCCCACCCCCTTTTGTACCGCTTTTGGCCGCCATAAGTGTGGCAGGGTATGCTCAGACGTGAGTCCCTTGCTCACTTTGCCACTGGATTCAAGCAAGCCGGGCTGAAGACGGCTGGAATGCCTAAAACCGGTCCTCGGAAGCTTGTTTCCGGTCCAGGGAAGACATGGCGTGGCAGTTCGGGCTGGACTGTTCCCATGAGGCACAGGGTCAGACTGATTTGCATATAGCCATGTCTGAACTGGGGTGGCAGAGTGGGCTAAAGAACGGTGATGGATTAAACCCAGATCTTTTGACTGGGTGTGAGTGTTTGATTGATTCAGATGCTCCGTCCATCACCACCCCCTTTTGTACCACTTTTGGCCGCCTTAAGTGTGGCAGGGTATGCTCAGTCGTGAGTCCCTTGCTCACTTTGCCACTGGATTCACGCAAGCCGGGCTGAAGACGGCTGGAATGCCAGAAACCGGTCCTTGGAGCTTGTTTCCGGTCCAGAGAAGACATGGCTTGGCAGTTCGGGCTGGACTATTCCCATGAGGCACAGGGTCAGACGGATTTGCATATAGCCATGTCTGAACTGGGGTGGTAGAGTGGGCTAAAGAACGGTGATGGATTAAACCCAGATCTTTTGACTGGGTGTGAGTGTTTGATTGATTCAGATGCTCCGTCCATCACCACCCCCTTTTGTACCGCTTTTGGCCGCCATACGTGTGGCAGGGTGTGCTCAGACGTGAGTCCCTTGCTCACTTTGCCACTGGATTCAAGCAAGCCCAGCTGAAGATGACTGGAATGCCAGAAACCGGTCCTCGAAAGCTTGTTTCCGGTCCAGGGAAGACATGGCTTGGCAGTTCAAGCTGGACTGTTCCCATGAGGCACAGGGTCAGACTGATTTGCATATAGCCATGTCTGAACTGGGGTGGCGGAGTGGGCTAAAGAATGGTGATGGATTAAACCCAGATCTTTTGACTGGGTGTGAGTGTTTGATTGATTCAGATGCTCTGTCCATCACCACCCCCTTTTGTACCGCTTTTGGCCGCCATAAGTGTGGTAGGGTATGCTCAGACGTGAGTCCCTTGCTCACTTTGCCACTGGATTCAAGCAAGCCGGGCTGAAGACGGCTGGAATGCCAGAAACCGGTCCTCGGAAGCTTGTTTCCGGTCCAGGGAAGACATGGCTTGGCAGTTCGGGCTGGACTGTTCCCATGAGGCACAGGGTCAGACTGATTTGCATATAGCCACGTCTGAACTGGGGTGGCAGATTGGGCTAAAGAAAGGTAATGGATTAAACCCAGATCATTTTTACTGGGTGTGAGTGTTTGATTGATTCAGATGCTCCGTCCATCCCCACCCCCTTTTGTACAGCTTTTGGCCGCCATAAGTGTGGCAGGGTATGCTCAGACGTGAGTCCCTTGCTCACTTTGCCACTGGATTCAAGCAAGCCGGGCTAAAGACGGCTGGAATGCCAAAAACCGGTCCTCGGAAGCTTGTTTCCTGTCCAGGGAAGACATGGCTTGGCAGTTTGGGCTGGACTGTTCCCATGAAGCACAGGGTCAGACTGATTTGCATATAGCCATGTCTGAACTGGGGTGGCAGAGTGGACTAAAGAACATTGATGGATTAAACCCAGGTCTTTTGACTGGGTTTGAGTGTTTGATTGATTCAAATGCTCCGTCCATCACCACCCCCTTTTGTACCACTTTTGGCCGCCATAAGTGTGGCAGGGTATGCTCAGACGTGAGTCCCTTGCTCACTTTGCCGCTGGATTCAACAAGCCGGGCTGAAGACGGCTGGAATGCCAGAAACCGGTCCTCGGAAGCTTGTTTCCAGTCCAGGAAAGACATGGCTTGGCAGTTCGGGCTGGACTGTTCCCATGAGGCACAGGGTCAGACTGATTTGCATATAGCCATGTCTGAAGTGGGGTGGCAGAGTGGGCTAAAGAACGGTGATGGATTAAACCCAGATCTTTTGACTGGGTGTGAGTGTTTGATTGATTCAAATGCTCCGTCCATCACCACCCCCTTTTGTACCGCTTTTGGCCGCCATAAGTGTGGCATGGTATGCTCAGATGTGAGTCCCTTGCTCACTTGGCACTGGATTCAAGCAAGCCGGGCTGAAGACGGCTGGAATGCCGGAAACCGGTCCTCGAAAGCTTGTTTCCGGTCCAGGGAAGACATGGCTTGGCAGTTCAAGCTGGACTGTTCCCATGAGGCACAGGATCAGACTGATTTGCATTTAGCCATGTCTGAACTGGGGTGGCAGAGTGGGCTAAAGAACAGTGATGGATTAAACCCAGATATTTTGACTGGGTGTGAGTGTTTGATTGATTCAAATGCTCCGTCCATCACCACCCCCTTTTGTACCGCTTTTGGCCGCCATAAGTGTGGCAGGGTATGCTCAGACGTGAGTCCCTTGCTCACTTTGCCACTGGATTCAAGCAAGCCGGGCTGAAGACGGCTGGAATGCCGGAAACCGGTCCTCGAAAGCTTGTTTCAGGTCCAGGGAAGACATGGCTTGGCAGTTCAAGCTGGACTGTTCCCATAAGGCACAGGATCAGACTGATTTGCATATAGCCATGTCTGTACTGGGGTGGCAGAGTGGGCTAAAGAATGGTGATGGATTAAACCCACATCTTTTGACTGGGTGTGAGTGTTTGATTGATTCAAATGCCCCATCCATCACCACCCCCTTTTGTACCCCTTTTGGCTGTCATAAGTGTGGCAGGGTATGCTCAGACGTGAGTCCCTTGCTCACTTTGTCACTGGATTCAAGCAAGCCGGGCTGAAGACGGCTGGAATGCCAGAAACCGTTCCTCGGAAGCTTGTTTCTGGTCCAGGGAAGACTTGGCTTGGCAGTTCGGGCTGGACTGTTCCCATGAGGCACAGGGTCAGACTGATTTGCATATAGCCATATCTGAACTTGGGTGGCGGAGTGGGCTAAAGAATGGTGATGGATTAAACCCAGATCTTTTGACTGGGTGTGAGTGTTTGATTGATTCAGATGCTCCGTCCATCACCACCCCCTTTTGTACCGCTTTTGGCCGCCATAAGTGTGGTAGGGTATTCTCAGACGTGAGTCCCTTGCTCACTTTGCCACTGGATTCAAGCAAGCCGGGCTGAAGACGGCTGGAATGCCAGAAACCGGTCCTCGGAAGCTTGTTCCGGGCCAGGGAAGACATGGCTTGGCAGTTCGGGCTGGACTGTTCCCATGAGGCACAGGGTCAGACTGATTTGCATATAGCCACGTCTGAACTGGGGTGGCAGAGTGGGCTAAAGAAAAGTAATGGATTAAACCCAGATCTTTTTACTGGGTGTGAGTGTTTGATTGATTCAGATGCTCCGTCCATCCCCACCCACTTTTGTACCGCTTTTGGCCGCCATAAGTGTGGCAGGGTATGCTCAGACATTAGTCCCTTGCTCACTTTGCCACTGGATTCAAGCAATCCGGGCTGAAGACGGCTGGAATGCCAAAAACCGGTCCTCGGAAGCTTGTTTCCGGTCCAGGGAAGACATGGCTTGGCAGTTCGGGCTGGACTGTTCCCATGAGGCACAGGGTCAGACTGATTTGCATATAGCCATGTCTGAACTGGGGTGGCAGAGTGGGCTAAAGAACGGTGATGGATTAAACCCAGGTCTTTTGACTGGGTTTGAGTGTTTGATTGATTCAAATGCTCCGTCCATCACCACCCCCTTTTGTACCACTTTTGGCCGCCATAAGTGTGGCAGGGTATGCTCAGACGTGAGTCCCTTGCTCACTTTGCCACTGGATTCAAGCAAGCCGGGCTGAAGACGGCTGGAATGCCAGAAACCGGTCCTTGGAAGCTTGTTTCCAGTCCAGGAAAGACATGGCTTGGCAGTTCGGACTGGACTGTTCCCATGAGGCACATGGTCAGACTGATTTGCATATAGCCATGTCTGAAGTGGGGTGGCAGAGTGGGCTAAAGAACGGTGATGGATTAAACCCAGATCTTTTGACTGGGTGTGAGTGTTTGATGATTCAGATGCTCTGTCCATCACCACCCCCTTTAGTACTTCTTTTGGCCGCCATAAGTGTGGCAGGGTATGCTCAGACGTGAGTCCCTTGCTCACTTTGCCACTGGATTCAAGCAAGCCGGACTGAAGACGGCTGGAATGCCAGAAACCAGTCCTCGAAAGCTTGTTTGCGGTCCAGGGAAGACATGGCTTGGCAGTTCAAGCTGGACTGTTCCCATGAGGCACAGGATCAGACTGATTTGCATATAGCCATGTCTGAACTGGGGTGGCAGAGTGGGCTAAAGAACGGTGATGGATTAAACCCAGATCTTTTGACTGGGTGTGAGTGTTTGATTTATTCAAATGCTCCGTCTATCACCACCCCCTTTTGTACCACTTTTGGCCGCCATAAGTGTGGCAGGGTATGCTCAGACGTGAGTCCCTTGCTCACTTTGCCACTGGATTCAAGCAAGCCGGGCTGAAGACGGCTGGAATGCCAGAAACCGGTCCTTGGAAGCTTGTTTCCAGTCCAGGAAAGACATGGCTTGGCAGTTCGGACTGGACTGTTCCCATGAGGCACATGGTCAGACTGATTTGCATATAGCCATGTCTGAAGTGGGGTGGCAGAGTGGGCTAAAGAACGGTGATGGATTAAACCCAGATCTTTTGACTGGGTGTGAGTGTTTGATGATTCAGATGCTCTGTCCATCACCACCCCCTTTAGTACTTCTTTTGGCCGCCATAAGTGTGGCAGGGTATGCTCAGACGTGAGTCCCTTGCTCACTTTGCCACTGGATTCAAGCAAGCCGGACTGAAGACGGCTGGAATGCCAGAAACCAGTCCTCGAAAGCTTGTTTGCGGTCCAGGGAAGACATGGCTTGGCAGTTCAAGCTGGACTGTTCCCATGAGGCACAGGATCAGACTGATTTGCATATAGCCATGTCTGAACTGGGGTGGCAGAGTGGGCTAAAGAACGGTGATGGATTAAACCCAGATCTTTTGACTGGGTGTGAGTGTTTGATTGATTCAAATGCTCCGTCTATCACCACCCCCTTTTGTACCGCTTTTGGCCGCCATAAGTGTGGCATGGTATGCTCAGACGTGAGTCCCTTGCTCACTTTGCCACTGGATTCAAGCAAGCCGGGCTGAAGACGGCTGGAATGCCAGAAACCGGTCCTCGGAAGCTTGTTTCCGGTCCAGGGAAGACATGGCTTGGCAGTTCGGGCTGGACTGTTCCCATGAGGCACAGGGTCAGACTGATTTGCATATAGCCACGTCTGAACTGGGGTGGCAGATTGGGCTAAAGAAAGGTAATGGATTAAACCCAGATCATTTTTACTGTGTGTGAGTGTTTGATTGATTCAGATGCTCCGTCCATCCCCACCCCCTTTTGTACCGCTTTTGGCCGCCATAAGTGTGGCAGGGTATGCTCAGACGTGAGTCCCTTGCTCACTTTGCCACTGGATTCAAGCAAGCCGGGCTAAAGACGGCTGGAATGCCAAAAACCGGTCCTCGGAAGCTTGTTTCCTGTCCAGGGAAGACATGGCTTGGCAGTTTGGGCTGGACTGTTCCCATGAAGCACAGGGTCAGACTGATTTGCATATAGCCATGTCTGAACTGGGGTGGCAGAGTGGACTAAAGAACATTGATGGATTAAACCCAGGTCTTTTGACTGGGTTTGAGTGTTTGATTGATTCAAATGCTCCGTCCATCACCACCCCCTTTTGTACCACTTTTGGCCGCCATAAGTGTGGCAGGGTATGCTCAGACGTGAGTCCCTTGCTCACTTTGCCGCTGGATTCAACAAGCCGGGCTGAAGACGGCTGGAATGCCAGAAACCGGTCCTCGGAAGCTTGTTTCCAGTCCAGGAAAGACATGGCTTGGCAGTTCGGGCTGGACTGTTCCCATGAGGCACAGGGTCAGACTGATTTGCATATAGCCATGTCTGAAGTGGGGTGGCAGAGTGGGCTAAAGAACGGTGATGGATTAAACCCAGATCTTTTGACTGGGTGTGAGTGTTTGATTGATTCAAATGCTCCGTCCATCACCACCCCCTTTTGTACCGCTTTTGGCCGCCATAAGTGTGGCATGGTATGCTCAGATGTGAGTCCCTTGCTCACTTGGCACTGGATTCAAGCAAGCCGGGCTGAAGACGGCTGGAATGCCGGAAACCGGTCCTCGAAAGCTTGTTTCCGGTCCAGGGAAGACATGGCTTGGCAGTTCAAGCTGGACTGTTCCCATGAGGCACAGGATCAGACTGATTTGCATTTAGCCATGTCTGAACTGGGGTGGCAGAGTGGGCTAAAGAACAGTGATGGATTAAACCCAGATCTTTTGACTGGGTGTGAGTGTTTGATTGATTCAAATGCTCCGTCCATCACCACCCCCTTTTGTACCGCTTTTGGCCGCCATAAGTGTGGCAGGGTATGCTCAGACGTGAGTCCCTTGCTCACTTTGCCACTGGATTCAAGCAAGCCGGGCTGAAGACGGCTGGAATGCCGGAAACCGGTCCTCGAAAGCTTGTTTCAGGTCCAGGGAAGACATGGCTTGGCAGTTCAAGCTGGACTGTTCCCATAAGGCACAGGATCAGACTGATTTGCATATAGCCATGTCTGTACTGGGGTGGCAGAGTGGGCTAAAGAATGGTGATGGATTAAACCCACATCTTTTGACTGGGTGTGAGTGTTTGATTGATTCAAATGCCCCATCCATCACCACCCCCTTTTGTACCCCTTTTGGCTGTCATAAGTGTGGCAGGGTATGCTCAGACGTGAGTCCCTTGCTCACTTTGTCACTGGATTCAAGCAAGCCGGGCTGAAGACGGCTGGAATGCCAGAAACCGTTCCTCGGAAGCTTGTTTCTGGTCCAGGGAAGACTTGGCTTGGCAGTTCGGGCTGGACTGTTCCCATGAGGCACAGGGTCAGACTGATTTGCATATAGCCATATCTGAACTTGGGTGGCGGAGTGGGCTAAAGAATGGTGATGGATTAAACCCAGATCTTTTGACTGGGTGTGAGTGTTTGATTGATTCAGATGCTCCGTCCATCACCACCCCCTTTTGTACCGCTTTTGGCCGCCATAAGTGTGGTAGGGTATTCTCAGACGTGAGTCCCTTGCTCACTTTGCCACTGGATTCAAGCAAGCCGGGCTGAAGACGGCTGGAATGCCAGAAACCGGTCCTCGGAAGCTTGTTTCCGGTCCAGGGAAGACATGGCTTGGCAGTTCGGGCTGGACTGTTCCCATGAGGCACAGGGTCAGACTGATTTGCATATAGCCACGTCTGAACTGGGGTGGCAGAGTGGGCTAAAGAAAAGTAATGGATTAAACCCAGATCTTTTTACTGGGTGTGAGTGTTTGATTGATTCAGATGCTCCGTCCATCCCCACCCACTTTTGTACCGCTTTTGGCCGCCATAAGTGTGGCAGGGTATGCTCAGACATTAGTCCCTTGCTCCCTTTACCACTGGATTCAAGCAAGCCGGGCTGAAGACGGCTGGAATGCCAAAAACCGGTCCTCGGAAGCTTGTTTCCGGTCCAGGGAAGACATGGCTTGGCAGTTCGGGCTGGACTGTTCCCATGAGGCACAGGGTCAGACTGATTTGCATATAGCCATGTCTGAACTGGGGTGGCAGAGTGGGCTAAAGAACGGTGATGGATTAAACCCAGGTCTTTTGACTGGGTTTGAGTGTTTGATTGATTCAAATGCTCCGTCCATCACCACCCCCTTTTGTACCACTTTTGGCCGCCATAAGTGTGGCAGGGTATGCTCAGACGTGAGTCCCTTGCTCACTTTGCCACTGGATTCAAGCAAGCCGGGCTGAAGACGGCTGGAATGCCAGAAACCGGTCCTTGGAAGCTTGTTTCCAGTCCAGGAAAGACATGGCTTGGCAGTTCAGACTGGACTGTTCCCATGAGGCACATGGTCAGACTGATTTGCATATAGCCATGTCTGAAGTGGGGTGGCAGAGTGGGCTAAAGAACGGTGATGGATTAAACCCAGATCTTTTGACTGGGTGTGAGTGTTTGATGATTCAGATGCTCTGTCCATCACCACCCCCTTTAGTACTTCTTTTGGCCGCCATAAGTGTGGCAGGGTATGCTCAGACGTGAGTCCCTTGCTCACTTTGCCACTGGATTCAAGCAAGCCGGACTGAAGACGGCTGGAATGCCAGAAACCAGTCCTCGAAAGCTTGTTTGCGGTCCAGGGAAGACATGGCTTGGCAGTTCAAGCTGGACTGTTCCCATGAGGCACAGGATCAGACTGATTTGCATATAGCCATGTCTGAACTGGGGTGGCAGAGTGGGCTAAAGAACGGTGATGGATTAAACCCAGATCTTTTGACTGGGTGTGAGTGTTTGATTGATTCAAATGCTCCGTCCATCACCACCCCCTTTTGTACCCCTTTTGGCCGCCATAAGTGTGGCAGGGTATGCTCAGACGTGAGTCCCTTGCTCACTTTGTCACTGGATTCAAGCAAGCCGGGCTGAAGACGGCTGGAATGCCAGAAACCGGTCCTCGGAAGCTTGTTTCCGGTCCAGGGAAGACTTGGCTTGGCAGTTCGGGCTGGACTGTTCCCAAGAGGCACAGGGTCAGACTGATTTGCATATAGCCATGTCTGAACTGGGGTGGCGGAGTGGGCTAAAGAATGGTGATGGATTAAACCCAGATCTTTTGACTGGGTGTGAGTGTTTGATTGATTCAGATGCTCGGTCCATCACCACCCCCTTTTGTACCGCTTTTGGCCGCCATAAGTGTGGTAGGGTATGCTCAGACGTGAGTCCCTTGCTCACTTTGCCACTGGATTCAAGCAAGCCGGGCTGAAGACGGCTGGAATGCCAGAAAATGGTCCTCGGAAGCTTGTTTCCGGTCCAGGGAAGACATGGCTTGGCAGTTCGGGCTGGACTGTTCCCATGAGGCACAGGGTCAGACTGATTTGCATATAGCCACGTCTGAACTGGGGTGGCAGAGTGGGCTAAAGAATGGTGATGGATTAAACCCAGATCTTTTGACTGGGTTTGAGTGTTTGATTGATTCAGATGCTCTGTCCATCCCCACCCCCTTTTGTACCGCTTTTGGCCGCCATAGGTGTGGCAGGGTATGCTCAGACGTGAGTCCCTTGCTCCCTTTACCACTGGGCAAGCCGGGCTGAAGACGGCTGGAATGCCAGAAACCGGTCCTCGGAAGCTTGTTTCCGGTCCAGGGCAGACAAGGCTTGGCAGTTTGGGCTGGACTGTTCCCATGAGGCACAGGATCAGACTGATTTGCATTTAGCCATGTCTGAACTGGGGTGGCAGAGTGGGCTAAAGAACGGTGATGGATTAAACCCAGATCTTTTGACTGGGTGTGAGTGTTTGATTGGTTCAAATGCTCCGTCCATCACCACCCCCTTTTGTACCCCTTTTGGCCGCCATTAGTGTGGCAGGGTATGCTCAGACGTGAGTCCCTTGCTCACTTTGTCACTGGATTCAAGCAAGCCGGGCTGAAGACGGCTGGAATGCCAGAAACCGGTCCTCTGAAGCTTGTTTCCGGTCCAGGGAAGACTTGGCTTGGCAGTTCGGGCTGGACTGTTCCCATGAGGCACAAGGTCAGACTGATTTGCATATAGCCATGTCTGAACTGGGGTGGCGGAGTGGGCTAAAGAATGGTGATGGATTAAACCCAGATCTTTTGACTGGGTGTGAGTGTTTGATTGATTCAGATGCTCCGTCCATCACCACCCCCTTTTGTACCGCTTTTGGCCGCCATAAGTGTGTTAGGGTATGCTCAGACGTGAGTCCCTTGCTCACTTTGCCACTGGATTCAAGCAAGCCGGGCTGAAGACGGCTGGAATGCCAGAAACCGGTCCTCGGAAGCTTGTTTCCGGTCCAGGGAAGACATGGCTTGGCAGTTCGGGCTGGACTGTTCCCATGAGGCACAGGGTCAGACTGATTTGCATATAGCCACGTCTGAACTGGGGTGGCAGAGTGGGCTAAAGAAAGGTGATGGATTGAACCCAGATCTTTTGACTGGGTGTGAGTGTTTGATTGATTCAGATGCTCTGTCCATCCCCACCCCCTTTTGTACCGCTTTTGGCCGCCATAGGTGTGGCAGGGTATGCTCAGACGTGAGTCCCTTGCTCACTTTGCCACTGGATTCAAGCAAGCCGGGCTGAAGACGGCTGGAATGCCAAAAACCGGTCCTCAGAAGCTTGTTTCCGGTCCAGGGAAGACATGGCGTGGCAGTTCGGGCTGGACTGTTCCCATGAGGCACAGGGTCAGACTGATTTGCATATAGCCATGTCTGAACTGGGGTGGCAGAGTGGGCTAAAGAACGGTGATGGATTAAACCCAGATCTTTTGACTGGGTGTGAGTGTTTGATTGATTCAGATGCTCCGTCCATCACCACCCCCTTTTGTACCGCTTTTGGCCTCCATACGTGTGGCAGGGTGTGCTCAGACGTGAGTCCCTTGCTCACTTTGCCACTGGATTCAAGCAAGCCCGGCTGAAGATGGCTGGAATGCCAGAAACCGGTCCTCGAAAGCTTGTTTCCGGTCCAGGGAAGACATGGCTTGGCAGTTCAAGCTGGACTGTTCCCATGAGGCACAGGATCAGAATGATTTGCATATAGCCATGTCTGAACTGGGGTGGCAGAGTGGGCTAAAGAATGGTGATGGATTAAACCCAGGTCTTTTGACTGGGTTTGAGTGTTTGATTGATTCAAATGCTCCGTCCATCACCACCCCCTTTTGTACCGCTTTTGGCCGCCATAAGTGTGGCAGGGTATGCTCAGACGTGAGTCCCTTGCTCACTTTGTCACTGGATTCAAGCAAGCCGGGCTGAAGACGGCTGGAATGCCAGAAACCGGTCCTCGGAAGCTTGTTTCCGGTCCAGGGAAGACATGGCTTGGCAGTTCGGGCTGGACTGTTCCCATGAGGCACAGGATCAGACTGATTTGCATATAGCCACGTCTGAACTGGGGTGGCAGAGTGGGCTAAAGAAAGGTGATGGATTAAACCCAGATCTTTTGACTGGGTGTGAGTGTTTGATTGATTCAGATACTCTGTCCATCCCCACCCCCTTTTGTACCGCTTTTGGCCGCCATAAGTGTGGCAGGGTATGCTCAGACGTGAGTCCCTTGCTCACTTTGCCACTGGATTCAAGCAAGCCGGGCTGAAGACGGCTGGAATGCCTAAAACCGGTCCTCGGAAGCTTGTTTCCGGTCCAGGGAAGACATGGCGTGGCAGTTCGGGCTGGACTGTTCCCATGAGGCACAGGGTCAGACTGATTTGCATATAGCCATGTCTGAACTGGGGTGGCAGAGTGGGCTAAAGAAAGGTGATGGATTAAACCCAGATCTTTTGACTGGGTGTGAGTGTTTGATTGATTCAGATGCTCCGTCCATCACCACCCCCTTTTGTGCCTCTTTTGGCCACCTTAAGTGTGGCAGGGTATGCTCAGTCGTGAGTCCCTTGCTCACTTTGCCACTGGATTCAAGCAAGCCGGGCTGAAGACGGCTGGAATGCCAGAAACCGGCCCTTGGAAGCTTGTTTCCGGTCCAGAGAAGACATGGCTTGGCAGTTCGGGCTGGACTATTCCCATGAGGCACAGGGTCAGACGGATTTGCATATAGCCATGTCTGAACTGGGGTGGCAGAGTGGGCTAAAGAACGGTGATGGATTAAACCCAGATCTTTTGACTGGGTGTGAGTGTTTGATTGATTCAGATGCTCCGTCCATCACCACCCCCTTTTGTACCGCTTTTGGCCGCCATACGTGTGGCAGGGTGTGCTCAGACGTGAGTCCCTTGCTCACTTTGCCACTGGATTCAAGCAAGCCCGGCTGAAGATGGCTGGAATGCCAGAAACCGGTCCTCGAAAGCTTGTTTCCGGTCCAGGGAAGACATGGCTTGGCAGTTCAAGCTGGACTGTTCCCATGAGGCACAGGATCAGACTGATTTGCATATAGCCATGTCTGAACTGGGGTGGCAGAGTGGGCTAAAGAACGGTGATGGATTAAACCCAGGTCTTTTGACTGGGTTTGAGTGTTTGATTGATTCAAATGCTCCGTCCATCACCTCCCACTTTTGTACCGCTTTTGGCCGCCATAAGTGTGGCAGGGTATGTTCAGACGTGAGTCCCTTGCTCACTTTGTCACTGGATTCAAGCAAGCCGGGCGGAAGACGGCTGGAATGCCAGAAACCGGTCCTCGGAAGCTTGTTTCCGGTCCAGGGAAGACATGGCTTGGCAGTTCGGGCTGGACTGTTCCCATGAGGCACAGGGTCAGACTGATTTGCATATAGCCATGTCTGAACTGGGGTGGCAGAGTGGGCTAAAGAACATTGATGGATTAAACCCAGAACTTGTGACTGGGTGTGAGTGTTTGATTGATTTAGATGCTCGGTCTATCACCACCCCCTTTTGTACCGCTTTTGGCCGCCATAAGTGTGGCAGGGTATGCTCAGACGTGAGTCCCTTGCTCACTTTGCCACTGGATTCAAGCAAGCCGGGCTGAAGACGGCTGGAATGCCGGAAACCGGTCCTCGAAAGCTTGTTTCCGGTCCAGGGAAGACATGGCTTGGCAGTTCAAGCTGGACTGTTCCCATGAGGCACAGGATCAGACTGATTTGCATATAGCCATGTCTGTACTGGGGTGGCAGAGTGGGCTAAAGAACGGTGATGGATTAAACCCAGATCTTTTGACTGGGTGTGAGTGTTTGATTGATTCAAATGCTCCGTCCATCACCACCCCCTTTTGTACCCCTTTGGCCGCCATAAGTGTGGCAGGGTATGCTCAGATGTGAGTCCCTTGCTCACTTTGTCATTGGATTCAAGCAAGCCGGGCTGAAGACGGCTGGAATGCCAGAAACTGGTCCTCGGAAGCTTGTTTCCAGTCCAGGGAAGACTTGGCTTGGCAGTTCGGGCTGGACTGTTCCCAAGAGGCACAGGGTCAGACTGCTTTGCATATAGCCATGTCTGAACTGGGGTGGCGGAGTGGGCTAAAGAATGGTGATGGATTAAACCCAGATCTTTTGACTGGGTGTGAGTGTTTGATTGATTCAGATGCTCCGTCCATCACCACCCTCTTTTGTACCGCTTTTGGCCGCCATAAGTGTGGTAGGGTATGCTCAGACGTGAGTCCCTTGCTCACTTTGCCACTGGATTCAAGCAAGCCGGGCTGAAGACGGCTGGAATGCCAGAAACCGGTCCTCGGAAGCTTGTTTCCGGTCCAGGGAAGACATGGCTTGGCAGTTCGGGCTGGACTGTTCCCATGAGGCACAGGGTCAGACTGATTTGCATATAGCCACGTCTGAACTGGGGTGGCAGATTGGGCTAAAGAAAGGTAACGGATTAAACCCAGATCTTTTTACTGGGTGTGAGTGTTTGATTGATTCAGATGCTCCGTCCATCCCCACCCCCTTTTGTACCGCTTTTGGCCGCCATAAGTGTGGCAGGGTATGCTCAGACGTGAGTCCCTTGCTCACTTTGCCACTGGATTCAAGCAAGCCGGGCTGAAGACGGCTGGAATGCCAAAAACCGGTCCTCGGAAGCTTGTTTCCTGCCCAGGGAAGACATGGCTTGGCAGTTTGGGCTGGACTGTTCCCATGAGGCACAGGGTCAGACTGATTTGCATATAGCCATGTCTGAAGTGGGGTGGCAGAGTGGGCTAAAGAACGGTGATGGATTAAACCCAGATCTTTTGACTGGGTGTGAGTGTTTGATGATTCAGATGCTCTGTCCATCACCACCCCCTTTAGTACCGCTTTTGGCCGCCATAAGTGTGGCAGGGAATGCTCAGACGTGAGTCCCTTGCTCACTTTGCCACTGGATTCAAGCAAGCCGGACTGAAGACGGCTGGAATGCCAGAAACCGGTCCTCGAAAGCTTGTTTGCGGTCCAGGGAAGACATGGCTTGGCAGTTCAAGCTGGACTGTTCCCATGAGGCACAGGATCAGACTGATTTGCATATAGCCATGTCTGAACTGGGGTGGCAGAGTGGGCTAAAGAACGGTGATGGATTAAACCCAGATCTTTTGACTGGGTGTGAGTGTTTGATTAATTCAAATGCTCCGTCCATCACCACCCCCTTTTGTACCGCTTTTGGCCGCCATAAGTGTGGCAGGGTATGCTCAGACGTGAGTCCCTTGCTCACTTTGCCACTGGATTCAAGCAAGCCGGACTGAAGACGGCTGGAATGCCAGAAACCGGTCCTCGAAAGCTTGTTTGCGGTCCAGGGAAGACATGGCTTGGCAGTTCAAGCTGGACTGTTCCCATGAGGCACAGGATCAGACTGATTTGCATATAGCCATGTCTGAACTGGGGTGGCAGAGTGGGCTAAAGAACGGTGACGGATTAAACCCAGATCTTTTGACTGGGTGTGAGTGTTTGATTGATTCAGATGCTCCGTCCATCCCCACCCCTTTTGTACCTCTTTTGGCCGCCATAAGTGTGGCAAGGTATGCTCAGACGTGAGTCCCTTGCTCACTTTGCCACTGGATTCAAGCAAGCCGGGCTGAAGACGGCTGGAATGCCAAAAACCGGTCCTCGGAAGCTTGTTTCCTGTCCAGGGAAGACTTGGCTTGGCAGTTTGGGCTGGACTGTTCCCATGAGGCACAGGGTCAGACTGATTTGCATATAGCCATGTCTGAAGTGGGGTGGCAGAGTGGGCTAAAGAACGGTGATGGATTAAACCCAGATCTTTTGACTGGGTGTGAGTGTTTGATGATTCAGATGCTCTGTCCATCACCACCCCCTTTAGTACCGCTTTTGGCCGCCATAAGTGTGGCAGGGAATTCTCAGACGTGAGTCCCTTGCTCACTTTGCCACTGGATTCAAGCAAGCCGGACTGAAGACGGCTGGAATGCCAGAAACCGGTCCTCGAAAGCTTGTTTGCGGTCCAGGGAAGACATGGCTTGGCAGTTCAAGCTGGACTGTTCCCATGAGGCACAGGATCAGACTGATTTGCATATAGCCATGTCTGAACTGGGGTGGCAGAGTGGGCTAAAGAACGGTGATGGATTAAACCCAGATCTTTTGACTGGGTGTGAGTGTTTGATTAATTCAAATGCTCCGTCCATCACCACCCCCTTTTGTACCGCTTTTGGCCGCCATAAGTGTGGCAGGGTATGCTCAGACGTGAGTCCCTTGCTCACTTTGCCACTGGATTCAAGCAAGCCGGACTGAAGACGGCTGGAATGCCAGAAACCGGTCCTCGAAAGCTTGTTTGCGGTCCAGGGAAGACATGGCTTGGCAGTTCAAGCTGGACTGTTCCCATGAGGCACAGGATCAGACTGATTTGCATATAGCCATGTCTGAACTGGGGTGGCAGAGTGGGCTAAAGAACGGTGATGGATTAAACCCAGATCTTTTGACTGGGTGTGAGTGTTTGATTGATTCAGATGCTCCGTCCATCCCCACCCCTTTTGTACCGCTTTTGGCCGCCATAAGTGTGGCAGGGTATGCTCAGACGTGAGTCCCTTGCTCACTTTGCCACTGGATTCAAGCAAGCCGGGCTGAAGACGGCTGGAATGCCAAAAACCGGTCCTCGGAAGCTTGTTTCCTGTCCAGGGAAGACATGGCTTGGCAGTTTGGGCTGGACTGTTCCCATGAGGCACAGGGTCAGACTGATTTGCATATAGCCATGTCTGAAGTGGGGTGGCAGAGTGGGCTAAAGAACGGTGATGGATTAAACCCAGATCTTTTGACTGGGTGTGAGTGTTTGATGATTCAGATGCTCTGTCCATCACCACCCCCTTTAGTACCGCTTTTGGCCGCCATAAGTGTGGCAGGGAATGCTCAGACGTGAGTCCCTTGCTCACTTTGCCACTGGATTCAAGCAAGCCGGACTGAAGACGGCTGGAATGCCAGAAACCGGTCCTCGAAAGCTTGTTTGCGGTCCAGGGAAGACATGGCTTGGCAGTTCAAGCTGGACTGTTCCCATGAGGCACAGGATCAGACTGATTTGCATATAGCCATGTCTGAACTGGGGTGGCAGAGTGGGCTAAAGAACGGTGATGGATTAAACCCAGATTTTTTGACTGGGTGTGAGTGTTTGATTAATTCAAATGCTCCGTCCATCACCACCCCGTTTTGTACCGCTTTTGGCCGCCATAAGTGTGGCAGGGTATGCTCAGACGTGAGTCCCTTGCTCACTTTGCCACTGGATTCAAGCAAGCCGGACTGAAGACGGCTGGAATGCCAGAAACCGGTCCTCGAAAGCTTGTTTGCGGTCCAGGGAAGACATGGCTTGGCAGTTCAAGCTGGACTGTTCCCATGAGGCACAGGATCAGACTGATTTGCATATAGCCATGTCTGAACTGGGGTGGCAGAGTGGGCTAAAGAACGGTGATGGATTAAACCCAGATCTTTTGACTGGGTGTGAGTGTTTGATTGATTCAAATGCTCCGTCCATCACCACCCCCTTTTGTACCGCTTTTGGCTGCCATAAGTGTGGCATGGTATGCTCAGACGTGAGTCCCTTGCTCACTTTGCCACTGGATTCAAGCAAGCCGGGCTGAAGACGGCTGGAATGCCGGAAACCGGTCCTCGAAAGCTTGTTTCCGGTCCAGGGAAGACATGGCTTGGCAGTTCAAGCTGGACTGTTCCCATGAGGCACAGGATCAGACTGATTTGCATTTAGCCATGTCTGAACTGGGGTGGCAGAGTGGGCTAAAGAACGGTGATGGATTAAACCCAGATCTTTTGACTGGGTGTGAGTGTTTGATTGATTCAAATGCTCCATCCATCACCACCCCCTTTTGTACCGCTTTTGGCCGCCATAAATGTGGCAGGGTATGCTCAGACGTGAGTCCCTTGCTCACTTTGCCACTGGATTCAAGCAAGCCGGGCTGAAGACGGCTGGAATGCCAAAAACCGGTCCTCGGAAGCTTGTTTCCTGTCCAGGGAAGACATGGCTTGGCAGTTTGGGCTGGACTGTTCCCATGAGGCACAGGGTCAGACTGATTTGCATATAGCCATGTCTGAACTGGGGTGGCAGAGTGGGCTAAAGAACGGTGATGGATTAAACCCAGATCTTTTGACTGGGTGTGAGTGTTTGATTAATTCAAATGCTCCGTCCATCACCACCCCCTTTTGTACCGCTTTTGGCCGCCATAAGTGTGGCAGGGTATGCTCAGACGTGAGTCCCTTGCTCACTTTGCCACTGGATTCAAGCAAGCCGGACTGAAGACGGCTGGAATGCCAGAAACCGGTCCTCGAAAGCTTGTTTGCGGTCCAGGGAAGACATGGCTTGGCAGTTCAAGCTGGACTGTTCCCATGAGGCACAGGATCAGACTGATTTGCATATAGCCATGTCTGAACTGGGGTGGCAGAGTGGGCTAAAGAACGGTGATGGATTAAACCCAGATCTTTTGACTGGGTGTGAGTGTTTGATTGATTCAGATGCTCCGTCCATCCCCACCCCTTTTGTACCGCTTTTGGCCGCCATAAGTGTGGCAGGGTATGCTCAGACGTGAGTCCCTTGCTCACTTTGCCACTGGATTCAAGCAAGCCGGGCTGAAGACGGCTGGAATGCCAAAAACCGGTCCTCGGAAGCTTGTTTCCTGTCCAGGGAAGACATGGCTTGGCAGTTTGGGCTGGACTGTTCCCATGAGGCACAGGGTCAGACTGATTTGCATATAGCCATGTCTGAAGTGGGGTGGCAGAGTGGGCTACAGAACGGTGATGGATTAAACCCAGATCTTTTGACTGGGTGTGAGTGTTTGATGATTCAGATGCTCTGTCCATCACCACCCCCTTTAGTACCGCTTTTGGCCGCCATAAGTGTGGCAGGGAATGCTCAGACGTGAGTCCCTTGCTCACTTTGCCACTGGATTCAAGCCAGCCGGACTGAAGACGGCTGGAATGCCAGAAACCGGTCCTCGAAAGCTTGTTTGCGGTCCAGGGAAGACATGGCTTGGCAGTTCAAGCTGGACTGTTCCCATGAGGCACAGGATCAGACTGATTTGCATATAGCTATGTCTGAACTGGGGTGGCAGAGTGGGCTAAAGAACGGTGATGGATTAAACCCAGATCTTTTGACTGGGTGTGAGTGTTTGATTGATTCAAATGCTCCGTCCATCACCATCCCCTTTTGTACCGCTTTTGGCTGCCATAAGTGTGGCACGGTATACTCAGACGTGAGTCCCTTGCTCACTTTGCCACTGGATTCAAGCAAGCCGGGCTGAAGACGGCTGGAATGCCGGAAACCGGTCCTCGAAAGCTTGTTTCCGGTCCAGGGAAGACATGGCTTGGCAGTTCAAGCTGGACTGTTCCCATGAGGCACAGGATCAGACTGATTTGCATTTAGCCATGTCTGAACTGGGGTGGCAGAGTGGGCTAAAGAACGGTGATGGATTAAACCCAGATCTTTTGACTGGGTGTGAGTGTTTGATTGATTCAAATGCTCCGTCCATCACCACCCCCTTTTGTACCGCTTTTGGCCGCCATAAATGTGGCAGGGTATGCTCAGACGTGAGTCCCTTGCTCACTTTGTCACTGGATTCAAGCAAGCCGGGCTGAAGACGGCTGGAATGCCAGAAACCGGTCCTCGGAAGCTTGTTTCTGGTCCAGGGAAGACTTGGCTTGGCAGTTCGGGCTGGACTGTTCCCATGAGGCACAGGGTCAGACTGATTTGCATATAGCCATATCTGAACTGGGGTGGCGGAGTGGGCTAAAGAATGGTGATGGATTAAACCCAGATCTTTTGACTGGGTGTGAGTGTTTGATTGATTCAGATGCTCCGTCCATCACCACCCCCTTTTGTACCGCTTTTGGCCGCCATAAGTGTGGTAGGGTATTCTCAGACGTGAGTCCCTTGCTCACTTTGCCACTGGATTCAAGCAAGCCGGGCTGAAGACGGCTGGAATGCCAGAAACCGGTCCTCGGAAGCTTGTTTCCGGTCCAGGGAAGACATGGCTTGGCAGTTCAGGCTGGACTGTTCCCATGAGGCACAGGGTCAGACTGATTTGCATATAGCCACGTCTGAACTGGGGTGGCAGAGTGGGCTAAAGAAAAGTAATGGATTAAACCCAGATCTTTTTACTGGGTGTGAGTGTTTGATTGATTCAGATGCTCCGTCCATCCCCACCCCCTTTTGTACCGCTTTTGGCCGCCATAAGTGTGGCAGGGTATGCTCAGACGTGAGTCCCTTGCTCACTTTGCCACTGGATTCAAGCAAGCCGGGCTGAAGACGGCTGGAATGCCAAAAACCGGTCCTCGGAAGCTTGTTTCCTGTCCAGGGAAGACATGGCTTGGCAGTTTGGGCTGGACTGTTCCCATGAGGCACAGGGTCAGACTGATTTGCATATAGCCATGTCTGAAGTGGGGTGGCAGAGTGGGCTAAAGAACGGTGATGGATTAAACCCAGATCTTTTGACTGGGTGTGAGTGTTTGATGATTCAGATGCTCTGTCCATCACCACCCCCTTTAGTACCGCTTTTGGCCGCCATAAGTGTGGCAGGGAATGCTCAGACGTGAGTCCCTTGCTCACTTTGCCACTGGATTCAAGCAAGCCGGACTGAAGACGGCTGGAATGCCAGAAACCGGTCCTCGAAAGCTTGTTTGCGGTCCAGGGAAGACATGGCTTGGCAGTTCAAGCTGGACTGTTCCCATGAGGCACAGGATCAGACTGATTTGCATATAGCCATGTCTGAACTGGGGTGGCAGAGTGGGCTAAAGAACGGTGATGGATTAAACCCAGATCTTTTGACTGGGTGTGAGTGTTTGATTAATTCAAATGCTCCGTCCATCACCACCCCCTTTTGTACCGCTTTTGGCCGCCATAAGTGTGGCAGGGTATGCTCAGACGTGAGTCCCTTGCTCACTTTGCCACTGGATTCAAGCAAGCCGGACTGAAGACGGCTGGAATGCCAGAAACCGGTCCTCGAAAGCTTGTTTGCGGTCCAGGGAAGACATGGCTTGGCAGTTCAAGCTGGACTGTTCCCATGAGGCACAGGATCAGACTGATTTGCATATAGCCATGTCTGAACTGGGGTGGCAGAGTGGGCTAAAGAACGGTGATGGATTAAACCCAGATCTTTTGACTGGGTGTGAGTGTTTGATTGATTCAAATGCTCCGTCCATCACCACCCCCTTTTGTACCGCTTTTGCCTGCCATAAGTGTGGCATGGTATGCTCAGACGTGAGTCCCTTGCTCACTTTGCCACTGGATTCAAGCAAGCCGGGCTGAAGACGGCTGGAATGCCGGAAACCGGTCCTCGAAAGCTTGTTTCCGGTCCAGGGAAGACATGGCTTGGCAGTTCAAGCTGGACTGTTCCCATGAGGCACAGGATCAGACTGATTTGCATTTAGCCATGTCTGAACTGGGGTGGCAGAGTGGGCTAAAGAACGGTGATGGATTAAACCCAGATCTTTTGACTGGGTGTGAGTGTTTGATTGATTCAAATGCTCCGTCCATCACCACCCCCTTTTGTACCGCTTTTGGCCGCCATAAATGTGGCAGGGTATGCTCAGACGTGAGTCCCTTGCTCACTTTGCCACTGGATTCAAGCAAGCCGGGCTGAAGACGGCTGGAATGCCAAAAACCGGTCCTCGGAAGCTTGTTTCCTGTCCAGGGAAGACATGGCTTGGCAGTTTGGGCTGGACTGTTCCCATGAGGCACAGGGTCAGACTGATTTGCATATAGCCATGTCTGAAGTGGGGTGGCAGAGTGGGCTAAAGAACGGTGATGGATTAAACCCAGATCTTTTGACTGGGTGTGAGTGTTTGATGATTCAGATGCTCTGTCCATCACCACCCCCTTTAGTACCGCTTTTGGCCGCCATAAGTGTGGCAGGGAATGCTCAGACGTGAGTCCCTTGCTCACTTTGCGACTGGATTCAAGCAAGCCGGACTGAAGACGGCTGGAATGCCAGAAACCGGTCCTCGAAAGCTTGTTTGCGGTCCAGGGAAGACATGGCTTGGCAGTTCAAGCTGGACTGTTCCCATGAGGCACAGGATCAGACTGATTTGCATATAGCCATGTCTGAACTGGGGTGGCAGAGTGGGCTAAAGAACGGTGATGGATTAAACCCAGATCTTTTGACTGGGTGTGAGTGTTTGATTAATTCAAATGCTCCGTCCATCACCACCCCCTTTTGTACCGCTTTTGGCCGCCATAAGTGTGGCAGGGTATGCTCAGACGTGAGTCCCTTGCTCACTTTGCCTCTGGATTCAAGCAAGCCGGACTGAAGACGGCTGGAATGCCAGAAACCGGTCCTCGAAAGCTTGTTTGCGGTCCAGGGAAGACATGGCTTGGCAGTTCAAGCTGGACTGTTCCCATGAGGCACAGGATCAGACTGATTTGCATATAGCCATGTCTGAACTGGGGTGGCAGAGTGGGCTAAAGAACGGTGATGGATTAAACCCAGATCTTTTGACTGGGTGTGAGTGTTTGATTGATTCAGATGCTCCGTCCATCCCCACCCCTTTTGTACCGCTTTTGGCCGCCATAAGTGTGGCAGGGTATGCTCAGACGTGAGTCCCTTGCTCACTTTGCCACTGGATTCAAGCAAGCCGGGCTGAAGACGGCTGGAATGCCAAAAACCGGTCCTCGGAAGCTTGTTTCCTGTCCAGGGAAGACATGGCTTGGCAGTTTGGGCTGGACTGTTCCCATGAGGCACAGGGTCAGACTGATTTGCATATAGCCATGTCTGAAGTGGGGTGGCAGAGTGGGCTACAGAACGGTGATGGATTAAACCCAGATCTTTTGACTGGGTGTGAGTGTTTGATGATTCAGATGCTCTGTCCATCACCACCCCCTTTAGTACCGCTTTTGGCCGCCATAAGTGTGGCAGGGAATGCTCAGACGTGAGTCCCTTGCTCACTTTGCCACTGGATTCAAGCCAGCCGGACTGAAGACGGCTGGAATGCCAGAAACCGGTCCTCGAAAGCTTGTTTGCGGTCCAGGGAAGACATGGCTTGGCAGTTCAAGCTGGACTGTTCCCATGAGGCACAGGATCAGACTGATTTGCATATAGCCATGTCTGAACTGGGGTGGCAGAGTGGGCTAAAGAACGGTGATGGATTAAACCCAGATCTTTTGACTGGGTGTGAGTGTTTGATTGATTCAAATGCTCCGTCCATCACCATCCCCTTTTGTACCGCTTTTGGCTGCCATAAGTGTGGCACGGTATACTCAGACGTGAGTCCCTTGCTCACTTTGCCACTGGATTCAAGCAAGCCGGGCTGAAGACGGCTGGAATGCCGGAAACCGGTCCTCGAAAGCTTGTTTCCGGTCCAGGGAAGACATGGCTTGGCAGTTCAAGCTGGACTGTTCCCATGAGGCACAGGATCAGACTGATTTGCATTTAGCCATGTCTGAACTGGGGTGGCAGAGTGGGCTAAAGAACGGTGATGGATTAAACCCAGATCTTTTGACTGGGTGTGAGTGTTTGATTGATTCAAATGCTCCGTCCCTTACCACCCCCTTTTGTACCGCTTTTGGCCGCCATAAATGTGGCAGGGTATGCTCAGTCGTGAGTCCCTTGCTCACTTTGTCACTGGATTCAAGCAAGCCGGGCTGAAGACGGCTGGAATGCCAGAAACCGGTCCTCGGAAGCTTGTTTCTGGTCCAGGGAAGACTTGGCTTGGCAGTTCGGGCTGGACTGTTCCCATGAGGCACAGGGTCAGACTGATTTGCATATAGCCATATCTGAACTGGGGTGGCGGAGTGGGCTAAAGAATGGTGATGGATTAAACCCAGATCTTTTGACTGGGTGTGAGTGTTTGATTGATTCAGATGCTCCGTCCTTCACCACCCCCTTTTGTACCGCTTTTGGCCGCCATAAGTGTGGTAGGGTATTCTCAGACGTGAGTCCCTTGCTCACTTTGCCACTGGATTCAAGCAAGCCGGGCTGAAGACGGCTGGAATGCCAGAAACCGGTCCTCGGAAGCTTGTTTCCGGTCCAGGGAAGACATGGCTTGGCAGTTCAGGCTGGACTGTTCCCATGAGGCACAGGGTCAGACTGATTTGCATATAGCCACGTCTGAACTGGGGTGGCAGAGTGGGCTAAAGAAAAGTAATGGATTAAACCCAGATCTTTTTACTGGGTGTGAGTGTTTGATTGATTCAGATGCTCCGTCCATCCCCACCCCCTTTTGTACCGCTTTTGGCCGCCATAAGTGTGGCAGGGTATGCTCAGACATGAGTCCCTTGCTCACTTTGCCACTGGATTCAAGCAAGCCGGGCTGAAGACAGCTGGAATGCCAAAAACCGGTCCTCGGAAGCTTGTTTCCGGTCCAGGGAAGACATGGCTTGGCAGTTCGGGCTGGACTGTTCCCATGAGGCACAGGGACAGACTGATTTGCATATAGCCATGTCAGAACTGGGGTGGTAGAGTGGGCTAAAGAACGGTGATGGATTAAACCCAGGTCTTTTGACTGGGTTTGAGTGTTTGATTGATTCAAATGCTCCGTCCATCACCACCCCCTTTTGTACCACTTTTGGCTGCCATAAGTGTGGCAGGGTATGCTCAGACGTGAGTCCCTTGCTCACTTTGCCACTGGATTCAAGCAAGCCGGGCTGAAGACGGCTGGAATGCCAGAAACCGGTCCTCGGAAGCTTGTTTCCAGTCCAGGAAAGACATGGCTTGGCAGTTCGGACTGGACTGTTCCCATGAGGCACATGGTCAGACTGATTTGCATATAGTCATGTCTGAAGTGGGGTGGCAGAGTGGGCTAAAGAACGGTGATGGATTAAACCCAGATCTTTTGACTGGGTGTGAGTGTTTGATTGATTCAAATGCTCCGTCTATCACCACCCCCTTTTGTACCACTTTTGGCCGCCATAAGTGTGGCATGGTATGCTCAGACGTGAGTCCCTTGCTCACTTTGCCACTGGATTCAAGCAAGCCGGGCTGAAGACGGCTGGAATGCCAGAAACCGGTCCTCGGAAGCTTGTTTCCAGTCCAGGAAAGACATGGCTTGGCAGTTCGGACTGGACTGTTCCCATGAGGCACAGGGTCAGACTGATTTGCATATAGCCATGTCTGAAGTGGGGTGGCAGAGTGGGCTAAAGAACGGTGATGGATTAAACCCAGATCTTTTGACTTGGTGTGAGTGTTTGATGATTCAGATGCTCTGTCCATCACCACCCCACTTTAGTACCGCTTTTGGCCGCCATAAGTGTGGCAGGGTATGCTCAGACGTGAGTCCCTTGCTCACTTTGCCACTGGATTCAAGCAAGCCGGACTGAAGACGGCTGGAATGCCAGAAACCGGTCCTCGAAAGCTTGTTTGCGATCCAGGGAAGACGTGGCTTGGCAGTTCAAGCTGGACTGTTCCCATGAGGCACAGGATCAGACTGATTTGCATATAGCCATGTCTGAACTGGGGTGGCAGAGTGGGCTAAAGAACGGTGATGGATTAAACCCAGATCATTTGACTGGGTGTGAGTGTTTGATTGATTCAAATGCTCCGTCTATCACCACCCCCTTTTGTACCGCTTTTGGCCGCCATAAGTGTGGCATGGTATGCTCAGACGTGAGTCCCTTGCTCACTTTGCCACTGGATTCAAGCAAGCCGGGCTGAAGACAGCTGGAATGCCGGAAACCGGTCCTCGAAAGCTTGTTTCCGGTCCAGGGAAGACATGGCTTGGCAGTTCAAGCTGGACTGTTCCCATGAGGCACAGGATCAGACTGATTTGCATTTAGCCATGTCTGAACTGGGGTGGCAGAGTGGGCTAAAGAACGGTGATGGATTAAACCCAGATCTTTTGACTGGGTGTGAGTGTTTGATTGGTTCAAATGCTCCGTCCATCACCACCCCCTTTTGTACCCCTTTTGGCCGCCATAGGTGTGGCAGGGTATGCTCAGACGTGAGTCCCTTGCTCACTTTGCCACTGGATTCAAGCAAGCCGGGCTGAAGACGGCTGGAATGCCAAAAACCGGTCCTCAGAAGCTTGTTTCCGGTCCAGGGAAGACATGGCGTGGCAGTTCGGGCTGGACTGTTCCCATGAGGCACAGGGTCAGACTGATTTGCATATAGCCATGTCTGAACTGGGGTGGCAGAGTGGACTAAAGAACGGTGATGGATTAAACCCAGATCTTTTGACTGGGTGTGAGTGTTTGATTGATTCAGATGCTCCGTCCATCACCACCCCCTTTTGTACCGCTTTTGGCCTCCATACGTGTGGCAGGGTGTGCTCAGACGTGAGTCCCTTGCTCACTTTGCCACTGGATTCAAGCAAGCCCGGCTGAAGATGGCTGGAAAGCCAAAAACCGGTCCTCGGAAGCTTGTTTCCGGTCCAGGGAAGACATGGCTTGGCAGTTCGGGCTGGACTGTTCCCATGAGGCACAGGGACAGACTGATTTGCATATAGCCATGTCAGAACTGGGGTGGTAGAGTGGGCTAAAGAACGGTGATGGATTAAACCCAGGTCTTTTGACTGGGTTTGAGTGTTTGATTGATTCAAATGCTCCGTCCATCACCACCCCCTTTTGTACCACTTTTGGCTGCCATAAGTGTGGCAGGGTATGCTCAGACGTGAGTCCCTTGCTCACTTTGCCACTGGATTCAAGCAAGCCGGGCTTAAGACGGCTGGAATGCCAGAAACCGGTCCTCGGAAGCTTGTTTCCAGTCCAGGAAAGACATGGCTTGGCAGTTCGGACTGGACTGTTCCCATGAGGCACATGGTCAGACTGATTTGCATATAGTCATGTCTGAAGTGGGGTGGCAGAGTGGGCTAAAGAACGGTGATGGATTAAACCCACATCTTTTGACTGGGTGTGAGTGTTTGATTGATTCAAATGCTCCGTCTATCACCACCCCCTTTTGTACCACTTTTGGCCGCCATAAGTGTGGCATGGTATGCTCAGACGTGAGTCCCTTGCTCACTTTGCCACTGGATTCAAGCAAGCCGGGCTGAAGACGGCTGGAATGCCAGAAACCGGTCCTCGGAAGCTTGTTTCCAGTCCAGGAAAGACATGGCTTGGCAGTTCGGACTGGACTGTTCCCATGAGGCACAGGGTCAGACTGATTTGCATATAGCCATGTCTGAAGTGGGGTGGCAGAGTGGGCTAAAGAACGGTGATGGATTAAACCCAGATCTTTTGACTTGGTGTGAGTGTTTGATGATTCAGATGCTCTGTCCATCACCACCCCACTTTAGTACCGCTTTTGGCCGCCATAAGTGTGGCAGGGTATGCTCAGACGTGAGTCCCTTGCTCACTTTGCCACTGGATTCAAGCAAGCCGGACTGAAGACGGCTGGAATGCCAGAAACCGGTCCTCGAAAGCTTGTTTGCGATCCAGGGAAGACGTGGCTTGGCAGTTCAAGCTGGACTGTTCCCATGAGGCACAGGATCAGACTGATTTGCATATAGCCATGTCTGAACTGGGGTGGCAGAGTGGGCTAAAGAACGGTGATGGATTAAACCCAGATCATTTGACTGGGTGTGAGTGTTTGATTGATTCAAATGCTCCGTCTATCACCACCCCCTTTTGTACCGCTTTTGGCCGCCATAAGTGTGGCATGGTATGCTCAGACGTGAGTCCCTTGCTCACTTTGCCACTGGATTCAAGTAAGCCGGGCTGAAGACAGCTGGAATGCCGGAAACCGGTCCTCGAAAGCTTGTTTCCGGTCCAGGGAAGACATGGCTTGGCAGTTCAAGCTGGACTGTTCCCATGAGGCACAGGATCAGACTGATTTGCATTTAGCCATGTCTGAACTGGGGTGGCAGAGTGGGCTAAAGAACGGTGATGGATTAAACCCAGATCTTTTGACTGGGTGTGAGTGTTTGATTGGTTCAAATGCTCCGTCCATCACCACCCCCTTTTGTACCCCTTTTGGCCGCCATAGGTGTGGCAGGGTATGCTCAGACGTGAGTCCCTTGCTCACTTTGCCACTGGATTCAAGCAAGCCCGGCTGAAGACGGCTGGAATGCCAAAAACCGGTCCTCAGAAGCTTGTTTCCGGTCCAGGGAAGACATGGCGTGGCAGTTCGGGCTGGACTGTTCCCATGAGGCACAGGGTCAGACTGATTTGCATATAGCCATGTCTGAACTGGGGTGGCAGAGTGGACTAAAGAACGGTGATGGATTAAACCCAGATCTTTTGACTGGGTGTGAGTGTTTGATTGATTCAGATGCTCCGTCCATCACCACCCCCTTTTGTACCGCTTTTGGCCTCCATACGTGTGGCAGGGTGTGCTCAGACGTGAGTCCCTTGCTCACTTTGCCACTGGATTCAAGCAAGCCCGGCTGAAGATGGCTGGAATGCCAGAAACCGGTCCTCGAAAGCTTGTTTGCGGTCCACGGAAGACATGGCTTGGCAGTTCAAGCTGGACTGTTCCCATGAGGCACAGGATCAGACTGATTTGCATATAGCCATGTCTGAACTGGGGTGGCAGAGTGGGCTAAAGAACGGTGATGGATTAAACCCAGATCTTTTGACTGGGTGTTAGTGTTTGATTGATTCAAATGCTCCGTCTATCACCACCCCCTTTTGTACCACTTTTGGCCGCCATAAGTGTGGCATGGTATGCTCAGACGTGAGTCCCTTGCTCACTTTGCCACTGGATTCAAGCAAGCCGGGCTGAAGACGGCTGGAATGCCGGAAACCGGTCCTCGAAAGCTTGTTTCCGGTCCAGGGAAGACTTGGCTTGGCAGTTCGGGCTGGACTGTTCCCATGAGGCACAGGGTCAGACTGATTTGCATATAGCCATGTCTGAACTGGGGTGGAGGAGTGGGCTAAAGAATGGTGATGGATTAAACCCAGATATTTTGACTGGGTGTGAGTGTTTGATTGATTCAGATGCTCCGTCCATCACCACCCCCTTTTGTACCGCTTTTGGCCGCCATAAGTGTGGTAGGGTATGCTCAGACGTGAGTCCCTTGCTCACTTTGCCACTGGATTCAAGCAAGCCGGGCTGAAGACGGCTGGAATGCCAGAAACCGGTCCTCGGAAGCTTGTTTCCGGTCCAGGGAAGACATGGCTTGGCAGTTCGGGCTGGACTGTTCCCATGAGGCACAGGGTCAGACTGATTTGCATATAGCCACGTCTGAACTGGGGTGGCAGAGTGGGCTAAAGAAAGGTGATGGATTAAACCCAGATCTTTTGACTGGGTGTGAGTGTTTGATTGATTCAGATGCTCTGTCCATCCCCACCCCCTTTTGTACCGCTTTTGGCCGCCATAGGTCTGGCAGGGTATGCTCAGACGTGAGTCCCTTGCTCACTTTACCACTGGGCAAGCCGGGCTGAAGACGGCTGGAATGCTAAAAACCGGTCCTCGGAAGCTTGTTTCCGGTCCAGAGAAGACATGGCGTGGCAGTTCGGGCTGGACTGTTCCCATGAGGCACAGGGTCAGACTGATTTGCATATAGCCATGTCTGAACTGGGGTGGCAGAGTGGGCTAAAGAACGGTGATGGATTAAACCCAGATCTTTTGACTGGGTGTGAGTGTTTGATTGATTCAGATGCTCCGTCCATCACCACCCCCTTTTGTACCACTTTTGGCCGCCTTAAGTGTGGCAGGGTATGCTCAGTCATGAGTCCCTTGCTCACTTTGCCACTGGATTCAAGCAAGCCGGACTGAAGACGGCTGGAATGCCAGAAACCGGTCCTCGGAAGCTTGTTTCCAGTCCAGGAAAGACATGGCTTGGCAGTTCGGACTGGACTGTTCCCATGAGGCACATGGTCAGACTGATTTTCATATAGTCATGTCTGAAGTGGGGTGGCAGAGTGGGCTAAAGAACGGTGATGGATTAAACCCAGATCTTTTGACTGGGTGTGAGTGTTTGATGATTCAGATGCTCTGTCCATCACCACCCCCTTTAGTACCGCTTTTGGCCACCATAAGTGTGGCAGGGTATGCTCAGACGTGAGTCCCTTGCTCACTTTGCCACTGGATTCAAGCAAGCCGGACTGAAGACGGCGGGAATGCCAGAAACCGGTCCTCGAAAGCTTGTTTGCGGTCCAGGGAAGACATGGCTTGGCAGTTCAAGCTGACTGTTCCCATGAGGCACAGGATCAGACTGATTTGCATATAGCCATGTCTGAACTGGGGTGGCAGAGTGGGCTAAAGAACGGTGATGGATTAAACCCAGATCTTTTGACTGGGTGTGAGTGTTTGATTGATTCAAATGCTCCGTCTATCACCACCCCCTTTTGTACCACTTTTGGCCGCCATAAGTGTGGCATGGTATGCTCAGACGTGAGTCCCTTGCTCACTTTGCCACTGGATTCAAGCAAGCCGGGCTGAAGACGGCTGGAATGCCGGAAACCGGTCCTCGAAAGCTTGTTTCCGGTCAAGGGAAGACATGGCTTGGCAGTTCAAGCTGGAATGTTCCCATGAGGCACAGGATCAGACTGATTTGCATTTAGCCATGTCTGAACTGGGGTGGCAGAGTGGGCTAAAGAACGGTGATGGATTAAACCCAGATCTTTTGACTGGGTGTGAGTGTTTGATTGGTTCAAATGCTCCGTCCATCACCACCCCCTTTTGTACCCCTTTTGGCCGCCATAAGTGTGGCAGGGTATGCTCAGACGTCAGTCCCTTGCTCACTTTGTCACTGGATTCAAGCAAGCTGGGCTGAAGACGGCTGCAATGCCAGAAACCGGTCCTCGGAAGCTTGTTTCCGGTCCAGGGAAGACTTGGCTTGGCAGTTCGGGCTGGACTGTTACCATGAGGCACAGGGTCAGACTGATTTGCATATAGCCATGTTTGAACTGGGGTGGCGGAGTGGGATAAAGAATGGTGATGGATTAAACCCAGATATTTTGACTGGGTGTGAGTGTTTGATTGATTCAGATGCTCCGTCCATCACCACCCCCTTTTGTACCGCTTTTGGCCGCCATAAGTGTGGTAGGGTATGCTCAGACGTGAGTCCCTTGCTCACTTTGCCACTGGATTCAAGCAAGCCGGGCTGAAGACGGCTGGAATGCCAGAAAACGGTCCTCGGAAGCTTGTTTCCGGTCCAGGGAAGACATGGCTTGGCAGTTCGGGCTGGACTGTTCCCATGAGGCACAGGGTCAGACTGATTTGCATATAGCCACGTCTGAACTGGGGTGGCAGAGTGGGCTAAAGAAAGGTGATGGATTAAACCCAGATCTTTTGACTGGGTGTGAGTGTTTGATTGATTCAGATGCTCTGTCCATCCCCACCCCCTTTTGTACCGCTTTTGGCCGCCATAGGTCTGGCAGGGTATGCTCAGACGTGAGTCCCTTGCTCACTTTACCACTGGGCAAGCCGGGCTGAAGACGGCTGGAATGCTAAAAACCGGTCCTCGGAAGCTTGTTTCCGGTCCAGAGAAGACATGGCGTGGCAGTTCGGGCTGGACTGTTCCCATGAGGCACAGGGTCAGACTGATTTGCATATAGCCAAGTCTGAACTGGGGTGGCAGAGTGGGCTAAAGAACGGTGATGGATTAAACCCAGATCTTTTGACTGGGTGTGAGTGTTTGATTGATTCAGATGCTCCGTCCATCACCACCCCCTTTTGTACCACTTTTGGCCGCCTTAAGTGTGGCAGGGTATGCTCAGTCATGAGTCCCTTGCTCACTTTGCCACTGGATTCAAGCAAGCCGGGCTGAAGACGGCTGGAATGCCAGAAACCGGTCCTCGGAAGCTTGTTTCCAGTCCAGGAAAGACATGGCTTGGCAGTTCGGACTGGACTGTTCCCATGAGGGAACAGGGTCAGACTGATTTGCATATAGCCATGTCTGAAGTGGGGTGGCAGAGTGGGCTAAAGAACGGTGATGGATTAAACCCAGATCTTTTGACTTGGTGTGAGTGTTTGATGATTCAGATGCTCTGTCCATCACCACCCCACTTTAGTACCGCTTTTGGCCGCCATAAGTGTGGCAGGGTATGCTCAGACGTGAGTCCCTTGCTCACTTTGCCACTGGATTCAAGCAAGCCGGACTGAAGACGGCTGGAATGCCAGAAACCGGTCCTCGAAAGCTTGTTTGCGGTCCAGGGAAGACGTGGCTTGGCAGTTCAAGCTGGACTGTTCCCATGAGGCACAGGATCAGACTGATTTGCATATAGCCATGTCTGAACTGGGGTGGCAGAGTGGGCTAAAGAACGGTGATGGATTAAACCCAGATCATTTGACTGGGTGTGAGTGTTTGATTGATTCAAATGCTCCGTCTATCACCACCCCCTTTTGTACCGCTTTTGGCCGCCATAAGTGTGGCATGGTATGCTCAGACGTGAGTCCCTTGCTCACTTTGCCACTGGATTCAAGCAAGCCGGGCTGAAGACAGCTGGAATGCCGAAAACCGGTCCTCGAAAGCTTGTTTCCGGTCCAGGGAAGACATGGCTTGGCAGTTCAAGCTGGACTGTTCCCATGAGGCACAGGATCAGACTGATTTGCATTTAGCCATGTCTGAACTGGGGTGGCAGAGTGGGCTAAAGAACGGTGATGGATTAAACCCAGATCTTTTGACTGGGTGTGAGTGTTTGATTGGTTCAAATGCTCCGTCCATCACCACCCCCTTTTGTACCCCTTTTGGCCGCCATAAGTGTGGCAGGGTATGCTCAGACGTGAGTCCCTTGCTCACTTTGTCACTGGATTCAAGCAAGCCGGGCTGAAGACGGCTGGAATGCCAGAAACCGGTCCTCGGAAGCTTGTTTCCGGTCCAGGGAAGACTTGGCTTGGCAGTTCGGGCTGGACTGTTCCCATGAGGCACAAGGTCAGACTGATTTGCATATAGCCATGTCTGAACTGGGGTGGCGGAGTGGGCTAAAGAATGGTGATGGATTAAACCCAGATCTTTTGACTGGGTGTGAGTGTTTGATTGATTCAGATGCTCCGTCCATCACCACCCCCTTTTGTACCGCTTTTAGCCGCCATAAGTGTGTTAGGGTATGCTCAGACGTGAGTCCCTTGCTCACTTTGCCACTGGATTCAAGCAAGCCGGGCTGAAGACGGCTGGAATGCCAGAAACCGGTCCTCGGAAGCTTGTTTCCGGTCCAGGGAAGACATGGCTTGGCAGTTCGGGCTGGACTGTTCCCATGAGGCACAGGGTCAGACTGATTTGCATATAGCCACGTCTGAACTGAGGTGGCAGAGTGGGCTAAAGAAAGGTGATGGATTGAACCCAGATCTTTTGACTGGGTGTGAGTGTTTGATTGATTCAGATGCTCTGTCCATCCCCACCCCCTTTTGTACCGCTCTGGCCGCCATAGGTGTGGCAGGGTATGCTCAGACGTGAGTCCCTTGCTCACGTTGCCACTGGATTCAAGCAAGCCGGGCTGAAGACGGCTGGAATGCCAAAAACCGGTCCTCAGAAGCTTGTTTCCGGTCCAGGGAAGACATGGCGTGGCAGTTCGGGCTGGACTGTTCCCATGAGGCACAGGGTCAGACTGATTTGCATATAGCCATGTCTGAACTGGGGTGGCAGAGTGGACTAAAGAACGGTGATGGATTAAACCCAGATCTTTTGACTGGGTGTGAGTGTTTGATTGATTCAGATGCTCCGTCCATCACCACCCCCTTTTGTACCGCTTTTGGCCTCCATACGTGTGGCAGGGTGTGCTCAGACGTGAGTCCCTTGCTCACTTTGCCACTGGATTCAAGCAAGCCCGGCTGAAGATGGCTGGAATGCCAGAAACCGGTCCTCGAAAGCTTGTTTCCGGTCCAGGGAAGACATGGCTTGGCAGTTCAAGCTGGACTGTTCCCATGAGGCACAGGATCAGAATGATTTGCATATAGCCATGTCTGAACTGGGGTGGCAGAGTGGGCTAAAGAACGGTGATGGATTAAACCAAGGTCTTTTGACTGGGTTTGAGTGTTTGATTGATTCAA
Source organism: Lissotriton helveticus (assembly GCF_964261635.1). Taxonomy (NCBI): domain Eukaryota; kingdom Metazoa; phylum Chordata; class Amphibia; order Caudata; family Salamandridae; genus Lissotriton; species Lissotriton helveticus. The sequence goes on along the minus strand of NC_136068.1, from coordinate 280,168,177 downwards.
ATGCTCCGTCCATCACCACCCCCTTTTGTACCGCTTTTGGCCGCCATAAGTGTGGCAGGGTATGCTCAGACGTGAGTCCCTTGCTCACTTTGTCACTGGATTCAAGCAAGCGGGCTGAAGACGGCTGGAATGCCAGAAACCGGTCCTCGGAAGATTGTTTAAGGTCCAGGGAAGACATGGCTTGGCAGTTCAAGCTGGACTGTTTCCATGAGGCACAGGATCAGACTGATTTGCATATAGCCATGTCTGAACTGGGGTGGCAGAGTGGGCTAAAGAACGGTGATGGATTAAACCCAGATCTTTTGACTGGGTGTGAGTGTTTGATTGATTCAAATGCTCCGTCCATCACCACCCCCTTTTGTACCGCTTTTGGCCGCCATAAGTGTGGCAGGGTATGCTCAGACGTGAGTCCCTTGCTCACTTTGCCACTGGATTCAAGCAAGCCGGGCTGAAGACGGCTGGAATGCCAGACACCGGTCCTCGAAGGCTTGTTTCCGGTCCAGGGAAGACATGGCTTGGCAGTTCAAGCTGGACTGTTCCCATGAGGCACAGGATCAGACTGATTTGCATATAGCCATGTCTGTACTGTGGTGGCAGAGTGGGCTAAAGAACGGTGATGGATTAAACCCAGATCTTTTGACTGGGTGTAAGTGTTTGATTGATTCAAATGCTCCGTCCATCACCACCCCCTTTTGTACCCCTTTTGGCCGCCATAAGTGTGGCAGGGTATGCTCAGACGTGAGTCCCTTGCTCACTTTGTCACTGGATTCAAGCAAGCCGGGCTGAAGACGGCTGGAATGCCAGAAACCGGTCCTCGGAAGCTTGTTTAAGGTCCAGGGAAGACTTGGCTTGGCAGTTCGGGCTGGACTGTTCCCATGAGGCACAGGGTCAGAATGATTGGCATATAGCCACGTCTGAACTGGGGTGGCAGAGTGGGCTAAAGAAAGGTAATGGATTAAACCCAGATCTTTTTACTGGGTGTGAGTGTTTGATTGATTCAGATGCTCCGTCCATCCCCACCCCCTTTTGTACCGCTTTTGGCCTCCATAAGTGTGGCAGGGTATGCTCAGACGTGAGTCCCTTGCTCACTTTGCCACTGGATTCAAGCAAGCCGGGCTGAAGACGGCTGGAATGCCAAAAACCGGTCCTCGGAAGCTTGTTTCCGGTCCAGGGAAGACATGGCTTGGCAGTTCGGGCTGGACTGTTCCCATTAGGCACAGGGTCAGACTGATTTGCATATAGCCATGTCTGAACTGGGGTGGCAGAGTGGGCTAAAGAACGGTGATGGATTAAACCCAGGTCTTTTGACTGGGTTTGAGTGTTCGATTGATTCAAATGCTCCGTCCATCACCACCCCCTTTTGTACCGCTTTTGGCCGCCATAAGTGTGGCAGGGTATGCTCAGAAGTGAGTCCCTTGCTCACTTTGTCACTGGATTCAAGCAAGCCGGGCTGAAGACGGCTGGAATGCCAGAAACCGGTCCTCGGAAGCTTGTTTCCGGTCCAGGGAAGACATGGCTTGGCAGTTCGGGCTGGACTGTTCCCATGAGGCACAGGGTCAGACTGATTTGCATATAGCCATGTCTGAACTGGGGTGGCAGAGTGGGCTAAAGAACATTGATGGATTAAACCCAGAACTTGTGACTGGGTGTGAGTGTTTGATTGATTTAGATGCTTGGTCTATCACCACCCCCTTTTGTACCGCTTTTGGCCGCCATAAGTGTGGCAGGGTATGCTCAGACGGGAGTCCCTTGCTCACTTTGCCTCTGGATTCAAGCAAGCCGGACTGAAGACGGCTGGAATGCCAGAAACCGGTCCTCGAAAGCTTGTTTGCGGTCCAGGGAAGACATGGCTTGGCAGTTCAAGCTGGACTTTTCCCATGAGGCACAGGATCAGACTGATTTGCATATAGCCATGTCTGAACTGGGGTGGCAGGGTGGGCTAAAGAACGGTGATGGATTAAACCCAGATCTTTTGACTGGGTGTGAGTGTTTGATTGATTCAAATGCTCCGTCCATCACCACCCCCTTTTGTACCGTTTTTGGCCGCCATAAGTGTGGCAGGGTATGCTCAGACGTGAGTCCCTTGCTCACTTTGCCACTGGATTCAAGCAAGCCGGGCTGAAGACGGCTGGAATGCCAGAAACCGGTCCTCGAAGGCTTGTTTCCGGTCCAGGGAAGACATGGCTTGGCAGTTCAAGCTGGACTGTTCCCATGAGGCACAGGATCAGACTGATTTGCATATAGCCATGTCTGTACTGTGGTGGCAGAGTGGGCTAAAGAACGGTGATGGATTAAACCCAGATCTTTTGACTGAGTGTGAGTATTTGATTGATTCAAATGCTCCGTCCATCACCACCCCCTTTTGTACCCCTTTTGGCCGCCATAAGTGTGGCAGGGTATGCTCAGACGTGAGTCCCTTGCTCACTTTGTCACTGGATTCAAGCAAGCGGGCTGAAGACGGCTGGAATGCCAGAAACCGGTCCTCGGAAGCTTGTTTAAGGTCCAGGGAAGACATGGCTTGGCAGTTCAAGCTGGACTGTTCCCATGAGGCACAGGATCAGACTGATTTGCATATAGCCATGTCTGAACTGGGGTGGCAGAGTGGGCTAAAGAACGGTGATGGATTAAACCCAGATCTTTTGACTGGGTGTGAGTGTTTGATTGATTCAAATGCTCCGTCCATCACCACCCCCTTTTGTACCGCTTTTGGCCGCCATAAGTGTGGCAGGGTATGCTCAGACGTGAGTCCCTTGCTCACTTTGCCACTGGATTCAAGCAAGCCGGGCTGAAGACGGCTGGAATGCCAGAAACCGGTCCTCGAAGGCTTGTTTCCGGTCCAGGGAAGACATGGCTTGGCAGTTCAAGCTGGACTGTTCCCATGAGGCACAGGATCAGACTGATTTGCATATAGCCATGTCTGTACTGTGGTGGCAGAGTGGGCTAAAGAACGGTGATGGATTAAACCCAGATCTTTTGACTGGGTGTAAGTGTTTGATTGATTCAAATGCTCCGTCCATCACCACCCCCTTTTGTACCCCTTTTGGCCGCCATAAGTGTGGCAGGGTATGCTCAGACGTGAGTCCCTTGCTCACTTTGTCACTGGATTCAAGCAAGCCGGGCTGAAGACGGCTGGAATGCCAGAAACCGGTCCTCGGAAGCTTGTTTAAGGTCCAGGGAAGACTTGGCTTGGCAGTTCGGGCTGGACTGTTCCCATGAGGCACAGGGTCAGAATGATTGGCATATAGCCACGTCTGAACTGGGGTGGCAGAGTGGGCTAAAGAAAGGTAATGGATTAAACCCAGATCTTTTTACTGGGTGTGAGTGTTTGATTGATTCAGATGCTCCGTCCATCCCCACCCCCTTTTGTACCGCTTTTGGCCTCCATAAGTGTGGCAGGGTATGCTCAGACGTGAGTCCCTTGCTCACTTTGCCACTGGATTCAAGCAAGCCGGGCTGAAGACGGCTGGAATGCCAAAAACCGGTCCTCGGAAGCTTGTTTCCGGTCCAGGGAAGACATGGCTTGGCAGTTCGGGCTGGACTGTTCCCATTAGGCACAGGGTCAGACTGATTTGCATATAGCCATGTCTGAACTGGGGTGGCAGAGTGGGCTAAAGAACGGTGATGGATTAAACCCAGGTCTTTTGACTGGGTTTGAGTGTTCGATTGATTCAAATGCTCCGTCCATCACCACCCCCTTTTGTACCGCTTTTGGCCGCCATAAGTGTGGCAGGGTATGCTCAGAAGTGAGTCCCTTGCTCACTTTGTCACTGGATTCAAGCAAGCCGGGCTGAAGACGGCTGGAATGCCAGAAACCGGTCCTCGGAAGCTTGTTTCCGGTCCAGGGAAGACATGGCTTGGCAGTTCGGGCTGGACTGTTCCCATGAGGCACAGGGTCAGACTGATTTGCATATAGCCATGTCTGAACTGGGGTGGCAGAGTGGGCTAAAGAACATTGATGGATTAAACCCAGAACTTGTGACTGGGTGTGAGTGTTTGATTGATTTAGATGCTCGGTCTATCACCACCCCCTTTTGTACCGCTTTTGGCCGCCATAAGTGTGGCAGGGTATGCTCAGACGGGAGTCCCTTGCTCACTTTGCCTCTGGATTCAAGCAAGCCGGACTGAAGACGGCTGGAATGCCAGAAACCGGTCCTCGAAAGCTTGTTTGCGGTCCAGGGAAGACATGGCTTGGCAGTTCAAGCTGGACTTTTCCCATGAGGCACAGGATCAGACTGATTTGCATATAGCCATGTCTGAACTGGGGTGGCAGGGTGGGCTAAAGAACGGTGATGGATTAAACCCAGATCTTTTGACTGGGTGTGAGTGTTTGATTGATTCAAATGCTCCGTCCATCACCACCCCCTTTTGTACCGTTTTTGGCCGCCATAAGTGTGGCAGGGTATGCTCAGACGTGAGTCCCTTGCTCACTTTGCCACTGGATTCAAGCAAGCCGGGCTGAATACGGCTGGAATGCCAGAAACCGGTCCTCGAAGGCTTGTTTCCGGTCCAGGGAAGACATGGCTTGGCAGTTCAAGCTGGACTGTTCCCATGAGGCACAGGATCAGACTGATTTGCATATAGCCATGTCTGTACTGTGGTGGCAGAGTGGGCTAAAGAACGGTGATGGATTAAACCCAGATCTTTTGACTGAGTGTGAGTATTTGATTGATTCAAATGCTCCGTCCATCACCACCCCCTTTTGTACCCCTTTTGGCCGCCATAAGTGTGGCAGGGTATGCTCAGACGTGAGTCCCTTGCTCACTTTGTCACTGGATTCAAGCAAGCCGGGCTGAAGACGGCTGGAATGCCAGAAACCGGTCCTCGGAAGCTTGTTTAAGGTCCAGGGAAGACTTGGCTTGGCAGTTCGGGCTGGACTGTTCCCATGAGGCACAGGGTCAGAATGATTGGCATATAGCCACGTCTGAACTGGGGTGGCAGAGTGGGCTAAAGAAAGGTAATGGATTAAACCCAGATCTTTTTACTGGGTGTGAGTGTTTGATTGATTCAGATGCTCCGTCCATCACCAACCCCTTTTGTACCGCTTTTGGCCGCCATAAGTGTGGCAGGGTATGCTCAGACGTGAGTCCCTTGCTCACTTTGCCTCTGGATTCAAGCAAGCCGGGCTGAAGACGGCTGTAATACCAGAAACCGGTCCTCGGAAGCTTGTTTCCGGTCCAGGGAAGACATGGCTTGGCAGTTCGGGCTGGACTGTTCCCATGAGGAACAGGGTCAGACTGATTTGCATATAGCCATGTCTGAACTGGGGTGGCAGAGTGGGCTAAAGAACGGTGATGGATTAAACCCAGGTCTTTTGACTGGGTTTGAGTGTTTGATTGATTCAAATGCTCCGTCCATCACCACCCCCTTTTGTACCGCTTTTGAACCGCCATAAGTGTTGCAGGGTATGCTCAGACGTGAGTCCCTTGCTCACTTTGTCACTGGATTCAAGCAAGCCGGGCTGAAGACGGCTGGAATGCCAGAAACCGGTCCTCGGAAGCTTGTTTCCGGTCCAGGGAAGACATGGTTTGGCAGTTCGGGCTGGACTGTTCCCATGAGGCACAGGGTCAGACTAATTTGCATATAGCCATGTCTGAACTGGGGTGGCAGAGTGGGCTAAAGAAGGGTGGTGGATTAAACCCAGATCTTTTGACTGGGTGTGAGTGTTTGATTGATTCAGATGCTCCGTCCATCACCACCCCCTTTTGTACCGCTTTTGAACCGCCATAAGTGTTTCAGGGTATGCTCAGACGTGAGTCCCTTGCTCACTTTGCCACTGGATTCAAGCAAGCCCGGCTGAAGATGGCTGGAATGCCAGAAACCGGTCCTCGAAAGCTTGTTTCCGGTCCAGGGAAGACATGGCTTGGCAGTTCAAGCTGGACTGTTCCCATGAGGCACAGGATCAGAATGATTTGCATATAGCCATGTCTGAACTGGGGTGGCAGAGTGGGCTAAAGAACGGTGATGGATTAAACCAAGGTCTTTTGACTGGGTTTGAGTGTTTGATTGATTCAAATGCTCCGTCCATCACCACCCCCTTTTGTACCGCTTTTGGCCGCCATAAGTGTGGCAGGGTATGCTCAGACGTGAGTCCCTTGCTCACTTTGTCACTGGATTCAAGCAAGCCCGGCTGAAGATGGCTGGAATGCCAGAAACCGGTCCTCGGAAGCTTGTTTCCGGTCCAGGGAAGACATGTCTTGGCAGTTCGGGCTGGACTGTTCCCATGAGGCACAGGGTCAGACTGATTTGCATATAGCCACGTCTGAACTGGGGTGGCAGAGTGGGCTAAAGAAAGGTGATGGATTAAACCCAGATCTTTTGACTGGGTGTGAGTGTTTGATTGATTCAGATGCTCCGTCCATCCCCACCCCCTTTTGTACCACTTTTGGCCGCCATAAGTGTGGCAGGGTATGCTCAGACGTGAGTCCCTTGCTCACTTTGCCACTGGATTCAAGCAAGCCGGGCTAAAGACGGCTGGAATGCCAAAAACCGGTCCTCGGAAGCTTGTTTCCGGTCCAGGGAAGACATGGCTTGGCAGTTCGGGCTGGACTGTTCCCATGAGGCACAGGGTCAGACTGATTTGCATATAGCCATGTCTGAACTGGGGTGGCAGAGTGGGCTAAAGAACGGTGATGGATTAAACCCAGATCTTTTGACTGGGTGTGAGTGTTTGATTGATTCAGATGCTCCGTCCATCACCACCCCCTTTTGTACCAACCCTCTAAAAATGGCATTTTCAGAATTTTTACTTTAAAACTGGCTTTACCCTTAAAGGGAATTTTACATTACAATTAATTTGAGACCAAACATGACATTTATACCTGTTCCTTCCTAATAAAAATATTATAGGTTATTAAATGAAATAAGGTAATCCAATTCTATCCTATGGGAGAGGTAGGCTTTTGCCAGGTCAAAAAAGGCAGTTTAAACTGTACAACAGGCTGCAATGGAAGGCATCAGACATGTTTTAAAGTGGTACTTGTCTTTAGTGGGTGGCACAATGAGTGCACTTGGCCCACTAGTAACATTAAATTTGCAGGCCCTGGGTACACGTTGTTCCCCTTTACTAGGAACTTAAAAGTAAATTAAATGAGCCGATCAGTTGTAGGCCAATAGTACCATGTTTCATGGAGATGGCACAAACATTTTAGCACTGGTAAGCAGTCTTAACACCAACTGAAACAAATTTCAGAAAAGAGGTGAAGGTAAAATGTTTTGGGGTGACCATACAGAGAGGGCCTAGTCCAATACTTCCTGTTCGAAAAAAAAGTGTATTTTGGGCTAAAACAAAAAATACCCATTCAGGTAAAATATCAACTCTGCATTGAGGTTCCGTAAAAATTATTACGGCGTTCTGGGCATTACCGAATATGGACGAGTTTGATATCTATGAACCGTAAATGGTGAGTTCGGTAAGTGTACGCATTTTTGCTACACTACCTGGTAGGGTTCGCCTAATATTACGTGTTCTTCATCTGAACCCTCGGGTTCCATTTTAGATACGGCATCCATTTTGTTTCTTGCCCTCACGTAGTCAGCGAGCAGGTAACTGTTCGCCCCCTGACCCTCTAGTTCCCAAGCCTTGCGGAAGACGCATATTCCTTTCATGCGTCTTTATGGCCGGAGGAAGGACACAACGAAGGCAGATGGCTCAGCTTGAGGGTAATCTGGCCGTGCCGGTCTATTGTGACAGCCGTGCAGGCGATGGGATCCAGCTCTTTGATCCTACGATCATGCTTCCGATATTACCCCCACACTCTTTTCTCTACACGTGTCTGACTTCCTTGCAGCTGCTCTTGTCTCTTCTTCTTGGTCATTTACAACTCTAATGGGTGTGCCTAATGGTGGGAAGATGTGCTTTTACAGTTGGGAACCGGCACTGCTATTGTAATTATGTTCCGGGATTCTGAAAACATGAAAGCGACCCTTTTGAAGTATACTGTGGGAACTGCATTGTAACCTTTTGTTCACATGTTGTGCAATGGCAACATTTTGTATAAAAGAGAGCGACCTACATATGCAATTTGAAGCAGACTCGCAGAACCTACATGCTGATGTACTTCTAATGACTCTTGTTTCCCTGCAGTAAATAAACGCTGATCTTTGACGCCGAAGGAAGTGTCCCGTGTCTCTGTAGTTGTGCGCCGAAACAGGTATCCCATGAAGGTTATAGGTGTTGTTCCCTGGCACCGCTGGTTCTGTTAAAAGTCCAGTCCTTCAGTTGGCGCCCAACGTGGGGCGACATCAGCGGTACCGGTCCAAAGCCTGACGATCGTGAGGAACTTCGTGTGAAATCTCCGAGGGAAGGTGCACCCCGCTTCATCGATCCTGTTGTCGAAATAAGTGGCCCGAAGATTTTCCCTGCGAAGATTCCCGCCTCCTGACGGCTGCGACGGACCGATGCCCTGACTGTCGACCTGTCTTCGACGCCCGGCGCAGACCTTACGTACAAGCGAGACGATAGACGGGCCTTCCTGGTGACGCCATTGAAGTTCTGAGTTAAGTATTTGTGGGTCGCTCCCAGTCCTTAGTGGTTGTTCTAGCTTCTTGAAGCTTTGTTGATTAGCTTATTAAAGCTTTGTTGTTCTAGCTCATTGAGCTTTGTTGTAGCCTTTTAAGGCTTTGTTGTATTAGCTCATCGAGCTTTGTGGTAGCCTTAAGGCTTTGTTGTATTGCATGGTTCCATTGCATTTGTGGTTCTTAGTTGTGGTTCTTAGTATTTTATTTGACAGTTGCAATTGCCAAAAACCGAGGGTTTTGTCTTACACAAAGATTTAGGGGCATATTATCAAGGGGGTTTATCTCCGCTTTTTTGGCTTTAAAAGCCAAGAAAGCAGAGATAAAATTATCTCCCTATTACCAAGCTGTCGCTAACACCAGTTAGTGACAGCTAATAGGAGATAGCGACCATCTTGGGCCCCGCTTTGCATGTCAGTGATATTTATCACTAATGACATGCAAAGTGGGCGTGCCAAGATGTTAGCGACTGGAAACAGTCGCTAACATCGCTATCTCCTATTACCAACTTTTGGAGATATTCGCGCTAAGCGCGAATATCTCCAAAAGCTAACACCTGCCCTGAGCAGTTCTTCACCATGTTATCCAATGGGAGGTGGATAACATGGCTAAGAGCATTTGCTCGAAAATGCATGAATATCGCTGACTTTTCAGCGATATTCATGCATTGCGGCTGTTTTTTATCGCATTTGCGATAAACCTTGCTAATAGCAAGGTTTATCTGCGATAAAAATCGCCGATGTGCGGCGATAATATTTGTCTCTAAACAAGTTAGAGACAAAAATTATCGCTAGTTGTTGGTAATATGCCCTTTAGCGCTTTGGTAACCCTTGAAGTTTGATACTAGGTTAGTGTGCACGATGCCTAACCATAGTGGTTTGTTTGGTATCTTCAAATGTTGCGCAATGGATTCCCGGTTGGAGGACTCGTGTCCGATACCTCCAGTTGGAACTCCGATCCATGAGCTCTACAGTCGACATGGGGTGGGTCCTATTACATATAATGAATACTGGGTCCGCTACACGAAAAAAGACGGTGTCCTTAGTTGGCCACCACATGGCAGTTTTGAACTTACGATCTTAGATAATCTTGAAGCTAAATTATTCCAAAAGAAAGCTAGGCCGGCTATGTTTGATTCTTTTCGGCTGTGGCGTAAAGAGGCCAAGCAGAAAGAAATCAAAAGGCTTAAAAAAGATCAAAGAGAAGGGTTCGTTCCGATAATGCAAACTATACGAGAGTGTAAACAAGAAAAAGAAGAAAAGGAAAAAGAAGTTTCCACTAGATTACATCACATGAGTATAGATAAATGTTATCCGGTTTTACCGACTAGTCTAGATAAGAAAGAAGAAGATTCGAAGGAGGATTCCTTATTAGCGTATTTGATGAAATCGCCACCTCCTTATGCACAGGGTGCTACGGCTCCTGTAGCTCCTCCTGTAGTTCCTCCTATAGTTCCTCCTGTTGTTCCGGCGGCTGCGGGTCAGCCCGTTGTTAACCCTACGTTTGTCCCACCACCTGTCCTCGTTCCTACTGCTCCGGTACCTGTACCTTCTCAAACCGTTATTCCTGTTACCCCGACTACTTTGTCTGTTTCTACTATGCCTTCCTTCGCTTCTAATGTTGTTGCTCCTGCTCTCCTTTCTTCTTCTCCTTCTGTTCGTAATTGTATCCCTAACACTGTTGCTACCCTCTATTCACCGCTTTCTGGTCAGTTATTCCCGTCTGGTTTTTCCGAAACTCCACAGAGACGGAGCCAGATCCCTAGCGGAAGGGAGAGAGAGACATTAGTGACTATGGCACATAGATGGATAAGACATCCTGCTAACTACACTCCACGTGTGGTCTTCGACACATTTTCTCAGTTTAATGAGCCTACGCAGAGATTCGTGTTTGAAGAGATGTGTAACTTTTTGAGGGAGGAATGGTATAACGATGATCTAGATAACGTACCGCCCGATATGACTGAACTCCAGAGTCACTTTTCGAACGGTATGATTGTAGGGGGTGATGTACGACGTGCCTTGGAACGTTTGTTAGCGTTCAGATCCACAGTGCATTCTCGAGTGACATTTGATGATGCCACTGAGAATTGGAAAGCGGCTCCTGGTCAGTACCCTATGCGAGAGGTCCCACCACTTTGGGTGCCTGGTGATCCGCAAGCTAACCCTGCGGTTTTACCACATTTCCGAAGAGTGTGGATACACCTCCCATGGAAACGATCAGAAGTTTTGCAAGTGAAGCAATCCTTGCCTGATCCGCGTAAGAATCCGGCTGGTTATTATAAGGAGCTATCCCAATTAGTGGAAGCTTCTGTTATGAACCTTGCCGATATCGACATGTTGTTTGGTAATGTTGTACCACAACCAGTTTGGGCGAAAATTCGCCAAGCAAACCACGCAAATGAGTTAGGTGGTGATTGGGCTGCACTGATAGCAGCTGATGCATTGCAAGTCGGTGGGGCTAAGCCTGAGCAGTTGATCTTAGATTTACCGCAGAAATTAATTACGCTCATGAAAACTCTCATGCCAGCGATGAGGGTAAACTGGGATAAGTCATCAGCCTGTAAACAAAAGAAAGACGAGAGTGTCTCGGATTTCTTCACAAGGTTTGAGGAAGCGTTTGTCGACCACAGCGGTCAGGACATGGGCGCTGAGGGAGGTCAGCGGTTATTTGTCGATAAGTTCGTATCGAATTTGTTGCCTGAGCTAAGCAACAAATTGAAGAATTCAGAAAGTGCATGGGCAGTTTCTACAACTGCACAGATATTAGCAACGGCTCAATACTATGAGAATAGGGAAAAGGAAGAAAGTGATCGTGCAGATAAGAAAACAAAGGAGCTCAAAACAAAGGTTTTGTTGCAGCAAGCATATCCTCCACGATCAAACCAAAATGATTCGCAACAGCAGTATCGACCACGAGCACAGCCCGATAGGATGCAGCCGCGCTCTGACAACTTTGACTATAGGTCTTCACTTGGGTATAATCAGTGCGCATATTGTAGAAGGGAGGGACACATAAAATATGATTGTCCTGCTTTACGGGACCGTCTAAATGGTGTGTCGATACGAGGAAACCGTGGTGGTGGTCCCCAACAGGCACCACGAGGTAGAGGTCGTGGTTCACCCCAAAATCAGAGTGATCGTCATCAAAACCAATCAGATGCAAATAATTGTTTTGACCAGCGAAATGCGGGGTCAGTTCGATCTGCACAATATAATGTAGACGATTATTACGTGGAACATGAGACTGTCGCTAACGACCATTACTAGGACAGCCACCGACAAAGAGAGGGAGTAGTATCAGTTCCGGTCGATCAGAGTGGGCCTTACGTTGCAGTGGCTACATCGGGCATAGTTGAGCCTTTTCTGTTAGACACTGGTGCGACGAAAAGTTCCATCATGCATTCGAAACTCCCTGGCGCACCTTTGTCTGGCTTAACGAACGTTTCCGTTGGATTCTCTGGCGCCCCTGTTAGCAATCCTCTCTCTAGCCCTTTGCCCCTTACGATTGGCCCTCGTGAGCTGGAGGCTCCACTGATTCTATCTACTGGCTGTGGTGAGAATCTTTTGGGTCTGGATTTGTTGAAACGACTATATGCGACTTTGTATTGCTCTCCTGAAGGAGTGGAGCTCACGTTAGGTCGGAGAGTGATCTCTCCTATGTACTTGTTGATCGATAAATTCCCACCGGAATTGAGTTCTCTTCCTGCGTCTATATGGGCCACAGGTCCCAATGATGTGGGCCTACTGGACATTCCACCTTATGTGATTCAATTGAAACCAAATGTGCGATTACCACGTTTACCTCAATATCGTATCTCTCTTGATGGTGAGCGAGCGCTGTTAGCGATCGTTCATGATCTAATTGGGAAAGGTGTTGTTGAAGAAACTCGTGGAAACGTGTGTAATAGCCCTGTATTGCCTATTTTGAAACAAACTGATCCATCCAAACCTCCTGTGTATCGCTTTGTAATAGATTTGAGAGAAGTCAATAAAATAGTGATTCCTCAATTTCCCGTGCTCCCTGATATCACGGCCTTACTAACAATGATTCCGGCCTCCGCCTCCTGGTTCACGGTGATCGATCTAAAGAATGCTTTCTTTAGTATCCCGATTGCTGAGGAAAGCAGAGACCTATTCGGATTTTCATTAGGTGGTCGCAGTTTTAGGCTAAAACGCGCTCCACAGGGTTACTGTGAGAGTCCGTCAATCTACAGTCAAGCACTTAAAAGCCAGCTTGATGCCTTTGTGTTACCAACGGGTGCGGCTTTGATTCAATACGTTGACGACCTGCTAGTGGCGGCTGATACAGAAGCTATTTGCAAAACGGCTACAGTATCATTATTGCATTATCTACATGACTTACATCACAAAGTATCACCTTCTAAGCTACAATATTGTTGCCAAGAAGTTACCTATTTAGGTCACTTATTGTCAAAAGAAGGGAGAAGGTTGACCCCAGAGAGAATCGCAGCGATTTCCCGAATGACTGTGCCAAAAACTCAGAGAGATGTTCGTGCCTGTTTAGGTATTACGTCCTACTGCAGACAATGGATTCCAAATTTTTCATTGTTGGCGAAACCATTGATAGCCCTTATGTGCAAGGATGTTTCATCTCCTTTGCCTTGGACTGAAGAGTGTCAGAAAGGTTTTTCTGAATTGCGTAATGCGTTGTGTTCGGCTCCTGTGTTGGGAACCCCTGATTACAGTAAGCCGTTTACACTATACGTTCACGAGAGAGATGGCTGTGCATTGAGTGTTTTGACACAACCTTTTGGCGGCAAACAACGTCCATGTGCATATTTTTCCTCGACTTTAGACCCAGTAGCTAGAGCCTTGCCGAGTTGTTTAAGAGCAACAGCGGCAGCTGCGGCGTCCATTCGACAGTCCGCAGGTCTGGTCATGGATAATATGCTTACGGTGATGGTTCCACATGCAGTCGACACTCTTTTGAATCGAACGAAAACTCAACACTTGACGAGCGCAAGATTGTCCGGATATGAGTTGACGTTACTGGCCAGTCATATACGGATAAAACGATGTAATGTGTTGAATCCAGCAACATTGCTGCCGATCGACACGGAGTCAAGTGGTGAAGCACTACATGACTGTTATCTCAGAACTGAAGAGGAAACCAAGGGTCGTATTGACCTAAAAGATACTCCATTGGCAGATCCCGATGGTACTTTGTATGTGGATGGTTCCTGTTTTAAGTTACCGAATGGTGATGTGACGACTGCGTATGCGGTAGTAACATTGAGTACGATTGTGGAAAGCGCAAGATTGAGTCAGAATTCGGCTCAGGCTGCTGAGTTGATCGCATTGACAAGAGCGTGTGTGTTGTCTAAAGATAAACGGGTGAATGTGTTTACAGATAGCCAGTACGCGTTTGGTGTGGCGCATAGTTTTGGGCGATTGTGGAAAGAAAGAGGGTTCCTTACGTCGCATGGCACGAAGATTCAGCATGGACAGCTTGTGAATGACCTTTTAGATGCACTCACATTGCCTAAACAAGTGGCCGTAATCAAGTGTAGTGCACATCAGAAAGTGACGGATGACGTGGGTCGTGGTAATGCGTTTGCGGATGAAACGGCTAAAGAGACAGCTAAAGATTTGACGAATCGAATGTATGTTACGAGTTCAGTGCGATGGCCAACAGAGACTAGTATGTGTGAAGACACGATTGAGAGTGTGAAGGGAATACAGAATGAAGCCACTGAGACGGAGAAGACTAAATGGAAAGAGAGCATGGGAAGATTGGATGAGAACGGATGTTGGGTTGATTTGTCAGAGAAGCAGAGATGGATGCTACCGGATGCATATGTGCTTGCTGTCGTTACAATGGCTCATGGTACGGCACACATAAGCACGAAAGGCATATGCAAGTTGTTGTCTCATGTATGGAAGAATGATGGGATTACTAAGTGTGCAGAGAGAGTGGTTAAGAATTGTATGGTGTGTTTGATGCACAATCCTGGTAAGGGCACTCCCACTCCACCTGGCCATTTTGCCCCTCCTACTTACCCCTTCGAAGTTATCCAGTTGGACTTCATCCACATGGAGAGATGTAACAATTTGAAATTCGTGTTAGTTGTGGTGTGTGCATTCTCCAGATGGATTGAGGCTTACCCCCTTAAGGATAATACTGCCCTATCCACGGAAAAATTTTTGCTCAAAGAGTATTTTCCCCGCTATGGAATGCCTCGGGTTGTATGGTCGGACAACGGAAGTGAGTTCGTGGGAAGTGTGATGAAGAGTGTATGTCGTGGCCTCAGTATCAATCAGAAGTTCCATAGCGCAAATCATCCACAATCAGCGGGTTTGGTGGAAGGATACAATGGAACCCTAAAACTAAAATTGGCTAAAATTCAGGCGACAACGGGTCTACCATGGCCCGACGCTTTGCCTCTAGCTCTCCTATCGACCAGGGCAACTGTACACTCACGAGTTGGGCTTAGCCCATATGAGATTGTATTTGGCCGTCCTGCTAATATATGGGGAGTCCCAAGGCCTAAAGAGTTTGATAGAATCGAATATCCAATGTTGATTGATTATCTTCATGATCTGACTGCTAAATTGAGTTTGATTCATCAACAGGTCTTTGAGGCTCTGCCGTCACGAACAGAGGGTCCTGGTCATCGGCTCCAACCCGGGGATTGGCTTCTTGTCCGTAACTTTGGACGAAAACGGAACCTTGAGCCGAGATACGTGGGACCATTTCAGGTGCAACTAGCTACGAGGACGGCAGTTCGGCTGGAGGGACGCAAACACTGGGTACATGCTACCCACACCAAAAAAGTCCTGCTTCCTTTGCCGTCAGACACCTGGATGAGAAGAGGTCTTTCTTCATCTGAAACCGACACTCCACAACGGTTTGTCCCATTCAGCGAAGCTCAGCTTGTATCTGACACCATTGTTAATCCTCCTCAAACAATTCCCTCTCCGTCAACACTGGAAAATTCGAGTGCTGAACAATCATCTGAACAATCGAACACTCGTTTGCCATCCAATCCACTATTTGAAGAACAGACTCGCCCTGGGAGCAGCCAATACTTTCTTCGTCCACGCACCAGAGACTAAATAAAAGATTTTTTTTGTTTTTAGGTTTTCACACTTGCCCTGAATATAGTGGACATTGTATATTGTGTATTTTTTTTTCCTTTTCGTACAGCCAGGAATGTTATAATTGAATGTTCAATTTTAGCTAAAACCTATCATCTAGGTTGGCCGTAGGGCCGTGCGGGTACTTCCTTCTGTTTAGCAGCTATCGACACTAGGTCGGTTTCTTTTGTCGATTTCTGGGAACTCCTGGGAATTGATAATAGCTACTCAGAACGAAGTGCGTCAAGAACGTCGTGGACGGTCGTTAGGGGATGGAATCGTCATTGTCTGAGCTGTCGAAAAGAGAGAGAATGTCGGTGCAAAGATCTGCATTGCATAAAATGTTTCGTACAAAATGGTTTTTTCTACAGGTTTTCATATTGTTCCTGACTGTATCTATGTTACTGGTGGGGGGAGTATATTATGGGTCCCAATTCTTACTGCCTTCTACAATACCTACACTTCTATCTCATGATCTAAATTTCGTTTCAACTGTCTCTCCACATTCTTTTCATCTTCTGCCTCAACACGAACAAGCCAGACGTGCGGAATTTAGAAACAACTCCTTTATTCAACTCTTGCATCAGCATCAGTTAGTGGTGAACACTACCAATTGTTGGGTGTGTGGGTTAATGCCACATACCATGGATAAGGGTATTCCGTACTTAGTTCTGCCTTATAGTGTCCAAGGGTCAGCTCGAGCATTGCAAACTATGTTCCGCAGCGCACTAGATTCCTACCCTCATCGAGAACCACGCTCAGCAAACTTTGGTCCTGGCCCGTACCACAAGACTCTGGCGAGAGCTATTGCTGATTTAGATAGAGATATTTTTGACGCATCGCTTATCCCAGAGGAAGAGGTGCGAGCATACACGGAACTAAGTGAGGCTGAGTATAGTGTATCAGTGGGTGATAGGCAGTTTAAAAGCTCATCACCGATATGGATTGTACCTCACCTTGGAAATTTCTGCCTGAAAGGACTTGGTCGAAATCCGAGAGCTCAGTTTGGGGAGAGTGCGTGTACTGAGACATATGTCTTACCAACGCTCTCATCCCCTGTCTTCCTAACCGCCAAGGGTACATATTTTGTATGTTATGATCGAGCCTATACGTGGTTACCTCATGACTTCTCGGGTACCTGCTATATTGCAAATCTTTTGCCCCCGACTTTCACTGTGGCCTCAGATTATCACAGAACTAGAGTTGTGAGAGGTGTTGTCAACAAAGAAGATACTGCTGGTCAAGAAGCAGGAGACTTCTTTAAGGGTTTCCTACCGTTCTGGGGCCCTATGGTAAATAGCAGGAATCTGAGGCAGTTAACTCGTGTAGTAGAATCAACTGCCGACATAACTGCAAGTGCCCTTGGTAATCTGACAGCCGAGCTTCAGGCGGATAGACTGATGACGTTACAGAACCGTATGGTTCTAGACGTGGTTCTAGCAGATAGAGGTGGTGTTTGTAAGGTCATCCATTCGAGTTGCTGCATATTCATACCTGATAACGCTCCAACGGTTTATCAGGCCATCTCTAAGTTGCACAAAATTTTGGAGTCCATACACGTGGACGAAGGAAATTGGACGCTTCTGGGATGGTTTTGGGGCCTGATGTCGACTTGGGGTTGGAAGATTCTGATGATCATAGGGGTTGTTGTGACGTTTCTGTTCACGTGTTGTCTTTGTGTACAATGTGGTCCTGCCTTATGTGGTCTCTGTGCCACAACGTGTATAAGACAGCCAGTTGTCACCAAGGAGGCATTGATGGATAGAATAATGTATCAGCAACATCTAAATGATCTGATGAATATCGAAATCGATTATGATTCCGACTAGTGCTTGCCTACATGAGGGCAAAAGGACCGTCTGAGGTTCCGTAAAAATTATTACGGCGTTCTGGGCATTACCGAATATGGACGAGTTTGATATCTATGAACCGTAAATGGTGAGTTCGGTAAGTGTACGCATTTTCGCTACACTACCTGGTAGGGTTCGCCTAATATTACGTGTTCTTCATCTGAACCCTCGGGTTCCATTTTAGATACGGCATCCATTTTGTTTCTTGCCCTCACGTAGTCAGCGAGCAGGTAACTGTTCGCCCCCTGACCCTCTAGTTCCCAAGCCTTGCGGAAGACGCATATTCCTTTCATGCGTCTTTATGGCCGGAGGAAGGACACAACGAAGGCAGATGGCTCAGCTTGAGGGTAATCTGGCCGTGCCGGTCTATTGTGACAGCCGTGCAGGCGATGGGATCCAGCTCTTTGATCCTACGATCATGCTTCCGATATTACCCCCACACTCTTTTCTCTACACATGTCTGACTTCCTTGCAGCTGCTCTTGTCTCTTCTTCTTGGTCATTTACAACTCTAATGGGTGTGCCTAATGGTGGGAAGATGTGCTTTTACAGTTGGGAACCGGCACTGCTATTGTAATTATGTTCCGGGATTCTGAAAACATGAAAGCGACCCTTTTGAAGTATACTGTGGGAACTGGATTGTAACCTTTTGTTCACATGTTGTGCAATGGCAACATTTTGTATAAAAGAGAGCGACCTACATATGCAATTTGAAGCAGACTCGCAGAACCTACATGCCGATGTACTTCTAATGACTCTTGTTTCCCTGCAGTAAATAAACGCTGATCTTTGACGCCGAAGGAAGTGTCCCGTGTCTCTGTAGTTGTGCGCCGAAACAGGTATCCCATGAAGGTTATAGGTGTTGTTCCCTGGCACTGCTGGTTCTGTTAAAAGTCCAGTCCTTCAGTTGGCGCCCAACGTCGGGCGACATCAGCGGTACCGGTCCAAAGCCTGACGATCGTGAGGAACTTCGTGTGAAATCTCCGAGGGAAGGTGCACCCCGCTTCATCGATCCTGTTGTCGAAATAAGTGGCCCGAAGATTTTCCCTGCAAAGATTCCCGCCTCCTGACGGCTGCGATGGACCGATGCCCTGACTGTCGACCTGTCTTCGACGCCCGGCGCAGACCTTACGTACAAGCGAGACGATAGACGGGCCTTCCTGGTGACGCCATTGAAGTTCTGAGTTAAGAATTTGTGGGTCGCTCCCAGTCCTTAGTGGTTGTTCTAGCTTCTTGAAGCTTTGTTGATTAGCTTATTAAAGCTTTGTTGTTCTAGCTCATTGAGCTTTGTTGTAGCCTTTTAAGGCTTTGTTGTATTAGCTCATCGAGCTTTGTGGTAGCCTTAAGGCTTTGTTGTATTGCATGGTTCCATTGCATTTGTGGTTCTTAGTTGTGGTTCTTAGTATTTTATTTGACAGTTGCAATTGCCAAAAACCGAGGGTTTTGTCTTACACAAAGATTTAGCGCTTTGGTAACCCTTGAAGTTTGATACTAGGTTAGTGTGCACGATGCCTAACCATAGTGGTTTGTTTGGTATCTTCAAATGTTCCGCAATGGATTCCCGGTTGGAGGACTCGTGTCCGATACCTCCAGTTGGAACTCCGATCCATGAGCTCTACAGTCGACATGGGGTGGGTCCTATTACATATAATGAATACTGGGACCGCTACACGAAAAAAGACGGTGTCCTTAGTTGGCCACCACATGGCAGTTTTGAACTTACGATCTTAGATAATCTTGAAGCTAAATTATTCCAAAAGAAAGCTAGGCCGGCTATGTTTGATTCTTTTCGGCTGTGGCGTAAAGAGGCCAAGCAGAAATAAATCAAAAGGCTTAAAAAAGATCAAAGAGAAGGGTTCGTTCCGATAATGCAAACTATACGAGAGTGTAAACAAGAAAAAGAAGAAAAGGAAAAAGAAGTTTCCACTAGATTACATCACATGAGTATAGATAAATGTTATCCGGTTTTACCGACTAGTCTAGATAAGAAAGAAGAAGATTCGAAGGAGGATTCCTTGTTAGCGTATTTGATGAAATCGCCACCTGCTTATGCACAGGGTGCTACGGCTCCTGTAGCTCCTCCTGTAGTTCCTCCTATAGTTCCTCCTGTTGTTCCGGCGGCTGCGGGTCAGCCCGTTGTTAACCCTACGTTTGTCCCACCACCTGTCCTCGTTCCTACTGCTCCGATACCTGTACCTTCTCAAACCGTTATTCCTGTTACCCCGACTACTTTGTCTGTTTCTACTATGCCTTCCTTGGCTTCTAATGTTGTTGCTCCTGCTCTCCTTTCTTCTTCTCCTTCTGTTCGTAATCGTATCCCTAACACTGTTGCTACCCTCTATTCACCGCTTTCTGGTCAGTTATTCCCGTCTGGTTTTTCCGAAACTCCAGAGAGACGGAGCCAGATCCCTAGCGGAAGGGAGAGAGAGACATTAGTGACTATGGCACATAGATGGATAAGACATCCTGCTAACTACACTCCACGTGTGGTCTTCGACACGTTTTCTCAGTTTAATGAGCCTACGCAGAGATTCGTGTTTGAAGAGATGTGTAACTTTTTTGAGGGAGGAATGGTATAACGATGATCTAGATAACGTACCGCCCGATATGACTGAACTCCAGAGTCACTTTTCGAATGGTATGATTGTAGGGGGTGATGTACGACGTGCCTTGGAACGTTTGTTAGCGTTCAGATCCACAGTGCATTCTCGAGTGTCATTTGATGATGCCACTGAGAATTGGAAAGCGGCTCCTGGTCAGTACCCTATGCGAGAGGTCCCGCCACTTTGGGTGCCTGGTGATCCGCAAGCTAACCCTGCGGTTTTACCACATTTCCGAAGAGTGTGGATACACCTCCCATGGAAACGATCAGAAGTTTTGCAAGTGAAGCAATCCTTGCCTGATCCGCGTAAGAATCCGGCTGGTTATTATAAGGAGCTATCCCAATTAGTGGAAGCTTCTGTTATGAACCTTGCCGATATCGACATGTTGTTTGGTAATGTTGTACCACAACCAGTTTGGGCGAAAATTCGCCAAGCAAACCACGCAAATGAGTTAGGTGGTGATTGGGCTGCACTGATAGCAGCTAATGCATTGCAAGTCGGTGGGGCTAAGCCTGAGCAGTTGATCTTAGATTTACCGCAGAAATTAATTACGCTCATGAAAACTCTCATGCCAGCGATGAGGGTAAACTGGGATAAGTTATCAGCCTGTAAACAAAAGAAAGACGAGAGTGTCTCGGATTTCTTCACAAGGTTTGAGGAAGCGTTTGTCGACCACAGCGGTCAGGACATGGGCGCTGAGGGAGGTCAGCGGTTATTTGTCGATAAGTTCGTATCGAATTTGTTGCCTGAGCTAAGCAACAAATTGAAGAATTCAGAAAGTGCATGGGCAGTTTCTACAACTGCACAGATATTAGCAACAATACTATGAGAATAGGGAAAAGGAAGAAAG
This sequence comes from Lissotriton helveticus, assembly GCF_964261635.1. Taxonomy (NCBI): domain Eukaryota; kingdom Metazoa; phylum Chordata; class Amphibia; order Caudata; family Salamandridae; genus Lissotriton; species Lissotriton helveticus. The sequence continues at coordinate 280,147,261 of NC_136068.1, read as the reverse complement.
TGATCGCGCAGATAAGAAAACAAAGGAGCTCAAAACAAAGGTTTTGTTGCAGCAAGCATATCCTCCACGATCAAACCAAAATGATTCGCAACAGCAGTATCGACCACGAGCACAGCCCGATAGGATGCAGCCGCGCTCTGACAACTTTGACTATAGGTCTTCACTTGGGTATAATCAGTGCGCATATTGTAGAAGGGAGGGACACATAAAATATGATTGTCCTGCTTTACGGGACCGTCTAAATGGTGTGTCGATACGAGGAAACCGTGGTGGTGGTCCCCAACAGGCACCACGAGGTAGAGGTCGTGGTTCACCCCAAAATCAGAGTGATCGTCATCAAAACCAATCAGATGCAAATAATTGTTTTGACCAGCGAAATGCGGGGTCAGTTCGATCTGCACAATATAATGTAGACGATTATTACGTGGACATGAGACTGTCGCTAACGACCATTACTAGGACAGCCACCGACAAAGAGAGGGAGTAGTATCAGTTCCGGTCGATCAGAGTGGGCCTTACGTTGCAGTGGCTACATCGGGCATAGTTGAGCCTTTTCTGTTAGACACTTGGACTACGACCCTCTAGCAGTTACCAAGCACCCAGTAGCCACAAGTGCATTGACCTTTTCGAAAACTTAGTACGGAAAGATTTGTTGAACATCAACTTTAAACCTCAATACGCACACAAGAACATCACTAAAAAAGATCATGACACTCTCAAAAGTCTAGCCAACAACCCGAATGTCTTAAAGCTGACAAGGGCGGCGCCCTGGTGATTCTCAATTCCAGCATGTACTACCAACGACTTAGAGAACACATTGAGGACAACACCATCTATATGCAACTTGATCAAAACCCCACTCGTGATTTTTACAACATTTTGAAAGACATTGGACACAAAGCCTACCAAACTTGGATCATCGAAGAACGCACCAGAAATTACCTTCTGCAAGAACACCCGAGGAGTCCCACAATTCACTTGAGTCCTAAAATACATAAAAATTTGCATAACCCACCTTTCAGACCCATTGTTTCCACTAAAGGCTCGATTCATGAACCTACAGGGAAATTCATAGATAAGTATCTTCAACCGTTGGTGATGAAAGCCAAAAGCTACATAAAAGACACCACAGACTTTCTAATTAAATTGAATGAAATTCAATTCGATAACAATGACCCGCTGATACTCTGCACCGCAGAGGTCAGCTCGTTATATACCTCCATACCCCATCAGGGAGGAATAGAAGCCATTGAACATGCCTTACTCAACAGTGACATAGACAGAGACATGCAGTCGTTCATCATGGAACTCATGGTGTATACACTGTATCACAGTTATTTTCAAGCGGACAAAATATGGTACCTTCAACTATCCGGGATGGCAATGGGAAACTGCGCTGCTCCTACATATGCCAACATCTATATGGAGAATTTTGAAAACAAACACATATATGCCAACAACACCTTCAGTGACAAAATCAAAATGTACGCCAGGTATATTTATGACCTGTTCTTTATATGGACTGACACGAAAGAAACACTCACGAATGCCTTAGTGCAATTAAACACGAAAGATGAACGTATTCAACTCTCATGGTTAATCAGCGACAAAGAGATTTCTTTTCTCGATGTGCACATTAAGATCACAGGAGAAGGATTCAGTACTGATCTACATCGTAAGACCACCGATCGCAACAACACATTACACTTTACCAGTTTCCACCAGGGATCGCTCAAAAAACATCTACCATTCTCTCAAATGCTTCGCATTAGACGGATTGCATCGGATGAAGATACTTTTAATTTTAGAATCCAAGAAATGCACAATCGGTTCTGCGAAAGAGGATATCCTGATACCATTCTCAAGGAAGCTCAAACTCGTGTAACAAAAATCACCAGACAAGAAAGTCTTTCCAAAAAACCTAAACAATCAGATGACCGCATGGTTCTGGTATCCAAGTTCTCTACAGCCAGTACTAAGTACAAAAAAATCATCCTTAAACATTGGCCTATTTTACAAATTGAACCAGATTTCCGGGACATTTTTAAAATTCCCCCATTGTTCGCATACACCCGAAGCAAGAATATTAAAGAAATCTTAGCGAAACCAACACCTGACAACATCATCTACAAAGGAACGCAACCATGTCTTAACTGCAATAATTGTAATTGCGTCATCAAGGGTAACACCATCGGACATCCCATGAAAGGCAACCCCATCAAACTACACGTCAACGCCACATGCGACTCTATGAATTTGATTTACGCGTTGAAATGTCCCTGCGGTAAAATGTATATTGGCAAAACCGAGAGAAAAATCAAAACTCGTATGAATGAACATAAATCCAACATCCGCACTAAACAGGAGAAATCTAATGTGGCTATGCACTTTCAGGAATTTCATCATACAGTTGCACAACTTAAGTTTATTGTACTTGAACTGATTTCTCCCACTGAAGGCACAGACATTCGCAAGCTATTGCTTAAGAGAGAACTTGAATGGATTTTACGTTTACAGACATTAAAACCACATGGTCTCAATGATCGTGTTGAATACAGCTGTTACTTGTAATCACTGCATATTGATTAGATTACCGATTGCTCTTTATTATATCACGCTTCATCTTTCTGATTTGAGCATTCACCCCCTACCCCCTACACCACTCCAAGATGGCCACCACAGTAACGCCTTCGTTTGTCTACCACGCATTAACCCGCCCCTTTCACATTCCGCCCTCGAACTTTATTTGCTTTCACACACTAACAGCAAACTAACCAGCACTTCCAAATTTCCGGACAGGAGAAACAAACCCTCCAGTTCCTCTGAAGAAGTAAGTCTCATATCTTGGGATTCATACGGAACCTTTTCGGTTTCCGTGCACCTTCGGCACCCGTTGGTTTATCTGTCACCCGTTAGCTGCACTTTCAATATTCACTTTTAATATTCACCGCCCATATCACTTTCAATAAACGTTTGCCCACCACCTTTATTTGATCGTCACTTAAGAATTAATAATAATCGTCATCCCACCCGGTCTATATCTCGTCCTCACCCTAACACGGGTATATTTCTTCTTTCGTTTTAGCTCTCCTTGACAAAGGGCGTTCCGCCCGAAATGCATTGGAGGTTGTATTAATCATTTGGAGTCTGTATTAAGCATTCATCGTCGATATGAGTTGAATATCAAAGAGATTTCTAAAGGAACTATTCATTGAAAAATAAATTCTTTAAACCGCTGAAGAACTTTGGAATCAATTTGTTTGACCCGACTTGGAGTGCCTTATTGGGGGATGTATCTGCATTTTCATGCGTACACCACATGGTTCACAATCTACACTCTGCCTTGCATCTTGGCACCTATCCTGCTTGCTTCAATGTTTTTCCTGCAGTTCGTTTGACAAGGATTCTCTCTTGAAATTGTTTTCTCTTTTTCATAGCCCTGCTGCAGAGAATCTAGGGGCATATTATCAAGGGGGTTTATATCTGCCTTTTTGGCTTTAAAAGCCAAGAAAGCGGAGATAAAATTATCTCCCTATTACCTAGTTGTCGCTAACACCAGTTAGCGACAGCTAGTAGGAGATAGCGACCATCTTGGGCCCCACTTTGCATGTCAGTGATATTTATCACTAATGACATGCAAAGTGGGCGTGCCAAGATGTTAGCGACTGGAAACTGTCGCTAACATCGCTATCTCCTATTACCAACTTTTGGAGATATTCGCGCTAAGCGCGAATATCTCCAAAAACTAACACCTGCCCTGAGCAGTTCTTAGCCATGTTATCCAATGGGAGGTGGATATCATGGCTAAGAGCATTAGCTCGGTAATGCATGAATATCGCTGACTTTTCAGCGATATTCATGCATTGCGGCCGTTTTTTATCGCATTTGCGATAAACCTTGGTAATACCAAGGTTTATTTGCGATAAAAATCGCCGCAGCTCAGCGGTAAAATTTGTCTCTAACCAAGCAATAGCGATAATTATCGCTATTGCTTGGTAATATGCCCCAAAATGTTATCCCTACTAGTGCTAATTCTCAGTGCATAGAGTGCACCTATTGCGTGTTAGTGCCCTCTCCCAGCATATTGCTGCCCATGACTTATTAATGGAAATTTGTTGAATATCATGGCCACCCATGACATAATGGTACACACTTGCGGGATAATGCTGATATTTTAGTGATAATATAGACATAATAGTGGTAATTCGCGGTACAGTGTTGGCATCTATGTCACGAAGGTGCCCTCCTCATACAATGTTGGCCAGAGCTTTTGGCTGACAGTCATTAATATACTGTGGGCACAAATGGCCTGATGGCACCCTCTTCTTACACTATGTTGGGCCTCACATATGAGATATTGGGGCATATTTACAATAAGTGGCACATCCCTGCATATCAGCAGGGATGCGCCACTTATTGTGCGCCATGCCTCCGCTACAATGGATGCGCCGCATTTACAATGCGGCGCACCATGAGGCAAAAACGGCACAGATGTGTCACGCATCTGTGCCGTAAAAGTGGCGCATTCCTGGAGTTGCATCGCAAGTGCGACGCAGCTCCAGCAAGGCTCTAGGGTGCCCTATCCTTCAAATGCTGCGTCAATCCTTACGCCTGCTTCAAGCAGGCGCAGGGTTTTGACGCAGCATTGGCCTAAAAGTGACTGAGTGAAATCTTGTAGATTTCACTCAGCCACTTTTAGGAGGCGTTCCTGTGCAGGAACGCCCCCCCTGCGCAGGAATGCCTCCTTATGGCGCAGGGCTTTACAACGTGACGCATCTCCCAGATGCGTCACGTTGTTAATACCCCGCACCATGGTGCATCTTTTGCGCCGCCGCTGCATCACAAAAGTGACGCAAAGGCGGCAAAAAAGAGGCGCAAGGGTCTTGTAAATCTGCCCCAATATTTTTTGTATATTGTAAGCCTAAATTGGATCGCAGTATTCTTCCTGGAATACTGCTGGCCCTGGCATTATTATCTAAATTATTTGGGTTCCATCACTTGGTATTAAATATTACCCAATGCTTTTACACGTCACAAGTGTATGTGGCTCCTGTGTCACTAATCGATTAGCTCATAAAACCTGGAGTTGGTGATGAGAAAGGTGATGAAATAGCACAATCAACTAGCTAGTGGGAATAAATGCATGGCAAATGTGAAAGTGACAGATAAGTAATAAAATAAAGGATTGCTGAATGCATTTTTGTGTGCGTGTGTGTGTGTGCGTGTGTGCCTACGTTTGTCGAAATATGTGTATGTCTGCGAAAGTCCAAGGTGTCTGTTTCAATCAGGCTGGCCCTGCCCTATAGAATGCCACTAACCTGAGATCTGTATCCGCACTCAGAATGCATCTGGTGGCCCACTCTTTCATACAGTATACAGGGCTAACCTATAATATGATGAAGATTACTTTTGGCGAGGCATATCTCTGGCATATTTGTCCTTGGAATTATGGTGTTAACGCCAACCAAAATGGTGGTCATTATTTGCTTATGGACACCTACGACATCCTGATACCTATTCCTGGCGTAATGTGGCATTGGCATTATCATAATTATAGACATATTGTTGGCACCATTACAAGATGGTATTATCTTCCTACTAAAGCAGGCCATTGAATAATGCTGCAATTTATTGGTGTTATGTGTTCAACCGTTGCTTTTTAGTTCTTACTCATACCATAATCACATCCCTTAAATCCTTGGCATGCCGTTAGTGATCCTTGGCATAACATTAGACCTGGCATCTTGGTTGAATTCGAGGCCTATTGTGGCCATCTACTTGCATACACTATCAGATTCCTGCAAGTAAAATAATGGATGGTGTGAAATGTTTAATGAATAAAGAAACAGTGGTCACTTGCAGCCAATTCGTTTTACGACATGCCATGCCCCCTGTGCTAAATAAATATTTCTACTACATTTAATTTAACTGTTCAAGTATTCACTCATTAATTTACCTATCGTCAATACATTCACTCTTTGATATATTCATTCTTCAAACCATTGGCCCATTCTTGAATTTACCCACTCACCCTTCCACACACCATCGCTCTCACACACGTACACTCAAACACCAATCATTTTTAGGCATGAATCTGCCAGAATAAAAAGAGAAAGGAAAAAGAAGAAGAAAACAATTAAAACATGTGGCCACTTAAACGTGGCCACCGACATGCTTGCATTCATTTTTTAAATGTAAAAAACCATTCACTGATGTGTCTGTTTTACTGGGATTTGTTTTGTTTTTTTATATAAATGCCTTTCAATTGTGTCTTGCATTTCAATATTATTAATATTTGTGAAGGAGACCAGACACCCAGGCACTCAAACAGCAGGCAGCTACAATGCCACAATGGCACCAAAACATTTTATAACTTTAAAAAGGAGTCAGAAGAAAACACCATCTAATTGGGCACTCAAAGTTCAGGCAAAATAAATAGCCACTATTTAGAGTACATACAAAAAAAATAAGTACAACGAAAAAGCGCACTTGCGACACCATGGATGCGCCGTATTTACTGTACATCGCTTCATGTCGCAAGGATTTACAGATACCTGATATATCCGTAGGCGCAAAAAAGGTGCATTGCTGGGGTGTCTGAGAACAGACGCAACTCCAGCAATGTGTCCTTTCACATGGGGCAAGCCCCATGTGAAAGGCCTGCGTCACTCCTTACGCCTGCGGTGAGGCAGGTGTAAGGATTTGACACAGTGGCATCCTAGAAATGGCGCACTGAAATCTCATAGATTTCACTGCGCCACTACTACAAGCCATTTTTGTGTGGGAACACCTACCCTGCATACATTATACGTGAAGCAGGTATAATGGAGCACAGGGATTTACAAAGTGACACATTTTCCTAGATGTTTCACTTTGTAAATATGGCGGTGTGGTGCATATTTTAGGCCACTGCAGAGTCACAAAAAGTGATGTAACGATGGCATAAAGGGCTCGTAAATAAAGTCCCTATAATTTTAGGTGGATATGAAAAATGCATTCATTCTTCATGCAGTCACTCAAAGTGAAGAGAGCCAATGGGTAAAGTGAGCTGACTCTTTCCCCTATGCAGTATGTTGTTATGGGCGGAGTAAAATGAGAATGCCAAATTACCAGACCAAAGGATGAAGCCTGGTACATGAATTGTTTGGAAAAACAAAGTTGTCTCAAAGTCCAGACCTAAAAAAGGATTGAAATCACTCATTACAATCCATTGGTGGAAAATAAGCCATAAATGACAAAATACCTAAATGATGCAGAAATTAGATCTTAGCATGTTTTCTTAATAAAGTGGCCAATGCTTGCTTAAATGAGAAAAACGTCTGCTTAAATAAGCATTCCCCAAATCTAAGGTTCATTCTTCCTCTAAATACGTAAGACCACCAAGGGTGTTATTTTCTTAATTTCTTAAATAATCTTTAACAGAACACATCTTATTCTACGAACGGGAAGGTGAGAGGTAACAAAACAAGGACCTGAGTTAAAGATTGGTGGACTAATTACCAATGGCTGAGATTAATTCCAGCATTCCATCCATCACTTTTTTGTATACTTTAGTGTGACTCCTTAAGTGGGCTGGGTAAGCCTAGACGTGGGTCCCATGCACACTGTATCACTGTACCTAAGCTGTACCTGGCTCATGAACCCATACCTAGGACAAAACAGGCCCTGGTTTCTTATGTTCTGGTTCACGGAGGACCTGGCATGGCAGTTCGGGTAGGACTTTTCCAGATAGAGCGAGGACAAGACTGATTTTCATATAGCTGGATCGAAACTGAGGTGACATGGTGTGCAAAAAAACAATGGATTGCGATGCGGCCCAGGGTCATAACAACTGCCTCAGATTAATTAAAGCATCCCATTCCTCACTTTTTTGTATACTTTAGTGTGTCATCCTAAGTGAGATGGTTATTACCAGATGTGAGTCCAGTGCAACTGGAAACAAGGTGTACCTTGCTGATGAGCCCTTAACAAGGGCAAAACCGGTCCTGGGTTGCTTGTGTTCTGGTTCAGGGAGGACCTGGCTTGGCAGTTCGGACTGGCCTGTTCCGACTGGAGCAGGGTTAAGACTGGTATGCATATAGCTGGGTCGAAACTGAGGGGACATGGTGTGCAAAATAACAATGGATTGTGATGCATCCCCAATTAATTATCAGTTGCAGAGATCAATTCAAGTATTCCATCCATCACTTTTCTGTACACTTTAATGTGTCCCTTAAATAGGACAGGTATACCACATATGAGTCCAGTGCACACTATGTCACTGGAATCGAACACTACCAGGCTGATGAGCCCATAGCCAAGGTGAAACCAGTCATGTGTTGCTTTTGTTCCAGTTCAGAGAGGACCTGGCTTGGCAGTTCATGCTGGACTGTTGTGAACTGAGCAGGATCAAGAATGATTTGCGTACAGACGTGTGTAAATTGAGATGATATGGTGTCGAAAATAATGATGGCTTGGGATACAGCCTAGCAATTTCCATTGACTGCGGTTAATCTAAGGATTCCATCCATCACTTTTTGTATACTTTGCCGTGTCATCCGAAGATGGATGGGTGAGCCCAGATGTGGGTCTCCTTCACACTTTGTCACTGGAACCAAGCTCTACCTGGCTGATGAGCCCATGACAAGGTCAAAAGCAGTCCGGGGTTGCTTGTGTTCCTGTTCAAGGAGAACCAGGCTTGGCAGTTCCAGCTGGCCTGTTCCAATTGGAGCAGGATCAAGGCTGATTTGCATATAGCTGGGTCTAAACTGAGGTGATATGGTGTTCAAAATTAAGATGAATTGGGATGTAGTCCTAGTAATTACAAGTGGCTGAGGATAGTTCCAGCATTACAGCCATCACTTTTTTGTATTCTTTAGTGTGCCGCCCTAAGTGGGACGCGAATGCCCAGGCGTGAGTGCTGTGCACACCATGTCACTCGAACCAAACTGTATCATCATGATGAGCCCACAAATAGGCTGAAACTGGTCCTGTGTTGGTTGTGTTCAGGTTCAGGAAGGACCTGGTTTGACAGTTCTGGCTGGACTGTACCAAATGGAGCAGGGTCAAGTCTAGTTTGCATATAGCTGGGTATAAATGAGTAATTACCAGTAGCTGAGGTTATTTTAAGCGTTCCATCCATCACTATTTTGTATACTTTCATGTATCGTCTTAAGCGGGAGGGGTATACCCCAACATGACTCCGGTGTACACTGTCTGATGAACTAAGCTTTACCTGACTGATGAGCCCATAACTAGGGCAAAACCAGTCCTGGGTTGTTTGTGTTCTTGTTCAGGTAGGAGTGTTCTGATTAACTCAGATACTCTGTCCATCACCACCCCCTTTTTGTAATTATTTTGGCCACCATGAGTGTGGAAGGGTATGCTCAGACATGAGTCCCTTGCTCATTGCACCATCAGGATTCAAGCAAGCCGGGCCGAAGACGGCTGTAATGCCAGAAACCGGTCCCCGGAAGCTTGTTTCCTTTCCAGTGAAGAATTGGCTTGGTAGTTTGGTCTGCCCTGTTCCCATGATGCACTGGGCCAGGGACAGACTAATTTGCATATAGCCAGGTTCTGAACTGGGATGGTGCAGTGAGCTAAAAAACGGTGATGGATCAAGCCCTGATCTGTTGACTGGGTAGGAGTGTTCTGATTAACTCAGATACTCTGTCCATCACCACCCCCTTTTTGTAATTAACTTGTTCAGAGAGAGCCTGGCTTGGCAGTTCGGGCTGGACTGTTCCGATTGGAGAAGGCTTAAGATTGATTTGCATATAGCTGGGTCTAAATGAAATGGTGTGCAAAATATCGATGGATTGGGATGCTGCCGAGTACATTTCTAGTGGCCCAGATTAATTCAAGCATTCCATCCATAATTTTTTTGTATACTTTAGTGTGAAGTCCCAAGTGGGACATGTATATCCAGACGTGAGCCCCATGCAAACTATGTCACTGGAATCTAGCAGTACCTGGCTGCTTTCCCCATAACTATGGCAAAACTGATGCTGTGCTGCTTGCGTTCCAGTTCAGGGAGGACCTGACTGACTGTTACAATTGGAGTAGCGTCAAGACTGAGTTCATTTGGTGTGCAAAATAATGACGAATTGTAATTGCGAACCTGAGTAATTACCAGTGGCTGAGATTTATCAAGCATTTCATCCATCACTTTCTGTATACTTTAGTGTATGGCATGAAAGGGGTGAGCGGTAGAGCATGTGTGCAGTTTACATTAGCCTGCTGCTAAAAGTTAATCACCAGCTCTCTTGTGATTTTTAATTTGTTTGTGACTGCCGAGTCATCACCCCTTAGAGGTATTATTCTGTATAGTCGTGGAGGGTACCAGGGGACAAAAGGAGAGAGATCTGCTTCAATTATTTGCATTAGAGATTATCCCTACAGCAAGCTCTTGTGTTTTTCACATTGAAACAGCTTGACAGTATCCACTTTGGAAGTTCGTGAGAAGCCTAATTGCAGTGATGGACTACATTAAATTAATTCAAGGTGACAAGCAATGTTGTATTATAGCCGTAGACCCTCATTTATGGAGAAATTGGAGTAAGGCCCTGCCCTACTTTAAAGTGAAAGGAAAGGAATGCACTATATTTATGCAATACGGTGCATTCCTGTCCTTACCCATGCACTGGTGCAGTTTCAAAAGCCTAGTGCCAAAGCAGGCACCCTTGCACAATGGTCCAAGGGTGAATGTGTTGTTGACAAGACTGTTTTTGTGCAGGAAAGGGCACCTTCCTTCACAGCAACAATCCAAAGAGGTGTTTCCTCTTTCTATGTGCGCTCCAGAATGCAACACACATAGAGGAAAAAATGTGATAAATTAAGTTATTTCTCCTCACTACGCCTGACGTTGGGAGAAGTAAGGTTCTGGCACTACCCCAGGTTTAAACGCCCTTGTAAATCTGGGGAAGTATCAAAATTCATTGGTGTTGCATGGAGAAACCCACTGCAATGCCCATGGAACACCTCCCATGATCAGATTAAGGCAACGCAGTGATTTGCACTGTCTTGCCTTACTCCATATGTATGAGGCCATTCAAAGCCATGCGTAATAGCTTTGCATGGCCTCATAGATATGAAATTGTGATTTGCGCTGCTGGTTAGTCATAAAAAGTGACAATCTGGTGGGGCAAGTGGCTCGTAAAGATGCCTTAATTACAAGGAGGATGCACAGACATTGTGCCTCACGTTTTGGCACATTGGCGCCGCCATCACTGCTCCATATTTACACGGTGACATATCTTTTCATTGGCCTGCATTGTTTTTTCTTCCATTGGAATCGCCTGCGTCACGTTAGTTTTAATAAAAGCATGTGATCCAGCGGGACACCAACCTGTAGACAATAACACTAAATACTCATTGCGGCCCATGAACCACACACACTCATGATCTGGTCAATGAAACCCCGCTGGGGATCAATTTTAGGGCTAAATCTATAGGTCTGTTTGCCTCTCATCCTTGAGCCTATTTAATACTAAGCCCTTTTCTTTACAAATGGATCTATTTTAGTTGATTATGTTTGGTAATTATGACATTGAAGCATTTACCTGCTCTGCTCATTGAATAACAACAGACTCGGATGAGGTTAAAAGGTTTATCCGAATTTTTCTTTTAGTAAATCAAAGACAAAATAGAGTGTTAACTCCATCATTCTGAAGAGGTAAGATTCAACGTTATCTAAATTAACTATAAATTTCAATGACAAGTACCTCAAGAAGAGTGGATAGAGATAAAAGGCACATTGACAAAATACATAGATTTATATTTACCTAGGATGGTGCAAGATCAGACCCCTCTGGCCAAGAGTTATGGACCCCTTAGAAAATTCAGGTGGTGGGTTCAGGAGAGGAATAGGACAGAACAGGTAGCCTCTTCTGGATTCGAAGCCTACGTCACATCCCTCTCTGATGCTATTTTCCTCCTCGATTCTTCCGCGATCTTCTTTCTAATTCTTTTACCTCCTCAATTCTTTTGCGATCTTCTTTGTAATTCTATTTGTTTAAAAAAATCTAAGTCTCCTTCTTTAGGTATTTGATCAGCATTCGGACAGCATCTCTATCTCTCAGCGTTCTGGCAGCGATTCTGTATCTAATCTAACTAACTACCCCAATTATACCTTTTTTGTGGCATGTTCCACCCCTAAATGTTTCAACCTTATGAAACTCCTAATTCTGATTGGATAAGCCGAGGGGATGAACAACACACCATGCTAAGTTTAATACTTTTCTTAAGAACATTGTCTTATGTTCCCGACCATTAATTTGTTTCTCCCTAGCTTTATTTCCAACCCATTTTCATAATGCGATAACAACAATGTATATAATTTGTACAGTTGTCCATTGAGTCTTCAGCATGTGCAGCTGGTTCCCTGGACATGCAGAAAGGGTGTCCTTGATTGGGTTCCAAGACTTGAACTCATGACTCCGGAGTTGTCTCATCTGCACATGCGGATGGTCTCATGTGGGTGTCAGCAATAGCTCTCTTTAAGGCCCAAATACTAACTAATAGAGAGGTCAAAGAGACCAAGTATTAGATTCAATTAATAATGATATCACTGTCTACCACTTATCTCTACTGTAATCCCATTTAACTATAAAGACTATTTATGCATTAGCAATTAGTATATAACACAGTTTAGTTTCAGCAGAGCAGATGCTTAACATGTGAGTTCTTAAGCAACCATTTTAGCTGTTACTGGCAGAAGCAAAGTTTTCCCTCCAAGCATTATGGCGTCATGCAGCTGACGCATGTGCAGTTCATATGACGCATGCTCCTTTTCCCGCGTTAGCAGCCATCTTTAGTTGCACTATGGTTACTTGTCAGTAACACACATAGGCAAGCTTCCCCCTTTTCTAATCAGTGTAAAAATTTCATGTAAAATTAGTATTACAAGCGTTATTATTAATTTATTACGAGGTTCTATGAGAGGATTATATTTGAGCAAGTTGCTTATTTGCGAAACCTTGCTCCATCAATCCCCTCTCTGATGGCATTTATGCCATCAACAACTACCCATACCCAAATCAAATGCCAACTTTAGCACATCTCCATCCCCTTCTCTATCTTATACATTTCGATGTCATCCTTTCCTTTTATGTTCTTCATTTTCTTATATAATTCTCCTTTCAGATTATTCAAGTGTAATTTCTTCATATTTCCTTTTCTTTCCCTGTCTGTTTACTTCATATTTTCTTCTCCTTTTAACACATTTGCACCAGATCATTATTATCAAACTTATCATAGTTATTCCAAGTATTGGTAGTATTACTTGTTCTACAACTCCTTTACCCAAATTACCAAACCATGACCCTATTAATGTTAGGCTATTAGTTAAATTCTTCCATACGCTGTCAACTTTCAGTGGTTTTAATTCTTCTTCCAAATTTGTAATATTTGTAATGTATTTCCCAATTTCTATACTTTTATCAGGTATGTAAGTGCAACAATGTTGCACTTTTAGCATTTTACAGACTCCACCCTCTTTTGCCAATAGAATATCAAGGGCAAGTCAATTCTGCAAAACCATAGATCTAATCGCAACCATTTCAGTATTGATCATTAGAAACCCTCTAGCAGTATCAGTCGATAAGCGATCAACTACTGTGGACAATTGACAAATTAATTTTGTATTCAGAATTACTCCCACTGAAGGAATCAATGCACTAAATATATCTCCTACTATTTCTGCAAAACTAGCTCTCTTACTACGTATTAGTTCAATATTGTTTTCATTGATTCCAGTTATTCTTTTCACATGATAAACTTTAGGGAATACTATTCCAAAATAGCAACTCCCATACCATCTTGCAGGTAGCCTAAAGTAAGCTTTGTTCCCACATATATAGAAAATTCCAGGGAATACTGGATCAGTTTCCCCTTTTTGTCCCCAACCTCCAAGAATCAAACATGTATGTTCACATTCACTGGAACCAATAAATACATTGTTATAGTCAGTTTTTAACCTATGGAGACAAATTTTCCCTTTCTTTTCGAAATCTAGTGCCATCACAGCCTGAGTCTTGCCAGGTCTAAAAATGATTTCCTTCTCAGCCCATGGTGGAATCTGGGGTTTCTGTTTGTTGGCTTTGTTCTGGAAATCTTGTCTCCTTTCTTCTACTAAATTCAAAAATGTATTTTCTTCTTCTTTTAGTGAACATGTTAAATTATGCTTGTCAGCTTCTGCTATATCATTTGCGTTTTGTGCTAAGAAAAATTCTCCCATAAACTGTGCGGCTAAGCTAGTGAGCACTGGATATATATTCTTTCGAACAGGAACCTCTGAAAATATCATATCTAGGTTTGAATAATAATACTGCAATTTTCCTGTTTTATAGAACATACTTGCTAATACGCTACATGAAATACCATGTATTAGCAGTAAATTATGATATGTAACACCTTCTGCTACTAAAGCTGGTAACTTCATACATATGTAACAATCACTAATCTCCATAGCATCTACATATTCAAACAATAACTTTAACTTAGTGAAAACATTTAAATCTGTGCTATTGTCTGTGACTGTGTGATGTATTTCCAACTTATCTGATTCTTCTAGTTCTACTCTATTTCCCTTTATGTTAGCTAGTTTTCCATCTGTGTTTGTATTATTTTTCATTTCTATACTCATCAAATATGGTATCGCTATAGTTAAACCTAACCATACTACAATCACTAATAAGATGCTACATATACATATTCTACAACATTTCTTCAAACAATTTCGTTTTGGTCTCTCAGCAACTCTATTTTTAGCCATTTTAAGAAGATCGCTCTTCTTTTCTTACTTCAGCTATTTCTCATTTTTCTGGGTTCATTTCAAGGAGGTCTCACTTTTCCTTTGTCAATTTGATCTGTAATTATTTCTTCATCACTTTCTTCATTTAAATCTAAATTTTCAAGTTCTTCAGGAATCACATATGTCCATTCAGGTTCTTTGAATTTGTTGTTCAATATTCTTAATCTTTGACTCCTTCATTTGTGTTTTTCGTTTGTCTGTCCTGCCTGACTAGTGACTTCATTTACTTGGTAATGTTCTTCATTAATTGTCTTTAGGTGGTACCCTAATCTTTTGACATATCTAGGCCAATTATCTTCTTTTCTAACCCTTTTGGTTTGCACTGCACTTTCACCTTCTTCGTCACATTCGAGTATTCTTTTATTCTTTTATTATGTTGAGGCACAATTTGATTTTCTTGGTCTTCTGAATCCCTCTCTAATTGACCGAGTTCAGGGCTTCTCGAAGTGATACCATTCACCTGAACGTGTTCCGGGTCATCTGTCTGTTCCTGTTCAGGGTTTTCTCTAGTTTGCTTTTCTTCCTGAACTTGTTTTTGTTTTCCTAACTGGTTCTGCTCAGGTCTTGTTGCAATTGACTTGTTTGCTGCTTGAACGTTTTCTTCTACACCTATCTGTCCCTCCTCAGATTCGTGAAAATCCTTTCTCACCTCTGTCTGAATGTATTTTTCTTTCCCTATCTGTTCCTGCTCAGGGTCTTCAACAATCTTGAATTCTATCTCCTGCGCTTGTTCTTCTATACCTGTCTGGTCCTCAGTAATTTCTAGCTTGTCTAAATTTGTTCTGCTCCTTGTTCCTATTTTCACATCAGGTATGTCAACTGCTGGTACCCAATCCTCCTGGCTAGTGCTTGGTTGTTCTTGATCACCAAATTCAGAGTTTGTTATTCTAGGCTCTTCAGCTGCACAACCTTCTGCACCCTAAACTCCAATTTCCTGTTGAAGGGTTTCCTCCTCAGGGGCTGGTACTCTTATGGTATGGCTAATGTGAATCCAGTAAGGCAATCCTGCACATTTCACTGCTGTTGTTGTAACCAGTATAACTTGTTTTGGTGTACTCCATCTGGGTGCCAGACATGTCTATCGGGTGTGATTCTTTATCACCACCCAGTCTCCGGGTGTTAGGCCTGGCATCTTTGGTGTGGTTTCTCCTGAATTTTTGCCTCTACCCCCTGTATTTTCGTTTTTGCTGATTTAGATGTTTTGGGCACTTTGCCACTGCTGATCAGTGTCAAAGTGCAAGTGCTCCCTGGGTAAATTATTATTGTGATTGGTTATCCATGATTGGCATATTTGATTGACCAGTAAGTCACTAGTAGAGTGAACTAAGTGTGCCAGGGCTGGTGATTCAAATGCTACTAGTGGGCCTGCAGCACTGATTGTGCCACCTACATGAGTAGCCCTAAAATGGCATCTCACGCCTGCCACCGCAGTGCCTGTGTGCAGTTGCAAACTGCCATGCTGACCTGACCAGTGTCCCCACTGGCCAGGCCTAACCCTTCCATTTCTGTGCACATTGGACACCCCTATGGAAGGCCCAAGGTACCCCCTGGGCAGGGTGCAGTGTATGTGAAAGGTAGAGCATGTACTGATGTAGGTGACATGCTCTGATAGTGAAAAACGAAATTGGCAGTATTTCTCTATTAAAAGACTATCTTGCCAATAGGCTATAATAGGGAATGCTGTGTATAATGTTTACCTGCATATCTTCCCATAGGAGCAAGATAGAAAATTAAAGTCTGGTATCCCTGAACTCAGAATTTAATAACACATCTTTTAGGAAAATTGTTTTTTAAATCCTGTGTTTGAAAACAGCACTTTTAGAAAGTGGCTGTTTTCTTGTCTGACATTTCTGTGTGCCTTGGCCTGTTTGTGAATTGACTGTCCGGTTTGTGAGTGACAGGGGCTGGGTTGGCTCCAAGGAGCTGCGTGAGTCAGCCCTAGGCTGAATAGCTGCATCTGCATCTTGAGTGGTGGGAGGGGATAGCACCTGGGCCTGAATAGGGCTGTGCCTGCCTTCAACATTGCTGGCTCCACCTCCTGCTGGGCGGCTGACGGCCCTGCCCCTCTCTCTCAAAGGAAAGAAGAAGTCAGGAAAAAAAGTGCTTCATGACTGACCAGAACTGGTTTGGACTAGGCCAATACCTCTCTGCTCCCAGAGAACAAAGAGAATCTTGGCATAAAAAGGGATGCCCACACCTCAGAAAATTAGATCATCCTGGAATCAAGAAGGAACCTCTGCCAAGGAGAAAGCTGGAAGACTGAAGAGGAAGGACTGTCCTGCTGTGCGTTTGTGGGCTGACCTGCAGTTGCTTTTCTGCCAAGGAGAGGGGAAGGACTTTGCTGTTGCTGTGTCCCCTTGCTGGAAGAGATCTCCATGGGCCTGAGAAGAGCTGACCTCCTGTCAAGAAGTCCCAGGAACAAAAGGACTTCACCCCCAGCTTTCCCCTGAACTCTGCTGTGTGAGTTCTGCCCTTCCTAGAGTGCTTGATCCATTTGAGGGGCATCTGGAAGTTGTTACCTGCAGTTTGGGGGAGCTGGCCAAGAAGAAGAACAGAAGATCTACAATTTTCATGCATCGCCCGCTTGCGGAGCGCATCGTCGACAGTGCGAGAAAATTCCCATCGCCGCGAAGATCGTCGCAGCGCTTGTTGCCACTGCAAGAACCGACGCATCGTTCGCTTGCGGAGCGCATCGCCCCGGTGCGGAAAGATTCCTGTCGCTGACATTGCTGTGAGAAACTGTCGCATCGCTTGCTTGCGGATCGCATCCCTGCACTGCGAACATTGTCGCAGAGCCAACGCATTGAGGGGCCGCAAGAGGAGAAGATCAACGCTGTGACGCGCATCTTCGCCGCACCAAAGATCATCGACGTCCCGAAGATCGTAGCATCGTGCCTGTGCGAGACGCTTCCTACCGAACATGCCCCCCGGAATCCATACAAGGTATCGCATCCCTCCCCATACAGACTGAATTCATCGCAACACGCCCGCTGCGTGCAGCGGGGTTGTCGCTTCGCCTCCCCAGGGTCTCAAGAGTGACGCATCACTTGTTTTTTCAACGCTGCAGCTTCCACTTGGAACTTTTGTCGCATCTACAGGTACTTTGGGCTAAAAGTGACCCAACTGTGAATTATTTTGACGCAAACCCTAGAACTCTTTTAAAATCATATTCTTGAACTGTGTATGCTGGATTTTTGTCGTTTCTGTCTTGTGTAGTCTAGATAAAAATACTTTATTTTTCTGAACTGGTGTGGAGTCCATTTGTGGTGTTTTCACTGTGTTACTGTGAGTGTTGGTACAAATACTTTACACATTGCCTTTGATAAGCCTCTGCTCGTGCCAAGCTACCAAGGGGTGAGCAGGGGTTATCTAAAGAGTGTATCCCCCTAACCCTGACTAGAAGCAAGGGTCCCTATTTGGACATTGGTACCTACCTCTGCCAACTAGAGACCCCCAGATCTAACACCAGGATTTAGATCATGTGCTTGATCCGGCTGCCTGGCCTCTGTGTCTTCTCCAACCTGGTGAGAGACAGAATGCACTAGGTCAGCCAATCTTTTACAATAGTCCAATACCTGATCATCAGTTATGCTTAACAGTCTTTGTCCGGATATGAAGGCTAATCTCATTGTTCTTCCCATGAGTACTTCATGGGGACTCAACCCTGTGTTTCTGTCAAGATTGTTTCTGAGTCCCATCAGAACAAGAGGTAATGCATCTTGCCAACCCAGTGAAGATGCACACACCTTTGCCAATCTTGATTTTATTGTGCTATTCAGTTGTTCCACCACCCCAGAAGCCCCAGGGCGGAAAAGCACAGTGTTATTTTTGTTCAATCTTGAATGCTTCTCAGATTAATCTAATTATTTCATTATTAAAGTCAGATCCTCTATCTGATTCCACAGTTACTGGAAAACCAAAATGTGGTATAGGTTCCCTCAACAATAATTTGGCAACTGTTATGCTATCATTTCTCCTGGTCGGATTAGCCCCCACCCATCTTGAGAACAAACATACTATGACAAGGATGTATTTAGTCCTCTACATTGTGGTAACTGAATGAAATCAACCTGCAACCTTATAAATGGTCCTTCTGCCTTTCCAATTCTTCCCCAGCTGACGACTGTCTTCCTACCAGGGTTATTCTGTTGACAAATTAAGCCCCTCTGGCACAGGCACTCTGCGACAGCCCTAAACTTCGGATTGAACCAGTCCTGTCTAAAGAGTCTGATCGTAGCATCTCTACTATGTGATTATCTCCATGGTACATTCTTGATAGCTGTGAGAGTAAACAGTCTGGCATGACTGGCCTGCCATCTGGATAAATCCAAACACCATCTTCTTCCCTCCTTTGACATCCTGTTTTAATCCACCCTTCCTTTTCACTTACTTCTACCTGATCCTGTAAATGTCTCACTTCATCCCATGTTTCTATGGCTGAGATAAGCATAAGTTGGCATCTGATTCCTGTTGTTTCAATTTTCTTGTTTACTGCCATTTTTATCTTGGCACAGTACTGAGCAACCTGGTCAGCATAACGATTACCAGCAGTCACATAGTCACTTCCTGACTGATGTGCAGCACATTTCACCGCAACACTGCCTTTGGCAATTGTATTGCTTATAAAGGCTCGTTCACATATTGTCCATTTTTAATAGGTGTTCATGACAAAGTCATGAAATCCCTTTGCATTCAAAGTTGGCCAAAGTCATGCACAACCCCGTAACCATATAAGTGTAACTGGTAACTCTCCAATTTTTCCCAATTTTGCATGTTTTAATTAAAGCAATCAATTCAGCTATTTGTGCAGACTCGACTCCAGGTAAATAGGACGCTTCAACTATTCTAGCCAATGTACAAACAGAATAAGCAGTACTCAACCCTCCTTCCTCGTGCTTCATGCACTAGCCATCGACAAATAGTTCATTTTCACAATTGTTCAGGGGTTCTTCCTGTATGTCTGGGCGAGGTTTGGAACAATATTTAGTAACATCTAGGCAGTCATGTTCAACATCATCCCTCACTTCTTCTCCATACACATCAGGTAATAAAGTAGCTGGATTCAGAACAGTATACATTTTCTGCTCCTAAAACAATTCTTCCATATTTTGTCATTCGACTTGGGGTACAATACTGAGTTCTTGTTCTGGTCAGAAGTATTTTCACTGAATGAGGGATATATACGTTCACACGATGACCCATCACAATAGATTCACTCTGTTCAAGACTTTTGCAAGCAGCAGCCACTGCTTGCAAACAACCAGGTAATGCAGAGGCTACAGGGTCCAAAGTAGCAGAAACATTTGCCACTGGACGTCGCATCAAACCATGTCTCTAGGTTAGCACAGATAGAGCACAATTATCTCATTCACAACAAAAGAATGCAAATTATTTTGTGTAATCTGGCATTCCAAGAGCAGGGGCTTCGTACAGACAATTTCTTAATTTTACAAAAGCTCCCATGCTTTCATTATCCCATTCTACAGGGTCTTTTGCTCGTTTTCTCATCATTTGTATCAGTGGTTTAGCTAGTAAGGAAAAACCTACAATCCATTGCTTACCATATCCTACAAAGCCAAGAAACATTCTGATTTCTTTTTGGGTCTGAGGTAACAGCATTTGTTTTAATATTTTAATCCTCTCAGGTGTCACTTTCCTCACTCCTCTTTCTAACTGATGTCCCAAATATTTAACTCTGGTTTGACAAAATTGTTGTTTTTCTGGTGACACCTTATGCCCTCCATCAGCCAAGTGGTTTAACAAAGCAATAGAATCAAGGACACAATCTTCTCATGTTTCCGATGCAACTAATAAATTATCTATATACTGGACTAAAACTGAACTTTTAGGCATCACTAGTGTTTCTAAACACTTTTTCAAAATCTGATAAAGATTGAAGGGATTTCTGTGTACCCTTGAGGAATTCGATTCCACACATAGATACGATTTTCAAATTTATATGAAAAGAGATATTGACTATTTGGGTGTAACAGGATGGAGAAAAAAGCATGATGCAAGTCAATTACTGTGAACCATCCTGCATTCCATGGTATTTGATACAGAATTACTGCTGGGTTCGGCACTACAGGACTGTTATTTATTTTTCTGAGGTGTTCCACTATGTTATTTATTTTTCTGAGGTCTTGCACTATCCGATATTTCTTAATGCCAAATATGGGTGAATTACAAAATGCCTTGTTGAATCATTCGCTCTTTTTCTGCTATGACACCTGATTTAATTTCTGGGCTCATTTTATACTGTCTCGTATTTGGAAAAAAAGCACCTTCTTTTACAGTCACTTTTACTGGGTCTACATCTGCCATTAGCCCTACTGCTTTTCCAGTAAAATCCCACACTTCTTGGTTTACTGTCAATTTTAATTCATCAGGCAGGTCATTTTTTGTCATCATTGAGCACATTTAATTTACGTCTGTACCTTGTTTTGCTAGCATTGTTTTGTAAATACTATCTTCATCAGGGGTCTGAATTGTTACACTGTCCGGTGTACAATAAATTGTACAGTTCATTTTACATAGTAAATCTCGGCCTAACAAATTTACGGGACTGGAATTACTTACTAAAAATTTGTGCATTTCTCTAAAATTGCCAATGCACACCTCCATGGGTTCTGTGACTGGAGTTCTAATCTGTCTATTTGAAACACCAACTGTGGTACTGAAAATTCTGGCCCCGTGTCATAGACATCGTCGTATCATGACGATTTTGGTGTCAGCAGACCGAGAATAACGAGTATATTACATACAAGCATTTTTGTCGTATTCGAGCGGCGACATCACCCTGAAATCATGGATTCCGTCCTGAACCCTCGGGTTCCATTTTGTGCATGGCAGCCATTTTGTGGTTGCCCTCACATAGGCCGATGACTAAGGCCAAAACGAGTCTTAAAGGACACGTACACCTTTGCTGACTTTTGCGTGACCTGGGCAAGCTGACTCCACTGCCCGAAGCCAAACTTGTTCGGCCAGTTCCTTTCCCAGTGGCCGACCAAGATTAGGATCAAGGCACAGCATATCATAAACCCTTCATTGCACACAACTATGCCTAATCTCACACACACCTGTCTCTGTTTCTTGCTTTATGGCCTGCTTTACGATGAGGAGGTGCCCGATTTTATTAGGGGTCCGTCCGATATCTGATGGAAAGTGTTGGGCCTTGCCGGGAAATTGATTATGGGCTGGGCAAACTGAAAAATGTGCTTGTCATCATGATTCTGCCTTTCTTTGTTAGGAAAATATGTGAATGGTCAACCGTAAAATAAGGAATGTTTGCCTAAAGCATAATATTTTGTATAAAAAGAGATGGCTGGCTTTGTAAGTTGAGCAGTCTCCTGAGAATATACACTGTGTTGTACTTCTAGGATACCTGTTACTGGCTGCAGCCAATAAACAAGATCTTTAACTTCACCAAGAAGACTCTGTGTTTCTGTAGTCTGGAACAGGAAGGACTCGAAGTCTTAGGGTGTGTTCCCTGGCACCGCTGGGGGCCCGCTTCACAGAACTAACTTAAGACAAAATCCTAAACTTACTAACATTTTCGTATTCACAGAAGGCACTTACTCATATTGGTATTCACAGAAGACACTTACTCATTTCGGTATTCACAGAAGTTAGGAGTCCTAACTTTAGGACTCCTAAATGCCTTCTGTGAATACCGAAAGTCCTAAAGTTAGGATTTTTCTCAGTTTAGGAGCAGTAAAGTTAGGACTCCTAACTTTAGGACTCTTAAATGCCTTCTGTGGATACCGAAAGTCTTTTGGTATTCACAGAAGGCATTTAGGAGTCTGAAAGTTAGGAGTCCTAACTTTACTACTACTAAATGGAGAAAAATCCAAATTTTAAGACTTTCGGTATTCACAGAAGGCATTTAGGAGTCCTAAATTTAGGAGTCCTAACTTTACTACTACTAAACTGAGAAAAATCCTAATTTTAAGTCTTTCGGTATTCACAGAAGGCATTTAGGAGTCCTAAAGTTAGGACTCCTAACTTCTGTGAATACCGAAATGAGTAAGTGCCTTCTGTGAATACCACAATGAGTAAGTGCCTTCTGTGAGTACCAAAATGGCAGTAAGTTTAGGATTTTGTCTTAAGTTAGTTCTGTGAATCGGGCCCTGGGTTCTTTAAAACCCAGTACTTCAGTTGGCGCCCACGTGGGGCGATTTCAGCGGTACCGGTCCAAGCCAGAGGTTCGTGAGGAGCTTCGTGTGAAAATTCTGGAGGAAGGCCAACCACTTCATCGACCCCTGTATGTCGTCCGTGGTCCAAAAGTCTTTGCTGCGAGGTTCCCCGCTTCCCGACGGCTACGAAGGACTGCTGCCCTGACTATCGCCCTGTCTTGGACCCTTTGATGATTTGTAGAGCGAAACGATAGAAGAGTCTTCTGGTGACGTCATCGATACCTCAGTTAAGTATGAGTGGAGCGTCTCCCAGTCCTTAGTTTGGTTCTTAGTTTGGGTATCCCCTTGGGATCTTTGATTTGGAACTTGCAAGTACCAAAGCCGAGGGACTCGTGTATTCACGAGACTATCGTATTTCGATAATCCTTTGAAGTTTGAAGCTAGACTAGAGAGCGAAGATGCCTGGTCTTAGCAGACTTGAAAATTTGTTTTGTCTTGGTTGTAATAGGGATTCCCGATTGGAGGACTCGTGTCCGGTTCCTCCGATTGGAACTCCAACCTATGAGCTCTATGTGAAGCATGGCGTAGGCCCCATCACATATAATGAAGTATGGATCCGATACACCAGGAAGGATGGTGTTCTAAAGTGGCCCCAATATGGTAGTTTTGATACAGAGATATTAGATCATCTAGAGGTTAGACTTTTTAAGAAGAAAGCCCGGCCGGCGATGTTTGACTCTTTCCGCCTATGGCGAAAGGAAGCCAAACAGAAAGAAATTAAATTAGCTAAAAGGAATAAAAGAGAAAAGGGTATCTCAATAATGCAAGCTGCTATGCAATATAAAGATGATGAAGTAGAACAAGCGAGTGAGGAGTTGCACAGGCAACGTAAAATGGCAGTTGATAAATGCTATCCAGTTTTGTCACCTCTCCAGCAGGATACAGCAAAGGAACTTGAGAAAGATCCTTTAATAAGACTACTACACAGCTCCCCCCATTAGGAGGAAGGCTCCCTGGTGCACAGCAGAAAGAGACTGAAAAGTCTATAACATCATGTATAGTTCATCAAAAGGTAGAAAAAGAGCAACCCAAAGCCAAAAAGGGCAACTGTCGGAGATAAACATACAGGACAACTTGGTGATTAACATTTCATCTACACCATTAACCACCGAGGAAACACAAGTGTTACAGAAAGGACAGTCCTTTGTACCCACCACGAGAACAAATACTTTGGAACTAGAGGTTAGCACCTTCAAGCTTGTTCGTAACATTCGATTACGACATTACTTTCAAAATGTGATAACCACTCCAACACTAGAGGATGACATGTTGCGTGGGCTTCGCCCTCGCAGCACCTTCGTGGCTCCAGTGAGCCACAAGATTATTGACATGTTTGAGAGTTTGGTTAAAAGAGACATTGCGATGTTACCTTTCCAATCAAGCAACAAACAGGAGAACTTGAAGAAAAAGGAGAAGAATCTCATCCATTGTGTGTCAAACGGCGGACAAGGGAGGCGCCCTTGTGATCATGGACGCCACATATTATGAGGAACAAGTACAGGTCCACACATCAGATCTAAATACTTATGCATCTTTACCCTCTGATCCGACCCATGAGTTCTCTTTGATCCTTATTGGAATCATCAATCAGGCCTTTGAGAGTGGTACTATCAATGACAGAGTTAAACGATATTTAACACCGAACAATCCGAAACCATCAGTGTTGTACATGTTGCCTAAAGTGCACAAGCACCCTACGAGACCCCCCATGAGACCGATTGTTTCGACCAAAGGAAGTATACATGAGTCAACCGGAAAATGTTTGGACAGATACCTTCAGCCGTTTGTTCTGAAAACCAGATCACATGTCAGAGACACTGCTGATTTTTTTGATTAAATTGAATCAAGCCATGGACACACTGGGGAACCAGGAGCTGATATTGTGCACAGTGGACGTATGTTCACTGTACACATCGATACCACATGACCTTGGCATAACAGCTGTTGAACACGAACTTTCAAACTCTGACCTGGATGCAGACATGCAGGTATTGTTAATGGAACTAATGGTATTCACCTTATACCACAGTTACTTCACAGTATCTGATAAATGGTTCCACCAGCTGTGCGGGACTGCCATGGGAAATTGCGCAGCACCGTCTTATGCGAATATCTTCATGAAAGCCTTTGAGGAAGCACATGTTTTAAATCAATCCACCTGGCTGAACCATGGGAAACTTTATCTGAGATTTATCGACGATATTTTTATCTTATGGACAGGCACCGAGGATGAATTGACTGACTTTCTGGATACCTGGAATAAAATAAATGATCGAGTGCAGTTTACTTGGAGTTTCAATAAAGAGTGTATTCACTTCCTTGATGTTAAAGTGGAACGACATGCAGGAGAACTAAGTACCACCATATTTCGTAAATCCACTGATCGCAACTCACTGTTACATTATCTAAGTTTTCACCGGCCTGGGTTGAAACAGAATTTACCTCTTTCCCAACTCATGCGTGGGTTTTAAACGCATAGTTTCATCAGAATCACTGTGTCAACAAGAAATGACCAACATGGTGGAAAGGTTCAAAGCACGAGGTTATCCTCAACATACACTGGATGAGGCAGTTACCCGATGTGGGAGCATGAATCGCGAGGATCTTTTGCAAGTCCGAACCAAAACTGCTAATTCACGTATGGTGGTGGTTTCTAAGTACACTGGATTGAGCAACCGATATCGTAAAATCATCACCAATCACTGGTCTCTACTGAGCATGGAACCAGATTTACAAGGAGCTTTCAGTGAACCACCCATGTTTGCTTACACAAGGGGACGCAATTTGAAAGAGATCTTATCTAAACCTAGAGTATCAAGCGATCCTGAAACATTCAAGGGACTCAGACCGTGTTACAATTGCAGTAATTGCAGTAACTGCATCACAGGCAACGTCACCAATCATCCAATGAAGGGGCATCCCATCAAATTGCGAGTTAACGCAACCTGTAACTCGGCCAATGTAATCTACATGTTGCAATGTCCTTGTGGGAAATGTAACATTGGTCACACCGAGAGGAAAATCAGGACACGACTACTTGAACACAAGAGTAATATAAGAACTGGCAACATCAAATCCACAGTAGCAGCGCACTTTCTTGAACAAAAGCACACAGTTGCCCAATTGAAATATCTTATACTGGAACAAATCACACCTACACATGATAATAAAAACACCTTGTTGAAAAGAGAGAACTTTTGGATCCGCTATATGGCGACGATGACCCCACACGGTCTCAATGATCGAATGGAATTTTTCTGTTATCTTTAATATTGCAGCTTCTGGTTTTTTTGTACAACTGTGTATATACTGTTGATACATGTTTTTCACAGTGCAATTTCATTTTGCACCGTTCTATGTACACCTGTTGTCTGGGATTTCTCTTGTTTACTTTGCTACACTTCATGTACATTGTATTAGCCTTTGTTTATTTTTGTTTCTCTGTCTTCCTGTTCATTACAGCCCCTAAGATGGTGTTCACCCAACACAGAGCATAGTCCCTTTTCGATCTTCACCATTTTTATCATTTTTTAACTCACTTCCGCTTTAATCCCACTGGGATCTGCACACACGGCAGGTTTCACGTTTGCAGTCTGTCGAGGGAGTTCACTAACGGCATTAACTGTGAGTACCTCTATTGAGGACCGACTTCAGCGCATTTATAGTGGTGCTTGTTCACCGCGTGTGGTTTTAATACCACGTTATGTATTCTTACAGCTTTCCACCACAACGCGTCACGGATGTAATCATCCCGTGAGTATCGTGTACTTCATTTGCTTACTCGTGGGCGATCTTTGTCACTATGCAACACGCTGTTTGATTCTTTTTTCACACATGGGTGAAGTCGCTCCTGAGACTTTTTCTGTCACTCTCATATTTAACATGTTTCAGAATCCTTTCCTGCACTGGGGTTCCTTCACATTTTTGACGTGCAGAGCTTCACATGTGTTTTGTTCAAGTTACGCATCACGCATGATTCATGGGTTTCTTTTACTTTATTTATGGTTCACAGTATTACACTTTTTGGCTGGATGCAATGAATATTGAATTGTTACATTTGTACATGTTTTGTGACTGTAGGCTGTTTTCTTTTACGTTTGTAGAGCTGTCCCCTGAGGAAGGGCATGTTATCTGCCCGAAATGCATTGGGAGGATTTATGATTGGATTACATCTCATTTGTGTGGATTATGTTTAAGCTCCCATGAGCATTAATGAACTGTTCTTGATATCAATGGATATGAATTAAAAACATTTGGATTTTCTTGAACTCATGGATTGAACTTTTGATGAACTATACATGATGGTATAGACTTTTCAGTCTCTTTCTGCTGTGCACCAGGGATCCTTCCTCCTAATGGGGGGAGCTGTGTAGTAGTCTTGTTTGGATCACACTGATTGGCACAGACAGCGTATATCTCTGGAAGCACGCAACAAACTTTAATGGTGTCTTAAACTTTTTTGTTTTCTTTGAGCTGTGCAAGCCCTTCTCCGTTTCAAAGATCCTTTATTGTCACATATATTAAATTCGCCACCTCCCTATGCGCAGAGTGCTACTGCACCTCCGCAACCTTTAGTTGTGCAACCTCCGGTTGTTGTGCCTCAGGTTCTTCCACAACCGCCAGCTCCTTTTCAGTTGGCTCCTACTGCTACGGCTCAGCCTCCTCAAGGGCCGCCGACTTTGATACCTGCTCCCTCTGTACTTCCTACGACTTTGCTTACTGCATCGACTACCTCTTCTGATGTTCCTACTGTTACTGCCTCTGCGTCTGCATCTGCATCTGCCTTGCCTCACTCTGCTTTTCCTCCTGTTCTTTCGTCGACTTCTCCTTCTGTTCGACAGAGAATGACTGACACCGTTGCTAGTCTCCTATCTCCTCTTTTTGGTGCAGCAAGTATGACCCCTGTTTCAACGCACAAACAGTTGCGTATTCAACTGCCCGACTCTAGAGAGCGGGAAACATTGGATTATTTGGCACATAAATGGATTACTGACCCCACAAGATATGAGCTAGAATCTGTCATGGATGTCTTCCATCAGTGGGAAGCACCAAAGCAGAGATACGTTTCCGAAAAAATTTGTGCTTTTCTCTGTGAGGATTTGGAGGATAATGATTTGGAGCCCAATCCACCTGAGTTGTGCCGTGTACGGTTCGAGTTTGCAAAAGGAACGATTGTGGGTTCCGATGTTGAGAGAGCAGTTGCGACATTGTTGTCATTTAGGAGGGAGGCTATCTCTCGATCGTTGTTTGAGCCTGATCCCTCTGTTAGGAGGAAAGCGAGACAGTACCCAATGAGAGAGGTTCCTCCGGTATGGAAGGAAGCCGTTGCAGCTGATGTCGCTAATCAAGTTGATGCTGTACCAGCACACTTTCAGCGTGTTTTTGTCCATGTTCCATGGAAACGAGCTGAAGTATTAGCTCTTAAACAGACTTTACCTGACCCCCGTAAAAATTATGCAGGGTATTATAAGGAACTATCACAGACCGCAGACTCATGTATTATGAATTTAGCTGACATAGACATGTTGTTTGGAAATGTGGTTCCACAGCCTTTGTGGGGATTGATTCGTCATACAGATCATGCGCCGGAGTTAGGTGATACATGGGCTAATAGTGCTACTGCAGATGGCAGACAAGTTGGTGGTGCTAAACCGTGAGCCTTTATTTGCAGAACTTCCTGGCAAGATCGTTACCTATATGTCACTTTAATGCCTGCTATGCGAGTGAATTGGGATAAATTGTCTGCATGTAAGCAGAAGTAAGAGGAAACCGTGTCTGATTTCTTCACCAGGTTTGAGGAGACGTTTATCGACCACAGTGGTCAAGATATGAGTACAGAAGGTGGTCAACGGTTGTTCGTTGACAAGTTCGTACATAATTTGCTTCCTGAGTTGTGTAAAAAATTGAAAGATTCAGAGAGTTCTTGGGCCGTTTCCTCATCAGCACAGATATTGGCTACTGCGCAGTATTACGAAAATAGAGATAAAGACGAGAAAGATAGAGTAGAAAAGAAAACTAAAGAGTTAAAGACGAAGGTTCTCTTTTACAGCAAGCTTATCCGCCTCGTGGTGGTCAGCGTGATTATCAACAACCTCAGCAATTTCAGAGAAACTCGCAAAGGTTCGAGTTTTCTCAACCACGTTTTCCTGTAGGCCCTAATCAGTGTGCATATTGCAAAGAAGAGGGTCATTTTAAAAGTAGCTGCCCTGCTCTGTTACAGCGTATGAATGGTGTTTCTAGCGCACGAGGTCGAGGTGCTCCACCAGCGCCTAGAGGTAGAGGACGTGGAAATTTCCCCCAGAACGCGCGTTCTTTTCCGCCTCAGAATTCAATGAATAGTTTTGATCAGCAGAATAACGCGTCTGGTAGGACGCCTCAATACTATGCTGATGACTACTATGCAGAAGATGAGAATATGGAAGGTAATGATTGCTAGGAGAGCCATAGACAAAGGGAGGGAGTTGTTTCAGTTCCAGTGGATCAGAGTGGACCTTATGTTGAGGTGATTACGTCAGGTGTGTCAGAGCCTTTTCTGTTGGATACTGGTGCTACAAAGAGTTCTATTATACACTCTAAACTCCCTGTCGCACCTTTGTCTGGCGAAATGAATGTTTCAGTAGGTTTTTCTGGCGCCCCGGTTAGGAACCCGATTTCTAGTCTTGTGTCCCTTTCTGTTGGACCTTATGAATTGGAAGCACCCCTTATTTTAACAATGGGTTGTGGTGAGAACTTGTTAGGATTGGATCTGTTGAAAAGATTATATGCAACCTTGTATTGTTCTCCTTCAGGAGTACAACTTACACTAGGTAAGAAAGTGGTCTCCCAAATGTATTTGTCGAAGGATAAACTTCCGACAGAATTGTCGCTTCTTCCTGATATTCTTTGGGCTACTGGCCCTAATGATGTGGGTCTTTTGGAAATACCGCCATATGTTGTGACATTAAAAGCGAATGTTAAAATGCCACGTATTCCCCAATACAAGATCTCTAGTGAAGTTGAAAAAGCGTTGCTAGCGATCATTTATGATTTGATTGAAAAAGATGTAATTGAGGAGGCAAGAGGCAACGTTTGCAATAGCCCGGTTTTGCCTGTTTTGAAGCGCACTGACCCTTCCCAGCCACCTGTTTACAGGTTTGTGATTGATCTTAGGGAGGTGAATAAAATAGTTGTGCCACAGTTTCCAGTTGTCCCTGATATCACTGCCTTATTAACGAGGATTCCAGCTACCGCCACTTGGTTCTCAGTGATTGACCTGAAAAATGCCTTTTTCAGCATCCCAATTGCCGAGGAGAGTAGGGATATTTTTGGCTTCTGTTTAGGAGGACGAAGCTTCCGGTTCAAACGTGCTCCCCAAGGCTATTGTGAGAGTCCGTCAATATATAGTCAGGCTTTAAAAACACAGCTTGATACGATTGTTCTACCTGATGGCGCTACCCTTATTCAGTACGTTGACGATTTGCTAGTCGCTGCAGATACTGAGGAAATCTGTAAAGAAGCAACGTTGTCATTGTTGCGTCATTTGTCTGATTTGCATCACAAAGTGTCCCTTTCGAAGTTACAATATTGTCGACAAGAAGTGACCTACTTAGGTCATCTCTTATCGAAGGAGGGAAGGAAACTGACCCCAGAAAGAATTCAGGCAATTGCAAAATTGAGTGTGCCAAGGACACAGAGAGAAGTGCGTGCTTTCTTGGGTATCACGTCATATTGCAGACAATGGATACCGAACTTTTCCCTGCTGGCCAAACCTTTAGTGGCATTGACCTGTAAAGATACGCCTAATCCCCTTCCATGGTCTGAGGATTGTCAGAAAAGTTTTTCCGAATTGCGTGATGCATTGTGTTCGGCTCCTGTGTTGGGTACCCCCGACTACAGTAAACCTTTTACACGGTATGTCCATGAGAAAGAAGGTTGTGCATTGTCAGTGTTGACACAGTCTTTTGGGGACAAGCAACGTCCATGCGCGTATTTTTCGTTGACTTTGGATCCGGTAGCCAGAGCATTGCCGAGTTGCTTGAGAGCCACAGCGGCAGCAGCTGTTTCTATTCGGCAGTCTGCTGGTTTAGTGATGAATAATATGTTGATTGTAATGGTTCCACATGCAGTGGACATTTTGTTAAACAGAACCAAGACACAGCACTTAACTAGTGCTCGATTGTCAGGGTATGAGCTGACACTTTTAGCGAGTCATGTGCACATAAAGAGATGCAACACATTGAATCCAGCTACGTTGTTGCCAATTGTAGCAGAGACAGATGTTCCTGAACAGCATGATTGCTTTCTTAGGACAGAAGAAGAAACGAAAGGGAGAGTAGATCTTAGGGACACTCCTCTTGCGAAATGTGATGGTACTTTATGGGTGGATGGTTCATGCTTCAAGCTTCCGAATGGTGATACGACTGCAGCATATGCTGTTACGACTTTGCATACGATTGTTGAAGCTGCACGTATCCCACATAATTCAGCTCAAGCAGCAGAGTTGATTGCACTTACAAGAGCGTGTGTGTTATCGAAAGGAATGAAAGTGACCATATATACTGACAGCCAGCATGCCTTTGGTGTGGCTCATAGTTTTGGACGACTGTGGAAAGAACGTGGGTTTCTGACTTCGCATGGAGCCAAGCACAGCATGGTCAGTTGGTGAATGAGCTTCTTGAGTCACTTACTTTGCCGTTGCAAGTTGCGATTGTGAAATGCAGTGCACATAAGAAGGTTACTGATGATGTTGGTCGTGGCAATGCATTTGCTGATGAAATCGCAAAAGAAACAGCGAGGGATGTGATGAGTCGAATGTATGTTGCAGGCCCTGCGAGATGGGTTGGTGACACTGGAATGTGTGAAGATACGATAGAGAGTCTGAAGTCTATTCAAGCTGAAGCCACAGAGAAAGAGTTGAGTGTGTGGAGAGAGAGTATGGGTAAATTGGATGCAAATGGTTGTTGGGTTGAATTGTCAGAACATCAACGATGGTTGTTACCCAATGCATATGTGCTTGCAGTGGTTACAATGGCCCATGGAATGGCTCACATCAGTGTGAAAGGGATTTGTAAGTTGTTGGCTCCAGTATGGCAAAATGTTAGAATTCCTAAGTGTGCAGAGAATGTGGTCAAGAATTGCATGTTGTGCTTGAAATACAATCCTGGTAGGGGAACCCCAACTCCAGCTGGTCATTTTGCGCCTCCAACGTACCCGTTCGAGGTTTTTGCAGCTAGATTTCATCCACATGGAAAGGTGCAACAATTTGAAATACGTACTCGTTGTTGTTTGTGCCTTTTCAAGATGGGTAGAAGCATATCCCCTGAAAGATAACACTGCCATGTCCACAGCTAAAGCCCTTGTCAAAGAATTCTTCCCCAGATTTGGATTGCCGAGAATGGTCTGGAGTGTTAATGGGAGTTAATTTGTGGGTCGAGTGATGAAAAAAGTATGTGAAGGGTTAGGAATCCAGAAAAGATTTCACGCTGCAAATCACCCCTAATCAGCTGGACTAGTAGAGTGCTATAATGGCACTCTAAAACTTAAACTGGCCAAGATACAAGCAAGCTCTGGCCTTAAATGGCCCGATGCCTTACCATTAGCACTCCTATCGACAAGAATGACTGTGCATTCACGAGTGGGGCTTAGTCCTTACGAAATCGTGTTCGGCCGCCCGGCCAACATATGGAGAGTGCCTAGGCCGACAAAATTCCGTTAAATTGAACACCCTGTATTGCTTGATTATTTGTATGATTTGACGGCTAAATTACGTGTTTTACACCAACAGGTTCACGATACTCTGCCTCAGGTCGCTGAAACTCCAGGACACACTATCGATCCTGGTTCGTGGGTCTTGGTTAAAAACTTCCAGCGGACAAAGAATGATCAGCCCCGCTGGACTGCCCCCCACCTAGTCCTTTTGTCAACGAGATCAGCCGTGCGAGTGGAAGGGAAGAAGAACTGGATCCACGGCGTACACTGTAAGAGGGTCCCTTTGCCTCTGCCGTACGACCGGTGGGTCCAGGAGGGTATTGCTGACTCTGAGACTGAGACTGTGCCTCGTTTTCTGCCTTTCAGCGATGCACGTGCAAAAGGAACAAAATCTGAACGTGAAAGTGACAATCTTTTGCAAGAAGCCGTACCACCGTCAATTCGATTGGACACTACCGAGCCTGAACTGTTGTTCCAAGACCAGACATTATCTGGAAAAAATCGTTATAATCTGACGCCGAGAACTATGGACAAATAAAAAATGTTCTTTGCTATTTTTGAAAGTGCCGCTCTCTCATCTGAGAAACTTTTTTATTTTTGTTTTTCGAACTACCATCCGGGTTCAGCTGTAGGGTCGCGGGCGACAAGTCTTTGGAGTGCAAGCCGAAGACACAAGGTCGACGGTTCTGGTTGGTTCTTGGGCGTTTCCCTTGGACTGACAGGCGCATTCCTTAGCACGGAACACCCTACCTCCGCGAGCAGCAAGGTTAGAGGATGGAGTTTTTCGAGATGGAGAGACCTGCCAAAGAGATGAACTTTAAAGCCAAAATGTGTATAATGATGACCAAGAAACATTTTTTGATGTTATGCATTTTTATGTTGCTTTTAATAGGATATGTTTTATTTTACTTTCGAGTGACATTTGCACCCACTATACAGCCCATGCCTCCTTCTACTGTTTCCTCACATTCTTTTCACCCTTTACCTGAACATGAGTCCGTTAGGAGATTAGAGTTTATCAATAACTCCTTCGTTCAGCTTTTGCACCAACACCAATTAGTAGTGAACACGACTAACTGTTGGGTGTGTGGTCTCATGCCTCATACTACTGATAAAGGTATCCCTTATTTGGTCCTGCCTTTCAGCCATAATGGTTCTGTGTGGGCATACAGAACGATGTTCATCTATGCTCATGAAGTCCACCCCCTACGTTCTGTAAAAGATAATCCAAAGAATAGTGCTCTAGTTAAGGGTATAGTAGATATGATTAGAGAAGCTACTTCCTATGAGACTATCCCGAGAGATGAGACACTAGCCTATATTGGATGGAACGTGACCGGATATGGAGTTACTCTGAGTGAGAACCAGCGAGCAAAGAGATCCTCCCCGATTTGGATTGTACCCCATCAGGGTCACCTATGTCTGCAAGGTAATGGCAAGAATCCCAGAGCTCAGCTAGAAAAGAGTCCTAGCAGCTAAGGGTACCTATTTCATCTGTCATGATAGAGCCTACACATGGTTGCCTTCTGACTTCTCGGGCACATGTTTTGTTTCATCCCTGTTTCCACCCACCTACACAGCTGCAGCAGATTACCACAAGACAAGGATAGTTAGAGGTGTCTTCAGTAAAGAAGACACTGCAGGACAAGAATTGGGAGACTTCTTGAAGGGTTTTCTGCCGTTCTGGGGACCTATGGTTAACAGCAGGAACATAAGGCAATTGACAAGGGTGGTTGAATCCACCGTAGTTGAAACTACCGGTGCCCTTAGTAACTTGACTGCTGAGCTCCAGTCGGATCGTCTTATGACTCTTCAGAACAGAGTTGCGCTAGATGTCATACTTGCAGACCGAGGTGGGGTATGTAAAGTGATCCAATCAAGTTGCTGCGTTTTCATTCCAGATAACGATCCAACAGTATACCAGGCCATTTCCAGACTACATAAGATCTCTGAATCTATTCATGTGGATAAAGGAGATTGGTCAGTGATGGGGTGGTTCTGGGAACTGTTATCCGCCTGGGGAGGGAAGATTCTGATGGTCATTGGGATGACCTTAGCCAATCTTTTTCTGTTCTGTCTGTGCGTACAGTGCGCTCCTGCAATATGTGGCCTCTGTGCTACATCATGTGTAAGGAAACCTGTATCGAGGGACGAACTAAGTAATAGGATGATGCTACAGCAACATCTCAATGATTTTATGAATATAGACCTGGACTCAGATTAGCGTGAGTGTAGGTTGATTGCCTATGTAAGGGCAAAAGGAGGGTCTGTGGTACTGAAAATTCTGGCCCGGTGTCATGGACATCGTCGTATCATGACGATTTTGGTGTCAGCAGACCGAGAATGACGAGTATGTTACATACAAGCATTTTTGTCATATTCGAGCGGCGACATCACCCTGAAATCAGGGATTCCATCCTGAACCCTCGGGTTCCATTTTGTGCATGGCAGCCATTTTGTGGTTGCCCTCACACAGGCCGATGACTAAGGCCAAAACGAGTCTTAAAGGACACGTACACCTTTGCTGACTTTTGCGTGACCTGGGCAAGCTGACTCCACTGCCCGAAGCCAAACCTGTTCTGCCAGTTCCTTTCCCAGGGGCCGACCAAGATTAGGATCAAGGCACAGCATACCATAAAACCTTCATTGTACACAACTATGCCTAATCTCACACACACCTGTCTCTGTTTCTTGCTTTATGGCCTGCTTTACGATGAGGAGGTGCCCGATTTTATTAGGGGTCCGTCCGATATCTGATGGAAAGTGTTGGGCCTTGCCGGGAAATTGATTATGGGCTGGGCTAACTGAAAAATGTGCTTGTCATCATGATTCTGCCTTTCTTTGTTAGGAAAATATGTGAATGGTCAACCGTAAAATAAGGAATGTTTGCCTAAAGCATAATATTTTGTATAAAAAGAGATGGCTGGCTTTGTAAGTTGAGCAGTCTCCTGAGGATATACACTGTGTTGTACGTCTAGGATACCTGTTACTGGCTGCAGCCAATAAACAAGATCTTTGACTTCACCAAGAAGACTCTGTGTTTCTGTAGTCTGGGACAGGAAGGACTCGAAGTCTTAGGGTATGTTCCCTGGCACCGCTGGGTTCTTAAAAACCCATCACTTCACAACTACTTGGATTGCTTTACCTGAGAGGGGTGGGTTTGGGGTGTCTGCTGTTCTCATAGTAGAATGGGTAGAACCAGTGTCCAATAAAAAAGTTATGTCTTTTCCTTCTACCTTTCTATTAATATATGCACCCGTCTGATCTACCGGTAAGGATGCACCAAGTACACATTCCTCTTCCCCCCTCCTCAGGCACCGTCATAATTCATCCTCCGATGAACTACTGTTTTGTAAAAGAAATTGTGAAGTTACTAAATTTAGCTTACCACATTCTCCTTGAAAACCGGTGTCCACACTGTACTTTTCTCTGTTCACAAAATTTGGCATAGGGGCAGGTGGTAACTGACCCTGTGGATTTACAAGCAGTTGCGGTTTACTCAATATCACCTCATTCTGCTTCTGTGGATTTAAATTTTGACTTGGGACATTATTAGTTTGAATATTTTTACACTCGTTTTTCCAATGCCCCAATTTTCTGCACCCATGACAAGGAGACCTTTTCTTTGCTTCTTCTCTACTCATTTTCCCTCTTGGCTTTACCCCATTATTTTCTGATCCTCTGTTTTGTTCGTTATTCAGATTATTTAATTTTAGTTCTTGCGGCTCTGCCAATTTTACTTGTGTCCACATTACTTTTTCTTCTAACTTTTGTTCGTCTGTGAAATATTCTCATCCCCACAGTCTT
Source organism: Lissotriton helveticus (assembly GCF_964261635.1). NCBI lineage: Eukaryota > Metazoa > Chordata > Amphibia > Caudata > Salamandridae > Lissotriton > Lissotriton helveticus. The sequence goes on along the minus strand of NC_136068.1, from coordinate 280,110,781 downwards.
TAGCATACTTTAAAACTTCATCTGTGGGTTTCCCTTGCCAACACAACATGTGTGTTTGGATCATTTGACAAATCTATGGTCTTAATCCGGATAGAAATCGATTTACAAAATGTCCCATACCGTTGTCACCAATATTCTCGAATCCACTATTCTGCTTTAAAACCTGTAACAGGCGCTCATACTAAGCATATACAGTTTCATTTATATCTTGTGCAGTTCTGTCTATTTTGATCCAATCTGTCTCTTTTGGGAGAATTTTCCCTTTCAAGAAAGTAATCACCTGGTTATATTTCTTCTTTACTTCTTCCGAAGGTACACTTGTTTTCTCATCTCTTGGGTATTCATCACTAAGCCAATCAACTGTGAGTTTACATTCTGTCCATAAATCAGAGGATACCACTATGTCAAACAGACCATCCAAATCTTGCAATAAAACTTTAGAAACATTCACAAACCTTTCAACCTGTCTGCACCATTCAACCAGTTTCTCTCTTAATTTTGGGAATTCATTTGTAAATGATAGAATATCTTGCCTAGTCCATGGAACATGCACATATTCTCCTGATACTTCTCTCATGGGACATAACCTTTCTATGTTCTTAGATTCTTTTAATAAATATTCTGATGCAATCCTGCTTGCCTGAGCTTCCTCCTTTTTCTTAGTCCAACTTGTTTTCCACCTGTCTAATTCGCCCCACTTTTGTAAAATTGTCATTAGTTCTATAATCTGTAATTTCATTCCTGACACGTTCATATTTTCTAAATCTTTGTCAGGAATTTCTGCTCTGTAAGGTTTCTGCAGTACTTTAGAGTTCCCTATTTCAATTCCCATCTCTGAAGGAAGCTCTGTTAATTTCTCATGAATGATTTTTAAATTTCTAGTTATACTTCTACATATGAATAATAATTCTTCTTCACAATTCGTATTTAGTCTGTTGATTCCCACATTTCCAACTATCATTTCTTCCAATTCTACTTTTAACTTATAAATGTCCAAAATCTTTGGCTGTGGAACCGTTTTGTCCATTCTCTGTGCCCATCTTCCTAATTCTTCTGGTGACATAATTGTAGCACTTTTAGTTCCTGTGGAGGTTTCCATTCGTATTTCTTTTGAACAACTAGGTGTAACTCTTCTTGGGGTTTCATTTATCTGTTCTCTTATTAGTAGATACATTAGAGATATCACTGATTGATCCTCAATTATTACGTTCTCTTTCCTCGGTTCTATTACAGAAATAGCCATAACTGGTGGGTTTGTACAGCTTCTTTTATCCCCATATAGTGGGACAACAGGACCTATAGTCACTGATATGGTTAATGCTTCAGGATGTACACTCAATTGGTTTATTTTCTGGATTAGTTCATCTTTATTTCTATTTATCGCTTCTCTTTCTTTTTCCTGTAATATTCTTTCATTTAATGAATCATGCAAAATTTGGGGAACTAATGGGATCACTTTGGCAGGAGCACTCAGTATAGTTCTATTGGGTTCTTCCTTATTTGGTGGAGGATTCTTTGTCAGAATATCTTCCATAAACTCATCTTCTGATTCTCCACAACCTGTCATATTTTTAGTCTTCATAGTACACTTGCCTCCAGACTGCTCCTCTGAAATTAAAACAGGATACAGTCCTTCTGGAACCATTGCTTTTCTCCATTGTTTCATCTGATCTTCACATTTTATATGCAACGTTCTAGAATAAAATCCTCTATGTCCTCTAGTACTTCTGAATCTGTCTCGATCAAATGCCCCCATTTCCCATTCTTCCAAAGCTTCATACTGAGTTAATCTAGGTCTGGGCTCTAACTCAATCATTCTAGTTCCAAAATTCTATAGAATTCTTCCATTAAATGTACCCTTTTTTGGGAAAGCCAATATTCCATCACCTTTTGTATATTCAATCCAGTTTTCGAGCCATACACATGTATGATAACCCTTCTCCATCATTATAAATGAGGCAGGAGTCTTTGGTGGTGGGATAAGATTTCCTTCTCTAGTTTTAATGAGTTTATCTTTTTTTGAAATAATTCCTGATTCTTTGCATAAACAACATTTTTCTTTTCTCTCCATACATTTTATAAATTATTTTTCTTATGTATTCTTGTCTAGCAAAACCTGAATAGCTTCTATCTGGGCAACTCCCTATTATAGTTGGATCATATTTCCACACACAAACTCCACTGTCTATTATTCTTACTGCTTCTAATTTATTAACCAATTAATCTTTTTGTTTAGACTTAGGTTTCTCCAATCCTATTACAGCGTTTATTCCTTTATCCAATCAAGCTCTAGTTTGTAAAATTTGCTTAGCCAATACTAGAGCGGCTCTAGTGTGATGTCAGTATTCACTCCTCACAACTGACCTCTCCTTTACAATCATCCGTAAATCACACACCTGCTGTTCGACCAATCCCAGCGCGGCACCTGATGCGGTCAACGCTACAACTGACCCCTCCTTTACAATTCCCTGTCTTTGTCACACACCGGCTGCTTCAACCAATCCCAGTGCGGCGCTCTTTGACATCAGCGCAACTCCGCCTGCTGACCCTCCCTGCACAAGGTAATACAAAACTTACTTTCTTTTAATTTTTCATCAAAAAGTTCCTTAATAACAGCATAAAAGATTCACTACTCTGTCGATCTTCATAAACCAAAATATTATTTCCCTACTAGTAAAACATTCCGCTTACTCCTCATATACTGCAAGTAAAACCTTTCCATTTACCCTTCACTCAAGCTCAGTAGAACCTGTTACTCTTCCAGTGTTACCCTTTCTAGGTGATATAACACCAAAATTTCACCAGCAAACTCTTTGCTATCAATCACTCTCACCTTTTTCACAACTTAATTTCTAAAATTGACGAGTAACCTTACTGCAGTGTGATTTCCATTCATCACCCACTATACACTTTTCAGGAATTTCCAGACAACATTAGACAATATACAAACGGGTTAGTTAATACATAAATCTATAACCAATAATCACCAACTAATCATTAAAAACCATACTTCTCCTACCAGCAAACTGATCCAGCGGGACACCAACCTGCGGAAAATTATCACTAAATACTCATTTGGACCCATGAACCACACACACTCATGATCTGGTCGATGAAACCCAGCTGGGGATCAATTGTAGGGCTAAATCTATATGTCCGTTTACCTCTCAGCCTTGAGCCTATTTAGGCAGCTCATTGATTTTATTATCTACAAACTTAGGGGCATATGTATGAAAATCCCTCTTTGCGAATCTCTAATAGTGATTTTTTAGAAATCGCTATTTAAGAATTGCAAATAGGGATGGATGTAAAAAATCGCAACTTTTTTGCCATTACTTAAAATTCCTTCATTGCGATTAGCAAATTGCGAATTGCAATTAAGGAATACCTTCCCATTCATTTCTTTGGGCCAGGAGGCCCATAGGAATGAATGGGATGTTATTCTCAATTTGCGATTCACAATTTGAGAATCGCAAATTGAGAATAATTTCTAGGGTGCAAGGGTGTCATAAGGACACCCTGATGAACCCCTGAAATTTACATGTGTGCGCATATGACGCACATACATGCCCTAAGGGCATGTATGTGCACCATATGGCACCTTCACAAATACCAAAAAGTGCATTTGAGAAAGAAATCGCAAATTACCACCAACTGGAAGTTGGTGGTAATTTGCGATTTCTTAAGGAGAAATCGCAAAATTTGAATGCTTGATGCATAGCATTTAAGGAATCGCAATTTGTGATGCCTTAAATGCTCACGCAAAATTAAGGAACTGCAAATTTTGCGATTCCTTAATTTTGCTATGCGGTTTCCATCAAACATACAGTTTTGCGAATTTTTAGTCACAAACACTGCTTTTTTGCGAATCGCAGCTTTTGTGACTAAAAATTGCTTTGATACATCTGCCCCTTATATTAGGGTATCAAAGTTACTTGTGACGTGTAAGTGGCTTTTGGGCTGTAGGATATCAACAATGTTTGCTGCCAAAAAATATGAAGATATGTTGATCCTAAATGTTTATATGCAATGGGGCTCACAGGAAGAATATAGTGTGAAACTGGGACATTTTAAGAATGATTTGGATTCATTTTGTGATAAGTATGGGACTAATTTAATTTTGCTGGTGGGAGATTTTAACCATAAATTAAACCCAAAATTGTTAGATCTTTGTTACACAGAAACTTTAGATTCATATGATATAAAAAAAGCAGAGTTTTCTGAAAATATAATACCGACTGATGTGACTAAGCTGGGAAATTACTTAGCGTCAAAAAGTCTTTTCTGCTTAACCCGTTTCATGCGCCGCCGATTTTGCGGAAGTGCAGCACTTGGCCGACAACAGCATGGAAGGGGTTAAACGGCAGGATTGCTCAAAATTGTCTGGCAAAGAAAACCTTCAAATATGGGACTCAAAAATTGCCCTATTGATTATGTTTTTATTCAGGTATGGAACTTTGAACTAGTAACAGATTTTAGGATTAGTCCTTCGGAATGTAGTGACCATAATTTAATAAAATTAGAGCTGGTAATATCCCCACTGGCTGCTTGCGACAAAGTCATCTTACAAGCAAGTATGGGCGAATTTAGCGGATCTGCGGTCCGCGAAATCGCAAAAAAATATGCGAGTTTGCGAATTTTCCCACAAACTCCTGAATTATTTTGCGATTTGCGCTGGAGTACTTTCTACTGGCTTATCCAGTAAGTGCTCCCTCATTGGGTAAATGTATAGTGCTTTTCTACACTACAGCTGCGTAAAGTGCCAGAAGAATTGTCTCCGGTGACCAGGTGTGTGTTACATTGGCTTTGCTATAAATGATTGTCTGAGCCCACAATTGGACATGTTGACAATTAAATTTTCTTTCTGTCACAGCGGAAAATATCAGGGCCATAGAACTGTATTTCCTGAGGAAAGACATATCAGTCATGTTTAACTTGGCAAATGGGCTCTGGTTTACTGTGGCTAAAATAGCCAATACCAGATCATTCAGAAGAATAGTTTGGCGGCATTTCTGTTACCTGATATCTGAATGACAGCAACCCCAGAGGTGCCCCCAAATCTCGAGCCACATGGGATGGACTGCTTTCCCCTTGCTACACCACTAAGCAAAACACATAAACTGTGACAATGTGTGTATTGGATTTTGTTTATAAGGCTGTGCAAGAAAAATAGACATTTTCTTTCCCCACTAGCACCCTTTCCATACAAGAGTTTGTGTGCAGGAACAAAGCACTGTTCTTCCCGCCCGTAGTCAGTACAGACAGGAGGCTCTGAGTTGGTCACTCTATCCCCCCCATACATTGGCACAGAGACAGGTGAAGCACCCGACACTCTTACCTTGGGCCTTCTGGCCCTCTTGGGTCCCCAGAGAGTTGGGAGCCCCCGGGGACTAAAGAAGCCCTAGCACAGCGGCCCTCATAATTCTTTTCCCTTATCTGTGTGTCGCTTCAGTTCCCGGAGATAGGAGTTTTTTTAGGAAAGAAGGGGGGGCTCACTCATACTTAAGCCCCTCCCCACACACCGCCATTCCTTCTTCTCCCTGGCCTTGGCCCTCTCTACAAAGATTTAAGAAAGCCGGGCATGGATTACAGCACACATCCCTCTGTGAACTTGTTACCCTAGGGTGACCACTCCTCATTCTGCAACTTTTCGGGCGCTACAAGACGTATTCTCACCAGTGTGGTGTCCTATTGCTCCTGGTGGTCAGCTTTAGCCACTAGGACTATTGATTCTTAGCCTCACATACTCTAAATGTTTGTTTTCTTCTATTACTTGACTTTTAATATTCTCTCCTATTGCCCATGACCTGCCTCGTGGCTGGTTTCCTGGCACTTATCCAGAGCCCAGGGTCTTCCTCGGTGGCACCCTAGATCCTTCAAGGCAGAGGGCTCTTACCATGCCATCGTGCCGAAGGGTGCAGGGGTCCCGTGAGTGAGATGGCCATCAAAAAAAAGAATCCGACCGCGAGCGAATTTGCGAATTTTAGGCAATTTTGCGAGATTCGCAGATTGCTAAATTGCCGAAAATCCGCAAATTTAGCAAGCGGAACGGATTTTTGGCTCATGCTTACTTACAAGAGATGGATTATCCGAAGCGGATAACTATTCGGTTATCGGATGTATTTATGGAAAGGTTAACTAGACTGCAACAAAATGTAAAGTTAGGATACATGAGCGGCCAAAATTTATCATGGTATATTGATAAAATAGATCAAGTAGTCAAATGTATAAGTGTAGAATTAAGAACAGATGTAAGGGCACCCAAGGATTAAGAAAGGATGCAGGCCAAACAAGGAAATTGGTTCAATATAGATTGCCTAAATAAGAAAAGAGAACTAAGGAGAGAAGAGCGTAGTTTACACAAACAATTTGATGAGGCTAGGGCTGAAAATCTCGCCAAGATAAAGAGAGAATATACCTCATTACTCCCTAATGATAAAAGGGCCCATAAAGAAACATGTTGGGGAAAATTATTGGAGGCAATAGAATCTAAGAATATCCGTCAGTTCTGGATGCTAATAAATCAGCTACAGAATCTTCTGTTGCCCCAATGAACTATGTAGTGGAAGAAAGGTCTTGGGAAGATTATTTACATTAATTATATTCCCTGGGGAGGGAAATTGGAGAGGAGAGATCAAGGGATTGGAGAGGCCTAGTAGAGGACTTAAAATCAGATTGCTCAATAGTTAATGTGCTTACTACAATAAGGACTTTGAACTTAACAAAGGGCAGCAGGCTCAGACAACCTACCAGCCCTGATGATGCTTTTAAACCAGACCTGGTGTTTTTTGTAATCTTAGAACTAGGGAAGATTCCCATAAATTGGAAGGGTGCAATAATTAGGCCGATTCATTAGAAAGGGGATGTATATGCCCCTAAGAATTACAGACTTATTAACCTGTTAGATATAGGAGAAAAAATCTTCGCAAAAAAATATTAAGTAAATTACAAGATTGGGTAGAGCAGGGATCCATTGTGCCAGTTGAACAAGGAGGGTTTAAAGAAGGTCACTCCACTATAGATCACAGTTTTGCCCTGTGAGCATTGGCCAGGAAATCGATAGAGCAAAATGGTAAACTGTTTTGTTTCTTTGTCGATTTCCGGGCGGCTTTCGATTCTGTGGACCGTAATAGCCTCTGGGAAGTCCAGGAAAATTATGGAATACCGGATGGCATTTTGAATATTTTAAAAGAGTTACACAATGGCAACTGGGCCCAGGTCATTAGGGGCACAAAGGGGTCACTAACTCACAAAATACCTGTAAAAAATGGCCTTAGACAGGGGTGCGTTTCGGCACCCCTGCTTTTTAAATTTTTTCTAGCAGGTCTCCTCGCAGTGCTAGAAATAGAAAGAAGTGCGAGTCCGTGTATGAATAGAAATAAAGTGCCCTGTCATTTATACGCTGACGACCTTGTGATCCTTGACCAAACTGAAATGGGACTCCAAAGGAAATTTAATGTGTTTAAAAATTACTTTGATAAAAAGTTTTTAACTGTTAATATGGAAAAAACAAAGGTTTTATGATTTGGAAAGGGAACTAAAAATAAAAATGTTAATTGTTTTTTAGGACAAGATAAACTTGAGATAGTAAGTGAATATAAATACCTAGGCCCAAGCTGCAAAAGCCTTCTCGTCAGTCTGTGGCCTGAAAAAATTGAATGAAGAATGCAGCGACGAGTCGCACAGACCCATTTTAAATGCATTTGCAGCTATGATTATTATTATTATTATTATTATTTATATTCTTGTAAAGCGCCAGACTAGACCCCCGAAGGGGTATCTCCGGGCTAATATGATCCACCCGCAAGTTCTGTATGGTGCAGAAGTGCTATCTTTGAGTGGCAAAAGGGGGTGGGATCTTGAAGAAGGAAAGATGTTAAAAATACTGCTGTCTTCTCCAAATAGTACCATGATTCAAGCAATCAGAATGGGGGTAGGGCTGACAGCATGGAATGTAAAGACCCAAATATCCTTATTTAGATTTTGGAAATGCCAGGAGCTAGGTGGCACAGAAAAAGTCTCAACATGGTTCAGAGAGGAAATTCAACCTAGTAGCTGTGGTTGAACACGGGATGTAAGGAAAACCCTCCAGACCATAGCGGCGCACCTAAAGTTGAGCCTTTTGCAGCAATCCATGGACTTAGTCTTTACAAAGAGAATGCTTAGGGATCAAGGGCTCCAATACTCCAGATCACAAGACTTTGATTATCTGAGGGTGAAAAAATCAGTTAACTGGGTAAGGAGAGCATGGGAAAAGGAGGTTTGGTTTCCATATTTGGATTTTCTGTCCAATAAGTGGTTAAGACACAAAATCATACGGGTTCGTGTGGGTATTAACCCTTGGAAGTTCGAAGGAAAAATAAAAGCAGCATTGATCCAAATGGATGGTATCTGTGAATGTGGCCTAAGAGTAAGAAATTATATTTTGCACATATTGATGATTGCACATTGATTTTAGGAATACGGAAAGTATTTTTATGTCCAAAATTTTTCAAATATAAGGTGAATTCACATGCTCAAGCTGCTTGTCTTCTTATGGATATGTCATCCCTAGATGTTACAATTGCTTTGGGGAAGTTCTTGAAAGCGACACAGGACTTTGTAAAGGAGAAATTAAAAGAGGGGTGCTGATTTCAAGTCTTTTTAGAAGTTCTCCCAATACTGAGAATGTTATGAAATTAAATTTTTGTAAATTGTGTTAAAATGAAATGTGGTTTAATTTTGCTATCACTGAGGATCCAAAGGTTTGTGTATGGTTTTAAAGACTATGTTCTATATAAACATTGTTTATCTCTCTCTCTCTCTCTCTATTTAATACTAAGCCCTTTCCTTTACAAATGGATCTATTTTAGTTGATTATATTTGGTAATTATGACATTGAAGCATTTACCTGTTCTGCACATTGAATAACTACAGACTCGGATAAGGTTAAAAGGTTTATCTGAATTTTTCTTTTAGTAAATCAAAGACAAATTACAGTGTTAAATCCATCATTCTGAAGAGGTAAGATTCGATTTTATCTAAATTAACTATAAATTTCAATGACAAGTACCTTAGGAAAAGAGGAGAGAGAGAAAAGGCACATTGACAAAATACACAGATTTATAATTACCTAGGATGGTGCAAGATCGGACCCCTCTGGCCAAGAGTTATGGACCTCTTAGAAAAATCAGGTGATAGGTTCAGGACAGAAAAAGGACAGGACAGGTAGCCTCTTCTGGATTAGACGCCTGCGTCTCACCCCTCTCTGATGCTATTGTCCTCCTCGATTCTTCCGCGATCTTCTTTCTAATTCTTTTACCTCCTCGATTCTTCTGGGATCTTCTTTCTAGTTCTATTTGTTTGAAAAATTCTAAGTCTGCTTCTTTAGGTATTTGATCAGCATTTGGACAGCATCTCTATCTCTCAGCTTTCTGGCAGCGATTCTGGATCTAATTTAACTAACTACCCCAATTATACCTTTTTGGTGGCAGGTTTCAACCTTATGAAACTCCTAATTCTGATTGGACAAGCTGAGGGGATGATCATCACACCATGCTAAGTTTAATACTTTTCTTAAGAGCAGTGTCTTATGTTCCCGCCCATTAATTTGTTTCTCCCAAGCTTTATTTCCCATCCATGTTCATAATGCGTTAACAACAATGTATATAATGTGTACAGTTGTCCATTGAATCTTCAGGATGTTCAGCTGGTTCCCAGGACATGCAGAAAGGGTGTCCTTGATCGGGTTCCTAGACTTGATCTCACGACTCCAGAGTTGTCTTGTCCGCGCATGCGGATGATCTCATGTGGGTGTCAGCCCTTAGCTCTCTTTAAGGCCCAAATACTAACTAATAGAGAGGTCAAAGAGACAAAGTATTAGATTCAAATAAAATGATATCACTGTCTACCACTTATCTATACTCTGATCCCATTTAATTATAAAGACTATTTATCCATAAGCATTTAGTATATAGCACAGTTTAGTTTCAGAAGAGCAGATGCTTAGCATGTGAGTTCTTAAGCAACCATTTAGCTGTTACTGCGCAGAAGCAAAGTTTTTCCTCCAAGCATTATGACGTAATGCAGCTGATGCATGCGCAGTTCATTTTACCGTGTTAGCAGCCATCTTTAGTTGCACTCGGGTTACTTGTTAGTAACACATATAGGCAAGCTTCCTCCTTTTCTAATAAGTGTAAAATTTGTATTATAACTGTTATTAAGAATTTATTACGAGGTTATAAGAGAGGATTATATTCGAGCAAGTTGCTTATTTGCGAAACCTTGCTCCATCACAAGGTAGGCATTCCTTCGGAAAATCCCCTGCAAAACTGCAGTGGTGTTTATTACATATATCGGGAAGAGGGCCGCTGAGCCTGAGATGCGTCAAAATCCCTATGCTCAAAAGCCCAGGTTTAAAAAGTATGCATTGGTTATTTTAGAGGAGCTTGACCAGCTGGAGTGACTTGAAACAGTCTAATCTGCAATCAAGTCACCTCCCCGCAACAGGTAAGTGGACACATAAAGAAGGTAACACAGTAAATTACATATTACACTCCATTAATGCCTTATATCACGCATACGTGGGCATAGTGGAACACATAAGTACAGTATTACCACTTATATGTGTGACATACAGGGTCAACATAATAGAGTGCAAGGTGAGTTTTTCACCTTTTCACATTCTATTACATGTGTCCTATGCAGTAGGTTACTCGCATCAGTCATGACTGACTCATTGCCTCTGTTTTTTGATGCATTGCTGTAGTTGAGTCTGTTTTATGACTAACTACAGCAATGCGCCACTTTTGGGTCGGATGCCTTGCAGCATCCTTCCCATGGATACATCTGACTTTCTGACGCATCCATAAGTCCTTCCGCCAGGGAGCCCCATATTGTAAATACAGCACATCCATTGCATGGTAAGGATTGCTGATGCAGAAGCAAGTGATTTTGATGCATTGCTGCGCTCCTTCCTGCAATGATGTGTTATTTCTTGTAAATGAGGCCCATAGTTTTTACTGTTTTGCAACACCAATCAGAGTGATGGGCAACAGATCTCGTGTTCCCTGGAAGAATTAACTTTTGGTATCAAGCACATGATTTTTGAGGGTTGATTGTGGTTGTCCGAACATATAGGTGTGTCCTGTCGCCTGCCTGATTACAGATTGCCCTGGTATTATTGTTTCTATGAGTTCAATCTGGTATTATTGTTTCTGCAGGTCTGATTGGTGTAGCAAAAATGTTTTAATTTGCTCTGCTTACAGGCCGCTGATACAGATATTGTTATTAGGAGCACCAAGAGAAGTTTATGCTTGGTTCAGGGCCTTATGCAGAGGTAAGACTCGATTTTTTTATGTATCCTTATTTAGGGACGAAATAAGAGTCTGCATCACACAAAGTGAGTATTTGCTAAGGTAAGACAGGTCTTTTCCACAGCCCTATGCTGACTGCTGGCTTAATTGGTTGAAAAGATTAAGCATCGTTGTTTTATCATCTTCGACAATTATTGAATTATTGTTTGTCACGGGAGCTTTAATAGAATGTGTTGCTTTTGAATGTAAATGTACCAGCATCTAAATTAACAAAATAACAGAGCACAGTGACGTAACACACGGTAAACAGCGTTTACAACGCAGCTTTTACAACACAGTACCTTTACCACTCAACTTTTACATTGAAAGTCGTTACAACGACTTGCACTGGGGGGGGTGCTCTAGGATAGGGAATAGTTAATTTACTATCCAAAACCTTCCCTACTATCCACCGGGACTGGAGTTGGAATAGTAAATTAAACTATTCACTATCCAGCACCCCCCAACGCAAGTCGTTGTAACGACTTGCGTTGAAAAAGTTGCGTGGCAAAGGCATGCGTTGTAAAAGCATGCATGGTAATGCCATACATCCTAACACACAGCACAACATAACTGAAAAGGGAAAAACAAAACAGTCCATAGTGTATGCAAAAAACAACCACAGTTAAAACACAACAACAACATAATGCAACAATGCAGGTGAAACAGCACAAATGATCACCACAGCAAAATGCATTAGAACACAACTAGCCCCTTACATTTTGGACTCACCAGCCATCTCCATAAATTTGCTTTCATAATTCAGTGGTAAAAGTTGATTGTGCCAAACACTGCCTTACCATCAACAGTATGAATGGTGCAAGGGTGATTCCATTGTAATTTGGATTGTGTTTGTGCAGGATGATACACATTGCATGGTGCAAGAGCGATGCAAAGGGGCTTGTAAATATGGACCTTTGTATCTGCCATGCGCAATGAGAATGCTGTTCATTCTCTGAGATAAGTTATTTATCAAATATTAGGTGAAGTTTATATTGATTTAACCTTGTCATGTCTGATAACATTTTGGTTTCGGTCAGAACATTATTTGATGTGCTACCGATACATACATTTAACTATAGACATTTCGATATGCAGTCTGACAATAGATGGATGAGTGAGTGTCAGGATGGATGGAAAAATGAATGGATGGGAAGGTGAGTGGAAAATCAGATTGAGAGGCAGAAAGATATATTTTCATGCTCATAAGGGAATAGGAATAAACACACTCTTCAAAGACTTGTGGCCTAGTTGAGAATTCAAGTAGTGGATTTTCCATCTGCATTGATTACCCTTGTCACCTATAACAGAATGGGAAGAGCCACACTGGAGGTGAAACACTCAGGAGGAAACCTACCAATGTCTGTCATGTAGGGAGGGAAATTCTTTCACAGAAGGGATACCTTCAATCATTCATGAGACTCATGACATCATAGTACAGTCAGATTGGTCTTTGCCAGGAGCTATCAATCAACATCCTCACTCTAACTAAAGCAAACAAGCCACAATGGAACACTGCTGTGGTTTTGAAAATGCTATATATCTGCCCTGCTCTATATCAAGTCCTTAGAGATTTACATTAGTGGAAATAAGTGTTTATGCGTTGATGTCATTATTTTTTCTGTGCATTAGGGTCTAGTTTATAAGGATTTGGCATAGGGCAGTGACCATGTCACCTTGCTGAGCTGCCCTACATCAAACTAAAAGGGCAGGAATCCACTGTATTTGTTTAATCTTCCAGTGCCGGCACCTTTTTGTCAGCCTAGCGCCAATGCAGGAACTCTTGCATCATGGTGCAAGGGTGCCTGTACTACAGCAGGATTGTATTTTTACAGGACGGGGCAACCTTCGTGCACAAAAACAATCCTTTGAGGCGTTGTCCTCTTTCTATGTTTGCTGCATTCTGCCATGCCTTTCAGCCCCTTGCTGATAGTGGTGTAATGGCGCTCAGACAAATCCCAACCCTGCATTGCAGCATTGTGATTGGCTGTGGGGAGCGTGTGAGTCCTGGCGCTTCCTTCTTTCTGTTCTTCAATGAAGTAAGAGGATGCAAGAGATGCGGTGGTGGCTGGCCAGCTGGTCGGGAGGTAAGTGACTTTTTTTTTTTAACCGATCCCCTGCCTGTTCCTTTTCCCCCGACCTGCCCCAGTGCCGGTGGGAGGTAGCAGCCGCGACTGAAGAATATGCATATACTATGAAAAGGATTTGGTGTCCTTTGGTGTCCTTGAAAAACTGATGTTCACTGTGATATTTGTCACAATAGTAACATTTTCCAGAACTGAAAAGAGAGGGTAACCTGGTAGAGTTCAGGCGCACAGCTAAGTGTGGTAAGGGAAAAGCACACAGTATAACAGAGTTCTCAAAGCACGGAAAGGAAGGTCACCCACTTCCCCACAATCCCAAAACCCAAGTTCCAGGTAAAACACGCTTAATAATTCCTTGCTGAGCTCTCCAATTCAAGAAGGCGTGTCTCTTACAGTATCACTCCAAGTCTCAAGTGATTCTAATAGTCCACAATATTGTATGTCCAGAATATAATCAAAATTGACACATTAATGTTCATTAGCCACTTCAGCCAAGACACCACGGCTCGTCGTTGATTTCAATTCCAGTTTATTCACACTTCTTCCAATCAATAAAAGTGTATGTTAAGCAGCCAACACATGTTTCGTCAGGCATTAATATCATGCCATACCGACTTCTTCAGGGCTGCAAGCCAAGAAGATATATTAGCAATATATCCATGAATGCACATCACTATTCAACGTACAAGAAGTTTTAATTTTAAACTAGTCACCCTCTGTGTAAGGGAAAACATAGTCCATTAGTGATCAAATTATTATGAGAAACACCGAAATAAACAGTGCAACCCGAGGTGTCTTTAAATAAGGTTCTGGACCCAAAGCCGAAAAACAAAATTCATAAATATTGAGGATTAACTTTACCAAAAAAAGGAAATCTGTATCCTTGACAAACTTTTTTATTTCAACCGGATATGAATCTGAAATGAGATGAAGTCATCCTTACTCTCGCATCCCTAGCGGAACCCTCAGTGCACCAATAAAGTCAAACATAAGGAGTATTACTCACTCTAATTGTCCAAGCGTATCGAATTATTTAACCAGTGTCAGATCCACAAAGCTATAAATAAATTTAAGTCCTTGGTATTACGTGTCCCCTGTAATAAACATAATCTAAGTCAGAAACTGTGTACTATTCTGACTAATTCCAAAGTTCATGCCGTAATACAAAATACCACTCACCTAGATTCAGGTGATTATCGAATGCTCGAATCTACTCCTCTTTCTTCTGTTTCAGTACGACCACTACCACGAGTACGGGCTGGTCTGCCGGATAAATACATAACCCAAATTAATAGATTGTTCATAAGTCTAGTATAGGTAAATGTTAAGATGTCCCCGAGTGGGATATTTACCTTAGTCCTAGTGCGCGTACGCTATCACTAGTATCCACGACGGCAACTGGCGTGTTACTCAGGTGCCATATTGTTTAAATAGACATGTACGAAAAATGATATAAGTAAAAAACAACGGTCGCCATATTGTAGTGGTGATTATTCATTATTATTTATACATTCGTGGGGTCTAATCAAAGACTTAAGCTACATAAAATAGAACAGTTCCACAAGCACTTTTCATCCACATGGGTTTATCTATTTTAGAGTACTTCCCAGGCATTACCACATCCTCCAGGATTGCAGAGATGTATTGTCCTCGAGTATTGCAGGCGTTGTTTGTGACTCTCCAAGTTACCCACTAAACTGGTCTAAGGCACTGGCTGATGCTGTTAATATCTGTTTGTTTCCATAATCTGGTCTTTGCAATTGATATTTAAAGGGAGTCTTACATCAAGGAATTGAAAGAAATTAATCCCCTACTGACCAATGACACCTATAGAAATATTATTCAGTGGCTCATTTGCAATTGGCTGCCACTGAGCAGGATTCTTCTTAGTTTGTGAGAATCCCATTTCCCGGGTCAAAACCAACTAAGAGACTCTGAAGTAAAACTGCTTTAATCCCTTTTTCAAGTCTCAAACTATACTATTTATTAAAACAGGAAAGGTTCTTTGCAAACATTCAGTTTGTTTACATAACCAGTTTAATGCTAAATTGGTCAGGCAGACACTTGATCCATGCACATTTGTTTTGATGTAAAGCGCTTATTGCTGGAAACAGAGCTAGATTGATTCCTACAATGGGCTCTTGTTCAAACTTATGAATTTCAAAAGTGGACATCAACCTTATGAAACTGCGAGGAAATGCATATTTCAGACGCAGAGGCTGTAACCTAGAGGCCAACTATCTCAATTTGCCCTTTCCCCTTTTGGAAGTTAGTTTGTAGGCGGCCCGCGGTAGCATTCTCAGTGCCAAAGGAAACAAGAATTACAATGCAATAGGTCTCGCATTACTGATAGTTTGAGGTATTGGCGTTGCAAATAATAAAATGTCAATAGCTGATACTTTCAGTAATGTGAGACCTAGTGCATAATAATGATTGTATAGTGAGCCAGGAACAAGCATTGTATCTCTCAGTGCAGTACCGCAAGCTGCTCCTAGAATTCCCTAGTGAGCAAGGCAGTCTAAGTGCAGTACCGTAAGCTGTTCCTAGAGGTCCCTTGTGAGCATGGCACCAGCACTGCTCGTCTAGGTGCAGCGCTGCAAGCTGCTCCTAGAGCTCAATAGAGAGCATCATAAACTTTGAAGATATGGTAAATTCCCGCTACCCATAATGCATTGAATGCCAAAGAGTACCACATGAACATTCAAATAGCTATGTCCAATATAAAATCAGTAACTTTGAAATGTGACAAAAGATTTATATTAATTCTGGATTAGGTTAGGTTGTACTCTATGTGGAGCTGATGAAGAGAAATGTGTAGGTTTAATATAAATGTGAGATGTGGTAGGTGCAGTCCCGCAGGCAGCTCCTAAATGTCCCTAGTGAGCAAGGCACCAGCACTGGATACAATTAATAGCTTTGAGATGTGAAAAAACAATTATTATATTAATTCTGGAATAAGTTGTACTCTATGTGGAGCAGAAGAATGGGAATTTATAGAAGGTCTAATATAAATGTGAGATGTGTAGATACAGTACCGCAAGCTGCACCTAGACGTTCCTAGTGAGCATCATACATTTTGAAGATAAGGTAAATCCATCCTACCCATGATACATTGCATGGAAGACAGTACCTCAGTAAATTCAATATACAATTAGTAGCTTTGAAATGTGACACAATAATTATTATGTTCATTCCAGATTAGGTTGTACTCTATGTCAAGCTGATGAAGGGAAACTTATAGTAGGTCTAATGTGTAGGTGCAGTACCGCAAGCTGCGTCAAGATGTCCCTAGTAAGCATCAACATTTTGGTCACATATGGTAATCCCCTAATGTACTGCATGCAAGGCAGCACCACAAGTAAAGTCAAATAGCTATGTCCATGTGTACAATTAGTAGCTTTGAAATGTGACAAAACAATTAGTATATTCATTTCGGAATAGGTTGAACTTTATGTTTGTGCTGATGAATGGAAATTTATGGAAGGCCTGATCTAAATGTGAAATGTGAAATGTGTAAGTGCACTACCGCAAGCTGTGCCTAGATGTCCCTAGTGAGCATCATAAACGTTGAAGATTTGGTAAATCCATCCTACCCATGATGCATTGCATGGAAGACAGTACCCCAGTACATTCAATATGTACAATTAGTAGCCTTGAAATGTGACAAATAATTATTATATTAATTCCGGATTAGGTTGTACTCTATGTGGAGCTGATGAAGGGAAATTTATAGAAGGTCTAACATAGATGTGTAGGTGCAGTATCGCAAGCTGCGCCAAGATGTCCTTAGTGAGAATCAAACTGTTGGTCACATCTGTTACTCTGCTAATGCATTGCATGCAAGACAGTACCACACGTACATTCAAATAGCTATCTCCATATATACAATTAATAGCTATGAAATGTGACAAAACAATTTATATTAATTCCAGATTAGGTTATAATTTATGGGGAGCTGATGAAGAGAAATTTGTAGAAGGTCTAATTTAAATGTGAGATGTGTAGGTGCAGTGCCACAAGCTGCGCCTAGATCACCCTAGGTTGGATGAGTATACCCAGATGTGGTTCCCTTGCTCACTTTGCCACTGGATTCAAGCTAGCCTGGTTGATGAGTGCTGTGTTGGGGTGGCGAAGTGAGTTAAAGAATGATGATAGAATCAGCCCAGGTTTGTGACTGGGGTTGAGTGTCTGAAAGGTTTCAGTGCTCTGTCCAGCATCTTCCTGAATTAGAGGTCCCTAGTGAGCATCATAATCTTTGAAGATATTGTAAGTCCTCCCTCCCCATTATGCAATTCATGGAAGACAGTACCACAGTACATTAATTATATACAATTAGTAGCTTTGAAATGTGACAAAATAATCAATTTATTAATTCTGGATTAGATTGCTATGGAGCTGATGAAGGGAAATGTATAGAAGGTCTAACATAAATATGAGATATGCTAGCGATTAAAGTAATATTCACTGGCAACCTTGTTTGGGACCAAGTCAGTGTCCTGTCTGAAGGCCTTTAAGAAAATAGGGGCATATTACCAAGCAGTTGTGATAATTATCGTTGCCCGCCCTTAGAGTTAAAATGTTTATCGCCAGCTATCGCACATAATTATCGTCATGCTAACGCTGTATTAACAACACTTAGCGCAATGGAACATCGCTGGTTTTCCAGAGATGTTCCATGGAAAAAGATGGGCGGAAAATAGCAAGACATTTATTAACATATCCAGAATACAGCATGTCTCGAAGAGACAGTGCAAGCACTGTCTAGACAAGACCTAAAAATGCCAGGATTGGCACAGGTGCACAGTGTGTCCCTACACTAGAGTTACGAAACAAATAAAAAAAAAATAATGCTATTTAACCGAGGCATTCTGACATTTTGTCATATTTTGTAAGAATGCTTTTCCAAGCCAGCCAATGAAATAAGATCCTAAATACATACATCCATGAAAACTTTATTTTGCAGCCCTCAAAAGTCTTCTCGGTTAGCACAAGCTGTGCTTTCAAAGTTCATAAGAAGCTGAGTTCGATTTACTAACATTTTGCACTGAGTTTGTCTCACCAAAAAAGATGCTAATCCAGCACAAAATGTTACGGAGGTATTTACTTTCCGATGCAAATCTTGATTTTCGTTGGAAAGTTGCCTATTCAATTTATTTATTTATGTTTTGGCTCTCGAAAGAGGGCCACATAAAATATACAAAAAAGAAAAACAGAAATAAAAACAAAACACATACATTTGCATATTAGCAAAGAAAATATACCACTTACATCAACAATAATTAGATACCGAGCTAACATAAAAGTCACTAATACAAAAAATCGGAAAGTCAAAACATCACCCAGGACATATTAATAAATAGCTAAAAAACCTTTAAAAAAGTTGAAAATATAGAAGCAGAACATTTCATTAGGAGGGCAATAGAGTGCATGCAGAAAGCCATTTAAGGTGAGAATGCCAAGGCGGAGACAGATAGCTTTTAACCATCTAGCGCGCAATTTACGAAGCACAGGACAAATCAGTAAAACATGCATGCAGTCCTGAATATTCGCTTTACATAAATTGCACAAAGCAGAGGAACCATACCATTTGGATAACAGTAGATTTAAAGGGATTAGATCATAACGTAAAAGAAACCAAAATCTACGAATACCATGCGGCAGGTTCCATATAACATAAGTTTGAGGTTGCTTCATCACATATGAATCAAGAAGAAAGTCTACCTTCCTTTTACCACAGATAAACTTTTTGTCTAAGTGAAAACTTAAGTCCCACGAGGCAACTTTTAGAGCAAGTTTTAACTGTGGGGGAGAGTACGAAAACAAAACGTTTTCATCTAATTTTAGAAGGGCTACAGCTTTTCTAAAATAACATACAAGTTGGGAAAACTCATTAAAATTACCCAAGAGTTCACTGCGAAGGAGAGCTCTTATTGTCCCTTTTTTTGCTCTAGCAAGGCAGGCCACCCATCGCACAAGGGCACCTAATCCCTGTACCCAACTACTTCTAATGCCGAAATCAAGTCTACAAGCGGCCACAGAGCATGCAGTGTTAAAAGAAGAGAGAACTCTAAAAAGTTTCCCCTCAATCTTATGGCAAAAGTCCCACTTTTTCACTTCAATAATTTCAATACCGTACAATACTGTTGCGGGGATTTTTGATCTATACACCTCCAATAAACTCCGGAAGTGTCGCTTCCCCGTTGCCAGGTATAGAGACTTTAAACCTTTGCCATGGGCTAGAGCTTTGCGCGAGCAATGCTCAATATGGAGCCTCTCACTTAAATTAGCCATGATGATTTTTCCCAGGAAAGTATAGGACTTCACAACCTCCAATTTATGGCCCCCAATGTGCCAACCATAATCTACGGAACGGCACTTCTTTTTACCAGCTATACACATCACCTTACTTTTGGCGATGTTGATTTTCATGCAGTGATCTACCGCAAAAGCATGAAGAGCATGTAACCGATTTGCCAATCCTTTAGGGGTTAGATCAAAAATAAGGACGTCGTCGGCATACATCAGACAAGATATGGAGGTCCCCCCCACCACCGGAGCAATGCCCTCACTGGCGGACACAACGGCGGGTAAATCTGCCGTGTACAAGGAGAACAGAAGGGGCGCCAGTAAGCAACCTTGCTTAAGGCCATTCATAGATGGAATTACAGAAGAAATTCCCCTCTCACCCCCCATCAGGACCCTACACCAGGTCTCTGTATGCAGAGCCCGCACCAACTCCAACAGATAGGGAGGGAGACCAAGCGCAGCCAGTTTTCTCCACAGCGTTCTACGATCAACTTTGTCGAACGCCGTGGAGAAATCAATAAAGGCAGCATACACAACCCCTCCTCTCACCTGGACATATTTATCTGTCACCACATGCAGAGAGGTGAGATTGTCCAGCGTACCGTGATCCCTACGGAAGCCCGTCTGTTCAAGAGGCAGGATGTTATTCTCCTCTACCCAATCGGAAATTAACTGTAAAAGGCATTTCGCAAAAACCTTTCCGATAGAGTCGAGGAGAGCGATCAACCGGTAGTTACTAGGGCTATCCCTAGTTCCCTTCTTGAAAATAGGGACCAGGATACTTCCCCTCCAGGAGGCGGGTACCATTTTAGATAAAAAACAGGCTCTATACAGGGGATACAAAATTTTACTCCACCTTGCGGGATCCTGTTTCAGGACCGTCATGGGGAGTTCGTCTGGACCCATTGCCCCAGAGACGCGCATCTTTTTTATTGCCATCTCAATTTCAACTTCTGTGGGATAACAAATGGGTCCTTCGAAGGTGGCATCTAAGACAATATCATCACCTGGGATCCCGTTCCCCGCGTACAGGTCCCGAATATAAGAGATCCATACCTCTTCTGCTATAGGGATAGGAGAGGGACTTAGTCTGGAGCCACATCCTTTACCGATTATTGCCCAAAATTCTCTGGTCCTACCCCGAATAACAGATTCCCTCAAATTAATCCAAACCCCATCCTCACTTGCCTTTTTTATTTTTAATTTAAGTCTGGATCTCTTTCTCTTTAACCTGGAAATCTCATTTCCGCGTTCCGTGACTCTGTCTACATATTGTTGTCGGACTAGCTTATTTATTTCCTTGTTCAGGATACGCAGTGTACTAGGGACCACTACCCTTTTACTAGGTCGAAGAGTTTTTTTAGCAAAAGAGATAATATTTCGCATAAATTCTTCGAAATATTCTATTTCATTCCCGCGCCACTCATTTAACACCACTAGAGTATCAGATAGAAACTCCTGTATCCCATTAATGGCGGAAGGATTCCAGAAACACCTTCCCGAAGAAGTATGGAAGGCAACATCACTGCCATTAAGAGACCAGGGTGCAGTGGACATGGGATTTAAAGAAATAGTTATAAACATTATGCTGTGGTCACTCATAGAAGTAGGTATGATCTTAAGATCCTGAATAAAAGGAAACAAACCATAGTCAGCAATAGCATAGTCCAAGATGGAAGACCCAAAAGGATATTTGTGAGTGAATTTAGCGGGCACGTCGGATGGCAATCTCCCATTTAAAATAAGACCCTCAACGGCCGCTAATTCTTTTAACAAAATCTTCCCTCTTTTGTTAGTTACTAACTTGTCAGGAAAGAGTGTTTGAGGAACAAAATGCGCCTCTTCTTTAGATTTATTCCTAAATAATTTTAAGCTAGCGTTTGAGATTTTACAATTCAAATCTCCCACAAGCAAAATTTCAGGCGGTGATGAGACATTTTTGATTTTATCAATATAACCAAATAACTGCTTCAATATTACATTAAAACGCTCTTCTGGAGGAATGTACACATTTACAATTACGATAGGAGAATTGATGCCGTTGTTAAACAAATTTTCAATGGTTATCACCTGGAAAAGTTTACTAGGATCAATATAGTGGGAGAATCTCCATTGCAATTTGTTAGATAATAGACAGGCGATTCCCCCCCTAGCATGGCCCCTCTTAGAAGGGGCAGCAGGGACTTCCAGGACATAAAAATCCTTAGGGACAACCAACGTACTGGTGCACCATGTTTCCTGTAAACAAATCACATTCCCTCCTAATGAGAATAGGAGTGCAAATTTCTCCGGACTACTGTGAATCCCTGCCGCGTTCCAAGAAATAATTTTTAATGAGGTGTTAAAGATGATGAAACAATCTGGGATTATCCTTAGTTTTAGTAACTAAGGCGCTGTGGAGCCAATTCCACTGATTATTATCCTCTAGGGACGAATTCTGGATCAGCGGATGAGGCCTCACTTGCGAGACCGAGCGTTTTCCCTTGGAGACCCAAATCTTCAGGTCTGTAAGGGGAAAGGAAGTCCCATTTTGCTCATCCCTACTACATACCCCCCCAGAAGAAGGGTTTGTATTACAAAGATTATACAACGGGAGAATATCAATACCTATACGTTGGAAATTCTCTGCACGCTGCAATATCAGATTTACAATAATTGGAGAATAAAATTTCACCCTTATGCTTGATACCCTAACTTCCCCCATCAGGGACACCAACTCAATGTCCCTAGTCTGGATATGGCGAAGACTTTCAATCTCGCTAAAACACTTAAGGAGCCAGGCTCTATTTAAAGGTAGATCAACATCAAACAATGGTAAGAATTCTAGCACAAGAGTGTCCACTGGAGTTTTTTTCGATGTTAAGCGACGGTCCAGAAAGGGGCGGTCACCAGTCTCCAGGGCTGCCAGAAACGGAGGGGCCAGAGGGTTGAGAGCCCCAATTGGAAATTGAATAGTAACTCCAGCCGTACTCGGTGGTGAAAGTCCAGGAGGAGGTCCCCCCAGTTGTGGCACAGCTTCCGAGGGCGTGAGCGGTCGTAACTCATTAGTGACCTCTAGGGGTGAGGAGATCATCGAGTTCAATTCAATTTCCGCCTTTAAAGATATAGGGTTCGGCTCCAAGTCATTTTCTTCATTCTCCAGAGCAGCCAGAGAATTTTGAAAGAATATCCGGCGCTGTCTTTTCTTCATGTATTTTCGGATTGTCTTCCTTTTATTCCCTTTCTTGTTTCTGAGTTTGCCTAAAGTAAAAACAGTTTCACTACGTGTTCCTTTGTGCTACTTTGCGTCAAGGGGTGTACAATGGGTGCTCCTATGCAACCACCTAGGATGATGCCTAATTTGTAAAGCAGTAAGTGCTGTGCCTCCAATTTTTGTTCAAAAGCTTGTGGGAAGCAGTATCAAATGTCGAGAGCACTAACTACCAGGGATTCATAGTTTTGATTCCATCTCAAGCCTCTTTCATCCACCACTAGATACACCTAGTCCTTTTTCTCATTCTTTTAGGTTATTTTTCATCCATACTTTATTTGTCTTGATCTTTCCATATACCTCTTCCTTCCTCTTTCCCCCTTTTGTGTTTTTCTCTCTCTGCTCCGGGTCAAAGCCTGATGAAGAAAATAAATACCAGTCACCACAAAATGAGTACCTGTAGGCACCACCTACAACACCTGCTCAAATTATCCGCAGATCCTTTTTTTTTTTTATATTTTTATTGACAAGGAAGTCAAGGCCAGTGACAATTTTCATTTATACAAACAAACAAAATTCACATTAATACTGGTACAGATCAGCATACATAACCTCAAAAAGAAAGAAAGAGAAAAAAAAATTGTCCCCTGTACATCAATAATATCAAACTTGGGACCATGCCTCCGTTAGCTGTATCAGTAAGTTCATGGCAAAAAATTGCCCCAAATCTTAATAAATTTAGCAGTTGCTTTTGTTCCCCTGTTCCTGGCAAGTGCACTGTCCATAGTATATATTTCATAAAAAAGATTCCACCACTCCATCGTATGAGGTGAGTTCTGAGAGATCCAAGCCCTCGCTATTACCAATGTGGCACAGGCCAGAACAATATTTAACAAGTTCTTATTGGTAATGCTAGTCGGATGTATGGATAATAATGCAGAAGCTGCAGACATTGGAAAATTAATCAGTTGTTTTTGATGTAAAATATTTTCAATTTCCGCCCAGTACTTAGTTAATAATGGGCATGACTAAATCATATGAATGAGGTCTGCTGCCACCAGACCACATTTAAAACATTTAGAACGCTCATTACTTAAGTTGTTTTGTGACCATTTAGAGATTTTTAGAGGAGTATAGTAAAGTTGACTGATAGTTCTGTATGATTGAAGTTTCAGACTAGATGAGTAAACTACTTTATTGATATTAACTAGCGCTGCAGCGATATCCTGAACTTTCACATTAAATCCTAATCTGGTTGTCCATTTAAGCGCCAATCTGGGGCCTTCATCCAGCTTATTTTGACTAAGACATTTGTATCCTGAACTAATTAAAGATTTCTTGTTCGCAGAGTAAAAACAGAGCCATATATCTGAGCTATTAATGTTTTTCAAATTCATCTTGCGTGTTATATAATCCTTATTTTGAATGTATTTATATTACATAATTTCAGGCAAATTGTACAGACGTTTTAGTGTAGTGAATTGTAGAAAGCCTTCCGTGCCATATAGATCTCCTAGTATCTGAATACCATACTTAGCCCAGTCACACCCGTTTTTGTCACTAAGGATATCGGGAAGCCCTGGATTATCCCAAAGTGACAGTTCAGTATGGAAAAAAGAAATATCGCAGTTAGTCAAGATCAGGTTCCAAATACGTACAGCATCCCTTGCAGTCTTAAATGTTACCCGTTTAAAGTAGTTTGGGTCTTGTACTCTTGCCAGGAATTGTTTAGAATTAGTGCCAAGCATAAACTGGTGAAAAAAATATTGGTCATTAACAATAAACAGGCTACGGTGCCAGCCTAAAAAGGAAGCAAAAAAAATAAGCTCTGAGATCAGGAAAGTTCAGGCCCCCCTTTTCGAGTGGAAGTTTTAAGATTGCCATAGACCTTCGAGACTTTTTATAGCCCCAGATGAAGCTACTGAAAATGCCAGAAAATCCAAATTATTAACGCGTAAGGGAATGGAGCGAAAAAGATATAAAAATTTCGGCAATATATTCATCTTGATCAGATTCATTCGGCCAAGTAAATTAAGCGGGATCTTATGCCATTTTTTCAGGAGGATGGCCACTTCTTTTAGTAAGGGATCGTAATTTAATGCATTTATCTCAGTGATCTTAGAGGATATCTTAACCCCTAAGTATACTGCGGAGTGACAATGTCCTTGCACTAATGAGTTAGCTTGATAATTCATAATAACTTGTGTTTTATTTGTATTTAGTTTGTAGCCAGAAATTTCATCAGAAGCTGGGTTCGATGTACTAACATTTTGCACTGAGTTTGTCTCACCAAAAAAGATGCTAATCCAGCACAAAATGTTACGGAGGTATTTACTTTGCGATGTAAATCTTGATTTTCGTTGGAAAGTTGCCTAAAGTAAAAACAGTTTCACTACGTGTTCCTTTGTGCTACTTTACGTCAAGGGGTGTACAATGGGTGCTCCTATGCAACCACCTAGGATGATGCCTAATTCGTAAAGCAGTAAGTGCTGTGCCTCCAATTTTTGTTCAAAAGCTTGTGGGAAGCAGTATCAAATGTCGAGAGCACTAACTACCAGGGATTCATAGTTTTGATTCCATCTCAAGCCTCTTTCATCCACCACTAGATACGCCTAGTCCTTTTTCTCATTCTTTTAGGTTATTTTTCATCCATACTTTATTTGTCTTGATCTTTCCATATACCTCTTCCTTCCTCTTTCCCCCTTTTGTGTTTCTCTCTTGCTCTGGGTCAAAGCCTGATGAAGAAAATAAATACCAGTCACCACAAAATGAGTACCTGTAGGCACCACCTACAACACCTGCTCAAATTATCCGCAGATCCTTTTTTTTTTTATATATTTTTATTGACAAGCAAGTCAAGGCAAGTGACAATTTTCATTTATACAAACAAACAAAATTCACATTAATACTGGTACAGATCAGCATACATAACCGCAAAAAGAAAGAAAGAGAAAAAAAAATTGTCCCCTGTACATCAATAATATCAAACTTGGGACCATGCATCCGTTAGCTGTATCAGTAAGTTCATGGCAAAAAATTGCCCCAAATCTTAATAAATTTAGCAGTTGCTTTTGTTCCCCTGTTCCTGGCAAGTGCACTGTCCATAGTATATATTTCATAAAAAAGATTCCACCACTCCATCGTATGAGGTGGGTTCTGAGAGATCCAAGCCCTCGCTATTACCAATGTGGCACAGGCCAGAACAATATTTAACAAGTTCTTATTGGTAATGCTAGTCGGATGTATGGATAATAATGCAGAAGCTGCAGACATTGGAAAATTAATCAGTTGTTTTTGATGTAAAATATTTTCAATTTCCGCCCAGTACTTAGTTAATAATGGGCATGAATAAATCATATGAATGAGGTCTGCTGCCACCAGACCACATTTAAAACATTTAGAACGCTCATTACTTAAGTTGTTTTGTGACCATTTAGAGATTTTTAGAGGAGTATAGTAAAGTTGACTGATAGTTCTGTATGATTGAAGTTTCAGACTAGATGAGAAAACTACTTTATTGATAATAACTAGCGCTGCAGCGATATCCTGAACTTTCACATTAAATCCTAATCTGGTTGTCCATTTAAGCGCCAATCTGGGGCCTTCATCCAGCTTATTTTGACTAAGACATTTGTATCCTGAACTAATTAAAGATTTCTTGTTCGCAGAATAAAAACAGAGCCATATATCTGAGCTATTAATGTTTTTCAAATTCATCTTGCGTGTTATATAATCCTTATTTTGAATGTATTTATATTACATCATTTCAGGCAAATTGTACAGACGTTTTAGTGTAGTGAATTGTAGAAAGCCTTCCGTGCCATATAGATCTCCTAGTATCTGAATACCATACTTAGCCCAGTCACACCCGTTTTTGTCACTAAGGATATCGGGAAGCCCTGGATTATCCCAAAGTGACAGTTCAGTATGGAAAAAAGAAATTATCGCAGTTAGTCAAGATCAGGTTCCAAATACGTACAGCATCTCTTGCAGTCTTAAATGTTACCCGTTTAAAGTAGTTTGGGTCTTTTACTCCTGCCAGGAATTGTTTAGAATTAGTGCCAAGCATAAACTGGTGAAAAAAATATTGGTCATTAACAATAAACAGGCTACGGTGCCGGCCTAAAAAGGAAGCAAAAAAAATAAGCTCTGAGATCAGGAAAGTTCAGGCCCCCCTTTTCGAGTGGAAGTTTTAAGATTGCCATAGACCTTCGAGACTTTTTATAGCCCCAGATGAAGCTACTGAAAATGCCAGAAAATCCAAATTATTAACGCGTAAGGGAATGGAGCGAAAAAGATATAAAAATTTCGGCAAT
This sequence comes from Lissotriton helveticus, assembly GCF_964261635.1. Classification (NCBI taxonomy): domain Eukaryota; kingdom Metazoa; phylum Chordata; class Amphibia; order Caudata; family Salamandridae; genus Lissotriton; species Lissotriton helveticus. The sequence goes on along the minus strand of NC_136068.1, from coordinate 280,083,552 downwards.
ATATTCATCTTGATCACATTCATTCGGCCAAGTAAATTAAGCGGGATCTTATGCCATTTTTTCAGGAGGATGGCCACTTCTTTTAGTAAGGGATCGTAATTTAATGCATTTATCTCAGTGATCTTAGAGGATATCTTAACCCCTAAGTATACTGCGGAGTGACAATGTCCTTGCACTAATGAGTTAGCTTGATAATTCATAATAACTTGTGTTTTATTTGTATTTAGTTTGTAGCCAGAAATTTCATCAGAAGCTGGGTTCGATGTACTAACATTTTGCACTGAGTTTGTCTCACCAAAAAAGATGCTAATCCAGCACAAAATGTTACGGAGGTATTTACTTTGCGATGCAAATCTTGATTTTCGTTGGAAAGTTGCCTAAAGTAAAAACAGTTTCACTACGTGTTCCTTTGTGCTACTTTACGTTAAGGGGTGTACAATGGGTGCTCCTATGCAACCACCTAGGATGATGCCTAATTTGTAAAGCAGTAAGTGCTGTGCCTCCAATTTTTGTTCAAAAGCTTGTGGGAAGCAGTATCAAATGTCGAGAGCACTAACTACCAGGGATTCATAGTTTTGATTCCATCTCAAGCCTCTTTCATCCACCACTAGATACGCCTAGTCCTTTTTCTCATTCTTTTAGGTTATTTTTCATCCATACTTTATTTGTCTTGATCTTTCCATATACCTCTTCCTTCCTCTTTCCCCCTTTTGTGTTTTTCTCTCTCTTGCTCCGGGTCAAAGCCTGATGAAGAAAATAAATACCAGTCACCACAAAATGAGTACCTGTAGGCACCACCTACAACACCTGCTCAAATTATCCGCAGATCCTTTTTTTTTTCTAAAATATTTTTATTGACAAGCAAGTCAAGGCCAGTGACAATTTTCATTTATACAAACGAACAAAATTCACATTAATACTGGTACAGATCAGCATACATAACCGCAAAAAGAAAGAAATAGAAAAAAAAATTGTCCCCTGTACATCAATAATATCAAACTTGGGACCATGCATCCGTTAGCTGTATCAGTAAGTTCATGGCAAAAAATTGCCCCAAATCTTAATAAATTTAGCAGTTGCTTTTGTTCCCCTGTTCCTGGCAAGTGCACTGTCCATAGTATATATTTCATAAAAAAGATTCCACCACTCCATCGTATGAGGTGGGTTCTGAGAGATCCAAGCCCTCGCTATTACCAATGTGGCACAGGCCAGAACAATATTTAACAAGTTCTTATTGGTAATGCTAGTCGGATGTATGGATAATAATGCAGAAGCTGCAGACATTGGAAAATTAATCAGTTGTTTTTGATGTAAAATATTTTCAATTTCCGCCCAGTACTTAGTTAATAATGGGCATGAATAAATCATATGAATGAGGTCTGCTGCCACCAGACCACATTTAAAACATTTAGAACGCTCATTACTTAAGTTGTTTTGTGACCATTTAGAGATTTTTAGAGGAGTATAGTAAAGTTGACTGATAGTTCTGTATGATTGAAGTTTCAGACTAGATGAGTAAACTACTTTATTGATATTAACTAGCGCTGCAGCGATATCCTGAACTTTCACATTAAATCCTAATCTGGCTGTCCATTTAAGCGCCAATCTGGGGCCTTCATCCAGCTTATTTTGACTAAGACATTTGTATCCTGAACTAATTAAAGATTTCTTGTTCGCAGAGTAAAAACAGAGCCATATATCTGAGCTATTAATGTTTTTCAAATTCATCTTGCGTGTTATATAATCCTTATTTTGAATGTATTTATATTACATCATTTCAGGCAAATTGTACAGACGTTTTAGTGTAGTGAATTGTAGAAAGCCTTCCGTGCCATATAGATCTCCTAGTATCTGAATACCATACTTAGCCCAGTCACACCCGTTTTTGTCACTAAGGATATCGGGAAGCCCTGGATTATCCCAAAGTGACAGTTCAGTATGGAAAAAAGAAATATCGCAGTTAGTCAAGATCAGGTTCCAAATACGTACAGCATCCCTTGCAGTCTTAAATGTTACCCGTTTAAAGTAGTTTGGGTCTTGTACTCTTGCCAGGAATTGTTTAGAATTAGTGCCAAGCATAAACTGGTGAAAAAAATATTGGTCATTAACAATAAACAGGCTACGGTGCCGGCCTAAAAAGGAAGCAAAAAAAATAAGCTCTGAGATCAGGAAAGTTCAGGCCCCCCTTTTCGAGTGGAAGTTTTAAGATTGCCATAGACCTTCGAGACTTTTTATAGCCCCAGATGAAGCTACTGAAAATGCCAGAAAATCCAAATTATTAACGCGTAAGGGAATGGAGCGAAAAAGATATAAAAATTTCGGCAATATATTCATCTTGATCAGATTCATTCGGCCAAGTAAATTAAGCGGGATCTTATGCCATTTTTTCAGGAGGATGGCCACTTCTTTTAGTAAGGGATAGTAATTTAATGCATTTATCTCAGTGATCTTAGAGGATATCTTAACCCCTAAGTATACTGCGGAGTGACAATGTCCTTGCACTAATGAGTTAGCTTGATAATTCATAATAACTTGTGTTTTATTTGTATTTAGTTTGTAGCCAGAAATTTCATCAGAAGCTGGGTTCGATGTACTAACATTTTGCACTGAGTTTGTCTCACCAAAAAAGATGCTAATCCTGCACAAAATGTTACGGAGGTATTTACTTTGCGATGCAAATCTTGATTTTCGTTGGAAAGTTGCCTAAAGTAAAAACAGTTTCACTACGTGTTCCTTTGTGCTACTTTACGTCAAGGGGTGTACAATGGGTGCTCCTATGCAACCACCTAGGATGATGCCTAATTTGTAAAGCAGTAAGTGCTGTGCCTCCAATTTTTGTTCAAAAGCTTGTGGGAAGCAGTATCAAATGTCGAGAGCACTAACTACCAGGGATTCATAGTTTTGATTCCATCTCAAGCCTCTTTCATCCACCACTAGATACGCCTAGTCCTTTTTCTCATTCTTTTAGGTTATTTTTCATCCATACTTTATTTGTCTTGATCTTTCCATATACCTCTTCCTTCCTCTTTCCCCCTTTTGTGTTTTTCTCTCTCTTGCTCCGGGTCAAAGCCTGATGAAGAAAATAAATACCAGTCACCACAAAATGAGTACCTGTAGGCACCACCTACAACACCTGCTCAAATTATCCGCAGATCCTTTTTTTTTTTATATATTTTTATTGACAAGCAAGTCAAGGCAAGTGACAATTTTCATTTATACAAACAAACACAATTCACATTAATACTGGTACAGATCAGCATACATAACCGCAAAAAGAAAGAAAGAGAAAAAAAAATTGTCCCCTGTACATCAATAATATCAAACTTGGGACCATGCATCCGTTAGCTGTATCAGTAAGTTCATGGCAAAAAATTGCCCCAAATCTTAATAAATTTAGCAGTTGCTTTTGTTCCCCTGTTCCTGGCAAGTGCACTGTCCATAGTATATATTTCATAAAAAAGATTCCACCACTCCATCGTATGAGGTGGGTTCTGAGAGATCCAAGCCCTCGCTATTACCAATGTGGCACAGGCCAGAACAATATTTAACAAGTTCTTATTGGTAATGCTAGTCGAATGTATGGATAATAATGCAGAAGCTGCAGACATTGGAAAATTAATCAGTTGTTTTTGATGTAAAATATTTTCAATTTCCGCCCAGTACTTAGTTAATAATGGGCATGAATAAATCATATGAATGAGGTCTGCTGCCCCCAGACCACATTTAAAACATTTAGAAGGCTCATTACTTAAGTTGTTTTGTGACCATTTAGAGATTTTTAGAGGAGTATAGTAAAGTTGACTGATAGTTCTGTATGATTGAAGTTTCAGACTAGATGAGTAAACTACTTTATTGATATTAACTAGCGCTGCAGCGATATCCTGAACTTTCACATTAAATCCTAATCTGGTTGTCCATTTAAGTGCCAATCTGGGGCCTTCATCCAGCTTATTTTGACTAAGACATTTGTATCCTGAACTAATTAAAGATTTCTTGTTCGCAGAGTAAAAACAGAGCCATATATCTGAGCTATTAATTTTTTTCAAATTCATCTTGCGTGTTATATAATCCTTATTTTGAATGTATTTATATTACATCATTTCAAGCAAATTGTACAGACGTTTTAGTGTAGTGAATTGTAGAAAGCCTTCCGTGCCATATAGATCTCCTAGTATCTGAATACCATACTTAGCCCAGTCACACCCGTTTTTGTCACTAAGGATATCGGGAAGCCCTGGATTATCCCAAAGTGACAGTTCAGTATGGAAAAAAGAAATATCGCAGTTAGTCAAGATCAGGTTCCAAATACGTACAGCATCCCTTGCAGTCTTAAATGTTACCCGTTTAAAGTAGTTTGGGTCTTGTACTCTTGCCAGGAATTGTTTAGAATTAGTGCCAAGCATAAACTGGTGAAAAAAATATTGGTCATTAACAATAAACAGGCTACGGTGCCGGCCTAAAAAGGAAGCAAAAGAAATAAGCTCTGAGATCAGGAAAGTTCAGGCCCCCCTTTTCGAGTGGAAGTTTTAAGATTGCCATAGACCTTCGAGACTTTTTATAGCCCCAGATGAAGCTACTGAAAATGCCAGAAAATCCAAATTATTAACGCGTAAGGGAATGGAGCGAAAAAGATATAAAAATTTCGGCAATATATTCATCTTGATCAGATTCATTCGGCCAAGTAAATTAAGCGGGATCTTATGCCATTTTTTCAGGAGGATGGCCACTTCTTTTAGTAAGGGATCGTAATTTAATGCATTTATCTCAGTGATCTTAGAGGATATCTTAACCCCTAAGTATACTGCGGAGTGACAATGTCCTTGCACTAATGAGTTAGCTTGATAATTCATAATAACTTGTGTTTTATTTGTATTTAGTTTGTAGCCAGAAATTTCATCAGAAGCTGGGTTCGATGTACTAACATTTTGCACTGAGTTTGTCTCACCAAAAAAGATGCTAATCCTGCACAAAATGTTACGGAGGTATTTACTTTGCGATGCAAATCTTGATTTTCGTTGGAAAGTTGCCTAAAGTAAAAACAGTTTCACTACGTGTTCCTTTGTGCTACTTTACGTCAAGGGGTGTACAATGGGTGCTCCTATGCAACCACCTAGGATGATGCCTAATTTGTAAAGCAGTAAGTGCTGTGCCTCCAATTTTTGTTCAAAAGCTTGTGGGAAGCAGTATCAAATGTCGAGAGCACTAACTACCAGGGATTCATAGTTTTGATTCCATCTCAAGCCTCTTTCATCCACCACTAGATACGCCTAGTCCTTTTTCTCATTCTTTTAGGTTATTTTTCATCCATACTTTATTTGTCTTGATCTTTCCATATACCTCTTCCTTCCTCTTTCCCCCTTTTGTGTTTTTCTCTCTCTTGCTCCGGGTCAAAGCCTGATGAAGAAAATAAATACCAGTCACCACAAAATGAGTACCTGTAGGCACCACCTACAACACCTGCTCAAATTATCCGCAGATCCTTTTTTTTTTCTAAAATATTTTTATTGACAAGCAAGTCAAGGCCAGTGACAATTTTCATTTATACAAACGAACAAAATTCACATTAATACTGGTACAGATCAGCATACATAACCGCAAAAAGAAAGAAATAGAAAAAAAAATTGTCCCCTGTACATCAATAATATCAAACTTGGGACCATGCATCCGTTAGCTGTATCAGTAAGTTCATGGCAAAAAATTGCCCCAAATCTTAATAAATTTAGCAGTTGCTTTTGTTCCCCTGTTCCTGGCAAGTGCACTGTCCATAGTATATATTTCATAAAAAAGATTCCACCACTCCATCGTATGAGGTGGGTTCTGAGAGATCCAAGCCCTCGCTATTACCAATGTGGCACAGGCCAGAACAATATTTAACAAGTTCTTATTGGTAATGCTAGTCGGATGTATGGATAATAATGCAGAAGCTGCAGACATTGGAAAATTAATCAGTTGTTTTTGATGTAAAATATTTTCAATTTCCGCCCAGTACTTAGTTAATAATGGGCATGAATAAATCATATGAATGAGGTCTGCTGCCACCAGACCACATTTAAAACATTTAGAACGCTCATTACTTAAGTTGTTTTGTGACCATTTAGAGATTTTTAGAGGAGTATAGTAAAGTTGACTGATAGTTCTGTATGATTGAAGTTTCAGACTAGATGAGTAAACTACTTTATTGATATTAACTAGCGCTGCAGCGATATCCTGAACTTTCACATTAAATCCTAATCTGGCTGTCCATTTAAGCGCCAATCTGGGGCCTTCATCCAGCTTATTTTGACTAAGACATTTGTATCCTGAACTAATTAAAGATTTCTTGTTCGCAGAGTAAAAACAGAGCCATATATCTGAGCTATTAATGTTTTTCAAATTCATCTTGCGTGTTATATAATCCTTATTTTGAATGTATTTATATTACATCATTTCAGGCAAATTGTACAGACGTTTTAGTGTAGTGAATTGTAGAAAGCCTTCCGTGCCATATAGATCTCCTAGTATCTGAATACCATACTTAGCCCAGTCACACCCGTTTTTGTCACTAAGGATATCGGGAAGCCCTGGATTATCCCAAAGTGACAGTTCAGTATGGAAAAAAGAAATATCGCAGTTAGTCAAGATCAGGTTCCAAATACGTACAGCATCCCTTGCAGTCTTAAATGTTACCCGTTTAAAGTAGTTTGGGTCTTGTACTCTTGCCAGGAATTGTTTAGAATTAGTGCCAAGCATAAACTGGTGAAAAAAATATTGGTCATTAACAATAAACAGGCTACGGTGCCGGCCTAAAAAGGAAGCAAAAAAAATAAGCTCTGAGATCAGGAAAGTTCAGGCCCCCCTTTTCGAGTGGAAGTTTTAAGATTGCCATAGACCTTCGAGACTTTTTATAGCCCCAGATGAAGCTACTGAAAATGCCAGAAAATCCAAATTATTAACGCGTAAGGGAATGGAGCGAAAAAGATATAAAAATTTCGGCAATATATTCATCTTGATCAGATTCATTCGGCCAAGTAAATTAAGCGGGATCTTATGCCATTTTTTCAGGAGGATGGCCACTTCTTTTAGTAAGGGATAGTAATTTAATGCATTTATCTCAGTGATCTTAGAGGATATCTTAACCCCTAAGTATACTGCGGAGTGACAATGTCCTTGCACTAATGAGTTAGCTTGATAATTCATAATAACTTGTGTTTTATTTGTATTTAGTTTGTAGCCAGAAATTTCATCAGAAGCTGGGTTCGATGTACTAACATTTTGCACTGAGTTTGTCTCACCAAAAAAGATGCTAATCCTGCACAAAATGTTACGGAGGTATTTACTTTGCGATGCAAATCTTGATTTTCGTTGGAAAGTTGCCTAAAGTAAAAACAGTTTCACTACGTGTTCCTTTGTGCTACTTTACGTCAAGGGGTGTACAATGGGTGCTCCTATGCAACCACCTAGGATGATGCCTAATTTGTAAAGCAGTAAGTGCTGTGCCTCCAATTTTTGTTCAAAAGCTTGTGGGAAGCAGTATCAAATGTCGAGAGCACTAACTACCAGGGATTCATAGTTTTGATTCCATCTCAAGCCTCTTTCATCCACCACTAGATACGCCTAGTCCTTTTTCTCATTCTTTTAGGTTATTTTTCATCCATACTTTATTTGTCTTGATCTTTCCATATACCTCTTCCTTCCTCTTTCCCCCTTTTGTGTTTTTCTCTCTCTTGCTCCGGGTCAAAGCCTGATGAAGAAAATAAATACCAGTCACCACAAAATGAGTACCTGTAGGCACCACCTACAACACCTGCTCAAATTATCCGCAGATCCTTTTTTTTTTTATATATTTTTATTGACAAGCAAGTCAAGGCAAGTGACAATTTTCATTTATACAAACAAACACAATTCACATTAATACTGGTACAGATCAGCATACATAACCGCAAAAAGAAAGAAAGAGAAAAAAAAATTGTCCCCTGTACATCAATAATATCAAACTTGGGACCATGCATCCGTTAGCTGTATCAGTAAGTTCATGGCAAAAAATTGCCCCAAATCTTAATAAATTTAGCAGTTGCTTTTGTTCCCCTGTTCCTGGCAAGTGCACTGTCCATAGTATATATTTCATAAAAAAGATTCCACCACTCCATCGTATGAGGTGGGTTCTGAGAGATCCAAGCCCTCGCTATTACCAATGTGGCACAGGCCAGAACAATATTTAACAAGTTCTTATTGGTAATGCTAGTCGAATGTATGGATAATAATGCAGAAGCTGCAGACATTGGAAAATTAATCAGTTGTTTTTGATGTAAAATATTTTCAATTTCCGCCCAGTACTTAGTTAATAATGGGCATGAATAAATCATATGAATGAGGTCTGCTGCCCCCAGACCACATTTAAAACATTTAGAAGGCTCATTACTTAAGTTGTTTTGTGACCATTTAGAGATTTTTAGAGGAGTATAGTAAAGTTGACTGATAGTTCTGTATGATTGAAGTTTCAGACTAGATGAGTAAACTACTTTATTGATATTAACTAGCGCTGCAGCGATATCCTGAACTTTCACATTAAATCCTAATCTGGTTGTCCATTTAAGTGCCAATCTGGGGCCTTCATCCAGCTTATTTTGACTAAGACATTTGTATCCTGAACTAATTAAAGATTTCTTGTTCGCAGAGTAAAAACAGAGCCATATATCTGAGCTATTAATTTTTTTCAAATTCATCTTGCGTGTTATATAATCCTTATTTTGAATGTATTTATATTACATCATTTCAAGCAAATTGTACAGACGTTTTAGTGTAGTGAATTGTAGAAAGCCTTCCGTGCCATATAGATCTCCTAGTATCTGAATACCATACTTAGCCCAGTCACACCCGTTTTTGTCACTAAGGATATCGGGAAGCCCTGGATTATCCCAAAGTGACAGTTCAGTATGGAAAAAAGAAATATCGCAGTTAGTCAAGATCAGGTTCCAAATACGTACAGCATCCCTTGCAGTCTTAAATGTTACCCGTTTAAAGTAGTTTGGGTCTTGTACTCTTGCCAGGAATTGTTTAGAATTAGTGCCAAGCATAAACTGGTGAAAAAAATATTGGTCATTAACAATAAACAGGCTACGGTGCCGGCCTAAAAAGGAAGCAAAAGAAATAAGCTCTGAGATCAGGAAAGTTCAGGCCCCCCTTTTCGAGTGGAAGTTTTAAGATTGCCATAGACCTTCGAGACTTTTTATAGCCCCAGATGAAGCTACTGAAAATGCCAGAAAATCCAAATTATTAACGCGTAAGGGAATGGAGCGAAAAAGATATAAAAATTTCGGCAATATATTCATCTTGATCAGATTCATTCGGCCAAGTAAATTAAGCGGGATCTTATGCCATTTTTTCAGGAGGATGGCCACTTCTTTTAGTAAGGGATCGTAATTTAATGCATTTATCTCAGTGATCTTAGAGGATATCTTAACCCCTAAGTATACTGCGGAGTGACAATGTCCTTGCACTAATGAGTTAGCTTGATAATTCATAATAACTTGTGTTTTATTTGTATTTAGTTTGTAGCCAGAAATTTCATCAGAAGCTGGGTTCGATGTACTAACATTTTGCACTGAGTTTGTCTCACCAAAAAAGATGCTAATCCTGCACAAAATGTTACGGAGGTATTTACTTTGCGATGCAAATCTTGATTTTCGTTGGAAAGTTGCCTAAAGTAAAAACAGTTTCACTACGTGTTCCTTTGTGCTACTTTACGTCAAGGGGTGTACAATGGGTGCTCCTATGCAACCACCTAGGATGATGCCTAATTTGTAAAGCAGTAAGTGCTGTGCCTCCAATTTTTGTTCAAAAGCTTGTGGGAAGCAGTATCAAATGTCGAGAGCACTAACTACCAGGGATTCATAGTTTTGATTCCATCTCAAGCCTCTTTCATCCACCACTAGATACGCCTAGTCCTTTTTCTCATTCTTTTAGGTTATTTTTCATCCATACTTTATTTGTCTTGATCTTTCCATATACCTCTTCCTTCCTCTTTCCCCCTTTTGTGTTTTTCTCTCTCTTGCTCCGGGTCAAAGCCTGATGAAGAAAATAAATACCAGTCACCACAAAATGAGTACCTGTAGGCACCACCTACAACACCTGCTCAAATTATCCGCAGATCCTTTTTTTTTTTATATATTTTTATTGACAAGCAAGTCAAGGCAAGTGACAATTTTCATTTATACAAACAAACACAATTCACATTAATACTGGTACAGATCAGCATACATAACCGCAAAAAGAAAGAAAGAGAAAAAAAAATTGTCCCCTGTACATCAATAATATCAAACTTGGGACCATGCATCCGTTAGCTGTATCAGTAAGTTCATGGCAAAAAATTGCCCCAAATCTTAATAAATTTAGCAGTTGCTTTTGTTCCCCTGTTCCTGGCAAGTGCACTGTCCATAGTATATATTTCATAAAAAAGATTCCACCACTCCATCGTATGAGGTGGGTTCTGAGAGATCCAAGCCCTCGCTATTACCAATGTGGCACAGGCCAGAACAATATTTAACAAGTTCTTATTGGTAATGCTAGTCGAATGTATGGATAATAATGCAGAAGCTGCAGACATTGGAAAATTAATCAGTTGTTTTTGATGTAAAATATTTTCAATTTCCGCCCAGTACTTAGTTAATAATGGGCATGAATAAATCATATGAATGAGGTCTGCTGCCCCCAGACCACATTTAAAACATTTAGAAGGCTCATTACTTAAGTTGTTTTGTGACCATTTAGAGATTTTTAGAGGAGTATAGTAAAGTTGACTGATAGTTCTGTATGATTGAAGTTTCAGACTAGATGAGTAAACTACTTTATTGATATTAACTAGCGCTGCAGCGATATCCTGAACTTTCACATTAAATCCTAATCTGGTTGTCCATTTAAGTGCCAATCTGGGGCCTTCATCCAGCTTATTTTGACTAAGACATTTGTATCCTGAACTAATTAAAGATTTCTTGTTCGCAGAGTAAAAACAGAGCCATATATCTGAGCTATTAATTTTTTTCAAATTCATCTTGCGTGTTATATAATCCTTATTTTGAATGTATTTATATTACATCATTTCAAGCAAATTGTACAGACGTTTTAGTGTAGTGAATTGTAGAAAGCCTTCCGTGCCATATAGATCTCCTAGTATCTGAATACCATACTTAGCCCAGTCACACCCGTTTTTGTCACTAAGGATATCGGGAAGCCCTGGATTATCCCAAAGTGACAGTTCAGTATGGAAAAAAGAAATATCGCAGTTAGTCAAGATCAGGTTCCAAATACGTACAGCATCCCTTGCAGTCTTAAATGTTACCCGTTTAAAGTAGTTTGGGTCTTGTACTCTTGCCAGGAATTGTTTAGAATTAGTGCCAAGCATAAACTGGTGAAAAAAATATTGGTCATTAACAATAAACAGGCTACGGTGCCGGCCTAAAAAGGAAGCAAAAGAAATAAGCTCTGAGATCAGGAAAGTTCAGGCCCCCCTTTTCGAGTGGAAGTTTTAAGATTGCCATAGACCTTCGAGACTTTTTATAGCCCCAGATGAAGCTACTGAAAATGCCAGAAAATCCAAATTATTAACGCGTAAGGGAATGGAGCGAAAAAGATATAAAAATTTCGGCAATATATTCATCTTGATCAGATTCATTCGGCCAAGTAAATTAAGCGGGATCTTATGCCATTTTTTCAGGAGGATGGCCACTTCTTTTAGTAAGGGATCGTAATTTAATGCATTTATCTCAGTGATCTTAGAGGATATCTTAACCCCTAAGTATACTGCGGAGTGACAATGTCCTTGCACTAATGAGTCAGCTTGATAATTCATAATAACTTGTGTTTTATTTGTATTTAGTTTGTAGCCAGAAATTTCATCAGAAGCTGGGTTCGATGTACTAACATTTTGCACTGAGTTTGTCTCACCAAAAAAGATGCTAATCCTGCACAAAATGTTACGGAGGTATTTACTTTGCGATGCAAATCTTGATTTTCGTTGGAAAGTTGCCTAAAGTAAAAACAGTTTAGTTTAGTTTAGTTTAAAGGAGTTTGTAGAGCGCTTGGTAACACCTCTCGGCGTGTCCCCGCGCTGTGGAGAGAAAGTGCAGCAACGGAGAAAAAACCAATCACACAGCAAAGAGGCAAGTTTTCAACTTCTTCCTGAACATAATTTCATTGCTCTCCAACCTGGTATCTAGAGGCAGGCGGTTCCATTGCTTGGCAGCTAAGGTGCGGAATGATCTGCCTCCCATTTTAGCTTTTTTGGGGCAGGTAGTTTTGAGCAGACCCATTCCTTTGGATCTAAGAGATCTGTTAGGTTCATATACAGACGCCAAATCAGACATATATGCTGGTGCTCTGTGATGAATTATTTTGTGGCACCAAAGCATAGCTTTAAAGACAATCCTCTTACTGATCGGTAGCCAGTGGAGGGCTGCTAGGGAGGGGCGTGAAGGAGCTCGACGGGGAAGCCTTAGCACCAGGCGAGCTGCCGAGTTTTGTAAAACCTGTAGCTTTTTTATGTTTTTCACTGATGTCCCCATGAGCAGCACGTTTCCGTAATCAATACGGGACGTTATCAGTGCCTGCGTCATGGTACGCCTAGAGTTAATGGGTAACAGGTCGAGGGTGCGGTTGAGGGTTTTCATTACCCCAAAACATTTACCAACAGTCTTCTTTACGTGGCTGTCAAAGGACAGTTTATTGTCCACCCATACACCTAGATTCTTCGCCTCTCGTGCAGGCGAGGGCAGGGGACCCAGACAGCTAGGCCACCACTCTGTCGTCCATTTGACCTCATTGCCTCCAATAATGAGGACCTCTGTTTTTGTCCCATTAAGTTTCAAACAGTGTTCATTCATCCACATAGCCAGTTTGGACATGCAGGCATTGAAGTTATCAGCTTCCTTAGAAGGGGCTTGGGTCAGAGATATGAGGAGTTGCGTGTCGTCGGCGTAGGAGACAAGCTCCACGCCGAACGACTGCACCACCTCTGCCAGAGGGGCCATGTAGAGATTGAACAGGGTGGGACTCAGGGCAGAGCCCTGAGGAACCCCCTGTTCAAGCATCACTCTGTCGGAGAGGGAAGTCCCTCTTTGAACTTGGAAGCTCCTGTTAATCAAGAAAGATTTCAGCCACCCCAGTGCCTTGTTGGTAACTCCCGCTTTATTTAGACACTGTAGCAAGGTGGAGTGTGCTACAGTGTCAAAAGCGGCACTGAGATCAAGCATGATGAGGGCCATTGTCTTTCCCTCATCTGCTCCCTCACGTAAGGTTTCAGTGGCCCTCAGGAGAGCTGTCTCCGTAGAGAAGCCAGTTCTAAAACCCAACTGAGATTTATGGAAAACATTATGGGTATCAAGATGTTCCATAAGTTGACTGTTAGCGATTTTCTCAGCTAACTTGGCCACATAAGGTAGCAAGGATATAGGTCGTAGATTATCCATTATGTCCATGCTGATGTTCGGTTTTTTCTTGATGGGTAATACTATTGCCTGTTTCCATTCCTCCGGAAGGCAGGAGGTTGTAAAGGAGGTTTGTAGTAAGTGCCTGAGATGAGGTTCTAGTACAGGAAAGGCTTCAGCTAAAATTTTCGGGGGTGCCGGGTCCCGGGGAGATCCCGATTTGATTTTGTTGCACATTTTGGACAGGATTTCATTGGAGGGAACTACAAAAGAATTGAGACATACAGGTGTATTTACAAATTTATCATTTTCAATGAAGTCCGTGGCCGAATCTATCTGTTTAGAGAAACTAGTATAGATTTTGTTAATTTTGCCTGCAAAATACTGTGCAATATTATTGCATGCTTCCACTGAATCATTTTGAGCGGGGGAGGTCACGTCCACAATGGATATCTCTTTGTATATCTGAAACAGTTCCTTGGAGGAATTGCCTGCTTCCATAATACGGGTGTGATAATGCTCTGCTTTGGCCAGACGAACAGATTTGTAATATTCTCTCTGCGCTGTATTTATGTTGTATTTTAATATCTGCACCGAAGTTCTGTCGCCAAGCTCTCTCAAGTTTCTTACATGCCGTTTTCATGGCCTGCAGTTCTTGGCTAAACCAAGGAGCAGTTTTCTTAGGCCTCCTGGCATTGGACAGGGTACGGCTGGGGGCTGTGGTGTCCAGGGCCTTAGTGACGATATTATTTAAATTATCATTAGCTGCCTCACAGTCGACCCCTTTAGGAGGGCCTTCGTCATGCAAAATTTGATTGAACGAATCTAGAGAGAAGTTCTTCCATTTTCTGCGTTTGTATCGCAGGGATTGATGACGAAAAAGCTCCGTTCTGTCAAGTTGGACTGTGATAGGAATAATAAAATGATCCGACCAAGGTATGGGTATAGGATCAGAGGTATGCACTCCCTGCCAGTTTCCAAAGACGGGGTCTAGTAAGTGTCCTAATTGATGGGAAGGTTCTTTATTTTTTAGATCGAGCTGAACAGATTGCAATTCCATTCGGATATCATCAGCGTCTTTATCTAAGTGATCTTCGAAATGAGCATTGAGATCTCCTAGCACTAACAGTCTGGACTTCCTCAGCGCTAGATGAGTGACCACCTCCATTAGGGTCGATGTAAACTCATATAGTCTACCTGGTGGACGGTATATCAAAATGCCAGAGATCGAATGATTGGGACCAGTGTTAATTGTGAAGGTACCAGCTTCACTATGATCAACCTGAGTGTGTACTAGGGAGCAGACTAGAGGAGCTTTCGTGGCTATGGCGATGCCGCCTCCTCTGCCGTCCCTCCTGTCCAGTCTAGATAGGGAATAGCCGTTGGGCATGGCCTGGATAATATCTGGGTCCGAGTGATCATCTAGCCAGGTTTCAGTTAGGAAAAGAATGTTAAGATTTTGGTCCTCGAGTAGATGGTAAATTTCTAGAGCGTGCTTACGTAGAGATCTACAATTCAATAATGCAGCTTTGATGGTAGGGCCCAAGCTAGTGTCTGGGATTTGAAGGAGGGGTTCAAAGCGGCACCTCGTGCATTTTGTGAGTGACTGGGCAGGCATGGTGTGTTTGCAGACGGCAGGCGTGTCAGGTTGTAATGCAAGTAATGCATGTCTGCCATACCTTATGGTGTTTTGTGCCGAACTACCAGGGTTTGTGGCCCCGCGCCCCGTCCGGCCGCGGACGGGCGCAGACGGGCTGGACTTTGGCTCGACTTCGGCGCGCTTCCGGCGCGCCCGCTGCACGCGTCCGCTGCGCGGTCGCTGGCCCAAGCACATTTATGCTAAAGGGAGGGGTCGCTAGAGCGCTGACCTCTGCTCCTTGAGCCCGGATGTGCAAGGCTCCTCCTCGCCCTCCGCATCAAACGTCCATGATTGGACGCGGCGGACCGGGGCGGGAGTGGGAGAGAGAACTAGCCTGACAGGTAAATGCAGAAAATCACAATTACTGTGTCCGATTACCCCACACTGAACGTATTAAAATACAGAATCAAATTACAACATTAAAAGCTTTCGCTATTAGAACAGCGCGAACAATGCAGTAGCGCGGTTGTGAGCGCTGAGTGAATGGAGGCTGCCTCTGCCACCGGCAACACTCTTCTCCAAAGCGCGTACCTGTTTTCTGCTAGTTTAAATAAACTTCCCACCTTCAGCGTCGCTAGAGCGCTGACCTCTGCTCCCTGAGCCCGGATGTGCAAGGCTCCTCCTCGCCCTCCGCATCAAACGTCCATGATTGGACGCGGCGGACCGGGGCGGGAGTGGGAGAGAGAACTAGCCTGACAGGTAAATGCAGAAAATCACAATTACTGTGTCCGATTACCCCACACTGAACGTATTAAAATACAGAATCAAATTACAACATTAAAAGCTTTCGCTATTAGAACAGCGCGAACAATGCAGTAGCGCGGTTGTGAGCGCTGAGTGAATGGAGGCTGCCTCTGCCACCGGCAACACTCTTCTCCACCCGTGTTCCTTTGTGCTACTTTACGTCAAGGGGTGTACAATGGGTGCTCCTATGCAACCACCTAGGATGATGCCTAATTTGTAAAGCAGTAAGTGCTGTGCCTCCAATTTTTGTTCAAAAGTTTGTGGGAAGCAGTATCAAATGTCGAGAGCACTAACTACCAGGGATTCATAGTTTTGATTCCATCTCAAGCCTCTTTCATCCACCACTAGATACGCCTAGTCCTTTTTCTCATTCTTTTAGGTTATTTTTCATCCATACTTTATTTGTCTTGATCTTTCCATATACCTCTACCTTCCTCTTTCCCCCTTTTGTGTTTTTCTCTCTCTTGCTCCGGGTCAAAGCCTGATGAAGAAAATAAATACCAGTCACCACAAAATGAGTACCTGTAGGCACCACCTACAACACCTGCTCAAATTATCCGCAGATCCTTTTTTTTTTTATATATTTTTATTGACAAGCAAGTCAAGGCAAGTGACAATTTTCATTTATACAAACAAACAAAATTCACATTAATACTGGTACAGATCAGCATACATAACCGCAAAAAGAAAGAAAGAGAAAAAAAAATTGTCCCCTGTACATCAATAATATCAAACTTGGGACCATGCATCCGTTAGCTGTATCAGTAAGTTCATGGCAAAAAATTGCCCCAAATCTTAATAAATTTAGCAGTTGCTTTTGTTCCCCTGTTCCTGGCAAGTGCACTGTCCATAGCATATATTTCATAAAAAAGATTCCACCACTCCATCGTATGAGGTGGGTTCTGAGAGATCCAAGCC
Organism: Lissotriton helveticus; assembly: GCF_964261635.1. Classification (NCBI taxonomy): domain Eukaryota; kingdom Metazoa; phylum Chordata; class Amphibia; order Caudata; family Salamandridae; genus Lissotriton; species Lissotriton helveticus. The sequence goes on along the minus strand of NC_136068.1, from coordinate 280,066,854 downwards.
CTCGCTATTACCAATGTGGCACAGGCCAGAACAATATTTAACAAGTTCTTATTGGTAATGCTAGTCGGATGTATGGATAATAATGCAGAAGCTGCAGACATTGGAAAATTAATCAGTTGTTTTTGATGTAAAATATTTTCAATCTCCGCCCAGTACTTAATTAATAATGGGCATGACTAAATCATATGAATGAGGTCTGCTGCCACCAGACCACATTTAAAACATTTAGAACGCTCATTACTTAAGTTGTTTTGTGACCATTTAGAGATTTTTAGAGGAGTATAGTAAAGTTGACTGATAGTTCTGTATGATTGAAGTTTCAGACTAGATGAGTAAACTACTTTATTGATATTAACTAGCGCTGCAGCGATATCCTGAACTTTCACATTAAATCCTAATCTGGTTGTCCATTTAAGCGCCAATCTGGGGCCTTCATCCAGCTTATTTTGACTAAGACAGTTGTATCCTGAACTAATTAAAGATTTCTTGTTTGCAGAGTAAAAACAGAGCCATATATCTGAGCTATTAATGTTTTTCAAATTCATCTTGCGTGTTATATAATCCTTATTTTTAATGTATTTATATTACATCATTTCAGGCAAATTGTACAGACGTTTTAGTGTAGTGAATTGTAGAAGCCTTCCGTGCCATATAGATCTCCTAGTATCTGAATACCATACTTAGCCCAGTCACACCCGTTTTTGTCACTAAGGATATCGGGAAGCCCTGGATTATCCCAAAGTGACAGTTCAGTATGGAAAAAAGAAATATCGCAGTTAGTCAAGATCAGGTTCCAAATACGTACAGCATCCCTTGCAGTCTTAAATGTTACCCGTTTAAAGTAGTTTGGGTCTTGTACTCTTGCCAGGAATTGTTTAGAATTAGTGCCAAGCATAAACTGGTGAAAAAAATATTGGTCATTAACAATAAACAGGCTACGGTGCCGGCCTAAAAAGGAAGCAAAAAAAATAAGCTCTGAGATCAGGAAAGTTCAGGCCCCCCTTTTCGAGTGGAAGTTTTAAGATTGCCCTAGACCTTCGAGACTTTTTATAGCCCCAGATGAAGCTACTGAAAATGCCAGAAAATCCAAATTATTAACGCGTAAGGGAATGGAGCGAAAAAGATATAAAAATTTCGGCAATATATTCATCTTGATCAGATTCATTCGGCCAAGTAAATTAAGCGGGATCTTATGCCATTTTTTCAGGAGGATGGCCACTTCTTTTAGTAAGGGATCTTAATTTAATGCATTTATCTCAGTGATCTTAGAGGATATCTTAACCCCTAAGTATACTGCGGAGTGACAATGTCCTTGCACTAATGAGTTAGCTTGATAATTCATAATAACTTGTGTTTTATTTGTATTTAGTTTGTAGCCAGAAATTTCATCAGAAGCTGGGTTCGATGTACTAACATTTTGCACTGAGTTTGTCTCACCAAAAAAGATGCAAATCCAGCACAAAATGTTACGGAGGTATTTACTTTGCGATGCAAATCTTGATTTTCGTTGGAAAGTTGCCTAAAGTAAAAACAGTTTCACTACGTGTTCCTTTGTGCTACTTTACGTCAAGGGGTGTACAATGGGTGCTCCTATGCAACCACCTAGGATGATGCCTAATTTGTAAAGCAGTAAGTGCTGTGCCTCCAATTTTTGTTCAAAAGCTTGTGGGAAGCAGTATCAAATGTCGAGAGCACTAACTACCAGGGATTCATAGTTTTGATTCCATCTCAAGCCTCTTTCATCCACCACTAGATACGCCTAGTCCTTTTTCTCATTCTTTTAGGTTATTTTTCATCCATACTTTATTTGTCTTGGTCTTTCCATATACCTCTTCCTTCCTCTTTCCCCCTTTTGTGTTTTTCTCTCTCTTGCTCCGGGTCAAAGCCTGATGAAGAAAATAAATACCAGTCACCAAAAAATGAGTACCTGTAGGCACGACCTAAAACACCTGCTCAAATTATCCGCAGATCCATGTGCCTAAGTGCAAATACTTGTTTTTTTAAAAGTTTTAGACAGGGATTGTGCCCAAAAATGTCTCTAACTGTAGAGCACTTTTAAGAATCTCCACATTTTCTCACCTTTGCATTTGTGTGGCACACACTCAAAGTAGGAAACTTATTAGCAATGGCTTTTGAACTATAAGGGTCCCCACCAGTACAAAACCTATGCATAACTGAATGCACACACCATTGCAGTATGATGTAGGTTGGCACAGGAAAGTCTAAAGTGCGCCAGCTCAGGGCTGGAGAAAACCAGCACCATGTTGTAGTAGAAATTGTGTTATTCTGCTACCTCCATTCATACAACACTTTGGTTGCTGCACTGTGTTGTGTGGACATTTTGTAAATCTCTCCAAATATTTTCTCTGCTTTCATTAACATTACTAGTGCAACCAACAATAACTAAACATGACTCATTGTTTGCCTCCTTAGGTAATGCCAACCCTATTCTTTTTATACTTCTGAACTTTACAACTGAACTCTTTACAAAAACAATGTTGGAGGCCACCAAATAGATGTCATCGTCCCTCTCATGCTCACCCTCTGTGGCAGGCAGTCTCAAGTCCTATTAGTACTTCAAGAGGGTCCAGTCACAGGAGACACTGTACAATGCATGTTATACATTTCTCTACTTTTTTCTCAATTGCAAATTTTGAATAAATGTCCTGTGATTTTTAGACCACTGTAGCCATTCTGACTGCTGTTGTGCTCTCTTGTTTGGTTCAGGTGAATTGCCAGGATGATAATGGGGTTTTGGTCGGAAATTGGAGTGGTGATTACTCAGGTGGGGCTAATCCTGGCAGCTGGAACGGAAGTGTGGCCATTCTGCGAAAGTGGGGGCAACATAGCTACTCACCAGTGGAATATGGACAATGCTGGGTCTTTGCGGGTGTGACCTGCACAGGTATGGTACTAAGCAACAACATTCAAAATAGTGTATTTCTGTCATATGTCAAAGTGTTTCACAGTAGTACAAAAGAGTATATCACCACATTATGTGGCATTTATTGGAATGGATAGTTTTTCAACAGGAACTTAGAAACATTCTTTCTCCCTCGCCACCCTCACAATGATGTCATTAGTGAACCAAGCAGGCGTATAAGTTGTCATGTACTACCTAGGTGTGGCCTAAGTTGTACTTAAGGCGGGTCTCTATCTCTAGAATTTCACAGAAGGCAAAAAAGCGATGGTCTGAATGCAGCTCAGATCGATTGCCAGTGACTAAGATTAAATCACGCATTTCTTCCATCAGCTTGTTGTTTTTGTATTAGTGAACTAAGGGATGAGTCATTTGTAATGTGCTACTTCTATGTGTCTTATGATGTTATTATACATGGGGACATTATTATAGGTTGTTAAATCATTACCCCCAGGTCCCTTATGTCCTCGGCCCATTCATTAATTATGGAGATAACCATCTCCCGACAGAAATTAAAACAAGAGGAATGCTGGGATATCCCTACTGCCCCTCCCCCCGGGAGTACATAAGCAGCACTTACCCAGCATCCCGTCTGTTCTTTTTTTCTGTCTGTCGACAGTTTTTGCTGATGCTGGTGCTGCTCCTGCTGGGCTTGAGTAGCTTCTTCTCCTGTGGTTCCCCGACCGGCTGCCTGGCTGTGCGGTTGGGGTATCTGGCTCCTTGCCCCCCGGCCTGCTGGGCTTGCTGAGTGGCTTGGTCTTTGGCCGGCTCTTGTCTTTTCGTGCTTTTGGATTTCGTGCCGGCCCTTTGCGGCTGGTGAGCCGGCCTCCCTGGAGTCCTTCCGGGTTGTTTTCTCGTCTCCCTGTGGCTTGGCAGGTTGGGAGTCGTGATGTTCCTGCCTTCCTGTTTTCCCCGGCCTTGTGGGGCTTCGTTTGCTGCTTTGATGAAGGCGGCTTCGTGTGGAAGGTGGAGGGGGGGGCCTTGTTGCTGTTTGGCGCCCCCCGGGTAAGTGCCGCGTAGCGGTTTTCAATTTTTACCGGTGGCTTCCTGTGGGTACGCTGGTGATTCCCCTCAGGATTCCCTTTTTGCTTTCACCACGTTTGCTACGTTTCCTTTTCCCCCTGTTCATGTAGCCCGTCTCGGGCGTTGTTCTTTGTGGGACTTCGTTGGTGGCCTGGATTCGTTTCCCTGTGCCGCTACGTGTGGGGAATTGAGTCCGGGGTGGGGTGCTTTCATTACTGCATGTGGCCGACTTCTACTCCGTGCATGGCCGTCTTTGGTGCTGGGCTGCCCGGTTCGTGCCTGGATTGCACGTGCATTTATGTGGATGGCTTTACGCCATATTGATGGATGTTCCCGTTTTCCACATTTTGCATTCGTTCCGTGTTGCCCCTGTCTGCGGTCTCGTTCGGGACGTCTGTTGGGCTGTGGGGGCCGTGTGGCGGGGTTCTGGATCCGGCGCCGCGGGTTCCGGGCCTTCTTCCCCTGGGCTGCTCGGCAGGCTCTTCCTTGAGTCCAGGCTTTGTTCCTTTGCCGGCCTGTCCTGTTGCTGGCACATGCACTGTCTCCGTGGGTACTTTGGTTAGGTCCTTAGTCCAGCGCGTTTCTTTTTTTTGACATCTGTTTGTGTTGGTGTGCACGTTAGGGGCCTCTTGGTTCGCAGGTCTGGCTCTGTGTTGCCTTCCGATGTCCTTGGCTTCTCGTGGTATGAGTCATATTGACTGGTTCCGGCTTTGCTGTTTGAGTGCCGGTGTTGGTTTTGGCCTGGTTTTGTTGTGCATATTTCTTCATGTGCTGCTGCGTTAGACTGTTTTTCTTTGCCTTGTGCTCGGCCACTGCCTGCCCGGATTGGTTCCGTTGGTATTTAGTCTCCCAGCTGGTCCGCTCGGCCTTTCATCCTTCTGGGGTTGTTCCGTTGTGTTGGATGACTGTGGCCTTCTGTTGTTCGGCGCCTGGTTCCCTCTGGGTGTGCGTGCACTTTTATGTTGCGCTTGTGCTTATGTGTACATTGCTTGGGGCTTGTTGTGCGCGTTGCTGTACGTGGGTCTGTATGGGGCGCTGTGTGGGGACCGTCTCTTTGTTCCCGTTCCCTGCCCCTGTTCCTTGGCTCCTTTTGGGTGTGTGTGTTTCGTCCTCTTGGGGCTCGCTGGGCTGCGTCCTGGGGGCCTGCCCTCCTCCCTTTGCGCCTTGTCGTGTTGGCGTGATTTTGCAGTGCTGTGTTTCTCCTGCGCCTTTGGTTTTAGGTTTTCTGTAGCTGCTGTCTCGGGGTTCCGCGCTGCTTGTTTTCTGGCCTCCGGCCGGCCCCGGGTTCTTACGGTTCTCCGGTGGTGGGTGTTCCATGGGTCTGTTCGGCTCGGGTTGGCGTGGGTTCCGGTCGCCTCTGTGGGGGCTGGTTCTTTTCGTTGTTCCTGCCTTTGCTTGCTCGTGGGTTTCCCTGTGTTGTTGGGGTTTTCCTGCCTGCTTGCTTGAACCTTGCCCTCTGCTGCTCTTGTGCCGGGGTCGCTTCTTTCTTCTGCTGCGGTGGCCTGTTGGTTTGCATTCTGTTCTGCCCCGCCTGGTTGTGGGTCGGTCTTCCTGCTCCTTGGGCCACTGATGGAGTTGTGGGGGTCCTGCGGGCTCCTCTGGTTCCGCTTGTCATGCCGTCCTGTTCTCCCTCGATGGCCTTGCCTCCGCTGCGGGCTGGCTGTTGTGGCCTCTGCTCCGCTTGGGGTTCTGGTTCTTCCCTTCCTGGCCTCTGTGTGGTTGGTCGGCGTTTGGGGCTCCTGGTTCCTGGCCCTGTTCCTCCCTTCCTTTGGGCTGCACCTGGTTCCTCTCGTGGCTGCTTGCCGGTGTTGTGCCGGTGGTTCTTTGGGGGTGCTCTGTCGCCCTATTCCTTGGGTGCGGCTGTTCTGTTCCTCCCTGCCTGCGTCTGTGGTTGGGTGTGGTGCCTGGTGGGGGCCTGCCTGGTTCTTTCTAGTGCTGTGGCCTTCCTTTGCTCCTTCCGGGGGGCTTCCGGTGTTTCCCGGGGCTTTTTCTATGGGCCTGGCCTGGCTGCCTTTGCGCTGGCTCTCCCTCTGCTTGCCTTTGGCTTGGTTATGTTGTTCCTGGCCTCCCCTTCTGTTTCTGGGGTGTTGCCTGCATAGGTTTGTTCCTGGCTGGGGCCTCCTGGCGGCTGCCGTGTTCTGTCTTGCCTCCTGTCCTCGGGGTTGGAGTGTTGTCCCCCCGCTCCGTTGTCTGCTCGTTGGTTGTGCTGGGTCTGGCCAGGTTGGTTCCTGCCTGGCCTGGTTGCCTTGGCTTCTTCCTTCGGTTTTCCTCCCTGCCTCTTCTGGTTTTGGTGGTGGTGCTGGGTGGCCGTTGTTGTTGCCTCTCCTGGGCCTGTGGTGTTCTTCTCTCCCCTGGTTGGGGGGGGGCGAGGGGGGTGCTGGCTCCGCTCTTTCAGGGGTTCTGTCGCTGGTGTTGTGCCTCAGCTTTCCCAATTCTCCTGTTTTTCGGGAGGGGCTGTTTTTTGGTCGCTCCTGCTGGATCTGCCTCCCGGCCTGCCGGGCTTGCTGGGCGGCATGGTTTCCTGCTGGCCGGTGTTCCGTTTTTTTTAGGTCCTTTGTGGCTGGTGCCCCGCCTCCCGGTTCTTCCGGGTCGCTGTGAGCGTCTCCCCGCTGCTTGGTCGTGTGGGAGTCGCACTGCGCTGGGTGTTGGTGCTTGCGGTTGCTTCTGCTTGTCCTTCGGCGGTGGCTTTCTGTGGTTGCCTGTTGCCTTGGGCTTCCTCCCTGTTGGCTCCTGTTCTGGGCTGGTCTGCTGTTTCTGTTTGGTCCGTCCTGTTCTGGGTTGCCTGGTTGAGCTCTTTCTGCGGTCCTGGGCTGCCTGATTGGGTCTCTGTTGGGATTTCTTGTATGGCCTGGCACTCCTTTGCGGGTGTTCTGTCTGCCTGTGGGTTGGCTGGTCCCTCTGCTGTGGGGTTCCGCTTCCTTGTGGGTGTGGTGTGTTCCGGTCTGCTTCTTGGTTCTGGCCGTGGCTCTTTCACTCTCTTGTTTTCCCTGCTTACCTGTTCTTGGTTTCGTTGGGGTGTCCCCGGGGCTGTTGGCTCTCCGGCCTGTGCTCTGTTGGGGCCTTCCCTTCTTCGGCCTTCCCCCGGTTTGGGATTGGTTCTGCGGGTTGCTTCTGGCTTCGGCTTTGGATTCCTGTCTGTATCCTCGGTTGCGGCTTTTCGCCGTGCGGGGTTCGTCCCCTGTGCTTGCCCTGCCTTGGGTCTTGCCGGGCTGTGGGGTTTGGTTTGCTTGTGCTTTCCTCCCTGGCTGCGGTTGCTTCTGTGCGGTCCTCTGGGGTGGTTTTGCCTCGGTCTCTCTGGCCTCTGGGTTTCTGCCCCGGTCCTTTGCTTGGGCTGTTTGGGGTCTTTGTGCCTGGCCTGTCTCTGGTTTGGCTTGGCTGTGGTTGTTGTGTCCTTCGTGGTTCCCTTGCTTTCGTCTTGGGTCCTCCGGGTACTTGGCCCGTCCGGTTGCACTCCTGCTTTGGTGTTCAGGTTTGCCTTCTTCGGGCTGTTGCTTCCTGCTCCCGTTTCCTCCGCTTTGGCTGGAGTTCTGTTTTGGGGTTCCTTCGGTTCCCTTTTCCTCTTTTTCCGGGTCTCTTTGTCCTGGTTGGTTGCCCTTGTTGGCTCTTCCTGCTCGGGTTTCCTCGAGGTGCTTGTTCCCTTTGCCTTGTGTCCTCGTCTTGCGGGACCTGGTGGCTTGGCTTCCTGGGGTTTGCTCTTCGTTCCCTGGTGCCTGGGTTTTCTCTCTTTTCCCTATCCGTGGGCTCAGTCTTGCCTTCCGGGTTGGGTGCTGGTGGGCTTCCGCTGTTCTTCCCGGGGTTGGATTTGTTGGACCTTTGGTTCCTCCGGTCCACTTGTCTCCTGCCTGTTCTTGCCGGGGTTGTCTTCTTCTACCCGTTTCTGGCTTGTTGGCCTGGTGGCTCTTGGCCTTTCTCTTTGTTTGGCCTCTCTTCTGCCGTTGTCCTCTTGCCTGTGGTGGCTTGGGTGTCTGTGCTCTCCCTGTCGCTGGTTGGCTGTGGGGTGTTCCTGCGGTGGGCTGGTTGGCCTCTATGGTGGCCGGTCTGGTCGTCTGGCTTTGCTCCCTTGGTCTTATTGGTTGGGTGCTGGTCTGGTGGGGGTCCCTCTTGTCGGGGGCACTGCCTGGGGTTTCCCCGGTTTTTCGTTTTCTTCCTGCGGTTGCTGCCTTAGTGTAGTTTCCTGGGTTGGCTTCTGTTTGGTTTGGGAAGGCCGGCTTTTTCTGCTTTGGTATTTCTCCATAAGTAATGAATGGGCCGAGGACATAAGGGACCTGGGGGTAATGCTCTATTACTTACCGGTAATCTTCATTACTCCTGGTCCCGTTGTCCTCGGCCCATTCATACGCCCCTCCCTCCCTCCCGGGCGGCCGGCCTTCCTGTCTGGGCTTGGTTGTACAGACGGGATGCTGGGTAAGTGCTGCTTATGTACTCCCGGGGGGAGGGGCAGTAGGGATATCCCAGCATTCCTCTTGTTTTAATTTCTGTCGGGAGATGGTTATCTCCATAAGTAATGAATGGGCCGAGGACAACGGGACCAGGAGTAATGAAGATTACCGGTAAGTAATAGAGCAAACACAAGAGAGGTGTTTGTGTTATGGACATCCTGAAGTCATATATATCAAGGTGCTCACAAATGTCATGATGAAGCAAAATGGGTAAACAACCTTTACAACGCAATTTTTACAACGCACTACCATTACAACGCATTTTTTACAACGCAAAAACTTTTACAACGCATACCATTACAACGCATGTTTTTACAACGCTAGTACTTTTACAACGCATGCCATTACAACGTAAGTATTGGTAAGTATATAATTATATTTAATATTTTATATGTTTTTTTTTTTTTACGTTTTCAGTTTTTGGGTAAAGGGGTATTTTTAGGGTTTAGGGTCAGTTTTCAGTTTATGGGTAAAGGGGTATTTTTAGGGTTCAGGGTCAGTTTTCAGTTTTTGGGTAAAGGGGTATTTTTAGGGTTTAGGGTCAGTTTTCAGTTTTTGGGTAAAGGGGTATTTTTAGGGTTCAGGGTCAGTTTTCAGTTTTTGGGTAAAGGGGTATTTTTAGGGTTTAGGGTCAGTTTTCAGTTTTTGGATAAAGGGGTATTTTTAGGGTTCAGGGTCAGTTTTTGGGTAAAGGGGTATTTTTAGGGTTCAGGGTCAGTTTTCAGTTTTTGGGTAAAGGGGTATTTTTAGGGTTCAGGGTCAGTTTTCAGTTTTTGGATAAAGGGGTATTTTTAGGGTTCAGGGTCAGTTTTCAGTTTTTGGGTAAAGGGGTATTTTTAGGGTTCAGGGTCAGTTTTCAGTTTTTGGGTAAAGGGGTATTTTTAGGGTTCAGGGTCAGTTTTCAGTTTTTGGGTACAGGGGTATTTTTAGGGTTCAGGGTCAGTTTTCAGTTTTTGGGTAAAGGGGTATTTTTAGGGTTCAGGGTCAGTTTTCAGTTTTTGGGTAAAGGGGTATTTTTAGGGTTCAGGGTCAGTTTTCAGTTTTTGGGTACAGGGGTATTTTTAGGGTTCAGGGACAGTTTTCAGTTTTTGGGTAAAGGGGTATTTTTAGGGTTCAGGGTCAGTTTTCAGTTTTTGGGTACAGGGGTATTTTTAGGGTTCAGGGACAGTTTTGGGTTTATGGGGTACAGGGGTATTTTTAGGGTTTAGGGACAGTTTTGGGTTTTTGGGGTACAGGGGTATTTTTAGGTTTCTGGGTTAATTTGGGTTTTTGGGGTACAGGGGTACAAGGTAAAAAAAATTAAATTATATAAATTAAATTAAATTAAATTTTATTAATTACAATTAATTTAAAAAAAAATATTATATACTTACCAATACTTACGTTGTAATGGCATGCGTTGTAAAAGTACTTGCGTTGTAAAATCATGCGTTGTAATGGTATGCGTTGTAAAAGTTTTTGCGTTGTAAAAAATGCGTTGTAACGGTATGCGTTGTAAAAGTATGCGTTGTAACGTCATACATCCAGCAAAATGAGGCGTCACTGAACTAACGTATTTGCCTAAATTCGCACAATTTGGTCAAGCTGGGAAGCCAGGGATGGACTGGCCATAGCGGGCACCGGGCATTTTCCCGGTGAGCCGCCATGATGGGGGCCGTGTTTGAGCCTATGAGGGGCCATTTTTAATTACCCGGTGCCGGCAATATTGGCAGACCTGTAACCAAATCGGCGGAAGCCGGCCCTAACAAACAGTTCGGTTGCACTCACCCTCTTCCCCCCAGGGGGCCGGCCGAGCAGTTTGCCAGGACAAGTTTCGGGTACCCAGCCCGGCCCTGTGGGAAGCTACTGTTTATCCAAGGTTTCCTGCTTTCACTTTGTGCAATCCAGACTATAGACGGGTATCTATTTCTCTCTCCCTTTTTGCGTTGAAAGTTCATGGTGTGTGTTTAATAAATCAAACACACCTTATTAAGTAAATGCAGGTATTGCATAATAAAGGTGACACAGGAAGCGATTTGATGCAAAATCTTTATTTCGGCACTAGCAACATAGGCCATAAAAGAACAATCAGTGACATGCAAAACATCATAAGACAATATAAAACATTATAATATAAGGCCAAGGCTCAGTAACACATGGACCAAACAGTGCTATAATTAATCAGAAATACTATTCCTAGGACATATTGCTTTCCAGATATGAGAGGTGACACTAAAACATACTGCATGGGATTCTAAAGTGCACAGAAATTGCATTGCAGAATTTGGGTCCCTGATATTGTGTGCAATGAATATTGGTTTTAAAAAGTACTTCCTTAAGCCCAAATAAAGTTTGCAACAAAGAGTAAAGTGCTGAGTGTTGTGTTTCGAGATTCTGTCGCATGGGCACAGAACATGTCCTTTTTGCCATTGGTTAATGATTGGGAAAGTTACCAGGTGATGTGCAATGCCTAGCTGCAGTTTAGTCAAAACGAAACGATGTTGTGTATTTTACACCAAAGACAAATACCTCTCATCCCAGCTAACTATTGCCCTATACACCTCATAGAGGTCACAACAAGTTTTTTTGCTTTTGTGCTTTTGGGGCGTCTGCAATCCTGGATAGAAGAGAATAAGGTATAAACACCTTTACAAGCAGAATTTATGACCAAGACCTCCACTTATTGACCAGATCTTTAGATTGCAACTTATCCATTGGAAAATGGTGGTTTTAGAGGGTGGCTGCCTCTACGTCACATTTGTGGATCTTAAATCCGCATTTGACATGGTTCAGCGAGATCAGCTATGGAGCATACTTCTGGATATGGGAGTACCAGAATATCTTTGCCACCAGCTGAAACGCCTGCACCAAGACAATTATGCGAGAATAAGATATGATAAAAAGAGGTGAACTTTCCACTCCCTTCCCTGTTGAGAAAGAGGTGCAACAGCGATGCAGCTTGGCCCAACTATTTTTTCCCTCTTTTTAAATGGACTAATTGGAACCTTATTAGCATAGAAAGATATTGACGCACTGAGGTTGGCGAACCGCAAAATTCCAGCACTTATGTTTGTGGACGATAGGCTGCGACTCTCTAAATCGTCTATGGCTATGCCGCGGATACTTGAGGAATTTCGTGTTTTTTGCACTAAGAGGGGACTGGAGATTAATCTCCAAAAAACCAAATATGTGGTTTTAATGCCAACACTACTAATTTCCCACATCCCAAACTGGATGGAAGGGCCCTAGAAAGGGCGTCCATCTTTGAATATTTAGGGATTACACTCAAAAATAAGATGGACTGGGGGACACAAATAAAGAAAGCTAATTTAAAATTGACTCAGTCTACAGGGGGCATTTAAAAAATGTATGAAAACTGTACCCAAAAAGTGATAGGTCCACCAGCAGAAATCTATCAAATGCAGGCTAGGGGAGCTTCACTATATGGGGCAGAACTATGGGGACACTGCCCACTAACTTTACTATCTATGACAGAGAATTTGGGCCTTCCTAAGGGCACTCCATTAACACCGCATAGGATGGACTTGGGCATTGGTCCTATAGCTGACGCAGTTGCCTCTAGACCCCTCCTTTATTGGCGCCGCCTGTGGAGCATGCCAGAGCTAGCCGATTATAGAGAGGAGTTGAAGGACGTTATGCCCCTCATGGGTGCAGGGAATTTATCATGGCTAGCCTATATCAGGAATTCTTGCCAGGTGGGAAACAGCCATTACTACGCGGTTTTTACCACACATAGCTATTACATCGCATACCTTACACCGCATGCGATGTAACAATGCGTAGTGTTTACTACGCATACCATTACATCGCATTAGCTTTTATAACGCCTGTGATGTAATGGCTATCCAAGTCATTGTGAAGAAACTGAGGCTGTTTCCTCACAACGACGTGCAGCGCCCCTCGAAGCAGGAAGCAGGAACCGGGAGCAGAGACGGCGACGCTGGAGTGGAACCACGAGGAAAAGACAGGTAAGGGGGTTGGCGCTTAGGATGGGGGTTACTTTTGAAGGGATTTTGGGTAGTGTCAAAGTAGTGTTGTAATGTTTGTGTTGTGTGGGGTTACATTTTAGGGTAATTTTAGGGAGTTTGTGTAGTGTAGTGTTTTAGGGTTGTGTCAGTGTTTTAGGGTTTAGTGTAGTGTTGTATTGTTTGTGTAGTGTAGTGTTTTAGGGTAGTGTCAGTGTTTAGGGTTTAGGGTAGTGTTGTAGTGTTTGTGTAGTGTAGTGTTTTAGGGTAGAGTCAGTGTTTCAGGTTTTAGTGTTGTACTGTTTGTGTAGTGTAGTGTTTTAGGGTGGTGTCAGTGTTTTAGCGTTTAGTGTAGTGTTGTAGTATTTGTGTAGTGTAGTGTTTTAGGGTAGTGTAGTGTTTGTGTAGTATTATAGGGTAAATGGTAGTGGTGTATGTTTGTACAGTGTAGTGTTTTAGGGTTTAGGGTAGTGTTGTGGTGTATGTGTAGTGTAGTGTTTTAGGGTTTAGGGTAGTGTTGTAGTGTTTGTGTAGTGTAGTGTTTGAGGGTTTAGGGTAGTGTTGTAGTGTTTGCGTAGTGTTTTAGGGTTTAGGGTAGTGTTGTAGTGTTTGTGTAGTGTTTTAGGGTTTAGGGTAGTGTTGTAGTGTTTGTGTAGTGTAGTATTTTAGGGTTTAAGGTAGTGTTGTAGTGTTTGTGTAGTGTTTTGGAGTTTAGGGTAGTGTTGTAGTGTAGTGTTTTAGTGTTTAGGGTAGTGTTGTAGTGTTTGTGTGGTGTAGTGTTTTAGGGTTTATGGTAGTGTTGTAATGTTTGTGTAGTGTAGTGTTTTAGGGTTTAGGGTACTGTTTGTGTAGTGTTTAGGGTTTAGGGTAGTGTTGTAGTGTTTGTGTAGTGTAGTGTTTTAGGGTCTAGGGTAGTGTTGTGGTGTTTGTGTAATGTAGTGTTTTAGGGTTTAGGGTAGTGTTTGTGTAGTGTTTTAGGGTTTAGGGTAGTGTTGTAGTGTTTGTGTAGTGTAGTGCATTAGGGTTTAGGGTAGTGTTGTAGTGTTTGTGTAGTGTAGTGCTTTAGGGTTTAGGGTAGTGTTGTAGTGTTTGTGTAGTGTGGTGTTTTAGGGTTTAGGGTAGTGTTGTAGTGTTTGTGTAGTGTTTTAGGGTTTAGGACAGTGCTTTAGTGTTTGAGTAGTGTAGTGCATTAGCGTTTAGGGTAGTGTTGTAGAGTTTGTGTAGTGTTTTAGGGTTTAAGGTAGTGTTGTAGTGTTTGTGTAGTTTAGTGTTCTAGGGTTTAAGGTAGTGTTGTAGTGTTTGTGTAATGTAGTGTTTTAGGGTTTAGGGTAGTGTTGTAGTGTTTGTGTACTGTTTTGGGGTTTAGGGTAGTGTTGTAGTGTTTGTGTAGTGTTTTTGGGTTTAGGGTAGTGTTGTAGTGCGTATGTAGTGTAGTGTTTTAGGGTTTAGGGTACTGTTGTAGTGTTTGTGTAGTGTAGTGTGTTAGGGCAGTGTCGGGGGGTCATGCAGGGTAGTGTAGTGCTCTTGTAGGGAGCGGACTGGGGGTCGGGGGAGGGTTGTGTAGGGGTAGGGTAGTCACTTACCTTGCAAACTTTAACCACAGGTATAGCTTTACCACGCATGCCTTTGCGTTTTGATGGCATGCGTGGTAAAGACATAGTTGTGGTAAAAGTTTGCGATGTAATGGCATGTAGTTGTTATTGACATCGCATAGTAATACCCGCATTGTAATGGCATGTGTGGTATTAGTATGCAATGTAATTACATACATTCTTGCCAGGCATTGGGGAGGGCAAACCTGTGGACTGCACCTGAAGAAACCTGTTCCACAATTTCCAAAAAGGTATTACTTAACTCCTATAGAGAGCATAAACTGTCCCAACTCTGCCAGAGGACCACCCCAAGCAGCGTGACTGCCAGGTTCCTGGACATCAAGCAACATTATAGTATGGAATTGGCACTTGATTGTATCCAACCACTGTTGGCAAAGAAATTGTTCCTTCAATTCAGACACGGGGTGCTCTCGCTTCGAGTATTTACCAACAATTGGCAGGGAGTGCGTAAACTGGATTGCCCAGGGTGTGACACAGCTGAAGAAACAGAACTACATGTCTCTTCCTCTGCCCAGCCTGGAGCAAGCCAAGGTCTAAATGGGTGCTCCAACTTTGCAGAAATCTGGGGATTAGACATTATACTGAGGTCTATAGGATCCACAAGCATGAAACAGACACATTATTTGTGTTTGCTATCTCTAGATTTCTTTATTTGATGTGGTGCATTCGCAGGGCCATTTTAAAGATAAAGATTATAGAAAACCCCAAGCTCCCATTATTTAATAAATATGATCCTATGCCACGTGTGTACACTGCCCTTGTAAATTTTCTTCCTCTAGGTTGTTTATCCTTTTTTAAAAAAGTTTTTTACTCTAAAATGTTTTAATGTGCTTTTTAGGTCGAGCTGGTAAAAGCAATGCGAAGCATTGCATCCAGCGAAGTATCTATTGTTTCCCACTTTCTGGGAATCTGAGACAGGGGTCGGGCACACATGGCGATTGGGATCTGTGGACGCGCACGTCCAGGCCGGCGCCGTGCACATTCCTGCCTCACATTCCCTGAAGTGCGCAAACACACACACACATACACACATGCACACACACACGCAGGCAGGTACACACACACGCACACACACACACACACACACACACTGCATACACACCCACGCGCACGCACACACACACTTGCATACACACCCCCCCTACAACTAAGTCCCACCCGCCCCACTCACCGGGCTACAGGATCCGTCAAGCGGGGCTTCCGATTTAGAAGGCTCTGTCCAGCACTTCGAGCAACTAGTTGCCTTCACGCGAGCCTCTTCAGTTCAGGTCATCATCGCATACCATACCACGAAGTACTTCGCTTCTCTTCACCCGGAGGTGCATATACTCGTCAAACGCGCATGTGCAGTGACCAGACGCTCCAGCCAAAGCAGCTCTGCGTAAGCAAGATGTAACACACCAGGCTCGAGAGACTAATATAATGTAAGAAACCGCGGGAAAAGGATATTATTTGGGAGCCTGGTTTGACTAATCACGACTTTTCAGTGGGACGGCTTGTTTAGTCGCATGCTATCCGTTGAGCTGTTAGTTGGGCAGCAGTCAAAGACATTACAGCTGTGACTGGGCTTATCTTGGTTAGAGATCAGTGAACTGGTGACTACTTATGTTAGACATCAACATCACTCAAGTTCATGGGCGCTTTTTTCATCTAGCGATGAGCTGCTCGCGCACGAAACTGGACTTGTGAGTTCTAGACATCAGGTCAGACTGAGAGGTCGAGATTCCTTTTTTAAAAACAAGTTTTTACTAAGGTTTTTAACAGTGACAAGTACAGCATCACAACGTTAGTCATTTTTTAATCAAGCAATATAAGTGACATGCATTATATCCAGAACTCCCCAACATTCTTTCCCTTCCTCCCCTCAAGCAGGTAGGGATAGTCCATCTGGTGGCTCAGTCTTTAATCTCCGCCATTATATTCCACCTGGTAATGGGTCCAGAACCCTTCCGATAATTTCACCCCGGTCGCCAGATCTTCCCCCACTTTATCATCCCTTCGGTCTGCTTAATATGCGGTTCATTCGTAAGTGCCTACTCCGTCAGGGCTGCCCCTCACGCAGCCAAAGGGGGGCCTGACCACCTTCCTGGTTGTTGCACCCCGTCTCCTTGCCAATATCACTCAAAGTGCCAACATTCTCACCTCGAGGCTTTCCCTGCGAGGCACCACCCCCATCCAGCACAGCTTCATAGATCCCTCCACCAAGTACGTTAGTATTGCCAGTACTAGCTGCCAGTATTTCATGGACCATGCCGTGTGTAGGGAACCGGCAGAGGAGCCCACATCTGCACAATTCACCGACCTATCTGGGTATATTCGTGTCTACTTGTCCAGCATCAGGTAGGTTCTGTGTAGATAGTGGGAGCCGGACTATGAGTTTGAACCTGCCATTATGGTATACCTGTCGCACCTGCTCTCTTGCTCTCTGCCTCAGTGATCGCCTCACAGCAATCCGCACTCTCCAGCCATTTCCGTGGATTCATTCACCTTTATCCAGCACCAACGCTGCCGGGAAAATGTCACCAATTGCCTGCACCCACCATGTGTGGCTTGTCTAGAATAGAGGACTGATTTGTATTTTACAAAATAGCTGTTTAAAGAAATCAATTTGCCTGGATGTGCCAATAAGGAATGCATCTCTGTCACCATATGATGTATAATAACTCACTACCGTCTCTCGCTATCCAAAAAGTCAAGCATTTAATGTATGAAAGGCCCTGTGGAACCTTGCTGCCAAATGGAGGGGACAGATGCAGGCTGTACCATCCCACTTACTAACCATTCAATGCTAGCCGGACATGCCTGCAAAGATCGGAGAGATCTGCCTCATGATGCTGGTTCCCGGAGGACGCGCCCCCCCACCCCAACCCACCCCACCCCACCCCTCCTCTCTCTTCCCCTCCCCTCTCTTCCCCTCCCAAACACCCGCAGGTCCTGAAGAGCACTTTCTGTGAACAACAACTGGTTCAAATATGTTCTCTCAATGTTTCAAGCTTTATTACAAATGTCACAAAAATATGTTAATACTAGCAGCCCGTCCCGACGTTGTCCGGGTAGGCTTTGCGAGAGTACTCACCAGCATCGCCACTCCTCCCCCACCAGCCTCGCCGCTCCTCCCCGCCGCCAAAAAAATCCCAATCGTAAACTTGTCACCAACATCACGCATTTTAAAATGTGTGTAAACTGTACTTTATGTCGCATACCACAGTAGAGCATAAACATCCTGACAAACCACGTACATTCAGGATATTGAGTTCAGCCACTACTGCGTCACAGAAAACACGTGCACACAACACAAACCTCCGATTTTTGTGAACTACGGCCCACTGGCTTCTTCGGATCCTAAATTCGCTCCATGAGTACCCCACATATTTCCCATCTGCCTGTCATACTGTGGTGTGCATATGATGGGATGGAGGGAGCCGGGCTGCCTCCTGGGCAGAGAGTGGGTGTTTGATTACAGCCTGTCAAGTTCACACCGTGGGCTTAAATTATGCCTTTTTGAAACCCCAGTCCCCTCAAGTTACACCTTGAAGGAGCTCAGGTGTACCAGCTATTGGAAAATGTGCAGCCTACAGGCCGCTGCAGCGAAGGACTCCACAGGTTAGTTAGCTTTACAGGTTGACTCCACAGGTTGGTTAGCTTTACAAATAAAGCCTTACATTAAAAATCATACAATTTTAGCGTGACAGTACTGACCAGCATTGCCGCTCCTCCCCCACCAGCATCGCCGCTCCTCCCCGCCGCTCCTCACCGCGCTGTGCGGCACTTCAGCATGTCGGGTGTCGGTAAAATCATACAATTTTAGCGCGACAGTACCGACCAGCATCGCCGCTCCTCCCCCACCAGCATCGCCGCTCTTCCCCGCTGCTCCTTACCGTGCTTTGCGACACTTCAGAATGTCGGGTGTCGGTCCCGCGCTCCTTCCAGCGCTCCTGTTGGGTCACATTACGCCGCGTTTACGTAACGCCACACCCACACGCCATTCCGCCTCTCGCAATCGTTGTGACACCGAACGCCGCGTGCATATCACTGTATGCATACGCCCATACGGACTACTTTTCCCCTAACGTTCTTTCCCCCCCTAATGTATATAGTGTGGTGCTGTATAGCCTATGTCCATCTCCTGGACCTCCCCTTTCCAACGCTGTATTGGGTGTTGTGATTGGTGGTGTACTTTTCGAGTTTACCCGCCTCAAAGGTTCCCAGTTCTCGCTTTATAATAGTAGTATAGATTTCACTTCTGTTCTTGGATTTTCCCCACAATAAAATACACTGAACATAATCTTCACAAAAGTTATTGCCATTATAAATTACAAAAACTTTTATTTAAGTATTAATTATTTTAAAAAAATAAAAGCCATTGTTATTTGTAATATTAATACATCTAAGTCACGTAAATACAAAAGATGTTACATTACAAATGCTATAGGTGTCACATTTGCAAAAGTTAAAAGTATTGGCATTGTAAATGACAACGCTATTAATTTCACTATTTTCAAAACCAACACATAAATAAAAGATTTGTCATTTACAAGACCAATAGTTCAAACTTTCCTAATGCGAGACCTATTGCATTGCAAATGCTTGTTTATATTGCCTTAGAGCTACTAGATCATTTCAGAGGCTTCTTTATCGATCAAGAGATACGAGTTTTACATCGATTTATGTACTGGCCATCAATTAAAACATGTGATGCTGCAACTCCTCTCGGGATGGAATATATATCTACTGCTGAACATGCTTGTATTTATTTCAGTACTGAGAATCGCGGCGAGGGAGTGCAGTTAATAATGAACTAGAAAGCGCTCCACAATCTGGACTTGTATTTCTTTTTAATACAGCTCCAATATAAAGTTTCATGATGATTCATTTTCATTTTAATGTTTCTTTTTTCCTTGCTTCTCTTTTGCTATACAAAATGAATTGTATTTTTTTTAATTCTATGTTCTTTTATGGCCATATGGCCGAAATAAAGCTTCTTTGACTGACTGACTGACAAATACATTTGAAAACCCTCAGGCATGGCATACTACAAATATGTGATAATTAGGGGTTTCCTAGCATCATCAAAGGGTCTTTTTTTCTGCCCACACAACAGATAAACCTGCCTTACCCTCTGACATCTGGAGCATACAGATTTTAGACCACTTCGGCAGCCCAGGGAAACCGAACTCCAAATTGAAGGTGTCATTAATATAAAACAAGCACAGGATTCGTAAACCATAGTCATATGTTAGACAGTCCTGTATGATTGCGTTAGTACCTTCTATCTCTGGTTTGGCCCATATTGAATGCCACAGTAAAATAGGTTTGAGTAAAAAAGCGTCATCCAAGTGAATTAACCCCACTGCCTTATGAATAATGGAAGCCGGCGATGAAGGGGGAGTACACAAAAGGCACCTATAAAGGCGATTTCCTCAGCCTGTAAAGGGCTGCTTGATATGTGATCCCACACCCCATCATAAGTAGCGGCTGTTAGTACACTCGCTTTGTAGATGGTAACCATATCCCTAATAGGGTGCCAGCCAAATTTGCAAGAGAACCTAAACTCTGTTCATCTTAAGCTGGGCATTATATATATGTTAAACCCAAGAACCATTACTAGAAAAGAGAATGCCCAGATAACAAAAGGAATTCACCTTTACAATGGATGTGCTCTCCAAGAAAAAAGGCCTAACCTTCTGTGGAGTTTTCCCAAAAGACATTACAAATGTATTGGTTTTGAAGCTATTTCATTTCTTGGATTCCATGAATCCCACAAAGGTGTCCATTATTCACTGCAGCCTGACAATGGTCTTAGATAATATGACCACATTGCCGCTGCCCAGGAACTGCTTTTAAGAAAGACGAATAGGTACTTTTTTAAATTGCACTCACCCTCACTGTACCTCTAGCACTGCCTCGCTTCCTTCGCCCCGTTCCACCGCGGCTGTGTGCCGTTTGTGTGGAGGGCGTTCCAGGAAGCAGGCAGGCCAATCACCACCCACCTCCAATCGGGAGGGCGGAGCCAGGCTCACTCGATCGCCGCTATTTGAGACCTGAGTTACATTGAGCGTCAACGCTACCTCTGGTAAGCCTGCCTACACCACCACAGCCTGCCGCTGCCCAGAAACTGCTTTTAAGAAAGACGAATAGGTACTTTTTAAAATTGCACTCACCCTCACTGCACCTCTAGCACTGCCTCGCTTCCCTCGCCCCGTTCCACCGCGGCTGTGTGCCATTTGTGTGGAGGGCATTCCAGGAAGCAGGCAGGCCAATCACCACCCACCTCCAATCGGGAGGGCGGAGCCAGGCTCACTCGATCGCCGCTATTTGAGCCAATGTGTCCTCGACCGCGCAGCGGACGCGTGCAACGGTCGCGCCGCTTTTGCGCCGAAGACGAGCCAAAGACTAGCCCGTCAGCGCCCGTCTGCGGCCGGCAGGGGCTAGGGGCCACAACCCTTGCACAATTTGCCAAATCAAACAGGAGCTATAGCCCCAACTCTCTCTTTAAAATACGATTAACCACACAGACCCCCTGCCTCCCTTCCTGCCATCCATTGGACCTACCCACTGTCTGTCCCCAATACAACGTTGGGCTCGGCCCAATTCAATCCAAAAAAAAGTGTTGGAAATAAAAATGTATCTTTTGAACTGCAGATCACTACCCAAACACTACATAGAAATCGACATACTTTTAGAAGATCTTTGTCCAGATGCCCTCTTTCTGACAGAAACATGGCCTACCTCAGAATCAGAACCAGAGCTGGTGCAAGCCCTTCCTCAAGGGTACCAGATTCTGCGGAAACATCATCCGCACAGGAAGGGGGGGTGGCCTGGCAATTATCTATAAAGACCACTACACCTGCCGCTGCTCCTCCGACCCAATTCCAGATTGCGAAAGTCTGTCTATCTCCATTGATTTCTCCCCTAACAGTTGATTTTCCGGAACACTTATCTATCGTCCACCCCGTACCTTAAAACAATTTCACAACGATCTACCCTCCATTGTTGCTGATTTAGCTACCAGCCCAGCTAACTACATGCTACTGGGGGATCTCAATATCCACTTTGATGATAACTTAGATCACCCTGCAGCGGAACTAACAGCCAGTCTTTCCGCTCTACAATTAAAACAACTTGTCCTCTTCCCCACCCATTCCAAAGGCCACCTGCTTGACCCCGTTTTTAGTAATTGCACAAACCTCACGGTGGGCTCCCCGTCCCCTCTCCCATGGACCGATCATTTAATGATACCTCTCATCTGGAACACCCACATTCCCCTTCTCTCAAACACAACCACACGAAAATCGCGCAATTGGTCAAAACTTCCCCTGAAGGACTGGATAACAGCCTTGAAGGCCTCCAGACCCCCGAAAATCCAGGACCCCACTTTAGCAAATGAAAACTATAACAACTGGATCTCAAATTCATTGGACTCCACACTTCCCATACGCTGTACCAAATCCAAAAGACTTTTAAAAACGGCAGCATGGTACACCCCAGAACTTCGGGAAAGGAAACGTCAGTGTAAAAAACTGGAAAGGAAGTGGCGATTAGACTACTCCCCCTCAAACAAAATCATCTTTAGGGAAGCAATTAGGTCGTATAAAAACGAGATCAAAACTACGCAATCTTCTTTCTACACGGAAAAAATTAGCGCAACCTCTTCAAAACCAAAAGAAATATATCAGATCGTAAAAACCCTTACTAAGCTCCCTCAGAATTCCTCCCCCACTCCTAACACACAAAGCCATTGCAACGACCAAGCAGATTTTTTTTTTCGAAAAATCCAAAAGATCTACACCTCCTTTTCCCCCACTGACAGTGCCCCGACCTTACATCCATTTGCCTACCGGAACACGAGCGGCACTCTCCAAATACTTTGGAGAACTTCCTTTCTCTGGATTCAGAGACGCTCGCCCTCACTATGCAACAAGTAAAGTCCGGTTCCCCCTGCGACGCAGCACCGCCGTGCACCCTGGTGTCTGCTACTCATAGCATCCTCCCCATCATCCTGGAAGTGCTTAATGCTTCCCTCTCCACAGGCATTGTTCCAACTCCCTGGAAACAGGCTATGGTCAGAGCACTTATTAAAAAACCTAATCTGGACCCCAACAACCCCAGTAACTATCGTCCTATTTCTCTGCTCCACTGGATGAGTAAAATATTGGAGAAACACGTAAATAAGATCTTGACCGAGTTTCTCGAGACCAACCATTTTCTCGATCCTTCCCAGACGGGTTTACGACCCAAACATGGGACGGAAACCGCCTTGGTTGCCGTAAGAGAAGAAGCAAGGGGGATCTTGGATCGGGGAGGTTCGGTGGCAGTCATCCTCCTCGATCTAAGCGCTGCCTTTGACACGGTGAACCACAGAATATTATTACATCGACTCCTCAGTCTGGGAGTCTCAGGGTCAGCTATTGCTTGGCTCCAATCCTTTCTGGACAACCAGTCATTCCAAGTCTTTGAGGGTGATACCATCTCCCCCAGGAAACCCTTGGGCTGTGGGGTGCCGCAGGGCTCCTCTCTAAGCCCGACGCTATTTAATGTGTATATGAGGCCACTAGCTGAGATAGTCCGTCCAATCGGGACAAAAATCATCACATATGCCGACGACACTCAGCTAATGGTTTCCCTTAATCAGCATAACTCTCATAATGCACAGGTCAACCTAAGGGGCTGCTTAGAGGAAGTCAACAGCTGGATGACCTCCTCTTGCCTGAAACTGAATGGGGCCAAGACTGAGCTGATGCTCCTCTGTAGCTCCCCCACCTCCTCGATCAATTCAATTTGGCCTGCCTCCCTTGGTTCCTCCCCCATACCTAAGGACACAATAAAAAGCCTCAGCTTTTGGCTGGATAAATCAATCAGCTTTAATTGTCAGGAGACCAAACTGTCAGCCACCTGCTTTGGGATTCTTAGGCTCATTCGCAAGATTCTCCCTCTGCTGCCCTTTGGGGCAAGACAGATCGTAGTCCAAGGCCTAATTCAGTCCCGCCTGGATTTTGGTAACGCCCTCTACTTAGGAGCCCCTGAAAACACCGTACGAACGCTCCAGATAATACAAAACTGTGCAGCTCACACCCTGCTTCAGCTTCCCCACCGCCTTTCAGCCAAACCTGGCCTCAAAAATCTTCATTGGCTTCCGGTCAGAGAGAGAATTAATTTCAAGACCCTCTGCATCTCCCACCAAGCATTCTGGAGAACAGGTGCGGCTATTAATCACCCCTTAATTACCCCCTACCACCCCACCAAACAGCTCCGTTCTGCTCAGTCCTTCCTTGCCACAGTCCCTAGGATTAAGAGATCAAGATGCGGGGGTCGATCTTTTTCCTACAACGCGGCTAAACTGTGGAACTCCCTCCCCCTCCATCTGAGATCACAGCCCAACCTACTCCTGTTTCGCAAAAATCTAAAAACCTTTCTTTTCACAAAATTCTGATAAACCTCTTGTTAACAGTTTTTACCAGAAGGAAGAGCTTTCTAGCGCTAGGACGCCTCAGGGCAGCTACCGCGCTTTATAAATAAAAAATAAAAAAATGAAAATCTGCAACGGTTGGAGCACTGGCATGCAAGGACCAAAGAGTATTACCTACACCATTTATAAAAAGTGGAAATAGAAATGGGACTACACTCACCCCTGTTTCACTCCAACAAGAAAACCAATATTCTCAGGAGCCCCATATGAAAGCAGGGTATGCCACAGAATTGAGTGGTCCACTTGGCAAAAATGCTACCAAGGTCAGCAAAACATAAGTAGAGGATGCTGGCTTTGCCTTTATGTATTTCCAAATCAGATGTTCTAGATTTACTGATTGTTCCATTGTCCCAATTTCCTTCCTGAATGTGTACTGGACATCTGACAGAATGGAATTACCGTAGGCCCAGTCCTCCAGTTTCTGCTAGGCAACTCTACCCAGGAAGTTTGCAGATAAATCAAGGAGGGAAATGGGGCAGTAACA
Organism: Lissotriton helveticus; assembly: GCF_964261635.1. Lineage (NCBI taxonomy): Eukaryota > Metazoa > Chordata > Amphibia > Caudata > Salamandridae > Lissotriton > Lissotriton helveticus. The sequence continues at coordinate 280,042,944 of NC_136068.1, read as the reverse complement.
CTTATGGTTGTACCTGTCCCCGTTCTTGAAAATAGGAAAACAAATTGAACTATCCAATGTAGATGGTGCTGAACCCTTTTCCGACGCATTGAAAACTCTAGTCAAAATTGAGCCCCATAGCTCACCCATACAAATGAAAGCATCAAACGGGGCTTTACCTTTGGCATAACCTTTCAAAGCATCGAGAACCTCATCCAATGTGAAATCCAAGGGCATGCAAACCTTAAAAATGGGGCTCATTTCTGCTTCTTCAGCAGTCAAGAGGCTGAGTCTTGACACGTTATCGACCAAAGGATCAAAAATCCTTTCAAAGGGATCTACCCAAACTTGTAAGGGAACATGTGATGTTAATTCAGGAATAGAATCTCTTTTTAAAAATGGGGCATTTACGGTATTCCAAAACAAAGTGTTGTGATTAGTTTCAGCCACCTGGATCAAAATTAACCAGACCTTTTCCCTTAACTCATTTTTCCTAAAGGCTAACGCCTTGTTATAATATTTCCTTTGAGGCTTAATAACAGAATAGTCTCTTGGGATGCAATGGAGGGCAGCCCTCCACTTTTTGAAGGCCTGATTACATCCATGATTGAACCAACCATGTCTATCAAACAACCCTATCATAGCAGGATGCAACAAAAGGGAATTGAGAACCCCAGTGATTGACTCAAAGGCGGAGACCAACCCATCATTACCACATCAGGGGATAATAATGATCAAACTCATTTGTCTTCAGGGTTAGAAACCTCTGCAGTATGCACATAGGGTCAACACTTGACCAACTAACGCGTACACTGTTTGACCTGACAAGGTCAATATTTAATACACCATTAGTGGATATAGAGCAATCGGCATGAAGAGTCAAAAATAACACTATTGGGTTGTGATCACTTACAGCAGTTTGTTTGATCCTTGATATTGGAGACTAGGGGGCTTATTATCAAGGCCAGCGATAGTTATCGCTGGCCGTACACAGCGATAGAAATATTATCGCTGGCTATCGCTGAATATTATCGCCATGATAATGATATATTTACAGGGCATAGCGCTATGGCGATAATATTTCAGTGATAGCAGTGTTTTCAATGGAACATCGCTGGTTTTCCAGCCATGTTCCATTGAAAACGGCAATAACATTGCTGATACGACCCTGTGGTCCAATCAGCATAATCCATCTCCCATTAAAAGTATGCCTTAGTCAGGAATTTAACAGACGTTAAATTCCTAAGTTAAGGCAGCGCGATATTTTTTATCGCTGCACCTCCTTGTTAATATCGCGAAACTGCCTTCACGATATTAACATGTGTGGTTTTCACAGCCATCCTTCTTTGCATCTCATTAGCGATGCGAGGTGAGGCTGTGAAAAAACAGGCTATACATCAAGGAAACACGCGCTAGCGTGTCCTTGATGATATTGCGATATAATTATCGCCCCTTTTGCCCAAAAACGGGCGCTAAAGTGGCGATAATTATATCGCCAGCCCTTGCTAATATGCCCCAAGATGATTGACGGTGGAGCAAATAAAAAAATTATCGATTGTAGAGTGTGTAACTCTCTCCACGTACATATGAATCTGTGTATTACATATAGTGTTGTGGTCTTCCAGCAGTAACAGGTCCTGTTTGTGGATCAGTTTATAAAGCCTCACCATATGAAGGAAGTGAGAGGTACCAACACCTGCCCAATTTGTTAAACCGCACACCTGTCTAACCGAATGGCTACATCTGTGGATGTTAAAATCGTCAGCCCAGGCAATTAGAGAGGGAAACGTTGAAAGCACTAGAAACACGTCTGTCAACTTCCAGAGCATTAATGTTACAGCGGATGGAATCAAACACATTATTATAAAAAATATTTAGGATCAAAACAATCCTCCCCCTTAAATGATAATAGCATAAATTGGTAGTAAGGGGATCAAATGATAGTATGCAGCAAATTAGAAATCAACATCTGTAAACCCCCTTTAGCATGAACTGCATATGATGGCATTGCTATTGTAAATAGGAAAGAGAAACCTTCAACATGCAGAGGGTCCACCCGCCAAGTTTCCTGGATACAGATTATGGGGCATATTAGCAAGAACCTCGTTAAAATTATCGCAGTTTTTAGGATAATGGGCTTGCTAATATGCGTTATAGAATTCCAATAGAAGCCCAGGTTAGATGTCCTGCACATCTAACCTGGGCTTCTATTGGAATTCTATAACACATATTAGCAAGGCCATTATCACCGTTTTAATGGCAGTTTCCTGCCGCTAAAACAGCAACAATTTTAACGAGGTTCTTGCTAATATGCCCCCATGTGAGTAGTAGAGACGATATCAAGCCAGTCTTGCACAGTTACCTTATCCTGAAGACCCGGTGTTCCATGAGACAATGCCACATGACCCATTATAACCAGATTTGACTAAAGGGGTGGTTGGACCAGGTTGATTAAAACTTGTTGTGAATGTCGAGATGAACTAACGGGTGTTGGAAAATTGTTCGAGACAGAGGTGTTTGTGAGTAACCACTACTTCTAAAAGTCAATCCACTGCCTGCAGATAATTCAAGGCATTCTACCTATTTGAAAGCGGAAGGGGAAAAGGATGATCACCTGCAGTAGGGGAGACACATGGTCGAAAATCAAAACAAACAGGTGTTTGGGATAGGTGTTGATAGAAAAAGCCTAAGAGAAGATGCAAAACATTTCCCTCTAGGAAAGATCAAACGATGGGTTATGCAAGATTTTACCCTGGGGTTTTATTATTTATTATAGATGAGGTGCACTGATTCTGTTTGCGCCATGCAACACCTTTCAGACGGTGCACCCGGTACAGATGGTGGACAGTGTGCCTTATAGTAGATACTGCAATGTCCCCAGGTTAGACTCAAATTTGGGGCAGCACATTCATGAAAGGCGAAGCAGCTCTTTGGAACAGCTGCTATCTTTCACAGTGCAGGCAGGTACCCGGTCTGAACTTCAAAGGGGACTAAAGAGCCCCCTGCAGGAAGATGTCAGGGGTTCCAGGCTACACACTTTACCCTCTTACAGCAGTCACCCACAGAGGGCTCACTGACTGTGCTCCACATCTTTGTGGCTACATGTGCTCCAGTGCTATTAGTACTACAGAATGGGTCACACAGAGCCTTCTGAAGCCTCTTAAGTAATAGCAGAGTGCCCTGGCATTGCCACTTCTGTAATAGCAGAATGCCCCTCAGAAAGCTGGCGCCCATGCCGTAGGCACCCACAGCCCCCTTTCTGGAACATGGTCTCAGGTGAAGTCGTCAATGAGGTCTATATATTGCAAACATCAGGAGTTGGAAATGGTGACTCTGTAAACCTGTTTTGTGATTTAATTGTAGCATTTGCTTGAATTTACTTCAGGTCAGATCATTTGTTAGTACACATAGACCTCTAGTGGCCAAATTAAAATATGCACTTGGGTAGCCACTGAAAGTCAAAGGTAAGAGTAAAGTGAAGGACTCTTGTAATCCACATTGCTCCTCTAAACACCCTTCACATACATCCAATCTGACACATCTCTACCACATTTCTCAGTCAATCAATCAATCAATCAATCAAATATAACTTTATTTGATTGTTAAAAAGCAACCATAAAAGTGTACATAAAAAACATTACATTAAAAATTCATTACAGTTCCATTGTACATTCTTTCAGTGTCATACAAAGTAGAAAATTCATTAATAGTAAAAAATTTCCAATACATAAACAACCTCAATATCATTAAAGTGCATTATATGATCAAACTTTTTGTACTGCGCATCACTTTATTCAGAAACCATGTAATTGTTGCAACACATAGATGATTATCCAGGTATTAAATGCTTAACATGGCCAGACGGCATTGCCGATGGCCCATCCCTCTCAGTAGCGGCAATAAAACACTACGCCTAATCAAGCTATAAAATTTACAAAATAGAAGAACATGCATAGTGCTTTGGGGGGAAACATCGTCACAGGGACAAGGTGGTAAGTCTTGTGTCCAATTATTTACTGTTGGAAAACCAACCAATCTGTGGAAAATTCCAAATCTAAAACGGAATAACAAAAATCTATCATAATTATCAGGGACATGTACAAAATAGGGTTGAATATTAAAAGTTGTTAATAACATATTATGTTGCAGGACAGTAGGTTTTAAGACCTCAGATGTAATTCTTAAAGAATCCAAAAAAGCCAAACCCTCCTTCTTCAGGTCCTTGCGTGAAATGGCTGAGATAGTAAAAGGATTTAGAAAATAGTCTAACTTTCCAATATCCGTTAGAAATTTACATACATAGCTCAGCCATGGTATCCTCATAGCTCCTTCCAATTTCAAAATATCTGTCAAAATATCTCTATTCAGCTTTGGTTCTTCTTCAGTCCACAGCCTGTGCCATAATAGCACAGGCTCAAGCTTGATGAGATCAGATATAAAGGCAAGACCCAATTCTGCGTGGCAGTTATAATTAGGAGTGCTCTTAGGAACTGCAAGGATGAAGTTTAAAAAGGAGTTCTCAACTACCTGGATGGGTATAGGGTCTGCAAATCCCCCACCCCGCTGCCGTAAATTGCGGCAGATACACATTTGGCTTTGTAGATCTTGATCAACTCCGTAGGTGGTCTGGTGCCTAATTTCTTCGAGAAAGTCTTGAGGGCAGCCGTTGAGCGAATCATCGCGAGTTTTTTCACTGCCACTGCCTGTCCCCATGACTCGCTCTGAGTAAACAGTATACCCAGGTAAGACAATTACTTAGTGTATTCAAGCTTCTGTCCTGCTATAAAAATGGCCCTCGAGGTTTTAGAGTACCTGCCGCAGCGCATGGTGAATGTTTTGGACGTATTTACTCTTAAGCCCAGTTCGCTCATAAAGAGGGCAAAAGTATCCACCACGCGCTGAAGACCCACTTGAGAATGAGACATTAGCACAGCATCGTCAGCGTACAAAAGAGCCGGGATAGGGCGGCCGGCTACGTATGGGGGATCTGAACTATTATTGCACAGGGCTGCCTCCAAACCATTTATGTACAAGTTAAAAAGGAATGGGGCCAGGACACAGCCCTGCCTGACACCACTCCTGATTGGGATTTTGCCCTTGCGTGCCCCCTTCAGGCCATAACGGACGCGGGCTGAATCATCACTATAAAAACGTTTAAGAAAATAAATAATGTTTTCTTCAACCCCAAGTTGTCCCAACAATATCCATAGTTTGGAATGAACCACACAATCAAATGCGGCCGAGAGGTCAACAAAGGCCAGGAACAAATTCCCTTTCTTGGCCCTTGTATACTTCCCGACCAGCATTAAAAGATTTAGGCCCTGTTCCACGGTTCCTAGGCCAGAACGAAAACCGTATTGTAGATCAGATAAGATAGAATTGTCTTCAGCCCAAACCAAGGGCCGGTCCAAAATTATCCAGCCACTATTTTAGTAAAGGAATCTAAAAGTGAGATGGGTCTATAACAACCCGGATCATGTCTATCCCCCTTTTTATAGATGGGCACTATTATGGACTCCACCCAGGTAGACAAGAATTCTGAAACACAACTAGCATTCAGCACCTGGACCAGAAGGGGGCCCCAAAGAGAAATGGTGGCCTTAAAGATGTCTCTAGGGACACCGTCCGGGCCAGGGGCCTTCCCACCCTGACTCACATGCAAGGCTTTTTCAACTTCTTCTAGGGTGAACAGTAAGTTCCTTGAGGTGGAGTAGGCAGTGGGGATAGAGGGAGAACTCACCAGTCCCTCACCCTCATATACTTTAGAAAAATGCCGGATCCAATCTGATTCAGGGATTGCTATCTCAAGTGTGGGACCTACCTCTTCCCTAAGAAAGGGTGTTTTGACAATCTTCCAGAAGCTTGCACTATTGTTCCTTCCGGACGCTAGGTGCAGGGCTTCCCAGGCTTCTGCTTTTAGCTCATTCTTTCTATCTTTTATAGTGATTTTAGACTCTTTCCTGAGTCTACTGACTTCCTCAGCACACCTAGGTTTCTTGTGCAGTTCTTTCTTTTGGAGTGCATAAGCTCTAATACAACTAGGGTTAAACCAACCTCCTTTTTGTTTAACCTTTTTTCCCTGTCTCATAAGGGAAGTCCTAATTTCATTAGAAATAGTCAGGAAGGATGCGAGGAGCATTTCGGGTGTAGAGTCTTCCCCCAAACAAATCGCTAGCTCAGGAATGCATTTACCAATTACTATATTAAATATTTCAGTTTGATCCACCATAGCCCATCTTAACGAGTAACCATTTGTGCTACCAATGGACACATTTTCGTCCACACTGTCTCTTTCTATATTACGTTTTAAAGAGGACTTCTCCGGGAACACAATGGCTACACAGAGCGGAAAGTGGTCACTTAAAGCAATGTCTGAAACCTTAAAAGAGTAAATTCTATTTGCATGCTTATTTCTTATCAGCGCATAGTCAATAGTAGAAGCACAACCCCTCCCATTAAATGTTGGAGGGAGGGAAGATGGTGTCATACAAACTTCATTTACAAATCCCAGATCAAATTTACCACATAGTTTGTTAAGTTGTTCACCCAGGAATGAATGATTAAAATGTGACTGGTACAAGCCGTCTACCCGTGTCAATCCACACCAGTTATCATCCATCAAGTTACACAAAGTACAGTTAAAATCTCCAAAAAAGAGTATCATCAAATCATGTTTAAAGGTTTTTTCCTGTACAAACAATGCCTTGGCCAATTTTTTGAGGACGTTAGGGACATTGCCAAGGGGGATATTATTATATAGGTTAAGCAGGGCAATTGGAATGTCAGAACCCAAGACAAGTATCAGAAGTTGGAAATAAATATCTTTAACAGGCTCTATTACCCTTGTTATATTCAGCTTAATTGACAAATAGATACTCAATCCACCCTTCGCTCTTCCATGCATAACATCAACAGCTGGAGTATGGAAGGTCTTAAAACCATTAAGGTGGACTGGATCCCTACTCCATGTTTCTTGGAGACAGAACACATCTTGGGTCTGAATAAAGTCCTGCCAAAGTGGATTGCCAATTTTAGATTTAATGCCTGCAATGTTCCAGGAGGAAACACTGCATAACGGCCGAACCAAGGGGGGAGAAACAGGGGCAACAGGGCTAGGACTTACGAATACTGTCGTAGTCCTGTGTTCCCTCCCTACCTCTAGCCCATCATCCACAACATCCGACCCCCCTGTATGATCCTCATTCCTTATCCTATTAGAAGCTTTCCCCCTACCTTCCTTTACGTTTTCCCCATAGCTGGCAGCAAGTATGGAGTCAGCTGCTATGGCTTAAAAATGTTGTGGGGTGTCTAGCTGTAGTCAATCATTGTTTTCTAACCCACTAAGGGTGTCAAAGGGATTAAGGGGCATATTATCAAGGGGCTTTATCTCTGCTTTTTTGGCTTTAAAAGCCAAGGAACCGGAGATAAAATTATCTCCCTATTACCAAGCTGTCGCTAACACCAGTTAGCGACAGCTAATAGGAGATAGTGACCATCTTGGGCCCCGCTTTGCATGTCAGTGATATTTATCACTAATGACATGCAAAGTGGGCGTGCCAAGATGTTAGCGACTGAAAACAGTCGCTAACATCGCTATCTCCTATTACCAACTTTTGGAGATATTCGCGCTAAGCGCGAATATCTCCAAAAGCTAACACTTGCCCAGGAGCAGTTCTTAGCCATGTTATCCAATGGGAGGTGGATAACATGGCTAAGAGCATTTGCTCGATAATGCATGAATATCGCTGACTTTTCAGCGATATTCATGCATTGCGGCCGTTTTTTATCGCATTTGCGATAAACCTTGCTAATAGCAAGGTTTATCTGCGATAAAAAACGCCGATTTGCGGCGATAATTTTTGTCTCTAAACAAGTTAGAGACAAAAATTATCTCTATTGGTTGGTAATATGCCCCTTAATGTTGGAATACTATATCTTCTTCCTCCCATTGGACCCCCCTGATTTAATGGTGGACAAAGGGGACCTCTGCACCTATCCGGCTGTAGTGGGCAGTAGAAGAAGCCGAGGGGGAGAATGTTAATAAAATCCGGGTCAACTGACCCAGTACAACCCCTATCAATTATACTACGAACTAATGGTGGTGACCGAAATGTTAGGATTACACAGTCCCCACTCAATGATTTGGTTGACGTGCCCAACCAGCTAACTCTTCTGGCCATCTTAAATTCAGAAAACAAGGAATTAACAAATCCAAGCTTAATAGATAGAAAATTGAGTGATTTATTTCTCAAAGTCGACCAATGTTCAAAGGCATTGGGGAGGAGGGGAGGGACATTGGCTAACACCACAGTATATGGTGTGGCCTCAGGAGGTAAATTTAAAATGGGTAAGATCGTAGTTACGTTTGCCTCACTAGTGTCCTCAACTCTTCTCAAATGACTTAGAGTTTTGTTAGTAATTGCTTGGGCAGGACCAAATGGACCAGGTGCATTAATTCCGGTATTACCCCTTAGCCTTTTGGACTCCAGTCGTCCATTAACCTCACTATTGTTGGACTGGGTGTGAGTGACTGGGGCCCTTGATGTATTATTAGGCTTTCCATTAGAGTCAATAAGAATAGGTTGATGTAATATACAAATTAGTTTATCCTGAATAGGCTGCTGATTACCAGCAAACTTTTCCTCCATATTAGTTACCCTGGTTTCTATATTCGTAACTTTTAAACGGATAGGTTCTAGAAGGGTTGTTAGAAGGGTCTCCATTCTTCCCCAGAAACACTCCTCAACTGCTAGATTACCTATACTATTTGGGGGAAATGCAGTCTCAGTCTGACTGTTACCCTTATTTCCTTTTATTCCAGTTTGTTTTGCAGCAGTTTTTCGCTGTTTATTGCCCGCATTCCCTTTGGCATTTTTTGCAGATGACCCTTCCCTATTAGTATGCTTTAATTTACGTCTTGCCTTCTGCCCTCTGGTCATTACTCGCGGGCTATCGCTATTAGCGCTTGAGATTGCAACAGAGATCGGACTTACAAGTGTATCGCACCCCATCTTTTCTGTAAGATCCTCGATCAAAAGTGGAGGCTCAAAGGTTACATACTTTGCAAAGATTGTGGGTGACAAAGATAGCCTGGTTAAAGAGGGCAAGGGTTCAGATGGTACATTACCCGTAATAGGCACAATATCATGTGATAATAGGATAGGTTGAGCCCCTGGAAAGGCAACAAAAGATGGTGTTAGTATCGAGTCCTGAGAATTTACTGTGAACATCGATGTATTTGTAGCAGGCAATGGGGGGAGCGTACCAGCTGGGAGGGAAAGGCGCCTTTCTGTGATTTCATTGGCAGACACAACCACCCCTATAGTTTTTTGCAGCATTCGATCGATTACTGTCAAACTAGGGAGATGAGTATTTAAAACTACCCTTTGTTTCGTGGCAGGGACAGGCTGTGCGAGAGTATTCTTCCCCATAATCTAGCACAGAAATATGCAAATAGTTTTGGAATTAATGTCAGAAATAATGCAGTGATACCAGTGTATGAAAAAGCGAATCAAACATTGAGATACAAAACATATACTCTTTTTTAAAAATTAGATTAAATATTTAGTACAGTGTTGCTATGAGTTCATAAAATGGTGACTATATTCACACCAAAGAATCATTAGTTCATTAAAAAACTGGGACCAAGGACCAAGTAACGTGGCCCAGCCCGGCCTCTCCCGGCCCCGGACGGCCACAGACGGCCCGCCCTTTGCCCGGTCCCACGACGTGGGGGCTCTCTTCAGTTTTAAGCGCCTCCGGGCGCGGAATTGGCGGTGGCGGCTTTTGCCACAAAGGATCTCGGGGAATGTAGTCCCCCGCCGCACAGCGGCCGCGAAGATGGTGTGCTGCGGCGGCGGGAGGGATGACCAAGGCAACCAGCGGGTAGTCAGGGAGGCTAAAGGTACGGTGTACTTCCCCGTAAGAGCGACCAGAGAGCACCCGCTCCACCGGGGCGCTCGTCAGTTTTAAGCGCCTCAGGGCGCGGAATTGGCGGTAGCGGCTTCCGCCGCAAAGGATCCCGGGGAATGTAGTCCCCCTCCGCACAGCGGCCGTGAAGATGGTGTGCTGCGGCGGCCGGAGGGACGACCAAGGCAACCAGCGGGCAGTCAGGGAGGCTAAAGGTATGGTTGTACTTCCCCAAAAAGAGCAACCAGAGAGCACCCGCTCCACCGAGGCTCTTGTCAGTTTTAAGCGCCTTCGGGCGCAGAATTGGCGGTGGCGGCTTCCGCCGCAAAGGATCCCGACGAATGTAGGACCTCTCCGCACAGCATCCGCGAAGACGGTGTGCTGCGGCGGCGGGAGGGACGACCAAGGCAACCAGCGGGCAGTCAGGGAGGCTAAAGGTACGGTGTACTTCCCCAAAAAGAGCGACCAGAGAGCACCCGCTCCACCGGGTCTCTCATCAGTTTCTAGCGCCTCCGGGCACTGAATTGGCGGTGGCGGCTTCCACCGCAAAGGATCCCGGGGAATGTAGTCCCCCTCCGCACAGCGGCCGCGAAGATGGTGTGCTGCGGCGGCGGGAGGGACGACCAAGGCAACAAGCGGGCAGTCAGGGAGGCTAAAGGTACGGTGTACTTCCCCAGAAAAAGCGACCAGAGAGCACCCCAATTGTTAGAGGATTGTAGTCTCCTTTCTCGGTCTATGCTCTTGACCCTCTTGACATTTCTCAGTCTAATTCCCATGGGCTTCCAGGCCTGCTCAGTAGGGTAGAGCAGGGCTGATGTTATATTCAGTATGACATTAGCAAAACAGTGACCTGTCCCTCTCATTTCGTTTTTAATATTCCAGTAGAGTTGGCAGGGGAATTGTAAGCAGATGGACCGAAGAGCAGATACTCCTGTGCTTCCCATTTTAATGTTGAGAGCTCCAGTGGCTTTCTGTTGCTGACATAAACAAAGACAGTTTTGTGGTGCCTGGAATGCTAATTTAGTTTGCTGCCTCTTTGGCAAAGCTAAGGTGATATAGATGAGCAAGCTATAGTAGGATTCAATATTGAGAGCCAGAGCTTCACCTAAGAATCTTTCAAGAGCACTTCAGGTAATGTTGTGCAAAAAAAAGGACGTAAAACAGTCACTGCCTAGACGCCTGGAAGCTCCGTAACTCAATTGCGAAGCATGAATGTGATTACCGTTTTCTCATCCGATTAACCTTTTTTTTAGTTGACTGAAAGGTCATGGGAGTCAACATTTGTAAAATAGTTCAACTTCCATCTAGCCCATGTGGTCCCTCAACGAGGACCAAGAATCAGTAAATGAAGTTAATGGGTTTATTGCAAGTTAATAATCAATCCAATATATATGCAAATCAAGAACATATTATAAAGGTACAGAATTACAACTGGCAAGCTGACACATCGAAAAGTATGCAGATTCAGTAGCATAAGACATACAATGAATGCAGTCACCTCAATACAGATAATAAGAAATTGAAATTGGTGTACCTTAACGAAACTCAGATCCTCCTTTCTGGACATGAAAAGATTCTAAAGTCATTTAACCCAAGATTAAATCTAAGATGCAAATAAGTGATTGGGGGAAGGTCTGTGAGGAATTCAGACATGCAGGAATGTGCCGGCATATTGAAAACTCAAGTAGAAATCTTCTAAAAAGAGAATAAGGGCCTCATTTATGAGGCCGTGCGTCACTTTTATGCCGCCGGTGCGTCACATTTTGTGACGCACCAGCAGCGTAAAAATGTGCCTTGTTGCATCTAGGTAGATGCGTCACTTTGTAAACCCCTGCGCTACATTATACCTGCGCCAGGTATAATGTATGCAGGGGGGCATTCTGACGCAAGAAAAGGTCATAGAAGTGACGCAGTGCAATCCACGAGATTTCACTGCGCCACTTCTAGGGTGCAACTGCGTCAATTTCTTACACCTGCCTCACAGCAGGCGTAAGACTGACGCAGGCCCTTTCACATGGGGCTTGCCCCATGTGAAAGGACACATTGCTGGAGTTGCGTCACTTTTGTGACACACTCCAGCAATGCGTCACTTTTGCACCATACAGATACATCAGAAATACTGACGTATCTGTAACTCCTTGCGCAATGATGCGTCATACTGTAAATATGACGCATCATTGGTGTCGCAAGGAGGGTGCAATGAAAAGTGCTGCATCGCTGTTTTCACGCAGCGATGCGTCACTTTTCATAAATGAGGCCCAGCGTGCTTAGCATAACGCTACACACTTGCAAGGGAAACAGATAGGCCTGTACCCCTCAAAATCGAAAGGGATCTGGGTCTGAGCTCTAACGGTGTGAGACTGATCAAACCAAGAAATTTCAAGACAATCCTCACTTTCCCAGCGTCACCAGAAACCCAATTATGCCTCCTCCCCACAGTCGGTATTGACAACATCCTTCGACTTTCCCATCCCAGAACTTGAACAGTCTTTGCAACCTTGAGTATCTCCTCATTCCGGATACGTGATGAATAGGAGGATTCTTTAGCTCATTAGTTCGTCATGTCCTTGATTATATATGCACATCTAACTTTAGAATAAAAGCAAACATGGATAAATAGGTTCATGATTACATATGCAATATATGTTAATAAATGCAATTTAACTGGAAACAAAGTGCAAATGAGAATGATATATTGTCATAGATAGACTAATATTTAACCGACACATACGCTTGAGTCTCTACCTTCTACAATGCATACATATCAATGATGTGGTTACATGATACATTTCAAGTAAATAAAATTGAGAGACACCACACATGTTGTGTCAGGTGCCCATCAACATTGCGCTTTTGTGACATGTAAGGGTGGAGTCTAAATTGCGCTGCTCCACATTTCTCATCAACCACAAAAACAAAGCAAGATGAATAAATGCCCAAATGTAATATTCTATGGATATAGGGTAGTGCACCGCTTTTGTAACCTGTAGGTATCCGTATTTTTCGTGCCTCCAGGGCTCTCTCCCCGTCTGGAGTGATATGTAATAAACCTCTGATAGCAGCTATACCTAGTTGGGTGTAGCTGTCCCCCTGGGCACCGATATGTGCTGTATCAGCTCTAAGTTCACATGAATTTCACACTTAAAGGGTTTAAACGTAATGTTTTTTCCAAAGTAAATTGATTACTCCATTATTTCATTTGTATTTCATTTATTTCTCATGAAATCCTTTCATTTATTTCTCATGAAATCCAATGCATTTCGGCAGTCGTTACTGCCTTCATCAGGGAAATAATTAATCTACAACAATCAAAAAAACATCATATTAACCTTCGGTGTATCAAAAAACTCTTGTTACAAATGTTTTTACTGCCTCTTAATCACATCTAACTACGTTTCATTACTATGCTTAAATGCGTTCAGATGTATGTCGCTAAGAACGCTTTATGCGTTGGTGCTATGGCGTTATATTCCCGTTTGCTCTATTAGGGTGGTGTTCTGCGTAGCTATCAAGAGCAAGTCGAGACTATGGCGTTTTCCGTTTAAGAGACGGCATGGCTTTTTGAGCTCGCCTAACGCGCTGACTGCTTTTTATGGAGCTTAGTTCCTTCTAAAAAGGAACGGGTTTAAACTCATTAATGCGCGCTTAAGGAGCCTTACTTCGGTCGCTTTAACTGCTCACCTCGGCGTTTCTTACATCCCGCTCTGCTCCTCGGCTCTCTGTTCCTGCTCTCTTCCGGTGTTTCCGGAGTTCGCGCATGCGCTCTATTTGACTCTTGCTCGACTATTTTTTGCTACCGCTTAAACTTTATTGAAATCTCCATGTTAAGTCGATCTGCGCCAGTGCTCGCTACCACTGTGTTCAAATTCTGCTGCAGAGCTAGTGGGCAATTGAACTTATGTATTTACGTGTTATGACAACAATTATGCAATTATAATTACAAATAACAAAGGAATTCGGTACGTTCATTTAGTCCTCCTGGCTTCAGGCTGCCCAAATTGTAAATCCAGTAGTTCTCCTGTTTCAGTAACCTCGTTTTGTTCATGGAACCTTCTGTTCTGGGTAAAGTTTCTAAGACACACACTCTTAGTTGACTGACATTATGTTGCTTCTGAGTGAAATGTTCTGCCAAGCTGGTTTTCATAGATTTGAGTCTGATGGTACTCTTATGTTCATTAACTCGTATTTTCAGTTTTCGTTCAGTGTGTCCTACGTACACGTCTCCACATGGGCATTTAATCATATAGATTAAATTGCTTGAGTCACATGTTGCATTCACTTTTAATGGTATGGGATACCCCTTTTGTGGGTGTGCTATACTTGAGCCTTTAATGATGTTGTTGCATGTGCTGCAATTGTAACAAGGTACTGTTCCTCGAAAAGATGTTTTGGTGGTTTCTTCAACAAATGGTTTCAGAAAATCTGCTATGTTCTTAGCATGTGTATGTGCAAAAATCGGTTCCTGAGAAAAAATACCTCTAAAGTCAGGTTCCATTGCTAGCATTAGCCAATGCTTTTTGATGATGTGCTTAAATTGGGTGCTGACTGTGGAGAATTTGCTTACGCATGTGATGCGGTTACTGGATGTAGGTGTTTTTCTACGTAAAAGCTCTTGTCTCGATTTCTGTTGGGCTTGTGTGAGTGCTTCTTGGGTGATGTCTGGGGGATATCCCCTTTCTGTGAATCTTTTGGTCATTTCATTCAGTTGCTCTCTGCATTGTGTGGCCTCTGACACCACTCTCCACCCGTAACATCTGAGAATATGGCAGGTGTTTTTTAAGGGCCGGAGGATGATGACTTTTGAATTGTAACAGATTGTTTCTATCTGTGTTCTTTCGATATAGGTTAGTGGAAAATACATCGGTCTGTTTAGTAATCTCAACGTCCAGGTATTGAACTCTTAACTCATTGATGTTCCATGTAAACCCAATTTGATCTAGTTTTGTGTCCATGATTTGTAGTTGTTGTTCTAATAAGGCTTTTGGGCCTCTCCATATCGTGAAGATATCATCTATAAATCGTACATACATGACGATGTTATTACTCCAAATGGGGTCTTGGAATATATGTTCTTCCTCGAATGATGCCATGAATAAATTAGCATATGCCGGGGCGGCACAATTTCCCATGGATGTTCCACTCTTTTGCATGTACCATTTTTTGTCCTGTTCAAAGTAGCTATGTAGCAACGTGAATTGCATGAGTTCTAGAATGAATAATTGCTGTTCCTGCGAATATTCGCTATCTAAAAGGGCTCTAACCAGTGGGGAAATATCTAGACAGATATCTTCAACCATTAGTACTGAAAACCAGATCATACCTGAAAGACACTACAGACTTTCTTCTAAAGCTATCCACAATCCACCCAGAAGAGAATATGATTATGGCAACAATCGACGTAAAAGCCCTCTACACCTCGATACCGCATCAGCACGGATTGGAAGCTATCGAAAGAGCCCTTTTAGATAGCGAATATTCGCAGGAACAGCAATTATTCATTCTAGAACTCATGCAATTCACGTTGCTACATAGCTACTTTGAACAGGACAAAAAATGGTACAAGCAAAAGAGTGGAACATCCATGGGAAATTGTGCCGCCCCGGCATATGCTAATTTATTCATGGCATCATTCGAGGAAGAACATATATTCCAAGACCCCATTTGGAGTAATAACATTGTCATGTATGTACGATTTATAGATGATATCTTCACGATATGGAGAGGCTCAAAAGCCTTATTAGAACAACAACTACAAATCATGGACACAAAACTAGATCAAATTGGGTTTACATGGAACATCAATGAGTTAAGAGTTCAATACCTGGACATTGAGATTACTAAACAGACCTTTGTATTTTCCACTAACCTATATCGAAAGAACACAGATAGAAACAATCTGTTACAATTCAAAAGTCATCATCCTCCGGCCCTTAAAAAACACCTGCCATATTCTCAGATGTTACGGGTGAAGAGAGTGGTGTCAGAGGCCACACAATGCAGAGAGCAACTGAATGAAATGACCAAAAGATTCACAGAAAGGGGATATCCCCCAGACATCACCCAAGAAGCACTCACACGAGCCCAACTGAAATCGAGACAAGAGCTTTTACGTAGAAAAACACCTACATCCAGTAACCGCATCACATGCGTAAGCAAATTCTCCACAGTCAGCACCCAATTTAAGCACATCATCAAAAAGCATTGGCCAATGCTAGCAATGGAACCTGACTTTAGAGGTATTTTTTCTCAGGAACCGATTTTTGCACATACACGTGCTAAGAACATAGCAGATTTTCTGAAACCATTTGTTGAAGAAACCACCAAAACATCTTTTCGAGGAACAGTACCTTGTTACAATTGCAGCACATGCAACAACATCATTAAAGGCTCAAGTATAGCACACCCACAAAAGGGGTATCCCATACCATTAAAAGTGAATGCAACATGTGACTCAAGCAATTTAATCTATATGATTAAATGCCCATGTGGAGACGTGTACGTAGGACACACTGAACGAAAACTGAAAATACGAGTTAATGAACATAAGAGTACCATCAGACTCAAATCTATGAAAA
The DNA here is from genome assembly GCF_964261635.1 of Lissotriton helveticus. NCBI lineage: Eukaryota > Metazoa > Chordata > Amphibia > Caudata > Salamandridae > Lissotriton > Lissotriton helveticus. The sequence continues at coordinate 280,026,481 of NC_136068.1, read as the reverse complement.
CCAGCTTGGCAGAACATTTCACTCAGAAGCAACATAATGTCAGTCAACTAAGAGTGTGTGTCTTAGAAACTTTACCCAGAACAGAAGGTTCCATGAACAAAACGAGGTTACTGAAACAGGAGAACTACTGAATTTACAATTTGGGCAGCCTGAAGCCAGGAGGACTAAATGAACGTACCGAATTCCTTTGTTATCTGTAATTATAATTGCATAATTGTTGTCATAACACGTAAATACATAAGTTCAATTGCCCACTAGCTCTGCAGCAGAATTTGAACACAGTGGTAGCGAGCACTGGCGCAGATCGACTTAACATGGAGATTTCAATAAAGTTTAAGCGGTAGCAAAAAATAGTCGAGCAAGAGTCAAATAGAGCGCATGCGCGAACTCCGGAAACACCGGAAGAGAGCAGGAACAGAGAGCCGAGGAGCAGAGCGGGATGTAAGAAACGCCGAGGTGAGCAGTTAAAGCGACCGAAGTAAGGCTCCTTAAGCGCGCATTAATAAGTTTAAACCCGTTCCTTTTTAGAAGGAACTAAGCTCCATAAAAAGCAGTCAGCGCGTTAGGCGAGCTCAAAAAGCCATGCCGTCTCTTAAACGGAAAACGCCATAGTCTCGACTTGCTCTTGATAGCTAAGCAGAACACCACCCTAATAGAGCAAACGGGAATATAACGCCATAGCACCAACGCATAAAGCATTCTTAGCGACATACATCTGAACGCATTTAAGCATAGTAATGAAACGTAGTTAGATGTGATTAAGAGGCAGTAAAAACATTTGTACCAACAACAAAGAATTTACAGAGTTCCCCGGACAGAGTCAACTAAATGACTAACGTGAACCTCTCTCTCATATTGAGTTCAACAGAAAAAAGTGAATGTTGTGAACCCTTTACGGAATTTGGGGATGCCTCACACAGGTCACCGGTTGGACGACTATTGTCATCCCACCCGGCGATCGTCCAGCGTCATCATCGGTATCCTGCCCCTGCGACAGACTGGCGGTGCAATGCCTGTCGGGCAGCACCGGATGCTGCACTTTGGCGGGGTTCTTTTATTCCTTAGCCAAAGGGTGTGTGAGTGTGAGGGGCCTAAAAAAGTGCAATAGTGAGCGTGAGTGTGGTCTAAAAAAAGTCAGTGGAGTCCATGGGGAAAAGAATTTAATGGTATGGCTCACTGCTTTATTAAAAGGAACGATAAGGGGTATTGAGGCGGGATAAATAAAGTAATCGTGCCTCATTCAACCCTTAGTGAACGTGTGGTCAACATGTTTCTTGCCACTCAGGCAATTCATCAGGACCAAAAAGAAGCTCATATAATTGCTAACAGATCCCTCAGTAATCAGAGGAATCAAGTATACGACCTGGAGTGTGTCGTAGGGACAATCCTTCGTCCAGTCCCTCCCAAGAGCCGTGATCCCAGGGTCGGACAGCTCTCACGCGCTGACCTAGTGGGGCCAGAAATAGGTTACGGAACCTGATTATCGCTGGCAGAAGGCGTCTAGTCACCTACCCCTCCCACGTCGGAATTACGGCTGACCTGCGGTAATTCCGACGTGGGAGGGGTAGGTGACTAGACGCCTTCTGCCAGCGATAATCAGGTTCCGTAACCTATTTCTGGCCCCACTAGGTCAGCGCGTGAGAGCTGTCCGACCCTGGGATCACGGCTCTTGGGAGGGACTGGACGAAGGATTGTCCCTACGACACACTCCAGGTCGTATACTTGATTCCTCTGATTACTGAGGGATCTGTTAGCAATTATATGAGCTTCTTTTTGGTCCTGATGAATTGCCTGAGTGGCAAGAAACATGTTGACCACACGTTCACTAAGGGTTGAATGAGGCACGATTACTTTATTTATCCCGCCTCAATACCCCTTATCGTTCCTTTTAATAAAGCAGTGAGCCATACCATTAAATTCTTTTCCCCATGGACTCCACTGACTTTTTTTAGACCACACTCACGCTCACTATTGCACTTTTTTAGGCCCCTCACACTCACACACCCTTTGGCTAAGGAATAAAAGAACCCCGCCAAAGTGCAGCATCCGGTGCTGCCCGACAGGCATTGCACCGCCAGTCTGTCGCAGGGGCAGGATACCGATGACGACGCTGGACGATCGCCGGGTGGGATGACAATAGTCGTCCAACCGGTGACCTGTGTGAGGCATCCCCAAATTCCGTAAAGGGTTCACAACATTCACTTTTTTCTGTTGAACTCAATATGAGAGAGAGGTTCACGTTAGTCATTTAGTTGACTCTGTCCGGGGAACTCTGTAAATTCTTTGTTGTTGGTACTTTCTGGGACACATACATTGGACCCCGTTAAAAATTGTCCTATTTTTATGATTCCCCCTTGTTGATACAAGTAAAAACATTTGTAACAAGAGTTTTTTGATACACCGAAGGTTAATATGATGTTTTTTTGATTGTTGTAGATTAATTATTTCCCTGATGAAGGCAGTAACGACTGCCGAAATGCATTGGATTTCATGAGAAATAAATGAAAGGTTTTCATGAGAAATAAATGAAATACAAATGAAATAATGGAGTAATCAATTTACTTTGGAAAAAACATTACGTTTAAACCCTTTAAGTGTGAAATTCATGTGAACTTAGAGCTGATACAGCACATATTGGTGCCCAGGGGGACAGCTACACCCAACTAGGTATAGCTGCTATCAGAGGTTTATTACATATCACTCCAGACAGGGAGAGAGCCCTGGAGGCACGAAAAATACAGATACCTACAGGTTACAAAAGCGGTGCACTACCCTATATCCATAGAATATTACATTTACCCGCCAACAAGGACAGTAGCACGCACATGAACATAATAAAGAACCTTTGAAAACATGCAGTAGGAAGATATCACTGTCTCAACAGACAGGAGAGCGGAAACGTTTGCATATGCATCGGATGCGAGTGAGAAAATGTATTCTTTAATCCAACCATCGGGTAAAGAACAAGCTTATTCGAAAAACAAGGAACAACAAGTAAAACATCTGTTATATTTAACCAGAAAGGAGATCAACCAGAGAATGCACGCATCCACCATGATTAAATATCACAAAGCCCAGCGGATACCAAGAGGCCTCAGGATAGCACTTAAACCCAGCTTGTGCAAAAATTCGAAAAACTTCACCGAAAAATGGTTCGCTATTTTGAATAAGTGCAGTTTGGATCTCATTTTATTGATCATAGAGGAGTTGGCCCAAATACTGGAAGAACTCACACAAGACATTGAACAAACTAAAGCAGAAATTGGCAAATTAATTTCGCCTGAAGAATTGGCTACAACTTTAGAGGACATTAACACCCAATTAATCAAACATACACAAGAAGTCAATGAGCGCAAATTACGGAAATATAAGCGGGACACCTTGGATTACAAGTTACAAGAGGTTTACACATGGGCGGAGGTCTATGCGAGAAAAAGACAAACCAAAGGATATACGTCTCATACAGATACATCTTCAACGGATAGCGAAAGAACAACCCAAACGAAAAGCAGACCACAAAAAGAACAACAGCCAAGAGAACAAGCAACCACATCTACAGCGGCACCTTTTTTAGAGGAAGGCCGGATAGAAACAGAAGACTCCGGAGGGGACGTAGAAAAAGAAGCAGGTCTCAATCAACCTCAAACGCGTTCTACACTGACCAAAAAGGAGAAGAAGAAGCAACAACAGACAAACAAAACTTAGTGTTGAACATATCGGACTACACTTTCAGCGAAATCCAAATAGCGACACTACAAAAAGGATTATCATTCGTCCCGACGGCTCACACTAACACCCTAGAACTAGAAGGGAGTTTATTTAAACTCACAAGAAAATTGCGCCTAAGACATTTCTTCGAAAACATCGTGGAAAAACAGCCCACAGAAGAATCCAATGAATTAATGGGGCTTAGAACCAGAAGTACATTTATGCCACCAATCAGCCACAAACCATAGATCTTTATGAACAACTTTGTAGCAAAGAACTAAAACAGCTGAACACCAAACAAAAATCACACAAAATGAACACAACCAAGAAAGAGTTTGGGATCCTAAGATCAATAGCAAAGAACCAGAACATCATATGTCAAAAGGCAGATAAGGGAGGAGCCTTAGTTATCCTCAATAAAACATACTACCAGGATACCATGACAGAACACCTAGGTAATACGAACCTATACATGGAGATGGAATCAAACCCCACAGCAGAAATCAAGAAGGTATTGCAGACCATTGTTAAAAAAGCACACGACCAGGGAACCATCACGGATAAAACTCTTAGATATCTCATTCAAGAAAATTACAGAACACCAACAATCTACCTAGTACCTAAAGTACATAAAGACTTACAGAAACCGCCATGTAGACCAATAGTGTCCACCAAACAAAGCATCCACGAACCAGTGGGGAAATATCTAGACAGATATCTTCAACCATTAGTACTGAAAACCAGATCATACCTGAAAGACACTACAGACTTTCTTCTAAAGCTATCCACAATCCACCCAGAAGAGAATATGATTATGGCAACAATCGACGTAAAAGCCCTCTACACCTCGATACCGCATCAGCATGGATTGGAAGCTATCGAAAGAGCCCTTTTAGATAACGAATATTCGCAGGAACAGCAATTATTCATTCTAGAACTCATGCAATTCACGTTGCTACATAGCTACTTTGAACAGGACAAAAAATGGTACATGCAAAAGAGTGGAACATCCATGGGAAATTGTGCCGCCCCGGCATATGCTAATTTATTCATGGCATCATTCGAGGAAGAACATATATTCCAAGACCCCATTTGGAGTAATAACATCGTCATGTATGTACGATTTATAGATGATATCTTCACGATATGGAGAGGCCCAAAAGCCTTATTAGAACAACAACTACAAATCATGGACACAAAACTAGATCAAATTGGGTTTACATGGAACATCAATGAGTTAAGAGTTCAATACCTGGACGTTGAGATTACTAAACAGACCGATGTATTTTCCACTAACCTATATCGAAAGAACACAGATAGAAACAATCTGTTACAATTCAAAAGTCATCATCCTCCGGCCCTTAAAAAACACCTGCCATATTCTCAGATGTTACGGGTGAAGAGAGTGGTGTCAGAGGCCACACAATGCAGAGAGCAACTGAATGAAATGACCAAAAGATTCACAGAAAGGGGATATCCCCCAGACATCACCCAAGAAGCACTCACACGAGCCCAACAGAAATCGAGACAAGAGCTTTTACGTAGAAAAACACCTACATCCAGTAACCGCATCACATGCGTGAGCAAATTCTCCACAGTCAGCACCCAATTTAAGCACATCATCAAAAAGCATTGGCCAATGCTAGCAATGGAACCTGACTTTAGAGGTATTTTTTCTCAGGAACCGATTTTTGCACATACACGTACTAAGAAAATAGCAGATTTTCTGAAACCATTTGTTGAAGAAACCACCAAAACATCTTTTCGAGGAACAGTACCTTGTTACAATTGCAGCACATGCAACAACATCATTAAAGGCTCAAGTATAGCACACCCACAAAAGGGGTATCCCATACCATTAAAAGTGAATGCAACATGTGACTCAAGCAATTTAATCTATATGATTAAATGCCCATGTGGAGACGTGTACGTAGGACACACTGAACGAAAACTGAAAATACGAGTTAATGAACATAAGAGTACCATCAGACTCAAATCTATGAAAACCAGCTTGGCAGAACATTTCACTCAGAAGCAACATAATGTCAGTCAACTAAGAGTGTGTGTCTTAGAAACTTTACCCAGAACAGAAGGTTCCATGAACAAAACGAGGTTACTGAAACAGGAGAACTACTGGATTTACAATTTGGGCAGCCTGAAGCCAGGAGGACTAAATGAACGTACCGAATTCCTTTGTTATCTGTAATTATAATTGCATAATTGTTGTCATAACACGTAAATACATAAGTTCAATTGCCCACTAGCTCTGCAGCAGAATTTGAACACAGTGGTAGCGAGCACTGGCGCAGATCGACTTAACATGGAGATTTCAATAAAGTTTAAGCGGTAGCAAAAAATAGTCGAGCAAGAGTCAAATAGAGCGCATGCGCGAACTCCGGAAACACCGGAAGAGAGCAGGAACAGAGAGCGAGGAGCAGAACGGGATGTAAGAAACGCCGAGGTGAGCAGTTAAAGCGACCGAAGTAAGGCTCCTTAAGCGCGCATTAATAAGTTTAAACCCGTTCCTTTTTAGAAGGAACTAAGCTCCATAAAAAGCAGTCAGCGCGTTAGGCGAGCTCAAAAAGCCATGCCGTCTCTTAAACGGAAAACGCCATAGTCTCGACTTGCTCATGATAGCTACGCAGAACACCACCCTAATAGAGCAAACGAGAATATAACGCCATAGCACCAACGCATAAAGCATTCTTAGCGACATACATCTGAACGCATTTAAGCATAGTAATGAAACGTAGTTAGATGTGATTAAGAGGCAGTAAAAACATTTGTAACAAGAGTTTTTTGATACACCGAAGGTTAATATGATGTTTTTTTGATTGTTGTAGATTAATTTTTTCCCTGATGAAGGCAGTAACGACTGCCGAAATGCATTGGATTTCATGAGAAATAAATGAAAGGATTTCATGAGAAATAAATGAAATACAAATGAAATAATGGAGTAATCAATTTACTTTGGAAAAAACATTACGTTTAAACCCTTTAAGTGTGAAATTCATGTGAACTTAGAGCTGATACAGCACATATCGGTGCCCAGGGGGACAGCTACACCCAACTAAGTATAGCTGCTATCAGAGGTAAATGCCCAAATGAACGCTGAACAGCCGTCTATATATTCAATGTTTTGCCATCACAACATGAGGCTGCAGAGAGAATATAGTCACTGTCTTTGTAACCTGTAAATTGGACCAGAGACACATGATGCATAGGAGCTTGGAAAAACTTTAATTATTTCTCAGTATGTCAAGACAGAGAAAGTGGAAATTGGACTATATTCAATTCTAAAGAACACCGAAAACTATGTTCAAGTGGGCTTATGACTATACGTTTAATACATTTCAAACGTGTGGATGTAGTAGAATACTAAGAATGTAAACATTTGGTACATTAAAATGTAGATATGTATGCTCCTGCATGTGGAAATATGAGGCTGAAGTATTTGCACTGTCACATTTTTTCCCCACTGAAAAAAATAAATTTCCTCTTTGATCCATCTCTTCCTCTACACTGCCACATTTTGGCTGCATTCTGCACCAAATCTCCCTTAAAATGTTTTTTTTATTGACTCCTACCTCTTAAAACAACAATTTTCTGTGATTTGTGAGTACTCAACAACGTTTATGCTTTTGGCTTTCAACCGCCTTTTGCAGGTGCCTCTATTTTGCAATGTGCAACCCACCAGGTAAGCAGATTTAATCATCACACTGGAAATAACACCACACTACAGGTTAGTCAGAGCAAGAAGATCCTGTGAATGAGTAAAGTGGATTTTATCTTACAAATGAAGATAGTCGAAAGCCTAACTCTGACTTAGCTGTGCAAAACACTTTTAAGAATTTGACCTTACCTGACCAGTGACAGCTATCTCCAGGTAGAGTGTTCCCTGCCTTGCAGTTTGCAATGATTTGACTTCAGATGATTACATTCCAAGTTACTCGTAGTGAAGGACTTTAAATCACCAATAATTAAAGTTCTGGCACTAACAATATCTTTGCATTGAATGTATGTCTTCATTCATGAATCTATTTTCGATTTTCTTTTCAAAGTCCTCAGGTGTTTGGGGATTCCAGCTCGTGTCATCACAAACTTCAGCTCCGCCCATGATACAAATGGAAACTTGAGTATTGATGAATTTTATGACAAGACTGGAAAACCCTTGGAGAAAAGTGATGACAGCGTATGGTAAATATATTGAACCATTCTTTTAATGTTCATTTAACTGTCAAGGCGCATGTGATAATTGAAATCCCTCACCCTATCTTATAGTCTTGCTTAAACATCATCGCCCTGGGTGCGCCAATTCTATATAGCCACAGGAATTAATTTAAAGCTACATGAACATACAGAATATTGCTGAAAATTACTGCCACTCTAGTTCCATGTTCTAAAATTAGAAATTACCCATAGAGTTTGGTTCACCGAATTCCTCATGTATCACTACTTATCACACAATCAAAATTGGCACAACCTGTTGAAATGTAAAAGGAGAAAATAGCAATGGTGCAGAAATTACAACCATACTTAAAATTCATTTATGAGAAATGCTCTGTCACTGATATTCGAACTCCATGATGGCAGTCTCGATGACTGCTCAGTCAGAGATGACTAACTTTAGATAGGAAATTCTTTGTAAAAGGGCCCTAAAACTGTGGTTCAATGTCCAAAACAATGCTCCAAAATAATTCCCTTTTGTGGGTCAAATTCTTGATTGTACAGCTCTTATTGAATATGTACTCTGGTAAAACCTTATATCACATTTCGATTGTCTGAGAGAATATTCCCCCAAAAGTATGTATCAGTCTGATTCGATAATGAATCCTACACACATTTCCAGGAATCCAGGATACCACCAAAACTGTATTCTTCATCAACTCTCCCAAGATTAAATAACAGAAGGGGATGATTTAAGTAAATGTTGGGCCACTTGTGGGTTAATGGGTTCTGCCCATCAAATCCCCCTGGATTGTTTGCTTTTTTATCAACTGGCTTTGACCTTTTACAGTGGATTAGTATCACAAATGGTGACTTACCCATGGTAAACATACAGTAAATGGACTGCACATGGTAAGGGGAACTTGGCTAGTTACAAGTGAAAACTTGTGTGGGTTTCACGTGTGAGACTCCTGTCCTGCACAGTCGGGTAACTGCGCACAGGTAGCCTAGCGCATAGGAAACTCTGTAGGATTAGATATTGACCTGGGGTAGGCCTCATAATGTTAATGTACACTCATAGGGAAAGCCAGCGTGGTATACTTTCTTGTCAGCAGTGACACACCATTATACACCTTAAAGGAAGACTGCCTCTGTTTGTTGCCGCCCTGCCCCGCCTGCCTAACGTCCTGCCGCAAACCGAGTGAGCCGAGCCATCCACACAGCGTGGAGCGCGGAGCGCAGCCCAACTGGGAGATCGCCGAGAAACACCTCGGACGCCGGAGAGGGTGCTACGCAGCATCACAGCGTTACAGCGGTGTTTTGACTGGGCTAGCGCAGGAGCGGTAGCCCCGCCCGGAGTCTTCAGGAGCCGCCTGGCAGAACCGAGCCATGCCGTGGGGGAGAAGTGGTAAGGGCCTGGGCCATTTGGTGTTTGCCGGGCTCGAGAAGACTTTTTGCCCCCGGAAGAAGGAGAGGGGAGAGCCAAGCCCGCGCAAACAAAAGAGGACCATCAAGAGTCAAGTGTCAAGAGTCCGTGTGGGGCAGGTAGGAAGGACTATCAGAATATGTTATGTTATGTTAAGCTGTTTTATAGCGCGCACAATTACTGCCGGAGTATCCTGGCGCGAAAGAAGGAAAACAAAGGAGGTATAGCAGCCAAGCACTGAAGTAACATAACAATTTACACAGCTAATCTAAACAAATGGGTTTTTAGTGCTTTCTTAAAAACCGTGAAGTCCACCGTGCTGCGCAGAGAAACTGGGAGCGCATTCCATGCTCGCGCAGCTCTCACTGTCACAGAGTGCCCACCCAGCCGGATGCGCCGGAAACGCGGTACTTGCAAGAGGTGTTGAGATGCTGAGCGCAGATCTCGATTGGGAGTGTACCGCAGGAATCGTTTCATCAGATAGGCGGGACCGCGCCCATTGATGGCTTTGTGGGCCAAAGTCAAGATTTTGAAGGTAATTCGATGCTGCACCGGAAGCCAATGCAAGCTCTCCAGGTAAGTCCTAACGCTGATCCGCTTGGAGATATTCCCCAACAATCTAGCGGTGGCGTTCTGAATAACCTGGAGCCGCCCTATCAGGTAAGCCGGAGAGCCACTAAACAGAGCGTTCGCGTAGTCCAGGCGCGAGAGAATTAAAGCTCTCGCGACTGACTCGCGGGCAGAGGCCGGCAGAAGCGGAAAAAACCTTCTAAGAGACTTCAGGGTCCCAAAGCAGCTTCCAGTGAGCCTCTTAATGTGCCCCTCAAAACGGAGGTCCTCCCCAAACCAGACCCCGAGGTTCTTAGCCAAGGTGTTTGAGGTACCTGGAATGGGGAAGCCATCTGGCCACAATAGTGACCTAAAGTCAGGGGGAAACTGGCCATAGAGCAAGATTTCCGTCTTGTCCTCATTGCACTTCAATTGAGATGACGCTAGCCAATTGAAGACTGAGGACAGACAATTTTGGATCTGCTTAGTATCCAGTGCCTCACCTGGCCAAGTGAACAACAACTGCGTGTCGTCCGCGTATGCAATAATTTTGGCTCCCCAATGTTCGGCTAGTTCAATCAGGGGGGTCAGATATATATTAAAGAGCAAGGGGCTCAATGTCGAGCCCTGCGGGACCCCTGTGCGGAGTGGTCTAGCCGAAGATGAAAACGGAGGGAGCCAAACCTGTTGAGATCTAGCCAACAGAAATGAACTCAGCCAGTCCAAGGCAAGATCACAAATACCGATGTCGGCAAGCCTGGACAGGAGGCGTTGGTGGGGAACCGTGTCAAACGCGGCAGAGAGGTCCAATAAAATTAGAGCCGCTCTGCCGCCCCCATCCAAACATTCCCTGACCGCCTCAGAGACTTCCACCAGGGCCGACTCCGTACTGTGGGCAGTGCGGAACCCGGATTGAGCCTCGTGCAGAGCTCCAGATCCTTCCACAAACTCATTAAGCTGTTGGAAGGCCAACCTCTCACCGATTTTAGCCAAGGCAGGAAGCAGCGATATAGGCCGATAATTGGTCAGTACCGCCGGATCAGCACCGGCCTTTTTCAGCAGAGGTAGGAGCTTAGCTTGTTTCCACTCTGCAGGCAGACTGGCAGTTTTGAAGGAGAGGCCAACTAAGTGCGTCACCTCCTCAATCACCACATCAGCAGCAGCGGCCAACACTCTTGCTGGACAGGGGTCAGAGGGAGACCCCGATTTTAAAGACTTGATCACGGCAAGAGTGTCAGTGATAGAAGGTGGAACAAACTCCGACAGCTTGGTCGAGGGAACCTTCCGAGGAAGAGGAAAGTCCTGCGGGTTAACAAACGGGCTGGAAGCAGCAAAGTTTGACTGGATAGCCGCTATTTTGTCAACAAAAAACCCAGACAGGCTCTCACACCACTCCTTCGAAGCTGGAACTATCCGCTGCTCAGCGCAGGGAGCCAGGAAGCTGTTCACAATTGAAAAAATCTCCCGACTGTTATTACCCAGAAACCCCAGAACTCCCAGTAGAAGGAAGGATGGGGAGAAGGAGCTCTAAGTGTTAGCTCCCCCGCCCTGGTAGTTCCAGATGAATAAGGAATAACCGGTTGGGAATAAGGGGGATGTGGAAGGAGGAGGGCACCCGGCCCATGTCCAGGGATAACAAGGAAACCACAAACATTGCTTGGCAGGCAGGCTTGGGCAAATGGCACAACAGAGGTAAGTGAGTGTATGAGGAGAGAACGCCCATAGTCTCCCTTTGTCCCTCTAATGTTCGACAAGTGTTAAACAGTTTTTTTCAACTAGAGGGCAATTGTAGGGGGCGAAGTTAGGAATACGCCTCCCATTGTATTATCGGAGACAAAAGTGCCTAACAGAAAAGAAGCAGCTCTGAAGTAAAGGTCGATGGCACCAAAGAGGAAACAAAAAGCCAGCAAGGAATCAGGGGAGGAAAGCCTAGGGAGCGAGCTACCAGGGGGGTCTAGAACTTTGGATGAGAGTCAAGAAAGCCAAGCTAGCCGCGAGGGGGTCAGTAAAGGGGCATACCAGAAGAGAAAAAACAAAAAAAGCCACCAAAAAGACCCCTCCAGCTCAAAACGTTTGCACCTCAGTACCCAACCCCAAAGGTAGCTCTTCAGCAACTAATTCTGTAAAGGACTTTCTAGGGAAACATTATAAAATAAAAGAGCAACCCGTAGTACCCATGGAAAATGTGGAGGAGGAGGAGGAATGCCCGAATAGGAATGGTACTGGAATCCCTCCAGTGGAAATAATGGCGGCATCTTTTTTAATAAATCACTCCGTGCTGAGCCCAAAAGAACAAATAGAAGTTCCGCGTTTGTCATCTTCTCCAAATCTATTCTCAAGGCATACACTGGAATCAGAGAATATAGGGTCAATGAAAAATGATAATTAAGCATTAAGGTGCGTCTGGGGAGATTCACCAAACCGATTAGTACAACATCCAAATGGGTCTAAAACTCTAACCCAGCAGGAAACATCAAGGACTGGATGCCCAGTTGCCTCAGAGAGAAATAGTCTCCAGGACCTGGACATTTCAGCATCACCCTCCACCTCAATGATGGACTTATTATTGATGCCACAGAAAACCCTGCAGGGGATTTTTAGAAGTAACTATGTTGAATAATGGGGTCTTGAAATCGCAAAAGCTGTATTTAAAAAAGATCGAAGAGGAGCTGGTAGGAATTAAAGGGCAAATGCAACATATGCTAAGACCAGTGATTGGCCCCCAGTCTACGGATCTAAACGGAGGCAGAGAGTCAATATATCCCCACAAAAGGTTTATATATCCAAACGCCCAATGCTGATAAAAAGAAGAGGTGAATGGGTTAGGGGTCATATGAAAAGAAAGATAAGTAAGAAGAGGAAAACGAAAGTAGTAACAATGGGGAAAAGGAAGGAAAGGGAGGAAGATGAAGAATCAAGCTTAGCTTCTTCTGCCTGTGAATCAGTACCCATTAAAACTCCTATAATAGAGGTTAAGAGAAATGTCCCTACTGTCCAAGTAAAAAGTCGGTGTAGTAAGGTCTTAAGAAAGGAGGAACTAAAAACTAAAACCCCAAACATAAATCAGATAGTAAACGCCCCCCAAAGGGGTCAAACCAGGAACACCCAGAGGTATTACAACCAAGCAGAAGTATTACACCAACAAGGTAAACCAGAAATAGTAAGTAAAATGTGGTTTACCGGAAGGATAAACTACAGGCAGCAAGGTCTAGAAGCCCCCAAGAAGGGGTTAGAGCCTGGTAGTAACAAATGGTTGTACCTGGAACCTGAGCAATCCGGACAAAGGGGGAAGAAGTTGAGGAAGATGAACCCATTAAACAGGGCACAAATCCTACTTTCATTTTCTAAATGCCCAAGTCTGAGGGGGATAGGTTCAAAAGATCTGAGACAGGTGGGTTTTATAGACAAAATAAATGGGAAAGCAATTACAAGAGTATTGTTTCAGTCAGACCTGGTAAAATCGTCCATTGATAAAGCCGCCAGTGAGATACTTCAGGAAGGTATAAGGCTAATCCCAGAGAGTGAACTAAAGGGAAACCCCCAACTAGGAAATAGTTTCCTAAAGTGCCATGCAGGCCTCGGTAGGAGACAGGTGAAGCTGCTGAAGGATAATGAAGAAGAGGGTAGCATCCTGAATATAGTGGTAAACAATTCAGTAAATGATCTCTCCTGGGGCAACTGGAGCCAAAGTAGTAGCCTTGCAGGCCCCTCTCAAAAGTATATGGAGGTAATGTAGGAAGGTGGTCTAAGTGAGGTGGAATAGGAAGAGGGGGTGTCGCATGGCCTAAGTCTCTTATCTTGGAACATCAATGGTTTAGGAAATGAGATAAAACAAGAGCAAATAAACTAGGTAATGCAGAAATTGCTTGTTTACAAGGACTTGGCTAAGCGACGAAACCCCAATTTTCGATAGTTACCTCCAACTAAATCGCCCAGCAAAGAAAAAAAGATTTGGACGCCCGGCTGGGGGGATTATGACCCTTCTATCGACAAAAGTAATCAGAAACGCAATTAGGCTAAATGTGAAATGTAAATGGCTATTGGTGTGTAGAGTAACCATGCTGACCCAGGATAAGAAATATGGAAATATAATTGTAATAAATGTTTATATGCATTGGGCGAATGTTGTACAGAATGGAACTGAGATGGGGAATTTTAAAGTGGATATAGACTTCCTATGCAAAAAGTATGATTCAGACGTGTTTCTCATTATGGGGGATTTTAATCTTAAACTGATTCCAAAGGATTTTGACCGTTGGCACAAGGAACTACTGGACGCTTACGGAATAAACCAGCCAAGTTTCCAGCTTGTGAAAGCATGAGGCAGGACACAGATCTGGTACATTTTCTAGGGACGAAGGGTCTCCTCTACCAAAACAGCAGATTTAAAGCAGATTGCCCTGCAAAGAAATCTTTTAAAATAGGTTCACGATACTGCCCAATTGATTTTGTGTTTATATTCGCCTGGAATTTTCCTTTAGTACGAGAATTCAAGATACCCCAAAGTGAAGGCAGCGATCACAACCCGTTGAATATATATGGGGGAACTAGGGAATATAGAGAGAAAGTGATCCCACAACAAGTTGATTACCCCAAATGAGCATCAACAAGGGTGACAGAAGATTATTTGGAAAAACTAAAGAATTTCCAGCATAAGGTCGAACTGGGGGCTTTAGGGAGTAAAAATCAGGAATGGTATGAGATAGACCAAGTAGTACAATGCCTCAGAAAAGAACTTAAAAAAGATAAAAGAAAAGAGGCAATAAACCCGGTTAGCCGACCCAAATGGTTCTCGGTCGACTGCCAAAATAAAAAAAGGGAGATAAGGTCAGTGACAAGAAGCCAAAGGAAAAAGTTTAACCGAGAGAGAGACAAAGCTATCTTAATAAATTGAAAAATGAGTATAAAAAGATGGTTAGCGACGCAAAAAGGTTGTACAAAGAATTTTTTTTTTGTGAACCTACTAGAAAAAATTGAACCGAAAAACCTAAGGCAGTTTTGGAAGCTGGTAAAAGCAGCGTCCGTTCCCTCGGCAGGAGCACTGAACTGTGTAGTTAGCGAGGCAGCCTGGATAAAGTAGCTGAAGGAACTGTATGGAATCCGGGGTGACCCTGTAGCGGAAGAACCCCAGACTTGGCAAGCACCAACAGAAGAATTTAGTTCAGACTTCACTGAACAGAATGCAGAAAGTATAATATTGAAACTGAAACTAACACGAGCAGCAGGGCCAGATAATCTCCAGGAAATAATACTGAAGTCAGAAATAAATGATTGGGTAGAGGAGTTCTCAATAGTTCCCAGTGAACAGGGGGGCTTTAGAGAAGAACACTCTATGATCGATCACTGTTTTTCCCAATGGGCAATAGCACGAAAGTCTACAGAAGAAAATGGTAAGCTTTGCTGCTGCTTCGTAGACTTTCATGCAGCATTTGATTCGGTAGATTGGAACTGTCTTTGGAAAACTCTTGTAAATAATAATATACCCAAGGATCTGCTGGCCATAATAAAAGAACTGCATCGAGACAACGGGGCACAAGTAATTAAGGATACTGAGGGGTCATTAACGCCAAAAATACCTATCGAAAATGGCCTGAGACAGGGCCCCTCAATTATTCTCTATATTTCTAGCTGATTTACCGGCCTGCTTGGAAGTTGAAAGAAGCGCCAGTCCAAGAATGGATGGAAAAAAAGTGCCCTGCCTATTTTACGCCGATGACTTGGTGATATTAGATCAGACTGAATTGGGCCTCCAAAGAAAGTTGAATTCTTTTAGACAATATTGTGTAAGGACATTTTTAACAGTAAACCTGAAAAAGACAAAAATCTTATGTTTTGGAAAACAAGACATTAAGTTTAATTGGTATTTAAGTGACCCGAAATTGTAATCTGTCAATGAATATCGCTATCTAGAGATGTGGTTTGATAAATCCCTAAAGTGGAACACGCATCTTGAGTCCCAGAAAGCGAAAGTCCTGACATCGATCGCTGGCCTGAAAATCTTTAACCGCGATTATGGTGACATGTCTCACCGACCGCTATTAAAGGCATTCAGCGCAATGATACCCCCACAGGTACTCTATGGTACAGACGTCCTTTATTTGAGCGGTAAAGGTGTCTGGGACCTGGAGGAAGGAAAGTGTCTGAAAACCTTGCTGTCCCTGCCACGATCATCAGTGATCAAAGCAATAAGATCTAAGCTAGGAACAACAGCCTGGAGGGTTCAATCCCAAATAGCTTTGCTTAGATTTTGGAAACGGCTGGACAAAGATAAAGGCCAAAAAGTATCAGAAGTATGCAGAAGTGAGATCCAATTCAGTAATCTAAGGTAGGCAAAAGCGAATAGGAAGAAAATTGAGCAGGTATGTGAGTGTATTAAGGTTGAGATTTGCCAAGAATCCCTGCGAGTAGAATGCACTAAAAGTGACTTGAAGTACCAGGGGCAAGAAGTATCAAGAAGATCAGATATGATATGGAATACTTGGCAAAAAAAAAATCTGCACAGTTCATGATGGAATCCTGGTCTGATGGAAATTGGTTCCCCTACCTGGATGTTCTACCGAACCATTGTTATAGGAAGGAGATTCTAAGATTGCGAATTGGTATAAACCCGTGGTTGGTAAACGTAGAATCAAAAACAAAAATGTTGGACAACGAAGGGTGCTGTAAGTGCTGGCTGGGCACAAAAGGTGATATGTTGCACATCCTATTAGACTGCACATTAACTTTAGAGCAGCGCAAACTATGTCTCCGCCCAATATTTTTAAAATATGATACAAGGACGCGGACACAGGTGATCAACTTACTAACAGAAATGCCCACAATTGAAATTGCAATCGCACTAGGGAACTATATGAAGGTAATACAAATATTCTTAAAAACATTTGAGCAATAATTTTTAAAATTTTTTGATAAATAGATGAATTACAGAGCTTTTATGTGTGACAACGTTTGTTTTAAGTGTAAATAATATTTTAAATGACAGGCCCGCCCAAAGAAACTCTGCTGCTACTGTTACCCATTCGAAGCAATGTTTTTAACTTGTGAATTTTATATAAATGGTTTTGTAGAATGTTTTAACCGCAAATATTTTTAGTACGTTTTAAAGACTATGGTCTAAAAAAACATAATCTTGACTGACTGACTGACTGCCTTGTCGTGTTTCGCTCCCCTTTTTAGAAAAAAATATTTATACGTGTTTAATTAACTGTAACAAACCATGTTTATCTACATTATCAAGTCTATCTGATATGATACATCATGCAATTAATAATTATACATAGCACAGCACTTAGTGATAATTAGCATGGCAATGATACGTCTCAGCAATGTTACAGAATGATAACAAAAGCAGTATTTATGCATCCGTTTTAAAGAGGTCAGGATGTTCACGTAAGTAGGTGGTAAGAGGTTCCCAGTAATTAGAAGGTTTAGCAGTTGTGGGAAGCTCTTCTGCATATATCAAAAAGTTGCCTTTACAATAGATGGAGTCAAATATCCAGCGAGCTATGCTAGGCGCCTTTCTGCTGTCACAATGCATGGCTACTCTTCGTTTTGCTAAGAGTAACATTATAGCGGCCAGCGTTTTCTTGGTAGATTTCAAATGCGTCAAATGACCCAACAGACATCGTTGTGGTGTGCAATCTAGTTTACAGTTCAATATTACGCTTAGCAGATTGACAACCTTTTTCCCAGTAGAGTTTCACTTTACTGCAATACCATGCTAGATGCCCAAAACCAGCCTGGTCTGTTCTATAGTGTTTACAGTTAGCATCTGCACGCAAACCATGTTTGTGTAAGTGGAATAGAGTGTGGTAGGTTTGGTGCAAATATTAAGAGTGTATGATTCGTAAATTCCCATTGAGTGTAAGAAACTCAGTAAGTGTGCAGCAGTATTGCCATTCATGCACATCTAGAGGCTTGTCTAGTAATAAATTCCATTTGTCATGTGCTTTTTGCGTGTTGGCGCAAATTTCCCTCAGTATGGTTCTGTAAAGTTTTGCAACAATGTGGGCATTGTTTGGAGTGGGTTTTAATAATTATAGCGTTTCTAGTACGGGGGGTTCATTTGGATATGTGAGGTAGAGCTCCTGAATTGCTGCGTGCAATCTGTGATAAGCAAATTTGAACAACAGTGTTTGATTGCTCACAAATGTCAGGTCGGTTGGTGTTAGAAATGTTCTGTTCAGGTATATGTCTCCCATCACTGTGATGTCAATTTGTTCCAGTAATCCCATACTTCCTTTCTCTTGTGTAACTGATAAAGCGGGATGTTGTGCCAGGGGTAGGTTTGATGCATAAAATGGGATTTTGTTTGTAAGCTGGCTAATATGCTTCCATGCCAGGGACGCGGTACGTACTGTGTTAATTTCGTGTTTGGTCAAATGAGGCCGCTGATGTGGTAATATGTGTGCTAATTTAATCGGGTGAGCGTCACCATCTTCTACTGCAAGGTGTGGTATATAGCGTATCGGGGGAAACCAGAGGTATGCATATTGCGCTTGGGCACTGAACCTCCTGAGGCGGAAGCCGGGAGCACGACCGCAAAAGCACATTTTTAAATAATTTGAGTGTCACTGTTGTATTGTTTTTAATTCCTACCTGCACTCTGTTCGGGGCTCTCCCACTCTCCTGACACACCCGCGCAGTGGATATTAGCGCTGCCGCGGGACAAACCACAAAGTCCATTGCCGCCATTCCCGGTGAGCCCACAGGCCACGCCCCTTTCGAGGGGCCACGCCCCCTGACTTCACTACTTAAGGACGCCGATTGCAAGAGTCACCTAAAGCACTGAACCTCCTGAGGCGGAAGCCAGGAGCACGACCGCAAAAGCAAATTTTTAAATAATTTGAGTGTCACTGTTATATTGTTTTTAATTCCTACCTGCACTCTGTTCGGGGCTCTTCCACGCTCCTGACACACCCGCGCAGCGGATATTAGCGCTGCCGCGGGACAAACCACAATGTCCATTGCCGCCATTCCCGGCGAGCCCACAGGCCACGCCCCTTTCGAGAGGCCACGCCCCCTCACTTCACTACTTAAGGACGCTGATTGCAAGCGCCACCTAAAACACTGAACCTCCTGAGTCGGAAGCCGGGACCACGACCGCAAAAGCACATTTTTAAATAATTTGAGTGTCACTGTTGTATTGTTTTTAATTCCTACCTGCACTCTGTTCGGGGCTCTCCCACGCTCCTGACACACCCGCGCAGCGGATATTAGCGCTGCCGCGGAACAAACCACAAAGTCCAATGCCGCCATTCCCGGCGAGCCCACAGGCCACGCCCCTTTCAAGAGGCCACGCCCCCTGACTGCACTACTTAAGGACACTGATTTCAAGCGCCACCTAAAGCACTGAACCTCCTGAGGCGGAAGCCGGGAGCACGACCGCAAAAGCACATTTTTAAATAATTTGAGTGTCACTGTTGTATTGTTTTTAATTCCTACCTGCACTCTGTTCGGGGCTCTCCCACGCTCCTGACACACCCGCGCAGCGGATATTAGCGCTGCCGCGGGACAAACCACAAAGTCCATTGCCGCCATTCCCGGCGAGCCCACAGGCCACGCCCCTTTCGAGAGGCCATGCCCCCACCGCCCTCTCCTTCCTTGTGTATAAAATGTGCATTTTCCGGAAGCGCAGCGGGAGCGCCGTTTGCGCGCCAAAGCCGCGCCAAAGGAAAGCCAGTCTGCGCCCGTCCGCGCTCGTCCTCGCCAGGCCGGGCCCAGAGCCCGTAACCCCTGGAGGAAACTCCACTATAGTTAAGATCTATATGCCTGAGCTGCTACTTTCCCTGCGACCCCTTGTCAAACATAACTGTAAAATTTTAACCAACGACAGGCACAACTCTATCGCATGCCCTGCATGCAACTATCAACTTGACGTCCCGCAGCTCTGTCGGCCCGGACCTAATGACCGTAAGTCGGCGTACACGTGGCTTCTTGGCAGCCTGAACTGCAGGTCACTTAACAAACACAAAAGAGACATATTTGATCTCCTATCCGACAACTCACTAGATGCCCTTTTCCTCACTGAGACGTGGCTACACGCTAGCTCAGGCCCAGACATTGCTGAAGCTCTACCATCTAACTATGCCATCACCAGAAAAGACCGAACCACCGGAATTGGAGGTGGTATAGCAGTCATCTTCAAAGAATCGCTGCAATGTACACTTGAACCCATTCCCTTAATCGCTTGTGAGATGGCCCTTTTTAAACTCCAACTCCACCCGAATTTCACCTTCATGGGTCTCCTGATTTACCGCCCACCTGGCCCTATTCAATCTTGGGCCACTCAACTAGTGGATTGGATCGCTTCAGTACGAGTAAACTATAACAACCTATCTATCCTAGGCGACCTGAACATTCATTTCGAAGACCCAACATATAAACCAGGGAAAAATTTAATTCATGACCTGGCCGCCATGAACCTCACTTTATGGAACTCGGGACCATCACATAAAGGTGGCCACCTCCTGGACCCTATTTTTTCCAGCTTTCCCCTGCTATGCTGCCAAACTGCTCTGCCCCTAGACTGGTCAGACCACTTTCTAATAAAATTCAGCGTGGATGATAAAACGACCTCTAATCTTCCGAGCTTGACAAGCAAGCCCCCCATAAGAAATTGGAAGAAATTGGACTTAGACCACTTTGTGTCCGTCCTAATTGCTGCCCCTCTGGACGAAATATTTGACACCGAGGATATAGAGATCGTAGCCACCAAAATTAACAATTGGCTCCTAGATGCCCTAGACATTTGCCTTCCCCTGGCTTACAAAAAATCCACCCCTCACAACTCCCCAGCCTTATGGTATAATGAGCAACTGAAGGCTGCTAAATCCAAATTCAAAAGCTTAAAACGCCTATGGAGGAAAGATTACTCCCCGGTAGCCAGCTCGAACTACAGAAACGAGCTCAAGCTCTACCATAGAGCCTGTAACACGGCTAGAGCCAATTATGTAGCCAAATCTATCTCTGAAGCTACAAACAAATCCAAAACTCTCTTTAACCTCGTAAAAGAGTTAGCAGGCTCCAATATATCAGCCAAACCTCTTCCTCTGAACAGTCTCCAATGTGAAGAATTGGCAAAATATTTTACAACGAAGATTGAGACAATCTACCAGGATATATTAAAACAGCACCAGGTTCAAGCTAAGAGGGTGCAGGACCCCGGCCCGAACATAGAGAACATCTCCTTGCAACCACATCTGTCCTATGAGCCACTAACATCATGGCCCGGGATCGATGTTCAGGGTCTGCGTGACATCCTAGTGAAAGTAAAATCTGGTTCGCCCATCGACCCCCTCCCGATCCCAATACTCAGATGCCTGGACACCCCACTACTCGCCGTGATATGCCAAACTCTGAACTTATCCCTCTCCACGGCTAAGGTCCTGACATCCTGGAAACATGCCATGGTTTCACCTCTACTTAAGAAACCATTGGCTGATCCGAAAATCCTGGCAAACTTTCGTCCTATATCCCTCCTGCCCGTTTTCTCTAAAATTTTAGAGAAACATGTCCATGAACACCTCGCAAGGTTTGCGAAGGTTAATGATATTCTGCACCCCTCTCAATCGGGCTTCCGCCCCGGATTCTCGACGGAGACAACACTGCTCGGAGTGATGGAAAATCTCCGCCTCCTGGTTGATAAAGGGGACTCCGCCGCGCTGATTTTACTCGACCTCAGCGCAGCGTTCGACACCATCTCCCACAACATACTGCTTGCCTCACTCTCCAACATGGGCGTAAAAGGAAATGCTCTGGATTGGATTGCATCTTTCCTGACACTCAGAACATTTCAAATCTCCTCCAGCACCGCGGCATCAAATTTCCATTTCTCTCCCTATGGAGTGCCACAAGGCTCGGTGTTAAGCCCCTGCTTTTTAACCTTTATGTAACCCCGCTTGCCCAGATCGCTGAAGCAGCTGGTCTTAATATGTTCACATACGCCGATGATTCACAAATCGTATTCTCCCTCTCAAATAGTGACCACGACTCCCCCTCCCTCCTGCAGACTGGCCTCAGGAATATCGCCACCTGGATGAGCTCTAATATGCTTAAACTTAACGGCAACCAAACAGAGGTCTTAATAGTGGGTCCAAACCAAAACCTCTGGAATTCTAGACACTGGCCATCCGAAATGGGCCCCTTACCAACCCCGTCGCAACAAGTCCGTAATCTTGGCATTACCATTGACAATGGCCTAACCATGGAGCTCCAAGTTAACAACCTCACAGCCACCTGTTTTACAATTCTGAGATGGCTCAGAAAAATCATTTGGATGCTCCCGGACGACACACAAAAGACTGTGGTCAACCCATTAATCACCTCCCGTTTAGACTACGGTAATGTCCTCTATTTAGGGCCACCACAAGTAGTCATGCGACGCCTCCAACAGGTGCAAAACGCTGCAGCCAGACTGCTATGTAAATGCCATAGGAGGGAACGTATGGCTGGTCACCTTAAGGCGCTCTACTGGTTAAGAATCGAAAATAGGGTCAAATGTAAGACTCTTAGCCTCATGCATAGAATAAAATGGGGCAATGCCCCTAGATACCTCCAAAACCTCATGCAAACCTACACGCCGGCTCGTTGCCTGAGATCCTCCACTCAAGGCCTTTTCTGTGTCCCCAAAACACGCCGAGCTAGGATGGGAGGTAGATCCTTCTCTCTTTTAGGCCCTGAGCTCTGGAACTCCCTCCGGCAACCTCTTCGTTTGGAAACTCGCTACATTCATTTCCGTAAAGCCATTAAGACCTGGCTTTTCAACCAGTAATCCTGCTCCAGTCTCTGTCCTGAGACTTTTTTCTGCCCTCATGGTTCAGTATCTTCCAGCGCCGGGAAACCCTTTTTGGGTAGCTGTCGCGCTCAATAAGCCCAATAAATAAATAAATAAATAAGTAATATAGGTATAGATCAGGGACTGTGAATCCAACAGAGGCGTATGGCAGTGCCATTGTGTGCAGACTTATCCTTGCTTGCTTCCCAGCCCATATTACTTTAGGACAAATTGGCACGTAAGTGGCTGAAAATGGGGGCTGGTGGAGGGTATGGGAATGTTGGTGAAAGGGTAAAGTAGTTTGGGTAGGATCACCATTTTTACAAGAGATATCCCGTCCACTAGGGACAAAGGTAGTGTGAGCCACCGGTCTATTTGTGTTTCTAGCTTATCAATCGCAGTGCCATAAATAATTTGGAGTTCGAGTTCAGAGTCGCGATAAATCCAAATTTCCAGCTATTTATCGGGCTCCTCCTGCGAGACTAGAGGGAAGTCCATTTGTGGCAATTTCGTATTTGTAGTTAGTGGTATCACTGCTCATTTGGACCAATTTATCTGCAGACCTGATTGCCGTGCGAATCTTATATATTCTCTAATTATTGGTGATAGATTGACGTTGGGATCTCTAATATACAGTACCATATCATCCGCATACAATGATATGCCAATAGGACGTAAACTTTATTGTAAGGCCCTATGGGCATATTGCTGGCGTATTTTACAAGCTTGGGGTTCTAGAGCAATTGCAAATAGCAGAGGGGACAGTGGGCATCCCTGCCGCGTCCCTCTTTGTATCTGTATTATGGCCGATAGATTTTGACGCATGCAGTGGGCTTAGTGTAGAGAAGTTTAATCCAGTTTATTAACATGGGTGAAAGACCTATTTGCTGAAGAATGGCCAACAGGCAAATCCATTCGACTGAATCAAAAGCCTTGGCCGCGTCTGGAAGCACAGCCACAGCCTCCAACTCGGGATTCAGCTGATGTGACAGGGCAAATATCGTACGAAGATTATGTGTTGTGGATCGGGATGGTATAAATCCAGATTTGTCTGGTAAGACAATAGCTGTCATAAACGGTTGTATCATGGTCACAATAATTTTGGCTAGTATCTTAGTGTCCGTGTTTATTAAAGATAGTGGTCTAAAGGACTCGGCCAACCCCGGGTTTTTATCCGGCTTTAGTAATGCTACTATTAGTGCTTTACGTAGTGTTGGGGGAAGAGTGTGAGTGTTATACGATTGATCATACATTTCCAGCAGGTATGGGCTAAGTATTTCGGAATATGCTTGTAAAATTCCCCTGTGTATCCATCTGGCCCTGGAGTTTTGCATTTTGGCAGTGTTTTTATAGCAGCTTGTACTTCTTCTATAGTGATCGGTTGTGCTAGGAATTCAGGTTGGCTGTCCGAAAGCCATGCCAGCGCAATATCTTCCACATAACCTAGGATCTCCTGTGCATGTGCAGTGTCCCGTGTTTTATATAGTGCGCCATAGTTGTCCATAAATGGGTGTAGGATACCGGCTGTGTCATAGTGTTCTGTATTATTGTCATCTACCATTCGCAAAATGGGGTGTATTGCTTGTGTTCTATGCATACTTTGTGTACCAGGATACGTCCCGGTCTGCCTAACTCACCCATCCTGCACGCTGTGTGGCGTCTTACTATATATTTCACTTCATTGTCTGCTAGATCATTATAGGTGTTTATTTTGTCTCTTATGGTACTTATAGATATTTGCACTGTGGGTATTGTCGTATTCTGCTTCTATTTTTTTATGTGTCTTTGACATTGTGTTAATTGGGTACGGATATCGTTAAGGATCCCCGCAGTGGGGTTGATGCAAATGCCTCGTAAGGTTACCTTGAAGGCTTCCCAAAGGGTGCCTGCGCTATCTACAGACTGCTTATTGGTGGCAAAATAGTGTTCTATTGCTGTGCGAATCGTCTTGACATAGATTGGATCCAAAAGAGCTGTTAAATCGCCATACGAATGGTGGTGGTGTGTATATAGGTATTTGCAGGGTAAGTAGGACAGGCTTATGGTCTGATAATGTTTTTGGGAGGTGTCTAACATCCTGGGTCCATGTGCATGCTTGTTCTGTAATTATCCAGTCATCAATCCTGGACCAACTGTTATGTGCAGTTGAGGAGTGGGTGCTTTCATGTGTGTGCGGGTTACGCATGCCCCATGTATCTTGCATTCGAAATTCTTTCATACTGTGTATAATAACTGAGGCAGCCCGCTGGGGATATTCGGTCGTGGCTTGTGATCTGACACATGTACTATCCAGTGCTACATTCATAGTCCCACCCCATAAGAGCTCCATAGCTGGAAGTCTCCGTATTACTGTGTATACCTTCATAAAGAAGTCAGGGTCATCCATGTTTGGACCGTATGTGTTAATGAGACCCACTCTTGTACCTCATAGTATACCTGTAATTATGACATATCGTCCTTGTGTGTCTGTTAATGTTTGATCCGATACGAATTGTGTGCCCTTCCTTATAAGGGTTATTACACTGCGTGCATATGTAGAATAGGAAGATGAGACCACTAGTTCTGCCCATCGTTTCCCAAGTCCGTCTGCCTTGAATTTGAGCAAGTGTGTCTCTTGAAGCATAGCTATGTCTATTCTATGTCTATTCAATGTCTATCTAGGTAGGCAAAAACCTGTCTAATATTTCTAGGGTTAATAAGACCTTTTACATTCCAGGTAGCTAGTTTAAGGGTGTAGGGTTAGTGCTAGTCTGCATCAATATGTCTCCAGTTATAGCGCATGAGGGAGATATGTGCATTGCTAGTATTGCTTAACGGCATTGCTTTCTGGATTCTGAGTAAATACGTAGTGTGTGCTTGTGAGATGACAATGGATATCAACATCTGTCTAGTGGTTTGAGAAGGTAAGTGATATAAGTCTGAATTTCCCCCTCCCTTACCCCCTCCCGACCCTCCCACTTCGCCATCCCAATTATGATGAAGACAGTCCAGAAGAAAAAACATACCCTTCTCCCTCCCACCCGTACCATTAAGGAAGAGAAAACATTTTGTGGTACAAACACAGAGCGGCCAATGCTGCCAGCCGGATACCCTGATGACAAATGTCACCCACGGGTCACTCACTAACAGCGACATTCCATACAACAGAACCTGCTATCTATAAAGTGTTTGGATTGTTATCAGACCAATTCTGGCAGCATGTTCATACCTAAATAGACAGACATGCATTGTATTAAGTCATATTGTCTGTTGCATAGCAAACTCGTAATTATGAAACCCCAATTAACACTTATCTGCAACTTTATGTAGTTATTGTCATATAATTCACTGTACACATTTCTAAATAGGGAGCAGTTCAGGGCAGATATCTCTATTATTCAACGGCCGAGGTACAATTTTGTTCTTCTGGCCCTCCTCTGGGTGATTTCCGGCGTATAGTTTGAGTCCCTTTCTGTTGCAAGTATTTGAGCACATCTTTTGGTTCATTGTAAATCACAGCTTTTCCACCATCAGATATGTTCAATCTAGCCGGGTAGATTATTGCATGCAAGATATTTTGTTCTCTGAGTTTCTTTTTTACTGCCACAAATTGTTTTCTTGCTTCCTGGACCTGAGGGGTAAAATTGGGATAAACTGAGTTGTCCATACCTTGGTGGTTTAAGCTGCCCAGTTTCCAGGCTTTGCGGAGTGCCACATCTCGGTCCCTGAAATTTAAGATTTTTGCAATGATCGGACGTGGTCTGGCCCCAAGTGGTGGTGGTGGAGCCAGTGATCTATGAGCTCTTTCAACAATGAAAACTTCAGAGAAAGTGTCTTTGCCCAAGAGAGTTCCAAGTAATTGTCCGATGTAGCATTCCATGGGCCCTGTGTTGGTCGTTTCCACTATGCCCATAAGGCGAGTGTTACTTCGGTGAGAGCGCACCTCAAGATCTTCGGCCTTCACCATCAAGGCCTCTAAATGTTTATCCATTTTGCCTTGTTTGGTTTCTATTTGCCGTTGTGCATCCTCTGTATCTGATATGCAACGTTCCGCCATGTCAGTCAGTCAGTCAGTCAAAATATCTTTATTCGATTTAGTTAAAAATCATACAAAGAAGTAAAAACATTTCATACATTATAAAATATGTACAATGCAATTATTTACAAATTATTTACAACAGACAAATCAGAGCATACGTGGGTTTACTAAAAATTAATTCTTTAAATAAAACACCTGGGTCTCGCATCTAAGTTTACACAAATAAGACACCCGGGTCTCGCATCTAAGTTTACACATTTTTACAAGGGTCATTAGTCTAATGAATATGTTTTTTAATTCTAGTTGCAGCCACCAAGAAGTTAGCCATACAAAAAGTAGTACGTGGGTTAGCCAATAATTGTAAGTAGAGCAGGGCTGGTCTCACTTGGGTGAAACCAGCCTCCTTCAATACCGGTACCAGGTATTTTTTTCTTGGCTCTAAATAAAAACCACAAAACATAACGAAGTGCATGGTGTCTTGGGTGGAGAAATGATCACAATTGCAAGGAGGAGCTAGTTCAGGTTTTCCCCATGTTTTAAAATTCCCCAAATAAAAATGGAACAAATTAAACCTGAACTTAATTAAGAGGATCCTGTGAAATGGAAAAGTGACGAAACCAAGGTAAGGTGCTAAAGCAAATGAATTAACAAGTAAATAATGTCTCCTCACCGCTGGTTTCGCTAGTTCCCTTTCCTCACGACGTACTCTTGCCCACCCCATGAATTGCTTTTTGACACTGTCAATATCCTGAATCTTGATGTCTTTGGGGGAGGTAAAAAGCTCTGGTCGTCCTATATCTGCAAAAGCCTTCATCAAGTAGGCCAGCCATGGAATCCTTTTAAAATGATCTAGGGCCAAAACATCAGCCATGATCTTATGGTTGAGTGGCAGATCTTCATTGAGCCAAGTCTTCAACCAGAAGATCAGGGGGGCCATATTCAGCCCATCAGTGAGGAAGTCTAAACCCACCTCCATATGAATGGAATAAGTCGGTGTAGACTGAGGAACAGACAGTAATGTCCGTATCAATCTGTTCTCAGCTTTCTGAATTGGCTCCAAATTCACATAACCCCAAAGGTGTGAGCGATATGAGGCCAGGGCAACTGGTTTACTTTTATAGATTTTCAATAGCGCTTCCATGGGCCTAGCGCCTAACCTGCCCGCAAAACCCATAAGGGCTGCCGATGACCTAGTCACCGCCAACCTCTTTGCCCTCACTTGGGGACCCCAGGATCCCTTCTGATCAAAAATAACCCCCAGGTAGGGAAAAGTGGAGACTCTAGAAACAGCCTCGCCCTTGCACTCAAATGTGTTGGTTTTTCTCTTACTGCTTTGTCGGCCCACAACCATGGTATGTGACTTATTAATGTTGATTTTTAGATCTAAATGATCCATAAATGTGCAAAAGGCGTTTAACAAACGTTGAAGGCAGACGCCAGTGCGTGCTATCAGCACGGCGTCGTCCGCGTACAGGAGCGCAGGGATTTTAACAGCTCCTGCACGCGGGACATCTCCCTCAACCTCCTCCAGGTGAGCGCCCAGTCCATTAATGTAAACGGTAAAAAGCAGGGGGGCTAATATGCAGCCCTGCCTAACCCCCCGCATGGACTTGAAGAGGGATCTACACCTTCCTTCGTTGGTTACCCGCACCGCAACAAAAAGCTCTTGGTGCAAAGACGCCATAAATTTGACCAATGCTTCATCTATCCCCATCCTTAGCAGAATCAGCCACAACTTAGACCTGTTGACCAGGTCGAAGGCCGAGGAGAGGTCCATAAATGCCAAAAACAAGGACCCCTCCTTGGCCACCGTATATTTCGCAATCAACGGGTGCAAGTTGGAGCACTGCTCAATCATTCCCTTATTCTGTCTGAACCCATACTGGATCTCCGCCAACCCTCCACAACTCTCTACATTTTACCTTAGTTTCGACAAAAGGACTCTACCTAAGATCTTTACTGTAGAGTCCAAAAGGGATATGGGCCTATAACACCCAGGGTCGTCCCGCTGGCCCTTCTTAAAAATGGGGACGATATTAGAGGTGGCCCAAGAGGAGGGTATGGGATTGCCATTAGCGGCAGGGAAAACATTGGCCAAAACCCCCGCCCAAAGCTTGGGGGAATGTATGAAAAAATCAGCCGGCACCCCGTCAGGGCCCGGGGCCTTGTGCTTGGTTGTATCACAAATAGCTTTCTCCACCTCTGAGCTATGAAAAAAGATAGGGGTAGCGTCCAGGGTCGCCAAGGGTACTACGGGGCCTGCATCGTTGTTGTCCCCATACACCTTTTTAAAATGGTCCAGCCATTTATCGTCTGGGATGACGCAGTCCATTGCCTCATTGTTTTGGTCAGAGAAAAGTGGTTGTTTAACGATTTCCCAGAATTTCCGGCTATCCTTCAGGACGGCCACGGAAAGAAGGCCCTCCCATGCTTCCCGTTTAATGTTATCTTTTCTGGTTTTTATAGCTAATTGGTAGTCTTTCCTCAATCTGACTATTTCGTCCCTAGCCCTAGGTGTTTTCTTCAGGGCAGACATCAGAGACCTGTGTGCATTTGAGCAGGCAGCATCAAACCAACGATGCTTAAATGGTGCTCCCTTCTTAGGTTTGACCAAAAGATCCCGTGACACCTGCCCGCATATTGACTCAATTGCCCCTAAGATTTCACAGTCCTGGGCATGTATATCTAGACACACTGCCACCTGTGACTCAATTTTCGGAAGAACTTCCGCATAGAAGTTCTCCGGGATCACCTTGGCCCATTTAATTTTTCTACCCTGATCCGTGGTGCGCAAAATGCGCTCCGACCTGGCTGGCCCAGGAGTTGGCCCCATAAAATCTCCCCAGGCTACCTCAAGTAAAACCGGATTATGGTCGCTATAATGAGACGGAGCTGTATAGTAAGAAATGACACTGTTTAGAATACCTGGTGTGACAAAAATATAATCAATTATGGTTCCGGGGTTAGTGCCTGTAAAGGTAGCTATTCTTGAGCCTCCCTCCGGTTCATATAAATTAAAGTTAGCCAAAAAGTCTTCTAGTTCTTCCCCTCGTGAGGTATGTTCAAAATGTGGACCTTCGGCTCCTTCACCCCCTTCCTTGTGACTTATGCCACACATTAGCTTACAGGAATGAATATTAAAATCACCCAACAATATATGCTCTGTATCGAAATGTGTATTCTGACTGACTATTGTTAAAACAGCATCTAAACTGGCGACATTGTTATCAATGTTGTCCCTATTACAAGAATTATAAAAATTGATATATAGGGTCCTCCTAGAGGGACTTATTTCCCTTTCTACAATCAGAATGTTAGGCGAGACAGTATTGATCTGTCTTAGAGAACCCTTCAGATCTAGGGAAAATAAAGTTAGCAGACCCCCCTTAGCTCTACCAGCGCAGCTAGGGGTAGCTGTTTTGGTGAAGCTAGTAAACCCATCCAACCAAAAGCTAGCAGATGTTTCCCAAGTTTCCTGGAGGGCAATAATATTATGCCCCGAGACTAAGCTTATCCAACCCTTATCATTGCGTTTAGAGTTAAGTCCTGCCACATTCCAGCTTAATATCTTACATGCATCCCTTGTTCTACTCCATACCTCTTCTATCTCACAAGTGGGGTCACCCGGTAGTCAATCTATATCCTCTAACCCTGACAGGGGAGCAAAGCTGTTAGCAATAACCAGCGCGGGACCCTCATAAACATTCTGGTGGACACAGGGTTGATTACTCACTGGGATATTTAGGAGCCTCGGGGGACACGGGGGTGCATGTGATTTAGGCATGCCCTCACCCAAAGGTACACACCCTCCCCCCCTGCTAGCCCCTGGGCCTCTAAAGTGCAACATGCGCCCTGGTGGTGGATAAAAAAAAACCCAGAGGAACAGGTCTTAATTTGTCCGTTAAGGCTATATCAGAGCCATCCCAAAAGAGCCTATCCACTAGATCAGCCCTGCTGAAATTGACAACCACACAGTCACCTTGAATAGTTTTCCGATGTTTGCCAATCCAACCCACCCTCCTTGTAAATATAATTTCATCGGAAATGTTCTTACCACAGCATTTGTCTGTGCACCATTTTTTAGATTTAACCATGAGGTCCTTAGAGGATTCTACCTCCCCTTCCCTTAAAGGGGGGACCACGATAAAAACAGCGACAAAAGGGGACGCTTCAGGTGGTAGGTTAAGCTTGTATTTGCTATAAGAAGGCCTCACGAGGTCGGGGATGCGTGATGGGGGTTATGTTATGTTAAATAATATTTGTTGAGCGCACGTACGTCCGTAGGCTTCATGGCGCTATTGGAGGGTTTGCAGAGACATAACACAACAAAAGAGGAGGACAAATTAACTATGAATAAGCTTGCCTAAAAAGCCAAGTTTTGAAGGCTTGTCTGAAAGCCAGAATGTCTTCATGGAGTCTCAGTGTCAAAGGCAGAGAGTTCCACAGGGAAGCAGCTAGAAAGTGGAAAGAGCTGCCTCCCTGACGTTGTTTCCTAATACGAGGGTTGTATATGTGGCAGCCCCTCCAAGGACAGAGGCAACACTTCCAAGACTGGGGGCAGTGTATTAATAACCCCTGTACCAATCTGGGGATGTGAGACCGGGCAGGATACCTGTACCTGCACCGACTCCACCGTACCAACTTCCATCCTCTGAACCTCCCCCTCTTGGCTCTTTGTGTTAACATGGTGGGCCTTATTGGGTGTAGAATTAGCAATAAGTTTGTCAAATAGTGTACATTTCTTAAGCAGACCTTCTAAACAGGTATTCAAAGTGTCCACAATGTCTTTTGCTATCCCCACCAGCAGAGGTTCAATTCTGGAAATAAAAATCTCCTCCAGTTTATTACCCAGTAAGTCATTTGTTATATTTAGTAGGCATGGACTTGCAGCGTTGGTATCCCGTGCACCCTTAATTATGGGTGTAGTGGTCTGCTGACTCAAATTAAGCAAGCCTACTAAAGGGGGTTGACTGGGGACCTCAGCTGTGGGACATGTGGGTGGGAGGGTAGCAATAGTCACAATGGGATAAAGTGACGCCAGAGGGGTGTGTGTCACAGGTGAATTGCCCAGCACTGAGGGGGAGGGTGCAACAATAATTGATGGGGGGGTAGCTGTCAGCCCCAGTTCAAGTTCGGCATTAGCAATTTCCTTAGTTATTTCTCCCACCACAGATGTTAAGTAGGTCATAATTGAGTTGGAATGTCTTGGGACCTTAGCCTTCGTCCCACCCTCCTCCATAGTTATAGCCTTCTTTCGCTTACCCATTGTCAATATCAGATGTAAATGGGGTGGCCCTGCCCGGCCTCCTTCGGCCCCGGATGGCCACAGACGGCCCCGCCCTTGTCCCGGGCTTCTCCCGGCGCGTCCCGCGGGACGGGGTGCTGGCGCTGCCTTTATGCGCCTCCTGGCATTGGTGAGGGCGTCACTATGGTGGGAGGGGCCCCGGCGGAGCCAAGCCCGGCCGGGAACCAGGCGGAGCAAGGCCCGGCCCTTTGCTGGTGGTGCTGCGGCGCTACGGGGACTGAGCCCGTCCGTTGAAGTGCAGGTAGCGTTAGTGTCCCCCACGAGTCTTGCAACTGGCGCTGCCTTTATGCGCCTCCTGGCGCTGGTGAGGGCGTCACTGTGGTGGGAGGGGCCCCGGCAGAGCCAAGCCCGGCCGGGAACCAGGCGGAGCAAGGCCCGGCCCTTTGCTGGTGGTGCTGCGGCGCTACGGGGACTGAGCCCGTCCGTTGAAGTGCAGGTAGCGTTAGTGTCCCCCCACGAGTCTTGCTACTGGCGCTGCCTTTATGCGCCTCCTGGCGCTGGTGAGGGCGTCACTATGGTGGGAGGGGCCCCGGCGGAGCCAAGCCCGGCCGGGAACCAGGCGGAGCAAGGCCCGGCCCTTTGCTGGTGGTGCTGCGGCGCTACGGGGACTGAGCCCTTCCGTTGAAGTGCAGGTAGCGTTAGTGTCACGTTCTGCCATGTCATTTCTTTCAGTTTGTCTGTCCAGCCGTTCAGACATGTGATTCACTCTGTAAGTTAGAGAGTCTATCTTGCCATCTATGTTAGAGTGGGTGGTTTGTATCAAGGAGAACATGGCCTGAACGTCTCCAGTAGCAATCCCACTGCAGTGGATGTGACCTTTTGTACGCCGTGATGCCCGTCTGGGTCATTCTCAGTTGTTTTTTTTTGTTGCTCAAACGTTAGTTTGAGTTGACTTCCGTCTGGTTTACCCATGTTGCAGTGGTATAGAACAGCGCAACCGTTGTAGGGCTGATGGTGTGGAATGACACAGAGGCCCAAGGGAGAAGTTAGTTATTTATAAAATGTTGTCGCTTACAGGGCTATGAGGCAGCGGTTTCTGTATAGAGTGCAGTCCCATATGTCCGTGCAGTAGATGCTCCCGCCGCAGCTGTACTCTGCTGTGTCGCAGGGTATTGTTGTGAGGTTAGTAACGGATCCACATTGGCGGGGTTCGGTACCTGGATCGTCGTGTGTAATCCGGCGTAGGCACTGCAAGAGTCCCGGGTTGGGTAGGGATCTCCCCTCTGTGGACAATGCATGTGCGGTGTTGAAACCACCCACGACGCTCTCCGGCATCGTGTCTTCCGGCTAGGCCGGATCGCGCACGTTTTGCTTGGCATGGCAGATATACTCTTTCATAATTTGTGCCTCGTGGGTTCATTGCAATTTGTGAGTTATGAGCTAATCTGCGTTCCGGGCCTCTGCAGCTAAATAGTGGGCAGCAAAGAGATAAGTGATGTTTCCCCTCTCAATCAGTTTCAGCTGCTAGGCTCTCCTGTCAACCCTGTAGTACACTGGGGTAGGTCTATGTGCACAGTGAATTTCTTAACAGTTCAACCCTGCTCAGCACAACACACGGTGCTTGCGCTGTTCATTCTGGTGTGCAGCCTGGCCAATCTTATATTGAGCGCCTAAGTAGCGGAGGCTCACCGAAGCACGCAGAGGGTAGAAATGACGTATCTCGTTTTCACCGCCGATCAGAGCCCCTTGTTCCTGAAGCAAAGCCGGCAAGTGCATTGCACAGGCGCTACCCCCAGCCGCTGTTCTAGGATTGCAGTCCACTCACCAGGCAGCTCTCACCTTCAGACTTCGTAATGATCGTAGGGAGCATGCATTCTTCTCTAGCCTCCACACCATTCAGGAGCGATCAGTGTCCCCTGCTCACAGCATGTGATTCAAGGGCTGCAGACCCAGTCGCATCTCCTGGCGCGCCCTCGTCATCTCATACTCATCACATCTTGTCTCATCGCGGGGCAGGTCTATGGCCGCACACGCTGTTCAGGCCATGCTCGGCTGAGTTTTCCCAAGTTTATTTTTCTCCGGCTTTGGGCCACTTCAGGTTATGAGAGTCAGCTCAACAAAACGGTTAAGTGTTCCGATTTATTATTTTTGCATATTTACCACATCATCAGGATCCTGGTGCAGGATAGATGTAGGATGTTTAAGCAACCAAAGGAGCTCACTTAGTAAGTGGCCATCTTCAGGCGTGCCTAGCTCCGCCTCCATGTTTTACTCCTCTTTAGCCTACAGAGGTCAGTGGCATATCAAAAAAGGCAGGAAGCTGTATGCCAAATCTGTGACTTCAAGATGATACAACTTATGGTTCTTCCAGGATTGTTATATTTCTCTGGCTCAGCTCAGGATCACAGCTCAGGTATCAAGTTAATTACATTTGTCTCCAGCAGCAAGAACAAAGGCCTCCTAACACAAGGGGAACAATTTGCAGTGCTTTACTCAGGTCCTGAGAAAAAAGGGGGGGGGGGGTGAAGCATCTGCATCAATACATCAGCTGCCACACCGTACCAAGGATGGGACAGCCAAGCCCAATGGAAAAATGAAGGAGCCCAAACCATTGGAGCCAGCACAGGAGGCAGCTCCCCTTGGAGGTTTTCCTGGGAATGGCCCTGGCAGTGATGCCTGTAAGGAGCAGAGCTAACGCCTCCAGAGGAAAGGTGGACAGTGACTCCTGGGTAACGACATTTTTAATTGTCACACAGTGCTGTGCAGGAGGGTTGGGACAGGGGCGGAGATGTATTGTGACACCCCTGGATAGGCTACAGGAGCCTCGCTTCTAGAACCTTCTGCTCCCACTTAAAAGGCCTTGCACAAGGGGGGGAGCTCTCTTGGTTTTGTTTTTCTACTGGACACTGTGACTAGAGGCACCAGTCATAGACAATTGGAAGAGGTAGCCCCCTGATATCCATCGGGACTAAGGACTCTGATTACACGTACCCCCAAGACCAGTGGGGCATTCCCCAGGACCAGAGAAGCTGGTCCCCTTATACACCTAAGGACTAGTCTGGGGGAACAACTGGACTTCTACACTGATGACGCCGGATTCCCCTATAAAAGTTACTAAGAATCCTTGGTCAACTGGACCTTTAATACATGCTGAAAAGTGTAAAGGGGATCAACAATGCGTTCACAACAATTTAGCATAAACCAATTGCTAACTCGGAAATGATCCATGACTCCAAATTCAAATGTTAGGGGTTTATTATAAAGCAAAAAATAACTGGACATACAAGCTCCTCATAACGAAGTTGTAAATATACATAGGCACTAATGCAAAGTTAATTCTACGAATCAATCTAATTTGGTTCAGCATAAAGAGAATAAGCAACTTCTTTATCTGGCTACTCATGCTTTTTAACATTTTTTCACTCACTTGTAGTTCACTGTTATTGATCACTGATCACTACTTGTTCAACCAGTGGTTTAACTCCGGGTGGAGGAAGCATAACCACTAACCCAATGATGATGCTGCCACGTACCTTTCAAGGAGGGAGAACCAAGATATACCGCCATCCGATCCCTGGCACGTGATTGAGGGTTTTTTATCGGTACCGGGAAACGAAAGAACGAAGAAACCCTGGTGTCCCAAGACAAGTGATCCGTTCCCCCTTTTGATTTTTTGGAAGAAACTGTAACCAGTATAAATCGAGGTGAATTTTAGACGCCACTACACCAGAAACCCATTGCGGTTTGGAATTATCACCGCATAAAAAAAAAAACAATTCACACGCAGGATATAGCCTTGAGGAAGTCGCAGGATGACCTCCCAATTGCGACGAAACACGTGTTGGCTGTAGAGAAATTATCTGGGAAGAATTGTACACAATAAAGTGACCAACAAGGAAGAAGGAAGACTAATTTCATTTACACAGACATCACGTTTGAACTTGTGGAAACAGATCATATATATACCTATGTTGTTTTATTAGTGACACGTGTGCTAAGGAGTGTTGGTTGTTCTGGAAGACTTTTGCCTATCTTGAGGAGCAGTCTGGTTCTTCTCACCTTATAGCACCATACAATATTGGGATCTTAGAAATAACTTGTGTGATAATTCTAGGTGGCGCCATTAACCTAAATCAAATACCGCTATCTTGCTTTATCAAATCCTAAAACAAAGATGATAGTCTCACTAACCGTCTTCGCCCGTCCTCGCCAAGACCTCGCCTTTCGCCAGACCCCCTGCTCAAAAATTGTTCGTGTACGATAGGAACTTACTCGGCGCACTTAACCCAGGCCCTAGATGTTATAATGTAGAAGGACGCATCAGACATACCGCGCTTCAATGTAAAAACTGCAAGTGGGTTGCACCTGAGCCACGTCCAATCAGCCACAAAACGACCGGAAGAAGCCAAGCTTCACTTACCATCTCCCAGCTCAATGTTAGATCCCTGGTCAAACACCATGCGGAGGTAAGAACGCTTTTAATAGACGACAATCCTGATATTCTGTTTCTGAGTGAAACCTGGTTGAGAGACGATCTAACTACCATCCCCAATTTAGCATTACCGGATGGATACTCCATGACAAATATCAATAGGGACTCGAGAGGAGGTGGCATTGCTGCCATCTATAGATCTTCCTTTACCTGCTCCTTTCACAAAGAAAGCATAGCGGACAGTGAATGCGCACGTTTTAAAATAACCACGAGCCCGCAGTACTCTTTCTCGGGCCTGTTTATCTATAGACCCCCGGGGCCTTCCTCGAGATTTATGGAAGAACTCCTTGAGACATCTCATGCTTTAATTATTGGTTCAGCGAATTTTACCATTTTAGGGGACCTTAATCTCCATCTAGACAATACCACGGATGTCAACATCAGCAACTTTTTAGCGGACCTAGCAGCCCTGCAACTGACCCCACTCGTTCAAACTCCTACACATATAGCTGGTCACCTACTCGACCCGGTGTTTACTAACATCTCAGAAGCCAGAGCTGATGAACCTAAACCCATGGTCTGGACAGACCACTCTCTAGTCACGGTCCATATTCCTAACGTCTCCCGTCCAGTTAAAATGACTTCCACCTCATGCATGAAGCGGCCCTGGCACAAACTCCAACACCTCAACCTTGCGGACAGCCTTGGTGAGCTTAACTTGGAGGGCAGTAACGACATTGAAACGTCGTATGCAGCCTTCCAGGACTGGCTCATCAAGGGACTGGACGCGATCATACCGGCTAAGTGGACGAAAGGACGTAACACTCCCTCCAACCCTTGGTACGATGACAATCTGAAAAATCTGAGGAAAGCATGTAAGAGGGCGGAACGTCAATGGAGGAAGGATTACACTTTGGAGGACAAAAATGCTTATTTAGACCAGCTCAAATCGTATCATAAAGCCATACGCACAGCCCGCGCAGACTTTTTCGCGAATGAGATCAAAATAAGCCCCAATCCTACAAAAACTATCTTTAAAATCGTAAAAAAATTACAGAATGGAGACAAACCCGCTTCTCACATCACTTCTACTCAACAATGTGAAGAGCTAGCCACCTTTTTCACGGAAAAAGTAAAGAAAATTTATAATTCCTTCAACCTCAACCTTCCAGAGGACATTAATGTTCCCCAGGTAATTCTAGACGGCTCCAGGCTCTCCTGCATACCAGCTATTTTTGGCGAGGATCTAACTAAAATATGCAGGAAAGTAAAATCAGGCGCCCCCGCAGATCCTATGAGGCCAGTATACTTTCAGAGAGAACTGGAAT
This sequence comes from Lissotriton helveticus, assembly GCF_964261635.1. NCBI lineage: Eukaryota > Metazoa > Chordata > Amphibia > Caudata > Salamandridae > Lissotriton > Lissotriton helveticus. The sequence goes on along the minus strand of NC_136068.1, from coordinate 279,988,833 downwards.
TTTTCCTTCCTTATTTAACCTCACTCCTTAATCTCTCTTTTGCCACGGCCACGGTACCCATCTGCTGGAAGCAGGCTTGGATTACTCCGATTATAAAGAAACCCACCCTAGACCCCTCCAAACCGGAGAATTACCGTCCGGTATCATTGCTACCATGGGTAGCGAAACTAGCGGAGGCCCATGCAAACAAAGTGCTTAATAACCACATGGCGGCAAACAACATCCTGGACCCTTCCCAACACGGGTTCAGACCGGGTCACAGTACGGAGTCAGCTCTTCTTACCTCTACAGAACATCTGCGGAAAATCATGGATGCCGGTAAAAGTGCCGCGCTGATATTGCTCGACCTCAGCGCGGCCTTTGATACGGTATCCCATGATATCCTACTTCTACGCCTGGAAAACATCGGAATCACAGATTCGGCACTAGAATGGTTCCGGTCGTTTCTCTCGAACAGATCCTTCCAGGTATCTGCCCCCCCATTCATTTCCCAACCCCAAGACATAGGACAAGGGGTGCCACAAGGCTCGGCCCTTAGCCCATCACTTTTTAACTTGTATATGCAACCTCTGGCGGAAGTTGCCAAAAAAAGGGACCTCACAATGACATCGTATGCTGATGACACTCAGTTGGTCATCAGCCTCAACGAAGCCCCGTCCCCCGATGCCACTAGATTTAGGGATGGACTGACAGCAGTGGCCAATTGGATGACCGCGAATTGCCTCCAACTTAATGGAGGAAAAACTGAGGTGCTGCTCATGGGTAAAAACACCAACAACTGGAGTGACCTCTGGTGGCCCAGCTCATTGGGTCCGGCCCCCCTCCCTAAAACTTTGGTAAAAAATCTAGGAGTATGGATGGACTCGACACTCAAGTTCCAGGCTCATACTATGAAAGTTGCCGCAACTTGCACTGGATTATTGAGAAACCTTAATCCCATCTTAGGCTTCTTCGACTCAAAAACGAGGCAATTGATTGTTCAATCGACCATCCTAGCCAGGCTGGACTATGCCAGTGTGCTGCTATTAGGAGCCAATAAAGCTGAAATTAAGAGATTCCAACGGATTCAGAATTCCGCCGCCAGGGCAATAGTTGGCCTACCCAGAAAGTGCTCCGTAAAAGCTACCATCCATAAACTGCATTGGCTGCCTATGGAAGCTCGCATCCAATTCAAGGCCCTCATTTTTGCTTTTAAAATTCTGAATTTTGAAGGACCAGAGCCCCTGCGCCCGCTGCTCACACCCTACAACCCCCAACGCAACCTTCGCTCTAAAGGGCAAGGTTTAGTCGAGGTCCCCTATACCAAGTTCTGTCGCATAGGAGGTCGTTCCTTCAGACTGCTAGGAGCCAAGTTATGGAATTCCCTCCCCCCCCCACATCCGCTGCATCGACAACCTCCTAGCTTTCCGCAAAGCTATCAAAACTCATCTTTTCCCCCCCCTGTAGGTCTTCTTCTTCCTCCTAGTTGGTTATGTTGGTTCTAGCGCCGGGACGCCCTGTTGCTTGGGCAGCTGTTGCGCTTTACAAAATGCTTAACATAACATAACATAACATGTCCTTTCACCTGCAACAGAAAGATGAGAACAAAACAACATTGCATGCACATGAATTTCGCTGACTGCCTCTAATTGAGAGCTCTACCAGTGTAAAATACATTTCAGGCCTACACATATCAGCTAACGCAACTAATACAAATAGGCCTTTCACAGCACGAAAGAGCAACTACTCCATCCAGGCCTTTACATCAATAAAACACACATTTATAACATTGTATCTGCAAGCACTATATTTCATCACATTTAAAGCACTCTTAGTCATTTGTACATGTGCCAACGTTATGGTGCACGTTTAAATCGAATACATTTCATTACACATGAACTACTTGTTAAGCATTTGCAATAAACATCGAGAATTACGTGGTTCCCTCTAAATGCCATTTCACTGTCTTGAATGGCACGACTCATTCTAACACTTAGTTTACCATTTGTTATTACGGCACAATTTGCTAATTGAAATGAACACACACAATAATATATGCCGGTTCGGACTATCAGTGAATATGATGTACCCCAACAATTTTCAGAATATCTCTGCGCTCTATCAACACCAAGGAGGAAATAAACCCTCAGAAGAGAAAAAGAAGAAAGGCAGGCACAGGGATCCAGTGGAACCAGATCCCTGCAAAGTATGACACCATCGAGACCAAAAGATCTGATGAAAATGTTCATTCCAGGTGGCTAGTATTTGCCACCAGGAGTAAAATTAGTCATAAAGCATATAAAAGTTCAGACAGCGCCTGAGATCTCAGCAGGAGAAATCCTTGACCTTTGATCCCTCTCAGAAGATCATGGAGTCACTGAAAGGAGAACTTGTATTTTTTAAATACTCAAAGGAGGATGCATGGGGCCCCCTCCCAGGAACCAGAGGGGCCCTTCCACCACCAAGAGGAAGGCAGGAGCACCACCGTGCTCCCACAAAGTAAAGGGAGGGGCCCAAGATCCCCCTCCAGGCCCGATGTTTTCAAAGGGGAAGTGGTCGAGAAGGAGGGGAATTGCTGCCACACTTTTCCCAGCTGTGGTGGACCTGCCCCACTGCCCGTGCCAACTAATGAGACGGTCCCTGCCCTCTGGCAGGGGATGAAAGAGCTGCTGGCTCCCGCGGAAAAGCGGGTGGCACAGGAGCCAACTGGGTAGACAGGGGTGAGCTTTCCTAACATCCAGAGAACACAGGCTTGGCTGAGTGGGACTTGGCACCCCAGAGCTAAGAAAGACAAGGAGAAAAAAGCTAGCTGCACGGCTCAATAAAGGAAGCTTCAAAACCACTAAACAATATGCATAAACTCCTGAGGGAGCACCTCATAATGCCCTGTAGGGCTTGGACTCAGCCCAAAGTTTGTGAATGTGGGTACCACAGAATGGCAGGGCCCCCACCAGCACCCCAAAGAATGTGTTGGGGAGGCTGCAGGAGTGCAGCAGTGCCCCCCAACTGCCAGTGAATCCTTCAATTTACGACAATTCATAGGATCACTGGATGGTTTTGTATACATGTATGTTTCCATGCAGACCTATATAAACACATTCATTTTTTTGATTGAGCACATTGAGCAGCAGATCTGACTTTTAGGTCTAGAAGAAAGCCGCAACACATGTGTTAGGGGTTAAGGGGATGAAACATGTGGACCCTTTTCTGCCACTAAAAGTGGGTCTAATTTCTTCCTGCAGTGCCCTGTTTTTAATCCTGGACCAGTACCACACTACTAAAGGAATTTGCATACTCTGTAGCTAGTTTTAATTTTCACTTTCACATTGCTCTTCTGCCCCACTACACCTAGCTCATCATCTGGGTCGAGTGGGTGGGATTCACAATGACAAACCTTCTCCTGTGGTAAAGAGGGATTTGTCATTAATACCTTAGAAATGCCACTTGTATAAAGTGGCACTTCTCTGCTCTAAAACTCTTTGTGTGCCTCTTAGTTTGACTCTGGTCCACACTGGGGAATTGTGGAACACATCTGTGCATTCTCCAGAGCGGGCTAAAACATTGGGCATGCAGCTGGGACAACAGACCTCTGCCATTTGAGGGCCTAGCCGGATAGATTGAAGGAAGAAGGTTTGATAATTGGCCTCTGGGGTCAGATCATGGCTCACTAAAGATTAAGATCTGCATTCAATGGCCCCAGGGCAAACAGGACTGACATTTAGGGGATACAACTGTGGTTCAAAGTTAAACCCCCTGAACCACCCCCACTTCAAAGGCACACTACAGTATTCCTACTGTAGCCATACTTCAGCAAGGTAGAGATACCCTTGTGATATGGGACCAGAGATCCTGGAACTGCATGGTACACACTGCCATACTGCCAGAGGAATCTGTTGTGCACATGGAGGATTACTGCCATTGGAAAGGACCATACATCCTTCTTGAATATTGGCTGGTTTGGGCTGACTACCTGCTGCTATGTGGCACCTTGAAGTATGCTCTCCAAGGGATTGTTGCCTTGCCCCTGTTTTCTTGTGGAGGTTTCAGGGATATTAAAGACCTCCCATGAGGGACCCACACCATCTACCTGTGACACTTGGAGAGCAGTGCCCTCTTAAGTGCCCACTTTGTCTGCTGGATTCCCACTGGTGGCGCTTTGTGAATGTGGAACTAAGAATTCTGCTGGAAACCGAATTGCCTGGTGCAGACCCTTAAAAGCACTGCCCTCTACTCAGGAGCATGAACTCTGCATCGTGGGGCCTCGATACTCATAAGTGTTTTGTTGATGGTAAGCCAGTTCATTGGTTACGGGACCCCGCATGGCCCACTTCATCGATCGTTCTATATCTCTCTCATGTGACACTCTGAGTGCAAGCTTATTGCAGGCAGTGTCCGATTCACGGGTTCCAACCCTTCGGAGTTGGGGGTGCACACGTAGTAGTGCCTCATTCTACCTCGTGTGGCACTGCTGAACTTGCATCTGTGTGTATGACCGGAATTTTCTAGTGTTACTCAAATCAGCTTGCAACAGACATTGTGCCTCATTTACAGAGAGGCACGGAATTTGCAACTCTTCATTATCTGTGATCTGAATTGTCTGGTGCAACTCAAATCAGTGTGTACCAGATTTTGTGCCTCATTTCCACGGAGACACGGAATTCGCAACTCTTCATTGATTTTGACCAGAATTGTCTGGTGCAACTCAGCTCAACACGCACCAGACGTTGTGCCTTATTTACGGGGAGGTGCTGAGTTTGCAACTTTGCATTGTATGTGACCAGAACTGTCTGCTGTGACTCCTACCGATGCACACTAGACATTGTGCCTCATTTCCAGGGATGCGTGGAGGAGCCAATTTGGGTTCTGGAGCACCTGGATTGCCTGGGAACAACGTTGATCAACGTGTGTCTGACAGGTTGCGTCTTTCTTCACAGAGTCTCCCCTGCTTCATTCCCATTTATTGATTGCTCCTTTTCGTGTCCTCAGTGTGGAAGACCAACTGCCCTCTCCCACCCAGTGCGACGACTTCATGTTGCAAGGTAGTATTGCCTGGATTGGGCCTGGGTGGTGAGAGTAATTGACAGGGCTAAAGAACGCTTCTGAGAGCGATGGGAAGTGGATGAAGAGACTGCATGACACCCCTGAGCTTCGCATTTGCATGCACAACTTCCATTCCTTTCACACATGCACATCATTAGCACTATATGCTATGGTGGATGAGGTCAGATGTGTGATGAGTTCGGAAGCAGCCACATCTTTCAGTCACAGACTAGTATACCTGGTCCGACCCTCACTTGTCAATGCATCATATAAGAGCTCATCTAGTAGGGTGTTAGAGTGTGCACGGGGGCTTCACATACCTTGTCTAGAAGGACAATTGTTTTCCTTATTTTAAAGACACTGTGATAAAAGAGTGAGGCCTAACAAAGGTCAGATCTAGTTAATTGTGCATGAAGATATCATTTCTATAAAAAGTGCACATACTAAAAGTGACTGCCCTTGTACAGTGTGCTAGCCTTTAAGACAAAACATGAATTATTGACCCATACCAAATAGTTGAATATTTAGATAGGTAAATGATATGGTATTTCAATAGATATCTGTATGGCAGATAAATATAATAGATGGATAGTTGAAGAGGCAATGAACGTTCAAACTGATGCTAACTCTAGTGGGCCAGATATAGGTAGCCCAGCCTCATTACTAACACTGGAGTCAAAACATATGAAATTGTTTCCTATGTCATGATTGGAGAGATTTTAACTTTCTAAACCCAGTTCGGAATTTGTTACAACGTATGCATTTAAGGAAGTTAACAGACTGTAATAGGATAGACTATAGGACAATGCATACATTCAAAACATCCGATATTTTAGGTTTTCCCCTAGCTAACAAGATTACAAATTGTACTCTTTTAGACATCAAGTCCTATCAGTTTAGTATTGACTTCAAGATTAATTTTTGTGAGAAAAAAAAACACGTGTGTTACGGAAACCTCTTAAGTAAGATTTCTTAAGCTACACAAAGCCACTTTGTGTGTCTTTGAGTGGATTGAGAAATCTGGAGAAATGCAATGCATCACACATGACTTCATTCTGTTACTCTAACCTGGGTAGGCATTCCATGGATATTGTATGGGTGTTCCTATGCAGCTCCCATGGATTTTAATGCATCCCCAGATTTACAAGAACTTGTAAACCTGGGGATGTGCCAAAAACATACACCTTCCCAGGGGAGGCGTAGCCAGGAGAAATATCTCTATTTCTCCTTGTTTCTTTATAGAAAGAGGAACATGCTTCCCAGGAGTACATGAAGGTGCCCCTTCCTGCATAAAAACAATTCTGCATGCAACACAGGCACCCTTGTAGCATGGCACAAGTGTTTCTTCGTTGGTGCTAGGCTATCAGAAGGGCACCAGTGCAAAGGAAAGGACAGTAATGCACCATAGTGACTTAAATACGACCCATTACTGTCCTTTCCCTGTCACGCAGCACAGCAAGGTAACTTGCCGCGCTGCACTGCATGACTTCCTCATGAATGAGGCTCTAAACTCCTACCAAACAAAATGACCACTCACTAGGCAGTAACTCACAGCTGAAATAGATGTGCAAATTAAATGCACTAATATTTTAGTAGGCAGATAAGTATTTGACCATACATTGTATTGAGGAGACTAGGTTGAAAATATAATTCTGCGGGGAAGGAAATTGCCAATCAATCACTCATGTTGTTTGCTTGACAGCAATTATAACCTTTGTCCTTTGGATTTGTAACCAACCTCCTTTGAATCATCAAATTTGATTGAGATATGAGGCACCAAATTGAATTTCCATATTGCCGAAATTTTAAAATGTCATGCATTCCACAGAGAACAGCTATTTCTGTTATATATAGAAACTAGGAAATCATGCGTCTGGATGTCATTCGGTAGTAAATAAAACTGAGAATAATCTGACACATGTATTGTGGACATGGACAAGTAATTGATTTGAGCAAAATCAGGATAGATCATGAATTTGTCTAAAAATGGTTAACACAAAGGCAGTAGGAATATGTGTTAGGGATAAGCTTTTTTTGGATGAATAATAATATGCCCTTTGAAGAATAGTTGCATAACAATAGTCTGAACCAGGTCAATTCTTTCGATTATGTTATAAAAAGTAGGCTTCCCACCGGGGATAACAAATTTAATTTTGGGATTTGTTACATGAAAGTGCCCTGTTGCCTTGAAGCCTGCTCTGGAAGTACCCTAGGCATATGCATTTTTAATATGAATATTTTATAACATGGAAAAACATTTTATTTCATAAACAGGCGGTGCAAAATAAATTGCTAACATCCACTTGGTAAACTGGGATACTCACAGTGGAAAACAACAGTCACACTAAAACACATTAATATAAAAATAGAAACATTACTTGTCTCTGTATTTAGAGGTTAAAGCAATACCCCGTACAGCAGCCCCATTTCAAGGAACAGAATCATCTCTAAAGTTACTGTTAGCATATCCTACTCTTGAGAATAGATAGACTAAATCTGGGGAAAATGAAGAAAATGCAGAATTCTCCCAGGACATGGAAATCCAGTCAAAAATACAAGATATCAGCACCTTAGTTCTTTTAGGCATTGTGAAATAAAGTACGGTTACTAAGAGTCTTTTCAAATATGAATGTATGTACGTGGTATTTGTATTGTGCAAACCTTGCGAAAATGCTGTAGAAGATCATAAGAAAGCATGCAGTCAACAAGGGATAGGTGACGTAGCTGGTTATTCGATTGTTTACTGCATTTTGATGGCATTTTCTTTATAGATGTTTGTATTCAATTCTTTCCTAAATGGAATAGCAGTGGGTGATCCCTATGTATACATGGATGTTATTCAAATTCCTGGTTGCCTGCTGCCTTGCTTTTGTCTTTTTTACGCTTCTTAGCCTCCAGTCTAATGGTGGACTTGCTGCAGGTGTGCTAAGAACCACCAGATATGTTGCCTTTGTCATTAGCCTCTTCCCTGCTGCAGTCGGCCATTGGCCGTTGCGAGCACTACCTTGCTGGTGCTGCGAACGTCCAACTGCCGAAGCGGCCCCGCCCACTCCGCGGAACCTTCGCACTGCCGTGAAATAACAGCCGCGGCTATGGTGTGAAGATAAGCGGGCTGCTAGTCATGATGGCTTTGTAAATTAAGTAGTAGGTTTTGAAAATAGCATGAGCCAGCAAGTGGGGCTATCAGAATGGGGGTGATGTGATCACATTTCTTCTGGCTTTTAATGAGCAGTGCAAAGACATGTAGGATACCCTTACTGGATATCAGCAAAGAGACTGGGAAGTCAGAAGCATGGCATTAACGTCATCCAGATGCTAAAGTACGAGTGCATGAACAGCTGGTCTGAAGTCACTTTCGAAGCAAAACATTGTTTAGAAGAGACAGCTGGACAGGTCATCTTTGTGTAATTTGGCAATGTGTTCATTATGGTGAGGTTGGTGTGCAAGTTGAATCTGAATGACTTTGCATGTGGAGAAAGATTGGGTTCCATTCTGTTAAGATACATATAATTGAGGATGATTCTTAGTATTTTTTGCTTGCTGTTCATAGCAAATCACAGGAATTATGTCTTAGTTGGTTTTAGCTTCAGGAAAAACAAGATTAAAGAATTCTTTTAACAGAGAGCCCGAAAACATGCTTCTTTGTCTAAACTTACTTACACTTGTGTCCTATTTCCTTGTTTAATAGCTTAATAACTCCCTTAATTCAATAAGACATAGAGAATACGAATAAGAATGGAACATGGAGGAAGCCCATGTCCAAACCCAACTGGCAGCTATCGTTGCTTTTTTCTTTTTCCTCAGTTCTAGATTCCCCAGAAAGAACAGCTATATGTAGTTATTAAAGACTTTCAAAATTAGCTCTCATGTTTAGTATGGTTTTTTCCTGTAAGTCAGAAAAACCTTATATTTTAAATGCCTGTCTTAGCTCTCTGAAATTGTATTGCAATATATCTCTTTGTGTGCAAATAGTTTGAAACAATGGTACCAGTTTTGAAGCAACCAGTGATGGCTGGTATGGAACGGTGCCGGGCAGGGTGGAGGGTTGCAGGAGGTTAGGAAGAAAAATAAAGAAGAAAGAAAGAAAAATTCTCTGGTGGTCGCCGTTGCCAGTTGCCACCTCTCCTCCTGCAGGAACCAGGAAGCACAGAGCTTCCCAGAATCCCCTGACCAATCACAAAGGTGCCTTACAGCAGCATTGTGATTGGTCTGAGCACCATTGTTCAGCGCTCATAGAGGTACTGGGAGGCTGGGCATGTTCTCCACCCCGGCTGTACAATAGAGCCTGTGGAGAGCATGCAAAGTGTGCATGATGGTTTGGATGGCCCGAGACGGCCGCCAAACTGTCATGCGCACTTAAGGTGAAGGCACCACTCCTCCTCCCTCGACTTCAGGGAGCCTGGATTCACCCTGACAACCTGGATGCAGTGTACCTGCAAAACTCAAAATAAAATGAAAATCATGGTATGTTATATCATTATATTTTTTCTTTCCATTGCTTTAAAGCAGTGGGGTGATGCTCCTCAATCTTAGTAGAGGAGCCACCCCTGGAAGCAACCAAGAAAACATTTCAAGGTGTCTGAGGAGGCAAATTGATCCATCAGAGCTAGGCACGGAGTGTTTGGTCATCCTGTTGATCTATCGGCCTCCGCGGGCCACACCGGATTTTATGGATAGCTTTGTTGAGCTGATATACGACCTTAGATCCCGTTACAAGGATATGTTGGTGATGGGAGATTTTAACTTCCATTGGGAGACCACCCCCAAAGAAGGACAGGCTCTCGTTCTAGAGGAAGCCTTAACTGCGTTGGGGATGATACAACAGGTGGCTGGGCCAACGCATGTAAAGGGCCACACCCTGGACTTGGTCTGGTCAACTGAGCCAGGCTCAAGGGTGGTAGTTGGGAGCCCCTGTGCATGGTCCGATCACTACCTTATTAGGGGCCAGAGAGTGGTGTCTAAAGGTAGAGGGAAACCCATGGCTACCTGGAAAATAGTAAGGAAATGGAACTCAATAAATGAGGTGGAATTGGTTACTAATCTACGAAATGCAGTATCCCAACCAGTTCAAGATGCCGACATAGAAACAGTCTGTCATAAGGTAGTTGATAAATTGAAAGCTGCCATTGAAATGGTGGCACCAGCTAGAAAGGTGAAAATGGTGGGCAAAGGAGCAGGAGCGCCTTGGTTTAACGACTCACTGAGGGCTAGGAAACAAGTTCTTCGGAAGGCGGAGAGGGCCTGGCGAAGGGACTACAATGCGGCGGCACATTTATTGTATGTGCAGGAGCTTGCTATATATAAGAGAGCGATCCTTGTACGCAAGGCAGACTTCTTCGAGACAAGGATTGCAACAGCCCAAAACCCCCAGAAAGAAATTTTTAAAGTGCTCTCTGAACTAAGGAAGAACAGGGAACAGAGGCCCGAGTTTTCTCTTGAAGACTGTCATAAATTCCTTGAATTTTTCACCAACAAAATTGAGGAGCTCTTACTTGAAATCTCGCGCTCCCCTATGTTAGAATGCCCATTGCAAATTATCCCATGCAGGCCTAAAATTCAGGACCCCATGAATAGTATACCCCTAGTTAAGAAGGAGATGCTATTTAACTTAGTGGGGAAGGTGAAGTCGGGCTCCAAGGTAGACCCTTGTCCCCCTAGCGTGTTTAAGCAAGCCATGCCAGGGATGGAGGAGGATGTGCTAAACCTCTTAAACAAGCCATTGGAAATGGGACGGGTCCCGACCATGCTCAAAGAGGCGCGGTTGATTCATTGCTTAAGAAGCCCGGAGCGGATGTTAAGATTTTAAAGAACTTCAGGCCCATCTCCCAGTTGCCGTTCTTGGCGAAGGTACTAGAACAGCATGTATTGACACACCTCTCTAGGCACCTGGAGATCAGTGATCTGTTAGAGCGAAATCAAGCTGGTTTTAGAGTACATCACAGTATGGAGCTGGTGATGGTTTCAATTTTGGATGAATTGAGATGTAGAGCTGATAAAAAGATCCCCGGGGCCCTGGTGCTGCTTGATCTCTCCGCGGCATTTGACACTGTGTGTCACAGTCAACTGCTGTCGTGTGTGAGAGATCTAGGCATCGGGGGAACCGCACTAGGTTGGCTTACTTCTTTCCTGCAGGATAGATCGCAGAAAGTACAGCTTGCAGACCTAGTATCAGCAGCAGCGGCCATCACCTGTGGAGTGCCGTAAGGGTCGGCGCTCTCTCCGCTTCTTTTCCGTGTCACAGTCACCTGCTGTCGCGTGTGAGAGATCTAGGCATCGGGGGAACCGCACTAGGTTGGCTTACTTCTTTCCTGCAGGATAGATCGCAGAAAGTACAGCTTGCAGACCTAGTATCAGCAGCAGCGGCCATCACCTGTGGAGTGCCGCATGGGTCGGCGCTCTCTCCGCTTCTTTTTAATATTTATCTCCAGCCTCTGATTTCAGCGCTCAATCAGATGGATTGTCAGATCTATAATTACGCTGACGACACACAGATCATCATTCAAATAGAGTACACTCCTGGAGCTCAAGCACGCTTGCATAGCATCCTGAGATACACAGTAAACTGGATGACTGCCAACTCCCTGAAGATCAATCCTGACAAAACAGAGGTGCTGCCAATTACCACTGCTGGCAGCCCCTGGCACGATGGATTTTGGCCCAGGGAGTTGGGCAGGACGCCGGTTCCAGCTACCGTGGTAAAAAGCCTGGGCATCCTCATTGATGGCAATTTGACCATGAGAAAGCAGGTGTCCACAGTGGTGGGTACATGCATAGGCCTCCTTAGGCAACTTCGCAAAATCTCCAATTTACTGTCCTTTTCTACTCTAAGGAGCGCAGTGACAGCCATGATTCTGGGGCGAATGGACTACGGGAATGCGTTGTATTTGGGTCTGCCCCAGCAACAACTGTCGAGGCTTCAAACAGTGATGAACGATGCAGCAAGACTAATCTATAGGAAGCCCAGGAAGGCGCATGCATCTCCTCTTTTGCGCCAGCTGCATTGGCTTCCTGTTAGACAGAGGGCATTGTTCAAAGGCCTGTGTACCTCCCATAAGGCTATTTATGGCAACGCACCGAACTACATAAAAAGTAGACTATCGAGCTACATTCCAGGTAGGGCACTGAGGTCTTCAGAGGCCACGCTCCTGACTAACCCACACTATCGTCTGTCGACCCAGGAAGGTCAAGCTTTCTCCACTCTGCTCCTGGCAGCATGGAATAAACTTCCACCAGATCTCCGTAAGGAACCAAAGCTGCTGCCTTTCCGACGGATGCTAAAAACAATACTGTTCCGAGTAGCCTGGGGAGAGTTGTAGGGTAGCTGTCTGTTCTATGGAGTTGTTTGTTTGCCTGGTACAAGCGCTTAGAGACCCCCGGGTGATAATGCGCTATATAAATTGAAATGAATAAATAAATGAAATAAATAAATCAGAAGTTCAGTATTTCTTCCAGGACACCCATATTCACGCCTCCATTCATGGGTGATCTAAAGTCTCCTGTTTGTGTAATTTACCTTTAAATCACGCTCATAAGCTAAATCAAGAAAAGGAATAATGTCTTTTGAACAATACATGAGTTTAGATTTACCTTAGGACCAACAGACCACATGTACAAAGCACAGTGGATGGTTGCTCATTTATTTAAATGGCTTTGATTGAACTGGGCAAACTGAGTTAGCACAGAGCCACTGAGGGTGAAGTCAGGGCCATTTCTCAAATAAAAGTTTGGCATATAAAAATAAGTCGCCACCAAAGAATTCTCTCAAGATTTGGGAATACTGATCTGCTAAAAGCAGCCAAGTATCATAAAGTTTATGGTTGCTGCCCTCGGGGCTTATGTCTGAGGAAGGTCTGGGATGGGCTTTCAGTCCTAATAAACTTTGTTCAAAATGTTGCCAAATTATTTTCAAATATTTCTCAACCTCTTCACAGGGCACAGCATTTTATTAAAAATATTGCTATGACAGTGGTGCTGTGAGAGATTTAACTAAGCATATTAGCAGAGCTGTGACTTGTGGGACTTGAGGTACTAGAAAGGGGGAGCTAAAAAGCATCTGCTGAATATGAACGTGTCCAGGAATGTCCTTAACATCCCAGGATATGTTGTAAACTGTATGGCATGTGGATGTGCAGGGGTGATGTTGTGTGTTTGACATAAGTAGCAAAGCTGATCCTGCTTATGGTCTGAACACCAAGTTATACTTTGGATAATTCCAGTCTGCTTTCCTGAACTCCCTTTTCAATTTTCATTCATATCATCAGGAACTTTCACGTGTGGAATGAAGGCTGGTTTGCCAGGAAAGATCTGGGAGCTGTCTATGATGGCTGGCAAGTTCTGGACGCAACACCACAGGAGAAAAGTACAGGTAAAACCCTTTATTTCTCACTTGACGTCAATCAAAATACCTGCCTGTAGGAAGCTGGCTATGTATATACTATACCAAAGTAAGGTATAGTGTACACAGAGCCCAGGGAGTCCCCACAGGTATATCAGAGGCTAAGGGGCACATTACGATCACGGACGGACTTGTTTCCGTCCGCGAGCCCTGAGTAGGAGGGAACGTCCGCATGTGCTGCGGTGTTCCCCCCATGTGCACCCCCACCTCCCTTCACCCAGGGGGTCCGCAACGGGCCCCCGAAGTGAAGATCCGTATGTGTTTGCAAGGCGGAGAACCCGCCGCGGAAAAGCATGTCTGGGAAGCCATCCTAATATGTCTGGTGGTGTCTGAGAGACACCGCCACCATATTAGAGCTTTTCCACCGCGGTTGTAAGCCGACCGCGGCGGAAAAGCAGCGGACTGAAACCAAGACCCACCAGCCATCCTAATTTGGCGGTGAGTCTTTGGTGGTTCCGCAGCGGATTTTCCGCATCCTCCGTGCCGGCGGTGGCTTCCGCCGGCCCGCAGGATGCGTAAAATCCGCGATCCTAATCGACCCCAAAATTAGGTAAGTATCAACAGCTCTCTTTGTGGTAGTGTGGGCGAGCAGTTAGCTTATCCAGATGGTGTGGTAAGCATTTATTGTATTCCCTTAATCAACGCAGATGCACACACTCAGAGACCGAATCCAGACCAATTGGGTAAGTATAAAAAAAGGTATACTTGTGTTCAATTTAATAAAAAAATCTTTATTCAGAAAGGAATATATCCATAAAAGCACAAGTCACGTAGTCGCATTAAAATACACAAAATCATATAAGTCATAAGAATAACATAAAAATTAATTCAATAAAAACATTACAAATAAATATGCATCATATCATTAACGGATACAACAGTTTTCCAATTAATGCACACTCGGTTCATGCCATTCATGGTCATTATAAAAGCAAGTCTTCAGAAAGTGTCCGCTTAGTTCATGGTAATCGTAATAACAGTATAAGTATTAATTCAGTGAGAACATCCTTGATAAGGTGCACATCGTATTACGGGGACGCACTGCGACTTTCAAAAAGGTGCCTACAAGAAGAACTAATTCATCATCTTCCAATGTAAGAATTTTCATGTAAGCAGCTTCAAGATGGACATGCAAGATTTATTTTTAAATTGTATCAAAAGCCATTTTGCATATTTTATATAAAATTTACAAAAGAATAAAAAATGGAATATTGTTTGCCCACTCCGGCCATTGCACGGACAGATGGTCTAGATTAGCATTGTACCCAAGGGTGAAACAGAGTAAGAATTTTACAGTGCCTGCCCTTAAACGAAAAAGGAGTCCCCTACCACAGCGGCCTATAGGTTTTAAGAGATAACTAGATGGCACATGTGAAACATTCTCAATAGAAACGTAGGTTACAACAGTGGTTTTGTTGATCTCATTTTCATGTCTTGCTTTGCTATGATATGCATATGAGGCCAACCGAAGGTCTTTTTTATTCACACTATCTATTTCAGTTGGATTTGAAAAGAGCTGTTCATGATTGACACTGCTTACACTCTCACTCACTTTGGTAAGCCACAGTATTTATCTTCCCTTCTCACACTTGAGGCAATCTCCTATTATCCCTCTTGTAAGGGACGCTGGTTAGTTTTTCCAAATTGCTAACCAAAATAAAACAGGGTGGGCCTTAATATAGTCTTCAATGTAGTGAATGGCTATGGTAAACATATTGGGATGCAGAGATCGGTGTACCCAAGAGTTTTTCGACAAAATCTGTTTTTTTCACACTGAATACTGTTGCTCTTTGTGAAACCCCGGACCTCTGCGCCATATGTTGCTGTTGGTATACTTTAAACGTTTTCATAATTGCTAAAACTGCCCCTGTCTTTTTTGGCTGAGGAAGACTAAGAATCGAGTTAATAGCCTTAGAGAACTTGTTCCTGCTGTACGCCACAGCCACATGTTCAGACTAGGAACCATTAGCAGAAGGAACCAGCCCCAAATAAGGAAAAGTGTAAGTGCATTGTAAACTTTGAGTGCCCACGGTGATGAAGTTAAAAAAACTTGTTCTCGCCCGCAGCCATTATAAAATATTTTTTAAAATTGTTTCACAAATCTAAACTGGCCATAAAATCCACAAAACCCCGCTCTAAGATGCGTAGGGCATTCGGTGTACGGCCCATTAAAATTGCATCGTCTGTGTATAATAGGGCGGGGAGTGTGTTACCATTAATTCATTGGTGAGTACTATCAATGACTTGTGTAGATCATTAATGTATATGATGAAAAGGAGAGGGACCAAGACACACCCCTGCTTGACCCCTCTACAAACTCTAATGTCATTAGAAACCTCACCACCCTTACTAATCCTCACCCAAGCTTTCAGATCCTTTTGCAGGTAGGCTAAAAAATTGACCAAAACCATATCTAAACTGTATTCTAAAAGAGTGGGCCATAAACTTGACAAAATCGAAAGCTGACGTGAGGTCCATGAAAGCCAGGTATATTGGGGATCGCTGGCTGCGGTTTACCTTCCATTAATTAGATAAAGATTTAGGCACTGTTCGATTGTCCCTACTTTACTCCTGAATCCTAACTGGCACGGTTGTAAAATGCAGTCTTCTTCGGTCCATGTTTTAATTTTATTGTACAAAATCGATCCTAGAATTTTCAGAGTGTTGTCTATCAGGGAAATCGGTCTATAGCAACTTGGTTGGGTGCAGTCGCCCTTTTTAAAAATAGGAACAATAAAACTGGTTGACCAGGTACTTGATAACGGGGCAGTAGTTTGATTGTTAAAAACATTTAGTAAGAGCGGCGCCCAGAAATCTGGTTTGTGCTTGATGAGATCAAGTGGCAGCCCGTCGGGTCCAGGAGCTTTGTTACCCAAGCTCTGTTGAATGGCTTCCTTAACTTCAGATAGAGATATTGAGATCCCAATGAGGGCCTGGTGCTCACAGAGATCCTAGTCATGTACTGGGGCTGTGTAAATCATAGAAAAATGGGCCTCCCATGCCTCACTAGTTATATTACAACTTATCGGGGTCAATGATTGTCACATAGATCTCATGTCTTTGACCACAGCCCAAAAACCATTCCCATTCTTTAGAGTAAAAGCAAGGGCAAGGGCATCCCGGCGTTCTTTCAATATTTCTTCCTCTTTTGGGAAATAACTGACTTATATTTCTGCCTAATGATTAAATAAGGGTGTGACATGTAGGGTTGGTTGACAGGGCCTCAAATAGCTGTCTGTTAATTGCTGAACATTCACTGTTGAACCTTTTTGGTCCCTGTTGTGCTGTGACAATTGGTTTTGATAGTATTGATTTAATTGCCTGAAAACGTTTAGTGAAGGCGCCAATTACCTCATGGTTATGGTGCTGTAATGACAGGCACGAGTCAATAAGTCTCTGGTAGTCCCATGCCTTTGTATAAAACAAGTCAGTGTTATTTACACCTTTCCAAACTAATCCTAGATTGTCCAAAGTGGGGGTCAGATTCCTAGAGTGACATTCATTTTTATAAGTCGGCCTGGGGGAGAATCTCAAATCTATTGTAATTGGATTAGGGTCACCATGGGTAGCAGGGACAACCTCAGCTTTCAATAGACAATCCTCAAGAGTGGGTGAGATTAAAACATAATCTATAATAGTGGTATACTTGTGGGTTTTTTCCAGAACCAAGCAGGACTTGGTAGAGGTAGGTAAAATATACTTTCAATTGTAGGCTTTTACAAAGAAATGCAACTGAGGATTTGCAATTGTTACAGGTATGTCTCACTTTAAAATGCAGTTTAAATTACACAGTAATTACTTTCTGATTACTTTTTTAGTTGCTTTTATATTACTTTGAGAACTGAGGGTCGTGTGCCTAGATACTACACCTTAGGATCTCACGATACAATGTAACTAAGAATGTTGTAGTTTAGTTCTCTTTTCTCCACACAAACATCAGTTCAGCACTTGAAAAAGTTTAGGCCCAAAATCACTTAACATAGGCTATGGGAGAAAAAGTGTTAGTGGCTTCTTAGGTAGGTACACAACTTATGAGTGGAAGTTTTGGGGATTAGGACCAAGGTCCCCCAGGGTCAAGATGGTCACTCGAGTTGCACCACAAGCGGTACTTGGGCAGCTAGATGCAGAGTGCTGGGTCCCAGTGTTAGCCAATGGGGCTAAGGGGGCCTTCGGTTAAGGACTACTGAAGGGCAGGCCAATTGGGTGTGGCAGCAAAGCTCCTGGGGTTAAGGTCAGCATTGCAGGGACCAACAAACAGCACAGAAGCTGCACCACCAGCAGCACTGGGGCGTCCTGGTGCAGGGGTCCAAGAAGATGTTGGGGACTCTGTACTTCTCAATGAAGACCTTTGGTTGGGAAAAGGGGCTGCAGGCTTGGGCAGGAAGACTTCCTGAAGGTGGCCACTGGCTGGAGAGGTAAGCTGGGGTCTTAGGGGATGCCTGGGAACCATCGTTGGGGTCATCCAAGGCTGTAGGGGCCCTTTTGGCATTGGATTCTTTGGACCGCTCTTGGTCGCGATGGGGCTCTACAGACTGCTTCGGTTGCGGCTGGAATCTTTTTGCCTCCTTTGGTTGTGGTTAGGGGGGTAATCCTTCAGGTTGAGGCTGGAAGTGCCATCTCAGAGCTTGTGATAGGTCGGGGTTCACCAAATCCCAGATCAGGATCACTGGGGTGACCTCCTTGTGGTGCTGGGCCACTCGACCTTTGGCCTTGGCGGCCGGGTGTAGAGGAGTGTAGAATTATGGAGTTGTCGGAATCTGGATTCAGGTCTTGGAGTCTTTTGTTGTGCAAATCCTGTGCTCACGGGATGCAGAGACTGTAAGGTGAGTGCACGGAAGGTCCTCTGGGGGGGCTGCTGGACACTCCGGGTTCTTTGCTGTAGTCAGGGGGGAGTCGGGACAGCCGGTAGGGCTGGGCCCTAGCTGTAGGTGTAATCTTCTTCCTGGGTCAGCACAGCTCTTCAGTCCTCCTTTTTTCTTCCTAGAATCTGAGGAGGCATGGTTCAGTGTTGTCCTAAACACGAAATTTAGAGGCGTTAAAGGGGTGTGGAGGTCGGGACTAATGGATCCCTTCCCTAGGGTGGGTACACCCCCTATTATGCCACCCTCCAGTGGGAGGGAGCATGAGCCTCTCCATAATTGGCTGAGTTCCCCCATGTTCAGACGAGTGAGGGCTGAGATGTGTGCTTCACCTCGCCTCCCGACCTGAGGTGTTGGGTTGGCAAAGGCGGGCATACCGCTCTTGCTAGCTTGGTTTTCCTTCCTATTCTGCCACCTAAATTGGGGGCCAGAAGCAGTGCCAGTTGCTGGGGGCAGCAAAAGGCAATACAGCTTCCAAAGGTGACAGGCCTTGGAAGCTTCTCTTTTTGTGGACCCATCCTTGGGGAGGAGGCAGGTCGCCTCAGCCTAGGATGGGTATTTTTTTCTGGACCCAGAGAGCGGAGGCTCTCTACCCAGGGGTCCATAAACCTGTCTCGTGGTTGAAACTGGCTGGTAGCCATTCAGGAATCACACCAGGGCTGGTCAACTTTTGGGCGGCATCTCTAAGATGCCCTCTGGGTGCATTTTACATTAAATTCAACACAAACATCAGTGTAGTTTTAAGGTGCTGAGACATTTGTTACCAAACTTCCCAGTTTTTAGTAAAGCCATTCTGGAGCTGTGGAATTTGTAATGACCAACTCCCAGACCATATACTCTTTATGGCTTTACAACACTTACAATGTCTAAGAATGGCTTCGAACACAGTAGCTGTACAGGCCCCATGCCACTGTGCCATCATCTTAGGGCTAGTGCACCCTGCTAGAGGGGTGATTTACCTAGGCATCATGCAGTGGGTTGCAGGCATGACAGTTGGATGTGTGCGATGTCGAATCTTCACTTTTCTCTGCACTAAAACACAGAGCCTGCAATAGCAGTGTGTGGGTGTTAAGGATCAGGGCCTCTAAGGGTTGCACGATAGGTGCTGCAGCCCTTAGAGGCCTTCCCTGGTCACAGTGCCCTTGGTACCCATGGTACCTTTTACAAGGGACTTACCTGTGGCCAGAGATTTGCCAGTTGTGGGTATAAAGGTAGAGTCTTGGGAAGGGACTCAGGACCTGGGAAACTGATTGTCAAAGACTTAAGGCACATCAAGTCAGGTTGCATCAGATGTCAGGCAAAAAGTGGAGAGTAACCATGCAAAAAGCGGCACTTTCCTATACTGCCCATTTTTACATACATTAACTTTTACTCTAAAACCAAAGAAAATTAATGTATTTTCAAAGCGAAATAATGATCATTTTTCTAAGGTCTCGAGTATTTTGCTACAAAAAATACAAAATGTAAACTGTCTATTAGAACAACTTAGTTTGCAATGTTTTTGACTTCGATATTTTCAGTACTAAAACCCAATTTGTTTTTCAATGTGTGGAAACTAAGGTTTGAAACAGTCTTGCAACATCTTGCTCACAATAATATTACAACAACTACTTATTCCTGCCCACATGGACCCTAATAGACAGTATAAACAAAAACAGTGTGTGCTTCAGATTTAACTCAACAGTGACAACTTGTCAATTTCGAATCTTGTAACACTAGGTTTGTTTAATGTGTTAGGCATAGTACTCTGTAAGTTTCCTTGTTTGTAGAGTATCTAAAATACTAATGAAATCTTAACTGTTGATATAGAGTGGCGATAATGTCAAAGGGTTTGTCTTTGCTTCTTCATAATGTGTCTATATAGGCATTGTTTTGGAGGCTGCATAATTATTATTGCCGATGTATCAAATTTTCTTGCAAACCAAGGCGAAGAGATTTAAGAGCATGTTTGCTTATATTAAGTAATCATTTTAATTAAGCTTGTGTCTTATTGGCTTAAAAAGGGGCTGCTCTTTTGCAGGATGTCAAAACCGAATAAAGATGACTTATGCATATTTCTGGAAGCTTAGGTCCTCATTTCAAGTGGCTGGTAATGATGCACATTAGAGATATAGGCTGTGCTGCAGATTTCATGTGCTATTACCTTAGCTTTAACTGCCCACTGCAGTTTTGTAGATGCAATGGGGAATACCATAGCAATCAGTGCCACCACAACAACACCCGCATGCCATTCCCCATTTGATGGACCGATTTTCCCTTGGGTACCTCACCTGCTTTGTGCAGTTAAAATGTCTAGGCCTCAGACAAATGTGTTAATTTTGTGTTTGGTATAAGTTTGTGTATCAGCAAAGCTGGGGGGAGCCTCACTGCAAAACAGAACAAAACAGAAAAATCATGTGGCATTTATAGTTGGCGGTAACGGGAAATCCTCAACATGATAAATCAGGAGGAAAAATCAAGCCACTGAATTTCCTCCTCCCTACTCTCCCTTTGATTGGAGGTACCACTGGTGAGATCTCCTCTGGATTTGGCGTTTAGTTTAGAAATTTGGGGAATTTCCTATATCACTCATCTCTTAATTTGGCTGTTAGGCTCTGAGCTGAAAACCGAACTATAAGAGGAATTATCAGGTGAGCAAAGTATGTTTGTCTGTTTTCCTTCATACAACAAATGAGTTGACATGGAATATAGAGTAGAAAATGCACAATAATAATGTCCCCCTCTGTCTTCGAGATCGTTTTTGCATAACAACCAGAGGCCAATAAAAACATCTTAAATATTCTTTTTATCCTGTCTACGTGTCAATCTTCTCAAAAACACACACCACTCTGAAGGCAGGTTTCACCCAAGCAAGAATTTTTGTCAGATTCCTCCATGCTTTTAAGTTTCTGAAATGGCTAAGTACCGCTTTTTGGAAGGAACAGAAAATGCTCTCATTTCTGGAGCACACTGTAAATACAAAGTAGAAACGCACCAGCTGAGTTTCTTTCTTCTGCTGTATGGGTGGAATTTTGGGGGGGAAACCATCTATGGATTATACTTCATATTTAGAGTTTCCTCCAAAAATTATAAGATTTTCATGTTCCTCCAAACTCTAAAATTGGCCCTCAATCTTTAAAGCACTCGCTATTATCAAATAATTCCTTTCTCACATTAAAATGCCTTCTATCCACTTCACCCGCACCTTACATCAATCGAAAGCTAGGGTTGTCTGGTTAAAACAAGTCCCTAAGAAGCAAAACCTCTCAAAACACTGAATTTCATAGAGAAACAAATCATCAAATGCCCCTTCTCAGGAAATGCCCACAGTTTAGGGAGTGTCCTTCCCACTGATACACGATTTGTTAGATCACAAATCTTCAAGTCCAGGCTAAAAGGCCATCTTGTAAACGCGGCCTACTGATGAAAATGGTTATCACTTTATCACACTGATATAGAATATACAGGTTTTCTCTAGGCGTCTGCAGGAACGTCTCACTTCTTGTAGTTCTGTGGTGAACCAGGCGGCTTTCTAAGGGTGTTGTTTGGCGGGTGGCGGAGGGGTGCAAGCTTGTCAGCACAGCGGACAAGCTCACAGATCCACTGGTGAAATTCTATGGCTGTGAAGTTGCTGTCGGTAGTGGTGCTGGGGGGGGTCTTGGAGGAGGGTGGTGCTGAGGTGTTCCTCTGTGACCCTGCTCCAGTTCCTTCATGGTGGGCGGAGGGCGGGCTTGGGTGCGGTGGTGGTGCTGAAGATGAAATGGACGCAGTGGTGGTCCGTCCGGGGGGACTGGATGGTATAGCTGAAGCAGATGTTAGTCTGTCCCGCAAAGATTGGGTTGAGGGTGTGTCCAGCTTTGTGAGTGGGCATGTTGACCAGCTGCTTGAGGCCAAGGTTGTCGAGGAGTCGGGGTCGTCACTATTGTCGAGGTGGAAATTTAGGTCCCCGAGTAGGATGTAGTCCGTGGAGGTGATGGCGTGTGTTGCGGCGAGCTCAGCAATTGTATTTGCGGTGTGGGTGCGGTACCCTGGCGGTCTGTAGATGAGGGTGCCGCGTAGTGTGGTCCGGGGCTTGTCTATACCTGGAAGTGGAGGTGTTCTGTGTTGGAGTGGGGGTCGCTTATGCTGGATATGGAAAGCCAGAGGGGGCCTTGTGTGAGATGGCGAGTCCTCCTCCTGGGTGGTGGGGGTGGTCCTTTGTCTGGATCTTGTAGCCATCAGGGATGGCTGTGGTGATGTCAGGGCCGGAGGTGGCATTGGTCCAGGTTTCCATGAACAGGCGACATCAGGCAAGAGGGTGTCGATCAGGTCCCATATCTCTACAGCGTCTCGGTAGCACACGTTGAGAAGGATGCACGTCAGGTTTTTAGCGGTGTATGCCTCTGGAGGGCCTTCAGTGGTAGGGGGGGCATTGTTGAAGGTGAAGGATCTGCTGCAGGTTTTGCACGAGAATTGTCAATGGGTGGTGTTCGGTGACTCTTCCAGGATGGAGTGCGTGGAGGCTGGTGGAATCATAGCAGTAAGGTCTTGGAGAACCAGGGTTCCTGGCACTGGCCGCGTTCGGGACGTGGACAGGCGCAATTGGGCTTGCCTTCGGGGTGCCTGCGGTGTGGCCATGCAGCGGCCGCCATTTACAAGGGGAGGGACAATCAGCTGGGAGACGGGATGGGCAGCAGACGTGCAGAGTGGTGGGAAACAAAGCGGGGAGATTAATCATGAATAAAGGAAAGCAGGGTAAAACAGTAGATCAGTACAGTAGATTCAGATAGACTGAATTAGGGAAGCAGGAAAAAAATGGTAGAATTGGCACAACAGTAACAGTAAGACAGTAAGACACAAAATTATTGAACTAGCCCATCAAGATGAATATTCCACTCGACGGCAGTGACTGGCCTGCAGAGGTCTCGAACCCCTCTCAGGAGGAGGAGAGGAAACTTGACGGCAGAGAAGTTGTCGTGGAGCTGCTGGGGAGAGAGTGTGTTCTCGACCAGGGTCCCCCACAAGATAAGGAAAACAATTGGAATTTACAAAGTACAATTCTGAGGTTAATAAAGCCCTAATGATGTTAAAACACACTTAAATGTACCCCTACCAAGTCTTGGAGTAAATCAAGCCCAATTCATGGCCATCCTCTGGTATACTGCAACGGAGTAAATCAAGCGCAATTCATGGCCATCCTCTGGTATACTGCAACATGCTCTGAGAGAGGAAAAAAAAGGCACAACCATGGAAGATGAAGTAAATTCAGATCTGCAGTTGACTCAGAAAAGTATGAACGTAACAATTGAATTTTTGGAGTGTCGAAAGAACATTGAACTGACGTGTATGAGAAAGTGGGAAGAAAAAAGGAGTGGGACAAAACCATTAGACCTATAAATTTCCGTGAACGGTGTTTCACCCGTGCCTGGGCGGAGAATGCCTGGCATGTGATTGAATTGACCATCCCATCCATGATTTTGACTCTTCCGCAGTGGTGGAGTTGAGGAAAGCTGCTTTGGCTTCAGGTCCTTACTTTTCTCAATTAGGTCGCAGTTGCCTTTTTTGACACTCCAGTTTTCTTGAAAGGGCTTCATCTATCAAATGATGGTAAAATGGACACTCCCCACACTTCCTTGCCCCAGGAAGGATCCTGCAGGCAAGATTGAAAAAAAAATTACTTCATTAGTGCTGCTTTTTGGGTGGACGCTTGCCTGGCTCCCTCAACTTTGTCACAGGGACTTTGCCGGGCAGCAGATCAAAGCCGAGATTTACTGCACCTATCCTTCCAGCTGGGAAAAGTCTTTTGCTTATGCTACAGAACTGACAATGGAAATCGCACATGCGCACCAGGCAGTGGCGACCAAAGCATGCAGAGTCAGTGGGTGTAAAGCTGCATCAGTACTTGAGTTACCTCGAGTTACTTAAAAAACCAAAAAAAGTTTTAGCTAGATAAAAGAGAGAGGAGAGGAATTGCCCTAACGACTAGGGCAGTCAACCTTGAATCTGGAGAACTGGGTTCAAGTCTTGGCAATGACGCTGAACATCTTGTGATTCTGGGCAAATCACTTAATCTCCCAGGGCCTCATTTATGAAAAGTGACGCATCGCTGCATGAAAACAGGTATAATGTAGCGCAGGGGTTTACAAAGTGACGCATCTACCTAGATGCGCCACATTGTAAATATAGTGCAACAAGGCAAATTTTTTACCCTGCTGGTGCGTCACAAAAAGTGACGCACCGGAGCCATAAAAATGAGGCCCAAGGTGCCTAACAAAAATGAATGTGTCCTCATGTAATGCAACTGGTGGGATATATGACGGTACCACGCGTACTTTTACAACGCGTACCGTTACAACGCTACTTTTACCACGCAAGTCGTTACAACGACTTGCGTGGAGGGGCGCTGGATAGTGAATTTTTTAATTTACTATTCCAACTCCAGTCCCCGTGGACTCTAGGGAAAGGAGTTGGATAGTAAATTAAACTATTTACTATCCTGGAGCGCCCCCCAGCGCAAGTCGTGGTAACGACTTGCGTGGTAAAAGTAGCGTGGTAACGGTACCGCGTTGTAAAAAATGCGTGGTTACCGTTGTATACCAACTGGTGCTATGTAAAGCGCTCTGATACCCAACTCGGGTCAAGTTTGCGCTATATAAAACTCTGTAAAATAAAAATACAAATAAAAGTAAAGCTACACAACAGGCTAAAAAGAAAAAACTCTGTTCCATTGTTATTTGCAAATGAATGTGCAGAGTGGTCAAGTTTAGGTCTCGTCATCTTCTTTCCGGCGCAAATATTATACATGCGTAATGACAACAATTTTGCGCATAATGCACAATCCAGGAAATTTCACAGGCTTACACCTGCATAATGAAAATTACGCATTGGCCTCACGACTTAATGGGAGCACGTCCCTGGCAGTCACTCACAACGCAAAACATTTACATGCACAACACTCTTCACATATTGCACCTTCCATCCATGCATTTAAGTTCTGGTATGCAATCTTATGGATAAGTCAACAGTCATGCAAGGACACCTCTGTGGTAGGTCTGTTATATACAAATACCAAACAGAATGACAATCTAAAAATTAACCTTTAGCACTGGATTGTACATTGCAATTTTGGATCCTTTTTTTTTTTTTTTTTTTTTTTTTTAGTTTTCAAAAAACCTTTATTGGGTCATCTTACAATACACGGCTCTTCGCCTACAACCCGGAGGCCGGCAGCAATCGTCCAGCAGTTAAAAAATAATCATAGCTGATTGGCTAACATCCTCAGGTGCAGGCAATGTAATGTTCAGAGTTGTGATCTTAGTCAGTTATGGAATTTGAATCAGCTTATCTCAACATGGAACGGCAAATAGTTCAGCATCGACATCTCACATCGCAGCGGTTAAAGTCTCATATTATAACCAGTCATATATGACCCATTTTCTCCCTCACACATACCGTCTAGGTTTCTCAGCGTAGGCATATAGTATGACGCCGATGTGTCCCCCCCCCCCGTAGAACCTGGCGTTGGTGCCTAACTGAGTGCGAGCTGTCCTGTCTGGGGGTCAACATCTTTCATTCTCAGCCATTCTGCAAACGGGGCCCATATGTCCTTTGGTCTGGACCTTTCCGGCATCTGTTCCCAATATCCCTCTAGTTGATCTTTACAGTATACGACTGCCTTTACCCAGGCCACCGCCACCGGGGGCTGTCTCTTTCGCCAGTGTATGGCCACCTGTCTCTTTGCCATCAGTAGCAGCATTGCCGTGAGTTTCCGTCTCCCCACCGGGATATCTCTCACATAACCCAATAACGCCAGGCCAATCGTCCTCTCAACAGTGGTGCCTATGATGTGTTCAATGTGTGTGAGGACCTCCTCCCAGTAGCGGGAGATCTCCGTGCACTCCCATGCCATGTGCGTGAAGTGAGCGTTGTGCACATTGCATCTCCAGCACCTGTCATCATCTCTCAGTCTCATACGGTGCATCTGAGTAGGCGTGCGGTATAAGCGATGCAAATAGTTATAATGAATGAGCCTGAGCCTATAATTGGGCGACAGATATTGTAGTTGGGTACAGCAATAAGACCACTGTTCCTCCGTGAGTTCCAGGCCTGCCTCATCATTCCAGGCCTCCCGCGATCTAGGACTTACGAGTGGGTTTTCCTTCTGTGTGATGCTATAAATGCGCGTGACTAACTTGTAAGGCGAGGCGTTTGCTAAAATGTTTTCAAGCGCCGGTAACTGAGGCGGTTCGTTTGGGAAGTCGTCATAGGTGGCCTTGCACGCAGCTCTCACCTGGTAGTAGAGCAAGGTATCAGACGCCGTAGGAGCCTCCGTGCCACACATAGCCTGCATCGTCAGGAATGTCCCCGCCGGGTATAGGTCCCTCCCTGTTTGTAAGTTGTGTGCCTGCGCTCTTTTCGCTACTGCTGCATCCATCAGCGGTGTCAGCAATGGATTGCCCCTCAAGGGCATCGACGGGGCGTATAGTTTGTCAATGTGCGCTCTATTTGCTATCTTCCTCCAAGCCCATCTTACACTTTCGGCGGTGTCAACATCTTGTCGTAGGTGCTTGTAAGAGTGGAATACTGCTGTGTTTAAGGGGGTTGGGGAGACTCTATCTATTTCAATCGCTACATGCGGTTGGTAGGGAACTGGATGTAGCCAGTAATGTAGGTACTGTGCTTGCGCGCTGTAAGCATATAGTTCAAAATCTGGAGCCCCCAGACCACCCTGTGATAATGGCAAAGTCAATACCTGCCAGGAGACACGAGGCTGTTTATCCGCCCATATCAGGACCAGCACCGCAGTGCGTAAGCGTTTGAAAAAGGGGAATGGGCAGGTTTACAAAAAGATATAGCAGCTTGGGAAGTATTATCATCTTCGCAATGGCGATGCGTCCTGTCAGAGACAACGGAAGGTTTTACCATCTAGCCATCTTGCACTCTATCCAGTCTATGGCCCTGCCATAGTTCAGCGTCCATAGTTCCTGTAGCGAGCGGCTCAGCTGAATGCCCAGATAGCGCACCCCCTCAGTCGCCCACCCTATAGGAAATTCTGAGTTAATCGGAGCTGTATCGTCAGTCAGTGGGAACATAGTGGATTTGGTCCAGTTAATCTGTATGCCTGTCAGACCGCCGTATCTAATGAACTCGCGCATGATCGTGTCAAAGTTCTCCCGGGGATTATTGAGATAGACAGTTATGTCGTCTGCATATAGGGAAATAAGGATTCCCCGCGTAGTGAAGCCTATGCTCTTATGGGCATGCTGCTGTCTTCATTTAGCTGCCAGGGGTTCAGTCGCGATAGCAAATATCAGGGGGGACAGTGGGCAACCCTGCCTCGTGCCTCTGGTTATGTGGATAGGCTCAGATGTGCGTCCGTTCACTCGGATCCTGGCAGAGGGGTCAGTGTATAATAGCTGAATTTGTTTTAGGAATAGAGGGCTGAAACCCAGCCGCTGCAGCAGGGTGAACAGGAAACTCCACTCCAAGGAAACAAACGCCTTTGTGGCGTCCAGTAGAGCCGCCGCTGCCTGCACGTGGGGGGCCAAATAGTGGAGCATACCAAAGAAGGTTCTCAGGTTATGCGCTGTGGATCTCCCCGAGACAAATCCCGCCTGATCTGTTAGCGCGATTTGCGGTACCATGGGTGTCAGCCGATCCGCAAGCAATTTAGCGTAAATTTTTGCGTCAAGATTAATAAGGGACAGCGGGCGGTAAGAGTCCGTTCTAGTAGGGTCTTTATCTGGCTTCAGGATTGTAATAATTATAGCTTCGCGAACAGTGGGCGGCAATCTACCGACCTCAAGCGCCTCCTGATACATCCCATGCAGCCAAGGAGCCAGTAACTCAGCATATTCCTTATAGAAGGCGGCCGTAAGCCCGTCCGCTCCCGGTGCCTTGTCCCTTGGCATGGCGTTTATTACCTTCTTAATATCTTCTACCGTGAACGTTAGCTCCATATATTGCCGTGCTCCGTCGTTAAATCACGCAAGGCATATCTCATCTAAGTATGTAATCAGATCAGCCTGCGTCGGGGATACTTTAGAGGTGTACAGCTCCGCGTAGTAAGCAGTGAATTCCCTCAGAATGTCCGGTGGCGTGCGCACCGTCTCATCCCCCATTGTTCGTATCTCTGCCACATAAGAGGTGCCCCTTGGCACTCGAAGCAAGTTAGCTAGGGTCCTACCAGGTCTGTCACCTTCACCATATTTAGTGCTTGCGCATGTTTATGTAGGTACACTACTTCCCTTTCCGCCTCAGTTTGATATTCCGTTAGTTTGGATCTAATGTTTGCCAGTGTGTCGTGCAATGGGCTGTCCACCTGCCTCCTCTCTAGGTCCTATAGGTCCCTCTCTAGTCTCTGTAGGGTGTTCCGTATGTCTCGCAGTACACCAGTTTTCAAAGCAATGCAATCCCCCCTCACTACAGCCTTGAAGGCCTCCCACAGCACTCCAGGGGAGTCCACCGAGCCCACATTGAACGTGAAGTACTCCTCAATTCTAGTTCTAAGGCCCTCGCGGAAAACCTGATCTCTCAAGGCCTCGGAAGGAAATCAACACGTATGGGGCTGGGTGTACGCCGGGGGCACTCTGATGGTTAACTGTACAGGGGCGTGGTCCGACAGAGTGCGGGCAAGGTGTGAGGTCTCAGTCACCCACGCGTGTATGTCTCTTGTTAGTAACCAGTAATCCAACCGTGACCATGCCCCTCTGTGGTGTGTGATACAAGTGCCTTCCTTGCGCGCCGTGTTCGCCACCCTCCATGCATCAACCAGTAGGAGATCACTTATTATCTCATGTAGCAGTTTCGCAGCATTAGGGTGGTGGGTACGTGATGCTCCCTGTCTGTCCAGTGTCGCAGATAGTGGGATATTAAAGTCTCCGACCCACAGTATCGCTATAGGGCCTAGTTTCTGCATTTCGTGCCATAACCCCCCATAGACCTCAGGGCTGTCTGTGTTAGGACCATAAATGTTTACCAGGGCAACAGTCGTATTATACAATGCTCCCACCAGTATGATGTATCTGCCCTCCCTGTCAGCAATCGTGGATTGTGTTCGCCAATGTAGGCCCCTCCTAATCATTATCGCCACCCCTCTAGAATATCTAGAAAACCCAGCCGCAGCAATCACCTCCCATCTCCTGTTCCTCAAAGTGGTCGTGTCTGTAGGGAGTAAATGTGTTTCCTGTAGCATACATATGTCTATATCATGCCTCGCTAGGTAAGCGTGCGTGAGCCTAATTTTCCGGCGGTCATTTAGCCCCCTGATATTCCACGTGAGGCATTTCAAAGTGTTAATACAAGTCTCAGTCATGCGTGTCGCCATATCTCAGCTAAGTCAGGAACATCTGTAAGTGACAGCCACCAATACTGCAACTGTCTCGCGGGTATGCCAACCAGTAGTCCCAGAGTGCAGGAAAAACACACATCAAGCACGGCACACATATATTAAATCTGACAGTCACAACATTCCATTTCAGTGGTATGCTCGACGACCCAAAAGATAACAAGAATGCTAACAACAACAAGTTTCCCCTCCTCCCACCTCCCACACCAACACCCCAATTAGGTCGTGTATCATGTTCCCCCCCACCCCAACACACTTCCCTATCTGCAGTGCAGTAGCATCGATCAGGGATCAGTTCAACAAGTGAAAAAACTGTGGGAATCATCCCAGAGGGTACGCAGGGGGACCACCTACTACCCTGTACTCGTGACAGGGTGACCAAGCACTGCTAGGAGCACCGCCTCCCCGGAACCCATCGAACCATACCGTACATCATGTCAGATGAGTAGTCCAGGTCTTCCCTTTCCGCAGTTACAGCTCTTTTCCCTTCGCCGCAGCACAGTCACAGGCAGCGTGCCTCATATAGGCAGCGCAGGGAGACCTCATTCCACATCACTGAGTTGGTCTGGCGCACTCTGCTCGCCCTGAGTTGTCTTTTGCTTTTGTTCTTTCACCAAGTGCTTAGCATATTGTAGCGCAGCTTTCGCATCAACAAAGAACGTTGGCTTTCCTGGACCCTGTACTCTCAATTTTGCCGGATAGATCAATGCATACTTCGTTCCCGTTTGTTGGAATATCTTCTTTGCAGGTATGAATTCCCTGCGGGCCGCCTGCACCTGGAGAGTGAAGTCCGGATATATTTCTATGTTATTGCCATTATACTGAATCTTGCCTTTTTCCCTGGAAAGTCACAGTATAGCGTCTCTGTCCCTGTAATTCAGGATTCGGGCCAGTATTGGCCTAGGCGGGGCCCCCGGTTTTGGTGTTGGCCCTAGCGACCTGTGCGCCCTTTCCACTAAGAACATTGAGGACAAGCCATCTCCAAAGAGGTCTTTCATCGTGGTCTCCATGTATCGCTCCATGTTCGGGATATCCGTGGACTCCGCTACGCCCGTGACGCGTACGTTATTCCGGCGCGATCTCGCTTCCAAATCCTCATTCTTTTGTTGTATCAGTTCCAGAACCTTATCCATGCCCGAACCTTCTTCTCCAGCTCTGTCTGGCCCTCCTCAGTTTCAGTTACCCTAGTTTCCAGTACGCTCACCCTGCCCTCCTGCTTGTCCATGCGTTTAGTAATGCCATCCATTCGGGCAGCCAGGGTGTCCATCTTAGCGTCTATTGCCTGCAGGCTTGTTTTCAGGTCCTGAAACATGTGGCGAATATCCTCGGCCGGGAACTGTTGCGCGCCCTCATTGCCAGTATCCGGCTCAGATTGGTCCTGGTTTGGAGCCTTCTGCTTAGTTTTGTCGAATGTTATTTTCGGTTGCCGTGTGTCTGGCTTCCCCATGGCGCCACCAGCCACAGCTATGTGGGTCCTGCACTGCAATTCGTGCCACTCAATTTCCCAGCACGGGCACTAGCACTCCACTCGCGTAATCAGCGTCCTGTGGCAGCTCAGACGTCACCTGTCTGCGGGTCGTCTCTCAAATCACACCACTCTCATGCCTCTCAGTCCCCGTATTAGCAGCCAAGTCGCCAGTTAGGCACCAGTTAGGCACGCTTTATTGTGTCTATGTGCCCCCATCCACGGCCATTAATGTGTGCCAGAAAGTTACCCCAGGTGCCACGTGTCCCGGGCCTCCAAGCAGTCCTCTGCCTCAAGACACAGCTCACCTCAGGTCACTGTGCCTCCGCTCTCAGATCAGGCAGCCGTTTTCAGGATTCCTCGGCAGGGCTCGAGGAGTGTCCAGTCTCACCTCCAGCAGGCAGCAGGGAATGGCAGTGTGGCCAGGCAGGCCGACCGCTCTGAAAATGGCGGCTGGGTTGCGACGTCCCCCGCGGGAGAGACAGCTCCCGTCGCTGCTATGCTGCCTCGTCTGGGCGGCTCAACAAATTTCACAGGAGCCCGGATCGGCCCCGTTTCGCTCTTGTCGCGTCACACACAGTGCCGGCCGCATGTAATGGAGCTCAGCCGGGGGATGCTCCTCCGCCCGTCTCCTCTCGCAGCAGCCACCACGTCCCGCTCCGAGGCTCCGGCCGGGAGGTCCCGAGCAGCAGCACGCTTCCAGATACGTATCAGCTGCAGGGGTCCCGCTGCAGCCAGCGGCTGTCATCGCACTCGAGGCGCCAGCGATGACCTGCAGCAGCTCTTGGCACAGCCGCCGCTCCGGACCCCTCTCACTCGGGCTGGGTGAAAATCCGGTCCCCGGCTCAGCTCACCCGCGCAGGCCGTGCCCCCTCAGGCAGTCATCGGGCAGCGGAGCCTTTGTCACGCGTCTTATGGATCCAGTTCCGCCAGGGAGGCGACGGGAGGATCGGTCCGACCGGTAGGCTCTTCGGGGGTCCGAGGTGCAGCGTCAGCTATGCGGATTAATGCCGGATTATTGGCTTGGTCGGCGGAGCCGCCGAGTTAAGCGGCCATTTCGCTCGGTGGTCAGACCACGCCCCCCTGCAATTTTGGATCCTTACATGTAATCTTGTTGTGTCTGCAAGATCACATTGTAAAAGTGCAATGTCAACACACATGTTTATCATTTGCGTTTGCTCCAACATGCATCTTCACACATAGAAAATATGAAGCAACAATTTTTATTACATTAGTTCTCTGTATCCTACATGTTGTGGCCCTGATCATATTATCATTGAATGTCTTCTCATTGGCTTCCAGGAATCTATCGCTGTGGTCCTACCTTGGTAAAGGCGATCAAAGAAGGAGACGTGGACCTGGACTACGACGCACCCTTTGTGTTTGCCGAGGTCAATGCTGACCGTGTCTCCTGGATCTGTGAGAGGCAGAAGAAAAAAGAGAAACTTCGTTGTGACTCCAGTGGTGTTGGGAAGAACATCAGCACGAAGGCTGTGGGGCAAAATCTCCGAAAGGATATTACTGACAGCTACAAGTATGAGGAAGGTATGGGCAGGTTGCATCATAACTTTGGATTTGATCCACAACACTATTTCTGGAGTAAAAGACAGATAGCTGCAGAAAATGGTTTGTGATTTCGGACTTAGGGAGTGGCTGGTAAAATATGTGGATTTATCAAAGTCCTCACTCATTACAAGGCACTTATTCAAATTAGCTTTATCTTCCTTTGCACCTGTACTATGCAGTGTAACATCAATGCAACTTGCAACAGAAGCATGAAGACAAACAACCTCCTTAGCAAATAACACAACATGAGGTGTTAACTTGTCATCATCATCATCATCAAGTAACGTGTCCATGAAATGGAACAGTTGGCAGGCTAGTAAATGCAAATGCACAAAATATGGATTTGCCAATCAAGAATTCTCTAAAAACGGTATTTACAAGATGCATCAACATTCATTTTGATAATATCTGTTTTCTGATGTTTTAAGCACGTCTTGGTCCTCATATTGTACACAGCAGAACCACAATGAAACAATGCAAACATGAGCATTTGTACAAGGAGAAATTATACCATCCCCATGTAATACATATTTAAGGGTCTCTAACTTCCCCCCCCACATTTCATAACTTCTTCCACCAAATGCTACCTCCAGATTCTATTGCAATAAATACTTTAGTTTTAATGGCAGTCTTGATCGTGCAGGCTGCCAACATTCAGGTTCTTAGATTTTCATGACGATGGGTTCAGCCCTGCAGCAACTGTCTGCTGTCAGCTACCCCGAGTTGACCCCCTCTGGGTCCCTCTGATTTTTAGCCCCTTGTGCTGCTAAGGCTGTATGAGTTTGTGTCATAACTTGTGTAGAAGAAGAGTTAATGTAAAAAAGACTTAATAGATATATGAATTCACATAGATAGCTTGGGGACTTTTAAAAGGATGGCATTCTTCACTTAAACTCTAGAGTCTCCCATACCTTTTAAAGTGAATGAACAATGACCAAAGTAATTGAGTGGCTGATTATGAAGTGCTCATTGATTCACTGCAAATTATTTTCTGTCTGATTCAAATGAGTCTGCACATGCTGGAATTCAAATGGAAAACATGGAATAGAGACTTTTGCAAAGCTCCTGCCTGAAAGTTGATAAAGAGACTAAGTTGACAATGTGCCCAGTGGTATTTTGAGATGTTGGATCCTTTAGGATTGGGGGATTAGGGAGATAACAAGCTTTACATTATTAAGTTGACTAATAACTGGTTATTTGAATTCTGTCTGACCTTTAGTTCATAAAGTTAGGCTTCAGGTAGCTGATATATCGCCTCTTGTAGCTGATAAATCATCCCTTAGAACTGTGGTCCCGACTGAAAATACATATGGTGATCATAATCCAAGTCACACCTTTGGGCATGCCTTGAGTGCAGACAGCAGAGTTACTGAGCAGTTGTTGCAAAGTCATACTGCGCCCTGGGCACCCCAACTATTTTGCCGACTGGCACTGGTGGTAACAGACTCTGATGGACCTGGGCTCTGCCTAACCAGGGCCAGGGCCAGTGCTATGCTGAAAGAGACACTTAGAATACAGTGAAAACACCTACATACACCAGGGTACACAATGATTGGCATCACCTCCCTTATAAGGGCCTAGTACATAATAGGACAGGGGATTGCAACTACCTTTAAGTCATTTGTATATATATATAATGGGGCATGGCAGTTTAGAGGTCAGCAGCCCTTTCTGCACTGGCTTGTGTGGACTACTGAAGCCTGAGATCAGTTTAAAAGCATCCCCATGTTGCAGTACTGCTTTTAAAATGCAAATTGTGCCCAACTCGACTGTGGTGTTAGTGGCACTTACAAAATTGATAAACTACAATGTTTGGGCATATTAGGTACCCCAAGGTTCTCCCCTATGTGTCCCAGCGGTGGGGGCGTGTATTTATACTGATGACCCTTATAAAATGAGTTTTATATGCCCTGGGCTTAGTGAAATTGTACATTCACACCCCACATTGCTATAAATAGCTTCCCAAAATCGACTTGTGTGCTTGGAACACTGTGGAGTGAGGATCTGCCATATGGTTACATATTCAGAACACCTAAAGTCTCCCCTAGCTATTGCAGGTGTGTGGGGTCCTGCAGATATAGGCAGAATCCTTATAAGATATGTTTTTTATAAGCCCTGGTGATGGAAAAATTAATGAAGTCATTTTTCCAATTGCCAATCCCCTGCCACGTAGGTTAACATGGCATGAAGTTATTAACTAATAAGTTCAGCTAGGAGAATCATAAAAATGCCATTCCAAGACTTTCTAGAGTAGTATTGATAAATCCAACAATATGGTGTAGTTGAATTTCTCCTAAAGAGTACAGAGAAGATGTTATAAGATTTCCAGTGATCTGTCCTGATTGGTCAGAGTTAAGTTGATTAGCCAGGCTTTTTTGATGAGGTGATAAACAGCCCCTGGCGTTAGACAGCCCTTCTGGGCGGGCAGGGTTCTGCTACATGGGAATGCCAGAGCAGGGAGAGGGATCGTAAACCATACTCTTCAATGAAAGGAGAAGACAGGCAGAAGTCAGTTTCAATTTACACCTCGCCTCTTTGAACCAAGCTAGGTGGTGGGAATTAGGAAGAAATTAGTAGAGGCAAGGGGGGAGAGACTACGGTGATTAACCATCTGTTGAACCAGCTCTTCTCTCCCTGTTGGAAAATCAGCCGTTATGAATTTTGGAGAAATGGTGCTCTCTGGGAGAAAATAGTGCCACACTTTGGAAGATGTGGTCATGCCCTGGGGTAATGCCCTGCACCTCATTGAACATGAGTGCCCTCGTGCTTGACCCGTGGAACTTGAAATAAGTATCTGAGAGGGGTAGAGCGGCTCAGATCTGCTGCTTGAAACTTAAGCGAGAAGTGATCAGCTGAGGATTTTAATTGGCACCAACTAGGCCCTGCACTCTGAAGATTGTGCCTGATGCACAACCTGAACGACAGCCCTGTGGACCTAAATTGCTTCAAAAGGACCAAAGACTGGACTCCCTGCAAATTACAGGTTAACAGAGCTCACCTGGAACATCGCCACCAAGAATCGTCAGCCTGGAGTACCACCAGTGGATTTGTAAGAGTTTTGTCCAAGAGAAATGTGGGAACTGAAGTCCCAAACTTGCAAGGACAATGTTGGAGCTGCCAGACCATTGGAGTAAGTGTTGGACACCTTGGGACCCTTTTTGGAACTTCAGGAAGAAGTGCCAGAAGTTTGGAACAGCTTTGGAAAAAAGCTCCATAAGTGGACCGACTCGACCTGGCCAGCCAAGCCAGCAACCCTCAAACGCGAGTGGGCCTACCGTCCAGGTTCATCCTGCTCC
This sequence comes from Lissotriton helveticus, assembly GCF_964261635.1. Classification (NCBI taxonomy): domain Eukaryota; kingdom Metazoa; phylum Chordata; class Amphibia; order Caudata; family Salamandridae; genus Lissotriton; species Lissotriton helveticus. The sequence goes on along the minus strand of NC_136068.1, from coordinate 279,952,928 downwards.
GGAGGTCTGACTTCCAGAGTTTGACCGGAAGTAGGCAGGAACTCAAGCCGGCGAACCCTCACCGAATCCAGCCTGGTGAAGAGCATCGAGAGACCCGCAAGACAAGGCTCAGTAAAAGTTTCTAAGTCTGAACATAGAAAAGGTGAAACCCAGAGAGCCAAAGCACCCACCTTCAACTGTGAGTCAGCCTGGATCCCTGCTTCGTCCCGCTGGAAAGCTCCAGAGGTCGGAATTCCATAAGTTTGACCGGGAGCTCATTGCAAGGCAAGCCGGCAAACCCTCACCAAATCCACACTGGCTAAGAGCTTCAAGGGACCCTGGGAAAAAATAACTCCAGAAAAGTTTCTAAGTCAGAAGGTAAAAACTTTGACTTAGACCTACCGCGAGGGGTAGGCGTGCAGGGCTTCGTCGCGGTCGGCCTGAAACTTTGACCCGTTCTAGCATCATAAGATATCCGAATAGTGGCTATAGGTTTCTATGTGCTATATAGTGCTAAATCTTTAAACAATCAAATCTCCTGCTTCCTACATTGCATTATTTTTGTTTCGGTGTCATTTTAAAGATACAAATATTTCCTATGTTTATAAATGCGTGTTGGATTTGTGTTGTGAGTGTATCTTAATTATTTATTGCATTGTTTTTTTTAAATGCTTTACATACCTGTCTTTGAAGTTAAGACTGCTTTCTCGCAGCCAAGCTACCAAGGGTTGAGCATGGGAATACTTTTCTAAGACCTGTACTGGGCACTATATTGTATTAATGGCCTTATTGCCAGTGGCAGATACACATTTGCCACTTCTAATAACCCCCTTCCCAACAGCAGTGGTTTCATGTAGATAATTGTGGTATAGTAGAAAGACTTCTCTCTTTAAAAAATTCTCCCTCATAGTTTCCCACCTCAAACTAGGGGAAAAACGATCCCATATTAAAATGACATATCTGATGGCTGCCTGTATATAAATGGAAGAAACTGCATTGATCCCTAAGATCGTGCGATGATCAAACAGATGTGAATAAGACAGGGAACATGATTCTCCACATAATAACAAATTCTGTTGAAGTTGGTTGCAAAAAAGTTCATTTTGTGTCCTGTTGCTGCCTTTCTGGTACAACAGAACATACACATTCTAGAAAACATTACAGGGCCCAGACAACAGACACCAAGAAGTTCATCAGTAGTGTGTTGTCTACGATGTCAAAAAAGGCATATACATTCATGAAATCTTTAACGGGAAAGGGATCATTATCAGTAATAGCAGAATATAACTTAAAGCAGACACATATACAGTTTATAATCCACGTATGTACCTCTAATCAGGTTGGTAGTTATCTTCTAGGTTCTCACTCTCAATAAAAACTCATAACTTGGAATTACTATTTTAATTCCAACAGTTAAGCATAAATGGCTTTGCTCTCAACTGTAAATTCTCTCTACACCCTGATACCTACACTTTGAAAGTAAACAGTTTCACTATACGTAGTTCATCATCCCATTCCCAGTTATTTCTGGGCTAATTTTGATTTATTCTGTTTTCAGCTTCCATATTTGAGTTTCTTTGTGTTCATTCCACTCTCATTATATCTTTTTCCTGAGAGTGCTCCTTCCTTCCACTGACCCTTTTTTCTTTATGCATATGTACATTTTTTCTCTATCAAAGGCTTACTTTAACTGGATAACAATCCCTTAACTGTACGATTTTATATCTACTTCAATGAAATAATATAGTTTTATACCCCAAGCAACCTTCACTGAAACTTAAATTTGTGTCTTAAAGTGGGAGGAGAGAAGAGAGATGTTCTGTAGAGTGTGTCCCATATTGTGGCGGGTAGGATTAACAACTCGTGAAACAGGTCTACTTAGATAAGGTTTTATTTTTATAGAGACATGTTTGCGTCGAGTTGTTGCTCTTCCTGAAGAAGTTTGGGTGGTATCCGTCTTGGTTGGTGCCACTTGATTAAATTCGGTAGGTTCCAGCTTCGCGTTCCTACTTCCGGGATCCAATCTCCATTATCCTTCCGATTTCCATCAAAGGAGGAGGGGAGTTGAAGGCATAAAGTAAAGAAAACAAAATAGTATCAGGAGGACGCTTGGTTTATCAGGCACACTCACATGGGCCGGTGGTGAAGAAGGCACCATACACTCGTGTACATTGTGAAGCACTCTGGTGAACAACGTGATGCGGCGGTACGGTACGTGCTCGGTAGGGAGGTGAAAGTGACGTGAGGTGATTTAAAAACAGGAGGGCTAGGAATCAGGCTTAGGCGGAGGGTTGACCTCTCCTCCCAACCCACCCTGAGAACCTGTCCCGTACCTGTGACAGCCACGTTCCTCCTGGATCGTGGCTCGGCAGCGTGTGGGAATGTTTGCCTCCTGGCTTCTCCTCGGCTGGGCTTCTCTCTCGCTTCCCTCCATCTTCTTCGGGTTTCTCGGCATATACCACAAACGCTCCAGCTCCTAACTCGACTTCCTCCTCTCTGGGGGTGGCACACGCCCTGTTCCGGTATTCATCCGCTCTTATGGGTATGGGAGCTTCTCTGATGTCAGATGGGGTGGATTTTCATCCCAATGGAATCCCCAGTTGAAGGAGCCGTGATCGCTTTCAGTCTCTGCGGGAGATAGTAAAGGTGCAGATGGTCGCCAGTCACCCTGCTGAGAGAAAACAAGAGGGAGATATGGAGGGATGGCAGACCATTCGACAGCGGACTCGGGTAGCGGATCCGCTCCGTCACACATATTTGTTTTCTTTCTCATTTTTTCTTTCTCTCTGTCTCTTTTTCCCTTTACCGCTTCCTCTTTAGCTGTAGGTTCATGCAGCATTTCTATTTCTCAACAGTACATCATAGCTTGTCATGATGATATGATGCTGGCTAACTCTTTTTTTCAGTGGTCTTTCTTTTTATCTGTCTTTGCCTGGATTTCATTTATCACTGTCACTTGTTTTGTGAAAGGAAAATCAGTCTCTCTTTTTAAATAATGCACCTTTGATGTGTCTGCATGATCTTGGTTGAAGGCAACTTTCTCAAAAGGAAATTAATTAGGGCAGGCCTGGGTCACAACTATTGTAAATGGTCAAAGAGGCAATAATGGACAGGTTTTAAGGAAAGCATCTTTCCTTCCCCTGCAAGATCGTTGGCTCTGCATTGCGAGTCTCGCTTTCAATTCCTGGTCCCTCTGTCACTTGCTACTGGACACGCAAGTGGGAGAGGATAAGTACATCATTGTTTCTCCCTCTAGTCATTCTGTAAGAGCTACTCCTCACAGATTATTTGAGAAGTAAAGAAAAAAAATTATAATATTAAAGATCCTTTAAGAGGAGGATGCAGGATCCTATCAGGGAGTATGTCTGACACACAGGCCCCCATCCAGCACTAAATGGAGTCACCACATCTGTGAATAGTGGTGCACCATTGACACTGATGACGTACATGCCCTGCCTAGCAGCTTTAGTGAATATAGTTATTCTGTTTGCATAATCCCTCCACAGTGGATGCAGACATTGTAGTGACCTATATCTTTATCTAAAAGATCAAAGATAAGCAATATTAGAAGGGCGAAGAAAGGTGGTGCTTATCAATATTTATTTTATGGTTGAGGTGACACAAGGATTAGCTCAGGAGGAAGGTGTTGACAGTGCCAGCTACAGAGGTCGCACAAGACAATTCCACTTCACTGTTGGATAGAATGGGGAATCACTATTGTTGGATTCCAAGGCGTCATCTTTCAAATGGAAGGTATCGGAGGGCATATTTTCTTAGGAGTGAAATATCACAGGTTGAGAGTGGAGGCATGTGGGAGGAGGCTATGAGAGGAATAAGTTGTAGAAAAGGTTAAAAGAGGAAATAAAAGATAATTTGGGGAGAGCCTTATTCTGAATTGGATCTCTAAGAATACTAAGGGCCAGATGTAGGTGGCCAATTACCGGTCGGTAACGGCCAAATTCGGCCGTTACCGACCGGTAATTGGAATTTGAGATGTAGGTCACTCAATTTTACAGAATCGGTAAATTTACCGATCGGTAAATTTACCGATTCTGTAAAATACAGAGTCTGTATTTTTACCGAATCGGTAAATTTGACATGTAGGTGGGACTCTTCAGAGTCCCACAAGCCTTACCGAATCGGTGTTTTACCATCAAATACTATTTGATGGTAAAATACCGATTCCGGTGTGCATGCACATGTGTGCATGCACACCTCTGCCATATGACAGGCAGACCTGCCCTTGGGGCATGTATGCCTGCCACATGGCACCCGAGCCTGTTTTGGGGGGGCCAGAGGGTGTCAAAGTGACACCCCCTGCACCCTTGTGAAAATCGGTATTTACCGATTCTGTAATTACAGAATCGGTATTGCCCATTGATTCCTATGGGCTGCAAGGCCCATAGGAATCAATGGGCAATACCGAATCGGTATTTACAGAATCGGTAAATACCGAATCTTAACGATTCGGTATTTACCGAATCTGAAATACCTACATCTCCCCCCCTCTATTTTACCACCTCTTAAATACCGATTCGGTATGAATCGGTATTTAAGAGGTGGTAAATTAAAATTACCTACATCTGGCCCTAAGCCTCAAAATAAACGGTGTAAATAGTACTAGGTGAAGGCAAATGGTGTTGTTTTGGTTGAAAGATTTTGATAATTTTACTCCAGAATTTACTTGTATAAAAAATGACCCTAATCTTCAGGATAACTAGATTGAACAGTCTTAATTTTTCTGAGCCCCGGTGCCTCTTGGGGTAATAGCAGTTTCTGTCAGGCCGGTCAAGATTTTCACTATTAACTTCTCAGGAATGGCTCGATACTCAGTAAATACCGACCTCCAGGCATCACAGAGTTCCCAAGTGACTCAGATGGGATCTTAGGGGTGCCGGGGGAGGAGAAAGAGGGCTGAAATGACAAAATAAAAATTGGCATCATTAGTTTACTGATGAATATGTACACCCATGCATTACCTCTCCTCCCTCTGTTATATACCTGATGTAAACGTGGGCAGTATCTCAGAATCTCCAAACAAATATTAACTTATATGGCGAATGACCAGGCCCTCCATATGTTCTCTCTAAAGAAATATGGGGAGAGGAAGACATCAAAAGAATGTTTTATGGTCCGCACTACTTCCTTGTTGGTTTCCTCTTGTCAGTGTACCATATCACACAATTCGTCAGAAGCAACTTTTCTGGAGGGTACATGTTATGTTATGTTGTCTTGTAAAGCGCATGGCTACCCCAGCAATGGGTCGTCCCAGCGCTGTAGACCACTGGGGAACCCGTCCTGGCTTTCCCTGTGAGATGATCCCTGCTGGGTATCTCCAAGGTGAAACCAGGCATCCCCGGTGTATGTGGGGGGCCGTTGTGGAGATGAGGCAAGCTAATGCCCAGAGATGCCGAGTGTGATCCCTGGTTAGAGTAGGCACCGAAGCAAGAATTATTGAGTCCGCTGACCCTGGTCCACTACCCTGCCGCGTCGGGAATTGAACCCTGGTCCCGGGCCGTCCTCTGCTTCCGGGTCTGCCGCCTCTAACCAGTGAGCCACACCACTCCACTACATGTCGTAGTGAGTCTCTTTTATGTTAAATCCAAAGTGAGGGCTCCCTTTAATAAGGCAATGAGTTGCCATGAAAGTTTCATTGCACTTGTTAACTGTAACACTACATGAAAAGAAAACAAGCTTCTGCAATGCAATAGGTCTCGCATTAACGAGAGTTTGAGCTATTGGATTGTAAATGTGAATGCGTTTTATTTATGTTTTTGTTTTTAAAACATAAATAAAAGGCATTTCTCATTTACAATGCGAATAACTTAAACTCTCAACAATGCGAGACCAGCTGCATTTCAAATGCTTGAAGGCATTGTGGAGTTGCCCACTTCTGTCTCCCATGTCTCCTGAAGAGCTCCCTGTTTGCTACGAGTTAAATAAACAACCAGGTGGTCACAACTGCGCACGAGACACCCTCCTGCAGTAAGAGAAACTCATTAAAGAAAATAGTGCTTACACACTAAAGAAAACATACTGTGTAATAACCAAAGTTAAAGGGCCAGTCCTCATGGGGGGTTACAAATAAAGACAAGGAGGTACTAAGGAGGGACTAACAAGCCTAATATGGAATCCCAAGCCAGTATTTACGAAGGACAAGGAGACAAGCCAATGCCAAATATGGGCAGAGAGTGGGCGGGCTTCAAGTACATACTCCAATACAGCATGGCTCGCATACCGGCGAAAACGATGCCCAGGCTCGACCTAAAAAACAAGAATCGCACTTCCTCAGACTTTTTTTCAGCCGAATCCTTAAAGAAGTCTTGTAGAACATTATTTCACTTGGGAATTGTTTTATGAATTCCATTACACTTTAGCATAAAGCAGAAACAAAAATATAGATGCTGATTCTGTGTATCACCAGAAATCAGAATAGAAATAACTGTGCTTGAAATGCGCTCTTCTCTGGAATTTAAACCCCTGCTGGGCATGTCAGCCCAAAGGAATGCAAACCCCCCCCCCCCCAAAGAGCATCCATTCAGTGTACCTTGAGGTATCAAGGAATGAAAGCTTTAACCAGGAGAGGCCCGTGCAGGTTAGAGTGGTAGTGGGTGAGGCAGGGTTGGGGGGGATTCAACAGATGACCACAAGGGAAAATTTAAGAAATCATTTTCCCTTGTCATAGTCTGTCGAATTCCCCCCCCACCCGGCCCCACCTCTCTTACCTGCATGGACTGAGGCTGGTTTCAGCATGAGAACCGCGTGCTATGGAACTGTCTTCACCACTAGAAGGAAACTGGACTTCCCCCTAGAACACCAAACTGTTAACATCAACCAACTGAACAATCTAAATCCAAAGGCAAAGAATTTCTCTCCAGGAGGACATGGTCTGTTAAGCCCGGCATTAAGAGACATCCCAAAAAGAACTGTCCCTACCCAGAAAAAGCATTCACAAGCAGAGTTAATTAGGCCTAAACTTCTGGAAATTACAGAAATATTTCCGGTAGACGAAGCCCCACTCAATCGTGGTCGAATTATTAGTCTGCTTCAAAAGATCCAACCGTTACAATCGCTAACGCAAAATGAAATAAAATTAGTTACGTTCCCGGAAAAATCAAAAACAACGACAGCAATTGTAGAATTCTGGTCTCCAGTAATTCCAGGAATTATATTGAAGGAGAGCGAGACCCTTCATAAATATGGTTACGATCTGACCCCAATATTACAGCACGAAGTTCACAAAAAACCCACAACAGAAGAACATCTTAAAGCGCAGTGACCGAAGCAAATTTCTAACATTATGACCAAGTCCCCAGACCAAATTGCAGAAAATGTATATGTCTCTATAAAGAATGGTAAAAGAGAAGTCTGGAGTGAAGACATCCCCAGCAAGGAAACAAAAAAGGGGGAATACTCATGGACCTGGATCTCGGAGACCCTGAACTCTAATAAACAAACCAAGGTCAATAAACTTCCCGTTTAACACAGGCTTGACGATCACCTCTTGGAATATAGCGGGAAAAACTAAAGAAAAAATGACTGAAATAACAAAAAACTGCCCAGCTATAGTGGCCCTCCAAGAAACGTGGTCCACACAAAACTTCAACCAAGAGAAATACTTTGTATACGATACCATTGCAGAGCAGGTTGAACGGGGACATGCGAAAGGAGGGATAGCGATCTTATTAAATGAAGACTATAAATGGGCCCAAGAAATAATACCAACTAATTCAAATAACCACCAATGCATTAAGATCAAGTACCGGACAAATCCTTTAGAAACTTTAAAAGATCTACTAATCTTTAACATCTATATCCCAAATGGAGCAAAAATGGACACACTTGCTTTAGAAATCTTAAAAGACATTGAACAAACATTAGAGAACCAAGGCTATCCAGCGTTCTTTATCATGGGGGATTTAAATGGGAAAATATCTAACCAGTCATTACAAAAATGGGCAGATTGGCACAAAGAAGAGGCCTTGGGTATCTCCACTCCACTACTGCCTAAAGAAAACAAGGCGGATAAAAGAGGAAAAATCCTAATAACATCACTCCCTATGTTAAATGGAGTAATACTGAATGGCAACGTAGAAGGCGATGTTCCCGCCTCATATACAAGACATGGTAATAGTAGTCCCTCACTTTTGGACTATATGATCTGTAGCTATGACCTATATGGATCAGTTGTACAACTCAAAATTAACTTTGTCCATGGTAGCGATCATGCCATCCTACAAGCAAAAACAGAGTGGAGAATACAATCTTCCTTGACAAATCGAATTATGTACAACCATAGCACAGTTCTGGCAAACCCAAGCCAAAGACGTATTCACTGGAATCCGGCTACATTCAACAAGATAAACAACATAATTGATTCAACGCAACTTCTGCAAGTAACCTTTTCTGCAAATCCGATAACAAACTTTAAAATGGTCATCAAAAAGCTAACACAAAAATTGCAGGAAAAATCGATTCAATCATTAACAACAAAGAATCAAAACAAAAGGCCAAAGTTAGCGACCAATACAAAACTTCTGAATAAACTGATAAGAGAACAGTTCTTAGAATATTCTCCATCTAAACAGCTAGAAATTAACAAAATAAAAAATCAACGCAAGCGAGAAAAGGGAAAAAACAAGAGAAAAATACAAGACCAAATTTTGGTAGACCTGCAGATAGCAGCAAAGCAAAATAACCAACGAGCCTACTGGAACATCATCGCCAAAGAAACGGGCACGAAAAAAGCCCTACAAGCTATCCCGGTCCCCCCAAAGGAATGGGATCTTTACCTTGCCAATATATACAAGCTAAATACCAACTCAGAAACGATCCATAATCTCACTATGAATGCAGAAATAAAACTACTAAATAGTGGAGTATCTAGCCCTTTCTCAATTGACCTACACATAAGAAAGGCGAGAACAACAGGAGCCTCAGGACCAGATCAAATACCGATCAAGGTCCTCCAGTGCAACCCCAAAGAATGGAGCAAGATGTTATCTCCCCTTTTTAACTATATCTTCACTACTGGAGAAATCCCTAAATCATGGAAGGGAAGTATAGTAATACCCATACATAAAAAGGGTACAAGGCTACACCCTGGTAACTATAGGCAAATAGCCCTCTTGGACGCAACAGGTAAAATCTTCACTGCAACAGTTTTAGATCACTTTAAAGACTGGGCCTTTTCATCTGGACAAATTCCACTATATCAGGGTGGATTTAGACCAAAGCATTCGGTCACGGATAACATTGCGGTGTTACAAACCATCTTAGATAAATACATGACAGCTAAATCTCAGGTCGTATATGCTGCTTTTATTGACTTTTCCACCGCATTTGATAGAGTAGATAGAGGAACACTCTGGAGAAAACTCGGCAAAATGGGCATCCCGGATAAACTATTACACATACTCATATCATTGCATACAAAAACCTGGTGCCAGGTTCAAATGGGAAGGGAAAAGGGTCTCACTAGTTCTATCCCGCCTCCAAATGGCCTAAGGCAAGGATGCCTTCTTGCTCCCTTATTGTTTTCCCTGTACCTTAGTGATTTGCCTCAACGTTTTCAGCAGATGTGTAACTTTCCTCCAAAAATTGCCTTCCACAAAATACACACGATGTTATATGCAGACGATATAATTTTACTAGATCTAACCCCATTTGGACTGCAAAGGAGCCTCCAGGCACTGTACAAATACTCGGAGGAAAATTATCTAATCCCGAAAATTGCGAAAACAAAAATAGTCCTGTTCTCAGGAAGGAAAAAGAGCATCAAATTCCATTGGTTCCTAGGGGAAAAAAGGGTGGAAGTCGTAAATGAATACACTTATCTAGGTCGAATCTTTACTAAGACTTTACAGAACAGGCCCCACACTCTGAATTTGACCCGGAAATCGGACATGCATGTGGGAGTACTTTTAAGACTGTACGCCGCTTCTGGACAAAGACACTTCTTCTCCATGCTTAAGGTATATAGCGTAAAGATTCCACCACACATCATACGCTCTGGAATATATACCAATAAGCCAATGGAGCTTTTTAGATCTAAAAGAAGGTAAGATCTTACGGAAACTCACAAAGCTGTCCCAGGCGGTACCAGTACAAGCCCTTTGCCTAGAGTATTCATTAACTAGTGCCTATGCCAGAGGAATTGCTAATATCATCAGGTGGGCATACAACCTCCTACATGCAGATTAAGGAACGCTCCTATCCTTGCTTAAAATAGAAACATTGGAACGCGATTCATCGAAGCATGTATTTACAAGAAATGTCTTTAACTGCTTTCAAACTTTCAGAGACTAATACTAACTTGCTACTATCCTGGACACCTGCCCACCTGAAACTCTTCCTAAAACATTTTACCCCAAGACTCAGCTTTGACCTTGACGTTCAGCACTGTTTTAAATTGCCTCTTTATAAAAATGTCGCTCAATCTATTGTTTTCAAGAAACCTCAACAGTATATAAAATTTAATCTTAATCATGGGGCTAGGAGATCGATTGTGCTGCTCAGATTAGGAATACTTCCGGAAAAAACACTAACACATAGGTGGCACTTAAAAGAAAGCACTAATTGTAATCTATGTAACGGTGGAGAGCAGGACTTAGAGCATCTATTGTTCACCTGCCCAAATGCAACAGTTGCTATGGCAAGAAAAAGGTTTCTACAACCAATCTACGCTAAATGTAGAATCAACACAGCTCACGAATTGATTATCCTATGTAAAGCTCCGCCAAATGAATTTGTATGGTATAACCTTTTTAAATTTTTTTAATTATTTTTAACTTTGTATTAGAATGAAAACTGTTTAACAAAGTGGTTTAAAATTGAATATGGTGTATTAAATATTTGTGGTCCTCAGTGGAGAACCAAATCAAATAAAATGAACTTGAAACTAGAACACCTGCAAAGAGTGGCTATGTAACACCTTGATCAAGAAAATCCTTTCCAAGAAATCATGAGTAATTATGTAGCATGAAGGGGAAAACACATTATCTTCTCCTCATGCTAAGATACAAAATACCAAACTCATGCTGCAAGGCGCGTCTCCCTTTACACCTGAATGTGTCCTCGGTCAGTTCCCTGGGGATTATGGTATATACAATTCTAGTTGACACTAGAATGAAACTGCCTGGTATAGTAATCATGTCAGTTTTAATCTTCAGTTATGTTGCCTGTCTCAATGTCACGGGGCGTGCCTCAAAATTGCTTCTTTGCCATCTGGCATAAATTTGGCTTCCAACAGTTAGCTTACACTTGGCATTACCAGCGTAGCACAAATTTGCGAGCAGACTATATGGAATAAAAGTGAGTTCCAAATTTGGCCTAAAATGAGCAATGCTTGCCCCTTCATAAATGTGCTTCTACCACTGACCATATATGAGTGTTTTCTCCTAGGCCTCAACATACACATCAATGTAAGCACCAGTTATCTGATAATGATGATATTGTTGCAGACAAAATGGAGGTTGTGCATTTCATAAAACCAGGCAGGGAGGGTTTGTTGAAGCAAACAAAATGTGTTCCGTAGAAGTCTTGCATGGTGTTTCTCATAAGGTCTTGATAGGAACACTTCAACTTTCCTGTTTCTCTCAGCATGTGGGAAAAAAGATATATATGCAGAAACATCTTCATATGAGTGCAATGCTGCCTTTGCAGCAACAGAATCAACACAATGCTGTACTTTATACTAAATCTGCTCATGGAGTTTTCCATTTTCTTTTGATTCTGCTCAGGTTCCAAGAAGGAGAGAGAAGTTTTCACAAAGGCATATAACAAGCTGTTTGGATCCGCTCCTCCACCTACATCAAGGGCGAAGGCTGCAGCTGATGCTTGTGCCGATGCCACTGCATCAGCCAAGCTAGATGTCTCAGGGAAATTTAAGATCATTCAGTCCATTCATTTTGGTGAGGATGTCAACCTGATCCTCATCCTCAAAAACTCAAGCACAGAGCATGCCAAGAATGTAGTGGTGAACATCTGCGCCTCATCCATGCTGTACAATGGGACAATGACAACTGAGGTCTCTGGGGAGAAAACTTCAGTCAAGCTTGGTCCTGCAGAAGGTAATTTACCATATAGTTGGTTCTTTCCACTTTCCTTCTTTGGCAGTTCAATAGTTAAGTGTAGTGTGGTGGTTTGCATGCCTTAGGATTTCTTTTATAATCTGTGTTATGTATGGAAGATCAAAATGTACAATTTTATTATCGCACTCATTTTTTGTCAATTGCTATATCTTTACAGAAAAGGAGATTCCATTTACGGTTACTTATTGCCAATATGAAAAGTATTTGTCAAAAGATAATTACAATGTCCACTTCAATGCTGTCTGTGAAGCTGAAGGGCAGGCAACATTTCTGGTGCAAAAGACAATCACGGTGGAACACCCTTCAATTAGCCTCCAGGTGAGAAATTAATCATGGTGCTTTATAAACAGGAAAGTGTGATGACTGAGAAACATATGGGGTGTGAGATGCGCCTGGCAACATTTTCCTTTGCTGGGTTTTGGTCATTCCAGGAACCAGTGTGACTAGTAAGGGCTTTCCTTGCAACATCTTTCCAATATTTAACCCCCTCCTTACTGTTTACTCATATGTATATCTGTCTATAAAGCACCCTACATGGATCCACAGCCATAAGATCATTTTTTTGGCTTTTTCTTGCTTCATTGTTTGAGCCGTTTGCTGTTTATTTGATGTCTCTTTACAAATCATTCCCTCACCTTTCTGCCATTAGTTTAATCATTGACTCCAGTTACTACTTTTGCACCCATTCTAAATGATCTGAGACATACCTCCTCTGTATATAGACACTAATGTTCACTTCCCATCCTCTAGCTTCTCTGACTGTCACCTCTTGCCATTTTTTGACTGAATGGTTAAATCAGAATTAGTTTTAGTGGTGCCTTCAAAGAAGGGTCCTTATTTCTTGGCTGCAGGTGATTTGGCTGAGTTTGTTTATGTGGAAATTCTAACATATCCGCATATGTACAGTAACCCAAAACACTAATCACCATATGACCTTTCTGTTACCTTTCATCTAGAGCACATTGGAAGGGGCATTACCCAATACTCTTAGATATATCCATTGTTATGGCAGTGAAACACAATATTTTAGTCTGAGGGTTGATTGAAGATAGGGTAGTCCTTCGGGGATCAATGCGAGGGCAAGATGGTCGCCGAGTAGGAACTCTCCCAACGAGCTCCCGGGTTGGGGAATACAAAATCGGTATTTATCCCCTGGTTTACCCGACCATCCGACCCCTTTTTTACCATCTTCAACTACTGATCAAAGGAAACTAAACAAAATTACCTCTAAAGTGGCTTGCCTCTAGAAATTGACTCACCAAGGATCCGACTGGCCCGCACTGTGTCTTCATGGCTGTTTGGCTCCCAGATCGCTTTGGTCGCCCTAAGTGTGGCAGGGTATGCTCAGACGTGAGTCCCTTGCTCACTTGGCCACTGGAATCAAGATAGCCTGGCTGATGAGGATTATGAATCCGAAACTGGTCCCAGGATGCTTGTTTCCGGTCCATGGAAGACATGGCTTGGCAGTTCGGGCTGGACTGTTCCCATGAGGCAACGGGTCAGACTGATTTGCATATAGCCATGTCTGAAATGGGGTGGCTGAGTGGGCTAAAGAATGGTGATGGATTAAACCCAGATCAGTTGACTGGGGGTGAGTGTTTGATTTGCTCAAACGCTCCGTCCATCATCCCCTTTTGTGTCGCTTTGTTCACCCTAAGTGTGGCAGGGTATGCTCAGACGTGAGTCCCTTGCTCACTTGGCCACTGGAATCAAGATAGCCTGGCTGATGAGGATTATGAATCCGAAACCGGTCCCAGGATGCTTGTTTCCGGTCCATGGAAGACATGGCTTGGCAGTTCGGGCTGGACTGTTCCCATGAGGCACAGGGTCAGACTGATTTGCATATAGCCATGTCTGAAATGGGGTGGCTGAGTGGGCTAAAGAATGGTGATGGATTAAACCCAGATCAGTTGACTGGGGGTGAGTGTTTGATTTGCTCAAACGCTCCGTCCATCATCCCCTTTTGTATCGCTTTGTTCGCCCTAAGTGTGGCAGGGTATGCTCAGACGTGAGTCCCTTGCTCACTTGGGCACTGGAATCAAGATAGCCTGGCTGATGAGGATTATGAATCCGAAACCGGTCCCAGGATGCTTGTTTCCGGTCCATGGAAGACATGGCTTGGCAGTTCGGGCTGGACTGTTCCCATGAGGCACAGGGTCAGACTGATTTGCATATAGCCATGTCTGAAATGGGGTGGCTGAGTGGGCTAAAGAATGGTGATGGATTAAACCCAGATCAGTTGACTGGGGGTGAGTGTTTGATTTGCTCAAACGCTCCGTCCATCATCCCTTTTTGTATCGCTTTGTTCGCCCTAAGTGTGGCAGGGTATGCTCAGACGTGAGTCCCTTGCTCACTTGGCCACTGGAATCAAGATAGCCTGGCTGATGAGGATTATGAATCCGAAACCGGTCCCAGGATGCTTGTTTCCGGTCCATGGAAGACATGGCTTGGCAGTTCGGGCTGGACTGTTCCCATGAGGCACAGGGTCAGACTGATTTGCATATAGCCATGTCTGAAATGGGATGGCTGAGTGGGCTAAAGAATGGTGATGGATTAAACCCAGATCAGTTGACTGGGGGTGAGTGTTTGATTTGCTCAAACGCTCCGTCCATCATCCCCTTTTGTATGGCTCCCAGATCACGCCAGCCGAAGCTGTCCTGAGGTGCCCAACAGCAATCCGACACTGGTGCCAGGAACAGGCCCACCGGTGCCTCAACAAACAGGGACTGGAGGCACTGTTCAGCTCCGGCCTGACCTGTGGAGCTCTCTGGTGATCCAACGCCTTCCCCTGGCCCCCTTCCGGTTCTGGGACTCTCAGGCCCTTGCCCTCCAATGCCTTCCTCCTACAATCTGTGCCCTCCTTGCTGCTCAGCTCCCAGATCATGCCAGCCCGAATCTGTCCTGAGGTGTCCGACAACAATCCAACACTGTTTTTTCTTGGTGCCAGGAATGGCCCACCGGTGCCTCAACGAACGGGGACTGGAGGCACTGCTCAGTTCTGGCCTGACCTATGGAGCTCTCCGGTAATCCGACGCCTTCCCTCTGGTACCCTGATGGCTCTGGGGCTCACAGGGCTTTGCCCTCCGAAGCCGTCCTCCTACTATCTGTGCCCACCTCGCTGCTCAGCGACCGGATCACGCCAGCAGAAGCTGTCCCGAGGTGTCCGACAGCAGTCTGACACCGTTTTTCTTGGTTCCAGGAGCGGCCCCCCGATGCCTCATCAAACGGGGACTGGAGGCGCTGTTTCAGCCCCTCCTGTGGTGCTCTCCAGTAATCCGTCATCTTCGTCCATGCCCCCTGCCAGGCCTGGGACTCAATGGACCTCGCCCTCCGAGGCAGACCTCCTGCAATCTACTGCATGGTCTTCTGCGCTCCCACCCAGGAAATAAAACCTTGGGTGCGCTTCTCCACGTAACAGGGAAGTGAGTCATTCCCTGGCCTTGACCTCTCTCGAGCGTGAACCCTCCAGAACTCATCCGGCTGTGCGAGGGTGAGTTTTGTGTCCGAGTCAAAGGAGTCCACCACCCCCAGTCTCAGTAAGTCTAAGCTGGCCTGGCATCAGCCCCACTGCTCCACTTGCCTTACAAATTCTATCGGGGCTCCAGAGCACCTCTCAACCATCTCCCCAGCTGCTGAATTTGTTGCCTGATGCTGCAACTGGCCTGACCCCGACTGTGGCATTGCTAAATTCCTGCCGGTTTCCATCTTTGCGGATTCCTTGGTCTTGTCACGCCCCCATGGCCCCAAGCCCTGACAAATACCTCCAAATGGCAACTGATCTCCCCCCCACTTGCCTAATGATTCTACTGGGGCACCGGAGCACCTCTAAACCATCTCCTCAGCTGCTGAATTTGTTGCCTTACCCGGAAACCGGCTTGACCCCACACTGTGGCATCATTAAATTCCTGCCGGTTTCCGTCTTTGGGGAATCCTGGCCTTGTCACAACGCCATGGCCCCTGAGCCCTGACAAATCCCTCCAAAATAGCGACTGACCTTTCCCCTCCACTTCTGAAACTGCAGACCTCTACCATCTGTCTGCTTTCTGGAGGAGGTCCATGACTTGATCTGCCTCCTCTACCTATGAGCCCTCGTTTTCCACGGACTAATGAGCGAGCCCCTGGGCTTTTCTGTCTGGATACCATCGCTGCGTCACCTTCACCCTCTCCTAACATATTGACTCTGTACTTTTGACTCTGACGTTGTTGATCTAATTTCTGTGCTGCTCGTTTTTACTTATTTCCTCATTGCTAATTAGTTTGATCTCTAAACACTAGTAACTGCATGTAATAATCTGACTGATGCTAAAATGCTCTATTTAAAGTGCCCAATTTTTGTTGTTCTTTTTATCTTTTACTAATTTTAATTTTGTTTCTCTTCTTTCCTATTGCCACTCTGCTAAGTAGTATGATCTCTACACTACTCTGGTGCTACTATGGCGATTTGTTTCTCTCACCCCCAGTAGGAATGATACTCCCTATTAGAACACTTACTCATATTTCCTCAAGTCCCCCTAAATACTTCTCCCACTACTCCTTCCAGCATCCAACCCCATCCAGGTCTTTAATCTCATTCTAATACTTTCTAATTTTATCATGCCAAATTGTCAATCCGCCCTCCTGTATTTTTCCCACTCACTTTCTTTCTCCCACTGACTTTACACTCCTGTCACTAAATCTCCTTATCCTTTCCCTCAAGCACATACCTCACCCTCTTACATCAACCCCCCTACGCCTTGCTCCTCGCTGTCACCTAAATCTCTTTACATCACTCCCTCCCTTCTTTTCTCCCAGACTCCTCCACCTAACTGACTGATCGTCCCACCTCAATCCCGTTCTTACGTTCCACCTCTATCCCGCTCTCACCTCCAAAGACCCCTCCCTCACCAAACATGGCCCAACTCTTGGACCATTCCTTACCCTCCTCATCCTTCCACAAATACCTAGAAATTTTTTAAACATAAATTACTAATCCGGCATCCTGAAACCCTAATTATTGATACCTTTCACAGCCTCATGTCCCCTATAAAAACCAACTACATTTTCTACTCCAAACGACCATCCAAACGGAAAAGCACCTTCCTACGCCCCCTCCCAGTATCTTAATCAAGCAAAAAACCTTACGGTTTCAAACTGTCTACTACTTTTTCTCAAATTTTTCAAGGTGAAAAGGACATCTCCATTTTCAAAACTGGTAACTTCCTGATAAGAGCCTCCGAACATCACCTCACCATCTTCGAGCACCATTTAAGCACCCTATCCCACCAGTTGTCCATACCTACTCCTCACCCCACATCTTCCCAACCCCAGAACCCCTCCTTGTTCTCCCCTGCCTTCCCGATGCCAACCCTTCACCCCTAGACGTATCAAACCTTAATGATATATCCCATTCTATTTATTTATTTTATTTATTTTTTGCTATTTTTAAAGCGCGCAAATACCCATACAGGTGTCTCGGCGCTGGTGATCACAGAACTCCCTACACTTTGACGGAATGGTTAGGCAGAAGAGAAAAGCCATGTCTTGAGGCTTTTTCGGAATTTAAGGAGCGTGGGGGCGGTTTTAATATGGAGTGGGAGGGTGTTCCACAATTTAGCAGTGGCTGTAGTGAAACACCTGTCTCCCCAAGTGGCCTTTTTTGTCCGAGGGACATACAGCATGAAAGCTGTGGAGGATCGAAGGAATCTGCGTTGCTCCAATGGACGACCTCTATTCTATCACCCTCTCTTGAATCCACTCTGAAACATCTCTAATTCACACACCATCCCCCAAACTACCATGCCCCCAATGACCGGTATCCTCCAACCCCTAAACCCATCTGAAACCCCTCTCCTTCCCCCAAGCTCCCCTCCTAGCTCGCACTATTATACCCCTCATGCCCCTACTCCTCCCTCCGCCGAACTACACTCCAACCCCCAAACCTGATGTTGCGTCTCCCCCCACCCCTTATGCCCTTTCCGCTCCTCACTTCCCATCTCCTACCTCTATAACTGTCCTGTCCTTCTCCATGCTCCTCCCTCCCTCCCAAAGGCGGATCACTCCTCCCTCCTCCTTCCTCTCCCCAGGCCTCCCCCACTACCACTGTCTCAGTACTCCTCTCACCCCCCCCTGCCTCCCACCCTCTATGAACACCAAACCTCCTTCCCCGGACAACTCAGTACATACCTCCTCCCCTCCTTCTGCCCCAACCACATCCCACCTCACTCTTTTAACCCAGTCACTTTGCAACATTGACTGCAATATTTCTACCTTGGTTACCGAACTTGTCCGACTTGGGAGAGGATTTCAAAAACTTCAAATCCCTCAACCCTAGAACCCGCCCCTCTTGGTCCTCCTCTACATGCTATGGCCCTCAAAAGCTCCCTTATCCCAAACATTGGAAAACCACGCCTCTACACAACCATACACACAGGCCTCTTCGCACCTTGAGTGACTACTTCACTTCTGACCTCTCCGACTTCTGCAACTCCTACCTAAAAAATGCTCACTTAAGGATCCTTCTTTTCCTCACTCCAACATCCCACTTATTATGGGATTAGCAGAATCCACTCTTTTCCCAGCTCCCCCAGACACCCCCCTCAACTTAACTCCATTCACTCGTGCTATACCCCGAAAATGATCCCTAAACCCCTGGCCTGCATGCTCGTGAACTGCCGCTCGGCTGTTCGACTTGCAACAGAAATATCTAAAACCATTCTTAGCGAAGATATTGAAGTCGCCTTCCTCACGGAAACCTGGCTCAAAGATCACTCAAGACCCACCCTCGACTTACTCTCCTCCCCTCCCTGGGTTACTCTATCATCAGAAAAGACAGACCTGAGAAAATAGGAGGTGGTTTAGCAATTATCTTTAAAAATGAACTCCTGCTCTCCTTAGTCAGGAACACAGACTATACAACCTTCGAATACCTTGGAGCCAAACTTAAGATTTAAGGCTCTCCCCCAATACGACTACCCAATATCTACCACCCACCTGGTTATCCTCTTCCCTTCACTGAGGAACTATCTGCTATCTGACCTTATGCAATTGTTATTTTCTAACTCTAAAAATCTCTTCCTTGGAGATTTTAACCTTCACTAGAACGAACCCGAGGATCCCACAATCAACCTTCTCACTAATCTTCTCAAGATTAGCGACCTCAAACAACTTTGCCATTCCCCAACCCACTCTAAAGGGGCTATTCTTGACGCCATAATTTCAAACACTGACTTGGCATCCCTATCCAACATCTTCCCAATTGACTGGTCTGACCGTCACCTCATATTGTTCATGATTTCCCCTTCAGCACCTCCCGCCCCAGCTAAAAACAACAAAGCCACAATAGTGACCAGAAATCTTAATCATATCCCCCTGGTGTACTGGAGTCCAAACTCTAAACTCAACTTCGTCTCACCCCACCCTCTCTCAATGCCAATAAGCTCACTGAGCACTTTAATAAAACTGACTCCGAGGTTTTAGATCAACTTGCCCAGCCCAAACTTAAAACCCAAAAACATATCCCTTCCAAATCATGGTTTAACTCAGACCTCAACAATGAAAGACATGCACTTAGACTAGCTGAAAGAACATGGAGACCACGCCCTTCCCCCTCCCATCCTGCCCTCCTTAGAACCGCTAGATCTACCTGAAAGAAACACATTTTCTCTGAAAAGGAATCTTTCTTTCGTTCACAACTCGCCCGTGCCAAAAACAGACCCAGAGAACTGTTGAACATTGTTAGAAACCAAACCAACCCTCCCCTGCCCCCTCAACTTGACGGCCTCCACTAAGAATGTGAAGAAATGGCGAACTTCTTCCCCGAAAAAAATTGCCAAAATTGATCAATCCTTCCTTTTAACTCAGATCCCTCCCACCCCCCAATTATCCTTTGATGGTACCTCAAAACCACCCTCCCCCTAATTTTACCCCCGCTTCCTCCCCAAACCTACTTTCCTCAACCCCTCCTGAATCCTACCTCACCAACCCCAAGCTTAAAATAATGCCTCCTGGCAGAATTTCCACTCCGTTTCGGAACTTGAAGTTTTTAACATTTTATCCAAATTAAAACCGTCCTCTCATACAAAAGACCCGCTCCCATCTACCCTCGTCCAAGATCTAAAGCACATCATTGTCCCTTATTGGACCAATATAATCAACTCCTCCCTTTCCACGGGGTGCATCCCTGTCTCCCTCCAACTCGGACAAATCACACCCATTCCAAAAAAAAAAAAAAACGAACCTAACGAACCTCCGTCCTATCTCCAACCTCCCCCTTCTTTCCAAAGCCCTTGAAAAATGTGAACTACTTCTATTGGATAAACACATTGACACTTACAACCTGCTCAACCCCCTACAATCTGGCTTCCGTAAAGGCTGCAGCACTGAAAGTGCATTGCTAAATATAGTTGATGACATCCACCACGACCTGGATAAGGGTGGGACCTGCCTACTCATTCTCCCCGACCTCACTGCTGCATTTGATACAGTTAACCATTCAACCTTGCTTAACACACTCAAAGATTGTTTCGGCCATAATGGCACTGTCCTAAACTGGTTCGCCTCCTACTTCCAACACAGAACCCAACACATTCAATTTCAAAAGTGCCTCTCTTGCCCCACACCAGTCGTAATCATAAATCCAATGTGCTATTAAAGAGGATTCCTAATTACAAGGCTATAGTACCAAACATGACTTTTCTACTCTTTATCAATCAGGAATTGCATGTAATAAATGCATTAAGGAGTTTCCAATGTTAAACTATGAGAGTGGTAGGCCTCACAGTAGTAAAAAACACATTTGGCATTTTTTCACTATCACGACATGTAGAACTAAAATGTACATGTCCTGCCTTGTTCTTACACAGCGGCCTACCCTATGAACTACCTAAGTCCTTCCTTAGGCATTCTGTATGTGTAATAAAAGGGGAGTTTAAGGCTTGGCAAGGGGTTTCAAATGGCAAATCGACATGGCACTCAAACTGCACAAACAGGCTCTGCAGCAGCAGTCCTGAGTCATGTTTAAATGGCTACTGAAATGTGTGGCAAAATCAGTGTTGCAAGCCCTCTAGTAGCATTTAATTAACAGGCCAGGGACACATATAGTGCACTTTACTATGGTCTTATAAGTAAATTAAGCATGGAAATTGGGGATATGCCAATATAACCGTGTTTTAGGGAATGAGCACATGCACGTTATTGTGGGTCAGGAGTGGTACGGTGCCAAAAGTATTCAAGCCAACAAAAACAAATTCAGTAAAAAGGGGAGAAGCACAGTAAAAAGTTTGAGGGGCAGGTCCAAAAGCAATGTATAGAGAGACAAGAGTGTGTGAGGTCCAGCGGGCATGTCAGATCACAATATAATACCACCAATCAACTGCCTTGGCATAACTGAAATACAGATGGTGGTAAAAAGCCAGAGAGGGACACATCTATTATCAGGAAAATAGACACTGCGCTGTTTCCATTCTTTTCCCTTGACATATAAATTATCACTTAAGTCATGGGTGCATTTCTCTGGAGGGCACATCATATACAGCCAGATTCATCAAGGGAAATTGCGCTCGCAAAGGGCCAGATTCTGAGAATCTGGCCCTTTGCGAGCGCAATTTTTGCATTTGGGATTCATCATCCCAAATGCAAAAATCGCTAATATAGAATTCGCAATTTTGCGAGGAATTGCATTTAAAGAATCTCTATTTGAGATTCCTTAAATGCAATTCATGAAACATTTAAAAATTGCGAATTCGCAATTTTGGGCCGCTATTTACCGCAAAGTGAAACCCCGTGGTAAATAGCGGAAACTTAGAAAAATGCACTTAAGTGCATTTTTCTAAGTTGTATGTCACACACACACATGTCCTTGGGACATGTGTGTACGTAACACCAGCGTCCAATAACATTTCAGGGGTGCAACAGGGTGTCCTTTGGACACCCCTGCACCCTTGAAATTGCAAACTCAAAATGCGATTCGCTAATAGCGATTCGCACATTGATATGTGTTCCCATTCATTCCTATGGGCATTCAGGCCCATAGGAATGAATGTGGAGTTATTCCTTATTTGCGATTAGCAATTAGCTAATCGCAAATAAGGAAGCTGTAGGAATCCCAATAAATATTGCGATTTCTACTTGAATCCCGTTTTGCGAGTCTGTAATAGCGATTCCTTAATAATCGCTATTACAGACTCGCAAAACATGCCGATGATGAATCTAGGTGATAGTAACTTCAGTGATCCGATCCCACAGGGCAGCTAAAATGTAGACAGTGGGCAGAATGTTTTCTGCTTTGATACATAGCTTCCCACTGCATTTGTATTTTTTTGTTTGACAATACAAATATCCCTGGTGTTAATGAGGCATTGCAGATAAACTGATTCATATGCTCCCAACTTATCTATTGTAGCTTAAACACAGATTTTGGGAGGAGGTCTAACAGCGACGTGCCTTATGCAATGAGCTGAGCTTCCTGGCATCTAATTTGCTTCCAGCTTTTGGGTGTGGCAGAACATAACTGCTCCACCCCAATGAAGAGGAAATGTTCATGTGTGAAGAGACTGAGAGACGAATGTGGTCACGTAGTGACCGATCCAGGGGCCTGGATAGAGATCCTGCCATTATGGTATAAACATTTCCAATACTGACCCAAAATCGCATCAAGTTAGTGGGCAAAGCAAGTGCGCTACTATTCAACCCTTCCCTTAGGGTTTGGGGAGGTCCACCCTGAAAAATATTCTGGAAAAAAATGACACAGCACGTTTTACAGTGCACTTTACTATATATATTGGTAAAAACATAAAGGCTTTTAAGACTCATAAAATAGCAGATATAGATTCAAGTGCCATCTGATCCCAAATAAATACCACTTGCAATAATTGCCCAACTCAAAAGGAAATGGTTTTACATCAGTTTTACATATCTTCTGGGAAAGAAATCCACCAAATATCTACTACCCTTACCCAAATACCAGCTTTCACTGAGACTGTGATTTCAACCTCCAAATACCAACATATCAGTTATATGAAGCACTCACATATGCTACTGCCTCAGATGGCAGACCTTAACACACATGCAAATGTTTGCATTTCCATGGAAGAGGTGCCAAGCAAATACAGATTGATGCCACCAAATGTTGGTCATGTTTTGCCTCACTATAAAATAACAGTCCATAATAAACACCATAGGAGCACCACGTGCCAGGGCTGACTACAGAAGGAGGGATTTAGGTGTTTGCCAGGAGTCTGTGGTTGACAGCCAACAGATGCCAAGGTAATCGGATAAACAGGCACTCACACATATATTTCACGCTTTTCCGTGCACCTTGATCAGTCCCAGCCCTCTGAGAAACTTACGGGAAGTTAGGCAGTCCAAACCAATGTCGTCCTTTACTCTGCACTGCTTACACTGCTAGTTTCTGAGAGCCTATATTTGTGGTATTGCACCACTGGAAGTTTAACACTGTTGCCATCCATCTCCCATCACACATTGTCCAGGACCATCCTCAACCCTGATTCACTGGTACAATGGATTTGAACATTTCCTGGAAATGAGCAAGGATCAATGAGGCAGGTCTTAAAATGTCACTGATCAAAGGAAAATTGGGCAGATTTTGCAAGGCTAGTCACAATCAAGGGCTGAATGTTTTTTTAGAAGGGGAGTGACCCTCTGGCGGTGTTATAAAGCCCTCTACGGCTCCCAGCATTAAGAAAAGGCAGGCCCACCAACTAAATTATAGTCTTCAGTGTTTTCACAGAACAGAGACCCAGAGGTGATCCTGATTTAATGATACATGTAAGTTTTTAACAAAATCCTCAAAATCTTACCCATGCTGTTACCCTTCTAGCCATTCCCAGAGAAGCGGGCAAATAGCATGATGCTTATATGTAAATTTTGATGTTAAAAACTTGAAAATGAAGCATTCTGGGACTTTTTAATGAAGCTACAGGGAGGAGTCTACAATGTCAATCAAAACTGTGGGACACAAAAGCTCATTAACTGTAGAAGAGAGTATCACACCCCCTAAAATGTTTTTCAAACCAATGTGCCAGCAACCAGAAGTACATTGTTACATGTCATGCTTTTCTCTTTATACTGTGGAATTATTTAATGGTGGCCCTGTTAAACTGGAGACTTGCAGAAAATACTCTCCCCAAGACTGTGGCTCCACCATCTGTAAACCATCCATAATATATAATGTTATAATTATGTAAATTTAGAGCATAACACCCCTTAATTCCTATTTTTTAATTCCTGTTTTGGCACTAAAGTGTCAAAGATTATTCATACTATATTGGTTGTATCCTTTTCTTTAGTGGTCCGAGTATGGTGAATAGGCACCAGTGACACTCCAATGCACATATATTCAACTCATACATCCCTATTCACTTAATAAAATGTAGGATTCCTGTTTGTTATTTTACAGGCTAAGCATATGTACATGGGAAACGTGAAATGAAGGCTAGAACAATCTGTAATTATTTCCTCCACTGTTGTTGTGCAGTCCTAAGGTGACATCTCACAGTGAGTGACACAGTAAATTATACTCGTTTATGTCCGTAACAAATATAAGTTAGTTGTGAAAATCTTGAAACTTCTCTCCACACAAAGGTCCAATAAATGTAAACTTGCCCAATACTTTTTGAATTGTGAAATGTTTTTTTTTTTAGTGTTCTTGTTACTCTTCCCCTATTGGGATGTTTGATTCACCGTGCAATTTTCTCAGTCTCAAAGGGTTGTTTTCCTTTGTTTACCCATCCTTCGCAAGTCTTAATAATCAGACTGGAACGTCTGTATTTTAGTAACATTCTTTTTTTATATTGTCTCCTTTTTTTAAAGCAGTGTGATCACATGAAAGTAGAGTTTTCAATGGCATCATTAAATTATTCAGTAGCCCATGGTTTAAAAAGTAAAGTCACCATAACGTTATTTTAAATTCTGAAATCAGATGAGATCAGGTGCTTTCATGGCAGTACGAAATAAACAAATCTCGTATGATTCTGAAGTGAAAATAAGTATTCTCAAAAATCATTAATTTTATATCTTTCTATGACCTACATATTTTTTCTCTCCACACTCACTGTCACCCATGACTAATTTCTGTTCATCTGTTTCTTAATTAATCTTATCTTTTCTTCCCTCAGTGCTTCAGTCTCACTCAGATCCCGTAGCTCCATCCTACTCACTTATTAATAGCTCTACCTATACTTATGGGAGAGGTGTGGCGCCGCGGCCAGGGCGACTGACGCTGGAATCTGGGGATCAGGGTTCGATCCCCGGCTCCGGCGGCAGGTTAGCCCAGCACCATGTGACTCTGGGCAATAGCTCGCTTAATCTTCCCGACGGCCCCCAGCGCCTAGAGACCCTTACGGGTGATTGTGCGCTTTACAAATGTGGACTTTACCTAACTCTTTCCCCATTTCATTACCGTCCCCTTCACTTTTGATTTCCTTTTTTCCTGTCCCATATTGTTTCTATCAACTTTGTCCCCACTTTACCTAACTCTTTCCCCATTTCATTACCGTCCCCTTCACTTTTGATTTCCTTTTTTCCTGTCCCATATTGTTTCTATCAACTTTGTCCCCACCTTGTTTTCCCAATTCTCACTTTCTCCCCACGTTTCATTCTTCTTTATTACATTAGCTCTCCATTGTATCCTCTGTACTAAATCACTTTATCTTGCCCTGCAGGTGCTTGGTCCAGTTGTTGTGAACAAGCCTGGTAAAGGAGAGGTAACATTTTCCAACCCTCTCTCCGAGGAATTAACAGATGGCAAACTGACTATTGTGGGTGCCTCCTTGATAAACGCAGTACTAGAGATAATGTAAGTAGACAATTAACTATTCATTGTGTAGGATGTTCTGCCTGTGTTTTAGCAAATGTCAATAACAAGACCTGGGTGTTCAGAGTCTCTTTAGAGAAAAATGCTCATAGTATTGGGAGCTTCAAACCTCTGAATGAGGAATAACCAAAGAAATAGGCTAGAGCACTCAAATGTCTACAGGAATTTCTAACATTCCGAGCACTGGATATTTTCCACTATTATTGTACTGGTTAAGTGTGTGAAGTGAGGTGCAGTTTACATTAAACGACCCATCATAATCCAGGTTAGGAAAGAACTTCTCAGTTATGTCCAAATCTGAATTTTCAATATACTTGGGATGGGCGCCATAGTAGCATGAAACACACCAAGTGTTTCCAAAAATGTATTTGCAAAATAACCTTATTGCAGTATTTTACCTTTCCGTAAGAAAAATGCATTGGAAGAATGCTTGCAAAGTAACTTTAAACTTTAAAATAAATAGTGATATTCTCCTCAAAAACAGACAAAGGCCTCTGAATACCTCCTTCAGTGACTTCATGTTTCACTAAATTGGTGATTTCTAGGCTAAGTGTATGTATGGGCTAGCCTTGGCAACAATTACAACTACCTGTCCAAATCTGAAGAGGATGAGAGAAGGCTGCTACAACCTGGCAGTTGGATTACATCTATATGGAAAGAGAGCCGCATTCAAACATCTGTTAGCATGCCAATGTGAAGCACCTCACTCCTTGACAAACCCTTCGAAAAGGGAGCAATATTGTTAAAATATCAAGTTATAGGGCCTGATTTAGATTTTGGTGGATAGGTTACTCCGTCACAACGGTGATGGATATCCCATCTGCCAAAATATAAATCCCATTATGTCCTATGGGATTTATATTTCGGCGGACGGGATATCCACCACCGTGAGTAACCCATCCTCCAAAATACCAAATGAGGCCCATATTTTTGGGGGGGAATGTAGAAGAGTCCCTTGTTGCTTAATGCTGCAAAACATTGTTTGGAGGCTATCTGGTCTGGACTGGCAGGAAAAACAACCCAGGCTCCCATTGCTGCCCAGCCCCCCAGGAGGAAGAGTCTTCACTCTGTGATTGCTAAACAGAGGAGGCGGGCTACAGGGAAATGGGTTTTCCTGCCATACTAAGTGTGGGACCCTGCCTCTCTCCTAAGTGTCAGGCATTGCTCAAGAATCGCGGAGCAGTATTTTAGCTATTGCCCGTTGGGCCCATACACTCAGTTGCGTTGGGCCTGTCTGTTGTTTTTGAGAGAGTAAATTGTGTGGTTGTACTGCCTTGTTGCCAGGTGGCTCAGCGGTAAAGAATTGACAATGCATGACTTTCCATAACCCTAGCATCTAAATTGAGGTCAACTCTCCTACATTTAATAGTTATGGTATACATTATTTACATCTTACCTTTCTGTGCCTATGGAATTCTCTTGTACAGCCTCTATAAAGGCTAGCCTTGAGAATTCAGAAATGGGTACTTTGCCTCATTTGCTGAGAGCCACAACATGGACCCTCCCAGTGTGACATGAGGGCATTCTTGGACTTTGTCAACCAGCTCTCCTGTTAAAGGTAGATATGATTGTTCAATCTTTTACGGTTAACTTTGGCTTGAGTCATGCACTATTCTGTGACCAAGTGGCGATAGTGTAGATAAATTCCTCGTATTTTCCCCAAAATAGGGTGTATTTGATGTAGATAAAATGGGTGCATGCAGGGGGGCACATGATGTGCCCCCTGTATTCCCCCCCAGTTCCTGCATGGGAAGGAATGCATTACATGGTGCATTTTCTCCCGTGCAGGAACGTGCTACGGCAGTCCCGCGGCGGAGCCTTTCTAATCTCTCCTTTGAGCCTTAGAAAGGTACCGCTGCAGCATTTTCCGCCCGAGCTGGATTCCAGTTGTAATCCGGAGGGCGGTCTCACTACAGATTTGGTGGACCTCCCGCTGACTGCTGGGGTGGCACTCTGCGGGACGATCACCAAAGTTGTAATCAGGCTCTTAGTGTTACAAGTGTAATATGGATGCTTTACTTGAGGGGTTTTCAGTGAGCTTCTCTTCTGCAGTGCCCATCCCATCGGGCAAATTGCACGCATTAACTGTTACTTTCTTTTATCATTTCAGAGTAATCTCAATAAAGCCAAAGGAGACTTTAAAAACTTCGTTTGACTTCAGCCCCATTGCCATGGGCAACAAGCAGCTTGCAGTCAACTTCTCTTGTAACAAGTTTTGCAATGTTAAAACGTTTGCGGAAGTTGTGGTAGTTGAAGATAAAATTTCCAGTTGAACAAAAGGTAGTTTGTAATATGATGGTATCTTGCATTGCAGGTCCTAATACCTCTTCTCTTTCTTCTCTTTTCTTATCTTAAACAATTTGAAGTCAAGTTCAGTAGGCGACTTTGAAACTGGGAATAAAACAGACAGGGTGCATTCTCAGCTCATAAACAATCCTAAAATGTAATTTTGTAACTTTTAAGTATAATGCTTATGCAACACATATTAAAGTTACAAAATGGCATTTTTTTAAAAAGGTTTGTTTATATACAGGAATTGACACCTTCCTGTACATAAACCAACCATTGCATTTTGCTTTCTCCATGTGTGCTGCACAAGGCAGCACACATGGAAAAAGCAAAAACAAGGAGAAATAATGCATTTCTCCTCGTTTGGCCAACTTGAGACCAGGGTTTTCCTGGTCTTAAATTTGGCGCTGCCTCCTATTTTCCCCACCCTTGTATATAGGGGGCAGCGTCAAATACAATGGTTGTTGCGGTGGAACGCCCACCGTAACACCCACTGTACGCCCCTTTCACGCTAAACATAGCGTGAAAGGGTGCCTTATGTGGAAGGCAGCGGTAAGCCCCGCAAAACATCGGCAAGACCCCTATCGCCACGGGAACGTCACAAAAAGTGGCATTCCCATGGCGATAGGGGCTTGTACATATGCCCCTAAGAGTTTAGGGGAGTAGTGGCATTGGCATTTTGTAAGGGGTCGCTATAAAAAATCTACAGATAAAGGAACAACACTTTATCATGCAGGTCATCCAGCCTGTGGGGATCTGCAGACCAGAAGGAACAGGTCAAAATTCTAAGTCCTCATTAAATGCATAACAGGAGTTTGCTCACCAACAGATTTATAAGCCAGTTGTAACCTTCACACAATTCAAGCATGTTTTAATCCAAAAACATTTTGCCAGGAAAAGCCTGATGACATTTGTTCCAAAAATCCCCTATTCACAATGGTTTTACATCTCGAAACATGGAGTAAAATTGCACATGTATGTTATTCACCATTCTGAAATATTAAACTCTGAAAGGGGCGGTACTTTCATCCAAGAGAAATACCAAACCTTGCAGTCCTGGTAATTTGAGGTGAAATTGCCAACTAAAATAATTTTGCCACTAATGAGGTTCCTACTTTATTAGACACTAGGAGAATCTGTACAAATTGAAGATGTTTTAGAAGAGAAAGTCACATACCTTTGGTAATGCTGTATGTTAACGGTTATTGGATTTTCTCTACAGAGTATTTATGAAATAGTTATTCTGCCACTTAGCTTTTGTCAATGTATAACAGCATTGGAAGATATATATATATATATATATATATATATATATAAACCTCCAACTTTCCACTATGTGCCTCCTGCACAGAAAAAGTTCGCGGACAACCAAAATCAGCACTCGAGGCAAAGATGTAAAGTTTGCTTTTTTAATCCATAAGGTGGGTAAAAGTCATCAGACGCGTTTCGGGCACGTCCGTGCCCTTGCTCACTGATAAATCGCAGAGCAAAAAACAATCATTTAAATTAGGCAGTTTGGCGCCAATGCTCAAACTTACTAAACATAAAAGAAGGACTAACGAGATTCATGAGTCTCTATACACATACAATTTTGGGCGCCATTTTGTAATGGTGATAGTACATAGATGAATCAAATGTTGTCACATTAACACCATGCCAACATTAATACAACATTTGGCATTGTACACTTTGATTGAAAGGTGTATTTGACTTATCATCGTACATATTTACAAGGCACAAATGCCTTAAATCATATTTATGCTTTGTTTCTCTACACATATCAACTTTATGTCTGGCTTACATTGCCTACCTTTGAATACTAAAAATGTCTGCGCCATGTGTGTGTAAGTGGGTTTCGAGTTTACCAATATCGGGCATTTGTTGTAATCATTGTCAAAATTGCCAGCAAACCATATACTTATACAAATTCATTGACAAAAACCCATACTGTTCGGAATAAGTCTTTGTGCTGGCAAAACATGAACTTGAAATATATGAGCAGTTAACCATAACTCGTACAAATCCTATTTTTTTGTCTAATGTCATTGTGCAAAAAGTGGATCTTCTCAATAGCACTGCTACAGTTAAGGTTAAGTTATCCTTTCCTGAAACATTTTTTAACAGTAGGTTTTGAATTTCTTGTCTCCAAATACCAGTTAGCAATTTTATAGTTAATAAATCAGTTTTCTGACAACAAAATCATATTTTGCTTCGAAGATTTGTTTTTGGTTCTAAATGCAATGTTTTAACTGGTAGTAAATTTAGTACCTAACAATTAACCTGGAGTTGTTTTAAATAATTAAGCGCCATATTATCAAGAAAGGGCGATACATTATCGCCACTTTTATCGGCAGGAAATTGCCACTAAAGCGGCAATAATGGGCTTGATAATATACCCTTGTGAATTCCCATAGAAGCCCAGGTTCTTGTGTTAACCTGGGCTTCTATGGGAATTCACATGGGCATATTATCAAGCCCATTATCGCCGCATTAACAGCAGTTTCTTGCTGATAAAAGAGGCGATAATGTATCGCCCTTACTCGATAGTATGGCCCTAAAAATGTACTTGAAAATGCAATTTTTAGTGTTTTGTGCTAGAAAATGCAATTCATCCTAAACACCAGCTTGTTTTCTTTTGAAAAAATCATTATTTTGCTTATAAATACCAGCTATTCAATATAGTGACACCAATGTTTTCTTCATTCGGCAATCTACTGTTTTCTGGAGATAAATTATTTTTATTTTATTTTATTTTGTCAAGCTATTGGACAGCTGCTCCTGCTTGTTCAACCGTCACGATATATATATGGCACAGTCTTTGTAATTCTTCAAATTTTAAACGGGCAATTTCCGCATTCCTTCTCCTGAGATGGTCATTCTGGATGCCGCCCTCTGTGAAGACCGACATTCAATGCGGAAATTGCCCGTTTAAAAGGACAAATGTAAAACAGAAAATCAAAGACCTACACAGAAATCTACCACCACAGGTGGAGACCTATAAAGTCGCATTTGGACTTTCTTGTGAAGGGTCACAACTGTTTATCTATTTTTCTGTCCTGAAGAAGGTCTTAAGGATTTATTCTACTGAAGACCGAAACGTCTACCACACAGTCCTTCTCCTGATTCTTGATTAATTTACATTGATGACTGTCTTATTATGAAGAATTAGTTGTCATCTCTTGTTTGATATAGGATTGGACTTGTTTCTGCAAATGAATTATAGTTTGATTTCACAATTTCTTATTTCATTTGTCTAGTGCTGTGCACCCACCAGTAATGGTTGATTTGTACCCATTTGACTTGCATAAGCAGTATAAAAACTAAAGTAATCTTTTATTAAAATATTTACTACTCTGTGTCTTCTTCATCTCTAATTTCCAGTACTTACACATTTAAGTTGGTCAAATGCTGTGCTCTGTATGTTTATTACAAAGTTAAATTGCTGCAGTTTCTGATTAATCAGATAACATTTAATGATTATTCTAATGTAGAATCTTAAGCTGAAAAGTAATTAGTCTAAACAAATTCCCTTGCTGGCACATTTGACTCTATATTGTTTACATTAGCCCAAGCCTGCAAGGGAAGATTGGGTTTCCCCACTCTCTTATACTTGCATTTAAAATGTGGCGCACCATGGCGCAAGGATAGAGAGATGCGTGACGCATCTGTCGGTGTAAGTGTGACACAGTGCTGGAGTTGTGTCGCAAGCGTGATGCAACTCCAGCACTGCTCAGGGGTGCCCTATACCTAATATGCTGCGTCACTCCTTACATCTGCTTCAAGCAGGCGTAAGGATTTGACACAGCGGGGACGTAAAATTGACTCCGTGAAATCTTGTAGATTTCACTGCGTCACTTTTACGGGGCTTCATTGTGACGGAACGCCCACCCTGCATACCTTATACCTGATGCAGGTATAATGTAGCGCAGGGCTTTACAACGTGACATATCTAACTAGATGCGTCACGTTGTAGATATGTTGCACAGTCATGCATTGTTTACGCCACCGTTGCGTCACAAAAGAGACGCAACGGCGGTGTAAAAGTGTTGCAAGGGGCTTGTAAATCGGCCACATATTTTGGGTTTTATGATATGTACTATAGCATGTTGTTATGTAGAAAGCAAAAAAAGCTTTACTGCAATGGCCTTATCTGCCTATTTAGTATGAGCCTATAGTACAAGGTAGGATCAATATTCATTGTTTTAACTTTCTTGTGTAACAGCTGGGAACAACCTAACCACACGGGGTGGGATAGCTAAATATGAGCCTGTGGAGTCTTAAATCCACCATTAACGGAAATAAGTTGTCAAGCTAAATAACTACTTATTTAAAATGATAAATGGCAAAAGTTTTTTTTAATGAAATAGATTGTTTATGCACCTTAAATTAAAGAATTGAAGAAGTATGGCTTCCTTCTAGGACCAGATTATAAACCAAGACCATAGTTCATGCACCTTTTGTTCATGAGGCTCTGCTGTGGCTCCCACCATTGCCGGACCGTTTTGCGTCACCATGGAGACCACTTTCGTGAGGGGCCCAGGGAACCTATTTGCCTAACCAGGAACAGCAAACCAATTATCACAGAAAGCATTTCAGGAATTGTTCAAATATTTTTCTCTCAAGGGCTTTGTCACTGATGTATCCTCCCAGAATATCTGATAGAGGACTAGGATTACTACCTCTTTTGGAAAAAAATACAAAAACTTGTTGCAAAAACAGTTCAAGTGTTGCTATTATTTCTTACTCTCTTGGCAATGACATGTATTCCTGGCCCGTCCATAAACAGGAATACCAGTTACAATTTTACTGCACCTGGTCATATCGCAGCTGAAAATACCAAGTGCAAAAATAGGACGAAGCATCAAAAACAGGAATCATTACCCAGAATATTGCCCGATTCTTTGTCCACGTTCTTATCCCACTCTCCTATTCTTTTTTGGGTTCTCCGTTCGTCCTTTTCCTTGTTATCAGTAAAAAGTCCTCATGTTTGCCAAAATGGTGGTACATTGGGGATCTTATTTTCATGTTAAAACAACCTCATTACTACCATGACATAGCATAGACATTTGTTGGTAAACCAGTATCATTAAATATACTCCATTAGATATTATTACACAATTCTCTCATTACCTCTACCACTTCATTCTGATGAGAAATAGGTTTGTTAAGCACTGTTCTCTACAACATTGTATTACATCTAACATATTTGCACTGAATAAATGTACCTTTGTACACTTGCTTGTCCTTGACCTTGGTGAAAACCTTTGAATAGAAATAACCAGAAAACACATAATCACCATGTGCCACATGGGGCAGGACTGCATAATGGACACACCACACCCAACATGTGTTACCCTACTTCTACCTGCAAGAAGGCAGTTCTAGCTAGGAGGAATTTATCTTGGGAAATAAAAGGTTAAATTAGAATTTAGAAATTGGAAATTAGAGGCCTAAACAACACTTCATCTTGTCACTATGAACTGCACAAATGAAATTTACAGAGCGGGAGCTCCGGTCCTACCTGAGAAGCTGATGAAGGAGGAGCTAAGACTGAAGGTGCAACTCGTGGACAAAATAGATATAACGTCAAAATGTGCTGAAAATCTATGTCAAAGTCGTGCGTAAGGTCAAGGTTGTGTCCACTCATCCTCACTATGTAACAGACTGCAATAAAACTAAAAAAACAAACAAAACTCAAGTGCACTGTGAGGGACTTACATTCCAGTCACAGATGTGAGAATCTAGGGGCATATTATCAAGGGGCTTTATCTCCGCTTTTTTGGCTT
This sequence comes from Lissotriton helveticus, assembly GCF_964261635.1. Classification (NCBI taxonomy): domain Eukaryota; kingdom Metazoa; phylum Chordata; class Amphibia; order Caudata; family Salamandridae; genus Lissotriton; species Lissotriton helveticus. Next base: position 279,918,972 of record NC_136068.1, on the reverse strand, counting down.
TAAAAGCCAAGAAAGCGGAGATAAAATTATCTCCCTATTACCAAGCTGTCGCTAACACCAGTTAGCGACAGCTAATAGGAGATAGTGACCATCTTGGGCCCCGCTTTGCATGTCAGTGATATTTATCACTAATGACATGCAAAGTGGGCGTGCCAAGATGTTAGCGACTGAAAACAGTCGCTAACATCGCTATCTCCAATTACCAACTTTTGGAGATATTCGCACTAAGCGCGAATATCTCCAAAAGCTAACACCTGCCAGGAGCAGTTCTTAGCCATGTTATCCAATGGGAGGTGGATAACATGGCTAAGAGCATTTGCTCGATAATGCATGAATATCGCTGACTTTTCAGCGATATTCATGCATTGCGGTCGTTTTTTATCGCATTTGCGATAAACCTTGCTAATAGCAAGGTTTATCTGCGATAAAAATCGCCAATTTGCGGCGATAATTTTGGTCTCTAAGGGGTATATTATCAACAACTAGCGATAATTTTTGTCTCTAACTTGTTTAGAGACAAAAATTATCGCCGCACATCGGCGATTTTTATCGCAGATAAACCTTGCTATTAGCAAGGTTTATCGCAAATGCGATAAAAAACGCCCGCAATGCATGAATATCGCTGAAAAGTCAGCGATATTCATGCATTATCGAGCAAATGCTCTTAGCCATGTTATCCACCTCCCATTGGATAACATGGCTAAGAACTGCTCAGGGCAGGTGTTAGCTTTTGGAGATATTCGCCCTTAGCGCAAATATCTCCAAAAGTTGGTAATAGGAGATAGCGATGTTAGCGACTGTTTCCAGTCGCTAACATCTTGGCACGCCCACTTTGCATATCATTAGTGATAAATATCACTGACATGCAAAGTGGGGCCCATGATGGTCGCTATCTCCTATTAGCTGTCGCTAACTGGTGTTAGCGACAGCTTGGTAATAGGGAGATAATTTTATCTCCGCTTTCTTGGCTTTTAAAGCCAAAAAAGCGGAGATAAAACCCCTTGATAATATACCCCTTTGTTTTTTTACAAGTTTAACTCCTTGAGGTGGTTGTTTTAATTATAGAGATAAAAGTGAAGCTTTTATCCTGGTGCTTTTTTTCCTGGGTGGTGCACCAAAAGGACATGGTTGCATCTGTTGGTTACTAACACCCAATATCACACTGAGTCAAAGGGACTAGCACTTGAACGAAATTTGTCCCCACGAGGGTGGTATTGCAGCACCGGCTGCAATACCATTAGTAAGTACCCATATGTACTTGGACCTGTTAAATGTGTCGGAAAGGAAGACATCACCAGGGATGCCATAAGGCCCTGAAGCCTTGTTCCTGATCACTGAGTGTATACTATGTGATATTCCCTCTAGGGTAAAAAATGTGGGGGTTTGGACTGTAGTTGGTATGGGAGTCAAGCCTTTCGAAAACTAATGTTTCTGTACCAGTGTAACCTGTGGAAAAGTGTTCATGCCAGGTGGAAGCCTCAGTCAATCTATGTCTTCCCTGGTCGCCAAGAACCAAAATGGCTGCAAATCCTTGTTTTGGCAGGCATCCTTGATCTGAAGCCATCCATCCTCTTTCCAGTCCTTTTTGGCTTTGGCCTGATCATTCTTGTAGGATCTCCTCACTACTTTCAGATCTGCAACATTGTTGACTCTAATAGCCTTGGCCAGTTGTAATCTTAATTTTCTACATTCATGGTTAAACCAGGAGAGTGAGGACTGGCAAGTTTCGGTTTGCTCTGTGGTCTGAAAGGGACGTTTTTTACAGCCCTCCTGCATTGACGTTAATTCGGTAGTGCTTAAGGGAGAAGATGCCGGTTTTGGTGGAATGAATTTAGCAGCGTGGATGTGAACTTCAGCTGCACAACCCACTGGGGTAATATTTTGCTTATGGGGACTTGTCACGACAGCTCACTCGAGCAAGAACGGTACCACAAGTACCATCAGGCCACAGGAGTGGCCGCGCCCAACAAGGCAGGACTTCATTGTTTAAAAACAGTACCGAGCAGGTGATTGTGCCTTTTCCTGCTCAGTCAAGTGCCTTTGAGGAAGTGCTATTCGCATGAAATGCGTCAGGCAAGACTGTATGATGCTGCAAGTTGTTGTTTTCCCCACGCTGTGCCCTCCATTAATAAATGTGGCAGAATCTTAATCTTCTGGTGAGGCTTACTTCATTCGACAGGCAACTGTTTGTGGAATTAGTGCAAAATACACAAGATGATGGACGGAATGTTGCACAATGGCAAAACATTCACCCCCAAACCCCAAAACCGGTCCCAGGATGCTTGTTTCCAGTCCAGGGAAGACATGGCTTGGCAGTTCGGGCTGGACTGTTCCCATGAGATACAGGGTCAAACTGATTTGGATATGGCCATGTCTGAACTGGGGTGGCTGAGTGAGCTAAAGAATGGTGATGATTAAACCCAGATCAGTTGACTGGGGGTGAGTGTTTGATTTGCTCAAACGCTCCGTCCATCATCCCCTTTTGTATCGCTTTGTGGAATTAGTGCGGCATGCCTGAGCCGCAAAGTGAAGCCCCGGGCTTTTTACAGCCCTCCTGCATTGACGTTAATTCGGCTGTGCTTAAGGGAGAAGATGCCGGCTTTGGAGGAATGAATTTAGCTGCGTGGATGTGAACTTGAGCTGCACAACCCACTGGGGTGATATTTTGCTTATGGGGACTTGTCACGACAGCTCACTCGAGCAAGAACGGTACCCCAAGTACCATCAGGCCACAGGAGTGGCCACGCCCAAAAAGGCGGGACTTCATTGTTTAAAAGCAGTACCGAGCAAGTGATCGTGCCTTTTCCGGCTCAGTCTAGTGCCTTTGAGGACGTGCTATTTGCATGAAACATGTCAGGCAAGACTGTATGATGCTGCAAGTTGTTGTTTTCCCCACGCTGTGTCCTCCATTAATAAATGTGGTAGAATCTTAATCTTCTGGTGAGGCTTACTTCATTCGACAGGCAACTGTTTGTGGATATATATATATATATATATATATATATATATATATATATATATATATATATATATATATATATATATATATATATATATATACATATATTCCACAAACGGCCAGATTCCTGGAGTTACTGTCCCGTAGACAGGTGGCGGGTAACACCGGGCGGGTCTCCCGGTAATTAAATGCACACAAAGTCTTCTAGAAGAAGGGCTCACACTCGGAAGTATAAACCAGTGTAGTGTTAATCGTTACGCGTTTCGTCAGCAAAACTGACTTGATCACTCAATAATCATATGATACAGGAGAGCATACATAGCAAATGAAACAAAAAACGGACTGTGGTCAAAAGTCAATCGACTTTGGCGGCCGTTACTGAATGTGCAATGTAAGAGTTAAATATACTCCATTCCTGAAATGGCATTAGTAAATGCTCCAAACACTAGTATCTTATATTCTCATTTCCTCAACATGTGTTGTGAGACCATGAATTTCATAGTGAAAAATTCACAAAATTAAAGCAGATCTTCAAATTACAGAGGAGTCAATCGGCCGGCCGCTGATCTGCAGAAGCATCTCTGTGGAAGAGTACAGATCTCGATCTCCGGTCCAAGACGGTTTCCACGCGCTGCCATAGGTAGGCATCTCTTTTTCCCATTTGAGGTGCGTGGGGTTTGAGAGGGGAGGGAGCTGTTTGGGAACACACGTGTCCTGTTCCCTTTCACCTCTGCGCTTTAGGAGACACAGCCTTACCGAGCGGCACGCCAACTTCACGAACGAGTACTAATTGGATGAGCATTCCGGAAAACAGATCACGACTGTGTCTACTATTTATTATTTGGCATGCGGATCATCCTATGATAGGAATTATTCTCGTAACGAGAAAGTGGATACTGATGCGTACCTGAGTGTAAGGAAAAACAAGTCCACCGTATCCGAAAATATTAATAAAGCGGCAAAAGGAACCTCTAATTCTTAGAGGGGAGGTTAAACCAGACGACCGCGGAGAGAAAGTGCCTCCCACAAGGTGCAAAACCTATATGCAAACGGGCACCTTGACCCACAATTTTCAGGTATGAATACCGAGGCAGACCGCCATGCAGCGGCAGGGACACTGTTAGCACGGGCACCAGGCATAGGAATTACTATTACTCTGAACCCAACCAAAAAACAGACACATCACTTAATGCTAAATTAAAACGTTTGGAAAAACTGAAAAAATCTGAAATGGCGAAGTGGTGGGAAGCAATATCATTACAGGAATATGGTGATAAAGCAATGGTACCCAGGGGACTCCGTATCTACATTATGCCCTCATAGGAATACCAGAACCCAAGTATGTTACAGGATTGGCAAGAGAACTCAGCCAATAGCTCAAGAAACATACTGAAAATAGTAATCAAATATGCATGGGAAGATTGGAAATCTATCTTGTTGGAAATATAAGCGCTGGAAGACGAATTGTCCAAATGCAGCGAACAAGAAATTGTCAACAAGGATATAACAGACATCGAAATCCAGAGTGCAGTCTCATGAAGGTGATATAAAAAATCGCAAACAACGAAAACTCCACAGAGACTGAGTGGACTATGAGTCTGGTCGCATTCTGACATATAGTCATAAGTATGACTATTTATATGAGGACTTACCGAAACAAGGAAACACAAAGGAAACAATTGTGGTTGAAACAGAGAATGCAACCAAAGAGACCAGCGAATCTGACACGGATGTAGCTATCTCTACAACTAGCTCAGTATCTGATAGACAAATGCCCTCTAGAACGGCAACTTTTTTAGACAAGTTCAGAGTCCTACGAAGAGGTTGACAAATACCGAGAACGACACCACAATCACCCCCGAGGCGGGGAGGATCAACCAGAGGCAGAGGCCGTGGAAGAGGAAGAGGGAGAGGAAGAGTAAACAAAGACGGAAAAGAAGAAAACAAAGGGAATAAAAAAACCAGCACAAAAGAGCTCATGGGAAACAAGAAACGTGGCTCCAGAGGCAAAAAATTATGGATCCGGACACGGTAAACAAAACTATTATCAATTTAAGTGAAAGAGAATTAACATTTTATGAAAAATGTACGCTATGTCTTGGTCTTTCCTTTTGTCCGACGGAAATTTTTAAGTATGCAGACACATGTATTGACTTATATCGCTTTGTCAGGAAGTGTAAATTAATAAAATGGCACCTTCTTTACAAACTGGATCATAGTCAATTTAACAACCAATCCTCAGCTGTAAACAATAACATTTCCCCTTTCCACAACTTGAACATAGCTGATGTGGAAATACTCAAAGACATGCATGATCTAGCCAAGAACCATGAACACACAGAGACGACCCAAGAGGATTGGCATCCTGAGATCCATACTGACTCCACGGCTTCCACCAAATTCAAACCCAGATCTATCTTCTACCCAAATCTCCCTCACGACAACATAGACACTTTTCAAGAGGTTGTCACGCAGGCCTTACTGAAATGAAAGCATCAGAACAAAAATATTCAATATAATGTATCTACCACCCAAAGAGAATTTTTGAAGAGCTTAGCTAATGATACAAACATCATCATTTGCCCAGCGGACAAAGGGGAGAAACATTGTCCTGTGGGACAAACAGCTGTATAGAGCGGAAGCCGAAAGACAACTCAGTGACCAAAAATTTGGACACATATAATAACAGTATTGTTGACACTTGCAACGAACTTAAAGAATGGGAGGAGAAAGGGAATATAACATGTGAAGAATTTCGTTTTCTTAAACGCGATTACCCCAAGTTGTCGATATTGTATTTACTTCCCAAGGTACACAAGAATCCCACTAATCCACCAGGGAGGCCCATTGTCTTGTCTGTAGGAAGTGTCCTAGAGTATGTGTCAAAGTATGTTGATCACTTTCTCCTAGATTATGTCGTAGAGTTACATTCACATGTAGAGGACAGTAAAGACTTCCTGTCCAAACTCAAACAGATTAAATAGGAAACCAATGATCTCATGATAACACTGGATGTAAATTCCCTGTATATGATTATCGATCATGTATAGGGAATAGAAGCATGCCATCATTATCTTAAGAACAGACCCATTGAGTATTTAGAACATACGAAAATGCTTTTGGAAATGATGCACTTGTGCCTGACCAACAACATTTTCATGTTTGATGGCACCAATTATAAGCAGACCCTTGGCACAGATATGGGCACATGCTTTGCCCAAAGTTTTGCCAATCTTTTTCTGGGTAAATGGGAAGAAGACATACGTGCTGATACCAATCTGACTTAATCTTTTGGCAAAGTCAAAATTTGGCTTAGCTATATAGATTATCTTTTTAAAATTTGGACTGATACTGAAGATAAGGCTACTGAATTCATACAGGAGCTGAATAACAACAAATGTAACATTACTTTGACTTACAACATGAGTAGAGCTTCCATAGAGTTCCCTGATGTACTAATTAAACCTCAAGGAGCTACCATTGAAACTAGTCTCTTTCGCAAAACCACAGCAGGGAATACGTTGCTTCATGCTCTCAGCAGCCTCTCTGATACTCTCAAGTGGAGAATCCCTTACGGGGAGCTGCTGAGAGCACGAGGGAATTGTAGTACCGACGCCGCCTTTGAATCTGAAAAGGATACTATGATTCAAAGGTTCTTTGACAGAGGTTGTCCGAACTGGGTACTCCGTAAAGCCATTGACTGAGTCAACCAAATGGACCATGTTCAAACATTGACCACTGCACCAGACAGTAGCACTGTTAACTCCACTACTGAAGAATCCAACAGAGTCATTCTCACCTACAATGGGAACTCAGGACAAATACAAAAAATACTGGCCAGTAAATGGGATATACTTACCAGTGATCCCATTATTGGTCATACTTTCCGACACAGACCACTCATAACATACAGGAAGGGACACAACTTTAAAGATATTCTGGTACGCAATGACATAACATCGAAATCTGTCACCAATGCTACTATCCTTAAAGGCTTCTATCCATGTGGACACTGCAAGGCTTGTCGAAATAGCACGAGGATAACAACAGTGACCATCCCAGGATGTAATATGCCGAAAGAGATCAATCAATTTTTCATATGTAGCACAACACACTGTGTATATGTACTCATATGTCCCTGCCAAAAGTGGTATGTTGGCAGCACTACCTGTATGGCCAAAAAGAGAGTCCTTGAGCATATCTGTTCCATCAACAAAAAGGACAAAAATTATCCGATTGCAGACATTTTGAACTATTCCATCTATCCAATAGCTCCCTGCTCAGTTATTTTGTGTTGGAACAAGTTCATACTGGTCTGAGAGGGGGAAACAGAACCTTACTCTTGCGCAAACGAGAATCAAGATGGATACTGGAACTTGAAACCAAATTCCTCATACATCAAAATTTGGACGAGGAATTAAGTACACATTTACATAATGAATTATATATGTGTGTATATCTGCTTGCTCAGTGTTCACTTTAACTCTATGAAATTTCATACCTGTGTTTGATTTTATCAATGTGGTTAAATATTATGAAGTAATAGGATTACACCTCAAATTTTAACATCACTGTTCTTTTATTTTCTCTCTTTGCACAGGAGGAAAGGAAGGGTACTTTTTTTGCGGACTGTCTCATCCGTTCCGGTCACCCTACCCTTTTCTTCCCCATCCTGTGGGTCCACCTCCAGATAAGATATTTTCTATCTTTATTGTTTTTACTCTGTTATTTTTTACTTCTGGCACTTTTTTCAATGAGGAGAACGTTGGGTGCATTTGATTTTATCTGTAATCTGGTCAAACGCCTAATTATGCTCTATGTGTTATTGCTCACATCACTATGATGCTTGTATAATATGACGTATGTACAATGATTGCATTTGCAGTATACAGAAGGATATATCATGTGGGTTGGAAGCCAATGATATTATGTTGGCCAGTGGGCTATAGGCACTATCCCGCGTACATTTTCAGTGTTGTGCTCTCCCATTGCACCATGCCAGTTCATTGCCCTGATCCAGTATAGGATAACTATCAGATGTGTTATCCTCCTCTGTACTGTCATTCTAACTCATCGCTTATGCGCTCGCGATGAGTAGCTTACTGTCCCACCATTAGTACAAGTGGGAACATTAATTGGAATTGCTTACTTGATTGCAACAACGATCTGGGCACTATGCCGCCCGGTAATAGAGTAGTTGTTTACTACCCACCAGTAATTTCAGACATTCTAGTCACTTTCGTGTCAACATTTTGACAGACAGCGCATGAGCTTCTCCCGTTTTGGCTTCAATGTGGTTTAACTTTATTGTTCATACGTGAAATGCATATGTCAATATTACTGCCTTGTTGCCTTGACACTTAGAGCACTAAGTCGAGCCTATGACACATGTACACATTATTTGTATCGTTATACTGTGATGTTCAATTTGAAAATTTGCTTACATTTTGTGAATTTTTCACTATGAAATTCATGGTCTCACAACACGTGTTGATGAAATGAGAATATATATACTAGTGTTTGGAGCATTTACTAATGCTATTTCAGGAATGGAGTATATTTCACTCTTACATTGCACATTCAGTAATGGCCGCCAAAGTCGACTGACTTTTGATCACAGTCCGTTTTGTGTTTCATTTGCTATGTATGCTCTCCTGTATCGTGTGAATATTGTGTGATCAAGTCAGTTTTGCTGACGAAAAGCATAACGATTAAAACTACACTGGTTTATACCTCCGAGTGCGAGCCTTTTTTCTAGAAGACTTTGTATGCATATATATACAGCGCGATTTCAAGTGTCACGCACACGAGGCCCCCGTTCCTTCAAGCAGGCTCTGGCTCACTGGTTTCTACGTTTGTCGAACATTGGAGCGGATCCGGGTTACCGGAATGACCAGAGCCCACTTGTCAGCCCGGGACGAGATGAGGCGGTGTGAAGGCTATTTTGCTTCACGCTGGGCTAGGAATGATTGCCTTCCTTGCCCCCACTTATTTAAAACCCGAATACTTTCAGGTTGGAACGGTTGGGGACCTGAGGAGATATTGTGTTCCAAAAGCATGAGGCACGGGGAGCCGACACCTTCGTAGCACCAACCCGCACTGCGCAACATCGCCCAGAAGTGCTTACCAACAACTATGCATGCTGGGACTGGTAGTCACAGAACATGGAGTGACCTACCAGAGATTTCTACGATAGGCATTTAACATTTGGGGGTGGAGCGATGCACGACCAATCAGCATAGGGCAAGATACTTTATCTGTGATACCCGCCCTACACCTGAAGCAACATACCACTGGCGCTGAGGAAGGCTAAAGTTATTGCCGAAATGCATCCGCCGATAGTGGCTGGTGGTTCTGCTCTCTCACCTCTGTGATGGAATAAAGGTGTTTCCTCGTGTTCCCCTGCTGTGGCCTCGCACTTTGTCTTCGGAGGAGGTGTGGATTTGGATATATATATTTTCAAAATAAACCACTAAATGCACGAAGAAATTGGGTCTGTTCTGTTCGTTTTTCTTGAGATCTGTTTGTGAGGAAACTGACAGTGGTGAGACGGCAGTCTCATCGGGCGAAGGTTGCGACATATATATATATTCTATTTAACTGATAGACGCGTTCATCGTACGTGCTAGCACAGAAATCGGCCCCATGGCGCAGCACAATTCAGCCATGTTAGAGTCGTCCGGAAGGCATCGCTGACATGTATGAGTCGTTCGGAGCGCAAGTCTATATATGCATTCTACTTGCCCGCTCGTACAGCAGTACAAGTCATTCTGAAAATGGGGCAGCGAGTCGGCCTCGCTTTTGACGGATGCGGTCCGTAGCCCTTCCAAGCGAGATCGTAATCGGGTCCTTAGTAGTGGCGCGCAAGAGGTGTGGTGAGCTGTGTGTTTGTGTGAATCTCAGATCTCTTAATAAAGAGATTTAGGTGGGTACTCTTCCATTGCCTAAAATCTCTGATTTATTTGCAACTACTGCCTGATCTACAGCTTTTTCTAATCTTGAGTTGGCAAGTGCTTATTATCAGGTAGAGCTCCATTTGGACCCTACACATCTTACTGCCTTCATTTCTCAAATTGGCACTTTTCAATATCGTAGGATGCTGTTTGGCCTTGCTTCTGCAACCTCTGTTTTCCAGGAAGTTATGGATAATATGTTGAAGGATGTTCTGATTTTCCAGGATGGCCGGTTGGTGTTTACCAAGGACATGGAGTCTCACCATGTTGTTCTCCAATGTGTGTTGCAAATTTTCATAGATCACCGAGGGTTTTGGAAGAAAAGAAGTGCAAGTTTCACTGCAATGAAGTGGAATATCTTGGATCTGTCATTTCAAAAGACAGGCTTGCACCCAGGACTCTATTTTTGTGGCTCTACCTCCTTCTGATAAGAGGGGGGTTAAATCATTCCTGGGTCTGTGCAAGTTTTACTCACGTTTCATTCTGGATTTTTCCACCAAGTTCAGACCCGTCAATGATTTACTTAAAAAAGGGTCTATATTTGTGTGGAGTAACAAGTGTGAGTTGACTTTTAAGCATATCAAAACTGCATTTGGCCAAAGTGAGGCTCTCAAACAATGTAATCCCAATATTTGCGTAGTTGTATCACTGTTGATGCTAGTCAAGTCAAAGTGAGTGCACTGCTTGCGCAGTAGGATGAAAATAATGAATATACTATAGCTTTTGTATCCATCGTTCTTCGTGAAGTGGAATTGCAATATTCTGTTATTGAAAAGGGGTTGTTGGCGTGTTGTTGGACCATATAGAAGTTGTGCACGTATGTGTGGAGAAAGCATTTTAAATTGCAAACTGATCATAAACCGTTAGTTAACACTCTTAGTGGAAATGGAAGGAAGTGCTGTTCTCGTCACATTTTAAGATTGTCAATTAAATTGATGCAATTTCAGTTTGATATTGCTCATATTCCTGGTGGTAGGAACAGCAGGCACATATTTTCTTCCAAGTTTTCCCTGTATGTCTGATGATGATGGAGATGGAAATGTAAAATTGTCAGATTTGTTGGATGAGGCTATTGAAGATTGTCTTGTAGCTTCCCAGAGCTAAAGGTTCGTTCAGAAGAAGAGAGGATAGAAGCTATGTCAAAAGACCAAGTTTTGCAACGAATCATAGATTTGGTCCAAAAGGGTTGGCCAACATAGAAGGTACTCTCACCATTAGTACAGCCAAATTGTAAAGTAAGCAATGACATTTCTTTTGAGGATGGTATGGTGTTGAGGTCAGACAAGTTGATTCCCCCACATACCATAAGGAGTGCATTATAAATATTGCTCATGAGGAACATATTGGATCTTCCTAACTAGGAGGCATATATAAGAGTCATTTTGGTGCCCCAGAATGCACTCTGATATAGAGGAAGTTGCGAAAAGATGTGTGGTTTGTATGTCTGCTGACAAAAGTTTGAAGGCATCCATTCCACTCCATATGCCTATAGAATGTTCACCTGGCCCTTGGGTCAAATTGGGTATAGATATCATGGGGCCATATGATTCCTTACCAAGCGGTTCCAGATTTATAGTTATTTTGATAGATCATGTTTCAGAATGGTCTTTGGGATTCTAATGCTAGTACTATCACAGAGTTTCTGAGGGAAATTTTCCTGATCAAGGGTTTTCCTGAGCATTTTTTTCTGACAATGGTACCCAGTTTGTAAATAAAGAGTTAGAGTCTGGTCATATGATGTCAGCATTTGAAGAGCTCCCTATACCACCCACAAACCAATGTCCTTGTAGAAAGAATGAACAGAGTATTGGGCAAATGCTGTTATAAAGGCTGTCTGTAGCATGTTGTGTTTTTATGGCACCACACCTCATTCTACTACCAAGGTCTCAAAGCTTGAACTTCTAAGAAGTAGGAAAGCCAATACCAGTTTTCACCTTGTGTGGATGTTGAAATGGATTAGGAGTGAGTCTGATGTACAGCAACTGTTGAAGTTAGTAAAGAAGAATGCAGGACCAACTCAAGAAAAACTGAAAATTTGGTATGACAAAAAAAGTGTCAAAAAAGTTGCTATTAGTATTGAATCCTTGATTGGCATAAAATATGCTATGCATTTGAAAAAAGGTGTTTGGGAACAATAATACAATGCATCCCTGTGCTTTACCCTGCACTGGCACACAATTGGTTACAATGAACCAGCGCAGGCCCCCGTGCGTCATTTTGCAAGGGTGCCTGTGCTGTAAAAATTATTGTTTGTGTGCAGAAAGGGACACCTTCCTGCACAAAATCAATAATTAATGGAATTTTCATCTTTCTGTGAGTGCTGCAGAATGCAGGAAATGAGGAGAAATAAAAGTATTTTTCCTCGTTGCATGAGGAGTAGGATTCTGGCGCATTCCCAGTTTTACAAAATGTTGTAATTCTGGGAATCAGTCAAGTGCCATGAATGTTGCATTGGAACAGCCTCAAAAACACCCATGGAATGCATCTTTCACACAGAGTAATGTGTGAAAGGGGCCCATATTTACAGGGCCATAAAGAGTCATGAAGGGTGACTTGACCAGGCCTTGTAAATATGTGCAAGCCCATTGCGCCACTAGTGTGTCCAAAAAAGTGATGCAGTGATGGCACAACAGGCTTGCAAATAAGCCCCATAGTGCCTTGAATGTGTGTGAGAGATGTCTGAAATGAGTGCATTTATGTATTGGGAGGCAGTGGAGCGCCCTGAGATGTTGTGTGATGTGAATTCTCTGTAGAAAGCTGAGGCCGTGCCTGGCTTGTGAGTTCTGGCTGTTTGAAGTTTTCTGGTGAGTTTCTTGGTATAACCAGTAAAAAGTGTTGTTGTGTATCGATTTAGATTCTGTATGAATTTCCTGATTCATGCCCTTATATAGGTGTATTTCACATTGCCCTATATATAGGCATAGAAATCCAGTCCTTATTTAGGCATAGTCCATGCTACCCAAATACAGGCATGGCTAGTTCCATCTGTTCATCTACGTCACAACGAGTTCTTGGAAAATCAGACTCTTAGGCTTTAGGGACATCCCCTTGCCTGGATATTGATTGCTCCAAGAACTCATTTATTATGTATGAACATCTATTCCTTAGGGGTTCATTCATGATGTTCATATGCCCGACTTCTAAGTCAATACTGGCATTCTTAACACCTTCAAGGTATAAATATACCTTCACTTGCTATGGCAAAGCATGGTGTGGTTCGGTGCAGTTCGACTTACCTACTTGCACGAAGCAGCTCGCCTTAGCAAGTCCCAAAGGAAGTCATCTCCCAAGCTGACGCACTGACTAGACACTGTCATCCTCCTGCAGAGAATCCAGCTCCAGTGTTTCTGAATCCCCTTGCGGGGTGTTTGGAAATCGAGTGCCGGGAAAGAGATACCAACCTCTCTCACTCTAAAGTATGGAGCTGATTAGAACCTAGAGAAACCTTTGGCAATTCTTGGCAAAACTAAACTATAGCTAAAACAGCACCTACTTCTTCCCTCGTACTAGACATAGGTTAGGTACGCTGGGGTAGGATTATTTTAGAAGCACCAGTTGAGTATTTTAGCCTGTGTTATTTATGTATGTATTTTTATATATGTCATAGCAACAGACCATACTATTACAGTATTATTTTATATTACTGTTTACTCTGTACGTATTATACTTCGCATTCTGTCTTACGATTGTAGCAGTTCATATCTCTTGCATGAGAAAGAAGACTGTTCAATAAACTCCTTTTTATTGAAACGCCTGTCTCTATATTTCTCTGCACCTCTGTAGAAACGAAGCATGCACGATTGACTAAGTGAAATAGTTATCTATTGTTTCCACGACTCTGAAGATATTGTTCCGACTCTAAGGGAAACAAAATTGTCATGTTTATGCGGTTGTCAGAAACTAATCCCTTCTTGTTCATTCGAGAAAGTTTCTAGTGACCTCTGAGTTAGCTGGCACACACACAATTAAGTTTAAACATACTCAATAGAGACATACTGACCTCAGTCCTATGTCAAAACTATACTGTATGTTATTCCAATGCGCAGAGCCTATCAGGGATATAGGAACTACACTACAGTGGTGTCTAGGGAGTGAGTGACAGTATTTCTGGTGTTGCTTGGGAGCCATTTAAAGATCTTCTTCGTAATCTTCTGAGTGCGAAAGAAGGATTTAGTGACAGCTTTGATATGTATGGTCATGTCCAGTTTGCTTTTGTTGAATCTGAGGTTCCTGGTTTGGGTGTAGGGTGGACGTTTGGTTCCAAAGTCAGCCAGCCACCAGTTGCAGTGCCATGGTGAGGTGCTCTTGCAGAAAATCAGTACTTCTGTCTTGTCATTGTTGACCTGTGGTTATTCCCCCTATGCATAGGGAGGAAGAACCGTGGGTTTAGATGGGTATAAGATGTCTTTATATGGGGAGAGGGGACCATGGGTTTGGTTGGGTATAAGATTTACCAGCTTATTGTGGCTCTCCTCCTTCTACAAACCCTAAATGAGCCATAGACTCCTTGTTGTGGGAGTGGTTAGCAGTAAAGGCTAGATCTATTTTAAGGGACTGAATAAGTTATCTGCTTGGGGAAGTCCCTGTCTACTTTGCACATGCCATTAACAGGTACATTCCTCAGTGGGATAGACAACTTTATTGAAATTTTGCAGACACAAATATTTTTAAAAGGGAAAAGTAGATTTTCTGTATTTACTGAACTATCTCCTCATTTGAGACAGATACTATATCTGGATGACTTCTCAGAGGCATCAAGTTACACTTATTGCACCTTATAAATATACAATCTTTCACTCATTCTCTCGCGTGCTCACTCATTATGGAAGAGACGCCATTTTACCTGCTCACTTAAATAAACAATCCCTCCTAAATTCAGCAGCAGTGTTGTCCCTTTTTAAAATGTATTTATGTTTTTATATATTGCGACCTTTACCCCAAGGTGTCAGAGCGCTTTACAATAGAAACAGCTACATTACATAAGGACTTCGGAATACATGAATTGCATAAAAGATACAAACAGATAAACGTTAAACTCACATAAGATTTTACATCAACAAAGAACAATCGACGCGTTTTCCCAGAGATTTACCATACCTGAAGCCCAAGGATTGAAGAGAAGCACTAGATTCCCGAGTTTGTGGGACGAGATTTTATTTTCCGAAATCTGAACGCTCAGACTGTAGCGCCCAATAATGGCGTTCCTCGGACTTGAGATAGAGATTTCTAAGAATCTCGAAGATCCGTTGCCTGCACTTTTAACTGCTCCCCAGGAATTTGGCTTCACAGTTCTTCAAAGAGGGAACACAGCTCTTGTATTGGTGACTTCATCCGGTTGTGGCCCTGTGAAAACACAGCAAGAGGCAGGTAAAGATGAAACAATGCTATGCACATGTTCATAAGATTAAATCACGAAAGTATCACTGTCTGTGATATATTTTGAGCATATCACATCTATATTGCAACAGTTTTGCTTTAAGCACATCTGTGAATGAAAGGTATTGGTGGGATTTCTGGTGAGTTTGCATTATGGGCTACTTGTGTAGAAACTTTGAACTCAATGTACACAAAGGATGGGTTTTAAAGCAATCAATCTTTCTGTACATCAAGGGGCAGATTTACAAGCTCCTTGCGCTACTTTTGTGTCACATTTAACATGGGAAAAGGGACGCAAAAGTGGTTCAAGGGCCTTGTAAATCTGCCCCCAACTGCTTTGCAACACGACCCGTATTTTGCGCTGAAGACAGTACACCCTGTGCAAAATGGCCATTAGGTAGAATTTTAGGATCTTGCTAGATCTATACTAACGAGGCAGGATTCTCTTTGTGAATCCCACTGATTGGAATGAGAAATCCTGGATGGAGTCCTACCATGGGACGCTGATAGCTATCCCTATATTTGCTGAAACCCTGCTCTTTCTTCAATCTGCACAAATCTCTTAAGAGGGTTGCAATAAAAAAAAATGCATTCCTTGGGGAGACTTTGATAGGAGCATGGGCCATTATCTCCTTCACCCAATGTTGACAGCCCACATACAGAAAATTAGAAGCTATCCCTGAGGAATAGCTTCTATTTTATGATTGGATACCACCTCCTTTCAGTTGCTGGTGTACAGTCAATGGCAAATATGGTACTAAACCATTGAAACCGGTATTGAGATGCAGAAAGGGGGGGGACACTCCTTTCAGCCAAACAGCAATGTGTTGCATATACAATGCGAGGTAGGGAGCATTTTCCCACTCGCAGTATGCCTTTGATACATCCTGCTTGCAGTACTGCGGTTGCAAGACCTGTCTTTTTGCTATTATCAGGCTTTACAACCTCATAACTGCTTAGTACATCAGGCCCTAAATGTATTGCAGACACTACTTGTCCATTAGTACCTGCAAATGGGAAAATGCTCCTTTGTGACCATTGACACTGACGCACGAAAATGTCAGAGAGAACTGAATTGGCATCACACTACCCTTAACCCTCCTCCACCCCCTCATGACAGCACAAAGTTGATGACTTTCCCCACTGTTTGCCTCTAGATACCTTCATAGAACTAGAGAAAGGACAAGGAATAGGCACTACAGAATACAAATGTATGATAGAGCCCTGTTTAACTTTTAATCATGCTCCTGACGTCATGAAACCTGAAATTAGAGGTATCAAGGGCAGTGCCTGCGGTTCCAAAGGGCAAGCAAAGGTATCATCATATACTGCTAGTTACCTTAACTAACACCCAAGTTTACAGAACTCTCAGTTTCCCAGGTCCATGTGTGAGTTACTCTTCCGGGACAACTTTTTTGGTTTGCATTCTGGGACATGGATTCTAGATTTCATAAAGGAATAATGATGAGTTCAAATCCCAAAATGCAAAGAAAGTAAGAAAGAATGAACAGCTCACACGAGGACCTGGGAGATTAGAGAGCCCTGCCATATGTGTAACACGAAAGTACTAGGAGCATTGTACCTGTCTCCAAAGTGAATGCAATGCGCTCTCTTTGAAGAGCCCTGTTGAAGGTGAGGCTAACTTTGAAGGGCTGTCCTCTCCTCAGGATCAGCTCGTTGCTGATGTATTTATCAGTGTGGTGAGACTTCCTGTTTGCTGGAATGTGCAGGTTGATAATCGTCAGTTCCAGACCTGTGAAGTAAACAGAAAATGTGAACTCCTTGAGATGACTGCAAAAAGACTGACTGATTGAAGATAGGTGGCAACAGGAGAAAGTTTAGAAGATGGGAAATATTCATAAACAAGGTGACATATAGAGTAATATACATGTGAATACAGAATCCTGTGGTGATATATATATATATATATATATGTACATCAAGCTCGAGACCCTGCAGGTATTGCCGATCCACGGCGATATGGTTTTTTATCGGCATTGTTTGCGGTCCAGCACATTGATTTTTTAATTGTTTACATTGTGATTTACGTATGGTACTTTAATATCTGCCAGTACAAAAAGGTTTTCTGCCGATTCACGGCGTGATGCAATCAAACATGATAGCGAACTAGCGCGTAATTCTAGCGGCATTCAATCACAAATGTCAACAACTTGCTGGTATTTCAGGGGGCGTAATCATGCAGGATAGCCCTTGTAGTGCAATGTGACTCGCAAAATGTCGTTTACTGTTAACATCTCCAATATGGAGGAATTAATGATTGTCCCTTGTTTGTTTCGCCCAAAAAATCACGTGTGCACGCTAACAAAAACATGGCGCTCACCATCAATGTTTGTGACATTGAGGAAGGCGGAGCGCCGAAACGCGTCTGTTACAAACTGCAAAATAAACTACTGAAAACGACCCCCGGAGTGCGTGGTTTCTTTCCTTCGGACAGTCTGGCAGAAACCGTGAGCTGGATATATATGTACATATATATATATATATATATATATATATATATATATATATATATATATATATATATATATATATATATATATATATATCCTTAGAAACCAAAGCAGACTTGGGAAGCACGCTCTCAGGACAATGAAAAGGTAGACACCGGAATTCAAGAAGTGCTGTTTATTCCACAACGCGTTTCACCGTAAAACGGCTTGATCACGTGGAAAATTTTTGAGAGGCAGTGTTTTAAAGAAGTAAACCATGAACATAAACATAGGACTGGTATACATTTTTCCACATCAGTTAAAGAACCCAACTACACATTAATCCGCATGTTGAATTCACACGCGTTCAAATACGTGATGTACTGTGATACAATCCTGTAAACTGCAATGAATCAAAATATAAAATATATCGTGGACCACAATCTAAACTCATAATATGACCAGCGTGAATCTTAAATGCTAAAAGAAAATCAATAAAGGTTCACATCTGTATTGCAGGTAATGATAAACCCCCAAACACAATTGCTGTATGCATTTAAATAAACGCTATTACGCAGATGCCGATCATGTGACTATGGAGCCCCAGCGGACCCCGCCCCCTGTACCGCCCATTGCGTACAAGTCTGCCTGTTCCTTCATGGTCCCGTGTTATGACAGAACATCCCGTTCTGTAAGTCAATCAACAAACAGTACATTCATCATGCCCCGCACGGGCTAGATCAAGTATTCGCAAGTGCTCGAATACAACGTGGAAATATTTTACCGTCCTTGTGATTTTCTGTCTCTCAAACAGTCAAGTGCCCATAAAGTGACGACGCTGGAGAAGAGAAGGGAGGGTTCCCGTGAAGTGAAGTGGCGATGAAAAGGGCCCCTCTCTTGCTCCATTTTGTTATCCATTAGTACTTTCTCCTGGTGGCACGTCCCCTGTTGGTTCCCACTGTGCCATATCCTTTGTCTTTTTTGCCATTGTTGTCTGATTCGTACTCTCCTGTTGCTCCTCTTCCCCTTCCGCGTCCTCTTCCGCGTGTTCCTTTTCCTCGACCTCGGGGCTTCGGTACCGGTGTCTCCCTCGTTGTTACACGACCCCTTCTCAGAGTCCGGTACTCGTCTAAAAAAGTCACCTGCTTTTTTCCTTTTGTGGGGATCGTTGTGTTCAGTGAGACATCTGATTCGCTTTCACTGGTAATGTTATCCTCTGCCCTTGGTGTTGTCGCTTCCTCCATTTCCTCCACCACAGTTGTACCAGTGATGTCATCTCTGTATAAGTGGTCATATTTGTGGCTGAATGTAAGTATTCTGCCACTGTCATAATCAGCATAGTCACGGTTAAGTTTTCTCTCCTTTCTCGCTTTGATTTCTTCCTCATGTTTGGATAGTCTTTCTTGTATGGGTTTTAGTTTGATAGTAAGACTTTCAGTTTCCATTAGTTTACTGAGATCTTCCATGAGGTCTCTAATTTCTTTGATGAGTTCCTCACGGTCTATCCATGCATACTTGATGAGGATTTCTAACATCCTGCGAGAACTATTAGCTGAGTTGGTAGACCACTCCTCTAACATCAATGGATTGGGTTTTTCATAAGTCGGTGTGGTGAATATGCGCAACCCCCTAGGTACCATGTTTTGTTCCACATAGTGTTGTAACGATGTCGCTTCCCACCACTTGGTGATCTCCGTTTTTTTCAATTTTTCTAATTGCCTTAGCTTTTCATATTATGAGTTTAGATTGTGGTCCACGATATATTTTATATTTTGATTCATTGCAGTTTACAGGATTGTATCACAGTACATCACGTATTTGAACGCGTGTGAATTCAACATGCGGATTAATGTGTAGTTGGGTTCTTTAACTGATGTGGAAAAATGTATACCAGTCCTATGTTTATGTTCATGGTTTACTTCTTTAAAACACTGCCTCTCAAACAATTTTCCACGTGATCAAGCCGTTTTACGGTGAAACGCGTTGTGGAATAAACAGCACTTCTTGAATTCCGGTGTCTACCTTTTCATTGTCCTGAGAGCGTGCTTCCCAAGTCTGCTTTGGTTTCTAAGGATTTAAATTGGTCGGCTTCACTCCGCCGACGTGCACGCCACCTTTCACGGGTCGCGGGGATCCAGAAGGAGTTGCGCTGGTTGTATGGATATATATATATATATATATATATATATATATATATATATATATATACTCTTCGACTTGGACGTCAGGGACAGATAATATTTGTTTTTTCACGAATTGGAAATACTGATGAAGTACGCTATTATTGTGAGCTTTCTCTTGAATCTATTTTGTGACGCTTCCACTTAGCAGATTGTTTTTTGTGATCATACAGACCCTGAAGAAGTCCATTGTCATGGACAAAATGTGTTGGCTGCCTTCACTCCGTACAAAGATGCTTTTTATAAAAGAAAAGTAAATAAAGACAAGAACTACATTCACGTTTTGCTCATGGTGCATGTCTACAATTCTGACTGATGTAGCAATATCAATGGAGTAAATCTTTGAGTAAATATTTTAATGAATAAACTATATAGAGACATAAATGTTATGATGATGCCAATGGAAATGATATCTGATGTCACCAGTGATGGAATGTAGGATGTCTTTACTGATTTCATCCACGGAATCATGAGTGAGGTAAAAGAAGCACATTGGACATAGGAATGGCCACCAAGTCCCCCTTGATTGGAAAGTGATGTATGTCAGAGTATTATGTACAGACATATTATCCCACATAATATCATGTCTTAAATATTGTTCACCAAAATATCGTCCCATGTTATGTGCATTTCTAATTATTAACTCCAATGAGGCAGGGGCGGCTCTAGGCTCATGGTGGCCCTGGGCAGGGAGCGTTGGTAGGGGGCCCCCGGAGCGTAGGTAGGAGGCCCCCAAAGGAACACAGGCGTGGAGGTCAGTGAAGAGGGGGGGGGTCAGGGTGTTTGGAAGGGGAACAGAGCCGGAGGCCGCCAAATCCCTGCCAGGGGCCGCCACGCAAATATATATCCATCCTCAGAGGATTATTATATTAAGTATATATATTGGCGTGGTGGCCCCTGGGGTTTGGTGGC
Source organism: Lissotriton helveticus (assembly GCF_964261635.1). Classification (NCBI taxonomy): domain Eukaryota; kingdom Metazoa; phylum Chordata; class Amphibia; order Caudata; family Salamandridae; genus Lissotriton; species Lissotriton helveticus. The sequence goes on along the minus strand of NC_136068.1, from coordinate 279,898,142 downwards.
CCTGTGCAGGTGCACAGCTTGCACATGCCTAAGGCCGCCCCTGAATGAGGTGATGTTTTGGTAAACAATATTCAAGATATCATAGTTATGTCACAATATTTTGGTACTGCTACATGACCAATTCCAGTGATTTCTTTCGCTCTCTTTTTCTAAGAGCGCCCTTCAACTGAAGTATTTTAGGCACGTTTTTTAAGCACTCTTTCGAGACACATTATTTTGTGATCGTTCTTAGCAACATGATGTAAGTGAATTACTTTGGTTTTATTATCACGTTCTATGGTTTGTGCCAAAGTGCTCATTAGTCACAGTTTGAGGCCATGTGCAGGAGGTGGTGAATGCTGAATGTGGAATGGAGGCAGCAGACACTGTGGGTATGATCTGCATTGATAACCATTTGGCTTTGGCGATAGCGTATGGCCACCAGGGCAGGGGCCACAGAGAGGGGCTTTTGGCTGTGCCTAGCAGTAGTCTCTGGGTGTAAAGTGTAGCTTTGTGCGGCACCCACACCTGCAAAGTCCAATCAGCATAACCTAAGGCCATCAAAAAAGAGTCCTTGGTGACCACCAATTTACAGCTCTTGAATCCCTCAGGAACAGAGGCCCCAAAGACCGTTGGAAACAAATACAGCAGAACTTCCAGTGCCAGAGCAAAAATAGGAGGAATGGAACAGCTGTTCATTTTGGAAGAAACATTGGTTAGCCCATTAAATTCATTTTGACGAACATGTCACTGGTGAATGGAAATGAAGGAGAAAGGGTGCATAAAAGAAGAGAAGTGATGGATTAACATGGAAGTCCATACTAATATAATAAAGAGAGAGCCCAAACCTTTGAGGCGGGTAATCTCAGGAACCACAGCACCAATCACAACACCCAATACAGCGTTGGAAAGGGCAGTTGCAGCAGAAGGACATAGGCTATGCAGACGGCCACCATGTACATTTAAAAGGTAAAAGAACCGTGCCAGCAAAGTAGTCCCTTTTGGGCGTGTCTGCGTTGTGCTGTGGGCGTGTGCTGGGGGCGTGACAAACGCTGGGGGCGTGTGGTACGTTCCGCCCCTCATGCCATGTCTCATTTCGTGTGCTGAGGGCATGTGCTGGGGGCGTGGGCGTGTGCGGGGGGTGGTATTACGGAAAAAAAAGAGAGCGTTGTGCCCAATATTTCGTTGTTTTTTCTTCCCAGGTTCTGTACATTCCAGCTCCGGGTGTTCACCCTGCTCCCTTTAAATACCCCTGCACCCCATAATCATAACCCACCGTACTCCTTATAATACCCCAACACCCTTAAACACTAGCCCATCTTAACCCTATAAATATACCCTGTACCCCAAAACCCAAACCTATCCCTAAACCCTAAAAATACCCAATTACCCCAAAACCCAAACCTAGCCCTGAACCCTATAAATACCCCTGTACCCCAAAACCCAAACCTACCCCATAACCCTAAAAATACCACTGTACCCCAAAAATCCAAACCTAGCCCTGAACCCTAAAAAATACCCCTGTACCCCAAAACACAAACTTAGCCTGAACCCTAAAATACCCCTGTACCCCAAAACCCAAACCTAGCCCTGAACCCTTAAAATACCCTTGTACCCCAAAACCCAAACCTACCCCTAAACCCTAAAAATTCCTCTATACCCCAAAACCCAAACCTAGCCCTGAACCCTAAAACTACCCCTGTACCCCATAACCCAAACCTATATCTGAACCCTTAAAATACCCAAACACCCCAAAACATATAGCTCAGTACCCCAAAACATATACCCCTATACCCATACTTACCTTATCCAAACATTAAAAAAAACTTGCTTTTACCATTCATGCATTTACAATGAATTTTGTTGTAAATGTATGCATGGTAAAAGCATATAAAATGTAATGCCATGCGTTATAATGGCATTGCGGAGTCATGGTACTTTCGTAATGAAAGTATGCGGAGTGATGGTATGCGGAAAGAAAGTGATTGATTGATTGAATTAAAATTTATAGAAGCGCAACTTTGCCCGGAGGCGTCAAGGCGCAAGTGATGGAGTAAAGTTGCGAATAATGGGTGTTTACCCTCCCCCGGTAAGTACATTGGTGGCACGGCGGCCCACAGCTCCAGCAACATACTCATATTTTTCCACCACCGATTTGAAAAATGCACAGGTCTCTCTTATTGATGGCCAGCACCGACATACACTTTTAGTCACACCTCCCTCCACAAGTTCTAGAATTGCGAACTTTAGAGCTGGGTAGCTATGTTCGAATCTCGGCATCAGCTCAACATCCTGTGATTCCAGGAAATCGCGTTGTCTCCCCGTACCTACCACAAATGAATGTCTTCTTCTGTAATGTAAATTGTGCTAATGCCATGTTGTCGAGTTCGCGCTATATAATATTGCAAGGAAAAAAAATTAGGGAAATTCGAGTTCACACACTACTGAACGCGCACTCTTAAGTGCATCAGCAGTGCACTGTGAATCGGAGCGTTTCACCGGCCTGTCACAGATAAGATATGCTATCAAAACGGAATCCTACAAAACAATATACTACTGGCCGGCAGCAATTCATACCCGGACAACGTCGGGACGGGCTGGTAGTGATGGTATAAAAATAGACTAGAAGTAGGGAACAAAATAATGAAAACTGCTGAAAAAGGAGTAATTTTTTCTGTCATTGACCCCTTCAGGTCGCCTCCTGTTCCCCCACAACCCACCTCCCATATTACGAAGTCTGCCCACGTGATGTGGTAGATGACCACAGCCTCATTAGAAGACATTTTTCTCTCATCCTGGACAGACCTAGCCTCTAACAATGGACATTAAACGTTTCTAGTCTCTCTTCACCCTTGTATTTTACATTCCAGCTCTCCTTTCTGACAGAGGACAACCTGCTTCCAAAAATCTCACTCTTGTTTCAGCATGAAACATACTTTATCCAGCATCTTCTCTCACAAGACATCTGTTCCTAAATCTCCTTGGTTTCTATTCGAATACCTTTTCATTGTGCCAATATTGACATGAAAAAAATCAAAACTATTTGCATAGCACTCTGGTACCCTAACAATGTGTTCTGGCAGCAGCAGGATTGTGAATAAGCATAAGGATTAGGCCTTCAGGAATATCAAGGCTTTCAATTGTTTGCTGAAGGCCAACTCCTTGATAATAAAGCACTGGTGGAGAATTCCAGTGCTTAGCAGCCATTGACTCAAAAGAGATGCCCCTTCAGTGATCTAGGTAAACTATAGACAGCTGTAGCAAGTTTAATTGGTTGAGCAAAGGATTTGGGGTAGACAACCGAGATACAGAGGTTCTAGCTTTAAATAGAAATGGTGGCTAAACTGATTTGAAAATAGCCCATTTAGTCTCTAGCAGCCAACAAAGGGTAGTCAGATGCTTTGAGATAGACAAAAAGAAGTGGAAAACCTACAATCATCAGCGGAACCATTTTTAACTCCTTCACTGCGGCGGCTATTCCGCCGCAGTGCTAAGGGGGCGGGGCGGTCGCGCGGCGGCCGAATGCTGGTGACGGAACCGCTCCGTCACCAGCCGCGGTTGAGCTGTGCTGATGACGGAGGGGTTCCGTCATGGCCCCGCCCGCTCAATAGAACGCCCAGCGCAGGCGCGGAATCCGCGCAGGCGCGGAATCCGCGCAGTCGCGGCGTCAAGGCCATGATGGAACCGCTCCGTCATCAGCACAGCGCCACCGCAGCTGATGACGGAGTGGTTCCGTCATCAGCGTGCAAGGGGTTAAATCAAATGTGAACATTGGATCAAGTAGGTATGATTGTATGTGTGCAGGAATTGCAGTAGTATTCTGGATATTATTATTGACTGAATTACTGATTCACTGCAAACAGCAGGAAGCATATGACCCACTCGCAAAGAGCTCTTAGGAGTAAAAAAAGGGATTGCAGAGAAGAGAGTAGAGTCAAAGATGACATCCATATAATGAGTGTTGGTAATTAGAGGTAAACTTGTTTGGGAGGACACCACGCTGATAACCACATCATGGGTGGGCCACTAAAAACAAGAACCTATTTCTATTAAGCTTAATAGGTTGAGCGGCGGTGTGACTTTGACCATCAAATGGCTACCCGATTGCGGAGCTCAAGCCCGTTAGCAAGAAATGCTGAAGTATCCTGTGGTCTATGCGCTTATCATGCTTTGGTGGTGGAGATCTCCTTAAGATAAAGTATAAGGGAAAAGTAAACAAAAATATATTACTTGCAAAAGAATTGAAAAAAATATGTTTCTGTTAATATAAATTAATGTTATTTATTTATTTGAAATGTAGAACAAACTAAAAAAGTTACCTCATTAGTAAATTATTTGGGATTTTGAAGGTTATTATTTTGAATAAACAAAATTTAAATTAACATTAGTTATCAGAAGTTTAAATTATTATAAAATCCCACCTAACCTGACAGAAATTATTTTATCATGTACTAGTAATTAATAAAAGGTATGTTTACAAGTAATTCAAATGATTTTCATTATATTGTAATCAAAATGAATGTTGCAATATTTAAAAAAAATTAACAGAGGTTATAAAAAAGGGTTAAAAGGTAACATTTAATTGACTTAATGTATCATTTTAACTATTTGAAACATTTAATTTAATGTACGATTGTTACCTAAGGGGTTTTATTTTACATCCATACCTCCAGTATTTTCTATCAGATGACATCTGTAGTACCAGTGGTTGGCCATGTGTGGTACTGGACTTACTGCAGCTCTGAGATGGGGTGTGTTTACAACTATTTTAGGTCCCTTATGGCTGCTTTTACTTTAGAAGTGCAGTTTTGAAGAGGGATGAGCTTATTCTTTAATAGGTAGGTGCAATTCCCTCTTTAAACCCCTCCTTACTCCTCCTTACAATGTTCCCATTTAGTAATAAATATTCCTCTTGTTCCTGCTACCTCCCATCCCTCCCACATTTACTACTAAATATGTGTATATGTATGAGGATCTCCAAATGAAATGAAATGAAAATAGTATTTGTAGAGTGCGATAGCTACCCTGAGGCGTCCCAGCGCTGTAGACAAAATGTGTGCAAGGAAAAGGCAGAGTGAGGAGAATTCATTGAAAAGGAAGGTTTTTAAAAGTTTGTGGACAGACAGCAGGTTGGACTCCGCTCGCAGCGGGAGGAGAAGGGAGTTCCACAACTTGGCTGAACTATAGGAAAAGGAGCGGCCGCCACATCTAGCTCTCATGACTTTCCGGACGAGGGTGAGATGGGCTGTAGCTGATCGGAGCTGTCGGGGAGGCTGATAGGGGGAGATCAGTGAATGGCAGATGTCCGGGCCAGTTTTCCAAAGGGTTCTGTGAGCGATGCACAGGGCCTTGAACTTTATTCGTTCCTTGACTGGGAGACAGTGGAGGTTTTTCAGTGCAGGTTTGGTAGATAGTCAGTGGGGAATTTGAAGAAGGGTTTCGGGTGGCACATTTCTGAATGATCTGAAGCTTGTGAACAGTGGATTGAGGAGCCCCCAGGTATAAAGCATTCCCGTAGTCTAAGCGGGACATGATGAGGCCCTGGACCATAATTTGTCTAGCCTGAAATGGGAGCAGGGGAAGGATTTTGCGTAACAGTCTGAGCAAGCCATAGCAGAAGGCGGATATCATTACTACTTGATGGTTGAAATTGAGTGATTGGTCCAGCCAGATGCCCAGACTTTTTATTTTGCTTTTTGGGGGGGGTCCGAGACAGGCAGGCCATAGTAACATGGTATTGAACGCAGGAGTATGTCTCAGGAGCATCAGCTCAGTTTTTTCTCTGTTCAGTTTTAAGCAGAAACAGGTCATCCAATTAGCCACCTCCTCGAGGCAGCCGCTTAGATTAGATGATGCGGCGTTTGGCTGGTTGAGAGCTACCACTAGCTGAGTGTCATCGGCATAGGTGATAATTTTTATGCCAAAGGGACAGACGATCTCAGCTAGGGGGCTCAAATATACATTGAATAGAGTGGGGCTCAAGGAGGAGGCCTGGGGAACGCCACATCTGAGCGGGAGGCTGGAGGAAACAGAGTCGGCCTCAAAGACCTGTAAGGAGTGATCTACTAAGAAGGACTTAAGCCAAGTGATGGCTTTTCCTGAGACACCTAAGTTAGTGAGTTGGTGAAGCAATATATTGTGGTTTACAGTGTCAAACGTGCACTTAGATCTAAAAGAATAATCACCGCGTTACCTCCCTAGTCAAGAATTTGTCTGGCCTCTTCCGTTACTGCGAGGAGGGCAGTCTCTGTGCCGAGCTTCGGACGGAGCCCTGTTTGGGAAAGATCGAGTAGATGGTTGGTCTCCTGAAATTCAACCAGTGTCGTGTTAATGTGCTTCTCCAAGATCTTACTCAGCCAGGGTAACAGGGAGATTGGCCTATAGTTTCTGGGATTATTTTGTCAAGAGTGGGCTTCTTTAAGATTGCCCTGACCATATCATGCTTCCATGAAGGGGAAACAGTGCCTGATAAGATGGCAGTATTAAGCAGATCCAAGACGATGGGAAGAATGTTATCTATAGCCGGCAGCAAGGCTCGCGGAGGTGCTGGGTCCGAGGGGAACCGTATTTTACCTTGTACATGAGGGAGGTTAGCGTACTAGGGTCAAGAGGGGGGAAGGAGTCCAGGTTAGCTGCTGGTCCTGGTCCAGACCTTGTGGGGGACACCAGGGCCAGGACACACTGGGAGACGGGGAAGGAGGTATAGATATTTTGAATTTTGTGTAGGAAAAATTCTGCCAACTTGTTACAACATGTTTTGATGTCTTTTGTATTAGGAGGTTTCTGGGGAAGTTTAAGCAAAGTTTTAGAGATACATTAGATCTCCTTAGGGGCACAGGCAGCGGCTTTAATTTTTTCTTTATAGAATGTTGCTTGGGATACTTTGATTTCAAACTTGTATGTTTTTATTGCTTCCCTATACATGGTTTTACTGAGTGGGGAGTACTCGGTTCGCCATTTCTCCTCCAACTTCTTACAGCTGCGTTTCATTTCCCGACGTTTGTGGGTGTACCAGGGAGAGGATGGGCTGCTGCGTTTGGCATGCGAACATTGCAGAGGGAGCACTGCGTCTAGGGAGCTGTATATCCACCTATTGTATTCATCATTTGCTTTGATGGGGTCAGGGTTGGTAGGAGGTCTGGAGGCTTCAAGGCCTGGGAGCCAGAGTTCCAGAGGGAGTTTGGACCAATTACATTCTTTACGGGTGTTTGGGATGGAGGGAGAGAGCAGATTAAGGATAGCCCAGGAAAGGGGGATGAGAAAGTGGTCTGTCCAAGGGAGGGGGCGGGGAGTTCCAGCTGAGAGTTGTAAGCAGTTGCTGAAGACCGGGATGATTACATGGCCTTTAGCATGAGTAGCTTCTAAAATTAACTGTTTGAGTTGTAAGGCCGCCAGGTTCACGGTTAGTTCCCTAGCACTATGGTCAGAGGCATTATCCAGGTGAATATTAAGATCACCTAGTACTGAAAAATTAGCTGGGATGGAGGGTAGGTTAGCTGTGATAGTTGGGAGAGCGTTAAGAAACTGCCCTAGGGCATCGGGTGGCTGGTAAATGAGAATCTCAGAAAAGGTGTTAGTAGGGGAAACATCGATTGCGAAGGTTAAGACTTTCGCAGTCTGGAACTGGGTTAGAGGAACAGCGGCAGTTAAGACACTCCTTAAGAATGATCGCTAGGTGTCCGCCTTTACCTATCTTTCGGTCCTCATGGTGGATATGGTATTCCTGCTGTAGGGCTAGGATGATATCTGGTTCAGAGTCTGTATTAAGCCAGGTCTCTGTTCAAAAGAGAACATCAGGTTTAAATTCTTCTAAAAGCAGGGCAATTTCGGTAGAGTGCTTGGGAAGTGACCTACAGTTTAGAAGATGAGTGCTTCACTGGATGTTTTTAAGGAAGGGGCCAGATGAAAACATGTTTGTTTGATAGTGGAACCCGCAGTGAGGACAAGCGTGTGCCTGTCAGCTACATTCCACGAGTGTTGACAGGTAATGGTTGGCTTTACATTAAGATTGTGAAGGGCCAAGGCGCTATAGCTCCTAATTTTGTGATGAAAAAGGGTAAGGGTTGTGGCCCCTGGTCCCGTTCGGTCGCGGACGTGTGCAGATGGGCTTGCCTTTGGTGCGACTTCAGCACGCCCACTGCGAGCGTCCGCTGCGCGCAGCTTGTGGCATCCTGGTTAAGTAAGAAGTCAGATGCTGGTCAGCTGATTAGCCTGGGTATGCCGGAAGGGCAGGCCCTTCGTGTAATGCGGTAGGATTCAATCCGCTCAATCCGAAAAATCGGTGGTGGACCGAGGAAAAGCACACTATCAGCGGTAAGTGTTCAGCAGTCAAACAGTATGCATGCAGTCAGGCACAATTAGACGTTATAAATGTTTTTAAACAATGTACTCGATCGAAAAGCAAATGGAGGAGCCCTTTGCCAGGCACTCCTGAACTGGTGGTGAGGCTATTCCTATGAGCAGCAGTGCTGTTAAAGATAAAAAAAGGACGTTCCCTAGAAAGTGAGGTTAAAAAACAGGAGTGCAACTAAGGAGCCCTTTACCAGGCGCTCCGGATCTAAAATACGGCTGTTTCCCTTACCACAGCGCGCGTCTCCCATAGAAAAGATAAGGGAGGTGGAGGTGGAAATTTACACTCATAGGTTTGTTATGCATTTTAGTAGTAAGTAAGTAGTACTGCTGTAAAACTACTTTATGTGCTACATAATTAAATTTGTGAATCAGGCACATAATTATTATGTTACCACTGAAGAAGTGGGATCAAATAGGACTGGGAACATGGTAAGTATATAATAATATATAATTGGTAAAACATTGACACCACGGCTAATAATATTGGTATTTTTTTAATGATATTTAGGTGGACGAGACAGGAACCAGTAAACAACAAAGTATATTTATCCACAACATTATAGTAGAAAGATTTGTGCTGACGGAGGGGTCAGACATTCAAAAGTAACTAAGACAATGCTTTGTAAGCCTTGTGCAGCCCTGTAATGAGTGCTTTGGAAGCCTTTTTTTTTTTTAAATAACATTTATTTATTGAATTTGTGGTGTAAATAATGAGGTGATAGGGTAGCAACATGTATGAGTATAACTCGACAGGTTACATAACAGTGCTTCGGAAGCCTTGTGAATAGTGTTGAGGGTATCAGCTTGGTTAAATGAAAATGTCAAACTGACAGCCCCAATGTCAGGAAATTATCAGGGGTAGATGAATTTACCATACTAAGGGGTGCAGGTCTGCAAGCTGTTCTTGGATAAGGCGATAAGCTAACGTAGAGCCAAAGGTGCTGGCAGTGGGCACAGCCAGGTTGTAGATGGCATGGACAGCTTTACCTTTAGCTTTACATTTAGCACTCCGTCAACCCGCTGCCAGTGGAGCAGCACTTTAAAAATACATCAATCATGCCATCTTGGTACACGGCGGGGTGAGCCCTGCCAGGAATCCGTACAACACTGCAAGGAGCTTGTTAGTATGAAATGAGGGAGGGCAAAAAAATACAAAAGCAGAAGCCCAACCCAGTGCTTAATTTGTAAAAAAAAAAAGTAAGTGGCAGGCTTCTCGTCAGGGTGTAAATGCAGCTTGAACCACACATTGCCCCTGCTATGCTGCCAACGATAGTACAACACAACCACTAACCATTAGACTCTTACACGTCTATTTCGACTAGTCCTGGCCCACAATTCTATAACAAAGGCTTGGGCAGCAGGTAGCAGTCATTTTTGATGTGCATTGAATTAATAACTAACTATGGTTGTGATTATCTCTAAATTAGCCAGACAGTGCCACTTTGTGGCACACTGTCACAAGCACGGTGCCAGTCCTGAACATCAGAAACCACGGGCTCAAATTAAGCACTGGTCCAACCACTCATGCAGTGAGGGGAAGCTCCCCTGCACCTCGATGTTACAGGGAAACAAAATCAAGATAAATGAGATTTGAGAACATGCACAAAAAAGAAGTGTAACTAAACATTCAACTCACTGACAGGCTTAAATTAAAAACGAAATAATTCAAATACATAGAAGGACATAAGGGGCAAGGTACCCACGATACAAAGCAGTCAATAGTACCTGAAATGTTAAGCAGGTGTTCTTCCTCGCAGACTTCCAGCCCCCCACAATGAGTTATGACTTTCAAAGCCTTAAGTTCCCCTCAATCAGTCGCCTTACTATTCACTAACAATAGCCTCCCAGATCAATTTCTGCAGAGCCCGCCAGCGATGCTGCCACCCAGGAGCTGCACTTGGTTTGCCATGATGACAAACTTGTCACTTACTACTAATATCCTTAGACTCTTCCAATGTTTAATTGATGTAACTTCAGATGCCAGCCACTCCCCTGAGTCTGAGAGTTCTGAATTTACAAGAGACCACACACTACATTTTAAAAACATTTCTTAAACCTGCTTTCAAATTTGAGCATCTGCTCTCTAAACGACCTTACTGCTAGAGACTTCAATGTCCTTTTCAACATACGAAAACTAAATGTATGTGGTCCATCGAAATCTTTGACCCCCTTCAGTCACATTACCTGAAAATATTTCCTTGACCTCAACACCACCCATGGAAATAACCTGATTTACAAGACCCCAGAATAACCTCTTCGTTCTTCAATAACATTGCTTCTGCCTTCTCAAAAAAGTGCTCCTACGTAACTACGCAAGTTGCTGCACAACCCAAACAGTAGATGTTTGGGATGGCCCCAATGATGAAGCATGTCACCTAGGGGCAACCCTTGGTGAGTGAGGGGACTCAAGAAAATAATTTTCTTTTCCCAAGACAGGGGTGTGTTTCACTCATTAAGGGAACCCCCATTCTCCTGGCTACGTTCGTTGATCCGCCACGCACGGATTTTTGTTACACTACATATACTCAGGAGGGTAAATCTAGCCTTAACCTCCTTCTCCCCCTATTTTTGTTTGTGATCTCAGTATCAATCATAACACAATGTCTCTAATTTCCAGTTTGGATCCCCATGACAATACCTATCACATACCTGGCTTAATCTCTCAGCAGAAGCTTTCACTGACTTCTTCAAGTACTCTTAGAAAAGGGAATTATTTCCATTATCATGCAGACCAAAGTTTAGGAGCATCTGATGCTTTCTACCATTATGTTTAACAGGTTGTAGTAGTGTGCCATAACACTTGTCGCTTGCAATTGCCAACAAAACCCTTTACTAGAAGATTGTCTTTAATTAATATTGTGTCCTAAAATATTGTTTACAAAAACATCCACCCACTTGAATTAATAGCAGACAATCTATACCAAATGGGCCATATGTTTGCAAAATATATTTAGAACCCAATATGTATTTCAGACAATAGTTCTACATATCATATTCAGACATGTAACCAAGTTGGGTTGACTTTATGTCTCTTCAAGCAAAAATCAAGAGGCTGAGTTTCAATTAACTTGAAGGGGAAGGGAAAGTTGAAATCAGGCAGTGGTCAGAACCTTTTGGTCAGACAGTAATTTCTTAAGGCGAGGCATTTTGATGATTTGTTTCAAGAGGTGTCTGATAACTTCAAGGTGAAAGGAGACTTTAACTGTGAGGGTAGGATCCACTGTAGCATGACCAAGAAGTAGTTCATGGACATGGATGAGCAGGGGTCTACAGGCAGTTTATGTGCTTCAATTTCTTAGCCAACCTGGGAATCACCTCCATGTTTTGTAGACAGAGTGTGGATACTGAGGATTAAAGTTGAAGTGAGAAAAGAGGTTCTTACAGTGTTAATGGCTTTAAAGGGTGTCAAGGTTGGTCAGCTCCCGATACTGAAAATCTTCCATGCTTGGTCAGGATGCCCTTAGTGAGGTATGCCCTTTTGGCTCTCTTAACCTCTTTGTTAGATTGCGTTCCATTTACATGTTGCAAATAATATCTTACAGCAACTGAAAGTCCTCAAGCTGGAATTTTAACAGCATGCCCTGTGGTGTTGCCTCTGCATGACGTTGAGCAACAGGTCTCGGAAGAAGGCCATTGACTTTTTGAGGCATGCGTTTATGGGGGAATATAGCATGCTACTACGCATACTATGACATCTCATTCTTTTACAACAAGGTTGTTACAATGACCGCGTTTTTAGAACGCAATGCCATTACAATGCAAGTCATTAAATCGACTTGCAGTAGATGGCACTCTAACATTAGGAATAGTATAATTTACTATTCCAACTCCAGCCTACGCAACAATAGGGAAGGTGTTGGAATAGTAAGTTATACTATTCCTTATATTAGTGCGCCATCTACTGCAATGCGATGTAATGACTTGCGTTGTAATGGCATTGTATTCTAACAATGCAGTCGTTGTAACAACCGCGTTGTAAATGAACTACGATGCGATGACTGCATTGTAAATGCTATCATCAGCTTGGGGACAGATAAATGTGTAGGATAGCTTGAGAGCAATAGTTTTCCCATACTTCAGAGCACTGGCTAAACAAAGATGCACTGTGCTGCTAACTACCCTACAATGCATAAGTCCAATCTGAAAATATGGGACATACAATATGAGCTGTCTTCACCAATACCAAACTTCTGTAATTTATTTGTTGATTTTATTTTATCATTTTGCCTCCATAAAAAAGAAGCATGTAGTTTTTTGCCTGAGCTTGTAGGAGTTTTTCTGTTAGTAGGTAAAACCTTCCTCTCATAACAGCACTAATTATGACATAATTTATGTTAAAGCTTCAAATTAGAAAGTGGTCCTCCATTGTGTGAATAGATGTTTGACCAGGTAATATACCGCCTTGTATAGAAGGCATCAAGTAAAAGTTTATATCCTTCGATTGGACTTGTTCTGGCATCTTTTTGTTCGGGCCTAAAGGCAGTATGGCTGTCTGCCATTCCTAAGGAATCAAGAACAAATATTAATACAGAAAATGAATGATAACCATACCTCACTGTGCCTGCCACATAGTTCCGGAGCCGAAGGTGGAGGTGGCCAAAAGTCGCTTTCTGCCAGGCTTTCCATGTCAGAAAGTCCATCATGGAAAGCCTGTCAGAAACCGACATCATAATCCAAACGGCAGAAACACCGTCCCTAACGGATTATGTGGCATTTCCGACTGGCTGATGGACTCCTTGAGCCCATTGGAAGCCAGTGGGATTGACCGGCTGGTTTGGACTCCGACTGAAATACGGCAGTTGGACTTCAAACCAAGGAGGTAGGCTGGTAAGCCTCAGACGGGCATTTGGGTGCTTACCGACCTAATCAGGCCCCATGTGGCATGACGATCAGCGACATCTCCAGGACCTGTGGAAATCTGTCCAAAATATATTTTGGGGCTCCCTGCATCAAGAAACGTAGAATTTGTGACCTCCTTTCCGGTCATTCATGCCCTTGTGCATATTGAACACAATAACTACCAAAAGTTGACTTTATCTGCCGTCTACCTACTCATTAGGGCCAAAAGAAAGCTTGAACAAACATTGCTAAAGACAGTTCCTTTTTTAATTTTGATGTAGATATTTTTACTTGCAACTTGCAGCATATTTTTATGTGGAATTCAGTGTCTAGCCAGCTTGATAGTCCCATCGTATGAAAAACACACTAAGGGGAAATGGTTAGATGTCTAGTGGACTAGTGCATAATATTAAAGTATGCATATGAACATTGTAGCTTTAGATACTGAGTATTTGTAGCTACAACTACATCCTCCTTCACTACTGATGTTCTTGCTACAAAAGTGAAATTCAACGCACTGATTTGAGGTTTTTCTTTCTTCCATTAGTAAAACAATTGAATAACTTTCTCTTGATTTCTTCCCCTGCCATTTCCGTCTTCTCTTTATATGTGCTCATTTCTTTGTGTAGACAGTTACCTGACACTCTGCTGAGTATTAGGACTGGGCAGGATAAAAGAGGACACACGAGATGGCGAGATACGTGTGTGGAACAGTATAGCAAGTGACATGAAGTAGAGGAAGAAGGGTTACAGAGAGAAAATATGTGAAATGATATGTGTGGTAGGGAGAGAAGTTAAGTAAATAAAGAAAGGTGAGGTAGCCGAAATGGGCTGTGGAAGGAAAAGTGGAAGCTGAGACACATACTTGAAATAGAGAAAGAGAGGTGAGGTTTATACAGAGGTGGTGAGTTGTGAGATTGAAAAAGAGGAAAAGATGATGAGGGAGAGAGATCTATAAAGAACGAGGTTGAGAGAGATAATTGTGGTGTAGGGGTGAATGACAGAGAGATTAAGATAGGTTTAGAGTGACAAAGATATAGATGATAGAGAAAAAAGGGAGCCATAAAGAAATAGAGGTATCCAAAAAGAAGTTCGATATTCATTGAGGGAAAGGAATGGAAACTGAGGAAAAAAAGAGAACAAGGAGGTGGAGAGGTGAGTGAAGTAGTGACCGAATGGTGAGATAAATTGAGAGGTTAGTTAGTCAGTGAGAAAGCAGGGGATTTACAGGCACATGCATCAACCATGTTTGCGAGGGCAAATGGTGCAAGTCTCAAAAATCGTCATTTGCGCCAGCAAAAAGGCCATTTGCGATGCATCAGGGTTCAAGGCACTCGCAATTTGAGAATTCAGAATTAATTGTGATTTCTCAACTTTCTTTTGCATTTGCGATTCCTTAAATGCAATGCAAGATCCACTTTAGAATAGCAATTTCGCTACTAGTGGGGCGCAAATTACCATCAAGATGAACTTGATGGTAATTTTCAAAAACTTTGAAAAATTCACTAAAGTGCATTTTACAAAGTTGTAGGTTATACACACAGGCCCTTGGGGCATGTGTGTGTGCAACATGTGTGCACCGAGCAATTTCAGGGGTGCAACACGGTGTCCTTTTGACAGCCTTGCACCCTTGAAATTGCATGCGCAATTTGCGAGTACCTATTGGTACTTTCAAATTGTGCATGCAATCTCCCATTCATTCCCATGGGCCGGGAGGTCCTTAGGAATGAATGGGAAGGCATTCCTTAATTGCGACTCGCAATTTGCGAGTCACAATTAAGGAATGTCTGGGAATCGCTAATTTTACAGTGATTCCTACATGTATAGGCTTTTGCAATTCCTTAATTGCGATTCCTTTATAATCACAATTAAGGAATCGTAAAAGCCTACATTGATGCATGTACCTGATAGAGAGGTAAGACAGTGCGGGAGCTGTCAGGTAACTAGATAGAGCTAGAGAGGTATGGGGGAGTGGTGTAGTAGAGAAAGGGCTGAAAGAGAATATAGAGAGGTAAGGTAGTAGAGATTTGACGAGAGAGAGATGAGGCAAGGATAGAGAAGATGGTTTAGAAGGTGGAGTCGAGATACAGGGAGGTCAAATGGAACAACTGTACTGAGATACAGAGAGAAATGATATACAGGCTTCAGGTAGAGAGTAACAGATATAGATATATCCACAGAGAGTAATAGAATGAGGCAGAGAGAGATGAAGTCAAGAGAGGTATATTAAGACAGATGTGAGGGAGATAAAGATGAGATAGAGCGATCTGAAATAGAGAGGGATCATGAAGGTACATGGAGAAATAGAGTTAGAGGTTAGGAGAGATGACTAAAGGTAGAGGGGAGGTGAAGTATGGAGAGAGAAATGACAGAAAGAGTATTCTTTAATTTAAATAAGACCAACTGCCAGAGTATGCAAGAGTTTAGGCTGGGCAAGTCAAGCATGCACACTAAGGGGCAGGTTTATATTTAGCGCAACACAGGACAAAGTTGCTGCACTGAGGTTTGCAAGAGGTGAAAGCAGAGCAGTGCCATATGTATTATTATTGATGCTGCTGATGCTCATTACCCTTAACTAGCGCTTAAACTTTGCACCATGGTGCCAAGGTGTGTGCTTTCTAGCATTGGAGTGTACCTGAAGCATACCTTTCCAATCCATAATCCTATGCCAAGACAAATTCTTAAACATTCCATACTTTTCAATGTGTTATACAAAGCAGCCCGCTTGCAATGTTATGCCTACTTCAAGGAGGCATTATTTTTTTTACACAAAGGCCAGTCTGGCTATTTTAGTAGCTTGCATTTAGCATCAGAAACTATAAATGCTTGCTTTAATTTGCCCAAGTTACACTCAAGTAATAAAGTGGCACAAAGCGCTATTACCGCTCTGCTGAGATCAGTGCACTATTACAGCTGTGGATTGTAAAAACTCTTGCAAGCATTTACAGCACTTTGCTTCAGTTTGCATTTCTTTGCTCTGGTGCATACTCTTAGTAAATGGGCCCCTAAATTTCTGTTATACATGCTTGGCTATGGTGACTCTTGGAAGGAGCGGGCTCTGGGCAATGGCCCACTTTGCCTTAATACGTTTCTGAAGGATATGAGTCCACCTCTCGAGATAGCTTGTTTTATGAAAATTCAGCGTTCTAGCTGTTCGCTACACCGCAGTCTCAGGTTGTGAGTAAATGGCTGAAATGATTGGGCTCAGGAAATAGACTGATCACTTGAATTCAGTGAAGACTCATGAGGATCAGACAAGAACCTTCCACCTTGAGCCACCTTCGGTTTCTGCACTCTAGTTCCTGGCAACAGAGAACATGACTACTCATTCACCCCATTCACTCTGGACCCTTCACAACCTCACAGGGCCCCTCTCTTCTTAGGAGAGTCGTTCTTCCAGGGCAACAGTCTTTCACTGGCAAACTCTAGTAAATGCACTTCGCTTGTGGTGGGCATCTTAAAATTGGAAGGGTAATGTACAGATAATGTCAGAGAGTTTTCCGCCATTTCCAGTTGAGGGGACAGCATCTTAGAGATGGCTTAGACCCCATATTGTACTCCACACAGATATTCAGCCATGTATATCCACAAGCAACCTGGTTGAGAACAATCCCTTAAACACTTGGGGCCAGATGTAGGTAGGGCAATACCGGTCGGAAACGCCCGAAAATACCGATTTTCGGCCGTTTCCGACCGGTATTTTGACATTGACATGTAGGGGTGTTTAAAACATACATATTCGGTAATTTTACCGAATCGGTAATTTTACCGAATAAGTAAAATTACAGAACCTGTAAAGTTACCGAATTTGTGAATTTTACCGTTTCGGTAAATTTAGTGAGCGGTAAAATTACCGAATATGTATTTTCAAATGTAGGTAGCACTGTTAACAGTGCTACAGGGCTTTTAGGATTCGGTATTTACCATGTAATACTATTACATGGTAATTAACGAATGCCTGTGTACATGCACATCTGTGCATGTACACCGGTGCCATGTGGCACACAGACATGCCCTAAGGGCATGTATGTGTGTCACATGGCACACAAGCCTGAAACAGGGGTGCAACAGGGTGTCAAAGTGACACCCTGTTCCCCCTGTCAATTCGGTAATTTTACCGATTCGGTAATTACCGAATCGGTATTTGCTATTGATTCCTATGGGCTTCAAGGCCCATAGGAATCAATGGCAAATACCGATTCGGTATTTACCGAATCGGTAAATACCGAATCCTACCGAATCGGTAAAAATTACCGATTTTTTATCTACATCTAATTTACCGATTCATAAATACCGAATCAGTAAAATTCAGTATTTATGAATCAGTAAATTAGATTTACCTACATCTGGCCCTAAATGCAGTTATTCTGAGTCATTCTTTTGTGTTTAATGTACAGGAACTACTACTCAGAGTGTTGTGGCAGTACATAGAGGCAAGGTGGCACTGGCAGAGGCTGCAGATAATAGTACAACATGAGGGTTTCTGCTTGATTATTTAGCTGCATGCACACTAAGGGGCAGATTACGATGCGGCCTGTAAAAGCTCCGACCAAGTGTTGCATCGTAATGCTCTGTCGGTTTACTTTCCAACTGCCTAATTAAGATATAGGAGGTTGGAAAGTAAACTGGTGGGTCTATCCATCTGGCTTCTGTCTGACATTTATTGATTTTTCTTTATTATACTGTATTAGTTTTATGAACATGTTTAGTTTCTTTATTCCTCAATGTCTCCTTTGAATAATTTGTTCTTGCCCGATGGTCCCTTAGCGATCCTCCATAATAGAAATCATTCAATGACAAATATTTCTAAGGGTAAAAAAAGGGTACCTTATGCTCTCATTCATTTACTTTTAATACTATTCCTGGGAAATAGTTTTGCAGGGGATTGGCAATGATTTAAGTCTTAGCCACAGTTTGACAGAAGAATTTCCTACACATTTTCCTGGCATTTTAGTCACGAGAAATTCCTGGATAATCCATTCTGTTACCCTTGTTTAGAGATGTTTCGAAACAAAATATTGTGATGACCAGTTAAGTGCTGTAAAATGCACCATTTGGCTAAATCGTTCCAAAGAACTGGGGAACCTCTAACTACTCCATTAGAAATGTCCCTGGCAATATTCATTCTCAGCTAGGTGCTCTAAAATGTAATTATTTGGGATTGTCTTTTGTTCAAATAACCTGGAAGAGAGGTAAAAATTAGGGGTGGGCATAAAAACCAGATTTCTGTGTAGCGTGATCATGCAGAAACACACACACATTCTGCGAGATTATGTAGAATTATGCAAGAAGAGACATTTGAATTTACTATGATTTTCTTCCTCCAAAACTGCCCCCGGGTGCTCAAAATGGACATGAGGATGCAGTTTGCAATAAATGCAACAGAACAAGAATAGCAGTGCGGGCAGCTGCTTGCACTCGCTAATGTACATGTGGGGTAGGACTTCAACCCAATTTACTCCTAGGATTAAGTGCTAATTTCTCAGTGCAGAATGTGCCCTTGCATCCAAAATGGATGTGAGGATACACTTTGTGCCAATAAAATAGAACTAAATGCACCAAACATAAACAGCAGTGCGAGCAGCCACCTGTGCTCTCTCAATGTGCTCTTGCAGTAGCAGTACGATTTATTCCCCCCCAAATTACTCTTAATTTCTCAAGCGGGAATAATTCAGTTATTTTGTGTAAACCTACGTCAAAGAGTAGTGTGGAATTACTGAAATTATAGTGATGTAATTTAAATTTCGCCCAGGCCTAGTACAAATCCCATGTTAGGAGTATGTCAAAATTTACAGACTCCTAAAATGGGATTCCAAAAGGTTACTGATTCACAGTTTGAAAGGAGCGTATTTTGGGTATCTGTTCCAAATTATGTAGTACTTTATGTATCAGTGGTTTACAATTTGAATCCATATTTTGCAAATATCTAATAGTACATGGTTGTTGGACCTGGCCCGCTCTGCGGGGTCACCCCCAAACGTTTTACCTTTACTCTCCACTTTTTTGCTGGATACATTTTTGTTGTTCTTAGGCCTCTGTGGAGTTTACAGCTACTAACCAGTGCTAAAGTACTTGTGCTCACTCCGCTAAACCTGATTTTATGTGCTTACACATGATTGTCTTATTTAATTTACCTATAAGTCCCTCGTAGAGTGGTATACCAAATACACAGGCCCTGTAAATTAAATGCTACTAGTGGGCCTCCAATACTTATTGTGGAACCCACTTAAGTAGCGCTGAATGCAGTCTTAAACTGCCAATTGGACTTGGCATTATAACCCCCATTGCCATTGTTTAAAATCCCCTTTCATTGCAAGTATGTCACCCTACAGTATGCCCTAGGTAGCCCATAGGGAAGGGTGCATTGTGATAAAAGTTAGACATGTGCTTTTAAGTTTAAGTTATATATGTCCTTGTGGTGAAAAAATCCTAACTTCACTTTTCACTACTGTGAGGCCTACCTGTTCCATAGATCACAGAGGGTTGCTTTATTACATTTAATAGGTGCTGTTTTTTTATTGGGACCAGTTAGCAAGGTCATGTTTGTTACCTAATAAATTGTAATGAAAGATCTTCTTTAATGGTAAAGTTGGATTTTTAATTACAATTTCGAAAACACCACTTTTAAAAAGTTTGCATTGTCATACCCTTTTATGCCTGTAGGCTATCTTGGGTTACATGACGGGTGTAACTGTCAGTTGGACTTTGCAAATTCCTCCCAGTCTGTCACAAGTGAGGGATTAGGTGTGCCTGAATGGGTCATCTTCTGGCAGCATGGGGAGGGGCATTGCACAGCCCCACTTGCAACTAAATAGGCTGTGCTCTGCCGTCATCACAAAAATTAATTATTACCTCCACATTGTCACTGCAGCGAGCTTGGAGCCAGTAAAGGGGAGTCAGGAAATTTCATGCACTTCAAAGAAGCTTCTCCCACCTTCCAGTGGATGGGCACCATGTTAAAAAATAGGACTTTCAGATACACTCTTAAGTTAACTCCTGGACCTCAGGAAGGACTCTGAGAGTACTGCCTGCTGCTGTGACCTGCTGTGCACTATACAAGACTGCTTTGCTGTTCCTGGTAGCAGTGACGGCTTGAATAGGTAACGCTCTGGGACAGCGAGGCAGGACAGGGTGGGGGGCAGTAGGGTTTGACATACAACAGGAAAGATTGAAGTAAACAAATAAAAATATAAAACCCCTTACGTTGTGCTCCCCACATCGCTGAGTTGGTGATGTGGCGAACGCAAGGTGAGTGGTTTTATTTATTTATTTACTTTAATCTTTCCTGACATATGTCAAACTCTACTACACTCCACCCTGCCCTGCCCTGCCTCACTGCCACGCAGCATTACCTGTGTGAGCTGCCACTGCCTGGAAGTACTGCTTTGCTACCTGGAGTCTCCCTTGAACCTTCGGAGTCCAGCCCTGCTGTTAAGCCCTGCATAATCTTCTAAACCCAGGACTCCCAGAGTGATTCCAAGGGCTGGTTTGCTCGTCTCCTGTTCAGAGCCACTGGGAAACAAAAGGATCCCACCACCTTCAACCCGCACCTGGGCCTAGCTTGAGTGAGTCCTGACCACCCATTCTCACCCACCACAAGTGGTATCCCACCAGTCCTGGACCCTTGGTTGTCATGCTAAAAGTGCCCAGTTGTGAGGACTTAAAAAGTATTTTTGCCCAAAAACTACTCTGATAACCAGGAGGAGACCGGGACCAACCTGCTCACCTACCCACCTGAGATGCATCGCTGATCAGATTGGCTTTACAGATTCTTCCACTACTTTTTACTCCACAACAGCAAATCCTTTAAAGCTATCTTTCACATTAGGAGTATCCGAGCTCTGGAACTGTCTTCGGCTACAGGCCTTTCTCTCATAAAAACAACTAAGTCTGAACTCAGAAATCTTCACCATAGCTTTGACCCAAGGCTCCACTGTGATAACTTGCCCTCCCCAGACAATTCCTGCAGCCTTGCCCCACTGAACTTTACCTTCTCAGAACACTTTTTCTCAAAATGTATTTTAAATGCAATGGTAAGAGCAGACAAGGCCCAATCTACTTGTAACCAAACCACCTTCATCGCGGTTGGACATATTTTTCAACTGTGACCCGGTCTTGTGTGACTGGCTGTCTGGGGTTGGCGCTTTGAGTGTTTAGGCTCTAGTTTTCACTAGAAACTTTAAAAACTCATAACTCCAGTTCTACTAATAGGATTTCTATATTTTTCGCATCAAATAATCGATTAAAAATATACTCAATATTTTTTATATTAGTATGGTGTTTTTCTTGTGTTGTATTCTCACTTTATCACTGTTGGTGTGCTGCATACTGTATACATTTCCTTTAAGTTACGCCAGACTGCTTTAAATGCCAAAATACCCAGAATTAAGCACAGATTAATTTAGTGACTGTTTGTGGTTCACCCTGCAAACGACTGTGGCTGTTGCTTTATCAAGGCTCACATCCCAGTCAACCAGCAACGCAAGTTCTCGCAGTTGGCCATTTCGCAAAATATGTTTCTGATCACAAAAGATTGCTTGCAAATTACAACCACCTTTTGCGGCCAGGGTCTTAGCATATACGGCCCATTATTTTTAACATCAGAACTTTCCTGGATTATTCATGTAAAATAAAAAAATACTGGAATTCATGGATTCATGAATTCATGAATCCATTATTTTAAACATCAGTACTTTCCTGGATTATTCATGTAAAATAAAACAAATACTGGAATTCATGAATTCATGAATTTATGGATTCCAGATGTACACAGCTTGAAACAGTAAAATTGCATGTCAACATTGATTGAGTTAAAGTGGATTGTGTTTGGCATTCATTGGCTCTCTTCCTATCACAAATAAAAGCCTTTTCACATTTGAAATCCTATTTAAGTGAATTAGAGTGTTAGGCTCAGGGAGATAAAGGCAACCCCCTTGATGTGCGCTCTGACTGAGCTCCCATAAGGCTCACCCCATAGGAAAGAACCATTAAAAGAGTTCAGTATTATTCTATGGGAAATGCAAATAAATACGACAAGATTAATGTCCCATATGCTAATCTTGGACCATTGAACCCTCTGTAGCTGTGAGTGAACAGTGTATGGTATAAGCTAATGCTTCATTCCGCTGAAACTGTTAACCAGACTAAACAATCTTCTGGCTTTCTCAGTCCTCTAGAAGAGAGCTTATTTTCTGCAAGTTAATGAGCAATGCTACTTTGAAGTTAGGCCATCTAATTGTTAGGCCTGGCTCCTCAGCTTGAGAATCTTTTTTTAGGTGCCACAGTGTATGCCCACAATTCTAACCTCATGTCAACATGAATAGTTCAGCTCTAGCTGGGGCTATGGATGCATTCCAGGTAGCCGTCTCTGTCTGAGTACATTCTCCATCCTCAAACCATAAGATAGAAGTTCCAAAGGGGCAAACACGCTTCCCTAGCAGGTCCTGGCACCACTTTAGCCCTGTATGGGTGCAGGAGACTGGTGCCACCATGTCCTAGAGAAATATGTTTGAGCAGGCAGCCAGGTATATTTCAGTGCAGCAGCAGAGAAATATGCTTCCCTGTTGGTTCTTAAGGTGGGTTATCTAGGGGTGGTTGAATTGTTAAACCAGTCGTTGGTAGTAAAATCTTTGAAAATGCAAGAGAATCCCACTCCCAGTTTTGCAGAAGGTGATCTAGTTTCTGTTCTGGGTGTCGTGTTTTGGTAACCTAACTGTTACAAAATTGCTTGCACTCAAATTCAAATGCCCGATTCCTGTCTCACTTTAGGGTTGCCACATTTCCTAGAGGAAAATACTGGCCGGTTGTTGACATTTTAAGATTCAGCAAAGGCCTGGATATGATACTTAAACAGAACCTTATATACAATCATTTGTAATCATGTTTATCAGCAGCTTTCTGTCTTTGTTTAATTTAATTATTAGTCAAGAATCATGAAGGCAGCTCTAGAACACATTTTAAAATGTATTCACTGTTTAAATGATGTAGGTCTAAGGGGAACAAATACCTGCTGTGATATCAAAATACTTGTCATACTGGCAAAAACACGTCATCCACGTGACAACCCTACTTGAGCATAGCTCTCTACCATCTCCCATTTTTATTCACAGCACTACATAGGAACAGAGTTGGGCTAGATTACAGGGCAAGCTGGCAGTGCCAGAAGGGCTGGTGTGAGAGATCACTGTAGAGGCCGGTTTTGGATGTTTGTGGGCCTTTTTTATGGTCAGGTGGGCTGGTTGTTACTTTTGATTTCTCTGATATTACCGCAAACTTTGCCTGCAGCTAGAAAAAATGTATGCAGTCTACTACTATACCTTGCCAACACTGATACAATATCTCCTTACCAGTTCAAAACTGGACCTATTTGCAAATCGAACCACATTTTTAGCAATCTGATTCGCTAATGGGGGCCACTCGTATTTTGATGCCCGGACCTATTTGCTGTCCCTGTCTGACCCTGCAAAGGGTCTCTCCTGTTCTGTGCTCACACTTAACACACTGCCTTGTGTAGAAGAAGGATCAACTGGATCTCCTGGATCCGTTCTACAGCAAATCTAGTCAAACACAGATGTCTTTAGCTCCCTAGAGTTTCTCAACTTCTATTTTGTATAGAGCCAAAAGAAGTTCGAAAACTTTTCGGGTTCAGTCTGCAAACTTTTTTGACGTTGCAGACTTTTGCCCTTTGCTAAGATTCATGATTTACCTTAATTTTCTCATATACAAAGTTTTTTTTAAACTTAGCGAGAACATTTTCATTCGGGTAACAATCTACCAGGTCAAAACGACCAGCAAAACTGAAGTGGTTTTATCATTTCTTATTGGTAAAATGTACGCAGTCATTTTGTCTACATGGTTACATTAATTTTCTCTCTGCATATTGGCTTTGCGCTGTGGTATGTCCGACATACATTTTTGTGTGTTGCATAAGCACTGCTAGTGCTCCCGTCCTGTGCCTGCAGCAGCCTCAGCTGGGTCCAAGGCCGGACTGACTGTCAGCCGGCATTTCCCTGGTAAGCTGGAGCCTTTGGAGGCTATATTTAAGGGGGAGGGGACACTGCAGGTGCTTATTTCACTATCTACAGTTCCCCCAGCCAATTACTGCTGACAGGGGATGGGGGGGGGGGGGGGGGGGAGGAGGGGGAGAAAGAGAGAGAGAGAGCTAGCTAGCTGGTTGGAACTTTTTTGCCTTGGCTGCTATCCATGCCACAGACAGGCAGGCCGCCATAATGGGGCAAGGTCAGTTTACTAACGTCCTTGAGGAGTTGGTCCTCTTCTGTCCCGCACCCCCTCCAGTCCTCACTGCCTCATTGTAGGAGCCACCAATGAAAAGGGCGCAGCGTTACGCAGCCACTAAAAGTGGCCATGCGGGGCCCCCATTCGAAATTACCACGTAAACTGGAAAATCCAGGCCTGATTCCTCTTTTAATTCTTTATTTCACCCAGTATTTCCCCCGGAAACTGCACCTTCCCTTAGCAGGTGGAATCTGCCAGTGAAAAATCAGGAACTGAAGTTACTGGGGAACTTGTGATTACTAGGGGGCATTGGTTCCTGCTATTGGCCCCAGTTGAATTAAAAGGGCACGCATAATGTGGCCTTAGAGTAATATATTCTTAACTCGTATAACATTGTTTTACATTTGACTATGTGCATTTGGGATCTCACCCGTCAGACATGGTACAACAGCTCATTAAAGCAGGTTCATTCATGTCAAGAGTAACAAATGCCATCCACACTACACAGAGCCCGCACTCACAGGACAAATCAGATAGAAACTTTAAAGCCATTTTGCACTTAAAGTCATACTTACAGAATGGAAGACCTTTCAAAATCCATCTTACCACACCTGGTGGGCTTGGGTTTCATTTCTCCGTGGGGCTTATACGTCACTCTTAGGGAACCATTATGTTCCACTAATCTCTAGTAGGGTTTGGCAGTCCTTTGATAATTACATGGTACAAGGCTCTCAGGGCACACTGACCCTTTCCAATATTGGCTGTAAGGAATCATGCTTGAGTCATGTGACAAAGCAATACCAAAGGGGATGATGGACGGAGTGTTGAACAATGCAAGCACTCACCCCCAGTCAACTGATCTCGTTTAATCCATCATCATTCTTTAGCTCAATCCACCACCCCAGTTCAGACATGGCCATATGCAGATCAGTCTGACCCTGTGCCTCATGGGAACAGTCCAATCCAAACTGCCAAAGCCATGTCTTCCCTGGACCGGAAACAAGCATCCTGGGACAGGTTTCTGGCTAATCAGTCGTCATCAGCCAGGCTAGCTTGAATCCAGTGGCAAAGTGAGCAAGGGACCCACGTCTGGGCATACCCTGCCAATTTAGGGCGAACAAAGCAATACCAAAGGGGATGATGGACGGAGTGTTGAACAATGCAAGCACTCAACCTCAGTCATCTGATCTGGGTGTAATCCATCATCATTCTTTAGCTTACTCCGCCACCCCAGTTCAGACATGGCAATATGCAGATCATTCTGACCCTGTGCCTCATGGGAACAGTCCAACCCGAACTGCCATGTGACAGGCATCCTGGCCTATTCCTCAACACTCTTCCTTCCCCTTCCCCCCCTTTTTTTTCTATGTACCATAGGCGATACAAATACTGTCAATTTACTTGGTACTGCTCTACACTATACTTAGTCTTACTGGTAATACGGCTATTTTTTTTGCTCTTAAATCACATTTTTTCTAATTCGTAATATTGCGGACACTTCCCTCTGCGCTGTCCTCGCTCATCTGTCTAACTTCTCTGACTCTGCTGTACCAATTTGCTCAGTGTAATGAACTGTGGGGTAGATGTATCAAGATTCCATTTTGCGATTTCTAAATAGCAATTTTTAAGGAATCGCTATTTAGAAATCGCAAAATGGAATGTATGTTGAAAATCGCTATTTTTTAGCGATTTCTTAATCTTCCTTATTTGCGAATTCGCAATTAAGGAATAATTTCCCATGCATTCCTATGGGCCAGGAGGCCCATTGGAATGATTGTGAAATATTTCTTAATTTGCGAATCGCAATTTGCGAATTCGCAAATTGAGAATAATTTCAAGGGTGCAGGGGTGTCTCAAAGACACCCTGCTGCACCCCTGAAATTTACATGTGTGTGCATATGGCGCACATACATGCCCTATGGGCATGTATGTGCGTCACATGCCACCTTCACAAATGCCAAATAGGGCATTTTTAAATCAAATCGCAAATTACCACCAACTACAAATTGGTGGTAATTTGCGATTTCTTAACCCGAATTCGCAATTTCTAAATCCCACATACATCGCATTTAAGGAATCGCAAATTTTGCGATTCCTTATTTTGCGATTTTTTGATACATTTCAAAAAATGCAAAAAAGCCTTTTGCGATTCGCAAAGGGCGAAATTCGCAGAATTTCGGTCTTTGTGAATCACAAAAGGCTTGATACATCTACCCCTGTATTTTTATGTGCATATTGTATTGCCTGGATTTTGCTTGTATCTCATGTATTCCTGTATTTGTTATCCTTTTTCAATTTTAACTATAAAAAATACTTGAACTAAAAAATAGGCATTTTGAAAGTCACCACAAATTCGAAAACACACTGCTATGTCATACGCATGCAGGCACAAAATGTCAGTAAGGAAACATAGTAGCATAGTTCCTGGAC
Organism: Lissotriton helveticus; assembly: GCF_964261635.1. Lineage (NCBI taxonomy): Eukaryota > Metazoa > Chordata > Amphibia > Caudata > Salamandridae > Lissotriton > Lissotriton helveticus. Next base: position 279,871,307 of record NC_136068.1, on the reverse strand, counting down.
AATAAATTTCACTTAGTTGTGAGGACACGCCCTTCAGCAGCTGGACTGCTGTTCAGGCAGGGCATCGACACACATGTGGCTAGCATGTGGTAGTAAATGCATTCAAGGTGCGAAACCTAAAAAGGCAAGTTGTCATTTTAGCAAAGCTTCTGGGTCACTTTCGACAAGGTAACCGTTTTATTTGATCTTGTCATGAAATACCTCCTTTGGTGATATTATTTCGGTTTCTTTACATCATTATCAATTCAAAAAAGGAATTGCAGAAAACATTGCATTTCTGTATAACATTATTTGCAGAGTCATCAATGGTCCTCATTAGAAATTAATAATTTGCCTGCTGACAGAATATATGTTTCCTATTAATTACATGTGACATTGAATAGTGCAGAAGTGTATACGATACATTGATCCCAAGAGAGCCATTAAAAAAAGTAAACTTAGGGTCTGCAATATATACTTCTTCCTTACCTCCTTTGCGTGCCATGGTTGCTTTGCACTCTTTGCTGTCAAGTTCACTGACTGTATTTGCGACTGCGGGGCTGCAAGTGAAGCAGATTTTAGTGGAGTGGCTTATATCACCACAGCCGGGCACTTCCTCTAATTTAATCAAGCACATGCAAATGAGCGGGGTGAGGGGTGGGGTGGAGGGCATTCTATATCCTGTCCAGTTTCTTTTTTTTCTGAGATCTCCACAGAAACGCGCTCAAATATGAACACACTCATGTGCAAAATTGGTCTCTTGCCGAATTTTATTTAAAATTAAAAAGACGTGGTACAGTACAGTACATCGAGCAAAATGATCGTCCAAAGAAAATTAAAAATATAACCCCACACATTCTATTAAAAATATTTGTGGAATAAATATTTGTATAGTAAATAACCAGTAATTAACGAGTGATGCTATTGTCTAACAATTGATATTCATTCATTAGGGTACCTGTGGGATTCCTGTTCTTGGCTTGCACACACATACGTCAGCGGCGACTCGAGGGCTTTAGGGAGTGAACCTATTGAATGAACTGAGGTTCACTATCGAGTGTCCTACCTTCTAAAAAAAAGGCAAAATCTGTGCGTTTTTTATGTGTAAAGGAATGTCTCATTATGTGCAAACTGAAACTGACACTAGGCTCTGATTATAAGTCAGTCTGACCAGGAGGATCCCCTCATGGAAATCTACACTGCTTGATCACAACTAGGGCTCCCAGTTTTATGGTATTTATTTTTTCGACATTTCTGTCTGTATTTCTGTTTGGGTATTTTTCCACATTTATTTAACTGATAAATTTATACTCACATTTGAATGTCCAAACGGTTTCAGCTGTATACAGTGCAATAGCGTTATCTGAAAACACTTGCATTGTACAATAGCATACATAACTGTTGATCTGCACGTAATTAAGCTTAATTAGGAAATCTACTGTCTCTATTTAATCTCACCTGTCTCTCTGTCTGTACGCCTACTGACCTGGCTCTCATGATCGACAGTAGAAAAAAACATCCAAATAAGGCCCTTTTTCTGTATTTTTCTGTATATAAAGATAAAAACAGACAGGGAAATAAATAGTGTTCTGTCTGTAAAAATCAATAAAAATGGAAAACTGGGACTCCTAATCACAACTGACCTGGTATTCCCACGCCAGTTTTTCCAATATTATACGACTAACAATTCAAGCTGGTAAAAACGCAAGAAGGTTTGGTTGTTACGACAGCCAAGTCTTTACTGACCCCCGACTTACTTCTATAGCAAGAAGAGAGCACTCAATGCACTACCATGCCTGAACTAATCTCCCTGTTCTTCCCTTCTTTCCCTACCCTTTCCTTTACCTCCACCCTGCATGCCCTGCATACATTTACCACCTGTTTAAATCAAATGGTAAATGTATGAGCCAGAAAACGGGAAAGTCTGTGGAATAGCGGACACAAATTTGTTGGTGAACAGTTATTTCCCAGTCTGAGGTTTTTAACTCATGATAGGGCTAAAAGTGTTTCGGAGATGCACTGGAACTACTAACGGTTGTGCAGATTCTCATTTGCACCTGGCATAGGTGACCCTTGCTCTATGTCCTTTGCAGAGATGACAAAGATTGGACGACCACCTATTCTGAATACCTTTTTGCCCGACTGACAGGCACTGAGAGAAACTCGTACTGCCTTCAGCCACAACTCAAATGTGCACACTGATAAACACCTGGATGGGACTCAATTCAAATTATGCACTAGACAAGAGTAATATGCTGCCCGTAAAAACAAGCATTTGCAATGCAATGGGTCTCGCATTTGTGTGAGTTAGAGCTATTGGCGTTGTAAATGACAATGGGGGATATTCTCAAGAATGTGTGATAATTATCGCAAAATTATCTTAATGCAGCTCTGCACATCGCAGTCTATCGTGGGGAAATAACACTGTGTTAACGTTGTATTCTCAACACAGCGGTACCATGCGATAGTCTCACGATAACGTGTCAAATGACAGTTAAAATTAACGCGATGCCTAAAAAATATGAAACACAAACGCAAAAAAAACTTCGGTGTCCCAAATTGCAATACAAAAATCAGCAATGACCAGCGATAGGTCTGCAATTCCTACGCGTCATGCGGGAAAATGCATTATAAAAGCAGAGAAAAAAAACATTATAAAAAATGTAACTGCGTAGTACCATGGACGCACACAGACCGAGTGCAGAGGACAACGCGAACCCCACAAGGCCCACAGACGACCAGCAAGGAACCTGTGTGTCGGGGAAGTCCAAGGAGAAGAGGAAGACATGGTTCAGTCTGCAGGAAAACAGGATCATCATTACGGAGATGATAGAACACTACCAACAACTGTTCATCACCTCCAAGGTGTCATTGGCAAGAAAGACGCAAATATGGCAGACCATCTTGGACTATATGAATGCAGTTGCAGCATTGAGGAGGACAGCGGAAGAGGTCAAGAGGTGCTGGAATGATGTGAAGGGCAAAACCAAGAAGAAACTCGATGCCAACATGAAAGCAGGGACCAGATTGGAGGTGGGGGTCCTGCGGCACACCAGGAGCTGGATGACATGGAGGAAATGGTGGCCACAGTCATCAGTCGGGATACGGTGCCAGGAGTTGGGGATCTGGACACTGCTCAACATGACCTAACACAACACCAACAGTGTGAGTACCTACCAGGGACTGGGGGGGACTGGGGGAGATGGGAACAATTTCACACATGCACAATTAAGTAGAGCACACTGCACACCCACAATGACTCTGGATCATGTCCCTGATCCCTGTGCCACACTGCAGCACACATACAAACACCAAGTAGGCCCCTGTCCACCATGTGCCCAGAGGGGTCCCACCCCACACATCACCAATCTCACCACCAACACATGCACACGTGCGAAACCCAACAAAGATGCGTATTTGTTAGCCACACTGACAATGCTAGTGACACTACATGACGATTACCATGGCTGCAGTCTAATCATCATGACATTGTGCACGCCACAACACTGAGGTGGCTGAGTGTGGACCACATCCGGAAAGGAGCAGGTCACACTCTGACACATCCATGTGCATGAACAACCCCTAACATCAACAACACATCTGTGGACAAACCATGCCCAAGAGTCACAACTCGACCAAGACCCCAATTTACCAAAGTCTGCAACATCTCAGCACTGTAGAAGCACAGAAGTCAAAGGCACACCACCTGAGAGGGATAAGGAGCAGGCAAATCAGAGCTGCAGGGGCGACTCACCCACAATGCAGCACACACACATAAGAAGAAGAGCACCTCAACATTGACTACAATGTGGTACAAACTGCAACACTTTCACAACAGAGCACAGGACACAACTGGTTCCGCATGTGTGTACAAAATGGCCAATCACATCTGACACAGCAGGAAACTGTGAGATGACAATGTATGAGTACAACCTCACATCCGTGATGGAGTACAAATGTCCACTGTCCACATCAAATAGGCATCTCCTCACAAAGTCACAATGTACATTGTCATGCAGTCTGCATGTAAATGTCCCCAATGCGTCAACATACATGGAACACACTGTGAAACTGCATCTCCCCTTTACATTGCAGAAGGACAATCAACACCCCTTGCAGAGCAGACCCTACATCACGTCAGTGATGATAGAGACGACCCCCAGGGCATCAACTACAATGATCTCCAATGGTTCATGGACAGCGTCGGCACCCCACCTCCGGTAGCAGGGCAGCCCAGCACCATCAAGGTGAGCCCACCTCCTGCACAGCAGGAAGCACCCACCACTACTTCTGGCTCCCAGCACCTCACCGAAGAACACATGGCGTTCCAACGCCGTGTGTTAGACTGCCAGAAGGAGCTGGCTGAACAAGTGCAGGTGGGGTTCGGCCTCATGGCAGCCAAACTAGATGCCATACTTGGATGTCTAAGTCTCATCAGGGACCACTTACACTCCCTAACGGACACCCATAGTCTGCCCCATGCCCTCCATCAATCCATGGATGGCATCGCTGGAGTCATGACTCAGAGACATCAATAACTGTCTAGTCAGAGTGGCTACAGCGATGTCATCCGTGAATTGGGAAATATAAGGAGGATGAATCTGCCTTAGTATTAAGAAGGAAGCAGTAGCACTTATCTCCACCATATGGCTTGTTTCTGCCCTCTTCATCATGCCCTGAAATAACACCTTCCACTGTCCCCCGATACAATATGTGACACTAACCTTGGACCTCGACATGGACTGCCATATTTTGTTTGCTTAACAATGACACAGCAATCAGCCTGCGGACTGGACTATTCCCCTTCTGAGTATCTTGTCAATCCCTAAAGGACTCTGGCTGGCCCTCCACAGGGCAACATTATGAAGTGTTGTCTGCATGTCCCAGTACTAAGACAGCTTCAGCACTCCACTGAAGGTGAATAATACATTTAATACACACAAATGTATCATGTCTATGATTAATCATGTATGAAAGTATGGACGAATGTAGGGGCAGTGATTCCCCTTTAATTCCATGTAGCACATATTGTGGGACTTGAGTCACAGGGTGCACCCCTGCATCATGGTGGAACATATTTGACCCCAAAAAAGCCCTGTTGTTAATTGTGGATCACAAATAACAGCCTATATGTAATGATTTGGGACACATGTGAAACGCTGATGAATGGGATTCCGTATTATCTTTGACACACAGAAATGGCATTTTGAATATGTGACACCCTAAACAGTGTCTCTGTACAGAGATGATACACCCACTATCTAATTTCAATTTCTGGGATTGTTAGCACTACATGTTGCACTTACACTTGCCATAGTGATGTGCTTGTACAGAGGAGTGAAATGCACTCAGGGAATGTGTGTTGTAATGAATTTATTTGCACATGCTGTGCCTGTGGTCATTTTGTACTGTCCCATGATTGCTAAGGACTGTCACAATGTGACGTGCTCATGTCAAGAAATTGTCAATGATAGTGTTCCTACAGGCTATTCCTGCTGCAGCTGCAGTGGGGTGTGGTCCACCTGCCTCATCTTCATCATCATTGTCCGGTGCATCTGGCACTTGTAGCCATGGGGCATTGGTGCGTACACATATGTTGTGTAACGCACAACATGCAACGATCATCTTGCACACGATGTCTGGGCTGTACAGGAGCTTTCCACCTGAGATTTCCAGGCACCTGAAACGTGACTTCAACACGCAAAATGTGCATTCCATGATGCCCCTGGTGCGTTTGTGGGCCCAATTGTACAGCCTCTGGACCTGTGTGTTCAGGGCTCAGAGGATTGTCATCATCCAAGGGCAGAGTGCATATCCTTAATCACCTGTGACAGTGCTGGGAGACATGAGTCAATAGTTGGTTCTGCATGATGCATTGGCAGGCTCACTAGTTCATTGGTGTGCGATATGTGTCACTTAGTGATTCCTGTTTGACATGTACTGCTTGTAGCAAATGAGCGGCATTAATGTGTATTACAGAGCCTCACTGCTGCTCCTCCCTCCCCCTGAGCCTATTTACTAGTATGCGCAGCGGGGTTGCATCACCTGCACTCTTACGACACACCATTGTCATGCCTGTCTGCGCATGTCCTCAAGCCTAACAACGACACTGTGATGTTGTGCGTTGAAGGTGGGTGGCAACATGTGTTTATGCTTATGGTAAGGATAGGGCAGACACAGATGTAGAGTTCATGACTGGCTGAACTCGCAATGCGGTTTAGGGTAGACCTTTGGCTTATGCTGCAGTTTTAGCGACACTCACAACAGTTGGCATGTATGATCCCGGACCCCGAGCGGGCTTGCACTCCTTAATTTATCCTTTGGCAGAGCCCGCACTCCGTGGGCATGCTACATTGCCCATTGTGGGATGGGTGGCACGCACACTACAACAGAGACCCACACATTTGTTACTTCCTTGGTAAGGTCAAAACTTAACCATGCCCAGAGCCCCAGGTTCATCATCCACACCCCTACGCTGGACTGCTGTATGTCAGCCCCCTCCACTTATGATTACAGGGGGGTGCGACACAGCTACATGTCCCAGGTCTTCCCCACTGCCTGAGGGGACATGGTTGCGGCCGCTGTACACAGCACAATGTAATGTGGTAGGGCCCGCGCCCTCATGCATACATAATGACCACAGGGACACACTTAGATAGTTTGTGGAACTGGCTACGTGCACATGCACCCAGCCCCTTTTATTGCCAGGGTCACATGTCCAGTGACAACACTGCTGGATGGGTGTGGGGGTGAGTGTAAGCCTGCCCTCAGGGAGTGGTTGGTGCTGGCAACAACTACAACAGTGATCAGACAATCAGAAGTTCAAAGTTCAAACAGCAAGGGTCCATAACTTGAGCTACACATAGTCAGTGGCCCCTGAAGCACTGCCGCTGGAACAGGCACACCGCCACTGGACGGTGACTTGCTATACACTAAGGTAGGGCCACGAGAGCTGAGCGGGTCCTCGTCGATGTCGAAGCTGTATGTTGCGAAGTGTTTCAGGGGACAGTGGAAGGTGTTCTTCCAGGGCATGATGCAGAGGGCAGAACCAAGCTGAAACAGGCAATATGGAGGAGATAAATGCTACAGACTCATGTTTAACACCAATCAGTACCAGCCATATGATGGTGAAGACAACCCCCAGCCCATAGACTCAAATGACACCAAAGTTCAACCAGAGAGTGTCCATGAATTTTGGAGCACAGAGTTAGTGGCACCAGAGCTGAAAGGGTATTCAGTCTGCGATGAGGCGTGTACAATGGTGTAAAATTCTGCCATAAAAATTTCAAGACTCAGTTCCAAATGTGTGACCTACTTGACTGCAGTGTTGTTCGAAGGCAAGTAGTCAGCAAGAGCCCACAGACATGTGTTGTTGGCTTGCGATGCACAGAGTTGGTGGCACCAGATCAAAGGGAGTACAGGGATATAAATGCTGCCATTGACATATGAACTCGGACATTCCGGAAGAGAACCACCCCCAGCGCAATTGGCTTTTTATTTACACCCCTACGCTGGGCTGGCATATGCCGGGCCAGCCCACTCCACTCACGCTTATAGGGAGGACGTAATAAGCTACATTTCAGTGATCTTCCCCACTGCCTAGGGGTAACATGGTTGTGTCCACTGTCCACTACACTCCAAGCACCAGCAGTATATGTCGACATGGACACGTCTGTGGCCTGCATACTGAAGTCTGGCCAGCACATCCACGCCACACTTGATATTGTGTACATCTCATTCATGGGTCACTTGCCTCCTTCACACATGCCTGGTTCCCACCTCTCCCCACATTCTGCTATTGTGTGGCTGAGGTGCCATGCCATTGATGGCTTGTGAACATGGCTAGCCCAGGTTACCACAGTAAGTTGTACTTTTGTGTCTGGTAGGTGAGCATGTTCTTTGGCATGTTGTATGTGAGTTTGTAAGGTGTGCATTCCCAGAGTTGTGAGTTGCATGATTGTGGAGTTGAGGTGTGTGGTGTGTTTGTTTGGTACTTACCAACGAGCAATGCATTCCCATAGGTGCCAGCCTCAAAGCGCTGGTTGTTGATGGACTGTCGGAAGATGAAGGAATCATGCACACTACCTGGGTAGTTGGCGACACCAGTGGCGTCACTGGGGTTGGTGTCACCCGGTGCGGGTAACTTATGGTGTCAACCCCTCACGACTTACCGCATGGACCACCTCTGTCGGAAATGTACGGCGCTAGGTACTGTCTTACTCCCTCTAGCTCCCTCTCTCTGTCTAGCTCCCTCTAGCGCCCTCTCTCTGTCTTACTCCCTCTAGCTCCTTCTGGTTCCCTCTCTCTCTGTCTTACTCCCTCTAGCTCCCTCTGTCTCTGTCTTACTCCCTCTAGCTCCCTCTCCCTCTGTCTTACTCCCTCTAACTCCCTCTCTCTGTCTACCTCCCTCTAGCTCCCTCTCTCTGTCTTACTCCCTCTAGCTCCCTCTAGTTCCCTCTCTCTCTGTCTTACTCCCTCTAGCTCCCTCTGTCTCTGTCTTACTCCCTCTAGCTCCCTCTCCCTCTGTCTTACTCCCTCTAGCTCCCTCTCTCTGTCTTGCTCCCTCTAGCTCCCTCTCTTACTCCTTCTAGCTCCCTGTCTCTCTGTCTTACTCCCTCTAGCTCCCTCTCGCACTGTCTTACTCCCTCTAGCTCCCTCTCTCTGTCTTACTCCCTCTAGCTCCCGCTCTCTCTCTCTTACTCCCTCTAGCTCCCACTCTCTCTCTTACTCCCTCTAGCTCCCTCTCTCTCTGCTACTCCCTCTAGCTCCCTCTCTCTCTGTCTTGCTCCCTCTAGCTCCCTCTCTCTGTTTTACTCCCTCTATCTCCCTATCTCTCTCTGTCTTGCTCCCTCTAGCTCCCTCTCTCTGTCTTACTCCCTCTAGCTTCCTCTCTCTCTCTTACTCCCTCTAGCCTCCTCTCTCTTACTCCCTCTAGCTCCCTCTCTCTCTCGTACTCCCTCTAGCCCCCTCTCTCTCTGTCTTGCTCCCTCTAGCTCTCTCTCCCTCTGTCTTACTCCCTCTAGCTCCCTCTCTCCGTCTACCTCCCTCTAACTCCCTCTCTCTGTCTTACTCCCTCTTGCTCCCTCTGGTTCCTTCTCTCTCTGTCTTACTCCCTCTGGCTCCCTCTGTCTCTGTCTTACTCCCTCTAGCTCCCTCTCCCTCTGTCTTACTCCCTCTAGCTCCCTCTCTCTGTCTTGCTGCCTCTAGCTCCCTCTCTTACTCCTTCTAGCTCCCTCTCTCTCTGTCTTACTCCTTCTAGCTCCCTCTCTCTCTGTCTTACTCCCTCTAGCTCCCTGTCTTACTCCCTCTAGCTCCCTTTCTCTGTCTTACTCCCTCTAACTCCCTCTCTCTCTCTCTCTCTTACTCCCTCTAGCTCCCGCTCTCTCTAATACTCCCTCTAGCTCCCTCTCTCTCTATTACTCCCTCTAGCTCCCTCTCTCTCTGTCTTACTCCCTCTAGCTCCCTGTCTTACTTCCTCTAGCTCCCTTTCTCTGTCTTACTCCCTCTAACGCCCGCTCTCTCTCTCTTACACCCTCTAGCTCCCGCTCTCTCTCATACTCCCTCTAGCTCCCTCTCTCTCTCTTACTCCCTCTAGCTCCCCCTCTCTCTGTCTAGCTCCCTCTAGCTCCCTCTCTCTTGCTCCCTCTTGCTCCCTCTGTCTCCCTCTCTCTCTGTCTTACTCCCTCTAGCTCCCTCTCTCTCTGTCTTACTCCCTCTAGCTCCCTCTCTCTCTGTCATACTCCCTCTAGCTCCCTCTCTCTCTGTCTTCCTCCCTCTAGCTCCCTCTCTCTCTCTTACTCACTCTAGCTCCCTCTCTCTCTATCTTACTCCCTCTAGCTCCCTCTCTCTGTCTTCCTCCCTCTAGCTCCCTCTCTCTCTATCTTCCTCCCTCTAGCTCCCTCTCTCTGTCTAGCTCCCTCTTTCCCTGTCTTGCCTCCTCTAGCTCCCTCTGTCTCCCTCTCTCCCTGTCTTACTCCCTCTAGCTCCCTCTCTCTGTCTAGCTCCCTTTGGCTCCCTCTCTCTCTGTCCTGCTCTCTCTAGCTCCCTCTCTCTGTCTTACTCCCTCTAGCTCCCTCCCTCTCTGTCTTACTCCCTCTAGCTCCCTCTCTCTTATTCCCTCTAGCTCCCTCTCTCTCTGTCTTGCTCCCTCTAGCTCCCTCTATCTTACTCCCTCTAGCTCCCTCTCTCTGTCCTACTCCCTCTAGCTCCCTCTCTCTCTCTCTCTTTCTCACTCTAGCTCCCTCTCTCTCTGTCTTTCTCACTCTAGCTCTCTCTCTCTGTCTTTCTCTCTCTAGCTCCGTCTCTCCCTTTGTTACTCTCTCTTGCTCCCTCTCTCTCTGTCTTGCTCTCTCTAGCTCCCTCTCTCTGTATTACTCCCTCTAGCTCCCTCTGTCTCCCTCTCTCTCTTTCTCCATCTCTCTTCCCTGGATTTGTATAATCAAGAGTGCGAGCAATAGGTGGCACTGTAGTGAAGAGCAAGCTGAAATTTGGAACTGGTTCACTGGAAAACTGAAGACTGCAAGATACTGAAAAATAGGAAACCATGCACCCTCAGATGAGCTAGGCTGCTGTAGCAAAGAAAATTACAGTCAAGCATTGCAGATCTCCTGCAAGACGCTGGCGAGTGTGAACAGCATGAGGAACAAGCTTGCACAGGGAGCGACAGTAAAGGTGAGAGCAGAGGCGAGGCTCCAGTGCAGATTAGTATCACCCCATGTGTTGGTGTCACCCGGTGCGGGCCGCACTCCCCGCACCCCCCTAGTGACGCCACTGCCCTCTCTCTCTATCTTACTCCCTCTAGCTCCCTCTCTCTGTCTTACTCCCTCTAGCTCCCTCTCTCTCTCTCTCTTTCTCACTCTAGCTCCCTCTCTCTCTGTCTTTCTCACTCTAGCTCTCTCTCTCTCTGTCTTACTCTCTCTAGCTCCGTCTCTCCCTTTGTTACTCTCTCTTGCTCCCTCTCTCTCTGTCTTGCTCTCTCTAGCACCCTCTCTCTGTATTACTTCCTCTAGCTCCCTCTGTCTCCCTCTCTCTCTTACTCCATCTGTCTTCCCTGGATTTGTATAATCAAGAGTGCCAGCAACAGGTGGCACTGTAGTGAAGAGCAAGCTGAAATTTGGAACTGATTCACTGGAAAACTGAAGACTGCAAGATACTGAAAAATAGGAAACCATGCACCCTCAGATGAGCTAGGCTGCTGTAGCAAAGAAAATTACAGTCAAGCATTGCAGATCTCCTGCAAGACGTTGGCGAGTGTGAACAGCATGAGGAACAAGCTTGCACAGGGAGCGACAGTAAAGGTGAGAGCAGAGGCGAGGCTCCAGTGCAGATTGGTGTCACCCCATGTGTTGGTGTCACCCGGTGCGGGCCGCACTCCCCGCACCCCCCTAGTGACGCCACTGGGCGACACATTGGTGAAGAGTCCCGGGTGGTCCATTATTGCCTGCACATTGATGGAACGCGTGTGCTTCTGTTGCGGTAATTGTGTGCAGTGGTGGCAGGGGGCACGAGCAGTACATGTGTGCAGTCGATTGCACCCGTCACATGTGGGAAGCTAGCTATGGTGTAGTAGCCTTGCTTGGTCTCCAGCTGTTCCTGCGCAGTGTGTGGGAAGTAAAGGTGCTGGGGTACCAAGCTGATGATGTCATCTAAGACAGGTGTGAGTCACTTGGATAGTGGCTGGCTGTGAGACCCCTCCAACTCTAGCAGTTGTTGGTTGGAGGGTCCCAGAGGCCAACAGGTGCAGCACAGCCAGCGGCTTTGTCTGCGGAGGGATGTTCGTTATCCGCTGTGTTGGTATCGTCAGCCTGTGGGCAATCATGGTCAGGATGCGGAGGATGGTTGTCCTTTTGAGCCTGTGGTGGGCAATGACATCCTCTGGTGTTAAGTCTGTGAGGCCTGTGCGTTTTCTGAAGGTCCATGTCTTTGTCTGCTCTGCCTCTGTGGTAGTCGGAGGGCAAAGGGGGTGGTGGGCCTGGGTGTGGTAGCAATGGGTGTTTTGGCCCTCTTGGGGCTCCGAGCTGCATGATCAGTAGCTTCATGGCTTCTGGTGTGGCTGTGGGCTGGGCACCCATTTCTGGTGCAGGTTATCGTCCGACTTAATACCAGGAAAGAGCAGGTGTTAATTCCCTGCTGCTAACATGCCTTATCGCATGTTTTGTGATCTTATCGCCGATCTGGCTGGTCATTGAGAATGTTGTGAATTGGTATTTTTGTGGCATTTTGCACAGGAATGCCTACTCTGCATCTTATTAGCATTAGTTGCCGGTGTCATCCGTGATGATGTTTTTTACGGCTGCTACCGCAGGAAAACTGGCGATGTCAGATGTTAGCACCTGCTTGTGAATACGGCAATACATCTATCGCCACTCTGGCTGCGTTAAAGTGCCACTAACGTGGTGATAAGTCCTTGAGAATATGCCCATAGTTTCTATTGGTTCCACATTCAAAACACACGTGCACTCGTGTCGGGTGCAGTGGTCTAGATTTTCTGAGGGGAAATGATCATGTATTATTGAAACCAAGATAGGACTCATGCTTGGCTTGGCAACTGCTGTATATACTTCCTTTAGATGCAGACTTCATTGCTGAACAAGGGTATGTGTGAAGCCTCCACCCACTTTATTGTGATATTTAGAGCGCTATTTGGTTTAAGTTTGACGGTATGCTACATCAGCCATTGACACCAATTTAAAGGGCTATGTTTTTTAATTTACGATGAGAATGTATTATTGCCACTTTGTTTGTACACATACTGCATGGGCAGTTCCTGACCATTTGTATACAAAATTACAATTTGTATTTGTCTCTGCATTCACATTTTGGGTTGCATATACAATAAGGGTTTTAAATGTAGTTTCATTAATTTTTTTTAAAATATATATATTTTTTTAAATATCCCGTATATTTGTTTTTTGCATATTGCTATAGGATCTTGCATTAGCAGTTATAGTTTGAATCGTATCTTTCTTAGTCCCCCTGCCAAAGAGGTAATTGTTTTTTGTTATTGTAGATTGTGATTTCTTTGTGTTTTATTTTACATTTTGTAATTTCAGTATCATGGTATGGATTTTGCTTGTATGAGTACTAGGATGCTGCAATTTTCATCATGGTTTAACAAGAAGAAATTATTGCATTATAACATTTCTATTTCTTGCACATTTCAGCCATGAGGAAGCCACTGATTGGCCAAAACATGCTGGCTGTTCTCTTGTACACATTGAAGAAGAATAAAGAACATAAAGAATTAAGAAAATTGCCTGACCATTATTGTGTACTTGACTGTTTACTTAAAAATCTTTTTTACTCTTAACTCATGTTGCCTGCTTAATGTAACTAAAGTACAAAACATTACACTAAACATATGTTGGCCTGTTCACAATGGTCTTTCGGAGTATGTAAAGAAGTAGTGCTCTTTTATGTATTCTGACATGTCAAATGCCCTATTTGCACTTTTACTAATAGAAAGTTGGGCTAAACAAAGGTATCTGAAGCTAATTAGAACAGTACTACTTCCAGTACTCATAAATGTTTTTAGGCATTGGTCCCTTACTATTTAGATATAAACTCCACCCCTTAAATATACAAACATTACTAGAAAGATACTATACTTCAAAATACACAAATGTTAGTGCACAGCATAACAAATGAATCAAAGTACTCACAATTCTAATGCTGCAGAGCTCTAACAAGGCTATTCCACAATAGAAGATAAGCCGTCATATATGTCCCAAGAAATACAAAAGTTAAAAAAATATATATTCTAATAATAAGGTTAAATGTATAATCCATTGATCAAAAACCTGAAAATGAAGGTTCAATAAAAAGAAATTCCAGTAATTTGAAAAACAAAAAACTAATATTTAAAAATTTGCAAAACTAAAAATTACAACACATCTACATTAATATAAAACGTTAAAAATGTGTAATAAATGCAACTCCAAAACAGAAGATCTCTGATACCTGCAACATAAAAGTAATACACAATCCAACTGACAACCTAAAATTCTAAATATAACTAAAACTTCTACAAATATATCAATATAATGTCTGACTTCATTGTAATACTCAACTGTGCATTCATTATTAAACAGGCATCCCACATATGTCCTAATACACTGACCATATACTAGATGAGAAGACATGACCCATTAGGTAACTAAAACTAAACCTAACAATCCTGTTTAATTTAAATACCTATACAATTTAAGTTTTCCTATCTGATGTAATGTGAATCTGTAACCAACATCCCTTTATGTCAACTGAACAGTATACATAAAAATAATTTGTAACAAAAATGAAACTGACACCACAAACAAATTACAGTCAATGTAAAAATAGTATAATTAGCTTAACTGGTTTCAAACAGTAAAAACAAAATGTTTCAGTGTCTGTAAAATGTCTACTTTTTAAGTTATATTATTACATGTAAAAATTGAGTTTTTTTAATAGATTTCAGTAATCTCAAAATCAAAAAAATTATATATCTCTTATTTTATTTATAATTATTCTAATTTAGTAAACAAAGATATTATTGTTTAAATTATAAATATTTCAAATTGTTTCTTTACTGATATATTTTCAAGACATAAATATTTAGAAAAGGTGCATTATTTAGAGTTGCGATTAATACTACCCTAACTCCAGTCCAATTAATTTTGGGGAAAGCGTAAACATGGGTCTAGGTTTGTGAGATATACACGTCTACCTCCAGTCACTCAAATCTCAGAGAAAGAGCAACAACTGAGGAGTAAGATGTGTTAGTCTAACTTCAGTTCAACAAACACTGGATAATACATAAAAAGAAGGGGAAGAAATATAATATTCTATCTTTAGTACCTCAAACATTAGTAAAAATTCATTAATGGGGCCAGTGTACACATTACTTTTCGAATGCAGCCCCATGAACATTGGGGAACATGAACAAATTGAGGGGGTTACAGTTACTATTCCAACAGCAGTCTCACAATCATTGGGGCAAAAGATTGAGGGTGTAAAATGTCCTATTCTACCTCCAGTCCCACAAACATTGGGGACCTTCCTTTGAATGTTGTAACTGTGCATTAAGCCTATGCCATGACAGGTTAGAAAGTTCTGAAACATTTCAGAGGAGCAATTTAGTGGCAGATTTGGACCAAAAATCCTATCAGATGGCTGCAATGACTTAAATCTTTGTAGCCTGTGTATCCTGAAAAACAGGCTACATTTCGACCTGGCAAGTTAACCTACTTGCTAGACATCAGCCTCTCCTTTTCTTACATATGTCACCCCTAAGGTAGGCCCGAGGCTTCCCTTTGGGCAGTGTGTAGTGTATTTAAAAGGCTTTTGAGTTTGACATGTCCTGGTAGTGAAAAACCGATAATTTTGTTTTGACTGCTGCAAGGCCTATCTCTCCCAAAGGTTAATATTGGGATTGCCTTAAACCATATTTTAAGTGTAATTTCTAATTGGTAAAAGATAGAGATTTTGAGTTTTTTCTCTTTGTCTCTTTGGGATCACAATTTAAAATCACAACATAGGGTAAAGCTGGATTGTAAATTGTAAGTCTGAAAATGCCACTTTTAGAAAGTTGACATGTTCTTACTTTAAGCAGTCTGTACCTCTGCCTGTCTCTGAATGCAAGTGTGGGTTTGGTGACATCTGGGCTTTGTGCATTCCCTCTAGAGCGTCACATCCAAAGAGAGCTGGGGTGTGACATTTGCATCCTGATGGCCCCTCACCAGGCTGATGGGAATTCCTGAGGTAGATTGAGAGGGAGGAGCTTACATGTGCACCTGAATAGGGTTGTGCCTGTCCCCACACAAAGAGCTGCATATCCTCCTGTACTGATTCCAGAGACAGGGCAGGAAAGCCAGGGACCGTGGGATCTTCAAAGGCCTCTTTGATGTCTCCCCCACTTCAAAGTCACATTAGGGTATAAGTAGTGGACCCCTAATACCACCAAATCTGAACTTTTCTGGAATAAAGGACATTCTGCCTGGAAGGAAAGCTGCTGTTCGGTAGGAGGGACTGTAACTTTGCCACCTGCATTGCTGTGTTGGCCTGCTGCCTGCTGATTGATGTGTTGCAGGAGGGACTGCCACGTTTCTACCTGCTCTGCTGTGTTGGCTTCCCGCCTGGGAGTTAGAGGTACTGGATCTAATCTGCAGATCCTTGAACCTATGTTTCCCCAAGAACTTGTTGGCTTGCCTTCTGTTCTCTTAAGTCTCAGGGTCAAAAAATATGTCTTGCAACTCTGCTAGTGCCTCTGCCATCTGCTGTCCTACCCTTGCCTGAGGTGCCCCCTCCAGTTCTGGGCCTCAGAATTGGGGTCTACAGCTGCTTCTGCAAAAATGCATGCGATGTTCCCACTGAGCTGATCAGAACCGACAGAGTGCCCTCTGATGCAGTGCCGATCTGAGGACATTCCTACAAAGGTTCGATGACGACTCATGGCTGATCCGAAGACACCACTGCGCAGGTCATCTTCTACACATCGACTCCCTGCCCCCGCTCAGTATGCACACTTTAATTGGCTGGCCCACCGAGAGAAAGGGAGTGATACCTCTGCCTGTTGTCAAAAGGGAGGTAATAGACGCCCATCTGCCTCCAGAAAGGCCACTCATGGCCCCACTGGGCCACTGGTGACATCTGAACACACCAGACACAGACCAAATCGGCCCCCAGGCTGTCATAAAAGCAGCCCACAGCTGGAACTTCGATACCGGCCCCTCTGGTATTGCCCAAGTGCCCGCCTTACCAATCTGACTCTGTCTGGTGGTGTAGCGCCATTTTTAATATTTACAAGCTGGTGCTAAGCCACTTAGAGTGGCTTAACGCCACCTTGTAAATATTCCCCTTTCTGCTACAGTCCTCTGCGTGAAAGGGGCGTGCAATAGGTGTTGCTGTGGGTGTTCCACCGCAAAACCCATTGTTTTTGACGCTGACCCAGATTTACAAGGTGTTGTAAATCTGTGGCAGCGCCAAAGACTACCACCATGCAATAGCAGATACTAGATTGGCGAACAAGGAGAAACGCGTTTATTTCTCCTTGTTTTTGCTTTTTCTATGTGTGCTGCTTTCTGCAACTCACATAGAAATAGCAACAATCCAAAAAGAACACCTTTCTGCAATTTTTTTTTTTTTTTAGCACTAAATGTGCCCTTACATTCAAAATGGATGTGAGGAATCAGACGCACTTTCTTCTAAAATATAACATCAAATGCAAGTTTTGCTTCTTACATAATTATGCTTAATTTCGCATAATTTTTCTAAAATTTCGTGTAATTACAAATAGGCAAATAATGCTAATTTTGCACAGGTCTAAGCAGACATGCACGTCCCACACAAACACGTGCGCTGCTGACATTCGAATCATCTGCTTTTTGGCATTGCAGAAGCTGTGGGAGAAGGGAAGTTTGTTCATCATGTGTTCTAACTGCCAGGCCACGCCCTGATTTGGCAAAGTATGAAAACAACTGAGATAGCCGGTTTGGGTGGGAAGTGGTTGTTGATAAGCGTCACTATACTCAGAAAATAGCTGCAACCTCTTCAACTTTACCTTGTTGTGTGAACTGTGGTTTTCCACTCTCATCACGATAAGTGCTGGTCGAGAGGCTCTGTCCACCCTTGAAGGGTAGTTTGTTCAGTATACAGACTTCCACTTCTCTAGTCATTGACAGGTTAATACCCTGCTGATTTTAATTGAATTGCTAATTTTTTCCAGCATTTGAAACGGGATTATGGATGGATAGTTGTTGCAATATTTAGCATTAATCTATGATTTGTGTGTTGGTTTACTTTTTATACTTGTTATGATTCAGGCTAAACAACTAAGGGCTTATTCTCAATCCCCTATCGCCACAGGAACGTCACTTTTTCTGATGTTCCCGTGGCGATAGGGTCAGCGCCTTATTCTCAAGGCAGCATTCACCGACTTAACGTGGCTTTAAGCCACTTTAAGTGGCTTAAAGCTGCCTTGAGAATAAGGCCTCTTTCACGCTACATTTAGCGGGAAAGGGGTGTGCAGTGGGTCTTGCTGTGGGCGTTCCACCGCAACACTCATTGTGATCGACGCTGCCACCTGGAAAAAGCTAAATGGTATTTCAGGAATGTTCATGTGCAGGAAGGAGCACCTCCCTGTTCATGAACAACCCTCCCCTGCACACAGACACCCTTGCAATCTGATGCAAGGGTGCATGCATTGGCGCTAAATCATGAAAGTTAGAGCCATCGCTGGGGGAAATGCCAGGCTACACCACATTCTTGAGAATAGGGTGCAGCATTGCGTTTGCGAAGGGGCGGTGAGAGGCGTTAAGCCAAGGAGGCTAACGCCTCTCACCGCCACTTCGTTGCGAATATCCCCCCTTAATTTGGACGAACTCTTCATCCTTACACTTTATCACATCTTTAAATTTGATAAATTGGCTACATCACGTTATTTGTCGCATGTGTTGAATAGTCTTTCTGATGCCAAAGATCCAACCCATGAACTGACAGGCCACTAAATAACGCAATTAAACTGCCAACCAATGCCAGTGGATTAGCTCTCATTCGTGCAGCAGGCTCAGTGGCACTAGGACTATTGTGCCCAGGGAGCAATCCACACCCAAAATATGGCTATTTTTTAAAATTTCCAAACAGGGGTCATTAGGGGAACATTGTTGTTCCTTAATTGCTTTCGGGCCTATGTCATCCATTTTATGACACTGGGCGTATGATGACGGAAATTGTCATATTTATGTCAGCACCACTCCGTGCACCCTATTGTCACCAGCCGCACTTTCTTGTGTTAAAATACTGCGCCAGAAAACCACTGGCGCACACCCTCTCAGATCGTAAAGTTGAATAACCAAGTGAAAACAAAAATACCTTTTCATCTCCACCAAGCTACCAGCAAACCTCACAGATCCCTCATTAAGGTGTCAGTTCCTTGTGCCCTGATGTTCCTGAACCCAAAATTGCCAGGTGCTGAAGCACTGGGCCCTGTTTGACCGGGTGCAAATCTACCCATGGGTCGGGCAGGCTGAGGGCCCAGGCACATCTGACCTCATTGCGCAGCATGGAGGGGCATGCAGCGATCATCCTCAGCAGCCCCCGAACTTGCTCTGCCCAACATCTCCCAACCACATTGGCCCCCCGCACAGCTACCAGCCACAATTACTGTTTACAGAATATATATATATGATTCTTTTTGATATAAAATGTAGTAATGATCAATTAGATTGTAGTTTAGAAAATCTATGTCAAACAGGACAACAGGACAATGCTCCACATAATTATTTGGTACTGGGTGGCCTCTTTTTATAATAATCTTTTAACCTTTTTATTATTAGGTGTTATTTATTGTAGTGTATACATATTTTCAAGGCCTATGGACTGAACTAAAGGTCATAACAAGTAATTGCTCCCGTTATGACGGCACCAATGCAATGTTTCATTTTTAATTGTGTTTTATTATTCAATATGTATGAATTTTATGTATCTTTTATTTGCTCTCATTGGTAGGTGCAGACATGTTTTTCTTTTGCAAACCACACTAATCAGAGTCTGAGAAAAGGTGTCAACCCATTTCCACTTGCACCAAGTGGTAATAAAGGCACATGGTAAATAACTACCTTGCCGCAATCCAAGTACGATCCTGTTAATCAATCAATCAAGACTACTAAAGAGTGGCTAATTACCCAGGAGGGTATCCAGGTGGTGAGAACTGTGTTTCTCCTGGAGTGATCATTTGAATAACCAGGCCTTGAGTCTTTTCCTGAGTTCCAGCAGGGAGATGGATGATTGGATGTGGAAAGGGAGGTCATTTTAAGACTTGGCGGTGAGGTAGGAGAAGGAGCATCCTCCATTGTTGCTTTGATGGATGCGGGGTGTGTGGGTGTGAGGAAGAGGGAGGCAGAGAGAAGGAGTCTGGAGGGTTGGTGTAAGTTCAAGCGGTCGTTGAATTATGCTGGTGCGTGACTGTGAAGAACCTTGTAGGTGTGGGTCAACATCTTGAATTGACATGTCTTCTGAATGGGAATCCAGTGTAGCTTCTTGAGGTGAGGGGTGATGTAGGTTTGTATGGGAAGGTCGAGGACAAGTCTGGCCACTGTGTTCTGTATAGTCTGGAGTCTCTTCAGGGTATGCGTTGGGATTGCTAAGTAGAGTGCTTTGCCACAGTCCAAGCGGCTAGTGACTAGTGTTTGAGTGACGATCCGTCTGGTGTTGACAGGGACCAATCTGAAGATCTTGCAGAGTGTGCGAAGAAGGAGGAAACAGGTAGGAGAAACTGTTTTGATCTGGTTTCATGGTGAGGTTGCTGTCCATGAAAATGCCAAGGTTGTGGGCATAGTCAGCCAGGATGGGTGAGGGTTCCAGTTCGGAAGGGCACCAGGAGCTATTCCATGGAGAGGTATTGTTACTGAAGATCAGTACTTCCTTTTTATCAGTGTTGAACTGTAGGTAGTTGTCCTACCTCC
Source organism: Lissotriton helveticus (assembly GCF_964261635.1). NCBI lineage: Eukaryota > Metazoa > Chordata > Amphibia > Caudata > Salamandridae > Lissotriton > Lissotriton helveticus. The sequence continues at coordinate 279,850,890 of NC_136068.1, read as the reverse complement.
AGTCGGTGATGCTCATCATGCACGTGTGAAATTTGGCCTTAGTGGTGGAGGGGCTTCTGATAGAGAGAGGATGAGCTGGATGTCTTCGGCGTCGGATATGATATGTAGTCCATGGGTCCTGATGATGTTGGTCAGAGGGGTCATGTAGGTGTTGAAGAGTGTGGGACTGAGAGACAAGCCTTGAGTGATGCCACAGATGACGCTCTTCGTTCCGAGGTGAAAGGTGGTTTGCAGATCCTCTGGATTCTCCTGGTGAGGATGGAGGTGATCCATCTGAGGGCATGCCTTCGAATTCCAATATGAAAAAGTCTCTTGATGAAGGTGTGGTGGGATACTGTGTCGATAGCTGCTGAGAGTTCAAGGATGATCAGGGACGCTGTTTCTCCTCTGTCAGGAGGGTTCTGATGTCGTTGGTGGGGGCGATCAGGGCCCTTTCTGTGCTGTGGTTGGTGTGGAATCCAGATTGGGAGGTGTCTAGAAGACTGTAGTTTTCTACGTTGTCTGTGAATTGGCTGTTGATGGCCTTTTCGATAACTTTGTGGGCAGGGGAAGAAGAGAGATGGCAAGGTAGTTCTTGAGTTCCCAGATGTTGGCACAGGGTTTCTTGAAAAGGGGTTTGACTTCTGCATGTTTCCATTGCTCTTGGAAGGTGGCTGTGGCGATGGATGCATTGATAATGGTGGTGAGTTTGTTGCAAATCCTGTTGCTCCTGAGGTTAAAAATGTGGTGGGGGGGTACTTGGGTGCTCCTGAGTGGACGGAGATCACAATGGTTGTGGTGTCTTGAGTAATTAATGAGCTAGTCCCAGACAGTGAGTACATTGTTGAGTTTGGGATCTGTGGGTGTGGGGTAGCTGAGTATGTCAGTGACATTGGACTGGTGTGCGTAGTTTTTGCAGATGGTGGAGATCTTGTCATGGAAGAAGTCGGCTAGGGTGTCGCAGAGTTTCTGTGAGGAAGTAATGATGTTTTCGGTGCCGATGGGTTGAAAAATTCCCTTATGATGATGAATAGTTCTTTGCTGTGGTTGGTTCTCATTTCAATGCGGTCAGCAAGGGCATTCTTTTGTATCTTTTTCAGGAGTTTATGGTATTGATTGAAGGATGTCTTGAAGGTGGCATGGTCTGTGTTCTCCTTGCTGGTGCACCATTTCTTCTCTAGTCATTGCAGTTGCTTTTGGTCGTCTTTAGTTCAGTAGTGAACCACCTGGTCCATTTGGTTGGCTTGATGAAGATGACTCTGTAGTTGACTGAGGCGAAGAAGTTCTTGACAGCTTGATCTAGGTGTGTTGCGGTGTCGGAGCAGGAGGTGTTGAGGCCGTCTGTCCACTGGCTCTCTGATACTTTGTTCCAGCATTGGTGTAAAGTGCTGGCGGCTTGGTAGTGGTGCCAGAGTTTCCTGTAATGGTAAAGTGGTCTATAGCGTGGTCTGTCCAGGTGATCTCAGTGACATGGCAGTACTTAACTCTGTTGCTGGAGTGAAGATAGGGTAGAGTGCATGGGGTCAGTGACTAGTTGGGTGAGGCCGATGTTGTTCATGCTTTTGAGGAGTTTGGTGGTGTTGGTGTCATTGATGTCGTCTAGGTGAAGATTGAGGTCTTCAAAGAAGATACAGTGTTTGGATTCAATGGTGAGCGGGGCAATGAATTTGGGGATGGCTTCGCAGAAGCTGGGGCAGGGTCCTGGGGTCTGTAGGTGACGCTGAATTTGATTGTGGTTTTGCCATTGGTTTGGAGTTGGAAGTTAAGGTGTTCCATCATTGAGGTGGTGTTGTCTGCAGTGGCTGTTCAGTGGAGGGTTTTATTGTGGATGAGGAGATTCCACCACCATAGCTTTGTGATGTGGTCTCAGTATGCTATCTTGTAGCCTTCCGAGGTTGCTAAGGTAATGTTGGGTGCAGATGCCGGGCTTTGCCAGGTTGTGGTGAAGAAGATGCCATTGGAGGTGATGGTGTCCCAGATCTTGGTGGCTTGCTTGCTGAGTTAACGTGCATTGAGCAGTGAGGCAGTGGATTTGATCTTGGTTTGTCGTCATCAGCATGGTGGTAGTTGTGTGTGCGGGTGTTGCAGGAGAAGAAACAATACTGGCAGGAGAAAGGACCTTCTGTGGAACATGGAGAGGTGTGGCAGCAGTTGTTGTTGTTGTGGTGTCTGGGGTCCAGGTCTCGGAGCTCGGCGGTGGTGTATCTATGGGTTGGGAGGGAGCCAGAGATCCTGGCGTTGGGCACGGGCCTTTGTGCACCTTCAGAATAGGGTGCAGTTACAAACTCTCATTTCTCTATGGGAGCATGTGCTGCAGCTGGACACGGTGCAGGGATTTTCAGGGGGCATCAAGCCGAGAGCTAGGGGGAAGGGGGCCCTTCTATGGGCCTCCAATGTTGCTATCTGACAGTGTTTCCATGTCACAAAGGCCGTCTTGGACAGGCTGTCAGAAACCAACATTTTAATCCTGACAGCCTAGCCTGGCTCCGCTGTCTTTGAAGGGATTACTATGCCGCTCCTGTTCCAATGGGCGCAGAAGAGGAACGGAATTGCCCTGTGGTTTTCCCTCAGACCACCATCATCAAAATACAGCGGTCGGAGGGAAAGCTCAGGATGTTGGGCCCTGAAATATTTCTTTTGCCCATGCCATCACTCTGGAAAATTGTGGGGAAAATGCGAGCTCCCCAGGTGTGCAGCCTTTCCAGTTCCTGACTATTTGAAGCAGTGATTGTTTGAGAGTTAGAAGTTGTGTTTTTACTATGTATCCTTGCTTGTTGTCAACTGTTCAAAATGTCCTTCAGCATAACGCCCTGATCTGTTCTCAAGATTTTCTGGAGATATAGAGTTTGTTTTTCAAGACCCCCTGTCACCAAGGACTCTGTCAATGCGCTAACCCGAATCAAAATAACTATTTTTATTGCAACTATTGCACAACCCACTGAGCAATGTTTATTTACCTGAGATCTGTTTCATGTAATGATCAATTCCCCATGAGACATTGCAGGGATAGTTAGTGGAATCCAAAATATTTTTTCATTAAGAAATTACCCAGTCAAGAACACTAGAACACGTGGCATTCATTTTAAAGATTTGTCTGTACCAAAATCATAGTCTTGTACACACAATATGAATTGCAACAATAATGTAGACAAATAAAATGGCAGCAGGAACGTTTTAACAAAAGTGTGAACAAGACAATACTCAAGCATGATTGCTGTTTTACATGTATTATTAAACAAAAGAATTGCCAATACTGTACTATGATTTGCCTCTCAGTAAACTCAAAACATACGAGTTAAACAATATGCTTTGTTTTCAGACTAATGTTTGATTCAATCTTTTTTATTATTTTGCAAAATGTCTTTACTTCATGATTTTGGTTATTATTTCACCAATTTTCACAATTTACAAGACCTTCTGTACACAAATTATACAATCACGTAAAAAATAAATTTAAACATATTACCTTATGTACATTTTCCATTCATCATTCATTCAAACATACCCTCTCATTCACCCACAGACATCAAACATTCTTATATTTACACTGGAATCACAATATTCAGAGAATGCCATAGAAAAATCATTTTCTTAGATAAGACAATTATTTAGAGCAATTCAGAATGACTCCTTGTGATTTAATGGCTCTAACAGTCTATGCGTTTCGAACTCGCGATGTTTGTGGAGTTCTCGTCAGGACTAAAAGCTCTATTATTCAGAACTTGTATGGTTGCTTTGAATCAACCCGGCGCAAAACCAGTCTAATCAGGATAAAACTAATTTGTGTTTGCAACGATCTCTCCTTCTCATGTCTCTCCTTTGCGGACTCGGAAGCGCACGCAGATCGTGTCAGCTACGGAGAGACACGAGAAGGAGAGATCTTTGCTCCCATGTGTGGCGGACACTTTAAACTAAAACTGAACGGATCCCGCCCACAAAGAGTGCCCTGTACACAGCAGCCTGCACTAATAAAACAAGCCAGGCAGTCCATTTCAATTTGAAAGTCCCACATTTACAAACACAAATTGGTTTTATCCTGATTAGACTGGTTTTGTGCCGGGTTGATTCAAAGAAATTTTGCAAAATAATAAAAAAGATTGAATCAAACATAAGTCTGAAAACAAAGCATATTGTTTAACTCGTATGTTTTGAGTTTACTGAGAGGCAAATCATAGTACAGTATCGGCGGCAATTCTTTTGTTTAATAATAGCTAGTGGCTAAGCCTTGCTGTTGGGAGCCCAGACCCAGTGGTGTTTTTTTCGTTTTACATGTACAGCAATTCTACAAATATTCTGCTACTTCTTTGCATTTAACTAATTCTAGCAGAGCAGAAAAATACCTCTTTTGAGTTTCACAGATGGTTCACAGTACCATACCAGTTTGAACAATAGGACTTGTGTTAGATATATTAGCAAGGCCTTCCATTCTTGAAATGGAAGGCCAGCAGCACTGCAACGTTCAGCCAGTGAGGAGGTGAAATGCCTCCTTAGTAGCCTTCAATTAGAATTGGTGATGTGATTCCCGCATGGCCTGTCCAGCTCTCTCCTGACGTGAAGGTCTCTTCTCTAAACCTACTATCTTTCTGCTCAGCATTTTTAACATTATTTCACTGTTATAGAAACTCTCAGAATAAAGAGTTAACAGAGAGTGACATGATGCTCTTTCACTTATTTTCATTCTACAAGATAGTGTTTTTATCAACAACAATAAACTAGACAAGTAGTTATCAACAGTCTCTTCAAAAATCAAAAACAAATAATGAAACACTGAACAGTCAGAGCTCAGATAAAATACTGCAAATGTATTCCATCAATCCTTGATTATCACACTGCAGAACATAATAATATAAGTAAAATATGTGTTCTGTCAATCACACATTCAATTTTAATTGATTGACGCATGTAATTCAAGCAGGGGAATACCCAGGAGAGAAGAGATATGATATTTATTGCAACCCTACTTGATGATTTGTCTATAAAAGTGAGTAAGAGGAAAAACTCAGGGGCATATTACAAAGGCGGCGATAGGAAATTATCGCGGCTTTTGCGGCCGTTTTCGGATGCAAAGCGGTGATAATTTCATCGTCTTATCAGCAAAAACACTCTATCGCTTGTTTTGCTGATTTAGCGCCCCTTTCAACAACACCCAACGTTGCATCGCTAACCGACATTTCTCCAATTATCAAGCTGCCCGCTAACAAGCAGAGCATTAAGAAAAGTAGCGCTAACCACAGTTAGCACTACTATCCTAACGCCTGCTTGTGACCTAATTTGGCCATGTAATCCAATGGGAGGTGGATTACATGGCGAATATCACCCTGCCCTATCAGCAAGGTTTCGCTGGTAGCAGTGTGACTATCCCTGGATTTCCAGTGATAATCACACTGTTTTCCAGCTAACGCATGGATTCCTATTGCTTGGGAGATAAGCGTTGCTGATAGCACGCTATTGCCGCGATAGAATCCAGCGATAGAATCCAGCGTTAGCCTGCGATAATTATCCTCGCGCTAAAAGCGCTGAGCGATAATTCTCGCAGGACCTTGCTAATATGCCCCTCAATTCTGCTTGCCCATGGAAATTCAAAAGAATGTAATGTGCTTTGCATTTGTTACAGATCCATGGTACTTAGTTTTAACAGAACCAATTTTAGAGTACATGTAGGACTTAAATGCAAAACTTCTTTTAATAATGGCACTGTCTGTATAGTGGCCAAGTAGTAGAACATTTTGGTCGAAGGATCATCTGCAGTCGCTGCAGCAATACTATTTGGGGCAGGCAAGAATATACTTATGTATCATGACTGGCACTCCTACCATGGCAACGTGGCAGTCACACCATTGGCACACAGGCCTTGTCCTGGCCCCAACACTCCCCCAAGTAGGGAGAGACACTTGTTTGCTTTCTATTGGTTGACTTGAACCAGTATGATCCAGGCAGACATTATACTTCCTAAATGCCTCCCTCTGCAACATACAGAAATGTATGACCAGATTTAGATTTAGAACCTCAGCTAAAATAGATAAAAGCTCCCAAGCACAACCCTTGGCAGGCAAGTAACATAGCAATTATATTTGTAATTAATTGAAGTAGCTGTGATTTGTTTTTAAATAAATGTGGTGCTTCAACTATCAGAATGTAAAGGAAGAACATGACTGAACAAGAAAATCAAACAGGCATGGAACAGCTGAGGATCGATCCAATCCTGCATTAATGTGGAACCATGGTTACTTGGAACAAGTAGCAAAAGCCAACATGTTGTATTGGTATTTCTGTAACTCTGATCTAGTTGGGGAATAATATCACACTGTACCTAGCAACTGGACTGACATAGGAACCATATTGGAAGAAAAGGGCAAAATTCAAGTGGTGGCAATATCAGTTTAGGTGGGCAGTGTAAGCCATAGCCTTACTAAGAACATATTTGGGACCTGCCACTGCAATCAACATGTACTAACCCTCACCTAACTCAGATTTTAGACGTATCATTTATTTCACATGTACAATCTCCAAAAGGTCCATCTTCCCCATGTCACATTGTACTACTAGCTGGAGTTTTTGGGTACATTAGGCTTTTTTTTGTATGACTTAAATTTGATCTAAATTGCTTTTAAGGTTACTAGGGTGCCTAGAAATGCACCTTGTTGTCTGCTGTTGGTGAGGTTCTCCTACGCAGCTGCTCTGAAGCATGTTGTGTCTTGCAACCTTCCCCAACCTTTGGGTATGCCCTTTTATGGGATCTTCCTACAGACTGTCCCTGATCCATACAGTGAGTGTGATGTGATATGGGGTTGTTTATTCAGTGTATCTTTTGCGTTGAGGCGCATTGATTATCCATGACTGGTAATTTTGTAACTAAAGATAACCATGGTTTAACCTTGCTTTTTATTGCATAATTGCCGAGATGTCCACTTGGTGGTTCATTTAACTCTTAAAAAACTTCTCCATTGCTGCGGGGTGGATATGCAGTCCATAAATTTGGATTAATTATGTCCAATCACTGTTTCAAAATGTTGTTCTGGGATTTTCTTTAAAATACATAACTATCCAGTAAAAACATTTTTTTTTTACTCTAACAGGCACATGCATCAAGTAAAGCTTTTGCGAGTCCTTAATTGCGAATATTAAGGAATAGAAATTAAGGACTCTCAAAAGCCTATGCATGTTGGAATCGCTATTAAAATAGCGATTCCTAAACATTTCTTAATTGCGACTAGCAAATTGTGAGTCACAATTAAGGAATGCCTTTCCATTTATTCCTATGGGTCTACAAGCCCATAGAAATGAATGCGAGATTGCATGCGCAATTTGCGAGTATCAATAGATACTTGCAAATTGAGCATGCAATTTCAAGGGTTCAGGGATGTCCAAAGGACACCCTGTTGCACCCCTGAAATTGCTCTGTGCACACATGTTGCACACACACACATGCCCCAAGGGCATGTGTGTGTAACCTAAAACTTTGAAAAATGCACTTTTTGCCAAACAACCATCAAGTTCAACTTCATGGTAATTTGCGCCCCCTAAAAGCAAAATCGCTATTTTAAAGTGGTTCTTGCATTGCATATAAGGAATCGCAAATTGCGATTCCTTAAATGCAATTGCAATTTGAGAAATCGAATTTTTTTGCGGATTCTCAAACTGCGAATGCCTTGAACCTTGATGCATCGCAAATGCCTTTTTTGCGGGCGCAAATGACCGATTTTTGTGAATCGCACCGTTTGTGCTCGATAAAATGGTTGATGCATGTGCCTGTAAGTTTCTGTCTGGATGTATGCAGTTTTGTGTAATCAAGTACAGTATTTAGGGCTTACTTACGTGTTTTGGTGCTCTAGATCAGTAGCCCAGGAGCTCTCTAGGTACATGTGAGTAGCTCCCCAATGCATATCTCAACCTAGTAAAGAAAAGCTTTTATTTGGTTGAAGACGGTATGTCTCCAGAATTGAAAATCATGGGGCAGATTTACAAGCCACTTGCGCCATGTTTACGCCGCCTTGCGTGATGCAACAGCGGCGTAAACGTGGCGCATCCCTGTGAGGCATTTACAACGTGACGCATCTAGGGAGATGCATCACGTTATAAAGCCCAGCGCCACAATGGGGGCGTTCCCACGCAGGGTGGGCGTTCCGGCGCCTGTGCGCCTCGCCAAAGTGCCTGCGTGAAATCTACAAGATTTCACGCAGGCACTTCCGCGACGCTGCTACGTCAATTCATTACGCATCATGTTAAGTATTGGGCAGCCCTGAGCATTGCTGGAGTTGCGTCGTGCTTGCGACGCGACTCCAGCGATGAGCCGCCCTTAAGTCACGAGATGCGTCACGCATCTGCCTACCCTTGCGCCACGGCACTCCGCATTGTAAATGTGGCGCATCTGCCGTGACGTAAGGGTAGTTTTGCGTGACGCATTTGTTCTGGCGCATCTCTGCTGATATGCAGAGATGCGCCAGAACTCGTAAATATGCCCCCATGTATTTGAACTGAAAATTTGTGTATTTTGAGAATAAGCAGATATTTGCAGCAAAATATTGTTAAAGCAGTATTTACATGGTAATTCATGCTATGTTGGAGAGTCCTAATACTGATGCTCTTCCTAAGGTGCCAGGTGGCACTATGTATATTACTGCTATGACATGTAGAGGTATAAATATTGACATTTATAAGCTTTGTCTGACATTATTTCTGGTGACCTTGCCTGATGCACTTAGGTGGTCGCTGTTAGTAATCCTGCATGCATTGGCCACTATCTTGTCTAAAGCAGTCACAATAAAACGCTGTTAATTTGACTTAGTGGCTCTGGATGAATTGTTCTTATCATAAGTGGTTCTTATAAAAAAAAGTTGGTGATCCCTGGTCTAGGTGAAGTTTGATTTTGCTGCACAGTCTCATGGCAATGTGGCAATATCGGAAGTTTGTAGGAAGGTATGGAGCACTTAAGATGGCGATGGTCTAGGCTGCTGCCTGAAATCGCCTTGCCATTGCATAGCTCTACGTATAACAAGGTTGAGTAGATTGCCTTAATGACCTTAGCTAAGATCTGAGATCTATATTATGTTTTTTCTCTTTGCTGCATCAAAAATGGCTACTTTAAGCATCCTACAAGCAGGACAGCAAAAATGTGTTTTGTGTGGCTATTTATTTATTTAATTTAATTTATAATGCTCGCAGTTACCCAAACAGTGTTTCCCGGCGCCAAGGGACAGCCTAAAAGAGGGAGCAGAGAGACAAACTTAGTTTACTGCATGAAAAGCAATGCCTTAAGGTTCTTCTGGAAGCTGGTGTATGTAGAAGCGTTTTTCAAGGAAATAGGAGGCGAATTCCACAGCTTAGGACATAGATGGGAAAAGGAACGAAAGCCATTCTCACTAGTTTGAAACATGGGATCACAAAGTCACCGTGAGTGGAAGAACAAAGAGTACGAACTGGGGCATAAGGATGAACAAGTTCTTGGAGATATAATGGCGCAGTACCATTTTGAAAATATAGCAAAGAGCTTTGAACCTAATTCTGCTGGTGATCCTGAGCCAGTGAAGGTCGAGGAGAGATTGAGAGATGGAAACACTTCTCGATACATGGCAAAGGATGCGGGCTGCAGAATTTTGTACAACCTGAAGCTTTCTTAAAACCTCCTGGCATGCACCCAGATAAAGAACATTGCCATAGTCTAGGCGAGAGGTGATCAAAGCTTGGACCACAGTTCTTTGGGAGGTGACGGGGAGCATCCACATGATCTTACGAAGCCATTTCAAGATGGCAAAGCATGTCACGGCTACTCTCACCATCTGCGGCCGCATAGAGAGGTTTTCATCCATTATGAAGCCCAGGTTGCGAACCTGCGTGATAGGCAAAGGAAAAGGGCCCATTTCCTGAGGCCAATGTTTTCTGCATATGAGAACAGTGAAAGACCAGCGTCTTGGACAATGGTAGCTAAGGGTCTGACGTAGATGTTAAAGAGTAAAGGCCTCAATATAGACCCTTGAGGAACTCCATATGCAGATGAACAGATTTTGGAAACAGCCTTGGAGGAAAAAACCTGGAAGGTGCGATCACTAAGGAAGGATGTAAGCCAAGATAGAGCAAGGCCTTCAATACCTGGGGACCGGTGGGAGGCAAGCAAGATGGAATGAGAGACAGTGTCGAAAGCGGCACTCAGATCAAGCAAAATGAGTGCCGTTGTCTCCCCCCCCGGTCCAGACCGTGACGCAACCTTTCCGTAACTCCATGAAGAGTGGTCGCAGTGGAGAAGTTGGCCCTGAACCCTGACTGAGAGGGGTGCAAGATACCAGAACTCTCCACAAAGTGTGTCAGTTGATTGTTTACATGTTTCTCCAGGATCTTCGAAAAGACTGGGTGCAGAGAAATAGGCCTGAAATTTGACAAATTAGAAGGATCAACTCCGGCCTTCTTCAGCAGGGGAATCATCATGGCACGTTTCCACTCTGATGGGACCCAAGCCTCTCTTAATGATAAATTAAGAAGTTCCCTGATGATTTCCAATGATTTAGGGAGAAATTGGCGTAAAATATTTGTGGGTAGCGGATCACGTGGAGAGCTGGACTTGATACTGGCTGAACATTCCAAAAAGTAGTCCGCGTCAAAAGAAAGCCAGAGACAAAACTTTGCCGAAGAATTGGGCTCTCCTCTACAAGTGGAGTCAGAACTTAGATTGAGTCAACCAATGAAGGGAGTAGTTCCTAAAGAACTGTAGATAAGTTCAACTTTCTCAATAAAAAAGGCAGCGACGCTCTTACATTGAGTCACATCAAGTATAGGAGGGACGGGAACAGTGTCGGAGCTTGCCAATTTCTTAACTACAGAGAATAAAGTGCGAGGACAGTTTTGGACATGCGCAATGGTATTCGTAACATAGATGGCTCTTGCTGTCTTGCATAGAGCATGATAGTTATTGAGGGCTTTCTTGTAGGCAGATTTACAGGTTGGAAAATAAGATTTTTGCCATCTCCTCTCAAGGGCTTTGCATTTGGATTTTACGACTTTAAGATCCTCTGTGAACCACGGAGCCGGAGGGCGATGAGGGAGCAAGCGTTTAGTGTTAAGAGGCAGATTAAGATTAAAAGTGTTTGTAAGCCACACAGCAGAGTCAAGCTGCGGGAGAGGCAGGGTAGAGTCCGGCAGATTCGCTAACAGTAAGGTGGTAAAGGATTCAATATTCAGCTTGCCCCAACGTCTAAAGCTTCCAAGGCCTTAAGGGGGTACCGTAGCCTTCTGCAAGATGGTCAGACCATTCTAGAGGAAGAGCGGGAGCACGACAATCAAAAGGAAGGTCAGATAAAACAGGGTCAAGTAAGTGGCCTGCCACATGGTAGGACCAGCATTACACGGGGACAGATTAAAAGCCTCAAGGTCAGACATAAAAGCAATACTAGCATTACATTGACGGTATTCTAGATGTAGGTTAAAGTCGCCAAGAAGAGTAAAATTGGCGGTTTTCAGTAGAAGGGGAGCAATTGTATCAGAAAAAGAAGATACCCACGGGCCGGGGTTCCCCGGAGGACGGTATATCAAGAGACCTGACAAAGTCAGCTGCGACGTAACCGAAAGTTTGAATAATGTGGCTTCACAGCCCAAAAAAGGCATGGCTTCAAATTTACAGGAGTAGGAGTCTTTAAATATCACCGCAATGCCACAGCCATTCCCTACGTCTCTATCTTTCCTGACAATAACATAGCCAGGTGGAAGAGCAGCTGCGATATCGGGACCAGAGCTGGCATGAATCTATTTGAATTTGAATTTGAATGCAGATTTGTAAAGCGCGTAGCTACCCTAGGGCATCCCAGCGCTGGCAATCGACCTGTAGCTTTCAGAGGGGGGAAGTGGAAGTGATGGATTATGGGAAGAGCCACGTTTTTAGATGCCTACGAAAGGCAAGTAGGTTGTGTTCTATCGACTACAAGAATATTGAGGTACCAAAATATCGCAACAAAAATATCGAGGACAATAATATCGGGATTCTATCTCTAACAAGGTAAGTACAAATATATCGAAAAAAATATATTGATGTCAAAAATATCGTTTTTTAGAAAATATCGTTTTTTTAATTTAAATAAAATGTATTATTAACAAAATAATACTTATAAATATAATAAACATAGCTAAAAATATATTATAATATTTAAAATTAATAAATAATGTAACAAAAACGAATAATAGTAAAAATATAATACATAGTATATACTTAATTAATATTAACTCTAAAATAATTATTTTAATAACCTATAAATAAATGAAAATATAATAAATTGCAAATAAATTTATATACATAAAATAATAATATAAATAACAATTAATAACAATGTAAAACTAATTAAAAAACATTAATTACATTTTGGATAGCCTACGGGTAAAAATTACTAATCCCACTCCAGAGAGTGCAACAGTAGAGAAAGTGTTGGATAGCGTAGGGGTAATAATTACTATTCCAACTCCAGAGAGTGCAACAGTAGGGAAAGTGTTGGATAGCTGTTCTGCCTGGGTTCTCAGATTAGATAGAACCAGCTCATCAGAGCCTTACTAACTCAGCCAGAACGTTACCCTCTGCCCCTCCCTAGGACCTATTCACAACAGGTAACAACATATATCTACCACCTAAGGACAGGGAATTCCTAAGATACATACCATGTACCTCCTATAATATCAGCAATCAGCGGCCTTGCGGTCCCATTCGAACCCAGACCTCTCTACCCAGACGGCAGTATCAGAATCGGCGATCTCGCGGTCTCATACAGACCCAGACAACCTACCCAGATGGCAGCATCAGAATCGGCGGCCTCGCGGTCCCATTCGAACCCAGACCTCTCTACCCAGACGGCAGTATCAGAATCGGCGATCTCGCGGTCTCATACAGACCCAGACAACCTACCCAGACGGCAGCATCAGAATCGGCGGCTCGCGGTCCCATTCGAACCCAGACCTCTCTACCCAGACGGCAGTATCAGAATCGGCGATCTCGCGGTCTCATACAGACCCAGACAACCTACCCAGACGGCAGCATCAGAATCGGCGGCCTCGCGGTCCCATTCGAACCCAGACCTCTCTACCCAGACGGCAGTATCAGAATCGGCGATCTCGCGGTCTCATACAGACCCAGACAACCTACCCAGACGGCAGCATCAGAATCGGCGGCCTCGCGGTCCCATTCGAACCCAGACCTCTCTACCCAGACGGCAGTATCAGAATTGGCGATCTCGCGGTCTCATACAGACCCAGACAACCTACCCAGACGGCAGCATCAGAATCGGCGGCCTCGCGGTCCCATTCGAACCCAGACCTCTCTACCCAGACGGCAGTATCAGAATCGGCGATCTCATACAGACCCAGACAACCTACCCAGACGGCAGCATCAGAATCGGCGGCCTCGCGGTCCCATTCGAACCCAGACCTCTCTAACCAGACGGCAGTATCAGAATCGGCGATCTCGCGGTCTCATACAGACCCAGACAACCTACCCAGACGGCAGCATCAGAATCGGCGGCCTCGCGGTCCCATTCGAACCCAGACCTCTCTACCCAGACGGCAGTATCAGAATCGGCGATCTCGCGGTCTCATACATACCCAGACAACCTACCCAGACGGCAGCATCAGAATCGGCGGCCTCGTGGTCCCATTCGAACCCAGACCTCTCTACCCAGACGGCAGTATCAGAATTGGCGATCTCGCGGTCTCATACAGACCCAGACAACCTACCCAGATGGCAGCATCAGAATCGGCGGCCTCGCGGTCCCATTCGAACCCAGACCTCTCTACCCAGACGGCAGTATCAGAATCGGCGATCTCGCGGTCTCATACAGACCCAGACAACCTACCCAGACGGCAGCATCAGAATCGGCGGCCTCGCGGTCCCATTCGAACCCAGACCTCTCTACCCAGATGGCAGTATCAGAATCGGCGATCTCGCGGTCTCATACAGACCCAGACAACCTACCCAGACGGCAGCATCAGAATCGGCGATCTTGCGGTCCCATTCGAACCCAGACCTCTCTACCCAGTGGCAGTTTCTCCTATGATTACCATTACATAAAGGGATCGGTCTCACTATTCATCAGGGTAATAGAACTACAATGTCCCGGATCACACAACGGTTGCCAATTGAGATGATGTACAACGTAGTCGTTAATTCAAGGGGCTCCTCTCTCCCTTATTCAGTTACCACTTACCTGATCAGGGTTAGCATCTGTTCACATAGCAGCATCTGACTAGAAGAATAGGTTACCCTCTCATACAAGAACACGCGGCACATGTCGGTTCACTAAGAACTGGGGTACTTTATTTCCCATTACAATAAACAAACATATAACACCATACTACAACACATAGCCTGCAAAGAGAAGTAAAAGATTAGGTTGTACACTCTAATAAGAAAGGGTCGACATCACCTTATTAATATGAAGTCCACACTCAGCAGTCATCTAGGTTCCCTTCTCGTCTGTGCCTTGGCTCGTCTTGAAGTCACACCTCCGCAATCACGGGTACACGGCTGCACCGCTATGCGCTGTTCCCTTCACCCTTCTCCAAGCCACTGGAACCTTCCTCTCATCGGCTACTCTCCTTCCATGGCTGTTCTGCTAGGAGAGTATCTGTTTCTCGGTTCTTCTCCGCTTTTAGAATGGTGTCTGTCTTCCCTGGAATAAGTAATAGGTTTGCTACAAACGGCTAGATGGCGCCTACGAACTGACTGCACAACTATCTCGGGCTTTCACTAATATAGAAGCGTGTTTCTTCATGGAAAATTCCAGCCAGTAACCTGCCGCCCACCAAATTCTTGTACCTCCCCGTACCAAGGACACGTTCCCAGCCGGCCGGCCTGATGTTGTGTCTTCGGCACAAAGAAAAATACAATCCTTCGACAAGGGCCGGCCTGAACCGGTTCTCTCCAAGCGAACAACACCTCGTAACTAAAACATTACACTTGACCTAGAAGCATCCCAAGCTGCCGGGGCAGAAAGAAAGATGGAGTCTCTCCCGTTTGAGGCCTACCAGGCCCGAATTCAGCATAACTCCATGGAAAGTATAATAATACCCTAACTAAAGGACGGATTATCCCTAATACTAGCGAATCTATCCCCTAGCCTATATGTATAAGCCCTAATCTAGGGAGGAGAATACAGAATTATATCAAAGTGCCTCGTGAATAGGCTCTATCCACTACTCTAATCCTTGCACTGGAATGATAAGATACTGAAGTCACCATCAATCACCTTTCCTCAAAAGAGGGCCGGGAAAATCGAGCAGAACATTTCACCCTTGACTTCAGTCTATTATACATTCATCAAACAGAACTAACATCTGTGGAAGAATAATAGGAAGCAAAACTAACTGATCTATGTCTAGTACCAGGTTTGCAGTATTGAAGTAGAGAAGGAATACACTGAATGAAGCAACAGATAGCAATCAGAATGCTAATAGTAATCAAAATACCCCCTACTATTTGACGCAACATATGTAAATCAGGTAGCCAATTAAAGAGCCAGTCAAACCAGCCCTGGTCAATGTGTTTTCTAACCTCTTCCGTCAAGTCATGAAGTATGTCAATATGAGCCTGAATGGATTTTGTATGGTTAGACAGGTTAAAACAACAAAGACCCTCAAAGTCAGAACAATCATGTCCATGTTTAAGCAAAAGATAATCAATAGCCGCCCGGTTCTGCAAGATAGCTCTACGTTCACCCTGGGCGTCTAATAGTATGTCAGACAGGATCGTAGAAGTATGATTAATGGATTTTACCATCCAGCAGGCCATTTTCCCAATAGACTTGGCATTATAGACTGCCAAGGCAGGAACACCAACAATGGAGATAGCTAAGCTAAGGTATTCAGATTTGGAATATAAATGCATAGACGAATCACAGTCCTCCTGTAGCATTACAGTATCTCGGATCACACGGCAATTAGCATTAGGATGCGAGGAGAACATCAACAAACTCAGTCTGGTAATGGCACAAGGGCCTCCGGAAATGTTCGCGGGAATATATGGCCAGGATGTATTACCACAAGAGAAGAGCCAACCAGAGGGTAGCAGCATTGTACGGTAATGACTGGGGGTAACCACTAAACTCTTACAAGTCATATTATTTTGAACAGAGGTACATAATTTCGGTGATCTTCGGAAGCACAAAGTCCTTTCATGAACTGTGAATGAAGTAGTACCTTTCAATTTTAAACGCACACACTCAGAAATAGCATTGGGATCACAAGTAAGGAAGAAACATAAATCACCCTGCGTGATATTATAAGTGATTATCCGGGACTGGATCAAGGGTGTCGAATCGGACAACTCAGTACATAAAGGGCAGTATTCATGTGTAGCAAAATCTCCCAAAAGGACATTAGGACGAGCATTCGATATATTAAAAATATGGGCCAAAGTCTCTAATGAAGCGGGGACAGCAACTAAACAAGTTGCTAGAATGTCAGTCACCGAACGCATCGGTGTTAAACAAAAATGAGGGGCATTAGTCACTCGCTTGGCCAAAGTAGTCCAAAAGTTCGATGACGAATCCCACGCAGCAAAGGAACGCGGCACCCGGGTTCTCAGATCAGCCCGGGTCGATGGGTTCCCTCCTTTCTCGTCGCAGCAGTCCAAAAGGAGTCCAACGCCGACACATCCTGCAGCAACAGTCCAGAGAATGATCTGAAAGAAAATCAAATACAGGCATTATTCATTCTCGTAGGTAACATTTGTCAGCTGGGACAGCTTCCCAGCTATCTTTCCCTGGTCTCATGACTAGAACAGTATTATCATGACCGGTTGCAATAATCTCAGCTTGTTCAGGGGGATTCTTAGGCGATTGCACCCAAACTCTAGCTCCAGGATTATCCGTGGAGCCGAATCCTTTTTGTCCCCGTACAGTTAGCAACGTTGGGGCAGTGCCTTTCGTGATCTCACCACTGAAAACAGGCATTATCAACAATTGAGCAATTCGGTCAGTTTTATGTATCGGTAAATCAACCTCACTGCTATTCAGCAGGAGCACCTTAATCTCTCCCTGATAGTCACTATCAATGACTCCTCCGAGTACTTGAACACCTTTCACCGCCAGCCCCGATCTAGGGGCGATTAATCCAAAATTTCCAGTGGGTATACAGACACCAACACCGGTTTCAATGATGACTCGATCTTTACTCTTTATAATAGTATCATTCATGGCATGCAGGTCTAGACCTGCCGACCCTGGGGTCGCTCTGCATGGAGCCAGTGCTCCGGGGGTAATTTCCCAGTACATTACAGTATCGCCAATAGAATTGGGCTTTGCATCAACATTCGGAGGAAACAAACGCATCAATGGAGATTCAGCATTTAGAAAGGGACGATTATTCAAAATTAATAAGGCCTGAAACAAATAATCTCTCCAATTCTTATAGCGGTCATCGGTTAACTTACGCAGTTGATGTTTCAGCAAACCGTTCATCCGCTCAATTAGGCCCGAGGCCTGAGGATAATATGGTATATGAAACACCAATTCAATATTATTTTCCACACAAAATTCCTGCACCAATCTTCCACCAAAATGGGATGCATTATCAGATTGAATTTGGAATGGGACACCATAATAAAGCATAATCAATTCCAATGTCTTAATGATATTCACTTGGGTAGCTTGTTTACAGGGGAGGGCCACTAACAGGCCACTGTATGTATCAACAATGGTGCAAATGTATTGACAATTTTTACTCATAGGAAGTGGACCAGTATAATCAATTTGCCAAATTTGAGCGGGCAGTTTTCCGCGATGTAAATGACCTTTAACAATTTGAGGCACTTTCCGCTGCCTAGCATGCTGACAAATGGGACAATGCAAAATAATGTCTTTAATTAAATCTAAAGGAATATAAATTCCTCGATCAGCAGCCCACCTGCTAGTGGCTTTTTCTCCATAATGTCCTGCTTTCTGGTGGGCCCATTTCGCCAATCCTTCCATATCAGAATCCTGCATGTCCACCAGTGCCTCAGCAATTTTAGATTGTTCATCTGCAATATTATGAAAAAATTTGTCAAGGGAGTCTATTGGGGTATGAGCATCCACGTGAAAGATTGTAACAGTACTTTGCGGGAGCATTTCCCAAATCTCTTGCCATAATTCTTTTCCCCACAGTTCTTTTGAATGCAATTCCCAATTATGGGAATGCCAAGTCGGTAACCAAACTGCCAATCCATTGGCAGTAGACCAGGAATCAGTAAAAATATGACATGTGCCAGGTAACTCTTGCTTTAGAACTTGATAAACAGCATAAAGCTCAGCAAATTGGCTGCTCTTTCCCTCACCAGTTGTACTCAGCAACTTTTGTGTGATCGGATTATAGGACACTGCCTTCCAATGTCGTTTTGTCCCTATGAACCTTGCCGAACCATCGGTAAACCAAACGTGGCTTCTGTCCTCCGGGGACAAATCATCAAATGGCTTACCCCACTTGACAGGGGATTCCTGTACTAAAGGTACGGAGCATTCACTCTCTGTCTCAACCGATGGTGCCCGCGCCACCTGCTCATGCAAGGATGCAACTCCCTTTGGTCCCACACGTGCCCTGTCCTGTATGTACCATTTCCATTTAATCACACTCGCCTCCTTAGCGTGTCCAATTCTGTGAGTTTTCGGCGAACTCAAAACCCACTGCATGATAGGAATTTCAGGTCGCAGGACCACATCATGTCCCAAAGTTAATTGCTCGGTATCCACCAGAGCCCAGTAACATGCAAGCAACTGTTTCTCAAAAGGTGTATAACGCTCACCAGCATCGGGTAACTTTTTATTCCAAAAACCTAACGGTACTTTACTTCTGCCCTGTTTCTGCCACAAACTCCAATTTGCATAAAGGCCTTGTACAGACACATTCAAATCCACATCACCATCGCACACAGGCCATAAATCCAAGGCATACTGAATCGCTTCTTTTGCCAAACAAAACGCATCTTGCTGTGGTTTACCCCATTCAAACGCATTCTTTTTACGAGTGACTCGATACAAGGGGGCCAATATTTGACTCAAATGTGGAATATGCTGACGCCAAAAACCAAATAAGCCGATGAAGCTTTGGGCTTCTTTCCTATTCCTCGGAACTGCAAAATCAAGAATCTTTTGTTTTACTTGTGGGATCACTTCTCTGTGACCTTCATGCCAATTAATACCCAAAAATTTTACAGCCTGGGATGGACCTTGTAATTTATCCGGGTTGATTTCCCAACCTTTCTCACGCAAACACTCAAGGATTTTATCTAATTGGGTCTGAACTTCATCTTGTGTTTCACCTTGAATCAGAACATCATCAATATAATGACATATCTGAATTCTCGAATGTACAGGTACCTCAGCCAAATGCTCTGCCACCAGCCGGTGATATATCGTAGGACTATGCACATAGCCCTGGGGAAGACTTCTAAACGTCATTTGACGTCCGCTCCATGTAAAACTGAATTGTTCCTGGCACTCAGGAGCGATCGGGATTGAAAAGAAAGCATTAGCAATATCAATGGACGCATACCATGTACCTGGATGCTTTTGAATTCTTTCAATTAAAGTAATGATATCCGGTACTGCGACAGTCAAAGGGGGCGTATACTTATTCAATTCTCGATAATCAACAGTCATGCGCCAGGAGTTATCACTCTTACGCACGGGCCAAACAGGATTATTCCAGGCAGAAGTAACCGGAGTTATAACTCCTGCATCCACCAAATCCTGAATAGTGGTACTAATTTCTTCATGACCACCTGGAATACGATACTGCTTCTGGCAAACCACTTTTGTCGCCTGGGGAATCTTTATGGGGGGCATTCTTAAACGACCAACCCGTACGGGTCTGGATGATATATAATGTTTAGTTCCAAATTGATAACATCCATCATCCAAATGTAAAGTCATTCCTTTCAAAATGTCAATTCCAATTATGTACTCTACGAGGGGCACGACTAATACAGAATATTCTTTTCTAGGAATTCTGCCTATTCTCATTTCAATTGTAGTTTGTACTGCGGGAGTTTCCTTTCCACCTAAACCAGTAATTGTAAAAAATTGGCCTTTAAATTTCTTTGATTTTCCATGAATAAGAGTGGCCTCCGCTCCTGTATCTACCAATGCTCGGGCCCTTTGAATATTACGATGTCTCCAAAAAATTTCAATATCTACATAGGGTCTATTATCTCGGTGAGCCCATCTGTGTACGGGAGCTTGACCTACTTCCTAGTCATTTTTACTGCGTTCTATCATCCAGGACAAATCAGGATAAAGGTTCTCACGTTTCTCAGGTATCAATATATCATGTTCATATCCATCTCCCTTACGAAATGGATTCCTGTCCTCCGTATTGTACTGTGAATTTCGATCAGAAAATCTGTGTCGATCCTCCCTCCTCCTCAACTCAGGGGACTGATCCCTTTCATCTCTACGTCGGCTGTTACCATAATCATCTCTCCCCCTTTCTCTCTCCCCCTCTCTCTCTCTCTCTCGTCCACGATGAGGGGACGCATCACGTACATATCGTCGATCATCACGACGATCAGAACGCACACGACGGTTGTCATCACCGCTGTCATCAGAATACTCACGATCGCACTCATTCGTCCGCACACGCCGGGCACCCTCCTTTCGGTCCAAACCACGTTTGCGAAACAAGTCCCACAAACGAGAAGTAGTTTCACCATCAATATCCTCCTTCCTCACAC
The DNA here is from genome assembly GCF_964261635.1 of Lissotriton helveticus. NCBI lineage: Eukaryota > Metazoa > Chordata > Amphibia > Caudata > Salamandridae > Lissotriton > Lissotriton helveticus. Next base: position 279,830,243 of record NC_136068.1, on the reverse strand, counting down.
CATCAGCCAAAAGTGCCATAAACATGTCACGTCTAGTAAGCTTATTGTCTCCAGGAGTACGAGTGTCAGACCGGGACTGTCGGTCAGGTTTAAACCAATCACCCAACTCACCGAGCTGGCGTACAGATTCCAGTACCATAGACAACGCGTTACCAGTCTGATTGATCAATAAGGTCATCATGACCTGCTTATAAGCAACCGGGGAAGAACGAATAATACGATTCCGCACAGAAGACGTTAACAAACCATCAAGCAATCTGTCAGCAGTACTCAGAAAAATCGCAGTTTTCATCACCTCCTCTTTGAGACGTTGTGCAGCATCGCGTAATGTATACCAAGGCTTGTCATTCACAGGCCAGTCAGATTCAGTAGGGTACTTCTGATTACACCCCTCAGTCGCCAACTGAAGCAAACTGATTTGACCACCACCATTATAATTACGAAAATGATCTTGTACAGTAGAATCCGAACTCAAGAAACAGAATTTCAAAGAATCGCCAGCATCCAACATAATGGCAGCAGCGCCCAGTTCATAAAGGCGCACCATCCACGTAAGCAAGGTCTCACCAGCGCGCTGTCGAAATCGCTGCAAAATATCACTAATTTCCTGTTGAGTAAAATCCTCCAAAGAATCCAAAGGAATACCGTTCGGATTACCGGGAGCCTGCTGCAACTTCCTACAAAAAACAGGATGTGCAGAGACCGCAGGAAGAGCACCACAAGGAGCCTGATCAGTAAACCTAGGGGAACAATCCGTATGAGAAGTATCAACAGAATGCAAAGAGCGATCGTAGTCGCGGGACTCAATATCCGCAGCACAAGAAGCAGATTTAAAAGCCTGTCCAGAGCGAGAAGACTCGCGATTGTTAGACTCCTCATCCGAGGAACTAGAATCACTCGAATTCCAGATATTACCATCCCATTCATCAGGATTCCATTCCAGTCCGGCTTTCGCCACGACCAATCGCACTTTCCGTTTAGAAACGTGACCCCGACGATTCTTGTATTTATATCGTGCAATCCGCACAGCCGCCCTTTCGGCGATAGTCTGATACGTCTCAAGCTTGTCGGCAAGCAATTTATTTTGACACCGCAACAAAGTATGATCATTCTGAATTTCAACAAACTTCCGTTCCATTTCCACATGCTCCCTCTGCAATTTCAACAACCTCTCATGTACAAGCCTGTACGCAGACAAAACAATCCAACCTCTGCGCCCTAAAATAGGAAGCTCCTCACCCTTGGCTACTGGCGCCTTCTGCAAACAGGAAATCACATCAGCCGGCTCCGCCAGCTCCAGACAAGAATTCCAATTCTCACTCAAACCAGTAGAATCAGCCCACTCGCGGGCCAAGGCCTCATAAGGCGTTGAATCCCAGCCGGGAATATCAACAGGCAACTTAAAAACAGATTTCGACTTTCTCAAAAACATTTTGACAAAACAAAACTATACACACAAATATAGACAAAGAATACACAAACGAAAGCACGTACGCGCCGAGGACAAATAGAAAGACAACAACGACGCACACAGGTTTCGTAAACGGTTCGTGACGCCAAATGTTCTGCCTGGGTTCTCAGATTAGATAGAACCAGCTCATCAGAGCCTTACTAACTCAGCCAGAACGTTACCCTCTGCCCCTCCCTAGGACCTATTCACAACAGGTAACAACATATATCTACCACCTAAGGACAGGGAATTCCTAAGATACATACCATGTACCTCCTATAATATCAGCAATCAGCGGCCTCGCGGTCCCATTCGAACCCAGACCTCTCTACCCAGACGGCAGTATCAGAATCGGCGATCTCGCGGTCTCATACAGACCCAGACAACCTACCCAGACGGCAGCATAAGAATCGGCGGCCTCGCGGTCCCATTCGAACCCAGACCTCTCTACCCAGACGGCAGTATCAGAATCGGCGAGCTCGCGGTCTCATACAGACCCACACAACCTACCCAGACGGCAGCATCAGAATCGGCGGCCTCGCGGTCCCATTCGAACCCAGACCTCTCTACCCAGACGGCAGTATCAGAATCGGCGATCTCGCGGTCTCATACAGACCCAGACAACCTACCCAGACGGCAGCATCAGAATCGGCGGCCTCGCGGTCCCATTCGAACCCAGACCTCTCTACCCAGACGGCAGTATCAGAATCGGCGATCTCGTGGTCTCATACAGACCCAGACAACCTACCCAGACGGCAGCATCAGAATCGGCGGCCTCGCGGTCCCATTCGAACCCAGACCTCTCTACCCAGACGGCAGTATCAGAATCGGCGATCTCGCGGTCTCATACAGACCCAGACAACCTACCCAGACGGCAGCATCAGAATCGGCGGCCTCGCGGTCCCATTCGAACCCAGACCTCTCTACCCAGACGGCAGTATCAGAATCGGCGATCTCGCGGTCTCATACAGACCCAGACAACCTACCCAGACGGCAGCATCAGAATCGGCGGCCTCGCGGTCCCATTCGAACCCAGACCTCTCTACCCAGACGGCAGTATCAGAATCGGCGAGCTCGCGGTCTCATACAGACCCAGACAACCTACCCAGACGGCAGCATCAGAATCGGCGGCCTCGCGGTCCCATTCGAACCCAGACCTCTCTACCCAGACGGCAGTGTCAGAATCGGCGATCTCGCGGTCTCATACAGACCCAGACAACCTACCCAGACGGCAGCATCAGAATCGGCGGCCTCGCGGTCCCATTCGAACCCAGACCTCTCTACCCAGACGGCAGTATCAGAATCGGCGATCTCGTGGTCTCATACAGACCCAGACAACCTACCCAGACGGCAGCATCAGAATCGGCGGCCTCGCGGTCCCATTCGAACCCAGACCTCTCTACCCAGACGGCAGTATCAGAATCGGCGATCTCGCGGTCTCATACAGACCCAGACAACCTACCCAGACGGCAGCATCAGAATCGGCGGCCTCGCGGTCCCATTCGAACCCAGACCTCTCTACCCAGACGGCAGTATCAGAATCGGCGATCTCGCGGTCTCATACTGACCCAGACAACCTACCCAGACGGCAGCATCAGAATCGGCGGCCTCGCGGTCCCATTCGAACCCAGACCTCTCTACCCAGACGGCAGTATCAGAATCGGCGATCTCGCGGTCTCATACAGACCCAGACAACCTACCCAGACGGCAGCATCAGAATCGGCGATCTCGCGGTCCCATTCGAACCCAGACCTCTCTACCCAGTGGCAGTTTATCCTATGATTACCATTACATAAAGGGATCGGTCTCACTATTCATCAGGGTAATAGAACTACAATGTCCCGGATCACACAACGGTTGCCAATTTAGATGATGTACAACGTAGTCGTTAATTCAAGGGGCTCCTCTCTCCCTTATTCAGTTACCACTTACCTGATCAGGGTTAGCATCTGTTCACATAGCAGCATCTGACTAGAAGAATAGGTTACCCTCTCATACAAGAACACGCGGCACATGTCGGTTCACTAAGAACTGGGGTACTTTATTTCCCATTACAATAAACAAACATATAACACCATACTACAACACATAGCCTGCAAAGAGAAGTAAAAGATTAGGTTGTACACTCTAATAAGAAAGGGTCGACATCACCTTATTAATATGAAGTCCACAGTCAGCAGTCATCTAGGTTCCCTTCTCGTCTGTGCCTTGACTCGTCTTGAAGTCACACCTCCGCAATCACGGGTACACGGCTGCACCGCTATGCGCTGTTCCCTTCACCCTCTCCAAGCCACTGGAACCTTCCTCTCATCGGCTACTCTCCTTCCCTGGCTGTTCTGCTAGGAGAGTATCTGTTTCTCGGTTCTTCTCCGCTTTTAGAATGGTGTCTGTCTTCCCTGGAATAAGTAATAGGTTTGCTACTAACGGCTAGATGCCGCCTACGAACTGACTGCACAACTATCTCGGGCTTTCACTAATATAGAAGCGTGTTTCTTCATGGAAAATTCCAGCCAGTAACCTGCCGCCCACCAAATTCTTGTACCTCCCCGTACCAAGGACACGTTCCCAGCCGGCCGGCCTGATGTTGTGTCCTTCGACAAGGGCCGGCCTGAACCGGTTCTCTCCAAGCGAACAACACCTCGTAACTAAAACATTACACTTGACCTAGAAGCATCCCAAGCTGCCGGGGCAGAAAGAAAGATGGAGTCTCTCCCGTTTGAGGCCTACCAGGCCCGAATTCAGCATAACTCCATGGAAAGTATAATAATACCCTAACTAAAGGACGGATTATCCCTAATACTAGCGAATCTATCCCCTAGCCTATATGTATAAGCCCTAATCTAGGGAGGAGAATACAGAATTATATCAAAGTGCCTCGTGAATAGGCTCTATCCACTACTCTAATCCTTGCACTGGAATGATAAGAGACTGAAGTCACCATCAATCACCTTTCCTCAAAAGAGGGCCGGGAAAATCGAGCAGAACAATAGCGTAGAGATAAAAATTACTATTTCCACTCCAGAGAGTGCAACAGTAGGGAAAGTGTTGGATAGCGTAGGGGTAAAAATTACTATTCCCACTCCAGAGAGTGCAACACTAGGGAAAGTGTTGGATAGCGTAGAGGTAAAAATTACTATTCCCACTCCAGAGAGTGCAACAGTAGGGAAAGTGTTGGATAGAGTAGGGGTAAAAATTACTATTCCCACTCCAGAGACTGCAACAGTAGGGAAAGTGTTGGATAGCGTAGGGGTAAAAATTACTATTCCCACTCCAGAGAGTGCAACAGTAGGGAAAATGTTGGATAACGTAGGTGTAAAAATTACTATTCCCACTCCAGAGAGTGCAACAGTAGGTAAAGTGTTGGATAGCGTAGGCGTAAAAATTACTATTCCAACTCCCGAGAGCGCAACAGTAGAGAAAGTGTTGGATAGCGTAGAGGTAACATTTACTATTCCCACTCCAGAGAGTGCAACAGTAGGGAAAGTGTTGGATAGCGTAGAGGTAAAAATTACTATTCCCACTCCAGAGAGTGCAACAGTAGGGAAAGTGTTGGATAGCGTAGCGGTAAAAATTACTATTCCAACTCCAGAGAGCGCAACAGTAGGGAAAGTGTTGGATAGCATAGTGGTAAAATTTACTATTCCTACTCCAGAGAGTGCAACAGTAGGGAAAGTGTTGGATAGCGTAGGGGTAAAAATTACTATTCCCACTCCAGAGAGTGCAACAGTAGGGAAAGTGTTGGATAGCGTAGGGGTAAAAATTACTATTCCAACTCCAGAGAACGCAACAGTAGGGAAAGTGTTGGATAGCGTAGTGGTAAAATTTACTATTCCCACTCCAGAGAGTGCAACAGTAGGGAAAGTGTTGGATAGCGTAGGGGTAAAAATTACTATTCCCACTCCAGAGAGTGCAACAGTAGGGAAAGTGTTGGATAGCGTAGGGGTAAAAATTACTATTCCAACTCCAGAGAGCGCAACAGTAGGGAAAGTGTTGGATAGCGTAGAGGTAAAATTTACTATTCCCACTCCAGAGAGTGCAACAGTAGGGAAAGTGTTGGATAGCGTAGGGGTAAAAATTACTATTCCCACTCCACAGAGTGCAACAGTAGGGAAAGTGTTGGATAGCGTAGGGGTAAAAATTGCTATTCCCACTCCAGAGAGTGCAACAGTAGGGAAAATGTTGGATAGCGTAGGGGTAAAAATAACATACTTATAAATAAATGTTTCCTTTTAAATAATAAAAATATAAATTATTAAATATATATAAACCACTTACAAATACCAATACATAATTATAAAAAACATGTGAACAAAATACATGTAATACATTTTTTTAATAAAAATACCATATAATATTATTTAATTAACAATTAATAATTAATTAACAATTATATAATTAACCAAACAATTAATTAAAGAACATTATTACTTAATTACATGTAAATCACTTCCCACACTATTCCCCAATAAACCCACAACCCACTACAAAACATAATTATCAATTAATCAATTAATTAAAATAAATTACCAATTATTTATACATTTTTAACAATTATTAAAAATTAATTTATAATTCCTAGTAATTAATAATTAATTTAACATTATTAAAGTACTTACCACCCTATTCCCCTATAAACCCACAACCTGCTACAGAACATATTTATCAATGAATCAATTAATTAAATTAATTACCAATTAATTAAAAATAATTACCAATTAATTAATATTATTTTATAATTCCTACTAATTAATAATTAATTTTGACATAATTGAATTACTTCCCACCCGATTCCCCTATAAACCCACAACCCGCTACAGAACATAGTTATCAATTAATCAATTAATTACATTTAATTAAAAATAATTACCAATTAATAAATATTAATTTCTAATTCCTACTAATTAATAATTAATTTAACATAACTAAATTACTTCCCACCCTATTCCCCTATAAACCCACAACCCGCTACAGTACTAAAATACAAAAGTTTATTAAATTACAACAAAAATAAATTATTAACATAATAAATACATACTAATATACTCAAAAATATTTTAAAAATCGATATTAGTAACATCGAAATTATTAACATCGATATTACTGAGATCGATATTTAAAACTTCGATATTACTAATATCGATATTACATTTTTCGATATTACTTACCTTCTATATTTTGTCCCATCGATATTTAAACTTCGATATAATTGTATATCGATATTTAAATATCGATATTTTGTCTGCATACCGCTGGCATGCAAACAAGTCTCTGTGAGAAATAGGGCATCGGGTTGCTCAGAGCTTAGAAAATCAAAAATGTTGTCCTTATGTCTAGAGAGGAACCGACAATTATTGTTCCAAAAACGAAGGCAATTCGCAGCAGTATAGGAGGTTGGTGTCGATGTAATTATGGAGTTAGGCCAATCCAAAAGACCATCTTTGCAAACAGTCTTGCTGCAGCTCATAGAACCCAATGAAAAAGCACAGTGGGGGCCTTCAAAGCCATTCACCGGAAGAATACAAGTGGAACATATAAAAACAGTGAGTATGTCTCAATTGCTTTAAGTGGGCAGCAGTATAACTCAGAATATAGTCATTACCCACAAAATTTTGTGTAGAATGTCCGGCCACTGGGCGTGTCAGGGCGCAGACGGGTGCAGACATGCTTGCCTCTGGCGTGCCTCTGGCGCTCTTACATTTGCCTTGATTAAATGCGGAATGCTAAAGCATGACTGGAACGCTAACCTCGGGAACGTACAGCCCCGTGTCACCCAAAAAAGTGAGGAGGGACAACCAAGCTCAAAGCGCAGAGTGCAAACAATGCAGGTAATGGCAAAAAACAATAAAAACAAACCCACAGGTTAAAAACTGATTGGAAGCGAGTGGCAAGATGTAAAGGTAAATGTACATTCTAAAAGTAGGAAAGTGCCCCTTTTGTATGGTCACCCTCCCCCACTTTTTTCTCCAGTGCTGATGGTTATGACTCTGATAGTGCACTGGAGCCTGCTACCTAGGCCCCAATGCCAGGCCTCACTCCCTAAGACTATTATGTGTAAATTGGCAATCCCAATTGACAATAGCTTTATCCCCCTTATAAGTCCCTAGTATATGGTACTATGTGTACTCGGGCATGGGTGGTAAAGGGGTATCCAGGGCTTGCAGCACTGTTTGTGCCACCCTGAGTGGTCCAAATAAACTACTGACAGGAGGCTTGCCATTGCAGAATGCAGGAGAATTGCAAACTCCTTGAACTCGACTTTACCCTCAACTTATGTGGCAAAATCAATGTACTATCTTTGATATATGCCAGTCATCTCTAAGGAAGGCCCCCTAAATTCCAGGAGTCAGAGTGCATTATATCAAAGGTGTGGCCTTGTAAGTGCAACCTTATATGACTCTATAGTGCCCTTTACAATTAAATTACATTATAAGTGATAGACGGTCCGTAGGATAACATGGGCTGGCACCCGTGCAAACCCATGTTATATTTGCTGCTCCATTATGGTACTGCCTAAATATGTGCATGTTTTGTATCAAACATATGCCTTTTTACCCCTGACTCTCATCTCGTGGTGTGCGTGATGTGGCATGCACCTAGGTGGCTACCTTATCGACTGCCTATCTGGCTGCCCCAGCTTCTCTGTGCTCTACAAATGGGGGTGGGGTCGCACACTACTCACACACCGGCGGTATCGCCCCTAAGGACTCTGGTTAATGTAGATACGTGTTTCGCGATGCATCTTCTTTCGATTCTCTGCTATCTTCGCTGTCTTCGCCATCCTTGAACACGTGTTTCGGGGTATCACCTCTCGTCAGCAGGGATAGGCCGTGTTCTGTGTTTGCCGGTGGCTGCTAAATATCTGCCAGGTTTAGTACCACAGTACCACTCAGGCGCGCAGGTGCGGGGTCCCAGGCTCGTCAGCCAACTGCTCAAGGGAGCTTTAACATTACAAATGGGGGTGGGGTCGCACACTACTCACACACCGGCGGTATCGCCCCTAAGGACTCTGGTTAATGTAGTTACGTGTTCCGGGATGCATCTTCTTTCGATTCTCTGCTATCTTCGCTGTCTTCGCCATCCCTTGACACGTGTTTCGGGGTATCACCCCTCGTCAGCAGCGAAAGGCCGTGTTCTGGTGTTGCCGGTGGCTGCCAAATATCTGCCAGGTTTAATACCACTCAGGCGCGCAGGTGCGGGGTCCCAGGCTCGTCAGCCAACTGCTCAAGGGAGCTTTAACATTACAAATGGGGGTGGGGTCGCACACTGCTCACACACTGGTGGTATAGCCCCTAAGGACTCTGGTTAATTTAGTTACGTGTTCCGCGATGCATCTTCTTTCGATTCTCTGCTATCTTCGCTGTCTTCGCCATCCCTGGACACGTGTTTCGGGGTATCACCCCTCGTTGTGGAGAAGTGTGGCTCACTGGTTAGAGGCGGCAGACCCATAAGCAGAGAACGGCCCGGGACCAGGGTTCGATTCCCGACGCGGCAGGGTCGTGGACCAGGGTCAGCGGACTCGATAATTCTCGCCTCGGTGCCTACTCTAGTCAGAAACCACACTCGGCAACTCTGGGCATCAGCTTGCCTCATCTTCACAACGGCCCCCCCAGACCGCCGGGGATGCTTGGTCGCACCTTAGAGACACCCATCAGGGACCATCTCTCAGGGTGAGCCAGGACGGGTTCCCCAGCGGTCGAAGCGTGGAGATACTCCTCCGGGAGTCGATTCCTAGCGCTATATAAACCCGCAATTAAATTAAATTAAATTAAATTAGTCAGCAGGGATAGGCCGTGTTCTGGGGTTGCCGGTGGCTGCCAAATAATCAAGGGAGTAAATTCTAAAAGTAGGAAAGTGCCCCTTTTGTATGGTCACCCTCCCCCACTTTTTTCTCCAGTGCTGATGGTTATGACTATGATAGTGCACTGGAGCCTGCTACCTAGGCCCCAATGCCAGGCCTCACTCCCTAAGACTATTATGCGTAAATTGCAAACCCAATTGACAATAACTTTATCCCCCTTATAAGTCCCTAGTATATGGTACTATGGGTACTCGGGCATGGGTGGTAAAGGGGTATCCAGGGCTTGCAGCACTGTTTGTGCCATCCTGAGTGATCCAAATAAACTACTGACAGCAGGCTTGTCCTTGCAGAATGCAGGAGAATTGCAAACTCCTTGAACTCGACTTTACCCTCAACTTATGTGGCAAAATCAATGTACTATCTTTGATATATGCCAGTCATCTTTAAGGAAGGCCCCCTAAATTCCAGGAGTCAGAGTGCATTATATCAAAGGTGTGGCCTTGTAAGTGCAACCTTATATGACTCTATAGTGCCTTTTACAATTAAATTACATTATAAGTGATAGACGGTCCGTAGGATAACATGGGCTGTCACCCATGCAAACCTATGTTATATTTGCTGCTCCATTATGGTACTGCCTAAATATGTCCATGTTTTGTATCAAACATATGCCTTTTTACCCCTGACTCTCATCTCGTGTTGTGCGTGATGTGGCATGCACCCAGGTGGCTACCATATCGACTGCCTATCTGGTTGCCCCAGCTTCTCTGTGCTCTAGTTGGCAAGCCCGCCCTTCCAGCACATACTGTCACCAAGACAGGATTCTAACTTCATACCAGACAGTATGATCACTCCTCGGGGTCACGAACAAAGGCCTGGGCAGGAAGGAGGTCACACCTCCTCCCTTACAAGCAGGCCAGTGAAGTGGCACATCATGGCTATAAGCTTCAAAAACTGCACTGCCTCTAATATTTATCAGGGCTGACTCCCAGCAGCAGAAACAGCCCTCCACCTGCCCCAGGCACATTTGCACCTGGACAGGCAGGATAACAGATAGTCAAGGAGGTGTATACCCCCAGAAGGCTAGCCACATCTCCAGGGTGGTCAGCCCACTCTGTACACTGAAAGAAGGGTTCTGCCATTTTTAGACGTTGCATAATAGAGGGTTAATCTCAGGGATGACTAGCTGTAGGGAATAGCAGCTGATTGGCTACTTGCTCCCACACCCCTAACTCCTCTAAATATAGGACTTAAGGGACACCCCTGACACCAGAACCTCATTCCCGAACAATCTGCATCAAAGTGGACAGAAGAAGAGACCTGTGTCTGCAGCAACATGACTTGCACAAAGCAAAAGAGGGATACTGTGCACCTGTGGCAACACTCCTGGAACAGCCTGATCTAGACTCATTCTAGGCTATCTTTCAGTTCCCCCAGACAGAGGGATCCTGGTGGAAGTCTGAATCACCCTCCCTTCTCCCATGGACTAGTGTCACTAGTCCTCTGCAAACTGCAGATAAAAAAATGCTCTGGCTCTGAGCAATTACTGGCCATGGGGCCCACCGAGGAATTACCCAAATCCAGATGGTCTAGTTAATTGTGGAAACAGTAGTCCTGCCTTTCACAAAATAACAGGAAGTTACGGCGTTTCCAAGGACCACCAGATGTCAAAGTAACTTTCTGCTCACCTTACCGCTGCTAAGGTGTGTTCATCACCAGGTAGGCAGCCCCCATCACTCGACGCTGCACCTAGAGGGAACATCATCTGACCTTTGACCGATGTCAGCAACCACCTATTGTTGTTTTTTGTATCTCCACCTGTTGTTGTTTTTTGTATCTTTTTCCACTGCAGCAACACTTCAGCGCCAAAAGCAGCTCTCCTGTAGCTCCTGTTCAGCACCAGGGACAGCCAGGACAACTCTACATCCAGGCTCCAGGGGCCAGGTAAAATTGAACTGACTGTCATGGCTTGGTCTTGGGACTCACATCACGTTTCCATGCAACCCGACCTGCAAGTGACCGATTATCAGTAATGGTTTCTCCACTTGACCGCAATAATACAATTTCACTGTATTATTTTGCGCTGACTATATATTGCCTTAAAAATCTGTAAATTAGTTATACAGTTATATGTATGCTATTGCATTTGTTTTGGTGTCTAAATTAAGATAAAAATACATTCTATTTTTAGAAATTGCTGTTAAATTTCCCTTGAGTCGTGTCAGTTACTTGGCGTTTATGTTGGTACTCTGAAATGCTTAACACGTACCCCAGGAACCCCAAAACCCATAACCACCCGGGACCCCAAAATTAACCCTTGCACCCCATAACCCAAATGCACCCTGAACCCTAAAAATACCACTGGCACCCCAAAACCGATACCCACCCTGCATCCCAAAATTAACCCTTGCACTCCAAAAACACAAACACACCCTAAACCCTAAAATTACCCCATGTGCCCCAAAACCCAAGCCCACCCTGAACCCCAAAATGTACCCTTGCACCCCAAAACCCAAACACACCCTGAACTCTAAAATTAAACCATGCACACCAAAACCTAAATACACCCTGAACCCTAAAATGAACCCTTGCACCGCAAAACCCAAACCCACCCTGAGCTCTAAAGTTACCCCTGGCACCCCAAAACCCAAACCCACCCTGAACCCTAAAATTAGCCCTGATTCCTCCAAAAACCCAAACCCACCCTGAACTCTAAAATTGCCTCTGACACTCCAAAACCTAAACCCACCCTGAACACTAAAACTACCTCTGGCACACCAAAACCCATACACACCCTGAACCATAAAATTTCCCCTAGCACCCCAAAACCCATACACACCCTGAACCTTAAAATTACCCCTGGTACCCCAAAACCCATACCCACCTTAAACTCTAAAATTACTCTTAGCACCCCAAAACCCACACTGAACCCCAAAATTACCCTTGCTACCCCAACAAACATACCCAACCTAAAATTTAAAACTACCCTTTACAACCTAAAACCAAAGTCCACGCTGAACCCTAAAATTAACCTTGGCACCCGAAAATCTATACCCCTACACCTCAAAACCCAAACCCACCCTAAACTCTATACTTACCTTATACTGACCATATGCCTTTATCATGCATGCCTTTACAACGAAATTCATTGTAAAGACATGCATGGTAAAAGCATATGAATTGTAATGCCTTGCTTTGTAATGGCTTTGCGATGTAATGGTAATTGCGTTGTTACAACCATGTTGTAATGGCAATGTGTTGTAACATTCCGTTGTAAAGGATCTTTCCCCTTTACCACGCATGCCTTTGCGTTGTATGGCATGCGTAGTAAAGGCATATACGATGTCAAAGTGTGCGTTGTATTGATAACATGTTGTAACAGCACTTGCGTTGTTACAACCGCATTGTAATGGCATGCGTTGTGTTGGCAATGGATGAAACGTCATATATTTGCTTTGGACAGCAAAAAACAATGTCCCTGACATGCATTGAGTTTTCTCTCGTTTTGTGTGGGCCGTTGTGTGGTTCCCCCACCCGGAAAAACGATACCTTGGGGAAAAAGTGATGATCACCTTGTTCGAAATAGGGATAGGCAACTATCACCATTCCCTTTAGCGTTGTGGCAGTCGGATCTTCAGGCCAAAGGTATTAGCTGGCACAGCTAACTAAGGCTCCGCCAGTGTAAAGCTAGCAGATCATGAACTCTAAATACAGGAAGAGAACCATGGATTCAACAAGGGTGTGAACTGGCAAATTATCATGTGTCACCTACTTTACTGTTTTTAAATGAACACTTTACTCTTATGCAACTTCACTATTGAGCATTGAGGGGCTTATTTATGAGTCCTTGCTTCACTTTTATGCCGCGGGTGCGTCACTTTTTATGACGCACCAGCGGCGTAAAAAATGCACCATGTTGCGTCATACAAAGTGACGCATCTAGGTAGATGGTCACTTTGTGAACCCCAGTGTCACATTATACCTGCACCAGGTATAATATATGCAGGGTGGGCGTTCCGACACAAGTAAGCCTCGTAGAAGTGATGCAGTGAAATCTATAAGATTTCACTGCGCCACTTCTAGGATGCAAATGCGTCAATATCTTATGCCTGTCTCATGAGGGCGTAAGACTGACGCAGGCACATTTCACATGGGACTTACCCATGTGTAATGACCCATTGCTAGAGTTGCGGCACTTTTGTGACAGACTCCAGCAATGCATCATTTTTGCGCCTACAGATACATCAGAAATACTGACGTATCTGAACCCTCTTTGCGACATGATGTGTCATACTGTAAATATGATGCATCATTAGTATCGCAAGGAGAGCGCAATGAAAAGTGACACATCGCTGTTTTCTCACAGCGATGCGTTGCTTTTCATAAATGAGGCCCCAAGTGTGGCAAAAAAATATGCAGAATTGAAATCTTACACGTTGCAGACTATTTAACGTGAAGACGATTATGTCATTGACTGTACACTTACAGTATTTTAGGTTTAGAATAGAACTCTGCCTTGAATGATATCTAGAAAAAGAGAAATGCTTTGATTCCCATTAACCAAGAGGTTCACTTAATACCATAGAAAATATGCTCCTTTGTTGTGCAGGATTCCCTCTATTAGTGGAAAGATCTTCTCTAAACATCAATTTCTTGGTGGAAAGATCTTCTCTAAACATGTACCGGTATCCGCAGCTGCGGGTAAGTTTGTTACTCTAAAATCTGGCTGCCTGGGCCAAGCTGCTTTGCCTTGGCTTCTAGTGCCCCAGCAGATGGCTGCTGAGTCATCATACCCTTAGATTCACGCTGGGAAAGCACAAGATCATAATTAGGTCCAGTCAGGACTATGGCAGGTACTTTCCCTCCAGATAATGGGGCATAATTACAAGCCCCTATTGCCACCACAATGTCACTAAAAGTGACGTTGAGGTGACAATAGGGGCCTCACCCTATTTACAAGGCAGCGTTAAGTCACTTAACATTGCTTAACGCTGCCTTGTAAATAAGGCACCCTTTCACTTTGTGCTTAGCATGAAAGGGGCGAGCAATTGGTGATTCAGTGGGCGTTCCGCCGCAACACCCTTTGATTTTAATGCTGCCCCTCTTTCCAAGGGTAAAACAACAGTTGATGGACAGAATGCAGAACAATGTCATACATTCACCCCAGTACAGAGATCTGGGTCTAAATCCATCGTTTTTTTGCACTCCACACCACCCCAGTTCAGACATGGCCATATGCAAATCAGCCTTGACCCTGTGCCTCATGGGAACAGTCCAGCCCGAAACACCAAGCCATGTCTTTCCTGGACCGGAATCAAGCATCCTAGGACCGGTTCCTGGTTATCAGCCGTCTTTAGCCAGGATAGCTTGACACCAGTGGTGTGGAGAGCATGGGACTCACGTCTGAGCATACCCATCACACTCGGGGTGACAAATGCAAAACAACAGTTGATGGACAGAATGCAGAACAATGTCATACATTCACCCCAGTACAGAGATCTGGGCATAAATCCATCGTTTTTTTGCACTCCACACCACCCCAATCAATCATGCCATTTGTATAGCGCACTACTCACCCGGGAGGGTCTCAAGGCGCTTGGGGGGAGGTGTATGCTACTGCTCGAACAGCCAGGTCTTGAGTTGTTTCCTGAAGGCGAGATGGTCCTGGGTCAGCCGAAGGTGGATGGGGAGGGAGTTCCAAGTCTTGGCAGCCAGGTAAGAGAAGGATCTTCCTCCGGCGGTGGCTCTTCGGATGCGTGGTACGGCTGCGAGGGTGAGGCTGGTGGACCGTAGCTGGCGGGTGGGCGTGTAGAAGGTCAGGCGGTCGTTGGGGTACTTGGGGCCCAGGTCGTGGAGAGACTTGTGTGCGTGGGTGAGGAGCCGGAACGTGATCCTCTTGTCGACGGGGAGCCAGTGCAGGTTCCTCAGGTGGCTGGAAATGTGGCTGCGTCGGGGGACATCCAGGATGAGTCGGGCAGAGGCGTTCTGGATGCACTGGAGTCTTTTCTGTAGCTTGGCTGTGGTTCCGGCGTAGAGGGCGTTTCCGTAGTCCAGTCGGCTGGTGACGAGTGCCTGGGTGACAGTCTTCCTGGTCTCGGTCGGGATCCAGCGGAAGATCTTGCGAAGCATACGCAGGGTGTTGAAGCACGATGAGGAGACGGCGTTGACTTGTCTGGTCATCGAGAGGGAGGGGTCCAGGATGAAGCCCAGGTTGCGTGCGTGGTCGGTTGGCTTGGGTGCGGTGCCCAGGGCTGGGGGCCACCAGGAGTCGTCCCAGGCAGAGGGCGAAGATCCCAGGATGAGGACTTCCGTCTTGTCCGAGTTCAGTTTCAGGCGGCTGTCCTTCATCCACTCGGCGACGTCTTTCATCCCTTCGTGTAGGCAGGTTCTGGCGGTGTCGGGGTCTCTGGTGAGGGAGAGGATCAGCTGGGTGTCGTTGGCGTAAGAGATGATGTTGAGGTTGTGCTGGCGTGCGATGGCTGCGATTGGTTTCATGTAGATGTTGAAGAGGGTGGGCTGAGTGAAGATCCTTGCGGGATGCCGCAGATGACTTCGGTGGCCTCGGAGCGAAACGGGGGGAGGCGGACTCTTTGTGTTCTTCCGGCGAGGAACGAGATGATCCACTCTAGTGCCTTCTCTTGGATACCGATGTTGCTGAGGCGCTGGACTAGGGTGCGGTGGCAGACCGTGTCGAACTCAGCGGAGAGGTCCAGGAGGATGAGGGCCACTGTTTCCCCCTTGTCGAGCAGGGGCCGGATGTCGTCGGTGGCTGCGATGAGGGCGGTCTCTGTGCTGTGGTTGGCTCTGAAGCCGGACTGCGAGGGGTCGAGGGATCCGTTCGTCTCGAGGAAGGCGGTCAGCTCTCTGTTGAAGATCTTCTCGATGACTTTAGCAGGAAAAGGGAGGAGCGAGATGGGGCGGAAGTTTTTGAGATCGGTGGGGTCCGCTGTAGGTTTCTTCAGGAGGGCGCTGATCTCGGCGTGCTTCCAGCTCTCCGGGAAGGTGGCGGTGTTGAAGGAGGCGTTGATGATGTTCCGGAGTTGGGGTGCGATGGTGGAGTCGGCCTTGTTGAAGACGTGGTGTGGGCAGGGGTCGGTCGGTGATCCGGAGTGGATGGTGTTCATCGTGCGGGCTGTGTCTTCGGTGGTCACCGTGGTCCAGGCGCGAAGGGTGGCGGTGGGGGGCGTTGGTTCGATGGTTGGGTGCGTGGGTGGGGCGCCGAAGCTGTTGTGGATGTCGGCGATCTTGCGGTGGAAGAACGAGGCGAGGGAGTCGCAGAGGTCTTGTGACGGAGTGATGTCGTTGGTGCCGGTGCTGGGGTTGGAGAACTCCTTGACGATAGTGAAGAGCTCTTTGCTGTCATGGGCGTTGTTGTCCAGTCGTTCCTTCAGGGATTTCTTCTTGGTGGTGCGGATGAGCTGGTGGTGCTTGCGGGTAGCGTGTTTGAGGGTGGTCATGTTGTCGGTGGTCCGGTCGAGGAGCCAGGCTTTCTCGAGGGTGCGGCAGGTCTTCTTGAGGTCGTCGGTGAACCAGGATGCCTTCTTGCTTCTGGGTCTGCTGGGAGGGTTCTTTAGTGGCGCGAGGTCGTCGGCGCAGGTGGTCAGCCACTGTGTGAAGTTGCGGGTTGCTTCGTTGGGGTCCGTTGTGTTGGCGGGTGGGTTCTGGCTGAGGGAGGTGGTGAGCTGGTCTGCGGTGATCTTGCTCCAATTCCTGTGAGGTACCTGTTGCTGGTGGTGGTGGGTCGTGGATCTTTTGAAGCTGAAGTGGACGCAGCTGTGGTCGGTCCAGTGGAGTCCGGTGGCGTGGCTGAAGGTGATGTACTTGTTGGAAGAGAAGACGGGATCAAGCGTGTGGCCGGCGTAGTGGGTGGGGGTGTTGACCAGTTGCTTGAGTCCGAGGTTGGCGAGGTTTTCCAGCAGGGCGGTGGTGTTGCGGTCCTTGTTGTTCTCCAGGTGGAAGTTGAGGTCCCCGAGGAGGATGTAGTCAGTGGAGGGGAGGGCATGCGGGCTGATGAAGTCTGTGATGTCTTCGCTGAATTGGGTGCGTAGTCCCGGGGGTCTGTAGACGAGGGTGCCTCTGAGGGTCGTCTTAGGGTCGATGTGTATCTGGAAGTGGAGATGTTTGGCTGCGGCGAAGGAGTCGTTGAGCAAAAAAAACAACGGATTTAGGCCCAGAGCTCTGTACTGGGGTGAATGTATGATATTGTTCTGCATTCTGTCCATCACCTGTTGTTTTTGCAATTGTCACCCCGAGTGGGACGGGTATGCCCAGACGTGAGTCCCGTGCTCTCCATGCCACTGGAATCAAGCTATTCAGGCTGATGAGGGCTGAAAGCCCGAAACCGGTCCTTGGATGCTTGTTTCCAGTCCAGGGAGGACCTGGCTTGGTAGTTCGGGCTGGACTGTTCCCATGGGGCACAGGGTCAAGGCTGATTTGCATATGGCTGGGTTCAAGCTGGAATGGCATGGTGAGCAAAAAAAAGATGGATTTAGGCCCAGATCTCTGTACTAGGGTGAATGTATGACATTGTTCTGCATTCTGTCCATCATCTGTTGTTTTTGCAATTGTCACCCTGAGTGGGACGGGTATGCTCAGACGTAAGTCCCGTGCTCTCCATGCCACTGGAATCAAGCTATCCAGGCTGATGAGGACTGAAAGCCCGAAACCGGTCCTTGGATGCTTGTTTCCAGTCCAGGGAGGACCTGGCTTGGCAGTTCGGGCTGGACTTTTCCCATGGGGCACAGGGTCAAGACTGATTTGCATATGGCTGGGTTCAAACTGGAATCGCATGGTGAGCAAAAAAACAATGGATTTAGGCCCAGATCTCTGTACTGGGGTGAACGTATGACATTGTTCTGCATTCTGTCCATCACCTGTTGTTTTTGCAATTGTCACCCCGAGTGGGACGGGTATGCTCAGACGTAAGTCCCGTGCTCTCCATACCACTGGAATCAAGCTATCCAGGCTGATGAGGACTGAAAGCCCGAAACCGGTCCTTGGATGCTTGTTTCCAGTCCAGGGAGGACCTGGCTTGGCAGTTCGGGCTGGACTGTTCCCATGGGGCACATGGTCAAGACTGATTTGCATATGGCTGGGTTCAAACTGGAATGGCATGGTGAGCAAAAAATGAAGGACTTAGGCCCAGATCTCTGTACTGGGGTGAATGTATGACATTGTTCTGCATTCTGTCCATCACCTGTTGTTTTTGCAATTGTCACCCCGAGTGGGACGAGTATGCTCAGACGTGAGTTCCGTGCTCTCCATGCCACTGGAATAAAGTTATCCAGGCTGATGAGGGCTGAAAGCCCGAAACCGGTCCTTGGATGCTTGTTTCCAGTCCAGGGAGGACCTGGCTTGGCAGTTCGGGCTGGACTGTTCCCATGGGGCACAGGGTCAAGACTGATTTGCATATGGCTGGGTTCAAACTGGAATGGCATGGTGAGCAAAAAAACGATGGATTTAGGCCCTGATCTCTGTACTGGGGTGAATGTATGACATTGTTCTGCATTCTGTCCATCACCTGTTGTTTTTGCAATCCTCTTTACAAGGGTGGCATAAATAGGAGGCGGGGCCAGAATTAAGATCAGGGAAAACCTGGTCTTAAACAGGCAAAACGAGAAGAAATGCTTTATTTCTCCTTGTTTTTGCTGTTTCCATGTATGCTGCATTGTACAGCACACATTGAAACAGCACATTGCCCTTGATTGTTTATGTGCAGGAAGGGGACCCTTCCTGCATATAGACAATAAAAAAAATGACGTTTTGCACCGTCTATGTGTTCTGCATTAAGCAGCACACACAAAAGTTACAAAACTCCATTAAAAGGTTGTTTATGTGCAGGAAGGGTGACATCCTCAATGATGTCCTCAAATAGCCCCCATGGGCGCTCTATATCCATCTCCCTCTGATTGTATTAACCACTGACTGAAGAGAAGAGATATAATGGTCCTGAGTGTGCTGGGAGGATGATGAAGTAGATGGTACAGGTAGAAGCCCCGCTGCTTCAGTATCCATACTTCCCAAGACTTTATCCAAGCTTTGTGGCTTGCCACTATTGTTGTAGGACAAGGGACAGATAATGTTCCCCCTACTTTGCTGTGGGTACTTTGGCAGTATCCCCCCGGCTACTTGTCTGACTAGCATTCGCCTAGTCACGCTTCGGTCGCTTTTTCCCTGTGGTCTGTGAGCTATTGATATCAGGAGGAGTGAGAGCAGCCCCCGATGATCGATTTCGAAGGCATCCTTAATACAGCGAGTCAGCAGGGTGACCGTGGGAACTTGCTAAGCCTGAAATTCAGGCAAATGTTTAAAAGCCACGAGCATAGCCAGCTGAGCTCCGTTGGACAGCCATATGTCTGCCTGGTCTCCGGAAGCTCAAAAATGCCTTCTGCTTGACTCGACCAGTGCCACTCGGGAGATAGCTCTGCGCACATCTAGTGCCACGCCATCATGTGTACCGACACTGAGAGATTGTTTGGGTCTGACTCGGAAGTCTAAATGGCCAGATGGATCAAAGGGTTTTGCCCATTCTGTGTCTATGGGGAAATGTTTTGATACATATGGCCCCAAGAAGCATACAGGATCACTGCGACGAGTAGTCTTAAGGATTGGGTGCCAGCTAAAGTCACAGGGGGCCACCCGACTCCAAATAGCAATGGACGGGAGGTTCCACAATTTGGGTGTTGTGAGCCTGACGCACTCTTGAACTCCGATGCAACAGCACCTACTGCATTAATTATAGCTTTGGTCTTTAGTAGCACTCTATCAGCCCTACATCTGTTAACCACCCTCCACCTGAGCAACACTCCAATGGTAAAACAGTTTCTCTGTCCCTTAGCCAAGGGCACTGAAACAATTACATGAGCACTAGATACACACAAGGTCGGAGTCATGTTTTTTTAGGAATAGAGCGAGTAAGTGATATGCCCAATACTGGGACTTGAACCCGATTCCCCAGTTCCAAAGTAGACAGCTGTTTTCCTTAGTCCACATCCCCTCCCTTTTTGCAGCAAATGTGACATATGCTGTAATTCTACCAAGGAAAATGAACTTTCATGCCCTTTATTGACAGAAATACAGTCATAATTGTGATACCGGGTGTCCCTCGATCCCCTGGACTGCAGTCAGGCTGCACCTGCTTTACTAATAATAGCTGTTGCCTTGCGAAGTGGGATGTTCTTTCTGCCTTTTATTAAAAACATGGGCTCCAACCTTGCCCCATCCCTATCACTCCCATCTCTCTGATGCTTAAAATAAGGTGTTTCCTCTGCTTCAATTCCTTCCAGTGGGTCGTTTCTCCGAGGCTCAAGGCAACGCTGGAACAGCAAATGTGCACTGGGGCCTTCTGCAAGTAAGAACAGATAGTAAAACAGCCATAATTGGGGGTTAGTCAAAGCCACTAGAATTATGCGATTTTGTGGCAACTGTGTTTTCGGTATAGTTATTGATTTGCCAAATTTGCCACAGAAACTGTCATGTGCTGCATCATCTGTAGGTATTAAACAAAACAATTAGGGCCATATTACCAAGGTGCAGTATTGTGCCGAGAAAGCGGCGATACTTCTAGCGCCCTATTAACAAGGGCATGCTAACGCCTGCCTCAAGCCCACTTTGCATGTCAGTGAGAAACATCGCTAATGACATGCAAAGTGGGCATTCTCACGTACAACCACATGTAAAATGTGGTTGGAGGTGGTAACACCCTATTACCAAGGCGGGCGTTGGGAGAAGGAGACCTGCGATAAACTCGTTTTTCGCAGGTCTCCCAACGCCTGCTCTGATCATGTGTGAGGCATGGACCATAAAGCTGAATCCACCCCCCCCATATTATCAAGGCACACATTAGCGTGTGACAACAACGCTTGTTTTCACGCGCTAATGTTCCCTATCGCCGGCTATCGACGGATTTAATATCGCCTACGTGTTGCGCGTTGATAATGAATCGCTAACACGGCGATAAAATCCGGCGATAGCTGGCGATAGGGAAATGTGCGATGTGCATTTTTTAATGCACATCTTGGTAATATGGCCCTTAGTTTCTAGCTCAAACGAGAGAAAAGTTAATAAAATCACGGCCACATGTTTCAGCACATTAAAAGGCCCTTTGCAAAGGTTAACTGGTCATTTGTCTGTTGCTTATTGCTGCATTTGGAAGTTAAGCTACTACCAATGAGATTAAAGCTATGCTCACAGTGTTAACAAATGGAAAAAATGACAAGATAATGAACTAATATTATCACAAAATGTACTACATTACATCACATAATTTGCCTTTTACGTGTCGCATAATTACAGTCAACCCTGCCGATTGATCTGCTACATAATTCCAGTGGACCTCAGATTAGTTGGCCCCTTATATTGATTGACCCTGTGCAGTTGGTAAGACACCAAACATAAAGCCTCCTTGGATGCTGGTATATGCTGTAATTGTTGGAGTCCCTTGGAGCTCCACCCTGACACAGATTTATTCTTCTTGAGCGGTAATGTAAGGATGTTTTCAGCTGAGTTCTAGAGTGTGTCCTTTCAATGGACACATGCGTATAGGTATATTCTGAATACTTATTACTAAAGTATATACATATAAATAAATATTATTTTATCACTGCACAAGCTAGGAATAACCTCCCTGTTGCAGTCCGTTCTAAACCCAGGGGGATATGTACAATGTAGTGGCGGAGAGTGTTGTTAGTCTCCTGGGTTTAACAACACGCTCGCCACTTCAGAAGTGCAAGGCTACACCATATTTACAAGAATGTGGTGCAGCCTTGTGTTTCCCCCTGTGATAGCACTAAGTTCAACAACTTAATGCCAATGCAAGCAGTCTTGCACCAGAGTGTAAGGGTGAGTGTGTGCAGGGGGGATTGGTTATGTGTAGGAAGGTGTCTCTTTCTGCACATAAATAATCCTAAATTACCATTTTGGAACTTTAATGTGTGCTGCTTCATGCAGTACACATAAAAGTTGCAAAATGGCATTTAATAAAAAAAAGTTTGGTTATGTGCAGGAAGGGGCACCTTTGTAGGCTGTTCCACATGTTATATTTATGCATGCGCTCACCCAAAAAATTGTGTAGTTAACATGTTGGTCTCTGATGTAAAAGTAAGTTGAAAGCAATACTCACAAACAATGCGGAAGCTTTTTCAAGAGTCCAAGGTAGCGTAAAATTGAAGTTGAGTTCTAGTAGATCCCGAGAAGAACACATGAAGGAACTCTAGTCGTCGCCAAAATTGCTAAGAAGAAATGATCCGGAAATCATTAGTTGGAATTAAGGGGCATATTATCAAGGACAGGCGATACATTATCGCCGCTTTTATCGGCAGGAAACTGCCGATAAAGCGGCGATAATGGCCATGATAATATGCTCTATGAATTCCAATCGAAGCCCATGTTAGATGTGTTCACATCTAACATGGGCTTCGATTGGAACTCATAGAGCGTATTATCAAGGCCATTATCGCCGCTTTATCGGCAGTTTCCTGCCGATAAAAGCGGCGATAATGTATTGCCTATCCTTGATAATATGCCCCTAAATTCTTTATTGGAGAATCCGGTGAAAGACACCAACACGTCCTCACAGCTGATGCCAGCTTCTCAACTGAACATTGATGATGCCAACTTTCAAGGCGTCATCAATAACATAACAAACCAAGAGGACATGAGCGCATGAATATATATAACATGTGGAACAGCCTACAAAGATACTAAGTGAAACACTACAGCATCCTACTAATATTGCAGCTTATGCATTGTGGTCCTACGGGATTAACTAAACATGCAGAGTGTTAACACCCCACCTGGAGAAACAGCCTTAAGTAGGAAAATTGAAGAAGATGTTCAGTCACTCTGCAAGAGTGTGTGAGACATCTGTGTGTGCTGAGCAAATAACCTCACTCTTAATGCTTTGTCTAGGAATGGAGGATCAGGGGGATTTGAGCATCTCCCGGAGTTGCCAGCACCAGATGTTACATGTCTAAATGAAAAAGAGATCTGTATTGAGAAGCTGGGATTGCACTACCTTCCAAGGCGAAACTGATACTTTAACGGAATCACTTTGGGAAGAGAGTTCAAAGGAGTGTGGAATATGTATAATATGTGATGATTTGAGCAAACTTGCAACGAATAAGGTAGATCCTGTAAAACTGTAAAAGAACACTTTTGGGATCAAATGAATAAGCAGAAAATGGAACAACTGCCTTATAAATTCAGTAGGCGGGGTGCATCACCTTATTTAAACAGACTCTTACCAAGTCATCTCTGAATCATGATATACATATATTGTCAACAATAATATACAAACAACAAATTGAGTATCGGAAAATGTCTCATCATTTGGAATTTTATCAAAAAGATATATTGTTTATTTTAATCATACCTGTATAACTATTCATATATCAAAACATATCACAATACAAGACATTCCACAAAGTCCATAAATATAAAACAAGGTGATAGTTATATCCTCAAAAATGACCATGGAAATGACCCCAATAATACTAAAGCAGCGTCACGCAAACCACTCACACCACATTTGTTCAAGAAACAACCCTTTCACATGCCAAGAAATCACAGACCAACAATAAAAAAACAAAAAGGTGACAACACAAATACTGTGCATGCATGAAATATTTCAATTTTCAATTGTTATGCATATAAATGTATGATGAGGTTGTTTCTTAAAAATCATTGACCAATGTATTATCCCTTGAATTTCCTAATGATCGCATCTTGTTATCAAATACTGCGCCAACACGTGTTTCGGTGAAGACCCACAATCTTGGTCACACCTTCTTCAGGGTGCTAAACAACATCAATAGCAGGGCGACAAGGGGTGCATCTTGAGGACCATCTAGAAATACAAAATAATATCATAAGGGTATATATCTATAGATATGTATATATATATATACTTAGTCTCCGAAGGTTGCTATAACCAATATATAAAAAATATTTTAAAAAAATATAATCAAGTGTGACGTGCAGTCATTAGGGATCAATCCATGTTGGTATGCATTACAAAAAGGCAAGGGATAGGTTATGGAAAAAGGATAATCTCTCACTAAAGGCAGTGCTGCTGATACTTAAGAAATGCAATCACAGCATGGCATGTGTGCAAGAAGTGAAAAGAGACAATGGGCATGGAAAAAAAGTGCAAATAGTTAAGACAATATGTAATGGAAAGGATTATGTGAAGTTTCAATGAAAGTAGTTCAGCTGTGGAATGCCAGGACACATGGGGCCAGATGTACGACTATAGCATTTTGCAACTTGCAAATTGCGTCAAATTGCAAGTCGCAATTTGCGAGTCGCAAAATGCTATGTACAACAGTGTCTAAGACACTGTTTGCGATTCCCAATGCGGTCGCAAATTGCATGCCTCATAAATATTAACGAGGCTGTCGCAATTTGCGGTCCCATTGGGAATGGCTGGCACTCCCAGGAATTGTGGCCTGCTGTGGTTAGCAGGCCCCCTTTATTAAATCCAATGAGTTACTTGTCTTATTTAGGATAAGTCTGTTGTCTTATTCTTCAGGCCTAATAAGTCCACAAAGAAAAGTTAATGCCTTCCAGAGCTTAATTTGTTTCAAAGAGAAAGATTGCAAAAGTGACAAAAAGTGACAAAATTAAAAAAGAGGGCTGAAAAAACCCTGAAATAGTGAATTTGCTAGACTTGAAATGTAGGAAAATGGAATCAAGACTTGGCACTTTGGGTACAGGTCAAACCTGTCATTCAGAAGCACTGGCAGCGGCCTTCTAAGAACTACTTTCGCCCCACCACTTATTTTTATTAGCTTTAACAAATTAAAAAATGCTTTTCACCAACAATATTTACTGCTGCAGTAGTTTTTATTTCCCGCTAAAACTAACAGTAATCAGCTCTGTTTCTCTTATCTGTTTTAAAAATACCTTAAAAGAGCACCATGTTTGGCTTTGAAATGTTATCTCAAGGGAACACTTCAAAACAATGTGGCAACGCCTTAGGCAACCTCTCGCCCAGCCCTTCGCGTTGACTCAGAGGGATCTCTAGTATGTTCCATACACATATCTCGTCCCTTTATCTCTAATTTCTGCAACTCCATTATCTATCTCCGTTGCTCGTTTCATGATGCCACATTTGTTGCATGTAGACATCTGAAATTGCCAAACGCAGTGACATTTGAACCGGCAATAACAACTTAAATTTTGATGAAGATTAGCTACTACAGAAAAAAACACGTTTTATGGTCAATTTAAAAAGTGTGATATATACAGTACCCGACTTTCTTATTTATTATATATCCGCCCATGTACCAATGGGCTCGTTTTGAGGCCGACAAAAACTGGAGAAATGAATGTCAACCGCATAATTGCTGCACAGTTATTCCATTGCTGTGAAGTTTTGAGTCATATGGTAATAATGTGATGCTGCTGGGCCTTCACGTGCGTGGGAAGCTGGGGCTATGAGTTCAAAGCGCACATGGTGGGGCCCACCACCTTTATCCAGTGGGTTATAGCTGTGGGCACTCCTCGAAGCCATCACCCAGGCACACTGAGCTTTCCTACAGGGGCGATTCAAGGGTGATTTAGGCCCTAAAGCATGCAAGAACAATACTCCCTTCCCACTGTTCTCTCTCTAAAGTGTTGGGGTGAAGTGGGATTCTCACATCCATGGGCTCTGGCGCCACTGCTCTTGCTGCACTAATAATTGGATAGCTTGATTCCAATGGCATGGAGAGCACAGGACCCACGTCAGGGCATACCTGTCCCACTTGGGGTGACAAATGTAAAAAAAAACAGTTGATGGACAGAATGCAGAACAATGTCATACATTCACCCCAGTACAGAGATCTGGGCCTAAATTCATCACAAAAGAATGATGGATTTAACCCAGATCTCTTGACTGGGGGTGAATGTTTTGATTTGTTCCGTATTCCATCCATCAATTGTGTGTCTTTCGCTTTCTCGCCCTCAGTGCGCCAGGTATGCCCAGACGTGGGTTCTGGGCTCACTGTGCCATTGGAATCAAGCTATCCTAGCTGAAGAGGAGTGAAACCCCGAAACCGGTCCTAGAATGCTTGTTTCCAGTCCAGCGAGGACCTGGCTTGGCAGTTCGGACTAGACTGCTCCCATGAGGCACAGGATCAAGACTGATTTGCATATGGCCAGGTCTAAACTGGGGTGGCGTGGTGATCAAAAGAATGATGGATTTAACCCAGATCTCTTGACTGGGGGTGAATGTTTTGATTTGTTCCGTATTCCATCCATCAATTGTGTGTCTTTCGCTTTCTCGTCCTCAGTGTGCTAGGTATGCCCAGACGTGGGTTCTCGGCTTACTGTGCCACTGGAATCAAGCTATCCTGGCTGAAGAGGGGTGAAACCCTGAAACCGGTCCTAGGATGCTTGTTTCCGGTCCAGGGAGGACCTGGCTTGGCAGTTCAGGCTGGACTGTTCCCATGAGGCACAGGATCAAGACTGATTTGCATATGGCCAGGTCTAAAATGGGGTGGCATGGGGAGCAGAAGATTGATGGATTTAACCCAGATCTCTAGACTGGGGGTGAATATTTTGATTTGTTCTGTATTCCGTCCATCAGTTGTGTGTCTTTTGCTTTCTCGCCGCTAGGTAACAAAGCAGGCACCCCTGTGCCATGGTGCAAGGGTGCCTGGGTTGCCGGGCTCATCGAGTTTGTGCAGTGAGGGACACCTTTCTACACAAAATCAATCAATTGAGATGATTTCCTCTTTCTGTGTGTGCTAAAGACTGCAGCACAAATAGAAAGAGGAAAAAACGAGGAGAAATGAAAACATTTCTCTTCGTTGCACCTCCCTAACGCCAACGCTGGTGTAGCGCTAGAATCTGACACATTTCCATTATTAGGATTTCTCATAAATCAGGGAATGCTTCAGATTCCATGGTTGTTCTGTGTGAAAGGTGCACATATTTACAAGGCCATGAAAAGTCACATAAAGTAACTTTGCGAGGCCTTGTAAATAAGCTAAAGTTAAGCAAGTTCAGAGACTTGTACAGTCGCGCACTATTCACTTGGTGTGATTATCACACCTGCTCTTACTCATAAAAAATTATTTTAACACAACTTATCCAATTTGTACAATAAACCTTTATCTGTCAATATTGCATCTTTTTAAGAACCAATCGTATCCACAAAGTAAATTAATTGGATGAAAACAATTCCGTCATTACATAATTCATAATTCAATACAATGAAAATAATACATTTGCATATTCTTCCATATACATTATACTACATCAGTTTATCACACTTGTTCGTAATGCCCAATGCATTTCGGTACCAGTCAGGTACCTTCTTCAGGGGCCAGCCTGTAAAGATAAATGAATAACTGTGTAAATGGAATGTGTATTCATATGCCCATGGTGGTCAATGTATTATATTGGCACTCAGTCTGTCTAAGTTTTCAGATATATTAGAGTTTCCTACCTGTTTAAGTTGATTTATCAATATCTGGTCTATGGAAATATCAAAAAAACATATATTCCATGTAAGTTTCCACTGCGATAAGACTTGCGAAAATGTTTACGGCAAGATCTCCCAAAGGTATAATGCAGCTTACCTAAATGTTCACAGTCAATGTGGCTGTGAAACTGAAACAAATACGTATATAAAATAGACAATGTAAGAATTGCCGTTACTGAGGATGAGTAACCTTTTGCTGTTTGTGCTCTTGGAAATATCGTGGCATACCTGTTCAAAATATGCACGCTTCAGTATTTCTGTTGGAAACAGAGAGAATAACAAATCACTCTGCGTCCTAGTCAATATTTGTTGTTAATGGTATCGAATCACTGGAATTGCCACGTACCTTAAACTGTTTAATGAAGAGAACTCCTGGAAAACAGAAGCCAGAAAACGTGGCTTAGAGTTATGACAAAAATGCGCCGGTGAGGTTACGTGATAATTGTTCAAAAGGACCCAATAGCCAAGAGGCCATCTTACCGATTTAACGGCCGCCATTTTGTAGTTTGCATTAAAAAACGTATTATCGTATGGTACTCATGTCCGCAATGAACGATGTTGTCATAAAATATAAGTTTGTTGCTATCAGTTTATCACGAAAAGATATGATTTGGTGTACGAAGCTGTACTGGACGTAAACCATTACGAAAAGTAGAGAAAGCTAAGGTGGCACGTAATGATAGGTTTATTTGTTGATGAAAAGCCCTCTTATTGGTTTTGTATAATCAGTGTGCAGGGTATATTACTTGTGTGATGTTGTGAAGAAAAAATTATATGAGAGAACAATGTCATTACATTAATTCATTTGACATTTTTAACATTAGATGTCTCGTTTCAATAAATTCACATCATCAACAAAAATTGTTCACATCAATGTTCATTGGTAAGACTCTACTCCATGGCTCTGCACAGTAAATGCTAAGTGCAAAAAATACGAAAAATGAAAACATAATGTTAACCTCCATTACTGTTTCCTGCTTGTCTGTCTACAGATAACACAAAAAGTCTAACCTATCATTAAGGCCTGTTGGCGACATGGTGTTAAGTGTTTTTATCCAGTAAGATTCGCGTTGTAACAATTTCTGCTGATTATTGATCCCTGGACGTAGTGGGATTTTTTCAATAACAAAGAAACATAATTGTGAGATGATATGTTTAACTTCATTCCAATGTGTAGCTAAAGGTGAAGACATTGATTGGTTACGAATTCTACTTTTATGTTCAGAAATTCAGATTTTGAGCTTGTGCTCAGTTTTGCCCACATACATCTTGCCGCATGGGCATTTTATGCCGTATACAACGTTGTGCGTGTTACAGTCACTTGTGTGTTTTTGTTGTATTTGTATGCCTGTGGTTGGAAGGGCAAATGTCTTGCCTGTAATTACATTGTTGGAGTGTATGCAGTTCTGACATCGCATTGTACCCTTGTGTGTAGTTGTTATGGGTTCAACGTCTGTCCGTTTCAAAAGTTGCCGTAAGTTCTTCCCTCTGGTATAGGCATGTAATGGTAGTTCTTTAAATAGGTCATTGAACTCTGGTTCATTTGACAGTAATTCCCATCTCTTGTTGATGATTTGTTTTATGGTTTTCGAGTGTCTGGTATATTTCGATATGAACACCATTCTTGCTGATGATTCTTTGGGTTTAGATTGCAACAATTCACTCTGATTCATGCTCATTACTCCAGCCTTACTGGCTTGTAGTTCTGCCTGTGGATAACCTCTTTCCATGTATCTCTGTAAATGTTGATCCATTTTACTCAAGCATGTTTGGGGATCTGAACAAATTCTTTTAATGTGCAGTAGTTGGGAGTATGGCAAATTGTTAATAAGGCTCCTTGGGTGCAAACTGGTGTAGGCCAGTGCATTGTTTCGGTCTGTTGGTTTAGAATACAGTTCAGTCTGAATTTCCAATTTGCGTTTTTATGACTCTTACATCTAAAAAATCCATTCTTGTAGCATCTATTTTGTGCATGAATTGTATTCTCGGGTTGACCAGGTTTAGTTCGCCTATCATACGTTCGAGGTTGGCTGTAGAGTCCTGCCAGATTGGAAAAATGTCATCGATAAATCGACAATACATTTTTATGTTCTTCCACCAATGTGTTTGCATGAGATGTTCAGCCTCAAGCTGAGCCATAAAGATATTTGCATAGGCAGGTGTCCCCAAAAAGCCCATAGATGTCCCAGTTAGTTGTGCGTAATGGTGATTGTTCCAAGCAAAATAGCTGTTCTGTTGGCAGAATTTGAGTAATTGCAATAAAAAGATCTTGTTGGTGGGTAAATCACCCATTTGCAATAGTGCCCATTCTACTGAGGCTACTCCTGCGGAGTGGGGTATCGACGTATAAAGGGCCACCACATCAATGGTGCACATGATCCAATTTGATCTTAACTCCTTCTGAA
Source organism: Lissotriton helveticus (assembly GCF_964261635.1). Lineage (NCBI taxonomy): Eukaryota > Metazoa > Chordata > Amphibia > Caudata > Salamandridae > Lissotriton > Lissotriton helveticus. Next base: position 279,800,121 of record NC_136068.1, on the reverse strand, counting down.
TTGCTGCTAATTTTTTAAGAAAATCTGTGGTATCCTTAGTATATGAGATCCATCCTTGCACAAATCTTTGTAAAAAATAATCCAAATAGCGTCCGAGGGGGTCAAAAATTGACCCACATCCCGAGACGATCGGCCTGAATTGAGGGTTGTGCAGACTTTTTTGAACCTTAGGGTTCATATACAGCTTTGGACACCTCGGATGTGCTGTTGTCAAATATGCTTTGGTATTGTCGTCTACCCAGGATTGATCTACAGCATCCTGTAACAGTTGTCCTAGTAATTGTTGTAATTGAACAGTGGGTTCTGAGTCCAATAATAGGTATGTGTCAGTGTCCATTACATGGTCATCCACTTTGCCTTTGTAAAAGAAAGTGTCCATAACAACTATGGCACCCCCCTTATCTGCTGGTTGGATAGTAAATTCCCGGTTGTTGGCTATTTCTTGAATATTACGGAGCTCCGATTTTGTGAGATTGCTACGTTTGATTTTCTTAAAGTCCAGTGCCTGAATGTCTTTCTTAATCATTATCTCAAATGTATCTAACATTTTGTGTGATACTGGAGGTTGGTATGTGCTCTTAGGTTTAAAACGGCCGTCCATGTCAATTGCGCTTTGTTGAGTAGATTGCACTATGTTGGTGAAAAAGTGCCTCAGTCTTAATGTTCTCATGAAGCGATAGAGGGCTACCTCTGTTTCAATTTCATTGGGTGTAGTAGTCGGTACGAATGACAGTCCCTTGTTTAAGACCCTCAGTTGTTGGTGTGAGAGTTCTACCGTTGATATATTTATTATGAGACCACTGTCTTCCCGCTCCGTAACGATCTTCCTGCCTTTTCCTCGCCGGGTCGGGCGGTCCCTCCGGCTGCTCCTTGTTGTTGTAAGGTAGCGAGCCCTTGGTTTTGGTCCAGTGACAAAAAGCCACATTACCTGTAGTTGATGTAGACTCTACTGCTCCTCTATTTGTTGCGGAGGCTATGTTTGCCATCTGAACCGGCCCTCTGCTGATGGAGGTATCTTTATCTGTGACTAAACTCTCTTCTGATGAATGAGCAGTTGTAGTAGATTTTCTCTGATCAAAACGTTGTCGGGCATAGATGTCTGCCCACGTGTACACTTCATTCAGCTTGTAATCAATTGTGTCACGTTTGTATTTCCTAAGTTTTCCTTCTTGGAGTTCCTAGCTGTATTTCTCCAGTTTCTGATTGAGCCCTTCTAAATTGATTTGCCAGGTGTTATCTTCCATCCGTGATTCCAGCTCTGTTTTCAATGTGTGTATTTCTTCTTCAAGTTCCCTTATTGTTTTGGACAATTCCTCAATGATTAACAAGATGAGGTCCAATGAGCATTTATTGAGAATGCTGTACCATTTATCCATGAATTTGGCATTCAGATTGAAATAAAACAACATTGGTTTTATTGATAGTCTTAACCCTCTCTGGATGCGTTTAGCCTTGTGGTATTGCACCAGTGTCGATGCATGCATCTTCTGATTGAATTGTCGTCTGGTTAAATATTCAAGTTGTTTGAGCTGTTGTGATATTGACCCACCATGGGCAACCATTGTGCGTACTTCTTGAAATAGAGAGTAGATTTCAGTAGCTTGATCATTGGTATATGCCATTGTGTTGGCTCTGGTGTCCGTTATTCTGGTGATTGAATCAAACATCATTTTTGTTATGTGGGTGCTGCCTCAATGATATGACGGTTACAATAGAGGTATTAGGTTTTTGGGGCGCACTCCTTTTTCACTTCTAATCGATGATTATGTTTGTCTGAAATGGTGCTGCGGCTGAATGGGGTTGTCAACCCCTACCAGTGAAACTAAAGTTAAGCAAGTTCAGAGACTTGTACAGTCGCGCACTGTTCACTTGGTGTGATTATCACACCTGCTCTTACTCATAAAAAATTATTTTAACACAACTTATTCATTTGTACATTGAACCTTTATCTGTCAATATTGCATCTTTTTAAGAATCAATCGTAACCACAAAGTAAATTAATTGGATGAAAACAATTCCTTCATTACATAATGCATAATTCAATACAATGAAAATAATACATTTGCATATTCTTCCATATACATTATACTACATCAGTTTATCACACTTGTTCGTAATGCCCAATGCATTTCGGTACCAGCCAGGTACCTTCTTCAGGGGCCGGTCTGTAAAGATAAATGAATAACTGTGTAAATGGAATGTGTATTCATATGCTCATGGTGGTCAATGAATTATATCTGTACTCAGTGTGTCTAAGTTTTCAGATATATTAGAGTTTCCTACCTGTTTAAGTTGATTTATCTATATCTGGTCTATGGAAATATCAAAAAACATATATTCCATGTAAGTTTCCACTGCAATAAGACTTGCGAAAATGTTTACGGCAAGATCTCCCAAAGGTATAATGCAGCTTACCTAAATGTTCACAGTCAATGTGGCTGTAAAACTGACACAAATACGTATAACAAATAGACGATGTAAGAATTGCCGTTACTGAGGATGAGTAACCTTTTGCTGTTTGTGCTCTTGGAAATATCGTGACATACCTGTTCAAAATATGCACGGTTCAGTATTTCTGTTGGAAACAGAGAGAATAACAAATCACTCTGCGTCCTAGTCAATATTTGTTGTTAATGGTATCGAATCACTAGAATTGCCACGTACTTTAAACTGTTTAATGAAGAGAACTCCTGAAAAACAGAAGCCAGAAAACGTGGCTTAGAGTTATGACTAAAATGCGCCAGTGAGGTTACGTGATAATTGTTCAAAAGGACCCAATAGCCAAGAGGCCATCTTACAGATAATAGGGTTCCGTTATGCCACAAACAGTAGACCAAGTGCACGCGTGTGATTTCCTGCTTTCCGCCATCGGTCAATACGTTTTTTACGCTGACGGTACTAAACAGCGTTAACGCACTAGGGTTGAAGACTGATACACGAACTGTGCCAATTTAGCGTCCGCCATTTTGTAGTGTGCTTTAAAAAACGTATTATCGTATGGTACTTATGTCCGCAATGAACGATGTTGTCATAAAAAATAAGTGCGTTGCTATCAGTTTATCGCGAAAAGATATGATTTGGTGTACGAAGCTGTACTAGACGTAAACCATTACGAAAAGTAGAGAAAGCTAAGGTGACACGTAATGATGGGTTTATTTGTTGATGAAAAGCCCTCCTTTTGGTTTTGTTAGAGGCACGTAGTGCTCCATCTATCGTGATATAGAATAATTAAAACATTGTAACATAGTTGACGATGTGACTAAGTGGATGATGTATAATCAGTGTGCAGTGTATATTACTTGTGTGATGTTGTGAAGAAAAAATGATATGAGATAATGTCATTACATTAATTCATTTGACATATTTAACATTAGATGTCTCGTTCCAATAAATTCACATCATCAACAAAAATTGTTCACATCAATGTTCATTGGTAAGACTCTACTCCATGGCTCTGCACAGTAAATGCTAAGTGCAAAAAATGCAAAAAATGAAAACATAATGTTAACCTCCATTACTGTTTCCTGCTTTTCTGTCTACAGATAACACAAAAAGTCTAACCTATCATTAAGGCCTGTTGGCGACATGGTGTTAAGTTTTTTTATCCAGTAAGATTCTCGTTGTAACTATTTCTGCTGATTATGGATCCCTGGACGTAGTGTGACTTTTTCAATAACAAAGAAACTTAATTGTGAGATGGTATGTTTAACTTCATTCCAATGTGTAGCTAAAGGTGAAGACATTGATTGGTTACGAATTCTAGTTTTATGTTCAGAAATTCTGATTTTGAGCTTGCGCTCAGTTTTGCCCACATACATCTTGCCGCATGGGCATTTTATGCCGTATACAACGTTGTGCGTGTTACAGTCACTTGTGTGTTTTTGTTGTATTTGTATGCCTGTGGTTGGAAGGGCAAATGTCTTGCCTGTAATTACATTGTTGGAGTGTATGCAGTTCTGACATCACATTGTACCCTTGTGTGTAGTTGTTATGGGTTCAACGTCTGTCCGTTTCAAAAGTTGCCGTAAGTTCTTCCCTCTGGTATAGGCATGTAATGGTAGTTCTTTAAATAGGTCATTGAACTCTGGTTCATTTGACAGTAATTCCCATCTCTTGTTGATGATTTGTTTTATGGTTTTCGAGTGTCTGGTATATTTTGATATAAACACCATTCTTGCTGATGATTCTTTGGGTTTAGATTGCAACAATTCACTCTGATTCATGCTCATTACTCCAGCCTTACTGGCTTGTAGTTCTGCCTGTGGATAACCTCTTTCCATGTATCTCTGTAAATTTTGATCCATTTTACTCAAGCATGTTTGGGGATCTGAACAAATTCTTTAATGTGCAGTAGTTGGGAGTATGGCAAATTGTTAATAAGGCTCCTTGGGTGCAAACTGGTGTAGGCCAGTGCATTGTTTCGGTCTGTTGGTTTAGAATACAGTTCAGTCTGAATTTCCAATTTGCGTTTTTATGACTCTTACATCCAAAAAATCCATTCTTGTAGCATCTATTTTGTGCGTGAATTGTATTCTCGGGTTGACCAGGTTTAGTTCGACTATCATACGTTCGAGGTTGGCTGTAGAGTCCTGCCAGATTGGAAAAATGTCATCGATAAATCGACAATACATTTTTATGTTCTTCCACCAATGTGTTTGCATGAGATGTTCAGCCTCAAACTGAGCCATAAAGATATTTGCATAGGCAGGTGTCCCCGAGAAGCCCATAGATGTCCCAGTTAGTTGTGCGTAATGGTGATTGTTCCAAGCAAAATAGCTGTTCTGTTGGCAGAATTTGAGTAATTGCAATAAAAAGATCTTGTTGGTGGGTAAATCACCCATTTACAATAGAGCCCATTCTACTGAGGCTACTCCTGCAGAGTGGGGTATCGACGTATAAAGGGCCACCACATCGATGGTGCACATGATCCAATTTGATCTTAACTCCTTCTGAATTGCTGCGAATTTTTTAAGAAAATCGGTGGTATCCTTAGTATATGAGATCCATCCTTGCACAAATGTTTGTAAAAAATAATCCAAATAGCGTCCGAGGGAGTCAAAAATTGACCCACATCCCGAGACGATCGGCCTGAATTGAGGGTTGTGCAGACTTTTATGAACCTTAGGGATCATATACAGCTTTGGACACCTCGGATGTGCTGTTGTCAAATATGCTTTGGTATTGTCGTCTATCAAGGATTGATCTACAGCATCCTGTAACAGTTGTCCTAGTAATTGTTGTAATTGAACAGTGGGTTCTGAGTCCAATAATAGGTATGTGTCAGTGTCCATTACATGGTCATCCACTTTGCGTTTGTAAAAGAAAGTGTCCATAACAACTATGGCACCCCCCTTATCTGCTGGTTGGATAGTAAGTTCCCGGTTGTTGGCTATTTCTTGAATATTACAGAGCTCCGATTTTGTGAGATTGCTACGTTTGATTTTCTTAAAGTCCAGTGCCTGAATGTCTTTCTTAATCATTATCTCAAATGTATCTAACATTTTGTGTGATACTGGAGGTTGGTATGTGCTCTTAGGTTTAAAACGGCCGTCCATGTCAATTGCGCTTTGTTGAGTAGATTGCACTATGTTGGTGAAAAAGTGCCTCAGTCTTAATGTTCTCATGAAGCGATAGAGGGCTACCTCTGTTTCAATTTCATTGGTTGTAGTAGTCGGTACGAATGACAGTCCCTTGTTTAAGACCCTCAGTTGTTGGTGTGAGAGTTCTACCGTTGATATATTTATTATGAGACCACTGTCTTCCCGCTCCGTAACGATCTTCCTGCCTTTTCCTCGCCGGGTCGGGCGGTCCCTCCGGCTGCTCCTTGTTGTTGTAAGGTAGCGAGCCCTTGGTTTTGGTCCAGTGACAAAAAGCCACATTACCTGTAGTTGATGTAGACTCTACTGCTCCTCTATTTGTTGCGGAGGCTATGTTTGCCATCTGAACCGGCCCTCTGCTGATGGAGGCATCTTTATCTGTGACTAAACTCTCTTCTGATGAATGAGCAGTTGTAGTAGATTTTCTCTGATCAAAACGTTGTCGGGCATAGATGTCTGCCCACGTGTACACTTCATTCAGCTTGTAATCAATTGTGTCACGTTTGTGTTTCCTAAGTTTTCCTTCTTGGAGTTCCTAGCTGTATTTCTCCAGTTTCTGATTGAGCCCTTCTAAATTGATTTGCCAGGTGTTATCTTCCATCCGTGATTCCAGCTCTGTTTTCAATGTGTGTATTTCTTCTTCAAGTTCCCTTATTGTTTTGGACAATTCCTCAATGATTAACAAGATGAGGTCCAACGAGCATTTATTGAGAATGCTGTACCATTTATCCATGAATTTGGCATTCAGATTGAAACAAAACAACATAGGTTTTATTGATAGTCTTAACCCTCTCTGGATGCGTTTAGCCTTGTGGTATTGCACCAGTGTCGATGCATGCATCTTCTGATTGAGTTGTCATCTGGTTAAATATTCAAGTTGTTTGAGCTGTTGTGATATTGACCCACCATGGGCATCCATTGTGCGTACTTCTTGAAATAGAGAGTAGATTTCAGTAGCTTGATCATTGGTATATGCCATTGTGTTGGCTCAGGTGTCCGTTATTCTGGTGATTGAATGAAACATCATTTTTGTTATGTGGGTGCTGCCTCAATGATATGACGGTTACAATAGAGGTATTAGGTTTTTGGGGCGCACTCCTTTTTCACTTCTAATCGATGATTATGTTTGTCTCAAATGGTGCTGCGGCTGAATGGGGTTGTCAACCCCTACCAGTGAAACTAAAGTTAAGCAAGTTCAGAGACTTGTACAGTCGCGCACTGTTCACTTGGTGTGATTATCACACCTGCTCTTACTCATAAAAAATTATTTTAACACAACTTATTCAATTTGTACATTGAACCTTTATCTGTCAATATTGCATCTTTTTAAGAATCAATCGTAACCACAAAGTAAATTAATTGGATGAAAACAATTCCTTCATTACATAATGCATAATTCAATACAATGAAAATATTACATTTGCATATTCTTCCATATACATTATACTACATCAGTTTATCACACTTGTTCGTAATGCCCAATGCATTTCGGTACCAGCCAGGTACCTTCTTCAGGGGCGGGTCTGTAAAGATAAATGAATAACTGTGTAAATGGAATGTGTATTAATATGCTCATGGTGGTCAATGAATTATATCTGTACTCAGTGTGTCTAAGTTTTCAGATATATTATAGTTTCCTACCTGTTTAAGTTGATTTATCTATATCTGGTCTATGGAAATATCAAAAAAACATATATTCCATGTAAGTTTCCACTGCAATAAGACTTGCGAAAATGTTTACGGCAAGATCTCCCAAAGGTATAATGCAGCTTACCTAAATGTTCACAGTCAATGTGGCTGTAAAACTGACACAAATACGTATAAAAAATAGACGATGTAAGAATTGCCGTTACTGAGAATGAGTAACCTTTTGCTGTTTGTGCTCTTGGAAATATCGTGACATACCTGTTCAAAATATGCACGGTTCAGTATTTCTGTTGGAAACAGAGAGAATAACAAATCACTCTGCGTCCTAGTCAATATTTGTTGTTAATGGTATCGAATCACTAGAATTGCCACATACTTTAAACTGTTTAATGAAGAGAACTCCTGAAAAACAGAAGCCAGAAAACGTGGGTTAGAGTTATGACTAAAATGCGCCGGTGAGGTTACGTGATAATTGTTCAAAAGGACCCAATAGCCAAGAGGCCATCTTACAGATAATAGGGTTCCGTTATGCCACAAACAGTAGACCAAGTGCACGCGTGTGATTTCCTGCTTTCCGCCATCGGTCGATACGTTTTTTACGCTGACGGTACTAAACAGCGTTAACGCACTAGGGTTGAAGACTGATACACGAACGGTGCCAAATTAACGTCCGCCATTTTGTAGTGTGCTTTAAAAAACGTATTATCGTATGGTACTTATGTCCGCAATGAACGATGTTGTCATAAAAAATAAGTGCGTTGCTATCAGTTTATCACGAAAAGATATGATTTGGTGTACGAAGCTGTACTAGACGTAAACCATTACGAAAAGTAGAGAAAGCTAAGGTGACACATAATGATGGGTTTATTTGTTGATGAAAAGCCCTCCTTTTGGTTTTGTTAGAGGCACGTAGTGCTCCATCTATCGTGATATAGAATAATTAAAACATTGTAACATAGTTGACGATGTGACTAAGTGGATGATGTATAATCAGTGTGCAGTGTATATTACTTGTGTGATGTTGTGAAGAAAAAATGATATGAGATAATGTCATTACATTAATTCATTTGACATATTTAACATTAGATGTCTCGTTCCAATAAATTCACATCATCAACAAAAATTGTTCACATCAATGTTCATTGGTAAGACTCTACTCCATGGCTGTGCACAGTAAATGCTAAGTGCAAAAAATGCAAAAAACTGAAAACATAATGTTAACCTCCATTACTGTTTCCTGCTTGTCTGTCTACAGATAACACAAAAAGTCTAACCTATCATTAAGGCCTGTTGGCGACATGGTGTTAAGTTTTTTTATCCAGTAGGATTCTTGTTGTAACAATTTCTGCTGATTATGGATCCCTGGACGTAGTGTGACTTTTTCAATAACAAAGAAACGTAATTGTGAGATGGTATGTTTAACTTCATTCCAATGTGTAGCTAAAGGTGAAGACATTGATTGGTTACGAATTCTAGTTTTATGTTCAGAAATTCTGATTTTGAGCTTGCGCTCAGTTTTGCCCACATACATCTTGCCGCATGGGCATTTTATGCCGTATACAACGTTGTGAGTGTTACAGTCACTTGTGTGTTTTTGTTGTATTTGTATGCCTGTGGTTGGATGGGCAAATGTCTTGCCTGTAATTACATTGTTGCAGTGTATGCAGTTCTGACATCGCATTGTACCCTTGTGTGTAGTTGTTATGGGTTCAACGTCGGTCCGTTTCAAAAGTTGCCGTAAGTTCTTCCCTCTGGTATAGGCATGTAATGGTAGTTCTTTAAATAGGTCATTGAACTCTAGTTCATTTGACAGTAATTTCCATCTCTTGTTGATGATTTGTTTTATGGTTTTCGAGTGTGTGGTAAATTTCGATACAAACACCATTCTTGCTGATGATTCTTTGGGTTTAGATTGCAACAATTCACTCCGATTCATGCTCATTACTCTAGCCTTACTGGCTTGTAGTTCTGCCTGTGGATAACCTCTTTCCATGTATCTCTGTAAATGTTGATCCATTTTACTCAGGCATGTTTGGGGATCTGAACAAATTCTTTTAATGCGCAGTAGTTGGGAGTATGGCAAATGGTTAATAAGGCTCCTTGGGTGCAAACTGGTGTAGGCCAGTGCATTGTTTCGGTCTGTTGGTTTAGAATACAGTTCAGTCTGAAATCCAATTTGCGTTTTTATGACTCTTACATCCAAAAAATCCATTCTTGTAGCATCTATTTTGTGCGTGAATTGTATTCTCGGGTTGACCAGGTTTAGTTCGCCTATCATACGTTCAAGGTTGGCTGTAGAGTCCTGCCAGATTAGAAAAATGTCATCGATAAATCGACAATACATATTTATGTTCTTCCACCAATGTGTTTGCATGAGATGTTCAGCCTCAAACTGAGCCATAAAGATATTTGCATAGGCAGGTGCCCCCGAGAAGCCCATAGATGTCCCAGTTAGTTGTGCGTAATGGTGATTGTTCCAAGCAAAATAGCTGTTCTGTAGGCAGAATTTGAGTAATTGCATTAAAAAGATCTTGTTGGTGGGTAAATCACCCATTTGCAATAGTGCCCATTCTACTGAGTCTACTCCTGCGGAGTGGGGTATCGACGTATAAAGGGCCACCACATCGATGGTGCACATAATCCAATTTGATCTTAACTCCTTCTGAATTGCTGCTAATTTTTTAAGAAAATCTGTGGTATCCTTAGTATATGAGGTCCATCCTTGCACAAATTTTTGTAAAAAATAATCCAAATAGCGTACGAGGGGGTCAAAAATTGACCCACATCCCGAGACGATCGGCCTGAATGGAGGGTTGTGCAGACTTTTATGAACCAACAGAAATACTGAACCGTGCATATTTTGAACAGGTATGTCATGATATTTCCAAGAGCACAAACAGCAAAAGGTTACTCATCCTCAGTAACGGCAATTCTTACATCGTCTATTTTTTATACGTATTTGTTTCAGTTTTACAGCCACTTTGACTGTGAACATTTAGGTAAGCTGCATTATACCTTTGGGAGATCTTGCTGTAAATATTTTCGCAAGTCTTATCGCAGTGGAAACTTACATGGAATATATATTTTTGATATTTTCATAGACCAGATATTGATAAATCAACTTAAACAGGTAGGAAACTCTAATATATCTGAAAACTTAGACACACTGAGTACAGATATAATTCATTGACCACCATGAGCATATGAATACACATTCCATTTACACAGTTATTCATTTATCTTTACAGACCGGCCCCTTAAGAAGGTACCTGGCTGGTACCGAAATGCATTGGGCATTACGAACAAGTGTGATAAACTGATGTATTATAATGTATATGGAAGAATATGCAAATGTATTATTTTCATTGTATTGAATTATGAATTATGTAATGAAGAAATTGTTTTCATCCAATTAATTTACTTTGTGGATACAATTGATTCTTAAAAAGATGCAATATTGACAGATAAAGGTTCAATGTACAAATTGAATAAGTTGTTATATAAATTTCTTTATTCGGTATTTCATAATAGAAATCCATAAAAGCAGTATTATCCATATTATTGCAGTAATAAGCAAAAGATCAGTTATACAGTAAAACTAAAGAGGAATAGTTAAAAAGAATATCACTTCACATTTCATTAAATTCATTGTTCTTTGTTTTGGGCGTATTCCTTACAAATTTTTACTGTGCTTAAAAATACATTTCAAAAAGTTAACAACATGATAACAAATAGATTCAGACTCTAAAAACTGAAGGCGCAACATGGCAGGACGGCACTGTCTGAAACCCCATGATTTTAACAATGATAGTAGCCAAAATTTGCGATGATCATGATAAAACTTGCAAAACAGTACAGTATGTATGGTTGTCTGCACTGATTTATCGTCACAAGGACAAAGACCTAAAATTGGCTCCCAAGTATTCGTCATGGGAAAAGCTACTAGCCGGTGGAAAAGGTTTAATGTGAATCTGGTTAGTAGAAGTCAATCGAAAATACCAATTTCAAGCGTTAGATAAGGCTGGATAGTGATGGTAGTCTGGACCATAATTGCGTGGTGGACAGAGGCTTTCCCTATTTCGCTGGCGAGCGTTAGTCCATCTAAATGGCTCAGGGCCATTGCTTTCAGATCTTTCTTAGGTATCTCGCTGATCTTTGCTGGTGTGGTGTAAAATGTCTCTAGGCCTAGGTCTGTGAGGAAATTTCTAATATAGACGAGCCATCTTATTTTTGCCGAATGATCTAGTGCCATTGAGTCTGCCACAATCCCTTTGGTTAACGTGTTTTTATCAGACGTCCAAATACGCCGCCATAATAGCAACGGTTGGATTTGTGCCAGGTCCTCTATATGTGATATGCCTAGTTCAATGTGGCACGCGTATGTAGAAGTTTGTCTTGGTGCTGCAAGGAGGAATCTTAGGAATGAGTTTTCTGCAACCTGTAGAGCACTAACATCCACATGCCCCCAGACGCCAGCCCTGTACAGTGCTGTTGTCTGGCATTTAGCATTGTAGATTTTCAGTAGTTCCACAGGCGACCATTTGCCCAATTTTTGTGAAAAGGACATCAGGGCTGCTATTGCTCTCTTAAAACAATGCTTCCTAGCCTCGACTGCCGCTTTCCAGGTCAATTTTTCGTCTATTGTAATGCTAAATAGGGATACTGGGCCGTCACTTCAAGTTTTGGATTATTAAGGAGTATGTCCTTGGGCCGTTTTCTCCCTTTGCCTGCCGCCATTATGAAGATCTTCTTAATATTAATGTGGAGGTCAAAACTGCCCATGAAATCCTAGTACCTGGAGAGTGCCTTCTGTAATTCGCGCGGGGTACGTACCAGTACGACGGCGTCATCTGCATAGAGCAGAGCGGGAATCAGGCATTGTTTTACTTGTGGGAGGTCCTGGGCCCCCCTCAGAAGCTCCACCTCCAAGCTGTTTGTATAGAGGGAGAATAAGAAGGGGCCCAGGACACATCCTTGCCTGACTCCACGCTCTACTCCAAAAGGTGCCGACAACTCGCCCTTCGTACCGAAGCAGACTCTCGCGGAAGCCTTGGAATATAATTCCCTCAAAAAGTCTAAAAGTGGGTGGTCCACTTCCATTTGTGACAGAACAGACCAGAGCTTTGTGTGGGACACGCAGTCAAAAGCTGCCGACAAGTCCACATACACCATGTAGAGTTTGTCCTGTTTTGCGTGAGTATATTTTCCCAAAATCATGGATAGATTTAGGGCCTGTTCTACTGTCCCGAAACCTTCCCAGGATCCGAATTGTAGATCGGACAGAACACCGCTTTGCTCTGCCCACTGCTGGAGTCGCTCAAGGACAACCCTGCCAGCTACCTTGCCCAACGAGTCCAGCAGTGGAATAGGGCGGTAGCAAGTAGGCTCCTGGCGGTCTCCCTTTTTAAAAATTGGGACCATGACGGACTTGGTCCAAGACTCCAGGAGCCCCTTTTTTGCGGCTGCCGTACATACTCTGGTAAGTATGGGGGCCCAGAGGTCCACATTGTATTTAAAAATGTCCACCGGGACTCCGTCGGGACCCGGAGCTTTTCCATTTTTACTTAGTTTTAGGGCCAGAAGGACCTCAGAGATGTCAAATTCTATGGAAATGGGGTGTACGGCGGCTGAGTAGGTTACATCATCACTTTCTATATGTGTTTTTCTTTTCTGGAAGATTTTTGAAAAATGGGATACCCAAACTCCTTCTTCTATAGCCACTTTGATTTTAGGAAGATTATCGTCAACCAGGAATGGGGACCTTACTACTCTCCAAAAGGCCTCACTATTTTTATCTAGGACACTTTTGTGTACTTCGTCCCACAAAGCCTGTTTTAGTTGGGCTTTCTCTGATTCCGCGCGAACAGATATTCTTTTCTGAGTGTGGCAGTTAGCTGTGGATCTCTAGCATCGTTGTTCAGGGCCACTTTTAGCTTAGAGTGTGCCAATGTGCAGCCATGGTTAAACCAACCTTTCTTATTTGATGTTTCTGCTTTTGGCTTTGCTGTAAGAAGGCTCTTAATAGTGGCTAGAATTGTGGAGAAATTACTTAGAACTTCCTCCTCTGTCACCGTTAGATCTAGGCATTTTATGATGTGGGGATAGCATGATTTAATCAGCTCTTCAGTAATTTGCCCAGGATTTATCTTCCCCCATTTTAAGGTGTACCCATTTAGCTGACCCATATGTAGTTTATTCTGGCTCGGAGCTTTTGCTATCGTTAAGGTAAGGGATTGTTGATGGATTAGATTCAGTTCTAACCTAAGGGCCGAATGGTCACTTAGTGTGTTTGGTAGAACCTCGAAGTGCTTGGCCCTGTTTGACAGTCCATCCGATAGGAGGATATAGTCGACTGTTGAGTGATATCCCCTCCCCATGTATGTTGGCTCTAACTGCTTGGTGTTACGGTTCGAGCTATTGACTATTAGGAGATCCAAGTCTGATAATAGGTCATTCATAGCAGTACCCAGTTTGGTATGGCAGAAGTGGGTAAGGGGGTTATCCTGCTCATTCGCCATCCCACCACAATTTTTTTCAAAATGTGGGCAAGGATGTAGATTAAAATCCCCCCCCCCCCCCATAGGAAAAAAACAGCACCTTTACCTACTTTGGCCTGTCTAAGATTAGAGAGTTTCTCATTAAGATTTGATACCACCCTCAGAAATTCTCCTTCCTCCAAGTTGTTATAGAAATTAATAAGCAGAACTGTCTCATTTTTGGGTAAGGAAAGGGAGAGAAGCTGGAAATTAACATCCAGTTCAACAGTAGTTATTTTTAATTGCTAGATAGTGTTTGCTATATAAATATTTAATCCCCCCTTAGGCCTACCCATGCTCCCTATCAGTGCTGGAGAAAAATACGACCTAAATCCCAAGAGGTGAAGTTCCGTCAATGACCATGTCTCCTGAAGGCAGATCATTTGTTGTCTACCTAGGAAGCTCATGGCACTCCCATCTTCAATCTTGGAGCGAAGACCGGCGATGTTCCAAGAAACAACGCCTAAGGCTTGGAGGTCCTTGTTGGGAACATCACCAGTATGTGGTTCAGGGGTAAGCTCCGGCTCCACTGACTTGGGCCTAAGATGGTCTTCTGCCAGTGATGGTCAATTGACTGACTCAAGACCACTAAATCTATTCATCGTTGGGATGCCATTCCAGCCCTCCCAACACGGTGGCTCTCTATAGGAATCTCTCTGATGTTGTCCTCCCCACTCTTCCCTCTCTCTACCCCGATATCGAGGGCCCACTGTGTGCCAGGATCCATCGTAATGGTAACCATTACGGTGTCTCGGGGGGTAAAAGAAGGAAAGGCGCTTTGTTCCTATACCACCAGTTAAACTCGGGTGTTCCCATGAACAAATATGGTCAACCAATCTAGGATCTTCAAAGGTAATAAGGACACAGTCTCCCTGTATTGTTTTCCTGCCATGCCCTACCCAAGGAGCTCTTCTAACCATCAGGATCTTGGTTGAGCAATAGGGCGGAAGTGGCCGGTTCATACTGAGCCAATGTTGGGCCTTGTTCTTTAGTGACCAATTTGGTTCAGAATTTTGATCCGCCAGTTCTGGGACACCAGTCATTACGACAACGAAGGGACTAGCTTCTGGTGGCAAGTTGACGGAAAATGTTCTGTCAGAAGGTCCTCTGCCCCACCCTCTGTTCAGTTGTGTTGCTGGTGTTTTTGGACCTGTGTTATTAGGTTCCAGGTTAGTATTAGTGATGACATTTGGAGTATTAGTTAATGGCTTCTCTATTATCTTACTTTTGGCCGCTATGGTTTGAATTGGTTTGGCTACTGCTCCTGGGAGAATAGATTTTTTATTTTGGGCAGTGGGGGTAGAGGAGGGATGCTTGCTTCCCCCGGCCTTTTGTACCCCCTGATTTGGCTTGGCTTTTATAGAGGTTGAGAGTTCGGCTAGTACTTTTTCTATCTTAGACAGCCTAACTTCTAATGGTGTAAATATTTGCTTAGGTAAGTCTCCAATTTTTATTAGCAGTTGGATGTTGGAATTATCGTCTGCCTCCTTTCTTAATGGTGAATCGTTGCGATTTCTACACTAATAGGGGCCGGGGTGTCATGTGGTGTATGATGTATAATCACCGTGTGGATGTCCTGATCTCCTGTCAAAGGGGTACAGGGGCGCTTCTCTGCTGTCTTAATTGGAGCTGTATTGGGTTTTTTAGTTTTTTGATTAGTTGGGCCTGCAGGTTTTTTTCTCCTTATTGCTCCCTCTCTCCTCCCTCTTGACTGCCTTATCTCTTCAGGGGTAGTTTGGATCGCTAAATCTGGGGTCTTTTCTAGATCCAAAGTTAATTGTGTTTCAGAAATCTGTGAGACCGATAGATCAACTGTGTTTGGTAAGCTATGCCTTTGACCACAGCCTTCACTCCGTCTTGAATCCTTATGGTGATCCGGCGTTCTTGCATCAGCCAGGTGACCCATGGAGGATCTTATTGCGATAGCTAAATCTTGGGACACTCTACGTTCCATGAGCGAAATACTCTGATCTATAAACGAGTTAGCCCTGGTGATGAAGCTATCTATAGGACCTATAAGTTGCTGTCGTGTATTTCTATAGGTTCTGAATCGATCCCCCTATTCCTGACCCTATTCTGGTTAAACTACCTAGCTAGTTAATTAACAGTCAGCCCATGAGGCAAGAAATCCCCCATGATGCAGATACCGTTATCTGACGCAGTCACACTACGGCACAGGAACGTGTTATCTGATTAGGTCATAACGCTTGAGATCTAATTAGACAAGCGACATTCCTCCAGCCCCTGATAAGGCATACGACGTTCTCATAACAAATCAAACCTATGACAACCTGGATAACCCGTGCGGCCATTGTTTTGATTTCACAGAGAACTTTAGTAAAGAATGTGCTAACGAGCAAGTCGTATGACATCTTTATTGACGTACCTATGTCCATCCTTACGTCAATCCCGGCACCTTTAAGGTATAAATATTGCCGACCTTGCCCTATGCAAAAGACACGCGTGGTGACAAGACGGAGCAGCCATACTTGCCGAAGCCGAGAGCAGAAGCAGACCCCGCAGGCAGCAGCCCCGCCTTCCTGACGCGCTGAGAGACGCGCTGCTATCTCAAGCCGAGAGACCCAGCACCGGCGTTTCTGGGCAGCCCTCGCAGGCAGCCTGGAATATCGAGAGCAGAGAAAGAGATACCATTCCTCATTCATCCTAAATTCCAGGTACAGAACTGAATAACCCCTCCTAGAGAATTCTTTAGTTATTCACTTGGCAAAAACAAACTTAACTTAAACTGTAACTTTCTATTCCCGCCCACGCATTAGACTTAGGTCAGGTACACGGGGTAGGCGTATTTAGAAACACCAGTTGAGTACGTTTAGTCAAATGTATATGTGTATGTAAATATATTTTAATTATTTTAAAGCATCATATGGCTCAGAAACCATATCAATGTTTTTACAGTATTATTTTATACTATTGCTTTTAATGTATGCACTTTACTTAACTATAAGTATTGCAATAATATCGATCCATTTCTCTTGTACGAGAAAAGAGACTGATCAATAAATAACATCTTTTATTGAACACGCCCGTCTCTTCCTTTTCTCTACATTCTGATGAGACTAAGAATGCACGTACTGACTGAGTAAAATAATTGCCTTGTGCTCACACGACTCTTGAGATTGACTCTTGATTAGGGGAGAGCAAAGTTGTCATGTTCTATGGTTGTCAGAAACTAAATCCCTTCTTGTCTAATCAGGGGAGTTAATCCTTCCTTGAACATTCGAGAAAGTTTCTAGCGAACTCTGAGCTTAGCTGGCAAACCCAAAAATTAAGTCTAGTATCGACAGTAGTAGACCTAGTTAACGTCTGGTCTAGGCCTTTACTGCCGTAGGTACTATTCCAATGCGCAGAGCCTATTGGGAAAATAGGAGCTACACTACATGGCGCCCAACGCGTTTGGAAAGGGCGATAAAACTAACGTAAGACATTTAGAGTAACTCAGTCGTGCTTTCTCACTCAGACCCCTTTTCCCAAATACTCCAAAGACGTCTGGAGTGGGTGAAAGGTTATTATATCCTCCAAAACCTCGCAGGAGGGAACTCCTATGTATGGTTCTTGGTCTAGTCAACGTTGAAGGATAAAACAGTTCCAAAATATTGTGCATCTAATCTCTGTTTCCATAAAGAAACCTGATCTGCAAATAAACATAATACCATCCTGTCAGCAAAATGGACAGCGATGAAGAACGAGAGGTTACTAGATTAGCTACTGAAATAGCAGATGCTGATGCTACCATGCAAACAGCAGACCCGGATATAATACTCATCCAGGTCGCCAAAAGAAGATCTATAACCTTAAAACTTATAGAAAATGGACTGACACCTAGAGGTGGCACAGTCATATTCGTAATCGAGGCACACGAATATCGGCAGACAGAGGTATACTATACATGGATACATTTTCCAGCAGCAAATGCTGTAACAAAGTACTTCCACTATTACAAAGTAGAGGAACCTCCTAATGAGTACACTCCTTTCGAGGAGGTGGAAGTACCACTCAAATTCCAAGAGCATTTGCTCTTATTTGATGGCGCCCTAATACATAACAATCACATTACAAGGCTCGGTCCTTTAGGAAGACCAGGAGCAACGTGGCCGGTCCTAGCCGGATACACACCACATCCAGACATCGAAAGAATGCCTGCAGCAGAGCTGTTAATACAGCTAAAACAACTACTAAAAATTCACAGACAATTAGTTCAGTATGTAATGCGGACTTCAACAATTCAGCCAGCGATTAAACTTCCACAGCTGACCCCTCACCAGGGGAACACAAATAAAATTACACCACAGAACATCCAATCCTGCCTAGGTAAAGTCCCAGCAAAACGGGAACAAATACCATTCTGGTTGGCACAGAAAATTACCCAAATAGAGGCGGTGTTTCCTGACACCACCCCATTAGAAAAACACAGGATTCTGACTATATGTCTCCCAATGGGAATCGCACCACACATTGAGGACTGTGACACTTGGGGTACAGTCTTTGCTTCCATCTACACAAAAACGCACAGTGTTCCATCCATTTCGGTGATACCAGATGTGCTAAAACAAATTCAAGATGAATACGGTCCAGAACCTGCTTTAACTCTTGGTATGAAATTACTAAAAGACTTCAAGCAGGTCTCGGCTATATTACTAGCCAACATAAAAGGTGAAGCAGCAAACGTGGCGATCCGCCAGAGGTTAAAAGAGACAGATATAGCAGACCAACCAGCTGAAATTGCCAGAATCATAGAAAAATCCTATGAAGAACTAGGCAGAGATAGTCTAGGTGGAATACCAGTAAAACCGCAACTGACTACAAGTCCAGAAAAAATGTTTTTTAATAATAATAATAATTCACCAAAAAAGAACTGGGATGGGAACAAACAATCCAATCCTAAAGAAAAGAAATTCCAGTCCAGAGGAAGTTCTCCTAGGCGAAGAGAGAAATCTCCAAACCCGAGACAAAGGTCACCCCAGAGTGAACCCTCTGGGAATAGATATAACCTTAGAAATAGGGATAATATTAAAAAACCTGATAGATATCAAGACATTGATACACGTCCCTCTCAATCTTTTCAGAATTCCTCGCAGAAATCGGAAAGAAGAGGACGATCAGAAGAGCACGCCAAGTCCAAAGACAAGGAACCTGCTCAACTGAAAAAGAAATTACAATTTCCAAAAAAGAAGGTAGCCAGTATCAAGGTAGTTAACAATGCCGAGAATACTGAGGACACAACTGAAAAACGGAGAGTGGGCTCAGACAATGCTAGACAGCGCAGCAGAGGTGAGCATAGCTCGCAAAGTCCTTATGAATCATCTGGAGACAGTGGACACGAATGAATACCTTCAAGTGGAAACTGCAGATACCAGAGTTAGCAAGCCCCACAAAATATACGAGATAACATTACGTATAGAGGGAGATAAGACTAGGAAAATAAGGGGACTATTTTGGGATAACCTCTCAAAGGGTTATGACATCCTTTTAGCTGAAAAAGACTGGCCACCAGAGTTTGTCAGGGAGTGCCCTCATGGCGAAGAAGTAATTATGCCTGCCTTCTCGAATCAAATCCCGATTCATAAAAAATACACACTTGCTAGAAAGTGGGCAGTGGCCTTAGCACCTGCTTTATACAAAAATCATGTAGGATGGGATGAGGATTCTCCTCCTCACAAAATCCAGTTAAAATCACAACCAACTGCACAAAGGCAGTACCCAATTAAGCAAGAAGCTAAAAAACAAGTAAATGAAATACTAGATCAGCTAGAATACCAGGGGGTGATTGAAACTTGCACCTCATAAATGAACAATCCTTTGTTTCCGGTCTCCAAACCAGACAATTCATATCGTCTAGTTTTGGATTACCGACACCTTAACACATGTTGCAAAACCTTTGCAGTGCAAAATTCACACAGTGCTGCACTAATGAATAACATAGTGCGCAAAAAATACAAAACTACCTTGGACATCTCCAACGGATTCTTTTGTCAAAACATAGCACCAGAGAACAGATATTTAACAGCTTTCTCAGTAAATGGCACTCAAAAACAATTCTGTCGGTTAGCTCAGGGGTACAAGAATAGCCCGGGGGTATTCTCAGCGAGAGTAACAGAATTACTACAACAATATGATGATGAAGCATTATCTTATGTCGATGACATTTACTTAACAGATGATGACTTGGAGACTCACTTGAAAAGAGTGAACACCATAATACTTGGTTTCGCTGCAGAGGGTTACAAATTCAACTTCAAAAAGTCCAGAATTGCCCATCTGACGGTCCTATTCTTAGGATATGAGTTATCAAGTGAAGGCAAAAGCCTGGCAGACAATTTCCTAGAGAAATGTGCCGTAATCCAAGCTCCTAAAACACTAAAAAACCTACAGTCAATTCTAGGCTTCCTAAATTTCGGAAGAACTTACATTGCAAATTACGCAGAAAGGGTCAAACCCCTTTATGATCTAATTAAGCCAGACTTTAAAAGATCCAGTTGGACTCAAACACACACAGAAATTTTGAGATCCTTACAAACAGACATGCTAATTAAAACAAAATTAGAAACCCGTGATAATACACGCAACCTTGTGATCCGAGTCATCCCAGGGAGATGCGGATTCACATACCTGACCTCTAATGAGGGAGAAAAGGTACCAATTGCATTCAAATCACACTTGTACACTAAGGCTGAAATGAAATTTAGCCCAACGGAAAAAATTCTTACAGCAACACAGACAGCTATAGCAAAAGAACGAGCCCTGGCACAAGGTAAACGAATAATAATCGTGACACCAATACCAGCCTTAGAGGCGGTAACAAAGGCAAGCATTCCAAATGCGAAAGCACTCCATCCGAGATAGATACAATGGGCTAACTCTCTTGCTGCAACAGACGTGGTGTACGAATTTTATCCTTACTTAAAAACACAAGAATTTCTACAATATGAATTCGAATGTCCTCTGCCAACCGAAATTCTGCCTCTAGACCAATACGGCTGTATAATATATACAGACGGATCAGCACAACCCGCAGTAGGGGGTAAACAAGCTTACAGTGCTGCGTGCGCGATTGTTAAAGGTCGTTGGCACGAAGGGAAATTTAAACCAACCCTAACTAAAACACAATCTCTAGGAGATTGTACAGCTCAGCGAGCTGAACTACTAGCATTCAAGATGCCGCTTGAAAATACGGATCGAGAATTCCCCACACTCATAGTGTGCGATTCGTATTATTGCGTTCAATCTTACAATGAATACTTGCAGATCTGGCTTCAAAATGGTTTCAAGGATGCGAAAGGTGGCACAATCAAGCACAAAATGCTCTGGGAACAAGTAGCTCTTTTACAAAAAGAACTACCAAAGACTCACGTGATACATACACTGAGTCATCAACGTGATGGCGTTCACGTTGCAGGGAATTCATTGGCTGATGAGGCCGCGAAGGCAGCTGTGCAAACGGCTTCCGTAGCTGCCGTCACCCGGTCAAAAACAAAAATAGACAGTGAAATATTACAAGCTGTCAGCGCTTCAGAAAAGGATTCGATAGAACCACTCCCTAAAGGCTTTCCAGTAAAATACTCATACATAACTGATGCAAACAATGTTCCTTTTGCTCAAATCCCTGGAGTGGGGGATAGGGCAATTCCAAACATGGAACATAGGTTAGGACTAATAATAGCGGCACACGAAGGGCTTGCTTCTACCCATGCTGGCGTCTCAGCCACAGTATCATTATTAAAACAGAGATACTGGTGGCCACAAATGAGAAGACAAACAAGGAACTATGTTCTAGCATGTGAAATATGTCAAAAAATGAAAGTATCAACTGTGAGACGTCCAGCACAGACGCCCCTTCTAATCTCGGATAAACCATTAGCCTGTGTTTATCTAGACCACTGCGGTCCCTTACAAAGGGATGGTAACTATAAATATATCTTGGTCGCAGTGGACTCATGCACGAGATTCATATGGATGTGGCCCCAGCGAACGGCTGACGCCAGAACTGTTATAAAAGATTTGCGGGTCTTTATCGGCACATACGCAATTGGCATTCTGCATTCGGACAATGGTCCTGCTTTTAGCTCTCGGGCTTATAAGGAGGCCATGGTCAGCATGGGCGTGCAATTGCGGTACTCTTGTCCATTTCACCCTGAGGGGAACGGAATTGTTTAAAGAAAAAACCGTGACATAAAGCAATCTATAACGGCAAAGGTATTAGGTTCGGGAGCTGGGTGGGTCAAACATCTAATAAGTGTCCAACGTAGTCTAAATAACTTGCCAAGAAATTCTCTGAAGGGATTCAGTCCGTACGAATTATTATTCGGAACTAGGATGTTGATCTCTGACCTTGATAGTCAGACTTCAGTGGTAATAGAAAAAAGCTTTGATGTCAAAGACCGTTTGGCTATTTTGCAGGACTTAAACAAAACAAGAAAAGACCTGAGCAACATACAGTTGAAACAACAGCCAACAACCACTGAAGAATCACCACCTGTCCCAGCAAGACCTGTCTGGATTCCAAAAGACGGGGATCTAGTCAGGGAGAAGATCGCGGTAAAGAAGGAATTTGGGCCTTCTTACAGAAAAGCAGTTCCTGTCTTGTCTGTCAACGGGACAAGATCAGTTGTACTACCGCCACTTGCTGGAAAAAAGGAGAACCGAGTTGTATCCATCGACCTGGTAAAACCACAACATGTGGCCGATAACAAACAGTAGGCCAAGTGGACTCCCAATAAGTAGCAGAACACCAAGGTTTGCTACCAGTACAGAGGTCCTAACAAAGAGGCTCATCACATTCGAAACGCCTACAGAAGAACAACAAGGACTATGCAACAATGCAATAGAACTTAGACCTCTGAAAACCCAAATAAAGACATTTAGCAGAGACACACCAATCTATACTGAAGTACCAAGTGAAAATGCAAGAAACAAAAATCCTGAACCAATTGGAACAATTGACAGAACTGCATCCGGTTACTTCATCAACTTCGATGATTCCTCTGAAGGTTTCAGCGAACAAAAGACACAGCCATCATCAAAATCCTTTAAAGACAAAGCGAAGGAACTTTTGAAACAACTAAAAGAAACATATCTGATTTCTCCATGGATTGAATTTTGGGTGGGTTTTGGTGCATTTATCCTCATACTTTGGCTCATCATGGTATTTACTTTGGGACGCTTCATTGAGGGAAAATATGCTAAAATGGACACAGCAAGTCAGAACATCAACTTGGTCCTCAAACCACACACATCTTCACACGTCGAGAAAAGAGAACTTTCTTCAGAACTTTCTTCAGCCAACTTCACAGCAATTCCAATACCTGGTGGGGTAGCCTGGGACAACACTGACTATGAAATTTATGGTCCGGTCGAGATCCTGAAATATCCACACCAAATTAAGATCTCTTTGAGTGACTTTGCAAAACCAAACTCATTTGCTGATGATTGGGACTTTGAAAGTATAAACAATATGATGTCTGACTTAGTAATGTCTGCTAAATGTACAAAACATGATTATTTGCAAGGTTCTACAAATTATGATAGTATGTATTGCTATAACCACTATGGTAACCATTTCTTGCATAAATCTGCACAACCTAGAAATGTTGTAAATTATAATCAATGGGAACATTGTGCTACACCTCCAAAAGGGAGCTCTAGAACCGTTTATGACAAATATTCATACTTTCAAGGTTTTAACACTAGTAATGCTGAAACATTTTATTATAAATTGTCAAACAAGACAGGGACCAAAACCATGATAACCAACACAAAATTGATTTATTCTGATTCATTCTTTGAAAAAATGAATACTTTTGGATTCGATTATTGGGACAAAAATGTTGATTTGAAAAGTGTTTGGGGTACAAAAGAATGGCAAGTACAGGGTATAGAAGCTTTGTTTAGAGCCTGCATGATCCCAGAACAAATTATATTTTTAAATGACACTGTTCAACAAACCACCTGTCTTGGCTTAGCCAAAATCAAAGATTTAAATAACCCGTCTATTCCAAAGCCAACAATGTTTAGCAATAACTCTGATACAGATGAAGAAATAGACATAAACCATATACTTAACCAAAACAGAACACATCCTGATTGGAAACAATGGTTGATCTGGCCCACAGATACAAATAACTGTCAAGATAGATTCCTGAATAAAACACAGGGTTTCAAAATGACCAGGCCAGACCCTAGATATCCCCAAAGACATCACCCAGGGATAATAACAACCTACAGTGTGGGCAAATTATGCCTTCAATGGCTACAGTCTTCCACACTGCCTGAAATTAAGCAACACCTAACTTTACTTACTGATGGTGCTGACTTGCGTGATTTCATACTGGGACCACGCAAACAGCGTCATAAGCGTTTCATAGCAGCCTCTGTATATGCAGCATACAATGAGGCCTGGAAGGTTACTCAAATTGAAACAGCAGAGAGAATACGTGAAATTGATCGTATTAATTTGGAAAAATCACTTTCTGTAGTGGACAATGGGTTAATGACTCTGTCCTCCAGAATTTTTTCATTGGACAGCATTGTGTCTTCAGCAATCGATATATTATCGCAAGACTTACTGTTATTACAACATGGTCAGTCACAATTGCGTTCTATTGTACAGCTTGGCTGGACGTTACAAAATCTGCGTTCTGGCTATGTGCCTTGGCGTTTAATCAACACAACGTCACTATTCCAAATCTTTAACCTTACTGATAGACAAATCGGTATGGCGCAGAAGGGTGCTGATTATACAATCTTGAGCATTGAAAAACTAGAAAGATTACCGTTGACAATGTCAGAACGACCTGTCAGTGAATGGATAATCCACGGAATCATAAATATTCCAATCTCAACCTTCAGGTTTCAATACTGCCAAAAATATATACAGGCTGGCATGTACGAGAAATTGGGAAAGGGGTACCTTAAAACAACTTGGAACCTGCCCTATTCACATGCATGTGTCAGTAACAAAGGACAGAAAGTGTTTCTTAGTGGCAACAATTGTGCTATGTCACTAAGCGGCACGCTTCTGTGTAACGGTATTAGTTTGCACGGAGCCTGTGAAGGGAATTCATACAACCTTTCATGTCACCAGCAAGGCGCACCTGCAACTGAAATAGAACCATTCTTTCAAAGACTCTATAATGGGAGTTACATTCTTATTGTAGACCGCAGATGTTGTAGTCTTATGCCCGGGACTCCTTATCTCGTCACTACGACGGCGAAGGTCAAGTGCTGTGGACGTTCTTTGTTCCCCAGCTCCTTTCCAGACAGGGAGGCAAGGGCATGGCCCGGTTTGAAAATTACTTCTATTCGAATAGACACTTTAAGCAGAATGAAAACAGTGCTTCTTCAGACGCCTACAAGGCTCACGTCATCTAAAGAAACGTATGATCTACAAGTCGCAAGGACGACTGCAGAGATACATACATTATTATCAACTAATTCCCCCGTACATTTCGCGGAAATCCTGAGCGAAATCTTAAATATTTCTGATACCACTGGGGTCTCAAAGGTATTTAAGACAGTATTTTCGATGGCATTAACACCATTCAAAGCCATACTGGGTATTTTTCCAGATTTCGTCCATTCGATTTTTGGCGGACTT
The DNA here is from genome assembly GCF_964261635.1 of Lissotriton helveticus. Classification (NCBI taxonomy): domain Eukaryota; kingdom Metazoa; phylum Chordata; class Amphibia; order Caudata; family Salamandridae; genus Lissotriton; species Lissotriton helveticus. The sequence goes on along the minus strand of NC_136068.1, from coordinate 279,774,730 downwards.
CCCTTGATCCTGGGACTAATTGCAGGAATCCTATTCCTAGTCCTTATTTTTCGTTATGGCAACCCATGTCACAGAACAAACTCTCACGACAATGGAAGAAACGATCCTAGCCATTGGATGCCGGGACCGGATATCAAAAATCCTGGGACTCTCCCGGCTTAGAGACCTGAACATGACTTGGTTTCTATCATTTCGACCAATGTGGCAAAGGTGTGTTTTACCTGTACTAAGGTGTCTGCTATGCGGAGAAGAATGCGTGTTAGACACCTGTCTGACGCTACAATCGGATGCGCCGGTGGATGCAGATACACTGCTGGTTCCTACCAAGGTTCACGCTTTGTGCTGCCCTCAAAGGCTGCCAATTCTGATGACGGCATTCCTGGAATCTTCACCACTGCGATTGAAGGGTAGTGAAGTTCAAGATGAAAGCAGCATCGAACAGGTACGACCTTCTGTCAGCAATGCAAATCAGAATGTCAATGCAGACAATCATGCGCATGAATGCATGGTTACCCCTATTTCCGACTTAGTGGAACTTTCCCATGAAGCTGTTGACAGTTTTTTCGAAAGCCTGAATGATATGATGTTCTCTCCGGAACAGAAATAGAGACTTTTGAGTAAACTCGCACACGGCGTTCCCTGAATCCGGCCTTCAACTTTCAAAATAAAGTCACATGAACAATTACAATCCAGTTCACGGACAGCAATTTTTTCAGAAAGCCCCTTAAAATATTTTTCTATATATTTTTTTTCCGGGACACTGATCTTCTGCTTAAAGTAAGAAACTATTCCTAGAGAACTAAGGGCCGGATGTAGGTAAAAAATATTTACCGATCCTTAATTACCGATATTTACCGAATCGGTAAATAAGAATCGGTAAATAAGAAGGGGGGGTATGTAGGAACATCCAGATGTTCCAATTACCGATTCGGTAAGAATCGGTAAATATAAAATCTGTAATTACCGATCGGTAATTACCGATCGGTATGGGCAATGCATTCTGATGGGGCAAAAGTCCCATAGGAAAGCATTGGAAATACCGATCGGTAGATACAGATCGGTAATTACCGATCGGTAAATACCGATCGGTAAATACCGATCGGTATTTCCCGCGTCGGCCAGCAACCAAAAGTGAAACTCAACACAAACAGCCAATCAGGTGCAACCACCCTCCCCCTTCCTGGCAGGAAGTGTGCACACGGGCAGCTGCAACTAATTAGAAGGTTCTGGAAAGGCAGTTGGAGCAGAGAGACTGGGAGCAGCAGCAGCAGCAGGCAGAGCTCGTGAATTGAGAACACTTTAAAATGGAAAGCAGCAGGGAAAGTGAGCAAGCAGAAAGGAAAAGGAAACTTAAGTTCAGTAGCACTGAATTACAGGTGCTTGTTGAGGAGGTGGTGAAGGTACACCACAGACTGTTTGGAAAACTGTCCCTCACTGTGCCAGAATCCACAAAAAGGAAAACATGGCTGGACATCCTAGATAAAGTGAATGCTGTGGGAGTGACCACCAGAGTGACAGAAGACTTAAAGAAGAGGTTCTATGACCTAAGGAGCCTCACAAAGAAAAAATTGGCTGATCGCCACAAACAGTCACAGAAAACAGGTGGAGGAAAGAACACAGCACCCCCACTCACCGAGCTTGAGGAGCTGGTAGCCACAACCCTGGAGACTGAAAGTGTCCATGGACTGGGAGAAGTGGACAGCTCGGCTAAATCTGCAAAAACAAAAGGTAAGATGCATGCACAGCAATCCCCCTCCCACCCCCATCCATCCCTCACCCCTTGCAGCTCAGTTACCCCAGTCCCATGGTGTGTGTGCAAAACTGTAGCAAAGCATCATGGTACATGTAGTCAGTATTTGAAAGAACATGTGACATAGCACTGTTACCAACAAGTAATTTAAATGTTTGCAGACAAAATGAAGGGCAGGCAGCATGTTCAAAGTGCAAATTGATATGTTTAATTGTAGTGGCTGTGACACATTAGCACCTAGCTGATATGTGCCAATATGTCCACAGGTCACACATCTAGAAGGCAGTCCGAGGAGGCAGAAGGCACGGCACCCCAGAGGGATGACAGTCAGGATCCAGGGCCCAGTGCATCCCAGGACACAGGGGTTCCAAGTGGGCAGCCACCCTCCCAAGCAACAGACATCAGTGAGGAAATGCATGGATCCCCAATTCCCTCACAGTCACCACTATTGGTGTCATCACCAGATATGCCTGCATCCATGGAATTGGTAACACCTGTTGCACACCCTAGCAGGAGGCATGTTGTTTCCCCACTGCTGCAAATGGATATAGGTGCTGAGGAAATGGTGGGTGTAGAGTCACATGACTTGTCTGAGGCTGACATCACTGCCACACTGCAGCCCGGCACAGAGCCTGTACCACCTACCACTAGAAGGCGCACAGTCCAAGGAAGGGGTGCAGGTGCACGTGGGGAGGGGTCCAGTGTCTTCCAAGGCCTGGAGGGATCGATGGTCAAGATCCAGAGGATGCAGGGCAAGGGCATCATGGCCTGTCAGAGACAAATGCGAAACATGAACAATAACATTCAGGACATTGGCAAGGGCATACAAGAGCTTGTGGAGGTGAACAAGTGCATGGCAACAGGCATACAGCAACTGTGCACTAAACTTGACTCTGAAATTGCTGCAAGGCACAGGGACAAGCAGCGAGCACAGAGAGCAGAGAAATCCTTACACCGCCTGGCAACAGCCACATCCCTGCTATGCAGGCGTAGCATCAATAGCCAGGAAGTCCTGACTAATAATACCAACCAGTTAACAAGGGGCATAGCTGGAATGACTGGTGCGCTGGAGGCCCTACTCAATGCACAAAGTGCACGAAGTTCTGCTCTTGACGTGCCGGACAGTGAACCTAGCACCAGTAGGAGCAGCACAGCTAGCCCACATGGTGGTGAGCCAAGGAGGAGCAGCAGGCGACAGGGTGAGGCTACAGGCCAAACGCCCAGTGTACAGGCTGAGCCACAAACACCTGGCAGTGCAAAGCGTGGCCGAAAATGAACATTTGTTACTATGGCCTACTGCCTGTGGACATTTGTTTCTTTAGTTGTTAAAGTTAAATTTGCACATTTGTGCCATTTAAACAAGCCTAGTGACAATATGCAACTATGGTGGGTGGGTTCAAGACCTGTCTGAGTGTGTTTGCTCACTGTGAGCATTGATGTCAAATGCTTACTGGTGCTCTTTTTTACTTTACCATCTGTTTATGAAACCTAAATAAACAGAAGCTTGTGCTTTGACTATAGCTCAGTGTCTTCACTTACTTAGAAATAGTTGCGTGTAATCTCCTCACGTCTTAATCTGCCATCACTTGGTGTTGACACTCCTGCAGGTTGTCTTTCAGGCACAGCATTGTCGTCGTCGTGATCCTCATAGTCACTTAACTCCACCTCAGTCCCCTTCTTAACAGCCAGATTGTGCAACATGGCACAGGCAGCAATGATCTTACAGCATGTGATGGGGGTATACTGCCTTGCACCTCCACTCTTGTGCAGGCATCTAAACCTGCTCTTCCATATTCCAAATGTTCTCTCAACAACATTGCGTGTGCGCTTGTGTGCCCGGTTGTACCTCCTTTGGCTGGGTGTTGAGGGGTTGAGGTAGGGGGTTAGTATGAATGAGCGAAGGGCATATGCACTGTCTCCTGGAAAGAAAAGGGAATAAATTACTCACATGCATACATGTACTGCTAATTGCAATAGGTCTAATAGGTGTTGCACACTGTGTCTTACCTAGGAGGTAGCCTTCACCAAATTCCCCTGCAGTCAGCCGGTCATAGATGCCACTGTTCTGAAATATATATGAATCATGGGTACTTCCCGGGAATTTAGCTACGAGGTCTGTGATGTAGTGCTTAGCATTGCAAATCACCTGCACGTTGATGGTGTGGGTTGATTTCCTATTGCGGTAAATGTATTCTGTGGCAGCAGGGGGACAAATGGGGATGTGTGTGCCATCAATGCATCCGATGATATGGGGAAATCCTGCCATCTGGTAGAAGTCCGATTTGGTTTGAACCAGTTCTGCATGGGTGGATGGGAAAGAAATGTAATGGTCCATCCTGTGCAACATGGCGTCAAGGAATCTGTGAAAAAACCTTGAGAGGCTGCTCTGGGTCACCCCTCCCGCCACAGCAACCACGCTCTGGTAGCTCCCTGACGCCAGCAGGTGGATGCTGCACAGCACCTGAACATGTGCTGGTATTGCATGTGCCCTTGGGGTGGGGTGCTCCAACAGGGGTTTGAGGTCCCTGATGAGCTCCATGATGGTGTCTGGAGCCAACCTGTACCTTTGCACAATCTCTTCCTCTGTGAGCATGAACAGGGTCACCCTCTGCCTGTAGACCTGCTCCTGTCTCAGCCATTCCCTCTCTCCTTCCTCCTGTAGCCGTAGCCGTCTTGCAATTACATAGAATGCAGCCATTTTGCAAACAGAATTGCATTTTGGGTCCTTTTTTATAGGCTGTACCTGGTTAACACCTGATTTGAATCCATGGTAAATACAGACTCTTAAATACCGATTTTGGCCCAAAATCGGTATTTCAGAGCCTCCCTACATCTCAAACTTCAATTTTACCTATTCTTAATTACCGAATCGGTATTTTACCGATCGGTAACGTTACCGATCGGTAACTTTACCGATCTGTAACTTTACCGATCGGTAACTTTACCGATCGGTAAATGTACCGATCGGTAACTTTACCGATCGGTAACTTTACCGATCGGTAACTTTACCGATCGGTAACTTTACCGAATCGGGAAATTTACCGATTCGGCCTATTTTCTGTCACCTACATGCCGATCTCCAGATACCGGTCGGTAACGGCCGATTTCGGCCGTTTCCGACCGGTATTCGGCTACCTACATCCGGCCCTAAGATTTCTATTTTTTAGATACTTTATAGACTTTATATAGACTTTAGCTGACCGCTGGTATGTTCACAATATATTTTATGTGATGAAATGGTTTCGACTTTTTTTCTGTATAGCCATATTAAGAGCCATTTCATGTGTATTTCTCATATACCAACAAGCAATAATGCATAACAATGCGTGTTTACTTTTGCATTTAATTCATAGCTTAAGTGCATACAATATATATGACTGCAATTTTTCGGTATATTTGAAAATTTCAAAATGCATTTATGTATTTTGGGGTGGTAAGGTATACACTATACTCTATAGTATGTTGTACTATGTTATACTATGCATAGATTAGTAGATATGACCATAGTTAGCGTGGAGTGGGTGTCGTGTATTTCTATAGGTTCTGAATCGATCCCCCTATTCCTGACCCTATTCTGGTTAAACTACCTAGCTAGTTAATTAACAGTCAGCCCATGAGGCAAGAAATCCCCCATGATGCAGATACCGTTATCTGACGCAGTCACACTACGGCACAGGAACGTGTTATCTGATTAGGTCATAACGCTTGAGATCTAATTAGACAAGCGACATTCCTCCAGCCCCTGATAAGGCATACGACGTTCTCATAACAAATCAAACCTATGACAACCTGGATAACCCGTGCGGCCATTGTTTTGATTTCACAGAGAACTTTAGTAAAGAATGTGCTAACGAGCAAGTCGTATGACATCTTTATTGACGTACCTATGTCCATCCTTACGTCAATCCCGGCACCTTTAAGGTATAAATATTGCCGACCTTGCCCTATGCAAAAGACACGCGTGGTGACAAGACGGAGCAGCCATACTTGCCGAAGCCGAGAGCAGAAGCAGACCCCGCAGGCAGCAGCACCGCCTTCCTGACGCGCTGAGAGACGCGCTGCTATCTCAAGCCGAGAGACCCAGCACCGGCGTTTCTGGGCAGCCCTCGCAGGCAGCCTGGAATATCGAGAGCAGAGAAAGAGATACCATTCCTCATTCATCCTAAATTCCAGGTACAGAACTGAATAACCCCTCCTAGAGAATTCTTTAGTTATTCACTTGGCAAAAACAAACTTAACTTAAACTGTAACTTTCTATTCCCGCCCACGCATTAGACTTAGGTCAGGTACACGGGGTAGGCGTATTTAGAAACACCAGTTGAGTACGTTTAGTCAAATGTATATGTGTATGTAAATATATTTTAATTATTTTAAAGCATCATATGGCTCAGAAACCATATCAATGTTTTTACAGTATTATTTTATACTATTGCTTTTAATGTATGCACTTTACTTAACTATAAGTATTGCAATAATATCGATCCATTTCTCTTGTACGAGAAAAGAGACTGATCAATAAATAACATCTTTTATTGAACACGCCCGTCTCTTCCTTTTCTCTACATTCTGATGAGACTAAGAATGCACGTACTGACTGAGTAAAATAATTGCCTTGTGCTCACACGACTCTTGAGATTGACTCTTGATTAGGGGAGAGCAAAGTTGTCATGTTCTATGGTTGTCAGAAACTAAATCCCTTCTTGTCTAATCAGGGGAGTTAATCCTTCCTTGAACATTCGAGAAAGTTTCTAGCGAACTCTGAGCTTAGCTGGCAAACCCAAAAATTAAGTCTAGTATCGACAGTAGTAGACCTAGTTAACGTCTGGTCTAGGCCTTTACTGCCGTAGGTACTATTCCAATGCGCAGAGCCTATTGGGAAAATAGGAGCTACACTACATTGCCCTTCCTTAGCAGCGGTTTTGCTTCTACTTCCTCGTGTAGACATAATAAAAAATTAAGAAATACTACAGTTAAGATAAAAACAGTGAGTGATAATTATAAATATCCCTGGGATTTGATTTAGGACAAAAGAAAAGGTACATACAGTTTGGAAGCTAGTCCTTGGTGATGGTAGTTTTTAGAGTGGGGGACCGGCCCGGTCTTTAACGGGCTACAACAGGCCCGCCCTTGTCCCGGGCTTCTCCCGGGACGCTCCCGCACGCTCCCGCGTAGTGGCTAGTTGTGTCGGATATAAGGATGCGGAAGTGGGCTGGGGGGCGGAGCAAGCAGGGAGAGCAGGTGCAGTTGGTTAGATCGTGCAGGGACTCCTGGGAAATGGAGTCCCTGCGGCACTGCTCGCATCCCTGCAAAAGTCCTGCCCTCGCCTCTAATGCCCTCAGAGATCACCTCGGATTGCTGTGCAGGTTCCTTGAAACTGCGAAGCGGGAACCGCGCAGCGGGTCCGGCGAGCAGCAGACAGGTCCCAAGTAAGGAAGAAGAAAGTCAGCGACTCCTCCCGGTAAGGTCGATTCTCAACAGTGTCCCACGATGACAACAGGGACTGGGCCTTTCACTCCGTGACGGGCGGGGCAAGCAGGGAGAGCAGGTGCAGTTGGTTAGATCGTGCAGGGACTCCTGGGAAATGGAGTCCCTGCGGCACTGCTCGCAGCCCTGCAAAAGTCCTGCCCTCGCCTCTAATGCCCTCAGAGATCACCCCGGATTGCTGTGCAGGTTCCTTGAAACTGTGAAGTGGGACCCACGCAGCGGGTCCGGCGAGCAGCAGACAGGTCCCGAGTAAGGAAGAAGAAAGTCATCGGCTCCTCTAGGTTAGGTTGATTCTCAACAGTGTTGTGTTAAAATAATTTTTTATGAGTAAGAGCAGGTGTGATAATCACACCAAGTGAACAGTGCGCGACTGTACAAGTCTCTGAACTTGCTTAACTTTAGTTTCACTGGTAGGGGAAGACAACCCCATTCAGCCGCAGCACCGTTTGAGACAAACATAATCATCGATTAGAAGTGAAAAAGGAGTGCGCCCCAAAAAACCTAATACCTCTCTTGTAAATAGGCTGGCACATTGCCACCGGAGCATCAAAAAAGTGATGCACCAGCGGCGCTAAATACCGCTGGAGGGCTCAGAAATTAGACCTTTAGTGAGTTTTCTTGTGGGGGCAATTTGCACTAGTGCCTGTTCCACCTTTTGTGTGAAACAACAGTTTACACTGCAGGGCAGATTTACCAAGATATTAGACAACTTCTCAATCTAGGTGGCTTTGTTGCGTTGTGTCTAATTGAGAAGGCAGAAGATCATCATATCTAAGGTAAGCTCCCCACTTTAGGATGCCCCTTGCGTCAGGCACACACACTTGCACCATAGTGCAATGGCCTCTATATTGTGCCTCTAAAAGGTTTTATACTGGAAGGGTGCCCTTCCAGAACAAAATATTATATTTAGACACAGTTTAATAATTTTTCAGTTTTCTCTGTGTACAGTACGGCACACATGGAAAGGTGAAAAGGTTTTCAGTAAAAAAATCTTTTCCCCAATGTAAACCCTTCATCGAGGAGGTATAATTTTATTAACGCAATTCCTCTCTATCAATGTTAGTAGATAGTGTCAAACGACATAGGTGGTTGCATAGGAGCGTCTATCACCCATGAACGCGTCCTCTTGATACAACGGAGTGCATAGTGCTACTTTACATTACTATAGGGATTCATTTACCAAACAAGATTTGCACTGGAAAGTAACTCAACATACAACATTTTGTGATGTTTTGCATCACTTTTTGATGCAACCCCAGCGTAAAGTGTTGTTAATTCAGGGGCCTTATATTGCTGGACTGTACCTTCATTATAAGGATACATACGTTCTATTGTGGTCTACCTGCAAGTGATGCTTGCTTTTATGCTTCCTGTGCTGTGCCTTGTCTGTGTGAGAGGCTGAGGAAGGTTTGAAATGCGGCCATAATTCATTGGGGTTATTTACTAAGGTTTTGCAAGAAAGCTCAGGTATGCAACATTGCATCAATTTACTTAACATAAAAAATGCCATTTGGCACAGTGTCAGTTGAGTGCCTGATTAACCTTTAGTAAATGTTGGCCTTTGTGTTTATTATATCTTGCACTGCTGCTATGTATGATGTACTTAATGTGAGTGAGTGCCCATGAAGCGGACACTACTGCAACGGCTTGTTCTGTGAACCTAGGGCCTCATTATGAATGTAGCTGCACCACCGGATCGTCACTTTTTATGGCGCTACAGTGGCGCAGGGTTCTGCTCGATATTTACCAGGCAGCTCTAAGACACTTTGTGTGGGTTAATGCGGCCTTGTATATATCATTCCCTTTAACACAGTTTTCTGCATTAAAGGGGCGTGCAATGGGTTTTGTCTGGGGGTGTTCCTAGAAACACCCAAGGCTTTTTGACACTGCCCCAGATTTATGAGGAACCGTAACTCTGAGGCAGCACCGAAAACGTACGCCTCTCCAGAGGAGGTGTAAGGCAGGCATACTGGAGTTCTGGACTTTTTGGTTCCGTCCAGAGGTGTCAGGGAAAACACCCGAAGACCCCGGAGTTCAACCTGTCTCGGTGCACAAACAAACAGAAACACGGGCTTCTCGATGGTGGCGTCAAAGACCAAAGGTTTATTACTGCAGGGACACAGAAGTCACAGAAACTGCACACGGGCAGTGTCTAGGAGCCTGTTCAATTTGTACAAAGAGGGTTGTTCCTTATATACTAAATATTCTGCTCGGGGCAAATTCTTTACATGTTACCACAGTTCTAAACATTCGTGTCTTAAACAATAAATATTTGGCGTTGCACAGGAATCGTCAACAGTATCTGATGTCAAAACATTACGAATGAGGGGTTCCCACTATTCCATCATAATCCCATGTCAATTTCTCATTCAAGACCCGGACCGCCTCATCGTAAATTTCGTTACCTCCCCCTAATAAAGGCCCAGAAGGAAGGGAGCAGAGCCAGGTGTGGAAGATAGAAAGACAGGATAAGAGATGTTTGTGGGTCGCAAATGGGCACGGTTACCAGCTTCGGCCGCCTAATCATGATCAGGCCAACGAACACAAGAACCAGTATAGCAGGACTGGCCTCAGGCTGGGGAGGCAGTTCTTGCCGAGTCATGCTGCCACAGCGTTGCTGGCCTAAGGTGCACGTGTCCCTTGCAAGGTGAATCGCCGGTTAAAGCCTACGTGTCCTTTAATGAAAAGAGGTCATTGCGTGTCCATTGACTATGTGAGGGCAAGGAATACAAAATGGCTTCCGTGTTCTAAAATGGATGCCACGGGTAGAACAGAAATGTGTTTGTATAACAGGAGTGCTCTTGCTCGTAGCATAGCGAAAACACCAGGATATACTAAATGGATCATTTGCGGTTCACTGATACCAAAATTATGTATTTATGACAATGTTACAAACACGAGTAAAATCGTCACGGAACCTCAGACCCTCCTTTTGCCCTTACATAGGCAATTACTCAGTCTATGTCAGAGTCAGAGTCTAATTCTATGCTCATTAGGTCAGCGACATGTTGTTGCACCATCATCTTGTCTCGTACCTTTTCTCCAAATGCAGGTGGTTTTCTGAAACAGGTTGCAGCACAGAGACTACACAAAGCGGGACCACATTGGATAATAAGGCAGCACGAGAACAGAAATACTAGGATGACACCAATGACCATCAGAATCTTCCATCCCCACGCTGATACCAGAGTCCAAAACCACTCCATGAAGGACCAGTTTCCCTTGTCTACGTGTATGGAGTCGGAAATCTTGTGTAGCTTAGAGATCGCTTCATAGACTGTTGGAGCATTATTTGGAATAAAGACACAGCAGCTCGATTGGATCATTCTGCATACCCCACCTCGATCTGCAAGTATTACGTCTAGAACCATTCGGTTCTGCAACGTCATGAGACGATCCGCCTGAAGCTCAGCTGTTAAGTTACTAAGGGCACCAACAGTTTCTGTAATAGTAGATTCAACTACCTGTGTTAGTTGACGTAGATTTCTACTATTGGCCATAGGCCCCCAAAACGGAAGGAAACCTTTGAAGAAGTCTCCAGCTTCCTGACCAGCGGTATCTTCCTTGCTGAAGACACCTCTTGCTACTCTGGTCTTGTGATAATCTGAAGAAGCAGTGTATGTCGGAGGTAACAATCGAGCAATATAACATGAACCTGAAAAGTCAGCAGGCAGCCATGTATATGCTCTGTCCTGACAGATGAAGTAGGTACCCCTAGCAGTCAGGAAGGCAGGGGAGGAGTTAGACGGAAATACGTAAGTCTCAACGCACTCACTCCTCCCTAGCTGAGCTCTCAGATTTCTCCCATTTCCTTGTAAACAGACCTGACCTCGGTGAGGCACGACCCAAACTGAAGTGGAGCTTTTACGCTTGCTTTCTCCCAAACTAAGGCGATACTCGGTAGAGTTCCAACTCAAATACACCCGTAATTCATCTCTAGGGTAAGATGGAGTATTATTGACGTCTTTAATCATGTCAATAATTCCCTGGACTAAAGCTTTGTTGGCTGAGTTGTATTTAGTGGACCGTGGTGGACGCGGAGGATAGGTCTCAAGGGCATATGAAAAAATGGTCTGAAAGGCCTGAAATGATCCATTATAGCTGAAAGGCAAGACTAGATAGGGAATGCCTTTGTCCATAGTGTGAGGTATCAAGCCACACACCCAGCAGTCTGTAGTATTAACTACCAGTTGGTGTTGATGCAAGAGCTGTACAAATGTATTGTTAATAAATTCTGAGCGTCGAGCTTGTTCGTGTTCAGGAAATGAGTGAAAAGAATGCATAGAAGAAACCGTAGAAGTAGTAGGATCAAGGGGAGGTACTGTAGTTACCGGCATGAAAATCAAATGCACACCAAAGATGATTCCACCCACCAACGTTATCAAAACGATTAAAAACGTAACTGCACATTGCATTAGAAAGCATTTGCTGTGAAGTATTCGGTACAGTCTATTTCTGCGAACATAAATTACATTCTTTCTTTGCAGCTCAGGAAGCTCCATCTTCTACGACCGTTCGCGACCACTGATGATGTGTACGTAGATGAAAATGCCTCTATCAGCCCTGGGAGTTCCCAGAACTAACAGAAAGATCGACCTTGTGTCTGACCCCCGCAGATTCAACTAGGCACACAGCCACGACCCTACGGCTACCCAGACGGCAAGGCAATTTTAAAACAAAAAAGAAACAATACAAAGTATTAGCAAACTTCCTGGCTGGAGGCAATGTATAGAAAATTCAAATCTGAAAATAGGCAGTTTCCTGCTTTATTTGTCCATATTGCGAGGTCGCAAGTTGTATCTCAGTTTTGCAGGAGCCGTCTGATCTGGAAACAATGTATTTTCAGCTGACGTTGCAATGTTCACGTTCGCAGATGGCAAATGTTCAGGGTTCAAAAGAGCAGTTTCAGGAGGAGAGTCAGAATTTGGTGAATCCGTGATCAGTTCTGCATCGCTGAAAGGTATGAACCTGGGGACTTGTTCCGTTTCAGAGGCACCGATTCCTTTCTTTACCCAGTTGTCGTAAGGAAGTGGCAGAGGCACACGTTTGACATGTGTCGTATGGATCCAGTTCTTCCTTCCGGCCACACGAATAGCAGTTCTCGTTGCTAGTAGGACTTGGAAAGGGCCAATGAATCTGGGTTGAAGATTTTTCGTTCTTGCAAAATTTCTAATGACCACCTGGTCACCTGGTTTCAGCTGATGGCCTGGACTCTCCGGTGGCTTTGGCAATGCATCGAAAACCTGTTGGTGAATAAGACTCAATTTAGCAGTCAAGTCGAAAAGGTAATCAATTAACATTGGGTATTCCAGCTGCTTGAATTCTTTTGGTCTAGGTACCCCCCAAACATTTGCAGGACGACCAAAAACTATTTCATATGGACTAAGCCCTACTCTAGAATGTACAGTTGCTCTTGTTGATAGCAAAGCCAAAGGCAATGCGTCTGGCCAGGACAAACCCGTGGATGCTTGTATCTTAGCAAGTTTCAGTTTAAGGGTGCCATTGTAACCCTCGACTAAACCCGCGGACTGGGGATGATTCGCACTATGAAACTTCTGTCTAATCCCTAGGCCGGCACACACACTCTGCATAACTTTCCCTACGAACTCACTTCCGTTATCTGACCATACAATCCGTGGCATTCCGTATCTGGGGAAGTATTCTTTAAGAAGAATTTTGGCAGTGGATAAGGCAGTATTGTCCTTTAGCGGGTATGCTTCGATCCATCTGGAGAAAGCACAAACTACCACTAGGACGTATTTCAGATTATTACAACGATCCATGTGAATGAAGTCTAGCTGGATCACTTCGAAGGGGCAGGAAGGAGGAGCGAAGTGACCTGCAGGTGTGGGGATTCCCTTGCCAGGATTATGCATCAAGCATACCATACAATTTCTCACCACTCTCTCTGCACACTTACTAATCCCATCATTCTTCCAGACCGGAGCCAACATCTTACAAATCCCTTTTGAACTGATGTGCGCTGTTCCATGTGCCATCGTCACTACTGCAAGCACATACGCATCAGGCAACATCCAACGCTGTTGTTCCGACAAGTCAATCCAACACCCACTCGAGTCCAATTTACCCGTGCTCTCTCTCCATGCAAGTTTTTCCTCCTCAGTCGCCTCTTTCTGAATTTCCTTCACGCTTTCCACTGTGTCCTCACACATTCCAGACTCAGAAATCCATCTTGCAGACGTTGCAACATACATTCTACTCATCATATTTCTAGCTGTCTGTTTTGCAGTCTCATCAGCAAAAGCATTCCCACGACCAACATCATCCGTGATTGCTTTATGAGCACTGCATTTCACAATCGCAACTTCAGTCGGCAAGGTTAGAGATTCCAACAAGTCATTAACTAGCTGACCATGTTGAATCTTAGTCCCATGGGACGTAATGAAACCTCTCTCTTTCCACAAACGGCCAAAACTATGGGCCACGCCGAACGCGTACTGACTATCTGTGAACACATTCACTCTCTTTCCCTTAGCTAAAACGCACGCTCTTGTTAGCGCGATCAATTCTGCAGCCTGGGCAGAATTCTGACTCACTCTTGCAGTCTCCACAATCGTACTCAAGGTCGTTACTGCATAAGCAGCAGTCACATCACCATTCTCTAATTTGAAGCAAGACCCATCAACATACAACATTCCATCTGGATCTGATAACGGAGTGTCTTTTAGATCAATTCGTCCTTTTGTTTCTTCCTCAGTTTTGAAATAACAGTCGTGTGGTTCGGAATCACTCGACTCTTGGCTAGTCGGCAACAATGTTGCTGGATTCAATACATTGCATCTTTTGATCTGAATATGACTAGCTAACAGTGTCAGTTCATAACCTGATAATCTAGCACTGGTAAGGTGCTGCGTCTTGGTTCGGTTCATGAGTGTATCTACAGCATGAGGAACCATAACTACTAGCATGTTGTTCATTACTAAACCAGCAGATTGTCGAATGGAGGCTGCAGCTGCGGCTGTAGCTCTCAAGCAACTAGGCAATGCTCTAGCTACTGGATCTAATGTTGATGAAAAATACGCACAAGGGCGTTGTTTATCACCAAATTTCTGCGTCAAAACACTCAATGCACAACCTTCTCTCTCGTGGACATAGAGCGTGAATGGCTTACTGTAGTCGGGTGTACCCAATACAGGTGCTGAACACAGTGCATTTCGTAACTCAGAAAAACTCTGCTGACATTCAGCAGACCATGGTACCGGACTCGGAACATTTTTCCCAGTCAAGGCTACCAATGGTTTTGCTAAAAGAGAAAAATTTGGGATCCATTGCCTACAATATGAGGTAATACCTAAAAAGGCACGTACTTCTCTTTGCGTGCTAGGAACATTCATCTGTGTAATTGCTTTTATTCTCTCTGGGGTCAACTTCCTTCCCTCCTTTGACAAGAGATGACCTAGGTAGGTCACTTCTTGGCAGCAGTATTGCATTTTTGAAGGTGACACCTTGTGATTCAAATCTGACAAGTGATGCAATAAAGAAATCGTAGCTGTTTTGCAAGTTTCCTTGTCATCAGCAGCCACTAGAAGATCATCGACATATTGTACTAAAGCAGAACCAAGAGGAAGTACAAAGGAATCTAACTGGCTTTTTAATGCTTGACTGTAAATGGATGGGCTTTCACAATAGCCTTGTGGAGCGCGTTTAAACCTGAAGCTTCGTCCTCCTAGAGAGAAACCGAAGATATCTCTGCTTTCTTCGGCTATCGGAATGCTGAAAAAGGCATTTTTCAAGTCGACAACCGAAAACCATGCTGCTGTAGCAGGAATCAACGTTAACAACGCAGTAATATCTGGAACCACAGGAAACTGTGGAATCACAATTTTATTAACCTCTCTGAGATCAATTACAAACCTATATACTGGAGGTTTTGTTGGGTCAGTTCGTTTCAAAATAGGCAGTACAGGACTATTACAGACATTACCTCTAGTTTCTTCTATAACGTCTTTCTCAATCAGATCTTGCACTATCAGTAGGAGCGCACGCTCACCTTCACTAGAGATTCTGTATTGTGGAATTCGTGGAAGTTTGACATTTGCTTTCAAAGTTACTACATAGGGTGGAATTTCCAATAGACCTACATCATTAGGACCAGTCGCCCAAAGAGTATCAGGGAGTGAACGCAGCTCTGGTGGGAGCACATCCATCGACAAGTACATCGGAGAGATTATTCTTTTACCCAACGTAAGCTGTACTCCTTCTGGAGAACAGTATAATGTCGCATATAGGCGTTTTAACAAGTCTAAACCAAGCAGATTTTCGTTACAACCTGTCTTCAAAATCAGGGGTGCTTTCAATTGACAGGGTCCAACAGAAATAGACCATGGACCAGAAACAGGGTTATGAACAGGGGCGCCCGAAAAACCTACTGAAACGTTTGTTGAGCCAGACAAAGGTGCGCCAGGGAGTTTCGCATGTATGATAGAACTTTTTGCTGCACCAGTATCCAACAGAAACGGTTCGACTATACCTGATGTTGCTACTGCGACATAAGGCCCACTCTGATCTACTGGAACTGATACTACTCCCTCTCTTTGTCCATGGCTGTCCTAGTACTCACTTTGCTGAACTTCCTCACTAGCTTCATAATAGTCTACAACCTGATACTGTGGACACCTCTTCTGTTGGGCAGATTGTCCATTTCGCTGGTCGAAATAATTAGAAGGGCGATCACTCGTCTGCGGAGGCATAGCACCTCTTCCTCGACCTCTAGAATTTTGCATAGAACTACCATGACCTCTCTGAGCTGCCGCAGCATTATTTTGTGCCCGAACTGGACACTCATTTTTGTAATGACCTTCCACTTTGCAATAAGCACATTGATTCCATTGGTATTGTGGCCTTTGAAAATTATAATCCGTTCTTTGATATGACCCTTGCTGCATGTTAGTCTGATTCGTGCGAGGCGGATAAGCTTGCTGTAAAAGTACTTTAGTTTTTAAATCTTTCGTCTTTTTATCTGATTTTTCCTTCTCTTCTTTATCCCTATTTTCATAGTACTGGGCAGTCGCAAGTATTTGCGCAGTCGTAGAGACAGCCCACGCACTTTCAGAATTCTTTAATTTACCACTAAGTTCTGGCAACAGATTGTGCACAAATTTATCAACAAATAATCTCTGGCCTCCTTCTGTGCTCATATCCTGACCACTATGATCCACGAAAGTCTCCTCGAATCTTGTGAAAAAGTCGGAGACGCTTTCGTCTTTCTTCTGTTTGCACGCGGACAATTTGTCCCAGTTAACGCGCAATGCTGGCATCAAGGTTTTCATTAAATCGATTATCCTACCAGGCAAATTAGCAATTAAGGGTTCAGGTTTAGAACCACCGACTTGTTGACCATCCGCTGCAATTATAGCTGCCCAATCACCACCTAGGGCAACTGGATGATTCTCTTTACGAATTTTAGCCCAAATCGGTTGCGGTACTACATTACCAAATAGCAGATCTATGTCAGCAAGATTCAATACACAAGCGTCAACTGTTTGAGCCAACTCTTTGTAGTACCCTGCAGGATTTTTACGCGGATCTGGCAAGGCCTGTTTCACTGCTAATACTTCAGCTCGCTTCCATGGAATATGTATCCATACTCTCTGGAATTGGGCCGGAGCGGCTGCAATACCAAGGTTTGCGTTAGCTTGCACAGCTTCACGCCAAATTGGTGGAACCTCTCTCATTGGGTATTGACGATTTTGTTTCGTACTACGTTTCTCTAACTCTCTCGGTGAACGAAGGGATGAGTCGGTCCTATAACTTAGAACCAGTTCCATCGCTTCTTTTATATTTTGTCCAACTATCATACCTGCAGCAAACTCTTTCTGAACATTAATTAATTCTTCTAGATTTGATTCAGGGTCATCCTCTTCCAATTCCTCACGTAGAAGGAAACACATTTCATCGAACACATATCGTTGTGTCGGTTCATTCCATTGCATAAATGTATCTAATACATCCTGTACATTATATCTTCCAACTTTTGAAACCTCGTTATAAGAGATAGGGCCCACACCAAATTTGCAATATAGATCATAAAGAGGAGTTCCAATCGGAGGAACCAAACACGAGTCCTCTAACTGGGAATCACTGTTGCAACTAAAACAAGACAACATACAATTTTTCCGACTTACCATTTTATAATCCGGAACACAGAACAGACAAAATACAAACAAAAGGGTGCGCACTTGAACCAAGAACTTAGGCCTACCAGAACTGATAAATGTATCGATACCTGAACTGAACCGAATGATTATCGTAACCAGAATAACCAGTGATAATCTTACAGAACTGAACTGAACTGAGAACTAAAAGGATTATCCAAACAGGAGCAACCCTCACAAAATACTTAACTGAGGCACTGAAGACGTCACCAAGGAGAAACCCGTCACGTCTCGCCGTACTAAGGACTGCACCTCGGGTCCAAGACAGGGCGACGGTCAAGGCAACGGACCACTGCAGCCGTCTGAACGGGAACCCTCGCGGAAGAGAACGTCGGGGCCACTTTTGCGATATGCCGGGATCGATGAAGTGGGGCGCCTCCCTCTGAAATCTTCACACGAAGCTCCTCGAACTCTTCAGGCTTTTGGACCGGTACCGAATGACGTCGCCCGACGTTGGGCGCCAATTGGAGTTCTGGACTTTTTGGCTCCGTCCAGAGGTGTCAGGGAAAACACCCGAAGACCCCGGAGTTCAACCTGTCTCGGTGCACAAACAAACAGAAACACGGGCTTCTCGATGGTGGCGTCAAAGACCAAAGGTTTATTACTGCAGGGACACAGAAGTCACAGAAACTGCACACGGGCAGTGTCTAGGAGCCTGTTCAATTTGTACAAAGAGGGTTGTTCCTTATATACTAAATATTCTGCTCGGGGCAAATTCTTTACATGTTACCACAGTTCTAAACATTCGTGTCTTAAACAATAAATATTTGGCGTTGCACAGGAATCGTCAACAGTATCTGATGTCAAAACATTACGAATGAGGGGTTCCCACTATTCCATCATAATCCCATGTCAATTTCTCATTCAAGACCCGGACCGCCTCATCGTAAATTTCGTTACCTCCCCCTAATAAAGGCCCAGAAGGAAGGGAGCAGAGCCAGGTGTGGAAGATAGAAAGACAGGATAAGAGATGTTTGTGGGTCGCAAATGGGCACGGTTACCAGCTTCGGCCGCCTAATCATGATCAGGCCAACGAACACAAGAACCAGTATAGCAGGACTGGCCTCAGGCTGGGGAGGCAGTTCTTGCCGAGTCATGCTGCCACAGCGTTGCTGGCCTAAGGTGCACGTGTCCCTTGCAAGGTGAATCGCCGGTTAAAGCCTACGTGTCCTTTAATGAAAAGAGGTCATTGCGTGTCCATTGACTATGTGAGGGCAAGGAATACAAAATGGCTTCCGTGTTCTAAAATGGATGCCACGGGTAGAACAGAAATGTGTTTGTAACAGGAGTGCTCTTGCTCGTAGCATAGCGAAAACACCAGGATATACTAAATGGATCATTTGCGGTTCACTGATACCAAAATTATGTATTTATGACAATGTTACAAACACGAGTAAAATCGTCACGGAACCTCAATACGGAAGGCACAATGAGGAAAAATACCATTATTACTCCTCATTTTTCATTTTCTATGTGTTCTGCATTCTGCAGCACACATAGAAAGAGGAAAATGCCTCTTGTGATTGTCTTTGTGCAGGAAGGTTTCCCTTCAGGCACAAAAACAATCATCCCTGCAACGCAGGTACAATTGCATCATGGTGCAAAGGTCCTGCATTGGCACAAGGCAGCCCAGTGTGCACCAGCGCAGGGGAAAAGGACAGGAATGCACAGTATCTGATAGATATGGGGCATCCCTGCCCTTTTCTTTTTCTGTAGGGCAACGCTGCAGGAAGGCCTGTGTCGCTGCCCTATGGCAAAATCTTGTAAGTAAGACCCCTTTACTTTATATGAGGAACCTTGCACTGCTGTTACTTGTGATGCATCCAATGGGAGTGTATGTCTGGGAAGCAGAAAATACTCTTGCGGTTTCTGCCGCAGGGGAATTTTAAGGATTTTGGAGGCCCCTGGCAAAAAGTATTTTGGGGACCCTGTTTGGAACAGCTTTGAATTCATGAACTAATTTCAGATCTTTCATGACAAGGTCCCTGACAGTGCACAGGAGCACTCATCCAAATTCTAAATGTTTTTACATCTAATATTCAGGGCTAGTTATGTGTGCTTTTTAATATTGTGGCACAGTAGCAGCTAACCAATATTACTGCAAATAATCTCTGTGACGCCCTTTAATGTTGCATGAAATATAAACACAACATTTCTCTGCAAAATGTCTGTACTGGACTCTCACACATCAGTTACATGAACAATAAATGAAAAGAATATTAAAGGTCATGAAGGCAAGAGTGCAGAACTGAGTTGACTCTGTCATGCCCCCCCCCCCCCCCTGAAAGGCTGGAGCCCTGCCCATGCATTAAAACGTTCGTGTTCTGCTGTGAACATTGTGTGGATGCAAGAAAGCTTGCACTGTTGCTTCTTATGATGCACTCAACATGAGTGTTAGTTGGAGAACCAGAAAGTACTTTCGTGGCATCTGCTGTGAACCTTGTCTGTGTATATAAGGAAGCTTTCACTGTTGCTGTGTATGATGCACCCAATGTGACATGGGGGGACTGGCCACTCCAGATTTCCAATTCTATTGCTTGGTTTTTCAGTGCCAAAACAGCAGGGTATTACTGAAAAAACCCAACGAATCACAATCAACTGGTATTACGAGTTATGCAAAATATGTATATATATATATATATCAAGCAGAATCACATTTCTTATATCAATCAATCAATCAATCAATCATTGACACTTATAAAGCGCGCTACATACCCGTAGGGTCTCAAGGCGCTGGGGGGGGGGGGGGGGGCGGTGCCGCTACTGCTCGAACAGCCAGGTCTTCAGCTTCTTCCTGAAGGAGAGGTGGTCTTGGGTCAGGCGCAGGTCGGTCGGGAGGGAGTTCCAGGTCTTGGCGGCCAGGTAGGAGAAGGACCTTCCTCCTGTAGTCGCTCTTCGGATGCGGGGGACGGCGGCGAGGGCGTGGTTGGCTGATCGGAGGTGGCGTTTGGGAGCGTAGAAGTTGACTCGGCTGTTGAGGTAGCTCGGGCCTTGGTCGTGTAGGGCTTTGTGTGCGTGGGTGAGGAGGCGGAAGGTGATTCTTTTGTTGACGGGGAGCCAGTGAAGGTCTTTCAGATGTCCGGAGATGTGACTGGTTCGTGGGATGTCGAGGATGAGTCTGGCTGAGGCGTTCTGGATCCGCTGGAGTCTCTTCTGGAGCTTGGCGGTGGTACCGGCGTAGAGGGCGTTGCCGTAGTCCAGTCGGCTGGTGACGAGGGCCTGGGTGACGGTCTTCCTGGTCTCGGTGGGGATCCACCAGAAGATCTTCCGTAGCATGCGTAGGATGTTGAAGCACGCCGAGGAGACGTTGTTGACTTGCCTGGTCATGGAGAGGGAGGAGTCCAGGATGACGCCCAGGTTTCGTGCATGGTCAGTCGGTTTGGGTGCGGTGCCCAGGGCGGGGGGCCACCAGGAGTCGTCCCAGGCGGAGGGTGAGGAGCCCAGGATGAGGACCTCCGTCTTGTCCGAGTTCAGTTTCAGGCGGCTGGTCGTCATCCACTCGGCTACCTCTTTCATCCCTTCGTGCAGGTTGGCTCTGGCGGCGGCGGGGTCGTTGGTCAGGGAGAGGATCAGCTGGGTGTCGTCGGCGTAGGAGATTATGCTGAGGTTGTGTTTGCGTACGATGGCCGCGAGGGGGCTCATGTAGACGTTGAAGAGGGTGGGGCTCAGGGATGATCCTTGGGGGACGCCGCAGATGACTTCGGAGGCCTCTGACTTGTACGGTGGTAGGCGGACTCTCTGTGTTCTTCCGTCGAGGAAGGAGATGATCCATTCCAGCGCCTTGTCCTGGATGCCGATGTTGCTGAGGCGCCGTACTAGGGTGCGGTGGCAGACCGTGTCGAATGCCGCGGAGAGGTCTAGGAGGATGAGGGCCGCTGTTTCTCCATTGTCCATCAGGGCTCGGATGTCATCGGTGGCGGCGATGAGGGCGGTCTCGGTGCTGTGGTTGGCTCTGAAGCCGGACTGTGAGGGGTCGAGGGATCCGTTATATAAATTCGTGGTGACAACATTTTTTATGGAGATAAAATTTAAGATACTCCAAGCAGTCATCAGATTGTGGGCGGACATTAGGAGATTGGTATGTATCCCCCACCTTAGTGAGTATGCTAATTGAGTCCCTGAAATAGGCAGGGATCTGTAAATGGGGTCAGTTACTGCTGCATGGGGAATTACTACCTTGGTGGGTCCTAGCCTTAATAATGGATGGTAAGCCATAGTATCAACTGACAAATTGGGCACATAGTGAAGAGTGGAAACAGCCATTGCAACTAATTTAATGCAACGCATACCATTACAACGCATGCCAACACAACACAACTACCATTACATCGCAATGCCATTACAACGCATGCCATTGCAATGCATATGCCTTTACCACACATACATATGTGTTTTACATGTAAGTATAAGGTAAGCATAGGGTTTAAGGTGGGTTTGGGTATTGGGGTGTAGGAGTGTAGGTTTTGGGGTGCCAGGGTTAATTTTAGGGTACAGGGTTGGTATGGATTTTGGGGTGCGAAGAGTAAATTTAGGGTTCAGAGTGGGTTTGGGTTTTGGGGTGCCAAGGGTAATTTTAGGCTTCAGGGTGGATTTGGGTTTTGAGGTGTCCAGTGTAATTTTAGAGTTCATGGTGGGTGTTGGGGTGCTAATGATAATTGTACGGTTCACAGTGGGTTTGAGTTTTGTGGTGCCCAGGGTACATATGGGGTTCAGGGTGGGTTTGGGTTTTGGGCTGCTAAGGGTAATTTTAGGGTGGGTTTGGGTTTTGGGGTGCCCAGGGTAATTTTAGGGTTCATGGTTTGTTTGGGGTACTAGGAGTCATTTTAAGGTTATGGGGGGTTTGGGTTTTGGGGTGCCCAGGGCAATTTTATGGTTCAGGGTTGGTTTGGTGTGCTAAGAGTAATATTAGGGTTCAGGTTGGGTTTGGGTTTTGGGGGGCCAAGGGTAATTTTAGAGTTCAGGGTGGGTTTGGGTTTTGTGGTGACATGGGTAATTTTAGGGTTCAGGATGGGTTTTGGTTTTGGGGTGCTAAGGGTAATTTTGGGGTTAAGGTGGTTTGGGTTGTGGGGTGCCAAGGCTAATTTTAGGGTTTCGGGGTAGGGGTATTGGGGTGGTAAGGGTAATTTTAGAATTTTAGGGGGTATGGTTATTGGGTTTCATAGGGTCAATTTCGGGCTTCTCTGGGTATTTAAAAATATATACATGTGTATTTGATAAATATAATATATATACATATGTATACATAAAAATA
Organism: Lissotriton helveticus; assembly: GCF_964261635.1. Classification (NCBI taxonomy): domain Eukaryota; kingdom Metazoa; phylum Chordata; class Amphibia; order Caudata; family Salamandridae; genus Lissotriton; species Lissotriton helveticus. The sequence continues at coordinate 279,752,070 of NC_136068.1, read as the reverse complement.
CAGATATGTATATATAAAAATATATATAAATATATTTATATAAAAATATATATAAATATATTTATATAAAAATATATAAATATATACATATTTATTACCTACTGGCGGTCGCCAGTAGGTATATATAGTTAGGATTTTTTCTCTATGGGTTTTTTGAAAATTCTATGTCTAATAACTTTGGCGTTTGTGGACGGAATTGGCTGAAATTTTCAGGAAAATGGCACATTTTGTTTCTGAGCAGCCCCTGAAAATTGGGGGGGGGGTTCGTCCAGGGGGGGTCGAGAAAAAAGGGGGGTCCCAAAACGTGTTTTTAACATTGAGTTTTCCATAGGGCGGTTGGCCTCACTTTTAGCCCGAACGGCTGAATGGATTTGCACGAAACTTGGCAAAATTGTAGGGACTGGTAGCCCGATGTGCCTTTTGTAGGTCTCAATATATGTGCTACAGTGGATTTTGAGAAATTAACGTTTAAAAAAAGATATATATCTGTAACAGCGGACCGGTCAGCGCTCCAGGACGCGTATTTTTCGCGCAACGGAGCTTTGTGAAGCGAAGCTGATTGGTTCTCCGGCGTCTGTCAACATTCCAAACAGTCCGTAGCGGCCGCCATCTTGTCTCTCGGTAGGATCGAGAGACAAGAGGAGGCCAAAGCGAAGGGGCAAATGACCATAAGGGGGAATAGTAGATCCTCGCTGACCCCCTAGGTTTGATGTGGAGGTTTTAAAAGGGCCCCGCGGGGCAAAAAAAAAATAATAATAATAATCGAACGGCTGAATGGATTTGCACGAAACTTGGCAAAATTGTAGGGACTGGTAGCCCGATGTGCCTTTGCTAGGTCTCAATATATGTGCTTCAGTGGATTTTGAGAAATTAACGTTCAAAAAAAGATATATATCTGTAACAGCGCACCGCTTCGCGTACTTTTCGCGTTACGGAGCTTTGCGAAGCGAAGCTGATTGGCTCTCCGGTGTCTGTAAACATTCCAAACAGTACGTAGCGGCCGCCATCTTGTCTCTCGGTAGGATCGAGAGACAAGAGGAGGCCAAAGCGAAGGGGCAAATGACCATAAGGGGGCATAGTAGGTCCTCGCTGACCCCCTAGGTTTGATGTGGAGGTTTAAAAAGGGCCCCGCGGGGCAAAAAAAAATAATAATAATAATAATCGAACGGCTGAATGGATTTGCACGAAACTTGGTAAAATATTAGGGACTGGTAGCCCGATGTGCCTTTGCTAGGTCTCAATATATGTGCTTCAGTGCATTTTGAGAAATTAACGTTCAAAAACAAGATATATATCTGTAACAGCGCTCCGCTTCGCGGAGATAAAATTATATCTGTATTACCTAGCTGTTGCTAACACCAGTTAGCGACGGCTAGTAGGATATAGCGACCATCTTGGGCCCCACTTTGCATGTGAGTGATATTTATCACTAATGACATGCAAAGTGGGCATGCCAAGATGTTAGCGACTGGAAACAGTCGCTAACATCGCTATCTCCTATTATCAACTTTTGGAAATATTCGAGATAAGCGCGAATATCTCCAAAAAGTAACAGCTGCCCTGAGCAGTTCTTAGCCATGTTATGCAATGGGAGGTGGATAACATGGCTAAGAGCATTAGCTCGGTAATGCATGAATATCGCTGAGTTTTCAGCGATATTAATGCATTGCGGTCGTTTTTTATCGTATTTGCGATAAACCTTGATAATAGCAAGGTTTATCTGCGATAATTTCTGACGATGCTTAGCGGTAAAAAAATCGTTGCAATGCATCGTTAGGGATAAATATCGCTTAACTTTGGTAATATGCCCCAACGTCTGTTAACGTTCGATTCGAAGGAAATCAGGAAGTGTTGAAAAACATTGTCTGCGCCATCTTGTCTTTTTTCAAATGCCACACTTTTGTCGTGCACGGCAGCCATTTTAGATGCCTTGATCAGACCCACTCTGTGCACGCTGTCGATCCTTAGCATGGCTCCCCACCCTCGCAAGCATCTCACCCAGGCAGTGGTCACCCCCGCTCTCTGTCTTATGCATGGGTAATAAACCTCCCCCCATCTGCGCTGCTCTTCCCTGAGAATCACACCCTGTGCCCGCCCGACACCTCCCTTTCGCCCTATTCACTACCGCACCCTCTGACACTCCTTTTCCTCTGTGTCCGATTGTCCAGGCCGGTCCTAGGCTATCAGCTAGCCCTGCAGATGTAGTTTATGGCCACAGCTGTAAAGAATCACCCCTCTTCAAAGGAGTTATAGTAGATCAAGGCCCACACTCGATGAGATCCTTCACAGCAGAAGCGTTGCTATTATCTGAAAACCATCCTGTATTGTGATTGGGGAGGGGACCGAGCGTGAAGCGGAAGATTCCAGGGATGACTCTTTGTACATCAAAGTTTTTACAATTATGTGTCACATTAAAAATATATAGCACTCCGACAAGGTAGTAAGATTATACAACTTTAATAATTTATAAATATATACAAGAAAACAAAAATAGTAATAACATATAAACATTTTTAGGGAAAAACAACGAAGTAGCGGTCGGCTGTGCGAATAGTCCCAATGCAGCACAACGTCCAGATTTCCGGCGTTCGGCGTCGCGGGGGGTGGGTCATCAGTAGCAAACTGTTGTGCGAATAGTTCCAAGGCAGCAGAACGCGCCGAAATCTAGATGACACGAAAGTGATGTCTAGTAAGTTGCCACCCAGCAAATAACGGCGTGGGGCGTCGCGGGGGGTGGGTCATCAGTAGCAAACTGTTGTGCGAATAGTTCCAAGGCAGCAGAACGATGGCACCAAGGTGATGTCCAGTAAGTTGCCGCACTGGTTTTGGTATCCTACAATGCTGCTCCGAATAACGGCGTGGGGCGCCCCGGGGGAGGCGGCGTGAACGGGCCTCTCCAGGTGGAGTGTCATCTGTTGTAGTGGGGCGCCCCTTTACCGTTTCAGTTGCCATTCCGTCCGTTTTTGGTCCACTGTGTCAAAAGCCGCAATTCAGCTGAGTTGCGCCCACTCTTGCGGTGCAGCGATAGGCGGCTGTCACAGGACTCTCAAAATGGCGGCAGGCTCTTTCCTTTTTGGGCCTGGTCCACTGAAATGGCCCTGGGACACCTTGGAAATCGGACGCTTGTCTGCTAGGTCTTGGACCCCATTCTCGAAAGCGTCCCCTCCGCCTTGAGAATTCATCAAAAGTTTTGGGGGCCCCGACTCCTGCAGGCTTCTGGTGGGGAGCGGCTGCCATGATTGCTCGCGGAATGACCACGACGGAGCTACGAGATGGTGGTGCTCTCATGCTGACGCCAGTTTAGTCTGAAACATCCAGAAACAAGGTGGGGCTTTCATCGTTTGGGGAAAAAAAAAAAGTTTTCATCCAATGAAAAGTGTTGTTTTTAGGTCATATGATCAAGCCTTCCATCATTAGGAAACCAAAAGTAAAATGAACCAATGAAAAGTTTTATAAACAAGTCACATGACCTGTTATGCGGCATAGGGTATAAAATGCGGAGAAAATACGTTGGCACGTGAGGCGGCGTCAGTAGCGGACCGATGTGCGAATAGGCCGAAGGCAATACAACGCGCCAAGATCCGGATGGCACCGAGGTGGTGTCCAGCAAGTTGCAGCACTGGTGTGGCCATCCTACAATGCTGAAAGTCGGCGTGGGGCGCCCCGTTGGCCTGTGAGTTTGCGTCAGTAGCGGACCGATGTGCGAATAGGCCGAAGGCAGCACAACGCGCCAAGATCCGGATGGCACCGAGGTGGTGTCTAGTAAGTTGCCGCACTGGTGTGGCCATCCAACAATGCTGAAAGTCGGCGTGGGGCGCCCCGTTGGCCTGTGAGATGGCGTCAGTAGCGGACCGATGTGCGAATAGGCCGAAGGCAGCACAACGCGCCAAGATCCGGATGGCACCGAGGTGGTGTCTAGTAAGTTGTCGCACTTCTGTGGCCATCCTACAATGTTGAAAGTCGGCGTGGGGCGCCCCGTTGGCCTGTGAGATGGCGTCAGTAGCGGACCGATGTGCGAATGGGGCCAAAGGCAGCGCAACAATATTTTCTGACTGACACCACAAGGCGCTGAGATGCCAAGATCCGGATGGCACCGAGGTGATGTCTAAGTTGCGGACTGATGTGCGAATGGGGCCAAAGGCAGCGTAACAATATTTTTTGTATGGAAGATACCACTAGGCGTTGAGATGCCAAGATTCGGATGGCACCGAGGTGATGTCTAGCAAGTTGCTGTACTAGTGTGGTCATCCTACAATGCTGAAACTCGGCGTGGGTCGCCCCATTAGCCTGTGAGATGGCGTCAGTAGCGGACCGATGTGTGAATAGGCCGAAGGCAGCACAACGCGCCAAGATCCGGATGTCACCGTGGTGGTTTCATAGTTGAGAGGCACTTCATCTGCAGTGGGGCGCCGAGATCCGGATGGCACCGAGGTGATGTCTAGCAAGTTGCTGTACTGGTGTGGTCATTCTACAATACTGAAAGTCGGCGTGGGGCGCCCCATTAGCCTGTGAGATGGCGTCAGTAGCGGACTGATGTACGAATGGGGCCAAAGGCAGCGCAACAATATTTTCTGAAGAGAAGACACCAAAAGGTGCTGAGATTCCAAGATCCGGATGGCACCGAGGTGGTGTCTAGCAAGCTATGCAGTTGAGTTGTGTGCGCACTTGCGGCGAATAGGTCGAAGGCAGCATAACAATGTTTTTTGAATAGAAGACACCACAAGGCGTTGAGATTCGGTTACCACCGAGGTGATGTCTAGCAAGTTGCCGCACTGGTGTGGCCATCCTACAATACTGCTCCGAATAACGGCGTGGGGTGCCCGAAGGGGGGGGGAGCCGGCGTGAATGGGCCTTCCTAGGTGGAGGCTCGTCTGCTGTAGTAGGGGGCCCCTTTACCGTTTCAGTTGCCATTCAGCTGAGTTTCGGCTGCTCTTGATGCTACAGCGACAGGCGGCTGCAAGAGGACTCTCAAAATGGCGGCCTGTTCTTTGGATTTGGGCCTGGTCCACTAAAATGGCCCTGGGACACCTTAGAACTCGGACGCTCGATTTTTTTTTCCTTTCCTGTACATGCAAAAAAAGGTAAATGCCCGGTACGTTACACGCTTCATCTGCCACGATGAACTCTCCAGAGGAACCGAAAAAAAATATAGTTGTGGTAACTATACCATGCATCGTCATATGGAGAGGTGGCACCAATTAATTATAGTGCTGCATAAAAGAGAGATTTGGAGGAGAACCCCTGACCTGCTAGTACATTCATCAAAGAAGTGGCACTGAGAGCTTCAGAGGCAAGGGAAACGGTCCCAAATATTTAGAAGAACTTTGGAAAGATTAAAATGACATGTTTAGATTGTGGCAAATTAATTTCATGTGGACAGATGAGTGTTACTCTAATAAATACAGCATATAAACATCATCATAGTCGATGGTTGGTAGAGACATTTTGACTATATCCTGGACCTGCCCGTCCTCGCCCAAAATGGTGCCGGAATAAATGGGACTCGTAACTCCTTGTTGTGTACTGGTTGCAGAACCTTGAAATCACGAGATACGTATGCAGTTTTGAAGCACATGGCGGGCGGGGACGAGAATTGATTGACTATTTCGACATCCCTATTGATATTAAGTTCTGATGTGTTATTGATTACTGTACTGTTGAAAGTTCGAATTAACGTCACCCATGGTACTTGCCCGCAAATGTATATCTAGATAATTTTATTGTAACTGGCCCTGTCGTATTTTAATTATAAAATGTACGTCCACCGATTCCGTAACTGTTAGACACCTTAGTTCTTGCAACCTAATGGCCCGCCCGTTACGTTCCTCTACAGTGTAAATGTCTATTCATCATATACGATTACAGTTTGCTCTGTGGCAGGCCCACGTGGTTATAGGCTCGTATTTGTATAATGAAATTTTCACAATAAAGGTTTTTAAAAGAAAACATGGTAGTAGTATATACATTGGTAAAGTTTTTAATAATAGTGACTGTTTTAGAATCATTAAAAGGCAAGTGAAATAAAGCAGACCAATTACATGAAGGGTAAAAGGTATAATACGAAGGAACGCAGTAAAGATAAATGGTCAAGGGCTGTTGTGTTTTCTATTCCTGCAACATAAAGTGATCGATAAGAATCTCATATTCAGGCGTATCGGCGACTAAGACAGCAGGTCGACCCTCTTTTGCTCAACGGCTCCGTCATGGGACGAAGAAACGCTCTTTTTCTCGAAAAAAGAATATATTTTACTTGCAGGACAGTTGTAAAATTTCCGGGAAAGTACATTAGCCTGGAACATTATAACATATATTTAAGAAAAAATAATGTTCGGAAGTAATGAAAAGCGTAATTTTTAGGTCATATGACCAAGCCTTTCATCATTACAATAAGAAAAGTAAAATGAACCAATGAAAAGTTTTATTAACAAGTCACATGACTTGTTATGCTTACGTTAAGCGCTGCGCGCCCCGGATGACTTCCGGATGCGCTAACGCGGCGCGTCATATGACGCATTACGCGACAACGCAGGTCCAGAATATAGTCAAAATGTCTCCACCAACCAGCGGTCGGAACACAACCCCTTTCAGCAGGCTAAATAGTTCTGTTAAATGACAACAGAAGGGACAGGCAACAAGAACCATCAGTCAAAGAGGGGAGGGCTAGTTCTTCTCTACCGGGTTACATTGGGGCGCTACCGGAACTGATCGAATTGGTAGTCTACAGTGTTTCTGGATGTTTCAGACTGAAGCTGGGGTTAGCATGAGAGCAGCACCATTTCGTAGCTCCGTCGTGGTCATTCCGCAACCAATCATGGCAGCCGTTCTTTATCGTTATTTTGGGCGGGGTGGGTGGCGGAGCCGAGCTGTTTTGCAGCCATCATTGTGTGGAGTTCAGTTCATCTCACTAGTTTTGTATTTGTCATGAGGGGTTGTTCCTAATGTTTCTATTTTAGCGAGGTCAAAAAGAGATCCCATTAGTGGCCTACTGATTTTGCTCGATTCCTTTTCTTTTTTTTTACACGATTTTTCGTTATCTGCAAAGACTAAACAGAGTATTGCGACTCTGTGTTTGTTTGTAAATAGAGAATGAACCAAAGAGAACTAATTCTAAAACAGTAAATACTTGGATAACAATCAATCAAATGGAGAGAGAAGCAGGCACGACGGATTACAACGGGGGCAAAGGCCTGCGTTAACTACCTTTCACTATCTGCAAAGAGAGAGTACTCCTAATAGAAATGAGGGGGGGGGGCACCATTCAAAGCAGATCAGTGTGCATAAACACGAAAATGTTTTCACTTACCACGTACTTGACATTCGACAGCTTATGATATTTGCTATTAAAAAACCATTGAAATTCACTGAAAAAACCATAGGTTATAGACCATATATAGTTAGGAATTAGCATTTACAAAACCTTGAAAATTCACTGAAAAAACCATAGGTTATAGACCATATATAGTTAGGAATTAGCATTTAAAAAACCTTATTTTACTCACACAAAACCATTGAAATTCCATATATAGTTAGTTGCACTAACTATATATTGCGCACCCGCAATCCACTGCTGATCATGTCACATATTACATCATTCATGACATGGTCAGTGACATCACTGATGACATCACTGATGACATCTCAAATGACATCACTGATGACATCACTGATGACATCTCATTTGACATCATTCTTGTGCTAATACGATAAACCTCTTCAGACTCTAATATAACCTTAGATACACTCAGTGTATACAGACACTCACACACTGCCACTCATCCATGGAGTTACTCACACACCCAGTCAGTCATGCAAAGAAACAATCTCACCTCCATTTCTTCAACTATACAGTTAAACACACCTTACTTATTGAAACATATACTAACACATATTTACTCTCTTATACAATCCCTGATACAAGTTCACAATGATCGATACAACCACTCACTCATTCAGTGGCTCTCATGCACAGTTATTTATATATGCCAACTCTCACATGTACTGTGTTTTACATATGTACTTACTATGACATGTAGCATTGAGATATCCATTCACTCATCAATACACTCATGCACACAGTCAACTGCCCATGTAGCTGTTTCCACATGCACTCTTGAACTCATACACCTAGTGAATAAACTGCTCACACATCTATGCATAGAGTCACACACCTTCCAGCCACTCCCACACAAACTCAATCTCCCATAGAAATACTTGGGCAACCAATTAATAACACATATAGCCTCTCGTATAGCTAATGATCAACACATGCAGCAGTTTACAGAACAACAGACATAATGATGCACAAATTAAGACAGTTTAGTCACTAACCCATGCATTCAGTGAGACACATTTAATCACTCACTCATACAGTCAGTCACGCACCTACTAAATCCTTCATCCAGACACTTATACATCCACTCATTCTTCAATATGTAAGACATATTTTAACTTTACAGAAACATACAGTCACTGGATGTTGTCATCAGTGATGTCATCAGTGATGTCATTTGAGATGTCATCAGTGATGTCATCAGTGATGTCACTGACCATGTCATGAATGATGTAATATGTGACATGATCAGCAGTGGATTGCGGGTGCGCAATATATAGTTAGTGCAACTAACTATATATGGAATTTCAATGGTTTTGTGTGAGTAAAATAAGGTTTTTTAAATGCTAATTCCTAACTATATATGGTCTATAACCTATGGTTTTTTCAGTGAATATATATATATGTACATATATATATATATTGTCGCTCCAAGGTTGTCCACCTTTGAGTAGCACACGAGCAGCAGCTTGATTTATGTGTAGGTTAGGACGGGAATCCTCTTGTAGATGCCACTCCGTAATGGATCTGCCCTACGCGTTTCGAAGCTCCATATGCTTCTCTTCAGGCGCTTTAACGGAAGCGGTGTGCGCAACCGCTAACCCACTTCTCCATTTTCCATATGACACACCCACCAAAGGGAGGATCAGATGAGACTGTGTATTATGGGAAGTGTGGTGCGGAAAGCACATAATCAAGCCCTGTATGGACCCCGGAAGTGGGCCCGTCCTCGATCCCGTGTATGGCTGCTGTTTCACTTCCATGACCCCCAAGGATAACGGGGTGGTGCATACTCCGCGGCTGGACGGCGCGTATAAATTGTCGCTCCAAGGTTGTCCACCATTGAGTAGCACACGAGCAGCAGCTTGATTTATGTGTAGGTGAGGACGGGGATCCGCTTGTAGATGCCGCTCCATAATGGATCTGCCCGACGCGTTTCTAAGCCCCATATGCTTCTCTTCAGGGGCTTTAACGGAAGCGGTGTGCGCAACCGCTAACCCACTTCTCCATTTTCCATATGACACACCCACCAATGGGAGGCTCAAATGAGACTGTGTATTATGGGAAGTGTGGTGCGGAAAGCACATAATCAAGTCCTGTATTGACCCCGCAAGTGGGCCCGTCCTCGATCCCGTGTACGGCTCCTGTTTCACTTTCGTGACCCCCAAGGATAACGGGGTGGTGCATACTCCGCGGCTGGACGGCCGCGTATAAATTGTCGCTCCAAGGTTGTCCACCTTTGAGTAGCACACGAACAGCAGCTTGATTAATGTGTAGGTGAGGACGGGGATCCACTTGTAGATGCCGCTCCGTAATGGATCTGCTCGACTCTTTTCGAAGCTCCATATGCTTCTCTTCAGGGGCTTTAACGGAAGCGGTGTGCGCAACCGCTAACCCACTTCTCCATTTTCCATATGACACACCCACCAATGGGAGGCTCAAATGAGACTGTGTATTATGGGAAGTGTGGTGCGGAAAGCACATAATCAAGTCCTGTATGGACCCCGCAAGTGGGCTCGTCCTCGATCCCGTGTACGGCTGCTGTTTCACTTCCGTGACCCCCAAGGATAACAGGGTGGTGCATACTCCGCGGCTGGACGGCCGCGTATAAATTGTCGCTCCAAGGTTGTCCACCTTTGAGTAGCACATGAGCAGCAGCTTGATTTATGTGTAGGTGAGGACAGGGATCCGCTTGTAGATGCCGCTCCGTAATGGATCTGCCCGATGCGTTTCGAAGCTCCATATGCTTCTCTTCAGGCGCTTTAACGGAAGCGGTGTGCGCAACCGCTAACCCACTTCTCCATTTTCCATATGACACACCCACCAAAGGGAGGATCAGATGAGACTGTGTATTATGGGAAGTGTGGTGCGGAAAGCACATAATCAAGCCCTGTATGGACCCCGGAAGTGGGCCCGTCCTCGATCCCGTGTATGGCTGCTGTTTCACTTCCATGACCCCCAAGGATAACGGGGTGGTGCATACTCCGCGGCTGGACGGCGCGTATAAATTGTCGCTCCAAGGTTGTCCACCATTGAGTAGCACACGAGCAGCAGCTTGATTTATGTGTAGGTGAGGACGGGGATCCGCTTGTAGATGCCGCTCCATAATGGATCTGCCCGACGCGTTTCTAAGCCCCATATGCTTCTCTTCAGGGGCTTTAACGGAAGCGGTGTGCGCAACCGCTAACCCACTTCTCCATTTTCCATATGACACACCCACCAATGGGAGGCTCAAATGAGACTGTGTATTATGGGAAGTGTGGTGCGGAAAGCACATAATCAAGTCCTGTATTGACCCCGCAAGTGGGCCCGTCCTCGATCCCGTGTACGGCTCCTGTTTCACTTTCGTGACCCCCAAGGATAACGGGGTGGTGCATACTCCGCGGCTGGACGGCCGCGTATAAATTGTCGCTCCAAGGTTGTCCACCTTTGAGTAGCACACGAACAGCAGCTTGATTAATGTGTAGGTGAGGACGGGGATCCACTTGTAGATGCCGCTCCGTAATGGATCTGCTCGACTCTTTTCGAAGCTCCATATGCTTCTCTTCAGGGGCTTTAACGGAAGCGGTGTGCGCAACCGCTAACCCACTTCTCCATTTTCCATATGACACACCCACCAATGGGAGGCTCAAATGAGACTGTGTATTATGGGAAGTGTGGTGCGGAAAGCACATAATCAAGTCCTGTATGGACCCCGCAAGTGGGCTCGTCCTCGATCCCGTGTACGGCTGCTGTTTCACTTCCGTGACCCCCAAGGATAACAGGGTGGTGCATACTCCGCGGCTGGACGGCCGCGTATAAATTGTCGCTCCAAGGTTGTCCACCTTTGAGTAGCACATGAGCAGCAGCTTGATTTATGTGTAGGTGAGGACAGGGATCCGCTTGTAGATGCCGCTCCGTAATGGATCTGCCCGATGCGTTTCGAAGCTCCATATGCTTCTCTTCAGGGGCTTTAACGGAAGCGGTGTGCGCAACCGCTAACCCACTTCTCCATTTTCCATATGACACACCCACCAATGGGAGGCTCAAATGAGACTGTGTATTATGGGAAGTGTGGTGCGGAATATATATATATATATATATATATATATATATATATATATATATATATATATATATATATATATATTACCTACTGGCGGTCGCCAGTAGGTATATATAGTTAGGATTTTTTCCCTATGGGATTTTTGAAAATTCTATGCCTAATAACTTTGGCGTTTGTGGACGGAATTGGCTGAAATTTTCTGGAAAATGGAACATTTTGTTTCTGAGCAGCCCTTGAAAATTTGGGGGGGGGTTCGTCCAGGGGGGGCCGAGAAAAAAGGGGGGTCCCAAAACGTGTTTTTAACATTGATTTTTCCATAGGGCGGTTAGCCTCATTTTTAGCCCGAACGGCTGAATGGATTTGCACGAAACTTGGCAAAATTGTAGGGACTGGTAGCCCGATGTGCCTTTTGTAGGTCTCAATATATGTGCTCCAGTGGATTTTGAGAAATTACCGTTTAAAAAAAGATATATATCTGTAACAGCGGACCGGGCAGCTCCCCGGTTCGCGGACCGGGGAGCGTACCAGAACTTCGCGTAGCGAAGCTGATTGGCTTTCCGGTGTCTGTCAACATTCTAAACAGTCCGGAGCGGCCGCCATCTTGTCTCTCGGTAGGGTTGAGAGACAAGAGGAGGCCAAAACAAAGGGGGAAATAACCATAAGGGGGCATAGTAGATCCTCCGTGACCCCCTAGGTTTAATGTGGAGGCTTTAAAAGGGCCCCGCGGGGCAAAAAAAATAATTTTTTTTTTGTTTTTTTTCGTGGGTAGCGCCCGGTCCGCGAACCGGGAAGCGTTCTGGGCAGCGTACTGCAATGAAAAATGAATGAGAGACTTTTCAAATGCAGTATGTTAATTGATTGTTGGTTTTGTTGATTATTTTTTTTTTTTTTAACTTTTTTAAGCAATTATTTATTATTGTGATTGTGGTTGAAAATTTAATAACATTTCTAACATTTAACTAGTTTATTAATTACATATAAAAATGATTAAAGACTCAAACAATTTTTTAATATTACATACAATTTTATTTTTCGGATTGTTTTTCAAAATTTATTAGTACGTCTAGCATTTGACTGTCCGATATGTCCTCTTGTTGAGTGAACATAAGTTCCCACATTTGACCGTCATCATAATGAAGTAAATGATCCACAGATTCTACACATTGAACTAATTCATGGTCCCGTGATTCATCCATGAAATCAGAGTCATCATTGTCCTCAATATCTTTTTCTGTGTTGTTCTCCAGAACAATTTCAAAGGAAACATTCTGCTCACCTTCCATTTTCTTGCTGTAATTTGCATAAAAAATAAATATATCAGTAGAGATAGGGCACTGTTGGGTTTAAGTTCAGACAGGTACTTGTGAGTTTATAACAGAGAAGTAATCTATGGGCACTGTATGGTTTCAGGCGTGAAGTAGTACTATTAAAAAGTGCCTGTGAAGAAGCCTAAGTAAATTCATAATTATACCACAGAAACCTAAATCAATCCATAATTATAATAAAGAAGCCTTTCTCAATGTCTAACTCTTACAGAGGGATAGTATATAACTATCTGAAAATGTTTTCAAATTTATAAAATAATATCTCACCTTCTAAAATCAAGTTTAAGTTGTGGGTGAAAATGATCTTGCAATGTAGTTCAGGAAGTAGTAGTCAAAAATGGCTGTGTTTCTCTCTCTTCCTTTATATATATTCAGGTACATAACCAATCAAATGTCAGGTAAAAAAAGTAGAAAATGAAAGTAACATTTTCATTGGTTGTCAATTCCAACACTTCAGATGTGTTTTGTGAAGTAATTTACCTCAGGGTATTTAGAGAGGTCTACAGGCTAAATGGCTAAATGGAATTCCAATCAAATTTGTGAAAATGGTAGGGATTGGTATGTAGTATGAGCTAATCTATATTTGGTGAAATTGTCTCCAGTGGCTTTTCTGTGAACTACTTTCCCATCTTTTTTGATGGTGCGCTTCCCAGGGAGCGACCCGGTACGCGAACCGTTGAGCGCCCCGGTTCGCGGACCTTAAGCGTTCCGGGAGTCCACCATTTTGTGTTTCGGTCGAATTAAGATACAAGATGGAGGGCAAATAATGTTCAGAATGGGTAGAAGGGGGCACGGTAGAGTTATCTTGACCCCCTAGGTTTTCTGAGGGTGGCTGAGGAGGCTTATATGTGCGAAAAAAAAACATTTTAAAAAAAAATTTCGCGAGGTTAGCTCCCGGTTCGCGTACCGGGTAGCGGCCCCGGTAGCGTACTTTGTTGAAAATTAGTGAAAAATGTTAGAGTTAAATAATAATTGTGAGTGATCAGATGTAGGGTAGCTCTGAGAAGAGCTTTTGGGTTTATGGTACATTTAGGTACTTATAAGTAGGTACCAATGCACATTCTTAAATTCAGAGTGAAAATTCTGTTGCCCTCATCTGAGAAGTGAACTCCATCTCCTCTGTAGATATCTTGCATGTAGTAACGCACGTTATTGTTGTACAGGGAGCCCATTCCATGGTCTCTCATGTAAGCTGAAACAGATTTGTTTACATGCTTCCTCGACTTCTCAATTTGTGGACAAAATTGGTTTGACCATCTCCATTTCTGTCTTTGGCATATATTTGAATATACCAAGGCAGTCTGAGGAAAAAGTGCCATTAATTGCTCAAAGGTGTCCTTTAAAAGCATTTCCAGACCTACACCAGTCAAAGTGCCCAAGTCATTACCTCCACAGTGCACAATTAACAGGTCAGGTTTTGGCAAATGCATAAAGGTTTTCACCAATGGTATCAATTGGTGACATTTTAATCCTCTGTGGCCAAACCACTTAATTTCCACATCTTGTAAATAGAGGTTAGGTAAATTCCTGCTTTCAACGTACCTTTGAGCCCAGTGAATATAACTATGACCAACAATCCAGACAGAAAACATGGTGAGAGAAGGTTCTCCTGCAGTCAGATGAAGTGTGGCAATGAAATGGCAGTTGAAAAAATGAGAGTGTAAAATGAAAAAAAAACTGTGGAGTTTCTGTGTTCATGAAGCAGTAACAGTGATTGGTGGATTTTGATTGATGAAAACAGAAAGTTAGGGTGCACAGATGTGTTCTTTGAAAGATGTATTTTGAGTGGTCAATAAAAAATCATTAAATGAAAGAATGCACTGGATATGCAGGTGCACTGAGAGTTCAGAGTTCAATTGCAACATTGTTGTGTGAACTTGCAAACACCAGAGGTATTCCAGGAGGTGGTTGCTATGGAAAATAGGCAGAAAGGGCAGAGGGGGAAGGGTTTTCATTTGAAAAAAAGTGAGGGAAGAGTTTTGATTGGGTGACATGAGAAATATGTGTGAAGAATTACAGCATTTCTGTGCTTTTGATAGCTGCAGACTCTGGAGTGCATACCTTTTGCTCTGCTGAAGACAAATTGGTGTGTTTCTGAGACTGTTTTCAAACTCAAAGTATTTGCTAAGGTGAGAAAATATTTCTTTAATTTAGATAGAGAATAGTGTGCTTTAAGGAGAAAATTATGATTTATGTGGCGCAAATTGCTTGTAAATATGCTCTCACATGTGTATGGAAAATTTTGATTTTGAATGTTTGTGTTACATAGCCATGTTAAAAGTGACCCAACCATGCTGGAAAGGCAATCAAAAAATGCTTTCATGTGTTTTAATGACATTTTAAGTCATTTTCCCATGTGCAGTGTTTAGAAATTATGATTTGAAAATCGTTTTTGGGGAAAAGGAATTGTTTTTAAATTCATGACAAGGACATAATGGTGTATGCTTCTTTATAAGGCAATTGACTGTCCCTGATGTTATTTTTCTCATTTTAGTGTAAGACCTTTCTCTGTGGCGCAAATTGCTTGTAAATATGCTTCCACATGTGCATGGAAAATTTTGATTTTGAATGTTTGTGTTACATAGCCATGTTAAAAGTGACCCAACCATGCTCGAAAGGCAATCAAAAAACGCTTTCATGTGTTTTAATGACATTTTAAGTCATTTTCTCATGTGCAGTGTTTTGAAATTATGATTTGAAAATCGTTTTTGGGGAAAAGGAATTGTTTTTAAATTCATGACAAGGACATAATGGTGTACGGTTCTTTATAAGGCAATTGACTGTCCCTGATGTTATTTTTCTCATTTTAGTGTAAGACATTTCTCTGTGGCGCAAATTGCTTGTAAATATGCTCCCACATGTGCATGGAAAATTTAGATTTTGAATGTTTGTGTTACATATCCATGTTAAGAGTGACCCTACCATGCAGGAAAGCCAATCAAAAAACGCTTTTATGTGTCTTAAGGACAATTTAAGTAATTTTCCCATGTGTAGTGTTTTGAAGTTATGATTTGAAAATCGTTGTTGAGGTAAAGGAATGTTGTTAAAATTTATGTGCGCCATATGCCCCCAAATTTCTTTTTTAGGGGTGCAGCAGGGTGTTCTTGAGACACCCCTGCACCTTTGGAATAAATTCCTAATTTGTGATGAGCAAATTGTTAATCGCAAATTGCACCTTCATTTATATGAGCCTCCTAGCCCATGGAAATGAATGGGTAATTTGCAATTAGCAATTTTCTCATCGCAAATTTGGAATGGTAAAGAATCGCTATTTATTCCTTAAAATTCGCTTTTTTGGAAATGCAAAATAGTTATATGATACATATGGCGGTTGATGTCTAACAAGATAAGAAGCTTATGGATTCATTTATGGTGACTGGCGCAATGAAGTAGACATCACTTACTTCATTGGTAGAGCTTTACATGTATTATCTCCTCTGTATTCTTCATCAAGCGTAACTTTAATCTGCAATCCTGAGTAGGCCTCACTTTAAACAAACCTCTGGATAGGCTAAATCTTATTGTTATCCTGTATTAATCATTTAAAATGCTAGGGACAGATTTATGATAGGTGTATGCCTCTTTTGCGCCACTTAGAAAACATTGTCCATGGGGAAATGACTTAAAATGTCCTTAAGACACATGAATGTGTTATTTTAAAACGTTTGCAATTTTTTGGGTCACTTTTAACATGGCTCTGTGACTCAAACAGTCAAAATCTAAATTCGCAATGCACAGGTGGGAGCATATTTAGAAGGAATGTGCTCCATGGGGAAAGGTCTTATAATGTAATATGGGAAAAATGACATCAGAGACACTGAAATGGCTTATAGAGAAGCATACACCATTATGTCCTTGTCATAAATTTGCAAACCATTACTTTTCCCCAAAAACGATTTTCAAATCATATTTTGAAAACACTGCACATGTGGAAATGACTTAAAATGTCAATAATTCAAAATTTGCGATTCCTTAAATGCAATGTATCAAACAAAAAATATGTAAAAAATGATATTAAGGATTTGGAAACTACCACCAACTTCTAGTTTGTGGTAATTTGCGAATTCTTTTCAAAAAGCATTTTTTTCTAAAAAACAAAAGGTCCCATATGACGCCCATACATGCCCTTAGGGCATGTAGGTGTGCCATATGCTCCCAAATTTCTTTTTCAGGGGTGCAGCAGGGTGTTCTTGAGATACCCCTGCACGCTTGAAAAAAATCCTATTTTGTGATGAGCTAATTGCTAATCACAAATTGCAACCTTCATTCCTATGAGCCTCCTAGCCCATGGAAATGAATGGGTAATTTGCAATTAGCAATTTGCTCATTGCAAATTAGGAATAGTAAAGAATTGCTATTTATTCCTTAAAATTTGCTATTTAGGAAATGCAAAATAGTTTGATGGTACATATGGTGGTTCATCTGTAACAAGATAAGAAGCTTAGGGATACATTTATGATGACTGGCGCAATAAAGTGTACATTACTTACTTCATTGGTAGGCCTTTACATGTATTATCTCCTCTGTATTCTTCATCAAGCGTAACTTTAATCTGCAATCCTGAGTAGGCCTCACCTTAAACAAACCTCTGGATAGGACACACTTTATTGTCATCCTGGATTAATCATTTAAAATGCTAGGGACAGATTTATGATAGGTGTATGCCTCTTTTGTGCCACTGTGCGTCACTTTTATGATGCAGCGGTGGTGCAAAAGATTTGCTATGAGGCGACAACATTACAAATTGATGCATTTAGGCAGATATGTCATGGTGTAAAAAAAACGTACCACATAAAACCCAAGCAGCAGTGATGCAAAAGATGCACCATGTCGCAAGACAGGCCTCACTTGGGGCCATATGTATCAAGCTAATTAGCATTTGCAAAGATCAAAATTCTACGAATTTCGGCCTTTGCGAATGTTAATTAGACAAATGGTATGTATCAAACAAGTTTGATGCAAAATAAGGAGTAGCAAAATTTGCTATTCCTTATTTTGCAATTGCACTGAAGGATTTGCAAATTTTGTGACTACTTAAATGCAATGTATCAAACAAAAACTATGTAAAAAATGACATTAAGGATTTGGAAACTATTGTGGTAAATTGGTGGTAATTTGTGAATTCTTTTCAAAAAGCTTTTTTTCAAAAAAACAAAAGGTGCCATATGACGCCAACACATGCCCTTAGGGCATGTATGTGTGCCATATGCCCCCAAATTTGTTTTTCAGGGGTGCAGCAGGGTGTTCTTGAGACACCCCTGCACCCTTGGAAAAATTCCTAATTTGTGATGAGCAAATTGCTAATCGCAAATTAAACCTTCATTCCTATGAGCCTCCTAGCCCATGGAAATGAATGGGTAACTTGCAATTAGGAATTTGCTCATCGCAAATTAGGAATGGTAAAGAATCGCTATTTATTCCTTAAAATTCGCTATTTAGAAAATGTAAAATATTTTGATGATACATATGGCAGTTCATCTGTAACAAGATAAGAAGCTTAGGGATAGATTTATGATGACTGGCGCATCACCAGGGATGTGACAGTCATCCTGCGCCGCTGTTCCGCCACCCATGGTGTGCTGCATTTACAATGCGGCGCAGCATGGGGCAAAAACGGCACAGATGCGTGACGCATCTGTGCCGTAAAGGTGGCGCATTGCTGGAGTTGTATCGCAAGTGCGATGCAGCTCCAGCAAGGCTCAGGGGTGCCCCATCTCCACAATGCTGCGTCAAGACCTATGCCAGCTTCAAGCAGGCGCAGGGTTTTGACGCAGCTTTCTCCTATCTGATTGTAAATGCGGCACACCATGGGTGGCAGAGCAGTGGTGCACGTTAACTGGTGCATGCCTGGGGATGTGCCATTTAATATAAATCTGCCCCTTTACATTTAAGTATGTGCAGGGGACACAGAGTCGGTGAGGCTTATCCAAGGTTAAGAAGAGATGAGTCCTGTTCAGTGAAAAATTAGACATAGGCTTCACCTGCTCAGCATTGCTGGACATGGCTAAATAATAGCTGCTAAATGTTAATCTTGTTAAACAATTTTACTATTATAATCTCTGAGATTTGTCTCTTACTCTGCAACATCTCATTGTTGTTATCTTTCTTTAAAGATAAAGACAACCTCAACATGAGCGACAATCTGCAATCAGTTGATTTTGACCTCATCATTGAACTTGTAATTGAAACATCAGTGGATGTTGATCCTTTGGATGATTTAAATCCTGAGGATGAAGAAGAGCGTGATGAGGATGCAGATTTGTCCGAATTATATGATATAGGATGGGAAGCTGACCTGCTTGAGCCTTTGGAAATATAAACATTTATTTTTAAAATTTATAATTAATAAAAAGTAAAAAGGTAAACCGTTTAATTTAAAAATAAAGACACCTTCAAAAACAGGTTATGTGTAGTGTCTTCAATAAAATATTAAAATATGCTCATAAAATTAGATCAGATTCACATATAAAATAGCATAGGTAACATAAATATAAATGTCATTTCTTTTCTGGTATTTCTGTATTGTAAAATTGCCAATGAGTAAAAAATCTTCAAATTAAAATGTCAAGTAGTGTGTTAAGTTTTTGATCACTGTTACTGATTTACTGTTTGGTAATAATGTTTAATAACATTTTTTATTATATTTTTCCACAGATTCAACTGCAGATCATTTCAAGATTTCACCATGCCTACAATACAAAGACAGATAAAGGCTGCAAAACGTCAAAGACAGCAGGTGAAAAAAAAAACGCAGCAGTCCTCTAACAAAAAGATTTCTCAAGCCACGAAGAAAGCACCGGGTAAGAGCTCTAAATATTTCATAAGAAATATTTGTATTAAAAAAAATATTACTACAGAAAATGTTTCAGTCCATAAAACGAGAAGGAAATCAAATGGAAAGAAAAGGACAATGAAAAATGTTACTGCTAGAGCAAGAGATAAATCTGTGCATGATAGTAGAAGGAAACAACAGTTTAGGGAGATTCGTAAACGAATGTTCCGCAACAGGATAATTGGCAATTTGTTAAAAAATATTAAGAAAGGTCAACAGAAACTAGTTTTTTATAAGAGAAAAAAAAAAGTTGAGAAAGTTATTGATCAGGCATTTGAAATTAAACGTAAGTTATTTATTTTGATAATCAATAGAATTAGGAAGCTAAACAAGGCAATTTTTGATTTCAAAAGAAATAGTAGATGGAAGAGAATAGTTAATCGTAGTAATTTTTGTGAAGTTTTTTCTGGAGAATGGATGCATAGTTCAAGCTGTGAGGCATTTTTTAATGAGGAGAGTTATTTCCAGGATAATGATTTGGTGCATGCAGTTGACACCAGTGGTCGTGCTTATGAAGTGAAAGATGGTTGTCCAGTTGAAAAAGAAAAACTTGTGACAACAGAGGCAGAAGAGGTGTTAGGTAATGAGGTTTTAGGAAGACGTGCTAAGGGTCCTGTGTACACCTGGAAGTGTAGTAGTATTTGCAGTGTGCGACAGGATTCCATCAATTTGCTTTGTGATTTTGTACGGTCATTTAACAAAAAAAGTTTGAAGCAGAAAATGATGTTGTTGCAAGAATTAGATCCTTGCAGAGTAAGAGAAGTGACAGGTTTGCATGATCATTCACTGGCTTGTCTTTCCAGGAGAGTATGCCAGAGTGTTTTTCATCATTTCAGGATGCTAGCAGTGCATCATAATAAAGTGAGGAAATTAGTTAGAATGTTGTATTATGCTAAGAGTCCAGCAATTATGCTGAAACAATTATGCGCTGCTCTTTTGCATGGTTCTGAAATAGATGTGAAGAATATATGTGAAGAAATTGAGTTTTGTTACTTTGGAAGTAAAGAGGAGAATGTTGAAATTGAGCAAGAAGTAGAGGGTCATGTGGAAGATAGTGTACAGGTTTCCAGTACAGATAATTTCCAGAGGGAAATTGCGACGTTTGAGGTGAAATCAAGTGAGAGGCCTAATTTCACTTGTGTGTGTTGTCGACGCACTTATTATCAGAATCAGACTAAGTTAGTGGATTTATATGCAAAAAGTGAAAGGGAAAATAATAGTGAATGGAAGGATTTTGCAACATACTTGATGGTAGAAAATTGTTTTGATTTGGGATTGGATCAACGTGTGTGTACTTATTGTTGTAACAAATTAAAACAAAACCAGATGCCTGCTAGAGCAGTTCATAATAATCTGGAATTGGTTGAGATTCCTTCTGAATTGAAGGACTTAAATACTTATGAATCTATTTTGATTCAAAGTATCCATCCCTTTCAGGCTATTGTAAGAATGGAGCCAAAGACAGGGAAATTGCCTCCATCAGATTTACAGAGAGGATTAAAGGGAAGAGTTGTTTATTTGCCTCTAGATTTCAAGAAAAACATTAACACAATTGGAGTAGAAAAAGTGGAAGAGGAACCTCTGGTTATCTTAGTTAATGGGGTTCCGACAAAGAATAAGAAAATATGGCAAGATTTAGTAGATGTTAGGAAAGTCAAAAAGGCAACATTGTATTTGAAAAAAAATAATAAATACTATAAGAATGTATATGTTGCAGAAGAGGAAGTAAGTGAGGAAGAGGATAGCGATTTGTGTGCTGGTCAAATTGAGAAAGTAGAACCCTCTACTAGTGAAGAAATATATGAACATTATAGTGTTCATCCTTTGCATTCCAAGGAAGTCATGGGGAATGCTATTGAGTTGTTTCAAATGAAACAAGCCAAAGGGAGTCCCATTAGTGTTTGGGAGGAAAGTTTGGAAGCTCGGTGTTTCCCACAGCTTTTTCCAACAGGTCAGGGAGGAAGATATGATGAGCGACCTCATCAAATTCCTGCTTCTGAATACCGGACTTTGCGATTGTATGCAGGAGATGCTAGGTTTCGACAATGCATTCCTTATTTGTTTCATCTCCTGTTTGAAAGCGATCTGTCTGGACTGTCATATGCAGTGAACCACATCTTGAAAAGTGGTATACACATGCAAAACATCTCGGCAAGTGACTTTATGGATAAAGTCAATGTCCAAGATAGTATTTTGGATTCTCACCTGATTAATCTCATGGCGTGTCAGCGTGGTACTAATGAGTACTGGTACCGTCGTCATGGTGATTTAAAATGTATGCTGAGGAACTTAGGTACTCCCACATGGTTCCTCACTCTGAGCTGTGCCGAGTATGGCTGGGAAGACTTACTTGAATTTCTACGAGAGGCAAATGCTAACGTAGATAACATCGAATTCAAGACACCTGGAGAACTGTGCTCTTTGGATCCAGTCAATGTATGTAGGTACTTCAATCATAGATTTGAAGCTATGATGTCTTTCATCATGAATAAGAAGAATCCACCTCTTGGAGAGGTGTTGGATTTCTTCTGGAGAAAGGAGTACCAAGCAAGAGGTGCTCCTCATATACATATGTTGCTGTGGATCAAGGATGCACCTAAATTTGGAACGGATCCAGAAGACTCAGTGATGAGTTTCATCCAACAGTATTCTACGTGTGCTGTTCCAAACGCAAAGGAGAAGAAAAGCCTAAGAGAAAAAGTTCTGCGTTTCCAAAGCCATCGATGTGGAAAGTACTGCCGTCGTAAATTCCGAAACAAAGACAAGTTCTACACTAAATGTCGTTTCGGCTTTCCACGACCGGTGATTTCTAAAGGAAGAGTAAACAGTCTGATGTCTTCGTTGCGACACAATGTCATGAAGAAATCACCTAAAAACACTTACAATTTGAAGAGGAACGAAGAGTCCAAGTACATTAACGACTACAACCCGGTGATTTTGTCCATGTGGAATGCTAACATGGATATACAGTTTGTGGCTGATAACTGTATGGCTGTGGCTCGGTATGTGACGTCTTACATCACCAAAAAAGAGAAGACAGAATTGAAGGATATGTGGGAGGACATTTCCCATGAAAAGAGCCTCAGCAAGAAGTTGTACAGTTTCAGTCTGAAGATGTTGTCGCATCGAGAAATCGGAGCGTACGAATGTTCTGACCGGTTGTCTTCAGCAAGTCTCTATGCCAAGTCCAGGAGTATCGTTTGGGCGAGTCTTGGTCTTGCTGCAACGCGTAATCGAGTTCTCAAACCTGTGCGGGAAATTGAGTATTTGGCGGAAAAGGAGCCAAACAGTACCGACATTTTGAAGACAAACATGTTGGATACATATTATCCAAATCGAAGCAGTCACCTCGAGAATGTTTGTCTGTATGAGGTTCTGCAAAATTACATATTCAAGAGGAACATCAAAGAAGATACTGAGAAAGGAGTGTATGCTGTAATAGGAAGTGAGGGATGTCTGGTCAAGCAAAGAAAATGCCACTTGGTAAACCATCGAAAATTGAGTGGCGAATCTCCTGAAAAAAAGGAGTTTTTCTATTTAGCACTTTTGCAACTTTTCAAGCCTTGGCGTGCAGAAGACGAACTGCTTGGAGATTTTCTTTGTTACGAAGACTCTTTCAATGCCGCCAAGGAGACCATAGAATGTCCTGCTTTTCCCAAATATGTAGAAATGTTGAATGCGGAAATTGAGCAGGAAGCAACAATTGCAGCCGAGATTGCCAGAGACAGTTCTCAGGACAGTCAGAGTTCTGCTTCATTGAGTCAGGATCCACTAGGAGGACCTGTTATCGAAAATGAAGCTGCCACTGCTATGAATGAAGTGGAAAGAGCCATGGCACATGCTCAAGAGGATGCGGTTAACTTAGAAGAGTTGGAAAGGCAACTCAACGTTGAGCAGAGGAAAATATATGACGAAGTTACCATGCAAATTGATCATGGATTAAGTCATGATAAGAAAGAGTGCTCATGTACGTCGTTGAAGCCTGTCCGACTGTACGTGAGTGGAGAAGCGGGAACTGGAAAGAGTTTCCTCATTAAAGCAATTTCATGCTATTTGCAGGAAAAGACAGAGTCATCGCTGTCTTGTGTTGTCACTGCTCCAACTGGACTGGCAGCACATAATATTAAAGGGATTACTTTACATCGTTTACTGATGCTGCCAGTGGAGCATGACAACAAATTAGAATATCACAAGCTATCTGGAGATGCTTGTTTTGAAGTTTCAAGAATCTTGAGGAAAATGAAACTTCTTATCATTGACGAAGTAAGCATGGTTTGCAATGTCATGCTTGCCTTTGTGCATTTGAGGATGCAAGAAGTTCTCAAAACAGAGTATGATGTGTTATTTGGTGGCAAACACATCATTGTTTTCGGAGATCTTCTGCAGCTGACACCAGTGAAAGGGCAACCTGTGTTCAAAATGCTCACGCATGAAGATACCAGGAAGTGCCTAGGCAGCATTGGCAACGTCAATATATGGTTAAACTTCAATTATGCTGAACTGCATGAAAATATGCGTCAGGCGAAGGATGAAGTTTACAAGACTATTCTACAAGATGTTAGAATTGGAAAAGTGACCGAGCATGGGAAAGAAGTTTTACATGCACGATTACTGTCAAATTTATATCCAGAACAAGATGTTGTGCCTGAGAATATTTTTCAGAAAATTACTGAAAAGAAATCTGGAATATGTTTGATGCCAACTCTTGCAGAATGTGCCAAATTTAACAACAAAATGTTGCATTTAGAAAAGCAAGAGATTGTGAAACTGGAAGCTATTGATAGAGTAGAGCATATGGGATCAACAATTATTTTGTCTGAGAATCTGAAAACAAAATTGGATTCATTAGAGAAGAGTATATCTAAAACTGCAGGTTTTGAAAAGACTCTGAATGTGTGCTTGAACTGCCGTATAATTTTAAGAAGGAATTTACATGTTGAAAGAGGTCTGGTAAATGGATCAATGGGTAATGTTGTTGATTTTGTGAAATACAGAAATAGAGATGGAATTGAATTTTTAAAAATTAAATTTGATGGCATTGAGGAAGTACAGCTAATTGCTCGTTGTTCTGCTAGATTTTTGCTTGTAAAAGACTTATATGTTCGCCGTAAGCAGTTTCCTGTTTGCTTGGCATATGCGGTGACAATCCATAAATCGCAAGGTTTAAGTGTAGACAGTGCATTGGTGAATATTGGCAGTTCTGTGTTCAAGGAGGGTATGGCATATGTGGCATTGTCACGAGTTAGAACTTTATCGGGATTGTACTTGATTGAGTGTGATGTCACAAACATTTGTGCAGATCTAGATTGTGTTAAGGAATACAATAGGTTAAGAAGAGAGTATGCGCCACATTTGCCTCAGTTTCCTTTGTTTGAGAAACGTGTGGTAGGCCGGAAACAAAGAAATGAGAACAATACTGGGGAGGCTGTAGCAAAAAGACAAAAAGTCAATGAACCTAAAATTACAAGCAGAAACAAAAAGGATTCTGTTGAAGATGTTGTTGGTTTTCAGTTTGAAAACAGTTCTGGTGTCAACTGCTATGCTAATGTAGTAATTAATGTTTTGTTTTCTCTAAAAAATGTAAAAGAAGAGATTGTGGTCAATTCTGATCAAAGATTTTGCAGTTTGTTAAATTCTGTGTTAGAGAAATGTACCACTGATAGAAGAAACATAGAAAGTGTGTCTGAAATTCGAAATCTGTTAGACAGATGTTCAGGCCAAACACAATTCTCTCAAAATATTCAGCAAGATTGTCAGGAGTTTTTAATGTATATGCTTGATGTATTACATGCTGAAGGTGTAGATGTAGATCAGCTGTTTGGGCTTTCTTATCAATGGCAGCATGACTGCGAGAACTGTATGGTATCAAGTACTACTAGTGTAGACTCAGAAAGATTTATATATTTAACTTTGCCAGACAGTAAATCAGTCTCCTTTAATAAGCTAGTAAAAGCTGCTAATCACAACATGGAGTGTAGCCAATGTAAATCTGAAATGACGTCCACATTATTTATACGAACATATGGCCAGTACGTCATTTTAATGTTCCAACGGTGTAGGCCTGATGGAACAAAATTGACAACTTTAATAAAAAAATTTGTAGCTTCGCAGTTGTCAATATCAGGAAGGACTTTTGTAACTACAGCAATTATATATCATGACGGCCCTTCAATAACATCAGGACATTACACAGCTTATTTAAAGTCTAGAAATGGCTGGTCATTCTGCAATGATTCTGTTTTAATTTAAAAAAAAAAATTGCCGTATGACCTTAAAAACTCTTACCTGGTGTTTTTAAAACCAAAATTTTAGGGAAAGAATCTCGGGATGTGCTCTGTGGAATTTCAAGAAGTTCTAATGGCTCCTACACAATTTGGCCTTGAGGATAAGTGTATTTCAGAGACATAACTTCTAACCACAAGACTGGACATCATGGAGAAATAAGTGCACTTTGAATGAGTTCAGAAAAACTGTTTCTTTTTATAAGCTAATTGAAGCAGCCAATCAAAACATGGAGTAGAGGGAATGTAAGTCTGCAATGCTGTCTACTGTTTTACATTGCTTTGTGATTAAAAGTGATGTAGAGAATTAAATAATTGTAGTAGTCATAGAGGTAGTGTAAGTCTGCTTGTAGCAGTGTCATAGGAAAAGTAGAACATGACTGAGCAAGAAGGGGAAGATATTACTATTCCAGGATTGTGAAAATGATCTTCAACATTTTAATTCTGAAAGTTGCGGAAATGTGAAAAGACGGGATTGGCTAACAAGAAATCCAAGAGTTATACATGGCTCTGACAAGATTTGGCCTTGTGGAATCTTGTGGTAGAGAGCAAGAAGTCATTTATTGTATGTAACATGTTTTTAAAAACGATGGAGATTTTCTTTCAGAAAGTGGCGGGCTGAAAGTAATAACAGCACAAAAGAGTGTAAGCTGTTCATAGGACATCCTTGGACGTCATGGAAAGTAAGTTAACTTTAAGGAGTTCTGATTTTTGATTTCTGATGTTGTATGCGTTTTTTAAACACAATCATTTTGATTGTGTTTTTTTTTCCCCGCTGTTACATGATGAATACCTTCAAGTCACTGTTTTTAGTGAATTTTGATACATTCTGAGAACAGCAAAAATAAACCATTTAACATGTATAATTAATTCTGTACTGTTTGCATTTATGATGTATATGTAGAACTGTGTAGGAGGCATGGAGAAGGTGAGGCTTCTGTAAGTGTCAAAGTTGTTGCATGCAGTGCTGCACTTCTGCGTATTCTTTCATATGCTAGACTACATCTGCACAATGAGATACCTAAGCAAAGGAAACACAAGTGATGTGATTGTGAAATGAGCAAAATAAATTGCATGTATTTCAATTACATCACCTGTGTTTCCTATCATTACGAATCACATTGTGCAGATCAAGTTTAGGTCTGTCCAGGGAAACATAGGAGGTTTGGACTTTGTTGAAGATTGCAGTGGACATGACTCACTTCATTGGTAGACCTTCACATGTATTATGTCCTCTATTCTCTTCAACAACTCGAAATTTCATCTGCAACCCTGAGTAGGCCTCACCTGAAACAAAACTCTGGATAGTAGACATCTTATTGGCATCCTGAAGCAATTATTTAAAATTTTAGTGTCTTGCAACACTTTTCTGAAACAACAGCAATGCAAAATATGCACCATGTTTTAAGATAGGCCTCACTTCATCTGCATCAAGATAGTGTTAGTTTAAAATGTATATCTTTAGGACTGTGTAGCTTCTGTAAGTGTCAAAGTTGTTGAAAAACTGTTTGTCTTTCAATCTTTGCCCTTGTCTTTTGTAATTTTTTAATACATGTTTTTATATTTTTCTAATGTTTGTTCTCTCTTTCACAGATTGAAAGTATAAAAACAAAAAGTGAGTAATTTAACGACAATTATAAGGTAAATATTTTGTACTCTTTTCGTTACATTTCTATCACATTGAACTACTATTAGTTCCACTGCTTCATTTCTTTAATCCTCAGTTTCCTGCCTTTGCTACTTCCCTCATTCCTTTCTCTATTACCTACTTACTCAACTTCTTCCACTCTTTTTCTCAGTCCCTCTCTTCTCATAGTTCCTCACTCTTGTTCACTCACTCCATCTCTATTACTCTTAGTGTCTTTGACTGATCACTGTATCACTATTTGTTCATAATGCTTTCTCTGTGTAGTTGAAGCACACTAAGTGGCATATTATGAATACAGCCAATAAAATTATTGCTCTTTTTATTGGCAGAAAACTGGTGCAAAAGCGGCTTTAGCGGCAGTTTTCTGCCGCAAAAGCAGCTTTAGCGACACATTTCTGCCGATAAAAGCTGCAAAACTTTTATTGCCTATGTTGATAATATGCCCCTATGTTATTTACATTAGGGCTATATTGTCCAGTATAACAATCAAAATTGCTCTCCAAAGACACCAGGCAAAGCAGACGCTCCCTCAAACAGATCACCAAGCGCAATTTACCCTACTTACAGCCTAGCCTGTTCTCTGTCGAGACTTTAGCAATCTTTAGAGCACAAGATAAGATCTTTTCACATGGAAGAGTCAGACATATTGCAATTCTACTTAAGAAACAAGCATTGGCATAGACAATAGGTCTCGCTTTTGGGACCTTATACATGTTTAGACATGCAACAGTTGATGTTGCTGCACCAAGGATATTATGCTGCATAACTAAATACTTAGAAGGTCCCAAAGGCGAGACCTATTGGCTATACCAATGCTTGTTTTTCTTTCACTTCGTTATCTATTTTGTTTTTCACAATTATACCCTCTTCTGTCTTTTCTTCGGTAAATAGATCTATTAAACAGTATCTCTTCTTTACTCCCTATAGCTGTCTTTCTTTTAACATCACTCTCTGTTTACTTTCCTTATACTTACACTTTATTTTTTTTTTTTTTAAATTTTTTGGTTAGCTCCCGGTCCGCGTACCGGGAAGCTAACCCGGGAGCGAACCAAAAGAAATAGAGCTTGCCAGAGTGCTAAACATTGTAGCAATTTTTTTTGAAAGGGAAGGTAGTTCTGAAAAGAACTTTTTTTTTTATATTTTTGTTGTTTTATATTTTTTTTGTATTTTTTGAACATTTTTTGTTTTTTTTGTATTTTTTGAACGATTTTATATTTTTTTTGGTTTTTTTGGGGGGGGGAAACAACAAAAAACAGGCGTTGAAAAGGGCTCAACAGGAGCAAAAAAAAATTACTGGGGGCGGTTAGGGCAATCATGGTGTTCATATGCAAGGTTGAGTGCATTGATGCTCATGTTGCCACAAGCTAATAATGCACGACAGTGCATACATAAATGTATCATATGCCCAAAATTTGGTTGGATATTTGGCACAGTTTCCCGTGCCTCCTCTGGTGTTAAAGAAACCGATGTTGTTGATCTCGCCACAGGAGTTGCTCTAGGATTGTCCATCATATCCCTTAATTCCGCCCGGCTGTAATTTAGGGGATGTTTCCTCGTCATGTGCCTATGCATGGTGTGATTACCATAACTGTATTTTTTGTCCGTCCCTCTGGACAATTGTTCCTTGCATATGAGGCATGTTGCGTACCTGGCATTGACCTTTTTTTGGCCAGGAGGGATGGAAAAAAACTGCCAGATGAAACTGGCTTTCTTTCTTGAAACCCGGGGCAACTCTTCCAGGAATTGTGGTTGTTCTCCCTCCTCATCCATTTCTTCATCTTCCTCCTCAGTGTTGGTAACCACCTGGGGAGGTGGTCCTCTCTTCCCATGAGGAGGTGGAGGTGGTGGTGGGGGTGCACCAGCTGCAGCAATCAATGAAGCCATTTTCACACAACCAAAATAGGTCTTCCAAGAAGCAAAATAGGTCTTCCTCTCACAATAATGAAAGTCAGAGTGAGGAAAGAAGGAGGGGTTTTCATCATTTGGAAAAAACAATACTTCTCAACCAATGAAAAGTGTTATTTTTAGGTCACCTGACCTAGCCTTCCATAATTATGAAACTAAAAGTGAAATGAACCAATGAAAAGTTTTATTAACAAGTCACATGACCTCTAACGCTCATGTTACGCGCTGCGGAACGCTCCCCGGTTAGCTTCCGGTTCGCTGCGCTTCGCGCCTCGGTCCGCGCCCCGGGACACTTCCGGGTGCGCTAACGCGATACGTCACAAGACGCATTTCGCGGCAACGCGATACGTCGCGCTTTCGCGCCGCGGATCGCTTCCGGGGAGTTGCGTTTCGCGCCTCGGTCCGCGCCCCGGGGCACTTCCGGGTGCGCTAACGCAGTACATCATAAGACGCATTACGCGGCAACGCGATACCGTCACTATGTTGATTTCTTACCGGTTCGCGGACCGGATCGCGGAATCAAATTGAGCTAACGGGAAGCTTTCCGGTTCGCGGACCGGGAGCGAAACAAAAAAAATATTAAAAAAAATTATTAATAAACATATAAAATATATTTTTGGATTTAAAGAAGAATAAATTTTACATCTATAGATATTAGCTTTTAAAAAACCAATGAAATTCATTGAAAAAACCATAGGTTATAGACCATATATAGTTAGGAATTAGCATTTACAAAACCTTGAAAATTCACTGAAAAAACCATAGGTTATAGACCATATATAGTTAGGAATTAGCATTTAAAAAACCTTATTTTACTCACACAAAACCATTGAAATTCCATATATAGTTAGTTGTACTAACTATATATCGCGCACCCGCAATCCACTGCTGATCATGTCACATATTACATCATTCATGACATGGTCAGTGACATCACTGATGACATCACTGATGACATCTCAAATGACATCACTGATGACATCACTGATGACATCTCAAATGACATCACTGATGACATCACTGATGACATCTCATTTGACATTACTGATCACATCACTGATGACATCATTCATGTGATAATACGATGAACCTCTTCAGACTCTAATATAACCTTAGATACACTCAGTGTAAACAGACACTCACAGACTGTCACTCATCCATGGAGTTACTTACACACCTAGTCAGTCATGCAAAGAATCAATCACACCTCCATTTTCACAACTATACAGTTATACACACCTTACTTATTCAAACATATTTACTCACTTATACAATCCTGGATACAAGTGCACAATGATCCATACAGCCACTCACACATTCACTGGCTCTTATGCACAGTTATTTATATATGTCAACTCTCACATGTACTGTATTTTACATATGTACTTACTTTGACATGTAGCACTGAGATATCTATTCACTCACCAATACAGTCATGCACACAGTCAACCGCCCATACAGCTGTTTCCACATGCACTTTTGAACCCATACATCTATGCACAGAGTCATACACCTCCCAGCCACCCACATACACACTCAGTCTCCCATACAAATGCTTGGGCAACCAATCAATAACCCATATAGTTACTCATATAGCTACTGATCAACACATGCAGCAGTTTACAGAACAACAGACATAATGATGCACAAATTAAGACAGTTTAGTCACTAACCCATGCACTCAGTGAGACACATTTAACCACTCACTCATACAGTCAGTCATGCACCTACTAAATCCTTCATCCAGACACTTATACATCCACTCATTCTTAAATATGTAAGACATATTTTAACTTTACAGAAAAATACAGTCACTGGATGTTTTCATCAGTGATGTCATCAGTGATGTCATTTGAGATGTCATCAGTGATGTCATCAGTGATGTCATTTGAGATGTCATCAGTGATGTCATCAGTGATGTCACTGACCATGTCATGAATGATGTAATATGTGACATGATCAGCAGTGGATTGCGGGTGCGCGATATATAGTTAGTACAACTAACTATATATGGAATTTCAATGGTTTTGTGTGAGTAAAATAAGGTTTTTTAAATGCTAATTCCTAACTATATATGGTCTATAACCTATGGTTTTTTCAGTGAATATATATATATATGAAAAACAAGGGTGTCCCCATGGAGGCATCACACGTGGCACGGTTACCGCACACCACCCCCAGCAGCAGCAACCACAGCGAGCACTCACAACACAGTGAACTTCTGGCTGGCCTCCACCCATTTGGGTTCACATTTTGACATTGTGAGGCACTGAATCCACCTGGTCATACAGGGAACGTGAGTTTAAGGCATATGGACTTCATTTACCAGAATGCTGTGCCTGCACACGCCCACATGGGCGTTGACTTTATCAACCAATAAATGTTCCTAATCTATCGCGGTGCCTCACTGTGCTGATTGCATGCCATTGACAAAGGGCTTACGGCTTGAAACGCGTTTGGCATATTGCAAGATGAAGGAAGCGAGTGCTCGCTGTGGTTGCTGCTGCCGGGGGTGGTGTGCGGTAACTGTGCCACGTGTGATGCCTCCATAGGGACACCCTTGTTTTTCATATATATATATATATATATATATATATATATATATATATATATACACATATATATATATATATATATATATATATATATACCATTACTTAGCGTAACCACTTAAATAAAGTGTATGCCGTTACCACGCATGTCTGAATTGTAATGACATTCGTGGTAAAGACATATGCGATGTAAAAGTGTGCGTTGTAATGGTAACGCGCTGTAACAGCACTTGCGTTGTAATCAATCAATCAATCAATCAGTGACACTTGTAAAGCGCGCTACCTACCCGTAGGGTCTCAAGGCGCTGGGGGGGGGGGGTGCCGCTACCGCTCGAACAGCCAGGTCTTCAGCTTCTTCCTGAAGGAGAGGTGGTCTTGGGTCAGGCGCAGGTCGGTCGGCAGGGAGTTCCAGGTCTTGGCGGCCAGGTAGGAGAAGGACCTTCCTCCTGTAGTCGCTCTTCGGATGCGGGGGACGGCGGCGAGGGCGTGGTTGGCTGATCGGAGGTGGCGTTTGGGAGCGTAGAAGTTGACTCGGTTGTTGAGGTAGCTCGGGCCTTGGTCGTGTAGGGCTTTGTGTGCGTGGGTGAGGAGGCGGAAGGTGATTCTTTTGTTGACGGGGAGCCAGTGAAGGTCTCTCAGATGTCCGGAGATGTGGCTGGTTCGTGGGATGTCGAGGATGAGTCTGGCTGAGGCGTTCTGGATCCGCTGGAGTCTCTTCTGGAGCTTGGCAGTGGTACCGGCGTAGAGGGCGTTGCCGTAGTCCAGTCGGCTGGTGACGAGGGCCTGGGTGACGGTCTTCCTGGTCTCGGTGGGGATCCACCAGAAGATCTTCCGTAGCATGCGTAGGATGTTGAAGCACGCCGAGGAGACGTTGTTGACTTGCCTGGTCATGGAGAGGGAGGAGTCCAGGATGAAGCCCAGGTTGCGTGCATGGTCTGTTGGTTTGGGTGCGGTGCCCAGGGCGGGAGGCCACCAGGAGTCGTCCCAGGCGGAGGGTGAGGAGCCCAGGATGAGGACCTCCGTCTTGTCCGAGTTCAGTTTCAGGCGGCTGGTCGTCATCCACTCGGCTACCTCTTTCATCCCTTCGTGCAGGTTGGCTCTGGCGGCGGCGGGGTCGTTGGTCAGGGAGAGGATCAGCTGGGTGTCGTCGGCGTAGGAGATTATGCTGAGGTTGTGTTTGCGTACGATGGCCGCGAGGGGGCTCATGTAGACGTTGAAGAGGGTGGGGCTCAGAGATGATCCTTGAGGGACGCCGCAGATGACTTCGGAGGCCTCTGACTTGTACGGTGGTAGGCGGACTCTCTGTGTTCTTCCGCCGAGGAAGGAGATGATCCATTCCAGCGCCTTGTCCTGGATTCCGATGTCGTTGAGGCGCCGTACTAGGGTGCGGTGGCAGACCGTGTCGAATGCCGCGGAGAGGTCTAGGAGGATGAGGGCCGCTGTTTCTCCTTTGTCCATCAGGGCTCGGATGTCATCGGTGGCGGCGATGAGGGCGGTCTCGGTGCTGCAACCCCGTTGTAATGGCATGAGTTGTGTTGGCTGGCGATGTAACATCATATATTCAGTGAAGAGACAAGAGAGAGAAAAAATACTTATTTTGAGGAACGTATCCAAGGCACTTCCAATTGGAAGAAAGAGGTGATGTTCTGGTACTGGCTGCTGCTGGGTGCTGCAGATGGAGACGTCATACTGCCTGAGGAGGGTTTGGAAGTGAGACTTCCCAGCACTTAGTTAACAGAATAATTGGCAAGTATCAATGTGCATGCTATATAGTACATCAAAATCTTTTTATTTAAGAGGGAAACATTTCTTCACAGTACCAAGGGGCCCTGGAATTATGCAATTGTGCTGCCGCAGCGATTTTTGCATAAATATAGATTTGCTGCACTTGACACATAATCCATCATGTGCCTCATATTCTGCAGATCGAAAAAAATAATGAAGCTTTTAGCTTAAACAGTTCAAAAGTTACTAAAAATCAGCAGCATGTGTTGCTGCTCAGTTAAAGGCCCTTTGCAAAGCTGGACTTGGCACCATCTCCTTGATTATTGCTATATTTGGGTATTAAAATGGCACTAATGAGGGGTACCCAAAGCCCAGACAGTGTTATCAAGTTTAAAGTGACATAATAATGAAGCAATACTATTACAAAATGTGCTGCATTGTGCCGCATAATTTGCCTTTTCTTGCCATATAATGTACTTAACCCTCCCGCGTAATTTGGCCCTCTTCTGCCACATAATACCAGTGGCCCTGACATAGAGCCTACTAGATACCGCTCAGACTATCAAAGCCTGGGAATCGTGCAACTGGGAAGTGTAAAAATGCAGATCTGAGAAGGCATCTGGTATTCACATGTTTGAATAGTCCCTCCAATATGAAACTTTTTTGGCAAAGAGAAGCTAACTCACATAGGGCCATATGTATCATTGTTGGATTTTGCGATTCTCAAATAGCCCATTTTTGAGTATCGCTATTTGAGAATCGCAAAACGAAATGTATGTAGGATTTGCAAACAAAAAAGGCAAATCCTACATATTCCTTAATTGCAAATTGCAAATTGCAATTCGCAATTAAGGAAACCCTCCCCGTTCATTCCTATGGGCCAAGATTCCTTATTTTGTGAGGCAGTTTTGCCTTAATACATACCACTAAGCCAAATTGTGATTGCAAACGCTGAAATTCTGTGAATTTCGGCGTTTGCAATCGCATTTTTGCTTGATACATATAGCCCATACTGAAGTAACAGAGGTTGAGATAAGCCTTCCACTTGCAGTCTTTGGTCTCCTGGAAGAATGTGACTGTGATTCCCAATCTACTCTAAGGAGGAAACAGGTTTTGTGAATAGTTTACCTGCTGCTGTTGCCTAGAAGGGGGATGTGCAGGAAATGGATCCCCTCCACCCTCAAGTTTTATAGAATGGCTCGACTATGAGATGTATGAATGTAATATGGAGCAGGCATATTCGTCTACTAAGAAAGCAGAAATATGGCATATGTAATTAGAAGTGTCTTCTAATATAGGTCTGTACATGTGTCAATATGTAAAGGTCTGGCTGTGTGTCTCTGTGCCTTCATACTTGCATACGTGTATTCTTGTGTACATGTCTGTCCTTGTTTGCCTCCACGTGTTTTTGTGAGTTTTGTAGGGGGATTACAGGGGATTGCAAGGCGTGGGTATTGTGTAACAAGCATTGTTTGAATTCAGAAATGTATGCTTCGTGTGGCATTGTAGGCACTGCAAAATATTAGACTAGGAGAACTTTGCAAGTGAACTGACTGGACCATTAGGCAGACGGGCTCATAATATGTCGATATAGGTGGATTATGATATATTTACACGTTGGATTAAATTATTCTATAGTACTATGCTGCCTTGAGCTTCTATGCATTAAGAGCATGAGAGAAATTATAGTATGTGCGGACTCTGGCTCGATAATTCTGATGACAGCGTAAGGCAGTTATTAGGTGACCTAAAACTGCAATGTGTTGACGCCGACCATTATCAAATGTGGGATCCTACTGATGGATATGGACACATTGCTTCAAGGTTAATTACTGAGCAATCTTAGCACTGACCTTTGGGGTCACTGAAGGACGGCCATTCATTGGCATTAAAGGGTTGAAGAAGAGATAGTATTCATTAAGGGCCAGATGTAGGTAAATTTTATTTTACCACCTCTTAAATACCGCATCATACCGACTCGGTATTTAAGAAGTGGTAAAATAAAAGTACCGAGATGTAGGTAAATACAGATGTGCATTTACCGATTCGGAAACAATCGGTATTTACCGATGTGGTAAATACCGAGCGGTAAATGCCCATGCATTCCTATGGGCTTTGAAGCCCATAGGAATGATTGGGCATTTACCGGTCGGTATTTACCGCATCGGTAAATACCGATTGACACAAGGGTGCAGGGGGTGTCACTTTGACACCCTCTGGCACCCCCAAAAGAGGCTCGGGTGCCATGTGGCAGGCATACCTG
The DNA here is from genome assembly GCF_964261635.1 of Lissotriton helveticus. NCBI lineage: Eukaryota > Metazoa > Chordata > Amphibia > Caudata > Salamandridae > Lissotriton > Lissotriton helveticus. The sequence goes on along the minus strand of NC_136068.1, from coordinate 279,716,164 downwards.
CCCTAAGGGCAGGTCTGCCTGTCATATGGCATAGGTGTGCATGCACACATGTGCAAGCACACCAGAATCGGTATTTTACCATCAAATAGTATTTGATGGTAAAATACCGATTTTTTAATGCTTGTGGGACTCAGAAGAGTCCCACCTACATATCAATTTTCCCTATTCCGTAGAAATACCGACTCGGTATTTTACATAATCGGTAAATTTACCTATCGGTAAATTTACCGAGTCTGTAAAATACAGGGCCCTACATCTCAAATTGCATTTACCGGTCGGTAACGGCCGAATTCGGCCGTTACCGACCGGTAAATGCCTACCTACATCTGCTAGCATTAATCACGGGGCCCATTATGGAGAGCTGAATGTATGCTAAGCCAAATCATGTTTAATTTTTACTTTTGAACCCTTCCAGTTTAGGTATGGCTAGAGACAGCTTTAATTGTTTTCATATTTCATGTGATTACAGATAGAAAGTATTGGAAAGCTGCATAGGGAGAGCGTGGGTAGTCTTGCCCCTTGGTTGATATTTTTCATTAAAGGCATTTGATTGGCTACCAGTTGTGTTAGTTTGTTTATTAATGTGTTTGATGAACATTGGGGGGGAATGGTTAGAAGTTACACATCCCCGTCCTCTACTCTGTAGGAAGCAATCTATGCTGCTGTCAAAATTCCCAACCACAAACAGCAGTAACATTTCACAAGTGGCACCTGCTGTGTCGGTGCAAAGCAAATTGACAAGTTAGGTGGTGTTCTGACTGCAGTTTTGAAAATGGGTGCTGCAGAGTCTAGAACACTTAGGGCCATATTCTCAAGGATTTATCGCAGAGTTAACTTCACTTTATCTCAGCCAAAGTGGCGATAAATGTATCTCCCCATTCACAAGCTGATGCTACCAGCCCATATCACCAGTTTACCTGCAATAGCAGCTGCAAAAAACATCCCCACAGATGACTCCTGCAACTATCTCTAATAAGATGCAGAGTAGCCGTTCCTGTGCAAAAAGCAGCAACAACAACCAGCCAGATCGGCGATAAAATCACAAAACATGAGATAAGACGCATTAGCAGCAGGAAATTAACACCTGCTGTGACCTGGTGTAAAGTCGGACAACAGCCTGCACCAGAAAAGGGAGCCCAGCTCAGAGCCACACCTCAAGGCAACAGATCCCATGGAGCCGCTGATCATGAGTGCTGGACACTCAAGAGGGCGGCAGCACCCACCGCCACCACCCCCAGGAGCCCCCGGACCCCCACCGCCCTCCCGCTCCAACAATGAGTCAGTACAGACAAAGACAGCGACCTGCAGAAAACACACCAAACTCACAGATTCAACACCAGAGAATGTCATTGCCCACTACAGGCTCAAAGGGACAACCATCCTCTGCATCCTGACCACCATTGCCGACAGGCTGACGGTAGCAAGACAGCGGACAACCAACATCCCACCTCGGACAAAGCTGCTGGCCAAGCTGCACATGTTGTCCTCTGGTACCCTCCAACCAACAACCTCCTGAGTCAGAGTAGTCTCACAGCCAGCCCAATCCAAGTTCCTCACAACGTTCATGGATGACATCATCAACTTGGTACCCCACTATCTATACTTCCCATACACTGTGCAGGAACAGCTGGAGACCAAGCAAGTCGTCTATGCCATAGCTGACTTCCCCCATGTGTTAGGGGGCAATTGACTGCACACATGTCCTACTTGTGCCCCCTGGCAACACTGCACACAATAAACACAACAGAAAGCGCACGTATTCCATCAATGTGCAGGGAATAGTGGACCACCGGGGAATCTTCACCAAAGTTGATGTCAACCACCCAGGTAGTGTGCATGATTCCTACGTCTTCCAACAGTCCATCATCAACCAGCGCTACCAGGATGGCACCTACGGAAGTGCACTGCTCGTTGGCAAGTACCAAATGAACACACCACACACCTCAACTCCACAATAATGCAACTCAAAACACTGGGAATGCACACGTTACAAACTCACTTACAACATGCCAAACAACCTGCCCACCCACCAGACACAACAGCACAACTTATTGTGGGAACCTGGGCCAGCCATGTACATAAGCCATCAATGGCATGGCACCCCAGCCACACAATGGCAGATTGTGGGAAGAGGTGGGGACCAGGCATGTGTAAAGGAGGCAAGTGACCGATGAATGAGAATGTAGACCAGACTGCAGTATGCAGACCATCCACATATCCATGTCGGCATACACCGCTGGTGTTTGGAGTGAAGTAGACAGTGGACGCAACCATGTCACCCCAGCCACTGGGGAAGTTGGTGGAAATGTAGCTTGTTATGTCCCCCCCGTAAGCGTGAGCGGAGTGGGCTGGCCCAGCCTACACCAGGCCAGCATAGGGGTGTGAATAAAAAGCACATATCTCTGGGCGTGGTTCTCTTCCGGAATGCCCAACATCTCTGCCAGTGTGGCACCTCTCAACCCGCCACGAGGCCAATGCCATCGCTGTGAGCGGTGTTGCCTGTGAACTTGTGTGCCTGCCGCACCCCGGGCCGCTGGTCCCCGAACCGATCTTGCCCGCCTCTGCGTACCCAGGCCTCAATACTCACCTGCCGACACCAGCGTGTGTCAAAGAGGGCCCACCACGAGCTGGTGCAAGCTCTAAGACTGAGGGCCGCGACTCTGGCAGCCTCCTCAGACCATCACGGCCTCCGCAACACAGGCCAGCAGCACTCCTTGCTCGTTGATGTACTCCACCGGCATACACAGTGGACTAGTAGGTCACACATTTGAAACTGAGTCTTGATTACACTATGGCGGACAACATTATTTATGGCAGAGTTTATATCACTATACTCCCTTCGATGTGGTGCCACCAAGTCTGTGTACAGCATTTCAACCACACATGTCTGTGGGCCCACGTGGACTACTGCCCTCGGGCCACACTGCGCTCGAGTAGGTCAAATATTTGGAACTGAGTCTTGATTTTTCAATGGCAGAGTACCTATCATTGCACGCAAGGAAAGGTGTAAGAGGAAGACGCGTTTCAACCAGGGGGGGAAATCGTTACGGAGGTGAACGAACACTACAGACAACTGCCCTGGTGTCACTAACTCTGTGCATCGTGAGCCAATGACAAGTGGCTATGGGCCACTGCTGACTGCTGCCTCCGGCCTACACTGCAGTCGAGTAGGTCACACATTTGGGACTGAGTCTTGATTTAGCAATGTCCGAGTTCACATCATTGTACTGACATCATTGCAGACTGCATCACCTCTCAGCCCCAGTGCCACTAATTCTGTTCCCTGACATTCATGGACACTCTATGGTTGAACTTTGGTGGCGTCTGAGTCTATGGACTGGGGGTTGTCTTCATCCTCATGTAGCTGATACCGAATTGGTGGTGAAAACGAGGCTGTAGCATCTCACTTCTCCATTTGCTGCTTCCAAACAGCTTCTGCCCTCTGCATCATGCCCTGGAGGGCACCTTCCACTGTCCCCCGTAACCCTCCACCACATTCTCCTTGGACATCGACGAGGACCCGCTCAGTCCGTGTGGACCTACCTCAGTGAACTGCAAGTCACCGTCCTGTGGCGGTGTGCCTGTGCCGGCCGCAGTGCATCTGGGGCCACTAACTCTGTGCCGCTTAAGTCAGGGACCCTGTCTGATAGAATATTGGATGGTCTCTCAGACAATGGCCTTGGGGTCATCAACGCCATGTGTATGTGGCCCTGCGCTGTCCGCTGCCTCCGGCCTCAACTGTGGTACACCAGGGCTCACACATCAAATCGAGGCTTGATCAGCCCGGATATCACATCACCGCAGGAGGCACACACCACCATCGCCAGGACCACCGCCAACTGCCAGAGTCGAAACAGTCGTACTGACATACTAACGGAGTGGCTCACACCTGTCATGGATGCCATCATCTGCCTGGTGCCCTGCTCAGCACACCAGGTGCCACTAACTCAGTGCACCGCAACCCATGGACCGTTACTGATTGAGTTTTGTGCTGTGGAGAGGTTATGCAGCAATATCACCTCAGGCAGTGTGGGAGACCTGGGACGATGATGAGGAAGATGATGAAGGTATAACATACCCCACTGCAGCTGCATCAGGTATATTACAAAAGAACAGAATCCAAGACAATTTGTTCACATGAGCGCGCTCAGCTCAAGTGCCTCAAACTCAGTGCACTGCAACTCACGGACACTTCTGGTTGTATATTGGGTGACCTCTGTACTTGCTCCGGCTACCTCCATGATGCTCCGCAGTTGTCTCTGTTATGCTGGTGTTTTCAGTTTCTGTTTTAATGGTGTTCACTGTTCAAGTTGTTGCCAGCACCAACCACTCCATGAGGGCTGGCTTACAGTCACCACACACACATCCAGCACAGGTGTCACTGTACATGTGGACCTGCCAATAAAGGTGAGGGCACATGTGCCCGTAGCCAGTTCCACATACTATCTGCGTGTGTCCATGTGGTCATAATTTCTGTATGAGGGCCCGGGCCCTACAACATTACATTGTGCTGTGTACAGCAGACGCAAACATGTCACTGCAGGCAGGGGTTTTAGAGCTTGGAAATGTAGCTTTGTCGTCACCCACTCAATACGTAAGAGGAGTGAACTGGGCCGGCAAACGCATGTCCAGCGTGGGTGTGTGAATGATTATTGCATGCCTCTGGGTGTGGTTCTGTACTGAAAATGTGGAAATGCATGTTTCTCTGTCGCAGTGTGGGTCTCCTTTGTGGGGTGTAGGTGGCCCCTGAATGGAATTAAACACACAGGTATGTGATCTAGTTTGTCTTCCATGGGTTCAGACCCCACCTGCACCTATGCGGCCACCTCCTTTTGGCATTCTGACACCTGGCATCGGAATGCCATGTGTGGCTCGGTGAAGTGTCAGGAGCCAGCCGTGCTGGCAGGTGCTTCCTGCTGTGTGGTCTGTGTGGGGGCTGAGTTCTCCTCTATGTAGTTTGGCTGCCCCGTCCTGGTGGATTGGAGTCCTTGCTCAGGGGTTGATTACTGAGCCCTTTTCCCGTGGCGACGGGATCCATAAACCGGAGAGTTGCACTAGGCTACCTCCAGCGTGAGGAATTGCAGATAAGGCTGCTGTGGTCCTGTTTGGCCTACCGCTCCCTCGTCTGGTGGCTGGAGGTTTCGCTTACGAGTGGACTGCCCAGCTGGGTCGCCTACAGGAAGTGGGGACGGGTGTAGACCCACGGGAGCATTGCAGACGACTAGGGCTGGTCGCTGGGAGACCCCATACACCTCACATGGCTGGGGTACCCGCATCACCGGTCTAAGGAAGGTGCTGGAAAGCGAGACTAGGGACGGGGACCAGGTAGACTGACTGCCATGGGGAAACCACGAGACCGACATGAGGGGGCACACCCGGAGCCAGGTGATTGGGCGGTGGAGCAGCGGAAGCGAGAAGTTGCTGACCCGCCTCCGAGGAGGCTGATGCAACAACAGGTAGACCAGATCCTCCGAACAATCTCGGACACAAAGGAGGCGCTCCAATGGGATATTGCTCAGGTGTCGCTTGGGCTGGGACTCCTATGGGCGGATCATGGGAAGCTGACCGACAGAGTGAAGCAAGCTGAGGCCACCCTGGAGGTTTTAGAGCCGGCGTAGAAGGCGATGGATGTCTGGATGGGAGAGGTCACTCGCAGGCTCCAAGTGCTGGAAAGGAGCGCCGAAGATGCAGAAGGGCGTAACAGATGGAACAACGTAAGGGTAGTGGGCCTTCCGGAAGGCGTGGACGGAGACAATATGATTGACTATCTGGAGCGGTGGCTGCGTACCGAGGTTGCACCAGAGGGCTTGACGCCATTCTACACCCTGGAGAGAGTGCACAGGGTGCCTGCCCATCCGTTGGCACCTGGGAGACCGCCTAGGCCTGTGGTGGCCCGCTTGCTCCATTATAAAGACAGGGACCTCCTACTCCAGAGATCACGCAATGCAGGCCCCTATAGAGTGGACAATAATAACGTGTCTCTGTTCCCAGATTATACTTTTGAGGTACAACGCCATCGTGCCCCGTTTCTGGCAGTTAAGAAGGCCTTCCGAGACAAGGGCATTCAATACTCCCTGATGTTCCCGGTGCGCTTGTGAGTGACCCTGGATGGCAACACATTCTTCCATAACGAACACGATGAGGCATGGAACAGGTTGGAAACCTACAGGGCAGGAACGGACGGAGCAAGGGGCACTGGAGGGCCAACAACAGAGGCACTGCGACTGCGCCGTACAAGGCGTACCAGAAGATGGCCTCCTAGGACACAGAAACCTTCCACGACACAAATGGAGAAAGAGAGGTCAGCAGCCTTGCAGGCTGTGACAGAGATCTCACAGGCGAGTGGCACAACACTGCTTGAGGTGACCGACTCGGAAAAAGGATCGACAGGAACGGATTCTGATGGAACAGATGCGGGGAGTGTCAATCGGCCACATGTCACGCCGGGGACGGCGGACGAGATCATTGATGCCTGAACTTCTGAGGTGTCTCAGTGACTAGTAATGAGGGGGTCGATGGGTTTTGTTACTGTAGCCTGTAGTTGGGGGTGATTGGGAGAAACTCGGTGTTAGGTGGGCTTGGGCGAGTAGTCATTTCCGCAGCTCAGTTGGCTTCCGGACTAGGGGCTCTCCCGAGGGAGAGGGAAATTCCTTTTGTAATAGTGAGGTTTGGCGGTTAGACACAGTGAGGCTGCGGACCAGATCTTCTTGGTGATAGAGCTCCCCCCTAAGTTTCACTCCTGGAGTGAATCCCTGGTAGCTACCAGAAGGACTGCTAGTGGGTAGTTTGGATGGGTGCTAGCTGTATAGAATCTGTTCTGGGGTGGGGAGGGGAGGAAGTTGGGGGACTGTTTTTAGGGTAGTTAGAGCCACCGGCGTGCCAATGCTGCAAGTGCAGCTATGGAACAGAGATAATCCGTACAATAGGAACATCACTTGAGTTCAAATGTATTACTTGGAATGTACAGGGGAAGCATATACGATGTTGAGACGTCACAGGGTTCATGCTTATTTAGTGCGTAGAGGGGTACAGATAGCTTTCCTCCAAGAAACTCATATGGACCGGGTTGAAGACCGGGCTTTGCAGCTTTTTTCTACAACGTATTCTGCTTTTGCTACGGGTGCACTAGTTTGGGTGAGGATGGGGGTTCCCTTCCGGCCGACTAAGCAGATCGTGGATCCTGAAGGGAGATGTGTGGCTGTTATGGGGAGGTTGGATGGGAGAGACATGACTCTGTGCAGTGTGTTTGCCCCTAATGTGGAACAGAAGGCTTATTTTGCCGATTATTGGGGAAACTGGCGTCATTCCTGACCAGTTCAGTGACCTTGGGGTGCGATTTCACAGATACTGAGATGGACAGGTCACATCCTCCGCTGCCCCAGGCACACATACATAAGCTCTTGAAACTCCAGAGAGATTGGCAGACCGAATGGGGGCTGATAGATACATGGCGGGCGCAACATGTGGGGGAGCAGGATTATTTTTTATTACTCTACCCTGCATGACTTGCATGTGCGGCTAGACGCAGTGTTGTGTTCCCCGGACGTTCATGCGCTGGTCCGCCATAGTGAGTAACTGGCGAAGACAATATCGGATCATAATCCGCTACTCTTGGCGTTGAGACGTCTCGGAGACGGCCCGCAAACCCTACTTGGCGCCTACGCCCGGAGGCTTTGGAAGACCTGGTATTCCGCTCTGAGGTGCAGGAGGGCATAGAGTATTATTTTCTCGAGAATGGGGGGATGGCTTCGACTCTGGCCCTAGAGTGGGACGCCTCTAAGGCGGTGGTATGGGGCTTATGTATTGCTAAAACAGCAGGAGTGCGGAAGACACTTTTGCAGGATATAGAGCGGGAGGAACAATGGCTGCGCCGGGCAGAGAGGGCCCATCCTGGGGAGCCGGGAGCACAGGATGCAGTTTTGGCTGCAAGAGAAGGAGTGGCGACAAAGCTAGAGAGGTTGCGCTGCTTTGACCACAAAGAGTATTTGGTACGGGCACATGCAGAGAGGGACAAGGTGGGTTCCATTCTGGCGTGGCTGACTAACCCGGCCCGAGGGGTATGCCCATTCTGGCATTGACCACCCCAGCGGGTACACCGAAATATACCCAACAAGGGATTAATGAGATGTTCTTGACGTTTTATACAGACCTGTAGGAGAGTAAGTTGCCGGGAGCGAGTGATGGCTTGGTGAGTTCTTGGCCAAAGTACGATTGCCGCATCTTGAGGCCGACCAGGGGGACGCTTTGGGGCAAGAGATCACAGTGGGGGAAATTCGTAGTGCAATAAAACATATGGCGCGTAAGAAAACACCAGAGGCAGATGGACTACCGATTGAATTTTACTCAACATATGTTGATATCCTGGACCCCAAATTGCTTGCGGTTTTTCGGGAAGCCGGGAATTTGGGAAGATTGCCAGTTTCCATGGGCAAAGCTATCCTTATTCCATTGCTGAAACCTGGCAAGGGTTCGTCGTCTAGGTCAGCTTACCGCCCGCTATCATTGTTAACAACCGACTACAAGATTCTGAGTAGGATACTTGCGATTCGGCTTCTTCCCCATATGACCCACCTGGTACATCCTGACCAGGCGGGCTTTATTCCAAAGCATACTACCGCGACTAATATACGGCGCCTTTTGCAGATTTTGGGTGAGGACCATAGCGAGACCCTGGCTGTGGCGGTGCTCTCAGTTTACATTGAAAAGGCAATTGACAGCTTAGAGCGGCAGTATTTGGACCGGGTCCTACACGCGTTGGGACTTGGGGACTTCTTTGTAGGGTGGACGGAGCTTCTTTATAAGTCAGCAATGGCGTGAGTGCGGACGGGCGCGACAATCTCATCAGCCTGCCGAGTTGGGCGGGGCACACAACAGGGATGCCCGCTCTCTCTGTTGTTGTTTGCCTTGGCCATCGAGCCTCTGGCCTCCCATGCCTGACTGGGGAGGCATTATCCTGGTTTATACCTCAGTGGAGATATGCAGGTTATCTCCATCTATGCGGATGATTTATTGATTTTTCTCAAAAATACGGATACGGCTCTGGAGGGCATACAGCACTTGCTCAATGTTTTTGGGCGGTACCCGGGACTGAAGGTGAACTGGGCCAACACTTGCTTGTTTCCGGTGGCCCCGGCTGTGCTGAACCCTTCGCAGGTGGCAGCCATCCACTGGGAACCCCACTGTTTGCCTTACTTAGGCACCAACGTTTATCATACCCCTGAGGATTTGTTGGAGGGCAATTTCGGTTGGGCACTTTTGAGTTTTGGAGTGTGTTACCATTATCGGTAGCGGGTCAGGTGGAGCTCCTGAGGATGATGGCGCTGCCGCGTTTATTGTACTATTTTTGGACACTGCCAATCTGGGTACCGGGATCCATCTTCCGACAACTCCTAGATCTATAATACGGCGCGGGCACAGAGGCAAATAGACTCCATCATTTACATATGTCCATGCCCCCATGAAAATGAGGGAACATCCTCTGGTGATAGCACTGGTGATATATGTGCACCAGCGTTATCAGTATTACAGAAAAGGGCTGCATAAACCTTAGTTGCTCTTTTTGTAATACCAAAGTGCTCCTTGGGTTACGCAAATCAGGCGCACATGCCAGTTGTGGCCCGGGACACTTTACATAGTACAGCCCCAGGAGTGTTGGGAGTGTTCTCTAAAAATATTTTGTGAAGTTTAGGAGCTTATTGTTATTTTAAAATATACTCTAACAGTCAAATCCGCATTAGATATAAAATGCACTTTACCAGGTGAGTTTTAGAAATTTTCAACAGCGATTATTGTAGGAAATATTTGACAAATAGCTTATTTTTAAACACTGTAGTCAAAGCAGGACTCTATCTGCTGGGAGATGGGCTGAGCTATTCCTCAAAGGAATCATTGAACATTTATGACAAAAGGTAAGTTTCCAAACACACAATAGTAACATTGGTCAAAACTTAAGAATATTTAATTAGAGCAATTCAAGAGGATTATGAGATCTTGGTCACTACCAATACATTTTGGGAGCAAATTCCTTGCTTCAATGTTTACTAGCCCAGAAACCCTGGTCAAAGTGTAGAATTTTTAAAACATCTTTACAATGGAACGGATGGCACTGCCTGGTTGTGGAAGTTCCTCTTTCAATTAACGTTATGGAAAATGAGTGTCAATGTTGAATTTTTTAACACATTTTGTCAAAAGAATCAATAACAATCATTGATAAATCAAATAGTTCAGGCTTCTAATTGAAAGTACCTCTTCACTGTATGTAAGTTTGAGTGTGAAATGTGGATGGGCGAGTGGGCGAATGTGTGCATGGATAAGTGACTGAGCGCTGCATGATGATTGAGTACCTAAGCTCACCAATCAATGAAAAGGTACTTTCAAACATAAATTAGCTATATTCAAACCAACTTGTTTGAGTGCCTGGAGAGGCTGGGGCTGACTGATGCTGAAGAGACCACCACCATTTTACCTAACTCTGTGCCTGAGCGTTGTTATCATGTTTGAAAATGTGCTGGCCTCTCTGTATGGATGGACACTTTATTGGGGCAGTGGGTTGAGCTAGTCCTTTCTGCAGGAGCATCCAAGTCATGCTGTCTGATAAGAGGACCCTAGAAGCATAGTAGTAGGTCAAACTTTCATACCAGATGATAGGAAGGACATGACCAGGCACATTTCCTCCCCAGATAACCTCTTGTGCCAATGTACCACCCCAGAGGTCTAGGGAATCTAGCAGATCCAGCAAATACACCTGTTGCTTACCTGTCAGAACAATATTTTAGTTTTGGGCTGCTGCACCCAGCAATTTCTTTTACAAATGGATCCAGCAGCAACTCTGATGCAACTAGGCCTGTGCCTGGTGTGGGTGAGTCACTTAGGCCTCAAGGACATTACCCAACTGTTAGAGTAGAAAATTCATGTTGCGCATTGTTCTATGTATGTTAGCATTCGCTGCGCCATTTTCTTTGTCGGCGCCATTTTGAGTTATAATCGAAACACCCTTTGCTATTTCTGAGAAAAGGCCTCTGCTGAGTTGTGTTTCTCCAAGGCCAAGTTTTGTTTCACTAATGAATACAATGTTCTTATTAGCGCATACCTTTCCCTTTAGATAGAACGCTTCTTCCACTTGTCTAGTGGCGGGCATGGGCAGAGCGACCTTGTGTAGTAGATAGTCTATGCCCGGCCTCAGAATCGAAACTCAGTCTTTGTACTTCACTGTTTTGCTGCCTCTGCTTGGAAAATTTCACAATGGTCATGCCTTCATTGGCTCTGGGATGTACATAATGTATCTTTATGCTTGCTATTGCCTGTCCCTCTGCAGCACTCCTAAGCGACTGGGCAGACTGAGGTACGCTCTCAATGCACCTGAATAAACAGATATTGGTTTAGATTCTCTACTGTCTGTCCAACTCTGTATTTGGTATGGAAGGCTGACAGGTAGCCGTGAGTGATCCTGGTGACCCTGATCGGGCCACTTCCATCACTACTACCAAAGGTCCATTAGCAATGGTAGTACACACAGCAGTAGCACAACAACTGAGACTGGGTTGGGAATTAGGACAGAAGACCCAGCAAAATGAGAGGTTGAATGAGGTTTGTTGCTTCGCAGTCAGTGTTGGTGTATCCAGGACACCCTCATGCGAGAATGGTTTTAATAGATAGTCACAAATGTTCTAAGCTATCGAGTAATTCTTCTGTTTCAGGGGCTGCTACACATTATCTAGCTAGTTTACTTGATCCTTTATCCCCAAAACATTGTAAACTCTCTACTTGCTTCCCGTAGTGTTGCATGTCTAAAACTATTATAGATCAAAATAAGTCACAAAAAAAGAACATGATCTCCACCCTGTGGGACCATTTTTCATAATTCGTTGCCCTCTTTCTACCAGAGTGCAATTAGGGGCTAGAGGGCAGGCAGTGGCTCTCCAGTGTGCAAGTGACAGGAGAAGGCAGCAGAGTCAAGCATTTTTTTATTTTTTTATATTTTTTTATTGATTTTCAAACAACATCTGTGCAGCATTGCAATGTCCAATGTATAAATGACAGCATAACATATTTTGAGCCGCTTCTTATTGTGATTCCACCCACTTCCCTCCCTCCGCCACCGATGTGCCTCCTCAGCATGGTCCATAAACAATTAGGTTGAATCAAAATGTAATACAATACCAATAATGAACAATAATGCAGTACAAGACATACTTGTGCATTAGAGATTACTATTCATCCCACTTATCGTACCCTGGTTCATTCTCCTTGCGCCACAGCACCAGTTGGATCCCTTTGGTCCTCCACGTCTGATCCCTCCTCCGAACCTACTTCTGGAGCCTGCAGTGTTGCAACTAAGGCCTCCCACGCCCTTGCTGCCTCTTGCGCTTTGTCGTTATTAGTGCCTAGGGCCTGTTGTAACCTGAGTGTACCTTCACTCCGTGCCCACTTGAGTAATTACGCCAGCCATCTCCGCACTCCTGGCCCCCTCAATGCAGTGTGACTTCCCCTTTGGCCAATACGAGGCCCAGGTCTATAAATTTACTTGTTACTTTCATTTTAGCAGTATGTGGGAACCAGTACAGTAAACAAGTACCCAGATCCAGTTCTATTGTACAATCAGTTATACTACACAGCAGCTCCAACACTTCTGTCCAATATGTTCCTAGACTCGTGCATTCCCACATCATATGTCGGAAGTCGGTTCCCTCCAATCTACATCTCGGGCACTGAGCGGCCGCTCCATTGAACTATTGATTACATTTGGCTGGTGTCAAGTACGCCCTATGCAGGACATAAAATTGTATCACTTGAAATCTAGCATTTCTCGTGCTCTTCTAGGCCCTTCTAACCAACTGAGCTCGTGTCTTTCCAGGGATTTCCCTGCCGAGGTCTGCCTCCCACTTCCCTTGCAGCGTGTGCAATGGTTCCAGAGCTTCAGTCAGCATCCGCTTGTAAAGGCACGTTATGGCCTTAACAGTTCCCGCTGCCAGTACCACATATTGGCATACCATTGTGGTCTGCGATTCTGACAGGCCCGTCCCCCAGTATCTCTGTATTGCCGAAACAAGCGCTTAGTGCAGCAAATAATCCCCTCGCGGGAGATCATATTTATCTTGAAGGGTCTGGAATGTTAACAGGGTTTCGTTTTTGTAGAGGTCTCCTAGTATTTGTATTCCCAACTCTTCCCAGTCAGCCAATGTCGGCCAATCCCCACCATGCGGGAAGGCCGTGCACATGCCCAGTGGTATCTCCGGAGCAAACGGGAGAGTGAATCCAGCTTGTGTTGGCTCCAATTCCAGCACAGCCGCAGCGTCCTCTCTTCAGCAGTGAGCGGCTCAAGATACATCTTCTGCTGCAGCACTATGAAGGACAAGACATATCGGGGAATCCATCGCCCTTCGTGAACATCTGGGCCCCGGAATTCCCGAGCTACAGCTTGAGTGAGCCATTGCAACTGCGCTGCTAAATAGTACCACTCAAAGTCTGGCACCGCCATACCCTCATCAAATCTCTGGAGTGTCATTGTAGCCATGGAAACCCTTCGTCTGCCCGACCCCCAGATAAACCCTATAGCTACCTGTTCAGCCAACTGCTCCTGGCACCCCAACCCACGGCGTTGGAAGGCCTTGTGTTCTTCATTGGGGTCCTGGGAGGCATCAATGTTCACTTTTCTTTTCAGATATCTGCCCTAGACCAAACAGCTAAGAAGTGTGGGCAGACCTCCCACGACGCCTGTCATGGAAAATCTGATGCGAGGAGTGGGCAGTAAGGAGCTAAAGAGGTGGTAGAGGTGTTTTGCAGCCTTGGTCATTAAGTGAAAGGTGGCCAAATGTCTGGTGCCCAAGCTCTCAAGTTCACATGCTGTGGCCAGATGGCTCAATTAAAGCAGGTCAGCTAGCCATTAACTGACTACCCCATAGCTGTAGCTGATTTTCAACTGTTTATAGGAGGTTGGTATGCCTGTTTTCTTAATGTAGGTATTTATAAATAATATTATAAATTAAGGTTAACATTATAAATTATTTTTTATTTATTATGACATATATTGTATTTTAAATGTTATTTTTTTCTATTTTGTCAACCTAAAATGTCTACAAGAGGCTCAACATTTGAGGTGAATGACTTGGAGGCCGTGATGAGGGTAATTCAGATGTTTCTGCCTCATATGTTTGTAGCAAGAGGCAGAGTGGGTTGGAGGATATCACCTGTGTGAGAGAAACCTGAAATGACCTCATGTGTGTCGTTTTTCTGTGTAGGCAATTGGCATACTGAGGACCAGAAACCAGGTCCAGCATTGTTGGGAGTCCAACGTCATCACCTGTTTGTTGAAACACAGGAACCAGTAAATAAGTTTATTTATTTTTTAATTGTAGGTCAATATTTTATATTAGGAATTATGTAAAATACAAGGTAAATTAAAATTAATACATTATATTTATGTTAGTTTAATAAAAAAGATATTTATACATTCTAATTTATTTAAACAATGTTGAAATTTCAAATATGCTTCGGACAATAAGTTGTGAAATTATAACACAAATATTGCTTTTTTCTCTCATTATATTCATAGGAGGGCTACTGTCCTTCAAGTAATCTAGTGCGCTTCCAGCTGGACAGCAGCATTAAAGAGGTAATAGCAATGTTTTTGGTATTAACATTGTTTTTTATTTCAGCTTTTTTCTTAAAATATAAGTGCTAGTGATATCAATATTCCTATTCATATGCAGTGAGTGGTCGAGTGAAAGCTATGAAGACATATGAGCCTTTCACAGTAGAAGCATATGGATGTTTGGTTACATTGATATATTTATGAAATATAAAAATTACTTAAAATAGTGCAATTTAAATTTATAGTATAGACTTTCCCAAAAATTGTAGATTTAGATTTTCATATCAATGATAATTCCAATTAAATATTCAAACTATTTTTTTTTAGATAAATTGTATTAAATGCATAACAATCACAATTCAAACTCATTTTCCTAAATATGCCCTGAAGAGCAAGCCAGACAGGACTGTCTTTGAAAATAATGAGAAAGGGGAAAATATTTACTTTCCATCTTCCATATTATCACTCATCCAGTTTGATACTAAGGAAAGTAATGTTGAGCAATCCAAAGTTTGCTCAGGAAAGTGGTGTGAAGTTAAAGACTTTCTCAGCTGACCACAAATATCTTAAAATTAGCTCTCGAACAGTACTTTGCCTATTTTTTTAAAAGACAAAATATTGCACACACCTTGAATTATCACATATGAAGGCGGCCTTCAAGGAAGGCATAGCATCCCTCCTTGTCTATTATACTGCTAGTCTCTTGAAAAGGGACCCCAGAGCGGACCCATTCTAAGGCACCCCGTGCAAATGCTGTGTCTCATAAGGTGCCCCTCCGGCACTTGCGTAACATTTCCAACTCTCCTGCTGTGATGTGCGTCTCTTGCAAGAAAGCAATCTGTACCTGTTGGTGCTTAATGTAGGAGTAGATTGCGTATCACTTTCTGGTGCATCGAATATTAGCCCTGGGAGCCATATTTACATACAAGTGATGCGGGCTCAGTGTGCTGGGAGGTCATTAACCGATCACCTCGTACATCACCCCAGAGACGTATGTAATATGCCCGCCATAGCAAGGTGGTTGTGTGGGAAGGAAAAATGTAGGGTAACATCACCAAAAGAGGAGAAAAATGATCCCAATACTGGGGGGGCCTACTGCAATGAGCAGTACTCCCGGACAAAGCATAATGATTGCACCTTACTGTATTGTAGGAGAGGCTTAACGTGTACTTTCTGCAGAGTAGCCTAAAAGCCCTTCAGTGCCTAGGGTTGTAGTCTGCCAGTGGCAGTGACCAAAGTGCTATAGTAGTGTTTCTGATATATAAAACTTTCCGCTGAGAAAGTTAGCGTGAGGTGATTATGAAGGTGACCGAGTGTGTTCAATTTGTAATGTGGCCTAGGAACCCTATGGTGTTTGCAGCTGCAGTTCTCCAGTGAGTGCAAATGTACATTGCAGTAATATTTTAGTATTATGCAATGATCTTCCGCCAAAAGGTCTTGCGAGGTGATCAAATGTAGGTGTCTTCCCTCTGCGGCATCACTTGTGGTGGCGTCTGCGAGTCAACTGTAAGCAGGGGCTTCTTCTTCAGAAGTGAAGATATGTGGACCTTTTTCATCATCCGTGACCATGAGACTTGGGCCCAGACTTGCATCAGCCTGCATGGCCTACCGGTGGTCAGCAATAATTTTTTCCAAGTCGGGGAGATGGTCAGTGACCTCCGAGATTAGGGTGTCTGTCTAGTTTTTCCACGCTTCTTGTTCCATTGCTTGCCCCCGGAGGCATTAGAGATCAATAATGACTTTGGACAGCCTCCTTCTGTGTGCCCTCGTTCTGATTACCCCAGTCTCATGCCTTTTGGGATCAGTGAAGAAAGTAGTGGTTTAGCCATAAATGATTTTGAGTCGGGCGGGGAACAGGCGGGAATACTGAATCCCCCTTTGGCAAAGGCATTGTTTACCTTCCATGAACGATGCCCACTGACGTTGCCTCACTCTTGTAGTCCGGGAACAACATGACTGTCTTGTCTTCTACCTGGAGAGGGCCTGCCCGCCTGGCCACAGGCAGTATGGCATAGTGCTATTTGAAGTGGAGTAGTTTCACCAGCATGGGATAAGGGGCAGAGCCCAGAGACAGACGCCTAGCTGGGACTTTGTGTGCCCTCTCCAAAGAGTAGAAGGAAGTGAGTTTGGAAGCTGGTGTAAAGGTTTTAAACTAGGTTTCTAGGTAGGACACAGGGTCTCTTCCTTTAATGCCCTCTGGGGTCCCAGGATTTAGATGTTGCTTGAGCGAGAGTGCCCTTCTAAGTACTGTGTTCTGTTTTGAAGGTGCCTCACTAGGCTCTACAGGTCTCTAAACATGGCTTTATTATCCTTTAATTGAGGCTGCAGTTTAAGGATGGCTTTCTTGCCTTCAGTGACTTTATCCCCAAGTTTACGATGGTCATCATAGAGAAGGTTAAGGTCTGTAGCCAGTGAGCCAAACCTGGCATCTATTGTGACTCTGGAATACTCGATTCCTGCCAGAACCTTATCCGGTTTGACTGAAGTGGAGATTTGTCTTCTGTCTGCAGTGCTGGTGCTGCTGGGTGCATGTCCGTGGGGCCCGGCAGTCTCCCCAACATAAAGAATTGTCCTGTCGCGCATGACTGTCCAATGAGAGGCGCTTCTAGGGCTGCAGCGGGAGCCACACAGGTGAGGTAGAGTATCGGTTGCTTGGAGGTGCACGCATCAACTCATTGTGTCAGGACAAAGGGTGGGCTCAAGCTGTAGGGCGGATATGGGTTGGGCTGAGTCCCCCACTGACCACCCTCTGTGTTCAGGTCCCCACAATTACAGGGTGTCCCACCAATCTGTGGTCGAGATGCAGGTATGTCCTCTGCACACCACAAAGCTCTGTGGTGCTGCTGCTACGATGCCCCCTGGACTTCTCAGGTGAAGGAAGGGCACCTAAAGGGATGTCTCTGCTCCCACAGCAATGCAGGGTGCTCCGTTGGTTACAGCGGGGGCAAAGGTGAAACTTGCAGGTGAGTCTCCCCTCACTCCAAAGCCAGTGCTGTGCGTGCCACAATTACAGAGCTGATGCTGATGCTGGGTAAGTCTGAAGAAGTGTGGGATGACTGACACAAGCCCAGGTAGGTCTCGCAATTTGTTTAGGGCTCTGCCTGGTGTCGTGAGATCGCTAATACAATAGGGCTACCAGGGGTGCCTGGAGTGCAACAAAGGCCTCTCCTCAGCGAACGCCACTGACGAGAGCTCTGTGCCTCAATGATGGCCCTGAATGGGGGGATCCACATGGAATCCTCCATCAGTGCTGGACCCCTTAACTTGTTTCCACTGTCAACATGGCCAGGTAGGGCTCCGGGCCTGCTAGAGCCGATCCAGGTCGCAGCCAAAAGCCTAGGGCAATGCTAGCCCACGCGTCATGATGTTGGTGCCAAAGTTGTCAGGGGAGTTATCACTCACAGATGTGCAAGCAGTTGGGGGCCCTTCTCTGGGTCACAGGAGTCATCTCGCAGGGCCACTCATATCAGGACCACACAGCAGGAGCCCATGCGCCTCGATGCCAACACTAAAGTGGGAGGGAGGATCCCT
This sequence comes from Lissotriton helveticus, assembly GCF_964261635.1. Taxonomy (NCBI): domain Eukaryota; kingdom Metazoa; phylum Chordata; class Amphibia; order Caudata; family Salamandridae; genus Lissotriton; species Lissotriton helveticus. Next base: position 279,698,043 of record NC_136068.1, on the reverse strand, counting down.
CCTTTAGGGACCCCTGCACATGAAGTCCAGCCAAAAGGGCCTGGGCCAGGGTTGCCACTTCACCGCCGGTTCAACATCCAAGGTAGTGCAACGGCAGGCAAGCGCTCACCTGCAGTTGTCTCTCTCCCCCTAGAAATGACCACAACCACCGTAGGTCTTGCTGGGCCCAGCAGTCAGCTCACGACTCGACTCAGGCGCTGAACGGAGACCTCAACGCTGATCCACTTGAGGTGTGGAAGATGCCAGTCAGTACCAGCCTGCTGCCGCACACCATAACTCCCTGCCCGCTGTCCTCAGTGCAGGCTGCCTCTCGTTCTGAATGGCAGTAAGCCTGGCCGCTCTCTCGGTTTCCCCCGCAGGGATCCAAGCCGCTGTCCCGCCGCCCCTGCACAGGGCCCCCAGGGCAGGCGATCCCTGGGGGTGCAGGTTTTTTAATTGCTGGCTTCCATTGGGCGTAAGCCCACAGGTACCTTCTGTTGCTGCTGGGCACTGTAATGTTGAGTGTCACTATGTGGTCTGGGAGGTTAAGAGCCTTAGGCGCTGCCAGGATCGTATCAGATTCAGCCACAAGTTGGGTCCAGGAGTCAGGAAGACACCTACTTTATTGTGGAATATCTTTGCCCTGCCACCGAGCCAGATGGGTAGTGATTGTCGGGCAAGCTAATGGAGCACTAAGAATGTGCATCAGACATGTTGGCTGGCTCAGCCATGCTCCCTCATGGCAGCTGGCCACATGGTCAAACAACAACAACCAGCAAGGAGGCATGGTCACAGCAAAGAACACATGCAGGGCTATGGCAAAAGCACACTGGCTGGCTACACAAAATGGCCGCCAGTCACATGGTCAAACAACAACAACCAGCAAGGAGGCATGGCCACAACAAAGAACAAAGAACAAATGCAAGCCTGTGGCAAAAGCACACTAGCTGGCTGCACAAAATGGCCACGGGCACATGGTCCAACAAGCAAGAAAGCATGGGGGAAAAAGGAACACATGCATGCCTATGGACACTGACTATACAAAATAGCCCCTGTCCACATGACATTGGGAACAAAGACAAATGGTGGTTTATAGCAAACACACTCACACACTGGCCAAACAAAGGAGATATGGCAACACTGAAGAAAACTGCATTAATTCAGCAATTCCAAAACCAAAAATTAACTGAGCTGTAAAGTTTCACAACAACACACATCCCCTAAAGGCATCAAATACATATTACCCCATCTATACATACTTTGCAGACAGAAAAGGAAATACTCAAAAAATCCACACTTTTTATTTAATCCAATGCCATCCCAGGCCTAAATGGTGTTTCAATTCAGTAGACACCCATGACTAGTACTGGGCCTACTGGCTGGATGGCCCATTAGCAGACTAACCCATATAGTAAAATAAATGAATATTGCAAATGTGTTAAAAAGCACAGAACTGTGCAACATATTTTTCTTGACAAAAGAAGAAAAATTAAATGCAAAAAATTAACTAGGACCCTACTGAAACTGCAGTCCATACACCCCAATACATTTTAAAAATCGAATGAAAGTACAAATAGATCCTGGTGCATGTTTCTGAACTTACTTGTGATATCACAAAAACAAAGGGGCATATTATCAAGGGGGTTTATCTCCGCTTTTTTGGCTTTAAAAGCCAAGAAAGCGGAGATAAAATTATCTCCCTATTACCTAGCTGTCGCTAACACCAGTTAGCGACAGCTAGTAGGAGATAGCGACCATCTTGGGCCCTGCTTTGCATGTCAGTGAAATTTATCACTAATGACATGCAAAGTGGGCGTGCCAAGATGTTAGCTACTGGAAACAGTCGCTAACATCGCTATCTCCTATTACCAACTTTTGGAGATATTCGCGCTAAGCGCGAATATCTCCAAAAGCTAACACCTGCCCCTGAGCAGTTCTTAGCCATGTTATCCAATGGGAGGTGGATAACATGGCTAAGAGCATTAGCTCGGTAATGCATGAATATCGCTGACTTTTCAGCGATATTCATGCATTTCAGCCGATTATTATCGCTTAGGAGATAAACCTAAGCGATAAAAATTGCCGCAGCTAGGCGATAAAAATATTGCCGCTAAGCCAACATAGCGATAATTATCGCTAGTTGTTGGTAATATGCCCCAAAGTCCTTAAATCCAATGGTATATATGTAGCAGACAAGAGAGTGATCCTTCCATCTGCAAATCTAAAGGAAAAATGAACAGAAAATGGACCAAGCACTGTGAGAAGCCTGCTGGACAGGAACAGGAAGTTGGAGTCTCTGGGGCACTTCTTACATGTGGAAAAAAAAGTAAAGTAAAAAAAATGCTCCTCACACTAAAAACACTCCATTGGAGGAGAATATTAACCCCTTCGATGCTTGTGACGGAACCGTTCCGTCATCAGTCACGGCTGAGCTGTGCTGATGACGGAACGGTTCCGTCACGACCGCACCCTGTTCTGGAATGTCCAGCACAGGGGCGGAATCGGCGCCGCACGGAAGCGGTTAACAAAAAAATGTCTTTTGAGTAGATTTAGTGACTTCTTGAGGAAAAAACCTGCTTGATTATGCAGCCACAGTGGCTGGTGCTCTCTCGCTGTTGTTAGAAAAAACGCACCGAATATGGCCCGCATGGTCCAAAGCCGTGCTCAAATCTCGCAAGCATTTACCAGTGTCTGGCAAGTTAATCGGGCACTTGCAGCTGGCTGACAAATCTCGCCAGTGCTCAGGACAACAAGATTTGTCGCCCTCACCAGCGCACACAAAACCTGACTCAAGCACACAAATCTAAAGAAAAAAATCTGACTCAAGGCAGAAAGCTGAATTTATCAGGAACTCTGCGTTTTCCACATAGTGTGGAGTTCTCAAATTCCGCAAACTCCTCGAGAGGAGCAGAATTTTACACCCAGGCCTATTATGATGTACAATGTCTCTCCCAGAATATATGGCCTGGGAACCTCCTCTGTTCACCTTAAAGTCCTGTTCCATGGTTTTAGTGATAGTCAACATGCTTTACCATCGTATAGGCCATGTGAGGTAGTCTCTTTTAACTCCTCCCAATAAGTAGGGCAAGGAAACAACTTCACTTGCATTTTTTTCTCATCTTTTGGGTCAAAATCTCCCGAATAGAATGTTTTGGGGATAATGGTGTATGCATCACTTTTCTACTTTCACTAACCTCCACTGGAAGGTAATTCTAGTCCTTTTTACAATTTCACAGTCAACACTCATTCATGTTTGGCCATAGGTTCATCCTTCCCACCTTCTAGCAAATCCTGTTGGCCCCGTTCTGGGATAATGATATTACATTGTCTTTCAGGCTTACTGCCCATTCTACAAGTGCTAATGTATAAACAACACCCCTGAGCAACTAAGTATGATGGACATTGAGAAAGGCCATCAGGGCCGAAACGGGCATGTCAATACTTGTGAAAATACATTTTTCAAAAAGGTTAACTTCTGTGTACCCCACTACCTTTGCGTCAGCAAAGGTGTAGTTGTTTGAAAGTATGCAGTTTCGCCATGGAGAGTGAGCAGCACCTGCTCAAAAGAGAGCGGCAGCATTAGCAAAAAACTGGAAACGTGTATATATATGTATGTGTGTGTGTATATATAATATATATAGCATATATCCGTCTGCTACTCCGCTATCGTGAGGTCGCCTGGTTGGCGAGGGGAGACCACTCGTCCGCCTTGATCCACACATGGGGCGCCAAGACTAAACAGGACCACCAGTCCCATCAGGCACTGGGACATTTGGACAGCCCATCAGGGGCGTGCCATGATCTTTATCAGGGCTGGTACCTGCATTCCCATCATCAGTTCGCCAAATCCTCTGAAGAGAAGGCGGGAGCCTTCGAAACGCGTCAGGAATTCCACGGCGAAATGGGATTGAATCACTTTCCCTTGAGCTCCTCAGCTATTCAAGCACGCTGTGGCAAGAAAGGCGAGTTCAAGTTTCTCCCCACGAGTGTGGCCGTGTCTTTACACGCGAGCGCACATATGTGGATGGAACCATCACCATCCTTTTACCGCACCCGCCAGAAGAGTGCAGCAGCGCCATGATGGAAACGAGCGAGCAGAGCCCCTGCATACACGCTGAGCACCGCCAAGCAGCCTCAGGGTAGGAGCCGACCAGGGCAAGCATCCAGCTTGCTAGCTTGACGGGCATATATCCGTCTGCTACTCCGCTATCGTGAGGTCGCCTGGTTGGCGAGGGGAGACCACTCGTCCGCCTTGATCCACACATGGGGCGCCAAGACTAAACAGGACTACCAGTCCCATCAGGCACTGGGACATTTGGACAGCCCATCAGGGGCGTGCCATGATCTTTATCAGGGCTGGTACCTGCATTCCCATCATCAGTTCGCCAAATCCTCTGAAGAGAAGGCGGGAGCCTTCGAAACGCGTCAGGAATTCCACGGCGAAATGGGATTGAATCACTTTCTCTTGAGCTCCTCAGCTATTCAAGCACGCTGTGGCAAGAAAGGCGAGTTCAAGTTTCTCCCCACGAGTGTGGCCGTGTCTTTACACGCGAGCGCACATATATATATATGTGTGTATATTATATGGAAAAACTGTACGAAAGGGAATTACAAAAATGGTGGGAAGGCACCTCCCTACAAGGTTACATCGATGTACAAAGAGTCCCGAGAGTACTAAGAATTTTAACTGTCCCGGCTTATGAAAATCCTGACCCCCCTCCTGTTGGAGGCGTGGGCAGCTCACATAGCACTCTCGTGCAAAGGAATGCTGGAAATCCTTGTCCAGTTTGCATGGAGCGACCGCGACAAAGTGGTGAAAGAAATTGAGGCCATGGAGGAGGGCCTGTCTAAAAACACTGAGAAAGACCAACAGGAACATTTAAGAACAGCAATGAAGAAGAGATTGGAAAAATATGAGCTCAAAATCAAAACAAGAAAGCAAGAGAAGTTTGACCGGGACGAGAGAGATTATGCAATAGGTAGGGTGCTAACCTTTGCGAAAAAATATGAGCAAACAAGGAAAGATCTGGCAAAGAAAAATCTGAAGCCTGTTGCCACAAGGGAAGAAAGAATTGAAACTTCTGATTCTGAAGTTACTGGAAGTGAGACATCGGGCGATGAAATAGCCGAACCATCCGGGGCACCAGCTAAAACCCTTTTCAGCACGAATTCAACATCATCAGGCTTAACTGGTTAAGGGGAGGAAAGAACAAACCCCTGGAGGACGACGCCAAACCAGGAGAGGCGGCTGGAAAGGGAAAGGTAAATACAAAAACAAAGACAAATATAACCCCGAGAATAACAAGAAGCAAGTGAGGTTCCAGAAGATAGAACGACAGGACCAGCTTACAATTGTGAATTTATCTCAAAGGACATTAACATCTTGTGAGGAATCTGTCCTTAAACTGGGATTAACTTTTTGTCCCAATGCTCGCAGGGAGTACACCCAGACGAGAATCGATCTTTTTAGATTTATCCAGAAATTCAAGTTGCATAAATTCTTCAAGGTCAAACCTACGAGCAAGGAAACTAAATATTTAAGACAAAATCAAAAAGAAACTGATCTTCTTAATGTCAATGACTTGACTGCATGTGAACTTCTAGAAAATCTTCGATCGGAGATGATACATGACGAAACAACAGATTCATTGACACAAAGGTTAGCCAATATAGAGATTGAACAAGAGGCACCAAACAGTGGTTTGAAACCAACTTCGAGATTCTTACCACAAACTCCAATTGATGCCATTGACACTTTTTCGGATATTGTCATCAGGGATCTGATGACAATTCGAGTGAAACCTACATCTAAAAAACAGATATATAACACTACTAAATCTCAAAGATTGGCAATCAAAACGTTATCAGAGGACTCGAGTATCATCTGTAAACCATCCGATAAAGGAGGGAACGTTGTTATTCTATCACGAGAACAATATACAGATGAAAGCATGCGTCAACTCACAGACTTACATTGCTATGAAACAACAACTAAGAAAGAATACCAGGAAAGTATTATGAAAGCACACAACCTTCTCAAGAAATGGCATGATAAGAAAATGTTGGATTTGGATGAATATCTTTTTTTGAAAACAACAGATCCGATTATCCCAACCTTTTATCATTTGCCTAAAATACATAAAGACGTTGCCAAACCTCCAGGAAGACCTATCATTTCTTCGATTGGGGGACTAACAGAAAATCTCTCAAAGTTTTTGGACCACTATCTATTTGAGTTTGTTTTGACCCTGAAATCCAATATCAGGGATACAACTGACTTCATTGAAAAGATTGAAACTTTGGACTGGTTACCAACTTATTGGTTAATTACACTTGATATAACCAGTCTATATACATGCATAGACCACGAACAAGGTCTGCATGCGGTGGAGTATTTTCTAAACAAACGGCCATTAAAACTGGTCATGCATAACAAAATGTTACTGGAACTTGTACATTTTTGTCTCAGAAATAACATCTTTCTTTTCCAGGACACATTGTTTAGACAGTTGTCTGGTATGGCGATGGGCTCCTGCTTCGCCCCCAGCTACGCAAATCATTTCGTGGGCTGGTGGGAGGAGCAGGTAGCCTGGGCCCCAGGGAATATTGAGTGGTCAAACAAGGTGGTCGCTTGGTACAGATATATTGATGATCTCTGTCTAATCTGGCAAGGGTCAAAAGAAGAGGCAGAGGGATATATCGAAGTACTAAACGACAATAACTGCAACCTCAGATTTTCCGAAGAGATTAGTAAGGAAACAGTTAATTACTTGGACCTGAAAATTGAGGTTAATAATGATAAAATCAAGACCTCATTGTACCGTAAGCCCACTGCGGGCAAAGTATATTGCATGCGTCCAGTAGTCACCCCCGCAGACTGATTAACAGCATCCTTTATGGGGAATTTTTACGTCTAAAAAGAAATAGTACACTTGACAATGACTTTGAAATTGCAGCACAGGGAAGTGTGGAGAGATTCTTACAGAGAGGCTATAAACAAAATCTGCTACCAGACGCACTTAACCGTGTGAGGAAATTATCTCGACGGAACTTATTTAAAAAGAAAAGTGGTCCAACTCTTGATGATGGTAAATTTAGATTAATCACGCCATATTCTGTGGATTCTCACAGATTAAGATCTATTATGATCAAACATTGGCATATTCTTAAAACTGATTCCATCATCGGACCCGACATTCCCCCTGCTCCATTGATCACCTTCAGAAAAGCGAGGTCAATAAGAGACCATTTGGTACATAGCCATCTAAATCCAATGGCAAAACAACCAGGAACGTTAAAAGATGCTAAAGGGTTCTTCCCTTGTGGAAGATGTAAAGCCTGTGCATCCAGTAAACCTATCCTTTCTTATGAAGTAAAAGGGTGCAGTGGAGGAAGGAGGATCAATAAGTTCATGTCATGCCACACTAGCCATGCAGTATATTGCCTCAGCTGTCCGTGTAACTTAAAGTACATAGGCAGCACAATCAACCCGGTAAAGCTGAGAATCCTTGAGCATATGCGGGCGATTGTGAATAAGGATTTTTCCTACCCAGTCGCTCGTAATTTTGCCATCAAGCATAATAGTGATAGAGGTCTTCTAAAATATTTTTGTTTAGACTGTGTTCCCGAAAATATCAGGGGAGGTAATAAATTGCAAAAATTAAGAAGGCTTGAATCACGATATATAGTAGATCTTGAAACAAAATCACCGGGGGGACTCAACACGAGGGAAGAGATGGCTTCACATCTCGGGTAAAACTAATGAAATGTGATTCATGCCAATCACTTCTGTATGACAATCTGGAATCTTATCTCTCTTTTTCAAGGTTAATCTATACTTTAGATCTGGTTATTTGATGTCTTATGATGTGTTTAATTTGACAGCTCCTTCTAAACAAGAAAATGTAATTGATGGAATTAATTAGATATGTAATTTTTGTGAATAATCGGAGGTATACACATGTTTTTGAAAATTCTAGAGATAAACTTTTTTCTCCTTTTTTCATTGACAAGATAAAGTGGTATGTGTCTGGAGAACATGTCTCTTGGAATGTCCCTCTTATATATGAGGAAAAGCAGCCATTTGGCTGCAATTGCCGATCCACGGCAAGATTTACATCTTTGGAATCACGTTTAGTGCAATAAAAATTAGCAGGTTTTTACCAGCAAATGACAGTGTCACTCAATAATTTTAATGAGTGATACATAGTCCTCATATACTTGGTTCATGAAGAGAGACATGGACTGGACACGTACCGGCAATCTTAGTTATATAAACAGAAATTGTGAGACTATGTATTCAAGGGACAGATGTCTCTCTTTGGAGAGACAGCTATGCCGATACACGGCAATATCAAAGTGTAATTGTATTTGTTTAGATACAGAAAATGAATGCCTAAATGTGCATAAAACACACTCTAAGATGGCGCCCATGATCGTGCAGAGTGCAGTCCTTTGTCTACTGGTATCACACTGTTTGAATGTTTTAAAAATGGCGCCACGCATAGCGTTCCCTTATGACACTGAGGAAGGGACACTTCCCGAAACGCGTTTGTCTTGAATAAAGTTTGTTGGAAATTGCCAAAAACCCGCGAGTGCTGCCGCTTTTTCTTCTACTGAGGGATTTGTGAAGAAAGCTGTGGAGCAAATATTTTGGACGTGGTACACCAACCCCTGGCAGCACCCGCCAGCAGAGTGACTCGCAATACTGGTGAACTTTGGAGCAATGATATATATATATATATATATATATATATATATATATATATATATATATATATATATATATATATATATATATATATATATATATATATATATATATCCACAGCATTCCTTATTCCAGACAGAAGAAGGCATACACACGAAGGCTGAAGGAATAAGGCATCTTTATTTAAAATGGCCTCCCTCGACCGAGAGAAGGAGGAGACTTGTTTCGGCTGACTAAGCAGCCCTTATCAATCCATCCTTACAGTCCATACTTACTATATAAATGGAATAACTCACACAATTCACCCCCAGTCAAGTGATCCGGGTTAAGTCCATCATTCTTTTACTCACCATGCCAGTTTAGATCGGCCATCTGCAAATCAGTCTTGACACTGTGCCTCATGGGACCAGTCCAGCCCGAACTGCCAAGCCAGGTCCTTCCTGGACCAAAATACAAGCATCCTAGGACCGGTTTCGTGGTTTTACCCCTCTTCAGCCTGGATAGCTTGATTCCAGTGGCACAGTGAGCTCTGGGCATACCTGGTGTACTTAAGGCGAGAAAGCAAAGGACACACAATTGATGGACTGAATGCAGAACAAATCAAAACATTCGTCCCCAGTCAAGAGATCTTGGCTAAATCATCATTCTTTAGCTCACTGTGCCACCCCAATTTAGACTTGGCCATATGCAAATCAGTCTTGACCCTTTGCCTCATGGGAACAGTCCAGCCCCAACTGCCAAGAATGATGATCGATTCAGCCCAGATCGTGACTGGGGGTGAGTGTCTGAAAAGTTTCAGGGCTCCCTCCATCATCTCCTTGTGTTTGCTTTGTTCGCCCTAAGTTGGCAGGGTATGCCCAGACGTGGGTCCCTTGCTCACTTTGCCACTGGATTCAAGCTAGCCTGGCTGATGAAGGGTGTTACCCAGAAACTGGTCCCAAGATGCTTGTTTCCGGTTCACGGAAGACTGGGCTTGAAAGTTTGGGCTGGACTGTTCCCATGAGGCACAGGGTCAGGACTGATTTGCATATAGCTGGATCTGAACTGTGGTAGCGAAGTGAGCTAAAGTATGAGGATGGATTCAACCCAGATCTGTGACTGGGGGTGAGTGTCTAAACATTTTCAGCTCTCTGTCCATCATCTCCTTGTGTTTGCTTTGTCTGCCCTAAGTTGGCATGGGCATACCATGCCAGACGTGGGTCCCTTGCTCACTTTTCCACTGGATTCAAGCTAGCCTGGCTGATGAAGGATGTTACACAGAAACCGGTCCCAGGATGCTTGTTTCTGGTTTAAGGAAGACCTGGCTTGGCAGGACGGGCTGGACTGTTCCCATGAGGCGAAGAGTCAAGACTGATTTGCATATAGCTGGGTCTGAACTGAGGGGGTGAAGTGAGCTAAAGAATGATGATGGATTCAACCCAGATCTGTGGCTGGGGGTGTGTGTCTGAAAAGATTCAGCAATCCATCCATCATCTCCTTGTGTTTGCTTTGTTTGCCCTAAGTTGGCAGGGTAAGCCCAGACATGGGTCCCTAGCCCACTTTGCCACTCGATTCAAGCTAGTCTGGCTGATGAAGGTTGTTACCCAGAAACCAGTCCCAGGATGCTTGTTTCCGGTTCAGGGAAGACCTGGCATGGCAGTTCGGGCTGTACTGTTCCCATAAGGCACAGGGTCAAGACTGATTTTCATATAGCAGGGTCGGAGCTGAGTTGGCGAAGTTAGCTAAAGAATGATGATGGATTCAACCCAGATCTGTGACTGGGGATGAGTGTTTGAAAAGTTTCAGCGCTCCATCCATCATCTACTTATTTTTGCTTTGTTCGCCCTAAGTTGGCAGGGTATGTCCAGACGTGGGTCCCTTGCTCACTTTGCCACTGGATTCATGCTAGTCTGGCTGATGAAGGGTGTTACCCTGAAACCGGTGCCAGGATGCTTGTTTCTGGTTCATGGAAGACCTGGCTTGGCACTTCAGGCTGGACTGTTCCCATGAGGCACAGGGTCAAGACTGATTTGCATATAGCTGGGTCCAAACTGAGGTGGCGAAGTGAGCTAAAGAATGATGATTGATTCAACCCAGACCTATGACATGGTGTGAGTGTCTGAAAAGTTTCCGCTCTCCGTCCATCATCTCCTTGTGTTTGCTTTGTTCGCCCTAAGTTGGCAGGGTACGCCCAGACGTGGGTCCCTTGCTTACTTTGCCACTGGATTCAAGCTAGCCTGACTGATGAAGGGCGTTACACAGAAACCTGTCCGAGGATCCTTGTTTCCGGTTCAGGGAAGACCTGGCTTGGCAGTTCGGGCTGGACTGTTCCCATGAGGCACTGGGTCAAGACTGATTTGCATATAGCTGGGTCTGAACTGTGGTGGCGAAGTTAGCTAAAGTATGATGATGGATTCAACTCAGATCTCTGACTGGGGGTGAGTGTCTGAACATTTTCAGCTCCCTGTCCATCATCTCCTTGTGTTTACTATAAAAATAGGGCAACAGACTAAGACTTAAATTTTTTTTGTATTTTATTAATGAAGCAACATTTTTAAAACCTTAATGTTCATAATATCATTATTTAATACACTGTAATACATAAGTAGAAAAGACAACATTCAACATACCTCCAGTCACACTATCACACAACCATACACCCACAATATGCACGCTTTCGGGTCTATCATGATCACTCCTGTGTGACATTATTTTTACTTCAGAGATGTACTGTTAACCATGCCATGTGAATTTGACCCCATTTAAGCCAATAAGATCTATGAAGATATCAAAATGTACTGCACATTGTCCATGTATGGCTGCGTGATAGTGTGACTGAAAGTATGTTGAATGTTGTTGAGGGGTGCTGTTTATACGTTAGTTCTTTCCCTGCCCTCAGAAATGTGATTAGTTACAGGTGGTCCCCATTTATACTTTCATTCTTCAAGTGTTTCCATGTTTCATAGTCACATGATTTTCATTCTGCCTCTCCCGAGGCACTAGGCAGTTGATGCCCAGTCCCCTAGTGCTTTGTAGCTAGAGATTGATTGTATTATTCCTTTTCTCCATCATATGGCTTGGTACCTTTTACATTTTACCCTGAAAACAATTATTATGGTGGTAAAATTAACTTCATTGGTACTGTCAATTACTGCTTATATTCCATTTAGAATGTCAGTACCAACTAAAAACGTGGTCTGCTCACAATTCACTACTATCACCTGATTGGCCAAGGAGTGGCAACCAGCCTTGATTACCATGTGGACATTTTCCAAATCCAAATACCCAGATAAAAGTGCCTTCATAGTTCTCTATTGTCCCCAATAATCTTCAATAATTCATTTGGTCATGGGCTCCTGAAGATCAGTTGACGTCTCTAATTTTGTAAGAGTCATTAGATGTGAGATATTTACTGTGTCCACCACAACCTCCTTGGGATATTGGGTCCAGCCATCCTTCATCAGCCTATAATATTGATATCCCTGTAATGAAGCCTACGTAGAAAAGGGGTATTTGTACGTATTTTAGTATTCACTTCCTCCTATGGGTATTGAGCACATTTGATTACCTGACAGTATCACTTTTTCTTTCTCTTCCCTTCTCAGAGTTGAGGTTTAGCAAAACCAACTGTTCCACTGTGGGAGTTATAGAGTTCAAAGGATTCATCTGGAACACTGTCTTCAGAATTTTCTTCAGAATGGGGATCTGAACAGAATACACCTTGTTAACCTGCTCAATGCACACATTTGGGCATGGTTTCTACAGTCTGAGGAAGCCTAACAAATGCACAGAGTGATTTGAACTTTTTCCTTTGTAGTTGGGGATTGACTACAATTTGTCTAACTTTGGGGTGTTAAGAACTATTGATAATTTCTAATACCATTTTGGACTGTGCTTCTAGGCTAGTTATTTTATAATATGACTTCTATACTGAATTAATAATTGTAATAATTAAATAATTGTGTACCTTGGGTTTAAAAATAGTCAATTTTGGGTAAGACATTCCCTGGTTAACTTCTCCCCTTCCTCAGTCCGCCACAAGCCTATCATCCGGTGAAGGAGATAATGTTCTCTAAGTCTTTAGCAAGTTCATGGTGAGGTATCTCTCCAGGGTTGGGCCAATTAGTCCCTTCAAAGTTTTCACCACTACCTTTTCTTCTGGAGAGGACAACCATATGTGTACTGCTCTCCCCATTAGGGTGAACACCAGGTTTAGATGCTGTGCCCGCTATATTTGGGATCATTACGGTTATGGGATGTGAAATTACACAAGAGTGACACACTGCGGAGTCAGCCTCATGGGGGTTTTGGTGGTGCTGAATTCATCTTTTGTGGAAGGGGGTTTACACAGCTTGATCCGAGTCACATTGAGTTGCATCCACTTGTAGGGGCACCATTTATTCCTACATGCACTGGAAATTCATAAGATATATCAATCTGATGTCCAGGATCCCCTCTTTTCTAAGGGTTCTTTCACCATTATCTAGGGTTAAATCATCTTGAGTGAATATGTAATGGGATTATTATGAGAAGTCAGGGGTTGTACTGCTATGCCAGTTCCAGCTACATCAGGAAGTGCTTTACACTGGGTTTGGTTGCTCTTCCCTTGTAGGCCAGTGAGGGGAAATCTAACATCCAAGTTCCTTTGCAGTACCTTTGGGATGGGGTGGGTTATATATTGGTTCTGGAGAACACCCCAGTACCACGTTTATATCAATAGCAGTAAATATTTGTATATTCAAAGGAAGCTGTTGATTCCTGACTTGGTTCTTGGTAACATCATTCCTAGTATTATGACCCTGAGTGACCATTTTCTGTGGAGGAGTTTATGTTTACTTTCCCAAGTGACAGAGTTGGTTTCAGTTTTTGACTATCCTGAATCACTTTGAAGTTTGTACAGTGGTTGTATTGTGCTAAACAGTTTGTACTTTTAAAAAGCAATTTCCCTCCTACTGTGCCAATGGGCTTTCCACAATTTCAAGAACGTTGCCATTTGTGCATGTTTCTGTGGATAGCTTATATTAATTTCTAGAAAATCCGCTGGCAAGTAATTTTACGGTCACCCTCTTTAGAGGGAGTGTGGTGTGTATCATTAGAATTCTGTGGCTTCACAGTATGTCCATCAACCTGAGATCCCTATTTAAAAAAACACGATAAGCACAACTGCTTGCATTTGACAGATTAATGAAACTTATTGGCTAAGGTACAAAGAGATCGGCCACAAACAGTGGTCACAAATTGTGCAGCAACTATTTGGAAAAATATGTTGCCTTGCAATGTAGTTATTAACAATTCATATCACCAAATCTTGAGGCCCAAGGGTTCGCAGAACGACATGCCTAATGAATGTTAATTAGTGAGGCAGATATTTGTGAACCACTGTGATTGGCTACAAACGCAAGGATGTTGGCGTGCAGGGGACAGCTAATCACTATCCCTGCATTTGCATTTCCAAATTGCAAACCTTTATTTAAAGCAGCTCAAGTTCTTTAAAGGAATTACTTGTAATTTAAAAAATGCAGGGGCATATTATCAAGGGGGTTTATCTCCGCTTTTTTGGCTTTAAAAGCCAAGAAAACAGAGATCAAACTATCTCCCTATTACCTAGCTGTCGCTAACACCAGTTAGTGACAGCTAGTAGGAGATAGCGACCATCTTGGGCCCCGCTTTGTATGTCAGTGAAATTTATCACTAATGACATGCAAAGTGGGCGTGCCAAGATGTTAGCGACTGGAAACAGTCGCTAACATCGCTATCTCCTATTACCAACTTTTGGAGATATTCGCGCTAAGCGCGAATATCTCCAAAAGCTAACACCTGCCCCTGAGCCCTGAGCAGTTCTTAGCCATGTTATCCAATGGTAGGTGGATAACATGGCTAAGAGCATTAAATCGGTAATGCATGAATATCGCTGACTTTTCAGCGATATTCATGCATTTCGGCCGATTTTTATCGCTTAGGAGATAAACCTTGATAATAGCAAGGTTCCTAAGCGATAAAAATCGCCGCAGCACGGCGATAAAAATATTGCCGTTTAGCTAACATAGCGATAATTATCGCTAGTTGTTGGTAATATGCCCCGCAGTTTGAGAACACATCCCAAAGAGGAAGCTTTCCAGCATCAACAGCTTAGCCTTTGCAATCTATTACCACTTAATTGAAGGAGCTGGCAACATCTCAACAGTTTAGCTTGGTTCTATGCACACTGTGTCACTATAACCAAACTATACCATCTAATGAGCAGTAATCAAGGTGGTTGAGTCCCTGGTTACTTGTGTTCCAGTTCACAGAGGACCCGTCCTGGCAGTTTAGGCTGGACTGTTACCATTGGCACATGGTCACAACTGTTTTGCATGTGGCTGGGTTCAAACTAAGGTGGCCTGGTGTGCAAAATAATGATGGACTGGGATGTGACCCTGAGTATTAAACAGTGGCTGAGACTAATTCAAGCATTCCATCCATCACTTTTTGCATAATACAACTTTCGAAAAGTTGTTTTTTCAGAATAGTACCTTAAAATCTGACATCACCATTAAAGGGGACTTAAACTACAATTCAAATAAGTGGAAGAAGCATTTCTCTATCTCTTCTCACTTATTAAGTCTAATAAGGTAACAAAGTGTTAGGCTCCTGGAGAGATAGCCTTGCGACAATGAAAAAAACATTACAGGTTTTTTACTGTCAGGAGATGTAAAATTTTAACACACGCCCTACTTTTTAAATATGCCCCTGCCCTTTGAGCATTTGGAGGCCTACACTAAGGGTGATATATCTATACTAATGTAATAAAGAGAGAGCCAAACCTTTGAGACGGGTAATCTCAGGAACCACAGCACCAATCACAACACCCAATACAGCGTTGGAAAGAGCAGTTGCAGCAGAAGGACATAGGCTATGCAGACGCCCACCATATACATTTAAAAGGTAAAAGAACCGTGCCAGCAAAGTAGTCCATTGTGGGCATGTCTGTGTTGTGCTGTGGGTGTGTGCTGGGGGCGTGACAAACGCTGGGGGCGTGTGGTACGTTCCGCCCTTCATGCCATGTCTCATATTGTGTGCTGTGGGTGTGTGGCGTGGGCGTGTGCGGGGCGCGGAATTACGGAAAAAAAAGCGAGCAGTGTGCCCAATATTTCATTGTTTTTTCTTCCCAGGTTCTGTACATTCCAGCTTCGGGTGTCCACCCTGCTCCCTTTAAATACCCCTGCACCCCATACTCATAACCCACCCTTACTCCTTAAAATACCCCAACACCCTTTGACACTAACCCATCTTAACCCTATAAATATACCCTGTACCCCAAAACCCAAACCTATCCTTAAATCCTAAAAATACCCCTGTACCCCAAAACCCAAACCTAGCCCTGAACCCTATAAATACCCCTGTACCTCAAATCCCAAACCTACCCCTGAGCCCTAAAAATACCCCTGTACCCCAAAACCCAAACCTAGCCCTGAACCCTAAAAATACCCATGTACCCCAAAACCCAAACCTACCTCCTGAACCCTAAAATACCCCTGTAGCCCAAATCCCAAACCTAGCCCTGAACCCTAAAAATACCCCTGTACCCCAAAACCCAAACCTACCCCTGAACCCTAAAAATACCCCTGTACCCCAAAACCCAAACCTAGCCCTGAACCATAAAAATAACCCTGTACCCCAACACCCAAACCTACCCCTGAACCCTAAAATACCCCTGTACCCCAAAACCCAAACCTAGCCCTGAACCCTAAAAATACCCCTGTATCCCAAAACCCAAACCTAGCCCTGAACCCTAAAAATACCCCTGTACCCCAAAACCCAAACCTAGCCCTGACCCCTATAAATACCCCTGTACATCAAATCCCAAACCTACCCCTGAGCCCTAAAAATACCCCTGTACCCCAAAACCCAAACCTAGCCCTGAACCCTAAAAATACCCATGTACCCCAAAACCCAAACCTACCGCTGAACCCTAAAATACCCCTGTAGCCCAAAACCCAAACCTAGCCCTGAACCCTAAAAATACCCCTGTACCCCAAAACCCAAACCTAGCCCTGAACCATAAAAATAACCCGGTCCCCCAAAACCCAAACCTACCCCTGAACCCTAAAATACCCCTGTACCCCAAAACCCAAACCTAGCCCTGAACCCTAAAAATACCCCTGTATCCCAAAACCCAAACCTAGCCCTGAACCCTAAAAATACCCCTGTACCCCAAAACCCAAACCTACCCCTGAACCCTAAAAATACCCCTATACCCCATAACCCAAAACTATATCTGAACCCTTAAAATACCCAAACACCCCAAAACATATACCTCAGTACCCAAAAACATATACCCCTATACCCATACTTACCTTATCCAAACATAAAAAAAACATGCTTTTACCATTCATGCATTTACAACGAATTTCGTTGTAAATGTATGCGTGGTAAAAGCATATAAAATGTAATGCCATGCGTTATAATGGCATTGCGGAGTCATGGTACTTTCGGAATGACAGTATGCGGAGTGATGGTATGCGAAAAGAAAGTTGCGGAATAATGGGTGTTTACCCTCCCCGGTAAATACATTGGTGGCACGGTGGCCCACATCTCCAGCAACATACTCATATTTTTTGACCACCGATTTGAAAAATGCACAGGTCTCTCTCATTGATGGCCAGCACCCACAAACACTTTTAGACACACCTCCCGCCACAAGTTCTAGATTTGCGAACTTTAGAGCTGGGGAGCTACGTTCGAATCTCGGCATCAGCTCAACATCCTGTAATTCCAGGCAAATTGCTTTGTCTCCCCGTGCCTACCACAAATGAATGCGTTCTTCTGTAATGTAAATTGTGCTCATGCCATGTTGTCGAGTTCGCGCTATATAATATTGCAAGGAAAAATAAAGTAGGGAAACTCGAGTTCAAACACTAGTGAAAGCGCACTCTTAAGTGCATCAGCAGTGAACTGTGAATCGGAGCGTTTCACAGGCCTGTCACAGATAAGAAATGCTATCAAAACGAAATCCTACAAAACAATATACTACTGGCCGGCAGCAATTCATACCCGGACAACGTCGGGACGGCCTGCTAGTAAGTATTATAAAGGAAGGTCTAGGCCTGTCAAAAGGTCTATTTTGCCAGGTTGAAATGTCAGTTTAAAAACTGCACTACAGGCTGTAGTGGAAAACCTGAAATGTTTTACAGTGCAACATACGTAGGGTGCAGAATGAATTTTGCAGCCCACTAGCAGCATTTAATTTGCAAGTCCTGCATATAGTTAGTATTATATACTAGGGTCTACCAAGTAAATGAAATGTACCAATCAGGGTTATACCAATTTCACCATGTTTTCAAAGGAGAGCACTAGAAATTTACCACTGGTTAGAAGGAGTAATGTGCACAAAGTCTAAAGAGCCAACAAAAATGTGTTTAGCAAAATTCTCCGGTGACCCTACAGAAAGGGCCCAGTCTAACATGAACTCTTTCCTTGGAACTGGACATGCCTAAGAAGCACATTACTCTCTCATATGTAACTGGGTTTGTAGATTTGGAGAATTAAGACATGGCCATTTGTCTTCGGTTTATGACTACCTTTCCAAAACCGGGTCAGTGTTATGGTTTATGGTAATCTGGGCAATCCCCAGGTGACCTATTCTTTTCTCAACTGTTCTCCAATGCTCAACATGGAGTTGACGTTCCCTCCATGTAACTTCAAGTGATCTGTCCCTGCATCTACAGGTGTGTGGGTAGCCTGAATTTTGATACTGTCCCACTGCCTCATTTGTTATGGTGATTGATGGGCATGGCACGTTTCTGGGTTTTCTTTTTCAAATTCAACCTCTTTGTGAAGTGCTTTTCAATAACATTTTTGTCTCTGTGTGACCTTCTTTCAGGGAAAGCTATACATTCTCATCTGTTTCTAGCCCCATCTGATTTTGGATTTTGCTTTTGTGTCACATAGACCATGTACTAATCTGCTACCTGAACCTGGATCAGAATAGAACAGAGCATTATGGAAACAGAAAACACCTCTTCAACTTTGCTTGAATTATTTTAAACACACAAAATCAGATGGAAGGAATACTTACAAATAGTCTAACCACTGGAAATCTTGCAGGGGAGCGTTCCAACCCGTCATTGTTTGCCCACTGCATGACTCTAGTTAGAGGTTTGCCCTGTACAAATCAGTACTGACCCTGCACCTCATGGAAACAGTCCACTCTGAACTGCCAGGTGGGCCATCTCCAGAAGGAAACACTAACAACCACACCCAAGGTTATTGCCAGTGGTTTCAGCTAATTAAAAGCATTTGTCCCACCGCCTTTTGTAGGTTTTTCCTAAAGTGATACCTGGACACGACACTTGGGGACATATGAACAAGGACTGGTGTTAACTACCGCTAAAGCTAGTTAGCGGCAGTTTTCCTACCACTGAAAACTATCACCCTGTTAGCGAGGTATGTACAAGACGCTGCTACATGGTGATAGTTTCAGGGAGTCGCAGGGAAAACTGCAGCTAACACTAGCATGACGGCGATAGAAATACTAGCATTAGTGGGTGAAAACTAACAAAAGGCCAAATAGCGGCAAAAAAATGAACATTCGTCAGCCCAACGTGAGTTTTGTTTCCCTCTATAGTCAAAAATAGCCTATCAGTCCACCTCCAATGAAAAATAGGGAAACAATAATCTAATGCAGCCAGGGCCAAGTGCAGCCTAGATCAACAACCCCCTCAAGCCCCCCCAACATTCACAGCTACATCTATGAAAAGAGGCGAATCGCGGTGCAAAACCAGTGATACATCACTTTTCATTGCGCTCTCCTTGCAATACCATGGCATCCAAAACCCTGAAACTGCAGACAGTCCCCGGGGCCCGGAGGCCTCACTGGGCCTGTGGCTGGGGCCTGGATGCCTTCCTGGGCTTGCGCATAGTACCCGGAGTGGGATGCAGGGTGCTGTGGAGTCACGGGGCCGTGGCGGTAGATATTGAGGCTCAGCGATTGCCCTTACCTGGTGGTGAAGTGTGGCAGGTTGCATGGAGACACATTGCTGTCCTGTGTGAGAAGACCGCCTTAAGGCCTTTGGAGTGGTGAATAGTAGAGGCGCTCCTGCACACCAATGTAGGGAGGTCTGCATCGCATACTATGATCCGCCACTACACCGGGGTGAAGGGAGGAGATTAGCAGTGGTGGGCGGTGCCTCTGTGCATCACGGACTGATGATGTTGCCCTGGCCGGACGTTGTGGAGGATGAGGCACCTGAGCTGCACCAAACATGTGTGGCGGGAGCACTGCAGCTTTACACCTAAGGGGGCCCTGTTGCATAACCTGTTGGATACCCTGCATCGGGAGGTCCCCCAGTGGACTTGGCGGCGACTGCTGTATCCAGACTTGTGAAATCCCACCTGGCTGAGGCTCCTGCTGGCTGAGTCACAGGTTTGAAGAGAGTGCAACGGATTGTGCCGCGGTGTCAATGTCCAGGTAAGGAGAAGGTGGGACATTTATCAGAGGGGGCCCGGGGGTCGAGTCAACGAGGTATAGCACCTGTGGATGATGCACACCCAGTGGTGGCTTATCCGCCATGGCGGAAGGGCATCGCCCCATTGCTTCCAAGTGGTGCAATTGTACGGTATCACATGTTTTACCTGTTGCTTGCGGAGAGATCTTGCAGAGACGACATGCGCTATCACCCCCGTACCCACATTACCCCAATCGAGACTCGTAAACAAACTAGGATAAAGATGGGAGTGGGAGAGGAAGCTAAAGATGGCGGGAAGATGTCCGGAAGACCAGTAGCGGACGTCCCTCTGATCGGAGCAACTGTGGACACCGGCTAGAAAGGGAGACAAGGGAATACCTATTAAAACCAGCACAGACAAACCCTCTTCTAATCACTTCATACACTCATGCGGAAAGTAGTGGTTACCTCATTACTGGGAACACCTTAAGTTCAGAAGCCATCGATAGAATGAACTGATAAGCGCTCCTGTGTAATGTACACCACAGTAGATAGCGCTCCTGTGCAATGCACAACAAAGAAAATAGCGCTTCTGCACAATGCACACCAAAGTCAATAGTGCTCCTGTACAATGTACACCAAACGAAATAGCGCTCCTGCGCAATGTACACCAAAGTAAATGGCGCTCCTGCGCTATGCAAGAAGAGCCCAAAAAACAAAGCGCTCCAGCGTGGTGTAAGGAAACCCAAAAACAAGCACTCCAGCGTGGTGTGGCTTAAACCAAATGAAAATCCAAAACAAGCGCTCCTGCGCGATGTGGCAGGTGTTACAATTATGACCGGACCCCTCAGAGAACATGGCAATATCAACAACGCTGAGTCAGGGACTTCCAGTGCGTTCGCACTTGTAGAGGAGCAAGTTACTGAAGTGTGACAGCGCTAGCAGGCAAAGCAGGACAAGGACACAGAGAAGAAAAGGCAGCGCTCCTACCCGGCCCCGAACTACCTGGAAAAGCTTCCTGCAGAAGAAAACGCCTATTCAGGCACAGGAGTCAATACGAAGCGCTGAGCCGGCGGGAACCGGCGAAGTTATGTGGATTCCCCTGGAAGTGACGTGCCGGCGGTTCCGGCAATGGAAGGCTGAAGCGCTAACCGTCAGCATCACGGAAGTGAGGAGACTCGCTTCCGCGTGAGTGAAGGACCAAGCGCTCATGCACACATACCTCGTGACCAGAGAAGGGGGAAAGAGGGGAGCCTCCCACCGAACCATTACAGCACCCCCGCCCAAAACAGAACCCACACCCATTACAGCAGCCTCATACAGGGGTGGCAGGGCAAGGGCTAAGAGGGCGACTGACATGGAAAGCACAAACCAAGCGGGGAGCATGGCAAACATGAGGCAGGGGCTCCCAGGACCGCTCCTCTGGACCGTACCCTTTCCAGTCCACTAAGTAAAAGAGCCTCCCCTGAGTACAACGGGAACCACGTATAGCCCTGACCTTGTGCTCAATGTAATCATCCCTAAGAACCGGAGAAGGTGAGGTAGACACAGTGCACTCAGGGTGGACGTCAAGCAGAAGGGATGCATGGAAGACAGTGTGTATTTTCATATGAGGAGGCAACAGGAGTTTCATTGACACACGGTTGATCACCTTTTCAATGACATAAGGTCCCACAAAACTGGGCAACAGTTTCTTGGGGCCGTGCACGTTGAGGTTTCGGATGGAGAGCCATATCCCGTCTTCCGACAGTCATCCACTTACTGCTTGTAGGTGGCCTTGGCCAGCTCAAATCGGGCCTGTTGCAAAAGAGCGCAGAGCCTGCCATGGTATGCCTGAACAATGGGCAAGGGACTGTTCCGCGGCTCTTCCCATGGTATTGTAATAGGATGCTTGCCCAGGAGACAGTAGAAGGGAGACATGCAGATGGCAGAATGCTTGTTGTTGTTATATGCGAATTCCATCATCCATAGTACTTCTGCCCATTCTTTTTCTACTGCCGGAAGCAAGCAACGGAGGTACTGCTCCATGGTGTGGTTAGTCCTCTCAGCTTGACCGTCCATCTGGGGGTGGTACGCAGATGACAAGCGAACGTCCAAGTTCATGGCAGTACACACCTCATTCCAGAAACGGGACAGGAACTGCGAACCCCGGTCTGTTATCACCACAGACGGTATGCCATGCAGTCTAACCACGTTTTGCAGGAAAAACACTCCCAGCTCGGCTGCCAAAGGCAGCTTCTTAGGGTGGTACGAAATGAGCCATCTTCGTGAAGTGGTCTACTATGATAAGGACAGTGGTGTAACCAGATTTGGTGGCTGGTAGTTCCACAACAAATCCATGGAGATGGTGTGCCAGGGGTGAGGAGGAACAGGAATAGGATGTAACAGCCCAACGGAGAATCCTGACATGTTTTTCCCCTGAGCACACACAGCACAATGAGCAATATAGGCCCTGGTATCAGCTTCCAATGTGGGCCAACAGAAACGCCTCTGCAATAGTTCCACGGTTTTGTGATAGCCCGGATGATCGGACAGAACATTGTTGTGACACATATACAGGGCTTGCTGTTGGCAGGCTACCAGTGGAAGGTAGAACCTTCTTCGTACAATAATCCATTCTGTGTGGTTACACCCTTGTGGTTCCCTGCCAAGGAAGTTGGATCAGCCTGCTTTATGTCGTCATGAAGCTGCGAAAGAAATCCGAAGAAAGAACAACACCCCGGAAACATTGTTTGGGAATGATAGGCATCGGCTCAGTGGCGTACACTGTTTCGTCGGTGTCCTCAAGACGGAATAGTGCGTCAGCCTTGGCGTTCTCCTTACTGGATCAATACGTGATACGGAAATCGTATTCGTTAAAAAACAGAGTCCATCGTAGTTGTCTCGATGTGAGGGCACGGGCCAAGCGAAGGAATTGCAAGTTCCTGTGATCCGCATAGATAGTCAGGAATGTTTGGCGTCTTTGAGGTAGTGGCGCCACTCTTCGAACACTGTCTTGATGGCCAGGAGCTGTCAGTCTGATATGGTGTAATTGCATTTGGCTGGTTGAAGTTTCCTGGAATAGAACGTTACAGTATGCAAGAGACCCGTCCTAGTGTCCCTTTGTGACAACACACTCCCCAGAGTGTCTCGCAAGGCATTGGCCTCCACAGTGAACAGCTGTTCAGAGTCGGGGTGCCTCAGAACGAGAGCTGTGGTAAGGTAAATCATCTTTTCAGTTCCTGGAAGGCATATTCGGCTTCCGAATCCCAGCAGTATTGGACTCCCTTGCGTAGTAAACGAGTGATGGTAGTGACAATCCTGGAGAAACCTGTAATGAAGCGCCGGTAGTAGTTGGCGAATCCCAACAATCTCTGGATGTGCTTCATGGTGGGTGGAGATGGCCATTGCAAGATAGCTCCCACCTTCTTGTTGTCCATTTGGATACCAGCAGGAGTGATGACGTGTCCCAGGAACTCGACAGTCGTGGTGTGGAAGATGCTTTTCTCCAGTATGACGTATAAACCATGTCGTCCTAGTTGTTGGAGGACGGCGCGGACTTGTTGGATGTGGTCTATAATGGTCTGTGAATATATCAGTATGTCGTCGATATACACTATACAGAATATATTGATGGAGTCCCTCAACGCCTTGTCGATGAAGTATTGGATCGCCGCGGGGGCGTTGCAGAGTCCGAAAGGCATAACCTGGTACTCGAAAAGGCCGAATCTGGCCCGGAATGCGGTCTTCCTTTCGTCACCCTTCCGGACTCTGACGAGATGATAAGCCCCCCGCAGGTCAACTTGGTGAAAAGGGAGGCATTTTTTACGTGATCCATCAGGTTAGAAATCAGAGGCAACGGACACCTGTTTTTGATGGTGATAGCGTTCATCGCCCTGAAGTCTATACATGTTCTGAGATCCCTCTCCTTCTTAGCCACGAAAAAAAGAGGAGAGGACAATGGGGACCTAGAATGGCGTATGAACCCATTACGTAGATATTAATCCAGGTAGGAGCGGAGATGCTCATTCTTTTTTTCAGTGAGGGAGTATATCCAGCTCCAAGGAAGCGTGGAGCCAGGAATAGATCAATCCTGCAGTCAAACGAGTGGTGAGGAGGAAGGTGTTGGCTCCCTTCTTGTTGAACACTCTGCCAGGTCTTGGTATGTTTTCCTGTGTTGTCATGCCCATTCCCGTCAGGCTCACACGAGGAGCCGATCTGTTTATAACAGGAGGTGCTGCAATAGGCTGAATCCAAGGCTAGGATTCCGGAAGCCCAATCTAGCCGTGGGTAGTGGCTCACCAGCCACAGAAGTCCCAATATCTTATGAAACTGAGATGCATCGATAATATCAAAGGCAATGGTTTCTGTGTGTTTGTTTTCGAATGACATAGCCATGTCCTCTGTTTGGTACTCGATAAGACTGGAGGTGAGGTCCGTGCCGTCCACTGCCTTTACAGCCTCAGGTTTCACCTTGGATACCGTGGCCATTCCCAGGTCCTTCACATACTGGGTGTCGATGAAATTGGCGGTGGCTCCTGAATCGGGAAGGGTGGTTACCTGCCATACCTGACCTGTCCATGCTCGTAGGGCCACCTCAACTCCCAGGTGGTGGCTGCCACTGAAAAAGGCAGGGGTTGTTGTCTTGCAGGACGAAGAACCCAGTAGCTTGACCCCGCTACCTATTGGGTTTCTCTGTTTCCAGTCTTGTCAACTTTGGATAAGGGCAGTGCAAATGGTCTTCTTCCTTTGGCTCGGGTTGGCTTTACTGGGCATTCCCTGACAAAGTGTCCGTTCTTGCTGCAGTACAGGCACTGGTTCTGTTTTCTCCTTTTCTCTATTTCCTCATTGGTGAGAGGTCCCTATATACCGACTATTTGCATCGGTTCAGGCACGTCACTGGATGGAGCCGGTTCACCTTCGTTTTGTCCTTGAAGATCAAGAACCGATTGTCTCCTCCTTTGGTTCTCTCATTCTTTCGCTCGTGTATCATGTAGTTCACTTGACCACTAGATTGCTGAAAGGACCTATTTCTTCCGGGGGATCAGGCATCTGTGAAATCAGGTCCTTCAGTTCATCGCGTAAACCACTGTAAAACACGGATACTTTCTTGGTTTCGGGCCAACGGGCTTCAATGACAAGTCTATTGAATGTCATGATATAATGGAGTAGGTCGGTGTTGCCTTGCTTCAGATTGAGAAGTTTGTTGTCTGCGGCTTGAACAAAGATGTGACGGGCAAACATCCGCCGCAGTGCTTCCTTAAAAACCGGCAGATTATACAACATGGGGTGGGGTCGTCGTTGCCCACCAGTGAGGTGGACCATTGGGGGGCGGCGTGACCCATGTAGGAGAGGAAGAAGGCAATCTTGGATGCATCGTCCAGAAAAACAGTGGCTCTGGCCATAAAGTGCAGGTGGCACTGGTGAAGAAAGACAATGTACTTGGTGCTATCACCATAAAAGCGTTCGGGAGGAGCTATTTGTACAGGATGGGGAGCTATTACATGTATGGCATTGTCTTGTTGTGTAGTAGAGGGGGTGCCCAAAAAGGTGAACAAAGGAGACCGTAATAACCCTTCCTGCCTAACCCTAGTAGAGGGAGAAGGACCCCAGGGACCTGTTACCCCAGTTGCCACCTGGCTTTATAAGGCCGTCATGTCTTGGCGTAAGCTGAGGTTTTCTGCCTGCATGCTAGCAAGCATAGCTGCTATGTCCTGTAGTGTGATCTTGGGATCGCTCATGGCGTCCGGGCGAGATGAAACTCTTGGGCTTTGTATTCTGTCCGGTACCCCACACGTTTTACCTGTTGCTTCCGGAGAGATCTCGCAGAGACGACATGAGCTATCGCCCCCGTACCCACCCTACCAGCACAGACAAACCCTCTTCTAGTCACTTCATACACTCATGCGGAAGGTAGTGGTTACCTCATTACTGGGAACACCATAAACTCAGAAGCCATCAATGGAATAAACTGATAAGCGCCCCTGCGCAATGTACACCACAGTAGATAGCGCTCCTGCGCAATGCACACCAAAGATAATAGCACTTCTGTGCAATGTCAATAGTGCTCCTGCGCAATGTACACCAAAGGAAATAGCACTCCTGCGCAATGCACACCAAAGTTGATAGCGCTTCTGCGCAATGTACACCAAAGTAAATAGCGCTCTTGAGCTATGCAAGAAGAACCCAAAAAACAAAGCGCTCCAGCGCGGTGTAAGGAAATCCAAAAACAAGCACTCCAGCGTGGTGTGGCTTAAACCAAAAGAAAATCCAAAACAAGCGCTCCTGCACGATGTGGCAAGTGGTAAGCGTTCTGACCGGACCCCCTAGAGAACATGGCAATATCCACAACTCTGAGTCAGGCACTTCCAGTGCGTTCGCACTGGTAGAGGAGCAAGTCACTGAAGTGTGACAGCAGGTAAAGCAGGACAAGGGCACAAAGAAGAAGAGGCAGTGCTCCTGCGAGTCCCCAAATTACCTAGAAAAGCGTCCTGCAGAAGAAAACGTTTGTTCAGGCACGGGCATCAATACGAAGCACTGAGCCAGCGGGAACCGCTGAAGTTATGTGGATTCCCCTGGAAGCTCTGAGTGACGTGGTGGCGGTTCCGGAAATGGAAGGCTGAACCGCTAACTGCCAGCATCACAGATGTGAGGAGACTCACTTCCGCATGAGTGAGGGACAAAGCACTCACGCACACATACCTGGTGATCGGAGAAGGGGGAAAGAGGTGGGCCTCCCACCGAACCATGACAGCAATAAGTGGCAAAATAAGAACATGATGATAACTTATTGATGCACACATGCTATGTTTCCTTTGCGGGCTGGAGGGTGGGTAGGGCTGCTCCACTCATGGAGCAGGGGAGGAGTGCTATGCCAAACCAAGTGTGCAATGACTATTATGTTGGCACTCTCAGGCTGCCCAAAGCAGTCATGCGCACTTTCCTGTTCGCAATGCAGGCTGCATTACAGCCTACATGAAG
This sequence comes from Lissotriton helveticus, assembly GCF_964261635.1. Taxonomy (NCBI): domain Eukaryota; kingdom Metazoa; phylum Chordata; class Amphibia; order Caudata; family Salamandridae; genus Lissotriton; species Lissotriton helveticus. Next base: position 279,670,989 of record NC_136068.1, on the reverse strand, counting down.
AACATGCCCAACCATCCATCCCCTGGCTGAACGCCTTGTCCCAGCACTCAAGAACTATCACAACGCCGTATAGCAGCGTTGTGATTAGCTTAGGGGAAGGAGCCTGCCTGCTTCCTGTTCCTGGAAGCAGACCCAGGAGAACAGGAGCACACAAGATGCGGGACCTGGCCTCGAGTTAAGATTGAGTCCGAAAAAATATTTACTATCCTCGCTCACCCCCGCGCCCCCACCCCCTCCAGTGTCCTTTGCCACATTTCCCGCCTCCAGTGTCCCGTTCCCCACAGCACTTCTCAATGGCGGCTGCTGTGTGCCCATGCGAAGCGTGCATATCACTTGTGTGCCAAAGGAATATATGATGTTACAACGCATACCATTACACCGCATCCCATTATAATTAGGCCTGAGCGGTAAATTCCATTCCGCTCACCGAATTTGGGTAAGTTCGCGTTCCGCGGAGAACACAGACTTGTCAAGAATTCTGTGATCTGAGGCGTAGCAGAATTTTTATCTTGTTATGTTATGTTATGTTATGTTAGGTATTCCTATATAGCGTGCAGCTGCCTCAGCGAAGAGGTGTCCCGGTGCTGATAGCAGTGTCAGAAGGAAGCTAGGGACCTAACCAAGGGAAACAGGTAGGTTTTGGTGGCCTTACGAAAGGATAGCAAGCGATCCATGAGACGAATCTGAATAGGAAGGGAATTACACAGTTTAGCGGCAAGATACCGGAATGACCGTCCCCCAGCTCTGAGGCGCTTCACTCGAAGGACCGTAGCCAAAGATTGCTCAGCAGAGAGTAGCTGGCGGTGGGTACATAGGGGACCAGCAGATTAGACAGAATCTCAGGGGATGAAAAAGTTAGTATTTTGAAAGTCAGGCATAGCGTTTTTAATTCAATCCTTTTGGACATGGGTAACCACTGTAGACGGTGCATTGCACCGGTCACGGAACAAGTTCTAGTGAGCCCCAATAGGACTCCAGTGGCTGCATTCTGGACTCGCTGTAGATGAGTCACTTCTGCCTTGTTAGCGCCTAACATCAGTGAGTTAGAGTAGTCCAGTCTGGACAAAATAGTCGCCTGGACTATTAACTGGCAGGTGGGTGGATCGAAGAAACCCAACATGGGCCTCAGTCCCTGGAGTAGGCCAACGCAGGTGCCTGCAACATTCTTAGTGTGCTCCTGAAACCCAAGAGTGGAATCGAGCCAGATCCCAAGATTTTTCACAACCGACTTAGGGTTGGGGGCGCTGCCCAAGGTCGCCGGCCGCCATTGCGTACTCCAGAGCCCCTTATCTCTTCCTACCAACAACACTTCTGACTTATTAGCGTTGAGCTGAAGGCAGTTGGTGGCCATCCATTGCGCAACTGCCGCTAGGCCACTCCGAAATTTGGATCATCAGAGAGGGCCACCACCAGCTGCGTATCATCAGCATACAAGACCATGGTCAAGCCATGGTCCCTCCACCGCAGCCAGCGGTTGAACATACAGGTTGAACAGTACGAGGCTCAAGGCTGAGCTCTGGGGGACCCCTGCTTGATGGAATGGGCGCGGGAGAGAAAGGGGGGGCAGTGACCTGGAATGTTCTGTCAGACAGAAAAGATCAAAACCAATGCAAGGCAAGACCTACCACCCCAGCCTCCTCTAGGCGATGTTAGACCATCCGATGATACACCATATCAAAAGCAGCAGTTAGATCGAGCAATATCAAGGCTGCGGTATGTCCATCATCCAGAATGGTACGCAGATGTTCGGTCACTGTTTAGAGTGCAGTCTCGGTGCTTTGACTGAGGCGGAAGCCATTCTGGGAACGATCCAGGATGCCGGTGTTGTTCAGACTCTCCGAAAGGATGTTATTGTTGTGGGCCTCAGCAACTTTAGCAGCCTAAGGCAGTAAAGATATAGGACGAAAGCTTTCCGGTTTAGTCGCGTCCTGTGAGGGTTTTTTCAGCAAGGGGACCACCCTAGCTTGCTTCCAATGTTCGCACTTTCAAAATGCGTGTTTGCGAGATATTTCTACCGAAGCACGCAAACAGTGTTTGCAAACAGGAAAAAAGCATCGCGAACGGGCGGAGCAAGCAATTCTGCGTGTTCGTGGAGATTTTTTACCATTTTGTGGAACTTTGCGTAGCGCGACTACGCAAATTCTTCCCACCCCTAATTACAATGCAAACTAATACTACGCATATTGCAACGAAAACAAACAATGTCTTAACTGGTATCAGTAAGAAAAACAAATATATATGCATTTTCAAGACATTACTGGAAGGAAGAGGGAGACTCGTGGTGTTTTTAGAAAGTGCTCTTAGCACCATATTTTTAAAGTACCAGAAATTAGAATAGTTATATCAGCACTGTATGATTAAATGCAACTACTCTGCTCATGACACAAGAAGGTGACGGCGCAAGTGGCAAGTGAAGGGGCAGAGGAAGGCACAATGTGACAAAGTGAAAAAGAATATATATACAGAAATATATGGTTCAACGGAGACTATTTACAAAATTTGGTTGTGGTTTAGTTAAACTTTTTTTGTGAACCATAGTTGAATTTGCGCCGTGGATTGCCCTGAATTTTTTATGGGGTTTCGATCCTATTTAATCAGGATCATCTTCAGGACTGGGCTGCCAATTAAGGGGCGCTGTACAAGAAAGGAAAGGGAAGAGTGGAGGGAGGCTTGTGATCAGGAAGACAGTGCGCATGAGGACAAGAAGTCTGCACAAGGAGGGGTGGGTAGTAACATACCTGAAAGAGGTAGACTGCGGGCATCAAGGGGCAACGTAGCTTACCCAATGGGAAGAACAACAATCTAATTATGTCCCGTTGATCAGTACAAGGCCTCAAGGGATGCACGTAGCGTGTGGGAACATCTACATGGTAGGCGATGCCGCTGGAAGTCGGAGGTTCCTGGTGGTGAAAGGGCAAATTAACCTGGAGCAGTGGAAGGAGGACCACGTGTGAGGGGGCGCAATGGTGCAGAAAACTCACCTAACAGTCAGATTTGGATGAGAGGCTAGGAAAGTCTACGACAGGGTCGGGCCTGATCCACTGTGTGTGTAGGTAATTGAGAAGCAGACGGTCTGTGAAAGGGGATCCTAGATGAGGGCAAAACACGGAACAAACCGGTTAGTAAATAATGAGGCACACTTGGGCAAAGGGTAAAGCAGTGCATGGGAGGAAGCTTACCGTAAGGTGAGGCAGGGGAAATCAATCCGGAGACAGGAAGAATGCTGCAATAAGCGCCATGCCGCCACATTCGTGTGCGGCCTATCTGGTGTCTGAATGTGGTGAACTCGCGGCAAAAGAAGTAAATTACAAACACACCTTCTGCCACATCAGCACACCAGTGTCTCATGCCGCCCAGCCAACCTACAGTGCACCCGACCGGCTCAACTGCATCCTCCTCAACGTGCGGTCAAACCACAAACATGCAACAGAAATCTGGGACCTCCTCAACGCAACCTCTACTGACATCTCCTTCTTCACAGAAACCTGGACCAACCTCTGCTCCGGACTCGACATCGGCATCGCTTTCCCTGACAGCTACTAAATCGACCACAAGGACCACCCCAACCACAGAAGAGGAGGCATTGCCCTCTCCTACAAAAGCACACTCTGACTGACCACGCACTCGAATGACACAAAGGTCACCATGGATCACCTCCACTTTCAGATCCGGACCGAGCCCAACCCCATCCTCTGTGGCACCCTCATCTGCCTGCAGGCCCCATGGGCAGGCAAACACCCTTGTACCATGGCACAAGGGTGCCTGCGTTGGCGCATAGCAACGTAGGTGAAAAAGACAGGGGGGCTTATTTATGAGCCCCCTTGTGACAGTTTCACCTCAAAAGTGCAGCAGTTTCTTGATGTACTTGCAGCCGTATTTGCAAAGTGACGCATGTAGGCATATGCGTGACTTTGTAAAACCCTCTGCCACATTATTACCATGCAACAAGCCTCATAGGAGTGGCACAGTGAAATCCATCAGATTTCACTGCACCAATTGTAGGACGGCACTGCGTCAGTACCTTACGCCTGCCTCATGGCAGGTGTAAGGGTGACACAGTGCTACAGGGATAGGCTGGCCCCGTGCACTGCTGGAGTTGCATCATGCTAGTGACACAGCTGCAACAATGCATGTCTTTAGCGCTGACAGATACTTCAGGATTCCAGACGTATCTGTCATTAATTGCCACATAGTGCGCTGTACAGTGAATACAGTGCATCTATGGTGTCGTAAGAAGGGCGTAATGAAAAGTGTTGCAACGCTGTTTTGTCGCAGCACTGCAACACTTTTCATGTTTGAGGCCCAGGAATGCGCCCTATCCTATTGATGGTGTGCATTCCTGCCCTGTAGTTTTGTCGCAGGGCAGCGCAGCAACCTTCCTTGCAGAGCTGTCCTGCACCAAAACCTGCTGACATGAGGCTCCAAGTCTTTGCCCCATTTTTAAGACCAGCTATTTTACGGTCTTAATAAACTGCCTGTAACTGCAGTTAGAGGCAGTTTTTTTGGTCTGGCTCCATACAAGATATTCCTTGTAAATATCGCAAAGTGGGGTTAGCAGCCGTTTTTGCACGGGAACGCATACCTTGTATCTCATTTTCGTTAACCATCGATAACAGAAGTGCCAATCTTTAACCCCTTCGACGCTCATGACGAGCTGGGCTCGTCATGGCGTAGCCTCCTCGCACGCTCATGACGAGCCCAGCTCGTCACGTAAAGTGCGATTACGAAAAACCCAGCGTACGGGCGGAATTCCGCCCGCACGCATGCGGTTAAAATGCATGTTTTCGCCCAAAAAATGCCGCTAACTGAAGTTAGCAACAGCTTGTACATATGGCAATACAAAAATCACTGCCACACCACCAAAAAAAGTACCATTAAGGCAGTGTTGACTCCTTGTAAATATGCCCCTTCATTTCTCAGTGTTTCCGTCTGCATTATCAAAACTTTCTTCATGTGCGAGTACTCACCATGATTCTGTAATTGACGCTGTCACTCTGTGACTCTCCATTGGCTTGTTCTAAATCCAGAGTGAACTCAACGTATTTGCTTTCATTCGTGTCCTTTAAATTAGTGTACGCCACCCAGTCAAAAACTGCAGTTTAATCACATGTTGCTGTAAATTCATAAATCTGCACTTTGAGATGGTGGGAGTTTACTGACTACTTTTTGTAGCTCTGACTAGGATTATTTATTTGTTACCTACACAATTCCAATGCATTTACAGTTTTTGCATTTTTATCACCAGTCAGTCCACATCTTTCACACAGACATGGAAGTCCATTTCTTTCTTTTTGCAATCCTATTTCAGCATCTCTGTCATCCTCTCTATTTCTATCTGCTTGCAATTTTAGCAATAATTTTTGTGCGCTTTGTCTTTGAACTTCCTATCTCCACATCCTGTTTGTCAAGTTAGCTTCCTACTCTGCTCCCATATTGTAATTTATCTTCAAATCGTTCTTTTCTAAATCAGCTTTTGCAAAAATCAGACCACCAGCCAAATTCACCAACAAATTCATTTGATGCTTGGTTTCACCCGTCACCAAGATTTGCCCAGGTATTTGCACCACTTCAGATTTTGCATGTCAAGCAGGTTGTCAGGTCAGTTTGCATAGTGGCCTCTGCCCTTGGTCCCTAGTAATTATAATACTTATGTTTTTCAAAGGCCTCACTAATCCTCAAAGCACAGATAGCCTCTTTCATTTTCCTAATTAGTGTACCTCTCTGCTTCCATCTCTGTGGTATCCTTCCCATATATATAAGGGCGCTTTATACATTTTTATACCATCTTGTATTTCCACTTTATACCATTTTGTAATCAATTCAAATGTTCATCCTATATCTTTTTCTTAATACGAATGCCTTAACTTTGGTAAATCAGCAATGTAGCATCACCATCACTGCCTCCAATTTTTTAAGGATGGTATCTAGCCTTTACTACTTTTGGGAAATATATTTTACCTGCTCAGCCATCAGGTTTGGGTAAATTATATTTGTCGTTATAGGGGTATTATTATTTTTCTTATTATTGGACTCAGATAACACTTACATATAGACTACTTAATTATATCTTGTTTTCTATGAAAGTTTTCAAGCTCATCTTCCTGCTAGTGGTCAAGAATAAGAAATATCTGGCTTCCTATTTTAATGGGGTTCAGCATTGATAGTACATTGCTACCCACCTAAATGTACTGTATGCTTTATTCAACAGGATTTTGTCATATTTGAAACATGTTTGGAAATATTTATAATGCTGTATGTGGTTTCTATGTGAGATAAATGAATCTATGTAATGTTTCTTGTGACTGACTGTTTGACCCGTCATCCTTAGGGTGTTCTTCCCTCAAATAATTTGCTTGCTTACCTCCTCTTTTTGCTGTTTCCATTTGTTGGCCCTAGGATTCGGAGCACCATACCACTGCTGACCAGTTCATGTACTACTCCCATAAACATGGTAACATTGATATACACACAATTGGCATATTTAGTTTCCTTATAAGTCCCTTGCTAAGTGGTATACCATATACCCATGCCATGTAAATCATCACATATTAGAGGGCCTGCAGCACTGATTGTGCCACCCACACAAGTAGCCTTCCAAGCCTGTGTCAGGCCAGTCAATGCAGGGCCTTTGTGTGCAACTTACTGCCACTTTAACTTGGCCTTGAAAACACTTTTCCAAGCCTTAGGTTCCCATTTTATAACAGTTTATAACACATACGTCACCACTAAGGTAGGCCCTAGGTGGCCCATAGTGCAGGGTGATGTGTAAGTAAAAGGTAGGGCATGTAGTTTTAAGTTTTTGCATGTCGCGACAAACACCTGTTAGAACTGGGGGTCTCTAGTTGGCAGAGGTAGGTACCACTGTCCAAATAGGAACCCTTGCTTCTAGTCAGGGTAAGGAGGATACACTCTTTAGATAACCCCTGCTCACCCCCTTGGTAGCTTGGCAAGAATATAGTTTCAAAAGTGTTCTTAAGGTTGCGATAAAATAATCCACAGTTGCGTGAAAAGTTCACAGTTGCGTCACGTTTAGCCAACAGTACCTTTAAATGCGACAAAGTTCCAAAACAGAAACTGGTGCGGTGGAAAACAAGCGATGCGTCACTCCTGAGACCCTGGGGAGGCGATTTGACAGCCCCGCTGGATGTAGTGGGCGTGGTGCGGTGACTCCGGTCTGTATGGGGAGGGATGCGATTACTTGCATGGATTCCGGTGCGGAGGTTCCGTAGTGAAAAAAGCTTGCAAAGGCACGATGCGATGATCTTTGGGGCTGCGACGATCTCCGGGGCGACGATGCACGGACCAGCGGTGATCTTCCTCTTGCAGCTCCTCGCTGCGATGGCTCTGCGATGACGCTCGCAGCGATGTGATGCGGTCCGCAAGCAAGCGGTGCGACGATCTCACCCAGCGACGACAGGCTCTGCAACGACACTCGCAGCGATGGTAATCTTCCCGCACCGGTCTGGTGCATCCCACAAACGAAGGATGCGATGACTCTGGCAGCGGCATCAGGCGCTGCGACTATCTCGGCCTTCGTAGCGGCGGGAATTTCCTCGCACTGACGGGGATGCGCTCCGCAAGTGAGTGATGGGACAAAACTTGCAGAAAGTCTTTAAATGCTTGGTTTCCAGCTTCCCAACACAGGTACAACTTCCAGAGGCACCACAACTGGTCCAAGCACTCTAGGAATGACAGAACTCTCTCAGCAGAGTTCAGGGAAGCTGGGGTGAAGTCCTTTTGTTCCTGGGACATCTTAACAGGCCCAGGCCATTGGATATTCCTTCAAGCAAGGGGACACAGCACCAAAAGCAAAGTCCCTCCCCTCTCCTAGGCAGCAAAGCAACAGCAGGTCAGTCCAGCTGAGCAACAGCAGGACAGTCTTCCTTCTTCAGCTTTAGCTTTCTCCTTGGCAGAGGTTCCTTCTTGATTCCAGGATGATCTACTTTTCTGTAGTCAGGGGTCCTGTACTTATACCCCTAAAAGTCTTTGACCCCATTGTGCAGGATGGCTCTGAGCCCGGTTTGAACCAGGTCTGGGTGTTCCTTGAGCACTTTGTTTTCCTGGCCTCTCCTTTCCTTTCAGAGAGAGGGGCAGGGTGTCAGCCGCCCAGCAGGAGGTGGAGCCAGCATTGTGGAAGGCAGACACAGCCCTATTCAGACACAGGTGCTATCCCCTCCCACCACTCTAGATGCAGATGGAGCTATTCAGCCCAGGGATGGCCCACTCAGACTCTGGGAGCCACCCAGCCACTGTCACTCACAAACCAGACAGTCAATTCACAAACAGGCAAAGGCACACAGAAAGGTCAGAAAAGAGAACAGCAACTTTCTAAAAGTGCTGTTCTCAAACACAGGATTTAAAAATAACCTTTCCTAAAAGATGTGTTATTAAATTCTGAGTTCAGGGATACCAGACTTTTACGTCCTATCTTGCTCCTATGGGAAGATATGCTGGTAGCCACTGTAGCCAGCACCCCTCATGATAGCCTATGGTGGAAGATAGCCTTACAATAGTGTAAAACGAAAATGGCTGTAATTCACTACCCGAGCATGTCACCTGCACAGTACATGCTCTACCTTTCATAATAACTGCACCCTCCCCAAGGGGGTACCTTGGGCCTTCCATAGGGAGGACCAATGTGTACAGAAAGGGAAGGGTTAGGCCTGGTCAGTGGGGACACTGACCAGGAGGACATGGCAGTTCACAGACTTCACACAGGCACTGTGGTGGCAGGCTTGAGACACCATTTTAGGGCTACTCATGTGGGTGGCACAATCAGTGCTGCAGGCCCACTAGTAGCATTTGCTATCACCAGCCCTGGCACACTCAGTGCACTTTACTTGGGACTTCTTGGTGACACAAATATGCCAATCATGGATAACCAATCATAATAACAATTTACACAGGGAGCACTTGCACTTTGACACTGAACAGTAGTGGCAAAGTGCCCAATGCATCTAAACCAGCAAAAACGAAATCCAACACAGCTTCAAAAATACAGGTGGTAGAGGCAAAAAGATAGGGGGAAACCACGCCAAAGATGCCAGGTCTAACAACACCCAAATCCGTTTTTCACTACTGTGAGGACTACTCTTCTCATATGTTAACATTTGGAATTCCTTAATATACTTTTAAATTTTAATTCCTTGTAAGAACTGAGTAGCTTTGTCATGTTTTATAATTGTGGAATGGTAATGATAAATACTCTTTACTGGTAAAGTTGGATTTAACATTCCTATTTTAGAAATGGCACTTTTAGAAAGTGGATATCTTTCTTCTCTTACTGCCTTATGTGCATGCAGCCTGTCTCCAATACACACCTGGGGTTGGTGGCAGCTTCATTTTGTGCAGTCCCTCCAGACAGCCCCAAACACAGTAAGGTTAGGAGTTTAGTGCCCATCGGCATTCTGATGGCTCATACAGGGTAGAAAGGGTGGGGGAGGAGCTGACACTTGTACCTTAAAAGGCAGTGTCCTATGCCCACACAAACAGCTGATTACCCCAATAGTATAGAGACACAGCTGGGAAGAAAGAACCTCTGTGCAAGTCAAAGACCCTTCTTCGAAGTCACTCCCACTTCAAAGGCATAACTGGTTATAAGTACTCTGACCCCTCCAAACAAGACATTGCTGGACCTGTGAAGAAGTCAGCCAGGAGAAAGGACTGCTGTGCTGCTACTAGGACTGACACTCCGCTGTACTGATGTTCTGGAAGAACTGTTTTTTTGCTCCGCTGTGCTGCCTTCTGCCTTCTGCCTCCTGCCTATTACCCTCTGCCCTGCTGAGGAGAGCGCTGGAACCATCTCGAATGAAATGAATAGAGTTGGGGGTAGGGGAGGGGGAGTGGCCCTTATTGTGGATAAGGATCTAGTGTGTACTTCGTTTCCTGTCGAGAACAACTCGGGCTGTGAAGCCTTGGGCTTTACACTTGGCCTTTCGCCTCGTCAGACGTGCACTGGGCTCCTCGTTTATAGACCGCCCGGGCCCATTGGTACGTTCTTTGACGACCTGCAGGCAGCACTCTCTGTACCTTGTATGCCAACGGCGCATTGTATTTTGTTGGGGGATTTAAACCTTCATATGGACATGATAGCGGATCCTGATGCGTCTAAATTGCAGGATATTACTGCGCTGCTCGGGCTTGTTCCTTATATTGACAGTCCCACCCATAATAAAGGCCATACAATTGACCTAATGTTTTCTACTAGGCAGATTGCCGTGTCTCTGCCACGTCCAGTGCTATGGTCGGATCATTTTATAATACATTTTGGCATCCCTTATGTGACCATGATTGGCCAGAGAGTGCAGAAGGGCGCTATTCGACAATCAAGATCTTTTCATCTAGTTACGGTGGAAATGTTGTCAGACGCCCTTCGTCTTCATCCCTGTGAGCTTACAGACGACCTGGAATCTAACTTAGAGTTGGTTCATAGGTGGTTGAAAGCCAGATTCGATGAGTTAGCTCCAGCCAAGTCGACCAAATCAGCTCATAGTCATGTGTCCGCCCCTTGGTTCACCCTTCATTACGGAAAATGCGCCAAGAGTGTAAAAAGGCCGAAAGAGTGTGGCGGCGCAAATATGAGTTTGAGGATAAATTAAAATATCGTGATGCTATTAAGCTTTATCACAAACACATTTCTGAAGGCAAAAAAGATTATCTTGAGCGCAGAATAGATGAAGCGGATAATATGAGTAGGGAACTCTTTAGAATAGTAAAAGAGTTTGCTTTCCCTGCTGCTTGTTCACCTTCTCACTCTCATACAGAAGTGTGGATCAGTCAATTTGCAGATTTTTTCGCACACAAGATTAAGGCTATTCAGGAGTCTTTTCCCATTGTGGATTCCAATGTGCCGGCATATAAACTGATCTCTTTACCTTCATTAGTGGAAGAGAAAGGGCCCATACTATCGGTCTTTCCGCCGATGTCTTGTGCCACCTCTCATGATCTTTTGTCCCGTCTTCAGTCTGGCTCACCTCTGGATCCTTGTCCAGCGAAATGCCTGGGTAAAGTGGTTTCAGCAGTTAACACCTTGCTGAACCCTCTGCTTAATCTCTCCCTGAGTACGGGAGCGGTTCCTCAGGCATGGAAACACGCGTTGATTCTGCCGTTACTCAAAAAGCCTACCTTAGATCCCCTGGTGCAGGCTAATTATAGGCCGATCTCCCTGCTTCCTGCTCTGGCGAAGGTGGCTGAGAAACATGTGCAGCTCTCGATTACCAACTTTATAGAGAGCAACAACATCCTCCATGATTCGCAGTCTGGCTTCCGTGCTAATTTTAGCACGGAGACAGCTCTTCTTGAGGTCACCGAAGCTATCAGGGAAACTCTTGATCTTGGGAGAAAGGCTATTTTAGTCATGCTTGATCTGTCGGCGGCCTTCGACACCGTCCCACATGACGGTCTCCTTTTAAGACTGGGAGATCGGGTTTCGTGGGACGGTGTTGGACTGGTTTAAATCCTTTCTATCGGGTCATCGACAGGTGATCTGGGCACCCCCGTTCTCCACTGAAATGCCGCCGCTAGAGGTGGGGGTTCCTCAAGGGTCTATTCTGAGCACCACCCTTTTTAATATCCACATGGCCCCTCTGGCGGAGGTAGCGGAGGCGTTCGGTGCCCAGATTATATCCTACGCTGATGACACCCAGCTCCTGTTCACTTGCAGGAAGGGAGAGGCTTTTGATGGTGCCAGGATCAAAGACTGCCTGAGTGCGGTCTTTGCTTGGTTTCAACGGCACAGCCTGAAATGCAACTCAGATAAGTCTGAGCTGCTTTTCTTTGGGTGTGCACCTGATCCTTGCTGGAAATCTTGGTGGCCCCAGGATATGTTTCCTCCGGAGAAGGCGTCGACACAAGCTAAGAACCTTGGTGTGTTGTGCGATGACGGCCTTTCTTTCAGACCTCAGATCATTGGGCTGTCGGGGAAATGCTTTGGCATCTTGAAGATGCTTAGAAAATTTCTCCCGCTGCTATCTTTGCAGTACAAAAAAAATCATTGTTCAGGCGTTAATTGGATCGCGACTCGATTACGCCAATGCCCTATACTTAGGATTGCCTAAATACCTGCTTGCCAGGCTGCAAATAGTGCAGAACTCGGCGGCAAGAGCCATCTTTGGCCTTCCACGGAGAGCAAGAGCCTCGGACTTGCTCAATAGGTTGCGTTGGCTGCCCATCTCTAAAAGAATCGCATTTAAGATTCTTACTTTGGCGTTTAAGGCCCTTCATTCAATTGGCCCGAACTACATCAGGAAGCGCATGGCTTTCTATGCGCCGCGGAGGACGCTGCGGTCGGGCGGGTTGGCCAAGGCCGATGTGCCGCCTATTAGACGTGCCCGGATGGGAGGACGGTCCTTCCGGTATTTGGTGGCATGCCGCTGGAATGAGCTCCCTGTCACCCTTCGGAAAGCCAACAGTCTCCTTTCCTTTAGAAGGGAGCTGAAGACTTGGCTTTTTTCTGCATGATTCTTTGGACCACTGTGAGCTGCCTTGTTGTGTTTTTCAGTTTCAGGTCTCTTTGCCAAAGCACCGGGACACCCTTTGGGGTAGCCGCGCGCTATAAAAAAAACAAAAAACAAAACAACAAAAACCCAGAATGACTCTAATGGCATGCTGGCTTTCCTCCTGTTCAGAAGTCTCAGGGACATCAAAGACTTCCTACAACCCTGCAACAGCACCTGGACACTGCCATCTGTGAGTCCCTGCCCTGCCAAGTGGTGCCAATCCAGTCCGGGGCATTTTGGTCTTGTTTTATTCATCAAAGTATTGTCTATTTGTCTAAACCTCTGAGGGATCTTTTTTAGGCCTGGGCGTAGTTACGCTACGCTGAACTCCGTGAAGTGCCCAAAAAACTCTGCCGAGCTACGCAGAGCACCGCAAGCAACAGAGTGTGTTAAATAAATGATATTCCCAGTGATTTTCAGTCACAGGTGCTTGTCCAAACCGTGCAATCATCGTGAACGGCACAATGCACAGTGCAAGCGGGCACTGCTTCCTTTCTGCCACTCGAGTATACGCGACCACTCGCAATGAGAAATCTGACCACCAGTATTCAGAAATCTCGGCGGGAGGTTGTTTTTCCATGCATGCGCTCGCCAACTTGATGTGGACGATCGCTAATGAGGAAAAATCTCACTGGGAGGTCAATTTCCCTCGCTTGCAGTTGCCAACTTGATGTCGACAAATGCGAGCGAAGAAAAACAAATTCTGAACTCTGCAAGCTCCGCATAATGTAGAGTGCGGAAAACTCTGCTAACTCTGCGAGCGGAGTTCACCGCCCAGACTTAGGGACATATGTACAAGCCCCTATCACCACGGGCACATCATTTTTTGTGACATTCCTGAGGTGATAGGGGCCTTGCCTTATGTACAAGGAAGCGTTAAGCCACTTAAAGTGGCTTAACTCTGACTTATACATAAGGCACCCTTTCACTCTATGGTTAGCGTGACAGGGGCGTGCAGTGGGTGTTGTGGTGGGCGTTCCACCGCAAGACCCATTGTATTTGATGCTGCCTCCTATGTACAAGGGTGGCATACATAGGAGGCTGCGCCAAAATTAAGATTAGAAAAATCCTGGTCTTAAGTTGGCAAAAGTAGGAGAAATGCATTATTTTTCCTCGTTTTTACTTTCACCATGTGTGCTGCCTTGTGCAGCACAAATGGCAAAAGCAAAATGCTTTGGTTTGTTTATGTACAGGAAGGTGTCCCTTCTTGTACATAAACAAACCTTTAAAAAACATCCATATTTTAACTTTCATGTGTGCTGCATAAAACAGCATGCATGAAAGTTTAAAAATGGTATTTTATTATTGTTTATGTGGAGGAAGGGACACCTTCCAACAAATATCCAATCCTCCCCTGCACACAGACACCCTTGCACTCTGGTGCAAGGGTACCTGCGTTGGCGCCAAGTTGTTAAACTTAGCACCATCGCAGGGGGAAATACAAGGCTGCACCCCATTCTTGAAAATAAGGTGCAGCCTTGTGTTTCTGAAGTGGCGGAGAGTGTTGTTAAGCCCAGGAGGCTACCGACACACTCCGCCACTTCATTGTACATATCCCCCTTAGTCTTTTTGAAACGTTTTCATTGTGTTACTGTGCGTTGTGCTGCACAGATACCTTACATTTACACATTGCCTCTACAGATAAGACTGATTGCTCTGTGTCAGCCTACCAGAGGTTAAGCACAGGTTATCTTTTAGTTTGTATCTAGCCTCCCCTCACTAGGATTGTGGTCCCTACTTGGACAGGGTGCATACCTCTGCCAAATAGAGACCCAGGGGCATATTCTCAAGCAGGTATTGCCTTGTTAGCAGCACTTTTCTGCCACTAATGTGGCAATATTTTTATAGCCCTATTCTCAAGCTGTCGCAAACAGCCGTTAGCGACAGCTTTCTGGCGATAGCGGGCGCTATTCACATCGCCAACGATGTTAGTGACAAATAATGCTAATCATATGCAATGTAGGCGTTCCCGTGTTAAAACGCATGCTAACCCCACTTCACGATTGTTGGAAATTGACCTTTTTGCAGTTATCCCCAAACTTTTTGCTTCTTCCTCCCTTGTTTTTCCTGACCTGTGGTTGTTGGCAATAGTAATCTGGGCACTATACCACTGCTGATCAGTGCTGAAGTGCATACGCTTTCTGTATAAATTGCTATTATGATTGGTTATCCATGATTGGCAGATTTGTTTCATCAGTAGGTCCCTAGTAAAGTGCACTGAGTGTGCCAGGGCTCGTGATTCAAATGTTACTAGTGGGCCTGAAGCACTGATTGTGCCCCCCACATGAGTAGCCCTAAAATGGTGTCTCAGGCCTGCCATCGCAGTGTGTGTGTGTGCAGTCTGTGAACTACCATACTGACCGGGCCAGTGTCCCCACTGGCCAGGCCTAACCCTTTCTGTAAACGTTGGACCCATCTCTTGAAGGCCCAAGATACCCCCTGGGCAGGGTGCAGTGTATGTGAATGGTAGAGCATGTACTAGTGTGGGTGACATGCTCTCATAGTGAAATACTGCCAATTTAGTTTTTCACTATTGAAAGGCTATCTTGCATTCTAGCCACAGGCTAGAATGGGGAATGCTGTGTATAATGTTTACCTGAATATCTTTCCATAGGAGCAAGATAGAAAATTAAAGTCTGGTATCCCTGAACTCAGAATTTAATAACCCATCTTTTAGGAAGGATGGATTTTAAATTCTGTGTTTGGAAACAGCACTTCAAGAAAGTGTCTGTTTTCTTGTCTGACCTTTCCGTGTGCCTCTGCCTGTGTGTAAATTGACTGTCTGGTTTGTGAGTGACAGGGGCTGGGGTTGCTCTGGGAGGCTGGGTGAGTCAGCACTAGGCTGAAAAACTCCATCTGCATCTAGACTGGTGGGAGGGGATAGCACTTGGGCCTGAATAGGGATGTGCCTGCCTTACACAATGCTGGCTTAACCTCCTGCTTGGTGGCTTACAACCCTGCCCCTCTCTCTCTCTAAGGAAGAAGGTGTCCACTGGCAGGAAGCACCCAGAACTGGTTTGGACTGGGCTCAGAGCCCTCCTGCACAAAGAAATCAAAGACTTTCTGGGTATAACTACAGGACCCAAAAGCCCAGAACTTTAGATTATCCTGGAATCAAGAAGGAACCTTTGCCAAGGAGAAATGTTGAAAGCACTGGTGTAGCTGGGGGGGGGGCGGTCCGCCCCAGGCGGCACTATTTTAGAGGCGGCAGCCTAACGGGCCCCGTCAGTTTGTGTGCTATTAAGTACGTGCCAGCACCACGTGGACCGTCGTCGCATATCCTGTCTGTTATTTGAGCGGGGAGTTCAGTTTGTTGCAGACGGCTGGTTGCTGAATTTGCCACGCCGTCCTCAAACCATTCATAGCTCTCGTTGCTTCCTGCTGCAGCTCGCATCGGCCCCTAGCCAGCCTGGCCCGGGCGAAGTGTGCTGTCAGCTGCTGCACCCTGGCAAATCCAAGTCTTGCCACAGCCGAGGGACACAGGAAGGAGTCAGTGACCTGCGGGGCACCAGCCGGCAGCCAGGACAGTCCGTCAGGAAACAGCCCCATGCTCGGGACTCACTCAACAGCCTGGATGACTCGCATCTCAATTAGGGAACGTGGGTGACAAAAAAATGTACTTTTGCATTTACTTTAATTTGCGATAACTGAACATGGACTGGGTAGACTGCACCACGTGTCGGACGTTTTTTTTGCTAAATGTCAATACAGAGGAATTTAACATTTACCGGCTGTGATTTAGAAAATAAAAGTGGAGAATTAGAATACATTGCTCTGCTTACTTTTATCTGTAATTTAATACTGGTGAGTGTGGCAATTAAGTAAAGGCCTTTTGTGGACGCAATCACAAGTATTACACAGGCCGCAAAACGCCGGGCGTGATGGCATTCAGCAGAGCAATGTATTCTAATTCTCCGCTTTTATTTTCTAAATCACAGCCTGTAAATGTTAAGATCTAAATACTCGTTCATTGTCGGGGCAGGCTCCTTTCAATGTAATCATGCTTCCACAACCTGGCTGGCTCTTTCAAGGGATTTTGCGTAACTAACTCCTGACTGGATGGATCAGGTATGTTTTTTTACAAGTCCTGTGGCTGCCGAGCCCCAGGAAGACATAGACAAAATGAAGTACTCGACTGCACTGGTTTCATTATGGTGAGCGATGCTTTTTAAAAGACACCCACTGTGCACACTGCAATGTAAGTTATTTCTGCTGCTGAGAGCATTTGCCCTTTTCTGCCCACGTCAGAGCACTGAGGTGTATCGACTGCCTACGGACTAGAGCATAGCACTGTCTGTGAGCAGCTCTGAGCAGAGCAGCTGTCAGCAGTGAGTTTCACATTGCCTTTATTCCAAAGGTCCATGCTTTCAGAAGGCACACAACAGCTTTCTCATTCCTCAGTGATGCGGTGTTACGATCGTCAGCCCTACGCGTTTCTAGGCCATCCGCCTCTCATCAGGGGCTTGTTACTCTGTTCTGGCGTTTCTGATATTTCTCTGATGCACGCATTTAATTAGTCAGCGTTAGTACGTCACATGTTTCTATGCATGCTGGGCTTTGTAGTCCTATAGAGAAAATAGTTGTTTTGGAGCACCGTCTGTTCAATTACAGGGGCCGAGATGGGAACTTAGCCCGACCGAATGGCAGCAGCAATTCTCAACTACTACAGGAAAATATCCCAGTGCACAAGTGAAAAACTAAACAGCTCATAATGATGTTTGGCGCGACGAGCCCACCATGGGCAAACAACTATTTTCTCTAAAGGAATACAAAGCCCAGCATGCATAGAAACATGTGACGTACTAACGTTGACTAATTAAATGCGTGCATCAGAGAAATATCAGACACGCCAGAACAGAGTAACAAGCCCCTGATGAGAGGCGGATGGCCTCGAAACGCGTAGGGCTGACAATCGTAACACCGCATCACTGAGGAATGAGAAAGCTGTTGTGTGCCTTCTGAAAGCATGGACCTTTGGAATAAAATTAATCACACGGCTATCCAGCCGTGCATCTGAAATCATTCACCAAGGTGCCATACCATTTCCTCCTCAGAATTAAGGCCCCCAGGGATCTGAGTGTCAAGGTCTACAATATACCTATTTTCTAATTGTCGCAATTTGCAAATCTTATCACCCCCTCTCTTCATGGGAGGTAATTTGTCTATTACGAAACATTTCAGGAGGTTATGGTTGCTACTGTGGTATTCCTCAAAATGACGGGCAACAGGCGAAGTTTGATCTTTATTTTGAATTGCCCTTATGTGTTGTAGAACTCTTGTTTTGGCAGGGAACATTGTGCTCCCTACATATTTCTCGGAGCAGGGACAACTCAAAATGTACACACAGTATTCTGACAGGCATGTTAGATGTTTCCCAATATTCTTATCTTTATCTTCTATTGGGTAATGTACCTTCTTCGCATTAGTACTGTGTCTGCACGCTTTACATTTCATACCTGTAAAGAAACCTTGGATGTCGTTGGTTTTGGGTTTGATTGTACTAGCCTCATTCCGGCTGACCTTATTCCTAAGTGTGACTGCTCTGCGATATGTTATAGTTGGCATGTCACCCAAGACTTCCATCAGAGTTCGTTCAGTTCTGAGAACCTTCCAGTGTTTGTTAAAACTTTTTGGGACTTTCCATGATTTCGAATGGAATGTGGAAATGAATCTAATTGCTTCCTTCCCATTGCTCGCTCCCTTCTGTTCTGGGTTCAGCAGTGAGACATGGCTGATTTTACTTGACTTTAGAAAAGCTTCATCATAAAGAGAGGACAAAAACAATCTGTCATAATGGTCGCCATCTTAACAAAGTAAATTTCATTCATTTACAAGTGCGAACAACAGATTGTATTCATATGTCATGATCAAATCAACTCACCGGGGCAACGGGAATACATAAATTAAACAAAATACCCGATTAATCAAATGCACAAGTCATATTACACCAAATGTATTCGTAATGACAGCGATGTAGACCCACTCGACAATGGGGAAAGGTATCTAAATCAATTCCACAATTCAAAATTTACGGAAAGAAAAAGCCCATGTCTAGTATGATACTCCAAAATTCAGATGTCCCAACGTTGCAACTGATTAATGCATACATGTCGAAAGGTAATTCAAAATTGCACCGAGTGCAATAACCCGGTCAGATCCCAGAATAAGTAAACTGCAAGTAAAACCTGTGGTACAGGTCACTGCTGGAAGCTAACAAGCACTAAAAATCAGTCACTAGGTAAAATACCGTTCAATGAATTACTGCAAATAGTACTTGTTCTTACTTGTCTGCCCAAATTATTCTCCCAATGTCAAAGTGCCTGTCAACAAAAACCCAGGCGGGTGTGCTCAATGAGGTGACTATACTGGTGAGAAGACGAGATTGGCCGTGAAAAAGTGCAGTGTCGAGCCCCTTTATCTCTCACCGTGCTCCTGCGGAAAATGCAAAACGAAATAATATTAAACTTTAAAACCACTGTATAGTAATCATTAAAAACAATAAACTGTACAAGGCATGGAGGGACAAAGAGAGGTAGAGAGGGGGAGATATCCTACGAGATGGAGAGACCCTTCAGTTGTCTTTGAGATGAATTGCCAACTCTTCATCATGATTCAGCCCCCCAGGGTCCTTGGTCTGGAAAAAGGGAAGGGTCAGAGTAGTGGTTGTCCCAAAAATATCTAGCCACCGGGTATTTTTCATCATTGTGGACTATAGCTCGGTAGTGTTCCAATATCTGTTTTTTGGCATGTGCTGTGGTACTACCGATATACCAGGAACCACAAGGACATTTCACCACATACACGACAAAGGTAGTACTACACGTGAGAAATTGGTTGATTTCCTTCTTTACCCCATTGTGCTCAACTGATCTTATGTGAGTGCTGTTGCGGCAAGCTTTACAATGCCCGCAAGGGAAAAAGCCCTTAAGACCTAGACCCTGGTTGGAGGGATAGCTGGTGATGTCACTCCGTATAACCATGTCGCCAATGTTTCTGCCCCTGCGGTAAGTGATGCTCGGTCTCATTGGCATATCATTTCCAATGACATTGTCACATTTGAGGATATCCCCATTTTTTCTCACGATCTTGTGTATTTGTTGGGACTCAGTATTGAATAAGATGAGTCGTGTTTGTTCCTGGTAATTGCTGCTGTCTTCTACGTGCTTATACTCTAGGGTGGTACTTATATGTATAGCATCTGCTCTTTGTTTAGCCTTTTTCAACACCCATGCCGGATAGCCCCGGTCTTTGAAACGTTCCAGCATGAGATTGCTCTCACTTTGGTAACCGATGTCAGTGTTCCAATTCCTCCTGGCTCTCAGCAGCTCACCGAATGGAATGCTCCATTTGAGTGTTTCAGGGTGGCTGCTGAGGGCATGGAGAACACTGTAGCTTTCCTAAAAAGAGATGTCTCTATCTTGTTGTCCTTGATGTCAATCCTGACATCGAGGTATTCTGCTGTTGTCTTACTGATGTTACTGGAGAGGAAAATGTTATTGGTGTTAGTATTCAGAAGATCAATAAAGCACCGTGCTTTCTCCTCTGAACCTCTCCATACCATGAATAAGTCATCTATGTCGTGCCACCAGTTGGCAATGTGGCCTACATACTCTGAAATTTTTGGGTCCACGAAGATGTTTTGCTCCCAGTACCCCATAAAAAGGTTCGCGAAACTGGGAGCAAAACATGAACCCATCGCAGTCCCAGTTTGTTGTCTATAGAGGGTGCCGTCAAAAAGGAAAAAGTTATTAAGAAGCCAGAAATCCACCATTTCTAACAGCATCTTACTGTGTTCTCTAAAGCAGAGTGGGCGAGCGTCTAAAAAGTAGTCACATGTTTCAAGGCCCTGACAATGGTCTATAATGGTATACAATGCTTGGACATCCATGGTTATGAGAAAACAATCCTCATATTCAACACAGAAAAGGGGGTGAGGGTCCTGTAAGTTTAGACTCTACCACCCCTGACCCCCATGAATCACAGATGTACACACACGAACGGGGTGGATAGAGTAGACCACACAAGCAAAACACAAAAACTTAAACATAACAAATCCAAACGAGGCAAATCGCTCTGTTTGGAAAACTGCCCTCACTCACATGCTTCATCATTGGGCCTGCTTACAATACGCCCTGGTGTACCCACACAGGATGGAGCATAAGGGAGGGGGAAAAATAATAAATTCCACTTAACAAGACGTGCAGCTAGAAAAATTCAACATAGGACTACACATAACATAAATTGCGGTGAAAGCCGTGCAAACACCCAGTGACTAAAACTATATATGCTCCGTCCTGTGTGGGTACACCAGGGCGTATTGTAAGCAGGCCCAATGATGAAGCATGTCACATACCTCGGTATGTGAGTGAGGGCAGTTTTTCCAAACAGAGCGATTTGCCTCGTTTGGGATTTGTTATGTTTAAGTTTTTGTGTTTTGCTTGTGTGGTCTACTCTATCCACCCCGTTCGTGTGTGTACATCTGTGATTCATGGGGGTCAGGGGTGGTAGAGTCTAAACTTACGGGACCCTCACCCCCTTTTCTGTGTTGAATATGAGGATTGTTTTCTCATAACCATGGATGTCCAAGCATTGTATACCATTATAGACCATCGTCAGGGCTTGAAACATGTGACTACTTTTTAGACGCTCGCCCACTCTGCTTTAGAGAACACAGTAAGATGCTGTTAGAAATGGTGGATTTCTGGCTTCGTTTGGATTTTTTATGTTTAAGTTTTTGTGTTTTGCTTGTGTGGTCTACTCTATCCACCCCCTTCGTGTGTGTAAAACAATCCTCATCCCAGTGAAGATCCTGTAGTTTGATAAGGAAACCTTTGGTGTCCTTAATATAGCTGGGCAAGCTACTGACCCAGTCACACAGGTAGTGGTCCACATACTTAGACACATGCTCTGAAACACTACCTCTGGAAGACACAATGGGTCTACCGGGTGGGTTGTCTCTGCTCTTATGTATTTTGGGTAGGAGATACAGTACCGGCAAAACAGGATGGTCATTTTTCAGATATCTGTATTCCTCCCATTCAAGGATACCCTTGTCCTTCCACCCGGTGAGTTTATCCCATAATGTGATAATGCTGTTATTGTACAACTCGTATGTGGTTTTGATGTAAAATTTGGGGTCACCTAGCTGTCTCTGGGCCTCCACCACATACATGTCCCTGTCTAATATCACAATATTACCTCCCTTGTCTGCAGGCCGGATGACCACACCATCATCCTCCATAAGGGATTTGAGGGAGTTTCTTTGCATTATCGTGAGATTATTGACATTGTAGGTGTATTTTCTTTTCTTGCGTCTGTATTGACAGAAATCCTTGCTCATGCATTCATGGAATGTGTCTATTGCATCATGTGGCATAATGGGGGTAAAGATGGATTTGGGTCTAAAACCAGAGGCGGGCCTGCTATCGGTTGTAAGTGCGGCATCATGTAGGGTCTGGGTGTTGCTGATGGTAACAGACTGCCCATCTGCCTGTATGTTGTTGTTAGTACTCTCCTGTTCTAATTGTAAAATATGTATCAGAGAATCTACCTCTCCAATCGTAAAATTGTCTGACAGATTACTGGTACCTGGTTTAGACTTGATGGGACCCCCCAGTCTTTTCAACTTATGCCATTTGTTTTAGCTTCAGCTTGCGGATAAACTTGAAAAGATCAATTCTGAACTCACTATAGTTAAAAGACATGGAAGGACAAAACGAAAGGCCTAAGCTCAGTGTGGCTTTCTCAGTGTCACTAATAGTTCTTGTGGACAAATTGACAACAGTTTCATTTACCGTGGAGCTATCCATCATTGTCCTCTTCTGGAGCGGGTTCTCATGTTTCCCACGTTGCCCCTTGCACTGCCGCCTTTGCCACCTCTGGAAGAGCCTCTTTCCGCGGTTCCTTCGTTTCCTCGACCTCTCCCACGGCCTCGTCCCCTTTGTCCTCTCATTGCTGGTGCCGGAGTCTCCTTGTTCGTCCGTCTGCTCCGGCACAGATGACGATATTCGTCTAAAAAATTGGCCTTTCAGGATATTTTGTCTGTTTGTCTCACTTCTTCAACAGAGATGTTTGATACATCTGATTCTGTTCCACTAGATAGGAGTGACTGTTCCTCCTCATTAGCCGTGGTCGACACTTGTGTCCCAGATGTATTGTATAAATGATCGTATTTGCGACTGAAGGTTAGAATCCTGCCACTTTCATAGTCATTATAGTCTCTGTCAAGTTTTCTTTCTTTCCATGCTTTGATGTCTTCCTCATATTGCTTGAGGCGGTCTTTCATATCTATGCCCAACTTATCAACAACATCGGCATCTGGTTGTTTTTTGATTTCCTCCATAAGTTCGTCTATTTGCTTTAACAATAATTCCCTGTCAATCCAAGCATACTTTACAAATATCTCCAACATCCGTCTAGAGCTTACTGCTGAGTTCTCCGACCATTCAGTCAGCATGGCCAGATTAGGTGTATCGTACGTTGGGGTGGTAAAGATTCTCAGTCTCCTGGGCACCATTTTTTGGTCAATATAATTTTGTAGGGAGATGGCCTCCCACCATTTAGAGATTTCTCCCCTCTTTAATTTCTCTAATTTGTTGAGCTTTTCTTTGATAGTTTGTGGTAAATCCGTTTTACTTTCTTGCAGAGCAACTGTGCCTTTCTTTCTTTGTGCAAAAAGTATTTGTGCAGCCGCTCGTCTCTCTTCCTCCTCCTCCATGCTATATTCCCCTTGGAGATAGTGTTTTGATCCTGGCGAGTGAATTAATTCCCCCTCAACCAAATGTGAGGTTCCTCCTGCAGATGGGGGATGAAAGCACACTCAATAATACGTTCTACTTTTGGCCCGTTGATCATCCGTGCCGTCGTGCTGATGCAATCAACACTCAAGTATGTACTGTTGTGCCTTACATCCACTGTTACTCTGTGATGGACACGCAATGTGTCTAAAATGTCTAGCCGCCTGCGTCTGGTCACCCCGTGTTTGCCGAAAATATGAGACTGTTTAAGATTAGGGAACACTGAGATGGTGGATCATGCGTGTAAAGAGCGACCGGGAGTGAGGACGGTCAGAGTGCTGTTAACCCCGGAGAGAGCGAAGGACAGAACCGCCAAACACTAACGACCCCCCTCCTCTCTCCCCAAAGGACGAACACTTCGTGACCCTCACTCGCGCTCTTACCTCCTTAATCAAATAGGTGATACAAGTTGTCCGTGTGTACAGAGTAAACGTCCTTTTGCCGGGCCGGTAGCAGTCGATTGAAAATCCAATTGCCAACGTTGCTCCATCCAAACCGCTCGTGGCCCCGTGGGAGGTGGCGTGTACTCCGGCCGAGCAAGCCGAACTTTCAATTCCAAGAAAAATGTTCGATAACCACGCTCTCAGAAATCAAAACATCTCGCACTGGATCAGGTCCAAGGGTGTTTATTGCA
This sequence comes from Lissotriton helveticus, assembly GCF_964261635.1. Lineage (NCBI taxonomy): Eukaryota > Metazoa > Chordata > Amphibia > Caudata > Salamandridae > Lissotriton > Lissotriton helveticus. The sequence goes on along the minus strand of NC_136068.1, from coordinate 279,647,062 downwards.
CCTACAACATGTTTCGGCTTTGGCAAGCCTTGATCACGTAGGTAAGCTCATGTGCACAACGTGAAAATAAAGTTTTTCAGGCACGTAAACAACATAAAGAGAGGACAAAAACAATCTGTCATAATGGCCACCATCTTAACAAAGTAAATTTCATTCATTTACAATTGCGAACAACAGATTGTATTCATATGTTATGATCAAATCAAGTCACCGGGGCAACGGGAATACATAAATTAAACAAAATACCCGATTAATCAAATGCACAAGTCATATTACCCCAAATGCATTTGTAATGACAGCGATGTAGACCCACTCGACAATTGGGGAAAGGTATCTAAATTAATGCCACAATTCAAAATTTACAAAAAGAAATAGCACATGTCTAGTATGATACTTCAAATTTCAGATGTCCCAACGTTGCAGCTGATTAATTCATACATGTCGAAAGGTCATTCAAAATCGCACCGAGTGCAATAACCCGGTCAGATCCCAGAATAAGTAAACTGCAAGTAAAACCTGTGGTACAGGTCACTGCTGGAAGCTAACAAGCACTAAAAAACAGTCACTAGGTAAAATACCGTTCAATGAATTACTGCAAATAGTACTTGTTCTTACTTGTCTGCCCAAATTATTCTCCCAATGTCAAAGTGCCTGTCAACAAAAACCCAGGCGGGTGTGCTCAATGAGGTGACTATACTGGTGAGAAGACGTGATTGGCCTTGAAAAAGTGCAGTGTCGAGCCCCGTTTTCTCTCACCCTGCTCCTGTGGAAAATGCAAAACGAAATAATATTAATCTTTAAAACCACTGTATAGTAAGAAATAAAAAACAATAAACTGTACTAGGCATGGAGGGACAAAGAGAGGGAGAGAGGGGGAGATATCCTAAGAGATGGAGAGACCCTTCCGTTGTCTTTGAGATAAATTGGCAACTCTTCATCATGATTCAGTCCCCCAGGGTCCTTGGTCTGGAAATTGATGTTGTATTTGGATTCTTTCTGTCACAGTCTAAGAACCCTATTTCCCCCCCTGGGATTTCTTTCTATCTGTTCTAGAATAAAGATACTGAGCTGGGAAGGGACAGAGTAGTGGTTATCCCGCAAATGTCTAGGCACCGGGTATTTTTCATCATTGTGCACTATAGCTCGGTAGTGTTCCCATATCGGTTTTTTGGCATGTGCTGTGGTACTACCGATATACCAGGAACCACAAGGACATTTCACCACATACACGACAAATGTAGTACTACGCGTGAGAAATTGGTTGATTTCCTTCTTTACCCCATTGTGCTCAACTGATCTTATGTGAGTGCTGTTGCGGCAAGCTTTACAATGCCCGCAAGGGAAAAAGCCCTTAAGACCTAGACCCTGGTTGGAGGGATAGCTGGTGATGTCACTCCGTACAACCATGTCGCCAATGTTTCTGCCCCTGCGGTAAGTGATGCTCGGTCTCGTTGGCATATAATTTCCTATGACATTGTCACATTTGAAGATATCCCAATTTTTTCTCACGATCTTGTGTATTTGTTGGGACTCAGTATTGAATGTTAAGATGAGTTGTGTTTGTTCCTGGTCATTGCTGGTGTCTTCTACGTGCTTATCCTCTAGGGTGGTACTTCTATGTATAGCATCTGCTCTTTGTTTAGCCTTTTTCAACACCCATGCCGGATAGCCCCGGTCCTTGAAACGTTCCAGCATGAGATTGCTCTCACGTTGGTAACCGATGTCAGTGTTACAATTCCTCCTGCCCCTCAGCAGCTCACCGAATGGAATGCTCCATTTGAGTGTTTCAGGGTGGCTGCTGAGGGCATGGAGAACACTGTTGCCCACCGTAGCTTTCCTAAAAAGAGATGTCTCTATCTTGTTGTCCTTGATGTCAATCCTGACATCGAGATATTCTGCTGTTGTCTTACTGATGTTACTGGAGAGGAAAATGTTATTGGTATTAGTATTCAGAAGATCAATAAAGCACCGTGCTTTCTCCTCTGAACCTCTCCATACCATGAATAAGTCATCTATGTAGCGCCACCAGGTGGCAATGTGGCCTACATACTCTGAAATCTTTGGGTCCGTGAAGATGTTTTGCTCCCAGTACCCCATAAAAAACTGGGAGCAAAACATGAACCCATCGCAGTCCCAGTTTGTTGTCTATAGAGGGTTCCGTCAAAAAGGAAAAAGTTATTAAGAAGGCAGAAATCCACCATTTCTAACAGCATCTTACTGTGTTCTCTAAAGCGGAGTGGGCGAGCGTCTAAAAAGTGCTCACATGCTTCAAGGCCCTGACGATGGTCTATAATGGTATACAATGCTTGGACCTCCGTGGTTATGAGAAAACAATCCTCATCCCAGTGAAGATCCTGTAGTTTGATAAGGAAATCTCTGGTGTCCTTAATATAGCTGGGCAAGCTACTGACCCAGACACGCAGGTAGTGGTCCACATACTTAGACACATGCTCGGAAACACTACCTCTGGAAGACACGATGGGTCTACCGGTGGGTTGTCTCTGCTCTTATGTATTTTGGGTAGGAGATACAGTACCGGCAAAACAGGATGGTCGTTTTTCAGGAATCTGTATTCCTCCCATTCAAGGATACCCTTGTCCTTCCATCCGGTGAGTTTATCCCATAATGTGGTAATGCTGTTATTGTACAACTCGTATGTGGTTTCGATGTAAAATTTGGGGTCACATAGCTGGGTCTGGGCCTCCACCACATACATGTCCCTGTCTAATATCACGATATTACCTCCCTTGTCTGCACGCCGGATGACCACACCGTCATCCTCCATAAGGGATTTGAGGGAGTTTCTTTGCATTATCGTGAGTTTATTGACATTGTAGGTGTATTTTCTTTTCTTGCATCTGTATTGACAGAAATCCTTGCTCATGCATTCATGGAATGTGTCTATTGCATCGTGTGACATAATGGGGGTAAAGATGGATTTGGGTCTAAAACCAGAGGTGGCACTGCTATCGGTTGTAAGTGCGGCATCGTGTAGGGCCTGGGTGTTGCTGATGGTAACAGACTCCCCATCTGCCTGTATGTTGTTGTTAGTACTCTCCTGTTCAAATTGTAAAATATTTATCAGAGAATCTACCTCTCCAATCGTAAAATTGTCTGACAGATTACTGGTACCTGGTTTAGACATGATGGGACCCCCCAGTCTTTTCAACTTATGCCATTTTTTTAGCTTCAGCTTGCGGATAAACTTGAAAAGATCAATTCTGGACACACTATAGTTAAAAGACATGGAAGGACAAAACCAAAGGCCTAAGCTCAGTGTGGCTTTCTCAGTGTCACTAATAGTTCTTGTGGACAAATTGACAACAGTTTCATTTACCGTGGAGCTATCCATCATTGTCCTCTTCTGGAGCGGGTTCTCATGTTTCCCACGTTGCCCCTTGCCACCTCTGGAAGAGCCTCATTCCGCGGTTCCTTCGTTTCCTCGACCTCTCCCACGGCCTCGTACCCTTTGTCCTCTCATTGCTGGTGCCGGAGTCTCCTTGTTCGTCCGTCTGCTCCGGCGCAGATGACGATATTCGTCTAAAAAATTGGCCTTTCAGGATATTTTGTCTGTTTGTCTCACTTCTTCAACAGAGATGTTTGATACATCTGATTCTGTTCCACTAGATAGGAGTGACTGTTCCTCCTCATTAGCCGTGGTCGATACTCGTGTCCCAGATGTATTGTATAAATGATCGTATTTGCAACTGAAGGGATCTGACCGGGTTATTGCACTCGGTGCGATTTTGAATGACCTTTCGACATGTATGCATTAATCAGCTGCAACGTTGGGACATCTGAAATTTGGAGTATCATACTAGACATGTGCTATTTCTTTCTGTAAATTTTGAATTGTGGCATTAATTTAGATACCTTTCCCCATTGTCGAGTGGGTCTACATCGCTGTCATTACGAATGCATTTGGTGAAATATGACTTGTGCATTTGATTAATCGGGTATTTTGTTTAATTTATGTATTCCCGTTGCCCCGGTGACTTGATTTGATCATGACATATGAATACAATCTGTTGTTCGCACTTGTAAATGAATGAAATTTACTTTGTTAAGATGGCGGCCATTATGACAGATTGTTTTTTTCCTCTCTTTATGTCATTTACGTGCCTGAAAAACTTTATTTTCACGTTATGCACATGAGCTTACCTACGTGATCAAATCTTGCCAAAGCCGAAACATGTTGTAGGTGCAATAAACACCCTTGGACCTGATCCAGTGCGAGATGTTTTGATATCTGAGAGCGTGGTTATCGAACATTTTTCTTGGAATATATATGTATATATTACCTACTGGCAGTCGCCAGTAGGTATATATAGTTAGGATTTTTTCTCTATGGGATTTTTGAAAATTCTATGTCTAATAACTTTGGCGTTTGTGGACGGAATTGGCTGAAATTTTCAGGAAAATGGAACATTTTGTTTCTGAGCAGCCCCTGAATTTGGGCGGGGTTCGTCAAGGGGGGGCCGAGAAAAAAGGGGGGTCCCAAAACGTGTTTTTAACATTGAGTTTTCCATAGGGCGGTTGGCCTCACTTTTAGCCCGAACGGCTGAATGGATTTGCACGAAACTTGGCAAAATTGTAGGGACTGATAGCCCGATGTGCCTTTGCTAGGTCTCAATATATGTGCTCCAGTGGATTTTGAGAAATTAACGTTCAAAAAAAGATATATATCTGTAACAGCGGACCAGGCAGCGCTCCGGTTCGCGGACTTTACGCGTTACGGAGCTTTGTGAAGCGAAGCTGATTGGTTCTCCGGCGTCTGTAAACATTCCAAACAGTCCGTAGCAGCCGCCATCTTGTCTCTCGGTAGGATCGAGAGACAAGAGGAGGCCAAAGCGAAGGGGCAAATGACCATAAGGGGGCATAGTAGATCCTCCCTGACCCTCTAGGTTTGATGTTGAGGTTTTAAAAGGGCCCCGCGGGGCAAAAAAAAAAAATATAATAATAATCGAACGGCTGAATGGATTTGCACGAAACTTGGCAAAATTGTAGGGACTGGTAGCCCGATGTGCCTTTGCTAGGTCTCAATATATGTGCTCCAGTGGATTTTGAGAAATTAACGTTCAAAAAAAGATATATGTCTGTAACAGCGCTCCGCTTCGCGTACTTTTCGCGTAACGGAGCTTTGTGAAGCTGATTGGTTCTCCGGCGTCTGTAAACATTCCAAACAGTCCGTAGCGGCCGCCATCTTGTCTCTCGGTAGGATCGAGAGACAAGAGGAGGCCAAAGCGAAGGGGCAAATGACCATAAGGGGGCATAGTAGATCCTCCCTGACCCCCTAGGTTTGATGTGGAGGTTTTAAAAGGGCCCCGCGGGGCAAAAAAAAATAATAATAATAATAATCGAACGGCTGAATGGATTTGCACGAAACTTGGCAAAATTGTAGGGACTGGTAGCTCGATGTGCCTTTGCTAGGTCTCAATATATGTGCTTCAGTGGATTTTGAGAAATTAACGTTCAAAAAAAGATATATATCTGTAACAGCGCTCCGCTTCGCGGAGATAAAATTATCTCTGTATTACCTAGCTGTTGCTAACACCAGTTAGCGACCGCTAGTAGGAGATAGTGACCATCTTGGGCCCCACTTTGCATGTCAGTGATATTTATCACTAATGACATGCAAAGTGGGCATGCCAAGATGTTAGCGACTGGAAACAGTCGCTAACATCGCTATCTCCTATTACCAACTTTTGGAGATATTCGCTCTAAGCGCGAATATCTCCAAAAGCTACCACCTGCCCTGAGCAGTTCTTAGCCATGTTATCCAATGGGAGGTGGATAACATGCTAAGAGCATTAGCTTGGTAATGCATGAATATCGGTGAGTTTTCAGCGATATTAATGCATTGCGGTCGTTTTTTATGGCATTTGCGATAAACCTTGATAATAGCAAGGTTTATCTGCGATAATTTCTGACGATGCTTAGCGGTAAAAAATTCGTTGCTAAGCATCGTTAGGGATAAATATCGCTTAACTTTGGTAATATGCCCCAACGTCTGTTAACGTTCGATTCGAAGGAAATCAGGAAGTGTTGAAAAACATTGTCTGCGCCATCTTGCCTTTTTTCAAATGCCACACTTTTGTTGTGCACGGCAGCCATTTTAGATGACTTGACCAGACCCACTCTCTGCACGCTGTCGATCCTTAGCATGGCTCCCCACCCTCGCAAGCATCTCCCCCAGGCACTGGTCACCCTCGTTCTCTGTCTTATGCATGGGTAATAAACCTCCCCCCATCTGCGCTGCTCTTCCCTGAGAATCACACCCTGTGCCCGCCCGACACCTCCCTTTCACCCTATTCACTACCGCACCCTCTGACACTCCTTTTCCTCTGTGTCCAATTGTCCAGGCCGGTCCTAGGCTATCAGCTAGCCCTGCAGATGTAGTTTATGGCCCCAGCTGTAAAGAATCACCCCTCTTCAAAGGAGTTATAGTAGATCAAGGCCCACACTCGATGAGATCCGTCACAGCACACGCGTTCCTACTATCTGAAAACCATCCTGTATTGTGATTGGGGAGGGGACCGAGCCTGAAGCGGAAGATTCCAGGGATGACTCTTTGTACATCAAAGTTTTTACAATTATGTGTCACATTAAAAATATATAGCACTCCAACACAGTAGTAAGATTATAAAACTTTAATAACTTATAAATATATACAACAAAACAAAAACAGTAAAAACATATAAACATTTTTAGGGAAAAACAACGAAGTAGCGGTCGGCTGTGCGAATAGTCCCAACGCAGCACAACGTCCAGATTTCTGGACGGCACCCAGGTGATGTTGCCTGGGTGCCGCACTGATTTCGGCATCCGGCGTGGGGCGTCGCGGGGGGTGGGTCATCAGTAGCAAACTGTTGTGCGAATAGTTCCAAGGCAGCAGAACGATGGCACCAAGGTGATGTCCAGTAAGTTGCCGCACTGGTTTTGGTATCCTACAATGCTGCTCCGAAGAACGGCGTGGGGCGCCCCGGGGGGGGGGGGAGGCGGCGTGAACGGGCCTCTCCAGGTGGAGTCTCGTCTGTTGTAGTGGGGCGCCCCTTTACCGTTTCAGTTGCCATTCCGTCCGCTTTTGGTCCACTGTGTCAAAAGCCGCAATTCAGCTGAGTTGCGCCCACTCTTGCGGTGCAGCGATAGGCGGCTGCCACAGGACTCTCAAAATGGCGGCAGGCTCTTTTCTTTTTGGGCCTGGTCCACTGAAATGGCCCTGGGACACCTTGCAAATCGGACGCTTGTCTGCTAGGTCTTGGACCCCATTCTCGAAAGCGTCCCCTCCGCCTTGAGGATTCAACAAAAGTTTTGGGGGCCCCCGACTCCTGCAGGCTTCTGGTGGGGAGCGGCTGCCATGATTGCTCGCGGAATAACCACGACGGAGCCACGAGATGGTGGTGCTTTCATGGTGACGCCAGCTTCAGTGTGAAACATCCAGAAACAAGGTGGGGCTTTCATCGTTTGGGAAAAAAAAAAAGTTTTCATCCAATGAAAAGTGTTATTTTTAGGTCATATGATCAAGCCTTCCATCATTAGGAAACCAAAAGTAAAATGAACCAATGAAAAGTTTTATAAACAAGTCACATGACCTGTTATGCGGCATAGGGTATAAAAAGCGTAGAAAATCCGTTGGCACGTGAGGCGGCGTCAGTAGCGGACCGATGTGCGAATAGGCCGAAGGCAACACAACGCGCCAAGATCCGGATGGCACCGAGGTGGTGTCCAGCAAGTTGCAGCACTGGTGTGGCCATCCTACAATGCTGAAAGTCGGCGTGGGGCGCCCCGTTGGCCTCTGAGTTCGCGTCAGTAGCGGACCGATGTGCGAATAGGCCGAAGGCAGCACAACGCGCCAAGATCCGGATGGCACCGAGGTGGTGTCTAGTAAGTTGCCGCACTGGTGTGGCCATCCTACAATGTTGAAAGTCGGCGTGGGGCGCCCCGTTGGCCTGTGAGATGGCGTCAGTAGCGGACCGATGTGCGAATGGGGCCAAAGGCAGCACAACAATATTTTCGTAATAGAAGACACCACAAGGCGCTGAGATGCCAAGATCCGGATGGCACCGAGGTGGTGTCTAGCAAGTTGTGGCACTGGTGTGGCCATCCTACAATGGTAAAAGTCGGCGTGGGGCGCCCTGTTGGCCTGTGAGATGGTGTCAGTAGCGGACCGATGTGCGAATGGGGCCAAAGGCAGCGCAACAATATTTTCTGACTAGAAGACACCACAAGGCGCTGAGATGCCAAGATCCGGATGGCACCGAGGTGATGTCTAGCAAGTTGCTGTACTGGTGTGGCCATCCTACAATGCTGAAACTCGGCGTGGGGCGCCCCATTAGCCTGTGAGATGGCGTCAGTAGCGGACCGATGTGCGAATGGGGCCAAAGGCAGCGCAACAATATTTTCTGAATAGAAGACACCACAAGGCGCTGAGATTCCAAGATCCGGATGGCACCGAGGTGGTGTCTAGTAAGGTGCACTGGTGTGGCTATCCTACAATGCTGAAAGTCGGCGTGGGGCGCCCTGTTGGCCTGTGAGATGGTGTCAGTAGCGGACCGATGTGCGAATGGGGCCAAAGGCAGCGCAACAATATTTTCTGACTAGAAGACACCACAAGGCGCTGAGTTGCCAAGATCCGGATGGCACCGAGGTGATGTCTAGCAAGTTGCTGTACTGGTGTGGCCATCCTACAATGCTGAAACTCGGCGTGGGGCGCCCCATTAGCCTGTGAGATGGCGTCAGTAGTGGACCGATGTGCGAATGGGGCCAAAGGCAGCGCAACAATATTTTCTGAATAGAAGACACCACAAGGCGCTGAGATTCCAAGATCCGGATGGCACCGAGGTGGTGTCTAGTAAGGTGCACTGGTGTGGCTATCCTACAATGCTGAAAGTCGGCGTGGGGCGCCCCGTTGGCCTGTGAGATGGCGGCAGTAGCGGACCGATGTGCGAATGGGGCCAAAGGCAGCGCAACAATATTTTTGGAATAGAAGACACCACAAGGCGCTGAGATTCGGTTAGCACCGAGGTGGTGTCTAGCAAGCTATGCAGCTGAGTTGCGTGCGCACTTGCGGCGAATAGGTCGAAGGCAGCACAACAATGTTTTCTGAATAGAAGACACCACAAGGCGCTGAGATTCGGTTACCACCGAGGTGGTGTCTAGCAAGTTGCTGCACTGGTGTGGCCATCCTACAATACTGCTCCGAATAACGGCGTGGGGTGCCCGAAGGGGGGGGGAGGCGGCGTGAACGGGCCTTCCTAGGTGGAGGCTCGTCTGCTGTAGTGGGGCGCCCCTTTACCGTTTCAGTTGCCATTCAGCTGAGTTTTGGCCGCTCTTGATGCTACAGCGACAGGCGGCTGCAACAGGACTCTCAAAATGGCGGCCTGTTCTTTGGATTTGGGCCTGGTCCACTAAAATGGCCCTGGGACACCTTAGAACTCGGACGCTCGATTTTTTTTTCCTTTCCTCTACATGCAAAAAAAGGTAAATGCCCGGTACGTTATACGCTTCATCTGCCACGATGTACTCTCCAGAGGAACCGAAAAAATATATAGTTATGGTAACTATACCATGCATCGTCATATGGAAAGGTGGCACCAATTAATTATAGTGCTGCATAAAAGAGAGATTTGGAGGAGAACCCCCGACCTGCCAGTACATTCATCAAAGAAGTGGCACTGACAGCATCAGAGGCAAGGGAAACGGTCCCAAATATTTAGAAGAACTTTGGAAAGATTAAAATGACATGTTTAGATTGTGGCAAATTAATTTCATGTGGACAGATGAGTGTTACTCTATAAATACAGCATATGAACATCATCATAGTCGATGGTTGGTACAGACATTTTGACTATATCCTGGACCTGCCCGTCCTCGCCCAAAATGGCGCCGGAATAAATGGGACTCGTAACTCCTTGTTGTGTACTGGTTGCAGAACCTTGAAATCACGAGATACGTATGCAGTTTTGAAGCACATGGCGGGCGGGGACGAGAATTGATTGAGTATTTCGACATCCCTATTGATATTAAGTTCTGATGTGTTATTGATTACTGTACTATTGAAAGTTCGAATTAACGTCGCGCATGGTCCTTGCCCGCAAATGTATATCTAGATAATTTTATTGTAACTGGCCCTGTCGTATTTTAATTATAAAATGTACGTCCACCGATTCCGCAACTGTTAGACACCTTAGTTCTTGCAACCTAATGGCCCGCCCGTTACGTTCCTCTACAGTGTAAATGTCTACTCATCATATACGATTACAGTTTGCTCCGTGGCCGGCCCACGTGGTTATAGGCTCGTATTTGTATAATGAAATTTTCACAATAAAGGTTTTTAAAAGAAAACATGGTAGTAGTATATACATTGGTAAAGTTTTTAATAATAGTCACTGTTTTAGAATCATTAAAAGGCAAGTGAAATAAAGCAGACCAATTACATGAAGGGTAAAAGGTATAATACGCAGGAACGCAATAAAGATAAATGGTCAAGGGCTGTTGTGTTTTCTACTCCTGCAACATAAAGTGATCGATAAGAATCTCATATTCAGGCGTATCGGCGACTAAGACAGCAGGTCGACCCTCTTTTGCTCAACGGCTCCGTCATGGGACGAAGAAACGCCCTTTTTCTCGAAAAAAGAATATATTTTACTTGCAGGACAGTTGTAAATTTTCCGGGAAAGTACATTAGCCTGGAACATTCTAACATATATTTAAGAAAAAATAATGTTCGGAAGTAATAAAAAGCGTAATTTTTAGGTCATATGACCAAGCCTTTCATCATTAAAATAAGAAAAGTAAAATGAACCAATGAAAAGTTTTATTAACAAGTCACATGACCTGTTATGCTTACGTTACGCGCTGCGCGTCGCGCCCCGGATGACTTCCGGATGCGCTAACGCGGCGCGTCATATGACGCATTACGCGACAACGCAGGTCCAGAATATAGTCAAAATGTCTCCACCAACCAGCGGTCGGAACACAACCCCTTTCAGCAGGCTAAATAGTTCTGTTAAATGACAACAGAAGGGACAGGCAACAAGAACCATCAGTCAAAGAGGGGAGGGCTAGTTCTTCTCTACCGGGTTACATTGGGGCGCTACCGGAACTGATCGAATTGGTAGTCTACAGTGTTTCTGGATGTTTCAGACTGAAGCTGGCGTTAGCATGAGAGCACCACCATTTCGTAGCTCCGTCGTGGCCATTCCGCGAGCAATCATGGCAGCCGCTCTTTATCGTTATTTTGGGCGGGGTGGGTGGCGGAGCCGAGCTGTATTGCAGCCATCATGGTGTGGAGTTCAGTTCATCTCACTAGTTTCGTATTTGTCATGAGGGGTTGTTCTTAATGTTTCTATTTTAGCGAGGTCAAAAAGAGATCCCATTAGTGGCCTACTGATTTTGCTCGATTCCTTTTGTTTTTTTACACGATTTTTCGCTATCTGCAAAGACTAAACAGAGTATTGCGACTCTGTGCTTGTTTGTAAATAGAGAATGAACCAAAGAGAACAATCAATCAAATGGAGAGAGAAGCAGGCACGACGGATTACAACGGGGGCAAAGGCCTGCGTTAACTACCCTTCACTATCTGCAAAGAGAGAGTACTCCTAATAGAAATGAGGGGGGGGGGCAGCATTCAAAGCAGATCAGTGTGCATAAACACGAAAATGTTTTTACTTACCACGTACTTGACATTCGACAGCTTATGATATTTGCTATTAAAAAACCATTGAAATTCACTGAAAAAACCATAGGTTATAGACCATATATAGTTAGGAATTAGCATTTACAAAACCTTGAAAATTCACTGAAAAAACCATAGGTTATAGACCATATATCGTTAGGAATTAGCATTTAAAAAACCTTATTTTACTCACACAAAACCATTGAAATTCCATATATAGTTAGTTGCACTAACTATATATCGCGCACCCGCAATCCACTGCTGATGATGTCACATATTACATCATTCATGACATGGTCAGTGACATCACTGATGACATCTCAAATGACATCACTGATGACATCACTGATGACATCTCATTTGACATCAATGACCACATCACTGATGATATCATTCATGTGACAATACAATGCATCTCCTCACACTTTAATATAACCTCTGTTACACCCAGTGTTAAATACAGAGTATAATTTTTGAAACCATTGACACACCAATACTAGTTACTACATACGCACTCACTGATTCCTACGTCTACACACACATTCACTCATTCACCCATACAATCATTCATACATACAATCACTCATCTTTACAACACTATCATATGCACTCATACACCTATACAGACACTCACACTCTGCCACTCATCCATGGAGTTACTCACACACCTAGTCAGTCCTGTAAAGAATCAATCACACTTCCATTTTCTATTTTTTCCATTTTCCATTTAAACATAGAGTACCTTACATTTTCAAACATATACTAACACATACTTACTCTCTTATACAATCATTGATACAAGTACACATTGATCTGCACAGAGTCACACATCTCCCAGCCAGCCACACACACACTCAGTCTCCCATACAAATACTTGGACAATCAATCAATAACCCATATAGTTACTCATATAGCTACTGATCAACACATGCAGCAGTTTACAGAACAACAGACATAATGATGCACAAATTAAGACAGTTTAGTCACTAACCCATGCACTCAGTGAGACACATTTAATCACTCACTCATACAGTCAGTCACGCACCTAAATCCTTCATCCAGACACTTATACATCTACTCATTCTTCAATATGTAAAACATATTTAAACTTTACAGAAACACACAGTCAATGGATGATGTCATCAGTGATGTCATCAGTGATGTCATTTGAGATGTCATCAGTGATGTCATCAGTGATGTCACTGACCATGTCATGAATGATGTAATATGTGACATCATCAGCAGTGGATTGCGGGTGCGCGATATATAGTTAGTGCAACTAACTATATATGGAATTTCAATGGTTTTGTGTGAGTAAAATAAGGTTTTTTAAATGCTAATTCCTAACGATATATGGTCTATAACCTATGGTTTTTTCAGTGAATTTTCAAGGTTTTGTAAATGCTAATTCCTAACTATATATGGTCTATAACCTATGGTTTTTTCAGTGAATATATATATATATATATATATATATATATATATATATATATGTTTTCCTCATCTTAATTGTTTGATTTTTGCTTGTGAGAAAGTGTCACTCGTAGTTGTTGAATGTCACTCATAATTACACTCAAATTACGAAAATGTCACACATAAGCAATCTGAAACCTTGGCAGCTATGGGCCTTTATAATTTATTTGGGGACACTCACTGTCAGTGAATGCAGTCAGTGTCCTCAAATAAATGATAAAGGCCGCCCCCAGTGCAGCGCGGCCCCCATGTAAAGAGCAAGGCAAGCGCATCTGCTTGTAAATGCTGCCTGCAGCACAGCATGCGCTACGTACTCCGTTTGTGGTTGCTTGTGGGTCCAGTCCCAGGGCCGTCAATTTTGTAGCGCGCAAAAGCGCTACCAATGACGGCCCTGGGCATAACTTGTTTGGCCAGCCCTCGTTGAAAAGAAGCGCAGCAGTGATGAGTGATGAGTCACGCGCTCCATTACCACACAGCGGGCTCGCCTCTCGTGAGCGGCCGCCACTGCAGCACGACTATCACTGGAGGCGGGCCGGACCCAGGCGGCAAAAGTGAGAAATATTTGTACCCAAAATTTGACAGTGAGATGAGATTCAAAATTCGAGTCCGAGACTTAAGCTCACACAATAACAGGTCTGCGGATGCCATGGGAGGCAATCTGAGGGATAGCCCCGGGCGCCACAAGCTCTAGCTACGCCTGAAGAGGAAGTACTGACCTGCTGTGTGTTTGTGGGCTGACCTGCAGTTGCTATACTGCCAAGGAGAGGGGAAGGACTTTGCTGTGTCCCCTGCTTGAAGAGATCTCCAAGGGCCTGAGGTGAGCTGGCATCCTATTAGGAAGTCCCAGGAACACAGGGACTTCACCCCCAGCTTCCCCCCTGAACTCTGCTATGTCAGTTCTGACCTGCCTAGAGTGCTTGATCCATTTGTGGGGCCTCTGGAGGTTGTTTCCTGCGTTTTTTTCTTGTCCTCATCTCACCACAGACTCTACAAGTTTTAACAAGTCAAGTTGTACTTAACTGGGAGCCTCTAAACTCACTGCTTTTGTCTAGCCAACCATGGCCTTCCTCTTTATCCAGAGGACTGGTGTAATCATTGAACAAACACACCGATTATAGGGTCTTAACTGCTTATCATGTGCAGATGACACCCCCAAGTGAGCAAGGGGGACCAAATGTTAACAGGCAATTCCTCTTGATCTAAATTTGCCATACGTAGGGCGGCTTTAACCCAACTTTCTCTAGTAAGGGGGACAGGGTCCATCCATCTGATGCAGATCTCTCTTCTAGCCAAGATCACAAGATAGAGAAGCAGGCCCATCTAGGGCTGTGAAAGTGACCTGGTAGCATAGTTTTTTAGGCCAGAAAACACCAGGCAAAGATCCACCCCTACACATGCTTGAAGAATATCTGCCAAGGTGTCCCCCACCTCTTTCCAGAATCCGACTAATTCTGCACATTCAAAAAACATATTGATATCGTTCACCTTATCAATAGAAAACCTCGGGCAAGCTTGAACTGAAGTAGTGGGAGGTACAAATTTGGCGATTTTAGCCGGGGTATAATAGAGCCTGTTTAGTACAAAAAAAAATATTTTTCTTTAAGTTGGCAGGCTTAATGTATTTATACATTAACTTGATAGATAATTCAAAAAGGTTTTCAATATCTTGAATAAGTGGGGTGGAGTTCCATACTGCTGACTGTGGGGAGATCTCATTGTCTACTGCATCTAATAGGCTTGTGTACCAGAATGGTACCTCTTTTTTCCCCGGATCGGCATTTTGAAATAGCTGCTCAAGCTCCCAGTTCCCTTCTGTTTCTCAAGCCTCCCCCTCAAACCATGACCTTAGCTGAAGGTACTTAAACCTTGAAAATGCAGAACCAATCTTATCTAACAGTATCTCACAAGGGAGAACCCCATCTGAATCCAACAGATCGAACCACCTCTCCAAACCCGCTCTTCTAATCGGGATTGCTAATCTATCGCCCAAACAGACAGGAGTCCCCGCTGAATCCCAGATTGGTGCGAAAGGGGAAAAATAACCAATACCCCAGATACGCCTTAATTTGTACCATATCTGTAAGGCAGCTTTTAAAATCTTGAGGCGTACCCACTTGAAAAATCTGGGGGCCCCAAACTTATATAAGAACCCAGCCTGCCCATTGCCACCCTCTGCTAATACAAGTTCCCCTAAAAGTCTGCCCCAAAAAGT
This sequence comes from Lissotriton helveticus, assembly GCF_964261635.1. NCBI lineage: Eukaryota > Metazoa > Chordata > Amphibia > Caudata > Salamandridae > Lissotriton > Lissotriton helveticus. Next base: position 279,631,700 of record NC_136068.1, on the reverse strand, counting down.
TTCCACCGGAATGGAGAGAAGCATCCTTGTGCCCTTAAATTGGAAAGCTGTTAGGTATAAATTTATATCTGGGAGTGCCAGGCACCTTTCAGCAGCTTCCTTCTTAGTTTCTTCCAGTATAGCCTGGCACTTTTCTGACCCCAAATAAAGCTGCCTATCTTCCCCTGTATCTTATTAATGCTATCCTGTGGGAAAGTAAGAGGGATTGCACTAAAAAGGAAGGTCAGTTTAGGTAATACCGACATCTTCACCAGGTTGACCCTCCCATAGATCGATAAAGGGAGGTGTTTCCCCCTGGCAAAGAGAAAGTCTATATCTTTTTCGATTTTTCTCCAATTGATCAAAGGTATTTTATTTAAATCCTTTACTATTTTAATTCCTGAATACCTGAACTCTTTGCACATAATCGCGGTTTTATCTGAGTTGGCCAAATACTCCAAAATCGCGCCAAACTCCAACAACAGATTTTCTAAATACGGAATAGAGATATCAGGATTTGCATCATCTGCATACAAAGCAATTTTACATTGGTAGTTTCCTGTCATAAAAGTGCTTATGATATTATCCTGCCTGATTACCTGAACCAGGGGCTCAATATAAATATTGAACAAGAAGATTTCAAACCTAGGGGTCAGGGAGCCGTTTAGTAAGATCTTTGCCGATGCTCCATGGTAACAGTTCTTTAAAGTCTGGACAAAAGTCAGACCCATGCCCATGCCCTCCAACACCGCCCATAGAGATTCCCAACAGACCCGGTCGAAGGCCTTAGCGACATCTAGTGCCACTACTGCCAAGGGGTCCCCCCTATTTTCAGCTAGATCGATGTTACCAATTAACAGTTGGAGTTGCTCCTGAATGACTCTTCCGGGCATAAAGCCCTTCTGGTCGGTGTTAATCAGGCTTGGTGCTAGTTTACCCAATCTCCCTGCCAAAATGCCCATAAAGATCTTATAATCAGCGTTCAGCAGGGAGATTGGGCGGTAAGAGTCAGGCAACAGGGGATCCTTCCCAGGCTTCAGTATCAGCACTATCGTGGCCTCCTTCCATGAGCTAGGGATCTTCCCTGGAAGGCTATATACCATATTAAATAAAGTGTGGAGTACAGGCAAAAGTTCATCCAGCAAGACTTTATAGATTTCACTTGGAAGGGCATCAAGGCCCGCAGCCTTCTTAGTTTTTGCCTTCTTTATTTGCTTCTTACTCTCCTCCATAGAAATAGGTGAATCTAAGAGATCTCTAGTTGTATCTGTAAGGACAGGAATAGTTTTATCCATCAGCCATGATCTTATTGCATCTTGTGGGGGATCAATATCCTCCTTGTAAAGATTCACGAAAGGCGACAAAAGGCAGTTCTGCATAACTGCAGGCTCACTAGATTTAGTTCCCGCATTATCAATTATAAGTTGACTGATGGTGTTTTTTGCCCTATCTATCCTTGCTTTCCATGCCAATAAGGCCCCTGCTCTCTCCCCATATTCGAAGGATTCCATATTGCGAGCCTTCCACTAAGCCTTACATTTCTGATCCAGATAGGACTGTAGATCTCGTCTTGCCTCCTCAAGTTTTTCCTCTATCTGTACCAATTCTCTATAACTTTCCTGGGCAATATGACTTCTTTATTTGCTTTTGCTTAACCTGGTTAGTCCCTGGACTCTTCACTCTTGAGGTCGTAAGAGTGGGCACGGATTTTAAAGAAACTACTGGAGCCCCAATAGGTTGCAGATTTGACTCAGACATGCTTTCCAGGTTCCCTTCCACTTCAGGGGGTGAAGGGAGTGAAGGCAATACTTTAGTAGTAGATGAAGACATGACTTGATAGAAAGTTTTCAGTGACGGGGTTATTTTAGATTTGGTAAAGGTGTTTTTTTGTCATGACTTTGCCCTTACCTCTCTGGGCCTTAGGTTTAGCTGGGGTAGTTGCTAGGTAAGTACCCCCACCTGTTTAGACTGTTTTGCCGAGAGTTTTACTTCAGCCACTGGGGGAGATATTCGCTGTGGTAGGCTCGAATGAATAATCAAGTTATTAAAGGCAAAATGGGCCACCTAGCCCACAGTGAACACCTTGTTAGTTGGGGGGGAGAAGTTCCCTCTTGCAATTCAACCCCCTTCTCCATACAGTCCGGCAAGACTTTACAATAAATGTCCTTTACCTCCGTTACCGGGGCAGCTTTAAAATGTGACTCTGAATGTAAGTATAGACCCGAGTGCGGGAGATTATTACCCTTCCAGAGGAAGTCCGGAAGTGACCTCCCTTCTACAGGCTCATAGTCTTGGCGGTTTTCCCCTGAGGTTCCAGGCAATCCCTTAACCTCTCCTCCTACCTGTTCCAAATATAATATGTTCTGAGGTCTATATGTTCTTCCTCCTGCACTGCACAATGACCAAAAAAGGGGCCCACTTCGCCTCCACTCACTGGCGGCGACTTTCCACCTCCAGCCCGATCTCGACACGCGCCGGAACTGAAGCCAAGACAAACGCCAGTGTAGCTTGCTGGCACCACCCGCATACAGCCCGCTGGACGCTTAGACGTTAAGACGCTGAGACGCTGAGAAGCTACACCGGGCTGACTGCAGAAACAATAATAGCAAGTACAAAAAAATCACATGGTACTGTAAGTTAGATACTCATAGTATGAGGAGTTCATGGTTCAGGGTCTTCGATGCAGGGTCATCCGAGCTTCATATCCCCACCGTCATCAGGAGCCATGGAGAGGTGCGTCCGCGGCCTTTCACGTGGCTGCCGCCATGTTCCTCGTCATGAGGAGACCGAGGTTGTTTCCTGGTGTTTGGGGAGCTGGAAAAGAAGAAGAGAAGAAGATCTACAATTTTGCACGCATCGATTGCTTGCGGAGCGCATCGTCGACAGTGCGAGAAAATTCACAGTCACCGCGAAGATCATCACAGTGCCTGTTGCCACTGCAAGACCCGACGTGTTGCTCGCTTGCGGAGCGCATTGCCCCGGTGTGGGAGGATTACTGTCGCAGCGAATATCGTCGCAGAGCCTGTCGTCACTGTGAGATCCGTCACATTGCTTGCCTGCGGACCACATCCCTTCGCTGCGAACATCGTCACAGAGTCCAGCGCCAACGCATCGAGGGGCTGCAACAGAAGAGGATCAACACTGCGCCACGCATCGCCGCTGCACCGAAAATCATCGCCGCCCCAAAGATCGTCACATCGTGCCTGTGCGAGAAGCTTCCTACTGGTGAACCTGCAAACCGGAATCCATACAAGGTATCGCATCGCTCCCCATACAGACCGGATTCGACGCAACCCGCCCGCTGCATTCAGCGGGGTTGTCGCATCGCCTCCCCAGGGTCTCAGGAGTGACGCATCGCTTGTTTTCTGACCCTGCAACTGCCGCTTGGAACTTTTGTCACATCAACAGGTACTTTGGGCTAAAAGTGATGCAACTGTGGATTATTTTGGTGCAAACCCTTAAACTCTTTTTAAAGACTTATTTTGGAACAGTGTATTTTGGATTTTTGTCATTTTGGTCTTGTGTAGTTTTTCTAAACTGGTGTGGAGTCCATTTGTGGTGTTTTTACTGTGTGGAGAAGCGTGGCTCAGTGGTTAGAGGCGGCAGACCCGGAAGCTGAGATCCACCGTGGACCAGGGTTCGATTCCCCGCCTCGGCGGGTCTCGGGCTCAAAATTCCACGGACTCGACAATTCTCGCTCTGGTGCCTACTCAACTCACGGGGTCACACTCTGCGACTCTGGGCAATAGCTTGCTTAATCTCCACTACGGCCCCTCGCGGCGGGATGCCTGGATTTCACCTTGTGTACACCCTGCCGTGGTTTCTCACAGGGGAATACCAGGACGGGTTCCCTAAGCAAGCGCCGGGACACTCACGGGCAGCTGTGCGCTTTACAAGTCCAGCACATTTACATTTACTATGAGTGTTGGTACAAATACTTTAAACATTGCCTTTGATAAGCCTGTCTGCTCGTGTCAAGCTACCAAGGGGGTGAACAGGGGTTATCCAAAGAGTGTATCCCCCTTACCCTGACTAGAAGCAAGGGTCCCTATTTGGACATTGGTACCTACTTCTGCCAACCAGTGACCCCCAGATCTAACAACGATATTCTCAACGATCGCCCGGACCAGCGATGTAATCTAAAACAACAGCTAAGGCCTGTTAGTTGCTGGAACTTAAGACCAGAAAATAGCTGGTCTTAAAAATGGGGATAACACTTGGGGCCACATCTCAGCAGGTTCTGGGGCTCGACAGCGCAGCAAGCAATGTAGCAGTGCTGACCTGTAATAAAACTACTGCACAGGAATGCGCAGCATCAATAAAATAGTGCGCATTCCTGGGCCCAGTCATGAAAAGTGTTGCAGTGCTGTGACAAGACAGCGTTGCAACACTTCTCACAATGCTTGGATGCGCTGTATTCACTGGATAGTTCTCCATGATGCAAGTAATGACAGATACATCAGGAATCCTGACGTATCTGTCTGTGCTAAAGTCACACATTACTGCAGTTGCGTCACAACCATGCCGCGACTCCATCAATGTATGGGGCCAGCCTATCCCTGTGGCACTGAGTCACCCTCCTGCCTGCCATCAGACAGGCAGAAGGTACTGACACAGTGCCGTTCATGCGAGGGTGCCCGAATGTCGGCGTTGTTGGAGATCCATCGGTGGCAGTTGCACACTGCTGTATCATCGTTTGGCAGCATTGGTGGAGTGTTGGTACAGAGGGAGTTGTCGAGACGTTCTTCGGTGGCCTTGATCCAGCTGCAAGGGGGTGAGATGATGGCGGTGGCATTGGGTGGGCAAGGTGAAGACGTGACGCTACCAATGATGGTTGGTCCAGGAGAGTCTGGGTCGTGGCTGCAGTAGAAGTTCCCGCTGGCGGAGTTGACATGCTCAACCGTGTGTCATGCTATGTGGCTTGTTGTGGGGACTTGCTGCTTGCGTCTGATGTAGGGGACCTTCCCCAGGAAGGAGTGGTGTCCTGGTCACTTGGGTTGTCCAGGTGAGACTTGAGTTCACCAAGTAGGATGTCGTAGGTGGATGGGAGACCCCGGGGTGCAATGAGGTTTACAATGGTATTGGAGAATGGGGCGCCATGGCCCGGGGGCCCTGCACATGAGGGAGCCACAGAGGATGGGCTTGGACTTTGTCCGGATCTGGGATTTGAGGTGGTCCATGGTCACCCTTAGGCCATTAGAGTGCGTGGTCAGTCAGAATGTGCTTCTGTAGGTGATGGTAAGGCCTCCTCCTTCATGGTCAGGGTGCTCCTTGCGGGTGAAACTGCAGCCGTCAGAGATGGCAATGGTGATGTCCAGTCCGGAGCAGAGGTTGGACCTGGCAGGCGAGGTGGCGTCCAAGGTTGATGGCGAGGAGGGTGATGGCGTTGTAGCAGTGGAGTGTCCAAGAGGAATGCTCCTTGGTGCTGAGCGCGGTCCAGGGGCAGACAAACGCAAACAGTGTAGCCTATGGGTTGCCTTTGGCACGGGAGACAACCATTACAATGCAGGCAGTACATGGTTAACAAAGCAACTCTGACAACTCAGGTGCCTTTACATCGCATTTGATGACAACGCAGTGTGAGGTCAGTAATTGGGTAACATAAAGTGTTTCGGTGGGTATGGGTTCCAGACGTAAAATATGAAAAATGGGTGGTGTTTGGGGTAAAATTATGAAAAATGGGGTGTGATTAGTGGTGCAATATGAAAAATGGGGTTGTGTTTAGGGGTGAAATATGATTTTTGGGTGTGTTTTGGGGGTCAAAAAGGAATTCCAGTGTTCATGGTTGGGTTTGTGGTGCAAAGGTTAGCTTTGGGTTGCACTCACTGAAGTTGGAATAGTGCTCTTTATATCTCTGCTATGCAACACCTACTCTACTATGGCAATGTGCCTAGTATTAGTATGTATTGGAATGGAATGCAATTGTGACGGCGTGCTTTCCAACTACATATGTTCCTTTGGCACACAAGTGGTATACCTGCTGTGCATGGGTGCACAGCGGCCACCCTTGAGAAGTGCTGGGGGGGGCTGGACAGCTGGGAGGTGGTAAACGCCGGAAAGAACACTGGATGGGGCATGTACGCCGGGATGTGTGTGTGAGCGGGTGTTGTAAAAATTATAATGAGGGAAGTCTTACCTCGAAGCCGGACCCCGTGTTTACATAGCCACTGCTCTCCTGCGTCTGCTTCCAGGAAAAGGAAGTAGGCAGCCAGGATCACTCCCCTGAGTCAATCACAACGCTACGATGCGGCAGTGGGATTGGTAATTGGCAACTTGACAAGTCATGCAGCCAGGGGCCGGAAGGGTGGGCATGTTCTCCATGCAGGCTATAATGCAGCCTGCATTGCAAACAGGAAAGTGGCATGACTGGTTTGGGCAGCCTGAGTGGGCCGACCAAACAGTCATTGCGCACTTAAGTGGGAATGCCAATCCACCCATGCATTGCTCCGTGTTTGGAGCCGTCCTACCCACCCTCCCGCCCCCTGAAGATACATAGCATGATAACCTTTGTTTTTCCCTTTTGAATCTGTTTTGTTGGCTTCTCTGAGCCTGCGCTTCCAGTGGCTGCCGCCCCTGCTGCCCCACATCCCTCAGTGCCTTGAGATCCGCCTGTTTCTTTGATTGATTGAGTTATCATCATGTGATGAGTGATTCTCTTCTGCACTGCTTGAGGCAGTGGGGCAATGCTCTTCCACCATAGCAAAAGAGCCGCCACTGGGGGTGCGTCATCTACGTGTGTTAGGCTTGAGAGACTCGCGTCCTGGCCCTCCTGTGCTACAAGTCCCACCTTCTCCTTACCTGGACATTGACACCGTGGCGCTATCCACTGCACTCTCCCCAAATATGTGACTCAGCCAACAGGAGCCTCAGCTAGGTCTTATATCACTGGGCTGGGTACAGCAGTTGCAGCCTGGTCCGCTGTGGACCTCATTATGCAATTGATGCAGCAGGGCCCCCTTAGGCGTGGAGTTGCATCGCTCGCGCCACACAAGTTTGGCATAGCATAAGGGCCTCACTCTCGACAGCATTTGGCCAGCCCAACATCATCTGCCATGTGATGCAGGGAGACGGCACACACAGTTGGTAATCCCCTCCGTGCACCGCGGTGTAGTGGTGGATCGTAGTACGCGATGCGGACCTCACTAGGTTGGTGTGCAGGAGTGCCTCTACCATTAACTGCTTCAAGGGTCTCAAGGCGGTCTTCTCACACAGGTCAGCAATGTGTCTCCATGTGACCTGCCAGACTTCACCACCAGGTACGGCAGATCGTTGCGCCTCAATGTCTACCGCCATGGCTCATCGACTCCACAGCTCCTCCACATTCCACTCCAGGCTGCAGACTCAGGCCCAGCGAGACATCCAGGCTCCAGGTGCAGAACCAGCGAGGCATCTGGGCTCCAGATGCAGGTCCAGCGAGGCATCCAGGCCCCAGACCCAGGTCCAGCAAGGCATCAAGGCTCTAGACGCAGGTCCAGCGAGACATCTGGGTTACAGACGCAGGTCCAGCGAGGCATCCAAGCTCCAGGCGCAAGTCCAGCTCGGCATCCGGGCTCCAGACGCAGGTCCAGCGAGGCATCCGGGCAACAGACGCAGGTCCAGCGAGGCATCCAGGCTCCAGGTGCAGGTCCAGCAAGGCATCCAGGCTACAGCCGCAGGTCCAGCGAGGCATCCAGGCTCTCATCCTGGTCAGCCTGGATGTTAGGTGGCTTGAGGTGGTTGTTGATCTGTGCTGCACTTGGCCCTGGCTGCTCCCTTCTGTTTTTCACTTTTTTGGGGGGCATATTTTCTATTGAAATAAAAAAGCACATGTTAGGCTGACTAACATGCGTTTTTTTATCGCTAACGGGCCTTTCATTGGTTTTCACCGGCTAACGCAGGAATTCATGTCGCTATCATGCTAATGTCAGCGGCAGTTTTTGCTGCTGATCCCTGTAGCTATCGCCATGTAGTGGGTATACACCTGTTACAACGCATTTTTTACTCCGCACTACCATTACAACGCGACTTTTACTCCGCATACCATTACAACGCATTGCGCTGGGGGGCGCTGTAGGATAGGGAATAAGTTTAATTTTCTATCCAACACCTTCCCTAGTGTCCACGGGGACTGGTGTTGGAATAGAAAATTATACTTACCACTATCCAGCGCCCCAAGGCGCTATGCGTTGTAACGGTATGCGGAGTAAAAGTCGCGTTGTAATGGTATGCGGAGTAATAGTATGCGTTATAACGTCATACATCCCATGTAGGGACATGTTGTGAATACGTCGCTAACAAGGTGATAGTTTTCTGTGATACTCTGCGATAAAAAAAACTGCTGCTAACTGGGGTTAGTGATAGTTATCGCCATTTGTTGAGAATATCCCCCCAGTTTCTAACACTGACTAATGTCTACACTGCTACATTACTCACCTGGCTAATCAGCTTCTTACACTTGGACTTTTTTTTGTTTCTTTCAGGCGTGTGATATTTAAAAAAAAAAAAAAATTTAAAACATTTTATTGAAAGAAAAAGAAACAAAGTACAAGGCAAAATAAAACAGTGTACATGGACTTGTGTTCACATAGGAGGACACCTAGGCACGATATTACACAACAGATCAATAATACATATTGTGGGGAGAGGGCCAGTGGGGAAACAAATCGAAGGATAACAAAAAACACACAAGACATGGAATGCCGGATCAGGGGGACAGAGGGACTTCGGGGTTGTCCACAAACGGAGGCGCACATAAATTTCCACGGTACGCGTTCCATTGGCCCCAGATACTATTCCATTTTCTGGGTGTGCCCCGCGCCACATACACAGTCTTCTCTCTGAACATACACCAGTCCATATTCTCCTTCCACACCGATACCGTGGGCGGGCGCTGGGAACCCCACAACTGCGCTACATCTCTTTTGGCAATCATATTCCCCAAGGTCGCCCACTGCGTCTGGGCCACATTATAATCATTCGGCTCCCACACATTCAATAGGCACCGCCTAGCTTCGGGATGCAGCACCACCCCCGTGACTCTACCCATCACAGTATGCACATTTGTCCAGAACCGCACCACCTATGGACACTCCCAAAGTATGTGGAGGAAAGTACCAAGCATCCCACAACCACGCTTACATAACCCGTCCGAGGAGTAACCCATGCGAATCAAGTGCGGACCAGTGATATATACACGATGTAAGATCTTGAGCTGAACGAAACGGAGATGGGCAGGGATCGCGACTTCCTTAGGCGAGGATAATGCAGCCTGCCAATCCTCATCGTCCAGCTCCAAACCATCGCCGGTCCAGACCTCCCTAAGACGCACTAACAGATCCACTCGGGTGTTGATCAACTTCTTATATATATCAGGGAAATGGTACTATCGGGGACGTGGCCGTCAAGGAGCCTATCTTCAAGGGGGGAGGACTCGGGGATGACAGTACCTGCAGGGAGAACCGAACTCAAGGCATGGTGAATCTGTGTGTATCGGAAGAATTCCATGTCACTCAACTCATATTCTGACTGTAGTACCGCAAAGGTCTTGACTTTGCCCTTGACCCAAAGATTGCCCACGCAGCTAATACCAATCATATCCCATTTTTCAAACCCTTTCGTCTTACAGAGACATCCCAACCTTTCAGAAGCATACAAGGGGGTCGCACGAGTCAATCGACCCTCCCAACCGACAGACGCATTCGCCGCATGCCACACTCGGACAGCACCCTTGGTAGGTCCAGATAAATCCTTGCCCGCCGCCTTGGAGTAGAGTGCCCTCCTGTAGTCCCCGCCCGGTATCAAATACTTATCCATCTCAAACGCCGGGTTAGGAGCAGGCGCGTATGTCGCGTGATTGATCGCACTCAGTTGCGAGGCCCAATAGTAACGCCTAATATCCGGCAACGCTATACCCCCATCATACTAGGGAAGAGTGAGTTTAGCGAGGGAAATACGCGAACGTCCATCCCAAATTAACCGTCTCTGCAGGCTTTCAACCTCCCTAAAGTAGCTCGCCGGAATAATATCGAACGTATTTTGCAGCGCGTACAAAAACCTCGGCAGGGCCATCATTTTAAAAAGGGCAGCGCGCCTGAGCGGGGAAAGCGGCAACCCGCGCCAGCGCTCAACGTCGAGTCTCAATCGTTGAAGGGGGGGAGCAGATTATGCGCGTAGCGGGCCGCAGGGTCTAAAGTTATAAAGATCCCCAGGTATTTAAAGCCCGTCACAGAGATCCGAATGGGGCATCCGCGAGGCAGAGGACCGCCCGAGAGCACGTATACACAGGATTTAGCCCAGTTGATAACAAGGCCCGAATTTTTCCCAAACGAAGTAAGCACATCGAACAATACATTGAGAGATTTTCGAGGGGACGTAAGGTACAATAAAATATCATCCGCATAAAGCGAGACGCGATCCTCAAAGTCCGGGGACAACCGGATCCCCTTAAGCGAGGGCTCCCAGTGCAACCAGGCAGCCAGCGGCTCAAGGGCAAGAGCGAAAAGCAGTGGTGACAACGGGCAGCCCTGTCGCGAGCCCCTCCCGAGAACAAAACACGCTGAGACCCGACCATTCACAACCACCTGCGCCAGGGGCTCCGCATACAAATGTTTCACCCAGCCGATGAACCCGGGCCGAATCCGAATTTCACAAGAGCGGCCCAGAGATAAGGCCACTCAAGAGTATCAAAGGCCATCGTGGCATCCAAAGAAGCCAAGATGGCCGGCTCATGGAGCGACGCCACCCTCGCGAGTACACCGTGCAAGCGCCGCAGGTTAAGCGCCGTATTGCGGTGCGGGATAAAACCGGAATGATCCGGATGGACCAGGTCGCTGATAACATTCGTGAGGCGGTTAGCTAATACCTTAGCCAGAATTTTTGGTTCAGCGTTTAGAAGCGAGATCGGTCTATAAGAAGAACAGCGATCCCGTGGCTTCCCTTCCTTGTGGATCACTACGATAGTAGCAAGACGCTGGTCACGTGTAAGGGAGCCAGAGTAACGGGACTCTAGAAACATATCACGGAGATATGGAGCCAGTGTGTCCGGGCACAGTTTATACAGTTCAATGGGCAGACCATTAGGGCCCAGGGCCGTACCAGAGCTAATTGAACGAATGGCAGTAGCCACCTCATCAGCCGACAGCACCGCGTCCATCAGGTCTCTATCAGCCGCAGACAGGCAGGGCAAAATAATATCGCGAAACAACAAATGAGAGTCAGCCTCCGGTCTGTCAGAGACCGGAGCATACACGGTTCGGAAGTGTTCCCCAAAGCATTCAACAATCGCAACCGGGTCAGTCACGTACACACCATCAAGGTTCTCAATCACAGGGACCACACGACTCGCCCTCTCCTTCTTGTCCAGCCACGGAATCAATTTACCCGCCTTGTCCCCGACATCATACAGTCTGCCCTGCTGTTCCCTGCCCATGACCTTCGCAGCATCAGTAACCAGGGTCTTATAATCTAATTGTTTGAGGCTGAGGGAATGAAGTTTGGCACGGGACACACCGCGCTCCAAGTCACTCTCCAGTGCGGTTATCTCCGCCTCCAGACGGACCACCTCTTCATGCTTACTTTTCTTGGCGGTGGCGATCAAATATAGGGCCGGCCCACGTATCACAGTCTTAAACGCCTCCCACAACGATACAGAAGATGACACAGATCCCACTTTTCTACAAAATAATGATCAAGGGATTTCACCAGTTCGGAACGGGTCTTGGGATTGCGAAGAAACAAGGGGTTGATAGATGCGACCCGTCCCTCATTACTCATGGTGGTATCCATGCTAAGCCAGACTGGGGAGTGGTCGGATATGCCCCGGGCGAGGTGCCTCACCTCCCCAACGGAGGAGTACAGCGCCGCCGGCAACAGAATATAGTCGAGTCTGGACATACTGCCATGGGCTCCAGAGTGAAAGGTGTATTGCGCCTGATTCGGGTGCAACAACCTGCAACAGTCCACCAGACCAAGTGTCTCCAGGAACCCACGTAGCCAGGATTGCGACTTGGGGAGGTCCCTGGGGGGGTAGCGATCTACGTCACCGGAGACTACCGAATTGAAGTCTCCGCCTATCACCAAAATACCTTCAGGGAATCCCAGCACTACACGCCCAAGATCAGCAAAAGTCGAGGTCTGTAGACCCGGTGGAACATAGACAGTGACAAATGAGACCGTCCGCCCCTCCCACCTACCAGTGATAGCGGCATAGCGCCCCCTATCATCAAGAAGCACAGCATCAATAGCCAAGGGGAGGGAGGATCTGACGAGGCAACCCACACCCCTAGAACCAGAGGTGAAGCCAGAATGTGCCACCAGACGATACCCTCTCCGATTCATGGCATGGCACGTGTTCCCAACCAGATGCGTTTCCTGCAACAACACAATATCGGGGGAGAGGCGCCGCAGAAGCTGCAACACTACACCCCGTTTTATCCTGTCTCCCAACCCATTGACATTCCAACACATCAGTTTCAACCCACTAACCCCCATCCCAAAAAGATGTGCAGAGCCCACCCCACAACGAACACAATGATCCAATCAAGCAGAAATACGATACGGTGCCTTGAAAAAAAAACACAAACACTCAAGAACCCCCCACCACCCCCCAACGAGAACCCGTTACAACACCCCCCACCCTGCACCCCTGCGTTAGACTCAAAAGCCACCCCAACTGGCAGTGTGCCTGTCGCCCCATTATTAAACTAGTCTACGAAAAGAAACCCCTGAGGAGGAAAGAGTCCCACTCCCCCGCCACCCTCGGGTACATAGCAATAGGACACAGTAATAGGAGAAACATCAAACCCAGCTGAATAGTACGTAAATGTTCAGAAATCAGGAAACATAATGTCACTCTCGTTCCGATACGCCGCCCTCGGCTCCACCCGGATGCCCGGTCGAGTCAGTCTGTTTGGGGAGGGTATCCAGCCAGTCACTGACTCCGTCAGGACGATCAAAGAAGAAAGTCCGGTCTCCATATTCGACACGCAGCCTGGTTGGAAAAAGCATTGCGTATTTCAGGCCCAAGTCTCTCAGCCTTCGTTTCACTCCCTGAAATTCCATCCTTTGTCTCTGAACAAGCTGAGTGAAGTCCGGGTAGAAACTCACCGTCGTATTCTCAAATTTGACGGGGCCACTTACTCTCGAGGCCTGAAGGATAGTATCTCTGTCCCTAAAATTGAAGATCCTGGCGATGATAGGTCTTGGCGTGGCGCCCGACTTCGGTTTTCCGCCCGGCACTCGATGGGCATGCTCCACAGCAAAGAATTTACTCAGGCCCGTGGGGGCCAGATGATTCAAGACGATGTCCTCCATGAGCAGATCAGTTGCCGAGGCACCAGAGGACTCAGGAACCCCGACAAGGCGTATGTTGTTGCGCCGGGCCCTATTTTCAAAATCCTCAAGGCGATGGACCATGAGATCGTTAGAGGAGCGCAAACGTCCAACTTCCGCCTGCAGATCAGAGACATCGGTCGTGAGGCTAGAAGTCTTCAGGTCCAGAGACTTGACCCTTTCATTGGTCTTCGACAAATCAGCTCTGATCAAAGTAACATCAACTGCCACAGTGTCTATTTTGAGAGCGAGAGCCTCATATTGCTGACCAATGGAAGTCTGCATGTTGGCAATGGCGCCCATAACGTCCTGCAAGGTCAATTCGGCCATCGTAGGTGGATCGTCAGTGGGGCCCTCAGAAGCTCGACTGGCAACACCGGGGGACCCCTTGGGTTGGGTATAGTGATCCATGACGTTAGTTTGAATCGGATCCCCGCGTAGAGGCATTTTAGTCTTCCGCTTCTCGTTGTCAGGCCTGGTGGTCATGTTGAATGGTGAGCCCCGAGGGGGCCCGCGAGACCTGGTGAAAATGGCTGCTCACCCACCGACCACCGCAAATAACGAAAGTGGGCCGAAAGGGCAGAAGGAGCAGCTCGGCCCAACACCCGGACCCTCAGAACAGGTGGTGCATAGTCAGGAAGCAGAGTTAGGCTGGACCCCGATGGAGGAGCGAGGCAATCACGCAGTCGGAGAAGGCAGCGGCTCAAAAACGAAACCGAAAGTCAACTCAGGGCAACAGGGGAAACCCCTCAGGCCGCTGTTGTTCAATTACTCCCCGGTGTCTTGATGTGCCAACTCCCGGTGTCGCCGTGGGGCGGGCCTCCAAAACTCCGGTCGGCGTATCTGCGGTTCCCGAAGTTCAAATGAAATTTTGAAAACAGCTTAGGTATCGGCTGAGGTACATCTGCAAGAACCCGTAGTCAAAATCAGGATATCGTTCAGGATATATGCGGAGGGCAGCGAGGGACTCGGGAGCCTTGTGCCTACGCGGCCATCCTGGATGTGCGCGTAGCTCCTCCTCCCAGGCGTGTGATATTAATGCCTGGCAAAAATGTCTCCTTCCAAGTTTGGAGAGTGAGATCAGAAGCCACCGCACTCACTAGGGGGCATATTACCAACCAATAGAGATAATTTTTGTCTCTAACTTATTTAGGGGCATATTATCAAGGGGGTTTATCTCCGCTTTTTTGGCTTTAAAAGCCAAGAAAGCGGAGATAAAATTACCTCCCTATTACCAAGCTGTCGCTAACACCAGTTAGTGACAGCTAATAGGATATAGCGACCATCTTGGGCCCCGCTTTGCATGTCAGTGATATTTATCACTAATGACATGCAAAGTGGGCGTGCCAAGATGTTAGCGACTGGAAACAGTCGCTAACATCGCTATCTCCTATTACCAACTTTTGGAGATATTCGCGCTAAGCGCGAATATCTCCAAAAGCTAACACCTGCCCTGAGCAGTTCTTCACCATGTTATCCAATGGGAGGTGGATAACATGGCTAAGAGCATTTGCTCGAAAATGCATGAATATCGCTGACTTTTCAGCGATATTCATGCATTGCGGCCGTTTTTTATCGCATTTGCGATAAACCTTGCTAATAGCAAGGTTCATCTGCGATAAAAATCGCCGATGTGCGGCGATAATTTTTGTCTCTAAACAAGTTAGAGACAAAAATTATCGCTAGTTGTTGGTAATATGCCCCAAGGTTTTTTGCTCCGTCTACCTGATATATACCCGCACTCCAAATTTAGAGATGCCCGCTCCCCCATCAGATATCATCATCATCAATACAGCTTTTTTCGATTTTTGCAAAAAAATCATAAAAGCACATACCACAACATTATAATCATACAGATTTTAAATCATTAACAATCATTATTTAAAATATCGCCAATGACTTCAACTAAGAGCCCTTTCTTCAATTTTAATCGAGGGGAATAACATATTATGAAAAATTCATATAAAAATGGTTCTTCAGCATTTAGGGGTATATTATCAAGGGGTTTTATCTCCGCTTTTTTGGCTTTAAAAGCCAAGAAAGCGGAGATAAAATTATCTCCCTATTACCAAGCTGTCGCTAACACCAGTTAGCGACAGCTAATAGGAGATAGCGACCATCTTGGGCCCCACTTTGCATGTCAGTGATATTTATCACTAATGATATGCAAAGTGGGCGTGCCAAGATGTTAGCGACTGGAAACAGTCGCTAACATCGCTATCTCCTATTACCAACTTTTGGAGATATTTGCGCTAAGGGCGAATATCTCCAAAAGCTAACACCTGCCCTGAGCAGTTCTTAGCCATGTTATCCAATGGGAGGTGGATAACATGGCTAAGAGCATTTGCTCGATAATGCATGAATATCGCGGACTTTTCAGCGATATTCATGCATTGCGGGCGTTTTTTATCGCATTTGCGATAAACCTTGCTAATAGCAAGGTTTATCTGCGATAAAAATCGCCGATGTGCGGCGATAATTTTTGTCTCTAAACAAGTTAGAGACAAAAATTATCGCTAGTTGTTGATAATATACCCCTTAATTTCCTTTTTTAGTTCAAGTTAGCATACGGTAATCAAAATCTTAGGGGCATATTACCAACCAATAGAGATAATTTTTGTCTCTAACTTGTTTAGAGACAAAAATTATCGCCGCACATCGGCGATTTTTATCGCAGATAAACCTTGCTATTAGCAAGGTTTATCGCAAATGCGATAAAAAACGGCCGCAATGCATGAATATCGCTGAAAAGTCAGCGATATTCATGCATTATCGAGCAAATGCTCTTAGCCATGTTATCCACCTCCCATTGGTTAACATGGCTAAGAACTGCTCAGGGCAGGTGTTAGCTTTTGGAGATATTTGCGCTTAGCGCGAATATCTCCAAAAGTTGGTAATAGGAGATAGCGATGTTAGCGACTGTTTCCAGTCGCTAACATCTTGGCACGCCCACTTTGCATGTCATTAGTGATAAATATCACTGACATGCAAAGCGGGGCCCAAGATGGTCGCTATCTCCTATTAGCTGTCGCTAACTGGTGTTAGCGACAGCTTGGTAATAGGGAGATAATTTTATCTCCGCTTTCTTGGCTTTTAAAGCCAAAAAAGCGGAGATAAACCTCCTTGATAATATGCCCCTTAGTCTTTCTTGTTTTAAAACCCCGATCAAAAAACGCACAAGATAAAAGCAAACAGAAGTAGAGTTTAAGAACAGTAAAAACAACAGAGCAGGCCTGACTTGGTTAAAATTTATTGGTTTTAGGATTGGAAATAGGAATTATGCCGGAGATTATTATATTTTGAGGCCCATCGGGAGGGGGGGGGAGACAGCATCGACCACAGACACAGTATAATGTGTGACAAAGGCCGCTTTATTGGAAGCAGGTGCACCTTACAAACACAAAACCCTTGGCCTGTGCCGTACAAAACTAGACCTCACTAAATATGAACTGCCTAACAGCCCCCCACCCCACCCCTAAAATGGTTCCCCCAAGAACAACATAACCACAATAAACCAACTGCACAGTGCCTGACTACCTGACTAAATAACTTGTTGCCTGTATTTCTCCCCCCTCCTGTAAACACACCCCAGGCTTTCCTACCCTGACCTCCCCCATGGACTAGGAAAACACCCCTTGTCGACCAACACACCAGCACCTGTTCCAGCGACACGAGAACCCTTACAGCACAACCCCCTTGATGCACCAGCTCCCAAGAAAACCCCTCACCACATTCCCCTCCACACCAGAAAAACCCCAGGAAAACCCACCAACGCAAAACAACAAGCCATGTGAAGAATTAGGGTGGGAGGGTGGGGAAAAATGCTCGCTAATGGTCCTCCCGGCTGCTTTGTCACTTGCCACCAAAATAGTGACAAGGGACACAAAATTTCTGGTATTAAACTATTAACCCCCACCCAGCTCAAGGAAGCCCAAGCCAGCCCAAAGCTAGCCCAACCTGACAGCATCCTTAAAGGGGCCCAGCCCACTTACGGTGCTGGCTCTGCCTCTCCTCCCCCCCCCTGCCGGGCCCCAAAACCCGACGGGGGTAACAGGCCTCCCACTGGTCAGCCGCTCCACCGCAAAGCCCTATTGGGAAAAACATAGTGACATGTAAAGTGTAATTAACAGTTGTATCGTCACATTCGCAAAGGGGCAGGTCCGAGACTCCGATTTAGAAAAAATACATAATTAAAGGGAATGAGGTGGGGAAATAAATTCAACCAAAAGCGGATATCGATTGTATTGGTAGGAACTGCCATCATGGCAACATGACAGAGCTGTATGGCACACTTTCAATTCGTTTTTTTCATTTAAATAAAAATGAAAAGCCAAAGTGGGATATTATTTGGGGGGGGAGCAATGACCCCTCTCACCATGGGGTTTTCTCCCATGGAGTGAGGGTCGTTGAAATGTACTTTCACTTACTGCGATTCCTATGCCTTGGAAATGTTTTGTGATTCAATCAAAGATGCACCACCGATGAAATGTAATGCTTCATGTGATTTTTATGTGCCATGATTTTAAAATATAACGTGACTTGTCAACCAATGTGGATCATGGACATTTACTGTCCTTTCTTGTCTCCTCCAGGTAAATATCAGTGCGGTCCCACCTCAGTGAAAGCCATTAAAGAAGGAGACATCGACCTCGGCTATGACGCACCTTTTGTGTTTGCGGAAGTGAACGCAGACCGAACCACGTGGCTTATTTTGAAAGACGAAACAAAGTGGAGAGTAAAAAGTAACAGCAGCTCCATTGGAAAATACATCAGCACAAAAGCTGTTGGCAGTACTAGCCGTATGGACGTCACGAACAACTATAAATATCCGGAAGGTAGGGTAAACACCTCTCATACCTGTTGTGTTCTAGTCTATTTACGCACGGGGCGCAGGATGCGTCCCGCGTAGCACCACGTGACCTAGGTAATAAAAAGGGCCCACGTACGCACGTACGCCAGTTGGCGACGGTGTGCAGAGCCACAAGCAATAACCCAGTGTCCGTGTGCTTACTTTATAATAGTAGGCCACTTGTCAGGCCTAGAGGTCCCAGGTGCCCCCTGAGCGTAGGGATCCCGATCACAGGGTACTCCCCTACGCCCCACACAACACCACAGCTGGCGACGAGGGTGGGCGTACCCTCGCTGTGTGTGTGCATCGCGCCCGATGTGCTGGGGCGGTCGCGGGCCCTGTCACCCGCTCGCGGCGCTCGTGCCCCACGCTCCGCTTGCAGTGCAGCCACACGTCAGAGGATACCGGCTTGGGGCACTCCATCTACTGTGCTCAGGTGAGCCGCTGCGCTCTGCATGTGCGCATGCTGTGCGTATTCAACGCTCTGCCGCACTGTGCCTCACGGGCCGGCCCCTGTGTGCCGCTTTGATTGCTGCGGGCCCCAGCTGCCTCCCGGTCGGCGACAGAGACCCCGAGCAGTGCCGCACTTGGGCTGCTGCCGGTGCGTGAAGCACGCTGTTGGTGCCGACGGGGGAAGGGCACTCCGCACTACTGCGGCCACGCCCCCTCTACCTCCGCGTGTTCGAGGCGCGATACTCCGCGCCACGTGCGCTCTAGCGAGGCCCTGCCCGAAGAGGGAGACAATGCTCTGTGCTACTGAGGGGGCTGAACTGTCCCCGTGGGGGGGGAGACCGTCCTGGCTGGCTGAGAAGCGGTCGCTCCCCTGGCATTGGTATCGTAGCGCTGACTCTGCTTGTGATTTAAATTGGTGTTTGTATCCGGCTGAGATCGTAGCGCTTCACTGCTCCTGGCTGCCCACTCTGCATACTGGGATTAAATTGCTTATAGCGCTGACTCTGCTTGTGATTTAAATTGGTGATTGTACTCGGCTGAGATCGTAGCGCTTCACTACTCCTGACTGCCCACTCTGCATACTGTAATCAAATAGCTCGTGGCGCTGACTGCAAAGCTAGCATTGTGCATTGTGTACTTTAGCAAAGCCCTGCTTGTGTTGTTTTTGCCTTCGCTTCCTGCTGCCACCATTTGGTTGTTCTGCCTCCCAGACCCTGTCTCCACCCCGCTCCCGCCTCCCAGCTGACCCCACCTCCCACGGATACTACAGGAAGGACCCGCCTAACTCTGCACTGTGACCGTCCTGGCTGGCTCAGAAGCGGTCGCTCCCCTGGCATTGGTATCGTAGCGCTGACTCTGCTTGTGATTTAAATTGGTGTTTGTACTCGGCTGAGATCGTAGCGCTTCACTGCTCCTGGCTGCCCACTCTGCATACTGGGATTAAATTGCTCATAGCGCTGACTCTGCTTGTGATTTAAATTGGTGATTGTACTCGGCTGAGATCATAGCGCTTCACTACTCCTGGCTGCCCACTCTGCATACTGTAATCAAATAGCTCGTGGCGCTGACTGCAAAGCTAGCATTGTGCATTGTGTACTTTAGCAAAGCCCTGCTTGTGTTGTTTTTGCCTTCGCTTCCTGCTGCCACCATTTGGTTGTTCTGCCTCCCAGACCCTGTCTCCACCCCGCTCCCGCCTCCCAGCTGACCCCACCTCGCCCCTCCCCCGCCACTATCCATATATGACAGATGCTTCAACGTGCAGCGTTCACGCGCAGCGGTCGCGCCCCATGCGCGCCAAAGGTGCGCCAAAGGTAAGCCCGTCTACGCGCGTCCGCCCTTGGACCGCGCCCAGTGCCAGACCCCCTGGCCCCCGCAAAATCCACTCCTCCATCATTAGGTATGACGCCGCCACCATCCTAGCCCTCAACCCCGGACGCACACCTCAATGCTACGAAGCTGCCCCGAAACGTACCCACGGCCCTTTCGCCTGCCGCTCCTGCAAATTTACCAGCATCAAGACCCTTACCATTACCACTAACCCCAAAATCAGCTCCGACTCCAACCACCTGAAGTGCATCCTGCTCAACACCCGCTCGGTCCACAGACACGCCACCGAACTCTGGGATCTACTCGATACCACATCACCGGACGTCGCCATCCTTACTGAAACATGGATGAACGCCTCATCAACACCCGACATCGCCATAGCCATCCCGGACAATTACAAGATCATCCGAAAAGACCGCACCATCCAAACAGGAGGAGGCATCGCCATCGTCCATAAGAACACCATCAAAATCACGACCAGCTCCGACGATAACCTTTCAACCGCAGAACACCTCCACTTCCAGATCCACACCGACCCCAGGACCACACTCAGAGGCACCCTCATCTACAGGCCTCCAGGAACCCGTAAACAATTCAGCGAAGACATCACTGACTTCATCAGCCCACATGCCCTCGCCTCCGAAAACTACATTCTACTAGGAGACCTCAACTTCCACCTGGAAAAGAATAACGACTGCAACACCACCACCCTTCTTGACAACCTGGCCAATCTCGGTCTTAAACAACTTGTTGACACCCCCACTCATGTTGCCGGACACACGCTCGACCCAATCTTTACCTCCAACAAACACATCTCCTTCGATCGCACCACAGCTCTCCATTGGACGGACCACAGTTGTGTTCACTTCAGCTACAAAACCAGCTTGAACCACAACCCCCCACAACCTATCCCCCGAAGAAAATGGAACAAAATCACCACCGACCAACTCCTCACATCGCTCAACCAAAACCCACCCGCCCTCTCATCGGACCCAAACCAAGCTGCCATCAAATTCACACAATGGATCACTCACAGCGCTGACGAATTGCACCCTTGAAAAACCACCACACCAAACAAGACAGCAAAAAGGCCCCCTGGTTCAACGATGACCTTAAGAAATCCAAGAAGATTTGCCGTACTCTCGAGAAAACATGGAGAAAAAACCCAACCTCCGACAACATGACCACCTTAAAGACAGCCACCCGCAAACACCACCAACTGATTCGATCCACTAAGAAATCAGCATTCAAGAATCGTCTCGACAACAACGCCCATAACAGCAAGGAACTATTCAACATCGTCAAAGAATTCACCAACCCCACCGCAGCCTCAAACGACATCACTCCCTCCCAAGACCTCTGCGATTCGTTATCCTCCTTCTTCTACAACAAAATTGCCGACATACATAACAGCTTCGAAAACAGTTCCAACGAACAATCCTCTCCACCCCCCTCTGAACCCAAACCGCCCCCTAACACCCTCAGCGCCTGGAACCCAATCACCACTGAAGACACCATCCGCCTAATGAATTCCATCCACTCTGGCTCGCCAACCGACCCATGTCCCCACCACATCTTCAACAAAGCAGACTCCATCATCGCACCCCATCTCCGTGATGTCATCAACTGCTCCTTCAACTCTGCTACCTTCCCAGAAAGCTGGAAACATGCCGAAGTCAGCGCCCTCCTGAAGAAACCCACAGCAGACCCCTCTGAACTTAAAAACTACCGCCCCATATCCCTCCTCCCATTCCCGGCCAAAGTCATCGAGAAAGCCGTCAATAGACAACTCGCCGCCTTCCTCGAATCCAACAACTCCCTCGATCCCTCACAGTCCGGCTTTCGAGCCAAACACAGCACCGAAACCGCCCTCATCGCAGCTACAGACGACATCCGAATGCTACTGGACAACGGAGAAACAGTTGCCCTCATCCTACTCGACCTCTCCGCCGCCTTCGACACAGTATGCCATAGCACACTCATACAACGCCTCAACAACGTCGGAATACAAGGAAAAGCTTTGGATTGGATCATCTCGTTCCTCGCCGGAAGAACCCAGAGAGTCCACCTCCCCCCATTCAAATCAGAGGCCGCCGAAGTTATCTGTGGTGTTCCACAAGGATCTTCACTCAGCCCCACCCTCTTCAACGTATACATGAGTCCCCTTGCATCCATCGCGCGCCAACACAACCTCAACATCATCTCCTACGCAGATGACACCCAGCTGATCCTCTCCCTCACCAAAGACCCAAACACCGCCAAAACCAATCTACACGAAGGAATGAAAGAAGTAGCCGAATGGATGAAGAACAGCCGTTTAAAACTTAACTCGGACAAAACGGAAGTCCTCATCTTAGGATCATCCCCCTCTGCCTGGGAGGACTCATGGTGGCCACCGGCCCTGGGTACAGCACCCATACCTAGAGATCATGCACGTAACCTGGGCTTCATCCTAGACTCCTCCCTCTCGATGACCAGACAAGTCAACGCCGTCTCATCTTCATGCTTCAACATCCTACGCATGCTCAAAAAAATCTTCCGCTGGATCCCCACCGAAACAAGAAAGACAGTCACCCACGCACTGGTCACCAGCCGATTGGATTATGGAAATACCCTTTACGCCGGGACCACAGCCAAACTACAGAAAAAACTCCAACGCATCCAAAACGCCTCAGCCAGACTCATACTGGACATTCCCCGTCATGCTCACATTTACGGTCACCTGAAGGATCTCCACTGGCTCCCCGTCAACAAGAGAATAACGTTCCGTCTCCTCACCCACGCACACAAGGCAATCTACGACCTAGGACCCGAATGCCTCAACACACGACTGTCCTTCTACACACCCACCCGCCAACTACGATCATCCAATCAAGCCCTCGCCGCAATTCCGCGCATCCACAGATCCACCATGGGAGGAAGATCCTTCTCCTACCTAGCGGCCAAAACCTGGAATTCCCTCCCCACTCACCTCCGACTTACACAGAACCACCTCTCCTTCAGAAAGCAACTAAAAACCTGGCTTTTCGATAAGTAATGCACCCACCCTCCCTCAAGCGCCTTGAGACCCTCTGGGTGAGTAGTGCGCTATGCAAATTCCTGAACTTGAACTTGAGACAAGTGCATCAACAGCACCAGGGAACACTCGTAGAGCAATCACTGAAGCGCTTCACGACGCGTCAAGCCCAACAGGCTCCCCTGCCTGCAAGCATCACTAAGCACTGACACCTCCAAACATCACTTTGGTCCGCGGAGTCACGCGAACAGGTTCTGTACGCTGCACAGCTCCTCACCACCACAAGTATGGCCACCATACCCCCAATAGAGCCATTCGTGATAGAAGGGTCACCGTCGTCATTGGCTCTAAAGTGGAAGGACTGGGTGGATCGACTGCTAATCTTCTTCGAAGCCACCAAGGTCCACAAGGACCAGAAGAGAGCCATGGTTCTACACCTAGGGGGAAAGGATGTCCACAACATTGCTAAAACTCTGGTGGAAGCCACACCCAAAAACCACCACTCACTCATAAATGCCCTGAATGCATACTTCGAGCCCATGGCTAATCAGGACTATGAGAGGTTTATTTTCCGGCAAGCAAGACAACTACCGGAAGAGTCCCTAGACACGTATCATGCACGACTAAAGAACCTGGCATCAACCTGCGGGTTCGCAGACGTCACAGAAGAGATACGGGGACAAATCATACAAGGATGTGCATCCGCCAAGCTCCGAGAACGCATTCAGGAGGAACCCGGAAAGCCTCTTGCGGACATCCTTACCTTGGGCAGGACCAAAGAATTATCGAAAGCCCGTGCGGCCCACATGGAAGCTGCGCTCCAAGCGCCACTGAAGGCAGAACCGGTCAACAAAGTGACTGTGAAAACCCCAGCAAAGTGGAATAGGAAAAGCACAGGAGCTGCTGCGGGGACGCCAAGGAAGACCTGCGGATACTGCGGTGGGCCACCACACCAGGCAGCTGACTGCCCCGCCAAAGGAAAGCGGTGCTCAGGATGTGGCCGATTTAATCATTTCGAGAAAGTGTGTCGGTCCAAGAAATTCCGCAGACCCCGACAGGTGGTAAACGCTGTGCCAGAAGGCGATCCCAGTCCAAGCGACATGGATGATGACGAGGAGGAGGAGGAAAGAACTGTGCACAAAGTACACATGATTGGCACCGCGATCCGCCGAACTAGGCGATTACCTCAGTGCAACATTGGAGTGGGCAAACAAGAACTCATGGCCGTAGTAGACACAGGAGCGACCATCAATCTCATGGCCGCTGCTCTATATCAGACATTGGACCCACCCCCGAAGCTATCTCCGTCACCCATTGTTGTATTTGCCTATGGCCAAGACACCCCGCTCAGAATTCGTGGGAAGTTCAAGACAACTATATCGCATGGAGACCAATCCATCACCACTAACGTCTTTGTGTCGGAAGATGGGCAAGGCTTGCTACTTGGGTGCAGGGCGGCAGAAGATATGGGAGTGGTCATGTTTGCTCTTGGAGTTCACCAGGAGTCGGTTCAGCAACTAATTACTGAGTTCTCCGACATCTTCAAGGGCATTGGAAAGTTCACGGGGAATAAGGTACATCTCCACATCGACCACATCATTCAGCCGGTAGCCTTGAGACACCGCCGCATTGCATTCCACCTCCGGCCTCAAGTGGAGGAAGAACTCAAGAAGTTGGAGGCAGCCGGGATCATAGAAAAGGTCACAGGACCTACTCCGTGGGTCTCACCCATCGTGGTCACACGCAAACCAAAGCAACCAGGAGCAGTAAGGATTTGTGTGGACATACGACTCCCCAACGCCGCCATAAAAAGAGAGCGCCACATAACGCCCACCATTGACGATCTAATTGGAGAAATGGCATGGGCCAGCTGGTTCTCCAAGCTTGACCTGCGCTCTGGATATCATCAGCTGGTGCTCGACGAAGAGTCACGCAACATCACAACCTTCTCGACGCATGTGGGCCTCCGGAGGTACACCCGCCTTAGTTTTGGTGTGCCCAGTGCGGCAGAAGTATTCCAGAACGTCATACAAGAACTAATAACCGACATACCTGGGGTAATCAATGTCAGCGATGACATTATGGTACACGCTAGAACCATCCAGGAGCACAACACTCGTTTAGCGCTGGTGTTTCGGAAACTCAGAGAATCTGGCCTCACGTTGCATCGTGAGAAGTGCGAATTCCTGAAACGAAAATTGCGATTCTTTGGGTACACCTTCTCCGCGGACGGAGTCAACCCGGATCCCGACAAGGTGAAGGACATTAAGGAAGCTGCTCCTCCCACTACAGTTACTGAAGTCAGAAGCTTTCTGGGCATGGTAAACTACTGTGGAATGTTTATCCGCGACCTCGCCAATCTGACGCTGCCACTGAGAGAACTCACAAAAGACAACATGCCCTGGAGGTTGGGTCCAGAGCAGGCCAAAGCGTTTCAGGAAATCAATGGAGCTCTGTCTGATGCCACCACACTTGCATTCTTTGACCCCCGGAAATTGACACTCGTGGCCGTGGATGCTGGTCCGGTAGGACTAGGGGCCGTCTTAATGCAAAGGCAGAGAGCGGACGAGGACTGGGCTCCAGTGGCTTTTGCCAGCCGGTCCCTCACAGAGACTGAACAACGATATTCTCAAATCGAGAAGGAGGCGATCGCCATTCATTGGGGATGTCGACATTTCCACCTATATGTCTACGGAAAGCCGTTCGTGGTGGCTACCGATCATAAGCCCCTGGTCGCGCTATTCTCCGGAACTTCCACCAAACGCCCACTTCGCATTGAGAAGTGGATGCTCCAACTTCAAGACTACAACTGCCGAGTAGAGTACCAGCCTGGGTCCAGGAATCCCGCGGATTATCTGTCCCGACACCCAAGAGCAGCCACCCGAGAAGAAAGAGAGGACGCAGCTGACACTGAAGCATATGTGAGATGCGTCATGGCCCGGTCATGCCCAATGCCCATGTCTGTGGAGAATATCGCTGAAGCCACAAGAAGAGACGACTGCCTACAAAGAGCCATGAAGGCTATGCACAGTGGTAATTGGCACAAAGCCAAAGAAGAATGGAAAAGACTAACGCCTGTGGCTCAACGCATCATGGAAAGCCTACATCATGTGAGGGAGGAACTCAATGAAGATGACACTGGGTGTCTGTTGAGAGGTCACAGACTGGTAATACCGTCAGCTTTGACGGCCCAAGCAGTACAACTGGCCCATGTTGGCCACCAAGGAATGGTTAAAACAAAATCCAGATTAAGAACCAAGGTGTGGTTTCCACTCATGGACACTCTCGTAGAGGACACAGTGAGATCGTGTACTGCCTGTCAGGTCACTGGGGACACGCCGAGGGAAGCCCCTGTCATCGCCGAGCCTCGACCTCAACGTCCGTGGCAGTGCGTCAGTCTGGACTTTGGAAGCCTTCCGGATGGGCGGCACACCATGGTGGTCATCAATGACCACTCCAAGTACCCAGAAGTGGAGGTGATACCCACCACCAGTGCCACGGAGGTCATCCCCAAACTAGAAAAGATCATAGCAGCCTATGGGTTGATGAGAGAGATACGGACCGACAACGGTCCTCCATTCCAGGGACAAGAATTAGCCAACTATCTCCGGATCCTTGGAATCAAGCATCGCAGAATAACCCCCCGGTGGCCACAAGCCAATGGGGAGGTGGAGCGCGTTATGCGAACTCTCAACAAGGTGATTCGAATAGCTCATGACAAGGAACAGTCCGTAGAACTGGCGATCTTTACATTCCTGAGGAGCTACCGACAGACCCCTCATACAACCACCGGGGTCGCTCCTGGACATGTGCTCATGGGGCGAGTGGTTGCAGATTCCATTCCTCACCACCCGCACTGGAGACCAGAGTCTTCCAATGAAAGCCGGATTGAAGCCCGGCGGCAGGAAGCCTATGCCCGCACCAGCAAGCGCCGAAGGGCCAGAAACTCCTAAATCACCCGGGGAGACCTCGTGCTACTAAAGAATCGAATCACCAGCGGAAAATTCCGATTGACATATGAGACACAGCCCTGGACCGTGGTGAATGTGAAAGGGACTCGTGTCATCGCGATTAGAGGCCGAGAGACTGTGACTCGCAACGTGTCGCATTTCAAATTGTTTCATCCAGAGACACTGGCTGCCTCCTCGCCCGAGAGGCCCGAGAGCAGGGCATCTGCAAGTCCGGTGGAAATCGGATCTCCAATCCCGACAGAGTGCCCTCCGGAAGATGGATCTACAGACTTAGCCAGTGGGGATAACTCACCTCCTGGGGAATCGGAGAACATCAACGTGGAGCCGAACGGAAGCAGCCCAGAAGTATGCGACCGTGACTCCATGCTCCTGGCAGGGTCTGGTGTCACTCCAAGCAGAGGGGCGTCCCAATAACGACTAAGAAGAAACCCAGAGCCATCCTGCCGCCTCCGCGATCATTTCACGTAACACTGTTTCACTATCCAGGTGGTTTGAATTTCTTGAATGAGACCGTGGAATGAGTCCAAGAGACTAAAAGTGACTGCCTATGGTATTTTCCACATGTATCTTGTTTGCAGTGTTTTCATTTTGTTTCTTTTTGAGCTTGGTGAGGAATGTTGTGTTCTAGTCTATTTACGCACGGGGCGCAGGATGCGCCACGTGACCTAGGTAATAAAAAGGGCCCACGTACGCACGTACGCCAGTTGGCGACGGTGTGCAGAGCCACAAGCAATAACCCAGTGTCTGTGTGCTTACTTTATAATACTAGGCCACGTGTCAGGCCTATAGGTCCCAGGTGCCCCCTGAGCGTAGGGATCCCGATCACAGGGTACTCCCCTATGCCCCACACAACACAACAATACCCAGCGACGTAGAAAGGGTGCCGTGGCGCCTTGTGCAATCAAGGAAAATGCCCAATGACCGCTATTTGGGTAGTAAAATAAATCACTAGACGGGCTTTGATGAGCCTCCTCAGGTCACCTTTCCTAAGGCTCTGCTCATACATTTTATTGCCCCTTACAGCATTTTGCTGTCCTTGTTGGCCTGAATGAAGTATGAGTGTCATGTTACTTTATTGCTGGCTGCTTTGATACTTGGTCAACCATGATAGCAATGAATCTAGCAAGTGTTAAATAAGGGTCTTATACAATGTGAGATGTGCAAATAATGTGACAATTCTACATTACGTAAGAATCAAAACATCCCAGTAGGCTATTATCGACTTTAGTATGTTGCTCTATGTGTAGAAGATCTGTGCAAAGGCGAAGAGGGATGTTTATTTAGCCAAATATGCAAGATGGGGTAAAAAGGAGCTGCAATTGGTCGATTGCTACCAATCTGAAAACACAGCAGTCGAGTCTGGTTGCTTATTGGACTAACACATTGTGTTCAACCTCATGGTCATAATCTCAAATCCCAGCGTGTCCACTCAGCCGTTTGTCCTTCTGAGGTTGATAAAATGAGTGCCATTAAGATGGGTAACAATAAACATCTGTTCTTCAGCGCCAAGATACCCTTGGGTGATCATGCACTTTACAAAATACACGTTATGTTAATTGGCTAAAACAATCACAAGGGCTATTTATGCGCTTTCTAAGTTGTGCCTACCAATACACACAAGCTGTATGTGACAAAACAGCCATTATAGACTTACCAAGAACTTATGGGCACTTAAAGTCCTTCCATTGCCTATCATTGGTTGGATTTATTCTCATTCGTTTGATCTTTATTCATTGGCTTTCCCATGCTTTTTGGAATGCACTGTTGGACTAGTTTGAAAGCCCTGCTGTTTAAATTATATATATATATATATATTCACTGAAAAAACCATAGGTTATACACCATATATAGTTAGGAATTAGCATTTAAAAAACCTTATTTTACTCACACAAAACCATTGAAATTCCATATATAGTTAGTTGCACTAACTATATATCGCGCACCCGCAATCCACTGCTGATGATGTCACATATTACATCATTCATGACATGGTCAGTGACATCACTGATGACATCACTGATGACATCTCAAATGACATCACTGATGACATCTCACTTGACATCAATGATCACATCACTGATGATATCATTCATGTGATAATACAATGCATCTCCTCACACTCTAATATAACCTCCGTTACACCCAGTGTTAAATACAGAGTATAATTTTTGAAACCATTGACACACCAATACTAGTTACTACATACGCACTCACTGATTCCTATGTCTACACACACATTCACTCATACAATCATTCATACATACAATCACTCATCTTTACAACACTATCATATGCACTCATACACCTATACAGACACTCACACTCCATCCATGGAGTTACTCACACACCTAGTCAGTCCTGAAAAGAATCAATCACACTTCCATTTTCTCATCTATACAGTTAAACACAGAACACCTTACATTTTTGAAACATATACTAACACATACTTACTCTCTTATAGAATCACTGATACAAGTACACATTGATCTGCACAGAGTCACACACCTCCCAGCCAGCCATACACACACTCAGTCTCCCATACAAATACTTGTGCAACCAATCAATAACCCATATAGCTACTTATATAGCTACTGATCAACACATGCAGCAGCTTGCACAACAACAGACATACTGATGCACACTTTCAGACAGTTTAGTCACTAACCCGTGCATTCAGTAAGACGCATTTAATCACTCACTCATACAGTCAATCACGCACCTACTAAAACCTTCATTCAGACACTTATACATCCACTCATTCTTCAATATGTAAAACATATTTAAACTTTACAGAAACACATAATCACTGGATGTTGTCATCAGTGATGTCATCAGTGATGTCACTGACCATGTCATGAATGATGTAATATGTGACATCATCAGCAGTGGATTGCGGGTGCGCGATATATAGTTAGTGCAACTAACTATATATGGAATTTCAATGGTTTTGTGTGAGTAAAATAAGGTTTTTTAAATGCTAATTCCTAACTATATATGGTGTATAACCTATGGTTTTTTCAGTGAATTTTCAAGGTTTTGTAAATGCTAATTCCTAACTATATATGGTCTATAACCTATGGTTTTTTCAGTGAATTTCAATGGTTTTTTAATAGCAAATATCATAAGCTGTCGAATGTCAAGTACGTGGTAAGTGAAAACATTTTCGTGTTTATGCACACTGATCTGCTTTGAATGGTGCCCCCCCCCCCTCATTTCTATTAGGAGTACTCTCTCTTTGCAGATAGTGAAAGGTAGTTAACGCAGGCCTTTGCCCCCGTTGTAATCCGTCGTGCCTGCTTCTCTCTCCATTTGATTGATTGTTATCCAAGTATTTACTGTTTTAGAATTAGTTCTCTTTGGTTCATTCTCTATTTACAAACAAACACAGAGTCGCAATACTCTGTTTAGTCTTTGCAGATAACGAAAAATCGTGTAAAAAAAAAGAAAAGGAATCGAGCAAAATCAGTAGGCCACTAATGGGATCTCTTTTTGACCTCGCTAAAATAGAAACATTAGGAACAACCCCTCATGACAAATACAAAACTAGTGAGATGAACTGAACTCCACACAATGATGGCTGCAAAACAGCTCGGCTCCGCCACCCACCCCGCCCAAAATAACGATAAAGAGCTACTGCCATGATTGGTTGCGGAATGGCCACAACGGAGCTACGAAATGGTGCTGCTCTCATGCTAACCCCAGCTTCGGTCTGAAACATCCAGAAACACTGTAGACTACCAATTCGATCAGTTCCGGTAGCGCCCCAATGTAACCCGGTAGAGAAGAACTAGCCCTCCCCTCTTTGACTGATGGTTCTTGTTGCCTGTCCTTTCTGTTGTCATTTAACAGAACTATTTAGCCTGCTGAAAGGGGTTGTGTTTCGACCGCTGGTTGGTGGAGACATTTTGACTATATTCTGGACCTGCGTTGTCGCGTAATGCGTCATATGACGCGCCGCGTTAGCGCATCCGGAAGTCATCCGGGGCGCGCAGCGCGTAACGTAAGCATAACAAGTCATGTGACTTGTTAATAAAACTTTTCATTGGTTCATTTTACTTTTCTTATTCTAATGATGAAAGCCTTGGTCATATCACCTAAAAATTACGCTTTTAATTACTTCCGAACATTATTTTCTCTTAAATATGTTATAATGTTCCAGGCTAATGTACTTTCCCGGAAATTTTACAACTGTCCTGCAAGTAAAATATATTCTTTTTTCGAGAAAAAGAGCGTTTCTTCGTCCCATGACGGAGCCGTTGAGCAAAAGAGGGTCGACCTGCTGTCTTAGTCGCCGATACGCCTGAATATGAGATTCTTATCGATCACTTTATGTTGCAGGAATAGAAAACACAACAGCCCTTGACCATTTATCTTTACTGCGTTCCTTCGTATTATACCTTTTACCCTTCATGTAATTGGTCTGCTTTATTTCACTTGCCTTTTAATGATTCTAAAACAGTGACTATTATTAAAAACTTTACCAATGTATACACTACTACCATGTTTTCTTTTAAAAACCTTTATTGTGAAAATTTCATTATACAAATACGAGCCTATAACCACGTGGGCCTGCCACGGAGCAAACTGTAATCGTATATGATGAATAGACATTTACACTGTAGAGGAACGTAACGGGCGGGCCATTAGGTTGCAAAAACTAAGGTGTCTAACAGTTACGGAATCGGTGGACGTACATTTTATAATTAAAATACGACAGGGCCAGTTACAATAAAATTATCTAGATATACATTTGCGGGCAAGTACCATGGGTGACGTTAATTCGAATTTTCAACAGTACAGTAATCAATAACACATCAGAACTTAATATCAATAGGGATGTCGAAATATTCAATCAATTCTCGTCCCCGCCCGCCATGTGCTTCAAAACTGCATACGTATCTCGTGATTTCAAGGTTCTGCAACCAGTACACAACAAGGAGTTACAAGTCCCATTTATTCCGGCGCCATTTTGAGCGAGGACGGGCAGGTCCAGGATATAGTCAAAATGTCTCTACCAACCATCGACTATGATGATGTTCATATGCTGTATTTATTAGAGTAACACTCATCTGCCCGCATGAAATTAATTTACCACAATCTAAACATGTCATTTTAATCTTTCCAAAGTTCTTCTAAATATTTGGGACCGTTTCCCTTGCCTCTGAAGCTCTCAGTGCCACTTCTTTGATGAATGTACTAGCAGGTCAGGGGTTCTCCTCCAAATCTCTCTTTTATGCAGCACTATAATTAATTGGTGCCACCTCTCCATATGACGATGCATGGTATAGTTACCACAACTATATATTTTTTCGGTTCCTCTGGAGAGTTCATCGTGGCAGATGAAGCGTGTAACATACCGGGCATTTACCTTTTTTTGCATGTACAGGAAAGGAAAAAAAAATCGAGCGTTCGAGTTCTTAGGTGTCCCAGGGCCATTTTAGTGGACCAGGCCCAAATCCAAAGAACAGCTATCTCACAGGCTAATGGGGCGACCCACGCCGAGTTTCAGCATTGTAGGATGACCACACAAGTACAGCAACTTGCTAGACATCACCTCGGTGCCATCCGGATCTCGGCGCCCCACTGCAAATGAAGTGCCTCTCAACTATGAAACCACCACGGTGACATCCGGATCTTGGCGCGTTGTGCTGTCTTCGGCCTATTCGCACATCGGTCCGCTACTGACGCCATCTCACAGGCTAATGGGGTGACCCACGCCGAGTTTCAGCATTGTAGGATGACCACACCAACTTGCTAGACATCACCTCGGTGCCATCCGAATCTTGGCATCTCAACGCCTAGTGGTATCTTCCATACAGAAAATATTGTTACGCTGCCTTTGGCCCCATTCGCACATCAGTCCGCAACTTAGACATCACCTCGATGCCATCCGGATCTTGGCATCTCAGCGCCTTGTGGTGTCAGTCAGAAAATATTGTTGCGCTGCCTTTGGCCCCATTCGCACATCAGTCCGCTACTGACACCATCTCACAGGCCAATAGGGCGCCCCACGCCGACTTTTACCATTGTACGATGGCCACACCAGTGGCACAACTTCCTAGACATCACCTCGGTGCCATCCGAATCTTGGCATCTCAACGCCTAGTGGTATCTTCCATACAGAAAATCTTGTTACGCTACCTTTGGCCCCATTCGCACATCGGTCCGCAACTTAGACATCACCTCGGTGCCATCCGGATCTTGGCATCTCAGCGCCTTGTGGTGTATTCTCTTCAGAAAATATTGTTGAGCTGCCTTTGGCCCCATTCGCACATCCGTCCGCAACTTACACATCACCTCGGTGCCATCCGGATCTTGGCATCTCAGCGCCTTGTGGTGTCTTCTACTCCGAAAATATAGTAGAAAATATTGTTGCGCTGCCTTTGGCCCCATTCACACATCAGTCCGCTACTGACACCATCTCACAGGCCAACAGGGCGCCCCACGCCGACTTTTACCATTGTACGATGGCCACACCAGTGCCACAACTTGCTAGACACCACCTCGGTGCCATCCGGATCTTGGCATCTCAGCGCCTTGTGGTGTCTTCAAATCAGAAAATATTGTTGCGCTGCCTTTGGCCCCATTCGCACATCGGTCCGCTACTGACGCCATCTCACAGGCCAACGGGGCGCCCCACGCCGACTTTCAACATTGTAGGATGGCCACAGAAGTGCGACAACTTACTAGACACCACCTCGGTGCCATCCGGATCTTGGCGCGTTGTGCTGCCTTCGACCTATTCGCACATCGGTCCGCTACTGACGCAAACTCACAGGCCAACGGGGCACCCCACGCCGACTTTCAGCATTGTAGGATGGCCACACCAGTGCGGCAACTTACTAGACACCACCTCGGTGCCATCCGGATCTTGGCGCGTTGTGCTGCCTTCGGCCTATTCGCACATCGGTCCGCTACTGACGCAAACTCACAGGCCAACGGGGCGCCCCACGCCGACTTTCAGCATTGTTGGATGGCCACACCAGTGCGACAACTTACTAGACACCACCTCGGTGCCATCCGGATCTTGGCGCGTTGTGCTGCCTTCGGCCTATTCGCACATCGGTCCGCTACTGACGCAAACTCACAGGCCAACGGGGCGCCCCACGCCGACTTTCAGCATTGTAGGATGGCCACACCAGTGCTGCAACTTGCTGGACACCACCTCGGTGCCATCCAGATCTTGGCGCGTTGTGTTGCCTTCGGCCTATTCGCACATCGGTCCGCTACTGACGCCGCCTCACGTGCCAACGTATTTTCTCCTAATTTTACACCCTATGCCGCATAACAGGTCATGTGACTTGTTTATAAAACTTTTCATTGGTTCATTTTACTTTTGGTTTCCTAATGATGGAAGGCTTGATCATGTGACCTAAAAACAACACTTTTCATAGGATGAAAACTATTTCTTTTCCCCAAACGATGAAAGCCCCACCTTGTTTCTGGATGTTTCAGACTGAAGCTGGCGTCAGCATGAAAGCACCACCATCTCGTAGCTCAGTCGTGGTCATTCCGCGAGCAATCATGGCAGCCGCTCCCCACCAGAAGCCTGCAGGAGTCGGAGCCCCCAAAACTTTTGATGAATTCTCAAGGCGGAGGGGACGCTTTCGAGAATGAGGTCCAAGACCTAGCAGACAAGCGTCCGATTTCCAAGGTGTCCCAGGGCCATTTCAGTGGACCAGGCCCAAAAAGGAAACAGCCTGCCGCCATTTTGAGAGTCCTGTGACAGCCGCCTATCGCTGCACCGCAAGAGTGGGCGCAACTCAGCTGAATTGCGGCTTTTGACACAGTGGACCAAAAACGGACGGAATGGCAACTGAAACGGTAAAGGGGCGCCCCACTACAACAGATGACACTCCACCTGGAGAGGCCCGTTCACGCCGCCTCCCCCGGGGCGCTCCACGCCGTTATTCGGAGCAGCATTGTAGGATACCAAAACCAGTGCGGCAACTTACTGGACATCACCTTGGTGCCATCGTTCTGCTGCCTTGGAACTATTCGCGCAACAGTTTGCTACTGATGACCCAACCCCGCGACGCCCCATGCCGTTATTTGCTGGGTGGCAACTTACTAGACATCACTTTCGTGTCATCTAGATTTCAACGCGTTCTGCTGCCTTGGAACTATTCGCACAACAGTTTGCTACTGATGACCCACCCCCCGCGACGCCCCACGCCGGAAATCTGGACGTTGTGCTGCGTTGGGACTATTCGCACAGCCGACCGCTACTTCGTTGTTTTTCCCTAAAAATGTTTATATGTTATTACTATTTTTGTTTTCTTGTATATATTTATAAATTATTAAAGTTTTATAATCTTACTACTTTGTCGGAGTGCTATATATTTTTAATGTGACACATAATTGTAAAAACTTTGATGTACAAACAGTCATCCCTGGAATCTTCCGCTTCAGGCTCGGTCCCCTCCCCAATCACAATACAGGATGGTTTTCAGATAATAGCAACGCTTCTGCTGTGACGAATCTCATCGAGTGTGGGCCTTGATCTACTATAACTCCTTTGAAGAGGGGTGATTCTTTACAGCTGTGGCCATAAACTACATCTGCAGGGCTAGCTGATACCCTAGGACCAGCCTGGACAATCGGACACAGAGGAAAAGGAGTGTCAGAGGGTGCGGTAGTGAATAGGGCGAAAGGGAGGTGTCGGGCGGGCACAGGGTGTGATTCTCAGGGAACAGCAGCGCAGATGGGGGAGGTTTATTACCCATGCATAAGACAGAGAGCGGGGGTGACCACTGCCTGGGGGAGATGTTTGCGAGGGTGGGGAGCCATGCTAAGGATCGACAGCGTGCACAGAGTGGGTCTGGTCAAGGCATCTAAAATGGCTGCCGTGCACGACAAAAGTGTGGCATTTGAAAAAAGACAAGATGGCGCAGACAATGTTTTTCAACACTTCCTGATTTCCTTCGAATCGAACGTTAACAGACGTTGGGGCATATTACCAAAGTTAAGCGATATTTATCCCTAACGATGCTTAGCAACGATTTTTTTACCGTCAGAAATTATCGCAGATAAACCTTGCTATTATCAAGGTTTATCGGAAATACGATAAAAAACGACCGCAATGCATTAATATCGCTGAAAACTCAGCGATATTCATGCATTACCGAGCTAATGCTCTTAGCCATGTTATCCACCTCCCATTGGATAACATGGCTAAGAACTGCTCAGGGCAGGTGGTAGCTTTTAGAGATATTCGCCCTTATCTCGAATATTTCCAAAAGTTGATAATAGGAGATAGCGATGTTAGCGACTGTTTCCAGTCGCTAACATCTTGGCATGCCCACTTTGCATGTCATTAGTGATAAATATCACTCACATGCAAAGTGGGGCCCAAGATGGTCGCTATCTTCTACTAGCCGTCGCTAACTGGTGTTAGCAACAGCTAGGTAATACACATATAATTTTATCTCCGCGAAGCGGAGCGCTGTTACAGATATATATCTTGTTTCTGAACGTTAATTTCTCAAAATGCACTGAAGCACATATATTGAGACCTAGCAAAGGCACATCGGGCTACCAGTCCCTACAATTTTGCCAAGTTTCGTGCAAATCCATTCAGCTGTTCGATCCTACCGAGAGACAAGATGGCGGCCGCTACGGACTGTTTGGAATGTTTACAGACACCGGAGAGCCAATCAGCTTCGCTTCGCAAAGCTCCGTAACGCGAAAAGTACGCGAAGCGGTGCGCTGTTACAGATATATACCTTTTTTTGAACGTTAATTTCTCAAAATCCACTGGAGCACATATATTGAGATCTAGCAAAGGCACATCGGGCTACCAGTCCCTACAATTTTGCCAAGTTTCGTGCAAATCCATTCAGCTGTTCGATTATTATTATTTTTATTTTTTTTTGCCCCGCGGGGCCCTTTTAAAACCTCCACATCAAACCTAGGGGGTGAGCGACAATGTACTATGCCCCCTTATGGTCATTTGCCCCTTCGCTTCGGCCTCCTCTTGTCTCTCGATCCTACCGAGAGACAAGATGGCGGCCGCTACGGACTGTTTGGAATGTTGACAGACGCCGGAGAACCAATCAGCTTCGCTTCACAAAGCTCCGTTGCGCGAAAAGTCCGCGAACCAGAGCGCTGCCCGGTCCGCTGTTACAGATATATATCTTTTTTTAAACGTTAATTTCTCAAAATCCACTGGAGCACATATATTGAGACCTACAAAAGGCACATCGGGCTACCAGTCCCTACAATTTTGCCAAGTTTCGTGCAAATCCATTCAGCCGTTCGGGCTAAAAGTGAGGCCAACCGCCCTATGGAAAACTCAATGTTAAAAACACGTTTTGGGACCCCCCTTTTTTCTCGGCCCCCACTGGACGAACCCCCCCCAAATTTTCAAGGGCTGCTCAGAAACAAAATGTGCCATTTTCCTGAAAATTTCAGCCAATTCCGTCCACAAACGCCAAAGTTATTAGACATAGAATTTTCAAAAAACCCATAGAGAAAAAATCCTAACTATATATACCTACTGGCGACCGCCAGTAGGTAATATATATATATATATATATATATATATATATATATATATATATATATATATATATATATATAATTTATTTATGTATTTATTTATATAGCGCGAACATGATCCCGAAGGATATCAGAGCGCTTCACAATTTGAGGCAAAGGCAACAAATCAGAACATGAGTCCAACATGGGGAATCCAATGGGCATTGAATCAACCAGTACAAACATAACAGCTCAATACAACCTCAGTGCAGGAGTAGGATTGGGCTATATACCAGCTTTTGTAAAGCACACAGCTACCTCCGGAGAGGTGTCCCAGCACTGGGGGCTGTCGGGAAGATTAAATGAGCTATTGCCCAGCATCACATGGTGCTGGGCTAACCTGCTGCTGGTGATCGAACCATGAACCCCGTGGACCGGAGTCAGGCACCCTGGCCGCTGCACCACACCTCTTCCATGACCTTTGTTGATTGCCTAATTAATCTTTAAAAGGGAGGAGTGCACTGTATTTCCCATTATGATGGCTTACTAATGTCAAGACTATTGCATGAGGGAATGGAAGTGTGGGGGTGGTAGAGATGTGCTACTTGTGTAATCAGTATATGGACTATGCCAATGTGTGTTGGGCTATAGCAGTTATTTTTGCTTCTGTTGCGTCTTTTGCTTCCTTTTGTTTTTTCTCGTCTTCCTTTTATTGGTTCCCACTGTGGTAAATTCCCAGCTACCACCGTAGGTTGTAGTTTAATCCTTCATTAGTACTGTTGAATCTGAATGAAGTGTATCAGTAGAACACAGAAAGGACTCTAACAACTTGTAATGTCGCATACCATAGTGTTACAAAGGGAGGAATGTGGTCCATTTTTGGTGTGAAATGAACTAAAATCAATAATACAAAGTTTTAAAAAAATGATTTAGGGACAGATGTAGGTAAAACTTATTTACCGATTCTTAATTACCGAATTTTACCGATTCGGTAATTAAGAATCGGTAAATAAGAAGTGGGGGTATGTAGGAACATCCAGATGTTCCAGTTACCGAATCGTTAAGAATCGGTATTTACCGATTCGGTAAATACCGACCGGTAATGCTCCATTCATTCCTATGGGCTTTGAAGCCCATAGGAATGAATGGGGCATTACCGGTCGGTATTTACCGATTCGGTAAATACCGATTTTGACAAGGGTGCAGGGGGTGTCACTTTGACACCCTCTAGCACCCCCACAAAAGGTTTGGGGGCCATATGGCAGGCATACCTGCCCTAAGGGCAGGTCTGCCTGTCATATGGCACAGGTGTGCATGCACACATGTGCATGCACACCTGAATCGGTATTTTAACATCAAATACAATTTGATGGTAAAATACCGATTTTGTAGGCCTTGTGGGACTCAGAAGAGTCCCACCTACATATCAATTTTACCGATTCGGTAAATATACCGGTCGGTAAATATACCGACCGGTATATTTACCGAATCGGTAAAATTACCGATTTTCCCTGTTTACCTGCCCCTACATATCAAATGCCAAATACCGGTCGGTAACGGCCGAATTCGGCCGTTACCGACCGGTAAAACCCTACCTACATCTGGCCCTTAATGTTCATGTTCAAGTTCAAAAATCTTTATTTCGGTACATTTTACCGTAAAAGATACATTAAAAAACGCATACGTATTCATATTAACTCGATGTAGTAACATAATTTGCACGATTGAACAATGGCAAGCGAGGTATGTTACAATTAACAGAGATTCGGGGAGACAATTTCGGGGGCGATCATCATTACATATAAAACTTCTATAAATAGTTAAAAATGTAAAAAGGCATATATACGAGTAAAAGTATATAAGAATTTGCCAGTAAGACCTCAACAATCCAACATTTAATAATGGAATTGGTTAAATAAGTGAATAGGTCTACCAATTTGTTATAACCATAAAACATGGAGCAGCTTGCGGTTTTTAAAACAAGAAATTTATACTAGAATTTTAAACCCAATTTAACTCTAATAAAATTCGTGGCTAACAAAAATCTGCTGATGCCAAAAACAATAACCTGGCTGGTATCCGTTTTTAAGATTCTACCTGCCTCTTTACAACATCTT
Organism: Lissotriton helveticus; assembly: GCF_964261635.1. Classification (NCBI taxonomy): domain Eukaryota; kingdom Metazoa; phylum Chordata; class Amphibia; order Caudata; family Salamandridae; genus Lissotriton; species Lissotriton helveticus. Next base: position 279,592,202 of record NC_136068.1, on the reverse strand, counting down.
ACACCTATATTTTGGCAAAGGGGTTTGATCCATCTTTTTCTAGGTGCCACATAAGCCGGGCAAAAAACAAAATATGAAATTCATCCTCCTTAGCTTCACCTTGGCATAGAGTGCATTGGTCTCTGCTGTTATTGTTAGACCACCTTGCTACACATGCATTTATCCGCAAAATGCCACATCAATAGTTCATATAAAGTGTCTTGGCTAACGGTGGTTCTACCTCATCTAGAAAGCATTCATAGTATGCCGTATCTTTAAACGTGAGGAAACTATTTGTTATTGATCGGTACACTCTTCCAATCAATGTGTTATGATTTAAATGGGCTCAGAATGATAATTTAAAAATTTTCTTCGAGGTTGAGGATAATGTGGATGGATCGGCCCAAAAATGTGCTAACCCAATTTTTGTTAACCAAGATCTAACGTGTTTGAACCATGAAATTGTATTACTACAATTCAAATCCATTATTTCTTTCAGACCGTCCTTATAGTTTGACAACTCAGGGGTGGACCAGATTCTGACCCAGAGCATCAGAGGTCTCAAAATTCCATGGTAGTCAGTACGTTTCAAGTTAAGATCTTAGATGAGCGCTAGTAACGGTGTACTGATCGGAGATGTATGACATACAATGCATGCTTTTACAATGCATGCCTTTACAACGCGGTTTTTACAATGCATGCCTTTACAACGCATAGTGTTTAGGGGTGTTGGATAGTGAATAGTTTAATTTACTATTCCAACTCCAGTCCCCGTGGATTTTAGGGAAGGTGTTGGATAGTAAATTAAATCTACTCCCTATCCTAGAGCGCCCCCCAGCGCAATGCGTTGTAATGGTTTGCGTTGTAAAAGTTGCATCGTAAAGGCACTGCGTGGTAAAAGTTGCGTTGTAAAGGATGTTTCCCACTGATCGGTACTCTCAATAAAGCTCTAAATAAATTTTTTTCATCAGTTTCGAAAGATTTTTTGCACATGGGTCCCCATAATTCAGCTCCATATAATGCAGCTGCCTGTGCTTTAAACTTAAAAATCTCCAGAGCTGGCGAAACTGCTTTGTTTAGACTATTTCCATGTCTTTTCATAATGGGTAGCAAGTTTTGCGTGAATTTTACTTTACTTTTTTCTATCTGGCATTTCCATAGCAAATTAGAATCCAAGGAAACACCCAGATAGCTAAAATGTTGTACATGGTCGATTTTTTAACCATTTAGAGTCAAATTATCCTTAAAACTTTTATGGGGGTTTATGGCCATGTATTTTGTTTTCTTGGCATTGATCTCAAGGCCTTTATTGCTGCAATATACCTCAAATGTGTTTAATAGGTTCAGTAGGCCTCTAGGTGTTTGAGATATGAGTATGGTATCGTCAGCGAAAAGGAGGGCTGGGACCCTCTCGCCCCCCAATTTAGGAGAATCATTACTACAATCCTCCATACTAAAGGGAATATCGTTGACGAACAAGGAGAACAATGTGGGGGCCAACACACATTCTTGACGAACCCCCCTCTTTATCGGTATTTGTCCTGTCAGTTCTCCTCCTGGGCCCCACCTAACCTTTGCATAGTTATTGTCATGTAGCTTTATGATCTGCTCTAAAAGATTGTCTGGTAGCCCTAAATCTCTAAGGGTCTCCCATAACAGTTTGCGAGGAATTAGATCAAACGCAGCCTGGAGGTCTATGAAAGCTACATAAAGGTGACCCTTTCTCAGGGTAACATATTTCCAGCACAGGCAACAAAACCTTAGGACCTGGTCAATAGTACTTATTTTGGCTCTAAACCCTGCTTGGTACTTTGTAAGCACCGCTTTTTCCTCCATCCAAATATTTATGCGATTTAAAATATGCCTTGCATAAATCTTTTGTAAGATATCTATTAAACTGATGGGGTGATAGTTTGCGGGATCATTCCTATCGCCCTTTTTAAAAATTGTAATGATTTCCGCTCCCCTCCATGCCTCCGGGAGATCTGCGCCTGCCGCTACAACGTTACATAAGCAATTAATATAAGGGCCCCAGATACTAGTCTCGTGCTTGTATAAATCACCTGGAATTTTGTCTTGTCCAGGGGCCTTCCCATTTTTGACCGAATTAATAGCTATTTCGGTTTCCTGTAGATCAAAAACTAAACCGTCCATGCTTGAAATCAACAGTGTATCAGCCTCAATAGGAACCTGTTCCTCCTCAGGAGCGTCATATAGCTTGGTAAAATGATCGATCCAAGAAGTCTCATCAAGAAAGACTTCCCTGGATCCTTTTTCTTTTTTGTTAACTTTAGCCACTATTTTCCAGAACAACATTTGGTCATGGTTTTTAGCTGCGATTAACATGCTGGACCAGATCTCCTCATCCCAAGATGCTTTCGCCTTTCTTTGGATTATTCTATATTTAGTCCTGGCCTCTTTAACTACCAACATATTTTTGCTTTTTATTGCGTGAACTAAATCGGCCTTTGCACTACGACATTCCTTGTTATACCAGGATTTCCCTACATTCTGTGAATTACCATCTCCACCAATTTTTTTTGTTTTTTTTGTAACCACTGGAATAAGTTCTTTAAAAAACCCACTATGTAATTCTAGGATTGATTTTTCCCCGTCTTTGGAGGCATCATATAGACCGAATGTTGTGGCAAAAATATTGTAAATATTTGGCAACAAATCGTCATGCCTCAGCATGTACGCCCATTTAACTGAGCAACGATTATTGCTGACTATAATGTCGTCTGAGCTAGTGTGAGTATTTCTCTCAGTCTCGCTATGCGCTATGCGCTATACTGCTGTGTAGGAGAAGCTCAAGTGGACGATGGTCACTTTCTGTTCTGGGTCTAATCTCTATGTCTACAGCAAACGGACAGATATCTAATGACAGGATAAAATAATCAATTTTACTCTGGCACTTGTTTCTGAAAAAAGTGGGGGCCTTTGGGCTGTCCGATAGTAAACGACTATTGCATGCCCTCAAACCATTGCCAACCAATACCCTCATAATTTGGAAAGCTAGGGTGGTTCCTGGGACTGTCCCACTACTACTCATTGCTGGTATCTTATTGGCCCTGTCTTCATAATCTAATAGATTTCCAAACCTTGTAATTGGTTCGTAATTGCAGTTAAAGTCACCACCCAGTATTATACTTGTTCCAGGATCTAGCGCGTTTAAAAGTGAGTCCAATTTTTCTATTTGTGGTGACTCCCTGTATGAAGGGCATGGGCTACTATAAATAATATATACATGTACAACCCATTTGTCTATGGTAACAATTTTGATCCCTAGGACATCTTGAGAGTCAATATATAATTGGATGACATTAATATTAAGAGTCACTTTCACCCAAATTATAAGGCCACCAGACGGCCTTTCTCTCACGGAAGGAACAGCAGCTTTTTGAAAAGTGTTATACTCTACCCTATGTATGGTTTTAATAGCCCATGTCTCCTGGAGAATACAGATGTCACTCGTGTTAATATAATTACTCCACTCGGGTCACTGACATTTCTGCTGAACCCGGCTATGTTCCAGGATATCAGTTTTAGATCCGTATTGTGATTGTGGCCTATTACACTAGAAGATACATTTCTTATCAAGTTTTCAGTACCGTTAACTGCCCTTACCGGTGAGCTTTCACATGTTACTCTTACTATAGGAGTACATGGTGAAATTTCACGGGCCTGTTGCTCTGTTCCCACCACCGGTACTTCGTAATGAGTATGATGCCCCTCTGAATCACACTCTACGGGAACCTCCTGTATTTCTGAAACCATAATATTTATAATTTGTGGTCAATCCACTGCCTCCAAAGAAACTAGCTCTTGGAAGCTATTCAAGGCTACAGGGAATGTGAAAATATCTGGATTATAAATTGGTCTTTTTACAACTGGTTTGTAGAAATACCCTAGTGGTAGGGCGTGGATGCTAGTGTTTTGAGTTGGCATCTCCTCGTATGCTTTCAGTAGCTTACTGACAGTATGGGGGTGTCTAAAATTTACAACAATACAGTCACCTGGTATGTCTTTTGGTGAATCACCCACCCACCCTACCCTTCTCACCATCAAGATTTCGCTCGACATGTAAGGATTAAACCTTTTATATTTCGAGAGCCATTCAACTACTTTGTTCTTAAGATTGTCCCAAGTTTCCCTCTGTTCTCTCCTTAGGGCAGGTATACCTGTTAATACTAATATATAGGGACATGCAGCTGGTGGTAGGCTCAGAATATCAGGATTGGGTATCAAGTCAGTCCCCTTTGGGCTATGAACAACCGCCCTTACACTATCGTTCCCCACGTGATGTATTCTATTGTCAAATAAAAGGGGAAGGTTACTCAGGGGCACACTGTCCCCTGACCCTTCTGGTCTGATCCCTGTCCTGGTATGATTTACAGAAACGGGGCATGATTGTTTAGGGCCTTGTACCACATCTTTGGCTTTCACAATCTCCTTGTTTGCTGCCCTCAACTCTAATAGTAGGCAGGCCCCCCCTTCAATTATTCTGTTGCCTTCTTCAACTACAGTAGACAGTTTGGCTATGGTGAGATTCAACTGATCGATTTTACTATCTAATGCCGTCATTTTTGTATTTAAACTTTCATCTATTTTGGTCTGAATCAAATCTAGTGCATTTTTAAAAATGTCCACAACAGTACAATCTTCCCCTTCCTCCATCACATTTAACCTTCTTTGGCTTTAACAATGATCAATGTCTGTTTGTTCCCCAATTGTTCTACATAAACCCTCCTCATGTGTTTGTACATTTGAGTCCCCTTTGTTAATTTTTGCAGATGACCCAGACTTCCCTTTCTTGTCTCCAGTTTTTTCTCCTTTGTTTTCCCTTTCAGTGCTTCTACTTGTTTTTGTGGTCTTAGTCTTGAAAATATTCCAGCAGTCCCTGGTTCGTTTGCGCTTAATTGCCCCTCTTCGGTTTGTGATGTTTATATCGCACAATGATTTGAAATAGTAGGAGAGGTTTGCAAACATCTACTATTGTTCTCGTGTATAATAACAACAGGTGACAGTACAGTAGATTGCCTATATGCGGGGAGATTGGACGGATCGAGTGATAGCCTTCTCTGTGTCATTTTAATCTCGTGGCAAAGTACTGTTTCTGCTCTGATTAGAAAATCATCGAATGTCCCGGCGGCACCTTTCCTTTTGCTCATTGTTGGCCAAAAACAAAGTTCCAATTAAAGTACTGAAAACAGCACCAGTCGCCTTAACAATTAACAGTACCTCTGGAAATTAAACAGCAAAGTTTAACGTAACCAGTACCTTGTTCGATATAAACCAAAGGGGATGGCCCAGTCCAGCCTCCTCCGGGCTCGGACGGCCGCAGACGGTCCCGCCCTTGTCCCGGGCTTCTCCCGGCGCGCACCTGCGTGCGTCCCGCGCAGCGGGTGCCGCGAGAAGTTAAATAGCGGCTGAGGGCGGGTTGTGGGTGGGCCTCAGGCACAGATGGCGGCAACACCTGGGCTCCTGGGACCTTGAGTCCTTCTGGAACGCTCTTCTTTTGACCCCAACAAAGTCTCAAAAAATACCGGCAGAGTCCTTGTGGCGAAGCAGCAACCGCGCAGCACGTGCCGCGAGAAGTTAAATAGCGGCTGTGGGCGGGTTGTGGGCGGGCCTCAGGCACAGATGGCGGCAACACCCGGTCTCCTGGGACCTTGAGTCTTTCTGGAATGCTCTTCTTTTGCCCCCAACAAAGTTCCCAAAAAATACCGGCAGAGTCCTTGTGCCGTGAGAAGTTAAATAGCGGCTGTGGGCGGGTTGTGGGCGCGCCTCAGGCACAGATGGCGGCAACACCCGGGCTCCTGGGACCTTAAGTCCTTCTGGAACGCTCTTCTTTTGCCCCCAACAAAGTCCAAAAAAATACCGGCAGAGTCCTTGTGGCGAAGCGGCAATGATTTAATGGGTTTCCTTGTCCATCTTGGGTTTGTCCCTGCCTTGGAATTCTGCCTCGACAATCTCTCAGATTGACTTCCAAACTTCCACAGTTCCCTTTCAGGCAACCACTTTTCTCTTTTTTTCTAAAGCATCCTTTGAGAGTTAATGTGTGCTCCAGCACTCTCCCTTTTCTGTTTCTCCCCCTGCCGAACACCCAATTCCCAGTGCTCTCTCTTTTATTTCTCTGCAACAAACTCCCTGCGCACAGCTGGATTGGGAACAGAAACCAGCCCTTGCAGGCAGCACGGCCCACCCTGGGGGGAGGCTGTTTGCCAGGGCTGGTTTCAGCAGATTTTGTTACAGTGGACCAATATTAAATCCGGCCCCCAGTAGCAAAAACAGGCCTCACAGGGGTCCAAAACTGTCCCCCACCAAGGCGGCCCACTGGGGAACACCCTGTGCCCGCTACGGCCAGTCCGGCCCTGTCCCTGCCTCCCTAGCATTTTCGTGTTGCTTACATACTCATGTGCTTCAACTCCCACCACTATCTTGCTGTACCTCATGTTCTCGCTACCCCCCCACCTGATCTTCCATTGCCCCCATGTCCACTGTCTTTTTTTGGGAGGGTGAGAAGGACCAAGGAGCAAACTGCTGCAGCCCATCCCCCTTAAAACGGCTCTTTCATGCTATTTTTTTTAAAATTTACCCATCGATCTCAGATCAGTAAAATAAAAAATGAACCCCACTTCATTTTATAGGTGCACATGCATAGTGATTCATACACGTGCACACGTCATCGTGCATGTGCCACCTACAAAATGAAGTGGCTGATGCAGCTGCCTCATCAAACTTTTTTTTTTGCTTCCTTATTTTCACTCTGCTGCGCAGCATCTTGCCAATGAGGTACCACAAACAAAGCCAGAAGGCATTGGCAGAATCTATAGGCCCGAACTTCCTTTGACGATGTTTGTTAGAACTTATGTTCATTAAGAAATTGTCATGCAGGTTAGCGCTTAACTTCAAAAAAAGTAATACAATTGCAAAGGGACAAAGTTCTTCTTAAGATCTCGCCACTGGCAATGAACAATGCAAGGGTATACAAAGGCTACAACTGCCTAGTTTTGGTGCCATCTCATGCCTCTTTCTTCAATCACCATACACTTTCTGAAGCTTTAGCTCACTCTTGCAGATTCTGCTTCATCCATACTTTCTTCCTGTTACTGTTTGCTATGTTTCTTTCCCCCATTTCTTTCTCTCTCCTGCTTTAGGTGGAAAACTTATGAGGAAAAATGTGTCTTGGTCCCGGTAAAATGCGTGATGGTGCACATCACACTCAACCACCAAGACAAATTAAGCATTGAATTGTGCAGGCACTTATCACTCGGTTATAACTCATGATCATTGCCCGCACAAACCCATATGCAAAGGGTGATCCCATGTATGAAAGAGGAATGCTTAAAGAAAGTTACTGCACCTGCAGAGTAACATTGTCCTTTACAGAGGAAAGCACAAACAAGAAGATTCTGCTGGGCAATATTTTGAGTTATAGAAGGATACACTTAATAATGGAGATATTTTTCACTGAGGGGTTATAAATAACATCAACTATACAATGAGAGAAAAAGCTAAGTTCTCTTTAATCTCCCTCAGAACCCAGAGGTCAATATCATTCCCATTATTCACTTTTTACCTGTTTGTAATTTTATCTTATTTCTGAGCCTTCCTTTCAGCCTTAGGGTGGTCTCTTGCCAAATATTTTACCTTCACCCTTTTGTTTTGCTAACTATGTTTTTGCTGGACTTAGAACATTCTTACCACTGCTAGCCAGTGCTAATGTGTTTGTGCTCACTTGCCAAAACATGGTAAATTGGCTTAGACCTGGTTGCCATATTTAATTTACTTATAAGCCCTAGTAAAGTTGCATACGATATATCCAGAGCCTGTAAATTAAAACCTACTAATGGGCCTGCAAGACATATTGTGCAAACCACTTAAGAAGCACCTTAAAACATGTCCCAGGTGTGCCATTGCAGCCTGAATGCAATTTTAAACTGGCTATTTATTTGGCAAAATAAACCCGTTGCTAAGCCATAAACTCCCATTTTATTATATTTATATGTCGCCCCAAGATAAGCCCTATATAGCCCATAGCAAAGATAACAAGATGATGGACGGAGTGCTGAAACTTTTCAACCACTCTCCCCCAGTCTAAATATCTGGGCTTATTACCTCATTCTTTTTTCACTATGCAACCCAGTTTGGACACATAGGGCAGGGTACAGTGTAACTAAAAGGTTGGACATTTACTTTTAAGTTTGGCATGTCCTCCTAGTGAAAAACTCAATGTGATTTCCACTACTGTGAGGGCTACCTCTCCCATATGATAGCATTTGGTTGACTTATTCCATGTAATAAGCACACATTTTGATTGGGAGCTTGTAATGGCTTCATGTTTAGTGTCTGACCAAATGTAATCTAAAATTCTCTTTAATGGTAAAATCACGTTTATAAGTTACAATTTTGAAATTGCCACTTTTAGATATTTTATATTTTCCTGTCCCAATTACTTGGCTCCTGCAGCCTGTTCCGGGAATCACATGACTGGGTGTAGTTGGCCGTTGGACATTTGAGGTAGGCCTTGCAGTAGTGAAAAAGGAATTAAAGAGTTGTGAGGATTTGGGTGTATTATGTGGTATGGCTGTGCAGTCTTACTGTGGAATACACTCGCAAAGACTGTCCTGGGTCCATTCTGGCCCGTATGAATAACCTTAAACTCAATCCTGGATAGCTATGACTTCAAGTAGAAAGGCTTGCACAAAGGAACCTAGTGTAAAGCATTTAACAGTACCTAACCATGAAATTAGAAAGCCAAACCACACAAATGTAAAGCAACGCCAGTTTATAAAAATAGATTATAATATATGAATTTTTATAGTTCTCAATGAGCAAAATACACAGCAAAGTTCTGGAGGTACAGATTTTTGAAGGATTTATCACTGTTTATTTTAACCACAAACAAACATTGGTCTATTTAAAGTTTGATGTAGTGGTCCTGATGGTGAGGATATAGGATGAAAAGATGCTGAAAAATGGTATGGTTGCTGTGAAGTCAACGCATTGCCTTTGTGGTGATTCCTCTGCCCACGAGTAGTGCAGTGCAACTTTGGCCACAGGGTTCAGGGTCCCTCAAGGTCCTCTTCCAGACCATAAAAGGCCTGCAGGGGCCGGGTACCGATCTCCGTGCACAGCGGTCCCTATGAAAACCTTCATTGGAGGCTAGCATCCTTCTTGGGCGGCCAATCTGGACTCTGATCACACTCACTGATCCAGCTGACCTAGGGGCAAGTTTTGGCTGTGCTGTTTGGCTTTCTAATTTTATTAAAGCTGACCCTGTGTCAAGCCTGCCTACCTGAACAAAGGGCAGCCCCTCAGGAGTATTATTGCCATTTTCACCTTTGAATCTCACCTTTTGGGCTAACACTCTAGGTGTCATCCTGCAAGGGGGGAGTGCCACATCTTCCCGCAGCAGGGTACTGCTGTTTATAAGCCTAGGAGTTGTTCACAGTACACCGCAGATGGGCAGAAAGCTTTCTGTGGGCCAGAGCCCCTGTGAGGCAACTGGACCCTCTAAGTCACAGAGTGGCAGCTTTCTAAAAGTTGCTTTACTTTAATAGTGACATTATATTCGACCAGGAAATCAGGTCAGGTTTAATGCCACAATCCCATTCAGAAGTTATCCAGGCTCAACTGCAAGACGGTAACCCTGTTTTAGCCAATGGGGCTACTAACTTTTCCCCGGTAAAACAACAACTTTAGGGGTTTCTCTGCTAAGAAACTTATAAGCTTACATGTCATACTTAATATTATACAGCTCCCTGCCTCAGGGCTCTTTAGGCCTTCCTTAGAGAAAACCTACATACATTGTTAAGATAAGTGATGATTTTGCCATTAGTTGTAATGGCATAGTCGAACTGACCTTTCAATCTGTAGTGGCAAGCTGGGAGCCATTTTACATAATTTGTCAAACACAGGGTGGCACAATCAGTGCTGTAGCCCTGGGAGGACACTCTGCCTTACATGCCCTCAATATACCATATACTAGGGACTTATAAGTGAGTCTGTTTTTACAAACCTTTGTAAAGGGTTAGAACACTGGCACTGAGATCTGGTTAGAAGGCCTCAGGGCACTCTCAGCATCAAAAAACCATCAGCAGGTAGTCCAAATTGGGGGGAAAGTATGGGAGGGGGTGCTGCAAAAAACCTTACAAGAGGTTTTCACTACCAGCACATGTAGAGCTTGAATGTACATGTCCAGCTTTTTAAATACACTGCACCTTACCCTCTGGGCTGTCCAGGGCCCACACGAGGGGTGATTTGTATGCATTGATAAGGAAGGTTTGGGCCTGACAAAAGTTTATTTTTCCAGGCAGTCACAAGGCAGCTTAAAACTGCACAGACAGACTGAAAAGCCAGCCTGAGACATGTTTGAAGGACTACTTATGTAGATCGCACAATAAGTAGTGCAGATCGACTAATATCATTTAATTTACTGGGCCTGGATACATGTAATACCAATTTACTAGGGACATATGAGTAAATTAAATATGCCAATTGAGAACAAGCCAATGTTACAATGTTTTAAGTAGTGTGCACATGCACTTTAGCACTGGTTAGCAGTGGTAAATTGAGATAAGTTCTAAGGCCAGCAAAAACAGAAGGGGTGAATGCAAAATGTTTTGTGGAAGACCACTCTAAGGCTTGCAGGTCTACCAACCTCTCTCTTGCTTGTTACAAAATGTAGGAATATAGGCATTAATGACATTTATTAGCAAAACATTAGACATCCTGAGTAGTTATATTTATGTTGCATGCAATATTTATAATGCTATTGGAGAATATGTAAATGTTGACACCTGCTGAATTGTACAAATGTGCTACATCGAAATAAACACAATGGTGGTTAAGAACATATTTAAATAGCATATTTCAGGAGTTTTGCACAAACGATTAACTAATATATCAAGTTCTACACCCCTTCAGAATCATACATGTACACACCCCCATACAGTTCTTGACTCCCCATATGAGACAACAGGACAGCATGAAGGCTACTATTAAGGGTGGATGAATGGGAAATCGGATATCCAGCTCAACCAGCCATGAGGAGTGAACACAATTTTCTTGCAGACACATTGATAATTTACCTCCAAATCCTCCTGAAGAAGGTCAGTCTGACTTTCTGCATTCCCTCTGTACATTTTCGAGCTGGTATCAAAAATTTTCCACTGCTGCTTTAACCCAGTCCTGCGCTGTATCCACATGGGCAACGGCACAAACAATCAACTCCCAGAGGCAAATGCAATCAGATATGCATAGGTGCAAAGGCACATACTTTCCCTCCCCTAACTAACACTCATAGACACTCATAGACACTACTCCTCTTAATGCGTTATCATCCAAGTATTTAGAATTACTTTGATGTAATACCATAAAATGTTTAAAACACATAGGTAATTTAAAAACAATAATATTTCAATTGTGTTACAGATATAATCATTACAAACATTAGAGCACACAAAATATTTCTTCATTATATAGCCTGTGCCAATTCCAAAGGAAGACACCTGTTCCTAAAAGTTCAAACATTGAATCTCATAATACAAGGCAGCTTCAAAGTGTAGTGGCTGATGTGCTGATGATAACTAGTTAGAGGATAGTGGTCAAGATAGCAGAGTGAGCCTTCTGGTTTTGAATTGTATCTCCTGTTTCATCAGAGCATTGTGCACTATACAGAAAAAAAAACTAATGCCTTCTCCCTAATTTCTTTCTGCCAGGTTCAGACAAGGAAAGATATGTGTTCAAAAAGGCATCCAGAAAGCTGTTTAAAACAGGAGTGTTTGCAGAGAGCTTGACCCCCGAGGAGTGGCTGAGCGATGAACTCATCGATGAATTTAGTGATGATTCTGATGATCAAGAATCCGAGGAGCAGTTTTCTGGCGAGTTCCAGCTTTCTGAATCAGCACAAGTTGGTCAAGATATCAATGTAGCCATAGCAATCAAGAACCCAACCTCTGAAAACAAGACTGTCAATGTGAAGATCTGCGCCTATGCGATAACATACACCCGTACTCCTGGGGCGACGATCATCAAGCACTCAGTCATTCTCCAACTCTCACCTAATGAAGGTATGGTCAGAGACTATCCAGTCGCAGAACACACATGTCTCTTGTTGACTCAATCTATCAAAGTTACACTCCAGTAGAGCAAAGATGAAAAGACCACTAGAGCAAGATGTGTTCATATAAAGAATGTGGCAGATAAAAACCTCAAATAATTTCAACTGCCTAGAGATGATCAACGGTAACATTGATTGGTCTTTATAAAGGCAACGTTTGTGGGGATCTAATAGTAAGATAGTTAAAAGGACTGGAAAAAGGTCTGGTGAATTAGGCCTTTTTTCATTTTAAGCACTGACCTTTAGGTGTCACTGAGCACCCCAGATATGTTACGACTTTATAGAGCGACAACAATTTACGCATGGATCTATTTTTGGCAGGTTGCCAAGTTACACTCTATTATGACACCCTCTCTAGTGGAGGTCGGATGAACGAGAGGAAAAAGTGGGCTGTTCTATATTTGCATTCTCTCTCTTATAATACACAACACAACTAGGCAAATGAGACATAGGATGGGCAACATTAGGATATTTTCCTTATTCTGGAAGACCTTTTAGACCTTGACAGATTATGTATTTAATATACAACCACAATATATCAACACTCCTCTTATTCTTTGTGAATTAATTCTGAAAATTCGAAGGTATGGCCTCACACATCGCCTGAGCATCATACTTCATCATCGGCCATCCTTGCTCCCCAGAACAGGGCCAGCTCACCTGTGGGTTCACATGAAGCACATATGGATGAGGGTTAGGTGGGAATATGAGCTAAACATCCCAGGAACCTTTCATCAGGAACTACCTTTATTCTGTTCTGTTTATTCTGTTATGAGGCAAACAAGTTGATTAAAGGCTGAAGCATGTCTAGGAGTCATAATTACTCCTGCATCTAGTAGGTTGACATGTTTCAACCAATGGTCCCATACAGGTTCTGTGGCTTTCATCATGACAAAGGACCCCTATTCCTTATATTACTTTGCAAGCATTATACACATACAGCAGGCATACACATACAATACTCATTTGTATATATCTTCCTTCCTGCTAAGTAGAGGAATGCTTCATCAACGTGTGTTTAGGAGGTCCCTAAGCTAAACTAGGGGAAAACCTCATAGAGGAGTACATTCGGGGTGGCCTTGTAGTTAAACATTAGTCAAAGATTACACCCTGCTTTTCACCAACTTCGACATCTGCCTCCGATCAAAGGTAAACCGTAATCTATTATTCTTCATCTAAGCTCAATGTAGCAATTGTATTCAGAGAAACACGTGCACTTCATTGTGATTAAGCACTGAGCGATTGTAATGAGCCTTAAAGATGCATGACTTACTGCCCTCTTAATCATTTTTCGAAATTCCCTATATGCAGTCAACATTAGAGAAAGCAATTTCCAAATGTCTCCCATGACTAACTATGCATGTGCTTTTACTTAGATGTGTGTTTCACTTTAGAGATTGTTAGACTTGGGCCTTAGGGCAGGTTCACCCCTAATCTTTTTGCCTTTATTTGTGACCCTGTGTAGTGATTTTTGGGTCTTGGCGCACTTTTTCCCTGTGTCCCAGAGTGAAAGTGCGTGCGTGTAGTATGGCTGGCCTGCCCTCCCATAGGAATGCATGGGGAATGTGTGTGCCCTGGTAGTTCCTGATGTGTGGGGAGTGCAGGCTCGAGTTTAGTATGTATGAACTCGTGAGAGCGAATGCTGCGCAATGGTATGTGCGGCTTGTGTGTGTCTAGAAGGGAAGTGCTACTTCTGGACATTGATGTATGTGTGCAGTGAGGATAGTGGAGCGTGATTGGCTGGAGCTGGCTGGCATGCCAGGCTCCAGGAAGTCTGGATGGGTCTGCCCGGTGGTGAGTGTGAGATCAGCCTGAGTGATGTGTGGGAGGAGTAGATCTGTGTCCTGGATGGGCTGGGTTTTCCCCACACAATGCTGGCTCCGCCCCCCTGTGGTTTGTCTAATGACCCTAGCCTCCCCAGTGAATGAAAGGGGTGGTTGGGCCATCAAGGGTACTCCCAAGCCAGCTGCAACTGGTTTCCCCCCACCCTGCACCTCCTAACAAAGGATTTCTCTGTATAAATATGGGGCTGTGTCCCCACAGAAATTGTTCTACTTGTGGATCCTTGCCAGAGGGGGCTGCTGCTGCTGCTGGGGCCAAGAGGACCGCCACTTGGCTTGTCTCCCTGCCTGGAGACCCAGTGTGCTGGCTCTGGCCCTGCCTTGCCCCCCTGTCTGCCTCCAGACCTTGCTGGAGCTTTGCTGTGCTGGGGGAGCGCTCTCCCTTGTCCCCAGCGCTGGGAGCGCTTCGTTTTACTCCTAGCGCTGAAGAGCGCTTTATTTTCCCCCTAAGCGCTGGGTGCGCTTTATTTTGATTATAGCGCTTTGGCGCGCTTTGTCAGGCATAGCGAGTGCCTACCTCGCTTTATATTTTGATTTGGAAGCCGGTGCCCACCCGGCATTGCCCCGTTTTTGGATATTGTAAATACCTCGAGGGAGCCCACTCCTCGGGTACTGGGAGCCCGCCTGCCTACCTGGAACGGGCCGCCGCGCTGCCCGCGACGACCCGGAAGTGTCCTGGCCGACCGGCCAATCGCAGCGCGGCCCCTGAGAGGCCGACCGGAAGTCCCGCCTCCGCAGCCAGGCAGCGAGGAGAGAGGCGCCGCCAGCGAGGCTCCGAGGAAGAGGAGCCCCGCGCTGCAGAGGAGGAGTGCCGGCAGTGTTCCTGCCCCCGCAGCACCAGCGAGATACCGGTGAGTGCGGGGACAGGGTCCTTTGTTCGTCGAGCGGCCCCGATTGGCAGCGGGCCGCTCCAACGCTGCTGCATTTCTTTGAGGAGCCCCGAGGCTCCTGGGGGCATTTCTTCGAGCCCAAGGCTCTGTGGGGCATTCTGATTGATCCCGAGTCCCCCGTGAGGGACTCCAACGCCCCCATTTGTGTTGGCGAGCCTGCAAGGCTCCTGGGCCCCCTTTGTTCATGTAGAGCCCAGCGAGGCTCCTTGCCCCCATCGTGATTTAGAGCCCTGAGAGAGGCTCTGGGGCATTATTGATTATTTTAAGAGCGCTGGAGCTCTAATGTGCACATTTGCTTTGCGAGCCACAGAGGCTCTAGGGGGACACAGGCAGTGAGTTGGTTGTAGCCCCGAGGCTCCCACGCTGTGTCTCCCCACCTGTGTTCTTGAGCCCACGCGGCTCCAACGTTTGCCCAGTGCATATTTACAACTGTCCAGCACTTAGTGGACAGTTGCTACGTTTAGGCTTTTGTGTCTGTGCTGCCTGCGCAGACCCCCTGACACTGAGACTCAGGGCATTCCGCCCCTTTCGAGGCCAGTTGGCCTGAGGGACATTTTGAGTGTTGTGCTACATGCACCCTGCGCATTGTGATTTCTTTGCTATATGATTCTTGCGCAAAAGTTCTAACCTGCACCTCTGAATGTGTCTTAATGTTACATGTGCAATTCTTGTTTATTATTACCTTTGCTAAAAGTGACCTGCTTAGGTAATTCTTTATGTGTTTATCCCCTTTGCTAAAAGTGACCTGCTTAGAGGATTGGTTGTGTCATTACCTTTGCTAAAAGTGACCTGCTTAGGTAATGCCTTGTTCTTTTATTTCCCTTTGCTAAAAGTAACCTGCTTAGAGGAATGTTGATGTTTGATTGCCTTTGCTAAATGTTACTTGCCTAGGTGATTATTTTAGGTTTCCTTCCCCCTGCGTGATTTCCCTACAGAGACTAGGGTGGCGTAGGAGGTGATAGGTTTTCCTTCCATAGGTCCTGATGATAAGGTCCTAGCTCCCTGCGTGATTTCCCTACAGAGACTAGGGTGGCGTAGTAGGTGATAGGTTTTCCTTCCATAGGTCCTAGCTCCCTGCGTGATTTCCCTACAGAGACTAGGGTGGCGTAGGAGGTATTTTCTCTTTACCAGTAGTTACTGGTTGTATGCTACATTTACTATTTCTGTGTTACAGTCATTGTATGTTTATGTGCTAAAGTGTTATACCTACAAGTATTATTTCTAACAAGTGCATACCCCTGACAGTGGTCCAGGTGGCCCTGTCCTGTACATAATCCCTTGTAAATCTTGCCCGTGCCTGTTGGCACATTGTAAAGTGTGTGTGTTATCTAATGTGTTTTTATTATTATAATACAAAGGCTATTTTTGATATAACCTTGTGTGGAGTTTCCTTTGTGGTGGGCCTTTGGTTGTTGTCGCTGGGGTGCGCGCGCAAACGCTTTACACATCGCCTCTGAGATTAGCCTTGCTGCTCGCGCCACGTTACCTAGAGGGTGAGCGGGGGTTATCTTGGTGTGTGACTCCCTAGCCCTGACCTTAGAAATGATGATCCCTGACTGACCTCGACGCGAGTCTTGGCCGGCCAGGGTCCCGTTTCTAACATTGGTGGCTAGCGGTGCGGATTGGACTTGCGTTTGCGTTGTACCACAGTGGCGACAGGCCACACTTCAAAACTCTGCAATTTTAGATAACCACATTTTTGGGATTATTGTTTTTTAGGGAAGTTCAGTTTTGCTTCTCCTGAAAGGTGTCATTTGTATTTTGTCCAGTACCTTGTTCCCCGCCCTGCTCCCAGAGTTTGGTACCTGTGTCGCTAGTGGTCAGGTTGAGATAATCAGGGGTGGTAGAAACTGCCTTACCAGTCCGAGGGGAGGGTTGTGTGTGAATGAGTGTGTGTTACGCTGGACAGTGGAGTGCAAGTTCTGAGATAGGAATCTTGCTGAATTTTGTTGATTGTATACTCCTGTTTAGCTCAGACCCCCAGGTTCCCTGTGTGATCTCGTCTCTAGAACGTCTGCCAAAATGGAGCCTGTTTTTGATCTCAGTGATCTAGTTTGGTACAGTATGCAGGAGTTGGAAAGGTTCTGTAGAGAGAGAGACATAGGGGTGGATGAGTCAGATACTGAGAACCAACTTAGGAACCACCTGATCCAATGGTATAAGGATCAAAGGGATCTTGAGCGCAGCGAGGAAAAGGACCAGGCCACATGCCATGAGGGTGGTGAGTCTGTGGGGAGCCCTGAAGATTCTGATGAAGAATGTGAGTTGGATGATGACAGTGGTTGGGCCCCAGCAGATAGTGAGGACCCCATAGATAGGGAGTCCCTTGCTAGGCCCAGTGTCAGTACCAGCGCCCCATCCCTTGTCCTGTCCCCAGAAGAGTGGGAAGATAGGGAGAAAGAAAGGGAGCATCAGTTAGCGATGGAACAGCTCATGTTAGAGCATGCCCAGGCTATGGCGCAGCTAGAGATCGAAAGACTCTTAGCGCAGGAGAGGATAGAGGTGGAGAGAAGGGCCATCATCCGTGAGAGAGCAGCCCTAGAGGATAGACTCTTCCCTGCGCACAGTTGTAATTGTCTGGATTCCCCAGGGAGGGTGGAGTCCAGTGGTGGCAGCTTTTTAAATGTCAGTGTAGACAGTCCCACTCCCAGTTCCCCGAGTATGGTTCCTGTTTCCCCAGAGGAGGAGAATAGGTTGAGGTTTAGGAACCTTAAGAAACCATCTCACCAGAAGTGGGGGTATTTTGTGGATGACTGTTCGGATGCAATGTGGGGTTGGCTGACGGCTAACTCGGACAATGAGGTGGACGGTGTGGTGAATATGTTCCTCAAAGAGCAGTTGCTCAGTGTTGTTTGTCCAGAGTTGCGCCAGCACCTGCTGAAGTTGAAGTGTTTTTGTCCTTGGGACCTTGCAGAGGAAGCAGAACGCTGGGACAGTGCGAGAGGTTCTTTTGAGTCACTAGTGAGTGATTCCAACAATAGTGGGTCAGGTGTCTTCCAGCCCAGTGTGGTGGAGGAGGGTGAGAGTAGCCCAGCTAGGTCCTTGGTTAGTGAGAAGGGTGTAGGGGCTGACTGCCTGTCTCAGTGGAGCGGGAGTGAGTGTGTGACCGAGAGTCCCCAGACGCCCGAAGCCCTGTCACAGAGCCTGGATGGTTTCTTTAGGGAACACCAGGAAAGGAACCTAGACTTGCCTGTTAGTTCACTTGAGGGAGATCTCCTAGTGTGTAGAGAACCTGGAGCATCTGTAAGCGGAGCTTCTATGGTCCTAGAAGCTGGCAGTACCGCTCCAGGAGGGAGAGTACAGAAGTCCAGTGAAAGGAGTGATTTGGGGATGTTGTGTGAATCCCCAGAAGTCCTGGAGTGCCAGGCATTGGTTCCACCGAAGGTTTTAGACCAGAGGTTGGATGGCCAGGTTCAGGATCAGCCTGACCTGAAGGGTGGGACTACTGTAATCAGTGTCCTAACCAGTTCTTTCTCCAGAGGTACCGCCCCGGTTGGGAGGGAGCAGGACTCTGGAAGGGGGTGCAGAGGGTGGGAGAGCCCACCTCTGACCCCGGTACCACCTGAGGGGTTAAACCCTAGGTTGGGAGAATGTTGTTTAGAGGGAACCCCTCGCAGGAGGAGGAGGAACCCTAGGAGAAGAGGTAAGGGGAGGAGAGCCTTCCCTGAGACTCCTGGTCCGCCTGAGGTTGTAGACCCTAGGCTGGAGAACCAGTGGCAGTCTAGCCCTGTCTTGCAGACAGGAAGGGTGGAGAATGGCTATTATGTGCCAGGGGTTACTACCCCCCACTTTATGAGTAGGCAGGATCCAGTGGTACCTGGGTGGCCTAGGGCCTGGTCCTGGCCGAGGGCAGCTGGAGAGTATCAGTGGGGTACCCCAGTTAGTCCCTACAGTAGTTTTAGAAGGAACCCTAGGGGTTCACCGTGGCGTAAAACAGGAGGGTGTCCCTGCAGTTGTGGGCCCGCGTCCTTGTTTTATCGCCCCAAGCAGGGAAGCCCATCACGGTGGTGATCGGTCTGCCCTGCGTTTTGGCTGGAAGGGGGTCGTGTTAGACTTGGGCCTTAGGGCAGGTTCACCCCTAATCTTTTTGCCTTTATTTGTGACCCTGTGTAGTGATTTTTGGGTCTTGGCGCACTTTTTCCCTGTGTCCCAGAGTGAAAGTGCGTGCGTGTAGTATGGCTGGCCTGCCCTCCCATAGGAATGCATGGGGAATGTGTGTGCCCTGGTAGTTCCTGATGTGTGGGGAGTGCAGGCTCGAGTTTAGTATGTATGAACTCGTGAGAGCGAATGCTGCGCAATGGTATGTGCGGCTTGTGTGTGTCTAGAAGGGAAGTGCTACTTCTGGACATTGATGTATGTGTGCAGTGAGGATAGTGGAGCGTGATTGGCTGGAGCTGGCTGGCATGCCAGGCTCCAGGAAGTCTGGATGGGTCTGCCCGGTGGTGAGTGTGAGATCAGCCTGAGTGATGTGTGGGAGGAGTAGATCTGTGTCCTGGATGGGCTGGGTTTTCCCCACACAATGCTGGCTCCGCCCCCCTGTGGTTTGTCTAATGACCCTAGCCTCCCCAGTGAATGAAAGGGGTGGTTGGGCCATCAAGGGTACTCCCAAGCCAGCTGCAACTGGTTTCCCCCCACCCTGCACCTCCTAACAAAGGATTTCTCTGTATAAATATGGGGCTGTGTCCCCACAGAAATTGTTCTACTTGTGGATCCTTGCCAGAGGGGGCTGCTGCTGCTGCTGGGGCCAAGAGGACCGCCACTTGGCTTGTCTCCCTGCCTGGAGACCCAGTGTGCTGGCTCTGGCCCTGCCTTGCCCCCCTGTCTGCCTCCAGACCTTGCTGGAGCTTTGCTGTGCTGGGGGAGCGCTCTCCCTTGTCCCCAGCGCTGGGAGCGCTTCGTTTTACTCCTAGCGCTGAAGAGCGCTTTATTTTCCCCCTAAGCGCTGGGTGCGCTTTATTTTGATTATAGCGCTTTGGCGCGCTTTGTCAGGCATAGCGAGTGCCTACCTCGCTTTATATTTTGATTTGGAAGCCGGTGCCCACCCGGCATTGCCCCGTTTTTGGATATTGTAAATACCTCGAGGGAGCCCACTCCTCGGGTACTGGGAGCCCGCCTGCCTACCTGGAACGGGCCGCCGCGCTGCCCGCGACGACCCGGAAGTGTCCTGGCCGACCGGCCAATCGCAGCGCGGCCCCTGAGAGGCCGACCGGAAGTCCCGCCTCCGCAGCCAGGCAGCGAGGAGAGAGGCGCCGCCAGCGAGGCTCCGAGGAAGAGGAGCCCCGCGCTGCAGAGGAGGAGTGCCGGCAGTGTTCCTGCCCCCGCAGCACCAGCGAGATACCGGTGAGTGCGGGGACAGGGTCCTTTGTTCGTCGAGCGGCCCCGATTGGCAGCGGGCCGCTCCAACGCTGCTGCATTTCTTTGAGGAGCCCCGAGGCTCCTGGGGGCATTTCTTCGAGCCCAAGGCTCTGTGGGGCATTCTGATTGATCCCGAGTCCCCCGTGAGGGACTCCAACGCCCCCATTTGTGTTGGCGAGCCTGCAAGGCTCCTGGGCCCCCTTTGTTCATGTAGAGCCCAGCGAGGCTCCTTGCCCCCATCGTGATTTAGAGCCCTGAGAGAGGCTCTGGGGCATTATTGATTATTTTAAGAGCGCTGGAGCTCTAATGTGCACATTTGCTTTGCGAGCCACAGAGGCTCTAGGGGGACACAGGCAGTGAGTTGGTTGTAGCCCCGAGGCTCCCACGCTGTGTCTCCCCACCTGTGTTCTTGAGCCCACGCGGCTCCAACGTTTGCCCAGTGCATATTTACAACTGTCCAGCACTTAGTGGACAGTTGCTACGTTTAGGCTTTTGTGTCTGTGCTGCCTGCGCAGACCCCCTGACACTGAGACTCAGGGCATTCCGCCCCTTTCGAGGCCAGTTGGCCTGAGGGACATTTTGAGTGTTGTGCTACATGCACCCTGCGCATTGTGATTTCTTTGCTATATGATTCTTGCGCAAAAGTTCTAACCTGCACCTCTGAATGTGTCTTAATGTTACATGTGCAATTCTTGTTTATTATTACCTTTGCTAAAAGTGACCTGCTTAGGTAATTCTTTATGTGTTTATCCCCTTTGCTAAAAGTGACCTGCTTAGAGGATTGGTTGTGTCATTACCTTTGCTAAAAGTGACCTGCTTAGGTAATGCCTTGTTCTTTTATTTCCCTTTGCTAAAAGTAACCTGCTTAGAGGAATGTTGATGTTTGATTGCCTTTGCTAAATGTTACTTGCCTAGGTGATTATTTTAGGTTTCCTTCCCCCTGCGTGATTTCCCTACAGAGACTAGGGTGGCGTAGGAGGTGATAGGTTTTCCTTCCATAGGTCCTGATGATAAGGTCCTAGCTCCCTGCGTGATTTCCCTACAGAGACTAGGGTGGCGTAGTAGGTGATAGGTTTTCCTTCCATAGGTCCTAGCTCCCTGCGTGATTTCCCTACAGAGACTAGGGTGGCGTAGGAGGTATTTTCTCTTTACCAGTAGTTACTGGTTGTATGCTACATTTACTATTTCTGTGTTACAGTCATTGTATGTTTATGTGCTAAAGTGTTATACCTACAAGTATTATTTCTAACAAGTGCATACCCCTGACAGTGGTCCAGGTGGCCCTGTCCTGTACATAATCCCTTGTAAATCTTGCCCGTGCCTGTTGGCACATTGTAAAGTGTGTGTGTTATCTAATGTGTTTTTATTATTATAATACAAAGGCTATTTTTGATATAACCTTGTGTGGAGTTTCCTTTGTGGTGGGCCTTTGATTGTTGTCGCTGGGGTGCGCGCGCAAACGCTTTACACATCGCCTCTGAGATTAGCCTTGCTGCTCGCGCCACGTTACCTAGAGGGTGAGCGGGGGTTATCTTGGTGTGTGACTCCCTAGCCCTGACCTTAGAAATGATGATCCCTGACTGACCTCGACGCGAGTCTTGGCCGGCCAGGGTCCCGTTTCTAACAGAGATATTCAGAATGTCTGTAAAATTGGCTCCCGAAATCACAGCTCTGTACTGCATGGTCTGAACATCAGGAGCACAGTCTAGAAACTTTCAAGTGTATCCACCCCTTTTATGTAGCACCACCAAAAATACCACCTTAAGGTAATGTTAGGTTCTTACTACTGCTCCCAGTGTTATTACCATGTGACCCTACAAGCTCCTATTCTATTTTTCATCAAAATTCATTATGAGACAGAAGGAAAATAGACATGGAGGCTAGTAGTTAGAGAAATCTATTTGAGGTTCCTTTAGTGAAGAATACACTGTGGATTTATGGACTAATCATGCTATGGATTTATGATTATATAGTACCACATTCCCGAAGGTGCAAACACATTATCTGTTATTAGAGGTGGGTGGAACTCGCAGAGTTTCACTCTGTGGATTTCCACAGAGTTCCATGAAAACTCTGCGTGATTCCATGGAGTTCTGCAAGTGGACAGAATTGCCATGTCACACTGATTTTTAGCACAGGAGCTTCCTCCACATTGAAAAATCAGCAAGAACAGCCCCACGTGGTGTGCCAGAGGGCCCTGCTACTTTGCTGCTGCTTGAGTAGATTTTCTACTCGAGGTGCACTTTTCTCATCACGAACGGTCATGACTGCCCGTGACCCTCCACGGCCACTTGCATTAAGAAAATCTCACTGAGTGCCGTACTAGCGCCCGAGAATCATGCCAGGGGATGTCAATTCTCGCTCACACTTGCCAACTTACAGTTGGAGACCCACACAAAAGAAAAAACTTTGCAATGTGGCGGTTGGCAGAATTTTGCCACAGCTCAGTGTTACAAGCGTAACAGAGAGTGGGCAAAACTCTGTGAACCCCGCTGGCAGAGCGGAATTTATCACCCACTCCTATCCATTATGAGAATATTTTAGCCTACAAATTACTTTTGCCTCATTGTTTGTAAAATTAGCATATAAAAGTCACTAGGTGAGGACTCTTAACAGTCTTGGATTGATTGGCTACATTGTTTAATTTGTGTCAGTGGTTGCATGAGTGGGCACCGTGTTCATTTTTGTGGGCAGAGACTAATTATTCATCATCAGAGTTTGACCTTGAGTAAGAGAGAGAAACAAAGAAAACGGAGGAGGAAGAAGAAAAGAAAGATAGCAAATCAGTGGCAAAGTTATAAAGAAGGGGTAAATAGAGGCTGAACGGTCCGGCCATTGTGAAATAAAGAGTAAAGAAGGGTAGGATTGTGGACGAAGGAGGCATTAGGTGGAATTAAAACCTGGCAGACTTAGTGTGTGGTTTAGGTTTGGCAGATGGGATACTCTGTCACAAACGTGACATCTGTCTGCCTCATCACAGGTGCAGTACATCCTAATGCACTAGTAATAAGGTGGATTGTATTAGGTATCATGTTTGTGATGGAGTACCAATCAGACCCGTAGTATGCAACTATTCAATGGGGCCAGTGGCAGGAACCTAAGAAAAATATTGGGCCCACTGCACTTATTATTTTCCAAATTAATGATTGGATTTAGGTCTCCTTTTTGGAATAATAATGTGTGTTTTTATGTATATTATTCTACCAATTGTTTTTGTCGTTTATTAGTTGTGCAAGAAATACCCCTAGCCAGGTTATGGTGGGAGATTGGCTACAGATTTGCATATGTGATTTAGTAGAATTCCTGTCGAAAAACCTTATTAGAACTACTCCACAGAGACACACAAAACTTACCCTGCTATGCCCATTGATCACACTTCAAAGCATTATTTCCTGTGAAGAGTAGGCAGGGAGCACATTTTTAGCCTCACTCACAAAGTTGCGCAATGTCATAATTTTCACCTGTGGTGAAAGTGCACAAATATTTTCCACTTTGAAAGGCTTGACCTAAGTCAAAGATAATTCGCATCTGCTGCAAGGTTGGATTTTCTGCTCCAAGATGTCTCTTAGTTTGGACAACTTGTGTAGGAAGTCCTGTTTCATCATTGCTCACCTGTGATTGCGTGAGAGGGAAGATTGCATTTGCACATGCAAACCTGGAGCAAACTTGAATCTCTGCTATGTCCACTGGGATGGACCTTTATTTCAAACTGAGGATAAAATCTTACTTTAAGCAATATAGAAATGACTGTGAAGCACAATTTTCCCCACAGGAGCAAATGAGAAAGGTAATTTTGCAAACCATAAAGGTTTATTAAGAAATTTGTAAAGTTACAATCTCCATTTAAATCAGTTAAAGATAAATCGGTAGTCACCTGAATACAGCACATATGAATGTAATCCAGGCAATTTAAATAAGCACATGCCAGCACATGTTATTAAAGACAGCAAATGCAGCATGAACTAAAATTCAGATCCCATTAGGGAAACTCACTAACGCTAAGCTAATATTGTTATGTTATGTTAATAGGAATTCTTATAGCGCTCATTCACCAGCAGGTTTCTTGGCACTGGAGGAGTTACTTTCCAAAAGGAGTTACCGGTAAGGATGGTCCAGGTCTAGCTGTAAGTTTGGGTAAAGAGCCAGGTCTTCAACATCCTCCTAAAGTGAAAGAGGTGTGACTCGAATCTCAATAGGGGCGGAAGAGCGTTCCAGAATTTGGTTCCTAATATTGAGAAGTCAGAGCCTCCTGTTCTTTTCCGTCTAAAATCTGGGACCTCTAAGTAGTTCATGTGCATTGATCTTAAAGTATGGTGGGGGATGTACTTATGGATTTTTGATGAGATGTACTCAGGGCCAGTCCCGTGCAAGGCTTTAAAAAGAATACAGCCTGCTTTAAACTTGGAGCATTGCGCCACTGGAAGCCAGCGCAACTCTTTTAGCAGAGGCTTGATGTGACATCGTCTACCTTGTTATTATTATTTATTATTATTTCTGGTATTTGTAGAGCGCGACACTCATCCCATGGGATATCACGGCGCTATAAAAAAGAAGACTACTGAAACTGTGCTGGGGGGTTAGTTTTTTTGAAAGAGGTGAGTTTTTAATTTTTGGCGGAATTGGAGGTAGTTGGTGGTGTGTCTGAGGTCCACAGGTAACTCATTCCATCTTTTAGCCACCAAGTATGAGAAGGCGCGTCCACCAGTCCTTGTTTTATAAATGCGCTTCGATTTTGCCAGAGCAGAGTTGTTGGATCTTAGATTCCTGTTGGGGATATAGAATTCGATTTTCCCTTGAAGGATGGTGGGGCCCGTTTTGTGAAGGGCTCTGTGCGCGTGGCAAAGTAGTTTAAAGGTAGCCCTCTGACGCATTGGTAGCCAGTGAAGCTTCTTTAGGCATGCAGAGGCCGAATCTCGCTTGCCTTTGTTACAGACCAATTTAGCCGCCTGGTTTTGTAGGATCTGTAGGCGGGAGAACAGTTGCTCGTTCATCCCTTCGAACAGGGCATTGCCGTAATCTAGGCGGCTAACCAGGAGGGCCTGGGTGATTGTGCGTCGACAGTCCAAAGGTATCCAGGAGAAAATTTTGCCAAGAGTTTGAGAATTGCAAAACCTTTGCCCCAGAGTATGCGTATGTGGTCTTTCATGGACAGGGCGTCATCCATCATTATGCCAAGGTTTCTGGCGTACTGTTTCGGGACGGGGGCTAATCCCAGAGACGGTGGCCACCACGTGTCGTTCCATGAGAGTTTGGCTCCTCCGAACAGTAGTATCTCCGATTTTCCGGCATTTAGTTTTAGGCAGTGGTTGCGCATCCATTCTGCCATTTCGGAGAGACAACTGTGTAGTTTTTTCTTAGTTGTTTCCGACCCTTCATCCATTG
Organism: Lissotriton helveticus; assembly: GCF_964261635.1. Lineage (NCBI taxonomy): Eukaryota > Metazoa > Chordata > Amphibia > Caudata > Salamandridae > Lissotriton > Lissotriton helveticus. The sequence continues at coordinate 279,566,628 of NC_136068.1, read as the reverse complement.
TCACCATCAGCTGAGTGTCATCGGGATAGGAACATATGCCGATGCCCCACTTTCTTCCAATGTCGGCCAGAGATGAAACGTAGACATTAAAGAGAGTGGGGCTTAGTGAGGCCCCTTGTGGGACCCCACAGCCGATGGGACAGGGTTTTGAGTGAAATTGGCCCATGCGCACAGCTTGGGTGCGATTGCTAAGGAATGATTTAATCCATCTTAACGCTGTAGATTGCACTCCTTTGCTCAAGAGGATGTTTATTAGGCAGTCGTGTGATACCGTGTCAAACGCCGCTGACAGGTCTAGCAGTATCAGAGCCACAGATCCCCCTTGGTCTGTGATGCATCTGACACTGTCCGACACTGCCAGCAACGTTGCCTCGGTGCTATTGTTGGCTCTAAAGCCGGTCTGGGTGGGGTCCAGAAGTGAATTGTCTTCCAGGTATTTGGATAGTTGTATGTTAACCATTTTCTCCAAAGCCTTGGAGAGGTAAGGTAGCTGGGAAATTGGCCTGTAATTCTCCGGGTTGAGGATGTCGGATCCGGCTTTCTTCAGGAGGGGGGTTACAGATGCGTGCTTCCAAGTATCTGGAAAAGACGCAGTGGTGAGGGACTGGTTAAAAAGTTTGGTGATGAAAGGGCAGAGTGTCGGAGCAATTTCAGAAAACACGAAATGAGGACATGGGTCTGCAGGAGAGCCTGACTTGATTGTCTTTAGAACCGATAATACCTCATTTTCGGAGAGTGGTTGAAAATTGGTTAGATGTGGGAGATTGCCTGTGTCTGGATGGACATCATCTTTGTCTGATACTGGCGAATTTTTGTCGGGGTTGTCGGGCAAGAAGGGGGAATGTGAGGGGGTAAAGGTAGAGTAAATTTTATTAATCTTCTCGACAAAGAAGGTACTAATACGTTCGCAGGCCTCAGTTGAGGGGGTGAGGGTTTGTGAGGTGCTGGATGGATTACTAAGCTCCTTTACAATTTTGAACAGTTCTTTTGCGGAGTTGTGATTTTCATGGCATTCCTTTTTGAGGCTTTTAAGGAGAGGGGTGTACCATTTTTCCCTGGTAGTTGGTTTTTTTTAGTTCCCGCAGGGGTGCTAGTTTGTCTAACGTTTGGCGGATTCTAGTTTCTAGCAAAGTGAGGTTATTACAGACGGAGGAATCATCCTGCAATGTGACATCTATCTCAAGAAAGTGATTTTGAAAATTGGAGTCATTGATTAGTCTCCAGGCTCTGTTGGTGGTGAGGGGGGTGGATCTAGACTTCGCGGATTTACCGAGAAGTTTGAAAGAGAAGGATAGCATGGAATGATCAGACCAGGACAGGGGGAGGATTTCCTTCATGGTGGTCGACTTGTTGATATATAATTCAGGCTGCCTGATTTTGTATTAGCTGCAGACGATGTATCTGATTGCGCTGATGACCTAGGTATATAGAGTTAGCATAACCAAGGTGCGTGGCTTGAGCGCCGATGGTGGAGGCCGCCTAGACGCTGGGCTCGGAGATCGAGCCTTCATTTATCCTGTTGAATCGAATCTGGCGACCCCCCTCCCCGCTTTGGCACTCAGGGGAAGGGGCTCCCCCACGGCGGAGCTACAAGGCGGTACTCGACTATCCCCACAAGCCTAGAACTGACCGCCGGCGCGGCGCCCGGGGGGTTCCGGGGGCCGAAACTAAGATGGCGGCCATGGGGGAGAAATAACACCCGGACGGCCTGCAGCTGCGGGACACCTGACGCTGCCTGAAGTGTTTCGTTTTTGAGACCGGGAGAAGGAGCAGGTGCGGAGAGGCGCAGATTGAGCAGAACACGGCACCCGTAAAACTGGAGAACGGGACTGACGACCTCGTCGCGGCAGGCCCATGAGGGACGTGGAGCGAGACAGCCCGGTGAGCAGTGCGGCTGGACCCCTCGCATCCGGACCACTACTGAGCGGAGGTCGGTGTCTCTCTCCGTGCGGAGCACGGATATCATCAGAGAAGGATTCCTTCCTTAGTGCCAGCTTCATTTGACGTGCTGAGGAGTGGAGCGAAGGCGCTTGACGAGAGCTGGAACACATTGGACCCCCCTCCTCCTCACCCCGGGTTCCATTCTGGCACTGCGACTGGCGGATAGGGGCTCCGGCTGGGGCCCGGAAACGGCTGACGAAGGGACGGAGCTGCGGATAGCCGCAGGAGGCCTTAAGGGACCCCCCCCGAAAATATCACCGAACTGCCAGGCCTTGCTGGGGGACCGCGCCCGGGGGGCAAAGTAACGCACGGGAGCGGCTGCCGTCTACGCCCCCGGTGAGCCATGTGGTGAGGATTTTGCTGCCAAGTGCAGGTACGGCGCCTGGAGCTCGGGGACAGGACCGTGAGCAGCATTCCTGCTGGGACTTTCTGCAGAGGTCGCGGCGCTGCACAGTGAAGGCCACGCACCGGAGCGGAGCTTAGTGGCGGCGGCATCTGCATGGCGGGCCACGGTGGGCGAGCCCACAAGCAGGGACACAGAGGGACCACACGAGGTACGGAGGCATGAACATGCAGTGGGGCCTCAGAGAGAGGCCACTGACATCACCTGGGCACATGGAGTGAGGTCCCACGCGACGCCTCGTGGACCCCAATTGGTGCAGCATAGTGGCGACGGACACACCGGAGGCCCCGACACGCTCGCTTCAGTGGAGAGGCACACTGGGAGGGCACACACAATAAGGCTACGGTGGATCTCTGCTGGTGGGCACTGAGATCTGACTTTCCTTGCATGGGCCGCCCAGACAGAGGCCCATTGCCGCCATCCCTCCGAGCACGCTGCAATTAACCCCCTCCTGGATCCCCTAGGAGCGAGAATGCCTCGCGACACGGCGGGGTGGGTCTCTGTCGGCAATTGCGGCGAGGGACCGCTAATTGTTGGGCTGCCTCAGGGGGGCGCACACAACCTGACCCATGGAGGAACCAGCCAGGGTTGGGGGCTGCACCCAAGGCTGGCCGACTGGTGCCCCGTTGTGCGGAGCTGGCCTGTCCATTGCACTGCGCTACCCTAGGTCATTGCTCGGGCCGGCTGGGCTGCTGGGGCGTGGTTTTGCCCTGTATTGCTGGAACTGCGGCCAGAGGGCGTGGGATTTTGACTGCCACCTCCTGAAGACGCTTTGCACCACTGCTTCTGGGGACGAGTGTGAGCAGACAGTGCTTGGAACGGTAGCTGATCTACGGACCCAAGTGAGCTGATCGCGCGGAGTGCCCGGGACCTGGGCGACATTTCCTTATTCACTGCAGGGGTGGTGGACGGCACGGCGCGGGCATGGGTAAACCTAAAGGAAACAAAAGTGGTGCGCCGCCCACCTCAGACACCGAGACGTCGGACAAAGGGGGTCATACTGACCCCGGCCACTCAGGAGACCCCTAACTGCATCAGCAACTCGACAAAATCCTAACTGCGATAGCTGATACCCGCACGGCGTTTCAGCAGGACATCGCGCAGGTGGCTATGGGACTGGGACTTCTGAGGGCCGATCATGGCAAACTATCGGACAGGGTCAAGCTAGTGGAGACCTCACTCCAAACTCTGGAACCGTCGCAAAAAGAACTCAAATCCACAATGACTGACGTGCTGGATCGTATAGACGCGCTGGAGCGAAGAGCTGAGGAGGCAGAAGGGCGTAACCGCCGGAACAACATCCGGATTGTGGGCCTGCCGGAGAAAGTGGAGGGGCGTGACAAAGTACACTACCTAGAAGAGTGGCTTCAAATGGTGGTGGCGCCGGAAGGACTGTCATCTTTCTGCAACCTGGAACGGGCGCATAGAGTACCGGCCAAGCCACCACAGCAGGGTCGCCCCCCACGTCCAGTGGTAGCTAGACTACTACACTACCGGGACAGGGATCTGCTGCTCTAGAATGCTCGAGCTAACGGTCCGTATCAGGTAGAAAACAGCAAGGTCAACATTTTCCCGGATTATACCTATGAAACGCAACACCGTCGGACCTCTTTCCTGGCTATCAAACGAGAGTTGAGAGCGGAGGGGCTTCAGTATTCCTTACTCTTCCCAGCTCGGCTACGTGTGATTGTAGACGATACCACTAGGTTTTTCGACACGCCAGATGACGCCTGCGCCTGGCTCGAACTGTACAAATCCGTCAAAGATGTCCTTGTCCCACGACCGAGGCTGGAATCAACGGGACTGCCACAGCGGATATCGCGGCGCCTTCGCAATCAGCGAAGAGGTCTAAGGAGGCCATCACTATTGGAGACGGCGGCGGAACGGCAGGGGGTCTTGGAGGCGATGGATGCCCTGACGGGCCCACGGGGATCCCCGTTGCAGGACGAGGCGGGGTCGACCAAAGGGGACAAACATTTGGACTCAGAGAGTTCGGAGACGGACAGTACGCCCTTGCCTGTGGTCACTTCAGCGACGGCTGAGGGAATGCTGGACGAAGGCTAGAGGCGCCCGGTGAGCTGTATGAGTTCGATATGCGGACTTTGTTGGGACTTTCCTTGTGTAATGTTGTGGGAAGGGTGAGATTGTTTATTTGTCGGGGGGCATTGCAATGCTTCCATATGTATGGCTCGGTCAAGCGGAATAGACCCTGCAGTTTGGGTGGCTGCCCGTTGGCGTCCAGCCCTCCCTTACAGCCCTTAAGGCATGCCCACAGTGACTACTGTAGGGTTTAGTTACAATGTTGCTACTTTGGGATGTTTGGACGGGAACTAAATGGATTTTGCTAGGACCTGTTCTGGGGGGGGGGGGTAGGGGATGTTGTGGGTTGTTAGAGGGAGGGCTCATCATTGATGTTACAGAATCACCATACTCGCAGCTCCGGGGGGGCGGCAAAGGTGGACTGCACAGGACAATGTGGGACAATGGGCGAAATGGCTAATGTGAAATGTGTAACCTGGAATGTGAGGAGGCTACATACCATGTCACGTCGTCATAAAGTACACGCCTATCTGACACGAAGGGGAGTGCAGGTCGCCCTTCTCCAAGAAACACACTTGACACAGACAGAGGGGACAGCATTACAGCGTAGATGGAGGGGCCAAGTATTTAACACCACATACTCAGCGTTCGCGAGGGGTGCTTTAATTTGGGTCAGGGTGGGAGTTCCTTTTCAGCTCACCAGGCAGATCATAGACCCGGAGGGAAGGTTTGTGGCTATAGCAGGGAAACTATGGGGCAAGGACATTGCCTTTTGCAGCGTCTATGCACTGAATGTTGATCAGATGGCATTCTTGGCAGAGCTATCAGGGTCCTTGGCGCAATTTCTTGTGGCGCCGATAAAACTGGGAGGTGACTTTAACTCGGTCCTAGATGTTTCCCTGGACAGATCACACCCCCCCTGGCGGACTCCCCGACACATCGTGTGGCTAGGGGCAGAATGGAGTGGCAAACTCGGTGGGGACTTATAGATGCCTGGCGCGCGCAACATCCCCAAGACCGAGATTACTCCTATTTCTCAGGCATGCATGAACTCCATGTGCGGCTGGATGCGGTCTTATACTCCCCTGTACTGCTCCCAGCGATCCTAAAGACTGAATATTTATCGGGGACGATCTCTGACCACAATCCTTTGTTAATAGCCCTGCAGTGGTCTCCTAGCGCCTCATGCATCCCACTTGGAGACTGCGCCCCAAAACGCTGGAGGACCCTCTCTTTCACGCTGCGCTGGAGGACAGGATCACTCAATACTTTGAGGACAACGCCGGCACGCCCACCGAGACAAGAGCCATGGAGTGGGATTCCTTTAAGGTAGTAATGAAGGGGCTTTGCATAGGGAAACATGTGGGGGTGAGGAAGGTCCTATTGGGAGACCTAGACAAGGCTGAGAAGACACTCCGCGAAGCAGAAATATTACGGCCTGGTCACCCCGAACTGCAGGAAAAGGTCAGTGAGGCGAGGGAAGCGGTGGCAGTGGAAACAGAGTGCTTACGCAGCTTTGACTAAAAGGTGTATACAGCCAGGACCCATGCGGAGGGCGATAAAGCCGGGACCCTGCTGGCTTGTTTGCCAACCCCATGAAGAGAGGTTCCCCAATAGTGTCAATGCGCACGACAGACGGGTCGGAAGTCTACACCCAACCAGAGATCCGACAGTGCTTCACGGAATACTATGAAACCCTATACAAACGGATGATAACGGATGGAGCTTCAGCGATAGCTAGCTTCCTGGGGGGCTTTGCTTCCCTGAACTGGATAACGACCAAGCGAAAGACCTAGGCAAAGATATCGAGCTCAAGGAAATACGCCGTGCCATCAAGCGTATGGCACGTAACAAAACTCCGGGCCTGGACGGGCTACCTATGGAATTTTATGGGAAATACACTGACCTGCTGGCACCTAGACTGCTTGAGGTCTACAAAGAAGTGAAGCAAGCGGGTCGGTTACCACACTCTATGCGGGAAGCGCTGGTGATACCATTACTGAAACCAGGGAGGGAGAGTGGAGACACAGCATCGTACAGGCCCCTATCGATGCTAACCGTGGGCGGAGGCAGCGGATAAACAGTCTGTAAATGGTGTGGCGCAGCCGATGGCAGGTTAGGAGAGGCAGTGCCTGAATTTAGCGAGGCGGCCGGAGGCAACAAGGGCTCTGTACGCTCGGGAGGCTCTCTGTGGGTTGGAGCACCTCCGCCCAGGGACCAAGGAACCACGCGATTGACTATGCGTACACAACACTGCCTGAACCCGACAACCCTGCCCTGAAGACGATCCCGTCTCACGGGGATCGAAACGCCGTCGACATCACAGCGCAACTTTATGGCGCATTTAACGTTTTTGGCTCTTGTAAAATTGTTTGATACCATGATTTAAGTGACTATAACTTAATCCAGCGGAGCCATCACTGTATAAATGTTTTTTCACTTTGCGCCGTTCACGCTGTTCACGTTCTGCACTTGCATCTTCACCTTTCACCGATTGTATATGTCACTACTCACCAAGTGCCTTCGGGTTGTCACATGATTTCCTCTGTACAGTGCTGCCTAACTGTATTTCCATGTGAAACACGCCCCTCTGAATTGGTGAATAACAAGCTTTTAAACCATATGAGCCTCCTTGTTTTCCTGTTTATGTAATGCTGACTGCATACATCATTCAATTTCCTTAAATTGATACCTGTTAGGAATTGTTGTTTTATATATACAGAGTAAGAACGGGCACGCTGATATCGCCGCAATATTCAGTGGAGCATGGCACAAGACAGGGGTGCTCGCTGTCTCCTTTGCTGTTCGCTCTGGCGGTGGAACCTCTTGAGATGGCAATTCGGTCGGGTCATCACTTTTGGGGATTACGTAGCTGGACTGGGCAACAATATATCTCGCTGTATGCCGATGACCTCTACTTTTTCTCGAAGACGCTGACGAGGCCCTGTCGAGTGCTGAGACTCTCCTAACGCACTTCGGAGAGGTATCCGGCCTGAGGGTGAATTGGTCCAAAACGTGCTTGTTTCCTGTACGCCAGGGGGAGATCCAACCACGCACAGTCCGAGCAGTCAGATGGGAGCCCAGATGCCTGAAATACTTGGGCGTGCACATATATCACGCGACAACTGATTTACTGGAAGGCAATATCAACCGTACCTTGAGGGCGCTGAAGGGCAGTATGTCCTTTTGGGCCACTCTCCCACTATCAGTGGCAGGCCGCATAGCTTTGCTAAAAATGGTGGCGCTCCCGAGGCTCCTTTATTATTTCAGGACACTGCCAGTGTGGATACCTGCAGCAACCTTCCGCCTCCTGAAGTCCATGATAATCTCTATTCTTTGGGGGGCGGGGGGGCGAAGGGTGGCGCTGACCACCTTATTACGACCTAAACTGGAGGGGGGACTGGCGGTCCCCGATTTTGAATTATACTATCTAGCGGCCCAACTGCAGATATACACACAGGAGATAGCGCGTGAATTCCGGGGACCGGAACACAAGCAGGGCATGGGTATACCTCGCCATGTCCTCTCCTTCATAGCGCTCCAGCAGAAATTGGACCTTCGAGTGCTCACCCAGGAGGAAAAGACGATCAGGCTGTGCTGGAACCGATCACAGCCCAGAGCAAAAGTACTCCATCCATACGCCCCATAAATCCCACTGGGAATGCTAACGGCCCTACCACACGGGGGTGATTGGTCACCGCTCCAAGGGTGGGAAGAGGTGGGGATCCAGGTCCTGGGAGACTTATTTGAAGACAGAGCATTACTGCCATATCCGACACTTCAAGAACGGTTTGAGTTACAAGGCGGAGGATTCCTGCTACATGCAGCACTGAAGCGAGCAATGCAGAGGCATTGGAAGGAGGGTCTGATGGAGCCAAGGACGTCAAAGGCCTGCCAATACGTTATGATGGCGGCGGGGACCTTCAAGGCGGTCACGTGCCTCTACTCCAGAATGATTAATGAGGGGCTACCACCGCTGGAGATGCTAAAGCAACGGTGGGAAACTGACATAGGCAAAGACATCCCCGAGACAGTGTGGGCACAGTTATTGCGGAGAGCTTGGAAAAACACGCGCAACGCCAGATTCCAACTGGTACACTTATACATACTCCACCGGGCATATTTAACACCAGGCAAAATCCAAAAATACTTCCATGTAGATACGGCAGCATGCCCTCGATGTCTGAGGATAGGAGTGGAGTTAGACCATATGCTCTGGACATGCCCCAACCTGGCGCTCTATTGGAAGGAGGTGGGAGACACTCTTAATGCGATAACTGAAAGAGACTTAGTGTTTGATATGGCTGTGGGTGTACTACACTGGTTTCCCCATACCCCCAGGAATAAGATCACAAGCAAGTTTATAGATATGGGGCTCATAATAGCTAAGCGAGAAATCACACGGCACTGGAAGGCAGCGATAGGCCCTAGCAGCGTCCGGTGGGGACACGAGTTTCTTAAGTGGTCAATGGTGAAAGTGTGCTGAGATTTCAAAATGCGCGGCAACAGGGTAAGGATAAGGCGTTAGAAGCAGCTGAGGCATGGGACGCTTTAGTACAATCACTGCGGGACCATAGCACGCGTGATGACACGGCAGAGTAGCAGCCCTAGAGATTATCATCCCCGAGACATGACAGGCACACTACATTGAGCAACCTTTGTCAGCTCATGTGCACACAATTTATCATAACTGAAGCCGAGTCTGGATATCGATGATGGGGGATCTGGGGAGGAGGGTGGGAGGATGGGGACTTTATAGGGTTTATGATCGGGGATTCATTGAGAGTCATTTTATTGCGACTCATGGACTTGCACTAGTTTTTTCCTGATCCTCTTCCTGTACATGCTATCTGGGGGGGTTTCTTAGAGGGACTTAGATAGTGCGGGTAATGTACTTGCTTTTATTGGCTGTGTGAATAAAACCCAATAAAATGTGTTTAAAAAAAAAAATAGAGTTAGCATAATCAATTATTGACAGAATCAAGGAGATGACAATTTATACATGCCTCTCTGCTGAAAAATCACCCGATTTTCCTCCGTTTCCACAGTTGGAAGAAGCAAGCGGCGGTGACTGCTCCAATCTGCGTGTTCATTTTTAGGTCTGAGTCAATGTGTGTGCCTAGGCTTTTATCGAGTTTTTTAGTGCAGGAGGTGGGCCTAACTCGATGGGCCAGTGGGCTGGCGACCAATGTTTTGCTTATGTTGAGCAGCTCGGTCACGTACTCTGACCTCAGCGCAAGACGCCCATGGGCATTCGTTGCGCTTTATAAATCCACAAATCAAATCAAATCAAATCAAATCAAATGCTGAACTTTATTGTTGGGGATAATGATTTCAGTTTTTTCGGCATTGAGTTTTAGTTAATTATTGTTCATCAATTTATGACGAACAGCTTGGATTTTTTGAGAAATTTCTGAGAATCTGTAGATTCATTGATGGCGAAGACTAGCTGCATATCGTCAGCATCGTTGTAGATTTGCACTTCCATCTGCCAATATGGGATATTGAGAGGAAAAGTTGGAAAGTTTTGAAGTAGCTGGTGTCTCCTAACATCACCAAAAGTACCAAATCAAAGTTGAACTCAGATAGGGGAAATGTACTTGTTCTAAAAGTTAAATCTATGAGCAGAAATATGAGTCATTTTGCCTCAAGAGAAATAGAGAGAATGTCCTCCTGCAAAGGTTGATTGGGGCAAGTGCTGACTAACTAAACTCAGTTTCAGACCGTTAAAACATGTAATTACATCCATGAGATACATTCCCCAGGTTCCCACAGACTAAGAACCAACATATAACACCAGATTCTTACATTATGGTGCCTTCATGATATCTAGCAAAGGACCTCTGCCTCCCATAATGTGCAGGTTCTGAAAATCACTGTTCAGCCAATTAATCTGTAGCACACATGACCTTCATACAGCAAGGTAATCAATCAAGCCTCAACGAAGCAGTATATGTATAGCGCGGTTAAACACCCCAGGGGGTATCCATGTGCTCTGTTGCAGGTATCAGTTGAAGAGCAGTGTCTTGAGTCCCTTCCTGAATTGGTTCAATGAGGGTGAATTGCAGAGGTGGAGGGTAAGGGTGTTACAAGCTTTGGTGGCGAGGTGATAGAAGGATCATCCTCCGGAGTCGCTGTGGTGGATACGTAGTGTCTGAGTGAGGGCAAGGTGTTTGGAGCAGAGGTTTCTGGTGGGTTGGTAGAAGGTCAAGCCATGGTTCATATAGTCTGGTCTTTTAACTGTGGAGGGCTTTGTAGGCATGGGTCAGGAGCTTGGATTGGCATCTCTTCTGGATGGGGAGCCTGTGGTGTTTTTTTAGGTGCCGGGTGACGTGTATCCTTCTGGGTAGGTTGAGGATGAGTCTGGCTGCTACGTTCTAAATAGTCTGGAGTCTTTGCCTGAGTTTGGTGGAGGTGCCCGCATAGAGTGCGCTGCCGTAGTGAAGACAGCTGGTGACAAGGGCCTGCATCACAGTCTTCCTTGTGCTGACAGGTAGCCATTGTTAGATTAGATTGTGTTGAAGCAGGCTGTGGCAATGGTGCTGACCTGATGTTTAATGGAGAGTTTGCTTTCCAGTATGATGCTAAATGTTGTGGGTGTGATATTTCTCACCATGGGGGTACGTCTGAGCTCCTCTGGCCACCAGGAATCATTTCAGAGAGTGGTGTGTCTGCCGAAGATCAGAACTTCTGTTTTGTCGGTGTTGAGTTTCAAGCAGTTGTCTTTCATCTATTTTGCAACATTCTTCATGCAGTTGTGGAAGTTGGACATAGCCATGGTGGGCTTCGCTGAGAGTGAGAGGACGAGCTGAGTGTCAATGGTGTAGGAGAGGATGTTGGTGTTGTGCGATCGGACGATGTCTGCGAGAGGTGTCATGTAGATGTTTAAGAGGGTAGGGCTGAGGGATGCTCCCTGGGGTACTCCGCAGATGTTGGCCCTAATTCACAGAACTAACTTAAGACAAAATCCTAAACTTACTACTTTTGGTATTCACAAAAGGCATTTAGTAGTTTTAAATTAGGATTTTGTCTTAAGTTAGGATTTGTCCTAAGTTAGGATTTTGTCTTAGGTTAGGATTTTGTCTTAAGTTAGGATGTTGTCTACTCCCGTTCCCTGCCAAAGTCCTGGAGAAGGCCATCAACACCCAACTAAGCATTCATCTGGAAGGAAACAAACTACTGTCCCAGATTTCAATGGCTTGTTTGCAGAGAGATCTGGCATTGATTAGGAGGCATTTGAGTTGATATGGTGGAGTTTGGGCAACTGGTGTTGGCGCAGCATTGTTCAGTGAGGTAGTGGTCAGAGGAGGGGTGTTGGTGAAGCGGCAGTGGAAGCAGGTGAAGGGCCTTGTTGTGGAGCGTGGTGATGCGAGGCAGTAGTTGTTGCTGTGAATGTGGACCAGGGCACGGAGATTTGTGGCTGTGTACCTGTGGGAGTGAGTTGGGACAGGGTTCCTGTCACTGGGCGTGGTCAAGGCATGGATGGGTGCAGTCGGGCTTGACTTTGGCACTCCGGTTGCGTTCCCACTGTGCAGCTGCGCCGCACACTTCATTAAGTAGCCCTAGGAGGCAGAAGGGGCTGTCCTGTAGGTGAGAGGGCAACGGGGAAAATGCTGCACAGAGGGGCAAGAAACAAAGTGAACCGGTGTAAAGAAGTTCATTGTGGCATGTGGTGATAACCTGTAAAGCTTCACCTTTTTAAAAACATCTGATCTCCAATCTGAACCTGCAGATTTAGACATTCTAATTGTCGCTTTGAGCACACGGTTAAACCTCTCCACAGTGCCATTCGTCTCTGGGTGGTACAAAGAAGATTTTTTATGCTTTATACCATGTTTAGACAAAAATGATTCCATCTCCCTAGACACAAGTTGACTCCCATTGTCTGTTAAAATGATGTTAGGAATACCCTCCCTAGCAAAAAAAATTCTAAAAACACTATCACATGCTTAGACTCTATGCCACGAGTGATGGCAATCTCTGGCCATCTGGAAAAGAAATCTATTAAAACTAGAACATACCATTCAGACCCTGCTGAGTATATAGGCCCAAGAATGTCCAAACCAACTTCTTCCCATGGCTTGTCTGGAAGTGTTCTGATAACCATGGGCTGGAATTTGGGTTTCGCTACCTTCTCACTCAAAGCACACTCCATGCAATCTCTAATTTTCCTCTCCACCTCCAAATCCTTGCTAGGCCACCAGTACGACATCCTCAAATTCTCCTTTGTCTTTGAAATGCCCATATGTCCACTATGAGCCAGTAAAATAAGCTCACTCCTAATAGACATTGGAGGAACTAACCTAGTGCCTCTGACAAGCAAGCCTTCATGTTCAGACAGTTGGTCTTTAACATGCCAAAACTTCTCTAACATGTCATCATTTTTTGGCTTGACCTTCCAGCCAACCTTGATCAACCTCAAAATTTCCATAAGACTCAAATCTTCCTGTAAAGCTTCCAACCACTTACACTTATCAATGACACTTTCACCTACTGCACATACCATCTCATCTTCACCTTCCCAATCATCCTCCAGATCTAACTCTTCTTCAGAAACATGGCGAGATAAGACATCTGCTACTTTATTCTCAACACCTGGAAGGTACTTGACCTCAAAATTATAATCTTGTAGTCCTACAACCCATTTTGTGATTCTACTAGACACTGCATCAATCCCTTTGGTTTTCAAAATCTCACATAACGGTTTGAGATCAGTTCTCACTTCAAAAGTACTTCCCCATAGGAAGTTTTTAAATTTCCTTACAGCCCAGTAAACTGCTAACGCTTCACGTTCCACTACGGAATACCTCAACTCTGGGCCCCTTAAACTTCTTGATAAAAACAAGATGACCACCTCCTGTCCTTCAATTACCTGTGTTAAAACTGCCCCAACCCTTTTAAGCTTGCATCTGTTATCAAAATAGATCTTCTCTCAGGATCGAAACTGTTCAATTTAGGGGCATTGTTAAATTTTTCTTTTAGAAAGATGAACTCCTTTTTACACTCATCACTCCACACAAACTCACATCCTTTCTTCAACAATAACCTCATACTAACGCACAAAGACGCAAAACCATTTATAAACTTACTATAGTACTCCGCCATACCTACAAAGCTAACCAATTCCTCCTTGTTCTTTGGAGAAGACATCTTCATCATGGTACTGATTAAGCTAGCTTTCGGTGAAATACCACCTTTCGAGATAGTGTGACCAAGGTGATCTATAGAGTTTTTTTTAAATTTTCATTTTTCCATCTTTACTGTTAGACCAGATTCACTCAAACGTTTCAAAACATCAACAAGTCTATGATCATGTTCCTCATCACAACTTCCAAAAATAAGAATATCATCCTGATATACCCTCACACCTTTTAAACCTTTTAAGACACCTTCCAGAGCTCTTTGAAAGACTGAAGCAGCTGACACCAGCCCAAACGGAAGTCTCACAAAACGAAATGTGCCAAACGGCGTTACAAACGCCGTTAGATCCTTAGAGTCCTCATCAAGTCTTATCTGGTGATATGCGGATCTCAAATCCACAGTGCTAAAAACTTTTGCTCCCTTTAGTAGCATTAACATGTCCGCAATTTTAGGTAATGGGTAGTGATCTACCACCACGCTCTTATTCAACTCCCTGAGATCTATGCACAAACGAAGAGAGCCGTCCGATTTTTTAGCGGCTACAATCGGAGCAACCCATTGAGTTGCTTCTACCTCCTCTATGATGCCCTCCTTGACCAATTTTTCCAACTCTGCTTTAACTTGATCTCTAACAGCAATAGGAACACTACGTACCTTACAACAAATAGGTATGGCATTCTCCTTCAACTTAATGTGGTGATTATAGTTTTTTAAACAACCCAACTTTTCATTAAAAACATTAGGAAAATCCTTTTTCAATTTATCAGAAAAAGACTCATCACAGTTTTGATTTACACTGACGGCATTGGTATTAACAATGGGAAGATCCTTCAATATGAAGGGGGAGAGGAATTGGGATCTAGCATTACCCCCAAATCTTTTTGATCAAACCAACTCAAGATGTTATCTCCTTTCTGTGAAATATAGACTTTCGAGCTGGTAAGCCTTCCCTTGTAATTAATGTTTCCTAGAAAGTACCCTAAAAGCTCTTTTGGTTTCCTACCGTATACAAATGGTCTTATGTCAGGGTGAAACATTTCAATTTTCCCCGTAGATTCTTGAGATAAAATTCCTTTGCCACAATGGTGATTTTGGCACCTGAATCAAATAATACCCTAATGGAATGACCATTAACCAACATTTCATCAGTAGGACAGTTCTTTGTTTGAGGACCAAAAATCACTTGAACTAAAATTTGACCACAATCAAAATTTTCATCACATTCACTTGTCTCATCAAAATCATAATACATTTCACTAACCTTGCCTTTGTACTCCCTCCCCTTGCAAGCGACAGAGAAATGTCCCTTCCTTTTGCACTTGCTACAAGTGGCTTTCCACCCAGGGCACTGCCTGTCGTTCGCAAAATGTCCCATTTTGCCACATCTAAAGCATTTCACTTGTGCAAAATCAAATTTTCTACCTGGTTTATCATTGAGAAGTTTGTTATTGGTAACATCTCTCATACCACTTCTCTGGCTAGTATTCTCTTTTACTGCATTCGAAGTTTTAACAAGATTAACAGTACTTTTGTCTTTACTTTCACCATTCTTTTTTATAACTTCTACACACTTAATAGAATGCTCAATCCTCTTTGCTATGGTAATTACATCATCTAAATCAGGCTCATCTTTCTGCCATAATTCTTCCCTAACACGTTCAATGCTACATCCCAGCATGAACTGGTCCCTTATTCTTTCGTCAATAGAGGCTGCAAATTTGCAAGATGATGCTAACTTCCTTAGTGCAGTTATATAATTCTCTATACTTTCTTCTTCAAGTTGTATTCTGCGACCAAAGGGATATCTCTCTAAAATAGTAGATACTTGTGGGAGGTAATGTTTATCAAGCATAACTATGCAAATTTCATACCCATTTAAATTCCGTTCCTGTAGTTCAGGAAGGTGATCAAACACCTCCTGACCCTCTGATCCCAAACAGTGCAGCAATAAAGCCATTTTTCTTTCTGCACTTAAGTTGGCTCCACAAACTTTTGCATACCTCTCAAAGACCTTGCGCTATTTTTTCCATCTAATGGGAGGATCCCCAGGAGATTGCAAGAAGAACGGAGGCGCTGTTACGTTCTGCATTTCACTTGAAATATATAACCTATATCAACTTTACATAAAATGTATCAATGTCATTATTTACACTAATAAATGCAAGGAAAAGTTATGTCAAACAATGTAATAATAGACATCCCTTTCTAGACCAGTAATAATGTATGACCACTGTATCTTCAACACTAGTGATAATATATATGACCATGAAAACCTTTAGAGAGTAGTAGTTGTGCAGAGATTTAAATAAAGTTTTCTTTCATTCAATTAAACAGAAAAATAGTCTCAGTGTCTTTTCCTTTTGTTCAAAACTCAAAACAAATTGCACAGTTCGATACCTCTTGTTCTGCAATACTCAGTTCATCCTGCCGATACTCTGCACAAATAGAGAACGCTTCCACTTCGGAGCGAAATTGACAACAAGAAGGAAAAAAAAAATAAAGAATCTGCCAAACGAAGATGAAAATTGTTCCGAATGTGCTCCTGTGAAAATAAAATGGCTGCCACGTCATCGTGATTATGTCATGACGCTCCTGCGTGATGACAATTACCCAGAATTCACTTGTGGGCTGAGCATTCTCTGAATTTGGCCGTCTGTCAGGAGGAACGTTGTGGCGCTCAGGTCAGGAAGAACGTTGTGGCGCTCGAGCAGAAGATGCGGGGAGGTTTTCAAAAAATGCCGATGCTTAGGCTGTGTTGTTTACTTCTCGTTATACACTGCCAGTTTAAGACCGCTTAAGACTTCAAATATGAGCAAGCGAGCGCCGCGTCCAGAGACACTGCTTAATCAGCCAAAACAAATTGTCACGAGGTAGTAAATGTAAAGCGCTTTTCCCGAGCAAGGATGGCGCAGAGCTCCACAGATGAACAATCAGCCCAAAATGTATGTCCTTGAAAGCAGCGCTGTCAACAGAAGCTAGACATAATATCCAAGCGTACCACATAGAGTATTAAATTCGTTTAATAAAAAGTGGTTTAAAGGATATATAAAAAAAATATATACAAGCTGTCATGAAAGTAGTTCCTTAATTCAGGCAAGGCTGATTCTGTCAAAAGCTTGGAGATATTAGTTTGAAAGTTTAAAGGTAATAAAAGTAATAAGATGACAGTACCTTTTTGTCAATTTTCAAAATAAAGTAAAAGGAGATATCCTTGTTGAGATCCTTTCTTCATCAATCCCGTCCTGTCGCCAATGTAAAGAAGTTCAAGGGTAAGTTGAAGGTAAAATAAGTATTTATTGAAGAATAGGATCCCATCCACAGGATAGCTGTCACCAGTAGAAAGGTCCAGGTTTAACTGCCTACATACTCTAAACCAAACAATGTCAGAACCTGTACAGAGCATTCTAATGCATGTGGCAACCTGGCAACAAGCTGCATCAGCAGGATGCCACAACCGGGTAAAGGGAAACAAAGTAAAAAACAATAAAGGAGAAAAACAAAGTACAATCATAGCCTGTTGCAGCACATAAAAGTTTATAAATACAGGAGCAGTAGGAGAAAACACGCAATATACAATTAACGGTCAGGCAGCAGAGTCACAGGGAGCGGAGATCAAGACCAAGTGGTGTAGGGCTTCTCAATGGAGCTGTGCTGCAGCCTCCATTAAGTAGCCTTGGCAGGTGGGAGTGGCTGTCAGGGAAGAGGGACGGCAGCAGGAAAATACAGCACAGAGGGGCGAGAACTGGAGTGAACCTTGTAAAGAAGTAAAAAACAATAGGGCAGAAAAACAAAGTACAATCATAGCCTTACAACATATAAAAGTTTACAATTACAGGAGCAGTAGGAGAAAACACGCAATGCACAATTAACTGTCGGGTAACACACATTTTCTAGCAGTTGTGCCATTGTTAAAAATGCTTTTTCAGTAATACAGTTGAAAATTGTAACGATACTTCGCAGGAGGACTGGGGATTGAACTAGATAAAGGGTAGCTGGAAGACCGGTACGGTGCCTCTGTGCTACATGACCCGCAAACTGAGGAGCGGCGAGCAAGACTAAGGTGGTTATTGGCTTCTCAATGGAGCCGTGCTGCGGCCTCCATCAAGTAGCCCTGGGAGGTGGGAGGGACTGTCCAACAAGAGGGAGGGCAAGGGAAAAAATGGCACAGAGGGGCGGGAACCGGAGTGAATCAGATAAATGCAAAAAAAGGCAATAACAATAGAGGAGAAAAACGAAGTACAATAACAGGCTTTTACAGAACATAAAAGTTTACAATTACAGGAGCAGTTAGAAAGAACACTCAATGCACAATTAAGGGTCAGGCCACAGAGTCACATGCAATTTCAGGCAATTGTGCTATTGATAAAAATGCTTTTTCAGTAATACAATTGAAAAGACAAATGTAACGATACTTAGCAGGGGGACCATGGCTCAAACTGGGCAAAGAGTAGATAGAGGACTGGGACGCCACCTTTACGCTATGAGACCTGCAAGTGGGGAAGCAGTGAGGAAGACAAAGGTGGTCTAGCGCTTCTCAACTGAGCTGCAATGCAGCCTCATTTAAGTAACCCTGGTAGATGGGTGGGCCTTATAGGGAGGGCAGGGGGAAATACGGCACAGAGGGGTGAGAACTGGAGTGAACCGGTAAAAGGCAAAACAATAGGGTAGAAAAACTAAGTACAATCACAGCCTGTTACAGCACATACAAGTTTACAATTACAGGAGTAGAAGAAGAGAACACGGAATGCACAATTTAAAGGCATGAGCGTAACACACAATTTTAGGTAGTGTTGCTATTGTTAAAAATGAGTTTTCAATAATACAGCGAAACATTTGAAAATAAAATTCTAATGATACTTAGCAGTGGGACTGGGGCTTAAACTGGGTAGCTGGACAACTGGGAGTTGGGGGGCGGTGAGCAAGACCACGGTAGTCTAGGGGTTCACACAGCAAGTAACAGTGAATACATTTTAACACTGTGACTCTGGTGCCTGAAACTAAAAGTAAGCTATGAATACCAAGTAATAATACAATGTTTACTTCGAAATGGAGTTGTGCACCAGGGCCCAACCATGTCAATGTTAAGATGCATATCCCAACTATAGCTAAATAAAAAATACGTAAATCACTTGTTTCACTAAATCTAAGTGTAAAATGATGTGTGCACTCATATAATTAATGCTGAACCATGCTGTAAGATACATTTTTATTAAGCACCAATAAACGATGATGACTTCGTGTCACCACCTGCAGCCCTCTAATAAATAGGCCCAATCGTAAAATCAGAGCCAGTAAGCAAAAGGTTGTTGTACAGGTTGTGCTCACTGTTTGTGACATATCTCTTAGTGTTTTAGGCCCTAAGTTATTGAAACTGCTCATATTAGATGTCCAATTTGTATTTGTGATTGTAGAATGATAATTTAGGTCTCAGTGCATCTTTTACATCTCAAGTTTATTTAAGTATTTATTTAGATGAATGCATGCCCACTAAAAAGATAGACAATGTTAGAATATTCCACAAATCAACGAGTCTGGGCCCAGTTGTAGGTGGGCTCAATCACATCTCTCCCTCAATTAGGAGAGTACAGTGCACATCCACTACTTATAATTACAATGTGCACCAGTAAGGAAATTAGTTTTGCCCTTCAAATCCAACATGTTTGTGACCTTTTCACTGTGGGGAGTCTGCAGGATTGGATATTGAATTGGGGTAGGCCTCATAATGTTAGTGTACACTAATAGGGAAAGTCAGTGTGGAAAGTTCATGGAGAAGCATATAAAGAGGGAAGGATAAGAAAAGGAATATACATTTATAGTGGCAACAAAATCAATGAGTAAAAATCAAATAGTTGAAAAGAGTTGGTATTTACAATGATAGTGCATATGTGGTCGCTTTCTTGAAGGAAAGTTCAAAATAACCAAAATATTAATGGCAAAAAGTTGTTACAAAACTGTGCCATTCCTCTGAGGTATGAAATCCCTGATCAATGGAGTTGCAAAGTTCCATCCATTTTCACACAATGATTTGCAGAATATGGGTAATGTCGCAAGTGCCACATCAATCACTTGCCATTTGGGATCTACTGCAGTATGGGTTTTTTTCCTGTGAAATGTGCCACCATGGGTGCATTGGGCACTGCACAACGTATTCTGCTCCGTTGTTGGCAGTCCCTGGTCTTGATGGATTGCTATGTTTAGGGCAAGTCACTAATGCAATATGCTACATTGCGTGAATTGCAATTAGAAACAAACTTAAGTTAATTTTTGAGAAATCCATGTTCAATGAACTTTGTGTCAAAGGAAAAAGTACATGCAATACAATTACCACAACAGAAGTGACCTTTTCATTGGAGTAGACCCAAGATTGTTTCAAGAGTTCTTCTTCTAGTGGTATTAGGGCATTGAATGGAGGAATGGACTAACTGGTCTTTGATATTTTTCCCACGCTGAAAGGCAAACATGTGGGTTTGCAGAGAGGAGTCTAGTCTCTCAATTAAGTGCCATTTTAAAAAAAATATGTTTTGAATTCTATTTGTGTGGGTGCAGAATGTAGTTACACAAATCATTTTATCAAGAGGGGTCTTTTTTTGAGGAGTTAGAAGTTCCTCTCTTGAGCAGTACCATACACGTTTGAGGGAATTCTTCACTATTCTTTTGGGATAGCCCCTTTCCACCAGTTTGTCTCGTAAAATGAAGGCCTATCTGAAATAATCCTGCTTATGGATACAATTTCTGCAGAGGTGCAGAAATTGGCCACATGGTAGACCAGCACTTAGGGCCCTAGGGTGGCTACTATTGTAAGCTAAGAGAGTGTTCCTCTCTGTGGGCTTTCTAAAAAGGCTTGTGTAGAGTTTACCTTCTTCATGTTTGATGGTAAGGTCTAGGAAGGCAATTTCAGTTTTATGTATGGTGCATGTGAAGGTAAGATATTTCTTGCATAGTAACGTGAGCCAGCAATATCCCTGGATCTCATGAACTGTTTATATGCACATTTCAGGACATAATCTGTAGTCCGGGATCCACACAAGCAATGCTGCTGGGCAGGTTATAATTTTCTGCCTTCCTCTCTCTAGATTACCTGTAGACAGAGATTGGAATTGTTTGGCTGTTCACCTGATTTCCTTCTAGTGCTCCGGTCTGCCTACCTATGTACTGAGTACAGGATAGAATTTGTTTTCTACTCCAACTAGCCTCTGTTTGCACCTTCAATTATTGACCTTGCAGTTTGGTTTCATTGTTGCCAATTTTTGTCTGTATTGTCTTATCCTGGTATTTTGGGTTGCATATGATATTGTATACGTTACTTTGGAAAGTTTTTGATGTAAAGCACTTGATACCCGCAAGCTTAACATATGCCATATAAACTACCAAATAAATAAAGATCCATAAAAAAACAAACGAATCTTAATAGATATCAAACATGCCATGTCATTTGGAATGCAATCCAGAACTTTAGTTTTTAATCACTAAACTCCAGAGAAAGATAATTTCCCATAGTTCCTTATGTTTTTTCACCATGCTGTGTCTTCTGCATTTTCAGAGAAACAGATCCCACTGAAGATCTCCTACTGTCAGTATGAAAACGCCTTGACTGAAGACAACATGATTAAGGTCTCAGCTCTGTGTGAGGATGAGCAGGGTAAAAAACTGCTTGTGGAGAAGGACGTTGTTCTCACCAGCCCACCCATTACTATAAAGGTAAGGACATTTTCTGATATATGAAAAGCATGAGAAGCAAGCCGTTGTTTATTGGCTCTAGCTAACTCCATATTTACAGGAGTGGCTTCTCCTCTAAGGGGAAGAGTCTCGCCCCACTGCTCACGAGCTCACGAGCAGTGAATATAAAAAATAAAATGATAATAGCAGAAGTTATTCTCATTTTATTTTTAGTAGTGTCTGGTTAGGGCGAGGCGGGGGTTGGCTCCCCTGACATCAGGGAGGCGGAGTGGTTGCTGCACTGTAAAGTGTGCATGAAGCTTTGGCCAGCCCTGTTCGGGCCGGCCAATACGTCAGGAGCCCTTTGCATGTTCTCCACTCAGGCTGCCTAACAGCCTTGGTGGAGAACCACCCAGGCTCCCATTTCCCATCTGTGCGCTGAACAACAACGCTCGGACCAATCGCCGCTTATGTGATTAGCTCAGGGGAGCCTGGGTCCTTCCTGGAAGACGAGCGGAGGAGGCACGTCACGGGAGAAATGGTGGAGAGACACGGCGATCAGGAAGTGAATGTTTTTTTTCACAATCAAACACACCTCCCAACACCCGCCACTGCATATTTATTCTCTCAGGAAATGCAAAAACGCCACACCACTTTATCAGCTAACTTCAAGACATCTCCAAAAACATTAGTTTTTAATACATTTCATTAGACTTAGATACAATCTAAAAGTGTGAATCATATGTTCAGTCATAGAATCAGAATAACCAACCTACCATATTTTCACACAGATAAATAGATCATACTAGACTTGCTGGCAACAATGTAAGTGCATATACAACTATATCTATATAGAAAGATCTACATAGAAAGCATATACAATCAGGGACATCAAAAACAACACCGATACACACAAAAAGCATACTCCTTGGCCCTTATCTGCTCTGCATTTGTTCATATTTGTATAAAAGCATCAAATCAACTGGACAACATTGAACCATTGGAATCCCTCTTGATTTCCACATTTTGAGAATCTGCTTCTTCACTCCCACAAAAAATGGAACGACCATTGTTTCTGCTCCAACATTTTTCAACAAAACCTTCAATCATGTACATTCCCTCTGAAACTGACATCACAAATCGATATCCACAGGTAGACTGTGCAAATACATAAATCATAGGAAATCTGGGCATTCCTACGGGAAGACAGTGATAGGTTCATAATCCCACCTAGTGGCCACATGTCCTCCATGCCCCAAAACTAACAGTAAATTCTGCATATCTGGAAAGTCATGCTCAAGGCTATATATTATGCACAATGAGAACAGTGGCCAAGAATTCATGTAAATGTAAATGTAAATGTGGGTGTACTTGTAAAGCGCACTGCGACTCCATGGAGTATCCTGGCGCTGAAGACCGCTGGGGAACCCGTCCTGGTTTTCCCTGTGAGATGGTCCCTTTCTGGGTATCTCCAAGGTGAAACCAGGCATCCCCGGCGTCTGTGGGGGGCCGTTGTAGAGATGAGGCAAGCTTAATGCCCAGAGTTACCGAGTGTGTTCCCTGGTTAGAGTAGGCACCGAGGTGAGAATTATCGAGTCCGTTTTTACCCTGGTCCACGACCCTGCCGCGTCGGGAATTTAACCCTGGTCCCGGGCCGTTCTCTGCTTACGGGTCTGCCGCCTCTAACCAGTGAGCCACACCACTCCACTTTTCATCAATTCATCAAGAACAGGGCTTCTAAATACCAACACACATGTACAATTAGATAAGGCCATGCATTTGACAAATATCAAATGATATGCACGTGCTGCTCTGTGCAAATAATGGGCAACAGGCAACAATGGATATACAGGAACAGGGGTTTGCAACACATTTCTTTGGTAAATCTAATTGTGCTCAGTAGAAAGAGAGGCAAGTGTTTGATGTGATAGTTAGCCCGATGTTCAAAAGAGCCTATGTCATCTATACTTACTAAATATAAGGAAAGGAACAGATGTCCCACCCTCCTAATGGAGTCCTCCATTTGGAAACCTAACCACCATTGTTTCCACATTTGAGCTTCTCAACAGTACCAGTAGTCCAATGATTTGGTAAACACCATCCTACAGCTGACCTACATACATATCATATAATATATGAAAAGTCCATCAGCTTCACAAAGAGTGGAAACTAAAACCTGAAAACAGGACCATGTCGAGAAGTAAATAACCTGTCTGTAGTTCACACAATAAGAAGAAATATTGTCATAACTTGAGTAATTAACAGAAACATCACTAAGAGCAGAAAGTCATCACGATACCTTTGATTTCAGTCAAATGTTTTTCAATGCGTGTGACCAAGAGCAAAACTGTACAACAATCCATGCCCTGTTTGTGAATAGTGATTAACAGCACAAAGCAGTGTTCTATTACTCCATGGTTTTAATGCATCCACCTTAACACTATGATTTGAACGGGCTGAGACTCAGTTTTCAAAGGACTGGACCCAAAAACAATTCAGTCTGGTAATTTCTATCAACTGTCATTTGAATGGAGTGCACATTTGGTGGCAGATGTTTGTATGAGTCATGATTGAGTATAAAAATGTATATAGCACATTTTGCTGATTAAGCAGTCTAAAGGTGCTGTGCTTCTTGCAACAATGAGTAAATGCTAGGGCGACATGAGTTAAAAAGGTAAAGCCACCAGAAGTGTCCTGATTTCCATGGGCTGGCTGTGATAGACAGTTTATTATCTACCAAACTCAGCATACTATCAACAAAAGTTCCCAAAATCAGGGCCTTATTTAGAGTTTGGCAGATGAGATGTCTGGCACAACATGATGGATATCTTGTCTCCATATTACACGCGCTATAGTCTGTAATGCACTTGTTATACAGTCTGCAAGACATCTGCCAAGTATGTGATGAAGCATTTCCTCTGCCAGACACTAAATAAGGTCCAAAGTCAACATTTAGGTGTGAGAAAGTATATTATTAGTTGGGATGGATGGTAGTCCACCGCTAGTATTAATGTCAGTGTTCTTGTTATGTCCAGTAAATGTTACAGTAATTTTTCACAACGCGGTCGTGATAACGACTGCGTTGTGATTCACCACGGAGAAAAATAATCATTGTAAACGCTGTTTACCCCAGAATGCTGCTGCCCGGCTGCTACTGACCATCCTAAGGCTAACCCCAGTGGGAGCAGCCCTGAGGGAGCTGCATTGGCTTCCAGTGCATTACAGAGTAATTTTTAAAGCTCTGTGTTTCTGCCTTAGGATTCTAAATGAGAAAGGACCTAGCTATCTGTAGCGCTTATTCACTCCTCATAGACCTATCCGGTATCTTAGATCTGAGGGCACGGCTAAGGGACAGTGCCAAAAATTCAAAAGGCATGCTTAGGAGGCTGATCCTTCAGTTTTTTAGCAGCTAAAGCCTGGAATCAACTGCTGCTAGAGCTGAGGATACAGCCTTCAGAAGTGCTGTTCCATAGAAAACTCAAACAATGTTTCTTTCAGTCTCCTTTGGGGGAGTGGTGCTAACTTTTCTGTCTTGGATTGTGCCTGTTTTTTTTCTTTCAGACAGTGATGTTTTAGCGCGGGGACACTCTGTTGGGGTAACCATAAGCTTTATAAGCTTTTAATCTAATCTATCTAATCTAATAAGGCATCCCTAGGAGTATTCGATACCCTTTAGCAAGCCTTAGGGATCACCTTCTTAGGATAGTTTTTGTCCACTAACTTCTCTGTTAGTGGCTTTTGGGTGGTTGCTCTCATATTGCAGTAAGTTGTTACAATCCATGGGCTCATAGTAGAACTCACTTTTCAAGGTACTGTTTTTCGGCCGTATCATGAGGGCCATGAATTGAATCTTCACTTTGCTGATTGACATAGTGAATTTCAATCTCATTGATCCATTGTGTAAACTGATTTGCTTCCTCCTCTGTACCTGACCATATCACAAATATATCATCAATATATAATTTCCATAGAGTTATATTGTCCATGTATGGGTTAAAATCACTGTAGATGTGTTCTTCTTCGAAGGAGTGTACAAATAGGCATGCCTGGCTTCGGGCAAAGGTACTGTCCATTGACGTACCATGGGTCTGCAGGTAGAAATCATCTTTAAACCTGAAGTAATTTCTAGTAAGGGCTGTTAAAACTCTTTAGGTGTTATGGATGCCCATTCCAACTCAGATAGTAGGTTTTTGAGGACTCTCAATGACTCCTCTTGTGGTATGCTTATGTAGAGGGCTTTGATGTCGGATGTATGACGGTACGACGCGGGCTATTACCACGCGTACCGTTACCACGCGTGTTTTACAACGCAAGTCGTTACCACGACTTGCGCTGTAGGGTGCGGACTTTGGAATAGTTTCATTTACTATTCCGACACCAGTCCCCATGGATAGTAGGGAAGGTGTTGGAATAGTAAATTAACTATTCCTTGTCCTTGTCCTTGAGCGCCCTCCAGCGCAAGTCGTGGTTACGACTTGCGTTGTAAGAGACGCGTCGTAATGGTAGTGCGGGGTAACATCCGCGTCGTAAAGGATGCTCCCCTTTGATGTCCAATGTCATCAGCAATTGCTTGCTGGGTTTGAACTGCATGTTGCTCAATATGTTCAACATGTCCTTGGTATCTTGAACATATGATGGCATCCTCTTCCCCAGTGGTCCCAAGAAAGAGTCCACAAACTTTAATAGTGGTTCTAATGCTGATCCTATGCCTGCCACTATAGAGCAGCCTGGATGTGAAGTTTCCCCTCTATGTATCTTTGATATGATGTAAAAATATGGAACTACTGGGTTAAGCTCCATCATAAATTCTGCCTTATGCTTTGTGATCCATTTATTCTCTTCTACTTCCTTTACCATGTATGCTATGATCGCTTCTATCCTCTGTGTTGTTGGGTCTTTGCTCAATTTCTTGTAGTTTCTGCTGTCACTAAGACGTTTTGACCTTACTCAGCTGCTTTCCAACTGGGAAAGGACAAATGGGGCTATAGGTTTCAGTTCTCAAGTATTTTGTATGACAATCTTACCATGTTTGAAAGGGAGAGCACAAAACCTTTTCCACTGATTAGCAGGATTCCTTTGGTCAACAAAAATGGGATCAGCAAAAATAGGGAGTGAAGGCAAAAAACTTCTGGGGAAGTACCACGCAAATGATGTTCGTACCCAACCAGGCGACTGTTTGGAGTTAAAGGATACATAGTGTGAGCATAAATTGTGAGACTTAAAGTTCTACCTACTGTCCCGACGTAAGCACCCATAATATAAATTGAAAATTCATGCTCCAGAGTCTCGGAAAGATTGAAATATCCTCCTCTAGGTTTCCTCCTACATTTTGATTATATTTCCAAATGTTTTGGAAGTTAACAAGGTTTCCACTTGTGCAGTTTGGAAGTTAAGATGGGTGCAGTATTCCCAGGAGTACTTCTGGAAAGCTTTTTGTGTTTTCTATGTTTCCATTAGCAAAATACGGTTGCTAACCTTGTTCCTTTTTCTGTACTAGAAACTATTTTTCCAACAGTGAAAACCTTTCACTTAGACCCTCCTTATAGTTTTGTTTGCTAGAGAATGATTTGGTCCTTCACTTGCCAGGAGAAAATCACCAGGTAGAGAATGATTGTGAGTATAATCAATGTCACAACTTTTTGAATGTGGCCAACTTTCCAGGGCATGAATTGTGAATTAGGAAGCATCTGACAAAAATGTGATGTCCTAAAAATTGTCCACTTGAAATATTGCTAGAAAAGTTATATTCAATCAGAGGATAGTTTTAGTTTTAGATTTCGGAAACTAAGTGAAAAATAACTTTTAATCAAATGTTATAGAATTTTACAGCACAGAGATACACATTAATGTTTTTATTTATTGCCAGGCCTTTTGATGGAAAATGCAAATTTCTTTACACAATGAGACACAGCCTTTGGAAATGTGTTTTCTATGAGTGCATACTTTTCCCAATATGTAATATACCACATGTTTATACATTAAGCACCCAACATAAGGGTCTAAAAGGCATTATTCAGAAGTGGGGTAGCTAATGTACAGAAAAGGTTTTTTCTACATGGCACAAGTACTTTTTTCTTTTCATGTTACTGCAGTGCTTCTAAACTGTGCTTCCTGAAGCAATTATTTAAGTAAAGTAGCCCACATATGGCAATTAGCTTCCACTCCTTAGGTGCCAATTCTACAACAATTTACAATGGCCTTACTTGAAAGTTTAATAAACGATTCAGGTGAAAACAATTTTACAGTACAGTTTTAGGGTCAGAGCATATACTCTGTTGTACTGAATAGCAGTGTAACCACGCACAGAGTCCTAATACCAACAAATACAGAGCCCATACAAAGGTGAAATATCTGTGCTGACCAAGCAGAAAAGACATTAGTGTATCATGTAGGATAAACAGTCTTGTTTCCCCACAATCTTCCCTATGGTGAAGATTGCTCTAGGAATTTGTTGTGTGTTTTACTGGTTCATTTTGCCTCCTCTAGGGCACTTTTATTGGTTCAGAAGGGTGCAGTTATTTCCGAGTCTTTGCACAGTGTGTTAGAATGGGGAACGTCCTTTACAACGGAACTTTTACAATGAAGTACCGTTACGACTCAGGTTTAACAACGAAAGTCATTACAACGACCTTCGCTAGAGGGCGCTCTAGGATAAGTAATAGTTTAATTTACTATCCAACACCTTCCCTACTATCCACGGGGACTGGAGTTGGAATAGTAAATTAAACTATTCACTATCCAGCGCCCCCCAACGCAAGTCGTTGTAACGACTTGCGTTGCAAAACCTGCGTCGTAACGGTACGGGTTGTAAAAGCA
Source organism: Lissotriton helveticus (assembly GCF_964261635.1). NCBI lineage: Eukaryota > Metazoa > Chordata > Amphibia > Caudata > Salamandridae > Lissotriton > Lissotriton helveticus. The sequence goes on along the minus strand of NC_136068.1, from coordinate 279,538,631 downwards.
CGCGTTGTACTGTCATACATCCGTTAGAATTATGCTGGGGCTCAGGCATCCGAATAAGTCAATGCTTTCTTTGTGACCCTTTTGAATGACAGATGCTTGAGTGGCTCACACCCATCACATGATCATTTATTTGATCTAGGCCAACAGCCACTCACTTGACTTTGAGATGGACGTGCCCCTTTCCATTAATACTAACTTTGAGACTTACAGAAAACATTGGTGGACTGCCTGTTTTTTGTCTCCTGGCATGTTTAACGAAATCCAGTCTTTTCCAGGAGTCACTGGTTCAAAAAACTAGCACTACTTCACAATTACTATATTGAAAGACTGCACTGGACAGAGTTTTGTGTAGATTTAGATTTCTAGAGTCATCACGACCATCAGAAAACCACTTTACTATATATGTGAGTAGATGGTTCACATTAAATTATGGCATGTCCTTTTTCAAAGTGTGATAACTTGCTTCGAGTAACAGTCCCTCGTTTCTCTAAGCTTTAGGCTTAGCCTGTGATAGTTTCTGCGATGTCTGTCCTTACATAGGTATCTAAGCTTCTCAAGACATGGTTATTCACTCAGCCATAGGACTAAATCAATGAGGGCTTCAGCATTTCCTAGAACAGCGCCAAGAAACCAATCGGTGTACGTGCACTCTATAACAAATTTTAACATATCATAATCTTAACCTTCAAATGTCCCTGTTATGTTTTCCTAAACTTGGATCTCAAAGTTTGCTTGTGGTAGTCCTTGGCTCTTGCAAAGGCGTCTTTCAGACATCTCCTATTCCTGTTCAACAGAAAATGTTATAAATCCTTTCATCCTTCGATGGTTAGTTAATTCCAGTTATAACCAGTATAATTGTATGTGGCCTGTCAGCTCATGATCATTTGTGCATTTTTGCACTGACTGTTCTACTTTTACCTTCTACTGTTTACGGCATAAAACAGCACAGTGCTTGATTGGTCTCAACAACTACTTCAATCAGCAATATGAAATATAATATGCGTTCGTAGAAATATGAATATAACAGTGAGGTGAAACATCCATTACAACACAGGCATTGCAAGGCAATGCCCGTACAACACAGTCAATACAAAATGCGTTGTAATGGCATGAGCTGTAATGGAGGTTGCATTGTAAAAACCATGTGGCAAAGATATCCGTTGTAATAGTTTGTGTTGTAACATCATACATCCAACAGTGAGTAAGAGACAGAGTTGGAAAACTGATATATGCAAATTTACATGATAATACATGAGGGATATGATGGTTTAGAGGTAAATGTAGATGGATCACTCATGTCAAAATTCAAAAGGGGCATTTTGCAGAAAAGCAGCACACTTGGGGACTGGGCTACATCTTGTAATCAAACTTTGTTGAGAAAGTATCACAAGAAATGTAGAAGTGAATGGCCCAAATAGGCACAAAGTGTTCCATTTGAATTATACTGTTGTATGGCTCTTGCATCTGATAATGTGGCGCATACCACTCCTACGTGTAATTTTACCTTTTCTATCTCTCTCACCCTTCAGGTACCAGAAAAAATTGTAATTAAACAGACATTCAAGGTAGAGGTCGTCTTCCAGAACCCTCTTTCTGAGGTGCGGAAGAACTGTTCATTGCTGTTGGAGGGAAGTGGCCTCTTGAAAGAGCAACTTATGATAAAGTGAGTGGAAGAAACACAACCATTGGAGAATTGGGGCAATAATTAACATTTTGGCATGGGGGGATATCCGCTACAGATTGGTGGTGATTCTGCTGTGACAAATTTATGATTCACCTACCAAATTTAGAGGTGTTGGAGCCACTGGGTTTCGGAAAGCAGAGTCATAGCTGCGTCCTGCTCTCAGAAACCCTTAACCTGGCGACTGCCACAGGGCCATCAGGTCACAGTGCCAATAGCCTGCCCTACCTTCATTCGGGGTATTGTCACCATAAGAAGCATGATATTCCCGGGAAGGAAAATGTAAAAGTGTCCCTTACTTTGCAGGAGAAAAACTCTCTATGCCTAACACATTTTTCTTTTCCTTTTCAACAATAAAACCTCCATTTAGGGAGTTTATTGCTGGGAGGCAGAAAGGAATGCTGAGCAGACTATAAGAAATGCACTTGGAACTCAATAGTGATAACAATGCACCTTCACAATTATATATAAAGAATATCTGTGTGTTTGCTTACCATGGTGTGGAACAAGTAGAAGCTGCAAGGCCGGTTGATAGTTGGGCATTAATTTTACATTTTATAGGATTAAGCTTAGTTTTTGCTCTTAGTTACAAATTATCAGAAATCGCCACCCAGCTAGATTTTTGTGCAAGGTTCTCAAAAAGTCAATGGAGTCATCAGAGTTGGGATCAATTTAATGTATTCTTTTTCCTAGAAATGGCTCTCCATAGAGACACAACTTTGCTTAAATCCGGCACCAAAGCATTTCACAGTTTATCATCCTCAAGACTGTTCTCTATTTCAATGAGCTGCCCTTCCAATTGCAGTGCTGAAATAAACATTCACAGGGTATATTCTCATAACCCTCTATCACAGAAGTTTCACTTTCATCTACAAGCTTGAGTGCAGAATCTAGTTAATCTACAGTCAACCATTTATAACTTGTTCGTGTCCAGATACATTCAAACATTGTATTATATCCCAAATGTTTGCTCATCAGAAAAAGATGAGGTGTGGCTCACTGGTTAGAGGCGGCAGACCTGTAAGCAGAGAACGGCCCGGGACCAGGGTTCAATTCCCGACACGGCAGGGTCTTGGACCAGGGTCAATGGACTCGATAATTCTCGCCTCAGTGCCTACTCTAACCAGGGAACACACTCGGTAACTCTGGGCATTAAGCTTGCCTCATCTCTACAACGGCCCCCCACAGACGCCGGGGATGCCTGGTTTTACCCTGGAGATACCCAGAAAGGAACCATCTCACAGGGAAAACCAGGACGGGTTCCCCAGCGGTCTACAGTGCCAGGACACTCGGGTAGAGTAACAGTGCGCTTTACAAGTATCCCAAAAAAAAAAGATAGCCAACAAGGCCACTTTCCCAAACTCTCTTGCACTGGACAAACACAGTAGCTAGGTTGGTTTTGATAATTTCACCCACAGTAATTAACAAACTTGTCCCACATATGAACTCTACTCTGCCTGTCTTCTCCTTCTTCTCACTATTTGAATATTTGAATATGGTTCTCTTACAGACCGCCTCAATCTCCCACTTCAATCCCTTATGCCTTAACTTCTCATGTATACCTAGATAAACTCCTACTCATTCTTGTTAAAAGGAATGGCCCATGATGACTCTGAACCACTTGACTTTTAATGTCTGCCCCAACTCTTGGGCATTAGCCCTCATTCTGTCCCACATGCACACAGGACGACACATATTTGGACCTTTCAGTGAATGAATGATTGAATAAATATCTTTATTTGATTACAAATATATCATTATAAAAGAGCAAGCAAATATAAAAGTACACAGAATAAAATCAGTTATCAAAATACATCCAAAGGTGAGCAATAGATTATATTAAAGAATACAATAAAATTCAGCCAATAAAGTACTTTTTTAAGAAAAGCTCCAGTTGAATAACAAACATCAGGATTAGGGAGCATTCGAAGAAAATAGAGGGCAGGCCTATATTGGCAAAAACTTTGTTTTTTAAGAATTGGCAATAACATTTTTCGCCAGGTCTTTCATACAATTTACAGAATAATATGAAATGATTCAGAATCTGGGAGATGATTCATCACAAGGGCAGAGCAGCATGGATGTAAGGTCAAATTGGCCAAGAGGGTGACTCAGGTAGCACCTTATATATTCCCTAGTCGGAATTTCATCAACAGTGCCCTTTCTCTTACATTATTATTACATGTGAGATATGGCTCAATGCATTTGGTTGTTTGCAGACCATTTAAAAGTCCTGTAGTAGGCCTCATGACCTCTCTACCTTCCCTGTTGGACAGTACCCTGCTCATGAACAGATCTTTATTGTTGCCAATACCCCTTTATGATATCACATGTCTTAACAAATAGCTCTGGTCTACCCATTGTAGCCACTGTATTCTGCATATATTTCAGCCAGGGGATTCTTAGACCATAATCATAAAACAGGCGATCCTAAATTACTTACTGATTTAAAGGTGGCTCAGGGTTACTCCATATAGGGATCCAAAGGAGAAGAAGGGAAAGACCCACCAAATCAGTCACATAGGCCAGTCCTAATTCTTTATGTTGAAATGCTGGGGACTGACTGCGGTTTTCTCCCCTCTGAAGGCTACTCCTATCTGTAAACCCCCCGATGCCCTCACCATAAGTAAGAACAGGTAAGCGTTTTAGTATATACATTTCTAATAGGGATGCTATTGGTTTACTTCCCACCTTGTTGGATACATTAAACAGGGCCCCAACTGCACGATTAAAATGTGAACAGCGATCAGATAAACAGGGCAAAACACAGTTAATCAAAGGTCACTCCCAGATAGGAAAATTCCCCAACCTTAGTGATGTTACTCTCCTTAATGGATTTGGGTCTGACCTTACTGCGCTGCAGCCTGCATTCCATAATATGCAACTTTGCAATATTTGTGTCTAAATCCAAATTAGCCATAAAGGATATGAATTTATCAGCCAGGGCACATAGGCCATTTGGTGAGCGGGAGAGCAGAACCACATCATCAGCATATAAAAGGGCCACCAATAGGTTACAATTTATCCTGGGTAAATCATTACAGATGGTGACAAGAAAAGTGATTAGATTGTTAATTTACAATCAAATTAAAATCGGTGCCAGAACGTGCACTTGACGAACATCTCGCCTGAGGGGAAAAAGAGAAGTGCATTCCCCAGGTATGCCAAACCTCACCTTTGCCAAGACCTCACAGTGGAGTGCACACAGAAAATCCACCAAATCCTGTGGCATACTGATCTGTTGGAGAATAGTCCATAACTTTGAATGGTTGACTCTATCAATTGCACTGCTCAGGTCCATGAAGGCAAGGTATAGCGGGCATTTAATGGCAATTGTATGTTTACCCACTATTAAACTGAGGTTAACATACTGTTCCTATGCCCTCAAGCCTTCCCTGAATCCATATTGGGCCCTATTAAGAATCCAGTTCTGCTTAACCCAATCCTATATCCTATGTAGGATCACCCAAACTGCAATCTTAACAGTGTCCAGAAGCAAAAGTGGCCTATTGCAGTGGGGACCCTGGCTGATACCATTTTAGAAGATTGGTTATATAATGGCCTGCAGCCAGGAAGCTGGAATCAGACAGGATGCTGCAGTATTCAAAGTGCCAGGAAAGATAGAGGCCCACTTGTTGATGTTTTCTTTAAATAGGTCCATGGGAAACCCATCTGGTCCTGGAGCTTTATTTGAAGGACTAGAGGGGATAGCTTTTATTACATCTTGCTCAAACCTAATGGTTAGAGGGAAGGAAATAGCTGGCTCACCAGACTCTGGGGGAAAATGTTCCTCAAAGTAATAAATATACTCAACCCAGCTCTAGTCACTAATAGTTGAGCCCATACAATCACACTTGTTAGTGCCACTGATCATTAACAATAGCCCAAAAATGTTGAGGGTCCACTTTACAGAAGCCTAGTAGTTCATTCCATGCTTCCTCCTTGAGGACCATCTTGCGCTTTTTTATGGCAAGCTTATAATAATGTCTTGATTCAATTATAGCATTCTGATCTCTGGGCCTGAACTTTAATGCATACCTAAGGTTTTTATTGGCATACCTGCAATCCTTGTCAAACTATCCTGGATTCATGGTTTCTGTATGTTTTGTCATGGTTGTAAGAAGGGATTTAATATAATTGTTTAAAGTTTCGAAGGAGGTGATTACCTTCAGTGGTGTGTGACATTCAGTTTGCAGGTGGTCTATAATCAATCCCAGGTTTGCTTTTACGACATCAGCTAATAAAGATGAGATATCTACACCCCTCCATCATAGTCTAGGGCCCTTATACTTACTGGCCAAATTGACAGTTTCTTTCAACAAGGCAGATTGATGTCCTGCTGGGTAGTTTGAAAACACTTCTAAAGGTTATGTTATGTTGTTATGTTATGTTATGCGTATTTATTAAGCGCACAGATGCTCCAGCGAAGGAGCGTCCCGGCGCCCGACAAGGTAGCAGCACAACACAACTAAACAACACAAAACGGAAGAGACAGAGTACTAAGGGAACAAAAAGTATTTGACAGCTCGGCGAAAAGAAAACAGGTCCCTAAGGGCGCGAATCGCCGGGGGAAGGGCATTCCATAGCACTGCAGCGCGGACTTGAAAAGAGCGTCCACCAGCCCTGCTACGCTTAAAGCGGGGGACGACCGCAAGTTCTAGGTCTGAAGATCTTAAAGACCGAACCGGGACATATCGAGACAAGAGCTTGGAAAGGATTGTAGCCGAAGATCCCGTGAGGATCTTGTAGGCAACACAGAGGGCCTTAAACCAAATCCTTTGTGCAATCGGAAGCCAGTGCAGCGAACGCAGGGTGTTAGTAGTGGAGCAAAATCTAGGTAATCCCACCACCGCTCTCGCTGCGGCATTCTGAATGCGCTGAAGGCGGCTAATTTCCGCTTGATTCAGGCCCACAAAAAGGGAACTGGCGTAATCCAGCCTGGAGATCACTGTAGCTTGGATCACGAGTTGCCTAGTGGTGGCATCAAAGAACTTAAGCACGGGACGAAGTCCACGCAGGATGCCGAAACAACAGGCCGCTGTGCGTTTGGTATGACAGACGAAGGCAAGAGTTGGATCCAGCCAAACCCCTAAGTTTTTTAGCTCAGAGACCGGGGTTGGCGTGGGGCCCAGATCCGTTGGCCACCACCTGTCTCCCCAGAGTTCCGTTTGTTTGCCAAAGATCATAACCTCGGTCTTACTAGCGTTCACCTGGAGACAGTTGGACGTCATCCAGCCTGCGACCGCCCGAAGTCCTTGTTGGAATCTGGGGGCATCCGCATCCGCATCCCCGCTGATCGTGACCGCTAGCTGGGTGTCATCGGCGTATGACACCATGGTCATACCCCACTGCCTGACTACCTCAGCCAGCGGTCTCACGTATAGATTGAATAACGTGGGGCTCAGCGAGGAGCCCTGGGGAACCCCCAGAGCCAAAGGATGGAGTTTGGACTGGTATGGCGGGACGGCCACACTGAAGGAACGGTTGGCAAGGAAGGAACGGAACCACTGGAGAGCAAGGCCGGTAACGCCCGCTTCCTCCAGACGACGCAGAAGGATGGGGTGGGAAACGGTGTCAAATGGTCACTATAACCACTGGTGTTCCACCCCCCACACCCAGCTACATAAGTAGCCAAATCCCTTGACAGGAATCTGAATCCCCGAATCGTTACATATTAGGGGGGAGTAATCGCAAGTAGCTTGGTCATCTGTACCATGATCTCCAGCCCTGCCGCGATTTCCCTAAAACAGAACAGATAGCTGGGACAATAAAGGATTCATACCCAACCCAGGTAAACTCCCCTGTTGCCCAAGTTTCCTGCAGAATTACAACGTTATATTTGTTACTAAAGCTGAGCCAATTTGGATCTACCAGTTTAGAGTTCAATCCAGCATATTCCAAGAAACTATGGACTTCTGAGGCACAGGAGATGGACCCACGACAACAGAGTGTTACTCTCTGTCTGGCGAGTCATGGCCAATATTAGCCTCAACCCCACCCCCATTTCCATTTCGTCAGACCCAAGTCAATCCAGTTCCTCCATACCAGATAGGACACTGAATCTATTAGATGTAGTTAGATATGGAGTCAGCGCTCTGACCTCAGAGACCCCCTGCCTGGAAGATAATCCACTCCTCACTGTTCAAAACTCAGCTAAGTGATGATAAAACTAACCTATTTGTAGAGCAGTTATACAGTTGTTCCTAAGGAAGCCATTTGCATGATGTGAGTACATTACAATTAGGTGCTCAGCAAGAGCCGGGTTCCTAAAGTTATTAACCACCCAGACCCCAGTCACTTGCTTGTATGAGGGACCGAGTGAACCACCTTTCAGACAAACAAGCTCTTGTTATACTCTGAATATTCAAAGTCCATTTTTTTTCAGTCAATGGCAGATGTAACTTTTTCAGGTTAATTTGAGTTTCCACCTTGGCTAGGAGCAGACGTTTTTTATTGGCCAGGACCACAACATATGGACTACATTTGGGAGGGAGAGTAAGGCATGTGGCATTGGCAATCGTAGTACATGAGCTACGTGGCATATTACTTGCACTATGATCCATATTTTCACTGCTTTGATTAATAACATTTTTGGCAGTTGACAGAGTAGACCCAGAGCTTCCATCACGTACATGCAAGCTGATTGTCTTTAAGGCTCCCTCGAATTGTGAGGACTGGGGCAGCTGTGCTATAATTAGTCGATGACTCTGCCACAGTTTTACATCTGGAGGTTGCACTGGAGAGTTTTCAGACAGGCGATTCTAGGCTCACAATTTTTTTTGCTAAGGGGGGATACTGGCTTGAATGAGATTAGTTTTTAAAACAGTTGGCCCGATATTGCATTGCAGGATTACCAAAACAAGCACAGCTAGGTAGCAAAGATGAGGCACGGTGGTCCACAGTTCCTTTAGCCACTTTCGCTTTAGGTTTTACTTTTCTTTATCAGTAGCCCCATCCTTGGAGCATCCAATAGTCCTTATATGGAATTTCCTTTTGGCAGATGGGCCTCCTTCCAGTGATGGATTAGAAGCCTTAGGGAGCTCTTGTGGAACTTGGCAATAATCGAAACTGCCTTTGACCGTACTTTCAGACTGATCAGTAGATAGTGCAAACACTTTGGATGGGTCACTGGCGGCTTCAAAGTTAGAGACATACAGTGATCAAAGAGAAGAAACACCTTGTTACAAAGATCTCTTCACCAAGCCAATTACTTTTGCAATATCTCCTACCACTCTAGCCAGAAATGAATCAAGCATGATGCCAGCATGTGAGGATTAAGGTGCCATTTACTTGTCCCCATCTGGCATTTTCCGCGTCCCCATCTTAGCCCCCCTAGTGCCCATAGTATTCACTGGCGTAGCTTATGCATGGAATAAGGAGGAAATAATGGGGCCTCAAGAATTTCTGGCAATAATGATGTTTAAGACTCACCAAAGAAAGAGATGGGCGAAGGTTCCTGTGGAGGTGTTTTGAGGACTTAACTCCCCCCACTAAGGAGTCTCCTAACGCCGAGAATTACATCGGCGCCTTGCTGCTGGTCGCGCTGGTCACGCGCGTGTCTGCTTAAGTGCAACTTTTATAATCCGCGTTTTTGGATTTACTTTAAATTTTAATTTTGCCTTCTCCCCTGGTCTTAACTGTGGGCTGCCCCTTACCTGCACTGTAATTTGAGGAAACATCACCGCTGTTTGGCGGGTCCGGGTTACTGGGAGGTTGTGGTTGTCAGCGCCATCTTGGCTAAGGATAGAAGCGCGAGCGCCATCTTGGAGCGTCCAGGTCACCTGGGACGCCGAGACGACGCTATTTAAAGCTCGCCTGTAGAGCGCAGCGGTGACGCGCAGCGGTCACGCCCTCCCTGCACCTGAGTCGTGCCAGAGTCCTGCCCGTCTGCGCTCGTCAGCGTGTCGGAGGCGGGCGAGGCGGGACTCTGGGCTACGACTCATTTACAGCAGGGGCTTATCTTGGCTCAAGGTATGTGCTGCTCACGACCATCTGGGGTGTTGTCTTATAGCGCGGATGTGCTGACATCTATGCGCGCTCTCCCCTTGGGTTGTAAATGTTTATTCCCCGGAGGGCGTCTTCTGGGGAAAGGATGTCCCGCTTGTGGTTGGCGCCCTATGGCTTCGCCAACTCCTGTTCGGCCACCGCCCACCCAGAACTATCATTGTGCTCTTTTGAACACCAGGTCCCTGGCTTGTCATTCGACGGATATCTGGAGTCTGCTTGCAGACTCCGATATATCATGTCTATTCCTAACTGAGACATGGTTGGGGGCAGGCTCCGAACCAGATGTTGCCTGTGCCCTGCCGTCTAATTATACTATCCTAAGGAAAGACAGGATAGGGGGTAGAGGAGGAGGAGTAGCCTTGATAGTGGACAAGGCCTTGGGTTGTTCCTCTTTTCCTGTCGAGAACATCGCAGGATGTGAAGCGTTAGGCTTTACACTCAGTCTCTCGTCTTCTCAGACGTGCACAGGGATTCTTGTATATAGACCACCTGGTCCGATTGGTACTTTTATTGAAGACTTGCAGGCAGCTCTCTCTGTACCCTGCATGCGTTCTGCACATTGTATGTTGTTGGGTGACCTAAACTTACATATGGACTCTGTATCCGACGCTAATGCGTCAAAGCTGCGGGATATAACTGCATTGCTGGGGCTTGCCCCTTTTATTGATAGCCCTACCCACGTCAAAGGACACACGCTAGATTTAATTTTTTCTACGGCACCGATTGAAGTGTCTTCGTTGCTTCCAGTCCTTTGGTCTGACCATTTTTTAATAAAGTTTGTTATTTCACATGTGACTAGGCCCAGGCAAAGAACACAGAAGGAGGTGACTCGTCAATCCAGAGCATTTCATTTAGTGACAGCAGATATGCTATCGGCTGTTCTCTGTCAACAGCCATGCAAACTGACAGGGAACTTAGATACCGATCTGAGTTTGGTTCAGGAATGGCTGCAAACTAGATTCGTGGAGCTAGCCCCAGTGAAGCTAGCGAGAACCGCTCCCTGTCACGATTCTGCTCCTTGGTTTACTTCCACTCTACGTATAATGCGCCGAGATTGCAAAAAAGCGGAACGACTCTGGCGTCGCAAATACGATCCAGTGGAGAAAATAAAGTATCGTGATGCCATAAAACATTACCATAAAAATATTGCTGAAGCCAAAAAGGAATACCTTGAGCATAGGATAGACCGAGCGGATAATACGAGTAGGGAACTCTTTAGAATTGTCAAGGAGTTTGTGGATCCTGCTGTAGGAGCTATCTCACACTCTCACACTGAAGGGTGGATTAGACAGCTTGCTGACTTTTTTGTCACAAAGATTAAAACTATTCAGGATTCCTTTCCTCCGGTGGACTCCTTAGGGGCAGCTGATGTTCTCGCCGACAACGGGCAGGTACCATCCTTAGAGGCAGAACTTGAGCCCACACTATCGGTTTTCCCGCGGCTGTCTTGTGCAACATCCCTGGAGCTACTGTCCCGGCTTCAATCCGGCTCACCCCTGGACGTATGTCCAGCAAGGTGTCTGGGCAGGGTGGCTCCGGCAGTAAACAGCTTGCTGAACCCCCTGCTTAATTTGTCTCTGAGCTCCGGAGTGGTGCCTCGGGATTGGAAACACGCCCTTATTCTGCCGCTGATCAAAAAGCCTCAGTTAGATCCTTTGCTGCTGGCTAACTATAGACCGATCTCCCTCCTCCCTGCTCTGGCGAAGGTGGTTGAGAAGCATGTTCAACACACACTTACCACCTTTATTGAGAATAACAACATTCTCCATGACTCTCAATCTGGTTTCCGTGCGAACTATAGCACGGAGACGGCCCTCGTGGAGGTGACCAACGCCATCAGGGAGACGCTCGATCTAGGGGGTAAGGCTATGTTAGTCTTGTTGGACTTGTCGGCGGCTTTCGACACCGTCCCTCATGCGGGTCTCCTTTTAAGACTCAGGGAGATCGGTTTGCGGGGGACGGTGTTGGATTGGTTTCAATCCTTTTTATCGGGCCGCCGACAGGTGATCTGGGCTCCTCCGTTCTCCGCTGAAATGCCATCGCTAGAGGTTGGGGTTCCACAAGGGTCCATTCTGAGCCCCACCATATTTAATATCTATATGGCCCCTCTGGCGGTGGTAGCGGAGGCTTATGGGGCCCGGGTCATCTCATACGCTGATGACACCCAGCTTCTGTTCACATGCAGCAAAGAAGAGGCTTTTGACGGCGACAGGATTAAAGACTGTCTGAGTGCAGTCTTTGCGTGGTTTCAGCGGCACAGCCTGAAATGCAACTCGGATAAGTCTGAGCTGCTTTTCTTTGGCTGTGCCCCTGACCCGGGCTGGAAGTCCTGGTGGCCCCAGGATATGTTCCCCCCTGAGAAATCATCTTCCCAAGTGAAAAATCTGGGAGTGGTGTTTGATGATGATCTCTCCTTCCGCCCCCACATTATGGGGATATCCGGGAAATGTTTTGGCATCCTCAAGATGTTGAGGAAGTTTCTTCCTTTGCTCTCCCTACAATACTGGAAGACAGTAGTCCAGGCGCTAGTGGGATCTAGGTTAGATTACGCTAATGCGCTTTTTGCGGGTCTGCCTAGGTATTTCCTAGCCAGACTGCAAATTGTCCAAAATTCGGCAGCCAGAGCCATCTTTGGCCTGCCTTGGAGAGCCAGCACCCAAATGCTTCTGAATAGGTTGCATTGGTTGCCTATTTCTAAAAGAATCAGGTTTAAAATTCTTATGCTGGCCTTCAAAGCCCTTCACTCTATCGGTCCTAATTACATTAGAAAGCGGATCGCTTTCTATGTGCCGCGGAGGGTGTTGCGATCTGCCGATTTGGCTAAATTGGAGGTGCCCACGGCCAAACGTGTCCGGATGGGAGAACGGTCCTTTCAATTTGTGGCAGCTCGCTGTTGGAACTAGCTCCCTCTCTCCCTACGCAAAGCCGAGAGTCTCCTGGCTTTTAGAAAAGAGCTGAAGACCATGCTCTTTTCCGCGTAATCACTGCGACTGTGGTGCTGCTGCCTCTGTGTTTGCAGGTTTCAGGTCTCTTTGCCAAAGCGCCGGGACACCCCTTTGGGTAGCCGTGCGCTCTAAAAGTACGGCCTTAACATAAGGTGATAGCCTTTGTCCTGGACTTTCAACTTTCCTGAAGCGCCCACATAAGTTATTACTACTAAAATAGGCCAATTTCTCCTTCTCTCTGACAGGTTGTACACGCCTTGTTTTTCTTCAATGTGAACAGAAGAAATGTTTCATGTCCTCTCTAAGAGCACACTGTTCCCCCAAATTTTCTATCAAAGGATTCTGCCCCTCACCTAGCTAGTGTGACTAAAAGTTCTGATAGGATCGCTACTATTTAAGAGCCTTACGCTTGCTCTCCGTCAAATCCCGAGACCAATATAAATGTGGCTACTGAGTTTGTAAGACTTGGGTTGTGAGGCTACCGAGTTTGTAAGACTTGGGTTGTGAGGTTTCTACCTTACCTAACTGACACATTGAGTTGTCAGGAGAAGTCCTTTTATTAGCCTCTCAAATACGAAACTCCTTTCTTGTCTCTTTATGACTGGCCTCCTCTGAAATGTGTTTTAAAAGTGGTATTTCTTAAATTGCTCTCAGTAATGCAACATGAGGCATTTACAGAGTGTTTTTTAGATGATTTTATAGCTTTCTTTGGATTCCTTTGTTGAATGGTTTGTACATTGTCTCAATGGCCACGTTTTTTAAGAATTTGTTGCATGCTTTATGGTAGCCTAGTTGGAAAAGTTTGCCTTCTACAACAGAATTCATTAAAACGGATAAGAAATGTATGCGCGAGGGAACAATTCTACTTCTATCATGAAAAGTAATTGTCAGTATATTATCTTTTAAAAGTACACACTATCAAAATGAAAATAATTTAAATATATTTTTCACTAATTTCCAATGCCACCTTAAAACCAGAATCTCTGCCTGCAATGCGGAGGTGTAAATAGCACACTTTAATAATAACCAAACTGTTTCTGGATTGCCTTAAGCTTGCTATTTTTGCCTTTTTGACTGTTAGTTAAAATTTCATATCCGAAGTTGTGCTTCAATACATGCTATTCAACAACCGACTTACAAATTTTTATGGCTGAAAAAAAGTATTTTTTCCTTTTGCATCTCCACTGGACAATTTGTTTTTTTACTTGTTCACAATGCACATTTGTGGTGTATTCTGTATTCTCTGTGTGTGTAGGTTTCAGAAAGACTTGCGCCCTGGAATTCACAAACAGCCCCACATAACCCCAAACTACCCAAATCCTGCACTAGCTTGTTCATTAGAACCTACATGTAAGTGCAACACCATTGAAATTTAACCTCATTGTACCATCCTATACTCGGAGAAAGTACAAGGTGTATGTAAAGCACGCTGCCATGCTTGTTATGTTGTACTCTGTATGGATTCCATGCTCTACACAGCAGAGGTAGTTGGTACAGTGCTTAATTTGAGCCGGTGGTTTCCGGTGCTCAGCACCAACACTTAATCATCAACATCGGCCCTTTTCATGAGCACCAGCGAAGGAGACATTTATGGTAGGCACGGGGAGATGAAGTGATTTGCCCAGAGTCACAGGATGTTGAACCGATGCTGAGACTCAAACCTGGTTACCCAGCTCCAAAGTTGGCAGTTTTGGCCATTACGCTACATTCTCTCCCCACTTTAATGGTTAGTAGTTAGTTCTGTTTAAGACCGTGCTAATAGGAAAAATGGTCTAGTGCAAGCTGCTTCCTGACCAGAGCCCCGGCACTTATTTTTTTTTACAAATTAACCACTGAGTTGGTAGTAGTGGCTGGTCCTCGGGTGACATCTAGAAATCATTACATGGTGTAAATGAGGACTGGGGGTGTTTCTGTTTTTTGCTGTGGCCTTGGCGCTGCATGGAAGTGTGCATATATCACATAAAATTGTCTCCTTGATTAGGTTTTTGTTGTCATCATTCTGTTTTTGTTTTGATTTGTTTTTATTTTAATGGTGCTTTACCATTCAGGTACTCTTCCTGGAGCCTTCTCTTCTATGGGAATGTGTCTGGTTCCTCAATGAGTTGGGAGGTGTGAGTTTTAATTGTGTATTTTAAAACATAAAATTATGAACATCTGCGATTGATCACTTGAACTTGACCACAACTTATTCCTACCAAACTATTTCCACTCTGTTATATCCACCTACTACACCACAATAGAGAGTCATTTACTAAGATACAGTCTCATCAATATACTTTTGGTTTGTCTTCCTTGAACACAGGGTAAAAGATATGAAGCCACATGAGATGATGAAGATTCCTGTAGAAATCACTCCATTCACAAAGGGAACCCGGCAACTGCTGGCCAACCTGGTGTGTGATCAATTTTCGAAAGTCAAGGGATTCCAGAATGTTGATGTGGCTCAGAATTCATGATACCTACAGCATCTCATTCAGTAACGCAGAATGCACACATTTTATGATATTTCATGAATGTGCTATACACATTTGCTATTCGTTTTTGCTGTGATCAATTTCTAGTCATGATTTCAATGTTCACTAGCCAATTGTCACTGGGGAGATGCCGTTTGGAGTAGTCCAAGAGGACATGCATGAAGGGCAACCAGAAAATGTACCTTTCCTGTCTGTCCTATTCCTGTAACTGCAAAAGTAACTAAGAAAATAATAATTGGTAGGAAAGCAATAGACATCATTCAGCCCATATATACTGTTATACCAGCCAAATAGGTAGCTCTTGGGAAAATGTAAGTTTCAGCATGTCGACACTCTATTGCAAATGCAATAAAGAATTAAATGGAAGACTCAAATTGCAGCATATCATCATCCGCTCATTGCCAACCCACTGTTGTTGCGTATGTAAACATTTACCTTTCATTTATAGTTGCTTTTAAAATGAACGTGTTGCCTCAATTTTTTTTCAGTATATCTTTACATAAACTTGCATAGTCTTAACTGATGTGTCTTATACAGCTTGCAGCAAGTGCCATTCGTATTGGTTTTTAGTTTCAATAAAACTTATTTTGCAATCTGTTTGAAGTTCTGAATATTTAATTCAAATGGCTTACACCTGGTCTCTCTACATGTTTGTAGGAACGTGAGAAAAGTCTGAAAGCTTAGGGGACCTACTTGTGTTGTTCCATTATTAAAAGTCGAACCACAGTTCTACTAATTCACCATAGCAATATTAATATTAATAATACTATTAATAATAATAATAATATAATAATAATAATAAGAAGAAGAAGAAGAAGAAGAAGAAGAAGAATTTTGTTTTCCTAGAGCTGGATACCTCAATTGCTGCAACTGTAGAACGGCAGAGACACCTTAATTCTAATATCGTCATTTCAGCATTTTAATGCAGGTGATGTGAGAACCAAGAGGAATTTTTGCAAGGAAATGAAGGAGTGCGGAGCTCTGGCAAATTTTGCAGCGCACTCCTGTTTTTTCTCTAGCACTGGTGCTAAAAGTTACATCCTAGCGCCCACACAGACACCCTTGTGCCATAGTGCAAAGGTACCTGCATTGTAGTGAATTATAGTTTATGTGTAGGAAGGTGCCCCTTCCTGAACATAAACAATTTAGAAATGGCTATTTGCTACTTCTATGTGTGCTGCGTTCTGCACACATAGAAGTAGCAAGTCGTCATTATTTTATGATTGTTTATGTGCAGGAAGGGATACCTTCCTGCACATAAACAATCATTAATGGTGTTTTGCTCTTTCTATGGGTGCTGCAGAATGCAGCACATATAGAAAAAGCAAAATAAATAAATAAATACAATTATTTCTTCTTGTCGCGCCATTTTGAATGCCTGCTATTGCATGACATTAGTTTTTGGCACTGTCCCAGATTTATTTACAGATACTTGTAAATCTGGGGCAGTATCAAAAAGCAATGGGTTTTGCAGTGGAGCACCCACAGCAACACCCATTGCACGCCAGACAACTGCATGAAAGAGTACCATATTTACAAAGCGGCGTCAAGCCCAAAAAAGTGGCTTAACTTCACTTTGTAAATATGGAGTAGGACATTGTGTCACAGGAACGTCAGTAAAAGTGATGTTCCTGTGGTGCAATCACCTTGTAAATATGCCCCCAAGTTCTTGTGTCAAAAGTGAGTGACTTTTAGTAAAGCAATATGAGCTTCTTTACGTATCACGGCCACAAAATACAGTCAACTTGGTTTTTCATAAAATTAAATCAAAGTGTTTATGCATATACCACACTCAACGTGTTTATGCTAAGAGCTGAAATGATATTGTTTGTTTTCTCAACTGGTAAATGGTTAGGAGTATAACAGACCTATTAACAGATTGGCAGGCGTAAATATCGACAAAAACAATATTGTGAAAAAATATTGAGAACAGAAATATTGACTTTACACACCTGGAACATGAAGTAGAAAATATCAACAATATATATAGAAGACCACAATATTGGCAGAAAATAGGTGAGAATAATGACTTCTAACTATTACAGACTGTATTAACTTCAAACCATATATAAGCTTCAAAATAATATTACACGTTTTAAAAAAATATGCTTAGAATATAAAATTGATATAAATACATATATAACTTATCAATATAAAATAAAGTAATATAATTTAAATAAATCCCCAAAAAAGCAAAACATTAAAATATGAAATTAATATTAAAACATAAGTAAAAAATACTAAAAATGAATTATAATTATACACACTGTATATTAAAATACTTTAAAAATATGGAACAAAATCACTAAATTAAAACAATTAATTAATAAAACAAATTACTGTGAAACTATTGAACATCAGGGGGCCAAATTACTATCACCACTCCAACATATTCAAAAGTAGAGAAAGTGTTGGACTTTGGAGGGGACAGGTTTACTGTTCCCACTTCAACGTAAGAAACAGTAGGTAAAGTGTAGTTCTTTCAAGGGGTAAAATTTACTTTTCCCACACCAGTCTGAGCAACAGTAAGGAAAGTGTTTGACTTTGGAGGGCTCACCTATCCTATTCCCACTTCAACATATGCAAAAGGAGGGAAAGTGTTAGCCTTTGAAAGGACGGGTTTGTAATTCCTGATCTCAGCCGGTAAATAATCTATTATTAGGGTTTGGAAGTCCCTTCAGGTCATACCTTCTGCAAATGGGGTGGTTGACATCTACGAGTCAATTAATCAATACATGTAATTTATATTTTGTTGACAATAAAGCTACACAAAATTGTGTTTCAGTTGAAGCCATCAGTTTTCAATACTGATGTTTGCTGTTGTGCTGCTCCCAGGAATAGAGGTAAGAATACCAACATGATTTTTGTAAATTCCCTCACAGTGACAGTTTTAAAAGTTTCAGTTTTACATTTTGTTTTTTGATTTGTATATACTTTACTAATATGCTAATAATATAGGTGAGGACAGTGGTTTATGTTATGGTGTAGCTGTGCAAATTCACTGTATATTAATGACACAATTCCATATCAGATCTGATTAGGTTTGTTTGAAAAACCTTAGCTCAGTCCTGGGTAGCTGTGACATGGACAAGTCTGACTTTATGAAAGGAAAAAGTATAAAGTACTGTGAAGTATCAAAACAGTTGAATGAAAACAAAATGCAATAAAAATCTGACACCAATTGAAAAAAGTAGGTTGCCAATGACAGAAATCCAACAGAGGGTTGTGCAGATATAAACTTGTAAAGAAACAATAACTCACAGCTTTTCAATGTAATGCAATTAATCAATCAAATCTACAGCTACTCACAGTTTAGGGTTAGCCACAACAAGTAACTTGAAAACATCTGTAAGGGCTGTCTTGTGGGACACAACTCTGTCAGGTTCCAGTTTAACTGTTACCTAGCGAACTGTCATAGACGCCAAGGTATGCAGGATGCTGAAGATGCTCAAGGATGCTGTGGATGTTGAGCCGGTGTCCAGGGACTTCCCGTGGTCAACCCTCAGTCATGAATACAGAGGGGCGATTTTGGATATGAGGCTTCAGATCCTATGATATCCAGTTGAAGTTTAGCACAAAACCGGTTGCCACTGGTTTACTGGTAACTTACATGCTGAGTGACCCAAACTGCACTCTGATGACCCTCCTTGGAATAGAGACAACTCTCTGGGGTTCAGCATGCATGGGTGCAACTTTTGAGGGTCTGGACTTGGTCTCCCTGGCTGCACCTCAGCATTTAGCAACAGTCAGACTTCTTGGTGCTTGGCTTGCAGAGGAGCAGGTTTCTGAGCTTTTATGGCCTTCCGGCTGTAGCAGGAAGGTAGCATTCAACTCTTGGAGTCAACTTCTCTGTTCTAGAACTTGGCCTGACTGTTCCTCAAGCAGGACACCTCAGGCATCATTGTTTCATTGTTAGCCCAAGATGCATAAGGTGCAGTCCAGCCTTTAATACAGCCTCTCTTTGCTTGGTCCTGGGAACCACAGGGCAGCCCTTGTTTGGTGCTGACCCAGTCCAGATGTGATGTGAAGTATGAGTGCCAGGGATGCTACTTTTAAGCCCACTACAAGCCTCGGACATGAGATGACTAACTGGCCACTGGGCGTCCAGGTCCCCTCTTGTCTAATGATGACTTCCTTCAATAAGTGAAAACCAGCTAGCACAGAATGCACCATTCTGCCCACTCCCAACATGACATAACTCTTCTCTTGGCGTGTAAAGCCCCCTAGCCCAACGCAGAGGTGTGGGTAGCAGGGGGCTACACGCCCTCTGAAAAAACGGTTTGACTATGGCTTATCCATCTCTAACTGAGATGCTAGCCTGTCGACTAAAACAAAAGAGTAGCTCCTATTTAGTGTGATGACCTTTTGTCATTCATAGGCAGCTTCCCCTTCAAAGCTCAGATTTTGGGCTCACACCTAATCTGGCCTTCATGCCAGGAACAAGTCATACTTCTACTTTCAGCAGATCCTTTGTTCCTCCCTCTGAGAGTCATTCACACCTCTCTTGTGGAGGACAGAAAAATGTCTCCAGGACAAAAGCCTGTTTGAAACTGCAAACAACCACTGTGAACTTTGGGTCAAAAAAGAGGCAAATTTCTAAAGTTGCCATTTGTGTATTTGTAACATTAAATTCGACTTAAGCAACAAGCCATGTTTAATGCAATAATCATTTTGATGCTTTGAATTATAATATTTAATAATGCCATTCAGAAGAGAGCAGTGTTGAGTTGTCAGTGTGTAACCTCATACTCACCAATGGGGCTACAAGCCTTGCCACAGTAAAAACATCAATGTGGCGTTGTTACTCAGGACATGTTAAGTTGATAAAACATGTGTCCTTCTTTTTAATGTAATGCACCCTGGCTCTGGAGCTCAATAGGCCTGCCTTAGGGGTGACACACATTTTAATAAGGAAGGTCTTGGCTTTGCCATTGGTTTGAATTGCAAAGCAGAGATTGTAATTTAAAAACCGCTCTGCCAGTTGGAAATAGTGGGCTGGGAGTTATGCTTTGTCACATTTGTAGTGGCACAATGAGTACACTTTAACTTACAGGCCCTGGGTACCTCTGGTACCATATACTGGAGACTTAAAAAAATGTTAAGGTTTTTATTGAGGAATTAGAACCGAACAATACATAGACACCAAAACACATAAAAGTAAAAGGAATGACAGTCAATGGCATACAATTCAAAATCTCCAAAGATCAATGCAATACAAAACCTCAATAAAACATAAAAGGACAAATACATCATAAACTCACCAAAACAATAAGACACATATGCATACAACAGAAAAGCCAGTGAATTGATGAAATAATGAATAGACATTTGGGTTCCAGTACTTGAATTGCGAAAGGCATCGACATGGGGTCAGGGGCTGTATCTAGGATAAATGTGCTGTGGCAGTTCAGCAGGCAACAGGTATGTATAGGGGGGAAGCAAGTGTCTAAAAAATATTAGCAGAGGAGCCTGGCTATAGTCTTTTCGGCATTCGAGGAGACTGGTGATAAGGGAGCGGCATGTGCCGTGAGAAGTGTATGTTGCAAGTGTGTACAGTAGACACACCAAAGGTTCCGGGGCCTGGAGGTTGGGGGTTGGAGTGTAGCATAGATTTCAGATTGCACCCTACAGTACACCAGACTTCAAAGCCAGGCAGACCTAGTCAGGTTAGCCCTAGCCCCACATAAAACAGCAATCTCACGTTTTGCCAGTAGTAACGCTATCGCTGCATAGCGCCTATAACACAATTTAATACGATGAACCAGTCCCAACAGGTCAAGCTCTGGCAAAGGGTGAATAAAGGGGATCAGACCCATATAGCCGATTCAATTCGCCAGGCCCAGTATGTAGTGGCCAAAGATTGAATGTCTTGTGCATCAAGGGGATTCCCTTTGGGAGCAATGACACCAAAGGAGTCGGAGCAAGTAAGATGATCAATAGCAGGTCCCTAATTTAGTTGTATAACCTGGCATTTGTCCCTGTGAAGCTGCACCCCAAGATACTTGGTGGTCTCCCGAGCTACCTGTAAGGGGTACTCCACCTCATCCGTCGCCGTGTCCGTGATAGGGAATAGCATTGACTTCCCCTAATTATTCTTAAGACTCGACATTGAGCCAAACCGCTCGATTTCGTAAAATAACGGTTGCAGATTGGTTTGGGGATGGCGGACGAAAAGCAGAATATCATCTGCATAGAGGGACATTAAGAGTGGGCCCACAGGGAATTGCAGGCTGTGGAACAGGTGTTTTTCTTGAAGATGATGGACCAAAGGGTCCAGCGCTATAATAAATAGGAGCGGGGACAAGGGGCACCCCTGACGCGTGCCACGGCTGATGTGGATGGGAGGGGATAAGGAACTATTCAGCCGGAGATGGGCCATAGGGGAGTATAAAAGGGCAATCAGGGCTATAAAGTTAGCAGGGAGGACAAGCTCTTAGAGCGACGCCAAAAGGAAGAGCCACTCAAGAGAATCAAAGGCCTTCTCCGCTGCCTAATAGCACAACTGCAGCTGGCGCTGTGGGTTCGATGCGGTTAATGACCCAGAATACCGTGCGGAGATTGAGCGCGGTGAACTGGTGAGGTATAAAACCAGATTGCACAGGAGACAGGATTTGATTCATTAATAAAGAAAGGCACGAGGAGAGCGTTTTGGCAAGAATTTTAATATCAAAGTTGATGAGGGATATAGGACGGTATGATGAACAATGCGTGGGATCTTTACCCAATTTTAGCAGAAGAGAGATGGCTGCTTCACGCATAGTATGAGGGAGAACGCCCAAATCCCATGCCTCAGCTAAGACTTCCAAGAGTTGAGGTGCCAGGCTTTCCTTGTAGGCTTTATAGAACACTCCAGTGAGACCATCAAAGCCCGGTGCTTTGGAACCAGAGAGTTCATCAATGGCCAGTGACATTTCCTCAACAGTGAAGGGGTGCGCCAAAAACTCAGCCTGGCCTTCCATGAGCTAGACCATGGCCACTTCCTCTAGGTAGGACAGATGCTGTGTAAAAGTATCAGAAAGCATGGTGGAATGTATGGAACGATAATAAGCCACCAGCTCCGCCACAATATCCGAGTCAGATGTGGCACATGTCCTGTCCAAATGTGTAATGGATGTGATATGCCCAGCCCCTTTCGGGGGGCTCACCAGGCGAGCCAGCGTCCGGCCGGGGCGGTCACCTTTGCCAAGCTGGGACGCCTCCCTGTCCGCATGCTCATTAAAGTCCAACAGAAGTGCATTGCGCTTGACATCTATTTGTGGGTCAGGGCACGAGTCGTCTAGCTGGGCCAACTCAGCCTCTACTTTAGCAAGGCTACTGCACACTGCGCATAGCACCCCCGCCTGTTAGGAGATGACAAGACCCCATATGAACCTCTTAAAGGCGTCCCAGAGAATGGAGTAGTGAGCCACTGAACCAGTGTTTGGGTTGAAATATTCTGTAATGGCCTCCTGAGCTTCGGAATGGAACACCACGTCTAGGCGAGCCGAGGCTGGAAAGGACCACCTCCGCTCCCACCCAGCCGAATGCGGGACATTCAGGTGCAAAATGAGTGGGGAATGGTCAGATAGAGTGCGAGGTTGCACATCTGCCAGCTCCACTTAGCGACACTACGCAGCAGTGGCAAAGATATAATCAATACGAGTGTGTGTTGTATGAGGCACTGAATAAAACGGATAACCAGGGGCCGATCGATGGTGCCGCCTCAAAGTGTCGCGTAGATGCAAGGAGCCAAGCAGGAATATACTGGAGACTTATAAGTAAGTTAACTTATGACAGTTTCAGAGTAGAAAACCACCAGCATCAGTCCAAAGTGTGGGAGTGAAAATGAAAAAAAAGGTATTGCCTTACATTATTTAATTTTCTAAACAGTTGCTTACCCCCTGAGGTTGGTCTCTCTCTCTCACACACACACACACCCTAAAACATAGCACAGCAGCAGTACAAATGTGAAAAATATATCACAAATATGCCAAAGACCTAGTGCAGGGCAGTCTAGGCCCCAAAGGGTACAACAACATCACATTAAAATGGTAAACAAATCAGTAAAGCATTCGACAAATCCACTCAAGAAAATGAAGAAGTATGCTTAACCCTTTGCCTCTACTAAAAATAAAATAATGTGCAGGCATTTACCCTTAAAAAGGTAAATCCTACCCCCCCAACCCAACCCAAACTCTAGGCTACCCACCAGCAAAGATACAAAAAAAAAAAAAGGGACATAAAATGCTAGGGCATGCCCTCCCTAAACCAACACACATTTTGCAAAGTGCTACATTGAACATTGTGGATACAGCAGGGATTGCAGACAATAAGAGTGTGATGATTTCCCTTCAAAATCCAAATCCAAAGTGATCAAGGGCTGGACATAGAACAGGGTGAAGACTCAAGGCAGGAAGAGGAAGTTGCTACTGTATGCACAGTAGCTTCCCGGACTTTATAGCACTTTTTCCAGTCTGGATTCCAAGCAGTAGAACTGGAGTTATGCAATTTTACAGTTTTAAGTGTAAGATAGCGACTAAAATATCAAAACTCCAATCATGGGTATTTGGCCCCAGAAGACGGCAACAAAGTCAAACATTGAGGTTGACATCGCTGGAGCGTGGTTCAGCTACACATGGTGATTGGACCCGGTATCGGCTTACCTTCGAACTTAGAGGAATTTTCAAAGAAAAGTTCCTGAGAAGGTAAAGTTTATCTGGGCAAGGCAGCCAGAGGAGTATGAGGGTTAGGCATTGTTGTCAGGGAGCTGCAGGATGGAGTTGCAGTGAAGATTTCTGCATTTAGACTTTGTCAAATTTTAGGAAGTGGGAAATGTCCAGTGGGACGAGGCTGCAGGCTGTAGCTGAGAAGGCTTCACAAGTTCAGATAACGTTGCTCTGAATGACTATACAGATTTTGCTGCTGAAGAGAAGAATTTATCAGGATCTAACACAGAGACAGACTCTCTGACAATCCGTAGTGGGCAGACTGGCAGGCGGGTAGGTCGTGGACTCCTGTCGGTTCTCATGCCCATTTTTTGTGAACATTTTTCCAAGTCCCTACTTTTAGGGTTAGTCAGGAGCAGTACCTTCAGCACCACAACCAAGGGTCCAGGACTGGTTGAGAACCACTTGGAGGGGCAGTACTTACTCCAGCAGAGGCCAGGTGCACGGTTCAAGGTCTCTGGAGCTTGTTATGTCTCTGTAGCTCACACAGGATTCCAATAAACTAAACCTTGGAGTCGCTCCAGTGGTCCTGGGTGTAGGAAGCAGGTCCAGTCCACCTTCAGTCAGCAGGGCTGCAGGACCATCCTTCTGGCAGTAGAGCAATAGGCAGTCCATTTGAATCTACCACAGGTCCAGGAGTGTACTGAAGAGATGGTTCAGGAGGTCCAATATTTATACCTGGTGCCAGCCTTTGAAGTGAGTGTGACATCCTGGCTAACTCCGTTGTCAGGTTCTTGAAAGCCAATGCTCCAGGTAGTCTGGGCTGACAGTAGACTGGTGTCAAGTTGCTTAGTGAGTGTGCTGCAGGCAGCCCTTTGAAATGGAAGTGGGGCAGGGAACAGCTCCACCCCAACCATCAAGGCAGGATGGCCGAGCCTGCCAACACGAGTCCGTCTTTGTCTCTCTGTCTGGGAGGAATACACAAAGGTCAATTGCCAAATTATTCACAGTCATGTGACTCAGGACACAGGCTGCAGGCACCAAATGGTTAGGACAAAAAATGCCAACTCTCTAAAAATTGCATTTTCAGAATTGTTACTTAAAAACTGGCTTTACCCTTAAAGAGAATTTTAAATTACAATTAATTTGAGACCAAACAAGACATTCCTACCTGTTCCTTCCTAATAAAAATATCATAGGTTATTAAATGAAATAAGGTAATCCAATGTTATCCTATGGGAGAGGTAGGCTTTTGCCAGGTCAAAAAGTCAGTTTAAACTGTACAACAGGCTGCAATGGAAGGCATCAGACATGTTTTAAAGTGGTACTTGTCTTTAGTGGGTGGCACGATGAATGCACTTCGCCCACTAGTAACATTTAATTTGCAGGCCCTGGGTACACGTTGTAGCCCTTTACTAGGAACTTAAAAGTAAATTAACTGAGCCGATCAGGTGTAGGCCAATTGTACCATGTTTCAGGGAAAGGGCACAAGCATTTTAGCACTGGTAAGCAGTCTTAACACCAACTGAAACAAAATTCAGAAAAGAGGTGAAGGTAAAATGTTTTGGGGTGACCGTACAGAGAGGGCCAAGTCCAATACTTCCTGTTCGAAAAAAAGGGTATTTTGTGCCAAAACAAAAAATACACATTCAGGTAAAATATCAACTCTGGATTGCAAGTTGATTTCCTGCTGGTCTAGTAAAGAACCTACTTGAAATGCTGACGCCATCCACCCGCATTACATTTTTGTAGGTCACGTCCAAAGTGACAGCTGAACATTGCGATCCTGTTCGCCAAAGTACGAATGCAAGCAGAAATGACAAAACTCTGTAAACTCCACTGGCGGAGTGGAGTTCACTGCCCACCACTACTTATGTATAATAAAAGGGTTGCTTAAAGCTTGACAAGTAGTTTTAAATGCCAAGTCAAAGTAGCAGTAAACTGCACACACAGGCCCTGCTATGCGATGTTTGGATGTACATGAATGCAGGGCCCCATGGCTGCAAACTGGAGAAAGCATATTTTCAGAACATTATGATTAGTTTGAAGAATGACGAATACTAAAAATAATTATTCACATCTTTCCTCTGCACATAGGATATTTCTAGCTCTACGCATGTGGTTGTCATTAGCCTCTTATTTGGATAAGACTGAACATCTTATGTCCAAATGTAATTTGTGGTATCAAAGCTTTGTTCCATATAGTCACAGGACTAACAATATAAAGTACCTTTTTAACAATGTACAAAGTCTCTTTTATGAGTCTTTCCAACTCATAACAGGTTTTTTTTACCTTCCCGTAAGTGAACGTAGGAACCGGTGTAAAAGAGCCATCTCCTGTTCATTGTGAGTTAAAAAGTATTTATCAGTGTTTTGAGACTGCAAATGCGTCACAACCCATTGATGAGTCCAACACTTGATTTGGGGTAGTAACTGACTTGCAAAGAATTTGTTCTGAGAACTGTTTGCAGCAGCCTCAAGGGCGGTAGTCAGTGGCCCAGGGGACCATAGCATGACCTCCCCGTTGTCTGCCTAAAAATGTTTTTAGGTTTCGCCCTGGCGTTGCAACTGCGTAGCAGTTGCTCTGCCCAGGGCGAAATCTCATGATCCTACATATGGGCTTTGGTCCCGCCTCTGTCTCCCATTGGCTAGCTCCATAAATGGAGGCTAGCCATTGGGAGACAGAGGCTGTCAATCACGCTTTCCCCTGAAAACGCGATTCGGGGGCGTTTCTCGGTCTTTTTTAAGTCCCGCCCCTTTGTCCTGGGCCGCGCTGTGATTGGCCGCTGGCCCGGGAAACCCCCGTGACGTCATTCCCGGGCCGCGCTGTGATTGGCTGGCCGGCCCGGGACCTGACTTGTTTATTTACCTGTAGGGTTGGTTCGTTCATCCCTTTTAAATCCTTCCCTTTCTCCTCTCATCTTCTTTGTGTCTCCCTATCCCCCGCCTCTCATCCTCTTTTCGTCTTTCTCATTGCCTTCTATTAATTGTCACTCTATTCTATCATTCTCCTTCCCTCTTTTATTTCCATGCTTTCTCGCTCCTTGAGTCCTCCATTCTCTCTTCATTGGCTGTTTCATCTCACCGCTTCCCCTTTCTGCCCTCTTTCTTCCCTTTTCACCATGCACTCTCTTTCCTTCTCACTTTTCTCTCCTGTTTATTTCTACTTTCCCCCTCTCTCGTTTTCCTTCTTTTCTTTGCACCTCTATTGTTTTCCTACCTTTTGTCTCCCTTGTCCCTCTGTTACTATCACTCCCCGCTTCTATTGTCTCCTACTTCCTTTGCTTCCTCTTTCTTTTCCCTGTTCCCGATCCATATTCCCTCTTGTTTACTTGCTTGTCCTTCTGTGTTTCAACCCCCCTCTTCCGGGATATGTGCTTCCTTTCTTCCCTGTTCCCTGGCCTCGCATCTCCCAGCAGGAGGGCCCGCGGTGGGGGTGCAGGATGGGGCGGTGGCATCCCCTAGAAGGAGGTGCATCCAGTAGCAGCGCTGCCCGCAGCTGGGGGTACAGTAAGGAGAGGGCGGGGTGCACCCCTGGCAGGGACAGCGTGCAGGGGGGCGGGGGGCGCCCTCCCCCAGCCTGTGTGTGTATTTGTGGGAGGTTGTCTCTCCGAGAGGCGCGTCGCATCCTCGGTTGCCATGGGGACGGCCATCTCCGGCTGCCTGCAATAGGCGGAGGGCGGGGCGGGGGCAGGCTGGGGGCCAGCCCTGGGCGGCGCGAGCCTGTCTGGACTCGGCTCGAGGATCCTCTGGCTCAGCAGGTTCTCCCTCTTTCGTCTGCTTCTGCACCCCGGGTCTCGGCGGAGAGCGCGTGCTGCCCCGTACGTGGCTGGGGGGCCCCAGCTGCTGCGACCCCCAGAGGTGAGTGAGGCCTAGACTGCTCAGTCCCCGCGGGGATGAGAGTACTGCCCGAGGAGAGTACTCCCGTCCGCCGCCCATGAATGCTCCCATTGCTCTTTGTTTAGGCGTGATAGATAGCTCGGGTTCATGCGCCTGCTGCCGAGCGCGTGAAGAGAGAGACGCAGATAGAGCGTGTGTGCCTGTCCGTGTATGTGGTAGGTCATAGGTGCGACCCCGGATGGTGCCATACAACTTTTTGACAACAAGAAGTATGTTTCGTCATATGTCAGCACGTCCGGTGTGCTGTTTATGTTGTTCTCTTCGTTCTTTATGTTGTCTCTAACTGCTGCATGACAAACAGTGTACTCTTGCCCGGAAGTAGTGGGGACCCGTACACAGAGGTGCCATGGGGGTGTTGCTGCACCTGAGGGCGTAGTTGGTTCTTTCCTGAACAACATGTGATGAAGAACATAGACTCTCCACGGCCCCGGTAGCTGTTTGATCTTGTGCTCGCAAGTTTCACCCAGTGACCTTGAAGGGGAGTGGGGTGGAGGGGGCAGGCGGGGCACCCAAGCCCCTCTCCCCAGGCGTGTGACCTCTGTCATATACAGTTACAGTGCACATCACCAGACGCCTCCCCCACCCCCCCCTGGACTCTTGTATCTGCCTGGGCCTAGCTCTGTGTGCGATAACAGGGTCCTGTACGTCACACCTGCGGACCACCCTTACTGTGCCCTCTGACCCCACCCGTGTGTGGTAATGGACCACGCCATCTACACAATAATGGGTCTTTCCCCCGTGTAAGAGTCATTCTTAGCCACGTTCCCTGACCTCAGCCCCCTGGTATAAGGTGCCAGTACTTCCTGCGTCCTGTGTCCCCCTTGGAATGGATGACAGCTGCCCCCAGTCATTTGCACACCGCAACCTTCTAATTATACCCCCTCCGAAGTTACTTACCCCCTTAGATTGGAGAGCTAGTCCTTAGTGCACATCTGACACTAGGTCCTTGAGATGTGGGCCCGTATGCTACCTGTGCCCCCTGGCCTCAGCTCGCTTATAATTGTGCCCAGTCTCCCATGCGCCCTCTGACCCCCGCCTCCTTATGCTAGTGCCCAGGCCTTCCTGCCTCCCCTGCACTCATCCCTCTGGGATAGTCCTTCCTGTACCGTCCGACCCCTGCTGTCCTTGAATGTTGGGCTAGTCTTTTCCGTGCCCTCTGACCCCAGCCCCCTCTGGATGGCCTTCAAATCCTTTCATGCGCCCTATGTCGCCACCTCACTTGGGTTATTTATTAATTGGTGATTTTTTAGTAGACTCGTGCAACGTGTGAGCTGCTTCGGTTAGTGAACCCGCCCTAACCTTCCTCTGACACACCACCCGCGCCCTTGTGATATTTATTTCGTGAATTCTTTCTTGGACTTGTCTTGAAAGCCCTTTCAGTTAGTGGACTAGGCCTTCCGGTGCCCATTGACCCGTCACCAGGCCTCCCTTGTGAGAGTAGGTCATTTCTACAGGGTGCCATCTGAACTACCTGCCCTGCCATTGTTAAACATATCACCGTTCCAGCTCTCCAGGAGGACGCTGAACGGCTCTACACGTGCCCCCTCACACATAGTGCGCCAGCCGGTGAACCCTCTATCATGAGTACCCCTGACCCCTCCCCCGCTCGTGAAGGGGCGAACCATTCTTCCTAAACCAGCTTTTCATGTGCTGGAATAAAAGCTGCCTCCCCCCTCTGGGCTATCACATAGTCTCAAAATAGAGCTTTTACGTTTACAGTATGCATATGCGATATTTCTATGTTACTGTCTTTATACGCGTGACATTTGCATGTCTCATGTGTGACACTTTGAAGGACACTCGATCGCAAGCAGCTGAATAAAGAAACCGGGTCCTGAGCATAACCTTTAATTCTCGTTTTATTTTTGGAACAAAGGATCTTCAGAGCTCTCTCAACACTGTGAGCAGTACAACTACAAGTACCAGAACGCATAGGAAGAAAAATGATTAGATTAACTACTCACACCTAATGATTAGATTAACTACTCACACCTAATTTAGGATTATCTTGAATCACCACAGTTGTCCCAGTTTAGGTAGCAGCCTACTTTACGCTTTGTGGCTTAGTTCACAGCCAGGTAGGAAACCTCATTACTGTCACTTTCCAGGACTGGGCTTGTGTGTGACGACCTAATGCATTCTGGGTATTGTAGTCTTGGGTATTGTCAGTGGACCTATTTTATCCAGCACTTGATAGCCGTTATTTTAGTGTGAGTAGCACGGGACTAGAAACCGAGATTTCTTCGTGCAATACATATTTCTGTGTAAAGTAAAACACATCAACGTTTTACACATAATTCAAAGAAGTTAGAAAAGACCATTTGTCAAAAGCAATACCAAAAGCTCAAACTTTAACAAAGGCGAAACCATTGCATTGTAAATGCTTGTTTTAAATGCAGTCCCTTGCCACTTAAGGAACACTGGCCGCTTTAAAAGCATTCAAGAAGAGAATGTGAAGTGAAGTCCACTGTTCCTTGATGCCCCCAGCCCCGCTTTTGGGGTCATACACAGTGGCTCGCAAAATGTTACCTGCCTCATTTATATTCTAGAGGGAAGAGACTATTCGAACTCCGGCAAATACCGATTTTGCAAAGTAAGTGAGAGAAATGAAAAATACTTGTCATGTTGCAAACAGTTGGGGGCCTGTTTATGAATTTGTCATGCAGTGCAGCGCAGTCAGTCACCTTGCTGCGCTGCGTGACAGTGTTAGGGCAGGAGTGTGTCGTATTTAAGGTAATATGGCACATTCCCACCTTTTTCCCTACGCTGGTGTCCTTTTGGCAGCCTAGCGCCAACGCACGCACGCTTGCACCATGGTGTAAGGGTGCCTACAACGCATGCAGAATGAAAAACAATTCCTGAGATGCATATTCCTCTATCTATGTGCACTGCAGAATTCAGCACACATAAAAAGAGGAATTAACAAGGAGAAATACAAATATTCCTCCTAGTTATGCCTCTCCTGGGAAGGCGTATATTTTTGGAGCACTCCCAGGTTTACCAATTCTGTGAATTCTGGAAATGCATCAAAAACCATGGAGTTGCATGGGAACATTCACCCAACGCCCATGGAACACCGTCCCAGTGCAGAGTAAGACAGCGCAGCGATTTGCACAACTTTGGACCACACAAAGTGGCGTTGCGTGGCTTCATAAATCACATGTAAGGTTTGCATCGCTCTTGCAAACTGGTTCATAAATAGTCCCCTCGGTGAGCAATTTACAACCACTGGTTTGCGACCTGCCGAATAGTACATCAGGGGCGATATGTATCAAGCATATTCGCATTCGCAAAGGCCGAAATTCGCAGAATTTCGGCCTTTGCGAATGCGAATGTGCTAAATGGTATGTATTAAACAAAACGTGGTTCAGAATAAGGAATAGCAAAATATGCGATTCCTTATTTTGCGATTGCATTTAAGGAATCGCAAATTTTGCGATTCCTGAAATGCAATGTAAGAAGCAAAAAAAATAGCAAATTGGCCTTAAGGAATCGCAAATTACCACCAACTTCTAGTTGGTGGTAAGTTGCGAATTCCTTCCAAAATATTTTTTCCTTTTTTCAAAGTGCCATGTGACGCACAGACATGCCCTTAGGGCATGTATGTGCGCCACATGTGCACCCATGCAGATTTCAGGGGTGCAACACCCCTGCACCCTTGAAAATATTCACAATATGCGATTAGTAAATTGCAAATCGCTAATTTCCCCTTCATTCCTATGGGCCTCCTGGTCCATAGAAATGAATGGGAAATTATTCCTTAATTGCGATTAGCAATTTTCTAATCGCAATTAAGGAATATTAAGGAATCGCTAAAATGAAGCGATTTTGTACATACATACCATTTTGCGTTTTCTAAATAGCGATTCATTAAAAATCGCTATTTAGGAATCGCAAAACGGAATGTTGATACATATCGCCCCAGAACTTCTTTCTCCCGAATTTGGACTCTCAAGAGAGTGTGACAATCTACACTCTGCCTTGCATCTTGGCACCTATCCTGCTTGCTTCAACGTTGTTCTTGCAGTTCGTTTGACAAGGATTCTCTCTTGAAATTGATTTCTCTTTTTCATGGTCCTGCTGCAGAGAATCTACTTCCTTTAATTATCCGTTCTCTATCCCCGGGGACCCTATGTCACCACATGCACATGTAACCACTCCCAATGTTTCCAACATTTCTGGTTTACCTCCAAGTAGCCCAGACAGAGTAACAATCTCTTATGTTTCTCGTTTCAGAGCAACGCCAGGAATAGGTTTCAATAACTCTTCCTGGGAGCAGGTTTCACAATTCTTGCCAATGTTATCCCAAAGAATGCTCTTGTTTTGTTGTAAGTTCTAATATTTTTGGTGCGGCTGGATCTGACTGATAGGCCTTACTCACACTAATTTTCCTGTCGTATTATTTTCTGATAAAAAAGACAATTATTTCTCAGTTAAAACTACCCAGAAAATCACAATCACGGAGAGAATATCGGGGGCATTCTGAGGAAATAGTTAAGCATTTCTACAAGTGTTAACACCCAGTAATACTTTTGCTTGGTGTATCTTTATTCTGCAACTGTATAAATGGAGACAAAATATTTGCATGATGTGGTAAACGTGAATGCGTGTTTTGTGTGAACGGCAAATCCTCCACAGAGCACTTATTGTGAGGAGGAATGTTTCCACCACCCACCCGCTCAGGGTATTCACAATCTCACCCTGTCCTTGATCTGACACTTTCTAACCTTTCAGCTCTTTCAAAAGCTCCTACTGTAAAAAATGCCCAATGCTTTACCCTTCTCTTTTGATAAGGATGAACGAATATGCAACTTTCTTATCATCATTCACATTTTTACGGCAAGCAATGCCAGCTATTCAAAACCATAAAAACATGCACTATTGTTGTTTTAGTGATCACTTAGTGGCGTATGAATTACTCATTGAAATTGACCAAACGCTGCTCTTAACTTTTCATACTGGCAAGTGTTTTGTTAGTGAAACATGGGGAAGCATTAAATAAATAAAAAAGGTCAGTAATAACATGCTCTGATGATATTAACTATTGAGTCTGACGTTATGATTCGTGGAGTTTTGATCTACCCGGGTGATGGTGAAGCAAGTACACGCAATTTATCGCCACATTACGTTTAATGAGCTTACCATTGTCTCCGTTTCATTTTAGGTCTGGTTAGAGAGAGTGTTAGCGATTTTGGAAGACCTCATAACATTCATTCCTAAAGAGGGCAAAAGGACAACACTTTTCAGTCACTGGTTGTTGGCAATTGTATTTGCACATTTACCAACACACATGAAAGTCTGTTGTAAACATATGTATGGCAACGGCCCAAAATATTGGTCCCACAAACTTATTTGGTACGCACCCAGAAGGCAACTTAGATCTAGCACTGAGTCGCTGCTTGCCCGCTGAGAATACAAGCTGCCAGAAATGGGGGCCATGCTTTTTCCTTTCTCGCCCCTTCCCTCTGGAATAAAATGCCCCTTAATCTGTGCACGACCTCAGAACACATTTGCTTTCGCAAGAAGCTGAAGACTTGGCTTTTTGTAAACTAGGTTGTCTGCATCTCGTCAGAGCCGTCTCCAAGCGCCATGAGACTCTTTGGATGTGATATGTGCGCGTTACAAATGCCTTGACTTGACTTGACTAGACTTGGTGGGCCTATTAATGAAGGGAGTTTAATTGTGGGTATATTGTGGGCTTTCTTGACATGACGTTTATCTCCATTGGCATCGAAAGGCACCTGGGCTGTCTGCACATCACAAGTGCATGCAGCCCCTTTGCCACAATGGTATGAGCCCTATGACACCTGAAGCAGGTGGTAGTAGAGCAGTGTCCACTACCATCTGAAAGTCAATGTGTTGCAGATGTGGAAGGGACAATCAAAAATAATTTAGATTGTTCTGCTTGAATGTCTGCATGTGGATCTCTCTGCATGTATACCTGTTGTGTATCCTGTGTGTGTGTGTTAAAATCAGAGCATGCATGGTGTTTGTGTCATTCAGCCTGGCCATACCAACACACCAGCCACTGATCTAACACAGCTAACCATGACATCTTCCGATGCCCTTCGCCTATCTCATTCCTGCATTCTGAATGTATCTCTGCAATTATAGGCTCACCTCTCCCATAAAAATGTTTTTCCCTACAAGTGCTAATTCTCAGTGCATATAGGGCATCTATTGCGTGTTAGGGCCCTCATCCAGCATATTGCTGCCCATGACTTATTAATGGAAATGTGTTGATTATCATGGCCACCCATGACATAATGGTACACACTTGCGGTATAATGCTGATATTTTAGTGATAATATAGACATAATAGTGGTAATTCGTGGTACAGTGTTGGCATCTATGCCATGAAGGTGCCTTCCTCATACTATGTTGGCCAGAGCTTTTTGCTGACAGTCATTAATATACTGTGGGCACAAATGGCCTGATGGCACCCTCTTCTTACACTATGTTGGGCCTCACATATGAGATATTATTTTTAGTATATTGTGAGCCTAAATTGAATCACAGTACTCTCCCTGGAATACTGCTGGCCCTGGCATTATTATCTAAATTATTGGGGTTCCATCACTTGGTATTAAATATTTCCCAATGCTTTTACACGTCACAAGTGTATGTGGATCCTGTGTCACTAATCGATTAGCTCATAAAACCTGGGGGCATATTACCAACAACTAGCGATAATTTTTGTCTCTAACTTGTTTAGAGATAAAAATTATCGCCGCACATCGGCGATTTTTATCGCAGATAAACCTTGCTATCAGCAAGGTTTATCGCAAATGCGATAAAAAACGGCCGCAATGCATGAATATCGCTGAAAAGTCAGCGATATTCATGCATTATCGAGCAAATGCTCTTAGCCATGTTATCCACCTCCCATTGGATAACATGGTGAAGAACTGCTCAGGGCAGGTGTTAGCTTTTGGAGATATTCGCGCTTAGCGCGAATATCTCCAAAAGTTGGTAATAGGAGATAGCCAATCCAATCCAAAAATTCTTTATTTCGGCCACATGGGCCATAAAAGATGCAGTAAAAATACATATAGATAAAACACAATATATACAATAAAACCAACTGGACCTGCAGTGTTAGGAAATACAAGGTAATATGAATTAACCAGACATTTTCTTCCTTATTATCCATGCTGCCATTAAGAATTTGGAAACTGCAAACACAATGTGGCCCAGGGTATTAGTTTTCATAACCCTGTAGGCCTGTAAATAGTTCCTGAAGCCCAGATTCCGGCATAGAGGGGCTAGCCAGCGCCTCCTCGGGCTCCGATAAACATGGCAAGAGAACATTATGTGCAAATCGTCTTCATCGTTAACTTTACAGCATGGGCAGAGCTTGTCACCCCCTAGCGACCATTTATAGGTAAAGACTTTAGTAGGGAGCGTGCCAAACCTCCATTGCAGGAACAATTTCCTCGCCAAAAGCGGATAGATAAAATCCATAAAAGGTTCAAAGACATAAGAATTTTTGGATACTATAAAACGTCCCGTCAGGGTGCCACTGTCATAAGCATTGTCCATATCAGCAAGGCTTTTGTTCTTGTAGAGCTGTGCGAGGGTTTTGCGCGAAATCCTTCTACAGCCCTGAGCTGGATCGTCCCATAGGTCAGGCAATTTCAGGCTAGAGCATTCCGACTTGATGTATGCCAGCCAAGGGATCTTACCATTAACATCCAGCCTCATGACATGTATAAGGTCCTGCCTATAGTGATGCAGTTCCTCGGTGGTCCATACCCGATGCCAGAACTTCACAGGTTTCGACCGTAGGTCCTCTGCAATTGGCGGGAGGCCCAGGTCGAGTCTTAAGGGGAGGAGTGGTGTACCTTGCGGGAGAGCAAGTAGGCGTCTGAGGAAACAGTTTTCCACCCCTACCATGACCTTCCCAGCTTTGTGTCCCCACAGCTCACTGCCGTACGAGGCAGCTGCCTTCGCCTGGGTCCTGTACATTTCCAGGGCCGGACTAACAGGCTTAAAGGTGGACTTATTGGACACCCTCAGGAGTGCGCCCGATAACTGGGAAAGTTTCAACCTAGATCTTGCTACCTGGGAGTCCCATGTCAGATTTTCTTGTAGTGAAACCCCCAGATATATAAAGGTAGAGACCCTTTCAAGGCTAGTTTCCCCCAGTTTTGGATTGGGTCTGGTTCTGGAGGGGGGGAGATAGCGATGTTAGCGACTGTTTCCAGTCGCTAACATCTTGGCACGCCCACTTTGCATGTCATTAGTGATAAATATCACTGACATGCAAAGCGGGGCCCAAGATGGTCGCTATCTCCTATTAGCTGTCACTAACTGGTGTTAGCGACAGCTTGGTAATAGGGAGATAATTTTATCTCCGCTTTCTTGGCTTTTAAAGCCAAAAAAGCGGAGATAAACCCCTTGATAATATACCCCCTGGAGTTGGTGATGAGAAAGGTGATGAAATAGCACAATCAACTAGCTAGTGGGAATAACTGCATGGCAAATGTGAAAGTGACAGATAAGTAATAAAATAAAGGATTGCTGAATGCATTTTTGTGTGCGTGTGTTTGTGTGCGTGTGTGCCTACGTTTGTCGAAATATGTGTATGTCTGCGAAAGTCCAAGGTGTCTGTGTCAATCAGGCTGGCCCTGCCCAATAGAATGCCACTGAACTGAGGGGCATATTACCAACAACTAGCGATAATTTTTGTCTCTAACTTGTTTAGAGACAAAAATTATCGCCGCACATCGGCGATTTTTATCGCAGATAAACCTTGCTATTAGCAAGGTTTATCGCAAATGCGATAAAAAACGGCCGCAATGCATGAATATCGCTGAAAAGTCAGCGATATTCATGCATTATCGAGCAAATGCTCTTAGCCATGTTATCCACCTCCCATTGGATAACATGGTGAAGAACTGCTCAGGGCAGGTGTTAGCTTTTGGAGATATTCGCGCTTAGCACGAATATCTCCAAAAGTTGGTAATAGGAGATAGCGATGTTAGCGACTGTTTCCAGTCGCTAACATCTTGGCACGCCCACTTTGCATGTCATTAGTGATAAATATCACTGACATGCAAAGCGGGGCCCAAGATGGTCGCTATCTCCTATTAGCTGTCACTAACTGGTGTTAGCGACAGCTTGGTAATAGGGAGATAATTTTATCTCCGCTTTCTTGGCTTTTAAAGCCAAAAAAGCAGAGATAAACCCCCTTGATAATATGCCCCTGAGATCTTTATCCGCACTCAGAATGCATCTGGTGGCCCACTCTTTCATACAGGGCTAACCTATAATATGATGACGATTACTTTTGGCGAGGCATATCTCTGGCATATTTGTCCTTGGAATTATGGTGTTAACGCCTACCAAAATGGTGGTCATTATTTGCTTATGGACACCTCCGATATTCTGATACCTATTCCTGGCATAATGTGGCATTGGCATTATCATAATTATAGACATATTGT
This sequence comes from Lissotriton helveticus, assembly GCF_964261635.1. NCBI lineage: Eukaryota > Metazoa > Chordata > Amphibia > Caudata > Salamandridae > Lissotriton > Lissotriton helveticus. The sequence goes on along the minus strand of NC_136068.1, from coordinate 279,501,530 downwards.
TGCCACCATGACAAGATAGTATTATCTTCCTACTAAAGCAGGCCATTGAATAATGTTGCAATTTATTGGTATTATGTGTTAAACAGTTGCATTTTAGTGCTTACTCATACCATAATCACATCCCTTAAATCCGTGGCATGCCGTTACTAATCCTTGGCATAACATTAGGCCTGGCATCTTGGTTGAATTCGAGGCCTATTGTGGCCATCTAGTTGCATGCACTATCAGATGCCTGTAAGTAAAACAATGGATGGTGTGAAATGTTTAATGAATAAAGAAACAGTGGTCACTTACAGCCAATTCGTTTTACGACATACCATGCCCCCTGTGCTAAATAAATATTTCAACTACATGCAATTTATCTGTCCAAGTATTCAATCATTAATTTACCTATCGTCAATACATTCACTCTTTGATATATCCATTCTTCAAACCATTGACCCATTCTCGAATTTACCCACACACCATCGCTCTCACACACGTACACTCAAACACCAATAATTTTTAAGAATGAATCTGCCAGAATAAAAAGAGAAAGGAAAAAGAAGAAGAAAACAATTAAAACATGTGGCCACTCAAACGTGGCCACCGACATGCTTGCATTAATTTTTTCAATGTAAAAAACCAATCACTGATGTGCCTGTTTTACTGGGATTTGTTTTTTTTTTATATATAAATGCCTTTCAATTGTGTCTTACATTTCAATATTATTAATATTTGTGAGGGAGACCAGACACCCAGGCACTCAAACGGCAGGCAGGTACAATGCCACAATGGCACTAAAACATTTTACAGTTTTAAAAAGGAGTCAGAAGAAAACCATCTAATTGGGCACTCATAGTTCAGGCAAAATAAATAGCCACTATTTAGGGTACATATAAAAAAATAAGTACAACGAAAAAGCACACTCGCGACACTATGGGTGCACCGTATTTACTATACAGCGCTTCATGTCGCAAGGATTTACAGATACGTCAGTATTCCTGATGTCTCTGTAGGCGCAAAAAAGGTGCATTGCTGGGGTGTGTCTGAAAACAGACGCAACTCCAGCAATGTGTCCTTTCACATGGGGCAAGCCCAATGTGAAAGGCCAGTGTCACTCCTTACGCCTCCTGAGAGGCAGGTGTAAGGATTTGACACAGTGGCTTCCTAGAAATGGCGTACTGAAATCTCATAGATTTCACTGCGCCACTACTACAAGCCATTTTTGCGTGGGAACACCCACCCTGCATACATTATACGTGAAGCAGGTATAATGGAGCGCAGGGATTTAAAATGTGACGCATTTGCCTAGATGTTTCACTTTGTAAATATGGTGGTGTGGTGCATATTTTATGCCACCTCAGAGTCACAAAAAGTGATGTAACGATGGCATGAAGGGCTCATAAATAAAGTCCCTATAATTTTAGGTGGATATGAACAGTGCATTCATTCTTCATGCAGACACTCAAAGTGAAGAGAGCCAATGGGTAAAGTGAGCTAACTCTTTCCTCTATGCAGTATGTTGTTGTGGGCGGAACAAAATGAGAATGCAAAATTACCAGACCAAAGGATGAAGCCTGGTACATGAATTGTTTGGAAAAACAAAGCTGTCTCAAAGGCCAGACCTAAAAAAGGATTGAAATCACTCATTACAATCTATTGGTAGAAAATAAGCCATAAATTACAAAATACCTAAAGGATGCAGAAATTAGATCTTAGCATGTTTTCTTAATGAAGTGGCCAATGCTTGCTTAAATGAGAAAAACTCTTGCTTAAATAAGCATTCCCCAAATCTAAGGTTCATTCTTCCTCTAAATACGTAAGACCACCAAGGGTGTTATTTTCTTAATTACTTAAATCTTCTTTAACAGAACGCATCTTATTCTATGAACGGGAAGGAGAGAGGTAATAAAACAAGGACCTGAGTTAAAGATTGGTGGACTAATTACCAATGGCTGAGATTAATTCCAGCATTCCATCCATCACTTTTTTGTATACTTACTTTAGTGTGACTCCTTAAGTGGGCTGGGTAAGCCTAGACGTGGGTCCCATGCACACTGTATCACTGGACCTAAGCTGTACCTGGCTCATGAATCAATCAATCATAATATTTGTATAGCGCACTACTCACCCGGAAGGGTCTCAAGGCGCTTGGGGGAAGGGGTCCGCTACTGCTCGAACAGCCAGGTCTTGAGTTGTCTCCTGAAGGCGAGGTGGTCCTGGGTCCGTCGAAGGTGGATGGGGAGGGAGTTCCATGTCTTGGCCGCCAGGTAGGAGAAGGATCTGCCTCCGGCGGTGGCTCTTCGGATGCGTGGTACGGCGGCGAGGGCGAGGCTGGTAGACCGTAGCTGGCGGGTGGGCATGTAGAAGGTCAGGCGGTCGTTGAGGTACTTGGGGCCCAGGTCGTGGAGAGACTTGTGTGCGTGGGTGAGGAGCCTGAACGTGATTCTCTTGCTGACGGGGAGCCAGTGCAGGTCTCTCAGGTGTCCGGTGATGTGGTTGTGTCGGGGGATGTCCAGGATGAGTCGGGCGGAGGCGTTCTGGATGCGTTGGAGTCTTTTCTGTAGCTTGGCTGTGGTTCCGGCGTAGAGGGTGTTTCCGTAGTCCAGTTAGCTGGTGACGAGGGCCTGGGTGACCGTCTTCCTGGTTTCGGTCGGGATCCATCGTAAGATCTTGCGAAGCATGCGGAGGGTGAGAAAGCATGATGAGGAGACGGCGTTGACTTGTCTGGTCATCGAGAGGGAGGAGTCCAGGATGAAGCCCAGGTTGCGTGCGTGGTCTGTTGGCTTGGGAGCGGTGCCCAGGGCTGGTGGCCACCAGGAGTCGTCCCAGGCGGAGGGTGATGGTCCCAGGATGAGGACTTCCGTCTTGTCTGAGTTCAGTTTCAGGCGGCTGTTCTTCATCCACTCGGCGATGTCTTTCATCCCTTCGTGTAGGCTGGTTCTGGTGGTGTCGGGGTCTCTGGTGAGGGCGAGGATCAGCTGGGTGTCGTCGGCGTAGGAGATGATGTTGAGGTTGTGTTGGCGTGCGATGGCAGCAAGGGGTCTCATGTAGACGTTGAAGAGGGTGGGGCTGAGTGAAGATCCTTGCGGGACGCCGCAGACGACTTCGGTGGCCTCGGAGCGAAACGGGGGGAGGCGGACTCTCTGTGTTCTTCCGGCGAGGAACGAGATGACCCACTCCAGTGCCTTGTCTTGGATGCCGGTGTTGCTGAGGCGTTGGACTAGGGTGCGGTGGCAGACAGTGTCGAACGCTGCAGAGAGGTCCAAGAGGATGAGTGCCGCTGTTTCCCCGTTGTCAGGGCTCAGATGTCGTCGGTGGCTGCGATGAGGGCGGTCTCGGTGCTGTGGTTGGCTCTGAACCTGGACTGCGAGGGGTCGAGGGATCCGTTCGTCTCAAGGAAGGCGGCAAGCTGTCTGTTGACGATCTTCTCGATGACTTTGGCAGGAAAAGGGAGAAGCGAGATGGGCGGAAGTTCTTGAGGTTGGTGGGATCCGCTGTTGGTTTCTTCAGTAGGGCGCTGAGCTCGGCATGCTTCCAGCTCTCCGGGAAGGTGGCGGTGTTGAAGGAGGTGTTGATGACATCCCGGAGTTGGGGTGGGATGGTGGAGTCGGCCTTGTTGAAGACGTGGTGGGGGCAGAGGTCGGTTGGAGATCCGGTGTGGATGGTGTTCATCGTGCGGGCTGTGTCTTCGGTGGTCACCGTGGTCCAGGTGCGAAGGGTGGCGGTGGGGTGCGTTGGTTCGACGGTTGGGTGCGTGGATGGTGTGCCGAAACTGTTGTGGATGTCGGCAATCTTGCAGTGGAAGAACGAGGCGAGGGAGTCGCAGAAGTCTTGTGAAGGAGTGATGTCATTGTTGCCGGTGCTGGGGTTGGAGAACTCCTTGACGATGCTGAAGAGTTCTTTGCTGTCGTGGGCGTTGTTGTCCAGTCGCTCCTTCAGTGATTTCTTCTTGGTGGTGCGGATGAGCTGGTGGTGCTTGCGGGTGGCGTGTTTGAGGGCGGTCATGTTGTCAGTGGTCTGGTCGAGGCGCCAGGCTTTCTCGAGGGTGCGGCAGGTCTTCTTGGAGTCCTTGAGTTCGTCGGTGAACCAGGGGACCTTCTTGCTTCTGGGTCTGCTGGGAGGGTTCTTTAGTGGTGCGAGGTCGTCGGCGCAGGCGGTCAGCCACTGCGTGAGGTTGCGGGCTGCTTCGTTGGGGTCCGTTGTGCTGGCAGGTGGGTTCTGGCTGAGGGAGGTGGTGAGCTGGTCGGCGGTGATCTTGCTCCAGCTCCTGTGAGGAACCTGTTGCGGGTGGTGGTGGGTTGTGGTTTTTCTGAAGCTGAAGTGGACGCAGCTGTGGTCGGTCCAGTGGAGTCCGGTGGAGTGGCTGAAGGAGATGTGCTTGCTGGATGAGAAGACGGGATCAAGCGTGTGGCCGGCATAGTGGGTGGGGGTGTTGACCAGTTGCTTGAGTCCGAGGTTGGCGTGGTTGTCCAGCAGGGCAACGGTGTTGCGATCCTTGTTGTTCTCCAGGTGGAAGTTGAGGTCCCCTAGGAGGATGTAGTCAGCGGAGGGGAGGGCGTGTGAGCTGATGAAGTCCGTGATGTCTTCGCTGAATTGTGTGCGTGGTCCCGGGGGTCTGTAGATGAGGGTGCCTCTGAGGGTCGTCTTTGGGTCGGTGTGAATCTGGAAGTGGAGGTGCTCGGCGGTGGCGAGGGCGTCGTTGGAGTCGGTCGTGATGCGGATGGTGTTCTTGTGGACGATGGCGATGTCTCCTCCGGTCTGGTTGACGCGGTCCCTCCTGATGATCTTGTACCCGTCCGGGATGGCGATGGCGATGTCGGGGGCTGATGTGGCGTTCATCCAGGTTTCCGTGAGGAAGGCGATGTCAGGTGATGTTGTGTCAAGGAGGTTCCAGAGTTCCACGGCATGTCTGTGGACGGAGCGGGTGTTGAGCAGGATGCACTTGAGGTTGTTGCTGGAGCTTGGCTTGGTGGGCGCGGTGCAGGTTCGGAGGCAGGTGAACTTGCAGGTTCTGCAGGTGAAGGGTCCGTGAATGCGTTTCGGGGCGGCCCGGCAGCAGGTGGGGTTTCGGCCGGCATTGAGGGCAGCGGCGTCGTAAGTCTGTCGGGTCGTCTTGCATCGGTGGGGGCCAGGGGTCCTGGCACGGGGCGTGGTCCAGGCACGGACGGGCGCAGACGGGCTTACCTTTGGCGCACCTTCGGCGCTCCGTCGGTGCTCCCGCTGCGCGCGTCCGCTGCGCGGTCGCTCAGGGGGCGCCATAAGTAAGGAGCCGGGAGGGAGGAGCAGCTGGGTGGCGGGAGCGGGGCGGCGAATGGAATCACGGGGGGGCGGGGCCGCAGGGAGGCAGCGGCGGGAAATCCAAGAAGCAGCGGGCAGCGGGAAAGTCCCAGGAGCAGCGGGCAGCGAGCGAGGGAATCTGCAGGCAGGAGGCGGCAAGGCAGGCAGGAGCGGCAGCAGTGAGTGGGGCGAACAAGCCCTGTGGAGGGCTGAGCGGTCACCTAGGACGAAACAGGCCCTGGTTTCTTATGTTCTGGTTCAGAAAGGACCTGGCATGGCAGTTCGGGTAGGACTTTTCCAGGTAGAGCGAGGAAAAGACTGATTTTCATATAGCTGGATCGAAACTGAGGTGACATGATGTGCAAAAAAACAATGGATTGTGATGCAGCCCAGGGACATAACAACTGGCTCAGATTAATTAAAGCATCCCATTCCTCACTTTTTTTGTATACTTTAGTGTGTCATCCTAAGTGAGATGGGTATTACCAGATGTGAGTCCAGTGCAACTGGAAACAAGGTGTACCTTGCTGATGAGCCCTTAACAAGGGCAAAACGGTCCTGGGTTGCTTGTGTTCCGGCTCAGGGAGGACCTGGCTTGGCAGTTCGGACTGGCCTGTTCCGACTAGAGCAGGGTTAAGACTGGTATGCATATAGCTGGGTCAAAACTGAGGGGACATGGTGTGCAAAATAACAATGGATTATGATGCATCCCCAATTAATTATCGGTTTCTGGAATTAATTCAAGTATTCCATTCATCACTTTTCTGTACACTTTAATGTGTCCCTTTAATAGGACAGGTATACCCAGATATGAGTCCAGTGCACACTATGTCACTGGAATCGAACACGACCAGGCTGATGAGCCCATATCTAAGGTGAAACCAGTCATGTGTTGCTTTTGTTCCAGTTCAGGGAGGGCCTGGCTTGGCAGTTCATGCTGGACTGTTGTAAATTGAGCAGGATCAAGAATGATTTGCTTATAGATGTGTGTAAACTGAGATGATATGGTGTCGAAAATAATGATGGCTTGGGATACGGCCCTAGCAATTTCCATTGACTACGGTTAATTTAAGGATTCCATCCATCACTTTTTGTATACTTTACTGTTTCATCCGAAGTTGGATGGGTGTGCCCAGATGTGGGTCTCCTTCACACTTTGTCACTGGAACCAAGCTCTACCTGGCTGATGAGCCCATGACTAGGGCGAAAACAGTCCTGGGTTGCTTGTGTTCCTATTCAGGAAGGACCAGGCTTGGCAGTTCCAGCTGGACTGTTACAATTGGAGCAGGATCAAGGCTGATTTGCATATAGCTGGGTCTAAACTGAGGTGATATGGTATTCAAAATTAAGATGAATTGGGATGTAGTCCTAGTAATTACAAGTGGCTGAGGATAGTTCCAGCACTACAGCCATCACTTTTTTGTATTCTTTAGTGTGTCGCCCTCAGTAGGACGTGACTGCCCAGGCGTGAGTGCTGTGCACACTATGTCACTCGAACCAAACTGTATCACGCTGATGAACCCACAAATAGGCTGAAACTGGTCCTGTGTTGGATGTGTTCTGGTTCAGGGAGGACCTGGTTTGGCAGTTCTGGCAGGACTGTTCCAAATGGAGCAGGGTCAAGTCTAGTTTGCATATAGCTGGGTCTAAATGAGTAATTACCAGTAGCTGAGGTTATTTTAAGCGTTCCATCCATCACTATTTTGTATACTTTCATGTGTCGTCTTATGTGGGAGGGGTATACCCCAACATGACTCCGGTGTCCACTGTCTGTTGAACTAAGCTTTACCTGACTGATGAGCCCATAAATAGGGCAAAACCAGTCTTGGGTTGTTTGTGTTATTGTTCAGAGAGAGCCTGGCTTGGCAGTTCGGGCTGGACTGTTCCGATTGGAGCAGGCTTAAGATTGATTTGCATACAGCTGGGTCTAAATGAAATGGTGTGCAAAATATCGATGGATTGGGATGCTGCCGAGTACATTTCTAGTGGCCGAGATTAATTCAAGCATTCCATCCATAATTTTTTTGTATACTTTAGTGTGAAGTCCCAAGTGGGACATGTATGTCCAGACGTGAGTCCCATGCAACCTATGTCACTAGAATCTAGCAGTACCTGGCTGCTTTGCCCATAAATATGGCAAAACTGATGCTGTGCTGCTTGCGTTCCAGTTCAGGGAGGACCTGACTGACTGTTCTGATTGGAGTAGCGTCAAGACTGAGTTCATTTGGTGTGCAAAATAATGACGAATTGTGTTATGTTATGTTATGTTAAAAAAATTTGATACCGCGCACATACACCAATTGGTTTCTTGGCGCTCAAAGACCAGTGGATAAGGGCACAGGGGGTGGGTACAGCTAGCCATGGGCAAGGCGGAACAGATGTGTTTTCAGGGATTTGCGAAAGGAGGAATAATCGGAGCTGAGCCGGATGGAGAGAGGGAGGGAATTCCAAGTGAACGGGGCAAGAAAGGAGAAACAGGCACCACCGTGCTTCTTGCGTTTAAACCTAGGAGTGATCAAAAGATTGTAAGCAGAGGATCTGAGGTGTCGAGAAGGAACATAGGGGTGCAAGCGGAGGGAAATAAAGACAGGAGCAGAGGCAAAAAGAGATTTGAAAATAGTACATCCCAGTTTAAAGATGCAGCGTTGCGCAACAGGGAGCCAGTGTAGGGTTTTCAACAGCGGAGTGACATGTTGGTGTCTGGGCTGCTGAAAAATTAATCTGGCTGCCTGGTTTTGCACCAATTGAAGGCGTTGGAGATGGTATGCCGGGATCCCCACGTATAGACAGTTGGCATAGTCTAAACGTGAGGTGACCAGGGCCATAATAACAAGGGTGAGAGCCTCTGGTGATAGGAACCTTCGGATCTTCCCGATTCTGCGGAGATGGTAAAAGCAGGCCGAGGTAACAGCGTTGATGTGCGGCCGCATCGAAAGGTCGCTAGAGATGGTAACACCAAGGCTCTTCACAGAGTTGACTGGGCAGGGAGGGGGACCAAGGGCAGGGGGCCAGAAATTGGAAGTCCAAGGGTGAGGGGGCCCGCCAATCAGGATCAACTCTGTCTTGCTCGGATTGAGCTTCAGCTGGCTGAAGTTCATCCACTCATAGATGTTAAGCATTGTGGTTTGAAAATTAGAGCAAGAAAGAGGAGAGGGGTCGATAGGAAAGATAAGTTGCAGATCATCTGCATAGTTAAAAGTGGTAACAGAAGAATGACGAAGAGAGACAAGGAGGGGCTGCATATAAAGATTAAACAAGAGAGGGGACAAGGCAGAACCCTGGGGGACACCACAGGAAAGTGAAATACGAGGAGCAGAAAAGGAAGACAGATGTACCGATTGGGAGCGTAGTTGGAGAAAGGATACAATCCAAGACAGGGCCAGGCCAGAGATGCCAGCATTTCTGACACGGTCGACCAAGATGTCATGGTCGACCGTGTCAAAAGCGGCCGAGAGATCGAGTAACACTAGGGCCTGGGCCATGTTCTTGTCAGCCCCCTGTCTCAGCGTGTCCATAACCGCCACCACCACTGCCTCCGTAGAATGGAACGGTCTGAAACCTGCCTGTTGGTCATCGAGGAAGTGAGTTTCCTCGATGAAAGTGCTCAGGCATCGGGTGACATAGGTTTCCAAGACCTTCCCCAAATAAGTAAGTGCGAACCTGAGTAATTACCAGTGGATGAGATTTATCAAGCATTTCATACATCACTTTCTGTGTACTTTAGTGTGTTAAGTGTGATGGCATGAAAGGGGTAAGAGGAACAGCATGTGTGCAGTTTACATTAGCCTGCTGCTAAGAGTTAATCACCAGCTCTCTTGTGATTTTTAATTTGTTTGTGTCTGCCGAGTCATCACCCCTTAGAGGTATTACTCTGTATAGTCGTGGAGCGTACCAGGGAAAAAAGGAGAGAGATCTGCTTCAATTATTTGCATTAGAGATTATCCCTACAGCACGCTCTTGTTGTGTTTTTCACATTGAAACGACTTGACAGTATCCACTTTGGAAGTTTGTGAGAAGCCTAATTGCAGTGATGGACTACATTAAATTAATCCAAGGTGACAAGCAATGTTCTATTATAGCCGTAGGCCCTCATTTATGGAGAATTGGTGTAAGGCACTGCCATACTTTAAAGTGAAAGGACAGGAATGCACTATATTTATGCAATACAGTGCATTCCTGTCCTTACCCATGCACTTTTGCAGTTTCAGAAGCCTAGCGCCAAAGCAGGCACCCTTGCACAATGGTGCAAGGGTGACTGTGTTGTTGACAGGACTTTTTTTGTGCAGGAAAGGGCACCTTCCTTCACAGCAACAATCCTAAGAGGTGTTTCCTCTTTCTATGTGCGCTCCAGAATGCAGCACACATAGAGGAAAAAATGTGATAAATTAAGTTATTTCTCCTCACTACGCCTGACGTTGGGAGAAGTAAAGTTTTGGCACTACCCCAGGTTTACACGCCCTTGTAAATCTGGGGAAGTATCAAAATCCATTGGTGTTGCATGGACAAACCCACTGCAATGACCATGGAACACCTGCCAAGATCAGATTAAGGCAACGCAGTGATTTGCACTGTCTTGCCTTACTCCATATGTATGAGGCCATTCAAAAAGCCATGCGTAATAGCTTTGCATGGCCTCATAGATATGAAATTGTGATTTGCGCTGCTGGTTTGTCATAAAATGTGACAATTCGGTGGGGCAAGGGGCTCGTAAAGATGCCCCATAGGGGCTTAATTACAAGGAGGATGCACAGACATTGTGCCACACGTTTTGGCACATTGGCGCCGCCATCACTAATCCATATTTACACGGTGACATATCTTTCCATTGGCCTGCTTTGTTTTTTCTTCCATTGGAATTGCCTGCGTCGCGTTAGTTTTAATATATGCAAGTGATCCAGCGGGGCACCAACCTGTGGACAATAACACTACATACTCATTCGGGCCAATGAACCACACACACTCATGATCTGGTCAATGAAACCCCGCTGGGGATCAATTTTAGGGCTAAATCTATATGTCTGTTTACCTCTCAGCCTTGAGCCTATTTAATACAAAGCCCTTTTCTTTACAAATGGATCTATTTTAGTTGGTTATGTTTGGTAATTATGACATTGAAGCATTTACCTGTTCTGTTCATTGAATAACTGCAGACTCGGATGAGGTTAAAAGGTTTATCCAAATTTTTCTTTTAGTAAATCAAAGACAAATTAGAGTGTTAACTCCATCATTCTGAAGAGGTAAGATTCGACTTTATCTAAATTAACTATAAATTTCAATGACAAGTACCTCAGGAAGAGTGGATAGAGAGAAAAGGCATATTGACAAAATACACAGATTTATATTTACCTAGGATGGTGCAAGATCGGACCCCTCTGGCCAGGAGTTATGGACCCCTTAGAAAATTCAGGTGATAGGTTCAGGAGAGGAATAGGACAGGACAGGTAGCCTCTTCTGGATTCGAAGCCTGCGTCTCATCCCTCTCTGATGCTATTTTCCTCCTCGATTCTTCCGCAATCTTCTTTCTAATTCTTTTACCTCCTCGATTCTTTTGCAATCTTCTTTCTAATTCTATTTGTTAAAAAAATTGTAAGTCTGCTTCTTTAGGTATTTGTCACACTAATGAAAATAATCAAGAAAACATAAATGTAGTCCACACTGTTTAATTCACAGTGTGAAATGCGTATTGGATATGCAATATTATTATACATAAAGATAAATCAGTAGTTTACAAGGTGCCCCAGACAGAGAAGCGGGAGGGGTGGTGTAGTGGTGTGAGGAAATAGTGAGGAAGAGAGTGACGATTCTTAAGTGACAGTAAAATCAGCAATTGTCGATCATTTGACAAAGTTACAGACTATGTACACAAAATGAGACCAACAAGTTCATTGGATTATTCTGAACCAAATCATACTCCAAGCAGTACAGTGAATGAAAACAATGGGGTGTGGAGTTGACGATAAAGAATAGACAGATGTCGACGTTTCGACCCTCAAACTTGCAGATATAAGTCGTTATCTTGCTGTGGGGTCTTCATCAGGACTGGAGGGGACACACAACCTATTTAATATATAAATATGTATTGTAAATACGGGAAGCAATATCCCTGTATATGTTTCAGACGTTAAAGCACATCACCCCAATATGGGTTAACTTGGAGTCAATAAATAGCATCCCATACAAATTAATGGGACAGTGTTTACACGAAGAATGCAATTAATTTAAGTAGCGCTGAGGCGTCAGACTTATTTAATACCATCTAGTCAGGAGCACTTGAAGATAGGCCAGATCTAACAGGGTGGACGGTATCAAGAAATAATGAAGACTGCTAAGGAATACAGCATAGTCAGCAATATGCCAGAACAAAGTCTCGGCCACGGAGTCATATGCGGCTAAATACATCACATCGTAGAAATTGAAACTTACCACAAACGTGGTATTACCAGGACCCGACCATGTCGGAGGTCAGTATCACGAATAGATCTGTAGAATAAGTGTATCAAGGTTTTAGAAGGTGCACTATTTAATTAACAAAAGGTGGTATTTAGTAGCAATGGTGAAGAACTCACCGTAGTTTGCACCAATAATTGTTGGAATATTTCAGGTTATGGTTGGGGTCACATCCACCATCGATAGTAAAATCTGGCAAATACAAGGCGGAGGCGACTGTTAGGGAAACATAGGGAAACTGGCGTAGTCACACTGTGTACAGCATTACAAACGGAATCGGGACTCACCCAATTGCCGTAATGCGGACACGTCCGGCTGGAATCGTGGTCCGTGGCGGTCAGGCGGGAATACTCCGGTTGTATAGTCTAAAAAGAGGAAGGTGCGTGGTGCGCTGGAATTAGTAACCCAACCACTACTGCATTAATTGGAGAAGGAGAAAGAGCAGGGCCGCCTCACACAGCCAAGACCTGCTTACCGATCGCGGAATGAATCACTCTCAGATCACGGCTTGCCGTCTCGGTGGCGGGGCCAGTTTCCGGGTATGCTAATATCACTGTGGCAACCAGGTCACGTGATACTCCGTACCTACGTCTGACATAGTTGGCGGACTGACTGAGGTTGCTTAGTAACGTGTCAACAATAGACATAATAGACATACAGAGATGATGCTGGTATTGCTCCCCCCGGGCATAGCGAAGCATGAGTAATAATAGTCACATTGTTGGAAACAGCAAGCGCTCGTGAGCGCAATTAATTAAATAGAAAATAATTCATAACTTAATAGGAATAATGTGCAACACGTGTTTGGGCGGGACAGTTATATCAGTATAAGCATTACTTCAGTGTCGAAAGATGAATTAATACGACATCATTATAATCATACATAAAGAATCAGTGATGGCATAACTCTCACACGAGGGTAGGGGCCACATTGGAGGGCCAGCATAGCTGTTTAACACACAAACTTGATGGAACATCATACCAAAGAACCTTTATGTCAAATTCAATGTTGTGATCGCTTGACACCTATTACAGTGATGGCGTACCTCACATAAGCGGGTAAAGGCCACTAATGATTAGAGTAGAACATCATTCAGGAAAAGACAGTGATGGCGTACCTCACACATGCGGGTAAAGGCCACTAATGATTAGAGTAGGACATCATTCATGAAAAGACAGTGATGGCGTACCTCACACATGCGGGTAAAGGCCACTCATGATTAGAATAGGACATTATTCAGGACAGAGTAGCTAGTTGCGAGAAAGAACTATCCTGTTCATTAAGCCCAGATTCAATTGAGTCAAAAGTGAACATCCATTTCAGTTCCCGAGTATTGAGGATGTTGGAGATGCTCCCACCCCGAGGTCCAAGTAAGGCTCTCTCAATGATTACCCATTTTAAACTCTCTGGTGAGTGACCTGCTTTGGAGAAGTGATCAACCAAGGGTGCGCCTTGGACTTGGCAACGGATTCTGCTCATATGTTGAAGTATCCTTGTTTTAGCTTTTTGCTGTGTCTGACCAATGTACATCAAATTACATGGACAAAGGATGGTGTAGATAATGTTTACAGTGTTGCAGTTGGTGTGAGTTTTGATCGGAATTCTGTGATGACGATATGTGAATTCTTTGGTCTGTATCGTACTGTCACATGCTTTGCAGCTACCACACCTGAAATGGCCCAAAATTGGAGGTAAGTTCCACATGGTATTGATGGTAGGGTCCTCCGGTGTCCTGAGGAAAGAGCGGACCACATGATCTTTGACACTCCTTGCTTTTTTGAAAGCATGTAGTGGCGGGTCAGTTTGTTGGATATCATCTGATATCAGTTCCCAGTGGTTGTTAATGATACGTTTTATTTTGTTGCTTTTGGTATTAAAAGTTGTGACACACACAATTCTCTGTTCGGTTTGGTCTTTACCAGTCTTAGGAACCAGTAACTCCTCACGAGGGTAAAACCAGGCTCTTTTCCTTGCTCGCTTAACCAATTGTTTAGGGTAGCCTCTGCTCAGAAGTCTCTGTTTCAGTTCTTCCGATTCAATAAAATAGTGATCTTTGTTGGAGCAATTTCGGCGTAAGCGTAGAAATTGCCCGAAGGGCAGATTATCCCGCAAGGCTCGAGGGTGGTGGCTGTCATAGTGCAGCAGTGAATTCCTTTCAGCAGGTTTACGGTATAATCTGGTCAGTAGGTGCCCTGCGTTCTCGTAAATGGTAAGGTCCAAGAAATTGATTTGATGGTTATCTGATTGGATCGTGAATTTTAGAAACTGGGATTGGGCGTTCAACCAGCCAAAAAACAGCATCAGTTCTTCCAAGTTGCCGTTCCATATCAGTAAAATGTCATCTATATATCTCATCCAGAGACCAAGATGGTCTCTGAATGGATTGATCGGGTTGAGCACAGTGTCTTGCTCGAAGGCTGCCATGTATAGAATGGCTACATCCGGAGCAAAGGGAGCCCCCATGGCAACTCCCGATGTTTGCATATAGAATTTATCTTTGAAGATAAAAAAGTTCTTGGTCATGGCTATGCGGAGCAAAGCCACAATGAACTCCGTCGGTACTTGAACAGGGGCTTGTCGCTGGTGCAGGCAACGTGTTATAACCATTAGTGCTTCTTGTTGCGGAATGCACGTATACAGTGACACAACGTCGCAAGTAGCTAGACGTTGTTGATTGGTATCAAAGGTTAGTTGTTCCACGATGTTTATAGTGTGCATGGAGTCACGTAAATATGCCGGAGTGGCCTCTGCAAGTGGCTTTAGAAAAAAATCAATATATTTGCCCAGGGGCTCGAGGATAGAGCCGCACCCGGAAACAATAGGCCGGCCCGGGGAGTCGACCATTGATTTGTGTATCTTGGGTATAGTGTAGATAGTAGCCAACCTTGGATGTGGTTTGTTCAGAAACTTAAACTCCAATTCCGATAGGAACCCTTGATCAAGACCAGCTTGTGTTATTTCTAGAATTTCCCGGGCAATTGCTTGCGATGGATCTGATCTTAGTAAATGGTAACTGGTTCCGTCATTTAGTTGGCGGAGGATTTCTGATTCATACGAGCTGACATCCTGTACCACAATGGCACCGCCCTTGTCGGCCGGTTTGATGACAAGTTCCGCATTCTGGGACAGTGATTGTAAGGCCAATTTCTCATTTTTACTGGTGTTAAATCTGGTGTAGCATTTTGTTCCCAGAAGTTGTAGTACATCTCTTAACACAACCGATTCATAAGCCAAAATCTTGTGTGACATGGCACTGTTGAATGGGACAAAAGTAGATGGAGGTCTCAGTACGGTCACAGATGATTGTGTGCTTGGTGACGAGTTGCGAAAAAAATATTTTAACCTTATTTTGCGAAAAAATTGAAACAGTTCAGTACGAATGATAAAAGAGTCTGGATGACTGGTGGGGACATATGATAATCCCTTCCCCAATATTTTGTTTTCGTCATCGTTCAAAGTTTGTTTCGATATATTCACAACCGGACTGTCTGTGCCAGGGGGAGCTCCTCCCAGAAGTCTTAAACGGGGATAGATTGCTGCCTCTGAAGTTTTGGAGCCAATTACCATCTGTAGGTTTTGTTGCGGGTAACACGTTCCCCGTGTTGTGGTTCCGACTGGAAATGTACTTGTTTTTGTGGCTGGCCACGACCCCCATTCCAGGTGTTTGTGTTCTGCTGAGATCCACGTTGTTGGCCGCGTGGCCAGAAGTTGCCTTTGCCTCGGGGTGGGCGCCATGTGCCCTGGCGTTGCCCTAAAAGAGGGTTATACTGATATTGCTGGTGGTACCCAGAATCCGGATAGTTCTGTTGGTAGCTTGGACCAGGTTGGTCTTGCTCGCCCTCCGAGCTGTAGGAAGAGTCGGATAAAGTATAATAATTACGTCTGCCTCTAGAGGTACCCCGGCCTCGGTTAAGGAATCTGCCTTGATTGTCTTGTTTGAAATGGTCCTCTTGAAGATACGGATAGGTTTTCTTCTTATCATACAGTCTAATGTCTCGTGCCAGTTTCTCTAGTTTACGATTTTGAGTTGTTACGTCGAAGTCCTGGAGTGTGGTGTGTAAGTTGGTGATAGTTTCCTTCGCGCTTTCGAAATTAGCATCAGCTGTGATTTCTGCTTTTAAGGTATTGATTTCAGCAGTGATTAGTTGAATTTGTTCAGCAGCAGTTTCAACGCCGAGGACCATCCAGTGACGGCTGCAGTTATTCGCGACGTGGCTGAAACCCTCCCTGAACTTGGGTACCTCCACAAAGATGGCTGGCTCAATCTTTATTTGCAGTCCAATCACTGTAATAGGTGTCAAGCGATCACAACATTGAATTTGACATAAAGGTTCTTTGGTATGATGTTCCATCAAGTTTGTGTGTTAAACAGCTATGCTGGCCCTCCAATGTGGCCCCTACCCTCGTGCGAGAGTTATGCCATCACTGATTCTTTATGTATGATTATAATGATGTCGTATTAATTCATCTTTCGACACTGAAGTAATGCTTATACTGATATAACTGTCCCGCCCAAACACGTGTTGCACATTATTCCTATTAAGTTATGAATTATTTTCTATTTAATTAATTGCGCTCTCGAACGCTTGCTGTTTCCAACAATGTGACTATTATTACTCATGCTTCGCTATGCCCGGGGGGAGCAATACCAGCATCATCTCTGTATGTCTATTATGTCTATTGTTGACACGTTACTAAGCAACCTCAGTCAGTCCGCCAACTATGTCAGACGTAGGTACGGAGTATCACGTGACCTGGTTGCCACAGTGATATTAGCATACCCGGAAACTGGCCCCGCCACCGAGACGGCAAGCCGTGATCTGAGAGTGATTCATTCCGCGATCGGTAAGCAGGTCTTGGCTGTGTGAGGCGGCCCTGCTCTTTCTCCTTCTCCAATTAATGCAGTAGTGGTTGGGTTACTAATTCCAGCGCACCACGCACCTTCCTCTTTTTAGACTATATAACCGGAGTATTCCCGCCTGACCGCCACGGACCACGATTCCAGCCGGACGTGTCCGCATTACGGCAATTGGGTGAGTCCCGATTCCGTTTGTAATGCTGTACACAGTGTGACTACGCCAGTTTCCCTATGTTTCCCTAACAGTCGCCTCCGCCTTGTATTTGCCAGATTTTACTATCGATGGTGGATGTGACCCCAACCATAACCTGAAATATTCCAACAATTATTGGTGCAAACTACGGTGAGTTCTTCACCATTGCTACTAAATACCACCTTTCGTTAATTAAATAGTGCACCTTCTAAAACCTTGATACACTTATTCTACAGATCTATTCGTGATACTGACCTCCGACATGGTCGGGTCCTGGTAATACCACGTTTGTGGTAAGTTTCAATTTCTACGATGTGATGTATTTAGCCGCATATGACTCCGTGGCCGAGACTTTGTTCTGGCATATTGCTGACTATGCTGTATTCCTTAGCAGTCTTCATTATTTCTTGATACCGTCCACCCTGTTAGATCTGGCCTATCTTCAAGTGCTCCTGACTAGATGGTATTAAATAAGTCTGACGCCTCAGCGCTACTTAAATTAATTGCATTCTTCGTGTAAACACTGTCCCATTAATTTGTATGGGATGCTATTTATTGACTCCAAGTTAACCCATATTGGGGTGATGTGCTTTAACGTCTGAAACATATACAGGGATATTGCTTCCCGTATTTACAATACATATTTATATATTAAATAGGTTGTGTGTCCCCTCCAGTCCTGATGAAGACCCCACAGCAAGATAACGACTTATATCTGCACGTTTGAGGGTCGAAACGTCGACATCTGTCTATTCTTTATCGTCAACTCCACACCCCATTGTTTTCATTCACTGTACTGCTTGGAGTATGATTTGGTTCAGAATAATCCAATGAACTTGTTGGTCTCATTTTGTGTACATAGTCTGTAACTTTGTCAAATGATCGACAATTGCTGATTTTACTGTCACTTAAGAATCGTCACTCTCTTCCTCACTATTTCCTCACACCACTACACCACCCCTCCCGCTTCTCTGTCTGGGGCACCTTGTAAACTACTGATTTATCTTTATGTATAATAATATTGCATATCCAATACGCATTTCAAACTGTGAATTAAACAGTGTGGACTAAATTTATGTTTTCTTGATTATTTTCATTAGTGTGGTTAAATGTTCCTATGCTACTGGGACCCTCTCTGTTTACTTACTTGATAACCCAGGTCCCCGTAACTTTAACTGGGTCAACCCCCCTACCAATATCTTTAGGTATTTGATCAGCATTCGGACAGCATCTCTATCTCTCAGGGTTCTGGCAGCGATTCTGTATCTAATCTAACTAACTACCCCAAGTATACCTTTTTATAGCATGTTCCACCCATAAATGTTTCAACCTTCTGAAACTCCTAATTCTGATTGGATAAGCCGAGGGGATGATCAACACACCATGCTAAGTTTAATACTTTTCTTAAGAACATTGTCTTGTGTTCCCGCCCATTAATTTGTTTCTCCCAAGCTTTATTTCCCACCCATTTTCATAATGCGATAACAACAATGTATATAATTTGTACAGTTGTCCATTGAGTCTTCAGGATGTTCTGCTGGTTCCCAGGACATGCAGAAAGGGTGTCCTTGATTGGGTTCCAAGACTTAAACTCATGACTCCGGAGTTGTCTCATCTGCGCATGCGGATGGTCTCATGTGGGTGTCAGCCTTAGCTCTCTTTAAGGCCCAAATACTAACTAATAGAGAGGTCAAAGAGACCAAGTATTAGATTCAATAAAAAATGATATCACTATCTACCACTTATCTCTACTCTAATCCCATTTAACTATCAAGTCTATTTATGCATTAGCATTTAGTATATAACATAGTTTAGTTTCAGCAGAGCAGATGCTTAACATGTGAGTTCTTAAGCAACCATTTTAGCTGTTACTGGCAGAAGCAAAGTTTTCCCTCCAAGCATCATGACGTCATGCAGCTGACGCATGCACAGTTCATTTTTCCTGGATTAGCAGCCATCTTTAGTTGCACTCTGGTTACTTGTCAGTACCACACATAGGCAAGCTTCCCCCTTTTCTAATCAGTGTAAAAATGTTGTGTAAAATTAGTATTACAAACGTTATTATTAATTTATCACGAGGTTATATGAGAGGATTATATTTGAGCAAGTTACTTATTTGCAAAGCCTTGCTCCATCAATCCCCTCTCTGATGGCATTTATGCCATCAACAACTACCCATACCCAAATCAAATACCAACTTTAGCACATCTCCATTCCCTTCTCTTTCTTATACATTTCTATGACATCCTTTCCTTTTATGTTCTACATTTTCTTATATAATTCTCCTTTTAATTCTTCAAGCCTAATTTCTTCATATTTCCTTTTCTTTCCCTGTCTGTTTACTTCATATTTTCTTCTCCTTTTAACACATTTGCACCAGATCATTATTATCAAACTTATCATAGTTATTCCAAGTATGGGTAGTATTACTTGTACTACAACTCCTTTACCCAAATTACCAAACCATGACCCTATTAATGTTAGGCTACTCGTTAAATTCTTCCATACACTGTCAACTTACAGTGGTTTTAATTCTTCCAAATTTGTAATATCTTTAATGTATTTCCCAATTTCTATACTTTTATCAGGTATGTAAGTGCAACAATGTTGCACTTTTAGCATTTTACAGACTCCACCCTCTTTTGCCAGTTGAATATCAAGGGCAAGTCGATTCCGCAAAACCATAGATCTAATCGCAACCATTTCAGTATTGATCATTAGAAACCCTCCAGCAGTATCAGTCAATAAGCGATCAACTACTGTGGGCAATTGACACATTATTTTTGTATTCAGAATTACTCCCACTGAAGGTATTAATGCACTAAATATATCTCCTACTATTTCCGCAAAACTAGCTCTCTTACTACGTATTAGTTCATTATCGTTTTCATTGTTTCCAGTTATTCTTTTCACATGATAAACTTTAGGGAATACTATTCCAAAATAGCAACTCCCATACCATCTTGCAGGTAGCATAAAGTAAGTTTTGTTCCCACATATATAGTATATTCCAGGGAATACTGGATCAGTTCCCCCTTTTTGTCCCCATCCCCCAACAATAAAAAATGTATGTTCACATTCACTGGAACCAATAAATACATTGTTATAGTCAGTTTTTAACCCATGGAGACAAATTTTCCCTTTCTTTTTGAAATCTAGTGCCATCGCAGCCTGAGCCTTGTCAGGTGTAAAAATGATTTCCTTCTCAGCCCATGGTGGAATCTGGGGTTTCTGTTTGTTGGCTTTCTTCCGGAAATCTTGTCTCCTTTCTTCTACTAAATACAAAAATGTCTTTTCTTCTTCTTTTAGTGAACATGTTAAATTATGCTTGTCAGCTTCTGCTATATCATTTGCGTTTTGTGGAAAATTCTCCCATAAACTGTGCAGCTAAGCTAGTGAGCACTGGATATATATTCATTCGAACAGGAACCTCTGGAAATAATATATCTAGGTTTGAATAATAATACTGCAATTTTCCTGTTTTATAGAACAGACTTGCTAATACGCTACATGAAATACCATGGGGCAGATTTACAAGCCCCTTGCGCCTCATTTACGCCGCCGTTGTGTCACTTTTGTGACGCAGTGGCGACGCAAATCCTGCTCCATGGTGCGGGGGTAATTACAACGTGACACATCTGGGAGATGCATCACATTGTAATGCCCTGCACCACATGTAGGCGTTCCTGTGCAGGGGGGGGCGTTCCTGCGCAGGAACGGCTCCTAAAAGTGGCTGAGTGAAATCTATGCTGCGTCAAAACCCTGCGCCTGCCGGAAGCAGGCGTAAGGATTGACGCAGCATTAACTAGATAGGGCCCCCAGAGCATTGCTGGAGCTGCGTCGCACTTGCGACGCAATTCCAGCAATGCGTCACTTTTACCGCACAGATGCGTCACGCATCTGTGCCGATTTTGCACCATGGTGCACCCCATTGTAAATGCGGCGCATCCATGATGGCGGAGCTGTGGCGCACAATAACTGGTGCATCCCTGCTGATTTGCAGGGATGCGCCAGTTATTGCAAATAAGCCCCCATGTGTTAGCAGTAAATGATGATATGTAACACCTTCTGCTACTAAAGCTGGTAATTTCATACATACGTAACAATCACTAATCTCCATAGTATCTATATATTCAAACAATAACTTGGTGAAAACATTTAAATCTGTGCTATTGTCTGTGACTGTGTGATGTATTTCCAACTTATCTGATTCTTCTAGTTCTACTCTATTTCCCTTTATGTTAGCTAGTTTTCCATCTGTGTTTGTATTATTTTTCATTTCTATACTCATCAAATATGGTATCGCTATAGTTAAACCTAACCATACTACAATCACAAATAGGATGCTACATATACATCTTCTACAGCATTTCTTCAAACAATTTCGTTTTGTTCTTTCAGCAACTCTATTTTTAGCCATTTTAAGATCTCTTTTCTTACTTCAGATATTTCTCATTTTTCTGGGTTCGGTTCAAGGAGGTCTCACCTTTCCTTTGTCAATTTGATCTGTAATTATTTCTTCATCACTTTCTTCATTTAAATCTAAATTTTCAAGTTCTTCAAGAATCACATATGTCCATTCAGGTTCTTTGAATTTGTTGTTCAATATTCCTAATCTTTGACTCCATCATTTGTGTTTTTCGTTTGTCTGTCCTGACTGACTAGTGACTTAATTTACTTGGTCAGGTTCTTCATTAATTGTGTTTAGATGGTACCCTATTCTTTTTACATATCTAGGCCAATTATCTTCTTTTCTAACCCTTTTGGGTTGCACTGCACTTTCACCTTCTTCGTCACATTCGAGTATTCTTTTATTTATATTATGTTGTGGCACAATTTGATTTTCTTCGTCTTCTGAATCCCTCTCTAACTGACCGAGTTCAGGGCTTCTCGAAGTGATACCATTCACCTGAGCATGTTCCAGGTCATCTGTCTGTTCCTGTTCAGGGTTTTCTCTAGTTTGCTTTTCTTCCTGAGCTTGTTTTTCTTTTCCTAACTGGTTCTGCTCAGGTCTTGTTGCACATGACTTGTTTGCTGCTTGAACGTGTTCTTCTACACCTATCTGTCCCTCCTCAGATTCGTGAAAATCCTTGCTCACCTCTGTCTGAATGTATTTTTCTTTCCCTATCTGTTCCTGCTCGGGGTCTTCAACAATCTTGAATTCTATCTCCTGCGCTTGTTCTTCTATACCTGTCTGGTCCTCGGTAATTTCTAGCTTGTCTAAATTTGTTCTGCTCCTTGTTCTTATTTTCACAACAGGTATGTCAACTGCTGGTACCAAATCCTCCTGACTAGTGCTTGGTTGTTCTTGATCACCTACTTCAGAGTTTGGTATTCTAGGCTCTTCAGCTGCACAACCTTCTGCACCCTAAACTCCAATTTCCTGTTGATGGGTTTCCTCCTCATGGGCTGGTACTCTTTTGGTATGGCTAGTGTGAATCCAGTAAGGCAATCCTGCACATTTCACTGCTGTTGTTGTAACCAGAATAACTTGTTTTGGGGTACCCCATCTGGGTGCCAGACATGTCTCTCGGGTGTGATTCTTTATCAACACCCAGTCTCGAGGTGTTAGGCCTGGCATGTTTGGCGTGGTTTCCCCTGACTTTTTGCCTCTACCTCCTGTATTTTCGTTTTTGCTGATTTAGATGCTTTGGGCACTTTGCCACTGCTGATCAGTGTCAAAGTGCAAGTGCTCCCTGGGTAAATTATTATTGTGATTGGTTATCCATGATTGGCATATTTGATTGACCAGTAAGTCCCTAGTAGAGTGCACTAAGTGTGCCAGGGCTGGTGATTCAAATGCTACTAGTGGGTCTGCAGCACTGATTGTGCCACCCACATGAGTAGCCCTAAAATGGTGTCTCAGGCCTGCCACCGCAGTCCCTGTGTGCAGTTGCCAACTGCCATGCTGACCTGACCAGTGTCCCCACTGGCCAGGCCTAACCCTTACCTTTCTGTGCACATGGGTGCAGTGTATGTGAAAGGTAGAGCATGTACTAATGTAGATGACATGCTCTGATAGAGAAATACTGCCAATTTCGTTTTTCACTATTAAAAGGCTATCTTGCCAATAGGCTATAATAGGGAATGCTGTGTATAATGTTTACCTGCATATCTTCCCATAGGAGCAAGATAGAAAATTAAAGTCTGGTATCCCTGAACTCAGAAATTAATAACACATCTTTTAGGAAAGTTGTCTTTTAAATCCTGTGTTTGAAAACAGCATTTTTAGAAAGTGACTGTTTTCTTGTCTGACCTTTCTGTGTGCCTTGGCCTGTTTGTGAATTGACTGTCTGGTTTGTGAGTGACAGGGGCTGGGTTGGCTCCAAGGAGCTGCTTGAGTCATCCCTAGGCTGAATAGCTGCATCTGCATCTTGAGTGGTGGGAGGGGATAGCACCTGGACCTGAATAGGGCTGTGCCTGCCTTCCACAATGCTGGCTCCACCTCCTGCTGGGCGTCTGACTACCTTGCCCCTCTCTCTCAAAGGAAAGAAGAAGTCAGGAAAACAAAGTGCTCCATGACTGACCAGAACTGGTTTGGACTAGGCCAATGCCTCTCTGCTCTCAGAGAACAAAGAGAATCTTGGCATAAAAAGGGATGCCCACACCTCAGAAAATTAGATCATCCTGGAATCAAGAAGGAACCTCTGCCAAAGAGAAAGCTGGAAGACTGAAGAGGAAGGACTGTCCTGCTGTGTGTTTGTGGGCTGACCCGCAGTTACTTTTCTGCCAAGGAGAGGGGAAGGACTTTGATGTTGTTGTGTCCCCTTGCTTGAAGAGATCTCCAAGGGCATGAGAAGAGCTGACCTCCTGTCAAGAAGTCCCAGGAACAAAAGGACTTCACCCCCAGCTTCCCCCTGTACTCTGCTGTGTGAGTTCTGCCCTTCCTAGAGTGCTTGATCCATTTGTGGGGCCTCTGGAAGTTGTAGCCTGCTGTTTGGGGGAGCTGGACAAGAAGAAGAATAGAAGATCTACAATTTTCATGCTTGCGGAGCGCATCTTCGACAGTGCGAGAAAATTCCCGTTGCCGCGAAGACCGTCGCAGCGCTTGTTGCCGCTGCAAGAACCAACGTATAGTTCGCTTGCGGAGCGCATCACCCCGGTGCGGGAAGATTCCTGTCGCTGACATTGCTGTGAGAAACTGTCGCATCGATTGCTTGCGGATCGCATCCCTGCGCTGCGAACATCGTCCCAGAGCCAACGCATCGAGGGGCAGCGAGAGGAGAAGATCAACGCTGCGACACGCATCGACGCTGCACCAAAGATCATTGTTGTCCCGAAGATCGTAGCATCATGCCTGTGTGAGATGCTTCCTACCGAACCTGTGCACCGGAATCCATACAAGGTATCGCATCCCTCCCCATACAGAGCGGATTCATCACAACACACCCACTGCGTGCAGCGGAGTTGTCGCTTTGCCTCCCCAGGGTCTCAGGAGTGACACATCACTTATTTTTCAACGCTGCAGCTCCCACTTGGAACTTTTGGGCTAAAAGTGACCCAACTGTGAATTATTTTGAGGCAAACCCTGGAACTCTTTTAAAATCATATTCTTGAACTGTGTATGTTGGATTTTTGTCATTTCGGTCTTGTGTAGTCTAGATAAAAATACTTTATTTTTCTAAACTGGTGTGGAGTCCATTTGTGGTGTTTTCACTGTGTTACTGTGAGTGTTGGTACATATACTTTACACATTGCCTTTGATAAGCCTCTGCTCATGCCAAGCTACCAAGGGGGTGAGCAGGGGTTATCTAAAGAGTGTATCCCCCTACCATGACTAGAAGCAAGGGTACCTATTTGGATATTGGTACCTACCTCTGCCAACTAGAGACCCTCAGATCTAACACCAGGATTAAGATCATGTGCTTGATCCGGCTGCCTGGCATCTGTGTATTCTCCAACCTGGTGAAAGGCAGAAATCACTAGGTCAGCCAATCTTTTACAATAGTCTAATACCAGATCATCAGTTATGCTTAACAGTCTTTGTCCGGATATGAAGGCTAATCTCATTGTTCTTCCCATGAGTACTTCATGGGGACTCAACCCTGTGTTTCTGTCAAGATTGTTTCTGAGTCCCATCAGAACAAGAGGTAATGCATCTTACCAACAAAGTGATGAAGATGCACACACCTTTGCCAATCTTGATTTTATTGTGCTATTCAGTTGTTCCACCACCCCAAAAGCCTCTGGGTGGAAAAGCACAGTGCTATTTTTATTCAATCTTGAATGCTTCACAGATTAATCGAATTATTTTATTATTAAAGTGAGATCCTCTTTCTGATTCCACAGTTACTGGAAAACCAAAATTTGGTATAGGTTCCCTCAACAATAATTTGGCAACTGTTATGCTATCATTTCTCCTGGTCGGATAGGCCTCCACCCATCTTGAGAACAAACATACTATGACAAGGATGTATTTAGTCCTCTACATGGTGGTAACTGAATGAAATCAACCTGCAACCTTATAAATGGTCCTTCTGCCTTCCCAATTCTTCCCTAGCTTACCACCGTCTTCCTACCTGGGTTATTCTGTTGACAAATTAAGCACCTCTGGCACAGGCACTCTGCGACAGCCCTAAACTTCGGATTGAACCAGTCCTGTCTAAAGAGTCTGATCTTAGCATCTCTACCTATGAGAGTATCTCCATGGTACATTCTTGCTAGCTGTGAGAGTAAACAGTCTGGCATGACTGGCCTGCCACCTGGGTAAATCCAAACACCATCTTCTTCCCTCCTTTGACATCCTGTTTTAATCCACCTTTCCTTTTCACTTACTTCTACCTGATCCTGTAAATGTCTAACTTCATCCCATGTTTCTATGGCTGAGATAAGCATAAGTTGGCATCTGATTCCTGTTGTTTCAATTTTCTTGTTTACTGCCATTTTTATCTTGGCACAGTACTGAGCAACCTGGTCAGCATAACGATTACCAGCAGTCACATAGTCACTTCCTGACTGATGTGCAGAATATTTCACCACAACCACTTCCTTTGGCAATTGTATTGCTTCTAAAGGCTCGTTCACATATTGTCAATTTTTAATAGGTGTTCCTGAAGAAGTCATGAAATCCCTTTTCATCCAAAGTTGGCCAAAGTCATGCACAACCCCGTAACTATATAAGTGTAAATGGTTACTCTCCAATTTTTCCCAATTTTGCATGTTTTAATTAAAGCAATCAATTCAGTTATTTGTGCAGACTTGACTCCAGGTAAATAGGATGCTTCAACTATTCTAGCCAATGTACAAACAGAATAAGCAGCACTCAACCCTCCTTCCTCGTGCCTCATGCACGAGCCATCTACAAATAGTTCATTTTCACAATTGTTCAGGGGTTCTTCCTGTATGTCTGGGCGAGGTTTGGTACAATGTTTAGTAAAATCTAGGCAGTCATGTTCAACATCATCCCTCACTCTTCTCCATACACATCAGGTAATAAAGTAGCTGGATTCAGAACAGTATACATTTTCTGCTCCTAAAATAATTCTTCCATATTTTGTCATTCGACTTGGGGTAAGATACTGAGTTCTTGTTCTGGTCAAAATTATTTTCACTGAATGAGGGATATATACCTTCATACGATGCCCCATCACAATGGATTCACTCTGTTCAAGACTTGTGCAATCAGCAGCCACTGCTTGCAAACAACCAGGTAATGCAGAGGCTACAGGGTCCAAAGTAGCAGAAACATTTGCCACTGGACGTTGCATCAAACCATGTCTCTGGGTTAGCACTGATAGAGCACAATTATCTCATTCACATCAAAAGAATGCAATTTCTTTTGTGTAATCTGGCATTCCAAGAGCAGGGGCTTTGTACAGACAATTTCTTAATTTTACAAAAGCTCCCATGCTTTCATTATCCCATTCTACTTGGTCTTTTGCTAGTTTTCTCATCATTTGTATCAGTGGTTTAGCTAGTAAGGAAAAACCTACAATCCATTGCTTACCATATCCTACAACACCAAGAAACATTTTGATTTCTTTTTGGGTCTGAGGTAACTGCATTTGTTTTAATATTTTAATTCTTTCAGGCGTCACTTTCCTCACTCCTCTTTCTAAATGATGTCCCAAATATTTAACTCTGGTTTGACAAAATTGTTGTTTTTCTGGTGACACCTTATGCCCTCCATCAGCCAAGTGGTTTAACAAAGCAATAGAATCAAGGACACAATCTTCTCGTGTTTCCGATGCAACTAATAAATCATCTATATACTGGACTAAAACTACACTTTTAGGCATCACTAGTGTTTCTAAACATTTTTTCAAAATCTGATTAAAGATTGAAGGGCTTTCTGTGTACCCTTGAGGAATTTGATTCCACACATAGATACGATTTTCTAATTTATATGAACAGAGATATTGACTATTTGGGTGTAACAGGATGGAGAAAAAAGCATGACGCAAATCAATTACTGTGAACCATCCTGTATTCCTTGGTTTTTGATACAGAATTACTGCTGGGTTCGGCACTACAGGACTGTTATTTATTTTTCTGAGGTCTTGCACTATGTTATTTATTTTTCTGAGGTCTTGCACTATCCGATATTTCTTATTGCCAAATATGGGGGAATTACAAAATGCCTTGGTAAATCATTCACTCTATTTGTGCTATGTCACCTGATTTAATTTCTGGGCTCATTTTATACTGTCTCGTATTTGGAAAAAAAGCACCTTCTTTTACGGTCACTTTTACTGGGTCTACATCTGCCATTAACCCTACTTCTTTTTCACTAAAATCCCATACTTCTTGGTTTACTGTCAATTTGAATTCATCAGGCAGGTCATCTTTTGTCATCATTGAGCACATTTCATTTACCTCTGTACCTTGTTTTGCTAGCATTATTTAGTAAATACTATCTTCATCAGGGGTATGAATTGTTACACTATCCGGTGTACAATAAATTGTACAGTTCATTTTACATAGTAAATCTCGGCCTAACAAATTTACGGGACTGGAATCACATACTACAAATTTGTGCATTTCTCTAAAATTGCCAATGTACACCTCCATGGGTTCTGTGACTGGAGTTCTAATCTGTCTATTTGAAACACCGACTACTTGGATTGCTTCACCTGAGAGGGGTGGGTTTGGGATGTCTGCTGTTCTCATAGTAGAATGGGTAGAACCAGTGTCCAATAAAAAAAATATGTCTTTTCATTCTACCTTTCTATTAATATATGTGCCCGACTGATCTACTGGTAATGATGCACCAAGTACACATTCCTCTTCCCCCCTCTTCAGGCACCGTCATAATTCATCCTCCGATGAACTACTGTTCTGTAAAAGAAATTGTGAAGTTACTGAATTTAGCTTACCACATTCTCCTTGAAAACCGGTGTCCACACTGTACTTTTCTCTGTTCACAAAATTTGGCATAGGGGCAGGTGGTAACTGAGTCTGTGGATTTACAACCAATTGCGGTTTACTCAATATCACCTCATTCTGCTTCTGTGGATTTAAATTTTGATTTGGGACATTATTAGTTTGAATATTTTTACACTCGTTTTTCCAATGCCCCAATTTTCTGCACCCATGACAAGGAGACCTTTTCTTTGCTTCTTCTGTAATCATTTTCCCTCTTGGCTTTACCCCATTATTTTCTGATCCTCTGTTTTGTTCGTTATTCTGATTATTTAATTTGAGTTCTTGCTGCTCTGCCAATTTTACTTGTGTCCACATTACTTTTTTTTCTAACTTTTTTCGTCTATTATCTATTCGCATTCCCACAGTATTTTGCATACTTTAAGACTTCATATGTGGGTTTTTCTTGCCAACACAACATGTGTGTTTGGATCATCTGACAAATCTCTGGTCTTAATCCGGATACAAATCGATATACAAAATGTCCCATACCGTTGTCACCAATATTCTCGAATCCACTATACTGCTTTAATACCTGTAACAGGCGCTCATAGTAAGCATATACAGTTTCATTTATTTCTTGTGCAGTTCTATCTATTTTGATCCAATCTGTCTCTTTAGGGGTAATTTTCCCTTTCAAGTAATCACCTGGTTATATTTCTTCATTACTTCTCCTGAAGGTACACTTGTTTTTTTATCTCTTGGGTATTCATCACTAAGCCAATCAACTGTGATTTCACATTCTGCCCATAAATCAGAGGATACCACTATGTCAAACAGACCATCCAAATCTTTCAATACAACTTTAGAAACTTTCACAAACCTTTCAACCTGTCTGCACCATTCAACTGGTTTCTCTCTTAATTTTGGGAATTCATTTGTAAATGATAGAATATCTTGCCTAGTCCATGGAACATGCACATATCCTCCTGATACTTCTCTCATGGGACATAACCTTTCTATTTTCTTAGATTCTCTTAATAAATATTCTGATGCAATCCTGCTTGCCTGAGCTTCCTCCTTTTTCTTAGTCCAACTTGTTTTCCACCTGTCTAATTCGCCCCACTTTTGTAAAATTGTCATTAGCTCTTTAATCTGTAATTTCCTTCCTGACACCTTCATATTTTCTAAATGTTTGTCAGGAAATTCTGCTCTGTAAGGTTTCTGCAGCACTTTAGAGTTCCCTATTTCAATTCCCATCCCTGAAGCAAGCTCTGTTAATTTCTCATGAAAGATTTTTACATTTCTAGTTATACTTCTACATATGAATAATAATTCTTCTTCACAGTACGTATTTAGTCTGTTCATTCCCACATTTCCAACTATCATTCCTTCCAATTCTACCTTTAACTTATAAATGTCCAAAATCTTTGGCTGTGGAACCGTTTTGTCCATTCCCTGTGCCCATCTTCCTAATTCTTCTGGTGACACAATTGTAGCACTTTTAGTTCCTGTGGAGGTTTCCATTCGTATTTCTGTTGAACAACTAGGTGTCATTTATCTGTTCTCTTATTGGTAGATCCATTAGTGATATTACTGTTTCACATTCACTAGCTTGATCCTCAATTATTACGTTCTCTTTCCTCGGTTCTATTACGGAAGTAGCCATAACTGGTGGGTTTGTACAGCTTCTTTTATCCCCATATAGTGGGACAACAGGACCTATAGTCACTGGTATGGATATTGCTTCAGGGTGTCCACTCAATTGATTTATTTTCTGGATTAGTTCATCTTTATTTCTATTTATCGCTTCTCTTTCTTTTTCCTGTAATATTCTTTCATTTAATGAATCATGCAAAATGTGGGGAACTAATGGGATCTCTATGGCAGTAGCCCTCAGTATAGTTCTATTGGGTTCTTCCTGATTAGGTGGAGGATTCTTTGTTAGTATATCTTCCATAAACTCATCTTCTTATTCTCCACAACCTGTCATATTTTTAGTCTTCCTAGTACACTTGCCTCCAGACTGCTCCTCTGACATTAATACAGGATACAGTCCTTCTGAAACCATTGCTTTTCTCCATTTTTTCATCTGATCTTCACATTTTATATGCAACGTTCTAGAATAAAATCCTCTATGTCCTCTAGTACTTCTGAATCTGTATTGATCAAATGCCTCCATTTCCCATTCTTCCAAAGCTTCATACTGAGTTAATCTAGGTCTGAGCTCGAACTCATTCATTATAGTTCTTAAATTCTGAATAATTCTTCCATTAAATGTACCCTTTTTTGGGAAAGCCAATATTCCATCACCTTTTGTATATTCAATCCAGTTTTCGAGCCATACACATGTATGATAACCCTTCTCCATCATAAATGAGGCAGGAGTCTTTGGTGGTGGGATAAGAATTCCTTCTCTAGTTTTAATGAGTTTATCTTTTTTGAAATAATTCCTGATTCTTTGCATAAACAACATTTTTCTTTTCTCTCCATACATTTTATAAGTTATTCTTCTTATGTATTCTTGTCTAGCAAAACCTGAATAGCTTCTATCTGGGCAACTCCCTATTATAGTTGGATCATATTTCCACACACAAACTCCACTGTCTAATATTATTACTGCTTCTAATTTATTAACCAATTAATCTTTTTGTTTAGACTTAGGTTTCTCCAATCCTATTACAGCTTTTATTCCTTTATCCAATCAAGCTCTAGTTTGTAAAATTTGCTTAGCAAATACTAGAGCGGCTCTAATGTGACGTCAGTATTCACTCCTCACAACTGACCCCTCCTTTACAATCATCCGTAAATCACACACCTGCTGTTTCGACCAATCCCAGCGCGGCACCTGATGAGGTCAACGCTTCAACTGACCCCTCCTTTACAATTCCCTGTCTTTGTCACACACCGGTTGCTTCAACCAATCCCAGCGCGGCACTCTGTGACATCAGCGCAACTCCGCCAGCTGACCATCCCTTCACAAGGTAATACAAAACTTACTTTCTTTTAATTTTTCACCAAAAAGTTCCTTAATAACAGCATAAAAGATTCACTACTCTGTCGATCTTCATAAACCAAAAGATTCTTTCCCTACGAGTAAAACCTTCCGCTTACTCCTCATATACTGCAAGTAAAACCTTTCCATTTACCCTTCAATCAAGCTCAGTAGAACCTGTTACTCTTCCAGTGTTATCCTTTCTAGGTGATATAACACCAAAATTTCACCAGCGAACTCTTTGCTACCAATCACTCTCACCTTTTTCACAACTTAATTTCTAAAACCTTACTGCAGTGTGATTTCCATTCATCACCCTCTATACACTTCTCGGGATTTTCCAGACAACATAAGACATTATACAAACGGGTTTGTTAATACATAAATCTATAACCAATAATCACCAATTAATCAATAAAAGCCATACTTCTTCTACCCGCAAACTGATCCAGCGGGACACCAACCTGCCGACATTTATCACTAAATACTCATTTGGGCCCATGAACCACACGCACTCATGATCTGGTCGATGAAACCCTCTGGGGATCAATTTTAGGGCTAAATCTATATGTCCGTTTACCTCTCAGCCTTGAGCCTATTTAGGCGGCTCATTGATTTTATTATCTACAAACTTAGGGGCATATGTATGAAGATCCTTCTTTGCGATTCTCGATTAGCGATTTTTTAAAAATCGCTTTTTGAGAATTGCAAATAGGGATGTATGTAAAAAATCGCAAGATTACTTAAAATTCCTTAATTGCGATTCGCAAATTGCGAATCGCAATTAAGGAATACTTTCCCATTCATTTCATTGGGCCAGGAGGCCCATCGGAATGAATGGGAAGTTATTCTCAATTTGCGAATCGCAATTTGAGAATCGCAAATTGAGAATAATTTCAAGGGTGCAAGGGTGTCATAAGGACACCCTGATGCACCCCTGAAATTTACATGTGTGCGCATATGGCGCACATACATGCCCTAACGGCATGTATGTGCACCATATGGCACCTTCTCAAATGCCAAAAAGTGCATTTGTGAAAGAAATCGCAAATTACCACCAACTTGAAGTTGGTAGTAATTTGCGATTTCTTAAGGAAAAATCGCAAAAATTGAATGCTTGATGCATAGCATTTAAGGAATCGCAATTTGTGATTTCTTAAATGCTTACGCAAAATTAAGGAATTGCAAATTTTGCGATTCCTCAATTTTGCTATGCGATTTCCATCATACATACAGTTTTGCTAAGTTTTTTGTCGCAAACGCTGCTTTTTTGGGAATCGCAGCATTTGCGACTAAAAATTGCTTTGATAATCTGTCCCTTATATTAGGGTATCCCAGTTACTTGTGACGTGTAAGTGGCTTTTGGGCTGTAGGATATAAACAACGTATGCTGACAAAAAATATGAAAATATGTTGATCCTAAATGTTTTTATGCAATGGAGCTCATAGGAAGAATATGGGGTCAAACTGGGACATTTTAAGAATGATTTCGATTCATTTTGTGATAAGTATGGGACTAATTTAATTTTGCTGGTGGGAGATTTTAGCCATAAATTAAACCCAAAATTGTTAGATCTTTGTTACACAGAAATTTTAGATTTATATGATATAAAAAAGCAGAGTTTTCTGAAAACATAATATCGACTGATGCGGCTAAGCTGGGAAATTACTTAGCGTCAAAAAGTATTTTCTGCTTAACCCATTTCACGCGCTGCCAATTTTGCGGAAGTGCCGCACTTCCGCAAAACGGGCGCGGCCGCGTCGGCCATTGGCCGAGGGCAGCACTGGCCAGGTAGTGCTGCCGTCGGCCAATGGCCGACGGCAGCATGGATGGGGTTAAACGGCAGGATAGCTCAAAATTGTCTGGCAAAGAAAACCTTCAAATATGGGACTCAAAATTGTCCTATTGATTACGTTTTTATGCTGGTATGGAACTCTAAACTAGTAACAGATCTTAGGATTAGTCCTTCGGAATGTAGTGATCATAATTTAATAAAATTAGAGCTGGTAATATCCTCACTGGCTGCTTGCGACCAAGTCATCTTACAAGTAAGTATGGGCGAATTTTGTGGTCCACGACTTCGCGCGAAATCGCAAAAAAATCAGCGAGTCCGTGGATTTTCCAGCGAACTCGCTGATTTTTTTGCGATTTGCGCCGGAATACTTTCTACTGGCTAATCCAGTAAGTGCTCCCTCGTTGGGTAAATGTATAGTGCTTTTCTACACTACAGCTGCGTGAAGTGGCTTTGCTATAAATGATTGTCTGAGCCCACAGTTGGACATGTTGAAAGTTACATTTTCTTTCTGTCACCACAGAAAATATCAGGGCCATACAACTGTATTTCCTGAGGAAAGACTTATCAGTCATGTTTAACTTGGCAAATGGGCTCTGGTTTACTGTGGCTAAAATAGCGAATTCCAGGTCATTCAGAAGAATAGTTTGGCTGCATTTCTTTTACCTGATATCTGAATGACAGCAACTTCAGAGGTGCCCCCAAATCTCGAGCCGCATGGAATGGACTGCTCCCCCCTTGCTACACCACTAAGCAAAACACATAAACTGTGACAATGTGTGTATTGGATTTTGTTCATAAGGCTGTGCAAGAAAAATAGACATTTTCTTTCCCCACTAGCACCCTTTCCATGCATGAGTATGTGTGCAGGAACAAAGCACTCTTCTTCTTGCCCGTAGTCAGTGCAGACAGGAGGCTCTGAGTTGGTCACTCCGACCCCCCCATACATTGGCACAGAGACAGGCGAAGCACCCGACACTCTTACCTTGGGCCTTCTGGCCCTCTTGGCTCCCCAGAGAGTTGGGAGCCCCCGGGGACTAAAGTAGTCCTAGCACGGCAGCCATCATAATTTTTTTCCCTTATCTGTGTGTTGCTTCAGTTCCCGGAGATAAGAGTTTCAAGGACACTAAGGAAAGAAGGGAGGGCTCACTCATACTTAAGCCCCTCCCCTCCCACCGCCATTCCTTCTTCTCCCTGGCCTTGGCCCTCTCTACAGAGATTTAAGAAAGCCGGGCATGGATCACAGCATACATCCCTCTGTGAAATTGTTACCCCAGGGTGAGCACTCTTCATTCTTCAACTTTTCCAGTGCTATAAGACCTATTCTCATCATTGTGGTGTCCTATTGCTCCTGGTGGTCAGCTTTAGCCACTAGGGCTATTGATTCTTAGCCTCACAGCCTCTAAATGTTTGTTTTCTTCTATTACTTGACTTTTACTATTCTCTCCTATTGCCCATGACCTGCCTCGTGGCTGGTTGCCTGGCACTTATCCGGGGCCCAGGGTCTTCCTCAGTGGCACCCCAGATCCTCCAAGGCAGAGGGCTCTTACTATGCCATCGCGCCGAAGGGCGCAGGGGTCCCTTGAGTGAGCTGGCCATCAAAAAACAAAATTATCCACCCGAATTTGCGAATGTTCGGCAATTTCACGAGATTTGCGGATCGCGAAATTGCCGAAAATCCGCAATTTTTGCAAGCGGAACGGATTTTTGGCCCATGCTTACTTACAAGAGATGGATTATCCGAAGCGGATAACTACTCGGTTATCGGATGTGTTTATAGAAAGGTTAACTAGACTGCAACAAAATGTTAAGTTAGGATACATGAGCGGCCAAAATGTATCATGGTATGTTGTTAAAATAGATCAAGTAGTCAAATGTATAAGTATAGAATTAAGAAAAGATGTAAGGGCACCCAAGGATAAAGAAAGGATGCAGACCAAACAAGGAAATTGGTTCAATATAGATTGCCTAAATAACAAAAGAGAACTAAGGAGAGAAGAGCGTAGTTTACACAAAAAATTTGATGAGGCTAGGGCTGAAAATCTCGCCAAGATAAAGAGAGAATATACCTCATTACTCCCTAATGATAAAAGGGCCCATAAAGAAACATGCTGGGGAAAATTATTGGAGGCAATAGAATCTAAGAATATCCGTCAGTTCTGGATGCTAATAAAATCAGCTACAGAATCTTCTGTTGCCCCAATGAACTGTGTATTGGAAGAAGGGGCTTGGGAAGATTATTTACAGGAATTATATTCCCTGGGGAGGGAAATTGAAGAAGAGAGATCAAGGGATTGGAGATGCCTAGTAGAGGACTTAAAATCAGATTGCTCAATAGTTAATGTGCTTACTACAATAAGGACTTTGAACTTAACAAGGGCAGCAGGACCAGACAACCTACCAGCCCTGATGATGCATTCAAACCAGACCTGGTGTTTTTTGTAATCTTAGAACTAGGGAAGTTTGGAGTCGCGCGAGCGCGTCGACAAGATGGCCGACGCCACCGGAGCTCCGTAACTTCTTCAGCCCAATGAACTGAATTACGACGATTTTTCTGTCAAGGTTTGCTCAATTTTGTCAGCGCTTGCCTCTTACGCCAACCCCCTACCTTACCTGTGTTTTTCAGGCTGTTTCCTCACAAGGGGGTCCCTCTGCCTGCTTCCTGGCTCCTCTCCCCTGCCTCTGCTCCAGCTCTGCCAATTTCCTCAGCACATGGGGCGGTGCATTTACAAAGAAAGGGCCTGGCTTGGGCCTAGCCACTCCCACGTCCCTCCTTAACTCTTGCACTGCCTGTTCTCAAGAGCTTCTGGAGCTTTTTATACCCTTTTCCCTCATATTTATTAAATTTTGAGGTGGATTTTGACTATCTGCATTTTTCTGACGTAAAAAGTTGTTTTTTCTCCTCAAGATGGAAAACAAAAATTCTGCTACTAACAAAAGGAAGCAGCAGGTGTCTCCTCCCCCAAATAAATCTAAGGTTGTTGAAACTTCTGAACCCTCGCTTACTCTGATACTGGAAGAAATTAAAGCGCTGCGCATGAACACTGATACTATTGCAAATGAAGTGAAAAAGTTTCGCAAAGATATGGCGTCCATGTCCATGAAAGTTTCTGATAATACTATTAAAATTCAGGACAATAAAACTAAGCTCAACGCTTTTGCTCCTTTGATGGCTCAGATAGTACCAATGCATAACCAATTACTGGAATTGGAGAACCGTAATAGACAATATAATCTCCGCATTTTCAATCTGCCTGAAGAAGTTGAGGGTTCCGACTGTCGCTTGTACTTGGAATCTTTGCTTCCTGGTCTTCTAAATATCAAGTTTCCGGAAAAATTTGAGGTGGATAAAGCGCATAGAATTCCCTCACACAGGAATCCACGCCACACCAAACCCAGGCAAATGATTTTCAAGGTATTGCGTCACCATCACTTGGTCCTCATAAGGAAAGCTGCCAGAGACATTCCTTCGCTTCTGGTAAATGGTTCCAAAATATTTATCCATCAAGACTTTGCTAAGGAAACGGTTGCTATTCGCAAGGAATTTTCCTCTCTTCGTCCACAATTGAGAAGCCTTGGTTTTAAGTATGGTCTATTTGATCCGTCTACAATGCGAGTTTGGAAAGATACCTTCTCAAAATCTTTTCATCGTCCTGAAGACTTAAGACTTTTTCTGGACCAACAAGCTTCGTCATCAATGGATACTCAAGCTCCTAATACCTGAATGTATTTAATTTGAGCACTCCTGGCGATTCTTCTTTCTTCATGGGCTCCAACGGTTTCCGGCCATCCTTGTGGAACGGGTGTGCGTCTCTTTGTCCTTATTTATGTGCCCTGTTTGTAGCTTTTTCCTCCTTTTCTTCCTTTTGTGTCTTTCCTTACCTTTTCTGGCTTTCTACGTAGAGTTACTTATCTTCCATGGCTGTTCTCCCTCTTCTCTTCCTTTAACTCCTTTCTTCCTCTTCATTTTACCTCTTCATGGCTGCTACTCATGATGTTAAAATTGTTTCTCTTAATGTTAAAGGTCTGCGACATCCAGTTAAAAGAACACAAATTTTAGACTACTTGGGGGCTTCTAAAGCTGACATATGTTTTCTTCAAGAAACACATGTTGATGACAACATTTTACAATATATGAAGAAAAAGTGGGTGGGCAATATTGTCTCGTCGCCTGCCCTTGGTAAGAAAAATGGGGTTGCGATTTTCTTTGCAAAGAGATTGCACTGTCAAATTATTAGTAAATTTACAGATACAGAAGGTAGATTTATTGTTGTTAAAGTTAAAATTCATGACTCCATCTTCATTTTGCTTAATATATATGGCCCCATGGCCGATGACCCATTGTTTTGGTCTAACTTATCTACAGAAGTTCTAAAGTTGGGACAAGTTCCTTTGATTGTTGGAGGGGATTTTAATGTGATCATTGATCCGCTACTTGATAGACTTTCTACTACCAAGTTTAGACCCCCTAAAGTTTTTCATGCTTTTAAATCTTTCCTTAGTACAACCAAACTGGCTGACATATGGAGACTGCACTTTCCCACTGAAAAATGGTTTTCTTTTTTCTCTAATCCCCATAATTCTCATTCAAGGATTGATTATTTTTTGATTTCACCTTCCCTACTTCAGTCAGCTACAAATCCTGTTATAGGTACTATAGACATTTCAGACCATGCTTTAATTTCATTTGTCTTAAATATCTCTTCTACTTTTACTAAACAAAATAGGTGGCGTATGAACTCGAGCATTGTCCTTACTGACAAGCATAAACCTAAATTATTGCAGGCTATACAAGACTATTTTCTGTTCAACCCTGAAGATACCACATCAATTGTCACCAGATGGGATGCATTTAATGCCTACATTAGAGGTACCACTATTTCTATTATGGCTCATGAGAACAAACAATTTAACGCTAACATTAAGCATTTGGAAAAGCAAATTGCTAAAATTGAGCGTTTGTTTATTTCTTCTAATGACCTTCAGTACAAACTTACACTTCAAAAACTCCGCTATGAATTTAATGCCATCCTTAGTCAGAGAGCAGGAGTCCAACTTACAAAATCCAATGCTAAATTTCATTTTAATACCAATAGATCTGGAAAGCTCCTTGCTAACTACTTGCGGATTAAAAGAGATAAGACTCAGATTACCTCAATACGAGGATCTCAAGGCCAAGTGGCTATTTCCCATAACGATATTGTACAAGAATTTTTACGTTTTTATTCTACCCTTTATAGTAAACCTGACACCTGCCCTGAATCTTTAATTGATTCTTTTTTAAATAAGTGCAATTTCCCCCATATTTCCTTGTCAGATAGAACAAGTCTAGATTCACCAATTACTTCTGAGGAAATTTTGCTTGCCATCAAGTCACTTCCCAAGAATAAATCCCCAGGTCCGGATGGTATCCCTGCAGAATTTTACAAAGAATTTCAATCTCATCTCCTCCCTTATTTGAATACCCTTTTCTCTCATTTTAGCTCCTCTGGTACTATCTCGGGCTCTTTTACAGACGCCTTAATCATTGTTCTGCCCAAGCCTGATAAAGATCCTACCTTGGTATCTAATTATCGCCCCATCTCCCTAATAAACCAGGATTGTAAGCTTTATGCGAAAATCCTTGCTACCAGATTAGCTCCTGTCCTCCATTCCATTATTCACCCAGATCAATCTGGTTTCATGAAAAATAGATATTCTGCTAATAATACTAGAACTCTACTACACATTATTGAGCAAATTTCTCACCTTACTTCATCTGCGGGAGTGATGGCCTTAGATGCAGAAAAGGCATTTGACAAGATTCACTGGCAATTTTTATTTAAAACTTTATTGTCCTTTCATTTTGGTGCCCCTTTTATTCGTATGATTTCTGCGTTATATTTTGCCCCTACTGCTCGTTTGTTTATTAATGGTCACATTTCTAGTCAATTTCCTCTCTTTAGAGGTACTAGGCAAGGTTGTCCCCTTTCTCCACTGTTATTTCTCTTAGGTATTGAACCTTTTCTTAATTATATTCGCCTTTGTGATGACATTCAGGGTATTGTGATCAATGATGTTACTGTTAAAACTTTAGCTTATGCAGATGATGTTTTATTATTTATTAATAACCCTCTTTCTTCTGTTCCTTCCCTATTAGACATTATTGCTCAATACTCTATGGTTTCAGGTTACAAATTGAATGTAAGCAAGACTGAATTTTTTCCTTTGAATATGTTTTGTACATCGGAGATGCTTCCGAACACAGATATTCTTTGGTAATCAACTAAAATTAAGTACTTGGGTATTCTATTTGCGTCATCGCTGCCAGCTACATTGAAACTTAACTCTGATTTCATAATTGACTACATTAAAAACAAAACGGCCAAGTGGTCTGCCCTTTATCTCACTTGGTGGGGAAGAATGGAATCTATAAAAATGAATATAGCGCCTAAAGTCTTTTACTCTTTAGCTATGATCCCCACCCAATTTCCTCTCAGATTTTATAAAACTGTAGACACTCTCTTATCTAAATTCCTTTGGTCTGACAAAGTTCCCCGTATTGCTTACAAGAAGTTAAAAACTCCTAAGTCCCAGGCTGGTTTTTCCCTTCCAGACTTTCACCTTTACCATAAACCTTTTATCTTAAAACAGAGTGCCCTTTGGTTTAATACTTCACATATGGTAAAACCTCCAATTTGGTTGGATATCGAAGCATCCATTGTGCGGCCCTTTTCTTTACCCTCCTTGTTGTCGATGTCTTCCACAGCGAAGGTTGTTCATCTTTCCTCTATCATTAAGTCCTCCAGATTGATAATAAATGATTTAGATTCTAATTTTGAATTACCCCTACTCTCCACAGTCCACTTGTCTTTATGGCACAGTGCACTACTTAAATTGAACAGAAACATTTCCTTCTGGTCCTCTTGGATCTCAAGAGGGATTTTATATCTTAAAGATGTATTTAATGGTAATGCTTTTATTCCTTTTGAACAGCTACAGTTAAAGTTTGGTATCCTAGCTACTGACCTTTTGAAATATCAATTTTTATGTAACTCTATTTTGGATTCCTTCCCCAATGGTATTCCCTCTTCCACCACAAATGACTTATTAATTTATCTTACAGCTGTAACATCGTCCCCAAAAGCTGTCTCTGTTTTTTATAAAAAACTTACCACCTCACAGGGCTCCAATGTTCAGATTATTTCGTCGTTCTGGAACAATGAACTTTCCATCTCCCTGTCAGATGACTCCTGGTCCTCTATATGGCTTAACAGTATCTCTGGCTGGCTCCCAGTGTCCCTTTACCAAACCAATGCTTATATTTTATTTAGCACTTTGTGGACTCCATCCCGTCTATGTCGTGCAAAACTGTTACCTTCTGATGTTTGTTGGCACTGCAACGCTAGCCCTGGTTCACTTCGCCATATGTTATTTGATTGTCCAGTTATTATGAAATTTTGGTTGGAAGTATGGAGTGTAATTTTGAAAATTTCACCCTTACAAGATGATATTTCCTTTACTTTGTTAATTTGCAAATCGATTGCCCTAACTTATCCCCTTACTGAGCCAGAGGCAAAATTATTTAATTTTCTAATCACAGCTGCCTTAAAATCCACTACTTTCTGTTGGAAGGATGCTTCTTCTCTTTCAGTCCATGCTTGGTGGTCATGGATCACCTTTATGAGAAGAGGTGCGCAGCTATCTCTTAAAGGTCTCACTCATAATTCACAATCATTTCAGTCGTTTTGGTCTCCTATAGATTCATATGTTCTGCAATGATATTGTTATATATTTTCTTATGTTCTCTTTTTACATTAAATTTTCACTGTAACTCTGTAGTTTATGAATTTATTATCCTATGACATGTTATTTCCCTTCCCTCTCCCCCCTTTTTTCTTCCTTCTCCTTCCTCTTTAATTGCGATTCTTTTTATTATTATATATTACTATTGCGTATTTTGGTTTAAAGCATTTCATATTGTTTATTTGATCATTTCCGCTTGTAACTTCCTTCCTCTTTTTTGTATTGTACTTTTTCATTTTTGTCCTAAAACTTAATAAAATCTTTCTGAACAGAAAAAAAGAACTAGGGAAGTTTCCCATAAATTGGAAGGGTGCAATAATTAGGGTGATTCATAAGAAAAGGGGATGTATATGCCCCTAAGAATTACAGACTTATTAACCTGTTAGATATAGGAGAAAAAAATCTTTGCGAAAATAATATTAAGTAAATTAAAAGATTGGGTAGAGCAGGGATCTATTGTGCCAGTTGAACAAGGAGGGTTTAAAGAAGGTCACTCCACTATAGATCACAGCTTTGCCCTATGAGTATTGGCCAGGAAATCGATAGAGCAAAATGGTAAACTGTTTTGTTGCTTTGTCGATTTCCTGGCGGCTTTCGATTCTGTGGACCGTAATAGCCTCTGGGAAGTCCTGGAAAATTATGGAATACCGGATGGCATTTTGAATATTTTAAAAGAGTTACACAGTGGCAACTGGGCCCAGGTCAATAGGGACACAAAGGTGTCACTAACTCACAAAATACCTGTAAAAAATGGCCTTAGACAGGGGTGCGTTTCGGCACCCCTGC
Organism: Lissotriton helveticus; assembly: GCF_964261635.1. Classification (NCBI taxonomy): domain Eukaryota; kingdom Metazoa; phylum Chordata; class Amphibia; order Caudata; family Salamandridae; genus Lissotriton; species Lissotriton helveticus. The sequence goes on along the minus strand of NC_136068.1, from coordinate 279,460,109 downwards.
TTTTTAAAAAATTTCTAGCAGATCTTCCCACAGTCCTAGAAATAGAAAGAAGTGCGAGTCCGTGTATGAATAGAAATAAAGTGCCCTGTCTTTTTTATGCTGACAACCTTGTGATCCTTGACCAAACTGAAATGGGACTCCAAAGGAAATTAAATGTGTTTAAAAATAACTGTGATAAAAAGTTTTTAACTGTTAATATGGAAAAACAACGGTTTTATGATTTGAGAAGGATGCAAAAAATAGAAATTTTAATTGGTTTTTAGGACAAGATAAACTTGAAATAGTAAGTGAATATAAATACCTAGGCCTCTGGTTCGAGAGTGCATTGAAGTGGGGTACCCATTTGGAGGCACAAGCTGCAAAAGCCTTCTCGTCAGTCTGTGGCCTGAAAAAATGTAATAAAGAATACGGCGACGTGTCGCACAGACCCATGTTAAATGCATTTGCAGCTATGATCCACCCGCAAGTTCTGTATGGTGCAGAAGTGCTATCTTTGAGTGGCAAAAGCGGGTGGGATCGTGAAGAAGGAAAGATCTTAGAAATACTGCTGTCTTTTCCAAATAGTACCATGATTCAAGTAATCAGAATGGGGGTAGGGCTAACAGCATGGAATGTAAAGACCCAAATATCCTTATTTAGATTTTGGAAACCCCAGGAGCTAGGTGGCGCACAAAAGGTCTCAACATGGTGCAGAGAGGAAATTCAAACTAGTAGCCGTGGTTGGGCACGGGATGTAAGGAAAACCCTCCAGACCATAGCGGCGCACCTAAAGTTGAGCCTTTTGCAGCAATCCATGGACATAGTCTTTACAAAGAGAATGCTTAGGGATCAAGGGCTCCAATACTCCAGATCACAAGACCTTGATTATCTGAGGGTGAATAAATCAGTTAACTGGGTAAGGAGCGCATGGGAAAAGGAGGTTCGGTTTCCATATTTGGATTTTCTGCCCAATCAGTGGTTAAGACACGAAATCCTACGGGTTCGTGTGGGTATTAACCCTTGGAAGTTGAAAGGAAAAATAAAAGCAGCATTGAACCAAATGGATGGTATTGTCAGGATTATAGGTTCTGTTCAGGCCCCCAGGTTCAAATCAGTAACAAAGTTGAGCAGACGCAAAAAGGTGCCATCAGTCCCCCGCGGACGAAGAGGGTTTATTGTGTCCAAACTTATGTGGAAATTATGTTTGCGGGCACTTAGCGACCCTCATCATGGCCGCCTTAAGTTCTGTGGTCGCTGTCCAGTGGCAGCGGTCTAGTTCTTTTCAGCGCGCTCTGGTAGCACAGCTGAAGCTCGGATTAGAACGTTGGAACTACGCACTTCAACTGAATTCGCACCGAGGCTGGTGCGTTCTCGGCGAGGTCCGTCTTCCTAGTACCTGTTTGTGTGTCAAGACTTCAGTATTTCAAGATACCTACAGATATCCTCAGCTCTTCAACCAAGTTCGCATGCGCTACGTGGGAGCAGCAGAGACAATTGTTGTTTTTCATGTCAAGTAAGAGTTTTGAATTCCGTTTTAAGGCACAGGTCTATAGTGCCATCTCCTGGAACTTACTAGAAGACAGTTTAGTCAAAAAGACTCGTATTCAGCTATTCAAGTTCTTTCTTTTTCTTATGGAACATTTACTTGCTGAGAACTGGGGGAAAGACTAGAAACTTCGACATATAACGCCTGGACAGTTGGGCATATTGTCGTATTTTTCCCCAGGAAGCTTTTCAATCCCAGGATAATTCTAATTACAGTTGAAGCGAATTGCCAGGGGTTTCCAATTGATCTACTGGTAACTTAAGGCAGTCACACTTGTATGGGTTGGTGAGTATAGGAGCAGAATTAAGCATTTTAAGATCTGTAAAAGTATAGAACATAGTAGCGAGATATAAAAATAATATCTGTTCATGTATGTTTTGCAGACACAGAATAATCAAACCAATATGTAGAAGTCAGTCACCCATTTATAAAAGAGAGAAGCAGATAGCCAGGTCTTCCAGGTAAAATTGGTAACTACTGACAGGTTAATGTTTGCTGTGAATTGAATAGTATAGAAAAGATTAAGTGTGTCTCTTACTGCAGGTGCCAGTGTATCTTCGACGTTGGCAGACGCGGAAGACCAGAGAAGAACCATTCTCAACCGGGCTGTCTCTCTTTCTCAATCCACTTCCCCTTTCCCTTCCATTTCAGAGACGGCTAAGAGATCTTCTGGCCGTGGCTGAGGTGGGGGGGCATTGGGAGCATCGTCGGCTTCGATGGACTTGGTGTGAGCCTTCTGACAGATTGAAGTGCCAACTTTCCATCTAAGCCGCGATGGCAGAGGGATTTGATTTGAAAACGCTGGCAGGTATACTGGACGGACTGCAAAGTCAGTTGACGCAGTCCGTTGAAGATAATAGGGCGTTAAGAGAAGAAATTAAAAGATCCCAACAAGAGAATCATATAATTAGGTCAAAAATGGAGGAACTAGCAGCAGGAGGGTCTTCGGGATCGAGTAGGAGTTCAGCTTCAGAAGCAGCTACTCAGGTGATTCATTCGGTAGCTCCAGTGGTTCCATTGGCTAATCCAGAGAGATTTGGGGGAGACCCACATAAAGCCCAGATATTCCTCACACAGTGTTCATTGCATTTTCTTTGTCGTCCAGTAGTGTTTAAAGACGATAGAGTGAAGGTTGCGTTCATGCTGTCCTACATGAGTGGTGATGCGGCAGCATGGTCAATGCCGTTAATTTCGAGAGATGATCCAGCCCTATACAACTTCGATGTATTTAAAAGGGAATTTTTACGAATTTTTTATCGCAGAACTGCAGAACAGGCCACGGATAATGAGCTTTTGGATCTCAAACAAGGGAACAGAGAGTTAATTGCCTACATTGCTCAATTTAACAAACTAATTGTCGAAACGGGGTGGCCTGAAAGTAAGCGCTCCGCCATTTTTTACCGAGGCTTGAGAGATGAGCTGAAAGATGCGTTAGCGCAGATACCCAAGAGACCACGTGAGATATCTGAATTGATAGACCTGGTTCTACAGTTGGAACATCGTCTTTCAGAAAGAAAGTCGGAGAAGAAAAAAGACTTTAGGTCTTATTTCCCACGCCTGGATCGGGTAAAGAGTGAATCGAGTCGATCAGAAAACAGTCAAGGGGAAGAACCGATGCAGATTGGCTCCATCAGGGGGCCATTGTCTAAAGAAGAAAAAGAAAAAAGGCGAGCCAACAACTTGTGCCTGTATTGTGGTGTGTCAGGTCATTTCGTAAGAGACTGTTTGAAAAAACCAAAAGTCAATGGAAGTTTAAAAGCCAAATCCCACCAGTAGAAGGAGTTGCTCTGGTGGGAAAAGAACAAAACTCAACTCCAGAGGTGCAGCAATTAATCAACACTCTACAGTCGGCAGCTCCTCATTTGACAGTCTCATTTGTTGTGAAATTTGGTACGAAAGAAATTTCTGGGGTATCAGTTATGATTGACTCAGGTGCCACTGGCAATTTTTGCGACTTGACCTATGCCAAAGCAATGGGCATTCAGGCAGTGACTAAGAAACACCCAGAGATAGTCAAAGCAGTGGATGGCACCAATCTCACCTCGGGACCCATCACCCAAGAAACGGAAACTTTAGAGTTGTTGGGTTTACAAGGCCATCGGGAATTTCTTCGTTTCAATTTGATAGATGCTCCGCAGTTCAAATTAATATTAGGATTACCTTGGCTCACTGAGCATAATCCAAAAATCGATTGGGAACAGCGAGCAGTGGAAATGACCTCAGCGCATTGTCGTCAATATTGTTTTTCCGCTTCTCATCAGAAAACTGAAGGTTCGCCAGCTTGGAATTTGGCTCAAATTACACATCAAGTGTGTGCACTGGAAACCATAGAAATTCCTCCAGAGTATCAAGACCTGGCCAGTGTTTTTGACAAAGGTAATGCCGAGAAACTCCCACCCCATCGTGAGTACGATTGTAAGATAGAGCTAGAACCCGGAGCCAGGTTACCATGCAGTCGGATCTATGCCCTAACGGAAGCAGAGAACGAGTTTCTAAAGAAGTACTTGGATGATTACTTAAAAATTGGATTCATAAGACCTTCTCAATCACCAGTCTCCTCGCCTCTGTTTTTCCGGCCGAAGAAGGATGGTACTTTGCGCACATGTATAGATTACAGAGCCTTGAACTTAGCGACAGTAAAAAACCGTTATCCATTGCCACTCATTTCGCAGTTACTTGACCAAGTGAAGGGAGCAAAAATATATACTAAATTGGATTTACGAGGGGCATACCATCTAGTTCGAGTCGCTGAGGGTGAGGAATGGAAAACAGCGTTTCGCACCAAGTACGGTCTTTATGAATACCAAGTAATGCCGTTTGGTTTGAGTAACGCTCCGGCAGCGTTTCAACACTTTGTGAACGATGTTTTGCGAGAATTTTTGGACCGAGTAGCTGTCGTCTACATTGACGATATTCTGATTTTTTCGGACAACATTGAAAATCATGTCCTTCAGGTGCGAGCAATTTTAAAGAAATTGTTGGAAAACCAATTGTATGTCAAACTGGAGAAATGCTCTTTTCATGTGGAGAAAGTGGAGTTCCTAGGATTCATCTTGTCGGCTGATGGGGTGGCTATGGATCCTTCCAAAGTGCAAGTCATTCAGGATTGGTCCTCTCCGAAGAGCGTCAAGGAAGTTCAGAGCTTCTTAGGGTTTTCCAATTTCTACAGAAGGTTTATTCCAAATTTTTCAGCCAAAGTTCAACCCATAACTCAACTCCTTAAGAAGGGGAAAGAATTCATTTGGTCTCTTGAAGCTGAAGAGGCTTTTCAGTTCCTTAAGAGGTCATTTGTCACGGCACCCATCTTGATGCATCCAGACCCCACACAGGAATTTTTTGTGGAAACGGATGCGTCAGATTTTGCAACAGGTGGAATTTTATCACAAAGAAATAAGCTTACTGGACAACTCCATCCTGTGGCTTATCGGTCGAGAAAACTGACTGAAGCTGAATTTAACTACACAATAGCAGACAAGGAATTGCTGGCAGTTAAAGAAGCATTTCAGGATTGGCGTCACTATCTGCTCGGGGCCAGACACAAGGTAACTGTGTACACGGACCATCGGAATTTGCAATTTTTAAAATCTGCCAAAACATTGACTCCTCGTCAATTAAGATGGTCGTTGTATTTTTCTGAATTTGACTTTGTCATAACCTTCAAACCAGGAGTGAAGAATGGCAAAGCTGACGCGTTATCACGGATGAATTGTGCAGAAGACAAGAGAGTTCCCGGAGACGAGCCTCATTCCACGAGAGAGAATTGTGGGAGTAATTCAGTTAGAAGACTTCACCAAGGAAATATTGAAGAGATGTTCCCGGCAGGAATTGGAAAAGTGGGCAGCAGATGATGAGAAAAAATCAATAAGGCACTCGTTACCATATTACGAAGAAGCTTTGTACTTGCCCACCAGAGAGTTACAGGAAAAGGCTCTGGCCAGTTGTCATGACGATCAGTTGGCGGGTCACAAGGGCAGTAAAAAGACATTGCAGTTGTTACAAAGGCATTTTTGGTGGCCAGGCATGGCGGCTCAAGTGGGACAGTATGTTGCAACCTGTGAATTGTGCATAAAAGGAAAGCCCTCTAGACAGAGTCCACAGGGGTTTTTACAACCTCTACCTAATGCTCCAGGTCCTTGGCATACAGTATCTTTAGACCTAATTGTAGATTTGCCACTTAGTCAAGGGTTCACCGCTATTTTAGTGTTAGTAGACACCTATTCAAAAATGAGTCATTTTGTTCCTTTGGAAAAGGTTCCATCTGCTCCACAGTTGGTGAAATTATTTAACCAACATGTGGTGCGTTCTCATGGTATTCCTCAAATTCTAATTTCGGACAGAGGTGCTCAGTTTGTGTCTCGATTCTGGAAGAACTATATGCACAGCTTGGGCATAGACACTCGTTTCTCAACTAGTTTCCATCCCGAGACTGACGGGCAAACTGAGAGAGTGAACCAGGAATTGGAGCAATACCTGAGATTATATTTAATGGAGCAAGAAGGGAACTGGTCGGACCTGCTGTGGTCTGCAGAGTTCGCTTACAACAATGCCGTTCATGCCTCTACCGGTTTTACCCCATTCTATTTAAACTATGGCCGTCACCCTAAGATAACATTGGGGAAACTAGTAGAAGAAAATCCCACAGTGGTAGAATGGATAGCAAACTTGAAAAAATCGTATCAACAGGCTCAGTCAAACCTCACAAAAGCAAAAATTTCCTATAAGCAACAGGCAGATAAAAAGAGGAGGGCAGGAGAAAATTTCGAGGTAGGAGATCAGGTTTGGTTATCCACTAAACATCTTAGATTAAAAGGCAACCGGAAGTTTCAGCCTAGGTTTATTGGCCCTTTTAAAATCCAGAAGAAAATAAACCCAGTAGTTGTCAAATTGCAACTTCCCCGTAGCTTAAAAGTACATCCAGCTTTTCACCTATCGTTGTTAAAGAAAAATCCTCCTAAGGTTCGTTATAAAAGTAAACCAGCACCAATCAGAGTAGAGTCAGAGGAGGAATTTGAGGTCAGTAGAATCTTAGATTCTAAAATCTCCAGGAGTAAATTGTTTTATCTTGTCGATTGGAAGGGTTTTGGGCCAGAGGAAAGGTCATGGGAACCTTCCAGTAATGTTCATGCTCCTAAGCTCGTTAAGCAATTTCACCAGACCAATCCTTCGAAGCCAAAACTGGGAGGGCCCCCTTTGGAGGGAGATACTGTCAGGATTATAGGTTCTGTTCAGGCCCCCAGGTTCAAATCAGTAACAAAGTTGAGCAGACGCAAAAAGGTGCCATCAGTCCCCCGCGGACAAAGAGGGTTTATTGTGTCCAAACTTATGTGGAAATTATGTTTGCGGGCACTTAGCGACCCTCATCATGGCCGCCTTAAGTTCTGTGGTCGCTGTCCAGTGGCAGCGGTCTAGTTCTTTTGAGCGCGCTCTGGTAGCACAGCTGAAGCTCGGATTAGAACGTTGGAACTACGCACTTCAACTGAATTCGCACCGAGGCTGGTGCGTTCTCGGCGAGGTCCGTCTTCCTAGTACCTGTTTGTGTGTCAAGACTTCAGTATTTCAAGATACCTACAGATATCCTCAGCTCTTCAACCAAGTTCGCATGCGCTACGTGGGAGCAGCAGAGACAATTGTTGTTTTTCATGTCAAGTAAGAGTTTTGAATTCCGTTTTAAGGCACAGGTCTATAGTGCCATCTCCTGGAACTTACTAGAAGACAGTTTAGTCAAAAAGACTCGTATTCAGCTATTCAAGTTCTTTCTTTTTCTTATGGAACATTTACTTGCTGAGAACTGGGGGAAAGACTAGAAACTTCGACATATAACGCCTGGACAGTTGGGCATATTGTCGTATTTTTCCCCAGGAAGCTTTTCAATCCCAGGATAATTCTAATTACAGTTGAAGCGAATTGCCAGGGGTTTCCAATTGATCTACTGGTAACTTAAGGCAGTCACACTTGTATGGGTTGGTGAGTATAGGAGCAGAATTAAGCATTTTAAGATCTGTAAAAGTATAGAACATAGTAGCGAGATATAAAAATAATATCTGTTCATGTATGTTTTGCAGACACAGAATAATCAAACCAATATGTAGAAGTCAGTCACCCATTTATAAAAGAGAGAAGCAGATAGCCAGGTCTTCCAGGTAAAATTGGTAACTACTGACAGGTTAATGTTTGCTGTGAATTGAATAGTATAGAAAAGATTAAGTGTGTCTCTTACTGCAGGTGCCAGTGTATCTTCGACGTTGGCAGACGCGGAAGACCAGAGAAGAACCATTCTCAACCGGGCTGTCTCTCTTTCTCAATTCACTTCCCCTTTCCCTTCCATTTCAGAGACGGCTAAGAGATCTTCTGGCCGTGGCTGAGGTGGGGGGGCATTGGGAGCATCGTCGGCTTCGATGGACTTGGTGTGAGCCTTCTGACAGGTATCTGTAAATGTGGCCTATGAGTAAGAAGTTATATTTAGCATATATTGCTTGATTGCACATTGATTTTAGGAATACGGAAAGTATTTTTATATCCAATATTTTTCAAATATAAGGTGAATTCACTTGCTCAAGCTGCTTGTCTTCTTATGGATATGTCATCCCTAGATGTTACAATTGCTTTGGGGAAGTTCTTGAAAGCGACACTGGACTTTGTAAAGAAGAAATTAAAAGAAGGGTGCTGATTTCAAATCTTTTTAGAATTTCTCCCAATACTGAGAATTGTATGAAATTATATTTTTGTAAATTGTGTTAAAATGAAATGTGGTTTAATTATGCTATCACTGAGGATCCAAAAGTTTGTGTATGGTTTTAAAGACTATGGTCTAAATAGACATTGTTTATCTCTCTCTCTCTCTATTTAATACTAAGACCTTTTCTTTACAAATGGATCTATTTTACTTGATTATATTTGGTAATTATGACATTGAAACGTTTACCTGTTCTGTTCATTGAATAACTAAAGACTCCGAGAAGGTTAAAAGGTTTATCTGAATTTTTCTTTTAGTAAATCAAAGACAAATTACAGTGTTAAATCCATCATTCTGAAGAGGTAAGATTCGATGTTATCTATATTAACTATAAATTTCAATGACAAGTACCTTAGGAAGAGAGGAGAGAGAGAGAAAAGGCACATTGACAAAATACACAGATTTATAATTACCTAGGATGGTGCAAGATTGGACCCCTCTGGCCAAGAGTTATGGACCCCTTAGAAAATTCAGGTGATAGGTTGAGGACAGGAAAAGGACAGGACAAGTACCCTTTTCTGGATTTGACGCCTGCATCTCACCCCTCTCTGATGCTATTTTCCTCCTCGATTCTTCCGCGATCTTCTTTCTAATTCTTTTACCTCCTCGATTCTTTTGGGATCTTCTTTCTAGTTCTATTTGTTTGAAAAATTCTAAGTCTGCTTCTTTCGGTATTTGATCACCATTCGGACAGCATCTCTATCTCTCAGCGTTCTGGCAGCGATTCTGTATCTAATTTAACTAACTACCCCAATTATACCTTTTTGGTGGCATGTTTCAAACTTATGAAACTCCTAATTCTGATTCGACAAGCCGAGGGGATGATCATCACACTATGCTAAGTTTAATACTTTTCTTAAGAGCAGTGTCTTATGTTCCCGCCCATTAATTTGTTCCTCCCAAGCTTTATTTCCCATCCATGTTCATAATGCGTTAACAACAATGTATATAATGTGTACAGTTGTCCATTGAGTCTACAGGATGTTCAGCTGCTTCCCAGGACATGCAGAAAGGGTGTCCTTGATCGGGTTACAAGACTTGAGCTCATGACTCCAGAGTTGTCTTGTCCGCGCATGCGGATGATCTCATGTGGGTGTCAGCCCTTAGCTCTCTTTAAGGCCCAAATACTAACTAATAGAGAGGTCATAGAGACAAAGTATTAGATTAAAATAAAATGATATCACTGTCTACCACTTAGCTCTACTCTAATCCCATTTAATTATAAAGACTATTTATCTTGGCTGTACTTCGATACCTACTCGGAAGAAGCAATCCGCAAACTGCTCTGCACCTTGAAGCCCTCTAATCACCTCACAGACCCTCTACCTGCTAATGCGGTAAAAGACTTCATCCCCTTGCTCCTCCCTCTCTGGACCAAAATCATCAACAGCTCCCTGCAACAAGGCCTCATTCAGGACTCCCTCAAGGTGGGGCAAGTGACGCCTATACTCAAGAAACCTACAGCTGATCCGTCTGACCTAAACAATTACCGGCCCATCACCAATATCCCCACCCTGGCCAAACTGCTGGAGAAATGTGTCCAACTCCAACTAACAAGGCACATTGACCATTTTGACCTCCTCAACTCTCATCAATCAGGCTTCCGAGCGAAACATAGCACGGAAACAGCTATGACACACATAATTGATGACGCCCTCCAAATTCTTGATTGCAATGAGTCCTGCCTCCTCATCCTTCTGGACCTCTCGTCAGCATTTGACACGGTCAAACATGAGAACTTGCTGGAGCTGCTAAGCACTAGAATGGGACTATCGGGAACGGTTCTCAAATGGTTTTCGTCCTTCCTTCACAACCGGACTCAGAAGTTCAAGATCGACAATGTGCTATCTTCACCTGTGCCTGCAGATCTAGGTGTTCCACAAGGATCCTCCCTCTCCCCCACATTGTTCAACCTCGTCATGGAACCGCTCGCCACCTTGCTCCAAGCTTCTAATGTCCAATTCCATATGTACGCCGACGACACACAACTGTACCTAAAGCTTCAATCCCCGGAAGATATCAAACATCTGAATTCCACGCTTATTAACACTCAATCTTGGCTAGCCGATAATCACCTCAAACTAAATGCTCTGAAAACTGAGTTCCTTCTCATCTCACCCCCGGCGAAAATTTCAACCACCCAAACATGGCTCAACAACCTAACAGCACTCAATGTCCAACCCACCATCGTGGACTCAGCGAAATCCCTAGGCATCACACTGGACGCCAAGCTCAACATGCAGCAGCACGTCAGCAAAGCCACAAAAGCAGCTAATTTCCAAATCAACACACTGAGGAAAATTAAACCCTTCCTCCCTGCTGAAGACTTCCGAACTGCTGTACAAGCGTTAGTCATCCCTCGAATAGACTACGGAATTGTGGCCCTCAGCGGTCTCCCGCTATCCACAACAGCATCCTTAAGAGCCTCCCTGAACGCTGCCGCAAGACTCATTACTGGCTCAAGAAAACATTCTCATATTTCCCCAGACTTAAAGTCCCTAAAATGGCTGCCTTTTGAAGCCAGAATACAACTAAAAATTGCAGTTATGACACACGCGGCAGTGCACCACAATGCACCCAACTACCTCGCTCAAAAGTTGTCTATATCAGGAGGTTCGAGATCCAATAGAAGCTCAAAAAATCTACTCCTGAAACCCCGTAGATTCCGGAAAGAGAAAACTTACAAGCGCTCCTTCTCAGGAATGGCACCCAGGATCTGGAATGCGCTCTCTCCTGAAACCAGGCTTATCTCCTCCACTGCACTCTTCAAGAAAGAGGTGAAAACCATCCTTCTGGCCAAGATCTCCTGAACGCTATAGGTGTTGGATCAGAGACTCTGCATTGCCTTGTGTCAATGCTCACCTTGTCCTTTGGCACTATACCTCTACTTGAGGGAGACACTATTACGCTACTTTCTTACTACCGACCAATATATGATACACGTTGGGTCACTGATTCACCCTCCCGCTGCCCCCACTCTGTGCTCTCTCTATACTAAAACACTGTTATAAACCTTCCACACACCCAAAGTGTACCTGAACAGCTCTGTAGTGGGATCAATGACTTATGCCGTCTTATATTACTTGTTTACCTGACTGTATATTGATATGTTTTATGTATGTTATTATTATCCTTTGATGTTAGTGACTACTACATTGCTCCCATTACCTCTGTTTATTCCTACTGCCCCTACCCTGTCACTGTGAAGCGCTCTGATATCTGTAAGGATCTTGTTCGCGCTATATAAAACTTTGAATAAATAAATAAATAAATAAAATGCATAAGCATTTAGTATATAACACAGTTTAGTTTCAGAAGAGCAGATGCTTAGCATGTGAGTTCTTAAGCAACCATTTAGCTGTTACTGCGCAGAAGCAACGTTTTCCCTACAAGCATTATGGCGTCATGCAGCTGATGCATGCGCAGTTCATTTTACCGTGTTAGCAGCCATCTTTAGTTGCACTCTGGTTACTTGTTAGTAACACACATAGGCAAGCTTCCCCCTTTTCTAATAAGCGTAAAATTAGTATTATAAATGTTATTAATAATATATTACGAGGTTATATGAGAGGATTATATTCAAGCAAGTTGCTTATTTGCGAAACCTTGCTCCATCACAAGGTAGGCATTCCGTCGGAAAATTCCCCGCAACACTGCAGTGGTGTTTATTACATATATTGGGAAGAGGGCCGCTGAGCCTGAGATGCGTCAAAATCCCTATGCTCAAATGCCCAGGTTTAAAAATTATACATTGGTTATTTTAGAGGAATTTGAGCAGCTGGAGTGACTTGAAACAGTCTAATCTGCAATCAAGTCACCTCCCCGCAACAGGTAAGTGGACACATAAAGAAGGTAACACAGTAAATTACATATTACACTCCATTAATGCCTTATATCACACATACGTGGGCATAGTGGTACACATAAGTACAGTATTACCACTTATATGTGTGACATACAGGGTCAACCTAATAGAGTGCAAGGTGAGTTTTTCACCTTTTCACATTCTATTACATTTGTCCTATGCAGTAGTTTACTCGCATCAGTAATGACTGACTCGTTGCCTCTGTTTTTTGATGCATTGCTGTAGTTGAGTCTGTATTATGACTAACTACAGCAATGCGCCACTTTTGGGTCGGATGCCTTGCAGCATCCTTCCCATGGATACATCTGACTTTCTGACACATCCATAAGTCCTTGCGCCACGGAGCCGGGCCGAAGAAGGCTGTGATGCCAGAAACCGGTCCCCGGAAGCTTGTTTCCTTACCAGTATAAGAATTGGCTTGGTAGTTTGGTTTGCCCTGTTCCCATCATGCACTGGGACAGGAACAGACTAATTTGCATATAGCCAGGTTCTGAGCTGGGATGGTGCATTGAGCTAAAAAAACGGTGATGGATTAAAACCATGATCTCTTGACTTGGTAAGAGTATTCTGCATCATTCAGAAACTCTGTCCATCACCACCCCCCTTTTCCAAAATCGGTTTATCCACACTATGTGTGGGAGGGTATGCTCAGACGTGAGTCCCTTGCTCATTGCACCATCAGGATTCAAGCAAGCCGGGCCGAAGAAGGCTGTGATGCCAGAAACCGGTCCCCGGAAGCTTGTTTCCTTACCAGTATAAGAATTGGCTTGGTAGTTTGGTTTGCCCTGTTCCCATCATGCACTGGGACAGGAACAGACTAATTTGCATATAGCCAGGTTCTGAGCTGGGATGGTGCATTGAGCTAAAAAAACGGTGATGGATTAAAACCATGATCTCTTGACTTGGTAAGAGTATTCTGCATCATTCAGAAACTCTGTCCATCACCACCCCCCTTTTCCAAAATCGGTTTATCCACACTATGTGTGGGAGGGTATGCTCAGACGTGAGTCCCTTGCTCATTGCACCATCAGGATTCAAGCAAGCCGGGCCGAAGAAGGCTGTGATGCCAGAAACCGGTCCCCGGAAGCTTGTTTCCTTACCAGTATAAGAATTGGCTTGGTAGTTTGGTTTGCCCTGTTCCCATCATGCACTGGGACAGGAACAGACTAATTTGCATATAGCCAGGTTCTGAGCTGGGATGGTGCATTGAGCTAAAAAAACGGTGATGGATTAAAACCATGATCTCTTGACTTGGTAAGAGTATTCTGCATCATTCAGAAACTCTGTCCATCACCACCCCCCTTTTCCAAAATCGGTTTATCCACACTATGTGTGGGAGGGTATGCTCAGACGTGAGTCCCTTGCTCATTGCACCATCAGGATTCAAGCAAGCCGGGCCGAAGAAGGCTGTGATGCCAGAAACCGGTCCCCGGAAGCTTGTTTCCTTACCAGTATAAGAATTGGCTTGGTAGTTTGGTTTGCCCTGTTCCCATCATGCACTGGGACAGGAACAGACTAATTTGCATATAGCCAGGTTCTGAGCTGGGATGGTGCATTGAGCTAAAAAAACGGTGATGGATTAAAACCATGATCTCTTGACTTGGTAAGAGTATTCTGCATCATTCAGAAACTCTGTCCATCACCACCCCCCTTTTCCAAAATCGGTTTATCCACACCATGTGTGGGAGGGTATGCTCAGACGTGAGTCCCTTGCTCATTGCACCATCAGGATTCAAGCAAGCCGGGCCGAAGAAGGCTGTGATGCCAGAAACCGGTCCCCGGAAGCTTGTTTCCTTACCAGTATAAGAATTGGCTTGGTAGTTTGGTTTGCCCTGTTCCCATCATGCACTGGGACAGGAACAGACTAATTTGCATATAGCCAGGTTCTGAGCTGGGATGGTGCATTGAGCTAAAAAAACGGTGATGGATTAAAACCATGATCTCTTGACTTGGTAAGAGTATTCTGCATCATTCAGAAACTCTGTCCATCACCACCCCCCTTTTCCAAAATCGGTTTATCCACACTATGTGTGGGAGGGTATGCTCAGACGTGAGTCCCTTGCTCATTGCACCATCAGGATTCAAGCAAGCCGGGCCGAAGAAGGCTGTGATGCCAGAAACCGGTCCCCGGAAGCTTGTTTCCTTACCAGTATAAGAATTGGCTTGGTAGTTTGGTTTGCCCTGTTCCCATCATGCACTGGGACAGGAACAGACTAATTTGCATATAGCCAGGTTCTGAGCTGGGATGGTGCATTGAGCTAAAAAAACGGTGATGGATTAAAACCATGATCTCTTGACTTGGTAAGAGTATTCTGCATCATTCAGAAACTCTGTCCATCACCACCCCCCTTTTCCAAAATCGGTTTATCCACACTATGTGTGGGAGGGTATGCTCAGACGTGAGTCCCTTGCTCATTGCACCATCAGGATTCAAGCAAGCCGGGCCGAAGAAGGCTGTGATGCCAGAAACCGGTCCCCGGAAGCTTGTTTCCTTACCAGTATAAGAATTGGCTTGGTAGTTTGGTTTGCCCTGTTCCCATCATGCACTGGGACAGGAACAGACTAATTTGCATATAGCCAGGTTCTGAACTGGGATGGTGCATTGAGCTAAAAAAACGGTGATGGATTAAAACCATGATCTCTTGCCTTGGTAAGAGTATTCTGCATCATTCAGAAACTCTGTCCATCACCACCCCCCTTTTCCAAAATCGGTTTATCCACACTATGTGTGGGAGGGTATGCTCAGACGTGAGTCCCTTGCTCATTGCACCATCAGGATTCAAGCAAGCCGGGCCGAAGAAGGCTGTGATGCCAGAAACCGGTCCCCGGAAGCTTGTTTCCTTACCAGTATAAGAATTGGCTTGGTAGTTTGGTTTGCCCTGTTCCCATCATGCACTGGGACAGGAACAGATTAATTTGCATATAGCCAGGTTCTGAGCTGGGATGGTGCATTGAGCTAAAAAAACGGTGATGGATTAAAACCATGATCTCTTGACTTGGTAAGAGTATTCTGCATCATTCAGAAACTCTGTCCATCACCACCCCCCTTTTCCAAAATTGGTGCAATGGTGATTCCATTGTAATTTGGATTGTGTTTGTGCAGGATGAGACATATTGCATGGTGCAAGAGCGATGCGAAGGGGCTTGTAAATATGCCCCTTTGTATCTTAGCTGGTAAGGAAATCCAGAACTGCCAATGAGTATGCCGTTCATTCACTGAGATAAGTTATTTATCAAAAATATTAGGTGAAGTTTATATTAATTTAATCTTGTCATGTCTGATAACATTTTGGTTTCGGTCAGAACATTATTTGATGTGCTACCTATACATACATATAAATATAGATATTTCGATATGCAGACTGACAATGGATGGATGGATGGATGAGTGAGTGTCAGGATGGATGGAAAAATGAAGGGGTGGGAAGGTGAGTAGACAAGCAGATTGAGAGGCAGAAATATATATTTTCATGCTCATAAGGGAATAAGAATAAAAACACTCTTCAAAGACTTGTGGCCTAGTTGAGAATTCAAATAGTGGATTTTCCATCTGCATTGATTACCCTTTTCACCTATAACAGAATGGGATGAGCCACACTGGAGGTGAAACACTCAGGAGGAAACCTACCAATTGTTATCATGTAGAGAGGGAAATTCTTTCACAGAAGAGATACCTTCAATCATTCATGAGACTCATGACATCATAGTACAGTCAGATTGGTCTTCGCCAGGAGATATCAGTCAACATCCTCACTCTAACTAAAGCAAACAAGCCTAAATGGAAAACTGCTGTGTTTTGGAAAATGATATATATCTGCCCTGCTCTATATCAAGTTCTTAGAGATTTATATTAGTGGAAATAAGTGTTTATGCTTTGATGTCATTATTTTTTCTGTACATTAGGGTCTCATTTATGAGGATTTGGCATAGGGCAGTGCACCATGTCTCCTTGCTGAGCTGCCCTACATCAAACTGAAATGGCAGGAATCCACTGTATTTATTTGATCTTCCAGTGCTGTCGCCTTTTTTTCAGCCTAGCGCCAATGCAGGAACTCTTATACCATGGTGCAAGGGTGCCTGTACTACTGGCAGGATTGTATTTTTGCAGGAGGGGGCAACCTTCGTGCACAAAAACAATCTTTTGAGGCTTTGTCCTCTTTCTATGTTTGCTACATTCTGCCATGCCTTTCAGCCCCTTGCTGAGCGCGGTGTAATGGCGCTCAGACCAATCACAACCCTGCATTGCAGCATTGTGATTGGCTGTGGGGAGCGTGTGAGTCCTGGCGCTTCCTTCTTTCTGTTCTTCAATGAAGTAAGAGGACGCAAGAGAGGCGGTGGTGGCTGGCAAGCCTTGGCAAGCCAGCCGCAAGGTAAGTGACATTTTTTTGGGATGTTAACATAAAGGGAAACTCCTAGCATTATCCGATTGCCAAATGGCACACAGCACAGCAATGTGATTTCTGGTGTACGAGAGGTATCAGCCTATGCACTGAATTCCGTGAAACTGAAATCGTGAGCTTTTGCAAAAGTTTGAGGGTGTGTGGCTAGCTTGCAAGGATTGGTGCAAGTAGAATGGAAAGCAGTTACACCAATAACGGGAAGTAGAGGTCCCAGTTCACTTGGTTTTACACTAGGATTTTTACCTATGAGAAGGGGATCTAGAGAATGGTATGCTAATGCTTCACTGATACTGGTTCAAGCGGAATATCTATTTAGAACCTAACAGTGCTTAATTTGAGCTGGTGGTTGCTAATAGGGACCACCAACACCCTTTTTTGGTGACAGGCAATTATTTTTCTTCTTCTGACATTTCCTGAGAGCAACAGATGGTAAACGCCCTATGGGAAAGAGGGAGAAAGAGGAACATAAGAAAAATCCTCACAAGTGTGAAGAAAAAGGGACAGTACTTGTATTTACTTCTTTCTAATGGAAACTGTTTTTTTTCTTTTATATTGTACGAAACCTGTTTGAATTATAATATCAATTGCTAGTATTCCTACTGTTCACCAAACAGCTATTGTAACAAAAAGAAGCCTTTATATTCTCAGATGTCATTTTTTAACAGTTTCATACATCTTGACCCTGAGACCTATAATTAATTTATTTATTTAAACTTATAATTGCCCTTTTTTTTATCAATGGACAATTAATGCGTACATGTTGTACATGTATGTGTGGGTTAGGGGGACCAGGCGTCCTGGATTTGCCAGGACGGTCCCGGGTTTTCACCAGCTGTCCCGGTAGATTTTAAGAAATTTAGCTCATGTCCCAGTTTTTAAGGAGGGTCGACTGAAAACCCTGGGAGGTACTTTTTATGTTTTACAAAGCAGGAAAATTATCAGTGGTTTCAAGAAAGCAATTTAATTAACAGGAAAGCTACTGTTCTGTAATTCTCTGCTGAGGAGCACTCTAATTCTGTGCACTCAATTGAAGTAAAATTGTAGTTCTTCTATTTTTGAGAAATGTCCCGGTTTTTGGTTTTATAATTCTGGTCACCCTAGGTCTTGGGATGTTTACACTTGACAGAAGAGTCACCCAGCCTCCCAAGAGAAAAGGTGCCTCTATTAATCTGATCTCAATGAAAACCTCCGTAATAGCAGAAAAAAGTGTTTTCTGTAATAGAAAAAGGATCAGGAGGTTTTCCAAGATGGCTGCCAGAAAGCGACCATTGAGGCAGCACACTAGTAATGCAGAGCTGGAAGGCAGTTTTGAATGTCCAGGGAATTCTCTCTCAGAAACACGCACTTCACCTGATTTTTCTGAGGAGAAGGACGTTCCAGTTCCCAGGCGCGTTTAGTCAGTCAGGGTAGCTTGTCGCGCACAAATTTCGACGTTTAGTTCCAACACGTTTCCTGAATCCTGAGTTGAAGAGAGTAGCATCTATGTCTGGAGTTTGGGCAGTAAGCTTGTCATTATTTTTCTTGGTTTACCTTGTATTTTCATTGGTTGTGAGGCTTGAAGAAGCAGGTACTAGAATGTATTTACTGTCTCAGCTTCGCGCATGTGCGTGTAAGAGAGTAGCGAGTTCCTGAATACGTTGATAGTGTCTGATGTAAGGAAGAGTCAGCACAGCGCTCGCGTGTACTAAAAAATCAAAAGAACCCTCATAGTTAAGTTGACACGCTGTATATTTCTGAGCATGTTGTAGAAAATTAGACAGTGGGTTGCAAGATTACGTTCACCAGGTAGATTCTTTGAGTACCAGATCAAATATAGGCAAAGAATAAGTTCATACTTACCAAATGCGCCGTAGGTGTACGCAGGGATTCCATAAAAGAAGGTTAAGAATCTAGACAAGAGATAATACCTGTTATTAGTAACACCTCAGGTTAGCATTTTAATTGAGAGACTAATCATATTCATATCATCACACAGTTACCAACAAGCTGAATAAGTACTGAAAGAAAAGAAGAGAAGCATTTGTCATACAAGATTAGGGTATGTACTGTAAAAGGACTTCTAGACAAGTAAATTGTAAAGCTTAACGTTACCATATAAGTAGAGTGAAATTATAAGAATTGTTAATATCTTATCTTGCAGTTCCTCATTCCTACTACATGACCTTGCTAAGAATAGAAGTAGCGAGTGGAGCAGAAGAAGTTGGAGGAGGAACCTGAATAAAAGAGTGACTGTCTCCTCTCTGTCCCATCCCCTTTACCCCCTGTGGTTTCCTCAGTCATTCACTTACACATACAATTGTTTGGCTGGGAAGCTGGAGAGGGGCATTGGGAACTTGCGTTGTTCTGCTCCTGTGCATGCAGTAAATAGCACCTTGACAACACTAGAGTCAGACCATGTTTAGTCCCTAGAGCAGTTTTTACATACCCACAATCTTTTGCAAGATTACTTTGTTCTTGTGTTACTGAGACACAAAGTCTGATTTGATGTTATGAATCATATACGATTACATTGTTTATAAAGTTAAATTCCCCTGGTCAGACACGTTCCCGGAGCGTCGGTGACAGCAGGAGCATCATCATTCAGAATTTTTTTTTTTCTATGGGGCAACATTTGTCCAACAGCCTCCATACTCGAGAGGACTCGCAGTACCTTTTTTGAGGCTTACAACAATCCAGACACTTTTAGTATTGGTGTACATCGTGTTGAATGCCTATTGACCAGCCGGGTCGGAAGTATAACCGGCAGAGAGGTTTCAGAACACGGAACTTAAGAGGCGTACAGCCCTGAAGAGTCGTGGGGTCCGCCCAGAGCGATGAAACACGTGTTGGCTGGGCGTTTGTTGGATTAAAGAAAAACAAGAAAACACATGAACTTGCATTCGTTATTTATGGGATTGCCTGTACTCAATGTCATTTGACTTGTATACTTGCCTGTGTGCATAGGATAAGATTCATTAAATCCCCCTGAGGTTTCTGGAATTATTTTTATACCAATTCAGAAAAAGGGAGGCAACCTGCGTCAGTCAGAACTGAGCATGAAGGAACCACAGTCCCTGTCTTCTATTGCTGTCAGAGTCGTGATTGTTTATTTGACGTCCTAACAGTTTAATTTGCTTGATCTTCCCCACAGAGGCGTTTCCCTCATGCTGCCAGCCCGGGGCCTGGTTTGACATTTTCTCTCCTCAGAACCATGCCTGTTAAAATGTAACCTTGGCTCTTCATCATGTTTGTGAGAGGCAAATTCTATGGGTATCACTTTTTATCTTCTTCCCGGTAAGGCTTTGAAGGGAGTAGAAGCATACCAGGGTCTGCAGTGCATAGCATAAAAAAAATAACAATGAAATTCTACTCCCTTGCAAAGAGAACACAGTTAATGCAATGCAATGTAAGCACTTCATATGCGGTTTGATGCACCTAATATAACAATGAAATGTTTGTAACTAAGAAAAACTCAGGGCTGATCTACAGTCTGAATGTAAATGTATTCAAATATGGCAGAAAAATTATGATCCAAACAAACCAATTGCTGAAGAAAATCTGACCCAATCCCCATTTGTGTATTTTTTAAATTTCTCAATGGCATAAACTTTGACTGAAATTGACCTGAAAATGAATTTAAGCACATAAAAGAAAAAGTCAGTTATCACATTCTTTTCCATGCAGTTAATACTAAAAAAGTGGAATGCTTAAATAACTTTGGTTACAACATGTCACAGTGGTAACTGACTTTCACCCTGCCCAGCTGTAGAAAAGTCTACTACATAAATTGTAAACATGGCCCAACACTCTGGGGTCGATTCCGATTCGGGAAAAACAGCAGTTTGTAGCGTTTTTCCCGTACCAATCGTACCCTGCAACGTCCCCCGTATGTACAACAAAGTACAATTCGTTCCAGGAGCTGGACTCCGTACGAATCGTACAGAGACCGTACGAATCAAATCCCTGTACGAATCTCCCTCGGAACCCGCTGTACGCGACATCTGTACGGTTCGCGGCTGGTTTTTCCGACCCAGCAAGTACGATTCGTTTCGGATACGCACCTTACGACCCTTTCTGTTCTTAAGGGAGCTGAAAACAGCTGTAAAAGCAGAGTTCGCCCCGAAATGGGTACTGAACGCCCCCCCGGGTACGGGGCGTACCCCCCATGATCGCAGAGGTACGGTGCATACCCCTGTGATCATGGGGTGTACGCACTGTACCCCGCGATCATGGGGTGTACGGACCGTACCCCATGTTCGGTGGGTGTACGGTGGGTACACCCTGCGATCGCAGGGGTCCGGTGCGTACACCCCATGATCGCAGGGGTACGCACCATACTCCACGAACATGGGATGCACAAACCGTACGGTGTGTATGTGATTGTGTGCTTTTCCATACGAATCACCCTTACCTGACGTTGACCGTACGAATTGCGTCCTCATACCCCGGTCCGGATCGTACTCGTCGGGTCGTACGGCATGTTTACGAGTCGTACAGATCACGGTTTCAGCCTTGCAATACGTATCGGATCGCGACGATTCGGACGGATTCACAAAATACGGATCGTACTCCGCGACTTGGACGGACGGGTACGATTCGTACGGAGAGGGCTCCGGATACGAATCGTACGGACTTTTTTTTTCCATGATCGGAATCGACCCCCAAGTGTGCTTGGGGTTTACAGAGAATGCCTTTCACACTTGGCTTTGGAAATTTTGCAGATTTTTCTTTAAATGATTTACCTAATAAGTAGTTCATCCATATGGCATCAGAGCTCTCTGTACACAAGAGGTATTTCATAAGATTATGTTTCCACAACAGTGGTATAAAAACTATTTATTTGATGACTACTTGAAATACCATAACAATAGAATATCTTAATCGCCGGTCAAAATAGATACTTTGTCAAAATTTGTTAACAGATAAGGGTCATTATCCTAGTGGTTTGTAAACTGCACAAAGGATATATAAAAACAACATCAACAAGCAGGTAACTATGTCTCTGAGTTTCTGTGTACTTTTACCACTCAATCTAGGTCTCAAGGCACTGTGGTTGTGTGTGGGGGGGGTGGTCCCTCTGGGTGTAGGGTCAGTTGAAGAGCCAGGTCTTGAGGTCCTTTTTGAATTGGGTCATTATCGTGAATTGCCTAAGATGGAGGGTCAGGGTGTTGCAGGTCTTGGCGGCAAGGTAGGAGAATGAACTTCCACCGGTTCTGGTTTTGTGGATCCTGGCGATGAAGGCTAGGGCAAGTTGGGTGGAACAGAGCTGTCTGGTGGGTATGAGTCAGAGTTGTCTGGTGGGTATGTGGAATGCAAGGCGGTGGTTCGGGTATGCTGGTCTTTAGTATTTGAGAGCTTAGTAGGCATGTGTGAGGAGCTTGAAGGTGATTATCTTGTCGACTGGGCACCGTTTCTTGAGCTGGTTCTGTAGTTTCTTGAGCTGGTTCTGGGTGATGCCGGTGTAGAGTGCATTGCCGTATCGAGTCTGAGGGTGTTGAGTGTGTGAGTGGCTGTCTTTCTGGATTCTGTGGGGATCCATCTGAATGTCTTTTGAAGTAGGCACAGCATGTGGAAGTAGGCTGAGGAAACTGTGTTGATTTGGCGGTTCATTGTGAGCGATGAGTCCAGGATGATGTTGAGGTTGCAAGCGTGGTCAATCAGGGTGGGAGGGGGTTCGAGAGCGACTGGCCAGCAAGAGTCATCCCAGGCTAAACGGGAGGATCCCAGAATGCGTACTTTGGTCTGAGTTGAGCTTGAGGCAGCTGTCTTTCATCCAGGTGGTGACGGCCTTCTTTCCACTGTGGAAGTTGGTTCTGGCGGTCGTGGGTTCATTGGTGAGAGAAAGGATCAGCTGGGTGTCATTGCCGTAGGAGACGATATTGAGTCCGTGGCTTCTGATGATGGCTGCGAGGAGGGTCATTTAGATGTTGTAAAGGGTGGGGCTAAGGGAAGATCCATGGGGCACCAGCAGCAGATCTCCGTAGGTTCTGGGAGGAACTGGTTACTCGGACTCGCTGAGGGTGGTTCAGACTGGTATACAATGGAGAGTACAAGTCCAGATAAATAAAGGACTTGGGGTAAGATGTACGCTGGAAAATTGCATTTGCAAACTGGTTTGCGACCTGTTGGCGCATGCAATTTTCCTCTGGGCCATGTACTAACACTATTTTGCAAGTTGCAAATAATTAGCAAATCGCAAAATAGTGTTTTGTGATGAACTATTTTGAAGGGGCGGTCCCTTCCTAATTGTGACTTACAAGCCATGTACAAATGTTTTGCGACACTCACAAATCACAGCCCTCTTCAAGATGGTGGTAATGCATTGGCAAATGGGAAGGTGTCCACAGGGGACCCCTTCCCCTTTGCAAATGCAGGGGGAAATATTTTTTAGGGGCAGGCAGTGGCCCAAGGGACCTTTTTTTTTAAATGCAGACCATTTTCCTTTAACGAAAATAGGCAGCATTTAAAAAAAAACTTTACTTAACAGCAGTCCCAGACATGGAGGTCTGCTGAACCAAGCAGCCCACCATCCCTGGGATGGCCAGGAATTCCCAATGGGGTCACAAATTGTGAGTGCCCCATTAATATTCATGAGGCTCGCATTTTGCGTTCCCATTGGGAATCGCAATCAGTGTCTCAGACACTGTTGTCCATTTGAAATTGTGATTCGCAAATTGCGACTTGTAATACAAGTGCAAATTGGGAGTAGCAATTTTAAATGGTCATACATCTGGCCCCAAGTACTGAAAGGAGGGATTGATCTATATTGCTAGCTTGATAGGCAAAAGTGTTCTGGACTGTTACAATCAGCAAAGTAAGGGGGGGCGTAAAATAAAATAACAAATGCCGATGCACAAGTAGCCCATGTGTTATAATATTGCTATCTGTTCCTATAGGGAGTGTGAACTACACAAGTATTGGGAGACAAAGTACTGTACAAATTGGAGATTTGGTGAGCTCCCCCTTTGCTTTGTGGTTTTGTTTGGTGTAGATGTGCTGGGAAGCATACAGGGTCTGATATTGAGTACGTATATACGAGTTGCGTTGTTGTGGGCTTTTGTTATTGACGATATATATTGGTGTGTCTTTTCTTTTGTTTTCTTTTGTGGGCTCTGGGTGTCTCTTCTGTGAGGATATTGGGTTCATAGTAATGGAACCAGGCTATTTGCATGGCACTTGTATTGGTGTTCTCACCTGGTGGCTGTTCGTTTTGCACTACCGAGCCTCATGTGCGGCAGCATTAAGATATGCGGCAACTCATGAGGATTGATAACAAGCATGAGGATGCTGATGAAGAAATCATCGGTGGTTATGTCACATATGATTATATATAGGATCTTAAGAGGAGATTTCAACATCTATATAGATGAATGGATTAATCATAAATTGTTATATATTTTTTAACAATATTTTGGTAATGTAGATTGTAATTTACTGTTTTATGTATGACTTGCATCCTTGAAAAAAGCCCATAGGGGGCGAAACGCGCGTCGACTGTCAAGAACCGTGTTTTAAAAGAAATAAACTTTGGATTTTGGCTACACTACGTGATTCCTTTGGACAAAGAAATCGTGTCCGTGCGTGCTTACAGCACATGGTTTAAAGAGACTTTCTGTGATGTGCACTGATGTTATTGTGTCGCACATGGATGTGACAATTTGCAACACGGTTGTGGAGCGGTTTGTACATGGTTAATGCTTAAGGAGGAATAGCATTCTACATCAAGGTTCCACTCAAAAAATAATATATATCTATAATTACTTTTCTGGATCACAAAGAGACAAGTGTTGATGTGCAGATCGAATATAGCAAACTCCTTCTTTTGTAACCATATTTGAGCACTTTCCGGCGGAAAAGCGGCGGACGGTCTTGCCATCTGCCGCGGACCCCCCAGCCATCCTAATGTAGCGGGGGGTCATTTCAGGGAGAATGGCGGACGGATTGCCCCCGCCAGCCGGGCGAAGGCAATCCGTCTGCCATCATAATCAACCCCATTGTCCAGTTCATCCTAACAATATAAATTATCACCAAATCTGACTGTGTGATCATTTCCCCTTTCTGAAAGCAGTATGGGAAGCTGTGGTTTCAAGAGGAAAGAGTTTGCACATCTTGATGGTTTACCCCCTCCTGATAGTTCCTGCTTCTACGCCAGGTAACATGGGGTATTGAAATGGAGGACTTTGTGAGTCATGCAGGCAATCTTTAGCTGTATTTTTGCTTCAAATGGCAACCAATTTAGGGATTTTAGGAATCCGGAAATGTGAGCATTTCTATTTGTACCCATAATCAATCTGGGTGCGGCGTTCTTGAAAGCCCTTAGTGGGGCCAAGGTTTATTTGGGGAGGCCACAGAGCGTAGCACTGCCTTTGTCTAGCCTCAGCAAAACAAGTGCTTGAACAACCTGCTTGAAGTCATCTTGTGGAAGGAATGGTTTGAGATTGCTAAGTATCCTAATCTGGTGGTAAGCATCCTTGCACACCTTACTAATATGATTCTTCATGTTCAGATTCATGTCCAAGTGATTCCGAGAGATTTGGCTGAGTCTATAATATGAGGAGAGCACTTGACGGCTGTAAGGTGTTTCATCCAGCGGTCTATCTTGGGTGTTTGATTAGGCGTTGATATGAGAAGGAATTCCGTTTTGGAGGTGTTGAGCAGGAGGTGGATCTCAGTTAGCCAGTTTTGAGTGTTAGTTAGGGTAGAATTGAGTAAAGCAAAGTCTTTATAAGCGGTGATTTTCAGGTAAAGTTGCGTGTCATCAGCATACATGTGAAAGTATTTGTGGCATTTAGTGAATTTGCTAATGGTTCCATCGATGAATATGTTAAAGAGCATGGGAGATAAGGCAGACCCTTGTGTGACCCTCATGGATACTGTAGAAGGTTGGGATAAGGATTGATTCACCTTGACTCTTTGGGATCTGTTACTATAACTGATAATGAGTGCAAAGAAATTGCCATGTGCCCTCATTCTAATGTTTGTGAAGGATTATTTTGTCAGCGATTACTATGTGTAATGTTAAAAAAAAATATGCACCAAAAGGCATTCATTTGAAGGTGTTTTTAAAACAACACATAACATTCCTATGTTTTTTTACTGAAAAATATACGGTTTTAATAGCCAAACAACCATTGTACCATACAACGCATACGTTATCTATGTCACTTATGAGCTGGCATCCTGCTCAGAAGAGGTGGTTAAAGAGCCAACTAAGGAATTATATTTTCTTTACCTATCATCATTTTTGTGTGGTTCATTGAACTTTAAAAGCAGGGTGTGTTTCTTTTAAGACAGAAGGCTTATATACAAGCCCTGTGAGCTGCAGGAGTGTGACTTTTTTTGATGTGCCAGCGGTGTAGATTGCAGACCCTTATATATGAGGCCTCGCAAAGCCACCCTGCATGCCTTTTCATGGCCTCGTAGATATGGTGTATGAATGTTGACATATTACCTAATTTCCAACATAGCATAAATCTGGAAATGTGTAAAAAACGTGCCCCTTCCCAGGGGTGGCATAACAAGGGGAAATACCTTTATTTCTCCTCTGTGTTTCCACTTTTTATGCGCGCTGCATTCTGCAGCATACATAGAAATAGGAATGCACGTCTATTTATTGTTTTTGTGCAGGAAGGTTTCCCTTCAAGCACAAAAACAATCCTTCCCAGAACGTGACACCCTTGCACCATCGTACAAGGGTGCCTGTGCACAGCGCATTCCTGCCCTTTTCTTTTGACACAGGGCCAGAGACGTTTTAACACAGGGGCAAAGTGGGCTCTGGCCCAGGGCCCCAGCCTTTGAGGGGGCCCCCTGACAGAGTCAGCTCCATTCTCCAGAGTTTTGCCCTAATGACCTTGAATATTGCTTTAACAGATACTGTTTACCTTTAGTTTATTTTTTTATGTATCTGATGTGTGAGAGTCTAGTACAGACATTTTACAGAGAAATGGTGTGTTTGTTTCATGCAATATACATAAAAAAAGTTTCTTTTAGATCAAAACAAGGCCTAACATAAGAAATGGGAGGAAGTCACAAAGATTATTCGCAGTAATATTGGTGAGCTGCTGCTGTGTTCTAATATTGAAAACACACATAACTATCCATGAATATTAGATGTAAACACATTTAGGGCCTTATTTATGAGAAGGGATGCATCGCTGTGCGAAAACAGGAATGCGTCACTTCTTAGTGCGCCCTCCTTGCGACATGTTGGATGCATAAAAATTTACTGTATGACACATCATGTCTCAAGGAGCTACAGATACGTCAGTATTTCTGACATATCTGTCGGCGCAAAAGTGGTGCATTGCTGGTGTTTATCTGAAAATAGACGCAACTTCAGCAAAGTGTCATTTCACATGGGGCTTGCCTGCATCAGTCATACACCAGCTCTGAGGCAGGTGTAAGATATTGATGCAATGGCGTTCTAGAAGTGGTGCAATGAGTTCTCATAGATTTCAATGTGCCACTTCTACAATGCTTTTTGCTGGAAACATCCACCCTGCATACATTATACCAGGCGCAGGTATAATGTGGTGCAGGGGTTTACAAAGTGACGCATCTGCCTAGATGTGTCACTTTGTAAAATAGGGCGCAAAAAGGCACATTTTGTACGCTGCCGGTGCGTCACTAAAAGTGACGCACCGGCGACATAAAAGTGAAGCAAGGCCTCATAAATAAGGCCCTTAGTATTTGAACGAGTGTTCCTTTTGCACTGTCAGGGACCTAATGAAATGAAATAGTGTATTTAATAAAGTGCGCAGCTACTCAGACTAGAGTGTCCTGGCGCGAAACAGCGGGAGGAAAACGTGCGTAAAAGACCCATCAGTTATTAAAAAGACAGGTTTTTAAGTTCTTCATGAAAAAGAGTAGGTCTGTGGTTAGTCTCAGAGACTCAGGGAGGCTGTCCCACAATTGTGCATCTTAGAAACCCGAGGGATCTGCCTCCAGTGCGGGGACACGGTACAAGAGGGGGTGGTAATGGACGGAGCATCTGAACCAATCAAACACTCACACCCAGTCAAAAGATCTGGGTTTAATCCATCACCGTTCTTCAGTCCACTCTGCCACCCCAGTTCAGACATGGCTATATGCAAATCAGTCTGACGCTGTGCCTCATGAAATATTCTCTTGCCACTATTTTTATGTTTTATGAATTATTGTCCATTTATGTCTAATACTTTTGTGTATTTATTATGTGTATTTTAAATTGAAAAAAATGTGATTTTTCATTAACTGTATATTAAATATTATTTGATTGGAATAAGATTTGGTTTGAATGTCCTCCCCCTCCATATACTAGTTCCCTTTGTTTTTATTCTAATTGCCTAGGAATTGTTACATTATATTATTTCCCTGTCCTAGGAATTTTTATCTGCGTTCAGGGGGTCCTTGTTTTTTACACATGCTGTGCCTCATGGGAACAGTCCAGCCCGAACTGCCAAGCCATGCCTTCCCTGGACCGGAAACAAGCTTCTGAGGACCGGTTTCTGGCATTACAGCCGTCTTCAGCCCGGCTTGCTTGAATCCAGTGGCAAAGTGAGCAAGGGACTCACGTATGAGCATACCCGGCCACACTTATGGCGGCCAAAAGCGGTACAAAAGGGGGTGGTAATGGACGGAGCATCTGAACCAATCAAACTCTCACACCCAGTCAAAAGATCTGGGTTTAATCCATCACCGTTCTTTAGCCCACTCTGCAACCCCAGTTCAGACATGGCTATATGCAAATCAGTCTGACGCTGTGCCTCATGGGAACAGTCCAGCCCGAACTGCCAAGCCATGCCTTCCCTGGACCGGAAACAAGCTTCCGAGGACCGGTTTCTGGCATTACAGCCGTCTTCAGCCCGGCTTGCTTGAATCCAGTGGCAAAGTGAGCAAGGGACTCACGTATGAGCATACCCTGCCACACTCATGGCAGCCAAAAGCGGTACAAAAGGGGGGGCACGGCATATTTTAGGGACGATGGGCAGGTTGGCATTGGAAGATCTTAGGGGTCTAGATGTTTTGTAGCAGTTAACCTGCTTATTTAGGTAGACCGGTCCTAAGCCGGGTAAAGCTTTAAAGATGATGGTCACCGCTTTGAAGTCGATCCGTTCTTTTATGTGGAGCCAGTTTTGAGACTTAAGAATAGGGGGCATACTAGGTCTGGGTTTAGGTCTCGGGATGGCCCTGGCGGCTGTGTTTTGTACCACTTGTAGGCGCTGGATAAGGGATTTGAGAAGACCGAGGTACAAGCTATTGACATAATCAAGCTTTGATTTCACCAGCCCCTGCACCACAATCGTTCTGCTCTCAAGTGGAAACAGTGGCAGGAATTTTTTTAGCATCCAGAGTATGGCAAAGCAAGCGCCAGTTAGATTTTGGATTTGAAAGCGTATGGAGAGTGTCTTGCCTATGACTATTCCTAAGTTTTGGACTTTCTCCTTTTCCGCGGGTGGGGGAGGCAGATCTTTTGGCCACCAGAGCTCCAGTCAGGCGTTTCTGGATTACCAAAAAAACCAACTTCAGTCTTATCAGGATTGCACTTCAGCTGATTGATCTTAAGCCTGTTAAAACCTTGGTGAGGCAAGACCTAATCATTGCCCCGTCAAAGTTGGTTCCTTTTTCACACGTAAAAATCAACTGAGTGTCATCAGCATTGGAAACAATTTTGGCACCCTCTTTCTCTACCAGAAATTCAAGGGTGGATAGATATATATTAAATAGGGAAGGACTGAGAATGGAGCACTGTGGGACACCTACATTCATTGCCGGAACCGGGGATAAGAAAGGGGGAGTCAGATGTCCTGAGATCTATTTGCCAAGAAGGATGACATTCATGTTAAGATGGCCTTCCCCAGGCCGATGTTAGCAAGTCTCTCCAGGAGCCTCTCATGTGGGACCATATCGAAGGCCGCTGACAGATCGACCAGTATCAGAACAGACTTGCCTCTCTGGTCCAGCTTACCCCTGAGAAATTCAGTCACTTCCAGCAGAGCGGGCTCCGTACTGTAGTTAGCCCTAAAACTGGATTGGGACTCATGAAGGAGCTTCCCATCTTCAATGTGTTTTTGGAGGGCCTTGTTTACATGCTTCTCTAATACTTTGGAGCGGGCCGGATGAAGGGAGATTGCCCTGTAGTTTGCAGGGTTCGTCGGTTTGGCGTTAGACTTTTTAACAGTGGAAGATACTTAGCATTCTTCCATAATTTCGGCATGTTACCTGAGGAAAGGGAAGCATTAAAGAGCTGGTTTACCATGGGGTTTATGGTGGGAGCTAATACGTTCAGGATATTTGCTGGACATGGGTCGGTAGGAGAGCCAGACTTAATGCTTTGGAGAAGGGTCAGTGACTCTTTAAGCTGAAACTCAGGGAAAGCTAGTAAAGATGCAGGATCCAAGAGGTGAAATATGTTATTAGAACCAAGGTAGAAGGTCAGTTCTTCCTCTGAGATGTTAGTGAAGGCTTGTTGGATCACAGAGATATTTTTGTGGAAGAATTGAGCTATTTGCTTAGACCATTCTTCCATGCACGGCCCGTCCTTTGTTCCTGGCTTTTGGGTGGTAAAGGATTTAACTATACTAAAGATTTCCTTAGTCTTATTTTGGGCATTTTCTATCTTGGTTTGAAAGAAGTTTTTCTTGGCTGCCCTCACAAGAATGTAATGAGCTTTTAAGTTGTCTTTAGACACCTTCCTGTCCTCAGGTAGATAGGATTTACGCCATTTCCGTTCCATTTTTCTACAATTTCTTTTGCTAGATCTGAGGCAATCATTAAACCATGGAACTGGTGGGGCCAAACTCTTTGAGGAGCGGGAAACAACTGGTAGCACTGCATCAAAGTTGGTTCGGAGCCATGAATCTATTGAGAGGGCACTTGAGTTGAAGCAGCCAGACAACTCTGGTGAGGAACGACCGAGGGCGTCTACTAACATCAGGATGGATATTTTATGGAATGTCCTGTAATTAGGGAACCTCTGCCCTGAGTTAGCCAGAGGGGCTGTAGCAGAGTTGGAAAAGATGAATTTTAAAAGGAGGTGATAAGATCAGATAATTGGAAGAGGTAGGCTTACTGATATGTCAAAGTTGTGAAAGATTTGGTCTAGGGTATGGCCCTTCTCATGGGTGGCCGAAGAAATAGATGGAAACATGTTGCAGGTCTGCAGCGTCTCCAACTAGGAAATTGTTTGATGGCCTTTTCCATTGTCCATATGTATATTGATATCTCCCAGAATAAGGCAGTTGTTGTATTTTGAGGCCCGGGAGGTGGTGGATGTATTAAGCATAGTA
Source organism: Lissotriton helveticus (assembly GCF_964261635.1). Classification (NCBI taxonomy): domain Eukaryota; kingdom Metazoa; phylum Chordata; class Amphibia; order Caudata; family Salamandridae; genus Lissotriton; species Lissotriton helveticus. Next base: position 279,429,340 of record NC_136068.1, on the reverse strand, counting down.
ATACAATTTCCAATTGCATTGGGAGGTCTGTAAATCAGAAAAACAGCAATGCTATGTTGGGGGTTAAGGTACAGCGGAAGCCTAAGGACTCTGCACCCTAAAGGTTTTCCATCGGGATGGGAGAGCAGTCTAGTTTTTTACTGTAAATCATGGCGACACCACCCCCTTCCTACTCGCTCAGTCCCTCCTAAGGATTTTATACCTGTAGGGATGGCTGAGGTGATAGTAGGGTTGTAGGCTTCAGACACCCAGGTCTCAGTGAGAAATAAAAAATCAGGTTTTTCGTCTAAAAGTAGGCCATAAATGTGTGGTTCATGCTTTTGCATAGAGCGGCAATTTAAAGGGTGGCCTTTAAGTCCTCTGTTTTCTTATTGTTTTTACACTTATTGTTGCGTGGGAGGATCTTTGGTGCAAGATTCCTGGGTTGGGGGAGAGACCAGTTGTACTTATTGCATCGAAAGTCTACCTTCAAGCTCAGATCAGCCGCTGTAGACTGACATAATGGAAGCTGCAGTTTTTCCCTATTGTAATTTAGTGGATGAAACTCACCGGAGGGGCAGCATGGCTGGCGCCGGACGCCTCCGGGCTTGCCTTTAGCGCGCCAGCAGTGCCCCGCTGCACGCGTCCGTTTGCATCGGTAATATATAGGCTAATGCCTATGATGCAAACTGGATCACTAAAGCAGCTGAAGAAGTGGAAACTGTGTGGGAAACAGGGACTCAAAGTAGATCATAAATTCAAAGATTGTTCTGAACAGGGGCCCCCAAAATATGTTTGGCTCAGGGCCCCCAAAATCCTTAAGATGTCCCTGCGCAGGGCAGCACAGCAGCACTGCCCTGTGTTAAAATCTTGTAAATGAGGCACAGAGTATTTTAGAGCTGTCCTTTGCAAGTTGCAATTGAATATCTTTTACCTTCATATGAGTGCTGTTTGATTTTTCCCCTTCTGGCATTCTAGTTGAAATGGCCTAAGAAAACATTTCAAGTTCTATTTTCTAATTTAGCACCTTGTAACTGGGATTTTAGAGCTCTGCTGGCTGGAAATGTTTTATTAGTTAGTACCACGTTTAGCAGTGGCACTTGATTTCACTATCTTCATGCAGATGAGATATTAATTCTGCCCTTGATTAGCTAGCACTAAATCAAGCCAAGCCTCCAATCATGCATTTGCTTGGCTGAGCATGGGCATTATCGCCTACTTTTCAAAGAGAATGTTAATGATTGGACTGTTGTAGCAATTCCTATTGCTTCTGCTTTGCTTTGACCCTGGATGATTAGAAGAGAGCACAAGCACTCCTTCTCAACGTCCTCTCATTTCTGTCAGTGGCTCTTCATCCTTTACATCTTATTCCACAGAGATCAGCCTTCAAATGCGAGCAATAGCTCAGCAGGTCCTCTACATATTCACAATCATTTCTTGTAAATGTAGATACCTGTGATCCTTTTTTTATTCTAGCTGCAACCCATAAATACATTTTAAAGTATTGGGGATTCTGTTCCTTCCATTATAACATACATATTTAGTGTATATTGTCGAAAGGTCCATTCTTTCCAAGGTAAAGTGTTTTGGCCTCCCCCCCATTTGCTGATTTGGAATATGGTTGTTAAGCTCTCTAAATATTCTGTAAAACTGATAAACTCAGACGTTGAGGTGATCTGCGATGTTATTGATAGGTTTATTTAGATTTGCAGTCTTGTCCATTCCTTAGGGCAATGGAAGGGGAGGCGGGGTCATGCTAGTACTGAGTAAGATGTATATACATAGATCATCATGTGAGTGGTCGGGTAGATTTCAGTATATCTGATTAATTGGAAGGTCCATTTACATTCAACAATTAGTACTTTGTTAGTCTCCAGCTAGGTTTGGCCTTACTTACATAAATATTTCTTGCACTTTACTTAGCCCGTTTTCTGAAAAATTAAGGGGCACATTATCAAAACCGGCATTAAAAATATCGCGGGTTTAGCAGCAGAAAACTGCTACTAAAGCAACGATAATGGGCTTGATAATATGCCCTGGAGCATTCCAATAGAAGCCCATGTTCACATCAGAACCAAAGAGTACATGTCTAACATAGTATTTACAAACGCTGAGTGAACAGGAGTTTGAGTACTTACTGTATCTGTTAATTATTTGATAAATATTTTTTGCTTTCTGGGCCCTAGAATGCCATTAGGAATATGGGTATTAGATGAATAACGAGATCTCAGGAAATTAACACATGCAAGTAGCTTTTTATAAAATCAGAAATGGTCAACCGATATAATGAACAAACAATTCAAACATTCAAGTTTGTGATGGCTAGATAAAAGTATGTGGTTGCCTGAAGTAGGAGTGGTGGCAAGCTAGTGTTGGGCATAGTATGCAATGTTTTTAACCATTCACATATAGAATGTATTCACATAAAGATAAGACGTCCCCTTGATTCCTTTCCAAGGTAACACTGATTTATTTTTATAGGCATCAAAAGTGTGACTCCGATAAGAAGGGATAAAGTTATCTCCTTCCCACATGTACACCCTGGTCCTGAAGAAAGCCCATTGATCATTTGACGAAAGGGCTGAAACATGTCGACCTTTTTATAATCACGAAGACAGGTAGCGTAGAGAATCCTAATATTCTCATTGCGCATACCAAGAAGTTTTTCAACCCCATTAACCCTGAATCCAGTCAAATAAATACGTCCTCTGGATTCTGTGTTATTTTAAACATCACCACTTCCACTATCACTGGACACTACTGCACAACCTTGGATTAAAACCTCCTGGTGGAGGCTGCATATATAAAAAAAAACGATGATTATGCAGATACCCGAGTGCCTTAGCGGAGAACCAAGATATACCGCTACCTCACGTTGAACAACTCGAGTGCATGAGGGTTCTTTTACCAAGGGACGCAGCGAATACCGAGTAATCTGGGTTCAGCAGGACAAGTGATCCACCCCCCTTCTTGATAATTCACATCAGAACATGGACATCTATTGGAATTGTCAAGGACATATTATCAAGCCCATTATTGCCGCTTTAGCTGCAGTTTTCTGCTGCTAAACCGGCAATAATTTTTAATGCCGTTCTTGATGATATGCCCCTAAGTGCCATTCAAGGGCTAAGGGAGGGACAGAGTAATAAAGGTACGGTCATTAGAACTCCCACAAAACACCTAAGACCTATAAACAAAGACATTTTGTAGTACTCTTTTTACGAAATGTTAAATGGGATCAGTGACTAAAAATCGAGGGACAGTATATCGACTGTCCAGAATATCGATTCCAAAATATCGAGGGACAGAATATCGAGTTCCTATCTACAAACAGGTAAGTACTAAAATATCGGTTACAAAATATCGATGTTTAAAATATAGTTAACTAAAATATCGAATTTTTTAAATGTTATAAAAATAATTTAAAAGTAATTAAATGATGAACACAATTAAATACAACATAGTTAAAATAATGTAAAACAGCTTAAAATGTGAAAATAATAAATGTAATGTAAAAAAACATATTATTTTTATTAACATATATATATTTGCTTAATGATATTTTAAAATAATTATTATTCTTAATTATAAAATATTTAAAACATTATTAAAAATATAATTACAGATATATAAATAAGCCTATTATATAAATATAAAAATAAATAATATATACTAATTTAAAGATTTAAAGTAATACTTTTTAAGGTAATTAATAATTTACACTACATTAAATATAATAATATTAAAAACGTTGCATAGCTAGGGAATAAAATTAGTATTTACACTCCAACAAGTGCAAAAGTATAGAATTTGTTGGGGGTGGGTGGGAATTACTATTCCCACTCCAGTGAGGGGAACAGTAGGGAAAGTGTTGGATAGCGGGTGGCTAGAAATTACTATTCGGACTCCAGCGAGTGGAACAGTAGGGGAAGTATTGGATAGCAGGAGAGTAAAAATTATTATTCCCACTCCAGTGAGTGGAACAGTTGCAAAAGTGTTGGATAGCGGGTGGGAAAAAATTACTATTCCCACTCCAGTGAGTGGAACAATAAGGAAAGTGTTGGATAGTGGGTAGGTAAAAATTACTATTCCGACTCCAGCGAGTGGAACAGTAGGGAAACTGTTGGATAGCGGGAGGGTAAAAATTACTATTCCCACTCCAGTGAGTGCAACAGTAGGGAAAGCGTTGGATAGCTTAGGGGTAAAAGTTACTATTCCCACTCCAGTGAGTGCGACAGTAAGGAAAGTGGTGGATAGCGTAGGGGTAAAATTACTATTCCCACTCCAGTGAGTGCAACAGTAGGGAAAGTGTTGGAAAGCATAGGGGTGAAAATTACTATTCCCAATCCAGAGAGTGCAACAGTAGGGAAAGCATTGGCTAGAGTAGGGGTAAAAATTACTATTCCCACTCCAGTGAGTGAAAAAGTAGGGAAAGTGCTGGATAGCGCATGGGTAAAAATTACTATTCCCACTCCAGAGAGTGCAACAGTAGGGAAAGTGTTGGATAGCATAGAGGAATAATTTAGTAGACCCAGTCCTACATTCTAATTACAATTAATTAAAAAAAAAAACATTTAATTTACCTCCCACTATTTTCCACTATAAACATCACCTCCAATAGTCTATCATATTATTAAATTAACATAATTATTTAACATTTAATTAATTAGTTAATCACAATTAACAAGTATAAAATAACTTTGATAAAATATTATATAAATATCAAAAAAATATATTTTCAATACATTTAATACACACCAGACTCCTCTATGAACACTCAACACACTCTTCAAAAAATGAACATAATTACAATATTAATACATTAATTATTAAAAATTCATATTTAATTAATTACTAATTAATACAAATGTACACAATTGACATATTTATCAATTAATTAAAAACTTGTATTAATAACTTTTTAAATATGTAATAATAAATGAATTAACTTAACTACCAATATTAATTATTTACCATAAAATTATTATTATTATTATTTTTTTAATCAAATTACTTCCCATCCTATTCCCCTATAAACCCACAACCGCTACAGAACTAATATTCACAAAAAAGTATTACCAATATTAATTGTTAACCATAAAGGTATTAATTGAAAAAATATTATTTTTTAAATTTAAATTAAATTAATTCCTACCCTATTCCCCTATAAACCCACAACCGGATACGGAACTAATATACACAAAAATTAATTAACAATATTAATTATTAAACAATAAATTATTAATGAATACATTATTAAGTATTTTTAATTTAAGTTAAATTAAATTACTTCCCACCCTATTCTTCTATGAACCCACAACCCGCTACGGAACTAGTATACGCAAAAATTAATTAACATATAATTCATTATCTCAAAGAAATTGTAACATACATTAAAATAATAATTTATACTTTTAACACATATACTAACATATAATATAACTTAAAAAATCAATAATGACATTCTATATAATGACATTCTATATAACTTATTTATTTATTTATTTATTTATAGAGCGCAACATTTATCCAAGGGGATATCACGGCGCTAAGGATTACGGTGATAGGTGGGGTCCATGGGGTTGGTTAATCAGATATCATTCTTTGGGAAAAAGGTGTGTTTTGAGTTTTCTCCTGAAGGTGTTGTAGTCTTTGGTCAGTCGGACTTCGGCTGAGAGCTAGTTCCAGTGTCGTGCAGCCAGATAAGAGAAAGTACGGCCTCCTGTTCTGGATCTGTTTATTTTTTTTCATTTCGGCAAGAGCGAGGTGTTGTGATCTTAGTGGTCTGGCGGAGGTATAGAAACGTATTCTGTTCTAAAGGATCATAGGGCCCTTGTCGTGGAGTGCCTGTGGGCATGTCTGGGGAGCTTGAAACAGGCTCTTTGACGCATGGGCATCCAATGAAGTTGTTTTAGGCACTCTTTTGCTGAGCTGTGTTTGCCTTTGTTTCATAGTAGTTTAGCTGCGGCATTCTGCACCACCTGCAGTCGTTTATATAGGTAGCCTGGCATGCCCATGAAGAGGGCATTGCCATAATCCAGCCTACTGACTAGCAGGGCCTGTGTGACTGATTTCCTGCTTTCCAGGGGGATCCATGGGAAGAGCCTTCTTAGAAGTTTTAGGGTGGCGAAACTTTTCCAACATAGAGTTCTTATGTGGGCCTGCATAGATATTGTGTCGTCAATCGTAACGCCCAGGTTTGGCACAGTGCTTGGGTGCAGGGGCATCTCCCAAAGTGGAGGGGCACCAGGAAGTGTCCCAGATGTCTTTGGCTTCTCCGAGGAGCAGGATCTAGGTTTTGTCTGCATTTAGTTTTAGGCAGTGATCTGCCATCCAATTAGCCATTTTGATAAGGCAGCTTTTGAGTTTCATTTTGATATCTTCATGTCCGTTCCCTAGAATGATTGTAAGTCGCGTGTCATCCACGCAGGAGCATACACCAAAACCCCATTTTGTTCCAATTTGTGCCAAAGGTGAGACATAGGCATTTAACAGCTTAGTGTTGAAGATACACGCAATTTTACCCCATTAGCAGCCCCAAGATCCAGTGAGTTCGACGAGCCGGCAGTTAACTCGGGGAAAACTCTGACAGTGTGGCAGCCTTTTGATCAAAACACTTTTTTTTTTTTTTTCCTTTTTTTGTGTCCTCATATTCGTCCTTGGTGACCATATAGTAACGAAAAATTAGAGGAGATGACAGGAACACTGACCCAGATTTACTGGGGGGGATTTTAAAGATTCCTACTGGAGTATCCCGCAGTGCAAAGCATCTGCTACTTAATCTTCATCACATGGTACCAACAGGGCTAGCATACTGCTGTATACAACCCATTTCGTATCCGAAGTCGCCCATGTAGGGTATGTATAGCAAAAGGGGATCAAATAACACGACCCTTCCAAGCAGCAAAATCATAGGACATGGAAAAAAAAAAAAAAAAAAAAAACATGATGTTCTGATCCATGATTACCAGTTCAAAAGTAGCCAAAATCTTCTCTTATGTTGGTTACCAGCCCTGACCATGTCCAATTTAGACATCTGTAACATAGATGCACACCAATCGGTAAAGAGAGGAGGTGCCTTATCTTTCCAACGTCTACATATTTCTCTTCTAGCCAATAGACAACCATAGAAGACCAGTTTTTTACTTATGCCATCAAGCTCTGGTAGGATACCAAAAAAGACTAAGAGAGGGCAAGGGCTGACTTGCGAACCTATCGCTAGCGAGAGGGAAGCGCAGATTTCATTCCAAAATAATGTTAAGAATGAACACTCAAAAAACATATGAACGTCTGATGCGGCTACCAGACCGCATCTAGGGCAGGCCACCAGTGCATTATTGGGGAACTTTGATAGATGTAGTGGAGAATAGTACACCCTGTGCAATGTGAACAAGTGGTTGCGACGAAGCCAGGAAGGTTTCACTGTGTCCCCCAGAATCTTAAATGATTTTAGCCACAAACTATCCACATCAGTGTTGGTGATATATGTTTCCCAGAGCAAGTGGGGGAGCAAGAATTCGCCATCAGTCTCGTCTAACATGAGGTTATACCAATATGTAATCTCTTTTTTGAAAGGTGGTTTGTCAAACAGGTGGGTTACTAGATTACTCTCAGTGCCTATTTTAAACCTACCCCTGCCTTGACTATAAGCCTGAGCCCAACTCTGGATTTGAAGGTATTTAAATCGTGAGAAACAAATTCCTATTATTGAACTCAGGGTCTCCCATGAAAGTAGAACTCCTTCAACAAACAGGTCCCCCCATGATGTAAGTCCGGCCTTTCTGACTGAAAGAGCTAGACTATCCAAAAGCCAAGACGGAGCGCCCGGAGAGTCCCACAGTGGAGCCCTACTATGATAGTAGTCCAGTTTGAGTGCACGTCTAAAATTGCCCCATGTTCTAGCTAGATCCCTCAAAACCTTTAGCTTAACCTTCTTAAAGTACTTGGGGTCACCAAACTATAACAAAAAGTTCGTCGGCCTGATTTTTTCCCCCTTAAGAAGTGCTGAAAATAGTTTCCCACACCCGGCGTTATTAGGGGTCTTTAAAAGCATCCTGATGTGAGAAAGTTGAAAGGCCCATCCGTAATACTGCAAATCTGGTGCTGCAAGGCCCCCTTTTTCTCGGCGACGTCTTATCTTCTTCCAAGATAATCTGGGCGTATGACTATTCCATATAAATCTATTTATTTCGGTTTGGAGTTTGGCAGTCAAAGATGGATCGAAAAAAAGAGGAATAGTATTAAACAAAAACATAATCTTAGGTAGAATAGTCATTTTAACCAGATTAGACCTGCCTATCAGGGAAATAGGAAGAGCCGACCATTTTCTCATCAATCTACGAGCCTCCTTAGCCACAAGAGCAAAATTTAAAGGGACAATCTTATTAATATCCGTATAGATATTTAAGCCCAGATACCTGAGAGTAGAACTAGGCTGTACCCCTACGACCGGTGCAGGATGATTCCAGACCATAATATCAGTCTTAGATGCATTGACTTCGTAGCCGTATATTGCACCAAACTCTTCTGCAATGGATATTACAGTAGGAAACGCCGAGCGCAACTCGGATGAAAAGATAAGAACGTCATCCGCATATAGTGCGACTTTCCGTTCCCATCCCTCAAAAATAAAAGGTTTTATATTAATGTTGTCATGGATTAGTTGGGCAAAAGGTTCTATATATAAATCAAACAAAAGTGGGGAGAGGGGACACCCTTGACGGGTTCCTCGCGTAATGCTAAATGGCTCAGTAAGTTCCCCGTTAACCAATAATGAAGCAGAAGGGTTTTTGTATAGTAGTTTTACAGCTCGCCTAAAATTATCACCTAGATTAATCTTTTTCAACACTTCCGCTAAATACATCCAATTTACCCTATCGAAAGCTTTTGTAGCATCAAGAGTGAAAACTGCTAAGGGAAGCGATGCTAATGTGGCCATATCTATTGCGCCAATGAGGTCGTAAGTCAGTTCATAAAGTTGCCTTTCCTTTACGAATCCCTTCTGGTCCAAATGGAGGATGTTGTTTGCTACCCCTCCCAATCTATTTGCAAGCACCGACGCAAAGATTTTATAGTCTGTGCTAAGAATTGAAATTGGCCTATATGACCCACAGTTAGTTGCTGGTTTGCCCGGTTTTAAAATCAAAGTTATAGAGGCCCTGTCCCAAGAGGCGGGAGGTAAGACACCATCCAGTAGGATACTATTAAACAAGTCTGTTAGGTGAGGAAGAGATGTTAAACAGATTGCTTTATATATTTCGGAGGGTAACCCATCGGGTCCTGCCGCCTTGCCCTTTTTGCTTTTAAAGATAGCGGAACGTACTTCCTCCAGAGTAATAGGGCCGTCCAAGGCATTCCTTTGTTCTAAATTTAAGGCAGGAAGGGAGATCCCAGATAGCCATTCCCTTGCTTGGTTGGGTTGTACATTCTTATCCTCGTGATATATTTCGCTGAAGAAGCTTCTAAAAGCTCCACTAATTCCCTCGTCTGTAGAGTGTATTACTCCATCCTTGTTAATAGAACTAATATTGTTTCGAACCCTATCTGTCTTCGACTTCCAGGCCAGGAGCTTGCCGGCACCTTCCCCATATTCAAAATGGGCCAGTTTACTAGCCTCCCATCTCTCCAGAACCCGGGCGCTCAAAACTGAGGAAAGATCTCCTTTTAAACCCGTTAGTCTGTCCTGCAACTCCTCTAATGGGGTCCCTAATATTGCTAGGTTCCTGTCGATCTCTTCTTGGACTCCTGCTATCTCCAATTCAAGAGAGGCTACTGAATCCCTGTAGGTCTTGTTTTTATATGCAGATATATTGGTTAGATAGCCCCTTAGTGTAGCTTTGAATGCATCCCAGGTAATCCCAGGTGGGGCAGTCCCCTGATTAATCTCCCAGAAAGACTTAACTTCATGATTTAATGCCTCTATGATGTCGGCAGAGGCAAGTATTGATCTGTCAAAAGACCAGTTTCTTAGAGAGGGCCTTGATACGACCTCGAGCTCAAGAAGGATGGCTGTATGGTCAGAAAGATAAAAAGGTAGATGAGAAACTGATTTAACCTGTTTAACCAAAATATGACTAATCAAAATGAAGTCAATCCGAGACTGGTGGTGAAATTTATAGTTCCTAAATTTGACCCCCCTTTGAGACCCGTGAAGCGTCCTCCAGATATCAATATAATTTAATGCTTTCATGTTGTCTAACAAAAACATCCTAGTCTTAGATAGAGTTATAGCCCTATTGGAGGGAGACTTATCCAATATTGGATCCAAGACTATGTTGTAATCACCTGCCAAGATGACCGGTTCTGGGAATTGATATAGTTGTGAAAAGAGTGTGGCCAAGACTGATGGATCGTCCTGATTTGGACCATAGTATCCTACTATCGTAAGTGGTAAACCAAAAATAATGACTGAACCTATGGCCCATCGGCCATAAGGGTCTATCTGTTTAGAAACAAGCCTTGCCCTAATAGATTTTATATAAAGGATGGCCACCCCCTAATATGTGAAGTTTGTGATGTGACAACCCCGAAATCTATCCATCTATTCTTACCCAACAAGTTTAGCATTTCGCTTTCTGCCAAATGTGTCTCCTGGAGCACTATTATTTGCGCAGCAGAATCTCGTAGATATTGCATAATGTTATTTCTTCTTGGACAAGTCCGAAGACCATTATTGTTCCAGGACAAAATGCGAAGATTATGCATTATACTGAAAAAAGTTACAAGAACCGAATACCAATTCTGCCATACTCTGGTACATAGGCTATGTATTAGCTGACTCCTGTCTTTCCCCTCTCGAAAGTGTTTTAAAGGACGTTTAAGAGGACAATTTTTACTTTTTTCACCCCCCCTAACCCCCCTCCCACTCTAAACCCCCCACCCACGGGAAACCCCCACACTATCTATCTGGACACCCAGAGAGATAGCACACCACTAGGGGAAACATGGCGGCGGCTGGTTGAGCCGCGGCAGCACTCCGCATATGGGCTCCTGCAGTTTTTGATATCGGGGGTTCTGCTATATACAACCCATTTCGTATCCGAAGTCGCCCATGTAGGGTATGTATAGCAAAAGGGGATCAAATAACACAACCCTTCCAAGCAGCAAAATCATAGGACATGGGGGAAAAAAACCATGATGTTCTGATCCATGATTATCAGTTCAAAAGTAGCCAAAATCTTCTCTTATGTTGGTTACCAGCCCTGACCATGTCCAATTTAGACATCTGTAACATAGATGCACGCCAATCGGTAAAGAGAGGAGGTGCCTTATCTTTTCAACGTCTACATATTTCTCTTCTAGCCAATAGACAACCATAGAAGACCAGTTTTTTACTTATGCCATCAAGCTCTGGTAGGATACCAAAAAAGACTAAGGGCCAGATGTAGGTAGGGTTTTACCGGTCGGTAACGGCCGAATTCGGCCGTTACCGACCGGTAAAAGGATTTTGAGATGTAGGGGGCAGAATCTGTAAATATACCGGTCGGTAAATTTACCGACCGGTATTTTTACAGATTCGGTAAAATTGATATGTAGGTGGGACTCTTATGAGTCCCACAAGGCCTAAGAAATCGGTATTTTACCATCAAATTCAATTTGATGGTGAAATACCGATTCAGGTGTGCATGCACGTGTGTGCATGCACACCTGTGCCATATGACAGGCAGACCTGCCCTTAGGGCAGGTATGCCTGCCATATGGCCCCCGACCCTTTTTTGGGGGTGCCAGAGGGTGTCAAAGTGACACCCCCTGCACCCTTGTCAAAATCGGTATTTACCGATTCGGTAAATACCGACCGGTAATGCCCCATTCATTCCTATGGGCTTCAAAGCCCATAGGAATGAATGGAGCATTACCGGTCGGTATTTACCGATTCGGTAAATACCGATTTTTACTGATTCGGTAAAATACACATCTGGATGGACCTACATGTCCACCCTTCATATTTACCGATTCTTAATTACCGAATCGGTAAAATTCGGTAATTAAGAATCGGTAAATAATTTTTACCTACATCTGGGCCTAAGAGAGGGCAAGGGCTGACTTGCGAACCTATCGCTAGCGAGAGGGAAGCGCAGATTTCATTCCAAAATAATGTTAAGAATGAACACTCAAAAAACATATGAACGTCTGATGCGGCTACCAGACCGCATCTAGGGCAGGCCACCAGTGCATTATTGGGGAACTTTGATAGACGTAGTGGAGAATAGTACACCCTGTGCAATGTGAACAAGTGGTTGCGACGAAGCCAGGAAGGTTTCACTGTGTCCCCCAGAATCTTAAATGATTTTAGCCACAAACTCTCCACATCAGTGTTGGTGATATATGTTTCCCAGAGCAAGTGGGGGAGCAAGAATTCGCCATCAGTCTCGTCTAACATGAGGTTATACCAATATGTAATCTCTTTTTTGAAAGGTGGTTTGTCAATCAGGTGGGTTACTAGATTACTCTCAGTGCCTATTTTAAACCTACCCCTACCTTGACTATAAGCCTGAGCCCAACTCTGGATTTGAAGGTATTTAAATCGTGAGAAACGAATTCCTATTATTGAACTCAGGGTCTCCCATGAAAGTAGAACTCCTTCAACAAACAGGTCCCCCCATGATGTAAGTCCGGCCTCTCTGACTGAAAGAGCTAGACTATCAAAAAGCCAAGACGGAGCGCCCGGAGAGTCCCACAGTGGAGCCCTACTATGATAGTAGTCCAGTTTGAGTGCACGTCTAAAATTGCCCCATGTTCTAGCTAGATCCCTCAAAACCTTTAGCTTAACCTTCTTAAAGTACTTGGGGTCACCAAACTTTAACAAAAAGTTCGTCGGCCTGATTTTTTCCCCCTTAAGAAGTGCTGAAAATAGTTTCCCACACCCGGCGTTATTAGGGGTCTTTAAAAGCATCCTGATGTGAGAAAGTTGAAAGGCCCATCCGTAATACTGCAAATCTGGTGCTGCAAGGCCCCCTTTTTCTCGGCGACGTCTTATCTTCTTCCAAGATAATCTGGGCGTATGACTATTCCATATAAATCTATTTATTTCGGTTTGGAGTTTGGCAGTCAAAGATGGATCGAAAAAAAGAGGAATAGTATTAAACAAAAACATAATCTTAGGTAGAATAGTCATTTTAACCAGATTAGACCTGCCTATCAGGGAAATAGGAAGAGCCGACCATTTTCTCATCAATCTACGAGCCTCCTTAGCCACAAGAGCAAAATTTAAAGGGACAATCTTATCAATATCCGTATAGATATTTAAGCCCAGATACCTGAGAGTAGAACTAGGCTGTACCCCTACGACCGGTGCAGGATGATTCCAGACCATAATATCAGTCTTAGATGCATTGACTTCATAGCCGGATATTGCACCAAACTGTTCTGCAATGGATATTACAGTAGGAAACGCCGAGCGCAACTCGGATGAAAAGATAAGAACGTCATCCGCATATAGTGCGACTTTCCGTTCCCATCCTTCAAAAATAAAAGGTTTTATATTAATGTTGTCACAGATTAGTTTGGCAAAAGGTTCTATATATAAATCAAACAAAAGTGGGGAGAGGGGACACCCTTGACGGGTTCCTCGCGTAATGCTAAATGGCTCAGTAAGTTCCCCGTTAACCAATAATGAAGCAGAAGGGTTTTTGTATGGTAGTTTTACAGCTCGCCTAAAATTATCACCTAGATTAATCTTTTTCAACACTTCCGCTAAATACATCCAATTTACCCTATCGAAAGCTTTTGTAGCATCAAGAGTGAAAACTTCTAAGGGAAGCGATGCTAATGTGGCCATATCTATTGCACCAATGAGGTCGTAAGTCAGTTCATAAAGTTGCCTTTCCTTTACGAATCCCTTCTGGTCCAAATGGAGGATGTTGTTTGCTACCCCTCCCAATCTATTTGCAAGCACCGACGCAAAGATTTTATAGTCTGTGCTAAGAATTGAAATTGTCCTATATGACCCACAGTTAGTTGCTGGTTTGCCCGGTTTTAAAATCAAAGTTATAGAGGCCCTGTCCCAGGAGGCGGGAGGTAAGACACCATCCAGTAGGATACTATTAAACAAGTCTGTTAGGTGAGGAAGAGATGTTAAACAGATTGCTTTATATATTTCGGAGGGTAACCCATCGGGTCCTGCCGCCTTGCCCTTTTTGCTTTTAAAGATAGCGGAACGTACTTCCTCCAGAGTAATAGGGCCGTCCAAGGCATTACTTTGTTCTAAATTTAAGGCAGGAAGGGAGATCCCAGATAGCCATTCCCTTGCTTGGTTGGGTTGTACATTCTTATCCTCGTGATATATTTCGCTGAAGAAGCTTCTAAAAGCTCCACTAATTCCTTCGTCTGTAGAGTGTATTACTCCATCCTTGTTAATAGAACTAATATTGTTTCGAACCCTATCTGTCTTCGACTTCCAGGCCAGGAGCTTGCCGGCACCTTCCCCATTTTCAAAATGGGCCAGTTTACTAGCCTCCCATCTCTCCAGAACCCGGGCGCTCAAAACTGAGGAAAGATCTCCTTTTAAAACCGTTAGTCTGTCCTGCAACTCCTCTAATGGGGTCCCTAATATTGCTAGGTTCCTGTCGATCTCTTCTTGGACTCCTGCTATCTCCAATTCAAGAGAGGCTACTGAATCCCTGTAGGTCTTGTTTTTATATGCAGATATATTGGTTCGATAGCCCCTTAGTGTAGCTTTGAATGCATCCCAGGTAATCCCAGGTGGGGCAGTCCCCTGATTAATCTCCCAGAAAGACTTAACTTCATGATTTAATGCCTCTATGATGTCGGCAGAGGCAAGTATTGATCTGTCAAAAGACCAGTTTCTTAGAGAGGGCCTTGATACGACCTCGAGCTCAAGAAGGATGGCTGTATGGTCAGAAAGATGAAAAGGTAGATGAGAGACTGATTTAACCTGTTTAACCAAAATATGACTAATCAAAATGAAGTCAATCCGAGACTGGTGGTGAAATTTATAGTTCCTAAATGTGACCCCCCTTTGAGACCCATGAAGCGTCCTCCAGATATCATTATAATTTAATGCTTTCATGTTGTCTAACAAAAACATCCTAGTCTTAGATAGAGTTATAGCCCTATTGGAAGGAGACTTATCCAATATTGGATCCAAGACTATGTTGTAATCACCTGCCAAGATGACCGGTTCTGGGAATAGATATAGTTGTGAAAAGAGTGTGGCCAAGACTGATGGATCGTCCTGATTTGGACCATAGTATCCTACTATCGTAAGTGGTAAACCAAAAATAATGACTGAAGCTATGGCCCATCGGCCATAAGGGTCTACCTGTTTAGAAACAAGCCTTGCCCTAATAGATTTTTTAAAAAGGATGGCCACCCCCCTAATATGTGAAGTTTGTGATGTGACAACCCCGAAATCTATCCATCTATTCTTACCCAACAAGTTTAGCATTTCGCTTTCTGCCAAATGTGTCTCCTGGAGCACTATTATTTGCGCAGCAGAATCTCGTAGATATTGCATAATGTTATTTCTTCTTGGACAAGTCCGAAGACCATTAGTGTTCCAGGACAAAATGCGAAGATTATGCATTATACTGAAAAAAAGTTACAAGAACCGAATACCAATTCTGCCATACTCTGGTACATAGGCTATGTATTAGCTGACTCCTGTCTTTCCCCTCTCGAAAGTGTTTTAAAGGACGTTTAAGAGGACAATTTTTACTTTTTTCACCCCCCCTAACCCCCTCCCACTCCAAACCCCCCACCCACGGGAAACCCCCACACTATCTATCTGGACACCCAGAGAGATAGCACACCACTATGGACCCCTGCCACTACCAACCAACTACCAAATTTAGGGGAAAAGAAAAAAGAAAACTAAGTGAGATTAAACCCTGTAATAAGACCCTTAAATGAATGTAAATCCTGTCACCAAGTTTATCAGGAATGTGTTAACAGGTGTGAAGGCATTCCACCTTTTTATTTTTATTTTTTTATATAATTTTTTCCTTCCCAACACCACTTTACTCTATTCTATGTATCTCCTAGTTTTTCTTATTCAATACCTTTACATCAATATCTTTATATCAGCTTCAATGGAGGGTCTATACCTTTTAACAAGTTTTTAACAGAGTCTTAAGTTAACTTTTAGCGAGGTATTAGTGAGCTTGTCAGAAACCTGGAAGGGAAGGAGGCTGATAACTACCAAGAACTAAAGAAGAGATAGAGTAGGGAATAGGCCCAAACTACTTAGCAGTCTCCGTCCTCCTACCCATGCTCAGGAGGAACTCATCTGCAGCCTGCACTGATCTTATGTTGTGCATAGTATTCTTATACATAACTCTTAGTGCTGCTGGAAAAACCAACTGAGCAACGGCCCCCTGACTTCTGAAGGCTTCCAACCTCTTACCGAGCTCCCATTGCTTATCGAGTGTAATTCTGGATAATTCCGATCTAATCTTTAAATTGAACCCCTTAGCGCTTACCCCTTCTGTTTCAACGCAATGTTCAGAATAGTTTCTTTAACAGAATAGGTGAGAAAATTAACCAAAACCTTTCTGGGTTTTGTTCTCTGGGGGTTCCTTCGAAAAGGCTCTCTGTGGATGCGCTGGATATCCAAGGCTATTTCTTGTTCAGACATGTCTAATCGTAACGCTTCTTTTAACAGAGAGACCACGAATTGTTTGATGTCTGAACCCTCTTTCTCCTCTGGTATATTCAAAATTCGTAAGTTATTCCTCCGGGCATGATTTTCTAAAGTCTTCATTATATCGGACAAGCTCTGATTCTCTTGTCTAAGATTCACTAGTTCTGCTTTTGTGGCGCCCAAATTGATATTCACTTCTGTAACTGAATGTTCCAGAGTTTCTGTCCTGGTGGTGAGGGCACCAAGCTTACTATCCAGAGATTGACAGAAGCATCGGATGTCAGCTTGATTTGATGCAGAGGTCTCAAAGCCCTCTTTAATGTCTGCGGCCAAAGTTGCAAACATTGCCTGAAAGGAGGCCTGCAATGTGGTGACCAAATCAGTATTCGAGGCGTGAGTAGCGTCATAGGCAATGCTGGAAACTTCCCCACCCCTAGTACAAGCTGTTGAGCCTGCATCTTGAAAAACCGACTGCAAACTCAATCCAGGTGCTACACTCGGAGGAGCAAAAGGTAATGGGGGGGCCAGTGGGGAGATCAAAACCAAGGAGGAAGGCACTGGGTGTTCCAAATTACTGGGCATATGATAACCCACTGGATCAGCTTGACCTGTCTCTCCTAACATAGAGGAGGACAGTTGGTCCAAATTACTGTCGTTATCATACTTGCCCTTGTCATTGTTGTTATTACTCGCAATATTGCTGTCTTCATTAGGTTTAACAGTGGCAGAAATACTATTTTCATTTGGTCCCTCTACACCTTCTAAAGTGAGATCCAGTGAAGGATCAGAAGTGGGGACATTCGTGCTCACTGTCTCCTCCATAGATAATCCTTCAACTTCTTTAGAAGCCATCTGTACTTCTGAGATAGGATCCCCTACCTCCTGGCTCTGTGAAGGGGAGAGGGGGTTATTGCCCAACAGCACCACTTGAGGGACCACTTTAAAGTAGGAACGCAGTGAGGGAGTTATTTTTGATGCGGTAGCTAAGTTCTTTGACTTATTTTTTACTAACTTAGGAGTATACGAGCGCTTTGCCTTAACCTGGCCTGTTAGATATGTCGACAATTTTTTATTGTCAGTACCAGCACCAGTGTTGCTATTAGCGCTTACATGAGCCTTTAAGCACAAACCCCCTCTACAATGCTGACACTAGTCGGATCCCTCCGATCACTTGTATTTATACTTGTATCTGCTTTAAAAGCGGTGGGCTTGCTTTTGGAGTCAAAGTTTTGAAAAAAAGACGCTTTGTTGTTACTTATTTCTTTTTTACCAGTAGTTGCACATTTCCCTCTCGTGCGCCCTCTCCCCCTCCCCTTTCCTCTGCCTCCCCGGGTGGCCTCCCCGGCAGACACCGATGTGCCCACAAATTTAAAACTCTCCAAATCATCCTCGCTACTCCCATCACCCCTGTTACCACTGGATCGTTTCTTGTCAGTCTCGTTCTGGTGTCTGCGGTGTCTACGTTGACATCGCTGCTGGGCTTGAAGCTGCTTCTCATCCAGAATCTCTCCCTCCTCACACTGCTCCGCCTGTGCCTGTACCGCTACAGTAGCAGAGCCTCGCTGCCCAAGTAGAGCACCTCGGATACGACGACCCCTCCTAAGCTCCAGGGCGGCCAGCGACCAGACACTTTTTTAGAAACCCTTAACAGTATCAAGTCAGGATCACCCAAAGACCCCATGCCAGCGGAAATTTTCAAACAGCTTGACCCTGACACCCTTAATATCATTAGAACTTTGCTGAACGCATCACTAAGAGAAGCTGTAGTACCTACCGAATGGAAGCATGCGATGGTAGTACCACTACTGAAAAAAGCAAACAGTGACCCAGAAATTTTTGCTAACTTTAGACCGGTTTCATTGCTCCCGATATTTTCTAAAATTTTAGAAAAACATGTTAACTGACAGTTGGCAGAATTCGTTAACTCCAATAACCTTCTTCATTCCTCACAGTCGGGCTTTAGAGTCGGGCACTCAACCGAATCCACCCTATTAGGAGTGACGGAAACGATACGTCAAAAGCTCGATATTGGGGGCACGGTGGCACTCATTCTTTTAGATTTGAGTGCCGCCTTTGACACCATATCCCATAAAATGCTACTTAAAACCCTGAAGGAAATAGGGGTGAGAGGTTTAGCTTTGGATTGGCTTAGTAATTTTTTAACAGAACGATCTTATCAGGTCTTTTCCAAAAATAACATCTCCAATACTATGTCCTCCCCTTATGGAGTCCCACAGGGATCAATCCTCAGCCCACTATTATTTAATATCTACATCACCCCCCTAGCGAGTATTGCAGAAAAATTCGGACTCATTATTTTTTCATATGCAGACGATACTCAATTAGTATTCTCCCTTTCAACCTCTGACAACAGTAACATCTCTTCCCTACGCTCTGGGCTACAGGACATAGCGAAGTGGATGCACTCCCAAAAACTAAAATTAAATGGGGACAAAACGGAACTACTAATTTTCGGAGAACAAAAAGAGCTTTGGGGACAAACACACTGGCCCACAGAAATGGGTCCCCCGCCAATAGCAGTTCCTTCGGCCAGAAATCTAGGAATTCTGATTGATGACAAACTGACGATGCGTGACCACGTAGCCAAAACAGCGTCAGTCTGCTTCGCCATTTTAAAATGGCTAAAGAAAATACTATGGCAACTTCCTCAAGGCGCACAAAGAACTGTAGTACAGGCCTTGATTGGCTCAAGGATGGATTATGGGAACATTCTTCTCCTTGGTGCCAATAAAGAAACCATACAACGGTTACAGATCGTCCAAAATTCAGCAGTGAGGGTGCTTCTAAAACTACCAAGGAGGGCGCAAACATCTACGCAATTTACATTGGCTCAAAATGGCCAACAGAACCAAGTTTAAAGCGTTATGTTATATGTTCAAGATAAACACCAGAGAAGCCCCAGCGTACCTATGTAAGCTGGTTCAGAAATACATCCCAGCCCGTAATCTTAGATCAACACATTTGGCGAAGTTTGTTGTTCCGAGATTTAAACGAGCACGAATGGGCGGACGCTCCTTCGGATATTTGGCACCAGCTCTATGGAACTCAATTCCACTAAAACTACGACTGGAACCTAATTATACTACATTTCGAAAAGGTATCAAGGCATGGCTCTTCGACCAAAATTAAGATTCATAGTCCACTCCACCTGGTTTATGTTTTGATCCAAGGCGCCGGGAAACCCTCAGGGTAGCTGTTGCGCCATATAAATGGAATAAATAAATAAATAAATAAATAAACAGCGTGGGGCTGAGGGATGCTCCCCACGGGACCCCGCATTTCAGTTGTTTAGGTTTGGATGAGAAGGCTCCTAGCTGTACCGTTTGAGTTCTGTTATGCAGAAAAGAGCTGAGCCAATTAAGGGCTTTTCCGTTTATCCCTTTTCCTTGTAGGTTTTCTAGTAGGAGTTGGTGAGAAACCGTGTCGATTGCTGCCGACAGGTCCATCAGGATCAGGGCCACAGCTTTGCCTTGGTCCAAAGAATTTCTGATATTGTACGGCCAACAGTGTAGCCTCTGTGCTATTAGTGGCCCTGAATCCTGTTTGGGAGGGGTCCAACAGTTTATTATCTTCTAGGTATTTCGACAGCTGTCAGTTAATCAACTTCTCCAGCACTTTAGAGAGATACAGAAGTTGAGAGATGGGTCTATAGTTGATCGGGTTTGTTACATTTGTGCCTGCTTTTTTTAGTAGTGGGGTGACTGTGACTTGTTTCAATGTCTCCGGGAAGACAGCTGCTGCTAAGGAGTTGTTAAAAAGCTGCGTGATAGCTGGGGTGAGGGTGGATGTGAGCTGTCTAAAGATAAAATGTGGGCAGGGGTAGAGAGGGGACCCGGATTTGAATTCCTTACCGGTTCTAGCAACTTCTGCTTCTGATATCGGGGCGAAGTTGTTCAAGTTAACATGATTTTTAGGAGAAGAATCTGATTCTTTCCTACTGGTCGAGATCATTGAGGTGTTTAAGTTAAATGTAGAGTATATTTTCTCTACTTTATCTGTGAAAAAGTTGCTGATCATTTCACAATTTTCTGTTGAGGGGTGCAATATTTGGGACATGCAAGTGTGTTTGCACAGTTCTTTTATGATTTTGTACAGTTCCTTGACTGAGTTGCCGTTTTCGCTTATTCTTTGTGCATAGTGGGATTTTTTTGCATTTTTTATGGCTTGGTTGTATGTTCTAAGCACAGCTTTATGAGCTATAATAATGACATTCGATATTACTGACCTATATGTCGATATTATTCCCAACTATATTATGTCTAGTCTATATTCTGTCCTCTCAATATTTTTGATTCGATATTGTGTCTATATTTTGGGTGTTTACCATTAAATGCCTTTGTGAATTACTCAAAATACATCTAAAATGGGAATACAATGTGAATGTTCCAGGAATATTTGAATACAATTACTACAAAGAGAAAGAACTATACCCCTTTACACTTTTACTTATAGAGAGTTGGACATTTAGATCAGTTTCATAAAGGCATGTAAGAGAAAGTATGAGCATACTCCTGTTGTTTTACTTCCTCTAATTATAAATTATTTTGTGAATCATCTCCCTTGTCTATCAGCCAACTCACTGTTTGAATATCCACAGTTAGAGCAGCAGGACACATTTACAAATTAAAAGGCATGTTATATTCATATTGAAAAAACAAGTAAGGACATTATTGGGCACAGGGAACCAACTTTCCTAGTTCTGCAAATTATTTTAAATGCACTAAAGGCCAGATGTACATGAAGAGTACGTTTGCAAAAAGTGCTCACAAATTCCACACCAACGTTGTGCAACAGGACTTCATTTTCAAACCAGCCTAAGTGCTAAGGGCCTCATTTACAAAAACATTACAGAGTGGTGCCCATCATTTTAAAAGCACAGGGGTGCGTTGTATTAACAACAGTACGATGCTTCCGTGTGCTTTCCCTTTCACTGGTGCATAATGGGCTGCATGCACCAGTGCAGGCACCCTTGTGTCATGTTGCAAGAGTGCCTGAGTTGCGGGGATGATTGTTTTTTTGCAGGAAGGGGCACCTTCCTGCACAAAACAATCAGTGATGGCATTCACCTCTTTCTATGCGTGCTGCAGAATGCAGTACACAAAGAAAGAGGAAAAAACTAAGAGAAATAAAACTATTTCTCCTTGTTGTGCCACTCCTACGTCTCCTCTGGGGTAGGATAGGATTCTGACGCATTTCCAACTTTAGAAAACTTTGTAATTCTGGGAATGAGTGAAGTTCAATGGATGTTGCATGGGAACACCTACAGCAAACACCCATAGACTGGCACTTCCACGCAGAGTAAAGTATGAAAGGGCCTCATATTTACAAGGCCATGAAAAGTCACACAGGGTGACTTTGCGTGGTCTTGTAAATATGGGCAGGCACCCTGCGCTGCCGGTGTTTCCAAAAAGTGACACACCACCAGTGGCACAATGGGCTTGTAAGTGACGTCCTAAGAGGGCCAGTGAAAGATCTATGTGATGAATATTATTTAAGCTGGTCGCAACTTGCAACCTCCTGTGATTGGCTTCAAAGAAGAGATGGTGGTAGACAAGGGACAGCAGACCGCCACCACTGTATTTGCTGTCCCAAACATTTTTGTTTCCAAAGCAGTGCATGTTCCTTAAAGGAACCCATGCTGCTTCAAAAAAATATATGTGTTCTGTTTTGGAAAACATCAGGGGAAGCAGGCAGTGATCACCTGGACCATTATTCACCCAAGACCGCCAACATGATCCTATTTTTAAATTAGTTACCTAGGGGCATATTATCAAGAACAGCGTTAACATTATCGCCGGTTTAGCGACAGAAAACTGCCGCTAAATCGTCGATAATGGGCTTGATAATATTCCCTGGAGAATTCCAATAGAAGCCCATGTTCACACCAGAACATGGACTTCTATTGGAATTCTCAAGGGCATATTATCAAGCCCATTATCGCCGCTTTTTAAACCGGCGATAATTTTTAACGCTGTTCTTGATAATATGCCCCCAATCTCTTAAGGTGACGGTAACTGTTTAATGGTTTGTGACCAGAATTTCAACTTCAATCCATTGATACATAGCATGCTGATTCATAATTAGGAAGGAACTCCCCTGTTACACCTGTTCCTATTTTTGAATCAGTATTTGGAAATGGTTTTGTGAATCGTAAAACCGGCTTATTTTTGAAGAAATAATGCATTTTGTGGACTCAAACCCGGTGATTTTAGGGAAACCAATCGCAAAATACCTTTCTACATACATCTAGTCCTAAATTATGGAAGAGCTATGTTTCCCGCTCCTCCAGTGTGTTAGTAGTAGCTCATAATTTGATGTTTCTTTTTTCATTGAGAGTTCTGCAACCTATTATGTGAATTATACACGAAAGAGGCATTCCTTGATGAAAATGGTCAGTTTTAAAATGTGCTGCAGCTACTTCAGTAATTAGCACTCCAAAGTGTGTACCCATCATAGTGCAGTAATAATAGGGTTGAAAACTCCGCCCCTGCATAATTTAAAGCAAGAGTACAAATAGCTGCCCCAGCACATTTTATCAATCCTGGCCCCTTTCAATGGAAAATATATATGTGCTAAGTCTTCCTGGAAGGTGTGTGCTTCTGCTGATGCATAGAAAAAAGTAGTCAGCCCATTCTCTGCGTAATTTAAATCACAATAAACAATTTGAGCCCGCTGTGTATTTCAAGTTCCATACCTGCCTCTGGGATACGCAAAAGAAAGCCTATTTAGAATGGCCTGGGAAAACGTAGGGGCATATTATCTAGGGGGTTTATCTCCGCTTTTTTGGCTTTAAAAGCCAAGAAAGCGGAGATAAAATTATCTCCCTATTACCTAGCTGTCGCTAACACCAGTTAGCGACAGCTAGTAGGAGATAGCGACCATCTTGGGCCCCACTTTGCATGTCAGTGATATTTATCACTAATGACATGCAAAGTGGGCGTGCCAAGATGTTAGCGACTGGAACCAGTCGCTAACATCGCTATCTCCTATTACCAACTTTTGGAGATATTCTCGCTAAGCGCGAATATCTCCAAAAGCTAACACCTGCCTTGAGCAGTTCTTAGCCATGTTATCCAATGGGAGGTGGATAACATGGCTAAGAGCATTAGCTCGGTAATGCATGAATATCGCTGACTTTTCAGCGATATTCATGCATTGCGTCCTTTTTTTATCGCATTTGCGATAAACCTTGGTAATACCAAGGTATATCTGCGATAAAAATCGCCGCAGCTCAGCGGTAAATTTTTGTCTCTAACCAAGCAATAGCGATAATTATCGCTATTGCTTGGTAATATGCCCCGTAATTTTTTGCATTGGAATTTATTACATTACCTCACTAAACTTTGCATCATAACACTATCACTTTACAAAGTACAAAAGTGTTTTCTACATACATCTATTTCAGGGTTTGTATTTACAAAATTATTAAAACTCCCTTTGTCCATGATGCTGTCAAAATGTCAGCCTTGCTTGACATGTTGGGAAAAGGGGCAGCTCCCTTTTATTTGGTTACTTATCCTTGGAAAGAAGAAATTGTAATCAGCATGTTTAAGCTTTATTTATCTGTCATTTGTGGCAGGCACAGTTTGTGTTCTCTGTCCAGAACACCGGCATCAATTATATCTAAGGCGTTTCCAGCAATGGAAACGGACTAACCTCTGACTGATGATATTGACAGATTGTGTTGTTAGTCAGCCTCATATGTTTGCTGTGGGTTGTGTCCCAGACCTGATGATCAGTAGTTCATGTATATCAAACACCTGATGCAAGAAAGAATCGAGCAGTCTGCTTTGATGGTGTGTCGAGAAAGCAGGAAGATCAAAGCAAGCAGAATTCCTCTGTTTTTGTACTGTAAACTGCGTTCCTTCTGACTCTTATAGTTAAAAATTTAAATCTGATGAAAGCAGATTTTCTTCTATAAACTAGGGCCTTCATTTACGGCATTTTGGCATTGGGCAGCGCAAAAGACACCTTATGGAGCTGCCCTATGCCAAAGTGAAAGGGAAGGAATGTACTGCATTTGCAATGCAATGCATTCTTATCCTTTCTGCCTGCACAGGGGCCATTTTGGCAGCCTAACGCCAACATAGGCACCATTGCACCATGGTGCATAGGTACCTCCATAGCAAGCAGGATTATTTTTGGCAGGAAGCGGCTACTTTCTGCACAAAAACAATCATACGAGGCGTTTTCTCTTTCTATGTGTTCTGCAGAAAAAACGGATTTCTCCACATTACGTCTCACCTCGGAAGGCATACGGAATTGGTTCTTCCTCAAGTCTACATCACTTTATAAATCTAGGGCTTCATAAATCTTTATGAGAGCCATGCGCTCACATGAAGATTTATAAAGCCACGCAACGCACCCTGTGTGACTTTGAGTGGCCTCATAACTTATGAGTAAGGTGACGCAGACCAGAATGGCCACAATCCTACTACAAAGACTCAAGTAGTTAGTTTTAATAGCAATGAAATCCGCACTGTTTTTATGTGCTCTTTAAATTGAACAATTGTTAAGTGGTTTTAGTGACAGTGATATTAGACAAATTGTGTCATGAGATTGACCAGAATTCTGTTGGCAGTTCCATTCTTTTGTTGTTATAGTTAACAATGCTGTGGTTCTACTTTATCTGTGCCATCTCTTCTAGCCTCAATTTACTGTAATGCATTTCATGTATGATTTAAGCCTCTAAGCCTTCTCTTTAAGAAGACAATGGGCAGAACCTCAATCATATTTCTAGGTTCCTATACCAAGGTACCATGAGCCCAGGCCCAAGAGTGCCTTCACCACCTTCAGGGGAGAAAGAATTGGTTGTTTGATTTATATTAGTGTCTAAACACATAGATATATACATTTTCTGCCACAAATATATTGCAATGAAGGTACATGGATACATGGTAGTGTCGATAATCACCGTCAATTAGTACAGCAGCCAATTATTAGCTCACAAATATTCACATTCTTTCCTTTGCATGCTTCCACAAGGGCCAGTAATTGTTTGAAGTGTGGCTAATTTTGGAATACATAAACCATACTGCAATGTGTTGTGGGTACTGAAAAGTTAGATTTTTAGATTCTCACCAAATAGCTATGTATACTGAGGGACATGTGGCCTCATGGTTTGTCTAAAGTTGCTTCTCCATGCGAGCAAAGGTTCATGTGTTGACCAGAATAACTTGGCGCAGCAGTTCATCATACAGAGGTCAATGACACAAACCATGTGTACATTCATTGGGGGCTGCATTTTATGAAATCTACAATTTCATGTGTTCTGTGCATATGTCTTATTTTAATATTATGCACTAGCCCACTGCAAAACTTAAATCAGTTTTGCATCATGTTCATGTTCATGTACTCATATACAATACAGTGTATAATATTCACATATATATCCAAGAAATGTACTACTATTTCTCAACCAGATATAGATGTTATTTTATTGCAACAACAACAAAGCTTTATTTCGATATGAAAATATCTTAAAAGCATTTCACAAATTCTTTAAAAACAATTTTTTAAAAAGGATACACATAAAAGTTGAGTTAGGGGATCTTACAAATACAACTCTCAAAGGGTGCAGTATATTGTACAGGGCAGTATAGTGACTATTCAAATCTCTAAACAGTTAGTCAACTGCATACCACAACCCGAGTGGGTCATTTATTGTAATTATTAAAACAATAAATAGCATTTTTATACGACACAGAGAACTAATAAACACACAGGAGAAGGTTAAAAATGAATTAAACTATCTCCGCTTTGATACAAAAAGTATATATATTTTTTTTATATTTTTTTCCATCTTCTAAAGATAAGAACTTCAATCGGGTCCCATCCCCTTTGATCTTATCACCCAAGCCCAGCTTAGAAATTTAGCCACACCACAAGCAAAAGTTGTATTGGCGTCAGCTTGCAGGATTCTAAGGGCTTCACAATAGTTCCTAGTTTCAATCTGCCAACATATCGGTTTCAGCTACTTAGTTCTTGGGTTGGTATAGGCTGGGCATACGAACAAAAGATGTGGGACACTTCCGACAATACCTTCACACTATGGACAATCTAAAGGGGTTTGATGGGGTGGCTTCCATTTGTTTGTGTGTTTGCGCACAGGGAGCGTGCCTAATCTAAACTGAATAAGAAGTGCCCTATCCTTGGGTTTCTGAATAAAATCAAGATAGGGCTCCAAGCGAGACACCTGTATGTGCTGACAAAACTCGTTGGTCAGCCTACCCGTACTAGGGTTTCTGGTTTCCTGATTGTCCACCCATGCCCAATAGGCACCCTTGATCTCTGCCTTGGTCAACGGGGTCTCAGACTCCCACGTCCCTTTAAGTCCCACAGCCAAAAGAAACTTTTTCATGTTTGTTAACCAAGTGATCTTATGCGATCCCGCCAAGTTCATCACTTCTCTAAGGCCGTCAGCATATTTTGATAGCTCTGGTGTTCGCCAAAGACGTGCCCAATAGAGGAGTGGGCGCAGGGTGGTAATGTCCTTAAATGAACGGCGTCCCAGATCGCTGAGAAGTGGCTTGGTAGGGGTTCCCTGTGTGAGTGAGGTCAGTTCTCTAAAAAATTTATTTTCCACTTTTGTAATGGGATCGACACTGTCGAAGCCCCAAATCTCGGCACCATACAGTGCCAAACCTACGGCCCTGGCAGCATAAATCTCAAGAGCGGGAGCAATTGTCTAGACTTTGAGGCACGATGTACCCTTCCTAGCACGCCCACAACGCGCTTGAATTTCAGGGCCATTTTGCCAATGTGTGGGCGCCAACTAAAGTTATCAAAGATTCTGATTCCCAAATATTCAAAAGTTTTAATACACTCTAATGGTGCCCCATCTAGTGTAAGGGTAGACTTTGCTGACCTACTAGCATTAAAGTAAAGAAGCTTTGTTTTGGAGGTGTTAATTACTAGGCCCCTCTGGTGACAAAAAAGAAGGAACCTGTTTAACAGATTTTGCAGTCCGACTGGAGTTTTGGATATTAGTAGGGTGTCGTCGGCGAAAAGTAAAGCAGGCACTTTATCACCCGCAAGAACAGGGGCATCAGCATTTATTTCCAGCAAAAAGGAGACCACCCCGTTAACAAACAGTGAGAAAAGGGTGGGGGCCATGACACATCCCTGCCTGACACCCCTATTCACAGGAATTCTTTCTGTTTTTTGTTCCTGTGAGCCCCACCTGATTCGGGCATAATTGTCCTCGTGCATGCGGACTAGAAGATTTAAGGTAGGCTGTGGAAACCCCATCCCCTGTAGGACCAACCAAAGGCGGTCTCTAGGGACCAGGTCAAAGGCACTCTTTAGGTCGATAAAAGCGAGATAAAGACTGCCCTTACCAATGGTCACCACTTTCCAGTGCAGAAGGGCCAGCCTAAAGGCCTGGTCGACCGTACTTGTGCATGCCCTGAAGCCTGCCTGGAATTGCGACAAGATACTATTCTCCTGGGCCCAGGAGAGAATTCTCTCCAAAAGGACCCTGCCAACCACCTTCTGACCAGCATCAATAAGGCTTATGGGTCGATAGTTGGCAGGATCCTCCTGGGAGCCCTTCTTATAAATGGGAATTACTTCCACCCCCTTCCATGAGTCGGGGACGGGGGCCCCTTTCAGGAGAGCATTGATAAGAAGAGAAAAGTATGTGGCCCATCTTCCGGGGTGTGCTCGGAATAAATCGCCTGGTAGCCCATCTTGACCAGGGGCTTTGGCCGGGACAATCTTGTTTATGGCGACCTCCACCTCACCTTTCACTACGGGATCAAAAGGCGCTGGGAAAGGTACGAATGGGGAGCAATATGGACTCCTTCTTACATGATGGCTCTCATCACCCGCATAAAGTGATCATGCCATTCCCTATCAGTAATATGATTCGGAATTTGGTCAGGGTCCCGCCCATTGGATCTCCTGACCAGACCCCAAAACAGCTCACCATTCTTAGACAGACTTGCATCCTTTAGTTCTGTCCAATGTGTTTCCTCCCAAGGTTCTCTTGGCCTCTACCACAACCCGCCTATATGCCAATATGGCCAGTCGTACCTCAACAGCATTATGACTTTTGATAGCAGATATCAATAAAGCCCTTTTCTGTCTACATGCCTTATTATACCATGATAATGAAGATTTATGAACCATTGGACGCCTATTGGGGTGGCGAGTCTCTATAAAGAGGGAGCCCATCTGGTCGACGGTATCTACATAGATCGCTTCTGCCACTAAAAACCCATCCTTATTCAAACTTGCTGTAAATTGTTTAGTGGTCTGGTTACTCAGAATCTCCCCCAAAGTTCGCATTTTCTGTTCATTCATTACAATCTTTGGCCATTTGACAAACCTCTTGCAATTGGATGGTAAAAC
This sequence comes from Lissotriton helveticus, assembly GCF_964261635.1. Lineage (NCBI taxonomy): Eukaryota > Metazoa > Chordata > Amphibia > Caudata > Salamandridae > Lissotriton > Lissotriton helveticus. The sequence continues at coordinate 279,400,386 of NC_136068.1, read as the reverse complement.
TTCTTTTGTGGACATCCTGGGGCCAGTTTTGGGAGAATTTACCCCACTAGGCCGCAAGTCCATCATAGAGAGGGATAAGGGATTGTGATCACTATCAGTAGATGGAATAATGATCATATCGATCATATATCTCCAAAGCCTCCTGTCAACCAAAATGTAATCAATCCTCGAGGAACCTGGAATCCTATTGAAAGTGTTGGCTCCAAAAGCGTCCGAAAACGTACGCCCATTGTCAGCCCTTAGCCCAAATTCTAATACTAGGGCGTTTAGTTGGATAACCACCGGTGACCATTTCTTAACTGGCGGTATAGTTAGTGATGGTATGCCCCATCTAGCATCCTCAACCTCTATTCCAGTGATGTCATCAGAAGCCAGGGGTTCAAAGGTGGAGTTTAAATCTCCAGCAACGATGACAAAATAATTAATAGGGCAGGAAAGAAGTTTGTTGGATAAAATAGATATAGTTGGGGACTTTATTCCACCTCTTGTACCTCTTGCATAAATGTTGAATAATACAATAGTATTATCAGTTGTTGGCCCCCTCACGTTTAGCCTCATCAAATCCGGGGTGGAGCAAGGATGTTGGGTAACTCTACAATTGAGATCAATCTTTACCCATACCATAAGCCCCCCAGATGGGCAGCCACGCCCTACAGTAGTTGCTGGTACACAGAAACATGAGTAACCAGATTTATACAACGGTTCTAAGCTCCATGTTTCTTGAAAAATGCATATTTCGTGGTCATCTATAAGGTGATTCCAATCGGGAAATTATAGTTTATTACGCAGGCCGGCTATATTCCAAGAAATAATTTTAAGAATTCCCTGAGGCAATATTTCGGGGAGCTGAGCCCCAAATGGACGTGGCTTTGGGAGAAGATCCCCCAGCACTAGCTGGTTTGTCTTTCTGGTTAGCATTGAGCATCGTGGGGAAATCATTGTGTTGGACTAGTGAATAAGGAGATGTTATACCTGTGACATTGGCTTCAACAAGGATGCAAGCATGGTTACTAGTGGAGTTGCTGCCCTGGACCAGTCAATCATTTGAATCCAGGGCAGAATGCTCCACCGAAGTTACAGTGTAGGCACAGTCATTCCCCTCATTAGTTCGCATTGTTGGAAATCGCCTAAACTGAATTGCAGAAGAGCCTGGCGGGGAGGTTCTAAAATCAAGTACTAATAGACCCTCGGCAAGCACTTGGTTGGTGAGTGTTAACTCAATAATGTCTGTGCTGTTGTCACCTGACCCCCCTTCTTTGAGCCCTTGTTATGTCTTCCCTTATCAAAGACCGACATCCCCTTACATGGCGAATCCAGTGTGTAACTCTATTGATCAGAGAACCCTCGTCTTCTCTTACATATGATTTGGGCACATTCACCATGTATACTCTGGGTTGTCTATTGGTAGATGAAGAGGGAAGATTGTGTGATGATAGCGAAGATGGATTATGGCCAGGATTGTCATGCATTGAGTGTGGAATCTGTCTATGGCTGCTAGAATTAAAAAGTTATCAGCTATAGGACATTTAGATTTTTTATTTGCATTGGTATCCTCTAGCCTATTTGGCTGCCTGTAAGCTTTACGTGGATCAGAGGGAAGCACTGGTACTGAATGAATGGGGAGTTATTCCTTATTTACGAATAGCAATTTGCTAATCGCAAATAAGATAGCGATTTCAAGGGTGCCGGGGGTGTCCAAAGGACACCCTGTAGCACCCCTGAAATGTAATCTACATTGGTGTTGCGCACACACATGTCCAAAGGACATGTGTGTGTGTAACATGCAACTTAGAAAAATGCATTTAAATGCATTTTTCTAAGTTTTCGCTATTTACCACGAGGTTTGACCTCGCGGTAAATAGCGGCCAAAAATTGCGATTTCGGTATTTTAAAATGGTTCATGAATTGCATTTAAGGAATCTCAAATAGAGATTCCTTAAATGCAATTCCTCGCAAATATGCGAATTCTTTAATAGCGAATTTTACATTTGGGATGATGAATCCCAAATGCAAAAATTGCACTCGCAAAGGGCCAGATTATCAGAATCTGGCCCTTTGCGAGCGCAATTAAGCTTGATGAATCAGGCTGTTAATCTTTTTGGTATTGGCAATAGTTTGTTTTGGTTCGCATAATCGATCACCATTGGCCTTATTACTACTGTCTAGAGGTATAGAATAGCTGGATGGCTTCTTAACAGTACTCAGAATCTCTTTAATCAAGAACTTCAACTCGGCAATTTCTGTTCTGAGCGAGGAAATGGATTGGACAACATTATGAAGGTCCCCATCGTCAGAAGATTCCCTTGTGTTACCAGCTGAAGTCGTGACATTTGTCTCTTTCGCAGGTTCCTCTAGTAGGTCTGAGGTATCTACCAATACGGAATACCAATTTGTACAAGTGACTACTAAAGGCTCAAGAGGTATATGATTAGAGGTGGTTATGGGGCCATCAGGTTCATACAATGTTACTGGTTGTTTTGTAGAAAGTTTGCTAAACATTTGAGGAACAATCAGTGAACTGGTAAGGCTAGTGTTTTGGGAACAGGCTGTAGGAATAATGCTTGTGGGTGCAGGAGGAGAGGTATTAGCTTGTAAGAGGACTTCCTGACATTCCTCAACCAAGGTCTCGATCCTGTCAAGTGTCGGGGAGATACAGGGATTGTTTATGGCTCTCCTCGCCTTTTTCCTCTTAACCGCCCCCCAATCAACCCAGGAGCCCCGCCCACAGGTTCAGATGATTTTCTTTTGCCCATATGTAAAAAGGAAGGCAACAATTTTCAAACAAAAGATCAACTAGATCGGACAATAGAGTACCTTTAACACACGGTGTTTTTGTCCAGGTCCCAGTTCATTGTATCTGAATCAGGGGGGTGGCCCAGCCCAGCCTCGTCTGTCTTGGACGGCCTCAGACGGCCCGCCCTTGTCCCGGGCTTAACCCGGCGCGACCCGCGAGCGATCCCAAGCGGGGGGTGCCATATAATTTATGCGCCTCCTGGAGTGGGATTTGCATTGGCGGCTTCCGGCCACAAAGGCTCCCGGCACTTGTAGTCCCTGGCAGCTCACGGTCCCCCACCACTGCGGCCGCTCTCGGATGGAGGAGAGCTGCGGCGGCAGGGGGAGACCGGCTGCGGCGGTATAGAGCGGCGGGCCGGGCGGACACACAAGCGGGCTAAACACAATGCCCCCAGCAGACCCAGGTACGTGGCGGCAAACAAAGTTCAAAATGGACCCCCGCTCAAATAGGGGGTGCCTTCTAATTTATGCGCCTCCTGGGGAGGAATTATCGTTGGCGGCTTCCGGCCGCAAAGGCTCCCGGCACTTGTAGTCCCTGGCAGCTCACGGCCCCCCCCCCCCACTGCGACCGCACTCGGATGGAGGAGAGCTGCTGCGGCAGGGGGAGACCGGCTGCGGCGGTGTAGAGTGGCGGGCCGGGCGGACACACAAGCGGGCTAAACACAATGCCCCCAGCAGACCCAGGTACGTGGCGGCAAACAAAGTTCAAAATGGACCCCCGCTCAAATAGGGGGTGCCCTCTAATGTATGCGCCTCCTGGGGCGGAATTTGCGTTGGCGGCTTCCGGCCGCAAAGGCTCCCGGCACTTGTAGTCCCTGGCAGATCACGGTCCCCCCCCCACTGCGACCGCACTCGGATGGAGGAGAGCTGCTGCGGCAGGGGGAGACCGGCTGCGGCGGTGTAGAGTGGCGGGCCGGGCGGACACACAAGCGGGCTAAACACAATGCCCCCAGCAGACCCAGGTACGTGGCGGCAACCAAAGTTCAAAATGGACCCTGCATTTGGGCAGATATGACCCACGGACACGGTTTATGATTTTTCTTGAGAAACATTTGGATTTGGATTATCATGTCCTATACTTTGGAATTTTTGAAAGACTGACTTTGAGGATGCTGTAAATTACTCAAGTCTGCCCAAATTGTGTGGGTAAAATTGATACCTAGTCACTTTGAATAAGAATGTACTTACGACTCGTCTAACATTTGGAAGAAATATCTAGTTATATGACAAAAGGATACCGACATAACTTGAAGGAAATAAGAACGCCCTGAAGAAGTTCTGTTGAAACGCGTCGGCTGGCTGTGGTACATAAACTTAAGGAAAATAAAAGCATTTGAATATACACCAAGATTCAGCGCTTCAATAAGGACTCTAAGTGATATGATTTGATTGGACTTGTTGTGCAAGTGGTACTGTGCCAAACTTTGGAATATTCTCCACTACTCTCTACTACTCTCTCTCTACTACTCTCTACTACTCACTCTCTACTACTCTCTCTCTACTACTCACTCTTTACTACTCACTCTCTACTACTCTCTACTACTCACTCTCTACTTCTCACTCTCTACTACTCTCTACTACTCACTCTCTACTACTCACTCTACTACTCACTGTACTACTCACTCTCTACTACTCACTCTCTACTACTCTCTACTACTCACTCTCTACTACTCTCTCTACTACTCTCTACTACTCACTCTACTACTCACTCTGTACTACTTTCTACTATTCTCTCTCTCTGCTACTCACGCTCTACTTCTCACTCTCTACTACTCTCTACTACTCACTCTCTACTACTCACTCTCTACTACTCACTCTCTACTACTCTCTACTACTCACTCTTTACTACTCTCTACTACTCACTCTCTACTGCTCTCTAGTACTCACTCTACTACTTACTCTCTACTACTCTCTACTACTCACTCTCTACTACTCACTCTCTACTACTCTCTACTACTCACTCTACTATTCACTCTACTACTCTCTACTACTCACTCTCTGCTACTCTCTCTACTGCTCTCTAATACTCTCCACTACTCACTCTCTACTCTCTTTTACTCACTCTCTACTCTCTACCTCTCTCTACTTCTCTCTCTACTAGTCTCTACCTCTCTACCTCTACCTCTCTACCTCTACCTCTCTACCTCTACACCTCTACCTCTACACCTCTACCTCTCTACCTCTCTCTACACGCACACATATACTTATATATATATATGCATATATATGCATATGCATTTATATATATGTATGCGGTATGTGACGCCAACAGCCAATATCTGTAAAGACGAGACGAGACCCAACGGTTGGTGTTTCCTTAAAGATTTATTTTGCCCAACACCAGTTTGCCACGACGCGTTTCGGCTCTCGTGGAGCCTTGATCACATGACGCAGTACACAGGCCAAATCACCATTTTTAAAGTGCACGAGTGCATAATAGACATAGAAAACATACTGTATGCGTGAATGCACACCTGGTATTGACACAACTCAAACATTTAGCAGCACTGTAACAAGAAAATAAATATAGTAAATTTAAATTCAATTCAGTACTCGTGTTTGTTAAAAAGTAGTTAACTTTGCAATTCCTGTATGAATACATAACATTAAACATATTTCTTGCTATAGAGGAACCATTGGTGAAGTTGCTGGACACTACAAAACAACTCATCTGCATGTAGGGGGTCGCCATATATACAACCATGTTGATACCCCACTTTTAGTTCATGCGCATATATCTCAGTGACCAACTTAAACTCATTTTGCATGGATGGATATAACTTTTGCCAACTGTGGGCATACCTCATATTATTATCAACCGTTTGTTTGATATAAAACAACAATAAGATAATTTTAAAACACGTATAAAAATATATATATATATATTTTCAATATGCTGTATATAAATAAGTTGGTTCAATGATAAAAACAATATATACATATATGGTTTTGGTTGATAGTGCCCATGTGGGCAAGACCGTCCTCTGTGCAAAATAGCTAATGGTTTCAGTGCAAATTAGTTGATTGTGCATCCTCGCGCATTAAAGTGCAAATAGCATGATCTAACAAAAACAATTGTGATAAAGAAAAAAAGTGATTAAAAATGTGATCATAATGATCTACCTGATGGAAAATGTGGAAGATAAGGGAATTAAGTTGATCTAGTGGAAAGGTAGATGGTAAGTATTTGTTCAGTATAGGACTTAGAGACATGGACCCCATAAAGTGACACGGTTAGAGGTATGTGTGGCAGTCTTCACTCTTGTTGAGCCCATTGGGCATCTTACTGTCCAGTAAGATGATGTAGCGGGTCTCAAGTTTACGAAGCTGGCCTTCCCTATCACCTCCCCTGCGTTGTGGTGGCACCCAATCGATAACAAAATAGGTAAGGCCCTGTGGATTCTTATCGTGGACCAGTTCGAAGTGTCTTGCCACAGGATATGTGGGATCAGCATTGATAATGGCCCTCAGATGTTGCAATATTCTTTTGTGAACCTGGGGCCTAGTGCTACCCACATATCTGAGCCCGCATGGACACTGCAAGACATAGACAGCGAATTCTGTCTTGCAGTTGAGCTTCTCTCTGATCTTAAGTGGGACTGGGGAGAAAGGTATTGAGTACTCAGATCTGCTGATGCCATTTTTGCAGGCCTTGCACGTTGCACATTTTAAGAACCCTTTGCTTCCTGCAAGCCATGTGCCAGTGGGTACCTCAGGGCTGCTGGAGACCAAACTAGTCTCCATGGACCTAGCTTTTCTATAAGTAATGTTGGGCCTGACTGTCACCAAATTACCAATTACAGGGTCACTTCTAATGAGAAACCAATTGTTTTTCACTATATTGCGAATGGTTTTATGCTGGTTACTGAAAGTCATTATCAGTCTTGTTTCATTCTCAGCCTCAGCGTGACTGGTTTTGCCTTTGGCTTCCGTTGTGGGCAGCAAAAGCTCTCTCTCAACAGAGTTAGCCCTCTTTTGAGCAGAGTTGATGGTAAGCAGATCATAGCCTCTGGCCAGAAATCTAGATCTGCACTCATCTTGTGCTTTGAGACAATCAAATTGATTGCTACATATCCGTCTGATGCGGAGCATCTCCCCATAGGGGATGCTCTTTATCAGGTGGAGAGGGTGGTGACTGTGGGCATGTAATAAGGTATTACCTGCTGTAGGCTTCCTATGTAATCTGGTGTGCATTTTGTCATGATCAATATAGATCTCCACATCCAGGAATACAATCATTTTTGAACTTATTGTACTAGTGAATTGCAAATTCAAGTTGTTTACATTCAACTGTTCAATAAATGCCTCAGCATCTGCTTCAGAACCCTCCCAGATCATAAGCAGATCATCAATGTAACGCCACCAACCTTTAACCTTGAGTTCCATGGTGGCTAAAAAATCCACCATGAGGACCTGCTCCTCCCAATAGCCCATATGCAAACAGGCATAGCTCGGAGAGAAGCAGGCCCCCATTGCCACCCCTCTAGTTTGTAAAAAATGTTGATTGGAAAATAGGAACACATTATTTTCTAAACACGATGAAATCATTTCTATCAACATATTGGAGTGTTCTGTACAATTACTCGTTCTCTTAGCAAGGTAGTGTTTGACTGCTCTGATTCCATCCCTGTGATGGATACTGGTGTAGAGGGATGTAACGTCTAATGAGATCAGGAGGTAATTAGATTGCCATACAAAATTGGAAAGTTTGTTTATCAGGTCCCCTGTATCGAGAATGAAAGATGGAAGTGACTTCACATATTCTTGTAGAAAGAAGTCAATATATTTGCTGGTATTCTCCAGGAGACTTCTCTTGGCCGAAATAATCGGCCTCCCTGGGGGTTGCTGTTGATTCTTGTGAATCTTGGGAATGAAATAGATCACAGGTGTGACAGGATGTTCATTTTTAAGGAATTTAAATTCGTCCCAAGAGAGGAGACCCTTACTCCTCCAGGCCATCAATTTAGTGTAGTAGTCATTCCTTGCTGCCTGTATTTCCTGTGCATTAGTTCTCCTGTAGCATTCCCTATCGTTCAATTGTTTTAAAGCCTCTTCCATGTACATTGTTCTGGGCCAGAGGACAACATTTCCCCCTTTGTCAGATTGTCTGATAATCAGTTGTTTTTGTCCTCGCAGTTTCTTAATCAGTCTGTGATATTGAATGTCACGATTGTTATAATTTTTCTTTTTTGTTGCTTTTGTATTTTTTATTCGTAGTTCTTTCAATTCGCTAGAGACTCTGTCATGAAAAATATCAAGATTGTCTTTCAGTAATAAAGGGCAAAATTTGGATTTCGGTTTAAACGTGGTCAGGATGGAGGAATGCGCCACTTCGGGTTCACCTCCCAGAGATTGCTGACAGATATCTTCTTCCTCTTGTTGGATATCGAGGAACTCCTGAGTTAGAGAGACCCCAAATTATATATGTATGTGTATATATATATTCACTGAAAAAACCATAGGTTATAGACCATATATAGTTAGGAATTAGCATTTACAAAACCTTGAAAATTCACTGAAAAAACCATAGGTTATAGACCATATATAGTTAGGAATTAGCATTTAAAAAACCTTATTTTACTCACACAAAACCATTGAAATTCCATATATAGTTAGTTGCACTAACTATATATTGCGCACACGCAATCCACTGCTGATGATGTCACATATTACATCATTCATGACATGGTCAGTGACATCACTGATGACATCACTGATGACATCTCAAATGACATCACTGATGACATCACTGATGACAACATCCAGTGACTATGTTTCTGTAAAGTTAAAATATGTCTTACATATTGAAGAATGAGTGGATGTATAAGTGTCTGGACGAAGGATTTAGTAGGTGCATGACTGAATGTATGAGTGAGTGATTAAATGTGTCTCACTGAGTGCATGGGTTAGTGACTAAACTGTCTTAATTTGTGCATCATTATGTCTGTTGTTCTGTAAACTGCTGCATGTGTTGATCAGTAGCTATATGAGTAACTATATGGGTTATTGATTGATTGCCCAAGTATTTGCATGGGAGACTGAGTGTGTCTGTGGCTGGCTGGGAGGTGTGTGACTCTGTACAGATCAATGTGTACTTGTATCAATGATTGTATAAGAGAGTAAGTATGTGTTAGTATATGGTTGAAAACGTAAGGTGCTCTATGTTTAACTGTATAGAGTAGAAAATGGAAGTGTGATTGATTCTTTACAGGACTGACTAGGTGTGTGAGTAACTCCATGGATGAGTGGCAGAGTGTGAGTGTCTGTGTAGGTGTATGAGTGCATATGATAGTGTTCTAAACATGAGTGATTCTATGTATGAATGATTGTATGGGTGAATGAGTGAATGTGTGTGTAGACGTAGGAATCGGTGAGTACGTATGTAGTAACTAGTATTGGTGTGTCAATGGTTTCAAAAATTATACTCTGTTTTTAACACTGGGTGAAACAGAGGTTATATTAAAATGTGAGGAGATGCATTGTATTGTCACATGAATGATATCATCAGTGATGTGGTCATTGATGTCAAATGAGATGTCATCAGTGATGTCATCAGTGATGTCATTTGAGATGTCATCAGTGATGTCATCAGTGATGTCACTGACCATGTCATGAATGATGTAATATGTGACATCATCAGCAGTGGATTGCGGGTGCGCAATATATAGTTAGTGCAACTAACTATATATGGAATTTCAATGGTTTTGTGTGAGTAAAATAAGGTTTTTTAAATGCTAATTCCTAACTATATATGGTCTATAACCTATGGTTTTTTCAGTGAATTTTCAAGGTTTTGTAAATGCTAATTCCTAACTATATATGGTCTATAACCTATGGTTTTTTCAGTGAATTTCAATGTTTTTTTAATAGCAAATATCATAAGCTGTCGAATGTCAAGTACGTGGTAAGTGAAAACATTTTCGTGTTTATGCACACTGATCTGCTTTGAATGGTGCCCCCCCCCCTCATTTCTATTACGAGTACTCTCTCTTTGCAGATAGTGAAAGGTAGTTAACGCAGGCCTTTGCCCCCGTTGTAATCCGTCGTGCCTGCTTCTCTCTCCATTTGATTGATTGTTATCCAAGTATTTACTGTTTTAGAATTAGTTCTCTTTGGTTCATTCTCTATTTACAAACAAACACAGAGTCGCAATACTCTGTTTAGTCTTTGCAGATAACGAAAAATCGTGTAAAAAAAAAGAAAAGGAATCGAGTAAAATCAGTAGGCCACTAATGGGATCTCTTTTTGACCTCGCTAAAATAGAAACAAATACCAACCTTGGGACACGTTTCAACGGCATGGCAAAAATAAGAGCTCTTTTGTCTCAGAGAGAGGTGGCCTTGAGTTCGGCCCGTGAAACTTTCGTACTTCACATAGCGAACACCCGTACAGAGGTGCACACCCTTTTCAATTAAGATTTGCCTTTCAATTTCAGCAACATGTTTCCGACTATCTTTAACGCATCCTCCACAAAGTCCCTGGCGCACTTTTTTAAAGTTGTTACCAGTGGTCTCGTGACTTCATTTGAGAAAATCTTTGGAGTCATCCCTGCTTCCTTTCATTCCATTTTCTCCACTCTGGTTCGTGGATTGGCATTTTTACTTGCATTACCAGCGGACGCTCTTGTGCTTTTTTACATTTTTAAATATGGATGTCCCTCCTATGCAACCTCACACCCTGCAGCTGCTGACACTGTTCCGCAATCGCATGCTAGAATATTATGGCACAATGCCGTTGGCGATATTAAGCACGGCATATGGATTATCTTTTCGATTCTCCTACTTCACCTGTGTCCAGCCTGTATTTCACTGCCTGACCTGTGATTTCGATTGGGCCATTGATTTGTGTCTCTGCGGACCGGTTTCTCCTGACGTCGACTTTAATCAGCTGATGACTCCTATCATTACTCACGAGTTGGTTTGTCCTGGCGAAAGGATTATGGCTGTGGCATTGATGCATGGACTACTTGGTCCCTGGAATTTACTGGCGGCAGCACAGTCTTTCTTGGAACAGAGCTTTCTTGAAAACCCACCGAGCTGTCCTCTGATGGTGATAGAGGATCCGGTGCTGGGAGAGCACGTATGTTCTTTTCCGCTTTTAAATTGGATGGCTGAACTATTTTCGGATGAAGACGGTGACTTCCTATTGGAGGCTGTTGCAGCTTATTTTGCATACACAGTTATGTCATAGACCTTTTTCATGTTTGATATGCTGAGTACTAGCATTTCATTGACAATTCATTGACTTATTTGTCAAGTTTTTATTATTTACCTTGCCTATTGGCTTAAGACTCGATAAAGTACTTGGCTGTTTTATTTTTCTTTAGCATTAAATTTTCCTAGTTTTTAATGCTTTACCTTGCGGACCGTCCACATATAAACTTGCAATCTGCTCTCATGAGATGGCACTTCTATTATCTTATTCAGTTCGTTTCCGGATCATGGGGAGGTGTCATCTAGGTCCTGGATATCTTTACACCGTGTTAAGTTAGCATGGGCTCATTACCGGTTTAAACGCCATTTTTCCTTTTTTGCAACTTCTGCACAAGACACTTAGTTGTTGCTTTAGCTTTCCACCTAGTAGTTCATCGTGGTTTACATGAGAATAATATGTTATTGGTCTACTATCTGCTTTACTTGTTAAACTATATCTGTACAGCGAGTGCTAAAGTTTCAAGAACAACACGATACAGAATTGTTATGAGGTCTGATCTCCACGACTTCATACTCATAACATAAGTGCAACTTCTGCCAATTCTGGGCATGAGGCGGGTTTTATATTGCTTTGCCGAACACACATACACAACAGTTGATGCGGTTCACATGAAGAGAGAGCTGGTGTATGCTGATGTGATTCCTTCAAATCTAAGACACTAAAGTATGGGCACGCCCTAAACCAACACAAAGAGACCTTCTTAGCAAATAATATAATATGTGTATTAGGGAGGGTGAGATATAAGCAGCCGCGGGCCGTGGAGGGAGTTACGATGGGGCAGGGAGGCGGGGAGGGGGAGAAGCAGGGTGGAGCCCTCTCTACCTTGCCCCTCCCCCTCCCCGCCTCCCTGCCCCACCGTAACTCCCTCCACGGCCCGCGGCTGCTTATAAGTGTTGCTAACTCTTATTCATTTACAGCATGTTAACATACTGTCACCATTCGCTTTTTATGTACTAGTAACTATGCTGGTAATTTTGCTACTGATAATATGTGTACTTTTATTATCTAAGGTACTACGCCTGAGAAGACGGCATTAGTAAATAAACATTTCAAATACACATCTGTTCTTCTTAACTCCATGTTCTGGTTTCTAAGAAATCTATAACGACCGACTGTTCATGAGTTCCACGTATCCTGATGTACTATAAGTTCATATTCTGGATTGTCTAAACATTGAGAGTTTGTTATATCCAATGTGACACTGTACCTAGCTTGCTAAGGAGTTTTTGATTACTAACGTGAGTTTTGGGACACCCTAATTCGCCGAGGTTCCAATCCTCTGTCCACAGTTCTGTGTGAGAACAGAAACCCTGCGACAGGGGCACCCCCGACCCTTGCTGGAGCTTCATCACACTTGCGATACAACTCCAGCAATGCATTCGCCGAGGTTCCAATCCTCTGCCCACAGTTCTGTGTGAGAACAGAAACCCTGCGACAGGGGCACCCCCGACCCTTGCTGGAGCTTCATCACACTTGCGATACAACTCCAGCAATGCGCCACCTTTACGGCACAGATACATCACGCATCTGTGCTGTTTTTGCCCCATGATGCGCCGCATTGTAAATGCAGCACACCATAGGTGACGGAACAGCGGCACAGAATGACTAACACATCCCTGGTGATGCGCCAGTCATCATAAATGTATCCCTATGCTTCTTATCTTGTTAGAGATGAACCGCCATATGTATCATCAAAGTTTTTTGCATTTCCTAAATAGCGAACTTTAAGGAATAAATAGCGATTCTTTACCATTCCTAGTTTGCGATGAGCTATTTGCTAATTAGCCGAATGTAGCCCAATGAAGCCCAATGTAGCCCAATGTAGCCCAAAGATGGCCGACAGACACACAAAAAAACAAATGTAGCCCAAATATCAGCCAGATGTAGCCCAACTATAGCCCAGTGACAGAATGACCAATCAGCTTCGCAAACCTCCGTTACGCGAAGCGGAGCGCTGTTACAGATATATATCTTTTTTTGAACGTTAATTTCTCAAAATCCACTGGAGCACATATATTGAGACCTAGCAAAGGCACATCGGGCTACCAGTCCCTAATATTTTGCCAAGTTTCGTGCAAATCCATTCAGCCGTTCGATTATTATTATTATTATTTTTTTTTGCCCCGCGGGGCCCTTTTAAAACCTCCACATCAAACCTAGGGGGTCAGCGAGGATCTACTATGCCCCCTTATAGTTATTTCCCCCTTTGTTTTGACCTCCTCTTGTCTCTCGATCCTACCGAGAGACAAGATGGCGGCCGCTACGGACTGTTTGGAATGTTGACAGACGCCGGAGAACCAATCAGCTTCGCTTCACAAAGCTCCGTTGCGCGAAAAGTCCGCGTCCTGGGCCGCTGCCCAGTCCGCTGTTACAGATATATATCTTTTTTTAAACGTTAATTTCTCAAAATCCACTGCAGCACATATATTGAGACCTACAAAAGGCACATCGGGCTACCAGTCCCTACAATTTTGCCAAGTTTCGTGCAAATCCATTCAGCCGTTCGGGCTAAAAGTGAGGCCAACCGCCCTATGGAAATTAACATGGGAAAAACGTGTTTTGGGACCCCCCTTTTTTCTCGGCCCCCCCTTGACGAACCCCCCCAAAATTTTCAGAGGCTGCTCAGAAACAAAATGTGCCATTTTCCTGAAAATTTCAGCCAATTCCGTCCACAAACGCCAAAGTTATTAGACATAGAATTTTCAAAAAACCCATAGAGAAAAAATCCTAACTATATATACCTACTGGCGACCGCCAGTAGGTAATGCATGCATACATATACATATATGCATACATGTGCATGTTATTCACATGAAAGTTTGAAAAACACTAATAAAAGCAAAGCTAAAAAGCCACCTCATTACAAACAGAATGGCTTTAACTTAAACGAGGGTGAGATCTATTGCATTTTCAATGCTTGTTTACTTTGATTCCATCAAGAAGGCATTCAGATCTGACACACATTTGCCATAAATTCAGAATGTTAGCACGCTAGTTGCTTATTATATCACTGTAGTAAAGCTACTGCTCACCAGGGAAGTCTGCTGCTGGTATTGAAAGTGCATGTTTCAGTCTGCATGTCAGAAGTTTTTTAATGAAATAGAAGAGGATTAGCTCTAGTTGTTCTTTAGAACTCTCTGGGACATTCTGTAATTGGGCTATACTTGGGCTACATCTGGGTGATATTTGGGCTACATTTGGGCTCTTTTGTCTCTGGTGGCCATCTTGGGAGACTGCATGTCAGAATTTTTTAATGAAATAGAAGAGGATTTGAGAAGTCACTCAAAATGTGCCCTAATTTTTCTTTCTGCAGCACTAACCATACTTTCTGTGGCAAAATATACCCCCTCATTTTGTTCCTTTTTAAATTAAATGTTTTAAGAGTTACCACTTTATTCCAATCAAGATGGCTTCAGGTGTGCCATACGTTTGTAATAAGTAGGACTGTTAGCGCTCTAGTTGTTCTTTAGAACACTCTGGGAAGCTGCAGTGGAACACAAAGGAATCAACTGACAGTCTCTGTCCTTGTTGGATGTACATGTTTAACTGAGAATGTCAGACTTCATTCTCACATGACTGAGAAAGATAATGTGAATTTACAGAAAATATGCTTTCAGTTTAGCTTATAGATCCCCTTCCAAACCACTGTGGGAAAAGCATAAGATAATAGTTTTCTTTCAAACATGATTCATGATATCCCAGCAAAAGGTTTTTTCACATGGTAAAATCACCTTAGAACACACCACAATTCCTAAAATGAGTATGTTACCATCAACAAATGATTTATAATGTAACTAAAGTCCTAAAACCTTCTATTAACTGCAACACTTTTTAATGAGGTGCTATCATGTATATTGGTCCCAAGATGGCTGCCAACACTTCTTGGATGAGGTGCTGACAGCCAATCAGATCTCACGATGAGATGTGTGGTTAGGCTCCGCCCAGATATATATTTTTTTCTTTTTATTTTCTCAGGAACTACTGGAGGGATTTACACCATTTAACCAAAAGCGTGATCTGCGTACCAGACCCTACCATTTTCCCAAATTTGGTGTAATTCCATTCAGCGGTTCGGGCTGTAGCCGTGTCTAATCGTCCTAAGGAAATTAACATGGGGAAAACACGTCTTGGGATCCCCTTTTTTCTTGGCCCCCGCTTGACGAATCTTCCCGAGACTTTCAGGGAAGGAGCGGAGCGGAGCGGGCCATCTTCTTTGAGAAATTCGTGAAGATTCAACAACCGGCGCCAAAGTTATTTCCAATAGAATGTTGCGGGTTTCCTATGGAAACTAGGTCCTAACTATAACTACCTAGTGCCGCGGTTTTCTGGTTTGGAATAAATCTGACGGAAAACCCCCCCTGAGAGTGCTTTCTTTTCTTTATCCGGACGATTACCTGTAGGAATTTGGGAGCTGTGATACGTAGAGCTGTGATACGTAGACGGGTGCACCCCTGTCAGGAAAGCACCCGTTCTAAGAGTGCGGATGGCTGGTGTGTTTGGAGCTTTATATACATATATATATATATATATATATATATATATATATATATATATATATATATATATATATATATATATATCGATAGATATATATCGATAGATATATATCGATAGATATATATATATATTGTAACACTCCTTAGCACACGTCTATCATAGTAATTATAAGTGTTTCCACATTTTTGAAACAATCACAATGCGTAGATGATATTAGTACATCAATATGTGTTTATTCTTGTTCACTTTGAAGTTTTCCACACAGCCGACACGTGTTTCTGTAAGAAACAGAGGTACATTCTGTGTTACACAACAATGGAATTGTGTCTAATCAAATTGTGATTTCTACTGGGAAAATGCATAATGCGCTCAAACTGTAAACTTTGACAGCTTATCAAGGTGTGGAGTACTTCTTCTAAATGAGAAGAAATGGTGTACATTATGATTCTGTTTGAACCCACGGTATATACATACCACTGAAATGTATCACGGTGAGGGCCACACTTATAAACATATTGATCAGATGACGGATGTTTATAATTAGAAACTTTGACTTGATATACACATACAGATGGCAATATATCTTTGTTTTCTTTATTTTAAAATCTTGCAGCCTTGAAAAAGTCGTGGGGTATTATCCCAGTTGCGACGAAACACGTGTCGGCTGTGTGGAAAACTTCAAAGTGAACAAGAATAAACACATATTGATGTACTAATATCATCTACGCATTGTGATTGTTTCAAAAATGTGGAAACACTTATAATTACTATGATAGACGTGTGCTAAGGAGTGTTACAATTTGTTTGGAGGCTTTTGCCTACTTTTGGGAAGGATCAAAGTGGTACCTTCTACCTTATAGCACCGTTATATATAACGTTTGGAGTTAATTGAATGTGAGAATTTCTAAGTGGCGCCAGACAGCCTATACAAAACCACTGCTTGTGCCTGAATATATATATATATATTACGCTCTAACTTTTCCAAGCTTCATAGAAAAGATGCAGCACTCAAGGAGGGATTGTGAAGTCACAGAAGGGTTTATTGTGGGGGAAAAAAGCACAGACGCGTTTCGGCGTGAGCCTTCGTCAGTGTATCAATAGTGACATAGAAACAGCATGCTAATAAAGTTTCTTTACAATCAATGACAGTGACATAGGACTACACCCTCAAACACCACTATGAGCGCCATATATATGAAGAAGCAGCTCCTTGCAACTCAGCTCAGCGCGCCAGCAACGAAGGAGACGGACCAGCCAGGTACAGCAGATAGTAGTTTATTCACAGGTTACAGCTACGCGTTTCGGGCCAACTCGCCCTTGTTCACACTGTAATGCTACTATAAACAGTTGCTTTTCTTATATGCTTGTGAAGTGAACACACTTCTAGTGATGACACCACGAATCACATGTTCATACATAAAAAAATTTCTTTCTTTCATTTTTTCTTTTTTTGAGTAAAGCGTAAATTGCATTTGATAACAGGATAAATCCTATTAAGCTTCAAAAATATGATTTAAATATTTAAGAAACAAAAGTATATCTGTATAAATACATTGATAATACATTATATTGCACATGCTATTACATGAAGAAATTCAGCATAGATATGTCAATAAAGTGATTAGTGCAAAAATAGAAAAGCAGCAATAGGATAAAGTGCATGTGAGACTATGTAAGAATTGTGCAAAGAGAAGCAAAAAGTGCATACTGCGAGGTCAAGAAGTAATTCATTATCTGTAACTTGTAAGTACTCAGATCCCTGAGATAGTTACATTTAAAATGTACTAAAATAACCATAAAAACAGTATAAACATGTGCGTGTATACATCCAGATGGTCCTGGCCAGATATATGCGATGAACCATACACGAACATGAAAAAAGAGATCATCATATATATAAAATTGTGTTAAAAGTGTATATACAAAAGAATAGTAGAAAATATTAAGAATGAAGAAATAGTATCAAAATATCTGAAAAAGAAGAAGAAAAATAAAATGTATAAGATAAAGTTAAAAACGATATCATCATATATACATATATATATTTTTACAGCACAGAATCAGAATTATCATAAATAAGAAAGCTTCAACATAAATCACTAGATTATTTATGCATAACAACTAATGGTAGATATTGCACTCAATAATAGGGATCCTAACTACTGAGTGCAAAGCTGTTATAGTCAAAATAAAACAATATCGAGAAAGCACATATATTGTAGGTATATCAAGGGAACATAGATCAGAAAATTGCAGATTATATATCATTAGTCATATAAAATGGTGCATTTCTTCCGTGTTGTTTAGACCATTTGGCCATCTACTGTCAAATTGTAAAATCATTTTGGTTTCTAGCTGTCTGGGCATAAGTTCTCGATCTCCTCCTCTTCTAAGTTGAGGGATAGCTCCCACCACAAAGTATTTGAGACATGCCACATCTTTGTTGTGTACATGCTTGAAATGGCGGGCAACCGGATATGCCGGATCGCTATGGATAAAGCCCTCAAATGCTGTAGTATCCTGACATGCACCTGCAGCTTGGTGCTGCCGATGTAGTTCAAGCCACAGGTGCAAGTCAGGACATACACAGCATGGACGGTTTTACAATTGTAATTACCATTGATCGGTATACCTTCAGGGCAAAACGGGGTGACGTAACGTGTTGCATTGACCCCGAATTTTCAAGCTCGACAGCTTGAACATTTTCGAAATCCTTTAGCAGATTGAAGCCATGATGGTTTCTGTTTGAGTTCAGGGGCAGCCTTATCCAAGGCAGATCCCATATTGTTAGCCCTTCTAAAGGTGATGACAGGAGACTGTGGAAGTTTAGGACCCAGTACACTGTCACTTAATATTATGGGCCAGTTTTTCTTCATAATGGCTTTAAGTTGTCTATCTTGACTGCTAAAGGTAGTTATCAGGCGTGGACAGTTGTCATTGAGAGTAGATGTGACAGGACTAACTAAAGTATCACTTTCTTGATCATTGTGCTTAAATAGGCTATCTCTAGTTCTTAATTTGGATTTGTCAATAGCCAATTTTAATATGGCATCGATATATCCACGAGCTTTGAAGCGTACAATCATATCTTTTAGGTAGGAATCAAAATCAGAATTAGTGCTACATATCCTTTTAATTCTTAAAATCTCACCATACGGGATGCTGGAGATAGTGTGTCTGGGATGCATACTACTTGCGTGTAAAGTAGTTTTACCCGCGGTGGGTTTTCTATGTAGTGTAGTTTGGATGGAGGAATTCAATACATACATCTCTACATCCAAACATTGCATTTGTGTAGCATGGATATGAGCAGTAAAATTCAAATTTAAGCAATTGATGTTAATCTCTTTAATAAAATCGAGTGCCTGTTCCATACTTCCATCCCACAAGATGAAAATATCATCGATATATCTTAGATAACATCTGACATGTTCTTGCATCCATTTGCCGTGGGTGATTGCAAGGACCTGTTCCTCCCACCAGCCAACGTGAAGACACGCGTAGCTGGGGGAGAAACAGGCCCCCATTGCAACTCCCCGTAACTGCCTAAAAATATCCTTTCCAAAAAGAAAGAAATTATCATGTAGACACCATTTGATCAAATTGAGAATGACTTTGTTATGCTCATAATAAATAATGGGTCTTTTAGCCAAAAAGTGTGCAATTGCCGCTAATCCCTGGGTGTGGTCAATACTGGTATACAGTGATTCTACATCAAGCGTAATTAATAACATATTATCATTGCACTTCATATTTTTAATTTTGGTTAGGAAGTCGCTAGTGTCTTTTACAAAACTAGGTAATTGCTTAACTATGTAG